>NC_138506.1:17153008-21953008 GCF_964252035.2 Podarcis erhardii | reverse complement strand
TTGACAAGCTTACAGAAATAAAATTGGAGTTTTTGCTCCTGGATATAAAAATCTGGATAGAAGAAATGGGCCCCTTTTTGAGATAGACTCCTTCTATGATTGGACATTCGAATTTAAAAATGACTGGTAAAGGACTAGAGAGGTCTGGGTTTAGTGAGATGTGGGAACCCCAGGAAGATATCAGATGTCGAGGGATATTGGGAACGCAACCGGGAAAGGGGGGAGGGAAATCTGGAATCCAAAGGGTGCAAAACTATTTGTTATCTTGTTTATTTTTATCTGCATTATTCTTGAAGGGGGGGGGACTCGTGGAAGGGAATTAGGTCGATCTTAGGGGATGGGAATTTTCGAAAAATTGGGTTATTGACGATAAGTGTAATTTGGGGATAAGAATTTGTTGAATTGATTTGTTAAACTGGAAGACAAGAGGGGGAGGGGAGGGGAAGTCCTGGTTATTGGAAAAAGATTATAAATTGGATTTAATTTGTTTTAAATTGGAAAACTTTAATAAAAATTATTTAAAAAAAAAATATATATATAGAAATATTGTAAAATTAATGAGTGATAGAAAAATGTTGGAATGAAATTTTATGGCCTTAGTGGAAATGTTTTAAGGAGTTAAGCTTAAATAAGTATACTAGTTTTAATGGAAAATAAGATTAAAAATATGTTAAGACATATGACAGAAAATAGAGAAAGAGGGAAAGGAATTGCTGAGACAAGTAATAGAAGTGGAATACAAAAAGGGAGGTGAGAGGAGGTCAATGAAACGAGGGAATGAAAGATAGAATATGGAAAAGGTATGATGTATGCTTTTAAATTGTTTTTGTATTGTTTTGTTTAGTTTATTGTGTTTAGTTTAATGTGTTAAGGTTGTGTTTTGTATAGTTTATATATTGTATTGTATTGTATTGTTTTTTTCTTTTTTCGTTTTTTTCTTTTGTCTTCTTTCTTCTTTTTCTTTTTTGTAAGTTTTAAAAGTAATAAATATTATTTTTTTAAAAAAAATAATATTATGAAGGGAACAAGACAAGGCTGCCCTCTATCCCCTTTACTATTCATAATGGTGTTAGAGGTAATAGCAAACAGGATGAGAACTACGCCAGACATACGGGGGGGTAAAATTGGTACCAAGGAGTACAAGTTGAAGGCATATGCGGATGACTTGGTGTTATCCTTGGAAGAACAACAAACAAGCGTCAGTAAGGTTTTGGAACAATTAGAGGAATTCGGCAAATTATCAGGTTTCAAATTAAACAAAATAAAGACTAAAATGCTGGTTAAAAATATGGATAGGAATATAAGAGAGCAATTAGAACAAAAATATGGAATTAAAGTCGTAAAAAAAGTAAAATATCTAGGTATCTGGTTGACATTGAAAAATATCAATTTAATCAGTGATAATTATATACCTATATGGAAAGAGATTAAAAAGGATTTGGATATATGGAATAGGTTAAAGCTTTCATGGTCCGGAAGAATGGCGGCAATCAAGATGAATATTCTCCCGAAAATGTTGTTCCTATTTCAGACTATTCCGATAATCAGGGGGCCTTTGATATTCAAGGAATGGCAAAAAATTCTTTCAAAATTCATATGGCAGGGAAAGAGGCCGAGAATTAAATACTAACGACTTAGTAGTTAGTAAGCTGAGGGCGATGAAACAATCGCTGAGACGGCTAGAGCGTCGGTGGCAAAAAACTCACTCCGAATCTGACCGGACACAGGTTAGAGCTCAACGTCGAGCCTACCAAGTGGCGATAGCGACGGCGAAGAAGACTTTCTTCACCGCCTCTATTGCATCTGCAGAAAATAGTAGCAGGAGACTTTTTCAGGTGGTTCGTAATTTAACGGAACCACCTTTACCACCGGGGCTTTGTAAAGACCCCAAGATCTCCTGCAACGATTTTGCAAAGTTTTTTGCAGATAAAATCACTCATATTCGGAAGGAGCTAGACACCACCGTGGGAGCAGGGCTGGGGCGGGAGAGTGCTAGAGCTCTGTCTGGTCAAGTTGCATGGAATCAATTTCAATCCATTACCCCCGAGGATGTGGACAGGCTGCTTGGACGCGTGAAACCAACCACCTGTCTCCTGGATCCTTGCCCATCCTGGCTAATAAAAGCAAGCCGGGAAGGGCTGGGCGATGGGCTCTGTGGGGTGGTGAATGCTTCTCTCTGTGAGGGAGCATTCCCAGATCCGCTGAAAGAGGCGGTCATCAAACCGCTTCTTAAAAAACCATCTTTAGACCCGGCAGTATGGCCAACTATCGCCCAGTCTCAAATCTTCCATTCTTGGGCAAGGTGATTGAGCGCGTGGTTGCTGAACAACTCCAGGCACGCCTGGAGGATGCGGACCATTTGGATCCCTTCCAATCGGGATTCAGGCCTCATCATGGGACTGAAACTGCCTTGGTCGCGCTGGTTGATGATCTCCGGCGAGCTAGGGACAAAGGTGAGAGCTGTTTCCTAGTTCTGCTGGATCTCTCAGCGGCCTTTGATACAATCGACCATAACATCCTTCTGGACCGTCTAGAGGGGCTGGGAGCTGGGGGCACTGTTATACAGTGGTTTCGCTCCTTCCTCCTGGGCCGTGTTCAGAAAGTGGTGGGGGGGGATGAGTGTTCAGACCCCTGGGTCCTCACTTGTGGGGTGCCTCAGGGTTCCGTCCTCTCCCCCATGCTTTTTAACATCTATATGAAGCCGCTGGGAGAGATCATCAGGGGGTTTGGACTGGGTGTCCATCAATATGCAGATGATACCCAGCTCTACCTCTCTTTCAAATCAGAACCAGTGAAAGCGGTGAAGGTCCTGTGTGAGTGCCTGGAGGCGGTTGGAGGATGGATGGCGGCTAATAGATTGAGGTTGAATCCTGACAAGACAGAAGTACTGTTTTTGGGGGACAGGGGGCGGGCTGGTGTGGAGGACTCCCTGGTCCTGAATGGGGTAACTGTGCCCCTGAAGGACCAGGTGCGCAGCCTGGGAGTCATTTTGGACTCACAGCTGTCCATGGAGGCGCAGGTCAATTCTGTATCCAGGGCAGCTGTCTACCAACTCCACCTGGTACGCAGGCTGAGACCCTACCTGCCCGCGGACTGTCTCGCCAGAGTGGTGCATGCTCTAGTTATCTCCCGCTTGGACTACTGCAATGCGCTCTACGTGGGGCTACCTTTGAAGGTGACTCGGAAACTACAACTAATCCAGAATGCGGCAGCTAGACTGGTGACTGGGGGCAGCCGCCGAGACCACATAACACCGGTCTTGAAAGACCTACATTGGCTCCCAGTACGTTTCCGAGCACAATTCAAAGTGCTGGTGTTGACCTTTAAAGCCCTAAACGGCCTCGGCCCAGTATACCTGAAGGAGCGTCTCCACCCCCATCGTTCTGCCCGGACGCTGAGGTCCAGCGCCGAGGGCCTTCTGGTGGTTCCCTCATTACGAGAAGCAAAGCTACAGGGAACCAGGCAGAGGGCCTTCTCGGTAGTGGCACCCGCCTTGTGGAACGCCCTCCCATCAGATGTCAAAGCGATAAATAACTACCTGACATTCAGAAGACATCTTAAGGCAGCCCTGTTCAGGGAAGTTTTTAATCTGTGATATTTTAATGTATTTCTGGTTTTTATGGAAGCCGCCCAGAGTGGCTGGGGAAACCCAGCCAGATGGGCGGGGTACAAATAATAAATTATTATTATTATTATTATTATTATTATTATTATTATTATTACGGACCGGAGAGAAAGAGGCGGGTTTTCCGTGCCAAATCTAAGATTATACTATGAAGCTTCCTGTTTATGTTGGCTTAAAGAGTGGATTGTTTTAGAAAATTCGGACTTGTTGGACTTAGAAGGCTTTAATAATAGATATGGCTGGCATGCTTACTTGTGGCTCAACAAAGAAAAGGTTCACAAAGGTTTTTCAAATCATATTTTTAGAGGAGCCCTGTATGAAGTTTGGGAGAAAAACAAAAAACTTCTAGAAAGAAACACCCCCTGGTGGTTATCCCCGGTAGATATTTTAACAATAAAAAAATTGAACATGGAGGGGAAAAGGTTAACATACGGAGATTTATTGGTAAAAACAGAAAAAGGTTGGAAGATTAGAACTTATGAGAAAGATAGATTGACAGGTTGGCTACAATACCACCAGATAAATGCACTTTGGAATGAAGATAAAAAATTGGGGATGAATGAGAAAAATTCTAAATATCAGATAGAAATTCTAGAAGGAAAAACCAAACTTTTATCTAAGATGTATAATTTTTTGTTAGAATGGGATACAAAAGATGAGTTGACAAAGGAGGTGATGGTAAAATGGGCAATTGATTTTGGATATAACATAGAGTACGACAAGTGGGTGAGGCTATGGAATAAAGGAATGAAGTTCACGGCATGTGTCACATTAAGGGAAAACCTGGAGAAAATGATGTACCGATGGTACATCACACAGGTAAAATTGGGGAAAATGTATAAAATTGGAAACAAAGCATGCTGGAAATGTAAGCAGAAGGATGGGGACCTTTACCATATGTGGTGGTGTAATGGTTATGGGTGGGATACTCGTGCGTAAATTGCCTCCACTTCAGTTAGATCGTTTGCTCAACCATGTTTAGGGTTAGAGCTCGCCCTCCGTGACCTGTTAGTCACTTGCAGAATCCGTCAGTGGGCGTTTCTTGAATCTCTTCCAGCATAAAAGCTGTTTGACCCCAAGTCTCCGCCTATGTTCCCTGCGCGGAACGCGTCTGCGCAAGTAAGGGGACGGCAAGGGCGTGCCAGCGCTCTCTCCGCTGGTCTTGGTTGAAGGGTCTTGGAGCCCTGACACCGATTCCTCCATCTCCCTCTCCTCTCTATTGGTGTCACGCTGAATTCCTTCCCTCCGACTGGTTCCCTCTCCGGCATCGCTCTGGAGCCCTGCCTCCGCTTTTCTCTCTGATGTCAGTTCCCTGACAGGTGGGTTTGCGAGGAAATGAAAAAATTTTGGGAGCTTATATATAACAAATTAAAGAAAATTTTCAGATATACTTTTTTAAAAAAAACCGGAGGCATTTGTTAGGAATAATAGGTGACGAAATTAAAAAGGAAGTTCAGAGATTGTTTCAATATGCGACCGTGGCGGCCAGGGTATTGATAGCTCAAAAATGGAAATCAGCAGAGATCGCTACGGTTATGGATTGGCAAGTAAAATTATTTGAATACGCAGAATTAGCAAGAATGACACATAAAATTAGACACCAAGAAGGTACAAAGTTTATTGAAGAATGGAGTAAATTTGTGACATATATTGAAAGTAATTGTAGAAATTTAAAAACTACAGTAGGCTTAACATAAACCTTGTGACGTGTACATAATTGGAACAGAAATTGTAAGAGTAGAAGTATACCAAGAAAACCGCAACGGGATAGGAAGGAAGTCGAGGCGTGATCCAACGCAATGTAAATAAGATGATGGTACCAAAGAATGATTGTTAAGAGTGTTTGTTTTAGTTTTTGATTGTTTGTTCTGGTTTCTTTTCTGTTTTCTGTTTAACTGAAAATCTCAATTAAAAAAAAAGAAATATATAGGGAAATATATATCCCCCCCCCCATTTTATGTATTTTTCCTTCTCCTCCTGCTGCTGCTGCTCCTCCTCCTCCTCGTGTTCCTCACCTGAAGGAAAAGCCAAAGAACCACCATTAAAATTGGTGCCTGGTATGTGCAATCATATGCTGTATTTTTATTCTTTTTGGCAAGAAAATGGGCACACAAGGAGGCAGCAAACCTTTGTGCCCTTCAGAGGCAGATGCACAGTCTGCTACTGGCCTCTGGTCTCCTGCGCATGGGGTGGGGGTGGGGGGGAGGCCACCCCTTCCACGCAGCGAAGGCGACCCTGGCATGGCTACCAGCTGCACACAAAGGCGCACTGAACTGGGCTCCAGACTGTGGTGGGCCAACATGGCCAGCGCTCATCATGGATGATGGGACTTGAAACCCAACATCATTGGGAGGGAGGGCCATGTGAAGACAGGATTCTCAAAAATACCTCTTGCTTGCGGCTCCTGGAGTGTTGCTGGCAATGCCTGGAGTTTCTCTTCAAGCTCCTGGAGCTTCACAAGGAATGTTTGAGTTTCCTTAAATACTGTTTCAGCTGCATGCCACACCTCAGCCAAAAGAGCTGCTTTAACTCAGAAAAAGAAGGGAGCATCTGTGCATGTCGTTCCGGTCAAGTTGCACCGAAGTGGGACTTGTTCATCTGAGCCCCACAGGCTGTTTTTTTTTAATTGTTTGACTGGGGTTGTTTATTGTTTTTTCTTTAATTTGGGGCAAGGCCTTTTTATGTGCCCTTTCAATCCCCAAGAGCCAGCACTGTAAATCAGTTTTAAGTGAGTCTTACAACCACAGCTGCCGCCACCCCCCACCCCCCAACATCATCAGCAGTTACACATACAGGCTTTTAAAACTTATTTAATATCTTTTTTAAAAAGTAAACCTTGTAATTCCTAAATCATTTTAAACACTTTGAAATACTTTCTAAAATTCTGCTTTTTAACATTTATGCAAATGATGTAATAAAGGAACCCAAATGGCCAGATATTTCCCTGTTTCAGTTTTATCCCATAATGTATCCAGTTTGCTACATGCCAACAATACAGTGTTGTTAGCACAAACGCAAGTGGGTATGAGGCGATTACTAAAGAACTTTGGGAGACTGTGTCGTAACAAAGATTTGAATACAAATTATTCCAAGACGTAACCTAAACCGAGCGTAACAAGAGGTATGACTGTATTTGAGGATTTGCTTCTCTGATAGGAGTACTGGGTCTCATCATATGACAGCCTTGGCCTTGAAGGCATCAAGATCTGCACAAGCAATTCTTAGCTTTACCAGAACTGAAGGCGGCAATGGGATTGCCCCTGCTCCGAAAAGATATACAATGGTACCTCGGAAGTCAAACGGAATCCATTCCAGAAGTCCATTTGACTTCCAAAACATTTGGAAACCAAGGCGCGGCTTCCGATTGGCTGCAGGAGCTTCCTGCACTCAATCCAAAGCCGCGGAAGCCCTGTCGGACATTTGGGCTCCAAAGAACATTCACACACCGGAACACTCACTTCCGGGTTTGTGGCGTTCTGGAGCCAAAACATTCGAGTCGCAAGGCGTTTGGGATCCAATGTACAACTGTATTGGTAAGGCGCCCCCACAGGTAACATGGGGGGAGGAGAACGATAGGAGGGGATCAGGAGAGACAGGGAAGCCTGGAGGGAACGCCCCACCTAGCCCAGGTCCGCCTCCAAGCCAATATCACCAGCGGCTGGAGCAAAAGAGCAGAGGAACCGTGCACCGGGGACCGGCGGGGGGGGTAGAAGAATGCGGCGTGGACCCTCCCCTGCCAGTGCAGGGGGGCACAGCAAAAACTATGCTTTATTTTATTTAGTTTATTTTCAGTCCATTTCTTATCAATATTTTAAAACCCCATGAACCCAGGTAGGCGGCCTGAACCATTGGAGCCCATTTCCTGGAACTGCCGCCTCAGCCCTGATCTAGGGACCCGACACCAAGCCCTGGGGGTCCCACGGGAGAATTAAAACTGCTGCTTTTTCTTGTTCCCTTCCCTCTCTCTCTCTCTCTCTCTCTCTCTCTCTCTCTCTCCCTCCTCCTTCTTCTTTAGTTATACACACAACCCTCCCTTTTTTATTAGTACATTATTACTCATTATTCATACATTTATATTCACTTCTTACTCATTTACTCATTTTCATTATTATTACTCATTTTTCTCTTTTAAAAAAAATAATTAATTTCTCATTAAAGAATTATATATATATATATCTACTTTTCCATCCCCACTCCCCCCTTTTTCTATTTACTTTTTCTTTTCCTTCTCTTTTCTGAACAAACAAACAAACCATTTTCAGTAGGGTTTTTTGTGTTTTCTTTTTCTTTTTCTTTCTTTCTTCCTTATCTTTTCTTTTCCATCTTGTCTTTTGTCTCACACTATAAGTTGAACCAGGGACGCGGGTGGCGCTGTGGGTAAAACCTCAGTGCCTAGGACTTGCCGATCGTATGGTCGGCGGTTCGAATCCCCGCGACAGGCTGAGCTCCCATCGTTCGGTCCCAGCTCCTACCCACCTAGCAGTTCGAAAGCACTCTTAAGTGCAAGTAGATAAATAGGTACCGCTTTACAGTGGGAAGGTAAATGGCGTTTCCGTGTGCTGCGCTGGTGCTGGCTCGCCAGCTGCAGCTTCGTCACGCTGGCCACGTGACCCGGAAGTGTCTTCGGACGGCGCCGGCTCACGGCCTCTAGAGCGAGATGAGCATGCAACCCTAGAGTCGGACACAACTGGCCCGTACGGGCAGGGGTACCTTTACCTTTACTATAAGTTGAACCACCACAGTGACTTGTGATTTTTAAATAGAATTCCATTACCCTTTACATTTTTAACTTTTGACTCTTATCTGCAAACTCCCAACCCCACCTCCCCACCTTAACACTGGGAGGGCCATGTCCCCAGAATTTGTGAAGACAGGATTCTCAAAAATACCTCTTGCTTGCGGCTCCTGGAGTATTGCTGGCAACGGCTGGAGTTTTTCTTCAAGCTCCTGGACCTTCATACGCAATGCTTGATCATCCTTAAGTACTGTTTCCGCCCCGTCTTAGGGCTATTGGGCACTTTCTTCAGTATTTCAACATCCTGGAGAGGACAGACACTTCCTGCTAGACATTTAGTCCAGACATTTACAGAAGGCACAGAGGCACTGATTGAAGAAGTTGGGAATGAGCAGACAGTGCTATTGCTGAGAAGGAGCTCCACCCCAGGGTGCTAAAGAGCTCTTTCCCTAGCCTGCAGGTGCCAGAAGGCTAAGCGCTGGTGTTGCAGTGGTGGTACTTCAGAGGAGTATGAGAAAAAGCTGCTCTGGATTCTGGGTATGTAAATGGCCTTGCCTGAAGCTGTGGATTGTGCTCTGCATTAGCAGAGAGGCTCTACTTAGTTGCAAATGAAGCACATTTCAGTTATTATAGAAACCGGTGTTTCCATGCATGCTTGTTCAGGATCTATGTGAACTAGACAGCCGCTGTTTTAAACTGGCCCTTTTTCTGGCAGGTTAAACGATTAAAGTTGACTTGATTAATTTCATCCGCCAACTACCCTTCTAAGCAACCAGAGCAATTACAAATAAAAGGGTCTCCAACCATGCACTATCCCTATCTGCAAGCAAGCTCTCCCACAAAGTGGGGGGGGGGACAGGGGATCCCCGCTGCTGTGCTTTGCCTCAACGCCCCAAAGTCAAGCCGTCCAGCTGGAGAAAAGGGGGGTGTACGCAACAGGAACGGCCAAGAACGCTGTTTTTTGCTCAGCAATGAGACGTTAAAGCAGACATACCTTCCTCTGGGTCTGCTCTCTCGGGTCGGGCTCTCCCTCTCCTCAGCGGCAGCGGCTGCAGCAAGGTCGGGGCACCCCCCAGCCAGCGGATTGGCTGGCTGGAACTGGCTGGAATGTCCCCAGATTTAATTAATGTCCCCAGATGTAGTCGGGACCTCCGATGCTTCTTGCTGCCATGGCGTCAGCCATGTTGCAGCGCAGGAAGTCCCCAGGTGAAAATCCGGGAACATTCCGGGGACAAATTTCTGCCGGGGACAGATTGCTGAATCCAGGGACTGTCCCGGCAACCGGGGACGCCTGGTAAGCCTCCTTCTGGCCTTACCTGAGCAGTGGATCCCTTCACCGTGGATCCCTTCAGCTGCCATCAAGCTCCCAGGTGTGGATCTGTTGTCCTGACCTGATTACAAAAGAAGTGATTTTACATCTCCATTCCAACACGAAACGAAAGCCCAGAGCCTGGCTTCATGCTCCCCCTCATCTGGAATATGGTCACTTCCAGCCCCCTCCCAGCCCAAGGATCTCCTTGTAGAGGACTGCTTGTATGACAGAGAGGTTTTCTGTGGAGTGCTGCCTCCCTCTGCTGGTGCAAGCTGTTTCTCCAGCAGAAAAATGCTTCCTGGTAGATTGGAAGTGGCCACCCCTCTTTCCCCAACCCATTCCATATGCATCCCGACCCCAACTATCAGGATTTGTCATCTGGCCTAACTCTATAGTGCACCTGATACACAAGATAGGCAATAGCCTGCCACTCACTAACCTAACTGCAGCCTTGCAGGAAAAGAATACAAGAGCAGCCAGATATTTTGTAGTCCAGCCTATTCACATAAGCAGACCAGTCCCCTGCAGCGCACACCCTCCTTTTTTTTAAAAAAAAAAACTTTTATCTTGCTTTAAACAGGTACATATGAATATAGACAACCAAAATTACAAAGGAAAATTCCTTAATAGTAATGAGGAAAAAAACTTTAAAAACTACAAAAAAATATCAAAGTACAAGACACAGAACATAAGCAACTATGGAAAAGATAAAAGAAAAGAAAAATAGAAAAAAAAGAAAAAGGAAGATGAGCCAAAGCAGGAAGGCTCATCTATTGTACACTTCCGTCAAGCTCACAACAGATCATTATTCTTATCAATTATCTCTATCTGCATTCCAAAGGAATCCCTCATCTTGGTATCGGGGAACATTTCTCTATGTGGCATCATTCTAAACTTAGCCAGATCTTTCTTGCTGAGCCCTTGTCCCCTAAATAATTATTTAAACATTCCCATTCTTCTTTCACCATTTTTTTAGGTTTATCTCTTATTGCATCTGTCAGCTTTGCGAGCTCCAAGTACTCGTACAATTTGACTACCCATTCCTCTTTAGTGGGTGTCTTTTTATCTTTCCAGTGTTTTGCCACTATAACCCTTGCTGCTGACGTTGCATACATAAATAGCCTAGTTTTGTTTTTGGGAATATTATCCGAAACCATACCTAGTAAAAATTCTTCCGGTTTCTTGCTAAATGTAGTTTTTATCAATCTCTTTATCTCTTCATAAATCATGTTCCAAAATCTTTGTATCTCTAGGCAGGACCACCACATATGGTAGTATGTTCCTATCTGTTCCTTACATCGCCAGCACTTGTTATTGTTTGATTTATTTATTTTTGCAAGTTTTACAGGGGTGAGGTACCACCTATAGTACATTTTCATAAGATTTTCTCTTATAAGGAAACAAGCCGTGAATTTTATATTTTTAGTCCATAATTCTTTCTAAATATTGGGTTTGATTGTATGTCCCAGGTCCCTCTCCCATTTTACTGTAATTTCTTTGATATCTTCCTCCTTTCTTTGCCAATTCAAAAGTAGTTTGTACATTTTAGAAAGTATCTTTTGATTATTATATAAAATATCCTACTCCAGATAGGATATTTTTTTGTCAAATCCTTTGGTTCTTTTATCCTTTTCAAGGGCGGCTTTTAATTGATAGTACTGCAGCCAGGTTATTCCCTTCTGTTTCAAATCGCTTAGGCCCTTTATTTTCGGATCACTACTTGTTTCCTCTACTAAATCCTTATATGTTAGCCAATCGCTGTTCATATTTATCCTGTGAACCGACATAGATTCCATTGGTGACAGCCACCATGGTGTTTTGGTTACTACTGATTTTTTACTCCTCTCCCATACTTCATATAATGCCCTTCTCACAATATGATTTAAAAATCCTTTGTGGGATTTAACCTTGTCATAGCCTATGTAGCCATAATAATAATAATAATAATAATAATAATAATAATAATAATAATAATAATAATAATAATAATAATAATTTATTATTTATACCCCGCCCATCTGGCTGGGCCTCCCCAGCCACTCTGGGCGGCTTCCATAGAAACCAAAAATACAGTAAAATATCACACGTTAAAAACTTCCCTGAACAGGGCTGCCTTAAGATGTCTTCTGAATGTCAGGTAATTGTTTATCGCTTTGACATCTGCTGGAAGGGCATTCCACAGGGCGGGCGCCACTACTGAGAAGGCCCTCTGCCTGGTTCCCTGTAGCTTTGCTTCTTGCAATGAGGGAACCGCCAGAAGGCCCTCGGCGCTGGACCTCAGCGTCCGGGCAGAATGATGGGGGTGGAGACGCTCCTTCAGGTATACTGGACCGAGGCCATTTAGGGCTTTAAAGGTCAGCACCAACACTTTGAATTGTGCTCGGAAACGTACTGGGAGCCAATGTAGGTCTTTCAAGACCGGTGTTATATGGCCATGCCACCCGTAAACAATATCCCATCCCTCCAGATCTAGGACTTCCGTGTTTTTAATTAATATCCAGTCCTTAATCCATGTCCAGCACGCTGCCTCAAAGTACAGTTTAAGGTCAGGGACCGCAAAGCCTCCTTTTTCCTTCAACTCTGTTAGTAGCTTAAATTTTATGCGTGGTTTTTTCCCTTGCCAAATAAACTTGGCAAGGTCTTTCTGCCATTCTACTTCTTCTCATAATTGTCCTTATATAAGTTTATATTCTTATTGGTGATCCAAACCCCCAAATAATTTACCTTATTGGCTACCTTTAAACCTGTTGTATTTTCCAATTCCTCTTGTTCCAACTTACGTAAATTTTTCGTTAATAATTTGGATTTTTCTTTATTCAGTTTGTGGTTTGTTTTTTTTGTTTTTTTTTAAAAAAATATTAACATTTTAAAGACTACAAAAGAAAGAAAAAGAGTTAAACAATACAATACAATACAATACAAGAACAAAAACACCATACAACACCAACACCATAATATTAAATTAACAAAACAAAATAAACACAATTTAAAACACAGCCAATAATTTCAGTATCTTGTCTTTCATTCCCTTGTTTCAACGACCTCCTCACACCTCCCTTTTTGTATTCCACTTTAATTAACTGTTTCAGCAATTCCTTTCCATCTTCCTCTGTTTTCTGTCCTGTAATTTATCTTAACATATTCTAACCTTATTTTTTCCCTTTAATATATAATTGTCTTAAAATATTTTAACCTTATTTTCCCTTTAATACTCTAATAATCTATTTGTACTTAATTCCTTATAACATCTCTACTAAAGCCATATAACTCCTTTCCAACATTTTTCTAACACTCATTAATTTTACAATATTTTTATAAATAGTCTTTAAACTTTTTCCAATCTTCTTCCACCGACTCTTCTCCC
The DNA here is from genome assembly GCF_964252035.2 of Podarcis erhardii. Lineage (NCBI taxonomy): Eukaryota > Metazoa > Chordata > Lepidosauria > Squamata > Lacertidae > Podarcis > Podarcis erhardii. The sequence goes on along the minus strand of NC_138506.1, from coordinate 21,939,972 downwards.
TGGTCTCGGATTCTGCCAGTCATATCTGCCAATTCCATATAGTCCATCAACCTGGTGATCTTCTGTCCGATGCTCTTAACTCTTTTCCAAGTCCCTTCTGTGAGTCTTCTTCATATTTATACATGAACTTTACTTTGTCTTCCACTGATCTTATTTTTATTTTCCTTCCTTTGAAGCTAAAGAGTAAATCTCGGGGAAACTCCCACCTAAAGATGATTTTATTCCTTCTCGACAGGACAACCAAATCTCCGTAGTTAAATCTAAAATCCAAAAGGTATTTCAGAACGTCTTAACTGTTGTTCTTCTAAGTTCTTCTGGTAGTTCCAACAGTCTCTTATTTTGTTCTTCTCTTTATTCCCTCCTCTTCCAAGTCCAAAGGCCCTCACAGTTTTAATCTCTTCTTGACCCAAGTCCCGGTCCCAAAAATCATCAAATTCCTGTGTGGGGAAATCTATCAAACTTTCCTTCTCGAGTTCAGGTAGGGCTCTGATCCTCAAAATCTGATTTTCTTTAGATTCAATCCTAGCAGGCATCAACTTATGGTCATCAAATTGCATCTGTAAGGCTGGGACTCTCTCTCTCTCTCCAATTGTGTTACTTTAGGTTCAACGGCAGTAACTTTCTCCCTAGCCTTCTCCACAGTTTGCCATGTCAAAGTAGATTCCTGTATCAATTTCTGAATAGTGTCTGTATTGGTGTTCACTTTTTGTCCCAAATTATCGATTTTGGTAGTTACCACATCCACCTTTTTATGAAGCTGTTCCAGTGAGTCGCTTATCTTACATAATAAAACCACTAAGGCCTCTTCTGTCGACATTCTCAACCAATTCAAGGTCCCCAGAATCTCACAGCTTTTTATCTTGCAGCTGGAAATTCCCCCAGCTCAACTCTTGTAACAGTTTCAAGGGCTTCCTCTAGAGGGAAACAGTTTCTATTTGTATTAGTCCTTTTAAACTCAATTCAAACAATAAAGTTAGTTTCAATTTTCTGTTACTTTTACTCCTTTTTAAACGCAGACGGAGACAGTGGAAACAATGTATTCCTTATTTAACTAACTGTCAGTGAACGTTCTAATCACGATCAATAAGCATTCCAGAACACGTCAGTCCTGTTGGCAGCCCGTTTCCAGGATCGGAGTGGTGGTATTTTAACTCTTTTCGCTCTCTCCTGCAGGTATACTCAGTCCAAAACTTTCCCCCCTCTTCTCCTGCCACCAAGGGGGGTTTAGTATTTTTTACCGATGGAAATTTAGTCCTTTACAATAGGCTTTCCGAGGCTTCAGCTTGCATCCTCATTGCTTCAATCTATTTACAAAAGGGGAAGGTGGACTTCCTGTTTTAGACCTCCCCGTTTCGACACCAAATTAAGACGTTTAAAAATCCAATTCTCCGCTCTACTCACGGGTAGTTGCTTTAAGATCAAATTGTCCACAGGAAAAAGTCAGCGCTCTCCGGCAACAGCTATGCGGCTTCGCTCCGTGGAAGAAGCAGTCAATTTGAAGCACCGCACCGCTCACCCCACGTCGCTCCGGATCCCGAAACCGGGTTTCCCCGCGAGTAGGGGAGGCGCAAAAGGTGCCAGCCGAATCCCACGTTCACAGGCTTCACCCGCCTGTGATCGCCGTGGCGGCCAGACCCAGATTTCCACGAGGCAAGTTCCTCCCGATCAGAGGAATTCAGCCATTGCCAGAGGCGCCAACCCGGAAGTGAACATTTCCTTTATTCAGTTTGAACCCAGAGACCTTCCCAAATTCTTCCAGTTGTGCAAGCATTTTTTGGATACTTTCCACTGGGTTTTCAGTGGTTACGATTACATCATTGGCAAAGGCTTTAATTTTGTAGTATCGAGTTCCTAGGTTAATTCCTCTTATATTTTTATCCTTTCTTATTGCTATTAAAAGTGGTTCCAAGGTGGCAATAAAAAAAAGTGGGGAGAGAGGGCACCCCTGTCTTGTCCCCCTTTCGATGCTGAACTCTTCGGTAATCTCGTTATTTATTAGCAATTTTGCTTTTTGGTTATCATATATCGCCCTAATTCCATTAATTATTTTCTCCCCTATTTCCAGACCTTTGAAAGTTTCCAATAGGAAATTCCATGATACTCTATCAAAAGCTTTTTCTGCATCAACCAATAACATGGCCATCTTTTTACTTGGTTTCATTTCCACATATTCCAACAGGTCAATTATTATTCTTGTATTGTCTTTTATATGTCTATCCGGTAAGAAGCACGCCTGGTCTCTGCTGATTATTTTGTTTAGAGTCTTTTTAAATCTATTAGCCATCACCCCAGCATAGATTTTATAGTCTGTATTCAACAGGGAGTTTGGTCTATAATTTTTCATGTCTGTCAACTCCACTCCCTGTTTCGGGATTAGAGTGATCATTGCTTCTTTCCATGATTGTGGTATATCTTTCCCTCCCAGTGTATTATTCATTATTTTTTGTAATATAGGGAGGATTACTTCTTCCAGGTTCTTATAGTACATTAGTGTGATTCCGTCAAGACCTGGCGATTTGCCACTCTTCATTTTTTTATTACTTGTGCTATTTCATCTATTTCTATATTGGAGTTTAGGGCCTCAACTTCGTCTTTTTCAATTCTTGGTAATTTATTTTGTTGTAAATACTCTTCCATTTTATTAATCTCTAATTGTTCTTGTTTATACAAATCTTTATAAAAGTTTAAGAATTTTATTTTTATTTTTACTGGGTCTGTTAATTCCTCCCCTTGGTCCAAAATTTTATTTATAACTTTTTTTGTTTGCTTTTCCTTTATCATCCATGCTAACAACTTACCGGGCTTATTGGCGGACTCAAAATACCTTTGTTTTGCCCATTTAATTTTATTTTCTATTTCCTTATTTAATATACTAGAGATATGGGATTGCAATATCTTTATTTTTTGTAATATTTCATGACTTTTTTGGATTTTTGATCAACTCTTTTTCATTAATTCTTATCTGTTTAGTTAGCTCTTGGATATTATTGTCTTTTATCTTCTTCAGCCTAGCCATTTGTTGTATTCCAAGACCCCTCATGTACGCTTTACTTGCGTCCCAAACTACATTTATATCTGTATTTTGTTTCCCATTTATCTCGAAAAATTCCGCTAACTTGATTTTTGCTTGTGTCACCCATTGGTCATCTCTCCATATCTCATCGTTCATCCACCACCTTCCCTTTGTTTGCTTTTTAATTTCCATATGTATTGTTACTGGATTATGGTCTGATATAGTCCTTCCCAGAATTTCTGCTTTTTCTAAGGAGAGGGTCAGCCCTTTAGAGATCCAAATAGCATCTAACCTCCCCCCTGATTTTTTAGCTTCCGAGAAGTGTGTAATATCTTTCCCATTAGGGTGTTTAATTCTCCATGAGTCATAGAGGTCAAAATTGTCCACCATCTGGAAAAAGGAGAGCGGTAATTTACCTTCATTGGTAAGTTTCTCTCTAAAAGTTCTATCCCATTCGACCAAGACCACTCCATTCCAATCTCCGATAAGAACAATATTCTCCCCAATATAGTTCCATAACTTCCTTTCCAGCTCCTTGAAAAACTCTGATTTATTATTATTCGGAGCATAAATGCCCACTATGATTATTTCCCCCCCTTCTATAGTAATCCGCACTGCTACACTTCAACGCACACCCTCCTACTCAAAACCAAATCAGCTCATCGCCATAAACTGGGCATCTTTCTCCTGCTTCACTTCTGAGATATTTCAGGGCAGGCTGGATTAAAGTCAGCTCACATTCCTGGCAAGGCTGTTTTCGTCCACGGAGTTTGTTCTATGAGACACATGAGCCAAATAGCCGAGGGGACTGTTTTTTAGCTGCCTGTCATTCATACACTTTATACTGAAAGGATTTCAGGGGCAGATGCTCTTTTTCTGCATGGAGGGTGGGGGTTTCCAAAGGAGCACTATTCAGACCTGCATTCATGCCTTATGAGTCGTAGCCATGTGACAACTGCACATCATGCTGATGTGTTGAAGGGCTGATGTTGCACTTCCAGGTAGAAGAGCTCGCTGGCATTATTTTAGGCTCTGTGTCAATTGACTTTGTGACATGATGGGGGGGGGGAGAGTTATTATTTTTAGAGTATTTACCTGCAACCTATTATGTGGGAATCTCAAGGTACTTTACAACTAGGTCAGAAAATATGCAAACATTGAAATGCAGCAGAATAACAGGCCTACAGTAAAAACATATCCTTCAAAGCCCATATTGGCTGGCAGCAGCATCCCCCCAAGTCCATGATGGATAAACACTTTCCCCACATGGACCCATGTTGGCAAAGGCCTCCTTTCTAGAAGGGGGAGCAGAGGCTGCCCCCACCCACTGCTCTCTTCTCCCAGGCATCTGAAGAGACAAACAGCTCCCCTTCTCTACCTGTGTGCCACAAGCCTGAATTGCAAGACAGTTCCCACTTTGGGGCAACAGGGAACAAACATGCAGAGGACGAGTTCTGAGGCTCCCCCAACAAAGCCATTTCCTTGGGCCCACATGCCAGCCTGCTGCTGGCTGGCTGCCCACCCACAGGAAAACGGCGCGATTCTCCCCAACAACAGGACATAACAAGAAGATGGGGACTATAACATAGGACTTCCTAACTTGTGAGTTCTGATGAGCCACTGCTGCTTCCCCAGTTTAAAGGATGGCAGCTCAGGTGAGCCATTAAGCTAGAAGCTGCCTTTCGGAAATGTGGCACGCAGGAGGAAAAGGACCGACTACGGGATGGGCTGTCTGCCTTCCTTTTGCCTTCCACCTCACAACATCCTTCCCCAGCCTGGTGCACTCCAGGTGTTCTGGGGCTCCATCTCTCACCAGGCCCAGGCGGTATGGCCAGGGGTCAGGGATGGGGGCAGTTGTCCAAACCAGCTGGTGAGACTCAAGGAGGGCATTACAGCCTCAAAGCCCTTTCCCTACCTCTCAATCTGGACTTACCTGGCCTTGCCCCTGGCTGCCTTTAGCCAGGGGAAACAGGCTGGGTCCCCTGGAGAGCACTCTCAAAGGAGATGCCCTCAAAGCTGATCATACTTCTCCTACTCCCAGACTGCAAGCTAGAGAACGTCGCTGCACGCTGGTGACCCGTTCCCTGGGTGGTGCACTGGGAAGAAGAAGAAACCTCATCCAGAGATGGGAGGGAAGCGCTTCAGCCAGTGCCATGGGGCCTATCTTCGTAAAGCTGCTCGGGGACCTGCAATGGAGCACTGCCCAAGGAGGAGGAAATGTGGGAGGCCTGCTGGGAAGGCTGCTGGGACCCCGATGCTTCCTGGCTAAGGGAAGCAGCTTTTCCAGTGGTATCTCTGGGAACAGAGGGCATCGAAGTTAGCTGGAAATGAGAAGGCTCAGCCAGGTGGGAGCCGGAGGTCTCTGTGGTTGCACCCAGGGATTTGTTGGGCGAACTTTTCTTCTCCATTCTGTGGACACGAAGGCAAGTCTTCTGACCACTGTACCAGCTGGTTTCAAAGGCTATTTTTTATGAAAGCTTGAAAAACAAAGAAAATACAATATACAGAAATCAGTGTCAGATATCAAGCATTTTGAAAACAAAAAAATGAAAAGAAACAGAAGACGAAAAGACTTCTGATTCCTTGTCTATCAGCTTTAAAAACTTATGCAAAACTCTTACTTCCCACCTGGGATGAGCTGCTTGGCGCACTAAACTGAGCCGCCGGAGAAAGACTGGGGCGGGCGGCAAGTGGGAGGGGGAAGTCGTGCGCTTCTGTCCCGTCAGAAAAGTGCTGCTCCTCCCCGGAGGCAGCCTGCTTGCAGACAAGAGCTTCCCTCACAGAGGGTTGTTCTGAAGATACACTCAGGAAAACACCCGAGGCATGAAGAAGAAGAATGAGGAGAGTGGGGTCTGGAAAGTGGGGTGGGGAGCACTCCCACCCCAGCCGCTCCAGAATGGGAAGTGCGTCCCAGGGGAAGTGGGATTCAGGCGGAGGAAGATGTCGGGTTGGGTGGGGGTTGCCAGGAGCAGCACGATGTCCCTTGAACCCCCGGGTTCCACTCTCCAGGCAGGCGCCCAATGTGGCCAGCTGGCAAGTGCTCTTTCCTACTCCAGCCTTGGCGTGCAGATCCCGGGTTCCAGATCCAGCTCTCAGCAGCCCAGCAGATGTCCAAGGGAAGCCCCAAGCAGACTCCAAATGCAGCTCCACTCTCCCCACTTGGGACGCCCGCAACTGGTATGCAGAGGTAGACTGCCTCTGCGGCTGGAGGTGCAACATGGTCTAACCCTCCATGAATTTGACAAATCCTCTCTTAAAGCCATCCCCGTCAGTGCCTCTGGAAGAAGGAAATTTCAGTGTCACTAGGCACTCTGTGTCTGGCCTGAATCTGCCAACATTCCTCTTTCTTAAAGAGATCCAGGTTCTGATATTATGAGGCAGAAAACATTGCTCTGCATCTTTCCCACATCATGCATACTTCTATGATGTCCCCACTTTCCCCCCTCTCGCAAAGCCCCAAAGCCTCATGGAGATTTGCAATGACTGCTGCAATGCACCCCTAATGATTCAGATTGTATCATTATAGCCTTATTGTGTTTATTTGTTGTTGATATATTAAATTTGTATAATCTTAAAAGCGGTGTGGCTGTGAGTACCATGAAGGGAGCCTGCACTTTGTGATTTGCCAGGGCACTACTGCAGGTTAGGAAGGAGGAAGAGGCAAAGATCCTTTCCCCACTAAAACATGTTTGCACCCAGGGTGTTTCCAGACTGTCAGTATTTTGTGGGAGGGATTCAGGTCCAGCCCAGAACTTCGGCTTTTCCAATGTGAATGGATTAAAGCACTCTGACCATTCCCTTAGTAGAATCTAACCACTGTGTTACGTTTTGGGCAAGCAAGACATGAACGCAAAACAAACAAGTGGTCGTCTCCACTGGAGGAACCCTTGCACTGTAAATATATTGACAGCACACTTACAGGTCTTTGGCATCAGCATCCCAGAACTGTGAAGGTTGCCTCAACTGTTGAGCAACACAGCTAAGGAAGAAGGAGTGGAGTGTCTCCGGGGGGAGCATAGCTCCCATTCCCTTCCAAACACACAGACAGGACAGTGTGGTGGCACCCAGGGAATAGTTGCAGCAGCTGGATGGCTGGCTGAAACACACACCGTTGCACTATTTTTGAATGGGATTCAATCTGAATCAGCCAGTTAGTGAACTTGGTGCTCCTGTGCAACAAACCCACTACAAAATTGCTCTTCCCCACACACTTCCAGGTCCCTCCAGCTGGGCTTTTTGAGTGTGATGGGTTTTTCTCACTCCAGAGCAGTTTGTCTTTAAGCTGAAGGTCACCAGGAAAGCAAGGGAGACTAAAAAAATTGCATTTGTTGACTTCCGGAGGCAGCGCAAAACGGCAATGGCGGTCCTCTTTACTCTGTGAAGAGGGGCTCCGCGAAAAAGGGTCGTCCGCTGCGGCAAAGCGGAGACCCACTAAGAAAAACCACAGGCAGAGCGAGCCTGTGGCCGTGGGACTCGGCGGGCGCCAAAAGCCCCCCCAGAAACGAAGAAGGAACCCCGTAAGGGGCTCCGGAACGTGAAAGGGGGAGCGGCGCTGTGAGTTCATCGCTCTTTTCGTGGATGCAAAGCCGCGCTGCTGCTGCCGATGAGCGCTGACCTTTCTTCTTGAAAACACTGAATTTGACAGCTACATACCCGTGAGTAAGGGGTACTACATTTTGGACTAAATTTGGACTAAATTTGAGGATTTTGACTGAAAACGGGAGGCGAGTAACAGGAAGTCCGTCTTCCGATCCTGCTAATTAGATCAAAGCAAGGGCTCTGAAGAGCGCTGTAGCGTTCAAAAAGGATCGTAAAAGCAGAACAAAGGCGCATTGATAGACTCTGCCTTTTAGAAGTTAAAAGGGAAATCTTTGTTAAACCTGTGGACTCTATTTTTGGAACTTTCTTCCTATCTTTGAGTTATACGGAGTTAAAAGGGACAACCTAGTCGTCGGGCTGCCAGAGCGTAATAGAGAACTGTCAAACTGCTGATACTGTTGCTGAAGTTTAAACTGTTACATAGACTGAGACATTAACGTTTAAACATTGTTGCTGGGACCATTCTTGACACCTTGTGGCTTTTATTCAAGAAATAGAAAGCCTTGGGAACCCTCCTTTTGTACTCTGGAATTACAAAGACTTAATACGGGGAATATAGGAACTTCAATGGCGGAAAAGAGTTCTCTCCTTCCTTGAAACTTTGAAATACCCCCCCTAGAGGATTGTGGAGATATAGTGGCCTGGGAACTGTATTTTATTGAGACTTCCTGTGGTTTAATTGTTTATATTTTGGACTTGTCTCTCTTATGGAATAAAAGACAATTTGACCTTGAACTGAGGCAGGTGTGGAATGAGCGGCTCAGGGAAAACAAGAGCAGCCAAAGCTAAAGAAAAAGAAAAAGAAAAGAAATCTGTGCAACTTGTTCAAACAACTTTAACTCATCAACGCAGATCATCTGTCCCAACTGTGCTAACAGCACAGGAGGTGGAAACTGAGCAGCCTGTTACAGAAGATATGGCAACTGGAGGATCTGAAACAGTTCTGAAACAAATTTTGGAGCAACTGGCAATTTTAAACCAAAAGGTGGACAATCAATCATTAAAAATTGATCAAGCTACATCCTCTATTAGTAAATTATCTGACCAGGTTTCCCAGCATACTCAGGCAATAGAGAATTTGCAAGGAGCTACGGCTGAAAATTATAAATTAGCTGTGGAAGCCAATCAAAAAGCAGAACAGGCAAATTAAAAAGTTGATGAGATTAAGGGGGAAATAAGGCCTCTGAAAAGACAGGGAACAACAAGCCTACCTGTCACTGGTTGAATTGAAAAGTAAGGAAAATAATCTCAGGTTAAGGGCCATCCCAGAATTGGAGGTAGGTAATTTAGAGGGATTTCTGACACTTTTATTTTCCAAATTCTGGGGAATTGAGGAAGACAAAGATTTCAAAATTGTGACGGCCTTTAGACTGGGAAGATCGGTAAAGAAAGATAAGGCCAGAGACTGTTTGGTTATTTTGAGATCAAGAGAGGAAAGAGATAAGATATTAGGCCTACATTTTAAAAAATCTTTGGAGATAGAAGGTAAAAAGGCTGAAATCTACAGAGATATACCCAAACATCTATTGGATCTCAGGACCACTTACACAGACCTGACCAAATTGTTAAGACACAACGCAATTCCTTATAGGTGGGAGTTTCCACAAGGACTATCATTTACCTATAAAGGAAGGAAGGTAAGAATCAAAACACCTGAGGATCAACAGAAGTTCCTACACGACCACGAGGAGGACCTACAAAAGGGAGCTGCAGCTTCTTGGCCACCACCACCATCGGGACCACCACCAAAACCTACACCGTCTGGATCTGGACCAGCACCACCACCTCCGGGATCGGAGGAAAACCTAGACACCCCATTGTAGGACCCACCAACTAAACCAGGATGTCTCTGCAGCTTCTCAGCTGGAATATAAATGGCGGAAACTCTCCGGAAAAAAGAAAAAAAGTATTTCATATTTTGAAAAAAGAACAATTGGACATTATTTGCTTGCAAGAAACACACGTGACAAGGCTCCACAGAAAAGTGTTAATTAATAAAAGATTAGGCCAAGAATTTATTTCTTCGGACAAAGTTAAGAAAAGAGGAGTGGTGATATATGCAAAGGAGAGCCTGTCACCGAAATTTTTATTTAAAGATGAACATGGCAGAATTTTGGCGATTGAAATTCAGACACAAGGAGAAAAATTTTTGATATTAGGAATATATGCACCAAATGAAGGAAAATCGGAATTCTTTAGGAAGTTGCACGAGATTATGCTGGACTATTTAGACTATAACAACATCATTATGTTGGGTGATATGAATGGGGTCGTATCTGTAAACATGGATAAGTCGCAAAGTGCTAACATAACGAAAGATGGCAGACTACCTAAAGCTTTTTTTGAAATGACTGACAACATGGACTTAATTGACATATGGAGGGTTAAGAACCCCCTAGGAAAAGAAGGAACTTTCTTTTCTGAAGCTCATCTGACATGGACACGAATCGACCAAATATGGGTAACTAGAGGACTGGCACCTAAGACTAGAAAAGTGGAAATCTGCCCAAAAACTTGCTCCGACCATAACGCTTTGAAAGTGGAACTGAGATTAAACATAACCGGATCCTATAGATGGAAAATGAATGACACCCTATTAAGGGATCAGGAGATTGTTAAGAAGGCCCAAAAAACTTTAAAGGACTACTTTGAGATAAATTTAAACACCACTGTGGAAAAAAGAACAATCTGGGACGCAAGTAAAGCAGTTATGAGAGGGTTTCTTATACAACAAAATACGATCAAGAAAAAGTTCTGGAATGAAAAGAAGGAGAAGATATTGGAGAAAATAAGAGAAGGAGAGAAAAAAATAAGATCTAAGCCCAAGTCGAAGGAAGTGCTGAGAGAAGTGAAATTTTTCCAGGCACAATATTCGAAATTGATAAATCAAGAGGTGGAATGGAAAATTAAACAAATGAAACAAAGATCCTTTGAATCAGCAAACAAGTGTGGGAAACTGCTAGCATGGCAGTTGAAAAAGAGACAAAAACTTAATACAGTTACAAATCTAGAGATAGAAGGGAGAATGATCCAGAAACCCGAGGAAATTAGAAAGTGTTTCCAGAGATATTTCAAAGAACTTTATTCACAAGGGCCACAGAAAGACTTTGAGGTGGATCAATTCCTTAAAACTAATGGATTACAAAAAATAACCCAGGAAATGAGAACTACCCTGAATAGTAATATTACTCCGCAAGAAATTGAAAGTGCCATTCAGAACCTTCAACTAGGCAAATCTCCAGGCCCTGATGGACTTACCTCCAAATACTATAAGGTTTTGAAGGACTATTTGATACAACCTCTGTTGGAGGTCTGCGATCAGATTATGGAGGGGAGGAAGGCACCGGAGACGTGGAAAGAAGCTTTCATCACATTGATACCCAAACAAGAATCTGAAAAGACCCAGCTTAAGAACTACCGCCCCATCTCACTCCTAAATGTGGATTACAAAATTTTTGCGGATATTTTGGCAAGTAGGTTCAAAAAAGTACTCAATGAAGTGATCCATAAGGACCAGGCTGGCTTTCTCCCCGGTAGGCATTTGTTTGATAATACAAGAAACATTATTGACATTTTGGAACTTCTACAAACAAATCTTAATACTAGAGCGGTTTTAATTTTTATTGATGCGGAGAAAGCCTTTGACAACATTTCTTGGATGTTCATGAAGAAAAATTTGGAAGGGATGGGAGTGGGGCGGGGGTTTGAAAATGGAATAGAGGCAATTTATTCAGAACAAAAAGCTAAGCTGATAGTAAACAATGTGGTGACAGAGGGGTTTAAAATTGAAAAAGGGACACGACAGGGGTGCCCCCTATCCCCCCTATTGTTCATTTCAGTTCTGGAGGTGCTATTGAACATGATTAGAAAGGACCGGTCTGTACAAGGAATTGAGGTCGGAGTGAAACAATACAAACTGAAAGCTTTTGCAGATGACTTGGTATTAACATTACAGGAGCCAGTCTCTAGCACTAAAAGAGTGCTAGAATTAATTTCTGACTTTGGTCGGGTGGCGGGATTTAAGCTGAATAAGCAAAAAACTAAGGTTTTAGCAAAAAATTTGACAACTACAGAAACAGATGAGTTCCTGAAAGAAACAGAATTAAATGTGGTTAAAAAAGTAAAATACCTAGGGGTGTATCTGACCTCCAAAAATTTGTTTAAAGATAATTATGAGAAATGTTGGTCAGAAATCAAAAGAGATTTGGAAATATGGTCAAGATTGAAACTTTCCTTGTTGGGCCGAATAGCAGCTATAAAGATGAATGTATTGCCGAAAATGTTATTTCTGTTCCAGGCCCTACAGATCGTGGACAAAGTGGAATGTTTTGGAAAGTGGCAGAAGGATATTTCTAAGTTTGTTTGGCAGGGCAAAAAGCCCCGAATAAAGTTTAAAATACTAACTGATGCGAAAGAAAGAGGGGGATTTGCCCTGCCAGACTTGAGGTTATATTATGAATCTGCATCCTTCTGCTGGTTGAAAGATTGGATTTTATTGGAAAACACTGATGTCCTAGATCTGGAAGGGTTTGATAATGCTTTTGGGTGGCATGCATATTTGTGGTATGACAAGGTTAAAGTTCACAAATTGTTTAAAAACCATATTGTCAGAAGAGCAATTTTGTTGGTCTGGACAAAATATAAGGACTTATTGGAGAGTAAGACTCCGAGGTGGCTCTCACCGGTGGAGGCCAAGGCACGTAAGAGACTTAACATGGAAGCCTATTGGCCTAAATATTGGGAAATAATTGAAAAAATTGGAGACAATTGGAGGTTGCTGAGCTTGGAAAAATTAAAAAACAAGGTGCGAGATTGGTTGCACTATGCTCAAATTCAGGAGGTTTTTAAAGTGGATAAAAAGGTTGGATTCCAGGTGGAAAAATCGAAATTAGAGACAGAACTGTTAGAGCCAAAAAACAAACTACTTTCGAGAATGTACAACTTGCTGCTTAAATGGAATACACAGGACGAGACAGTCAAATCCGCCATGATAAAATGGGCGCAGGATTTGGGGCACAACATTATGTTTGAAGACTGGGAAAGGTTATGGAACACCGGAATAAAATTTACGGCATGTAGTGCCTTGAAGGAAAATATTATGAAAATGATATACCGGTGGTACATGACCCCAGTCAAACTTGCTAAGATATATCACCTGTCTGACAACAAATGTTGGAAATGTAAAGAGGCGGAAGGGACATTCTTTCACCTCTGGTGGACTTGCCCGAAAGTGAAGGCCTTTTGGGAGATGATTCATAATGAACTAAAAAAGGTACTTAGATTTACCTTACCTAAGAAACCGGAGGCCTTTCTTCTGGGCATCGTAGACCAGAGAGTACTTAAGAAAGATAGAATTTTTTTATGTATGCTACCACTGCAGCAAGGATCCTGATTGCTAAGCATTGGAAGACACAAGATTTACCCACGCTGGAGGAATGGCAGACGCAGTTGATGGACTACATGGAACTGGCCGAAATGACTGGCAGAATCCGAGACTCGGGGGAAGAAACAATCGAGGAAGACTGGGAAAAATTTAAAGACTATTTGAAAAAACATTATAAGTTGTATGAATGTTAAAAAATGCACTTTTGAGGAAATTCTAGCTTCAGCAATTGTAAATTAATGAAATGAAAATTAAGGTACAAGAAGTCAGAGGTGGAATAATGAAATAACTTTATTATGTTCAAGCTAAAACGTATAAGATGTCGGTTACAACATTTTGGAAATTAGATAACATGATAAAATGAAAGATACAATAAGTTTTGAAATAAGTTAACAAATTGCTGATGTTTTGTATCACAGAGAACGCAGGGTTAGGAAGATGCGGGGAAGTCCATTGGATTGGCTGAAAAAAAGGATTATGGAAATTTGTAACTTCTTTACTTTATTTTCTATATCTATCTTTTATTCTTTTTTTCTGTATTTTATAAACTTAATAAAAATATTATAAAAAAAATAAAAAAATAAAAAAATTGCATTTGTTGATATAATAAGGTTTTAATAACTCTAATAATGACTAACTGTGTGGAAATGACTGGAAAAAAGAAAAAAGGGAAAATCAAGGCTTTCGACTCTTGGTTTCCTGGAAGAAGATCAAAAGACTCTCCTAGACTAGAAGAGACATCTCATTAACAACTGGAGAAATGCCAAAGAATTTTGGATATCTGCTTGGGAGGTTTCTGATGCAGTATTAATTTAACAAGGAGCCAGGAGTGAAACCGAAAGTAGACTGACCAGCTAGCTGAATCAAATTATATTGCTATGGGGTGGGGGGAAACCTCTAACATTTTACTTTTCGATACTTGTACTTCCAGGGTGAATTGAATGGGTGGAGGGTGGTTGGGTTGGAGGAGAGGCAGAAAGAAGAGCTAACTTGTCCATGGCTGGGGGCGCAATCTGGACGGTTCTGCCGGGGTGCTGAGGCATCTAATCATAAGCCTGCATGTTTATCAAAGCTTCTATATATTTCAATCAAGGCTTGTATTTAAAAATGAGCTTAAAAAAAAAAAGGATTTTCAAATGTTTCATGCCAGGCAAAAGACCAGCTGCCTAAAAGAACCTTGGCAAGATGTTTTTCCTCCTAAGACAAGAAGGGCCCCATTGATTTATAGTAGAAAAACAATTCTCAAAGTCATAAAAAGGGAGAATTACATATGCTGCCCCAAGGCTGAGAAAACACCATTAGGAATGGGGAAAGATAATACTAATGTGCCTCCCAGTAAAATGAGCCAGATCTTCTTTCTAAGGTTGAAAGGCCAGGAGCAAATGGAAGGAAAAACATTTAGCTAGAAAGAAAGAGAGCATTTTTGGGGAAGTCTCTTCTAAAGCTGTTTCTTAAACTAAGAGAGTTAAAAAAGGTTAAAATGTGTTAAATGTTGGAAAGGCAACTGGCTTGGCAGAAGAAGCAGCTTCTTCCTATTTTATTTTGAGGCTGGAGAGGAGGGGGAAAGGGGGAGGTGCAAACTGAAGAGGCTTCTTTTAAAAGCTGTGTTTTATTGAGTTCCTTCCTTTTCACTTTGAGAAGCTTTATTCTTTTAAGAGGCTACCTATGATAAATGTATGAAATATATTAGCTTAAATATATTGGCTTAAATGTAATTATGCAAAGGATTTAAGGAATGCTAGATTCTTATTTCATATGGTTGTAAGAGTTGTATTTATCCTGAAATTAAGTCAGCCACCAGCCCCCCCCCCTGCCAGACAGAAGACGCCATCCGGGCAGTCTTGATATATAGTTGTCAGGCATTTTGTTTAGAAACATTAAATGAAGGAAATCTTTCAATGTTTATGTGAAACTCAAGATCCTTGACATCTGTTGAACATAAAATGTAAGATTAAACCATTTGTTTTAGAAGGCAATAGGGCAAGAAGGGCAAGAGGTGAGCTGGTAATTAAGATTCCATGTAAGATATATTATTACTTATTTGTCATTTATATATAGCTCTTTGTCTCCCATATAAGGGCAAGGAAGTGGGTGTATCTTTTGTGGGTGTATCTTTTGTGATTGGCTCTAGCAAACAGCCAATAGGAATTTCAACCAGGCTGATTGGACAGAGGCAGCCACAGGAGGAGCAAAGGGGGCTGGATTAAGGGAATATAAGTGCTGGCCAGAATGGCAGGAGGCCAGGCCAGAGCTTGGTAACCACGTACCACTGAGCCTCTTATTTATTTGTCTGACAAATAAATTACTATTTTAATTTCTCTATTGCTGCGTTGAATATTTCATTCCAGCTAAGCGTTAACCACAAGCAGGGTGCTACATTTTATGGTGCCCTGTGACTCGGATAAGTGGTCTGCTGGAACGCAGCCCCTTCGCCCTACTGGGCAGGGTACAAGAGAGAGGACAACTGCTTACCCAAAGCGCGCACTGGTAATTTTTTTCCAGGGGGAACGCAGAAGACTCGTCTGTCTGATACCCTGCTCACTGGCGGCGACGGACCGGGGGAAACAGGGAACCAACCAAGGGTAAGTGCACAAAGGGATTTTTGGCCCTCCAATTAATTGGGAGGAAGAGAAGTCTTGATCAAACTTCTGCGTCTCAGTAAGGGGAAACTGAGTACGCTAGGTGGTTGGGTACATCAGATGGTGATCTGGTGTAGGGAAAGGGAAGGATTGGGAGGTAGAGTGTGGTGAAGTATCCAGCGCATTGTATGTGTGAGAAAGTACAGAGCAATCTGTAGCTGACCCGAGTGTGGAGTGGGCAGTACTTCGGTTCCTAGTAAGGCGACTTCACTAGGCAAGGAAACCCACGAAGCGCGTCTGTGAGTGACTGAGTGGATACTTCACAGGGCCATACAATGGGAGTTGGGGGTTCAAAGGGGGAAAATACACCTCTTGAGTGTATGTTAAATAATTTTAAGAAAGCCTTCTCAGGGGCATATGGAGTCAAAATGACGCCAGAGCGCTTGAGAACGTTATGTGAACTAGAATGGCCAAAACAAATTACTGGATGGCCATCCCAGGGAACCTTTGATATAAATTTAGTAAGCAAACTTTGGACTGATATCGCCAAAGAAACTGGAGGGTGCCCAGAACAATTTCCATATATAGATTCCTGGCTGAGCACATTAAATAAAAATCCTCCATGGATAAGGGAATGCAAAGTCAAACGATGCAAATTATTGGCTGTAAAAGCCGAAGCTAGGAAAGGAATCTTGCCAAATAAACTCAAACCCATTTTTGAGGGGCCAGAGGAAGAGGTGCTTCCACCTCCACCCTATGCTCCACATCGAAGGGAGCTTAATCCAAACACTCCACCAGTTGTAACCCCAAGGCAAGAAACTGGAATGAATAATGGGAGTGGAGTCACAGAGCTTGATTCCTTGATAGATTATGATAAATATCTTCAGGAGGCATTGGAGTTCTATAATAAAGCCCAAGCAGAAGTGGTTATTCCACCTGTGACTCCTAATAGACCTCCATCTACAGTCTCCTTTAGTGGAACAACTGATTGCCCACCCCAAACCCCTGTACATCCAAGTCCCAGAGAAATGTTACAGAAGTTACAGGGAGACCTTGCTCGGTCAGCAAGCAATACAGCCAGGCGTATAAAGCTGCTAAAAGAACGCCTTGCGACAGATACCATCCCCTATGATTTGAGGCCCCTAGAGCAAAGTGAAGAGAAAGATCACGTAGTAGCCCCTCTTAGAAGAGTATTTGATGCACTTGAGGAGCCTGCACTGGTTAATGGGCAACCCGGACCACGGCCACCTCGAACTTCGACCCTGCAATATATTCCATTCACAACTACAGATCTGATGAATTGGAAAACACACACCCCATCTTTTGCAGAAAAACCTCAGGCTATGATGGACTTGGTGACTTCAATAGTAAATACTCATAGCCCTACTTGGACAGATTGTCGCCAGCTCCTAAATACTCTGTTCACCACTGAGGAAAGGAGAGACATAATTGAAAAGGCACAGATATATTTGCGTGAGCAGGCCAGAGCGGGAAATATTTATAATATTGACCGTCATCTCCAAGATAACTTTCCCTTGGAAGATCCTAATTGGGATCCAAACAATGCAATTCACCTGGCCAGACTCACCACCTACCGCCAGACACTTGTGCAAGGTATCCGCAGGGCATGCCAGAAGCCCACTAATATGTCTAAAGTCTCAGAAGTAGAACAAAAACCAAATGAGAGTCCGGGAGACTTTTTAGAGAGGCTGCAAGAAGCCTATCGTATATGGACTCCTTTTGACCCTGAAGCCCCTGAAAACAGTAGAATGATTACTGCTACATTTGTGGCCCAGTGCGCTTCTGACATTCGTAAGAAAATTCAGAAATCAGAAGGATGGGAAGGGATGCTGATGAGCCAAATTATGGCCATTGCACGCCGAGTTTATCGGAATAGGGATGAGGCTGAGAAGCAAGAGAAGAAGAAGTGGCAGAAGGAAAAGATGGTAATGCTAGCCACAGCAGTGAAGCAAGACCACCGCCCCTTAAATGGAGGGCGAGGGCGAGGAAGGAATCCACCACTGGGAAGGAATCAATGTGCAAATTGCAAGAAGGAGGGTCATTGGAAGCGGGAGTGTCCTGAACCCCTGAGGTTGGAAGAAGTACGCCCAGGCCCAGGCCCAGGCTCCGGCTCCGGCCCAAGAAACCAGGGACGGGGACGGGGAATGATCCGAGATGGAAGATATCAGAGACCAGGACAGGGACGGAGTAGAGACAATTTCATTGGACTGGCAGAAGAGGATTTTACCCAAGACTAGGAACGACCGGACTCCATAAAGTTAGGCTTCCAGGAGCCCACGGTCACGATTCAATTAGGGAGCCATTTAATAGACTTTATGATTGATACTGGGGCTGAATACTCGGTACTCCCAGAACTATTGCAGAAAAAGGCATCTAAAAGTGTAGTCATTAAAAGTGCCACTGGACAGTCAGCCAAGAGGTCTTTCCTCCAACCTTTGGAATGCCAGATTGGGGGACATCGTTTAACCCATCAGTTTTTGTATATACCTGAGTGTCCAATACCTCTCTTAGGTAGAGATATGCTGTCCAAATTGCAGGCCCAAATCACTTTCACTCCTCGAGGTCCAGAAATGAAACTGCCATCAAAAGCAGCAGGAATAATTACCCTCTCAGTACCTAAGGAACAATCATGGCGCCTAATGTCAGCCTTGCAAGTCCAACCCACATTGGATACAGAATTAAACAAGCTCCTCCGAACTCTACAGGTGCCACCAGGAGTATGGGCTGAAAATAGCCCACCAGGAATGGCTAAGAATATAGCTCCAATTGTAGTAACCCTAAAACCTATGGCTACCCCTGTATCTGTAAAGCAATATCCCTTACCCCGGCGAGCAGCGGAGGGCATCCAGAAACATTTGGACCGCCTATTAAAATATGGTCTGCTTAAGCCTTGCCAATCAGAATGGAACACACCCCTTTTGCCTGTTCGAAAACCTGGGACAGATGAATATAGGCCAGTGCAGGACTTGAGGCTCGTAAACCAGGCTATCGAGACCTTGCACCCAAATGTACCAAACCCATATACCTTGCTGAGTTTGATCCCACCAGAAGCAACATTTTTTACTGTATTGGACTTGAAAGATGCATTCTTCTGTTGCCGGCTGGCACCACAGAGCCAACCTATATTTGCCTTCCAGTGGGAAGACCCTTTGACAGGAACAAAAGGCCAGCTAACCTGGACAAGATTGCCCCAAGGATTCAAAAATTCCCCAACTTTATTTGGCACTGCCTTGGCGAGGGATCTAACAAGTTACCCCTCAATACCGGGAGAAAAGGTGGTTCTGCAATATGTGGATGATCTTATACTAGCTGCAAAGGATTTTGATACCTGTAAAGAAGGGACAGAGGAACTGCTCCACTTGCTCTGGGAAGCTGGCTACCGAGTTTCCCAGAAAAAGGCACAGTTATGTTTAGAAAAGGTCAAATATTTGGGCTTTGACATCTCACACCAACAACGAGCATTGAGACCAGAGAGGAAAGAAGCTATTTGCCTTATCAAGGAACCTACCACAAGAAAACAACTTAGGGGATTCCTGGGAACAGCAGGGTTTTGTAGACTATGGATACCTGATTTCAGCAGTCTGGCCAAGCCCTTACATGAAAGCACTTGAGGTGCAGAAAAGGACCCATTCGTATGGGGACCTGAGCAGAAACAAGCCTTTTTAGTTATCAAACAGCGACTTATGGAGGCACCAGCCCTTGGATTGCCTAATTCGGAAAAACCCTTTCAGCTGTATGTACATGAACAGAATGGGATTGCAGCGGCAGTCCTGACCCAGAGATTAGGAAGTTGGAACCGTCCAGTAGCTTATTTGTCTAAACAATTGGACTCAGTAGCAAAAGGATGGCCTCCATGCCTAAGGGCAGTAGCGGCCACTGCGAGCCTTGTCAAAGAAGCTGATAAATTTACCTTTGGCCAGACGATGTATGTGAATGTACCTCATGCTGTTCTGACACTCATGGAATATAAGGGTAGTTATTGGCTAACGAACCCAAGGATGGCTAGATACCAAGGCCTATTGTGTGAAAATCCCAGGATTCATCTACGAGTAGTGAATATGCTCAATCCAGCGACTTTGCTGCCCCTACCAGAGGTAGATGATGAGGAATCACATGATTGTCTCCAAATAATGGATGAAGTTTATTCCAGTAGACCTGATCTGAAAGATGAGCCATTAAAAAATCCAGATGTTGTATATTATACTGATGGTAGCAGTTACCTGCATGAAGGTGCCAGACGGGCAGGATATGCTGTGGTCACCAATGAGGAAGTTGTGGAAGCTGAAGCTTTGCCTGCTGGCACCTCAGCACAAAAGGCTGAACTTATAGGTTTAACTAGAGCTCTGCAATTGGCAGCCGGATGTAAGGCAAACATCTATACTGATTCAAAATATGCCTTCTTAACCCTGCATGCACATGGAGCTCTATGGAAAGAAAGAGGTCTAATCGGAGCCCACGGGAAGGCCTTGAAATATGGACCTGAAGTAGAAATCCTGTTAGAAGCAGTATGGGCTCCAGAACAGATTGCTGTAATGCACTGCAAAGGTCATGGACGAGGAAGGGATCCAATAACCAGAGGAAATCATGCTGCTGACAAAGCAGCCCGAGAGGCAGCCCAAAAGCCTGTGGGAGGATTTATAGCAGCCCTCATACCAGAGGTAGTTCCAGAAGAAGTTAAACCTCACTATACCCCAGAAGAGAGGAAGTGGGCTGAACAGGAAGGAGCGGTTGTGAGGGACGGTTGGATGATCCTGCCGGACAATAGGATTTATGTACCTCATCATCTAGCAGGCACAATTGTAAGAAATTATCATGAATCTACTCACCTTGGCGGTACTGCAACTAGAGAGAGTCTCAGTCGGAAGTTGTATATTATTAATCTATCACAATTAGCAACTTGCATTTCACAGAAATGTGTTCTTTGTGCTAAAAACAATCCCAGGCAGGGACCGGTACAACCTCCTGGAATTCAGCATGTGGGATACGTCCCCATGGAAAGCCTAATTGTGGACTTCACAGAGCTGGTCCCTTCTAAGGGATTCAAGTATCTCCTTGTGTTTGTAGATACTCTTACCGGATGGGTTGAAGCTTTTCCCACCCGAACTGAAAAGGCACGAGAGGTAACTAAAAGACTCCTCACTGAATTGATCCCAAGGTTTGGATTACCTAGATGCATTGGAAGTGATAATGGGCCAGCGTTCATTGATCAAGTAGTACAAGATGTATGTCGAGTCCTACAAGTAAAATGGAGACTGCATACAGCATATAGGCCTCAGAGTTCAGGGAAAACTGAAAGAATGAATCGGACTCTGAAAACCCAATTGGCAAAATTAACCCAGGAAACGGGATTGGGATGGGTAGATGTGTTACCCATAACACTGTTTCGTGTTCGGTGTGCACCCACAAAAAGACTTAAGTTGTCACCTTTTGAGCTCCTGTATGGGAGACCGCCCTCCTTTGTTCAGGATATTCCAGCTGACCTTAAACAAATAGGAGACCATGTGACACAGGAACAAGTGCAATCTCTCTCCCGTGTTTTTGTTTCTCTTAACAGGTGGGCCCTCGAGCGCACGCCGTGCAGCATTGCCGAGCCGATTCATCAGTTCCAGGCTGGCGATAGCGTATGGGTGAAAGAGTGGAAACGCGATCCACTTGCACCTAAGTGGCGTGGACCTTACACCGTCTTGCTCTCTACTCCAACAGCGGTGAAGGTAGCTGAGGTGACCCCCTGGATTCATCACTCTCGTTTGAAGAAGTCTGAAGGCAGTTGGACGTGCAAAGGTGACCCCTCTAATCCTTTAAAACTAACTCTCTCCAAAAACCCCTGTATCTAGCCCTACCGGGAACGGGCTAGGTCACGGGCAACATTTGACGACCGGCCTGCTGCAGCCACAACCTGGAAGCTGGCTGACCTGCGCACGCCTGAAGCTTGAGGAGCGTCTGAACCAGCGACTGTGAACGGAAAGATTCTCTAATACAATTGATTGACTGCCCCCCCCCTTGTGGAACAATTATCAGAGATATTACTCATTGGGGATCCTCGGGATATATGTTTTGGTCTTGGTGGTTCCCCATTTCTGTCACTGGGGGAATTATATTGGGGCTAATAATTATTTGCTATCACAATAAGGTAATCTTTTGTGGAAGGAATGCATATACTAGACATCAACATGATTTTATTAATCCTGATCCCTTGGGAAGGGGAAGGGTCCTTGAATCTGACCAAATTGGCTAAATATGGATTCAGCCATGACCACAATATGTGGGTAGGTTTAGCTGAAATGGTAGCTAATGTTGCAAATAGGACCAATTGCCTTGTTTGCTCTCTTGGGCCAGATGATTCAGAGGGAGGTATGCCGTTATTACCGATACCATTAGATGCTATTGGTATGGTAAGCGAAATGCCACACCAAACTGAAATACAGAATTTCCCCGGATGGAACTCAACTAAACCATTACGAGTTATACCTGTACAAGGGGAATTCTGTGTACATAAATCATCAGATGCAGCTGATTCTCCCATGATAGGCTCTTCTCATTGTCACTATACTTGGGATTATAAGAAGAATAGTCATACCTGGGCACACGGTACTACCTATCGAACTCGGAATGCCTTGCCCTGTGCACCTCCTTTTATTCATGCATGGAAAGTGGTGTGGAACATAACTGTGACAGAAGAAGGCAATCTAACATACTGCACTGTGAACTCTCTACCCCTTTTGGTATTTCGCCTTCTGTATTCCCCGTACCAAAAACCTCAGACCCGATGGTTGTGGTGGATATGTGGAGAATGGGCATACAAGAAACTCCCTTCCAAATGGAGTGGGACTTGTTTCTTGGGTTGGGTATTACCACCAATGTGGATTATGCCCACTAGTTCGGCCAGGCGAACACGAAGGAATGCTGATATTTCTCATATAGCAGGAGGAAGTACCCAAAGTTGGAGCGGTACTGATGATTGGCCGCCAGAGCGCATTATAGCCTATTATGATCCTGCCTCCTGGAATCCTGGTGAGCTCATACAAGGGGCACGGGATCCTATTTATAATCTAAACAGAATAATTCGATTGCAAGCAGTAGTGGAACTTGTAACCAATGCAACGGCCCAGAGTTTGAGACTTATTGCACAACAGTTGGATGAAAGTAGAGCCGCCATTTTGCAGCTGAAAATGGGAATGGATTATGTACTTGCCAGGCAGGGAGGCCTATGTGGAGTCTTGAACTTGACAGGGAATGCCTGTTGCTTTAACATTTCTGATAATGGTGAGGCAATCCGTGTGTTGGCCACAAAGATGGAGAATATAGCACATGTCCCAGTACAAACATGGGAAGGATGGGATATGGGATGGCTCACCAATTGGTTACCTAATGTCACAGGACTCAAAGGGATACTATTGTCTTGCTTGTTTTTCTTGACAGTAGTAGTATTGGTTTTATGTATGATGCCATGTATCATTTCATGTTTTAGAAGTACAATTAGCAAGATGGTTTCAAATGAAACTCTACCTCATATCATGGCCCTATACAGAGCTTTACCTCAGGAATATGATGAAGGTCAAGCTATCAAGGACACTTGGGATGAAGGTCCTTGAGCTTGAAAGGGGGGAATGAGGCATCTAATCATAAGCCTGCATGTTTATCAAAGCTTCTATATATTTCAATCAAGGCTTGTATTTAAAAATGAGCTTAAAAAAAAAAAGGATTTTCAAATGTTTCATGCCAGGCAAAAGACCAGCTGCCTAAAAGAACCTTGGCAAGATGTTTTTCCTCCTAAGACAAGAAGGGCCCCATTGATTTATAGTAGAAAAACAATTCTCAAAGTCATAAAAAGGGAGAATTACATATGCTGCCCCAAGGCTGAGAAAACACCATTAGGAATGGGGAAAGATAATACTAATGTGCCTCCCAGTAAAATGAGCCAGATCTTCTTTCTAAGGTTGAAAGGCCAGGAGCAAATGGAAGGAAAAACATTTAGCTAGAAAGAAAGAGAGCATTTTTGGGGAAGTCTCTTCTAAAGCTGTTTCTTAAACTAAGAGAGTTAAAAAAGGTTAAAATGTGTTAAATGTTGGAAAGGCAACTGGCTTGGCAGAAGAAGCAGCTTCTTCCTATTTTATTTTGAGGCTGGAGAGGAGGGGGAAAGGGGGAGGTGCAAACTGAAGAGGCTTCTTTTAAAAGCTGTGTTTTATTGAGTTCCTTCCTTTTCACTTTGAGAAGCTTTATTCTTTTAAGAGGCTACCTATGATAAATGTATGAAATATATTAGCTTAAATATATTGGCTTAAATGTAATTATGCAAAGGATTTAAGGAATGCTAGATTCTTATTTCATATGGTTGTAAGAGTTGTATTTATCCTGAAATTAAGTCAGCCACCAGCCCCCCCCCTGCCAGACAGAAGACGCCATCCGGGCAGTCTTGATATATAGTTGTCAGGCATTTTGTTTAGAAACATTAAATGAAGGAAATCTTTCAATGTTTATGTGAAACTCAAGATCCTTGACATCTGTTGAACATAAAATGTAAGATTAAACCATTTGTTTTAGAAGGCAATAGGGCAAGAAGGGCAAGAGGTGAGCTGGTAATTAAGATTCCATGTAAGATATATTATTACTTATTTGTCATTTATATATAGCTCTTTGTCTCCCATATAAGGGCAAGGAAGTGGGTGTATCTTTTGTGGGTGTATCTTTTGTGATTGGCTCTAGCAAACAGCCAATAGGAATTTCAACCAGGCTGATTGGACAGAGGCAGCCACAGGAGGAGCAAAGGGGGCTGGATTAAGGGAATATAAGTGCTGGCCAGAATGGCAGGAGGCCAGGCCAGAGCTTGGTAACCACGTACCACTGAGCCTCTTATTTATTTGTCTGACAAATAAATTACTATTTTAATTTCTCTATTGCTGCGTTGAATATTTCATTCCAGCTAAGCGTTAACCACAAGCAGGGTGCTACAGTGCAAGATCACCTAACTACTGCTCTGCGCCTCTGGACCAATGCAGGGGTGGATGGTGCTCATTGGGACTGGTAGGTTGGAACGCAAGGAGGCCAACAGTAGGTGGTGTCAGAGCCAAGGAGTGGCAGAGCAAATGTGTTCTGTATCTGAGATGGAGTGGGAAGGGGCTGGCAGCAGTGGCGTAGCGTGGGGGGTGCAGGGGGGGCCGGCCGCACCGGGTGCAACATCTGGGGGTTAGGGGGCGCAAATCCACGGGTTAGGGGGCGCAAATTACTTGCCTTGCCCCGGGTGCTGACAACCCACGCTACACCACTGGCTGGCAGCCACCACAGCCATCTCCTGTCTTCCCTCATGGACCGGCCAGAATCCACTGGGCAAATGCTCATCTTGCCAGAGTTTGGGTCTTCTGCTGTTGCTCTCTCAGAAACCATGCCCAGGTGGGATGTTTCGTTTTTTGTAGCTGCTTCATCCCTGAGGAAGTTGGAGGAGACGCAACTCCTGCATCTCTGAAGTGGGAAGGTTTGGGGGTATAACAAATTCCACCCTTCTCCCTTGGCTCCCTGGAAAGAAGGCATTTTTACATTTTGAGCGCATTTCACAGGCCAGGAGCCAATCACCCCTTCCTGAGGGGGAGAAGAGGCCAGCCCAAAGGCGTTCCCCTGAGATTCAGCTTCCGGGCTATGGCTAACCAGGTTAGGAGCAGGAATATTGGGAGCGGGAAGGAACTGATGTCATCTGCCAGAGCAGCTGGCTAATTGAAGGGAATGAGGTGATAACAAGGCTTTCAAATCTGAACTCTTGTTTGCGGCTGATTAGGATAGAGGGAGGTGGAGAACAAGGGCAATCGGAAGCAGACTCTGGGTAGTTTGTTCCTTTTGTTTGTTCGGGTTCCTACATCACACCAGCAGTTTAAAATTGCAACACTCCTTTGCCAGATTGTCCGCCTTTTTAATTCTTTGTTATGGAAAATCCACAAAATGATAAGTTGCCCCTGCCAAAGGGTTGCATGACATCTGGCTGAAGACTTTTTGTTAAAGTTCAGGTGTGCTAAAAGTTGAAGCTATGCTGGGGTGGGTGTGTGTGTGTGTGTGTGTGTCCCCGTCCGTCCGTCCATGTGGCCGCTTCTAGCAACCTGCTGAAATCAGGAGTAGGGAGAAAAGCCCTCTTCTTACCTTCTGAGCTTTCTCATGCATCAGAGGACCACGCATCATGGTGCCATTCAGTTAGACCTGGAAATTAGCCAAGCTTCCCCCCAATTCTGGGGACATTAGCTTGTTTCCCTTCCAGTCCAACCCCCAGCTTGAGCTGGGGTTGGGTAGACTCCTTATCTCTTAACTCCTGGGCTTCAAAACATAGAAGGTGGGTTTGGTACCCTATGACACATGCCCTCAAGGAAACCATTCCTGCACATCAGAATCTCCAGGGTTTGTGTTGTAACCTTGCCATGGGCAGCTTTGTGCAGGAATGTTTGAGTGTGATGGATTTTTATCACTCCAGAGCAAGTTGTGTTTAAGCTGAAGGTCACAAGAAATACCAACAGTGGAAGACTGGCAGATGAAGATGATGGACTTTTCGGAGCTAGCCGACCTGACTGGAACAGTCCGTGATCAGAAGGAGGAGGACTACCAGGAAGAATGGAGGAAATTTAATCATTATTTAGTTAAATGTGTTAAGATAAATTAATTGGGAAAGCTTGCAAATATCAGATAGGTTTAGGATTTAAATATGTAATGTGATAAATTAGATGATGAAATTGAGATTAGGAAAGAAAGAAAGATGTTATGTGACCAAGGTAATTTTATGAGAATATAGGTGTCAGAGGTCCCAAAGGGAGCACCTGGGTCCCAGCTCACAAAGGACCAATGCCCGGCTGTAGTTATGTACAAAAGTCTTTATTGAAGTTCAGTTTCCATTTCAAAGCCGCAGCGTGCCGCTCTACATCTTAAAGTCTAGACTGGCGAAGTTCCGTCTGAATCTCCTCCCCTTCCACACCAGTTTAAGACTCTAGCCTTGCTCCACCTCTTCCTTAGCTCCTTCCTCCTCTGGGCCTTCCTGCCCGCTGGGGTTTCATCCTTTCTGGACTCTTCTGACACTGACCCCCCTGATTCTTGCCCCTCCTTCCGGCGGGCTTTAGGACCTGGTTCCCTATCCGGGCTACCTGCTGTGCCGCTCGCCTGTACATTTGAACTTGGCGCGCGCGCCCAGCCGGCAACCTTCCTCTTGACCGTTCCCTCGCTCTCCGATGGAGGCGTGGTCAACCCTGACTCATCTTCTCTCGCTGGTGGTGAATACGCTGGCCCTGATACCTGGGACTCCTCCCCCCCACTACGCTCTGGTGGGGAAGCTGGTCCTGATTTCCAACTGCTGCTCTGGGAGTCCCCGCTGGCCCCTTGCTTCTGGGGTGTCCCCCTTGGGGCCCCCCTTGCCCTGGCCATCGGCGCCCCCTTCTGTGAATCTTCCGATTCGCTGGAGAGGCTCATGGAATCTCTCAGGCTACTGTCCTCTTCTCCTACGCTGCCCTCGGATTGCTCCCCCTCGCTCTCCATCTCCTCCCCTCCCTGCGCTCCCGCTGCGTCCCTGACATCCATCCCCCCCTCGAAGCCCCCCCTTCCCCCCTCTCCCTCTTCTGGCGTGGGTTCCAGGTGCTCCAATGCTGTGGGGGTGAGTGCTGGATACAGTTCTTGTTGGAATTCAGGCTCGGTCAGAGGTATGTGCCTATCTGCAGGCACCGGCTGAATTCCTTTGACCTCCCTCCGACGACTCCCGGCAGAAAAAAACACACACGAGGTCCGTTCCGGCGATTTTCCTCAGGCTGTGAGAAAAACACACCAACTGCTTCTCCTCCTCCCTGCTCCCTGCATATCCCCAGGGAGGGGAATCAGACTCAGACAGAAATGTAACTACATGCTTTTATTCCTGTCTTTAGCAGTCATACAGTAAAGATGTCTGCTCTCTTCAACAAACAGAGAGAAACACTAAACTCCACCCATGTACATCCTGTACAGGTCATATGACACACACTGAGCTCACATCCTGTGCTCAATAAGGATGGACTGCCCCTTTGTTTCCATGGCAGCAGTCACACACATCCTGTCTGGCTTTGCAGCCACTAGCAGCTGTCTGAGCTGTTAGAGCCTTTGCTTGCTGCAGCATTGCTGCTTTAGAATAGCATACTCCCCCTAAAGTATCAATGCGTGCTGCGAGCAAAGCGTCATCCAGAGAAGAAAACAAACAGTTGTTATATGTATAACACTCCCCTGTTGTTTCAGTTCCACCCTTGGAACTACCCACCATTGGTTTTACCAATGTACCTCTCTGGTTATGTGACTTCCAAGGAATGAGTGCTTCTGCATTACCTTGGTTAACAACTCTCTGTTGTGCCTTTGTCTCTGACTCAGACACAGCTTCAATCTGACCTTGGTCGTTTACAACAGCAACACATGCAATAGCTTGGCTGGCAAACTCTTTTGAATACCTCTTGGGTGGTACACCCTTCGTTGCTCTCTCAGACCTACGTAAGAAGTGCTGCTCTTCTTTGCTTTCTGGTTCAACCTTTGGACTCTCTGGAGAACCAGTACCAATTGTAAACAGAGGTTCGTCTTCCTCCTCTGAGGGTCTAGTCATTACGTGAGATTTCCTCTCAATGACTGTGACAACTGAGCTGTCTGAGCTATCGCTGTCATCGTCAGTACTACTGAATTCAATAAAATCAACATCATCATCATCATCAGAATCTTCATCATCATCTCCTGTGGGAAATGTGTGAACAATCACTCGCTCCTGTTCAGGAGCACTCTCTAGAAATTTTGTGAGAATCACCTTACCAGATTCAGACAAAATTACTCTGTAGAGACCCTTTTCATAACCCACAAAAATGCCTCTGGCATTCTTTACTCCACCCGGAGCTTCTGTCCTCACATGAGACCCAAAAACCTTGAAATGGGCAACAGAAGGTTTTCTGTGGAACAGTTTCTCAAAAGGAGAACTTCCCAACTCTTTTGAAAACTTTCTCAACCACGTATAACAATATGACGTTAGCGACTCAGTCCAGTACTCATGTGGCAGATGTGAACTAAGCAATTGCGCTTCCATTCCCTTTTGCAATTCTTTGTTCACCCTAACACAGACACATCTGTTCCAAGCTTCTTCTGAAGCTGCAATTTTGTGTCTTATCCCTTTCTTCTTTAGGAACCTCTGGAAATCCTGTAAAAGAAAAATTGGCTTCTCATCTGTGCAAAGACAATCTATGTCAGCATCATGCATATGTTTAACCTTTTCACAAAACTCTTTAAACCTTTCTAAGGCTTCTTTCGGTCTCTCCAAAAGATAAATCCAGACAAAACCTGTGAAAGAATCAACACATATTAGGTAATATTTTGCATTGCCTCTAGAAGGTGCTAGAGGACGAATCACATCAGCATACACCCGCTGAAATGCCTTGTCGACCCTCGAGGTGACCTGCTTGGCATTCTTCTTGGCTACACCTGCAAAAGAAATCATGTTAGAATCACAAGAATTACATTCCATGTAATCACTTTGATCAAAAGTCAACAAATATAGTCCATCTTTCTCTTCGGCAGAAAGATACAACTCTCCATCTTTGTAGATCTCGCAGTGTTGATCATCATAGGACAGTTTTAGTCCCTTCTTGGCAATCTGCGATACGCTGAGCAGATTGTACTTCAACTCTGGAACCAAATAAACATTGTTTATAGTCAAGTTCTGACTTTTAAGATACACAGTCCCAATTCCGGTGGCTTCCAGCTCTTGACCGTTGGCTTGTTGTACAACGAAGCTTTGCTTCTTAAACGACGAAAACAAATCCCTGTGATGGGTCATGTGAACCGTCGCTCCCGTGTCCAAAACGAAAGAATTCCCCACTTCTGGTGTGGCTCCTTTCGACATCAAAGCCTTTGCAGGCTTCGTCTGTGACTTGGCATGACCTCTGCCTAACGCCTCAGACTTCGTGGAGCTTCCCTTGGCTCCCTTGTTCTGACGTGGCTTCTTACAGTACCGCTGAAGATGCCCAGTCTGTCCACAATTGTAGCATCGGACAACGTTCAAAGCTACGGCATTTTCTCCAGTAGCTGTAGCAGTGGGGGTGTCAGAACTCCGTTCTTGTCTCCCCCTGTCCTTGACTTCCAGGGCGGCAAGTCTGTCATGTTCACAAAGAACCACGGCAAAGACCCTGTCCGGCGTTAAATCTTGCGCTGGGAGGGACCCCAGCTGACTGGCAACCGTTTTGTAAGTCCGATTCAGACTGTTGATCACCATGAAGCAAAACACTTCCTCCTGCAGACGGAAATTGCGTTCCACCATCTGTTGACGCAGAAATTTCATTTCCGTCAGGTGCGCTTGAACATCTCCATCAGGCGCAAGCCTCAGGTTGGTCAGCTTCTCAAAATACAGCAACGCTGAAGAACCTGCATCTCTCTGATGTGTCCTTCTCAGCGTGTCCCAAACATCTTTCGCGTGCTGTAAATCTTGTATATGGATAAGCTCAGAGTCTGACACGCACAGAATTATAGCAGTTCTGGCCTTCACATCCTGTGACTCCCAAGCACGCGTTGGTGCTGCAGGGATGGGGTTCTCAATCACCCCAAACAGTCTCTGATTCTGCAGCAGGGCCTTCATCTTAATAGACCAAGATGCATAATTGTCACTGGTCAGGAGGGGCGGAGAAGGCAGGGCTCCCCCCTTCTTGACATCCATTTTGAGTCCTTGCATTGACTCTCAAACACAAGCCTCTAAAATCCAATAGCTGGCTTGTTTACACTCTGTGCACCTGGCAGCTATTACACTGGCTGCTTTGGAAAGTCCCTTTCCAACAGTTCCTTCTGGGCCTAAGTCAAAACGAACTTGTTTTCGCCTCTCCGAGGCACTGTGTGACTGTACAGCCCTTATCTTGAAACTGGCCTGCGTTGCTAAGCAACTGCATTCTTTTCCTTGGACAGGAAAAACCACAGGAATGTTTGGAATGCAGAGTTCTCCTCTCTCGGAGCTGTTTTTCCCAAACCTTGCTCCCTCGAAGCAGAGAATGAATCAATCTGCATTCACACTTCTAAGCCCGAAAATCTCATACCTGGGCTCCGTAGCTTGGCTTTCAGCTTCCTCTGGTCAGCTTCTGGCTGCAGAGAATCAGCTTTCTCACCTCAGGCCTCCATGGAGCAATGGAAACAGCAGCTCTGCCACTCTTTCTGCAGACTTCCATGGATCGTAGAAGCCATCAGCTCTGACTACCACTGTTGGAATTCAGGCTCGGTCAGAGGTATGTGCCTATCTGCAGGCACCGGCTGAATTCCTTTGACCTCCCTCCGACGACTCCCGGCAGGAAAAAACAACACACGAGGTCCGTTCCGGCAATTTTCCTCAGGCTGTGAGAAAAACACACCAACTGCTTCTCCTCCTCCCTGCTCCCTGCATATCCCCAGGGAGGGGAATCAGACTCAGACAGAAATGTAACTACATGCTTTTATTCCTGTCTTTAGCAGTCATACAGTAAAGATGTCTGCTCTCTTCAACAAACAGAGAGAAACACTAAACTCCACCCATGTACATCCTGTACAGGTCATATGACACACACTGAGCTCACATCCTGTGCTCAATAAGGATGGACTGCCCCTTTGTTTCCATGGCAGTGTTGGTTTCTGCTCTCTTCACTGTGCAGCGAAATGCTTGTCACAAGACAATGTTTACATTCCACAGTCAATTGCTGTTGGGAGTTTTCCCACGGGAAAGGGAGACTGGATGTGACGTACACTGGTTTCCTGTTTTTCACTGTTCTTTGCAGTTCAGTGTGTGTGGTTTTGTTTCTCTCCGTGCTTTAGAGGAGAGAGGATGCTTTTCTCTGCTCCGGCAGAGGCAAGATGTTTTTCTGTAACATACCAGCTTTGAAGTGTAAATAAAGCAATATAGAGTATGTGGCACGTACTCCTCATCCTTCCGCTGTGCACGGGACACTGCTTATCAACAACATTTGGTTCCGGGCCCAGAAAAACGCAGTCATCTTAAGAATGAGCCCCAGATATCGGAACAGCGGCAGAGGGACGGATCGGACGATATCTCTGCGCGTCAAGATGATTGATGAGGTATGTGCTACTGCTCCGGGCAGCCTGCCAGCTTCTAATTAATGGCTATATGGCTGGACTTTGAACTTTTAAGGCAGTTTTGCCGGGCTGGGGAAATCGAAAGTAACTTTTAAAAGTGCTTTTGGACTAAAGCAGCTGCAGAAAATAATGACGCAGCATGATTTAAGGCAACAGAGACAGAGCACTTTTGAACTTGCCTTTGGAATGAGGTTTGAAGCAGCTGCAGTTAAGCAGAGTGGCACAGGCTCACAGGCAGAGGCTGTTTTGAACTTGCCTTTGGAATGAAGCAGCACAGACGCAGCTTGTATAAAGCAGCATGATTTAAAGCAGCAGAGATGACGCAGAAGGCTAATGCCAGAGTCATGATGGCTAGCTGCAGAAGGCTGGCTGAGGCAAGTGGGGAATTTGATACCACTGATCAGCCAAATGCTCAACTCACAGTAGCCAGTGATACTGCCATGATTCAGAATGAAGCAGACCGCCGGGGTGCTGGCTGCATGGGTAAGGGAGAGACTTCACAGTCGTCATCCCATAGTGCAGTGGAACCACCAGATGGCGCCAAAGCTTTGAAGGCAGTGAAATGCTACTCGTGTGGATGTCTAGGCCATATGAAGAGGGAATGCAAATATCCCAGGGCCAAGACAGAGCAGCGCAGTGGAAGCTCATCGCGTGGAAGAGGCCAGAACAAAGGCAAAGGTCCAGTGTCCAGGACAACGCAGCCCAAGGCAATGGTCTCACGCTTCACTCCAAAAGTTGCAGAGGTCCAGAAGACGTCTAGATCTTTCTTCGTTGTTGATTCAGCGGCAACGCACCACATGTGCAACGATAAGCGACTGTTCGTGTCTTTTACACCGCAGGAAGGTGCGATTCACCAGGCGGATGACCACACAATCCCCAGTAAAGGCTACGGAACTGTTGTTCTTCACAGTTTGGACTTATCGATACAGAATGTGCTTTATGTGCCGGATGCCAAACATAATCTGCTCAGCGTTGGACAGCTGAATGAGCGGAATATTGACGTTTCCTTTAAGAACAAAAGGTGCATCATCACAAAGAAAAATGATTATGTATTGTATGCTGAATATGTTGATCGTTTGTATGTTTTGTATTATGATGATGTTGTGCAGGATGACACTTGTTGCCTTGCAGGTACTAACAAAAGTTTGCATGCAGAGTGTATTCATGATTTTCACAGGAAATTTGGTCATTTGCATTTTGAGGCAGTATCTAAAATGCCTGCCTTGGTTGAAGGTATGACTATTAAACCCTGCAGGTACCACATGAAGTGCAAGGCATGCGCAGCAAACAAGGTAAAAATGGCTGCGAAAGGTAAGGTGTCTAGTAGGCAAGCTACAGAACCATACCAAATTGTTCATGCTGATTTGGTTGGACCACTAGCGCCCTCTTTGGGAGGAAATAGGTACTTCATGGTTCTCATTGATGCATTTTCCAGGTATATTTATGTGTACAATCTCAAGCAGAAATCAGAGGCTTTTCCTAGGTTCAAGGAATTCTGTGCTTGGTTGGAAAATGTGCATGGTAAGAAGGTAAAGACTCTTTTCAGTGATCGCGGGGGAGAATTCACTTCTCAGCAGTTTGAAGCTTTTCTGACTGAGAAAGGAATTCAACACGATTTGTCTAGTCCTCGCTCGCCATGGCAGAATGGACTTGCGGAACGAGCAAATTAGACATTGCTTCAAGGGTTAAAAACCTTGCTGCATGATGCAAATCTTCCAGAGAGTTATTGGGCCGAAGCTCTCTCATGTTTCACTTACAGTTATAATCGCAGGTTATCTTCAGCGATTGGTTGTACCCCCTATGAGAAGATGTTTGGCAAGAAGCCATACATCAAACACATGAAAATTTTTGGTTCTGACATGTGGGTTCACTCACCACAAAACTCCAAGTTAGACAAGCGTGGATTGCATGGTATCTTTCTAGGTTATCAGAAAGGTTCTTACAGAATAATGATGACTGACTCAAAGGCAATTAAGCTCACAAGAAGTGTTGAGTACAATGCCAAGTGGGGGGAGAATGTGGGAATTTTCCAATGTTATCCAGATGACAGTGATGAGACTGAGGATAGTCAAAAGCAACCACAACAACCCACACCCACTGATGAAGGTTCTGATTCTGAGTCTGAAACTGAATCGGGTGATTCAGAGGATTTCAAGAGTGCGAAAGCCTCTATGCGACCCTCTGAAAGCTCTGATCAAGAATTGGAGGAACCATTGTTCACAATAGGTCACTTTTCTCCCAAGAAGGAAGAGGAGAGTGTTGAAGACCTACGGCTAATTCGCAGGTCACAAAGAGCCACAAAAGGCAGACCTCCAAAGAGATTTGCTGATGAGTTTGCTAAGATAGCAGTAACAGCTGTTAAAAGCTCCAAGAAGGTATTTGAACCTTCAAGTTTCCAAGAAATCCAGGATTTGGATTCAAAGGAAGCTGAGCCATGGTTAAATGCAATGAAGGCTGAGCTTGATTCCTTGGAAAGGAACAAAACATGGGACCTAGTTCCAGTAGTTCCAGGAATGAAATTGCTTGGAAGCAAATGGGTCTTCAAAGCGAAGACTGATCAAAATGGCAAGATAGTCAGACACAAAGCCAGATTGGTAGCCAGAGGTTTTGCACAAGTACCAGGTGAAGACTATCACGAGACCTACTCACCCACAGTGAGGTATGAGAGCATTAGGCTTATGCTCAAGCTAGCTGCAGAGGAGAATCTACACATTAGTCACCATGATGTGAATACAGCTTTTCTGTACGGATCTCTAGATGAATCACTTTATATGCTTCCACCTGATGGCGTACAGGTAAAACAGGGATTTGTTTGTGCTCTGAAGAAGTCCCTTTATGGTCTCAAACAAAGTGCACGGTGTTGGCACACAAAACTCACTGAAGTATTGTTTTCTCTAGGTTTTAAGCAAGGGAAAGCTGATCCATGTGTATTTGTCAAAGAGGAGGGGCAAAAGAAACTGTATTGTTTGTTTTATGTTGATGATCTTTTATTCTTTTGGAAGGATGTCACAATGTACAATAATGCCCTAGCTCAACTGAAAGAGCACTTTGACATGAAAGATCTTGGTGAGGTAAACAACTACCTATCTCTGGAAATAGAGAGAGATCAAGATGGTTACATTCTAGTACACCAGTCACGGAAAATTGCTGATGTGTTAAGCAAACTAAACCTGATGGATGCTAACCCTGTAGACACACCGATGATAACAGGTTATCAGGTAGATGACACTGAAGAAGCATTTTCTGACACTACACTGTACAGAAGTGTGCTAGGCAAGCTAAACTTCATTGCCAGATGTTCAAGACCAGACATTGCTGTTAGCTGTAATTTGCTAAGCAGACAAGTCAACAATCCTACTGTTAAGGATTGGAAAGCTCTGAAACGCATAGCGCGGTATTTGAAAGGCACTATGCATTACAGACTGAGATTTAACAATCAGAAGTCTGGTGGTCTTGAGATATTTGCAGATGCAAGTTTTAGGAGTGACACTACAGACAGGAAAAGTACGTCTGGAGTTTGCTATATGTACAATCAGGGTGTATTTGATTGGTCATGCAAGAAGCAAACAACAGTTAGCTTAAGTACTTGTGAAGCTGAACTGAATGCACTGTCTTATTCACTTAAAGATTGTGAATGGTTGTTACAATTGTGCAAAGACATGAAAATTCCTGTCAAATGTCCAATCCAGGTTTACCAGGACAACAAAGCATGTTTGGCTTTGCTGAATTCTGAAGGTTGTAAGCAAAGCATGAAGCACTTGCAATTGAAGTTGCAACATGCTAGGGAACGTATTCAAAAGGGACTCGTAACGGTGTCCTATATGCCAGGTAATGAAATTCCTGCTGATGTATTGTCCAAGATTGTATCAGGGGATCAACACTGTACCTATGTGCAGAAGTTGGGTTTGTACTGATATTGTACGAACACGCTGCCCAGTGATGTTCACAGAAAGGGGGAGGATGTTGGTTTCTGCTCTCTTCACTGTGCAGCGAAATGCTTGTCACAAGACAATGTTTACATTCCACAGTCAATTGCTGTTGGGAGTTTTCCCATGGGAAAGGGAGACTGGATGTGACGTACACTGGTTTCCTGTTTTTCACTGTTCTTTGCAGTTCAGTGTGTGTTTTTTTTTCTCTCTCCGTGCTTTAGAGGAGAGAGGATGCTTTTCTCTGCTCCGGCAGAGGCAAGATGTTTTTCTGTAACATACCAGCTTTGAAGTGTAAATAAAGCAATATAGAGTATGTGGCACGTACTCCTCATCCTTCCGCTGTGCACGGGACACTGCTTATCAACAACAGGCAGCAGTCACACACATCCTGTCTGGCTTTGCAGCCACTAGCAGCTGTCTGAGCTGTTAGAGCCTTTGCTTGCTGCAGCATTGCTGCTTTAGAATAACAGTTCTTCCCCCCCCCCCTGGGGCTGGGGCTGTCTCTGGCGCCTGAAACCTGTGAGGTGCCTTGTAGGGCGTGAGCACTGATCTATGAAAGACCGGGTGCATTCTGGATCCCTCCGGGAGTGTCAACCGGAAGGCCATTGGATTGATCTGTGCCTCGACTTGGTAAGGCCCTAGCTGCTTGTGTCTGAGCTTTTTCTTAGCTAACGATCTGGCCGGTACTGCCTGGGCCGCTAACCAGACCCAGTCTCCCACCTGTATGTCTTCCCCAACTCTCCTGTGTCTGTCTGCCTGCATTTTGTATGCATGTTTTGCTAGTTCTAACTGCCTCCGGAGTTGCTCGTGGACCTCCTGTAACTCCGTTGCCAAGGCCTCTGCTCCCTGTGGTTCCCCCTCCCCCACTCTCTCTATTCCCGGGAAGGTTC
Organism: Podarcis erhardii; assembly: GCF_964252035.2. Taxonomy (NCBI): domain Eukaryota; kingdom Metazoa; phylum Chordata; class Lepidosauria; order Squamata; family Lacertidae; genus Podarcis; species Podarcis erhardii. The sequence goes on along the minus strand of NC_138506.1, from coordinate 21,903,502 downwards.
TGGCATGCCGCCCATTGTTGGCGAAGAACGGTGTCACCCCCGTGGACACGTGCTTCGTGTTGTTGTAGGCGAACTCGGCCAGCGGTAGGTAGTCCACCCATGTCGAAGGCTGCTGATTCGCGTAGCATCTGAGGTACTGCTGCATGATGGCGTTGACCCTCTCCGCTTGTCCGTTGGTCTGCGGGTGTCTTGCCGACGCTAGGTTGATCTTGACGTTCAGGATGCCCATCAACTTCTGCCAGAAGTTCGAGATGAACTGGCGCCCCCGGTCGGACAGGATAGACCGTGGTAGACCGTGCACCTTGAACACGTGGTCTATGAACAGCTTGGCGGTCTGTTCCGCTGTGGCCACCTTCGTGCAAGGAATGAAGTGCGCCATCTTGGTGAACATGTCCACGACCACGAGTACTGCTGTTTTGCCCCGCGAACTGGGCAGATCCGTGACAAAGTCCAGGGCCACCCTCTCCCACGGTTCGAGCGGTGTCTGTAGCGGTTCCAGCAGTCCCGCTGGCGGCCTGTGTACTGGTTTGGCCCTTTGGCATGTGTCGCACCTCATGACGTAATCCGCGACTTCCCCCCTCATCTTGGGCCACCAAAAGTCTCTGGCTACTAAGTCCACCGTCTTGTCTTTGCCGAAGTGCCCAGCGCTGGGCGCGTCGTGTAACTGCTGCAGTACTTTCGCTCGGAGGTTGTCTCCTGGCACGTAGAGGGCCCCTTTTCTGATGAGCAGTCCGTCGCGTATCTGGAACTCGTCGTCCTTCGCTGTGCCGCTGCGCACCTCCTCCATCTTGGATCGTGCGAAGGAGTCCGTCTGCAGCGCGCGACGTACCGCGTCCAGGTCCACGGTGGCTGAGGCACATGCCCACGCTTTCGGAGCGAAAATGTGCTTGGCCGCCGCCGGTGCCTCTTCCTCAAGATACTGCGGTTTCCTGGATAGCGCATCCGCCATGATGATGTTGTCTCCCGGGATGTATTCTATCCTGAAGTCGAAATCCGCAAAGAACTCCGCCCAGCGGATGTGTCTCTGGTTCAGTAACCGCGCCGTGCGCCAGTACTCCAGGTTCTTATGGTCCGTGCGGACCTGCACTGTGTGTTTGGCTCCGATGAGGAAGTGCCGCCACGCCTTGAAGGCTGCATGAATGGCCAGCAACTCCCTGTCCCAGATGGTGTAGTTCTGCTCCGACTTGCTGAGTTTCCTGGAGTAGAAAGCACATGGCCTCCAGTCCCCTTGCGGGTCTTGCTGCAACAGGACTGCCCCCACGGCTCTGTCTGAAGCGTCCGTTTCAACCCTCATGGGTTTGCTGGGGTTTACGTGCAGCAGCTGCTCTTCGGACGCGAAGAGACGCTTGAGCGTCTGAAAGGACCGCTCCTCCTGCTCCGTCCAGATGAACTTCTTCTTCTTGGAGCTGAGGGTGTCCGTGATGGCCGCCGTTTGCATGGCGAACCCCTTGATAAACTTGCGATAAAAGTTGGCAAAGCCGACGAACTTCTGGACCTCCTTCCGATTGCGCGGGCTCTTCCAGTCCAACACCGAGCGGACCTTGGCGCTGTCCATGGCGAGTCCCTTGTCGGATAGCTTGTAGCCCAGGAAATCCACCTCCGTCATGTCGAACTGGCACTTCTCCAGTTTGGCGTAAAGTCTGTGCTCCCGTAGTCTCTGCAGGACCTCCTTCACGTCTCTCTCGTGAGCCTCCTGTGATTCCGAGAAGATCAGGATGTCGTCCAGGAAGCAGACGCACTTCTTGTAGAGGAGTCCCGCTAAGACGTGGTGCATGAAGGCTTGAAAACAGTGGGAACCATTTTGTAAACCAAACGGCATAACTCTATATTCATAGGTGCCTAGGGGCGTAAACATAGCCGTCTTCCACTCGTCGCCCTCCCGCATGCGTATGAGATTGTACGCCCCACGTAGATCCAACTTGGTGAAGATGCGTCCCTTCCTCACCGTTGCGAGCAGGTCGTCGATCTTGGGCATGGGGAACGCCGTGGGCTTAGTTTTTGAATTTAAAATTCTGTAATCAACTACAAGCCTCTTTTGGGGCGTGTCTTTTTTCTTCACGAAGAACACAGGACTGCCCCCCACTGCTTTTGATTCTCGGATGAATCCCCGCTTCAAGTTGTGATCTATGAACTCCCTGAGTTCCTGCAGTTCATCCTCAGACATGGAATACAGTCTCCCCGTCGGCAGCGTCGCCCCCGGCAGGAGGTCAATCTTGCAGTCGTAGGGCCTGTGGGGAGGCAGCTTGTCCGCTTCCTTCTCGCAGAAGACCTCCAAAAACGCCTTGTACTTGTCGGGTACCGCTTGCAGCATGCCCAGTTGTAGCTGTGGGTCATCCTCTTGCCCCTCGTCTTCCTGGCTAGTCAGGATGCAGTGTTCTGCGCAGTAGGAGGAGCAGAAGGTCAATTGACGCTGGTACCATGCTAATGCCGGGCTGTGCCTGTGCAGCCAACTCATGCCCAATACTATGGGCGTGTCTGACAGGTGGGTGACATTGAAGCTGATGACTTCCCGGTGATTTCCAATTCGCATCACCATTGGCGGCGTTTGCTGTACCACCTGTCCCCCCAGCAATTCTCTTCCATCGACTGTGACTACTTTCAGGGGCATCGTGGCTGGCAGGAGCGCTATGCTATGTTGCTTGATGAAATCCACTCCTATAAAGTCTGCATTGCTACCAGAGTCAATGGTAATCGGGACTTCCATGGTGAGCCCATTGGGAAGCTGGAGTGATGCGGTGAGCTGCACCACTGGTTTGGGTGGGAGGGGGTCTGTGGGCTGTAAGATTCCTGGGGACTGCTTCACTGACTCGTCTGGCTGGGCCCCAGTGCCTCCGCTTCCAGCCAGATGGCTGGGCCCCAGTGCCTCCGCTTCCAGCCAGACTCCGTCGTTTCCCTGCTGTGGTTCTCTCTGCTGAACTGCTTCTGTTACTGTTGCTGAGGCTGCAGTGTGCTTGTGGAGCCTCTGGGGACACTCTTTCGCCATGTGCTGAGCACTTTCGCAGATGTAACACTTCCTGTTCCCTCTAGGAGGCTTCGCCTTGACTGCTCCTGGTGTTTGGGCTCTGGTTGCTGTCTGAGCCCTGGCACCACCTATCTCCATCGGCTCTTCACCCCCTCCCAGTGGAGGCGTGGACTGGGCGCGCGCTGTCTCTCTGGGAAAGAAAGGAGGTGATCTAGCTGGCGTGCGTCCCCAACGTCCTTCATCCTTGCTCCAAGGATGTTCTTCCAGCCGCACTCCTATCGCCAGCGCTCTCTGGACGACTTCCTTAGTGGTCTGGGGTCTCTCCCCCCTCGCAATTTCATCTTTAACCGGCCCATTCAGCCCCTCCCAGAACAGGTCCCTGACGGCAGCTGAGTCTTTTTCCCACCCTAGCGCGTTGACCAATGCGAAAAAGCGGGAGTGATATTGTCGCACAGTGGCTTTCCCTTGTCTCAGTCCATGTATCTCCCTTCTGGCCACATCTACATCTACCGCTGATAAAAAACAAGCGTCCATCGCCTTAATAAAGGCATCCACATTTCGGAGGGCTGGGTCATTATCGCGCCATAGATTGCGCAGCCACGCTTTCGCTTCTCCATGGAGATGAGTTAGTATGAAGCCCACTTTCTCTTCCTCATCTCTAAAATCCTTCTGCAGCAACTTGAGCGCGAAAACTACGTCTGCTCTGAAGTTAGGATACTGCTGCAGGCTCCCATCAAAATGAGACACGAGGCTGCCTCCCCTCTTTCCTAGACCAATCCCCTCGGGTCTGGCACCCGGTAGCCCCTCTTTGGTCAACACTTCCAACCTGGTTTGCAGATCCCGGCAGGCAGCGGCTGCGTCATCCTCCCTCTTTCTGGATGCTGCTATTTCCATGTTAAGCCTCGTGACTGCCCGCTGGGGTTTCATCCTTTCTGGACTCTTCTGACGCTGACCCCCCTGATTCTTGCCCCTCCTTCCGGCGGGCTTTAGGACCTGGTTCCCTATCCGGGCTACCTGCTGTGCCGCTCGCCTGTACATTTGAACTTGGCGCACGCGCCCAGCCGGCAACCTTCCTCTTGACCGTTCCCTCGCTCTCCGATGGAGGCGTGGTCAACCCTGACTCATCTTCTCTCGCTGGTGGTGAATACGCTGGCCCTGATACCTGGGACTCCTCCCCCCCACTACGCTCTGGTGGGGAAGCTGGTCCTGATTTCCAACTGCTGCTCTGGGAGTCCCCGCTGGCCCCTTGCTTCTGGGGTGTCCCCCTTGGGGCCCCCCTTGCCCTGGCCATCGGCGCCCCCTTCTGTGAATCTTCCGATTCGCTGGAGAGGCTCATGGAATCTCTCGGGCTACTGTCATCTTCTCCTACGCTGCCCTTGGATTGCTCCCCCTCGCTCTCCATCTCCTCCCCTCCCTGCGCTCCCGCTGCGTCCCTGACAATAGGTTTTGAAAAACTGGTAAAATGATATACACTGAAATTCAACCAAGGGGATACGAGGAAGTCGCTTAACAATGTTAATTAGATTGGTTTTAATAAGGTTAGGATTTATGTTTGTTTGTTTATTTGTTTGTGTGTTTAAAATTTGTGGAAAACTAATAAAACATCTTGGCGAAAAAAATAAAAATGAAGGTCACCAGGAACTCACATGAAGATTGTGGTCATGCATGTGTTGTCTCCAAAGCTAAATCCCTCTGCGTTCAGCAGGGCTGTGTATTCACCATTCCACCCCCTCCAAAGAATCCCAAGAACCTTAGCTTTCCTTTCACAGTGCTACGATTCCCAGCACCCTTAACAAACCATTTTTCCCATGACTTTTTGGGTGTGGGTGGGAGGAGATGTGCTTTACGTGTGCGGTGTGCAGGCATCTCCCAGCACATGTGTGTGGGGATTCAAAACTAACTCTTATGCTTTTCTTCCTTAGACCAGCTTGATGTTGAGAGTCATGTGGTAAAGAAGATCTCCAAGCACGCTTCCTAGGGGGTCCTCTTTAATCCTCAGATGTGCCCACAAAGGCATGATCCAGCACCCTCATGCCACAGCTGCCTCTGGAGTGACCCTCCCTCTGGTAAGAGGCATGCCTCACAGCTGAGTGCCTGGTTGTTTGTGTAGGGCGGGGGCAGGGAAGCTTGTGGGCTCCCAGATATTGCCAGATCAAATGGCCTTCTGCTTCAGCCAGCATGGACAACGGTCAGGGGTGATGGAATACAACAACATCTAGAAGGCCACACAATTCCCCATCCCTGGTCTAGTGAATTTGAGGTTCTTGGTTTCTCTCCCTCTTCCCCCTTTTGCCTGGAAAAGCACTTTGGCAGATTCCTTTGGAGGATTTGGGTGTGACAAGCTGTAGCAGCTCACTGAATAAAAGAACTTTGAGAAGCTGAAACATCGGGCTGCCTTTGCCAGTATGTCAGCCTTCTCAGCCTCCTTAAAGAGAGTGTTCAGAAGCACTTGTACATCTGGCCATATGGGATTGTGAGTGGAGAAGATGGTGCAGTCTGGATGAGTCCCTCTGTCTTGCTCTTTGGTCACTGTGACCGAGCACCATTTTGGGCCGATCAGAATCTATGGGGAAGGGGATTGACTCAGAAGTTGTGGAGGGAACGGGAAGAGAAGCTTGGTCAAGAGACTGGCTCATGTCAGAAGGAGGCCTGAATGCATCCTTGGCGAAGCCCAGGGCAGGGCAGGAAGGCAGCATTGCCCAGCAGGAAGGCATTCAGAGGCAAATCGTCAGCAAGGAGCAGAAAATCCCCTCCCCTTCCATCAAGAAGACTGAAGAATCTCTAGTCGGCATTCAGGTGAGTTCAGCATCCCAGGTCTCTGGGGTGTTCCTGTCCATTACAAACCTGACTCGAGGCTCCGTCAACTGAGCCCCTAAACTCCTTGCGTACATGAAAGGGGCACAGAAAGGACGGGAGGCAGCCTTTTCCTGGAGCCTTGGGCTGCTTCTGCTACCGTCCTACCTGCAGCAGTTCACTCGCTGGCTGCTGACCCTTTTCCTCCATCACCTGGATGATCCTCTCAAGAGAGGAGAGTTTCCTGCAGAGTCTGGCCAGCTGCTCATCCCTTCTCCCTGCAATCTCCTTCTCCACCTCTTCCACATGATTCAGCAGACGCTTTTCTTCTTCTTCTTCTTTCAGGAACTGGCGCAGTTGTCTGAACTTCTCCACAGTCTTCAGCCTCTCCGTTTCTGAGGAGGTCTGAGTGAGGAAGATGGTCAGCCTTCAAAACATCAGCAAGAGAATTATGATTTGAATTGAATTGCTTCCACCCTCTCAGCTCACAAGTCCTCAGGCTTCTCCTTGACTGCTTTTCACATAATAAACAACAATGGGAAATAAACTCCATTTAGCTGCATTCAAAGGTGAACTTACCTAATTCACAATTCTTGGAAAAATATGGAGACCAAAACAGCAATCTTTTGAAATTCACACCTCTGAATTTCTCAAAGTTGACCCAGCCAGGTAATGTTCACAAAAAATGTATTTATGAGGTTAAAGCACGTATCAAAATATTTATACGAGAAGGTAGCCACCCTAGCATTTAATTCATTGTCAGAATAATAAATAAATAACAAACCGATATGGAAAAAGGAGAAATGGGGAAAAGTTGAAATGGGCAGATTTCCCCATCCCTCCTCAGTCCGGACTTGCTTCTTGAAGTGCTTGTTCCCTCACTAGTGACAATAGTGACACTTACAAGGAGGTCTTTGCTTTCCTTGTCCAGGTCTGCTTGATAGGCCAGAATTTCCCCTCTCTCTTTCCTCCAAATCTCCAGGCGGCGACAGATCTCTCCCTGACAAGAAAAGGGAAAACTCAGCTTTGATTGAGACACAAAGAGAGGAGATGAATATTCTACTGGCTTCTTGGGTCCAGTGGCCTTGCTATAATAGCAAAGTAATTGACTGGAGGAAAGAAAAGTACAGAGGTTTTCAACCTTTTTGGGTCCACGGCTCCCTGGACCAACTCCCTTCTTTCTGCGGCACCCCTGTGGGGCTCAGGAGACCAGTTAGGTCCCCCCTTGCTTGCCCAGCTTGCCTCCCCTCCCCCTTTCTCGAACAGCCTCCCTTGCGGAGTGCTCTCTCAGCCTCCTCTCCTCTCCCCTCTCCTTAGGAGTCCTCCTCTTGGTCTCTGAGCTGCCCCCGCTGCCCCCCAGGGGCCTGGGACTTGCCTGTCCATTCCCAACAGCAAGGGCCCCTCGCCAGTTTGCTTGCTTCCTCTGAGGCCGCCTCAGCTCCTGGCAGCCCACACCCCCTGGCCAGCCCCAGAGGCACCATTCGCCTGCGGAGCTTGTAGCCAGGGCTGCTGAAACAAACAGCTCGGCAAGCCGAGGAGGGAGGGAAGGAAAGAGGGACAGAGGCCAGTGTTTCCCGCGGCACCCCTGGCCATCATTTAAGGCACCCCAGCTGCCACAGCACACTGCTTGAAAACCACTGCAGAACTGGGATGGGAAAGTTTTCTAGTCCAACTAACTGGTCTGGAGAAGAGTAAAGGCAGCCATGCTTGCTCCTTTGTCTTCTCCGAGGAGACTTCCAGCCTGACTTCTCATCTTGAGGCCCCAGGGAGAAGTGGGAAGAGAAGGAGGAGGAGGAAGCATCCCCAGAATAAGTGTGCTCCCCACCAGTAAGTGCTTCCACCCCCCACTCCTAAATCTGCTTCCAACAGATACTTGGGTGGGGGGGCATCCTGCACCATCTGGTCAATTCCTGGTGTTAGGGGAATTAGAAGGTCTAAGATATAAACACATACATAAATACCGTAAGTAGTTATCATCACAAAATAATATGCAGGTAAACCCATGAAGAGCCAGGTAAACCCATCAACAGGTTTCCTGCCAGACAGGAGTCTGTTGTAGACCGCCCCTTCTGTGATGTATGTATGATGTATGGAGGGGTGGTCTTGGGCTCCAGGGTGGGCAATTTCAAATGTCTATATAATGTGGGATGTGAAACACAAGAGCAGTCATGTACAACATTCCTAGAGTGGACATGTTTACACATGGGGAGGGATGTTTGTCCAGCCAGCAGGTAAACTTCCTGTTTCCCTCTGGGCTGGGACAGACTTCCTCTACATGTGACTAGAGGTGGGTGTGGCCTCACCTGTGCAGGTAATGATAAAAAGCACAGGGCAGGGCAGCCATCTCTCTCTTCCCTCTCTCTTTCACCACATGCATCAAAGAAGCAACATCTACTGAGTGAAAGATGCCCTCTTGGCTCCCAGCCAAGAGAGGACAAAGGGACTATCTTCCTATAATATAGATTCCAAGTGTATGTTACTTCATTAAGCTTAAGTCTGCCTTCTGGAATCTGATTGTGAGTAAACTCTTTTTATACTTTTGTAAAAGACTGTGTCGTCTCTTCTATTTTATGAGGGAATAAGGGGAAATTACCAAATTAGTTATTATAGAGGCTTTAGCGAGCCTGAACAAACGCTGCCGTTGCAAACTTAAAATAAAGGGGAATGTTTTACTCTGCTGAAATTGGGGAACTTGTTAACACAAGTTGGATAAGGATATAATCAGAAAATATATCCTCTCCTGCATTCCTGAACATTCCCACAAAGGGTTATGGGCCCAGAAATGCGTATTTTTGTGTATTTTTGAAGGATTGCGTTGGATTGTGATTTTGAGTTAAGTAGTATTTTTCTGAGAGAACTTCCTGGTAAGCACATGGTCTTTTGTTCCATTGTGCAGTGGGGATTAAGCAAACCCCCCCTTCCCTCAGAGTTCACAGTGACCCAAGGCAGTGAAGATTTGTTTTGTATTTTGAGATTTTTGAGATTTTGATTTTAAAATTTTGAGAAATTTTCGAATTTTGAATATTTTTCAAATTTTTGGATTTTAAGATGGCTAGAGCAGCTGTAATGGTTCTAGGGGTTGCTCGTGCGTAAGCAGATGCCTATCTCCCTGGCTGGGTGCAAACACCTGGCTGGGCTGCCAAAGTGAACCTCTTCTGTCCGGACAGCCACTCACCCGTGGCTGACTCAATTGCTGGCAGAATCCGTGAGTGGGTGTTTCTTAAACCTCTTCCAGCAAAGAAGTTCTTTGACGCCTAGTCTCCGCCTACCCTCTCTGCACGAAAGCCTTCTGCGCAGGGAGGGCGTGGGCAAAGGAGGACCCCTACTCTCCCCGCTGGTCCCAGGCAAGGAGTCATGGGACCGCCTCGCCACTTCCCCCATCTGCCCCCCTTCTCCACTGGTGCTACACTGATTCTCTTCCCCAGAAGATGGGCTGCTTCTCCCAATCCCTGGACGCTCTCTGGAATCCCTCTGGCTTTTGCGCTCCCCCTCCAGTACTGATGGCAGTTCCCTGACAGCAGCTTTTGATAGTGATGCAAAACTAGGAATGCCTGTGCTAAATGAATACAATTTTGTGCACTGGAAGCAGTGTTTAATAGTATGTCTAGATTCAAAACACATTTTGGAAGCTATAGAAGACCCTCAGCCTACAGGAACATCTGAGGAAGCTTTAGCCAAGATAAGTGCTTGGAAACACAAGAACAGCGAAGCCAGACACATAATTTTGAGTGGACTTCGTGATGAGCATCTATCATTAATAAATAGTAGAGATGATGCATCTCAAATCTTAAGTGATATTGAGCGCATGTATGGCGAATCTACCAAGAACTCCTACAGAACCTTGATGTGTAAATTAACCAGTCTGAGGATGAATTCAAAAGAGGAATTCACAGAGCACATCAACAAGTTTACTGAGATTATTCAAAGGATTGATCTTACTCCTAAAGCTTTTGATGAAGTTACAAAGACATCATTCTTGCTATCATCCCTAGGACCAAGTTTTAATCCCTTAAAAGGGATGCCAAACCCCAAGAATGCAACAAGTCAGCTTTTGCCATCTGCGTTGCTGCAGAGAACTGTTTACAGATTTTTTTCATCAACTCCAAGGTTGTGAAACAGAAGACGAGCCTATGTCTCACCAGCTTTCTGTACATGCTAAGGAGAAAGTTGCCTTGCAAACTCCAAGCACATGTTTGTGTGTGTGTGTGTGTGTGTGTGTGTAGATAGATATATAAATTTATTGGTTTTACATAAATTTATACATTTTAACTTTAACAATTTCAAAACATTAAAATAGAAAGGTTCTTCCAAACCTTTGGAACCTCCTCCCCTCAGGATGACTGGTATTGCTTGAAAAAGAAGTAGCATTTTTGGCAACACATTCATTTTAATCGCCGATATTTTTCCTAACAATGAGAGATTCATTCTACTCCATATTTCTAAATTTCTTTTTACCTCAAGCCAAATTTTTTCATAGTCATTTTATAATAGGTTTATGTTTCTTGATGTTAACCAGATCCCTAAATATTTAACCTTTTTATGGACTTCAATCTCAATGTTTTGTTCTAATTCGGTTCTTTCTTCTTCCTTCATGTTTTTAACTAATAATTTAGTTTTATTCCTATTTAGCTTAAATCCTGCCACTTCCCCAAATTTCTGAATTTTTTTCTATTACTTTAGGGAGTGAAGTTTTAGGTTCTTCCACTGTTATCACTAGGTCATCTGCATTGGCTAACAAAATTCTTGCTGCAGTTGTGGCATACAAAAATAATCTAGCATCTTTTTTGGGCAATTCCAAACCTATTATTCCAAGTAGAAAGGCTTCTGGCTTTTTGATAAATGTCTATTTCAACATTTTTTTTCAATTCATTATAAATCTTTTCCCAGAAGTCTTTCACCTTGGGACACGTCCACCACATATGATAAAAGGTACCTTCCTTTTCTTTACATTTCCAACATAAATTATCACTCGTATGGTAATCTTAGCTAATTTTACCGGGGTTAAATACCATCTATACATCATTTTCATGATATTTTCCTTTAAAACAGTACAAGCAGTAAACTTAACCCCTTTCTTCCACAACCTTTCCCAATCTTCCATCATTATATTGTGTCCAAAATCTTTTGCCCAATCTATCATCACCGATTTCACCTGTTCATCCTTTGTATGCCACTCCAACAATAAATTATACATCTTAGATAAGTTTTTAACATTGGTATCTAACAACTCCGTTTCCAGTTTGGTTTTTTCTGTTGCAAAACCAATTTTTAAATCAAATTTATATAATTCATTAATCTGATGATATTGAAGCCAGTCCACTTTATCTTTGATTTGATCAAATGGTCTTAATTTAAATCCTTCATTATCCTCAACCAAAAGGTCAGAATATCTCTACCATTTATTCTCCATATTTAACTTTTTGGGGGCCTAAGCTTCCACTGGTGAAAGCCATCTGGGTGTTTTCCTTTGTAAGAGATCCTTATATCTAATCCAAACATTATATAATGATTTCCTAATTACATGATTTTTAAAACCTTTGTGGGCCTTTACCTTTTCATACCATGCCAACCAAATACATTGTCGAACCCCTCCAAATCAAGAACATCAGCATTGTCTAATTGGATCCATTCCTTAACCCAACAAAGGGCTGTGGCTTCAAAATATATCTTCAAATCTGGCAGGGAAAATCCCCCTTTCTTCTGAGTGTGTTAGTGATTTATATTTAATTCTGGGTTTTCTCCCCTGCCAGATAAATTTAGACAAAGCTTTCTGCCACTCTTTAAAACATTTCACATTATCAATAATTGATAGGGCTTGAAACAAAAACATCTTTGGCGATACATTTATCTTAACCACAGATATTCAGCCCATTAATGACAATTTTAAATTTGACCAAATCTCAAGATCTCTCTTGATTTCATTCCATAATTTTTCATAGTTGTCCTTACAAAAGTTTAGGTTTTTCACCGATAGATTAACACCCAAATATTTAACTTTTTTCACAAAGACTAGGCTGTGAGGAGAACCTGAGCTTACAGGGTTAAACAGCTCAGAATGTACGCCCTGCCTACATTTGGGAGGGGGGAGATTGCATCATATCCGAGAGTCTCCAGCCTTTGTTCTTTCTCTCTACTTTCGCTTTTGAGGAGAGAGGACGTGTTTTCACGATGCTGTTCGCTGTGATAGATAATGGATAGTTTCTGCTTAAATAAAACTGCTTTTAGCTGCTAAGATCCTGAGTGGACTTTATTTAAGCACACTGAAGAGGGCACTGAAGAAGTTTTTGCAGCTTTTTCTTACCGCTGCTTAACTCTGCGTTTGCTCAGAGCATCGGAATGTGGCCTTTGAAGTCCGGAGGCCTGGCTGGTAGCTGCGCAGCCGAAGCGGGCTGGACGCCAAGGCTTATCTGAGCAATAAATATTCTTCAGAGGTTATGGACGATAGTTACTGCAATTAGAGGAAGCCTGCTTTGAAGTGCTGTGTGCTGTAAAAGGCTGTGAAAGTTGAGAAGCTGCTGTTTTTGCTGCCGGAAGAAAGACCTGCTTTGAGGCTTTACCTGGGAGAAAAGCAGAGAGACTGGCTGCAATGCTGTGTGCTGCAAAGAGCCATTGGAGGCCTGTCCTTTGAAGCTGGCTGGTACGTGTGAGTACTCCAAAATCCCCAATGGGAGCACTGGGGGAGGAGATGGCTGAGCTCCAGGAATTTTATGATGTCCTGTTTGAAAAGCTCACAACCCAGTCCTGGGATATCTGGGTTAGAAGAGTAAGGGGGTGGTTTTTGGCCACAGGGCTCTGGAGTATAGCCCAGAAGGAGCCGGCCCCACCCATGCCAGTTGCTGCTGAAGATGGCGCAGCAGACCTGGAGGCTGCTTTGCTGGAAGATAGAGAGCAGAGAATGCAAAGGGAGCTCTGCATGTTGAGAGCAAGCGTGGATGCTTTGCTGTTGCCTCACCTGGAGGGCGTTGAGTCAGCTCAGGCCGCCTGGCAGGTGCTGAGGAGTCTGTGTGAAAGCTCAGCAGGAGCCCAGGGCCGGGAGGAAGCCGAGAGCAGGGAGGAAGCCGAGAGCCCAGTGGGGGCTGCTGGCCATGTTCCTGAAGTTACAGCTGGGAGTAGCTGCTTTGTCTCCGAGGGGCCATGTGATGTAGAGGCCCGCAACCAGAGTGCTGGGCAGCGTGCAGGCCCAGGCTGTGCACCCAAAGGTGGGGGTGCTGGGAACGCAGAAATGGCTGAAGAGGGAGCTGTGAGAGCTGTTGCTACGCGTCGCCACTGTTATCGCTGTGGCTCCCCCTCCCATCTGGTGAGAGAATGTCCAGTGGAGGCACAGGAACAGCCGAAGGCCGTCTCCCGTAGCAACCAGATAAAGGGCTCTTCTTCAAAGCGTGGGAAAGGCAAGCCGAAGGCAGCTGGCAGAGACACTGAACATAAACATTTGGCAGCCTCTATGGCTGCAGTCAAGAGTTGTCTACAGGATGCTGTGCTGGCTTTTGTCATCGACTCAGGCGCGTCCCATCACTTAGTGCCATCTGCAGGATTCCTGGAGAACTGCACCTCTGTAACTTCTGGGAAGACTGTCTGTTTAGCAGATGGGACTCGACACCCACTCACGCAGACTGGCTCACTGTTTTGTTCTTTCTTACAGGATTCAATCCAGGCTTTTGTTGTTCCAGGACTGTCCTGCGCGTTGCTGTCTGTCAGCGCCCTTCTTGCTGAGAACTACAGAGTGTGTTTTGAGAACAATAAGTGTTCTATTTCTAAGAATGGACAGCAACTAGTCAGTGCTGAATGTAAAGACAGGTTGTTTGTGATAGATGCTTCTTTTGCAGGTACAGGTGACACAGAGGTGGCTCAAGCACAGTGTGCCAACGTTCCAGTTCATGATGCGTGTGCTCACTTATGGCACCGACGCATGGCTCACGTGTCCTGGGGGTCAGTGAAGAAGATCCCAGAGTGTACGCAAGGGTGCAAAATGAAATCATGTGCTAAGTTTCTAGATTGCAGAGCATGCAAGTCCGCAAAGGTGAAAACGTGCACATACCCAAGGTCTGAGAGGGTAACCACTAGGGCTTTTCAGTTAATTCATGCAGATTTGTGTGGTCCGATGTCTGTGACCAGTATGGGCGGAGCCAAATATTCGCTGTTTCTGATTGATGACCATACATGCAACTCCTGGACCTTCACGATCCAACACAAAAATGAAGCTGCGCCGCTAATCAAAGACTGGACTGCAGCTGTGGAACTGCAGTTTTCCACACGGGTGCAAAACTTTCAGAGCGATCGCGGTGGGGAGTTCACCGGGTCTGCACTGCAAAGTTTCTTCTGCAAAAAGGGGATTCAACACCGATTGTCCTCTTCACACAGTCCTCAACAGAACAGGATTGCGGAAAGACGGAATAGGACTCTAGGGGAGATGTCCGCAGCTTTTTTGTTTGATGCCGGGCTCCCACAGCATTTTTGGGGGGAGGCTTGGCGAACGGCCAACTTTATTCTGAACAGGTCGTTCAATTCAGTGATAGGTGACACACCGTACTTCTTGCTGCACGGAAAGAAGCCGAAAGTGCACTACTTCCACGTTTTTGGCTGTGAGGCTTGCGTCCTCATACCAAAGGCCAAACGCAAGAAAGGTGAACCCAAGTCCCAAAAGATGATTTTCTGTGGGTATGAGCCAGGGACCAAGGGGTGGAGGTTTGCTTATCCGTCAGGGAATCAGTCCAGGATTCTGCTCAGCAACAGTGCTGAATTCTGTGAGCAGAGTGGCTGGGCAAGGATACATGGGAACCCTGACATCCTGTCAGAGAGTCTGTTTGACTCTGCCGATGAAGGAGAGGAAGAGGTTGAACCTGCTACTGAGGCTCAGAGTTCAGACCCAGGGCAGGCAGAGGGGAGAACTTCGCCCAAGGCTGTGAAGATTGAGCAACGCAGTGCTCCATCTTCCCCCACAGGTTCGGCTGAGAAGTCCAGAAGGCGCAGTAAGTCAGAGGGGGAGCTCTCTGATGCTAAGGACGTTCTGGCTGGCCCCAGTGGGTCAGAGGGGGTTCCTGAAGTAGTGCTGCGCCATTCAGCTCGGACGACCAAGGGAAAACCTCCTGAAAGGTTTGCCGTCACTAGCGTGTGGGTCGGAATGGCACAGTGTGAACCCGAGAGTTTTGAAGATGTTCAGAAACTGCCTCAGGAAGAAGCCAGGAAATGGCATGAGGCAATGCAGAAGGAGATGAACTCAATGGAGTCTCTAGGTGTGTTCTCCCTCACGAAGTTGCCGGTGGGAAGACAGGCCGTGGGTAGCCGCTGGGTTTACCGTCTTAAGCCCACAGTGACAGGAGAACCGCAGTATAAGGCCAGATTAGTGGCAAGAGGATTCACGCAGCGCAGGGGGTTGCATTATACGGAAGTTTATGCTCCCACCTGTAGAAGTGAATCTCTACGTTTGCTCTTGGCCATTGCTGCACAAAGAGGGTTGCTGGTGCATCATTTTGATGTGGACGTTGCTTACTTGAACTCAGACCTCCAGGAGGATTTGTACATGCTTCCTCCTCCAGGGTTTGAAGGCAATGAGCAAGGTACTGTGTGGAAACTTCACAAGTCAATTTACGGTCTGAAGCAATCGGCCAGGAATTGGAACTTGTGCCTGAATGAAGCTTTGGAGAAGCTAGGTTTCAGGAAGAGTCTTGCTGACAGTTGCCTGTTCCTTAGAGGATCAGGAGACTCACAGGAACTGGTGTTATTTTACGTTGATGACATCATCCATATTGGAAAGGCAGACAAACAGGTGCAGAAGTTTGCCAAAGAGCTAGGGAAACGGTTTCAGCTCAAGAACCTGGGTGCAGTAAGGATCTACCTGGGCGTGCAGATAGCGAGAACTGAGGATGGTAGCTTCTTGCTCAGTCAGAAAGGCACGATTGAGCAGTTGCTTGAGAAGTTCAAAATGTCCGATTGTGCAGGAGTTCGGACACCCATGGAGACGAACTTCGTGAAAGATAGCCAGCAAGCAGAAAGTGCCGAGTTTGAGAATGCTGAGCTCTTTCAGTCAGCTCTAGGTAGTCTGTTGTATCTGTCCCAATGGAGCAGACCAGACATTGCCTTTGCTACCAACCTGCTAAGTAGGGAAGCGTCAGAGCCCAGTGTGAGTGCTTGGCACGGTATCAAGCGGGTACTGCGCTACCTGCAGCATACCAAAGACTTCTGTCTTAAGCTGCCAGCTGAAGGTGAGGCGAAGCTCACATGCTATGCGGACAGTGACTGGGCGAATTCGCAGGACCGCAAGTCTGTGTCTGGGTTGGTGGTAAAGTTTGGGAAGTCACTAGTTGGGTGGAAGTCCTGGAAGCAAAGTCTCATTGCGCTGTCTTCTACTGAGGCTGAATTCAGTGCACTGTCAGATTTGTGCCAGGAACTAGAGTTCTATAGATGCTTGGTGCAAGAGATCTATGGGGATTGTAGCTTGCCCCTCACGGTTTGGGAAGACAATCAACCTTGTTTGAAATTGGCTGAATCTGCGCAATTTAAGGCCAGAACCAAGCATCTGGACATACGTTTCCAAAATGTGTGTCAGAGTGTTCAGTCAGGTTTGATTCGGCTGAAGTATTGTGCCAGTCACATTAACTTGGCCGATGGATTTACCAAACCTTTAAGCTTCCAGTGTCATGGGGAGTTTTGTGGTGGTTTGGAGTTGGGGGTAAGTTCTGTACATACTTTCCCCACAGTAGCGCAGGGCGAGAGGGGGTGTGAGGAGAACCTGAGCTTACAGGGTTAAACAGCTCAGAATGTACGCCCTGCCTACATTTGGGAGGGGGGAGATTGCGTCATATCCGAGAGCCTCCAGCCTTTGTTCTTTCTCTCTACTTTCGCTTTTGAGGAGAGAGGACGTGTTTTCACGATGCTGTTCGCTGTGATAGATAATGGATAGTTTCTGCTTAAATAAAACTGCTTTTAGCTGCTAAGATCCTGAGTGGACTTTATTTAAGCACACTGAAGAGGGCACTGAAGAAGTTTTTGCAGCTTTTTCTTACCGCTGCTTAACTCTGCGTTTGCTCAGAGCATCGGAATGCGGCCTTTGAAGTCCGGAGGCCTGGCTGGTAGCTGCGCAGCCGAAGCGGGCTGGACGCCAAGGCTTATCTGAGCAATAAATATTCTTCAGATAGGCCTGTTTTTTCTTGAAGAATCCCCCCCTCATTATCCAATTCCCCCCCAATACTTTGGTTTTGCTCTTATTTAACTTGAATCCTGCTACCTGCCCAAACTCCTGTATCAGCTCCAGTGCTTTTACTGTACTGGAATCTGGATTTTGAAGTGTTAACACCAAATCGTCAGCAAAGGCTTTTAATTTACAGTGGTACCTCGGGTTACATACGCTTCAGGTTACATACGCTTCAGGTTACATACGCTTCAGGTTACAC
Organism: Podarcis erhardii; assembly: GCF_964252035.2. Lineage (NCBI taxonomy): Eukaryota > Metazoa > Chordata > Lepidosauria > Squamata > Lacertidae > Podarcis > Podarcis erhardii. Next base: position 21,886,360 of record NC_138506.1, on the reverse strand, counting down.
ACTCTGCTAACCCAGAAATAATGCTTCAGGTTAAGAACTTTGCTTCAGGATAAGAACAGAAATTGGGCTCCAGCGGCGGGACGGCAGCAGGAGGCCCCATTAGCTAAAGTGGTGCTTCAGGTTAAGAACAGTTTCAGGTTAAGAACGGACCTCCGGAATGAATTAAGTACTTAACCTGAGGTACCACTGTATATTGTTTGGATCCTACTGTTATACCTTTGACTTATTCCTCCTTCCTTAGCATACTTAACAAAACCTCCAGAACCGATATAAAAAGCAGAGGGGAAAGTGGGCACCCTTCCCTGGTACCCTTTTCAATTCTAATTTCCTCCGACACCACATTATTAATTATAATTTTTGCTTTTTGTTCATAATAGATCACATTAATACCATTTAGAAAATCTTGTCCAACCCCAATACTCTCTAAATTTTGTATCATGAATCTCCAAGACACATTGTCAAAGGCCTTCTCTGCATCAATAAACATTAACATCGCTTGACAATTTTTTTTAACGTCCAGCCTTTCCAAGATATTGATTATATTCCTAATATTATTTTTCATATGTCTTCCAGGCAGAAACCCTGCCTGGTCCTTGTGAATATAATCTGACAATACCTTCTTCAGACTGTTGGCCATAATATTGGCAAAAAAATTGTAATCCACATTAAGTAATGAGATTGGTCTGTAATTTTTTACATTGGATCTATCTTGATCTTGTTTTGGTATCAGGGTTATAAAGGCTTCCTTCCAGGTTTAGGGTGCTTTGTCCCCTCATATTATCTTGTTGCAAACTTCTACCAATGGCTGAATAAGCCAATCTTTCATAGTTTTATAATACTTTGCTGATAATCCATCTGGTCCTGGGGCTTTGCCAAATTGCATCTGGTTTATCGACTTGTCAACCTCCTGTCGTGTAATTAATCCATTAAGTAGGATCCTTTTGTTTTCGGGAATTTTTTGCAGTCCATTAGTTTTGATGAATTGCTCAATTTTATCCTTATCTTCTTTACCATTTTTATACCGTTGTTTATAGTATTTCTGGAAGCATCTTCTTATCTCTGCAGGGTTCTCCACAGACTTTCCTTCTGATGCAATGTTTGTAATAGTACTTTGTTTCTGTCTCTTTTTTAACTGCCAAGCTAGCAGTTTTCCACATTTGTTTGCAGATTCAAAGTTCCTTTGTCTCATTATTCTTAATTTCCATTCTATTTCTTGGTTTATGATCTGTGAATACTGAGTCTGTAAAGCTTTAATTTCTTTTTGTACCTGCAAGTTCTTTGGGTTATGTCAGGGAACTGCCATCAGCTCAGGGGCGAGAGGGGAAAAGCTGGATGGATTACAGAGAGCCCCCAAAGATTGTGGGAAGCATCACCTCCTCAGCGGAGGAGAGTAACCACGCCTCCAGCAGAGAGGAGCTGCAGGGCTCGGGGGAGGCGAGGCGGTGACAGGACACCTTGCCTGAGCAAAGCGGGGAGGAGAGAGGTCCTCCGTTACCCACGTCCTCCTTGCGCAGTAGGCTTCCGTGCAGAGAGGGGAAGCACAGACTGGGTGTCAAGAAACTACTCTGCTGGGGAAGGTTTAAGGACCGCCCACTCTCAGATACTGCCAGTGAATGAGCAAGCCATGGAAGAGTGGCACTCTGCATAGTGAAGTTTTTTTGGGCACCACTTTACAGCCGACCAGGGAGGAATTTGCCTGATTGCTCTCGAGCAACCCCCTGATACCATTACAGGTTACTTCTCAGATTCTTCTCCTTGTCTTTTAGTTGCATCAAAATCTTGTCTTTTTTTTCATTCTGTATCTTTCTCTTGATTGAATTTTGTTGTATGAGGAATCCTCTCATTACTGCCTTGCTTGCATCTCAAACGACTCTTGTTTCCATCCCGGAATTCATATTTATCATAGTAATCTATTAGAGTCTTTTGGGCCTTGCTGATTATTTGCTCGTTCCTCAACAAATCATAATTCATTCTCCATCTGTAGGATCCCTGCACAGATAATTTCATTTCCATAGACATTGCATTGTGGTCTGAGCAGGTTTTAGGGCAAATTTCTGTTTTAGTTACTCTAGGAACCGAGTCTCTGCATATCCATAAATAGTTGATTTTGGAAAAATATTGATTAGCATCTGAAAAGAATGTGAAGTCTTTTTCTGTTGGGTTTCTTATTCTCCATATGTGTGACAGATCAAATCTGTCGATCATGTAAAAAAAAGTCTTTAGTAGTCTGCCAGCATTCATTATTTTCTGTCTCTGTGTTCTATCCATTAATGTTGATGCAACTCCATTCAGATCACCCAGCAAAATTATTTTGTAGTCCAAATAGTCCAGCAGTCTTGTTTCCAAATTTTTGAAAAATTCTGCTTTGCCATCATTTGGTGCATAAATTCCCAACAATAGATATTTTTTGTCTTGTGCATTAATCTCTACGGCAATGTATCTTCCCTCCTCGTCTTTAAATATAAATTTTGGATTCCTTTTTTTCTTTAACATAGAATACCACTCCTCTTTATTTAACTTTGTCTGAGGAAATAAATTTTTGTCCGAGTTTTTTGTTCTGAAGAATTTTTCTATGTAATCTAATAACATGAGTTTCTTGTAGACAAATTATATCCAAATTTTGTTTTACTAACACATGATAAATCTGATTCCTTTTCTGATGAAAATTTAGTCCATTAACATTCCAAGAGTACACTCTCAGGGCCATCTTTTATATTAAGGGGCCGCTGCCGCTGCCCCTGCCCCTGGTGGCTGTGGACTTTCCAATCCAAATTCAACTGCGTATTTTTCCAAAAACCTATCCTTTTCTCCAAGTCTGGATTCTTTGTTTTCTTCCCTCAAATTTGAAGGAAAGTCCTTCTGGGAATTCCCACCTAAAGAAGATATTTTTCCTTCTTAAGGTGCCAGCAAGATCAGCGTAGTTACTTCTCAAGTTCAAAAAGTGTTTTGGGATCTCCTTGAACAAAACAATTGGTTTATCCTTGATCTTTAAACTTTTTTTGTAATGAAGGCCCCAAATAGTGTCCCTTTGTTCCTTGGTCTTAAAGACCACTATACAGTCATGTGTAATTTTAGAATCTTTTTAAGGTCCAAATCTGTAAGCCGTTTCAATCCAAGAATTTAACTTGTCTTTTTGAAGATCCCAGAACGCAACAAATTGATCAATTAGCCAGTCTTTGAGATGATCCTGTTCCAGTTGAGGTGTACCTCTCAATCTTAACTGGGTTTCCCATTCCCTCATCTGAAGGAAAGCAATTACATTGGAGTTTTCAAACTTTAGTCTCTCAACATCCGGTACCCTAACTGTCTCTAGTTGCATCAGTCTCGTCTCATGGCCTATGACCTCAGCTTTGACCTCTTTCAGTTCAGCTCTCAAGTCAGCAAAGTCTTGACTCAATTTTTCAATACTCTGCTGATTTCGTTTCACCTCTGCTTTAATTTCAGTCAGTAATTGCATCACATTTTCCTCAAAGGATACAGCTCTAGAGCCCCATCTTACTTTGCTCTTCTCTCCTTTCTCCCCATTCATAGCTGCACAACAATTTCAAGGTCAGTCACACACTCAGTCAGAGAGAAGGGGGGGGGGCAGTTTCCCACCACAGCCATCTGCAGGCAGTTCAGCAGCTCCCCTTTTTCCTTTTTACTCATAAAACAATTTGTTAAATACTCCTCAGAATCTCTTTACACTTTAAAAAATGTTCCTTGAGAGTGAAAGATACTTTTTATTATTATTTTTTTTAAAAATTTATTCATTTTTCAAACACATAATAAAGAAAACAAACAAAACACAAAACAAAAACATACAGAACATTTAAACATGTATAGTTTCATAATCTTATTTTCATGCACCTTCTTTCCTCCGACTTCCCCATACCTCCCCATCGCTGCATCCTTGTTATACAGTTCTTTAGCAACCCTTTAGTCAGTTTATCTAATTAATTCCCTTTCATTAAGTTTCCTTTAATTTATTAGTTACAGCTGTAATTCTCTGCTTCTTACCCCTTGACATCTTAGCATTCCTCAATTTTACAACAATTTTTAAGATATATTTTAAATTTCTTCCAATCCTCTTCCACTGTCTCTTTCCCCTGGTCGCGGATTCTGCCAGTCATCTCTGCCAGTCCCATAAAGTCCGTCACCTTTGTCTGCCATTCTTCCAGAGTAGGTAGTTCTTGCATCTTCCAATACTTTGCCAGAAGAATTCTTGCTGCTGTGGTAGCATACATAAAAAAGATCCTGTCCTTCTTTAATACCAATTGGCCAACCATGCCCAAGAGAAAAGCCTCAGGTTTCTTAGGAAAGGTCCACTTAAGGACTTTCTTAATTTCATTATAGATCATTTCCCAAAAAGCTTTAATCTTCGGGCAGGTCCACCAAAGGTGGTAAAAAGTACCTTCAGTCTCATTACATTTCCAACATTTGTTATTGGGCAAATGATAGATTTTTGCAAGCTTGACTGGGGTCATGTACCACCTATAAATCATTTTCATTATATTTTCTTTTAAGGCATTACATGCAGTAAATTTAACACCAGTGGTCCATAACTGTTCCCAGTCAGCAAACATAATGTCATGACCGATGTCTTGTGTCCATTTAATCATAGCTGATTTCACCGTTTCATCCTGTGTGTTCCATTTCAACAGCAAATTGTACATTCTTGACAAGTTCTTAGTATTGGGTTCTAACAATTCTGTTTCTAGTTTTGACCTCTCTTTCTGAAATCCTATTTTCCTGTCCTGTTTAAATGTCTCATTTATCTGATGATAGTGCAACCAATCTCGGACTTTGGACTTTAATTTCTCATAACTCTGAAGTTTCACCCTTTCACCGTCATGTTCTAACATTTCACAATATTTTGGCCATTTAGAGTCCATATTAAGTTTTTTCACCTCCTTAGCTTCCATTGGTGACAACCACCTGGGAGTTTTACTTTCCAACAGATCTTTATATCGAATCCAAACATTATATAATGCTTTCCTAACAATATGGTTTTTAAAACCTTTATATACCTTTGCTTTGTCGTACCATAAGTATGCATGCCAACCAAAGCTATTATCATACCCTTCCAGATCCAAAATGTCTGTATTCTCGAGAAGCAGCCAGTGTTTCAACCAGCAGAAAGCTGCCGATTCATAGTAAAGTCTTAAGTCCGGCAGGGCAAACCCCCCTCTATCTTTTGCATCCGTTAAGATCTTAAATTTTATTCTGGGCTTTTTGCCCTGCCAGACAAATTTTGATATATCTTTCTGCCACTTCTTGAAACAATCCATTTTGTCCAAGATCTGCAACGTCTGAAATAAAAATAACATTCTAGGCAATACATTCATCTTAATAGTAGCAATTCGGCCCAACAAGGAAAGTCTCAACCTTGACCATATTTCTAGATCTTTCTTTACCTCTGACCAACATTTTTCATAATTATCCTTAAATAAGTTCACATTCTTAGATGTTAAGTTTATCCCCAGGTATTTCACTTTTTTCGTTATTTCCAAACCTGTTTCAGTCTGAAATCTCTTTCCTCCATTGTTAAATTTTTTTCCAACACTTTCGTTTTCTGTTTGTTCAATTTAAATCCTGCTACTTGACCAAATATCTCAATTAATTCTAATACTCTTTTAGTACTAGTGTCTGGCTGTTGTAAAGTCAATACTAGGTCATCTGCAAATGCCCTTAGTTTGTAATGTCTAACTCCGACCTGAACTCCTTTAACCAACTGGTCCCTTCTAATCATGTTTAACAAAACCTCCAGGACTGATATAAAGAGCAAAGGGGATATTGGGCATCCCTGTCGTGTACCTTTTTCTATGGGTATTTCTTCCGTTACCACATTATTTACAATTAACTTTGCTTTTTGTTCAGAATATATTGCACCTATACCGTTTTCAAAACCCTGGCCTACCCCCATCCCTTGGAGATTCTTCTTCATAAAGCTCCAACAAATGTTGTCAAAGGCTTTCTCCGCGCCCACAAAAATTAAAACAGCCTTCCTGTTGATATCCACTTCTAACAACTCCAAAATGTCTATAATATTCCTCACATTGTCTGACATATGTCTCCCTGGGAGAAAGCCAGTTTGGTCCTTATGAATCTCCCCTAGCAATACTCTCTTAAGTCTTTTTGCCAAAATGTCTGCAAAAATTTTATAATCCACGTTAAGTAAAGATATAGGGCGGTAGTTTCTAACCTGGTTCTTTTCAGTTTCTGTTTTCGGTATAAGTGAGATAAAGGCTTTTTTCCACGATTCAGGTGCCTTTTTCCCCTCCAAGATTTCATTACAAACTTCCTTCAGTGGTTGTACCAACCATTCCTTCAACGCTTTGTAGTATCTAGCAGTCAAACCATCTGGTCCTGGTGATTTTCCCAATTGCATGTTTTGAATGGCACCCTCTATTTCTTGTTCTGTTATTTTCTCATTCAGGATCCTTCTACTTTGTTCTGAAATTTTTGGTAGTCCGTATTTTTTAATAAATTCTTCTATTTCTTGTTCATTGATTGGCCCTTGTGCGTACAATTTCTTGAAAAAGCTTTGAAAACAATTACTTATCTCATTAGGTTTGTAGATAATCTTTCCATCCATTTCTAAACTTGTCATAGTGTTCAATTTCTGCCTCTTTTTTAATTGCCATGACAGAAGTTTCCCACATTTATCTGCTGATTCAAATGTCTTTTGTCTCATTTGCTTTATTTTCCATTCTATTTCTTGGTTCATCAGTTCCATATATTGCATCTGATAATACTTTATTTCTGGACTTCCGGAGGCGGCGCAAAATGGCAATGGAGGTCCTCTTTACTCTGTGAAGAGGGGCTCCGCGAAAAAGGGTCGTCCGCTGCGGCAAAGCGGAGACCCGTTAAGAAAAATCACAGGCAGAGCGAGCCTGTGACCGTGGGACTCGGCGGGCGCCCAGAGCCCCCCCAGAATCGTAGAAGGAACCCCTGTTCTCAAATTTATCTCAAAGTAATCTTTCAATGTTTTTTGGGCCTTCTTATAAATCTCTTCATCTCTGAATAGGGTGTCATTCATTCTCCATCTAAAGGATCCAGTTGTTGTTAATTTCATCTCCATCTTTACCGCGTTATGGTCGGAGCAAGTTTTTTGGCAGATTTCTACTTTTTTATTCTTGGCGCCAGGCTACTAGTAACCCAAATTTGGTCAATTCTTGTCCATGTCATTTTTGCTTCAGAGAAAAAAGTTCCCTCTCTCTCAAGAGGGTTCCTTGTTCTCCAAATGTCAATCAAGTCCATAGTTTCAGTCATTTCGAAAAAAGTCTTTGGTAGTCTCCCTTCCTTAGAAATCCCTTGTCTCTGTGCTTTATCCATGTTTGTGGAGACGACTCCATTCATATCTCCCATCATTACGATTTTATAGTCTAGAAAGTCCAATAGAGTCTCATGCAGCTTCTTAAAAAATTCAGCCTTCCCATCATTTGGCGCGTAAACTCCAACTATCAAAATTTTTTCTCCTTGAATTTGTATTTCAATTGCCAGGTATCTTCCTTGTTCATCTTTAAATATCATTTTTGGAACCAATTTTTCTTTTGCATAGATCACCACGCCTCTTTTCTTAACTTTGTCTGATGAGATAAATTCCTGTCCAAGTCTCTTATTTATCAACAATTTCCTGTGTATCCTGGCAATATGAGTTTCTTGCAAACATATTAAGTCTAATTGTTCTCTCTTCAAAATATGAAAAACTTGACGTCTTTTTCGGGGAAGGTTCAAACCGTTACAATTCCAACTGAGAAGCTGCAGAGACATTTTGTTATTAAGTACCTGTTCCTCCGACTGCTCCAAGCTTTTGTTCTTCCTCCGATGGTGGTGGTAAAAGTCCGAATGATAAATTTGCAATGTCAGTTGGTTCTTTCTCCTCTACAGTTCCTTTCCGCAGGTCCTCCAAGTATCTCTCCAGAAACTGTTCTTTATCTTGAATTGTTCTTATTTTTATCTTCCTTCCTTTAAAATTGAAGGATAGTCCTTGAGGGAACTCCCACCTAAAAGGTATAGTATTTTTCTTCAGCAGGTCGACCAGATCTTTATAGAAGGTTCTCACCTCCAAGATATATTTAGGGAATAAATATATTAGATACTTTTTAAAACTTAGAAACCAGTTCAGGCAGCTGCAGTTTACTTTGTCTCCGCCAAAAGAGGAAACGAAAGTTGAAGATTTCCTTTCCCTTTCTGACATCACAATGGAGTCTAGCCTCCCCCTACCAGGAGGTCCACTTCAGAAAGAAAGAGTCTCTTTAAAAACAGATCTCGAACATGCAGGGATCTCTTCTTAAAACAAAGTTTTTGCCCCCCTTCCCCCTGCTAGAAGGGAGGATTTTGAAGATTACTTGTAAGTTTTCTGACAGTTTTCCCCGCTTACGGCTTCGGTCAGCAGTAGCTGCTTTTGCTTTTAAGTCAGCAGAAAGGGATCAACCTTCGTGTTTAAATCCCTTTCATTCTAATTTAATAGTCCAAATTGCATCTCTTTTTTCTTTACTCACGATTTCAAATTCTTATTTTTAATGGAGAAATTGGCCGCTCACGATCGCCAGACTCGGAGCTTCGCGCTGTGAGGGAAGCGAATTGATTCCACAGTGCCCACGTCTCCGACCCCACTTGCTCTTGGGGCTCTTTTTACAGCTTACTGGGGAGTGGGGGAGTCGCCAGGGGCACCCGCCAGAACATCAAGCTCTCAGAACACACGATCTGAGGGTTTTTTCGGGGTACCGCGTCGCTCTCACGGTCATCCCAAACTTCACAGCGCTGGGGCTCTTTCAGCCGAAAGAGCTCCAGTCTGCTATTACCAGGCGACCAACTGGAAGTCGGTAGCACATTCATTTTTATAGCTTATATTCTTCCCCAAAATGATAAATTCATCCTTCCTCACACCTCTAGGTTTCTCTTTATTTCTTTCCACGTAGGTATGTAATTATCCTTAAATATATTTATATTTTTTGCAGTTAACCATACCCCTAGATATCTGACCTTTTCTCCCACACTTATTTCTGTGATCTGATGTAACAGTTCTTTAGATTGTACTGTCATATTTTTGACCAAAATTTGGGTCTTTATCTTATTAAGCTTAAAACAAACATCTTGTCCAAACTCCTGAATTTTTTCTAGTGCCTTTGGTACACTAGTCAAAGGTTCTTCAACTGTTATTACAAGATTGTCTGCAAAGGCTTTCAATTTATATTTTCTATTCCCCACTGAAATTCTTTTCACTCCTTTCTCTGCTCTTATAGTTCTCGCCAGGACTTCTAGGACTAAAATAAACAATAATGGTGATAGGGGACAACCCTGTCTTGTTCCTTTAGTAATTTCACATTTTTCAGTAAATACATTGTTAACAGTCAGCATGGCTTTCTGCTCAGAGTATATAGTGCCTATTCCTTTAAGAAATGATTCTCCAACTTCCATCATTTTCATAGTCTTTTTCATAAAAATCTGTGTGATGCTATCAAGGGCCTCCTCCGCCTCAGTCAACACCATGGCTGCTTGCTTGTTATTCCTGGCTTCCAGATATTCTATTATGTCTATTATATTCCTTATGTTATCTTTCATCTGTCGGCCAGGAAGAAAGCCCATTTGATCTTGGTGAATAATATATTTTAAAACAGTTTTTAATCTATTTGCTAAGATGTTACCATACAGTTTGTAATCATTCGTTAATAGCAAGATGGGCCTATAATTTTTTAATGACAATAGATTTGAGTCCTGCTTCGGAATATAGGCCTCCTTCGAAGAATCTGGTAGCTTGCCTCTACTGGTTATATTATTTGCCACATCTTTAAGTGGAAAGGCTAATTGATCTTGTAATTTTTTATAATATTTAGCTGAAAGCCCATCCAGTCCTGGCGATTTTCACAATTTGGCTTGTCCTATTGCTGCAAGCGGTAGTTTGTGTTCAGCCCAGGGCAATTAATCTATCCCTCAAAATAAAGCCACTCCCGACATAAGGAGGGGGGGTTGCGGGCTCACGCCCACCAACATCCGCGCGGGGCTGGCTGTGGCCCCGCGCGACTTGGGGAATCCTCGGGCCACGTCAGCCCCAGGGCCAGCCAATCGGCTGGCTGCAGGGGTGGGGCTTGGGCCACTTAAGGTCGGCGTGGCCTGGGATCCCCCCTTTCCTTCCTCGCCCCAGCTGCGGTTTGGCCGTTTCCTGATTCTGCACAGGTTGCCTTCCTTTGTTGGTTGCTGTGCAAGGATTCTGTCTGCCGTTTACTCTCTTCCCGGTTCTTCTACAGCCTTATTCGATCGCAGCGCGCTGTGCGCTCGTTCCCTGGCTTCTTTTCAGTGCGATTTGGAGGCAGTTCGTCTGAGGGAGGCCAGCTTTCTCCGCGCGCACCGCGCTGCTCTTCCCCTCACCGGGTCATTCAGCGATTCCTTTTCAGTTGTTCCAGCCTCAGTGTGGGAACCCCGAAGCTTTGTTTTCTCCCTTACCAAGCCCGGATTTTTTTATCGCAGTGCGATGCTCTTTTCGATCACGGAGTGACCTTCGTGGTACCGCTGGGCTTGCCGCCACCGCTGTGGAACCTTTTCACATTGTGCAGGGTCCTAGAGAGGCTTACCAAAGAGAGCGCGGGGAGAGGAGCTGCCAGTGTGAGTTGCTGCAGCGCTCACGGCAGGTTTGAGACCCCGGGGGCTTTTCGTTTATAAGTGCTGCTTTTAGCGCCATCTCGCCTGTAACCAGCTTTGTGCTTGTCAATAGCTCGGTGAGACTCTTTCTTCGATCTGGCCTGACCCATTTCGGCATCGTGCTATTGCCTGATACTAGGGATAATTCCAATGGGTTAGGAGGCTGCATTGTTTCAGCCAAGAGGGAGGCAGTCAGCAGTTTGCACGGTTGCGGGAGCCACGTGGTCCACAGAAGGGACTAATTGGGAGTCCTTACGCGGTTCTGAATCACGTTTAGCCGCTGGGGTTTATATCTATTCGCTTGCTTCTGAGAATACCATTTGCAAGGCTGTTTGGTGGAAATAGCGTCTGGGGTTGCCTAGGTTACAGCCGTGCGCCCCGCCGCCATTTTAGTCGGACCACGTGGTCGCTTTGAAGCAGCCATTTTGGGTGAGGCAGCACTCTGCCTACTGTTCATTTGCCCATACCCTTAAGGGCTACATTGTGTCTTTGTATTGTTAATTCGGAGCGCTTTGCCGCTGTAGAGTATCCTTGCTATTGTTATTTTGTTCCGATCGCTGCTACACCTTCGGAGTTGCTAGCATCGTTACCTTGTAGCTTCAGTTGCCCACAGTTACTTTGAGTGAGGCTTTTGTAGCTGTGCTGATTTTTGAATAGGTCTGTTCAGTACAGCTGTCCTGTGATTACCTGCGCTTTGAGAGTCAATTACTGCAAATTGTTTTAAGGGGTTTTAATTTTTGCTGCATGTTAAAGGGCTAATTATAGGCGCTGCGCTGCAGCTGTTCTTTCCCCCTGCTGCTATTATAAGACTGCCCTAATTTTAAGCTTAATTCATACTGCTCAAAGTTAAAGGTTCATTGGGCAATATTTTCATAGCACATTGTTCATTGGGGTGCAGGTGATCTGATTTACATATTCATAAGGCCCTACAACGCATACTTTAAGTGCATATTTAAACTGCAATCTATTTAAGGAGGGGAACTCATTTGAAGAGCTTATTGTTAGTTAAAAGTGCATCAGTTTTATTACTTCAAGTCATTTAGCATATTTAAACTGCAAGCCATTTAAGGAGGGGACTCATTTGAAGAGCTTATCTTTAGTTAAAGTGCATCAGTTTTACTACTTCAAGTCATTTGGCAGATATCTTGCAAGGTTAAATTCTCACAGTGCATAATTCTTAGGACGCTTCATAACCCAGTGATTTTGGGCAGATAATTTATAAGTTAAGTCCTCAGTGCATAGTCAATAATTGGGACATTAATTCCTACGGATTATTTCTGCTGCAATATTCTTGAGGTCATATTAAATACTTATATTTAATTTAGAGGGCTAGGTTCATTTCTGTTGTAACATCCTTGAGGTTTCATATCAAATACTTACCTTTAGAGGGCTTGGTTCCTTGGGCTCAGTTGCGGGCTTCCTGTCCCGGTTGCTGGGCAGCGGAAATGTAATTTACCGTCTTTTTTCACTGCTCTGTCATACTACGTCCAGCTTCGTCTCCTAATTGTTATTTGCTTTTGCCACCAAGTTTTAATTTAGTATAGCTAACAGGGGCAATCCTCAAGCAGCAAATGCGGGACAGGGCGGTTCTCAAACTCCCACCATGCCTTGCAACCCTCAAGCCATGGCTCAATTCTTTTCTGCTATAGAAACCTTCTATTTACAATGCAGGCCTCCGGCTGCCGGTACTTCATCATCAGTGGTGGCCTCACAGGACTTTATCCCAGACACCCCTCCCGGTGAGCAGGTTCGGGCAGGCTCTTCAGGTTCAGCTTCCAGCAGAGTACAAGCTGCCGGCCAGTCAGGCAACCGGCCACAAACACGTTCTCAATCTTCTCGTGCACAGAAGTCCAAGTCCGGTGCCGCAAAGGCCAGCGCTTCTGGGGCGGGCACCAAATCATCAAGGCCAGGCCACTCCAATGATAACCACCAGGTAACTGATATTCCTAGGGTATTTCAGGATTCACCATCTCAGCCTATTCCTTCCGAGAGCGTGTCAGGGTCCTCCTCTGAGGTTGAAGTACCTCCCCAGCAGTCAACACTGGCACCCAGTGACCCAGCCCCTGAGGGCAGCGGGTCCCAGGGAGGAAAAAGAAATGCTAAGAGGAAACACGCCTCCAAGAAGAGTAAGAGAAGCGACCCCTTCCGATTCGGAGGACGAAACAGGTACTTCTTCATCAGAGGGTGATAGTGATGCCCCCATGGAGAGCTACTGGGGGGAAGGAGAGGATACTGGGGTCCCCCTGTGGATTTATGAGAGAAGGGCCAATTCTCACCAAAAAACCTTTAACGGTACCCTGGAATGGAAGGGTGGTGCTCTAGTGGAAGATGTTAAAATCTCTACTAACTTGTCTACTGACTTCGTCTTGGGTAACCACCTTTCGAAAAAGAAAAGGACTAAGATACTCAGTGGTGACTACATAGATATGTTTACATTGCTACCACCAGCCCAAATGACTGGGAAAGGGGAGAAAAAGTGGTATTATGGGAAGAAAAGGCATAGGTCACCCCGGGCGGAGCGCACCTTTGAGAACTGGCTTAATGGGTTCCAGGTCTTCATGGGTGTGGTCGCGAGATGTTATCCCAAACGCGGGTTGCATTTGGCTGCTTACATGGCGTATGTCAGAAGGGCCCGAGAATTCGCCTGGGAGTCAGCTGCTCTAATGTATGATGAGAATTTTCGTAGAAATGCCTCTCTGTTGCTGACCACCCGCTGGGACCTGAGGGACCAGAACTACTGGATGGAGCACGTGGGTCCCTACATTGAAAAGAAAACGCAGGACCCTGCTAAATCTAGTAAGGTGGAAACAAAACGTCGTAAGCAGTGTTGGAATTTTAACAGGGGTTCCTGCCAGCGCCCGTCTTGTAAGTACCTGCACGAATGTGAAAAGTGCTTAGGTAGCCATCCAGCAACAGCGTGCTATAAGAGTAAGCAGCAGCCCTTTCGGGGCAGAAGGGGTCACCTCCATCAGGGGAACCAAGGTGCCCCCGGAGGTACCCCTGGACCCTCCCAGAGCACAGCAGGCAACCACTACTAATCTGTCCCTCGTGCTAGCTTACTCCCCCATCAAACTACAACCTCTAAAAGGTCTCCTAGATTTATATCCGAATAGGCAAGCCACCCTTCTCTTATGGGAAGGGTTTTCCCACGGTTTCAGAATTCTGGTCGCATTTACACCCAATTCTGGGAACCCCCCCAATCAGAAGTCAGTAAAGGATAGGCCCGGCATGCCATAAAAAAGATACAAAAGGAAATTTTGGCGGGAAGGGTAGCTGGCCCATTTTCTGAACCCCCTATAGATCATCTTCACATTTCACCGCTAGGCATCATGCCCAAAAAGGCCCCTGGGAAATTCCGGATGATACATAACCTCTCTTACCCAAAGGGTGCCTCAGTTAATGATGCAATCCCTCAGGAGCTGTGCTCAGTAAAATATGCTTCTTTCGATCAAGCGGTAAAGCTTGTTCACAGTTTTGGTAGGGGCGCCTTCTTGGCCAAGTGCAACATTGAATCGGCCTTTCGCCTTCTTCCAGTTCACCCCGAGGATTTTCGCTGGTTGGGTTTTAAATTTGAGGGGGCTTATTTTATAGATAAAGCCATGCCCATAGGATGCTCGATTGCCTGCGTGGCCTTTGAGACTTTTAGTACATTCCTGGACTGGGCTTTGAAATTTAGAACCGGTTCTGAGGGGGTGGGGCATTATTTGGATGACTTTATTCTCATATCTAGTAATGCACACAACTGTGTGGCCCTGTTACAAGCTTTCAAGTCCTTGGCAGAGGAGCTGGGCATCCCTTTGGCAAATGAAAAAACTGAGGGCCCAGTGACTACTATGACCTTGCTAGGCATTGAGCTTGACACAATTGCTCAAACATCTTGCCTCCCTTCCAATAAGCTTACCGCTCTGAAAGAACTTATTTTGCAGCTACTTCCCCTTAGGAAAGTTACCCTCAAGCAGATCCAATCTCCCTTAGGTCACCTTAATTTTGCTTGATGGGAGGTTTCCCCGGGCTGCCCCTTTTGTGGGCGCCTGGAGAAATTGTCAGCAGGCTTACAGGCACCACACCATAGGGTGCGCCTCTCTAAAGCAGTCATATCTGATCTTGGGGTCTGGCTAGACTTTCTGGATGAATATAACGGCATTTCTCTTTGGCAAGATAGCATGGCTCTTCAGGCTGATTTTCAGGTTCATTCAGACGCAGCAGGTTCCTTGGGGTTTGGCGTCTACTTCAGAGGTCAGTGGTGCACACAGCGGTGGCCTTCATCTTGGCAGGGTAAACCAATATTGCGGGATTTAACATTCTTAGAGTTTTTCCCCATTGTAGTGGCAATTCATCTATGGGCCGAGCAGTTCAAAGACCATAGGGTGTGCTTTTGGATGGACAACCAGGCAGTGGTTGCAGTTTTGAATAAGCAATCCTCGCGCTCTCCCAGGGTGGCCACTCTCTTGCGGTCCTTTGTCCTTTCTTGCCTGCGGCAAAACATGCATGTCTCGGCCAAATTTATACCTGGCGTTAATAACAGCATTGCGGATGCTCTGTCTCGTTTCCAGATGGATCGCTTTCTTTCATTGGTGCCGGATGCACCTCTGGAGAATTGGGAACGAGAAGTGCTAAAGGGAGTATTAGCATCAGTTGCTCCCTCAACCCTAAGTTCTTATAAAATGGCGTGGTCAGACTTCACAGCATTTCGCCAGAAAATGGGGCTAAATAGGCCGGGCAAACCCCCAGCCAAGTCGGAGGTTTTAAAATACCTTGTGCACCTTCATGACTTGGGGCATGCACCTAAGACACTCAATATTCAATCCGCAGCAATATCATTCTTCTGCAAAGCCATGCTTTTGGTAGACCCTTGCGTGCACTTCATTGTGTGGAAGGCTTTAGAGGGCTGGCACAGACTACAGCCCCCTAGCTCTGATAGCAGAAGGCCTATAACATACGACATACTCTGTCAGATACACAAGAAACTCAGGGCCATCTGCTGGACTAAATTCGAGGCCAGATTATTTTCAGCAGCTTATTCATTTGCCTTCTTTGGTGCCTTACGCGTAGGTGAGGTGGTCTGCGAAGACTAGCCAGACTTAAATAACAGGAGGATCCTCTTGGCGGACGTGACCTTGTCCCGCACAGATGTGATTTTAAAAATTCGCAGTTCAAAAACCGATCAGCTTGGGAGAGGGGCCCTAATTCGCTTGCAAGCTGCCCAAAAGGCTGGTCCTTGCCCCGTAAAGGATGCGAGAAGATACTTATACATAAGACCTAACACCCTTGGCCCCTTTTTCATAAATGCAGATGTCTCCCGCCTGTCAAAACATCAATTTACAAGGGTTATGCACAAAGCAGTTGTTGCCATTGGGCTTCCATCTGAGGAGTATGCCGCGCATTCATTTCACATTGGTGCAGCCACCACGGCTGTACACTTGGGTTTACCGGCAGAAAGGATAATGGATCTGGGTCATTGGAAGTCCAACGCATACAGAGGGTACATCCGCAAGCCATGTTAAAGACACCCTCCCCATCGCCTTCATCACCCCTGACCCTGCTTTCTTACTCTTTCACTTTCAGGTGTTGGGGCGGTACGCCTGTGGATCATCGGCCACAGCATTGTCCATTGGGCCAGAATTCGAGCCTTCACCAGGGGCTGGGGAGATGGTTTAGAACTCCCAAGCAATGTTGAAATATCCTGGATCGCGTGCCACGGAATGCGTTGGGCGGAATTCCTCCCTGCAATAAAAGCTAAAGCCGCCTTGGAAGGTCCCCCGGAGGCAGTTGTTATACAGCTAGGCGAGAACGACTTAGCCTACTGGAAAGGAGTGGACTTAATGTGGAATATTTTCAACGATTTTGGGGAGTTACGGGCCACCTTTCCTAATCTAACAATTATATGGTCATCATTACTTGAAAGGCGCACTTGGAGGGATTGCAAAAACCCTGTTGCTGTGAATAGAGCCAGGAAAATCCTGGAGCGCTCGGCGGCACATAGAGTGGCGGCACTGGGAGGGCGGGTAATTGACCACCCTGGCATCCAGTTTAGCAAGGAGGCCCTCTACCGCAATGATGGTGTGCATCTTTCTGATGCTGGCAATGATATATGGCTTGCTGACATTTTCACGGGGGTTAGGGATTGGTTGCAGGTCTGAGGGTATTGGCAGCGAGCTTGGGCTCGTGTGGCGGTTAGGCATTGGTAGGGGCACTGTTATGCAGATGAGTCGGGGGGAGGAGCGCCATCACCTCCCCCAAATATTTAAGGGTAGTTCGATAAAGGATTCCGGGGGCGTTGCCTCGTCTGAAACCTATGGAGGCTAGGGCCTAAAGCGTGCTCCCGAGCGGTGACCCCTCGGGGAGTGCCTAGGGATGTGCATCTCAGGGGCTCCCCCTGCTGGAGTTAACCCTTCCGGTTCTCATACCGGATAGTTTGATAGGACCAATGCCTAAAGCAATAAAGTTGTGGCCATTTTTTGCCCATTAACCTAAAATCTTGGTGTCCTGTCTCTTGATTTATTCCAACTGGTGGGGGGGGGGTGGGAATCACCACGCAAACTATTCCCAAGGAATGAGGAATAAGTTTAAAGTACAAGCAGTTTCTTGCAACACCCCCGACTCTGAAGTCTTTATCCTAGAGTTTGAAAAGGCAGTGAACATCAGTGGTATGGGCTGAAACCACCAGGCTGAGCAAGTGATGTTCCACTTTTGCTTGAAACACCTAGAAAGAGGGTTTTTTCATAAGAGGCTCTCAGCAAAGGCTTTTGAGCAAGAAATGGACATTTGGTATGTATGCTTTGGTTGGCAGCCCCTGCATTGGAGAGGATTGGACTGGATGACCCTCAGGAGTCCCTTTTCCTGCTCTACAGTCCTGAGTTTATGAAGCCAGACAGAAGAAAGGAAGCTATCTGTTTGATTAAAGAGCCAATGGAATACAGCTGTGTGAGTTATTAGAAATAGTGCTTTTTGTTGCCACATCTGGATTTTGACTATGGTACCCTTAGGTTTCTCTCCATGAGAAACATCAAGAAGGAGGGGGGATCATTTTGTGTAGGGCTCTGGAGCCATGGATTGTGTTTAGAAGGCTCATGAGGTGTATTCCCACTGAAGGCATCCCCTGAAGATGTTTGAACTGTAACTGTGTGTGTGTGATTGTGCATACAAGGCTTGAGAGCAACAGTCATTGCTCTGCTTGTTAAAGACACTGCAAAGTTTATGCCAGGACAAAAAGAAATGGTTTGTGTTTTCATGAAGTTTTTGATTCGCTTGTATTCCAAGAGCAAACAATTTTGGGGACTTACCAGTAAAAGCCTGATATTTGTTAAGTGGCAACCTTGAAGATTTTGTTAAGTGGAAAATTCACAGGTGCAAGATGAAAATAGACGCCACATCTTCAAAATCGTGACTTCACTACTGAAAGTTTTTGTTTTCTTTTGTTTTTGGAACAGCAAGTGCAAATTTAATGAACTGGACTAAGTAAGGTTTTGGGGCATACATATTAACCCCCCCCCCAAAAAAAAGATGAAATGAAGAGAAGTAAGCCCAAACAAAGCTTATTCATCTTCCTTCCATGCATATACAGGTAGACCCCAAAAACACATGGTTTGCTTTGTTTGGGATTCTTTCACTTCATTTTGCCTTTTTTGGGTGAATATGCAGGCACTCCCAAAAAACACAAAATGAAATGAAATAAGCCCAAACAAAGCTTTTTCGTCTTCTTTCTATGCATATTGACCTAACAAAGAGGTGTTTTGCTTTGTTTGGGTTCATTTCACTTCATTTTTCGTTTTTTGGGTGAATATAAATGCACACCCAAAAAACACAGAACAAAGTGAAATAAGCTCAAACAAAGCTCTCTCATCTACTTTCTGTGCATATTGACCAAAGAAAGTCGTGTTTTGCTTTGTTTGGGCTTACTGCACTTCGTTTTGCGTTTTTGGGGTGAAGATTTTCTTGCACACCCCAAAAACACGAAACAAAGTGAAATAAGCCCAAACAAAGCTTATTCATCTTCTTTCTATGCATATTGATGGAAAAAAACGTGTTTTACTTACTTCATTTCATTTTTTGTTTTTTTCAGTGAATATGACTGCACACCCAAATAACATGCAATAAAGTGAAATAAGCCCAAAATAAGCTTCTTAGTCGTCTTTCAATGCATATTGATCAAAAAAACACGTGTTTTGCTTTGTTTCGGCTTCTTGCACTTCGTTTTTTCATTTTTTGGGGGGAAGATTTTCTTGCACACCTGAAAAACATGAAACAAAGGGAAATAAGCCCAAACAAAGCTTTTTCATCTACTTACTACACATATCGACCCAAAAAACACGTGTTTTGCTCTCTTTGGGCTTACTTCACTTCATTTTGGGGAGGGTGAATATGCATCCACACCGAAAAAACACGAAATGAAGTGAAAAAAGCCCAAAGAAAGCTACTTGTCTTCTTTCTATGCATATTTGACCTAAGAAACATGTGTTTTGCTTTCTTTGGTATTCCTTCACTCCGTTTTGCGTTTTTTTGGTCAATATGCATGCACACCGCAAAAAGCACAAAACAAAGTGAAATATGCTCAAACAAAGCTTTTTCGTCTTCTTTCTATGCATATTGACCAAAAAAACATGTGTTTTGCTTTGTTTCGGCTTCTTTCACTTCGTTTTTTGTTTTTTGGGGGAAGATTTTCTTGCACACCCAAAAAACATGAAACAAAGTTAAATAAGCCCAAACACTGCTTATTCGTCTTCTTTCTATGCATATTAAGACAAAAAAAACCCACAGTGTCAGGGAACTGCCATCTGAGCCAAGAGTGGAGGTAAGGCTCCCCAATAACGCCGGAGAGGGAACCAGCAAGGAGAGAGGGAGAGCTTCCGCTGGGGAAGGAAATCAGCGTGACGCCAGGAAGAAAGGGGAGGCTGAGAGGGCTTCAGAGGGAGGGCTCCGAGACTCTTCCAGCGAGACCAGCGGGGAGAGCACAGGACCTCCGCTTGGCACGCCCACTCTGCGCAGCTTCCGCGCAGGGAGGCTAGGCGGAGACTTGGTGTCAAAGAACTTTTATGTTGGAAGAAGTTCAGGAAACGCCCACTGATGGATTCTGCCAGTGATTGAGACAGCCACGGTGTAAGGGCTGTCCAGCCAGGGAAAGGTTTTAGTCAGACAACCCAGCCTGGAGCAGTTTGCGGCTTACGCACAAGCAACCCCAATTCCCATTACAGCAATCCGTCAGTCCTTGACGTTGCTTGTGCACAGAGCAGGAGAGGCAGCATCATGAGTCAGACCGGAGGAGCAGGCGCCGGAGAGGGAGCCAGGGGAGGACCAACTCTGGAGGAGAGAAACAGAGATTTGGAACAGCAGCTGGCTCTACTAGCGGCGCGGCTAGATGAAAGGCGGACTCAGGATGCCCAGGGGAAGCCCACCCCCATCGCAAGGAAGGTACCAGGACTAGTGCATAAGTTTGGGGGCAATCCCAAAGATTATAATGCATTTAAGACGGAGGTGCAGTACGCGCTGGACCTGCAGTATGATGACTTTGTGGACGATGGGGCAAGGGTAGCCTATGTGATAGGGCATCTTCAAGACGGTGCCAGAGAATGGGTGAGACCCTTAATGGCATCGGAGAATGCTGCCTTAAAGGACCTGAGGAAATTTTTAGCGCCATGGACCACATGTTTTCCAGTGAAGTGGAGCAGAGCATGACATGCAGGGAACTGATGGCGTGCAAACAAGGGAACCAATCAGTGAGAGAGTACTGGTCGCGATTTGCGATGCTTATCCACAAACTTGGTTGGGAACTGGGTTCGGAACCAGTGCAGATGCTATTTGAGGAAGGCTTAGCCCCTTCGGTAAAGGACGAAGTTTCCCGCTCGCCCCGCCCACAATCGATGGATCAGCTGACTAAAATGGCGCTTGCTGTTGGAGTACGCCAAGAGGCGCGCGCTCTAGAAAAGCGGGAAGGGAGAGCAGAGCGTTGGCATGACAACCGCATTCCTGAAATGCCGGAGCAACCTTCCCAGCCAGTGGAGCCAATGGAGATTGGAGGGGCGCGCGCGCGCGCGGGGGGGGTTTCAAACTCCGGCGAGGTTCGCAAAAAGGAGGGGGAAACGACCAGGAAGTGTTTTCTCTGCCAACAGCCGGGAAATTTTGCCAGAGTCTGCCCTCAGAGAAAGGCATGGCAAGGAATGGTGGGGGAGGCTGGTAGTGAGGAGGAGGGGAATAAAGAGCAGGGAAACGCCAGCGCTTGGCTGCTGATGAGCGGGCACAGCAGCCAGGCCAGCAACCAGTAAAAGTGCCCAAGCCAGACCCCCCCCCCGGGCAGCCATAGCCATAGAGGTGGTGCTAGAACTCCCTAACGGACACCCAATCAAGGTGAAGGCACTGCTGGATTCAGGCAGCTCTTGCAACTTCTTTATTTTTTTTTTTTTTATAATATTTATTAACAGGTTTTTTTTTAATTACAATGCCAATAAACAATACAATATAACACATCTCTTAACATAATTTTCTTAACTTCTTTGGACTCCCTCGCATCTCCCGCTCCTGCGTTCCTGACTATAAATTTTTATCCAGCAAATTTATCCCCTTGTTTCTATTCTTATTATCTGATTTTCAATATTGTATCTCTAGTTTTAGATATCCTTTATTCAGATCTTAAAAGTTCAAATATAACCTGAAAATTATCCAAAAATTTGTCTTTTCTTAAATTTAGCTTATCTTCATATTTCACTTCATCTAGCTTATCGGTGCCAAGTTGTTTATATTCTAGCATCCTTCTTAACATTCATACAATTTACAATACTTTTGTAGATAAATCTTGAATTTCTTCCAATCTTCTTCCACTGTCTCTTCTCCCAGGTCTCGGATTCTGCCAGTCATCTCAGCCAGTTCCATATAGTCTATCAGTTGCATCTGCCATTCTTCCAGTGTGGGTAAATCTTGGGTTTTCCAATGCTTAGCGACAAGTATCCTTGCTGCTGTTGTTGCATACATAAAAAATGTTTGGTCCTTCTTTAACACCTTCTGGCCGACAATACCCAGAAGGAAGGCCTCTGGTTTCTTAGGGAAGGTATACTTAAATACCTTTTTCAGCTCATTATATATCATTTCCCAGAAAGCCTTCACTCTAGGGCAGGTCCACCAGAGGTGAAAGAATGTTCCTTCATTTTCTTTACATTTCCAACATTTATTATCAGACAAGTGGTATATTTTTGCAAGTTTGACTGGGGTCATATAGCATCTATATATCATTTTCATAACATTTTCTTTCAAAGCATTACATGCAGTAAAATTCAGCCCAGTAGTCCACAACCTCTCCCAGTCCTCAAACATGATGTTATATCCAATGTCCTGTGCCCACTTTATCATGGCCGATTTGACCGTTTCATCTTGTGTGTTCCATTTTAACAGCAAGTTATACATTCTTGAAAGTACCTTAGTCTTAGGCTCTAACAGTTCCGTTTCTAACTTCGATTTTTCCACCTGGAATCCTAACTTTTTGTCAAGTTTAAAAACTTCTTTTATCTGAGCGTAGTGTAACCAATCTCGCACTTTGTCTTTCATTTTCTCCTGACTCTGCAATTTCCAGTTATCACCATCTTTTTCTAGTATTTCCCAATACTTTGGCCATTTGGCCTCCATATTGAGTCTTTTCCGGGCCTTAGCTTCCAATGGTGAAAGCCACCTTGGAGTTTTATTTTCCAGTAAGTCTTTGTATTTTGTCCAGACATTAAACACTGCTTTTCTGACAATATGGTTCTTGAAAGTCTTATTAATCTTGACCTTGTCATACCAAAAGCATTATTAAAACCTTCCAAATCTAATACATCAGTGTTTTCGAGAAGCAGCCAATCTTTTAGCCAGCAGAAAGCTGCTGATTCATAGTACAACCTTAAGTCTGGCAGGGCAAAGCCCCCTCTTTCTTTCGCGTCAGTTAATATCTTAAACTTAATTCTGGGCTTTTTGCCCTGCCAGACAAATTTAGAAATATCTCTCTGCCACTTCCGAAAGCACTCTGTTTTGTCCACAATCTGCAAAGTTTGAAACAAAAACAGCATTTTTGGCAATACATTCATCTTTATAGCAGCGATTCGGCCTAACAAGGAAAGTTTCAATCTTGTCCAACTTTCTAAGTCTCTCTTAATTTCTGACCAGCATTTCTCATAGTTGTCCTTAAATAGACTCAAATTTTTTGCTGTTATGTTTACCCCTAGGTATTTTACTTTTTTAACCACGTTTAACTCTGTCTCTTTCTGAAACCTTTCTGACTCTGTAGCTGTCAAGTTTTTTTCCAATACCTTAGTTTTTTGTTTATTTAATTTAAATCCCGCCACCCGACCAAACTCTTGAATCAATTGTAATACTCTTTTCGTACTAGATTCTGGCTCCTGTAAAGTCAAAACCAAGTCATCTGCAAAAGCTTTAAGTTTGTACTGTTTCGCTCCGACCCGGATTCCTTCAACCAACTGGTCTCCTCTAATCATATTCAAGAGCACCTCCAGGACCGAAATAAATAACAATGGGGAAATAGGGCAGCCTTGTCGTGTCCCTTTTTCAATTTTAAACTCTTCTGTAACCACATTGTTGACTATCAATTTGGCCTTTTGTTCTGAATAGATTGCATCTATCCCATTTTCGAATCCCCGTCCCACTCCCATCCCTCCCAAGTTTTTCTTCATGAATTTCCAGGAAATATTGTCAAAGGCCTTCTCCGCATCTATAAAAATTAACACAGCTCTTGTATTAATGTTTGTTTGCAAGAGTTCCAAAATGTCGATAATATCCCTAGTATTAGCAAACAAATGTCTACCTGGGAGAAAGCCTGCCTGGTCCTTATGAATTACTTCATTTAGAACTTTTTTAAATCTACTTGCTAAAATGTCTGCAAATATTTTGTAATCCACATTTAAAAGGGAGATGGGATGATAATTCTTGAGTTGTGTCTTTTCCGTTTCCAGTTTGGGTATCAATGTGATGAAAGCCTCTTTCCACGATTCCGGCGCCTTCTTCCCCTCCAAAATTTCGTTGCCTACCTCCATCAGTGGTTGAAGCAAATAGTCTTTCAATGTCTTATAATACTTGGAGGTAAGCCCATCTGGCCCTGGAGATTTGCCCAATTGCATGTTCTGAATGGCTTGTTCAATCTCTTGTCGTGTTATTTTGCAGTTCAGGATTGATCTGTTTTCGGGACTTCCGGTTTGGATCGCCAGCAGGATGGGAGCGCGGTGAAGTTGCAGCGCAACTCCGCTGAACTGCACGGGGTTTTTGAGGGGCAACGCAAAGGCACTGCGACCCCAAAACCTCAAGGGGGGCCCCCTTGAGGGAAGCGCAAACGGCAGCGGCGGAGGGGTCCTGGAGTTCTCCTGGTTTTTTCTGCTTCGTGGAGGAAACCCGGGTATGAGGGGACCGAGCGACGCATATTCGGTAAGCCCTGCGGGCCCCGTGCAGCAATGCCTCTAGCTCTCACTGAGAGTGGCGACAAATCTCCGTAACCTTAAGAACAGTCACCCTTGGGGCAGAGTGTTAAATATTGGAGCTATTTTGGAAAATAGAGCCCAAGGAGCGATGGATGTTAACAGATTAAGCTAAGGAGCCCGACCTGTATTTCGGATCTAAGATGGCGCTGGGACTAGCACCGGAGGAGTGAAACAAAGAAACCTTTACTCACCCGCTGTATAAATGTGGAAGGGAAAGTCCCCGCTGGAAGCGCCACGGGGCAAAAGTAACCAAGCAGAAAAGTAACTGATTTGGAAAGAAATTTTAGAGACTTTGCATCGTTAGAGACTCTGTATCGTTTCGGCAGTTCAGGGGGGAACCCGAGGGGTTTTAAAAAGGACCGCTTAGAAAGAAAGCTGGGAAGAGTGAAAGGAAGCGACATTTAGAAGCTGAAAGAAGTAGAAGGGGAGAGGAAGGGGAGAGGAGAAAGTGGATAAGAACGAAGGAGCGACTCTCCCCCCCACTGCTACCCCCCCCAGCTTCGCCAGCGGTTCCGGCTTTCTTTCTCCCCTTTTTACATTTTGCAAATTGCGGGAGGACAGTCACGCGTAAAAACTTGCACACAAACAACACCCCAGTATCTATTCTCGCTGGGCAGCTATTCTGCCGGATTTCAAGTACCCCCGCTGAACGATAAAGGACATAGCAACATATTGGGAATTAATCCGCGTAGTGAAGACCAGTCCGCGTAGTGAAGACTTAGTTCTCTTTTTTCCCCCATGGCGGATCGTCATACCTCGAGAGACTGAACTTTTCCTCCTCCTCGGCCATCCCCCTCCCCCCCCCGACGTGCCTAAAAATCGAAAAAAAAAAAGAAGGACCTTTATTTTTCCCTTTTTTTCCCCTTGGTCTTTTCCTTTCTTCCCCCCTCCCCTTTTTTGCCCCCCGCCTTTTTTGCCTTCTCCGTTCCATTTTCTCCCCCCCCTATATTTTTCCTCTATACCCCCCTTTCCCTTCTGGCTCTCTCCCCTCAGGTTTCCTCTCTCTTAATTACAGTACTTCTACATTTATGTATGATTATTTCCCGAGCTGGCACAAATTTAAAAGATAACAAGCTGTGATTAAGTATGCTATAACCTCAAAAAGGGGATTGAATAAGAGTCGGCTGGGACAGGCTACCATACATAAGATTTAGTAACGGTATTTTGCCCTGCCCAAAGGGCAGTTTAGTATCACCCGCTGAGATTATTAAAAGTATCCAAGATTGTACGCCCCTCAGGGGAGAGCCAAAAGATCACCAAGTTTGTGTACAACTGAAAGTGTGAGGGAGGGAGGATGTGGGCTGGGCAGATGGCGGGAAAGGATGGGAAGAAGTCAACAGGAGCACCAATAGAGAGGAAATCCTCAAAACAAGAGGAAATCAGAGACCTAGACGCTCTATGGCTGAAAATAAAAGAGGAATTTAGACAGAATGAGACACACATAGAAAAAAAGTTAGGAGAGATGCAGGAATCTTTTGATAAGAAGCTAGAGGGGATCGTAGGGGAAATGTCAAACAGAATAAATGATCTCACGACTCGAACAAAATCTCTAGAAGACTCAAATAAAAAAATACAAAAGGAGATGAAGGACCAGAGAAAAGAAGCTGTGAAAATGAAGGAAAATTTTGGAGAGTTAAGTAAGAGCCAAGACCAAGTTTTGGACAATTTGGCCATGATGGAAATGAAACAAAAACAGTTAAATCTAAAATTCAGAGGAGTGGGAGAAGAGATGGAGGAAGATATCGGAAAGAAAATGATCCAAGAATTGGCGAAGTGGCTAGCACTGAGTGAAGAGGAAGTTGCGCAAACGATAGAAAATGTATTCAGGATAAAAATAAGACCCAAACATAACAGACTGAAAAAGGTCCCAGGAGACTGCTTAGTGATTTTTAAATCAATAGAGATGAGAAACATAATCTTAAGGGAAAGTTTCCAGAAGAAATTGGTAATTGATGGAAGACCAATCATCATCTTCAAAGAAATACCAATTAGACTCCTCCGTAAGAGAGAGGGCTACAAACAAATAGTTAACATTTTAAAAAAGAATGGTATACAACACAGATGGGAATTCCCCGAAGGGATTTCCTTTTTCTACAAGGGGAAAAGATTCAGGATAACGGACAATCAGGAAGTCAGTAAATTTCTACGCAGATATGACAAGGATCTCGGGGGGGTGGAGGAGAGGCTCGGAGGGAGGAGTGGAGAAAGAGAAGTGACGGCCGGTGCAGGAATGGAAGGAAAGGAGGAGGAGGGTAGGGGGATGGGGGAGGGGGGGTGGAGGGGGAGGGGGAGGAGACAGAGGGGGAAGAAGCAGGCCAGGAGGAAGAAGAAACAGAGGACAAAACCACCCGAATCTAACTCGATAAATTACTACTGTTAGATTACTGACTTACTGTTAGATAAAAAGGACAATGAACCTTAAGATTCTAACATGGAATGTAAACGGTCTGAACGAAAAAACCAAAAGGAATAAAATTGTAAATGTGTTGAAAAAGAAAAAATTGGATGTAATCTGTATTCAAGAGACTCATGTAGCCAAAAAGCACAAGCATGTTCTAGTAAATAAGAAATTAGGAACAGAATTTATAAATTCTACGGCAGAGGAAAAAAAAGGAGTAATAACATATGTCAATGAAAAATGGGAACCTAAATTGATCTATAAGGATGAAGAGGGAAGGATTTTGGGGGTCCAAATTAACTTTCAGGGGGAAAAGATTAATATGATAAACATATATGCTCCAAATTCAAATAGGTCAGAATTCTTTAGGAAATTAGAACAAGTGATTTTAGATTTAGGAAATGACAAGATAATATTATTGGGAGACTTCAACGCGGTGCCGGTTCCAGAAATTGACAGACAATCAGATAAGGGAAAGCGAAACCAAGGAAAGTTACCTAAATCGTTCCAGGACTTGGAAGAAAATATGGACTTAATAGATATATGGAGGCACAAGCACCCAACAGAAAAGCAATTTACCTTTTTCTCAGAAGTACATAAAAGCTGGGGTAGAATAGATCAAGTCTGGACCTCGAGGGAACTCACCTTAAGAACCACGAAATGTGAAATCCAACCGAGAACCCTCTCGGACCACAATTCTATAACATTGGAAATAAAAGGTACATTACAGGGGGGCTTCAGATGGAGGTTGAACGAATATTTATTAGACAACGATGAGACCATCGAAAAAGCCAAAGCCACCTTAAAAGAATATTTTGACCTAAACCTTAATACAGGAACAAACATGGAAGTGGTTTGGGACGCCAGCAAAGCGGTTTTAAGAGGTTTCTTTCTCCAGCAAAATAATTATAAGAAGAAAATAAGACAGCAAAAGAAGGAGGAAATTCTCAAACAGCTAAGGGAGTGTGAGAAAAAATTAATAGAACATCCGAAAGATGAACATAGCCTACAAACAATGAAATTACTACAAACACAATACTCGATGTTAACGAATCAAGAAATCGAATGGAAAATCAAATCAATGAGGCAAAGATATTTTGAATCGGCGAATAAAACGGGGAAATTTCTGGCCTGGCAGTTGAGAAAAAGACAAAAGCAAAATGTGATAAACAAAATAATGGTTGAGGAAGAATTGATAGTAGATCCAAAAAGAATACAAAATAATTTTCTTAAATTTTATGAGGAGCTGTATAAGAAAGGGGAAGAGGACCCAATCAAAATAGAAAGATATTTAGTGAATTGCAAAGGGAAGATTGTTACAGAAGAAGAAAGATCCCAATTAAATAGACCCATAAATATAGAAGAGATACAGAATGCAATAAAAAAAATGAAATTAGGTAAGGCACCAGGACCGGATGGTCTCTCGGCCAAATATTATAAAGTTTTGGGAAATCAACTGACATCTGCGCTCTGTGATACTATGAATAACATCTTGAGAGGAGGGAAAATACCCGAGTCCTGGAGGGAAGCCTTTATAACATTAATCCACAAAGCAGACACAGATAAATTGAATATGAAGAACTATAGGCCAATATCTTTGCTCAACAATGACTATAAAATCTATGCGGATATTATGGCAAACAGACTGAAAAAATGTTTAACAAACTTAATTCAAAAAGATCAATCGGGCTTCCTGCCAAATAGGTTCTTGAAAGATAACGTGAGACAGGTCATAAACATAATCGAACACCTGGAGATCAATAATGACATCCCGGCGGCTTTGGTTTTCATAGACGCTGAGAAGGCGTTCGACAACGTCTCCTGGTCGTTTCTATTAAAATCTATAGAAAAGGTAGGGATAGAGGGCGAATTTATGAAAGGAATACAGGCAATATATTCAACTCAATCCGCCAAACTGGTAATAAACAATAACCTCACAAATACATTCAAAATTGAGAAAGGAACTAGGCAGGGGTGCCCCCTCTCCCCGCTCCTATTTATCATAGTGTTAGAAGTTTTGGCGAATAAAATAAGATCAACGCCTGAGATACAAGGGATAAAAATAGGGTCTAAGGAGTTTAAATTAAAAGCCTATGCGGACGACCTGATGTTATCCCTGGAAGAGCCGCAAGGAAGTTTGGGCAGAGCACTGGAGGTCATAGATGAGTATGGCAGGCTATCTGGCTTTAAATTGAATAAATCCAAAACCAGAATGATGATAAAGAACTTGGGTAGAGATATAAAAGAAAATCTGGAGAGACAGTACGGAATTAAAGTGGCAAAAAAATTAAAGTACCTAGGAATATGGCTCACACCAAAAAATATAAATTTAATTGAAGATAACTATTCGGCAACGTGGAACAAAATCAAAAAAGACCTGGATGTTTGGAGCAGAGTTAACCTTTCGTGGCTGGGCAGGATGGAAGCTATAAAAATGAATACACTCCCTAAGATGCTGTTTTTGTTTCAAAATATTCCTGTTATTAGAGGATCCAAAATATTCAAAGACTGGCAGAAAACTCTCTCGAGATTCATATGGCAGGGAAGAAGGCCAAGGATCAGGTTTAAATTACTCACGGATCGAAAAGAGAGAGGAGGGCTGGCAGTCCCTAACATGAAATTATATTACGAAGCGGCTAGTTTGTGCTGGGTTAAAGATTGGATAACCTTGGAAAACACAGACCTATTAGACCTCGAAGGGGCAGACAATAGGTTTGGCTGGCATGCCTACCTTTGGTCGAATAAAGAGAAAGCCCATAAAGGTTTTTCGAACCACATCATCAGGGGACCCCTGTATGAAGTCTGGGAAAAAAATAAAAAAATTGCTGGAAGGGAAAACATCCTGGTGGCTATCCCCAACAAATATCTTAACAATCAAAAAAATAAATCAGGAAGATCAGAGACTGACATATGAAGACCTACTAGTCAAATCTCAAAACGGCTGGAAACTAAGACCATATGAGGAGTTAAAAGAGAAGCTGACGGGTTGGATACAGTATCATCAGATCAACGCAAGATGGACGGAAGATAAAAAAGCAGGAATGAGTGAAAAGAAATCAAAATTTCATATTGAAATAATCGAAAGTAATTCTAAATTATTGTCTAAAATGTACAATATATTATTAGAGTGGGATACAAAAGACGAAGAAATTAAGGAAGTCATGGTCAAGTGGGCGATAGATCTGGGGCATAACATAGAATACGAGAAGTGGTCAAAATTGTGGAGTGAGGGTATAAAATTCACGGCAAGTGCTGCAATTAGAGAAAACTTAGAAAAGATGATATACCGATGGTGTTTAACACCAGAAAAACTAAGTAGAATGTACAAGACTGGTAATAAGGCCTGTTGGAGATGTAAAATAAAAGAAGGCAATTTCATACATATGTGGTGGGCATGTGAGGCAATGAAAAAATTCTGGAATCAAATGTATGACGAGTTAAAAAAAATATTCAGATACACATTCCCCAAAAAACCAGAGGCCTTTTTACTTGGGATTGTCGGAGATGAGATAAAAAATGAAGACAAAACCTTATTCCAATATTCAACAGCAGCGGCCAGAATGCTAATCGCCCAAAACTGGAAAGGTATAAACACACCAACAGTGAGGGATTGGCAATCCAAATTATATGACTTCATCGAATTGGCAAAAATGACGCAAAGAATCAGAAATCAAAAAAATGCAAAGTTAAATGACGACTGGAACAAATTTATGGTATATATTGAAGGTAATTTTAGAAACTTACCAACTATAGCAGGTATGGTATAAAACTTCCGGTGTATAAGATAAATACCAACACCAGCGGTAAAAAGGAATCTAGTAAAACTGGAAACCCGAAATCAGCAGGGAAGGAGGTCAGGCGATATGTGTCAATTGTTATATATTCTAATTTTCTTTTCTGTATTTTTCTCGGCCTTTTTGCCTTTTTTCTTTGTTTTTTTTTTTTTTTTTCTTCTCTTCTAAACTCACTTGTTACTGGGATAGTGAGTAGCCGCACTATGTGTTTTTTTTCTCTTTGTTTTTCCTTTAAATGTTTTTTCGTTTTTCTGTTTTGGTGTTGTTTGTGTTATGATGAAAGTCACTTAATAAAAAGAATTCAAAAAAAAAGAAAAAAGGATTGATCTGTTTTCTTGTGACAATTTTGGTAGTCCATTCTTTATCAAAAATTGTTCTATCTCAGCCTCATCTTGCGGCCCTTGAGTATACAGTTGTTTGAAATACCTCTGTATACAGTATACAGTTGTTTGAAATACCTCTGGAAACACTTTCTAATCTCCGTAGGGTTCTGTATGTTTCTTCCTTCAATCTTCAAAGTTTGTAACTGTGTTCATTTTTTGTCTCTTCTTCAACTGCCATGCTAGCAGTTTCCCACATTTATTTGCCGATTCAAATGTTCTTTGTTTCATTAGTTTAACTTTCCACTCCAGAAAGTGGAAACTCTTGCAACTTCTTTAGCAGGGATTTTGCACTAGAGCACCAGCTCCACGTGGTGCCTCTAGAGCACTCCTTACAAGTAACGACCATTGATGGGAGAGAACTCCTGGGGGGGGGGAAGTGACCCACCAGACTCCTCCCATGAAGATGAGGGTCTCCAGACACACTGAGACAATTGCCTTTCACGTTGCCACACTAGCCAGGCCGCCAATCATACTGGGAATGAGCTGGCTGGCACTGCACGATCCAGTAGTGGCATGGCACCAGCGGACAGTCACCTTTGGGTCAGCTCACTGCTTGGAACACTGCAACGGGGGGGGGGGACCCCGAGGATGGCCGTAGCCAGGGTGGCAGGGATGGCGGTAGGAGAAAAGAGGAGGGTACCACCGCAATACGTGGTGTCGGACAATACAGGTTGTCGGACAAGGGCTTAGCCATGGACCCAAGCAAGGTGCAGGCGGTGCTAGAATGGAAGACCCCCAAGAACCGGAAGGACGTGCAGAGGTTCCTGGGGTTTGCGAATTTCTATAGGAAGTTCATCAAGAAATTCGCGCACTTGACTGCACCCATCACCCATCACCGATTGTCTCAGCAGCAAAAGGAAGTTTGAATGGACAGAAGAGGAACAGCAATCCTTTGAAAGGCTAAAGAGGGCGTTCGCTTCGGAAGAGCAGCTCTTGCACGTGGATCTGCAGAAGCCAATGAGGCTGGAGACAGACGCGTCAGACAGAGCGGTGGGGGCCGTACTGCTCCAGCCGGGAGACCAGTCCGACTGGAGGCCGTGCGCTTTTTTTTCGAGGAAGCTGAGCAAGTCAGAACAGAACTACAAGGTGTATGACCGGGAACTGCTTGCAATTTATGAAGCATTCCGACGCTGGAGACATTTGTTGATAGGGGTGCAGCACGAGATCCAGGTGTGCATGGACCATAAGAACCTGGAATACTGGAGGACTGCACGGGTCCTCAACCAGAGACAGGTGCGATGGGCACAGGAGTTTTCCAAGTTCTTTTTTGAGATTCGGTACGTGCCGGGGGAGGAAAACGTCAGAGCAGACGCCCTCTCCCGGAAACCGGAGTACGTGGAAGGAGAGGGAGCGCCGGAAGTACGACATGTGATACCCGAGGACCGATGGGTGTGTGTGGGAGTGTTGGTAGGGAGACGAGAACTAGCAGGGTTGATGAGGGACGACGAGTACGCCCAAACAAAAATCAGGGAGCTCAGGGACGCAGGAGAAAATCAGGGGGGTTTTGAGGAAAAGGAAGGGGCACTGTATTACAGGGGAGCATTGTACATACCAGAAGGGGACTTGAGGAGAAGAGTACTCAAACAACTACATGACAACCCCACGACAGGGCATTTTGGTCAACACAAAACCATGTTGCTTGTCACCAGGCAATTCTGGTGGCCAGGAGTGAGGGAAGATGTGCGGGAGTACGTACGGGGGTGCGACCGCTGCCAGCGGGCTAAGGGGGAGAAAGCAGCACCCGCGGGGTTACTGGAACCCTTGCCCACTCCGGAAAGACCATGGGAGGTGGTATCCATAGATTTTATGACCGATTTGCCCAAGTCCAGGGGGAAAACAGCCGTCATGGTGGTAGTCGACTTGTTAACCAAAATGTGCCATTTCATTGCTTGCTCGCATGCAGTGACGGCAGAGGAAACAGCTAGGCTGTTTGTAGATCACGTTTTCCGGTTGCATGGCGCCCCCTTGAGGGTTTTGCTGACAGAGGAAGGCAATTTACTTCCAGATTCTGGAGGAAGCTCATGAGCCTGCTGCAAGTCGAGGTAAGCTTCTCGACAGCCAGACACCCGGAGACCAACGGACAAGCAGAAAGAGCTAATAGCATACTCCAACAGTACCTACGCTGCTACGTCAGCGAGAGGGAGAACGACTGGGTGGAAAAACTAGCGCTGGCCGAATTTGCATACAATAACGCTAAACATGTGTCCACGGGGATGAGTCCGTTCATGGCCAATTACGGGTGTCACCCCAGGGCCTTCCCAGGGGAGGGGGAGGAGAGGTGGAGTGTGCCGGCGGCAGAGCAGTTTGTGGAAGAAATGGAGGCCTTACACCAACAACTTAAGGTGAACCTGGAGAGGGCCAAGGAAGTGTACAAGAGGCAGGCAGACAAGCACCGCAGAGAAGGGGAGACCATAAGGGTTGGGGACCGGGTGTGGTTGTCAACCCAAGGGCTACCGTTCAAGGGGGGTTGTAAGAAATTACGGCCAAGGCGACTGGGACCTTTCGAGGTAACACAGCAGGTGAATCCTGTGGCCTTTAGGCTCAACTTGCCGACCAACATGAAACTGCACCCGGTATTCCACAGGTCCTTACTCTCACCATACCGGGAAGGGAGGGAATTTCCGGGGCGAGAGAGAGAGATCCCCACTCACCCACGGGTGGAGGAAAGGGAACTCAGCGGTCAAGCTGCGGAAATTCTCGATTCAAGGTGGAGGGGGAGACAGGTGGAATATTTGGTGGCTTGGGAAGGGGAGCCCGAGTCAGAAAATACTTGGGTTCCTGCAGAAGGGATCAGGGATGAGTATCTGCGGGAGGAGTTTCACCGCAGGTTCCCAAGGAAGCCGAAACCACTAGAGAGGTTCTGGGAGGAGCAATTTGGCACCACGGATGATGAAGAAGAGTTTATGGGGTATCCGACCTCCAAAGAGGAGGGAGGGGAGGTATCAGAGGGAGAGGAATCCGACTGGGGAGATTGGGCAGCGGAAAGAGACAGCAGCAGGTGGAGAGCTATGTTTGAATCATCTGAGGAAGGGGATAGCTCATTCCAGGGATTCCCCGCATCACTGTCCAAGGAACGGACGGCGGGTGAGGAGGGCCCTGGGGGGGAGGTGGATGTCAGGGAACTGCCAGCGGAGCCAAGAGTGGAGGTAAGGCTCCCCAATGACACCGGAGAGGGAACCAGCAAGGAGAGAGGGAGAGCTTCCGCTGGGGAAGGAAATCAGTGTGACGCCAGGAAGAAAGAGGAGGCTGAGAGGGTTTCAGAGGGAGGGCTCCAAGACTCTTCCAGTGAGACCAGCGGGGAGAGCACAGGACCTCCGCTTGGCACGCCCACTCTGCGCAGAAAGCTTCCGCGCAGGGAGGCTAGGCGGAGACTTGGTGTCAAAGAACTTTTATGTTGGAAGAAGTTCAGGAAACGCCCACTGACGGATTCTGCCAGTGATTGAGACAGCCACGGTGTAAGGGCTGTCCAGCCAGGGAAAGGTTTTAGCCAGACAACCCAGCCTGGAGCAGTTTGCGGCTTACGCACAATCAACCCCAATTCCCATTACACACAGTTTTGCTTTGTTTGGGCTTACTTCACTTCATTTTGCCTTTTTTGGGTGAATATGCATGCACTCCCCAAAAACACGAAATGAAATGAAATAAGCCCAAACAAAGCTTTTTCATCTTCTTTCTATGCATATTGACACAAAAAACAAGTGTTTTGCTTTCTTTGGGCTTATTTCACATTGTTTTGCGTTTTTAGGGTGAATATGCATGCATACCGAAAAAACACGGGGGGGAAATGAAATAAGCCGAAACCAAGCTTATTCGTCTTCTTCATATGCATATTGATCCCAAAAATACGTCTTTTACTTTGTTTGGGCTTATTTCACTCCATTTCGCCTCTTTTGGGTGAATATGCATGCACACCCCAAAAACACGAAACAAAGTGAAATAAGCCCAAACAAAGCTTATTCATCTTCTTTCTATGCATATTGACGGAAATAACCTGTTTTACTTACTTCACTTCATTTTGGGGAGGATGAATATGCATCCACACCGAAAAAACACAAAACAAAGTGAAATAAGCCCAAAGAAAGCTACTCGTGTTCTTTCTATGCATGTTGACACAAAAAACATATGTTTTGCTTTGTTTGAGCTTCCTTTACTTCGTTTTGCGTTTTTGGTGTAAATATTTTCTTCTTGCACACCCGAAAACCACAAAACAAAGGAAAATAAGCCCAAACAAAGCTTTTTCATCTACTTTCTACGCATATTGACCCAAAAAACACGTGTTTTGCTTTCTTTGAGCTTACTGCACTTCATTTTGGGGTGGGGTGAATATTTATGAACTCCCAGAAAACATGAAACGAAATGAAATAAACCCAAACACTGCTTATCCCTCTTATTTCTATGCATATTAAAACAACAACAAAAAATTGCTTTGTTTGGGCTTATGTCACTTCATTTTGCGTTTTTGGGGTGAATATGCATGCATACCGAAAAAACACTTTGTGGACTTCCTGTTGATCACAAACCTGCTGCAAGTGGGAATCTTCCTGGCTGGGAGATTCCGTGCTTTTTGAGGGGAAAAAGGGGTGCTACAGGGCGCAGTAGCCCCCCAAATACCATCAGTGGCGAACATTGAGGGTCAGGTTCCTGGCAAGCCAATTTGCAAATCGCCTGGCCATCAGGTAGCCCTGCAAGGGTGAAGAGTACAGCAGAGCGAGAAAGCAGGCAGAGGGAAGCCATCTATCCTCTAAAAAGCGTAGCCCCGAACTTGCAACGGAAGCGACCGACACTCAAGCTTAAGAAATTCGGACCTAATTGGGATAGAATTCGGAAGTTCAAGGCTAAAGGAAGGTTTTGGAGCAAAAAGATTTAAACGTGGAGTTCAGCTGTACCTGCAATTGAAAACAGACGCAGAACTGTCAGCAGTGCGGGAGTGAGCTGTGAGTAATGGCTAGCTGTTGCCACTTTCTCTTCTAAAACTTCTAAGAAGAAAATAGTTAAGCAATAAGGTAAAAAATAAATAGAAGAGGAAGCAGAGGGACGTTTGACTGTTATTTCTGGCAAATCTTCAGTGTGTTGGTGAGGGAAAGAAAGAGATAAGAATAGAAGGAATGCTTAGTTTCACTTTTAATAAAGAACTGCGCAACTGGATGTAAGGACTGCCGTCGCCATTGTTACATTGTTATACTTTGGAAAAATACCAGCAACATTTTGGGAGAAGTGAGTATTTTAACGGATAAAAGGGGAAGTTTTATGCACTGTAATAATCTGACTTTTGAAATTGAACAATGCCACAGGTTTTAAGGGTTGATGGTGAGCTTCAAAATTAACTTCTAAAAAAATACTGCCCCCCACTCCCCCTTCCCCCCCTTCCTTTGCCGTTGGAGTATAATACCATCTCAGAAGCTTTTTAGTGTGGTTTTAATGAATGGATAAGGCTGGAAACTGATTGAGATCGTCCCTCAGGAGAATCCTGCTTTGGATAGAATTTTTATTTTTTGTTTTTGTTTTTGTCTCCCCTTTTCCTTTTTTTGTGGGACTTATTTTATGGATTTCTGCTACTTCTTTTTCACTTCCTTCATTGGATTAATCTGAGACTGGAGAGTTTGAAGACTACATTGGATTATAATTGGAGTATAATTAAAATCGAAAACAACTGGCAATAATAAAACTGAGAAAATATATCATTATTTACTCTTTTTTATGGTTTGGTCCTTTTCTTCCCCTGTTGTATTTTATCTTCGAAATGACGGATTGGATTTAGCCTAAGTGGTGGCAAGAAGATTTTTGCCTTTCTATCGTCTCTTTATTAATGAAAAGTTTTTAAACTTTGGCAAAATTTAGCGGAAATTGAGGACTGTGAATGAGCGAATTCTTCTAACAAAAAGGCCAAAAGTACAATCACGATTATATTCTCTCTTTTGGGATTTTCTAAGATAATAAGAGTATCTCCATTGGGTTATATTTTATCTTTATTCTGGCTATTTATTTTGTAATGAAGGAAATACCTGGGTTGATATATTGATTGGAGGAGTTCGGTGTTAACTTTTATATGTTATTGGGTTTTGCTAAATATTGTATAGGGCCTTATTGGTTGTGCTAATTTTGGTGCATTAATTAATTTTGGTAGGAGTGTGAAGAGATTAAAAGATATGTCGTACCAACAGAAAAAAACAAGTGAAGGGGGGACACCGGCAGATAGGAGAAGCTCAAAACAAGAGTCAGATTTTAAGGGAGAAATATTGAAAATGTTTGGAGAAATCAAAAATGATATAAGTGATATAAAGCAGAGTGAAAAAAATTTAGAGGCCAAATTAGAACAAATGGATAAAAGGATTGGAAAAATGGATTAAAAAATTGATGAAACAGTAAATGAATTAAAGGGACAATTGAAAGATGTGACTAAGAGAACACAAACGTTGGAAGAGGGGATGAAGAGGGCAAAACAGGAAATGAGGGAAGTGAGGAGAGAGGAGGAGAAAATAAAGGTAGAAATGTCGGAGATTAATAAAACACAAGAAGAAGTCTTGGATGTGATTGCTATGAATGAACTGAGGCAGCAGGAGACCAATTTGAGGTTGAGAGCCGTACCAGAGATACAGGGTGAAAATATTAAAGAGAGACTGATTGCAGAAATAGCACAATGGTTAGAACGTCAACCAGAAGAGGTAGCTATGACAGTGCAAACTGCATTTAAAATGAAGGTAAGAACAACCAAGACAAGGAAATTCCCTGGAGACTGTCTAATTATATTCAAGGATAGAGAAATGAGAAATATGATCTTGCAGAAGAACAGAGAAAAAAGATTGAACATCGATGGGAATTATATAATTATGTTTAAAGATATACTGATCAGGCTGTTGAAACGGAGAGATCCATATAAACTATTGGTGCAAATTTTAAAGAAGAACAAAATAGAATTCAAGTGGGAATTTCCAGAGGGGATCTCTTTTTTCTACAAAAGTAAGAAACACAAACATACAAGCCCAGAGGAAGCAAGCAAGTTTCTGAGACGATACAAGGAATTAAGATCAGAAGAGGAAGAAACAAGAGGTGCAGCAGTGGGAGCAGGAGCTACGGGGGAAAGTGGATTAGGAGAGGGAGAAGAAGAAGATGGAAGAAATACAGAAGAAGAAGAAGAAAGATTATAAAATTTTAAATAAAATTTAATTAATTAGGATATCAAGATGGCGTTAAAATTATGGAATTGGAATATTAATGGGATGAACAATAGGAAAAAACGAAATAAAATTGAACAATATTTTAAAAAGGAAAATTTGGATATAATATGTTTACAAGAGACACATATGGCAAGAAGACATAGAAGAGTTTTGATTAACAAAAGACTAGGAAATGAATTTATATCATCAGACAAAAACAAAAAGAGAGGGGTGGTACTGTATATAAGAAATAAAATTGAAGCTCAGCAAATTTTCAAAGATGAAGAAGGAAGAATAATTGCAATCCAGATCAAGTGGCAAGGTGAAAAAATAATAATAGTCGGGATCTATGCACCAAACGGAAACAAGACTGATTTTTATAAAGATCTGGAAGGAAAAACTGTTTGATTATATGGACCAAAAGATTATAATAATGGGAGATATGAATGGAGTAGTGTCAATGGAAATGGATAGACTGAGAGCATCAGGAATGAGTAAAGAGGGAAAACTACCAAAGACTTTTTTCTCGGTGATTAAGAATTGTATCTTAATAGATATTTGGAGACTGAGACATCCACTTGACAAACAGTTTACGTTTCACTCAGAATCGAATCAGTCAATGTCGCAATCGATCAAATATGGGTATCTAATGAATTAACTCCAAGAATCATGCAAGTTGAAATTCAACCAAGAGTGATCTCAGACCATAATCCAATCAAATGTGAAATAAGAGGTTACGAAGAAAGATCATTCAGATGGAGAATTAATGACTACCTTCTAGATGATCAAAAAATTTTAGAGGGCGCACAAAAGAAGCTGGCGGAGTATTTTGTGAATAATTGTAATAAGGGTACAAAAATGAATGTGGTGTGGGATGCCAGCAAGGCGGTGATGAGAGGATTTTTTATCCAACAGAATTCAATAAAAAATAAAAGCAGAGAGAAAGGCAAGAAGGAAATTTT
Organism: Podarcis erhardii; assembly: GCF_964252035.2. Classification (NCBI taxonomy): domain Eukaryota; kingdom Metazoa; phylum Chordata; class Lepidosauria; order Squamata; family Lacertidae; genus Podarcis; species Podarcis erhardii. The sequence goes on along the minus strand of NC_138506.1, from coordinate 21,847,601 downwards.
AAGACAAATAATGGACAATGAACAAAAGTTAATTGAGAAACCAGACAATTTGAAAATAAAACAGAATATAAAAGCTCTGCAAACACAATTTGCTATGATAATAAATAAAGAAGTTGAGTGGAATATAAAAAAATTGCGACAAAGGAATTTTGAATTTGCAAACAAATCAGGCAAATGGCTGGCATGGCAAAGTAAGAAAAGAAAGGAGCAGAACACAATAAATAACATCATCATAGAAGGAGAAGAGATAGACAATCCAAAGGGTATCAGAAAAGGATTCTTGGATTTTTACAGACATTTATATAATAATAAAGAGAAAAATAACATGAGAAAAATAGAAAGATTTTTAAAAGGGAAAAAGGTGCAGAAGATCCTGACAGAAAAGAAAGAAAGGCTGAACGCCCCTATTGAAATGGAAGAGATTAAAGAAGCCATAAAAGAGTTGAAAAAAGGGAAAGCTCCAGGACCAGATGGATTTACAGCAAGCTATTATAAAGAAATGAGAAACATCCTGTCTACACCGCTGAGAGAAGTCATGAACAATATTCTTCAGGACAGAGAAATGCCAGAGACGTGGAAAGAAGCTTTTATTACACTAATTCCAAAACAAGACTCTGTTTTGACTCAAGTTAAAAACTACAGGCCTATCTCATTGCTAAATACAGACTACAAAATTTTTGCAAGTATCTTAGCGAAGAGGTTGAAAAAGATATTACAAGAAATTATTCATAAAGACCAGGCGGGTTTCCTTCCTGGCAGACAGATGAAAGATAATATAAGGAATATAATTAATTTGTTAGAATATCTGACAGCCAGGAATGAGAAACAAGCTGCGTTAATATTTGTGGTTGCAGAAAAGGCCTTTGATAATATATCTTGGGACTTTATGTTAAAAAATTTAGAATATATGGAAGTGGGGAAAGAATTCTTTAATGGAATAAAAGCAATATATACTGAACAAAGAGCGAAGCTTATTGTAAACAACATGACTACAGAAGAATTAAAGATATCAAAAGGTACGAGACAAGGATGCCCTCTCTCACCATTGTTATTCATAATGGTTCTGGAAATTTTCTTAAATTCAATAAGGAGAAATGAAGCAATAAAAGGTGTGTCAGTAGGCCGGAATGAGTATAAAGTAAAAAGCCTTTGCCGATGATCTGGTAATAACAGTGGAAGAACCGCTGGAAAGTGCAAAAGTAGTTTTGGAAGAAGTTGAACAATTTGGTCAAGTGGCAGGGTTTATATTAAACAAGAAAAAAACCAAAATACTTACAAAAAACATGGAACAAGGTATGATAGAAACAATGCAACAACAAATAGGGATAGAAGTGGTGAAAAAAGTTAAATATTTGGGAATCTGGTTAACCCTCAAGAATATTGATTTGTTTCAGAATAACTATGAGCCAGTGTGGAAGGGAATTAAAAAAGATCTAGAGGTGTGGGGTCGAATGAAGTTATCTTTATGGGGGAGAATTTCAACGATTAAGATGAGCATGCTGCCAAAGATGTTGTTTTTGTTTCAGACAATTCCAATAATCAAGGGGACAGTGATTTTTAAAGAATGGCAAAGAGCAATTTCAAGATATATCTGGCAGGGTAAGAAGCCTAGAATTCAGTTTAAGTTATTAATGGATGCGAAAGAAAGAGGAGGCTTCACCCTGCCAGACTTGAAATTATATTATGAAGCTTCATGTCTCTGTTGGTTGAAGGAATGGATAAAGTTAAAAAATACTGATTTGCTAGATTTAGAAGGTTTTGAAGGTTTTGATAACAGATTTGGATGGCACGCATATTTATGGTGTGAGAAGAAAAAAATCCACAAAGGTTTCGAAAACCACATCTTTAGAAGATCTCTCATAGAAATATGGGAGAGGTATAAAAGTATATTAGAACCAAGAATTCCCCACTGGCTATCTCCGTTAGAAGTTATGAGTCTTAAGAAAGTCAATATGAGGGGGAACTGGATTACATATAAAGAACTGATAGTAAAAGAAGGAGGAAAATGGAAAACGAAACCTTATGAAGAAGTGAAGGAGCACGTATATGACTGGTTGCATTATTATCAGGTTAATGAAATGTTTTAAAAGGAGTTTAAAGAAAGAGGTTTTGATGAAAAAGAATCAAAATTTCAAAAGGAAATAATAAATAATGAGTACAAAATTTTATCTAAAATGTATAAAATGTTGCTGGAATGGTACACAAAAGATGAGGAGGTTAAATCAGTTATGATACACTGGGCCAGAGATTTGGGTCATAATATACAGTTCAATGACTGGATAAAATTATGGAATGAAAATATAAAATTTACGGCATGCACTGCGTTAAAGGAAAATGTTATGAAAATGGTTTATAGATGGTATATTACACCCGTAAAATTGGCAAAAATGTATAAAACATGTAATAAGTGTTGGAAATGTAAAGAAAAAGAGGGAACATTTTACCATATGTGGTGGGATTGTAAGAAGGTGAAGGGTTACTGGGAATTGATATATAATGAGTTGAAAAAGATGTTGAAATATACATTTGTTAAGAAACCAGAGGCCTTTCTTTTAGAAATAGTAGGAAATGAGATAAATAGAAAGGACTGTAAACTTTTCCAATACGCAGTAACTGCAGCGAGAATACTACTGGCCCAAAAATGGAAACAGGAACAACTACCAACGTTAGAAGAATGGAGAATGAAACTGATGGACTATGCAGAATTAGATAAACTAACGGGGAAGATCAGATATCTATGTGACCAAAAGTTCATCAAAGATTGGGGAAAATTTTCAGATTCTTTGAAATGTATATGTGATGAGCAAACAACGCTAGTGGGATTTCAAGAAGCTCTGTGAACGTTTGAGGAATATTGTGTTGAAGAAAAATAAGAGGGTGAAGGTATATAAAATGCAATATAAAAATTAGGAAATGTCTAATTAAAAAAATGAATAATGAATGATTGTTAGAGAGGCTGAAGGAAGTCCAAAAGAGAAAATATGTCATAAATTTAGATTGGATATTATAAATGTATGTTGGAAAATTAATAAAAATTATTTATATAAAAAAAAGAAAAAAAACTTTGTGGTTCAAGGACCCGCCACCCGCTTGGGGATACGATAGATACATGGACACAGTATATTAGGTTAATGGACTAAAAAAGGCCACAACTTTATTGATTACAGCATGTGAGAGGTATTGGCTTAGGCATTGGATAAAACAACAGAGTGTGACTCCACCCGCTTAGGGAGGGGTGAATCTAACAAGGGTTAACCACCAGTGGGAGGAGCCTGTTGATGCAAATACAACTGAAAGCTCTCCCTGATGTCACTGGTGGTCGTGCCATGGCCCTAGCCACCAGCAAGGGCATCGGACAGGATCCACGACCACCGGATTCCTTTACCGGAATACCCATAAAGTGGAGGGGTAGGCAATGGCCACACCCTGCCTTCAAATACACAAACATATTCCAATGCCTAACCGCCACCCGAGCCAAAAGAGGCTCGCCGCCAATACCCTCACAGCTGCAACCAATCCCTAAGGCTTCTGATGATGTCGGCCAGCCAAATATCATTGCTGAGATCCGAAAGATCACGAAACAAAGACTACTTGCTGAACCGGATGTCAGCATGCAGAATCACATGGCCATTCATATAGCGCAATTTGTGCGCCACCACACGATTTAAGAGTTTCCTGGATTTTTCAATGGCCACAGGGCTATGGGAGCCTCGCCAAACCCTTCTCTTCAGAAGGTTGGACCAAAACAACGTTGTCCCGGGGAATAGAGCAGCCAGCTCATCAAAGTCCTTTTTTTTTGTTCCAAAGCAAGTCCATGCTCTTTCTGAAAGTCAAATCATTCTCCCCCAGCTGGATGATTAGAATGTCGTGCAAACCAAACGAAGCAGCTTTCGCCTTCAGCATGGCATAAGCTCTTCCCAGTGCATGCTGCGCCTTGAAAACCAGGAAACTCAAACCCTTGATGGAAGACCCAAATTGAAGCCAAAGCCACATTCTTTAGCCTGCAGACGGGCCCAGTGGATGATACTGTGGCCGCAGATCCAAACTTGCACAATGGGGAAGGCTGAAGACAAAGAAATGAAAAAAGTAGGTAAGTGATAGTGTTCTAAATGTTATTTTGAATGTAACCCTTGTACACATTGGACTTCCAGAGACCTAGCTCCTTGATCCTATCTGCCGGAAGGCCCATATGGGCGGCCATTGTGGCAGCACTGATCCTAAATGAATGTGCGGCGTAATCACTAGATGGGAATCCACATGCATCAATTGCTTTATGTAATACCTGAGTGAACTGGTGTCTCATCAGATGGAACCCATCCTTATGAATAAGCAGAGGGCCAGGTCTAGGGGGGTCTAAGATATAAGTATCGTCTAGTATCTTTTACTGGGCATGGACCCTAGTGACCAGAAGCTGTGAGCTTGACCAAAGCGCCTCTACCGCTCTGGTCGGTCTTGGGTTGACGTACACACACCATCAAATCTGAGTCGGTCAACTGAATGTCCTCCATGAGGAGGCCACGTGTGGTGCTGCTTGAGCAAACTTCTGCTACCACCTCGCCAACCCTAAAAGAGCCAAAAAAGGTGATAGCATAAGCTGCAGAGAACAACCAAGATTTATATTTGGACCAGCAGACAGACCTAAGCTTCTTGCAAATCTGGCAAAGTAGATCAAACGTAATAGGCTTACGGCCTTCAATTTTTGAGGGTTGTCGATTGCTTTAAGGACAATGAAGTCAGAGCATGGGTCAGAGGAGAATATGGATCTGCTAAAAAACGTGATGGCGGCCGTGTGAATTCTCAAGGTTTTTGCTACTCATCCCAAGCTATGAAGGTGTATTAAGTATTGCAAGACATCATCTGTAGTGGGTGAAATGCTAGGGGAGAGGGCTGAGGCTTTGGACCTGAAATCCATGAAATCACACCACACTTTCTCATAAGACTTGGGCGTAGAGGGTGCCACAGAGGCCAGTACTCCCTTGATCACTTCACGTTTCCAAAGTTCCATAGGTGGTCCGGGAAAGGTTCTGGCAGCTGCTGGGCCCAAGGCGCTAACGATCGGAAACGAACCATCTGACTCATCATCTGTGTCTCTTGATTTTGACTTGCTTTTCTTGCACATGTGCTTCCTCTTGGAGCGCCTTTTTCCTGCTGGCTTATCACTTGCTGTAGGCTGCTGCTCCTCCTCTGGTTGCTGTTGCTCCTCCTCGTCGCCTGATGAGGTGTCTTATTCCGGGGGTTGAACCCTGGGCTGTGAACTCTGCAAGGCATTGGAAGAACTAGACACAGCAACGTTATAATTATTAGGAACAGAAGGCCTCTTGGCCGCAGCACCTGCTGCTGCTGAAAGGGCCTGAGACACCTGTGACCCAGTTTGCAATGGGTGACCCACCAGAGCTCCAGCCTGTGCGCTTGGACCTGTGAACTGTGAATCAGTAAAGAGGGCGGCTGATGTGCCAGGGAGATCATCTGACTGGGTGCGAGACAGGCTAGCTGGAACTGTATCAGGAATAATGTCGAGAGAGGAAGAAGACCTAGGAGTTTGGTTAGAAAAACGTTGCTCATAATCATCCATGAAAGACCTGAAAGCATTCAAAAAGTGTGATACAGTCTTAGGATTATTATCCCTCTCATGTGACTCCTGCTATGTACTGCCGTTGTTTGCATCCGGGCGCTTCGAGGTAGAAGCCACTTCCTCTGCTGCACGCTTCCGCTTTGGTGCCATGGCAAACTAAATTGAACAAGAGTTACAACAATACTGTTACACAAAGTTATTTGCAGCACAACACAGAAGCATCTTTTTTTTACTTATTTATTTGTTTCTTTATTTCCTTCCTCTTTTTTAAAATTTTTTTATTTTTTATTTTTTATTTATTTATCTATATACTTGTTGTTTCTATTATGTTATTATTTGTATTAATCTTTTATTTTATTTTTATTTTTTATTATTACTATTACTATTATTAATTTATTTTTTAATATTAATTTATTTTTATTAATTTATCTATTATTATTACTGTTATTGTTTATTGTTAGTATTTATTTATTTATTTATTTATTTCCTCAACCGCTATAATTGTGTGTTACTATTAGTTACTGTTGAGATATGTTGTATTTCTAATCAATTTACTTATTTGCTGTCAATAATCCCTTTCCTAATAAAGTTCCTTTCGTTTAAATTGTGTGTTGCTAGCACCAGCCACCGGGGGCCCCATGGGAATATTAAACTGGATGGGCAATAAGACCTATGGGCAGGAAGCAGGCAAAATTAAAGCTGCTTCTCCCTCAATACAAGGGTTCAATGCCCTGAAAAGGAATTAACTCTCCTAGCCCTGTAGTAAAGAAAGGCGCAGCATAACAATAAAGTAACTGCGGTGCACTTAGGAAAATGTTGGGTTGAAATAAACGACAGACGAGTAGTGGTGTCATCTGGGAGGCATCCTCTCGAGCATGTCTCGAGGAGTCCCTTTTATTGAATATTACAGCATTGCCACATATGTGCTTGTTGCTGATTGGTTAACATAAGTACAAAGCAAAGGTTACCTATAGACGTTAATCACCAATAGATTAAAGGCTGGGAAAGGGAGCACAGAACTAGACAGGCATGAAAACCTCCTAATTAAATTATAACTAGTGATTAATAGAACAAGACCTAAAACAATTACTTAACGATTGATAATGTAAAACTTAAAAGGACATAGCAATCATGTTCCGTAGATGTGATCAACTATGCATTAAGAACAGGTCAGAATACCATATTTTCATGAACTCAGTGTGATCTGAACATTCTAGGAATATTTCAGCTTGGAGCGGTGAGCGGTGTGTGCAGAAGCAAAACTTTCCTTCATCTCCCCCTTTTCTTTTATTTAAGGGTAAGTGGGACAAAAATATTTCAGGATGTGTGGTTTGCCATCGCATGCCTGAAATAAATCCGCCCAGCGGTGTTGCTATGTGATTTCAGGGTGAATGGGACAAAAGTATTTCAGGACACGTGGTTTGCCAACGCATGCCCGAAATAAATCCGTCCACATTTCTCCTATTATTTACTGTTGGTGCTGCCATTTCGCAAAGTAGGCAGCAATAATTTTATTGGGTGGCAAAGGAGGAGAAAAACACTGAGACCAAAGGCGCATGAGACCAGGAATGCATTGGATGAAGCAACATAGCAAAATTAATACACATATTACGACAATAGCATATTGAAAAAGATTACGAAGCCAATTCAGATTTGGTAACCAGCTGGTGAGCCACTGGGTAAACGAATCCCAGAGGCCAGAAAATCCAACGTCCTGTTTGATGTAGTGTGTGAGATTTTGCAAATGAGAGATTTGCTTTTGAATAGCTTTGGAATTATCAGTAATATTGAAACAACACATATCATTTACTTGTTCACAACCATAATGATGAAGCATTAATAAACAGTCAATTGCAGCGCGGTTTTGTAAGAGTCCGTGACGGAGTTCACTCTGTTCTTTATTCAAAAGGTGAAGAGCTTGTAAAGTAGAATTCAAGGCTTTTGCTGCAGAGCAAGCTAAAGAGTTAATATTCCTGCTATTCCGTACAGCCAATTGAACTGGGCAAGGAGTTGCAGAGCAATTAAGGGACAATGTACGGTAATCAGCAAAGTAGCAATCAAGCTGCTGCCCTGGGGACTGTTGGGCAATTAAGGAACAATGTGGCCACGGGGTAAGAATTAAAACCTGGGACCAGGCTTTGGCAGAAATTAGCAGAACCCTGCAACCAGCATAAAACCTGAAATGCTAGCTCTGATTTATAGATCTGATAAAGAGCTAAGTTGCTAGCAAGCTCTGAGCAAGTGCAGAGAAAACCTTTACTTTAACTCTCAAAAATGGCAGCCCCCGTGAGTGCCACGTGGTCACAACACCGTATGCAAGGATGAACGCAAAAGTTTAAAAGAATTTTTTGCCCAGCGATATGCAGCGGGGATCAGAAAAAACCCTGTGGAACAAGGGCTAAAAGTTTTAACTCTGATCCCGCTTGCTGCAGCCGTGCAGCCACGCAGCCACACTTCAATTGTTGAGCTGCCCACAGCACCCCCGGCAACCTAAATACAGCAAACGAAGCATAACTGGCAACAGTGCCCTGACCCCTTTTCAACAATGTGGAAATACAGAAAACACAAAACTAGCAATGAGGTAAGGGCAGCAACAGGTTGGGGGGGGGGGTAAAAGGGCAAAGGAAACCAGGCCGCCGAGAAGCTGAGCTCCCCCCTCCCCAGGCTACTTCGAGAAACAGGGAAAATACAGATGCCCCCACAGTACCCTCAACAGCTGGAATGCAATGAACGGTAGAAAAAGAACCCAAAGAAAGTCTAAGGCACAGTCAGCAACAACCACATGGCGCCTGTGAAATGGTGGCTACCCTGTTGCCCCAGCAACCCCCAGTAAACAAAAAACCGCAAGCTGCGCTAACCGCCAAGAAAGGAGGGAAAGCAGCCAGGAACAAGCTGTATTTTAGACAGGCTTTCCAGGTCTGAAAAGGGGAAAACCGCGAGACCAGCGCAAAACCCCACTGTAAAGCGGCTGGGAGCTGTAGCCTTATTAGACTTTACCGACTGGTGGGGTCTGCGTTGCTCCCGGGAGGGAGGGAGGAAGTCAAATGACACCGAGGTTGATTCAGAGAAAGAGTTTATTCTGCTCTCCGGATAGCAGAAGGCACTTGCGTGGTCAGTCCACAGCAAGTCCAAAGAAATGAGAAATTTCATGCAGTATATATATCCTCCAGGCACCCTCTCCCCCCTTCCCTAGGAATCCAGCCACGTCAGCTTATACACGCAAGTTGACATCACAGATGTTCCTGCTCCTTACTCTTAACCATAAAAGGGTTTTCCTCTTCCTGTACTCTTGACCATAAAAGGGTGTTCCTATTCCTGTTCCTATACTCTTATCTTGGAGCAAGAGGTCACCGACTCCTGGCGCCGTTCCCGGACTATGTCTGTGCATCAGAGTGTGGTCAGGATGTAAGATAAGATAGACAGAGTGCCATCCCTGCTCCACTGGAACAGCCAAGGCCATCCACTTGAGCACTTGTTTATACAGCTGGGTTTTGGCTCAAGAGCTCAAGTTAGAGCATTTTAGAAATGCTCCCTTGGAGAAGGAAAAATGGGATTTTTTGGGTCAGTTTCAAACTGACTGCACAGAAACCCACTCCTTCAGAGCAAGCTGTATTTTAGACGGGCTTTCTGGGTTTGAAAAGGGGGAAGCCAAGCCATCAACCCAACCCCCCTGCAGACTGAAGGGGAAAGGGGGGGGGTGTTCCGTCCAAAAACTTACCAAGCAAACAGAGGGGAAAGGACAAAGGGGGCGAAGGACAGAACCACTGTTGCGGGGGGAAGCAAGCAACAAAGTCCCGATGTAAAACACCAACCGCCCCCTCAGGCCAATAAGGGACGAAACAAATCAACCCAGAGGGGACAAAGCAACAGAAACCCACAGAAAATGCAAGGCAACCGCCCCCAACAAGCCAGTCTCCAAACCTTGCGGTCTGCAAACCGCTGATGATTCCGCTTCCCTTGAAAGACTCCACTCAGAAATCTGCTGCCAAGGCAAAATGCTTGAGCCCCTGCAGGAACGGCTCCTACTGGCTCTCGCTGCCCACGCTCCCAAACTAGCCGAAAAACAATAAGGTCCTCCAGAGGTCTTGATGCAACGAGCACCAGCAGAGGAATGAAAGGCAAGTGTGGCCGCGGCCGCATTTGAGCGGCTAAACCCCACCCCAAGCCTCCACCTGATTGGTTGGCTACCTGGGGACATGGCGCGGCAGCCAGGGCAGCTGGGCAGGGGCCGGAACACCCCTTGCCAACACAGGAAACGGCTCCTACTCACAGCTCCTCCCCTCTGTGAGGAGAGGCTAAACGAAGTGAAATAAGCCCAAACAAAGCTAATTCGTCTTCTTTCTATGCATATTGACACACACAAAATGTGTTTTGCTTTGTTTGGGCTTACTTCACTTCATTTTGGAGCAATTGAATATGCATAAACACCCCCAAAACACGTAACGAAGTGAAATAAGCCCAAACAAAGCTTACTCATTTGTTTTATCAAAACAAAAAAATTCCTTCCAGTAGCACCTTAAAGACCAACTAAGTTAGTTCTAGGTATGAGCTTTCGTGTGCATGCACACTTCTTTCGTGTGCATGCACACTTCTTTCGTGTGCATGCACACCAATAGGTATCTGAAGAAGTGTGCATGCACACGAAAGCTCATACCTAGAACTAACTTAGTTGGTCTTTAAGGTGCTACTGGAAGGAATTTTTTTATTTTGTTTTGACTATGGCAGACCAACACGGCTACCTATCTATAACTGGAAATATGGAAGGCACCACATTGAGCCGCATGAAATGGAAGTCCATCAACCTCACCAAGAAACTTGCACAGGTACAGACTGATATCTTCTTTCTTACTAAATGCAAGAACCTGGACATTATACCCAAGGGTCTTAGAATTAAGAACCCTCTACAATCCACGTATCCCACTGAATATGCAAGAAAACTATGCAGCACTTTCTCTAAGAAGCTGCTCAAACATCTGATCAGCGTTCTCTACTCTAAACAGAAGCTAATAAAGGAGGAACTCCTTGTATTGGACAACTGTATCAGGAACCACCAAGCTTGGCAAGAGTTCCAAAAGGAAAAACAAAACATTTACCACTCTCAAATGGAGCTACTGAAAAAACAGAAAAACAAGAAACTCTCTAACCTCTCCAACCTACAGACTACTAACCAAAACAAGATCAACAATATTGTCAATCTCTCACAGCATGCACTCAGCCCAGCTGAGGAATCAGTCCTTTCACGTGGACTGTCATTCTGCCCTGCCAAATCCCCGCACATGATTCAGTTCTGTGGGGACTTGGAAGCATTTTTCCGCCGTTTACGCCTGAAGGAGTATTTTCAACACACACAACAACAAGACAAAGCAGAACAAGCAACAACTTCACAACACAACACCTCTCAACCCACTGGAGAACAACAACCACCCTCCCAACAGAACACTGACCACCAACTACCACCGAAAAAGTGTTACACAAAAAGGGACTCCACATTGACCCCTCCTGATGGACGCAATACCACAAGGTATCTGAAGAAGTGTGCATGCACACGAAAGCTCATACCTAGAACTAACTTAGTTGGTCTTTAAGGTGCTACTGGAAGGAATTTTTTTATTTTGTTTTGACTATGGCAGACCAACACGGCTACCTATCTATCATTTGTTTTATGTGCATATTGACCAAAAAAAGTGTGTTTTGCTTTCTTTGGGCTTTCAGCACTTCATTTCGGAGCGGTTGAATATGCATAAACACCCCCAAAACTCAATACATATTTATCCAAAAAACACATGTTTTGCTTTGTTTTGGCTTCCTTTACTTCGTTTGGCGTTTTTAGGGTGAAGATTTTCTTGCACACCCCAAAAACACCGAACGAAGTGAAATAAGCTTAAAACAAAGCTTACTGATCTACTTTCTCTGCATATTGACCAAAAAAACGGTGTTTTGCTTTGATTGGGCTTCTTTCACTTCGTTTTGCGTTTTTAGGGTGAATATACATGCACACACCAAAAATACAAAACGTAGTGAAATAAGCCCAAAGAAAGCTTTTCCGTCTTCTTTCTATGCATATTGACACAAAAAATTGTTTTTTTTCCCCTTTGTTTGGTTTTAATTCACGTCATTTTTCATTTTGGGGGTGAATATGAAAGCACACCCAAAAAACACACAACAAAGTGAAATAAGCTCAAGCAAGGCTTGCTCATATACTTTCTTTGCATAACGACCCCAAAAAGCGTGTTTTGCTTTGTTCGGGCTTACAACACTTCGTTTTGCATTTTTGGGGTGAAGATTTTCTTGCACTCCACAAAAACATGAAACGAAGTGAAAGAAACCCAAGCGAAGCTTATTTGTCATCTTTCTATGCATATTGATGGAAAAAAATGTTTTTTATTTTACTTGGGCTTACTTCACTTCGTTTTTTTTTGGGGGGGGTAAATATGGATGCACACCCAAAGAACACGGAACAAAGTGAAAAAAGCCCAAACAAAGCTTTTTCTTCTTCTTTTTATGCATATTGACACTAAAATCATGTTTTGCTTTGTTTTGGGTTCCTTCACTTCGTTTTGCGTTTTTGGGGTGAATATGAATGCACACCCTAAGAACACAAAAAAAGTGAAATAAGCCCAAACAAAGCTTTTTCAGCTACTTTCTATGCATATCGACCCAAAAAACACGTGTCTTGCTTTCTTTGGGCTTACTTCACTTCATTTGGGGGTGGTGAATATACATGAACTCCCAGAAAACATGAAACGAAATGAAATAAGCCTGAACACGGCTTATCCGTCTTTCTATGCATATTAAAAGAAAAAACGGTTTTTCTTTGCTTTCGCCTATGTCACTTTGTTTTGCCTTTTTGGGGTGAATATGCATGCATACCGAAAAAACACGGGGGGGAAATGAAATAAGCCGAAACCAAGCTTATTCGTCTTCTTCATATGCATATTGATCCCAAAAATATGTGTTTTACTTTGTTTGGGCTTACTTCACTTCATTTTGCCTCTTTTGGGTGAATATGCATGCACATCCCAAAAACACGAAACAAAGTGAAATAAGCTCAAAGCAAGCTTATTTGTATTCTTTCTATGTATGTTGACCCAAAATATTCGTTTTTTCCTTTGTTGGGGATTCTTTCACTTCGTTTTGCATTTTTATTGTGAATATGCATGCACACCCCAAAAATACGAAACAAAGTGAAATAAGCCGAAATAAAGCTTATTTGTTGTTTTACTATGCATATAGATCCAAAAAACACTTATACTTTGCGTTTTTATGGTAAATATGCATAAACACCCCAAAAACACGAAACGAAGTGAAATAAGCCCAAACAAAGCTTATTCATCTTCTTTCTATCATTATAGATCGAATAAACACTTGTTTTGCTACGTTTGGGCTTACTTCACTTCGTTTTGCATTTTTATTGTCAATATACATGCACACCCCAAAAACTCGAAATGAAGTGAAATTAGCCCAAACAAAGCTTTTTCATCTTCTTTTTATGCATATTGACACCAAAAAAATGTGTTTTGCTTTGTTTGGATTTATTTCATGTCATTTTTTTTCGTTTTTTGGGTGAACATGAATGCACACCACAAAAACACGAAACGAAGTGAAATAAGCCCCCCAAAAGCTTATTCGACTCCATTCTATGCATATTGATCCAAAAAACACGTATTTTGATATTTCTCAGCTTACTTCACTTCGTTTTGCCTTTTTAGTGTTGAATATTGACACAAAAAACATGCGTTTTGCTTTGTTTCAGTTTATTTCACTTCCTTATGCATTTTTAGGGTGAATATGCATGCACACCCCAAAAATACAAAACATAGTGAAATAACCCCAAATATGGCTTTTTTGTCTTCTTTCTACGGATATCGACCCAAAAAACATGTGTCTTGCTTTCTTTGGGCTTATGTCACTTCATTTTGTGTTTTTTGGGTGAATATGCATGCACACCTAAAGAACATGCAAGGCAGTGAAATAAGCCCGAAATAAGCTTATTCGTCTTTGTTGTATGCATAAGGTAAAGGTAAAGGAACTCCTGACCATTAGGTCCAGTCGTGACCGACTTTGGGGTTACAGCGCTCATCTAGCTTTATTGGCCAAGGGAGCCGGCGTACAGCTTCTGGGTCATGAGGCCAGCATGACTAAGCCACTTCTGGCTAACCAGAGCAGCGCACGGAAAGTGCTAGGTGGGCAGGAGCTGGGATCGAGCAACGGGAGCTCACCCCGTCATGGGGATTCGAACTGCCCACCTTCTGATCTGCAAGTCCTAGGCAAGTCCTTTAACTCACAGCGCCACCCACGTCCCCTTTCTATGCATATTAACCAACATATCACATATTTTGCTTTGATTTGGCTTCGCGTTTTTTTGACAGAATATGCATGCACACCCAAAAGGCACAAAATGAAGTGAAATAAGCCCAAACAAAGCTTATTTGTCGTTGTTGTATGCATATTGGCAGAAAAAAAATACGCTTTGCTTTGTTTGGGTTTACTTCACTTCATTTTGGGGGCGTTGAATATACATGAACTCCCAGAAAACACGAAAAGAAATGAAATACGCCTGAACACTGCTTATCTGTCTTCTGTATATGGATATTTAAAAACAAAACAAAACAGTTTTGCTTTGCTTGGGCCTATGTCACTTTGTTTCCCCTTTTTGGGGTAAATATGCATGCATACCGAAAAAACAAGAAATGAAGTAAAATAAGCCCAAACAGTGCTTATTAATCTTCCTTCTATGCATATTTAACTAAAAATCAGGTGTTTTCCTATTTTTCAGCTTACTTCACTTTGTTTTGCCTTTTTTGAGCGAATATGCAGAAACACCCAAAAAACACGAAACAAAGTGAAATAAGCCCAAAATAAGGTTTTGCATCTTCTTTCAATGCATATTGATCCAAAAAACACGTGTTTTGCTTTGTTTGTGCTTCTTTCACTTCGTTTTGCATTTTTAGGGTGAATATGCATGCACACCACCAAAAATACAAAACTCAGTCTCAGTCTCAGTCAGTTTTATTGCACGTAGCCAAAGGCTGCCGCAATGTACACAGAATTATTTGACAATTAAAAGAAAATATACTGAATTGATAAAAAAGACTTAAAACATTTATATTATCAAAACATTATGTACTCTAAACAGACCTATAAAAGTACCCCAATGTACACATCAAGACATTAAACAATAAAATTCATAAGCTAAAATCATCACATGGCCACTAATGTTAAAAACAATGTCAATTAATACAGTGTGCAATTTGTACTCAGAGTTTGGTGACAAAGATAGAGCATAGCCTGAGGTAGATAGATAAGATCAAATAAATTTATCTCCTTTACAGTTAATGGCTACCTTGGCTATATAATTTGCTCTAATTTTCCTAGCAGCAGTTGCAAAAAGTGCTACACGCCAGGTCACATACTTATCTGTGTCTGCGAGGAGATATAAAATCGTGTCAGAGAGGTTCTGGCCAGGCAACCTTGTCATTATAGGTACTAAAAAACTTTTTCTTGCATCATTATAGAAAGGACAGTGCAAGATATAATGCATAAGGTCCTCTACTTCAGAACATCCCCTAATACAAACACGTTTGTTTTTTGGTATGCCTCTGTGTCTCCCATCTCTATAAGCAGAGCTTATTGTATTTAGTCGTAACTCTGTAAAAGCTTTCTGAAGTTGTGCAAAAGTCAATTCATTAAAATAAGATGTATGTTCATTGGCCTCTCTAAGTTTAAAATAAAAAGGGGCGCATGTAGATGTGTACATAGAGTTTAGATCGTTTTTAATTGCCACTGCCCTTATGGTTCGTTTAAAGATATTTTTCTGGGAATATAAGGGAAGTTCTTTAATCTCAGTCACTGGGAGGTCATATTTGCCCATCAGTTGGGCAGCGTGATGTACCCAGTTTTTAAGGGGTAATCCATTTGAGAGCTCAATCAGGCATTTTTTTTGGTAGCCTACTGTTGTCCATCTGTTGAACTCTAAACCAGTAACAGAGAATTTTTTTATCTATTTGGCTCTCTATGCTCAACATGCGAGTTTCCAACCTGACCATGGCAGATTGCACATCTTTGGGTAAACCTAAAAGAACTCTTAAAAAATAATTCTGTGGGGGTTCCAAACCGGAGACCTTTGAGGTACCCCAAACCTCTGCACCATATAAAATCTGGGCCATTGTTCTTGCTTTATACACAGATAGAGCTGGGTTGACCAGATTTCCACCTTTACAGGCAGCGAATTTCAAAATAGTTTTTGCTGATTTAAAGGCTTGCAATTTAATATTGGATAGCTGTGTATTCCAAGGTTTATGATGTGATCATCCAGGTGCCAAACATGCTTTTTAGGGCGCTTCCCAAATACAATGACCTGTGTCTTATCGTAGTTAAGATAAAGCATTCCTCGTGCAATATGAACTTAATTTCACAAGCAGTTGTCTCAGGCCCACCTGGGTTCTAGATACAAGTACTAGGTCATCAGCATACATTAATACTGAGAGTTTTTGGTCGAGAATTGTGACGGGGCAAACTGTAGGCCCTCCAGTTCTTTAACCATGTCATTAATATAACAATTAAACAGGAACAAAATAAAAAAATTCCTTCCAGTAGCACCTTAAAGACCAACTGAGTTAGTTCTAGGTATGAGCTTTCGTGTGCATGCACACTTCTTCAGATACGAATTAAACAGGAAAGGTGCCAAAATGCATCCCTGTTTGACTCCAGTAATGGTCTTAATTCTAGTGGTGAGATGGTCAGCCAGATCCACCTTTACTTGTATTGATGTGTCAGTATATAATGTTTTAATGAGAAATAATAGACGGAGGTCTATATTTGTCTTTTCCAGTTTCTGCCACAATGCATGTATTGGGACCGTATCGAAAGCTGACTTTAGATCGATAAAAGCAACATATAACTTTTGCTTCAAATTATGGATGTATTTACATAGCAGAAAGTTCATCACAAAGCACTGGTCCAGTGTGGATTTCCCTCTTTGGAAACCTGCCTGGACTTCAGATATCACCTTATTTGTATCTGCCCATTCTTCTAGTCTCCCAAGAAGGAGCCTGGCATATAGTTTGGAGGCTACATCTAACAAACTAATGGGTCTATAATTGGCAGAGTTTTTCTTATCACCCTTTTTATATATTGGGGCAATTATACTCAGCTTCCACCCTTCAGGTATGCGACCTGAGCTGTTAATGTATGAAAACAATTTTGCAAAAATGGGTGACCAGAAATCAGGTCTTATCTTATAGATCTCCATTGGGATTATGTCTTCTCCTGGAGCTTTATTAGCTAGTTGGCTTGCGATTAGCTTCTTAATCTGATTGGGTGTGACGTCTGGCCACTCTGGCAGTTCTAATAACTGAGTATAATAAACTTGTGGGGGTGAGTCAGGACAGGGGCCATATATTCCTGTAAAATATGTCACCCAATCTTTTCCTTGGACAGATGCTTCTAACAAGTAGGCCAGCCCATTTGTGCCTTGGGCAACCAGATGCCAAAATTTCCGTGAGTCCTTTTGAAGTGCTGCATCTCCCAATGCTTTCCACTGTTTTCATAATATATTTGTTTCTTGCTTTTAAGTAATGATTTATAATTGTATCGTAATTGGGCTACCTCAGCTTGTAGAGCAAGATTGTGCTTATCCTGTTTTAACTTCAATTTTCTAAGTTCCCTAGCTAGGCATTTTTTGCTATTCTGACATTCCTTATCAAACCAAGTCTGTCTTTTAAACTTTTTGTTTTTTATCACACTAGCTGTGGTCATCAGTGGGCGCATTCGGTTGATTATGTTCTCATAAAGTCCAATTATGTTTCCGGTTTCTAACAACATTTCCCCCTTTAATAAAGCAAATTCATGGGAATCCAGGATCTGAATCATTTTTCTTGAACCTGTGCATTCCATTTTAACCTTCTATTTCCAAGTATCAGATATTCTGTTTCATCCAATAATTTAAGAAAGGCAGGCGAAACTAATGATGTCAGAGATAACTCAAGTGGAAAGTGGTCACTTTCAGCTCTGGGAATTATCCTGAAGGTATCTCGGTTAATTGGCACATTATTAGATGTTAGGATATAATCTATGGTGCTAGTAAATCCTCTGGGGGAGATAAAAGTAAAATAACCCTCTTGATCCCCTTGACCGTGCCCATTGCATAACAAAAGGTTATGTTTAATTATAAGTTCACAAAGATATTTCCCAGCGCGATTAGAGGTGGTGTCCATTGCTGCCCTCTGACAGATTTCAGGTTCGTCTTCCAAGTTTAGTCCAGATAATATTGTATTTTGTGGGGAAACAAGGCCGATCCGGGCATTGAAGTCACCTCCCAAGACAAGCCGAGGGTTAGGTGACAGAGAGTCTATACTTTCGAGTAGTTGGTCAAGTTTTTCCCAGTATGATCTCAGTTCCCCACAAGACTTTACTGGAGGTATGTACACACAGATGCAATAAGTATTTCTCAGGAGACTATCAGAAAGGGACAACATTAAAAAATTAGGGGTGGTCAACGAGGGACACTGTTGAATTGATACATTAAGAGAGGTTGACATCAGCACCGCCAGCCCCCCACTAGGCCTTCCATACTTTACAGTTTTAAGAGCTGGTTGAGTGTAACTTGTAAAACCCTGTAATTCAACCATAGTGACCTCTTTTGCCCAGGTTTCTTGGAGAAAGATGATATCACGTGTTTGTAGATAAGAACAGAAATCACTGTCTTGGATCTTGTTCGTCCACCCTGTTACATTCCATGAGAGAAGTTTAATTGTTTTACAGTGATTTACTCTTAGTCAATTGTTGGCCAATGTACTCTCGGAGTTTACCAGTTTTTGAGGCAACAGAGTATTGCTAATGCTAGTGGAATAATCCAGATGTTCGATTATTTCAGTCATCGTACATAAAGTACTCACATTTGTAATCACTGGGCCTTTTCTTTGCAAATTGCTCACCAGCAGAGATTCCTTGGGTGTAGTTCCTGACTCCTCCTCTTCTAAATATCTCATCTTTGTCCAATACTCTGGTGGTTCTATAGTTATCATTCTGTTGTGGCCATTGGGTCTATTGTCAGTCTTTACCTCCGGTTCTTTAATCTGTTTCAATGTCTGGCTCATAAGATCAAGCCTCTTGATAACTGTTTGTTGCTCTTCCTGAGGGAGATTCCTAAAGGAGCTGAGAAAATCCTCTTTCAAAGGATTTACAGAGTGCTCAGATTCCTGAAGATGATTGTCTAGAGGAATCGGCTGTTCCTTTTGGCTCACCTGGTTATTTTGATGTTGGGCATGATCCTGTGAATTCAACTCAGGCATGTCTGTTTCCTCCCCACCTGTCAAGTTTTTTTGTGATGTCATTACTTCCATTGGGGATCCAGGCTTTGGTTTTGTGGGCCCCTCTGAAGCACCAGTCCTCATCTTACATAAGGGTGCAACAATAGAATTGTGAAATACCCGAGTTGGAAAAACTCCTCTGCTTGACAATCTGAATTTCAGCTTGTGAATCAGTGAGGGCAGTCTAGTAGAGGAAAAAGTTAACATAATTTTTTGGATTTGATTTGTGGTATTCAAGAGTTCAGTCCTAACGAGGTCGATCTCTGTAAGTCCAATGCCAAGTAAGTCTGATAAATGTCGTTGGGAACGCTGGGCACCTTTCCAGCTAGGAGTTTGATCTGGCCTTCCACAAATTGTCATGCAGATCTTTTTTGGTTGGAAGATTAAATAAGAAGAGTTTGTTTTAAGAGCCTCTGCACGTTCTATGTTGAGCTTAGGGGTCTGCTCTTGTTGTCGCCAATTCCCTTTGGTACTATGGTGTTCTGTTAATGCCTGCTTGTCCACTGATAAACTGTGGACCTCTTTGGATAATTGGGTTATTTGAGAGGCAATACCTCTAATTTGTTGGAAGATATGATCAACCGTTCTTGCAATTAGAGTTAATTGGGTGCTCTCCCTACTTGTTATTCCTTCCTCTCTGAGCGGCACAGGATCAACTTTCCCCATTGCTGGATCCAGTTCCACGCTCTCACCTTGAATACTCTCCCCACACTCACAATCATCTTCAAGGGGAGAAAACAGGTTTTTTGTTGGAACTATAAAAGCAGGTTTGTTTAAAAAGTCCTCTATTTTAGATTGTTTGGAAACCGGTGAGAGAGCTACATCCTCTGGGTTCCTGTAGCGTTTACTAGCAGGCATAGTGTCACCGTGGGGAGTAAACAAGGAGAGGTTTCCCCAACCAAAAAAGAGCGAAAAATAGAAAGTGGTCAGTTTGTTCAATTTAAGAGCTTCTCAGTGAGTAAGCCCATACAAAGCTTACTCATCGTCTTTCTATGCACATTGATGGAAAAAACATGTTTTACTTTACTTGGGTTTACTTCACTTCGTTTTGTGGTTTTTAGGTGAATATGCATGCACACCCCAAGAACACGCAAGGCAGTGAAATAAGCCCGAAATAAGCTTATTCGTATTCATTCTATACATATTAACCCCAAAATCACATATTTTACTTTGCTTTAGCTTCCTTTACTTCCTTTAGCGTTTTTGGTGTGAATATTTTCTTGCACACCCGAAAAACATGAAATGAAGTGAAAAAAGGCCAAACAAAGCTTGTCTGTCAACTTTCTATGCATATTGACACAAAAAACATGTGTTTTGCTTTGTTTGAGTTTATTTCACGTCATTTTTCGTTTTTTGGGTGAATATGAATGCACACCCAAAAAACACTGAAGTGAAATAAGCTCGAACTAAACTTTCTCATCTACTTTCTGTGCATATTAACCAAAATAAACGCATATTTTGCTTTGTTTGGGCTTACAACACTTCATTTTGCATTTTTCATGAAACGAAGTGAAAGAAGCCCAAAGAAAGCTTTTTCATCTTCTTTCTATGCATAATCAAGAAAAAAACTCCTGTTTGGCTTTCTTTGGGCTTACTTTACTTCATTTTGCGTTTTTATTGTGAATATGCATACACACCCCAAAAGCACGAAACAAAGTGAAATAAACCCAAACATAACTTATTTCTCTACTTTCTATTCATATTGACCCAAAAAACAAGTGTTTTGCTTTCTTTGGGCTTATTTTACATTGTTTTACATTTTTAGGGTGAATATCTATAAACACCCCCAAAACACGAAGCGAATTGAAATAAGCCCAAACAAAGCTTTTTTGTCATCTTTCTATGCATATAGATTTTTAAAAAACGTCATTTTTTGCTTTGTTTCAGTTTATTTCACTTCGTTTTGCATTTTTGGGGTGAATATGCATGCATACTGAAAAAACACGAAATGAAGTGAAATAAGCCTGAAATAAGCTTATTCATCTCCCTTCTATGCATATAGAACCAAACAACACGTGTTTTGCTTTGTTTGGGTATCCTTCAATTCTTTTTGGGTTTTTAGGGTGAATATGCATGCACACACCAAAAATACGAAACCGTGTGTAATAAGCCTAAACAAAGCTTATTTGTCATCTTTCTATGCATGTTGACCTAAGAAATATGTGTTTTGCTTTGTTTCGGCTTACTTCACTTCATTTTGTGTTTTTTGAGTGAATCTGCATTAACACCAAAACAAACACAAAAGGAAGTGAAATAAGCCCGAAATAAGCTTATTTGTCTTCTTTCTATGCATATTAACCCAAATATTACATGTTTTGCTTTGTTTTGGCTTCTTTCACTTTGTTTTGCATTTTTAGGGTGAATATGCATGCACACACCAAAAATACAAACCCGTGTGTAATAAGCCCAAACAAAGCTTATTCGTCTTCTTTCTATGCATATTGACGTAAGAAACACGTGTTTCACTTTGTTTTGGCTTACTTCACTTCCTTTTCCATTTTTTTCAGTGAATATGCATGAACACCCCGAAGAAACGAAAGGAAGTGAAATAATCCCAACTATAGTTTTTCCCTCTTCTTTCTAGCCATACTGACACAAAAAACACATGTTTTGCTTTGTATGGGGTTACATAACTTCGTTTTGCAGTTTTGGTGTGAATATCCATGCACACCGCAAAAACACAAAACGAAGTGAAATAAGAGCAAACAAAGCTTATTTCTCTCCTTTCTATGCATATTGACCCAAACAACAATTGTTTTGCTTTCTTTGGGCTTACTTCACTTTCTTTTGCGTTTTTTTTTTATGAATATGCATGCTGACCCAAAAAACGCGAAACGAAGTGAAATAAGCCCAAACAAAATGTCTTCTTTCTATGCATATTGACACAATAAACAAATGTTTTGCTTTGTTTTGGCTTACTTCACTTCATTTTGAATTTTGTGAATGAATATGCATGAACACCCCAAAAACACGAAATGAAGTGAAATAAGCTGAAAGCTTATTTGTCATCTTTCTATGCATGTTGACTCCCCTGCGTGAGTGCCTGAGGGCCCTGCTCCTGACACTCACCACCTGGCCCAGGGCGGGGCCTGAAGCCTCACAAGGACTGCTGTGCTGCCCAGGAGCACTCCACTGCATGAGTGCCTGAGGGCCCTGCTCCTGACACTCACCACCTGGCCCAGGGTGGGGCCTGACAGGCCTCACAAGGACAGTTGCTGTTACTGCTGCTGCTGTCCAGGAGGACTCGGAGGGGCGCAGAGTTCTTTTTAAAATGTTTTAAAATTTTCGTTTCAATTTTTTGTATGTGGGGGGGGGTGGATGTTTGGTTGGGGTTGGGAATTTGTTTGATTTTGATGTTTTTGTAAATTTTACATTTTTTGTTTGTATTGTTTTATTGGGTTTTTTATTTTTAAGGTTTTATTTTGTTCTTAAAGGGAGGGGTCAGGGCTGCCGGGGAGTGGGTCCCAGCCAACAAAATGGCTGGGGCATGTTCCACAGGGGGGAATGCACTGGGACAACCAATCTCAGTGATCACAGGTAGGAGGAGGAGTTACGCTAAGACCAGACCATGTCATTACAGAGGAGGCAGGTTTAGTCATTGTCTGAGGACTATCCCTGCCTCCGGGTCTGGTCCTAGAATCAGCAAGGGATGCCCACATGACCTGAAGGTGCTGCTGTGCAATGCCAGGTCAATGATTCATCAGACCACTGCCATCCATGACTTGATCATGGATGGAGGACTTGACCTGGCATGTGTAACATAGACTTGGTTGGATGAAGCAGATGGGCCTGTCCTTGCCGCTGCTTGTCCACCAGGTTTCTCTTACACACAGCAACCCAGGCCTTGTGGGTGGGGAGGGGGTTGCAGTGATTTTTAGGAAGTCATTAGTTTGCACCAGGCATCCTATTGGGAAGACCCAGTTCTCTGAGTGCATGTTCTGGAAGTTGGGCAATAGGGGCAGTACAGGATTCCTTTTGGTGTACCGACCTCCCCGCTGCACCAAGGATTCCCTGCCCGAGCTGCTTCAGGTCGTGGCAGATGTTCTCCTGGAGACACCTAGTTTGGTTGTCCTAGGGGATTTTAATATTCATGCCGACACGACCTTACAAGGGGCCGCTCAGGACTTCGTGGAAAGCATGGCCTCCATGGGGCTGTCCCTGAATAAGTCTGGCCCAACCCATAGCCATGGACATGCCTTGGACCTGGTGTTTACCTCTATGGATGTTGGTGATCTGACACTAAGTAAAAGCGAAATGAAAGAAGTGCCATGGTCAGATCACTTCCTGGTGCAACTGGACTTCTCCGCAACCCATCCCCTCTGCAGGGAGGTGGGACCAATTCGGATGGTCTGCCCCCACCACTTAATGGATCCAAATGGTTTCCAGAGAGTGGTAGGGGATGCTTTCTCCCATGTTGATGGCCTTTCAGCTGATTCCCTGGTGGCCCATTGGAATGTGGAGTTAACCAGGGCTATTGACTGTTTGGCTCCGAAGCGCCCTCTCCGATTGCATGGAGCCCGGACAGCCCTGTAGTTTTCGCTGGAGCTGAGGGCGATGAAACAATCGTTGAGACGGCTAGAGCGTCGCTTGCATAAAAGTCATTCTGAATCAGACCAGACATGGGCTAGAGCTCAACGTCGAGCCTACCAAGTGGCAATGTCAACAGCGAAGAGGGCCTTCTTCACCGCCTCTATTGCATCTGCAGAAAACAGCAGCAGGAGACTCTTTCAGATGGTTCGCAATCTATCAGAACCACCTGCACCACTGGGGCCTGGTAGGGACCCCAAGATCTCCTGCAATGCTTTTGTAAATTTTTTTGCAGATAAAGTCACTCAGATTCAGAAGGAGGCAGACTCCACCGTGGGAGTAGGGCCAGGGCGGGAGAGTGCTAGAGTCCTGTCTAGTCTTGTTACATGG
This sequence comes from Podarcis erhardii, assembly GCF_964252035.2. NCBI lineage: Eukaryota > Metazoa > Chordata > Lepidosauria > Squamata > Lacertidae > Podarcis > Podarcis erhardii. Next base: position 21,823,802 of record NC_138506.1, on the reverse strand, counting down.
GATCAATTCCAATCTATTACCTCCAAGAATGTGGGCTACTTGGACGAGTGAAACCGACCACCTGTCTCCTTGATCCTTGCCCATCCTGGCTGGTAAAAGCGAGCTGGGAAGGGCTGGGCGATGGGCTCTGAGGGGTGATGAATGCTTCTCTCTGTGAGGGAGCCTTCCCAGACCCAGTGAATATGTATGCACACCCAAGAAACGCGAAACGAACTAAAATAAGCCCCAACAAAACTTATTCGGCTTCATTCTATGCATATTGACCAAATAAAAACGTGTTTTGCTTTGTTTAGGCTTACCTAACTTCCATTTGCATTTTGTTAGAAAGAAGACGAATATTGGGATTATTGGGAAATGGTTTAATGAGCGCCTCTTTCAGCGGGTCTGGGAAGGCTCCCTCACAGAGAGAAGCATTCACCACCCCACGAAGCCCATCGCCCAGCCCTTCCCAGCTAGCTTTTATAAGTCAGGATGGACAAGGATCAAGGAGACAGGTGGTTGGTTTCACTCGTCCAAGCAGCCTGTCCACATCCTTGGAAGTAACAGATTGGAATTGATCGCACGCAACTTGACTAGACAGGACTCTAGCACTCTCCCGCCCCGGCCCTGCTCCCACGGTGGAGTCTACCTCTTCCCAAATCTGAGCGACTTTATCTGCAAAAAAACTTTGCAAAATCATTGCAGGAGATCATGTGGCACCTGAAAAAGTCTCCTACTGCTGTTTTCTGCAGATGCAATAGAGGCGGTGAAGAAAGTCTTCTTCGCCGTCGCTACCGCCACTTGGTAGGCTCGACATTGAGCTCTAACCCATGTCCGGTCAGCTTCAGAATGAGTTATCTGCCACCGGCGCATTGAGCTCTAGCCCATGTCTGGTCTGATTCAGAATGACTTTTACGCAAGCGACATTCTAGCCGTCTCAATGATTGTTTCATCGCCCTCAGCTCCAGCGAAAACCACAGGGCTGTCCGGGATCCATGTAATCGGAGAGGGTGCTTTGGAGCCAGACACTCAATACCCCTGGTTAACTCATTCCAGCGGACACCAAAGAAAGCAAAACACGTTTCTTAGGTCAATACTCATAGAAATAAGACAAATAAGCTTTGTTTGGCCTCATTTCACTTTGTTTCGTGTTTTTGGGGTGTGCATGCATATTCACCCAAAAAACGCAAAACGAAGTAAAGGAAGCCAGAACAAAGCAAAACACGTGATTTCTTTCTTATATCTTTTTAATTTTTTTTCAATAAAGTTTATTGATACAACAAGAAAAAAGAAAAAGAACACAAATACCAAATTACACACAAGAATAACCATAAACACATAATTTTCTTAGCAAATAATAAAACATCTATTGGTCTTAACACTAAAGACCCAACCTCCCGTCTATTCCATATTTCAAATTCATATTACTTATTGCCAATACACACTTTTATCATAATTAAACTTATTCTTAATAAATCTAATTTCTTATATCTACCTTGCAACTATTACTGAAGTTCCTTGAATGCTGTGACAGAATTTAAACTACTATATTTATTTTTCAGATATTCTTTGAAAACCTCCCATTTTGAAACAATCAAAATTCCTGTTTTGATTTATTCTTTATTTTTTCTGATAAACCATCTAATTCGGCATATTCTGTCAGCTTTTGAATCCAATCTTGTATAGAGGGGATTTCATTACTCTTGCATTTTGCTGCGATCAAAACTCTTTCTTATATCAATATTCATAGAAAGAAAACAAATAAGCTTATTTCAGGATTATTTCAGTGCGCTGCGTGTTTCTGGGTGTGCACACAAATTCACACAAAAAACGCAAAAGGAAGTGAAACAAACAGGGGCGCGCGGAAATAGCATATGTATTGCGGGTGAAAATGCATAGAAAGAAGACGAATAAGCTTCTTTTGGCTTATTTCATTTGTTTCATGTTTTTGGGTGTGCATGCATATTCATTAAAAAAAACGCAAAAGGAAGTGAAGTAAGCTCAAACAAAGCAAAACATGTGTTTCTAAGGTCAATATGAATAGAAAGAAGACAAATAAGCTTATTTTGGGCTTATTTCACTGCTTTGCTTATTTTTCGGTGTGCATACATATTCACAGAAAAAACACAAAACGAAGTGAAATAAACCGAAAAAAAGAAAAGCATGTGTTTTGGGGGTGGAATTGCATAGAACGAAGCTGCTCTGGTTCGCCAAAAGCAGCTTAGTCATGCTGGCCACATGACCCGGAAGCTGTACACCGGCTCCCTCGGCCAGTAAAACGAGATGAGTGCGGCAACCCCAGAGTCGGCCACGACTGGACCTAATGGTCAGGGGTCCCTTTACCTTTACTATGTATAGAAAGAAGATGACTAAGGTTTGGGCTTATTCCACCTCCTTTCGTGTTTTTGGGGTGTTCATACATATTCACCCTAAAAACGCAAAACGAAGTGAAGTAAACCCAAACAAAGCAAAACATGTAATTTTGGGTTCAATATACATAGAAAGTAGACAAATTAGTTTTGCTTGTGCTTATTTCACTTCGTTTCGTGTTTTTTGGGTGTGCATGCATATTCATCAAAAATGCATATTCACCCAAAAAACGCAAAACGATGTGAAATAAGCTCAAAGAAAGCAAAGCAATTGTTGTTTGGTTCTATACGCATAGAAAGAACATGAATAAGCTTTGTTTGGTCTTATTTGACTTTGTTTTGTAATCTGGGGTGTGGAAGAAAATCTTCACCCTAAAAACGCAAAACGAAGTGCAGTAAGCCCAAACAGAGCAAAATACTTAATTTTTTGGTCTATATGCATAGAAAGAGGACAAATAACATTTATTTGGGCTTATTTCATTTCGTTTTGTGATTTTTGGGGTGTGCATGCATATTCACCCAAAAAAAGCAAAATGAAGTGAAATAAACCCAAACAAAGCAAAATACATGGTTTTTTGTGTCAATATGCATATAAAGACAAAAAAGCAATATTTGGGCTTCTTTCACTTTGTTTCTTTTTTGGGGGTGCGCATGTATATGTTGGGAAATAGTTCCGTTCCACCTTAAAAAGGGAACAGGCTGTTGTGTATCACATGCCTGTTTACTTCCTGCTCGCTGGGAGTTTCCATTTTGTATATAGCTTTTGTTCTGGCTGTTTTCCTGGACACGGAGGCAACCAGTCATGTTTTTCCTTTGTTCTGATCTACGTTGAATAAAGCTGTAAATATGGTCTCCTGTCTGAATCTTCCATTGAGGAGACTCTGCAAAAAAAGGGTGTGCACGAGTCTTGGAATGTCTCTGAGGCTCGTGTTGCTAATTGACTGATGCTGTTCCACAGGGAGATCGGTGATCGTCCGGAAATGATTGGGGCCTACCTAATGGGTCTGTCTCCCTGGCAGTATCCCAACAGTATATTCATTTAAATAAAATGCAAAAGGAAGTAAGCCCAACAAAGGAAAACAACTGTTTTTTGGGTCAATATGTATAGAAACAAGAAGAATAAGCTTTGTTTGGGCTTATTTCACTTCCTTTCATGTTTTTGGGGTGTCCATGAATATTCATAAAAAAGCAAAAGGAATTGAACTAAGACCAAACAAAGCAAAACACGTGTTTCTTAGGTCAATATGAATAGAAAGAAGACAAATAAGGTTTGTTTGGGCATATTTCACTTCGTTTCATGTTTTTGGGGTGCGCATGCATATACACCCAAAAAAACGCAAAATGAACTGAAATAAGCCCAAAGAAAGCAAAATACGTGTTTCCTTACCCTAAAAAAGCAAAACAATTGTTGTTTAGGTTAATATGCATAGAAAGAAGACGAATAAGCTTTGTTTAGGCTTATTTCACTTTGCTTCCTGTTTTTTGGGTGTGTATGCATATTCACCCAAAAAATGCAAAACGAAATGAAGTAATCCCAAACAAAGCAAAACAATTGTTTAGGTTAATATGCATAGAAAGAAGACGAATAAGCTTTGTTTGGGTTAATTTTTTCTTCGTTTCGTGCTTTTTGGGTGTGCATGAATATTCACAATAAAAATGCAAAACGAAGTGAAGTAAGTCTAAACAAAGCAAAACACATGTTTCTTAGGTCAATATGAATAAAAAGAAGACGAATAAGCTTTGTTTGGGCTCATTTCACTTCGTTTCCCGTTTTTTTTGGGTGTGCATGCATATTCACCCAAAGAAAGCAAAATGAAGTGAAATAAACCGAAACAAAGCAAAATACATTTTTTTGTGTGTGTGTCAATATGCATACAAAGACGAAAAAGCAATATTTCGGCTTCTTTCACTTCATTTCTTTTTTGGGGTGTGTGCATGTATATTCATTTAAATAAAAAAAACACACAAAAGGAAGTGAAGTAAGCCCAAACAAAGCAAAACAACTGTTCTTTTGGATGAATATACATAGAAAGAAGACAAATAAGGTTTGTTTGGGCATATTTCACTTCAATTCATGTTTTTGGGGTGTGCATGCATATTCACTCAAACAACGCAAAACGAAGTTAAAGAAGCCTAAACAAAGCAAAACAATTGTTGTTTGGGTCAATACTTTTTGGGGTGTGCATGCATATTCACCCTAAAAATGCAAAACGAAGTGATGGAAGCCCAAAAAAGCAAAATACATGTTTCTTTTGTCAATATGAATAGAAAGAAGACGAATAAGCTTTGTTTGGGCATATTTCATTTCATTTCGTGTTCTTGGGGTGTGCATTCATATTAACCCAGAAAACGCAAAGTGAAGTAAAGGAAGCCAAAACAAAGCAAAACGTGATTTTGGGTTCAATATGCATAGAAATAAGACAAATAAGCTTTGTTTGGGCTTTTTTCACTTCGTTTCGTGTTTTTGGGGTGTGCATGCATATTCACAATAAAAATTCAAAGCAAAGTGAAGTAAGTCTAAAAAAAGCAAAACATGTGATTTTTGGGTTAATATGCATAGAAAGAAGACAAATAAGCTGTGTTTGGGTGTATTTCACTGCGTTGTGATTTTTTTATGTGCATACATATTCACACAAAAAACGCAAAAGAAAGTAAAATAAACCGGAAAAAAAGCATAGCATGTGTTTTGGGGGTGAATATACATAGAAAGAAGACGGATATGTTGTGTTTGGGCTTATTTCACTTCGTTTCGTGTTATGTTATTCATGCATATTCACCCTAAAAACGCAAAACGAAATCAAATAAGCCCAAAGAAAGCAAAACAATTTTTGTTTGGGTTAATATGCACAGAAAGAAGATGAATAAGCTTTGTTTCGGTTCATTTTTTCTTCATTTCGTGCTTTTTGGTTGTGCATGAATATTCAGAATAAAAATGCAAAACGAAGTGAAATAAGCCCAAAGAAAGAAAAAGAAGTGTTTCTTAGGTCAATACTCATAGAAAGAAGACAAATAAGCTTTTTTGGGCTTATTTCACTTCGTTTCACGTTTTTGGGGTGTGCACGAATATTCACCCAAAAAACGGAAAACGAAGAAAAAGTTGTTTCGCAACTTTCTGACTAGTTGCAGAACCTTAGCCAGACCTAGCAGAGTACACGCAGAGTCCACGGAAGCAATTGGCAACTTGGCTGCAGACAGGATAGACGAAGGAGCAGCCAGGAACTTGTAGTTAGGTGTTTATTATATACAGTGGACTATTTACAGGAACTAAACACAAATATTTTGCTAGCTCTCTCTGACATGACTCACAACTCCTACACTGACACACAGAACCTCTGAACTCTGGAACTAACACATTCCAGTTAGTAGGCCATTAATTATCACTCCTTTGAGAGAGCTTGACCAATCAGAGAGCTGTCTCCATGTCTCTGTTATCACCAGGCAGACCTTCTTGCTGTCTGCCAAACCTTAATTGACTCTGTGTGAGTAGTTGCATGTACACAGTCTCCCAACACCCCCTCACAGCTCACACACAGTGCAATTAACTTCTGAGCACACACAGAGTATTTTACTCAACTTTGTTCTGCAAACCCAAGCATTCACACATTTGCTTGTTTTTTACAAACTACTATCATCCGCCCAGCACACTTCCAGAGCAAGATAACTTTTAGCAGCGCCAAGGTCTTTCACTTTGAACCTTATGGCTAACTGCATGGGAAACGCTTTGATCTTTTTATCTGTCTTAGAGAAGAATAAGAAATCATCAACAAAGACCAGAGAAGCCTCTTGTTTATCATTAGCACCACGGGCATACAGACAACTGTCTGCAACGCTGCGTTGGAAACCTAAAGAAACTAGAGCCTCATCTAAACACTTGTTCCAAATTCTTGCAGATTGTCGTAAACCATACATTGCCTTGTGAAGTTTGTACACGTTGCCTGACCCAGACTCAAAACCAGGGGGTTCTGCTAAATAGAGTTCCTCACTCATACTAGCATGTAAGTAAGCTGTCTGGATGTCAAAGTGGTTTACTTCTAACTTGCGTTTCGCTGCAATTGCCAGCAGCAGACGCAAACTCTCTCTTCTAGCTGTGGGAGTAAACACTTCATCAAAATCAACCCCCCGGTCTTTGGGAAAAACCCTGAGCCACTAAACATGCCTTGTACTTAAAATCCCCAGTGGCTAATGGCTTGTCCTTGTAAACCTACCTACACCCCGCTATTTTAGCTCCTTTTGGTGGTGGTGTGGGTGTAAACACTTTATGCTCAACTAGAGAATCCATTTCCTCCTGCATAGCGCTTTTTCCAGAGCAAAACTTGGTCCTTTGGTAATGACAGCATCTCTTTGTAGCTTAGAGGTTCAGCAGCTACATGAAAAACATTGGCAATACCAGGCTTAAAATGATCTGGGAGTACACCTTTATTCTCCCTCTGAGACCTTCTGGGAGTAAAACTGTCTTCGCTTTCACTGTCATCCCCCTCAGATTCTCGCCCCCCTTGAGGAGAGTGGAGTTCCTCCTTTGGCAAAAACTGACTGCCATTCTCATTAACCTCAACAGAAGAATCCTCTTCTGTGTCTGTCTGGTTTTCTTTTAGCTCTCAAAGATTCCCCCTTTGATATTTGAAACCAAACCTCAGAACTGGCATGCAGCTTCTCCCAGCCACTATGCTCACAGAACGTAGCATTTCTTGAAACAACCAGCCCATTTTTACCAACAGCAAACCTGTAACCTTTGCCCAAATCTTGGTAACCTACAAAAATAAGCTGTTACGCTTTGGGATCACCCTTTTCCCTCTGCGCTCGAGGCACATGAACCCATGCTTTTACTCCAAAAGTATGCAAATGATCAACTTTGGGCTTTTTGTTAAACAATTTGAAATAGGGAGTTGTTCCAATTGAACTATGAAAAATGTGATTCTGTACATAAGACGCCGAAAGAAAAGCTTTAGCCTAATAAGCTTTTGATAGACCAGCATCCTCAAGTATTGAGTACATCATCTCTTGAAGACTTCTATTCTTTCGCTCACATAATCCGTTTTCTTCCGGACTATAGGGGTTCGTTTTTCTATGACCTATGCCCTTTGTCTGTAACCAGGACTGAAAAGGTCCAGACATAAACTCGCCTCCTTGATCACTCTGCAATTTAGCCACCTTGAAAGAAAATTGCCTTTCAACATAGTTCACCCAGCTTTTGAACTTGGTAAACACTTCACCTTTGTTCTTCATGGGGTAGACCCAACAAAACCTTGTGTCATCGTCAATGATTGTTAGCGCATAACGTGAATTACCCCTGCTGAGTGCGAAAGGACCCACCACGTCAGCATGCACAAGCTGAAATGGTCTTTCGCTCCCCCTTTCACTTCTGGGATAAGACCCACAGTGGCTTTTAACTTTTTTACACACATTACAATCAAGGAATTTGTCACAACCCTGTAACACACACCCATCACTCAATTGTGGCATTCTGGTTACACTCTGCCGATGGGCATGACCTAATCTCCTGTGCCATAGATGCAAACATTTTTTATGAAAACTTTCATTTTTACATACAGGTTGTGTGTTTTTGCTGGCTAATACAGACTCTTGAACACAGTCTTTTAACAAAAACAACCCATTTTTTGCCAGAGGCCTCCCCAATGTCTCTCCACCTTTCTGGATCTCACAGTAACTGTCCCGAAACAGCACTACAAACCCAGCTTTCAGTAGACAGGAGACGGACATCAGGTTACTTCTCAATGAAGGAACACACAAAATGTTGTCCAGATGCGTGCGTAGACAGGAGACAAACACAGAGCCAGCTGACTCCATGTCAGATTTTCTCCCGTCAGCCAGCACCACCTGGCTCCGTGGTGTTGCTACCTTCTGGGCAAAAAACGTCTCTGAAACAACAATAGGCTGGGAACTCCCTGAATCGATGATCCAGGTGTTTCGCTGCTCATCAGGAGACTCGATCACAGCCGTCACAAGTTGCACCCTCTGCTTCTTCTTTGCAAACTTCTTCTGCTGCTTGAGCTGCTTTGGACCCTCAGACACGGCCTCCTTTGGACACTGCTTCCTCAGATGCCAAGTAGAACTGCACCGATAACAACGCCAAACAGCAAATGCAGCCTCTTCGCCAGCCGTGGCTCGGGTACGTTGTTTTGGCTGTTTCTCTTCAGAAATGCTGCCTGCATTCCTCACAAGCTGATCACTTGATGAAGCACTCGCAGCCGACAACTCCTTGCTGTCACTCCTCTGCCATTCCTCCAGCAGCCTGCCAGTAACATAATTCAGAGTCAGATCTTCTTCACGCATAGCTTCCAGCGTGAGAACGAGATTGTCCCAGCTATCAGGGAGAGAACTTTGGATAATACAGACCTTTTCCTCCTCCGGAAGATTACAGCCTCTCTCCTGAAGTGCCACAAACTTCAGCTGCAAATCGTGGAGATGGTCTTGCATTGTAACTCCTAGTTTTAGCTCAGACTTGTACAGAGCCTTCTGGATAGACAGCTTTGAACTAGCCGTCTCCTGAATGTGGAGATTTCTCAGTGCCAACCCCACTTCTCATGCAGAATCGATCCCACGCAAATGTGGCAGCAGCAAATCATCCAGTCCCAGGATTATTGTGGCTTTTGCTCTTTATTTCTGTCTTCAGCATCAGGCTCCAAAGGCGGTCTGTCCACCGACTCCCAGAGAAACTCTCTCTGCAACGTAGCCTGCATGCGCCGAGACCATAGCAAATAGTTGTGGCTGTTGAGCTGTTCAAATGGCATCGCAAATGGAAAAGCAATTGCTTCTGAGCAGTGTTCCACAACAAACAGGAACCAGCAGCTCACAGCTTACAACTCCAGAGAGCAATTCACAACATCCAGCTTCCAAAAACTCCAGCTGGTGTCTGTCTTTAGCAGCCCCAGACGTCCAAACACCCAGGACACGCAGGTCTTGCTGGATCAGCTTCTGGCGTCGACACACACATGACACAGCTACCGCTGATCACCTCCGGCCAGTCTTTGCCAACTCCTATGCTAGGAATCTGGGAGACTGTTGACCCAGGCGTCCACTGCTTCAGAACTCCCTGCAACCAATCTGCGCCAATCTGGGTCCATAACCTATTGGCAAAACCTATTGGTGTTTCGCAACTTTCTGACTAGTTGCAGGACCTTAGCCAGACCTAGCAGAGTACATGCAGAATCCACGGAAGTAATTGGCAACTTGGCTGCAGACAGGATAGACGAAGCAGACACCAGGAACTTGTCGTTAGGTGTTTATTATATACAGTGGACTATTTACAGGAACTAAACACAAATATTTTGCTAGCTCTCTCTGACACGACTCACAACTCCTACACTGACACACAGAACTCTGAACCTCTGAACTCTGGAACTAACACATTGCATTTACTAGGCCATTAATTATCACTCCTTTGAGAGAGCTTGACCAATCAGAGAGCTGTCTCCATGTCTCTGTTATCACCAGGCAGACTTACTCCATCACATGACCTTCTGGCTGTCTGCCAAACCTTAATTGACTCTGTGTGAGTAGCTGCACGTACACAGTTTCCCAACTGCCAAAAAAAAGTAAAACAATTTTTGTTTGGGTTAATATGCATAGAAAGGAGATGAATAAACTTTGTTTGGGTTTATTTTTTCTTCATTTTGTGCTTTTTGGGTGTGCATGAATATTCACAATAAAAATGCAAAATGAAATGAAATAAGCCCAAAGAAAGCAAAAAACGTGTTTCTTAGGTCAATATAAATAAAAAGAAGACGAATAAGCTTTGTTTGGGCTTATTTCACTTTGTTTCATGTTATTGGGATGTGCATGCATATTCACAATAAAAATGCAAAACGAAGTGAAGTAAGTCCAAACAAAGCAAAACATATGATTTTGGGGTTAATATGCATAGAAAGAAGACGAAAAAGCTTATTTCAGGCTTATTTCACTGTGTTGCGTGCTTTTTGGGTGTACATACATAATTCACACAAAAAACGCAAAAGGAAGTGAAATAAACAAAAAAAAAAGAATAGCATGTGTTTGGGGGGTGAATATACATAGAAAGAAGACGAATATGTTGTGTTTGGGCTTATTTCACTTCGTATTGCGGGTTTTGGGTGTGAATGCATATTCACCCTACAAACGCAAAACGAAATGAAGTAAGCCCAAACAAAGCAAAACACGTGTTTCTTCGGTGTTTTTGTGGTGTGCATGCATATTCACCCCAAAAATGCAAAACGAAGTGAAGTAAATCGAAACAAAGCAAAACAATTGTTGTTTAGTTCAATATGCATAGAAGGAAGATGAATAAGCTTTGTTTGGGCTTATTTCACTTCGTTTCACGTTTTTGGGGTCTGCATGCATATTCACGATAAACATGGAAAACGAAGTGAAATAAACCCAAACAATGCAAAATGCATGGTTTTTTGTTTCAATATGCATGCAAAGACGAAAAAACAATATTTGGTCTTCTTTCACTTCATTTCGTGTTATTGGGGTGTGCATGCATATTCACAATAAAAATGCAAAACGAAGTGAAGTAAGTCCAAACAAAGCAAAACATATGATTTTGGGGTTAATATGCATAGAAAGAAGACGAAAAAGCTTATTTCAGGCTTATTTCACTGTGTTGCGTGCTTTTTGGGTGTACATACATAATTCACACAAAAAACGCAAAAGGAAGTGAAATAAACAAACAAAAAAAAAGAATAGCATGTGTTTGGGGGGTGAATATACATAGAAAGAAGACGAATATGTTGTGTTTGGGCTTATTTCACTTCGTATTGCGGGTTTTGGGTGTGAATGCATATTCACCCTACAAACGCAAAACGAAATGAAGTAAGCCCAAACAAAGCAAAACACGTGTTTCTTCGGTGTTTTTGTGGTGTGCATGCATATTCACCCCAAAAATGCAAAACGAAGTGAAGTAAGTCGAAACAAAGCAAAACAATTGTTGTTTAGTTCAATATGCATAGAAGGAAGATGAATAAGCTTTGTTTGGGCTTATTTCACTTCGTTTCACGTTTTTGGGGTCTGCATGCATATTCACGATAAACATGGAAAACGAAGTGAAATAAACCCAAACAATGCAAAATGCATGGTTTTTTGTTTCAATATGCATGCAAAGACGAAAAAACAATATTTGGTCTTCTTTCACTTCATTTCGTGTTATTGGGGTGTGCATGCATATTCACAATAAAAATGCAAAACGAAGTGAAGTAAGTCCAAACAAAGCAAAACATATGATTTTTGGGTTAATATGCATAGAAAGAAGACGAATAAGCTTATTTTAGGCTTATTTCACTGTGTTGCATGATTTTTGTGTGTACATACATATTCACACAAAAAACGCAAAAATAAGTGAAATAAACCGAAAAAAGGAATAGTATGTCTTTTGGGGGTGAAAATGTAAATAATGAAAATGAATAGGCTTTGTTTGGGCTTATTTTACTTTGTTTCACTTTTTTGGGTGTGCATGCATATTCACCCCAAAAATGCAAAACGAAGTGAAGTAAGTCAAAACAAAGCAAAACAATTGTTGTTTGGTTCAATATGCATAGGAGGAAGATGAATAAGCTTTGTTTGGGCTTATTTCACTTCGTTTCACATTTTTGGGGTGTGATTGCATATTCACCCTAAAAATGCAAAACGAAGTGAAGTAAGTCCAAACAAAGCAAAACATGTGATTTTGGGGTTAATATGCGTAGAAAGACGACGAATAAGCTTTGTTTGAGCTTATTTCACTTTGTTTCGTGTTTTTGGGGGGACATACATATTCACACAAAAAGCACAAACGGAAGGGAAATAAACCGAAAAAAAGAATAGAATGTGTTTTCAGGGTGAATATACATAGAAAGAAGACGAATAAGCTAAGCTTTGTTTGGGATTATTTCACTTCATTTCGCGTTTTTTGGGTGTTCATGCAAATTCACCCCAAAAAAGCAAAACGAAGTGAAGTAAGTCGAAACAAAGCAAAACACAGGTTTTTTGTGTCAATATGCATAGAGAGTAGACGAATAAGCTTTGTTCGGGCTTATTTCACTTCGTTTCATGTTTTTGGGGTGTGCATGCATATTAACGCTAAAAACGCAAAACGAAATGAAGTAATTGCAAACAAAGCAAAACGTGATTTTTGCGTCAATATGCGTAGAAATATGCATAGAGAGAAGACAAATAAGTTTTGTTTGGGTTTATTTTACTTCGTTTCTTGCTTTTTAGGTGTGCATGAATATTCACAATAAAAATGCAAAACGAAGTGAAATAAGCCCAAAGAAAGCAAAACACGTGTTTCTTATGTCAGTACTCATAGAGAGTAGATGAATAAGCTTTGTTTGGGCTAATTTCACTTTGTTTCCCATTTTTTGGCTGTGCATGCATATTTATCAAAAAAAAAGCAAAACAAACTGAAATTAACCCAAACAAAGCAAAAAAAAATTTTGTGTCAATATGCATACAAAGACAAAAACGTAATATTTGGGCTTATTTCACTTCTTTTCGTGTTTGTTTTTTTGGTGTGCATGTATACATGTATATTCATTTTTAAAAAACCGCAAAAGGAAGTGAAGTAAAACAACAATTGTTGTTTGAGTAAATATGCATAGAAGGAAGACCAATTAGCTTTGTTTGGGCTTATTTCACTTCGCTTCATGTTTTTGGGTGTGCATGCATATTCACCCTAAGAACGCAAAACGAAATGAAGTAATCCCAAACAATGCAAAACATGTGATTTTTGGGTTAATATGCATAGAAAGAAGATGAATCATCTTTGTTTGGGCTTAGTTCACTTCCTTTCATGTTTTTTGGGTGTGCGTGCAAATTCACCCCAAAAACGTGAAGTGAAGTAAGCCCATACAAAGCAAAACAATTGAGGGTGGAGCACCTGCAGGCAATGGATCCTCCATCACCTCTGGAGCCAGAGCAGACCCAGCTGGTGCCTGCACCTGAGGATCCAGCACAGGTGAGGACCCTTCAGGCTCATGCCCCAGCCCCGGCTCAGCTGGTTCTGGAGGCGGAGAGTCCTGTGCAGGTTGGGATCCCTCAGGTTCAGCATTCGAGTCCGAATCCCAGGTCATCACAAACATCTTGGAGGTCCCGGGCCACAGGGAGGTTAGGCTGGCCTCAACCAGAGCCAGGGCTTTTTCGGCTGTGGCTCCAATTTGGTGGAACGCTCTGTCACAAGAGACTAGGGCCCTGCGGGACCTGACATCTTTCCGCAGGGCCTGCAAGACAGAGCTGTTCCTTTGGTCAGGGCACAGCCTGACCCCCTCCTTTGGTAAACCTCACAGAACTCTACCCCAATGGTTGCCATTAATTTGATTTGAACTGATTTCATAATGAAATGATTTTAGAATGCTGTATTATTTTACTGTTGTTCGCTGCTCTGAGCCCGGCTTTGGCTGGGGAGGGCGGGATATAAATAATTTTTCATTATTATTATTATTATGTTCATAGGCTTCTCTAAGTTTAAAATATAATGGGGCGTATGTAGATGTGTACATATAGTTTAGATCCTTTTGAGTTGCCACTGTCCTTATGGTTCGTTTAAAGATATTTTTTCTGGGAATATAAGGGAAGTTCTTTAATCTCAGTCACTGAGAGGTCATATTTGCCCATCTGTTGGGCAGCGTGATGTACCCAGTTAAGGGGTAATCCATTTGAGAGCTCAATCAGGCATTTTTTTGGTAGCCTAGTGTTGTCCATCTGTTGAACTCTAAACCAGTAACAAAGGATTCTTTATCTGTTTGGATTTCTATGCTCAACATGCGAGTTTCCAACCTGACCATGGCAGCTTGCACATCTTTGGGTAAATCTAAAAGAACTCTTAAAAAATAATTCTGTGAGGGTTCCAAACCAGAGACCTTTTAGATACCCCAAACCTCTGCACCATATAAAATCTGGGCCATTGTTTTAGCTTTATACACAGATAGAGCTGGGTTAACCAGATTTCCACCTTTACAGGCAGCGAATTTCAAAATAGCTTTTACTGATTTAAAGGCTTGCAATTTAATATTGGATAGCTGTCTATTCCAAGATGCTGTTTCTGAATACAGTGGTAACTCGGGTTAAGAACTTAATTCGTTCTGGAGGTCTGTTCTTAACGTGAAACTGTTCTTAACCTGAAGCACCACTTTAGCAAATGGGGCTTCCCGTTGCCGCTGCGCTGCCGCTGCACGATTTCTGTTCTCACCCTGAAGCAAAGTTCTTAACCCGAGGTAATATTTCTGGGTTAGTGGAGTCTGTAACCTGAAGCGTATGTAACCTGAAGCGTATGTAACCCAAGGTACCACTGTAAATCAATCCCAGATATTTGAGCGTATTTACTGTGAGGAGAACCTGAGCTTACAGGATTAAACAGCTCAGAGTGTGCGTCCTGCCTACTGTGGGGCGGAGAGACTCTGCGTCACTTCCGAAAGTCTCAGTTCTTTTTCTATTTTGCTTTAGTTTTGTATGGAGCAGACGTGCCTTCACGATGTTCCGTACCCTGCTAGATAATGGATAGTTTCTGCTGTAAATAAACTGCCTTTAGCTTTTAGTAACTCTGTGTGAGACTCTGTTTATGCACACTGAAGCACAGTAGACAGAAGCTGATTTCTCTGAATGCTGCCAGACTCTGCTTTTGCTCAGAGCTTTGGAATGCAGGCTGCGATGCTGAGCGCAGTGGAAGCGGGCTGGACGCCAGGCTTCTCTGGACAATAAATCACTTCAGCGTATGTAACCCAAGGTACCACTGTAAATCAATCCCAGATATTTGAGCGTATTTACTTGGTTTATGATGTGATCATCCAGGTGCCAAACATGCTTTTTAGGGCGCTTCCCAAATACAATGACCTGTGTCTTATCGTAGTTTATAGATAAAGCATTCCTCGTGCAATATGAACTTAATTTCACAAGCAGTCATCTCAGGCCCACCTGGGTTCTAGATACAAGTACTAGGTCATCAGCATACATTAATACTGAGAGTTTTTGGTCGAGAATTGTGATGGGGCAAACTGTAGGCCCTCCAGTTCTTTAACCATGTCATTAATATAACAATTAAACAGGAAAGGTGCCAAAATGCATCCCTGTTTGACTCCAGTAATGGTCTTAATTCTAGTGGTGAGATGGTCAGCCAGATCCACCTTTACTTGTATTGATGTGTCAGTATATAATGTTTTAATGAGAAACAATAGACGGAGGTCTATATTTGTCTTTTCCAGTTTCTGCCACAATGCATGTATTGGGACCGTATCGAAAGCTGACTTTAGATCGATAAAAGCAACATATAACTTTTGCTTCAAATTATGGATGTATTTACATAGCAGAAAGTTCATCACAAAGCACTGGTCCAATGTGGATTTCCCTCTTTGGAAACCTGCCTGGACTTCAGATATCACCTTATTTGTATCTGCCCATTCTTCTAGTCTCCCAAGAAGGAGCCTGGCATATAGTTTGGAGGCTACATCTAACAAACTAATGGGTCTATAATTGGCAGAGTTTTTCTTATCACCCTTTTTATATATTGGGGCAATTATACTCAGCTTCCACCATTCTGGTATGCGGCCTGAGCTGTTAATGTGTGAAAGCAGTTTTGCAAAAATGGGTGACCAGAAATCAGGTCTTATCTTATAGATCTCCATTGGGATTATGTCTTCTCCTGGAGCTTTATGGGCTAGTTGGCTTACGATTAGCCTCTTGATCTGATTGGGCATGACATCTGGCCATTCTGGCAGTTCTAATAACTGAGTATAGGGAAAATGTGAGGCTGAGTCAGGACGGGGGATGAATAAGTTTTGTTTGGGCTTATTTCACTTAGTTTCGGTTTTTTGGGTGTGCACGCATATTCACCCCCCCCCCCAAAAAGGAAAATGACGTGAAATAAACCCAAACAAAGCAAAAAAAGGGGGGGTTGTGTCAATATGCATAGAAAATAGACGGAAAAGCTTTGTTTAGGCTTATTTTGCTTTGTTTTGTCCTTTTTCGGTGTGCATGCATATGAATAAAAAAAACGCAAAATGAAGTAAAGGAAGCCAAAACAAAGCAAAACATGTGATTTTTGGATCAATATGCATAGAAAGTAGAAAAATAAGCTTTGTTTGCATTTATTTCACTTGCAATTGGGTTGAACCACAGGTACTACAGGTTACACGGAAAGGGGGAGGATGTTAGGATAGTTCCGTTCCACCTTAAAAAGTCAGGCATGATTATTGTGTATCACATGCCTGTTTACTCCCAGCACTGTTCTTGCTGGGAGCTTACGTTTTGTATATAGCTTTTGTTCCGGCTTTTTTCCTGAACACGGAGGCAACCAGTCATGTTTTTCCTTTGTTCTGATCTATGTTGAATAAAGCTGTAAATATGCTCTCCTGTCTGAATCTTTCGTTGTGGAGACTCTGTTGAAAGGGTGTGCACGGGTCTTGGAATGTCTCTGAATGTCACTTTTTTTTGTCAATATGCATAGAAAGAAGACAAATAAGCTTTGTTTGGGCTTATTTCACTTCGTTTTGTCCTTTTTGGGTGTGCATGCATATGAATCAAAAAAATGGAAAGCAAAGTAAAAGAAGCCAAAACAAAGCAAAACATATGATTTTTGGGTTAATATGCATAGAAAGAAGACAAATAAGCTTATTTCAGACTTAATTCACTGCGTTGCTTGTTTTTTGGGTGTGCATACATATTCACACAAAAAAGAAAAATTAAGTGAAATAAACCGGGGGAAAAAAGAAAAGCATGTGTGAGACTTCCGGAGGCGGCGCGAACGGCAATGGCGGTCCCCTGTTCTTTGTGAAGGGGAAGCTCCGCAGAAACGGGTTGTCCGCTACGGCGAAGCGGAGACCCTTGCTGGAAAACCACAGGCAGCGATAGCCTGTGGCCGTGGGACTCGGCGGGCACCATTAGCGCCCCCCGAAATTGCAAAGGGACTCCGTAAGGGGCTCCGGAGCGTGACGGGGTTGGCGCGGTGCTGTGAGTCAATCGCTCCTTCTGTGGGGTGAAGCTGCAAAGCTGCTGTCGGTGAGCGCTGATCTTTTTCCTGGGACTATTCGGCTAAAAAACAGCTACCCGTGAGTAGGTGAAGTATAATGAACCGGGAATTAAATACAGCTTAATTTGGCACTGAAGCGGGAGGCGCAACCAGGAAGTCCGTCTCCCGGCTCTGTTTAAAGATTTAAAGCAACGACGCCTAATTTACTTATGCTTTGGAAACTGTGACTTTAAAAGAACTAAATCTGAACATCAAATAGAAGATGCCACCTCAACTAAATTGAGGTGGAAGAGGGAAAACTTGACTTTTACCTCTTCATTTGTGGATTTACAAAAATACTTTGAACTCCCGGCGATCGGGCTGCCAAACTATCAGAACTGTCAGGCTGCTTGAACTGTCATATTGTAACTCGCACTTTTTGGAGACATTGTAACTTTTCTATGACTAACTCTGCAAAAGTTAAAGGACTTGGAAGGTTTTCTGCTACTGTTGTAAACTTTTAAGGGACACTTTGTAATTTGGGAAAGACTTTATAAATTGTGACTTTTTAGGATAAACATAGTGTCCCTCTAGTGGAGTATTGAAGCTGTACAACTACTGGGGGATTTCTCCATCTTTGGACTTGGGGATTTTCCATGGGAAAAACAGACCGTGGGACTGACCTTGGTGCATAGACAGAAGTGGGATGAGTGGGAAGACAAGATCAGCTAAAGCCAAAACACAGCAGCCTAGTATAATTTCACAGCTACGCAGAGCATCTGTTCCCACTGTCCCTGTGGCACAAAAGGAAGATTTGGATCAAACCAGGCCTGAAGGAATGGCCACAGGAGGGGAATTTACCTCAGTGTTAAATAAAATTTTTGAAAAATTGGATGGCGTAAGTAAGCAAGTGACTGAACAATCAACTAAAATTGACCAAAATACAGTCAGTATTAATAATTTGACTCAGCAAGTCAGTTTAAATGCTCAATCTATTGGGAAATTATTGGAAGACACTACATTAAATCGTAAAACGGCTGAGGAGGCCAAACAGAAAGTAGAGGCTGTGCAAGAAGAAATTAAACCTATGCGTAAACAGATTGGTGAACATCAGGCACTTCTGTCTATGATAGAATTAAAAAATAAGGAAAATAACCTCAGAATTAAGTCAGTACCAGAACTTGAAAAGGAGGACTTAATTGAGTATTTGACACAGGAATTTGCAGAATTTTGGTCTCTGGAAGAGGATAAAGACTTTAAGATTGTAAGTGCATTCAGACTTGGAAAGGGAGGGAGGAAGATCAAGTCGAGAGACTGTCTGGTCTCCCTCAGAACGAAGGAAGAAAGAGATAAGATACTGAGTGCGCACTTTCAGAAGACCTTAGAGATCAAAGATTCAAGAGTGGAAATTTACAAGGACATCCCGAAACACTTACTTGAACTCAGATCTAACTACGGAGATTTAGTGACATTATTGAGAAGTAACAGAATCGTCTTTAGATGGGAGTTCCCCCAGGGGCTATCCTTTACCTTTAAAGGGAAAAAGGTTAAAATTAAATCTGCTGAAGACAAGGAAAAATTTTTGAGTGACTACGGAGAAGACCTTCAGAAAGGGACCGAGGAAGAATTAAGAGCCTTAAGATCTGGACCATTAAGTTCTGCACTTACACCCTTGGGACTTGACGAGCCTGGGAAAGCGATACCACCGTCAAAGGAGGAAGAACTTTTGGGAGCAGTAGGAGGAAAATAGAACTACTTCAACATGTCCCTGCAACTATTAAGTTGGAACATTCATGGTTTGAACTCCCCTGAGAAGAGGAGGAAAATTTTTCATTTATTAAAAAAGGAGCAATTGGACTTAATTTGTCTACAGGAAACACATGTGATTAGGCTCCACAGGAAAGTTTTAATTAACAAAAGACTAGGCCAAGAATTTATTTCATCGGATAAAGTAAAGAAGAGAGGAGTTGTTATTTATGCAAAAGAAAGCCTATCACCAAAACTTCTTTTTAAAGATGAGCAAGGAAGAATTTTGGCAATTGAAATTCAAACCCAAGGAGAAAAATTTTTGATTTTAGGAATTTACACACCAAATGAGGGGAAATCGGAATTTTACAAGAAGTTGCATGAGACAATGTTGGACTATATGGACTACAATAACATCATTATGATGGGAGATATGAACGGAGTGGTATCTACGAATATGGATAAAGCACAAAAACAGATTGTAACAAAAGAGGGCAGATTACTGAAAACTTTTTTTGAACTGACTGACAATATGGACTTGATTGGCATTTGGAGAACTAAAAATCCCCTAGGTAGAGAAGGGACGTTCTTCTCTGAAGCCAAAATGACATGGACTAGAATTGACCAAATATGGATAACTAGAGGACTGGCACCTAAGACAAGAAAGGTGGAAATCTGCCCAAAAACTTGCTCCGACCATAATGCTGTAAAGATGGAAATGAAACTAACACCTATCGGTTCCTTCAGATGGAAGATGAATGACACCTTATTAAGAGATCAAGAGATTGTCAAGAAGGCCCAAAAGACCTTGAGAGACTATTTTGAAGTAAATTTGAAAACCACGGTTGAAAAAAGAGTAATCTGGGACACAAGCAAAGCGGTCATGAGAGGATTCTTGATACAACAGAATGCAATAAAAAAGAGATCTCAAAATGAGAAAAAAGACAAAATTTTGGAGAAAATAAAAGAAGGAGAGAAGAAACTAAGATCGAAACCAAAGTCACAAGAGATTCTGAGAGAAATTAAGTTATATCAAGTACAATATATGAAACTGATAAATCAGGAAGTAGAGTGGAAAATTAAACAAATGAGACAAAAGACTTTTGAGTCAGCTAATAAATGTGGAAAATTATTAGCGTGGCAGTTGAAAAAAAGACAGAAGTTAAATACGATTACAAATCTTGAGATTGAAGGGAAAAATATTCATAATCCGGTGGAGATTAGAAAGTGCTTCCAGAGATACTTTAAACAACTTTATACCCAAGGGCCACAGAAAGAGACTGATATAGACCAATTTTTAAGAACTAATGGATTACAAAAAATATCTCAAGAAAATAAGATAATGTTGAACTATAAAATTACAGAACAGGAGATTGAAGGTGCCATGCAGAATATGCAACTGGGCAAGTCTCCAGGGCCGGACGGGCTAACCTCCAAGTACTATAGGACTTTGAAAGACTATTTAATTCAACCACTAAAGGAGGTCTGTAATGAAATTATGGAGGGGAAGAAGGCGCCGGAGTCGTGGAAAGAAGCTTTCATCACACTTATACCGAAAACAGAATCTGAAAAGACACAACTTAAGAACTACCGTCCCATCTCACTTTTAAATGTGGATTACAAAATATTTGCAGATATTTTAGCCAACAGATTAAAAAGCGTGTTAACTGAAGTGATACATAAGGATCAGGCAGGCTTTCTACCAGGCAGACATTTGTCTGACAATACAAGGAACATAATTGATATTTTGGAGCTGCTGCAAATGAATATTAATACAAAAGCAGTATTAATTTTTATTGATGCGGAGAAGGCCTTTGATAATATTTCTTGGAACTTTATGAAGAAAAATCTTAAGGGAATGGGAGTGGGACAGGGGTTTGAAAATGGTATAGATGCAATCTATTCAGAACAAAAAGCAAAATTGATAGTTAACAATGTGGTGACAGAAGAATTTAAGATAGAAAAAGGAACACGTCAGGGCTGCCCTATCTCTCCATCACTATTTATTTCGGTCCTGGAGGTGCTGTTGAACATGATTAGAAGGGATCGGTTGATTAAAGGAATTCAGGTCGGAGCCAAACAATATAAATTGAAGGCCTTTGCAGATGACCTGGTTTTGACATTACAGGAGCCAGAATCTAGTACGAAAAGGGTTTTAGAATTGATTCAAGAATTTGGTCATGTGGCAGGATTTAAATTAAACAAGCTAAAGACTAAGGTTTTAGAGAAAAACTTAACATCAATGGAAAAAGAAGGGTTTCAGAATGAGACAGGTTTAATTGTGGTTAAGAAAGTGAAATACCTAGGGATTAATATGACTGCAAAAAAACCTGAATTTATTTAAAGATAACTATGAGAAATGTTGGTCAGAAGTTAAAATAGATTTAGAAATTTGGTCAAAATTGAAGCTTTCCTTGTTGGGTCGAATTGCAGCTATAAAGATGAATGTATTGCCAAAAATGTTATTTTTGTTTCAAACTTTGCAGATTGTGGACAAGATGGATTGTTTCAAGAAGTGGCAGAGAGACATTTCTAAATTTGTCTGGCAGGGCAAAAAGCCCAGAATAAAATTTAAAATATTAACTGATGCAAAGGAAAGAGGTGGGTTTGCCCTGCCAGACATTAAGCTTTACTATGAATCAGCAGCATTCTGCTGGTTGAAAGATTGGCTGCTTCTTGAGAACACTGACATTTTGGATTTAGAAGGTTTCAATAACGCTTTTGGGTGGCATGCATATCTATGGTACGACAAGGTTAAAGCCCATAGAGCATTGAAAAATCATATTGTCAGGAAAGCGGTGTTTAATGTCTGGACAAGATACAAAGACTTACTGGAAAGCAAAACCCCAAGGTGGTTGTCACCTTTGGAAGCTAAGGCTCTGAAAAGACTCAATATGGAGGCCAAGTGGCCGAAATATTGGGAGATATTAGAACAAGAAGGAGATATATTGAAATTGCAGAGTTTTGAGAAATTAAAAGATAAAGTGTGAGATTGGTTGCATTATTATCAAATTAGAGAGGCCTATAAATTGGATTAAAAAATAGGTTTCCAGGTGGAAAAATCAAAATTGGAAACAGAACTGTTAGAACTGAAAACTAAGATACTGTCAAGAATGTATAACCTGCTGTTAAAATGGAATACACAGGATGATACGGTCAAATCAGCTATGATTAAATGGGCGCAGGACATTGGTCATAACATTATGTTTGCTGACTGGGAACAGCTGTGGACCACCGGTATGAAATTTACGGCATGTAATGCCCTAAGAGAGAATATTATGAAAATGATTTATAGGTGGTACATGACCCCAGTCAAGCTTGCAAAAATTTATCATTTGCCTGATAATAAATGTTGGAAATGTAAAGAAACTGAGGGAACATTCTTTCACCTTTGGTGGACGTGCCCAAAGGTTAAGGCTTTCTGGGAAATGATCTATAATGAACTGAAAAAGGTATTTAAATATACCTTCCTTAAGAAACCAGAGGCCTTTCTCTTGGGCATTGTCGGCCAACTGGTGTCAAAGAAAGACAGAACATTCTTTATGTATGCAACAACTGCAGCAAGAATACTCATTGCAAAATATTGGAAGACACAAGATTTGCCCACCCTGGAAGAATGGCAGATGCAAGTGATAGACTACATGGAGATGGCAGAAATGACTGGCAGAATCCGAGACCTGGGAGAAGAGTCGGTGGAAGAGGACTGGAAGAAGTTTAAAGACTATTTGTACAAATATTGTAAAATGTTTGAATGTTAAAAAGATGTTGGATATAAAGACATTAGGCCTCTGGCATTAGTGACATAGTCAAAAGGAGTATGCAAAAAAGTGTGAAAAAGAAAGGGGGAAAAGACCAGAGTAATGTTATGTCAAATGTATATTAAGTGGTATAAGGGACTAAGTTATAAAGATTAGGTAAAAAATGATGTGGAAAGAGAAGAAAAACTGGAGACATAATAGGTTGAAACATATAATTATAAACGAGGTTTGAAAGAGGGTCAGAATTTGCTGAACTTGATTGTGTAAAGGGGAACACAAAAAAGGGAGATGTGAGGAAGTCAAGAAAGAGGGTTATAGAACTATGAAGTTAAAAATTGGATTTCTTCTTTGTTTCTTTTAAATGTTTTTATTTTGTGTTTTTTTCTTTTTCTTTTTTGATATATCTGTTTTTGTTGTATGTCTGTCTTACTTATGTTTTTGTTTTGTAAAATCTCAATAAATATCTATTAAAAAAAAAGAAATTTCTTTTTAAAGATGAGCAAGGAAGAATTTTGGCAATTGAAATTCAAACTCAAGGAGAAAAATTTTTGATCCTAGGAATCTACGCGCCAAATGAGGGGAAATCGGAATTTTACAAGAAGTTGCATGAGACAATGTTGGACTATATGGATTATAATAATATCATTATGATGGGAGACATGAATGGAGTGGTATCTACGAACATGGATAAAGCACAAAAACAGATTGTAACAAAAGAGGGCAGACTACCGAAAACTTTTTTTGAGCTGACTGACAATATGGATTTGATTGATATTTGGAGAACTAAAAATCCCCTAGGTAGAGAAGGGACTTTTTTTCTGAAGCCAAAATGACATGGACTAGAATTGACCAAATATGGATAACTAGAGGACTGGCACCTAAGATAAAAAAGGTGGAAATCTGCCCAAAAACCTGCTCTGACCATAATGCTGTAAAGATGGAAATGAAACTGACGCCGATCGGTTCCTTCAGATGGAAGATGAATGACACCTTATTAAGAGATCAAGAGATTGTCAAGAAGGCCCAAAAGACCCTGAGAGACTATTTTGAAGTAAATTTGAAAACTACGGTTGAAAAAAGAGTAATCTGGGACGCAAGCAAAGCGGTCATGAGAGGATTCTTGATACAACAGAATGCAATAAAAAAGAGATCTCAAAATGAGAAAAAAGACAAAATTTTGGAGAAAATAAAAGAAGGAGAGAAGAAACTAAGATCGAAACCAAAGTCACAAGAGATTCTGAGAGAAATTAAGTTATATCAAGTACAATATATGAAACTGATAAATCAGGAAGTAGAGTGGAAAATTAAACAAATGAGACAAAAGACTTTTGAGTCAGCCAATAAATGTGGAAAATTATTAGCATGGCAGTTGAAAAAAAGACAGAAGCTAAATACGATTACAAATCTTGAGATTGAAGGGAAAAATATTCAGAATCCGGTGGAGATTAGAAAGTGTTTCCAGAGATATTTCAAACAACTCTATACTCAAGGGCCACAGAAAGAGACTGATATAGACCAATTTTTAAGAACTAATGGATTACAAAAAATATCTCAAGAAAATAAGATAATGCTGAACTATAAAATTACAGAACAGGAGATTGAAGGTGCCATTCAGAACATGCAATTGGGCAAATCTCCAGGGCCGGACGGGCTAACCTCCAAGTACTATAGGACTTTGAAAGACTATTTAATTCAACCACTAAAGGAGGTTTGTAATGAAATTATGGAGGGGAAGAAGGCGCCGGAGACGTGGAAAGAAGCTTTCATCACACTTATACCGAAAACAGAATCTGAAAAGACACAATAATAATAATAATAATAATAAATTTTATTTATATCCCGCCCTCCCCAGCCGAAGCCGGGCTCAGGGCGGCTAACAACACTAAAACAATACAACATTATAAAACATTATAAAAATGAGTTAAAAACAAAATTAATGGCAACCATAAGCTAAAGTCTTGAAAAGATTGCCAAAGGAGGGAGTCAGGCTGCGCCCTAACAAAAGGCCAGGTGGAACAGCTCTGTCTTGCAGGCCCTGCGGAAAGATGTCAAGTCCTGCAGGGCCCTTGTCTCTTGTGACAGAGCGTTCCACCAGGTTGGAGCCGCAGCCGAAAAAGCCCTGGCTCTGGTTGAGGCCAGCCTAACCTCTCTGTGGCTTGGGACCTTCAAGGTGTTTTTATTTGAAGACCGTAAGTTCCTCTGTGGGGCATACCAGGAGAGGCGGTCCCGTAGGTACGAGGGCCCTAGGCCGTATAGGGCTTTGAAGGTTAAAACCAGCACCTTAAACCTGATCCTGTACTCCACCGGGAGCCAGTGCAGCTTGTATAGCACCGGATGAATGTGATCTCTAAGCGAAGACCCCGTAAGGAGTCTCGCTGCGGCATTCTGCACCCGTTGGAGTTTCTGGGTCAGTCTCAAGGGCAGCCCCACGTAGAGCGAGTTACAATAATCCAGTCTGGAGGTGACCGTCGCGTGGATCACAGTGGCTAGGTCAGGGCGAGAGAGGTAAGGAGCCAACTGCTTAGCTTGGCGGAGATGAAAAAATGCCGCCTTTGTTATAGCTGCAATCTGCGCCTCCATAGAGAGGGAGGTATCGAAGATTACACCCAAACTCTTAACGGATGGTGCTGGCACTAATTGCACCCCCGCAAGAGATGGGAGTTGCCCCCTCAGTCCCAAGTCGTCCCGTCCCAGCCAGAGGACCTCTGTCTTCGAAGGATTTAACTTCAACCGGCTCCCACGAAACCATCCAGCCACAGCCTCCAAGCATCTGATCAGTGTGTCTGGGGCCGAGTCCGGGTGGCCGTCCATCAACAGATAGAGTTGGGTGTCATCAGCATACTGATGGCAGCCCAGCCCAAAACTCCGGACAAGCTGGGCGAGGGGGCGCATAAAGATGTTAAAAAGCATCGGGGAGAGTATTGCACCCTGGGGCACACCACACACCAAGGAGTGGCGGGATGACAATTCCCCCCCAAGCGCCACCCTCTGTCCCCGACCAGAGAGAAACGAGCGCAGCCATTGAAGGACTGTGCCCTGGATCCCCACGTCGGCAAGGCGGTGGTCTAGGAGTTCGTGATCGACCATGTCGAAGGCTGCTGACAGGTCTAGAAGAATCAGCAGCCCCGACCCGCCTCGATCCAGCTGCCTGCGGAGATCATCTGTTAGGGCGACCAGAGCCGTCTCGGTCCCATGACCAGCGCGGAAGCCGGACTGGAATGGATCCAGAGCTGATGTTTCATCCAGAAACCTACCAAGCTGTTCAGCAACCGCTCTCTCAATCACCTTACCCAGGAATGGAAGATTCGAAACCGGGCGGTAATTGGATAGATCTAAAGGATCTAATGATGTTTTCTTTAAGAGCGGGCGCACCACTGCCTCCTTCAGTTCCCCTGGGAATGTCCCAGCGCCAAGAGACAGATTGATGATATCCCCCAGGGGGCCCCGCACCTCGTCTGGACATGCTCTAATCAGCCAGGACGGGCACGGGTCGAGAGTCCAGTCAAAGTGGTCTAATACTGAACCCGAGGACAGTCGAGGGGCCTCCAGTTCCTTTATTGTATCCAAATTGGCAGGGAGGTCATGGCGGAGCAACAAGACCTTCTCCGCAAAAAAGCTCGCGAATGCCTCACAGCTGTGTGTCGAATTGTTATTTAAATTTGGCTGTCCTTCAAGGGACGTTAAAGACCGAATTATACTAAATAATTGCGCCGGGCGAGAGCTAGCGGATGCAATGGAGGCCGAGAAGTAGGACTTCTTAGCGGCCTTCACTGCCATCTCATAGGTTTTCATAAAAACCCTATAAGATGTTCTTGAAGCTCCGTCACGGGCACCCCGCCATACTCGCTCTAGCCGTCTGAGGTCCCGCTTCATTTTCCGGAGCTCCTCGGTAAACCAGGGAGCCCGGTTTCTGCGGGGTCGCAGAGGGCGCTTAGGTGCGATCTCATCGATGGCTGCCAGGAGCTGGGTATTCCAGGCCTCAACAAGCTCAGTCAATGAGTCGCCAGGGGGAGAAAGGTCCCGCAAGGCTTGACGGAATCTATCAGGGTCCATCAGCCTCTGCGGGCGAGCCCAAATTGGCTCGCCACCCAAGCAGGGTGGGGGTGGAACGTCAATCCTGGCTTTCAGAGCATAGTGATCAGACCATGGCACCTTCATTGAAGGAAACATGATCACATCTATACCGATGCCAAAGATCAAATCCAGCGTGTGGCCTGCTTGATGTGTGGGGCCCGAAACAAACTGGGAGAGCCCTAGTGTCGCCATGGAAGACGCCAGGTCCAGAGCCTGTGAGGAGGGAGTGGCATCAGCATGGATGTTGACAATTTAAGAACTACCGTCCCATCTCACTTTTAAATGTGGATTACAAAATATTTGCAGATATTTTAGCCAACAGATTAAAAAGCGTGTTAACTGAAGTGATACATAAGGATCAGGCAGGCTTTCTACCAGGCAGACATTTGTCTGACAATACAAGGAACATAATTGATATTTTGGAGTTGCTGCAAACGAATATTAATACAAAAGCAGTTTTAATCTTCATTGATGCGGAGAAGGCCTTTGATAATATTTCCTGGAATTTTATGAAGAAAAAACTTAAGGGAATGGGAGTGGGACAGGGGTTTGAAAATGGTATAGATGCAATCTATTCAGAACAAAAAGCAAAATTGATTGTAAATAATGTGGTGACTGAAGAATTTAAGATAGAAAAAGGAACACGCCAGGGCTGCCCTATCTCTCCATTATTATTCATTTCGGTCCTGGAGGTGCTGTTGAACATGATTAGAAGGGATCGGTTGATTAAAGGAATTCAGGTCGGAGCTAAACAATATAAATTGAAGGCCTTTGCAGATGACCTGGTTTTGACACTACAGGAGCCAGAATCTAGTATGAAAAGGGTTTTAGAATTGATTCAAGAGTTTGGTCATGTGGCAGGATTTAAATTAAACAAGCTAAAGACTAAGGTTTTAGAGAAAAATTTAACATCAATGGAAAAAGAAGGGTTTCAGAATGAGACAGGTTTAACTGTGGTTAAGAAAGTGAAATACCTAGGGATTAATATGACTGCAAAAAACTTGAATTTATTTAAAGATAACTATGAGAAATGTTGGTCAGAAGTTTAAAAAGATTTAGAAATTTGGTCAAAATTGAAGCTTTGCTTGTTGGGTCGAATCGCAGTTATAAAGATGAATGTATTGCCAAAAATGTTATTTTTGTTTCAGACCTTGCAGATTGTGGACAAGATGGATTGTTTCAAGAGGTGGCAGAGAGACATCTCTAAATTTGTCTGGCAGGGCAAAAAGCCCAGAATAAAATTTAAAATATTAACCGATGTGAAGGAAAGAGGGGGGTTTGCCCTGCCAGACTTTAGATTGTACTATGAATCAGCGGGTTTCTGCTGGTTGAAGGATTGGCTGCATCTTGAGAATACTGACATTTTGGATTTGGAAGGTTTTAACAATGCTTTTGGATGGCATGCATATTTGTGGTACGACAAGGTTAAAGCACACAAAGCCTTTAAGCATCATATTGTCAGGAAAGCATTATTTAATGTCTGGATAAGGTATATAGATTTACTGGAAAGTAAGACCCCAAGGTGGTTGTCACCTATGGAGGCAAAGGCTCTGAAAAGACTCAATATGGAGGCCAAATGGCCGAAATATTGGGAGATATTAGAACAAGAAGGAGATAAATTGAAATTGCAGAGTTTTGAGAAATTAAAAGACAAAGTGCGAGATTGGCTTCATTATTATCATATAAGAATGGCCTATAATGCGGACAGAAAATTGGGCTTCCAGGTGGAAAAATCGAAATTGGAAATGGAATTGTTAGAACCTAAAACTAAGAATTTGTCAAGAATGTATAACTTGCTGTTGAAATGGAATACTCAGGATGAAACAGTTAAATCAGCTATGATTAAATGGGCACAGGACATTGGTCATAACATTATGTTTGCTGACTGGGAAAAGTTGTGGACCACCGATATGAAGTTTACGGCATGTAATGCCTTAAGAGAGAATATTATGAAAATGATTTATAGGTGGTACATGACCCCAGTCAAGCTTGCAAAAATTTATCACCTGCCTGATAACAAGTGTTGGAAATGTAAAGAAACTGAGGGTACATTTTATCATCTTTGGTGGACGTGCCCGAAGATTAAGGCTTTCTGGGAGATGATATATAATGAACTGAAAAAGGTATTTAAATATACCTTCCCTAAGAAACCAGAGGCCTTTCTCTTGGGCATAGTCGGCCAATTGGTGTTAAAGAAAGATAGAACGTTTTTTATGTATGCGACAACAGCAGCAAGAATACTCATTGCAAAGTACTAGAAGACACAAGTTTTGCCCACCTTGGAAGAATGGCAGATGCAAGTAATAGACTATATGGAATTGGCAGAAATGACTGGCAGAATCCGAGACCTGGGAGAAGAAGCGGTGGAAGAGGACTGGAAGAAGTTCAAGAATTATCTGCAGAAACATTGTAAAGTGTATGAATGCTAAAATGATGTTGGATATGAAATAATATGGCACCAGTGGTACAGTGTTAAAAAATATGCAAAAAAAGTAATAGAAAAAGGGTGAAAAAAATAAGGTTATATTATGTCAAAGTAAATAATATGATAAAGGTGTTCAATTATAAGGAGGAAAGATTGGAGACATAATAGAAGTAATTATAATAATTAGAAATGAGTTTTGAAGAAGGGTAAGGATTTGCTGTATCCGATTGGACAAAGAGGAACACAAAAAAGGGAGGTGTGAGGAGGTCAAGAAAGAAGGTTCTGTAAACATGAGTCTGAAAATTGGATTTTTTGTTTTTATTTAGTGTACTGTTTTTGGTGTATGTTTTTTTTTGTATTTGGAAAAACAAATAAATATATTTTTTAAAAAAATAAATAAATAAGAAAGAAAGAAAAGAAAAGCATGTGTTTTGGGGGTGAATATGCATAGAAAGAAGACGAATAAGCTTTTTTTAGGCTTACTTCACTTCGTTTCATGTTTGTTCGGTGTGCATGGATATTCACCCAAAAACTGCAAAACTAAGTGATGTAAGCCAAAACAAAGCAAAACATGTGTTTTTTGTGTCAGTATGCATAGAAAGAAGAGGGGGGAAACTATTGTTTGGCTTATTTCACTTCCCTTTGTGTTTCTTTGGGTGGGCATGGATATTCATAAAAAAAACGCAAAAGGAACTAAAAAAAAACCAAAAGTAAGCAAAACATGTGATTTTTTGGTTAATATGCATAGAAAGAAGATGAATAAGCTTATTTTGGGCTTATTTCACTGCGTTGCTTGTTTTTCGGTTTGCATACATATTCGCACAAAAAAGGCAAAAGGAAGTGAAATAAACTGAAAAAAAGAATAGCATGTGTTTTGGGGGTGAAAATGCACAGACAGAATACGAAAAAGCTTTGTTTGGGCTTAATTCACTTTGTTTCACATTTTTTGGGTGTGCATGCATATTCACCCAAAAAATACAAAACAAAGTGAAGTAAGCCCAAACAAAGCAAATACACATTTCTTTGTGTGTCAATATGCATAGCAAGATGACGGAAAAGCATTGTTTGGGCATATTTCACTTCATTTTGTGTTTTTTTGGGTGTGCACGCATATTCACCATAAAAATGCAAAACGAATTGAGAGAAGCCCAAACAAAGCAAAAAAACGTGTTTTTTGGGTCTATATGCATAGAAAGAAGACAAATAAGCTTTGTTTGGGCATATTTCACTTCGTTTCGTGTTTTTTGTGGTGTGCATGCATATTCACCTAAAAAAAATGGAAAAGAAAGTGATATAAGCCCAAACAAAGCAAAACACATTGTCAGAGTCACCCGTGGTCCCAGCTCACAAGAGACCAAAGTCCACTCCAGCTTATGTACAAAAGCTTTTATTGAAGAACATTAGTAGCTTTACATCCGAGGTCCGTGACCCTACGTCTGTTACCCTTAGACCGCTGAAGTCCCCTCTGAGTCACTCCCGCCTCGACACCAGTTTAAGAGGCTTGTACTGGTCCACCTCTTTCTCTCTTTCCTTTTCCGCAGGGTCTTTCTGCCCCCCTGTGTTCTCTCCCTTCGGGACTCTCCAGAGGCTGAATCCTCTGCCGCCTCCTCCCCCCTCCTTCGGGCTTTGGGACCAGGCTCCTCCCCAGGACTCTCTTCATTTCCGCGCGCCTCCCATTTTGAACTTGGCGCGCTTACGTTGCTCCTGACCTTCCTTTCGACAGTTACACTGCCCTCAATACTACTTTCCTCCCCTTCCGGCAGGACGTTTTGCCCTGATCTCCTTCCCCTCTCTGCTTCCTGTTCTGCTCCTTCTGACACACTGGTCACTCCTCCCCCCTCACTCCGTTCCAGCGGAGCAGCCGGTCTCGCTCTCCAACTCCCACTGGGGGTTCCCCCTTCGTTTCCCTGCTCCTGACTGCTTCCCCCTCTAGCTCCCCTTGGCTTGACCAGAGGGGCTCCCTTTTGGGAGTCCTCCGATTCACTGGACGGACTCATGGACAATCTTGGGTCATTGTCATCCTCTTCCTCGTCAGTCTGGAATCCTTCCCCCTCACTCTGCGTCTCTCTCCCTGAACCCCTGACACACATGTTGTTTGGATAAATATGCATAGAAATAAGACAAATAAGCTTTGTTTGGGCTTATAGCAATTCTTTTTGTGTTTTTCGGGTATGCATGCATATTCTTTTAGTTTCTGTTTCTCACTGAGCAGCTGTGTGGAGTCACAGGACTTTGTTTACATTCCTGGGATTCCATACTATTTGTGCTGGTCCCAGGGGGAGGTTACCGCAAGGCATGGTCCTGGGTTGAGGGTCTGGAGACTGTCCACCAAGGGTGAAGTGGGGTCCAAAGCGAGGAGCCGGGCAAGGTCGGGAACTCTGGAAGAACAGGTCTGGGTGCTGGCAGAAACAGGTTTCCAACGACGTTGCTCCCGCAACCTGGGACCAGGCTGACTGGCCTTTATCTTCTCTGAGGCCAGGGGCGGTCCCGGCCCACACGTGACCCGCATCTCCTGGCCTTAAGGCGAGCACTCCTCCTGAGAGAACCCAGTTCCCTCCGCCTCTCTGCCCTGAGCCTCTGCAGCTCAGGAGAGGCTGGAGGGTTACTGGACCCAGGGGGAGGCTCACCTTCCCCTGACAGGGCTGGCAGAGGTGCACCTGTAGGCAATGGGTCCTCAATCACCTCCGGAGCCAGAATGGATTCATCTGGTGTCTGCTCCTGAGGATCCAGCACAGGTGCAGGCGTTTCAGATTCAAGGCCCTGCCCTGGAGGCGGGGACTCCTGTGCAGGCTGCGATTCTTCTGGTTCAGCCTCTGAATCAGATTCCCAGGCCATCACACTATTGGAGTCTCATGGGAAAGGAGACGGGATGTGACGTTAGTGGTTTCCTGTTTCCTTTGTTCCTTTGTTCAGTTGCTCTCTGCTTCCATAGAGAGAGGATGTCTTTTCTGTTCTGCGTAGTTTAGAAATAAAACTCTTTACAGTGTAGCCCAAACCTCTCGTCTCTTCTGCATGCTGCTGGGAACTCTGCTGATTGAAGAATGTGCCTTGGAGCCATATCAAAGTCTCGAGGTCGTTAATTAATCGTTGGAGGCAATTTCAAAGGCTCGGCTGGAAAATGGAGTTTTCTAAAGCTTGGCCGAGCGTAGATGCCAACATATTCATCCAAATGATGTGAAACGAAGTGAAGTAAGCCCAAGCAAAGCAAATCACCTGTTCTTTGTGTCAACATGTATAGAAAGAAGACAAATAAGCTTTGTTTAAACAACGAATTGAACTAAGCCAAAACAAAGCAAAACACGTGTTGTTTGGGTGAATATGCATAGAAAGAAGAGCAAAACCAAAGTATTAGAGAAAAATCAGGACAATGATGAATGCAAATTATTACAAGAAAAGACGGGCTTAGATAACTATGAGAAACTATGGAACGAAATTAAGAGAGATCTAGAGATATGGTCAAATTTAAAATTGTCATTAATGGGCCAGATTTCGGTGGTCAAGATGAATGTATTGCCAACGATGATATTTTTTGTTTCAAGCCCTCCCAATTATAGACAATGTGAAATGTTTTAAAGAATGGCAGAAAGCTTTATCTAGATTTATCTGGCAGGGGGGGAAACCCAGAATTAAAAACAAATTACTAACGGACTCAAAAGAAAGAGGGGGATTTTCCCTGCCAGATTTGAAGATCTATTTTGGAGCAGCAGCACTTTGTTGCATTAAGAAATGGATACAACTAGAGGATACCAATGTCTTAGATTTGGAGGGATTTGATAATGGGTTTGGATTGCATGCATATTTATGATATGATAAAGTAGAGGCCCATAATGACTTTAAAAACCATGTAATTAGGAAATCTTTGTATAATGTGTGGATAAAATATAAAGATCTCTTAGAAAGAAAGACACCCAGATGGTTCTCTCCAATGGAGGCAAAGGCCCAGAAAAAGTTAAATATGGAAACCAAGTGGTTGAGATAGTCAGATTTCCTACTGGAAGATAAAGAAGGGTATAAATTAAAACCATTTTATCAATTTAAAGACAATATAAATTGGTTACATTATCACCAGATCAATGAATTGTATAAATTAGATAAGAAAAATCTAAGTTGGAAACGGAGTTGTTGGACTCTAAAGTTAAAAATTTGTCTAAAATGTGTAATTTACTGTTGGAATGGCATACAAAGGATGAACAAGTTAACTCTGTGATGATAGACTGGGCAAGAGATGTGGGACACAACATAATGTTTGAAGACTGGGAAAGATTGTGGAAGAAAGGGGTCAAATTCACTGCATATACATTGTTAAAGGAAAATATAATGAATATGATGTATAGATGGTATTTGAACCCTGTAAAATTAGCAAAGATTTACCACAACTGTGATAATTTATGTTGGAAATGTAAAGAAAAAGAGGGTACTTTTTATCATATGTGGTGGACCTGCCCCAAGGTGAAAGACTTCTGGGAGATTTATAATGAATTGAATTTTTTTTTTTTTTTTTTTTGGAAATATACATTTATAAAGAAACCAGAGGCCTTTCTTCTTGGAATAATAGGTTTGGAATTGCCCAAGAAGGATGTTAAATTATTTTTGTATGCCACAACTGCTGCTCGACTTTTATTAGCTAAGAATTGGAAAACACAAGAAGTCCCATCAGTGGAAGAATGGCAGATGAAGATGATGGATTTTTCGGAGCTAGCCGACCTGACTGGAAGAGTCCGCAACCAGAAGGAGGAGGATTACCAGGAAGAATGGACGAAATTTAAAGACTATTTAGTTAAATATGTTAAGTTAAATTAATTGGAAAGTTTGCAAATACCAGATAGGCTTAGGATTGAAATATGTAATGTGATTAATATGTTGAAATGCCGAATGGGAATGAAAGAAATATGTTAAGTGATTAAGTTAATTTTATGAGAATATTGTTTTTGGAAAACCGTTAAAAAGATTTACACTGAAATTCAACCAGGGGGATATGAGGAAGTCACTTAACAATGATACTAAGTTTGGTTTAAGTACAGTTGAGATTGGAAAAGCTTACAAATATGAGATAGGTTTAGGATTTAAATATGAAAGGATAGGAATTAAGATGTTTAAAGCTAGATAAGAAAGAATGAAAGATGTTAAGTGATCAAGTTAATTTTTTTGAGAAGATTGATTTTGGAAACCTGATAAAATGATATGCAATGAAATTCAACGAGGGGGATTTGAAGAAGTCATTTAACAATGTTATTAAGATCGGTTTAATTACAAATGGGATGTATGTTTGTTTGTTTGTCTTAATTTTTTTTGGAAAATTAATTTTAAAAATTGAAGAAAAAAAAGAAGACGAAAAAGCTTTGTTTGCGCTCATTACACTACGTTTTGTGTTTTTTTGCGGTTTTTATGCATTTTCACTTAAAAAACGCAAAACGAAGTGAGGTAAGCCAAAACAAAGCAAAACACGTGTTGTTTGGATGAATATACATAGAAATACGGCAAAAAAGCTTTGGGCCTATTTCACTTCATTTAGTGTCTTTGGGGTGTGCATCCATATTCACTAAAAAAAACACAAAATGAAGTGAAGTAAGCCCAAAGAAAGCAAAACAATTGTTGTTTGGGTCAACATGCATAGAAAGGAGACGAATAAGCTTTGTTTGGGCTTATTTCACTTCGTTTCGTGTTTTCGGGGTGTGCATGCATATTCACCCAAAAAAACACAAAATGAAGTGAAGTAAGCCAAAACAAAGCAAAACATGTGTTTTTGTGTCAATATGCATAGAAAGAAGACAAAAAAGCTTTGTTTGGGCTTATTAACTTCATTTCGTGTTTTTTGCGGTGTCCATGCATATTTACGGAAAAAACACAAAACAAAGTGAAGGAAGACCAAACAAAGAAAAACACATTTTCTTTGGGTGAATATGCATAGAAAGAAGAGGAGTAAGGTTTGTTTGGGCTTATTTTACTTCGTTTCGTGTTTTTGGGGTGTGCATGCATATTCACCCTAAAAACCCAAAATGAATTGAAATAAGCCAAAACAAAGCAAAATACATGTTGTTTGGGTGAATATGCATAGAAAGTAGATGAAAAAGCTTTGTTTGGGCTTATTTCACTTCGTTTCGTGTTTATGGGTGTGCATGCATATGCCCTCAAAAAATGCAAAACAAAGTGAAAGAAGCCAAAGCAAAGCAAAATACAATTTCCTTAGGTCATCATGCATAGAACAAAGCCGAATAAGCTTTGTCTGGACTTATTTCACATCGTTTCGCGTTTTTTGGGTGTGCATGCAGGAAGTGAAATAAGCCCAAAGAATGCAAAACACGTGTTTTTTTGGGCAATAGGCATAGAAAGACGACGAATAAGCTTTGTTTCGGCTTATTTCACTTTGTTTTGCGTTTTGGGGGTGTGCATGCATATTCACTCAAAAAACGCAAAACGAAATGAAATAAGCCCAAAGAAAGCAAAACATTTGTTGTTTGGGTCAATATGCATAGGAAGACGATGAATAAGCTTTGTTTGGGCTTATTTCACTTCGTTTCGTGCTTTTTGGGTGTGCATGCATATTCGCTCAAAAAACGCAAAACGAAGTTAAAGAAGCCCAAACAAACGAAAAAATGAGGGTTTTTTGGTTAATATGCATAGAAAGAAGACGAATAAGCTTTGATCGGTCTTATTACACACCATTTCGTATTTTTGGTGTGTGCATGCATATTCACCCTAAAACACAAAACAAAGTGACAGAAGCCCAAACAAAGCAAAACACTTCTTTTTTGTGTCAATATGCATAGACAGACGACGAAAAAGCTTTATTAGGGTTTATTTCACTTAGTTTCGTGTTTTTGGGCTTTGCATGCATATTCACTAAAAGAAACGCAAAACAAAGTGAAATAAGCCAAAACAAAGGAAAAGACATGGTCTTTGTGTCAACATGCATAGAAAGATGACGAATAAGCTTTGTTTGGGCTTATTTCACTTCATTTCGTGTTTTTGGGGTGTGCATGCATATTCATTCACGAAATGCAAAACGAAGTGAAGTTAGCAAAAAACCCCGCAAAACATTTGTTTTTTGTTTCAGTATGCATAGAAAGAAGACGAAAAAGCTTTGTTTGGGCTTATTTCACTTCGTTTCGTGTTTTTTGGGTGTGTATGCATATTCACCCAAAAAAGGCAAAACGAAGTGAAGTAACCCCAAACAAAGCAAAAAACGTGTTTTTTAGGTCTATATGCATAGAAAGAAGAGGAAGAAACTATAGTTGGGATTATTTCACTTCCTGACATTTTTTGGGGGTGTTCATGCATATTCACTCAAAAAACGCAAAAAGAAGTGAAGTAAGCCCAAACAAAGCAAAACAGGTGTTGTTTGGATGAGTATGCAGAGAAAGAAGACGAAAAAGCTTTGTTAGGGTTTATTTCACTTCGTTTTGTATTTATGGGGTGTGCATGCATATTCGCTCGAAAAACGCAAAACGGTGTGGAGTAAGACAAAACACAGGAAAACATGTTTTGTTTGGGTGAGTAGGCATAGAAAGAAGATGAAAAAGCTGTGTTTGGGCTTATTTCGCTTTGTTTCTTCTTTTTTTCTTTTTTGATTTTTTTTTCCCCAATGCAGAATCATAACAAAAATTACAAACATTGAATCCAAAATAATACTATACAAACAAAAAAACCCGGAACATACAAAAAAAACAGAAAAGAAAAGGGAAAAAAACAAAGGAAACAAAACTAAACTAAACAAAAACGAAAAAGCTCACATCTACAGAAAAAAACATATCATTACGTACATAAACACAAATTGACTTCCTTCCTTTGTTCTAAGACCTCAAAAAATTTACTCTTACTGTATTGTTGTGTCTAATTAGATTACTTCCACCTTTGTACTTTTTTTTTTTACACCATTTTTCTTTTTCTTTAACCCTGTAAAGCATCATTCATTACATACCAATATACTTACTCAAGAACAATGTTTTTTCATATACTCTTTAGCACAACCCCATTCTTTCAATAATTTCTGGTCCGATTGTCCCCTTATGTAAGCTGTGAGTCTTGCCAGATTTATGTATTCACAAAATTTAATTTGCCAATCTTTCACTGATGGAATTTTTCTGCCTTTCCAGTTTTTAGCTATAAGCATCCTGGCAGCTGTTGTTGCATAAAGGAAAAAGCCTTAGCCCCCTCCCCTCCTTACCTGGCTGGCGCCCACGCCCACCGGAGGCAGCCAACCAGGTGTCTCCGGGGGGCGTGTGTAGCAGCTTAATGCTGTGGCGCCAGCTCCGCCTCCTCCTCATTCGTCATCGTCCCTCAGCGAGTCAAGACCAGCACAGAAGCCAGGGAAGTATTTTGCGAGCACGTGTTCATCTGTTGCTGATTTACTTTGCTTCTGGCCTCTCTCGTGCGCGTTTATTTCGCTGCTAATTGCTGATTTACGTTGCTTCTGGCCTCTCTCGTGCACGTTTATTTCGCTGCTATTTGCATTTGGTGCTGCCTCAAATCGCAGTCTGTTTTTGGTTGCTTGTTTTATTTTAATTTTTTCTTTGTATCGTGTTTTGGTTGCCTCTATTATTGTCGGGAAGTGCAGGGCGACGTTAGGCTCGCATCAGTCCGTGTGTGTGTCCTTGTGTGTCCGTGTGTGTGTGAGAGAGAAGGTTTGTGGTCTCCCCCTTTGCGTAATTAGCCCCCTCTTTGCTTTGCCTTGCAAGCGCTGTCTCAGCGATCTCCCGACATTAGGTCAGACACTCTCTGGGAGCGTGTGTGTGTAGTAAAGGCGCTCCTGCGCTTCTAGAAGCCAGGTCTGCATTCTATCAGCGCACAGGCTTGGCTTTGTTTTCCGTCCTTTAAAAACCCGAAGGAGAGAAAAATCCTAGAGGAATAACCCATATGGTCTTCTAGTTGTTTTCCGTTTGCGCGTCCTTTATTCCTTCACCGTCTGTGAGCTGTGAGAGCTCGCTTTCTGCCTGAGTTAACGCACGCTTCGCTATTAGGAAGTTTCAGTGGTTTAGCTGCCTTCCTGCCCATAGTACGACGTTTACAGGGGGAACCCTAGGGGAGTTTACCTTTCTGGAGATTTTGTTGGTCTCTTGGGCCATTAAACCGCTCTAGGGTCCTAAGAGAAAAGTTTAGCTTTCCCAACCACCTTCCCCGTAGCGTCCTGGTCGGGGGGGGGGGAGCTTTTCCAACGCATCCGCGATCTGAATATTAATTTTAGAGTGCCTGCTTATTTAGCGGTAGGGTTTGCTTGAGGTGAAACGTACTAGGAACGGTCTCCAGTGGGTGCACAGGGTGTGTGTGTGCGTTTTCAGGGTCTCGCCGTTTGTTCGAGAGGGGTTTGTGAAGGGGGCAATTTTATTTTCAACTCTGCCTGGGAGTAAGGCGCAGCAGAGTGTGCAGTAAAAGCCAGCTGATAGTTGTCGCCATTACTCTCTTGTCTCTATTGGGGCAGTGTCTCCACGTGCACGTGCACTGACCCTTTGTTGTCTTGCCCCTCCTTTCCCCGTCGTTTGCCATTTTGTGTGCTCAAAATCAACTGCCTCTATCATATTGTTTAAAGTTGGATTTGGCCGAGGGGATTTCCTATAGTCAGGCAGTTTTGCCCCTCTGAGCTTATTTCATTTTAAATCCTTTTACTCCTTCTCCCCTCGTGGGCACTCCCTCCCCCCTTCCTCACTCATTATTTTATTCTGTTTATTTCATCTGCTGAACTGCATTTCAAGTGACTCATTCTGTTGCCATAGAAGCGGTTGCTGCCTGGGGGCAGGAACATAGCAGTTAACGATTGGTAGTTAAGAGCTATTGTCCCTGGCCTTCTCCTTTGTAAGAGGCAGCTATTCAGTAGCTGCATTCACGGGGTAATACTTTGTCCCTTGTTGGCTTAAGCGATTGCCAGGCTGATTTTCTTTGCTGCTCGGCAGCTCCCATTCATAGCCCCCAGGTTTGAAGAGCAACAGGAAGCTTTGCATAGTGGCGGGGAAGCCAACATTTGGTGGTGTCGTTGACAGCCTATTGTTGGGGGCTTAAGGGGCAAGTGCTTCGCCTTCCTATTGCCAACTTGTCGCTGCTGCTCAATTAATTCCTGCGCTTTGGGGCGGCTATATGACAATTGTTAGTGCTCACTTTAGTCCAGTGCTGTGTAGCTGAGGGGTTTTTCTGCTGTTTGGAAATCGAAACTTGGAAGCATTGATGGGGCTAGTAGAATACTTTTATTGCATAACCACCCAGTAATTGCTTACCTTCAGTGACATTAAAACTGACAAGTTTACAGAGGTTGAGCAGTTGATCCTTCAATTAATCTTATTAATTAATTGGTACTGCAGCAATAGCAAACGGCGGTTGATCCTCTTTTTTTTTTATTAGTTGATCCTTCAATTAATTTTATTAATTAATTGGATCTACAGCAATTGTAGCTGTTGATCCTCTTTGAATCAGTTGATCCTTCAATTGATTTTATTAATTAATTCGGAATAAAGCAATAGCAACCGGCTGTTGATCCTGTTGAATAAATTCTATTTTAGACAATAGGGTATTAATTAATCAATAATAATAACGGGTGTAAATTAATAGTTTCTCTATAGTAACTAATTCATTGTAATAGTTGTATAAAATAATTAATTAATTATTAATAAATAAATAAATAAATAAATCATAAATATTATATAAATAAAATAAAATAAAATAAAATTAAAAAATAAATAAAATAATAATAATAATAATAATAATAATAATAATAATTTAAAAAAACAAAAAAACAATACTTTTTCCTTATTAGGATAGTAGTGGGATAAGGTTTCAAGCTAGCTGTACGAAGCACATCTAATGGCTCCCAAGAGAAAGCGCGTGTCTGAAGCAGCACGTAGCTCAGCTGCCAGCGCACCCCGGGGGCAACGGGATAGAGGCAATAACCAAAAGCCCATTTCTCATTTCCTTAAAGCATTTAGGTCGTTTATAGATGACTATGAACATCGCTTCCCCGACGAAAACCCCAGTCCCCCATCATCTCCCGATTTGATTCCTGATACGCAGGTGGTTCCGGAGAGTCTGCGATCTTCCCAATGGGATGATCTACCCAGCACCTCGGCCGCCCTCTTTAATGATTCTCAATTGGCAAGGGCAGGCACGAATTTCAGGACGGAACCGGTTAGGACCAGGTCAAAGTCACAGTCTTCCGCACCCATGACTCGGGGCCGGGGGGGGAAGGCGACATCCAAGTCTACACGCGTATATAATCCTGTTGTTCCTAGTTCTTCCAGACGTTTGCAGGATAAAAGGAACAGGGTGCAGTTACCAGAATCGGCCTCTTCATCCGAAGCTGAGGAGGATCAACAGGCTTTGGAGACAGCCAATACTACAGAGCCCAAGGAAAAGCCTTCAGGGAAGAGGCGCGAGAAGACAAAACACACTTGCAAGAAAAGCAAGTCGAAGAGGAAGGAGTCAGATGATGAGACAGGTAGTTCTTCCGATTATGATAGTGACGTGTCCTTGGGGTCTTACTGGGGAAAAGGAGAGGAAATATCGGGTTTCCCGGACTGGGCTCTAACTAGGAGAGCGAACAGTCTTCGGAAAAAGTTTGGGGGGACACAGGAGTGGAAGGACGGGGCCTTGGTAAAAGATTCAGTCACGTCCACCTATTCAACTGCAGATGTGATCCCAGGTGACCACTTATCCCCAAAATTGCGCGCAAAAATTCTGAATGGGGAATTTGTTGACATGTTTAAGTTAGTCCCCCCAGCAGAAGAGCTAGGGTGGGGCGAGAAGCGGCCTTCCCATGGGAAGCGTAGGACCAAGTACCCGCCCGTGCCAAGGACATTCGAGAACTGGTTGGATGGTTTCCAGGCTTTCATGGGGACGATTGTGGCGGCTTACCCCAAGAGGGCGGTCCACCTAGTCGCCTACCTTTCGCACATCCGCACCGCATGTGCCCTGTCAGGCGAAGCCGCTGCCATAAGTTATGATAAAAAGTTCCGTAGGAAGGCTTCCAGGATCCCATCAGCGCGCTGGGACCAGATTGAGAATGGCATCTGGTCAATAGCAGTGGGCCCAAACGTTGAGAAGAAACCAGTAGAGTCCTTCAGATCGGTCAGGGCTGAACCCAGAAGGGAGTTTAGGCGTAAGGTATGCTGGGAGTACAATAAGGGGTCATGCCAAAGGCCGGCCTGTAAATATGCACACGAATGCGATAGATGCGCCGGGGCCCATCCTGCGGCATCCTGCTTTAAGGGGGGAAAGCAGCCCTTTCGTGGAGGCCGGGGGTTCCATCACTCCAGTTCCAGGGGAGCCCCCGCGGCCAGGAACAGAAGATAAGGCAGTTTCTGAATTGGCGTTTTCCCCTATTAAGCTAGCCCCACTTTGTGATCTCCTAGCCTACTATCCAGATAGACAGGCGGCTTCTTATCTTCAGGAAGGTTTTTCCACTGGTTTTCGAATCCCAGTAACAGGTTCCTTGACAGCAAAAGATTCACCCAACCAGAAATCCGTTAGAGAGAGGCCGGAAATTGCCGAACGGAAAATAGCTAAAGAAGTGAGTGCCGGCAGAGTAGCTGGTCCGTTCCATAGCCCCCCAATACCAAATCTACATATATCACCGTTAGGGATAGTGCCCAAGAAAACCCCTGGGGAATTTAGGCTCATTCACAACCCTAAAGGGGGGTCGGTAAATGATGCCATCCCAACAGAGTTAAGTTCGGTGAAATATGCCACATTTGATCAGGCAGTAAAACTAATTAGGCGCTTTGGTCAAGGGACACTCTTAGCCAAGTGTGATATAGAATCGGCCTTTCGCCTTTTGCCAGTGCACCCCAATGACTTTTGGCTGCTGGGATTCAAATTTCAAGAGAAGTATTATTGGTTGTCACCAATGGAAGCTAGAGCGGTGAAAAAACTTAACATGGACTCTAATTGGCCAAAATATTGTGAAATTATAGAATATGATGGTGAAAAGGTTAAATTACAGAGCTTTGAGAAACTAAAATCCAAGGTTCGAGACTGGTTACATTATTATCAGATAAATGAGACTTTTAAGCAGGACAGGAAACTAGGATTTCAGAAGGAGAGGTCAAAATTGGAAACAGAATTGTTAGAGACCAATACTAAGAATCTGTCTAAAATGTATAACTTGTTGCTGAAATGGAATACACAGGATGAAACGGTTAAATCAGCTATGATCAAATGGGCACAAGACTTAGGTCATGATATTATGTTCGCTGACTGGGAACAGTTATGGACCACAGGCCTTAAATTTACGGCATGTAGTGCCTTGAAAGAAAACATAATGAAAATGATCTATAGGTGGTACATGACCCCAGTCAAGCTTGCAAAGATATACCATTTGCCCAATAATAAATGCTGGAAATGTAACGAATGTGAAGGAACCTTCTACCACCTTTGGTGGACCTGCCCAAAGATTAAGGCCTACTGGGAAATGATCTATAATGAAATTAAGAAAATCCTTAAGTGGACATTTGCAAAGAAACCGGAGGCTTTTCTCTTGGGCATGGTCGGCCAATTGGTACCAAAGAAAGATAGGACATTTTTTATGTATGCAACTACAGCAGCAAGAATCCTTTTGGCAAAGTATTGGAAAATGCAAGAATTACCTACTCTGGAAGAATGGCAGACGAAGGTGACTGAATTTATGGGACTGGCAGAGATGACCGGCAGAATCCGTGATCAGAGGAGAGAGACAGTGGAAGAGGACTGGGAAAAATTCAAAATATATCTTAAGAACTGTTGTAAAATTTCAGACTGATAAAATGTCAAGGGATAAGAAACAGAGAATTACAGCTGTAAATGTTTAAGTTAAGAAAACCTGAGGGAAGTTAAATATAAAAATGGAATGAAGGATTGCTAAAAAATTGGAAACAAGGGTGCAGTGAAGGGGAGGTATGGGGAAGTCATGTGTTGTTTGTGTATGTTTTTTTTGTGTGTGTTTTTGTTTGTGAAAATTAATAAAAATTATTTTAAAAAAAAAACAAATTTCAAGAGAAGTATTATGTTGACAAGGCTATGCCGATGGGCTGCTCCGTAGCTTGCTCGGCATTTGAATCATTTAGCACCTTCTTGGATTGGGCGCTATGTTTTCGAACTAACACCACTGGGGTTACGCACTACCTAGATGATTTTCTTTTCGTGGGGAAACCAAATACTGGGGAATGTGCCTCCCTGCTTGGGGCCTTTTCAGCGCTGGCCCAGGACCTGGGTCTTCCCCTCGCAGCCAAAAAGACGGAGGGCCCGACTACGTGCCTCACGTATTTGGGCATTGAGCTGGATACAGTTGCCCAATCATCCCGCTTACCGGAAGAGAAGATTGACACCCTTAAGAAACTAATTCATGCCACCCTCACACTTAGGAAAATCACCCTCCGACAGATACAATCCCTGTTAGGCCATTTCAATTTTGCTTGTAGAGTGGTTTCCCCTGGACGCCCTTTCTGTGCCCGCCTAGCCAGGCTTTCGGTGGGTCTCAAGCACCCACACCACAGAGTCCGTTTTCCAAAGACAGTTAAGGCCGACCTGGAGGTTTGGGCGACATTTTTGGAACACTATAATGGAGTGTCCCTATGGGAGGATGTCCTTAACCTGTCCTCAGATTTTCAGGTACAATCAGATGCAGCAGGCTCTCTGGGCTTTGGCTTGTATTTCAAGGGTCGATGGTGCGCCCAACATTGGCCAACGGGGTGGCAGGGCAAGGGCATCACGCGGGATCTCACTTTTCTCGAGTTTTTTCCAATAGTAGTGGCCGTGCATATCTGGACGGAGGAGTTCCGAAATCGCAGAGTGTGCTTCAGAACTGACAACATGGCAGTGGTGAACATTCTAGCGAGGCAGTCATCCCGGTCTGAGAGGGTCTCCTCTCTCCTGCGGTTGTTCGTTCTCCGGTGCCTTGAGTACAATATAGTCTTTTCAGCCAAATTCATACCGGGGGTCAATAATGATATAGCCGATGCATTATCTCGCTTTCAGATGTCTCGCTTCCAGTCGCTGGCACCTGGAGCACAGCTGTTGCCCGAACCCTTTCCGGAGCACCTGTGGAACGTTGGAGACGCAAAGTGATTAAGTATTAGCGTCTGTTGCACCCTCCACTCTCAGGTCTTACAAGAAGGCCTGGTGCGATTTTTTGGGCTACAGGTCTGGCTCTTCGGGGCTTTCAG
Organism: Podarcis erhardii; assembly: GCF_964252035.2. Classification (NCBI taxonomy): domain Eukaryota; kingdom Metazoa; phylum Chordata; class Lepidosauria; order Squamata; family Lacertidae; genus Podarcis; species Podarcis erhardii. Next base: position 21,779,427 of record NC_138506.1, on the reverse strand, counting down.
CTAACGCGCCTCCCACCACTGATGACGTTTTGCAATACCTTGCACACCTAGATGACCTAGGGCGCGCACCTAAAACATTAAAAATACACGTAGCTGCCATTAGCTTCTTCGCTAAGGCCACGTTCTCCTACGATCCATGCAGTGACTTCCTGATCCGCAGAGCTATCGAAGGCTGGGGCAGGTTGCAACCCCCTAGGGTTCAGGGCCGTAAGCCAATTTCTTATGGGTTGCTCTCTCAAATACGCAAAAAACTTCGGTCAATCTGTTGGTCCCGGTTCGAGTCCCGCCTCTTTTCCGCGGCATATGCCATCGCCTTTTTTGCCGCCTTAAGAGTGGGCGAGGTTGTAGTCGAAGGTAGCCCAAATGGTTTGATGCGTGGCCTCCTTATGGAAGACGTGCAGCTGTCTGAGACGAGCATGATGGTACGGATACGTCAATCCAAAACTGATCAGGCCGGTAGGGGTGTCCTTCTTAAACTCACAGCGTCTGGGGGGCAGGGCCCATGCCCGGTAAAGGACACTAGGCAGTATCTTTGTCTCAGACCGCCTGGCCAGGGTCCGCTTTTGATTCACGAAGACGGGTCCCCCTTATTGAGACACCAATTCACAAGGGTACTCCGCAAAGCTATTGATGCTTGCAGTTTAGCTTCCCGGGATTATGCTGCCCACTCCATTAGGATCGGCGCTGCCTCAACTGCTGCGTGCTTGGGCTTGCCCGCGGACAAGATTAAAGAAATGGGCCGATGGAAATCCAATGCTTATAAAGGGTACATCTGCTATTTTCCCCTCTGCTATGTTGAACCTACTTACCCGTTTTCCCCCCTTTTCTTTCGTCCTCAGCCGTTCCCAGGAGAAGTGTCCGGATTTGCGGCCACAGTATAGTCCATTGGGCCCGTGTTCGGGCGGTCAGCTGCGGCCTTACCCACCATCTTGGTTTGCCACCTGGGATGCGAGTTTCCTGGTTTTCGAAATGCGGCATGCGGTGGGAAGAGCTTATGCCATTGCTGATTGGCAGAGTAGCCACGTTTGGCCCTCCAGACATCCTTATCATTCACTTGGGAGAGAATGACCTTGCTAATATGAGAAGCGTGGACCTGTTGTGGAACATAAAAAGAGACTTGGAGGCGATCGCGGCCTTGTGCCCCAGAACAATGGTGTTCTGGTCCTCTTTTTTGAAAAGAATTGTTTGGCGCGGTGCGCAGAGCTGTATGGCCATTGAAAAAACCAGGAAACTCTTGAATCGGGCGGTAGCCCGTTGGGTACGCTTTATGAATGGCCGAGTCATTTATCATGACCGTATCCGGATCGGCGACCAAGCCATGTACCGGAATGACAGAGTTCATCTTACAGACATTGGGAATGACATCTGGTTGGACAGCGTCATTAGTAGCATTAGGGATTGGTTGCAGCTGTGAGGGTATTGGCGGCAAGCCCCTTTGCGGCTCGGGTGGCGGTTAGGCATTGGATTCATGTGTTGTGCTGTGTCAAGGGCTAGGTGTGGCCATCGCCTATGCTATCTACCGTGGGTTATTCCGTTAAAGGAATCTGGCGGTCATGTATTCCGTCCGATGCCTGCTTGGCGGGAGGCCATGGCACGACCCTCGGTGACATCAGGGGGTGAGCCTATAGTTGGATTAGCATCAACAGGCTCCACCTACTGTTGAATAAACCCACCTCCTATAGTCATCCAATGCCTAAGCCAATACCTTTTCACTGCAGTAATCAATAAAGTTGTGGCCTTTCCTTGCCCATTAACCTTATATCACGTGTCCTTGTGTATTTATTTCACATAGCGGGGGTCGGGCCCTTGATCCACAAAGACTCTCCTCCCTGGAAGATAGGGGAGTGGTTGTGGGCGGGAGACCGAGCTCCGCCCCTGGTAGGGGGCCTTAGCCCCCTCCCCTCCTTACCTGGCTGGCGCCCACGCCCACCGGAGGCAGCCAACCAGGTGTCTCCGGGGGGCGTGTGTAGCAGCTTAATGCTGTGGCGCCAGCTCCGCCTCCTCCTCATTCGTCGTCGTCCCTCAGCGAGTCACCCACCCTCCACTCCCATTAAGCTCAGGGCCTAGGTTTTTGGCCTTGCTATGGACCTTAGGTTGGTCGCCCCGGTTGTCTGGGGGGGCTGGTAGGAATTTTTCCATTTGGCATTAGGCTTTTTGGTTTTTTCGCCTACCTCGTAGCAATCGTGACAACTTTTGTGGTATTGGTGGGTAGGTTAGGCATTGGATTCATGTGTTGTGCTGTGTCAAGGGCTAGGTGTGGCCATCGCCTATGCTATCTACCGTGGGCGGTCGTGTATTCCGTCCGATGCCTGCTTGGCGGGAGGCCATGGCACGACCCTCGGTGACATCAGGGGGTGAGCCTATAGTTGGATTAGCATCAACAGGCTCCACCTACTGTTGAATAAACCCACCTCCTATAGTCATCCAATGCCTAAGCCAATACCTTTTCACTGCTGTAATCAACAAAGTTGTGGTCTTTCCTTGCCCATTAACCTTATATCACGTGTCCTTGTGTATTTATTTCACATAGCGGGGGTCGGGCCCTCGATCCACAACTTTCCTTTGATTTTCGGGGATATCTTTTGTAATTAAACCTAAAAGGAATGCCTCCGGTTTTTTACTGAAAGATATTTTAAACATCTTTTTGAGTTCTTCATAGATTTCATTCCAGAATTGTTTAATAGGTCGGCATTCCCACCACATGTGAAACATTGCTCCTATTTCTTTTTTACATCTCCAACAGGTATTCGATTTTAATTTGTAATTTGTAAATTTTAGCCAATTTTACCGGAGTTAAGTACCATTGGTACACCATTTTCATAAAATTTTCTCTTATTGTATAACATGCCGTGAATTTAATATCATATTTCCATAATTTCTCGCTTTGGTCCAGCCGAATTACATATCCTATATCACATGCCCATTTAATCATAACTTCTTTTACTTCTTCATCCTTTAATTCCCATTCTAATAATAAATTATACATTTTGGATATATATTTTTTTTGAGTTTTGTAATAATACTTTTTGTAATTTTGATTCTTCTTTTTCAAATCCTATTACTTTATCCTGGTTGAATATTTGTGCAATTTGGTGATATTGTAACCATGTGGTACAGTATTGGGTCACCTCATCGTATGGTCTTAGTTTTAATTGGCCCTGTTCTTCCTTTAGGAGCTGCTGGTATGTTGCCATTCTTCCTATCGTATTTTTCTTTTTAACCGATATTACTTCTAGCGGTGAGACCCATACTGGGGTTTTCGGTTCTAACAACCTTCTATGTCTCACCCAGACCTTGTATAATGCATTTCTAATTATGTGGCTTAGAAATTCTTTATGGACTGCCACTTTGTTATAAATTAGATAGGCATGCCAACCATATCTGTTGTTCCATCCCTCCAAATCCAAAATGTCACTGTTATCCAATTTGATCCAATCCTTGATCCAAGTAAAGCATGCCGCATCGTAATATAGTCTCAGGTCTGGGAGTTCAAAACCCCCCCTCTCTTTTATGTCGGTTAATAATTTATGTTTGATCCGTGGCTTTTTTCCTTGCCATATAAACTTTGTTAGGTCCGTTTTCCATTTTTTAAAACAATCATCTTTACCTATTATGGGAATCATTTGAAAAAGGAATAGAAGTTTTGGTAAGATATTCATTTTAATAGCCGAAATTCTACCCCAGAGTGTTAATTTCAATCTTGTCCAAGTTTCCATTTCTCTTTTTGTTTCTTCCCAAATTTTTTTATAATTATCTTCAAACAAATTTATATTTTTCATTGTTATTTGTATTCCTAAATATTTCACTTTTTTTACAATTTGTAATCCAAATTTTTCTACCAGTTCCTTTTTCTCTTGATCTCCCATGTTTTTTACCATTAGTTTCGTTTTTTCTTTATTCAAAGCAAAACCTGATACCCTTCCAAAGTTTCCCATTTTTTCTAGAGCCTTTGTGAGAGCGGGCACCTTTGTACTCTTTTATAATAATACTTTTATAATAAATACTCTTTTATTTCAACCTCTGTCTCATTTCCTGCTTTATATAGCTTATTATAATATTTTGTAAAACACTTTTTAATTTCCTCAGGATTATCTAAAGTTCTCCCCTCTTCCACTATTTTATCAATCAGTTTTTCCTTTTGTCTCTTTTTCAGACCTTTGTTTCATCCATTTAATATTGTCCTCAATTTCACTATTTAATATTGCTGAAGCCTGGGTTTGTAATATTTTTAGTTTTTGGTTTATTAATTCATTTTTTGGTTGTTTTGTTAATAACTTTTCATTTATTCCTATTTCTTTCCTTATTTGTTTTAGTTTTTGCTCTCTGTTTCGTTTCCTTATTGCACTTTGTTGTATGTAAAAGCCTCTTATGAAAGCTTTACTTGCATCCCATATTGTCCTGAAGTCTGTATCCTGTTCTTTATTTAATTCAAAAAATTCTTTCAGTAGTTCTTCCGCTTTTTTCACAATCTTTTTGTCATTTAATAATCTTTCATTAAGTCTCCATCTTTTATTAGTTTTCTTGTATTCCTTTAATTCTAATGTGACTGGGTTGTGATCTATAATAATTTTGGTCTGTATTTCTGCTTTTTTAATTTTAGTTGTTAAGTTATTTGATACCCATATGCTGTCAATTCTGCCGGCTGATTTTTTAACTTCTGAGAAATGTGTATACTGTCTTTCTCCTGGGTTTTTATATCTCCATGTATCAATCAAATTTAAATTTTCTACCATCTGAAAGAAGGTGTCTGGGAGTCTGCCTTTTTTTGATTTTCTTTCTCTCTCTGTCCTATCTAATTCTATTGATGTGACACCATTTAGGTCTCCCATCAAAATAATTTCCTCTTCTATAAATTCCAGTAAATTAGCTTCTACTTTTCTGAAAAATTCTGTTTTGTTACCATTTGGTGCATAAACTCCTACTATAATTAAATGTTCTTTACCTTTTGTTATTTTTACCCCTAGTAATCTACCCTCATCATCCTTAAAGATTTTTTTTGCATCTAGTTTAGGGTTCACATAGATCACAATTCCCCTTTTCTTTTTTACATCTGAGGATATAAATCCTTGACCCAATCTCTTATTTTCTAAAACCCTTCTGTGATTTCTAGTCACATGGGTCTCCTGCAAGCATATAATATCCCATTGTTCTTTCTTCAATACATGTTCTATTTTATATCTCTTCCTCTTATCATTTAAACCGTTAACATTCCAAGATATAATTTTTAGATTCATTAATCTTTATTTATTATCTACAATGGTTTCATTGAGTGTATAAAAGAAAAGAAAAGAAAAGAAAAAGAAAACTCAGAAATTTTAGGATTTTGATAATCTGTTTCTTCCAATCTCTCCCCCCCTTAATACGCGCTTGTCTCTCTATGCTTCTTGTGGTGTCTGCGTTGTTTCCTCTCGCTCCAATGTTGGATCTCCAGTTAATTCTTTTTTGTACTTCCTCCAGAATTTTCCAAGCTCGTCTACTGATCTAAAAGTTTTTCTTCTGTCCTTATATGTGAAGGTGATGCCCTCAGGGAATTCCCACCGGAATCTAATCGAATTCTTCTTGAGAGCTTCTGTTACTGTCTTATAGTTCTACCTTTTCTTCAGAATTCTTTTTGGGATTTCCTTAAATATTTTGATAGGCCTATCTTCTATTATTAACTTCACTTGTCCTTTTTGATGTAATATTTTGTCCTTTAAAAGTATTGAGTTGAAAAAAATTAAGCAATCTCCTGGCCCTTTATAAGTGTCCGATCTTTCTGATTTGATCCTGAAAATTTTATCAATATCCAATAGCATCTCTTCTACCTCTACTCCCAACCAGTTTGCAATCTCCTGTGATAGTTTCTCTTGAATTTGTTCATCATGAGTTTGTGGGACGCCTCGGAAGCGGAGGACCATCTCCTTCTGACGCATCTCCATCAATGATATATCATCTAGCAGCTATTCATGGTCTCTCTTTAGGTCGTTTATTTCTTCCTTCGTTGAATCTTGTGATTTTTTAATGTCCTTATTTTCCATTTGCAATTTCTTCATCATTTCCTCTTGTTTGGTAGATTTACTCTTAAGTTCTTGTACAGATTTATCCAGTTCTTTATTTTTAAGTGAGAGGTCACTTATTTGTGTTGTTAAGTCTATTATTAGCTTTGAGTTTTGTTGGATGTTGCCAGCTAGTATGTCCAGCTTATCATTCAGGCTCTTTTCCATCCCCATTATAAGGTCTTTTATGTCAGCATTGGGGTCTGTTTCAGCTGTTGATTGTCTTCTCACTTGTAGACCTGACCCAGATGTCAGTGTAGTTTGGTATTTTTTAGAACCCATATTTGTCTTCTTCCTTTTAGTTCTGATCTAGATATCTTTATTTCAAACCAAGAATATATATATTCCTAAACTTTGAAAATGCTCTGTTTATAGTCTATAATTTGGTCCTTTTATCTGTTGGGATTGAAAGTCTGTTAAGATTCCGGTGGTTTTACCCTATGTTGTTATCAGTTCATCTCAAATATTTATTATTAATTTTTAAAAAAAAAAGTAAAAAAAGGTCCAAATTTTAATTAAAAATTAGTTAAATATTTTGTTTTACTTTAATTACTTTGGCATTTATCAGAGAAAAATTCCTTCGCAGTACTTAACATCCGTCTTAAGAACTTATTTTCTAGAAGCTGAACTTGGTATTTCAAATGTCCTTTCCTGTATAGCTAGTTTTCTTTATGGTTGTACTTCAAGCCTGTGTCTTAGCAGCGTTTTTAAAATTATGGGAGTAATTTCATTTTCCGCCACTAGGTGGCGCGATTTTCCAATTTACTTGTGAGGTGGTCCTTCTTGTTTTGTTTCTCTAGCCTCTCTTTGTTGCAGTGACTGTTTCTGCCACTATTCTTCTTCCGGCTTTTTTCCCTTCTGAGGGCGATGACTCACTCTCCCCCCCCCCCCGCGCCATTTTCGCCAGCTGCTTTCTTCCCTATTCCAGTCTTTTCCTCCTTCTTTCTCTCCCTTTGTATATCTCTTCCTCTTCCCTTTCACTTCTTTATCTTAATCTTTATTTTCCCACCGCTGCCTGGTCTTCAAATCTTTTCTATTCCTTCTCTTTTTCCACTGTATCCTCCACGTTCCTCCCCCTCCTTTTCCTTTTTCACTCACCCCTTTGTTTTACGCTGATCTCCTCCTCAATGGCCACTGCTTTGTTGTCACCTCTGCTGCTGCTGCTTGCTATTTCAGCTCCTTGTCTCTCTCAACAGAGCGTCCCCCTGTAGAAGCAGGTACTCAGTATGTCTCAGTTTTTATTTTCTGCCTCTTTACAAGGCTTATTTTCCACAACTTGATAAGTCTCAGAACGCTGAAGCTCCTCTCTCCATTAGCTTTACTGTCCTTTATAATATTAAGTTAGTCCGTACTCCTTTTATTTTAATTTAAGCCAGCGTTATTACCTTGTTCCTTCAGGAGTACTCTTGATTTTACAGTTTTAGTTTGGAGCAGCCTGGTGCTTTCTCATTCAGGTCTCAGGGGCATCTCACGGTCGGGTGTGCGATCTTTCTGCGCTGAAGTTCTTCCACCTCCCTCCACTTTTTGTGCTGGGACGGTAGAAAACCCCTTTATGTGCTGCTTGGATCGATTTTCTTCAGTCTGAAACCTCCTCTCAGACCTCTTCAGGGTTTGCGTCACCCTCGCTTCCCCGTCTTTTTATCCTGTATCTGTGATTGGGAGTGCTCTTACTGCAGCAGAGCGCTTTCCCTGACCCGACGCTGAGCGCGCCACGCCAGGAAGTCCTATTTCACTTTGTTTCATGTTTTTTGGTTGTGCATGCATATTCATATAAAAAACGCAAAACGAAGTGAAGGAAGCCAAAACAAAGCAAAACAATTGTTGTTTGGGTCAATATGCATAGAAAGAAACCGAATAAGCTTTGTTTCTGCGTATTTCACTTGGTTTCGTGTTTTTGGGCTGTGCATGCATATTCACACAAAAAACACAAAAGGAAGTGAAGTAAGCCCAAACAGAGCAAAACACGTGTTTCTTCAGTCAATAAGCTTTGTTTGGGCTTATTTCACTTTTCTCCGCGTTTTTTGGGTGTGCATGCATATTCACCCTAGAGATGCAAAACGAGGGGGGAAATGTCAGCTGCGCCTTTGAGCCAGTGCCACCGACTGGGCTCAACCTCTTCAGCCCTGACTGGGCCAGGCGAGCTGGAAAGCACTTCCAGAGGCCTTCCATGCAGGAAGCAGATCTAAGTGCTGTGGATTCACAACTCAGAGCTGTGAGCACCAAACTCACTTCCAGTAGTCAGCGGAGCACAGCAGAGCATGAACCACACGAACGACAGCTTCTGTAGAATAACTTCTTTTATTCTCTTCAGCTACTATACAAATTAACTACAGGGTGTGCATGCATATTCACCCTAGAGATGCAAAACGAGAGAGGAAAAACTTTTTCTTTTTTTTACTACGATATTACCTAACAACCCCTCCCCTAGAAGAACCGTCAAGTGAGATTGGAGAATAAACTGTGTGGAAATAAAAATATCAACTAAAGCCTTTGTTTTGTGAAAGATTTGGAAAGAAAAGAAAATGCTCTCTTGTGACGCAGTTTTAAATCAGGATCCGCCATTACGAGACAGACTATGTTGCGAGATTAATAGTCAAAGGGGGAGGCGAGCCGTTGCTCTGTTATCATGTTTGTATTCTAAGTTCGATGGCAAATCTTCCCTGGAAAGACTGATTTATGGAGCAACTTGTCTGGGGAAATTAATGAGCAGATGCCCAGATTTTATTTCATCGGAACTGAGAAAGATGGTGCCTGCTGCCCGAGCAGGACTTTTGGATTAGTGTGTGAAGATTTATTGCAAACAAAAGACTTACCAGCTTTAAAAAAGGGAGAGCCTTACAAAGTTTACACAGAAGCATAATAATGTTTACTTTAACTCGCCTGTGGAAACAACTCAGAGGCTATTAAGAAGAAAAAGGATAACAACAAGAAGATCGAAAGATGGGATTGGTGAATACTAAAATCAGCAGAAATATGAGTTGACTGGACCCTTACTGAACTTGAAGCATGGGAACCCCCAACAAAAATTTATAATTTGGCAAAATATTTGGACTTTATGATATGTATTGGTATAATTTGGAATAATTAATGTGATATGATTGTATTGTTAAATGGAAAACTTAATATTTTTTTTTTAAAAAAAAGAGATGCAAAACGAAGTTAAGTAAGTCCAAACAAAGGAACACATGTGATTTTTTGTTTAATATGCATACAAAGAAGACAAATAAGCTTTTTTCAGGCTTATTTCACTGTGTTGCATGTTTTTGGGGTCTGCTTGCATATTCATAAAAAAATCCACAAAAGGAAGTGAAGTAAGTCCAAACAAAGCAAAACATGTGGTTCTTAGGACAATACTCATAGAAAGAAGACCAATAAGCTGTGTTTGGGCTTATTTCACTTTGTTTCGCGTTTTTTGGGTGTGCATGCATATTCACTCAAAAAACGCAAAACGAAGTTAAGGAAGCCCAAAGAAAACAAAACATGTGATTTTTTGGTTAATATGCATAGAAAGATGACGAATAAGCTTATTTCAGGCTTATTTCAATGTGTTGCGTGTTTTTTGGGTGTGCATACATATTCACACAAAAAACGCAAAAGGAAGTGAAATAAACTGGGGGAAAATAGCATGTGTTTTGGGGGTGAAAATGCATAGAAAGAAGACGAATAAGCTTTGTTTGGGCTTATTTCACTTCTTTTTCTGCTTTTAGGGTGTGCATGCATATTCACCCTAAAAACGCAAAACAAAGTGAAGTAAGTATTCCATTTTTGTCTATCATATTCTAAATCATATTTCTTCCTGTTGAGTAGGGTTTTATATAGTGCAAGTGTAGAGTTTTTTTGTTTTTGTTAAAGAGATTAAATCTTGTAGCAGCAGGGGTGTTTCTGATGCTGCTGTAGTGTCAGGGCCAAACTGCCTTTAAAACATATGTTTCAATTGTATGTATTGACATTGTGTTTCCCTGCTTAATCCATACTTTACTTGCAAAGTCTTATATTCCACAAATTTGTAATTTTCATCAATTAATTGATTCAATGTCAAAATACAGTGGTACCTCGGGTTACATACGCTTCAGGTTACAGACTCCGCTAACCCAGAAATAGTACCTCAGGTTAAGAACTTTGCTTCAGGATGAGAACAGAAATCATGCTCCGGCAGTGCGGCAGCAGCGGGAGGCCCTATTAGCTAAACTGGTGCTTCAGGTTAAGAACAGTTTCAGGTTAAGAACAGACCTCCGGAACGAATTACGGTAAGTTCTTAACCCGAGGTACCACTGTACCTTTTTTCATCGAATTTTGCCAAATTATTACTTGATTTCCAATTTTTAATTTTGGGTTGGCCCATATTGTTAATTTCTCATGCTGATAGGGGTCATCCTTATTCTTTTTATTTATATTCATCCAAATTTTTATAGGTGCTTTAATAGTCTCCAAGATAATAGGATATTTCATAAAATTGGAGCCGAGTTTAGTCCACCCTACAAGAAGTTTGAAGAAACTATATTCGAGTGTAGCCCAATTGGGATTCCTGCTAGCTCTCCAATCATTGGTCTTGCTCAGCAGGTAGGCCTGGTGATATAGTTGCAGATTTGGGAGACCAAAGCCACCTTCCTTAGTTGGAAGTTGCATTTTATGTAGTGATATTCTTGGTGGCTTTGTACCCCACAGGCATGATCTAAATAGTTGATAGTTTTGATAGTTGAGAGGTTTAGAGGTCTCCACCTTTCAATATCAAAAGAAATCTCATTTACAATTTGATTCAAATTTAGTTTTACAATTTGGTCTATATCTGATGAAATCATTGTACCCAATTATTTAATAAAGTCTTTGCACATCTGAAATTGATGGTTTCTATACAATGTAGCCCTTGGCCCAATTGGTAGAATCTCTGATTTTGTCCAATTTATAGAATATCCCGATATTCTGCCAAAGGTTTTTATTTTCTCCATAATTTTTGGAATTGTATCTTCTGGTTTTGTAATAAATAAAATGATATCATCCGCAAATAATACAATTTTGTAATTATCTTTGTTGTGTTTTACACCCTTGATATGCTCATCCTGAATTATTGCTCCTGTTAATGGTTCCAGGCAGAGATTAAATAATAATGGAGAAAGAGGACATCCTTGTCTCGTTCCTCGATTTAAACTAATCAAATCAAATCAATCTTTATTATGGTCCAGAGACCCAACAAATTATTACAAAGCAATGCACAATTCATACAGCCTACCTCCAGGTTGAACAAGCATTTTGTTCAAAAGATAGGGTTCCTTGGTTCTTGCAACCACCGATAAAAACTTGGCCACTGCTAATGTTCTAGCGTTTGTCCGGTCTTCCAATAGGAACCTGACATAGTGAGCCTCTGATTTTCCCAGGAAAGGTACCAGCAAGGGTAATATCAGCTTGCTCATATTTTGCACAGTGCAGCAAAATATGTTTTATGGAATCGATGTCTTGAGGACACAAGCAAAGTATGTCATGGTAGGGAACTCATCTCAACCTGCCATTCAACACTGCAGAAGGAAAGACGTTTAGTCTGGCTTTGGTGAAAAGCCTTCAGTAATTTGGTACTGTCAGGTTTTTAATGTAAGATGTTAACGTAAAGACATGCCCATATTGTACCTCTACTGCCAGCGGACTACAGACTGCGTGTGATCAAGATTGCAAGTCACTGTGTGCATTATCCCATAATCTTTGCTTTAACGTCTTTAGGGCGCCTTCATAACCCAGGTAATACAGTTTGGGGGGGGGTGACAGACCAATAGAGGTGGCTTTTCTAGCCATGGTTTTCTGCCATTTGCTGACAAACTCCTCATTGGTCAGGTGTTGGTACAAACCCTTCCCTAGATCAAACACTGAAATCCTGAGTCAATGTATTAGGGCAGCCCACCATGCTTTAGTTGAAATTGGGCATTCACCAGCTTCTAACAGAAGTATGGAGTTGGGGACACAGTTGGGTACCTGCAGCAGAGATCGTAGAAATTTTGCCTGAAAGCCATCTAGCTTAGGCAGGTCCCATTATGCCAGACAGTTGCAGCGTACAGGAGTTGGGCAACAGATTTTGCGTTGAAAACCCTTAAGGCTGATGGAACATATTTGCTGCCCTTTGTGAACTAATCAAATTCGAAATTCTTCCATTTGTAACAATCTGGGACGTTGGGTTTTTATAAATAATTTTAATCCAATTACAGTATTCTATAGGGAAACCAAATTTACTTAACACAAACCCTATGAATTCTTTATATATTCTGTCAAAAGCCTTTTCTGCATCTAATGACAATATCATAAACTCCTCTTCATCTTTGTTTAAATTTATCAAATCTATTGTTAATCTGATATTATCTGTAGCTTGTCTTGTTTTTATAAAACCTGTTTGATTATTAGGTATCAAGTCTTGAATAACTTTTTGTAATTTTGCCGCCAATATTGCATTCAAAATCTTTGCATCAACATTCATTAATGATCTTGGTCTATAATTTGCACATTTAATAGGGTCTTTGTTAGGTTTTGGTATAATTATTATTAAAGCTTCATTGAATGCTGTAGCAGATATACCTTTATGAGCTATTTCCTCATAGACTTCTAGAAGTCTCGGGACTAGTAGATTTTTGAATATTTTATACCATTCTATAGGAAAACCATCTGGTCCAGGTGATTCCCCATTCCCCATTGTTTCTATTACATTTTCAATATCTGATATATTTAGGGGTGCTGATAGCATATCTTTTTGATCTTATTCAACAGTTGGTATTTTAATATCTTGAAAGAAGTTCTCCACCTCATCCTCTGATATATTTTCTGGCCCTTCATATAATTTTTTGTAGAATTAAAAAAAATCATTATTGATATTTATTGATGAGGTAGCTGCAATGTTATTTTCATTTCTTATTAAGGGTATTATTTGGTTCACTTTCTTTTGTTTTAGACAATTAGCTTCAATTTTTGTCGGTCTTTCTCCCTGTCCCCAATATATTTGTCTTAGACTTAGTAGGCTGAACTTATTTTTTTGAGCTAGTATATTATTCACTTCTAATGTTGGTTGTTGTATTCTTTCATATGTAACTTTAGATGGGTTATTCGCCATATCGCCCCATAGTGTTTTTAAAGAAATTTTTAGCTTATTTTCTTTTAATCTTTGCAGCTTGGCTTTGTTGGCAGAGAAGGATATTATCTTCCCTCTGATGTAAGCTTTATATCCTTCCCATTCCATCAGTCTTGACGTTGAAGATTTGGAGTTATTTTTAAAATATATTTGTGTTTCTTGGGTTATATATTGAATGAAGTTATTTTCATTTAATAATGATCTATTAAGATACCATCTCCTCATACCTTCCTGAAACCCCAGCTCCTACCTGATCTCCTGCTGCAACGGGCTCACTCCGCTGCAGTGGTTCATCTTCTGGGGCACAGTGCCCTCCCAAGCATGGATGTGCCTCCCAAACCCACCAATTAAAAAAACACCACCACCAAATATAGGGCATTTCATAGTATCACAGATTTGGAAGGAACCACAAGGGTCATCTAGTCCAACCCCCCGCAATGCAGAAATCTCAGCTAAAGCATCCATGGCAGATGCCCATCCAACCTCTGTTTAAAAATCTCCAAGGAAGGAGAGTCCACCACCTCTTGTGGTTGTCTGTTCCACTGCCAAACAGCTCTTACTGTCAGAAAGTTTTTTCAAATGTTTAGTCAGAATTTCCTTTCTTGTAACTTGAAGTCATTACCTCCAGTCCTACCCACCATTTCCTTTAAAATGTAAAAATCAGCCTGAATACGCATGTTGGCTCCCAAAAAGAGGACATGTCCACGTTTTCCCAGACATATGGCCACCCTGCATTCTATTATTTTGGCCATTGCATAATTTGAAAGCAGAGGAAAGGAGGGCTTGCTGGTTGAGTTGCATTTGGGGGGGTGAGGGTGGGAAAGCAGCAGATGCAAGCTAGCCTAGTAGCTTCCCTTCGCTCCTCCAGGCTCTACAATATTTTTGCTTAACTTTTAAAAAACTACATTGCCTCTTCCCCCCTTCTGTGTGTGTATGTTGAGCAGGTGCTGGCTGAAGTAGGCGGCAAAAAGCACACGGGTTTTAGACTTCCAGCGTGGTGCGCCTTGAGAACGGGTCGGGGAAAGTGCTCTACTTCGGTTGAGCACTCCCATCGCGGTAATGATAGAGGGGGGACCAGGAGGGAAATATAAAAACTACGAAGTGAAATTTTGCAACCAAACAAGAAAATCCTATCGAGAATGTACAGCTTACTCCTTGAATGGGAACTGAAAGACGAGGTAATAAAAGAAACAATGATAAAATGGTCACAAGACCTGGGCCAGACAATTCACTTAGATAGATGGGAAAAGCTAAGGAAAATTGATATAAACTTTACAGCTTCTTATCTGATAAAAGAAAATATAATGAAGATGTTTTATCATTGGTATCTCACCCCAGTAAAATTAGCAAAGATTTATAAAAAATACTCAAATCTCTGCTGGAAATATAAAACAGAGGTGGGGACGATGTATAATATGTGGTGGGGGTGCAAGGTGGTTAAACAATTTTGGATTGTGATACATGAAGAGCTCAAAAAGATGTTCAAGAGTTCAATTTCCAAAAAGCCCGAAACATATTTGCTGGGTTCACTATCCAGTGACATCCCCAAGGATAAAAAGAATGTATTCCTTTACGCAACAGCAGCGGCTAGACCAGGGGTCTGCAACCCGCGGCTCCAGAGCCGCATGTGGCTCTTTTGCACCTTTGCCACGGCTCTGGGGCGGATACTAGCGAGGGGAGGAGGCGCATTGTGCGCCCCGACACTCCCCACTGTGGCGAGCACTGTCCTGGCTGTGACGTCGCATGGGGGCGGTGCGTGCGTTAGTCACGCACTGTCCCGATGTCACCTTCCCGCCCGCCCGCCCACTACATTGTAAGGGACATGTACGCTGGTCACTGTTTTGAAGGGGAGTGAAGAACACACACACAAAAAATTGTAACTTGTTAATTTAACATTTATTTCTATGAGGAGGAGTAATTCTGAGGGGTCAAACAAAGAAATAATAAAAAAGTGACAAAAAAGTTATTTTTATAATGACGAGTTTTGCGGCTGGCTCCCAGTTGTTTTTTCTTCGGAAACGGGTCCAAGTGGCTCTTTTTGTCTTAAAGGTTGCAGACCCCTGGGTTAGCCTATTAGTGGCAAAAAAATTGGAAAACAGAAAAAATACCAGAAATATCAGAATGGCGAGCTAGAATTTGCAAATTTGCTGAGATGGCAAAATTAATGGCAACAATTAGAGGCTGTTCTAATAAAAAAATTCAGAAAGAGTGGGAGTGCGTAAAGGAATATATGGAACGATTTTGTTTTGGAGCTCAAATTCAACAGTTAAAGTGCGCAAGGATATAGGACAACATCATAACACATACTCTCTTCGGCCGACGATGCAGGGAATCCCCTGAAGGAGCTGCCGTCATCCTCCGAGGACTCAAACCCCGCTTCCCACCCGCTCCGATTTCTTCCCGCGGGACGGGCTTCCCAGTCCGATTCCTCCTCCTCTGACGTTTCTCCCCCTTCCTCTTCGGAAGCAGGAAAACCCACAAAATCCTCTTCCTCGTCTGTGGTCCCAAATTGCTCCTCCCAGAATCTCTCTATTGGTTTGGGCTTACCCAGATACCTGTCGTGGAACTCTTCCACCAGGTATCCATCATCTATCTCCCCCGCGGGAACCCACGTGTTTTCTGACTCGGGCTCCCCTTCCCAAGCTACCAGGTACTCCACTTGCCGCCCCCGCCACCGCGAATCTAGGATCTCCATAGCCTGGTTGTGGTGTTCCCTCTCCTCTACTTGCGGGTGTGTGATGCCTTCTCCCCCTTCCCCCCGGAACTCTCGTTCCCCCCTGTACGGTGAGAGTAGGGACCTATGGAACACCGGGTGGATCTTCATGCTGTCTGGCAACTTGAGCCTAAATGCCACAGGGTTCACTTGCTGCATCACCTCAAAAGGTCCTAGCCGTTTTGGCCATAGCTTCTTGCACCCTCCCTTAAAGGGTAGCCCTTGGGTGGACAACCACACCCGTTCCCCCACCCTTATAGTCTCCCCTTCCCGGCGGCGCTTGTCTGCTTGCCTCTTATAAACTTCCTTGGCCCTCTCCAAGTTCATCTTAAGTTGCTGGTGCAGGGCCTCCATTTCTTCCACAAACTGTTCTGCCGCAGGCATGCTCCCCCCTTCCTCCCCCCTCCCAGGAAAGGTCCTGGGGTGACACCCATAATTAGCCATGAGTGGGCTCATCCCCGTGGACACATGCTCAGCGTTATTGTACGCAAATTCAGCCAGTGCTAGTCTCTCTACCCAATCGTTCTGTCTCTCGTTGACGTAGCAGCGTAGGTATTGCTGTAAAATACTGTTCGCTCTCTCTGCTTGCCCGTTGGTCTCCAGGTGTCTCGCCGTCGAGAATCCCACCTCCACCTGCAATAAGTTCATGAGCCTCCTCCAGAACCTCGAGGTAAATTGTTTCGCGCGATCCGAGATGACCCTCAAAGGAGCTCCATGCAGCCTGAAGATGTGGTCAACAAACAACCTGGCCGTTTCCTCTGCCATTACTGCATGTGAGGAAGCTATGAAGTGGCACATTTTGGTTAGCAGATCCACTACTACCATGACTGCTGTCTTCCCTCTAGACTTGGGCAAATCTGTCATGAAATCGATAGATACCACCTCCCAGGGTCTTCCCGGTGTAGGTAAGGGTTCCAGCCACCCTGCTGGGGCAGCCCTCTCCCCTTTAGCCCGTTGACAGCAGTCACACCCACGTACATACTCTCGTACATCTTCCCTCACCCTTGGCCACCAGAACTGCCTGGTAACCAGCAACATAGTTTTGTGTTGACCAAAGTGCCCCGCTGTTGGGTTGTGGTGAAGCTGTTTGAGCACCCTTTCCCTCAAGGTTTCCCCTGGTACGTACATCGCCCCCTTGTAGTACAGCAGCCCTTCCCTTTCCTCAAAGCCTCCCTGGTCTCCCCTCGCTTCCCTGAGTTCCCTAATTCTGGTTTGGGCGAATTCGTCGTGGCGAATCAGCTCGGTTAGTTCTCGTTTCCCAACCAACGCTCCCCCACACACCCATCGTTCCTCTGGGAACACGTGTCTCACTTCCGACGGTCCCTCTCCTTCCGTGTACTCCGGTTTCCTGGATAGCGCGTCTGCCCTCACGTTCTCTTCTCCCGGCACGTACCGGATCTCGAAGAACAACTTGGAGAACTCCTGTGCCCACCGAATCTGTCTCTGGTTGAGAACTCGAGCCGTTCTCCAGTATTCCAAGTTCTTGTGGTCCGTGCACACCTGGATCTTGTGCTGGGCTCCTATTAGCAGATGTCTCCACTGCCGAAAGGCTGCGTAAATTGCAAGCAGTTCGCGATCATACACCGTGTAGTTTTGTTCCGACTTGCTCAGCTTCCGTGAGAAAAAGGCGCACGGCCTCCAGCTCTCCTGCTGGGGCCCCGGCTGCAACAACACCGCTCCGATGGCCCGATCCGATGCGTCTGTCTCCAGCCTCATTGGCTTCTGCAGATCCACGTGCAGGAGTTGCTCCTCCAAAGCGAACGCCTTCTTTAGTCTTTCGAAGGATTGTTGGGCACTTTTGGTCCAGACGAACTTCCTCTTGCTACTGAGACAATCCGTGATGGGTGCGGTCAAGTGGGCGAAGTTTTTGATGAACTTCCGGTAGAAGTTGCTGAACCCGAGGAACCTCTGCACATCCTTTCGTGTTTTGGGGGGCTTCCACTCCAGCACCGCCTGCACCTTGCTGGGGTCCATAGCCAGGCCCCTGTCCGACAACTTGTACCCCAGAAATTCCACTTCCCTGGTGTGAAATTCGCACTTCTCCAGCTTGACCCACAACTGGTGCTTCTGCAGTCTCTTTAGCACTTCCCTGACGTCCTGGACATGCTGTTTCTCATTGTCCGAATAGATTAGGACGTCGTCCAGAAATGCTACGCAGTTCTTGTACAGTAGGGAACCCAACACGTGGTGCATGAAGGCTTGAAAACAGGCGGAGCCTGACTGTAATCCAAATGGCATGACCAAGTACTCAAAGGCCCCTAGGGGGTAACATGGTTTTCCATTCGTCCCCCTCCCTCATCCTAATCAAATTGTACGCTCCCCTGAGGTCCAGCTTGGTGAAGATCTTTCCCTTCCTCACCCGTGTTAAAATGTCATCAATTCTGGGCATTGGGAAGGTCACGGGTTGTGATACAAGGTTTAACTTTCGATAGTCTACGACCAATCTGGGCTGATTCGTGTTTTTTTTGTCCACAAAGAACACAGGGCTGCCCCCCACTGCCTTAGATTCTCTTATGAAACCTCTTTTCAGGTTTTTGTCAATAAAGTCCCGCAACTCCTGCATCTCCCGATCCGACATGGCATACAGCTTACCCACTGGCAGCTGCGCCCCTGGGAGTAAGTTGATTTGGCAGTCAAAGGGTCTGTGTGGTGGCAGCCTGTCCGCCTCCCTCTCGCTGAAGACCTCCTGCAGGTCAGCATACTGTGGCGGCACCTCTCCTCTCGGCTCCAGTGCTGTTCCCGCCACCCTGGCCACCCTCAACCTTGGCCTCTCCTCCCCTAGACAGTGTTCCAAACAGTGAGCTGACCCAAAGGTGAGTGTCCGTTGATGCCAAGCCACTACTGGATCATGTAGTGCTAGCCAGCTCATGCCTAATATTATTGGGGGTCCCGCCAGTGTGGCCACGTGAAAGGCGATGGTTTCCGTGTGCCTGGAAACCCTCATTCTCATTGGTGGGGTTTGATGCGTCACCTCCCCTCCCAGCAGTTCCCTGCCATCTATCGTGGTGACTTGGAGGGGAAAATCCAGTGGCAGTAGGTGGAGTTGGTGCTCTAGTGCGAAGTCCTTGCTGAAGAAATTGCAGGAGCTGCCTGAATCCAGCAGTCCCTTTACCTTGACTGGGTGTCCATTTGGGAGTTCTAGCACCACCTCTATGGCTATTGATGCCTTGGGGGGGTCTGGTTGGGGCACTTCTATTAGTTGCTGGCCTGGCTGCTGTGTCCCCCGATGGGCAGCCAAGCGTTGGCGTTTCCCTGCACATTCTCCTCTGCCCCCTCCTCCTCACCAACAGCGGCTCCCACCATCCCTTGCCAAGCCTTTCTTTGTGGACAAGCCCTGGCAAAGTGTCCTGGCCGTTGGCAGAGGAAACACTTCTTGGTGCCCTTGCCATCCTTTCCCTCCCTCTTGCGTCCCTCGCTGGCGTTTGAAACCTCGCGCACACGTGCTCCATCGATTTCCATTGGCTCAACGGACCAGGAAGGCTGCCTTGGCATCTCAGGAATGCGGTAGTCAGGGCAACGCTCTCCTCTCCCTTTCCCGCCTCTCCAAAGTGCGCGCTTCCTGTCTGACTCCTATCGCAAGCACAGCTTTGGTCAATTCGTCCATCAATTGAGGGCGGGGCGGGCGGGAGAGCTCGTCCTTCACGGCTGGGGACAACCCCTCCTCAAACAGCATTTGTATAGGTGGGGAATCTAGGTTCCATTCCAGCCGGTGTATTAACATTGCAAAACGGGACCAATAGTCTCTAACTGATAGGTCCCCCTGCTTGCACCTCATCAGTCCCCGCTAGGTCACACTCTGCTCCTCTTGGCTGGAGTACATCGCATCCAAAGCTTGGAAGAACTTCCGAAGGTCCCTCATGGGAGCATTCTGCGTGGCCATTAGGGGTCTGACCCATTCCCGCGCCCCATCCTGCAGATGCCCCACGATATATGCCACCCTCTCTGCATCATCAGCAAAGTCATCATGCTGCAGTTCCAAAGCGTACTCTATTTCCGTTCGGAACGCGTTATAGTCCTGGGGCTTCCCCCCAAACTTGTGTACCAGTCCAGGCACCTTCCTTGCCACGGGGGTGGGTCTGACCTGCACATCCTGAGCTCGCCTTTCATCCAGCCGCGCCGTCAGCAGAGCTACACGCTGTTCCAAATCTCGGTTCCTCTCCACCATATTCTGCACACTCGCAGCTTGCTCTGCGGCGCCGGCACCTCCAGTCTGACTCATGGTCTCCTGCCTGTGCACAAGTAACGTCAGAGACTGACAGATTGCTGTAATGGTTATAAGGGGTTACTTGTGCGTAAGTTGCCGTTACTTTTGGCTAGATCGCCTGGCTAACCATGCCTCGGCTGACAGCCCTCACTCCGTGGCTGTTCAGTCGCTTGCAGAATCCGTCAGTGGGCGTTTCTTGAACCTCTTCCAGCATAGAAGCTGTTTGACGCCAAGTCTCCACCTACTCTCCCTGCGCGGGACTCTTCTGCGCAAAGAAGGAGTGGGCAGAGGCGTGCCCGTGCTCTCTCCACTGGTCTCGGGTGAAGAGTCTTGGAGACCCCTCTCCGAATCCTCCATCTCCCTCCCTTCTCTACTGGTGTTACGTTGAATTCCTTCCCCCCTGCTGGTCCCCTCTCCTGCATCGCTTTGGAGCCTTGCCTCCACCTCTCGCTCCGATGTCAGTTCCCTGACAGCAACCCTCAGTGCTGCGTCTGCGCACACGTGTGACGCAATTTGGTGCTTCTGTGCATGCACGAGGGCCGAAACCCAGAAGTAACCCATTCCAGTACTTCTGGGTTGGGTGTGGTCCATAACCTGAAAACGCACAACCCGCAGCATTCGCAACCCGAGGCATGACTGTATATCGCCCTATACTCACAGCTCGCAGGCGGATTCTCAGCAAAAATAAAACCACAAAATACATAATATAAACAAGAGCAACCCAATAACCCCCCCCCCAATTCCCAATAAATTAAAACAAGCATTTGTAATCAAAAATCAATATAAAAGGGCATTGTTATAGGAAAATCCTTGGGCTCACTTGGATTACCAAACAAAGACACCAGCCAGGAATATAGGAGCAAAACAGCAGCCAATAGGCCTGGTCTTTATTCAAACAACTGTTGCAACAGGACTTCCACCCACCACATGGGATAAGCAGGAAGAAGCCCACAACAAAGGAAGTTTCTTATTTTTATCAGTTTCCAAAAGTTACTAGTGTTATAAGAAAAAACTACCCAAGAGCCCATATAGATTCCTTATGTAGGTTCCCTATCGGTAGGAGAAAATAACAGAGGCCGACCAGAGAATATTGAAAAGCACTTGGATTACCGAACAAAGACACCAGCCAGGAATATAGGAGCAAAACAGCAGCTAGTAAGCCAGATCTTTATTAACTGTTGCAACAGGGTGCTCACAACCACACACAGGAGGCAGGAGGGACCCTGAACACTGGTGTGCAAGCTCTTATATAGACTTTTGAAATTGCTCACCCTGTAGCCCAAGACCACTCCCCAATACATCATACATGTCCATTAAACTTTAATTAGTTTAATGTTAAGTAAACGTCCAGTGCGCTTCCAACGCCATAAGACTTATCTCAGCAGAGAATTTCGTGCAGCGGCTGAAGGAGGCAGGAGAGTCAGTACCTTTCAATGAAGAATCCTGGAGCAAGCACTTTGGAACTCAGGAAAAAACTTTATTTACAAAAGCAAAAACCCTGGCGATAAAGCACACATGCTTTTATCTCTGGGATAAAGAAAAACTTTACTCCAAACTTAACTCGTATCAGCAAGGGGGGAAGAGAGAGAGAAACACGTGTGAACTGACTATTTATACAAACTAACTCACATTCCTGGATGCTTAATGACTTCCAGCTGCTCAGTGATTAGAGCGACTTGTTACCTCTTAACCCTTTAGTACCAACAATACATACATCACAGAAGGAGGCGGTCAGCAGCAGAGGAGGCAGTCTACAGCAGAAATCCTGTTTGCCAGGGTACCTGATAATGGTCACTGATTGCATTTTCTGGCAGTCTGGGCATTCTTTTGTGATCGTAAATACTCAGTTCCTGAATGCAGGTCACAGGCTCACCCTATTCATACACAGATACGCCCTTAAGACAGGATTTGTGAGCAAAGAGACAATGGGGAGGTTTTCCCATTTCCTTCCTCCTTGCAGAGAAATATTTGAGGTCAATTTGGGAGAGTTAAAATGGTTTCAGGACTATTTTCCTGTACTGTTCATACATGTGGTTTATATGTTTATGTATGTGTCTGCCTGGTACATCTATGAACATGTATTTTATATCTTAGACCTTATAATTCTCATAACACTAGTAACACCCCTAAAACTACATCACACTTACTGTTGGAAACTGGCCCCCTCGGGAAGGCTGGCTCATCTTCCCAGGCTTGTTGGGGCCTGTTTGCCGGTGACCTACCCTGGCTGGCATCCCGGCAGACCAGGGAGATCTTGATAGGCGACACCTCCCTGATGAAAGGTGCACACCCCCTTCCCCCTTGCATAGCAGCAGGAGAAAGAAATCAGTCAGAAAGTCTATTTCATCTCTACTTTATTTCTGACTGTACACTATACAAAAAGCATGTCTGCTCACTCAGACTCCTCTGAGCAACAGAGTAAGACTTCCCGGACACGAACAACAGGAAGGTCTCATATTACACAGAGAACAAATCCCTTAGAATTGCCTGGAACATCCTGTCCCACGGTTAGACCCATCATGTTATGTAAACATTGAACTGCTTGTTCGCAGCTGCGTAGTACTCATATCCCAACACTTACAGCATAAGTACATCACACATTGGGAGGGTCTGGGAGCAGTAACCTGAGCATCAGGGCTTGCCCCCCCCCCACCTCTACCATATACCCATCAAGTGATACAAAAGAGATATTTACATTTCCCTGTTTCTCAGCCAAGTTAATCAAACCCTTTTGTCTTCATCTGGGTTTGTTATTGTTTCTGGAATGGCTACCTGTCTGGCACCCAGATGTCAGAATGCCAGACATTGTCACTCAGGCAGAGGGGCTGCTGAGTATGTGGGCTCACGCATTAGGGATTATGGCTGCCCTCACTCATGTCCCAAGCTCCCCCCTTGGTAGCCATTTTCTTCCTGAACAGAACAACATTGGAATGGCGTAAATCCCACACTGGAGTGATTCTATATGAATTTCTGAAGTTTTCCCAGTGAGCCAGTACATAGATACATTAATCAGTGAATTGTTACATTTGGTAATGTGCAGCAGAGTCCCTTTGAATAGATAGGGAAAACTGTGATGAAGTGTTTTGTGTGGAGTTTGGAACAGACAGGGTTAAAACTCTGTGGTGTCCTGTATCTGGGAGGAGCTTGACGCAGAGAAGTGTGTCACAGTCTGCAAGCAGAGTTGCTTTCACTTCTGACTGAGAGACACAGCTCAGCTCCGAGGCTGCAGGCTGTGAATGTGTGCTTTTGGAATGGCTGAAGTTTCCGATGGAAAGAGACTGATTTATGGCTTGTAAATAAACGCTTCTAGAGATAAGAACCGATCTGCCTCTGGACTTGATTTATCCCTATTCTCACACCGACACAGGACCGCTGCTGCTACTCTGCTCTCCTGCCAGGTCAGAGCTTCCAAGCAGAGAGCTGCCCAGAGGAAGCGTGACTGGACGGCAATTTATCTTTACCCGAAGGTGGATTTATTCACCCCACTCCAACAGGTTATGGGACTTACGTGTTTCCTGATAAGTGTGAGAAGGGAGGAAGACTGCCAGCTTTGAGTTGCTGAAATCTCCTGCCAGGAAAGGGCAGTGGGAGATGCTGGAGAGCGGAGCCAGGAGCCAAGGAAGACGGCTGCTTCGGAGGTCCAGCTTGCTGGCAAACAGTGTGAGTACGCTTAAAGCCCCGGTGGGAGGAGAATGGCTGCTGCACAGGCACAGCAGAGCCAAGAGAGCTACCCCAGTGAGAGACTGAATGGGACCAATTGGGAGGCCTGGAGTGAGTGCATGTACTGCTGGCTGGAGGGAAAGCAGCTGTGGGAATGCACGCAAGCCGATCCAGTCCAGGCCCAGCCCAAAGCAGACGTGGCTGATGCTCTAGAGAGAGAGCAAAGGGTGCTAGCCATTTTGAGGGCCAGCGTTGAGACTTGGCTGTTGCCAAAGCTCCATGGGAAGAAGCCCTGGGTCGCGTGGCAGGCACTTAAGACGGCATGTCAGGCCGCAGTGGGAGCCAGACCAGAGGGGGCTGGAGGACGCCCAGAAAGTCCAGAAATGGCTGGGACTGTGTTGGGAAGCTGTTGCTATGCTTCAACACATCTGTGTGATGGACTGTGTGCTGGAGAAAGGCTAGGAGCTGAAAAGAGGAAGGCAGTTGCAGGCTGTTCCTCAGGCAACGTGGCACCCAGGAGTGGGGGTGCAGGCCGATCCAAGAGCTCTGAGAAAGCCAAAGTCTCCAAAAGTTGTTTGTGCTCTGAGGCGAAGTCCAACAGCGAAGGGCATTGTTCTGCAGAGGCTCTGGAATGCAAGGTCAGCCACCTGCAAGGAAGGCAGATAAGCAGTGGTTCTCAGACAGCGGAGCCTGAGAACACCAGCAGCAGTTGTGCAGTAACCATGGCAACCAGGACGGACACTGACACTGACAGAGGCCCTGGTGGGGGTGCGAGCGTCGCCATGGCAGCTTTGGAAAACAGCCAGAGAGACACTTTATCTCTAATCATCGATACAGGAGCTACTCACAGTCTTGTGCCATCTGGTGGGCTCCTGAGGAACTGCAAGACAGTTTAAACTGGACGTTATGTCAAATTAGCAGATGGGTCTCAGAGACCATTGACTGAATCTGGGTTTTTATATTGTTCTTTCTTGGATCATTGGGTGCAAGCTTTTGTAGTCCCAGAGCTTGCACACTCTCTTTTAAGTGTGTCATCACTAAATGATGATGGGTTCGATGTTCGTTTTTCTAACAATTTGTGTTCCTTTTACAGGGATGGGAAGAAGATCTACAGCGTTGAGAGAAAAGACAGGCTCTTTCTGGTGCAGATGCCTGTTGAAAATGGGGCTGGTGGTAAAATGGGACTGGTGGAAAATGGGACTGGTGGAAAAATGGGGCTGGTGGAAAATGGGGCTAGTGGAGAGTCCATTGAAGATGCCCATGTGCAGTGTGCAAATGTCCCACCACACGATGATTGTATTCACTTGTGGCACCGAAAATTTGGGCACGCTGGGTGGTCGCTTGTGCGAAAAGCTGCAGAAAACACCATTGGTTGTAGGTTCAAGGCTTGTGACAGATACCTAGATTGTCAAGCCTGTACGCAATCGAAGATCACAACATGGCCATACCCCAGGTCAGAGAGGAGAACCAGCAAACCCTTTGAACTTGTGCATGCAGATTTGTCAGGGCCCATGCCAACACCTTCTTTAGCTGGGTCTAAGTGGATTCTGGTTCTGATTGACGATTTTTCGAAATTTGCTTGGGTTTTTGCGCTTAAATGCAAATCAGAAGCAGCTGCACTGATCAGGGATTGGATCACAGCGATAGAGCTGCAGTTCTCTACCAGGGTGGTTTCCTTTCAATCTGATCGCGGGGGGGAGTTCACAGGTTCTGCGCTGCAATCGTTTTTCAGGCAGAAGGGTATCAGTCATCGATTGTCTGCCCCCTACAGTCCGCAACAGAATGGAGATGCAGAGAGAAAGTTTCGCACACTACAGGAATCTGCGAATGCTATGTTGGCAGACTCAGGTTTGCCACAGCGCTTTTGGGCTGAGAGTTATAAGACAGCATGCTTTGTGCAAAATCGAGTGTACAATTCCAGTGTAGGCAACACACCGTTTTTCTTGTTGCATCACAAGAAGCCGAAGGTGGGGTTTCTCCATGTTTTTGGGTCTGAGGCTTGGGTTCTCATTCCAAAGGCCATGCGCAGAAAGGGTGAGCCAAGATCTAGGAAGATGATCTTTGTGGGCTATGAGCCGGGTTCAAAGGCGTGGCGTTTCGCATACCCTACTGGCAACCAGTCTAAGCTGCTTATTAGCGGCAGTGCTGAGTTTTGCGAGCAGAGTGGGTGGAAACGTCTTCACGGAAACCCTGATGTTCTGTTAGACTCAGATGAGGAAGAAGAGGAGGGTGAGGCTGAACCTGTTGCTGATGTGCACGGTCCACAGCCACAGAGTCCAGAGCCAGGATCTCCAAGGGAGAGGCTCAGTATCTCTCCAAAAGGGAGTCCCAGGACCCCTCCACAGGTCTCTGTCAAGTCTGAGCTAAGGAGTGCACCATCCTCACCAGCAGAACCAGCTGTACGCCCGAAACGGTGCAGCAGGTCAGAGGGGGATGTTTCAGACACAGAGGATAGTAGGGTTGATCCAGGTGAATCAGGCGCTGTACCAGAATTCATGCTGAGGAGGTCAGCAAGATCAACCAAGGGAAAGCCACCGGAAAGGTATGAAGCCACTAGTGTCTGGGTTGGTGTGGCTAGATGTGAGCCTGAATCCTTTGAGGATGTTCAGAAGTTGCCTCAGGAAGAAGCTAGCAAATGGCGTGAGGCGATGCAGAAGGAGATGAACTCAATGGCGTCTCTAGGTGTGTTCTCCCTCACGAAGTTGCCGATGGGCGGAAAAGCCGTGAGCTGCAGATGGGTTTACCGTTTAAAACCCACAGAAGCAGGAGAACCACAGTATAAAGCGAGATTAGTGGCCCGAGGATTCACACAGAGAAAGGGTGTCCACTTCACAGAGGTATATTCGCCAACCTCGAGAGCGGAGACTCTGAGAACGCTCTTGGAGATAGCAGCACAGAGAGGTTGGTTGGTGAACCATTTTGATGTAGATGTCGCCTACCTGAACTCAGATCTCAAGGAGGTGTTGTACATGCTTCCTCCTCCTGGATTTGAAGTCAGTGACCCAGGCGTCGTGTGGTGGTTGCACAAATCCATCTATGGATTACGCCAATCTGCCAGGAATTGGAATATGTGCCTACATGAAGCTTTAGAAGAGCTAGGTTTTAAGAGATCCCTTGCAGACAGTTGTCTTTACATTAGAGATTCAGGCTTGAAACAGGAAGTGATCCAGGTCTTCGTTGATGATATTTTGATCATGGCACAGACAGGTAAACAGGTGGAGAAGTTTGCTAGAGAGCTTGGAAAGCGGTTCAAGCTGAAGCAGCTTGGAGATGTCAAGTCCTATTTAGGCGTGCAGATCACAAAAGCAAGTGATGGAAGCTTCTTGCTTTGCCAGAAAGGTAAGATTGAACAGTTGCTTGAGAAGTTCAGGATGTCTGATTGTGCAGGTGCCAGATCACCCATGGAGGCTGGATTTGTGAAGGAGTGTCAGCAAGTAGAACGTGTGGTGTTCGAAAACACTGAACTCTTTCAATCAGCTCTGGGCAGTCTGTTATATCTGTCACAGTGGAGCAGACCAGATATAGCGTTTGCTGTCAATCTGCTCAGTAGAGAGGCTTCAAGTCCTAGTGTGCAGGCCTGGAATGGTATAAAGCGGGTGCTACGTTACCTGCAAGATACCAAAGACTTTTGCCTTAAGATGTCAGCTGAGGGCGATGTCAAGCTGACTGCTTGGGTGGACTCGGATTGGGCTAACCTTGAGGACCGCAAATCAGTGTCAGGTCTAGTGGTGAAGTTTGGGGACTCAGTAGTTGGGTGGAGGTCCTGGAAGCAAAGTCTCATAGCGCTGTCATCTACTGAAGCTGAGTTCAGTGCGCTATCAGAGGTTTGCAGAGAGTTGGAGTTCTATGTGTGTTTGGTCGAGGAAATCTGTGGAGAAAATTGTCTGCCCGTTGTGGTGCATGAAGACAATCAACCGTGCCTCAAATTGGCTGAGACGGGGCAATTCAAGGCGAGGACCAAACATTTGGACATACGTTTTCAAAATGTGTGTCAGAGCGTTCGTGAGGGGCTAGTTGCTCTGAAATACTGTCCCTCAACCAAGAACCTCGCTGATGGTTTCACAAAACCATTAACCTTCCAGAAGCACGAGGAGTTCTGTGAGGGTTTGTGTATGGGGAAAGCATTGTTGGCTATTGTCCCCAGATGCAGGACAAGAGGGGGTGTGGAGTTTGGAACAGACAGGGTTAAAACTCTGTGGTGTCCTGTATCTGGGAGGAGCTTGACGCAGAGAAGTGCGTCACAGTCTGCAAGCAGAATTGCTTTCACTTCTGACTGAGAGACACAGCTCAGCTCCGAGGCTGCAGGCTGTGAATGTGTGCTTTTGGAATGGCTGAAGTTTCCGATGGAAAGAGACTGATTTATGGCTTGTAAATAAACGCTTCTAGAGATAAGAACCGATCTGCCTCTGGACTTGATTTATCCCTATTCTCACACCGACACAGGACCGCTGCTGCTACTCTGCTCTCCTGCCAGGTCAGAGCTTCCAAGCAGAGAGCTGCCCAGAGGAAGCGTGACTGGATGGCAATTTATCTTTACCCGAAGGTGGATTTATTCACCCCACTCCAACATTTTGTGGGGACATTTGCAGAAGTGATTGTGCTGATTTTGGTAGTCGGGGTGTGTGTGTATGATGTCTGCTGGAGGGGCAACCCCCCAAAAAAAAAAACACCTTTGCATAAATTCCTGCAACAGCATGGAGACTTAATTGGCCTCATAAGGACGGTTGCCGCTGCTGCTGTTGCTGCCCAGGACTCAGAACAGCACAGAGTTCTTTTCAAAATGTTTTTAAATATTCTTTTTTCCCTTTTAATTTTTTTGTTTTGGGGGGTGGGATGGATGTTTAGTCGGGTTTGGGAATTTGTTTAATTTTGGTGTGTTTGTAATTTTTACTGTCCCCTCCCCCAATTTTTTTTTATTGATTTTCCAAAAAAAATTTAAACAAACAAACATAAATCTCAACTGTACTTAAACCAAACTTAGTATCATTGTTAAGTGACTTCCTCGTATCCCCCGGTTGAATTTCAGTGTAAATCTTTTTAACGGTTTTCAAAAAGCAATATTCTCATAAAATTAACTTAATCACTTAAAATCTTTCTTTCATTCCCATTTGGCATTTCAACATATTATTCACATTACATATTTAAATCCCAAGCCTATCTGGTATTTGCAAGCTTTCCAATTAATTTAACTTAACATATTTAACTAAATAGTCTTTAAATTTCGTCCATTCTTCCTGGTAATCCTCCTCCTTCTGGTCGCGGACTCTTCCAGTCAGGTTGGCTAGCTCCGAAAAATCCATCATCTTCATCTGCCATTCTTCCACTGTTGGTACTTCTTGTGTTTTCCAATTCTTAGCTAATAAAAGTCGAGCAGCAGTTGTGGCATACAAAAATAATTTAACATCCTTCTTGGGCAATTCCAAACCTATTATTCCAAGAAGAAAGGCCTCTGGTTTCTTTATAAATGTATATTTCAACATTTTTTTCAATTCATTATAACTCTTCTCCCAGAAGTCTTTCACCTTGGGACAGGTCCACCACATATGACAAAAGGTACCCTCCAGTACCTGTCCAGTACGTTTCCTCTGTGCAAAAACTCTGTACTTTTCTCTGCGCACAACCTGTGTGGAAAACGTCTTCAGGCAGTAGCAGAGCAGCAGTGGTTGCGTCCGTGTGTGAAGAAGGAAAGACAGGTCCACTCACTGTTCTTTCTAACAGCGTTTATTTAAAGCCAAACAAAGAAATCCATCCGAACTTGGACACATGCTGTGTGTCTCTCTCTCCTCCAAAATCGAAACTGCTTCTTTGCACAGACACAAACAAAGAAACAACGCAGCTTCCGCTTCCTGGAAAGCTCCTCCCCAGATACAGGACACTCAGGAGGTTTAACCCTTAACCACCACACTCCACACCCCTCTTGCCCTGCATCTGGGGGAATAAGCATCACCACTTACCCCAAACACAGACCTTCACAGAACTCTCCATGATGCTGCAAGGTTAATGGTTTCATAAAACCATCAGTGAGGTTCTTGGCCGAGGGACAGTATTTCAGTGCAACTAATCGCTCTCAAACGCTCTGACACACATTCTGAAAACGGATGTCTAGGTGTTTGGTCCTGGCCTTAAACTGCCCAGATTCTGCCAACTTCAGGCAGGGCTGATTGTCTTCAAAAACAACAACAGGCAAACAGCTCTCCCCGTAGATCTCTTGAACCAAACCCACATAGAACTCCAACTCTCTGCAAACCTCAGAAAGCGCACTGAACTCAGCTTCAGTAGATGAAAACGCTATGAGACTTTGCTTCCGGGACCTCCACCCAACCAAAGAGTTCCCGAACTTCAACCACGGACTTCCGATCTCCAAGATTAGCCCAATCACTGTCCACCCAAGACGTCAATCTGATGTCGCCCCTGGCTGACAGCTTAAGGCAGAAGTCCTTGGTATCTTGCAGGTAACGCAACACCCATTTGATACCATTCCAGGCTTGCACACTTGGACTTGAAGCCTCCCGGCTGAGCAGATTGATAGCAAACGCTATGTCAGGTCTGCTCCACTGGGACAGATGCAACAGGCTACCCAGAGCTGACTGAAAGAGCTCAGTATTTTCAAACACAGCACATTCTACTTGCTGACTATCTTTCACGTAGCTCGTCTCCATGGGTGTCCTAACTCCTGCACACTTAGACATTCTGAACTTCTGAAGCAGTTGCTCAATTTTACTCTTCTGGCTGAGCAAAAAGCTTCCATCTTCAGTTCGAGCTACCTCTATGCCTAGGTACGATCGAACAGCTCCCAGGTGTTTGAGCTTGAACCATTTACCAAGCTCCTTGGCAAACTTCTCCACATGTTTACATGTCTGGGCCATGTAAACAATATTGTCAACAAAGACCAGGATTGCTTCCTGGATCTCTCCTGACCCTTTAAGGTACAGACAGCTATCAGCAACACTTCTCCTGAAACCTAACTGCTCTAAGACTTTATTCAAACACATGTTCCAGTTTCTGGCAGATTGACGTAAACCATAAATAGATTCATGCAATCTCCACACGATGCCTTGCCCCTTGGCCTCAAACCCTGGAGGAGGAAGCATGTACAACTCATCCTGGAGGTCTGAGTTCAAGTAGGCGACATCCACATCAAAGTGGTTTACCTTCCAACCTCTTTGTGCAGCAACAGCTAAGAGCATGCACAGAGTTTCAAACCTGGAAGTTGGAGCATACACTTCTGTGAAATGCACTCCCTTCCGCTGCATGAACCCTCTGGCAACTAACCTAGCCTTGTACTGTGGTTCTCCAGCTTCTGTGGTTTATTTATTTTATTTTTAAAAATAATTTTTTATTAAATTTTCCACCGTAATAACACAAACCACAAAGCAAAATGATACACAAAAACAGAAAAGGAAAAAGAGAAGGGGAAAAAAAGGGAGGGGGAAAGAAGGGGGAACAATAAACAAATAGACAATAATAACAAACTTAATTCTTCACAAATCCAACTTTTTAAAAACATCTTAATTGACTTCCTCAAATCCCTCCCTTCTGAGTTTCCTTGTAATTTAAAAGTAACAGCTTTCCAATATCATTATTAAACTAAAACAATTTCCAATTATAGTCATCTTATTCACTTTTCTTGACATTCTGAATCCCATTTATTTAATTATAACTTAATTTGTCCTAGGCCTATTTGTTTCTTTCAAGTAATTTCTAATTTTTTATATTACAATATTTGTTCAAATAGTCCTTGAATTTCCTCCAGTCCTCTTGAAACTCCTCTTCTTTCTGGTCGCAGATTCTTCCAGTCAGGTCAGCTAGCTCCGAAAAGTCCATCATCTTCATCTGCCAATCTTCCACTGTTGGTAGTTCTTGTGTTTTCCAATTTTTAGCAAGTAATATTCGAGTGGCCATTGTGGCATACAAAAATAATTTAACATCTTGCTTGGGCAATGGTAAACCTGTTATTCCAAGGAGAAAGGCCTCTGGTTTCTTAATGAATGTATATTTCAAGATGTTTTTCAGTTCATTATAAATCTTCTCCCAGAAGTCTTTCACCTTGGGACAAGTCCACCACATATGGAAAATGTACCTTCTTTTTCTTTACATTTCCAACAAAGGTTATCACTTTTGTGATAAATCTTTGCTAGTTTTACAGGGGTCAAGTACCATCTATACATCATCTTCATAATGTTTTCCTTTAACATCGTACATGCAGTGAACTTAACCCCTTTCCTCCATAGCCTCTCCCAGTCCTCCATCATTATATTATGTCCCACATCCCTTGCCCAATCAATCACGACCGATTTAACTTGTTCACCCTTTGTATGCCACTCCGACAACAAACTGTACATTTTAGACATATTCTTATCATTAGTATCTAACAACTCCGTTTCCAATTTGATTTTTTCTGTTGCAAAACCATTTCTCTTATCCATCTTATATAATTCGTTAATTTGATAATATTGCAACCAATTCACTTTATCTTTAATTTGTTCAAATGGTGTTAATTTAAAAACCTTCCTGATTCTCTAACAACAAATCTGAATACCTCAACCATTTGTTTTCCATATTTAACTTTTTTGGGGCCTGTGCTTCCATTGGTGAAATCCATTTTGGTGTTTTTCTTACTAAGAGATCTTTGTATCTAGTCCATACATTGTATAATGCCTTTCTAATTACATGATTCTTAAAACCCCTGTGGGCCTTTACCTTGTCATACCATAGATATGCATGCCATCCAAATCGATTATCCAGTCCCTCAGAGTCTAACACATCATCATTCTCTAATTGAATCCAATCCTTGATCCAGCAGAATGCGGCAGCTTCAAAGTATATCTTCAAATCTGGCAGGGGAAAGCCCCCTCTTTCTTTTATATCTGTAAGTAATTTATATTTAATTCTAGGTTTTTCCCCCTGCCAGATAAATTTAGACAATATCTTCTGCCATTCTTTAAAACATTGGACATTATCAGTGATTGGTAAAACTTGAAATAAGAACAACATCTTCGGCAATACATTCATCTTAACCACCGATATTCGGCCCATCAATGAGAGTTTTAGGTTTGACCATACCTCAAGATCTCTCTTGATTTCATTCCATAATTTTTCATAGTTATCTTTATAAAGATTCAAATTCTTTACCGATAAATTCACACCCAAATATTTAACTTTTTTCACCGAAACAAGGCCTGTCCTTTCAAAAAGGTTTTTTCTTTCCTCATTATCTAAGTTTTTTTTCTAAAACTTTGGTTTTGCTCTTGTTTAATTTAAATCCTGCTACCTGCCCAAACTCTTGAATCGGCTCCAGTGCTTTTACTGCACTGGTTTCTGGAACTTGTAAAGTTAAAACCAAGTCATCAACAAGGGCTTTTAATTTATATTGCTTGGATCCTACTACAATGCCTTTAACCTCCTCCTCTTTCCTCAACATGTTTAACAAAACCTCCAGAACAGAAATAAATAGCAGAGGGGAAAGCGGACACCCTTGCCTGGTTCCTTTCTCAATTCTGATTTCCTCTGAGACCACATTATTAACTATGATATTTGCTTTTGGTTCAAAATAGATTGCATTAATACCATTTAAAAATTCCTGGCCAACCTCAATTCTTTCTACGTTTTTCATCATAAATAACCAAGAAACATTATCAAAGGCCTTTTCAGCATCAATAAACATTAACATTGCTTTACAATTTCTTTTCGCTTCCAACCTTTCTATTATATCAATTATATTTCTAATGTTATCTTTCATATGTCTCCCAGGCAGAAATCCTGCCTGGTCCTTAAGTATATAATTTGATAGAAACTTTTTTAATCTATTGGCCAAAATGTTTGCGAAGATTTTATAATCCACATTAAGTAATGAGATTGGTCTATAATTTTTTACATCGGATCTATCTTGATCTATTTTTGGAATCAGAGTGATAAATGCATCTTTCCAGGTTTCGGGAGCTTTGTCCCCTCTTAAAATCTTATTACACTCATCTGCCAACGGTTGAATTAGCCAATCTTTCAATATTTTATAATATTTTGCAGAAAGACCACCCGGTCCCGGGGCTTTGCCTGACTGCATCTTATTTATTGCCATCTCAACCTCCTGTCTTGTAATCATGCCATTTAGTAGGAACCTTTTATCCTTGGGAATTTTCTGCATTTCATTCGCCACAAGAAATTGCTCAATTTTACCCTTATCTTCTTTACCTTTTTTATACAGCTGTTTAAAGTATTTCTGAAAACATTTTCTTATATCTGCAGGGGTTTCCATAGATTTTCCATCAGATACAATGTTTGTAATAGTACTTTGCTTCTGTCTCTTTTTTAATTGCCAAGCCAACAATTTCCCACATTTATTCGCAGATTCAAAATTTCTCTGTTTCATCATTTTAATTTTCCATTCTATTTCCTGGTTAATAATTTGAGAAAATTGAATCTGCAATGCTTTAATTTCTTTTGGAATCTGTTGACTCTTTGGCATTAATCTTAAACTCTTCTCTTTGTCTTTTATTTGAGACAGAATTTTCTCTTTTTTCTCATTCTGTATCTTTTTCCTTATCGAGTTCTGTTGCATGAGGAAACCTCTCATTACTGCCTTACTTGCATCCCAAATGACTCTTGTTTCAACCTCTGTGTTCATATTTAGTTCAAAATAGTCTTTTAGAGTCTTTTGGGCCTTACTAATCATCTGTTCATTCCTCAACAACTCATCATTCATCCTCCATCTAAAGGAACCCTGCAGGTATAATTTCATCTCCAAAACCACTGCATTATGATCTGAGCAAGTCTTAGGGCAAATTTCTGTTTTAGTAACCTTAGGAACCAAATCTCTGGATACCCATAAATAGTCGTATCGAGAGAAAGATTGATTTGAATTTGAGAAAAAAGTGAAATCTCTCTCCATTGGATTTCGTAGCCTCCATATGTCCGACAAATCGTATTTATCAGTCATATCGAAGAAAATCTTTCGTAGTCTGCCGGAACTTGGATTTTTCTGACCCTGTGTTTTATCCATTAATGTTGATGCTACTCCATTCAGGTCTCCCATTAAAATCAATTTGTAATCCATATAATCCATGAGTTTTAAGTCCAGATTCTTAAAGAATTCCACTTTGCCATCATTTGGTGCGTAAATTCCCAGCAAAATAAATTTATCGCCTTGTGCCGTAATTTCAACTGCAATGTACCTCGCTTCCTCAACTTTAAACAACAATGTGGGGTTCCATTTTTCTTTAACGTAAAAAACCACGCCTCTTTTTTTCACTTTGTCGGATGAAATAAATTCCTGCCCAAGTTTCTTATTTTGGAGAATTTTCCTATGAAGTCTTATAACATGTGTTTCTTGTAAATAAATTATATCCAAATTCTGTCTTGCCAGTACATGATAAACTTGATTCCTCTTAAAACGTGAATTTAGAATATTCACATTCCAGGAGTAGATTTTCAAAGACATCCTGATTTGTTAGGGGCCCACTGCCCCTGCCCCTGATTAAGGAGAACTTTCCAATCCAAGCTCTTTTGCGTTTTTTCCAGAAATCTTTATTTCTCTCCGACAGTTGTTATTCTTTGTTTTCTTCCTTGAAATTTAAAAGATAGTCCTTCCGGGAACTCCCACCTGAAGAAAATGTTCTTTCTTCTTAGGGCACTGGCCAAATCCGTATAATTATTTCTCAGGGCCAAAAAGTATGTCGGAATGTCTTTAAACAGAATTATTCCCTTCTCATCTATCTTTAAACTTTTTTTATAATGGTGGCCTAAAATAATGTGTAATGGTTGTAAGGGGGTTACTTGTGCGTAAATTGCCTTCGGTTTAGTTTGATTGCTTGCCCAACCATGCTTAGGCTCACAGCTCGCCCTCCGTGACCTGCTAGTCACTTGCAGAATCCGTCAGTGGGCGTTTCTTGAATCTTTTCCAGCATAAAAGCTGTTTGACACCAAGTCTCCGCCTATGTTCCCTGCGCGGAACTCGTCTGCGCAAGTAAGGGGAAGGCTGGGGCGTGCCAGCGCTCTCTTCACTAGCTTCTGGTGAAGGGTCTCGGAGCCCTGTGGCCAATTCCTCCATCTCCCTCTCTTCTCTAC
This sequence comes from Podarcis erhardii, assembly GCF_964252035.2. Taxonomy (NCBI): domain Eukaryota; kingdom Metazoa; phylum Chordata; class Lepidosauria; order Squamata; family Lacertidae; genus Podarcis; species Podarcis erhardii. The sequence goes on along the minus strand of NC_138506.1, from coordinate 21,743,656 downwards.
TGGTGTTACGCTGAATTCCTTCCCCCCAGCTGGTCCCCTCTCCGGCATCGCTCTGGAGCCCTGCCTCCGCCTCTCGCTCTGATGTCAGTTCCCTGACATCCACCTCCCTCCCAGGACCCCCTCCACCCCCGGCCTGACCCTGTGACGTGACCTTATCACCTTCTTCAGCCGACGATGCAGGGAACCCCCGAAAGGAGCTGCTGTCCTCGTCTGAGGACTCAAACCCCGCTTCCCACCCGCTCCGATTACGTTGCACGGGACGGGCTTCCCAATCTGATTCCTCCTCTCCTGACGATTCTCCTCCTTCCTCTTCGGAAGCTGGCAAACCCACGAAATCCTCCTCCTCCTCATCGGTGGTGGCAAATTGCTCCTCCCAGAATCTCTCCAGGGGTTTGGGCTTCCTCGGATACCTGTTGTGGAACTCTTCCACCAGATATCCATCATCTATTTCCCCCACGGGAACCCACGTGTTTTCTGCCTCGGGTTCCCCCTCCCAAGCTACTAGGTACTCCACCTGCCGCCCCTGCCAGCGCGAATCCAGGATCTCCATTACCTGGTGGTGGAGTTCCCTCTCTTCCAGTTGTGGATGTGTGAGCCCTTCCCCTCCTACCCCCTGGACCCTCCGCTCCCCTCTGTACGGTGAGAGCAGTGACCTATGAAATACCGGGTGGATTTTCATGCTGTCTGGCAACTTGAGCCGGAATGCCACCGGGTTCACTTGGTGTGTCACCTCAAATGGTCCCAGCCGTCTGGGCCTTAGTTTCTTACACCCGCCCTTGAAGGGTAAGCCTTGGGTGGATAACCACACCCGGTCCCCCACCCTTATGGTCTCCCCTTCCCGCCGACGTTTGTCTGCTTCTCTCTTGTACGCCTCCTTGGCCCTTTCCAGATTTATCTTAAGCTGCTGGTGCAGGGCTTCCATTTCTTCCACGAACTGCTCTGCAGCGGGCACGCTCCACCCTTCCTCCCCCCTCCCGGGAAAGGCCCTGGGGTGACACCCATAATTAGCCATGAACGGGCTCATCCCCGTGGACACATGCTCCGCATTATTATACGCAAACTCCGCCAGTGCTAGCTTTTCTACCCAATCGTTCTGTCTCTCGCTGACGTAACAGCGTAGATATTGCTGTAAAATGCTGTTTGCCCTCTCTGCTTGCCCGTTAGTCTCCGGGTGCCTCGCCGTCGAGAATCCCACCTCCACCTGCAATAAGTTCATAAGTCTCCTCCAGAACCTCGAGGTAAATTGTCTCCCTCGGTCAGAGATAACCCTCGCAGGAGTCCCATGCAACCTGAAGATGTGATTCACGAGCAACTGGGCGGTTTCCTCTGCTGTTACTGCATGTGAGCACGCTATAAAATGGCACATCTTGGTTAGCAGATCTACTACTACCATGACTGCTGTCTTCCCTCTGGATTTGGGTAAATCTGTCATAAAATCAATAGACACCACCTCCCAGGGTCTTCCCGGCGTGGGTAAGGGTTCCAGTAGCCCTGCCGGGGCCGCCCTCTCCCCCTTGGCCCTTTGGCAGCGGTCACACCCCCTTACATACTCTCGTACATCTTCCCTCACCCTTGACCACCAGAACTCTCTAGTAACCAGTAACATTGTTTTGTGTTGCCCAAAGTGCCCTGCTGTTGGGTTGTCGTGAAGCTGTTTGAGCACCCTTTCCCGCAAGGCCTCCCCGGGCACATACATTGCTCCCTTGTAGTACAGCAGTCCTCCCCTTTCCTCAAAGCCTCCCTGGTCTCCCCCAGTTCCCCTGAGTTCCCTGATTCTGGTTTGGGCGAATTCGTCCTGGCGAATTAACTCGGTTCGTTCTCGTTTCCCAACCAACGCTCCCCCACATACCCATCGTTCCTCAGGGAACACGTGTCGAGGCTCCAGCTGTCCTTCTCGTTCCGTGTACTCCGGCTTCCGGGAAAGTGCGTCTGCCCTCATGTTCTCTTCTCCCGGCACGTACTTAATCTCAAAGGAGAACTTGGAGAACTCCTGTGCCCATCGAATCTGTCTCTGGTTGAGGACTCGAGCCGTTCTCCAATATTCCAAGTTCTTGTGATCGGTGCACACCTGAATCTTGTGCTGAGCCCCTATTAGGAGATGTCTCCACTGCCGAAAGGCTGCGTAAATAGCTAGCAGTTCGCGATCATACACCGTGTAGTTCTGCTCCGATTTGTTCAGTTTCCGCGAGAAGAAGGCGCACAGCCTCCAGGTGTGTTGGCTCCCTCCCGGCTGCAGCAACACCACCCCTACCACTCGGTCTGATGCGTCGGTCTCCAGCCTCATCGGCTTCTGCAGATCCACGTGCAGGAGCTGTTCCTCCGAGGCGAATGCCTTCTTTAGCCTTTCGAAGGATCGTTGGGCACTTTCCGTCCAGAAGAACTTCTTTTTGCTACTGAGACAATCCGTGATGGGTGCGGTTAAGTGGGCGAAGTTCTTGATGAACTTCCGGTAGAAGTTGCTGAACCCGAGGAACCTCTGCACATCCTTCCGGGTTTTGGGGGCCTTCCATTCCAGCACCGCCTGCACCTTACCGGGGTCCATGGCTAGGCCTCTGTCTGACAACCGGTACCCCAGAAATTCCACTTCTCTGGCGTGAAATTGGCACTTCTCCAGCTTGACCCATAACTGATGCTCTTGTAGCCTCTTCAGCACTTCCCTGACGTCCTGGACATGTTGTTTTTCATTGTCCGAATAGATCAGGACGTCGTCCAGAAATGCTACGCAGTTCTTGTACAGTAGGGGTCCCAGCACATGGTGCATGAAGCTTTGAAAACAGGCATGACTAGATACTCAAAGACCCCTAGGGGGGTGAACATGGTGGTTTTCCATTCGTCCCCCTCCCTCATTCTAATCAAATTGTATGCTCCCCGGAGGTCCAGCTTGGTAAAGATCTTACCTTTCCTTACCCGAGTTAGAATATCATCAATTCTGGGCATAGGAACACCGGACATAATGTCTCTCTGCTCTTTAGTTTTAAAAATCAACATATAGTCATGTGTGATCTTAATATCTTTTTTAGGTCCAAATCTGTAGGCCTTGTCAATCCAGGAATTTAATTCTTCTTTTGAGAGGCCCCAGTACACTGCAAATTCTTCAATTAACCAATCCTTCAAATTATCCTGCTCTTTCTGGGGTACACCCCTCAATCTCAGATTACATTCCCTCTGTTTTAGCTGAAGAGATGCAATTGAAATTTGAGATTGTCGCTGAATTGCCTCTAAGTCAGCAATTCTCACAGTTTCCAAATGCACCAGTCTTGACTCATGTGCTGATACATCTGAATTAACTTGCGTCAAATCTTGTCTTAATTGAGCAAAGTCACTTTTAAATTCCTGTATAGACTTTTGATTTCCTCTTACTTCCGTTTTAAATTCCTGAAGCAATTGCAACATCAAAAGATGGTGACTTAGAATCCCTCCTTGCTTTGGTTTTTGTTTTCTCTGTCCTCTCTTCTTTCTCTCCCCCAGCCGGCAATGTTGTGAGGGAGAACACACCTAGAGACTCCATTGAGCTCATCTCCTTCTGCATCGCCTCATGCCATTTGCTGGCTTCTTCCTGAGGCAGCTTCTGAACATCCTCAAAGGTTTCAGGTTCACACCTAGCCACACCAACCCACACACTTGTGGCTTCAAACCTGTCAGGTGGCTTCCCCTTAGTAGTTCTCGCTGATCTCCTCAGCGTAAACTCTGGTACCCCCTCTGACCCCCTAGGGCCAGCCAGACCATCTCCAGTGTCAGAGAACTCCCCCTCTGACCTGCTGCATCTTTTGAACCTTACAGCTGGACCTGTGGGTGAGAATGGCTCACTCTTTGGCTCAGACCTGACAGTGGCCTGTGGAGGGGTTCTGAGCCGCTCCTGTTCTGGACTCTGTTGCTCCGGACTCTGTTCCTCAGCAACAGGTTCAGTTCCCTTCTCTTCCTCCTCATCTGAGTCAAGAAACTGCTCTGAAAGAACATCTGGGTTACCATGTATGCGTGTCCACCCACTTTGCTCACAGAACTCAGCACTGTTGCTTATAAGCAGCTGAGACTGGTTGCCATCAGGATATGCGAACCACCAAGCTTTGGACCCAGGTTCATATCCCACAAAGATCATCTTCCTGGACCTTGATTCACCCTTTCTGCATTTGGCCTTTGGAATGAGGACCCAAGCCTCACAGCCAAAAACACGCAAGAAATGCACTTTGGGCTTCTTACCGTGCAGCAGAAAATAGGGCGCGTCCCCTACACTTGAATTGAACACGTGATTCTGTACAAAAGCTGCACATTTCCATCCCTCAGCCCAAACACGTTGCGGGAGTCCTGCGTCAAACAACATGGCAGCCACAGCCTCTTGCAGTGTTCTGTTCTTACGTTCAGTAACACCATTCTGTTGAGGACTGTGTGGTGCTGTCAGCCTATGACTGATTCCCTTCTGGCGGATGAAATTCTGCAGCACAGACTGTGGAGTATGGTGGTTATAGGGTTAACCTCCAGTGATGTCCTGGATCTGGGGGGAGGAGCCTCTACGTGAGGCTGTGTGTCACAGGTCTTTGTCTGTGTGCTACTTTCAGTTTAGGCTGAGAGAGGCTCTGAGACAGAGAGTGAGTGTGTGCTTCGGCACAGAGAATGTCTCCAAGCTCTGATGGAATCTATGCTTGTAAATAAACGCTTTTAGAGATAGAATAAACTGCCTCTGGACTTTTTACTCCTCCTTCTCACACGAAAGGCAACTGCTGCGACTCTGCATCTCTGCCTAGGTCATTTTCCACAGAGTTTGGCCCAGGGGAAGTGGCTGGACGGCAGTTTTTTTTGAAGAGGTTATGGCTCTACGTGTTTTGCCGGGTGTGAGAAGGGAGTACACGGAAGAATGCCAGTTTTGAGCTCCTGCCTGAGGTGTGAGGCAGTCCTGAGTTCACTGGTGAAGCAAGGAGCCTGCAGGAGGCTGCATCTTCAAAGGACCGGCGGATGACAGAGCGTGAGTAAGCTATAGCCCCGGGGGGAAGATGGCTAATCAACAGGCTCATGAGACTTTTAATGTGCCTTTTGAGAGGCTTAATTGCCCCAATTGGGCGGAGTGGTACGTCAGGATGAAGTACTGGTTGCTGGGAGAACAGCTCTGGTCGTGCGTGCACCCCCCACCACCTCAAGCTAGGGAGAAAGCTGAGGCAGACGTGGCTGCAGCTCTGGGAAGAGAGCAGAGGGTGCTTGGCATTCTGAGAGCAAGTGTTGATGCTTGTCTTTTGGTGATCCTTGAGGAAGTCAAGAAAGCCCCAGTCGCTTGGCAGGCACTGAAGACGGCGTGTGAGGCTGCAGTGGGAGAAAAAGAATCAGAGGGGGCTGGAAAGAGCCTAGAGAGGGCAGTGGGCCCATTGAGCCCAGTGGGGGCTGGAAAGACTGTTCCTGGAAGCTGTTTCTATGCTTCAACACGTCTGTGTGATGGACTGGGAGAGAGGCTGAGAGCTGGGAGGAAGGCAGTTGCAACCTGTTCCTTAGGAACCTATGCACCCAGGAGTGGGGGTGCAGGCAGCAGTGAGAGGTCTGAGAAAGCCTTTGTCTCCAAAAGTTGTTTTCTTTTCTTTTCTTTTTTTAAAATATTTTTTATTGAATGATTTTATGTTACAAAAAACAATATAGCAATACTACCACTAAATATAATTAAGAAATAAAAATTACTACATCAACATTTAGTTTGTTATTTGTTATTTACCGTCTTATTTCCTCCCAAACATTGCATACAACAACACACATATGTGCAGACACCCACACCCACACACCCGCACAGAAAATGATAATAAAGAAAGTAAATATTTTTCCCTTTTTATCTTCCAAAATCTTTTCTTCAACTTTGACTTCCTGTCAAGTCCCTTTGCATATATTTTATCTTACATTTGAATGTACACAAAACAATAAACCTTTCTATATAAATTTTCCAATTCATTCTGAAAACATAATAAATCCTTAATTGTTGTCCACCTCCTTTTAGTTCCTTTATCACTCGAATGCTAGCACGGAGTCAAAACTATTATTGTATTTTTTAACATATCTTCTATAACCATCCCATTTTTCCACAAATTTTTGCTTTGAGTTTCCTCTGAGTTTACTAGCCAATTGAGCCGTCTCCACCAATTCCTGTAATTTAATTTGCCAATCTGTTATTTTTGGAGCCTCGTGATCTTTCCATCCCTTGGCCACAAGTATACGAGCCGCTGCGGTTGCATACAAGAATACCTCTCTTAGATTTTTTGGGATCTCTTTATCTATAATACTTAATAGAAATGCCTCCGGTTTTTTAGTAAAAGTTATCCCCATCATCTTTTTTAATTCATCGTATATTTCCCCCCAAAAAATCTTGATCTTTTCACACATCCACCACATGTGGATCATGTCACCGTTATTTCCTCCACATCTCCAACAAGCATTCGCCAAATTTTTATACATTCTTGATAATCTGGAAGGAGTGCGGTACCACCTATGAGCCATTTTCATCATGCTCTCTCTTATATTATAGCTGGCTGTAAATTTCAAATTTACCTTCCATAAGTTTTCCCAATCTTTTAGCATAATTGGACAGCCCACATCTTGGGCCCACTTTATCATTGAAGCCTTAACCTCCTCATCCATTACTTCGTAGTCTAAAAGAAGTCTATACATTTTTGCGATTATTTTAGTTTTACTATTCAGTACCGTATTTTTTGCCCCATAGGACGCACTTTTTCCCCTCCAAAAATGAAGGGGAAATGTGTGTGCATCCTATGGGGCGAATGCAGGCTTTCGCTGAAGCCTGGAGAGTGAGAGGGGTCGGTGCGCACCGATGCCTCTAGCTCTCCAGGCTTCAGGAAGCTATCCGCAAGCCTTGCAAGCCCGGCGGGAGTTCCCGCGGGCTCACAAGGCTTGCGGGCAGCAGCCTGCCGCCCGAAGCACAGGAAGCCCTCCAGAGGGCGCCCCGTGCTTCGGGCGGGTGTCCGCAAGCCTTGCGCACCCGGCGGGTGGTCCCGACGGGCGCACGAGGCTTGGGGCGGCAGCCTGCAGCACATAATTGTTTCAGCAAGTCCTTTCCCTCTTTCTCAGATTTTGTTCCATAAATTTATCTTAACACAATTTAACCTTGAATTTTTCACTTTAACCCATTAACAATCCAATTTAACTTAATTCTTTACAACCTTTCTGCTAAGGCCATGTAAATTCACTCCAGCATCTTTCTAACATTCATTAATTTTACAATATTTTTTTAAATATACTTTAAATTTTTTCCAATCTTCTTGCATCGACTCTTCTCCCTGGTCTCGGATTCTACCAGCCATTTCTGCCATTTCCATGTAGTCCATCAGTTTCATCTGCCATTCTTCCCTGGTAGGTAGGTCTTGCGTCTTCCAATACTTTGCAATAAGTATTCTTGCTGCTGTTGTGGCATACATAAAAAACGTTCTATTTTTCTTTGGCACCAATTGGCCGACCATGCCCAAAAGTAAGGCCTCTGGTTTCTTCAGAAAGGTATATTTAAATACCTTTTTCATTTCATTATAGATCATCTCCCAGAATGCCTTAATCTTTGGGCATGTCCACCAAAGGTGAAAAAAAGTACCTTCTGTCTCCTTACATTTCCAGCATTTATTGTCAGGCAAATGGTAAATTTTTGCAAGCTTGAATGGTGTTATGTACCACCTATAGATCATTTTCATTAAATTCTCTTTTAAGGCATTGCATGCCGTAAATTTCATACCAGTGATCCATAACTGTTCCCAGTCAGCCATCATGATATTATGTCCCACATCTTGTGCCCATTTAATCATAGCAGATTTTACCATTTCATCTTGAGTATTCCATTTCAACAGCAGGTTATACATTCTTGACAAATTCTTAACTTTAGAGTCTAACAGTTCTGTTTCCAATTTTGATTTTTCCACTTGGAAGCCTATTTTTTTGTCCAAATTATATGCCTCCATTATTTGATAATAATGGAGCCAATCTCGCACTCTGTTTTTTAATTTTTCAAAACTCTGCAATTTTAGTCTGTCTCCCTCTTGTTCCAAAATTTCCCAATACTTCGGCCATTTAGCCTCCATATTGAGTTTTTTCTGGGCCTTTGCTTCCATTGGTGACAACCATCTTGGGGTTTTATTTTCTAACAGATCCTTGTATCTTATCCAAACATTAAACAATGCTTTTCTAACAATATGGCTTTTGAACGCTTTATGTACTTTAACCTTATCATACCACAGATATGCATGCCAACCAAATACATTATTGAAACCTTCCAAATCCAACACATCAGTGTTTTCAAGAAGCATCCATTCTCTCAGCCAGCAGAATGCGGCTGACTCATAATAAAGTTTAAGGTCTGGCAGGGCAAATCCACCTCTTTCTTTATGTAAAGAAACTGGAGTTGGGGACGCAGTTAGGTACCTGCAGCAGAGATCGTATAAAATTTTGCCTGAAAGCCATCTAGCTTTGGCAGGTCCCCATTATGCCAGACATTTGCTGCATATAGGAGTTGGGAAACGGGCTTTGTGTTGAAAACCCTTAAGGCTGCTGGAACATATTTGCCGCCCTTTGTGAAGAAGAATCTATGTATGGCTAGCTTTGTAATCTCCGCCTTTTGAAGGGAGGTTTGCCAATGGTGCTTCCAAGATCCTGTATGATGGAATGTGAGCCCTAGGCAACTGAAGTATTTTACCTGTTCAAGGTTATGGCCATCCAGCACCCATTTAGACTGGGAGAATCTTCTTTCAAAGACTAAAATTTTAGATTTTTCATAATTAATGGATAAACCATTTCCAGAACAGTAATCAGAAAATTTCCTCAACAGATAATTCAAACCCAGTCTGGAACACGAGATGATGGCCGTGTCATCAGCATACAACAATAAAGGGGTCCTTCTCATTCCTATTTTTGGAATGTGTCCATCTGGGTCCATTAAGTTCTCTTCTAGGTCATTTAAGAATAGACAAAACAATGTGGGGGCCAAAATACAACCCTGTTTCACCCCCCTAGTCATCTTGATGCTGTTTGATAGCTGTCCCTGTCGACCGCATCGGACCTGCAGTTTGGTTCCATTGTACAGGGCTTTTATAAGAAAGAGAAGTCGTTTGTCCTGCAAAATCAGACTTAATTTGGACCATAGCTGGGATCTGGGGATGGAGTCAAACGCTGATTTCAGATCCATGAAGGCCATGAAGAGTTTACCTTGTAGAGGCCTGGTATACTTCTCGGCTAGGAAGAACAGCATTAGACAGTGGTCTGTTGTTGCATGGTTCTCACGAAAAGTTGCCTGGGCTTCAGATATTATATTATGTTCATTTAGAAAAGTTGTCAGTTTGCTAATGAGGAAACGGGCATACAGCTTCCCAATTATTGAGAGCAGGCTAATAGGCCTATAATTGGAAGTTACATTTTGGTGGCCTCTCTTAAAGATTGGAACTACTATAGCATGTTTCCAGCTATATGGTACCTTACCCGAGTTATTTACTACCGTAAAGAGTGCTGCCAGAAGCGGAGCCCACCAGTGCTGGTTTGATGTAATCAGCTCTGCTGGGATAAAGTCTTTTCCCGGAGCCTTTCCACTCTTCAGATTCCCAATTAATGTATGGACTTCCTCCACAGTAACCGGCCTCCAATTAGGGAGCAGTGACAATTCTGCCCTGTCATCCTCCTGTAAGCTGGAAGGGAGGTTTGGATTTTCCATAAATATATTTCTGAAGTGATTCTCCCAAACCTGAGCTGGAATGACACAGCTGGGGGCTGAGGAACTATTTTTCATTGAATCGGAGACCAGTTGCCAAAAGAGTTTAGTTTCGTTGTTTAGTGAGGCATTCAATAGCAGGGACCAGGAATTTTGTTCGGACTGCCTTTCTTTTGAGGCCAAAAGGGCTTTATACTCTTTTTTGATTTTGAAATAAGATGGAGGTAAGTAGTTTAATCCAGCGTTTCTATAGGCCAAATAAGCGATTCTTAAGGCTTCCTTCTTTGTGCGGCACTCTTGGTCAAACCAACTGCGCCCTTTTGCAGTGCGTGGCTTGCCGGCTGAGTTTATGTTAACCGAAACCACATCCTGCAAGGACTCAATGAGATTTTCGTAAGCCGTCAGGGAGGAGTCTATTGATAAATTATTTATTATAATTGATCTTAACTTAATTGCAGTTTGTGAATTCAATCTATTCTCAACTGCAATTGCTATCTCAGGTGTCCATTTTTTCCTACTCAATACTGGATAATTTGCTTTATCTATGACCTCATGTTCTATGTGAGAGCGCTGAGTTGAATTTTGGCCAGTAGTGGAGATGATTAGAGGTAGGTGGTCGCTTTCAGTCCTATTATCTATGGTGAATTTTTTAATTGATTCGAAGGCCTCTCTGTTAGTGAGGCAGTAGTCTACTGTGCTGGCTCCATTTGTATTTATGAATGTGTACTCGCCTTCTCTGTCCCCGGGGAATGCCCCATTAGCAATGATGAGGTCAAGACTTATTTGTAAAAAAGCCAGGCAGAATCCGGCATAGTTGATTTGGCAATCTTTCGAATATCTACGTGGGGGTGGATTTAGAAAGGGGGCGCTATTTTCCTTTAGATCTCTTAATATTGGGAATTTTATTTCCAGGCTATCATCATTTGAGCCTATTCTGGCATTCATATCTCCCATTAGGTAAAAAGGCGATCCAGGGTGCCTAATTTGTAGGGAATAAAGGAAACTATGGAATTTACGCCATGTGCTCTCTATCTGTGTTTGCACTGTATATGGTGGGATATAAGCTGAAACGAGAATGATACTCTAATAATAATAATAATAATAATAATAATAATAATAATAATAATTTATTATTTATACCCCGCCCATCTGGCTGGGCCTCCCCAGCCACTCTGGGCGGCTTCCATAAAAACCAAAAATACAGTAAAATATCACACGTTAAAAACTTCCCTAAACAGGGCTGCCTTAAGATGTCTTCTGAATGTCAGGTAGTTGTTTATCGCTTTGACATCTGCTGGAAGGGCGTTCCACAGGGCGGGCGCCACTACCGAGAAGGCCCTCTGCCTGGTTCCCTGTAGCTTTGCTTCTCGCAATGAGGGAACCGCCAGAAGGCCCTCGGCGCTGGACCTCAGCGTCCGGGCAGAATGATGGGGGTGGAGACGCTCCTTCAGGTATACTGGACCGAGGCTGTTTAGGGCTTTAAAGGTCAGCACCAACACTTTGAATTGTGCTCGGAAACGTACTGGGAGCCAATGTAGGTTTTTCAAGACCGGTGTTATGTGGTCTCGGCGGCCGCCCCCAGTCACCAGTCTAGCTGCCGCGTTCTGGATTAGTTGTAGTTTCCGAGTCACCTTCAAAGGTAGCCCCACGTAGAGTGCATTGCAGTAGTCCAAGCGGGAGATAACCAGAGCATGCACCACTCTGGCGAGACAGTCCGCAGGCAGATAGGGTCTCAGCCTACGTACCAGATGGAGCTGGTAAACAGCTGCCCTGGACACAGATTTGACCTGTGCCTCCATGGACAGCTGTGAGTCCAAAATGACTCCCAGGCTGCGCACCTGGTCCTTCAGGGGCACAGTTACCCCATTCAGGACCAGGGAATCCTCCACACCTGCCCGCCTCCTGTCCCCCAAAAACAGTACTTCTGTCTTGTCAGGATTCAACCTCAATCTGTTAGCCGCCATCCATCCCCCAACCGCCTCCAGACACAGGACCTTCACCGCCTTCACTGGTTCTGATTTAAAAGAGAGGTAGAGCTGGGTATCATCCGCATACTGATGAACACCCAGCCCAAACCTCCTGATGATCTCTCCCAGTGGCTGCATGTAAATGTTGAAAAGCATGGGGGAGAGGACAGAACCCTGAGGCACCCCACAAGTGAGAGCCCAGGGGTCTGAACACTCATCCCCCACCACCACTTTCTGAACACGGCGCAGGAGGAAGGAGCGGAACCACTGTATGACAGTGCCCCCAGCTCCCAGTCCCTCAAGACGGTCCAGAAGGATGTTATGGTCGATGGTATCAAACGCCGCTGAGAAATCCAGCAGAACTAGGAAACAACTCTCACCTTTGTCCCTAGCCCGCCGGAGATCATCAACCAGTGCGACCAAGGCAGTTTCAGTCCCATGATGAGGCCTGAATCCCAACTGGAAGGGATCCAAATGGTCCGCTTCTTCCAGGCATGCCTGGAGTTGTTCGGCAACCACTCGCTCAATCACCTTGCCCAAGAATGGAAGATTTGAGACTGGGCAATACTTGGCCATCGTGGCCGCATCTAAAGATGGTTTTTTAAGAAGCAGTTTAATAACCGCCTCTTTCAGCGGGTCTGGGAAGGCTCCCTCACGGAGGGAAGCATTCACCACCCCACGAAGCCCATCGCCCAGTCCTTCCCGGCTACCTTTTATAAGCCAGGATGGGCAAGGATCCAGGAGTCAGGTGGTTGGTTTCACTCGTCCAAGCAGCCTGTCCACATCCTCGGAGGTAACAGATTGGAATTGATCCCACTCAACTTGACTAGACAGAACTCTAGCACTCTCCCGCCCCGGCCCTGCTCCCACGGTGGAGTCTACTTCTTCCCGAATCTGAGCGATTTTATCTGCAAAAAACTTTGCAAAATCATTGCAGGAGAACATGTGGCCCGTACTGGGCCCTGATGTTGCAGGTGGTTCCGCTAAATTGTGAACCACCTGAAAAAGTCTCCTGCTGCTGTTTTCTGCAGATGCAATAGAGGCGGTGAAGAAATTCTTCTTCGCCGTTGCTATCGCCACTTGGTAGGCTCGACGTTGAGCTCTAACCTGTGTCCGGTCAGATTCGGAATGAGTTATCCGCCACCGGCGCTCTAGCCATCTCAACAAATGTTTCATTGCCCTCAGATCCATGGAAAACCACGGGGCTGTCCGGGCTCCATGCAATCGGAGAGGGCGCTTCGGAGCCAAACAGTCAATAGCCCTGGTTAACTCCGCATTCCAGTGGGCCACCAGGGAATCGGCTGAAAGGCCATCAACATGGGATAAAGCATCCCCTACCACTCTCTGGAAACCATTTGGATCCATTAAGTGGCGGGGGCGGACCATCCAAATTGGTCCCACCTCCCTGCAGAGGGGGTGGGTCGCAGAGAAGTCCAGTTGCACCAGGAAGTGATCTGACCATGGCACTTCTTTCGTTTCGCTTTTACTTAGTGTCAGATCACCAACATCCATAGAGGTAAACACCAGGTCCAAGGCATGTCCGCGGCTATGGGTTGGGCCAGACTTATTCAGGGACAGCCCCATGGAGGCCATGCTTTCCACGCTTTTACTCTTGGATTCCAGATCCAAATTGATCCCCAGTGCCAGCTGCTCACAAACTGAGCACTCAGTAACTTGTGACGCCAATTGAGTGGAAACCAGAGTTACTAGGCCCCCCCTCGGTCGTCCCCTTCCGAGTGGTTTAGAGGCCTTGATTTCATAGGCATCGTAACCGTTGAAAACTATGTTGTCAGTTGCCCAAGTTTCCTGCAGAATTATTATGTCAAAACCCGTTATATATTCACGAAATGGCTCGTCCCCTAGTTTGTTGGCCCAACCCGCTATGTTCCATGAGATGAAGTTAAGGCTGCTCGTTCCATAACTGGCTTGGCTTCATTGTGGTGGGGAAATTGTTATCAGCTCTCCCACTGGTTGGGTAATGATGCAACCGTTCTTAGGGTATGCACGGTGTTGTTGTTCTCGGGGTTGATTTGCATCATTTTCCCAATTTCCCAGCATTGACGGTGTTTTCTGAATTTCTGGGACCATCGGGGGGTCTTCGTCAAATAAAATTAATCTGTCTCTGGCTTTCTATGTGTCCCATTTCCCTTGGGAGGGGTGTCACTTGGCATTGGCTGATCAAATTCCAGCTGGAGTAGAGAGTGGTGAAATTGGCGAGATTGGTGAAGTTCTGGATCTGCCAAAGGCGTAATAGAGTGTCCTTTCTTTGAATTATCTAGATTGGTCTGATGTTCTTTGTGTGTTTGGCCTTTTTGCTCTGATGTTTTCCTCTCCAAGGGAGTATTGTGGCTGGGTTCACCGCACATATTCATCTTTGACGGCCCTTCCGAATGAATCATGGCCCTATGGTGAAAGCCCTTCGGCAGAGGTGGCGTTGATTGCTTGGGGTTGGTCCGGCTATACGACAAGTTTGGCAGTAGTTGTTTTCGTTCTGAGTCTTTAAAAGCACGCCTTAAAACAATATTATAGTCCTGTAAAATGGCCCTATATTTCAGTAGCATTTTAGGGGTAGCTGAGTCAGAAAATAAAACAAATTCCTTCCAGTAGCACCTTAAAGACCAACTAAGTCAGTTCTTGGTATGAGCTTTCGTGTGCATGCACACTTCTTCAGATACACACGTATCTGAAGAAGTGTGCATGCACACGAAAGCTCATACCAAGAACTGACTTAGTTGGTCTTTAAGGTGCTACTGGAAGGAATTTGTTTTGTTTTGACTATGGCAGACCAACACGGCTACCTATCTGTAACTGAGTCAGAAAATGTCAGCATGAGTCTAGTGTGCTGGGGGTCCGTGCAAAGCAAGTTTATCGCGATCAGAGTGTTGCAATGGATATTTAGTAAAAGCTTAAAGTTTCTCTTCACACTGTCAATTGATTTCCAGTAAGGCAGCATACCATTAAAAGGATATATATCGAGAGCTACTTGAGTACTTTGTAGGATCAGGTCCCTACTCTCGCTTTTGTTGTTTTTAGTATTTGTAGTCTCTCAGTTATCAAGTCCAGACCGGTTACACCCCTGTACGCGATGGTCTAGAGGGAGGGCAACGCTATGGTCGGTCTCTTTAGTACTGAGTGAGCTATTTTTGGCTGCCAGGAGACCAACTCCGTCAGGAGAGACGTTACTTTTTCTAATTTGATGTTAATTTCCTTCACTGTTCTTGCAGTCAGCAGACAGTGGTCCGCGAGTGTTTCTGCATAGAGCGGTGCCCCCTCAGATGGTAGTTCATGAGCGCTCATCTCAGCATTCTCCCCTGGGTGATCTCCACCCATTAAAGCATCCCCACCTACCTGGGAATGAGTTCTATTTGGTGCAGTGAGTTCTAAAGTCTGTGCTCTTACAAAATCATCCATTTTGCTCTGCTTGCTCCTCTGTGGGCTCACTTGTGGAGATGAGGCCGGTCGTTTCTTTTTCCTAGGCATTTCCCAGAGATAGAGCCGCTGCTAATTTCTGTTGTAAATCAAGGAAGCTCGGCGTCTACCCACGATAGGCGTCTAATCTCCACTCCTGCTGAGCCAGAGCTCATTAAGGCTTTCTCCGGAACTTTCCAGACTTTCGGTAGATTTTAATTTGTACTATTTTTTCTAATTCTGCTTTTTCATCTGGCGACAAATTTTTAACTAATAGTTTTGTCTTGTTTAAATTCAGTTTGAACCCCACAACTTTACCGTGGATGTCAGGGGTTCAGAAGGAGAGACACAGGAGGGGGAGCAAATGGAGAGTGAGGAGGAGGAGTACGAGGGGGGAGCAGGCAGTGACAGTGGAAAGAGTTATTCCACAAGCCTCTCCAGCGAATCGGAGGACTCACAGAAGGGAGCGCCGATGGCCAGGGCGAGGGGGGTTCCAGGGGGGAAGCCCCAGGAGGAAGGGGCCAGCGGGGAGTCCCTGAGCAGCAGTTGGAAATCAGGACCAGCTTCCCCACCAGAGCGCAGTGGGGAGGGGGAGTCCCAGGAATCGGGACCAGTGCTCTCACCACCAGCGGGAGGAGAGGAGTCAGGTTTGGTCACGCCCACATCAGGAAGCGGGGAAACGGTCAGGAGGAAGGTTACCGGCTGGGCGCGCGCGCCAAGTTCAAATGTACAGGCGAGCGGCACAGCAGGGAGCCCGGGTAGGGAGCCAGGTCCTAAAGCCCGCCGGAAGGAAGGGGAAGACCAAGGGGGGTCAGCGTCAGAGGAGTCCAGGAAGGAGGAGACCCCAGAGGGCAGAAGGACCCAGAGAAGGAAAGAACAGCGTAGGAGGTGGAGCCGGGCAAGGATCTTAAACTGGTGTGGGAGGAGCAGTGAGTCAGAGGGGACTTAGCCGGTCTAGCGTCGAGACGTGGGTCTGCGCGCCCAGAGCTTTGAAATGGAAACTAAACTTCAATAAAGACTTTGTATATTATATCCACCGGGCGTTGGTCCTCTGTGAGCTGGGATCTAGAGGCAGACCTGACAGTAGCCATATATTATTTCCAACGCCTTTGTTAAACTCTGTTTTGGTTGCTCCGTAGTTATAATTAGATTGTCAGAAAATGCCCTCATTTTGTAACTTCTATTTCCCAGCACAATCCCTTTTATTTCTTTTTCCTCCCTAATTCGTTTACATAAAACTTCCAATGTTAATATAAAAATTAAGGGGGATAGTGGGCAACCTTGTTTGACCCCTTTACTGATTTCACACTCCTGTGATAAATTTCCATTGATTATGATTTTAGCTTTTTGTTTTGAATATATTGCTTCAATCCCTTTTATATACTGTATACCAAAATCCATATGGTGTAATAGACCTTTCATAAATTTCCAGGAGACCCTATCAAAAGCTTTTTCAGCATCTATGGCCATTAAGACTGCCTTCTTTTCTATTATTAAGTCTAAATACTCTAATAAGTTTATAATGTTTCTAGTGTTGCTATAGATGTGCCTCCCGGGCAAAAAGCCAGCTTGGTCATTGTGTATAATCATCTGGAAGACATTTTTTGATCTTTCGGCTAAAATATTTGCATATAATTTATAATCGTTATTTAGGAGTGTGATAGGCCTATAGTTGTTAATAAGTAGATTGTCCGTTCCCTGTTTTGGAATTAATGCAATAAGGCTGTCTTTCCAAGAATCCGGCATGGTTCCGTCTTTTAAGATGTTGTTCATGATACTTCTTAATGGGTTAGACAGTAAGTCCTCAAATTTTTTATAATATATTGCCGGTAGGCCATCAGGCCCTGGTGACTTTCCTATCTTTGCTTCCTTAATTGCTCTTTGAATTTCGTACAATGTAATAGGGGCATTCAACAGTTCTTTTTGTTCTTTAGTAAGTTTCAGAAGACCATTCTGTTCTAAATATTCTTTAACTTCTTCTGTTGTTTCATTTCCTTCCTTATAGATTTCTCTAAAGAATTCGAGAAATCGTTTCTCTATTTCTTTAGGGTTGTTTATTATTTTGCCTTCGCACTTAACTCTATTTATAAGCCTTTCTGCCTCTCTCTTCTTTAATTGCCATGCTAATAACCTTCCTGGTTTATGAGCATGTTCAAGGGGTTTTTGTTTCAATAATCTTAGTTTCCATTCCATTTCTGCATTTATTAGCATTAAATATTGAGATTGTAGGATCTTAATATTTCTTTTTAATTCTACACTATCTGTTTTTTTGCAGAATTCCAGCTCGCTTTTTCTAATCTCCTCTAAGATTTCTTGTTGTTTTTTTTCCTTTTGTTTTCTTTGAATTACGTTTTGTTGAATAAAGAAACCTCTTAAGACAGCTTATTTAAATGCCCTTATTTAAATTCAATTCAAGCAATTCCTTTAAGGTATTTTTTGCTTTTTCTATTATTATTTCATCTCTCAATAAAGTTTCATTTAATCTCCATCTTATAGATTTCCTCTTTCCCCAAGTCACCGTTACTTGTACTGCATTATGATCAGCTATTGTCTTTGGTTGGATTTCAGATTTACATATTTTGACTGTCAAATCTTTTGTTAGCCAGATGGCATCAATTCTTCCTGCCGAGTCATTAGGGTAGGAGAAAAAAGTGTATTCTTTCACTGTCGGATTTTGTATTCTCCATGAATCCTGTAAACTTAACAAATCTACTAACTGAAAAAAGGTTTTGGGGAGTTTTATTTGCTGTTTTTTAGTAGTCTTTTTGGATCTGTCTAAACCAGGATTTACCACGCCATTTTGATCTCCTAAAGATATAATTTTCTCTCCAATAAACTCCCCCAACTCTCGTTCCAACTTTTGATAAAATTCACTTTTTTTTTCATTCGGTGCGTAAAAGCCGATAACTTTAATTCTCTCCCCCTGGACTATTATTTCTATCACAACGATCCTTCCTTGTGAATCTTTATAGATCAATTTCGGCTCCAAATGCTTTTTTGCATATATTACAACTCCGTTCTTCTTAGATTTATCTGAAGAAACAAAATCAAGTCCCAGTTTCTTATTGGATAAAATTCTTGTGTGTTGTTTTGTGATATGAGTTTCTTGAAAGCATATCAAATCCAATTTCTGTTTGCTGAGTATAAATTCCACCTTAATTCTTTTCTTTTTATCATTTAAACCATTAACATTCCAGGTAACAATCCTTAATTCCATTATTTACTACACAGTGATTCAACTTCTTAACAAAATAATAATAATAAAAAAATAAAAAATCAGAAAAGTCACTTGTCCTTAATGCTTAAGATTCGTCCTCCTCTGATTGTTTTTTAAGATCGTCTGCCCCTCCTCCCGGCTGTCCTTTACCTCCTAACTCCTCTCTATATGTTCTCCAAAATTTGTCAGCATCCTCCCAAATAACAAATCTTCTCCTCTTCCCTTTGTAAAAAAAGGAAATTCCCTCAGGGAATTCCCATCTGTGCACAATTGATTTTTTATTTAGTGCTTCCAGCAACGGTTTATATTTTTCCCTTTTTCTCAAAAGCCTTGATGGAACAATTTTATGAATGATTGTTTGTTTCCTGAATTTTAAATTTTGTCTTACTGCTAATTTGTAGTATTTTATCTCTAATATCCATATTCACAAAAGTTACCAGACAGTCCCCAGGCCAATTATTACCTCTTGCTATTCTTGATCTGATTCTAAAGGCCCTCTCAATTTTGTTTCTCATTTCCTGCTCTTCTATTCCAATCCATTTGGCTAATTCTGATGATATTTTTGTTATTCTAAAGCAGCAATGCAGCAGCAAGCAAAGGCTCTAACAGCTCAGACAGCTGCCTGTGGCTGCAAAGCCAGACAGGATGTGTGTGACTGCTGCCATGGAAACAAAGGGGCAGTCCATCCTTATTGAGCACAGGATATGAGCTCAGTGTGTGTCATATGACCTGTACAGGATGTACATGGGTGGAGTTTGGAGTTTCTCTCTGTTTGTTGAAGAGAGCAGACATCTTTTACTGTATGACTGCTATAGACAGGAATAAAAGCATGTAGTTAAGTTTCTGTCTGAGTCTCATTCCCCTCCCTGGGGATATGCAGGGAGGAGGAGAAGGAGGAGAAGCAGTTGGTGTGTTTTTCTCACAGCCTGAGGAAAATCGCCGGAACGGACCTCGTGTGCATTCCTGCCGGGAGTCGCCGGAGGGAGGTCAAAGGAATTCAGCCGGTGCCTGCAGATAGGCACATACCTCTGACCGAGCCTGAATTCCAATAGTGGTAGTCAGAGCTGATGGTTTCTACGATCCATGGAAGTCTGCAGAAAGAGTGGCAGAGCTGCTGTTTCCATTGCTCCATGGAGGCCTGAGGTGAGAAAGCTGATTCTCTGCAGCCAGGAGCTGACCAGAAGAAGCTGAAAGCCAAGCTACGGAGCCCAGGTATGAGGTTTTCGGGCTTAGAAGTGTGAATGCAGATTGATTCATTCTCTGCTTCGAGGGAGCAAGGTTTGGGAAAAACAGCTCCGAGAGAGGAGAACTCTGCATTCCAAACATTCCTGTGGTTTTTCCTGTCCAAGGAAAAGAATGCAGTTGCTTAGCAACGCAGGCCAGTTTCAAGATAAGGGCTGGAAGTCAGGCTATGCCTCAGAGAGGCAAAAACAGCTCGTGTTTTGACTAGGCCCTTAGAAAGGAACTCTTGAAAGGGACTTTGCAAGCAGCAAGTGTTATAGCTGCCAGGTGCACAGAGTGTAAACAAGCCAGCTATTGGATTTTAGAGGCTTGTGTTTGAGAGTCAATGCAAGGACTCAAAATGGATGCTAAGAAGGGGGGAGCCCTGCCTTCTCCGCCCCTCCTGACCAGTGACAATTACGCATCTTGGTCTATTAAGATGAAGGCCCTGCTGCAGAATCAGAGACTGTTTGGGGTGATTGAGAACCCCATCCCTGCAGCACCAACGCGTGCTTGGGAGTCACAGGATGTGAAGGCCAGAACTGCTATAATTCTGTGCGTGTCAGACTCAGAGCTTATCCATATACAAGATTTACAGCACGCGAAAGATGTTTGGGACACGCTGAGAAGGACACATCAGAGAGATGCAGGTTCTTCAGCGTTGCTGTATTTTGAGAAGCTGACCAACCTGAGGCTTGCGCCTGATGGAGATGTTCAAGCGCACCTGACGGAAATGAAGTTTTTGCGTCTACAGATGGTGGAACGTAATTTCCGTCTGGATGAGGAAGTGTTTTGCTTCATGGTGATCAACAGCCTGAATCGGACTTACAAAACAGTTGCCAGTCAGCTGGGGTCTCTCCCAGCGCAAGATTTAACGTCGGAGAGGGTCTTTGCCGTGGTTCTTAATGAACATGACAGACTTGCCGCCCTGGAAGTCAAGGACAGGGGGAGACAAGAACGGAGTTCTGACACCCCCACTGCTACAGCTACTGGAGAAAATGCCGTAGCTTTGAACGTTGTCCGATGCTACAATTGTGGACAGACTGGGCATCTTCAGCGGTACTGCAAGAAGCCACGTCAGAACAAGGGAGCCAAGGGAAGCTCCACGAAGTCTGAGGCGTCAGGCAGAAGTCATACCAAGTCACAGACGAAGCCTGCAAAGGCTTTGATGTCGAAAGGAACCAAGCCAGAAGTGGAGAACGCTTTTGTCATAGACACTGGGTGCACATTTCACATGACCCATCGTAGGGATTTGTTTTCGTCGTTTAAGAAGCAAAGCTTCGTTGTACAACAAGCCAACGGTCAAGAGCTGGAAGCCACCGGAATTGGGACTGTGTATCTTAAAAGTCAGAACTTGACTATAAACAATGTTTATTTGGTTCCAGAGTTGAAGTACAATCTGCTCAGCGTATCGCAGATTGCCAAGAAGGGACTAAAACTGTCCTATGACGATCAGAACTGCGAGATCTACAAAGATGGAGAGTTGTATCTTTCTGCCGAAGAGAAAGATGGACTATATTTGTTGACTTTTGATCAAAGTGATTACATGGAATGTAATTCTTGTGATTCTAACATGATTTCTTTTGCAGGTGTAGCCAAGAAGAACGCCAAGCAGGTCACCTCGAGGGTCGACAAGGCATTTCAGCGGGTGTATGCTGATGTGATTGGTCCTTTAGCACCATCTAGAGGCAATGCAAAGTATTACCTAATATGTGTTGATTCTTTCACAGGTTTTGTCTGGATTTATCTTTTGGAGAGACCGAAAGAAGCCTTAGAAAGGTTTAAAGAGTTTTGTGAAAAGGTTAAACATATGCATGATGCTGACATAGATTGTCTTTGCACAGATGAGAAGCCAATTTTTCTTTTACAGGATTTCCAGAGGTTCCTGAAGAAGAAAGGGATTAGACACAAAATTGCAGCTTCCGAAGAAGCTTGGAACAGATGTGTCTGTGTTAGGGTGAACAAAGAATTGCAAAAGGGAATGGAAGCGCAATTGCTTAGTTCACATCTGCCACATGAATACTGGGCTGAATCGCTAATGTCATTTTGTTATACGTGGTTAAGAAAGTTTTCAAAAGAGTTGGGAAGTTCTCCTTTTGAGAAACTGTTCCACAGAAAACCTTCTGTTGCCCATTTCAAGGTTTTTGGGTCTCATGTGAGAACAGAAGCTCCGGGTGGAGTAAAGAATGCCAGAGGCATTTTTGTGGGTTATGAAAAGGGTCTCTACAGAGTAATTTTGTCTGAATCTGGTAAGGTGATTCTCACAAAATTTCTAGAGAGTGCTCCTGAACAGGAGCGAGTGATTGTTCACACATTTCCCACAGGTGATGATAATGATTCTGATGATGATGATGTTGATTTTGTTGAGTTCAGTAGTACTGATGATGACAGCGATAGCTCAGACAGCTCAGTTGTCACAGTCATTGAGAGGAAATCTCACGTAATGACTAGACCCTCAGAAGAGGAAGACGAACCACTGTTTACAATTGGTACTGGTTCTCCAAAGAGTCCAAAGGCTGAACCAGAAAGCAAAGAAGAGCAGCACCTCTTACGTAGGTCTGAGAGAGCAACGAAGGGTGTACCACCCAAGAGGTATTCAAAGGAGTTTGCTAACCTAGCTGTTGCTATTGTAAACGACCAAGGTCAAATTGAAGCTGTGTCTGAGTCAGAGACAAAGGCACAACAGAGAGTTGTTAACCAAGGTAATGCAAAAGCACTCATTCCTTGGAAGTCACACAACCAGAGAGGTACATTGGTAAAACCAGTGGCGGGTAGTTCCAAGGGTGGAACTGAAACAACAGGGGAGTGTTATACATATAACAACTGTTTGTTTTCTTCTCTGGATGACGCTTTGCTCGCAGCACGCATTGATACTTTAGGGGGAGTATGTTATTCTAAAGCAGCAATGCAGCAGCAAGCAAAGGCTCTAACAGCTCAGACAGCTGCCTGTGGCTGCAAAGCCAGACAGGATGTGTGTGACTGCTGCCATGGAAACAAAGGGGCAGTCCATCCTTATTGAGCACAGGATATGAGCTCAGTGTGTGTCATATGACCTGTACAGGATGTACATGGGTGGAGTTTGGAGTTTCTCTCTGTTTGTTGAAGAGAGCAGACATCTTTTACTGTATGACTGCTATAGACAGGAATAAAAGCATGTAGTTAAGTTTCTGTCTGAGTCTCATTCCCCTCCCTGGGGATATGCAGGGAGGAGGAGAAGGAGGAGAAGCAGTTGGTGTGTTTTTCTCACAGCCTGAGGAAAATCGCCGGAACGGACCTCGTGTGCATTCCTGCCGGGAGTCGCCGGAGGGAGGTCAAAGGAATTCAGCCGGTGCCTGCAGATAGGCACATACCTCTGACCGAGCCTGAATTCCAATAATTTTTTGCTCTATCATTCATTTGGTTCTTCTGGAATAGATCTAAATCTCAATGTTTTTTTGTCTTCTGTGCATTTCAATCATAGAGATTGCATCTAGGACTGCCTCATGGGTTTCTTTCATATCTGCCAGCTCTTTCTTAATTTTTTCTGTTTCCCCTTTTTTTCCTCTGTTCTCCTTCTGTACTTTTCTTAGCCCTTCCTCCAAACTTATCGTTTTCCCTTTTAATTCTTGTACAGTCTTTGTTATTTCCAAATTTTTACCCACCAGATAATTGATTTTAACCATCATTTCTATCACCATTTTTGCATTTTCCTCTATTTTTTGCCCCATCTTATCCAACTTTTGATCTGTTGATCTTATACTGTCATTCATCTCTTTCTTCATCTCTGAAATGTCTTTTCTCAGTCCCAGGAGAAGATCTCTCATTTCCGAATTCATTTCTATGTCCTGATTTGAGTTTCTCCTGTTAGGATTTGCAGTTAACACCGCTGCCGCTGGATTCATAAATTTCTTATTCACGTTTGACATAACCAGTTTTTTAATAATGCGTTAGTACCTGTAGCTACTTCTTTTCCTGACAAATTGTGTTTTATAATACTTCTATATTACACCTCTAATGCACAATGTCTCATCGATGATAATAATAACATAATAATAATAATAATAACATTTGACAGGGAAAAGGAGAAAGAGAAAAATAAAAATAAATTTTTACTCAGTTACCAGTTTTGCCCACTAGTTGTTAGAAATCCCCTTGTCCATTTCCCTACACATGTAACCAGCCTTTATATAACTCTTCTGTTACTTGCAGAGATATTTCCTCTTGTCACCAATAGAGGGGAGCCAAGTAAACCCCACACCCTGTCGGGAGGGGCTTTTTTACTTAACACAGTTCTTTAAAATCTTCTCTTGGCTTCCCCAGGCTCTTCTCGCCACAAAAACTCCCCCCCCACACACCCCCTTCAACAGTCAAGAATAGTGTGAAGTAAATCAGCAAAACTGGTGCGACTTCTGCAGATTTTAACACAAAGGAGTCCCGCCTCCATACTACACAAAAACCAGAGCTTGAATGTCTATTGTCTCTCTCATTTGTCTAAGAAAGAGCTGGCTCCATAAGAATCTCAAGTCCAGAGGTCCAAATCACCTTTAGCTCTTTCCTCCACCAAGAATCATTACTTGCTCTGTGGAGTGCAGCACTAGGATTTGGGACAATCTATAGAACCTCAGATCCGTTCATCTCTTTCCGCCATAACGACCATTGATACAAATAACTGTCTGGAATTTTTTAACAAAAGGGAGAAAGGCTTTCTGCTGCATAAAAGCTGGAGCCTGTATATCAGATGTCTCTCACACATAAGATCTCTCAGCAGAACAGAAGAGGAGGTTAAGGGGTGATATGATAGCCATGTTCAAATATATAAAAGGATGTCACATAGAGGAGGGAGAAAGGTTGTTTTCTGCTGCTCCAGAGAAGCGGACACGGAGCAATGGATCCAAACTACAAGAAAGAAGATTCCACCTAAACATTAGGAAGAACTTCCTGACAGTAAGAGCTGTTCGACAGTGGAATTTGCTGCCAAGGAGTGTGGTGGAGTCTCCTTCTTTGGAGGTCTTTAAGCAGAGGCTTGACAACCATATGTCAGGAGTGCTTTGATGGTGTTTCCTGCTTGGCAGGGGGTTGGACTCGAAGGCCCTTGTGGTCTCTTCCAATTCTATGATTCTATGATTCTATGAACATTTTTAATCACTCCATTAATTTAGCACTGGGGTTTGGGTAGGTCTTTAAGTCTTCAGACCCATTCATTCCTTTCCTCCATATTGTCCATAATTACCTCAGACGTTCTCAAATATATTAAAGGGATAGGTCACCTTTTATTCTTTCCCCCCTTAATTCTTTCTTGATTTGATATTACAGCAGTCCATGCATGCTGTTGTAAAACAATATAATTGTAATCCTCTTCTCCACCTTGTTTTTTCCTGGATTGTATTTCAAAATGCAATGGGTTTGACCTCCTCTTTCTCTTGCGTTAATTAAGTGTCTGGTTAATCTCAGCTATCTTTCCATTCACTTCGGTTGAACTCCCAGTCCTTTGTACAGCTTTCCAGCTCAAAGAAGCCTCTAGCTGCCGTATGATTTATGCTTAATTACCTATGTTTTGATAGCTATTTCCGGGGAACAAACCGTGCTTGCAGACACAAGACGCCTCTTTTCTTTGGAGCTTGTGCCGCAGGATCATTCCCAAAGTCAGGCTTTCTCTCCGTGGGGAGACCCCTCCAACGCCTCAGCGTGTCCTTTTAGATGCAGGAAGCCCTCCTGGATCTTTTGGGGGTTGTGAAGCCTAGCAACCCCCTCTTTCACCCCTTCGGTGAGTGCTCACCCTTCGGAACTCCCGAGATGAGCGTCCGAGAGCAATCAGCGGCAAAGCGGAAGTCTCTCTCCAAGAGTTGTTTTCGCTGTGAGCCAAAGTCAGACCTCATGAGACACTGTTCTGCAGAGGCTCAAGAATGCAAGGTCAGCCAGCTGCAGAGGAAGCAGATAAGCGGCGGTTCTCAGACGGCGAAGTGTGAGAACACCGGCAGAGGCCCTAGTGGGGGCGAAGCTGCAACCGTGAAGGACACTGGCAAAGGCCCCAGTGGGGGTAACAGTGTTTCTATGGCAACTTTGGAACACAGCCAAACAGCTACTCTTTCTCTTGTCGTCGACACTGGAGCGACGCACACTTTAGTGCCATCAAGTGGTCTTCGAAATTGCAAGTCTGTGAAAAGTGGACGCTACGTGTCATTGGCTGATGGCTCCAAAAGACAATTAACTGAGACTGGGTTTTTGTACTGTTCTTTTCTAGGCCACGAAGTCCAGGCATTCGTGGTTTCTGAGATTGCCAACTGTCTTTTAAGTGTGTCAGCTTTAGTAGCTGACGGTTTCAATGTAACTGTAATGGTTCTAGGGGTTGCTCGTGCGTAAGCCGGTGCAAACACCTGGCTGGGTTGCCAAAGTGAACCTTTTCTGTCTGGACAGCCACTCACCTGTGGCTGACTCAATCGCTGGCAGAATCCGTGAGTGGGCGTTTCTTAAACTTCTTCCAGCAAAGAAGTTCTTTGACGCCTAGTCTCCGCCTACCCTCTCTGCGCGGAAGCCTTCTGCACAGGGAGGGCGTGGGCAATGGAGGACCCCTACTCTCCCCGCTGGTCCCAGGCAAGGAGTCATGAGACCGCCTCGCCACTTCCCCCAGCTGCCCCCCTTCTCCACTGGTGCTACGCTGATTCTCTTCCCCATAAGATGGGCTGCTCCTCCCGATCCCTGGACGCTCTCTGGAATCCCTCTGGCTTTCGCTCTCCCCCTCCAGTACTGATGGCAGTTCCCTGACAGTAACGTTTGCTAACAACGTGTTCTTTTTTCAGGGATGGAAAGAAGCTATACAGTACTGAGTGCAAAGATAGGCTGTTCGTGGTGGAGATGCCTATTGTTAATGTTGCTGTTGCTGAACCCCCTGAAGAAACACAAGTGCAATGTGCAAACGTGCCACCACATCATGATTGTGTTCATCTTTGGCATCGCAGATTTTCACATGTGGCGTGGTTGTACATTAAGAAGGCCCCTGAGAATACAGTGGGGTGCAAGTTTAAGGGGTGTGACAAGTTCCTAGATTGCAGAGCATGCAAGCAATCAAAGGTAACCACATGCACATATCCTAGGTCAGACAGAAAGA
Organism: Podarcis erhardii; assembly: GCF_964252035.2. Classification (NCBI taxonomy): domain Eukaryota; kingdom Metazoa; phylum Chordata; class Lepidosauria; order Squamata; family Lacertidae; genus Podarcis; species Podarcis erhardii. Next base: position 21,717,098 of record NC_138506.1, on the reverse strand, counting down.
CCAGCAGACCCTTTGAGCTGGTTCATGCAGATTTGTGTGGACCCATGCAGGTAGCTTATTTGAGTGGATTGAAGCATATTCTTTACATTATCGATGATTTTTTGAGGAACACGTGGCTGTTTACGATTAAACACAAAAGTGAGGCTGCTGCACTGATTAGGGATTGGATCACAGCAGTAGAGCTGCGTTTTTCCACTAGGGTTGTTTCTTTTCAGAGTGATCGCGGTTCTGAATTCACTGGTTCTGCGCTGCAGAATTTCTTTCGACAGAAGGGAATCAGTCACAGGCTAACAGCACCACACAGTCCCCAACAGAATGGTGTTGCAGAGCGGAAAAACAGAACGCTGCAGGAAGCTGCTAATGCCATGCTGTATGACGCAGGTCTTCCACAGCGCTTTTGGGCGGAGAGTTATAGAACAGCGTGCTTCATACAGAACAGAGTGTTCAATTCAAGTGTAGGGGACACGCCCTATTTTCTGCTGCACGGTAAGAAGCCCAAAGTGGATTTCTTGGAGTTTTTGGCTGTGAGGCTTGGGTCCTCATTCCAAAGGCCAATCGCAGAAAGGGTGAACCAAGGTCCAAGAAGATGATCTTTGTAGGCTATGAGCCGGGTTCCAAGGCTTGGCGTTTCGCATATCCCAATGGCAATCAGTCTAGGCTGCTCATTAGTGGCAGTGCTGAGTTCTGTGAGCAGAATGGGTGGAAACGCGTGCATGGGAACCCAGATGTTCTTTCAGAGCAGTTTGACTCAGATGAGGAAGAAGAGGAGGAGGAAACTGAACCTGTTGCTGAGGGGCAGAGCCCGCAGCCACAGAGTCCAGAACTGGAGTCCCCAAGGGAGAGGCTCAGAACCCCTCCAAAGGGAAGTCCCAAGACCCCTCCACAGGTCTCTGTCAAGTCTGAGCCAAAGAGTGAGCCATCCTCTCCTACAGGTCACATTGCGAGGCACAAAAGGCGCAGCAGGTCAGAGGGGGAGGTCTCTGACACGGGGGATGGTTTGTCTGGCCCTAGTGAGTCAGAGGGGGTGCCAGAGTTCACACTGAGGAGATCAGCAAGGTCAACCAAGGGAAAGCCCCTGACAGGTATGAAGCCACTATTGTGTGGGTTGGTGTGGCTAGGTATGAACCTGAATCCTTTGAGGATGTTCAGAAGTTGCCTCAGGAAGAAGCTAGCAAATGGCATGAGGCGATGCAGAAGGAGATGAACTCAATGGAGTCTTTAGGTGTGTTCTCCCTCACACATTTGCCGGCTGGCAAACAGGCTGTGAGCTGCAGATGGGTTTATCGCCTTAAACCCACAGAAGCTGGAGAACCACAGTACAAAGCTAGATTAGTTGCTAGAAGTTTCACGCAGAGGAAGGGAGTCCATTTCAAGGAATTGTATTCTCCGACTTTCAGAAGTGAAACTCTGCGCATGCTCTTTTTAAAAAAATAATAATAATATTTATTACTTTTAAAACTTACAAAAAGGAAAAAGAAGAAAAAAGACAAAAAGAAAAGAAACAACAAGAGAAGGAAAAAACAATACAATACAATACAATATATAAACAATACAAAACAAAACATTAACCTAAACAAAACAAAACAAAAACAATTTAAAAACATACATTGTACCATTTCAGTAGTCTATCTTTCATACCCTAATTTCATCGACCTCCTCTCACCTCCCTTTTTGTATTCCACTTCTATTAATTGTTTCAGCAATTCCTTTCCATCTTTCTCTATTTTCTGTCATATAAATATCTTAACTTATTTTTACCCTTATTTTCCATTAATACTATAATGCTTATTTATGCTTAGCTCCTTATAACATTTCAACTAAAGCTGTAAGATTTCATTCCAACATTTTTCTAACACTCAGTAATTTTACAATATTTCTATTTCTGAAAATAAACTTTAAAACTTTTTCCAATCTTCTTCCACCATCTCTTCTCCCTGGTCTCGGATACTGCCAGTCATTCATCAATTCCAAATAGTCCATCAACCTGGTGATCTTCTGTCAAAGGCTCTTAACTCTTTTCAAAGTCCCTTCTGTAGGTCTTCTTCATATTTATACATGCACTTTACTTTGTCTTCTACTGATCTTGTTCTTATTTTCCTTCCTTTGATACTGAAGAGCAGATCTCGGGGAAGCTCCAACCTAGCAATGCTTTTATTCCTTCTCAACAGGTCAACCAAATCTCCATGGTTAAATCTAAAATCCATAAGGTATTTCAGGACATGTTTCATAATTCCTCCAAATCCAAAGGCCCCCACAGCTCCAATCTCCCCATGACCCAAGTCCAAATCCCAAAAGTCAGTAAATCCCTGCATGAAGGGATCTGTCCAACTTTCCTTCTCCAGTCCAGGCAGGGCTCCGATCCTCAAAATCTGACTTTTTCTAAAATCAGTCATAAAAGGCCTCAACTTATAGTCCTCTATTTGCCTCTGTAAGGCTGGGGCTCCCACTTGTATTACTTTAGGTTCAACAACAGCAACTTTCTCCTTCGCCTTCTCAACAATTTGCCCTGTCAAAGTAGATTCCTGTATCAGATCCTGAATAATTTCTGTATTGATAGTCACTTTTTGTCCCAAGTTAGTCACTTTTTGTCCCAAGTTATCAATTTTAGTAGTCATGACATCTGTCTTCTTGTGGAGTTGTTCCAACGAGTGACTTATCTTGCATAATGCAATCACTAAAGCTTCTTCTGTCGACATTCTCAAATAGTCCAAGGTCAATCCCTGATTCTCACAGTCTCTTATCTTGCAGCTGGTTCCCCCAGCTCAGCTCTTATAACAGTTTCAAAAGCTCCCTCTAGAGGGAAACAGTTTCTATTTGTGTCAATCCTTTTAAGCACAGTTCAAACAGTAAATATAGTTTCAATTTTCAGTTACTTTTCCTCCTTTTTAAACGCAGAAGAGGACAATGGAAACAATATATTTCTCTTATTTAGCTAACTGTCAAGATACGTTCTATTCACAGCCAATGAACTTCAAAACATCAATCTTACTGGCAGAACCCTTTCCAGGTTCAGAGCAGTGGTGATTTAATTTTCAACACTCTCTCCTGCAGGCTTGCACGATCCAAAATTTCCCCCCTCTTCTCCTGCTTCCAAGGGGGGTTTAATAGTTTTAATCGATGGACGTTTAATCCTTTGCGGAAGACTTTCCAAGACTTTAGCTTGCAGCCTCTTTGCTTCAATCTATTTACAAAAGGGGAAGGCGGACTTCCTGTTTGAAACCTTCCCGTTTCGGTGCCAAATTAAGACATTTATAGATCCAATTTTCCGTTCTACTCACGGGTAGTTGTTTAAAATTGAATTGTCCACAGGAAAAAGTCAGCGCTCTCTGGCAACAGCAATGCGGCTTCACTCCGTGAAAGAAGCAATCAATTCGAAGCACCGCGCCGCTCACCCCACATCGCTCCGGATCCCCGAGACCAGGTCTCCTCGCGAGTAAGGGAGGCGCAAAAGGTGCCAGCCGAATCCCAGGTTCACAGGCTTCTCCCGCCTGTGATTTTTAGTGGGTCTCCGCCTTCGCCGTGGCGGCCAGACCCTGTTTCCATGGAGTAAATTCCTCCCGATCAGAGGAATTCCGCCATTGCCAGAAGCGCTAACCCGGAAGTCTTAACTCTGCGCATGCTCTTAGCTATTGCTGCACAGAGAGGTTGGAAGGTGAACCACTTTGATGTGGATGTCACCTACTTGAACTCAGATCTCCAGGAGGAGTTATACATGCTGCCTCCTCCAGGGTTTGAGGTCAAGGGGCAAGGCATCGTGTGGAGGTTGCATAAATCTATTTATGGTTTATGTCAATCTGCCAGAAACTGGAATATGTGTCTGAATGAAGCCTTAGAGAAGTGAGCTCCCGAGGTAATCCGTTCTACTGTCAAATAGCTTCCGGTAAGATGGCGACGGAGATAGCAGCATAGCCAGGTTCGCCTGCCTTTAATTAAGATTTTAAGTAGGTTTTTTAGCCTCCCTGGACTCTAATTTTTAATGATTTATTGGCTGCCTTATCACCTCACCACTGCCCCTGTTTTTCCTAGTTAACATTTTATTGTTTTATTGGTTTGTTGCTGTGCTACTGACCAAGCTGGCCTCCCCCATCAACAAATGCCTAAAGGAGCGGCTCCTGAGATTGATTGCCTGCTTTGATTCTTGGCTAAAAACTTGGACTAACATAGGGTCAGGGAGATCTGGCACTAAGCTTTAGCTTACACCGACTTCGACTCCAACCCGAGTGATTTATTACCTCCTTATCTTATTGGCATTCGGTTGCTGGAGGTTTGCCTACCACAACAAAACATCTTCCTAAGTGCAACTATATTAGAGGAGAGAGGAAGAGAGAGTACTGAGCTCTACTTATATTTTGGAATTCCACGTTAGTATCACCGGAGGGCTTTTAACGCCGTCGGGAAATATCATTACATAGTTTCTTCGGCAAGCAAGATGGCGGTTCACACCAGATAGGATTACATCGCCCTCCTCCCCTCAACGTTTCATCTGCAACGGTTGCTGTAAGTAATGCCGCTGTAAAATCTATTTCATCTATCCCCATCTAACCCTGACCGGTAGATTGTGAACTGTCGGAAAGTCCAATCAGGAAAGTCTGGCATGCAGTGGACCACAGCCACTTCTAATTAATTAACTAGACGTGGAGCTTCTGGGGAGAGTGTTATTTAACGAGAGGAGTGTTAATTCCAGCTTGTCTAATTGGGACGAAGTGGTGCTATCTTCACATCCATATATCTCACATAATTCCATATACTCCGCGGAGATGGTGCTCACCAGACAGAGATGCAAAGTTCTGGGGGGTCTCCCCAACGCAGAGGGTTGAATTACCACCAGCAACCTCGCAGACGAAAATTTTGCATTATTTTAAGCCTAAAACAAAAACGTCCATATGCTCCGAGTCCCCACTTCCCCACGACTGGTCTATTGACCGAACATGGTATGGGAAGGAATCTGACATTGGTGAGGAGAGAGAGGGGACCAGTCTGGCAATGGAGATGGCTCAGATAGTCTCCCAATCTAGTGCTACCAACACTCTCGTAGAATATGATCAAGAAGGAAATTTGAAACGCTTGGAAGCCACACCAGATGGATCAGTCAATGCAGCCAGCCCCAGCGAAAAGGCTAGGATGGAACCCTCAAGTGCGACGAGATCAGAGGAAAATCCAAGCCAGCTAAAAGGAGCCTGCTGGGACACAGATAGCAATACCTGTATCCTGATTGGGCTTTTCAATGAAATGATGAAAGAATGCCAAATGCACATAAGCAAAGAATTAAGACCAATCAGGAACTTTCTTACGGAATGCGTGGGTTTGCTAGTAAGCCTGACAGAGCTCATCAGGAAGGGAGCAATCTCACACTCCCCTACTCCAGCGGCTGAAATTCCAACAGAGCCCAGTAGCTCAGAGAAGGTCCCAAAGAGAGCCACTCCTATGGCTATCAACAGTCGAATTACACACCCCTCACCTAAAAAGAAGCATCGCCACCAAAGAATACACCTACTTCACAAGAAGAAGTCTAAAAACATAAAAGTGGGAAGGCGGACTATGAGTCATACACGAAGTAAGAAATTGAATTTTTCTAAGTTATTCAAGCTCCTGGAGAATCCAACAATAAAGGAATCAAATATAAAGAATACTAAACCCGCGTTCCCAAAACAGAGCATTATCCAGCAACCTAAAGTGACAAGCGCTTCACAACACCCTAACCCTGAGTCAACGAAAGACTGGAACGAACAAATAGATAAAGACCGGCAAACCTCCTCTGCTACTGTGGAGACTATCACTCCCATTCGCAATAAGATAATTCAGAACAATCAAATGCTGATCCTCAACAGAAGTAGATTGGTTATTTGCCCTACGTACAACCGTACAGAATTACATTCACTGGACCAACAAAGAACGAATATATTTAAAAACGTTGACTTAGTACTCAGAGGCCTCCTATTACAAGGTAACGTTATCAAGGCAGATTTTCTCCCAAATGACAATAAGTATAATCGAGTGATGCTGACATTTAAAGATGATTCATCCGCAAAACAATTATTAATTAATAAGGAGAAGCTGCAAAGGGTGGACCTGACAGTGACTCGCCTATTCGAAGTGCCCCCCCCCTCGCACCTTATCAAATTAAATAAGAAAGACATCTATTCAAAGGTGGTGGAAAATAATAAAGCTGACTATCAGAATAACCACCAATCGCCTCATGAATCGGATACCCCTACACACAACTTCTCCTTTGAAGAAAATACCTTAATTAGTCAATTCTGGACATTTCCACCTTTAATACAAGCTGAAATCCTAGAAAGATTAGAAACGCTAAGAAATAAGCTGACTGGGAAAGATTTATATAAGGAAACCAAGGTAGATGTCCAAAGAAAGAGCAAGAGCCCTCCCAAAATGATCATCTCACAAGAACTTGATTCAGCGGCTCGTCGACCACGTAACCTTCAGATAAAAGCAGAGATTAATCTACCTGCAATCAAGAAAGTACAACTCACAAAGGAGAATAATGCATCGCTCCCTATAAGGAAAAACATGCCGAAGGAAACCTCACCAGGCTTTTGATCCAAAATAAGATATTTAGATGAGGCGGAATTAGGCTACAACCAGGCAGAGTACCCCCAGGAGGAGGCCTTATATAGCAAAGGCCCAGTGTCTACCAATGTGAGCATTCTACATTTACCATCTGACACCATAGAACTCCTGGGCAGCGAGGGGACTCCACCCAACATGGCGACGAAGGTAGTTACCAAGTAATTTCGCTTACCCTTATCAAAGTTTTAAGTGATTTTAAGCAGTTTTTATCCTCCCCTGTTTTTATCCGAGAGTTTTAATGAACTGCTGGCTGTGCTGGCTGTCTTTTATTATCTCTTTTATTACCGCCACGGCTGCCGCCGCCTCCCTAATCTGGGAGAGATAAGTGAAAGGCAGTATTCTTGTGAGGAAGACTAAAGGATTTAAGGAGCTCCCCAGCACAGTGCCCACGACGGTTCCCCTGCAAAATTGATTTATGGGCCATGGAAAACGCTCAAGAGACTCGGACGAGGCATTATCCTCTCCGAGGCCTAAGCAATCAAGGAAGGGTTCACTTAAAGGAGGGAGAGGCCCCGAGGAATGTACCTACTCAATAGCAACTCAAAACCGTTTCGATCCCCTAATTGCCCTTGAAATGACATCAAAAGATGAGGCCCCTGAGACGCTGCAAATTGGAAACGCTAATGGTAACACAAATGGGGATGGTCCCTATCCGAAGGAGGTGTTGGTAGCCGAATCTGCGGAGGAGTTACGCTAAGACCAGACCATGTCATTACAGAGGAGGCAGGTTTAGTCGTTGTCTGAGGACTATCCCTGCCTCTGGGTCTGGTCCTGACCGGATGAATACTAGAATCAGCAAGGGATACCCACATGACCTGAAAGTGTTGCTGTGCAATGCCAGGTCAATGATTCATAAGACCACTGCCATCCATGACTTGATCATGGATGGAGGACTTGACCTGGCATGTGTAACAGAGACTTGGTTGGATGAAGCAGATGGGCCTGTCCTTGCCGCTGCTTGTCCACCAGGTTTCTCTTACGCACAGCAACCCAGGTCATGTGGGCGGGGAGGGGGGGTTGCAGTGATTTTTAGGAAGTCATTAGTTTGCACCAGGCGTCCTATTGGGAAGACCCAGTTTTCTGAGTGCATGTTCTGGAAGTTGGGCGGCGTTTGATACCATCGACCATGACATCCCTCTGGACCGTCTTGAGGGGCTGGGAGCTGGGGGCACTGTCATACAGTGGTTCCGCTCCTTCCTCCTGCGCCGTGTTCAGAAAGTGGTGGTGGGGGATGAGTGTTCAGACCCCTGGCCGCTCACTTGTGGGGTGCCTCAGGGTTCTGTCCTCTCCCCCATGCTTTTCAACATCTACATGCAGCCGCTGGGAGGGATCATCAGGAGGTTTGGGCTGGGTGTTCATCAGTATGCAGATGATACCCAGCTCTACCTCTCTTTTAAATCAGAACCAGTGAAGGCGGTAAAGGTCCTGTGTGAGTGTCTGGAAGCGGTTGGAGGATGGATGGCGGCTAACAGATTGAGGTTGAATCCTGACAAGACAGAAGTACTGTTTTTGGGGGACAAGAGGCGGGCAGGTGTGGAGGATTCCCTGGTCCTGAATGGGGTAACTGTGACCCTGAAGGACCAGGTGCGCAGCCTGGGAGTCATTTTGGACTTACAGCTGTCCATGGAGGCACAGGTCAAATCTGTATCCAGGGCAGCTGTTTACCAGCTCCATCTGGTACGTAGGCTGAGACCCTATCTGCCTGCGGTCTGTCTCGCCAGAGTGGTACATGCTCTGGTTATCTCCCGCTTGGACTACTGCAATGAGCTCTACGTGGGGCTACCTTTGAAGGTGACCCGGAAACTACAACTAATCCGGAATGCGGCAGCTAGATTGGTGACTGGGAGCGGCCGCCGAGACCATATAACACCGGTCTTGAAAGACCTACATTGGCTCCCAGTACGTTTCCGAGCACAATTCAAAGTGTTGGTGCTGACCTTTAAAGCCCTAAATGGCCTCGGTCCAGTATATCTGAAGGAGCGTCTCCTCCCCCATCGTTCTGCCCGGACACTGAGGTCCAGCTCCGAGGGCCTTCTGGCGGTTCCCTCACTGCGAGAGGCCAAGTTGCCCTCCCATCGGATGTCAAGGCGATGGACAACTACCTGACATTCAGAAGACATCTGAAGGCAGCCCTGTTCAGGGAAGTTTTTAATATGTGACATTTTAGTGTATTTTTTATCTCTGTTGGAAGCCGCCCAGAGTGGCTGGGGAAACCCAGCCAGATAGGCGGGGTACAAATAATAAATTATTATTATTATTATTACTGCTCAGGATGCGAGCAACTCCATCTAGTATTTAGAACTCTAAACTGTATATTTAAGAGAATTGACGGCCTATCCTCTCAGCTGCATAGCCTTCAGCAAAAACTGGATGACCAGCCGGTTCAGACAGCCCAAGACGGGGCAGTAGAAGTTCCATTGTGCCGGCAGAAAGCTCCACCAAACACTGATCGTATGAAGAACTGCAAATACAATCTCAACCCCTCACTGAATCGCCAATCCCTGACTCTACATCCAAGAAAGATTTCCCTAACCTTCCGGGAAAGGGACCCAAGTTGGGCAAATCTACATGGGACTAAAGAGCACCTCAGATGGCTTCTAAAACTCGAGACATCACAAATAGATCTTTGTGCTGTGCTTCCCTTAGTCCACCAGAACAGATATCAGAGAATAATGCTGGCTTTCCACTCTGCAAAAATCCCCTCTCTTATTATTCAGCAAAAAGTGTTTTTGAATAGTCTTGGCATTTTTCCAACGAGAGTTTTCATGGACTCCATAATTAGACCCCTCCTATCGGAGGGATTAATCAAGGAGACGGTACAACCTTCCCGCCCTGAACCACAAAAGAGGGCTGAGCTGTACACCTCATGTCTGGGCCAGTCCCATAGTACCCCCACTCCTACAACTAAACACTATGATTGTGCCAGTAACTCTTTGACACCCCAGGAGGAAAGAGAGCTTATCGCCTCCTTTGGAGAGTTACCAGCGATGGAACAACAAGAAATTATAAATAGGCTGGACTCACTTAAACTTCAGCTCCTAAGTATCGCCTGCAACGGAGTTCCTATGAATAATACCCACTCTAACTTAGCGGTGCCATGCCCCATGGAGGTGGAAACAACAATCCCTCAATAGCCAGCATATAAGGTGCCATCTGGATTGGATGGGAAGGTCTCACTGCTGGAGGCAGACTCTTCTCCTCCCCTTCACGCTGGTAACTCATCCCTGCTTTTAATAGACTTATCTGTTCCCTCTGAGATTAACCGATCAAAGAATGAATCTCAGGATAACACTCCCCTGGATAAATTGTCGCCCCTGCATCCCTCCATGCCGGACTTGGAATCAACATACATCGAAGACCATCCATGACCTGAGACAGTAGTGGCCACTCCAAGTCAGGCTTCTCCACCAAAAATTACGTGAGGAAGACACTATAGTGTCGAGAGTCAACACAGAGTGGACTGAAGACCCAGCAGGACATATAAATCAAATGATCACAAGTGTATCGGTTAGATCCCCAAAGAGGACGGCTCCAGCGGACTTGGCAGGAGTCTCTTCAGAGCCTAGTTGGGCCCGACAGCTAAAAACGCCAAATATTATCTCTACTCACCAGGATGCTAACTCTTTTCTGCCCCCCCAAAATTCTGGCCCTTGCGATTTGATCGTGCCACAACTGGCTCGCACCAGAGCAAAAGACTCTCCACAACCGGCGCGCACCAGAGCAAAAGACTCACCACACCAGGACGTCAACCTTCAGCAAAGGAAAATAACGGACTTCTTTAAGGGAGCGTCCTTGCTGCATAAGAGCTCCCCACAAGAATTTAAATGACGGTTAGCCGGACAACCCAAAAAACCACCAATATCGATCCTCTGTTGGAACATCGCTGGCTGGCGTAGGAAAAAATGTGACCCAGAATTCCAGTCGTATATCAATTCATTTCATATCATTCTATTGCAAGAAACTTGGGAGGAGGGTGAAATTGTCATAAATGGATTCGACCTTCTATCTCTTCCAGCTTGCCCCTCCCAGAAAGGAGGACGGCCGAAAGGTGGTCTAGTAATTGGTATCTCACTGAAGCTGCATTTCAAATTTTCATTAGTTTTGACTGCTCCCCCCTATGCTTTATCCGGGCTGATGTCGGGGGGGAAAGTACCACTGCTAATCTCCAATGTCTACCTCCCGCCAGGGGGTTCGTCCCTTGAACTGCATGATAGATGGGAAATATTAGAAGATCATTTAGTATCATGCCGAGTCAAATATTCCAATAGCCAATCCTTAATTGGGGGTGACTTTAACACACGCATAGCAGCAAATTGGGTCGATTTAACTAAAGCTAAATGGTGGTCTGCTCCATGCCTCGACAATTATGATTTGAGACATGCCTTGAAGAGAACCTCAAAAGACTCTAAAGTAAACGAGGCTGGAGTACTTCTTTACCAAATGGCTATTCGCTTAAACCTAGTACCCCTGAATGGTTGCTGCCCTCCCGATATACCGGGGGAGTATACCCACCTAGGCATAAAATCAAACAGTGTACTAGATTACCTTTTAGCCTCGAGTGATCTGATGCCGAAAGCTCTCTCTTTTAAGATTGACAATATTCAGTTCAGTGACCACCTTCCACTTGCTGCTACGTTTGACCTAGACTGGCACGGGGACGAGTACAGCCATCCAACTCAATTAGATACTAACACAGAAAACCCGGTAGAGGGTATTAATACGGCATTACGAGTGAAGGGTATAAAGTGGTCTGTAACGCAGGCTCAAAAATATTCTGAATTTTTTCAGCAGGAGATCATACAAACCTATTCAGCCCTTGACATAAATTCATATGAACACGATCAAACTATTAATCTATTTGCCAATCTGTTGAATGACCTCACGTCATTCTTTACTGTCCCAACCCACCAGGCAAATCGGGCCCATTCCAAGACAGGTGCACTGTGGTTTAACCGTAATTGCAAACAAGCCAAACAACATCTTTGTGCTATTTATAATGATTACATATCCTCAGGGGCGACTATGCTTCCCAAGGAGTACTATCAGGCAAAATCAGCTTACAAATATGTGCAAAAAAAGGCCAAACAGGAATGGCAACTGAACCGCTGGCATGCACTTATAGCTGCCTCAAATACCCGTAATTCCCGAAAATTCTGGCTGTTGGTTAACAGAAAATCTAAAAGATACCCCCTAACAGTTATTCCTGCCCCAGTTTGGGAATCCTTTCTAATGAACTATTTTGCCTTACCAGACCTTAATATTAATACAATCGATAGATTCTATGAGCAGCTCCCTCTTTGGTAACCCACTGACCCGGAAGAAATCCACGGACTCATTTCAAATCTCAAAGTTGAAAAAGCCCCCGGTCCTGACCTAGTCCCGGCGGAAGCTATAAAACTTCATGCAGACTGGTGGGCGAAAATCCTGGCCGTTACTTTTGATGCCGTAAACAACAGTGGGAATGTTCCAAGAATATGGAAGGATGCGATTATTATTCCAATTCATAAAAAGGGCTCGACAGATGATCCGGGAAATTACAGGAATATCAGTTTATTGTCAATAATTGGGAAAATATATGCACGGTTCTTGTTAACTAAGCTTACTAAGTGGGCTGAAGAGAACAACCTGATTGGGCCTGAACAGGCTGGTTTTAGACCGAATCAGTCAGCGGTTGATCATGTCTTAGTTTTATACCACCTTGCCCGGAAATATTCCGCCTCAAATAGAGGCCAACTTTGTGCGGCCTTTATTGATTTAAAGGCCGCTTTTGACAGCATCCCCAGAGGATTACTTTGGGGGAAATTAGCACGATGGGGAATAGACAAAAGACTTTTGTGGCTAATAACTAAATTGCATGACGGATCGGCCGCTAGGGTGAGAATCACTCCGGCCGGCGACCTCTCAAATTCAGTAACCATCAATAGAGGTGTTCGTCAAGGATGTATCCTTGCTCCGACCCTTTTTAATCTTTTTTTTGTAAGTGATATGAGGGCGCCTCTGATAGATTCTCAAGAAACGATCCACGCCCCCCGTCTTGCCCAATATCGTTGCCCCCTTCTACTCTACGCAGACGACGCAGTGATCCTATCTTTCTCAAGAGTTGGCCTTAGGAGGGCATTAAAATTTTTTGATGTTTACTGCAAATCAAATTTTCTTACAATTAATCATGCCAAGTCCAAAGTCCTAATTTTCACCAAGAGTCGAAAAACCTATAATTGGAGAATAGACGGAAAAGCCATTGACCAAGTCTTTAAATTTCAATACTTGGGAGTCCTTCTCCAACACAACATGGGCTGGAAGGTCCATCTTGCATATGTATTAAATAGAGCTAAAGCCCTTTCCTTTGCGCTACTGCGTTTTTTCTTTTCAGATGGGGCTTTCCATATTCCATCAGTGTTAAAAGTTTTCAAGGCAAAGGTGATTGCAACAATAGCATATGCAATCCCAATATGGGGGTCCTTTGTTAATCTAACCCAATTGGAGGTAATCCAAAACCAGCTTCTAAGAAGGTTGCTAAAATTACCCAGGTGTGTAGGCAATACTGCTATACGACTCGAACTAAATGTTACATCTCTAGAAACCACATTATGGAAATGCATCCTCTGTTACTGGTTGGCATTATGGCATAAACTTCCAAATCTCCACTTGATACAGTGTCTCTGGAGAGATGACTTCCCTAGCCCTTGGGCAAAAATAATACATGGGAAACTTGTGTCCTTAGGACTATCTCCATCTGAACTACTAAAATTGGATTTAATTTCTGCCAAGAGAATTATAACTCACAAATTAGAGGAGATGGATTTACAATTTAATATTGCGACAGGTGGTGGCACCTGTTCGCCGATAAACCTTGGCTTAACACCACCAACGAAACTTCCATCTTATTTAACTACCTTATCTGTGGTGATGCACAGGTATGCCTTTATAAAGGCTAGATTCAATGTTTTCCCATCAAATGTGTTGGGTAACAGACTCTCCAATGGACAGATCTCACTCCTCTGTGACTGTAAAAGTGGATCTATAGAATCGTTATATCATATAATCTTCTGTTGTCCATTACATTCAGCTTCACGGTCCAAGTTTCTGGCCCCATATTTATCGAGAATTGCTGACAGATCTCAGGAAGCCCAAATAATATACTTATTAAACGACGAAGACACAAGTAGATCCCTTGCAGTCGCTAGATACCTGATAAATGTCTTATTTCAAAAGAGGAGAAATGGATCACTGTATGACTCTGACAGCTTAGCTAAACTTAAGAACCATCAATAAGTGCCAGAACTAAGACGCATATACCCCAAAATCTGAGGGATTTGAATTGCGGTTTACATAGAGGGAGCTTATTGTGTATAGTGTTTACTTAATTGAAGTAAAATTGGTTTTATATGGGTGTTTTAACTTGGAACTGTTTAAATTGTATTGTTTATGGATAAATTTTGATGTATTGTTTTAGATATGGGCCAATGGCCGTAATAACTCAAACTAACTAACTCCTGGGCAGCTCTCCATGTAAGGATGATTGTCGGCTGCCATATAGAATGGTAAACTCCAACAGTACCTTGGAAGACAATTGACAAGGTGTGGATCTTGGTAAAGCCAACCTTAGCTTTTTATCATGGAATATCGCAGGATGGCAAAAAAAGGCAGCTGATCCAACCTTTGCTAAATTTATCCAAGGTTACGACATAGTATTTTTACAGGAGACATGGCTCACAGGGGACCTAGAAGTTAACGGCTTTTCCTCAATGTCCCTCGCAGGATCCCCAAGTACCAAAGGGGGGAGAGTCAAGGGCGGCCTGGGCATCTTAATATCTACAAGGTTGAGGGCGTCCTTAGTAAAGTTAGAGTCACTGAAACACCTGGCTATGGCCTTATTAGTGAAAAGTAGATTCTTCACCCTGCTACTCATTAATGTATACCTTCCCCCCCAAAGAGGCAAGCAGCTGACTAAAAACACCTGGCATGGGCTGGAAACATACATTGATGGTTTGATGACTCAAACCCCTGCAGCTTCAGTGCTAGTGGCTGGTGATCTTAATGCCAGAATTGGCCAGTCTGACGAAGCACTATATGCACACTTCCACGACTCGCCACCCATCGTGGAAGAAAACCATCTTATACCCACCAGACTCTCAAAAGACAAGGGATGCAATTACGCAGGTCTGTGCCTATTGCGTCTTTCTAACAAGCTGGACCTGGTCATACTCAATGGGCGCAAGAATGGGGAGACTTGTGGGGAATTTACTTTTATATCAAACGCAGGAGCTTCCACTATCGACTATGTTATGGTATCATTTAATCTCCTAAATAGAGCCCTTGAGTGCAAAGTGGAGGAGAGGGTTGATAGTGATCACTTACCGCTCTGCCTCCTCCTGGATGTAAGAAAAGACTTATTTTGCAATGATAAACTTGAAGCCCCCAGGTCCTCCAATATGGAGTTGAGATACTCACGTATTAGATGGTCCGAAAAGCTGAATGCCGAAACATCTGAAAGGCTATACTTGGACATATTCCTCATGAGAAGAGATAATCTCTTAAACTCACCACGTTCTGAATCTAGAATAATCTCGTTCCAGGATCTGATCTCACTCTTGCAACCCCACCTAACCCCAAAAAAGACATTGCGCCAATCTTTATCCCTTAACAAATCCAAACCTTGGTTTGATCAGGAATGTATTGCTATGAAGCGTTCTTTGCTGGAGAAGTACAGGAATTACAAATCAGCGAACTTACCCCTGCTTCCTGCGGAATGGTTCGAAGCCAAACGTAAATATAAAGATCTGATTAAAAAGAAAAAGCTTCAGGCCCAAAGGGGGGAGTGGCAACGTTTATTAGAGGCCTGTCGAAGGAAAGACTCAGCCACCTTTTGGAAAATAGTTGCGAAAAGTTGGCAAGACTCCCCGATTGAAATTGATTACACTATACCAGTTGGGATTTGGGAGGCTTACTTCTCATCTTTATATACATCAAATCAACATATGCAGGCCTTGCCCCCAGTTTCGAGTGATATTGGCGCCGAATGGCCCCCAGTAGCAATTGAAGAGATCTATAGGCTCATTCAATACCTTAAACCTGGAAAAGCACCCGGCGTAGACAACATTACACCGGAACTCCTTAAGGCTAATGTTGAATGGTGGGCCCCTGTGCTAGCTGCCCTATTTACCAGCATAGATCAATCGGCCACTATCCCTGAGGACTGGGGATTAGCAATCATCATCCCTCTATTCAAGAAAGGGAGCCGATCAGATCCGGCTAATTACAGGCCAATTAGCCTCCTAAGCATCATTAGCAAATTGTACGCTGCCCACCTATGCGATAAATTAGTGGACTGGTTGGATTAAAACCATATTCTTTCAGAAGCACAAGCGGGTTTTAGGGCAAATCGGTCAACCTTAGACCAGGGCCTTGTTCTCCAACATCTTGCGGAGAAATATACTTCAAGAAAAGGAGGTTCCCTATACGTGGCCTTTATAGATTTCAAATCTGCTTTTGATTTAATACCGAGGGACAGGCTTTGGGGAAAGCTAAGCGCCACAAATATAAACAAACGCCTACTGTATCTCATCCACAGTCTATATGAAAATACACGGATGCGGGTAAGGTATGACCGACAGGGCCACCTATCCAAGGAAATCCAAATCCATCAGGGGGTTAGGCAAGGGTGTGTCCTTGCACCTACTTTATTTAATTTCTATATCAACTCGCTAGTAGGAATTATGGAGAAAGAAAATGCTCATCCCCCCAAATTGGCTGGTATGCCCCTCCCGGTCCTTTTGTATGCGGATGACACAGTTTTAATTTCTTTTTCTTGTGTTGGATTAAGAAAACTTTTAAGATCTTTTACCAAATACTGCAGCATCGAACAACTAACAATTCACTATAACAAATCCAAAGTCATGGTGTTCTCTAAAAATAGGAGGAGGCACAAATGGAGAATAGACAATCGCTCAATAGAACAGGTAGCAACCTTTAAATACCTGGGTGTAACCTTCCAGGAAAGGGGCTCCTGGCGTTTTCAGATTAATAATTCTATTGCAAATGCAGAAAGATCTACCAAAGCGTTAATAAGATTCTTTTATGGGAAAGGGGGCCAACACATACCGGCAGCCTCCCAGGTCTTTGCTGCCAAAATACTATCACAATTGTTATATGGTTCCCAGATCTGCAGCTTTAAAGACCTTACTCTTTTAGAGGCATTCCAAACTAAGTTTTTCCGCAGCCTGCTGGGGATCCCCTCTTGCGTATCCAACATAGCGGTCCGGTTGGAGGTTGGGCAAATACCTATCAGTACTCGGATGTGGATATTGAAGATCCATTATTGGCTAAAGCTTATTTTCTTCCCGGTTGGGCTGGCACCTTTAACCTTATTAGACACCTACCAATCCAGATGGAAAGCTACACTGCTGGAAAAGCTTAAAGGCTTGGGGATCCCACAGCAGACTTTGATAGCGACAGGCTTCGAGAAAGCTAGGACTACAATTCGCCAGCGTATCCTGGACGTAGAATTACAATGCCACATGAGCGAAATGATCAAACATCCGGCAATAAGGGACTATTAACTATTAACTATCTGTCAGGTCTTCAGGTACCCAAATACAGATGGTCTTTTACCCTCGCCAGATTTAACGTTCTTCCTTCTGCCTTACTTCAGGGCAGATTTGAGGGTAAACCTTACACAGTACGGGTCTGTCCTTGTGGTTCGTTGGAAGTTGAAACTGCCTCACATGTACTATTACGTTGTCGTCTTTATGAGGATATACGTTTGACTTTTATTACACCTGTTTTGCAAAAGTCCAGGAAAGAATTGGAATACCATAGTTTAAAACTACTGTTAGAGGACAAGAATCCCAAGACTACGTTAAATGTAGCTAAATTCTGTGCGTCTGCAATCAACCGCAGGAAGCAAGTGGTATCCCATAATGTTCAAACCCCTAAATGTTAATTACTGGGGACACGCTAACAATTAATTTTTATTTTTATATTTAGAGCCTTGTTATATTCATATTGTCCCTTGTATTTCTGATATTTTTATGATCTGTGATATTGTGTGTGTGATGCTGGTCTGTGACCGTATTAATAAATTCATTCATTCAAGCCTTAGAGAAGCTAGGTTTCAGGAGAAGTGTTGCTGATAGCTGTCTTTACCTTAAAGGGTCAGGTGAGACACAGGAAGCCGTGCAAGTCTTTGTTGACGACCTTCTGTACATGGCACAGACAGGTAAACATGTGGAGAAGTTTGCTAAGGAGCTTGGTAAGCGGTTCAAGCTCAAGCAGCTTGGAGCTGTTCGGTCATACTTAGGCGTAGAGGTGTCTCGAACAGAGGATGGAAGTTTTTTGCTCAGCCCGAAAGGTAAGATTGAGCAACTGCTTCAGAAGTTCAGGATGTCTGAGTGTGCAGGTGTCAGAACACCTATGGAGACTGGCTACGTGAAAGACAGTCAGCAGGTAGAACGCGCTGTGTTCGAAAACGCTGAACTCTTTCAGTCAGCTCTGGGTAGTCTGTTGTATCTGTCCCAGTGGAGCAGACCAGACATAGCGTTTGCTATCAATCTGCTCAGCAGGGAAGCTTCAAGTTCAAGTGTACAGGCCTGGAATGGTATCAAACGGGTGCTGCGTTACCTGCAGGATACCAAGGACTTCAGTCTGATGTTGTCAGCCAGGGGTGACGTCAAGCTGACTTCTTGGGTGGATGCTGATTGGGCTAACCTGAAAGATCGCAAGTCAGTGTCAGGCCTAGTGGTGAAGTTTGGGAACTCAGTAGTTGGGTGGAGGTCCTGAAAGCAAAGTCTCATAGCGCTTTCATCTATTGAAGCTGAGTTCAGTGCTCTTTCTGAGGTTTGCACAGAGTTGGTGCTCTATGTGTGTTTGGTCCAAGAGATCTGCGGGCGAAACTGTTTGCCTGTCGTTGTTTTCGAAGACAATCAACCGTGCCTCAAGTTGGCAGAATCTGGGCAATTTAAGGCCAGGACCAAACACTTAGACATCCATTTCCAGAATGTGTGTCAGAGTGTTCGTGGGGGATTAGTTGCACTGAAATACTGTCCCTCAGCCAAGAACCTCGCCAATGGTTTTACAAAACCACTAACCTTCCAGTGGCATGGTGAGTTCTGTGAAGGTCTGTGTTTGGGGTGAGCAGTGTTGCTTGTTTCCCCCCCAGATGCAGGGCAAGAGGGGGTGTGGAGTATGGTGGTTATAGGGTTAACCTCCAGTGATGTCCTGGATCTGGGGGGAGGAGCCTCTACGTGAGGCTGTGTGTCACAGGTCTTTGTCTGTGTGTTACTTTCAGTTTAGGCTGAGAGAGGCTCTGAGACAGAGAGTGAGCGTGTGCTTCAGCACAGAGAATGTCTCCAAGCTCTGATGGAATCTATGCTTGTAAATAAATGCTTTTAGAGATAGAAGAAACTGTCTCTGGACTTTTTACTCCTCCTTCTCACACGGAAGGCAACCGCTGCGACTCTGCATCTCTGCCTAGGTCGTTTTCCACAGAGTTTGGCCCAGGGGAAGCGGCTGGACGGCAGTTTTTTTGAAGAAAGACCCAGTAAACTCCGCCCCTCTATCACTTTGAAAGTTAACTTTGTAGAAAATTTCAACTCTACTGCTGTGATCCAATCTTTAATCAATGCAGCAGCTTCCCCCTTGTGTTTAATCGTAAAAATCCAAGAGGTCTTTGAAAAACCATCCAAAAGCAGCAAAACGTGTTTGGACCCGGCTAGTGATGCCACCGGCATTGGCCCACACAAATCTGCATGAACTAGCTCAAACGGCCTGCTAGTCTTTCTGTCCGACCTGGGATATGAGCATGTTGTTACCTTGGATTGCTTACAGGCCCTGCAATCTAAGAACTTGTCACATCCCTTAAACTTGCACCCCTCTGCACACTCTGGGGCTTTCTTGACATATGACCAATTTGTGGGCGCAAATCTTCTGTGCCAAAGATGAGAATAGCTGTCATGAGATGGCACGTTTGCGCACTGCACCTGTGTTACCTCAGGAGGGTCATCACCAGCAATAGGTATCTCAACCACGAACAGCCTATTCTTGCACTCAACACTGCACAGTTGTCTCCCATCCCTGGAAAAAGAACACATGTTATTTGCAAACTTTACACAGAAACCATCAGCTACTAAAGCAGACACGCTTAAAAGACAGTTGGCAATTTCTGGAACCACAAAAGCCTGGACCTCATGGTCTAGAAACGAACAATAGAAAGTCCCAGGCTGAGTCAAAGGTCTTTTGCTGCCATCTGCCAGCGACACAAATCTTCTACTTTGCACAGACTTGCAGTTCCGAAGAAGCCCATTCGATGGCACTAGAGTTTGCGTTGCTCCAGTATTGACGGTAAAAGAGAGACTG
The DNA here is from genome assembly GCF_964252035.2 of Podarcis erhardii. Lineage (NCBI taxonomy): Eukaryota > Metazoa > Chordata > Lepidosauria > Squamata > Lacertidae > Podarcis > Podarcis erhardii. Next base: position 21,697,157 of record NC_138506.1, on the reverse strand, counting down.
GCTGGTTGTTTGGGCTCCAACGTTGCCATGGACGCAGCCAGGTGGAACAGAGATGTTTTCTCCTTGCTTTCACCAGGACCAGGGCCTTTGGCAGCTTTCCCACGCCTCTGCTCCTGGGAACCGTCTCTTATCTGCTTTCCCTGCATTCCTTTCCAGCCATCCTTGGGCTCCTGGGCCTCTAGAGGACAGTCTCTCATGAGGTGTGACATAGCTTCACAGGAAAACAACTCTTGGAGATTATGGCTTTTACAGAGCTCTCACAGCTTCTGCCTGCACCCCCACTCCTGGGTGCACAGCTTCCAGAGGAACAGCCTGCGACTGCTTTCCTCTCAGCTCTCTGCCTCTCTCCCTGTCCATCACACAGATGTATCGAAGCATAGAAACAGCTTCCAGGAACGTTGTTTTCAGCCCCCACTAGGCTCACGCCCCCCTCTCGGTCTTTGGCTCCCACTGTGGCTTCACACGCCCTCTGCAGTGCCTGCCAAGCTACCCGGGCCTTCTTGATCCCCTCAAGGTTTGGCAAAAGCCAAGCGTCCACGCTTGCTCTCAGCATGCCCAGCACACTCTGCTCCCTTTCCAGAGCTGCAGCCACTTCTGCCTCAGAAGCACTCTCAGCAGCCTGAAGTGGTGGGGCTAGCATGCAAGTCCAGAGCTGTTCTCCCAACAGCCAGTACTTCATTCGTACGGACCACTCAGTCCAATTGGGACCAGTCAGCTTCCCAAAGGGCACTTTGAAAGCCTTTTGAGCCTGCGCCATCTTTCCCGGGGCTATAAGCTTACTCACGCTTTCTGCTGGCCAGTGCTCCAAAGATGTTTTCTGCAGCAAGCTCTGCTTTCACCAGCGAAATCACGACTGCCTCATCCTCAGGCAGGATTTCAGAACTGGCCTGTTCCCTTTGTTCCCTTCTCACACCCGGCAAAGAAACGTACAGCTGGAACCTTCCATAACCTGTGGAATATCTGCCTGTCCAGTACGTTTCCTCTGCGCAAAAGCTCTGTACTTTTCTCTGCGCACAACCTGTGTGTCAAGTACCATCTATACATCATTTTCATTATATTTTCCTTTAACACAGTAAGTGCAGTGAACCTGACCCCTTTCTTCCACAATCTTTCCCAATCTTCAAACATTATGTTATGTCCCACATCTCTTGCCCAGTCTATCATCACTGATTTAACTTGTTCATCTTTTGTATGCCACTCCAACAATAAATTATACATTATAAGACTTTGAAAGACTATTTAATTCAACCATTAAAGGAGGTATGCAACGAGATTCTGGAGGGAAAGAAGGCGCCGGAGTCGTGGAAAGAAGCTTTCATCACACTTATACCAAAATCTGAATCTGAAAAGACACAACTCAAGAACTACCGTCCCATATCCCTTTTAAATGTGGATTACAAAATTTTTGCCGATATTTTAGCTAATAGATTAAAAAGAGTTCTAAATGAAGTGATACATAAAGATCAGGCAGGCTTTCTCCCAGGCAGACATTTGTCTGATAATACAAGGAACATTATTGACATTTTGGAGTTATTGCAAATGAACATTAATACAAAAGCAGTTTGTACAAAACTGGGGGTTTGAAAATGGCATAGAAGCAATTTATTCAGAACAAAAAGCAAAATTGATAGTCAATAATGTGGTGTCAGAAGAGTTTAGAATAGAAAAAGGAACACGACAGGGCTGCCCTATCTCTCCATTGTTATTTATTTCGGTCCTGGAGGTGCTCTTGAACATGATTAGAAGGGACCGGCTGATCCAAGGAATTAAGGTCGGAGCTAAACAATATAAACTTAAGGCTTTTGCAGATGACTTGGTTTTGACATTACAGGAGCCAGAATCTAGTACGAAAAGGGTGTTAGACTTGATTCAAGAATTTGGTCATGTGGCAGGATTTAAATTGAACAAGCAAAAAACTAAGGTCTTAGAGAAAAATTTGACAACAATGGAAAAAGAAAGGTTTCAGAAGGAGGCAGACTTAACTGTGGTTAAGAAAGTGAAATACCTAGGGATTAACATGACGGCTAAAAATTTGGATTTATTTAAAGATAACTATGAGAAATGTTGGATAGAAGTTAAGAAAGATCTAGAAATGAAGTCAAAATTGAAGCTTTGCTTGTTGGGTCGGATCGCTGCTATAAAGATGAATGTATTGCCAAAAATGTTGTTTTTGTTTCAAACCTTACAGATTGTGGACAAGATGGACTGTTTCAAGAGGTGGCAAAGAGATATTTCTAAATTTGTCTGGCAGGGCAAAAAGCCCAGAATAAAATTTAAAATATTGACTGATGCTAAAGAAAGAGGGGGGTTTGCCCTGCCAGACATGAAGTTGTACTATGAATCAGCAGCATTCTGCTGGTTGAAAGACTGGCTACTTCTTGAGAACACTGACATTTTGGATTTGGAAGGGTTCAACAATGCTTTTGGGTGGCATGCATATTTGTGGTACGACAAGGTAAAAGCTAATAGAGCATTCAAAAACCCATATTATCAGGAAAGCTGTGTTTAATGTCTGGACAAGATATAAAGACTTATTGGAAAACAAGACCCCAAGGTGGTTATCACCTATGGAGGCTAAGGCTCTGAAAAAACTCAATATGGAGGCTAAGTGGCCGAAATATTGGGAGATATTAGAACAAGATCGAGACACATTGAGATTGCAGAGTTTTGAGAAACTAAAAGATAAAGTGCGAGATTGGTTACATTATTATCAAATTAGAGAGGCCTTTAACTTGGATAAAAAAATAGGCTTCCAGGTGGAAAAATCGAAATTAGAAACAGAATTGTTAGAACCTAAAACTAAGATACTTTCGAGAATGTACAACTTGCTGTTAAAATGGAATACTCAGGATGAAACAGTTAAATCAGCTATGATTAAATGGGCACAGGACATTGGTCATAACATTATGTTTGCTGACTGGGAAAAGTTGTGGACCACCGATATGAAGTTTACGGCATGTAATGCCTTAAGAGAAAATATTATGAAAATGATCTATAGGTGGTACATGACCCCAGTCAAGCTTGCAAAAATTTATCACCTGCCTGATAACAAATGCTGGAAATGTAAAGAAACTGAGAGAACATTCTTTCACCTTTGGTGGACATGCCCAAAGGTCAAGGCTTTCTGGGAAATGATCTATAATGAACTAAAAAGGTATTTAAACATACCTTTCCTAAGAAACCAGAGGCCTTCCTTCTGGGCATTGTCGGCCAATTGGTGCCAAAGAAAGATAGAACACTCTTTATGTATGCAACAACCGCAGCAAGAATACTCATCGCAAATTATTGGAAGACACAAGATTTGCCCACTCTGGAAGAATGGCAGATGCAAGTGATAGACTATATGGAATTGGCAGAAATGACTGGCAGAATCCGAGACCTGGGAGAAGAGTCGGTGGAAGAGGACTGGAAGAAGTTCAAAGAATATCTCCCAAAACATTGTAAAATGTTTGAATCTTAAAATGATGTTGGATATAAAGATAATATGGCATCAGTGACATAGTAAAAAGAAATATGCAAAAATGTTTTAAGAAAAAAGGGTAAGACCAGAGTAAAATTATGTTGAAACTAAACAAATGATATAAGGGATTAAGTTATAAAGAACATGTGATAAATGGATTTAAAAGGAAAGGAAAACCGAAGACATAATAGATTGAAATGTATAATATTGAATAAGATTGGAAAGAGGGTAAGGAATTGCTGAACTTGATTGTGTAAAGGGGAATACAGATAAGGGAGATGTGAGGAAGTCAGGAAAGAGGGTTATAAAGACAGTAAGCAAAAAACTAGATTTTTATTTTTTTCTCTGTTTTTTTTTCCTTCTTTCTGATTACTTTTACTTTTTTTTCGTTTTTGGATTGTGCTGTTTTTGATTGTCTTTCTCTTTTGTTTTGTCTGATTGTGATACTTGTTTTATTATGCAAAATCTTAATAAATATTTTATTTTTAAAAAAATTATACATTTTAGAGAAATTTTTGACTTTGGAATCCAACAACTCGGTTTCCAACTTAGATTTTTCTGAAGCAAAACCATTTTTCTTATCTAATTTGTACAATTCATTAATCTGGTGATAGTGTAACCAATTTATCTTATCTTTAACTTGATCAAATGGTTTTAATTTAAAACCTTCTTTGTTCTCCTATAATAAGTCTGAATATCTCAACCACTTGATATCCATATTTAACTTTTTCTGGGCCTTTGCCTCCATTGGCGAGAGCCATCTGGGTGTCTTCCTTTCTAGGAGATCTTTATATTTTATCCACACATTATACAGAGATTTCCTAATTACATGATTTTTAAAAGCATTATGGGCCTTTACTTTATCATGCCATCCAAACACATTATCGAATCCCTCCAAATCTAAAACATCAGTATCTTCTAGCTGTATCCATTCTTTAATCCAGCAAAGCGCAGCTGCTTCAAAATAGATTTTCAAATCTGGCAGGGAAAATCCCCCTCTTTCTTTAGAATCCGTAAATAGTTTATATTTAATTCTGGGTTTTTCCCCTGCCAGATAAATCTAGATAGAGCTTTCTGCCATTCTTTAAAACATTTGACATTATCTATGATTTGGATGGCTTGGAACAGAAATAACATATTTGGCAACACATTCATCTTAACCACTGAAACCCGGCCCATTAAAGACTCTCCTCCCTGCAAGAGAGGGGAGTGGTTGTGGCTGGGAGCCGGACTCCTCCTCAAGCAGGGGGGCGTTTGCCCCCTGCCTCCCACTCACCTGGCTGGCGCCCTCGCCCTCGGCCAGGCACCCAACCAGGTGCCTTCAAGGGGGCGTGTACAGCAGCCTGAATTGCTGCGGTGCCAGCCTCCAGCCCTCACTTTTGTCGTCCCGTCGCGAGTCAACAGGTCTAACCTCCTTGCTGTCTGCAGAAGCCAGGGAAGTATTTCGCAAGGCTTAGAGTGGGGAGGGGGGGCTGTTTATTGCTATTGGAGCTAATTCCTTGTGATTAGAGTACTGGGAGAGTTTGGATCTTTGCTTGGATGTAAATTGCTTCAGTTTACTTTTCGTTGAGCTAACTTCCCTATTCCCCCCCCCTTCTTTTATTACGTTACCCTCCGTTTGCCTTAGCCCACGTGGCTGCTACCGTTTATCCGCAGCTACTTTTAAGCCTCCCGCCAAACAGCTGATGGGAGCAATTTAAACAGACGTTTTGGCAGTAATTCTCCAGAGTTGCTGTAGACAGCGGGACATTTGTTGGGGCTCCCCATGGGTTTTTTCCCCTGAGCTGCGGCCTGCAGCGAGTGCGGCTCACGTTGCTTGGGTTTGCCGTTGCTTTCTTGCGACGAAAAACCACTGTTAAATTACAGTTACAGATAGGTAGCCGTGTTGGTCTGCCATAGTCAAAACAAAACAAATTCCTTCCAGTAGCACCTTAAAGACCAACTAAGTCAGTTCTTGGTATGAGCTTTCGTGTGCATGCACACTTCTTCAGATACACGAAGAACGAAGAAGTATCTGAAGAAGTGTGCATGCACACGAAAGCTCATACCAAGAACTGACTTAGTTGGTCTTTAAGGTGCTACTGGAAGGAATTTGTTTTGTGTTAAATTACAGTTAAATTACAGTTCTTCAACCCCCCCCCCCATTCGCTCCTCCTGCGTCAGTGATTTAAAAAACAAAACAAAACGCTTGCTTCTCCCCCTCCCCGCCGTGGCTTTAACAAAGCAGTGAGAGCACGGGGAGTGTTGTGGGAGTGCGTGCTGGGCTGCCTGCTGTCTATATTCTTGCCGTTCAGGTCGTCTAACCCCCACCCGTGAAATTTTATGAGTCTGTCTTAGTGGTTTTATACTCTCGGTACTGAAGCTGTATTCAGCTCTTGCCTCATCTGTGGCTGAGGATAAGTGCGATTCAGACTTTCCACCAGCCTCTCTTTTTTTCTTTTTAAATGGTATTTTGTTGAAGGGCTTCGCCTAGCCAGGCTGCTTCTGCTCCTTGGAGCTTCTTTAACTAAAATAAAAAAATAAAAAAATCCCCCCCTTGTGCTCTGAGTTTCAAACCCCCCCCCTTGCTTTGAGTAAAAGGTTGGCATTTAATTCCTGTTTTCCATAGAAGCGCTGTTGTTGCTGCCGACCAGCAGGAAACTTAATAGCTAAGGAGTGATAGTTAAGGGCATTGTTCTTCAGCCTTCCCATTTGTAAAGAGGCAGCGTTCCCTGCAGCTGCATTCTCAGGGTTACCCTTTGTCTCTGGTGGCATAAGTGATAGGCAGAGCTATCTGTCTGAATTCCTGTATCAACTCCAGTGCTTTTACTGCACTGGAGTTTGGATCCTGTAATGTCTGTACTAAATCATCAGCAAAGGCTTTCAATTTATATTGTTTGGATCCTACTGTAATACCTTTAATTTGTTCATGTTTTCTAATCATACTTTGCAAGACCTCTAGGACCAAAATAAACAGCAGAGGGGAAAGTGGGCACCCTTGCCTGGTTCCCTTCTCAATTCTAATTTCCTCCGATACCACATTATTTACAATAATTTTAGCTTTTTATTCATGATAGATCACCTTAATGCCATTTAAAAAATCTTGGCCAACTCCCATACTTTCTAAGTTATGTAACATAAAACTCCAAGATACATTGTCAAAGGCTTTCTCTGCATCAATAAACATTAACATTGCTTTGCAGTTCTTTCTTGCTTCCAACTTTTCCAAAATATCAACAACATTCCTGATATTCCAGTTACAGATAGGTAGCCGTGTTGGTCTGCCATAGTCAAAACAAAACAAATTCCTTCCAGTAGCACCTTAAAGACCAACTAAGTCAGTTCTTGGTATGAGCTTTCGTGTGCATGCACACTTCTTCAGGTATCTGACTTAGTTGGTCTTTAAGGTGCTACTGGAAGGAATTTGTTTTATTCCTGATATTATCTTTCATGTGTCTTCCAGGCAGAAAACCTGCCTGGTCCTTATGTATATATTCAGACAGAACCTTCTTTAGCCTGTTAGCCAGTATATTCACAAAGATTTTGTAATCCACATTAAGTAGGGAGATTGGTCTGTAGTTCTTGACATTGGATCTATCTTGATCTTGTTTAGGAATCAGAGTAATGTAAGCTTCCTTCCAGGTTTCAGGTACTTTGCCCCCTCCTAGAATCGAATTGCATACTTCTACCAAAGGTTGGATAAGCCAGTCTTTCAATGTCTTATAATATTTTGCTGATAGACCATCTGGCTGATAGACCATCTGGCTTTGCCAAGTTGCACTGAATTTATTGCAGATTCCATTTCCTGTCTTGTGATTAGTCCCTTTAGCAGGATCTTTTTATCCTCTGGAATCTTCTGCAACCATTAATTTTAATGAATTGCTCGATCTTAACCTGGTCCTCTTTATCTTTTTTATACAGTTGTTTGTAGTACTTGTGAAAACATTTTCTTATGTCCACAGGATTCTCCACAGATTTTCCTTCTCTTACAATATTTGTGATGGTACTTTGCTTCTGCCTCTTTTTTAATTGCCAGGCTAGAAGTTTCCCACATTTATTTGCAGATTCAAAATTCCTTTGTCTCATCCTTCTTAATTTCCATTCTATTTCTTGGTTTATAATCTGTGAGTATTGAATCTGAAGGGCTTTAATTTCCTTTTGTATCTGCAAATTCTTTGGGTTTCCTCTAAGCTTCTTTTCTTTATCTTTTAGTTTTTCCAGAATTTTGTCTTTTTTCTCATTCTGTGTCTTTTTCCTAATTGAATTTTGTTGAATGAGGAATCCTCTCATTACTGCATTGCTGGCATCCCAAATAACCCTTGTTGCCATTCCCTGGTTCTTGTTAAATTCAAAATAATCCTTTAGGGCTTTTTGGGCTTTATTTACAATTGAAGTACTCCTCAGCAAATCATCATTCATTCTGCATCTGAAGGAACCCTGTAAGAACATTTTCAGTTCGACAAAAACTGCATTGTGACAAGACCAAGTTTTAGGGCAAATTTCAGGTTTTAATACTTTAGGAACCAAGTCTCTGGATATCCATAGGTAGTCATATCGAGAGAAAGATTGGTTTGCATCTGAGAAAAAAGTAAAGTCTTTTCCAGTTGGATTTCTGACTCTCCATATGCCTGACAGATCAAATTTGTCAATTATATAAAAAAAAGTCTTAGGTAATCTGCCGGTATTGAAAGTCTTTTGTCTCTGAGTCCTATCCATCAAAGTAGATGCAACTCCATTCAAGTCTCCCATTAAAATTAATTTGTAATCCAAATAGTCCAAAAGACTTGTTTCCTTTTCCTTCATTTGAAGAAAAGCAATTGAGTTGGCATTTTCATATTGTAATCTTTCCAAATCTGACACTCTAACTGTCTTTAGCTGTGCCAACCTTGTATCATGTGTAGTAATCTCAGTCTTAACTTCTTTCAATTCAGTACTTAAAGCTTCAATTTTTTTGTCCAACTTTTCTATACTTGCTGTATTGCGATTTAAACCATCTCTGATATCATTCAATATTGTCATTACCGATTCCTCGAAGGGTGGATTTTTGGAGCCACGTCTTGTAGTTACTTTGTCTTTGTCTTTGTCTTTGTCTGCACACATAATGGCTCAGGAATTTCAAGGTCGGTCCCACAGATTCGTAGAGTGAGAGAGAAAAACAGATACCCTCCACCAATCCCACAGGTGCCACTCCAGACAGCCAGCAGCCCCCCTGTTCTATAATTAAAAACGGGCTGAAAAAGTTTTCCAAGTCACTTTTTTAAAAGTTACAGTCAGTCCTGAAGGAAGAAGACACTTTTAACCACTTTGAAATATGTCAAGACAGCCGCAGGATACAAAGTAACAAAGTCAGTGGGAACGGAGCTTAAATGTTTCCTCTTCCATTGTGACGTCACAATGGAGTCTAGCCTTCCCTCCCGGGAGGTCCACTGCAGAATGGAGGAGCCTCTTTGTTCAGTATCACAGTCCCGCAGGGTTTGCACACTTTAAAGTAATTCCCCCCTCTGGGTTCTTGATACAACAGAATGCTGTAAAGAAAAGGATACAAAACGACAGAAAAGATAAGATTTTGGAGAAAATAAAAGAATTAGAGAAGAAGTTAAGATTAAATCCGAAGTCACAGCCGATCTTGAGAGAAATCAAACTCCATCAAGCACAATATTCCAAACTGATAAATCAGGAAATAGAGTGGAAGATTAAATTAATGAAACAAAAAACTTTTGAATCGGCAAATAAATGTGGGAAACTGCTAGCTTGGCAGTTGAAGAAGAGACAAAAATTAAATACAGTTACAAATCTGGAAATTGAAGGAAGAAACATTCAGAACCCCACGGAGATCAGAAAGTGTTTTCAGAAATATTTCAAAAAATTATATACTCAAGGGCCGCAGGACGAGGTTGAGATTAAACAATTTTTGGAGAAAAATGGACTTAAAAAATTGTCACAAGAAAATAGATTACTCCTGAACAGCAAAATAACACACCAAGAGATTGAAAAAGCCATTCAGAACATGCAACTGGGCAAATCTCCAGGGCCAGATGGGCTAACCTCCAAGTATTATAAGATATTAAAAGACTACTTGATACAACCACTGATGGAGGTCAGTAATGAAATTATGGAGGGGAAGAGGGCGCCGGAATCGTGGAAGGAAGCATTTATCACATTGATACCTAAATCGGAGTCTGAAAAGACACAACTCAAGAACTACCGTCCCATCTCCCTTTGATAATATCTCTTGGAAATTTATGAAGGGAAATTTAAAAGAAATGGGAGTGGGTCGGGGTTTTGAGAATGGGATTGATGCAATATATTCAGAACAAAAGGCTAAATTGATAGTTAACAATGTGGTTACAGAAGAGTTTAAAATTGAAAAAGGAACACGACAAGGCTGCCCGATTTCCCCTTTGCTATTTATATCGGTTCTGGAGGTGCTCTTGAATATGATTAGAGGGGACCGGTTGGTGGAAGGGATTCAGGTCGGAGTGAAACAATACAAACTTAAAGCTTTTGCAGATGACCTAGTTCTGACCCTGCAGGAGCCAGAATCTAGTACAAAAAGAGTATTACAATTGATTCAAGATTTTGGTCGGGTGGCGGGATTTAAACTAAATAAACAGAAAACTAAGGTGTTGGGAAAAAATCTGACAGATACAGAGTCAGAACGGTTTCAGAGAGAAACAGAACTAACTGTGGTTAAAAAAGTAAAGTACCTAGGGGTAAATATAACAGCAAAAAACCTGAGTCTATTTAAGGATAACTATGAAAAATGTTGGTCTGAAATTAAGAGAGACTTGGATAGTTGGACAAAATTGAAGCTTTCTTTGTTAGGCCGAATTGCTGCTATTAAGATGAATGTATTGCCAAAGATGTTGTTTTTGTTTCAAACATTGCAGATTGTGGACAAGACGGAGTGCTTCCGGAAGTGGCAGAGAGATATATCTAAATTTGTCTGGCAGGGCAAAAAGCCCAGAATTAAGTTTAAGATACTAACTGATGCAAAAGAAAGAGGGGGCTTTGCCCTGCCAGACTTAAAGCTGTACTATGAAGCCGCAGCTTTCTGCTGGCTAAAAGACTGGCTACTTCTCGAAGACACTGATGTACTGGACCTGGAAGGTTTCAACAATGCTTTTGGTTGGCATGCATACTTATGGTATGATAAGGTTAAGATCAATAAGGCCTTTAAGAACCATATTGTCAGGAAAGCAGTATTTAATGTCTGGACAAAATACAAAGACTTATTGGAAAACAAAACTCCGAGGTGGCTTTCACCTCTGGAAGCTAAGGCCCGAAAAAGACCCAATATAGAGGCCAAATGGCCAAAATATTGGGAAATATTAGAAAAAGATGGAGACAATTGGAAATTGCAGAGTTTGGAGAAAATGAAGGATAAAGTGCGAGACTGGTTACATTACGCTCAGATTAAAGAAGTCTTCAAAAATGATAAAAAGTTAGGGTACCAGGTGGAGAAATCGAAGTTGGAAACAGAATTGTTAGAACCAAAGACTAAGGTATTATCAAGAATGTATAACCTGCTGTTAAAATGGAATACACAAGACGAAATGGTTAAATCGGTTATGATAAAGTGGGCTCAGGACATTGGGCATAATATTATGTTTGAGGACTGGGAAAGGTTGTGGACCACTGGGTTGAACTTCACTGCATGTAATGCTTTGAAGGAAAATGTAATGAAAATGATATATAGATGGTACATGACCCCAGTTAAACTTGCCAAAATATACCATTTGTCTGATAATAAATGTTGGAAATGTAAAGAATATGAAGGAACATTCTTTCACCTCTGGTGGACCTGCCCTAAAGTGAAGGCCTTCTGGGAAATGATATATAATGAGTTGAAAAAGGTATTTAAGTATACCTTCACTAAGAAACCAGAGGCCTTCCTTCTGGGTATTGTCGGCCAGAAGGTGTTAAAGAAGGACCAAAAATTTTTTATGTATGCAACAACGGCAGCAAGGATACTCATCGCTAAGAGTTGGAAAACTCAAGATCTACCCACACTGGAAGAGTGGCAGATGCAGCTGATGGACTATATGCAACTGGCCGAGATGACTGGCAGAATCCGAGACCTGGGAGAAGAGAGGGTTGAAGAAGACTGGAAGAAATTTAAGATTTATTTACAAAAATATTGTAATTTGGCTGAATGTTAAGAAGGATGCTAGATCACAAATAATTGTCCACCACTGAATTAGATCTGAATTTGACGATAAGTGAGACTAAGGAAAATATAAATCTTTTGGAGAACTGCTAGATTTTACTTAAATGAGCGGATATAAGATTGTAAACAAGATGGTAATTTGCTTGGAAATTTTTTTTTTTAACGATGTAAGTGGGAGCGGGAGACGTGAGGGAGTCCAAAGAAGTGACGAAATTATGTTATGATATAAGTAATGTTGTTTATTATCTATGCATTTGTATTCAAAAAACTTTAATAAATATTTATATATTTAAAAAAAAAGTAATTCCCCCCTCTTCCCCTTGCAGAAGGGGGGCAGAAGTTTTGCCTGCAAAGTTTCAGAAGTCTTTTTCCGTTTAAGGCTTCGGTCTTTGCACACCGATTCCAAATTCTTTCAACAAAAGGGACCGACCTCGGTTTTTAAGTCCCTTTCTTTTCACTGATCCTTTTCAAATTAAAGCTTTGATCTTACTTACAGTTCTGAATTTTAAATCCTTTTAAAAGAAGGAATTGGCCACTCACGATCGCCAGTCTCGGAGCTTCGCGCAGTGAAGGAAGCAGTCGTTTCCGCTGTGCCACGTCTCCAACCCCGCTCGCTCTCAGGGCTCTTATGAGCTTATGAGCTCTTATGAGCAGGGGAGTCGCGAATAGGCATCCACCAGATCTCCAGGTCCTCAGAACGCCCAATTTGAGGTTTTTTGGGGGGACCACGACGCTCTCGTGGTCTCCCCCTGCTTCAAAGTGCTGGGGCTCTTTCAGCCGAAAGAGCTCCTGACTGCCATTACCGGGCGACCAACCGGAAGTCAGTAATTTTTACTGTTTTTGGTTTGTATTGTTTTACTGTTGTTGTTTTTTTTTTAAGGTTTTATTTTGTTCTTAAGGGGAGGGGTTAGGGCTGCCTGGGAGTGGGTCCCAGCCAACAAAATGGCTGGGGCAGGTTCCACAGGGGGGGATGCACTGGGAGAACCAATCTCAGTGATCACGGGTAGGAGGAGGAGTTACGCTAAGACCAGACCATGTCATTACAGAGGAGGCAGGTTTAGTCGTTGTTTGAAGACTATCCCTGCCTCCAGGTCTGGTCCTGACAGGTCGGATACTGGAATCAGCAAGGGATACCCACATGACCTGAAGGTGCTGCTGTGCAACGCCAGGTCAATGATGAATAAGACCACTGCCATCCATGACTTGATCATGGATGGAGGACTTGACCTGGCATGTGTAACAGAGACTTGGTTGGATGTAGCAGATGGGCCTGTCCTTGCCGCTGCTTGTCCACCAGGTTTCTCTTACACACAGCAACCCAGGCCTTGTGGGCGGGGAGGGGGGATTGCAATGATTTTTTGCAAGTCATTAGTTTGCACCAGGAGTCCTATTGGGAAGATCCAGTTCTGAGTGCATGTTCTGGAAGTTGGGCAATAGGGGCAGTACAGGATTTCTTTTTGGTGTACCGACCTCCCCACTGCACCAAGGATTCCCTGGCCAAGCTGATTCAGGTCGTTGCGGATGTTCTCGTGGAGACACCTAGTTTGGTTGTCCTAGGGGATTTTAACATTCATGCCGACACGGCCTTACAAGGGGCCGCTCGGGACTTCGTGGAAAGCATGGCCTCCATGGGGTTGTCCCTGAATAAGTCTGGCCCAACCCACAGCCGCGGACATGCCTTGGACCTGGTTTTCACCTCTATGGATGTTGGTGATCTGACACTAAGTAAAAGTGAAACGAAGGAAGTGCCATGGTCAGATCACTTCCTGGTGCAACTGGACTTCTCCGCGACCCTTCCCCTCTGCAGGGAGGTGGGATCCATTCGGATGGTCTGCCCCCGCCACTTAATGGATCCAAATGGTTTCCAGAGAGTGGTAGGGGATGCTTTATCCCATGTTGATGGCCTTTCAGCTGATTCCCTGGTGGTCCGCTGGAATGTGGAGTTAACCAGGGCTATTGACTGTTTGGCTCCGAAGCGCCCTCTCCGAGTGCATGGAGTCCGGACAGCCCTGTGGTTTTCCACAGATCTGAGGGCAATGAAACAATTGCTGAGACGGCTAGAGTGCCGGTGGTGCATAACTCATTCTGAAGCTGACCGGACACGGGTTAGAGCTCAATGTTGAGCCTACCAAGTGGCGGTAGCGATGGTGAAGAAAACTTTCTTCACCGCCTCTATTGCATCTGCAGAAAACAGCAGCAGGAGACTTTTTCAGGTGGTTCGCAATTTAGCCGAACCACCTGCTACATCGGGGCGCAGTACGGGCCCCATGATCTCCTGCAATGATTTTGCAAAGTTTTTTTGCAGATAAAGTTGCTCAGATTCGGGAAGAGGTAGACTCCACCGTGGGAGCAGTGCAGGGGCGGGAGAGTGCCAGAGTCCTGTCTAGTCAAGTTGTGTGGGATCAGTTCCAATCTGTTACCCCTGAGGATGTGGACAGGCTGCTTGGACGAGTGAAACCAACCACCTGTCTCCTTGATTATTGCCCATCCTGGCTGATAAAAGCTAGCTGGGAAGGACTGGGAGATGGGCTTCGCAGGTTGGGGAATGCTTCTCTCTGTGAGGGAGCCTTCCCAGACCCACTGAAAGAGGCGGTTATCAAACCACTTCTTAAAAAATCATCTTCAGATGCTGCCAGCATGGCCAACTATCGCCCAATCTCAAATCTTCCATTCTTGGACAAGGTGATTGAGCGAGTGGTTTCTGAACACCTCCAGGCATGCCTGGAAGAAGCGGACCATTTGGATCCCTTCCAGTTGGGATTCAGGCCTCATCATGGGACTGAAACTGCCTTGGTCGCACTAGTCGATGATCTCCAGTGGGCTAGGGACAAAGGTGAGAGCTGTTTCCTAGTTCTGCTGGATCTCTCAGCGGCTTTTGACACCATCGACCATAACATCCTTCTGGACCACCTAGAGGGGCTGGGAGCTGGGGGAACTGTTATACAGTGGTTCCTCTCCTTCCTCCTGGGCCGTGTTCAGAAAGTGGTGGTGGGGGATGAGTGTTCAGACCCCTGGGCTCTCACTTGTGGGGTGCCTCAGGGTTCTGTCCTCTCCCCCATGCTTTTTAATATCTATTTGAAGCCGCTGGGAGAGATCATCAGGGGGTTTCTGCTGGGTGTTCATCAGTATGTGGATGATACCCAGCTCTACCTCTCTTTCAAATCGGAACCAGTGAAGGCGGTGAAGGTCCTGTGTGAGTGTCTGGAGGTGGTTGGAGGATGGATGGTGGCTAACAGATTGAGGTTGAATCCTGACAAGACAGAAATACTGTTTTTTGGGGACAGGAGGCGGGCGGGTGTGGAGGACTCCCTGGTCCTGAATGGGGTAACTGTGCCCCTGAAGGACCAGGTGTGCAGCCTGGGAGTCATTCTGGACTCACAGCTGTCCAAGGAGGTGCAGGTCAATTCTGTGTCCAGGGCAGCTGTTTATCAGCTCCATCTGGTACGTAGGCTGAGACCCTACCTGCCCGCGGACTGTATCGCCAGAGTGGTGCATGATCTAGTTATCTCTCGCTTGGACTACTGCAATGCGCTCTATGTGGGGCTACCTTTGAAGGTGACCCGGAAACTACAACTAATCCAGAATGCGGAGGCGGCGCGAACGGTAATGGCTGCCCTCTTCTAACTAGGAGAGGGAAGCTCCGCTGAAACGGGTCGTCCGCTACGGCAAAGCGGAGACCCACATCGGAAAACCGCAGGCGGCAGAAGCCTGTGGTCTTGGGACCCGGCGGGCGCCAGGAGCTGCCCCCAAAACGTTGAAGGAACCCCGTAAGGGACTCCGGATCGCGGAGGGGGTAGCGGCGCTGAGGGTCGTTCCGCAATCAACAGAGCGAAGCCGCGTAGCTGTTGCCGGTGAGCGCTGACCTTTCTTCCTGGAATTTGTGTTTCGGAAAGCAACAACCCGTGAGTAATAAGGACTTTAAAAAAATCTAAAGACTTAAAAGTTACGGAATTTGGCTGAAAGCGGAGTGACGAAAAAAAAGGAAGTCCGTCTTCCGCTGCTACTGAACTTCAAAGCAAAGAGCAGGAGGAGTGGAGGCAGAGAGTGAACTTTTAACCTAATGGATCTGAGCACCCATTGAACCTCTTTTGAAGCAGAATAGGACTGTAAGCATTGGATTTTATGTTTTTGATTTGGACTGTGATATCCTCTTCTATTGGAATTACAATTTAAGTAAGAAACCCAGGTGCTGGAACTGCCTGAGTAACTGTAGCAGTCAGTCTGCAGATCTGGATACTTTGAATATAAATTTGGAAACAATCTGAGGGGGTCTGGATTTGTTACTTTGAGGCACCATTTGGAATATCAGCAAGCACTGTTTGAGACATTGTGTTCTTTTAATACCAACTCTGCTAAAATCTATTATTTGAAGGTTCCTGGACATTAATTCTGATTTTATGAACTTTACTGGAATTGATCTCTTCCCGAAAGACATTTTAAGCCCCCCCTAGAGGTTTTGGAATTTACAGCAGTGGCATTGTTTTACTTTCTCTTTCCCGGCCTCCTGTTTGACTGTTACCATCTGGGCCGTCTCTTTCTCATGGGAATAACTCAGCTTGACCTTGACTTTTAGATAACTTTGGAATGAGTGGTGCAAGAAAAAAGGAGCCTAAAGAAAAGGAACCTAGAGTAAGAACTAGACAAACAACCTTAGCCTCAGCCTTACAGTCACGTAGATCGTCTGTGCCTATTTTGCTTTCTGAGGAAGAAGTTGTTTCCCTGCCACGGGCAGGGGAAGGAGAAACTGAGGAACTACAATTGGAAGATATGGCCTCAGGAACAACTGTTTCTATTTTAGAGAAAATCTATGAAAAATTGGAATCCTTGGACAAGAGAGTGGAATCTTTGAATAAAAAAGCTGATGAGCAAACATTTAAAATCGACCAAAACACAGAATGTTTAAATAGACTAACTGGACAAGTGGCACAGAATGCACAAGCAATTGGAGAATTGAAGGAGGCTACAGGTGAAAATCGGAAACTGGCAGAGGATACCAGCCAAAGACTTGGAAAGTTAGAAAAAGAGGTGAGACCACTCAGTAAACAAGTAGGTGAACACCAGACCTACCTTTCTATGATTGAATTGCGGAACAGGGAGACTAACTTAAGGATAAGGTCGGTACCAGAAGTGGAAGAAGACAACCTAGCTGAGTTTTTGACTAAAATATTTTCCAAGTTCTGGAACTTAGAGGAAAAAGACTTTAAAATCGTATCAGCTTTCAGGCTTGGAAGACTTATAAAGAAAGACAAACCCAGAGACTGTTTGATAACATTGAGATCAAAGGAGGAAAGGGACAAGATCTTGGGCCTGCACTACGGAAAGTCACTGGACATCTTGGACAAAAGAATTGAAATTTACAAGGACATCCCTAAACAACTCTTGGATCTTAGATCTGAGTATTTGGAACTAACAAGACTGTTGAGGAGCAACTCAATCATCTTCAGGTGGGACTTTCCTCAAGGATTATCTTTTACTTTTAGAGGGAAGAAGATTAAAATTAGAACATTGGAAGATAGAGATAAATTTCTGAACGTGTACGGAGAGGACCTTCAAAAAGGACTCGGATTACCCTCGGGGCCTGGAGCACCAGAGGCACCGGCACCCTTGGATTCTGAAGACCCAGTGAACAAGGTACCACCCCCAGAAAAATAACCAGATTTATTCAGGATGTCTCTGCAACTTTTGAGTTGGAATATAAATGGCTGTAACATTCCGGAAAAAAGGAGGAAAATTTTTCATATATTAAAAAAGGAACAATTGGACATTATTTGCTTACAAGAAACACATGTGACTAGGCTCCATAGAAAAGTGTTAATAAACAAAAGACTTGGTCAGGAATTTATATCTTCAGATACAGTAAAGAAGAGAGGCGTGGTGATATATGCAAAAGAGAGTCTGTCACCTAAATTTTTATTCAAAGATGAACATGGAAGAATTTTGGCAATCGAAATACAACATCAAGGAGAGAAGATTTTGTTATTAGGAATTTATGCACCAAATGAAGGGAAATCAGAATTTTATAAGAAGTTGCACGAGACTATGCTGGAGTATCTGGACTATGACAACATCATTATGATGGGAGATATGAATGGGGTCGTATCAACTAACATGGATAAGTCACAAAGCCAAAATGTTACCAAAGATGGCAGACTACCAAAGACCTTTTTTGAAATGGCTGACAATATGGACTGGATTGACATCTGGAGAACGAAGAACCCCTTGGGAAAAGAAGGAACATTCTTCTCTGAAGCCCAGCTGACCTGGACAAGAATCGACCAAATATGGATAACTAGAGGTCTGGCACCTAAGGTCAGGAAAGTGGAAATCTGCCCAAAGACCTGCTCCGACCATAATGCACTGAAAATGGACATGACATTATTACCAACCGGTTCCTTTAGATGGAAGATGAATGACAATTTGTTTAGAGATCAGGAGATCATTAAGAAGGCCCAAAAAGTTCTGAAGGATTACTTTGAGATTAACATGAACACTACGGTGGAAAAAAGAATCATTTGGGATGCAAGCAAAGCCGTGATGAGGGGGTTCTTGATACAACAGAATGCTGTAAAGAAAAGAACACAAAATGAGAGGAAAGATAAGATCTTGGAGAAAATTAAAGAGTTAGAGAAGAAGTTAAGATTAAATCCGAAGTCACAGCCGATTCTGAGAGAAATTAAACTCCATCAGGCACAATATTCTAAACTGATAAATCAGGAAATAGAGTGGAAGATTAAATTAATGAAACAAAAAACGTTTGAATCGGCAAACAAATGTGGGAAACTGCTGGCTTGGCAGTTGAAGAAGAGACAAAAGTTAAATATAGTCACAAACCTGGAAATTGAAGGAAGAAACATTCAGAACCCCGTGGAGATTAGAAAGTGTTTTCAGAAATATTTCAAAAAATTATACACTCAAGGGCCGCAGGATGAGGTTGAGATTAAACAATTTTTGGGGAAAAAAGGACTTAAAAAACTGTCACAAGAAAATAGATCACTCCTGAACAGTAAAATAACACGACAAGAGATCGAACAAGCCATTCAGAACATGAAATTGGGCAAATCTCCAGGGCCAGATGGCCTGACCTCCAAGTATTATAAGACATTAAGAGACTATTTGATACAACCATTGATGGAGGTCAGTAATGAAATTATGGAGGGAAAGAAGGCACCGGAATCGTGGAAAGAAGCTTTCATCACATTGATACCAAAATCAGAAACTGAAAAGACACAACTCAAGAACTATCGTCCCATCTCCCTTTTAAATGCGGATTACAAAATATTTGCTGACGTTTTGGCAAACAGACTCAAAAGAGTTTTAAATGAAGTAATACATAAAGATCAGGCAGGCTTTCTCCCAGGTAGACACATGTTTGCTAACACAAGGAACATTATTAACATTTTAGAACTTTTGCAAACAGACATAAATACAAAAGCAGTGTTAATTTTTATAGATGCGGAGAAGGCCTTTGATAATATCTCTTGGAAATTTATGAAGGGAAATTTAAAAGAAATGGGAGTGGGACGGGGTTTTGAGAATGGGATTGATGCAATATATTCAGAACAAAAGGCAAAACTGATAGTTAATAATGTGGTTACAGAAGAGTTTAAAATTGAAAAAGGAACACGACAAGGCTGCCCGATTTCCCCTCTGTTATTTATTTCGGTTCTGGAGGTGCTCTTGAATATGATCAGAGGGGACCGGTTGGTGCAAGGGATTCAGGTTGGAACGAAACAATATAAACTCAAAGCTTTTGCAGATGACCTAGTTTTGACTCTGCAGGAGCCAGAATCTAGTACGAAAAGAGTATTACAACTGATTCAAGATTTTGGTCGGGTGGCGGGATTTAAACTAAATAAACAGAAAACTAAGGTGTTGGGAAAAAACTTGACAGACACAGAGTCAGAACGGTTTCAGAGAGAAACAGAACTAACTGTGGTTAAAAAAGTAAAATACCTAGGGGTAAATATAACAGCAAAAAAATCTGAGTCTATTTAAGGATAACTATGAAAAATGTTGGTCTGAAATTAAGAGAGACTTGGACAGTTGGACAAAATTGAAGCTTTCTTTGTTAGGCCGAATTGCGGCTATTAAGATGAATGTATTGCCAAAGATGTTGTTTTTGTTTCAAACATTACAGATTGTGGACAAGACGGAGTGCTTCCGGAAGTGGCAGAAAGATATCTCTAAATTTGTCTGGCAGGGCAAAAAGCCCAGAATTAAGTTTAAGATATTAACTGATGCGAAAGAAAGAGGGGGCTTTGCCCTGCCAGACTTAAAGTTGTACTATGAAGCCGCAGCTTTCTGCTGGCTAAAAGACTGGCTACTTCTCGAAGACACTGATGTGTTGGACTTGGAAGGTTTTAACAATGCTTTTGGTTGGCATGCATACTTATGGTATGACAAAGTTAAGATCAATAAGGCCTTTAAGAACCATATTGTCAGGAAAGCAGTATTTAATGTCTGGACAAAATACAAAGACTTATTGGAAAACAAAACTCCGAGGTGGCTTTCCCCTCTGGAAGCTAAGGCCCGAAAAAGACCCAATATGGAGGCCAAATGGCCAAAATATTGGGAAATATTAGAAAAAGATGGAGACAATTGGAAATTGCAGAGTTTGGAGAAAATGAAGGATAAAGTGCGAGACTGGTTACATTACGCCCAGATTAAAGAAGTTTTTAAAAATGACAAAAAATTAGGGTTCCAGGTGGAGAAATCGAAGTTGGAAACAGAATTGTTAGAACCAAAGACTAAGGTATTATCAAGAATGTATAACTTGCTGTTAAAATGGAACACACAAGACGAAATGGTTAAATCGGTTATGATAAAGTGGGCACAGGACATTGGGCATAATATTATGTTTGAGGACTGGGAAAGGTTGTGGACCACTGGGTTGAACTTCACTGCATGTAATGCTTTGAAGGAAAATGTAATGAAAATGATATACAGATGGTACATGACCCCAGTTAAACTTGCCAAAATATACCATTCGTCTGATAACAAATGTTGGAAATGTAAAGGAAATGAAGGAACATTCTTTCACCTCTGGTGGACTTGCCCTAAAGTGAAGGCCTTCTGGGAAATGATATATAATGAGTTGAAAAAGGTATTTAAGTATACCTTCACTAAGAAACCAGAGGCCTTTCTCCTGGGTATTGTCGGCCAGAAGGTGTTAAAGAAGGACCGAACATTTTTTATGTATGCAACAACGGCAGCAAGGATACTCATCGCCAAGAACTGGAAAACTCAAGATCTACCCACACTGGAAGAGTGGCAGATACAGCTGATAGACTATATGCAACTGGCGGAGATGACTGGCAGAATCCGAGACCTGGGAGAAGAAAGGATTGAAGAAGATTGGAAGAAATTTAAGACTTATTTACAAAAATATTGTAATTTGGTTGAACGTTAAGAAGGATGCTTGATCATAAATAACTGGCCACCACTAAATTAGACTGGAATTTGATGATAAGTCAGATTAAGGAAAACATAAACCTTTTGGAGAATTGTTAGATTACATTTAAATGATTGGATATAAGATTGCAAACAAGTTGGTAATTTGCTTGAAAAACTTTTCAACGATGTAAGTGGGAGCAGAAAACGTGAGGAAGTCCAAAGAAGTTATGAAATTATGTTACGATATAACCAATGCTGTTTATTATCTGTGCATTTCTTTTATAAAAAAACCTTAATAAATATTTATAAAAAAAAAATAAAAACAGAGTGGCGACTGGGAGCAGCCGCCGAGACCATATATCACCGGTCTTGAAAGACCTACTACACTGGCTCCCAGTACATTTCTAAGCACAATTCAAAGTGTTGATGCTGACCTTTAAAGCCCTAAACGGCCTCGGTCCAGTATACCTGAAGGAGCGTCTCCACCTCCATCATTCTGCCCGGACACTGAGGTCCAGTGCCGAGGGCCTTCTTGCGGTTCCCTCGCTGCGAGAAGCCAAGTTACAGGGAACCAGGCAGAGGGCCTTCTCGGTAGTGGCACCCGCCCTGTGGAACGCCCTCCCATCAGATGTCAAAGAGGAAAAAAACTACCAAACTTTTAGAAGACACCTGAAAGCAGCCCTGTTTAGGGAAGCTTTTAATGTTTAATAGTTTATTTTATTTTAGTGTTTTGTTGGAAGCCGTCCAGAGTGGCTGGGGAAACCCAGCCAGATGTGTGAGGTATAAATAAATTATTATTATTATTATTATTATTATTATTATTATTATTATTACTACAGTATTTCTGTATTTCTCTGTAGAAATGCTATTAGGCCTGTTCTTCCAAGAATTTTGATGTAATAGACATATTTAACTGATGGCAGTACTTGCTGAAGCTGTGTTTGGGTTGCTATATGTCCTCTTTTTTTCAGGACATGTCCTCTTTTTCATGGGTAGAGTTGTCATAGTGATCCATAGTTAAACGTAGAAGTCAGCAAATGTGTCCTTTTTTGCTCTTCAAAATATGGCAACCCTAACATTATTGTAATTGGTAAAATGTGGTACTGAACTGTAAAATATATTAATGTTGACAATATACACAGTTCATTTTTTGGTTTGTAATCTTGAAGGGGGGAAAATGGTGACTAGACATTCCATTGTTACACCTGTAACCTAGGTTTAAGGAGCCATTTGGCGAATAGCTGACATATCTGAGTTTCTAACACTGCCAAGTCTTTCTTTCACCTTCGTGATAATTACCTGTGAAAACAATGATTCATCCTGCCAGTTGTTGAGAAAATAAACTTGAGGGAAGGTGGGCCAAATGCTCTTTGTCCTTTTTTTATTCTCCATTAAAAGGAGACATTTTTTGAATAAGATATCAAGCTCTCTGGCCAGGATTTTATTAGATGGAAAGCCATTGTTGGGTATTATGCCTTCTGACAGGTAGGCATTTGGCAAATAGTTTACATATTTGAGTTTCTAACATTGCCTGGGTCCTTAAATTATCGTTTACCCAACCCCTTTAATACACTTTTCCTGCTTCTGTCTTACATTCTAGGCAGGAATTTAACAGGTTACTTTTTTTCCATATGGAAACAGAATTATGGGAAAAGATTCACCATGACTGTACTTCATTGTGTTGTGCCACACACCCATTGGCAGCCGTTTTGTGACTACCACCTGTTAGCATATAGTTCCGTTCCACCTTAAAAGGGTACAGGCATGACTGTTGTGTGTCACATGCTTGTTTACTTCCAGCTCTTGCTGGGAACTTCTGTTTGTATATAGGTTTTGTGTTACTGCTTTTTTTTGCTGGTGACAAAGGGAAGCAGAATTTTTTTCCTTTGTTCCTGCTGCTGAATAAAATGCTGTAATATAGTGCTTACACATGGCTCTGTCCGCCTCTTCTGCTGTGAGAAGATTTATTCACTCTGCTGATAGAGCATGCATGGGTCTCTAAATGTGTCTGAGGCTCATGTTGCTGATTGGCGCTGTTCCAAGGGAGACCGGTGATCGTTCCGGCTGCTGGCCGGTGGCTGGAGCCAGCTGAGGCCCTGCCTGATGCCCCCGTCTCCCTGGCAGTATTCCAACACCACCCCCAGCACATTTTCAAAATTCAAAACGTGCCTCATGGTCTTAAAAAAGTTGGCAACCACAGGCTTAGTTTTCTCATGCACACTTGCATATATATATGTTGTTAAATATAATGTATTAATAAATCACGGCCCCAGGATATGGCAAGAAGACACAGGAGGCCACCACCTTGCTAAACCTAAGCAGGTCTGAGCTTGGTCAGTGCCTGGAAAGAAGCCCTCTTGGGTGGCATACGAAAGATGAAGAAGTTAAGTCGGTAATGATACAATGGGCCAGGGATTTTGGTCATAATATACAATTTGAAGATTGGGAAAAATTATGAAAAGATAACTTAAAATTCACTGCATGTACGGTGTTAAAGGAAAATGTGATGAAAATGTTCTATAGATGGTATATAACACCAGTAAAATTGGCAAAAATGTTTAAGACGTCTAATAAGTGTTGGAAATGTAAAGAAAAAGAGGGAACGTTTTAGGGATTACAGGAAAAGAGATAAGAAGAAAAGACTGTAAACTCTTTCAATATGCTGCTACAGCTGCAAGGATTCTACTGGCCCAGAAATGGAAACAAGAGGAAATACCAACGATAGAAGATTGGAGATTGAAACTGACGGACTATGCAGAATTGGACAAGCTAACTGGGAAAATCAGATATCTTAAAGACCAAAAATTCATCGAAGACTGGGGAAAATTTGTAGAATATCTGAAAAATATATGTGATGTGCAAACAACGTTAGTGGGATTTAAAGAAGCATTGTGAAATTTAAGAGGTATTGTCAAAACAATAGATGAGGGAGGGAAGACTAAAGACAATACTAAAGGAGAAGGAATGCGTAACTAAGAGGTACAGATGGATGATTGTCAGAGAAGCTGAAGGAAGTTCGAAAAGAGAGAATTTGTTTGTTAAAAATTGGATAAAATTGTTTATTTGTGTTGTAAAACAATAAAAAATTATTATAAAAAAAGGAAAGAAGCCCTCTTGGGAACCACATAGGTTCAATGACAGACCAAAAAAAGGGATATAAATGTAGCAAAGTAAATTTAGACAGTGAAGTGTGACAGAAAACTTCCAATTTCTCGGGTTCATTAGTAACAATAAATGGAAATGAATTGCAAATGAATATAAAGCAAGCTTGCCATGAGGTTTTTAAACTCTGAGAAACTGTGCTTGAGGTTGGCTCAGAAACTACTAGTGCAAAATTGAGTGGTGCAACTGCTTACTGGGGCAGTACAGCACCACCATGTTACGTTGCTGCTGGAAGAACTGCACCGGCTGCTAATTAGTTACTGAGTTAAGTTCAAGGTGCTGGTACTGTGGAGTATGGTGGTTAAAGGGTTAAACTCCAGTGGTGTCCTGTATCTGGGAGGAGCTTCTACGGAAGCTGCGTCAGGGTTCTTTGTCTGTGAGTTACTTTTGGTTTTAAGCTGAGAGACGGTGAGACACAGAGCGTGTGCTTCGGCACTGAGAACGTCTCCAAGTTCGGACGGATTTATGGATTGATTTATTGCTTGTAAATAAACGCTATTAAGAGAGAAGAACAGCTTGTGGACTCGTCCTCACTCTTTCTCACATGGAGGCACCGTTGCAACTCTGCTAACTGCTTTAGGTAGCTCCTGATTGAAGCCTGCGCTGGGAAATACAGCAGAAGTTTTGCTCAGAGGGAGTGTACAGGACAAGCAGTAATGCATAGGTACTGGTGTGCAAAGTCCTATGCTGCTTAGGACAATAAAATATAAAAGACTGTCTCACCTCTTATACACACAACTGATCATTGTGCTCTGCAGGAAAGGGCTGCCTGCAGGTCGCATTTTATCAGGAAGTCCACTTTGTCTCTACAGTGTTTGAAACTGAGATAGAAAAGCTAGGAGACAAATCTCTCCTGGAACCTGGGTTACAGGTGCAAAAACAGAATGGCTTGTCACCATTCCCACCCCCCACCCCATGCAGCAGCACTTTCTATTTATTTTTTTTCAAAATGCATGAACTAATTCACAATTCATATCAGTGATGCATTGTTAATATCACATTTTTAATTGTTGTTGTTTAGTCATTTAGTCGTGTCCGACTCTTCGTGACCCCATGGACCAGAGCACGCCAGGCACTTCTGTCTTCCACTGCCTCCCGCAGTTTGGTCAAACTCATGTTTGTAGCTTCGAGAACACTATCCAACCATCTCGTCCTCTGTCGTCCCCTTCTCCTTGTGCCCTCCATCTTTCCCAACATCAAGGTCTTTTCCAGGGAGTCTTCTCTTCTTATGAGGTGGCCAAAGTATTGGAGCCTCAGCTTCACGATCTGTCCTTCCAGTGAGCACTCAGGGCTGATTTCCTTCAGAATAGCTAGGTTTGATCTTCTTGCAGTCCATGGGACTCTCAAGAGTCTCCTCCAGCACCATAATTTAAAAGCATCAATTCTTTGGCGATCAGCCTTCTTTATGGTCCAGCTCTCACTTCCATACATCACTACTGGGAAAACCATAGCTTTTACTATACGGACCTTTGTTGGCAAGGTGATGTCTCTGCTTTTTAAGATGCTGTCTAGGTTTGTCATTGCTTTTCTCCCAAGAAGCAGGCGTCTTTTAATTTCGCAACTGCTGTCACCATCTGCAGTGATCATGGAGCCCAAGAAAGTAAAATCTCTCACTGCCTCCAATTCTTCCCCTTCTATTTGCGAGGAGGTGATGGAACCAGTGGCCACGATCTTCATTTTTTTGATGTTGAGTTTCAGACCATATTTTGCGCTCTCCTTTTTCACCCTCAATAAAAGGTTCTTTAATTCCTCCTCACTTTCTGCCATCAAGGTTGTGTCATCTGCATATCTGAGGTTGTTGATATTTCTTCCGGCAATCTTAATTACGGCTAGGGATTCATCCAGCCCAGCCTTTTGCATGATGAATTCTGCATATAAGTTAAATAACCAGGGAGACAATATACAGCCTTGTCGTACTCCTTTCCCAATTTTGAACCAATCAGTTGTTCCATATCCAGTTCTAACTGTAGCTTCTTGTCCCACATAAAGATTTCTCAGGAGACAGATGAGGTGATCAGGCACTCCCATTTCTTTAAGAACTTGCCATAGTTTGCTGTGGTCAACACAGTCAAAGGCTTTTGCATAGTCAATGAAGCAGAAGTAGATGTCTTTCTGGAACTCTTTAGCTTTCTCCATAATCCAGAGCATGTTTGCAATTTGGTCTCTGGTTCCTCTGCCTCTTCTAAATGCAGCTTGCACTTCTGGGAGTTCTCGGTCCACATACTGCTTGAGCCTTCCTTGTAGAATTTTAAGCATAACCTTGCTAACGTGTGAAATGAGTGCAATTGTACGGTAGTTGGAGCATTCTTTGGCACTGCCCTTCTTTGGGATTAGGATGTAGACTGATCTTCTCCAGTCCTCTGGCCACTGCTGAGTTTTCCAAACTTGCTGGCATATTCAGTGTAGCACCTTAACAGCATCATCTTTTAAAATTTTAAATATTTCAGCTGGAATACCATCACTTCCACTGGCCTTGTTATTTGCAGTGCTTTCTAAGGCCCATTTGACTTCACTCTCCAGGATGTATGGCTCAAGGTCAGCAACCACACTACCTGGCGTGTACGAGCCATCCATATCTTTCTGATATAATTCCTCTGTGTATTCTTGCCACCTCTTCTTGATGTCTTCTGCTTCTGTTAGGTCCTTACCACTTTTGTCCTTTATTATGGTAATCTTTGTATGAAATGTTCCTTTCATATCTCCAATTTTCTTGAACAAACCTCTGCTTCTTCCCATTCTGTTGTTTTCCTCTATTTCTTTGCATTGCTCGTTTAAGAAGGCCTTCTTGTCTCTCCTTGCTATTTTCTGGAAATCTGCAATCAATTTCCTGTATCTTTCACTATCTCCCTCGCATTTTGCTTGCCTCCTCTCCCCCGCTATTTGTAAGGCCTCGTTGGACAGCCACTTTGCTTTCTTGCATTTCCTTTTCATTGGGATGGTTTTCATTGCTGCCTTCTGTATAATGTTGCGAGCCTCCATCCATAGTTCTTCAGGCACTCTGTCCAGCAAATCTAAATCCTTAAACTTGTTCCTCACTTCCACTGTGTATTCATAAGGGATTTGATTTAGATTGTATCTTACTGGCCCAGTGATTTTTCCTACTTTCTTCAGTTTAAGCTTGAATTTTGCTATAAGAAGCTGATGATCTGAGCCACAGTCAGCTCCAGGTCTTGTTTTTGCTGACTGTATAGAGCTTCTCCATTTTTGGCTGCAGAGTATATAATCAATCTGATTTCGATGCTGCTCATCTGGTGATGTCCATGTGTAGAGTCGTCTCTTGTGTTGTTGGAAAAGCGTGTTTGTGATGACCAGCTTGTTCTCTTGACAGAACTCTATTAGCCTTTGCCTTTTTAATAGCAACTCTTTATTAGACACCACAAACATAAATGGGGGTCAGCCCCTGCAATAGCAGCCAAAACCATAAGTCATTTGAATAATTAATATTTACAAATGCCGGTGTGTGTAATGTGTTATGTAAAGACTCGCCTCCCTGAAAGAGAGGGGAGTGGTTGTGGGCGGGAGCCTGAACACCGCTCCTAGCAGGGGGCGTCGCCCCCTGCCTCCAGCTCACCTGGCTGACACTCACGCCCCCCCCCCAGTGGCCATCCAACCAGGTGCCATGGGGGGGGCGTGTCCAGCAGCCTTTATGCTGCAGTGCCAGCCTCTCTCCCCGGCCTCATTTCTCTTCGTCGTCCTGTGCTCTGCGGCGGAATCAGCTCACACCTGAGGTTGCATGGGTGCCACATGGACGGGATAATAACCCCAAACCTACGTCACACTACCTAAATGCCTTTAGATCGTTCATTGATGATTTTGAGCAGCATTTTTTTGAGCAATCCCTAACCCCATGCCCTCCGCTGCTACCCCTGATATGATACTAGATTCCCAGGTGGTTCCGGAGAGCCTGCCTTTCACCCAGGTTGATGACCTCCCAGGCACCTCTGCCGCCCTCTTCAACGATTCTCAGTTCTCAGGCGCAGGCCCAAGCTCTCTAGCAGTAACTGCGGCAGTGCAAACTGGGCCTCTGGCCCTCAGAATCTGCATTGGGTGTATTGACAGAATCTGTCAATAACCCTGTTGCGTCCAGTTCTTCCGGTTCTTTGCAGAATATGCAGCCCAGCAGCTGGAGGGGGAGCTTCAGACAGCTGAGGGGGGACAAACCATCAGGTAAAAGACGCACCAAGAAGAAGCACGTCTGTAAGAAGAGCAAGTAAAAAAGGGGCGACATGGATGAAGAGTCAGAACAGCCTGTGCGCTTTCTGGGGTGGCCGCCACCATTAGCTATGATAAAAGTCCGAAGGAAGGCTTCCAGGATCCCTCTAGCATGCTGGGATCAAATTGAAAATAGCACCTGGTCTGTGGCGGTCGTCCCGTATGTTGAGAAGAAGCCATTAGATTCTTATCGCACGGGTAAGCTGGACCTGAGAAGGGAGCCAAAGCGCAAGGTATGTTGGGAATTCAATAAGGGGTCATGCCAAAGGCAGTCTTGTAAGTATCTGGACGAGTGCGAGAGGTATGCAGGGGTACTCCCAGCCGTAGCATGTTACAAAGGGAAGCAGCCCTTTCGGGAAGGCGGGGTTCCAGTGCCAGAGAAGCCCCCGCAGCAGGGAACAGACGATAGGGACCCTCCGGGTCTAGCATTTTCCCTGATCCAGCTCCCTCCTCTCCGCATTCTTCGATCGAATTCTTCAATCGGGCACTAAGACTTATCCGGAATGTTGGTTACGAGGCACTCTTGGCAAAATGTGACGTAGAGTCAGCCTTCTGTCTATTGCCAGTTCATCCCAATGACTCTCATTTGCTGGGATTCAAATTTCAAGGGAAATATTACATTGTCAAGGCTATGCCGATGGGTTGTTCTGCAGCTGGCTCGGCCTTTGAGACATTTAGCACTTTTGGGACTGGGCCTTGCGCTACAGAACCAATTCACCTGGGGTGACACGTTACCTCGGTGACTTTCTACTCATTGGGAAGCCCAATACTGCGAATGTGCCTCCCTTCTGGAGGCCTTTTCGGCTTTGGCCCAGGAGCTGGGAGTTCCCTTCACAGCAGATAAGGCAGACCCTCAACGCACCTTACTTGCCTGGGTATAGAGCTTGACACAGCAGCTCAACCCGCCCGCCTGCCAGTGGGGAAAATAGTTGCCCTTAAGGAAACAATTCGTCAAACCCTTCCCAAAATAATAATAATAATAATAATAATAATAATAATAATAATAATAATAAAGTCGCTCTTAGACAGGTCCAGTCCTGGCTGGATCATTTCAACATCGCATGTAGAGTAGTTTCACCAGGCCGCCCATTTCGCTCCTGCTTAGCCAGGTGTCAGCGGGCCTCAAGCATCCGCACCATAGAGTAAGACTTCCCAAGTCGGTCAAGGCCGATTTTGATGATGGGGATCAGATTTCTGGAACACTACAACGGAGTCTCCCTATGGCTGGAAATCCTTAATTTGGCCTCTGATTTCCAGGTCCACTCCAATGCGCCTTCTGTGCCCTCCTAGCCAGGCCGTCAGTTGGTCTTAGACACCCGCACCACAGGGTCCGCCTCCCCAGGTTGGTCGAGGCAGATCCGGAGGCGTGGATGACTTTTCTGGAGAACTACAATGGGGTATCTCTATGGCAGGATGTCTTGAATCTGTCATCAGACTTCCAGGTCCAATCGGACGCGGCTGGGTCCTTAGGCTTTGGCTTGTACTTCAAGGGGCGCTGGTGTGCACAACAATGGCCGACAGCATGACAAGATCAGGCCATCACGCGGGAGCTCACCTTTCTTGAGTTCTTTCCAATAGCGGTGGCCGTTCACATCTGGACGGAAGATTTTCGAGATCACCTGCGTGTGCTTCAGGACCGACAACCTGGCGGTCGTGAACATTCTAGCCAGGCAGTCATCTCGGTCTGAGAGGGTCTCCTCCCTTCTGCGGGCGTTTGTCCTCCGATACCTCGCTTCCGGTCGCTTGCACCTGGAGCACAGCTGTTGCCCGAACCCTTTCCGGTGCACCTGTGGAACATTGGAGACGCAAAGTGATACAGGGAGTATTGGCGTCCGTGGCACCCTCCACTCTCAGGTCCTACAAGAAGGCCTGGTGTGATTTCCTTGGTTTCAGGTCTGGGTTATCTGGGCTCTCACATGACGTACCTCCTACCACTGACGATGTCTTGCAGTACCTTTCCCATCTCGATGATCTGGGACGCGCTCCTAAAACCTTAAAGATTCACGTAGCCGCCATCAGCTTCTTTTCAAAAGCTACATTTGCTCATGACCCGGGTAGCGACTTCTTGATCCTAGAGCCATTGAGGGTTGGGGCAGGTCACAACCTCACAGGGCCGAGGGCCGTAAGCCAATTTCTTACGGGTTGTTATCACAGATACGCATAAAACTCAGGTCAATTTGCTGGTCCAGGTTCGAAGCACGTCTCTTTCTGCAGCATACGCTATCGCCTTTTGGCGCGCTTAGAGTTGGTGAGGTGGTGTTTGAAGTTAGTGCACAAGGTTCAACACGCGGCCTCCTGTGCGAGGAAGTGCAGTTGTCCGATACTAACGTGACAGTGCGTATACGTCAGTCCAAGACTGATCAGGCTAGTAAGGGTGTCCTAGTTAAGCTCACGGCATCGGCACAGGTGGGCCCATGCCCGGTAAAGGACACTAGGTGGTACCTCTACCTCATATGCGACCTGCAGCTTTACCCTACTTATCTGCCTTTTCTTTTCTGTCTTTTACCCCCAGCTATGCTCAGGAGAAGCGTGTGGATTTGCGGCCACAGTATAGTTCATTAGGCCCGCGTACGAGCGGTGAGCTGCGGCCTTGCACACAATCTTGGCCTTCCACATGGTGTTCGAGTTTCCTGGTTTCCGAGAAGAGGCATGCGTTGGGAGGAGCTTATGCCATTGCTGTGGCCAAGTTCGGCCCTCCCGACATCCTTGTGATTCACTTGGGGGAGAATGATCTCGCTAACAGAAGGAGTGTGGACTTGTTGTGGAGCATAAAAAGAGACTTGAATGCATTTGCAGCCGTGTGTCCCAGAACAACGGTGTTCTGGTCCTCCTTCTTGAAAAGAACTGTTTGGCACGGTGCGCAAAGCTGTATGGCCATTGAAAGAACCAGGAAACTAGTAAATCGGGCGGTAGCCCGTTGGGTGCGCTTTATGTATGGCCGAGTCATTTATCATGACCGTATCCGGATCGGCGACCAAGCTTTGTACCGGAATGACGGTGTTCACCTATCGGATCTGGGGAACGACATTTGGTTAGCTAGTGTCAGCAGAAGCGTCTGGGATTGGTTGCAGCTTTGAAGGTATTGGCGGCGAGCCTTTAGCTCGGGTGGCCGTTAGGCATTGGAATAATGTGTTGTGGTGTGTCGAAGTGCTAGGTGTGGCCATCGCCTATGCCTTCAATTTCTATGGGTATTCCGTTAAAGGAATCTGGCGGTCGTGTATTCCGTCCGAAGCCTGCTTGGCGGGAGGCCATGGCACGACCCTCGGTGACATCAGGGGTGAGCCTATAGTTGGATTAGCATCAACAGGTGATGAACCCCTGGTGAATAAACCCACTTGTTTCGCGATCCAATGCCTAAGCCAATACCTTTTCATTGCTGTAATCAATAAAGTTGTGGCCTTTTCTAGCCCATTAACCTTATATCACGTGTCCCTGTGTCTTCATTTCACTTCGCGGGGTTCGGGTCCTCGAACCACAAAGACTCTCCTCCCTGAAAGAGAGGGGAGTGGTTGTGGGCGGGAGCCCGAACACCGCTCCTAGCAGGGGGCGTCGCCCCCTGCCTCCAGCTCACCTGGCTGGCACTCACGCCCCCCCCAGTGGCCGTCCAACCAGGTGCCATGGGGGGGGCGTGTCCAGCAGCCTTTATGCTGCAGTGCCAGCCTCTCTCCCCGGCCTCATTTCTCTTCGTCGTCCTGTGCGAGTCACCCACCCTCCACTCCCTTTGAGTTAGGGCTTAGGTCATTGGCCTTGCTATGGACCTTAGGTTGGTCGCCCCGGTTGCCCGGGGGGCCTGGTAGGAGTTTTTCCATTTGGCATTAGGCTTTTTGGTTTTTTTCGCCTACCTCGTAGCAATCGTCACAACTTTTTGTGGTATTGGTGGGTAGATTAGGCATTGGAATAATGTGTTGTGGTGTGTCGAAGTGCTAGGTGTGGCCATCGCCTATGCCTTCAATTTCTAGGGGTATTCCGTTAAAGGAATCTGGCGGTTGTGTATTCCGTCCGAAGCCTGCTTGGCGGGAGGCCATGGCACGACCCTCGGTGACATCAGGGGTGAGCCTATAGTTGGATTAGCATCAACAGGTGATGAACCCCTGGTGAATACACCCACTTGTTTCGCGATCCAATGCCTAAGCCCCAATACCTTTTCATTGCTGTAATCAATAAAGTTGTGGCCTTTTCTAGCCCATTAACCTTATATCACGTGTCCCTGTGTCTTCATTTCACTTCGCGGGGTTCGGGTCCTCGAACCACAAAGTACTGTGTTAGATTTGAACTAACATGTTTGGGGTGGGAAGGAGAGGCAAAGCAGCACATGGAAGGCAGCAGCCAGTGATCTAGCAGCAATCTCATAGAATCTTATGTTATAAGAATTTTAAGGTCATATATATATATATATATATATATATATATATATATATAGTATATATATATATATATATATATATGTTGATCTGGTTATCAGATCAAGTTCCCAACACCTTAAGTACCCACCACCTAAAGAACAATAAAACTATCACTGCATATCCTTGCCAAGGATGGGCTGTGGGAACACCTGGCCTCAGGAAACCCATCAATGGATGTTCATTGTTCCCCTCGAGGGAGGGGTGCTGTGTACTTGACTGTATATCCCAAGGATTATGGAGGAGGGTGGTATTTAAGTTGAGTACGTGACCTCTCCCTTAGAGGATTATGGCGGAAGACGATGTCCAAGTCCGCCTTTCTTTTTGAAGCAAAATGTCATTGAAATGGGGGAGAGATGCCCTCGCCCTCGCATGAAGTCTTGGGTTTGCAGTTTTGGGAGAGTGAAGACTGTCTGCGGTGCTGGGGAGTGAGCAGGCTGGCAAGGCCCCCTGGATTTGGAGGTCCTAGGCTTCAGCCTACTTAGCCTATACATAAATCCTGCCCTGGTTAGAGGTAGTCTAGTCGCACTGTTAGCCAGGAAGGCCAACAGCTGAACCAGCCTAGCATATCAGGCCAGACGAACGGTGTTGTGTCACAGTACCTACTGTGGGTTATTTATTGTGTTTCCCAGGAAAGTCGGATTTAAAGTCCCGACTGCAGTATAAAAGTAAGGCTAGCACTAAAAATCAAAATCTTAAGATCCAAATCCAAAGAGATGAACTCTATGGCTATATGGAAGGCAATGTGTCTGCAAGCATTGGAGTTAGTATCTAGAGATTTTCACCATTTGACAGAATTTAAAAACAAAACTTCAAATATGCTAAAATCCAACAAAAATCTATGCACATACAAATTCATAATCAGGATAAATACCTGTAAGCCCTAACCATTTTTCCTGTAGCATAAGGGGGCAGAAAGTCTGCTGATGGTAAAAGGCTAAAATGATGGGGGGCGGGAATTGAAATTGAAATCTTATGGGCCTTGGCCATTTTCCTGTACATAAGTGGGGGGGTGGGGAGAGAATTTAGTCTGCTCGTGGCTGAAATGACTAAGAATATATTTGAAATTTATGAATTCTGACTCTCTGGCCATTTAACTCATACATAAGAGAGTGGTTGATTGTTCCCCTAATGACACAAAATAATAACTCATATTTTTTAATAGAGGTCTGTACCCCAATCTCCTGTACATAAAGGTCTGTTTAATACAAGAAACATGATCCATTAACGCTGAGGCTTTAGTAAAGATTTAGTTTGACCAAATTTGTATTACTGGCTTTGGTGAAAACCTTACTGGGTTTCTGGTTTTGTTTTTTTCTGTGTGTGTTTTTTTTAAAAAAATCTAACCCTATTTTTAAATCTACTCCTTAACCCTTCCCTTCCATTTTTCAAATGGTAATTTATCCAAGAGGTGCAACACTTTAAATGGTATAATATTTAAGGCCATACTACCCTGAACACACCCAATCTCGTCTGATCTTCAAAGCTAAGCAGGTCTGGCCTGATTAGTACTTGGATGGGAGACTGCCTGGGAATACCGGGTGCTGTAGTACGATATGGATGCAACGCAGCTGCAAACTGCTAGCTTGAAAACATCACATGATGGGAATGTTGGGACTGTCCGTGGGAAACAGTGGGACAGTCAGTTCACAGGGCAATGCACCGGAATTTGCTCAGAGTGTAATTTGAGACCTTCCTCTTGCATATGTACAGGAAGTACAGGAAGTCTTTGTCACTTGATTGCTGGAGTTTGAAGAGTACAGACACGTTTTCTGTAATGCTGAAGAGACAGAAATAAAAGCATGTAAGTACGTTTCTGTCTATCTCCTTTCCCTGCCGGGGGAGCAGGAGGGAGTGGGTGTGCTCTTCCCACGCTGGGAAGAATCGCCTATCGAGACCTAGCCTGGATCTTGCTGGGGAATGCAGCCAGGGAGGTCAACCGGAGACCAAGCCGGGTGCCTGGGAGAGTTGCCAGTTTCTCCCTATATAGGCTTGATTTCCAACAATCTCATCTGATCTTCAAAGCTAAACAGGTCTGGCCTGATTAGTACTTGGATGGGAGACCGCCTGGGAATACCGGGTGCTGCAGGCTCCCAGATTCAAATGGAAAATGGATCAGCAGAACATGGAGCAAATACGCTCCTTCAGATATCTGGGAATCCTTTTCACTGAGACACTATCATGGAAGGGGGCACATTGAGGCTACGAAACTCAAAGCGCAGAAAGCTTGTGGGGCATTAATGAAATTCTATTTTACGGTGGGTGGTCAGCTATTGGAACCTGCGTTGAAAATCTTTGCCAGTAAAGTGGTCTCCCAGATGCTTCATGGAGCATATGGGGCAAGGACCCAAATGCCAACAAAGCCTTAGAAATAGTGCAGAATAAATTCCTCAGGAAAGCGCTTTCACTCTCCAACGGGACTCCAGCTGTTCTTCTCCATGTTGAAACTGGCGTGACAACAATACAGGCTAGAATTGATTACCTGTGCTTAAATTATGTGAAAAGACTTATTACAAGATTTTCAGGTGACTATGAAGATGGACAAGAGGCACTTAAGAGATTGTCTCTTTAGGTCTGATGCAGAAAGGGATCTAACCATGATGGCTTCTACCAAGAGTTTGCCATGGTTCCCACTTATTAAAACAGAGCATACCCGGGTTAGTTACCTGTCAAAGCTCCCACTTGCTGTACTTAGAATCGCTTTCACAGAATTACGATTCCAATCCATGCCCTTGGCAGTGTTGGATGGACGCTACGGCAAAGTACATTACAAAGAGAGACTTTGTGTGGGCAACCCTGTGTGGAGGACCTGTGCCACTATTTATTGCAGTGCCTGTTATATATATACCCAAGAGACTGATTCATAAAACCCCTGTTTCCGAATGAAACTCACTTGAATAGGGACTTCCGCGTAGTCTTTGCTCACGGTCAGATGTGTCTCTCCCACTTTGCCAAGGTTGGGAGGTACGCGTTCGTTAGCGGAGCTAGAAGGGGGAGCTAAGGCTAAGCTGACCCCGAAGCCTTGGAAGGAGATTCCAGGGTGATATGGCGTTGCTGCAGCACGAAGAAGAGGACCCCCAGACCATTTTCAAGCTCCTAAAAGCTGAGCAAGAAGGGGGAGAAGGGGGAGAACTTCTTCGGTGCTAGTTCCTGCAACGCTCCGCTGACGAGAAGCTCGAGCCCGTGGGTATGTCTATGGCTACACTTCTAACAAACTGAAGCAAACCTAAACGATTAGCCTAATTTACTTACTGAATTTGCTAATTTACGATTAAAACAAAGCGTTTGATCTTAAAACAAAGTGTTTGAACCTAAATGGCTTTTTGCAACTGACCAAGATTTACCTACAAGCTATACGAGACTGGTTTTTTTTCAAAAAAGACGTCTATTCCATTAATACCTAAGACGTTTTAGCCATCTTTTCCTGCTGGAGTCATGATCAAAAAGATTACCTGTGGCTTCATTAGTGTTGCGACAGAAATAAACCAAGAAGTCATGAAGAAGAAATAATAAAAAAGACCCTTCCCAAGTGGTGAAATATATAAAGGGGTTTCCAGACTCTTCAGTATAAAATTAACTGTTGTTCACAAGTTAGTTTTCAACTGTCTGTTCACGCTGGCAAAAGGAACATAAGAGGCCAGAGACTCCCAGAGAACGGTGGTGATTGAGAGAGTGATTGATTACAAAGTTATAAAACTGTCACAAGACTGATAAACATCGCCTCCCCTCTCCCAAGAAGTGTGGCTATCCTCCCTTTCTGGGGGTTTCTGCTTTTCTTCGGCTGTGGACTGCTACGGAGTATAAATCAATTTAGTAACAGCAAAGAGTACTTCTGCTGACTCACGCGCTCCGACATTTTCTTAGACCGACATTTCCTGGTTTGAGGAACGGAAATGAACTGTATTAGACTGACATAGATTGAGAAGGGGGTCGAAAATCGCAGAGAGGGAGTGACTCAAACAGCGACATCAGCTGGTGAAAGAAAACTTTGCACTCTTTTGAAAAAGACGTTCCTCTAATAAGACTTATAAGAGCAATTACAGGGATTTTTGCAAGATCTGCAACTAGTGAAGATCCCAAAACGCTGCATCATAATCTGCTGAAAGAGACAAGGTTTCATAAATTTTTATAGACCCTATACCCCATTACTGGAATAGCATTCCTGTTACCTCTGGAAAAGTAACATCTAGAGAGAACTTAATAGCACATAACATTATACCATTGTACATTATTAATTGAAAATACTCTCCAGCTCTTTTCTTATTATTTAAATATACTTTTCGTATTTTCTTCCCCCCTCTTTATTTCTTTACAAATTATAAATTGCATTATTAGTATTATTTCTTTTGCTTTATTTTTCTCTTACCCTCCCATCCTTTCTTTGTTTCTTTTGTAATTTTTTGTGTGTTTTTGTTTTGTTTTGTTTCTCTGTTTGTTTCATTTTTGTTGTTTTTCTGGTTGTTTTTGTGTGGTTTTCAACTTGTGTGGTTTTGTCTTGTGTGTGTTTTTGTTGTTGTTTCTGTTTTTTGTTGCTGTTTTTATTCTGTTTTTGTTTGCTTTGCCTTTCGCTATCTATTGGTAGCTAATGCATCTGATATTAGCATCAGATGTCTTTAGCTTTGTTGCAAGGTGCTGATTAACCTGTTTAAAGATTTATATATATGATGTATTACCCTGAATGATTAAGTGAACGCAAGGATTGCAATCATTTATTATATTTATTTGATCTGATGAATTTGTGATATTGCTGTATTGATGCCTGGCTGTAACTAATTAGATAATTGTTCATAATCAATTTAAAATATATTTAGTGAAACTGGGAATATAAAAAATTAGTGGATACATAGGCCGGAGATTACTATCAGACTGGTAAAATTGTTGTAATTTTATTAAGAAAGATTGAACTTAATTGACATTCATTAATTATCACATTGGAAATATTGACACGATTGTATTAAGAAAGATTGAACTTAATCCATATCTAATCTGTAAGACAGAAGGAAAGAGAACAAATTACCTAGTGAGCTAACTGAATTTCTTAGTGATGTATGGTAAAAAACCAACTGTGTCAGGTTCTGCGGCAGTTTCAGCCTCACAAATCAGGAGAACTTCTGTAATTGACATGGATCAACCACTAGATATGAGAGAATTAATTTTAAGTTTGAAGAAAGATATCCAAGATTTTAAAAATAATGTAAATGAAAAGGCAAAAGCAACAGAAGAAAAACTTATTTCAATGGGAGTTAAAATAGATGAAAATGTGAAAATAGCAGCTGAGTTATCAACTCAGGTCAACAATTTAGTACAAAAAAATTCAGAACTGACGAAAATAGTGCTAGACCTTAAAGGTAAAACACAGAACCTAGAGGAAGCTCAGAATAAATTACAAAATGAAAATAGAGAGTTGAAAAGGGAATGTGATAAGATAAGGAAAGAAACAGCAGATCTGAAAGCACAGCAGGATTCAACTTTGGACTCTATTGCGATGTTGCAAATGCAGAGAAGGGAGAATACCCTAAGATTCAGAGGACTAACAGAGGACGCAGAGGAAATAATTGAGAAAAAAATCTCAAAAGAGCTAGCAGCTTGGTTAGACCTAGAAGAAGAAGTAGCCCAAAAAATAGAAAAAGCATTCAGAGTCAGGACGAATCGACGCAATCTGGACAACAAAGGATTTATTAAATAATATTACAAAAGCAGAAATCCATCCAAAGACAATTTCTGATCACAGCGCGGTCTGGGTTAATTTTAAAGGAAAAGAAGAAAAGGTTAAAAGGTGGCAACTTAATGAGAGTATGCTAAACGATGAAAAAATTGTACAGAAGGCCAAGCAAATCTGAGAAGAATATTTTAAGTTTAATTTAAATCAAGGAGTTGATCTAGAGACGGTTTGGGACGCGGGTAAAGCCGTCATAAGAGGCTTCTTTATACAACAAAACGCATTCCAAAGGAAAATAAAGGAGAAGAAGAAAATGGAGATCTGGGAGGAAATTAGAAAAAAGGAAAGGATCCTTTTCCAAAAACCAGATGATGAACTAATTAAGCAAAGTATAAAAATTTTACAGACGCAATTCTCCATGATAATAAATGAAGAGATAGAATGGAAGATAAAATGGTTGAGACATAGAAATTTTGAGTTTGCAAATAAACCTGGTAAACTTCTGGCCTGGCAATTAAAGAAGAAAAAGGAAGATAGAATTATCAATAAAATTAAAATTGAAGACAAATGGATTCAAGAACCGAAGGAAATTAGTAAAAACTTTGCTAGTTTTTTCGGAAAACTATATAAAGAAGGTCCAGAGACTCTAGAAAAAATAATTGATTATTTGGGCAAAAATAAACTACCAATAATACCTAAGGAAAAAACTGAAATCTTGAACTCACCAATAACAGCTATGGAGGTGCAACAAGCTATACAGAGATCAAAATTAGGAAAGACACCGGGCCCAGATGGTCTTCCAGCTAATTACTATAAAAAGTTAGAACAAGCATTATTTCTTCCCATGAAAGACCTAATGAATAATATTCTGGCAAATGGAAAATTTCCGAAAACATGGAAGGACAGCTTTATTACTCTTATCCATAAGCAGGGAACAGATGCCTCAAACATGGCCAATTACAGACCCATTGCACTGCTAAATACCGATTACAAGATATTCGCAGACATTCTT
Organism: Podarcis erhardii; assembly: GCF_964252035.2. Taxonomy (NCBI): domain Eukaryota; kingdom Metazoa; phylum Chordata; class Lepidosauria; order Squamata; family Lacertidae; genus Podarcis; species Podarcis erhardii. The sequence goes on along the minus strand of NC_138506.1, from coordinate 21,657,710 downwards.
GCAAATAGATTAAAAATGGTGCTGAAAGAGATAATTCATAAAGATCAAACCGGATTTCTTCCCGGACGATTTATGCAATCCAATATTAGATGTGTGATTAATATATTAAAATATTTGGATATTAAAATTGATAAACCAGCAGCTATTATGTTGGTAGACGCTGAAAAAGCTTTTGATAACGTGTCCTGGAAGTTTATGAAAAAATTAATGGAAGAAATCGGACTGGGAGAAAATATTTGTAAAGGAATAAATGCCATCTATTCGGAACAATATGCAAAATTGATCATCAACGGAAGAATTACTGAGGAGTGCAAAATAAACAAGGGAACCAGACAGGGCTGCCCACTGTCTCCACTGATATTTATCTTGGTGATGGAAGTCTTGAACAATCAGATAAGAAGGGATCAGCTTGTTAAAGGCATCACTCTGCGACACAAAACATATAAAATTAAAGCTTTCGCGGACGATCTACTTGTTATGACTGAAAACCCTAAAGAAAGTCTGAAAAGAGTGCTGGAACTGATTAAAGAATTTGGAGAAGTGGCAGGCTTTAAGCTGAATATAACAAAAACAAAAATGCTTGTTAAAAATGTAACCACAGAAGAAAAGGACAACTTTGAAAAAATATTGGGCCTGAAAATCTCTTCAAGATATTAGAAAAAACTAGATATTAGAAAAAACTTGGTAACCTGGAGTAAACTAAAATTAACATTTCTGGGTAGGATTTCCATTATAAAGATGAATGTGCTTCCAAAATTAATCTTTTTATTTCAAATGATTCCGATACTGGGTGAAGCAGGTTGTCTCAAGATTTGGCAAAGAGAAATTTCCAAATTTCTGTGGGAAGGGAAGAAACCTAGGATTAAACACCTGATCTTAATAGACATAAAAGAGAGAGGAGGCTTTTCCCTACCCGATCTAAAACTTTACTACGAGGCAGCCTGTTTCACCTGGCTAAAAGATTGGTGCATGTTGCAGGATCCGGACCTCCTGGACCTGGAAGGGTTTGACAACCGTTGGGGATGGCACGCCTACCTAATATATGGAAAAGCGAAAATTCATAAAAATTTTACCAGCCATATAATAAGAGAGTCACTCTTTGCTGTATGGGAAAAATATAAAGACCTGATGGTGCCTAAAGTCTCGTGGTGGACTTCTCCAGTAGAAGCCATAGCAGTAAAACGGAAAAATACTCAGGAAAGCTGGCCAACATATAAAATACTTCTAAAAAATGAAGATAACCAAATAAAATTTAAAAAAATTGAGGAAATAAGAGAACACATTTCAGACTGGTTCCAATACCATCAGTTATTTGAAAAATTTAAATCTGACAAACAAAAGGGGTTCTCAGTAGATATTTCCCGATTCGAATCAGATCTTGTAAACTCTAAAAGAAAAACTCTTTCCAAAACTTACCGACTCCTCCTTGACTGGACAGTCAAGGAGGAGGAGGTAACAGTGGCAATGGTGAGGTGGTCCCAGGATTTTGGCCATTCAATAACCATGGCCCAATGGGAAAATTTATGGAAGATCAATTGGAAATTCACAAACTGTTACACGATTAGAGAAAACTTTCAAAAAATGCAACATCGATGGTATCTAACACCATGGAAACTTTCAAAAATGTATAAAAATGTGTCAAGTAATTGTTGGAGATGCGGAGACTCAGGAACATTCTACCATATGTGGTGGACATGTAGGAAAATACAGGTATTCTGGGAGAGTATACATGCAGAACTGCAAAAAATGCTAAAGATCTCTTTCAATAAAAAACCAGAGGCCTACCTCCTGGGAATAACAGATTTGGATATTCCACAAAAGAGGAAGGGTATCTTTTTATATGCGACGGCGGCAGCAAGAGTTTTGATCGCAGCAAAATGGAAGAGTAATGAAATCCCCTCTATACAAGATTGGATCCAAAAGCTGACAGAATATGCCAAATTAGATGGTTTATCAGAAAAGATAAAGGATAAATCAAAACAGGAATTTGTTTCTAAATGGGAGGTTTTCAAAGAATATCTGAAAAATAAATATAGTAGTTTAAATTCTGTTGCAGCATTAGAGGAACTTCAGTAATAGTTGCTAGGTAGATAGAAGAAATTAGATTTATTGAGAATAAGTTTAATTATGAAAAAAATGTGTATTGGCAGTAAGTAACATGAATTTGAAATATGGAATAGACGGGAAGTTGGGTCTTTAGTGTTAAGACCAATAGATGTTTTATTGTTTGCCAAGAAAATTATGTGGCTATGGTTATTTTTGTAATTTGTGTGTAATTTGGTATTTGTGTTTTTGTGTGTGTGCTTTTTCTTGTTGTATAAATAAATAAATAAATTTTAAAAAAAGAAACTCACTTGAATAGGGTGGAAAGGGTGAAATGGCTGCTGAGTGATGCTGATGGCTTTGTAACTTATAAGGTAGCACTCTATGTGTTGGCAGCTAAGAAGAACAGGAGGAAAGAACTAGATAAAATAGCGGTCAACTGCAAAGGGGATTCGGATATTTAATTTGGCACATTTTACTAGAGAATCTTCTGCTATTCTGTTTTATGCAACAAACAATCTTAGTAGTTGTGACCGTGGTTTATATTGTATGTGTGGTGCCTGATGATTTTTATGGTTATTGCTGTTTTTCCTTTTGTTATTTTTCTGAATGATGCCATGGCCTATGGCTAGTGCAATAAAAGTCTATGATATTGATGCTGATGCTGATATAATAGATTTGCTGAATCATGAATTCTGTACATGTACAGAGGCTATGTCAGCTAGAGAGAAAGAGAGAAAAGAAAAGAAAAGAAAAGAAAAGAAAAGAAAAGAAAAGGGAGGTTTAAACCAAGAGGTGACAAAGTTGTGCTCTGCACATGAAACTTTATTCAAATTTCTTATTGTAAAACTGGGAACCATTAAGGGAACTGAAGTGAGAAGTACCCCTTTGTGTGTGCCTTGCATAAAATGTAGGTTGCCCTAAACCTTTGCTCCAGGGACTACTTAAGGGAAGACAAAAGGGTTAAGTACTGGACCATCTGGACTATCAAAAGTTAAGAGGTTGCCAAGTTCCACCCTAACATGCAAAATACTCTCCACAGGGTAAATTAACAAGTTTTGTCCCTTCGTTTCTTCCACAGCCAAAACTAAGTGAGGTAAATTGAGCAGAGTGAGGAGAAAATAACAGTAGTAATTATAAGGAAAAGTGATAATAATATTGAAATGAATAAAGTGCTTAACGCTAAGATTTTTATTGTTTGCAGCTTCTCAATAAAACTCAAGAATATTCTCCCCTTTTTGGCTTTTTACCCCTTCCCTTTCTAACTGTCTCCTTAAGTCCCAAAAACCCTGCCCCCTTACAGGATATCCTTTCTACAGATGTGTTACTACAGACCCAATGATGAAAAAACCCCAGCCCAATTCTTCGTGACCACAAGACTATTTATTACCTGCAACAACAACAAAAGACATAAGAGTGGCCACAGCAATTTCTTTCCGAAGGATATAGACTGATGGGGAGGGGGGGATGACAAAAAGGGGGAAGTTGAATTGTAAAGACATTTTCTCACTTTTTGATCTCAAGACTTTGTGCCCTGTGATTGAAGAGATATGTAAAAGCAGCAAGAATTGTCTCAAAATCACATGATTTCCTCAAGACATCCAACTGGTGTGGAATTATTTGTATGTTGTGTGCATTATGTGTTATTATGTAGGAATGCTGAAATGTGTCTGACAGTATGTTATTTCCACAAAGGGGGGACCCAATTTGTGTGTGTAAATGTTTTTATGTTTAATGCATAGTGTTTTAATGTATAGTGTCTTATTGCTTACACCCCAATGGAGGTTCTCATGCATTTTACCTTTCTAATAGATCAGGCTATTGCGTAGGCCAGTATTTAGATTAGATCAATTTATGACCACATTTCCTTGTCCCACCTGGCACTCTGCAGTGTGCCAACCTTCTCTGTCCATATTTAAATTGTTTTAATTCATTTCACCAAGAAAAAGCTTCAGGATCCATGAAACAGGAGATATATCAAGGTGTATATGCTTTGATTTAGCAGGAATGATCCCTTATAGAGTTAATTTGCCTAATTTGGACAAGTGCCCCTTTTTAGAATGGTTTTTCACAGATTGGTTTGAAAAGTTGAAAACCATGGGGCTATATAAATTATAATTGGGCTCAGTTCTAACTGGGTAACTCCCTTTAAGAGCAAGTGGGAGTAGAAGTAGAAGAGATGCTAATGGATATTGATAAAATTTTCAGGATTAAATCAGAAAGATCAGACACTTATAAAGGGCCAGGAGATTGCTATTTTTTTTTTAATTCAAGACTTATAAAGGACAAAATATTACAACAAAAGGGCCAAGTGAAGCTAATAATAGATGACAGGCCCATCAAAATATTTAAGGAAATCCCAAAAAGAATTTTGAGAAAAAGGCAGAATTATAAGACAGTAACAGAAGCTCTCTAATTCTCTTTTTTAATAGCAATCATGGGGGGGGGGGGGAGGTTCCAAGATGGCGACAGCTTAGCAAGCAGGCTTCGGAGCTCCGCAGATAACAGGACTATAATTAGCATTGATTGCCACCCAGGGAAGTAATTTTTCCTTTTTTTACTTCTCTACTTTTAAACTTACCAACCTACTGAGATTCTAACAGCACCTTCTTGTCTATGCTATGAGAAACATATTGGGCAAGTTCTATGAAGCATCCTGGGCAGGCCGCCAGCTGCTAGCTATTAACCGCCAACTCGCTTCTATACTTTGTTCCTGAAACTCCTGGCAGTCTCCACACGGAGAAGCTCTTAAATTGAACAAACTGAGCACTTTCTATTTTTTTCTCTCTTTTTTTGGTTGGGGAAACCTCTCCTTGTTTACTCCCCACGGCGATGCTATGCCTGCTAGTAAACGCTACAGGAACCCAGAGCATGTAGCTCTCTCACCGGTTTCCAAACAATCTAAAATAGAGGACTTTTTAAACAAATCTGCTTTTATAGTTCCAACAAAAAACTGGTTTTCTCCCCTTGAAGATGATTGTGAGTGTGGGGAGAGTATTCAAGGTGAGAGCGTGGAACTGGATCCAGCAATGGGGCAAGTTGATCCTGTGCCGCTCAGAGAGGAAGGAATAACAAGTAGGGAGAGCACCCAATTAACTCTAATTGCAAGAACGGTTGATCATATCTTCCAACAAATTAGAGGTATTGCCTCTCAAATAACCCAATTATTCAAAGAGGTCCACAGTTTATCAGTGGACAAGCAGGCATTAACAGAACACCATAGTACCAAAGGGAATTGGCGACAAGAGCAGACCCCTAAGCTCAACATAGAACATGCAGAGGCTCTTAAAACAAACTCTTCTTATTTAATCTTCCAACAAAAAAAGATCTGCATGACAATTTGTGGAAGGCCAGATCAAATTCCTAGCTGGAAAGGTGCCCAGCGTTCCCAACGACATTTATCAGACTTACTTGGCATTGGACTTACAGAGATCGACCTCGTTAGGACTGAACTCTTGAATACCACAAATCAAATCCAAAAAAATATGTTAACTTTTTCCTCTACTAGACTGCCCTCACTGATTCACAAGCTGAAATTCAGATTGTCAAGCAGAGGAGTTTTTCCAACTCGGGTATTTCACAATTCTATTGTTGCACCCTTATGTAAGATGAGGACTGGTGCTTCAGAGGGGCCCACAAAACCAAAGCCTGGATCCCCAATGGAAGTAATGACATCACAAAAAAACTTGACAGGTGGGGAGGAAACAGACATGCCTGAGTTGAATTCGCAGGATCATGCCCAACATCAAAATAACCAGGTGAGCCAAAAGGAACAGCCGATTCCTCTAGACAATCATCTTCAGGAATCTGAGCACTCTGTAAATCCTTTGAAAGAGGATTTTCTCAGGTCCTTTAGGAATCTCCCTCAGGAAGAGCAACAAACAGTTATCAAGAGGCTTGATCTTATGAGCCAGACATTGAAAGAGATTAAAGAACCGGAGGTAAAGACTGACAATAGACCCAATGGCCACAACAGAATGATAACTATAGAACCACCAGAGTATTGGACAAAGATGAGATATTTAGAAGAGGAGGAGTCAGGAACTACGCCCAAGGAATCTCTGCTGGTGAGCAATTTGCAAAGAAAAGGCCCAGTGATTACAAATGTGAGTACTTTATGTACGACGACTGAAATAATCGAACATCTGGATTATTCCACTAGCATTAGCAATACTCTGTTGCCTCAAAAACTGGTAAACTCCGAGAGTACATTGGCCAACAATTGACTAAGAGTAAATCACTGTAAAACAATTAAACTTCTCTCGTGGAATGTAACAGGGTGAACGAACAAGATCCAAGACAGTGATTTCTGTTCTTATCTACAAACACATGATATCATCTTTCTCCAAGAAACCTGGGCAAAAGAGGTCACTATGGTTGAATTACAGGGTTTTACAAGTTACACTCAACCAGCTCTTAAAACTGTAAAGTATGGAAGGCCTAGTGGGGGGCTGGCGGTGCTGGTGTCAACCTCTCTTAATGTATCAATTCAACAGTGTCCCTCGTTGACCACCCCTAATTTTTTAATGTTGTCCCTTTCTGATAGTCTCCTGAGAAATACTTATTGCATCTGTGTGTACATACCTCCAGTAAAGTCTTGTGGGGAACTGAGATCATATTGGGAAAAACTTGACTCGAAAGTATAGACTCTCTGTCACCCAACCCTCGGCTTGTCTTGGGAGGCGACTTCAATGCCCGGATCGGCCTTGTTTCCCCACAAAATACTATATTATCTGGACTAAACTTGGAGGACGAACCTGAAATCTGTCAGAGGGCAGCAATAGACACCACCACTAATCGCGCTGGGAAATATCTTTGTGAACTTATAATTAAGCATAACCTTTTGTTATGCAATGGGCATGGTCAAGGGGATCAAGAGGGTTATTTTACTTTTATCTCCCCCAGAGGATTTACTAGCACCATAGATTATATCCTAACATCTAATAATGTGCCAATTAACCAAGATACCTTCAGGATAATTCCCAGATCTGAAAGTGACCACTTTCCACTTGAGTTATCTCTGACATCATTCGTTTCTCCTGCCTTTCCTAAATTATTGGATGAAACGGAATATCTGATACTTGGAAACAGAAGGTTAAAATGGAATGCACAGGTCCAAGAAAAAATGATTCAGATCCTGGATTCCCATGAATTTGCTTTATTAAAGGGGGAAATGTTGTTAGAAACAAGTACATCACACTGCCCAACTGACGGGCAAATATGACCTCACAGTGACTGAGATTAAAGAACTTCCCTTATATTCCCAGGCAAATATGACCTCTCAGTGACTGAGATTAAAGAACTTCCCTTATATTCCCAGAAAAATATCTTTAAACGAACCATAAGGGCAGTGGCAATTAAAAACGATCTAAACTCTACGTACACATCTACATGCGCCCCATTGTATTTTAAACTTAGAGAGGCCAATGAACGTACATCTTATTTTAATGAATTGACTTTTGCACAACTTTGGAAAGCTTTTACAGAGATACGATTAAATACAATAAACTCTGCTTATAGAGATGGGAGACACAGATGCATACCCAAAAACGAACGTGTTTGCATTAAGGGATGTCCTGAGGTAGAGAACCTTATGCATTATATCTTGCACTGTCCCTTAGATAATGATGCAAGAAAAAGATTTTTAGTACCTATAAATGACAAGGTCCCCTGGCCAGAACCCATCTGACATGATTTTTTATCTCCTCGCAGACACAGATAAGTATGTGACCTGGCGTGTAGCACTCTTTGCAACTGCTTTTTTATTTACTCAATGAAACCATTGTAGATAACAAATAAAGATTAATGAATTTAAAAATTATATCTTGGAATGCTAACGGTTTAAATGATAAGAGAAATAGAATAGAATAGAATATGTATTGAGAAAGGGCAATGGGATATCATATGCTTTCAGGAGACCCATGTGACTAGAAATCATAGAAGGGTTTTAGTAAACAAGAGATTGGGTCAAGAATTTATATCCTCAGATGTAAAAAAGAAAAGGGGAATTGTGATCTATGTAAACCCTAAACTAGACGCAAAAAAAATCTTCAAGGATGATGAGGGTAGATTATTAGGGGTAAAAATAACCAAAGGTAAAGAACATTTAATTATAGTAGGAGTTTACGCACCGAATGGTAACAAAACAGAATTTTTCAGAAAAGTAGAAGCTAATTTACTGGAATTTATAGAAGAGGAAATTATTTTGATGGGAGACCTAAATGGTGTTCCATCAATAGAATTATATAGGACACAGAGAGAAAGAAAATAAAAAAAGTAGACTCCCAGACACCTTCTTTCAGATGGTAGAAAACCTAAATTTGATTGACGCATGGAGATATAAAAATCCAGGAGAAAGACAGTATACACATGTCAGGGAGAGCCAGCACCTCTTGATTTGTAGCACTCAGTGTAGATAAAAATCCAGGCACACAGCCATCATTTGTAATCTTTATTGCACTTGGCGTATTTACAAGCAGATCAAGCAGAACCGTCCGTTCATCATGGTGTGTTGTTCCTTCTGACGCTTCTCTTTCTGAGGTGGGGCAAACACCACCAACTTCCCAGCCCCCTCCTACTCCTGTGACGAGGGGCATTCACACTCGGAAGTTCCCCCTCCCTTTCAGTATCACTCCCCTCTTCGTCTTCCCTTTCCTCTGAGGACGAGAAACTGCTGATTAAAGGAGATCTTTCCCTGTAACCTCCACTCTCTACCGGCAGTTCCCTGACAACACATTTCTCGGAAGTAAAAAAATCAGCCGGCAGAATTGACGGAATATGGCTAACAAATAACTTAACAACTAAAATTTAAAAAGCAGAAATACAGACCAAAATTATTACAGATCATAACCCAGTCACATTAGAATTAAAGGAATATAAGAAAACTAATAAAAGATGGAGACTTAATGAAATAATATTAAACGATGAAAAGACTGTGAAAAAAGCGCAAGAATTAATGAAATAATTTTTTTAATTAAATAAAGAAGAGGATACAGACATCAGAACAATATGGGATGCAAGTAAAGCTTTCATAAGAGGCTTGCACGTAAAGCTTTACATACAACAAAGTTCAATAAGGAAAAGAAATAGAGAGCAAAAACTAGAACAAATAAGGAAAGAAATAGGAATAAATGAAAAATTATTAACAAAACAACCAAAAAATGAATTAATAAGCCCAAAATTAAAAATACTACAAACCCAGGCATCAGCAATATTAAATAGTGAAATTGAGGATAATATAAAATGGATGAAACAAAGGTCATTTGAATTTGCAAATAAACCCGGAAAGATGCTAGCCTGGCAATTGAAAAAGAGACAAAAGGAAAAACTAATTGATAAAATAGTGGAAGAGGGGAGAACTTTAGATAACCCAGAGGAAGTTAAAAAGTGTGTTATAAAATATTATAATAAACTATATAAAGCAGGAACTGAGACAGAGGATGAAATAAAAGAGTATTTATGTGGAAAGGGCATACCTAAAATTAAGAAAGAAAAGATTCAAGACCTAAACTCCCCAATAACCATGACAAAGCTACATCAAGCGATAAGTAAGATGAAATTGGGGAAATCCCCAGGCCCGGACGGTCTTACCGCAATACATTACAAAAAATTAGAGGAATCACTATTATCACCTATGAAGATACTTTTATATAGAGTACTAGAAGATGGGAAGATCCCCAATACCTGGAATCAGGCTCATATAGTAGTAATCCCAAAACAAGGACAAAATAAGGAGTTCATAACCAATTATAGACCAATATCATTACTTAAAAATGACTACAAGATTTATGCACAAATATTGGCAACAAGATTAAGACAGTTTTGCAGGATTGTATAAACAAAGAGCAGGCAGGGTTCTTGCCGGGGAAGGAAAATGAGTGATAATATAACAACAGTGATCAATATGATAGAGTATTTAGACACGAGCAGTACATGTGAAAAGGATCTAGGAGTCTTGGTTGACCACAAACTTGACATGAGCCAACAGTGTGACGCGGCAGCTAAAAAAGCCAATGCAATTCTGGGCTGCATCAATAGGAGTATTGCATCTAGATCAAGGGAAGTAATAGTGCCACTGTATTCTGCTCTGGTCAGACCTCACCTGGAGTACTGTGTCCAGTTCTGGGCACCACAGTTCAAGAAGGACACTGACAAACTGGAACGTGTCCAGAGGAGGGCAACCAAAATGGTCAAAGGCCTGGAAACGATGCCTTATGAAGAACGGCTAAGGGAGCTGGGCATGTTTAGCCTGGAGAAGAGGAGGTTAAGGGGTGATATGATAGCCATGTTCAAATATATAAAAGGATGTCACATAGAGGAGGGGAAAAGGTTGTTTTCTGCTGCTCCAGAGAAGCGGACACGGAGCAATGGTTCCAAACTACAAGAAAAAAGATTCCACCTAAACATTAGGAAGAACTTCCTGACAGTAAGAGCTGTTCGACAGTGGAATTTGCTGCCAAGGAGTGTGGTGGAGTCTCCTTCTTTGGAGGTCTTTAAGCAGAGGCTTGACAACCATATGTCAGGAGTGCTCTGATGGTGTTTCCTGCTTCGCAGGGGGTTGGACTCGATGACCCTTGTGGTCTCTTCCAACTCTATGATTCTATGAAACCGAAGGTAACCTTTGTATTTGTGGACGCGGAAAAGGCGTTTGATAAAGTTTCATGGAAATGTCTAAAAATAATATTAGACCAGATGGACATGGGAGACCAATTTACAAGAGGGTTAAAAGCAATCTATGAACAACAAGAAGCAAATATAATAATAAATAATGACATGACTGAGTATTTTAAAATACAGAAGGGCTCCAGACAAGGGTGCCCGCTCTCACAATTTTTATTCATTATGGTTTTGGAAATACTAAATCAAGAAATCAGACTAGACCAAGAAATAAATGAAATATCCCTAGGAGAGAAAATATATAAAATAAGGGCATTTGCAGATGATTTAGTGTTAATGGTGGAAAACCCACAGGAAAGCATAGCAAAGGTTCTAGAAAAAATGGGAAACTTCAGGTTTTGCTTTGAATAAAGAAAAAACGAAACTAATGGTAAAAAACATGAGAGACCAAGAGAAAAAGGAACTGGTAGAAAAATTTGGATTACAAACTGTAAAAAAGTGAAATATTTAGGAATTCAAATAACAATGAAAAATATAAATTTGTTTGAAGATAATTATAAAAAAAATTGGGAAGAAATAAAAAGAGAAATGGAAATTTGTTTTTTGTGGGATTTTAAAAAATTATTCCAGTTTAAAAAATTACGAAAAGAAAACACTAAATTAAGCAAGAAAAAACAAGACAATACATCACCATGAATAGAGACAAGCAAAAAATAAAAAACCCAGAAAAATACAAACAATTAAGAAAAAAAGAAAAAAGGGAAAAAAAATCAAACCTTCCCATAACTTATTTTTCATTTGCTTGTTTCCTTGTCCTCCTCACACCTCCCTTTTTTGTATTCTAGTTTAATTAGATATTTCAGCAAATCCTTTCCATCTTTGTTTTTATCCTAATAATTTGTCTTAACATACTGTAATTTTACACTCTCTTCTTTCACCAATTAACTATCCATTTTTACTTAATCCTTTATATCATTTCTGCTAAAACCACATAACTTCATTCCAACATCCTTCTAACATTCCTTAATTTTACAATGTTTCTGTAAATAAGCTTTAAATTTCTTCCAATCTTCTTCCACCAACTCTTTTTTTAAAAAAATAATATTTATTAAACTTTCCAATAAAAACATACAAATACAAAATAAACATACAAATACTACAATAAAGACAAACGCAAACAAAAAACAAGTATAATTTCAAAACTTATTTTTTCAACCTAATTTCCCCAACTTCCTCATACCTCACCGTTTTGTATTCTAGTTTCATTATCCCATCAGCAACTCCATTCCCTTATTTCCCAAAAGTTTTTTACTAATTCCATTCCTTTTCTTACTCTAATGTCTCTGAAAACCACAATATTTTTAAGTCCATGTCAATCTAACATTCCTTAATCTTGTAATATTTGTTAAGATAGTCCTTAAATTTCTTCCAATCTTCTTCCACTGTCTCTTTCTCCTGGTCTCGGATTCTGCCCGTCATCTCTGCGAGTCTCATGTAATCTGTTCATCTTCATCTGCCATTCTTCCAGGGTGGGTAGGTCTGGTGTCTTCCAATACTTTGCAATAAGGATCCTTGCTGCTGTTGTGGCATATAAAAACAAAGTTCTGTCCTTCTTTAACACCACATGGCTGACCATACCCAGGAGAAAGGCCTCTGGTTTCTTCAAGAAAGTGTATTTAAACATCTTTTTCATTTCATTATATATCATTTCCCAGAAAGCCTTAATCCTTGGGCACGTCCACCAGTGGTGAAAGAATGAGCCTTCCTTTTCTTTACACTTCCAACATTTATTATCTGGCAAGTGGTAAATTTTTGCAAGCTTGACTGGGGTCATGTACCACCTATAGATCATTTTCATAATATTTTCTCTCAAGGCGTTACACGCCGTAAATTTCATGCCGGTGGTCCATAACCTTTCCCAGTCAGCAAACAAAATGTTATGACCAATATCTTGCGCCCACTTAATCATAGCTGATTTAACTGTTTCATCCTGCGTATTCCATTTCAACAGCAAGTTATACATTTTTGATAAATTCTTAGTATTGGGTTCTAACAATTCTGTTTCCAATTTAGATTTCTCCACCTGGAAGCCAATTTTCTTATCCATCTTGTAAACCTCCATTATTTGGTAATAGTGGAGCCAATCTCTCACTTTATCCTTTAATTTCTCAAAACTCTGCAGTTTGAAGTTACTACCCTCCTGTTCTAAAATTTCCCAATATTTCGGCCATATACACTCCATATTAAGTTTTTTCACAGCTTTTGCCTCCATTGGTGAAAGCCACCTTTCTTCCACCAACTCTTCTCCTTGGTCTCGGATTCTGCCAGTCATTTCCGCCAGTTCCATATAGACCATCACCTTCATGAGAAATGGAAATTTGGACGAGATTGAATTTAACACTCTGGGGTAGAATTTCGGCTATTAAAATGAATATCTTACCAAAATTCCTGTTCCTTTTTCAAGTGATCCCCATAATAGGTAAAGATGATTGTTTTAAAAAATGGAAAATGGACCTAACAAAATTTATATGGCAAGGCAAAAAGCCACGGATCAAACATAAATTATTAACTGGCATAAAAGAGCGGGGTGGCTTTGAACTCCCAGAGCTGAGAATATACTACAATGCGGCATGCTTTAGTTGGGTCAGAGACTGGATTACATTAGATAATAATGACATTTTAGACTTGGAGGGATGGAACAACAGATAAGGTTGGCATGCCTATCTAATTTACAACAAAGTGGCGGTGCATAAAGAATTTCTAAGTCATATAATTAGAAATTCGTTATATAAGGTCTGGGTAAGGCATAGAAGGTTGTTAGAACCGAAAACCCCATGGTGGGTTTCACCTTTAGAAGTAATATTGGTTAAAAAGAAAAATACGATAGGAAGATTGGCGACATACCAGCAGCTCCTAAAGGAGGAACAGGGCCATTTAAAATTAAGACCATACGAAGAGGTGACCCAATACTGCACCACGTGGTTACAATATCATCAAATTGCCCAAATATTTAATCAGGATAAAGCAATAGGATTTGAAAAAGAAGAATCAAAATTACAAAAAGTATTATTACAAAACTCGAAAAACAGTATATCCAAAATGTATAATTTATTATTAGAATGGGAGTTAAAGGATGAAGATTTAAAAGAAGTTATGACTAAATGGGCATGTGATATAGGTTACGCAATTCGGCTGGACCAATGGGAGAAACTATGGAAATGTGATATTAAATTTACAGCATGTTGCACAATCAGAAAAAATTTGATGAAAATGGTGTACCAATGGTACTTAACTCTGGTAAAATTGGCTAAAATTTACAAATTAAAATCAAATACCTGTTGGAGATGCAAGAAAGAAATAGGAACAATGTTTCACATGTGGTGGGAATGCCGACCTATTAAACAATTTTGGAATGAAATATATGAAGAAATCAAAAAGATATTTAAAATATCTTTCAATAAAAAACCGGAGGCATTCCTTTAAGGTATAATCACAAACAATATTCCTGACAATCAAAGGAAAGTATTCCTTTATGCAACAACAGCTGCCAGGATGCTTATAGCAAAATTGGAAAGGGAGAAAAATTCCATCAATGAAAGAATGGTAAATTAAATTTTGTGAATATCTAAATCTGGCAAGACTCACAGCATTCATAAGGGGATAATCGGACCAGAAATTATTAAAAGAATGGGGATGTGCTAAAGAGTATATGAAAAAACATTGTTCTGGAGTAAGCATATCGGTATGTAATGAATGATGCTTTGCAGGGTTAAAGAAAAAGAAAAATGGTGTAAAAAGTATAAAGATAGAAGTAATTTACACCAGACACAACAATTTAGAAAGAGTAAATTTTTTGAGGTCTTAGAACAAAGGAAGGAAGTCAATATGTGTATATGTATGTAATGACTAGATTAGAATGAAGATATTGTTTTATTTGTAGATGTGTGCTTTTTTGTTTTTCTTTTGTTTTTCTTTCTTTCTTTTGTGTTCTGGTTTTCTTTCTTGTTTGTATAGTTTTATTTTGGAATCATTGTTTGTAATTTTTGTTGTAATTTTGCATTGAAAATAAAATTTATATATAAAAAAAGAGCAAGTGAGCAACTTCCCATGAGTGCAAGACCAGAGCCTATAATAATAAAGTCCCATAGAAAGGCCAAGGCAAGGACATCTCTCTCATGACATGTCCAAACCTGTGGTGGCTGTGTAGCCTTATTGGAGTTCACCGATTGGGTCTGCGTTGCTCCGGGACAGGAGGAAGGAAGTCAAAATGACACCGAGGTTGGTTCAAAGAAAGAGTTTATTCTGCTCTCCAGATAGCAGAAGGCACCTGCGTGGTGAGTCCACAGCAAGTACAAAGAAATGACAAGTTTCATGCAGTATTTATATCCTCCAGGCACCCTCTCCCTCCTTCCAACCACGTCAGCCTATGTATGCAGGTTGACATCACATATGTTCCTGCTCTGGTACTCTCAACCATAAAAGAGATTTCCTTCCTGCACTCCTGACCATAAAAGGATATTCCTGTTCTTACTCCTATCTTGGAGCAAAAGGTCACTACTTCCGAGAACATGCTCTGGCGTTAGTCCCAGACTTGGGTCTCCCCGTCATTTGTGGTCAGAACATAAGATATGTCTGTGTCTGTTCTGCTGGTAAAGTCAAGGCCAGTCTTGCCGTCAAACTGATAAGGGAGAGAGCTGTGTTCTTGTTTTGCATTTGCTTCTTCTCCTTGGTCTCGGATTCTGCCAGTCATTTCCGCCAGTTCCATATAGACCATCACCTTCATGAGAAATGGAAATTTGGACGAGATTGAATTTAACACTCTGGGGTAGAATTTCGGCTATTAAAATGAATATCTTACCAAAATTCCTGTTCCTTTTTCAAGTGATCCCCATAATAGGTAAAGATGATTGTTTTAAAAAATGGAAAATGGACCTAACAAAATTTATATGGCAAGGCAAAAAGCCACGGATCAAACATAAATTATTAACTGGCATAAAAGAGCGGGGTGGCTTTGAACTCCCAGAGCTGAGAATATACTACAATGCGGCATGCTTTAGTTGGGTCAGAGACTGGATTACATTAGATAATAATGACATTTTAGACTTGGAGGGATGGAACAACAGATAAGGTTGGCATGCCTATCTAATTTACAACAAAGTGGCGGTGCATAAAGAATTTCTAAGTCATATAATTAGAAATTCGTTATATAAGGTCTGGGTAAGGCATAGAAGGTTGTTAGAACCGAAAACCCCATGGTGGGTTTCACCTTTAGAAGTAATATTGGTTAAAAAGAAAAATACGATAGGAAGATTGGCGACATACCAGCAGCTCCTAAAGGAGGAACAGGGCCATTTAAAATTAAGACCATACGAAGAGGTGACCCAATACTGCACCACGTGGTTACAATATCATCAAATTGCCCAAATATTTAATCAGGATAAAGCAATAGGATTTGAAAAAGAAGAATCAAAATTACAAAAAGTATTATTACAAAACTCGAAAAACAGTATATCCAAAATGTATAATTTATTATTAGAATGGGAGTTAAAGGATGAAGATTTAAAAGAAGTTATGACTAAATGGGCATGTGATATAGGTTACGCAATTCGGCTGGACCAATGGGAGAAACTATGGAAATGTGATATTAAATTTACAGCATGTTGCACAATCAGAAAAAATTTGATGAAAATGGTGTACCAATGGTACTTAACTCTGGTAAAATTGGCTAAAATTTACAAATTAAAATCAAATACCTGTTGGAGATGCAAGAAAGAAATAGGAACAATGTTTCACATGTGGTGGGAATGCCGACCTATTAAACAATTTTGGAATGAAATATATGAAGAAATCAAAAAGATATTTAAAATATCTTTCAATAAAAAACCGGAGGCATTCCTTTAAGGTATAATCACAAACAATATTCCTGACAATCAAAGGAAAGTATTCCTTTATGCAACAACAGCTGCCAGGATGCTTATAGCAAAATTGGAAAGGGAGAAAAATTCCATCAATGAAAGAATGGTAAATTAAATTTTGTGAATATCTAAATCTGGCAAGACTCACAGCATTCATAAGGGGATAATCGGACCAGAAATTATTAAAAGAATGGGGATGTGCTAAAGAGTATATGAAAAAACATTGTTCTGGAGTAAGCATATCGGTATGTAATGAATGATGCTTTGCAGGGTTAAAGAAAAAGAAAAATGGTGTAAAAAGTATAAAGATAGAAGTAATTTACACCAGACACAACAATTTAGAAAGAGTAAATTTTTTGAGGTCTTAGAACAAAGGAAGGAAGTCAATATGTGTATATGTATGTAATGACTAGATTAGAATGAAGATATTGTTTTATTTGTAGATGTGTGCTTTTTTGTTTTTCTTTTGTTTTTCTTTCTTTCTTTTGTGTTCTGGTTTTCTTTCTTGTTTGTATAGTTTTATTTTGGAATCATTGTTTGTAATTTTTGTTGTAATTTTGCATTGAAAATAAAATTTATATATAAAAAAAGAGCAAGTGAGCAACTTCCCATGAGTGCAAGACCAGAGCCTATAATAATAAAGTCCCATAGAAAGGCCAAGGCAAGGACATCTCTCTCATGACATGTCCAAACCTGTGGTGGCTGTGTAGCCTTATTGGAGTTCACCGATTGGGTCTGCGTTGCTCCGGGACAGGAGGAAGGAAGTCAAAATGACACCGAGGTTGGTTCAAAGAAAGAGTTTATTCTGCTCTCCAGATAGCAGAAGGCACCTGCGTGGTGAGTCCACAGCAAGTACAAAGAAATGACAAGTTTCATGCAGTATTTATATCCTCCAGGCACCCTCTCCCTCCTTCCAACCACGTCAGCCTATGTATGCAGGTTGACATCACATATGTTCCTGCTCTGGTACTCTCAACCATAAAAGAGATTTCCTTCCTGCACTCCTGACCATAAAAGGATATTCCTGTTCTTACTCCTATCTTGGAGCAAAAGGTCACTACTTCCGAGAACATGCTCTGGCGTTAGTCCCAGACTTGGGTCTCCCCGTCATTTGTGGTCAGAACATAAGATATGTCTGTGTCTGTTCTGCTGGTAAAGTCAAGGCCAGTCTTGCCGTCAAACTGATAAGGGAGAGAGCTGTGTTCTTGTTTTGCATTTGCTCAACGGCTAAAGTTTATGCATTTTAGCTAAGGAGAAATGGGGATTTTGGTGCAGTTTAAAAATGCCTGCACAGTCAGTTTTGGGTTTGGGAAACCCATTCCTTCAGCTGTGGCGGGTGTGAGGCAACATGGTCAAAATGAAAGCCCTAAGGGGATTCATCAGGAGTGCTTGCTGTGGTTATGCTGGAAGTGTGAGATCAGAGGAGAGCTAACTCTGACACCTGAGAACTCACAAAAAAGCAGAAACAAAACAAACTGCATTTTTCAATGTTTTTTGGGCCTTCCTGTTGAGTGAAAAGCATAAACCACAATTGAGAAAATGTTTCTCCCAAAGTGCTAGAATGCCACAAGTAATTTAGTAACAAAATGCAACATGTGTTACTTTTATGTGATATCCTATGTCCAGCTATGTGCACTGCTACACTTGCAAATAGCCTTAAGAGGCCTGACATGCAAGTCTCTTCAGATTTACACATATTAGGTTATTATTATTAACATACTAGGTTATTATTTTGTGGGGGTAACCTTTTTTGAAGAAAAAATTATAGCCCCAAAGGGGGGGTTGTTATAACATTATTAAGGTGTGTGTGTGTGTGTGTGTGTGTGTGTGTATGATGTTCGTAAATGTACCAAGCAAACACATACAAATATGTAAACCACATGTCTGAAACCCACAGAAAAGTTCTAAAACCATTTTCTCTCTCCCAAAATGACCTCAAATATTTCTCTGCAAGGTCAAAGGAAATGGGAAATCTCCCCATTGTCTCTTTCCTCACAAATCCTGTCTCAAGGGCACATTTAAGATATGAATAGGGTGAGCCTGTGACCTGTGACCTGGATTCAGGAAAACTAAAGAGTGGCCAGGATGCCCAGGTAATCCAATCAAGTAACCTAGCAGACAGGAGGAAAAAACAACACACTCAGATTTTTGTTGTAGTCCGCCCCTTCTGTGATGTATGTATGATGTTTCTGGGGGTGGTCTTGAGCTACAGGGTGGGCAATTTCAAAGTCTATATAAGGGCTTGCACACCTTTGTCCTGGGTCCTCCTCCTCTCTCCTGCGTGTGAGGGGAGCACCCTGTTGCAACAGCTTTAATAAAGATCAGGCTTATAGCCGCTTTGGTTACGTATATCCTGGTCTCGCCTCTGTTCATTTCCTGACTGGTTTGAGCCTTAAAAGGTACGCTCTCTCCGAAGGTCCAGTCTTCCTTAAAAAGCTGAACCCCTTGAAGGGAACCCTCAATATTCTTGTTTCAGTTAGAGTTGGAAGGGACCTAAGGGTTATCTAGTCCAACCCCCTGCAATGCAGGAATCTCAGCTAAAACATCCATGACAGATGGCCATCCAACCCCTGGGGGGGATGGCAGGGGAGGCAAGGCATACCTGACAGAGATGCTGTAAGGATTAAAAGAATACATACCTGCAACATGTGAACACTTGAGTGCAATGCAAACACTTATTACAGTTACTATATTTAATTTTTAATTGTTTTAATTGCTGTTTTAACTCAACTGTTGCACTGTTTGAATGTGCCTGCTTTACTCTGTTTTTTATAAGTGGATGCTTATTTTAGTGTTTCAGTGAAATGGTTTTATTGTGCATATTACTTGCATGTATATTACAGTGGTGCCTCGCAAGACGAACGCCTCGCAAAACGAAAAACTCGCAAGACGAAAGAGTTTTCTGTTTTTGAGTCGTTCCGCAAGACGAATTTCCCTATGGGCTTGCTTCGCAAGAAGAAAGCCCATAGGGAAATCTCCGGGGACCTCTTTTAAATGCTGGCGGTGGGGAGCAAAGCCTTTCGCCCCCCTCCGGCCTTCAGAAGAGGTCCAGGAAGGCCGGCGGGGGCCGAAAGGCTTTGCTCCCCACCGCCAGCATTTTAAAAGCGGTCCGGGATAGCTGTCCCGGGGGCTTTTAAAATGCTGGTGGTCGGCAGCAAAGCCCTCCTGTCCCCGGAGCTTGCGGGGCAGGAGGTGGGGAGAAGGGCTTTTCTGCCCACCGCCAGCCTTCAGAACAGCCTTCTGAAGGCTGGCGGTGGGAAGAAAAGCCCTTGTCCCCCCCCCCCCCCCAGCCTTCAGAAGAGGTCAGGGGACAGACTGTCCCCGGACCTGGTCTGAAGGTGGTTTCCATAGGAACGCATTGATTGATTTTCTTTTTTTTTTTTTTTTTTTTTTGCATTTTGAAGAAAACTTTATTAAATTCAATTATATATACAATGTATTCGAAATTTATCCTTTCTTATACAGTTTGAACTTCCTTCAGCGGTATTGACATTCATTCGCATTTAAATCTTATTGTCACATTTCCTCTTTTATATTGCCATTCGTACCTCCTTTAAATATTATTTCAGCTTAAACAATACTTGTTGACCCTTCACACAGCCTCTTTAAACCCCACTAACGTTGTATTTACTGAACATTTATTTTCCAGGTAACTTACAAATTTTCCCCAATCTTCAATAAACGTCTGATCTTTTAAATATCTTATTTTCCCTGTTAATTTATCTAACTCGGCATATTCTGTTAGTTTTGTTCTCCATTCTGCCACCGTTGGAATTTCTTCCTGTTTCCATCTCTGAGCTATCACAATTCTAGCTGCCGTAACCGCATATTGGAAGAGTTTATAATCCTTTTTCCTAATGTCCTTTCCAATGATGCAAAGTAAGAAGGCCTCTGGTTTTTTCACAAAGGTGTAACCTAACATCTTTTTTAATTCATTATATATTTCTTCCCAGAAATTTTTAACCTTTTTACACTCCCACCATTGATGGTAGAAGGTCCCCTCCTTTTGTTTGCATTTCCAGCATTTGTTATCTACTTTAAACATCTTGCCCAATTTCACGGGTGTAATATACCACCTGTATTGCATCTTCATCACATTTTCCTTAAGTAACATACAGGCCGTAAATTTTATATTTACTTTCCAGAGCCTTTCCCAGTCTTCCATTAATATATTGTGCCCGAGATCTCTTGCCCATTCCACCATCACTGACTTCACCTCCTCATCCTTCGTATGCCACTCTAGTAGTATTTTATACATTTTGGAAAGATTCTTAACTTCACTACTTACTATCTCCTTTTGAAATGTAGATTCTTTTTCCTCATATCCCCTTTCTTTCATCTCCAACTTAAAAAATTCGTTTATCTGAAAGTAGTGAAGCCAGCCCTGAGTAAATGATTTTATCTGGTCATAAGGTTTTACTTTCCACTTTCCCCCTTCCTTTATAACCATATCTTCAAGCTTCCCCCACTTTTCTTCCATGTTAACTTTTTTAACACTCATTAACTCTTGTAGGGAAAGCCAGTGTGGTGTTTTCGGCTCTAATATGTTCTTATATCTGTCCCAGACCTCTATTAGTGGACCCTTAAAAATGTGACTGGTAAACCCCTTATGAACCCTCTTTTTTTCCTTCCATAGGTACGCATGCCACCCGAATTTGTTGTTATAGCCTTCCAAATCTAACAACCCTCCGTTTTCCAGCCTAACCCAGTCTTTTATCCAGCAAGGGCATGTCGCTTCATAATAAAGTCTCATGTCTGGGAGGGCGAAGCCCCCTCTTTCTTTAGCGTCCGTTAACAGCTTATATTTAATTCTGGGCTTCCTCCCTTCCCAGACATATCTTGAGATGGTTCTTTGCCATTCTTTAAAATTCTTTGTTCCCTTTAAAATGGGGATTGTTTGAAACAGAAACAGCAATTTAGGTAACAGCATCATCTTCACCATGGATATTCTACCCCATAACGATAATTTCATTCTGGCCCAAACCTCTAAATCTTTTTTGATTTTATTCCAAACCGGGACGTAATTATTTTTGTATAAGTCAATATTTTTGTTGGTAATCCAAATCCCTAAATATTTTATCTTTTTAACAACTTCAATTCCGGTTAATTGTTGTATTGTTACTGCCTTGTCCTGATCCATGTTTTTTACAATCATTTTTGTCTTAGTCTTGTTCAATTTAAAGCCTGCAAGTTTACCAAATTCCTCTGTCTCAACCAGAAGAGCTTTTATACTCTCTAAAGGTTCTTCCACCGTAATAACCACATCATCCGCATACGCTTTGATTTTATATTCGTTTGCACCTAATGTTACCCCCTTGATTTTTTTACTTTCTCTTATTACATTTAATAGTACTTCCAAGACTGTTATGAAAAGTAACGGAGAAAGTGGACAGCCCTGACGGGTTCCTTTACTAATTTTTATATCTTCCGTAGTGACTCCATTAACTATTAATTTCGCCTTCTGCTCTGTGTAGATTGCCCCTATACCATTTAAGAATTCTCGGCCCATATCCATACCTTCTAAATTTTTAAGCATGAAATCCCAGTTTACATTATCGAAGGCTTTCTCCGCGTCTATGAATATTAAACTCGCAGGTTTGTCACACCTATCAGATAGAAATTCAATAAGATTGATTATATTTCTGGTGTTATTCCTTATTGACCTTCCCGGGAGGAAGCCTGTCTGATCTTCGTGTATCATCCTTATTAATATCTTTTTGAGTCTTTTAGCTAGGATTCCAGCGAAGATCTTATAATCTGTGTTCAATAGGGAAATAGGTCTATAATTCTTGACTAAGGTCAAATCCGTGTCTTGTTTTGGAATGATTGTGATGAGGGCCTCTTTCCACGACCCGGGCAATTCTCCTTCTTTTAAGATGTTATTCATTACTTCCATCAGTGGCGTAGTCAAAATATCTTTCATTTCTTTATAATAACTCGATGTAAACCCGTCAGGGCCTGGAGCTTTCCCTCTTTTCAGGTCCTTAATCACTTCTTCTATTTCCAATCTTAATATTGGGGCATTTAACTGTTCTTTTTCCTCTGTCGATATTTTCTTTACTGTCTTTTCATTTAAATATCTTTCTATCTTTTTTTTGTTATTTTTTTCCTTATGGCTGTACAGATGTTTAAAGAAGTCTGAAAAGCCTTTTCTGATTTCTTTCGGATTGGTTGTTTCTTCTCCATTTACTACTATTTTGTTAATTGTGTTTTGTTCTTTTCTTTTTTTGACTTGCCACGCTAGCCATTTACCTGACTTGTTGGCAAATTCAAAGCTCTTCTGTCTCAGCCTTCTGATATTCCATTCAATCTCCTTGTTTATTATAATTGCGACTTGTGTTTGCAGATATTTTATCTCCTGTTTTACCCTTTCATTATTCGGCTTTTGAATTAATTTCTGCTCGTTCTCTGTAATCTGTCTCATGATCTCTTTTAATCTCTTTTCCTTGTTCTTTTTTTCCCAGACACTTTGTTGAATAAGTAGACCCCTCATTACCGCCTTGCTGGCGTCCCAGACCATGCTTGTTTTTACCCCTTTACCCATATTGTCTAAAAAATACTCCTCTAATTTTTTCCTGAATCTTACAACAAAATTTTGATCGTCCCATAGACTGTCGTCTAATCTCCACCTAAAAGTACGTTCATCTAATCCTTTCATTTCCATTTCGATTCGATTATGATCTGAGATAACTTTAGCCTGGATTTCTATCATTTTAATTCTTGGTGACAATTCATTCGATACCCAGATTTGATCTATTCTTGAAAATGATTGGTTCGGTTCTGAGTGATATGTAAATTGTTTCTCTAGAGGATGTTTTAGTCTCCATATGTCAATAAGATTGCAGTTTTTGGTCATTGTAAAAAATGTCTTGGGTAGTTTACCTTCTCTATTTTTTGATTTTCTTAATCTGTCCATATCGATTGAAACGACATCGTTTAGGTCTCCCATTAGGATAATTTTCTGATCCATATAATCAAATAACTTCCCTTCCAGGGAACTAAAGAATTCTGTTTTGTTGCCATTAGGGGCATATATCCCTACTAAAATCAATGTTTCACCCTGCCAATTTATTCGCATTGCAATTAATCTCCCCTCCTCATCTTTAAATAGTTGGTGTGCCTCAATTCCATTTTTAATGTATAATACCACGCCTCTTTTTTTCTTTTTATCCGAGGAGATGAATTCATTCCCTAGTCTCTTATTAATCAGCATTTTCCTATGTTTCTTCGCAATATGTGTTTCCTGCAAACATATTACATCTAATTTCTTTTTCTTTAAAATGCGTTCAATTCCATTCCGTTTTTTCTTATCGTTCATCCCATTTACATTCCAGCTACAGAGTTTTAATGACATTTTTATTTAATTTAAGTTTTTTTTTCTTTTTCTTTTTTTTTTTTTTTTAACTTAAGGGTTTCCTAGTTCTTCTCCTTCTTCGTCTTCTTCCTCTTCCTCTTCCTCCTGTTTTCTTTCCCTTCGTTTCTCTTCTTCACCCGGCAGTATGTCCGCCCTCAGGTTTCCTCCTCCTTCAGCACCTTTCAATTCCTCCTCCCCTTGTTGAAGTTCTTTGTATCTCCTTGTAAATTTTCCTATTTCCTCGGGGTTTGTCAGTTTTCTTTTAATTCCTTTATAGAAGAATGAGACACCCTCCGGAAATTCCCAACGAAAATCAATTCTATTTTTCTTTAACAACTGCACCAGTGGTTTATATGTCTCTCTCCGTTTCAAAAGTCTAATCGGTATGTCTTTAAATATAATTATATAATTTCCATCTATATATAATCTCTTCTCTCTGTTCCTTTGCAAGATCAGGTTCCTCATCTCCTTATCTTTGAATGTGACTAAACAATCACCTGGTTGTTTCTTAACTCTACTTGCTTTGGTTTTCAATCTGTATACATTTTGTATTGTTCCTGCTATCTCCTCCTCTGATAACCCCATCCACTGTGTTAATTCTTTTATTATTTTTTCTCTTATGTTTTCGTTTTGTAATTCTGGGATCTGTCTCATTCTTAAGTTCACTTCTCTTTGTTTTAATTCATTCATCGCTATCGAATCTTTTAACTCTTCTTGTGTTTTACGCAATTCTACTATCTCATCTTTCATTTTTTCTTCTTCCCGTTTCATTTCCTTCAATTCATACTTTGTCTTTTTAAACCCTTCATCCACTCTTTTTGACACCTCCTTAATCTGTCCTTTTAACTCACTTACTGTCTCTTCAATCTTTCTATCCATTTTCCCTATTTTATTGTCTACTTGCTCTAGTTTCGTTTCTAAATTCTTCTCACTTTGCTTTATTTCTGCGAACATCCTTAGTATTTCTGTTCTAAACTCTGTTTCCTGTTTTGATGATTTCCTTTCTATTGGAGTACCTCCCTCCGCCCCTTTTTTCTGGTTATATGACATTTTCAATATTCTTTATGTAAATTTTCTTTATATACCGCAGTCTCGTACCTGTCTATCCTTTCTATCTCTCTTTTAAAATTCTTTCTTTGCTTTATGCTTCTTTCTCACTCAGCAATGTTCTCAGGGACCCTGACCACTATCAAATTAATCCGTTCAAAGTTATAAACAATGTGTGCAGACTTGGTAAAGGCAGTATACAAAGAAACTCAAGTGAAGAGTACCCGATGCCTATAACTAGAGCAGAGTCACTGATGTTGAACACAAAACACCAATTCCTAGGTGCCGATAGAGACACCAATTCCTAGGTACCGATAGAGAGACTATTCATCACTTTATCCGCAATTTCTCTCCACAAAGTTAGCTTCGTTATTATCCCTTCCCCCCCCGAACCTCGGAGGTAGAAACTTGCTCTTTAATTGTCCGGAGCAATAATTTATAGTATTCCTTCCTTCGGATTGTTTGTGCTTTTTAAGCTATGTCAGACCGATAATCAACGTCCAGAAAACAGATTTTAGATGCGTTAGTCCCTACGGTCTGAATGCAATGGTAATGATAAATGATAATAGTTCCACAACCACCAGGGGGCGCTACTAAAGTTTCCTAAAGTCCAAAGCCCCGACAATGTCCAAAGTCCGCAGGTTATGAAGGAGGGTCGCTGTAGTTTCCTTTGAGATTAGGGTCGTATAAATCGTTATAAATAGCTGGGACACACCTATATAGGTGGCTGTCTGTTCCGTTTATTTTCTACTTTCTCGAGCTGATTTATCTGAGGTAAGCGCTCAGAGCGTGACTACAAACGGGGACCGAAATCAAAGTCACTTTAAGGCACTTTAATAAGCCGCTATAAGTGAAAGCCCAGTGTCCGTCTCTTTTTGATACTTTTTAGCTTCTTTAACGCTGTAGTTTAAAACGGCTAAAGCACTAGGTCGCTTTCTTTCTAATAGCTGGGCGGCACTTCTCCTCTTCTCCCCTCTAAAAGATGGCGTCCGAGCTTTTCTCGCTATTCTTACTCTTCCGGGGAATCTTAACAACAGTTCTATCTGTACTTCGATTAAACAAACCCCCGCTGACTGGGTTTCCAGTCATTCACAGTTTATTCCTGCTCCTCGTAATGTTCCCCTTTAAAGGGGGTCCCTTCTAGCTTGTCCGCTTACAACTCAGAGGAGACAGTAACAATATCCGTTGGTGGTAACTTACTTTCTCTTTAGGCTCTGCTCGTAACTCTGTGCCTTTTCCAATGAAGTCAAAAACATCGCTGAACTCAAGCTTTCTCCCTTAGGACTCGGAGACTTCCTTGTTGTTTGTTATTTATTGTATCCACTCATGTATGAATCCGAGGTTCTTCAGTTTGATTGATTTTCAATGCATTCCTATGGGAAACCATGCTTCGCAAGACGAAAAACTCGCAAGAAGAAAAAACTTGCGGGACGAATTAATTTCGTCTTGCGAGGCACCACTGTATTTTGAAATTGGCTTTATACTTGTAAGCTGCATAGAGGCCAGCTTTGACATTTAAGCAGCATTTAAATCCTTTAAGACTATTGTTGATTATTATTACTACGATGCTGAACTTGAAAGAAATTTGAAAAAGTGAAACAAAAGTGCAACTACTAGATTATTAGAAGAGGGGCTGTGAGAAGAGGAGGGAGGAGCAGTAGAAATATAGTTCTATGAGCAGTTCCTCCTAAATAATAGGGGTTAGGGGAACAGAGGATGTCTCAAACCTCTCTAAAGCAGCCTTCCAGTGCCTCATTACTTAAACAAAAAAGGAATTTGCCAGCCTCTCTCTTCCCGCCATCCCCACGCCACTCCAACTCTCCAAGCAAAGCTCATTTTGCTTAAAAAACACACCCATACACACTCTTTCTCTTCTTTTGGCTCTTCTCTCCTGACAAAAGTGGGTGGTGGCAAAGTGTGGTGGGAGAGATGACCGCCTGGAGAATAAGTGGAGTGATACCTCTCTGAAAATGTGCCAAGTTAAAAGAGGAGCAAAACACTGCTAGCTTAAACACAAGCCGCTCTGGAGGGGATGTGTGGGATTGGGCTGAAAAATCAGCTCATTCAGCCTGTGGGGCGTGGGGTTTCTTTGCTTCAGCAGAACCCGCTTCCTTTGCAGCTTATGCAAACAGTACCACAATGAAGTCAGATTTCTCCTACCTGCATATCAAAAGGCTTCCTGCAGAGCACCTTAAGGTCAACAACCTGATAGCAGGTTTTCAGCTGTTACCAGAATTTATGGAAGGGGGGGGGGTTGCCCCTTCAGCGGACATCATGCCCTAATGAGAGCTGAGCCTTTCACTCGCAAAGCTCGACCTATCCACTCATAGTATTAAAATAGCTGGCAAATAGCAACAAATGTGCGCTACCAAACAGCACCCTCAACACAAAGCACACAGGTACTACAGCCATCGACCACCATGCATGAGAACAAGCTAGCAAAATGTTTTTTGACACATTGTAACTAGCATTTGCTACATTGTATCTTGTGGAGCGCACCTTCCCTTGAAAGCGGGAAAACCTTCAAATATTCATATAAAATCAATCCAACATTGGATTGACACCATTATAATGCTGTTCTGTTCAGGAAGAAGATAGCTACCAGAGGAGGCACTTGGAATATGGGTAGGGTCTGTCAGTATTTTAATTCTTCCCATTGCTGGGATCACATGATCCTATTGTTTACTTTCCATACCGTGGGAAAGGAAGAGACGGAAGCCAGTCTGTGAGACTTCCATTACTGTTGTTTTTGTACACTCTTTGTTCTGTCTTGCAAAGAGACAGGATGTCTGTATGAGGGCTGCTCCCCCCATACATGTTTGTTACGTTCTTTTATTTGGCTAATTGGTAGAAATAAATTAGTTATGCTACAAAACCTCCACAGCTCCGCTTCTCTTTTACTCTGCTGAGTTTGGGGTGCTTGCATGAACAGCTGTGAGTCCATAGCACCAGGACCCGCTCTCCAGGAATGCTGCCTTGTTGGAGATGTTACCGGAGGAGTCTTCGGAGGGTGGGTGGAGGTGCTGCTGTTGGCAAGTCCACGGAGAGGCTGCCGACAATTGATTATGGGCCCAGACTGCGAGCTGTTTCCGGGAGCCGCTGCAGGTGCTTGATTTATGGAGATATGTGGCTCCCAAGAAGATAGCTTCCCTGCATGCCAAGAGTGCTAATTTGGAGAGGGAGAGTGCTTGAGGTGCCGGGGCTGTTCTATGCTGCACTGAGAGAGTGTCTGGCTTTAAGACTTAAGCAGACATGGCTTGTTTCCTCTTCTTACGCCGGAGTCTTATCCAACATGGCAGGTAAAGATGCAAGTGCTTTTGCAATGTGAAAAGCTATGGCATACTATAGAAGACAACCCTGCGTGGCCAGTGTGGGCTGCTTCAGATTGAAAAGCCAGGGGTACGATCATTCTGAGTGTTTCAGACTGTTTGCTGGTGAGTCTGGAAGACCGAGAGGCTTTGCAGGATGCAGCTGCAGAAAGATGGCGATTTACCAAGCCACCTGACGCAGTTAAAATGCCTGAGGCAGGAGCTCACTCAAAGAAACGTGCAGCTCTCAGAAACAGTTTTTGCTATGCTTATGATCAACAGTTTGGATCCTTCTTATGATGCAATTGCTGCACAGTTATCAGTGTTGCCGGCAGATCGGTTAACAGATCATCATGTGACAAGGGTGCTTCTGAATGAGTGGGACCACAGACAAACTGTTTGTGATAGCCGGGACAAGGCTGTTGGAAATGTTCCCAAGCCTCCAACAGGGGAAAGCGAAAGTACCAAAGATTTAAAGGCCTGTTGTTTTTCCTGCGGGGAACTAGAACATTTTCAAAACCATTGTAAAAAGACTGCAAAGAAGAAACAAAGTTTCAGAGGCAGAGTGGGAGGAAGAAAACCCCAAGGGCCCCCTGCACCAAAGGCCTTACTTGCACGTTGTTCCAGTCTGCGTATACGGTCCACATTTGTCATCGACTCAGGTTGCACCAGACATCTGTGCCAAGATAAAGATCTCTTTGTCCAGCTTAAGATGGAGGAAGGTTTTATAGGCAAAGGGGATTGCGATACGGATACGCTCATACCTCTTCCAATCTGCGCCCCACCCCAAGGGACGAGGGTAGGGTGAGCAAGGATTACTCACCTCTGTCACTGGTGCTATGCAACACCAGGTCTATAGGCAACAAAACCGCCACCCTGCAAGATTTCTTTACCTTGCAGGGGGTCGACCTGGCTTGTGTGATAGAGACCTGGGTGTGCGAAGGGGAAATAGTTACCTTACGAGAGATGGTGCCCCCGGGTTCTCCGCCCTCCACCACTCGCGGCCCATGGGCCAGGGGGAAGGGGTGGCATTATTAATCCGGGAAGATTGTTCTTTCAGGGCTCTGCCATCACCATTGATCCCCGGCATTGAATGTGGCGGCCTAGTGTGGGGTTCTGAGGAGAGCTTGGCTGTCTGGCTGGTGTACCGGCCATCAAGCACACCAGTAGCCACCCTGTCAGGCCTACTGGAGACAGTGGCCAGCTGGGCCTTGGAGTTCTCTAACCTATTGGTATTGGGGGACTTCAACATCCATGCTGATGCCACTCCCTCCTCACAGGCTCTGGACCTGGTGTCTTCCATGGCGACACTAGGGCTCTCCCAGTTTGTTTCGGGCCTCACACATCAAGCAGGCCACACGCTGGATTTGATCTTTGGCACAGGCATAGATGTGATCATGTCCCCCTTGATGAAGGTGCCATGGTCTGATCACTACACTCTGAAAGCCAGGATTGACTTTCCACCCCCACCCTGCTTAGGTGGCGAGCCGATTTGGGCTTGCCCACAGAGGCTGATGGATCCTGATAGATTCCGTCAAGCCTTGCGGGACCTTGCTCCCCTTGGTGACTCATTGACTGAGCTTGTTGAGGGTTGGAATACCTGGCTCTTGGCGGCCATCGATGAGACTGCACCTAAGCGCCCTCTGCGACCCCGCAGAAACCGGGCTCCCTGGTTTACCGAGGAGCTCCAGAAAATGAAGCAGGACCTCAGACGGCTAGAGCGAGTATGGCAGGGTGCCTGCGATGGAGCGTCAAGAACTTCTTATAAGGTTTTTATGAAAGCCTATGAGATGGCAGTGAAGGCCGCTAAGAAGCCTTACTTCTCAGCCTCCATTGCATCCACTAGCTCTCGCCTGATGCAACTTTTTAGTATAATTAGGTCTTTAACATCCCTGGAGGGACAGCCAAATTTAAATAACAATTTGACACATAGCTGTGAGGCATTTGTGAGCTTTTTTGTGGAGAAGGTCCTGTTGCTCCGCCGTGACCTCCCTGCCAATTTGGATACAATAACAGAACTGGAGGCCCCTTGACTGTCCTCGGGTCCAGTATTGGACCACTTTGACAGGCTATCCCCAGCTGATGTGGACAGACTCCTCCAAGCTGGAAAGCCCACCACCTGTCCTCTTGACCCGTGCCCGTCCTGGCTGATTAGAGCGTGTCCAGACGGGGTGCGGGGCCCCCTAGGGGATATCATCAATTTCTCCCTTGGCACCGGGGCATTCCCAGGAGAACTGAAGGAGGCAGTGGTGTGCCAGCTCTTAAAGAAAACATAATTAGATCCTTTAGATCTATCCAATTACTGCCTGGTTTCGAATCTTCCGTTCCTGGGTAAGGTGATTGAGAGAGCGGTTGCTGAACAACTTGGTGGGTTTCTGGATGAAACATTGGCTCTGGATCCATTCAAATCCGGCTTCCGCTCTGGTCATGGGACCAAGACGACTCTGGTCGCCCTAACAGATGATCTCTGCAGGCAGCTGGATCGAGGCGGTTTGGGGCTGCTGATTCTTTTAGACCTGTCAGCAGCCTTCAACATGGTCGATCACGAACTCTTGGACCACTGCCTCGCTGACGTGGGGATCCAGGGCACAGTTCTTCAATGGCTGCGCTTGTTTCTCTCTGGTCAGAGGGTAGCACTTGGGGGGGAACTGTCGTCACACCACTCCTTGGTGTGTGGAGTGCCGCAGTGTGCAATACTCTCCCCGATGCTTTTCAACATCTTTATGCACCCCCTCACACAGCTTGTCCGGAGTTTTGGTTTGGGCTGCCATCAGTATGCTGATGACACCCAACTCTATCTGTTGATGGATGACCATCCTGACTCAGCCCCAGACACACTGATCAGATGTTTGGAAGCTGTGGCTGGTTGGTTATGTGGGAGCCAGTTGAAGTTAAATCCTTCGAAGACAGGGGTCCTTTGGCTGGGTTGGGACAATATGGGATTGGAGGGGGGCAACTCCCATCTCTTGTGGGGGCGCAATTAGTGCCAGCACTGTCCGTTAAAAGTTTGGGTGTAATCTTTGACATCTCCCTTTCCATGGACGCGCAGATTGCAACTATAACAAAGGCGGCATTTTTTTCATTTCCACCAAGCTAAGCAGTTGGCTCCCTACCTCTCTCGCCCTGACCTAGCCACTGTGATCCCCTTGATGGTTACCTCCAGACTTGATTGTTGTAACTCACTCTACGTGGGGCTGCCCTTGAGACTGACCCAGAAACTCCAGGGGGTGCAGAATGCCGCAGCGAGACTACTTCTGAATTGATTTTAGAATGAATTGATTTTAGAATGTATTTCAATTAATTGATTGTGATTTTATGTAAAGTGTGTTACTTTTACTGTTGTTAGCCACTCTGAGCCCGGCTTCGGCTGGGGAGGGCGAGATATAAATAAAAAATTATCATTATCATTATCATTATCATTATTACCATACAGCAGGCGGACGGTACTGTTTTGAAAAGCCTGGGACATGGGACAGTATTCTTGAAGAGCCAGAACGTTTTGTATGTGCCACATCTTCAAGATAATCGTTTGAGTGTATCTCAACTTAATTAATTGATTGTGATTTTAAAGTGGTCTTCACTAACTTTCGATGTGAAATATTTTGAGACAATAAGCTCATTCTGTATGCCAAATGTGTTAATGGTTTGTTTCTATTGCCTTAGTTTTCAGGTGCAGTTGCTGAAGCTACTGAAAAAGAGAGGTAGCACACTCCCAAGATAGTTTTCTGGGCTTCTGCAGTGGTCTAATCTAAAGCAAATCAGTGTCTTAAGCTTAAGCCAAGAAAGAGTATTCTCTATAAGATTGAATATCAATATACGCATCAAGACTTTGAGATTAGACCACTGAAGAAGCCCGAAAAACTATCTTGGGAGTGTGCTACCTGCAAGCCCCAGTAAAAGGGCCCCATCTTCAAAGCACCGGTGCCCTTCCCATGAAAGGGCTCCTGTCCGCCATGATCGGGCACACCAAGCAGAAGTCTGAAACCAGACATTATAAGTTCATCTTAGGTTGGGTAGTTAGCAAGTCTCTGTGGCTTTGTTTAATGTTTTGTATTTTTCTCAGAAGGTTGATAAAGTATGTATAATTATTGTTCTGTGTATATTAATCGCCTACTTTGTAGAGAGCAGCTACTGTGTAGAAAGCAGCTGTTGTGTTGAAAGCAGCAGTATTGGAGGTAAAACGACACTTCATGAATTATAATTACTGGGTAAATGGTACTGTAAAATCATCAACTACTGCAAAAAAATAAATCTGTACCTTGGGAACTTTATCTGGATGCTGATCTGTCTTTTCATATTCAGCTGTGGTTGATGTGAATACTGCCCCCTTGTGATAGTAACAGGTATGTAAAAACAACAACACAGAGAATGGTAAATCATAAGAAACTTTAATGAACTGTATTGACTGAACTATGCCATGTATCATCTTTTGTATTACTAAAGCTATTGTTATATATTATTTTCATTAGCAAACCATTCCATGACAATGGATCGTGTAGAGAAGAATGTTAAGAAAAGAAAATATAGTGAGGATTTTTACAGTATGGTTTTACCTCAATAATTACAGCAGGAATTGAGAAACTGCAATGTGTTATTTGTTGTGAAGTTCTATCAGCCGAATCTATGAAGCTGAACAAACTAAAAAGCCATTTTGATAGCAAGCATCTGAGCTTTGCCGGCAAGGATACCAACTATTTTAGAAGCAAAGCTGATGGACTCAAGAAGGCCAGACTTGACACTGGTGGCAAGTACCACAAACAAAACGTAGCAGCTGTTGAAGCTTCATATTTGGTGGCACTCAGAATCGCCAGAGCTATGAAACCTCACACCATTGCTGAGGATTTACTGTTGCCAGCGGCCAAAGACATTGTTCGAGTTATGACCGGAGACTAATTTGTTACAAAATTGAGTGCAATTTTCTTATCTAACGACACTGTCCACAGAAGAATAGATTACATGTCTGCTGATATTCTTGATCAGGTAATCCAGGAAATTAAATCTGCTCCACTTCCAATATTTAGTATCCAGCTTGATGAATCTACAGACATTGCAAACTGTTCACAGTTACTGGTTTACGTGAGGTATATTAATGATGGCGACTTTAAAGATGAGTTTCTTTTTTTGCAAACCTCTTGAAACGACAGCTACTGCATGTGATGCATTTGACACAGTTGGTTCATTTCTGAAAGAGCATAAAATCTCTTGGGAAAAGGTTTGTGGTGTTTGCACAGATGGTCTCCAGCTATGCTAGGATGTTGATCTGGATTTCAACATTTGGTACTGAATGCGTCACCAAAAGTCATTGGAACTCACTGTATGATTCATTGGCAAATATTAGCAATGAAGACGCTGCCACAAGAGTTACAAGAAGTAATAATAAGCATCATAAGTTCTGTCAATTTTGTAAAGGCGAGCACTTCAAACAGTCGACTGTTTTCGCAACTGTGCAATGAGTTGGATGCGCCAAACAATGCTCTGCTATTTCACACTGAAGTGAGATGGTTGTTGAGAGGAAAAGTTTTAAAACATGTTTTTGAGCTTCGTGATGAACTCAAAACGTTTTTTAATCGGAAAGCAAGACTGCACTTCGAAGCACTTTTCAGCGATAAAAGTGGACTGCAGAAAATAGCTTACTTGGTTGACATCTTTGCCATCTTGAATGAGTTAAATTTATCACTGCAAGGACCAAATGTGTGAGGGATGTTTTTGCTGCCTAGCTAGTTAGGAGATAACATTCCAGGCATCGAGGCACTTCTGTCCGGTAGATTTATTACTGCAAATCCAAGCCCACGCAGGAGCTCCAAAGACAGCACGTCCGTGTTGTTTCAGTCAGTTGCCGCTTCTAAATTTTTGTGACGCTGTTTCCTGGACCAGCATGCCCAGCGAGACAGGGAACAACTCTTATCTCCTCTCTTCTGGGAATAGCTAGTTCCTGGAACAGACTGGCCACTCCCTATTTCATTCTCTGACTCAGAGGACTGGCTGGAAAAGGGCTGCTTGGGCTCTCGGTAAGTGTTTCTATCCCCCCCCCCCGTCTCTGTCTGCTTCCCTTTCCCTGACATCCACCCCCTCCTCAAAGGCCCCCTCCCCTCCGGGAGCCTCGACTGTCTCCATTTCTTTCCCATCTGGGGTGGCGGATGGAAAACCTGTAAAACTACCCTCCTCCTCATCCGTTACTTCAAAAACCTCCCTCAAGTCCCCCATTCCTGGTGTTCCCCAATATACTTCTTCTTCTTCTTCTTCTTCTTCTTCTTCTTCTTCTTCTTCTTCTTCTTCTTCTTCTTCTTCTTCTCCTTTCCCTCCCCCCCCCAACAAACACTCTGAAATATACTCGGAGTCGCAAAGTGATTTCATGCTCTTTATTCAGCTCATAGTGGTGAGGAGGAATGAATGTATGTCCCCTCAAAGTATCTGCTTTATATACATTATTTACACAATGGGCTGCACATGATTGGCTAATTCCAGGATTCTACTGTAGGCCAATCAGGTTGTGGATTCACTTCTATCTGGAGCATGATTGGGTGGTTCCTGCTAACCAATCATACTGCTGCATTGTTCTAGGACCAATCAGACTGCTGCATTCTGAATCCTATTGTTCTAGGACCAATCAGACTGCTGCCTTTTGGAGCCTATTGTTCTAGGACCAATCAGACTGCTGCAGTTTGGATCCTATTCAACTCAGTACATAACACCCCTCCCCTCTAAGTTCCAGTCCTGCCCGGAAGGTCGCATTCATAGTCCTCAAGGTACGCCGGTGGCCTACGTGTGCGTTGCGGCCTGGGGTGTTCCCTGGTCCGGGGTTCAGGTTCTGGCTCGTGTTCCAAGGATGGGGCTGTTTGGTCTGGCGCAACCGGCTCGCTCAGTCGTGGTTCTGGTTCCGGTGTCCTTTCGGCCTCGCGGGTCCTCTCTGTATTTACTGATTCTGCCTCTCCTGCTTGCCCCTGCTGCTCTATGGGCCTCACTGCCCCA
This sequence comes from Podarcis erhardii, assembly GCF_964252035.2. Lineage (NCBI taxonomy): Eukaryota > Metazoa > Chordata > Lepidosauria > Squamata > Lacertidae > Podarcis > Podarcis erhardii. The sequence goes on along the minus strand of NC_138506.1, from coordinate 21,622,458 downwards.
CTGTTCCCTTGGGACTCCTCTGACCTGTCCTCCTCCTCCTGGTTTTCTCCCGGGAATCGTCGCCGTATCTGGTCGCAGTGGCGGCGCCAGCATTGCCCCCCATCTGTTAGCACCTCGTACGACACGGGGCCCGTGACCCTGGTGACTGTGGCAGGTACCCATGCAGGGCCTGCCCCAAAATTCTTTGCGTACACTGGGTCCTGGGCCTCGAAGGTCCGAGGGTTCCTGCCTTCCCCCACCACTACCTCATCCTGAGCTCTATCAGGGTGAAGGCGGTCCAATCTGATTGCAAGGCGCCGACCCATTAGTAGTTCAGCGGGGCTCCGGCCAGTCGTTGAGCTGGGGGTGCTGTGCTGTGCTAGAAGGAATGTGGCAAGGCGGTACTCCCAATCCCCTTGCGTCATGCGGCGAAGGGTGTCCTTGGTGGTCCGCACCATGCGTTCTGCTTGGCCATTGGTGGCAGGGTGGAATGGCGCCGAACGGATGTGGCGGATGGCGTTCTGCACTGTGAAGGTTTGAAATTCTCCTGATGTAAATGCAGTCCCGTTGTCTGAGACGAGAGTGTCAGGGAGCCCGTGGGTTGCAAACAGCCTGCGTAGTACCCGGATGGCTGCGGACGTAGAAGTGGACGGTACCAGTGCGACTTCCAGCCATTTGGTGTAGGAGTCCACCACTATGAAGAATGTTTTCCCCTGAAAGGGGCCAGCGAAGTCCACATGCAGGCGTGACCATGGTGCTCGGGCGGACTCCCAGGACTGGACTGGGGCCCTTGGGGGATCTGGGCGGGATTCCTGGCAGGCCTGGCAGTGTTTGACCCAGGCCTCTATCTCTCCGTCGATCCCCGGCCACCACACATAACTCCTGGCAAGGGCCTTCATTCTTACTACCCCTGGGTGTGTCTCGTGTAGGGCTGTGAGGACCCTTTTGCGGAGGGGCTGGGGAACAACGACCCTGCTTCCCCATAACAGGCACCCCTTGTGGGCTGACAGTTCATGTTTGCGGGTTGTGTAGCCGGCGAATTCTGGCCCGGGGCTGCGGCTGGGCCATCCCCTCCACACCCAGTCCAGGACCCGGGAGATGACCCTATCTTTCTTGGAATGGTGTGCAACTTCTTGTGCCTGAATGGGGCGGTCAGGAAGCAGCTCCAGGCTCATAACCTCTTGTGCAGGTGCTGGGTCGGGGCCTGTTTCCGGTAGTGGTAGCCTGCTGAGGGCGTCTGCATGGCCCATCGCCTTTCCAGGGCGGTGAATCAGTGCATACTGGTAGCTGGCAAGGAAAATTGACCACCTGAGGACGCGAGGAGACAGCACTTGGGGGGTCTGCTTTTCGGGGGCAAACAAGCCAAGCAACGGCTTGTGGTCAGTCACCACGGTGAAGGGCCGCCCGTACAAGAAATCATGGAATTTTTTTACTCCCTTCACGATTGCCAGACCCTCCTTGTCGATTTGCGAGTAGTTCCGCTCGGTTTCGTTGAGTGTCTGGGAAAAGTATGCTACCGGTACCTCTCTTCCATCCGGGAGTTGGTGTCCCAGGACAGCGCCGATGCCATAGGGCGAGGCGTCGCATGCTAGCACCACCGGCAGCCTCTCGTCGAAGTGTGCCAAGACCGAGTTTGAGACAAGCAAGTCCTTGACTGCCTGGAATGCGGCCTCCTGGCGCTGGCCCCACACCCAAGGGGCCCGCTTGTCCAGGAGTCTGTGTAGGGGCTCCGCTACCGCCGCCTTGTGGGGAAGGAAGGAATGGTAAAAGTTCAATAATCCCAAGAAGGCCTGAAGTTCAGTCTTGTTCTTGGGCGCTGGGGCATCACAAATGGCCCGTACCTTGTCCCCAGTCGGGTGAACCCCTTCTGCATCCACCATAAATCCCAGAAAGTCCACTTGAGGCACTCCTAGTAGACATTTTTCCCGCTTCACCTTGAGACCCGCCATCTGGAAACAGTGCAGAACAGTGCGGAGGCGGTCCTCAAACTCCTCTGGTGTGGGCCCGGCAATCAACACATCATCAAAGAAGGGGGTGACACCAGGAATCCCTTTAAGGAGAGAGTCCATTAGATTCTGGAATATGCCTGGTGCCACGCTGACCCCGAATTGCAGCCGCTTTACCCTGAACGATCCTCTGTGCGTCACAATCGTCTGTGCCTCTGCTGTGGCCTCATCTACTGGCAGCTGTTGATATGCTTGGGCCAAGTCCAGCTTGCCAAAAATTTTCGACCCAGCCAGGGTGGCAAGGACATGGCTGACCACTGGCACTGGGTATGCATGGGCCATGAGGGCCTTGTTTATGGTACATTTGTAGTCTGCGCAGATGCGGACCGAACCATTAGGCTTGACGGGTGTGACGATTGGGGTTTCCCAGGGGGCATTAGGCACCGGCTCCAGCACTCCTTGCTCCACGAGTCGGTCCAATTCCTCGTCTATACGGGGTTTCAGGGCGAATGGGACCCGGCGGGCCTTGAGCCTGACCGGTCGTACTGCGGGGTCAAGCTGTAGAGCAATGGGGGGGCCCGTATACTGTCCCAATTTCCCATCGAAAACCCCCGGAAACTCCTTGCATATGGCGTCCACGTCCACTTGTAAGCTCATGTGGTTCACCCCGGTGATGGCTAGTCCCAGTGGTCCAAACCATGCCAACCCCAGTAAGCTAATGTAGGGGCCCTTGACCACAAGCAAGTCCAGTTGCCGCGTCCGCCCTCGGTATTGCACCCTGAAGGTCCCCACCCCCATTGTGGGGACCTTACGTTTCTGGAAGTCCCGGAGGGTGAATGGGGCCGGCCTGAGTTTGGGACCCCCAGTAGGACACAGTTTCCTTAAGGTCCTTGCCGAGATTATGGATAGAGTTGAACCCGTGTCAAGCTCCATGCGGCATGGGGCCCCCTCTATCTGTACCTCTACATAAATTTTCTCTACGTTGGGGTGGGGCAACTGGTATACCTGGAAGTCTGTGAGCTCCGTCGAGTTGCCTTGGTGCGTTGGGCCCCGGGACCTGGGGCTCTTGGATTGGTCATCTGATGCCTGGCTTCGGGTGGGCCGAGCCCGACACACCCGGGCGATGTGTCCCAATTTTCTGCACTGCCTGCACTCTGCGTTGCGGAAACGGCAGGTCCTCCTCTCGTGACTTTCTCCACAGCTTGCGCAGTTCCCTCCTTCTCGTCGAGGCAGCTGTGGTATGTGGGCTGCTTGAGTGCGCTGCTGTACTCGGTGCACCTCCTCCCTGTCGGATCCCGAGTCGTTGGTGAGGTCTTCGTGGTGGACCCTCGGTTGGGACGGCTGGCTCAGCCGTGCCTCTTGCGTCGACCTCTCAGCAGCTTCCGTTGCCAGGGCCTCCTCCAGAGCGACCTGGAACGTTAGGTTCTTCTTAGCGTAGAGGCGTCGTTGCAGCTTCTCATCCTTCAGGCCACCGACGAGGCGGTCACGAAGCATGTTCTCCAGCTCTGAGAAGTTGCAGAACCGGGCAGCTTGGCGGAGAGAGGTCACAAACCCAGTTATGGTTTCCCCAGGGGCTTGCCGCTTTGCGTAGAAGGCATTTCGACGAGCCACCACTGAGGGCTGTGGCGAAAAGTGCCCCTTCAGCTGTTCCATTATTGTTTTGTATGGAACAGTAGCGACGTCTTCAGGCGCAAGGAGAGCCCGGGCGATTTCAAATGTCTCCTCTCCGCAGACGCTGAAGAATATTGCCCTCTTCTTGGCGTCTTCTTCATCGGTGACCCCTTTGGCTTCTAGGAGGAAGGTGAAACGGGAGGCGTACGCTTCCCAGTCTCCAGATGCTGGGTTGAATGGCGAGAAGCTGCTGTCAGTTGCCATTCTGAGTTCCTTGTGTCCCGGAGCTGAAGCCTGGATACACGGTGCGAGGCAGCGGTGCGGCAGGTGGCGGTGCTGCGGTGCTGTGTGTGGCAGTCAGCTCAGCGGGATCCCATCCTCGTCGCCAGTGAAATATACTCGGAGTCGCAAAGTGATTTCATGCTCTTTATTCAGCTCATAGTGGTGAGGAGGAATGAATGTATGTCCCCTCAAAGTATCTGCTTTATATACATTATTTACACAATGGGCTGCACATGATTGGCTAATTCCAGGATTCTACTGTAGGCCAATCAGGTTGTGGATTCACTTCTATCTGGAGCATGATTGGGTGGTTCCTGCTAACCAATCATACTGCTGCATTGTTCTAGGACCAATCAGACTGCTGCATTCTGAATCCTATTGTTCTAGGACCAATCAGACTGCTGCCTTTTGGAGCCTATTGTTCTAGGACCAATCAGACTGCTGCAGTTTGGATCCTATTCAACTCAGTACATAACACACTCTGTGAGGTGAGTGAGGCTGAGAGACTTCAGAGAAGTGTGGCTAGTCCAAGGTCACCCAGCAGCTGCATGTGGAGGAGCGTGGAAGCGAACCCAGTTCACCAGATTACGAGTCTACCGCTCTTAACCACTACACCACACTGGTACCTTGGTTCTCAGACTTAATCCGTTCCGGAAGTTCGTTACAAAACCAAAGCGTTTAAAAAACAAGGTGCGCTTTCCCATAGAAAGTAATGCAAAATGGATTGATCCATTCCAGACTTTTAAAAACAACCCCTAAAACAGCGATTTAACATGAATTTTACTATCTAATGAGACCATTGATCCATAAAATGAAAGCAATAATCAATGAATTGTACTATAAAATAAATAAGACAGTATTGCAGATGATAAAAACAAAAATTATTATTTTTTCTTACCTGCACTGATGATAGTCATTGTTTGGATGGGGGTCTTTTATCCATTTCCACAGTCACACAATCAGTAGCTGAACTTGTCACGGCTAAAATGGCCACTGTTTCTTTAATGCGAATAAAGCTGGGTCAGCATGACTCAGCAGTCTGCACCAAGTTGTATATATAAGTGAGAAATGTTAGTTTGTTACTGAGGCTGGTGTTTGGGTTGGTTGGTTGGTTAGTGCTGGTGTGTATTCAGTCGTGTTTTGCACAAAGACTTTTAAGAATAAAACTCTGCAAGGATATTCTCGTGGACTCTTTTTGTGCCGACAAGGGTCCGAGGACCAGGCTGAGGAGACAAAGGGAGGTCAGAACCTTTTCCTCCTTTTTTGCTTTTTACAAACACTGACAGGTTATGGGCCCAGTGTTTCTGAGCATGTGCAGAGTGCATAACGACTGATAGCATCTCAGCAGGGAGCTGGTGAGTCCTGGTGGTGCATGGAGCCAGTGGCTGTGTGTTGGAGCAGTTGGTGGCAAACTGTAACTGTCTGCAACGACACTGAAGCGGCTAGGATCTGAGGATCAGGAAAGCACTCAGCGTCAGCTACTGGAACAGTTTGAACTGCTAGAGGACCACAGTAGGCGACTCACAGAGCGGCTACACAAGTTGCAGAGCCAGGCGGGACCTGAGGGTCAACGGAGGCAGCAGCTAGAAGCCGGTGAGTGCCAGCCAGGACCATCCAGTTGGACTCTAAAGAGAGAGTCAGGAGAGATTGCTGGAGACCCCACAGAAGGGGCTCAGCAAGCACCAGCAGAGATGGCAGATTCCCAGTCTTCCCAAGTTGTAAATATTGGGGGAGGCATCCCTTTTGAACTTCTCTCAGAAAGCAACTGGCTGAGTTGGTCAATTAAAATGCAGCAGTTGTTAAGGAGAGATGGACTATGGGACTGTGTTGAAACTGAGGTTTTGAGAACTGACTCTGCTGAGAAAAAATGACTGGATGAAAGGGCTCGTGCCCAAATTATGCTGTGTTTGAGCAACTCTCAGTTATTGTATGTAGCAAATGCCAGCACAGCGTTTGAGTGCTGGAATTTATTAAGGGCAATGCATGTCAGAGAAACTGCTGGAACTATAATTTCTCCGACCAGAAGGCTGTTCAGGACTGTTATGAAAGAAGGTGAGAGTTTGGCAACTCATTTTCAAACGCTGAAATCTCTGTTTCTGCAACTACAACAGAGAGGTAAGCGTTATGATGAGACTGACCAAACCTACATTATCCTTTCAAGTTTGCCTGAAAGCTGGTTGCCTGTGATTAACAGCATGGAGAGTATGAGTCCCCGAGATCTGACCCTTGAGTATGTAGTTGGAAGATTGACCGAAGAAGCAGAAAGAAGGTCAGATAGACAGGCTGAACTCCAAGAGCGGAGAAGTTACAGTCAAGGGGGCCAGCAGCAGAATCTGCCAATGGAGCAACGCCAAGGCTTGGACTTGGCCATGGCGGTGAGGAGGTGCTATAGATGCAACCAACCCGGGCATCTCCAACATCAATGCAGGGCAAGACTTCCAGGAGACGATGTGGAGCAGAGACAGCAATCAACGCAGAAACGTAAGCAGAAGGGCTTCTCTTCAGGGAAGAAGAACACGCGTTCTGCTCAGTTTGTGTCTGCATTTTCTCGGGAGGAGAGGAAGATACCTTGAGGAACATGGTTGCTGGACTCTGGGAGCAGCAGGATTATCTGCAACAGTCGGGAGGACTTTAAGACCCTGGGGAAGCCAGCTGATGGAAAAGACTCAATCTATCTTGCTGATGGTCGTAGAAGCAAGATTGATGGCCAGGGAACATGTTTCCTGCAGTGCTTGAACACTACTCTACCAGAGACTGTTTGTCAGCAGTTTGGACTATTGTTTACTGTCTGTAAGCTGTTTGATTAATGCAGGGTATAGTGTTAAGTTCACGCAGGATGGCTGTCTGATAAAGAATGGAACTCAGGTATGTGGCCATGCAAAGTTGGAAAATGGGTTATATGTAATGTAGGACAAGCCTGTTAAAGCAGCCCAGGTGGTTCAGGATAATTTGCCAGTTCATAAGGGGTGTGTACATGAACTGCACAGAAAACTGGGTCACGCCAATTTCCGTGTGCTTTCAGAAATGCAAAAGGTGTGCAAGAATCTAAAAGTAAATAGCTGTAACTGTTTCCTAGATTGCAATGTATGTAAAATGGCCAAATCTAAGAGGAAGCCTGTGGCTTCTAAAAGTGACAGAGTATCTAAAGAGGTTTTAGAACATGTCTATTGTGACGTGATAGGCTCTTTTCCACAGAAGACTGAAGGGGGCGTCAGATATGCTTTTCTGGTAATTGATGATAAATCACGTTTTAGTTGGTTGTTTTTGTTAAAGCAGAAATCTGAGTGTTTCCCCACATTCAGAGAATGGGTTGCCCAAGCTGAAAAGCTCTTCGCTCGCCCTGTTGTGCAGTTGCAAACAGATAGGAGTGGAGAATTTCTGAACAAACAATTTGGGGCATGGTTGCAACGTAAGGGGACCACTCATCGTTTGACTAACCCTTATAGCCCTGCTGAAAATGGTCTGTGTGAAAGACGTGGGGCTGTAATACAGTCAGTAAAGGACTGCCTGCTAGTGGATGCAGGACTGGGCCACAACCATAGGCTGTGGGGCGAGGCTTTTCTGACAGCGAACTTTTTGATTAATAGAACCTGGTCAAGCTCTATAAAAGATATACCTTATCGTGTATTGTTTGGGAAAGAGCCAGAGTGGACAATGCTCCATAACTGGGGTGCTTGGGCACATGTAAATATCCCCAAAGCTCAGCGCCCAAAAGGGGGCGCTAGAGCGCAGAAACTGCGGTTTGTGGGATATCAGTCCTATGGCAAAGGGTGGCGTTTCAATTTACGCCCAGGACGCGTGGTTCTGTCATGAAGTGCAGACTTTGCTGACCAGGACAGATGGACTGCGATCCATGCCAACCCAGATTGCCTACTGCCCCTGCAAGTAAGAGAAGAGGCTTCTTCTCAGCCATTGGCAACACAGGAGCAGGATGAGGAGGAGGCACAGATTTCCCCAAAAGATGTGGCAATAGATAATACTTCTTCTCTAGAGGAAGAGGAAGAAGAGCCAGAGATAAGGGGGGAAGAAGAAGTAGTTGTGCCTAGACGCTCCCAGCGTTCAAACAAGGGTGTACCTCCTCAGCGTTTGACCCTAGGAGGTGTGAGAGTATGCAATGTGAGTTGTGTGGAACCACAAATTTATATTGAAGTCTTAGAATTACCCCCTGGGGAATGTGCTTTGTGGGAACAAGCTATGAAAGAAGAAATGGACTCTTTTAAACGTAACAAAGTGTTTGAGGTCATAATGCCGCCACCTGGTGGCAGAGTGGTGTCATGCAAGTGGGTTTACAAAAGGAAAACCCTTGCATCTGGGGAACCACGTTTTCGAGCCAGATTACTAGCCAGAGGGTTCACTCAAATTAAAGGGGAGAGTTATGATGAAGTGTTTTCTCCCACTGTGAAGAGTGAAACTTTTCGTTTAATGCTTTCCATTGCTGCTGTAAGACAACTAGCAGTGCACCATTTTGATGTTGATGCTGCATATCTGCATGCAAATTTAGACCATGAAGTGTTAATGAGACAACCCCCTGGGTTTGAAGAGGGGAATGGTGCAGTCTGGCGTTTGAAAAAGGCTGTTTACAGTCTTAAACAAAATGGAAGGTGTTGGAACCAGTGTTTAAATGAAGCCCTTGTGAAACTTGGTTTTAAAAGGAGTGTGGCTGATCCATGCCTGTACACAAAGGGGACAAGCAACAAATATCTAATGCTCTTAGTCTTTGTTGATGATTTGCTTGTGGCAGAGAGTTCCACAGATGAGATCCAGAAGCTCAGAAGCCAACTGGAAAAGAGGTTTAAGCTTAAAGCCTTAGGGCCTGTAAGCAATTACTTGGGAGTAGAAGGAAGGCAGAAAGCTGATGGAAGATTCCTATTGTGTCAGAAAGAGAAAATTCTTCGCTTGATAGGGCAGTTTGGCATGGAAAACTGCAAGCCAGTTCAGACTCCCATGAAAACAGATTTCCCAAAGACAGCGTGTGATTGTAATGGTTCTAGGGGTTGCTTGTGCGTAAATCAGCGCCATGCTTGGCTGGGTTACCTGGGTGAACCCTTTCTGTCTGGACAGCCACCCATCTGTGGCTGTCTCAATCGCTGGCAGAATCCGTCAGTGGGTGTTTCTTGAACTTCTTCCAGCAAATAAGCTCTTTGACGCCTAGTCTCCGCCTACTCTCCCTGCGCGGAAGCCTTCTGCGCAGGGAGGGTGTAGGCAGCGGAGGACCCGTGCTCTCCCTGCTGGTCTCCGGCGAGGAGTCATGGAGCCCCCTCGCCGATTCCCCCATCTGCCCCCCTTCTCCACTGGTGCCACGCTGATTTCCTTCCCCCAGAAGATGGGCTGCCTCTCTCCCTCCTGGGACGCTCTCCGGAATCCCTCTGGAGCCCTCCCTCCTCCTCTGGCTCCGATGGCAGTTCCCTGACATCCACCTCCTCCCCAGGACCCCCTCCACCCCCAGCGCGATTTTCCGGTTCAACCTCGTCTGTTTCCTCGGCCGACGATGCGGGGAATCCCCTGAAGGAGCTGTCACCATCCTCTGAGGATTCAAAACCAGGTTCCCACCCGCTCAGATCTCTTCCCGCAGGGGGGACCTCCCAGTCTGATTCTTCTCCCTCTGACACCTCCCCTCCCTCCTCTTCGGAGGCCGGAAAACCCACAAAATCCCCTTTGTCGTCTGTGGTTCCAAATTCTTCCTCCCAGAATCTCGCTAGTGGTTTTGGCTTATCCGGGAACAAACTGTGGAATTCCCCCACCAGATAGCCGTCATTGATCAATTCAGCGGGGAACCACGTGTTTTTTGACCTGGGTTCTCCCTCCCAAGCCACCAAGTACTCCACCTGGTGACCTCGCCACCTTGAATAGAGTATTTCCGTGGCTTGGTTGCGGAGTTCCCTCTCCTCTACCAGCGGGTGGGTGGTGACTCCTCCCTCCCGCCCCGGAAATTCCCTCCCCTCCCTGTACGGTGAGAGTAGGGACCTATGGAACACCGGATGTATCTTCATGCTGTCAGGCAACTTGAGTTTGAAGGCCACTGGGTTCACCTGCTGTGTTACCTCAAAAGGCCCCAGTCGCCTCGGCTGCAACTTCTTGCACCCTCCCTTTAGGGGTAACCCTTGGGTTGACAACCACACCCTGTCTCCCACCCGTATGGCCTCCCCCTCCCGACGGTGCTTGTCCGCCTGCCTCTTGTAAACTTCCTTGGCCTGCTCCAAGTTCATCTTGAGTTGCTGGTACAAGGCCTCCATTTCTTCTACAAACTGCTCTGCCGCGGGTACACTCCACCCTTCCTCCCCCCTCCCCGGGAAGGCCCTGGGGTGACACCCATAATTGGCCATGAACGGGCTCATCCCCGTGGACACGTGTTCAGCGTTATTGTACGCAAATTCAGCCAACGCTAGTTTCTCTACCCAATTGTTCTGTCTCTCGCTGACGTAGCAGCGTAGGTATTGCTGGAGTATACCGTTTGCTCTTTCTGCTTGTCCGTTGGTTTCTGGGTGCCTCGCCGTCGAAAAGCTCACCTCGACCTGTAGCAAGCTCATGAGCTTCCTCCATAACCTGGAAGTAAATTGTTTCCCTCGGTCTGAGATTACCCTCGAGGGAGCTCCATGCAGCCTGAAAATGTGATCCACAAACAACCTGGCTGTCTCCTCTGCCGTCACCATATGTGAGCAAGCTATGAAATGGCACATTTTTGTCAGTAGATCGACTACTACCATGACTGCTGTCTTCCCCCTTGACTTGGGCAAATCTGTCATAAAATCAATGGACACCACCTCCCAGGGCCTTCCCGGTGGTTGGCAGCCAGGCGTTGTCGTTTCCCTGCGCCTGCCCTTCCTCCCCCTTCTCGTCGCAGCCAGCAGCCCCCACCATCCCTTGCCAGGCTTTTCTTTGAGGGCAGACCTTAGCAAAATGTCCTGGTCGTTGACAGAGGAAACACTTCTTGGTAGTTTTCCACTCCTTTCCCTCACTTTTACGACCTTCACTGGAGTTTGAAACCTCCCCCCCCCCCGCGCGCCCCATCAATTTCCATTGGCTCCACCGCCTGGGAAGGCTGCCTCGGTATCTCAGGAATGCGGTAGTCATGGAAACGTTCCCCTCGCATTTCCCGCTTCTCCTGAGCCCGCGCTTCCTGGCGTACGCCGATCGCCAGCACAGCCTTTGTGAGCTCATCCAGCGACCGTGGTCGGGGCGCGCGGGACAGCTCGCCTTTCACTGCGGGGGACAGACCCTCCTCAAACAACATTTGTATCGGTTCAGACTCCAGATCCCACCCTATCCGGTGGACTAACATCGCAAAATGCGACCAGTAGTCTCTGACGGACTGGCTCCCCTGCTTGCACCCCATCAGTTCCTGCCGAGTCACATTTTGCTCTACATCGCTGGAGTACATCGCATCCATCGCCTGGAGGAATTTCTTAAGGTCCTTCAAGGCATCATTTTGCGTCGCCATCAGGGGCCTGATCCATTTGCGTGCCCCATCCTGCAGATGCCCCACAATGTAAGCCACCCTCTCCCCGTCATCAGCAAAGTCATCTTTTTGCAGTTCCAAAGCGTACTTTACTTCCGTTCGGAAAGCATTGTAGTCCTGGGGCTTCCCACCAAACTTGTGTATCAGCCCCGGTACTTTCCTTGCGAAGGGGGTGGGTCTGACCTGTGCATCCTGAGCCCGTCTTTCATCCAGCCGCGTCGTCAGGATAGCTACATGCTGCTCCAAGTCTCGGTTCCTCTCGACCAGACTCTGCACTGCAGCTGATTGCTCCGTCTCTCCGGCTGTCCCTGTTTGGCTCATCATGCTGCCTCTCCAGGGCTGCGCACAAGCAACGTCAGAGACTGATGGATTGCTGTAATGGTTCTAGGGGTTGCTTGTGCATAAATTGGCGCCACGCTTGGCTGGGTTACCTGGATGAACCCTTTCTGTCCGGACAGCCACCCATCCGTGGCTGTCTCAATCGCTGGCAGAATCCGTCAGTGGGAGTTTCTTGAACTTCTTCCAGCAAAGAAGCTCTTTGATGCCTAGTCTCCGCCTACTCTCCCTGCGCGGAAGCCTTCTGCGCAGGGAGGGTGTGGGCAGCGGAGGACCCGTGCTCTCCCCGCTGGTCTCCGGCGAGTAGTCATGGAGCCCCCTCGCTGATTCCCCCATCTGTCCCCCTTCTCCACTGGTGCTACGCTGATTTCCTTCCCCAGAAGATGGGCTGCCTCTCTCCCTCCTGGGACGCTCCCCGGAATCCCTCTGGAGCCCTCCCTCCTCCTCTGGCTCCGATGGCAGTTCCCTGACAGTGATGATGAATTTGATCAGCCTGAGTTGTATCACTCAAAAATAGGATCACTGTTGTATTTAAGCCAGTGGTCAAGGCCAGACATTGCATGTGCTACAAATGTTCTGAGCCAACGTGTATCTAAACCCAGTACTGCCGATTGGTGTGCTTTGAAAAGGCTTATCAGATATCTAAAGGGGACATTAAATGTATGTTTAAAACTATCTAGTACACAAGATGAAAAACTAGAAGTATTTGTTGATGCCGACTGGGGAAGCTGTGTAGCTACCAGAAAATCTACAAGTGGAATGGTTATGATGTTTGCCAATTCCATAATTGGATGGAGGTCAAAGAAACAAGGATTTGTTGCAACCTCATCCTGTGAGGCAGAATATGGGAGCCTGTCGCTAGCATGCAATGAAATCATGTGGTTTATACAGATACTAAAAGATCTAGATTGTAAAGTAGATTTGCCTATCCAAGTGTATGAAGATAGCCAATCGTGCATTGCATTAGCGGGCTCAGAAATAATGAAATCTGCATGAAAACATATTGCTATCCGTCATGCGAATGTTAGAGATTGTGTACAGAATGGGGTAATCAAACTGGAGTATTGTCAGTCACAAGATAATATTGCTGATTTGTTTACCAAGCCTTTGCCAGCAACATGTCATAATGAATTGATGACAAAACTGGGTTTATGTATATAATGTATGTATGTATTCTTTCTGTTGGGGTTTTTCGCATTTAAGAAACAGAAGGGGTGTCACGGCTAAAATGGCCACTGTTTCTTTAATGCGAATAAAGCTGGGTCAGCATGACTCAGCAGTCTGCGCCAAGTTGTATATATAAGTGAGAAATGTTAGTTTGTTACTGAGGCTGGTGTTTGGGTTGGTTGGTTGGTTAGTGCTGGTGTGTATAGTTATTCAGTCGTGTTTTGCACAAAGACTTTTAAGAATAAAACTCTGCAAGAATATTCTCGTGGACTCTTTTTGTGCCGACAAGGGTCCGAGGACCAGGCTGAGGAGACAAAGGGAGGTCAGAACCTTTTCCTCCTTTTTTGCTTTTTACAAACACTGGCAGAACTGGGTTCCACACAGTCACAAAAACAAATTAATTGAAAAAGGCTCAAAAACAAAAACGCAAAATAAATAGCAAAAACAAAAGCGCCAAACTCAATCTGTTCCGGAAGTCTGTTTGACTTCCAAAATGTTTAAAAACGAAGGCACAGCTTCTGATTGGTACAGGTACCCTGGAAACAATAGCCAGCAGCACCATCGGACATTCAGTTTCCAAAAAACGTTTGAAAACCGAAACCCTTACTTCCTGGTTTTTGGCATTTGGGAACCAAGGCGTTTGAGTACCAAGGTGTTTGAGAACCAAGGTACTATTGTAGGGGTTTAATTAATTGACCCTTGGCTTGTTTAAACTGCTCACAGTGTAGTAGGATATGCTTCATAGAGTCGAGACCCTGAAAGCATAGGCAGTGCCTATTCTGATTGGTATACCAGCCAGTCTGCCATTTAGCATTCCTAATGGAAGTACTTCTGATTATTCACCAAGTTTAGCTTTGGTGAACAATTGGTGATAGTTAGGTACAGATTCATGAAATACGATGGTAGCTGAAAATCATGGTCACAGTGGATTGCGGATGCAAATGGTCCACAGGTTACATAAGATCTAGAGTGAAGATCGCTGTGTGAAATATCCCATAACTTCTGCCTCAGGGATTTAAGGGAAATATTGTAGCCCAGATGAGGCAAAAAGGATGGTGAAACACCAATTGAGGAGGTTTTTTGGGCTATAGTTTGCAACCATGAGCTGATAGATTCCTCACTGGTTAGATGTAAAAGTAATCCAGGCCAAATACCAAAATCTTTAGCCAGTATTTCAAGGCACCCCACCACGCTTTGGTGGAGAGTGGGCATTCACCTGTTTTCAACAATATAATTGAATTAGGTTGGGACCTGAAATAGGGACCAAAGGAACTTAACTTGGAACCCATCTAACTTAGAAAATAGACCAGACAGTGGACCAACACCAGCTGATGACATGGCTCTCCAAATCTCTTTTCTGATGAGAGCAGCTTTTGCATCTCATTTGGAAACCAAGGACCCAGATTCTGGAGGAAGAATGGGGAGGCACACAATGCCAGATGCTTGAAGTCCAGTGTGAAGTTTCTGTGAGGAGAATCAGAACTTACAGGGTTAAAGAGTTCTGTGTGATGTCTCACATTCTGAGGCGTGGTTTTGTTCACATATGGGAATCTTTCTTTGTGTGTGAGTTACTTTCGTTTTTGGCTGTCGACCGGAGAAGATGTCCGCTCGTTCTCCGGGCTGATTTATGATGTGCATCTCAGGGCTCCCCCTGCTGGTGTTAACCCTTTCTGGTTTTCATGCTTACAGGCTGAAGCTGGATAGTCTGATAGGACCAATGCCTAAAGCCTCTTACCTGTAACCAATAAAGTTGTGGCCAATTTTTGCCCATTAACCTAAAATAATGGTGTCCTGTGTCTTTATTTATTCCAACTGGTGGGAGGCGGGAATCGCCATGCAAGGCACATTTTCTGCTGCTGCGATACTCTGCTAAAAGCCAGGAAGAAAGTTTAAGGCTTATATCGGCACAGGCGTCCATCGGCACAGGGAGAAGCGTGCCGGGCGCCATTACATTCCAGCAGGTTATGGCCCAGGTTATGGAAGCTGTTGCCACGTCGTGCCTGTGGGGGGGGGGGGGGGAGAAGCAAGACCAGCTGGAGGTCCTGCCTAACATCTGAGGCAGCAAAGCTCGCTGGGGACGATCTCATCTTCAGGACCGGGTGCCAAGAGGAGCTGCCAGAACGTGAGTAGGCTCAGCCCCGGGGGAGAAGATGGTGGATGGCCAGGACTCTTTCACAGTTCCTTTTGAAAGATTGAATGGAACAAACTGGGAGGAGTGGTCCCGGAAAGTTAAGGCCTGGCTTGTAGCCAAAGATCTGTGGTCGGCCATGCAAGGAGCCCCATTGCGAGCTCCACCCAGTGCTGCAGCAGCGGTCGTTGCAGCTGCCCATGCTTCACAGAGGAAAGAGCAGAAAGCCCTGGGAGCTATAGTGCTCAGTTTGGAGGGCTCACAGTTGCTATTGGTGGAGGCTCTTGAAAGTGCCCAGGAGGTCTGGCAGGCACTAGAGAGAGTGCATCACAGGACCACGGCTGGGGCAAAGATCCACACCACAAGAAGCTTGTTTGAGCTGAAGCTGCGTCCTGGTGATAGCATCAGACAGCATGTGACTAAGATGCTCTCTGTTTTCAACAAGCTGAGACTGTTGCAAGTTAACTTTACTGAGGAGCTGTAAGTTTATATTTTGCTCAGCTCTCTGGACAAAAGCTATGACAATTTGTGTCTCACTTTGGAGTCTCTGAGTCCAACTGATCTGACGCTCCAGTATATGACTGGTCGTTTGTGCGACGAGGAAGAACGCCACCTCAGAGAGGGCCGAGCTGGCTCAGGGTGCCCTGCCGGCAACAGAGGGGGTGCCAAGCCAGAAGGCACGGTTCAGGCTTTTTCCACTCATCATTGTTTTGTATGCAGTTCTGTTGAACACCTGCGTCGGTCCTGTCCGAGAAGAGCTAGAGAGGCTGGACAGGATGTCTCCAAGGTCGTTTCCCATGGCACTCAGCCAAGTCCTCGTGGCAGTCAGCCAGGTTTCCATGGCAGCCAGTCTAGGAGAGGAGGCCAGCATGGGAACGCGAAGGGAGGACGTGACAGAGGAAGTGTGAAGGATGGTTCTTCTTATCATCTTGCTGCCTCCATGGCAACCATGAAGGACAACTCCAGTGAAGGCAGCATGCTGCGTTGGATCATCAACTTAGGAGCCAGCCACCATCTGATGCCATCAAATGGCGAAATGTGGAACTGCAGGGCTGTTTCAACTGGAAAAGCAGTCACTCTTGCAGATGGGACACAGAGACAGTTAACCACTGTTGGGAATGTGTTTGTCTTGTTTCTACAGGCAGAGCTGGAAGCCTATGTTGTGCCAGGAATGTACTTTTGCCTTTTATCTGTATCTGCTCTTGTAAAGGAGGGCTATAAGGGTTGCTTTGAAAATGATGTCTGTTCTATTTCCAGGGGTGGGAGGCAACTGGTCAGTGTTGAATGTCAGAACAGGCTCTATGTTCTGGAGACACCTCTGGAAGGTAAGGGGGACGCTGAGGCAGCACAGGCGCAATGTGCTAACGTTCCCGCACACAAAATATGTGTGCGCATCTGTGGCACAGGAGAATGTCTCACAGCTGCTGAAAATACATCCAGAAGTTGCCAGAGTGCACTGAGGGGTGCAAAATAAAGCCATGTGATAAGTTATTGGATTGCAGAGCATGCAAAAGAGCAAAGGTGAAAAGGTGCAGTTACCTGAGACCTGAGAGGGTAACCACAAGGCCTTTTGAGCTGGTGCATGCAGACCTTTGTGGACCCATGCCAGTAGCCAGTCTGGGCGGAGCCAGGTTTGCTCTCACACTGACAGACAATTTCTCTAGAAATGGGTGGGTCTTCTCACTGAAACACAAGAGCAAGACAGCGCCGCTGATCAAAGACTGGATTGCGGCAGTGGAACTACAGTTTTCCACAAGGGTACAGAGCTTTCAGAGCGACCGAGGTGGGGAATTCACTGGGTCTGCTCTGCAGAGTTTCTTCCGCCAGAAGGGGATACGTCACAGGTTGACGGGTTGCTTTTTCTCCCCAGGAGAATGGCATTGCAGAGTGCAGGAACAGAACACTACAAGAGGCAGCTGAAGCGCTACTGTTTGACACTGGCTTGCCCCAGTGCTTTTAGGCCGAAGCTTGGAAAGCTGCCAGCTTCACACTTAACCGGTCTTATAGCTCTGTTGTAGGGGACACACCCTATTTTCTGCTACACGGTAAGAAGTCCAAGGTGCATTTCTTCCGTGTGTTTGGTTGCAAGGCTTGGGTTCTTGTGCCAAAGGCCCAACGCAAGAAGGGTGACCCGAGGTCCTGTAAAATGATCTTTTGTGGGTAAGAGCCTGGGACAAAGGGGTGGAGATTTGCCTATCCAGAAGGTGATCAGTTGAGGATTCTAGTCAGCAGGAGTGCTGAGTTCTGTGAGCAGAGTGGGTGGACACGGATCCATGGGAATCCTGATGTTCTCTCAGAGTCTGTCTGATTCTGCTGAGGAGGGAGAGGTAGATGCTGAACCTGTTGCTGAGGATCAGGTCTCTGATCAGGAGCAGGAACAGGGAAGGGCATCTCCGCAGGCTATCAAGAGAGAGCCAAAAAGTGAGCCTTCATCTCCCGTCAGTCAAGTGCAGAAGGCCAAAAGACGCAGTAAGTCAGAGGGGGAGTCTTCTGATGACAAGGACACACTACCTGGCCCCAGTGGGTCAGAGGGGGCACCAGAGACAGTGCTCAGACGTTCCACACGCACCACGAAGGGGTGCTAACCAGAGAGTTTTGAGGAAGTTCAACAGTTGCCTGAAGCAGAAGCCAGGAAATGGCAACAGGCAATGGGAAGGGAGTTGAACTCAATGAAGTCCTTAGGTGTTTCCTCCACCACGAAGCTGCCAGCAGGCAAGCAGGCCGTGAGCTGTCGTTGGGTTTACAGGATTAAGCCCACAGCATCTGGAGAACCACAGTACAAGGCTAGGCTAGTAGCCAGAGGGTTCACGCAGCGGAAGGGGCTGCATTATACCGAGGTGTATTCTCCTACTTCCCGGAGTGAAACGCTGCGTGTGATTTTAGCAGTAGCTGCCCAAAGAGGGCACCAAGTGCACCACTTTGATGTGGATGTGGCTTATTTGAACTCAGATCTGAAGGAGGCTCTGTACATGCTACCTCCTCCAGGGTTTGAGGGCAAAGCCACTTCCGACGTAGAAAGGAGGTGGGGTTGCGGGCTTCACCCTCCCACCATGCGCGCGGGGGCTGGCTCTCAGCCTCCGTGCAATTGAGGGAATCCCTGATCGCTTCATCCCCTGGCCAGCCAATCGGCTGGCCTGGGGGGTGTGGCCTGCTCCATTTATCGCAGGAGTGGCCTCTTTGCCACTTTCAGCGGCTCCAGTTTCCTGCTTTGCTCTGCGGTTCAAGAAGCACATTTTTCTTGGTCTCTCTGGATCCACTTCGCAGAGCTGAAATCACTGGGGTTTTTTTTTTCTGTAACAGCAGTTTTGGTGCCATTTGCCCAAGCTCCAAGCCCTGCAAGGGGCAGCGTGAGCCTCCGCTGCTGGTTCTTTTCCCCTCCTCAGCTGTGCTGTTTTCCCCACTCCTCAGCTGTTCTTCGGAGATGTTATCTACCTTAGCTGGAGCGCACGTGTCTTGGCTTGGCTTCAGTCTCTCTAGGTTTTCAGCTCTGCTGCTGGTTCAGGAAGAGAAACTTTTGCGCCTCCTTGACCAAAGAGCTGGGTTTTTTGTTTTTTGTTTGCTTTTGTTTACAGGCTCAGATCCTTTACTCTTATTAGGGTTCCCCCCTGCTTCACGCACCATTGGCTACCATTAGTAAGTGAGCCGATTTTGAGCTGAAATCACTGGGTGTGTGTGTTTCTTTTCAGCTTTTCCTCTGACCTTCGTGCCTGCTGGGAGCTAAGGAGAGCCTTCCCTACAGCTGAAACTGCCCGTGGCGAACCTTAGGGGAAACCTCTCTGGCGTCAACATCACAGCACATGATCGATTCCTGCATGCAACAGGCGACGGGTAACGTACATGGGTAGTGTTGTCTCGGGCTCTTCCCTTTATTTCCGTTATTGTGCGTTTGCCAGACCTGGGGAGGTTTCCATAGACGGATATCAAAATATTGGGCTGTGTGCGCTTAGCGTGTAGGGGAAGCCGGTGCTGTGCTGTTGCCTGGGTTATGGCTGCTTTGTTCTGCCATTTTGAGGGGACCACATGGTGCAGCAGCAGCGGCCATCTTAGGTGAGGCACATTCGCAGTTTCAAGAGCTGCTGGCCTTTGCATCTTAATTACTAACTAGTGCAATTGTGCAGGCTTTCTTTTGCAATTTGTTTTTCCCAATAGCCCCCCCACTTTTTATTTTATTCTATTAGGTACTACTTATTCCGTCTGTAGCTTTAGCTGCTTGGGGTAATTAGCTGCGTTTTTCATTTTACCACCTATTCTGTGACTGCATGATTAACTGTTCATTCAGGGAGACACTATTTTTGGCCGCCTTGTATTCCTCCAACATTGGTAACCTCTTTACATTGGGTTACATTGTGCTTCAATCACGTTCAATCCTCTTCATGCAGCTCACTTTGTTACAGTGTGGTTCATTCTTGGTAGTTTGAATATAAAGTGCTACATTGTGGTGATCCAGATCAGTTGCAATAAGTAAGCCTAAAGAGGTTTTGTGTTGAGGGACAAATCATTATCATAAATTGCACTGCTGACAATCCATACCAGCAAAAAATTAATGTATTACAGCCATTTCAGTGCCGGTGTCTGGAAAATCTAACAAAGCCTCTGTGACGAACCTCAGGCGTGTAGTTCCTAAATAGTGCCTGGCAGGTGTGACCAGCACGCACTGACTCAATTGGGGGCTAGGTTTAATTTTTTGTTGAGTAGTGGGGATGGCCACTAAGGGAAACCAGCAGGTGCCCTCTTCCAATTCAAGTGGGTCAGACAACCAAGATGGGTCAGGGAGGCCGGCTTTACCCTGCAGCCCACAGGCCTTATCACAGTTTTTCTCTGCCTTTGAAACCTTTTATCAACAGTTTAGGCCCATGGTCACTGGCTCCTCTGCACAATTAGTTGCTTCTCAGGATTGCATACCCAACACTCCTCCCAGCAATGAGGAGTGCCCTGGCACTTCAGCCTCCCTTTTCTGTACTTCACAGTCAGGCAGCATCGCATCTAACTGCCCCCACACGTGATCACAGTCTTTGCGTCCCCTCACGTCCAAGCCCAGTTCCTCAGGTGGCAGGGCTCCTTCTTGCAAGTCTAACCGTTCTGCTTCTCAGCATGTAGCAGATGTTCCCAGTATTCTACAGGATCCGCAACCTCAGCCTACACCTGCAGAAGGTGGCGCAGGAACATCATCGGATGAGGAGGTGCAGGGACGTCAGGGAATGCCTGCAGCGGCTGAACAGCACCTGGTCATCAGTGAGGGGCAAGGGGGAAAGAGGAAAACTAAGAAGAAACGTTTGGCTAAGAAGAGCAAGAAAAGTAAGCCGTCTGATACTGAGGATGAATCAGGTACTTCTTCATCAGATTCTGATAGCGATGCCCCTTTAGATGATACTGGGGTTTGGGGGAAGCCAATTCAGGGCTCCCTTTATGGATACACAAGAGAAGGGCAAACTCTCACCGTAAAACCTTTAATGGGTCTCTGGAGTGGAAAGGGGGTGCATTGGTGGAAGATGTAAAAACAGGTGTTGTGTGGAAACTACACAAGTCTATTTATGGTTTGAAACAATCGGCCAGAAATTGGAACGTGTCTGAATGAAGCTCTGGAAAGGTTGGGTTTCCAGAGGAGTCTTGCAGACAGTTGCCTGTACCTTAAGGGGTCAGGAGAGACATAGGAGGCAGTCCTGGTTTTTGTGGACGACTTTCTGTACACGGCACAGACAGGTAGACAGGTGCAAGGTTTTGCCAAAGAGCTTGGTAAGCAGTTTAAGCTCAAGAACCTTGGTCTCGTCCAGGTTTATCTGGGAGTTAGGATAGACAGGTCTGAGAACAGACGTTTTTTGCTCAGTCAGAAAGGCAAGATTGAGCAGTTGCTTGAGAAGTTCAGGATGTCTGACTGTGCAGGGGTCAGAAAGCCCATGGAGACAAGCTACGTGAAGGACAGTCAGCTTGGGGAGCCTTCTGAGATCCAAAACCCCGAGGTGTTTCAAGTCAGCGCTAGGGAGTCTGTTGTATCTCTCTCAGTGGAGCAGACCAGACATAGCATGTGCTGTGAATCTGCTCAGCAGGGAGGCTACAAAGCCCAATGTGAATGCCTGGCTAGATATCAAGAGAGTGATGAGGTATTTGCAGGATACCAAAGATTTTTGCCTCACGTTGTCAGCTGAAGGTGACACATGGCTTACGTACTGGACTGACAGCGACTGGGCACATCTTGGAGACAGGAAATCTGTGTCTGGGCTGGTGGTAGAGTTCGGGGAATCCATGGTTGGGTGGAAGTCCCGGAAGCAAAGTCTTATTGCACTTTCCTCCACTGAAGCTGAGTTCAGTGCGTTGTCTGATTTGTGCAGGGAGTTGGACTTTTACCGGTGCTTGATCCAAGAGATCTGTGGGGATTGTTGCTTGCCCATCACTGTTTGGGAAGACAATCAACCCTGTCTTAATCAAAACAAAACAAATTCCTTCCAGTAGCACCTTAAAGACCAACTAAGTCAGTTCTTGGTATGAGCTTTCGTGTGCATGCACACTTCTTCAGATACACTGAAACAGAAGTTTCCAGACCCTTCTATATAGTGAGAAGGTGGGGAGGGGTATTACTCAGAAGGGTGGTGGGAATGGGTGATTGGCAGATAGCTGTGATGAGCCTGTTGACGACTCTTAACGACTGCAATAGGTCTTACAGGAAAAAGCAAGGGGTGAAAAGGTGAAAAATGGCTTTGTCATGTATAATGAGATAAGAATCCAAGGTCTTTGTTCAGACCAGGTTTCTCCATGGTTTTGAGTTTGGTGATAAGTTGTAATTCAGCAGCTTCTCTTTCCAGTCTATTTCTGAAATTCCTTTGTAGTAAAACAGCTACTTTGAGATCTTGTATAGAATGTCCTGGGAGATTGAAATGTTCTCCTACTGGTTTCTCTGTCTTGTGATTCCTGATGTCCGATTTATGTCCATTTATTCTTTGGCGTAAGGTCTGGCCTGTTTGTCCAATATAGAGAGCTGAAGGACACTGTTGGCATTTTATGGCATACACAATGTTAGACGATGAGCAATTAAATAGTCCCGAGATGGTATGTGTGATGTTGTTGGGGCCAGTAATGGTGTTGTCCGGGTGTATGTGGCAGCAAAGTTGGCATCTGGGTTTATTGCAGGCTCTGGTGCCAGTGTCCGTGTTAGGCCTGGTTGTAGTATTATTGTGGGTTAGGAGTTGTTTAAGACTGGGTGGCTGTCTGTAGGCAATGAAAGGTCTTCCTCCCAGAGCTTGAGAAAGAGAACTGTCATTGTCCAGGAGAGGTTGTAGATCTCTGATGATGTGTTGTACTGTTTTAACTTGGGAGCTGTATGTGATGACTAGAGGTGTTCTGTTATTTTCTTTTTTGGGTCTGTCTTGCAGCAAGTTCTCTCTGGGTATCAGTCTGGCTCTGTTGATCTGTTGTCTAACTTCATCTGTTGGGTATTTTAGTTCTAAAAAGGTTTGCTGTAGATCTCTTAGGTGAGAGTCTCTGTCTGTAGAATTGGAACAGATGCGGCTGTAACGTAGTGCCTGGCTATATACAATGGACTGTTTGGTATGTTTGGGATGGTAGCTAGAGGCATGTAGATATGTTTGTCGGTCAGTTGGTTTACGGTATAAGGTGGTGTCTATGTGCCCATCCTGTATTTTTATAGTAGTGTCCAAAAAATGTATTTCTTGCATAGATTGATTCATTGTTAGGTTGATTGTGGGGTGAAAATCATTGAATTTCTGGTGAAAGGTGTCCAGGGTCTGTTGACCATGTGTCCAGATGATAAAAATATCGTCAATGTATCGCAGGTACAAGAGAGGTTTGAGTGGGTAGGAGTTTAGGAAACGTTGTTCTAAATCTGCCATGAAGATGTTGGCATACTGTGGGGCCATGCGGGTGCCCATTGCTGTGCCGCTGATCTGAAGGAACAGGTCATCACCGAATTTGAAGTTGTTGTGGGTAAGGACAAATTGGCAGAGTTTGGTGGCAAAGTCCGCTGTGGTTTTATCTGAAATGGTGTTCCTTATAGCTTGTAAACCATCGTTGTGTGGGATGTTGGTATACAGAGATTCCACATCCATAGTAGCTAGTATAGTATTGTTGGGAAGATTATTTAAAGATTGTATTTTCCTCAGAAAATCTGTGGTGTCACGTACATAGCTGGGAGCACTGATGGCATATGGTTTCAGAACAGAGTCCATATAACCGGAGACACCCACTGTAATAGTGCCAATACCTGAAATGATGGGGCGTCCTGGATTTCCTGGTTTGTGTATTTTAGGTAGAAGATAGAAAGTTCCTGGTCGAGGTTCTGTTGGTGTGTTAGTGAGGATCTGTTCTTGGATGTGTGGGGGTAGCTCCTTAACAATCTTGTTCAGTTCTTTTTTGTATTCTTGTGTGGGGTCTGAGTCCAATTTTATGTAAAAGGCGGTATTGGAAAGTTGTCTGTGAGCCTCCTGAATGTAGTCAGTTTTGTTCATGATGACGACAGCTCCACCTTTGTCAGCTTCTTTAATTATAATGTCTGGGTTGTTTCTGAGATTATCTATGGCTCTCCTTTCAGCATGGTTTAGATTTTGTTGTAAGCGATGGTGTTTTCTGGTCACATCTGTTTGGATTCTGTGGCGGAAGCAGTCAATGTACAAGTCCAGTGTGGTATTGCGTCCATCAGGAGGGGTCCATGTGGAGTCCCTTTTTGTGTAACACTTTTTCGGTGGTAGTTGGTGGTCAGTGTTCTGTTGGGAGGGTGGTTGTTGTTCTCCAGTGGGTTGAGAGGTGTTGTGTTGTGAAGTTGTCGCTTGTTCTGCTTTGTCTTGTTGTTGTGTGTGTTGAAAATACTCCTTCAGGCGTAAACGGCGGAAAAATGCTTCCAAGTCCCCGCAGAACTGGATCATGTGTGGGGATTTGGCAGGGCAGAATGACAGTCCACGTGAAAGGACTGATTCCTCAGCTGGACTGAGTGCTTGCTGTGAGAGATTGACAATATTGTTGATCTTGTTTTGATTTGTAGCCTGTAGGTTGGAAAGGTTAGAGAGTTTCTTGTTTTTCTGTTTTTTCAGTAGCTCCAGTTGAGAGTGGTAAATGTTTTGTTTTTCCTTTTGGAACTCTTGCCAAGCTTGGTGGTTCCTGATAGAGTTGTCCAATACAAGGAGTTCCTCCTTTATTAGCTTCTGTTTAGAGTAGAGAACGCTGATCAGATGTTTGAGCAGCTTCTTAGAGAAAGTGTTGCATAGTTTTCTTGCATATTCAGTGGGATACGTGGATTGTAGAGGGTTCTTAATTCTAAGACCCTTGGGTATAAATATATCTGTAACCCTGTCTTAAGTTGGCAGAGTCCGGACAGTTGAAGTCCAGAACCAAGCATTTGGACATATGTTTCCAGAATGTGTGTCAGAGTGTCCAGGTAGGTTTGATATGGTTCAAGTATTGTTTGAGCTGGGAGAACCTAGCTGATGGGTTTACTAAACCCTTGAGCTTCCAGCGACATGGGGAGTTCTGTGAAGGGTTGTGTTTGGGGTAAGTGGTTGTACTTACAATTTCCCTCAGGATGTGAGACGAGAGGGGGTTAAACAGTTCTGTGTGACGTCTCACAGTCTGAGGCGTGGTTTTGTTCACATACGGGAATCTTTCTTTGTGTGTGAGTTACTTTCGTTTTTGGCTGTTGACTGGAGAAGATGTCCGCTCGTTCTCCAGGCTGATTTATGATGTTTTTCTACGCATTAAAGTCTTCTTTAGATTAGCAAGAAGCCTGCATTCAGCTTTGATTTATCACCCACACACAAGGCACATTTTCTGCTGCTGCGATACTCTGCTAACAGCCAGGAAGAAAGTTTAAGGCTTATATCGGCACAGGCGTCCATCGGCACAGGGAGAAGCGTGCCAGGCACCATTACATTCCAGCAGTTTCCACAGTCTGTGTTGATTTGGGGAGCCATGTCATCAGCTGGTGTTGGTCCACTGTGATTCATTAAGTCCAGGGTCAATGCAGCCGTCTACCAGGAGATTTTGGAGCACTTCATGCTTCCTTCCGCACACCAGCTTTATGGGGATGCTGACTTCATTTTCCAGCAGGACTTTGGCACCTGCCCACACTGCCAAAAGTACCAAAATTTGGTTCAATGCCCATGGGATTACTGTGCTTGATTGGTCAGCAAACTCGCCTGACCTGAACCCTATAGAGAATCTGTGGGACATTGCCAAGAGAAAGATGAGAGACATGAGACCTAGCAATGCAGAAGAGCTGAAGGCTCCTATTGAAGCATCCTGGTTTTCCATAACACCTCAGCAGTGCCACAGGCTGATAGCACCCACGCCACGCCGCATTGAGGCAGTAATTGATGCAAAAGGGGCCCAAACCAAGTACTGAGTACATATGCATGCTTCTACTTCTCTGAGGTCCAATATTGCTCTATTTGCAGTCCTTGTTTTGCTGATTTCATTTCATATTCTAATTTTCTGAGATTGTTAATTTGGGGTTTTCATCAGCTGTACGCCATGATCATCACAATTATAACAAATAAAGGCTTGACATATCTCGCTTTGCATGTCATGAGTCTATCTCATATATTAGTTTCACCTTTTAAGTTGAATTACTGAAATAAATGAACTTTTCCATGATATTCTAATTTTCCAAGTTTCACCTGTATATAGAGTGGTCATTGATTGTCTGGGGGTGGATTGGTTGGATGGCAGAAAGCTGGTTGTGTTTGAGATGTATAAATCTGTCAGTCGTGGTTGGAGAAGAAGGTTTTTAAGAATAAAAGCAGCATTCTGCAAAGGACTCTTTCTCAAGGACTCTTTGTGCCGACAAGGGTCTGAGGACCAGGCAAAGGAGGTCAGAACCTTTTCCTTTTCAAACACTGACAGAGTAGACAATGTTAAAGGCGACTGAACTCTGGAGGAAATATAGAAAGGACCTGAGAGAAGACACAGAGGAGATTAAAGAGGGCTAGTGGTACAAAGGACATTTGATATTTAACAAGAAATTAAGGAATACCAAGATACTCATAATAAGATAATAAAAATGAACATCAATATACATATGGAGTATAAATTGTTGACATGGAATGGTCTTAATTTGAAAGTGAAACGGAATAAAACAGTACATTTACAGTGGTACCTCCGGTTATGAACAGGATCCGTTCTGGAGTGCCGCTTCTGCGCATGCGAGAGCAGCGAAACCCGGAGGTATCCTGTTCCTGTACTTCCGGGTTGCCGCAGGACGCAACCTGAAAAGACGCAACATGAAGCAGACGCAACACAAGGTATGACTGTATTGAGAAAACAAACGTTGGATTTGATCTTCTTGCAAGAGACATGTTAAGAGAACCCAAAGGAAATAATTTATTAATTTGGACAGAAATTTATATCATTGGACATTAAGAAAAAGAGAGTTGTTCTATATGCCATTGACAAATTGGATCCCAAGCAGATATTTAAGGACAATAAAAGAATAATTATTGTGGTTGAGGTGACTTTAATGGGAGATTTATTTAATGGGAGTTGATTTATTGCTCAGATAAATCCTGGAGCCTGGCGCACTCCCTCTGCGCAGCTCTGCTGCCAGGCCTCGGCATTCTCCAAGCTCCGCATTCCAATGCTCTGAGCAAAACAGAGTTCAGCAGCGGTAAGAGAAAGCTGCAAACTCCAGTGCTTTCTTCAGTGTGCTTAAATAAAGTCCACTCAGGATCTTAGCAGCTAAAAGCAGTTTATTTACAGCAGAAAACTATCCATTATCTATCACAGCGGACATCGTGAAAAACACGTCCGCTCTCTTCAAAAGCGAAAGTAGAGAGAGACAAAGGGTTGAGACTCTCGGGTATGATGCAGAATCTCCCCCCTCCCCACAGTAGGCAGGGTGTACACTCTGAGCTGTTTAACCCTATAAGCTCAGGTTCTCCTCACAGAACTTTGGCTGTGGGAATATATGCACCAAACAACAAGAAATGGACCTTATTTAAAGACTTGAAAGCAGTGTTAGAAACTGGGACAGAAAAACTAGGAGTCGCATGGCTCCTGGGACCTGGGTTGTGGGTGCCAAAACAGAATGTCTAGTTGCCTTTGGGAGGCGTGTTTCGGCAAAACCTTTTATTTATTTATTTGATAAGCATAAACTAATACGCAATTCATATAAGTGACACATTGTTAACATCCAATTTAATAGAAGTTAATACATGTTTAATTTGGTGTTTATAATAAAAATATTGGTACCATTCTTCAGTTTTCAAAACACTGCAGCACTCTAAATAGAGATCCTGTGCAAGTCATTTGTGTGTGAAACCTGCAAGCAAAGAGTAAACTGCAACCCAAGAGCTCCATTTTGGAATGTAGCCCCCAATTAGGGTTGCCACCCATCCCTTATAATAAGGGATTGTCCCATTTTCAAGCAAAAATGCTGCATCCTGTATGGAATGCAATTTGTCCCGTATTTCTGCCTCGCTTTCTTCTCACACTCTCCCAGACACTCACATGATATACAAAACATAGTACTACTACTGGAGCAGCACGGATGAATAAAAATCCTAACACTGCTTGCCCACATTCTGTCTCTGTCTCTGTCTCTCCTTTCCCAACCCTTCCCCTCCGTTACACTAAATCCAGTGAGTGATGGATGGCAAGCGTTTGGGGATGGAATGTAGGGGCAGGGCCAAGAAAGAATGGAGTGAGTTGGGATGCGCTGTGGGGAGGGGGGAAGGTGTGGCTGGCCAGTGGAAGGGTCACATGCCGGCACCTGAATGTGTGTCTCACATTAAAGCAGGCAGTTCTTTTCCTGCCTACCAGGGACATAGGGGATACTAGACTGCTGTATGGGTCCTCTTTGCTTTTACGTGCTTCCCTGACCCTGTTCCTTTATAGAGGTGTAGGGTGGATATTGCAAACCTATTCTTTAGGTACCAAAGATGCCCACCCAACCCATGAGTATTTAAAGTGCTTTAAATGGCTGTTAACAAATGAGGAGACATACTGCTCACCCACCACCTTTTTCTAGCACATTGTATCTACTT
This sequence comes from Podarcis erhardii, assembly GCF_964252035.2. Lineage (NCBI taxonomy): Eukaryota > Metazoa > Chordata > Lepidosauria > Squamata > Lacertidae > Podarcis > Podarcis erhardii. The sequence goes on along the minus strand of NC_138506.1, from coordinate 21,594,573 downwards.
AGCTTAGTTGTCTTCTCATCCTGCTGGTATACTCCTTTCCCCTTCTTACTACTGACACCCCTAAAGGCGTTAAGGCCTAGTGCAGGCAAAATGTTCCCCATCTTACCTATGGTTACAAATTTGGGAATAGGCCATACACTCCTTTCCTCTTGGAGTGCCATAAACTTTCCCTCACCTGTCTTAATCATGGTTGTAATGGTTCTAGGGGTTGCTCGTGCGTAAGCAGGTACCTATCTCCCCGGCTGGGTGCAAACACCCGGCTGGGTTGCCAAAGTGAACCTTTTTCTGTCTGGACAGCCACTCACCCGTGGCTGACTCAGTCGCTGGCAGAATCCGTGAGTGGGCGTTTCTTAAACTTCTTCCAGCAAAGAAGTTCTTTGACGCCTAGTCTCCGCCTACCCTCTCTGCGCGGAAGCCTTCTGCGCAGGGAGGGCGTGGGCAACGGAGGACCCCTACTCTCCCCGCTGGTCCCAGGCAAGGAGTCATGAGACCGCCTTGCCACTTCCCCCAGCTGCCCCCCTTCTCCACTGGTGCTATGCTGATTCTCTTCCCCAGAAGATGGGCTGCTCCTCCCGATCCCTGGACACTCTCTGGAATCCCTCTGGCTTTTGCTCTCCCCCTCCAGTACTGATGGCAGTTCCCTGACAATGGTCTACTGTTGTTTTAGTGCCAAACATCATTACTACCAAATCAGAGTTTGAAACTGGTTTGTAAAACCCAATTAATGCTACAATTAAAGAAAATACCTAATTAAAGAAAATGGGTGATAGGGTGGTGGTCAGAAGACATGGCCTGCTCCTGAACTTTTAAACATACGTAGAGCTGCACGTGGTGCTTTTCCTCACGCCTGACTTTATTTTATTTTTTTAACAGTAATTTTTTTCCCATTAAACATACATTCATTATACAAATAAATCCCACATGTATCTTTGGCTCTGCCGAGCTTCAGACTTCCGTCCACCCCTTCGGTAAGTATCATACATTTTCTTACATTGCGTATTCTATTTGTTTATCTGGTTGACCATATGCTGTTAGAGTTAATCTAACCCTGAAAGTGTCTTTAAGGTTTTACAATTGTCTCTTATATACACCAAATATTTACTCCAACTTTCATAAAACCTCTGTTCATCCTGGTCTCGTATTTTTCCTGATAATCTAGCCAGTTCTGCATAATTCATCATTTTAATCTGCCATTCCATAATAGTAGGTATTACATCTGTTTTCCAATTCTGGGCCAGCATAGTTCTTGCTGCCCTCGTGGCATACAGAAAAAGATTTTTGTCTTTCTTTTTGATTTCCTTCCCTGTCAGTCCCAATAGAAAGGCTTCGGGTTTTTTGGGGGAAAGTATACTTGAAAACTTTTAAAAGTTCATTATAAATTAATTCCCAGAAGCCCTTCACTTTACCACAGGTCCACCACATGTGGTAGAGGTCTCCCTCTGCCTCTCCACATTTCCAACATTTCTTGATTTTCATTTTGTACATCTTTGCCTGTTTTACTGGCGTAAGATGCCACCTATATATCATTTCCCATATATTCTCCTTCAATGCCGTACAGGCTGTAAATTTCAGATTTACATTCCATAGTTCATGCCACGCTTCTAGTTCAATGTTATGTTCAAAATTGATGGCCCACTTAATCATGGCTTCTTTTACCTCCTCATTGTTGTTATACCAGTTCAATAATAAATCATACATTTTTGACAATAATTTGTTTTTACCTTCTATAATGTCTATATGAAATTTTGATTTCTTGTCCTCAAATCCCAACCTCTTTTTCTCTTCTTTTAATATCTCATTAACTTGTTGGTACTGTAGCCACCCTGTCAGTAAATTCTCTACTTCTTCATACGTCTTAAGCTTTATGCCTTGGTCAGTCTTTCTAATAAATTCTTCATATGTGGCTCTCTTTCCTTCCATGTTAACTTTCTTAATGATTAATACTTCTGTTGGTGATATCCACCAACGGGTTTTTCTTTCTAACGAATTTTTATTTCTTTCCCATACTTCATATATGGGTCCTTGATTATATGATTTAAAAAACGCCACCCATATGATTTAAAAAGTGCCACCCATACCTGTTGTCGTATCCTTCTAGATCCAGAAGGTCTGTGTTTTCTAATTTAATCCAGTCTCTTATCCAGATTAAGCATGCTGCTTCATAATAGATACTCATGTCTGGCAGGGCGAAGCCACCTCTTTCTTTTTTATCAACCAAGATCTTCATTTTTATTCTCGGCCTCTTTCCCTGCCAGACAAATCTTGCCAGTATTTTCTGCTACTCTTTAAATTGTTTTAATCCCTTAATCACTGGAATTGTTTGGAACAAGAATAACATTCTAGGTAAAACATTCATTTTAATCACTGATATTCTCCCTAATAAAGAAAGTCTCAGTCTGTCCCATATTTCTAAATCTTTCTTAATATCTCTCCACATGATTTCAGTTATCTTTATACAGGTTTATGTTTTTTGCCGTCAACCATATTCCCAGATATTTAACTTTCTTGGCCGCTGTGATACTTGTCTCTTGTTGCAGTTCTTCTGTCTCTTCTTTACTTATGTTTCTGACTAACATTTTGTTTTGTTCTTGTTGAGTTTGAACCCCGCTACTTTACCAAATTCTTCAATTCTTTGTAGAGCTTCTTGTATACTTCTCTTTTGATCTTCTAGGGTTAAGACTATATCATCCGCAAATGCTTTTATTTTGAATTCTTTGTATCCAACCTTGATCCCTTTGACTTTTGAAGTTTCTCTCAAAGTCTTATTAAGAACCTCCAATACGGTTATAAACAACAGGGGTGACAGAGGGCACCCCTGTCTGGTCCCCTTAGAGATATCAAAGGTTTCTGATACGTTGTTGTTTATAATAAGTTTGGCTGTTTGATTTTGATATATGGCTTCTATACCCTTTGCAAACCCTTCTCCAATTCCCATCATTTTTAAATTCTCTTTCATAAATCTCCAGGAGACATTATCAAACACTTTCTCCGCGTCGATGAAAATGAGGGCCGCTTGTTTATCAATTCTGCTTTCTAGATATTCAATAATGTCTACTACATTTCTGACGTTATCTTTCAGCTGTCTTCCCGGTAAAAAACCTGCTTGATCTTTATGAATTATTTTATTTAGAAGCCTTTTTAATCTTTCCGCCAATACATCTGCAAATAATTTATAGTCATTATTCAATAATGAAATAGGTTTATAGTTTTTAACCTCTAAACCATTGGTGTCTTTTTGGGGGGATTAAAATAATATAAGCTTCTTTCCACATACTTGGGATTTCCCCCTCTAAGATATTGTTCATAACATCACATAATACTGGTATTATTTGATCACTTAGGGTTTTATAATATTTGGCTGATATGCCATCCGGGCCTGGAACTTTCCCGATCTTCATTTTCTTTATTGCTTTTCAAATTTCTTGTTCTGTAATTGTCTGATGTAGTTGCTCTCTTTCTTCTGTTGTAGAATCATAGAATCATAGAGTTGGAAGAGACCACAAGGGCCATCGAGTCCAACCCCCTGCCAAGCAGGAAATTTGTTGATTTGTTGATTTGTGATTTGTGATTTGTTGTAGTTGATGTTTTTGTAAGTAATCCTCTATTCTGCTGTCGGCTTCTTTCTCTTTCTTATATAAGTCTTTGTAGTATTTCTGGACTGCCCTTCCTATCTCTTTGGGGTCTTCTATTATCTTTTCTCCCTCTCTTATTTTACATATTGTATTTTGTTTTTGTCTTGCCTTTAATTGCCATGCCAAATATTTTCCTATTTTATTAGCTGAATCAAAATTCTTTTGTCTCATCATTTTGATTCTCCATTCTACTTCCTGGTTCACCACCATTGAAAACTGAGCTTGCAATAACTGAGCTTAATAAGGAAGAATGAGTTAATAAAGGGAATTTCAATCGGTCGAAATGAATATAAAGTGAAAGCCTTTGCCGATGCGATGACTTGGTATTAACAACTGAAGAGCCAATTACAAGTGTTAAAGAAATATTAGAGGACATAGAACAATTTGGGCAAGTGGCAGGTTTTAAATTGAACAAAAAGAAAACTAAGATATTAGTTAAAAATATGAAACAGGACCTGGTAGAAACATTGCAACAACAAATAGGTATTGAAGTTTTCAAAAGAGTTAAGTATTTGGGAATTTGGTTAACTTCTAAAAATATTGATCTTTTTCAAAATAATTATACACCAGTGTGGAATACTGTTAAAAGAGACTTAGAAATATGGGGAAGGATGAAGTTATCATTTTGGGGAAGGATTTCAGCTATGAAGATGAATGTGCTACTTAAGATGTTATTCTTGTTTCAGACAATTCCAATAATCAAAGGGGCAGCAATTTTTAAAGATTGGCAAAAAACAATTTCAAGGTATATCTGGCAGGGAAAGAAGCTGAGAATTCAGTTTAAGTTACTAACAGATACTAAGGAAAGAGGAGGCTTCGCCCTGCCAGATTTGAAATTATATTATGAAGCATCTTGCCTCTGTTGGTTGAAGGAATGGATGAAATTAGAAAATACTGAATTGCTGAATTTAGAAGGCTATGACAATAGATTTGGGTGGCACACATATTTATGGTATAATAAGACAAAAGTCCATAAAGGATTTGGAAGCCATATATTTCGAAGATCTCTAATAGAAACCTGGGATAGGTATAAAAACCTACTGGAACGAAAAACACCACATTGGTTATCTCCATTACAAGCGATGAGTGTAAAAAAGGTCAATATGAGTGGGAAATGGATAACATATGGGAAATTAATATATATGGAAGGAAGTAAATGGAAACTGAAACCATATGAAGAAATTAAAGAATATGTTAATGATTGGTTACATTATCGCCAGGTCAACGAAATGTTTAAACAAGACTCTAAAGAAAAAGGATTTTGTCAGGGACGCAGCGGGAGCGCAGGGAGGGGAGGAGATGGAGAGCGAGGGGGAGCAATCCGAGGGCAGCGTAGGAGAAGAGGACAGTAGCCCGAGAGATTCCATGAGCCTCTCCAGCGAATCGGAAGATTCACAGAAGGGGGCGCCGATGGCCAGGGCAAGGGGGGCCCCAAGGGGGACACCCCAGAAGCAAGGGGCCAGCGGGGACTCCCAGAGCAGCAGTTGGAAATCAGGACCAGCTTCCCCACCAGAGCATAGTGGGGGGGAAGGGTCCCAGGTATCAGGGCCAGCATATTCACCACCAGCGAGAGAAGATGAGTCAGGGTTGACCACGCCTCCATCGGAGAGCGAGGGAACGGTCGAGAGGAAGGTTACCGGCTGGGCGCGTGCGCCAAGTTCAAATGTACAGGCGAGCGGCACAGCAGGTAGCCCGGATAGGGAACCAGGTCCTAAAGCCCGCCGGAAGGAGGGGCAAGAATCAGGGGGGTCAGCGTCAGAAGAGTCCAGAAAGGATGAAACCCCAGCGGGCAGGAGGGCCCAGAGGAGGAAGGAGCTAAGGAAGAGGTGGAGCAAGGCTAGAGTCTTAAACTGGTGTCAGGGGGGCGGAGACTCAGACGGGACTTCACCGGTCTAGGCTTTAAGACGTAGAGTTGCACGCTGCGGCTTTGAAATGGAAACTGAACTTCAATAAAGACTTTTGTACATAACTACAGCCGGGCGTTGGTCCTTTGTGAGCTGGGACCTAGGGGCGGCTCTGACAGTAAGTCCCGTCTGACAAAAAACCTTCGCAGCGTGAGAGACGCAGCGAGGGACAAAGCTTGGTGCTTTGTTAGCTCACAAAGATCGGGAAAGATGAGTACCGATGAAAGAATAAAAACCTTGCAAGATGCAGTCGCGAGGCTTAACTCGGAAATAGCAGCATCCAGAAAGAGGGAGGATGACGCAGCCGCTGCCTGCCGGGATCTGCAAATCAGGTTGGAAGTGTTGACCAAAGAGGGGCTACCGGGTGCCAGACCAGAGGGGATTGGTCTAGGAAAGAGGGGAGGCAGCCTCGTGTCTCATTTCGATGGGAGCCTGCAGCAGTATCCTAACTTCAGAGCAGACGTAGTTTTCGCGCTCAAGTTGCTGCAGAAGGATTTTAGAGATGAGGAAGAGAAAGTGGGCTTCATACTAACTCATCTCCATGGAGAAGCGAAAGCGTGGCTGCGCAATCTATGGCGCGATAATGACCCAGCCCTCCGAAATGCGGATGCCTTTATTAAGGCGATGGATGCTTGTTTTTTATCAGAGGTAGATGCAGATGTGGCCAGAAGGGAGATACATGGACTGAGACAAGGGAAAGCCACTGTGCGACAATACCACTCCCGCTTTTCGCATTGGTCAACGCGCTAGGGTGGGAAAAAGACTCAGCTGCCGTCAGGGACCTGTTCTGGGAGGGGCTGAATGGGCCGGTTAAGGATGAAATTGCAAGGGGGGAGAGACCCCAGACCACTCAGGATGTCGTCCAGAGAGCGCTGGCGATAGGAGTGAGGCTGGAAGAACGTCCTTGGAGCAAGGATGAAGGACGTTGGGGACGCACGCCAGCTAGATCACCTCCTTTCTTTCCCAGAGAGACAGCGCGCACCCAGTCCACGCCTCCACTGGGAGGGGGTGAAGAGCCGATGGAGATAGGTGGTGCCAGGGCTCAGACAGCAACCAGAGCCCAAACACCAGGAGCAGTCAAGGCGAAGCCTCCTAGAGGGAACAGGAAGTGTTACATCTGCGAAAGTGCTCAGCACATGGCGAAAGAGTGTCCCCAGAGGCTCCACAAGCACACTGCAGCCTCAGCAACAGTAACAGAAGCAGTTCAGCAGAGAGAACCACAGCAGGGAAACGACGGAGTCTGGCTGGAAGCAGAGGCACTGGGGCCCAGCCAGACAAGTCAGTGAAGCAGTCCCCAGAACTCTTACAGCCCACAGACCCCCTCCCACCCAAACCAGTGGTGCAGCTCACCGCAGCCCTCCAGCTTCCCAATGGGCTCACCATGGAAGTCCCGATTACCATTGACTCTGGTAGCAATGCAGACTTTATAGGAGTGGATTTCATCAAGCAACATAGCATAGCGCTCCTGCCAGCCACGATGCCCCTGAAAGTAGTGAAAGTCGATGGAAGAGAATTGCTGGGGGGACAGGTGGTACAGCAAACGCCGCCAATGGTGATGCGAATTGGAAATCACCGGGAAGTCATCAGCTTCAATGTCACCCACCTGTCAGACACGCCCATAGTATTGGGCATGAGTTGGCTGCACAGGAACAGCCCGGCATTAGCATGGTACCAGCGTCAGTTGACCTTCTGCTCCTCCTACTGCGCAGAACACTGCATCCTGACTAGCCAGGAAGAGGAGGGGCAAGAGGATGACCCACAGCTACAACTGGGCATGCTGCAAGCGGTACCCGACAAGTACAAGGCGTTTTTGGAGGTCTTCTGCGAGAAGGAAGCGGACAAGCTGCCTCCCCACAGACCCTACGACTGCAAGATTGACCTCCTGCCGGGGGCGACGCTGCCGACGGGGAAACTGTATTCCATGTCTGAGGATGAACTGCAAGAACTCAGGGAGTTCATAGACCACAACTTGAAGCGGGGATTCATCCAAGAATCCAAAGCAGTGGGGGGCAGTTCCGTGTTTTTTGTGAAGAAAAAAGACACGCCCCAAAAGAGGCTTGTAGTTGATTACCGGGTCATAAATTCAAGGGCGAAGCCCACGGCATTCCTCATGCCCAAGATTGACAACCTGCTGGCGACGGTGAGGAAGGGTCGCATCTTCACCAAGTTGGATCTACGTGGGGCGTACAATCTTATACGCATGCGGGAGGGCGACGAGTGGAAGACGGCCATGTTTACGCCCCTAGGCACCTATGAATATAGAGTTATGCCGTTTGGTTTACAAAATGGTTCCCACTGTTTTCAAGCCTTCATGCACCACGTCTTAGCGGGACTCCTCTACAAGAAGTGTGTCTGCTTCCTGGACGACATCCTGATCTTCTCGGAATCACAGGAGGATCACGAGAGAGACGTCAAGGAGGTCCTGCAGAGACTACGGGAGCACAGACTTTACCCCAAACTGGAGAAGTGCCAGTTCGACATGACGGAGGTGGATTTCCTGGGCTACAAGCTATCCGACAAGGGACTCGCCATGGACGGCGCCAAGGTCCGCTCGGTGTTGGACTGGAAGAGCCCGCGCAATCGGAAGGAGGTCCAGAAGTTCGTCGGATTTGCCAACTTTTATCGCAAGTTCATCAAGGGGTTCGCCATGCAAACGGCGGCCATCACAGACACCCTCAGCTCCAAGAAGAAGAAGTTCATCTGGACAGAGCAGGTGGAGCGGTCCTTTCAGACGCTCAAGCGTCTCTTCGCGTCCGAAGAGCAGCTGCTGCACGTAAACCCCAGCAAACCCATGAGGGTTGAAATGGACGCTTCAGACAGAGCCGTGGGGGCAGTCCTGTTGCAGCGAGACCCGCAAGGGGACTGGAGGCCGTGTGCTTTCTACTCCAGAAAACTCAGCAAGTCAGAGCAGAACTACACCATCTGGGACAGGGAGTTGCTGGCAATTCATGCAGCCTTCAAGGCGTGGCGGCACTTCCTCATTGGAGCCAAACACACAGTGCAGGTCCGCACGGACCATAAGAACCTGGAGTACTGGCGCACGGCGCGGTTCCTGAACCAGAGACACATCCGCTGGGCGGAGTTCTTTGCAGATTTCGATTTCAGGATAGAATACATCCCAGGAGACAACAACATCATGGCGGATGCGCTATCCAGGAAACCGCAGTATCTCAAGGAAGAGGCACCGGTGGCGGCCAAGCACATTTTCGCACCGAAAGTGTGGGCATGCGCCTCAGCCACAGTGGAACTGGACGCGGTACGTCGCGCGCTGCAGACGGACTCCTTCACACGAGCCAAGATGGAGGAGGTGCGCAGCGGCACAGCGAAGGACGACGAGTTCCAGATACGCGACGTACTGCTCCTCAGAAAAGGGGCCCTCTACGTGCCGGGAGATGACCTCCGAGCGAAAGTACTGCAGCAGTTACACGACGCGCCCAGCGCTGGGCACTTCGGCAAAGACAAAACGGTGGACTTAGTAGCCAGAGACTTTTGGTGGCCCAAGATGAGGGGATGAAGTTGCGGATTACGTCACGAGGTGCGACACATGCCAAAGGGCCAAGCCAGTACACAGGCCGCCGGCGGGACTGCTGGAACCGCTACAGACACCGCTCGAACCGTGGGAGAGGGTGGCCCTGGACTTTGTCACAGATCTGCCCAGTTCGCGGGGCAAAACAGCAGTACTCGTGGTCGTGGACATGTTCACCAAGATGGCACACTTCATTCCTTGCACGAAGGTGGCCACAGCGGAACAGACCGCCAAACTGTTCATAGACCACGTGTTCAAGATGCACGGTCTACCACGGTCTATCCTGTCCGACCGGGGGCGCCAGTTCATCTCGAACTTCTGGCAGAAGTTGATGGGCATCCTGAACGTCAAGATCAACCTAGCGTCGGCAAGACACCCGCAGACCAACGGACAAGCGGAGAGGGTCAACGCCATCATGCAGCAGTACTTCAGATGCTACGCGAATCAGCAGCCTTTGACATGGGTGGACTACCTACCGCTGGCCGAGTTCGCCTACAACAACACGAAGCATGCGTCCACGGGGGTGACACCGTTCTTCGCCAACAATGGGCGGCATCCCAGAACCTTCCCGGGATTAGAGAGAGTGGGGGAGGGGGACCCACAGGGAGCAGAGGCCTTGGCAACGGAGTTACAGGAGGTCCACGAGCAACTCCGGAGGCAGTTAGAACTAGCAAAACACGCATACAAAATGCAGGCAGACAGACACAGGAGAGTTGGGGAAGACATACAGGTGGGAGACTGGGTCTGGTTAGCGGCCCAGGCAGTACCGGCCAGATCGTTAGCTAAGAAAAAGCTCGGACACAAGCAGCTAGGGCCTTACCAAGTCGAGGCACAGATCAATCCAGTGGCCTTCCGGTTGACACTCCCGGAGGGATCCAGAATGCACCCGGTCTTTCATAGATCAGTGCTCACGCCCTACAAGGCACCTCACAGGTTTCAGGCGCCAGAGACAGCACCAGCCCCGCTCAGGGAAGCGCCCACAAAGGGGGGGTCGCCGAGGGTGGAGCCACTCAACGAGGCCACGGAGATTTTGGACTCGAGATGGGGGGAGGAAGGGATTGAATATCTACTCGCCAGGGAGGACACCCCGGTCAGCACCAACAGGTGGGTACCGGGCTATGCCGTGGAGGAGCAATTCCTCAAAGACGAGTTCCATGCACTTTTCCCACACAGACCAATGCCGGCAGATTATTTTGATGAATATCTTTTCACACCCACACTCTCAGCCAGCACGTTTCAGGGGTTCTCCTCAGCGAAAGAAACGGCGCCAGAGACTACCTCGCCAGAGGGGTCGATCTCAGGCTTTGGCACGGACCGCTCTTATTGGTGGGACACTCAACCCGAGGAGGAGTGGCGCAGGGGACTGCTAAGGGGGCCCTGGCACACAGCCTCACCCGAGGAGACAGGGGGACAGGAGGGCATGGACGGGTTGGGGGAGGACCCTGGGTTCGAGAACACCTGCACAGAAATGGAAGCGGAGGAGATCGACGTAGATGTGCCCATCACGGACTGGCAGCATGCCAGGGGGGAAGAACTGTATCCAGCACTCACCCCCACAGCATTGGAGCACCCGGAACCCACGCCAGAAGAGGGAGAGGGGGGAAGGGGGGGCTTCGAGGGGGGGATGGATGTCAGGGACGCAGCGGGAGCGCAGGGAGGGGAGGAGATGGAGAGCGAGGGGGAGCAATCCGAGGGCAGCGTAGGAGAAGAGGACAGTAGCCCGAGAGATTCCATGAGCCTCTCCAGCGAATCGGAAGATTCACAGAAGGGGGCGCCGATGGCCAGGGCAAGGGGGGCCCCAAGGGGGACACCCCAGAAGCAAGGGGCCAGCGGGGACTCCCAGAGCAGCAGTTGGAAATCAGGACCAGCTTCCCCACCAGAGCATAGTGGGGGGGAAGGGTCCCAGGTATCAGGGCCAGCGTATTCACCACCAGCGAGAGAAGATGAGTCAGGGTTGACCACGCCTCCATCGGAGAGCGAGGGAACGGTCGAGAGGAAGGTTACCGGCTGGGCGCGCGTGCCAAGTTCAAATGTACAGGCGAGCAGCACAGCAGGTAGCCCGGATAGGGAACCAGGTCCTAAAGCCCGCCGGAAGGAGGGGCAAGAATCAGGGGGGTCAGCGTCAGAAGAGTCCAGAAAGGATGAAACCCCAGCGGGCAGGAGGGCCCAGAGGAGGAAGGAGCTAAGGAAGAGGTGGAGCAAGGCTAGAGTCTTAAACTGGTGTCAGGGGGGCGGAGACTCAGACGGGACTTCGCCGGTCTAGGCTTTAAGACGTAGAGTTGCACGCTGCGGCTTTGAAATGGAAACTGAACTTCAATAAAGACTTTTGTACATAACTACAGCCGGCCGTTGGTCCTTTGTGAGCTGGGACCTAGGGGCGGCTCTGACAGATTTGATGAAAGTGGATCAAAGTTTGAATTAGAGATATTAAGTAATGATACAAAAATTCTGTCTAAAATGTATAAATTGCTGCTTGAATGGCATTTGAAGGACGAAGAGGTTAAGTCGGTTATGATTCACTGGGCCAAAGATTTTGGGTATAATATACAGCTGAGTGATTGGGTGAAATTATGGAAGGAAGGTTTAAAATTTACTGCATGCAATGCCCAGAAGAAAATGTGATGAAAATGATGTATAGATGGTATATTACACCTGTTAAGTTAGCTAAAATGTATAAAGTTAGTAATAAATGTTGGAAATGTAAAGAAAAAGAGGGAACATTTTATCACATGTGGTGGGAATGTAAAAAGATGAAATGCTTCTGGGAGATGATATATAATGAGTTGAAAAAAATGTTGAAATATACATTTATAAAGAAACCAGAAGCATTTCTATTGGGCATTGGGAGTGATATAAATAGAAAGGAATGTAAGCTCTTTTTATATGTAATAACAGCAGCCAAGAATATTATTGGCCCAAAAATGGAAGCAAGAAGAGTTACCGTCGATTGAAGAATGGAGGATGAAGTTAATGGACTATGCAGAATTAGATAAACTAACAGAAAGGATTCGAAATCGGCGAGACCAGAAATTCACGGAAGACTGGAGTAAATTTATGGACTATTTGAAAAGTAATTGTGAAGAACAGGCGACGTTTGTAGGGTTGCAAGAAGTTTTGTGAGGAGTATTATTAGAAGTATTGTAAAAATGGACAAGAGGGAGGATGATTTGTTAAGAGATGTAAAGGCAATATAAAGTTAAGAAATGCATAAGAAGTGGTTAAAATGGTGGATCATCAGTGATGCTGATGGAAGTCCAAAAAGATTGTATAAGTGATAAGTTTTGTGGTACATTTTATAATTTATATGTTAAAAGTAATAAAAAATATTATTCAAAATGATACGGAAGGGGGGGCATGTCTTCTTCACCTTCTTCTTCGCTACAATATATCAATTTATTTCCAATTGTCAATGTCAAAAGGGACTAAAATCTATAAAATTCATAGAAAATCAACGTGCCAATTTGCTCAATTTCTCTAGGACTCCATCACACCTCCCCTGTCCTCCATAATCCCTCAAGCAAGGTGTCAAGACCCTAATCCTGTCAAATCACTCTGCCAAGCCTTTCCTCCGGGCAATGCCAGGTGGCAGACTATACATATTTGGACCATTGTCTTCTCATCACCGGTACTCAGGAAGTGTTTATCTACGCATATCTCCAACTCTGCATATTCCCCCTCCCTCCTCCATATGTTAATCCGTGTAACCCAACCTCTTCTTAATGTATTCATGATGTAATCTGTGTAACCCAACCTCTTCTTAATGTATTCATGATGTAATCTGTGTAACCCAACCTCTTCTTAATGTATTCATGATGTAATCTGTGTAACCCAACCTCTTCTTAATGTATTCATGATGTAACTGGGATGTATTTTGCACTGTATTCTGGGACATGGAGGGAAGTTTCAAAAGTTTATGTCACCCCTTTCTCACGGTTCAATCTCGTCTTGAACCTGTTGCGCAATAAACTTGGATCTTCTGCAGCTTGCTCCTGTCTCCGGCTGAGCTCATTTTCCTCCGCAGGGACCCGCGGACTTAGTCCGACGAGCTGGGTGGCAGAGCAGCCTCGCACCCAGATTTTACCGTAACAAAAAAAAGAAAACTGAGCTTGCAACATCTTAATATTTTGTTTTATTTCTTCATCTCTTGGCCTGGTTGTTAAAAGTCTATCGTTCTCCATGAGGTGTGCCAGAATCTCCTCTTTTTTCTTTTCTCTCCCCCTTTTTGATAACTATTTTTTTGAATTAAGAAGCCTCTCATAACAGCTTTACTTGCATCCCATACTGTTTCGATAGGTGTTTCTTTATTCAAGTTCCAATTAAAATAATCTGTAATTGTTTCTTTTGCTTTATTTATTATCTTCAGATCATTGAATAGGCTTTCATTCATTCTCCATCTGAATGATGAAGGCTCTTTTCCTCTTACCTCCAGATACACCGGGTTGTGTGTGATCAGATAAAGTCCGTGGAAGAATTTCTGATTTAACTGATCTCGGGACTAATTCCTTAGATGGCCAAATTCTATTCTACCCCAGCTTTGATTTGGATTTGAGAAAAAGGTGAACTGTTTTGTTGTCCCTCACTCCTGACTTTAAAGGAACCACATGAAGCTTGGAGGGACAGCAAAAAAGAATGCATACAGAAACACTGCCTTTTATATTTTTAGCAGAAACCACAACAGTAGTAGAAACTAGCTGAAATTGACAGTTGTGCACTTCACTTGCATAAAACAGTTTTAACTCACTACAGAACCCACTTCAGGCATTCCCCCTTGTGCCAATACCATTATTCCCTGGCCCCACTCCTCCTATAGCTTTCCATGCACTAGTGCAGAATTTCTGCAGCAAGGAGTCTTCTCAACTTTACGATTTAAAACAAGCCCATGACAAGCCTTCACCTTATCAAATGTTCAACCTACAATGCACATAGGACTGTGAGAGCAGCAACACAAGGAAGGGACAGACATTGCACCCCTACACTTTTTCACACCTGGTTGGGGGAACTTTAGTAGCAAATGCTCAGTTGGTCCAGCAGTAGGGTTTCCATTTCCTAAGTGTCACATACACATTGCCAGTTTATAGAACAGCATCTGAGGCCACATGTCAAAGAGGTCATTTTTCCCCACCATAGAAAAGGAAAAGCTCTATTTGTACATTCAGGCCTACCTCAAGATCACAGCCATTGTGAGGTAACATACTCAGGGTTATAATCTCACCCCCTCGCTATAGCAACAAATCAACCATTTAGGATTGTGGTCCAATTAGTTTAGTTAAAGTATCTGGATAAGCACAAAATTTGTAAGATGGGATTTTCTGCTCAGGCCTATGATGAGCAGCGACAACCCAGGTGGTATAATGATAGTGACTAGCCTCAGCAATACTCTGCTTGAAGCTATGACAAAACATGAAACCCAACCCATGAAACATGAAAGAAGATGCCAATGAGCCTTTACTTCTATTCCCCCCCCCCACCCTGACACCACAAAAATTAGGGTGATCAGGCTGATAATTATGCTTTGGTGGGGTGGGGAAAGACATGTGCAGGTAGGGCTGGCAAAAGACTGTGGAGACCGCTGCCAATCAGTGTGAAAGCACTACTGAATTAGATGGGCCAGTGATAAGACTCAATATAAGGCTGTTTCCCATATTCTAAGGCAGACATGTCCAACACATCGATGAATTCTGGTCGATTGCCACCCGCCTTCCGTTGGAGACGTTGGGAGGGGCTGTTTTGACACTGCATGCGCACCCACCCCTGCCCTGTTGGGAGAAGCAGCCGGCATCAGGAGAAGCAGGCGGCATGCACTCTCCCAACCTGCACCCATCCCTGCCCCCTTGGGTGAAGCAGCCAGTGCCTGCCCACCCTGAACCCATCCCTGGGTGGTATATCACTGCCAGTTTTTATATTGGATAGTGGATCACAATATGCCTGTTCTAAGGAAAAGTCTCGATCCTAGTAAGGCCCACCAGCGATAGCAGGAGCTCAGCAAACACAAGGAAGAGGTCTCAAACAGCCCTGGAGAAACAAACAACTCATGGAGAAACTAAAAGCAACAGCAGAACACTGGACATGCACTGGATCTCCATCCACAAAGCCCCCACCCGCCATATGGGCATCCTAGTCCGATGAGACGGCTCCAACTACCATGTTATTTCCTCCTCCCCTTCTTCCCAAGCAGCAAGATTCCACTGCTATCACCCCAACAGGAAGGGGATCAAGAATGACTGCTGTCAAGCTAGACCATTCCCGGCAGGCCAAGAGATCTGCCATGGCCTACCGTCAGACTTCCTTCTCCACCTCGTCCACCGTCTTTCCAGGGTCTCCTGTCCAGCACTGCCCCCTCATTCTGCCACAGCACCCTGAGACGCTGGTATGTTTCGTCACGTACCACTTCTGACTTCCCGCCGCGAAAGCACAGCAATGTCTGGTACTTGTCCCCCACCTTCTTCTTTTCCCTCCTCCGCGTTCACTTAAGCAGCCATTTTATGCTCTATTATTACTAAGGAACTTGGGCAGGAATTGGTCTGTAGGGGAGGGAGGTGGACCGGAGTTTGTTGACTGTTTACTGCAGACGCAATCAAGGAAGTAACTTATCCCTGCCGCACCTCCCAGTGAGTGTACGCGTACAGTACTTCTCGCAACCAGCTCTTCATCATCGTGGTGTTTACAGTTCGAAATGAGTTTCTGGAGCTTTCTTTAATACAACGCCGAGTATAGAGTCGGGAGGACTGGAGAATAGGGAGAGTATGCACTGGCGTTTGGGGCGTCCATTTTGAATAGGAGCCAAACCAATTAAGAAGGAGTGGGAGTGAGGAGAGGGGGGTTGCCTTTATTTATTAATTATTATTTTTTAAGGAAATGAGAGAGTTGGGGAAAATTTGAAGACTGAACTAAGTGTTACGGAATTTCTTAGGTGGGGGCACTTGTGCTAAAGCAAGTTCTCAGCTGTCCTTCCCTGCCCTGAGTTTCCTTACTCTTTCCTGAGGTACGGGACGATGAGCCCGACAGGACCCCTACCATTCCCTAGTTGCACCAAGCACTACATATCTTTAATAAAGAGGAAAACCCCGTCTCTTTGTCTGAAACCTGTATTTTTATGAATGTAAACTTATGAATGAACTCTGTATTTACATACTACTGCATTCCAACCAATGAGAAACATCAGATTTTGACAGCTAGCCAATGGGGGTTAGCGGACAGCGGCCACTAGTGGATAGAATCTGTCAAAGCACCTCTTGCAACGAAGTAGCTTCTGCGGGCTGCAAACTGAGCTGTTGTTGTTTAGTCGTCTAGTCGTGTCCGACTCTTCGTGACCCCATGGACCAGAGCACGCCAGGCACTCCTGTCTTCCACTGCCTCCCGCAGCTTGGTCAAACTCATGCTGTTAGCTTCGGGAACACTATCCTTTTTTTTATTATAAATATTTATTAGAGTTTTTAAATACAAATGCACCAATAATAAACAATCTTGCTTCTATCACAACGTAGTTTCATCACTTCTTTGGACTCCCTCACGTCTCCCGCTCCCATTTACATCGTTAAAAGATTTTTCCAAGCAAATTATCAACTTGTTTACGATCTTATATCCACTCAATCAAGTATAATCTAACAATTCTCCATAAAATTTATGTTTTCTTTAATCTCACTTATCATCAAATTTAAAATCTAATTTAGTGGTGGCCAATTTTTTATAATCTAGCATCCTTCTTAACATTCAACCAAATTATGTTTTTGTAAATACATCTTAAATTTCTTCCAGTCTTCCTCAATCCTCTCTTCTCCCAGGTCTCGGATTCTGCCAGTCATCTCGGCTAATTGCATGTAGTCCATCAGCTGCATCTGCCACTCTTCCAGTGTGGGTAGATCTTGAGTTTTCCAGTTTTTTGCGATGAGTATCCTTGCTGCCGTTGTTGCGTACATAAAAAATGTTCGGTCCTTCTTTAACACCTTCTGGCCGACAATGCCCAGAAGGAAGGCCTCTGGTTTCTTAGGGAAGGTATACTTAAATACCTTTTTCAGCTCATTATATATCATTTCCCAGAAAGCCTTCACCTTAGGGCATGTCCACCAGAGGTGAAAGAATGTTCCTTCATTTTCTTTACATTTCCAACATTTATTATCAGACGAATGGTATATTTTGGCAAGTTTAACTGGGGTCATATAGCATCTATATATCATTTTCATTACATTTTCCTTCAGAGCATTACATGCAGTGAAGTTCAGCCCAGTGGTCCATAACTTTTCCCAGTCCTCGAACATAATGTTATACCCAATGTCCTGTGCCCACTTTATCATAGCCGATTTAACCATTTCGTCTTGTGTGTTCCATTTTAACAGCAAGTTATACATTCTAGATAGTACCTTAGTCTTTGGTTCTAACAATTCTGTTTCTAACTTCGATTTCTCCACCTGGAACCCTAACTTTTTGTCATTTTTAAAAACTTCTTTAATCTGAGCATAATGTAACCAGTCTCGCACTTTGTCCTTCATTTTCTCCAAACTCTGCAATTTCCAATTGTCTCCATCTTTTTCTAATATTTCCCAATATTTTGGCCATTTGGCCTCCATATTGGGTCTTTTTCGGGCCTTAGCTTCCAGAGGTGAAAGCCACCTTGGAGTTTTGTTTTCCAATAAGTCTTTGTATTTTGTCCAGACATGAAATACTGCTTTCCTGACAATATGGTTCTTAAAGGCCTTATTGATCTTAACCTTGTCATACCATAAGTATGCATGCCAACCAAAAGCATTGTTAAAACCTTCCAGGTCCAGTACGTCAGTGTCTTCGAGAAGTAGCCAGTCTTTTAGCCAGCAGAAAGCTGCGGCTTCATAGTACAACCTTAAGTCTGGCAGGGCAAAGCCCCCTCTTTCTTTAGCATCTGTTAATATCTTAAACTTGATTCTGGGCTTTTTGCCCTGCCAGACAAATTTAGAAATATCTCTCTGCCACTTCCGGAAGCACTCTGTTTTGTCCACAATCTGTAGTGTTTGAAACAAAAACAACATTTTTGGCAATACATTCATCTTAATAGCAGCAATTCGGCCTAACAAAGAAAGCTTCAGTTTTGTCCAACTGTCCAAGTCTCTCTTAATTTCAGACCAACATTTTTCATAATTATCCTTAAATAGACTCAGGTTTTTTGCTGTTATGTTTACCCCTAGGTACTTTACTTTTTTAACAACAGTTAGTTCTGTTTCTCTCTGAAACCGTTCTGACTCTGTATCTGTCAAATTTTTTCCCAACACCTTGGTTTTCTGTTTGTTTAATTTAAATCCCGCCACCCGACCAAAGTCCTGAATCAGTTGTAATACTCTTTTCGTACTAGATTCTGGCTCCTGCAGGGTCAAAACTAGGTCATCTGCAAAAGCTTTAAGTTTATATTGTTTCGCTCCGACCTGAATCCCTTCCACCAACCGGTCCCCTCTGATCATGTTCAAGAGCACCTCCAGAACCAAAATAAATAACAGAGGGGAAATCGGGCAGCCTTGTCGTGTTCCTTTTTCAATTTTGAACTCTTCTGTAACCACATTGTTAACTATCAATTTAGCCTTTTGTTCTGAATATATTGCATCAATCCCATTCTCAAACCCTCGTCCCACTCCCATTTCTTTTAAATTTCCCTTCATAAATTTCCAAGAAATATTATCAAAGGCCTTCTCCGCATCTATAAAAATTAACACTGCTTTTGTGTTTATATCTGTTTGTAAAAGTTCCAAAATGTCAATAATGTTCCTTGTATTAGCAAACATGTGTCTACCTGGGAGAAAGCCTGCTTGGTCTTTATGGATTACCTCGTTCAAAACTCTTTTAAGTCTGCTTGCCAAAACATCTGCAAATATTTTGTAATCCACATTTAAAAGGGAAATGGGACGATAGTTCTTGAGTTGTGTCTTTTCAGTTTCCAGTTTTGGTATCAATGTGATAAAAGCTTCCTTCCACGATTCCGGCGCCCTCTTCCCCTCCATAATTTCGTTGCAGACCTCCATCATTGGTTGAATCAGGTAGTCTTTTAATGTCTTATAATACTTGGAGGTCAGGCCGTCTGGCCCTGGAGATTTGCCCAATTGCATGTTCTGAATGGCTTGTTCAATCTCTTCTCGTGTTATTTTGTTGTTCAGGATTGATCTGTTCTTTTGTGACAACTTTGTTAATCCATTTCTTTCCAAAAATTGTTTAATCTCAACCTCGTCTTGCGGCCCTTGAATATATAATTTTTTGAAATATCTCTGGAAGCACTTTCTGATTTCCATGGGGTTCTGAATATTTCTTCCTTCAATTTCTAGATTTGTAACTGTATTTAATTTTTGTCTCTTCTTCAGCTGCCACACAAGCAGTTTCCCACATTTATTCGCCGATTCAAAAGTTTTTTGTTTCATTAATTTAATTTTCCACTCTATTTCCTGGTTTATCAGTTTAGAATATTGTGCTTGGTAGAGTTTAATTTCTCTCAGAATCGGCTGTGACTTCGGATTTGATCTTAACTTCTTCTCCAGTTCTTTGATTTTCTGCAGGGTCTTGTCTTTCCTTTCATTTTGTATCCTTTTCTTTACAGCGTTCTGTTGTATCAAGAACCCCCTCATCACAGCTTTGCTTGCGTCCCAGATAGTTCTTTTTTCCACCGTAGTGCTCATGTTTATCTCAAAGTAATCCTTCAAAGCTTTTTGGGCCTTCTTAATAATCTCCTGATCCCTAAACAAGTTGTCATTCATCTTCCATCTAAAGGAACCGGTTGGCAGTAGTGTCATGTCCATCTTCAGTGCATTATGGTCGGAGCAGGTCTTTGGGCAGATTTCCACTTTTCTAACCTTGGGTGCCAGACCTCTAGTTATCCATATTTGGTCGATTCTTGTCCAAGTCAGCTGGGCTTCAGAGAAGAATGTTCCCTCTCTTCCCAGGGGGTTCTTGGTTCTCCAAATGTCAATCCAGTCCATATTGTCTGTCATTTCAAAAAAAGTCTTTGGTAGTCTGCCGTCTTTTGTAACATTTTGGTTTTGTGACTTATCCATGTTAGTCGATACGACCCCATTCATATCTCCCATCATAATGATGTTGTTGTAGTCCAAATATTTTTTTTTTTTAAATATTTATTAAGGTTTTTTTAGATATAAAATACACACATAGAACAATCTTACTTCTATCACAACAAATTCTTCGCTTCTTTGGACTCCCTCACGTCCCCCTCTCCCATTTACGTCGTTAAAAAAAAATTTTCCAAACAAATTATCAGCTTGTTTACAATCTCATGTCCACACATTCAAATATAATCTAGCACTTTTTCCAATAAATTTTTATATTTTCTTTAATCTCACTTAGCATTAGATTTAAATCTAGTTTAGTGGTGGCCAATTTTTTATAATCTAGCATCCTTCTTAACATTCAAACAAATTACAATGTTTTTGTAGATACATCTTGAATTTCTCCCAGTCTTCCTCCATCTTTTCTTCTCCCAGATCTCGGATTCTGCCAGTCATCTCGGCCAGTGCATATAGTCCATCAGCTGCATCTGCCACTCTTCCAGTGTGGGTAAATCTTGAGTTTTCCAATTTTTTGCGATGAGAATCCTTGCTGCCGTTGTTGCATACATGAAAAATGTTCGATCCTTCTTTAACACCCTCTGGCCGACAATACCCAGAAGGAAGGCCTCTGGTTTCTTAGTGAAGGTATACTTAAATACCTTTTTCAACTCATTATATATCATTTCCCAGAAGGCCTTCACCTTAGGGCATGTCCACCAGAGGTGAAAGAATGTTCCTTCATTTTCTTTACATTTCCAACATTTATTGTCAGACGAATGGTATATTTTGGCAAGTTTAACTGGGGTCATGTACCATCTATATATCATTTTCATAACATTTTCCTTCAGAGCATTACATGCAGTGAAGTTCAGCCCAGTGGTCCACAACCTTTCCCAGTCCTCAAACATAATGTTATGCCCAATATCCTGTGCCCATTTTATCATAGCCGATTTAACCATTTCGTCTTGTGTATTCCATTTTAGCAGCAAGTTATACATTCTAGATAGTACCTTGGTCTTTGGTTCTAACAATTCAGTTTCTAACTTCGATTTCTCCACCTGGAACCCTAACTTTTTGTCATTTTTAAAAACTTCTTTAATCTGAGCATAATGTAACCAGTCTCGCACCTTGTCCTTCATTTTCTCCAAACTCTGCAATTTCCAATTGTCTCCATCTTTTTCTAATATTTCCCAATATTTTGGCCATTTGGCCTCCATATTGGGTCTTTTTAGGGCCTTAGCCTCCAGAGGTGAGAGCCACCTTGGAGTTTTATTTTCCAGTAAGTCTTTATATTTTGTCCAGACATTAAACACTGCTTTCCTGACAATATGGTTCTTAAAGGCCTTATTGATCTTAACTTTATCATACCATAAGTATGCATGCCAACCAAAAGCATTGTTAAAACCTTCCAAGTCCAGCACGTCAGTGTCTTCGAGAAGTAGCCAGTCTTTTAGCCAGCAAAAAGCTGCGGCTTCATAGTACAACTTTAAGTCTGGCAGGGCAAAGCCACCTCTTTCTTTCGCATCTGTTAATATCTTAAACTTAATTCTGGGCTTTTTGCCCTGCCAGACAAATTTAGATATATCTTTCTGCCACTTCCGGAAGCACTCCGTTTTGTCCACGATCTGCAATGTTGGAAACAAAAACAACATTTTTGGCAATACATTCATCTTGATAGCAGCAATTCGGCCTAACAAAGAAAGCTTCAATTTTGTCCAACTATCCAAGTCTCTCTTAATTTCAGACCAACATTTTTCATAATTATCCTTAAATAGACTCAGGTTTTTTGCTGTTATGTTTACCCCTAGGTATTTTACTTTTTTGACCATAGTTAGTTCTGTTTCTCTCTGAAACCGTTCCGACTCTATATCTGTCAAATTTTTTCCCAACACTTTAGTTTTCTGTTTATTTAATTTAAATCCTGCCACCCGACCAAAATCCTGTATCAATTGTAATACTCTTTTCGTACTAGATTCTGGCTCCTGCAGGGTCAAAACTAGGTCATCTGCAAAAGCTTTCAATTTGTATTGTTTCGCTCCGACCTGAATCCCTTCCACCAACCGGTCCCCTCTGATCAAATTCAAGAGCACCTCCAGAACCGAAATAAATAACAAAGGGGAAATCGGGCAGCCTTGTCGTGTTCCTTTTTCAATTTTGAACTCTTCTGTAACCACATTGTTAACTATCAATTTAGCCTTTTGTTCTGAATATATTGCGTCAATCCCATTCTCAAACCCCCGTCCCACTCCCATTTGATTTAAATTTCCCTTCATAAATTTCCAAGAAATATTGTCAAAGGCCTTCTCCGCGTCTATAAAAATTAACACTGCTTTTGTATTTATGTCTGTTTGCAAAAGTTCCAAAACGTCAATAATGTTCCTAGTATTTGCAAACATATGTCTGCCTGGGAGAAAGCCTGCCTGGTCTTTATGAATTACTTCATTAAGGACTCTTTTAAATCTACTTGCCAAAATGTCTGCAAATATTTTGTAATCCACGTTCAGAAGGGAGATGGGACGATAGTTTTTGAGTTGTGTCTTTTCAGCTTCAGATTTTGGTATCAATGTGATAAAGGCTTCCTTCCACGATTCCGGCGCCTTCTTCCCTTCCATAATTTCATTACAGACCTCCATCATTGGTTGGATCAGATAGTCTTTTAATGTCTTATAATACTTGGAGGTCAGACCGTCTGGCCCTGGAGATTTGCCCAGTTGCATGTTCTGGATAGCTTGTTCAATCTCTTGTTGTGTTATTTTGTTGTTCAGGATTAATCTGTTTTTTTGTGACAACTTTGTTAGTCCATTTCTTTCCAAAAATTGTTTAATCTCAACCTCATCTTGCGGCCCTTGAGTGTATAATTTTTTAAAGTATCTCTGGAAACACTTTCTAATTTCCATGGGGTTCTGGATATTTCTTCCTTCAATTTCTAGGTTTGTAACTGTATTTAATTTCTGTCTCTTCTTCAACTGCCAAGCTAGCAGTTTCCCACATTTATTTGCCGATTCAAAAGTTTTTTGTTTCATTAATTTAATCTTCCATTCTATTTCTTGGTTTATCAATTTGGAATATTGAGCTTGATATAGTTTAATTTCTCTCAGAATCGGCTGTGACTTCGGATTTGATCTTAATTTCTTCTCCAATTCTTTGATTTTCTGCAAAATCTTATCTTTCCTTTCATTTTGTGTTCTTTTCTTTACAGTGTTCTGTTGTATCAAGAACCCCCTCATCACAGCTTTGCTTGCGTCCCAGATAGTTCTTTTTTCCACCGTGGTGTTCATATTTATCTCAAAATAATCCTTCAGAGTTTTTTGGGCCTTCTTGACAGTCTCCTGATCTCTAAACAAGCTATCATTCATCTTCCATCTAAAGGAGCCGGTTGGCAAAAGTGTCATATCCATCTTCAGCGCATTATGGTCGGAGCAGGTCTTTGGGCAGATTTCCACTTTTCTGACCTTGGGTGCCAGACCTCTAGAAATCCATATTTGGTCGATTCTTGTCCAAGTCAGTTGGGCTTCAGAGAAGAATGTTCCCTCTCTTCCCAGGGGGTTCTTAGTTCTCCAAATGTCAATCCAGTCCATATTGTCAGCCATTTCAAAAAAGGTCTTTGGCAGTCTGCCGTCTTTTGTAACATTTTGATTTTGTGACTTATCCATGTTTGTCGATACGACCCCATTCATATCTCCCATCATAATGATGTTGTTGTAGTCCAGATAGTCCAGCATAGTCTCATGCAACTTCTTGTAAAATTCCGATTTCCCGTCATTTGGTGCATAAATTCCTAATATCAAAATCTTTTCTCCTTGATGTTGTATCTCAATTCCTAATATTCTTCCATGTTCGTCTTTGAATAAGAATTTAGGTGACAGGCTCTCTTTTGCATATATCACCACTCCTCGCTTCTTTACTCTGTCCGAAGATATAAATTCTTGACCAAGTCTTTTGTTTATTAACACCTTTCTATGGAGCCTAGTCACATGTGTTTCTTGTAAGCAGATAATATCCAATTGTTCTTTTTTTAATATATGAAAAATTTTCCTCCTTTTTTCCGGGATGTTGCAGCCATTAATGTTCCAACTCATAAGTTGCAGAGACATCCTGAATAAATCTGGTTATTTTTCAAGGGGTGGTATCTTATTCAGAGAATCTTCAGGGTCCAAGGGTGCAGGTACCTCTGGTGTTTCAGGCCCTGGAAGTTGATCAATTCCTTTGTGAAGGTCCTCTCCGTATACGTTCAGAAATTTATCTCTGTCTTCCGATGTTCTGATTTTGATCTTCTTCCCTCTAAAAGTAAAAGATAGTCCTTGAGGAAATTCCCACCTAAAGATGATTGAATTCTTTCTTAGTAGTCTTGTCAACTCCAAATAGTTAGATCTAAGATCTAACAGTTGTTTAGGAATATCCTTGTAGATCTCAATTCTTTTGTCCAAAATGTCCAGTGACTTTCCGTAGTGTAGGCCCAAAATCTTATCCCTTTCCTCCTTTGACCTCAGTATTATCAAACAGTCTCTGGGCTTCTCTTTCTTTAGGAGTCTTCCGAGCCTAAAAGCCGAAACAATTTTAAAGTCCTTTTCCTCTAAACTCCAAAATTTGGAAAATTCTTTAGTCAAAAACTCAGCTAGGTTGCCTTCTTCCACTTCTGGTATTGCTCTTATCCTTAAATTGCTCTCCCTGTTCCGCAGTTCAAGCATGGACAAATAGGTCTGATGTTCACCTACTTGTTTGCAGAGTGGTCTTACCTCTTGTTCTAAATTTTCAAGTTTTTGGCTGGTATCTTCAGCCAATTTCCGATTTTCCCCTGCAGCCTCCTTCAATTCTCCGATTGCTTGAGTATTCTGTGCAACTTGTCCAGATAATTTATTTAAACATTCTATGTTCTGCTCAATTTTATATGTTTGCTCATCAGCTTTCTTGTCCAAAGATTCTACTTTCTTATCCAAAGATTCTAATTTTTCAAAAATTTTCTCTAAAATAGCAGTGCTTGCCCCTGAGGCCATATCTTCCAGTTGTAATTCCTCAGTTTCTCCCTCCCCTGCCCGAGGCAGAGAAACAGCTTTCACCTCAGAAGGCAAGGTAGGCACAGATGATCTACGTGCCTGTGAGGCTGCGGTTAAAGTTGTCAAAGTTGTTTGTTTAGTTCTTCCTCTCCTTCTTGTACCACTCATTCCAAAGTTATCTACAAGTCAAGGTCAAGCTGAGTTGTTCCCATGAGAAAGCCACGGCCCAGATGGTAACAGTCAAAAGAGGGCCGGGAAAAGGAAAGTAAAATAAAAGTCACTGTTATAAGTCCCAAATCCTCTAGGGGGAGTTTAAAATATTTCAGGAAAGAAATCAATTTCAATTAAAAAAAAGTCAGATTTCTAAGTCCAAGAACCTTCAATAAAAAGATTTTTCAGCAGAGTTGGGGTTTAGTACAGCAACAGTGTTTCTGATGGTGCAAGCTGGTAATCCAAATGCCTTAAAGTAACAAGTTCAAACTCTCTCAGATTGTTTCAAAGTTCAGATTCAAAGTATCCAAACTGCAAACTGCAAGCTGACAGCTCAGTTTCTCAGGCAGCTCCAGCGCCTGGGGTTTTTAGTTAGAGTGTAGCTCCAAAAGGAGAAAGATATCCCCGTGTAATTAAAGTTCATAAAAGTCCAACACATAAGGTTATTGTTCCACTTAGAATAAAGTTCAATGGGTGCTCAGATCAAATAGTTTAAAAGATCTCTCTTTGCCTCCACTCCTCCAGCTCTTTGCGTTCAAGTTCAATGGGAGCGGAAGACGGACTTCCTGTTTTTCGTCACTCCGCTTTCAGCCAAATTTAATATTTTAAAGTCCCAAATTGCATACAGTCAGATGTTTACTCACGGGTTGTTGTTTTGAAAGCATAAATTTCAGGAAGAAAGGTCAGCGCTCACTGGCAACAGCTACGCGGCTTCACTCCGCCGATTGCGGAACGACCCACAGCGCCGCAGCCTCCTCCGCGATCCGGAGCCCCTTACGGGGTTCCTTCAACGTTTCGGTGGCCGCTACTGGCGCCCGCCGGGTCCCGGGACCGCAGGCTTCTGCTGCCTGCGGTTTTCCGTTTTGGGTCTCCGCTGCGCCGTAGCGGACGACCCTTTTTCGAGCGGAGCTTCCCTTCCCCGTTAGGAAAGGGCAGCCATTACCCTTCGCGCCGCCTCCGGAAGTGTTGTAGTCCAAATAGTCCAGCATAATCTCATGCAACTTCTTATAAAATTCCGATTTCCCGTCATTTGGTGCATAAATTCCTAGTATCAGAATCTTTTCTCCTTGATGTTGTATCTCAATTGCTAGAATTCTTCCATGTTCATATTTGAATAAAAATTTAGGTGACAGGCTCTCTTTTGCATATATCACCACCCCTCGCTTCTTTACTTTATCCGAAGATATAAATTCTTGGCCAAGTCTTTTGTTTATTAACACCTTTCTATGGAGCCTAGTCACATGTGTTTCTTGTAAGCAAATAATGTCCAATTCTTCTTTTTTTAATATGTGAAAAATTTTCCTCCTTTTTTCCGGGATGTTACAACCATTAATATTCCAGCTCAAAAGTTGCAGAGACATCCTGAATAAATCTGGTTACTTTTCGGGGGGTGGTACCTTATTCACTGGGTCTTCAAGATCCAAGGGTGCAGGTACCTCTGGTGTTTCAGGCCCTGGAAGTAGCTCAGTTCCTTTGTGAAGGTCCTCTCCGTATGCGTTCAGAAATTTATCTCTATCTTCCAATGTTCTGATTTTAATCTTCTTCCCTCTAAAGGTGAAAGATAATCCTTGGGGAAATTCCCACCTAAAGATGATTGAGTTGTTCCTTAGCAATCTTGTCAGCTCCAAATAGTTAGATCTAAGATCCAACAGTTGTTTAGGGATATCCTTGTAAATCTCAATTCTTTTGTCTGAAATTTCCAGTGACTTTCCGTAGTGTAGGCCCAGAATCTTGTCCCTTTCCTCCTTTGACCTCAATATTATCAAACAGTCTCTGGGCTTCTCTTTCTTTATAAGTCTTCCAAGCCTGAAAGCTGAAATAATTTTAAAATCCTTTTCCTCTAAGTTCCAAAATTTGGAGAATTCTTTAGTCAAAAACTCAGCTAGGTTGCCTTCTTCCACTTCTGGTATCGCCCTTATCCTTAAATTACTCTCCCGGTTCCGCAGTTCGATCATAGAAAGATAGGTCTGGTGTTCACCTACTTGTTTGCAGAGTGGTCTTACCTCTTGTTCTAAATTTTCAAGTTTTTGGCTGGTATCTTCAGCCAATTTCCGATTTTCCCCTGCAGCCTCCTTCAATTCTCCAATTGCTTGTGTATTCTGTGCTACTTGTCCAGTTAATTTATTTAAACATTCTGTGTTTTGGTCAATTTTATATGTTTGCTCATCGGCCTTCTTGTCCAAAGATTCTACTTTCTTGTCCAGAGATTCCAATTTTTCAAAGATTTTCTCTAAAATAGCAGTGCTTGCCCCTGAGGCCATATCTTCCAATTGTAATTCCTCAGTTTCTCCCTCCCCTGCCCGTGGCAGAGAAGCGGCTTCTTCCTCAGAAGGCAAGGTACGCACAGATGATCTACGTGTCTGTGAGGCTGCGGTTAAAGTTGTCAAAGTTGTTTGTCTAGCTCTTCCTCTCCTTCTTGCACCACTCATTCCAAAGTTATCTAAAAGTCAAGGTCAAGCTGAGTTGTTCCCATGAGAAAGCAGCGGCCCAGATGGTAACAGTCAAACAGAGGGCCGGGAAAAGGAAAGTAAAATAAAAGTCACTGCTGTAAGTCCCAAATCCTCTAGGGGGAGTTTAAAATGTTTCTGAGGAAGAGATCAATTCCACTAAAGTTAATAAAATCAGATTTCAAAGTCCAAGAACCTTCAATAAAAAATTTTCCAGCAGAGTTAGGATTTAGTATTTAACAGCAACAGTGTTTCTAGTGGTGCATACTGGTAATCTAAATGCTTCAAAGTAACAAGTTCAGACTCTCTCAGATTGTTTCAAAGTTCAGATTCAAAATATCCAAGCTGCAAACTGCAAACTGACAGCTCAATTTCTCAGGCAGCTCCAGCACCTGGGTTTTTTACTTAAAATGTAGCTCCAAGAGAAGAAAGGTATCCCCATGCAGCTAAAACTCATAAAGTCCAGCACTTGAAATTATTATTCCACTTAAGATAAAGTTCAATGGGTGCTCAGATCAATTAGTTTAAAAGTTCTCTTTGCCTCCACTCCTCCAGCTCTTTGCGTTCAAGTTCAACGACAGCGGAAGACGGACTTCCTGTTTTTCGTCACTCCGCTTTCAGCCAAATTCAATGCTTTAAAGTCCCAAGTTGTACAAAGTCTTTTATTTACTCACGGGTTGTTGTTTCCAGAACAAAAATTTCAGGAAGAAAGGTTGGCGCTCACCGGCAACAGCTACGCGGCTTCGCTCCGTTGATTGCGGAACGACCCTCAGCGCCGCTACCCCCTCCGCGATCCGAAGCCCCTTACGGGGTTCCTTCAACGTTTTGGGGGCAGCTCCTGGCGCCCGCCGGGTCCCAAGACCGCAGGCTTCTGCCGCCTGCGGTTTTCCGATGTGGGTCTCCGCTTCGCCGTAGCGGACGACCCTTTTCAGCGGAGCTACCCTCTCCCGGTTAGAAGAGGGCAGCCATTACCATTTCGCGCCGCCTCCGGAAGCCCCGCTTCGGGAACACTATCCAACCATCTCGTCCTCTGTCATCCCCTTCTCCTTGTGCCCTCCATCTTTCCCAGCATCAGGGTCTTTTCCAGGGAGTCTTCTCTTCTCATGAGGAGGCCAGAGTATTGGAGCATCAGCTTCAGGATCTGTCCTTCCAGTGAGCACTCAGGGCGGATTTCCTTAAGAATGGATAGGTTTGATCTTCTTGCAGTCCATGGGACTCTCAAGAGTCTCCTCCAGCACCATAATTCAAAAGCATCCATTCTTCGGCGACCAGCCTTCTTTATGGTCCAGCTCTCACTTCTATACATCACTACTGGGAAAACCATAGCTTCAACTATACGGACCTTTGTTGGCAAGGTGATGTCTCTGCTTTTAAAGATGCTGTCTAGGTTTGTCATTGCTTTTCTCCCAAGAAGCAGGCGTCTTTTAATTTCGCAACTGCTGTCACCATCTGCAGTGATCATGGAGCCCAAGAAAGTGAAATCTCTCACTGCCTCCATTTCTTCCCCTTCTATTTGCCAGGAGGTGATGGGCCCAGTGGCCATGTTCTTCGTTTTTTTTATGTTGAGCTTCAGACCATATTTTGTGCTCTCCTCTTTCACCCTCATTAAAAGGTTCTTTAATTCCTCCTCACTTTCTGCCATCAAGGTTGTGATCACTGCCTTGCCGTGGCGAAGGGGCTTGAATAACCCAGAGAAGCTATGAGCTATGCTGTACAGGGCCACCCAAGATGGACAGGTCATAGTGGAGAGTTTTGACCAAACGTGATTCACCTGGAGCAGGAACCAGCAAGCCACTCCAGTATCCCTGCCAAGAAAACTCCATGGACAAAGAGAACAGGCATCTAAACTGAGCTGAGCTCAATCTTTGCACGGTTGACTGAGTGCCCCCTGCTGCTTTAACAATGGACTCAGTCTATTAAAAACCGATTAAGTAAGTTTCAAGTGCTCAAAATGGATATAATGTAAGAAGACTGTGTCAAATTGTTTTCCTCCTATTTGACGGCTCAGGAAAGACACCTAGCTTTGGAAAGCCACTTCCGAACCTGAGCAGGAGGTGGGGTTGGGGGCTTCAGCCCCCACGAGAGCAGGGGAATCCTGGCCGCGTTGTTCCCCCCAGCCAGCCAATATTTAGGGCTGGCGCGGCCGGGCTCGTCCTCTCTTGCCGGCTAGCCCTCACGTTTTTGGAAGGTTTGTATTAGGTTGGTCTTAGGCTCTATTTTGCTGTTCATCTTCTTTAGGTTAATTTTTCAGTTTCGCAGTAGCAGCTTCGGCAGCAGCTTCCCTCTAAGCCTTGGAGGAGCTCACCGAGTGGCCACGGGAGCAGGGGGGCGCTCTTGGCTAAGTGTGACATTGAGTTGGCTTTCCGTCTCCTGCCAATCACCCTGAGGAATTTCTATGGCCAGGTTTTAGATTTGAGGGGGCTTATTCCATAGACAAATCTATGCTGATAGGGTCTCAGTAGCTTGTGCAGCCTTTGAGTCATTTAGTGCAATTTTGGACTGGGCTCTTCGCTTTAGAACTGGTTCTGAAGGGGTGACCCATTACCTTGATAACTCCCCTCCCCCATCATTGGGAATAGCCTTGATTGCGCTTCTCTTTTAGAGGCTTTCACCTCCCTGGCTGAGGAGCTTGGGGTACCTTTGGTGGCGGACAAAACAGAGGGTCCAGTTTTGACCATAACCTATTTTGGGTATTGAATTGGACACTATTGCACAGACATCCCGCCTACCAAGGGAGAGGCTAGCAGCACTTAAAAAATTAATTCTGCAACTTCTTCCCCTCAAGAAGGTCACCCTTGGCCAGAGTCAATTCATGCTTCGGTCACCTCAACTTTGCATGCTGGGTAGTGTCCCCTGGCCGCCCCTTTTGTGGGCGATTGGCTAAGCTGTCAGCGGGACTGCATGCTCCGCAACACTGTGTGCACCTCTCTAAGTGGTCAAGTCAGACCTGAAGGTTGGGTCAAAGTTCCTGGAAAAGTACAATGGCATTTGCGGGCTGACGAGTTCAGGAATCACCAGGTATGCTTCTGGACCGACAATCACACGGTTGTCAGTGTCCTGTCAAAGCAATTATCGCACTCTCCTAGAGTGGCAAGTCTGCCCCGGACCTTTGTCCTTTTGTACTTAGAATTAAACATCTATTTCTCTACCAAATTTACCCCTAGAGTTAACAACGCAGCAAATTGCCACGGCCATTCCGGGAGCACCTTTGGAGCCTTGGAAGCGTGATGTCCTGAAGGGAGTATTAGCTTCAGGAGCCCCGTCCACGCTTAGATCTTATAAAAAGGCTTGGTTGGACTTTAGGGAGTTTCAAGGCAAATTTATTTAAATAAATAAATAAATAAATAAATAAATAAATAAATAAATAAATAAATAAAAATAATTTTTTAAAAAAGCTAGGCTTGACACACCTCAAGGCAAATTAAAAAATCCTAGGCTTGGCACACCTCCTACCAAGGCTGAAGCCCTGCAATACTTGGTACATTGGAGGGCGCTGGGTCGTGCAGAAAAGACTCTTTAACATCCAGTAGGCGGCAATCTCCTTTCTCTGTAAGGTTGTTTAATCCATAGACCCTAGTGTGGATTTTTTAGTGTGAAGGGCACTGTAGGGCTGGCGCAGGCTGCAGCCTCCTAAAAGTGATGGTAGAAGGCCCTTAACTTATGACATTCTATGCCAATTCCAAAATAAATAAATAAAAAAATATATAATAATAATAATAATAATAATAATAATAATAATAATAATAATAATATAAGAAGTATCTGTTGGTCCGAGGACAAGGCCCGGTTATTTTCAGCTGCATACTCCATTGTCTTTGGCGCTATGTGCATTGGCGAAGTGGTTTGTAAGGGCCAACCAGATTCCGCTGCCCGGGGTAGTTTGAGAGACCTGACCTTGTTCAGATCCAATTTAGTCCTGCATGTCCAATGTTCCAAAACCAATCAGCAGTAAAGGACACTAAACATTTCATGTACGTGAGACCAACCATCTCAGGTCCATTCCTTATACATTTGGATGGCTCCCGCCTTGCACGGCATCAGTCCACGCGCGTTATGCAAAGGGAGATTGCTGCCTGCGGTTTAGCCTCAGCTGAATTCGCGGCTAACTCCTTTAGGATTGGGGCCACCACCGCAGCAGTGCATTTGGGACTCTCAGCTGAAAGGATGAAAGACTTGGGGGCAGTGAAAGTCTGATGCATTTAAGGGATATATTCGTAAGACTTTGTGATTGTTCACAGTACACTTGACCTGGCTTTGTTACCTTCTTTTGCTTTCAGGTGACGTTGTGGTGCACATTTGGATTATAGGCCCTGCACTGTCCACTGGGATAGAAACCATGCCGTTAACGGGGACCTAGGGTGCAGGAGCTATGAGGGCGCGCATCTGGATAATCGGGCACAGCTTTGTGCATTGGGCCAGGGTCCGCACCATCAATTCCGGTCT
Organism: Podarcis erhardii; assembly: GCF_964252035.2. Taxonomy (NCBI): domain Eukaryota; kingdom Metazoa; phylum Chordata; class Lepidosauria; order Squamata; family Lacertidae; genus Podarcis; species Podarcis erhardii. The sequence goes on along the minus strand of NC_138506.1, from coordinate 21,562,408 downwards.
CGGGCCGCACCTTAACTGCATCAATATATCTTGGATCTCTCGGAGGGGAATGCGCTGGGCCGAAATGTTGCCCGCAATTAGGGCCAGAGCAGCAGCGGAGGGCCCCCCAGATGCTTTAGTTATCTAATTAGGCGAAAAGGATTTAGCTTACAGAAAGGCAGTCGACTTGATGTGGCATATCTTTAGTGACTTTGAGGAACTTAAGGCCTCTTATCCAAACATCACCATTCTTTGGGCCTTGTTGATGGAAAGGCGGGTTTGGAGAGATGGCAGGTGCCTGATAACAATAAATAGGGCTAGGAAAGCCTTGGATGGTGCGTAGAGTGGCAGCCCTGGGTTTCCTTTAAGACAAGGACTCTTTCCCCCTCCATCACCTGCCATAATCCCTCAAGTGTAAGAGCACGTACACACACCCCACCCAGGGAAGCGCCCATGGGTGACAATTACTGAGCAGTTTGTGACCATAGAATCTAAAAGCCCATCACTGGACTGCCCAGGGCAAGAATGTGTAGAGAAAAGTTCTATTGTTCTTTGGTGACGGGTACTTAAGCGGTGCTGGCAGAGATGCCTGGACATGTTTGCCTATGTTAATCCTTATGTAACTGAAATATACTCAGAGTCGCAAAGTGATTTCATGATCTTTATTCAGCTCATAGTAGTGAGGAGGAGACAGGAAAATTGGCTTCCAGATGGAGAGATCAAAATTAGAAACAGAATTGTTAGAACCCAATACTAAGAATTTGTCAAGAATGTATAACCTGCTGTTGAAGTGGAATACACTAGATGAGACAGTTAAATCAGTTATGATTAAGTGGGCACAAGATATTGGTTATGACATTATGTTTGCTGACTGGGAACAGTTATGGACCACCGGTATAAAATTTACGGCATGTAATGCCTTAAGAGAAAATATTATGAAAATGATTTATAGGTGGTACATGACCCCAGTCAAGCTTGCAAAAATTTATCATTTGCCCAATAATAAATGCTGGAAATGTAATGTGACTGAAGGTACTTTCTATCACCTTTGGTGGACTTGCCCGAGGATTAAGGTCTTCTGGGAAATGATCTATAATGAAATTAAGAAGGTACTTAAATGTACTTTTCATAAGAAACCAGAGGCATTTCTCCTGGGCATGGTCGGCCAATTGGTGTCAAGGAAAGATAGGACGTTTTTTATGTATGCTACCACAGCAGCAAGGATTCTTTTAGCAAAGTATTGGAAGACACAAGAATTACCCACGCTGGAAGAATGGCAGACGAAGGTGATTGACTACATGGGACTGGCGGAGATGACTGGCAGAATCCGTGACCAAGGAAAAGAGACGGTGGAAGAAGATTGGAAGAAACTCAGTACATAACACCCCTTCCCTCTAAGTTCCAGTCCTGCCCGGGAGGTCGCATTCATAGTCCTCGAGGTACACCGGCGGCCTACGTGTGCGTTGCAGCCTGGGGTGTTCCCTGGTCCGGGGTTCAGGTTCTGGCTCGTGTTCCAAGGATGCTGGCTGTGATGGGGCTGTTTGGTCTGGCGCAACCGGCTCGCTCAGTCGTGGTTCTGGTTCCGGTGTCCTTTCGGCCTCGCAGGTCCTCTCTGTATTTACTGATTCTGCCTCTCCTGCTGGCCCCTGCTGCTCTATGGGCCTCACTGCCCCTCTGTTCCCTTGGGACTCCTCTGCCCTTTCCTCCTCCTGGTTTTCTCCTGGGAATCGTCGCCGTATCTGGTCGCAGTGGCAGCGCCAGCATTGCCCCCCATCCGTTAGCACCTCATACGACACGGGGCCAGTGACCCTGGTGACTGTGGCGGGTACCCATGCTGGGCCTGCCCCAAAATTCTTTGCGTACACTGGGTCCTGAGCCTCGAAGGTCCGGGGGTTCTTGCCTTCCCCCACCACTGCCTCATCCTGAACTCTATCAGGGTGAAGGCGGTCCAATCTGATTGCAAGGCGCCGACCCATTAGTATTTCAGCGGGGCTCTGGCCAGTCGTTGAGCTGGGGGTGTTGTGCTGTGCTAGAAGGAATGTGGCAAGGCGGTACTCCCAATCCCCTTGCGTCATGCGGCGAAGGGTGTCCTTGGTGGTCCGCACCATGCGTTCTGCTTGGCCATTGGTGGCAGGGTGGAATGGTGCCGAACGGATGTGGCGGATGGCGTTCTGCGCTGTGAAGGTTTGGAATTCTCCTGACGTAAATGCAGTCCTGTTGTCTGAGACGAGAGTGTCAGGGAGCCCGTGGGTTGCAAACAGCCTGCGTAGTACCCGGATGGCTGCGGACGTAGAAGTGGACGGTACCAGTGCGACTTCCAGCCATTTGGTGTAGGAGTCCACCACTATGAAGAATGTTTTCCCCTGAAAGGGGCCAGCGAAGTCCACATGCAGGCGTGACCATGGTGCTCGGGCGGACTCCCAGGACTGGACTGGGGCCCTTGGGGGATCTGGGCGGGATTCTTGGCAGGCCTGGCAGTGTTTGACCCAGGCCTCTATCTCTCCGTCGATCCCCGGCCACCACACATAACTCCTGGCAAGGGCCTTCATTCTTACTACCCCTGGGTGTGTCTCGTGTAGGGCTGTGAGGACCCTTTTGCGGAGGGGCTGGGGAACAACGACCCTGCTTCCCCATAACAGGCACCCCTTGTGGGCCGACAGTTCATGTTTGCGGGTTGTGTAGCCGGCGAATTCTGGCCCGGGGCTGCTGCTGGGCCATCCCCTCCACACCCAGTCCAGGACCCAGGAGATGACCCTATCTTTCTTGGAATGGTGTGCAACTTCTTGTGCCTGAATGGGGCGGTCGGGAAGCAGCTCCAGGCTCATAACCTCTTGTGCAGGTGCTGGGTTGGGGCCTGTTTCCGGTAGTGGTAGCCTGCTGAGGGCGTCCGCATGGCCCATCGCCTTCCCCGGACGGTGAATCAGTGCATACTGGTAGCTGGCAAGGAAAATTGACCACCTGAGGACGCGAGGAGACAGCACTTGGGGGTCTGCTTTTCAGGGGCAAACAAGCCAAGCAACGGCTTGTGGTCAGTCACCACGGTGAAGGGCCACCCGTACAAGAAATCATGGAATTTTTTTACTCCCTTCACGATTGCCAGACCCTCCTTGTCGATTTGCGAGTAGTTCCACTCGGTTGCATTGAGTGTCTGGGAAAAGTATGCCACCGGTACCTCTCTTCCATCCGGGAGTTGGTGTCCCAGGACAGCGCCAATTCCATAGGGCGAGGCGTCGCATGCTAGCACCACCGGCAGCCTCTCGTCGAAGTGTGCCAAGAGCGAGTTTGAGACAAGCAAGTCCTTGACTGCCTGGAATGTGGCCTCCTGGCGCTGGCCCCACACCCAAGGGGCCCGCTTGTCCAGGAGTCTGTGTAGGGGCTCCGCTACCGCCGCCTTGTGGGGAAGGAAGGAATGGTAAAAGTTCAATAGTCCCAAGAAGGCCTGAAGTTCAGTCTTGTTCTTGGGCGCTGGGGCATCACAAATGGCCCGTACCTTGTCCCCAGTCGGGTGGACCCCTTCTGCGTCCACCATAAATCCCAGAAAGTCCACCTGAGGCACTCCTAGTAGACATTTTCCCCGCTTCACCTTGAGACCCGCCGTCTGGAAACGGTGCAGAACGGTGCGGAGGCGGTCCTCAAACTCCTCTGGTGTGGGCCCGGCAATCAACACATCATCGAAGAAGGGGGTGATGCCAGGAATCCCCTTAAGTAGAGAGTCCATTAGATTCTGGAATATGCCTGGTGCCACGCTGACACCGAATTGCAGCCGCTTTACCCTGAATGCTCCTCTGTGCGTCACAATCGTCTGTGCCTCTGCTGTGGCCTCATCTACTGGCAGCTGTTGATATGCTAGGGCCAAGTCCAGCTTGCCAAAAATTTTCGACCCAGTCAGGGTGGCAAGAACATGGCTGACCACTGGCACTGGGTATGCGTGGGCCGTGAGGGCCTTGTTTATGGTACATTTATAGTCTGCGCAGATGCGGACCGAACCATTAGGCTTGACGGGTGTGACGATTGGGGTTTCCCAGGGGGCATTAGGCACCGGCTCCAGCACTCCTTGCTCCACGAGCCGGTCCAATTCCTCGTCTATACGGGGTTTCAGGGCGAACGGGACCCGGCGGGCCTTGAGCCTGACCGGTCGTACTGCGGGGTCAAGCTGTAGAGCAATGGGGGGGCCCGTATACTGTCCCAATTTCCCATCGAAAACCCTCGGAAATTCCTTGCATATAGCGTCCACGTCCACTTGTAAGCTAGTGTGGTTCACCCCGGTGACGGCTAGCCCCAGTGGTCCAAACCATGCCAATCCCAGTAAGCTAATGTAGGGGCCCTTGACCACCAGCAATTCCAGTTGCCGCGTCCGCCCTCGGTATTGCACCCTGAAGGTCCCCACCCCCATTGTGGGGACCTTACGTTTCTGGAAGTCCCGGAGGGTGAATGGGGCCGGCCTGAGTTTGGGACCCCCAGTAGGACACAGTTTCCTTAAGGTCCTTGCCGAGATTATGGATAGAGTTGAACCCGTGTCAAGCTCCATGCGGCATGGGGCCCCCTCTATCTGTACGTCAACATAAATTTTCTCTACGTTGGGGTGGGGCAACTGGTATACCTGGAAGTCCGTGAGCTCTGTCGAGTTGCCTTGGTGCGTTGGGCCCCGGGACCTGGGGCTCTTGGATTGGTCATCTGATGCCTGGCGTCGGGTGGGCCGAGCCCGACACACCCAGGTGATGTGTCCCAATTTTCTGCACTGCCTGCACTCTGTGTTGCGGAAACGGCAGGTCCTCCTCTCGTGACTTTCTCCACAGCTTGCGCAGTTCCCTCCTTCTCGTCGAGGCAGCTGTGGTGTGTGGGCTGCTTGAGTGCGCTGCTGCACCTCCTCCCTGTTGGATCCTGAGTCGTCGGTGAGGTCTTCGTGGTGGACCCTCGGTTGGGATGGCTGGCTCGGCCGTGCCTCTTGCATCAACCTCTCGGCAGCTTCCGTTGCCAGGGCCTCCTCCAGAGCGACCTGGAACGTTAGGTCCTTCTTAGCGTAGAGGCGTCGTTGCAGCTTCTCATCCTTCAGGCCACCGACGAGGCGGTCACGAAGCATGTTCTCCAGCTCTGAGAAGTTGCAGAACCGGGCGGCTTGGCGGAGAGAGGTCACAAACCCAGTTATGGTTTCCCCAGGGGCTTGCCGCTTTGCGTAGAAGGCATTTCGACGAGCCACCACTGAGGGCTGTGGCGAAAAGTGCCCCTTCAGCTGTTCCATTATTGTTTAGTATGGAACAGTAGCGACGTCTTCAGGCGCAAGGAGAGCCCGGGCGATTTCAAACGTCTCCTCTCCGCAGACGCTGAAGAATATTGCCCTCTTCTTGGCATTTTCTTCATCGGTGACCCCTTTGGCTTCTAGGAGGAAGGTGAAACGGGAGGCGTACGCTTCCCAGTCTCCAGATGCTGGGTTGAACGGCGAGAAGCTGCTGTCGGTTGCCATTCTGAGTTCCTTGTGTCCCGGAGCTGAAGCCTGGATACACGGTGCGAGGCAGCGGTGCGGCAGGTGGCGGTGCTGCGGTGCGGTGTGTGGCAGTCAGCTCAGCGGGATCCCACCTTCGTCGCCAGTGAAATATACTCAGAGTCGCAAAGTGATTTCATGATCTTTATTCAGCTCATAGTAGTGAGGAGGAATGAATGAAAGTCCCCTCAAAGTATCTGCTTTATATACATTATTTACACAATGGGCTGCACATGATTGGCTAATTCCGGAATTCTACTGTAAGCCAATCAGGTTGTGGATTCACTTCTATCTGGAGCATGATTGGGTAGTTCCTGCCAACCAATCATACTGCTGCATTGTTCTAGGACCAATCAGACTGCTGCATTCTGAATCCTATTGTTCTAGGACCAATCAGACTGCTGCCTTTTGGATCCTATTGTTCTAGGACCAATCAGACTGTTGCAGTTTGGATCCTATTCAACTCAGTACATAACAGTAACCCTCCCCTTTATTGACATTTTAGTGACGTAGTAGTGATGTGTCAGTGACTCTGTATGCAATGTATTCTGGGTGACCGTGGAAAGTTTTAAAAGTCCATGTGACCCCATGCTTGAGGTTCTTACTCTAGTGGGGACCTGTTGCGCAACAAATAATGATCTTGGTCTACTAAACGCTGTTCTGCTCCGATTTTTGTGGCTGGGATCTCCTTCCTTTCTGGGCTGTGGAGTAGCCCCTCACTCCAGAATTTTCCCTTTCATAAGCAAAGCAGGCAGTAGCCTCCTTTCAGGAATGGCTATATTTTTAGTTTGGCTCCTGAGTCCCGAATGTAGTCTGACATTGTGTAGGGTTAAAATATTTTTGTGAGGAGATTAGCAACTGATGGCTGGGTTGTACCATTTCAGAGTGCTGGGCAAGGGAAAGCTCACATGGTTGAATGCTCTTCCCTTTGAAATAATCATAATCACAATTTATCCACATAGAAAAATAACATTGCAGAGGCAAAAGGGTTGCCTGCTATGCTGGGGCCTTTATAATGTGGGATTTTTTTTAAAAAAAATTGCTTAAAAAAAGGGGGGGGAATGGAGCACTGTCCCAAGCTCTCAGTGCAGCTTGGTATAAGACAAATTTGGGGTTAGCTTTTAAAGCCCAATTCCCCATCAAGGAACTCAGTGTCCCCTAAGTACATTATCGGTCAGAAAAGAATGCATGGAGGCAGGAACCAGTCAAATCAAGGCAGATCTTTATTTTTCTTTTGCAACAGCATTTCCTCCCACCCTTGCAAGGAGGTGAGGGCCCAGAACAAAAGTGTGTAACGATTTTTAGAGACTTTAGAAATTGCCCAACCCCTTAGCGAAAGACCACCTACAAGCATATCAATGTAGCAAAAAGAAGCAACAGAAATGTAGCAACAGAAATTTGAGAGTATGGCTTGTCATCTGGCCATTTGCAAGCGGATTTCCCTGTCTCCCCAGTTTTTCTTTGGTAAGTGGTGTTGGTGCGTGCAGGGGCGTAGGAAGGGGGGCGGGGGCCATCATGGAGGGGGGTGACAACAATTACTGCCCTACTAGGGTGGTTCATAAAAAACTTTTTTTATATAATGCCTGCTTCAAAGGTCTTATCTTACTACACTAGGGATTATATAGCTATATCTGAAATTTCATGCATATCAGTTAATATCTTGACCCTCCTCCACAAAAACAGCTGTTTACTTTCCTATGTCGTGAAGGCTGAAATTTCAATTCAGTGGAGCAGGGTCAAGATATTAACTGATATGCATGAAATTTCAGATATAGCTATAGAATCCCTGGTTTAGTAAGATAAGACCTTTGGAGCAGGCATTTTTTTTTAAAAAAAAGTTTTTTATGTACTGCCCTACCCTCCACTGGGCTTCCCGGGTCCTGGAAAGTCGGCCTACGTTAAGAAAATGAGATTAGGCCTTGCCTTGCCTTCACCCCGCCCCCTGCCGATTGGCCAGCTGGGTTGGTGGCGGGGCATAGGCAAGGCAAGGTCAAATCTACTCGGCCTAGCCTCATTTTCTTCACATAGGCCAACTTTCTGGGCTGCTGGGGAAGCCTGCCAAGGCCGCTGCCTGGCCTTCCCCCCCCCTTTGTGCCCCAATCCTCCTCCAAAAAGCCTCTGCTGTCCCCAAAAGTGGAGTGCGCGGGACAATGGCAGTGCTGCAGCCCCGTTTTGCCCACGTGTGGCACCAGAAGGAGCCACTCTGGGTGCTTGGCAGGCCAGCCTCCCCTGCATGAAGCTAGGACCCCCCCTCACTCACTCACTCACACACCACAGTCTTCCCTGCATGAAACATATGAGAAAAATCAGCAAAGCAGTTCTGTGGTTAATTGACCAATTCCTTTAAATAGAAGAAGAAGAAGAAGAGTTTGGATTTGATATCCCGCCTTTCACTCCCTTTAAGGAATCTCAAAGCGGCTAACATTCTCCTTTCCCTTCCTTCCCCACAACAAACACTCTGTGAGGTGAGTGAGGCTGAGAGACTTCAGAGAAGTGTCACTGGCCCAAGGTCACCCAGCAGCTGCATGTGGAGGAGCGGAGACGCAAACCCGGTTCCCCAGATTACGAGACTACCGCTCAACCACTACACCACACTGGCTCTATTAATGAAGTTCACACTTTTGACAACCAGTCTGATGCATTTGCAGAAAAATATTCCTAGACACAAGACTTTTATTTTTTATTTTTTAAGCCCTTTCAGTCTCCCATCTCGAGGCTAAGTACAGCAAACTGTACATTCCCACCCCTTTCCCCAGGGCTGGATTATTTACTTCTGTGTGCTTGTGTATCTGTCTCCCTTGTATCTATTAGGGACTATTCTCTCGCCTTTCCTTTGATATCTATGCTACTGATTACTTCTGCCGTTTTAAATTTAGAGAAAGTGTTTAATTTAAAAAGGATCTGTACTATAGAATAACAGTGGTAACAATACATTGAAGACAAGTAAATATTTTGGGGAGGGTGGTCCCAGAGCCCTAGCGCCACCATCCCAAAGAGGATAAAATGGGGGGACTTTGGTACTCTTTTGTCCTCCCCCCCCGTCTTTCTATCTGAGCTGGCTCCCTGCCTGTTACGTTACATGCAGGGAAACCTGTGTGGGGTTCCTGTCTGTGTAAAGTCTTCAAGCTGTTTCTGCGTGCGGCTGACAAATCTGCCCCATTGCCAAAATTTTGTAGAATGGTTTATTTAAATATTAAGGTTCATTATTGTTTCACAAGATGTGTATCTCTTTAAAGGCCAGAGTAAATATCATGACCTAGTTTTACAGCTGTCATGCACCATATCATTTATGTAAAAGTTGAAGACTGTGGGAGCCAATATGTTTCACGCCTTTTGATGCCTTGAATGCTTCCGACAGACTTCCCTTTAAACCCACTCTGACTCGCGTTTTGGTGCCACAATACAATTCACTAATTAAGAATAATAGTCGTAAGTCTATAGTGGCATAGAAGTCACCGCTTCTATTGCATCTGCAGAAAACAGCAGCAGGAGACTCTTTCAGGTGGTTCGCAATCTATCGGAACCATCTTCATCATCGGGGCCTGGTAGGGACCCCAAGATCTCCTGCAACGATTATGCAAAGTTTTTTGCAGATAAAATCACTCAGATTCGGAAGGAGGTAGACTCCACCATGGGAGCAGGGCTGGGGCGGGAGAGTGCTAGAGTCCTGTCTGGTCAAGTTGCATGGAATCAATTTCAATCCGTTACCTCCGAGGATGTGGACAGGCTGCTTGGACAAGTGAAACCGACTACCTGTCTCCTGTCCATTAAACTTTGATTAGTTTAATGTTAAGTAAACGTCCAGTGCGCTTCCAACGCCATAAATCTTATCTCAGCAGAGAATTTCGTGCAGCGGCTGAAGGAGGCAGGAGAGTCAGTACCTTTTATAAATGAAGAATCCTGGAGCAAGCACTTTGGAACTCAGGGAAAAACTTTATTCACAGAAGCAAAAAAAAACACCCTGGCGATAAAGCATCCATGCTTTTATCTCCGGCATAAAGAAAACTTTACTCTAAACTTAACTCATATCAGCAAACACGCCCACGGCCACAAACTGAGTCTGCGAGTCAGGTCAAGGGGGGAAGAGAGAGAAACACGGGTGAACTGACTATTTATACAAACCAACTCACATTCCTGGATGCTTAATGACTTTCAGCTGCTCAGTGATTAGAGCGACTTGTTACCTCTTAACCCTTTAGTACCAACACCCCCTCTCGCTCGTAACACTGAGCTGTACCAACCTTAATTCAAATTTAAACCTGAACAAGGTGGTTGTCACCAATGGAAGCTAAGGCTCTGAAAAAACTCAATATGGAGGCAAACTGTCCGAAATATTGGGAAATCTTGGAACAAGAAGGAGACAGATTAAAACTGCAGAAATTAAAAAACAAAGTACGAGACTGGCTTCATTACTATCAAATAAGGGAGGTTTTTAATTTGGATAAGAAAATTGGTTTTCAGGTGGAAAAATCAAAATTGGAAACAGAATTGTTAGATCCTAAAACTAAGAATTTGTCAAGAATGTATAACTTGCTGTTGAAATGGAATACACAGGATGAAACGGTTAAATCTGCTATGATTAAATGGGCACAATATGTTGGACATAACATTATGTTGGCTGACTGGGAACAGCTATGGACCGCTGGTATGAAGTTTACAGCATGTAATGCCTTAAGAGAGAATATAATGAAAATGATGTACAGGTGGTACATGACACTAGTCAAGCTTGCAAAAATTTATCATCTGCCCGATAACAAATGTTGGAAATGTAAAGAGATTGAAGGTACATTCTTTCACCTTTGGTGAACGTGCCCAAAGATTAAGACCTTTTGGGAGATGATCTATAATGAAATGAAAAAGGTATTTAAATATACCTTCCAGAAGAAACCAGAGGCCTTTCTCTTGGGCATGGTCGGCCAATTGGTGCTAAAGGAGAATAGGACTTTCTTTATGTACGCCACAACAGCAGCAAGAATACTTATCACAAAGTATTGGAAAACACAATATTTACCCACCCGGGAAGAATGGCAGACGAAGGTGATGGACTATATGGAACTGGCTGAGATGACTGGCAGAATCCGAAACCAAGGAGAAGAGTCGGTGGAAGAAGATTGGAAAAAATTTAAAGTTTATCTTCAGAAATATTGTAAAATTAAGGAATGTTAGAAAGATGTTGGAATAGAATTATGTGGTTTTAGCAGAAAGGATATAAAGGATTAAGTAAAAATAATTTGGTGAAAGAAGAGAATGCAAAATCATAATATATTAAGATAAACTATTAAGATAAAAACAAAGCTGGAAAGGATTTGCTGAAATATCTAACTGAATTAGAATACAAAAATGGGAGGTGTGAGGAGGTCAAGGAAGTAAGTGAATGAAAGCAAGTGATGTAAAGGTTTGATCTGTTTTCTTTTTTCAATTGTTTGTATTTTTTCTGTCCTTTCTATTTTTTTCCCCTTTTTTATTTTTTCTCTTTGTAATCTTTAAAATTTGAATAAATATTATTTTAAAAAAACCAAACAAATTTAAACCTGAACAGAAATATTTATGAAATTGCGGACTCAAAGCTTTTGTAAAACCGTCTGCGAGATTTTCTTTGCTTGGACAATACTTTAGTTCAATTAAGCCTTGTTTTACACTTTGGCATACAATTTGATAACGGATATCCAAGTGTTTTGTGAGTGCCTTGAATTCACCTGATTTAGCTAGTTTAATACAAGGTTGATTGTCTTCCCACACTCTGATAGGTAGGGAACATTCTCCAAACAATTCTTGTACCAGTTGCTTATAAAATTCCAGTTCTCTACATACATCTGATAATGCATTGAACTCAGATTCAGTTGAACTTAAAGCTATAAGTGATTGCTTTCTTAATCTCCAACCAATTAGTGCATTTCCAAATTTTATCGCCATTCCTGACACTGATTTTCTATCTGGTCCAGCATCTGCCCAACTGCTGTCGGCCCAACATTCAAGTTGTGTGCTGCCCTCTGCTGATAGTTTTAAGCGAAACCTTTTGGTAGTTTGGAGATACCTTAAAACTCTTTTTACTCCTTGCCAAGCATGCATTGATGGTTTTTCAGCTTGTCTGCACAGCATGTTGACAGCATATGTTATATCGGGCCGAGTCCACTGTGCAATGTGGAGTAGACTGCCTATCGCTGACTGGTAAACCCCGGGATTACTGAACTCTGCCTGTTGCTCGGCTTGAGCATCCTTTGTGTAACTTAACTCCATTGGGGTTTTAACACCAGCACAGTTGTCCATTTTAAACCTTTCCAGCAACTGCTGGATCTTAGCTTCTTGGCTGAGCCAATAGTTCCCATTTTCATCTTGTTGAATTTTAACTCCTAGATAAACAGATACAGTGCCTAGTTATTTTATCTGAAACTTTTCTCCAAGCTTTGTGGCAAATTGTTGTGCAAGTTTATCGTCCTTTCCACTGTATAATAAATCGTCAACAAATATCAAAACTGCTTCTTGTTCATATCCCGAGCCTTTTAGATAAAGACACGCATCTGCTGCACTCTTTCTGAACACCATGCTCTCTAGAGCATCGTTTAAGCAGGAATTCCAATTACGGGTGGACTGTTTCAACCCATAAATGGATTTGTGTAGGCGCCAGACCTGGTTTGGCTTGTCTCCTAAAAAACCTGGTGGTGGTGTCATATAGACTTCCTCCTGTAAGTCTGCATTTAAATAAGCCACATTGACATCAAAATGAAACAGCTTATTTCTCTTCTTAGCTGAAGAGACTAGAAGCATTCTTAATGACTCCGATCTTGAAGTAGGGGCATAGATTTGAGAATAGTGAACACCTTTGCGCTGCGAAAATCCTTTTGCAACTAGTCGGGCTTTATATTGCAACTCCTCAGTAGTTGTGGGCTTTAAACGATATACCCATCGACAACCTACAGCTTGTTGCCCTTTCGGAAGCTCTGTACTTGTAAACACACCGAGAGACTTCATTGAAGCCATCTCCTTTTCCATTGCTTCCTGCCACTTTACGGCTTCTGAGCTTGGAAGCTGTTGTACCTCTATATAGCTATCTGGCTCACACTGTGCCATATTTACGTATACACTTGTCACCTTAAACTGCTCTGGTGGTTTGCCCTTTGTGGTACGTTTTGATCTGCGCAATTGTTCCTCTTGTGCCCCCTCTGACCGTTGGCTGTCAGAATCTGTCTCAGACTTTATATCTGGATGCGCCTCTAGGGATAAAGACCTCCGTTTAGATACCTCCCTTGGGCTTGGCGTTACAGGCGACCTGCTTCGCTTTTGCTGTCTGCTAGGCCTACTGACTGGCAATGTTGGAACACTCCTAGATTCTGGCTTTTCTACCTCAGGAGAAGAACCTTGTGCCTGGTCAGAATCTATCTGCATCTGAACCATGTGCACCATCCCCTTCTGGCTCACCACCCTCTGGACTTTCATTCTCAGCATAAATGCCTATATCATCTCTCAAAATGTCAGGATTAGCATTTAAGTGAGTCCATCCGGATTGCTCACAAAATTCAGCGCTCCTACTGATGACCACTCTTGTAGTATCCCCATTTGGGTTCACGAACCTCCAAGATTTGGCGTGTGGTTCGTACCCACAAAAGATGAGTTTCCTAGCCCTTGGACTTCCCTTTTTCCTTAACGCTTTTGGGATAAGTACATAGGCTTGAGATCCAAACACCCGAAAGTAATTAACTTTGGGCTTCTTCCCGTTTAAAGCAAAATATGGCGTAGTGTCAATTACCGAATTATATACTCGGTTCAGAATATGAGTAGCCGTCTGCCAGGCTTCCGCCGAGTAACTTTGAGGGAGTTTAGAATCAAACAACATAGAGTTTGCCAACTCTTGTAGAACCCTGTTTTTACGTTCTGCCACGCCTCCTTCTTGGGGGGAATAAGGTGTAGACAGACGATGCTTAATTCCCTTTCTCTTAAAGAAATTCTGCAACACAGACCCGGTAAATTCTGACCCTCTGTCTGTCTGAAAAGCAAATACTCTAGTACCGAATTCAAGTTCTACTGCACGAACCCAATTTTTAACTGTTTCTGCAGTATCTGCTTTTGTTTTGAGAGGAAAAAACATGTGACTTTTCTTTTGTCATCCGAGAGACACAGTGCATACCTCGAACCTCCCATGCTAGCAACAGGCATTGGGCCACATAGGTCCATATGCACAAGTTGGAATACTTTGTCAGATTTCCTATCTGAACTGGGATAACTGCATCTATGAACCTTCGCCCTTTTGCATGCAATACAATCCAAATACTTAGTGCATTTGTTCATTTTGCACCCTTCTGATAATTCGGGTTGCTTTTTAACATACTGAAAGTTAATATGTCCCAAACGGCGGTGCCATAAATGAACACAAGAATTATGGGTGGGCGAGTTCACACAACCAGCATGAATCTGTTCAACTTCATCTGGACTTGTCTCAAAATAATATAACCCATTTCTGCATTCCACCTGCAAAAGAGATACGTTATTCTTTGAAATAGTGCAAACCCCATTTTCAAACACAGTTTTAAACCCATCTCTATCAGGACTTCCGGGTTAGCGCGATCGGCTAATGGCGGATTCCCTCCGAGCTTCGGAGGGAATCTGCTCAGCGGGGGCTGGGTCTTGCCGTGCCGGCGACACGGGGACCCTTAAAAACCTCGGGCGCGAATGACCGGGGACGTGGTGACTCGGCGGGCACCGCTAGCGCCCTCCCGACCCGCGAAGGAGCCTTTTTAAAGGCTACGGAACGGGTGCCAGGGAGCGGCGTGGTGCTGTGAGTCCTCTGCTTCCCCCGCTGAGTGAAGCCGCATGCCATTTGCCGGACAGTGCTGACTTCTTCCGTCTAAAATTCGGACTTAAATTTAAGAGCAACAACCCGTGAGTAATCTGGAACCGAACTTTTGAAATTATTTACATATAGATTTGGTACGAGCGGGGGTAGGTGAAAAGAGGAAGTCCGCCTCACCCCCATTGTAAACAGCTTAACAGCAAGGATCTGTCAACTAAGGTTGTGAGAAGAGTCGTCGCTTATTTTTTAGTGATCGGATAAAAGATATTAACTCCACGGATTTTAAAAGATTAAGTTATCGTGCTGGAGGGCAAGAGTTTAGATATTTGGATTAAGTACCACTTTTCTAAAGACTGGGAGTAACTTGTGAAAGAGCCTGCGGTGGATTTACAAGCCTTTGACAGCTGTCAGATTAGCTGTCAAGGTCTGGGAATAACTGAAAGTTTTAACTCTTAGCCGATTATCTGGATATAAAGTAATTTAAAGTAAAGGAAAATTGATACAAATAACATTGACTTTTGGGTCGAAAGTGAAAGGAATACTAAGTAACAAGAATCCCTCTAGAGGGGATCCACAGACATTACAAGATGGGAATATGTCGGGAAATACGAGCAGAGCTGCAAGAGCTGGTTGTTCTCATGAGAAAGCTGCAAGAGACGTACGAGCAAGGTCATGTTTGGTCTACAAGCCCTTCAAAGCTGAAACCAAAAGAAAATATAATCACTGAGATGGAAAAGGGCCTGATACTCAAAACACCGGCAGCTGGACAAGAAAGGAAACTAAAGAAAGAAGAGGAGGAAAAGACATTTGTCAAACAAGAGACGGCCGAAGGGATACAGAAGACAAATGAGAGCCGAGGACCTATCAAGATGACTTCAAACCCAACCAGAGTGAAAGCTGGACTAGCTGGGATGTATGAACTTAAGAAACAAAGACAGAGTTTCACACTTAAACAACTTGACTTGGTTGGAAAAATCATTGACAGTATTGGGAAAGTACTTTTTCGAGTTTGGGTATTTAATATAAAAGATTTTCAAAAAAGCCGGCTGAGGGGGACTGAAGGGGACTTGAGAGCCTCGGACGTTAGGGCACCGGGTTAAAAAGATAGACTGATGGACCTAGGTTTGGGGTGAAAACTGGGGATGGAAAAGGAGGGTTTGGGAGCCCGAAGGGGACCTGATTTTCACTATGCAGTGTAAAAATTCTTTTTTCTTTCTTTTTATCTTATTCTTTAGTAATAAAATGGGGAATTCGTGGACGGGAACCAGGGACAACCTTAGGAAAAATATTTTTATTTTTATTCTCTATTCTCTCTGCTCTTCTATCCTGTTTATATATGAACAAGATATATAGTTTAAGTGTCTTTGATTAGATTAAAGCAAATACAATATTGAAATAATGGTTAAAACAAGTGATGATATTAAGGTTAAAACTTGCTGAACAAATATGGGAAATGGAATACAAGAAGGGGAGGCGTGGGGAAGTCCAGAAAAGAAGTTACTGAAAATGGGATTTAAAAGGTGGAATTTTTATCTTTTCTTTCTTTTTTCTCCTTTCTTTTTCTTTTCTTTCCTTTTTTTCTTTAATTTCTCGTTATGTATGCACCTTTGTTATTTGTATTTTTCAAAAATGATAATAAATATTATTAAAAAAAATAAAATAAACCCATCTCTATCAAGTTCTGACACAGACAAAATACACCCCTTCATTCCCTTTAGCACATAGGCATCAATTTCTGTATGCAAACAATTCAAGAACACTGTGCCTACGGTCTCTAAGGAACGCTTAGTTGAATCTGCCATTGTCACAACTTTAAGGGTTTGCAAATGCCTGCAATTCTGCAAACGGACACTAGATGGCGGCACCAGGTGGTGAGATGCACCACTGTCGATCAACCAGCGTAGATTGCTGCCTTGGCCACGCCCTTGCATCAACGCCATTGCTGAAGCCATGTGCTGTGGGAGTAGCCACGACCTCCTCCTCTTCTCCGACGTCCCCTGGAACTCCTTGTCTGGTAACTAGGGGAAATGGCCTTGGTGCTGTCTTGACCAGGTTCACGTGTGCAGTTCCTGATTAAATGGGAAGAGGAACCACAGCGAAAACAGTGTCTAGCTGCAAAAGCATTTACTGTATTCTCAAACTCAGCATCCCCACTCTTAGGCACAGCACAACTCCCCTTTGATGACAAACCTCTTTCTCTTTGCCTTTTATCCTGTTCATCTGCAAGCCGCTGCAGAACCGTCCAGACCTCATGTGTGTTCTTTAACTCAGAAATGTAAGGCATTTGCTCTGGTCCCACTGCCAAAACTAATAGACCTTGGGCTTTCCTGTCGCGTTGCTGTGAAGCTGCTGCTGCTGCTGCTTTGTCTTCTGCAGACGCGCCTGCAGCTGCCTGTAAAGGCGGTGCTTCAGTACAACTCCACAACTCTTTTGCTTATAACCATACCCTTACTCTAGCCTTCCAATCTTGCCAATTTTTTCCATTGAGTCACGTAAACGGGACAGCAAAACTTTCCTGGAACTCTGCCATCCTCCCTGGGGCTTAGGAACGATACTCACACACCTGTAGGCCGTCTCCCAGCATCTGAGTTGGCTCCTTGAGGAATAAGATGTCTTCCAGCGAGTACAAACTGTGCAGTGCCTGTTTAAAACTTTTTTTTTTCTAGGCACGTTGCAGGACTCAAGCTGCTTTGAAGGCTTTCGTTTTCGGCAACCGCTTCTGTCTTCGCTCCAGTCCTTTCATAAATCGCTCTGAACTGCACTCCTTATCTCCTTCTTGACGTACAAACAGCCATAACCTGTCCATTAAACTTTGATTAGTTTAATGTTAAGTAAACGTCCAGTGCGCTTCCAACGCCATAAATCTTATCTCAGCAGAGAATTTCGTGCAGCGGCTGAAGGAGGCAGGAGAGTCAGTACCTTTTATAAATGAAGAATCCTGGAGCAAGCACTTTGGAACTCAGGGAAAAACTTTATTCACAAAAGCAAAAAAACAACAACCCTGGCGATAAAGCACAATGCTTTTATCTCCGGCATAAAGAAAACTTTACTCTAAACTTAACTCATATCAGCAAACACGCACACGGCCACAAACTGAGTCTGCGAGTCAGGTCAAGGGGGGAAGAGAGAGAAATACGGGTGAACTGACTATTTATACAAACCAACTCACATTCCTGGATGCTTAATGACTTTCAGCTGCTCAGTGATTAGAGCGACTTGTTACCTCTTAACCCTTTAGTACCAACATCTCCTTGATCCTTGCCCATCCTGGCTAATAAAAGTGAGCCGGGACGGGCTGGACGATGGGCTCTGCGGGGTGGTGAATGCTGTTAGTTTCTGTTTGTGGAGTCACAAGACTCTGTTTACATTCCAGAGACAGTCCAGGCTGTTGGAAGTCTCACAGGAGACGGGAGACGGATGTGACGTTACTGGTTTCCTGTTCCTTTGTTCCTTTGTTTCAGTTGCTCTCTGCCTTTCATGGAGAGAGGATGTGTTTTCTGTCTGCGTAGTTAGGAAAATAAAACTCTTTGTAATGTAGCCATAAATCTCATCACTTCCGCGTGCTGCTTTGATTCTCTGCTGAATGGGAATGTGCCTGAGGCCTCATCAAAAGCTCAGGTCGTTAATCACGTCGGAGGCTATTCTGAAGGACTCGGCCGGAGGAAGATGAGCTTTATCAGCTCAGTCAAAAGCAGATTCCGACATTTTTGGTTCAGGGCCCAGAAGAACGGAATGCAGATTATCTTCTCTGCGTGTCATGTGCTCAAGCCCTGGGAAGCCAGCAAGTCCCTAATTAATTGGCAATAAGGATGGACTTTGAACTTCTAGCCAAAAGCCTGCGGCAGAAGATCACCGTAAGCAAAAGCCTCATGCAGCTGCTTGTAAAGAGACAGAGTCTGATTTAAAGGCACAGACATGGCCAATCCAAAAGTAACAGAGGCTATTCAATTTGCGATGGAAATTACAAAGCTCTCAAAAGGGTATTATCAGGACTGGGTGCAGTATGCAGAAGCTCTGCTAAGAACAGAGGGTCTGTTTAATGTGATATCAGACACCCCCCCCCCCAGCTCCAGTAACTGAAGAATGTGAGGCTAAGGATTCCAAAGCAAGGGGGACTCTGACGCTTATCGTGTTTCCTGAATAGTTATGTCTTTTGCGTGACAAGGCCTCAGACAAAGAGATGTGAGACAGTCTCCAACAGTCACATTTAAGAACGGAGGTGGGAGCTTCTTTGTTCTTTTACACCAAGTTTCATGATATGGCACTTGCTGATGGAGCAGATGTACATGCTCACCTCATGGAAATGCAGAATCTCAGGCATGAGTTGCAACAGTGTGGAATCACCTTTCCAGAGGCTGTGTATTCCTTCACGATTCTACATTCTTTGGGTTCAAGTTGGGAAGCAATTGCCAAGCAGCTTGCTGTTTTGCCTACCGCTCAGCTTACGGTAGCGCATGTTACTGCTTTGGTGTTGAATGAATGAATGAATGAATGAATGAATGAATTTATTAATACGGTCACAGACCAGCATCAACACACACAATCTCGTAGATCATAAAAAAAAAATCAGAAAAATCAGAATACAAGGGACAATATGAATATAACACAGATTTAAAATAAAAAATTAAAATTAATTATTAGCGCGCCCCCTGTAATTAACATTTAGGGGTTTGGTCATTATGGGATACCACTTGCTTCCTGTGATTGATTGCAGACACACAAAATTTAGCTACATTTAATGTAATCTTTTAATTCTTGTCCTCTAGCAGTAGTTTTAAACTATGATATTCCGATTCTTTCCTGGACTTTTGCACAACAGGTGTAATAAAAGTCAGACGTATATCCTCATAAAGACGACAACGTAATAGTACATGTGAAGCAGTTTCAACTTCCAACGAGCCACAAGGGCAGACCCGTGCTGTATATGGTTTACCCTCGAATCTGCCCTGAAGTAAGGCAGAAGGGAGAACATTAAATCTAGCGAGGGTAAAAGACCGTCTGTATTTGGGTACCTGAAGACCTGACAGATAATTAGCTGGAGAGAAACCTCTCCCCTGGTCCCTTATTGCTGGGTGTTTGATCATTTCACTCATATGGCATTGTAATTCTACGTCCCAGATACGCTGGCGAATTGTAGTCCTAGCTTTCTCGAAGCCTGTCGCTATCAGGGTCTGCTGTGGGATCCCCAAGCCTTTAAGCTTTTCCAGCAGTGTAGCTTTCCATCTGGATTGGTAAGTATCTAATAAGGTTAAAGGTGCCAGCCCAACCGGGAAGAAAATAAGCTTTAGCCAGTAATGGATCTTCAATATCCATATCCGGGTACTGATAGGAATTTGCCCAACCTCCAAACGAACCGCTATGTTGGATACGCAAGAGGGGATCCCCAGCAGGCAGCGAAAAAACTTAGTTTGGAATGCCTCTAAAAGAGTAAGGTTTTTAAAGCTGCAGATCTGGGATCCATATAACAGTTGTGATAGTATTTTGGCAGCAAAGACCTGGGAGGCTGCCGGTATGTGTTGGCCCCCTTTCCCGTAAAAGAATCTTATTAACGCTTTGGTAGATCTTTCTGCATTTGCAATGGTATTGTTAATCTGAAAGCGCCAGGAGCCCCTTTCCTGGAAGGTTACACCCAGGTATTTAAAGGTTGCTAGCTGTTCTATTGAGCGATTGTCTATTCTCCATTTGTGCCTCCTCCTTTTTTTGGAGAATACCATGACTTTGGTTTTGTTGTAGTTAATTATTAGTTGTTCGATGCTACAGTATTTGGTAAAAGATCTCAAAAGTTTTCTTAATCCAACACAAGAAAAAGAAATTAAAACTGTGTCATCCGCATATAAAAGGACCGGGAGGGGCGTACCAGCCAGTTTGGGGGGATGGGCATTTTCTTTCTCCAGATTTCCTACTAGCGAATTGATATAGAAGTTAAATAAAGTAGGCGCAAGAACACACCCTTGCCTAACCCCCTGATGGATTTGGATTTCCTTGGATAGGTGGCCCTGTTGGTCACACCTTACCCGGATCCGTGTATTTGCATATAGACTGTGGATGAGATACAGTAGGCGTTTGTTTATATTTGCGGCGCTTAGCTTTCCCCAAAGCCTGTCCCTCGGTATTAAATCAAAAGCAGATTTGAAATCTATAAAGGCCACATATAAGGAGCCTCCTTTTCTTGAAGTATATTTCTCCGCAAGATGTTGGAGAACAAGGCCCTGGTCTAATGTTGACCGATTTGCCCTAAAACCCGCCTGTGCTTCTGAGAGAATGTGGTTTTGTTCCAACCAGTCCACTAATTTATCACATAGGTGGGCAGCGTACAATTTGCTAATGATACTTAGGAGGCTAATTGGCCTATAATTAGCCGGATCTGATCGGCTCCCTTTCTTAAATAAAGGGATGATGATTGCTAATCCCCAGTCCTCAGGGATAGTGGCCGATTGGTCTATGCTGGTAAATAGGGCAGCTAGCACAGGGGCCCACCAGTCAACATTAGCCTTAAGGAGTTCCGGTGTAATGTTGTCTACACCGGATGCTTTTCCAGGTTTAAGGGATTGGATGAGCCTATAGATCTCTTCAGTTGCTACTGGGGGCCATTCGGCACCAATATCACTCGAAACTGGGGGCTGTCAGCATCGCCCTTGAGCCAGTGTACCAACTGGACTCATGCACTACAGCCCCGACTGGGCTAGGCGAGCTGGGTAGCACTGCCAGAGACCTCCTTTCTCACAGGAACAGGTCACAGTGCTGTGGACTCACAGCTTGGAGCTGAGAGCACCGGATTCACTGTCTCAATAATACAGTCGTTGCGCAGCAGCGTTTTGCAGAGTCTTGCAGAGTATAAACCACTCGGAGAGCAGCTCTGTAAAGTATCCTCCTTTTATTCTATAACTACAGCTATAATACAAAACTATATACAGAGCTAAATATTCTGAGCATACATCAATGCTATACTCTGAGTGCCTGCAGCTGCTCCTAGCAGCAATCTTATCTATAAACACGATCTCTTGCACTCACTCTCCGACACACTGACTCTCTCTCTCACAGATTCACTCACTTGACTAATTAAGTAGAGAGCAGTACATTGCTCCTCCTCTCTGTAGAGTCAGCAGAGACCTCAGGAGATTCTCAGGAGATTCTTGGGTATGGGAGGGTTGAAATCTCCTCATCCTCCCCCATTTCATCCGACCATTCAAGAATCTTTAACATAACTGCAATTTGCACACACACTCCAAAAGTTGTTCTCTGCTTACAACCTTGGTAACATATTTGCAGGTATCTCTCTCCCCCCTTATCTAAGACACTTTATCACATCATTAAACAGTTACTACAACCACTCTGTGTCTATTAGGAAAGAGTTAAAACATAAATCTCAACCTGTAGTTTACACAAAATACACACTGTGAATACACAAATGAATAAGCAGCTTCTAGAAAAATCTTCATACACATTTCTTCCTATCAGATACAAACTGACATTTCTAATCAAGCAGATTTGAACAAACCACTTTAAACACATGCTTGCTCCTTCAATCCTGATCCTTCAAATGTCAGGTAAGGAAATAAATGAAGCGTTTTGTGCTACTACTCTCAGCACACTTCATGCTAGGTTTAAAAACCCCACCAGAGTTGCATGTGACCGCAGCCTTTGCAAACTCTTCAGAAAACCTTTTCGGTGGTACACCCTTGGTGGTTCTCTCGGATCTGCGCAAAACTCTTTGATCCTCTTGTTCTGGTGCTTCCTCCTCTTTGGGAGAATGGGGAGCTAAAGTATATGAAGCTGCTAAGTCTGAATCAGCGTCAGACTCACCTGAGGCTTTTGGGCTCTGATAATCTGTGCCACCATCCGGAACTACATTGGCATCAGGATTATCAATCACATCAGAACTTGCCTCCCTCTTAACTTTCTTTGCCCCTCTTGCACCATCATCACAAATGGGATGGCACTGAAAAACGCCAACTCTGTCCCATTGTGGATTGTCGTCAATGCTCCTGGTCAGCCTTATGGTTTTCGTGTCTGTGATCAGGACACGATAAGACCCTTTCTCATATCCTAGGAAAACACCATGTTCTCCACGCTTACTCAGTTTGTCACCCTGCGAGGTGTACACCCAAACCTCCGAACCAAAAATTTTAAAGTGTTTCACACATGGCTTCCTTCCGTGAAGCATCTCATATGGGGTGCAATTTACTGCGGATTGGTACCTCCTGTTATACACGTGACAGAAAAACGAAAGAGCTTCGGCCCAAAAAGGATTGGGCAGCCCCGAATCATGTAACAGTGTTCTGATTCCTTGCTGCAGGGTCTGGTTCATTCTCTCACATAAACCATTCTGCCAGGGCGATCTGGGCGTGGCGGTCCTATGCTCAATGCCCTGTTCAGAAAGAATAATAATAATAATAAATTTTATTTATATCCCGCCCTCCCCAGCCGAAGCCGGGCTCAGGGCGGCTAACAACACTAAAACAGTACAGCATTATAAAACAGTATAAAAATGGATTAAAATGAGTTAAAATCAAAATTGATGGCAACCATAAACTAAAGTTTTGTAAAGATTGCCAGAGGAGGGAGTCAGGCTGCGCCCTGACCAAAGGCCAGGTGGAACAGCTCTGTCTTGCAGGCCCTGCGGAAAGATGTCAAGTCCTGCAGGGCCCTTGTCTCTTGTGAGAGAGCGTTCCACCAGGTTGGAGCCGCAGCCGAAAAAGCCCTGGCTCTAGTTGAGGCCAGCCTAACCTCTCTGTGGCTTGGGACCTTCAAGATGTTTTTATTTGAAGATCGTAAGTTCCTCTGTGGGGCATACCAGGAGAGGCGGTCCCGTAGGTACGAGGGCCCTAGGCCGTATAGGGCTTTGAAGGTTAAAACCAGCACCTTAAACCTGATCCTGTACTCCACCGGGAGCCAGTGCAGCTGGTATAGCACCGGATGAATGTGATCTCTAAGCGAAGACCCCGTAAGGAGTCTCGCTGCAGCATTTTGCACCCGCTGGAGTTTCTGGGTCAGTCTCAAGGGCAGCCCCACGTAGAGCGAGTTACAATAATCCAGTCTGGAGGTGACCGTCGCGTGGATCACAGTGGCTAGGTCAGGGCGTGAGAGGTAAGGAGCCAACTGCTTAGCTTGGCGGAGATGAAAGAATGCCGCCTTTGTTATAGCTGCAATCTGCGCCTCCATGGAGAGGGAGGTATCGAAGATTACACCCAAACTCTTAACGGACGGTGCTGGCACTAATTGCACCCCCGCAAGAGATGGGAGTTGCCCCCTCAGCCCCCTGTCGTCCCGTCCCAGCCAGAGGATCTCTGTCTTCGAAGGATTTAACTTCAGCCGGCTCCCACGTAACCATCCAGCCACAGCCTCCAAGCATCTGATCAGTGTGTCTGGGGCAGAGTCCGGGTGGCCGTCCATCAACAGATAGAGTTGGGTGTCATCAGCATACTGATGGCAGCCCAGCCCAAAACTCCGGACAAGCTGGGCGAGGTGGCGCATAAAGATGTTAAAAAGCATTGGGGAGAGTATTGCACCCTGGGGCACACCACACACCAAGGAGTGGCGGGATGACAATTCCCCCCCAAGCGCCACCCTCTGTCCCCGACCGGAGAGAAACGAGCGCAGCCATTGAAGGACTGTGCCCTGGATCCCCACGTCGGCAAGGCGGTGGTCCAGGAGTTCGTGATCGACCATGTCGAAGGCTGCTGACAGGTCTAGAAGAATCAGCAGCCCCGACCCGCCTCGATCCAGCTGCCTGCGGAGATCATCTGTTAGGGCGACCAGAGCCGTCTCAGTCCCATGACCAGCGCGGAAGCCGGACTGGAATGGATCCAGAGCCGATGTTTCATCCAGAAACCTACCAAGCTGTTCAGCAACCGCTCTCTCAATCACCTTACCCAGGAATGGAAGATTCGAAACCGGGCGGTAATTGGATAGATCTAAGGGATCTAATGATGTTTTCTTTAAGAGCGGGCGCACCACTGCCTCCTTCAGTTCCCCTGGGAATGTCCCGGTGCCAAGGGACAGATTGATGATATCCCCCAGGGGGGCCCGCACCTCGTCTGGACACGCTCTAATCAGCCAGGACGGGCACGGGTCGAGAGGACATGTGGTGGGCTTTCCAGCTCGGAGGAGTCTGTCCACATCGGCTGGGGATATCCGGTCAAAGTGGTCCAATACTGAACCCGAGGGCAGTCGAGGGGCCTCCAGTTCCTTTATTGTATCCAAATTGGCAGGGAGGTCATGGCGGAGCAACAAGACCTTCTCCGCAAAAAAGCTCGCAAATGCCTCACAGCTGTGTGTCAAATTGTTATTTAAATTTGGCTGTCCTTCGAGGGACGTTAAAGACCGAATTATACTAAATAATTGCGCCGGGCGAGAGCTAGCGGATGCAATGGAGGCCGAGAAGTAAGACTTCTTAGCGGCCTTCACTGCCATCTCATAGGTTTTCATAAAAACCCTATAAGATGTTCTTGAGGCTCCGTCACGGGCACCCCGCCATACTCGCTCTAGCCGTCTGAGGTCCCGCTTCATTTTCCGGAGCTCCTCGGTAAACCAGGGAGCCCGGTTTCTGCGGGGTCGCAGAGGGCGCTTAGGTGCGATCTCATTGATGGCTGCCAGGAGCTGGGTATTCCAGGCCTCAACAAGCTCAGTCAATGAGTCGCCAGGGGGAGAAAGGTCCCGCAAGGCTTGACGGAATCTATCAGGGTCCATCAGCCTTTGCGGGCGAGCCCAAATTGGCTCGCCACCCAAGCAGGGTAGGGGTGGAACGTCAATCCTGGCTTTCAGGGCATAGTGATCAGACCATGGCACCTTCATCGAAGGAAACATGATCACATCTATACCGATGCCAAAGATCAGATCCAGCGTGTGGCCTGCTTGATGTGTGGGGCCCGAAACAAACTGGGAGAGCCCTAGTGTCGCCATGGAAGACACCAGGTCCAGAGCCTGCGAGGAGGGAGTGGCATCAGCATGGATGTTGAAGTCCCCCAATACCAATAGGTTAGGGAACTCCAAGGCCCAGCCGGCCACCGCCTCCAGCAGGCCTGACAGGGTGGCTGCTGGTGCGCTGGGTGGCCGGTACACCAGCCAGACAGCCAAGCTCACCTCGGAGCCCCATACTAGGCCAACACATTCAATGCCGG
The DNA here is from genome assembly GCF_964252035.2 of Podarcis erhardii. Lineage (NCBI taxonomy): Eukaryota > Metazoa > Chordata > Lepidosauria > Squamata > Lacertidae > Podarcis > Podarcis erhardii. The sequence continues at coordinate 21,537,045 of NC_138506.1, read as the reverse complement.
GGATCGATGGCGATGGTAGAGCCCTGAAAGGACAATCTTCCCGGATTAATAACGCCACCCCTCCCCCCCGGCCCACAGTCCGCGACTGGTGGAGGACGGAGAAACCCGGGGGCGCCATCTCTCGTAAGGTAACAGTATCCCCTTCGCGCACCCAGGTCTCAGTCACACATGCCAGGTCAACCCCCTGCGAGGTGAAGAAATCTCGCAGGGTGGCGGTTTTGTTGCCTATAGACCTGGCATTGCACAACACCAGTGACGGAGGTGAGTAATCCTTGCTCACCCTACCCTCGTCTCTCGGGATGGGGCGCAGATTGGAAGGGGTACGAGCATATCCGTATCTCAATCCCCTTCGCCTATGACATCTGCCCCCACCGCCATACCTCCCTTGCCCCTCCACAGTAGGAATCCCAAGCCTCAGGCTCACCTCCATTTACAGAATATAAAAGCAAACAAACAAAAACAATTATACGAAAATAAAGCCAATCCCCACCCCACTCCACAACCACCCCACCCCAACCCAAAATAGACCAAAACAAAATAAAAATACATGGATAAAAATCACCGCTTATGGTGGTACAACAAAGCAAAACAAAACAAAAAACCCACACAGTTTAAAACATATAAAAACACTTCAAACAACCGCTGCCGCAGCACCAATGTCCCCAAAGGTGCGGCAGTGATGAGCGTAGGCCCCGCCCCAAGGCCTGATGGAGAGTGGGCCTGCAGGGGGAAGCCCTCCCCACACGCACGGCGAAGCGGCAGCAGTGGTGTTCCGAGGCCTCCTTGAAGCCTTATATGCTGAGATGGAGTCTGGGGCCCGCCCCCAGGCCCAAGGTGGAGAATGGGCTTGCAGGGGGAGCGGTCCTCCCCAAGACTCACCGGCAAAGCGGCAGCAGCAGTGTCCCGGGCCTCCTTGGAGTCTTTTATGCTGAGGTGGAGTCTGGGGCCCGTCCCCAAGCCCAAGATGGAGAGTGGGCCTGCAGGGGGAAGCCCTCCCCACACGCACGGCGAAGCGGCAGCAGTGGTGTTCCGAGGCCTCCTTGAAGCCTTATATGCTGAGATGGAGTCTGGGGCCCGCCCCCAGGCCCAAGGTGGAGGATGGGCTTGCAGGGGGAGCGGTCCTCCCCAAGACTCACCGGCAAAGCGGCAGCAGCAGTGTCCCGGGCCTCCTTGGAGTCTTTTATGCTGAGGTGGAGTCTGGGGCCCGTCCCCAAGCCCAAGATGGAGAGTGGGCCTGCAGGGGGAAGCCCTCCCCACACGCACGGCGAAGCGGCAGCAGTGGTGTTCCGAGGCCTCCTTGAAGCCTTATATGCTGAGATGGAGTCTGGGGCCCGCCCCCAGGTCCAAGGTGGAGGATGGGCTTGCAGGGGGAGCGGTCCTCCCCAAGACTCACCGGCAAAGCGGCAGCAGCAGTGTCCCGGGCCTCCTTGGAGTCTTTTATGCTGAGGTGGAGTCTGGGGCCCGTCCCCAAGCCCAAGATGGAGAATGGGCTAGCAGGGGGAAGCCCTCCCCACACGCACGGCAAAGCGGCAGCAGTGGTGTTCCAAGGCCTCCTTGAAGCCTTATATGCTGAGATGGAGTCTGGGGCCCGTCCCCAGGCCCAAGGTGGAGGATGGGCTTGCAGGGGGAGCGGTCCTCCCCAAGACTCACCGGCAAAGCGGCAGCAGCAGTGTCCCGGGCCTCCTTGGAGTCTTTTATGCTGAGGTGGAGTCTGGGGCCCGTCCCCAAGCCCAAGATGGAGAATGGGCTAGCAGGGGGAAGCCCTCCCCACACGCACGGCAAAGCGGCAGCAGTGGTGTTCCAAGGCCTCCTTGAAGCCTTATATGCTGAGATGGAGTCTGGGGCCCGTCCCCAGGCCCAAGGTGGAGGATGGGCTTGCAGGGGGAGCGGTCCTCCCCAAGACTCACCGGCAAAGCGGCAGCAGCAGTGTCCCGGGCCTCCTTGGAGTCTTTTATGCTGAGGTGGAGTCTGGGGCCCGTCCCCAAGCCCAAGATGGAGAATGGGCTAGCAGGGGGAAGCCCTCCCCACACGCACGGCAAAGCGGCAGCAGTCGCTCAAACTCTTCTGAACAAAACTCTCCACCCCTGTCAGTGAAAATACAACGTACATTCTCATTATGTACATTCCTGAGCCATTTACAAAACTGACGAAACTTGGTAAAGGCTTCAGACTTTTTCTGCAGCAAATAGACCCAAACATATTTTGAATAGGAGTCTATCAAAACCATGAAAAACCTTGAATTGCCTCTAGAGAGCGCTAGAGGCCCCACTAAGTCTGCATGAATGACTTCGTATGGTTTCTTGGCCTCTCTCCCAGACTCTGTACCTTTGGGAGCTTGCCTTGCCTTACTTTCAGCACAAGAAACACATTTCATGTGGTAGGGACATTCTTTCAGCTTCATACCCTGAACCATATCAGGCATTTTTGCCACAGCCTGGAAATTCAAATGACCATAAGCACGGTGGTAATAATGAATACATTGGTCATGCAACTTTTCATTCTTATCAATAGACAAATTGCAACACTCTTTCTCAGTTGCTTCTGCAGTACCTGTACCTGAAACAAAAGGCAATTGATACAGACCATTTACACATTTTGCAAATAGAATGAGCTTGCCATCTCGACAAATTTCACAGCGAGATTTAGCAAACACCACCTTAAAACCCTGATGATCAAGCTGGGAAACACTCAACAAATTGTCCTGAATATCAGGCGCATACAGGACATTCTTAATAGTTGCATTCAGGCTCTTTAAGAACACAGTTCCCTTAGCCTCACTCGTGAGAACTGTCCCATCTGCTTGATGAATTTCTTTCTCTTGCTTCTCAAGCTGAACAAAGAGATTCTTATCTTTGGCTACGTGGTTGGAACAGCCAGAGTCGATCACGAAGAAACTCCACCAACGTTGACTAGAGCAGCGAGAAATCAAGGCTTTTGAAGTAGCAGGTGCTTGGGGATTTCGTCCTCCTCCCCCTCTGCCTCTGAAGTTTCCCTTCTTCGTTGAAGATTTCTTGCAGCACTGGAAACTCAAATGGCCTTGTGCTCCACATGAAAAGCACCGCCTCAACTTTAGTGCTTTAACAGCAGCAGTTTCACTTTCACTTTCCCCTGCTGAAGACTCAGGCACATTTTCAAGCACATTTTTAGCAGCATAGTCCCGGCTTTCTCTAACAGCCTGTCTGCGATCCCACTCATTCAAGAGCACGCTAGACACATAATCTTCTGTTAGCCGGTCAGCAGGCATTGTAGAAATCTGGGCAGCTACTCCATCATAAGACTCATCTAGGCTATTTATCATCAGCATTGCAAACACAGCCTCTGAAATAGCCAGATCTCGCTGAACAAGGTCCTGTCTGAGACGCTTTAACTGAGATAGATGGCTAGGCAAATCACCACCTTTCTCCAACTGCAACCTGCACAGCTTCTTGAAGAAAATCACACTGGAACCAGCATTCTGTCTCAGATGCATATCTCTCAACTTATGCCAAACAGCTTGTGCAGTCTCTTGACCCTCTAAGTTTACCAGCAAGTGGTCTGAAACACTCAAAACAATTGTCCCTCGGGCTTTCATATCTGCAGCATGCCACTCAGCCCAATCATCATCATCTTTATCTGGAGGGTCATCTTCTATCGTGTGAAATAGCTTTTCCCTCTGCAAAAGCGCTTTCATCTTAACTTGCCAAACTGCATAGTTTTCAGGCGTGAGGAGAGGAAAGGATAGAGCCATCTGGCCAGAATGTGCACAGGCCATGTCTGCTATTACTTAGAGCAAGACACTTCCCTCGTGCAAACACAGATAAAGTCTTGGACTTCTTCAGCCACTCTCTCCCCCACTCAGAGCGCAATTAACAGGCAAACAGGGATGCTATCTTCTTTCTTTGGCAGTCAGCAACATACCTCAAGCAGCAGCAACAGCAACAGCGGCAGCTTGAGCACTCTGCTCCAACACAGCTCTGCTTCTAGGCACCACAAATCTTTTTTTTAAAAAAAATATTTTTTATTAGTTTTACAACATAAACAAAAAACAAACAAACATAACGCGACTTCCCCAAACCTCCCCTTCACTGCATCCTTATTTTAGAATTTTTTAGCAATCCTTCATCCCTTTTTATATTTAATTCTCTTTAGAGCTTTTTTCTAAATTTCAGTTTTTACAGCTGTAATTCTTTATATCTAATCCCTTGACATCTTTAACATTCCGAAATTTTACAACAATTTTTAAGATAGATTTTAAATTTTTTCCAGTCTTCTTCCACTGTCTCTCTCTTCTGGTCACGGATTCTGCCGGTCATCTCTGCCAGTCCCATGAATTCAGTCACCTTGGTCTGCCATTCTTCCAGAGTAGGTACTTCTTTAGTCTTCCAATACTTCGCCAAAAGAATTCTTGCTGCTGTTGTTGCGTACATAAAGAATGTTCTATCTTTCTTTGGAACCGTTTGGCCCACCATGCCCAAGAGAAAAGCCTCTGGTTTCTTTATAAATGTCCACTTAAGGATTTTCTTAATTTCATTATATATCATTTCCCAGTAGGCCTTAATCTTCGGGCAGGTCCACCAAAGATGATAGAAAGTTCCTTCGCATTCATTACACTTCCAACAATTGTTATTGGGCAAGTGATATATCTTTGCAAGCTTGACTGGGGTCATGTACCACCTATAGATCATTTTCATTATATTTTCTTTCAAGGCACTACATGCCGTAAATTTAATACCTGTGGTCCATAACTGCTCCCAGTCAGCAAACATAATATCATGACCAACATCTTGTGCCCACTTAATCATAGCTGATTTAACCGTTTCATCCTGTGTGTTCCATTTTAGCAGCAAATTATACATTCTAGACAGGTTCTTAGTATTGGGTTCTAGCAGTTCTGTTTCTAACTTTGACCTCTCCTTCTGAAATCCTAGTTTCCTGTCCTGCTTAAAGGTTTCATTAATCTGATAATAATGTAACCAGTCTCGGACTTTAGGTTTCAATTTCTCAAAACTCTGTAGTTTCAGGTTTTCACCATCATATTCTATAATTTCACAATATTTTGGCCAATCTGAGTCCATATTGAGTCTTTTTACCGCCTTAGCTTCCATTGGTGACAACCACCTGGGGGTTTTACTCTCCAACAAATCTTTATATCTATTCCATACATTGTACAGTGCTTTCCTGACAATATGGTTTTTAAAGTTTCTATGTACCTTTACCTTGTCATACCATAGATATGCATGCCAACCAAAGTTGTTGTCATAACCTTCCAGATCCAGAATATCTGTATTCTCAAGAAGTAGCCATGGTTTCAACCAGCAGAAAGCTGCTGCTTCATAGTAAAGTTTTAAGTCCGGCAGGGCAAAGCCCCCTCTATCCTTTGCATCGGTCAAAATCTTAAATTTTATTCTGGGTTTTTTGCCCTGCCAGACAAATTTAGATATGTCTTTCTGCCACTTCTTGAAACAATCCATCTTGTCTAAAATTTGCAATGTCTGGAACAGGAATAACAATCTCGGCAGTACATTCATCTTAATAACAGCAATTTGGCCTAACAAGGAAAGTCTCAGCCTAGACCATATATCGAGATCTTTCTTCACATCCAACCAACATTTCTCATAATTATCTTTAAATAAGTTCACATTCTTAGATGTTAAGTTCACCCCCAGATATTTTACTCTTTTTGCAATTTCCAAACCAGTTTCTCTTCGAAAGCTATCTTTTTCCCCCATCGTTAGATTTTTTTCCAAGACTTTTGTCTTTTGTTTGTTTAATTTAAAACCTGCTACTTGACCAAATATTTCAGTTAGTTCCAAAACTCTTTTTGTACTGGCTTCTGGGTGTTGTAGTGTCAAAACTAGATCATCTGCAAATGCTCTTAATTTATATTGTTTAGTTCCGACCTGTATTCCTTTAACCATCTGGTCCCTTCTAATCATGTTCAGGAAAACCTCCAGAACCGATATAAACAATAGTGGGGATATTGGGCATCCCTGTCGTGTCCCTTTCTCTATTTGGATCTCGTCCATAACCATACCATTTACAATTAGTTTGGCCTTTTGCTCAGAATATATTGCACCTATACCATTTTCAAAGTTTTTGCCTACCCCCATCCCTTGGAGATTCCTCTTCATAAAACTCCAACAAATGTTGTCAAAGGCTTTCTCTGCGTCCACAAAAATCAAAACTGCCTTTCTATTTATGTCAGTTTCCAGAAGTTCTAAAATGTCTATAATGTTCCTCACATTGTCTGACAATTGTCTACCTGGTAGAAAGCCTGTTTGGTCCCCATGAATCTCCTCCAACAAAACTTTTTAAAATCTTTTTGCTAAAATATCTGCAAAAATTTTATAATCCACATTCAAAAGTGATATAGGGCGGTAGTTCTTAACCTGATGTTTCTCAGTTTCTGTCTTCGGTATAAGTGAGATGAATGCTTCCTTCCACGATTCGGGAGCCTTTTTCCCCTCCAAGATTTGGTTACTAACTTCTTTCAATGGTTGTACTAGCCATTCCTTCAGTGCTTTATAGTATTTCGCAGTTAGTCCATCTGGTCCTGGTGATTTCCCTAGTTGCATATTCTGGATGGCACTCTCTATTTCTTGGTCTGTAATTTTCTCATTCAAACTCCTTCTATTTTTTTCCGAAATTTTTGGTAAGCCGTATTTTCCAATAAATTCTTCTATCTGTTGTTCACTTTTTGGCCCTTGTTTGTACAGTTTCTTAAAAAAACTTTGGAAACAATTACTTATCTCATTTGGTTTATTAATAAGCTTCCCGTCTACTTCGAGTGATGTCACCGTGTTTAGCTTTTGTCTCTTTTTCAATTGCCATGACAGTAGCTTCCCACATTCATCTGCTGACTCAAATGTCTTTTGCTTCATTTGTTTTATTTTCCATTCTATTTCCTGGTTCATCAGTTCCATATATTGTGTTTGATAAAACTTTATTTCTCTTAAAATCTCATGTGAGTTAGGCTTAGATCTCAGTTTCTTCTCCCCTTCTTTTATTAGGTTCCAAATTTTCTCTTTCCTCTCATTCTGTTTTTTCCTCTTTATTGCATTCTGTTGTATTAGAAAGCCACGCATCACGGCTTTACTTGCGTCCCAAATTACTCTTTTTTCGACATCTGATCTCAGGTTTATCTCGAAGTAGTCTTTAAGTGTCTTTTGGGCCTTTTTACAGATTTCTTCATCTCCCAAGAGAGTGTCATTCATTCTCCATCTAAAGGTTCCAGATGTTGTCAGTTTCATTTCCATCTTCACAGCATTATGGTCGGAACAGGTTTTTGGGCAGATTTCTGTTTTTTTAACCCTTGATGCCAAATTACTAGAAATCCAAATTTGGTCAATTCTAGTCCATGTCATTTTTGCTTCAGAGAAAAAGGTCCCTTCCCTTTCCAGAGGGTTCCTAGTTCTCCAAATGTCGATCAGGTCCATAGTGTCAGTCAGTTCAAAAAAAGTCTTTGGCAGTCTTCCATCATTAGATATTACTTGTCTTTGGGCCTTGTCCATGTTTGTGGAGACAACTCCATTCATATCGCCCATCATTATAATTTTAAAGTCCAAAAAGTCCATTAAAGTCTCATGCAACTTCTTGAAGAATTCAGCCTTCCCCTCATTTGGTGCATAAACTCCAACAATCAAAATCTTTTCTCCATGAGTTTGAATTTCCACTGCCAGGTATCTTCCTTGGTCATCCTTAAAGATCATTTTTGGCTCAAGTTTTTCCTTAACATAAATCACTACTCCTCTTTTCTTGACTTTGTCTGATGAAATAAATTCTATTCCTAATCTCTTATTTGTTAAGAGTTTTCTGTGTGTCCTGGCAATGTGGGTTTCTTGTAGACAGATTACATCTAAATGTTCTTTCTTTAAAATATGAAACACTTGACCCCTTTTTCGGGGATGGTTTAAACCATTACAATTCCAGCTCAAGAGTTGCAGAGACATTTTTATTACTGGGTACCTCTTCCACCGACTGCACCCAGCTGTTGTTCCTCCTCGGTCGGTGCTTGGTTCAATCCAAATGATAAGTTTGAAATGTCCGGTATTTCCCTCTCACGCACAGTTCCTTTCTGAAGATCCTCTAGGTTTCTTTCCAGAAAGAGTTCTTTATCCTGATTTGTTTTTATTTTGATTTTCTTCCCTTTATAGTTGAAGGACAGCCCTTGTGGGAATTCCCATCTAAATGGGATATTGTTCTGTTTGAGTAGATCCACTAATTCTTTAAATTGAGTTCTAACCTCCAAAAAGTGTTTAGGAATATCCTTGAAGATCTGTATCTGAGAATTTTTAATGACCAAGGCCTTCTGGAAATGTAAGTTCAATATTTTATCTCTTTGTTCCTTTGATCTCAGGGTGATTAGACAATCTCTTGGTTTCTTGCCTTGCTTCCTGCCGATCCGAAAGGCTGTAGTTATTACAAATTCATCTTCCTCCCCATCTAGCTCGTCATTCCAGAAGTCTTGAAATTTATCTGTAAGGAATTCCCCAAGCTTGTCCTCTTCCTCTTCTGGTACCAATCTCAGTTTCAGGTTCTTACTTTTCCTTTCCAATTCCAATAGGGCTAGAGCTGCATCATGTTCATGTACTTTTTTTGCAATTGGCGCAAATTTTCCCTTGGTTTCTTCAGCAGTGGTCCTGGCACTCTCGGCTATTCTCCTTGTTTCCGTAGTCTCTTGAATTAAACGGTTAATAGAGTCTGTATTAGACGATATTGTCGTTGTGTTCAAGTCTAGTCTTGTTGTCAGTTCTGTCAATTTCTTAGAGTTCTCTGTAGACTGTTTAGTAAGCTCTGCAGACTGCTTAGTAAGTACTTCTAGAGATTGATTTATTCTAAGCAGAGCCTGTGTCATTGAATCCATTGATGCTGCTGTTGTTTTCTCTTGTGCAGCTGCTGCTCCTGATATAGAACCTCTTTTAGCTTGTTTTTGAGCCTGCTTTGTTTTACTTCTTGTTGAGATTTCTTCCTGCGGGTTGCTCATAACTCAAGGTCATTCACACAGGAAAGTTGCAAGTGGAAAATCCCGCTGAATACACCGTAATGCAACTGAAGCCCTCTAGAGGGAGAAATTGTGTCCAAGTAGAAATAACAGCTACAAAGAAACGGAAAGTTCCAAAGGCACAAGTCCAACCAAAAGTCCCTACTTTGTAGCACTTTATAGTATTAAAACTGTAATCCACCAAAGTCCCGTTAAAATGTTTCAAATAAATCTTATTTTGTAACCGCTATCTTTTGACAGCTCATTGACAGTTCCTTTTCTAGGCAATCGCTGCTCCGGCAGCCTGGCCAGAAGTGTCGGCAGCAGAAGCTTCCCCGTTCGTTACTTTTTCTTTCTTTTACAGGTTGAATTAATTCTGTTCCCCCCCCCCTTCCCCTGCTCTATAGGGGGGGGATCCTTTCGATGTCTGGTCTAGTAAAGTTCAAAATAGTTTCCCTTTTAAATACAGCTCAGTCTTTATTGCTTCGTTACTCATGCAGATCCGGGAGGTTGACTTCCTTAATTTTATCTCCCGCTTTCAGCCAAATCTTCTAAATTTTAAAGGTCCCGTTTCTTTAATTTCAGTTCTTACTCACGGGTATTGTTGTTGCCAATCGTTAGTTTCAGAAAGGAATCGGCGCTCTCCGTCAATGGCGACGCGGCTTCACTCTGTAAGCTGGGTAGCGATCCTCAGCACCGCGCTCACCCCGATGCCGCTCCGGAGCCTTTAAAAAGGCTCTTTTACGATACCGGGGGGCGCAAAGGTGCCCACCGAATCTCCTTGCTCACAGGCTTCAGCGCCTGTGATTTTAGGGGTCCCCCGCTTGCCGTAGCGGGTAAGACCCGAACTTACAGAGCAGTCCTGCCTCGGAGCTCGAGGCTAGGACCGCCATTGAGCGCTGGCGCCGACCGGAAGTCCCCTAGGCACCACAAATCAGTCCAGCATGCAGCCTCCGTTCCGCCGTCCAGCAATCAGCAACAGAAACCTCTGGCGACTGGGACGACTGGGATGACTGGAACAACGACTGGTCAGACGACTGGGCCCATAACCGATGTCAGCATCGCCCTTGAGCCAGTGTACCAACTGGACTCATGCACTACAGCCCCGACTGGGCTAGGCGAGCTGGGTAGCACTGCCAGAGACCTCCTTTCTCACAGGAACAGGTCACAGTGCTGTGGACTCACAGCTTGGAGCTGAGAGCACCGGATTCACTGTCTCAATAATACAGTCGTTGCGCAGCAGCGTTTTGCAGAGTCTTGCAGAGTATAAACCACTCGGAGAGCAGCTCTGTAAAGTATCCTCCTTTTATTCTATAACTACAGCTATAATACAAAACTATATACAGAGCTAAATATTCTGAGCATACATCAATGCTATACTCTGAGTGCCTGCAGCTGCTCCTAGCAGCAATCTTATCTATAAACACGATCTCTTGCACTCACTCTCCGACACACTGACTGACTCTCTCTCTCACAGATTCACTCACTTGACTAATTAAGTAGAGAGCAGTACATTGCTCCTCCTCTCTGTAGAGTCAGCAGAGACCTCAGGAGATTCTCAGGAGATTCTTGGGTATGGGAGGGGTGAAATCTCCTCAGGGGCATGGCCTGCAGATGTTGATTTGATGTATATAAAGTTGAAAAGTAAGCCTCCCAAATCCCAACTGGTATAGTATAATCAATTTCAATCGGGGAGTCTTGCCAACTTTTCGCAACTATTTTCCAAAAAGTGGCTGAGTCTTTCCTTCGAGAGGCCTCTAATAAACGTTGCCACTCCCCCCTTTGGGCCTGAAGCTTTTTCTTTTTAATCAGATCTTTATATTTACGTTTGGCTTCGAACCATTCCGCAGGCAGCAAGGGTAAGTTCGCTGATTTGTAGTTCCTGTACTTATCCAACAAGGAACGCTTTGTAGCAATACATTCCTGATCAAACCAAGATTTAGATTTCTTGAGGAATAAAGATTGGCGCGATGTCTTTTTTTGAGTCAGGTGGGGTTGCAAAAATGAGATCAGATCCTGGAACAAGATTATTCTAAATTCAGAACATGGTGTGTTTAAGAGATTATCTCTTCTCAAGAGGAATATGTCCGAGTATAGCCTTTCAGATGTTTCGGCATTCAACTTTTCGGACCATCTAGTAGTGAGTATCTCAACTCCATGTTGGGGGACCTAGGAGCTTCAAGTTTATCGTTACAAAATAAATCTTTTCTTGCATCCAATAGGAGGCAGAGCGGTAAGTGATCACTATCAACCCTCTCCTCCACTTTGCACTCAAGGGCTCTATTTAGGAGATTAAATGATACCATAATATAGTCGATAGTGGAAGCTCCTGCATTTGATATAAAAGTAAATTCCCCACAAGTCTCCCTATTCTTGCGCCCATTTAGTATGACCAGGTCCAGCTTGTTAGTAAGACGCAATAGGCACAGACCCGCATAATTACATCCCTTGTCTTTTGAGAGTCTGGTGGGTATAAGATGTTTTTCTTCCACGATAGGTGGCGAGTCGTGGAAGTGTGCATATAGTGCTTCGTCAGACTGGCCAATTCTGGCATTAAGATCACCAGCCACTAGCACTGAAGCTGCAGGGGTTTGAGTCATCAAACCATCAATGTATGTTTCCAGCCCATGCCAGGTGTTTTTAGTCAGCTGCCTGCCCCTTTGGGAGGGAAGATATACATTAATCAATAGCAGGGTGAAGAGTCTGCTTTTCACTAGTAAGGCCATGGCCAGGTGTTTCAGTGTCTCTAACTTTACTAAGGACGCCCTCAACCTTGTAGATATTAAAATGCCTAGGCCACCCTTGACTCTCCCCCCTTTAGTGCTTGGGGATCCTGTGAGGGACATTGAGGGAAAACCGTTAACTTCTAGGTCCCCTGTGAGCCATGTCTCCTGTAAAAATACTATGTCGTAGCCTTGGATAAATTTAGCAAAGGATGGATCAGCTGCCTTTTTTTTCCATCCAGCGATATTCCATGATAAAAAGCTAAGGTTGGCTTTACCAAGATCCACTCCTTGTCAATTATCTTCCAAGAAACTGTTGGAGTTTACCATACTACGTGGCAGCCGACTATCATCCTTACATGGAGAGCTGCCCAGGTGTTCTATGGTGTCAGATGGTAAATGTAGAGTACTCACATTGGTAGACACTGGGCCTTTGCTATGCAAGGCCTCCTCCTGGGGCTACTCTACCTGGTTGTAGCCTAATTCCGCTTCATCTAAATATCTCATTTTGGACCAGAAGTCTTGTGAGGTTTCCTTAGGCATATTTTTCCTTATAGGGAGCGATGCATTGTTCTCCTTTGTGAGTTGTACTTTCTTGATTGCAGGTAGATTAATCTCTGCTTTTATCTGAAAGTTACGTGGTTGACGAGCCACTGAATCGGGTTCTTGTGAGATGATCGTTTTGGGAGGGCTCTTTCTCTTTCTTTGGACATCCTCCTTGGTTTCCTTATATAGATCTTTCCCGGCCAACTTATTTCTTAGCGTTTCTAATCTTTCAAGGATTTCAGCTTGTATTAAAGGTGGGAATGTCCAGAATTGACTAATTAAGGTATTTTCTTCAAAGGAGAAGTTGTGTGTAAGGGTATCCAGTTCGTGAATCGACTGGTGGTTATTCTGATATTCCACTTTATTGTTTTCCACCACCTTTGAATAGATGTCTTTCTTATTTACTTTGATGAGGTGCGAGGGGGGGCCGGGCACTTCGAATAGGCGAGTCACTGTCAGGCCCACCCTTTGCAGCTTCTCCTTATTAACTAGTATTTGTTTTGCGGTCGAATCATCTTTAAATGTCAGCATCACTCGATTATACTTATAGTCATTTGGGAGAAAATCTACCTTGATAACGTTACCTTGTAGTAGGAGGCCTCTGAGTACTAAGTCAATTTTTTTAAATATATACGTTCTTTGTTGGTCCAGTGAATATAATTCTGTACGGTTATACATAGGGCAAATAACCAATCTGCTTCTGTTGAGGATCAGCGTTTGATTATTCTGAGTTATCTTATTGCGAATGGGGGTGATAGTCTCCACAGTAGCAGAGGAGGTTTGCCGGTCTTTATCTAGTTGTTCGATCTGGTCTTTCGCTGATTGAGGGTTAGGAGGTTGTGATGCGCTTGTCACTTTAGGCTGCTGGATAATGCTCTGTTTTGGGGTCACGGGTTTAGTATTCTTTATAATTGATTCCTTTATTGTGGGATTCTCCAGGAACTTGAATAACTTAGAAAAATTCAATTTCTTAGTTCGTGTATGACTCTTAGTCCACCTTCCCACTTTTATATTTTTTGACTTCTTCTTGTGAAGCAGGTGTATTCTCTGGTGGCGATGCTTCTTTTTAGGTGAGGGGTGTGTGACTCGACTGTTGGTGGACATGGGAGTGGCTCTCTTTGGGGCCTTCTCTGAGATACTGGACTCTGTTGGAATTTCAACCGCTGGAGTAGGGGGGTGTGAGATTGCTCCCTTCCTGATGAGCTCTGTCAGGCTTACTAGCAGACCCACGCATTCCGTAAGAAAGTTCCTGATTGGACCTAATTCTTTACTTATGTGCATTTGGCATTCTTTCAACATTTCATTAAAAAGCCCAATCAGGATACAGGTATTGCTATCTGTGTCCCAACAGGCTCCTTTTAACTGGCTTGGATTTTCCTCAGTTCTCTTCGCACTTGAGGGTTCCATCCTAGCCTTTTCGCTGGGGCTGGCTACATTGACTGATCCATCTAGTGTGGCTTCCAAGCGTTTCAAATTTCGTTCTTGATCATGTTCTACGAGAGTGTCGGTAACACTAGATTGAGAGACTATCTGAGCCATCTCCATTGTCAGACTGATCCCCTCTCTCTCCTCTCCAATATCAGATTCCTTCCCATACCATGTTCGGTCAATAGACCAATCGTGGAGAGGTGGGGACTCGGAGCATATGGGCGTTTTTGTTTTAGGCTTAAAATAATGCAAAATTTTCGTCTGCGAGGTTGCCGGTGGTGATTCAACCCACTGCGTTGGGGAGACCCCCAGAACTTTACATTTCTGTCTGGTGAGCACCATCTCCGTAAAGTATATGGAGTTATGTGGGATATGTGGATGTGGATATAGCACCGCTTAGTCCCAATTAGACAATCTGGAGTTAACACTCCTCTCAATAAGTAACGCTCTCTCCAGAAGCTCCACGTCTAGTTAATTAATTAGAAGTGGCTGTAGCCCAATGCGTGCCAGATTTCCGACAGTTCACGATCTAACGATCAGAGATAGAGGGGGATAGGTGGAGTAAATTTTTACCGCGGTATTACTTACAGCGACCATGGCAGATGAAACATTGGGGGGAGGAGGGCGACGAAATCTTATCTGGCTTGAGCCGCCATCTTACTTGCCGAAGAAACTATGTAATGATACTTCCCGACGGCGTTGAAAATAAAGCTCAGTACTCTCTCTTCCTCTCTTCCACTCTCTTCCTCTCTCCTCTAATATAGTTGCACTCGGAAAGAAGTTTCATTGTGGTAGGTAAACCTCCAGCAGCCAAATGCCAATAAGATAAGGAGGTAATAAATCACTCCGGCTGAAGTCGAAGTCGGTGAAAGCTAAAGCTTAACAGGCAATAAAACTAAAAGCTAAAGCTTAACAGGCAATAAAACTACTAGCTCTAAAACTACTATCTCTAAAAAGCTCTAAAAAGCACAGCAAGGGCATCTGAGACGAGGAATATTAAGCTGTAGCAGTCTGCAGCATCAGAGGGCAGCGTGGGGCTGCCGCTCCCTAGCCGCCATTTTCCAAAATGCTTTGGTGTTAAATGAAGCGGATCGGCGTAGTGCTAGCTGTATCACTAAGGGCGAGTCCTCACAGATGTCATCCCAGAATGCAGTGCAATCACAAGATGGTGCCAAAGCTTTGAAGGCAGTGAAATGCTACTCGTGGGGAAGTCTAGGCCACATGAAGAGGGATTGCAAACATCCCAGTGCCAAGGCAACAGAGCAGCGCAGCGCAGCGAAAGCTGAACACGTGGAAAAGGCAAAGGTCAGATGTCCAGGGCAACGCAACACAAGGACATGGTCTCACGCTTCACTCCAAAGGTCCAGAAGATGTCTAGATCTTTCTTCATCGTTGACTCGGAAGCGACCCGGTACGTTTGTCGGGACAAACACCTGTTCATGTCCTTTACTCCGCAGGAAGGTGCGATTCACCAAGCGGATGACCACATGATCTCCAGTCAAGGCTACGGAATGGTTGTTCTTCACAGCTTGGATGTATTGATACGCAACTTTCTTTTTGTTCCAGATGCTGCACACAACCTATTGAGCATCTCGCAGCTGACTGAACAGGACATAGACATTTCCTTCAAGAAGAGATGACTTTGTATTGCATGCTGATTACATTGATCATTTGTTTCTATTGCATTATGATGATTCTGTTGATGTTGTGCAGGATGAAACTTGTTGTATTGCAGATACTAACAAGGTTTTGCATGCAGGATGTATTCATGATTATCACAGGAAACCTGGTCATTTAAACTTCGAGGCAGTTTCCAAAATGCCTGCCTTAGTAGAAGGTATGACTATTAAACCCTGCAGGTACCACATGAAGTGTAAGGCATGCGCAGCAAACAAGGTCAAAATGGCTGCGAAAGGTAAGGTGTCTAGTAGACAAGCTACAGAACCATACCAGGTAGTGCATGCTCATCTCGTTGGTCCACCAACATCCTCTTTGGGTGGAGCCAGGTACTTCATGGTCTTCATTGATTCATTTTCCAGGTATATTCATGTGTTCAATCTCAAGCAGAAATCAGAAGCGTTTCCTAGGTTCAAGGAATTCTGTGCTTGGTTGAAAAATGTGCATGATAAACAGGTGAAATGTTTGTTTACAGATCGAGGGGGAAAATTCACTTATCAGCAGTTTGAAGCTTTTCTGACTGAGAAAGGAATTCAACATGACCTTTCAAGTCCACGGTCTCCTGGGTGAATGGACTCCTAAGAAAGAAGAGGCGAGTGTTGAAGACTTATGTCTAATTCGCAGGTCTGAAAGAGCCACAAAAGGTAGACCTCCAAAGAGATTTGCTGATGAATTTGCTAAAGCAGCAAAAGCAGCAAAAGCTGTAACTGCTGTTAATAGCTCCAAGCAGATATTTGAACCTTCAAGCTTCCAAGAGATCCAGGCTTTGGACTCAAAGGCTGCTGAGCCATGGTTAGCTGCCATGAAGGCTGAGCTTGATTCCTTAGAGAGGAACAAAACATGGGATCCCACTGAGCACATGCATTGACAATATGGACAGACTAGTTACATACGAACGAATTGCATACTAGTTACATACGAACGAAAGTCCTCAGTTCATAAGGATTAATTAAGGTTCATAATTCATGTGGCTTACTTAAAGTGCATAATTCATTAGGTCTATTTTGAATACATACCTTTATTGCATACCTTTAATTTTATGGTGCATAATTCTCAGGGTTCATTCAAAGGCAGGAATAGGTACTTTGTCCTGAGTAGCTGGGCAATTCAGGTGTGATTACCTGCATCTACATTTTCGTTATTCACATTGTGATCTGTTTTGTGTCTAATTTTGTTTTAGCATGGCTAACAGGGGTAATTCTCAGGCACCCCATGCGGGGCAAGGTGGTTCTCAAACTCCCGCCATGCCCTGCAACCCTCAAGCAATAGCTCAATTCTTTTCTGCTATCGAAATCTTTTATTTACAATGCAGGCCAGCGGCTGCCAGTACTTCCACACCTGTGGCGGCCTCCCAGGATTGCATCCCGGACACCCTTCCCAGTGAGCAGGTCCGTGCAGGTCCTTCAACTTCTGCTTCTGGTACAGTGCAACTGGGCAGCGGGTCAGGCAACAGACCTCAAAGACATTCCCAGTCTTCGCGTGCTCAGAAGTCAAAGTCCAGCTCATCAAAATCCGGTGTTTCGGGTACCAACTCCAAGTCAACAAGGCCCGGCTGCTCTACCACTAACCAACAGGTAATCGATATAACTAGTATTTTTCAGAAAACACCAGCTTAACCCATTCCTTCAGAGGGCGCTTCAGGTTCTTCTTCGGAGGAAGAGGTACCCCCTCAGCAGTCAACACCAGCATCCACTGACCCAGCCGCTGAGGTTAGCGGAACCCAGGGGGGAAAGAGAAAGGGTAAGAAGAAGCACATCGCTAAGAAGAGTAAGAGGAGCGAGCCCTCTGATTCCGAGGATGAAACAGGTACCTCTTCATCAGATTATGATAGCAACACCCCCATGGAGAGCTACTGCGGTGAGGGTGAGGATATTGCCGGGGTCCCACTTTGGGTGCACGAGAGAAGGGCCAATTCACACCGAAAAACATTTAATGGGACCCTGGAATGGAAGGGTGGTGCACTGGTGGAAGATGTCAAAACCTCCACTAATGTGTTTACCGACTTCATCTTAGGTAATCACCTTTCTAAAAGAAAGAGGACTAAAATACTCTATGGGGACTATATAGATATGTTTACATTGCTACCACCAGCTAAAATGTCAGGGAAAGGGGAAAAGAAGCGGTTTTATGGGAAAAGAAGGTATAGGTCACCCCGGGCGGAGCGCACCTTTGAGAACTGGCTGGACGGGTTCCAGGTCTTCTTGGGGGTGGTTTCAGCATGTTACCCCAAACTTGGGATGCATCTTGCTGCCTACATGGCTCATGTTAGAAGGGCCTGTGCACTGGCTGGTGAGGCAGCTGCTCTAACGTATGATGAGGATTTTCGTAGAAACGTCTCCTTGCTTCCAACCACCCGCTGGGACCTGAGGGACCAGAACTATTGGATGGAGCACGTGGGTCCCTACGTGGAAAAGAAAACGCAGGACCCTGCTAAGTCCAGTAAGGTTGAAACGAAATGGCGTAAAGTGTTGGGAGTATAACCGAGGAACTTGCCTGCGCCTGGCTTGTAAGTACTTGCACGAATGTGAAAAGTGTTTGGGTAGCCATCCGGCAACGGCGTGCTATAAAGGTAAGCAGCCCTTTCGGGGTGGCAGGGGTCAACTCCATCAGGGAAACCAAGGTGACCCCGGACCCTCCCAGGGCGCAGCAGGCAACCGCTACTAATCTGTCCCTTACCCTAGCCTACTTGCCTATCAAACTACAACCCTTAAAAAGTCTCCTAGATTTATATCCAAATAGGCAAGCCACCCTTCTCATATGGGAAGGATTTTCCCATGGTTTTAGAATTCCGGTTTCATTCACACCCAATTCCGGAAACCCCCCTAATCAAAAGTCAGTAAAGGACAGGCCTGATATTGCCATGAAAAAGATACAGAAGGAAATACTGGCAGGGAGGGTAGCTGGGCCATTTCTGGAATCCCCCCGGAAGACCTACACATTTCACCTTTAGGTATCGTGCCTAAAAAGGCCCCGGGTGAATTCCGGATGATACATAACCTCTCGTACCCAAAGGGTAGCTCAGTTAACGATGCAATTCCTCAGGAACTGTGCTCAGTGAAATATGCATCATTCGATCAAGCAGTAAAGCTTGTTCACAGTTTTGGTAGGGGCACTTTCCTAGCCAAATGTGACATTGAGTCCGCTTTTTGCCTTCTTCCAGTCCACCCCGAGGATTTCCGCTGGTTGGGTTTTAAATTTGATGGGTCTTACTTCATAGATAAAGCCATGCCCATGGGATATTCGATTGCCTGTGCGGCCTTCGAAAGCTTTAGTACATTCTTAGATTGGGCTC
Organism: Podarcis erhardii; assembly: GCF_964252035.2. NCBI lineage: Eukaryota > Metazoa > Chordata > Lepidosauria > Squamata > Lacertidae > Podarcis > Podarcis erhardii. The sequence goes on along the minus strand of NC_138506.1, from coordinate 21,518,420 downwards.
TTAGATTTAGAACCAGTTCTGTGGGGGTGGGGCAGTATTTGGACGTCTTTATTCTCATTGCAAGTAATGCTCACGACTGTGTGACACTGTTACAAGCTTTCATGTCCTTGGCCGAGGAACTGGGTGTACCTTTGGCAAAAGATAAAACTGAGGGCCTGGTCACTACTATGACCTACCCTGGGTATTGAGCTCGACACAATCGCACAAACATCTCGCCTCCCTAAGGATAAGTTAGCTGCCCTGAAAGAGCTTATTTCGCAACTATTGCCCCTTAAAAAGGTTACACTCAAGCAGATCCAATCCCTCCTAGGTCACCTTAACTTCGCCTGTCGGGTAGTTTCTCCAGATCGCCCCTTTTGTGGGCGTTTGGCAAGATTGTCTGCAGGCCTACGGGCACCACACCATAGGGTGTGTCTCTCCAAAGCAGTCAAAGCAGATCTGGGGGTTTGGCTAGAATTTTTGGAAGAATATAATGGCATTTCCCTTTGGCAAGATAGCATGTCACTGCAGGCCAATTTTCAGGTTCATTCAGACGTGGCGGGTTCTCTGGGGTTTGGTGTCTATTTTAGAGGTCAGTGGTGCGTGCAGCGGTGGCCTTCAACATGGCACGGTAAACCGATATTGCGTGATTTAACCTTCTTGGAATTTTTTCCCATAGTAGTTGCAGTTCACTTATCGGCGGAACAGTTCAAAGACCGTGGGGTGTGCTTTTGGACGGATAACCAAGCAGTGGTCTCAGTCTTGACTAAGCAATCTTTGCGTTCCCCTAGCGTGGCAGCTCTGCTGCGGTCCTTTGTCCTTTCTTGCCTACAGCTAAATATGTATTTCTCTGCTAAATTTGTACCAGGCGTTAATAACAGCATTGCGGGTGCTCTGTCTCGTTTCCAGATGGATTGCTTCTGCTCATTGGCACCGTGTGCGAAGCAATTGCCACAGCCGTTTCTGGAGCACCTTTGGAGCCTTGGGAACGAGAAGTGCTAAAGGGAGTATTAACATCTGTTGCCCCCTCAACCCTAAGGTCTTATAAAAAGGCTTGGTCTGACTTCACAGCATTCTGTCGCAGAATGGGGGTGGGTAGACCAGACAATCCCCCGGCCAAGGCAGAGATTTTAAAATACCTCGTGCAGCTGTGTGAGTTGGGGCGCACCGCTAAGACTCTCAATATTCAGTCTGCAGCGATATCATTCTTCTGCAAAGCTATGTTCTCGGTCGACCCTTGCGCGGACTTTGTCGTGCGGAAAGCTTCAGAAGGGTGGCACAGATTTCAGCCCCCCAGCACAGATAGTAGAAGGCCCATAACATTTGATATACCCTGTCAAATACATAAGAAACTCAGGTCCATCTGCTGGTCAGAGTATGAGGCCTGCTTATTTTCAGCAGCTTATTCGTTTGCCTTCTTCGGTGCCTTATGCATAGGCGAGGTGGTCTGCGAGGGCCAACCAGATTCAAGTACAAAGGGGATTCTCCTGAATGATGTGACCTTATCCCGTGCAGACTTGGTGCTTAAAATTTGTAGTTCAAAAACCGATCAGCTCGGGAGAGGGACGCTGATTCGGCTGTTAGCTATGCAAAAAACTGGTCCTTGCCCCGTAAAAGATGCAAGAAGATATTTATATTTAAGACCAAACACCCCTGGCCCCTTTTTCATACATGCAGATGGCTCCCACCTCTCAAAACACCAGTTTACATGGGTTATGCGTAAAGCAATTGCTGCTATTGGCCTTCCATCAGAGGAATATGCTGCTCACTCATTCCGCATTGGTGCAGCCACTACTGCGGTACACCGAGGCTTGCTGGCAGAAAGGATAAAGGATTTGGGTCGTTGGAAGTCCAACGCATACAGAGGGTACATCCGCAAACCTCTATGATGATCCCCATTGTCCCCATCATCCCTGACCCTTCTTCGTATGCTCTTTCCCTTCTAGGTGTTGGGGTGGTGCACCTTTGGATCATTGGCCATAGCATTGTTCATTGGGCTAGAATCCGAGCCGTTGCCAGGGGCTGGGGATGCGGTTTAGAGCTTCCAAAGAACCTTGAAGTATTCTGGATCACGCGCCGCGGAATGCGATGGGCTGAATTTCTACCTGCAATAAAAGCTAAAGCTGCCTTGGAAGGTCCCCCTGAGGCGTTGGTCATACAGCTGGGCGAAAACGACCTGGCCTATGGGAAGGGCGTGGACTTAATGTGGCATATTTTCAATGATTTTGGGGAATTACGGGCTGCCTTCCCCAATCTAATGATAATTTGGTCATCACTCCTTGAAAGACGCACTTGGAGGGATTGCAGATGCCCCAAAGCTGTAAATAAAGCCAGGAGGATCCTGGAGCGCTCAGTGGCTCGTAGTGTGGTGGCACTGGGGGGACGGGTCATTGACCACCCCGGCATCCGGTTTAGCAGGGAGGCCCTCTACCACAAGGATGGCGTGCATCTTTCTGATGCGGGTAATGATGTTTGGCTTGCTGATATACTCACGGGGATTAGGGATTGGTTGCAGGTTTGAGGGTATTGGTGGCAAGCTTTGCTCAAGTAGCGGTTAGGCATTGGTAGGGGTATAACTACACCTTTTTAACAATCTTTCCCCACCTCTCCTCCCCCTACTTCCCACCATTTTCCGCCTTGTCGCTTAAGTATTCCTTCCAAATTTCTTCATATTTATCCATTCTTAATATGCGTTGATATGCAATTCGTTCGTATGTAACTAGTCTGCCCATATTGTCAATGCATGTGCTCAATGGGATCTTTTTGCGGCTCTTCCAATTCATCAAAACAAGTTTTTTTGCTTCTAATATGGCACGGTACATCCATTTTTTTTGACCCCTTGTAATCTCCCACGTTTCCGGTATATAATTTAGAATTAAATTCAAATCCCCTAAATAACAATTTCTTTTTATTACTCTTGCTATATATATCCTCACCTCACACCAAAATGATTTTATCATTGGGCAGTTTTTACTTCCACATCTCCAGCAGTTGTCTGCATTTGTTATTTTCTTCTGGTAAAGTTTTGCTGGAGTCCAATGGACTCTGAATATTATTTTCTGCTGAATAAGTCTTAGTCTAATAATAATAATAATAATAATAATAATAATAATAATAATAATATACCCCGCCCATCTGGCTGAGTTTTCCCAGCCACTCTGGGCGGCTCCCAATCAAGTATTAAAAACAATACAGCGTTAAATATTAAAAACTTCCCTGAACAGGGCTGCCTTCAGATGTCTTTTAAAGATAGGATAGCTACTTATTTCCTTCACATCTGAAGGGAGGGTGTTCCACAGGGTGGGCGCCACTACTGAGAAGGCCCTCTGTCTGGTTCCCTGTAACCTTACTTCTCGCAATGAGGGAACCGCCAGAAGGCCCTCGGCTCTGGGTCTCAGTGTCCGGGCTGAACGATGGGGGTGGAGACGCTCCTTCAGGTATACAGGACCGAGGCCGTTTAGGGCTTTAAAGGCCAGCACCAACACTTTGAATTGTGCTCAGAAACGTACTGGGAGCCAATGCAGATCTCTCAGAACCTGTGTTATGTGGTCTCGGCAGCCACTCCCAGTCACCAGTCTAGCTGCCGCATTCTGGATTAATTGCAGTTTCTGGGTCACCTTCAAAGGTAGCCCCACGTAGAGCGCGTTGCAGTAGTCCAAGCGGGAGATAACTAGAGCATGCACCACTCTGGTGAGACAGTCTGCGGGCAGGTAGGGTCTTAGCCTGCATACCAGGTGGAGCTGGTAGACAGCTTCCCTGGACACAGAATTAACCTGTGCCTCCATGGACAGCTGTGAGTTCAAAATGACTCCCAGGCTGCGCACCTGGTCCTTCAGGGGCACAGTTACCCCATTCAGGAGCAGGGAATCCCCCACACCCGCCTGCCCCCTGTCCACCAAAAACAGTACTTCTGTCTTGTCAGGATTCAACCTCAATCTGTTAGCCGCCATCCATCCTCCAACCGCCTCCAGGCACTCACACAGGACCTTCACCACCTTCACTGGTTCTGATTTGATGGGTGTGGGTGTGGGTGTGGCTGGAATGTGGTTTGTTTGGTTGTTGTTGTTGTTTTGCTTTTGTTGTTTTTAAGGGATGGCATCCAATTTCGTTGCACTTGTGCAATGTTGCACTTGTGTAATGACAATAAAGAATCTATCTATCTATCTATCTATTTAAAGGAGAGGTAGAGCGGGGTGTCATCTGCATACTGATGAACACCCAGCCCAAACCCTCTGATGATCTCTCCCAGCGGCTTCATATAGATATTAAAACACATGGGGGAGAGGACGGAACCCTGAGGCACCCCACAAGTGAGAGCCCAGGGGTCTGAACACTCATCCCCCAACACCACTTTCTGGACACGGCCCAGGAGAAAGGAGCGGAACCACTGTATAACAGTGCCCCCAGCTCCCAGCCCCTCTAGACGGTCCAGAAGGATGTTATGGTTGATGGTGTCAAAGGCCTCTGAGAGATCCAGCAGAACTAGGAAACAGCTCTCACCTTTGTCCCTAGCCCGCCAGAGATCATCAACCAGCATGACCAAGGCAGTTTCAGTCCCATGGTAAGGCCTGAATCCCAATTGGAAGGGATCCAGATAGTCTTAGATCCATAGAAGCTATTTCTGTTGATTTTATACTTGACTCCCTTATATCATTTGTAATCTGTACCCCTAACTCTTCAGTCCATTTTTGTCTATCATATTCTAAATCATACTTCTTTCTGTTGAGTAGGGTTTTACATAGTGCAAGTGTAGAGTTTTTTGTTTTTGTTGCAGAAATTAAATCTTGTAGCAGCAAGGGTGTTTCCGAAGCTGCTATAGCGTCAGGGCCAAACTGCCTTTCCAACATATGTTTCAATTGGATGTATTGCCATTGTGTTTCACCGGTTAATCCATACTTTACTTGCAAAGTCTTATGTTCCACAAATTTGTAATTTTCATCAATTAATTGATTCAATGTCAAAATACATTTTTTCATCAAATTTTGCCAAATTCTTACTTGATTTCCAATTTTTAATTTTGGGTTGGCCCATATTGTTAATTTCTCATGCTGATAGGGGTCATCCTTATTATTATTATTTATATTCATCCAAATTTTTATAGGTGCTTTAATAGTATCCAGGATAATAGGATGTTTCATAAAATTGGAGCTGAGTTTACTCCACCCTACAAGAGGTTTGAAAAAACTATATTCGAGAGTAGCCCAACTGGGATTCCTGCTAGCTCTCCAATCGTTAGTCTTACTCAGCAGGTAGGCCTGGTGATATAGTTCCAGATTTGGGAGACCAAAGCCACCTTCCTTAGTTGGAAGTTGCATTTTATATGGTGATATTTTTGGTGGCTTTGTACCCCATAAGCACAATCTAAATAGTTGATTTATTTTTTGGAAGTAAAATTTGGGAATATGTATTGGTAATCCTCTAAGAATGTATAAAAGCTTTGGAACAACGTTCATTTTGAGGACATTAACCTTTCCCCAAAGGGAAAGGTTTAGAGGTCCCCACCTTTCAATATCAAAAGAAATCTCATTTATAATTTGATTCAAATTTAATTTTACAGCGCATTGGAAGATGGCCGACAATACCATCTCTCCAGCTCACACAAGGTAATTAAGAGGCTAATATGGGAGTAATTAGCCTCCTGAGTTTTCCCAGGGGGAATGGGAAAACACTGCCTCGTCTGCGGTTGCTATAAATCACCCCCGAGTTCGAAAGAAGGAGGGGGTGAGGCCACTAGACGGAAAGCCCTTGTGTGAGTTTTTTTCGCTCTCCCAGACACTACTTCTGATCACGATCTGGAAATGAAATGGAAGGCTTTTGGGATGACGCAGTTCTAAAAGAGAACCGCCATGACAAGACAGGCTCTGTTGCAGGATTGATGGTCAAGAGGGGCAGGAAGCCACAGTTTTGTTATCATATTTGACTCTGCGTCTGATCTGGCAGAACCCCCTCAAAAGATTGATGTCGGAGCAACAGGTCTGGGAAAGCTAATGAGCAGACACTGAGGCTGTATTTTATGGAAATGTCGAAATGGCGTCTGCCGTCTGAATACGACTTTTGGATTAATGTGAAAATCCACACAGGACTATAAGAACGTTTGTTTCAACTTGCTTGTGGAGACTTTCAGTGGTTACAAAGAAAGGGGAAAAAATACGATAACAACAAGAAAATTGAAAGATGATTTGTAAAGGAAAACAACAAAGAGATGAATGGACAGAACTGTGAACATCAAAGCAGCAGAAATAAGAGATGATTGGACCCTTTCTGAGCTCGAAGCATGGGTACCCCCAACAAAAATTTAAAATTTGGTTTTGTAATTTGGAACTAATGTGATTTGATTGGTTTGTTAATAAAAATTATTTTTAAAAAATCAAACAAATTTAATTTTACAATTTGGTCTATATCCGATGAAATCATTATACCCAAGTATTTAATAAAGTCTTTGCACATCTGAAATTGATGGTTTCTATACAATGTAACCTTTGGCCCAATTGGTAGAATCTCTGATTTTGTCCAGTTTATAGAATATCCCGATATTCTGCCAAAGGTTTTTATTTTCTCCATAATTTTTGGAATTGTATCTTCTGGTTTTGTAATAAATAAAATGATATCATCCGCAAATAATACAATTTTGTAATTATCTTTGTTGTGTTTTACACCCTTGATATGCTCATTCTGAATTATTGCTCTTTTTAATGGTTCCAGGCACTGATTAAATAATAACGGAGAAAGAGGACACCCTTGTCTCGTTCATCGATTTAAACTAATCAAATTCGAAATTCTTCTGTTTGTAACAATCCGGGACGTTGGGTTTTTATAAATCATTTTAATCCAATTACAGTATTCTATAGGGAAACCAAATTTATGTAACACAAACCCTATGAATTCTTTATATATTCTGTCAAAAGCCTTTTCTGCATCTAATGACAATATCATAAACTCCTCTTCATCTTTATTTAAATTTATCAAATCTATTGTTAATCTGATATTATCTGTAGCTTGTCTTGTTTTTATAAAACCTGTTTGATTATTAGGTATCAAGTCTTGAATAACTTTTTGTAATTTTGCCGCCAATATTGCATTCAAAATCTTTGCATCAACATTCATTAATGATCTTGGTCTATAATTTGCACATTTAATAGGGTCTTTGTTAGGTTTTGGTATAATTATTATTAAAGCTTCATTGAATGCTGTAGCAGATATACCTTTATGAGCTATTTCCTCATAGACTTCTAGAAGTCTGGGGACTAGTAGATTTTTGAATATTTTATACCATTCTATAGGAAAACCATCTGGTCCAGGTGATTTCCCATTCCCCATTGTATCTATTACATTCCCAATATCTAATATATTTAGGGGTGCTGATAGCATATCTTTTTGATCTTCTTCAATAGTTGGTATTTTAATATCTTGAAAGAAGTTTTCCACCTCATCCTCTGATATATTTTCTGGCCCTTCATATAATTTTTTGTAGAATTAAAAAAATTCATTATTGATATCTACTGATGGGGTAGCTGCAATGTTATTTTCATTTCTTATTAAGGGTATTATTTGGTTCGCTTTCTTTTGTTTTAGACGATTAGCTTGAATTTTTGTCGGTCTTTCTCCCTGTTCCCAATATATTTGTCTTAGACTTAGTAGGCTGAACTCATTTTTTTGAGCTAGTATATTATTCAGTTCTAAGGTTAGTAGTTGTATTCTTTTATATGTAATCTTAGATGGGTTATTTGCCATATCGCCCAACAGTGTTTTAAAAGAAATTTTTAGATTGTTTTCTTTTCATCTTTGCAGCTTGGCTTTATGGGCAGAGAAAGATATTATCTTCCCTCTGATGTAAGCTTTATATCCTTCCCATTCCATCAGTCTTGACGTTGAAGATTTGGAGTTATTTTTTAAATATATTTGTGTTTCTTGGGTTATATATTGAATAAAGTTTTTTTTTCATTTATTAATGATATATTAAGATACCATCTCCTCATACCTTCCTGGGTTTTAGATAAATTATATTCCAGTATTACTGCTGAGTGATCAGCTATAATGGGAATATCAATGTCACATCGACTAGTAAAGGTATGTAATGATGCTGATGTTAAGAAAAAGTCAATTCTATGCTGGGTATTATGAATTCCTGCATAATATGTATATGATTTTTCCTTAGGGTGGTGCAATCTCCATGAATCCACTAAATTCCACTGTATCATATAGTTATTGTCTCTCTAACCTTTGTCCTTTTTTTCCAAGGGTACTTATGTGGTATCCATCTGTGGATCTAAAATTTCATTAAAATCTCCACCCATTATCAAGTGCTGATACGATAGAAGGCTTAATCTTTTAAAGCAGTTGGGAATAAACTTATGGTCATCAGTGTTTGGGGCATAGACATTTACTATTACTATTTCTGTCCCTTCTGTTTTGATTACAATTATTAAACAACAACAATCTTCCTCTCTTATTATATCTTGTATTTCATAAGGCCAGCCTTTCCTAAATAAAATTGTAACTCCCCTAGCATTTTCGTCTAAGTTTGTTGAAAAAACTTCTTTTACCCATTGACATTTCAAACTTTGAGCCCCTTGTTCTGTCAAGTGTGTTTCCTGTAACAGACATATATCAGTCTTTAATGACTGGAGGTATTTTAGTGTTAGGATTTGATTTTTATTTTTCTTAAACCCCTTGACATTCATACTTATAATTCTCATTATGGCTTTAATCTGTAAGCTTTCTTCTCCTCTATTTTATCGTTAACAAAATTCTTTGGAAGGCCTAATATAAACCAAATATACTAAAAATTATTATCGCTCCATCCTAAGTCATATATTAACCGTGCTTATGTTTAATATATGGATTGCGAAATATATGAGTAATTAGCATTCTCACATGAGTGCCTGAGGGCCCCGCTCCTGCCCTCAGGCCTCATAAGGACGGTTGCTGCTGCTGTTGTTGCTGGCCAGGAGGACTCGGAGCAGTGAAGTGTTCTTTTAAAAATGTTTTAAAATTCTCTTTTTTCCCTTTTGATTTTTTTTTGGGGGGGTGGGGGTGGGGGTGGGATGGATGTTTGGTTGGGTTCGGGAATTTGTTTTGATTTTGATGTGTGTGTGATTTTTACAGTTTTTTGTTTGTATTTTTTGTGGTTTTTTTTTAAAAAGGTTTTATTTTGTTCTTAAGGGGTGGAGTCAGGGCTGCCTGGGAGTGGGTCCCAGCCAACAAAATGGCTGGGGCAGGTTCCAGAGGGGGGGATGCACTGGGACAACCGATCTCAGTGATCACGGGTAGGAGGAGGAGTTACGCTAAGACCAGACCACTTCAAATGGTCCCAACCGCCTTGCCTCTAACTTCTTGCACCTCCCCTTTGTTGGTAAGTCCTTGGCCGACAACCACACCTTGTCCCCCACCTTGATCTCTTCTCCCTGCTGTCTACATTCATCAGCATTCCTCTTATACACGTTTTCAGCTGCGTCCAGCTTTTCTCTCAGTAGTTCGTGTAACGCCTGCATCTCCCGTACGAACTGTTCTGCCGCCAGCACCAACAAGGTGTCCTCTGGTTCTGGAAACGCCCTTGAATATCGTCCATAGTTGGCCAGAAACGGTGTTTGTTGGGTAGACGCATGTATCACATTGTTATACGCGAATTCTGCTAGTCCCAATTTATCCACCCAGTCCTCTTGCTGGTAGTTCACATAGCAATGAAGGTATTGCTGCAATGTAGCATTGGTCCTCTCTGACTCTCCATTGGTTTGAGGGTGTCTCGCTGATGTCAGACACACTTCAACTTCCAAAAGCTGCATCAGCTTCCTCCAAAACTGTGAGGTAAATTGTGTTCCTCTGTCCGAAATCAACGGCAGTCCGTGCAGTTTGAACATGTGGTCTACAAACATCTGGGCCGTTTCCTGTGCCGACAGCAGCTTTGGGCATGGCACGAAGTGCGCCATTTTCGTGAACAATTCCACCACAACCCAGATCACTGTCTGCTTTCGAGAAGGCAGCAAGTCTGTGATAAAATCCATTGCGATTGCCTCCCAAGGTCCTTGCGGAGTCGGAAGCGGTTGCAGAAGTCCCGCTTGTGCTGCTCTAGGTGTTTTTGCTCGTTGGCAAGTGTCACATGCCCTGACACACTCCTGGGCCTCTTCTCTCATCCTGGGCCACCAAAACCGTCTCCTTAGTTGATCTACGGTCTTGTACTGCCCAAAGTGGCAGGGTTGTCGTGGCACTGCCGCATGACTCGTGTTCGCAAATCCCCTTTTGGCATGTAGAGCACCTCACCCTTAAACAAGAGGCCTTCCCTTTCAGTGAATCCTTCAGCGCTGTTCTCCTTGTTACGGATCGCTGCCAGTTTCTGCTGTGTAAATTCATCTCCTTGTGTTTGGAGCTTGAACTCCTCTACTCTGACAATTAAAGTTGCCGCTAGTTGCAACTGTTCCGGCTTCAGAATGTGTTTCAATTCTTGGTTCTGTTCTCCCCTCATGTATTCCGGTTTCCGGGACAAGGCGTCCGCCCTCTGGTTCAGGTGCCCCGGTACATATTGTATGCGGAAGTTGAAGCGGGCAAAAAACTGTGACCATCTGATCTGTCTCTGGTTCAGTTGTCTCGCAGTCTGCCAATATTCCAAGTTCTTGTGATCGGTGCGCACCTCCACTTGGTGTCGTGCACCTTCTAGGAAATGCCTCCATGTCTCCAAGGCCTCTTTTATAGCCAGCAGCTCCCTTTCCCAAATGGTGTAGTTCTGTTCCGAGGTGTTAAGCTTCCACGAGTGGAATGCACACGGCCGTAAGTCCCCGTGGCTGTCTTCCTGCAGCAGCACCGCTCCTACTGCCCTTTCAGAAGCATCCGTCTCCACTACCATCGGTCTGTACAGATCTGTGTGGTGCAGGTACTCCTCCGCGGCAAACATCTCCTTGAGCCTCTCAAACGCACACTGCACCTCCTCCGTCCAGACAAATGGCTTCTTGCCCCTCAAGCAGTCAGTGAGGGGTGTGGTGAGTTGTGAGTAGTTAGGCACGAACTTCCAATAGTAGTTAGCGAAGCCCAAGAACCTCTGCAAGTCCTTTGTGGTCTTAGGCTTCTGCCACTCCAACACTGCCTCTACCTTCGCCGGATCCACATGCACCCCCTCAGGAGACATGCGATACCCCAAAAATTCCACCTCTGTCACGTGGAACTGGCACTTCTCCAACTTGGCGTAGAGTCTATGTGCCCTCAGCCATTACAACACCTCCCTTAGCACATGCTCTTCACGACTTTCTGAGTATATCAAAAGATCATCAAGGTAAGATACCACGTTCCTGTCTAGCAAGTCTGCCAAAACATGATTGATGAAGGCCTGGAAGGTGGCTGTGCCCGATTGCAACCCAAACGGCATCACTAAGTACTCAAAGGTCCCATATCTTGTATTAAAGGCCGTCTTCCACTCATCGCCTTCCCTCATCCGTATCAGGTTGTAGGCCTCCCTCAGGTCCAACTTGGTGAAATTTTTTGCTGATCTCAACCTCTCCAGCAGATCCCCAATATGTGGCAAGGGGTATCGGCTGGGAATCATGAGCTTGTTGGTCCTCCTATAGTCCGCAACGAGCCTCTTTTCCGGGGTGTCCCTCTTGCTTACGAAGAAAACTGGGGCTCCCCCTGGTGCCTTTGTTGGTTGGATAAAACCACTTGCCAAATTCTTCTGCAAGAACTCCCTTAGCTCGGCTAGCTCCGTCTCTGACATGGAATAGAGGCGACTGGTGGGTATCTGGGCCCCTGGCACCAAGTCTGTTTTGCAGTCATAAGGGCGGTGTGGGGGTAACTGGTCTGCCTCCTTCTCACAGAACACGTCTCTGAAGGCCTTATACTGCGGGGGTATGGAACTCTCTTCTCCTGTGAGTTTCCCTCCTACCTCCACCCCCTTCGCTCCCACCTCTCTAGGTACTTCAAGCCTCAAGCAGTTCGCTTGGCAAAAGGCTGACGCGAATGTTAAGGAGCGTTGGAACCAGGCCACACAGGGTCGTGTTTTGTGAGCCACGTCATTCCTAGGACTATGGGGTGTGTCGCTAACTTAGCGATATGGAACCTCATTGTCTCCTTGTGCCCCACCACCTCCACCCCTAACGATTGTGTGGCTTGAACCACCTCCCCCCCATTAAGGGTCTACCATCTATCATCTGTACCTCGATTGGGGAGTCTAGTTGCTGTGTCCCAAGGTTGTGTTGCTTCACGAAATCTGCATCTACAAAGTCTAGCGAAGCCCCTGAATCCACCAACGCTTGCCCTTGCACCCTGCGACCATCTGGGAGTTGTAGCGTCACGGGCAGAGCTATCCCAGGAATGGCTGGTTCCATTTGAGGCCCCTCTACTGACTTGTCTCCCAGCCCCTGGCCTCTCTTAAGTGCTGGGATTGGCCGTTTCCCGACTGTTCTGCTTGGGGTTTGGCTCATGGAATGTTAATGGCATGAACAATAAAGCCAAAAGAAATAAAATTGAATATGAGTTATTAAAAAAAACCACAGACATAATTTGCTTACAAGAAACACACGTAACACGGAAACACAACAGAGTTTAAAAAAATAAAAAACTGGGGAATGAATTTATTTTCTCAGATGTGCAAAAGAAGAGAGGAGTTGTTATATATGTCAAAAATAAATATAGTGCACAACAAGTATTTAAAGATAATGAAGGAAGAATAATAGGAATACAAGTACAAATAGAAGGAGAAAAAATAATCATAGTGGGGATATATGCACCAAATGAAAAGAAAGCGGACTTTTACAAAAAATTAGAGGAAATACTGGTGGACTACATAGAGTATAACATTATATTGTTGGGAGACTTCAACGGGGTAATCTCCACTGAACTGGACAGATCAATAAGAAGAGTGAAATCGGACCAGGGAAAACTGCCAAATTCCTTTATATCCTTAACAGAAAATAATGATTTAGTGGATATATGGAGATTAAAAAACCCATTAACAAAACAATTCACATATTATTCAGAACCAAACCAAAGCTGGAGCCGGATAGATCAAATCTGGACATCAAAAGAATTAACCACAAGAGTGGTGAAAGCTGAAATTTTACCAAAGACGTTATCAGATCATAATGCCATTACAATGGAATGGAAGACTAAAGACCCAACAGTTAGGAGGTGGAGAATAAACGACAATTTGTTAGACAATACAGAAATATTAGAAAGAACTAAAAAACATCTAAGTACTTACTTCGAACTAAACCTAAATAAAGGTACAGACATAAATGTAGTCTGGGATGCAAGCAAAGCAGTTATGCGAGGATTCTTCTTGCAACAGAACTGTATTCAAAAGAGGGAAAGGGAAAAGAATACAGTAGAAATATTAAATAAAATAAAAGATATAGAAAAGCAGTTGGTTAGGAAACCAGAGGACCCAAAACTAAAACAAACAAGTAAATTGTTGCAAATGAAACTATCTATGATTATAAATCAAGAGGTGGAATGGAAAATTAAACTAGTAAAACAGCAAAATTTTGAATCAGCAAACAAAGCAGGGAAGTGGTTAGCTTGGCAACTAAAGAAAAAACAAGGACAGAACATTATAAACACAATAAAAGATAATAATGAAATAATAGACAATCCCAAAGAAATAAGGAAAGTGTTCCTTAAATTTTACAAAGAATTATATAAAGCACCCAAAGAAAACGAGGAGAAGATAAGAACTTATATAGGAAAACACAAACTGAGGGCAATTTCCCAAGAAAGAAGAGAACAATTAGAAAAACCAATATCAGAAGAAGAGATTATAGATGCAATTAAGCAAGAAAAGAATGGGAAGGCCCCAGGGCCGGATGGCATACCAATTAAATATAAGAAATTAAGTCAACAATTAGTCTCCACACTAAAGGAAGTAATGAATAATATAATGGAAAAAGGGCAGATTCCCAAGACATGGGAAGAAGCATTTATTTCCCTAATACCAAAACAAGGAACTGATCTCACAAACGTAAAAAACTTTAGACTGATATCATTGCTTAATAATGATTATAAACTGTTTGCAAATATACTAGCGCAGAGATTAAAAAACATTATGACTTCACATATACACTCGGATCAGGCAGACTTTTTACCAGGACGGCAGTTAAAAGACAACATAAGAAATATAGTAAATATAATTGAATATTTGGAAACAAAAATAAACAAGCAGGCTGCATTAATCTTCATAGACACAGAAAAGGCGTTTGATAACGTGTCTTGGTTTTTTATGAAATACAATTTAGAAATGATGGGTTTGGGAACAAAGTTTTTAAGAAGCATAGACGCAATTTATAAAGATCAGAATGCAAAACTTATAATAAACAACGGAGTGACAGAGAACTTTCATATTACAAAGGGCACAAGACAGGGTTGCCCATTGTCACCTCTATTATTTATTTCAATACTGGAAGTATTACTTCAAAACATAAGAGAAACAGGGGAAATTACAGGAATAAAATGTGGAGAAAAGGAATACAAAGTTAAGGCCTTCGCTGATGACATAGTCCTGACATTACAAGAACCTCAAACTTCGATAGTAGAAGCATTAAAAGTAATAGAAGAATTCAGAGCGATGGCAGGATTTAAAATTAATAAAAGTAAAACAAAAATGATGGTAAAGAACATGAATGAGGAACAACTAGACCAACTACAAAGCAAAACAGAAATAACAACGGTAAAGAAAATAAAATATTTGGGTGTTTGGCTTTCCCCCCAAAATACAAACCTATTCAAGGATAATTATAAAACAATATGGAAAGAAGTAAAAACGAAATTGGAAATATGGGACAGACTGAAGCTATCCTTCTGTGGAAGGATAGCAGCTATTAAGATGAATGTCCTACCAAAAATGCTCTTTTTATTTCAAACCATTCCAATTATAACAGGACAAGGCCAATTCAATGAGTGGCAAAAAGTGATCTCCAGGTTTGTATGGCAAGGGAAAAAGCCTAGAATAAAATTCAAACTTTTAACGGACAAAATAGAAAGAGGAGGCTTTTCACTACCAGACCTCAAAATATATTATGAAGCTGCATCTATAATATAGTTAAAAGAGTGGTTTAGTTTGGAAAATACAGATATATTAGATCTGGAAGGTTTCGGAAACAGATATGGGTGGCACGCATACCTTTGGTATGACAAGGTCAGAGTACATCGGGACTTTTTAAATCACATCATAAAAAGACCACTATTTGAAGTCTGGAAAAGATATAAAGAGTGGTTTGAAAGAAAGACGCCATGGTGGCTGTCACCCCAAGAAGCTTTTTCACTGAAAAAACTAAATATGAAAGGAAAATGGTTGACCTATAGAGACATGTTATTGGAAGAGAACAATGTAATTAAGATCAAACCATATGAGGAATTGAAAGATAAACTGCAAAGCTGAATGGAGTACCATCAAATGGGTGATATCTTCTCAAAGGATAAGAAAACAAGAGGGTTTGAACAAACAAAATCAAAATTAGAAACTGCAGTACTACAAAATAACAAAAAAGCACTGTCTAAGGTCTATGAGTATTTATTAGAATGGCACACAAAAGACGAAGAAATCAAAAGTGTCATGATTAAGTGGGCAATAGGCCACAACACTGAGTATGAAAAGTGGATAAAATTATGGAATACCGGCCTAAAATTTACTTCATGTACATTGTTAAAAGAAAATCTGTTAAAAATGATGTACAGATGGTACCTCATGCCAATTAAATTGTCAAAGATGTATAAAACAGGAAATAAAAATTGTTGGAAGTGTGGGGTGTAAGAAGGCAGTTTCTTCCACATGTGGTGGACTTGTGACATAGTGAAAACGTATTGGGAAAATATATATAACGAATTAAAGAAGATTTTTAGGTATACGTTTTTGAAAAAAACAGAGTCATTCCTGTTGGGAATGGTGGAAGAAGACATTGACAAGAATGACCAGAAATTTATGTTATATATAGAGAAGATGATGTGAAATAGGGAACCAGTAGAATTAAAATAATATCTCATAACGGGAAAATACAAGAAATTTACTGGGTAATAATAGCAAAATGAATTAAAAATGTATATTAGGACTATTATTGAACAAGATTTGTAAATGAATATAGACAGACAACAAGAACTTGTATATATAGAAAGATTTATTTGTTTACGGACATTTAATGGAAAAAATGAAGAAGAACAATCTTATTGAAAATGGACAAAGACAATGCAAAAAGTCAAAGAGGACATAAAAAAGCCAGAAGAAGGAAGGAGGGAAGTCAGCTCAGGAGAGCAAGAACAAATGTGAAATATAATGTATGTGTATGTACAGTATGTAACTAAAAATTTAATAAAGATCATCTGAAAAAGAGAAAAATCTGGATAAGGAAGCAAGAAAACTATTACAAGAAAAAATGGGCCTAGATTTTGTGGAAAAAGTTAAATATTTGGGGGTGAAACTGGGGAAAAATTGAATCTTTATAAAGACAATTATGAGAAATTATGGAATGAAATTAAAAGAGACTTGGAGATATGGTCAAACTTAAAATTGTCATTAATGGGCCGGATTTCTGTGATTAAGATGAATATGCTGCCAAAGATGCTTTTTTTGTTTCAAGCCCTCGCAATTATAGATAATGTGAAATGCTTTAAAGAATGGCAGAAAGTAATATCCAGATTTATCTGGCAGGGGAAGAAACTCAGAATTAAATATAAATTACTTACGGATTCTAAAGAAAGAGGGGGATTTTCCCTGCCAGATTTAAAAATTTATTTTGAAGCTGCTGCACTTTGCTGGATTAAAGAATGGATGCAATTAGAAGACACAGATCTATTAGATTTGGAGGGATTCAACAATGTGTTTGGATGCTGTAATGGTTGTAAGGGGGTTACTTGTGCGTAAGTTGCCTTCAGTTTTAGTTATATTGACTGGCCAACCATGCTTTGGCTGACAGCTCACACTCCGTGACCGGTCAGTCACTTGCAGAATCCGTCAGTGGGCGTTTCTTGAACCTCTTCCAGCATAAGAGCTGTTTGACGCCAAGTCTCCTCCTACTTTCCCCGCGCGGAACTCGTCTGCGCAAGTAAGGGGAAGGCAGGGGCGTGTCAGCGCTCTCTCCACTAGTCTCTGGTGAAGGGTCTTGGAGACCTGTCTCCAATTCCTCCATCTCCCTCTCTTCTCTACTGGTGTTACGCTGAATTCCTTCCCCCCTGCTGGTCCCCTCTCCGGCATCGCTCTGGAGCCCTGCCTCCGCCTCTCGCTCTGATGTCAGTTCCCTGACATCCACCTCCCTCCCAGGACCCCCTCCACCCCCAGCCCGGCCCTGTGACGTAACCTTGTCCCCCTCTTCAGCCGACGATGCAGGGAACCCCCGAAAGGAGCTGCTGTCGTCATCCGAGGACTCAAACCCCGCTTCCCACCCGCTCCGATTTCTTCGCGCGGGACCGGCTTCCCAGTCTGATTCCTCCTCTCCTGACGCTTCTCCTCCTTCCTCTTCGGAAGCTGGAAAACCCGCAAAATCCTCCTCATCATCATCGGTGGTAGCAAATTGCTCCTCCCAGAATCTCTCTATTGGTTTGGGCTTCCTCGGATACCTGTTGTGGAACTCTTCCACCAGATATCCATCATCTATCTCCCCCGCGGGAACCCACGTGTTTTCAGACTCGGGTTCTCCCTCCCACGCTACCAGGTACTCCACCTGCCGCCCCCGCCATCGCGAATCCAGGATCTCCATCACCTGGTGGTGGTGTTCCCTCTCCTCCACTTGTGGGTGTGTAAGCCCTTCCCCTACTTCCCCCCGGACCCTCCGCCCCCCCCCCCCGTACAGTGAGAGCAGTGACCTATGAAACACCGGGTGGATTTTCATGCTGTCTGGCAACTTGAGCCGGAATGCCACCGGGTTCACTTGGTGTGTCACCTCAAAGGGCCCCAGCCGTTTTGGCCGTAGTTTCTTACACCCGCCCTTGAAGGGTAAGCCTTGGGTGGACAACCACACCCTGTCCCCCACCCTTATAGTCTCCCCTTCCCGGCGACGTTTGTCTGCTTGCCTCTTGTACACTTCCTTGGCCCTTTCCAGGTTCATCTTAAGCTGCTGGTGCAGGGCTTCCATTTCTTCCACGAACTGCTCTGCTGCGGGTACGGTCCACCCTTCCTCCCCCCTCCCGGGAAAGGCCCTGGGGTGACACCCATAATTAGCCATGAACGGGCTCATCCCCGTGGACACATGCTCAGCATTATTATACGCAAACGCCGCCAGTGCTAGCTTCTCTACCCAAGCGTTCTGTCTCTCGTTGACGTAGCAGTGTAGGTATTGCTGTAAAATGCTGTTCGCCCTCTCTGCTTGCCCGTTGGTCTCCGGGTGTCTAGCCGTCGAGAATCCCACCTCCACCTGCAATAAGCTCATGAGTTTCCTCCAGAACCTCGAGGTAAATTGTTTCCCTCGGTCTGAGATAACCCTCGCAGGAGTCCCATGCAACCTGAAGATGTGATCCACAAACAACCGGGCAGTTTCCTCTGCAGTTACTGCATGTGAGCACGCTATAAAATGGCACATTTTGGTTAGCAGATCTACTACTACCATGACTGCTGTCTTCCCTCTGGATTTGGGTAAATCTGTCATGAAATCGATAGACACCACATCCCATGGTCTTCCCGGTGTGGGTAATGGTTCCAGTAGCCCTGCCGGGGCAGCCCTCTCCCCCTTGGCCCGTTGGCAGCGTTCACAACCACGTACATACTCCCGTACATCTTCCCTCACCCTTGGCCACCAGAACTGCCTAGTAACCAGTAACATAGTTTTGTGTTGCCCAAAGTGCCCCGCTGTTGGGTTGTCGTGAAGCTGTTTGAGCACCCTTTCCCGCAAGGCCTCCCCGGGCACATACATTGCTCCCTTGTAGTACAGCAGTCCTTCCCTTTCCTCAAAGCCTCCCTGGTCTCCCCTCGCTTCCCCAAGTTCTCTGATTTTGGTTTGGGCGAACTTGTCCTGGCGAATCAGCTCGGTCAGTTCTCGTTTCCCAACCAACGTTCCCCCACACACCCATCGTTCCTCTGGGAACACGTGTCTTACTTCCAGCAGTCCTTCTTCTTCCGTGTACTCCGGCTTCCGGGACAGTGCATCTGCCCTCACGTTCTCTACTCCCGGCACGTACTTGATCTCAAAGAAGAACTTGGAGAACTCCTGTGCCCATCGAATCTGTCTCTGGTTGAGCACTCGAGCCGTTCTCCAATATTCCAAGTTCTTGTGATCCGTGCACACCTGAATCTTGTGCTGAGCCCCTATTAGTAGATGTCTCCACTGCCGAAAGGCTGCGTAAATTGCTAGCAGTTCGCGATCATACACCGTGTAGTTTTGTTCCGATTTGCTCAGTTTCCGTGAGTAGAAGGCGCACGGTCTCCAGGTGTGTTGGCTCCCTCCCGGCTGCAGCAACACCGCCCCTACCGCCCGGTCTGATGCGTCTGTCTCCAGCCTCATGGGCTTCTGCAGATCCACGTGCAGGAGCTGTTCCTCCGAGGTGAACGCCTTCTTTAGCCTTTCGAAGGATCGTTGGGCACTTTCAGTCCAGACGAACTTCTTTTTGCTACTGAGACAATCCGTGATGGGCGCGGTCAAGTGGGTGAAGTTCTTGATGAACTTCCGGTAGAAGTTGCTGAACCCGAGGAACCTCTGCACATCCTTCCGGGTTTTGGGGGTCTTCCATTCCAGCACCGCCTGCACCTTGCTGGGGTCCATGGCTAGGCCCCTGTCCGACAACTTGTATCCCAGAAATTCCACTTCTCTGGCGTGAAACTGGCACTTCTCCAGCTTGACCCACAACTGATGCTTCTGCAGCCTCTTCAGCACTTCCCTGACGTCCTGGACATGCTGTTTTTCATTGTCCGAATAGATCAGGACGTAGTCCAGAAATGCTACACAGTTTTTGTACAGCAGGGGTCCCAGCACATGGTGCATGAAGCTTTGAAAACAGGCTGAGCCTGACTGTAATCCAAATGGCATGACTAGGTACTCAAAGGCCCCTAGGGGGGTAAACTTGGTGGTTTTCCATTCGTCCCCCTCCCTCATCCTAATCAAATTGTATGCTCCCCGGAGGTCCAGCTTGGTAAAGATCTTCCCCTTCCTTACCCGAGTTAGAATATCATCAATTCTGGGCATTGGGAAGGTCACGGGTTCCAATACGAGGTTCAATTTTCTATAGTCCACGACCAGCCTGGGCTGATCCGTGTTTTTTTTGTCCACAAAGAACACAGGGCTGCCCCCCACTGCCTTAGATTCCCTTATGAAACCCCTTTTTAGGTTCTTGTCAATAAAGTTCCGCAACTCCTGCATCTCCCGGTCCGACATGGCATACAGCTTACCCACTGGCAGCTGTGCCCCAGGGAGTAGGTTGATTTGACAGTCAAAGGGCCTATGTGGTGGCAGCCTGTCCGCCTCCCTCTCGCTGAAGACCTCCTGTAAGTCCGCGTACTGTGGCGGCACCTCTCCTCTCGGCTTCAGTGTCGTTGCTGCCACCCTGGCCAACATCCCCCTGGGCTCCCCCCCCCCAGACAGTGTTCCAAACAGTGCGCTGACCCGAAGGTGACTGTCCGTTGATGCCAAGCCACCACTGGATCATGTAGCACTAGCCAGCTCATGCCTAGTATTATCGGGGGTCCCGCCAGTGTGGCCACATGAAAGGCAATGGTTTCAGTGTGTCTGGAAACCCTCATACTCATTGGCGGGGTTTGATGTGTCACCTCCCCTCCCAGCAGCTCCCTGCCATCTATCGTGGTGACCTGGAGGGGAAAATCAAGTGGCAGCAGGTGGAGTTGGTGCTCTAGTGTGAACTCCTTGCTAAAAAAGTTGCAAGAGCTGCCTGAGTCCAGCATTGCCTTCACCTTGACTGGGTGTCCATTTGGGAGTTCTAGCACCACCTCTATCGCTATAGACGCCTTGGGTGGGTCTGGTTGGGGCACTTCCATTAGTTGCTCGCCTGGCTGCTGCGCCCCCCTGTGGGCAGCCAAGCGTTGGCGTTTCCCTGCACCTTGTCCTCCGCCCCCTCCTCCTCGCTGCCAGCGGTCCCCACCATCCCTTGCCAAGCCTTTCTTTGTGGACAGACCCTGGCAAAGTGTCCTGGCCGTTGGCAGAGGAAACACTTCTTGGTGCTTTTGGCCGCCTTTCCCTCCCCTTTGAATCCTTGGTTGGCGCTCGAAACCTCGCGCGTGCGCGCTCCATCGATTTCCATTGGCTCAACGTCCCCGGAAGGCTGCTTTGGCATCTCAGGAATGCGGTAGTCAGGGCAACGTTCTCCTCTCCCTTCCCGCCTTTCCAAAGCGTGCGCTTCCTGCCGAGCTCCTATCGCAAGTGCAGCTTTGGTCAGTTCGTCCATAGATTGTGGGCGGGGAACGCGGGAGAGCTCGTCCTTCATGGTTGGGGACGACCCCTCCTCAAACAGCATCCGTATGGGCGGGTCATCTAGATCCCATTCGAGCCGGTGTATTAGCATCGCAAAGCGGGACCAGTAGTCTCTAACGGATAGATCCCCCTGCTTGCATCTCATCAGCTCCCGCTGGGTTACACTCTGCCCAATTTGGCTTGAATACATTGCGTCCATTGCCTGGAAGAACTTCCGGACGTCCCTCATGGCAGCATTCTGCGTGGCCATTAGGGGCCTGACCCATTCACGTGCGCCATCCTGAAGGTGCCCCACGATATACGCCACCCTCTCTGCATCATCAGCAAAGTCATCGTGCTGCAGCTCCAAAGCGTACTCTATTTGCGTTCGGAACCCATTATAGTCCTGGGGCTTCCCCCCAAACTTGTGTACCAGTCCCGGGACCTTCTTTGCCACTGGGGTGGGTCTAACCTGCGCATCCTGGGTTCGCCTCTCATCCAGCCGCGCTGTCAGCAGAGCTACATGCTGTTCCAGCTCCCGGTTCCTCTTCACCAGGTCCTGCACACCCGCAGCTTGCTCCGCTGCACCGGCGCCTCTAGTCTGGCTCATGGTTCCCCTGCCTGTGCACAAGTAACTTCAGAGACTGACGGATTGCTGTAATGGTTGTAAGGGGGTTACTTGTGCGTAAGTTGCCTTCAGTTTTAGTTATATTGACTGGCCAACCATGCTTTGGCTGACAGCTCACACTCCGTGACCGGTCAGTCACTTGCAGAATCCGTCAGTGGGCGTTTCTTGAACCTCTTCCAGCATAAGAGCTGTTTGACGCCAAGTCTCCTCCTACTTTCCCCGCGCGGAACTCGTCTGCGCAAGTAAGGGGAAGGCAGGGGCGTGTCAGCGCTCTCTCCACTAGTCTCTGGTGAAGGGTCTTGGAGACCTGTCTCCAATTCCTCCATCTCCCTCTCTTCTCTACTGGTGTTACGCTGAATTCCTTCCCCCCTGCTGGTCCCCTCTCCGGCATCGCTCAGGAGCCCTGCCTCCGCCTCTCGCTCTGATGTCAGTTCCCTGACAGATGGCATGCATATTTATGGTATGACAAGGTAAAGGCCCATAATGCATTTAAAAACCATGTAATTAGGAAATCGCTGTATAATGTTTGGATAAAATATAAAGATCTTTTAGAAAGAAAGACGCCCAGATGGCTTTCACCAATGGAGGCAAAGGCCCAGAAAAAACTAAATATGGATACCAAATGGTTGAGATATTATGATTTATTAATGGAAGAGGAAGAAGGTTATAAGACAAACAGTGTCAGAAGCACACTGACAAACTGGAACATGTCCAGAGGAGGGCAACCAAAATGGTCAAAGGCCTGGAAACGATGCCTTATGAGGAACGGCTAAGGGAGCTGGGCATGTTTAGCCTGGAGAAGAGGAGGTTAAGGGGTGATATGATAGCCATGTTCAAATATATAAAAGGATGTCACATAGAGGAGGGAGAATGGTTGTTTTCTGCTGCTCCAGAGAAGCGGACACGGAGCAATGGATCCAAACTACAAGAAAGAAGATTCCACCTAAACATTAGGAAGAACTTCCTGACAGTAAGAGCTGTTTGACAGTGGAATTTGCTGCCAAGGAGTGTGGTGGAGTCTCCTTCTTTGGAGGTCTTTAAGCAGAGGCTTGAGAACCTTATGTCAGGAGTGCTCTGATGGTGTTTCCTGCTTGGCAGGGGGTTGGACTCGATGGCCCTTGTGGTCTCTTCCAACTCTATGATTCTATGATTCTATTCTATAAATTAAAACCATTTGATCAAGTTAAAGATAAGTTAAACTGGTTACATTATCACCAGATTAATGAATTGTATCAATTGGATAAGAAAAATGGTTTTGCTTTTGAAAAGTCTAAGTTAGAGACGGAGTTGTTGGACACTAAAGGCAAACATTTATCTAAAATGTATGTTATTGTTGGAGTGGCATACAAAAGATGAACAAGTTAAATCTGTGATGATAGATTGGGCAAGAGATGTAGGATATAATATAATGTTTGAGGATTGGGAAAGATTGTGGAAGAAAGGGGTCAAGTTCACCGCATGTACTGTATTAAAGGAAAATATAATGAAAATGATGTACAGATGGTATTTGACTCCTGTAAAATTAGCAAAGATATATCATAACTGTGACAATCTATGTTGGAAATGTAAAGAAAAGGAAGGAACCTTTTATCATATGTGGTGGACCTGTCCCAAGGTGAAAGACTTCTGGGAAAAGATTTACAACGAATTGAAAAAAATGTTGAAATATACATTTATAAAGAAACCAGAGGCCTTTCTTCTTGTAATAACAAGTTTGGAATTCCCCAAGAAAGATGTTAAATTATTTTTGTATGCCACAACTGCTGCGCATATTCTGTTAGCTAAAAAGTGGAAAACCCAAGAATTACCAACGATAGAAGAATGGCAGATGAAGATGATGGATTTTTCGGAGCTATGCGACCTAACCGGAAGAGTCCGCGACCAGAAGGAGGGGGAGTATCAGGAAAAGTGGATTAAATTTAATGATTACTTAGTTGAATATGTTAAGTTAAATTAACTGAAAACAGCTTGTAGATACTTAATTGGCTTAGGATTTTATTTAAGTGTCAAATTAATATGTTTAATTTCATAATGTGAAGATATAAGGATGTTAATGTTTAAGTTAAATTTTATAAGAACTATGATTTGGAAAACCGTTAAAAGGATATGCAATGAAATTCAACCAAGGGGAAGTGAGGAAGGGGAAGTGTTAATAAGTGTAATTTTCAATAAGGCTATGACTTATGTTTGTTTGTTTGTTTATAATGTTGTGAAAACCAATAATATTTTTTTTTGAAAAAAACAACAACACATGCTATTCTTTTTTTAGGTTTATTTCACTTCCTTTTGTGTTTTTTTGTGTGACTATGTATGCACACCCAAAAAACACGCAACACAGTGAAATAAACCAGAAATAAGCTTATTTGTCTTCTTTCTATGCATATTAACCCAAAAATCACATGTTTTGCTTTATTTGGACTTACTTCATTTTGTTTTGCATTTTTAGGGTGAATATGCAATCACACCCTAAAAACACGAAACGAAGTGAAATAAGCCCCCAAAAATCTCATTTGTCTTCTTTCTATGCATATTAAGCCAAAAATCGCATGTTTTGATTTGTTTTGGCTTATTTCACGTTGTTTTGCATTTTTAGGGTGAATATGCAATCACACCCTAAAAACGCGAAACGAAGTGAAATAAGCCCAAACAAATCTCATTCGTCTTCTTTCTAGGCATATTGACCCAAACAACAATTTGCTTTGTTTGAGCGTACTTCACTTCGTTTTGCGTTCTTAGGGTGAATATGCATGCACACCGAAAAAACACGGAACGCAGTGAAATAAGCCTGAAATAAGCTTATTCGTCTTCTTTCTATGCATATTAACACAAAAAACACGTGTTTTGCTTTGTTTGGGCTTCCTTTACTTCGTTTTGCTTTTTT
This sequence comes from Podarcis erhardii, assembly GCF_964252035.2. Classification (NCBI taxonomy): domain Eukaryota; kingdom Metazoa; phylum Chordata; class Lepidosauria; order Squamata; family Lacertidae; genus Podarcis; species Podarcis erhardii. The sequence continues at coordinate 21,493,636 of NC_138506.1, read as the reverse complement.
TGAGTGAAAATGCATGCACACCCAAAAATCACAAAACGAAGTAAAATAAGCTCAAACAATGCTTTTTCAGCTTCGATCTAGGCATTTGTTGTTGTTTGTTGTTTAGTCGTTTAGTCGTGTCCAACTCTTCGTGGCCCCATGGACCAGAGCACGCCAGGCACTCCTTGTTAGGGGACATTCGGCACAGAAACATGTGTGTATACCTTTAAGAAGTTTCTGGGATTAATTGGCTGCAGGTGGCCGTTGCTATAAAGGAAAAAAGCTGAGTTTTGTAGCCTGCCTGCAGGAATAACACCCACCAGAGTTTGTGTTTATTGTTTAGTAATAAAGTCTTCGTTTTAGTTTGGGTTTTTACACCTATGTCTCCTGGAATCACTCTGTCCTCTGCCACCGGCTGGAAACCCCCCTCCAACACTCCTGTCTTCCACTGCCTCCCTCAGTTTGGTCAAACTCATGCTGGTAGCTTCGATAACACTATCCAACCATCTCGTCCTCTGTCGTCCCCTTCTCCTTGTGCCCTCCATCTTTCCCAACATCAGGGTCTTTTCCAGGGAGTCTTCTCTTCTCATGAGGTGGCCAAAGTACTGGAGCCTCAGCTTCACGATCTGTCCTTCCAGTGAGCACTCAGGGCTGATGTCCTTCAGAAAGGATAGGTTTGATCTTCTTGCAGTCCATGGGACTCTCAAGAGTCTCCTCCAGCACCATAATTCAAAAGCATCAGATGAGGTGATCAGGCACTCCTATTTCTTTAAGAACTTGCCATAGTTTGCTGTGGTCAACGCAGTCAAAGGCTTTTGCATAGTCAATGAAGCAGAAGTAGATGTCTTTCTGGAACTCTCTAGCTTTCTCCATAATCCAGCACGTTTGCAATTTGGTCTCTGGTTCCTCTGCCTCTTCAGAATCCAGCTTGCACTTCTGGGAATTCTCAGTCCACATACTGCTTGAGCCTTCCTTGTAGAATTTTAAGCATAACCTTGCTAGCGTGTGAAATGAGTGCAATTGTGCGGTAGTTGGAGCATTCTTTGGCACTGCCCTTCTTTGGGATTGGGACGTAGACTGATCTTCTCCAATCCTCTGGCCACTGCTGAGTTTTCCAAACTTGCTGGCATATTGAGTGTAGCACCTTAACAGCATCATCTTTTAAAATTTTAAATAGTTCAGCTGGAATACCATCACTTCCACTGGCCTTGTTATTTGCAGTGCTTTCTAAGGCCCGTTTGACTTCACTCTCCAGGATGTCTGGCTCAAGGTCAGCAACCACACTACCTGGGGTGTACGATACATCCATATCTTTCTGGTATAATTCCTCTGTGTATTCTTGCCACCTCTTCTTGATGTCTTCTGCTTCTGTCAGGTCCTTACCACTTTTGTCCTTTGTTGTGGTAATCTTTGTACGAAATGAGGAGATTTCACCCCTCCCATATCCAAGAATCTCCTAACGAGTCTGCTGATTCTCCAGAGAGGAGGAGCAATGTTCTGCTTTCTACTTATTTAGCTCCAGCACCAAGTCAGTCAGTCAGTCAGTGTGTCGGAGAGAGAGAGAGAGACTGAGTGTTAGAGATCGTGTGTAGAGATAAGGTTGCTGCTAAGAGCAGCTGCAGACACTCAGTGCAGCATTCATTTATGCTTAGGCCTATTTAGCTCTGTATATAGTTTTGTATTATAGTTGTAGTTGTAGTTATAGAATAAAAGAAGATATTCTACAGAGCTGCTCTCCGAGTCGTTTATACACTGCCAGACTCTGCTGTACTCTGCTATGCGACGACTATATTGTGGAAGTGAATCCGGTGCTCACATCTCTAAGCTGTGAGTCCACAGCACTTTGACCTGTTCCTGTTAAAAGGTGGTCTCTGGAAGTGCTGCCCAGCTCGCCTAGCCCGGTTGGGGTTGAAGTGCATGAGTCCAGTTGGTGACACTGGCTCAAGGGCGATGCTGACATCGGTTGTGGGCCCAGTCGTCTGACCAGTCGTTGTTCCAGTCATCCCAGTCGCCAGAGGTTTCTGTTGCTGATCTCTGGACGGCGGAACGGAGGCTGCGTGCTGGACTGATTTGTGGTGCCCAGAAGCAGAGCTGTTTTGGAGCAGAGTGTTCAAGCTGCCGCTGTTGCTGTTGCTGCTGCTTGATTTATGGAGGTATGTTGCTGACTGCCAAAGAAAGAAGATAGCATCCCTGTTTGCCTGTTAATTGCGCTCTGAGTGGGAGAGAGAGTGGCTGAAGGATCCAAGGCTTTATCTGTGTTGCATGAGGGAAGTGTCTTGCTCTAAGTAATAGCAGACATGGCCTGTGCACATTCTGGCCAGATGGCTCTGTCCTTTCCTCTCCTCATGCCTGAAACCTACGCAGTTTAGCAAGTAAAGATGAAAGCGCTTTTACAGAGGGAAAAGCTATTTCACACGATAGAAGATGACCCTCCAGATAAGGATGATGATGATTGGGCTGAGTGGCATGCTGCAGATATGGAAGCCCGAGGGACAATTTTTTTGAGTGTTTCAGACCACTTGCTGGTGAACTTAGAGGGTCAAGAGACTGCATGAGCTGTTTGGCATAAGTTGAGAGATATGCATCTGAGACAAAATGCTGGTTCCAGTGTGATTTTCTTCAAGAAGCTGTGCAGGCTGCAGTTGGAGAAAGGTGGTGATTTGCCTAGCCATCTATCTCAGTTAAAGCGTCTCAGACAGGACCTTGTTCAGCGAGACCTGGCTATTTCATTTTTATTTTTTAAAAAAATAATATTTATTGAATTTTACAAAAAAGGTTTACAAAAACAGAAAAACACACAAACACAAAAAGCAAAAACAAAAATTTAAAAAGAAAAATTAAAAATCATTGTTTCAAATATCATGCCATTCATTAACTTACTTTCATGACTTCCTCACATCTCCCTATTTTGTATTCCATTTAGAAATTTAATCAGCAAATTCTTATCCTCTTATTTTACACTTAATTATTTGTCCTCTTGAATTTTAACTTCTAAACATATTTGCTAGAACCACTTCATTTCATTTCAACATCATTCGCATTCAAAGATTTTACAGTGTTTCTGTAAATACATTTTGAATTTCTTCCAATCTTCTTCCACCGACTCTTCTCCCTGGTCTCGGATTCTGCCAGTCATTTCCGCCATCTCCATATACTCCGTCACTTGCATCTGCCAATCTTCCAGAGTGGGTACATCCTGTGTCTCCCAATGCTTTGCAATAAGTATTCTCGCTGCTGCTGTTGCATACATAAAAAAAGTTCTGTCCTTCTTTAACACCAGTTGGCCGACTATGCCCAGAAGAAAAGCCTCTGTTTTTTTAGGAAACGTGTACCTTTTTCAGTTCATTATATATCATCTCCCAGAAGGCCTTAATCCTTGGGCACGTCCACCAAAGGTGAAAAAATGTACCTTCAATTTCTTTACATTTTCAACATTTATTATCGGGCAAGTGATAAATTTTTGCAAGCTTGACTGGGGTCATGTACCACCTATACATCATTTTCATAATATTCTCTCTTAAGGCATTACATGCCGTAAATTTAATCCCGGTGGTCCATAACTTCTCCCAGTCTGCAAACATAATGTTATATCCTATATCTTGTGCCCATTTTATCATTGCAGATTTTACTGTTTCTTCCTCAGTATTCCATTTAAGCAGCAAATTATACATTTTTGACAATGTCTTAGCATTGGGTTCTAACAATTCTGTCTCTAACTTTGATTTTTCCACCTGGAAGCCCACTTTCTTATCTTGGTTATAAACCTCTCTTATTTGAAAATAATGTAACCAGTCTCGCACCTTATCTTTAAGTTTCTCATAACTCTGCAGTTTCAATTTGTCACCTTCCTCTTCCAAAATTTCCCAATACTTTGGCCATTTGGTCTCCATATTAAGTTTTTTTAACGCTTTAGCTTCCATAGGTGAGAGCCACCTTGGGGTTTTCCTTTCCAAAAGATCTTTATATCTCGACCATACATTAAACAATGCTTTTCTGACAATATGGTTTTTAAAAGCCTTATGTACCTTAACCTTGCCATACCACAAATATGCATGCCATCCAAATGCATTATCATAACCTTCAAGGTCTAAAATGTCTGTGTTTTCAAGAAGTAGCCATTCCTTCAACCAGCAAAAAGCTGCTGATTCATAATAAAGCTTCAAGTCTGGCAGGGCAAATCCCCCTCTATCTTTAGCATCCGTAAGTATCTTAAATTTTATTCTGGGCTTTTTGCCCTGCCAGACAAATCTAGAAATATCTCTTTGCCACCTCTTGAAACAATCCACCTTGTCAATAATTTGTAATGATTGGAACAAAGACAACATTCTCGGCAATACATTCATCTTAATAACAGAAATTCGGCCTAGCAAGGAAAGTTTCAAATTTGTCCATATTTCCAAATCTTTTTTCACTTCCGACCAACATTTTTCATAGTTATCTTTGAATAAATTCACATTCTTAGAGGTCATATTTACCCCTAGGTATTTTACCTTCTTTACCAATGTTAAATCTGTCTCTTTCTGAAACCTTTCTCTTTCAATCGGAGTCAAATTTTTCCCCAAAACCTTAGTTTTTGTCTTATTTAACTTAAATCCTGCCACTTGACCAAAGTCCTGGATTATTTCTAATGCCCTCTTGGTGCTAGCTATTGGCTCTTGTAATGTCAAAACAAGGTCATCTGCAAAAGCTTTAAGCTTGTAATGTTTAACTCCGACCTGAATACCCTGTATCAAGCGGTCCCTTCTTATTGTAGCACCCTGCTTGTGGTTAACGCTTAGCTGGAATGAAATATTCAACGCAGCAATAGAGAAATTAAAATAGTAATTTATTTGTCAGACAAATAAATGAGAGGCACAGTGGTATATGGTTACCAAGCTCTGGCCTGGCCTCCTGCCATTCTGGCCAGCACTTATATTTCCTTAATCCAGCCCCCTTGCTCCTCCTGTGGCTGCCTCTATCCAATCAGCCTGGTTGAAATTCCTATTGGCTGTTTGCTAGAACCAATCACAAAAGATACACCCATTTCCTTTCGTCCTTTTATGGGACACAAAGAGCTATATATTCTTATATCTATAAATGACAAATAAGTAGTAATATATCTTACATGTGTCACAACAAGGAATCTTAATTACCAGCTCACCTCTTGCCCTCCTTGCCCTATTGCCTTCCAAAACAGATGGTTAATCTTAAATTTTTATCTTAAACATATGTCAAGGATCTTGAGTTCACATCAACATTGAAAGATCTCCTTCATTTGGAGGTCTCTAAACAAAAGGCCTGACAACCATATATCTAATGATGTTTCCTGCTTGGCAGGGGGGCTGGGCTGGTGGCTGACTTAATTTCAGGATAGTTACAACTCTTACAACTATATGAAATAAGAATCTAGCATTTCTTAAATCCTTTGCATAATTACATTTAAGCCAATATATTTAATACATAAATAACCTTTTAAAAGGAAAAGAAATCTTCTCAAAGTAAAAAAAGAAGGATCAGTTTCCAGCCTCAAAATAAAAATAGAAAGAAGCCTCTTCTTCTCCAGCCAAGCCAGTTGCCTTTTTCCATTTGCTCTTGGCCTTTTTAACCTTAGGAAGAAGATATGGCTCATTTTACTATTTACCAACCCTTAATTTGTAGGGTCAGTGTAACCTTGGCTCTCAGCCTGTAATTCCCTTTTTACGACTTTGAGAATTGTTTTCTGCTATAAATCAGGGGGGGCCCTTGTCTAGGAGGAAAAACATCTTGCCAAGGTTTTTTAGTCTTCTGCCTGGTATGAAACATTTGAAAATCTTTAAGCTCATTTTAAAATACAAGCCTTGATCAAACATATAAGCTTTGATAAAAAATGCAGGCTTATGATTAGATGCCTCATTCCCCCCTTTCAAGCTCAAGGACCTTCATCCCAAGTGTCCTTGATAGCTTGACCTTCATCATATTCCTGAGGTAAAGCTCTGTATAGGGCCATGATATGCGGTAAAGTTTCATTTGAAATCATCTTGCTAATTGTACTTCTAAAACACGAAATGATACATGGCATCATACATAAAACCATTACTACTACTGTCAAGAAAAACAAGCAAGACAATAGTATCCCTTTGAGTCCTGCGACATTAGGTAACCAATTGGTGAGCCATCCCATATCCCATCCTTCCCATGTTTGTACTGGGACATGTGCTATATTCTCCATCTTTGTGGCCAACACACGGATTGCCTCACCATTATCAGAAATGTTAAAGCAACAGGCATTCCCTGTCAAGTTCAAGACTCCACATAGGCCTCCCTGCCTGGCAAGTACATAATCCATTCCCATTTTCAGCTGCAAAATGGCGGCTCTACTTTCATCCAACTGTTGTGCAATAAGTCTCAAACTCTGGGCCGTTGCATTGGTTACAAGTTCCACTACTGCTTGCAATCGAATTATTCTGTTTAGATTATAAATAGGATCCCGTGCCCCTTGTATGAGCTCACCAGGATTCCAGGAGGCAGGATCATAATAGGCTATAATGCGCTCTGGTGGCCAATCATCAGTATCGCTCCAACTTTGGGTACTTCCTCCTGCTATATGAGAAATATCAGCGTTTCTTCGTGTACGCTTGGCCGAACTAGTGGGCATAATCCACATTGGTGGTAATACCCATCCCAAGAAACAAGTCCCACTCCATTTGGAAGGGAGTTTCTTGTATGCCCATTCTCCACATATCCACCACAACCATCGGGTCTGAGGTTTTTGGTACGTGGAGTGCATAAGGCGAAATATCAAAAGGGGTACAGAATTCACAGTGCAGTATGTTAGATTGCCTTTTTCTGTCACAGTTATGTTCCATACCACTTTCCATGCATGAATAAAAGGAGGTGCACAGGGCAAGGTATTCCAAGTTCGATACGTAGTACCGTTTGCCCAGGTTTGACTATTCTTAATATAATCCCAAGTATAGTGGCAATGAGAAGAGCCTATCATGGTAGGATCAGCTGCATCTGATGATTTATGCACACAGAATTCCCCTTGCACAGGTATAACTCGTATTGGTTTAGTTGAGTTCCATCCGGGGAAATTCTGTACTTCTGTTTGGTGTGGCATTTCGCTTACCATACCAATGGCACTTAATGGTATTGGTAATAAGGGCATACCTCCCTCTGAATCATCTGGCCCAAGAGAGCAAACAAGGCAATTAGTCCTATTTGCAACATTGGCTACCATCTCAGCTAAGCCTACCCACATATTGTGGTCATGGCGGAATCCATATTTAGCAAATTTGGTCAGATTCAAGGACCCTTCCCCTTCCCAAGGGATCAGGATTAATAATAAAATCATGTTGATGTCTAGCATATGCATTCCTTCCACAAAAGATTACCTTATTGTGATAGCAAATAAATATTAGCCCCAATATAATTCCGCCAGTGACAGAAATGGGGAACCACCAAGACCAAAACATATATCCCGAGGATCCCCAATGAGTAATATCCCTTATAATTGTTCCACAAGGGGGCAGTCAATCAATTGTATAAGAGAATCTTCCCGTTCACAGTCGCTGGTTCAGACGCTCCTCAAGCTTCAGGCGTGCGCAGGTCAGCCAGCTTCCAGGTCGTGGCTGCAGCAGGCCGGTCGTCTAAATGTTGCCCGTGACCTAGCCCGTTCCCGGTAGGGCTAGATACAGGGGTTTTTGGAGAGAGTCAGTTTTAAAGGATTAGAGGGGTCACCTTTGCACGTCCAACTGCCTTCGGACTTCTTCAAACGGGAGTGATGAATCTAGGGGGTCACCTCAGCTACCTTCACCGCTGTTGGAGTAGAGAGCAAGACGGTGTAAGGTCCACGCCACTTAGGTGCAAGTGGATCGCGTTTCCACTCTTTCACCCATACGCTATCGCCAGCCTGGAACTGATGAATCGGCTCGGCAATGCTGCACGGCGTGCGCTCGAGGGCCCACCTGTTAAGAGAAACAAAAACACGGGAGAGAGATTGCACTTGTTCCTGTGTCACATGGTCTCCTATTTGTTTAAGGTCAGCTGGAATATCCTGAACAAAGGAGGGCGGCCTCCCATACAGGAGCTCAAAAGGTGACAACTTAAGTCTTTTTGTGGGTGCACACCGAACACGAAACAGTGTTATGGGTAACACATCTACCCATCCCAATCCCGTTTCCTGAGTTAATTTTGCCAATTGGGTTTTCAGAGTCCGATTCATTCTTTCAGTTTTCCCTGAACTCTGAGGCCTATATGCTGCATGCAGTCTCCATTTCACTTGTAGGACTCGACATACTTCTTGTACTACTTGATCAATGAACGCTGGCCCATTATCACTTCCAATGCATCTAGGTAATCCAAACCTTGGGATCAATTCAGTGAGGAGTCTCTTAGTTACCTCTCGTGCCTTTTCAGTTCGGGTGGGAAAAGCTTCAACCCATCCGGTAAGAGTATCTACAAACACAAGGAGATACTTGAATCCCTTAGAAGGGACCAGCTCTGTGAAGTCCACAATTAGGCTTTCCATGGGGACGTATCCCACATGCTGAATTCCAGGAGGTTGTACCGGTCCCTGCCTGGGATTGTTTTTAGCACAAAGAACACATTTCTGTGAAATGCAAGTTGCTAATTGTGATAGATTAATAATATACAACTTCCGACTGAGACTCTCTCTGGTTGCAGTACCGCCAAGGTGAGTAGATTCATGATAATTTCTTACAATTGTGCCTGCTAGATGATGAGGTACATAAATCCTATTGTCCGGCAGGATCATCCAACCGTCCTTCACAACCACTCCTTCCTGTTCAGCCCATTTCCTCTCTTCTGGGGTATAGTGAGGTTTAACTTCTTCTGGATCTACCTCTGGTATGAGGGCTGCTATAAATCCTCCCACAGGCTTTTGGGCTGCCTCTCGGGCTGCTTTGTCAGCAGCATGATTTCCTCTGGTTATTGGATCCCTTCCTCGTCCATGACCTTTGCAGTGCATTACAGCAATCTGTTCTGGAGCCCATACTGCTTCCAACAGGATTTCTACTTCAGGTCCATATTTCAAGGCCTTCCCGTGGGCTCCGATTAGACCTCTTTCTTTCCATAGAGCTCCATGTGCATGCAGGGTTAAGAAGGCATATTTAGAATCAGTATAGATGTTTGCCTTACATCCGGCTGCCAATTGCAGAGCTCTAGTTAAGCCTATAAGTTCAGCTTTTTGTGCTGAGGTGCCAGCAGGCAAAGCTTCAGCTTCCACAACTTCCTCATTGGTGACCACAGCATATCCTGCTCGTCTGGCACCTTCATGCAGGTAACTGCTACCATCAGTATAATATACAACATCTGGATTTTTCAATGGCTCATCTTTCAGATCGGGTCTACTGGAATAAACTTCATCCATTATTTGGAGACAATCATGTGATTCTTCATCATCTACCTCTGGTAGGGGCAGCAAAGTCGCTGGATTGAGCATATTCACTACTCGTAGATGAATCCTGGGATTTTCACACAATAGGCCTTGGTATCTAGCCATCCTTGGGTTCGTTAGCCAATAACTACCCTTATATTCCATGAGTGTCAGAACAGCATGAGGTACATTCACATACATCGTCTGGCCGAAGGTAAATTTATCAGCTTCTTTGACAAGGCTTGCAGTGGCCGCTACTGCCCTTAGGCATGGAGGCCATCCTTTTGCTACTGAGTCCAATTGTTTAGACAAATAAGCTACTGGACGGTTCCAACTTCCTAATCTCTGGGTCAGGACTGCCGCTGCAATCCCATTCTGTTCATGTACATACAGCTGAAAGGGTTTTTCCGAATTAGGCAATCCAAGGGCTGGGGCCTCCATAAGTCGTTGTTTGATAACTAAAAAGGCTTGTTTCTGCTCAGGTCCCCATACGAAGGGGTCCTTTTCTGCACCTCGAGTGCTTTCATGTAAGGGCTTGGCCAGACTGCTGAAATCAGGTATCCATAGTCTACAAAACCCTGCTGTTCCCAGGAATCCTCTAAGTTGTTTTCTTGTGGTAGGTTCCTTGATAAGGCAAATAGCTTCTTTCCTCTCTGGTCTCAATGCTCGTTGTTGGTGTGAGATGTCAAAGCCCAAATATTTGACCTTTTCTAAACATAACTGTGCCTTTTTCTGGGAAACTCGGTAGCCAGCTTCCCAGAGCAAGTGGAGCAGTTCCTCTGTCCCTTCTTTACAGGTATCAAAATCCTTTGCCGCTAGTATAAGATCATCCACATATTGCAGAACCACCTTTTCTCCCGGTATTGAGGGGTAACTTGTTAGATCCTTCGCCAAGGCAGTGCCAAATAAAGTTGGGGAATTTTTAAATCCCTGGGGCAATCTTGTCCAGGTTAGCTGGCCTTTTGTTCCTGTCAAAGGGTCTTCCCACTGGAAGGCAAATATAGGTTGGCTCTGTGGTGCCAGCCGGCAACAGAAGAATGCATCTTTCAAGTCCAATACAGTAAAAAATGTTGCTTCTGGTGGGATCAAACTCAGCAAGGTATATGGGTTTGGTACATTTGGGTGCAAGGTCTCGATAGCCTGGTTTACAAGCCTCAAGTCCTGTACTGGCCTGTATTCATCTGTCCCAGGTTTTCGAACAGGCAAAAGGGGTGTGTTCCATTCTGATTGGCAGGGCTTAAGCAGACCATATTTTAATAGGCGGTCCAAATGTTTCTGGATGCCCTCTGCTGCTCGCCGGGGTAAGGGATATTGCTTTACAGATACAGGGGTAGCCATAGGTTTTAGGGTTACTACAATTGGAGCTATATTCTTAGCCATTCCTGGTGGGCTATTTTCGGCCCATACTCCTGGTGGCACCTGTAGAGTTCGGAGGAGCTTGTTTAATTCTGTATCCAATGTGGGTTGGACTTGCAAGGCTGACATTAGGCGCCATGATTGTTCCTTAGGTACTGAGAGGGTAATTATTCCTGCTGCTTTTGATGGCAGTTTCATTTCTGGACCTCGAGGAGTGAAGGTGATTTGGGCCTGCAATTTGGACAGCATATCTCTGCCTAAGAGAGGTATTGGACACTCAGGTATATACAAAAACTGATGGGTTAAACGATGTCCCCCAATCTGGCATTCCAAAGGTTGGAGGAAAGACCTCTTAGCTGACTGTCCAGTGGCACTTTTAATGACTACACTTTTGGATGCCTTTTTCTGCAATAGTTCTGGGAGTACTGAGTATTCAGCCCCAGTATCAATCATAAAGTCTATTAAATGGCTCCCTAATTGAATCGTGACCGTGGGCTCCTGGAAGCCTAACTTTATGGAGTCCGGTCGTTCCTAGTCTTGGGTAAAATCCTCTTCTGCCAGTCCAATGAAATTGTCTCTACTCCGTCCTTGTCCAGGTCTCTGATATCTTCCATCTCGGATCATTCCCCGTCCCCGTCCCTGGTTTCTTGGGCCGGAGCCTGGGCCTGGGCGTACTTCTTCCAACCTCAAGGGTTCAGGACACTCCCGCTTCCAGTGACCCTCCTTCTTGCAATTCGCACATTGATTCCTTCCCAGTGGTGGATTCCTTCCTCGCCCTCGCCCTCCATTTAAGGGGCGGTAATCTTGCTTCACTGCTGTGGCTAGCATTACCATCTTTTCCTTCTGCCACTTCTTCTTCTCTTGTTTCTCAGCCTCATCCCTATTCCGATAAACTCGGCGTGCAATGGCCATAATTTGGCTCATCAGCATCCCTTCCCATCCTTCTGATTTCTGAATTTTCTTACGAATGTCAGAAGCGCACTGGGCCACAAATGTAGCAGTAATCATTCTGCTGTTTTCAGGGGCTTCAGGGTCAAAAGGAGTCCATATACGATAGGCTTCCTGCAGCCTCTCTAAAAAGTCTCCCGGACTCTCATTTGGTTTCTGTTCTACTTCTGAGACTTTAGACGTATTAGTGGGCTTCTGGCATGCCCTGCGGATACCTTGCACAAGTGTCTGGCGGTAGGTGGTAAGTCTGGCCAGGTGAATTGCATTGTTTGGATCCCAATTAGGATCTTCCAAGGGAAAGTTGTCCTGAAGATGACGATCAATATTAAAAATATTTCCCACTCTGGCCTGCTCACGCAAATATATCTGTGCCTTTTCAATTATGTCTCTCCTTTCCTCAGTGGTGAAAAGAGTATTTAGGAGCTGGCGACAATCTGTCCAAGTAGGACTATGAGTATTTACTATTGAAGTCACCAAGTCCATCATAGCCTGAGGTTTTTCTGCGAAAGATGGGGTGTGTGTTTTCCAATTCATCAGATCCGTAGTCGTGAATGGAATATATTGCAGGGTCGAAGTTCGAGGTGGCCGTGGTCCGGGTTGCCCATTAACCAGCACAGGCTCCTCAAGTGCATCAAATACTCTTCTAAGAGGGGCTACTACGTGACCTTTCTCTTCACTTTGCTCTAGGGGCCTCAAATCATAGGGGATGGTATCTGTCTCAAGGCGTTCTTTTAGCAGCTTTATACGCCTGGCTGTATTGCTTGCTGACCGATCAAGGTCTCCCTGTAACTTCTGTAATATTTCTCTAGGACTTGGATGTACAGGGGTTTGGGGTGGGCAATCAGTTGTTCCACTAAAGGAGACTGTAGATGGAGGTCTATTAGGAGTCACAGGTGGAATAACCACTTCTGCTTGGGCTTTATTATAGGACTCCAATGCCTCCTGAAGATATTTATCATAATCTATCAAGGAATCAAGCTCTGTGACTCCACCCCCATTATTCATTCCAGTTTCTTGCCTTGGGGTTACAACTGGTGGAGTGTTTGGATTAGGCTCCCCTCGGCGTGGCGCATAGGGTGGAGGTGAAAGCACCTCTTCCTCTGGCCCCTCAAAAATGGGTTTGAGTTTATTTGGCAAGATTCCTTTCCTAGCTTCAGCTTTTACAGCCAATAATTTGCATCGTTTGACTTTGCATTTCCTTATCCATGGAGGATTATTATTTAATGTGCTCAGCCAAGAATCTATATATGAAAATTGTTCTGGGCACCCTCCAGTTTCTTTGGCGATATCAGTCCAAAGTTTGCTTACTAAATTTATATCAAAGGTTCCCTGAGATGTCCATCCAGTATTTTGTTTTGGCCATTCTAGTTCACATAACGTTCTCAAGCGCTCTGGCGTCATTTTGACTCCATATGCCCCTGAGAAGGCTTTCTTAAAATTATTTAACATACATTCAAGAGGTGTATTTCCCCCCTTTGAACCCCCAACTCCCATTGTATGGCCCTGTGAAGTATCCACTCAGTCACTCACACACGCGCTTTGTGAGGTTCCTTGCCCAGATGGAGTCGCCTCACTGGGAACCGAAATACTACCCACTCCACACTCAGGTCAGCTACAGATTGTTCTGTACTTTCTCACACATACAATGCGCTGGATACTTCACCACACTCTACCTCCCAATTTTTCCCTTTTCCTCCACCAGACCAACATCTGATGTACCCAACCACCTAGCGTACTCAGTTCCCCCTTACTGAGACGCAGAAGTTTGATCAAGACTTCTCTTCCTCCCAATTAATTGGAAGGCCTCAAATCCCTTTGTGCACTTACCCTTGGCTGGTTCCCTGTTTATTTCTCTGCTTCCCCCCGGTCCGTCGCCGCCAGTGAGCAGGGTATCAGACAGACGAGACTTCTCCGTTCCCCCTGGAAAAATGTACCAGTGCGCGCTGGGTAAGCAGTTTAGAGATCCTCTCTCTTGTACCCTGCCCAGTAGGGCGAAGGGGCTGCGTTCCAGCAGACCACTTATCCGAGTCACAGGGGCACCATAAAATGTATCACCCTGCTTGTGGTTAACGCTTAGCTGGAATGAAATATTCAACGCAGCAATAGAGAAATTAAAATAGTAATTTATTTGTCAGACAAATAAATGAGAGGCACAGTGGTATATGGTTACCAAGCTCTGGCCTGGCCTCCTGCCATTCTGGCCAGCACTTATATTTCCTTAATCCAGCCCCCTTGCTCCTCCTGTGGCTGCCTCTATCCAATCAGCCTGGTTGAAATTCCTATTGGCTGTTTGCTAGAACCAATCACAAAAGATACACCCATTTCCTTTCGTCCTTTTATGGGACACAAAGAGCTATATATTCTTATATCTATAAATGACAAATAAGTAGTAATATATCTTACATGTGTCTCAACAAGGAATCTTAATTACCAGCTCACCTCTTGCCCTCCTTGCCCTATTGCCTTCCAAAACAGATGGTTAATCTTAAATTTTTATCTTAAACATATGTCAAGGATCTTGAGTTCACATCAACATTGAAAGATCTCCTTCATTTGGAGGTCTCTAAACAAAAGGCCTGACAACCATATATCTAATGATGTTTCCTGCTTGGCAGGGGGGCTGGGCTGGTGGCTGACTTAATTTCAGGATAGTTACAACTCTTACAACTATATGAAATAAGAATCTAGCATTTCTTAAATCCTTTGCATAATTACATTTAAGCCAATATATTTAATACATAAATAACCTTTTAAAAGGAAAAGAAATCTTCTCAAAGTAAAAAAGGAAGGAACAGTTTCCAGCCTCAAAATAAAAATAGAAAGAAGCCTCTTCTTCTCCAGCCAAGCCAGTTGCCTTTTTCCATTTGCTCTTGGCCTTTTTAACCTTAGGAAGAAGATATGGCTCATTTTACTATTTACCAACCCTTAATTTGTAGGGTCATTGTGACCTTGGCTCTCAGCCTGTAATTCCCTTTTTACGACTTTGAGAATTGTTTTCTGCTATAAATCAGGGGGGGCCCTTGTCTAGGAGGAAAAACATCTTGCCAAGGTTTTTTAGTCTTCTGCCTGGTATGAAACATTTGAAAATCTTTAAGCTCATTTTAAAATACAAGCCTTGATCAAACATATAAGCTTTGATAAAAAATGCAGGCTTATGATTAGATGCCTCATTATCATGTTAAGTAAGACTTCCAGGACTGAAATAAAAAGTAGTGGGGAAATTGGGCAGCCTTGTCGTTTCCCTTTCTCGATTCTAAACTCTTCTGTCACCACATTATTGACTATCAATTTGGCCTTTTGTTCAGAGTAAATCGCACCTATACCATTTTCAAAGTTTTGTCCTACCCCCATCCCCTGAAGATTTTTCTTCATAAAACTCCAAGAAATATTGTCAAAGGCCTTCTCTGCATCCACAAATATCAAAACTGCTTCTGTATTGATGTTCACCTGTAACTTTTCTAGAATATTAATTATATTCCTCATATTGTCAGATAGATGTCTACCAGGGAGAAAGCCAGCCTGGTCTTTATGTATCATTTCAGCTAAAACTTTCTTCAATCTTTTGGCCAGAATATCTGCAAAAATTTTATAATCCACATTTAAAAGGGATATGGGGCGGTAGTTCTTGAGTTGCGTCTTCTCAGTTTCATTTTTTGGTATAAGTGTGATATATGCTTCCTGCCACGACTCTGGCGCTTTTTCCCCCTCCATAATTTCGTTACAAACCTCCCTTAGTGGTTGAATTAAGTAGTCTTTCAAAGTTCTATAATATTTGGAGGTTAGTCCATCGGGCCCTGGAGACTTGCCCAATTGCATACTCTGAATGGCACCTTCAATTTCTTGTTCTGTTATTTTGTAGTTCAAAAACAGTTTATTTTCTTGAGAATTTTTTTGCAGTCCATTAACTTTCAAAAATTGGTCAATTACAATCTCATTCTGTGGCCCTTGTGTGTAAAGTTGTTTAAAATATCTCTGAAAACAATTTCTTATCTCCTGTGGATTCTGGATGTTCTTTCCATCAACTTCAAGATTGGTAACAGTGTTTAATTTTTGTCTCTTCTTCAATTGCCACGCTAGCAACTTTCCACATTTGTTCGCTGAATCAAAAGTCTTTTGTCTCATCAGTTTAATTTTCCATTCTATCTCTTGATTTATCATTTTCATATATTGTACTTGATATAACTTAATTTCTCTTAGAATCTCTTGTGACTTCGGTTTAGATCTAAGTTTCCTCTCACCTTCTCTTATTTTCCCCAAAATCTTTTCCTTTTTCTCCTCTTGAGTTCTCTTTTTTATTGCATTTTGTTGAATCAAAAATCCTCTCATTACGGCTTTGCTAGCGTTCCAAATCACTCTTTTTTTCCACAGAGGTCTTCAAATTTATCTCAGAATAGTCTTTCTTAAGTTTTTGTGCCTTCTTTATAATTTCCTGGTCTCTAAACAAGGTGTCATTCATCCTCCATCTGAAGGAACCGGTCGATGTTACTTTCATTTCCATTTTCACAGGGTTGTGGTCGGAGCAAGTTTTTGGGCAGATTTCCACCCTTCGAATCTTGGGAGCCAGTCCTCTGGAAATCCAGATTTGGTCAATTCTTGTCCAGGTCTTTTGAGCTTCAGAAAAGAAAGTTCCCTCTCTGCCTAGGGGATTCTTAGTCCTCCATGTGTCGATCAAGTCCATATTGTCTGTCAATTCGAAAAAAGTTTTCGGTAGTCTTCCATCTTTAGTTACCACCTGTCTTTCTGATTTATCCATGTTTGTCGAAACCACTCCATTCATATCTCCAAGCATAATAATATTACGGTCCATAAAATCCAACAGTGTCTCATGCAATTTCTTAAAAAATTCTGATTTCCCCTCATTTGGTGCATATATCCCTACAATCAAAAAGTTCTCTCCTTGAAATTGTATCTCAATTGCCATAATTCTTCCTTGGTCATCTTTAAAAACAAATTTGGGTGATAAACTTTCTTTTGCATAAATCACAACTCCTCTCTTTTTAACTTTGTCTGATGAAATAAATTCTTGACCTAATCTTTTATTAATTAAAACTTTTCTATGTAATCTAGTCACATGGGTTTCTTGCAAACAAATCAAGTCCAATTTCTCCTTTTTTAACAAATGAAAAATTCTCTTCCTCTTATCAGGGGAATTTAGACCTCTAATGTTCCAACTTAGTACCTGCAGAGACATTGTGTAGTTATTCTGTTCCTCCAACTGCTCCCAGTAACTGTTCTTGGTCTGTTAGTGGTTTCACTTTCTCTAAGTTATCCAGACCCGGTGGTAGCTTTGCTGTGTCCAAAGCCCCAGGCTTTGGTATCCTCGGTTCTCCTTCCTCTGACTCTTTTCGTAGATGTTCCTCGTGGTCTTTCAGGAATCTCTCTTTATCCTCTTCTGATCGAATTCTCACCTTTCGCCCTTTATAAGTGAAAGACAAACCCTGCGGGAACTCCCACCTAAAGATGATACTATTTCTTCTTAACAAATACACCAAGTCTGCATATTTGGTCCTAAGATCCAAAAGATGTTTAGGAATATCTTTGTAAATCTCAATCCTGGAGCCTTCTATCTCCAGTGATTTCTTGTAATGCAAGCTCAAAATTTTATCTCTCTCTTCTTTAGATCTAAGTGTAATCAAACAATCTCTTGCTTTGTTCTTTTTTCCTTTACCACCCTTGCCAAATCTAAAGGCCGTCACTATCTTAAATTCTTTATCTTGGTCCAGGTCCCAGAATTCTTCAAATTCCTGTGTCAATAACTCACTCAAATTATCTTCTTCCACTTCTGGGACCGCTCTTATTCTTAAATTGGCCTGTTTATCCCTTAATTCAAATAAAGAGAGTTGCGTCTTGTGTTCTTCTAGTTGTCTATTTATTGGCTGGATTTTCCCCTCTACTTCCAGTGCCTTCCCTTTAGCTTCCTCCGCAATCTTCCTTGTCAATTTAGATTCCTGCAGCAGCCTGTCAATAGCCTGTGTATTTGAGTTAATAGCTGTAGTATTTAAATCAATCTTAGCTGACAATTTTTCCAATGCTCCGAAAATTTTGTCTAATAATGCATTAAGTGTCTCATCAGAGCCCCCACCTTTTGCCCCAGATTGCCCAGTTTCTTCCTTTTCTGTAACTGGGGGGGGGGGCTACAACTGATTGTCTTCGCTGCTGCTGTCTAGTTTTTACTCTTGGAGGTTTATCCTGGGGTTGAAGTTGATCCATTCCTTTGTCTCCCTCAAGGTCACTCTCACAGTCAAATCTTTTGTTATGGGAAAGGTTTCTTGGCCAGCTGCAGTGGAAAAACCCCAGTTATATCACAGTCCTCCTCTAGGGGGGCTTAGCAACAATGTCCACTTTAAAATAAATACAGTAATTTCTTTCAGTCAAAGGCAACTGTTACAGAGGGAGTCTTTCCAAATTTTCCAATCAAAGGCAACAATTACAAAGAGAGTCTCTCCAGGTTTTCAGTTCAAAAGCAGGGTAACCATACAGTGTAACTATAAACGGTGCATAAACTTTTCTTACTGTTCCTGGCAGTCCGCTAGCAGGGATTGAGCGGTAGTCTTAAATTCCTCTCTTTTTTCCTTTAAATAACAAATTTCTTCTTCCCCCCACCTTTAAGGGGGATTGTTTCAGCAGACGTTGAAATTAAGTTCCTTCTAAGTTCTCCCCTTTTCACGGATCTTAGCTTCCAAAGTCTTTGCTTTGATCTTGTTTACAGAATGGGAAGGTGGACTTCCTTTTTGCGTCTCCCGCTTCAGAGCCAAATTCAAAGTCTTGTGCCGATCAAAGGAGGTAATTCCTTTGATCCCCCCGTTTTAAAAAGTTCTTACTCACGGGTTGTTGTTTAAAGTCGAATTTCAAAGGAAAAAAGGTCAGCGCTCTCTGGCATCAGCTGTGCAGCTTCACTCCACAGAAGTAGCGATTGCCTCTCAGCACCGCGTCACCCCCCGTCCTGTTCCGGGGCTTTTTTCCGAGCCCTTTCACAAACGGGGGGAGCGCAAAGGTGCCCACCGAGTGCCACGGTCGCAGGCTTCACCCGCCTGCGGTTTTTGACAGGGTCCCCGCTTCGCTGTAGCGGGCAGACCCAATTTCTGCGGAGCTTCCCCTTCTTTCTCAGAAGAAGACCGCCATTGCCGATGGCGCCGCCTCCGGAAGTCCTGGCTATTTCAGAGGATGTGTTTGCAATGCTGATGATAAATAGCCTAGACGATTCTTACAATGGAGTAGCTGCCCAGATTTCTACAATGCCTGCTGCTAACAGAAGATTATGTGTCTAGCGTGCTCCTGAATGAGTGGGATCGCAGACAGGCTGTTAGAGAAAGCCGGGACTGTGCTGTTAAAAAGGTGCTTGAAAATGTGCCTGAGTCTTCAGCAGGGGAAAGTGAAAGTGAAACTGCTGCTGTTAAAGCACTAAAGTTGAGGCGGTGCTTTTCGTGTGGAGCACAAGGCCATTTGAGTTTTCAGTGCTGCAAGAAATCTTCAAAGAAGAAGGGAAACTTCAGAGGCACAGGGGGAGGAGGACGAAATCCCCAAGCACCTGCTACTTCAAAGGCCTTGATCTCTCGCTGTTCCAATCAACGTGGGCGGAGTTTCTTCGTGATCAACTCTGGCTGTACCAACCACGTGGCCAAAGATAAGGATCTCTTTGTTCAGCTTGAGAAGCAAGAGAAAGAAATTCATCAAGCAGATGGGACTGTTCTCATGAGTTTGGCTAAGGGAACTGTGTTCTTAAAGAGCCTGAATGCAACAATTAAGAATGTCCTGTATGCACCTGATATTCAGGACAATTTGTTGAGTGTTTCCCAGCTTGATCGTCAAGGTGGTGTTTGCTAAATCTCGTTGTGAAATTCGTCGAGATGGCAAGCTCATTCTATATGCAAAATGTGTTAATGGTTTGTACCAATTGCCTTTTGTTTCAGGTACAGGTACTGCTGAAGCAACTGAGAAAGAGTGTTGCAATTTGTCTATTGATAAGAATGAGAAGATGCATGACCAATGTATTCAGGGTGTACCACCGAAAAGGTTTTCTAAAGAGTTTGCTAACGCTGCGGTCACAAGCAACTCTGGTGTGGTCTTTGAACCAGTCAATTATAAGGAAGTTAAAAATCTGTCTGCAAAAGATGCAGAACCTTGGCTGAATGCCATGAGAGCTGAGCTGAGTTCCCTGAAACAGAACAATACTTGGGAATTGGTTCCAGCTGAACCAGGTATGAAGTGTGTAGACAGTAGGTGGGTCTACAAAGTAAAAACTGATCAGAGTGGAAAAGTAGTCAGATATAAAGCCAGACTAGTGGTGTGAGGTTTTTCTCAGACACCTGATCAGGATTACCATGAAACGTATTCTCCAACAGTAAGATTTGAAAGTGTTAGACTGTTGTTGAAGATAGCCGCCGAAGAGGGTATGACGATTTCCCATCATGACGTTAATACTGCGTTTTTGTATGGTGTTCTAAATGAGAATATCTATATGTCACCCCCAGATGGTGTGCAGGTAAAAAAGGGTATGGTTTGCAAATTAAAAAAATCCCTGTATGGTTTGAAACAGAGTGCACGGTGCTGGCACACCAAGCTAACTGAAGTGCTGTTCTCCTTACGTTTTGTGCAAGGAAAGGCTGATTCATGTGTTTTTGTTAAAGAGTCCAATCAGCATAAGCTTTATTGCATCTGTTTTGTAGATGACATATTATTTGTGTGGAAGAATGAAAACATCTACAAAAGCACTTTGGCAAAGTTGCAAAAGCATTTTGATTTAAAAGACCTAGGAGAAGTTAGCAATTATCTCTCTCTTGAGATTGAAAGAAATGCTCAGGGTGATGTTTTGGTGCATCAGTCACGTAAGATCACTGATGTAATAGAGAAGTTGAACCTGACTGATGCAAATCCTGTGGATACTCCTATGGTCACAGGTTATCAGCATCACACAAATGCTGAGATTTTTCCTGATGCAACACTTTTCAGAAGTGTGTTGGGTAAACTTAATTTCATAGCAAGATGCTCAAGGCCAGACATTGCAATGAATGTGAATTTAATCAGCAGGTATGCCAATCAACCCACAGTTCAGGATTGGAAAGCGCTAAAACGGATAGCAAGATATTTAAAAGGAACCATGGATTACAGATTGAGACTTACAAATCAAAAGTCTGGAGGTCTCGAGATCTATGCTGATGCCAGTTTCGGAAGTGACACAATGGATGGCAAAAGCACATCAGGAGTGTGTTATTTGTACAATCAATGTCTTTTTGATTGGTGTTGCAGAAAGCAAGCAACAGTAAGCTTAAGTTCCTGCGAGGCAGAGCTTAATGCTTTAACTCTTTCCCTGATGGATATAGAGTGGTTGCAGCAACTGTTTAATGACATAAAAGTGAAGGTCGCTTTTCCTGTTCAGGTTTTTCAGGATAATAAAGCATGTATAACATTGCTCCACTCAGAGGGATGTAAACAAAGGACAAAATATCTGCTAATCAAGCTCCATCGAGCTAGAGAGTGTATTCAAAATGGTATTGTAAAAGTGTGTTATATGCCGGGAAAAGAGATACCTGCAGATATGTTAACCAAGGTTGTAAGCAAAGAACAACTTTTGGAATGTGTATGCAAATTACAGTTATGTTTAGATTCTTGAAATGGTCGGATGAAATGGGGGAGGATGAGGAGATTTCACCCCTCCCATATCCAAGAATCTCCTGACGAGTCTGCTGATTCTCCAGAGAGGAGGAGCAATGTTCTGCTTTCTACTTATTTAGCTCCAGCACCAAGTCAGTCAGTCAGTCAGTGTGTCGGAGAGAGAGAGAGACTGAGTGTTAGAGATTGTGTGTAGAGATAAGGTTGCTGCTAAGAGCAGCTGCAGACACTCAGTGCAGCATTCATTTATGCTTAGGCCTATTTAGCTCTGTATATAGTTTTGTATTATAGTTGTAGTTATAGAATAAAGAAGATATTCTACAGAGCTGCTCTCCGAGTCGTTTATACACTGCCAGACTCTGCTGTACTCTGCTGTGCGACGACTATATTGTGGAAGTGAATCCGGTGCTCACATCTCTAAGCTGTGAGTCCACAGCACTTTGACCTGTTCCTGTTAAAAGGTGGTCTCTGGAAGTGCTGCCCAGCTCGCCTAGCCCGGTCGGGGTTGAAGTGCATGAGTCCAGTTGGTGACACTGGCTCAAGGGCGATGCTAACACCTTTCATATCTCCAATTTTCTTGAACAGATCTCTGGTTCTTCCCATTCTGTTGTTTTCCTCTATTTCTTTGCATTGCTCGTTTAAGAAGGCCTCCTTTTCTCTCCTTGCTATTTTTTGGAAATCTGCATTCAATTTCCTGTATCTTTCACTATCTCCCTCACATTTTGCTTGCCTTCTCTCCCCCACTATTTGTAAGGCCTCGTTGGACAGCCACTTTGCTTTCTTGCATTTCCTTTTCATTGGGATGGTTTTCGTTGATGCCTCCTGGATAATGTTGCGAGCCTCCATCCATAGTTCTTCAGGCACTCTGTCCACCAAATCTAAATCCTTAAACCTGTTCCTCACTTCCACTGTGCATTCATAAGGGATTTGATTTAGATTGTATCTTACCGACCCAGCGGTTTTTCCTACTTTCTTCAGTTTAAGCTTGAATTTTGCTATAAGAAGCTGATGATCTGAGCCACAGTCCGCTCCAGCTCTTGTTTTTGCTGACTGTATAGAGCTTCTCCATCTTTGGCTGCAGAGAATATAATTAATCTGATTTTGATGCTGCCCATCTGGTGATGTCCATGTGTAGAATCGTCTCTTGTGTTTTTGGAAAAGTGTGTTTGTGATCACCAGCTTGTTCTCTTGAGAGAACTCTATTAGCCTTTGCTCAGCTTCATTTTGATCTCCAAGGCCAAACTTGCCAGTTGTTCCTTTTATCTCTTGACTCCCTACTTTCGCATTCCAATCCCCTATAATGAGAAGAACATCCTTCTTTGGTGTCATTTCTAGAAGGTCTTGTAAGTCTTCATAGAACTGGTCAATTTCAGTTTCTTCAGCACCAGTAGTTGGTGCATAAACTTGGATTACTGTGATGTTAAAAGGTCTGCCTTGGATTCATATTGAGATCATTCTATCATTTTTGAGATTGCATCCCAGTACAGCTTTCGCCGATCTAGGCATATTGACCCTCCCAAAAAAATAATTTGCTTTGTTTGGGCGTACTTCACTTCGCTTTGTGTTTTTAGGGTGAATATGCATGCACACCGAAAAAACACGGAACGCAGTGAAATAAGCCTAAAATAAGCTTATTTGTCTTCTTTCTATGCATATTAAGCCAAAAATCACGTTTTGCTTTGTTTTGGCTTACTTCACTTTTTTTGGAGTTTTTATGGTGAATATGCATGCACACCCAAAAAATGAGAAAAGAACTAAAAAACACGTGTTTTGCTTTCTTTGGGCTTATTTCACTTTGCTTTGCATTTTTAGAGTGAATATGCAATCACACCAAAAAAACATGAAACAAAGTGAAATAATCTCAAACAAAGCTTATTCGTCTTCTTTCTATACATTTTCACCACCAAAACACGTTATTCTTTTTTTCTGTATATTTCACTTCCTTTTGTGTTTTTTGTGTGAATATGTATGCATGCCCCAAAAAACACGCAACGCAGTGAAATAAACCTGAAATAAGCTTATTCGTTTTCTTTCTATGCATATTGACACAAAAAACACGTGTTTTGCTTTGTTTGGGCTTTCTTTACTTCGTTTTGCATTTTTAGGGTGAATATGCATGCATACCCCAAAATCACGAAACGAAGTAAAATAAACCCAAAGCTTTTTCGGCTTCTTTCTAGGCATATTGACCCAAACAACAATTGTTTTGCTTTGTTTGGGCGCACTTCACTTAGTTTTGCGTTTTTAGGGTGAATATGCTTGCATACCGAAAAAACACGCAACGCAGTGAAATAAGCCTGAAATAAGCTTATTCGTCTTCTTTCTATGCATATTAAGCCAAAAATCACATTTTTTGCTTTGTTTTGGCTTATTTCACATTGTTTTTCATTTTTATGGTGAATATGCATGCACTCCCAAAAAGCACAAAACGAAGTGAAATAAGCCCAAACAAATCATATTTGTCTTCTTTCTATGCATATTAAGCAAAAAAAAACCACGTGTTTTGCTTTGTTTGGGCTTCCTTTACTTCGTTTTGCGTTTTGTGAGTGAATATGCATGCACACCCAAAAAGCACAAAACAAAGTGAAATAAGCCCAAACAATGCTTTTTCAGCTTCTTTCTAGGCATATTGACACAAACAACAATTAATTTGCTTTGTTTGGGCATACTTCACTTCGTTTTGTGTTAGGGAACTGCCATCAGCTCAGAGGCGGGAAGTGGAAGGGCTGTTGGGTTACAGGGAGCCACCAAAGATCGTGAGAAGCAGCTCGTCCTCCGGGGAGGAGCGAAGCCACGCCTCCAGTGGGGAAGGGATACAGGGCTCGGAAGATGCAAGGGAGAGCCGCAACACCGAACCTGAGCAAAGCGGGGGGGAAGCAGGTCCCCCTTTGCCCCTGCCCTCTCTGCGCAGAAGGCTTAGGTGCAGAGAGGGGAGGTGTAGGATGGGGGTCAAAAAACTGCTCTGCTGGGGAAAGTTTAAGTTCCGCCCACTCCCCGATTCTGTTAGCGACTGAGCAGACATGGAATTGACTCGATCTGCATTGTGAACATTTTGGACAGATAATAAAGCCTTGAAAAGACCATTGGGGAGTCTTGCCTGATTGTTCTCGAGCAACCGTGCCGGCATACATAACAGCAATCTGGGAGTCTCTGAAGTTGTTCGAGGGTAGCTGCGAGAAGGCAACACGTTGAGCAAGACAGGGGCAGCTGCTGAGACAGAGCAGGAAAAGGCAATGCGAGCCTTAATGGAGAGGAACCGAGTCCTGGAGGCTCACGTCACAACGCTGTCAGCCCGATTGGAGGAACAAGACAGCCAGGTCAGAGCCACTCCAATTGGGAGGAAGGTCCTAGGGTTGGTGAATAAGTTTGGGGGAAAGCCTCAGGAATACAACGCTTTTAGAACGGAGATACAATATGCGTTGGAATTGCAAGAAGGGGAGTTTGCTAACGACCGTGAAAAGGTTGCTTTCGTAATTGGACACCTTGAGGGATGTGCGAGGGAATGGGTGAAGCCCCTCATAAGCAGCGGGAAACGATGCCCTAAAGGACCTGACCAAGATTTATCAGGCGATGGACGCTATGTTCTCCTGTGAGGTGGAGGGAAGTGTGACACGAAAGGAATTGCTGAGTTTCCGGCAGGGAACTTTGACTGTCCAGAGTTACTGGTTGCGGTTTGCGATGCTAGTGCACAAGTTAAGCTGGGACCTGGACTCTGAACCCCTGCAAGCTCTGTTTGAGGTAGGCTTGAATCCAGAGGTGAAAGATGAATTATCCAGGGGTCCTCGCCCACGTTCCATGGATGAGTTAACTAAAGTGGTGTTAGCCATTGGGGTTCGACAGGAGACGCACGTGCAGGAAAGGCGGGAAGCCAGAGGGGAGCGTTTCCATGGCAGCCGCATTCCTGAGATACCAACTGGAGCTTCCCACAGACTGGTGCCAGCGGAGCTGATGGAAATCGATGGGGCCAGCCCGCGGGAGTTTTCAAATGCCGATGATCTCAGGAAGAAAGAGGGGAGGGACTGGGAGGCAGTCAAAAAGTGTTTCATCTGTCAGCAGCCTGGACATTTCACGAAGGCCTGTCCCCAAAGAAAAGCCTGGCCAGACATGGTTGGGGCAGCAGGCAAAGAGGAGGAGGGAGAGAAGGCACAGGAACAGGGAAACGAAAGAGCCTGGCAGACCAACAAGGGCAGCAGCCAGGCGGGCGACCAGTAAAAGAGCCCCAACCAGACCCTCCCAAGGCAGGTATAGCCATGCAAGTGATTCTGGAGCTCCCTAATGGGCACCCAATAGAGACCCAAGCTTTGCTGGATTCTGGGGCGTCCTGTAATTTTTTCAGCAGAGACTTAGCTTTAGCACACCAACTACACCTGTTGCCACTAGATTTCCCCTTGCAAGTGACCACCATTGATGGGAGAGAGCTACGGGGGGGGGGGAGTGATGCACCAGACACCCCCGATGAGGGTTTCCAGACATGTGGAAACAATTGCCTTTCATGTGGCCACACTGGCGGGACCCCCCCCCCATCATACTGGGAATGAGTTGGTTGGCACTCCATGACCCAGTGGTGTCGTGGCATCAACGATCCCTCACCTTTGGGTCGGCTCACTGCTTGGAACACTGTTTGGGGGGAAAGGAACCACGAGTGACTATGGCCAGGGTTGCTGGGGTGACGCTGGAGGAGAGGGGACATGTTCCACAACAATACGAGGAATTCAAGGAGGTGTTCAGTGAGAGAGAGGCTGACAAGCTGCCCCCCCACAGGCCCTATGATTACCAAATCAACCTGGTCCCAGGGGCCAGGCTGCCGGTGGGTAAGCTGTATTTGATGTCCGACCAAGAGATACAAGAGTTGAAGCAGTTTATTGACAAGAATTTAAAGAGGGGTTTCATAAGGGAATCCAAGGCAGTGGGGGGGTAGTCCCGTGTTCTTTGTGGACAAGCGAGGGACAAACCAACACCGTCTCATTGTAGACTATAGGGTTGTAAATTCCATGACAGAACCCATAGCCTTCCCCATGCCCAGAATTGATGATGTTTTTGTTAGGGTGTGAAACCTAAGACGCTGGCAAGTTAGCAATGTCATGTGACTTTAAGTAGTCAAGCTCGTTAAGTTGTTAAGTTGCTCAGTACATAAAGAGTGTTTGTTTTCTCTGCCTGTGGGGCGTGAAGCAAAAATGTCTGAAAGCTCCGGAGGTGTTTCTGTTATCTTTCTGCAATAAACCTGTCTTTGGAAAGACAGGCTTCCCTGTGTCGTTATTTCTTTGCTGCTGAGACTCTGAAGCTTGTACTGCAACAAGAATCTCTGCACTGGACTTAATTAATGCTCTGCAAAGAGAACTGTTGCTGGTTGCGCTGTGGAAGCGTTTACTGGACCAGTACACAGACTCTCTTAGGTTGTGGATCCTTCTACGTTTCTACAGCTGTATTGTGTGCAGAGAAAGTGAAAGCAGCTTTCGGATGAGAGAAGACCGGCTTGGTCGTAAATCCAGCTCTTAAAGGAACTGAGAGGCTGCAGAAAGTTGAGAGAGCTGCGTAAGTGAAGATTTACAGCTTCATTAGCTGCAAAAGGCTAGCTTGACCTCCCTTTGTGTTTTTGTTTTGTTAATAAAAACAGAGGACGGTGGTAGGTTGCTAGTGAAGAGACGGAGGGAAAAAAGTTTAAAAGGCTTCAGAGGAGGCTGGAGGCGTCTGAAAAGTGAGTAAAACAAATCCCAAGGGGAAAGAGAAGCAAGGGCACACAGAGGGAGTAGCAGCCGACCCCAAGAATGGCAGTGGAAAATTTCCAGGTTCCCTTTACAAAGTTGAACTCTGCTAATTACGTGCAGTGGTCTAAGAGGGCTCAAGTCTGGTTGGAAGCCAAAGAAGTGTGGGCTGACTATGTCCAGAGGCGAAAGCTGTTTGTGGCTGTTGCAGCAGATGCCACAGCAGAGCAACAGGCTGCTGCACATGCTCAGAACAGGGAACATGATAAAATGGACACTAAAGCTAGATGCATGTTGATGGTATCGATAGACAATTCCCAATTACCTCATGTGGAAAATTTAAGGTCTGCATTTGAAATTTGGGAAGCTCTTAGGCGAATTCACCATAGAGCCACGCCCGGTGAGAAGGTGAACATTATACGTGCTTTGTATGAGTTGAAACTGAAGCCAGGGAATAGTGTGGTTGAACACACGTCACAGATGACTGAGTATTTCAACCGACTGTCATCTCTAGGTGTGAATTTTCCTGAAAATATTAAAGTTTATACTCTGCTTAGCAGCCTGCATGCAGTGTTTGAAAACTTAGTACTAACTTTACAAGTTTTGCCAGAAGACCAGCTGAATATGAATTATGTGACTGGTAGATTGTGTGAGCAAGAACATCAACATCATCGAAAACGTATTGATAATTCAAATACCCCAAGGGTTGGATGTTCAGATAATTCCCAGCGTGGGGGAACTAGCAGGCAGAGCTGTAAGGAAGCCTCACAAGTGTCTGCTATGGCCAGCAAGTCATGTTTTCGATGTGGCAGCAGGTTTCATTTGATAGCAAAGTGTCCAGAAAAGCAACAGGAATTTCAACAGTCCAAGGTCAGTTTCTGGAGCTACAGGGGAAGACGAAGTGAGAACTACAAGAATCAACGATCCAGAGGGGGAGCAGGTGCTGATAAGGGACTATCTGCAATGGCAGCACAACAGAGTCCTAAAAGGAGCCAACAAACCTTGAAGTGGATAATTGACAGTGGAACAAGTCACAGTTTAGTTCCACCGACATCTAGTGGCAGCTTGATGAACTGCAAGACATTGCCAGTTGCAAAAACTGTGACTATAGCAGACAATAGTAAACGAGAAATGAACCTTAAAGGCACAATTTATGTTAATTGTTTGCAAACTAACCTTCCTGTTTTTGTTCTTCCAGGAATGAAGAATGGACTTTTGAGTGTGTCATGCCTGGTAAAAAGTGGTTTTAAGGTTGAGTTTGAAAATGATGTGTGCACCATTTCGAAACAGGGGAAGGAGCTAGTTAAAATTCCCTGTGAGGATGGGCTTTTTGTTTTGGATGAAGAGCAGTTAGCAGCAGGTAGATGTTCAACAGGTGAAGCACAAGCTAAGTGTGTAAATAAGGCTCCTCATATAGGTTGTGCACATCTACTACACAGAAGGTTAGCTCATATATGCTTTAAGTATGTAAGCAAGATGCCAGATTTAGCTGAGGAGTGTAACATTAAACCCTGTCCAAATTTTCTGGATTGTTGTGCTTGTAAACATGCTAAGGTTAAGACATGTAACTATCCTAGATCTGATAGAGTAAGCAAGAAACCCTTTGAACTTGTGCACACAGACGTGTGTGGCCCTATGCCAGTCAAATCGCTTGGAGGTGCGAGATTTATGCAAATTTTGGTGGATGATTTTTCAAGGGCTAGTTGGGTTTTCTTTCTGAAAGAAAAATCACAAGCAGCTTCCATCCTGATGGATTGGATTGAAGAAGTCGAATGTAAATTTGACACCAGGGTGCGTAAAATACAATCAGATCGTGGTGGGGAATATGTGAACCACACGCTGGAGACGTGGTTAAAAAGGAAAGGTATAGTTCGTAGACTTACCAATCCCTATTCACCACAGGAGAATGCAGTTGCCAAAAGAAAATTTCGAACATTACAGGAAGCCATTGCTGCTTTGCTGTTTGATTCTGGACTTCCACAGCGGTTTTGGGCTGAGGCTGCACTGTATGCGAATTATACTTTTAACAGAGTGTACAATAGCACAGTAGGCAACACTCCTTACTTCATGCTATTTGGAAAAAAACCAAAAATTGATCATCTAAGAGTTTTTGGATGTCGTGCTTATGTGCTGGTGCCTAGGGCACAACGTAGGAAAGGCGATCCTAGATCTAAAGAAATGCTTTTCTGTGGTTATCAAGCAAACACAAAAGGTTGGAGATTTGTGAATGTAGAAGGCAATCAAACAAAAATCACAATCAGCAGAAGTGCGGAATTTTGTGAACAGGATGGTTGGAATAAAATTCATGGAAATCCTGACATACTATTTGATGTGGTGAACAGTAACAATGAAACTCAGGCCCCAGGGCAGGTATTAGTTCCAGAACAGGCGGAGGAATTTGAGTCTGAGGATGAGGGTGAGAAATCGTCTAGTTCACCCAAGTCTGTAAAGTCAGAATCTTCTAGCTCTAAAAGTTCACCCGTACAGCAAGAGAGACGTGTAAAGTCAGAATCAGAAAGCTCTTCAACTACTAGTGACAAACAGGTGACGACTAGTGATTCTGGGTCAGAGGGGGAAACTGAAGGAACATCACAGGAACTGTTAAGGCATTCCAAGCGTACCAACAAAGGTAAACCTCCTGAAAGGTACCAAGCTATTAGTGTTTGGGCTGGTTTGGCAAATTGCGAACCTGAAAGTTTTGAGGAGGTTGAGCAATTACCCCAGGAGGAGGCCAGTAGGTGGCGTGAGGCCATGCAAAAAGAGTTGAATTCTATGAAAGAACTGGGTGTGTTTTCCATCACCAAACTGCCAGAAGGTACCAAGGCAATAAGTTGTAGGTGGGTGTACAGGATAAAGACAACAGCGACGGGGAAACCAGAGTACAAAGCAAGGCTTGTAGCTCGAGGTTTTACGCAAAGAAAGGGGTTACATTATTCTGAAGTCTATGCACCCACTTCAAGGAGTGAAACCCTTCGGGCACTATTAGCAGTTGCTGCTCAGAAAGGGTTCAAAGTGAATCAATTTGATGTCTCTACAGCTTATCTTCATTCAGACTTGGCTGAAGAGCTCTATATGGAGCTACCGCCAGGATTGAGAGTTGGTAAATCAAATCAGGTATGGAAACTACATAAATCTATTTATGGACTCAAGCAATCTGCTCATAATTGGAATGAGTGTTTGAATGACGTTTTGGTAGGCATTGGTTTTAGCAGGAGCAAGGCTGACAATTTCTTATATTTCAGAGGTTCAGGAGATGCTCAAGAATCTTTGCTTGTTTATGTAGATGACCTGATTTATACTTCAAAGACACAAGAACAAGTAAAAAAAACTAGCCAAAGAGTTAAATAAACACTTCAAAGTTAAGAATCTTGGTGATGTGAAGGTCTATCTTGGTGTTCAGATAGATAGGACCAAAAATGGCAGTTTTCTACTGAATCAAAAAGGCAAGATATTGCAAATGTTGAAAAAGTTTGGCATGACGGAGTGTGCAGGTGTTAGAACACCAATGGAAATGGGTTTTGTAAAAGACAATGAGTTCAAGGATAGTGCTGAATTCAAGCGTGCTGAAATCTTTCAGTCAGCACTGGGAAGCTTACTTCATCTTTCGCAATGGAGTAGACCAGACATTGCTTACGCTGTTAACTTACTCAGCAGAGAAGCTTCAAAACCTAGTGTAAATGCATGGAAAGGAATTCAAAGAGTGTTAAGATATTTACAATACACCAAAGATTTTTGCCTTGAATTATCTTCTGAAGAACAAGCACAGATTACTTGTTGGGCAGATAGTGATTGGGTAAATTTAAAGGATAGAAAATAAGTGTCTGGCTGTGTAATAAAATTTGGTAACTGTCTGATTGGGTGGAGATCCAAGAAACAGAACCTGATTGCTTTGTCGTCAACAGAAGCTGAGTTCTGTGCCTTATCTGAGTTATGCAGAGATCTAGAATTTTACAAATGCTTGGCACAAGAGATGTATGAAAAGGCCATCACTCCAATCACTGTATGGGGTGATAATCAACCGTGTCTTAAGTTAGCACAAAATGGGCAGTTTAAAGGTCGTACAAAACATTTGGATATCCGCTTTCAAAATGTTTGTCAAACGGTAAAAGCAGGAATTGTTAAATTAAATTACTGTCCCAGTCATGAAAATCAAGCTGATGGTTTTACAAAACTGCTTGGGTTTCAGCGGCATGAAAACTTTTGTGAAGAAATGGGTCTGAAGTAATTTTGTTTTTGTATTGCCAGCGAGAGGGGGTGTTAGGGTGTGAAACCTAAGACGCTGGCAAGTTAGCAATGTCATGTGACTTTAAGTAGTCAAGCTCGTTAAGTTGTTAAGTTGCTCAGTATATAGAGTGTTTGTTTTCTCTGCCTGTGGGGCGTGAAGCAAAAATGTCTGAAAGCTCCGGAGGTGTTTCTGTTATCTTTCTGCAATAAACCTGTCTTTGGAAAGACAGGCTTCCCTGTGTCGTTATTTCTTTGCTGCTGAGACTCTGAAGCTTGTACTGCAACAAGAATCTCTGCACTGGACTTAATTAATGCTCTGCAAAGAGAACTGTTGCTGGTTGCGCAGTGGAAGCGTTTACTGGATCAGTACACAGACTCTCTTAGTTTTGGCATGAGTGAGGCAGGGGAAATTTTTTTACCAAGCTGGACCTCAGGGGACCTACAACCTGATTAGGGTGCGAGAGGGAGACAAATGGAATACGAGCATGTTCACCCCCCTTAGGGCATTTGAATATCTCGTCATGCCGTTTGGATTGTAATCGGGATCTGCCTGCTTTCAAGCCTTTATGCACCACATGTTGGGCCCCCTGCTATACAAGAATTGCATGGCCTTTTTGGATGACGTTTTAATCTTCTCAGAGAATGAAGCACAACACGTGGAAGACATCAGGCAGGTGCTGGAGAGATTGAAGAAGCATCAGATGTGGGTCAAGCTGGAGAAATGCCAATTCCATGCTCATGAGGTCGAGTTCCTGGGGTACCGACTGTCGGACAAGGGGTTGGCCATGGACCCGGAGAAGGTGAAAGCAGTGCTGGACTGGAAGAGCCCCAAGACAAAGAAGGATGTGCAGCAGTTCCTGGGGTTCAGCAACTTCTACAAGAACTTTATTAAGGACTTTGCGCACCTAACCACACCAATAACTGATTGTCTCAGTGGCAAGAAGAAGTTTGTGTGGACCAGGGAAGCACAGCAGGCCTTTGAAAGTCTGAAAAAGGCCTTTGCATCAGAGGAGCAGCTGCTGCACGTGGATCCTGGGAAGCCTTTGAGGGTGGAGACAGATGCTTCCAACCGAGCCATTGGAGCAGTGCTGTTGCAGCAAGGCCCGGGGGAGGACTGGAGGCCTTGTGCCTTTTTCTCCCAGAAGCTGAGCAAATCAGAACAAAATTACACTATTTATGACAAAGAGTTGCTAGCCATATACACGGCTTTTAGGCAGTGGAGACACTTTTTGATCGGGGCGCAGCAACATAACCAGGTCCGAACGGACCACAAGAACCTGGAATACTGGTGGACAGCATGCGTGCTCAACCAGAGACAAGTCAGATGGTCGGAGGTCTTCTCACAATATAACTTTAAGATACAGTACGTACCGGCGGGGGGGGGGGGGGGAGAGAGAAATGAGAGCGGACGCACTTTCCAGGAAGCTGGAGTACATGGAAGGGGAAGGATCGCCTGTGGCCAGACAAATGTTCCAAGAGGACAGATGGTCATGTGGACAGATGGTCATGTGGGGGAGCACTGACAGGGGAGGAGGAATGGGTTGGCCTCACCAGAGATGATGAGTTTGCTCAGACTAAAATTAGGGAACTTAGAGATGGAAAGGGGGGAAATGGGGGTTTCGAGGAGAAAGGAGGGCTCTTGTACTACAAAGGGGCACTATATGTACCGGGAGAGCCACTGAGGGTCAAGATCCTAAGACAGCTCCATGACAACCCCACAGCTGGGTATTTGGGGCAACATAAGACCATGTTACTAGTCACCAGGCAGTTCTGGTGGCCCAAGGTAAGGGAGGATGTACGGGAATATGTCCAAGGGTGTGACAGGTGTCAGAGGGCCAAAGGGCCAAGAGCAGCACCGGCGGGATTACTGGAACCCTTACTGACACCAGGGAGGACCTGGGAGGTGGTGTCCATAGATTTTATGACAGTTCTGCCCAGGTCAAGAGGTAAGATGGCAGTGATGGTGGTGGTCAATCAGCTGACCAAAATGTGTCATTTCGTGGCATGCTCCCATGTGGTGACAGCCGAGGAGACTGCCAAGCAGTTCGTGGACCACGTTTTTCGACTGCACAGGCTCCCATCGAGGGTGGTCTCCGATCGCGGAAGACAGTTCACCTCACGGTTCTGGCGTAAACTCATGAGCTTATTACAGGTAGAGGTGAGCTTCTCGACGGCAAGACACCCGGAAACCAACGGGCAGGGCGAGAGAGCGAACGCCATATTGCAGCAGTACTTACGCTGCTACATCAGTCAGAGGCAGAATGATTGGATGTAGAAATTAGTGCTGGCTGATTTTGCATACAATAATGCTGAACATGTGTCCACAGGGATGAGTCCCTTTATGGCCAACTATGGGTGTCACCCCAGGGATTTTCCAGGATGGGGGGAGTCTTGAATAGGTTTATTGCTTTATTGTTCGGCGTCCAGCACGCTTCCCCCTGCGAGCCTCTGCAGGTCGTAAAGCAATTAGCAATTAGCAAAGTTGCACAGCGGTCGTGTGACGAAAGAGCAGTAAATCAGTCCCAAACATTTCTTCTGTCCTAAAGTCTCTTTATTGAAACAAAATAACGTATTTACAAACTCCAACTTCCATCTGAGTTAAGCTGCATCTTCTCTCTCTGCTTGCAGCGTCGAAACAGACTGCTTTCGATTTCCACTCAGCTCACAGCATTCCAAGCTGCTTTCGTCACGTCCTGGCTTACTTCCCTTGTAAGCCCCACCTCTCAGGCTCGAGGCATAGAAGGTTAACCCTTCACTACACCCAACACCCCCTCTTGTCTCGCACCTGAGGGGAGAATCGACCCTTGGTCGTCCCAAACCCAGACCTTCGCAAAACTCTCCATGTCTTTGGAAGGAGAGTGGCTTCGTGAACCCATCAGCTAGGTTCTTGGCAGAGGGACAATACTTCAGTGCAACTAATCCCTCCTGAACACTCTGGCACACATTCTGGAAGCAAATGTCTAGGTGTTTAGTTCTAGCCTTGAACTGACCTGTCTCTGCCAAACGCAGGCATGGTTGATTGTCCTCGAAAACACGTATCGGTAGACAATCCACTCCACAGAGTTCCTGCACCAAGCAAGCATAGAACTCTACTTCTCTGCATACCTCTGAAAGAGCACTGAACTCAGCCTCAGTGGATGAGAGCGCTATAAGACTTTGCTTCTTGGACCTCCATCCAACTACTGAGTTTCCAAACTTCACCACTAGGCCAGACACAGACTTGCGATCCTCAAGATTAGCCCAGTCCAAGTCCACAAAACAAGTCAGTTTGACTTCTCCTTGTGCTGGCAACCTAAGACAAAAGTCTTTGGTTTCCTGCAAATACCTCAGAACTCTCTTGATGCCATTCCAGGCTTGCACACTAGGGTTTGAAGCTTCCCTGCTGAGCAGATTGACAGCAAACGCTATATCAGGTCTGCTCCACTGGGACAAGTACAGCAAACTCCCTAGGGCTGACTGAAACACTTCAGCATTTTCGAACACAGCACGTTCTACTTGCTGGCTGTCCTTCACAAAACTAGTCTCCATAGGACTTCTTACTCCTGCACAATCACTCATCCTGAACTTCTGAAGCAGTTGCTCAATTTTGCCTCTCTGGCTGAGCAAGAAGCTTCCATCCTGTGCTCGGTCAACACTGACACCTAGATAAGTTTTGACAGCACCAAGCTGCTTAAGCTTGAACCGTTTACCTAGCTTTCTGGCAAACCTCTCTGCCTGTTCACCTGTCTCTGAGAAGTATAACAAATCATCAACCCAAATCTGCAAATACTCTTGTGTTGCACCTGGTCCTCACAAATAAAGGCAACTATCAGCAACACTTCTTCTGAAACCTAGCTCTTCTAAGGCTTCATTCAGGCACATGTTCCAGTTTCTGGCAGATTGACGTAATCCATAGATGGATTTGTGCAATCTCCACACAACACCCTGCCTCAAGTTCTCAAACCCTGGAGGAGGAATCATGTACAGCTCCTCCTGGAGATCTGAGTTTAGGTAGGCAACATCCACATCAAAGTGGTTTACCTTCCAGCCTCTCTGTGCTGCACAAGCTAAAAGCGTTCTCAAAGTCTCCGCTCGTGACATTGGCGAATACACCTCCGTGAAGTGTATTCCCTTTCTCTGAGTGAATCCTCGAGCAACTAATCTTGCTTTGTACTGTGGCTCTCCAGTGTCAGTGGGTTTCAAGTGGTAAACCCACCTGCAACTCACAGCCTGCTTTCCCGGTGGCAACTCTGTGAGTGAGAACACACCTAGGTCTTCCATGGACTTCATCTCTTTGTCCATTGCCCTGTGTCACTTACCTGCTTCTTCCTCAGGTAAACTCTGAATATCTTCAAAGGATTCAGGTTCACATCTGGCTGAACCTACCCAGACGCCTGAAGCGTCATACCGATCAGGAGGCTGCCTCGTCCTCGCTGATCTCCTCAGTGTGAATCCTGGTGACCCTACTGCTTCACTGGGTCCAGCTAAATCATCCTCAACTTCAGTGTCTCCCCCCTCTGACCTGCTGCGCCTCTTGGGCCTTACAGCTGGTCCAGCAGGTGAGGAAGGCTCACTCTTTGGCTCAGACTTGACACTTGCCTGAGGAGGTGTTCTAGGTTCCCTCCTCTGAGGGATCCTGAGCTGTCCCTGCCTTGGACTCTGTCCCTGTGGTGGACCCTGTTGCTCTGGACCAAGGTCCCCAGCAACAAGTTCCTCTTCCTCCTCAACGTCTGAGTCATAGAACGGCTGTGGAATCACGTCTGGATTAGCGTGCAGACGTTTCCACCCAGCTTGCTCACAGAACTCAGCGCTATTGCTGATAACCAACTTTGACTGGTTTCCACTTGGGTACGCAAACCGCCAGGCCTTTGAGCCAGGCTCATACCCTACAAAGATCATTCTTTTAGATCTTGGCTCACCTTTCTTGTGTAGAGCCTTTGGAATAAGCACCCAGGCCTCACAACCAAACACACAAAGGTAGTGTACCTTAGGCTTCTTTCCATGCAGCAAGAAATAAGGTGTATTTCCTACACTAGAGTTGTACACTCTATTCTGCGTATGAACCACAAATCTCCAGGCCTCAGACCAATATTTCTGGGGTAGCCCTGCGTCCCACAGGATCGCAGACACAGCTTCCTCCACCGTCCTGTTCTTTCTCTCTGCCAGCCCATTCTGTTGCGGAGAGTAAGGAGCGGACAGTCTGTGGCTAATTCCCTTCTCCCTGAAGAAATCCTGTAAAGCAGAACCAGTGAACTCAGCACCTCTGTCACTTTGAAAGCCATGCACTTTGGTGGAAAGGGTTACCTCAACTGCGGTGATCCAATCCCTGATCATTTTAGCCGCCTCCCTTTTCGTTTTCAGAGCAAAGGTCCAAGCAGACCTCGAAAAATCATCAACCAGAAGCAGAGAATACTTTGATCCCCCCAGTGACTCAACTGGCATGGGTCCACACAGATCTGCATGAATTAATTCAAAGGGTTGTGTGGTCTGTCTCTCTGACTTTGGATAGGAGCATGTCACAATTTTCGCCTGTTTACATGCATTGCAGTCTAAAAATTTGTCACAAGTATTAAATTTGCACCCTTATGTCAGTTCTGGTGCTTTCTTAAGATAGCCCCAATTCAGATGGGCGAAGCGTCTGTGCCAAATATGCGAAGAACCATGGTGGGGCGCTACATTCACACATTGCCCCTTCGCATCTTCAGTGTCATCCTCTTCTGTTGACAAAGGCACATTTACAACAAACAAATTGCCTTTAGACTGCACTGTGTACACGTGTTTCCCATCCTTGGAAAATTCACATTTTGTACCTGCAAAAGACACATGATAACCATCAGTGAGTAAATCTTGCACACTTAACAGTTAGTTAAACTGGGCACTGCATAAGCTTTGACTTCATGCTTAAGAAAGGGACAGAAGAAAAAGCCTGTCTCTGTTAGTCTTCTTCTGCTTCCATCCACGATCGTCACAAACCTATCAGTTTTTACTGTCCTGCAATTTCTTAAAAGGCCACTAGATGGCACTAGCGTGTTTGTGGCTCCAGAGTCGATGACAACAGTAAGAAAGTCTTGTTGTTGACATTCCTGGGTCACCAGGGCAACAATCTCCTTGCTACCCCCCTCCTTGGGGCCTCTGCAGATGTCCTCTCTGGTTGTCACAGCAACAGACTCCCCCCCCGGCAGGGAGACTTGCCCACGACCTTCACAGCTTCCGTAGATGCAACTCTCTCAGTTGCCTTGGAGACTGGACTTGTCTCAGCATTCTCACGCAGCTCCGAAGCTCTTATCTTTGTTTGCTCCAGGTGGCCGACCTTGAAGCCTTTAGCTGAATTCAGCTTCGCACGACTTGACTCCAGCTCACATTGTAAACAACTCTTGGCAGCTTTTGGAGAAAGAGGCGCCTCTGAGCTTTCACTGCTCACTGCCCCCCCCCACTCCTCACGGGGCTTCCAGGACATTTGCCTGCACTCCCTCTGATGGGTATGGGGCCCCCAACTCTTGGCCTCTCTCCTGGCTCCTCACACAGACACGTTGCAGCATCCATACAGCTCCCAGGCTCAGCAAAAGCACCAGCTGCATTGCCTGCAACAGCAACAGTCCCTTCGCCCCCCTGTGGGGGCTCCCAGCTCCTCCCAGCTGTGCATTGGCTCTCAAGAATGTGGCCGGCGCCATCTTGCCTCTCTTTCCTTGGGGCAGCCACATCTCGGCCCTTGCTTCCTGTTGGTTTCTATTTCCCTCACTGAGCAGCAAATGCAGTCACAAGGCTTTGTTTTGCATTCCACAGTCAGAGTTACTGTTGGGTTCCCACGGGAATGGGAGACTGGATGTGACGTTCACTGGTTTCCTGTTTTTCACTGTTCTCTCGGTGTTCTTTGTTTCCGAGAGGTGTTGCTTCTCTGCACTCGCAGAGGTAAAATGCATGTTTGTATTCTCTCAGCATAGAAGTGTAAATAAAGTTAAGAATGTGGCACATACTGCTTATCCTTCCGCTGTGTGTGTGACGACGCTCTGCTTGGGCTCCAGATAAGACGAGCCTGTATCAGCTTCAGCTTCAGATGGGCCGAAGCTGGTCAAAACCTCACTTTTTTTTTTTTGGTTCCGGGCCCAGAAAAACGCAATCAAACTGAAGAATGGTCGCTGGCAAAGGAACAAAGAAACAAAGGATCAGAATGCCAGCAGCGGCAGAGGGACGGATCGGATGTTATCTGTGCGTCAAGATGATTGATGAGAGGTATGTGCTCATGCTCCGGGCAGCCTGCCAGCTCCTAATTAATAGCTTTATGGCTGGACTTTGAACTATTAAAGCCGTTTGCCGTGGCACAGGCTCACAGGCTTGGGAGGCTTGAAAAGCGAAAGTGCTTTTGCAGAGTGCTATTGGAAGCTGCAGTAAACACAGACGCAGCTTGTTTAAAGCAGCTTGATTTAATGACGCAGAAGGCTAATGCCAGAGTCATGGTGGCCCTTTGGGATGCTTTTGGGATTCCAAAGCTCAATAAGAATTATGGGGAGTGGGTACTCTACGCAGAGGCTCTTCTGCGAAAAGAAGGTCTGTTTACAGTTATTACAGACAATCCCCCAGCTCCAATATCAGATGAATGGGCAGCTAAGGATTCCAAAGCAAGGGGAACTCTTACATTGATAGTCTCCCCAGAAGAGCTCTGTCTGTTGCATGATAAGACCTCAGCCAGAGAAATTTGGGACACTTTCAGAGATTCTCATTTGAGGACAGAAGCTGGTGCTTCTTTGTTCTACTATGCTAGCTGCATGGGTAAGGGGGAGTCTTCACAGACGTCATCCCAGAATGCAGTGGAACCACCAGATGGCGCCAAAGCTTTGAAGGCAGTAAAATGCTACTCGTGTGGACGTCTAGGCCATATGAAGAGGGAATGCAGATTTCCCAGGGCCAAGACAGAGCAGCGCAGCGAAAGCTCATCGCGTGGAAAAGGCAAAGACAAAGGTCCGGTGTCCAGGACAACGCAGCACAAGGCAATGGTCTCACGCTTCACTCCAAAGGTTGCAAAGGTCCAGAAGACGTCTAGATCTTTCTTCGTGGTGGATACGGGTGCAACGCACCATTTATGCAACAATAAGCGACTGTTCGTGTCTTTTACACCGCAGGAAGGTGCGATTCACCAGGCGGATGACCACACGATCTCCAGTCAAGGCTACAGAACAGTTGTTCTTCCCACCCCAGGTTCACAAGCCTCTCGGAGTGATTGCCAAGCGGCCTCTGGCCTTCTTGCACCCAGGACAACTGGCACTAGATGAGCATCCACATTTTCTTTTAAAGACTTCAAAGCCCTTTCTCACACGCTTCGCGTTGACCGTCCATAACCTCTTGAATAGGTTTATTGCTTTATTGTTCGGCGTCCAGCACGCTTCCCCCTGCGAGCCTCTGCAGGTCGTAAAGCAATTAGCAATTAGCAAAGTTGCACAGCGGTCATGTGACGAAAGAGCAGTAAATCAGTCCCAAACGTTTATTCTGTCCTAAAGTCTCTTTATTGAAACAAAATAACGTATTTACAAACTCCAACTTCCATCTGAGTTAAGCTGTATCTTCTCTCTCTGCTTGCAGCGTCGTAACAGACTGCTTTCGATTTCCACTCAGCTCACAGCATTCCAAGCTGCTTTCATCACGTCCTGGCTTACTTCCCTTGTAAGCCCCACCTTTCAGGCTCGAGGCATAGAAGGTTAACCCTTCACTACACCCAACAGGGAGGAGGAATGGAGTGTTCCGGCGGCAGAGCAGTTTGCAGAACAGATGGAGGCTTTGCACCAGTAGCTACAATTAAACCTGGAAAGAGCTAAAGAAGTATATAAAAAGCAGGCGGACAGGCATCGCAAGCCAGGAGAGGTCATACAGGTGGGGGACACGGTGTGGTTGTCGTCTCAGGGGTTGCCCTTACGGGGGGTTTGCAGAAAACTGCAGCCTAAACTGCTGGGGCTCTTTGAGGTAATCCATCAGGTCAACCCAGTGGCGTTCAAGCTAAAACTGCCGGACAGCATGAGAATACATCCGGTGTTTCATAGGTCCTTACTTTTGCCTTACAGGGAGGGGCACAGCTCTACGGAAAGGGACGAAGGGGTCCCACTCATCCACTCGTAGAGAGGGCACCAGATAGAGTACTTGGTGGCCTGGGAGGGGGAACCCAGCTCAGAAAACACGTGGGTTCTCGCAGGCTCCATCACAGAAGAATATCTGGTCGAGGAGTTCCATGCTCTGTTCCCACACAAGCCAAAACCCCAAGGGAGGTTCTTTAACAAAGTGTTCGGACCCACTGACGATGAGGGGGACTTCGTAGGCTTTCCATGCTCAGGGGAGGAGGAGGGACCCCGGGACGAGGTCAGGGGGTTGTCTGAGAGGGAGGAATCTGACTGGGACTTCCTGTTGGCTAGGAGAAACACGGGAAGATGGGAAGCAGTTTTTGAATCCATGGAGGACGACGACCATTCTTTCTGGGGTTTTCTTCCCTCTCCTACTGACGGCCAGGAGGGAGAGGCTGTTAGAGACCCCACCAACGCGGAGGGGGGTCTGGAGGGGGGGTGGATGTCAGGGAACTGCCATCAGCTCAGAGGCAGGAGGTGGAAGGGCTGTTGGGTTACAGGGAGCCGCCAATGATCATGAAAAGCAGCTCGTCCTCCGGGGAGGAGCGAAGCCATGCCTCCAGTGGGGAAGGGATGCAGGGCTCGGAAGATGCAAGGGAGAGCTGCAACACCAAACCTGAGCAAAGGGGGGGGGGTAGCAGGTCCCTCTTTGTCCCTGCCCTCTCTGCGCAGATGGCTTACGTGCAGAGAGGGGAGGCATAGGATGGGGGTCAAAAAACTGCTCTGCTGGGGAAAGTTTAAGGTCCGCCCACTCCCCGATTCTGTTAGCGACTGAGCAGACATGGAATTGACTTGATCTGCATTGTGAACGTTTTGGACAGATAATAAAGCCTTGAAAAGACCATTGGGGAGTCTTGCCTGATTGCTCTTGAGCAACCACGCAGGCATACATAACATTTTGCGTTTTTAGGGTGAATGTCCATGCACACCGAAAAAACGCGAAATGAACTGAAATAAGGTTTAGGTTTTTTAGGTTTATTTCACTTCCTTTTGTGTTTTTTGTGTGAATATGTACGCACACCCAAAAAACATGCAACACAGTGAAAGAAACCTGAAATAAGCTTATTTGTCTTCTTTCTATGCATAGTAACCCAAAAATCACATGTTTTGCTTTGTTTGGACTTACTTCACTTCGTTTTGCGTTTTTAGGGTGAATATGCATGCACAACCTAAAAGCACGAAACGAAGTGAAATAAGTCCAAACAAAGCTTATTCGTCTTCTTTCTATGCATATTGACACACAAAAAACACGTGTTTTGCTTTGTTTGGGCTTCCTTTACTTTGTTTTGCGTTTTTTGAGTGAATATGCATGCACTCCCAAAAAGCATGAAATGAAGTGAAATAAGCCCTAACAATGCTTTTTTCAGCTTCTTTCTAGGCATATTGACCCAAACAACAATTAATTTGCTTTGTTTGGGCGTACTTCACTTCATTTTGCGTTTTTAGGGTGAATATGCAATCACACCCAAAAAACACGCAACGCAGTGAAATAAACCTGAAATAAGCTTATTTGTCTTCTTTCTATGCATATTAACCCCAAAATCATATGTTTTGCTTTGTTTGGAGAGGAGGAGAGAGTGGTGGGAAAATATTGTTAAAAAGGTGTAGTCATAGGTATATCAGTGTATCCGAAACTGAATTTTCAAATTGTGTTATTAGTGTTATTATGGTTTTTGTAGTATGTGTCTTTTGCGGTTGTTGTTTGCAGTGAAAAAATGATTAAATAATAATAATAAAAAGGTAGGAGCTGGGGTTCTGCCTCAGCTTTGGCTGGTCTGCATGCCTGCAAATGAGCCTGCAGTTTCTCTGCAAAACTGGTGAGACGCTGAAGCTCTCCCTTTTGCCTTCCTACATACTGCCTTGCAGATGGTGAAGCGGTCTTAGAGGGGAGACGGATAACTGCTGAAGCTAGGAGTGTGACTGTTCTGCCATCAGAGGGGAAACTGAAAGGGAAGGTAGGCAGTCAATCAGTCAGAGGTCTCACAATTATATCACCCCCTGGAGTTTGAAGGCTGTGATTTGCGATCTATTGCCTGCTCAATTTATTTTATACTGTTATAGCGATGTGGATTTAATATTGATTTGGACGATATATCAGTATACAGCACAGACCTATTTCCAGCAGTTTGACTTCTGAATTCTGCCTGTCATCAGACTGTTAATGGTACAGAAATCCTGTCATTAAAAAGTTGAAACTCTGGGTGGGAGCTTGTTTATCAAATAAGAACAAAACCAGAGTTGCTATAATATACTTAACTATGCTTATTGGTTTGTTAAAGCCTTGATTCAATTTACTCATGTTTTTTGCCTCTTGGCATACAACGGGGTGTTGTAAGGATTAAAAGAATACAGACCTGCAGCATCTGAACAGTTGAGCACAATGCAAACACTTATTATGGTTACTACCGTATATTTAATTTGTAATTGTTTTTGTCAGGGAACTGCCATCGGCTCAGAGGCGAGAGATAGAAGGGCAGTTGTGTTACAGGGAGCCTCTGAAAATCTTGCAAAGCAGTTCCTCTTCTGGCGAGGAGGAAAGCCCCACCTTCAGTGGAGAAGAGGTGCAAGGGCCAGAGGATGCTAGGGAGAGCCTTAACACTGAGCCTGAGCAAGCCGGAGAGGAGGGAAGCACGCCCTTGCCATTGCCCATCTTGCACAGTAGTCTGAGGCGCAGGGAAGGGCAGAAACGGCTGGGGGTGACGAAACTTTTATGTTGGGGCAGGTACAAAAACAGACCACTCCCGGATTCTGCTAGCGATTGAGCCAGACATGAACTTATGACGCTCTCCACTGTAAAAAGTTTGCACCAAAATAAAGCCTGTAAAAGACAGATCGGAGTCCTGCCTGGTTACTCTTGAGCAACCGCAACAGCACCTGACAGTTTTCATTGCTATTTTAACTGTTAACTGTTGCACTGTTTGAATGCACTTGCTTTACTCTATTTTTATATGTTGGTGCTTATTTTAATGTTTCAGTGAAATCCTTCTATTGTGCATATTTATTACAAGCTTATGTATTATTTTGTAGTTGGGTTTATAGTTGTAAGCGGCTTAGAGACTGGCTTTGGCAATTAGGCAGCATATAAATTCATTAAGAATACTGTGGATTATTATTACTATGATGCTGAACTGGAAAGAAGTTTGAGAGAGAAAGTGAAACTACTACTGAGGAATGGAGATGGGAGAGTAGATTATCAGAAGAGTGGCTGTGGAGAAGAGGAGGGAGGGGCAGTAGAAATATAGTTTCAGGAGCAGTTTCACCTAAATAATGGGCGCTGGAAAGAGAGGAGGGCCCAAACCTCTCCAAAGCAGCTTTCCAGCACCACCACCAAAACCTACACCGTCTGGATCTGGACCAGCACTACCACCTCCGGGATAGGAGGAAAACCTAGACACCCCACTGTAAGACCCACCAATTAAATCAGGATGTCTCTGCAGCTTCTCAGCTGGAATATAAATGGCGGGAACTCTCCGGAAAAAAGAAGAAAAGTATTTCATATTTTGAAAAAAGAACAATTGGACATTATTTGCTTGCAAGAAACACATGTGACAAGGCTCCACAGAAAAGTGTTAATTAATAAAAGATTAGGCCAAGAATTTATTTATTCGGATAAAGTCAAGAAAAGAGGTGTGGTGATATATGCAAAGGAGAGCCTGTCACCGAAATTTTTATTTAAAGATGAACATGGCAGAATTTTGGCGATTGAAATTCAGACACAAGGAGAAAAATTTTTGATATTAGGAATATATGCTCCAAATGAAGGAAAATCGGAATTCTTTAGGAAGCTGCATGAGATTATGCTGGACTACTTAGACTATAACAACATCATTATGTTGGGTGATATGAATGGGGTCGTATCTGTAAACATGGATAAGTCGCAAAGTGCTAACATAACGAAAGATGGCAGACTACCTAAAACTTTTTTTGAAATGACTGACAACATGGACTTAATTGACATATGGAGGGTTAAGAACCCCCTAGGAAAAGAAGGAACTTTCTTTTCTGAAGCTCATCTGACATGGACACGAATCGACCAAATATGGATAACTAGAGGACTGGCACCTAAGACTAGAAAAGTGGAAATCTGCCCAAAAACCTGCTCCGACCATAATGCACTGAAAGTGGAACTGAGACTAAACATAACCGGATCCTTTAGATGGAAAATGAATGACACCCTATTAAGGGATCAGGAGATTGTTAAGAAGGCTCAAAAAACTTTAAAGGACTATTTTGAGATAAATTTAAACACCACTGTGGAAAAAAGAACAATCTGGGACGCAAGTAAAGCAGTTATGAGAGGGTTTCTAATACAACAAAATACGATTAAGAAAAAGTTCTGGAATGAAAAGAAGGAGAAGATATTGGAGAAAATAAGAGAAGGAGAGAAAAAATTAAGATCTAGGCCCAACCCTACCTGCCCGCAGACTGTCTCGCCAGAGTGGTGCATGCTCTAGTTATCTCCCGCTTGGACTACTGCAACGCGCTCTACGTGGGGCTACCTTTGAAGGTGACCCAGAAACTGCAATTAATCCAGAATGCGGCAGCTAGACTAGTGACTGGGAGTGGTCGCCGGGACACATAACACCGGTTCTGAGAGATCTGCATTGGCTCCCAGTACGTTTCCAAGCACGATTCAAAGTGTTGGTGCTGACCTTTAAAGCCTTAAAAGGCCTCGGTCCTGTATACCTGAAGGAGAGTCTCCACCCCCATCATTCAGTCCAG
The DNA here is from genome assembly GCF_964252035.2 of Podarcis erhardii. NCBI lineage: Eukaryota > Metazoa > Chordata > Lepidosauria > Squamata > Lacertidae > Podarcis > Podarcis erhardii. Next base: position 21,448,658 of record NC_138506.1, on the reverse strand, counting down.
ACACTGAGGTCCAGCACCAAGGGCCTTCTGGCGGTTCCCTCCCTGCAAGAAGTGAAGTTACAGGGAACCAGGCAGAGGGCCTTCTCGGTAGTGGCGCCCGCCCTGTGGAACGCCCTCCCATCAGATGTCAAAGAGATAAACTACCTGACATTCAGAAGACATATTAAGGCAGCCCTGTTCAGGGAGGTTTTTAATATGTAACGCTGTACTGTTTTTAACACTTGATTGGAAGCCGCCCAGAGTGGCTGGGGAAACTCAGCCAGATGGGCGGGGTATAAATAATAAATAATTGTTGTTGTTGTTGTTGTTGTTGTTGTTGTTGTTGTTGTTGTTGTTGTTGTTGTTTTAAGGGGTAAAGGGCCTTTCCAATGGACCAAGGAAGCTCAGGAGGCGTTTGAGAGTTTAAAAGCAATGTTTGCATCGGATAAGTTTCTGGTGCATTTAGATCCATGCAGACCAATGAGGGTAGAGACTGGTGCCTCAGATAGGGCGATTGGTGCTGTTTTAGTACAGGAAGACAGGCAAGGCGACTGGAGGCCATGTGCCTTCTACTCCAGAAAGTTAAACAAGTCTGAGCCAAACTACACAATCTGGGATAAGGAACTCCTTGCGATCGCTTCTGCCTTTAAGACTTGGAAGCACTACCTGGAGGGTGCTCAGCAGTGGTACGCACGGACCACAAAAACTTGGAGTACTGGAGAAAGGCTAGACTGTTGAATCAAAGGCAAATTAGGTGGGCAGTTTTTTGCTGGGTTTAATTTCAAGATTGAGTATGTTCCAGGGCAGCAAAATGTCCGAGCAGACATGCTGTCCAGAAAACCCAAATATATGGGAGAAAAGACACTTCCAGAAGTGAGAGGGGTTCTGAGGCCAGAGCAATGGGAATGTGCTGCAACCATAGTGAGTGACAGGCAGTTCTTGGAGCAAACTGCTATTGATGAATTTGCGCAAAAGAAGTTAGGGGAGTTGAGGCAAGGTAGGAGGAAAGAGGAGGGTTTTGAAGAGAAAGGAGGGTTGTTGTATCACAAGGGAGCACTGTACATCCCAGAAGGAGAATTGAGAGCCAAGATTCTAAGGCAACCCCACGACAACCCCACTGCAGGTCATTTTGGTCGCAATAAGACCTTGTATCAAATCACAAGAGAGTTTTGATGGCCAGGTTTGAGGGAAGATGTGGAGGCATACGTTAGGGGATGTGAGATATGCCAGAGGGTCAAGGGGAGCACCTGTTGGATTGTTGCGCCCCTTGGCCATGCCCAGTAAGCCCTGGGAGGTAGTGTCTATAGACTTCATAACTGACCTGCCAACCTCGCAGAAACAAACAGTCATTTTGGTGGTGGTAGATGTGTTCACTAAGATGGTACATTTCATATCCTGCGAAAAGGTGCCATCGGCTCAAGATACTGCCAAGGTGTTTATAGACCACGTTTTCAGATTGCACGGTTTGCCCTCGAGGCTAATATCTGACCATGGAGCTCAATTTACTTCACAGTTTTGGAGGAAGTTAATGCAACTGTTAGACGTGGAAGTAAGTCTCACTTTGGCCAGGCATCCACAAACAAACGGGGAGGCAGAAAGAACAGGGGGGTGATGTCAGGGCAGAGCCAGGACGATCAGAGTCCCCTGACATAGCAGAGCATGAGCACTTAGAGACAGGAGCAGAAGAGGAATACGTGTATGTAGAAGGGGAAGGAGAAGAGCCTAGTGGAGCAGCGTCAACTCCAACAGGACCTGAGAACCAGGAAGAGGTGGGGGTGTGAACGGGCTGACTTACAGGCATCGCAAGGGTTAAACTCTGAATCGGATGGGGGCGGGAGATTTACAAGACGTGAGGACAAATGAAAGGGTCAGAGGCGGGGCTCAAGACAAATTGAGGGAAGTCAAAAAAGAGAAGTAAGATGTAATTAAGATGTATGGAATGTATAAATTTGCTTTTGTATTTGAAAACTAATAAAAATATAATATATATATAAAAAAGAGGCGGGGCTCAAGGTTCCCGCACTTTAGGTGCTGGAGGAGGAAGAAGAAGCCGTTAGCTGTATCTGAAGTGAGTGACTCGGATTGATGGATTAATCATTATGCCTTCTGTATATAGTTGTAAATAAAAACTATAAAACCATCAACATTTTGCCGTGGTTTCTGGTGAAGTGAGCAACTTCCAGCCCTGACAATAATTCAGTTACACTGGAACTGAGAGATAATAGAAAGGTAAAAAGAAGATGGAGAATGAATGGGGAAAAAATTAAATGATGAAAAGATTATATGCAAAGCACAAGAACTACTTAGAGAATTTTTCCAAATTAATAAAGAGCAAGATACAGATAGTAGAATAATATGGGATGCGAGTAAAGCATTTATAAGAGGATTTTATATCCAACAAAATGTGATTCAAAAAAGAAACAGAGAGAGGAAATGGACCAAATTCGAAAAGAAATGGAAGAAAACGAGAAAATATTAGCCAAACAACCCAAAAATGAAAAAGCAAGGCAGGCAAGCAATTTAATTATCACACAATCAATTATCAGCCTTATTAAATCAGGAAGTAGGAAAAAAATCAGATGGTTAAAATAAAGGATTTTTGAATTGGAGGCTTCCGGAGCAGCTCGCTCAGCAACGGGTTGGAGTTTGTGCTCCTGCTAGCTCGAGACAGACTCAGCACTTAGGGAGTTTTTATGGGAGCAACGGGAGGCAACGGGAGGCGTAGGTTGCCCCAACTCAGGTGGATTTCCTGAGAGCAGAAGCTCAAGGTGGCACAATAAGGGGTTCCCCCAAAACATAGGTCAGTTGACTGAAGGAAAAATAGAAAACCAACAGATGTGGGGAGAACCTCGGTGCATCGAACGAAACTGGAGAGCCAGTGTGGTGTATTGATTAAGAGCAGTAGTCTCGTAATCTGGGGAACTGGGTTCGCATCTCCGCTCCTCTACATGCAGCTGCTGGGTGACCTTGGGCTAGTCACACTTCTTTGAAGTCTCTCAGCCCCACTCACCTCACAGAGTGTTTGTTGTGGGGGTGGAAGGGAAAGGAGAATGTTAGCCGCTTTGAGACTGATTAAAGGGAGTGAAAGGCGGGATATCAAATCCAAACTCTTCTTCTTCTTCTTCTTCTACCACTCCCTGGTACTAGCGCCTCAAAACCTGGCGAGACAGCACTGAACTTTCCTTTGCGAAAAACATAAGTTAAAGGGACGCTCCCCCCGGAGAAACCCCCAAATTGAAATAAATAAATGAAATACGGAACAAGTGCTTTTAAAAACAGAAAGGAAAAGGGGGGGAGTGACTAAATTGCTACAGTATCAAGTAAATAGAGGGTTATGGAAAGAGGGGGCTATCCCCCACAACAGAGGCAGAGACTGTTATCCTAGCTTGCAGTGGATTTTTAAGGAAAACATTCAACACGCCAGACTGACTAATACTGATTAATAATCGAACAAAACTCAACAGTTAAAAAGGAAACAACGTCTTTTAAACAGCATCCTGAAAAGGACCTCAGCAGTAACAAAAAGCAAGAAGGCTCTTATTAAAAGCAAGAAAACTGCAGAAACTCTGTAAGAAAATGCCAACACCCTACAAATCCTCCTCAAACCAGAACGGTAAGCAAGGGCGAAAATGCGAAGAAGAAGGAGGGGCTAAAGAACTGAAAAGCCTTACCGGGGGGGACGGGGACTTGAAGTAAATGACGACAATTATACTTGTGAGGAGGCGGTTTAGATAAGAAGAGTTACTATTCGGAAGGGCTGCGGGGGACGACTCGGAGGGAGGAGGCGGTGCAAAGACAGAGTGGGTGTCTCAGAGATCTGGGGAATTGTTTGGAGGGTCATCTGGAAAGCGGGGAAAGAGGGGAGTGAGTCAGCAGATTAGACAGCGGCCATTACGGAAGTGAGGCACTGACCCTTTAGGAAGAGACATCAAGAAGATAGACCAGCGGATCAAGGAAGAGTGGCAGACAAAAGGGAAGGTCGGTATTACACAGTGAGACTCGGCGGGCACCTTTTTGCGCCCCCCCAATCGGCAAAGGAGTCCAGTTCTGGCTCCGGAGCGGAGCGGGGAAGTGGCGCTGTGCTGTGAGTCGTCTGCTTCTTCCGTGGAGAGAAGCCGCAAAGCCGTTACCGGAGAGCGCTGCCTTCTTCCTGGAAATTTGGCACCAAGATCAACGACCCGTGAGTAGGTCAATTTGGCAATTAAAGGAATTGAATAAAAAGATTTGGCACCGAATGCGGAGAGGTACAAAAAGGAAGTCTGCCTCCCGTTTTTGTAAAGGAGTAAAGCAATGAATCTGTAAGCGGAAACCTTAAAGGACGTTCTTAAAGACTACAATCCGAACATCAAACAAGCATTAGCCCCCTTCTGATGCAGGGGGAGGAGGGGGGGCAAGGATCTGAACAGTATTTCCCTGCAAAAAGAGAGAGTAAGAGCAGCCAAATCCACTGCTCAAACCCCTGAGACCGGCTTCTGTGAACTGTAAATAATGTCGTTCTGGGACGTGTGTTGTCGCTGAAAGTACTTTTCCTTTGCAACAGTTAACTCTGCAACAGTTAACTTTGCGTTTGAAGATACAATTAGGACACAATCTTACTGACTGGTTTCTCCTGATTTCAAGGTATCAGATAATAAATAAATTGAAGCAGGAACTGTTGTCCTTTGGAGACGGGGGATGAAAGGGAAAGTAAATCATTTTAAAAACATTATTGACTGTCGTTGATACTGTGTCCCCCTAGAGGAACTTTGAAATTGCTGCAACTGCAGCTGGATTAAGGGAATTTTCCACTTCAAAACAAACTTTGTCTCTGAGTGTGTGACTGACCTTGATAGACTCTGACTCTGACTTTGAGTGCGTGACTGACCTTGGCTTTTATCTGGAGGGTTACGGCTGATGGGAAAGACAAGTTAGAGTCCCAACAAGCAACCAGATCCGGGAAAGTATTTCGCTGCAAAGGAGAGCCTCGATATCCAGCCCCTCTGGCCTGCCAATAACAACCCCATTGGCACAATCTAAACCTAAAGGCATGGCTGCTGCTGATGCCCTGGCCCAGGCTCTTAGTAAAATAAATGAGTCTTTGGACAAAAAAAATAAACAGCTAGCCGAGGCATCAAATAAAATTGATCAAAACACCACAAGTATTAATCAAAATACTAGAAGCATTAATAATTTGGGTCAGAAAGTAAACACTAACACCGAGACCATTCAGAGATTAGTTCAGGAATCAACTTCAATACGAAAGACAGCTGACGAGGCAAAAGAAATCGCAACATATACAGCCACCGTGGTAGAAGAGAAGATCCCACCGATACATAAACAATTACAAGACCACAAATCAACTCTTTCTATGATTGAGTTGAGGGAGAAACAAGCAAATTTAAGGGTCAGGGCAGTTCCTGAATTGGAAAAAGATAATTTGATTGAATTTCTTACAAAGGAATTTGCAGACTTTTGGAATCCAGATTTGGAGAAGGACAACTTCAAGATAGTGAGTGCTTTTAGACTCGGGAAAGGAGGGAGAAAGAATAGAGCAAGAGACTGTCTGATCACCCTCCGAACAAAAGAGGAGAGAGATAAAATCTTGAGTCTGCACTTCCAGAAGACTTTGGTAATACATCAGTCAAGAGTGGAGATATTTAAGGATATTCCGAAACATCTTTTGGACCTTAGGTCCAATTATAAGGACTTGACTGCACTGCTGAGAAGTAACGGAATTTTTTTCAGGTGGGAATTCCCTCAAGGCCTGTCTTTCAGTTATAAAGGCAAGAAGATAAGAATAAAATCAGAGGACGACAAAACCAAATTTTGGAGAGACCACGGAGAAGACCTGCAGAAGAAAGCCGAAGGAGAGTTAAGAACACTTGTAAGTGAAACCTTGGATATACCAGATCTTCCTCCTGGATTAAAAGAGCGTTTGAAGAAGGTGATACCACCAACAGAACAGGAACAGGCACTGGGTGCAGTTGGAGGAGAAGCATAGTACCTACATCATGGCTCTGCAACTATTAAGTTGGAATTGTAACGGTTTGAATTCCCCTCAGAAGAGGAGATCTGTGTTTCATTTATTAAAAACCTTGAGAGACTACTTTGAGATAAATATGAACACTGATGTGGAAAAAAGAGTAATCTGGGATGCTAGCAAGGCGGTTATGAGAGGGTTCTTGATACAACAGAATGCACTAAAAAAGAGAATCCAGAATGAGAAGGAGGAAAAAAATTTGGAGAAAATAAAGGAAGGTGAAAAAAAATTGAGAGCAAAACCCAAGTCGCAGGAGATCCTGAGAGAACTAAAGTTATACCAAGTGGAATTTATGAAAATGACGAACCAAGAGATTGAATGGAAAATTAAACAAATGAGACAAAATACATTTGAGTCAGCTAACAAATGTGGGAAACTGTTGGCTTGGCAAATGAAAAAAAGACAAAAACAAAATACAATTATAAATTTAGATGTGGAAGGAAGGAATATACAGAACCCACTATATACACAAGGGCCACAGAGAGAAATTGACTTAGACCGATTTTTGAAGAAAAACGGATTACAAAAAATCTCTCAAGAAAATAAATTAATGTTGAGTGATAAAATAACTGAACAGGAGATAGAAGGTGCCATCCAGAATATGCAATTGAGTAAATCTCCAGGACCGGATGGACTGACTTCTAGATACTACAGATCTTTGAAGGAATGGTTAGTGCAACCCTTGAAAGAAGTCTGTAATGAAATAATGCAGGGGAAAATGGCACCAGAGTCGTGAAAGGAAGCATATATTACACTTGTACCAAAAACAGAGACTGAAAAGACTCAGCTCAAGAACTACCGTCCCATATCACTGCTTAATGTGGATTACAAAAATTTTGTGGACATTTTAGCTAAAAGACTAAAAAGAGTATTAGTGGAAGAGATACATAAAGACCAAGCGGGCTTTCTCCCAGGAAGACACCTTTCTGATAATGTGAGAAATATAATTAATATCATAGAGAAATTGCAAGAGAATATAAATACAAAGGCAGTTTTGATATTTGTGGGTGCGGAGAAAGCCTTTGATAATATTTCTTGGACTTTTATGAAAAAGAATTTACAGGGTATGGGGGTAGGCCAAGGTTTTGAAAATGGTATAAGTGCAATATATTCAGAACAAAAGGCAAAATTAATTGTGAACAATGTGGTGACGGAAGAATTTAAAATAGAAAAAGGGACACGACAAGGTTGTCCAATTTCCCCATTGCTTTTTATATCGGTTCTGGAGGTTTTGCTGAACATGATTAGAAGGGACCAGTTGGTTAAAGGTATACAGGTCGGAGCTAGACAGTACAAATTGAGAGCATTTGTAGATGACTTAGTATTGACGTTACTGGAGCCAGAATCTAGTACTAAAAGGGTTTTAGAACTGATTCAAGAATTTGGTCAGGTCGCTGGGTTTAAATTGAATAAGTCCAAAACCAAGGTTTTAGAGAAAAACTTAACACAAACTGAGAGAGAGAGGTTTCAGAACATGACAGATTTAACAGTGGTTAAGAAAGTTAAGTACTTGGGGATCAATATGACAGCAAAAAATGGGAACTTATTTAAAGATAACTATGAAAAATGCTGGGGTGAAGTGAAAAAAGATTTAGAAATATGGTCAAATTTGAAGCTTTCTTTGTTGGGCCGTATTGCTGCTATAAAAATGAACGTATTGCCTAGAATGTTGTTTTTGTTTCAGGCATTGCAAATTGTGGACAAGATGGATTGTTTCAAGAAGTGGCAGAGAGATATTTCAGGATTTGTCTGGCAGGGCAAGAAGCCTAGAATAAAATTTAAAATATTAACGGACGCAAAGGAAAGAGGTGGGTTTGCCCTGCCAGACTTTAAACTTTATTATGAATCAGCAGCTTTCTGCTGGCTGAAAGATTGGCTACTTCTTGAAAACACAGACATTTTGGATCTGGAAGGTTTTAACAATGTATTTGGATGGCATGCATATCTGTGGTATGATAAGATCAAAGCGCATAAAGCATTTAAAAACCATATTGTTAGGAAAGCATTGTTTAATGTTTGGATAAGATACAAGGATTTACTGGAAAATAAAACCCCAAGGTGGCTGTCACCGATGGAAGCGAAAGCTCTAAAAAGGCTCAATATGGAGGCCAAGTGGCCGAAATATTGGGAAATTTTGGAACAAGAAGGAGATAAATTGAAATTGCAGAGTTTTGAGAAATTAAAAGATAAAGTGCGAGACTGGCTTCACTATTACCAGATAATGGAGGCATATAATTTGGACAAGAAAATTGGCTTCCAGGTGGAAAAATCAAAATTAGAATTGTTAGAATCCAAAACTAAGAATTTGTCAAGGATGTATAACTTGCTGTTGAAATGGAACACTCAGGATGAAACGGTTAAATCTGCTATGATTAAATGGGCACAATATGTTGGACATAATATCATGTTTGCTGACTGGGAACAGTTGTGGAACACCGGTATGAAATTTACGACATGTAATGCCCTAAGAGAGAATATTATGAAAATGATTTATAGGTGGTACATGACCCCAGTCAAGCTTGCAAAAATTTATCATTTGCCCGATAATAAATGTTGGAAATGTAGAGAAAATGAAGGCACATTTTTTCACCTTTGGTGGACGTGCCCAAGGCTTTCTGGGAGATGATATATAATGAACTGAAAAGGGTATTTAAATATACCCCTTTTGACTTCCGGTCGGCGCCAGCGTCTTAATGGCGGTCCTTGCTTTGAGCTCCGAAGCAGGACTGCTCCGTGAGTTCGGGTCTGACCCGCTACGGCGAGCGGGGGACCCCTAAAATCACAGGCGCTGAAGCCTGTGAACAAGGAGATTCGGTGGGCACCTTTGCGCCCCCCGGTATCGCAAAGGAGTCTTTTTAAAGGCTCCGGAGCGGCATCGGGTGCGAGCGCGGTGCTGAGGATCGCAACCCAGCTCGCGGAGCGAAGCCGCGTCGCCATTGACGGAGAGCGCCGATTCCTTCCTGAAATTACCGATTGGCAACAATACCCGTGAGTAAGAACTGCAAAATAAATTGAATGGGACTTTTAAATTAAGAAGATTTGGCTGAAAACGGGAAAGGCAAAAATTAAGGAAGTCAGCCTCCCGGAACTGCACGACTGACGCAGCAATGAAAAGAGCTAGCTGTATTTAAAGGGAACACTTTTTGAACTTTGCTAAACCTGACATTGAAAGGGTCTTCCCCCCACTGAGCGGGAGAAGGGGGGAAGGAAAAATTGACTTAATTTAACCCGCTAGAAGAAGAAAGTTGTGAACGGGAAACTCTCCGCTGCCAATACCTCTGATCAGGCTGCCTGAGCGGTGAGCGCCTAGAAACGAACTGTCAAAAAAGAGAGTACTGTGGATACAAAGTAAGACTTTACTTGAAATATAACAACGGGACTTTACTTGGCAGAATCTGATTTCAAATTGCAACAAAGTAGGACTTTGGGTTGGATTTTATTTCTTTGGGACATTGCATGGCTACTTGCTTCCCTGTTTCTTTGTTATTCCTGCCTGGATACAATTTCCCCCTCTAGAGGACTAAAAGAGAGACTGCTGTATTGAGGCAAAGAAGTGGGATTTTCCATTTGCAACCTTCCTGTGTGAACGACCTTGAGTTATGAGCACGCCACTGGATGAAATATCAACAAGAAGCAAAACAAAACAGGCTCAAAAGCAGGCTCAGAAAAGAAGCTCCATATCAGGAGCAGCAGCTGCACAGGAAAAAGTAACAACAGCATCAATGGATTCTATGACACAGGCACTGCTCAGAATAAACCAATCTTTAGAAGCACTCACTAAGCAATCTACAGAGAACTCTAAGAAATTGACAGAATTGACAACAAGATTGGATTTGAACACAACGACAATATCATCTAATACAGACTCTATAAATCGTCTAATTCAAGAAAGTACGGAAACAAGGAAAATAGCTGAGATCGCTAAGAGCACTGCCGAGGAAACTAAGGGAAAATTTGCGCCTATTGCAAAGAAGGTACATGAACATGATGCAACTTTGGCTCTTATGGAATTGGAGAGGAAAGGCAAGAATTTGAAATTGAGATTGGTACCAGAAGAGGAAGAGGGCAACCTTGGGGAATTTCTCACAGATAAATTTCAAGAATTTTGGACTGACGAATTAGAAGGAGAAGAAGATGAATTTGTAATAACTACAGCTTTCCGGATTGGCAGGAAGCAAGGCAAGAAACCAAGGGATTGCTTAATCACTTTGAGATCCAAGGAAGAAAGAGACAAAATACTGAACCTACACTTCCAGAAGGCTCTGATTATTAAGAATTCTCAAATACAGATTTTCAAAGATATTCCTAAATATTTTTTGGAGGTGAGGACTCAATTCAAAGATTTAGTGGATTTGTTGAAACAAAACAACACTCCATTCAGGTGGGAGTTCCCACAAGGGTTGTCCTTTAATTTTAAAGGGAAGAAAATCAAAATAAAAACAATTCAAGATAAAGAACATTTTTTGGAGAGAAATTTTGAAGACTTTCAGAAAGGAACTGTGAGTGAGAGAGAAATACCGGATATTGCAAACCTATCATTTGGATTGACCCCAGCACCGACCGATCAGGAACAAGAACTTGGAGCAGTCGGTGGAAAAGATACCCAGTAACAAAAATGTCGCTGCAACTTCTGAGTTGGAACTGCAACGGTCTTAACCATCCCCGAAAAAGGGCTCAAGTGTTTCATATATTAAAGAAAGAATATTTAGACATAATATGTTTGCAAGAAACCCATATTGCCAGAATACACAGGAAACTTTTGACAAATAAGAGATTAGGACTGGAATTTATTTCCTCAGATAAAGTTAAGAAAAGAGGAGTGGTGATTTATGTCAAGGAAAAATTGGAACCAAAAATGATCTTTAAGGATGAACAAGGAAGATTTCTGGCAGTGGAAATTCAAATTCAAGGAGAAAAAATTCTGATTGTAGGAATTTATGCACCTAATGAGGGGAAGGCTGAGTTTTTCAAGAAGTTGCATGAGACATTAACGGATTTTATGGACTATAAAATTATAATGATGGGTGATATGAATGGAGTTGTCTCCACAAATATGGATAAAGCTCAAAGACAAGTAATTTCTAAGGATGGGAGACTACCAAAGACTTTCTTCGAACTGACTGACACAATGGACTTGATTGACATTTGGAGAACAAGGAACCCTCTGGAAAGAGAGGGGACCTTTTTCTCTGAAGCAAAAATGACATGGACCAGGATTGCCCAAATATGGATTTCTAGCAATCTGGCACCAAGGGTTAAAAAAACAGAAATCTGCCCAAAAACTTGCTCCGATCATAATGCAGTAAAGATGGAAATGAAATTGACAACAGCTGGAACCTTCAGATGGAGAATGAATGACACCCTTTTTAGAGATGAAGCAATTTATAAAAAGGCCCAAAAGACTTTGAAAGACTACTTCGAAATAAACCTAGGAACAGATGTGGAAAAAAGAATAATATGGGATGCAAGTAAGGCCGTGATGCGTGGTTTTCTAATCCAGCAAAATTCGATAAAAAGGAAACAACAGAATGAGAAGAAAGAAAAAATTTGGAAACAAATGAAAGAAGGAGAGAAGAAACTGAGATCAAAACCTAAATCCCAGGAGATTTTAAGAGAAATAAAGTATTACCAGACCCAATATATGGAATTGATGAACCAAGAAATAGAATGGAAAATAAAACAAATGAGGCAAAAAACATTTGAATCAGCAGATAAATGTGGGAAACTGCTGTCATGGCAATTGAAAAAGAGACAAAAGTTGAATACTGTGACATTCCTCGAGGTAGAAGGAAAATCTATAAATAAACCAAATGAAATTAGTAATTGTTTTCAAAGTTTCTTTAAGAAATTGTATGCACAAGGGCCAAAAGATGAACAAGAGATAGAAGAATTTATTAAAAAATATGGACTATCAAAGATCTCGGAAAAAAATAAAAGGATTTTAAATGAGAAAATTACGAACCAGGAAATTGAGGGTGCCATCCAGAATATGCAATTGGGAAAATCACCAGGACCAGATGGGCTGACGGCGAGATACTATAAAGCAATGAAGGAATGGCTAATACAACCATTGAAAGAAGTTTGTAACCAAATTTTGGAGGGGAAAAAGGCTCCCGAATCGTGGAAAGAAGCATTTATCTCACTTATACCGAAGACAGAAACTGAGAAACATCAAGTTAAGAACTACCGCCCTATATCACTTTTAAATGTGGATTATAAAATTTTTGCAGACATTTTAGCAAAAAGATTTAAAAATGTGTTGTTAGAGGAGATTCATAAGGACCAAACAGGCTTTCTCCCAGGGAGACATATGTCAGATAATGTAAGGAACATTATAGATATTTTGGAACTATTGGAGACTGATATAAATAGAAAAGCAGTTTTGATTTTTGTGGATGCGGAGAAAGCCTTTGACAATATTTCTTGGAGCTTTATGAAGAGGAATCTCCATGGGATGGGGGTAGGCCAAAATTTTGAAAACGGTATAGGTGCAATATACTCTGAGCAAAAAGCTAAATTAATTGTGAATGGTGTGGTTATGGACGAGATCCCAATAGAAAAAGGGACACGACAGGGTTGCCCAATATCCCCTCTATTGTTTATATCGGTCCTGGAGGTGTTGTTGAATATGATTAGAAGGGACCAGCTGGTTGAAGGAATACACCTCGGAGCTAAACAATATAAGCTAAGAGCATTTGCAGATGACCTAGTTTTGACTTTGCAGCAGCCAGAAGCCAGCACAAAAAGAGTTTTAGAACTAATTGAAATATTTGGTCAAGTGGCTGGTTTTAAATTAAATAAACAGAAGACAAAGGTGCTGGAAAAAAATCTAACGATGGGGGAAAAAGATAGTTTTCAAAGGGAAACTGGTTTGGAAATAACAAAAAAAGTGAAATATCTGGGGGTGAATTTAACATCTAAAAATGTGAATTTGTTCAAAGACAATTATGAGAAATGTTGGCTGGAAGTTAAGAAAGATTTTGACATATGGTCTAGGTTGAGACTATCCTTGTTAGGCCGAATTGCCGTTATTAAGATGAATGTATTGCCGAGATTGTTGTTTTTGTTCCAGACATTGCAAGTTCTAGATAGGATGGACTGTTTCAAGAAGTGGCAGAAAGATATATCCAAATTTGTCTGGCAGGGCAAAAAGCCCAGAATAAAATTCAAGATTTTAACTGATGCAAAAGATAGGGGGGGTTTTGCTCTGCCGGACTTAAGACTTTACTATGAAGCAGCAGCTTTCTGCTGGTTGAAGCAATGGCTACTTCTTGAAGACACAGACATTTTAGACTTGGAAGGGTATGATAATAATTTTGGCTGGCATGCATATTTATGGTATGACAAGGCAAAGGTTTATAAGGGCTTTAAAAATCATATTGTCAGGAAAGCTTTGTATAATGTTTGGAATCGATATAAGGATTTGTTGGAAAATAAAACACCCAGATGGTTGTCACCAATGGAAGCTAGAGCGGTGAAAAAACTTAATATGGACTCTAATTGGCCAAAATATTGTGAAATTATAGAATATGACGGTGAAAAAGTTAAATTACAGAGCTTTGAGAAACTAAAATCCAAAGTTCGAGACTGGTTACATTATTATCAGATAAATGAGACTTTTAAGCAGGACAGGAAACTAGGATTTCAGAAGGAGAGGTCAAAATTGGAAACAGAATTGTTAGAGACCAATACTAAGAATCTGTCTAAAATGTATAATTTGTTGCTGAAATGGAATACACAGGATGAAACGGTTAAATCAGCTATGATCAAATGGGCACAAGACTTAGGTCATGATATTATGTTCGCTGACTGGGAACAGTTATGGACCACAGGCCTTAAATTTACGGCATGTAGTGCCTTGAAAGAAAACATAATGAAAATGATCTATAGGTGGTACATGACTCCAGTCAAGCTTGCAAAGATATATCATTTGCCCAATAATAAATGCTGGAAATGTAACGAATGTGAAGGAACTTTCTATCATCTTTGGTGGACATGCCCAAAGGTTAAAGCCTACTGGGTAAAAATGTCAAGGGGTAAGAAACAGAGAATTATAGCTGTAAATATTTAAGTCAAGAGAATCTTGAGGGAAATTAAATATAGAAATGGAATGAAGGATTGCTAAAAAAATTTTGAAACAAGGGTGCAGTGAAGGGGAGGCATGGGGAAGTCATGTGTTGTTTATGAATGTTTTTATTTGTGTGTTTTTTGTTTATGAAAATTAATAAAAATTATTTTTTAAAAAATAAATATACCCCTTTGAAGAAACCAGAGGCCTTTCTTCTGGGCATAGTTGACCAATCGGTGTTAAAGAAGGATAGAACTTTCTTTATGTATGCCACAACAGCAGCAAGAATACTTATCGCAAAATATTGGAAGACACAAGATTTGTGTCAAGATTTCTTCCACTTTGGAAGAATGGCAGATGAAGGTGATGGACTACATGGAATTAGCAGAAATGACTGGCAGGATCCGAGATCAGGGAGAAGAGTCAGTGGAAGAAGACTGGAAGAAATTTAAAGACTATTTACAGAGACATTGCAAAATCAATGAATTTTAGAATAATGTTGGATTGGAACTAAGTGGTTTCTAGCTGTAATGGGTTAAAAGAATATGAAAAAATGGGTTTATACAAGTAAAAATTCAAGATTGTAATAACTTAAAATAAGATTTGGGTAGCGTAAAGAGGGAAAGAAATTGTTGAACTAATAATTTGATTTGGAATACAAAAAAGGGAGGTATGAGGAGGTCCGAGAAACAAATAAATGAAAAATAATGTGATGGAAAGATTGATTGTTTTTTTAAAAAATTATTTTGTATTTTGTATTTTTTCTTTTTCTTCATTTTTTGTAATGTAAAAACCTTAATAAAAATTTTATTTTTTAAAAAATAGATAATAAGACAAAGGTCCATCAAGGATTTATGAACCATATAATAAAAAACTCTCTTATCAAAGTATGGAGGAAATATCTGTCAGGGAACTGGGGGCTGAGAAGGGGAAATACAGAGAGAAGCCTCCGATCGTAAGCAGCTGCACATCTTCAGAGGGGGAGGATGACGAAGGGTTGTCAGAAAGCAATGAATCAGGGAGGGGGGAGCAACTTCCAGGGTTTAGCTCTTCATGTAAAAGAGGAAGGAAGAGGGGAGGGCTCCGGAAATGGTTATGCTGGAGAAAATGAAAGGAGGGGCCAGTCTCGGCAACTGACACCGAATAAGCCGGACATGCTTTCGAGAGCTCCGTAGTGTAAATAAGATAATGGACTCAATAAACCCTGTAAAGCTGGCTGAAGGCCTGGGCTGTGATCTTTTCTAGCACCCACCAATCATCCTTGACAATATCACAGGTTACTAGAAGCACTTGAAATGATATCAATAAAAAAGAAAAATATGGAGAAATTAGGGGTAATGTATAAGCAACTTTTAAAGGACGAGCAAGGACAATTGAAACTGAAACCATATGAAGAACTTAAACAGTTTTGTACCACCTGGCTACAATATCATCAATTATATGATAAATTTAACTCTGATAATAAAATTGGTTTCCAAAAAGAAGAATCAAAATTCCAGTTAGAACTTTTGAATAATCCAAAAAAAAGAGACATTTTGCAGGTGGTATTTAACCCCTGTAAAACTAGCCAAAATTTATAAACTAACATTGAGGCGTTACCAAAGTAAAGGAAGGATTGAACTCTGATTAATAAGAATACACACAGAGGCTTGAACTAGCAAGACTCTGGGAAGGGTGCGTATAATAATCTGTCCTCCACCCCCTGGACCAGGTCGTTTTATTCACAAAAGAACTTTTTACAGAGTGTTCGTAAGAGCCAATCAGATTTCTTCTGAGCATTTCAACAAACCCCATGTGGGGACAAAGTTAAACTACAAACACTAATTAAGCATGCATACTTTGGGGGTAAACAAAACAGAACTACAAAGGAGTGTGTCTGGCAACCCCGGAGGTGATAACAAGCAATATACATGAACAAGCAATATACATGATAAGGATGGCCAGGAAGACAGCGATCATTATCACCTTCAGGTGAGATCTGTTTCCTGGCCCTAAGATTAACATCCTAAGATTAACATATCAGAAAACCTACATTAAAGAAACTGCCCACCATCTTTCATAGCCCAGGATGCATGCCTGGCGAAGCAACTGGCAGCTGGGCTGTGTATGTGACTTGTCAAGCAAGAGAAATGGAACAGGGATGCAGAGGTGTGGATTCATCAAAAATCATATCAAAATAGTTTAAACCCAGTCAACGCAATGCTTTCATTGCTGACACAGATGGCTTACTCTATATTTGTTATAATTCCTCATAGCAATCCCACCTGATTACTACATAACATCTAATCTGTGTTGGAGATGTAAGGTATCAGAGGGATCTTGGTATCATGTCTGGTGGGGAAGTGATAAAATTAATTTTGGGGGGGAAAATATATATGAGGAATTGAAAAAAATATTTAGAATAACAATTGGTAAAAAGCCGGAAGCATTCCTTTTAGGAATTGTAACAAATGACATCCCCAAAGACATGAAGAGAATTTTTCTATATGCAACAGCCGCCACAAGGTTATTGGTTGCCAAAAATTGGAAATCAGAAGAAGTACCTGTTGGGATACTGCCAGGGAGACAGAGGCATCAGGCAGGCCCCAATCATCGTCTCTGGACCATCTCCCGGTCTCCCGTGGAAACAGCATCAGTCAATTAGCGACACAAGCCTCAGACACATTCCAAGACTCATGCACACCCTTTTCAGCAGTCTCCACAACAGAAGATTCACCCAGAAGAGCATATTTACAGCTTTATTCAACGTAGGTCAGAACAAAGGAAAAACATGACTGTTTGCATCCATGTCAAGGAAAAAAAAAACCAGAAACAAAAGCTATATACAAAACGGAAACTCCCAGTGAGCAAGAAGTACGCAGGCTTGTGACACACAACAGCCTGTTCACTTTTTAAGGAGGAACGGAAATATCCTAACATCCTCCCCCTTTCCATGTAACCTGTAGTACCTGTGGTTCAACCCAACTGCAACCTCTGTACATAAACCTTAAGTTGTTCTCTGTCAACAACCTTAGACAACAGATCAGCAGGAATTTCATTTCCTGGCATGTAGGACACCTGAATGAGTCCTTTCTGTTGGAGAGGGATTCCCAGCTGGTGGCAGAGGACAGAGTGACTCCAGGAGACATAGGTGTAAAAACCCAAACTAAAACGAAGACTTTATTACAAAACAATAAACTCGGGTGGGTGTTATTCCTGCAGGCAAGCTACAAAACTCAGCTTTTTTCCTTTATAGCAACGGTCAGCTGCAGCCAATTAATCCCAGAAACTTCTTAAAGGTATACACACATGTTTCTGTGCCGAATGTCCCCTAACACTTTCTGAATACACTCTTTTGCACAATGTAGCTTAATCTGCAAGTACTTGGTTCTTTGCTTGCAACTCTCTAAGTTCAGCAAAGCCAAACAGGGTCTATTGTCTTGATACACTTGTATAGGACATTTCACAGAAACTCTGATGTCCTGAAACAGTTGCATCAACCATTCACAATCCATGAGTGAAAATGACAGAGGATTGAGTTCTGCTTTGCAGAAACTTAGGCTTACTGTCGTCTGCTTCTTGCACAGCCAGTCAAACAGACAGTGGTTGTACATGTAGCATACTCCAGAAGTGCTTGTACCATCCATGGTGTCACTTCCAAAACTAGCATCTGCAAAGATTTCAAGACCTCCAGTCTTCTGACACGTGAACCTCAGCCTGTAGTGCAAAGTCCCCTTCAAATAGCAGGCTATGCGCTTCAGAGCTTTCCAATCCTGAACAGTATGATTGTTGGCATGTCTGCTAAGCAGGTTAGTGCTTACAGCTATGTCAGGTCTTGAACATCTAGCAACGAAATTCAACTTGCCTAGAATGCATCTGTACAGTGTGGTGTCAGAAAATGCTTCAGCAGTACTATCTATCTGGTAGCCTGTCACCATCGGTGTGTCTGCTGGGTTTGCATCAACCAAATTCAGCCTGGTTAATACATCAGCAATTTTCTGTGTTTGGTGTACCAGAAAATTACCTGCTTGGTCCCTCTCCACCTGCAGAGAAAGATACTTGGATACCTCACCAAGATCCTTCATGTCAAAGTGCTCCTTCAGCTGAGCTAGGGTGCTTTGGTACAAAGCCTGATTCTTCCAAAACAGAAGATCATCAACAAAACATAAACAATACAGTTTGTTTTGCCCCTCCTCCTTGACAAACACACATGGATCAGCTTTGCCTTGGTGAAAACCTAGAGAAAGCAATGTCTCAGTGCCTTTTGTGTTCCAACACCTGGCACTCTGCTTGAGACCATATAAGGACTTCCGTAGTTTACAGACCATTCCCTTCTGTATCTGCATTCCATCAGGTGGAAGCATATACAGCTCCTCCCCCAAAACCCCATACAAAAAAGCTGTGTTCACGTCGTGATGAGAAACGTGCAGTTTCTCCTCTGCAGCAATCTTGACCATTAGCCGAATGGTCTCATACTTGATGGTGGGTGAGTAGGTCTCGTGGTAATCCTGTCCTGGTACCTGTGAAAAACCTCTGTCAACCAATCTGGCTTTGTGCCTGACAACCTTGCCAGTCTGGTCTGTCTTGGCCTTGAAGACCCATTTGCTGCCAACCAGTCTCATTCCTGGGACTACTGGGACTAGCTCCCAGGTTTGGTTCCTATCCAAGGAATCAACTTCAGCCTTCATGGCATTAAGCCATGGCTCAGCATCTTTAGAGGTTAACTCCTGAACCTGTTTGAAGCTCGAAGGTTCCCACACCTTCTCCGAGCTACTAAGAACAGCAGTTGCTGACTTAGCAAACTCATCAGCAAATCTCTTTGGAGGTTTGCCTTTTGTGGCCCTTTCAGATCTGCGTACTAGACGCAAGTCTTCTGCACTCATCTCCTTCTTCTTAGGAGAAAAGTGACCAATGCTGAGCAGTGGTTCTTCCAGTTCAGTGTCAGACGCATCAGATGGTCTGACTGAGGCCTTTGCGCTCTTGTAGTCTGCTGTGTCATCACTGTCGTTGACACCAGCAGCAGTGCTGCCCACTGAGCTGGAATCCAAACTCTGATCATCATCCTCACCTTCCTCTTCTACCTCTTCATCATCTGCTTCTTTCACATCATCTTCATCCTCCTCCTCTGAGTGACTCTGGAAAATTCCCACATTCCCCCCCCCCCACTTAGGATTGTACTCAACACTCTTTGTGAACCTAATGGACTTAGAGTCAGTCATGAATACCCTGTATGCACCTTTTTCGTACCCCATGAACAAACCATGTGCCCCACGCTTCCCAAGCTTGCTACTCTGTGGGGTGTGGACCCACATGTCAGAACCAAAGATTCTCATGTGCTTGACATAAGGTTTATTACCAAACATCTTCTCACAGGGAGTACAACCAATAGGTGATGACAGTCTCCTGTTATAGGAATAAACAAACATGTTCAAAGACTCCCCCCAAAACTTCTCAGAGAGATTGGCATCATGCAACAAGGTTTTTAGGCCTTGAAGCAAAGTCTGGCTTGCTCGGTCACAATGTCCATTCATCCATGGAGATCTAGGAGTTGAGAGGCTGTGCTGGATTCCCTTCTCAGTCAGGAAAGTTTCAAACTGCTGAGAAGTGGAGGACTTCCGGGATAGCGCGAACGGGTAATGGCGGATTCCCTCCGAGCTCTGGAGGGAATCGGCTCCGCTAAGGACGGGTCTTGCCGTGCCGGCGACACGGGGACCCTTAGAAACCGCAGGCGCTGAAGCCTGCGGACATGGAGACTCGGTGGGCACCTTAAGCGCCCTCCCCGACCCGCGAAGAGCCTTTTTAAAGGCTACGGAGGGGACCGGAGAGTGGCGTGGAGCTGAGAGTCGATCGCTGCCTTGGCGGAGTGAAGCCGCGAGCCATGACCGGAGAGCGCTATCTTTCTTCCTGAAATTTGGACTGAAAAAACAACTCGTGAGTAGAAGGAAATTTTGGCACTAAAAGTTTTATCATTGAATTTGAGTACGAGCGGGGGATGTGTTAAAAAGGAAGTCCACACTCCCCCCCCCCACCAAAAGACTTAAAGCAAGGAGAGGAGCACTAAGTCGGAAAGACTCTGGTGTTGAAAGGAGAAAGAACACTTTCATAAATTGGTTGAAAAAGTTACTTGTGCTGGAGTGAAGAGAGGGGAATCCCAGAGGTTTTCCTTTTGGCGGACCCCCCCCCGAACCCGGGCAGTGCCCGGCTTGGGAACCCGAGAGAAAAAACAAGGTGTTTGACAGCTGTCAAAAGAGCTGTCAAACGGACGTCAGCTTGGAAATTGAGTTAAAACTGTGTTATAACTATATTGTTGGGACTAAAAGTGTTACATTAAATTGACTGGAAACAAACTAATTCTGAATAACAAAGTAACGAACTGTTGGAAAAGAACTATGATGGAAATCCCCCTGGAGGGAACTAAAGACATTGCAATGGCTGCGGAAGGAAAACTACTGGCAGAGATAAAAAAAATGTTTTCCCTGGTGGGAGCTCTGCAAGAGCAGAGCTTAGCCATGAGAGATCAACTGATGACCTTCAATCTTAAACTAAACAAATCTGTTGGTGGAGCTAACCGGATGGAAAAAGAATCTGCAGCTGCAGAAAAAGAGACAACTTCAGAACTGGGGGAAAAAGAAGAAAAAGAAGAAGGAGTTCAGGAGGAAGAGAGCAATCAAATATCTGTAACTTTTGGGAGGAAAAGAAGTGAAAAAGACAACCAATGGATCACAAATCTGCAAAGAGAGAGAAAGATGGAAGTCCCTGGAACAACTGAAATATTAAGCTACGAAAGAACGAATAAGTATGATGGAGACTTCTTCTTTAAGCTGCAACATGGGAGATCTGTTGATCCTGGACAAAGACTGTTTTTGTTTGAAAAATATGAGGAACTGGTGACAGAATTCCTTCGAGAAGAGAAGATTAATAAAAAGGACTATAAACAAAATTGCTGGAGAGTGATTAACGGGGGCCTAAGGGCCTCTGATGTGAGAAATCCGGGTTAAATCTGTTTTTTTTTCTTTGGGATATTAATGCGGGAAGGGGCAAATATCGGGACAGAGGGGGAGGGGAGTGTAGAGTGGTAAAAGTCTGGGGTTTAGAATAGAAATATTATTGTTTTTTTTTTTGATTTAATATAAAGAGCAAGGAATTTGTGGGAGAGAAATTAGGCCGATCTTAGAGAAACAACTTAATATGTATAATGGGATTTAAAGTAAAAATGGATAAAGGATAAATTATAAGAAAAGATATGTATAATATTTAAGAGATTTGAACAAATAACTTGCTGAGATATTTAATGAAATGGGAAGGTGGCTGGGGGGGGTGGGGGGAAGTCACTGAAAGAGGGTAATGATTGTAAGGGTATGAAACTACAGATATTTTGTTTTGTGTTTTGTGTTTATGATATATGTTTGTGTTTGTTTAAAAAATTTTGAAAATCCAATAAAAATATTTTAAAAAAAAAAACAAACTGCTGAGAAGTGAATTCACCCCCTCGATCAGTAAACAAACAGCCAATGTGTTTGTTGTGAGCATTCTCCAACAAAGCACAGAATGCCTTGAACCTAGGAAACGCTTCTGACTTCTGTTGGAGCATAAACACATGAATGTAGCTGGAAAAAGAATCAATTAAAACCACGAAGTACCTTGCTCCACCCAAAGAGGGCGCAAGTGGACCAACTAGGTCTGCGTGGACTAGCTGATAGGGTTGGAAGCCTGTCTGCTAGACACCTTGCCTTTTGGAGCAACCTTCACCTTGTTCTCTGCACAAGACACACATTTCATGTGAAACCTACAGGGCTTAATGTTCAAACCCTGAACCAACCCAGGCATCTTGGCCAGTGCCTGCCAAGACATGTGACCAAATTTTCGGTGCGCCTCGTGAATACATCCTGCATGAAGAACTTTGTTAGTTTGTGCAACACAACAAGATTTAACATTAGACACATCAACAGCATTGTCATCATAAGTTATACAGAACAAGCCATCTATAAACTTTGCATGCAAAATGTCCTCTTTGCCTTTCCTGATGACACAGATGCTCTTCTTGAAGGAAATCAGCTGTGGGACGCTGAGCAAATTGTCTGTAGAATCTGGAACAAAAAGTACTTCCCTGATGGTTGTGTGCAGACTTGCCAGTCTCAACTGTCCTGACTTCTGCAATTCTCAACGTCTTTCCATCAGCCTGTTGGATCTCTCCATCTTGAGGCGTGAAGAAGATAAACAGGTGCCGATCCTTAGTTAAATGCCGTATGGCTCCAGAATCGACAACAAATCTGGCTTTGGCCTTTGGAGCAGCAGTGCCAGCAAACAAAACCTTGTTTTCCACCGGCCTGGGCTGCTGCTTGCCCCCCTGCTCCTGGCCATATGCAGGCTTTTGTCTCTGTTTACATCTCGCCTTCCAGCCTCTGCGAAGACAACCTTGGTTCTCACAGGAAACAGAGCTCTCAGCTGCCGACTCCTTGGCTCCCCCTGGACACTGGAATGCTGTCTGGGATGACATCACAGTCAGCTCCCCCTGCAGCTTGCAACCGGTGCCCTCGGCATCCCTGCAATCACTCTCAATTTGGGAAACAGTCAGGACCTCCGACGCAGTCAAACTCTGTGCTGGGAAGGCTGCCAGATGGGCTACTTTCAAAGCATTCCACATCTGACTTACTGTCGTGTTGCCAGCCAGTGTTACAATTCCCTCCAGAACGATGGACAAGACGATCACGTCTATGTCCCTTGAATCCTCCGCCCTCCATCTATCTGTCAGAGGAACTGGAGGGGCTTCACACACAGTGTGCCACACTCCAAACTGTCTCAATAGGCACAGTACCTTGCCCAGGTCTCATAATTGTGGGCATTAAGCTTTGGTACGGAAACCACCTGAGGCTTGTAAAAACTCCATTTCAGCTCTTTACTTCAGCCGTGAGTCTTACTTCCTTCAAAGACTCCTTATCTTTGGCAGCTCATAAATTACGAGGCCTGCTGGCTCTTCTCACCAGCCTAATTAGCCTGCCGGACATCAAAGACTCTGCGGCGGCATCAGAAAAGTCTTGCTTTTCCCCACATACCTCACACAGTCTTCAGCAGTCTTACTCTCCTGTAAGTGCCATGAATCTGGGCCCAAAACCTATTGTTGGGATACTGCCAGGGAGACAGAGGCATCAGGCAGGCCCCAGTCATCGTCTCCAGACCATCTCCCGGTCTCCCGTGGAAACAGCATCAGTCAATTAGCGACACGAGCCTCAGACATATTCCAAGACTCATGCACGCCCTTTTCAGCAGTCTCCACAACGGAAGATTCACCCAGAAGAGCATATTTACAGCTTTATTCAACATTGGTCAGAACAAAGGAAAAACATGACTGTTTGCATCCATGTCGAGGAAAAAAAAACCAGAAACAAAAGCTATATACAAAACGGAAACTCCCAGTGAGCAGGAAGTACGCAGGCTAGTGACACACAACAGCCTGTTCCCTTTTTAAGGAGGAACGGAAATATCCTAAGAGTACCATCAGTGATAGATTGGCAACATATTGTTTTTGAAATGATTGAATTAGCAAAAATGACAGCAACAATTAGAATGCAATCTAACCAAAATCTCAAACAGGAATGGGAGTGTGTAGACGAATACATGATCAAAAGATGCTCCAACAAAAATTGATTGATATGCATAATTTAAACAGATATACAAGAATGTATGTTTAATTATAAAGATACAAAATACAATCACAATAATGTTATATAAAAAAAACCAAAAAACAAGGAAGTCACGCACGGGTGGAGGGAAGACATAGGGAAAGAAATAAGAAGCAAATAAGAAATGACCAAATGTTGGTACATAATGAAATGGAAAAATGTGAATTTACAAATATAATGTATATGTAATACTATGTGAATATTTCGTATATGTATCGAGATATCAATCAATCAATGATAATAACATAATACCTTAAGCCCAGGCTGCCTTTCACTAGAATTTCTCAACATCAGACCACTGCCTTGTGCTGTCCCACTTAGCGGAGAAATACACCAGGCCTCTGTAGGGAAAATTATTTGTTGTCTTTGTGGACTTGAAATCCACATTTGACTCTATTTCCAGCTTGAAATTGTGGGCCAAATTACATCTGGTACTGCAGGATAAAAGACCTTATTAAAGCTCTGTATAGCGACAGTAAATTGCAGGTTAGATGTGGGTTGCAGGGCTAACTTTCGGATTGTATTGAGATGGATAGGGGAGTGAGAAAGGGCAGTATTTTGGCCCCTACATTGTTCAGCCTTTTTCTAAATGATTTAGAGGAAAGTATAATTGACCCAGATGGTCACCTCCCAAAAACAGGAACCAGAAAGACCCCTCACTTACTGTATGAACACAATGCGGCCATCCCCTCTTGGTCCAGACCTGGTTTGAAATACCAACTGAGGAAGTTTTCAGATTACTTGTCTGCAAATGGTTTACCCATCAACTATGAGAAATCAAAAATCACGGTCTTTGAGAAAAGATATTCCCCTTGTAAATGGGTATGGGTGGCCATAATCTAGAGCAGACCAAATGCTTCTGGTATTTAGGGCTGTTGTTTCACCACACAAAGTCCTAGAATTGCCACTGGCCTGTCAGAAGGCGAAGATGAGCAAGCTTGCTATACTCCGTTCTTCTTGTTTTTTCCTCAAAGGGAGGTCATTATGTTCCACCAGCCATAAGGATATTTAATGCAAAATCTGTTCCCCAACTCCTAAATGCTTCAAATGTCTGGTGCAATGGTTTATGTCCTAAGCTAGACAGGTTCCAGGCAAAATTCATTCGGTTCCTACTTCAGGTTCTAAACTGTGTTCCTAATTCAATTCTATTTCTGGAAACAGGTAAATGCCTGCTTTCCACCAAAGTGTGGTGGGCTGCCCTGAAATACTGGTTAAAGATTTCAGTATTTGTACATTTAACCAGCTGTCAGTTCATGGTTAAACTATGACTCAAAAAGCCTCCTCAATTGGACTTTTACCATCCTTTTTACATCATCTAGGTTATGATCTTGCCCTTAAATCATTGAGGCAGAGGTTATGGGATATTGCATCCACTCTCTATCATATGAAACCTGTGGATCATTTGCATCCGGAATTCAATATGGGCATGATTTTCAATTACCCTTGTATCTTACGAATCTGTCAGTATCCAATTATTGTCAACTGTTTACCAAAGCCAGATTAAATGTATTTCCATCTGAAGTTCTAAACGGCAGACTGACTGATATACCTTATCAGAATAGACTATTTATGCTTTTAGGCTGTTGATTGTATGAAGCATATCTTACTACACTGTGGGCTATATAAACAAGCCAGGGATCAATTAATTAAACCCCTTTTCTCAAAGATAAGTCAAATTATATTACCCTGGCCATGGCAAAAAATTTATCAGAGGTAATAAGAAATAGAAATCAGCATGCTCTGGATAAAACATAGTGACTGCCTTGAAATCTTTTCCTTGTATCTCTGCTGCATTTTGCTTTCAAAACTGTTTTTGTAGGTCTTTGGACCATAATCAAGAATGTGTGTGTTATCTGATCCCAAGTGAACACAGGTGAGCAACATGCAGTTCAAAACTCATTTCACACATTGCCCAAACTTCTTCAGATTGCCCCGTTCTCTCAATACCTCATAGCTCCTTCTTTCCTGTTCATGTCCTCTTGCTTTTCATGGCTTTAAAAAGTGTCATTTCCCCTCTTTCTATGCAGGTTAAAAATACTTAGAAGGGGCAGCATTTTATTTGAGATATAATGGTTGTATTGTTTATGGAATAGTAATCTTTCACACACAGCCAGTTGCTGGAAAAGAAATTTATAGATTTCAGGCATATGTGTGTGCATTTGTAGTTTGTTGAAAGGGTTTTGGTCAATAATGCAGTTTACCTACATAGCGAAGCATTTTAATGTATAATGTTTTAATATGTTTTTATATATGTTGTAAGCCACCCAGAGTACATCTCACTGGGTTTTGCCAATTATCCATTAACAATTATCTGTGCTGTCTGTGATGTGTAGATCAAGTTTACACATTTAATAAAGTTGTCTCCAAAGTTCATTTCCTGCAGTACTCTAAACTAAAATACCCAATTTATGTTGTCAAAAGGGTTTTCTGCATAAAAAAATCAAAATAAAAAAACAATAAAAGCAGCTTGCTTCTCAATGTGGTAATTCAAGCATTCAAAAACGTCTAATGCATTTCTTTTAACTGTCCTTTGGGTAGGACTCCACACTGATCGTCGTGAATGAAGTCCTGTAAAATCTTGTTTAATCTTTCTGACAAAATCAATGTAAATAACATATGATCATTGTTCAGTAAGGAAAATGGTCATTATTTATTTATTTATTTATTTATTTTGCTAAAGACATGTTTTGAGCTTCTTTAGGTGTAAGTGTAATGTTGGCCTCCTTCCAGCTATCTGGTGTCTTACCGCTCTGTATAATATTGTTTTTTGTTTTTTGTCCATTGCAAAGGTTGTAAATGTTCATCTTCAAAAGGCATAGTAAGAAGCCAATAGTCCATCTCGGCCTGGTACCTTTCCTTTCTTCATTTTTAAAATTGCATCACATAATTCTCAAGTAGTTTTGGGGCCATTCATTATTTGTCTTTGAGGATCTGAAATGTTTAGTAAATGCCATTTTTTTAAAAAAAGAAAAAAAAGATATTACTTGACATTTATACAACTTAGAATATTGGTGAAATACTTTTTTCATATTTTGTATTATCTGTTATTACAGCATTTCCTTCTTGCAACTTCAGTATCGCTTTCTTTTCTTTCTCTTTCCACAGTTTATATGCTAACCATTTCCCAGGTTAGCAAATTCAAAAAGATAGTGTTTAGCATAATTCCATTTTGTTTCTATCTCCTACATTGTTAACACAGACAATTGCATGTCGAGGCCCCATGACCACTCCGTTCCCTGAGGTACCAAGCAACTGCATATACCACCTTCCCTGTTGAATGGTCTCTTTAAATTTGAAGGTTCATTATTGCTCCACAAGATGTGTATGTCTTTAAGGGCCAGAACAAATAACATGACCTAGTTTTACACTTGTGAAAGAGTATAGAAGGTGCTGCTAAGTTGTGTTAATTAAGCTGTGTCAGCAATTGGGTATAGTATATAAATAATAATAATAAATAATAATAAATTTTATTTATATCCCGCCCTCCCCAGCCAAAGCCGGGCTCAGGACGGCTAACAACAATAAAACAGTACAAAAGTACAGCACAAGCAACACTCTAAAATCATTCATTATAAAATTAATTAAATTCGAGCCACTGGCCACCATTGGGCCAGAGCTCTGCGAAGATTGCCGAAGGAGGGAGTCAGGCTGTGCCCTGGCCAAAGGCCTGGCGGAACAGCTCTGTCTTGCAGGCCCTGCGGAAAGATGTCAAGTCCCGCAGGGCCCTAGTCTCTTGTGACAGAGTGTTCCACCAGGTCAGAGCCACAGCCGAAAAAGCCCTGGCTCTAGTTGAGGCCAGCCTAACTTCTCTGTGGCCTGGGACCTTCAAGATGTTTTTATTTGAAGACCGTAAGTTTCTCTGTGTGGCATACCAAGAGAGGCGGTCCCGTAGGTATGAGGGTCCTAGGCCATATAGGGCTTTAAAGGTTAAAACCAGCACCTTAAACCTGATCCTGTACTCCACCGGGAGCCAGTGCAGCTGGTATAGCACCGGGTGAATGTGATCTCGCAGAGAAGACCCCGTAAGGAGTCTCGCTGCAGCATTCTGCACCCGCTGGAGTTTCTGGGTCAGTCTCAAGGGCAGCCCCACGTAGAGCAAGTTACAATAATCCAGTCTGGAGGTGACCGTCGCGTGGATCACAGTAGCTAGGTCAGGGCGAGAGAGGTAAGGAGCCAACTGCTTAGCTTGGCGGAGATGGAAAAATGCCGCCTTTGTTATAGCTGCAATCTGCGCCTCCATGGAAAGGGAGGTGTCGAAGATTACACCCAAACTCTTAACGGACAGTGCTCGCACTAATTACACCCCCGCAAGAGATGGGAGTTGCCCCCCCAATCCCATATCGTCCCGTCCCAGCCACAGGACCTCTGTCTTTGAAGGATTTAGCTTCAACCGGCTCCCACATAACCATCCAGCCACAGCTTCCAAACATCTGGTCAGTGTGTCTGGGGCCGAGTCAGGATGGCCATCCATCAACAGATAGAGTTGGGTGTCATCGGCATACTGATGGCAACCCAGCCCAAAACTCCGGACAAGCTGGGTGAGGGGGCGCATAAAGATGTTGAAAAGCATCGGGGAGAGTATCGCACCCTGAGGTACTCCACACACCAAGGAGTGGCGCGATGACAATTCCCCCCCAAGCGCCACCCTCTGTCCCCGACCAGAGAGAAACGAGCGCAGCCATTGAAGGACTGTGCCCTGGATCCCCACGTCGGCAAGGCGGTGGTCCAGAAGTTCATGGTCGACCATGTCGAAAGCTGCTGACAGATCTAGAAGAATCAGCAGCCCCGACCCGCCTCGATCCAGCTGTCTACGAAGTGTTGGCTATTTGTAGTATGGTAGCGCTGCAGAGAGCTTGCTGGGGAGACCATGCATTAAAAAGAAAGGGACTCAAAAATAATTTAAACAAGGTTTTAATTACAAAAACAAAAACTCCTTATACACTAAATACATTAACAACAAACCAGACCCAACCACCAACCCAACCCCCAGGGTAATGGGAGAGCTAGGTGCTGCTCCTTATATACTACATGCAAATGCTGACACACCTTAATCAATGCAATTCAGCAGCACCTGCTATGTTTCACAGCTGTAAAGCTGGGTCTCGTTATCTTGCTCTGGCCCTTGCTCTGGCCCCTTAAAGACATACACATTAGGTGGAACAATGATGAACCTTTACATTTAAAGAAACCATTCAACATTTCCCCTGCGGTTCATCATTGTGGAACAAAAACATAAAGCATACTTTGTACATGTTTTTCATGTGTAACCTTTGGAAGTGCTTTTGTAAAAATGTCCGCAACTTGATTATCACCTGGGACATATTCAAATACAATCATTTCGTCAGCAATTAATTTCTTTACAAACTCCAAACGTAATCTTAAGACTCTGGTGCGCTGCGTATTGGTTTCTGAACATAGGATAGCAAGTCCACTCTGGGAATCAAGGTAAACTTTTACTGGTAGTGTTACTTGCATCTGTAGGTCTGCGAATACTTGCAGATACCATTCTACATCACGAGTGGCCTGAACGCATGCACATAATTCACTCTCTGTTGTGGAGAGACAAATAATGGTTTGTGTCTGGGACTTCCATTCAAACGGACAACCATTATAACAAAACACCATACCAGACACACCCCTGCAATTGTTTTGTTCCACTGCATGAGATGCATCGCAGAAAATTTCAAAACCTTTGTCAATACTTGACGTAAACTGCAACCTATAATGTTTGGTATGTTTAAGGTACATTACCACTCTCTTAAGAGCAGAGAAACATTGTGTAGTAGGCTTTTCCACAAATTTTGCCAGAAAGTGAAAAACATAAGTTATATCTGGTCTTGAGATTCTCTGAATGAAATTTAGCTTGCCTATGGCAGAACGATACAGAGTTTTGTTAGGAAATGGCTTATCTTCACCTGTAAAGGTGAAACCACACACCATAGGCGTTTCCTTCCCATTTGCATTTTCTAAATGTAGCATTTCAACAAGATCATCAATTTTTGCAGTTTGATGAACCAGAAAAGATCCATTTTTGCCTTTCTCAATTTGCATGGATAAGTAATTTTTAGCTATGCCTAATTCCACCACATCAAATTTCTTCTGTAACTGTGATACTACCT
Source organism: Podarcis erhardii (assembly GCF_964252035.2). Classification (NCBI taxonomy): domain Eukaryota; kingdom Metazoa; phylum Chordata; class Lepidosauria; order Squamata; family Lacertidae; genus Podarcis; species Podarcis erhardii. Next base: position 21,418,814 of record NC_138506.1, on the reverse strand, counting down.
GTTCATATTCCTGTTTAGTTTTTGTAGAAATTAACACGTCATCTACATACACACATATTTTTGTCACAGAGTTTGCCCCTTCCTTTATAAACACACAATTGTCTGCCTTTCCTTGTGAAAAACCAATATCCAGCAATTCTTTTGCTAAAGTTTGGTGCCAATTCCTTCCACTTTGGTGCAGACCATAAAGGGATTTATTTAATTTGCATACCAAACCTTCAGCAGCGTCTATGCCTTCAGGAACACGCATAAAAATTTGTTCTTTTAAATCTGCAAACAAATATGCAGTTTTTATATCTAGGTGATAAACAGAATGTCCACGTTGTGATGCATCTTTTAACAAAAGCTTAACTGTTTCATATTTTACACTTGGCGAATAACACAAATCATAATCTTCGCCTGGGATTTGTTGAAAACCCTTAGCAACTAATCTTGCTTTGTACCTTACAACTTCATTTTTGTCATTCATTTTAACTCTATAAACCCATTTTGAATCAATAAGTCTCATATCTGGGGTTTGTGGTACAAGAGACCAAGTGTTATGCTCTTTTAAAGAAGCTATCTCAGAGTTCATAGCTTTATACCAATTTGCAGCTTGGTGCTTAGGTAAATTCTGAATGTCACTGTAGCTTTTTGGCTCAAAAACCACCTTATTGGCATACACAGTATTAAAATGTTCATCTGCAAATCGTTGTGGCTTCTGCCTCTTTCTATCTGAACGTCTTAGTCCAGGAGGAGAGTCAGACTCCTCAGACTTAATGGGACTAAGTAAATTACTAGTTTCAGGTTGTAAATCATCACTGTCAGATTGAAGAGATGCCTGTAGGCTAAGCTCACGGTCAGAAAACTCAAGAGAATCTAACCTCCCCTCGGGTGCCTGTGACTTTAAATCATCAAACAAATTATCAGATTCAACAGGCTTTTTGTCTTTTTCCATTAATTCAGAAGCACCATTTCCTGCTGCTGCTGCTTCTTCCTCTTCTTCCTCAGTATTATCTATACCATCAGTATCTTGGAAAACAGCAACTCCATTCCAATTTACAGTTTGTATCATGCTTCTGGTAATATGGAATTTGCCAGTTGCTGGTATGTAAATTCTGTATGCCCCCTGCTGGTAGCCCATTAATTTTCCCTGGACACTACACTCACCCAATTTCTGCTTAGCGGGATAATGCATAATTACATCTGAACCCCAAATGCGTAGGTATTTCAGATTAGGGCGTTTTTTAAACAGCTTCTCATAGGGGGTGACATCTAAACCAGAATGATAACTGCGATTTCTGACATAACAAAACGCATTAAGCGCTTCAGCCCCAAAGTCTTTGGGCAGATTAGCATCGTGCAGATACGTTTTAACCCCTGCCTGCAGGTCACGCTGCACAACTTCAACAAGCCCATTTTGCCAGGGACTTCGGGGGCAAGATAACTCATGAGTAGTGCCCTGCGCTTCCAGGAATTTCTCAAAATCCTCAGAAACAAATTCCCCGCCCCGGTCAGAAAACAGGTTCTTAATTGGTTTGTTAAAGTGCGTTTTTACCCAGTTGCAAAAAACTTTGTACTTCTCAAATGCTTGGGACTTGTCAGCTATTGCATAAGTCCAACAATATCTACTATACTGGTCTATGAGGGTAAGCCAGTACTTAGAACCTCCTAATGATGGTGGGAGTGGCCCAACTAAATCACAATGTACACGCTCAAATGGCTCAGTTACTTTCCTATCTGAGCACCTACCCTTGCATGCAACCTTAATCTTATAACAGGATAAACATTGCATAAAGAATTTACATGGCTTTAAGTTGAGGCCATTAACAATATTTTTCGTCCTAATTATATTAGCAAAATTCAAGTGTCCCAGAATTCTGTGCGCCTCGTGGAGACACCCGGAATGAGGCCTTGCATTCCTCAACCCCTGGCTTGACTGTGCTGCTCTGCAATTTATAGGCAATTGGGAGTAGGTGCGAAAATACAGTCTATATAAACCATCAGAGTCCCGGGCATACAATAGACGTTTGTTCCCCTCAAAAAACTCACACATTGACTTTAAGAAACGCACACTTATGCCTTGACGAGCAAAACACCTTACTGATAATAAGTTGTCCACTGACGGGCAGTAAATGCAGTTCGCTATTGTTATGTTTAAAGAGTCAAGTTTAACAGTACCCCTGCCAAGTGACTGCAAGACTTGTGAATTGGCTAAATGTACATTACCAATTTCCTCTTCGAAAGAAATAAACAAGCTTCGATCATTGCAGATGTGCTGAGATGCTCCTGAGTCCACAATAAAAGAATTCCACTTGGCATCTTTAATTCTTTTACGATCTGTTGTCCGAGCATGAAAAGCTCACGGCTCATTTTTGTCTTTACGGTGCGATGCTGGCTGCTGAGATGACAACCGTGACTGACGAGCAGAAACAGGCTTGGGAGTACTTTGCTTTCTTTTGGCTCTGCAGTCCTTTGCAAAATGTCCTTGCTTATTGCAGAACCAACAACGCTTTGCAGCTTTAAATGCAGTCGCATCACCACAAGTTTGCATATGGCGTTCCTCATTACTTCTGGAAATAGGAGTGCTTATGGCACAAGCCTCCCTTCTATCCAACTCGCCCATTAATCTTGCCGTCACCCCTTCCACAGTTAATTGTGCTGGTGGGACGGCAGATATCTGGCTAGCTATACCATCAAAGTCCTCATTAAGGGAACAAAGAATGATAAAAACATACTGAATATCAGGTATGTCCATGTCCCTTCGAATTAATTCGCCACGTATTGCCTCCAGACGTCTCAAGTGTGCTGCCAAATCACCACCAGGCTGCAACTTGGTCTGGTACAGCTGCTTGAAAAACGTCAATGCAGACGCTGACTCTTTTCTAACATGCACTGCTGCAAGACTGTCCCACATTTCTTTGGCAGTTTTCTTATTCCTTATATAGACTACTTGCTGGTCGCTGACTGCCAAATTAATTATCGCCCTGGCTTTTGCATCTCCTTTCGACCAAGCATTAGTTACAGGGTCAGGAGGGTCTTCAGTTACATAGGTCCATACTTCCCTAGAGGTCAAAAGCGCCTCCACCCGAAAAGACCATAAACTATAGTTCTCATCTGTTAGCTGTGGGAAGACCAGAGCCTTCTCAGCTTCAGGAACCCGGTCAACCATTCTGGAAACCTTCCAGACCCACAAAAACTACACTAACAGGAGAAGGAGTTTTCAAACCTTTATCAGAGTCCAAAAATATGCAGTCATCCACTCAGCAGCTGGGCCCATAACCAAAGATGTTGGCTATTTGTAGTATGGTAGCGCTGCAGAGAGCTTGCTGGGGAGACCATGCATTAAAAAGAAAGGGACTCAAAAATAATTTAAACAAGGTTTTAATTACAAAAACAAAAACTCCTTATACACTAAATACATTAACAACAAACCAGACCCAACCACCAACCCAACCCCCAGGGTAATGGGAGAGCTAGGTGCTGCTCCTTATATACTACATGCAAATGCTGACACACCTTAATCAATGCAATTCAGCAGCACGTGCTATGTTTCACAGCTGTAAAGCTGGGTCTCGTTATCTTGCTCTGGCCCTTGCTCTGGCCCCTTAAAGACATACACATTAGGTGGAACAATGATGAACCTTTACATTTAAAGAAACCATTCAACACGAAGATCATCTGTTAGGGCAACCAGAGCCGTCTCGGTCCCATGACCAGCGCGGAAGCCGGACTGGAATGGATCCAGAGCCAATGTTTCATCCAGAAACCCACCAAGCTGTTCAGCAACCGCTCTCTCAATCACCTTACCCAGGAACAGAAGATTCGAAACCGGGCGGTAATTGGATAGATCTAAAGGATCTAATGATGTTTTTTTTAAGAGCGGGCGCACCACTGCCTCCTTCAGTTCCCCTGGGAATGTCCCCGTGCCAAGTGACAAATTGATGATATCCCCCAGGAGGGCCCGCACCTCGTCTGGACACACTCTAATCAGCCAAGACGGGCACGGGTTAAGAGGACAGGTGGTGGGCTTTCCAGCTCGGAGGAGTCTGTCCACATCGGCTGGGGATATCCGGTCGAAGTGGTCCAATACTGGACCCGAGGACAGTCGAGGGGCCTCCAGTTCCTTTATTGTATCCAAATTGGCAGGGAGGTCATGGCGGAGCAACAAGACCTTCTCCGCAAAAAAGCTCACAAATGCCTCACAGCTATGTGTCAAATTGTTATTTAAATTTGGCTGTCCCTCAAGGGACGTTAAAGACCTGATTATACTAAATAATTGCGCCGGGCGAGAGCTAGCGGATGCAATGGAGGCCGAGAAGTAGGACTTCTTAGCAGCCTTCACCGCCATCTCGTAGGTTTTCATAAAAACCCCATAAGATGTTCTTGAGGCTCTGTCACGGGCACCCCGCCATACTCGCTCTAGCCGTCTGAGGTCCCGCTTCATTTTCCGGAGCTCCTCGGTAAACCAGGGAGCCCGGTTTCTGCGGGGTCGCAGAGGGCGCTTCGGTGCGATCTCATCGATGGCTGCCAGGAGCTGGATATTCCAGCCCTCAACAAGCTCAGTCAATGAGTCGCCAGGGGGAGCAAGGTCCCGTAAGGCTTGGCGGAATCTATCAGGGTCCATCAGCCTCTGCGGGCGAGCCCAAATTGGCTCGCCACCTAAGCAGGGTGGGGGTGGAAAGTCAGTCCTGGCTTTCAGAGCGTAGTGATCAGACCATGGCACCTTCATCGAAGGAGACATGATCACATCTATACCTACGCCAAAGATCAAATCCAGCGTGTGGCCTGCTTGATGTGTGGGGCCCGAAACAAACTGGGAGAGCCCTAGTGTCGCCATGGAAGACACCAGGTCCAGAGCCTGTGAGGAGGGAGTGGTATCAGCATGGATGTTGAAGTCCCCCAATACCAATAGGTTAGGGCACTCCAAGGCCCAGCCGGCCACCGCCTCCAATAGGCCTGACAGGGTGGCTGCTGGTGCGCTAGGTGGCCAGTACACCAGCCAGACAGCCAAGCTCTCCTCGGAGCCCCACACTAGGCCAACACATTCAATGCCGGGGATCGATGGCGATGGTAGAGCCGAGTTTTGAGAAATTAAAAGATAAAGTGCGAGATTGGTTACACTACTATCAAATTAGAGAGGCCTTTAACTTGGATAAAAAAATAGGCTTCCAGGTGGAAAAATCGAAATTAGAAACAGAATTGTTAGAACCTAAAACTAAGATACTTTCGAGAATGTACAACTTGCTGCTAAAATGGAATACTCAGGATGAAACAGTTAAATCAGCTATGATTAAATGGGCACAGGACATTGGTCATAACATTATGTTTGCTGACTGGGAAAAGTTGTGGACCACTGATATGAAGTTTACGGCATGTAATGCCTTAAGAGAAAATATAATGAAAATGATCTATAGATGGTACATGACCCCAGTCAAGCTTGCAAAAATTTATCACCTGCCTGACAACAAATGCTGGAAATGTAAAGAAACTGAGGGAACATTCTTTCACCTTTGGTGGACATGCCCAAAGGTTAAGGCCTTCTGGGAAATGATCTATAATGAACTAAAAAAGGTATTTAAGTTTACCTTTCCTAAGAAACCAGAGGCCTTCCTTTTGGGCATTGTCGGCCAATTGGTGCCAAAGAAAGACAGAACATTCTTTATGTATGCAACAACTTCAGCAAGAATACTCATCGCAAAGTATTGGAAGACACAAGATTTGCCCACCCTGGAAGAATGGCAGATGCAAGTGATCGACTATATGGAACTGGCAGAAATGACTGGCAGAATCCGAGACCTGGGAGAAGAGTCGGTGGAAGAGGACTGGAAGAAGTTCAAAGAATATCTCCAAAAACACTGTAAAATGTTTGAATGTTAAAATGATGTTGGATATAAAGAGAATAGGGCATCAGTGACATGGTAAAAAGAAATATGTAAAAATGTTTTGAAGAAAAAAGGGGTAAGACCAGAGTATTATTATGTCGAGACTAAACAAATGATATAAAGGATTAAGTTATAAAGAACATGTGATAAATGGTTTTAAAAGGAAAGGAAACCAAAGGCATAATAGGTTGAAATGTATAATATTGAATAAGACTGGAAAGAGGGTAGGGAATTGCTGAATTTGATTGTGTAAAGGGGAACACAGAAAAGGGAGATGTGAGGAAGTCAGGAAAGAGGGTTTTAAAGATAGTAAGTAAGAAATAATTTTTTCTTTGTTTTTTGTTCTTTTTCTTTTTATTATCTCTCCTTTTTGACTTTATATTATTTTTAAACTGTGTTGTTTTTTATTGTCTTTTCTTTTTGTTTTTCCTGATTGTGATGTTTGTTTTGTTGTGCAAAACCTTAATAAATATTTTAAAAAAAATAAAAAATACAACAGCAACTTTTTCCCTAGCTTCCTCTACGGTCTGTTGAATCAAAGTAGATTCCTGTATCAATTTCTGGATAGTTTCTGTATTAGTATTCACCTTTTGTCCCAAGTTATTTATAGTTTCTGTATTTAAGTCAATTTTAATAGTTGCAGCATCCACTTTCGCATTTGTCACATCCACTTTCGCATTTGTCGCGTCTGCTTTCTTATTAAGCTGTTCCAATGCCTCATTAATCTTGCCCAGTGCAGCCGCTAATGCCTCTTCTGTTGACATTCCTCTTGGTTTAGAATGTACTGATGCAGCCGCTGAGGGAGCAGGGGGACCTGATGCTGAGGCTCTCCTAGGTTGCTGCCAAGACTTCCCAGACCTTGTTGTTTTTTCTGGGATTGACTGGTCTATCGTTCCCTTTCCATCTGCCATAACACTTAAAGAATTCAAGGTCAGTCCCACAGTCCCACAGTTTTTATCTTACAGCTGGGAATTACCTAATCCAGCTCCTGTAACAGTTTCAAAAACTTCCTCTAGAGGGAAACAGTTGCAATTTATAACAGTCCGTAATGTCCCCTTTTAAAATGCAGTTCAAGCAATAAAGTTAATTAGTTACAGTTTTCAGTTACTTTTTTTTAAAGTCAGACGGAGACAGTCAAAACAAAGTATCTCTCTTATTTGGCAAGCTGTCAAAAAATGTTCTATTTGCAGTGCGTAAACATTTCAAAGCACGTCAATCTTAATGGCAGCCCCAGTCCAGGTTCGGAGCGGTAGTATTCTAACTTCCTTCACTCTCTCCTGCAGGCATGTACGATCCACACTTCCCCCCTCTTCTCCTGCTTCCAAGGGGGGGTTAGATGGTTTTTACTGATGGAAATTTAGTCTTTTAAGAAAGGCTTTCCAAGAGTTTAGCTTACAGCCTCTTTGCTTCAGTCTATTTACAAAAGGGGAAGGTGGACTTCCTGTTTTGAACCTCCCCCGTTCGATGCCAAATTAAGACGTTTTAAAAATCCAATTCTCCACTCTACTCACGGGTAATTGCTTTAAAATCAAATTGTCCACAGGAAAAAGTCAGCGCTCTCCGGCAACAGCTGTGCGGCTTCGCTCCGTGAAGGAAGCAGTAGGTTCGAAGCACCACGTCACTCACCCTACGTCGCTCCAGATCCCCGAAACCGGGTTTCCCCGCGAGTAGGGGGGCGCAGAAGGTGCCAACCGAATCCCACGTTCACAGGCTTCACCTGCCTGTGATTTATAGTGGGTCCCCGCCTTCGCCGTGGCGGCCAGACCCAAATTTTCACGAAGCAAATTCCTCCCAGTCAGAGGAATTCTGCCATTGCCGATGGCGCTAACCCGAAAGTCAACCCTGTAGTGTTTAAACTGAGATTGCCTGCCTCGAAGGCAAAGTATTCCACAGGGCTCTCCTGTCACCACACGTTCCTGCACACCCCTACCAGGAACCTAAACAGACACCTCCTCCGGTCATGGTGTAGGATCAGGAGGAGTTTGAGATCCAACAGATTTTAGACTTGAGACTGTGTAGAAGACAGTTACAGTATTTTGTGTCATGGAAAGGTTATGGACCTGAAGAAAACTCCTGGGTACGAAGCCAGGATTTACACGCCCCAGACCTGCAACAGCAGTTCCACCGTAGGTTCCCCCACAAACACAAACCCAGAGGGTGGGAGGAAGAGGACGACCTTAGCGAAGAAGAAGCAGAGGAGACTGGCACATGATGGGCATCAAAGCAGAGAGAGTCCTCTGAGACAGGCAGCGAAGCCGAGGAGGAGGAAGGGGGGCTTAGAGGAGGAGGTGATGTCAGCTTCGTTCGTAGCTGACAGAGGCTGGGAATCTAAGCAAGCCAAGGAAGATAAGGACACTGGAATGCGGACTGGAATGTGAGAGGGAGGAGGGGCAGCCGAGTGGCAGAGTTTCAGAGAGCAGAGAGCAAGCAGAAGATAGCAAAGCTCTAAACACCAATCTTAGCTCAGAGACAGAAGGGGAGAGGCCGGAAATAGCTAGTCCAAAAACTTGAAGGCGCAAAAAGGTCAGTGAGAGGAGGGGAAAAGAGCGGAAGCGAAAGGTTTTTTTCCACTGCTGGAAGAAGAGGAAGGGGCGGAGTTTAGACTCGGCAACTGCTAACTTGGAGTCAGACACAGAGTGAAGGAGCTCCGGAGTGATTTATGTGTTTGAGCAATAAACCTGAGATAATTACTGCCGGTGTCTCGCTTCTGTGGGAGAGCCAAGCCATTACAATGGCCAACTATCACCCAGTCTCAAATCTTCCATTCTTGGGCAAAGTGATTGAGCTTGTGGTTGTTGAACAATTCCAAGCTCTACCTCTCTTTCAAATCGGAACCAGTGAAGGCGGTGAAGGTCCTGTGCGAGTGCCTGGAGGCGGTTGGAGGATGGATGGCGGCTAATGGATTGGGGTTGAATCCTGACAAGACAGAAGTACTGTTTTGGGGGGACAGGGGGAGGGCTGGTGTGGAGGACTCCCTGGTCCTGAATAGGGTAACTGTGCCCCTGAAGGACCAGGTGCGCAGCCTGGGAGTCATTCTGGACTCACAGCTGTCCATGGAGGCGCAGGTCAATTCTGTATCCAGGGCAGCTGTCTGCCAACTCCACCTGGTACTCAGGCTGAGACCCTACCTGCCCGCGGACTGTCTCGCCAGAGTGGTGCATGCTCTAGTTATCTCCCGCTTGGACTACTGCAATGCGCTCTACGTGGGGCTACCTTTGAAGGTGACTCGGAAACTACAACTAATCCAGAATGCGGCAGCTAGACTGGTGACTGGGGGCAGCCGCCGAGACCACATAACACCGGTCTTGAAAGACCTACATTGGCTCCCAGTACGTTTCTGAGCACAATTCAAAGTGCTGGTGTTGACCTTCAAAGCCCTAAACGGCCTCGGCCCAGTATACCTGAAGGAGCATCTCCACCCCCATCGTTCTGCCCGGACGCTGAGGTCCAGCGCCGAGGGCCTTCTGGCGGTTCCCTCATTACGAGAAGCAAAGCTACAGGGAACCAGGCAGAGGGCCTTCTCGGTAGTGGCACCCGCCTTGTGGAACGCCCTCCCATCAGATGTCAAAGCGATAAATAACTACCTGACATTCAAAAGACATCTTAAGGCAGCCCTGTTCAGGGAAGTTTTTAATCTGTGATATTTTAGTGTATTTCTGGTTTTTATGGAAGCCGCCCAGAGTGGCTGGGGAGGCCCAGCCAGATGGGCGGGGTACAAATAATAAATTATTATTATTATTATTATTATTATTATTATTATTATTATTATTATTATTATTATTATTATTATTATCTTTATAGCTGCAATTCGACCCAACAAGGAAAGCTTCAATTTTGACCATATTTCTAAATCTCTTTTAACTTCTAACCAGCATTTCTCATAATTATCTTTAAATAGGTTCAAATTTTTTGCTGTCATGTTAATCCCCAGATATTTCACTTTCTTGACCACAGTCAAACCTGTCTCATTCTGAAACCTTTCTTTTTCAATTGGTGTTAAATTTTTCTCTAAAACCTTAGTTTTTGACTTGTTCAATTTAAATCCTGCCACATGACCAAACTCTTGAATCAATTCTAATACCCTTTTCGTGCTAGACTCTGGCTCCTGTAATGTCAAAACCAAATCATCTGCGAAAGCTTTCAGTTTATATTGTTTAACCTGAATACCTTTAATCAAGCGGTCCCTTCTAATCATGTTCAGCAAAACCTCCAGGACCGAAATAAAAAGTAATGGGGAGATAGGACAGCCCTGCCGTGTTCTTTTTTCTATCTTAAATTCTTCTGTCACCACATTATTAACTATCAGTTTAGCCTTTTGTTCTGAATAAATTGCACTTATACCATTTTCAAAACCTTGTCCCACCCCCATTCCCTGGAGATTTTTCTTCATAAAATTCCAAGAAATATTGTCAAAGGCCTTCTCCACATCAATAAAAATTAGAACTGCTTTTGTGTTGATGTTCACTTGTAATTTCTCCAAAATGTTAATTATATTTCTTGTGTTATCAGACAAGTGTCTACTTGGGAGAAAGCCAGCTTGGTCCTTATGTATCTCTTCAACTAACACCTTTTTTAGTCTGTTAGCCAATATGTTAGCAAAAATTTTATAATCCACATTTAATAGGGATATGGGGCGGTAGTTCTTAAGTTGTGTCTTTTCAGACTCAGTTTTCGGTATAAGCGTAATAAAAGCTTCTTTCCACGACTCAGGAGCCTTCTTCCCCTCCATAATTTCGTTACAAACCTCCTTTAGCGGTTGAATTAAATAGTCTTTCAAAGTTCTATAGTACTTGGAGGTTAACCCATCCGGCCCTGGAGATTTGCCCAATTGCATATTCTGAATGGCACCTTCAATCTCTTGTTCTGTAATTTTCTGGTTCAACATTATCTTATTTTCTTGAGAGATTTTTTGTAATCCATTAGATCTTAAAAGTTGGTCTATGTCAGTCTCTTTCTGAGGCCCTTGTGTATAAAGTTGTTTAAAATATCTCTGGAAACACCTTCTAATCTCCACAGGATTCTGAATGTCTTTCCCTTCTATCTCAAGATTTGTAATAGTATTTAGCTTCTGTCTTTTTTCAGCTGCCAAGCTAGCAGTTTTCCACACTTATTTGCCGATTCAAATGTCTTTTGCCTCATCTGCTTAATTTTCCATTCCACTTCTTGATTTATCAATTTCATATATTGTACTTGATATAACTTAATTTCTCTCAGAATCTCTTGCGATTTGGGTTTCGATCTTAGTTTCTTCTCTCCTTCTTTTATTTTCTCCAATTTTTTTTCTTTTTTTTCATTTTGAGTCCTCTTTTTTACTGCATTCTGTTGGATAAGAAACCCTCTCATAACCGCTTTGCTTGCGTCCCAGATTACTCTTTTTTCCACTATGGTTCTCAGATTTACTTCAAAATAGTCCCTCAATGTCTTTTGGGCCTTCTTAATAATCTCTTGGTCTCTTAATAAGGTGTCATTCATCTTCCATCTAAAGGAACCGGTTGGTGTCAGTTTCATTTCCATCTTTACAGCATTATGGTCAGAGCAAGTTTTTGGGCAGATTTCCACCTTTCTTATCTTGGGTGCCAGTGATCTAGTTATCCATATTTGGTCAATTCTAGTCCATGTCAATTTGGCCTCAGAAAAGAATGTACCTTCTCTTCCTAGGGGATTCTTGGTTCTCCAGATATCAATTAAGTCCATATTGTCAGTCAGTTCAAAAAAGGTTTTTGGTAGCCTGCCCTCTTTTGTTACAGTCTGTTTCTGTGCCTTGTCCATGTTCGTAGATACCACTCCATTCATATCTCCCATCATAATGATGTTGTTGTAATCCATGTAATCCAGCAATGTCTCATGCAACTTCTTGTAAAACTCTGATTTCCCCTCGTTTGGTGTGTAGATTCCTAAGATCAAAAATTTTTCTCCTTCGGTTTGGATTTCAATTGCCAAGATTCTTCCCTGTTCATCTTTAAAAAGAAATTTTGGTGATAGGCTTTCTTTTGCATAAATGACCACTCCTCTCTTTTTAACTTTGTCCGATGCGATAAACTCTTGGCCCAGTCTTTTATTAATCAATACTTTCCTGTGTAGCCTAATCACATGTGTTTCCTGTAAACAAATTAAGTCCAATTGTTCCTTTTTTAATAAATGAAAGACTTTCCTCCTCTTCTCTGGGGAATTTAGACTATGAATATTCCAACTTAAAAGTTGCAGAGACATGATGTTGTAGTTCTATTTCCCTCCTACTGCTCCCAGAAGTTCTTCCTCCTTTGACGGTGGTATCGCTTTCCCTAATTGGTCAGATCCCAAAGGTGCTAGTATTGAGCTTAGTGCTCCAGATCTTAAGGCTCTCAGTTCCTCCTTAACTTCTTTTTGAAGGTCTTTTCCGTGGTCACTCAAACATTTTTCCTTGTCTTCAACTGATCTTATTTTAACTTTTTTCCCTTTATAGGTGAAGGACACCCCCTGGGGGAATTCCCACCTAAAAACAATTTTGTTGCTTCTCAATAGCGCCACTAGGTCTCCGTAGTTAGCTCTGAGTTCAAGCAGATATTTCGGGATATCCTTGTAAATTTCCACTCTTGAATCTTGGATCTCTAAAGTCTTCTGGAAGTGCGCACTCAGTATCTTGTCTCTCTCTTCCTTTGTTCTGAGGGAGATCAAACAGTCTCTCGACCTGATTTTCCTCCCTCCCTTTCCAAGTCTGAACGCACTTACTATCTTAAAGTCTTTATCCTCTTCCAGAGACCAAAATTCTTTAAATTCCTGTGTAAGATACTCACTTAAATTCTCTTTTTCAAGTTCTGGTACTGACCTGATCCTGAGATTGTTCTCTTTATTTTTCAATTCTATCATAGACAGAAGTGCCTGATGTTCCCCAATCCGTTTACGCATCGGCTTTATTTCTTCCTGCACAGCCTCTACTTTCTCCTTAGCCTCCTCAGCTGTTTTCCGATTCGACGCAGTTTCTTCCAGTAATTTCCCAATAGATTGTGCATTTGAATTCACTTGCTTGCTCAGATTATTAATGCTAGCCGTGTTTTGATCAATTTTGATTGATTGTTCAGTCACTTGCTTACTTAGGCCATCCAATTTTTCATAAATTTTATTTAACACCGAGGTAAAGTCCTCTCCTGAAGCCATTCCTTTAGGCCTCAGTTGATCTAAATCTTCCTCCTGTGCAACAGGAAGACTGGGAACAGATGATCTGCGTAGCTGAGAAATTATACTGGGCTGTTGTGTTTTGGTTTTAGTTGACCTTGTTGTCCTGCCAGTCATCCCACTTCTGTCTATGAGTCAAGGTCAGTCCCACGGTCTGTTCTTCCCGTGGAAAATCCCCAAAGGCAAAGATGGAAAATTCCCCCAGTAGATGCACAGTCTCAATATTCCTCTAGGGGGACACTGTATCTATCTTCAAAATTACAATTTACAAAGTCTTTTCCAACATTCCAAAGTGTCCCTTTCAGACTGGCAACAGTTGCAAAACTTTAAAAACCCTTCCAAAACCTTCAACTTTCTGCAGAGTCAATCATACCAAAGTTACAATGTCTCTAGTGTTTCGAGAAAGGAGCAATGCAGCAGCGAGCTGCAGCTGGCTGGAAAGCCAAACAGAATGTTGATGTTTGGGACTGTACCGTGGGAACGAAGGGACAGTCTATTCACTGTACTGAGCACCGGATGTTAGCTCAGAGTGTCATCTGCCCTGTACTGGAAGTACAGGGGTGGAGTTTTTCTCTCTGCTGTTGGTGTTTGGAGAGTGCAGACGTGTTTCTCTGTACTGCTGCATAGACAGAAATAAAGGCATGTAAATACATTTCTGTCTGTCTCTTTCCCCCTCCTGGGGAAGGCAGGGAGGAGGGAAGAGTGGTGTGTTCTTCTCACGTCTGAGGAGGATCGCCGATAGAGACCTCGCCTGCATCCTGCCGGGAGTCGCAGACAGGGAGGTCAACAAGTAACTCAAGCCGGGTGCCTGGAGAGTGGCAAATTCCTCTGACAAGGCTTGAGATTACAACATCTAGATGGTGCGAGATTCAATGTAGCAGTTCAAAGCAGCCTGGCAGTTCTAAACAGCCTGGCAGCCCGTTACCAGGAGTTCAAAAGAAAGTTTGTAAATCCACAAATGGAAGAGTAGCGATCAGATTTATCCTCTTCCCCCTCTCTTTACTTGAGGGGGAGTTCTTCTCTTTGATGCTCAGATTTAAGCTTTTAACAGTTCCGCTTTCCAACGCATTAGAGTTGAAAGTCTTTGCTTTGAAATGTTGAACAAAGCCGGGAGACGGACTTCCTGGTTGCGCCTTCCCGGTTCAGTGCCAAATTAAGCTTTGTTTTCCTTTTAATCCCAAATTCGTAAAACTTCACCTACTCACGGGTAGTTGTTTAGCAGCCGAATGATCACAGGAAAAAGGTCAGCGCTCTCCGGCAACGGCTTTGCAGCTTCACCCCACGGAAAGAGCGATCGAGTCACAGCACCGCGCCAACCCCGTTACGCTCCGGAACCCCTTGCGAGGTCCTTTCACAGTTTCGGGGGGCGCTAACGGTGCCCGCTGAGTCCCACGGTCGCAGGCTTCTTCTGCCTGCGATTTCTTCACAAAGGTCTCTGCTTCGCCGTAGCGGACGACCCGTTTCCGTAGAGCTTCCCCCTCTGCATCAGAAGGAGACCGCCATTGCCGTTGGCGCTGCCTCCGGAAGCCTGCTTCGGCAGGATTTAAACTGAATAAATCAAAAACCAAGGTTTTAGAGAAAAATCTAACACCGTTAGAGAAGGAGAGGTTTCAGATGGAGACAGGTTTAACATTGGTTAAAAAAGTGAAATACCTGGGGGTAAACATGACTGCTAAGAATTTAAATCTATTTAAAGATAACTATGAGAAATGTTGGTTAGAGGTGAAAAAGGACCTTGAAATATGGTCAAATTTGAAGCTTTCCTTGCTTGGCCGAATTGCTGCTATAAAAATGAATGTATTGCCAAGAATGCTGTTTTTGTTTCAATCACTGCAAATTTTGGACAAAATGGACTGTTTCAAGAAGTGGCAGAGAGACATTTCTAGATTTGTCTAGCAGGGCAAGAAGCCCAGAATAAAATTTAAGATACTAACGGATGCAAAGGATAGAGGTGGATTTGCCCTGCCAGACCTTAAACTCTATTATGAATCAGCAGCATTTTGCTGGCTGAAAGAATGGCTGCTTCTTGAGAACACAGACATTTTGGATTTAGAAGGTTTTGATAATATCTTTCGGTGGCATGCATATTTGTGGTATGACAAGGTTAAAGCACATAAGGCATTTAAAAATCATATTGTCAGAAGAGCATTGTTTAATGTCTGGACAAGATATAAAGACTTACTTGAAAATAAAACCCCAAGGTGGCTATCACCTATGGAAGCGAAGGCCCTGAAAAAACTCAATATGGAGGCCAATTGGCCAAAATATTGGGAGATTCTGGAACAGGAGGGTGACAAACTGAAATTGCAGAGTTTTGAGAAGCATAAAGATAAAGTGCGAGACTGGCTTCACTATTTTCAAATAAGGGAGGCTTACAATCTGGATAAAAAAATTGGTTTCCAGGTGGAAAAATCAAAATTGGAAACAGAATTGTTAGATCCCAAAACTAAGAATCTATCAAGAATGTATAACTTGCTGTTGAAATGGAATACTCAGGATGAAACGGTTAAATCTGCTATGATAAAATGGGCACAAGATGTTGGACATAACATTATGTTTGCTGACTGGGAACAGTTATGGATCACAGGTACGAAATTTACGGCATGTAATGCCTTAAGAGAAAATATTATGAAAATGATATACAGGTGGTACATGACACCAGTCAAGCTTGCAAAAATATACCATCTGCCCGATAACAAGTGTTGGAAATGTAAAGAGACTGAAGGTACATTCTTTCACCTTTGGTGGACATGCCCAAGGATTAAGGCTTTCTGGGAGATGATCTATAATGAATTGAAAAAGATATTTAAGTATACCTTCTTGAAGAAACCAGAGGCCTTTCTCCTGGGCATGGTCAGCCAATTGGTGCCAAAGAAAGATAGAACTTTCTTTATGTACGCCACAACAGCAGCAAGAATACTCATCGCGAAGTATTGGAAGACACAAGATCTACCCACCCTGGAAGAATCGCAGATGAAAGTAATAGACTATATGGAGCTGGCGGAAATGACTGGCAGAATCCGAGACCAGGGAGAAGAGTTGGTGGAAGAAGATTGGAAGAAATTTAAAGATTATTTGCAGAAACATTGTAAAATTAATGAATGTTAAAATGATGTTGGATTGAAATGAAACGGTTCTAGCAATAAGGTTAAAAAGAGTATGTAAAAAATGGATTGATAATCAGATGAAAATATGAAGCTATAATATGTTAAGATATAGAATTAAGATAAAAACAAAGAGGGAAAGGATTTGCTGAACCAATCATGTGAACTGGAATACAAAAAAGGGAGGTGTGAGGAGGTCAGGAAACATGTAAACAAAATATAAGATATGAAAAGATTGATTTTTTTTCTAATTGTTTTTTATTTTTCACTTTTCAAGTACTTTGTATTTTTCTTTTGTATTTTTGTATTTGTAACTTTTTCTTTTTTGTTCTGTAACTACATTCTTTTTTCTGTTGGTAAAACCTCAATAAATATCTTTTTTAAAAAAAAACACAAAAAAGGACTCAGCCGGAGGAAAATGAGCTTTATCAGCTCGGTCGAACGGAGATTTCAACATTTTTTGTTTCGGGCCCAGAAGAACGTCAGAAAGAACGGAATGCAGGTTATTTTCTCTGTGTGTCAAGGGTGGACTTTGAACTTCAAGCCTAAACACTAACCGGCTGCGGCAGAAGGGTGCTTTTGGAATGCAGCTGCTTGTAAACAGAGTCTGCCTTAAAGACTCAGACATGGCTAATCCAAAAGTACAGGAGGCTCTTCAAAATGCGATGGGAATTCCAAATCTCTCAAAAGGTAATTATCAGGACTGGGTGCAGTATGCACAGGCTCTGGTAAGAAAAGAGGGTCTGTTTAATGTGATAACAGATGCCCCCCCCCCAGCTCCGGTGACCGAAGCATGGGACGCTAAGGATTCCAAAGCAAGGGGGACTCTGACGCTTATTGTGTCCCCTGAAGAGTTATGTCTTTTGTGTGACAAGGCCTCAGCCCAAAGAGATGTGGGACAGTCTCCAACAGTCACATTTAAGAACAGAGGCTGGTGCTTCTTTGCTCTTTTAGGCCAAGTTGCATGATATGGCACTTGCTGATGGAGCAGACGTACGTGCTCACCTCATGGAAATGCAGAATCTCAGGCATGAGTTGCAACAGCGTCGAATCACCTTTCCAGAGGCTGTGTATTCCTTCATGATTCTACATTCTTTGGGTTCAAGTTGGGAAGCGATTGCCAGCCAGCTTGCTGTTTTGCCTACTGCTCAGCTAACGGTAGCGCATGTTACTGCTGTGGTGTTAAATGAAGCGGATCGGCGTAGTGCTAACTGCATCACTAAGGGGGAGTCCTCACAGACGTCATCCCAGAATGCAGTGGAACCACTAGATGGTGCCAAAGCTTTGAAGGCAGTGAAATGCTACTCGTGTGGACGTCTAGGTCACGTGAAGAGGGAATGTAACTATCCCAATGCCAAGGCAACAGAGCAGCACAGCGAAAGTTCAACGTGTGGAAAAGGCAAAGGTAAAGGCAAAGGTCAGAAGTCCAGGACAACGCAACTCAATGTTAGTTTCTGTTTGCCACTGAGCAGTGCTTTGGAGTCACAAACTCTGTTTACATTCCACACATTCCATACTGTTGGAAGTCTCACGGGAGACGGATGTAACGTTAGTGGTTTCCTGTTCCTTTGTTCCTTTGTTCAGTTGCTCTCTGCTTGCATAGAGAGAGGATGTATATTTCTTTGCTGTCTGCGTACCTAGAAAATAAACTCTTTGCAATGTAGCCATAAATCTCATCACTTCCACATGCTGCTGGAAACTCTGCTTAATGGGAATGTGCCTGAGGCCTCATCAAAGGCTCAGGTCGTTAATTATCGTCAGGGGCGACTCGGCCGGAAGATGAGCTTTATCAGCTTGGCCGAATGGAGATGCCGACATTTTGGGGTCTGGGCCCAGAAGAACAGAATGCAGGTTATCTTCTCTGTGTGTCAAGAAGATTGATGATTGATGAAGATTGATAATAGGAGTATTGCATCTAGATCAAGGGAAGTAATAGTGCCACTGTATTCTGCTCTGGTCAGACCTCACCTGGAGTACTGTGTCCAGTTCTGGGCACCACAGTTCAAGAAGGACACTGACAAACTGGAACGTGTCCAGAGGAGGGCAACCAAAATGGTCAAAGGCCTGGAAACGATGCCTTATGAAGAACGGCTAAGGGAGCTGGGCATGTTTAGCCTGGAGAAGAGGAGGTTAAGGGGTGATATGATAGCCATGTTCAAATATATAAAAGGATGTCACATAGAGGAGGGAGAAAGGTTGTTTTCTGCTGCTCCAGAGAAGCGGACACGGAGCAATGGTTCCAAACTACAAGAAAAAAGATTCCACCTAAACATTAGGAAGAACTTCCTGACAGTAAGAGCTGTTCGACAGTGGAATTTGCTGCCAAGGAGTGTGGTGGAGTCTCCTTCTTTGGAGGTCTTTAAGCAGAGGCTTGACAACCATATGTCAGGAGTGCTCTGATGGTGTTTCCTGCTTGGCAGGGGGTTGGACTCGATGGCCCTTGTGGTCTCTTCCAACTCTATGATTCTATGATTCTATGATTCTATGAGAGGTATGTGCTTGAGCCCCGGGAAGCCTGCCAGTCCCTAATTAAGGGTGGTCTTTGAACTTCTAGCCAAAGCTCTGACCGGTTGCTGCAGAAGCTCAGGAGCATGCAAAGGCCTCAAGAAGGGTGCTTTTGGAATGCAGCTGCTTGTAAATAGACGCAGCTTGCTTTAAAGACACAGAAGGCTAATGCCAGAATAATGGAGGCCCTTTGAAATGCCATGGCAATTCTTAAGCACTCAAAAGGGAATTATTTGGACTTGGTGCAGTATGCAGAGGCTCTGCTAAGAAAAGAGGGTCTGTTTAATGTGATAACAGACGTCCCCCCCAGCTCCAGTAACTGAAGAATGGGAGGCTAAGGATTCCAAAGCAAGGGGAACTCAGACACTTATTGTGTCCCCTAAAGAGTTATGTCTTTTGCGTGACAAGACCTCAGCCAGATTGATGTGGAACAGTCTGCAACAGTCACATTTGAGAACGGAGGTGGGAGCTTCTTTGTACTTTTATGCCAAGTTGCATGATACGGCAATTGCTGAAGGAGCAGACGTACGTGCTCACCTCATGGAAATGCAGAATCTCAGGCATGAGTTGCAACAGTGTCGAATCACCTTTCCAGAGGCTGTGTATGTGATATTTTGACCAGCTTCAGCCCATCTGAAGCTGAAGCTGATACAGGCTCGTCATATCTTGAGCCCAAGCAGAGCGTCGTCACACAGCAGAAGGATAAGCAGTATGTGCTACATTCTTAATTTTATTTACACTCTATGCTGAGAGAATACAAACATGCATCTTGCCTCTGTGAGAGCAGAGAAGCAACACCTCTCGGAAACAAAGAACACCAAGAGAACAGTGAAAAACAGGAAACCAGTGAACGTCACATCCAGTCTCCCATTCCCGTGGGAACCCAACAGTAACTCTGACTGTGGAATGTAAAACAATGCCTTGTGACTGCAGTTGCTGCTCAGTGAGGGAAATAGAAACCAACATCCTCCCCCTTTCTGTGAACATCACTGGGCAGCGTGTTCGTACAATATCAGTACAAACCCAACTTCTGCACATAGGTACAGTGTTGATCCCTTGATACAATCTTGGACAATACATCAGCAGGAATTTCATTACCTGGCATATAGGACACCGTTACGAGTCCCTTCTGAATATGTTCCCTAGCATGTTGCAACTTCATTTGCAAATGCTTCGTGCTTTGCTTACAACCTTCAGAATTCAGCAAAGCCAAACATGCTTTGTTGTCCTGGTAAACCTGGATTGGACATTTGACAGGAATTTTCATGTCTTTGCACAATTGTAACAACCATTCACAATCTTTAAGTGAATAAGACAGTGCATTCAGTTCAGCTTCACAAGTACTTAAGCTAAGTACTTAAGTTGTTTGCTTCTTGCATGACCAATCAAAAAGACCCTGATTGTACATGTAGCAAGCTCCAGACGTGCTTTTCCTGTCTGTAGTGTCACTTCCAAAACTTGCATCTGCAAATATCTCAAGACCACCAGACTTCTGATTGTTAAATCTCAGTCTGTAATGCATAGTGCCTTTCAAATAGCGTGCTACGCGTTTCAGAGCTTTCCAATCCTTAACAGTAGGATTGTTGACTTGTCTGCTTAGCAAATTACAGCTAACAGCAATGTCAGGTCTTGAACATCTGGCAATGAAGTTTAGTTTGCCTAGCACACTTCTGTACAGTGTAGTGTCAGAAAATGCTTCTTCAGTTTCATCTACCTGATAACCTGTTGTCATCGGTGTGTCTACAGGGTTAGCATCCATCAGGTTTAGTTTGCTTAACACATCAGCAATTTTCCGTGACTGGTGTACTAGAATGTTACCGTCTTGATCTCTCTCTATTTCCAGAGATAGGTAGATCTTTCATGTCAAAGTGCTCTTTCAGTTGAGCTAGGGCGTTATTGTACATTGTGACATCCTTCCAAAAGAACAGAATATCAACAACATAAAACAAGCAAAACAGCTTCTTTTGCCCCTCCTCTTTGACAAATACACATGGATCAGCTTTCCCTTGCTTAAAACCTAGAGAAAACAATACTTCAGTGAGCTTTGTGTGTCAACACCGTGCACTTTGTTTGAGACCATAAAGGGATTTCTTCAGAGCACAAACAAATCCCTGTTTTACCTGTACGCCATCAGGTGGAAGCATATAAAGAGATTAACCTAGAGATCTGTACAAAAACGCTGTATTCACATCGTGGTGACTAACATGTAGATTACAGCAAGCTCTGCAGCAAGCTTGAGCATAAGCCTAATGCTCTCATACCTCATAGTGGGTGAGTAGGTCTCGTGATAGTCTTCACCTGGTACCTGTGAAAAACCTCTGGCTACCAATCTGGCTTTGTGCCTGACTATGTTGCCATTTTGATCTGTCTTTGCTTTGAAGACCCATTTGCTTCCAAGCAGTTTCATTCCTGGAACTACTGGAACAAGCTCCCATGTTTTGTTCCTCTCTAAGGAATCAAGCTCAGCCTTCGTGGCATTTAACCATGGCTCAGCATCCTTTGAATCCAAATCCTGGATTTCTTGGAAACTTGAAGGTTCAAATACCTTCTTGGAGCTTTTAACAGCTGCTACTGCTGTCTTAGCAAACTCATCAGCAAATCTCTTTGGAGGTCTACCCTTTGTGGCTCTTTGTGACCTGCGAATTAGCCGTAGGTCTTCAACACTCTCCTCTTCCTTCTTAGGAGAAAAGTGACCTATTGTGAACAATGATTCCTCCAATTCTTGATCAGAGCCTTCAGAGGGTCGCATAGAGGCTTTCGCACTCTTGAAATCCTCTGAATCACCCGACTCAGTCTCAGACTCAGAATCAGGACCTTCATCAGTGGGTGTGGGTTGTTGCGGCAGCTGTGGTTGTTGCTGCTGCTGTGGCTGTTGCCTATCCTCAGTCTCATCACTGTCATCAGGATAGCATTGGAAAATTCCCACATTCTCCCCCCACTTGGCATTGTACTTAACACTTCTTGTGAGCCTAATTGTCTTAGAGTCAGTCATCATTATTCTGTAAGAACCTTTCTGATAACCTAGAAAGATACCATGCAATCCACGCTTGCCTAACTTGGAGCTTTGTGGTGTGTGAACCCACATGTCAGAACCAAAAATTCTCATGTGCTTGATGTATGGCTTCTTGCCAAACATCTTCTCATAGGGGGTACAACCAATCGCTGAAGATAACCTGCGATTATAACTGTAAACAAAACAAGAGAGAGATTCGGCCCAATAACTCTCTGGAAGATTGGCATCATGCAGCAAGGTTTTCATACCCTTTAGCAATGTCTGATTTGCCCTCTCACAAAGTCCATTCTGCCATGGCGAGCGAGGACTAGACAAATCGTGTTGAATTCCTTTCTCAGTCAGAAAAGTTTCAAACTGCTGAGTTTTTATCTTTTTACCATGCACATTTTCCAACCAAGCACAGAATTCCTTGAACCTTGGAAAAGCCTCTGATTTCTGCTTGAGATTGTACACATAAATATACCTGGAAAATGCATCAATGAGAACCATGAAGTATCTGTTTCCACCCAAAGAGGTCGACAGTGGACCAACCAAATCAGCATGCACTACCTGGTATGGTTCTATAGCTTGCCTACTAGACACCTTACCTTTCGCAGCCATTTTCACTTTGTTTGCTGCGCATGCCTTGCACTTCATGTGGTACCTGCAGGGTTTAATAGTCATACCTTCAACCAAGGCAGGCATTTTAGATACTGCCTCAAAATGCAAATGACCAAATTTCCTGTGAAAATCATGAATACATCCTGCATGCAAACTTTTGTTAGAACCTGCAATGCAACAAGTTTCATCCTTCACAACAACATCATAATACAACAACAACAACAACAACAACAACAACAACAACAACAATAATAATAATAATTTATTATTTATACCCCGCCCATCTGGCTGGGCCTCCCCAGCCACTCTGGGCAGCTTACATAGAAACCAAAAATACACTAAAATATCACAGATTAAAAACTTCCCTGAACAGGGCTGCCTTCAGATGTCTTCTGAATGTCAGGTAGTTGTTTATCGCTTTTACATCTGCTGGAAGGGCGTTCCACAGGGCGGGCGCCACTACCGAGAAGGCCCTCTGCCTGGTTCCCTGTAGCTTTGCTTCTTGCAATGAGGGAACCGCCAGAAGGCCCTCGGCGCTGGACCTCAGCGTCCGGGCAGAACGATGGGGGTGGAGACGCTCCTTCAGGTATACTGGACCGAGGCCGTTTAGGGCTTTAAAGGTCAGCACCAACACTTTGAATTGTGCTCGGAAACGTACTGGGAGCCAATGTAGGTCTTTCAAGACCGGTGTTATATGGTCTCAGCGGCCGCCCCCAGTCACCAGTCTAGCTGCCGCATTCTGGATTAGTTGTAGTTTCCGAGTCACCTTCAAAGGTAGCCCCACGTAGAGCACATTGCAGTAGTCCAAGTGGGAGATAACCAGAGCATGCACCACTCTGGCGAGACAGTCCGCAGGCAGATAGGGTCTAAGCCTACGTACCAGATGGAGCTGGTAAACAGCTGCCCTGGACACAGATTTGACCTGTGCCTCCATGGACAGCTTTGAGTCCAAAATGACTCCCAGGCTGCGCACCTGGTCCTTCAGGGGCACAGTTACCCCATTCAGGACCAGGGAATCCTCCACACCTGCCCGCCTCCTGTCCCCCAAAACAGTACTTCTGTCTTGTCAGGATTCAACCTCAATCTGTTAGCCACCATCCATCCTCCAACCACCTCCAGACACTCACACAGGACCTTCACCGCCTTCACTGGTTCTGATTTAAAAGAGAGGTAGAGCTGGGTATCATCCGCATACTGATGAACACCCAGCCCAAACCTCCTGATGATCTCTCCCAGCGGCTGCATGAAAATGTTGAAAAGCATGGGGGAGAGGACAGAACCCTGAGGCACCCCACAAGTGAGAGCCCAGGGGTCTGAACACTCATCCCCCACCACCACTTTCTGAACACGGCCCAGGAGGAAGGAGCGGAACCACTGTATGACAGTGCCCCCAGCTCCCAGCCCCTCAAGACGGTCCAGAAGGATGTTATGGTCGATGGTATCAAACGCCGCTGAGAGATCCAGCAGAACTAGGAAACAGCTCTCACCTTTGTCCCTAGCCTGCCGGAGATCATCAACCAGTGCGACCAAGGCAGTTTCAGTCCCATGATGAGGCCTGAATCCCGACTGGAAGGGATCCAAATGGTCCGCTTCTTCCAGGCGTGCCTGGAGTTGTTCAGCAACCACTCGCTCAATCACCTTGCCCAAGAATGGAAGATTTGAGACTGGGTGATAGTTGGCCATTGTGGCCGCATCTAAAGATGGTTTTTTAAGAAGCGGTTTAATAACCGCCTCTTTCAGCAGGTCTGGGAAGGCTCCCTCACGGAGGGAAGCATTCACCACCCCACGAAGCCCATCGCCCAGTCCTTCCCGTCTAGCTTTTATAAGCCAGGATGGGCAAGGATCCAGGAGACAGGTGGTTGGTTTCACTCGTCCAAGCAGCCTGTCCACATCCTCGGAGGTAACAGTTTGGAATTGATCCCACTCAACTTGACTAGACAAAACTCTAGCACTCTCCCGCCCCGGCCCTGCTCCCATGGTGGAGTCTACTTCTTCCCGAATCTGAGCGATTTTATCTGCAAAAAACTTTGCAAAATCATTGCAGGAGAACATGTGGCCCGTACTGGGCCCCGATGTTGCAGGTGGTTCCGCTAAATTGTGAACCACCTGAAAAAGTCTCCTGCTGCTGTTTTCTGCAGATGCAATAGAGGCGGTGAAGAAATTCTTCTTCGCCGTCGCTATCGCCACTTGGTAGGCTCGACGTTGAGCTCTAACCTGTGTCCGGTCAGATTTGGAATGAGTTATCCGCCACCGGCGCTCTAGCCATCTCAATGATTGTTTCATTGCCCTCAGATCCGTGGAAAACCACGGGGCTGTCCAGGCTCCATGCAATTGGAGAGGGCGCTTCGGAGCCAAACAGTCAATAGCCCTGGTTAACTCCACATTCCAGCGGGCCACCAGGGAATCAGCTGAAAGGCCATCAACATGGGATAAAGCATCCCCTACCACTCTCTGGAAACCATTTGGATCCATTAAGTGGCGGGGGCGGACCATCCGAATTGGTCCCACCTCCCTGCAGAGGGGATGGGTCGCAGAGAAGTCCAGTTGCACCAGGAAGTGATCTGACCATGGCACTTCTTTCGTTTCGCTTTTACTTAGTGTCAGATCACCAACATCCATAGAGGTAAACACCAGGTCCAAGGCATGTCCGCGGCTATGGGTTGGGCCAGACTTATTCAGGGACAGCCCCATGGAGGCCATGCTTTCCACGAAGTCCCAAGCGGCCCCTTGTAAGGTCGTGTCGGCAGGGATGTTAAAATCCCCTAAGACGACCAAGCTAGGTGTCTCCAGGAGAACATCCGCCACGACCTGAAGCAGCTCAGGCAGGGAATCCTTGGTGCAGCGGGGAGGTCAGTACACCAAAAGGAATCCTGTACTGCCCCTATTGCCCAACTTCCAGAACATGCACTCGGAAAACTGGGTCTTCCCAATAGGACGCCTGGTGCAAACTAATGACTTCCTAAAAATCACTGCAACCCCCCCTCCCCGCCCACATGACCTGGGTTGCTGTGCGTAAGAGAAACCTGGTGGACAAGCAGCGGCAAGGACAGGCCCATCTGCTTCATCCAACCAAGTCTCTGTTACACATGCCAGGTCAAGTCCTCTATCCATGATCAAGTCATGGATGGCAGTGGTCTTATGAATCATTGACCTAGCATTGCACAGCAGCATCTTCAGGTCATGTGGGTATCCCTTGCTGATTCTAGTATCCATCCGGTCAGGACCAGACCCGGAGGCAGGAATAGTCCTCAAACAATGACTAAACCTGCCCCCTCTGTAATGACATGGTCTAGTCTTAGCGTAACTGCTCCTCCTACCCGTGATCACTGAGATCGGTTGTCCCAGTGCATCCCCCCCTGTGGAACATGCCCCAGCCATTTTGTGGGCTGGGGCCCACTCCCCGGCAGCCCTGACCCCTCCCCTTAAGAACAAAATAACACCTTAAACAAACAAACAAAACCAATAAAGCAATACAAACAAACAAAAAACTGTAAAAATTACAAAAACATAAAAATCAAAAAAATTCCCCAAGCCCAACCAAACATCCATCCCACCCCCACCCCCCACATACAAAAAATCCAAAAGAAATTTTTAAAAACATTTTAAAAACACTCTGTGCCCCTCCGGCAGTAACAGCAACTGTCCTATTGAGGCCTGTCAGGCCCCGCCCTGGGCCAGGTGGTAAGTGGCAGGAAGGAGCAGGGCCCTCCGGCACTCACTCAGGGGAGTCCTCCCGGACAGCAGACAGCAGACAGCAAGCAGCAAGCAGTCCTTTTGAGGCTTCAGGCCCCGCCCCAGGCCAGATGGTAAGTGGAAAGAGCAGGGCCCTCAGGCACTCACTCAGGGGATCAACATATTCAGCATGCAATACATAATTGTTTTTCTTTGTGATAGTGCACTTCTTGTTCTTGAAGGAAACGTCAATTTTCCGTTCATTTAGCTGCGCAACACTGAGTAGATTGTGTGCAGCACCTGGAACGTAGAGCACATCTTGTATCGATAAGTCCAAACTGTGAAGAACAACAGTTCCGTAGCCTTGACTGGGGATCGTGTGGTCATCCGCCTGGTGAATCGCACCTTCCTGCGGTGTAGAAGACACGAACAGTCGCTTGTCGTTGCATAAATGTCTCGTGGCACCCGAATCCACTACGAAGAAAGATCTAGACGTCTTCTGGACCTTTGCAACCTTTGGAGTGAAGCGTGAGACCATTGCCTTGTGCTGCGTTGTCCTGGACACCGGACCTTTGCCTTTGCCTCTTCCACGCGATGAGCTTTCGCTGCGCTGCTCTGTCTTGGCCCTGGGATATCTGCATTCCCTCTTCATATGGCCTAGACATTCTGGGATGACGTCTGTGAAGACTCCCCCTTACCCATGCAGCTAGCACCTCGGCGGTCTGCTTCGTTCTGAATCACGGCAGTAACATGGGCTACTGTGATCTGAGCAGTTGGCTGAACAGCAATCTGAGTGGCAACGGACTCCCAACTTGAACCCAAAGAATGTAGTATCATGAAGGAATACACAGCCTCTGGAAAGGTGAGTCCTCTCTGTTGCAGCTCATGTCTCAGATTCTGCATCTCCATCAGATGTGTATGCACATCTGCACCTTCAGCAAGTGCCATATCATGCAGCTTGGCATAGTAGAACAAAGAAGCACCAGCTTCTGTCCTCAAATGAGCATCTCTCAAAGTGTCCCAAATTTCTCTGGCTGAGGTCTTATCATGCAACAGACAGAGCTCTTCTGGGGAGACTATCAATGTAAGAGTTCCCCTTGCTTTGGAATCCTTAGCTGCCCATTCATCTGATATTGGAGCTGGGGGGGGGGCGTCTGTAATAACTGTAAACAGACCCTCTTTTCGCAGAAGAGCCTCTGCATAGAGCACCCAGTTCGTGTAATTCTTTTTATTGAGCTTAGGAATCCCACAAGCATCAGCCAGCCTTGCATTAGCCATCTCTGCTGCTTTAAACAAGCTGTGTCTGTGTTTACTGCAGCTTCCAATAGCACTCTGCAAAAGCACTTTCGCTTTTCAAGCCTCCCAAGCCTGTGAGCCTGTGCCGCGGCAAACAGCTTTAAAAGTTCAAAGTCCAGCCATAAAGCCATTAATTAGGAGCTGGCAGGCTTCCCGGAGCAATGAGCACATACCTCTCATCAATCATCTTGACGCGCAGATAACGTCCGATCCGTCCCTCTGCCCCTGCTGGCATTCCAATCCCCTGTTTCTTTGTTCCTCTGCCAGCGGCCATTAGTTCAGTCCGATTCCGTTTTTCTGGGCCCGGAACCAAAAATGTGATATTTTGACCAGCTTCGGCCCATCTGAAGCTGAAGCTGATACAGGCTCGTCATATCTTGAACCCAAGCAGAGCGTCGTCACACAGCAGAAGGATAAGCAGTATGTGCTACATTCTTAATTTTATTTCCACTCTATGCTGAGAGAATACAAACATGCATCTTGCCTCTGTGAGAACAGAGAAGCAACTCCTCTCGGAAACAAAGAACACCAAGAGAACAGTGAAAAACAGGAAACCAGTGAACGTCACATCCAGTCTCCCATTCCCGTGGGAACCCAACAGTAACTCTGACTGTGGAATGCAAAACAATGCCTTGTGACTGCAGTTGCTGCTCAGTGAGGGAAATAGAAACCAACAGTGTATTCCTTCATGATTCTACATTCTTTGGGTTCAAGTTGGGAAGCGATTGCCAGCCAGCTTGCTGTTTTGCCTACTGCTCAGCTAACGGTAGCGCACGTAACTGCTGTGGTGTTGAATGAAGCGGATCAGCATAGTGCTAGCTGCATCACCAAGGGCAAGTCCTCACAGACGTCATCCCAGAATGCAGTGGAACCACCAGATGGCGCCAAAGCTTTGAAGGCAGTGAAATGCTACGTGTGTGTACGTCTAGGCCACGTGAAGAGGGAATGTAAACATCCCAAGGCCAAGGCAACGGAGCAGCGCAGCAAAAGCTCAACACGTGGAAAGGCAACGGCAAAGGTCCGAAGTCCAGGACGACACAACACAAGGCAATGGTCTCACGCCTCACTCCAAAGGTCCAGAAGACGTCTAGATCTTTCTTCATCAACGACTTGGGAGCTACCAGGCACGTCTGTCGGGACAAACACCTGTTCGTGTCTGTTACTCCACAGGAAGGTGCGATTCAACAAGCGGGTGACCACACGATTTCCAGTCAAGGCTACGGAACGGTTGTTCTTCACCGCTTGGATGCATCGATACGCAACATTGTTTTTGTTCCAGATGCTGCACACAACCTGTTGAGCGTCTCACAGCTGACTGAACAGGACATAGATGTTTCCTTCAAGAAGAGGAAGTGCACCATCACCAAGAAAGATGACTTTGTATTGCATGCTGATTATATTGATCATTTGTATTGTTTGTATTGCATTACGATGATTCTGTTGATGTTGTGCAGGATGAAACTTCTTGTATTGCAGGTACTAACAAGGTTTTGCATGCAGATTGTATTCATGATTATCACAGGAAACTTGGTCATTTAAACTTTGAGGCAGTTTCCAAAATGCCTGCTTTAGTAGAAGGTATGACTATTAAACCCTGCAGGTACCACATGAAGTGTAAGGCATGCGCAGCAAAAAAGGTCAAAATGGCTGCAAAAGGTAAGGTGTCTAGTAGACGAGCTACAGAACCATACCAGGTAGTGCATGCTGATCTCGTTGGTCCACTAACACCCTCTTTGGGTGGAGCCAGGTACTTCATGGTCCTCACTGATTCATATTCCAGGTATATTCATGTGTTCAATCTCCAGCAGAAATCAGAAGCGTTTCCTAGGTTCAAGGAATTCTGCACTTGGTTGAAAAATGTGCATGAGAAACAGGTGAAATGTTTATTTACAGATCAAGGGGGAGAATTCACTTCTCAGCAGTTTGAAGCTTTTCAACATGACCTGTCAAGTCCACGGTCTCCTTGAATGGATGGACTTTGTGAAAGGGCAAGCCAAACTTTGCTTCAAGGCTTGACACTAATACAGTTAGGCTCACTAGAAGTGTTGAGTACAATGCCAAGTGGGGGGAGAATGTGGGAATTTTCCAATGTTATCCTGATGACAGTGAGGAGTCTGAGGATAAGCAGCAGCAAAACCCCACATCCACTGATAAAGGTTCTGATTCTGAAACTGAAACTGAATCAGATGGTTCAGAGGATTTCAATAGTGCTAAGGCCTCTCTGCGACCCTCTGAATGCTCCGATCGAGAATTGGAGGAACCACTGTTCACTATAAGCCAATTTTCTCCTAAGAAAGAAGAGGAGAGCGTTGAAGACTTACGACTAATTTGCAGGTCTGAAAGAGCCACAAAAGGTAGACCTCCAAAGAGATTTGCTGATGAATTTGCTAAAGCAGCCAAAGCTGTAACTAATGTTAATAGCTCCAAGAAGGTATTTGAACCTTCAAACTTCCAAGAAATCCAGGATTTGGATTCAAAGGATGCTGAGCCATGGTTAACTGTCACGAAGGCTGAGCTTGATTCCTTAGAGAGGAACAAAACATAGGAGCTAGTTCCAACAGTTCCAGGAACGAAACTGCTTGACAGCAAATGTGTATTCAAAGCAAAGACAGATCAAAATGGCAAGATAGTCAGATGCAAAGCCAGATTGGTAGCCAGAGGTTTTTCACAAGTACCAGGAGAAGACTATCACGAGACCTACTCACCCACTGTGAGATATGAGAGCATTAGGCTTATGCTCAAACTTGCTGCAGAAGATAATCTACACATTTGTCATTACGATGTGAATACAGCATTTTTGTACAGAACCATAGGTGAATCATTTTATATGCTTCCACCTGATGGCGTACAGGTAAAACAGGGATTTGTTTGTTCTCTGAAGTCCCTATAGGGTCTCAAACAAAGTTCACGATGCTGGCACTCTAAACTCACTGAAGTGTTGTTTTTTCTAGGTTTTCAGCAAGGTAAAGCTGATCCATGTGTATTTGTCAAAGAGGAAGGGCAAAAGAAGCTGTATTGCTTGTTTTATGTTGATGATATTCTTTTCTTTTGGAAGGATATCAAAATGTACCATAGCGCCCTAGCTCAACTGAAGAAACACTTTGTCATGAAAGATCTTGGTGAGGTAACCAACTACCTATCTCTGGAAATAGAGAGAGACCAAGATGGTAATATTTTAGTACACCAGTCACAGAAAATTGCTGATGTGTTAACCAAACTAAACCTGATGGATGCTAACCCTGTAGACACACCGGAGAAAAATGAGGCATTATCAGTTTAGCCGAGCGGAGATGCCGACACATTCATGTGTTTATGCTCCAAAGTGAAGTGAAAACAAAGTGAAGGTTGCTCCCCAAGGCAAAGTGTCTAGCAGACAGGCTTCCAAACCCTATCAGAACAAAGAAACAAGAAACCAGTAACATCAACATACGTCTCCCGTCTCCTGTGAGACTTCCAACAGTCTGGAATGTCAATAGAGTTTTGTGACTCCAAGAACTGCACAGTGGCATAACAGAAACCCAACACCGAATGAAGGTTTTGTTCTGGCTCTGGCTGTGTCTCTGTTTCAGGCTCCTACGCTGTATCAAGCACTGTATCACGCTCTGCCTCTCCCTCTACCACTGACGCTACCTCTGCTTCGTGCTACGTTTCAGGCTCAGGCTCTGTTTCAGACTGTGTCTCTGTTTCAGGCTCCAGCACTCTATCAAGCACTATTTCAGACTCAGGCTGTGGATCTCAGCTGTGGCTGTGGCTGTGTGGCTGTTTCAGGCTCCCACGCTGTATCAAGTACTGTTGAAAACACAGGCTGTGGCTCTAGGCTATGGCTGATTCAGGTTCTCACAATGGCTCTTCCTCTGCCTCTGTTTCAGTCTCAGGCTCAAGTTCTGGCCCAGCTATGTTTCTGGCTCTATGTGTCAGGCTTTGTCTCTGTTTCATGCTGTTTCTCTGTTTCAGGCTCTGACACTGTTTCAAGCCCTGTTTCTGGCTCTACCTCTATCTCTGCCTCTGCCTATTTTTCAGGCTTAGGCTCTGTTTCAGACTGTGTCTCTATTTCTGGCTCCGGCACTGTATCAAGTACTGTTGCAGACTCAGGCTCTGGCTCTTTTTCAGGTTCTGGTTCTGAATGAGGGTCTGGTTCTGGCTGTTATTCAGCGTCTCGCTCTGGCTCTGGCTGTGTCTCTGTTTCAGGCTCCGACGCTGTATCAAGCACTGTATCAGCCACTGCCTCTCCCTCTGCTTCTGGCGCTACCTCTGCCTGTTGCTAAGTTTCAGGCTCAGGCTCTGTTTGAGGCTGTGTCTCTGTTTCTGGCTCTGGCACTGTATCAAGTACTGTTGCAGACTCAGGCTGTGGCTCTAGGCTGTGGATGTGGCTGTGACTCTGGCTCTGGCTATCTTTCAGGTTCTGATTCTGAATGAGGGTCTAGCTCTGGCTCTGATTCATGGTCTCGCTCTGGCTGTGTCTCTGTTTCAGGCTCTGACGCTGTATCAAGCACAGTATCAGCCTCTGCCTCTGTTTTAGACTCAGGCTGTGGCTGTGGCTGTGGCTCTGTTTAAGGATCTGGCGCTGTATCAAGCACTGTTTCTGGCTCTGTTTCAGGCTCCTGCCCAGTATCAAGCACTGTTTCAGGCTCTACCTCTGCCTCTACTTCTGCTTCTAGCTATGTTTCAGGCTCAGGCTCTGTTTCAGGCTGTGCCTTTGTTTCCTGGCTCCTGCACTCTATCAAGGACTGTTTCAGACTCAGGCTGTGGTTCTAGGTTGTGGCTGTGGCTGTGGTTCTGGCCCTGGCTCTGTTTTGGGCTCTGGCCCTGTATCAAGTGCTGTTGCTGGCTCTGTTTCTGTCTCTGGCTATGTCTCTGGCTCTGCCTCTGGCTGTGTCTCTGTTTCAGGCTCTGACTGTGTATCTGGCTTTGGCTATGTTTTCAGCTGTTTGTCTGTTTCAGGTTCCAACATGGTCTGGAGCACTGTTTTCGGCTCTGGCTCTGGCTCTGGCTCTGATTCAAGGTCTAGTTCTGGCTCTGTTTCAGGCTCTGCCTCTGCCTGTGTTTTAGGGTTTTTTTCCAATTTTTTTTTCCAAATTTGTAACAAAACAAACACAATACAAATATAAAACATACATAACATGTAACACACATAATGAAAAAAGAAACATAAAAACATTGCTTTCAATACCTAATTTAACTTCATTGTTAACTGACTTCCTCGAATCCCTCCTATCTGAATTTCATTTTATCTCCTTGTAGCAGTTCTCCTAAATCTTAATTCTAATAAAATAAAATCCATTTAATTATTATATTCTACTCTTTTATTAATTCTAATCCCTATTGTTTAACAGCCCATTATTATTATAATCCTCCGCCTATTTGTTACTTCCAAGTAACTTCCATTATCTTATATTACAATATTTTGCCAAATATTCTTTAAATTTCTTCCAATCTTCTTGAGTCTTCTCCTCCTTCTGATCATGGATTCTTCCAGTCAGGTCGGCCAACTCCAAAAAGTCCAACATCTTCATCTACCATTCTTCTATTGTTGGTATTTCTTGGGATTTCCAGTTTTTCGCTGTTAGCAGTCTTGCTGCTGTGGGTGGCATACAAAAACAATCTAACATCCTTTTTGGGCAATTCCAGACCTATTATTCAAAGTAGAAAGGCTTCTGGTTTCTTAATAAATGTATTTTTCAACATTTTTTTCAACTCATTATAAATCTTTTCCCAGAAGTCTTTCACCTTGGGACATGTCCACCACATATGATAAACGGTACCTTCTTTTTCTTTGCATTTCCAACATAAATTATCATCTGTATGATAAATCTTTGCTAACTTTACAGAGGTTAAGTACCATCTATACATCATTTTCATAATATTTTCTTTTAATACAGTACATGCAGTAAACTTAACCCCTTTCTTCCACAACCTTTCCCAATCTTCCAACATTATATTGTGTCCAACATCTCTTGCCCAATCTATCATCACAGATTTAACTTGTTCGTCCTTTGTATGCCATTCCAACAATAAGTTGTACATTTTGGATAGATTTTAACATTGGTATCTAACAACTCCATTTCCAATTTGGATTTTTCCGTTGCAAAACCATTTTTCTTATCAAGCTTATACAGTTCATTGATCTGATAATATTGTAGCCAATCCGATTTATCTTTAATTTGATCAAATGGTCTTAATTTAAATCCTTCGTTGTCTTCCAACAATAAATCAGCATATTTCAACCATTTACTCTCCATATTTAACTTTTTCTGGGCCTTTGCTTCCATTGGTGAGAGCCACCTGGGTGTTTTCCATTCTAAGAGATCTTTATATCTTATCCAAACATTGTATAAAGATTTTCTAATTACATTAGTTTTAAAACCTTTGTGGGCCGATATCTTATCATAACATAAGTATGCATACCAACCAAATACATTGTCAAATCCCTCCAAGTCTAACACATCCACATTTTCTAATTGAATCCATGCCTTAATCCAGCAGAAAGCTGCAGCTTCAAAGTATATCTTCAGATCTGGCAAGGGAAATCCCCCTCTTTCTTTTGAATCTGTTAATATTTTATATTTAATTCTGGGTTTTTCCCCTTGCCAGATAAATTTAGACATTTTAAATGTCTAAATGACATTTCTGCCATTCTTTAAAACATTTTACATTGCCAATAATTGGGATAGCTTGAAATAAAAACAACATCTTTGGCAATACATTCATCTTGACCACTGATATTCGGCCCATCAACAACAATTTTAAATTTGACCATATCTCAAGATCTCTCTTAATTTCATTCCATAATTTTTCATAATTATCCTTATATAAATTCAATTTTTTCACCGATATATTCACACCCAAATATTTCACTTTTTTCACAAAGACAAGGCCAGTCTTCTCCTGAAGGACTTTTCTCTCCTCATTATCTAAGTTTTCCCCCAACACTTTGGTTTTGCTTTTATTTAACTTGAATCCTGCAACCTGCCCAATCTCCTGAATCAACTCCAGTCCCTTCACTGCACTGGAGTCTGGATCTTGTAAAGTTAACACCAAAGCATGAGCAAAGGCTTTTAACTTATATTGCTTGGATCCTACTGTTATACCTTTAACCTCTTCTTCCTTCCTTAGCATATTTAGCAAAACCTCCAGAACTGAAATAAAAAGTAGAGGGGAAAGTGGGCACCCTTGCCTGGTTCCTTTTTCAATTCTAATTTATTCTGAGACCACATTATTAACTATAATCTTTGCTTTTCGTTCAAAATAGATCACATTGATACCATTTAAGAATTCTTGTCCAACCTCAATACTTTCTAAATTCTTTTTCATAAAATTCCAAGAGACATTATCAAAGGCCTTCTCCGCATTGATAAACATTAACACCGCTTAA
This sequence comes from Podarcis erhardii, assembly GCF_964252035.2. Classification (NCBI taxonomy): domain Eukaryota; kingdom Metazoa; phylum Chordata; class Lepidosauria; order Squamata; family Lacertidae; genus Podarcis; species Podarcis erhardii. Next base: position 21,384,236 of record NC_138506.1, on the reverse strand, counting down.
CAATTTTTTTAAACTTCCAACCTTTCTAACACATCGATTATATTCCTAATATTATCTTTCATATGTCTTCCAGGCAGGAATCCTGCCTGGTCCTTATGGATATAATCTGTTAGTACCTTCTTCAGCCTATTAGCCAAAATGTTAGTAAAAATTTTGTAATCCACATTAAGTAATGAGATCAGTCTGTAGTTTTTTACATTGGGTCTATCTTGATCTGGTTTTGGTATCAGAGTTATAAAAGCTTCCTTCCAGGTTTCAGGTGCTTTGCCCCCTCTTAATATCTTGTTGCATACCTCAACCAATGGCTGAATCAGCCAGTCTTTCAAAGTCTTGTAATATTTTGCAGACAGACCATCTGGTCCTAGGGCTTTGCCAAGTTGCATCTGGTTTATGGCCTTCTCTACCTCTTGTCTTGTAATCCATCCATTAAGTAGGATCTTTTTATTTTCGGGAATTTTTTGCAAACCATTTACTTTAATAAATTGCTCGATTTTATCTTTATCTTCCTTTCCATTTTTATACAGCTGTTTATAATATTTCTGAAAACACCTTCTTATGTCTGCGGGATTCTCTACCGACTTTCCTTCTGATACAATATTTGTAATAGTACTTTGTTTCTGTCTCTTTTTTTAACTGCCAAGCCAACAGTTTTCCACATTTATTTGCCGATTCAAAATTTCTCTGTCTCATCATTTTTAATTTCCATTCTATTTCCTGATTTATAATCTGGGAATATTGTATCTGTAAAGCTTTAATTTCCTTTTGAATCTGCTGATTCTTTGGATTACATTTCAAATTCTTCTCTTTATCTTTTAATTGCGACAGAATATTATCTTTTTTCTCATTCTGTATCTTTTTCTTAATCGAGTTTTGTTGTATGAGGAATCCTCTCATTACTGCCTTACTTGCGTCCCAAATGACTCTTGTTTCCACCTCTGAATTCATATTTATCTCGAAATAGTCCTTTAGAGTCTTTTGGGCCTTCCTAATCATCTGTTCATTCCTCAACAAATCACCATTCATTCTCCATCTATAAGATCCCTGCAGAAACAATTTTGTTTCCAAAAACACTGCATTATGGTCCGAGCAAATCTTTGGGCAAATTTCAGTTTTAGTTACCCTGGGAACAAAGTCTCTGGATAGCCATAAATAGTCGGTTCGTGAAAATGATTGATTTGTATCTGAATAAAATGTGAAGTCTTTTTCTGTTGGATTTCTCACTCTCCATATGTCTGACAGATCAAATTTATCTACCATTTCAAAGAAAGTCTTTGGTAATCTGCCAGCATTCATTATTTTCTGTCTCTGTGTTCTATCCATAAGTGTTGATGCCACTCCATTCAAGTCTCCCATCAAAATCAATTTGTAATCCAAATAGTGCAGAAGTCTTGTTTCCAGATTCTTAAAAAATTCTGCTTTGCCATCATTTGGTGCATGAATTCCCAACAACAAATATTTTTCGCCTTGTGCTTTAATTTCAACTGCGATATATCTTCCCTCCTCATCCTTAAACAACATTTTAGGGTTCCATTTTTCTTTAACATAGAAAACCACTCCTCTTTTCTTCACTTTATCAGATGAAATAAATTCCTGACTGAGTTTCTTATTCTGAAGGACTTTTCTATGTAATCTAGTAACATGGGTTTCTTGTAAACAAATTATGTCCAAGTTCTGCTTTGCTAACACATGATAAACTTGGTTCCTTTTTGGCCAAGAGTTCAAACCATTTACATTCCATGAGTAAATTCTCAATGCCATCTTGTATTTTTAGGGAGCTCCTGCCCCTGCCCCCAGTGGCTGTGGGCTATCCACTCCAAAGTCCTTGGTGTGTTTTTTCCAGAAACCTTGCTTTTTCTTCAACAGTCCTGATTCTTTGTTTTCTTCCTAAAAAGTTAAAGGAAAGGCCACCAGGAAATTGCCACCTGAAAAAGATGTTCTTCCGTCTCAAGGCACCAGCCAGATCTGTGTAATTATTCCTTAAGCTCAAAAAATGCTTTGGGATCTCTTTGAATAAAATAATTGGTTTATCTTTGATCTTCAGACTTTTTTTATAGTGTAGACCCAGGATATTCCCTCTCTGTTCTTTGGTCTTAAAAACTACAATGCAATCATGTGTGATTTTGGAGCCTTTCTTAGGTCCAAATCTGTAGGCCTTTTCAATCCAGGAATTTAGCTTATGTTTTTGGAGATCCCAGCACGTAGCAAATTCATGAATTAACCAATCCTTAAGGTTATCTTGTTCCAATTGAGGTGCGCCTCTCACTCTTAATTGATGTTCACGTTCTTTCATCTGCAAAAAAGCGATCGCATTGAGTGCTTCCTGCTGGGTCCTTTCCACATCAGGAACTCTCACTGTTTCCAATTCCGTCAATCTTGTTTCATGAACTGAGACGTCTTCTTTCACCTCTTTTATATCGTTTTTCAAATCAACAAATTCTTGTTTCAGCTCTGTCTTTGGCTCTGTTTTCAGCTGTGTCTCTGATTCTGGCTCCGGCCCTGTATCCAGCACTGTTTCTGGCTCTGGCTCTGGCTATGTTTCTGCCTCTGGCTATGTTTCAGGCTCTGGCACTCTATCAAGCACTGTTTCAGACTCAGACTGTGAGAAAAAAAACAACAACTGTGGATGTGGCTGTGGCTCTGCCTCTGTTTCAGGCTCAGGCTGTTTCAGACTGTGACTCTATTTCAGGCTCCGACGCTGTATCAAGCACTGTTTCAGGCTCTGCCTCTGCCTCTGCCTCTGCCTCTGCCTCTGCCTCTGCCTCTGCCTCTGCCTCTGTTTCAGGCTGTGTCCCTGTTTCAGGCTCTGGCACTCTATCAAGCACTGTTTCAGACCGAGGCTGTGGCTGTGGCTGTGGCTGTGGCTGTGGCTGTGGCTGTGGCTGTGGCTGTGGCTGTGGCTGTGGCTGTGGCTGTGGCTGTGGCTGTGGCTGTGGCTCTGGCTCTGGCTCTAGTTCAGGCTCTGGCTCTGACTCTGGTCCTTTTTCAGCTACGGCACTCTATTAAGCACTGTGTATGACTCAGGCTGTGGCTCATGGCTGTGGCTGTGGCTGTGGCTGTGGCTGTGGCTGTGGCTCTGGCTGTGTCTCTGTTTCAGGCTCCTACGCTGTATCAAGCACTGTATCAGGCTTTGCCTGTGGACTTTGGTGGTTAATGGGTTAACCTCTGGTATGCCCTGTGCCTGGGAGGGACTTCTACGTGAAGTCACGCAATTCCTTTGTCTGTGTGTTTTAATTTCACTTTTCTCCGTGAGTGAGAGGAGAAAGAAACGATGTGCTCTAGCTCTGACAGAGGTTGCTGCTTTGCTTGTAAATAAACGCTGTAGAATAGAAGTACCGTGTTTGGACTCTCTTTTCCTTTCTCCTTCCACACGAAGGCAACCACTGCTAATCTGCTACCCTGCCTTAGGTGATGATTTCCCAGAAGATTGTGCAGAAGGAAAAGCAGAGTTTTCTGCGCAGGGAAACGCACTGGACAGGCAGAAGTTCCAAAAAGTTATGGGAGCCAAGTTCGGTTTGCCGTGTGTGAGAAGGGACCACAAGGAGAAGCCCAGGTTTGAGCACCTTCTCAGGGAGAAGCAGGTGAGAGCTCACTGAAGACAGAGCTTCTCAGGCTCTGGTTCTGAATGAGGACTTGGTACTGGCACTGATTCGGGGTCTGGCTCTGGCTCTGGCGCTGGCTCTGGCACTCTATCAAGGACTGTTTCAGACTATCATTTTAATTACCGAAATACGGCCCAGGAATGATAAATTTAACCTTGTCCATGTCTCCAACTGTCTTTTGATATCTTTCCAACAATTGGTATAATTATCTTCATATAAGTTAATATTCTTTGGTGTTATCCAAAATCCTAAATACTTGATTTTGGGGTAGATTTTAATGTGTATTATTTGTTCTAATTCTGCTTTTTCATCTGGCGACATATTTTTAACTAATAGTTTTGTCTTGTTTAAATTCATTTTGAACCCCGCAACTTTACCGTAGCCATAGATTATTTCCAACGCCTTTCTTAAACTCTGTTTTGGTTGCTCCCTAGTTATAATTAAATCGTCAGCAAATGCCCTCATTTTGTAACTTCTATTTCCCAGCATAATCCCTTTTATTTCTTTTTCTTCCCTAATTTGTTTACATAAAACTTCCAATGTTAATATGAAAATTAAGGGGGATAGTGGGCAACCTTGTCTGACCCCTTTACTGATTTCACACTCCTGTGATAAATTTCCATTGATTATGATTTTCGCTTTTTGTTTTGATTATATTGCTTCAATCCCTTTTATATACTGTATACCAAAATCCATATGGTGTAATAGACCTTTCATAAATTTCCAGGATACCCTGTCGAAAGCTTTTTCTGCATCTATAGCCATTAAGACTGCCTTCTTTTCTATTCTTAAGTCTAAATACGCTAATACGTTTATAATGTTTCTAGTGTTGCTATAAATGTGCCTCCCGGGCAAAAAGCCAGCTTGGTCATTGTGTATCATCATCTGGAAGACTTTCTTTGATCTTTCGGCTAAAATATTTGCATATAATTTATAATCGTAATTTAGAAGTGCGATAGGCCTATATAAGTAGATTGTCCGTTCCCTGTTTTGGAATTAGTGCAATAAGGCTGTCTTTCCAAGAATCCGGCATGGTTCCGTCTTTTAAGATGTTGTTCATGATACTTCTTAATGGGTCAGACAGTAAGTCCTCAATTTTTTTATAATATATTGCCGGTTTTATAATATATTGTTGCAGACTCTTTTTTTTATATATATAAAAAATATTTATTACTTTTAAACCTTACAAACAAGAAGAAAAAGAAAAGGAGGGAAAAAAGAAGAAAAAACAAAAGAAAGAAAAAACAATACAATACAATATATAAACAATACACCACACAACATTAACGCATTAAACTAAACAAAACAGAACAAAAACAATTTAAAAACATACATCATACCATTTCAATGCCTTATCTTTCATTCCCTTGTTTCATCGACTTCCTCTCACCTCCCTTTTTGTATTCCACTTCTGTTAATTGTTTCAGCAAATCCTTTCCATCTTTCACTATTTTCTGTCATATAAATATCTTAACTTATTTTAACCTCATTTTCCATTAATACTATAATACTTATTTATGCTTAACTCCTTATAACACTTCTACTAAGGCCATATAAATTCATTCCAACATTTTTCTAACACTCATTAATTTTACCATATTTCTATAAATAAACTTTCAACTTTTTCCAATCTTCTTCCACCGTCTCTTCTCCCTGGTCTCGGATTCTGCCAGTCATTTCCGTCAATTTCATATAGTCCATCAACCTGGTGCTCTTCTGTCCGAGGCTCTTAACTCTTTTCCAGGTCCCTTCTGCAAGCCTTCTTTGCATTTATACATACACTTTACTTTGTCTTCTGCTGATCTTGTTCTTAATTTCCTTTCTTTGATGCTGAAGAGTAGGTCTCGAGGGAGCTCCAGCCTAACAATGTTTTTATTCCTTCTCGACATGTCATCCACATCTCTGTGGTTAAAACTAGAATCCAAAAGATATTTCAGGACGTGTTTCAAAGTCCCTCCAAATCTGCAGGTCCCCACAACTCCAATTTCCTCGTGACCCAGGTCCAGATCCCAAAGGTCAGTAAATCCCTGCATGAGGTGATCTATCCAACTTTCCTTCTCCAGTCCAAGCAGGGTTCCAATCTGACTTTCTCTGAATTCAATCATAGAGGGCAACAACTTGTAATCATCAAGTTGCCTCTGTAAGGCTGGGGCTCTCTCCCTCTCCACTTGTATTACTTTAGGTTCAACAACCACAACTTTCTCCCTCGCTTTCTCCACCATTTGGCATTTCAAAGTAGATTCCTGTATCGGTTCCTGAATAGTTTCTGTGTAGATCACTTTTTGTCCCAAATTAGTCGCTTTTTGTCCCAAAATATCAATTTTAATATTCATCACGTCCATCTTTTTATGGAGCTGTTCCAATGACTCACTTATCTTGCATAGTGCAATCACTAAGGCTTCTTCTGTCGACATTCTCAAGCAATCCAAGGTCAATCTCACAGTTTTCTCTTGCAGCTGGAGATTCCACCAGCCCAACTCTTGTAACAATTTCAAAGGCTCCCTCTAGAGGGAAACAATTTCTGTTTGTATCAATCCTTTTAAGCACAGTTCAAGCAGTAAAATTAGTTTCAGTTTTCAGCTACTTTTACTCCTTTTTAAACGCTGAAGGAGACAATGAAAACAATGTATTTCTCTTATTTAACTAACTGTCACAGTCAATGAACTTTCCCATAAAGTCAGTCTTACTAGCAGTCCATTTCCAGGTTCAGAGCGGTGGTGATCCAACTTTCTTCACTCTCTCCTGCAGGCTTACGTGATCCAAAATTTCCCCCCTCTTCTCCTGCCTCCAAGGGGGGTTTAATGATTTTAGCCGTTGGAGGTTTAATCCTTTACATAGGACTTTCCAAGACTTTAGCTTGCAAATTCTTTGCTTCAATCTATTTACAAAAGGTGAAGGCGGACTTCCTGTTTGAAACCTCCCCGTTTCGGTGAACAAATTAAGACGTTTAAAAATCCAATTTTCCGTAAAAACGCCACCTATGAAGAAATGTTAAGAAAAACAGACCAAGGGCCAAGACTTAGACCTTATGAAAAGATAAAAAATCTATTCACTGGGTGGTTGCAATACCACCAGGTGAATGATTTGCTAAAAGAGGACAAGAAGAAGTTGGGTTTTGAGGACAAAAAATCAAAATTTAATGTAGAAGTAATAGAAGGTAAAAACAAAACCCTATCTAGAATCTATGACATACTTTTAGAGTGGTATACAAAGGACGAGGAGGTGAAGGAGGCAATGATTAAATGGGCAATTGACTTTGGTTATAACATCGATTTTGAAAGGTGGCTGGAAGTGTGGAATTGTAACATAAAGTTTACAGCATGTATGTCTCTGAGAGAAAATGTTTGGAAGATGCTATATAGGTGGTACCACACCCCTGTGAAGTTGGCCAAAATGTATAGACTAAAAGATAAGAAATGCTGGAAATGTGGGGAGGTGGAGGGTGACCTATATCATCTATGGTGGACATGCAAAAAGGTGAAAGGCTTTTGGGAATCGGTTTACAATGAGCTTAAAAGAATATTTAAATACACTTTTCCCAAAAGACCCGAAGCCTTTTTGCTGGGAATGACGGGTAAAGATATTAAGAAAGAAGATAGAACGATATTCCTCTATGCCACCACAGCAGCGAGAATTTTATTGGCACAATATTGGAAAGTGGAAACTATCCCCAATATAAATGATTGGCAAATTAAAATGATAAAATATGCTGAGCTTGATAAATTAACAGGTAAACTAAGAGACCACGATGAACAGAAATCTCTGAAAAATTGGAGTAAATACTGGAACTATATTGGAATAAATGCTTAATGTGATTGGCGGGGTCAGAACAAATACTACCAGCGTGTGAATTTAGGTCTATAGATTAAAAATCAAATACGTAATGGAAGCAGATATTCGATACTTACCAAAAGGATGGAAGGAAGTCCAGGAGGCGGTTTCTGTGGGTGTTTTTTTTTTTTTTATCTTTTACTGTTTTGTGAAATAGCTAGATTAATCTATCTTTGTATAGTTAGAGAGAGGAAAAAGTTGGCTTGTATATCTTGACTCTTTTTTTTGTTACAATTTTTTCTTTTGTATTTGGTTGTATGTTTCTTATGTGCATAACCTTAATAAAAATGTATTTGGAAAAGAAAAGAAAAAAATCCAATTTTCCGTTCTACTCACGGGTAGTTGTTTAGAATCAAATTGTCCACAGGAAAAAGTCAGCGCTCTCCCGCAACAGCAATGCAGCTTCACTCCGTGAAAGAAGCAGTCAATTCGAAGCACCGCTCCGCTCACCCCACATCGCTCTGGATACCCGAAACCGGATCTCCCCGCGAGTAGGGGAGGCGCAAAAGGTGCCAGCCGAATCCCACGTTCACAGGCTTCTCCCGCCTGCGATTTTTAGTGGGTCTCCGCCTTCGCCGTGGCGGCCAGACCCTAAATTCCACAGAGCAAGTTCCTCCCGATCAGAGGAACTCCGCCATTGCCGGAGGCGCTAACCCGGAAGTAAGTACTGTTGCAGACTCAGGCTGTGGCTCTAGGCTGTGGCTGCAGCTATGTTTTGCGCTCCGGCCCTGTATCAAGCCCTATTTCCGGCTCTGGCTCTGGCTCTGGCTCTGGCTCTGGCTCTGGCTCTGGCTCTGGCTCTGGCTCTGGCTCTGGCTCTGGCTCTGGCTCTGGCTCTGGCTCTGGCTCTGGCTCTGGCTCTGGCTCTGGCTCTGGCTCTGGCTCTGGCTCTGGCTCTGGCTCTGGCTCTGGCTCTGGCTCTGGCTCTGGCTCTGGCTCTGGCTCTGGCTCTGGCTCTGGCTCTGGCTTTCTTTCAGCTCTGGCTCTGAATGAGGCTCTGGCTCTGCTCTGATTCATGGTCTCACTCTGACTCTGATTCAGGGTCTCGCTCTGGCTCTGGCACTCTATCAAGGACTGTTTCAGACTCAGGCTGTGGCTGTGGCTCTGCCTCTGTTTCAGGCTCCGGCTCTGTTTGAGGCTGTGTCTGTTTCAGGCTCCGGCACTGTATCAAGTACTGTTGCAGACTCAGGCTGTGGCTCTAGGCTGTGGCTGTGGCTGTTGCTCTGGTTCGGGCTGTGGCTCTTGTTCAGGCTCTGGTTCTGATAATAATAATAATAATAATAATAATAATAATAATAATAATTTATTATTTGTACCCCGCCCATCTGGCTGGGTTTCCCCAGCCACTCTGGGCGGCTTCCAACAAAGATGAAAAGTACACTACAATGTCACATATTAAAAACTTCCCTGAACAGGGCTGCCTTCAGATGTCTTCTGAATGTCAGGTAGTTGTTCATCGCTTTGACATCTGATGGGAGGGCGTTCCACAGGGCGGGCGCCACTACCGAGAAGGCCCTCTGCCTGGTTCCCTGTAACTTGGCCTCTCGCAGTGAGGGAACCGCCAGAAGGCCCTCGGAGCTGGACCTCAGTGTCCGGGCAGAACGATGGGGGAGGAGACGCTCCTTCAGATATACTGGACCGAGGCCGTTTAGGGCTTTAAAGGTCAGCACCAACACTTTGAATTGTGCTCGGAAACGCACTGGGAGCCAATGTAGGTCTTCCAAGACTGATGTTATATGGTCTCGGCAGCCGCTCCCAGTCACCAGTCTAGCTGCCGCGTTCTGGATTAGTTGTAGTTTCCGGATCACCTTCAAAGGTAGCCCCACGTAGAGCGCATTGCAGTAGTCCAAGCGGGAGATAACCAGAGCATGCACCACTCTGGCGAGACAGTCTGCAGGCAGATAGGGTCTCAGCCGACGTACCAGATGGAGCTGGTAAACTCTGGATGAGGGCTTGGTTATGGCACTGATTCAGGGTCTCACTCTGTCTCTGGCTGTGTCTCTGTTACACCTCAAACGGTGGTTTGTTGTTGTTGTTGTTGTTATTGTTGGAATCCGAGCCTAGTCAGAGGAATGTGCCACTCTCCAGGCACCGGCTGAATTCCTTGTTGAGCTCCCCCTGCGACTCCCGGCAGGAAAACAGGCGAGGTCTGTAATCGGCGCTCCTTCCCAGACGTGAGAAGAACACACCACTCCTTCACTCTCCTCCCTGCTATCCCCAGGGAGGGGAAAGAGACAGACAGAAATGTATTTACATGCTTTTATTTCTGTCTTTTCCAGCAGTACAGAGAAAACATGTCTGCACTCTCTTTACAACAGCAGAGAGAATAATATAACTCCTCCCATGTACTTCCAGTACAGGTCAGATGACACACTGAGCTAACATCCGGTGCTCAGTACGGTGAATGGACTGCCCCTTTCTTCCCATGGTAACAGTCACAAACATCCTGTCTGGCTTTCCAGCCACCTGCAGCAGAAGAAGCTGCTGCTGCTCGCTGCTGCATTGCTCCTTTTTGGTAACAGTTATTTCTGATCACTACGCTCTGAAAGCCAGGATTGACTTTCCACCCCCCACCCTGCTTAGGTGGCGAGCCGATTTGGGCTCGCCCGCAGAGGCTGATGGACCCTGATAGATTCCGTCAAGCCTTGCGGGACCTTGCTCCCCCTGGCGACTCATTGACTGAGCTTGTTGAGGGCTGGAATACCCAGCTCCTGGCAGCCATCGATGAGATAGCACCTAAGCGCCCTCTGCGACCCCGCAGAAACCGGGCTCCCTGGTTTACCGAGGAGCTTCGGAAAATGAAGCGGGACCTCAGACGGCTAGAGCGAGTATGGCGCGGTGCCCGTGACGGAGCCTCAAGAACATCTTAAAGGGTTTTTATGAAAACCTATGAGATGGCAGTGAAGGCCGCTAAGAAGTCTTACTTCTCGGCCTCCATTGCATCCGCTAGCTCTAGCCCGGCGCAATTATTTAGTATAATTCGGTCTTTAACGTCCCTTGAAGGACAGCCAAATTTAAATAACAATCTGACACACAGCTGTGAGGCATTTGCGAGCTTTTTTGCGGAGAAGGTCTTGTTGCTCCGCCATTACCTCCCTGCCAATTTGGATACAATAAAGGAACTGGAGGCCCCTCGACTGTCCTCGGGTCCAGTATTGGACCACTTTGACCGGATATCTCCAGCCGATGTGGACAGACTCCTCCGAGCTGGAAAGCCCACCACCTGTCCTCTTGACCCGTGCCCGTCATGGCTGATTAGAGCGTGTCCAGACGAGGTGCGGGCCCCCCTGGGGGATATCATCCATTTGTCCCTTGGCACCGGGACATTCCCAGGGGAACTGAAGGAGGCAGTGGTGCGTCCGCTCTTAAAGAAAACATCATTAGATCCCTTAGATCTATCCAATTACCGCCCGGTCTCGAATCTTCCATTCCTGGGTAAGGTGATTGAGAGAGCGGTTGCTGAACAGCTTGGTAGGTTTCTGGATGAAACATCTCCTCTGAATCCATTCCAGTCCGGCTTCCGCGCTGGTCATGGGACCGAGACGGCTCTGGTCGTCCTAACAGATGATCTCCGCAGGCAGCTGGATCGAGGCGGGTCGGGGCTGCTGATTCTTCTAGACCTGTCAGCAGCCTTCGACATGGTCGATCACGAACTCCTGGACCACCGCCTTGCCGACGTGGGGATCCAGGGCACAGTCCTTCAATGACTGCGCTCGTTTCTCTCTGGTCGGGGACAGAGGGTGGCACTTGGGGGGGAATTGTCATCGCGCCACTCCTTGGTGTGTGGAGCGCCTCAGGGTGCGATTGTCTCCCCGATGCTTTTTAACATCTTTATGCGCCCCCTCGCCCAGCTTGTCCAGAGTTTTGGGCTGGGTTGCCATCAGTATGCTGATGACACCCAACTCTATCTGTTGATGGATGGCCATCCTGACTCGGCCCCAGACACACTGGCGAGATGTCTGGAAGCTGTGGCTGGATGGTTACGTGGGAGCCGGTTGAAGTTAAATCCTTCGAAGACAGAGGTCCTCTGGCTGGGACGGGGCGATATGGGATTGAGGGGGCAACTCCCATCTCTTGCAGGGGTGCAATTAGTGCCAGCACCGTCCGTTAAGAGTTTGGGTGTAATCTTCGATACCTCCCTCTCTATGGAGGCGCAGATTAAAGCTATAACAAAGGCGGCATTTTTTCATCTCCGCCAAGCTAAGCAGTTGGCCCCTTATCTCTCTCGCCCTGACCTAGCCACAGTGATCCATGCGACGGTCACCTCCAGACTGGATTATTGTAACTCACTCTACGTGGGGCTGCCCTTGAGACTGACCCAGAAACTCCAGCGGGTGCAGAATGCCGCGGCGAGACTCCTTATGGGGTCTTCGCTGCGAGATCACATTCATCCGGTACTATACCAGCTGCACTGGCTCCCGGTGGAGTACAGGATCAGGTTTAAGGTGCTGGTTTTAACCTTTAAAGCCCTATACGGCCTAGGACCCTCGTACCTACGGGACCGCCTCTCCTGGTTTGCCCCATAGAGAAACCTACGGTCTGCAAATAACAACATCCTCAAGGTTCCAGGCCTCAGAGAAGTTAGGCTGGCCTCAACTGGAGCCAGGGCCTTCTCGGCTGCGGCTCCAATCTGGTGGAACGCTCTATCACAAGAGACTAGGGCCCTGCGGGACCTGACATCTTTCTGCAGGGCCTGCAAGACAGAGTTGTTCCACCAGGCCTTTGGTCAGGGCGAAGCCTGACTCCCTCCTCTGGCAACCTGCAAAGAATTTTGCTATTTGATTTTAATTAATTTTTATAATGAAATATTTTGAGAATGTGTGATTATTTGACTGTTTGATTATTTGATTGTAGTTAGCCGCCCTGAGCCCGGCTTCGGCTGGGGAGGGCGGGATATAAATAAAATTTATTATTTTCTTTCTGGGGTTTCCCGCCCCCCAAAAAATCTTAATGTTTTCACACGTCCACCACATGTGGCTCATGTCACCGTTATTTCCTCCACATCTCCAACAAGCATTCGCCAAATTTTTATACATTCTTGATCATCTGGAAGGAGTGAGGTACCACCTATGAGCCGTTTTCATCATGTTTGCTCTTATATTATAGCTGGCTGTAAATTTCAAATTTACAGTCCATCAGTTTTCCCCATCTTTTAGCATAATTGGACGGCCCACATCTTGGGCCCACTTTATCATTGAAGCCTTAACCTCCTTATCCATTATAAAAGAAGTCTATACATTTTTGCGATTATTTTGGTTTTACTATTCAATAGTTCTCTTTAAAATCTTGAAGGCTCCTTTTCAAAACCTATCTGCTTATCCTGTCTGAACACTTCATTCACCTGGAAGTAATCTAGCCAACTAGAAAAGTGATCTTTTATTTTCTCATAACTTATCAATATTAGTTGATCCTCCTCCTCCCTCCTTAATATTGTGTTATACGTTATCCCGTTCTCTTTGATGTTGTTGCTTTTTTTTAACAGCGATTGCTTCTAGTGGAGAGTTCCATCTTGGGGTTTTCTGTTCCAAATATCTTTTGTATTTTCCCCATACCTTATATATAGCATTTCTTATTATATGATTTGAAAAACTCCTATGCGTCTTTATTTTCCCATAATTAAGATAGCCATGCCACCCAAAACGGGTGTCATGACCTTCTAGATCTAAAATATCCCAATTTTTTAATAAATACCCATTTTTCAACCAGAGAAGACACGAGGCTTCGTAATATAGCTTCAAGTCCGGTAACCCGTAGCCACCTCTTTCTACAGTATCTATTAATATCTATTAATATCTTATGTTTTACTCTTGGTCTTTTACCCTTCCACAAAAATTTAGAAATTTCTTTTTGCCACTTGTTGATACTGCTGGTCTTTCCTGTAATTGGAATCGTTTGGAATAGAAAGAGTAGCTTCGGTAAAACTATCATTTTAATTACCGAAATACGGCCCAGGAATGATAAATTTAACCTTGTCCATGTCTCCAACTGTCTTTTGATATCTTTCCAACAATTGGTATAATTATCTTCTTATAAGTTAATATTCTTTGGTGTTATCCATAATCCTAAATACTTGATTTTGGGGTAGATTTCAATGTGTATTATTTGTTCTAATTCTGCTTTTTCATCTGGCGACATATTTTTAACTAATAGTTTTGTCTTGTTTAAATTCATTTTGAACCCCGCAACTTTACCGTAGCCATAGATTATTTCCAACGCCTTTCTTAAACTCTGTTTTGGTTGCTCCGTAGTTATAATTAAATCGTCAGCAAATGCCCTCATTTTGTAACTTCTATTTCCCAGCATAATCCCTTTTATTTCTTTTTCTTCCCTAATTTGTTTACATAAAACTTCCAATGTTAATATGAAAATTAAGGGGGATAGTGGGCAACCTTGTCTGACCCCTTTACTGATTTCACACTCCTGTGATAAATTTCCATTGATTATGATTTTCGCTTTTTGTTTTGATTATATTGCTTCAATCCCTTTTATATACTGTATACCAAAATCCATATGGTGTAATAGACCTTTCATAAATTTCCAGGATACCCTGTCGAAAGCTTTTTCTGCATCTATAGCCATTAAGACTGCCTTCTTTTCTATTCTTAAGTCTAAATACGCTAATACGTTTATAATGTTGCTAGTGTTGCTATAAATGTGCCTCCCGGGCAAAAAGCCAGCTTGGTCATTGTGTATCATCATCTGGAAGACTTTCTTTGATCTTTCAGCTAAAATATTTGCATATAATTTATAATCGTAATTTAGAAGTGCGATAGGCCTATAGTTGTTAATAAGTAGATTGTCCGTTCCCTGTTTTGGAATTAATGCAATAAGGCTGTCTTTCCAAGAATCCGGCATGGTTCCGTCTTTTAAGATGTTGTTCATGATACTTCTTAATGGGTCAGACAGTAAGTCCTCAATTTTTTTATAATATATTGCCGGTAGGCCGTCTGGCCCTGGTGGCTTTCCTATCTTTGCTTCCTTAATTGCTCTTTGAATTTCGTACGATGTAATAGGGGCATTCAACAGTTCTTTTTGTTCTTTAGTAAGTTTCGGAAGACAGTTCTGTTCTAAATGTTCTTTAACTTCTTCTGTTGTTTCATTTCCTTCCTTATAGATTTCTCTAAAGAATTCGAGAAATCGTTTCTCTATTTCTTTAGGGTTGTTTATTATTTTGCCTTTGCACTTAACTCTATTTATAAGCCTTTCTGCCTCTCTCTTCTGTATCAACCACTGTTGCAGACTCAGGCTGTGGCACTATGGCTGTAGCTGTGGCTCTGGTTCTGTTTCAGGCTCTGGCACTGTATCAAGCACGGTTTCAGGCTCAGGCTCAGGCTCAGGCTTCTGCTCTTTATTAGGCTTTGTCTCAGTCTTTGGCTCTAGCACTTATTCTAGCTGTATTTCAGGCTCGGCCTGTGTCTCAGCCTTTGTCTCTGTTTCACGCTGTTTCAGGCTCCGACGCTGTTTCAAGCCCTGTATCTGCCTCTGCCTCTGTTTCAGGCTCTGGCACTCTATCAAGCACTGTTTCTTCTTTTTTTAATAATATTTTTATTAAGTTTATAAAATACAGAAAAAAGAAATAAAGACAGAAATAGAAAAATACAGTAGAGAAATTACAAATTTCCATAATCCTTTTTTCCAGCACATCTATTGGACTTCCCCACATCCTCCAAACCCTGCATTCTCTGTAATACAAAATATCAGCAATTTGTTAACTTATTTCAAAGCTTATTGTATCTTTCATTTTATTATGTTGCCTAATTTCAAAACTATTGTAACCCAAATCTTATATGTTTTAGCTTAAACATAATATAGTTATTTCATCATTCCACCTTTGACTTCTTGTACCTTAATTTCCATTTCATTAATTTACCGATGCTGAAGCAAGAATTTCTAAAAAGTGCATTTTTTAACATTCATACAACTTGTAATGTTTTTTCAAATAGTCTTTAAATTTTTCCCAGTCCTCCTCGATTGTTTCTTCTCCCAAGTCTCGGATTCTGCCAGTCATTTCAGCCTTTTCCATATAGTCCATCAACTGCGTCTGCCATTCCTCCAGCGTGGGTAAATCTTGTGTCTTCCAATGCTTAGCAATCAGGATCCTTGCTGCTGTGGTAGCATACATAAAAAAAGTTCTATCTTTCTTAAGTACTCTCTGGTCCACAATGCCCAGAAGAAAGGCCTCTGGTTTCTTAGGTAAGGTAAATCTAAATACCTTTTTTAGTTCATTATGAATCATCTCCCAAAAGGCCTTCACTTTCGGGCAAGTCCACCAGAGGTGAAAGAATGTCCCTTCCGCCTCTTTACATTTCCAACATTTATTGTCAGACAGGTGATATATCTTAGCAAGTTTGACTGGGGTCATGTACCACCGGTATATCATTTTCATAATATTTTCCTTCAAGGCACTACATGCCGTAAATTTCATTCCGGTGTTCCATAACCTTTCCCAGTCTTCAAACATAATGTTGTGCCCCAAATCCTGTGCCCATTTTATCATGGCGGATTTGACTGTCTCGTCCTGTGTATTCCATTTAAGCAGCAAATTATACATTCTCGAAAGTAATTTATTTTTTGGCTCTAACAGTTCTGTCTCTAGTTTCGATTTTTCCACCTGGAATCCAACCTTTTTATCCACTTTAAAAACCTCCTGGATTTGAGCATAGTGCAACCAATCTCGCACCTTGTTTTTCAATTTTTCCAGGCTCAGCAACCTCCAATTGTCTCCAATTTTTTCAATTATTTCCCAATATTTAGGCCAGTAGGCTTCCATGTTAAGTCTTTTACGTGCCTTGGCCTCCACCGGTGAGAGCCACCTCGGAGTCTTACTCTCCAATAAGTCCTTATATTTTGTCCAGACCATCAAAATTGCTCTTCTGACAATATGGTTTTTAAACAATTTGTGAACTTTAACCTTGTCATACCACAAATATGCATGCCACCCAAAAGCATTATCAAACCCCTCCAGATCTAGGACATCAGTGTTTTCCAATAAAATCCAATCTTTCAACCAGCAGAAGGCTGCAGATTCATAATATAACCTCAAGTCTGGCAGGGCAAATCCCCCTCTTTCTTTCGCGTCAGTTAGTATTTTAAACTTTATTCGGGGCTTTTTGCCCTGCCAAACAAACTTGGAAATATCCCTCTGCCACTTTCCAAAACATTCCACTTTGTCCACGATCTGTAGGGCCTGAAACAGAAATAACATTTTCGGCAATACATTAATCTTTATAGCTGCTATTCGGCCCAACAAGGAAAGTTTCAATCTTGACCATATTTCCAAGTCTCTTTTGATTTCTGACCAACATTTCTCATAATTATCTTTAAACAAATTCAAATTTTTGGAGGTCAGATACACCCCTAGGTATTTTACTTTTTTAACCACATTTAATTCTGTTTCTTTCAGGAACTCATCTGTTTCTGTAGTTGTCAATTTTTTTGCTAAAACCTTAGTTTTTTGCTTGTTCAGCTTAAATCCCGCGAGCCGACCAAAGTCAGAAATTAATTCTAACACTCTTTTAGTACTAGAGACTGGCTCCTGTAATGTTAATACCAAGTCATCTGCAAAAGCTTTCAGTTTATATTGTTTCACTCCGACCTCAATTCCTTGTACAGACCGGTCCTTTCTAATCATGTTCAATAGCACCTCCAGGACTGAAATAAACAATAGGGGGGATAGGGGGCACCCCTGTCGTGTCCCTTTTTCTATTTTGAATTCCTCTGTCACCACATTGTTAACAATCAATTTAGCTTTTTGCTCTGAATAAATTGCTTCTATTCCATTTTCAAACCCCCGCCCGACTCCCATCCCTTCCAAATTTTTCTTCATGAACAACCAAGAAATGTTGTCAAAGGCTTTCTCCGCATCAATAAAGATTAAAACCGCTCTAGTATTAAGATTTGTTTGTAGAAGTTCCAAAATGTCAATGATGTTTCTTGTATTATCAAACAAATGCCTACCGGGGAGAAAGCCAGCCTGGTCCTTATGGATCACTTCATTAAGTACTTTTTTAAACCGGACTTCCGGTTTGGATCGCTAACAGTATGGGAGCGCGGTGAAGTTGCTGCCTGACTTCTCCGAGCTGTACGGGGGTTTTTGAGGGGCAACGCAAAGGCATTGCGACCCCAAAATCTCAAGGGGGGCCCCCTTGAGGGAAGCGCAACCAGCAGCGTTGGACAGGCCCCGAAGCTCCGCTGGGTTTTTTCTACTTTTTGGGAAGACTCAGGAGCGATGGGACCGAGAAACGCACTCCGGTAAGCTCTGCGGACCCCGTGCAGTAATGCCTCTAGCTCCCGCTGATGTATGCGACAAATCTCCGTAACTTAAAGAACAGTCGCCCTTGGCTTGGAGTAAATGTTGGAGCATTAAAATTGAAAATAGAGACCAAGGAGCGATGGATGTCGATAGATTAAGCTAAGGAGCCCGAGCTGTTTTTCGGACTTAAGATGGCGCTGGGACTATAATCGGAGGAGTGAAACAAAGAAACTTTTACCCACCCGCTGTAGAATCTGGAAGGGAAAGTCCCTGCCGGGGAGCTCGGCGGGGCAAAAGTAACTATACAGAAAAGTAAGTAATCGGGAGGAAACTTTAGAGACTTTGCATCATTTTGGTTTTCTTACGGGAATACTATTTACGGGAGAATTTGAGGAGGGTACTGAATACTGAGAAAACTACGGAAGCTCTGACCAGAAGCGGAAGGGAAAGGAAGGCAGGAGGGGAAATGGAGAGAGTTGTTTAGAACTTTGATCGAGACGGCGCTGAAGGGCGAATTCGTTTCCTCTCCCCGTACTTCACGGAGGCGGAAAACTTAACTTTGTGCTTTCGTTCCCCCCTCCAAAAATTTCTTTCCGGCTTTCCAGCCTCCTTCATAACTTACTTTCTCCACAATTCACTAACGGAACCCTCAAGTAAAAATCCGCGATATACGACATACCAGCAGTTATCCCCGTTTACCTTTGTTTGGCAACAACCTCGTCGCAACTGAGACACTCCGATTTCTCCATCAAGGATTTATCTATATTTTTGGGGCTATTTGGGCTGTGGAAGCCGCTGCTTTTTTCTGGCGCGGAACTGAACGCGGAGCATCTCCCGGGAGAAGCAGGAAAGCTGTATTTATTGTTTTCGGGAGGAAAGCTGCAGGGTCAGAGATTGTGGTCCCAGAAACAGACTCACTGAGGGGGGCCATTTGATCTTTTTCTTGGACAAAGAGCTGCTTTCCAGTCCCTTCTTCTCTGAACTGGGTGGATGCTGGCTTGGTGAACAATAACCTTCTCTTTTGAACTCAGTGGATACCTTTTTCGACCTGAACGTTTTGAGTCTTTAGGTACAGACTGCTGAGTTCTGGTCTAGGTCGTTGGTAAAGACTGCTTTGGATCCCGCCCCTCCCCCTTGTGGTGGAATACTTAAGCTCTACAGAGAGTCCTTGAAGCCTCTCCGGATCGTCCATCGTCCCTGCCCGGTTCCTTTTTCCTTGTTTCCCCTCTTTTTTATTCCTCCCCCCCCCTTCCTTCCTTTCCCCTCTTCTCCCTCTTTCTCCTTCTTGGCTCTTCTCCCGACTACCTCTCCCTCAGCACCTAAGTGTAACACTGCAAGCCGATGGTGAATGAGGGTAGTTTACCACTACATTTCTAAATTGTTATTAACTTTGTGACTTTGTATGTTTACCATCGAATAGCAGACGAACGACAGCTGGCTAAGCTAGGTCAGAATCTATAACGTAGAAATACAGATACGCTAACTCTTGCCATTGTCCGACCAGGGTGTTCTCTGCTGAGATAACTAAAATTATTTGAGATTGTACGCCCCCAAGGGGAGAGCTATAAGAAATCTCAGTCTGTTCATAATAAGGAATAAGGGGGTGAGGGAAGGGTTGGAGTGGGCTAATGGCGGGAAGGGACGGGAAGAAGTCAGTTGGAACACCAATAGAGAGGAAAACCTCAAAACAAGAGGAAATTAGAGATTTAGATGTATTATGGTTGAAAATAAAAGAGGAATTTAAGCAGAACGAAATTCATATGGAAAAAAAGCTAGGAGAGATGCAGATCTCTATTGATAAAAAAATAGAGGGTGTGGTGGGAGATTTGTCAAACAAGATAAAGGAATTAACAACTCGCACCAAGTCTTTAGAAGACTCAAATAGAAAACTACAGAGAGAGATGAGAGACCAGAAAAAGGAAGCTGAGAAGATAATGGAGAATTTTGGAGAACTGAACAAGAGTCAAGACCAGGTTCTAGATAACTTAGCCCTGATGGAAATGAAACAAAAGCAGCTAAATTTAAAATTTAGAGGAGTAAGGGAAGAGGCAGACGAGGATATCAAAGGAAAAATGATTAAAGAACTGGCGAGGTGGCTAACTATGAAAGAAGAGGAAGTTGCACAAACAATAGAAAATGCTTTTAGAATAAAAATAAGATCTAAACAAAACAGACTGAAAAAGGTTCCAGGAGATTGTTTAATGATCTTCAAATCGATAGAGATGAGAAATATAATCTTGAGAGAAAGCTACCAGAAGAAATTGGTAATTGATGGAAGACCAATCATCATTTTTAAAGAAATACCAATCAGACTCCTTCGTAAGAGAGAGGGCTACAAACAAATAGTCAGCAGGTTAAATAAAAATGGCATACAACACAGATGGGAATTCCCAGAAGGGATTTCCTTTTTTTATAAAGGGAAAAGATTCAAGATAACCGAAAGTCAGGAAGTCAATAAATTTCTACGCAGATATGAAAAAGACCTTGGAGGGCTGGGGGAGAGGTATGAGGGGAGAGGCGGAGAGAGGGAGGAGAGGGGTGGTACGGGTGGGGGGATGGGGGGGAGGGCGGGAGGGGGATGGGCGGTGGGGAGGAGGAGGAGGAAGAGGTAGAGGAGGGGGGGTGGGAGAGGAAGAAGAAGGGACAGAGGACAAACTCACCCGAATTTAAACCGATAAACTACTGACTTTTCGGTAGACAAAAGAGATAATGAACTTAAAAATATTAACATGGAATGTAAACGGTTTGAACGAAAAAACTAAAAGGAATAAAATTGTAAATGTGTTGAAAAAGAAAAAATTGGATGTAATCTGTATACAAGAGACCCATGTAGCCAAAAAACATAAGCATGTTTTGGCAAACAAAAATTTAGGAACGGAATTTATAAACTCCGTGGAGGAAAAAAAAAAAGGAGTAATAACGTATGTCAATGAAAAATGGGAACCCAAATTGATCTACAAAGACGAAGAGGGAAGAGTATTGGGGGTACAAATCAGCTTCCAGGGGGAAAAGATCAATGTGGTAAATATCTATGCCCCAAATTCGAACAGGCCTGAGTTTTTTAAGAAATTAGAACAAGCATTATTAAAATTAGAAAATAATAAGACGATACTACTGGGCGATTTCAATGCAGTACCAACCCCAGAAATTGATAGACAAACAGAAAAGAAAAAACGAAACCAAGGAAAGTTACCAAAATCATTCCAAGATTTGGAAGAAAATTTGGATCTAACAGATATATGGAGGCATAAACACCCAACAGAAAAGCAGTTCACCTTCTTTTCAGAGGTACATAAAAGCTGGGGTCGAATAGATCAAATTTGGATCTCGAGGGAGCTTACCTTAAGAGCCACAAAATGTGAAATCCACCCGAGAACCTTCTCTGACCACAACTCAATAACATTGGAAATAAAAGGTGTAATGCAGGGGGGTTTCAGATGGAGGCTGAACGAATATCTATTGGATAATGATGAAGTCACCGAAAAAGCCAAAGCCACCCTAAAGGAATATTTTGATTTAAACCTCAACTCAGCTACAAATATAGAAACGGTATGGGATGCCAGCAAGGCGGTTATAAGAGGTTTTTTCATCCAGCAAAACAACTATAGGAAGAAAATTAGACAGCAAAAGAAGGAAGAAATTCTCAGACAGCTAAAGGAGCACGAGAAAAAATTAACAGAAGACCCGAAAGATGAACAAAGCACACAAACAATAAAAATACTACAAACACAATATTCAATATTAACAAATCAAGAATTAGAATGGAAAATTAAGTTAATGAGACAAAGGTTCTTCGAATCGGCAAATAAAACGGGTAAATTTTTAGCGTGGCAACTAAGGAAAAGACAAAAACAAAGCGTTATAAACAAAATAATGGTAGAGGATGAATTGATAGTAGACCCAAAAAGAATACAAAAAAACTTTCTTAAATTTTATGAGGAATTATATAAAAAAGGAAAAGAAGACCCAATGCAAATAGATAGATATTTAGAGAATTGTGAAGGAAAGATGGTGACGGATGAAGAAAGACTCCAATTAAATAAACCCATAAATTTAGAAGAGGTACAGAATGCGATAAAAAAAATGAAGTTGGGAAAGGCGCCGGGACTGGATGGCCTATCGGCTAAGTATTACAAAGTTTTAGGAAACCAACTGTCATCAGCGCTTTGTGACACCATGAATAATATTTTAAGAGGAGGGAAGATACCTGAGTCTTGGAGGGAGGCTTTCATTACCTTAATCCTCAAGTCAGAAACAGACAAACTGAACATCAAAAATTACAGGCCAATATCTTTATTAAATAATGATTATAAAATATTTGCTGACATCATGGCAAATAGATTGAAAAAGTGCTTAGTAAACCTGATTCACAAAGACCAGGCAGGTTTCTTACCAAATAGATATTTGAAAGACAATGTGAGACATGTGGTTAACATAGTTGAGTATTTGGAGAGGAATAAAGATAAACCGGCGATTTTGATGTTTATAGACGCGGAAAAGGCGTTCGATAACGTCTCCTGGTTGTTCCTAATGAAATCTATAGAAAGGGCTGGGATAGAGGGCGAGTTTATGAAAGGAATACAGGCAATATACTCAGCCCAATCTGCCAAACTGATAATAAATAGCAACCTAACAGACACATTCAAAATCGAGAAAGGGACAAGGCAGGGTTGCCCTCTCTCTCCGCTCTTATTCATTATGGTCTCAGAAGTATTGGCAAACAAAATAAGATCAACGCCGGAGATACAAGGAATTAGGATAGGATTAAAGGAGTACAAACTGAAAGCCTACGCGGATGACTTGATGCTATCCTTAGAAGAACCGCATGGAAGCATTAGTAAAGCGCTGAAGACATTAGAGGAATACGGTAGACTATCCGGTTTTAAACTGAATAAACAAAAGACAAAAATGCTGGCAAAGAACTTGGGAAATGAGGAAAAAGAAAAATTAGAGAGTCAATGTGGAATTAAGGTGGCAAAAAAAATAAAATACCTAGGAATATGGCTTACATCAAAAAATATAAATTTAATTGAAGATAATTATTCGCCAGCGTGGAAAGAAATTAAAAAAGACCTGGATGTTTGGAATAGAGCCAACCTCTCTTGGTTGGGTAGGATGGAAGCAATAAAAATGAATATACTTCCCAAGATGCTGTTCCTGTTTCAAAATATTCCCGTTATTAGAGGGTCCAAAATATTCAAAGATTGGCAGAAGGTCCTTTCGAGATTCATTTGGCAGGGAAGAAGGCCAAGGATCAGATTTAAATTACTTACGGATTTGAAGGAGAGAGGTGGTCTTGCAGTCCCCAACTTAAAGCTGTATTATGAAGCGTCCTGCCTCTGTTGGGTCAAGGATTGGATAACCTTGGAGAATACCGATTTATTGGATCTAGAAGGGGCGGACAACAGGTTCGGATGGCATGCCTACCTATGGTCAAACAAAGAGAAGATCCACAAAGGATTCTCGAGTCACATTATTAGGGGCCCTTTGTACGAAGTTTGGGAAAAAAACAAAAAATTATTAGAAAAGAAAACCCCCTGTGGCTGTCCCCAACAGATATCTTAATAATTAAAAAAACAAATATGGAAGAGAAAAGATTGACATATGAAGAGTTATTAGTAAGATCTCAAGACAGCTGGAAACTAAGACCATACGAGGAGTTGAAGGGAAAGCTGACGAGCTGGTTACAGTACCACCAAGTTAATGCAATGTGGACAGAGGACAAGAAAATAGGAATGAACGAAAAGAAGTCCAAATTCCAGATTGAAATAATCGAAAGTAAATCTAAGCTATTATCTAAAATGTATAATATACTATTGGAATGGGACACAAAAGATGAGGAAATTACGGAAGTTATGGTTAAGTGGGCGATAGATCTGGGGCATAACATAGAGTATGAGAAATGGTCAAAATTGTGGAAGGAGGGAATAAAATTCACGGCGAGTGCTGCTATTAGAGAAAATCTAGAGAAGATGGTATATAGATGGTACCTAACACCAGAAAAACTTAGCAGGATGTATAAGACTGGTAATAAGGCTTGCTGGAAATGCAAAACAAAAGAAGGTAATTTTATACATATGTGGTGGGGTTGTGAGGAAATGAAAAATTTTTGGAACCAGATATATAGTGAGTTAAAAAAAATACTTAGATACACATTCCCCAAAAAACCAGAAGCCTTTTTATTAGGAATCATCGGAGAGGAAATCAGGAAGGAAGATAAAATTCTATTTCAATACTCAACTGCAGCAGCCAGAATATTAGTCGCTCAAAATTGGAAAAACACAAATATACCCACGGTGAAGGAATGGCAAACAAAATTATATGACTTTATTGAATTGGCAAAAATGACGCAAAGAATTAGAAATCAAAAAAATGCAAAGTTAAAGGACGATTGGAATAAATTTTTGGTTTATATCGAAGACAAATTAGGAAACCTACCAACTATAGCAGGTCAGTTATAAAACTTCCGGTGCATAAACCATCTACTAATACCAGCTGTTAAAACTAAACTATTAAAAGTAGAAATCCGAAATCAGCAGGGAAGGAAGTTCGGTTTTTTAATGTATTACCTTTTTTTTCTTTTTCTTTTTTTTCTTCTTTTTTTTCCCTTTTCTCGTCTGCTTTCTTCTTTTTTGGATGTGGTTCTTTTTTTTTTCTTTTCTTTTCTCCTCACTTTCAAGTGCCTTTTTCCTTTTTGAAGTTTTTTGTTAAGATACTTAGTGAGTAGTTGCATTTGTGTTTTTCTTCTCAAATGCATTTGCTTCGCTTTTTCTTGTACTTTGTGTTTAAATGAAACTCAATAAAAATATTTTTTTTTTTTAAAAAAAAAGTACTTTTTTAAACCTACTTGCCAAAATATCCGCAAAAATTTTGTAATCCACGTTTAGGAGTGAGATGGGGCGGTAGTTCTTAAGCTGGGTCTTTTCAGTTTCTTGTTTAGGTATCAATGTGATGAAAGCTTCTTTCCACGTCTCCGGTGCCTTCCTCCCCTCCATAATCTGATTGCAGACCTCCAACAGAGGTTGTATCAAATAGTCCTTCAAAACCTTATAATATTTGGAGGTAAGTCCATCAGGGCCTGGAGATTTGCCTAATTGAAGGTTCTGAATGGCACTTTCAATTTCTTGCTGGGTGATATTACTATTCAGGGTAGTTCTCATTTCCTGAGTTATTTTTTGTAATCCATTAGTTTTAAGGAATTGATCCATCTCAAAGTCTTTCTGTGGCCCTTGTGAATAAAGTTCTTTAAAATATCTCTGGAAACACTTTCTAATTTCCTCGGGTTTCTGAACCGTTCTCCCTTCAATCTCTAGATTTGTAACTGTGTTAAGTTTTTGTCTCTTTTTCAACTGCCATGCTAGCAGTTTCCCACACTTGTTTGCTGATTCAAAGGATCTTTGTTTCATTTGTTTAATTTTCCATTCCACCTCTTGATTTATCAATTTCGAATATTGTGCCTGGAAAAATTTCACTTCTCTCAGCACTTCCTTCGACTTGGGCCTAGATCTTAGTTTTTTCTCTCCTTCTCTTATTTTCTCCAATATCTTCTCCTTCTTTTCATTCCAGAACTTTTTCTTAATCGTATTTTGTTGTATTAGAAACCCTCTCATAACTGCTTTACTTGCGTCCCAGATTGTTCTTTTTTCCACAGTGGTGTTTAAATTTATTTCAAAATAGTCCTTTAAAGTTTTTTGGGCCTTCTTAACAATCTCCTGGTCCCTTAATAAGGTGTCATTCATTTTCCATCTAAAGCATCCGGTTATGTTTAGTCTCAATTCCACTTTCAATGCATTATGGTCGGAGCAAGTTTTTGGGCAGATTTCCACTTTTCTAGTCTTAGGTACCAGTCCTCTAGTTGTCCATATTTGGTCGATTCGTGTCCATGTCAGATGAGCTTCAGAAAAGAAAGTTCCTTCTTTTCCTAAGGGGTTCTTAACCCTCCATATGTCAATTAAGTCCATATTGTCAGTCATTTCAAAAAAAGTTTTAGGTAGTCTGCCATCTTTCGTTATGTTAGCACTTTGCGACTTATCCATGTTTACAGATACGACCCCATTCATATCGCCCAACATAATGATGTTGTTATAGTCTAAGTAGTCCAGCATAATCTCATGCAGCTTCCTAAAGAATTCCGATTTTCCTTCATTTGGAGCATATATTCCTAATATCAAAAATTTTTCTCCTTGCGTCTGAATTTCAATCGCCAAAATTCTGCCATGTTCATCTTTAAATAGAAATTTCGGTGACAGGCTCTCCTTTGCATAAATCACCACTCCTCTTTTCTTAACTTTATCCGAAGAAATAAATTCTTGGCCTAATCTTTTATTAATTAACACTTTTCTGTGGAGCCTTGTCACATGTGTTTCTTGCAGGCAAATAAGAAGCTAAGAAGCTGCAGAGACATCCTGGTTTAGTTGGTGGGTCTTACAATGGGGTGTCTAGGTTTTCCTCCGATCCCGGAGGTGGTGGTGCTGGTCCAGATCCAGACGGTGTAGGTTTTGGTGGTGGTCCCAGTGGTGGTGGTGGCCAAGAAGCTGCAGCTCCTTTTTGGAGATCCTCCTCGTGTTCGTGTAGGAACTTCTGCTGATCCTCAGGTGTTTTGATTCTTACTTTCCTTTCTTTATAAGTAAATGATAGTCCTTGTGGAAACTCCCACCTATAAGGAATTGCGTTATGTCTTAGCAATTTGGTCAGGTCTGTGTAAGTGGTCCTAAGATCCAATAGATGTTTGGGAATATCTCTGTAGATTTCAGCCTTTTTACCTTCTATCTCCAAGGATTTTTTAAAATGTAGGCCTAATATCTTATCTCTTTCCTCTCTTGATCTCAAAATAACCAAACAGTCTCTAGCCTTATCTTTCTTTACCGATCTTCCCAGTCTAAAGGCCGTCACGATTTTAAAATCTTTATCTTCCTCAATTCCCCAGAACTTGGAAAATAGAAGTGTCAGAAATCCCTCTAAGTTGCCTGCCTCCAATTCTGGGATGGCCCTTAACCTGAGATTATTTTCCTTACTTTTCAATTCAACCAGTGACAGGTAGGCTTGTTGTTCCCCTACTTGTATTTTCAAAGGCCTGACTTCCCCTTTAATCTCATCAACTTTTCGGTTTGCCTGCTCTGCTTTTTGATTGGCTTCCACAGCTAATTTATAATTTTCAGCCGTAGCTCCTTGCAAATTGTCAATTGCCTGAGTATGCTGGGAAACCTGCTCAGTTAATTTACCAATAGAGGATGTGGCTTGGTCAATTTTTGTTGATTGATTGTCCACCTTTTGATTTAAAATTGCCAGTTGCTCCAGAATTTGTTTCAGGACTGATTCAGATCCTCCAGTTGCCATATCTTCTGTAGCAGGCTGCTCGATTTCCTCCTCCTGTGCTGTTAGCACAGTTGGGACAGATGATCTGCGTTGATGAGTTAAAGTTGTTTGAACAAGTTGCACAGACTTCTTTTCTTTTTCTTTTTCTTTAGCTTTGGCTGCTCTTGTTTTCCCTGGGCCGCTCATTCCACACCTGCCTCAGTTCAAGGTCAAATTGTCTTTTATTCCATGAGAGAGACAAGTTCAAAATATAAACAATTAAACCACAAGAAGTCTCAATAAAGTACAGTTCCCAGGCCTCTATGTCTCCACAATCCTCTAGGGGGAGTATTTCAAAGTTTCAAGAAAGGAAAGAACTCTTTTCCGCCATTGAAGTTCCTATAATCCCATATTAAGTCTTTGTAATTCCTGAGTACAAAAGGAAGGTTCCCAAAGCTTTCTAATTCTTGATTAAAAGCCACAAGGTGTCAAGAATGGTCCCAGAAACAATGTTAAAACGTTAATATCTCAGTTTATGTAACAGTTTGAGCTTCAGCAACAGTATCAGCAGTTTGACAGTTCTCTATTACACTCTGGCAGCCCGACGACTAGGTTGTCCCTTTTAACTCCGTATATCTCAGAAATAGGAAGAAAGTTCCAAAAATTAAGTCCACAAGCTCCACAAAGGTTTCCCTTTTAACTTCTAGAAACAGGGTCTGTCAATGCACCTTTGTTCTGTTTTTACGATCCTTTTTGGGCGCTACAGCGCACTTCTGCCCTTGCTTTGATCTAGTTAGCAGGATCGGAAGACGGACTTCCTGTTACTCGCCTCCCGTTTTCAGTCCAAATCCATAAAATTAGTCCAAAATTTAGTACCCCTTACTCACGGGTATGTAGCTGTCAAATTCGATGTTTTCAAGAAGAAAGGTCAGCGCTCATCGGCAGCAGCAGCGCGGCTTTGCATCCACGAAAAGAGCGATGAACTCACAGCGCCGCTCCCCTTTTCCCGTTCCGGAGCCCCTTACGGGGTTCCTTCTACGTTTCTGGGGGGGCTTTTGGCGCCGCCGAGTCCCACGGCCACAGGCTCGCTCTGCCTGTGGTTTTTCTTGACGGGTCTCCGCTTTGCCGCAGCGGACGACCCTTTTTCGCGGAGCCCCTCTTCACAGGGTAAAGAGGACCGCCATTGCCGTTTTGCGCCGCCTCCGGAAGAGCACTGTTTCTGGCTCTGGCTCTCTTTCAGGCTCTGGTTCTGAATTAGGGTTTTGTTCTGGCTCTGGCTGTGTCTCTGGATCTGGCTGTGTCTCTGCTTCAGGCTCCTACGCTGTATCAAGCACTGTATCAGGCTCTGCCTCTCCTTCTGCCCCTGGCTACGTTTAAGCGTCAGGCTCAGTTTCAGACAGTGTCTCTGTTTCAGGATCCAGCACTCTATCAAGCACTATTTCAGACTCAGGCTGTGGATCTCGGCTGTGGCTGTGGATCTCGGCTGTGGCTCTGGGCTCTAGGCTCCGGCTGTGGCTCTGTCTGTGGCTCTGGCTCTCTTTCAGGGTCTGGTTCTGAATGAAGACCTGGTTCGGACTCTGATTCAGGGTCTCATGATGGCTCTTCCTCTGCCTCTGACCCAGCTATGTTTCAGGGTCTGGCTCTCTTTCAGGCTCTGGTTCTGAATTAGGGCTCTGGTTCTGAATTAGGGCTCTGGCTCTGAATTAGGGCTCTGGCTCTGGCTCAGGCTCTGGCTCAGGCTCAGGCTCAGGCTCCTCCGGCTTCTCCGGCTCCTCCGGCTCCTCCGGCTCCGGCTCCGGCTCCGGCTCCGGCTCCCGCATTGTATAAAGTACTGTTGCAGACTCAGGCTGTGGCTCTAGGCTGTGGCTGCAGCTATGTTTTGCGCTGCGGCCCTGTATCAAGCCCTATTTCCGGCTCTGGCTCTGGCTCTGGCTCTGGCTTTCTTTCAGCTCTGGCTCTGAATGAGGCTCTGGCTCTGGCTCTGATTCATGGTCTCACTCTGACTCTGATTCAGGGTCTCGCTCTGGCTCTGGCACTCTATCAAGGACTGTTTCAGACTCAGGCTGTGGCTGTGGCTCTGCCTCTGTTTCAGGCTCATTCTCTGTTTGAGGCTGTGTCTCTGTTTCAGGCTCCGGCACTGTATCAAGTACTGTTGCAGACTCAGGCTGTGTCTCTAGGCTGTGGCTGTGGCTGTTGCTCTGGTTCGGGCTGTGGCTCTTTTTCAGGCTCTGGTTCTGAATGAGGGCTTGGTTATGGCACTGATTCAGGGTCTCGCTCTGTCTCTGGCTGTGTCTCTGTTGCACCTCAAACGGTGGTTTGTTGTTGTTGTTGTTGTTGTTGTTGTTATTTTCTTTCTGGGGTGGGACAAATGTTTAGTTGGGGCGGGGATTATTTTAAGTTTAGCATAATTGTTTCTTGCTTTGTTTTTCTTTTACTATCTTTTTAGGTTATTGTATAGTTTGTATTTTGATTTTTAAGGGGAAAGGGTCAGGGCTGCCTGGGACGGGGCCTCAGCCAACAGAATGGCTGGGGCAGGTTCCCTACGGGGGGATGTATTGGAACACCCAATCTCTGTTATCGCGGGTGGGAGGAGCAGTTGCGCTAAGACCAGACCACGTCTTTACCGAAGATCTGGTTCTGACTCTGATTCTGATTCTCTGATTCTGGCTCTCTATCAAGGGCTGTTTCAGACTCAGGCTGTGGCTGTGGCTGTGGCTGTTGCTCTGGTTCTGGTTCTGGCTCTGGCTCTGGCTCTTTCTCAGGCTCTGGTTCTGAATGAGGGCTTGGTTCTGGCACTGATTCAGGGTCTGGCTCTGGCTCTGGCTCTGGCACTCTATCAAGGACTGTTTCAGACTTAGGCTGTGGCTGTGGCTCTGCCTCTGTTTCCATTCTTACAATGGAATGTACACAAAACAATAATCCTTTCTATATAAATTTTCCAATACATTCTGAAAACATAATAAATCCTTAATTGTTGTCCACCTCCTTTTAGTTCCTTTATCACTCGAATGCTAGCATGGAGTCAAAACTATGATTGTATTTTTGAACATATCTTGTATAACCATCCCATTTTTCTGCAAATTTTTGCTTTGAGATTCCTCTTGAGGCAAGGAAAAGGGCTACCCCTATGCTATTCATATAATCAGTTATCAGAAATCAATATATTCATATATGCTCACACATAATCAAGGCTTACAGTATTTTATAATCCATTTTGAATCAAAGGGAAGCTGTGCCTTAGCTAACTGCATATTGCTTGAAACAGCAAAGTTTAGAACCGACCTTTCCCCTACTACATCTGTGAACCCTGGACATGGGGAAGACGTGAATCAGAGATTCTGGTACAAAATCCCCTCAGATACAGGCTAAATTAGTCCACAGAACAGGAAGAGCAAAACCACAAAAACTCCAAACTCCCTGTCCTGTCATAACTAGGGGAGAGGTTAGACAGAGCGTCACTGCAAGCATCGGAAAGCAGAACTTGAACTCGGTGTTTGACCAGTGCTTGACCAGGTGCTGGAAGCATGGCCAGAAGCTTGCTAATTGGCTATTCCTTGCTGACAATATCGTGACTGTCTCATGGCTGTCTCATGATCTATGATTTGCTGTGATCTACTCAGGTATAAAGACCTCTGGATTTCTGTCAATCGGGGTCCCAGTTCTTTTGGAAGAGATTCCAACTGGGTCCTTATTGCCTGGCAATAAGCTTCACCTTCTTTTTCTCCATTTGCTGAGTCTGCCTGATCCTTATTTTGCACCTAGTGAGTACCTGCTCACGTTCACTTGCATCATTTGGTGCCGTGCTCAGGTCATACAGGCCAGTAGGGTTTTTTTTTACCCCAAAAGAGCCTTGCCAGCTCGGGCGGGGGAACACGTCGGAGGGACCTTGTTCCGACTCCAGGCGCCAATCGGACATTATTTCCGAAGGAGAGGGGCAACCGCCTTCGGCGTGGGCTTCCGTCAGGGCGAAGGCAACGACCGAGGGAGAATCTGAACGTGAGCCAACAAGAAAAGCACGCCACGAAAGGAACTCACTGTGAGTAGAGTAAAGAGATAAAAATGAGTGCTTGATCAACACTCTGAGCGATCCACCAGTAACCTCCCGTTAAAGGGAAAAGGATCCCAAAAGGGAAGGGAGGAAAAGCTGGGTCTGCCAAGGGATAGGAGGAAAAGGTTCTGCAGAAAAAGGTTTGGGGAAAAAAAAGAAAAAACAGCTGTGGGGGGGGGGTGAGAGAGAAAAGTGTTGTGTGTTTTTGCCAAAGGGTTTTCGCCGCAAGCAAAGGGGGGTGAAACGGCTGTGTGCATGAATGACTGAATATCCCGGGACTTGTGGCTGGGGGAACTTGTGGCTGGGAGATTTGTGGTTGGAAGATTTATGGTTGGATGAGTAAGGGCTGGTTTAGAAAGGAAGAGTTGAAGAAAGGAAAGATTGTGAGCAAGCGAAGAAAGGTTAGGAAAGTGAGGGAGGAGTGTGCTGTGGTTTCCTGGTCCTATTTTTGAAACCTGCCTGACAAAAGCGTTTTGCCTGGTGAAAAGGGAAAAGCTTTTGCAAGAAATGGGGGGGAAATGTTCAAAGGACATTCAAGCTTGTACACCCCTAGAATGTATGATAGAGAATTTTAAAAGAGTCTTTCCGGAAGAAGCAGGAGAGGTCAGACCAAGTAAGGAGATTTTGAAGAAATATTGCCAACAGATGTGGCCTGCCCAGGTTAAAAATTGGCCCCCAGAAGGAACATTTAATTTAAGATTATGTCAAGCAGTTATGGACTCAATAATGCAAAAACCGGACTTATTTAAGGAGCAGTATTATTATATTATTAAATGGATTACAATATGTTTGAAAAATCCAGACTGGCTCAAAACAAAGGAAGTGGTAGCAGCTGTGAGATTTTTGCTGTAAGGCAGGAAGCCAGGAAAACCACAAATTCTTCTGCAACTGACAGGAAAATTTATGTTGCTCCGCCGGAGGAAGAGGGAATCCTCCCCCCTCCATATAACTATAGCAACAGAAATCAAGCAATATTGCCGCCTTCAGGGCAAGTATTGGCACCTCAGAATACACCGGCAGGACAAACCCATCAGATCCCTATGCCCAGCCAATCTCAGCCAACTGTAAATAACTCTTTGCAAGCCACAAATAGCGTCTTGCAGGCTGCCCCGCCTTCTCAAGCATCGCTGGATGTGCCTAGCCTTCCAGATTTGCCTTCCCAGCCAAAACAAACGACAGGTTTTGATAAAAACACGTTACCCTCCCCTCCCGAGGAAAAATTCAACCAGGACATGTCAGCCTGGCAGACACAGACAGGGGGAGCGGAAGGAGGAACCAGTACATTTCAAATGTCTGGAGCATGGGGGGAACAAATCAATTCGTTGAAAACCCCAGAAAGCCGTGACAGTTCAAATTTATGGAAATTGATGGATGCTATTACAGATTCTGGACAGAAATTGGTCCTAAAAATGAGAGAAACTTTTGAATCTGTTAGCAATTTAAATTTAATTCTCGGTTTTTTGCCCTGCCAGATGTAAAGGTTTTGCCCTGCCAGATCTGAAACTGTATTACGAGGCTTCATGTCTTTGCTGGACGAAAGAGTGGATTAAATTGGAGAATAATGAATTGTTGGACCTAGAGGGATTCAACAATAGATTTGGGTGGCATGCCTATTTATGGCACGAAAAAAAGAGAGTCCATAAGGGTTTTGAGAACCACATATTCCGAGGTCCTTTAATTGAGGTATGGGATAGATATAAAAATCTATTAGAACCTAGAACACCACGCTGGTTTTCACCTCTAGAAGCAAAGAGTATAAAGAGACCAAATATGGGAAGTAAATGGATAACATATGACCAACTGTTATACAAAGAAGGGGGAAAGTGGAAAATAAAACCGTATGAGCAGGTGAAGGAACATGTACATGACTGGATGCACTACTTCCAAATGAACGAGGTGTTTAAGAAAGATGGTAAAGAACGAGGTTTCATGGATAAGGAATCAATATTTCAAAGCGAGGTTGTAGACAATGATACGAAAAATTTATCCAAAATGTACAAACTGTTGTTGGATTGGAATCTGGTAGATGAAGAAGTCAAGTCGGTAATGATTAGCTGGGCAAAGGATGTGGGTCACAATATACAATTTGAGGAATGGGAAAAATTATGGAAGGAGGGCTTAAAATTCACTGCATGTACGACGTTAAAAGAAAATACGATGAAGATGTTCTATAGATGGTATATGACACCGGTGAAATTGGCGAAGATGTATAAGACATGCAATAGGTGCTGGAAGTGTAAGGATAAGGAGGGTACTTTCTATCACATGTGGTGGGGCTGCGGGAAGGTGAAAGACTTCTAGGAGAAAATATACAATGAGTTAAAGAAGATCTTAAAGTATACGTTTAGAAAGGAGCCAGAGGTCTTTTTATTAGGAATAGTAGGAAAGGAGATAAAAAGGGAAGACCGCAAATTTTTTAGATATGCAATTACAGCCGCAAGAGTGGTATTGGCCCAGAGATGGAGACAGCAAGAAATACCGACCATAGAAGATTGGAGAATAAAATTGTTAGAATACGCAGAGCTAGATAAATTGACAGGGAAGATTAGATACTTAAGAGACCAAAAGTTCATCGGGGACTGGGAGAAATATGTAGAGTATCTGGAATGCTTAAGTAAAGGACAGATGACGCTTAAGGGATTTAAAGAAGCACTGTAAAAAAGTAATAAGTATTGTTTAAAGGGAATAGGAGGAAAAGAGATAAATAATGTCAATACAAGTCTGATGAATGCGTAATGAAAGTGACGAATACGGATGATTTACGGGACAGCTGAGGGAAGTACAAAAGAGAAAGAAGTTATGAAAATGATGTGAAACTATTGTATATATATATATATATATATATATATATATATATATATATATATAATTTTTTGTTGTTGTTGTTGTTTTGTTTTGTCTTATGTTTAATAATAAAAATTATATGGAAAAAATAAAAATAAAAATGAGAGAAACTGATTTGCCTAGCGCATCTCAAAGCCCGGCCTCGCCCAGTTTTCCAAAGGGAGGTTATTATTTGCGAAATAACAAGGGGGCACCAGCGCTGATGCTTCCCCTGAGGGCCGTCTTAGGGCCCCAAGACTCTCGCCCGGTAGATGCCAATGGAAGACCGACCGGTCCTTGGCCAGCGAGGACGGTCACATTCCAATACGTCCCTTTTACAACAACAGATTTATTGAATTGGAAAACACATACAGTACCCTTTTCAGAGAAACCTCAGGCCATGCTGGATTTAGTTGCTTCCATTATGGTAACTCATCTGCCCACATGGCAGGACTGCAGACATCTTTTAATGACTCTTTTCACCTCTGAGGAAAGGAGAAGAATAGATTCCACTGCAGATAACAATCTCAAAACCCAGGTGCCCAATTCTGAAAATAATCCGGATGCGTGGGTTCGTGCCAGGTATCCACTTTCAGATCCAGGGTGGGACCCTGATAGGGATAAGGACGCCTTGGACAATTATCGGCAGGAAGTTTTAAAGGCTATAAAGGGAGCTGCCAGGAAGCCTACCAATATTTCTAGGGTTTCTGAAGTCGTTCAACTGGGTGATGAATCTCCTTCCAACTTTTTGGAACGCTTAATGGAGGCATATAGAATCTATACTCCCTTTGATCCAGAAGCCCCAGAAAGTAAGCAAATGGTAAATGCGGCATTTGTGGCTCAGAGTGCTTCTGACATAAAGAGGAAATTACAAAAGTTAGATGCCTTTGAAACATTGCAAATGGAACAGCTCCTAGCAATCGCACAAAAGGTTTACTTGAACAGGGAAAATGAGGTTAAGAAGGACAGAGTTCGGGAATTGAAGCAAAAGGCAGTGTTTTTGGCTGCAGCCATCAGTCAAGGCTCAGCATATGATGCAGGTGCCCAAGGGAGAGGTTCAAATAGGGCACGTGGAAGAGGAAGAGGAAGGCGACTGCCATTGGGAAGAAATCAGTGTGCAATTTGCAGGAAGGAAGGTCATTGGAAACAGGAGTGCCCTGATGCAAGGGAAACAGAGGGAGAAGGTGGATTCAGGGAACAGAGGGAACGTGGACGTGGATGGGGATTGCAACGTGGGAAGATGCAAGCAGGAAGATATGTGAGAAACAGAGCAAGTAGCAGAGATTTTGTTGGGTTAGCGCAATTGGAGGAATATGAGAATGAGAATGCATAGGACAGACCGGGCTCAACTCTTTCCTTAGGCTCCCAAGAGCCCATGGTCTCGGTCAAACTGGGGAGCCGCTTAGTGAATTTTATGATAGACACAGGAGCCCAATTTTCGGTGCTCACGAAGCCGTTAAAAGCAAAAAGCAACCAAGCAGTGACAATTGTGGGGGCCACGGGCAACAGGGTTCTAAAACCGTTTCTGCAACCTCAAGAATGCCAGATTGGAGGGAAAACCCTTACACATCAATTTCTGTATGTGCCAGAATGCCCCATTCCCTTGCTGGGACGTGACTTTCTGTCAAAGGTTCAAGCCCAAATCACTTTCACACCAAAAGGGGCAGAAATGAAATTACCCGAGGCTGCTACAGGGATTGTTACAGTAGAAGTCCCTAGAGAACAGGCCTGGAAAATGATGGTGGCTTTATCAAATAAGGACTCCCAAAGGGAAAAATCACAGATTCCAAAAAATCTGAGAGCCCCACCTGGAGTATGGGCAGAGGATAACCCACCAGGCATGGCAAAGAACATAGCACCATTCATAATAGATCTAAAGCCAGGGGCAAAGCCAATAGCAACTCGGCAATACCCTATCCCAAGACAAGCAGCAGAGGGAATGCAGATGCACATAGACAAGTTTTTGCAATATGGATTTTTGGTAAAGTGCCAGTCCAGCTGGAATTCTCCACTTTTTCCAGTGCGTAAGCCTAATTCGGATCAGTTTCGCCCAGTCCAAGATCTGAAAAGGATTAATAATTTAATACAGACATTGCATCCCTGTTTACCCAATCCTTATAATCTCTTAGGATTGGTTCCATCAGAGGCAACTGTGTTTACAGTGTTGGACTTAAAAGATGCATTTTTCTGTTGCCGTGTTGCATCTCAAAGCCAGCCAATATTTGCATTTCAATGGGAGGATCCTTACAAGGGGACAAAAACTCAATTAACGTGGGCAAGGCTGCCTCAGGGATTCAAGAATTCGCCAACACTTTTTGGTACAGCATTAGCCCAGGATTTGTCTAAATTCCCTTCAGTACCTGGGAAAACGGTTCTTCTTCAATTTTTGGATGATTTATTGCTTGGATGTGACAGCTATGAGACTTGTAAAAGGGCCACAGAGGATTTGCTTTATCTCCTTTGGGAGGCAGGATACAAGGTGTCTCGGAAAAAGGCTCAAATTTGCCAAGAGACAGTGAAATATTTGGGTTTTCACATTTCTCACCAGCAGAGGGCGTTGGGATCCGAAAGAAAAGAAGCCATATGTATCATTAAGGAACCCACAAGCCGCAGACAATTGCGGGGGTTTTTGGGGGCAGCAAGCTTGGATCCCTGATTTTAGCACCCTAGCAAAGCCTCTTTATGAAAGCACAAAAGGTAGAGAGAATGCTCATTTTGAGTGGCATGCAGAGCAAAGGAAAGCTTTTAATATGTTGAAGTCTAAACTGATGCAGGCACCAGCCTTAGCCTTGCCAAGTCTGGATAAACCTTTTTATCTTTATGTTCACGGGAAATCTGGGGTTGCAGCAGGAGTCTTGACTCAAGTATTGGGAAGCTGGAAAAGACCTGTAGCTTATTTGTCAGAACAGCTGGATGCAGTGGCAAAAGGATGGCCACCTTGTATGAGATCAGTAGCTGCAACAGCTTTATTGCTCAAAAAGGCATTTAAATTCACCTTTGGACAGGAAATTTATGTGAATGTGCCTCATGCTGTTTTAACATTAATGGAATACAAAGGAAGTTATTGGCTTTCCAACGAACGAATGGCAAAATACCAAGGGCTTTTATGTGGTAACCCACAAGTACATTTGCAAGTTGTAAACACCTTGAACCCCGCTTCCTTGCTACCCCTTCCCGAGTCAGTGGACCATGAGCCTCATGATTGCATTCAAGTAATGGACACAATTTATTCCAGTCGTCCAGATTTGCAGGATGAGCCTTTAAAAGACCCAGATGTGGAATATTTCACAGATGGAAGCAGCTTCATAAAGGAGGGGCAAAGGAGGGCAGGATATTCTGTGGTTACTCAAACTGATGTCATTGAAGCACGGCCTCTGCCAATTTCATCCTCAGCGCAGAAAGCAGAACTTGTGGCTTTAACCAGAGCACTTCAGCTAGCAGCTGGCTGTAGCGTAAACATTTACACAGACTCAAAGTTTGCTTTTTTGACTTTACATGCCCACGGGGCCTTGTGGAAAGAAAGAGGGCTCATTAGTGCAGAAGGGAAAGCGCTGAAATATGGCCCGGAATTAGAAGCGCTTTTGGAAGCTGTATGGGCTCCAAGGAAGGTTGCGCTCATACATTGCCGAGGCCACAGCAAAGAAGCCACGAAAACGGCAAAGGGAAATCAATTTGCAGATCTAGCTGTAAAACGGGCTGCTCTATTGCCACCGCCACCTGCCTCAATAATCGCTTCTCTTTTTCCTACAGCAGTTGATGTAGAGCAATTAAAACCCATTTATACAGAGGCAGAAGCAAAATGGGCCCAACAAGAGGGGGCTTACAGAATGCCACCACAGGATGGATGGTTTATCCTACCAGACCAGCGTGTATTTGTCCCGGAAGCCTTAGGCAGGGACATAGTAAAACAATATTATGAATCCACTCACTATGGGTCCACAGCATTGCGGGAAAGCCTGAATAGGCAATTTTACATAACTAGGATATCCCAGCTGGCAGAAGCAGTATCACGCGCATGCCTTCTGTGTGCAAAAAACAACCCCAAGCAAGGACCAGTACCTCCGCCAGGAATACAGCAAACAGGCTTAATGCCAATGGAGAATTTAATAGTGGATTTCACGGAAATGCCCAAGGCAAAAGGTTATAAAGCGCTTTTGGTTTTTACATGTTCTCTTACAGGCTGGCCTGAGATTTATCCCGCTAGAACAGAAAAGGCCCAGGAAGTAGTAAAGCGCCTCCTAACAGAAATCATTCCAAGGTTTGGTCTACCAAGATGTATAGGCAGTGACAATGGTCCAGCTTTCGTTGCATCAATAGTGGATGGTGTATGCAAGGTGAAATATACTCAGAGTCGCAAAGTGATTTCATGCTCTTTATTCAGCTCATAGTGGTGAGGAGGAATGAATGAATGTCCCCTCAAAGTATCTGCTTTATATACATTATTTACACAATGGGCTGCACATGATTGGCTAATTCTGGAATTCTACTGTAAGCCAATCAGTAGAATTGATTGGCTCCCCTCTAAGTGCCAGTCCTGCCCGGGAGAATTGATTGGCTCCCCTCTAAGTGCCAGTCCTGCCCGGGAGGTCGCATTCATAGTCCTTGAGGTATGCCGGCGGCCTACGTGTGCGTTGCGGCCTGGAGTGTTCCCTGGTCCGGGGTTCAGGTTCTGGCTCGTGTTCCAAGGATGCTGGCTGTGATGGGGCTGTTTGGTCTGGTGCAACCGGCTCGCTCAGTCGTGGTTCTGGTTCCGGTGTCCTTTCGGCCTCACGGGTCCTCTCTGTGTTTACTGATTCTGCCTCTCCTGCTGGCCCCTGCTGCTCTATGGGTCTCACTGCCCCACTGTTCCCTTGGGACTCATCTGACCTGTCCTCCTCCTCCTGGTTTTCTCCCGGGAATCGTCGCCGTATCTGGTCACAGTGGCGACGCCAGCATTGCCCCCCATCTGTTAGCACCTCATACGACACGGGGCCAGTGACCCTGGTGACTGTGGCGGGTACCCATGCTGGGCCTGCCCCAAAATTCTTTGCGTACACTGGGTCCTGAGCCTCGAAGGTCCGGGGGTTCTTGCCTTCCCCCACCACTGCCTCATCCTGAGCTCTATCGGGGTGAAGGCGGTCCAATCTGATTGCAAGGCGCCGACCCATTAGTAGTTCAGCGGGGCTCCGGCCAGTCGTTGAGCTGGGGGTGCTGTGCTGTGCTAGAAGGAATGTGGCAAGGCGGTACACCCAATCCCCTTGCGTCATGCGGCGAAGGGTTTCCTTGGTGGTCCGCACCATGCGTTCTGCTTGGCCATTGGTGGCAGGGTGGAATGGTGCCGAACGGATGTGGCGGATGGCGTTCTGCGCTGTGAAGGTTTGGAATTCTCCTGACGTAAATGCAGTCCCGTTGTCTGAGACGAGAGTGTCAGGGAGCCCGTGGGTTGCAAACAGCCTGCGTAGTACCCGGATGGCTGCGGACGTAGAAGTGGACGGTACCAATGCGACTTCCAGCCATTTGGTGTAGGAGTCCACCACTATGAAGAATGTTTTCCCCTGTAAGGGGCCAGCGAAGTCCACATGCAGGCGTGACCATGGTGCTCGGGCGCACTCCCTGGACTGGGGCCCTTGGGGGATCTGGGCGGGATTCTTGGCAGGCCTGGCAGTGTTTGACCCAGGCCTCTATCTCTCCGTCGATCCCCGGCCACCACACATAACTCCTGGCCAGGGCCTTCATTCTTACTACCCCTGGGTGTGTCTCGTGTAGGGCTGTGAGAACCCTTTTGCGGAGGGGCTGGGGAACAACAACCCTGCTTCCCCATAACAGGCACCCCTTGTGGGCCGACAGTTCATGTTTGCGGGTCGTGTAGCCGGCGAATTCTGGCCCGGGGCTGCTGCTGGGCCATCCCCTCCACACCCAGTCCAGGACCCGGGAGATGACCCTATCTTTCTTGGAATGGTGTGCAACTTCTTGTGCCTGAATGGGGCGGTCGGGAAGCAGCTCCAGGCTCATAACCTCTTGTGCAGGTGCTGGGTCGGGGCCTGTTTCCGGTAGTGGTAGCCTGCTGAGGGCGTCCGCATGGCCCATCCCCTTCCCAGGGCGGTGAACCAGTGCATACTGGTAGCTGGCAAGGAAAATTGACCACCTGAGGA
This sequence comes from Podarcis erhardii, assembly GCF_964252035.2. NCBI lineage: Eukaryota > Metazoa > Chordata > Lepidosauria > Squamata > Lacertidae > Podarcis > Podarcis erhardii. Next base: position 21,344,258 of record NC_138506.1, on the reverse strand, counting down.
CGCGAGGAGACAGCACTTGGGGGGTCTGCTTTTCGGGGGCAAACAAGCCAAGCAACGGCTTGTGGTCAGTCACCACGGTGAAGGGCCGCCTGTACAAGAAATCATGGAATTTTTTTACTCCCTTCACGATTGCCAGACCCTCCTTGTCGATTTGCGAGTAGTTCCGCTCGGTTTCATTGAGTGTCTGGGAAAAGTATGCCACCGGTACCTCTCTTCCATCCGGGAGTTGGTGTCCCAGGACAGCGCCAATGCCATAGGGCGTCGCATGCTAGCACCACCGGCAGCCTCTCGTCGAAGTGTGCCAAGACCGAGTTTGAGACAAGCAAGTCCTTGACTGCCTGGAATGCGGCCTCCTGGCGCTGGCCCCACACCCAAGGGGCCCGCTTGTCCAGGAGTCTGTGTAGGGGCTCCGCTACCGCCGCCTTGTGGGGAAGGAAGGAATGGTAAAAGTTCAATAGTCCCAAGAAGGCCTGAAGTTCAGTCTTGTTCTTGGGCGCTGGGGCATCACAAATGGCCCGTACCTTGTCCCCAGTCGGGTGGACCCCTTCTGCGTCCACCATAAATCCCAGAAAGTCCACCTGAGGCACTCCTAGTAGACATTTTTCCCGCTTCACCTTGAGACCCGCCGTCTGGAAACGGTGCAGAACGGTGCGGAGGCAGTCCTCAAACTCCTCTGGTGTGGGCCCGGCAATCAACTCATCATCGAAGAAGGGGGTGACACCAGGAATCCCTTTAAGGAGAGAGTCCATTAGATTCTGGAATATGCCTGGTGCCACGCTGACACCGAATTGCAGCCGCTTTACCCTGAACGCTTCTCTGTGCGTCACAATCGTCTGTGCCTCTGCTGTAGCCTCATCTACTGGCAGCTGTTGATATGCTTGGGCCAAGTCCAGCTGAAGCCTGGATACACGGTGCGAGGCAGCGGTGCGGCAGGTGGCGGTGCTGCGGTGCTGTGTGTGGCAGTCAGCTCAGCGGGATCCCACCTTCGTCGCCAGTGAAATATACTCAGAGTCGCAAAGTGATTTCATGCTCTTTATTCAGCTCATAGTGGTGAGGAGGAATGAATGAATGTCCCCTCAAAGTATCTGCTTTATATACATTATTTACACAATGGGCTGCACATGATTGGCTAATTCTGGAATTCTACTGTAAGCCAATCAGGTTGTGGATTTACTTCAATCTGGAGTATGATTGGGTGGTTCCTGCCAACCAATCATACTGCTGCATTGCTCTAGGACCAATCAGACTGCTGCATTCTGAATCCTATTGTTCTAGGACCAATCAGACTGCTGCCTTTTGGATCCTATTGTTCTAGGACCAATCAGACTGCTGCAGTTTGGATCCTATTCAACTCAGTACATAACACAAGGCTTTGCAAATACAATGGAAACTACATGTGGCCTATAGACCTCAAAGCTCAGGGAAAACAGAAAGGATGAATCGGACTCTCAAAACACAGTTAGCAAAATTGTGCCAGGAAACTCATTGTAAATGGGTAGACTTGTTGCCTATAGCTTTGTTTAGGATCAGATGTTCACCAACAAAGAGACTAAAACTTTCTCCTTTTGAACTTTTGTATGGGAGACCTCCTCCAATAACCACGGGAATTACAGCAGACTTAACTCAAGTGGGGGGACAGAGAACAGCAGAGCAAATCCAGGCTCTTTGTCGTATCTCTCTTGATTTAAACAGGTGGTGTCTCGAACGCACTCCCATCAGTTTAGCCGATCCAGTCCATCCTTTCCGTCCAGGAGACCTGGTTTGGGTGCGAGAGTGGAAAAGCGAACCGCTGACGGCTCGGTGGAGAGGTCCCTACACGGTTCTGCTGGCCACGCCTACAGCGGTAAAGGTAGCGGAAATCACCCCATGGATTCATCATTCTCGTCTGAAGCGGTCTGAGGGACATTGGAACTGTGAGCTGAACCCATCTGACCCTCTGAAGTTGAAGCTCACCAGGAACCCCTGCACCTAGCCCCTCCGGAAGCGGGCAGGAGCACGGGCAACGGGACTACAGGTCTGCTCTCACTGCACCTGGAAGCCAGTGAGTCTACGCACACCGGAAGATTTGGGAGCTGCACCAGCGTATGGGAGGACCCCTACCGGTTAAAATATCAGTCAATCCTAGATTCCAGCCAGACTTTGCATATAAACCCTTAGTAGAAATAACGATTACAAGGGCTGATAAAAGGTGGGACATTCGTGATAAGTGGGTGGATTGGGTAACTGCATACGGTGGTTACATTCCTTTCTTTCTTTGGGAATTCTACATACCAGATTGGGCACAAGCAGGTCCAAGACAATAGTTTCACATACAGAGGGAAGAGTACATGCCAGGGGAACCAAGGAGAGCCGTACGCAGCTTCTCCAACCCACCTCCCCAAGGGGCATTTTCCCGCACTGTACTGGTCACTGTAGTTGTTTTTCCTCCACCACCCACAGGTCCTTTCAAGGTAGCAGTTGCAGAGTGTATACAGGGTGAGTTGACCCCACCAGCTCGACCAGAACCCGGGGACCACTAATAAGTCCACTGGGTGCGGCCAGGCGGGGGGTTGTCTCGCAAAAAGGTATGTTCTGGTACCTGCTACCTTATATAATTGTTGCAATTTCACTCCTTCTTGTCCTGATCATTCTATTCTGCATATATAAGAAGGATCATGGTAGTGACACCAACCCAGAGCCGGAACTGATAAGGTTCAACCCTGAGGGCCTACGGGGGGAAGTTGAAGATGAAGCTTCTGTTCATATTGATGTGCTTGTGGCTCCAGAGAGGCCCAATGGTAGTGGGTAATGCCTTTATAAAACATGCTGAACACATGTTCCAAATATATGGGGAGAATGCTACCTTATATTATGAACACCCAAGGAAGGTAGCAGACATGTCCCTAATACCAGGATTAATCAAGGATCCTGATGTTGTTTTGGCAGGCTTGCTTTACAATCAGAGTGGCCTCTTTGCAGCCCCACCTTCTGAAATGAATGACATCCCCTATCGATACATCCGATACACCAGAACCACAAAAGGCCTATGTTTTTGTTGTCATTCCACTGGAGTATGGAATTCCAAATGGAAGTATTGGCCCCAAGTTAAGTACCACATTGACAAAGGATGGCTGGGAAACTATACCCAATGCACGGATAAATTTTGGCTTTGGGGGTCCCACAATGCCTCCTACCAGGGCAATACTACCTCTTCAGATTTGTACCCATACTTTCCCCAGTATTCGGTTAATTTCACTGGACAAGGGTCCATTTGTTCTGGCTGGATGATTAAAGATCCTAACCTTTGGTTTCTATATGATGGATTGGCGACAAAATTCCACCCAGGAAATTTCCAGTGTGTCGGCGTGGGCGCATTTACGTTTCCGGTTACGGTGGAGGTCAATCACCAGGTACCCCACCTTGGAAGCAGACGGAAAAGGGCAGCCCTAGGCGAACACTGTGCAGATGAAATTTTCCTGTCAAATTCTGTAGGGAGCGTTGGGGGAGGATTTATAGGATTCCTCTCGATGGGTGTTTATCCAGGAATAGTTTCTGAGCAAAATAGACAGGCGCTGTTTGCTCTTACATGCAGGCTGGAGAAAACTATCAATGCCACCACCCGTGTTTTGCGCTCCCTGCAGGCAGAGGTTGAAGATTTGAACCAATTGACGATGACCCATAGATTGGTTTTGGATTACCTCCTTGCATGTTCAGGCGGTTTTTGCAAAATTGTCCCAAAGGGTCAATGCCAGGTAAAATTCCATGATCTTAACAAGACAATCGAGGACGAATTGCAAAAACTGCAGTCTTTGGTAGCTGACAACACACCCACTCAGAATCCCTGGGGAGAGATGTGGTCATGGATCCCAGGGGAGGGGTGGGTGCACAGCCTTCTGACTGCCTTAGCCATAGGAGGTTTTATTTTTCTGTTGCTTCTTTCTGTAATCCCTTGCTGTCTGTCTTTGCTTAGGGGGATGATAGCCCGCAATGTTAAGCATCTCACTGACCCTCAGATTCTGGCAATATACCGAGCTTTGCCCCCAGTGCCAGATGAGCCAGAGGAAGATGATGGTTACGAGCGAATGCATAGGGAACCGGTTCCAGTGCAGGAACAGGCCCCTTTGCAGGAAGCAGTGGTTTATTCTGATGTCCAGAGTGGTGTTAAGCTCAGGAATCAGATGAATCTTCTTTCTGAGCTTGAAAAGGGGGGAATGAGGCAAGGAAGAAGGGCTACCCCTATGCTATTCATATAATCAGTTATCAGAAATCAATATATTCATATATGCTCACACATAATCAAGGCTTACAGTATTTTATAATCCATTTTGAATCAAAGGGAAGCTGTGCCTTAGCTAACTGCATATTGCTTGAAACAGCAAAGTTTAGAACCGACCTTTCCCCTACTACATCTGTGAACCCTGGACATGGGGAAGACGTGAATCAGAGATTCTGGTACAAAATCCCCTCAGATACAGGCTAAATTAGTCCACAGAACAGGAAGAGCAAAACCACAAAAACTCCAAACTCCCTGTCCTGTCATAACTAGGGGAGAGGTTAGACAGAGCGTCACTGCAAGCATCGGAAAGCAGAACTTGAACTCGGTGTTTGACCAGTGCTTGACCAGGTGCTGGAAGCATGGCCAGAAGCTTGCTAATTGGCTATTCCTTGCTGACAATATCGTGACTGTCTCATGGCTGTCTCATGATCTATGATTTGCTGTGATCTACTCAGGTATAAAGACCTCTGGATTTCTGTCAATCGGGGTCCCAGTTCTTTTGGAAGAGATTCCAACTGGGTCCTTATTGCCTGGCAATAAACTTCACCTTCATTTTCTCCATTTGCTGAGTCTGCCTGATCCTTATTTTGCACCTAGTGAGTACCTGCTCACGCTCACCTGCATCACTCTGAGTTTGCTAGTCAATTGAGCCGTCTCCACCAATTCCTGTAATTTGATTTGCCAATCTGTTATTTTTGGAGCCTCGTGATCTTTCCATCCCTTGGCCACAAGTAGACGAGCTGCTGCGGTTGCATACAAGAATACCTCTCTTAGATTTTTGGGGATCTCTTTATCTAAAATACTTCATAGAAATGCCTCCGTTTTTTTCGTAAAAGTTATCCCCATCATCTTTTTTAATTCATCGTATATTCCCCCCCCCCAAAAAAAAATCTTAATCTTTTCACACGTCCACCACATGTGGCTCATGTCACCGTTATTTCCTCCACATCTCCAACAAGCATTCGCCAAATTTTTATACATTCTTGATCATCTGGAAGGAGTGAGGTACCATCTATGAGCCATTTTCATCATGTTTGCTCTTATATTATACAGTGGTGCCTCGCAAGACGAAATTAATTCGTTCCGCAAGTTTTTTCTTCTTGCGAGTTTTTCGTCTTGCGAAGCACGGTTTCCCATAGGAATGCATTGAAAATCAATTAATGCGTTCCTAGGGAGACCGCCTTCAGACCAGGTCCGGGGACAGTCTTTCCCCGGACCTCTTCTGAAGGCTGGTGGGGGGGGGGAGGACTTTTCTCCCCACCGCCAGGCTTCAGAACAGCCTTCTGAAGGCTGGCGGTGGGAAGAAAAGCCCTTCTCCCGCCGCCAGCCTTCAGAAGAGTTCCTGCAGGGCTGCCTAGGCTGCGAATAGCAGCCTGCTGCCGGGTGCGAGGGACGCTCTGAAGCAGAGCGCCCCTCGCCCGGGGCAGACATCTGCAGCTTGGGGAGCCCTGCAGGACTTCCCCACAGGGCTCTCCAAGCTGCGGATAGCAGCCTGCTGCCCCGCACGAGGGGCGCTCTTAAGCAGAGCGCCCCTCGGGTGGGGCAGACATCTGCAGCTTGGGGAGCCCTGCAGGACTTCCCCACAGGGCTCTCCAAGCTGCGGATAGCAGCCTGCTGCCCCTCACGAGGGGCGCTCTTAAGCAGAGCGCCCCTCGGGCGGGGCAGACATCTGCAGCTTGGGGAGCCCTGACTTCCCCACAGGGCTCTCCAAGCTGCGGATAGCAGCCTGCTGCCCCGCACGAGGGGCGCTCTTAAGCAGAGCGCCCCTCGGGTGGGGCAGACATCTGCAGCTTGGGGAGCCCTGCCGGACTTCCCCACAGGGCTCTCCAAGCTGCGGATAGCAGCCTGCTGCCCCGCACGAGGGGCGCTCTTAAGCAGAGCGCCCCTCGGGTGGGGCAGACATCTGCAGCTTGGGGAGCCCTGCCGGACTTCCCCACAGGGCTCTCCAAGCTGCGGATAGCAGCCTGCTGCCCCGCACAGGGGCGCTCTTAAGCAGAGCGCCCCTCGGGTGGGGCAGACATCTGCAGCTTGGGGAGCCCTGCCGGACTTCCCCACAGGGCTCTCCAAGCTGCGGATAGCAGCCTGCTGCCCCGCACGAGGGGCGCTCTTAAGCAGAGCGCCCCTCGGGTGGGGCAGACATCTGCAGCTTGGGGAGCCCTGCCGGACTTCCCCACAGGGCTCTCCAAGCTGCGGATAGCAGCCTGCTGCCCCGCACGAGGGGCGCTCTTAAGCAGAGCGCCCCTCGGGTGGGGCAGACATCTGCAGCTTGGGGAGCCCTGCCGGACTTCCCCACAGGGCTCTCCAAGCTGCGGATAGCAGCCTGCTGCCCCGCACGAGGGGCGCTCTTAAGCAGAGCGCCCCTCGGGTGGGGCAGACATTCACAGCTTGGGGAGCCCTGCGGGGAACTCTTCTGAAGGCTGGAGGCGGGAGAAGGGCTTTTCTTCCCACCGCCAGCCTTCAGAACAGCCTTCTGAATGTTGGCGGTGGGGAGGAAAAACCCTCCTCCCACCGCAAGCCCCGGGAAGAGAGGAGAAGCTGCGCGCCTTCTCCTCTGTTCCCGGACCTCCCACCGCAAGCCTTCAGGACAGGTCCGGGAACAGAGGGGAAGGCACGCAGCTTCTCCTCTCTTCCCGGGGCTTGCGGTGGGAGGAGGGTTCCCCGCTGTCCCCGGAGATTTCCCTATGGGCTTTCGTTTTGCGAAGCAAGCCCATAGGGAAATTCGTCTTGCGAAGCCGCTAAAAATCGGAAAACCCTTTCGTCTTGCGGGTTTTTCGTTTAGCGAGGCATTCGTCTTGCGGGGCACCACTGTAGCTGTAAATTTCAAATTTACATTCCATCAGTTTTCCCCATCTTTTAGCATAATTGGACGGCCCACATCTTGGGCCCACTTTATCATTGAAGCCTTAACCTCCTCATCCATTATAAAAGAAGTCTATACATTTTTGCGATTATTTTGGTTTTACTATTCAGTAGTTCTCTTTCAAATCTTGAAGGCTCCTTTTCAAAACCTATCTGCTTATCCTGTCTGAACACTTCATTCACCTGGAAGTAATCTAGCCAACTAGAAAAGTGATCTTTTATTTTCTCATAACTTATCAATATTAGTTGACCCTCCTCCTCCCTCCTTAATATTGTGTTATACGTTATCCCGTTCTCTTTGATGTTGTTGCTTTTTTTAACAGCGATTGCTTCTAGTGGAGAGTTCCATCTTGGGGTTTTCTGTTCCAAATATCTTTTGTATTTTCCCCATACCTTATATATAGCATTTCTTATTATATGATTTGAAAAACTCCTATGCGTCTTTATTTTCCCATAATTAAGATAGCCATGCCACCCAAAACGGGTGTCATGACCTTCTAGATCTAAAATATCCCATTTTTTAAATAAATACCCATCTTTCAACCAGAGAAGACACGAGGCTTCGTAATATAGCTTCAAATCCGGTAACCCGTAGCCACCTCTTTCTACAGTATCTATTAATATCTTATGCTTTACTCTTGGTCTTTTACCCTTCCACAAAAATTTAGAAATTTCTTTTTGCCACTTGTTGATACTGCTGGTCTTTCCTGTAATTGGAATCGTTTGGAATAGAAAGAGTAGCTTCGGTAAAACTATCATTTTAATTACCGAAATACGGCCCAGGAATGATAAATTTAACCTTGTCCATGTCTCCAACTGTCTTTTGATATCTTTCCAACAATTGGTATAATTATCTTCATATAAGTTAATATTCTTTGGTGTTATCCATAATCCTAAATACTTGATTTTGGGGTAGATTTTAATGTGTATTATTTGTTCTAATTCTGCTTTTTCATCTGGCGACATATTTTTAACTAATAGTTTTGTCTTGTTTAAATTCATTTTGAACCCCGCAACTTTACCGTAGTCATAGATTATTTCCAACGCCTTTCTTAAACTCTGTTTTGGTTGCTCCGTAGTTATAATTAAATCGTCAGCAAATGCCCTCATTTTGTAACTTCTATTTCCCAGCATAATCCCTTTTATTTCTTTTTCTTCCCTAATTTGTTTACATAAAACTTCCAATGTTAATATGAAAATTAAGGGGGATAGTGGGCAACCTTGTCTGACCCCTTGTGTATCATCATCTGGAAGACTTTTTTTGATCTTTCGGCTAAAATATTTGCATATAATTTATAATCATAATTTAGAAGTGTGATAGGCCTATAGTTGTTAATAAGTAGATTGTCCGTACCCTGTTTTGGAATTAATGCAATAAGGCTGTCTTTCCAAGAATCCGGCATGGTTCCGTCTTTTAAGATGTTGTTCATGATACTTCTTAATGGGTCAGACAGTAAGTCCTCAATTTTTTTATAATATATTGCCGGTAGGCCGTCTGGCCCTGGTGGCTTTCCTATCTTTGCTTCCTTAATTGCTCTTTGAATTTCGTACGATGTAATAGGGGCATTCAACAGTTCTTTTTGTTCTTTAGTAAGTTTCGGAAGACAGTTCTGTTCTAAATGTTCTTTAACTTCTTCTGTTGTTTCATTTCCTTCCTTATAGATTTCTCTAAAGAATTTGAGAAATCGTTTCTCTATTTCTTTAGGGTTGTTTATTATTTTGCCTTTGCACTTAACTCTATTTATAAGCCTTTCTGCCTCTCTCTTCTTTAATTGCCATGCTAATAACCAGGCTCAGGTTCTGTTTCAGGCTGTGCCTCTGTTTCAGTCTGTATCAACCACTGTTGCAGACTCAGGCTGTGGCACTATGGCTGTAGCTGTGGCTCTGGTTCTGTTTCAGGCTCTGGCACTGTATCAAGCACAGTTTCAGGCTCAGGCTCAGGCTCAGGCTTCTGCTCTTTATTAGGCTTTGTCTCAGTCTTTGGCTCTAGCACTTATTCTAGCTCTATTTCAGGCTCGGCCTGTGTCTCAGCCTTTGTCTCTGTTTCACGCTGTTTCAGGCTCCGACGCTGTTTCAAGCCCTGTATCTGCCTCTGCCTCTGTTTCAGGCTCTGGCACTCTATCAAGCACTGTTTCTGGCTCTGGCTCTCTTTCAGGCTCTGGTTCTGAATTAGGGTTTTGTTCTGGCTCTGGCTGTGTCTCTGGATCTGGCTGTGTCTCTGCTTCAGGCTCCTACGCTGTATCAAGCACTGTATCAGGCTCTGCCTCTCCCTCTGCCCCTGGCTACGTTTAAGCGTCAGGCTCAGTTTCAGACAGTGTCTCTATTTCAGGATCCAGCACTCTATCAAGCACTATTTCAGACTCAGGCTGTGCATCTCGGCTGTGGCTGTGGATCTCGGCTGTGGCTCTAGGCTCCGGCTGTGGCTCTGTCTGTGGCTCTGGCTCTCTTTCAGGGTCTGGTTCTGAATGAAGACCTGGTTCTGACTCTGATTCAGGGTCTCATGATGGCTCTTCCTCTGCCTCTGACCCAGCTATGTTTCAGGGTCTGGCTCTCTTTCAGGCTCTGGTTCTAAATTAGGGCTCTGGTTCTGAATTAGGGCTCAGGCTCAGGCTCAGGCTCAGGCTCAGGCTCAGGCTCAGGCTCAGGCTCAGGCTCAGGCTCAGGCTCAGGCTCAGGCTCAGGCTCAGGCTCAGGCTCAGGCTCCGGCTCCGGCTCCTCCGGCTCCGGGTCCGGCTCCGGCTCCGGCTCCGGCACTGTATAATATACTGTTGCAGACTCAGGCTGTGGCTCTAGGCTGTGGCTGCAGCTATGTTTTGCGCTGCGGCCCTGTATCAAGCCCTATTTCTTTTTTCTTTTTTTTATAAATATTTATTAAGGTTTTTAAATATAAAACATAATAAACAATCTTACTTCTTTCACAACAATTTCATCACTTCTTTGGGCTCCCTCACGTCTCCCGCTCCCATTTACATCGTTAAAAAAATTTTTCCAAACAAATTATCAACTTATTTACAATCTCATGTCCACTCACACATATAATCTAGCGCTTCTTCCAAAAAGTTTTATATTTTCTTTAGTCTCACTTATCATCAAATTTAAATCTAGTTTAGTGGTGACCAGTTTTTTATAATCTAGCATCCTTCTTAACATTCAACCAAATTACAATGTTTTTGTAAATACATCTTGAATTTCTCCCAGTCTTCCTCCAACTTCTCTTCTCCCAGATCACGGATTCTGCCGGTCATCTCGGCCAGTTGCATATAGTCCATCAGCTGCATCTGCCACTCTTCCAGTGTGGGTAGATCTTGAGTTTTCCAGTTTTTTGCGATGAGAATCCTTGCTGCCGTTGTTGCATACATGAAAAATGTTCGATCCTTCTTTAACACCTTCTGGCCGACAATGCCCAGAAGAAAGGCCTCTGGTTTCTTTGTGAAGGTATACTTAAATACCTTTTTCAGCTCATTATATATCATTTCCCAGAAGACCTTCACCTTAGGGCATGTCCACCAGAGGTGAAAGAATGTTCCTTCATTTTCTTTACATTTCCAACATTTATTATCAGACGAATGGTATATTTTGGCAAGTTTAACTGGGGTCATGTACCATCTATATATCATTTTCATAACATTTTCCTTCAGAGCATTACATGCGGTGAAGTTCAGCCCAGTGGTCCACAACCTTTCCCAGTCCTCAAACATAATGTTATGCCCAATGTCCTGTGCCCATTTTATCATAGCCGATTTAACCATTTCGTCTTGTGTATTCCACTTTAGCAGCAAGTTATACATTCTAGATAATACCTTGGTCTTTGGTTCTAACAATTCTGTTTCTAACTTCGATTTCTCCACCTGGAACCCTAACTTTTTGTCATTTTTAAAAACTTCTTTAATCTGAGCATAATGTAACCAGTCTCGCACCTTATCCTTCATTTTCTCCAAACTCTGCAATTTCCAATTGTCTCCATCTTTTTCTAATATTTCCCAATATTTTGGCCATTTGGCCTCCATATTGGGTCTTTTTCGGGCCTTGGCTTCCAGAGGTGAAAGCCACCTTGGAGTTTTATTTTCCAATAAGTCTTTATATTTTGTCCAGACATTAAACACTGCTTTCCTGACAATATGGTTCTTAAAGGCCTTATTGATCTTAACTTTGTCATACCATAAATATGCATGCCAACCAAAAGCATTGTTAAAACCTTCCAGATCCAACACGTCAGTGTCTTCGAGAAGTAGCCAGTCTTTTAGCCAGCAAAAAGCTGCGGCTTCATAGTACAACTTTAAGTCTGGCAGGGCAAAGCCCCCTCTTTCTTTCGCATCTGTTAATATCTTAAACTTAATTCTGGGCTTTTTGCCCTGCCAGACAAATCTAGATATATCTTTCTGCCACTTCCGGAAGCACTCCGTTTTGTCCACAATCTGTAATGTTTGAAACAAAAACAGCATTTTTGGCAATACATTCATCTTAATAGCAGCAATTCGGCCTAACAAAGAAAGCTTCAATTTTGTCCAACTATCCAAGTCTCTCTTAATTTCAGACCAACATTTTTCATAGTTATCCTTGAATAGACTCAGGTTTTTTGCTGTTATGTTTACCCCTAGGTACTTTACCTTTTTAACCATAGTTAATTCTGTTTCTCTCTGAAACCGTTCTGACTCTATGTCTGTCAAGTTTTTTCCCAGCACCTTGGTTTTCTGTTTGTTTAATTTAAATCCCGCCACCCGACCAAAGTCCTGAATCAATTGTAATACTCTTTTCGTACTAGATTCTGGCTCCTGCAGGGTCAAAACTAGGTCATCTGCAAAAGCTTTAAGTTTGTATTGTTTCGCTCCGACCTGAATCCCTTCCACCAACCGGTCCCCTCTGATCATATTCAAGAGCACCTCCAGAACCGAGATAAATAACAAAGGGGAAATCGGGCAGCCTTGTCGTGTTCCTTTTTCAATTTTGAACTCTTCTGTAACCACATTGTTAACTATCAGTTTGGCCTTTTGTTCTGAATATATTGCATCAATCCCATTCTCAAACCCCCGTCCCACTCCCATTTCTTTCAAATTTCCCTTCATGAATTTCCAAGAAATATTATCAAAGGCCTTCTCCGCATCTATAAAAATTAACACTGCTTTTGTATTTATGTCTGTTTGCAAAAGTTCCAAAATGTCAATAATGTTCCTAGTGTTAGCAAACATATGTCTACCTGGGAGAAAGCCTGCCTGGTCTTTATGAATTACTTCATTAAGAACTCTTTTAAGTCTACTTGCCAAAATGTCTGCAAATATTTTGTAATCCACATTCAGAAGGGAAATGGGACGATAGTTTTTGAGTTGTGTCTTTTCAGTTTCAGATTTTGGTATCAATGTGATAAAAGCTTCCTTCCACGATTCTGTATCAAGCCCTATTTCTGGCTCTGGCTCTGGCTCTGGCTTTCTTTCAGCTCTGGCTCTGAATGAGGCTCTGGCTCTGACTCTGATTCATGGTCTCACTCTGACTCTGATTCAGGGTCTCGCTCTGGCTCTGGCTCTGGCTCTGGCTCTGGCACTCTATCAAGGACTGTTTTAGACTCAGGCTGTGGCTGTGGCTCTGCCTCTGTTTCAGGCTCAGGCTCTGTTTGAGGCTGTGTCTCTGTTTCAGGCTCCGGCACTGTATCAAGTACTGTTGCAGACTCAGGCTGTGGCTCTAGGCTGTGGCTGTGGCTGTTGCTCTGGTTCGGGCTGTGGCTCTTTTTCAGGCTCTGGTTCTGAATGAGGGCTGATTCAGGGTCTGGCTCTGGCTCTGGCTCTGGCACTCTATCAAGGACTGTTTCAGACTTAGGCTGTGGCTGTGGCTCTGCCTCTGTTTCCATTCTTACAATGGAATGTACACAAAACAATAATCCTTTCTATATAAATTTTCCAATACATTCTGAAAACATAATAAATCCTTAATTGTTGTCCACCTCCTTTTAGTTCCTTTATCACTCGAATGCTAGCACGGAGTCAAAACTATGATTGTACTTTTGAACATATCTTGTATAACCATCCCATTTTTCTGCAAATTTTTGCTTTGAGATTCCTCTGAGTTTGCTAGTCAATTGAGCCGTCTCCATCAATTCCTGTAATTTGATTTGCCAATCTGTTATTTTTGGAGCCTCGTGATCTTTCCATCCCTTGGCCACAAGTAGACGAGCTGCTGCGGTTGCATACAAGAATACCTCTCTTAGATTTTTGGGGATCTCTTTATCTAAAATACTTCATAGAAATGCCTCCGTTTTTTTCGTAAAAGTTATCCCCATCATCTTTTTTAATTCATCGTATATCCCCCCCCCAAAAAAAAATCTTAATCTTTTCACACGTCCACCACATGTGGCTCATGTCACCGTTATTTCCTCCACATCTCCAACAAGCATTCGCCAAATTTTTATACATTCTTGATCATCTGGAAGGAGTGAGGTAACCACCTATGAGCCATTTTCATCATGTTTGCTCTTATATTATAGCTGCCTGTAAATTTCAAATTTACATTCCATCCGTTTTCCCCATCTTTTAGCATAATTGGACGGCCCACATCTTGGGCCCACTTTATCATTGAAGCCTTAACCTCCTCATCCATTACTTCGTAGTCTAAAAGAAGTCTATACATTTTTGCGATTATTTTGGTTTTACTATTCAGTAGTTCTCTTTCAAATCTTGAAGGCTCCTTTTCAAAACCTATCTGCTTATCCTGTCTGAACACTTCATTCACCTGGAAGTAATCTAGCCAACTAGAAAAGTGATCTTTTATTTTCTCATAACTTATCAATATTAGTTGACCCTCCTCCTCCCCCCTTAATATTGTGTTATACGTTATCCCGTTCTCTTTGATGTTGTTGCTTTTTTAACAGCGATTGCTTCTAGTGGAGAGTTCCATCTTGGGGTTTTCTGTTCCAAATATCTTTTGTATTTTCCCCATACCTTATATATAGCATTTCTTATTATATGATTTGAAAAACTCCTATGCGTCTTTATTTTCCCATAATTAAGATAGCCATGCCACCCAAAACGGGTGTCATGACCTTCTAGATCTAAAATATCCCATTTTTTTAAGAAATACCCATCTTTCAACCAGAGAAGACACGAGGCTTCGTAATATAGCTTCAAATCCGGTAACCCGTAGCCACCTCTTTCTACAGTATCTATTAATATCTTATGCTTTACTCTTGGTCTTTTACCCTTCCACAAAAATTTAGAAATTTCTTTTTGCCACTTGTTGATACTGCTGGTCTTTCCTGTAATTGGAATCGTTTGGAATAGAAAGAGTAGCTTCGGTAAAACTATCATTTTAATTACCGAAATACGGCCCAGGAATGATAAATTTAACCTTGTCCATGTCTCCAACTGTCTTTTGATATCTTTCCAACAATTGGTATAATTATCTTCATATAAGTTAATATTCTTTGGTGTTATCCATAATCCTAAATACTTGATTTTGGGGTAGATTTTAATGTGTATTATTTGTTCTAATTCTGCTTTTTCATCTGGCAACATATTTTTAACTAATAGTTTTGTCTTGTTTAAATTCATTTTGAACCCCGCAACTTTACCGTAGTCATAGATTATTTCCAACGCCTTTCTTAAACTCTGTTTTGGTTGCTCCGTAGTTATAATTAAATCGTCAGCAAATGCCCTCATTTTGTAACTTCTATTTCCCAGCATAATCCCTTTTATTTCTTTTTCTTCCCTAATTTGTTTACATAAAACTTCCAATGTTAATATGAAAATTAAGGGGGATAGTGGGCAACCTTGTCTGACCCCTTGTGTATCATCATCTGGAAGACTTTTTTTGATCTTTCGGCTAAAATATTTGCATATAATTTATAATCATAATTTAGAAGTGTGATAGGCCTATAGTTGTTAATAAGTAGATTGTCCGTACCCTGTTTTGGAATTAATGCAATAAGGCTGTCTTTCCAAGAATCCGGCATGGTTCCGTCTTTTAAGATGTTGTTCATGATACTTCTTAATGGGTCAGACAGTAAGTCCTCAATTTTTTTATAATATATTGCCGGTAGGCCGTCTGGCCCTGGTGGCTTTCCTATCTTTGCTTCCTTAATTGCTCTTTGAATTTCGTACGATGTAATAGGGGCATTCAACAGTTCTTTTTGTTCTTTAGTAAGTTTCGGAAGACAGTTCTGTTCTAAATGTTCTTTAACTTCTTCTGTTGTTTCATTTCCTTCCTTATAGATTTCTCTAAAGAATTTGAGAAATCGTTTCTCTATTTCTTTAGGGTTGTTTATTATTTTGCCTTTGCACTTAACTCTATTTATAAGCCTTTCTGCCTCTCTCTTCTTTAATTGCCATGCTAATAACCAGGCTCAGGTTCTGTTTCAGGCTGTGTCTCTGTTTCAGCCTGTATCAACCACTGTTGCAGACTCAGGCTGTGGCACTATGGCTGTAGCTGTGGCTCTGGTTCTGTTTCAGGCTCTGGCACTGTATCAAGCACAGTTTCAGGCTCAGGCTTCTGCTCTTTATTAGGCTTTGTCTCAGTCTTTGGCTCTAGCACTTATTCTAGCTCTATTTCAGGCTCGGCCTGTGTCTCAGCCTTTGTCTCTGTTTCACGCTGTTTCAATCTCCGACGCTGTTTCAAGCCCTGTATCTGCCTCTGCCTCTGTTTCAGGCTCTGGCACTCTATCAAGCACTGTTTCTGGCTCTGGCTCTCTTTCAGGCTCTGGTTCTGAATTAGGGTTTTGTTCTGGCTCTGGCTGTGTCTCTGGATCTGGCTGTGTCTCTGCTTCAGGCTCCTACGCTGTATCAAGCACTGTATCAGGCTCTGCCTCTCCCTCTGCCCCTGGCTACGTTTAAGCGTCAGGCTCAGTTTCAGACAGTGTCTCTATTTCAGGATCCAGCACTCTATCAAGCACTATTTCAGACTCAGGCTGTGCATCTCGGCTGTGGCTGTGGATCTCGGCTGTGGCTCTAGGCTCCGGCTGTGGCTCTGTCTGTGGCTCTGGCTCTCTTTCAGGGTCTGGTTCTGAATGAAGACCTGGTTCTGACTCTGATTCAGGGTCTCATGATGGCTCTTCCTCTGCCTCTGACCCAGCTATGTTTCAGGGTCTGGCTCTCTTTCAGGCTCTGGTTCTAAATTAGGGCTCTGGTTCTGAATTAGGGCTCAGGCTCAGGCTCAGGCTCAGGCTCAGGCTCAGGCTCAGGCTCAGGCTCAGGCTCAGGCTCAGGCTCAGGCTCAGGCTCAGGCTCAGGCTCAGGCTCCGGCTCCGGCTCCTCCGGCTCCGGGTCCGGCTCCGGCTCCGGCTCCGGCACTGTATAATATACTGTTGCAGACTCAGGCTGTGGCTCTAGGCTGTGGCTGCAGCTATGTTTTGCGCTGCGGCCCTGTATCAAGCCCTATTTCTTTTTTCTTTTTTTTATAAATATTTATTAAGGTTTTTAAATATAAAACATAATAAACAATCTTACTTCTTTCACAACAATTTCATCACTTCTTTGGGCTCCCTCACGTCTCCCGCTCCCATTTACATCGTTAAAAAAATTTTTCCAAACAAATTATCAACTTATTTACAATCTCATGTCCACTCACACATATAATCTAGCGCTTCTTCCAAAAAGTTTTATATTTTCTTTAGTCTCACTTATCATCAAATTTAAATCTAGTTTAGTGGTGACCAGTTTTTTATAATCTAGCATCCTTCTTAACATTCAACCAAATTACAATGTTTTTGTAAATACATCTTGAATTTCTCCCAGTCTTCCTCCAACTTCTCTTCTCCCAGATCACGGATTCTGCCGGTCATCTCGGCCAGTTGCATATAGTCCATCAGCTGCATCTGCCACTCTTCCAGTGTGGGTAGATCTTGAGTTTTCCAGTTTTTTGCGATGAGAATCCTTGCTGCCGTTGTTGCATACATGAAAAATGTTCGATCCTTCTTTAACACCTTCTGGCCGACAATGCCCAGAAGAAAGGCCTCTGGTTTCTTTGTGAAGGTATACTTAAATACCTTTTTCAGCTCATTATATATCATTTCCCAGAAGACCTTCACCTTAGGGCATGTCCACCAGAGGTGAAAGAATGTTCCTTCATTTTCTTTACATTTCCAACATTTATTATCAGACGAATGGTATATTTTGGCAAGTTTAACTGGGGTCATGTACCATCTATATATCATTTTCATAACATTTTCCTTCAGAGCATTACATGCGGTGAAGTTCAGCCCAGTGGTCCACAACCTTTCCCAGTCCTCAAACATAATGTTATGCCCAATGTCCTGTGCCCATTTTATCATAGCCGATTTAACCATTTCGTCTTGTGTATTCCACTTTAGCAGCAAGTTATACATTCTAGATAATACCTTGGTCTTTGGTTCTAACAATTCTGTTTCTAACTTCGATTTCTCCACCTGGAACCCTAACTTTTTGTCATTTTTAAAAACTTCTTTAATCTGAGCATAATGTAACCAGTCTCGCACCTTATCCTTCATTTTCTCCAAACTCTGCAATTTCCAATTGTCTCCATCTTTTTCTAATATTTCCCAATATTTTGGCCATTTGGCCTCCATATTGGGTCTTTTTCGGGCCTTGGCTTCCAGAGGTGAAAGCCACCTTGGAGTTTTATTTTCCAATAAGTCTTTATATTTTGTCCAGACATTAAACACTGCTTTCCTGACAATATGGTTCTTAAAGGCCTTATTGATCTTAACTTTGTCATACCATAAATATGCATGCCAACCAAAAGCATTGTTAAAACCTTCCAGATCCAACACGTCAGTGTCTTCGAGAAGTAGCCAGTCTTTTAGCCAGCAAAAAGCTGCGGCTTCATAGTACAACTTTAAGTCTGGCAGGGCAAAGCCCCCTCTTTCTTTCGCATCTGTTAATATCTTAAACTTAATTCTGGGCTTTTTGCCCTGCCAGACAAATCTAGATATATCTTTCTGCCACTTCCGGAAGCACTCCGTTTTGTCCACAATCTGTAATGTTTGAAACAAAAACAGCATTTTTGGCAATACATTCATCTTAATAGCAGCAATTCGGCCTAACAAAGAAAGCTTCAATTTTGTCCAACTATCCAAGTCTCTCTTAATTTCAGACCAACATTTTTCATAGTTATCCTTGAATAGACTCAGGTTTTTTGCTGTTATGTTTACCCCTAGGTACTTTACCTTTTTAACCATAGTTAATTCTGTTTCTCTCTGAAACCGTTCTGACTCTATGTCTGTCAAGTTTTTTCCCAGCACCTTGGTTTTCTGTTTGTTTAATTTAAATCCCGCCACCCGACCAAAGTCCTGAATCAATTGTAATACTCTTTTCGTACTAGATTCTGGCTCCTGCAGGGTCAAAACTAGGTCATCTGCAAAAGCTTTAAGTTTGTATTGTTTCGCTCCGACCTGAATCCCTTCCACCAACCGGTCCCCTCTGATCATATTCAAGAGCACCTCCAGAACCGAGATAAATAACAAAGGGGAAATCGGGCAGCCTTGTCGTGTTCCTTTTTCAATTTTGAACTCTTCTGTAACCACATTGTTAACTATCAGTTTGGCCTTTTGTTCTGAATATATTGCATCAATCCCATTCTCAAACCCCCGTCCCACTCCCATTTCTTTCAAATTTCCCTTCATGAATTTCCAAGAAATATTATCAAAGGCCTTCTCCGCATCTATAAAAATTAACACTGCTTTTGTATTTATGTCTGTTTGCAAAAGTTCCAAAATGTCAATAATGTTCCTAGTGTTAGCAAACATATGTCTACCTGGGAGAAAGCCTGCCTGGTCTTTATGAATTACTTCATTAAGAACTCTTTTAAGTCTACTTGCCAAAATGTCTGCAAATATTTTGTAATCCACATTCAGAAGGGAAATGGGACGATAGTTTTTGAGTTGTGTCTTTTCAGTTTCAGATTTTGGTATCAATGTGATAAAAGCTTCCTTCCACGATTCTGTATCAAGCCCTATTTCTGGCTCTGGCTCTGGCTCTGGCTTTCTTTCAGCTCTGGCTCTGAATGAGGCTCTGGCTCTGACTCTGATTCATGGTCTCACTCTGACTCTGATTCAGGGTCTCGCTCTGGCTCTGGCTCTGGCTCTGGCTCTGGCTCTGGCACTCTATCAAGGACTGTTTTAGACTCAGGCTGTGGCTGTGGCTCTGCCTCTGTTTCAGGCTCAGGCTCTGTTTGAGGCTGTGTCTCTGTTTCAGGCTCCGGCACTGTATCAAGTACTGTTGCAGACTCAGGCTGTGGCTCTAGGCTGTGGCTGTGGCTGTTGCTCTGGTTCGGGCTGTGGCTCTTTTTCAGGCTCTGGTTCTGAATGAGGGCTGATTCAGGGTCTGGCTCTGGCTCTGGCTCTGGCACTCTATCAAGGACTGTTTCAGACTTAGGCTGTGGCTGTGGCTCTGCCTCTGTTTCCATTCTTACAATGGAATGTACACAAAACAATAATCCTTTCTATATAAATTTTCCAATACATTCTGAAAACATAATAAATCCTTAATTGTTGTCCACCTCCTTTTAGTTCCTTTATCACTCGAATGCTAGCACGGAGTCAAAACTATGATTGTATTTTTGAACATATCTTGTATAACCATCCCATTTTTCTGCAAATTTTTGCTTTGAGATTCCTCTGAGTTTGCTAGTCAATTGAGCCGTCTCCACCAATTCCTGTAATTTGATTTGCCAATCTGTTATTTTTGGAGCCTCGTGATCTTTCCATCCCTTGGCCACAAGTAGACGAGCTGCTGCGGTTGCATACAAGAATACCTCTCTTAGATTTTGGGGGATCTCTTTATCTAAAATACTTCATAGAAATGCCTCCGTTTTTTTCGTAAAAGTTATCCCCATCATCTTTTTTAATTCATCGTATATCCCCCCCCCAAAAAAAAAATCTTAATCTTTTCACACGTCCACCACATGTGGCTCATGTCACCGTTATTTCCTCCACATCTCCAACAAGCATTCGCCAAATTTTTATACATTCTTGATCATCTGGAAGGAGTGAGGTACCACCTATGAGCCATTTTCATCATGTTTGCTCTTATATTATAGCTGCCTGTAAATTTCAAATTTACATTCCATCCGTTTTCCCCATCTTTTAGCATAATTGGACGGCCCACATCTTGGGCCCACTTTATCATTGAAGCCTTAACCTCCTCATCCATTACTTCGTAGTCTAAAAGAAGTCTATACATTTTTGCGATTATTTTGGTTTTACTATTCAGTAGTTCTCTTTCAAATCTTGAAGGCTCCTTTTCAAAACCTATCTGCTTATCCTGTCTGAACACTTCATTCACCTGGAAGTAATCTAGCCAACTAGAAAAGTGATCTTTTATTTTCTCATAACTTATCAATATTAGTTGACCCTCCTCCTCCCCCCTTAATATTGTGTTATACGTTATCCCGTTCTCTTTGATGTTGTTGCTTTTTTAACAGCGATTGCTTCTAGTGGAGAGTTCCATCTTGGGGTTTTCTGTTCCAAATATCTTTTGTATTTTCCCCATACCTTATATATAGCATTTCTTATTATATGATTTGAAAAACTCCTATGCGTCTTTATTTTCCCATAATTAAGATAGCCATGCCACCCAAAACGGGTGTCATGACCTTCTAGATCTAAAATATCCCATTTTTTTAAGAAATACCCATCTTTCAACCAGAGAAGACACGAGGCTTCGTAATATAGCTTCAAATCCGGTAACCCGTAGCCACCTCTTTCTACAGTATCTATTAATATCTTATGCTTTACTCTTGGTCTTTTACCCTTCCACAAAAATTTAGAAATTTCTTTTTGCCACTTGTTGATACTGCTGGTCTTTCCTGTAATTGGAATCGTTTGGAATAGAAAGAGTAGCTTCGGTAAAACTATCATTTTAATTACCGAAATACGGCCCAGGAATGATAAATTTAACCTTGTCCATGTCTCCAACTGTCTTTTGATATCTTTCCAACAATTGGTATAATTATCTTCATATAAGTTAATATTCTTTGGTGTTATCCATAATCCTAAATACTTGATTTTGGGGTAGATTTTAATGTGTATTATTTGTTCTAATTCTGCTTTTTCATCTGGCAACATATTTTTAACTAATAGTTTTGTCTTGTTTAAATTCATTTTGAACCCCGCAACTTTACCGTAGTCATAGATTATTTCCAACGCCTTTCTTAAACTCTGTTTTGGTTGCTCCCTAGTTATAATTAAATCGTCAGCAAATGCCCTCATTTTGTAACTTCTATTTCCCAGCATAATCCCTTTTATTTCTTTTTCTTCCCTAATTTGTTTACATAAAACTTCCAATGTTAATATGAAAATTAAGGGGGATAGTGGGCAACCTTGTCTGACCCCTTTACTGATTTCACACTCCTGTGATAAATTTCCATTGATTATGATTTTCGTGTGGTGTAGTGGTTAAGAGCGGTAGTCTCGTAATCTGGTAAACTGGGTTCGCGTCTCCGCTCCTCCACATGCAGCTGCTGGGTGACCTTGGGCTAGTCACACTTCTACAAAGTCTCTCAGCCCCACTCACCTCACAGAGTGTTTGTTGTGGGGGAGGAAGGGAAAGGAGAATGTTAGCCGCTTTGAGACTCCTTAAAGGGAGTGAAAGGCGGGATATCAAATCCAAACTCTTCTTCTTCTTCTTCTTTTTGTTTTGATTATATTGCTTCAATCCCTTTTATATACTGTATACCAAAATCCATATGGTGTAATAGACCTTTCATAAATTTCCAGGATACCCTGTCGAAAGCTTTTTCTGCATCTATAGCCATTAAGACTGCCTTCTTTTCTATTCTTAAGTCTAAATACGCTAATAAGTTTATAATGTTGCTAGTGTTGCTATAAATGTGCCTCCCGGGCAAAAAGCCAGCTTGGTCATTGTGTATCATCATCTGGAAGACTTTTTTTGATCTTTCGGCTAAAATATTTGCATATAATTTATAATCATAATTTAGAAGTGTGATAGGCCTATAGTTGTTAATAAGTAGATTGTCCGTAACCTGTTTTGGAATTAATGCAATAAGGCTGTCTTTCCAAGAATCCGGCATGGTTCCGTCTTTTAAGATGTTGTTCATGATACTTCTTAATGGGTCAGACAGTAAGTCCTCAATTTTTTTATAATATATTGCCGGTAGGCCGTCTGGCCCTGGTGGCTTTCCTATCTTTGCTTCCTTAATTGCTCTTTGAATTTCGTACGATGTAATAGGGGCATTCAACAGTTCTTTTTGTTCTTTAGTAAGTTTCGGAAGACAGTTCTGTTCTAAATGTTCTTTAACTTCTTCTGTTGTTTCATTTCCTTCCTTATAGATTTCTCTAAAGAATTCGAGAAATCGTTTCTCTATTTCTTTAGGGTTGTTTATTATTTTGCCTTTGCACTTAACTCTATTTATAAGCCTTTCTGCCTCTCTCTTCTTTAATTGCCATGCTAATAACCAGGCTCAGGCTCTGTTTCAGGCTGTGTCTCTGTTTCAGTCTGTATCAACCACTGTTGCAGACTCAGGCTGTGGCACTATGGCTGTAGCTGTGGCTCTGGTTCTGTTTCAGGCTCTGGCACTGTATCAAGCACGGTTTCAGGCTCAGGCTCAGGCTCAGGCTTCTGCTCTTTATTAGGCTTTGTCTCAGTCTTTGGCTCTAGCACTTATTCTAGCTCTATTTCAGGCTCGGCCTGTGTCTCAGCCTTTGTCTCTGTTTCACGCTGTTTCAGGCTCCGACGCTGTTTCAAGCCCTGTATCTGCCTCTGCCTCTGTTTCAGGCTCTGGCACTCTATCAAGCACTGTTTCTGGCTCTGGCTCTCTTTCAGGCTCTGGTTCTGAATTAGGGTTTTGTTCTGGCTCTGGCTGTGTCTCTGGATCTGGCTGTGTCTCTGCTTCAGGCTCCTACGCTGTATCAAGCACTGTATCAGGCTCTGCCTCTCCCTCTGCCCCTGGCTACGTTTAAGCGTCAGGCTCAGTTTCAGACAGTGTCTCTATTTCAGGATCCAGCACTCTATCAAGCACTATTTCAGACTCAGGCTGTGCATCTCGGCTGTGGCTGTGGATCTCGGCTGTGGCTCTAGGCTCCGGCTGTGGCTCTGTCTGTGGCTCTGGCTCTCTTTCAGGGTCTGGTTCTGAATGAAGACCTGGTTCTGACTCTGATTCAGGGTCTCATGATGGCTCTTCCTCTGCCTCTGACCCAGCTATGTTTCAGGGTCTGGCTCTCTTTCAGGCTCTGGTTCTGAATTAGGGTTTTGTTCTGGCTCTGGCTCTGGCTCTGGCTCTGTTTCAGGCTCAGGCTCTGTTTGAGGCTGTGTCTCTGTTTCAGGCTCCGGCACTGTATCAAGTACTGTTGCAGACTCAGGCTGTGGCTCTAGGCTGTGGCTGTGGCTGTTGCTCTGGTTCGGGCTGTGGCTCTATTTCAGGCTCTGGTTCTGAATTAGGGCTTGGTTATGGCACTGATTCAGGGTCTCGCTCTGTCTCTGGCTGTGTCTCTGTTGCACCTCAAATGGTGGTTTGTTGTTGTTGTTGTTGTTGTTGTTGTTGTTGTTGTTATTTTCTTTCATGGGTGGGACAAATGTTTAGTTGGGGCGGGGATTATTTTAAGTTTAGCATAATTGTTTCTTGCTTTGTTTTTCTTTTACTATGTTTTTAGGTTATTGTATAGTTTGTATTTTGCTTTTTAAGGGGAAAGGGTCAGGGCTGCCTGGGAGGGGGCCTCAGCCAACAGAATGGCTGGGGCAGGTTCCCTACGGGGGGATGTATTGGAACACCCAATCTCTGTTATCGCGGGTGGGAGGAGCAGTTGCGCTAAGACCAGACCACGTCTTTACCGAAGATCTGGTTCTGACTCTGATTCTGATTCTCTGATTCTGGCTCCCTATCAAGGGTTGTTTCAGACTCAGGCTGTGGCTGTTGCTCTGGTTCTGGCTCTGGCTCTGGCTCTGGCTCTTTCTCAGGCTCTGGTTCTGAATGAGGGCTTGGTTCTGGCACTGATTCAGGGTCTGGCTCTGGCTCTGGCTGTGTCTCTGGATCTGGCTGTGTCTCTGCTTCAGGCTCCTACGCTGTATCAAGCACTGTATCAGGCTCTACCTCTCCCTCTGCCCCTGGCTACGTTTAAGCGTCAGGCTCAGTTTCAGACAGTGTCTCTGTTTCAGGATCCAGCACTCTATCAAGCACTATTTCAGACTCAGGCTGTGGATCTCGGCTGTGGCTGTGGATCTCGGCTGTGGCTCTAGGCTCCGTCTGTGGCTCTGTCTGTGGCTCTGGCTCTCTTTCAGGGTCTGGTTCTGAATGAAGACCTGGTTCTGACTCTGATTCAGGGTCTCATGATGGCTCTTCCTCTGCCTCTGACCCAGCTATGTTTCAGGGTCTGGCTCTCTTTCAGGCTCTGGTTCTGAATTAGGGTTTTGTTCTGGCTCTGGCTCTGGCTCTGGCTCTGGCTCTGTTTCAGGCTCAGGCTCTGTTTGAGGCTGTGTCTCTGTTTCAGGCTCCGGCACTGTATCAAGTACTGTTGCAGACTCAGATTCAAAATAGAAAAAGGGACACGACAGGGGTGCCCCCTATCCCCCCTATTGTTTATTTCAGTCCTGGAGGTGCTATTGAACATGATTAGAAAGGACCGGTCTGTACAGGGGATTGAGGTCGGAGTGAAACAATATAAATTGAAAGCTTTTGCAGATGACTTGGTATTAACATTACAGGAGCCAGTCCCTAGCACTAAAAGAGTGTTAGAATTAATCTCTGATTTTGGTCAGGTGGCGGGATTTAAGCTGAACAAGCAAAAAACTAAGGTTTTAGTAAAAAACTTGACAACTACAGAAACAGATGAGTTCCTGAAAGAAACAGAATTAAATGTGGTTAAAAAAGTAAAATATCTAGGGGTGTACTTGACCTCCAAAAATTTGAATTTGTTTAAAGATAACTATGAGAAATGTTGGTCAGAAATTAAAAGAGACTTGGAAATATGGTCAAGATTGAAACTTTCCTTGTTGGGCCGGATAGCAGCTATAAAGATGAATGTATTGCCGAAAATGTTATTTTTGTTTCAGGCCCTACAGATCGTGGACAAAGTGGAATGTTTTGGAAAGTGGCAGAAGGATATTTCCAAGTTTGTTTGGCAGGGCAAAAAGCCCCGAATAAAGTTTAAAATACTAACCGATGCGAAAGAAAGAGGGGGATTTGCCCTGCCAGACTTGAGGTTATATTATGAATCTGCAGCCTTCTGCTGGTTGAAAGATTGGATTTTATTGGAAAACACTGATGTCCTAGATCTGGAAGGGTTTGACAATGCTTTTGGGTGGCATGCATATTTGTGGTATGACAAGGTTAAAGTTCACAAATTGTTTAAAAACCATATTGTCAGAAGAGCAATTTTGATGGTCTGGACAAAATATAAAGACTTATTGGAGAGTAAGACTCCGAGGTGGCTCTCACCGGTGGAGGCCAAGGCACGTAAGAGACTTAACATGGAAGCCTACTGGCCTAAATATTGGGAAATAATTGAAAAAATTGGAGACAATTGGAGGTTGCTGAGCTTGGAAAAATTGAAAAACAAGGTGCGAGATTGGTTGCACTATGCTCAAATCCAGGAGGTTTTTAAAGTGGATAAAAAGGTTGGATTCCAGGTGGAAAAATCGAAATTAGAGACAGAATTGTTAGAGCCAAAAAATAAACTACTTTCGAGAATGTATAACTTGCTGCTTAAATGGAATACACAGGACGAGACAGTCAAATCCGCCATGATAAAATGGGCGCAGGACTTGGGGCACAACATTATGTTTGAAGACTGGGAAAGGTTATGGAACACCGGAATGAAATTTACGGCATGCAGTGCCTTGAAGGAAAATATTATGAAAATGATATACCGGTGGTACATGACCCCAGTTAAACTTGCTAAGATATATCACCTGTCTGATAACAAATGTTGGAAATGTAAAGAGGCGGAAGGGACATTTTTCCATCTCTGGTGGACTTGCCCGAAAGTGAAGGCCTTTTGGGAGATGATTCATAATGAACTAAAAAAGGTACTTAGATATACCTTACCTAAGAAACCGGAGGCCTTTCTTCTGGGCATTGTGGACCAGAGAGTACTTAAGAAAGATAGAACTTTTTTTATGTATGCTACCACAGCAGCAAGGATCCTGATTGCTAAGCATTGGAAGACACAAGATTTACCCACGCTGGAGGAATGGCAGACGCAGTTGATGGACTATATGGAACTGGCTGAAATGACTGGCAGAATCCGAGACTTGGGAGAAGAAACAATCGAGGAGGATTGGAAAAAATTCAAAGACTATTTGAAAAAACATTACAAGTTGTATGAATGTTAAAAAATGCTCTTTTCAGAAATTTTTCCTTCAGCATTGGTAAACTAATGAAATGGAAATTAAGGTACAAGAATTTAAAGGTGGAATAATGAAATAACTTTATTATGTTTAAGTCAAAACATATAAGATTTGAATTACAACAGCATGGAAATTAGGAAACATGATAAAATGAAAGATACAACAAGTTTGGAAATAAGTTAACAAATTGCTGATATTTTGTATTACAGAGAATGCAGGGTTTGGAGAATGTGGGGAAGTCCAATAGATGTGCTGGAAAAAAGGATTATGGAAATTTGTAATTTCTCTACTGTATTTTTCTATTTCTGTCTTTATTTCTTTTTTCTGTACTTTATAAACTTAATAAAAATATTATAAAAAAAAAAAAAAGTACTGTTGCAGACTCAGGCTGTGGCTCTAGGCTGTGGCTGTGGCTGTTGCTCTGGTTCGGGCTGTGGCTCTATTTCAGGCTCTGGTTCTGAATTAGGGCTTGGTTATGGCACTGATTCAGGGTCTCGCTCTGTCTCTGGCTGTGTCTCTGTTGCACCTCAAATGGTGGTTTGTTGTTGTTGTTGTTGTTGTTGTTGTTGTTGTTATTTTCTTTCATGGGTGGGACAAATGTTTAGTTGGGGCGGGGATTATTTTAAGTTTAGCATAATTGTTTCTTGCTTTGTTTTTCTTTTACTATGTTTTTAGGTTATTGTATAGTTTGTATTTTGCTTTTTAAGGGGAAAGGGTCAGGGCTGCCTTGGAGGGGGCCTCAGCCAACAGAATGGCTGGGGCAGGTTCCCTACGGGGGGATGTATTGGAACACCCAATCTCTGTTATCGCGGGTGGGAGGAGCAGTTGCGCTAAGACCAGACCACGTCTTTACCGAAGATCTGGTTCTGACTCTGATTCTGATTCTCTGATTCTGGCTCCCTATCAAGGGTTGTTTCAGACTCAGGCTGTGGCTGTTGCTCTGGTTCTGGCTCTGGCTCTGGCTCTTTCTCAGGCTCTGGTTCTGAATGAGGGCTTGGTTCTGGCACTGATTCAGGGTCTGGCTCTGGCTCTGGCTGTGTCTCTGGATCTGGCTGTGTCTCTGCTTCAGGCTCCTACGCTGTATCAAGCACTGTATCAGGCTCTACCTCTCCCTCTGCCCCTGGCTACGTTTAAGCGTCAGGCTCAGTTTCAGACAGTGTCTCTGTTTCAGGATCCAGCACTCTATCAAGCACTATTTCAGACTCAGGCTGTGGATCTCGGCTGTGGCTGTGGATCTCGGCTGTGGCTCTAGGCTCCGGCTGTGGCTCTGTCTGTGGCTCTGGCTCTCTTTCAGGGTCTGGTTCTGAATGAAGACCTGGTTCTGACTCTGATTCAGGGTCTCATGATGGCTCTTCATCTGCCTCTGACCCAGCTATGTTTCAGGGTCTGGCTCTCTTTCAGGCTCTGGTTCTAAATTAGGGCTCTGGTTCTGAATTAGGGCTCTGGCTCAGGCTCAGGCTCAGGCTCAGGCTCAGGCTCAGGCTCAGGCTCAGGCTCAGGCTCAGGCTCAGGCTCAGGCTCCTCCGGCTCCGGGTCCGGCTCCGGCTCCGGCTCCGGCACTGTATAATGTACTGTTGCAGACTCAGGCTGTGGCTCTAGGCTGTGGCTGCAGCTATGTTTTGCGCTGCGGCCCTGTATCAAGCCCTATTTCTGGCTCTGGCTCTGGCTCTGGCTTTCTTTCAGCTCTGGCTCTGAATGAGGCTCTGGCTCTGACTCTGATTCATGGTCTCACTCTGACTCTGATTCAGGGTCTCGCTCTGGCTCTGGCTCTGGCTCTGGCTCTGGCACTCTATCAAGGACTGTTTTAGACTCAGGCTGTGGCTGTGGCTCTGCCTCTGTTTCAGGCTCAGGCTCTGTTTGAGGCTGTGTCTCTGTTTCAGGCTCTAGGCTGTGGCTGTGGCTGTTGCTCTGGTTCGGGCTGTGGCTCTTTTTCAGGCTCTGGTTCTGAATGAGGGCTGATTCAGGGTCTGGCTCTGGCTCTGGCTCTGGCACTCTATCAAGGACTGTTTCAGACTTAGGCTGTGGCTGTGGCTCTGCCTCTGTTTCCATTCTTACAATGGAATGTACACAAAACAATAATCCTTTCTATATAAATTTTCCAATACATTCTGAAAACATAATAAATCCTTAATTGTTGTCCACCTCCTTTTAGTTCCTTTATCACTCGAATGCTAGCACGGAGTCAAAACTATGATTGTATTTTTGAACATATCTTGTATAACCATCCCATTTTTCTGCAAATTTTTGCTTTGAGATTCCTCTGAGTTTGCTAGTCAATTGAGCCGTCTCCACCAATTCCTGTAATTTGATTTGCCAATCTGTTATTTTTGGAGCCTCGTGATCTTTCCATCCCTTGGCCACAAGTAGACGAGCTGCTGCGGTTGCATACAAGAATACCTCTCTTAGATTTTTGGGGATCTCTTTATCTAAAATACTTCATAGAAATGCCTCCGTTTTTTTCGTAAAAGTTATCCCCATCATCTTTTTTAATTCATCGTATATCCCCCCCCCAAAAAAAAATCTTAATCTTTTCACACGTCCACCACATGTGGCTCATGTCACCGTTATTTCCTCCACATCTCCAACAAGCATTCGCCAAATTTTTATACATTCTTGATCATCTGGAAGGAGTGAGGTACCACCTATGAGCCATTTTCATCATGTTTGCTCTTATATTATAGCTGCCTGTAAATTTCAAATTTACATTCCATCAGTTTTCCCCATCTTTTAGCATAATTGGACGGCCCACATCTTGGGCCCACTTTATCATTGAAGCCTTAACCTCCTCATCCATTACTTCGTAGTCTAAAAGAAGTCTATACATTTTTGCGATTATTTTGGTTTTACTATTCAGTAGTTCTCTTTCAAATCTTGAAGGCTCCTTTTTAAAACCTATCTGCTTATCCTGTCTGAACACTTCATTCACCTGGAAGTAATCTAGCCAACTAGAAAAGTGATCTTTTATTTTCTCATAACTTATCAATATTAGTTGACCCTCCTCCTCCCCCCTTAATATTGTGTTATACGTTATCCCGTTCTCTTTGATGTTGTTGCTTTTTTTAACAGCGATTGCTTCTAGTGGAGAGTTCCATCTTGGGGTTTTCTGTTCCAAATATCTTTTGTATTTTCCCCATACCTTATATATAGCATTTCTTATTATATGATTTGAAAAACTCCTATGCGTCTTTATTTTCCCATAATTAAGATAGCCATGCCACCCAAAACGGGTGTCATGACCTTCTAGATCTAAAATATCCCATTTTTTTAATAAATACCCATCTTTCAACCAGAGAAGACACGAGGCTTCGTAATATAGCTTCAAATCCGGTAACCCGTAGCCACCTCTTTCTACAGTATCTATTAATATCTTATGCTTTACTCTTGGTCTTTTACCCTTCCACAAAAATTTAGAAATTTCTTTTTGCCACTTGTTGATACTGCTGGTCTTTCCTGTAATTGGAATCGTTTGGAATAGAAAGAGTAGCTTCGGTAAAACTATCATTTTAATTACCGAAATACGGCCCAGGAATGATAAATTTAACCTTGTCCATGTCTCCAACTGTCTTTTGATATCTTTCCAACAATTGGTATACAGTAATTATCTTCATATAAGTTAATATTCTTTGGTGTTATCCAAAATCCTAAATACTTGATTTTGGGGTAGATTTTAAT
Source organism: Podarcis erhardii (assembly GCF_964252035.2). NCBI lineage: Eukaryota > Metazoa > Chordata > Lepidosauria > Squamata > Lacertidae > Podarcis > Podarcis erhardii. The sequence continues at coordinate 21,314,216 of NC_138506.1, read as the reverse complement.
GCGTATTATTTGTTCTAATTCTGCTTTTTCATCTGGCGACATATTTTTAAGTAATAGTTTTGTCTTGTTTAAATTCATTTTGAACCCCGCAACTTTACCGTAGTCATAGATTATTTCCAACGCCTTTCTTAAACTCTGTTTTGGTTGCTCCGTAGTTATAATTAAATCGTCAGCAAATGCCCTCATTTTGTAACTTCTATTTCCCAGCATAATCCCTTTTATTTCTTTTTCTTCCCTAATTTGTTTACATAAAACTTCCAATGTTAATATGAAAATTAAGGGGGATAGTGGGCAACCTTGTCTGACCCCTTTACTGATTTCACACTCCTGTGATAAATTTCCATTGATTATGATTTTCGCTTTTTGTTTTGATTATATTGCTTCAATCCCTTTTATATACTGTATACCAAAATCCATATGGTGTAATAGACCTTTCATAAATTTCCAGGATACCCTGTCGAAAGCTTTTTCTGCATCTATAGCCATTAAGACTGCCTTCTTTTCTATTCTTAAGTCTAAATACGCTAATAAGTTTATAATGTTGCTAGTGTTGCTATAAATGTGCCTCCCGGGCAAAAAGCCAGCTTGGTCATTGTGTATCATCATCAAGAAGACTTTTTTTGATCTTTCGGCTAAAATATTTGCATATAATTTATAATCATAATTTAGAAGTGTGATAGGCCTATAGTTGTTAATAAGTAGATTGTCCGTACCCTGTTTTGGAATTAATGCAATAAGGCTGTCTTTCCAAGAATCCGGCATGGTTCCGTCTTTTAAGATGTTGTTCATGATACTTCTTAATGGGTCAGACAGTAAGTCCTCAATTTTTTTATAATATATTGCCGGTAGGCCGTCTGGCCCTGGTGGCTTTCCTATCTTTGCTTCCTTAATTGCTCTTTGAATTTCGTACGATGTAATAGGGGCATTCAACAGTTCTTTTTGTTCTTTAGTAAGTTTCGGGAGACAGTTCTGTTCTAAATATTCTTTAACTTCTTCTGTTGTTTCATTTCCTTCCTTATAGATTTCTCTAAAGAATTTGAGAAATCGTTTCTCTATTTCTTTAGGGTTGTTTATTATTTTGCCTTTGCACTTAACTCTATTTATAAGCCTTTCTGCCTCTCTCTTCTTTAATTGCCATGCTAATAACCAGGCTCAGGTTCTGTTTCAGGCTGTGTCTCTGTTTCAGTCTGTATCAACCACTGTTGCAGACTCAGGCTGTGGCACTATGGCTGTAGCTGTGGCTCTGGTTCTGTTTCAGGCTCTGGCACTGTATCAAGCACGGTTTCAGGCTCAGGCTCAGGCTCAGGCTTCTGCTCTTTATTAGGCTTTGTCTCAGTCTTTGGCTCTAGCACTTATTCTAGCTCTATTTCAGGCTCGGCCTGTGTCTCAGCCTTTGTCTCTGTTTCACGCTGTTTCAGGCTCCGACGCTGTTTCAAGCCCTGTATCTGCCTCTGCCTCTGTTTCAGGCTCTGGCACTCTATCAAGCACTGTTTCTGGCTCTGGCTCTCTTTCAGGCTCTGGTTCTGAATTAGGGTTTTGTTCTGGCTCTGGCTGTGTCTCTGGATCTGGCTGTGTCTCTGCTTCAGGCTCCTACGCTGTATCAAGCACTGTATCAGGCTCTGCCTCTCCCTCTGCCCCTGGCTACGTTTAAGCGTCAGGCTCAGTTTCAGACAGTGTCTCTATTTCAGGATCCAGCACTCTATCAAGCACTATTTCAGACTCAGGCTGTGCATCTCGGCTGTGGCTGTGGATCTCGGCTGTGGCTCTAGGCTCCGTCTGTGGCTCTGTCTGTGGCTCTGGTTCTCTTTCAGGGTCTGGTTCTGAATGAAGACCTGGTTCTGACTCTGATTCAGGGTCTCATGATGGCTCTTCCTCTGCCTCTGACCCAGCTATGTTTCAGGGTCTGGCTCTCTTTCAGGCTCTGGTTCTGAATTAGGGTTTTGTTCTGGCTCTGGCTCTGGCTCTGGCTCTGGCTCTGGCTCTGGCTCTGGCTCTGGCTCTGGCTCTGGCTCTGGCTCTGGCTCTGGCTCTGGCTCTGGCTCTGGCTCTGGCTCTGGCTCTGGCTCTGGCTCTGGCTCTGGCTCTGGCTCTGGCTCTGGCTCTGGCTCTGGCTCTGGCTCTGGCTCTGGCTCTGGCTCTGGCTCTGGCTCTGGCTCTGGCTCTGGCTCTGGCTCTGGCTCTGGCTCTGGCTCTGGCTCTGGCTCTGGCTCTGGCTCTGGCTCTGGCTCTGGCTCTGGCTCTGGCTCTGGCTCTGGCTCTGGCTCTGGCTCTGGCTCTGGCTCTGGCTCTGGCTCTGGCTCTGGCTCTGGCTCTGGCTCTGGCTCTGGCTCTGTTTGAGGCTGTGTCTCTGTTTCAGGCTCCGGCACTGTATCAAGTACTGTTGCAGACTCAGGCTGTGGCTCTAGGCGGTGGCTGTGGCTGTTGCTCTGGTTCGTGCTGTGGCTCTATTTCAGGCTCTGGTTCTGAATTAGGGCTTGGTTATGGCACTGATTCAGGGTCTCGCTCTGTCTCTGGCTGTGTCTCTGTTGCACCTCAAATGTGTCTCTGTTGCACCTGGTTCTGACTCTGATTCAGGGTCTCATGATGGCTCTTCCTCTGCCTCTGACCCAGCTATGTTTCAGGGTCTGGCTCTCTTTCAGGCTCTGGTTCTGAATTAGGGCTCTGGTTCTGAATTAGGGCTTTGGCTCTGAATTAGGGCTCTGAATTAGGGCTCTGGCTCTGGCTCTGGCTCCGGCTCTGGCTCTGGCTCCGGCTCCGGCTCCGGCTCCGGCTCCGGCTCCGGCTCCGGCTCAGGCTCCGGCTCCGGCTCAGGCTCAGGCTCAGGCTCCGGCTCAGGCTCAGGCTCCTCAGGCTTCTCCGGCTCCTCCGGCTCCGGCTCCGGCTCCGGCTCCGGCTCCGGCTCCGGCTCCGGCTCCGGCTCCGGCTCCCGCATTGTATAAAGTACTGTTGCAGACTCAGGCTCCGGCTCTAGGCTGTGGCTGCAGCTATGTTTTGCGCTGCGGCCCTGTATCAAGCCCTATTTCCGGCTCTGGCTCTGGCTTTCTTTCAGCTCTGGCTCTGAATGAGGCTCTGGCTCTGGCTCTGATTCATGGTCTCACTCTGACTCTGATTCAGGGTCTCGCTCTGGCTCTGGCACTCTATCAAGGACTGTTTCAGACTCAGGCTGTGGCTGTGGCTCTGGCTCTGTTTCAGGCTCAGGCTCTGTTTGAGGCTGTGTCTCTGTTTCAGGCTCCGGCGCTGTATCAACCACTGTTGCAGACTCAGGCTGTGGCACTATGGCTGTAGCTGTGCTTCTGGTTCTGTTTCAGGCTCTGGCACTGTATCAAGCACGGTTTCAGGCTCAGGCTCAGGCTCAGGCTTCTGCTCTTTATTAGGCTTTGTCTCAGTCTTTGGCTCTAGCACTTATTCTAGCTCTATTTCAGGCTCGGCCTTTGTCTCTGTTTCACGCTGTTTCAGGCTCCGACGCTGTTTCAAGCCCTGTATTGCCTCTGCCTCTGTTTCAGGCTCTAGCACTCTATCAAGCACTGTTTCTGGCTCTGGCTCTCTTTCAGGCTCTGGTTCTGATTTAGGGTTTTGTTCTGGCTCTGGCTGTGTCTCTGGATCTGGCTGTGTCTCTGCTTCAGGCTCCTACGCTTTATCAAGCACTGTATCAGGCTCTGCCTCTCCCTCTGCCCCTGGCTACGTTTAAGCGTCAGGCTCAGTTTCAGACAGTGTCTCTGTTTCAGGATCCAGCACTCTATCAAGCACTATTTCAGACTCAGGCTGTGGATCTCGGCTGTGGCTGTGAATCTCGGCTGTGGCTCTAGGCTCCGTCTGTGGCTCCGTCTGTGGCTCTGGCTCTCTTTCAGGGTCTGGTTCTGAATGAAGACCTGGTTCTGACTCTGATTCAGGGTCTCATGATGGCTCTTCCTCTGCCTCTGACCCAGCTATGTTTCAGGGTCTGGCTCTCTTTCAGGCTCTGGTTCTGAATTTGGGCTCTGGTTCTGAATTAGGGCTTTGGCTCTGAATTAGGGCTCTGGCTCTGGCTCTGGCTCTGGCTCTGGCTCTGGCTCAGGCTCTGGCTCAGGCTCAGGCTCAGGCTCAGGCTCAGGCTCAGGCTCAGGCTCCTCAGGCTTCTCCGGCTCCTCCGGCTCCGGCTCCGGCTCCGGCTCCGGCTCCGGATCCGGCTCCGGCTCCCGCATTGTATAAAGTACTGTTGCAGACTCAGCCTCCGGCTCTAGGCTGTGGCTGCAGCTATGTTTTGCGCTGCGGCCCTGTATCAAGCCCTATTTCCGGCTCTGGCTCTGGCTTTCTTTCAGCTCTGGCTCTGAATGAGGCTCTGGCTCTGATTCATGGTCTCACTCTGACTCTGATTCAGGGTCTCGCTCTGGCTCTGGCACTCTATCAAGGACTGTTTCAGACTCAGGCTGTGGCTGTGGCTCTGGCTCTGTTTCAGGCTCAGGCTCTGTTTGAGGCTGTGTCTCTGTTTCAGGCTCCGGCGCTGTATCAACCACTGTTGCAGACTCAGGCTGTGGCACTATGGCTGTAGCTGTGCTTCTGGTTCTGTTTCAGGCTCTGGCACTGTATCAAGCACGGTTTCAGGCTCAGGCTCAGGCTCAGGCTTCTGCTCTTTATTAGGCTTTGTCTCAGTCTTTGGCTCTAGCACTTATTCTAGCTGTATTTCAGGCTCGGCCTTTGTCTCTGTTTCACGCTGTTTCAGGCTCCGACGCTGTTTCAAGCCCTGTATTGCCTCTGCCTCTGTTTCAGGCTCTAGCACTCTATCAAGCACTGTTTCTGGCTCTGGCTCTCTTTCAGGCTCTGGTTCTGAATTAGGGTTTTGTTCTGGCTCTGGCTGTGTCTCTGGATCTGGCTGTGTCTCTGCTTCAGGCTCCTACGCTTTATCAAGCACTGTATCAGGCTCTGCCTCTCCCTCTGCCCCTGGCTACGTTTAAGCGTCAGGCTCAGTTTCAGACAGTGTCTCTGTTTCAGGATCCAGCACTCTATCAAGCACTATTTCAGACTTAGGCTGTGGATCTCGGCTGTGGCTGTGGATCTCGGCTGTGGCTCTAGGCTCCGTCTGTGGCTCTGTCTGTGGCTCTGGCTCTCTTTCAGGGTCTGGTTCTGAATGAAGACCTGGTTCTGACTCTGATTCAGGGTCTCATGATGGCTCTTCCTCTGCCTCTGACCCAGCTATGTTTCAGGGTCTGGCTCTCTTTCAGGCTCTGGTTCTAAATTAGGGCTCTGGTTCTGAATTAGGGCTCTGGCTCTGGCTCTGGCTCAGGCTCTGGCTCAGGCTCTGGCTCAGGCTCAGGCTCAGGCTCAGGCTTAGGCTCAGGCTCAGGCTCAGGCTCAGGCTCAGACCCCTCCGGCTTCAGCTCCGGCTCCGGCTCCGGCTCCGGGTCCGGCTCCGGCTCCGGCACTGTATAATGTACTGTTGCAGACTCAGGCTGTGGCTCTAGGCTGTGGCTGCAGCTATGTTTTGCGCTGCGGCCCTGTATCAAGCCCTATTTCTGGCTCTGGCTCTGGCTATGGCTTTCTTTCAGCTCTGGCTCTGAATGAGGCTCTGGCTCTGACTCTGATTCATGGTCTCACTCTGACTCTGATTCAGGGTCTCGCTCTGGCTCTGGCTCTGGCTCTGGCTCTGGCACTCTATCAAGGACTGTTTTAGACTCAGGCTGTGGCTGTGGCTCTGCCTCTGTTTCAGGCTCAGGCTCTGTTTGAGGCTGTGTCTCTGTTTCAGGCTCCGGCACTGTATCAAGTACTGTTGCAGACTCAGGCTGTGGCTCTAGGCTGTGGCTGTGGCTGTTGCTCTGGTTCGGGCTGTGGCTCTTTTTCAGGCTCTGGTTCTGAATGAGGTTCTGAATGAGAAGTGTGATAGGCCTATAGTTGTTAATAAGTAGATTGTCCGTAACCTGTTTTGGAATTAATGCAATAAGGCTGTCTTTCCAAGAATCCGGCATGGTTCCGTCTTTTAAGATGTTGTTCATGATACTTCTTAATGGGTCAGACAGTAAGTCCTCAATTTTTTTATAATATATTGCCGGTAGGCCGTCTGGCCCTGGTGGCTTTCCTATCTTTGCTTCCTTAATTGCTCTTTGAATTTCGTACGATGTAATAGGGGCATTCAACAGTTCTTTTTGTTCTTTAGTAAGTTTCGGAAGACAGTTCTGTTCTAAATGTTCTTTAACTTCTTCTGTTGTTTCATTTCCTTCCTTATAGATTTCTCTAAAGAATTCGAGAAATCGTTTCTCTATTTCTTTAGGGTTGTTTATTATTTTGCCTTTGGCTTCTGCTCTTTTGCCTAAAGGCTTCTGCTCTTTATTAGGCTTTGTCTCAGTCTTTGGCTCTAGCACTTATTCTAGCTCTATTTCAGGCTCGGCCTTTGTCTCTGTTTCACGCTGTTTCAGGCTCCGACGCTGTTTCAAGCCCTGTATTGCCTCTGCCTCTGTTTCAGGCTCTAGCACTCTATCAAGCACTGTTTCTGGCTCTGACTCTCTTTCAGGCTCTGGTTCTGATTTAGGGTTTTGTTCTGGCTCTGGCTGTGTCTCTGGATCTGGCTGTGTCTCTGCTTCAGGCTCCTACGCTTTATCAAGCACTGTATCAGGCTCTGCCTCTCCCTCTGCCCCTGGCTACGTTTAAGCGTCAGGCTCAGTTTCAGACAGTGTCTCTGTTTCAGGATCCAGCACTCTATCAAGCACTATTTCAGACTCAGGCTGTGCATCTCGGCTGTGGCTGTGAATCTCGGCTGTGGCTCTAGGCTCCGTCTGTGGCTCCGTCTGTGGCTCTGGCTCTCTTTCAGGGTCTGGTTCTGAATGAAGACCTGGTTCTGACTCTGATTCAGGGTCTCATGATGGCTCTTCCTCTGCCTCTGACCCAGCTATGTTTCAGGGTCTGGCTCTCTTTCAGGCTCTGGTTCTGAATTTGGGCTCTGGTTCTGAATTAGGGCTTTGGCTCTGAATTAGGGCTCTGGCTCTGGCTCTGGCTCTGGCTCTGGCTCTGGCTCTGGCTCTGGCTCTGGCTCTGGCTCTGGCTCTGGCTCAGGCTCAGGCTCTGGCTCAGGCTCAGGCTCAGGCTCCTCAGGCTTCTCCGGCTCCTCCGGCTCCGGCTCCGGCTCCGGCTCCGGCTCCGGCTCCCGCATTGTATAAAGTACTGTTGCAGACTCAGCCTCCGGCTCTAGGCTGTGGCTGCAGCTATGTTTTGCGCTGCGGCCCTGTATCAAGCCCTATTTCTGGCTCTGGCTCTGGCTTTCTTTCAGCTCTGGCTCTGAATGAGGCTCTGGCTCTGGCTCTGATTCATGGTCTCACTCTGACTCTGATTCAGGGTCTCGCTCTGGCTCTGGCACTCTATCAAGGACTGTTTCAGACTCAGGCTGTGGCTGTGGCTCTGGCTCTGTTTCAGGCTCAGGCTCTGTTTGAGGCTGTGTCTCTGTTTCAGGCTCCGGCGCTGTATCAACCACTGTTGCAGACTCAGGCTGTGGCACTATGGCTGTAGCTGTGCTTCTGGTTCTGTTTCAGGCTCTGGCACTGTATCAAGCACGGTTTCAGGCTCAGGCTCAGGCTCAGGCTTCTGCTCTTTATTAGGCTTTGTCTCAGTCTTTGGCTCTAGCACTTATTCTAGCTCTATTTCAGGCTCGGCCTTTGTCTCTGTTTCACGCTGTTTCAGGCTCCGACGCTGTTTCAAGCCCTGTATTGCCTCTGCCTCTGTTTCAGGCTCTAGCACTCTATCAACCACTGTTTCTGGCTCTGGCTCTCTTTCAGGCTCTGGTTCTGAATTAGGGTTTTGTTCTGGCTCTGGCTGTGTCTCTGGATCTGGCTGTGTCTCTGCTTGAGGCTCCTACGCTTTATCAAGCACTGTATCAGGCTCTGCCTCTCCCTCTGCCCCTGGCTACATTTAAGCGTCAGGCTCAGTTTCAGACAGTGTCTCTGTTTCAGGATCCAGCACTCTATCAAGCACTATTTCAGACTCAGGCTGTGGATCTCGGCTGTGGCTGTGGATCTCGGCAGTGGCTCTAGGCTCCGTCTGTGGCTCTGTCTGTGGCTCTGGCTCTCTTTCAGGGTCTGGTTCTGAATGAAGACCTGGTTCTGACTCTGATTCAGGGTCTCATGATGGCTCTTCCTCTGCCTCTGACCCAGCTATGTTTCAGGGTCTGGCTCTCTTTCAGGCTCTGGTTCTAAATTAGGGCTCTGGTTCTGAATTAGGGCTCTGGCTCTGGCTCTGGCTCTGGCTCCGGCTCCGGCTCCGGCTCCGGCTCCGGCTCCGGCTCCGGCTCCGGCTCCGGCTCCGGCACTGTATAATGTACTGTTGCAGACTCAGGCTGTGGCTCTAGGCTGTGGCTGCAGCTATGTTTTGCGCTGCGGCCCTGTATCAAGCCCTATTTCTGGCTCTGGCTCTGGCTCTGGCTTTCTTTCAGCTCTGGCTCTGAATGAGGCTCTGGCTCTGGCTCTGATTCATGGTCTCACTCTGACTCTGATTCAGGGTCTCGCTCTGGCTCTGGCTCTGGCTCTGGCTCTGGCTCTGGCTCTCTATCAAGGACTGTTTTAGACTCAGGCTGTGGCTGTGGCTCTGCCTCTGTTTCAGGCTCAGGCTCTGTTTGAGGCTGTGTCTCTGTTTCAGGCTCCGGCACTGTATCAAGTACTGTTGCAGACTCAGGCTGTGGCTCTAGGCTGTGGCTGTGGCTGTTGCTCTGGTTCGGGCTGTGGCTCTCTTTCAGGCTCTGGTTCTGAATTAGGGTTTTGTTCTGGCTCTGGCTGTGTCTCTGGATCTGGCTGTGTCTCTGCTTCAGGCTCCTACGCTGTATCAAGCACTGTATCAGGCTCTGCCTCTCCCTCTGCCCCTGGCTACGTTTAAGCGTCAGGCTCAGTTTCAGACAGTGTCTCTCTTTCAGGATCCAGCACTCTATCAAGCACTATTTCAGACTCAGGCTGTGGATCTCGGCTGTGGCTGTGGATCTCGGCTGTGGCTCTAGGCTCCGGCTGTGGCTCTGTCTGTGGCTCTGGCTCTCTTTCAGGGTCTGGTTCTGAATGAAGACCTGGTTCTGACTCTGATTCAGGGTCTCATGATGGCTCTTCCTCTGCCTCTGACCCAGCTATGTTTCAGGGTCTGGCTCTCTTTCAGGCTCTGGTTCTGAATTAGGGTTTTGTTCTGGCTCTGGCTCTGGCTCTGGCTCTGGCTCTGTTTCAGGCTCAGGCTCTGTTTGAGGCTGTGTCTCTGTTTCAGGCTCCGGCACTGTATCAAGTACTGTTGCAGACTCAGGCTGTGGCTCTAGGCTGTGGCTGTGGCTGTTGCTCTGGTTCGGGCTGTGGCTCTGTTTCAGGCTCTGGTTCTGAATTAGGGCTTGGTTATGGCACTGATTCAGGGTCTCGCTCTGTCTCTGGCTGTGTCTCTGTTGCACCTCAAATGGTGGTTTGTTGTTGTTGTTGTTGTTGTTGTTGTTGTTATTTTCTTTCATGGGTGGGACAAATGTTTAGTTGGGGCGGGGAATATTTTATGTTTAGCATAATTGTTTCTTGCTTTGTTTTTCTTTTACTATGTTTTTAGGTTATTGTATAGTTTGTATTTTGCTTTTTAAGGGGAAAGGGTCAGGGCTGCCTGGGAGGGGGCCTCAGCCAACAGAATGGCTGGGGCAGGTTCCCTACGGGGGGATGTATTGGAACACCCAATCTCTGTTATCGCGGGTGGGAGGAGCAGTTGCGCTAAGACCAGACCACGTCTTTACCGAAGATCTGGTTCTGACTCTGATTCTGATTCTCTGATTCTGGCTCCCTATCAAGGGTTGTTTCAGACTCAGGCTGTGGCTGTTGCTCTGGTTCTGGCTCTGGCTCTGGCTCTGGCTCTGGCTCTGGCTCTGGCTCTGGCTCTTTCTCAGGCTCTGGTTCTGAATGAGGGCTTGGTTCTGGCACTGATTCAGGGTCTGGCTCTGGCTCTGGCTGTGTCTCTGGATCTGGCTGTGTCTCTGCTTCAGGCTCCTACGCTGTATCAAGCACTGTATCAGGCTCTACCTCTCCCTCTGCCCCTGGCTACGTTTAAGCGTCAGGCTCAGTTTCAGACAGTGTCTCTGTTTCAGGATCCAGCACTCTATCAAGCACTATTTCAGACTCAGGCTGTGCATCTCGGCTGTGGCTGTGGATCTCGGCTGTGGCTCTAGGCTCCGTCTGTGGCTTTGTCTGTGGCTCTGGCTCTCTTTCAGGGTCTGGTTCTGAATGAAGACCTGGTTCTGACTCTGATTCAGGGTCTCATGATGGCTCTTCCTCTGCCTCTGACCCAGCTATGTTTCAGGGTCTGGCTCTCTTTCAGGCTCTGGTTCTGAATTAGGGCTCTGGTTCTGAATTAGGGCTTTGGCTCTGAATTAGGGCTCTGGCTCTGGCTCTGGCTCTGGCTCTGGCTCTGGCTCTGGCTCTGGCTCTGGCTCTGGCTCTGGCTCTGGCTCTGGCTCTGGCTCAGGATCTGGCTCAGGATCTGGCTCAGGCTCAGGATCTGGCTCAGGCTCAGGCTCAGGCTCCTCAGGCTCCTCAGGCTTCTCCAGCTCCGGCTCCGGCTCCGGCTCCCGCATTGTATAAAGTACTGTTGCAGACTCAGGCTCCGGCTCTAGGCTGTGGCTGCAGCTATGTTTTGCGCTGCGGCCCTGTATCAAGCCCTATTTCCGGCTCTGGCTCTGGCTCTGGGTCTGGCTTTCTTTCAGCTCTGGCTCTGAATGAGGCTCTGGCTCTGGCTCTGATTCATGGTCTCACTCTGACTCTGATTCAGGGTCTCGCTCTGGCTCTGGCACTCTATCAAGGACTGTTTCAGACTCAGGCTGTGGCTGTGGCTCTCCCTCTGTTTCAGGCTCAGGCTCTGTTTGAGGCTGTGTCTCTGTTTCAGGCTCCGGCGTTGTATTAACCACTGTTGCAGACTCAGGCTGTGGCACTATGGCTGTAGCTGTGCTTCTGGTTCTGTTTCAGGCTCTGGCACTGTATCAAGCACGGTTTCAGGCTCAGGCTCAGGCTCAGGCTCAGGCTTCTGCTCTTTATTAGGCTTTGTCTCAGTCTTTGGCTCTAGCACTTATTCTAGCTCTATTTCAGGCTCGGCCTTTGTCTCTGTTTCACGCTGTTTCAGGCTCCGACGCTGTTTCAAGCCCTGTATTGCCTCTGCCTCTGTTTCAGGCTCTAGCACTCTATCAAGCACTGTTTCTGGCTCTGGCTCTCTTTCAGGCTCTGGTTCTGAATTAGGGTTTTGTTCTGGCTCTGGCTGTGTCTCTGGATCTGGCTGTGTCTCTGCTTCAGGCTCCTACGCTGTATCAAGCACTGTATCAGGCTCTGCCTCTCCCTCTGCCCCTGGCTACGTTTAAGCGTCAGGCTCAGTTTCAGACAGTGTCTCTGTTTCAGGATCCAGCACTCTATCAAGCACTATTTCAGACTCAGGCTGTGCATCTCGGCTGTGGCTGTGGATCTCGGCTGTGGCTCTAGGCTCCGTCTGTGGCTCTGTCTGTGGCTCTGGCTCTCTTTCAGGGTCTGGTTCTGAATGAAGACCTGGTTCTGACTCTGATTCAGGGTCTCATGATGGCTCTTCCTCTGCCTCTGACCCAGCTATGTTTCAGGGTCTGGCTCTCTTTCAGGCTCTGGTTCTAAATTAGGGCTCTGGTTCTGAATTAGGGCTCTGGCTCTGGCTCTGGCTCTGGCTCTGGCTCTGGCTCTGGCTCCTCTGGCTCCTCTGGCTCCTCCGGCTCCGGCTCCGGCTCCGGCACTGTATAATGTACTGTTGCAGACTCAGGCTGTGGCTCTAGGCTGTGGCTGCAGCTATGTTTTGCGCTGCGGCCCTGTATCAAGCCCTATTTCTGGCTCTGGCTCTGGCTCTGGCTTTCTTTCAGCTCTGGCTCTGAATGAGGCTCTGGCTCTGGCTCTGATTCATGGTCTCACTCAGACTCTGATTCAGGGTCTCGCTCTGGCTCTGGCTCTGGCACTCTATCAAGGACTGTTTTAGACTCAGGCTGTGGCTGTGGCTCTGCCTCTGTTTCAGGCTCAGGCTCTGTTTGAGGCTGTGTCTCTGTTTCAGGCTCCGGCACTGTATCAAGTACTGTTGCAGACTCAGGCTGTGGCTCTAGGCTGTGGCTGTGGCTGTTGCTCTGGTTCGGGCTGTGGCTCTTTTTCAGGCTCTGGTTCTGAATGAGGGCTGATTCAGGGTCTGGCTCTGGCTCTGGCTCTGGCACTCTATCAAGGACTGTTTCAGACTTAGGCTGTGGCTGTGGCTCTGCCTCTGTTTCCATTCTTACAATGGAATGTACACAAAACAATAATCCTTTCTATATAAATTTTCCAATACATTCTGAAAACATAATAAATCCTTAATTGTTGTCCACCTCCTTTTAGTTCCTTTATCACTCGAATGCTAGCACGGAGTCAAAACTATGATTGTACTTTTGAACATATCTTGTATAACCATCCCATTTTTCTGCAAATTTTTGCTTTGAGATTCCTCTGAGTTTGCTAGTCAATTGAGCCGTCTCCACCAATTCCTGTAATTTGATTTGCCAATCTGTTATTTTTGGAGCCTCGTGATCTTTCCATCCCTTGGCCAGAAGTAGACGAGCTGCTGCGGTTGCATACAAGAATACCTCTCTTAGATTTTTGGGGATCTCTTTATCTAAAATACTTCATAGAAATGCCTCCGTTTTTTTTGTAAAAGTTATCCCCATCATCTTTTTAAATTCATCGTATATCCCCCCCCCAAAAAAAAATCTTAATCTTTTCACACGTCCACCACATGTGGCTCATGTCACCGTTATTTCCTCCACATCTCCAACAAGCATTCGCCAAATTTTTATACATTCTTGATCATCTGGAAGGAGTGAGGTACCACCTATGAGCCATTTTCATCATGTTTGCTCTTATATTATAGCTGCCTGTAAATTTCGAATTTACATTCCATCAGTTTTCCCCATCTTTTAGCATAATTGGACGGCCCACATTTTGGGCCCACTTTATCATTGAAGCCTTAACCTCCTCATCCATTATAAAAGAAGTCTATACATTTTTGCGATTATTTTGGTTTTACTATTCAGTAGTTCTCTTTCAAATCTTGAAGACTCCTTTTCAAAACCTATCTGCTTATCCTGTCTGAACACTTCATTCACCTGGAAGTAATCTAGCCAACTAGAAAAGTGATCTTTTATTTTCTCATAACTTATCAATATTAGTTGACCCTCCTCCTCCCTCCTTAATATTGTGTTATACGTTATCCCGTTCTCTTTGATGTTGTTGCTTTTTTTAACAGCGATTGCTTCTAGTGGAGAGTTCCATCTTGGGGTTTTCTGTTCCAAATATCTTTTGTATTTTCCCCATACCTTATATATAGCATTTCTTATTATATGATTTGAAAAACTCCTATGCGTCTTTATTTTCCCATAATTAAGATAGCCATGCCACCCAAAACGGGTGTCATGACCTTCTAGATCTAAAATATCCCATTTTTTTAATAAATACCCATCTTTCAACCAGAGAAGACACGAGGCTTCGTAATATAGCTTCAAATCCGGTAACCCGTAGCCACCTCTTTCTACAGTATCTATTAATATCTTATGCTTTACTCTTGGTCTTTTACCCTCCCACAAAAATTTAGAAATTTCTTTTTGCCACTTGTTGATACTGCTGGTCTTTCCTGTAATTGGAATCGTTTGGAATAGAAAGAGTAGCTTCGGTAAAACTATCATTTTAATTACCGAAATAGGGCCCAGGAATGATAAATTTAACCTTGTCCATGTCTCCAACTGTCTTTTGATATCTTTCCAACAATTGGTATACAGTAATTATCTTCATATAAGTTAATATTCTTTGGTGTTATCCAAAATCCTAAATACTTGATTTTGGGGTAGATTTTAATGTGTATTATTTGTTCTAATTCTGCTTTTTCATCTGGCGACATATTTTTAACTAATAGTTTTGTCTTGTTTAAATTCATTTTGAACCCCGCAACTTTACCGTAGCCATAGATTATTTCCAACGCCTTTCTTAAACTCTGTTTTGGTTGCTCCCTAGTTATAATTAAATCGTCAGCAAATGCCCTCATTTTGTAACTTCTATTTCCCAGCATAATCCCTTTTATTTCTTTTTCTTCCCTAATTTGTTTACATAAAACTTCCAATGTTATTATGAAAATTAAGGGGGATAGTGGGCAACCTTGTCTGACCCCTTTACTGATTTCACACTCCTGTGATAAATTTCCATTGATTATGATTTTCGCTTTTTGTTTTGATTATATTGCTTCAATCCCTTTTATATACTGTATACCAAAATCCATATGGTGTAATAGACCTTTCATAAATTTCCAGGATACCCTGTCGAAAGCTTTTTCTGCATCTATAGCCATTAAGACTGCCTTCTTTTCTATTCTTAAGTCTAAATACGCTAATACGTTTATAATGTTGCTAGTGTTGCTATAAATGTGCCTCCCGGGCAAACAGCCAGCTTGGTCATTGTGTATCATCATCTGGAAGACTTTCTTTGATCTTTCAGCTAAAATATTTGCATATAATTTATAATCGTAATTTAGAAGTGCGATAGGCCTATAGTTGTTAATAAGTAGATTGTCCGTTCTCTGTTTTGGAATTAGTGCAATAAGGCTGTCTTTCCAAGAATCCGGCATGGTTCCGTCTTTTAAGATGTTGTTCATGATACTTCTTAATGGGTCAGACAGTAAGTCCTCAATTTTTTTATAATATATTGCCGGTTTTATAATATATTGTTGCAGACTCTTTTTTATATATATAAAAAATAATATTTATTACTTTTAAACCTTACAAACAAGAAGAAAAAGAAAAGGAGGGGGGAAAAGAAGAAAAAACAATACAATACAATATATAAACAATACACCACACAACATTAACACATTAAACAAAACAAAACAGAACAAAAACAATTTAAAAACATACATCATACCATTTCAATGCCTTATCTTTCATTCCCTTGTTTCATCGACTTCCTCTCACCTCCCTTTTGTATTCCACTTCTGTTAATTGTTTCCGCAAATCCTTTCCATCTTTCACTATTTTCTGTCATATAAATATCTTAACTTATTTTAACCTTATTTTCCATTAATACTATAATACTTATTTATGCTTAACTCCTTATAAAACTTCTACTAAGGCCATATGTCAGAGCTGCCTCTAGGTCCCAGCTCACAGAGGACCAACGCCCGGCTGATGTTATGTACAAAAGTCTTTATTGAAGTTTAATTTCCATTTCAAAGCCAGAGCGTGCAGCCCTACGTCTAGACTCTAGATCGGCGAAGTCCCGTCTGAGTCTCCGCCCCTTCCACACCAGTTTAAGATCCTAGCCCTGCTCCACCTCCTGCGCTGCTCTCTTCTCCTCTGGGTCCTCCTGCCCTCTGGGGCATTGCCCTTTCTGGACTCTTCCGACGCTGAGTCGCTTAGCTCCTCCCCCTGCCTCCGGCGTGCTTTAGGACCCGGTTCCCAATCCTCACTCTCTGCTGTCCCGCGCTCCTGTACATTTGAACTTGCTTCTCGCGCCAACCCAGTGACCTTTCTCCTAACCGTTACACTACTTCTATCACTGCTTCCCTCTTCCGTGACACTGGCCGGATCTGACCTCCCTTCCGTTGTCCGACTCTCCGAGGGAGGCGTGGTAGACTCTGCCTCGTCTCCTCTCCCTGGTGGGGAAAGCACTGGCCCCGATGCCTGGGACTCTTCCCCCCCACTCTGCTCTGGTGGGGAAGCTGGTCCTGATTTCCAACTACTGCTCTGAGAGTCCCTGCTGCCCCCTTGCTCCTGGGGCGTTCCCCTTGGGACCCCCCTGCCCCTGGCCACTGGCGCTCCCTTCTGTGAATCTTCCGATTCGCTGGAGAGGCTCATGGAATCCCTCGGACCACTGTCCCCTCCTACGCTCCCTTCGGATTCCTCCCCCTCGTTCTCCATCTCCCATCTTCCCTGTGCCTCAGCTCCTGAGCCCCTGACATCCATCCCCCCCTCGAAGCCCCCCTCCCCCCCTCCCCTTCTTCCGGTGTGGGTTCTGGGTGCTCCAGTGTTGTGGGGGTGAGTGCAGGGTACAGTTCTTCCCCCGTGGCGTGCAGCCAGCCGGATAAGTCCGGGGAGTCCTCCATGGTCCCGTCGACGGCGATCTCCTCTGCTTCCATCTCTTGGGAGGTGTGTTCGAAACCTGGATCTTAATCCTTAATTAATCCTGGATCTTATCCTTAATTAAGTACTCTATGTATATGTTTAAATCTACGTTTGGTTCTAGCTCCTATTTATTTAATAATTATTCGCCTGGATTCATACTGTTATACTATCTATGTATATGTTTTGTTTATGCTGGTCTATGACCGTAATAAAGTACTTGACTTGACTTGAAACCTGGATCTACCCCCAACTCGCCCGGTGCCCCCCCTTCCTCTGTTGTCTGGGGTGACACTGCGTGCCATGGTCCCCTCGGCAGTTCTCTGCGCCAGCCCACCTCAGGTTGATCCTCCCACCAATAAGATCCGCCTGTACCAAACCCTGAGAGGGATCCCTCTGGGGAGCTGGTCTCCTGTGACACCTCTTCAGCTGAAGAGAAACCCTGGAATGTGCTGGTTGAGAGTGTGGGTGTGAAAAGATATTCGTCAAAATAATCCGCCGGCATGGGCCTGTGTGGGTACAGTGCGTGGAACTCGTCTTTGAGGTAGTGCTCCTCCACCGCATAGTACGGTACCCAGTTGTTGGCGCTGGCCGGGGTACCTTCCCTGGCTAGTAGATATTCAACCCCCTCTTCCCCCCATCTCGAGTCCAAGATCTCCGTGACCTCGTTGAGCGGCTCCTCCCTCGGCGGCCCCCCCTTGTGGGTGCGCCTCTGAGCGGGCTAGGAGCTGTCCCTGGTTCTTGGAACCTGTGAGTTGCCTTATAAGGCGTGAGCACCGATCTATGAAAGACCGGGTGCATTCTGGATCCTTCCGGGAGTGTCAACTGGAAGGCCACTGGGTTGATCTGTGCCTCGACTTGGTAAGGCCCTAGCTGCTTGTGTCCGAGCTTCTTCTTAGCTAACGATCTGGCCGGCACTGCCTGGGCTGCTAACCAGACCCAGTCCCCCACCCGTATGTCCTCACCAACTCTCCTGTGTCGGTCTGCCTGCATTTTGTAAGCGTGTTTAGCTAGCTCCAACTGCCTTCGGAGCTGTTCGTGGACCTCCTGTAACTCCGCCGCCCAGTCCTCAGCTCCCTGCGGCTCCCCCTCCCCCACTTTCTCTAACCCCGGGAAGGTTCTGGGATGCCGCCCATTGTTGGCGAAAAACGGTGTCACCCCCGTGGACACGTGCTTCGTGTTGTTGTAGGCAAACTCGGCCAGCGGTAGATAGTCCACCCAGGTCGAGGGCTGCTGGTTCGCGTAGCATCTCAGGTACTGCTGCATGATGGCGTTGACCCTCTCCGCTTGTCCGTTGGTCTGCGGGTGTCTCGCCGACGATAGGTTGACCTTGACGTTCAGGATGCCCATCAGCTTCTGCCAGAAACTCGAGATGAACTGGCGCCCCCGGTTGGACAGGATAGACCGTGGTAGGCCGTGCACCTTGAACACGTGGTTTATGAACATCTTGGCTGTCTGTTCCGCTGTGGCCACCTTCGCGCAAGGAATGAAGTGGGCCATCTTGGTGAACAAGTCCACTACCACGAGTACCGCTGTCTTGCCTCGCGAGCTGGGCAGATCTGTGACGAAGTCCAGGGCCACTTTCTCCCACGGCTCAAGGGGCGTCTGTAGCGGTTCCAGCAATCCCGCCGGCAGCCTGTGTACTGGTTTGGCTCTTTGGCATGTGTCGCACCTCTTGACGTAATCCTCGACTTCTCCCCTCATCTTGGGCCACCAAAAGTCTCTGGCTACTAATTCCACCGTCTTCTCTTTGCCGAAGTGCCCAGCGCTGGGTGCGTCGTGTAATTGCTGCAGTACCTTTGCACGGAGGTCGTCTCCCGGCACGTAGAGGGCCCCTTTGCGGATGAGCAGTCCGTCGCGTATCTGAAACTGGTCGTCCTTCGCTGTGCCGCTTCGCACCTCCTCCATCTTGGATTGTGCGAAGGAGTCTGTCTGCAGCGCGCAACGTACTGCGTCCAGGTCCACCGTGGCTGCGGCGCATGCCCACGCTTTCGGTGCGAAAATGTGCTTGGCTGCCGCCGGTGCCTCTGCCTCGAGATACTGCGGCTTCCTGGATAGCGCATCCGCCATGATGTTGCTGTCTCCTGGGATGTATTCTATTCTGAAGTCGAAATCTGCAAAGAACTCCGCCCATCGGATGTGTCTCTGGTTCAGGAACCGCGTCGTACGCCAGTACTCCAGGTTCTTGTGGTCCGTGAGAACTTGCACTGTGTGTTTGGCTCCGATGAGGAAGTGCCGCCACGCCTTGAAGGCTGCATGAATGGCCAGCAGTTCCCTGTCCCAGATGGTGTAGTTCTGCTCCGACTTGCTGAGTTTCCTGGAGTAGAAAGCGCACGGCCTCCAGTCCCCTTGCGGATCTTGCTGCAACAGGACTGCCCCCACCGCTCTGTCGGAGGCGTCCGTTTCAACCCTCATGGGTTTGCTGGGGTTCACATGTAGCAGTTGTTCTTCGGATGCGAAGAGTCGCTTGAGCTCCTGAAAGGACTTCTCCGCCTGCTCCGTCCAGATGAACTTCTTTTTCTTGGAGCTGAGGGTGTCTGTGATGGCCGCCGTTTGCATCGCGAAACCCTTGATAAACTTGCGATAAAAGTTGGCGAAGCCGACAAACTTCTGGACCTCCTTCCGATTGCGCGGGCTCTTCCAGTCCAGCACCGAGCGGACCTTGGCGCTGTCCATGGCGAGACCCCTGTCGGACAGCTTGTAGCCCAGGAAATCCACCTCCGTCATGTCGAACTGGCACTTCTCCAGTTTGGCGTAAAGTCTGTGCTCCCGTAGCCTCTGCAGGACTTCCTTGACATCTCTCTCGTGAGCCTCCTGCGATTCCGAGAAGATCAGAATGTCGTCCAGGAAGCAGACGCACTTCTTGTAGAGGAGCCCCGCCAACACGTGATGCATGAAGGCTTGGAAACAGTGGGAGCCATTTTGCAAGCCAAACGGCATAACTCTGTATTCGTAGGTGCCCAAAGGCGTAAACATGGCCGTCTTCCACTCGTCGCCCTCCCTCATGCGTATAAGGTTGTACGCCCCTCGCAGATCCAACTTGGTGAAGATGCGACCCTTCCGCACCGTCGCCAGCAGGTCGTCGATCTTGGGCATGGGGAACGCCGTGGGCTTCGTCCTCGAGTTTATGACCCTGTAATCAACTACAAGCCTCTTTTGGGGCGTGTCTTTTTTCTTCACAAAAAACACGGGGCTGCCCCCCACCGCTTTGGATTCTCGGATGAATCCCCGCTTCAAGTTGAGTTCTATGAACTCCCTGAGTTCCTGCAGTTCATCTTCAGACATGGAATACAGTTTTCCAGTCGGCAGCGTCGCCCCCGGCAGGAGGTCAATCTTGCAATCGTATGGTCTGTGGGGGGGTAGTTTGTCCGCCTCCTTCTCGCAGAAGACTTCCAAGAATTCTCTGTATTTGTCGGGTACCGCTTGCAGCATGCCCAAGTGTAACTGCGTTCCATCTTCCGGCCCTTCATCTTCCTGGGTGGGCAGTATGCAGTGTGCTGCGCAGTAGGAGGAGCTGAAAGTCAATTGGCGCTGGTACCATGCTAATGCCGGACTGTGCCGGTCCAGCCAACTCATGCCCAACACTATGGGCGTGTCTGACAGGTGGGTAACATTGAAGCTGATGACTTCGCGGTGGTTTCCAATTCTCATCACCATTGGCGGCGTTTGCTGTAGCACTTGTCCCCCCAGTAGCTCTCTGCCATCGACTGTCACTACTTTGAGGGGCATCGTGGCAGGCAGGAGCGCTATGCCATGTTGCGTGATGAAATCCACTCCTATAAAGTCTGCATTGCTGCCAGAGTCAATGGTAATAGGCACTTCCATGGTGAGGCCATTGGGAAGCTGGAGCGCTGCGGTGAGCTGCACCACTGGTTTGGGTGGGAGGGGGGTCTGTGGGCTGTAAGATCTCTGGGGACTGCTTCACTGACTCGTCTGGCTGGGCCCCAGTGCCTATGATTCCAGCCAGACTCCGTCGTTTCCCTGCTGTGGTACATGCTGCTGAACTGCTTCTGTAATTCCAGTTACAGATAGGTAGCCGTGTTGGTCTGCCATAGTCAAAGCAAAACAAATTCCTTCCAGTAGCACCTTAAAGACCAACTAAGTCAGTTCTTGGTATGAGCTTTCGTGTGCATGCACACTTCTTCAGATGGTATCTTAGTTGGTCTTTAAGGTGCTACTGGAAGGAATTTGTTTTGCTTTGACTATGGCAGACCAACACGGCTACCTATCTGTAACTGAAACTATGGAAGGCACCACATTGAGCCGCATGAAATGGAAGTCCATCAACCGTATCTGAAGAAGTGTGCATGCACACGAAAGCTCATACCAAGAACTGACTTAGTTGGTCTTTAAGGTGCTACTGGAAGGAATTTGTTTTGCTTCTGTAATTGTCACTGAGGCTGCAGTGTGCTTGTGCAACCTCTGGTGACACTATTTCGCCATGTGCTGAGCACTGTCGCAGATGTAACACTTCCTGTTCCCTCTAGGAGGCTTCGTTTTGACTGCTCCCGGCGTTAGGGCTCTGGCTGCTGACTGAGCCTTGGCACCACCTATCTCCATCGGCTCCTCTCCCCCTCCCAGTGGAGGCGTGGATTGAGCGCGCGCTGTGTCCCTGGGAAAAAGAGGAGGTGCTCTTGCTGGCGTGCGTCCCCAACGTCCTTCGTCTTTGCTCCAGGAACGTTCTTCCAGACGCACCCCAATCGTCAGCGCCCTCTGGACCACTTCTTGAGTGCTCTGGGGTCTCTCCCCCCTTGCAATTTCGTCTTTCACAGCCCCATTCAACCCCTCCCAAAAAAGGTCCCTGACGGCAGCTGAATCTTTCTCCCATCCCAGCGCGTTGACCAATGCAAAATAGCGGGAGTGATATTGCCTCACAGTGGCTCTGCCTTGTTTTAATCCATGTATCTCTTTCCTGGCAACATCCACATCTATCGCTGATAAAAAACAAGCGTCCATCGCCTTAAGGAAGGCTTTTGCATCTTGGAGAGCTGGGTCCTTATCTCGCCACAGATTACGCAGCCACACTTTAGCGTCTCCGTGGAGATGAGTTAGTATGAACCCCACTTTCTCCTGCTCATCTCTAAAGTCCTTCTCCAGCAACTCTAGCGCGTACATCACGTCTGCTCTGAAGTTAGGATACTGCTGCAGATTCCCATCGAAATGAGACACGAGGCTGCCTCCTCTCTTTCCCAGCCCAATCCCCTCTGGTCTGGTTCCCGGCGCCCCCTGTTTAGTCAACATTTCCAACCTGATTTGCAGATCCTTGCAGGCAGCAGCGGCTTCGTCTTCCCTCTTCCTAGATGCTAGAATTTCCGCGTTAAGTTGTGCCACTGGGTTTTGCAGGGCTGTTATGTGTTCTTCGGTAGTCATCTTGTCTTGCTTTCGTGAGCTCGCGAAGCACCAATCTTCGCCCCTCGCTGCGTCCACTCACGCTGCGAGGTTTTTATGGAGACGGGACTTACTGTCAGAGCTGCCTCTAGGTCCCAGCTCACAGAGGACCAACGCCCGGCTGATGTTATTGTGGGAGTTCAGAACTTAACTGGTTAAGTGTTCTGAGCTGTGCGTCACTTTCCGACGTCAGCTTTAGAAGCTGGGAGGAGTCTGGGAGGAGACTGTTCACTTGTTGTTCTCTCTGTGTGTCTTGAGAGAGACGGACATGTTTTAACATGGCTGCAAGCAGTGATGGACAAATGTTTGAATAAAAGCTGTAAATAGACGGATCTGTCTGTGTATGCTTGCATGGAGCAAGGGAGAAAAAGACTGTTTTACACCGCTGTGTGCTACTCTGCTAAGCCGTGACCAAAGAGACAGCAGACTTTGGTGCGCAGCTAGAAGGAAGCGTGCCGGACGCTGCAAATGACTGATTGGGATCGTAAAGCTGTCTGAGATCGCGGCTCCATCGATCTAGCTCAGAGATCGTTATCTCGCACAGGTTATGGAAGGTCAGTAAACGCTCGTAAAACAGTCGGTGTGAGCTCCAGGAACGCTTTGAAGTCGGCACGGAAGCTAGCTGGAGGTTGGAAGCTGCATTCCTTGAGTCTTGCCTGATGCTGGAAGGCAGAGCTGCTCAGAGACAGAGCTAAAAGCTAAAAGGCAGCTGAAAAATCGTTTCTCCACGGAAGGGTGAGGCAGAGAAGCTGTACCTGATCGTAAGTAAGCTTGGGCCCCCTTGGGAGAACGGGAAGAAAATGGCAGAGAGCCAAGATATGCCGGTGGAAAAGCTCACTTTAAAAAGTTGGGCAACCTGGAGCAGAAGAGTCAGGGGTTGGTTCTTGGTCACTGGGCTTTGGGAAGGAAGCCAGTCAGAGCCAGCTGAAGCAGGCTGTCAATCTGCGGTGCCTGGAGATGGCAAGCAGAGAATGCAACAGGAGCTGAATATGCTCAGAGCATGCGTTGATGCTTCACTGAGGCCTCATTTGAAAGGTGTACAGACACCAGGGGCTGCCTGGAATGTGCTGCGAAGTTTGTGTGAAACTGCAGCAGGAGGCCAGGGCCCTGGAGAAGAAATGGAGAGCCCCAAGATGGCTGCGGCCCCAGTTCCCGGTACTTCAGTCTCAAGGAGCACTGTTGAGCAGATCGGGGGGGTGAAGAGTTCCAAAGGCAAGTTTAAGAAACTTTCCACTGTTGCTGAAGCGGAGAGCAACTTCAGCAGGGGCCAGGCTGGTGGGAGGTGCCGTTCCAGAAGGAGGAAGGCCAGGCCAGCTGGGAGGAGCCCCGGGCAGTGTTTTTCCACTGGAGTACAACGTCTGCATGGCAGTTGCCCCCACCGGAGCACAGAGCCGAGGCAGGATGTTTGCAAGGACACTTCTCATGGGAACCAGGCGGGTTTCCATGGCAACAGGCCTGGGAAGACAGGCAGGCGTGGAACTGAGCCAGGTGGTCGTGGTAAACAACAGAAAGAGGCTTATCAAGTCTCTGCGAGTATGGCATTGTTCGAAGACGGCCGAATGGAAAATTTGAAAATGGCTTTTGTAATCGACTCTGCAGCTAACCGTAACATGGTTCCAGAGACATCTGCAGTCAAGATGGGGAATTGCACGGCAATTCCGGCCGGACAAACTGTTATGTTCGCAAATGGACAGAGAACCCAGATTAAAACTGTCACTAACGTTTTCCTTTCTGTTTTGCAGGAGACGCTGCAGTTTTGTGTTATCCCAGAGGGGGATCATTGTTTATTATCTGTGCCTTATTTGTTAAGTAAGGGGTTCAAAGTTTGTTTTGAAAATGATGTCTGCACAATCTCCAGAGGAGGGAGGTTACTTGCCACGGTTAAGAAGGGGCAGAATGATCTTTTCATTCTTAAAACGTCTCTTGGGGGTGAGGGGAAGGTTGAGAGAGCACAGGCGCAGCGTGCTACAGTTCCCGACCAGCGTGCTACAATTCCCGCTCATGTGTCATGTGCTTGTGTTTGGCATGGGAGAACCATTCATGGTTCGGTAGAAGACTTGCAGGTTCTACCCGAGGTTTCCACAGGTTGTAAGATTCGAGATTGCAGAAGTGCCATTAACTGTGACACTTGCAAGCAAGCAAAGGTGAAAGGGTGCAGTTACCCAAAGGTGGAACGGGTAACCACTAAACCTTTTGAGCTGGTTCACATAGATTTGGCCAGTCCTGTCAAGGAACCAAGTCTGGGAGGGGCCAGGTTTCTGCTAACTTTTTTGGATGATTTTTCGCAGAGCACCTGGACCCACGGCCTCAAATCCAGGGAGGATGCAGCACAGCTGATCAAGAGCTGGGTTGAGGGGGTGGAACAGAGATTCTCCACCAGGGTTCAAGCGATCGTCAGTGACAGAAATGCTAGGTACACTGGTTCTGCTTTGCAGCAGTTCTTTCACAGAAGAGGGATACGTCACACAGTTACTTCACCCAGTAAGAGGGGGGTGGCAGAGCTGAGAAGTGAAGCTCTGGTTAAGGCTGGACAGGTGATGCTGAAAGACGCCAGGTTACCTCCAAAGTTTTGGCTGGAGGGAATCCGTTGTGTGTCGTTCACCTGGAATCGTGTCTACAACTCACTGGTAGGTGACACACCGTACTCGTTGTTAAATGGCCGCAAACCCCAGGTTCACTTTCTGCGCAAGTTTGGATCTCCTGCGGTTGTCCCTGTGCCTAAGGCTTTGCAAGGGCCAGATGGAGCCAAAGTCCAGAAAATGATCTTCTGTGGGTATGAGCCAGACGCTCGTGCATGGAGATTTGCTTATCCGTCAGGTGATCAGAGTAAGGTGCTGATCAGTAAACACGCTGAATTCTTTGAGCAGAATGAAAGGCCAAAGATTTCTGCACAGCGTGATGTTCTTTCAGAATGTCTCTCTGATCCAGAGGACAGTTCTGGTGAGGAGGAAGAAGAGGCTGAGTCTGCTGATGACGACCAGGTCACTGACCAGGGTCAGGAGCAGGGTGGGGCGTCTCCACAAGTTGTTAGGAAAGGACAGCCCAAGAGTGAGCCTAGTTCTCCTGTGAGTGTAATGGAGAGGATTCGAAGACGCTTTAAGTCAGAGGGGGAATCCTGTGATGCAGAGGACACACCTGCTGGTGACAGTGAGCCAGAGGAAACACCAGAGTTTGTGCCTAGGCGATCCAGTCGCACAACCAAGGGTATTCCACCTGAGAGGTACCAGGCCACAGGTACGTGGGTAAGTTTCGCACAGTGCGATTCTGAGAGTTGTGAGGTGATTCCACAGATGCCCAACAGGTACGCCAAGGTAGGGCGCAAGGCATTGGGGAAGGGATTGATCTCACAGGGTGTTGCTGAAGATGTTACACAAGTTTTGTCAGAAAGCGACGCAAGGGGGTGTCTGGGAGGAGACTGTTCACTTGTTGTTCTCTCTGTGTGTCTTGAGAGAGACGGACATGTTTTAACATGGCTGCAAGCAGTGATGGACAAATGTTTGAATAAAAGCTGTAAATAGACGGATCTGTCTGTGTATGCTTGCATGGAGCAAGGGAGAAAAAGACTGTTTTACACCGCTGTGTGCTACTCTGCTAAGCCGTGACCAAAGAGACAGCAGACTTTGGTGCGCAGCTAGAAGGAAGCGTGCCGGACGCTGCAAATGACTGATTGGGATCGTAAAGCTGTCTGAGATCGCGGCTCCATCGATCTAGCTCAGAGATCGTTATCTCGCACAGTTATGTACAAAAGTCTTTATTGAAGTTTAATTTCCATTTCAAAGCCAGAGCGTGCAGCCCTACGTCTAGACTCTAGATCGGCGAAGTCCCGTCTGAGTCTCCGCCCCTTCCACACCAGTTTAAGATCCTAGCCCTGCTCCACCTCATGCGCTGCTCTCTTCTCCTCTGGGTCCTCCTGCCCTCTGGGGCATTGCCCTTTCTGGACTCTTCTGACGCTGAGTCGCTTAGCTCCTCCCCCTGCCTCCGGCGTGCTTTAGGACCCGGTTCCCAATCCTCACTCTCTGCTGTCCCGCGCTCCTGTACATTTGAACTTGCTTCTCGCGCCAACCCAGTGACCTTTCTCCTAACCGTTACACTACTTCTATCACTGCTTCCCTCTTCCGTGACACTGGCCGGATCTGACCTCCCTTCCGTTGTCCGACTCTCCGAGGGAGGCGTGGTAGACTCTGCCTCGTCTCCTCTCCCTGGTGGGGAAAGCACTGGCCCCGATGCCTGGGACTCTTCCCCCCCACTCTGCTCTGGTGGGGAAGCTGGTCCTGATTTCCAACTACTGCTCTGAGAGTCCCTGCTGCCCCCTTGCTCCTGGGGCGTTCCCCTTGGGACCCCCCTGCCCCTGGCCACTGGCGCTCCCTTCTGTGAATCTTCCGATTCGCTGGAGAGGCTCATGGAATCCCTCGGACCACTGTCCCCTCCTACGCTCCCTTCGGATTCCTCCCCCTCGTTCTCCATCTCCCATCTTCCCTGTGCCTCAGCTCCTGAGCCCCTGACACCATATAAATTCATTCCAACATTTTTCTAACACTCATTAATTTTACCATATTTCTATAAATAAACTTTCAACTTTTTCCAATCTTCTTCCACCGTCTCTTCTCCCTGGTCTCGGATTCTGCCAGTCATTTCCGTCAATTCCATATAGTCCATCAACCTGGTGCTCTTCTGTCCGAGGCACTTAACTCTTTTCCAGGTCCCTTCTGCAAGTCTTCTTTGCATTTATACATACACTTTATTTTGTCTTCTGCTGATCTTGTTCTTAATTTCCTTTCTTTGATGCTGAAGAGTAGGTCTCGAGGGAGCTCCAGCCTAACAATGTTTTTATTCCTTCTCGACATGTCATCCACATCTCCGTGGTTAAAACTAGAATCCAAAAGATATTTCAGGACGTGTTTCAAAGTCCCTCCAAATCTGCAGGTCCCCACAACTCCAATTTCCTCCTGACCCAGGTCCAGATCCCAAAGGTCAGTAAATCCCTGCATGAGGTGATCTATCCAACTTTCCTTCTCCAGTCCAAGCAGGGTTCCAATCTGACTTTCTCTGAATTCAATCATAGAGGGCAACAACTTGTAATCATCAAGTTGCCTCTGTAAGGCTGGGGCTCTCTCCCTCTCCACTTGTATTACTTTAGGTTCAACAACCACAACTTTCTCCCTCGCTTTCTCCACCATTTGGCATTTCAAAGTAGATTCCTGTATCGGTTCCTGAATAGTTTCTGTGTAGATCACTTTTTGTCCCAAATTAGTCGCTTTTTGTCCCAAAATATCAATTTTAATATTCATCACGTCCATCTTTTTATGGAGCTGTTCCAATGACTCACTTATCTTGCATAGTGCAATCACTAAGGCTTCTTCTGTCGACATTCTCAAGCAATCCAAGGTCAATCTCACAGTTTTCTCTTGCAGCTGGAGATTCCACCAGCCCAACTCTTGTAACAATTTCAAAGGCTCCCTCTAGAGGGAAACAATTTCTGTTTGTATCAATCCTTTTAAGCACAGTTCAAGCAGTAAAATTAGTTTCAGTTTTCAGCTACTTTTACTCCTTTTTAAACGCTGAAGGAGACAATGAAAACAATGTATTTCTCTTATTTAACTAACTGTCACAGTCAATGAACTTTCCCATAAAGTCAGTCTTACTAGCAGTCCATTTCCAGGTTCAGAGCGGTGGTGATCCAACTTTCTTCACTCTCTCCTGCAGGCTTACGTGATCCAAAATTTTCCCCCTCTTCTCCTGCCTCCAAGGGGGGTTTAATGATTTTAGCCGTTGGAGGTTTAATCCTTTACATAGGACTTTTCAAGACTTTAGCTTGCAAATTCTTTGCTTCAATCTATTTACAAAAGGTGAAGGCGGACTTCCTGTTTGAAACCTCCCCGTTTCGGTGCTAAATTAAGACGTTTAAAAATCCAATTTTCCGTTCTACTCACGGGTAGTTGTTTAGAATCAAATTGTCCACTGGAAAAAGTAAGCGCTCTCCGGCAACAGCAATGCGGCTTCACTCCGTGAAAGAAGCAGTCAATTCGAAGCACCGCGCCACTCACCCCACATCGCTCCGGATACCCGAAACCGGGTCTCCCCAAGAGTAGGGGAGGCGCAAAAGGTGCCAGCCGAATCCCACGTTCACAGGCTTCTCCCACCTGCAATTTTTAGTGGGTCTCCGCCTTCGCCGTGGCGGCCAGACCCTAAATTCCACAGAGCAAGTTCCTCCCGATCAGAGGAACTCCGCCATTGCCGGAGGCGCTAACCCGGAAGTAAGTACTGTTGCAGACTCAGGCTGTGGCTCTAGGCTGTGGCTGCAGCTATGTTTTGCGCTCCGGCCCTGTATCAAGCCCTATTTCTGGCTCTGGCTCTGGCTCTGGCTCTGGCTCTGGCTCTGGCTCTGGCTCTGGCTCTGGCTCTGGCTCTGGCTCTGGCTCTGGCTCTGGCTCTGGCTCTGGCTCTGGCTCTGGCTCTGGCTCTGGCTCTGGCTCTGGCTCTGGCTCTGGCTCAATTTCAGCTCTGGCTCTGAATGAGGCTCTGGCTCTGCTCTGATTCATGGCTCTGGCTCTGGCTCTGGCTCTGGCTCTGGCTCTGGCTCTGGCTCTGGCTCTGGCTCTGGCTCTGGCTCAATTTCAGCACTGGCTCTGAATGAGGCTTTGGCTCTGCTCTGATTCATGGTCTCACTCTGACTCTGATTCAGGGTCTCGCTCTGGCTCTGGCACTCTATCAAGGACTGTTTCAGACTCAGGCTGTGGCTGTGGCTCTCCCTCTGTTTCAGGCTCAGGCTCTGTTTGAGGCTGTGTCTGTTTCAGGCTCCGGCACTGTATCAAGTACTGTTGCAGACTCAGGCTGTGGCTCTAGGCTGTGGCTGTGGCTGTTGCTCTGGTTCGGGCTGTGGCTCTTTTTCAGGCTCTGGTTCTGATAATAATGATAATAATAATAATAATAATAATAATTTATTATTTGTACCCCGCCCATCTGGCTGGGTTTCCCCAGCCACTCTGGGCGGCTTCCAACAAAGATGAAAAGTACACTAAAATGTCACATATTAAAAATTTCCCTGAACAGGGCTGCCTTCAGATGTCTTCTGAATGTCAGGTAGTTGTTTATCGCTTTGACATCTGATGGGAGGGCATCTGATGGAACACAGGGCGGGCGCCACTACTGAGAATGCCCTCTGCCTGGTTCCCTGTAACTTGGCCTCTCGCAGTGAGGGAACCGCCAGAAGGCCCTCGGAGCTGGACCTCAGTGTCTGGGCAGAACGATGGGGGAGGAGACGCTCCTTCAGATATACTGGACCGAGGCCGTTTAGGGCTTTAAAGGTCAGCACCAACACTTTGAATTGTGCTTGGAAACGCACTGGGAGCCAATGTAGGTCTTTCAAGACTGGTGTTATATGGTCTCGGCGGCCGCTCCCAGTCACCAGTCTAGCTGCCGCGTTCTGGATTAGTTGTAGTTTCCGGATCACCTTCAAAGGTAGCCCCACGTAGAGCGCATTGCAGTACTCCAAGCTGGAGATAACCAGAGCATGCACCACTCTGGCGAGACAGTCTGCAGGCAGATAGGGTCTCAGCCTACGTGCCACATGGAGCTGGTAAACTCTGAATGAGGGCTTGGTTATGGCACTGATTCTTTTTTTTTTTTTCCATATAATTTTTATTATTAAACATAAAACAAGACAAACGACAACAACAACGAAAAATAATATATATATATACAATAGTTTCACATCATTTTCATCACTGCTTTTTCTTTCGTACTTCCCTCAGCTGTCCCGTAAATCATCCGTATTCATCACTTTCATTACGCATTCCTCAAACTTGTATTGACATTATTTATCTCTTTTCCTCCTATTCCCTTTAATCAATACTTATTACTTTTTTACAGTGCTTCTTTGAATCCCTTAAGCGTCATCTTTCCTTTACTTAAACATTCCAGGTTATGGCACTGATTCAGGGTCTCGCTCTGTCTCTGGCTGTGTCTCTGTTGCACCTCAAACGGTGGTTTGTTGTTGTTGTTGTTATTTTCTTTCTGGGGTGGGACAAATGTTTAGTTGGGGCGGGGATTATTTTAAGTTTAGCATAATTGTTTCTTGCTTTGTTTTTCTTTTACTATTTTTTTAGGTTATTGTATAGTTTGTATTTTGATTTTTAAGGGGAAAGGGTCAGGGCTTCCTGGGAGGGGAACTCAGCCATCAGAATGTATGGGGCAGGTTCCCTACGGGGGGATGTATTGGAACACCCAATCTCTGTTATCGCGGGTGGGAGGAGCAGTTGCGCTAAGACCAGACCACGTCTTTACCGAAGATCTGGTTCTGACTATGATTCTGATTCTCTGATTCTGGCTCTCTATCAAGGGCTGTTTCAGACTCAGGCTGTGGCTGTTGCTCTGGTTCTGGCTCTGGCTCTGGCTCTTTCTCAGGCTCTGGCTCTGAATGAGGGCTTGGTTCTGGCACTGATTCAGGGTCTGGCTCTGGCTCTGGCTCTGGCACTCTATCAAGGACTGTTTCAGACTTAGGCTGTGGCTGTGGCTGTGGCTCTGCCTCTGTTTCCATTCTTACAATGGAATGTACACAAAACAATAATCCTTTCTATATAAATTTTCCAATACATTCTGAAAACATAATAAATCCTTAATTGTTGTCCACCTCCTTTTAGTTCCTTTATCACTCGAATGCTAGCACGGAGTCAAAACTATGACTGTATTTTTGAACATATCTTGTATAACCATCCCATTTTTCTGCAAATTTTTGCTTTGAGATTCCTCTGAGTTTGCTAGTCAATTGAGCCGTCTCCACCAGTTCCTGTAATTTGATTTGCCAATCTGTTATTTTTGGAGCCTCGTGATCTTTCCATCCCTTGGCCACAAGTATACGAGCTGCTGCTCTCTCTTAGATTTTTTGGGATCTCTTTATCTAAAATACTTCATAGAAATGCCTCCGTTTTTTTCGTAAAAGTTATCCCCATCATCTTTTTTAATTCATCGTATATTCCCCCCCCCCAAAAAAATCTTAATCTTTTCACACGTCCACCACATGTGGCTCATGTCACCGTTACTTCCTCCACATCTCCAACAAGCATTCGCCAAATTTTTATACATTCTTGATCATCTGGAAGGAGTGAGGTACCACCTATGAGCCGTTTTCATCATGTTTGCTCTTATATTATAGCTGGCTGTAAATTTCAAATTTACATTCCATCAGTTTTCCCCATCTTTTAGCATAATTGGACGGCCCATATCTTGGGCCCACTTTATCATTGAAGCCTTAACCTCCTCATCCATTATAAAAGAAGTCTATACATTTTTGCGATTATTTTGGTTTTACTATTCAGTAGTTCTCTTTCAAATCTTGAAGGCTCCTTTTTAAAACCTATCTGCTTATCCTGTCTGAACACTTCATTCACCTGGAAGTAATCTAGCCAACTAGAAAAGTGATCTTTTATTTTCTCATAACTTATCAATATTAGTTGACCCTCCTCCTCCCCCCTTAATATTGTGTTATACGTTATCCCGTTCTCTTTGATGTTGTTGCTTTTTTTAACAGCGATTGCTTCTAGTGGAGAGTTCCATCTTGGGGTTTTCTGTTCCAAATGTCTTTTGTATTTTCCCCATACCTTATATATAGCATTTCTTATTATATGATTTGAAAAACTCCTATGCATCTTTATTTTCCCATAATTAAGATAGCCATGCCACCCAAAACGGGTGTCGTGACCTTCTAGATCTAAAATATCCCAATTTTTTAATAAATACCCATCTTTCAACCAGAGAAGACATATGAGGCTTCGTAATATAGCTTCAAGTCCGGTAACCCGTAGCCACCTCTTTCTACAGTATCTATTAATATCTTATGCTTTACTCTTGGTGTTTTACCCCTCCACAAAAATTTAGAAATTTCTTTTTGCCACTTGTTGATACTGCTGGTCTTTCCTGTAATTGGAATCGTTTGGAATAGAAAGAGTAGCTTCGGTAAAACTATCATTTTAATTACCGAAATACGTCCCAGGAATGATAAATTTAACCTTGTCCATGTTTCCAACTGTCTTTTGATATCTTTCCAACAATTGGTATAATTATCTTCATATAAGTTAGTATTCTTTGGTGTTATCCATAATCCTAAATACTTGATTTTGGGGTAGATTTTAATGTGTATTATTTGTTCTAATTCTGCTTTTTCATCTGGCGACATATTTTTAACTAATAGTTTTGTCTTGTTTAAATTCATTTTGAACCCCGCAACTTTACCGTAGCCATAGATTATTTCCAACGCCTTTCTTAAACTCTGTTTTGGTTGCTCCCTAGTTATAATTAAATCGTCAGCAAATGCCCTCATTTTGTAACTTCTATTTCCCAGCATAATCCCTTTTATTTCTTTTTCTTCCCTAATTTGTTTACATAAAACTTCCAATGTTAATATGAAAATTAAGGGGGATAGTGGGCAACCTTGTCTTACCCCTTTACTGATTTCACACTCCTGTGATAAATTTCCATTGATTATGATTTTCGCTTTTTGTTTTGATTATATTGCTTCAATCCCTTTTATATACTGTATACCAAAATCCATATGGTGTAATAGACCTTTCATAAATTTCCAGGATACCCTGTCGAAAGCTTTTTCTGCATCTATAGCCATTAAGACTGCCTTCTTTTCCATTCTTAAGTCTAAATACGCTAATCAGTTTATAATGTTTCTAGTGTTGCTATAAATGTGCCTCCCGGGCAAAAAGCCAGCTTGGTCATTGTGTATCATCATCTGGAAGACTTTCTTTGATATTTCGGCTAAAATATTTGCATATAATTTATAATCGTTATTTAGAAGTGCGATAGGCCTATAGTTGTTAATAAGTAGATTGTCCGTTCCCTGTTTTGGAATTAATGCAATAAGGCTGTCTTTCCAAGAATCCGGCATGGTTCCGTCTTTTAAGATGTTGTTCATGATACTTCTTAATGGGTCAGACAGTAAGTCCGCAATTTTTTTATAATATATTGCCGGTAAGCCTTCTGGCCCTGGTGGCTTTCCTATCTTTGCTTCCTTAATTGCTCTTTGAATTTCGTACGATGTAATAGGGGCATTCAACAGTTCTTTTTGTTCTTTAGGAAGTTTCGGAAGACAGTTCTGTTCTAAATGTTCTTTAACTTCTTCTGTTGTTTCATTTCCTTCCTTATAGATTTCTCTAAAGAATTTGAGAAATCGTTTCTCTATTTCTTTAGGGTTGTTTATTATTTTGCCTTTGCACTTAACTCTATTTATAAGCCTTTCTGCCTCTCTCTTCTTTAATTGCCATGCTAATAACCAGGCTCAGGTTCTGTTTCAGGCTGTGTCTCTGTTTCAGGCTCCTGCGCTGTAGCAACCACTGTTGCAGACTCAGGCTGTGGCACTATGGCTGTAGCTGTGGCTCTGGTTCTGTTTCAGGCTCTGGCACTGTATCAAGCACGGTTTCAGGCTCAGGCTCAGGCTCAGGCTCAGGCTCCTGCTCTTTATTAGGCTTTGTCTCAGTCTTTGGCTCTAGCACTTATTCTAGCTCTATTTCAGGCTCGGCCTGTGTGTCAGCCTTTGTCTCTGTTTCACGCTGTTTCAGGCTCCGACGCTGTTTCAAGCCCTGTATCTGCCTCTGCCTCTGTTTCAGGCTCTGGCACTCTATCAAGCACTGTTTCTGGCTCTGGCTCTCTTTCAGGCTCTGGCTCTGAATTAGGGTTTTGTTCTGGCTCTGGCTGTGTCTCTGGATCTGGCTGTGTCTCTGCTTCAGGCTCCTACGCTGTATCAAGCACTGTATCAGGCTCTGCCTCTCCCTCTGCCCCTGGCTATGTTTAAGCGTGTGTCTCTGTTGCACCTCAAACGGTGGTTTGTTGTTGTTGTTGTTGTTGTTTTCTTTCTGGGGTGGGACAAATGTTTAGTTGGGGCGGGGATTATTTTAAGTTTAGCATAATTGTTTCTTGCTTTGTTTTTCTTTTACTATGTTTTTAGGTTATTGTATAGTTTGTATTTTGATTTTTAAGGGGAAAGGGTCATGGCTGCCTGGGAGGGGGCCTCAGCCAACAGAATGGCTGGGGCAGTTTCCCTACGGGGGGATGTATTGGAACACCCAATCTCTGTTATCGTGGGTGGGAGGAGCAGTTGCGCTAAGACCAGACCACGTCTTTACCGAAGATCTGGTTCTGACTCTGATTCTGATTCTCTGATTCTGGCTCTCTATCAAGGGCTGTTTCAGACTCAGGCTGTGGTTGTGGCTGTGGCTGTTGCTCTGGTTCTGGCTCTGGCTCTGGCTCTGGCTCTGGCTCTTTCTCAGGCTCTGGTTCTGAATGAGGGCTTGGTTCTGGCACTGATTCAGGGTCTGGCTCTGGCTCTGGCTCTGTGTCTCTGTTTCAGGCTCCGGCGCTGTATCAACCACTGTTGCAGACTCAGGCTGTGGCACTATGGCTGTAGCTGTGGCTCACGCTCAGGCTCAGGCTCAGGCCTCTGCTCTTTATTAGGCTTTGTCTCAGTCTTTGGCTCTAGAACTTATTTCTAGCTCTATTTCAGGTTCGGCCTGTGTCTCAGCCTTTGTCTCTGTTTCACGCTGTTTCTCTGTTTCAGGCTCCGACGCTGTTTCAAGCCCTGTATCTGCGTCTGCTGTGGATCTTAGCTGTGGCTGTGGCTGTGGCTGTGTGGCTGTTTGAGGCTCCCACGCTGTATCAACTACTGCTGCAAGCACAGGCTGTGGCTCTAAGCTATGGCTGATTCAGGTTCTCACGATGGCTCTTGCTCTGCCTCTCTTTCAGTGTCAGGCTCAGGTTCTGGCTCAGCTATGTTTCTGGCTCTATGTGTCAGGCTTTGTTTCTGTTTCATGCTGTTTCTCTGTTTCAGGCTCCGACGCTTTCAAGCCCTCTTTCTGGCTCTACCTCTGCCTCTGCCTCTGCCTATTTTTCAGGCTTAGGCTCTGTTTCAGGCTGTGTCTCTATTTCTGGCTCCGGCACTGTATCAAGTACTGTTGCAGAATCAGGCTCTGCCTCTCTTTCAGGTCCTGGTTCTGAATGAGGGTCTGGTTCTGGCTGTGATTCAGCGTCCCGCTCTGGCTCTGGCTGTGTGTCTGTTTCAGGCTCCAACGATGTATCAAGCACAGTATCAGCCACTGCCTCTGCCTCTGGCTATGTTTCTTTCTTTTTTTAACATGATTTTTATTGAGTTTTCCATGTTACTTTTAATTTTTTACACAAATCCATAGCTTACATTATTGCTTGAAAAGAGCACCAACCTCCTTCCCTCCCTCTTTCTGACTTCCCCATACCTTTAACGTATCCATTTTTATTTCTGTAATCGCTTCTTTACCTTATGTCAACTTTTAACAATCACCCTCTTACACGTAAATTAGCTCCTTAATTTCACATTACCAAACATTTCACGTTAAAGCTGCAAACGTTTTCAGATATTTACCATTTTCTTTCAGATAATTTATAAATTTGCTCCAGTCCTTTTGAAATCGTTCATCGGGTCGATTCCTAATCTTCCCCATCAACTTTGCCAACTCCACGTATTCTACCATCTTTATCTGCCAGTCTTCCAGAGTGGGGGGTTCTTGTTGCTTCCATCTTTGGGCCAGGAGGATTCTTGCAGCCGTTGTGGCGTACATGAACAAATTTACATCTTTTTAAAAAAATTTCCTCACCAATTAATCCCAATAAAAATGCCTCTGGAATTTTGCTGAAGTTATATTTTAATACCTTTTTTAATTCATTATAGATGATATCTCAGAAGGCCTTGACTCTAGTACAGGTCCACCACATATGGAGGAAATTCCCTTCCTTCTCCCTCCATTTCCAACATAATTTGTTGTGACACCTGTATATTTTAGCAAGTTTACTCGGTGTAATGTACCAACGATACTGTCAGTGTTTGTAAAAATAATTTTTAAAAAAGGTTCTGACCTCCCTTTGTTGCCTCAGGCTGGTCCTCGGACCCTTGTCGGCATAAAAGAGTCCACAAGAAAAGTGTCCTTGCAGAGTACTTTCTGCTTTTATTCTTAAAAGTCTTTCTGCAAAAGCAACTGACCAACTGTACACACAACAACACTCCCAGCTTTCACTAACCAACCAACCAACCAAACCACAAACTAACATTTCTCACTCTATATATACAACCCGGTGCAGGCCGCTGACTCATGCTGACCCAGCTTTTTAAGCATTAAAGAAACAGCGGCCAATTTTTAGCCGTGACACCCCTTCTGTTTCTTAAATGCAAAAAACCCCAACAGAAACAATACATACATACACTATATACATAAAGCCAGTTTTGTCATCAATTCATTATGGCACGTTGCTGGCAAAGGCTTGGTAAACAAATCAGCAATATTATCTTGTGATTGACAATACTCCAGTTTGATTACCCCATTCTGTACACAATCTCTAACATTTGCATGATGGATAGCAATATGTTTTGATGCGGATTTAATAATAATAATAAATAATAATAATAATAATAATAATAATAATAATAATTTATTTGTACCCCGCCACTCTGGGCGGCTTCCAACAAAGATGATTATTTCCGAAATCGCTAATGCAATGCACGATTGGCTATCTTCATACACTTGGATAGGCAAATCTACTTTACAATCTAGATCTTTTAGTATTTGTATAAACCACATGATTTCATTGCATGCTAGCGACAGGCTCCCATATTCTGCCTCACAGGATGAGGTCGCAAGAAATCCTTGTTTCTTTGACCTCCATCCAATTATGGAATTGGCAAACATCATAACCATTCCACTTGTAGATTTTCTGGTAGCTACACAGCTTCCCCAGTCCGCATCAACAAATACTTCTAGTTTTTCGTCTTGTGTACTAGATATCTTTAAACATACATTTAATGTCCCCTTTAGATATAGCCACTCCCGACCCAAAGAGGGGGTGGAGTTGCGGGCTCACGCCCCCATCAGCAATCTCCCGGGGCTGGCGTCAGCCCCGCGAGAAGCAGGGATTCCCCAGCTCATTAATATTCACCGCCCACAGCAACAGCCAATCGGCTGGCGCTGGGGGCGGGCCTCCCGGGGTTCACTTAAGGTCAGGGCAGCCCTGGCTCGCCCCTTTTCGTTCCCACAGCAGTAGCGGTTTGGTTCTTCCCTTCCCACGATCCTGTGTTCCTTCAGACCAACAGGGGCCTTATCATCTTTTTGTTTGTTTGTTTGTTTGTTTCTTTTCTTTCTCTGGCGCTTCTTTCTGGTTTCGGGAACGCAAAAAGGCACAATTGCTGGCTGCGTTTCCAGTCACCCATTTTTCGAAGTTGCCGCCCGCAACCCACGTGGACTACTAGAAGCAGTCTCCGCAGCGCTGTAATCTTTCCAGAGGCGCCTTAGCCTTTGTGGTGCCCTATCACCGGGGACATCGACGCAGCCAGCGAGGAGCCGCGCCGCCGCTTATTGCTTCGTTCGCCGCAGCGCTTCCGCCAGCGTGAGCTGCCTTCAGCGCTCACAGGAGGTTTGATTCAGTCCCGGCTTTCAGGCTTTTCTGTAGGGGTTAATAGCGCGGCTAGCGGGTGGTACTGCCCTTATTTGCTGCGGTAGCCTTTTCTGTGGGGTTTTGGCTTATGCCCGCTTTCCCCCCCCTCGTGCATCGCTGTCTGGTGTTGGGGCGGGTGCACATATACTTGCTGCAGCGTTGAGGGTCGTTTCCGGATCCCGAGTTGCTTGCTATTCGGCTTTATTGTACTGGGTGAAAGTTTCTTGTGTTGCTTGCTATCGGGTTGCCTTGGCAACGGAGGCAGCCGGGCGCCATTTTACTTAACCCACGTGGTTCTCCACAGGCGCCATCTTACATGGGGCAAGATTAGGTCCGCGGGCCGCCTCATTGTTGCAAAAAACTGGCCAGCTTTCTACATTGCAGGGATAAATACTGCTCTTTTACTGCTCGTTGCCGGGGGCTTCTGCTGCCAATTCCACATTCCCGGAGCCGCTTTTCACAGATGCGGAGGCACTAAGTGAAGTGGCCGCCATTTTTGCTGCTGGCAACGTGGTCCCGGGTGGCCATTTTGAGTGGGGCACCGCTTGCACGGCACCCTGCATTGTAGCGTCTGCAGCGGCTGGGGCTATTTAATTTCGTTCTTTGCTGGACCGTTCTATGATTAAGGTTTACATTACATTTTCGGCTTTCTTTGTTTCTTTGTTTCTTTGTTTCTTTATTTCTTTATTTCTTTATTTCTTT
This sequence comes from Podarcis erhardii, assembly GCF_964252035.2. NCBI lineage: Eukaryota > Metazoa > Chordata > Lepidosauria > Squamata > Lacertidae > Podarcis > Podarcis erhardii. Next base: position 21,276,592 of record NC_138506.1, on the reverse strand, counting down.
ATTTCCTCATTTCTTTATTTCTTTATTTTCTTATTTCTTTATTTCTTTATTTCTGACTTAGTTGCTGGTCCAACCTTACTTCTGGTGCCGATAGGCCTTAAGTAGAGCCGGCCATTACATCTCCTTCTTTTTCATTCAGCTGCCTGATCCCCCCTTCCTTAGCCTATCAGTCTCCTGCATGCTGGTACACTCTTTCTGTGTTACTCAGCACAGGCGGTCTTTCTGCTATGGTTCCCGCGCTGCTTAGTTATTTGTTCTCTTAGTGTTCCTTTTAGCAACAGAGCTTTCTTATATAGGAACTCTGAACCTTGGTGGCCCACTAGGTGGCGATTAATCTGCATTTCAAGCTTTAAGTACTGGGAGTTGACGAGGCTTGCTATCATCCGCTTCACGGTGCCTGCGTTACCATTATACGGCCCTTTCACTTAGTAAGTTGGGAAATACTGATTAATATATTTAGTAAATAGTTAACACGTTTAACCCATTCATTGAAAAGTTCTATATAAGTAACTAGTACTTGTGGTAGTAATTATAACTTATTTAACTGATCTGGTATAGTTTCATTTAAAAGAGCAGTACGATTAAATATCCTTTTGAAGCCACAATACTAATCACAGGGCAGTCGAATTTAGGGAACACACGCTTATACCAATTCTGAGCAGGCACTATCAGTTGCGTGGCAATTCCCGCCCCATCCCAAAGATGAAGTAAATAAAGACACCGGACACCGAATTTAAGGTTAATGGGCGAAAATGGCCACAACTTTATTGATTACACTACTGAAGGTCTCAAAGGCAGCACAAGCAATTGAGCACCCCATGGGCATAGCTTTGTCGATAAAATAAGAGCCCTGGAATTTAAACCCTAGCCAACGATAGTCCTCTGGGTGAACTGGGAGGAGGCGAAAGGCAGATTCAATGTCGCATTTTGCCATTGTTGTTGCAATCCATCTTTGGGCCGAGCAGTTTAAGGACTGTAGGATCTGCTTCTGGACAGACAATCAGGCGGTGGTGTCTGTTTTAAATAAACAATCCACTCGTTCCCCTAGAGTAGCGTCGCTATTACGGTACTTTGTCCTCTCCTGTCTTCGCCTTAACTTATATGCTTCTGCTAAATTTGTACCGGGTATTGATAACAACATTGCGGATGCGTTGTCTCGTTTCCAGATGGAGCGGTTTCGCTCATTGGCGCCGGATGCGCAGCAGCTGCCGCAGCCGTTTCTGAAACACCTCTGGAGTATTGGCAACGAGAAGCAATAAAGGGAGTATTGTCATCAGTCGCACCCTCTACACTAAGATCCTATAACAAGGCGTGGTTAGATTTTACAGCATTTAGACAGAATAAAGGGCGGCTTAAACCTGGCAGGCCCCCGTCTAAGTCAGAGGTTATTGAGTACCTGGTGCGTCTCCATGACTTAGGTCGGGCCCCCAAAACCCTTAACATTTACTCCGCAGCGATATCGTTCTTCTCCAAAGCCTTGTTCTCAGTTGACCCCTGCGCACACTTCGTGGTGCGGAAGATGCTAGAGGGTTGGCGCAGGTCCCATCCTCCTAGCGTAGATAGCAGAAGACCCATAACTTTTGACATACTCACGCAATTACGCGCTGTGCTCAGGGCCATCTGCTGGTCCACGTACGAGGCCAGGTTATTTTCCTCAGCGTTTTCCTTCGCATTCTTTGGTGCCTTGCGCATAGGCGAAGTGGTCTGCGACGACCATCCGGTCAGTAACAGTAGGAGGCTCCTCTTAGATGATGTATCCTTGTCCAGTTCAGAGGTTATGATAAAAATCCGTAGTTCAAAGACCGACCAGCTTGGCAGAGGGGCCCTGATCCGCCTACAGGCTACTCAGAGGCCCGGTCCATGCCCAGTTAAGGACGCTAGGAAGTTCCTCTGCCTAAGGCAAAAAACAGGTGGCCCCTTCTTCATACACGCTGACGGCTCTCGCCTTACAAAACACCAGTTCACGAGGGTAATGCGCAAGGCGATCGCTGCCATCGGGCTCCCATCGGAGGCATACGCTGCTCACTCTTTCCGCATTGGGGCGGCCACCACGGCCGTTCATATGGGTTTACCGGCCGAAAGGATAATGGACATGGGGAGATGGAAGTTGAATGCCTACAGGGGCTACATCCGAAAATCGCGCTAAATCCCCTCCTCATCCTTCCCCCTTCCGCCTCCTCCCTGACCCGGTTCTCCCTTTTATTTTCCAGGTTGCGGGACGGTGCGTATATGGATCTTCGGCCACAGCATCGTCCACTGGGCAAGGCTGCGGGCGTTTAGCAGAGGCTGCTGCCATGATCTACAGCTCCCCAACAATGTCAAAGTGTCCTGGTTCGCTCGTCGGGGAATGCGTTGGGAGGAATTCCTCCCAGCAATTTCAAATAAATTGGCAGTGCTAGGCCCACCTGAGGCGCTGGTCATCCAACTGGGCGAGAACGACCTGGCCTATAGAAAGGGGGTGGACGTTATGTGGCATATCGTTAATGATCTGGAGGCGTTGCAGACCGCCTGTCCAAAGCTTACAATTATATGGTCATCTTTGCTGGAGAGGCGCTGTTGGCTGTTAATCCCGTGGCTGTTAATAGAGCCAGGAGGATCCTGGAGCGCTCGGTGGCGCGTAGAGTGACTGCAATGGGTGGGCAAGTCATCGAACACCCTGGCATCCATTTTAGCAAGGAGGCACTCTACCGCAGTGATGGCGTGCATCTGTCTGATGACGGTAACGATGTTTGGCTGGCCGACATTTTTAACGGTATCAGGGATTGGTTACAGGTTTGAGGGTATTGGCGGCGAGCCTGGCTCGTGTGGCGGTTAGGCATTGGCAGGGGTATTGTTATGGAAATGAGGTCGGGGGGGAGGAACGCCATCACCTCCCCCAAAGCTTGAAGGGTAGTTTGTTAAAGGACTCTGGGGGGGCGTCGCCTCGTCCGAAACCTACGGAGGCTAGGGCCTAAAGCGCCCCCCCGAGCGGTAACCCCCTGGGGAGCGCCCCAGGGATGTGCATCTCGGGGGCTCCTCCGGTTGGTGCTTAACCCTTCCCAGTTAGACCGGATAGTCTGGTAGGGCCAATGCCTAAAGCCAATACCGCTCTTTCCTGTAATCAATAAAGTTGTGGCCATTTTCGCCCATTAACCTTAAATTCGGTGTCCGGTGTCTTTATTTACTTCATCTTTGGGATGGGGCGGGAATTGCCACGCAACTGATAAGCCTTTTCAAAGCACACCAATCGGCAGTACTGGGTTTAGATACACGTTGGCTCAGAACATTTGTAGCACATGCGGATTTAGAAATATGGTCAAATCTGAAGTTATCATTGCTAGGCCGAATTGCAGCAATAAAGATGAATGTATTGCCAAGGATGTTGTTTTTGTTTCAAACACTGCAAATTTTGGACAAAATGGATTGTTTCAAGAAGTGGCAGAGAGATATTTCTAGATTTGTCTGGCAGGGCAAGAAGCCTCAAATAAAATTTAAGATATTAACTGATGCTAAAGAAAGAGGTGGATTTGCCCTGCCAGACCTTAAGCTTTATTATGAATCAGCTGCATTTTGTTGGCTGAAAGAATGGCTGCTTCTTGAAAACACGGACATTTTGGACTTAGAACGTTTTAATAATGTTTTTGGATGGCATGCATACCTGTGGTACGACAAGGTCAAGGCACATAAAGCGTTTAAAAACCATATTGTCAGGAAAGCACTGTTTAATGTCTGGATGAGATATAAGGATTTGCTTGAAAACAAAACTCCAAGGTGGTTGTCACCAATGGAAGCAAAGGCTCAGAAAAATCTCAATATGGAGGCCAAATGGCCGAAATATTGGGAAATTTTGGAACAAGAAGGAGACAGATTAAAACTGCAGTTTTGAAAAACTAAAAAACAAAGTGCGAGATTGGCTTCATTATTACCAAATAATGGAGGCTTACAATTTGGATAAGAAAATTGGCTTTCAGGTGGAAAAATCAAAATTGGAAATAGAACTGTTAGACCCTAAAACTAAGAATTTGTCAAGAATGTGTAACTTGCTGTTGAAATGGAACACTCAGGATGAAATGGTAAAATCAGCTATGATTAAATGGGCACAAGATGTTGGACATAATATTATGATGGGTGACTGGGAACAGTTATGGACCACAGGTATGAAGTTTACGGCATGTAATGCCTTAAGAGAAAACTTAATGAAAATGATTTACAGGTGGTACATGACCCCAGTCAAGCTTGCAAAAATTTATCATTTGCCCGATAACAAATGTTGGAAATGTAAAGAGACTGAAGGTACATTCTTTCACCTTTGGTGGACATGCCCAAGGATTAAGACTTTCTGGGAGATGATTTATAATGAAATGAAAAAGGTATTTAAATATACCTTTCAGAAGAAACCAGAGGCCTTTCTCCTGGGCATGGTCGGCCAATTGGTGTCAAAGAAGGATAGAACTTTCTTTATGTACGCTATAACAGCAGCAAGAATACTTATTGCAAAGTACTGGAAGACACAAGATTTACCCACCCGGGAAGAATGGCAGATGAAGGTGATGGACTATATGGAATTGGCGGAAATGACTGGCAGAATCCGAGACCAAGGAGAAGAGTTGGTGGAAGAAGATTGGAAGAAATTTAAAGCTTATTTACAGAAACATTGTAAAATTAAGGAATGTTAGAAGGATGTTGGAATGAAGTTATGTGGTTTTAGCAGAAATGATATAAAGGATTAAGTAAAAATGGATAGTTAATTGGTGAAAGAAGAGAGTGTAAAATTACAGTATGTTAAGATAAATTATTGGGATAAAAACAAAGATGGAAAGGATTTGCTGAAATATCTAATTGAACTAGAATACAAAAAAGGGAGGTGTGAGGAGGTCAAGGAAATAAGCAAATGGAAAATAAGTTATGGGAAGGTTTGATTTGTTGTTTTTTTTCCTTTTCTTTTTTCTTCCCCCCCCCTTAATTGTTTGTATTTTTCTGGGTTTTTTTTGCTTGTCTGTATACATGGTCTTGTTTTCTTCTTGCTTAATCTAGTGGGGTTTTTTTTGTAATTTTTAAAACTGGAATAAATATTTTTAATTTTTTTTTTAAAAAGAACATTTGTAGCACATGCAATGTCTGGCCTTGACCACTGGCTTAAATACAACAGTGATCCTATTTTTGAGTGATACAACTCAGGCTGATCAAATTCATCCTCACACACTGTCTTTGGGAAATCTGATGTCATGGGAGTCTGAACTGGCTTGCAGTTTTCCATGCCAAACTGCTCTATCAAACGAAGAATTTTCTCTTTCTGGCTCAATAGGAAGCTTCCACCAGCTTCCTGCCTTACTTCTACTCCCAAGTAATTGCTTACAGGCCCTAAGGCTTTAAGCTTAAACCTCTTTTCCAGTTGACTTGTGAGCTTCTGGATCTCATCTGTGGAACTCCCTGCTACAAGTAAATCATCTACAAAGACTAAGAGCATTAGATATTTGTTGCCTGTCCCCTTGGTGTACAGGCATGGATCAGCCACACTCCTTTTAAAACCAAGTTTTACAAGGGCTTCACTTAAACACTGGTTCCAACACCTTCCACTTTGTTTGAGACCATAAACAGCCTTTTTCAAACGCCAGACTGCACCATTCCGCTCTTCAAACCCAGGGGGTTGTCTCATTAACACTTCATGGTCTAAATTTGCATGCAGATATGCAGCATCAACATCAAAATGGTGCACTGCTAGTTGTCTTACAGCAGCAATGGAAAGCATTAAATGAAAAGTTTCACTCTTTACAGTGGGAGAAAACACTTCATCATAACTCTCCCCTTTAATCTGAGTGAACCCTCTGGCTACTAATCTGGCTCGAAAACGTGGTTCCCCAGATGCAAGGGTTTTCCTTTTGTAAACCCACTTGCATGACACCACTCTGTCACCAGGTGGCGGCATTATGACCTCAAACACTTTGTTACGTTTAAGAGTCCATTTCTTCTTTCATAGCTTGTTCCCACAAAGCACGTTCCCCAGGAGGTAAGTCTACGACTTCATTATAACTTTGTGGTTCCACACAACTCACATTTCATACTCTCACTCCTCCTAGGGTCAAACGCTGAGGAGGTACACCCTTGTTTGAACGCTGGGAGGGCCTAGGCACAACTACTTCTTCTTCCCCCCTTATCTCTGGCTCTTCTTCCTCTTCCTCCAGAGAAGTATTATCTATTGCCACGTCTTTTGGGGAAATCTGTGCCTCCTCCTCATCCTGCTCCTGTGCTGCCAATGGCTGAGAAGAAGCCTCTTCTCTTACTTGCAGTCTGGGTTGGCATGGATCGCAGTCCATCTGTCCTGGTCAGCAAAGTCTGCGCTTCGTGACAGAATCATGCGTCCTGGGCGTAAATTGAAACACCACCCTTTGCCATAGGGCTGGTATCCCACAAACCGCAGTCTCTGCACTCTAGTGCCCCCTGTTTGGCGCTGAGCTTTGGGAATATTTACATGTGTCCAAGAACCCCAGTTATGGAGCATTGTCCACTCTGGTTCTTTCCCAAACAATACACGATAAGGAATATCTTTTATAGAGCTAGACCAGGTCCTGTTAATCAAAAAGTTTGCTGTGAGAAAAGCCTCTCCCCACAGCCTATGGTTGTGACCCAGTCCTGCATCCACTAGCAGGCAGTCCTTTACTGATTGTATTACAGCCCCACGTCTTTCACACAGACCATTTTCAGCAGGGCTATAAGGGTTAGCCAAACGGTGAGTGATCCCCTTACGTTGCAACCATGCCCCAAATTGTTTGTTCAGAAATTCCCCGCCCTATCTGTCTGCAACTGCACAACAGGGCGAGCAAAGAGCTTTTCAGCTTGGGCAACCCATTCTCTGAATGTGGGGAAACACTCTGATTTCTGCTTTAACAAAAACAACCAACTAAAACGTGATTTATCATCTATTACCAGAAAAGCATATCTGGTGCCCCCTTCAGTTTTTTGTGGGAAAGGGCCTATCACGTCACAATGGACAAGTTCTAAAACCTCTTTAGATACTCTGTCACTTTTAGAAGCCACAGGCTTCCTCTTAGATTTGGCCATTTTACATACATTGCAATCTAGGAAACAGTTACAGCTATTTACTTTTAGGTTCTTGCACACCTTTTGCATCTCTGAAAGCACACGGAAATTTGTGTGACCCAGTTTCCTGTGTGTGATGGCTTGTGAACGCTCTCTGCAAGAAATGCCTCTGCTCACTCAGAGATACATATTTACAGTCTTTATTTCACATATGTACAAGCAGCACTTTACAATCATGCATCCGAATCCTCCGGCTCAGATTCTTGGAGTGCCTTACGCCCGCCCCTTCTCCAACAGAAAAGGTGTGGAATTTTCATGTGATGTCTCTGTCCCCTCCTCTTTAACACCCTCCTTTCCTGGGCAGACGGAACAGGCATTGCTTCACTGTCTGTGCTAGAACTTCCTGTGCAGTGTTGAGGCTGTTCCAAAATCTGTGAGCTGTCCCTCCTCCTGGCTTTCCTCCACCGCCACTTCCTGCCCCCCTTCCTCTGCCTGTCTCTCCTCTTCCCCTTCATTCTCCGTCAATACCATGACACTGTGCAGTTCATGTACACACCCCTTGTGAACTGGCAAATTATCCTGAACCACCTGGGCTGCTTTAGCAGGCTTGTCCTGCATTACATATAACCCATTTTCCATCTTTGCATGGCCACATACCTGAGTTCCATTCTTTATGAGACAACCATCCCGTGTGAACTTAACACTATACTCTGCATTAATCAAACAGCTTACAGACAGTAAACAATAGTCCAAACTGCTGACAAACAGAGTCTCTGGTAGAGTAGTGTTCAAGCACTGCAGGAAACATGTTCAGCAAGATAGATTGAGTCTTTTCCATCGGCTGGCTTCCCCAGGGTCTTAAAGTCCTCCCGACTGTTGCAAATAATCCTGCTGCTCCCAGAGTCCAGCAACCATGTTCCTCGAGGTATCTTCCTTTCCTCTCGAGAAAATGCAGACACAAACTGAGCAGAACGCGTGTTCTTCCCTGAAAAGAACCCCTTCTGCTTACGTTTCTGCGTCGATTGCTGTCTCTGCTCCACGTCGTCTCCTGGAAGTCTTGCCCTGCATTGACGTTGGAGATGCCCGGGTTGCTTGCATCTATAGTACCTCCTCACTGCCATGGCCAAGTCCAAACCTTGGCGTTGCTCCATTGGCAGATTCTGCTGCTGGCCCCCTCAGCTGCAACTCCTCCGCTCTTGGAGTTCAGCCTGTCTATCTGACCTTCTTTCTGCTTCTTCGGTCAATCTTCCAACCACATACTCAAGTGTCAGATCTCGGGGACGCATACTCTCCATGCTGTTAATCATGGGCAACCAGCTTTCAGGCAAACTTGAAAGGCTAATGTATGTTTGGTCAGTCTCATCATAACGCTTACCTCTCTGCTGTAGTTGAAGAAACAGAGATTTCAGCCTTTGAAGATGAGTTGCCAAACTCTCACCTTCTTTCATAACAATCCTGAACAGCCTTCTGGTGAGAGAAATTATAGTTCCAGCAGTTTCTCTGACATGCATTGCCCTTAATAAATTCCAGCACTCAAACGCTGTGCTGGCATTTGCTACACGCAATAACTGAGAGTTGCTCAAACACAGCATAATTTGGGCACAAGCCCTTTCATCCAGCCGTTTTTCCTCAGCAGAGTCCCGTCTCAAAACCTCAGTTTCTTTTTTTTAAAAAAAAATATTTATTACTTTTAAACCTTACAAACAAGAAGAAAAAGAAAAGGAGAAAAAAAAGAAGAAAAAACAAAAGAAAGAAAAAACAATACAATACAATATATAAACAATACACCACACAACATTAACACATTAAACTAAACAAAACAGAACAAAAAATAATTTAAAAACATACATCATACCATTTCAATGCCTTATCTTTCATTCCCTTGTTTCACCGACTTCCTCTTACCTCCCTTTTTGTATTCCACTTCTATTAATTGTTTCAGCAAATCCTTTCCAACTTTCACTATTTTCTGTCATATAAATATCTTAACTTATTTTAACCTTATTTTCCATTAATACTATAATACTTATTTATGCTTAACTCCTTATAACACTTCTACTACAAAATATCAGAACAGGAAGTAGAAGGTGCCATTCAAAATATGCAATTGGGCAAGTCTCCAGGACCAGATGGGCTGACTTCCAGGTACTACAAATCTTTGAAGGAGTGCTTACTACAACCTTTGAAGGAAGTCTGCAATGAAATTTTAGAAGGGAAAAGGGCGCCAGAGTCGTGGAAAGAGGCATATATCACACTTATACCGAAAACAGAGACTGAAAAAACTCAACTTAAGAACTACCGCCCCATATCGTTATTAAATGTGGATTACAAAATTTTTTGCTGACATTTTGGCCAAAAGATTGAAAAAAGTATTGATGGAAGAGATTCATAAAGACCAAGCGGGCTTTCTCCCGGGAAGACATTTGTCTGATAATTTGAGGAATATAATTGACATTTTGGAAAAATTAGAAGTGAATATAAACACTAAAGCAGTTTTGATATTTGTGGATGCGGAGAAAGCTTTTGACAACATTTCTTGGAGTTTTATGAAAAAGAACCAACAGGGGATGGGGGTAGGGCAAGGTTTTGAAAATGATATAGGTGCAATATATTCTGAACAGAAAGCTAAATTAATTGTAAATAATGTGGTTACGGAAGAATTTAAGATACCACTGATCAGCCAAATGCTCAACTCACAGTAGCCTGTGATACTGCCATGATTCAGAATGAAGCAGATCGCCAGGGTGATAGCTGCATGGGCAAGGGGGAGACTTCACAGACGTCATCCCATAGTGCAGTGGAACCACCAGATGGCGCCAAAGCTTTGAAGGCAGTGAAATGCTACTCGTGTGGACGTCTAGGCCATATGAAGAGGGACTGCAAATATCCCAGGGCCAAGACAGAGCAGCGCAGCGAAAGCTCATCGCGTGGAAGAGGCCAGAGCAAAGGCAAAGGTCCAGTGTCCAGGACAACGCAGCACAAGGCAATGGTCTCACGCTTCACTCCAAAAGTTGCAGAGGTCCAGAAGACGTCTAGATCTTTCTTCGTTGTTGATTCGGCTGCAACGCATCACATGTGCAACGATAAGCGACTGTTCGTGTCTTTTACACCGCAGGAAGGTGCGATTCACCAGGCGGATGACCACACAATCCCCAGTAAAGGCTACGGAACTGTTGTTCTTCACAGTTTGGACTTATCGATACAGAATGTGCTTTATGTGCCGGATGCCAAACATAATCTGCTCAGCGTTGGACAGCTGAATGAGCGGAAAATTGACGTTTCCTTTAAGAACAAAAGGTGCATCATCACAAAGAAAAATGATTATGTATTGTATGCTGAATATGTTGATCGTTTGTATGCTTTGTATTATGATGATGTTGTGCGGGATGACACTTGTTGCATTGCAGGTACTAACAAAAGTTTGCATGCAGAATGTATTCATGATTTTCATCGAAAATTTGGTCATTTGCATTTTGAGGCAGTATCTAAAATGCCTGCCTTGGTTAAAGGTATGACTATTAAACCCTGCAGGTACCACATGAAGTGCAAGGCATGCGCAGCAAACAAGGTGAAAATGGCTGCGAAAGGTAAGGTGTCTAGTAGGCAAGCTACAGAACCATACCAAATTGTTCATGCTGATTTGGTTGGACCACTAGCGCCCTCTTTGGGTGGAAACAGGTACTTCATGGTTCTCATTGATGCATTTTCCAGGTATATTTATGTGTACAATCTCAAGCAGAAATCAGAGGCTTTTCCTAGGTTCAAGGAATTCTGTGCTTGGTTGGAAAATGTGCATGGTAAGAAGGTAAAGACTCTTTTCAGTGATCGCGGGGGAGAATTCACTTCTCAGCAGTTTGAAGCTTTTCTGACTGAGAAAGGAATTCAACACGATTTGTCTAGTCCTCGCTCGCCATGGCAGAATGGACTTGCGGAACGAGCAAACCAGACTTTGCTTCAAGGGTTAAAAACCTTGCTGCATGATGCTAATCTTCCAGAGAGTTATTGGGCCAAAGCTCTCTCATGTTTCACTTACAGTTATAATCGCAGGTTATCTTCAGCGATTGGTTGTACCCCCTATGAGAAGATGTTTGGCAAGAAGCCATACATCAAACACATGAAAATTTTTGGTTCTGACATGTGGGTTCACTCACCACAAAACTCGAAGTTAGACAAGCGTGGATTGCATGGTATCTTTCTAGGTTATCAGAAAGGTTCTTACAGAATAATGATGACTGACTCAAAGGCAATTAAGCTCACAAGAAGTGTTGAGTACAATGCCAAGTGGGGGGAGAATGTGGGAATTTTCCAATGTTATCCTGATGACAGTGATGAGACTGAGGATAGTCAAAAGCAGCCACAGCAACCCACACCCACTGATGAAGGTTCTGATTCTGAGTCTGAAACTGAATCGGGTGATTCAGAGGATTTCAAGAGTGCGAAGGCCTCTATGCGACCCTCTGAAAGCTCTGATCAAGAATTGGAGGAACCATTGTTCACAATAGGTCACTTTTCTCCCAAGAAGGAAGAGGAGAGTGTTGAAGACCTACGGCTAATTCGCAGGTCACAAAGAGCCACAAAAGGCAGACCTCCAAAGAGATTTGCTGATGAATTTGCTAAGATAGCAGTAACAGCTGTTAAAAGCTCCAAGAAGGTATTTGAACCTTCAAGTTTCCAAGAAATCCAGGATTTGGATTCAAAGGAAGCTGAGCCATGGTTAAATGCAATGAAGGCTGAGCTTGATTCCTTGGAAAGGAACAAAACATGGGACCTAGTTCCAGTAGTTCCAGGAATGAAACTGCTTGGAAGCAAATGGGTCTTCAAAGCGAAGACTGATCAAAATGGCAAGATAGTCAGACACAAAGCCAGATTGGTAGCCAGAGGTTTTGCACAAGTACCAGGTGAAGACTATCACGAGACCTACTCAGCCACAGTGAGGTATGAGAGTGTTAGGCTTATGCTCAAGCTAGCTGCAGAGGAGAACCTACACATTAGTCACCACGATGTGAATACAGCTTTTCTGTACGGATCTCTAGGTGAATCACTTTATATGCTTCCACCTGATGGCGTACAGGTAAAACAGGGATTTGTTTGTGCTCTGAAGAAGTCCCTTTATGGTCTCAAACAAAGTGCACGGTGTTGGCACACAAAACTCACTGAAGTATTGTTTTCTCTAGGTTTTAAGCAAGGGAAAGCTGATCCATGTGTATTTGTCAAAGAGGAGGGGCAAAAGAAACTGTATTGTTTGTTTTATGTTGATGATCTTTTATTCTTTTAGAAAGATGTCAGAATGTACAATAATGCCCTAGCTCAACTGAAAGAGCACTTTGACATGAAAGATCTTGGTGAGGTAAACAACTACCTATCTCTAGAAATAGAGAGAGATCAAGATGGTAACATTCTAGTACACCAGTCACGGAAAATTGCTGATGTGTTAAGCAAACTAAACCTGATGGATGCTAACCCTGTAGACACACCGATGACAACAGGTTATCAGGTAGATGACACTGAAGAAGCATTTTCTGACACTACACTGTACAGAAGTGTGCTAGGCAAGCTAAACTTCATTGCCAGATGTTCAAGACCAGACATTGCTGTTAGCTGTAATTTGCTAAGCAGACAAGTCAACAATCCTACTGTTAAGGATTGGAAAGCTCTGAAACGCATAGCGCGGTATTTGAAAGGCACTATGCATTACAGACTGAGATTTAACAATCAGAAGTCTGGTGGTCTTGAAATATTTGCAGATGCAAGTTTTGGAAGTGACACTACAGACAGGAAAAGTACGTCTGGAATTTGCTATATGTACAATCAGGGTGTATTTGATTGGTCATGCAAGAAGCAAACAACAGTTAGCTTAAGTACTTGTGAAGCTGAACTGAACGCACTGTCTTATTCACTTAAAGATTGTGAATGGTTGTTACAATTGTGCAAAGATATGAAAATTCCTGTCAAATGTCCAATCCAGGTTTACCAGGACAACAAAGCATGTTTGGCTTTGCTGAATTCTGAAGGTTGTAATCAAAGCACGAAGCACTTGCAATTGAAGTTGCAACATGCTAGGGAACGTATTCAGAAGGGACTCGTAACGGTGTCCTATATGCCAGGTAATGAAATTCCTGCTGATGTATTGTCCAAGATTGTATCAAGGGATCAACACTGTACCTATGTGCAGAAGTTGGGTTTGTACTGATATTGTACGAACACGCTGCCCAGTGATGTTCACAGAAAGGGGGAGGATGTTGGTTTCTGCTCTCTTCACTGTGCAGCGAAATGCTTGTCACAAGACAATGTTTACATTCCACAGTCTGTGCTGTTGGGTTTTCCCACGGGAAAGGAGACTGGATGTGACGTACACTGGTTTCCTGTTTTTTCACTGTTCTTTGCAGTTCAGTGTGTGTCGTTCTCTCCGTGCTTTAGAGGAGAGAGGATGCTTTTCTCTGCTCCGGCAGAGGCAAGATGTTTTTCTGTAATCTACCAGCTTTGAAGTGTAAATAAAGCAATATAGAGTATGTGCACGTACTCCTCATCCTTCCGCTGTGAACGGGACGCTGCTCATCACCAACAGGGGGTAGGGCAAGGTTTTGAAAATGATATAGGTGCAATATATTCTGAACAGAAAGCTAAATTAATTGTAAATAATGTGGTTACGGAAGAATTTAAGATAGAAAAAGGGACACGACAGGGGTGCCCAATCTCCCCATTGCTTTTTATATCGGTTCTGGAGGTCCTGCTGAACATGATTAGAAGGGACCAGTTGGTTAAAGGTATACAGGTCGGAGCTAAACAGTACAAATTGAGAGCATTTGCAGATGATTTAGTCTTGACATTACAGGAGCCAGAATCTAGTACTAAAAGGGTTTTAGACTTAATTCAAGAATTTGGTCAAGTGGCAGGATTTAGGTTGAACAAGTTAAAAACTAAGGTCTTAGAGAAAAATTTAACATCAATTGAAAAAGAGAGGTTTCAGAATGAGACAGGTTTGATTGTGGTTAAGAAGGTGAAATATTTGGGGATTAATATGACAGCAACGGAGGACTTCAAGATGGCGCCGAGGTAAGACGCTCTTATCGGAGCTCAAAGAGATCTTTTAGCTAAATGTTGCTGGCTCTCCTTCCCCTTTTGGACTTTATTTCCTTTCACCATTTCGCTGTGCTTTTGAACATCTTATCTTATCCTCCTCGGTGCCGGGACTTAAAGAAGCTAATGAAGCTTTAACGAAGGCTCTCAGACATTCCCCTCCGGGCATTAAGGCACTCCCTCCCAGTTTCTCGTCGACTCCTTGTGATAAACTTATTCCAAGGATTCTTAAGGACTTTTAATCGGCTTTTAACCCTAAAACTACAAATTTATAAAACCACAAATTTCTCCCACCACTTCTAACTTCGTGGACCCCCAAACATCTCAGTTGTTTTAACAAACTGGGAAGAAGAGGGGGTACTTCAAAGGAGTGCTAAAATTGGCCCCAGTTTTAAACTCTTCGCAGCAGCCCAGCCAGGACTGAATGAAAATTGAACGAGATTGCGACCTGAGAACCTTAGCACTTTATCACTCTATTTAGAAGTCTGATCTCATCGACTTAAGAAGAATCTAGCAATGAGAAGAGCCAAAAGACTCAGGTGTCTTGATACAGAAACTGACACAGAGTCCTCTGGTTTCAAACAGAGTAATCTAGATAATTACCTGCTACCTCAAAAACAGCACGTATCTCCTCCCAAAACCTTCCTCAACTCTTCGCATGAAAAGACAATTGAAGAGATATCCCTAGGAATAAATGAGGACAAGGCTACTACTCCCATAACAGAGGCACAAGCACTAATTGATAGAAAGGTGGAGCTGCTAGAGGAATGCTGCCTACTGACTGCTCAAACAGTTCAAAAAATCTTTGAACAATTACAAAACATCTCCAAGAAGCTGGACAACCCAGATGAAAGGAGGCAACTCACTTCCTTTTTGCCATCCTTAACAAGCCCTGGAGATAAACAGAACAAATACAAATTTATGTCTCTAAACCAGCCAAAAACTAGAGGAAGCCCCCCTCACTCAATCAACCTGATACTGAGGCCATGTGAGATTGTTCTCCACATTTTTCCATATAGAGGGCCCCTACCTCATTGGGAGTCACCTTTCTGGGCCAGACATCATCTAAATTTGCTCCTTAGCCTTGAGGGTGGAAGTATTGACTTAAAAGCAGTCAAGAGGCTTACTAACGATGGATATTCCAAAAAAGTACTACTAAGATTTGGTAGCCATAGAATTCCAACCAAACTCTTAAGGGAAAAGGCTCATTTAGCCCAGAAAGGAATTATCCCGCGCCGACACTTTGAAGATATATCACCCAGACCATTGATTGCATCTAAAAGACAGAACAAGATGAACAAGGCCATTCCACCAGAAGCCGACATCTGCCCTACTCCCGTGGAAGAACCCAGTAGATGGGAGAAACCGCAGCCAGCTACCCGGAAAATCACGCAAGAAAAATCCAAGCTCCCAAACCATGCGACTGTAGCATCAAATAACAACCTCGCCCTTGACACAATAGACTGGACAGTCCCAGAAGAAGAAGATCTGCTGAGTAACTTTACCAAGCTACCAGATAAAGAACAAATAAACATACTCAGTAAATTGACGAAACTACAGGCCAGATTGACCGAAATTCACCAACAGGGTCAACAAAATGCAGCAGAAACAACACACAATCAAACTTTACACTTACCAGCTTTTTCCCCAAAATGCATAGTCAAAAAGAGAACTACTAATGGAACTTTCAAATGTATAGATGCAGAGCTTCAAATCCAGCCGCCTTTAGAATATGAAATGGCAAGGAAAAACTCCAGTAATGAAACCACAAATTCCTGGCTGAGATATCAAATATTAGCTTCAGACGAAATAGGTACCCCTACTTTAAGTACTACAAAGGACCTTAACATTGCCGAACAAAAGATGACCTCCAACAGACCTGACACACTGAGCTCAACACCAAATGAGGCCAAAGAAATGGAAGTAGAGACTAAAAACAGTCCAACTGTCCATAACAGCCCACCAGCCACAGAAATTTCTCAGGAACAAGGAACAGTTAAGGAAGAAAATCAAGAAAGGGAGGAAATTTCAATTTCCCGCACTTTAAAAAAGAATCTAAAAGATCCACCACTATGTTCCCCACCGAAAGTAGCGACAAATGGCTGTATCTGCACAAGACAAAATCCCTCGCTAGACTTAATAACAGAACTAGAATGACTAAATGCTGTCAACCAGCCACCAACTCAAAAACGGACCCTACGCTTGCTGTCCTGGAATATCGCAGGGTGGGGAAACAAAGGCGGAGACCCAGACCTAATGAACTTCTTTAAAGATTTTGAATTAATACTTCTACAAGAAACATGGTCAACTAGAGATATCAAAATCAATGGATTCACCTCCTATACGAAACCCGCATTGAAAACAAACACGAAAGGCCGGCCGAAAGCAGGGTTCTGTTGTATGATCAAAGACAACTTAGGGTTTGAAATCAAGCAACTAGAAGAATGCTTACCACTTGCACAAGCTCTACTTTTAACCCAAAACAAAGATCCCTTGCTACTTGTAAATGTCTATATCCCCCCAACTAAAAACAACAGCAGCAGTGAAAACTGGTCACAACTAACCTCTTATATAGAAAATTTGACCGATAAATACCCAAATGCCTCACTGATAATAGCAGGTGATTTTAATGCCAGAGTAGGAACCAACAATGAACAACTATGTAGCAAACTAAAGTGGAATACTGATAATGATATCGCACATGCCCTGAAAATAGGACGATTCTCCAGAGACAGGGTTGTTAACAACGAAGGCTTACGCCTACTTGAATTATGTAACAACTTTAATTTGCAGATTGTGAATGGTTCAACAAAAGGCGATAGAAGCGGGGAGTTTACATACTTCTCCCCCCGAGGATGTAGTGTCATCGACTATATTCTTGTCCCTTATAATATTATAAATTCGATCATGGACTTCAAAATTGGAACGCGCACTGAAAGCGACCATCAGCCATTATCGTTGTCTATTAACTTAAAGGACGAAACCAAAATAACTAAGTACAATACCATAGAACCTTCTCAATACAAACAAATGACCCAATTAAAATGGTCCCAGGAAATGAGTGTAGCAGTGGGGCAAAAACTTACAGCCAACCTGAGAAAACAAGTATTATCCAACTTAAAGATCACTAATTTCTACAGTGATATTCCGAAAATTTATAATGAAATCTTCCAAATGTTTGTAGAGCTTAGTACTCCACCTAAAGTTTGGGTACCTAAACATACCGCTAGCCCTTGGTTTGATGATGAATGTTTCCAGCTAAAAAGAAAACTGCGCCAAACATTTAAAAATAATCGCACCAAACTAGAGCCCTCTTATCTTGATGAAAAAAGAAAATATCATTACATTCTGGCTGAAAAGAAACAGAAATACGCAACCCAAAAATGGCTACAATTATTTGACTCAATTCAGAGTAAAAACAACAAAGCGTTCTGGAACCTAGTGTATGGAGGATTGAAAGCCGAAAATCAACTAACTCTACCATCAATTGCAGAATCCAAATGGTCCCAATACTTTACATCTGTATTTTACATCTGTATTTACTTTACATCTGTATTTAACAATCTACACAGTGAACTTAAAGGAAATGAAACCACTAAAAATAAAATTATTAAACTCCAGGAGTGGCCAAGGGTAGAGGAAGAGGAAATTAGAGAGATAGTTAAAAATCTCTGTCTGTGCTTCACTGTCTGTGCTAGAACTTCCTGTGCAGTGTTGAGGCTGTTCCAAAATCTGTGAGCTGTCCCTCCTCCTGGCTTTCCTCCACCGCCACTTCCTGCCCCCCTTCCTCTGCCTGTCTCTCCTCTTCCCCTTCATTCTCCGTCAATACCATGACACTGTGCAGTTCATGTACACACCCCTTGTGAACTGGCAAATTATCCTGAACCACCTGGGCTGCTTTAGCAGGCTTGTCCTGCATTACATATAACCCATTTTCCATCTTTGCATGGCCACATACCTGAGTTCCATTCTTTATGAGACAACCATCCCGTGTGAACTTAACACTATACTCTGCATTAATCAAACAGCTTACAGACAGTAAACAATAGTCCAAACTGCTGACAAACAGAGTCTCTGGTAGAGTAGTGTTCAAGCACTGCAGGAAACATGTTCAGCAAGATAGATTGAGTCTTTTCCATCGGCTGGCTTCCCCAGGGTCTTAAAGTCCTCCCGACTGTTGCAAATAATCCTGCTGCTCCCAGAGTCCAGCAACCATGTTCCTCGAGGTATCTTCCTTTCCTCTCGAGAAAATGCAGACACAAACTGAGCAGAACGCGTGTTCTTCCCTGAAAAGAACCCCTTCTGCTTACGTTTCTGCGTCGATTGCTGTCTCTGCTCCACGTCGTCTCCTGGAAGTCTTGCCCTGCATTGACGTTGGAGATGCCCGGGTTGCTTGCATCTATAGTACCTCCTCACTGCCATGGCCAAGTCCAAACCTTGGCGTTGCTCCATTGGCAGATTCTGCTGCTGGCCCCCTCAGCTGCAACTCCTCCGCTCTTGGAGTTCAGCCTGTCTATCTGACCTTCTTTCTGCTTCTTCGGTCAATCTTCCAACCACATACTCAAGTGTCAGATCTCGGGGACGCATACTCTCCATGCTGTTAATCATGGGCAACCAGCTTTCAGGCAAACTTGAAAGGCTAATGTATGTTTGGTCAGTCTCATCATAACGCTTACCTCTCTGCTGTAGTTGAAGAAACAGAGATTTCAGCCTTTGAAGATGAGTTGCCAAACTCTCACCTTCTTTCATAACAATCCTGAACAGCCTTCTGGTGAGAGAAATTATAGTTCCAGCAGTTTCTCTGACATGCATTGCCCTTAATAAATTCCAGCACTCAAACGCTGTGCTGGCATTTGCTACACGCAATAACTGAGAGTTGCTCAAACACAGCATAATTTGGGCACAAGCCCTTTCATCCAGCCGTTTTTCCTCAGCAGAGTCCCGTCTCAAAACCTCAGTTTCTTTTTTTTAAAAAAAAATATTTATTACTTTTAAACCTTACAAACAAGAAGAAAAAGAAAAGGAGAAAAAAAAGAAGAAAAAACAAAAGAAAGAAAAAACAATACAATACAATATATAAACAATACACCACACAACATTAACACATTAAACTAAACAAAACAGAACAAAAAATAATTTAAAAACATACATCATACCATTTCAATGCCTTATCTTTCATTCCCTTGTTTCACCGACTTCCTCTTACCTCCCTTTTTGTATTCCACTTCTATTAATTGTTTCAGCAAATCCTTTCCAACTTTCACTATTTTCTGTCATATAAATATCTTAACTTATTTTAACCTTATTTTCCATTAATACTATAATACTTATTTATGCTTAACTCCTTATAACACTTCTACTACAAAATATCAGAACAGGAAGTAGAAGGTGCCATTCAAAATATGCAATTGGGCAAGTCTCCAGGACCAGATGGGCTGACTTCCAGGTACTACAAATCTTTGAAGGAGTGCTTACTACAACCTTTGAAGGAAGTCTGCAATGAAATTTTAGAAGGGAAAAGGGCGCCAGAGTCGTGGAAAGAGGCATATATCACACTTATACCGAAAACAGAGACTGAAAAAACTCAACTTAAGAACTACCGCCCCATATCGTTATTAAATGTGGATTACAAAATTTTTTGCTGACATTTTGGCCAAAAGATTGAAAAAAGTATTGATGGAAGAGATTCATAAAGACCAAGCGGGCTTTCTCCCGGGAAGACATTTGTCTGATAATTTGAGGAATATAATTGACATTTTGGAAAAATTAGAAGTGAATATAAACACTAAAGCAGTTTTGATATTTGTGGATGCGGAGAAAGCTTTTGACAACATTTCTTGGAGTTTTATGAAAAAGAACCAACAGGGGATGGGGGTAGGGCAAGGTTTTGAAAATGATATAGGTGCAATATATTCTGAACAGAAAGCTAAATTAATTGTAAATAATGTGGTTACGGAAGAATTTAAGATACCACTGATCAGCCAAATGCTCAACTCACAGTAGCCTGTGATACTGCCATGATTCAGAATGAAGCAGATCGCCAGGGTGATAGCTGCATGGGCAAGGGGGAGACTTCACAGACGTCATCCCATAGTGCAGTGGAACCACCAGATGGCGCCAAAGCTTTGAAGGCAGTGAAATGCTACTCGTGTGGACGTCTAGGCCATATGAAGAGGGACTGCAAATATCCCAGGGCCAAGACAGAGCAGCGCAGCGAAAGCTCATCGCGTGGAAGAGGCCAGAGCAAAGGCAAAGGTCCAGTGTCCAGGACAACGCAGCACAAGGCAATGGTCTCACGCTTCACTCCAAAAGTTGCAGAGGTCCAGAAGACGTCTAGATCTTTCTTCGTTGTTGATTCGGCTGCAACGCATCACATGTGCAACGATAAGCGACTGTTCGTGTCTTTTACACCGCAGGAAGGTGCGATTCACCAGGCGGATGACCACACAATCCCCAGTAAAGGCTACGGAACTGTTGTTCTTCACAGTTTGGACTTATCGATACAGAATGTGCTTTATGTGCCGGATGCCAAACATAATCTGCTCAGCGTTGGACAGCTGAATGAGCGGAAAATTGACGTTTCCTTTAAGAACAAAAGGTGCATCATCACAAAGAAAAATGATTATGTATTGTATGCTGAATATGTTGATCGTTTGTATGCTTTGTATTATGATGATGTTGTGCGGGATGACACTTGTTGCATTGCAGGTACTAACAAAAGTTTGCATGCAGAATGTATTCATGATTTTCATCGAAAATTTGGTCATTTGCATTTTGAGGCAGTATCTAAAATGCCTGCCTTGGTTAAAGGTATGACTATTAAACCCTGCAGGTACCACATGAAGTGCAAGGCATGCGCAGCAAACAAGGTGAAAATGGCTGCGAAAGGTAAGGTGTCTAGTAGGCAAGCTACAGAACCATACCAAATTGTTCATGCTGATTTGGTTGGACCACTAGCGCCCTCTTTGGGTGGAAACAGGTACTTCATGGTTCTCATTGATGCATTTTCCAGGTATATTTATGTGTACAATCTCAAGCAGAAATCAGAGGCTTTTCCTAGGTTCAAGGAATTCTGTGCTTGGTTGGAAAATGTGCATGGTAAGAAGGTAAAGACTCTTTTCAGTGATCGCGGGGGAGAATTCACTTCTCAGCAGTTTGAAGCTTTTCTGACTGAGAAAGGAATTCAACACGATTTGTCTAGTCCTCGCTCGCCATGGCAGAATGGACTTGCGGAACGAGCAAACCAGACTTTGCTTCAAGGGTTAAAAACCTTGCTGCATGATGCTAATCTTCCAGAGAGTTATTGGGCCAAAGCTCTCTCATGTTTCACTTACAGTTATAATCGCAGGTTATCTTCAGCGATTGGTTGTACCCCCTATGAGAAGATGTTTGGCAAGAAGCCATACATCAAACACATGAAAATTTTTGGTTCTGACATGTGGGTTCACTCACCACAAAACTCGAAGTTAGACAAGCGTGGATTGCATGGTATCTTTCTAGGTTATCAGAAAGGTTCTTACAGAATAATGATGACTGACTCAAAGGCAATTAAGCTCACAAGAAGTGTTGAGTACAATGCCAAGTGGGGGGAGAATGTGGGAATTTTCCAATGTTATCCTGATGACAGTGATGAGACTGAGGATAGTCAAAAGCAGCCACAGCAACCCACACCCACTGATGAAGGTTCTGATTCTGAGTCTGAAACTGAATCGGGTGATTCAGAGGATTTCAAGAGTGCGAAGGCCTCTATGCGACCCTCTGAAAGCTCTGATCAAGAATTGGAGGAACCATTGTTCACAATAGGTCACTTTTCTCCCAAGAAGGAAGAGGAGAGTGTTGAAGACCTACGGCTAATTCGCAGGTCACAAAGAGCCACAAAAGGCAGACCTCCAAAGAGATTTGCTGATGAATTTGCTAAGATAGCAGTAACAGCTGTTAAAAGCTCCAAGAAGGTATTTGAACCTTCAAGTTTCCAAGAAATCCAGGATTTGGATTCAAAGGAAGCTGAGCCATGGTTAAATGCAATGAAGGCTGAGCTTGATTCCTTGGAAAGGAACAAAACATGGGACCTAGTTCCAGTAGTTCCAGGAATGAAACTGCTTGGAAGCAAATGGGTCTTCAAAGCGAAGACTGATCAAAATGGCAAGATAGTCAGACACAAAGCCAGATTGGTAGCCAGAGGTTTTGCACAAGTACCAGGTGAAGACTATCACGAGACCTACTCAGCCACAGTGAGGTATGAGAGTGTTAGGCTTATGCTCAAGCTAGCTGCAGAGGAGAACCTACACATTAGTCACCACGATGTGAATACAGCTTTTCTGTACGGATCTCTAGGTGAATCACTTTATATGCTTCCACCTGATGGCGTACAGGTAAAACAGGGATTTGTTTGTGCTCTGAAGAAGTCCCTTTATGGTCTCAAACAAAGTGCACGGTGTTGGCACACAAAACTCACTGAAGTATTGTTTTCTCTAGGTTTTAAGCAAGGGAAAGCTGATCCATGTGTATTTGTCAAAGAGGAGGGGCAAAAGAAACTGTATTGTTTGTTTTATGTTGATGATCTTTTATTCTTTTAGAAAGATGTCAGAATGTACAATAATGCCCTAGCTCAACTGAAAGAGCACTTTGACATGAAAGATCTTGGTGAGGTAAACAACTACCTATCTCTAGAAATAGAGAGAGATCAAGATGGTAACATTCTAGTACACCAGTCACGGAAAATTGCTGATGTGTTAAGCAAACTAAACCTGATGGATGCTAACCCTGTAGACACACCGATGACAACAGGTTATCAGGTAGATGACACTGAAGAAGCATTTTCTGACACTACACTGTACAGAAGTGTGCTAGGCAAGCTAAACTTCATTGCCAGATGTTCAAGACCAGACATTGCTGTTAGCTGTAATTTGCTAAGCAGACAAGTCAACAATCCTACTGTTAAGGATTGGAAAGCTCTGAAACGCATAGCGCGGTATTTGAAAGGCACTATGCATTACAGACTGAGATTTAACAATCAGAAGTCTGGTGGTCTTGAAATATTTGCAGATGCAAGTTTTGGAAGTGACACTACAGACAGGAAAAGTACGTCTGGAATTTGCTATATGTACAATCAGGGTGTATTTGATTGGTCATGCAAGAAGCAAACAACAGTTAGCTTAAGTACTTGTGAAGCTGAACTGAACGCACTGTCTTATTCACTTAAAGATTGTGAATGGTTGTTACAATTGTGCAAAGATATGAAAATTCCTGTCAAATGTCCAATCCAGGTTTACCAGGACAACAAAGCATGTTTGGCTTTGCTGAATTCTGAAGGTTGTAATCAAAGCACGAAGCACTTGCAATTGAAGTTGCAACATGCTAGGGAACGTATTCAGAAGGGACTCGTAACGGTGTCCTATATGCCAGGTAATGAAATTCCTGCTGATGTATTGTCCAAGATTGTATCAAGGGATCAACACTGTACCTATGTGCAGAAGTTGGGTTTGTACTGATATTGTACGAACACGCTGCCCAGTGATGTTCACAGAAAGGGGGAGGATGTTGGTTTCTGCTCTCTTCACTGTGCAGCGAAATGCTTGTCACAAGACAATGTTTACATTCCACAGTCTGTGCTGTTGGGTTTTCCCACGGGAAAGGAGACTGGATGTGACGTACACTGGTTTCCTGTTTTTTCACTGTTCTTTGCAGTTCAGTGTGTGTCGTTCTCTCCGTGCTTTAGAGGAGAGAGGATGCTTTTCTCTGCTCCGGCAGAGGCAAGATGTTTTTCTGTAATCTACCAGCTTTGAAGTGTAAATAAAGCAATATAGAGTATGTGCACGTACTCCTCATCCTTCCGCTGTGAACGGGACGCTGCTCATCACCAACAGGGGGTAGGGCAAGGTTTTGAAAATGATATAGGTGCAATATATTCTGAACAGAAAGCTAAATTAATTGTAAATAATGTGGTTACGGAAGAATTTAAGATAGAAAAAGGGACACGACAGGGGTGCCCAATCTCCCCATTGCTTTTTATATCGGTTCTGGAGGTCCTGCTGAACATGATTAGAAGGGACCAGTTGGTTAAAGGTATACAGGTCGGAGCTAAACAGTACAAATTGAGAGCATTTGCAGATGATTTAGTCTTGACATTACAGGAGCCAGAATCTAGTACTAAAAGGGTTTTAGACTTAATTCAAGAATTTGGTCAAGTGGCAGGATTTAGGTTGAACAAGTTAAAAACTAAGGTCTTAGAGAAAAATTTAACATCAATTGAAAAAGAGAGGTTTCAGAATGAGACAGGTTTGATTGTGGTTAAGAAGGTGAAATATTTGGGGATTAATATGACAGCAAAAAATGTGAACCTATTTAAAGATAATTATGAAAAATGTTGGACGGAAGTGAAAAAAGATTTAGAAATTTGGTCAAACTTGAAGCTTTCCTTGTTGGGTCGAATTGCAGTTATAAAAATGAATGTATTGCCTAGAATGTTGTTTTTGTTTCAAACATTGCAAGTTGTGGACAAGATGGACTGTTTCAAGAAGTGGCAGAAAGATATTTCTAGATTTGTCTGGCAGGGCAAGAAGCCCAGAATAAAATTTAAGATATTAACTGAGGCAAAGGAAAGGGGGGGGGGGATTTGCCCTGCCGGACTTTAAACTTTACTATGAATCAGCAGCATTTTGCTGGTTGAAAGACTGGCTGCTTCTTGAGAACACAGACATTTTGGACTTAGAAGGATTTAATAATGCTTTTGGATGGCATGCATATTTGTGGTACGACAAGGTTAAAGTACACAAAGGGTTTAAAAACCATATTGTCAGGAAAGCACTGTTTAATGTTTGGATAAGATACAAAGACTTATTGGAAAATAAAACCCCAAGGTGGTTGTCTCCAATGGAAGTGAAAGCTTTTAAAAGACTCAATATGGAGTCCAAATGGCCAAAATATGGGGAAATTTTGGAACAAGAGGGAGACAAACTGAAATTGCAGAGTTTTGAGAAACTAAAAAATAAGGTGCGAGACTGGCTTCATTACTATCAGATAATGGAGGCATACAAATTGGACAAGAAAATTGGATTCCAGGTGGAAAAATCGAAATTAGAAACAGAATTGTTAGAACCTAAAACTAAGATTTTGTCAAAGATGTATAACTTGCTGCTGAAATGGAACACTCAGGATGAAACGGTGAAGTCTGTTATGATTAAATGGGCACAGGATGTTGGACATAATATTATGTTTGCTGACTGGGAACAGTTATGGACCACCGGTATGAAATTTACGGCATGTGATGCCTTAAGAGAAAACTTAATGAAAATGATTTACAGGTGGTACATGACCCCAGTCAAGCTTGCAAAAATTTATCATTTGCCCGATAACAAATGTTGGAAATGTAAAGAGACTGAAGGTACATTCTTTCACCTTTGGTGGATGTGCCCAAGGATTAAGGCTTTCTGGGAAATGATCTATAATGAAATGAAAAAGGTATTTAAATATACCTTCCTGAAGAAACCAGAGGCCTTTCTCCTGGGCATGGTTGGCCAATTGGTGCCAAAGAAGGACAGAACTTTTTTTATGTACGCGACAACAGCAGCAAGAATACTTATCGCAAAATATTGGAAGACACAAGATCTACCCACTCTGGAAGAATGGCAGATGAAGATGATGGACTAGATGGGACTGGCAGAAATGACCGGCAGAATCCGAGACCAGGGAAAAGAGTCGGCGGAAGAAGATTGGAAGAAATTTAAAGACTATTTACAGAAATATTGCAAAATTAATGAATGTTAGAATGATGTTGGACAGAAATTAAGTGGTTTCCAGCTGTAATGCTTAAGAGATATGAAAAATAAGGTTTAGAAATAAGTAAAAACTAATGGGGAGAATTTGCGGAATTAACAATTTGAAATGGAATACAAGAAAGGGAGGTATGAGGAGGTCTGGAAAATAAGTTAAGAGAAAATAAGTAATGGAAATTTTATGTGTTTTTCTTTTAATTGTTTTTGTATTTTTGTATTTTTGTTATTTTTTCTTTTTTTATTTTATATTGTACTATTTCTTGAAAACTTTAATAAATATTCTACAAAAAAAGAGAGAGTTGCTCAAACACAGCATAATTTGGGCACAAGCCCTTTCATCCAGCCATTTCTCCTCAGCAGAGTCCCGTCTCAAAACCTCAGTTTCTTTTCTTTTTTTAAATATTTATTACTTTTAAACCTTACAAACAAGAAGAAAAAGAAAAGGAGAAGAAAAAGAAGAAAAAGAAAAGAAAGAAAAAACAATACAATACAATATATAAACAATACACCACACAACATTAACGCATTAAACTAAACAAAACAGAACAAAAACAATTTAAAAACATACATCATACCATTTCAATGCCTTATCTTTCATTCCCTTGTTTCACCGACTTCCTCTCACCTTCCCTTTTCGTATTCCACTTCTATTAAATGTTTCAGCAAATCCTTTCTATCTTTCACTATTTTCTGTCATATAAATATCTTAACTTATTTTAACCTTATTTTCCATTAATACTATAATACTTATTTATGCTTAACTCCTTATAACACTTCTACTAAGGCCATATAATTTCATTCCAACATTTTTCTAACACTCATTAATTTTACCATATTTCTATAAATAAACTTTAAACTTTTTCCAATCTTCTTCCACCGTCTCTTCTCCCTGGTCTCGGATTCTGCCAGTCATTTCCGTCAATTCCATATAGTCCATCAACCTGGTGCTCTTCTGTCCGAGGCTCTTAACACTTTTCCAGGTCCCTTCTGCAAGTCTTCTTCGCATTTATACATACACTTTACTTTGTCTTCTGCTGATCTTGTTCTTAATTTCCTTTATTTGATGCTGAAGAGTAGGTCTCGAGGGAGCTCCAACCTAACAATGTTTTTATTCCTTCTTGACATGTCATCCACATCTCCGTAGTTAAAACTAAAATCCAAAAGATATTTCAGGACGTGTTTCAAAGTCCCTCCAAATCTGCAGGTCCCCACAACTCCAATTTCCTCGTGACCCAGGTCCAGATCCCAAAGGTCAGTAAATCTCTCCCTCTCCACTTGTATTACTTTAGGTTCAACAACCACAACTTTCTCCCTCGCTTTCTCCACCATTTGACATGTCAAAGTAGATTCCTGTATCGGTTCCTGAATAGTTTCTGTGTAGATATTCACTTTTTGTCCCAAATTAGTCGCTTTTTGTCCCAAAATATCAATTTTAATATTCATCACGTCCATCTTTTTATGGAGCTGTTCCAATGACTCACTTATCTTGCATAGTGCAATCACTAAGGCTTCTTCTGTCGACATTCTCAAGCAATCCAAGGTCAATCTCACGGTTTTCTCTTGCAGCTGGAGATTCCACCAGCCCAACTCTTATAACAATTTCAAAGGCTCCCTCTAGAGGGAAACAATTTTTGTTTGTATCAATCCTTTTAAGCACAGTTCAAGCAGTAAAATTAGTTTCAATTTTCAGCTACTTTTACTCCTTTTTAAACGCAGAAGGAGACAATGAAAACAATGTATTTCTCTTATTTAACTAACTGTCACAGTCAATGAACTTTCCCAAAAAACGTCTGTCTTACTAGCAGTCCATTTTGTTGGTGATCCAACTTTCTTCACTCTCTCCTGCAGGCTTACGCGATCCAAAATTTCCCCCCTCTTCTCCTGCCTCCAAGGGGGGTTTAATGATTTTAGCCGTTGGAAGTTTAATCCTTTACATAGGACTTTCCAAGACTTTAGCTTGCAAATTCTTTGCTTCAATCTATTTACAAAAGGGGAAGGCGGACTTCCTGTTTGAAACCTCCCCGTTTCGGTGCCAAATTAAGACGTTTAAAAATCCAATTTTCCGTTCTACTCATGGGTAGTTGTTTAGAATCAAATTGTCCACAGGAAAAAGTCAGCGCTCTCCGGCAACAGCAATGCGGCTTCACTCCGTGAAAGAAGCAGTCAATTCGAAGCACCGCGCTGCTCACCCCACATCGCTCCGGATACCCGAAACCGGGTCTCCCCGCGAGTAGGGGAGGCGCAAAAGGTGCCAGCCGAATCCCACGTTCACAGGCTTCTCCCGCCTGCGATTTTTAGTGGGTCTCCGCCTTCGCCATGGCGGCCAGACCCTAAATTCCACTGAGCAAGTTCCTCTCAATCAGAGGAACTCCGCCATTGCCGGAGGCGCTAACCCGGAAGTCCTCCTCAAAACCTCAGTTTCAACACAGTCCCATAGTCCATCTCTCCTTAACAACTGCTGCATTTTAATTGACCAACTCAGCCAGTTGCTCTCTGATAGAAGTTCAAAAGGGATGCCTCCCCCAATATTTACAACTTGGGAAGACTGGAAATCTGCCATCTCTGCTGGTGTTTGCTGAGCCCCTTCTGTGGGGCCTCCAGCAATCTCTCCTGACTCTCTCTTTAGAGTCTGACTGGACAGTCCTGGCTGGCACTCACCGGCTTCTAGCTGCTGCCTCTGTTGACCCTCAGGTCCCGCCTGGCTATGCAACTGGTGTAGCCGCTCTGTGAGTCACCTACTGTGGTCCTTCAGCAGTTCAAACTGTTCCAGTAGTCGACGCTGAGTGCTTTCCTGATCCTCAGATCCTAGCTGCTCCAGCGTCGCTGCAGACATTTACAGCTTGCCACCAACTGCTCCAACGCACAGCCACTGGCTCCATACACCACCAGGACTCACCAGCTCCCTGCTGAGATGCTGTCAGTCGTTTTGCACTCTGCACATGCTCAGAAACACTGGGCCCATAACCTGTCAGTGTTTGTAAAAAAGGGGGGGTTCTGACCTCCCTTTGTCGCCTCAGGCTGGTCCTCGGACCCTTGTCGGCATAAAAGAGTCCACAAGAAAAGTGTCCTTGCAGAGTACTTTCTGCTTTTATTCTTAAAAGTCTTTCTGCAAAAGCGACTGACCAACTATACACACAACACTACCAGCTTTCACTAACCAACCAACCCAACCACAAACTAATATTTCTCACTCTATATATACAACCCGGTGCAGGCCGCTGACTCATGCTGACTCAGCTTTTTAAGCATTATAGAAACAGCAGCCAGTTTTTAGCCGTGACAGATACATCATTTTCATTAAATTCTCTTTAAGTGCCACACAAGCAGTAAATTTGATTGTTTTATTCCACATTTCTTCCCACCTCTCAAAATCAATATTATGCCCCAAGTCCTGTGCCCATCTTATCACACTCTTTACCTCATCGTCCTTTGTATTCCACTCTAGTAAAATCTTATACATTTTTGACATTATTTTCTTCTTACTGCTCAGCAATTCTGTCTCGATTTTTGATTGAGTATTATTAAAGCCATTACTTTTGTTATTGTGATGGCCTGGGAATCTGATTCATAGACTGAACCTGAGGAATCCCAGCCTGCACAGGAGTCCCCGCCTCCAGAGACGGCTGAGCTGGGGCAGGGGCTTGAATCTGAAGGGCCCTCACCTGTGCCGGATCCTCAGGAGCAGACACCAGCTGAATCCGCTCTGGCTCCGGAGGTGATCGAGGTCCCATTGCCTGCAGGTGCTCCTCTCCCAGCCCTGTCAGGGGAAGATGAGGTTGCCTCTGGGTCCAGTATGTGGGATGTGAAACACAAGGGCAGTCAAGTACAACATTCCAAGAGTGAACATGTTTACACATGGGGAGGGATGTTTGTCCAGCCAGCAGGTAAACTTCCTGTTTCCTTCTGGGCTGGGACAGACTTCCTCTGCATGTGACTAGAGGTGGGTGTGGCCTCACCTGTGCAGGTAATGACAAAAGCATAGGGCAGGGCAGCCATCTCTCTCTCTCTTTCACCACATGCATCGAAGAAACAACATCTACTGAGCCAAAGATGCCCTCTTGGCTCCCAGCCAAGAGAGGACAAAGGGACTGTCTTCTTAAGAGAGAGATTCCAAGTGTATGTTACTTCATTAAGCTAAGTCTGCCTTCTGGGATCTGATTGTGAACAGAATGTGAGTAAACTCTTTTTAATACTTTTGTAAAAGACTGTCGTCTCTTCTATGAGGGAATAAGGGGAAAATACCAGAACAGTTATTATAGAGGCTTTAGCGAGCCTGAGCAAACGCAGACGCTGCAAACTTAAAATAAAGGGGAATTTGTTACTCTGCTGAAATTGGGGAACTTGTTAACACAAGTTGGATAAGGATATACTCAGACAATATATCCTCTCCTGCATCCCTAAACATTCCCGCAAAGGGTTAGTGCAGTGTTTCCCAACCTTGGGCCTCCAGCTGTTTTTGAACTACAATTCCCATCATCCCTGACCACTGGTCTTGCTAGCTAGGGATGATGGGAGTTGTAGTCCAAAAACAGCTGGAGGCCCAAGGTTGGGAAACACTGGGTTAGTGGCCCCAGCATTGCATATTTTTGTGTATTTTTGAAGGATTGCGTTGGATTGTGATTTTGAGTTAAGTAGTATTTTTCTGATAGAACTTTCTGGTAAGCACATGGTCTTTTGTTCCATTGTGCAGTGGGGATTAAGCAACCCCCCCCCCCACAGAGTTCACAGTGACCCAAGGCAGTGAAGATTTGTTTTGTATTTTGAGATTTTTATTTTAAAATTTTGACAAATTTTTGAATTCTAAAATGGCTTGTTGTTGTTGTTGTTTAGTCATTTAGTCGTGTCCGACTCTTCGTGACCCCATGGACCAGAGCACGCCAGGCACTCCTGTCTTCCACTGCCTCCCGCAGTTTGGTCAAACTCATGCTGGTAGCTTCGAGAACACTATCCAACCATCTCGTCCTCTGTCATCCCCTTCTCCTTGTGCCCTCCATCTTTCCCAGCATCAGGGTCTTTTCCAGGGAGTCTTCTCTTCTCATGAGGTGGCCAAAGTATTGGAGCCTCAGCTTCATGATCTGTCCTTCCAGTGAGCACTCAGGGCTGATTTCCTTAAGAATGGATACGTTTGATCTTCTTGCAGTCCATGGGACTCTCAAGAGTCTCCTCCAGCACCATAATTCAAAAGCATCAATTCTTCGGCGATCAGCCTTCTTTATGGTTCAACTCTCACTTCCATACATCACTACTGGGAAAACCATGGCTTTAAGTATACGGACCTTTGTTGGCAAGGTGATGTCTCTGCTTTTTAAGACGCTGTCTAGGTTTGCCATCGCCTTTCTCCCAAGGAGCAGGCGTCTTTTAATTTTGTGACTGCTAAGATGGCTAGAGCAGCTTTTGATAGTAATGCAAAACTAGGAATGCCTGTGCTAAATGAATACAATTTTGTGCACTGGAAGCAGCGCTTAATAGCATGTCTAGATTCAAAACACATTTTGGAAGCTATAGAAGACCCTCAGGCTACAGGAACAACTGAGGAAGCTTTAGCCAAGAGAAGAGCTTGGAAACACAAGAACAGCGAAGCCAGACACATAATTTTGAGTGGACTTCGTGATGAGCATCTATCATTAATAAATAGTAGAGATGATGCATCTCAAATCTTAAAAGATATTGAGCGCATGTATGGAGAATCTACCAAGAACTCCTACAGAACCTTGATGTGTAAATTAACCAGACTGAGGATGAATTCAAAAGAGGAATTCACAGAGCACATCAACAAGTTTACTGAGATTATTCAAAGGATTGATCTTACTCCTAAAGCTTTTGATGAAGATACAAAGACATCATTTTTGCTATCATCCCTAGGACCAAGGTTCAATGCATTTGTTAGCATCATGGACCACAGAGAAGGTCTAACTTTTAAAGACCTGATCAGTCATTTAAGAGAGGAATGCAGAGAGAGAGCTGAGTCTCCAGTAAGAAATGCTAGAAGCAAGGACAGTAATTACGCATCTAGGCAATTTACAAAGTCCAGAGAGATGCCCAAGAAAGTGGTTTGCTTCAATTGCAACAAGGAAGGGCACATTGCAAAGAACTGCAGAGCTCCTAGGACAAGGAAACCCCACCCCTTTAAGCCAAAAGGGGAAAAGAAGGGGAAATCTGAATGCACTTTGCTACTACAAGAAAGGAATTTAGCTGTCCAGAATCGTGAAACTAAACGTAATAAGTGGATTATTGATTCTGGGGCAAGCTCACATTTTTCATTTGAAAAGGACTATTTTAATGAGATAAATGATGAAGAAGGATCTGAAATTGAGATTGCAGATGGCAGCATTGTTAAAGCAAAAGGTGCAGGTTCCATGGACCTGAAATTCAATATAAACAATGAATCTATTGAATCCACAGTTTCTAGAGTTTTGTATGTACCACAACTGAGCTGCAATTTACTCAGCGTGTCCACTTTGGACAGAAAAGGTTTCCAGATCACAATTGAAAATGGAGAATGTAATGTGACTAAAAATGGTAAAGTGTTTGTTCAAGCCAAGCTAGTAAATGGTGTATATGAGACTGATCTTTCAGAGAACCAGTCTGCAAAAGTAGCACATTCCAGCCAGAAGGATGAGGCAGACCTGGACCTATGGCACAGAAGGCTTGGACACAGAGACACCAGCGTTATTCTGGATCTACAGAGAAGAGATCTTGTAAGAGGTTTGCAGGTAACAGAGAGCAACAAAGCTCCAGTAAAGTGTATAAGCTGTGTGACTGAAAAGGCTGTAAAACCTTCATTTCCACATTGTACAGAACACAGAAGCACCGAAGTGCTTGACATTGTGCACACTGACTTATGTGGACCCATGAATGTTCCTTCACTGGGAAAGAATAGATACATACTAATATTTGTTGATGATTTTTCAAAGTACTGTGTTGCATATTTCCTCAAAGAAGTGTGTGAGACAGTGGACATGTTCCAGGACTACATTGCCAAGGTCAAGAACAAGTTCCAAAGAGCTCCAGCTGTGTTAATGAGTGACAATGGAGGTGAGTACTGCTCAAGTGAAATTCAGGCTCTCCTGGCCAAGGAAGGAATTGCACACGTAACCACAATTCCCTACACACCACAGCAGAACGCCATAGCAGAAAGTTTAGATCCATTATGGATATGACAAGATGCATGCTAAGAGATGCATCCCTGCCACAGAAACTGTGGGCAGATGCGGCAAACACAGCAATTTATTTGCAGAACAGACTGCCAACCAAAGGAGCAGAGCACACACCATTTGAACTTTGGCATGGGAAAGTTCCCAATTTGTCACACATACGTGTGTTCGGAAGTCTGTGTTACTACCACGTCCCCAAAGAACACAGACACAAGCTTGACTCCAGGGCAAAAGCAGGTATCCTTGTGGGGTACGCTTCTGGAGGCAAAGGATACAGAATCATGGACTTACAAACTGGTAAGACAAATGCACACCATGCAGTTTATTTTGATGAACATGGCAAAGCTGACACTAAGAACAGTGTTGTGGATTTTTTCGACAAGTCAGAAAGGACTCAAGAATTTGTATACTTCCCTTCTGAAACCCCACAAAGTACTAATCTGCCTTCCAATGTTATAGCCCCCCCCCCACAGGCGAAACACCAGCAGACGCAGAGGACCAGACCCCTGGCGGCACCAGAGACGAAGAGGAGGACTCAGATGAGGACATGCCAGCGTTAGAGGAGGAGGAAGAAGCTGATGCGGTCGCAGAACCAGAGGTCAGACGCTCATCCAGAACCAACAAAGGTGTCCCACCATTATGGCTGTCCTACTTCGCAGGGTCGGCGTTTCCACAGGAACCTTCCTCTTGGGAAGAGATACAGGCGATGCCAGCTGCTGAAGCCAGTCTCTGGAAGAAGGCCGCGCAGGAGGAGATGGATGCACTGCATCAAAACAAGACGTGGACACTCACTGAGCTGCCTCCCGGTAAGAAGGCCATAGGCAGTAAATGGGTTTTTAAGGTTAAGAAGGGGTCAGAAGGAGAAGTGCAGCGCTACAAAGCTAGACTTGTAGCACAGGGATTTTCACAACGTTTTGGTGAAGACTACGATGAGGTTTTTGCACCAACCATGAGGTACAGCAGAGTAAGAATGCTTTTGAGCATTGCAGCCTCCAAGCAAATGAGGGTGAAACACATTGACATTGCTACTGCTTTTCTTCACGGGCAGATTTCAGAGGAAATTTATATGAAACAGTCCAAGGGTTTTGTAAAACCACATGAGGCCCATTTAGTATGCAAACTGCAAAGGGGACTTTACGGACTTAAGCAGGTTGCTAGAACCTGGAACCAAAAGTTGCATAAAATGCTGACACAACTTGGGTACAAGCAAAGCAATGCTGACAAGTGCTTGTACAGTAAGTCAAATAATGGACAATTCTCATATATTCTAGCATTTGTGGATGACCTGATTATTGCCACAGCAAGTGAAAAAGACTATGCACAGATAGTAAAACACCGTAGCAAAGAGGTGGAGGTCAAGGTGCTAGGAGATGTTCAATACTACCTTGGGATCCAAGTGGAGAGAGAAGAGGACGGCTCATTTCTTCTCAGCCAGAGACAAAAGATCCACGAACTGATTGAATGCATGCAGATGCAAGATGCGCACCCAGTTGCTACACTGATGGCTACTGACTTCTTGAAGAATCAGCAGGATTCGAAGCAGTTGCCAGACAACAGTGAATACAGGTCGGTGATTGGTAAAATTTTGTATTTAGTTACCACATGTAGACCTGACTTAGCAAATGCTGTGGGGAGTCTTAGCAGAAAGGTGAATTCTCCCACTGAGCATGATTGGGCAGGTGTAAAGAGGGTGGTGCGGTATTTGAAGGGTACCATGAATTGTAAATTAAGGTTACCAGCTGTCAGAGATCCTAAGTTGGTTGGGTATACTGATGTGGATTGGGCTGGGGACAATGCTGACTATAAATCTACAAGTGGTCATGTTTTTATGTTTGGGGATGGACCTGTTGCATGGGGTAGTTATAAACAGAGCTGTATAGCATTATCTTCCACAGAATCAGAATACGTTGCAGCAAGAGAAGCGTGCAGAGAGGTTGCCTGGCTTGATCAACTCATCAAGGACTTTGGGTTGGTGAGAAAGGGACCTGTCAGCTTGCTAGAGGCCAATCAGAGTTGCCTGAAGCTGACGCAGAGTGAGAAGTTCCAAGCAAAAACAAAACATATTGGGGTGAAGTACCATTATATACGCGAGATGATCCAGGATGGACTTGTGGAACTGTCGTACTGCAGCACCGAAGAGATGACTGCTGACATCCTGACAAAGCCCCTGCCAAGAGAGAGTTTCCAGAACCTACGTGTCAAGCTGGGACTCTGGGTGGTTGAATAAAGTTATTTATGTTTTATGCATGTTGTATTGACTGAGAAGGGGTATGTGGGATATGAAACACAAGAGCAGTCAAGTACAACATTCCTAGAGTGAACATGTTTACACATGGGGAGGGATGTTTGTCCAGCCAGCAGGTAAACTTCCTGTTTCCTTCTGGGCTGGGACAGACTTCCTCTGCATGTGACTAGAGGTGGGTGTGGCCTCACCTGTGCAGGTAATGACAAAAGCACAGGGCAGGGCAGTCATCTCTCTCTCTTTCACCACATTCATCGAAGAAACATCTACTGAGCCAACGATGCCCTCTTGGCTTCCAGCCAAGAGAGGACAAAGGGACTGTCTTCTTAAGAGATAGATTCCAAGTGTATGTTACTTCATTAAGCTAAGTCTGCCTTCTGGGATCTGATTGTGAACAGAATGTGAGTAAACTCTTTTTTATACTTTTGTAAAAGACTGTGTCGTCTCTTCTATTTTATGAGGTAATAAGGGGAAATTACCAGAATAGTTATTATAGAGGCTTTAGCGAGTCTGAGGAAACGCAGCCGCTGCAAACTTAAAACAAAGGGGAATGTGTTACTCTGCTGAAATTGAGGAACTTGTTAAGACAAGTGGGATAAGGATATAATCAGACAATATATCCTCTCCTGCATCCCTAAACATTCCTACACAGTAACCCTCCAGCCTCTCCGGAGCTGCAGAGGCTCAGGACAGAGAGGCGGAGGGAACTAAGTTCTCACAGGAGGAGTGCTCGCCTTAAGGCCAGGAGAGGCGAGTCACCTGTGGGCCGGGACCGCCCTATGTCTCAGAGGAGATAAAGGCCAGTCAGCCCAGTCCCAGGTTGCGGGAGCAACATCGTTGGTAACCTGTTCCTGCCAGCACCCTGTTCTGCTCTTCCAGAGTTCCTGACCACGCCCGGCTCCTTGCTTTGGACCCCGCTTCGCCCTTGGCGGACAGCCTCCATACCCTCAACCTAGGACCGGAGTCAGACCACGCCGCACGGTAAACCCCCCCCCCCCGGGACCAGCACAGTTTGCTCCCGCCACACCCACAGTCCCCCTTCGTTGGGGTGCGTTCGGGAAGAACCAGAAGGCATGACTGACCAGGCGGCTGTGCTGGGGGCATTGGCCCAGGAAAACCAGGCCTTGACCCACACAGTGCAGCAGCTTAGCAACGCAGTTATGGCGCTTCAGCAGCGTTTGGACGCCAAGGCCCCAGTTTCTGGCAAATACCCAGTGGCCCTGCCAGAGAAATTTGATGGGTTCCCGGCCAGCTTTCCCATGTTCCTTGCCCAGGCCAAGCTGTACATTCAGGGGCGAGCCCAGAATTTTCCTGACGATCGCACCAAGGTGCACTTCTTGATCAGCTTGCTGAAGGACCAGGCGGCCAAGTGGGCTTTGCCGCTGCTCCGGCAAGACTCTCCTTTGCTGACAGACTATGTGGGGTTTTGTAACCACTTGGAGACTGCGTTTGGCAACCCTCTGAAGGGGAGCCAAGCCAATTGGGCGATTCATCGGTTGAAACAGGACAAGTCCACAGCTGCCGCCTACGAGACAGAATTTCGGCTGGTGGCGTAGGACTTGTCCTGGAATGACTCTGCACTTCGGGACCAGTATCTCGAGGGGCTTTCGGACAAGACCAGCTGGCCACGATGGATCGCCCCACCACTCTGGACGCCCTCATTCAGCGGAGCCTGCAGATAGACGATCGGTTGGAGGACCGTCGCCAGGCCCGGGACTGCCAGCACTCCTGGCTTCTGGCTCCAGTCCTTCCCAGCAGGTCCACGGCCACAGCCGAGTTGCCGGACAAGCCAACGCAGCTCGGGGCAGCACGTTCTCGCCTCTCCCCCTCGGAGAAGACGCGGCATCGGGAGGGGAACCTGTGTCTCTACTGCGGTGGGAGTGGACATTACGCCCGATCCTGTCCTGAGAAGATGCCGGCTGCAGAGAAACAGCCAACCCTGGTAGCCGAAGGCCCTGGCTACCTGGGGTCCCAAACCGGGCAAGAGGGGCCCTCACCGGTGGAATTGCGACACCTCATGGTTCCGGTGCGCCTATACCCCCCTGGCAGGCCCTGGATTCTCACCCATGCTCTCGTGGATTCAGGGGCAACCCGCTCGTATATGGACTCTGCCTTTGCTGCCCATCATCAGGTGCCACTCCAGGATAAGTCGGAACTGGTACAGGTGGAGGCAATTGACGGACGGCTCCTGCGCTCGGGCGCTGTTACTCAGGAGACCCAGCCCTTGGTTCTGTGTCACCAGCAGCACCGGGAGGTGCGAACTCTGGACATTGCTACCATGCCCCGGTTTCCCCTGGTGCTCAGGATGGACTGGCTGGAGTCACACAATGTTCAGATCGACTGGGTCAATCGGACTGTGCACTTCCCAGACCCGTGTCCCCATGCTCGGTCCGAAATGCTAGTGGCCGCCCCCACTGGGGAGGCTGTGTCAACGCTCCCTGCTGTCTACCAGGACTACGAAGACGTGTTCGAGGAACGGGGGGCAGACCAGCTGCAGCCCCATCGGTCTTTCGACTGCGGCATAGACCTTCAGCCCGGGGCGCCCCTGCCTGTGAGTCGCCTATACTCTCTTACGGAGCCGGTGTGCAAAGCTTTGCAGGACTTCCTTCGCAAGAACCTGGAGCGTGGGTTCATTCGGCCTTCCACCTCGCCCACTGGCGCTCCAGTGCTCTTCATTAAGAAGAAGTGTGGAGAGCTTCGTCTTTGCCATGATTACCGGGCCCTGAACAAGATTATTATCCCAGACCGGTACCCCTTGCCCCTTATCTCGGAGTTGCTGGAGCGGGTGCAAGGGGCGCAGGTGTTCACCAAGCTGGACCTCCGGGGGGCCTACAACTTGATTCGGATCCGAGCCGGGGATGAGTGGAAGACAGCGTTTGGGACCCGGTACGGGCAGTTCGAATACTTGGTTATGCCTTTCGGTTTGTGCAACGCGCCTGCTGTGTTCCAACGCTACATCAACCACGTGTTCCAGGACTTGCTGAACAAGTACGTGGTGGTGTACTTGGATGACATACTGGTTTACTCCCGTGACCCGGCTCGCCATGAGGGACATGTCCGGACCGTGCTGCAGCGCTTGCGTGAGCACCGTTTGTACGTTTGTACGCAAAGCTCAGCAAGTGCGAGTTCCATCAGTGGTCGGTAGACTTCCTTGGTCACCGACTCTCTCCAGATGGGGTGCAGATGGATCCTGGGAAGGTGGCTGCGGTTCGGGAGCAGGCAGCACCCCGGAACCGCAAGGACCTACAGCGGTTCCTGGGGTTCGCCAACTATTACCGGACCTTCATTGCAGGCTATGCTCATCGCACCACCCCGTTGACCCGACTGCTGCGCCCCAAGACGCCATTTTCCTTGGACAAGAAGGCAGAGGAGGCGTTTCAGGGGTTGAAAGCCTGTTTCCAGAGGGCGCCGATTCTGCAGCATCCTCATCCCTCTCGACCCTTCGTGGTGGAGACCGACGCCTCCAGCACGGCTCTCGGTGCCGTCTTGTCGTGTCCCAGCAGCACGGACTGAATGCGCCACTGTTACCCTGCCGTCTTGTCCCAGCAGCACGGACTGAATGCGCCACTGTTACCCTGCGTCTACTATTCCTGCCAGCTCCTTCCAGTGGAGCGTAACTATACCGTGTGGGAGCGGGAACTACTGGCCATCAAGGTGGCCTTTGAGGTCTGGCAGCATCATCTTGAGGGGGCACAACACCCGGTGGAAGTGAGAACCGACCACCGGAACCTGGAGTACCTCCAGACCACCCGCAAGCTGAACCAAAGGCAGATCCAGTGGGCCCTGTTCTTCTCTCAGTTCCAGTTCCGTATCCGCTACATCCCTAGCTCCCAAAACCAGAAGGCAGGTTCCCTGTCCTGGAAACCTGAAGACGTCACAGACACGGTACAGCAAGCAGTACCAACCACGATTGGTACTCGACGCTTGGGCTCGAGAACGTCTCCGGGAACTGGCCGAAGGGTCATGCCCTCAGTATCTGGGGATGGTCGTGCACCAGGGCCTACTGCTACACCACGGTTGCCTGTACATCCCGCCAGGACCACTGCGGGCTGAGGTTCTCCGGATGACCCATGACGCCCCAGCAGCGGGGCACTTGGGCCTTGCCGGACGACCCCCTGGCCTACTCCAGCCATTGCCAGTCCCACCACGTCCTTGGCACACGGTCTCGCTGGACTTTGTGGTGGACTTACCCCTGTCTCGCGGCTGTACCTGACTCCTATTTTTCTCCGACCATTTCACTAAGATGGTGCACTGTTCCCCCTGCCCATCTGTACCCACAGCTAAGGAAACCGCTCAACTATACCTTCAGCATGCCTTCCGCCTGCATGGCCTACCTGAGCGTGTGGTGTCCGACCGGGGCATCCAGTTTACATCCCGTTTCTGGTGAGCCCACCCACAGGCCGATGGCCAGACGGAACGGCCGAACGTGGTGCTGGAGCAGTACCTCCGGTGTTACCGCAGCTTCCAGCAGGATGACTGGGTCGACCACCTAGCATTGGCCGAGGTCGCTTACAACAACGCGGTGAACGCGTCCACCCAGCAGACCCCGTTCCAGGCCGTTCCAGGCCAACTCCACGTCGGTGACCTGGTATGGCTCTCCACTCGCCACCTCCATCCCTCTCGGCCTTCGTGGAAACCCGCTTCACCGGCCCATTTCCTATCGTGGACCAGGTCTCGCCTGTGGCATTCCATCTCCGGTTACCCTCAACCCTGAAGGTTCACCCAGTATTCCACCCAGTATTCCACAGGTCCCTACTGAGTCTGGTGGCCCTGCCAGATGAGTTCCACCTGAACCGTCCCCGACCGCAGCCAGTTTTGGTTCAGGGGGAGCCCGAGTACGAGGTGGAGCACACTCTGGACTCACGATACCGCAGGTCATAGACTGGAAGGGGTATGGGCCCGAGGACCGTTCCTGGGAACCAGCGGCCAACATCCACGCGCCTGCCTGCCTCCGTGATTTCCATGCGGCGTACCCCAGCAAGCCGGGTCCGGACCCTCGGTTGAGGGGGGGGCTGGGAGGGGGGATGGTGGGATGGCCTGGGAATCTGCTTCGCTCTTGATGGACAGCCTCCATACCCTCGACCTAGTGAGGCAAGGAAGAAGGGCTACCCCTATGCTATCCATATAATCAGTTATCAGTAATCAATATATTCATATATGCTCACACATAATCAGGGCTTACAGTATTTTATAATCCATTTTGAATCAAAGGGAAGTTGTGCCTTAGCTAACTGCATACTGCTTGAAACAGCAAAATTAGGAGCCGACCTTTCCCCTACAAACATCCGTGTACCCTGGACAAGGGGAAGACGTGAATCAGAGATTCTGGTACAAAATCCCCTCAGATACGGGCTAAATTAATCCACAGAACAGGAAGAGCAAAACCACAAAATCTCCAAACTCCCTGTCCTGTCATAACTAGGGGAGAGGTTAGACAGAGCGTCACTGCAAGCAACGGAAAGCAGAACTAGAACTCAGTGCTTGACCAGGAGCTGGTAGCATGGCAAGAAGCTTGCTAATTGGCTAATTTTCGCTGGCAATATCGTGACTGCCTCATGGTTGTCTCATGATCTATGATTTGCTGTGATCTGCTCAGGTATAAAGACCTCTGGATTTCTGTCAATCAGGGTCCCAGTTCCTTTCGGAAGAGATTCCAAACTGGGTCCTTATTGCCAGGCAATAAACTTCACCTTCTTATTCTCCATTGCTGAGTCTGCCTGATCCTTATTTAACACCAAGCGAGTACCTGCTTACGTTCACGTGCCACCCGAACCTGTTGTCAAATCCCTCCAGGTCTAATACGTCCTCATTATCCAAAGTTATCCATTCACACAGCCAACAAAAGAAAGATGCCTCGTAATAATTTTTTTAATCTGGCTGGGAGAAGCCGCCTCTCTCTTTTGCATCCGTCAAAATTTAATATTTAATCCTAGGCTTCTTCCCCAGCCAGATAAATTTGGAAATTCATTTTCGCCATGTACCAAATTGCTTTGTTCCACTTATAATGGGGTCTGAAATAGAAACAGCCATTTCGGAAGCACGCTCATTTTAATAGCTGCGATTCTGCCCATCAAAGATAGTTTCATTCTGGTCCAAATTTCTAGGTCTTGCTTTATCTCATTCCATATCTTTTCGTAATTGTCTTTATAAAGATTTATGTTTTTTATCGTAAGCCAAATACCCAAAAACTTTACCTTTTTTGCTGTCATTATTCCTGTTTTCGATTGTAACTCTCCTATTTCTTTACTGTCCATGTTTTTTGTTAATAATTTCGTTTTACTCTTATTAAGTTTAAACCCTGCTAGATGCCCGTATTCCTCTATATTTTCTACTGCTTCCACTGCACTAGTTGTTGGTTGTTCTAACGTCAATACTACATCACCCGCGAAGGCTTTATACTTATACTCTTTGGAACCAATTCCAAGGCCCTTTATTTCTTTTGTTTCTTCTATCTTTTTCAGCAAGACCTCTAATGTTATTATAAATA
The DNA here is from genome assembly GCF_964252035.2 of Podarcis erhardii. Lineage (NCBI taxonomy): Eukaryota > Metazoa > Chordata > Lepidosauria > Squamata > Lacertidae > Podarcis > Podarcis erhardii. Next base: position 21,234,841 of record NC_138506.1, on the reverse strand, counting down.
ATAGTGGCGATAATGGACACCCCTGCCTCGTCCCCTTTGTTATCTCAATTCTTTCCGTAAGAAGGTTATTGATTATTAATCTGGCATATTGTTCCGAGTAGATAGACTTAATTCCTTTCATAAATTTCGTTCCCATATCCATAATTTCTAAATTTCTTTTCATGAAGTACCAAGACACCTTATCGAATGCCTTCTTGGCATCCAAAAACATTAACACCGCTTGTTTATCCCTTCTGGCATCCAAAAATTAAATTATATCAATGATGTTTCTAACATTATCCTTCAATTGTCTGCCAGGCAGGAAACCAGTTTGATTCTTCCCAATCTCCTCTCCTAACATTTGTTTAAACTGATTGGCTAATATATTAGCAAATAGTTTATAGTCATTGTTTAGGAGTGAGATTGGCCTGTAGTTTTTAACTCGAGTCACGTCTGTGTCTGATTTAGGAAGCAAGGTGATATGTGCTTCTTTCCAAGTCTCTGGAATTTTATTTCCTCCTAAAATGCTGTTCATCACTTCCGCCAATGGGGCAGACAGTTGTTCCAAACATTTCTTATAGTATTTGGCTGTCAAGCCATCTGGGCCTGGTGCCTTACCAATTACTGCTTGTTTTATTGCAATTTTAACTTCTTCTATTTTCATGCTGGCATTAAGTTGGTTTTTCTTCTCCTTAGAAATTTCCTTCAATCTGTTCTGTTCCACATATTCTTCTATTTTTCTTTCATCCTCCTTTTCTTTTCTAATTGTTTATAATATCTTTGAAAAATTTTCCTTATTTCATCTGGGTTTCCGACTGTTTTCCCTTCGACCGTAAGTTTCGTTATTGTATTCTGTTTTTGTCTCTTCCTTAATTGCCAGGCAAGCAATTTTCCTGCCTTATTTGCAAACTCAAAGTTCCTTGGGTTTAAAAATTTAATTTTCCATTCTATCTCTTGATTTATCAATATCGAAAATTGTGTTTGTAACATTTTTATATATTTTTTTAGCTTTGTTATCTTTGGGATTGTTTGCCAAATTCTTTTCATTGCTTATTATTTGTTTTAGTATCTCCTCCTTTTTGCTCTCTCTTAATCTTTTCTGGAATGCATTCTGCTGTATCCAGAATCCTCTTATTACCGCCTTTGATGCGTCCCATACTGTGTTAGTAGCCACTCCTTTGTTCAGGCTGAGCTCAAAATAGTCTTTCAATGTTTTTTGTGCCTTTTCCAGTATTACTTGATTGTCCAGTAAACCATCATTCATCCTCCCCCTGAATGTAGCCTCTTCTTTCCCTTTCATTTCCCTTTTTATTGCATTATGGTCCAAAATAGTTTTGGGGGAAATTTCTATTTTTGTTACTCTTGTTACCGATTCTCTGGAAGTCCAAATATAATCAGTTCTTCCGGCACTCTGGTTTGGCTCAGAGAAGCGACTAAATTGTTTTTCTAGTGGGTGCTTCAGCCTCCAAATGTCTATCAGGTCATTGTTTTCTACCAAAGTAAAAAGCGTTTGGGGCAGCTTCCCTTGGTTTGGTATCCTTTTTCTTTCTGTTCTGTCCATTTCTAGGGAGACTACCCCATTAAAGTCTCCCATTAATATTATTCTTTGATCCATAAATTCAAGTAGTTTCTCCTCTAATTCTTTATAAAAGTCCGCTTTATTATCATTTGGGGCATAAATTGTTAGAGGGGGATTTTCCACTGGTGGCAAATGACAGAGACTGTGACTCTATGAGACAGGTGTAAAACCAAACTAAAGAAGGACTTTATTTCAAAACAGCAAAGCTTATGGGTGTTTTTCCCGCAGGCAGAGTTCAAACTGCAGCTTTTCTCCTTTTGTAGCCATGGCCAGCTGCACTCAATCAGCCCAGAGCTTACAGAAACTGTTCTTAAAGGTACAAACATGTTTCTGTGCAGAATGATTCTTTCCCAACACCCCCTCTCATTCAAACAGAAACAGTACTTTAAACATATGCAGAACATATTTATACATCATGCACAACAATTCCTAATTTTGTCACTAGTTGTGCATGTTTCTCAAAAGTTAGTGCTTTCGTAAATATATCAGCCACATTTTGCATACTCTCACAGTATTTTAGCATTATCAGGTTTTGCTTCACATTTTCAGTCACATTTTGATACTTAATTTCTAAATGTTTGGATTTATTTTTAAACTGCTCAGACCCAGCCAAAGTTATTACAGCTTGATTGTCTTCCCATATTTGAACTGGATAATCACATTGTATATCTAAATCACTGAGGATTTGAACATAAAATTTTATTTCATTACACAACTCCGATAAAGCACAGTATTCAGCCTCTGTTGAAGATGTGGACACGATTCCTTGCTTTTTGGACTTCCAACCTATCAAGGAATCCCCAAATTGAAACACCATACCAGAAATGGATTTTCTATCAGGCAGGTTGGCCCAATCGCTGTCAACGTAACACTGCAATTTTGTAGACCCTGAAGATGGTAATCTTAAACAATAATCAAGTGTATGTTTTAAATACCGGAAAATACGTTTTAAACCCTTCCAGGCATTTTCTGTGGGACAGCTTGCTAGTCTGCTCAGTATTCCAACTGCATAACTCAAATCTGGTCTGCTCCACAATGAAATGTATAGTGAACTTCCAACTATTGAATTGTACATTTCAGGATTCACTGGTTCTGTGCATTCTCCATTCTTGAAAAAACCTATTTCCATTGGGGTTTTTACTCCCTTGCTATTTTGCATATTGTTTCTTTCAAGTAACTTCATTATTTTATCTCTTTGACTCAACAAAAAACTTCCATCGTTTGTCCTTTGAATTTCTAGACCAAGATAATTTTTTACTGGACCCAAATCTCTTACTTTAAATTCCTTTCTTAGTTGTTCTGCAAATTTTTCCACTTGCTTGTCATTTTTTGTAGAAAAAAGCAAATCATCAACACAAGACAAACATTTCTTGTTTATCGCCCTTTCCTTTAGTGTACAAGCAGTTATCAGCTAAGCTTCTTTTAAAGCCAAATTTTTTTAAAGCATTATCAAGACACTCATTCCAATTTCTAGCTGATTGTTTGAGCCCATAAATTGCTTTGTGTAACCTATATACAGAACTCTGTTCGCCTGCCTCAAATCCTGGTGCTTGATTCATAAAAAATTCTTCTTGCAGATTTGCATTAAGATAAGCTGTTTCAATATCAAAATGGCTTACCTTAAACCCACGTTGTGATGCAACAGTTAGCAATAAACGTACACTTTTGCTCCTTGCAGTAGGAGAAAAGGTTTCATCAAAACTTTCACCTTTTCTTTGCGTAAAGCCTCGTGCTACCAGCCTAGCTTTGTACTTAACAGTACCATCTGCCAAGTGTTTTATTTTATACACCCATCTGCAGTCCACTGCTTTTTTCCTTTTGGCAATGGCTCAATAGTAAACACATTATGTTCTGCCAAAGATTTAATTTCTGCTCTCATTGCATTTTTCCACATTACTATTTCCTGGTGTGGTAACTTTAAAACCTCATAATCACAAGGTTCTTTCTTCACATCAACAGTTTTAACTTCTTGTATAGTAAACCTTTCTGGAGGTACCCCCTTATTGCTTCTTTGTGATCTTCTAACTTGAACACTTTCCCCCTCTGAACTACCTTCCCCTTCTAATTCATCTTGCTCAGGAGAAATTGGTTCAGCTTTAGGAGATTGTGTACTGGGACCCTCATCCCCTGATTCCTCATCACTATCACTTTCATTTATTTTTTTTTATAAATATTTATTAAGGTTTTTAAATATAAATGCACACATAATAAACAATCTTACTTCTTTTACAACAATTTCAACACTTCTTTGGACTCCCTCACGTCTCCCGCTCCCATTTACATCGTTAAAAATTTTTTCCAAATTATCAACTTGTTTACAATCTCATGTCCACTCATTCAAATATAATCTAGCACTTCTTCCAAAAAATTTTTATATTTTCTTTAGTCTCACTTATCATCAAGTTTAAATCTAGTTTAGTGGTGGCCAATTTTTTATAATCTAGCATCCTTCTTAACATTCAACCAAATTACAATGTTTTTGTAGATACATCTTAAATTTCTCCCAGTCTTCCTCCATCTTCTCTTCTCCCAGATCACGGATTCTGCCGGTCATCTCGGCCAGTTGCATATAGTCCATCAGCTGCATCTGCCACTCTTCCAGTGTGGGTAGATCTTGAGTTTTCCAGTTTTTTGCAATAAGAATCCTTGCTGCCGTTGTTGCATACATAAAAAATGTTCGATCCTTCTTTAACACCTTCTGGCCGACAATACCCAGAAGGAAGGCCTCTGGTTTCTTTGTGAAGGTATACTTAAATACCTTTTTCAGCTCATTATATATCATTTCCCAGAAGGCCTTCACCTTAGGGCATGTCCACCAGAGGTGAAAGAATGTTCCTTCATTTTCTCTGCATTTCCAACATTTATTATCAGACGAATGGTATATTTTGGCAAGTTTAACTGGGGTCATGTACCATCTATATATCATTTTCATTACATTTTCCTTCAGAGCATTACATGCGGTGAAGTTCAGCCCAGTGGTCCACAACCTTTCCCAGTCCTCAAACATAATGTTATGCCCAATGTCCTGTGCCCATTTTATCATAGCCTATTTAACCATTTCGTCTTGTGTATTCCATTTTAGCAGTAAGTTATACATTCTAGATAGTACCTTGGTCTTTGGTTCTAACAATTCTGTTTCTAACTTCGATTTCTCCACCTGGAACCCTAACTTTTTGTCATTTTTAAAAACTTCTTTAATCTGAGCATAATGTAACCAGTCTCGCACCTTATCTTTCATTTTCTCCAAACTCTGCAATTTCCAATTGTCTCCATCTTTTTCTAATATTTCCCAATATTTTGGCCATTTGGCCTCCATATTGGGTCTTTTTCGGGCCTTAGCCTCCAGAGGTGAAAGCCACCTTGGAGTTTTATTTTCCAATAAGTCTTTATATTTTGTCCAGACATTAAACACTGCTTTCCTGACAATATGGTTCTTAAAGGCCTTATTGATCTTAACTTTGTCATACCATAAGTATGCATGCCAACCAAAAGCATTGTTAAAACCTTCCAGGTCCAGTACATCAGTGTCTTCGAGAAGTAGCCAATCTTTTAGCCAGCAGAAAGCTGCGGCTTCATAGTACAGCTTTAAGTCTGGCAGGGCAAAGCCCCCTCTTTCTTTCGCATCTGTTAATATCTTAAACTTAATTCTGGGCTTTTTGCCCTGCCAGACAAATTTAGATATATCTTTCTGCCACTTCCGGAAGCTCTCCGTTTTATCCACAATCTGTAATGTTTGAAACAAAAACAACATTTTTGGCAATACATTCATCTTAATAGCAGCAATTCGGCCTAACAAAGAAAGCTTCAATTTTGTCCAACTATCCAAGTCTCTCTTAATTTCAGACCAACATTTTTCATAGTTGTCCTTGAATAGACTCAGGTTTTTTGCTGTTATGTTTACCCCTAGGTACTTTACCTTTTTAACCATAGTTAATTCTGTTTCTCTCTGAAACCGTTCTGACTCTATATCTGTCAAATTTTTTCCCAGCACCTTGGTTTTCTGTTTGTTTAATTTAAATCCCGCCACCCGACCAAAGTCCTGAATCAATTGTAATACTCTTTTCGTACTAGATTCTGGCTCCTGCAGGGTCAAAACTAGGTCATCTGCAAAAGCTTTAAGTTTGTATTGTTTCGCTCCGACCTGAATCCCTTCCACCAACCGGTCCCCTCTGATCATATTCAAGAGCACCTCCAGAACCGAGATAAATAACAAAGGGGAAATCGGGCAGCCTTGTCGTGTTCCTTTTTCAATTTTGAACTCTTCTGTAACCACATTGTTAACTATCAGTTTGGCCTTTTGTTCTGAATATATTGCATCAATCCCATTCTCAAACCCCCGTCCCACTCCCATTTCTTTCAAATTTCCCTTCATAAATTTCCAAGAAATGTTATCAAAGGCCTTCTCCGCATCTATAAAAATTAACACTGCTTTTGTATTTATGTCTGTTTGCAAAAGTTCCAAAATGTCAATAATGTTCCTAGTATTAGCAAACATATGTCTACCTGGGAGAAAGCCTGCCTGGTCTTTATGAATTACTTCATTAAGAACTCTTTTTAGTCTACTTGCCAAAATGTCTGCAAATATTTTGTAATCCACATTCAGAAGGGAAATGGGACGATAGTTTTTGAGCATCACTATCACTTTCAGAACTTTCTTTAATTTGTGGCTTTTCTTCCTCAGATTTCACAAATTTATCTGTATCATCTGAAGATAAAACAACTTCTGAATTTCCATGTAAACGAGCCCAACCATCTTTCTCACAAAACTCTGCATGTCTTGATATCACAACTTTGCCACGCCCTAGTGCAAAACGATACCCTTCTTTGTCCTTTTGGGATGTGAACCCAAGCCCAACAACCAAAAGTTTTAACATGGTCCAAAAAAGGTTTTTTCCCCTAAAGCAAAAAATGAGGGGTATTGTTTATGGTAGAATGAAACAATCTGTTTGTATGTAATTAGCTCGGATAACTGCTTCCCCCCAAAACTTCCTGGACAAGCCAGAATCACATAACATAGAATCTGGCATTGTTTGCAAAGACCTTATCTTATGTTCTGCAACTGAATTTTCTTCAGGCAAAAAGGACACGATTTACGGTGACTAATACCATGTTTTTTCAACCATATCTGGAGGGCTTCAGACATGAACTCACCTTCACGGTCACTCTGCAGTTGGGTAACTTTATAGGGAAACTGCCTTTCTATATAGTTGACCCAATTTTTAATCAGTTGACCAGTTTCACTTTTGTGTTTTAACAAGTATACCCAAGTATACCAGCTATAATCATCCACAGAACCAGAAAAAACTTTGCTCCTCCCTCAGATTCTGCAAATGGCCCACAAAGGTCTGAGTGTACTAAAGCAAATGGCTTATTGCTAATTCTATTACTTTCAGGATAAGATCCCCGCTTACTTTTAGACGCCTTGCAGGTATTGCAGTCCAGAAAAACTGAACATTTTTCATTTTAATTCCCTTACTTAATTCTGGCATTTTTGCAATACTGCAGAAATTGGCATGCCCCAAACGACGATGCCACAGATGCTGGCACCCATCATGCAAGGCTCTATTACAGGCTTTAACACATGCCCCAGACTCACTTATTAGCTGGTCTTTCAAAACAAACAAACCATTTTTAGTGACGCTGTAACCACTTTTCCAGCTTTCTCTATTTTACAACCTGAACCAGAGAAGGTTACCTTAAACTCCTGCTTAACAAGACTTGCAACTGAAAGCAAATTATTTTCTAAACTTGGTACACATAAAACATTGGTAAATTTGGTGCTTAAACAGTTAATATTCACACTACCCTTTCCGGCTGACTCATGCACTGTTCCATCAGCTAGTACTACATTTACAGTTTTACAAGGTTGCTTTTCTACAAGGGCTTGTGCAGACTTAACAAAAATGTTTGTCGCTGCTGAGTCTAAAACCCAGTCCTGTCCAACATTGTGACTGGTGCCTCGAACTGCTGCAGAAACATACTGGACTTGACTCTTCCTGTCTCCTCACTTCCCAGCAAACACAGGCCACCCTTTTCTTGTGTTTTCTCCCACAGACACAATGCACTGACGTACTAAATGCTTTGTTGACCCACAACGATAGCATCTTCTGACTGTGAAAGCTGCTTCCTCTGTGTGGTCAACAACCTCTTTAGGTTGCCGCTCCTCATCAGTTGCATATCTTTTACTGGACCGCCTCCCATTTCTGGAGTTACGGTGAGGGGTTGTCGCCTTCCTCTCATGGCATCTTTCCTCCTCATCAAGCAAACGCCCAGTTAAGAAATGCATTGTTAATTGGCTTTCTGGAATTGCCTCCAGAGTCATCACTAAATTATCCCATGACTCAGGAAGTGAAGACAACACAATATAAACCTTTCTCTGCTCAGAAAAATGTTCCCCAAGTTCATTTAACTGTGAAAATAAATCACACATTCTTTGAAGGTTTTTTGAAACACATTCACCCTCACTTAGTCTGGCTCGGTACAGAGCTCTCATTAGAGTAATTTTGCTACCAGCAGTGTCTCTAATGTGTATTGCTCTCAGTGCTTTGCAAATCTCACTTGCCGTTTCAAAGTCTTGCACATGAGATAATTGAGACTTCTCTAAACTCAAAATTAGATTGACATAGGCTTTGTCCTCCAGCCTTTGGTCTGCTTCATCTACTTCTTCATCCTCATCTTTTACAGGAGGGTTAACAATAACAGTCCAACACTGTTCTTTCTTTAAAAATGCCTGCATCTGTAAACTCCATGACATATAATTGGTCTCTCCCAGTTTCTCTACTGGAAAACATGAAGCTCCCCCTTGAGCTCCAGCTCCAAGTCCAGCCATGGCTCCACCCACCTTTCAGCTTTCCACTCAGTCTTTACTCACACGTGGCTTGAAGAATTGTTCGGCTCCTGGTCTCAAACAGACACTCTCTGCAGACGCCTTCACACAGCCAGCTGTTTGAGAAACGCTGAGTTACTTCCAGTCTCTGGGTTCTTTTCACACTCTGTCTCTGCCCACTCAGGACTGGACCCATAAGCTGTTAGAGGGGGATTTTCCACTGGTGGCAAATGACAGAGACTGTGACTCTATGAGACAGGTGTAAAACCAAACTAAAGAAGGACTTTATTTCAAAACAGGAAAGCTTATGGGTGTTTTTCCCGCAGGCAGAGTTCAAACTGCAGCTTTTCTCCTTTTGTAGCCATGGCCAGCTGCACCCAATCAGCCCAGAGCTTACAGAAACTGTTCTTAAAGGTACAAACATGTTTCTGTGCAGAATGATTCTTTCCCAACATAAATTCCCACTATGATCAGTTTTTCGCCCTGTGTTACCATTTCAGCTGCTATAATTCTTCCTTTATCATCTTTGAAAATTTGGCGTGATTCATATTTTTCCTTTATATACAAAGCCCCCCCCCTTTTCTTGCTATCATCTGCTGAAATGTATTCCTTACCCAATCTTTTATTTTTAAGAATTCTTTCATGTTTTTTCACAACATGTGTTTCCTGTATACAGGTTACATCTAAATTCTGTTTTAATGATATATGTTCAATTTTATCATGTTTAATTTTGTTATTTAAACCATTCACATTCCACGAGATTATTTTCAACCCCATTGTTATCAACAGTTTACCGGTAATACAAAGTCTTTATATCTTTAGGTTTCTTTCTTCTTCTTCCAGTGGCGTATCATCATCTTTCTTCCCCAGTTCTTTTCCATATCTTCTTATGAATTTTCCCATCTCTCGGAGGGATTTGATCTTACATTTATTATCCTTGTAGAAAAAGGATACCCCCTCCGGAAACTCCCACTTGTACCATATTTCATTTTTCCTTAGGATTTTTTTTAAAAATAATTTTTATTAACAGACCAATCAAATCACATTAATTCCAAATTACAGAGCCAAATTTTAAATTTTTGTTGGGGGTACCCATATTTCAAGTTCCGAAAGGGATCCAATCATCTTGTTGCTGCTGCTTTGATATCCACAATTCTGTCCAAATGATGTTCACAATTCTGTCCAATCCTTTCTTGTTGTTTTCCACATCTCTTCATGTTATTTTCATATATTTTTCCTTTCTCTTTGTGGCCTCTGATAGTCTCTGCAAGCGAGTTGAAGACAAATGTTTTTGTAATCCTGTGTGGGTTTTTCCATTCATCCAAGAGTCATATTCAGACGGCTGCCGCCTTTCATCACTTCCATAGAGAAAACAATTTTACCGTCCGTTCGTTAATCTTCGCAGGCCTGTCACTCCCTTTCTCGATCTTCCAAGGAGGTTCTGCCAGGAGTCCAATATGATAACAACCATAGCTTCCTCCTCCTTGATCATCAATCTTTCGACAAAACCTGCCAACATGGCGACTCTCTTTTTATAGCTGCATCATTCCAAGAGCCCTTAAGCCAAGCCTTTGGTTAATAATTCATTTCCACACAGTTTTTTTAATCATCCTGCCAATTGTGCAACGGTTCTTTCTTGGGGAGGGGTTGTTAGGTAATCACATAGAGAAAAAAAGAAAAGCCCCCCCCTTCCAGTCCCGTTCCAACATACCAACCCTTTGATGTATCTTCTTGGTTTATTGTCCTGTTGAATCCAACCCGTCGCTCTACTTCACAGAGGTCACTTCAATTAGCAGTCTTAACTCTCATTCTTCACTTGAAATATGTGCATTTGCTTCTCTCTAATTGTTTGTTTTGAGCTCCTGCAACCAGTTCGCGTGATCAGAGACAGCGTCAGGGAGAGCCGTCTCCCACGGGTGCTGTACGCCTAGTGCCTTCACCCTCTTCTTTCGAACTCGGGGGTGATTTATGGCAACAGCAGGCGAGGCAGGTAACAAGGGAGGCTGCATACTCCCATATCAGCCTCTTAATTACCCTGTGTGAGACGGAGAGATGGTATTATCGGCCATCTTCCAATGCGCCCCTGGCGGTCCCCCCATTTCCCCCCCCCTTAGGATTAGGGTAATGTCTCTGTATTCTTCTCGTCGTTTCAAAAAACTTTTCGGTGTTTCCTTGCAAATTATGATGAATTTATTATTTATGCATAACCTCTTTTTTCGGTTCGTTCTTAAAATCAAATCTTTCATATCTCTCGAATTCAGAAATACAAGGCGAATTTGTGGGGGTGGGGGCACTAGGCACAAAGCCCTCCTGTGGGATTTTCGGCACTCCTTGACGCCGTCCCTGATTCGCGCCGCTGGTTGCAATGATCTTTAAAAGAAACAATTTGGACAAGATTAATTGCACATACATCAAGGAAAAAGGGGAGTAAAGACTGCTGACAGAAGAGATCTCTGATAACAAGACAACAATAAAATACGAGAAGATACGTCAAGAAACGGTATGATAAATGACTGAGGGGGGAGGGGGAGGAAAAACCTGCCTTTCCCTTTTCTATGTGATTTAACAAGAATCCCCCTCCACTAATGAGTCAGAAATTAAGGACTTAAGCTGTGGAGTTAAGGCTGTGTGGAGATAAACTTTCGATCCAAAGCAATGTTTCAAGAGGAAGCTGGAAAGCTAAGAGTTTTGGAGTGACGCAATCAGGAAAAAATGCCGTCGCCATTTTGTGAGGCATTGTGGAAGCTCTTGGGTCTGGGAGGAGTAAGAGAGAAATAGAGTTGTTTACATATCGTGAATCAACTTCTCGGTGGGACTTAAGAGCGACAAATGCCAAAATTTACGATGGAAAGAGTGACGTTATCTACAAAGGAGATATATGGAAACCATCTGGACTTAGTGGAGGAACGGGAAATCCACACAGGAATATAACACTTGCTATCGGCTTAAGGAGACTAACAGAAGAGATCGTAAAGGAAAAAGAGAAATTATATGAACAAGATATGATGTGGCAACACCAAGATAAGACTGGATAGAATTATGAACTTTGTTTGGACTGATTGGGACTGATTTGGACATTAACGCAGTAATAAGAAGATGATCTAAATCCCCCTTTGGATCTTGAAGTATGGGTTCCCCCAACAAAATTTAAAAAATTGGCTTTGTAATTTGGAATTTATATGATGTGATTTAATTTGATGTGATTGGCCAGTTAATAAAAATTATTTAAAAAAACCAAACAGAAATACAAGGCAATCACCAGGAAGTTTTTTTACCTCTTTCCGCCTTATATTTAATCCTGAAAGCCTTGTCTATTGTTTTTCCAACTTGTTCTTCATCCATTTCCAACCAAGTTGCTATTTCCTTTGTCAGTCTTTCCTTTATATTTTTCTCCTTCTTGCTCTATTACGCCTCTGAAGCAGAGATTTAATTCCTTTTGTTTCATTTCCATAAAGGCAAGAGAATCCATAGTTTCTTCATGCATTTTTGCTAATTCGGCAATCTGATTTTATTCCCCCCCCCCGTAGTAATGTTGCGACACACACCCCTTCCTCACCTGTCCTACAATCCAGTGGGACCCGGCTAAAAGAGGGAAGGTAGTGCCACAACATTTACTTTTTTCAGGACAGAACACAACAAAAGGGGTAGTTGCTGCCACCACTCCCTTGTCTGGGGATAGCCCAGAAGATTAACCCAAGGGAGAAGGTTACTCTCCCTGGTTACTGGCTACCCCCACCCTGCAATTGCTTCCACAAAATGCAGGCAGAAATTCAACAGGTTCCACAAATTGCAGGCAGGAATTCACAGGTTCAGTAGGAGGCTAAGTGGTCAGACTTTGGATTCAGACTTTCCCCCAGAAAGTCACACAGAACAAATAGGAAAATCCTCTTTTTAAAATTTATTTAAAAAACAAGATTAAACATACTTAAAAGTAGGCACATCTCTTATATAGTTCAGACAGGAAAATAACAACATTGTAAAGCATCATTAGCTAATCGTACTTACAAAACGAGAACACAAGAAAAGTTAAGGCAGTTCGTAAAGTCCTCAGCTGAATCCGCATCTCAAGAAGACAATAGGAATGCTTCATCACAAAGAACACGCACATGCATGACAACTGTCAGCATGATGGTAAGCCTGACAGAAGGGCAGATGTGCTGCGCACTTGCAGGTTCCTTTCCTAAGGTTTTTATCCTTTAAAACCCCACGTATAATCGGAACCCCAAGACCAATCAGAATTCCTGATTAAATCCAAATTTACCAATAGTCACCAAGCTGGGTAATAATTCAGCGGGTGACAGCTGAAGCTTGTTTGTTCTCAAGACCTTGGGATCAAAAGGTTCCTCCCAAATGTCTCAGAGACACAGCAGAACCTCCTTTCTCCTGTAATGAGGTTTGATAGACCTTGTTCACACAGGGACGTCACTTAGCACTGTATCAGGCTCTGCCTCTCCCTCTGCCCCTGGCTACGTTTAAGCATCAGGCTCAGTTTCAGACAGTGTCTCTGTTTCAGGATCCAGCACTCTATCAAGCACTATTTCAGACTCAGGCTGTGGATCTCGGCTGTGGCTGTGGATCTCGGCTGTGGCTCTGTCTGTGGCTCTGTCTCTCTGATTCAGGGTCTCATGATGGCTCTTCCTCTGCCTCTGGCCCAGCTATGTTTCAGGCTCTGGCTCTCTTTCAGGCTCTGGTTCTGAATTAGGGTTTTGCTCTGGCTCTGGCTGGGGCTCTGGCTGGGGCTCTGGCTCTGGCTCCGGCTCCGGCTCCGGCTCCGGTTCCGGCTCCGGCTCCGGCACTGTATCAAGTACTGTTGCAGACTCAGGCTGTGGCTCTAGGCTGTGGCTGTGGCTGCAGCTATGTTTTGCGCTCCGGCCCTGTATCAAGCCCTATTTCTGGCTCTGGCTCTGGCTCTGGCTCTGGCACTCTATCAAGGACTGTTTCAGACTCAGGCTATGGCTGTGGCTCTGCCTCTGTTTCAGGCTCAGGCTCTGTTTGAGGCTGTGTCTCTGTTTCAGGCTCCGGCACTGTATCAAGTACTGTTGCAGACTCAGGCTGTGGCTCTAGGCTGTGGCTGTGGCTGTTGCTCTGGTTCTGGCTGTGGCTCTTTTTCAGGCTCTAGTTCTGAATGAGGGCTTGGTTCTGGCACTGATTCAGGGTCTCGCTCTGTCTCTGGCTGTGTCTCTGTTTCAGGTTCTGCCTTTGCCTCTGCACTCTGGCTGTGTCTCTGTTTCAGGCTCCTTCAATGTATCTAGCTGCAAGCCAATTCCATCGGGCCTAGGGGGCGGGTCCCACACTAACCTCCACAGCTTGAGAAGCTCCAGGAAGGCCTTGGGACACTGTGGCTGCTGTGATCGTTTTTTTTTGCAAGACCGCTCCCTCCTGCAAGCCAATTCCATCGGGCCTAGTGGGTGGGGACCACACATACTTTGAACAGCTATCTGCAGCAAGTGGCGAAAATGTTTTTAAATGTTTTGAAAGCGTTATTAATTTGTTGCACCTCAAACGGTGGTTTGTTGTTGTTGTTGTTATTTTATTTCTGGGGTGGGACAAATGTTTAATTGGGGTGGGGATTATTTTAAGTTTAGCATAATTGTTTCTTGCTTTGTTTTTACTTTTACTATTTTTTTAGTCAAAACAAAACAAATTCCTTCCAGTAGCACCTTAAAGACCAACTAAGTCAGTTCTTGGTATGAGCTTTCGTGTGCATGCACACTTCTTCAGATACACAGATATCTGATACTTCAGATTTTTTTTAGGTTATTATATAGTTTGGATTTTGATTTTTAAGGGGAAAGGGTCAGTGCTGCCTGGGAGGGGGCCTCAGCCAACAGAATGGCTGGGGCAGGTTCCCTACGGGGGGATGTATTGGAGCACCCAATCTCTGTTATCGCGGGTGGGAGGAGCAGTTGCGCTAAGACCAGACCACGTCTTTACTGAAGATCTGGTTCTGACTCTGATTCTGATTCTCTGATTCTGGCTCTCTATCAAGGGCTGTTTATCAAGGGCTCTCTATCAAGGGCTCTCTATCAAGGGCTGTTTCAGACTCAGGCTGTGGCTGTGGCTGTTGCTCTGGTTCTGGCTCTGGCTCTGGCTCTTTCTCAGGCTCTGGTTCTGAATGAGGGCTGATTCAGGGTCTGGCTCTGGCTCTGGCTCTGGCACTCTATCAAGGATTGTTTCAGACTCAGGCTGTGGCTGTGGCTCTGCCTCTGTTTCCATTCTTACAATGGAATGTACACAAAACAATAATCCTTTCTATATAAATTTTCCAATACATTCTGAAAACATAAGAAATCCTTCATTGTTGTCCACCTCCTTTTAGTTCCTTTATCACTCGAATGCTAGCACGGAGTCAAAACTATGATTGTATTTTTGAACATATCTTGTATAACCATCCCATTTTTCTGCAAATTTTTGCTTTGAGATTCCTCTGAGTTTGCTACTCAATTGAGCCATCTCCATCAATTCCTGTAATTTGATTTGCCAATCTGTTATTTTTGGAGCCTCGTGATCTTTCCATCCCTTGGCCACAAGTATACGAGCTGCTGCGGTTGCATACAAGAATACCTCTCTTAGATTTTTTGGGATCTCTTTATCTAAAATACTTCATAGAAATGCCTCCGTTTTTTTCGTAAAAGTTATCCTCATCATCTTTTTAATTCATCGTATATTCCCCCCCCCCAAAAAAATCTTAATCTTTTCACACGTCCACCACATGTGGCTCATGTCACCGTTATTTCCTTCACATCTCCAACAAGCATTCGCCAAATTTTTATACATTCTTGATCATCTAGAAGGAGTGAGGTACCACCTATGAGCCGTTTTCATCATGTTTGCTCTTATATTATAGCTGGCTGTAAATTTCAAATTTACATTCCATCAGTTTTCCCCATCTTTTAGCATAATTGGACGGCCCACATCTTGGGCCCACTTTATCATTGAAGCCTTAACCTCCTCATCCATTATAAAAGAAGTCTATACATTTTTGCGATTATTTTGGTTTTACTATTCAGTAGTTCTCTTTCAAATCTTGAAGGCTCCTTTTCAAAACCTATCTGCTTATCCTGTCTGAACACTTCATTCACCTGGAAGTAATCTAGCCAACTAGAAAAGTGATCTTTTATTTTCTCATAACTTATCAATATTAGTTGACCCTCCTCCTCCCCCCTTAATATTGTGTTATACGTTATCCCATTCTCTTTGATGTTGTTGCTTTTTTTAACAGCGATTGCTTCTAGTGGAGAGTTCCATCTTGGGGTTTTCTGTTCCAAATATCTTTTGTATTTCCCCCATACCTTATATATAGCATTTCTTATTATATGATTTACAAAACTCCTATGCGTCTTTATCTTCCCATAATTAAGATAGCCATGCCACCCAAAACGGGTGTCGTGACCTTCTAGATCTAAAATATCCCAATTTTTTAATAAATACCCATCTTTCAACCAGAGAAGACATGAGGCTTCGTAATATAGCTTCAAGTCCAGTAACCCGTAGCCACCTCTTTCTACAGTATCTATTAATATCTTATGCTTTACTCTTGGTGTTTTACCCCTCCACAAAAATTTAGAAATTTCTTTTTGCCACTTGTTGATACTTGTGATGGCCTGGGATTCCGATTCAGAGGATGAACCAGAGGAATCCCAGCCTGCACAGGAGTCCCCGCCTCCAGGGCCGGCTGAACTGGGGCAAGGCCTAGATGCTGAAGAGCCTGCACCTGTGGCAGAGCACCAGGAGCTGGCCCCAGGTGAAACCCTTCAGGCCCCAGAGGGGCTTGAGGACTCAGTGGCTACAGGTGAGCCTCCTCCAGGGCCCAGTAACCCTTCGGCCTCTCCTGATCTGCAGAGGCGTAGGGCAGAGAGGCGAAGGGAACTGGTTGCTCCCAGGAGGAGTGCTCGCCTTAAGGCCAGAGGAGGCGGGGCTCCTGGGGGCCGGGACCGCCCCTGGCCTTAGAAGAGGATAAAAGCCCAGTCAGCCCGGTCCCAGGTTGCGGGAGCAACGTCGTTGTTGGCTTTGGACCTTCCTGTGTTCCTGTTCCCTGCTCGGCCTCCTGTTCCTGACCATCCGGTGCTCCTGTTCCCTGCTCGGCCTCCTGTTCCAGCGTTCCTGTTCCCCGCCCGGCTCTCCGCCTCGGACCTCGCCCCTCTTCGTGTGGACTCAGACTACGCTCACGGTACCTTTCCCCCGGGTCCAGCACAATACTGCTGGTCTTTCCTGTAATTGGAATCGTTTGGAATAGAAAGAGTAGCTTCGGTAAAACTATCATTTTAATTACCGAAATATGGCACAGGAATGATAAATTTAACCTTGTCCATGTCTCCAACTGTCTTTTGATATCTTTCCAACAATTGGTATAATTATCTTCATATAAGTTAATATTCTTTGGTGTTATCCATAATCCTAAATACTTGATTTTGTGGTAGATTTTAATGTGTATTATTTGTTCTAATTCTGCTTTTTCATCTGGTGACATATTTTTAACTAATAGTTTTGTCTTGTTTAAATTCATTTTGAACCCCGCAACTTTACCGTAGCCATAGATTATTTCCACCGCCTTTCTTAAACTCTGTTTTGGTTGCTCCGTAGTTATAATTAAATCGTCAGCAAATGCCCTCATTTTGTAACTTCTATTTCCCAGCATAATCCCTTTTATTTCTTTTTCTTCCCTAATTTGTTTACATAAAACTTCCAATGTTAATATGAAAATTAAGGGGGATAGTGGGCAACCTTGTCTTACCCCTTTACTGATTTCACACTCCTGTGATAAATTTCCATTGATTATGATTTTCGCTTTTTGTTTTGATTATATTGCTTCAATCCCTTTTATATACTGTATACCAAAATCCATATGGTGTAATAGACCTTTCATAAATTTCCAGGATACCCTGTCGAAAGCTTTTTCTGCATCTATAGCCATTAAGACTGCCTTCTTTTCTATTCTTAAGTCTAAATACGCTAATCAGTTTATAATGTTTCTAGTGTTGCTATAAATGTGCCTCCCGGGCAAAAAGCCAGCTTGGTCATTGTGTATCATCATCTGGAAGACTTTCTTTGATATTTCGGCTAAAATATTTGCATATAATTTATAATCGTTATTTAGAACTGCGATAGGCCTATAGTTGTTAATAAGTAGATTGTCCGTTCCCTGTTTTGGAATTAATGCAATAAGGCTGTCTTTCCAAGAATCCGGCATGGTTCCATCTTTAAAGATGTTGTTCATGATACTTCTTAATGGGTCAGACAGTAAGTCCTCAATTTTTTTATAATATATTGCCGGTAGGCCGTCTGGCCCTGGTGGCTTTCCTATCTTTGCTTCCTTAATTGCTCTTTGAATTTCGTACGATGTAATAGGGGCATTCAACAGTTCTTTTTGTTCTTTAGTAAGTTTCGGGAGACAGTTCTGTTCTAAATATTCTTTAACTTCTTCTGTTGTTTCATTTCCTTCCTTATAGATTTCTCTAAAGAATTCGAGAAATCGTTTCTCTATTTCTTTAGGGTTGTTTATTATTTTGCCTTTGCACTTAACTCTATTTATAAGCCTTTCTGCCTCTCTCTTCTTTAATTGCCATGCTAATAACCAGGCTCAGGTTCTGTTTCAGGCTGTGTCTCTGTTTCAGGCTCCGGCGCTGTATCAACCACTGTTGCAGACTCAGGCTGTGGCACTATGGCTGTAGCTGTGGCTCTGGTTCTGTTTCAGGCTCTGGCACTGTATCAAGCACGGTTTCAGGCTCAGGCTCAGGCTCAGGCTCAGGCTCAGGCTCAGGCTCAGGCTCAGGCTCAGGCTCAGGCTCAGGCTCAGGCTCAGGCTCAGGCTCAGGCTCAGGCTCAGGCTCAGGCTCAGGCTCAGGCTCAGGCTCAGGCTTCTGTTCCTTATTAGGCTTTGTCTCAGTCTTTGGCTCTAGCACTTATTCTAGCTCTATTTCAGGCTCGGCCTGTGTGTCAGCCTTTGTCTCTGTTTCACGCTGTTTCAGGCTCCGACGCTGTTTCAAGCCCTGTATCTGCCTCTGCCTCTGTTTCAGGCTCTGGCACTCTATCAAGCACTGTTTCTGGCTCTGGCTCTCTTTCAGGCTCTGGTTCTGAATTAGGGTTTTGTTCTGGCTCTGGCTGTGTCTCTGGATCTGGCTGTGTCTCTGCTTCAGGCTCCTACGCTGTATCAAGCACTGTATCAGGCTCTGCCTCTCCCTCTGCCCCTGGCTACGTTTAAGCGTCAGGCTCAGTTTCAGACAGTGTCTCTGTTTCAGGATCCAGCACTCTATCAAGCACTATTTCAGACTCAGGCTGTGGCTCTAGGCTCCGTCTGTGGCTCTGTTTGTGGCTCTGGCTCTCTTTCAGGGTCTGGTTCTGAATGAAGATCTGGTTCTGACTCTGATTCATTTTTTTTTTTTTAATTATTTTTATTGAGTTTACAGAATACAGAAAAAAAGAAAAAAAGACAGATAAAAGAGAAAAAATATAAAGGTTACAAATTTCCATAATCCTTTTTTAACAAACCTACTGAACTTCCCCACAACCTCCAGACCCTGCATTCTTTGTACTACAAACATCAGCAATTTGTTATCTTTTTTCGTAACTTATTGTATCTTTCAATTTATCATGTTACTGAATTCAAAATGTTATGTCCCAGTTCTTATATATTTAAATTTAAACATAATAAAGTTATTTCATAATTCCACCTCTGACTTCTTGTGCCTTGGTTTTCATTTCACCTATTACAATTGCTGAAGCTAAAATTTCTTAAATAGTGCATTTTCTTAACATTCATACAACTTATAATGTTTTTGCAAATAGTCCTTAAATTTTTTCCAGTCCTCTTCCATTGCTTCTTCTCCCAAGTCTCGGATTCTGCCGGTCATTTCGGCCAGTTCCATATAGTCCATCAACTGCGTCTGCCATTCCTCCAGCGTGGGTAAATCTTGTGTCTTCCAATACTTTGCTATGAAAATTCTTGCTGCTGTGGTAGCATACATGAAAAAAGTTCTATCCTTCTTTAACACTTTCTGGTCCACAATGCCCAGAAGAAAGGCCTCCGGTTTCTTAGGAAAGGTATATCTAAATACCCTTTTTAACTCATTGTAAATCATCTCCCAGAAGGCCTTCACTTTTGGACAAGTCCACCAGAGGTGAAAGAATGTCCCTTCCACCTCCTTACATTTCCAACATTTATTATCAGACAGGTGATATATCTTTGCAAGCTTGACTGGGGTCATGTACCACCGGTATACCATTTTCATAATATTTTCCTTCAAGGCACTACATGCCGTGAATTTCATTCTGGTGTTCCATAACCTTTCCCAGTCCTCAAACATGATGTTATGCCCAATATCCTGCGCCCACTTTATCATGGCGGATTTGACTGTCTCATCCTGTGTATTCCATTTAAGCAGCAAGTTATACATTCTCGAGAGTAATTTGTTTTTTGGTTCTAGCAATTCTGTCTCTAGTTTCGATTTTTCCACCTGGAACCCAACCTTTTTGTCCACTTTAAAAACCTCTTGAATTTGAGCGTAATGCAACCAATCTCGCACCTTATTTTTAAGTTTTTCCAAGCTCTGCAACCTCCAATTGTCTCCAATTTTTTCAATTATTTCCCAATATTTTGGCCAATAGGCCTCCATGTTAAGTCTCTTACGGGCCTTGGCCTCCACCGGTGATAGCCACCTCGGGGTCTTACCCTCCAATAAGTCTTTGTATTTTGTCCAGACCATAAATATTGCTCTTCTGACAATATGGTTTTTAAACAATCTATGAACTTTAACCTTGTCGTACCACAAATATGCATGCCACCCAAAAGCATTATCAAACCCTTCCAGATCCAGGACATCAGTGTTCTCCAGCAAAAACCAATCTTTCAACCAGCAGAAGGCTGCAGATTCATAATATAGCCTCAAGTCCGGCAGGGCAAACCCCCCTCTTTCTTTCGCATCAGTTAGTATTTTAAACTTTATTCGGGGCTTTTTGCCCTGCCAGACAAACTTAGAAATATCCTTCTGCCATTTTCCAAAACATTCCACTTTGTCCACGATCTGTAGGGCCTGGAACAAGAATAACATTTTCGGCAATACATTCATTTTTATAGCTGCAATTCGACCCAACAAGGAAAGTTTCAATCTTGACCAAATTTCCAAATCTCTTTTAATTTCTGACCAACATTTTTCATAATTATCTTTAAACAAATTCAAGTTTTTGGAGGTCAAATACACCCCTAGGTATTTCACTTTTTTAACCACATTTAGTTCCGTCTCTTTCTGGAACTCATCTGTTTCTGTAGATGTCAAATTTTTTGCTAAAACCTTAGTTTTTTGCTTGTTCAACTTAAATCCCGCCACCCGACCAAATTCAACGATCCGTTCTAAAACTCTTTTTGTACTAGATACTGGCTCCTGTAATGTTAATACCAAGTCATCTGCAAATGCTTTCAATTTATATTGTTTCACTCCGACCTCAATTCCTTGTACCAACCGGTCCTCCCTAATCATGTTCAAAAGCACCTCCAGGACTGAAATAAATAATAGAGGGGATAGGGGGCACCCCTGCCGTGTCCCTTTTTCAATTTTGAACTCCTCTGTCACCACATTATTTACTATCAATTTGGCTTTTTGCTCTGAATAAATTGCTTCTATCCCATTTTCAAACCCCCGCCCCACTCCCATCCCTTCCAAGTTTTTCTTCATAAACATCCAAGAAATGTTGTCAAAGGCTTTCTCCGCATCAATAAAAATTAACACCGCTCTCGTATTAATATTTGTTTGTAAAAATTCCAGAATGTCAATGATGTTTCTTGTGTTGTCAAACAGATGCCTACCAGGGAGAAAGCCTGCCTGGTCTTTATGGATCACTCCATTAAGCACTTTTTTAAACCTACTTGCCAAAATATCCGCAAAAAATTTGTAATCCACATTTAGGAGTGAGATGGGGCGGTAGTTTTTAAGTTGGGTCTTTTCAGTTTCTAGTTTAGGTATCAATGTGATGAAGGCTTCTTTCCACGTTTCCGGTGCCTTCCTCCCCTCCATAATCTGGTTACAAACCTCCGTCAAGGGTTGTATCAAATAGTCCTTCAAAACCTTGTAGTATTTGGAGGTAAGTCCATCGGGCCCTGGAGATTTGCCTAGTTGAAGGTTCTGTATGGCACCTTCAATTTCCTGCTGTGTAATTTTACCATTCAGGATTGTTCTCATTTCCTGGGTTATTTTTTGTAATCCATTGGTTTTTACGAATTGATCCACCTCAGGTTCTTTCTGTGGCCCTTGTGCATAAAGTTCTTTGAAATATCTCTGGAAACACTTTCTAATTTCTTCTGGTTTCTGAACAATTCTCCCTTCAACCTCTAGATTTGTAACTGTATTTAGTTTTTGTCTCTTTTTTAACTGCCACGCTAGCAGTTTCCCACACTTATTTGCTGATTCAAAAGATCTTTGCTTGATTTGTTTAATTTTCCATTCCACCTCTTGATTTATCAGTTTCGAATATTGTGCCTGGAAAAATTTCACTTCTCTCAGCACCTCCTTCGACTTGGGCCTAGATCTTAATTTTTTCTCTCCTTCTCTTATTTTCTCCAATACTTTCTCCTTTTTTTCATTCCAGAGTCTTTTCTTAATCGTATTTTGTTGTATCAGAAACCCTCTCATAACTGCTTTGCTTGCGTCCCAGATTGTTCTTTTTTCCACCGTGGTATTTAAGTTTATCTCGAAATAGTCCTTTAGAGTTTTTTGGAGAATTTCGGTGACAGGCTCTCCTTTGCATATATCACCACTCCTCTTTTCTTAACTCTGTCCGATGAGATAAATTCCTGTCCTAATCTTTTGTTAATTAGCACTTTTCTGTGGAGCCTTGTCACATGAGTTTCTTGCAAGCAAATAATGTCCAATTGTTCTTTTTTCAAAATATGAAATACTTTTCTTCTTTTTTCCGGGGAATTTCCGCCATTTATGTTCCAACTAAGCAGCTGCAGAGACATCCTGGATTAATTTGTAGATCTTACAATGGGGTATCTTGATTTCCCTCCGATCCCGGAGGTGGTAACACTGGTCCAGCTCCCGGTGGTGCAGGTTCCAGTGGTGGTGGTGGCCAAGATGCTGCTGCTCCTTTTTGGAGGTATTCACCGTGGTCGTGTAGGAACTTCTGCTGGTCCTCTAGTGTTTTGATTCTTACTTTCCTTCCTTTGTATGTAAATGATAGTCCTTGCGGAAACTCCCACCTATAGGGGATTGCGTTGTATCTCAGCAATTTGGTCAGTTCTGTATAGGTGGCTCTAAGATCCAATAGCTGTTTAGGTATGTCTCTGTAAATTTCAGCCTTTTTACCTTGTGTCTCCAAAGATTTTTTAAAATGTAGGCCTAGTATCTTGTCTCTTTCTTCCCTTGATCTCAGAATAACCAAACAGTCTCTGGACTTGTCTTTCTTTACCAATCTTCCCAGTCTGAATGCCGTTACAATTTTAAAATCCTTGTCTTCTTCTATTCCCCAGAATTTAGAAAATAGCGATGTCAAATATCCACTCAAATCTTCTTGTTCCAATTCTGGGATGGCCCTCAGCCTGAGATTATTTTCCCTATTTTTCAATTCAACCATTGACAGGTAGGCTTGTTGTTCCCCTACCTGTCTTTGCAGAGGCCTTACTTCCCCCTTGATCTCATCAACCTTCTTGTTGGCTTGCTCTGCTTTTTGGTTGGCTTCCTCAGCTAATTTATGATTTTCAGCCGTTGCTCCTTGCAAATTTTCAATTGCCTGAGTATGCTGGGAAACCTGATCAGATAGTTTACTAATTGAGGATGTAGCTTGGTCAATTTTTGTTGATTGGTTATCCACCTTTTGATTTAAAATTGCCAATTGTTCCAAAATTTGTTTCAAAACTGCTTCAGATCCTCCTGTTGCCATATCTTCTGCAGCAGGCTGTTCAATTTCCTCCCCCTGTGCTGTCAGCACAGTTGGGACAGATGATCTACGTTGATGAGTCAAAGTTGTTTGAACAAGTTGCACAGTTTGTTTTGCCTTAGCTTTAGCTGCTCTTGTTTTCCCTGAGCCACTCATTCCACACCTGCCTCTGTTCAAGGTCAAATTGTCTATTATTCCATGAGAAAGACAAAACCAGAGTAAAAACAATTAAACCTCAGAAAGTCCAAATAAACTGTAGTTCCCAGGCCTCTGTATCTCCACAATCCTCTAGGGGGAGTATCACGAAAGTTCAAGGAGGGAAAGAACTTTTTTCCGCCATTAAAGTTCCTAAACTCCCCGTGTTAAGTCTTTACAATTCCAATACAAAAGGAATGTTCCCAGAGCTTTCTATTTCTCAAAGAAAAGTCACAAGGTGTCAAGGAAGGTGCCAGCAACAAATGTTAAAGTGTTAAAACCTCAATGTGTGTAACAGTTTAGACTCTAGTAACAGTATCTGCAGTTTGACAGTTCTCTTGCGCGCCGGCAGCCCGACGTCTTGGTTGTTCCTTTTAAATCCTTATGATCCAGAAATAAGAGGAAAGTTCCAAGAGCAAATCCAACAGTTTTAAAGAAAGTTTCCCCTTTATCCTTTAAATGCGAAATCTGCAAATGCACATTAATTCCCACTTTTACGATCTCCTTTCAAAGCGCCTCAGCACTACTCAGAGTCCTTGCTTTAATCTGGTAAGCAAGATCGGGAGACGGACTTCCTGTTACTCGCCTCCCGTTTTCGGCCGAATTCAGAGTTTTAGTCCAAGATTTAATACCCCTTACTCACGGGTATGTTACTTGCCAATCCGATGTTTCAAGAAGAAAGGTCGGCGCTCATCGGCAGCAGCTGCGCGGCTTTGCTTCCGCAGAAAGAGCGATGAACTCACAGCGCCGCTCCCCCTTTCACGTTCCGGAGCCCCTTACGAGGTCCCTTCTGCGCTTCTGGGGGGGCTTTAGGCACCCGCCGAGTCCCACGGCCACAGGCTCGCTCTGCCTGTGGTTTTTCTTGATGGGTCTCCGCTTTGCCGCAGCGGACAACCCTTTTCCGCGGAGCCCCTCTTCACAACGTAAAGAGGAACGCCATTGCCGTTTCGCGCCGCCTCCGGAAGTCTTTGGTTCTGACTCTGATTCAGGGTCTCATGATGGCTCTTCCTCTGCCTCTGTTTCAGGCTCAGGCTCAGGCTCTGGCCCAGCTATGTTTCTGGCTCTGGCTTCTTCTCTTTTTTAGGCTCTGTTTCAATCTTTGGCTCAGGCACTTATTCTAGCTCTATTTCAGGCTCGGCCTGTGTGTCAGGCTTTGTCTCTCTTTCACGCTGTTTCTCTGTTTCAGGCTACGTAGATGTCAAATTGAGCTCCTCCGAGGAAAAGAGGGGATGTAAATGCACTTAATGAATGAATAAATAACATCCGACCAGGGTGTTGTGTTGGAATGTGTGCCCCTCCTCTTTCGTTCCCTTTTTCGTGCGCCCATTTGCTCCACGCAGAATAATAGAAGAACTTAAGAACATGGGGCAGTTGCCTTTTGCCAAGTCAGAGACTCCTGGTCTATAGAGCTCGGAATTGTCTCCACTGACTGGCAGCATCTCCTCATAGTCTTCTCCCAGCCCTGCTTGCTGGAGATGTCCCTGGGGACTAAGCCTGGGACCTTCTGAACTATAGCCCTTCTCCACCCCTCATGGCGACCCCTGGTGGATAAAGCCACGTGAAGGCCAGTCGCAAGGCATCACAGGGTATGGGCACTCTGCATGCACTCAAAGGCACTGCAATGGTATTGCTAGAGAGTGTTGTGATGGGATTCAATCAGGAAGGGAGAACCCTGTACCTCTGCCACGTTAAGCTCCTTGGAGAATGAGGTGGGATATAAATGCAAACAAATATTTTGGACTACAGCTCCCATCAACCACCATCAGCTGGGGCTGAGGGGAATTGTAGCTCAGAAACCTCCGGGATGAGGCCCAAGGTTTCATCACACCAAGGCACAGAACAGAAGAATCTGGCGGACACTGGTGTCCATCTAACCCACCGGTATTGTCTGCTGTGCTGGCAGCATCTCTCTGGCCAAGGGTCCTTTTAAGGGGGGGCGTGCCAGGGATTGAACCTGGAGCCTTTGGCATGCAAAGTGGGGGCACTTCACCACCGAGCAGATCTCTCTCCCCCCCATGGTGCCTGCTGTCAGAGGGGGCTCCAGCCAGCCAGGTTCTGCACAATGGGCGTGCCCAAGGGACTCCAGTGAGGCCCGCATCCCAGTCCACTGCTTGGCTGGACACTCAGCACTGCTCAGGATAGGAGGCTATTTCCTTGCAATGGTAGAAGAAGCTGAGCACAAAAAATAAATAAACATTGTATTATGTAATATGCATAGCATGTATACAGGAAAAATGGAGCTTGCAAATTTTCTAATACACATGGGTCATCACTTCTTATTGCTGAGAATAAATTGAGGATCTTTGGGACTTCCGGTCAATCGTGGAACTGAGCGCAAGCAGGATTCAGCTCCCCGGAGAGAATCCGGCTTTTCGGAGGAAAAGGGGGGTTTGCAAGGGCGCCGCAGCCCCCCAAAACCCCCAGGAGGAAGATCCAGGGGTCAGGTTCCCAGCACAGCCGAGAAGCGGTCTATCCGCCGTCAGGAAAGCTCCTTATAGGAGCAGAAAGAGCGGCGAGATAGAGACGCCAGCGCGGGACGCCATTTTCTATCCTCGAAAAGCGCAGCCTCGAGCCTGCCCAGTATAGCGATTGATTCTAAAACAACAAAAATCTGGATCTATTTAGTGGATAGAGCGTTAAATTAAAAAGTTATCAATTCGGAAGCAGCGGGGTGGTAAAAAGGAGGTCAGCCCCGACTGGGATCTATCATTATATGCAGGAAGTACCTACGGAACAACAAAACAGTGACTTGTCCTGCAGTGGAAACTTTTTTTTTATTAATTTAAACACACTACTGAATTGGAAACTGTATATTAAACTAAGGAGGGGGTTTAAAATCCTTAACTGAGGGTGATTTTGCCTTTTTTTACGTGAAACTCTGGGATCGCAGGAAGAGAATCTTCCGGGGGAACTTTTACTTTCGTTTTAAAAAGAACTGCGTAGTCATTTTTTAAAATTTTGTTGGGGATATCTTCAGTCTGGTTTTTGTTTTTCTTTCTTCTTATGCCAAAAAGCAGCATGTTAAGGAGCTGCTAAGCCCAAGCTGGATGTAAGACATTTGAAGTTCTTATTTTTATTTACTCCTTTTTTTTTCTTGGGAAGAGCCGAGCTAAGAGGAACGATTGTTTACCCACTCCCCCCCCCCCCGCCTCTGGTATCTGAGGAGTGGATTATTAGGAGATTTGGAAAGATTGCCACGTTATTCTATTTGAATGCCAGATGGTGTTCTCTGGGGATATATAAATTGATTTAAAGGTTCTTCCCCTTCTTTGGTTTTCTTCAGTTTTTTGCAGCCTGCCGGCTGTTTGTCCTGTGAAGTGGATTAAGTGGGGTGGTTTTATTTTATTTTCCCCCTCCCTTTTTAATTTTTGTGATTTTTCTATTTTTTTCTGGATTTTCCCCTTTTGCTTCTCCCTTTCGCCCCCTCCCCTTTCCCCCTTCCCTCTTAGTGGATATAACTAATGTGATGGTTCTAGGGGTTGCTCGTGCGTAAACCGGCGCCACACCTGGCTGGGTTGCCTGAGTGAACCTTTTCTGTCCAAACAAAACAAATTCCTTCCAGTAGCACCTTAAAGACCAACTAAGTCAGTTCTTGGTATGAGCTTTCGTGTGCATGCACACTTCTTCAGATACACTGCATGCACACGAAAGCTCATACCAAGAACTGACTTAGTTGGTCTTTAAGGTGCTACTGGAAGGAATTTGTTTTGTTTTGACTATGGCAGACCAACACGGCTACCTATCTGTAACTTTTCTGTCCAGACAGCCACTCGCCCGTGGCTGTCTCAATCGCTGGCAGAATCCGTCAGTGGGCGTTTCTTGAACTTCTTCCAGCAAAGAAGCTCTTTGACGCCTAGTCTCCGCCTACTCTCCCTGCGCGGAAGCCTTCTGCGCAAGGAGGGTGTGGGCAGCGGAGGACCCGTGCTCTCCCCGCTGGTCCCCGGCGAGGAGTCATGGGACCACCTCGCCGATTCCCCCATCTGCCCCCCTTCTCCACTGGTGCTACACTGATTTCCTTCCCCAGAAGATGGGCTGCTTCTCCCCATCCCGGGACGCTCTCCGGAATCCCTCTGGAGCCCTCTCTCTCCCTCTGGCTCCGATGGCAGTTCCCTGACATCTAATTACTATCCTGTTGGAATTTTGAGACTTGTTGGATAAGTTTAGCCAAGCAAGTGGCACAAGTGGGCAATAGGGGCAGTACAGGATTCCTTTTGGTGTACCGACCTCCCAGCTGCACCAAGGATTCCCTGCCCGAGCTGCTTCAGGTTGTGGCGGATATTCTCCGGGAGACACCTAGCTTTGTCGTCCTAGGGGATTTTAACATCCATGCCGACACGACTTTACAAGGGGCCGCTCGGGACTTCGTGGAAAGCATGGCCTCCATGGGGCTGTCCCTGAATAAGTCTGGCCCAACCCATAGCCGCGGACATGCCTTGGACCTGGTGTTTACCTCTACGGATGTTGGTGATCTGACACTAAGTAAAAGCGAAACGAAAGAAGTGCCATGGTCAGATCACTTCCTGGTGCAACTGGACTTCTCTGCGACCCACCCCCTCTGCAGGGAGGTGGGACCAATTCGGATGGTCCGCCCCCGCCACTTAATGGATCCAAATGGTTTCCAGAGAGTGGTAGGGGATGCTTTATCCCATGTTGATGGCCTTTCAGCCGATTCCCTGGTGGCCCGCTGGAATGTGGAGTTAACCAGGGCTATTGACTGTTTGGCTCCGAAGCGCCCTCTCCGATTGCATGGAGCCCGGACAGCCCCGTGGTTTTCCACAGATCTGAGGGCAATGAAACAATTGTTGAGACGGCTAGAGCGCCGGTGGCGGATAACTCATTCCGAATCTGACCGGACACAGGTTAGAGCTCAACGTCGAGCCTACCAAGTGGCGATAGCGACGGCGAAGAAGAATTTCTTCACCGCCTCTATTGCATCTGCAGAAAACAGCAGCAGGAGACTTTTTCAGGTGGTTCACAATTTAGCGGAACCACCTGCAACATCGGGGCCCAGTACGGGCCACATGTTCTCCTGCAATGATTTTGCAAAGTTTTTTGCAGATAAAATCGCTCAGATTCGGGAAGAAGTAGACTCCACCGTGGGAGCAGGGCCGGGGCGGGAGAGTGCTAGAGTTCTGTCTAGTCAAGTTGAGTGGGATCAATTCCAATCTGTTACCTCCGAGGATGTGGACAGGCTGCTTGGACGAGTGAAACCAACCACCTGTCTCCTGGATCCTTGCCCATCCTGGCTTATAAAAGCTAGCCGGGAAGGACTGGGCGATGGGCTTCGTGGGGTGGTGAATGCTTCCCTCCGTGAGGGAGCCTTCCCAGACCCGCTGAAAGAGGCGGTCATTAAACCGCTTCTTAAAAAACCATCTTTAGATGCGGCCACAATGGCCAACTATCGCCCAGTCTGAAATCTTCCATTCTTGGGCAAGGTGATTGAGCGAGTGGTTGCCGAACAAGTCCAGGCACGCCTGGAAGAAGCGGACCACTTGGATCCCTTCCAGCCGGGATTCAGGCCTCATCATGGGACTGAAACCGCATTGGTCGCACTGGTTGATGATCTCCGGCAGGCTAGGGACAAAGGTGAGAGTTGTTTCCTAGTTCTGCTGGATCTCTCAGCGGCGTTTGATACCATCGACCATAACATCCTTCTGGACCGTCTTGAGGGGCTGGGAGCTGGGGGCACTGTCATACAGTGGTTCCGCTCCTTCCTCCTGGGCCGTGTTCAGAAAGTGGTGGTGGGGGATGAGTGTTCAGACCCCTGGGCTCTCACTTGTGGGGTGCCTCAGGGTTCTGTCCTCTCCCCCATGCTTTTCAACATTTACATGCAGCCGCTGGGAGAGATCATCAGGAGGTTTGGGCTGGGTGTTCATCATTATGCGGATGATACCCAGCTCTACCTCTCTTTTAAATCAGAACCAGTGAAGGCGGTGAAGGTCCTGTGTGAGTGTCTGGAGGCGGTTGGGGGATGGATGGCGGCTAACAGATTGAGGTTGAATCCTGACAAGACAGAAGTACTGTTTTGGGGGGACAGGAGGCGGGCAGGTGTGGAGGATTCCCTGGTCCTGAATGGGGTAACTGTGCCCCTGAAGGACCAGGTGCGCAGCCTGGGAGTCATTTTGGACTCACAGCTGTCCATGGAGGCACAGGTCAAATCTGTGTCCAGGGCAGCTGTTTACCAGCTCCATCTGGTACGTAGGCTGAGACCCTATCTGCCTGCGGACTGTCTTGCCAGAGTGGTGCATGCTCTGGTTATCTCCCGCTTGGACTACTGCAATGCACTCTACGTGGGGCTACCTTTGAAGGTGACTCGGAAACTACAACTAATCCAGAATGCGGCAGCTAGACTGGTGACTGGGGGCGGCCGCCGAGACCACATAACACCGGTCTTGAAAAACCTACATTGGCTCCCAGTACGTTTCCGAGCACAATTCAAAGTGTTGGTGCTGACCTTTAAAGCCCTAAACGGCCTCGGGCCAGTATACCTGAAGGAGCGTCTCCACCCCCATCATTCTGCCCGGACGCTGAGGTCCAGCGCCGAGGGCCTTCTGGTGGTTCCCTCATTGCGAGAAGCAAAGCTACAGGGAACCAGGCAGAGGGCCTTCTCGGTAGTGGCGCCCGCCCTGTGGAACGCCCTTCCAGCAGATGTTAAAGCGATAAACAACTACCTGACATTCAGAAGACATCTTAAGGCAGCCCTGTTTAGGGAAGTTTTTAACGTGTGATATTTTACTGTATTTTTGGTTTTTATGGAAGCCGCCCAGAGTGACTGGGGAGGCCCAGCCAGATGGGCGGGGTATAAATAATATTTAATAATAATAATAATAATAATTAGTAAAGAATTATAGACCGATTTCGCTGTTAAATAATGATTATAAGTTATTCGCAAGTATATTGGCAAATAGATTGAAAAAGATTTTCAATGAGATAATTCATAAAGACCAAGCAGGTTTTTTACCTGGCAGACAGATGAAAGAAAACATAAGAAATATAATAGAATATCTAACTGCCAGAAATGAAAAGCAAGCGATGTTAATTTTCGTTGATGCGGAAAAGGCCTTTGACAATATATCTTGGGAATTTATGCTGAAAAACTTAGAATTAATGAATACTGGACAATCCTTTTTAAAAGGAATTAAAGCTATCTATTCAGAACAAAGAGCAAAATTGATTGTGAATAACATAGTAACAGAGAGCATTGAGATTAAGAAAGGTACGAGACAAGGGTGTCCATTATCGCCACTGTTATTCATATCGGTACTGGAGGTTCTTCTAAGGACAATAAGGAATAATGAGACAATAAAGGGAATTTCAGTCAGTCAGAAAGAGTATAAAGTGAAAGTGAAAGAAAGATTTTCTTATGCAGGAATTTGCAGACTTTTGGAAATTGGACTCGGGAAAAGAAGGATTTAAGATCGTGAGTGCTTTTAGACTTGGAAGAGGGGGGAAGAAGAACAGGGTGAGAGACTGTTTCATTACCCTCCGAACAAAAGAGGAGAGAGATAAAAGTTTGGGCCTGCACTTCCAGAAGACTTTAGAAATACATCAGTCAAGAGTGGAAATATTTAAAGATATTCCCAAACATCTTTTGGACCTTAGGTCCAACTACGGAGATTTGGTTGCCCTGCTGAGAAGGAACAGATTTATCTTCAGGTGGGAATTTCCCCAAGGCCTATCTATTAGCTTTAAAGGAAGAAAGATAAAAATAATATCAGTGGAAGACAAAGAAATTTTTTTGAAAGATTATGGAGAAGATTTACAGAAAGAATCTGGAGAAGAGCCAAGAGCACTGGACAGAGAACCATTTGACAGAGGCCTAGAGCAAAGAGCATTGGATAGAAGATCACCAAAAAGAGGAATACTAGACATATCAAGACTATCCTTTGGATTGGACTGTCCAGAGAAAGTAACAGTAATACCACCGACAGAACAAGAGCAAGCACTTGGTGCAGTTGGAGGAAAATCAGAATAATTACATCATGGCCCTGCAACTATTGAGCTGGAATACTAATGGTTTGAACTCGCCTCAAAAAAGGAAAAGAGTCTTTCATCTATTGAAAAAGGAATAATTGGACTTGATTTGCCTACAGGAAACACATGTGATAAGGCTCCACAGGAAAGTATTGATTACTAAAAGATTGGGCCAAGAGTTTATCTCATCAGACAAAGTTAAAAAAAGAGGAGGAGTAATTTATGCAAAGGAGAGCCTATCACCGAAATTTATCTTTAAAGATGATCAAGGAAGATTTGTGGCAATTGAAATTCAACTACAAGGAGAGAAATTTTTGATACTAGGCGTTTATGCACCGAATGAGGGAAAATCAGAATTTTTTAAAAAGTTGCATGAGACTTTGTTGGACTATTTGAATTATAATATGATCATGATGGGGGATATGAATGGAGTGGTATCTACAAACATGGACAAGGCACAGAGACAGGTAGTTACTAAGGACGGTAGATTACCAAAAACCATTTTTGAGATGACTGACAACTTGGACTTAGTTGATATCTGGAGAACAA
Source organism: Podarcis erhardii (assembly GCF_964252035.2). Lineage (NCBI taxonomy): Eukaryota > Metazoa > Chordata > Lepidosauria > Squamata > Lacertidae > Podarcis > Podarcis erhardii. The sequence goes on along the minus strand of NC_138506.1, from coordinate 21,202,871 downwards.
AGAACCCCTTGGGCAGAGAGGGAACTTTCTTCTCTGAAGCCAAAATGACGTGGACAAGAATCGACCAAATCTGGATAACTAGAGGACTGGCTCCAAAGACTAGAAAAGTGGAAATCTGTCCTAAAACCTGCTCCGACCATAATGCTGTGAAAATGGAGATGAAACTAACACCAATTGGCTCCTTCAGATGGAGGATGAATGACACCTTGTTTAGGGATGAAGAAGTGACCAAGAAGGCCCAAAAAACCTTGAGAGACTATTTTGAGATAAACATGAACACTACTGTCAAAAAAAGAGTTATCTGGGACGCAAGCAAAGCGGTTATGAGAGGGTTTCTGATACAACAGAATGCAATAAAGAAGAGAACTCAAAATGAGAAAAAAGATAAAATTTTGGAGAAAATAAAAGAAGGTGAGAAGAAATTGAGAGCGAAACCAAAGTCGCAAGAGATTTTGAGAGAAATAAAGTGTAATGGGGTATGGGGTTGCTTGTGCGTAAGGGGAAAACTGCTCCGATCTGAGTAGTTTGGTTAAAACGTGACTGTCTCAATCACTGGCAGAATCCGTCAGTGGGCGTTTCCTGAATTTCTTCCAACATAGAAGTTCTTTCACACCCAATCGCCGCCTGCCTTCTCTGCGCGAAACCTTTCTGCGCAGAGTGGGCGTCCCCAGAGGAGGTCCCGTGCTCTCCCTGCTGGCTTCACTGGAAGAGTCCTGGAGCCTTCTCTCCGAAGCTCCCTCAGACTCCCCTTTCTCCCTGGCGTCACGTCTATTTCCTTCCCCAGCGGAAGCTTCCTCTCTCTCCTTGCTGGTTCCCTCTCCAGCATCATTATGGAGCCTCACCACCACCCTTGGCTCCGATGGCAGTTTCCTGACATAAAGTTACACCAAGTACAATATATGAAAATGATGAACCAGGAAATAGAGTGGAAAATCAAACAGATGAGACAAAAGACATTTGAATCGGCCAACAAATGTGGGAAATTGTTAGCCTGGCAAATGAAAAAAAGACAAAAACTTAACACTATTACAAATTTGGAAGTGGAAGGAAAGAATATACAGAATCCAGTGGAGATTAGAAAATGCTTCCAGAGATACTTTAAACAACTATATACACAAGGGCCACAGAAAGAAATTGATATAGATCAATTTTTGAAAATAAATGGATTACAAAAAATCTCTCAAGAAAATAAGCTAATGCTGAATTATAAAATAACTGAACAGGAGGTAGAAGGTGCCATCCAGAATATGCAATTGGGTAAATCTCCAGGGCCGGACGGTTTAACTTCAAGATCATAGAATCATAATCATAGAATCATAGAGTTGGAAGAGACCACAAGGGCCATCGAGTCCAACCCCCTGCCAAGCAGGAAACACCATCAGAGCACTCCTGACAAATGGTTGACAAGCCTCTGCTTAAAGACCTCCAAAGAAGGAGACTCCACCACACTCCTTGGCAGCAAATTCCACTGTCGAACAGCTCTTACTGTCAGGAAGTTCTTCCTAATGTTTAGGTGGAATCTTTTTTCTTGTAGTTTGGAACCATTGCTCCATGTCCGCTTCTCTGGAGCAGCAGAAAACAACCTTTCTCCCTCCTCTATGTGACATCCTTTTATATATTTGAACATGGCTATCATATCACCCCTTAACCTCCTCTTCTCCAGGCTAAACATGCCCAGCTCCTTTAGCCGTTCCTCATAAGGCATCGTTTCCAGGCCTTTGACCATTTTGGTTGCCCTCCTCTGGACACGTTCCAGTTTGTCAGTGTCCTTCTTGAACTGTGGTGCCCAGAACTGGACACAGTACTCCAGGTGAGGTCTGACCAGAGCAGAATACAGTGGCACTATTACTTCCCTTGATCTAGATGCAATACTCCTATTGATGCAGCCCAGAATTGCATTGGCTTTTTTAGCTGCCGCGTCACACTGTTGGCTCATGTCAAGTTTGTGGTCAACCAAGACTCCTAGATCCTTTTCACATGTACTGCTCTCAAGCCAGGTGTCACCCATCTTGTATTTGTGCCTCTCATTTTTTTTGCCCAAGTGCAATACTTTACATTTCTCCCTATTAAAATTCATCTTGTTTGTTTTGGCCCAGTTCTCTAATCTGTCAAGGTCGTTTTGAAGTGTGATCCTGTCCTCTGGGGTGTTAGCCACCCCTCCCAGTTTGGTGTCATCTGCAAATTTGATCAGGATGCCCTTGAGTCCATCATCCAAGTCGTTGATAAAGATGTTGAAGAAGACCGGGCCCAAGACAGAACCCTGTGGCACCCCACTAGTCACTCTTCTCCAGGACGAAGAGGAACCATTGATGAGCACCCTTTGGGTTCGGTCAGTCAGCCAGTTACAAATCCACTGAGTGGTAGCATAGTCAAGTCCTCATTTTACCAGCTTCTTTACAAGAATATCATGGGGCACCTTGTCAAATACCTTGCTGAAATCAAGGTAGGCTACATCCACTGCGTTCCCTTCATCTACCAGGCTTGTAATTCTGTCAAAAAACAAGATCAGGTTAGTCTGACATGACTTATTTTTCAGAAATCCATGCTGACTATTGGTGATATTATAGAGCCTTGAAAGATTGGATAATACAATCATTAAAGGAAGTTTGTAATGGAATTTTGGAAGGGAAAAAAGCACCAGAGTCGTGGAAGGAAGCCTACATTACACTTATACCGAAAACTGAGTCTGAGAAGACACAACTTAAGAATTACCGCCCCATATCCCTGCTTAATGTGGATTACAAAATCTTTGCAGATATTTTGGCTATTAACGGAAGAGATACATAAAGACCAAGTAGGCTTTCTCCCGGGCAGACACTTGTCTGACAATACGAGAAATATAATCAACATTCTAGAAAAATTACAAGTGAACATTAATACTAAAGCAGTTTTGATATTTGTAGACGCGGAGAAAGCTTTTGACAACATTTCTTGGAGTTTTATGAAGAAGAATTTACAGGGGATGGGGGTTGGTCAAGGTTTTGGAAATGGTATAGGTGCAATATATTCAGAACAAAAGGCCAAACTAATTGTCAATAATGTGGTGACGGAGGAGTTTAAGATAGAGAAAGGGACACAACAAGGTTGCCCAATTTCCCCTTTGCTTTTTATTTCGGTCCTGGAGGTTCTCTTAAATATGATTAGAAGGGACCAGTTGGTTAAAGGTATACAAGTCGGAGCTAAACAGTACAAATTGAAATCATTTGCAGATGACCTAGTATTGACATTACAGGAGCCAGAATCTAGTACTAAAAGAGTATTGGAACTGATTCAAGAATTTGATCAGGTTGCAGGATTCAAGTTGAATAAGTTAAAAACTAAGGTTTTAGAGAAAAATCTAACACCGATCGAGAGAGAGAGGTTTCAGAGGGAGACAGGTTTAACATTGGTAAAGAAAGTAAAATACCTGGGGGTTAATATGACTGCTAAGAATGTGAATTTATTTAAAGATAATTATGAAAAATGCTGGACAGAAGTGAAAAAGGATTTAGAAATATGGTCAAACTTGAAGCTTTCTTTGCTAGGCCGTATCGCTGCTATAAAAATGAATGTATTGCCAAGAATGTTGTTTTTGTTTCAATCATTGCAAATTTTGGATAAAATGGACTGTTTTAAGAAGTGGCAGAGAGATATTTCTAGATTTGTCTGGCAGGGCAAGAAGCCCAGAATAAAATTTAAAATACTAACTGATGCAAAAGAAAGAGGTGGATTTGCCCTGCCAGACCTTAAACTTTATTATGAATCAGCTGCATTTTGTTGGCTGAAAGAATGGCTGCTTCTTGAAAACACAGACATTTTGGATTTAGAAGGTTTCAATAATGTATTTGGGTGGCATGCATATTTGTGGTATGATATGGTCAAAGCACATAAAGCGTTTAAAAATCATATTGTTAGAAAAGCATTGTTTAATGTTTGGACAAGATATAAGGACTTACTTGAAAATAAAACCCCAAGGTGGTTGTCACCGATGGAAGCGAAGGCCCAGAAAAAGCTCAATATGGAGGCCAAATGGCCGAAATATTGGGAACTTTTGGAACAAGAGGGAGATAAATTAAAATTGCAGAGCTTTGAAAAACTAAAAAACAAAATGCAAGATTGGCTTCATTATTATCAAATAATGGAGGCATATAATTTGGATAAGAAAATTGGCTTCCAGGTGGAAAAATCAAAATTAGAAACAGAACTGTTAGATCCCAAAACTAAGATTTTGTCAAGAATGTATAACTTGTTGTTGAAATGGAACACTCAAGATGAAACGGTGAAATCTGCTATGATTAAATGGGCTCAAGATGTTGGACACAACATTATGTTGGCTGACTGGGAACAGTTATGGACCACAGGTATGAAGTTCACAGCATGTAATGTGTGATGAGATATGGGGCTACTTGTGTGTGAGCGCTTACACTCTCAGAGTCTTGTAATCAGTTTCAAAACTGTCCCTCTCCGCGCAGCCATCAGTGCATGGCTGCCTTAATCGCTGGCAGAATCCGTCAGTGGGCGTTTCCGGAATTTCTTCCAACATAAGAGTTCTTTGACAGAAACTCTACGCCTTGATTCTCTACGTGACAGCTTCCTGCGCAAAGTAGGCGTCCCAAGGGGAGGTCCTGAGCTCTCCCCACTGTTCTCACTGGAAGCGTCTCGGAGCCGTTCCTCCGACTCTGTTTCCGCTGAAACTCTCCCTCTCCCCCTGCTGGTTCCCTCCTCAGCATCCGAGGGTCTCCTAGCATCCTGGAGCCCCTTCACCACTTGGAGCTCCGATGGCAGTTCCCTGACATAATGCCTTAAGAGAGAATATTATGAAAATGATTTACAGGTGGTACATGACACCAGTCAAGCTTGCAAAAATATATCATTTGTCTGATAATAAATGTTGGAAATGTAAAGAGACTGAAGGAACATTCTTTCACCTTTGGTGGACGTGCCCAAAGATTAAGGCTTTCTGGGAGATGATCTATAATGAAATGAAAAAGGTATTTAAATATACCTTCCTGAAGAAACCAGAGGCCTTTCTCCTGGGCATGGTCAGCCAATTGGTGCCAAAGAAGGATAGAATTTTTTTTTATGTATGCTACAACAGCAGCAAGGATACTTATTGCAAAGTATTGGAAGACACAAGATTTACCCACCCGGGAAGATGAAGGTGATGGACTATATGGAACTGGCGGAAATGACTGGCAGAATCCGAGACCAGGGAGAAGAGTTGGTAGAAGAAGACAGGAAGAAATTTAAAGTCTATCTACAGAAAAATTGTAAAATTAAGGAATGTTAGAAGGATGCTGGAATGAAGCTATGTGGTTTTAGCAGTAATGTTATAAAGGATTAAGTAAAATTGGATTGTTAACAGGTCAGAATGTAAAGTTACAATATATTAAGATAAATTAGTAAGATAAAAACAAAGAAGGAAAGGATTTGCTGAAACAACTAATGAATTAGAATACAAAAACGGGAGGTGCGAGGAGGTTAAGGAAACAAGCAAATGATAGATAAGATATGGAAAGATGGATTTGGTTTTACTTGTTTTTATTTTTTTCTGTATTTTGTATTTTCTGTTTTTCTTTTTTCTTTCTTTTTTATTCTTGTAACTTTTTGAAACACTAATAAATATTTTATATATATATATAAATAAATAAATAAAGTGAAAGCCTTTGCTGATTACTTGGTATTAACAATAGAAAATCCAACTATATGTACTAAAGAAGTATTAGAAGAGATAGAACAGTTTGAGCAAGTAGTAGGTTTTAAACTGAACAAAAGGAAAACTAAAATGATAGTTAAAAATATGAAAAAGGACCTGGTGGAAGTGTTGCAACAACAAATTGGTATTGAAGTGGTTAAAAAAGTTAAATACTTAGGAATTTGGTTAACAAATAAAAACATTGACCTCTTTCAAAATAATTATACACCGGTGTGGAATGGAATTAAAAGAGACTTGGAAATATGGGGAAGGATTTCTGCTGTTAAAATGAATGTGCTACCAAAGATGTTATTTTTGTTTCAATCAATTCCAATAATCAAAGGGGCAACAATTTTTAAAGAATGGCAAAAAAACAATTTCAAGATATATCTGGCAGGGGAAGAAGCCGAGAATACAGTATAAATTACACTGGTCAACAACAAATTTGTTGTCTGCCTTTTTTTCAGTTGATTTAGGACGAATCTGGTGCGCTGAATCCAAAAATCACATTGGTTTTACTCAATCAGGTCAAGTTTTTTCTGGAAAATCAATAAAATGATAAGTTGCCCCTGCCAAAGGGTTGCATGACATCTGGCTGAAGACTTTTTGTGTGATTTTTTAAGAAGTCATTAGTTTGCACGAGGCGTCCTATTGGGAAGACCCAGTTTTCTGAGTGCATGTTCTGGAAGTTGGGCAATAGGGGCAGTACAGGATTCCTTTTGGTGTACCGACCTCCCCGCTGCACCAAGGATTCCCTGCCCGAGCTGCTTCAGGTCGTGGCAGATGTTCTCCTGGAGACACCTAGTTTGGTCGTCCTAGGGGATTTTAACACCCATGCCGACACGACCCTACAAGGGGCCGCTCGGGACTTCGTGGAAAGCATGGCCTTCATGGGGCTGTCCCTGAATAAGTCTGGCCCAACCCTGCCTTGGACCTGGTGTTTACCTCTATGGATGTTGGTGATCTGACACTAAGTAAAAGTGAAACGAAAGAAGTGCCATGGTCAGATCACTTCCTGGTGCAACTGGACTTCTCTGCGACCCATCCCCTCTGCAGGGAGGTGGGACCAATTCGGATGGTCTGCCCCCACCACTTAATGGATCCAAATGGTTTCCAGAGAGTGGTAGGGGATGCTTTATCCCATGCTGATGGCCTTTCAGCTGATTCCCTGGTGGCCCGCTGGAATGTGGAGTTAACCAGGGCTATTGACTGTTTGGCTCCGAAGCGCCCTCTCCGATTGCATGGAGTCCGGACAGCCCCGTGGTTTTCCACGGATTTGAGGGCAACGAAACAATCGTTGAGACGGCTAGAGCGGCGGCGGCGGCGGATAACTCATTCCGAATCTGACTGGACACAGGTTAGAGCTCAACATCGAGCCTACCAAGTGGCGACGGCGACGGCGAAGAGGAGCTTCTTCACCGCCTCTATTGCATCTGCAGAAAACAGCAGCAGGAGACATCGGGGCCCAGTACGGGCCACATGATCTCCTGCAATGATTTTGCAAAGTTTTTTGCAGATAAAATCGCTCAGATTCGGGAAGAAGTAGACTCCACCGTGGGAGCAGGGCCGGGGCGGGAGAGTGCTAGAGTTTTGTCTAGTCAAGTTGCGTGGGATCAATTCCAATCTGTTACCTCCGAGGATGTGGACAGGCTGCTTGGACGAGTGAAACCTGTTACAATATGAGAGCAATGCAGCTGCAAACTGCCAGCTCGATGTTTACATCACATGATGCGACTAGCTGTGGGAAAGAATCTTCCCGGAAGTTAACAGGCTGGAAAAGTCTTTGTGAAGTGTGTAATATGAGACCTTCCTGTTGTGTTTGTAAAGGAGGTCCTTGTGACTTGCTTGAAGGAGTCTGAAGTGATCGGAAGTGTTTTCTTGTAGGCTTGTACGGTCAGAAATAAACATGATGTAAAAGGACTTTCTGACTACTCTTCTTTCCTCTGCCAAGGGGGAGAAGTGGGTGTGCATTTTCCACACTGGGAAATGTCACCTATTGAGATCTACCCTGGACTTGCGGGGATTGCAGCCAGGGAGGTCACCGGTAAAGAAGCCGGGAGCCTGGGAGAGATGGGCCAGCCTCTCCCGTTAAGGCTTGTTTTCCAACATGTGGTAGCAGAGGATGGTTGATGGATCGTAAACATCCACTGCAATGAGTTGTGGTAGCACGCGGATGGTGGCTACAAAGTAACGGCTAAGGACAGCTGGAGCACCGGTGGAGACGTGTTTTGCTGATAAGCGATGTTCCACGGACCCCTGATGATTGAAGATTGATGGCTGGATGGTGTACATGGATTGAAAATTCTCTGGTTCACTCTGATGCTGCTGTGTTTTTGGATTAAAACAGGCAGAGAAAGCCACATACTTTGCATTCCAGGGGAGCTGATAAAGTCTGCCGTCGCCTGCCAAGTGCCGTTGTCTGCCAATGACTTTCGTGAGCACTTTTGAGCTAATTTATGAGCTAGTTAGCTTCAAAAGCAAAGAGAGAAAAGCAAGCCGAAGCGAAAGCGAGGCTGAGGCTGAGAGGCTGGCAATAGCTGTTGGAATTCCAGCGTTTGCTTCTTATCTCACTGACTCTTGGAAGGGACTTTCCAAGCGAGGCTAGCTGCCAGGTGCATAGCAGCTAGTAAACAGCACTATAGGCTTTTGGGTTTTTCAGCTCGTGACTGAGAGCTGAAGCTTGGATTCAAAATGGATGCCAAGAAAAGGGGAGGTTTACCTTATCCACTTCCCCTAAGAGAGAGAGACCGCCTTGCTGCAATAGATGTCGCTGACAGGGGGAGCGATGCTAGCACCCCCACTGCTAATGCAAGTGAAGAGCAAGCTGTAGCTCTGAAGGTTGTCCGTTGTTACAATTGTGGACAGACTGGACATATTCAGAGGAACTGTAAGAAGCCACGTCAGCAGAAAGGAGCTAGAGGGAGCTCTGCAAAGCCTGAGGCCTCATGCAAAGGTCGTCCCAAGTCCCAGGTGAAACCTGCGAAGGCTTTGCTGTCGCTAAAAGTCACATCATCGGTGGAAAACGCTTTTGTTTTGGACACGGGAGTGACACAGCACATGACATCACGCCGGGAACTGTTTTCTACATTTGAGAAGCAAAGCTTCACAGTGAAACAGGCCAATGGTCAGGAGATTGCAGCGACTGGGTTTGGAACTGTTTACCTGGAGAGCCTGAACTTAACTATAAACAATGTGTATTTTGTTCCTGATCACCACCTGTCTCCTGGCTTATAAAAGCAAGCTGGGAAGGACTGGGCGATGTATCTGAAGAAGAAAGCGAACACAGACCAGGAGGCAGGGACTTCTAGGGGAAGCGAGGCCTTCATGCGGGAAGCCTTGACTCCTCATGCGCTCCACGGGATCAGCTTCGACCCCACCACCCAGTCTTCTGCTGCAGCAGATGAGGATGGGCATTCCTCCCCTTTCAACCATCTGGCGGAGTCACTCTTCCACCTGGCCCAGAACAGGAGGCTCCTTCCCAACACGCAGAATGCCTTGCACGTGATTGATGGGCCTGTGGTCACTGTGACATAGGCAGGGCCGGATTTATGTATAGGCTAAGTAGGCTGAAGCCTAGGGCCTCTAGATCTAGGGGGCCTCGCCAGCCTGCCCACTCCCCAGCGCCGCAGACATTCTTCCCTCTCCCAAAATTGCAAACCCAAGACTTCTTGCGAGGGCAGAGCAACTCGGACCTCTACATCTAGGGGGCCTTGCCAGCCTGCCCGCTCCCCAGCGCCACAGACAGTCTTCCCTCTCCCAAAATTGCAAACCCAAGACTTCATGCAGGGCATTTCTCCCCCATTTCAATGACATTTTGCTTCAAAAGGAAAGGTGGACTTGGAGAAGGCAAGCAAAATGCGAGGGAGATAGTGAAAGATACAGGAAATTGAATGCAGATTTCCAAAAAATAGCAAGGAGAGACAAGAGGGCCTTCTTAAACGAGCAATGCAAAGAAATAGAGGAAAACAACAGAATGGGAAGAACCAGAGATCTGTTCAAGAAAACTGGAGCTATGAAAGGAACATTTCATACAAAGATTACCATAATAAAGGACAAAGGTGGAAAGACCCTAACAGAAGCAGAAGACGTCAAGAAGAGGTGGCAAGAATAAAAAGAGGAATTATACCAGAAAGATATGGATTGCTCGTACACCCCAGGTAGTGTGGTTGCTGACCTTGAGCCTGACATCCTGGAGAGCAAAGTCAAATGGGCCTTAGAAAGCACCGCTAATAACAAGGCCAGTGGAAGTGATGATATTCCAGCTGAACTATTAAATTTTGTTAAAGATGATGCTGTTAAGGTGCTACACTCAATATGCTAGCAAGTTTGGAAAACTCAGCAGTGGCCAGAGGATTGGAGAAGATCAGTCTACCTCCTTTAGAGGAAAAGGCCTTGAGGGGAGGACCTGTTGCCTCCACAATCCTTCCTAAACATGCATAAGCTGAGAGGCAATTGTCCGACAAATGTGGTGCTGTGGGGAGGCAGGAACATTTCCCTGCAGTTAAATATTTTCTAAGTTCCTTTCCCAAAACTTCCCCAAACAGTTCTGAAGCCTCTCTAACCTCAGAAGTCTTTTCTTCTCTTAGGAATTCTGGGACTCGAGGATAACTTCAGTGTTATGAGTATGGAGAAGGAAAGAAACCTGCAGAATCAGCAAATGAGTGCCCGCCAGGAGCCTCCACCCCCACCGCTGCCACCAAGCTGGCTGTAAGTTGCCTTAGAGGTGTACTGTGCCCTCCCGCCTCCTTGCTTTTAAGGACTACTTGAGTTCTGTTCTCATCTCCCTGAGGCGTATCCGTGACAAGGAGAGCATGAGCAAGAAGCAACCCCAATGACCCACACTATGCGCAAGCTCTTTGTGCCTTCCACACATACGCAGTCCGGACAGAGAGAGGGACTCATCAAGCACGTCCTCACCAAGAGAGAGAAGGAATATGTCAACATCCAGAATTTCAGGTCAGATCATGCAAAAGTGCAAACACCATGCAAAGACCAGTGGAACCTGTATCAGAGTTGGGGCTGGAGAAAGCGACATCTACATGACAGCTTTATTGTTGGGTGCCAGGCAAAGTCTGTCCTGTTCACTCAGGCCACATGGGTGGGTAATTTAAAGTATTAGTTGTGGTGGGCAATTTTCCTTGGTGCCACATACTGAACCGGGCATGACCCTTTGGCCAGTTCCCGAAGTGGTTCCTGGGCCCAAGTGTCGACCCGCTGCTGTTCCCGCACCCGAGCCTGCAGTGGCTCAGCCTCCTGAGTGGCCAGGAACGCAGCCGGTGGTAGGATCATGGTTGGTACTGCTTGCTGTACCGTGTCTGCGCTAGCTTCAGGTTTCCGGGACAGGGCATCCGCCTTCTGGTTTTCTGAGCTAGGGATGTAGCGGATCTGGAACTGGAACCAGGAAAAGAACAACGCCCACCGAATCTGCCTTTCGTTCAGCTTGCGGGTGGTCTGGAGGTACTCCAGGTTCCGGTGGTCGGTTCTCACCTCCACCGGGTGTCGTGCCCCCTCAAGATGGTGGCGCCAGACCTCAAAGGCCACTTTGATGGCCAGTAGTTCCCACTCCCACACGGTATAGTTACGCTGGAAGGAGCTGGCGGGAATAGAAGGCGCAGGGTAACAGTGGCACATCAGGTCCGCACTGCTGGGACAAGACGGCACCGAGAGCCGTGTTGGAGGCGTCAGTCTCTACCACAAAAGGTCGAGAGGGATCAGGATGTTGCAAGATTGGCGCTCTCTGGAAACAGGCTTTCAACCCCTGAAACGCCTCCTCCGCCTCCTTGTCCCAGGAAAATGGTGTCTTGGGGCGCAGTAGCCGGGTCAACGGGGTGGTATGATGAGCATAATCTGCAATGAAGGTCTGGTAATAGTTGGCGAACCCCAGGAATCGCTGTAGGTCCTTGCGGTTCCGAGGTGCCGCCCACTCCCGAACCGCTGTCACCTTCCCAGGATCCATCTGACCCCATCTGGAGAGAGTCGGTGACCCAGGAAGTCCACTGACCGCTGATGGAACTCACACTTGCTGAGCTTCGCATACAAACGCTGCAGCACGGTCCGGACATGACCCTCGTGGCGAGCCTGGTCACGGGAGAAAACCAGAATGTCATCCAAGTACACCACCACGTACTTGTTCAGCAAGTCCTGGAACACGTGGTTGATGTACCGTTGGAACACCGCGGGCCCGTTGCACAATCCAAAGGGCATAACCAGGTATTCGAACTGCCCATACCGGGTCCCGAATGCTGTCTTCCACTCATCCCCGGCTCGGATCCGAATTAAATTGTAGGCCCCCCAGAGGTCTAGCTTGGTGAACACCTGCGCCCCTTGCACCCGCTCCAGCAACTCCGAAATAAGGGGCAAGGGGTACCGGTCTGGGATGGTAATTTTGTTCATGGCAAAGGCGAAGCTCCCCACATTTCTTCTTAACGAAGAGCACTGGCGCAGCGGTGGGCGAGGTAGAAGGCCGAATGAACCCACGCTCCAGGTTCTTTACGCAGGAAGTCCTGCAACGCTTCACGCTCTGGCTCCGTAAGAGAGTATAAGCGACTCACCGGCAGGGCTGGAGGTCTATTCCGCAGTCAAAAGACCGATGCGGCGGCAGCTGGTCTGCTCCCCGTTCCTCGAACACGTCTTGGTAGTCAGCGGGGAGCGTTGTTGCAGCCTCCTCAGTGGGCGCGGCTGCTAGCATCTTGGACCGAGCATGGGGACATGGGTCTGGGAAATGCACAGTCCGATTGACCCAGTCAATCTGAACATTGTGAGCCTCCAGCCAGTCCATCCCGAGCACCGGGGGAACCGGGGCATGGAGGCAATATCCAAAGTCTGCACCTCCCGGTGCTGCTGGAGACACAAGACCAAGGGCTGGGTCTCCCGAGTGACGGCACCCGAACGCAAGAGCCGTCCATCAATTGCCTCCACCTGTACCGGTTCTAGCTTGTTCTGAAGTGGCACCTGATGATGAGCAGCAAAGGCAGCGTCCATAAAGGAGTGGGTTGCCCCCGAATCTACCAGAGCGTGGGTAAGAATCCAGGGCCCACCTGGAGGGTAAAGACGCACCGGAACCATGAGATGTCACAATTCCACTCTTGCATGGTTTGGGACCCCAGGTTGCCAGGCCCTTCAGCTACCGAGGTTGGCAGTTTCCCTGCGGCTGGCATCTTCTCGGGACAGGACCGGGCATAATGTCCACTCCCACCGCAGTACAGACACAGGTTCCCCTCCCGACGCCGTGTCTTCTCCGAGGGGGAGAGGCGAGGTTGCGCAGCCCCTAGCTGCGTTAGCTCGTCTGGCGACTCGGCTGTGGCCGTGGACCTGCTGGGAACGACTGGAGCCAGGAGCCAGGAGTGCTGGAAGTCCCGGGCCTGGCGACGGTCCTCCAACCGATCGTCTATCTGCAGGCTCCGCTGAATGAGGGCGTCCAGCGTGGTGGGACGATCCATCGTGGCCAACTGATCCAGTATCTCGTCTGACAGTCCCTCAAGATACTGGTCCTGAAGTGCAGCGTCATTCCAAGACAAGTTGGCTTGGCTCTCCTTCAGAGGGTTGCCAAACGCAGTCTCTAAGTGGTTACAAAACCCCACATAGTCTGTTAGCAAAGGAGAGTCTTGCCGGAGCAGTGGCAAAGCCCACTTGGCCGCCTGGTCCTTTAACAAACTGACCCAAAAGTGCACCTTGGTGCGGTCATCAGGGAAGTTCCAGGCTCGCCCCTGAATGTACAACTTGGCCTGGGCGAGGAACATGGGAAAGCTGGCCAGGTCCCCATCAAATTTCTCTGGCAAGGCCACTGGGTGCTTGCCTGGAGCTGGGGCGTCGGCCCCAGGAGCTGGTAGGGCGTCCAACCGCTGCTGAAGCGCCGTAACCACATCGCTTAGCTGCTGAACGGTGTGGGTCAAGGCCTGGTTCTCCTGGGCCAATGCCACCAGCACAGCTGCCTGGTCAGCCATGGCCTCTGGCTCTTCCTGAACGCACCCCAATGAAGGGGGAGTGCGGGTGTGGCGGGAGCAAACTGTGCTGGTCCAGGGGGGAGGTTACCGTGGGGCGAGGTCCAGGACCTGAGTCGAGGGTCGGCAGACAGTCCTCCACGGGCGAAGCGGGGTCCACAGCGAGGAGCTGGGCAAGGACAGGAACTCTGGGGGAACAGGACTGGGTGCTGGCTGAAACTTGTATTTGTTGATCACTATTCTCATTATGTATGGATTTACATATTGCAGACACCGAAGGAAACCTTAGCAAGGTTTAAGGAGTTTTGTGACAAGGTTAAAACTGTTCATGATGTTAATATCCAATATCTTTTCACAGATGAAAAGCCAATTTTTCTTTCACATGATTTTCAAGATTTCCTAGAGAAACATGAGATAGAGCAAAGATTGCTGTCTCTGAAGCTTCATGGAACAAGAGTGTGTGTGTGTGAAGGTGAACACAGAATTGCAGAAAGACATGGAAGCACAATTGCTTAGTTCACATTTGCCACAAAAGTTCTGGGCTGAGTCCTTAAACTCATTCCGTTACATGTGTTTAAGGAAGGTTCCAAAAGGTATGGAAAGTTCTCCAGTTGAGAAGCTGTTCCAAAGGAAACCTTCGGTAAAACACTTAAAGGTTTTTGGATCTCACGTGAATGTGGAAACTCCACAAGGGATTAAGAATGCCAAAGGCATTTTTGTGGGTTATGAAAAGGGTTTCTACAGAGTAATTTTGCCTGAATCTGGTCAAGTGATTCTCACAAAGTTTCGAGAGAGTACACCAAGACAGGAGAGAGAGTTTCTCCACACATTCCCCACTGATGTCAATACAGATGAGTATTCTGATACTGAGAGTGACACAGAGAGCTCAGAGAGTTCTGCTGACACAGTCATTGAGAAGGGTTCACACACAATGTCTAGTCCTTCACAAGTTAAGGCTGAACTAGAATTGCAAGAACCACTGTTTACTGTTGGGCGTGGTTCTCCCAAAAGTCCAGAGGATGAACCAGTCAGCAAGGAGGATCTGCACCTCATTCACAGGTCTGAGAAAGTCACAAAGGGCATACCACCCAAAAGGTACTCTCAAGAGTTTGCTAACTCAGCTGTTGCATGTGTTACCATAGTTGACAACTCAAGCCAGGTTAAAGGTATGTCTAAGTCAGAGACAAAGACACAGCTAGGAGTTACAAAACGTAACACTACATTCCCTAGCCAAGGTAATTCAGAAGCTCTGATTCCTTGGAAAACAGACAACCAGAGGGTTACACTGGTGAAACCAGTGGCAGGTAGTTCCAAAGGTGGAACTGAAACAACAGGGGATTGTTACGTGTATAACAACTGTTTATTTTCTTCTCTGGATGAAGCTTTGTTCGCAGCTAGCTCCGAATCATATGGGGGAGGATGTTGGGATATGAGTACTACGCAGCTGCGAACAAGCAGTTCGATGTTTACATCACATGATGGGTCTAACCGTGGGACAGGATGTTCCAGGTGAAAAGGGAATTTTGAGCATCTGAGCACAACTGGGCCGTCTTCTGCATCAACGTGAAGTGCAGGAAGCTGCAGGACCAGTCATCGGACTTCCCATTTCAAAGGTGAAAAGGGAATTTTGAGCATCTGAGCACAACTGGGCCGTCTTCTGCGTTAACGTGAAGTGCAGGAAGTGATTGCCTTGAGCAGGGGTAGGCAACCGAAGGCCCGGGGGCCGGATGCGTCCCAATCGTCTTCTCAATCCGGCCCACAGACAGTCCGGGAATCAATGTGTTTTTCCATGAGTAGAATGTGTCCTTTCATTTAAAATGCATCTCTGGGTTCTTTGTGGGAATTCGTGTTACGAAAAGGAGCAATGCAGCAGCGAGCTGCAGCTGGCTGGAAAAGCCAAACAGGATGTTGATGTTTGGGACTGTACCGTGGGAGCAAAAGTACAGTCTATTCACTGTACTGAGCACCGGATGTTAGCTCAGTGTGTCACCTGACATGTACTGGAAGTACAGGGGTGGAGTTTATTCTCTCTGCTGTTGGTGTTTGGAGAGTACGGACATATTTCTCTGTACTGCTGCATAGACAGAAATAAAGGCATGTAAATACATATCTGTCTGTCTCTTTTCCCCCTCCTGGGGAAAACAGGGAGGAGGGAGAGTGGTGTGTTCTTCTCACATTTGAGAAGGATCGCCAATAGAGACCCCGCCTGTCTCCTGCCGGTAGTCGCTGACAGGGAGGTCAAGAAGTAATCGGAGCCGGGTGCCTGGAGTATGGCACATTCCTCTGACTAGGCTCAAAGATTACAACATTTCCCCCCACCCCCACCCCCCAAAAAATATAGTCCGGCCCCCCACATGCTGTGAGGGACGGTGGACCAGCCCACGGCTGCAAAAGGTTGCTGACCCCTGGCCTTGAGCCTCCTCAGGACTGGCGCAGGGGCCGTGCATTTCAGGGTGCCAGCCAAGGCCCGTGCCCCAGTATTGATTGCTGATTCTACTGAGTCCATCAGTATATTGTTGTGAAGTGACCTGGCATTTTTAATGAAGTGCAATATAGGCTTGTCTTACATCTTTAACTACAACAACAACAACACAGTAAATTGCACAGAAGAATTCCATGTTGCCTGTGGGAGCGGCTGGGTAGACCTCTTTGCAGCTGCATGATCCATGCATTTGATCTATAAGCAACTGGTCAATCCTCATAATTGGCTCTGGCTTAGTGTAGGAGATTGAACGCATTCTTCTATTTCTCAGCCCTGTATTCCACCCCCACCCCCCTCCTCCTATACTCGGACAGTGCCGGCTACTCATCTCTACAGAGTGAAATGTTTATGAGTCCTGCAGATCTAGTCTCAGATGTCAAACCTCTACCCCAAAGACGGGGGAGCCTGTGACCTTCTAGAGCATACATTTCTTTTGACTACATTTCTTTTGAGCTTCTGTGGGCCGCCCTAGAGAACACTGGGCTAGAGGGATCATGGGGATGACTTGTTCCACAACAGCAGATGGCATGCAGAAATTTAAACTGTAGCAAAGGGATGTAAACTGTCTAGCTAGCTAGCTAGCTAGCTAGCTATGTCTTGCTGAAAGTGCATGCACCCCTCTTAGCCAAAGCCCC
The DNA here is from genome assembly GCF_964252035.2 of Podarcis erhardii. NCBI lineage: Eukaryota > Metazoa > Chordata > Lepidosauria > Squamata > Lacertidae > Podarcis > Podarcis erhardii. The sequence continues at coordinate 21,186,140 of NC_138506.1, read as the reverse complement.
AATAATTGCAAGCGTGGAGCCACACAAACATGCCTGATCTCGACACTGTCTTGGGGAAAACTCCTGATACTGAAAAATTCATGTGCTCAATTTCTGCACATTGAGACAGGAGCCAAAGAAAGCACATACAGAGTAGGGGGGCTCATAAAAAAGGTTTCTTTGGGAGGGGGTGGGTTGACGTTTGCTCCGATGTGAAAGCTAAAGAGCAGCCTTTCACAGAGAAAGGAGCAGAGTAAGGTGGAAACTACTTGGACCCGTGCTTTCCTTCCCCCCCCCCAATAATATTTATTCAAATTTAAAAAAAAAATTACAAAAAGGAACACAGAATACAGAAACACAACATATCCAAAAGAAAAGTAAAATAAAGAGATAAAAAAGCAAAAAACAGCCAAAAAGAAAAAAAGAAAAAGAAATACAATCAAAAAAACCAACCTTAATATAGTTCCCTTTCTTAACTTATTTCCTTGACCTCCTCACACCTCCCCTCTTTGTATTCTACTTCAAATAGATATTTCAGCAAATCCTTCATCCTTATTTTTATCCTTATAACTTATCTTAATATACTGTAATTTTCCATTCTCTCTTTTACCAATTAACCATCCACTTTTACTTGATTTACTCTTATTTCTCATTTAAAACTTATATATCTGAACTTATTCTCTTAAGACGTTTCCCCTGAGATCATAGAAATTCCATTCCACGATTTTCCCATCTCTCATTAAAAGAAAAAAAAGATATACACTTTAGATTCCCAATTTTTCTTTCACCAACTCCCCTCCCCGGTCTCGGCCCCTACCAACAGTTCCATCAATAAAAGTCCATCAACCCGGAGATCTTAAGTCCGAGGCTCTTAGCTCTCTTTCATGTCCCCTCTGCCGATCTTTTTGATAGTCTTTGGTGTTAAAAGACAAATCTTGGGGGAGCTCCAACCCAACAGTAGTCATATTCCTTCTTAGCAAGTCTGCCAGGCTTCCATAGTTGAAGGTAGGGCCCATAGAATATTCCAAATCTTGTTTCACACTCCTTCCAAATCCAAAGGCCCCAAAGACTCCAATCTCCACCTGGCTCAGATTCACATCCCAAAAGTTACCCGATCCCCACATAGGGTGATCTCTCCATCCCTCATTTTCCACCCCAAGCCAGGCTCTCACCTCCAAAGACTGGCTTCTCCTAGTAGCAATCATATAGGGCCTCAAGTTATAATCCAACATTTGCCTCTGTAGGGTTACAGCTCCCCCTTGCATCACTTTCACAGCAGCAACTTTCTCCTTCTCTGGTTCTCCAATTTGTTCAATTAAGGTAGACTCCTGTGCCGGGTTCCTGTCAACCTCTTTGCTGATGCCCACTTTTGTTCCCAGAGTTTCAACATTAGTAGCCTTAACATTTATCTGTTTTTGCAGCTTTCCCAGCAGATAAAATGTCCTGTTCAATTCAGACGCAACTTCCTTCTCAACCGCCATCCTTAAAAATATCCAAGGTCAAAGCTGATTTCTCAGAGCCTTTATCTTTAGCTCAGCTGCATTCTTGCAACAATATCCAAAAGCTCCCTCTAGAGGGACACAGTTTCCATTCGCTCCTTCCAGCACGGTCCCAAAAGTCCCAGACGTAAAATTGTAGCAATTCAAATTACCTTCCTTCTTTTTGTACACAGAAACGGACAATAGCAACAAAGTCCTTCTTTTATATCTTGACAGATAGCTGTCAGATTTATCAATTCACTGTCAACGGGCTCTCGCAGACCGCTCCCGGGTTTAGGGAAGTGGCGCTTCAGTTCCTAAATTTTAACCTTCTCCTGCAGGTTTCCCTGTTTTCGAAAAGAGTATTGATAGTAGTTTCAATCAGTGGAGTTTTAATCCTTTAGGTAAGACTCTCCACGACCTTAGTTAACATATTCTTTGCTTCAGTTTATTTACAGAAAGGGGAGGTGGACTTCCTGTTTAGACCTTCCCTGATCAGTGCCAATTTAAAAATATTTTAAAAGCCCAATTTCCATTCTACTCACGGGTTGTTGTTTAAAATCCAATTGTCCACAAGAAAAAGTCAGCGCTCTCCAGCAACAGCTATGCGGCTTCGCTCCGTGAAAAGAGCAGTTGACTCACAGCACCGCGCCACTCACCCCGTTCCGCTCTGAAGCCCGTAAACGGGTTTCCTTGCGATTTGGGGGGGCGCAAAGGGTGCCCGCCGAGTCCCACGTTCACAGGCTTCACCCGCCTGTGATTCCTGTAGGGTCCCCGCTTCGTGTAGGGTCCCCACTTCGCCGTGCTTTCCAGGCACGCTGACGGGAGGGATGAGTCCAGCATTGCATTGTTGGGTCGTATTTTCAGTGACAACTATTTATGACAGAGGTTTACAGAAAATTGATCTAAAACCTCTGCTTGTAAGAGGCTATGGGCATTTGAAGAAGTCCATCATAATCTTTACATGAAATGTATCTTTAGAACACCAGTGGCGTCATGTTCCCATTTGTTGCCTTAGTTTCTCCATCAATGCACCACCCACAATTTGCGGACACCGCTGTGCCATCATATTGGCATCAGGTGTTTTCCAGGCCAGTGAATGTCAGCAACCCCTTCTTCTAAAGCTGCTTCCCCAGTTTCATCCAAAATAGAAAGAAATGCAGAGACTTCCGGGTTGGCGCCCCCGGCAATGGCAGAGCTCCTCCAATCGGGAGGAACTTGCTCCGTGGAAAGTTGGGTCTGAACCGCCACGGCGAAGGCGGAGACCCATTGAAATCACAGGCGGAAGAAGCTTGTGAACCTGGGATTCGGCTGGCACCTTTTGCGCCTCCCCTACTCGCGGGGAGACCCGGTTACATGAGACTCTGATGGACTATTTGGATTATAATATGATTTTGATGGGAGATATGAATGGAGTGGTGTCTACTAATATGGACAAGGCACAGAGACAGGTAGTTACAAAAGATGGTAGACTACCAAAAACGTTTTTTGACATGACTGACAATATGGATTTAGTTGACATTTGGAGAACTAAGAACCCCTTGGGAAGAGAGGGAACTTTCTTCTCTGAGGCCAAAATGACATGGACAAGAATTGACCAAATTTGGGTAACTAGGGGGCTGGCCCCGAAGACCAGAAAAGTGAAAATTTGTTCTAAAACTTGCTCCGACCATAATGCTGTGAAGATGGAAATGAAACTAACACCAATTGGTTCCTTTAGATGGAGGATGAATGACACTTTGTTTAGGAATGAAGAAGTGATTAACTTTCTTCTCTGAGGCCAAAATGACATGGACAAGAATTGACCAAATCTGGATTACTAGAGGAATGGCTCCTAAGATTCGAAAAGTGGAAATCTGCCCTAAAACCTGCTCCGACCATAATCCCGTGAAAATGGAAATGAAACTAATACCGACGGGTTCCTTTAGATGGAGGATGAATGACACCCTGTTTAGAGATCCAGAAATTACCAAGAAGGCCCAAAAAATTATGAAAGACTATTTTGAAATAAATTTGAAGACCACAGTGGAAAAAAGAGTAATCTGGGACGCAAGTAAAGCTGTAATGAGAGGTTTTTTGATTCAACAAAATGCAATAAAAAGGAGAATCCAAGAGGAGAAAAAAGAAAAGATTTTGGAGAAAATTAGAGAAGGAGAGAAGAAGCTCAGGACTAAACCAAAGTCACAGGAGATTTTGAGAGAAATTAAGCTACATCAAGTACAATACATGAAAATGGTAAATCAAGATATAGAATGGAAGATTAAACAGATGAGACAAAAAACCTTCGAATCATAGAATCATAGAATCATAGAGTTGGAAGAGACCACAAGGGCCATCGAGTCCAACCCCCTGCCAAGCAGGAAACACCATCAGAGCACTCCTGACATATGGTTGTCAAGCCTCTGCTTAAAGACCTCCAAAGAAGGAGACTCCACCACACTCCTTGGCAGCAAATTCCACTGTCGAACAGCTCTTACTGTCAGGAAGTTCTTCCTAATGTTTAGGTGGAATCTTTTTTCTTGTAGTTTGGAACCATTGCTCCATGTCCGCTTCTCTGGAGCAGCAGAAAACAACCTTTCTCCCTCCTCTATGTGACATCCTTTTATATATTTGAACATGGCTATCATATCACCCCTTAACCTCCTCTTCTCCAGGCTAAACATGCCCAGCTCCCTTAGCCGTTCTTCATAAGGCATCGTTTCCAGGCCTTTGACCATTTTGGTTGCCCTCCTCTGGACACGTTCCAGTTTGTCAGTGTCCTTCTTGAACTGTGGTGCCCAGAACTGGACACAGTACTCCAGGTGAGGTCTGACCAGAGCAGAATACAGTGGCACTATTACTTCCCTTGATCTAGATGCTATACTCCTATTGATGCAGCCCAGAATTGCATTGGCTTTTTTAGCTGCCGCGTCACACTGTTGGCTCATGTCAAGTTTGTGGTCAACCAAGACTCCTAGATCCTTTTCACATGTACTGCTCTCAAGCCAGGTGTCACCCATCTTGAATTTGTGCCTCTCATTTTTTTTGCCCAAGTGCAATACTTTACATTTCTCCCTATTAAAATTCATCTTGTTTGTTTTGGCCCAGTTCTCTAATCTGTCAAGGTCGTTTTGAAGTGTGATCCTGTTCTCTGGGGTGTTAGCCACCCCTCCCAGTTTGGTGTCATCTGCAAATTTGATCAGGATGCCCTTGAGTCCATCATCCAAGTCGTTGATAAAGATGTTGAATAAGACCGGGCCCAAGACAGAACCCTGTGGCACCCCACTAGTCACTCTTCTCCAGGATGAAGAGGAACCATTGATGAGCACCCTTTGGGTTCGGTCAGTCAGCCAGTTACAAATCCACTGAGTGGTAGCATAGTCAAGACCACATTTTACCAGCTTCTTTACAAGAATATCATGGGGCACCTTGTCAAATGCCTTGCTGAAATCAAGGTAGGCTACATCCACTGCGTTCCTTTCATCTACCAGGCTTGTAATTCTGTCAAAAAACAAGATCAGGTTAGTCTGACATGACTTATTTTTCAGAAATCCATGCTGACTATTGGTGATCACAGCATTCCTTTCTAGGTGCTCACAGACTGTTTGCTTAATGATCTGCTCCAGAATCTTCCCTGGTATTGATGTCAGACTGACTGGGCGGTAATTATTTGGGTCCTCTCTTTTCCCCTTTTTGAAAATAGGGACAACATTTGCCCTCCTCCAGTCTGCCGGGACTTCGCCTGTTCTCCAGGAATTCTCGAAGATGACTGCCAGTGGTTCTGAGATCACATCTGCCAGTTCTTTTAATACTCTTGGATGCAGCTCATCTGGCCCTGGAGACTTGAATACATCTAAACTAGCCAAGTATTCTTGTACTATCTCCTTAGTTATTCTGGGCTGTGTTTCCTCTGCTGAATCATTTGCTCCAAATTCTTCAGGTCGGGCATTGTTTTCTTTATCGGAGAAGACTGAGGCAAAGAAGGCATTGAGGAGTTCAGCCCCTTCTGTGTCCCCTGTTTGCATTACACCATCTTCTCCTCTGAGTGACCCCACTGTTTCTTTGTTCTTCCTTTTGCTACGAACATACCCATAAAAGCCTTTTTTGTTGCTTTTAACCTCTCTAGCAAGCCTGAGTTCATTCTGTGCTTTAGCTTTTCTGACTTTGTGTCTACACGTGCTGGCTATTTGTTTGAATTCCTCTTTGGTGGTTTCCCCCCTTTTCCATTTTTTGTACACATCCTTTTTTAATCTTAACTCAGTTAAAAGTTCTTTAGATAGCCACCCTGGCTTCTTTAGGCACCTTCCATGTTTCCGTCTCATTGGTATTGCCTGAAGTTGTGCTTTTACTATCTCCCTCTTAACAAACTCCCAGCCATCATGAACTCCCTTTCCTTTTAATATTACTGTCCATGGGATCTCACCCAGGACTTCCCTAAGTTTTATAAAGCCGGCTTTCCTAAAGTCAAGAAATTGAGTCCTAGTATGCTTGGCTGCTCCTTTCCGCTGTATAGTAAACTTCAGAAGAGCATGATCACTCGCGCCTAATGATCCTTCCACTTCTACCCCACTAACCAGGTCATCAGCATTGGTTAGGACCAGATCTAAAATGGCTGTTCCTCTTGTTGCTTCTCCCACTTTCTGGACAATGAAGTTGTCTGCAAGGCCAGTGAGGAATCTGTTTGACCTTATGCTCTTGGCTGAGTTTGACATCCAGCAAATATCCGGGTAATTGAAGTCCCCCATTACTACTATCTCCCTTCCTTTTGCATGCTTGGCCATCTGTTCCAGGAAGGCATCATCTATGTCCTCTGTTTGGCTTGGGGATCTATAGTAAACTCCCACAATGAGGTCACTGTTATTCTTCTCTCCCTTAATTTTGACCCAAATGCTCTCAATTTGGCTTTGAGGTTCTAAATCTTGGATCTCTTCACAGGTATACACATCCCTGACATATAACGCCACTCCTCCTCCTTTCTTGTCTGGTCTGTTTCTCTGAAATAGATTGTATCCCTCCATTATTACATTCCAGTCGTGGGACTTATCCCACCAGGTTTCAGTGATGCCTATTATGTCATATTTAGTTTGCTGTACCAAGAGCTCAAGCTCATCTTGTTTATTACCCATGGTTTGCGCATTAGTGTACAGACATTGAAGTCCATTAATCATTCCCCCGTGTCTCTTATTTAAGGATTTTTTCCTCCCACCACTAGGTCTGCGTGCTGTTTGCTCCATTTGGTCTATGACATTTGGATGATCATCTTCATCAATTGATAGACTCCTACCTTCAGGAGCACTGCCTCCCTCCCCCATGTTAGTCAGTTTAAAGCCCTCCTGATGAGGTTTCTGAGATTTTTGGCAAAAACATTCCTCCCAACCGTTGTGAGGTGCAGCCCATCGCTTGCCAGAAGTCCATCTTCAAGAAACTGCAGTCCGTGATCTAAGAATCCAAACTGTTCCTGTTTACACCATTTGCGAAGCCAGCTGTTCACTTCCACTATTTTTCCCTCTCTCCCTGGGCCACGTCGTTCAACTGGGAGGACAGATGAGATGACAATTTGTGCATTTAATTGCTTCAATTTCCTGCCCAGAGCCTCATAGTCTCTTTTGATCTTCTGGAGGCTATTGCTTGCAGTGTCATTGGTTCCCACATGAACCAAGAGGAAGGGGTATTTGTCAGTGGGTTTTATGATTCCTTGCAGTCGTTCAGTTACATCTTGGATCTTAGCCTCGGGGAGACAGCACACTTCCCGAGACATCTTGTCAGGCCCACAGATCACTGCTTCTGTTCCCCTCAGTAGGGAATCCCCTATCACCACTACACGCCTCCTCTTAGGTTTGGTCGGGGTTCTTCCGCGAGCTGTCCGTTCCAAGGTCGCCTGCACATTCCCTGAGGACTGACTTTGCTGCTCGTCTTCATATACCTGATCGACTGTAACGAGGGAGAGATCCTCAAATGGAGTCTGCTCTTCGTCTTCCATGCTAGGGGAGAGGACCTCAAAGTGATTGTGTATTTCTAAACAATCAGAGCGAACCCTGGGCCTCCTACTTCTTTGCGTCACGTTTCTCCATATATCTGGCTCCTGTGTTGGTGAACTAGCCTCCTTCTCAGGGGAGTCCCCTGTCTCCTCCTTGGTGGAGACGGTGTGCTCTGTTGCTTCCAAGAAGAGCTCCAGCTCTCTAATTCTTTGGAGCGTAGCCACATGTTCCTCCAGTTGCTGGACTTTGTCTTTTAAGAGAGCAATCAACATGCAATTGCTGCAGGTAAAGCTGCCTGCAACCTTTGGCAAGATGGCAAATCAGCTAATGAATGTGGAAAGTTATTAGCATGGCAGTTGAAGAAAAGACAAAAATTAAACACAGTTACAAATCTTGAAGTGGATGGTAAGAACATACAAAATCCACAGGAAATTAAAAATTGCTTCCAGAGATACTTCAAACAATTGTATGCACAAGGGCCACAGAATGAGACTAAAATCGATCAATTTTTGGAAACTAATGGATTACAAAAAATCTCTCAAGAGAATAAATTATTATTGAACTTTAGAATTTCTGAACAAGAGGTGGAGGGTGCCATTCAGAATATGCAACTGGGCAAGTCTCCAGGGCCGGATGGGTTAACCTGCAAATACTACAGAGCTATGAAAGACTACTTAATTCAACCGTTAAAGGAGGTTTGCAATGAAATTATGGAGGGGGGAAAAGCGCCGGAGTCGTGGAAAGAAGCCTACATCACGCTTATACCGAAAAATGGGTCTGAAAAGACACAACTTAAGAACTACCGCCCCATATCCCTGCTTAATATGGATTATAAAATTTTTGCTGATATTTTGGCTAAAAGATTGAAAAAAGTATTAGCGGAAATGATACACAAAGACCAAGCCGGCTTTCTCCCTGGCAGATATTTATCAAACAATATGAGGAATATAATTGATATTCTGGAAAAGCTACAAGTTAACATTAACTCAAAAGCTGTTTTGATATTTATTGATGCAGAGAAAGCCTTTGACAATATATCTTGGAGTTTTATGAAGAAGAATCTTCAGGGGATGGGGGTTGGAGAAAAATTTGAAAATGGTATAGGTGCGATTTATTCAGAACAAAAGGCTAAATTAATAGTTAATAACACAGTTACAGAAGAGGTTAAAATTGAAAAAGGGACACGACAAGGCTGCCCAATTTCCCCATTGCTTTTTATCTCGGTCCTGGAGGTCTTGCTAAACATGATTAGAAGGGACCAACAGATTCAGGGTATTCAGGTTGGTGACAAACAATATAAACTTAAAGCTTTTGCAGATGACCTAGTTTTGACATTGCAGGAGCCAGTTCCCAGTACTAAAAGGGCCTTAGAACTAATCCAGGATTTTGGTCAGGTGGCTGGCTTTAAACTGAATAAGTTAAAAACTAAGGTATTGGAGAAAAAATTAACGCCAATAGAGAAAGAAAAGTTTCAGAAGGAGACAGATTTACTACTGGTAAAGAAAGTAAAATACCTGGGGGTGAATATGACTTCTAAAAATGTTAACTTATATAAAGATAACTATGAGAAGTGTTGGTCAGAAGTGAAAAAGGATCTGGAAATTTGGTCAAATTTAAAGCTTTCCTTACTTGGACGAATTGCTGTCATCAAGATGAATGTATTGCCGAGAATGTTGTTTTTGTTCCAATCATTGCAAATTATTGACAAGATGGACTGTTTCAAGAAGTGGCAAAGGGACATTTCTAAATTTGTCTGGCAGGGCAAAAAGCCCAGAATTAAATTTAAGATACTTACGGATGCGAAAGACAGAGGGGGATTTGCCCTGCTGGACCTTAAGTTATATTATGAAGCAGCAGCTTTTTGCTGGCTGAAGGAATGGCTACTTCTGGAAAACACGGACATTCTAGATTTGGAAGGGTATGATAATGCATTTGGGTGGCATGCGTATTTGTGGTATGGTAAGGTAAAAGCTCATAAGGCATTTAAAAATCATATTGTCAGAAAAGCATTATTTAATGTCTGGATTAAATATAAAGATTTATTGGAGAATAAAACCCCAAGGTGGTTATCGCCAATGGAAGCAAAGGCCATGAAAAGACTTAATATGGAGACCAACTGGCCAAAGTACGGGGAAATTTTGGAGCAGGAAGGTGATAAATTGAAATTGCAGAGTTATGAGAAACTTAAAGATAAGGTGCGAGATTGGTTACACTATTTTCAAGTAAGAGAGGCCTATAATTTGGATAAAAAGATTGGCTTCCAGGTGGAAAAATCAAAATTAGAAACAGAATTGTTAGAACCCAATGCTAAGATATTATCAAGAATGTATAACTTGTTGCTGAAATGGAATACTATGGATGAAATGGTAAAATCTGCTATGATCAAATGGGCACAAGATGTTGGACATGATATTATGTTTGCTGACTGGGAACAGTTATGGACCACTGGTATTAAATTTACGGCATTCAATGCCTTAAGAGAGAATATTATGAAAATGATGTACAGGTGGTACATGACACCAGTCAAGCTTGCTAAAATTTACCATTTGCCTGACAATAAATGCTGGAAATGTAAAGAAACTGAAGGTACATTCTTTCACCTTTGGTGGACGTGCCCAAGGATTAAGGCTTTCTGGGAGATGATCTATAATGAAATGAAAAAGGTATTTAAATATACCTTTCAGAAGAAACCAGAGGCCTTTCTCCTGGGCATGGTCGGCCAATTGGTGTCAAAGAAGGATAGGACTTTCTTTATGTATGCTACAGCAGCAGCAAGAATTCTCATCGCAAAGCATTGGAAGACACAAGATCTACCCACCTTGGAAGAATGGCAGGTGCAAGTAATGGACTATATGGAAATGGCAGAAATGACCGGCAGAATACGAGATCAAGGAGAAGAGCGGGTGGAAGAAGATTGGAAGAAGTTTAAAATCTACTTACAAAAACACTGTAAAATTTTTGAATCTTGAGGACATTGAAATGAAATGAAGGGGTTCTAGTGAATAAGGTAAATAAGAGTATGAAAGAAGGGATAGATATTGGACGAAAATTTGAACAGTACTGTCAGAGCCACCCGTGGTCCCAGCTCACAAGAGACCAAAGTCCAGTCCGGCTTATGTACAAAAGCTTTTATTGAAGAACATTCTTAGCTTTACATCCGAGCTCCGTGGCTCTACGTCTGTTACGCTTAGACCGCCGAAGTCCCCTCTGAGTCAGTCCCGCCTCTACACCAGTTTAAGAGGCTTGTACTGGTCCACCTCTTCCTCTCCTTCCTTTTCCGCAGGGTCTTTCTGCCCCCCTGTGTTCTCTCCCTTCGGGACTCTCCAGAGGCTGAATCCTCTGGTGCCTGCTCCCCCCTCCTTTGCGCTTTGGGACCAGGCTCCTCCCCAGGACTCTCTTCACTTCCGCGCGCCTCCCATTTTGAACTTGGCGCGCGTACGTTGCTTCTGACCTTCCCTCCGACAGTTACACTGCTCTCGTTACTACTCTCCGCCCCTTCCGGCAGGACGTCTTGCCCCGATCTCCTTCCCCTCTCTGCTTCCTGTTCTGCTCCTTCTGACACACTGGTCACTCCACCCCCTTCACTCCGTTCCGGCGGAGAAGCCGGTCCCGATCTCCAACTCCCCCTGGGGCTTCCCCCTTCGTTCCCCTGCTCCTGACTGCTTCCCCCTCTAGCTCCCCTTGGCTTGACCAGGGGGGCTCCCTTTTGGGAGTCCTCCGATTCACTGGACGGACTCATGGACAATCTTGGGTCATTGTCGTCCTCTTCCTCGTCACCCTGGAATCCTTCCCCCTCGCTCTCTGTCTCCTCCCTCATCTGCGCCTCTCTCCCTGAACCCCTGACAAGTACAATATGTGAAGGAATTGTTAAAGGATAAAAATTAATAAGAATGAACTTGCTAAATTAAGTTCAAAGTGGAATACAAGAAAGGAAGTGTTGTGTATTGAGTCAAAGGATTTTATATCTGTATTATTATTGTCTGTATTTGCATTAGGGTAAAGTAACTGCCTTTTGGTTCCAGAGGGTACAGCTACTATTGGTTCATTTAAGCTGCTGTATTTGGATCCTCTGTCTTATTGGTTTCCTCCAAAAGGCAGGACTGTGATTGCCTGATATTGTTCCCTCCAAAATGTATCCTTTCTAGCTAGTTCCCTGTCCCTATAAATGTAGCTCTCCCCTCCTCAGGTCTCAGTCTTGTTGCTTTAATAAAGAAGTGTTACTAGAGAACTGTCTCCAGCATATTATGTCAAGAGAGCTGAAATCACAAACCCCACGTCACAACAGGAAGGCGGGTGGAAGTCAGGAAAATAAGGTTATGAAGGATAAGAATTTGAAAAGAGGTTTTTCTTTTTCTTTTTTAAGTTAAATTTTCAAGCTTTTTAAGTTTGTAACATTTTTATTTTTTTATTTTTTGGTTGTATTTTAACTGCTTGTATTTGTTGTTTAAATGTTGGTATTTGTTGGTGTTTTGATGTTTGTTGTATGCATTGTTTTTCTATTGTAATTTCTCTCTTTGTAAAATCTAATAAAATATTATATAACAAAAAAAAAAAAAAAGGAATGAAGAAGTGATTAAGAAGGCCCAAAAAACCTTGAGAGACTATTTTGAGATAAATATGAACACCACTGTTGAAAAAAGAGTAATTTGGGACACAAGTAAAGCAGTTATGAGAGGGTTTTTGATACAACAGAATGCAATTAAGAAGAGAGCCCAAAATGAAAAAAAGATAAGATTTTGGAGAAAATAAAGGAAGGAGAGAAGAAACTGAGAGTGAAACCAAAGTCGCAGGAGATTCTGAAAGAGGTAAAGTTATATCAAGTACAATATATGAAAATGATGAACCAGGAAATAGAATGGAAAATTAAACAGATGAGACAAAAGACATTTGAATCGGCAAATAAATGTGGGAAACTGCTGGCTTGGCAAATGAAAAAAAGACAAAAACTTAATACTATTACGAATTTGGAAGTGGAGGGAAAGAATATACAGAACCCAGTGGAGATCAGGAAGTGTTTTCAGAGGTATTTTAAACATCTATATACACAGGAGACCCAGAAAGAAATGGACATTGATCGATTCTTGAAAATAAATGGACTACAAAAAATCTCTCAAGAAAATAAGCTAATGTTGAATTATAAAATAACAGACCAGGAGGTAGAAGGAGCCATTCAGAACATGCAATTAGGCAAATCCCCAGGGCCAGATGGTTTGACCTCAAGATACTATAGATCTTTGAAAGAATGGTTAGTACAGCCTTTAAAGGAAATTTGCAATGAAATTTTGGAAGGGAAAAAGGCACCAGAGTCGTGGAAGGATGCTTATATTACACTTATACCGAAAACAGAGTCTGAGAAAACACAGCTTAAGAACTAGCGCCCCATATATTTGCTTAATGTGGATTACAAAATTTTTGCTGACATTATGGCTAAAAGACTAAAAAAGGTACTAGTAGAAGAAATTCATAAAGATCAAGCGGGCTTTCTCCCGGGGAGACATTTGTCGGACAACACGAGGAATATAATTAACATTTTAGAAAAACTACAAGTGAAGATCAACAGCAAAGCAGTTTTGATATTTGTGGACGTGGAGAAAGCCTTTGACAATATTTCTTGGAGTTTCATGAAGAAAAATTTACAGGGAATGGGGGTAGGCCAAGGCTTTGAAAACGGTATAGGTGCAATTTATTCAGAACAAAAAGCTAAATTAATTGTGAACAATGTAGTCACAGAAGAGTTTAAGATTGAGAAAGGAACACGACAAGGGTACCCAATCTCTCCATTGCTTTTTATATCGGTCCTGGAGGTTTTTTTAAATATGATTAGAAAGGACCAATTGGTTAAAGGTATACAAGTCGGAGCTAAACAGTACAAATTGAAAGCATTTGCTGATGATTTGGCATTGACATTACAGGAGCCAGAATCTAGTACTAAAAGAGTATTGGAATTGATTCAAGAATTTGGTCAGGTTGCGGGATTTAAGTTGAATAAGCTGAAAACTAAGGTTTTAGAGAAAAAATTAACAGTGATTGAGAGAGAGAGGTTTCAGAAGGAGACAGGATTAACATTGGTTAAGAAAGTGAAATACCTAGGGGTTAACATGACTGCTAAGAATGTGAACTTATTTAAAGATAATTATGAAAAATGTTAGACAGAAGTGAAAAAGGATTTAGAAATATGGTCAAATTTGAAGTTATCATTGCTAGGCCGAATTGCTGCGATAAAGATGAATGTATTGCCAAGGATGTTGTTTTTGTTTCAAACACTGCAAATTTTGGACAAAATGGATTGTTTCAAGAAGTGGCAGAGAGATATTTCTAGATTTGTCTGGCAGGGCAAGAAGCCTCGAATAAAATTTAAGATACTAACTGATGCTAAAGAAAGAGGTGGATTTGCCCTGCCAGACCTTAAGCTTTATTATGAATCAGCTGCATTTTGTTGGCTGAAAGAATGGCTGCTTCTTGAAAACACGGACATTTTGGACTTAGAAGGTTTTAATAATGTCTTTGGATGGCATGCATACTTCTGGTATGATAAGGTCAAAGCACATAAAGCGTTTAAAAACCATATTGTCAGGAAAGCACTGTTTAATGTCTGGATAAGATATAAGGATTTGCTTGAAAACAAAACTCCAAGGTGGTTGTCACCAATGGAAGCAAAGGCTCAGAAAAAGCTCAATATGGAGGCCAATATTGGGAAATTTTGGAACAAGAAGGAGACAGATTAAAACTGCAGAGTTTTGAAAAACTAAAAAACAAAGTGCGAGATTGGCTTCATTATTACCAAATAATGGAGGCTTACAATTTGGATAAGAAAATTGGCTTCCAGGTGGAAAAATCAAAATTGGAAATAGAACTGTTAGAACCTAAAACTAAGAATTTGTCAAGAATGTATAACTTGCTGTTGAAATGGAATACTCAGGATGAAACGGTGAAATCAGCTATGATTAAATGGGCACAAGATGTTGGACATAACATTAGTGTTGTAGTGTTACTTTTCCCCCACATGGGGTTTGATGAAATACTCAGAAGAAATATGATTGGTTCTTACGAGCACTGTGTAAAAGATTCTTTTGCTAATAAAATGACCTGGTGAGGGGTGTGGTGTACGCACTTTCTCCGAGAGCCTTGCTGGTCAAAGCCTCGTGTCTTGTTTTTAATCAGGGTCCAGTCCTTCCTTTACTTTGCGAACGCAACATAGTGTGAGGCCTGTAAAAGGTACCTCGGCTGTTACCGGAGAATCCGAGGGCTCCCTTGGGCAGAAATCAAGACACCAACCAGAGCAATTTGGAGCAAATCAGCAGCCTGTAGGCTCGGTCTTTATTGAAGAAAGACTGTCGCGACAGGACTCCCACTGCCCACAAGGTGAAGCAAGATGGAAGCCCAGAACAAAAGAAGACCCCAACTTTTATTAGCTTCTAATCCCCAGAGTCACACCCCTAGAAATACATCATAACTACATCATGACTATATTAAAAACAGGAGGAGTCAGGGGAGGGGTTGTACAGGTAATCTGAGTATCATGACACCTGGCCGGAGCCCCTCTTCCCCCTCCCCATGAGTCATTTTGGAAAACAAAGGGATAGGCGCAGTTTCCTGCCCCCTGAGGGGAATCCGATCACTGTCCCTTTGTCATAGTCCGTGTTGAATCCACTAGTGTATGCAGTTCGTTGTGTCCTTGATAGTCTTCCGTCTGAGCCCATCAAGATGACTATCAAGGTTGCCATGTCAACCGGGAAGGGCTGTAGAGTACGTGCCTGCTCGGTCAAGGGATTATGGCCGACTGGTATCAGGTCACCCCCCTTTGATAGTCCTTATGATATGAGGCAGAATAAAAGTGGTCCGGTGAAGATCCGATGTACGGCTGATTTATAGTGAATTTATGGAGAAAACTGTCCTTGAAGTTCAAAGCGCGTTCGCTTTTCCGGAAGCGGTTTGCAACATTTTGATTAAATCAGTCACGGTCCATTGAACTCGGAAACTTTGTATTTGAGAGCTGTCAAAGTATAGAGAAGCGCGCCTACTGCCTGCAGTACCTGCGTGGCCGCCACAAGGGGCGCTGTTCGGTAACGCTGATTGGCTGAAATGGCAGCCGATTGACCCTGAGTTCAGACAGTTGGTCGACCCATTATAAGGATAGGGCGAGGTAGAGTCTTACGGTCTACTCAGGAAAATATATGAAAAAATAAAAGGGTTCTGCGCGGAGCTGTCAAGTTAGCGCTTCCTTATTTACGGAAGGCTTTTAGGCGATGCCCCTCTAGAAGGGACATCTCCAGGCTCGGGGAGGGGGGAGGTGTGTGTGTGGTGCTTGTGCATTACAGTGTAATGAAGGGGGGGTCTCCTGCTACAGTTCCCCCCTTCGGAGATAAGATTGCGAAGGTGGACACCGCACAATCCTTTTCTCCGCACAAGCTAGTAAAAGTCTGACATGCCATACCGAGAATCTGGATTTCGTGGAGCTCCTAGGGGTCCCATCTGGATGGAAGTCGAGGGGGTTCCTGGTGGGAACATCCTGTGAGAGGCAGACGTGCGGGAGCGGAGAAGCGGAACGCAGGAGTCGCACATTTGACAGCAAAGCGGGAAGCAATGGATAGCGCAGCAGAAGAAAGCAATGCAAATAGCTACGGTGATCAGAATCAGGAGTCCATTCCCCAAGAGCTGTTTTATCCATCCGGATCCCGGTAGCCAGCTCCAAAATTGAGCATCGGATAGGCCTTCATGTTGGATATCTCTAAGCTCGTCCGTCAGTTTGTGGATATTGTTGAGATTACCCGTAATGTTGAAGGTCTGATCAGAGACATACGTACAGCACTCGGTTCCTATGAGGGCACATACGCCTTCGGTCGAAGCCAGAATATAGTCCAAAGCAAGACGATTCTAAATCACCATCTGTCTGACCTCCGTCAGCTCCGTTAGGATAGATTGGGTTGCCGCGTTAGACTCTTCCATAAAGGTTAATAGAATGTCCATCAGTTTTAGAATGCCTACATGCTTGGAGCCTGCTCCGTAGGCGGGGAAGAGGGCTCGCCCATAGGTTTCCCCATTGGCTGACACGTCGGAAAGTTCTGACAAGTCCTTTGCCCTCTTGTTGCGTCTCCTTCCAGGGGGGAGGTCTGGGGTGACCCTGATCCCAGGCAAGATTAGTCCAAGGTAGCAGGTGCCCTGGGAGTGGGGGCTGGCCCATACATAGCCACGATGGCCGCACACCCAAAACAATCCCTGTAGACAGGAGTCTATGCGGCCCGTGAGGAAGGTACGGAAAAAGCACTGGGAAACGGGGGAGGGGTCCCAAGAATTAGGCAAATTCATCACTTGCTTCCAAGCAGACAACAGATCTGGATGGGTAGAGGGGGTGCCCTGTCGCCACAAAGTGATTTTACCGGTCAGGGTGATGTCAATGATGTGCTTACAGGTGCTTTCTCCAATCATCCTGTCATTGCCGCTGAACTTCCGACAGAGGTCGCTTTTCGTAGTTCCGGTTAGGTAGATGTACTGGTGAGTTAAGTTCACAGCAGTCAGGTTCCAGGACTGTACATCAGCAGAGAGGTGGTGTTGTAAGGTGAGGGGTACTCCAAGAAAAGGTATGCCACTGCGGAGGTGAGCCGGGGCGTTGGCACAGATCCAACAGTCGTCGGTGGTCGTTTGCTTTGCAATTTCGGAGACCAGCTTCACGTAGGTGTTGGAATGCCAGGTGGATAACAGGTCGTCATTGGTAGGGGGTTCAGATATCGACAGTTCCCCCCTTTGTCGAGGTGCTGTGCCCGCGGGGTGGAGGGGGTCCTGTAGATGTAGGTAGGTGAGGTTTGTAGCCACACCTCCACATCTCTGGGGCCCAGTCATATCCCATTCCGTGGGTGGGGTGGTGGAGTGATGCCAGCCCTCAAGGTACGCTCTGCCGTCCCAGGTGGAGGCAAGGCCGATGTCCCAGACGCAGCAGTACCTTCGGAGGCAAACTCCCTGAAGGGTGGTGGGGTGAGGTATGGAGTCCACTCTCTGGCAGTAAAATCCATGAATCAGACGGTCGGTCGGGTGATTTCGGTCAGTGTAGACTGATTCCCCACCGCCATTGTCCAAGATTGTCCAGTTTAGCGATTGTTGGGGCACACCGTTGGAGAATAGTGTATAGGAACCATTTATACAGCGGGCTCGGTTCCAGGGGCCATCTCGGCTTAGTATGAGTTTGCCGAGTGGGGTGTAAGTTGGAGAACGGATGAAGAGTTCCCAAGTTTGGTGTGTGGTGAGGGTAGGTAGTATGGAATGGCGAAGGAGAACACAGGTCTCCGGTACGCAGAAGTCAAAATCTCCTAGGCGGTCCAATGTCCCTCTTTTTACCATGTCCACAATTCCGAAATCAAGATATTGGTGCTCAATTTGTAATCCTGGGCATGAAACATGCGTGGTCATGATGGTCTGTGAGCAGGTCATGGTAGTGGCAAAAATGGAAAGCATGAGTAGGACGGAGGAGGGAGGAGGTAGGGTACGTCTGGTGGAGCGCATGGTGGTCAGGAACAGGGTGGCAGTAAGTGGCAGGCTGTGAAAGGCAAACTGTCAAACAGTGAAGCTGTCAAAAAGCGAGCTGTCAAAAGGCGGAGCTGTCAAAAGGCGAAGCTGTCAAAAGGCGCGAAGCGGTGCCTTACGGAGTCGGAGGCGGATCGGGGGTTGGTTCCGGCTGTCCATTGTAGTGACGATTTCAGAGGTCCAATGGGTCGGTGTTGGTGTTGAAGCAGGTCCGGTCTGTAGGGCCCGATTCGTGCCCCGATCTGGTCCGGGCTGTTGGGCTCGATGCGTGCCCCGATCTGGTCCGGGCTGTTGGGCTCGATGCGTGCCCCGATCTGGTCTGGTCTGTTGGTTCACCTCTGCGTCGGTGTCGTCGTCTGCCGGTTGTGGGGGAGCAGAGTAGGGCTTGTTGTCAGTGGCGGAGTCGGGTGGAGAAGCAGGTTTGCAGCGGGTATGATGTAGCCAGGCCGACTTCTCTGCTACTTTGACGGAGGTTGGGGTAGTTAGAAGTACCTAGTAGGGTCCTTCCCAGGTGGGCTGTAGGGGTACCTTCTGCTAAGTCTTTGCCAGTACCCAGTCTCCTGGTTGGAACGGATGGATGTTCTTGTCTAGAGGTATGTTTTGACTCCTGGCCGCGTATCTGTGGAGAACAATCAGTTGCTTCTGGAGCTGTATTATATATTTGGTTAATTCAGACTCACCCACTTCCAGTTCAGATGGGGAAAATTGGGTGTTGTATACGGGGGAGGGTCTCCCAAAAAGTAATTCATAAGGAGATAAGTTTAGGTTCCCACGGGGGCATGCCCTGAGATTATGTAAGACCAAGGGGAGGGCATTGACCCATTTAATTCCAGAGTCTTTGCAGAGTTTTCCCAGCTGAGACTTAAGCTGCTGGTTCATTCTTTCAACCTGCCCTGAGGAAGGGGGGTGATATGGGGTGTGTAATTTCCATTTAACCCCTAGAGCTTTAGCTACTTGTTGGACTATGTCGGACATGAAATGTGAGCCCCTGTCGCTGTCTATGTGTCTCGGAACCCCAAATCGTGGTATTATTTCATGCAGTAGAACTTTAGCGACTATTTGGGCAGTAGCTCGGCGAGTCGGGAAGCATTCCACCCATCCGGTCAATTGATCAATGATGACAAGGGCATGTTTGTAGCCCTGACAAGGGGGTAGGTCTATGAAATCGACTTGTAGACTCTCAAATGGGACGAAAGCCCATGGTCTGGCTCCTGGTGGACATCTGGTGGTATGCTTTGGATTAAAAGTTTGACAGGTGTGACAATTCTTCACTACCGCTTTCGCAGCGAGAGCTAGTCCTGAGGCATACCAACAGCGTTGCACTGCGTCTATGAGCTTGTCCCTTTCCCAGTGGGTACACTGATGTAAGATCCTTAAGTGTTTGGGTACCCAGAGTCTGGGCATTAGGAGTCTCTTATCGGGAAGGTACCAAATGCCATTTTCTAAGAGAGCTCCTTGTTCCTCCCATCCCTTTATCTCCTCTGGGGTTGCAGTTTTGTACATTTGTTCAAAGTCCACATCTGAAGGAATTCATTGTCTGCAGACAGTGGCTGGAGGGCTGCTTCCTGCACTACGCGATCGGCTACGGTTCCCTACTGAGATCGGGTCTCTTCCCTTGGTGTGAGCTTTACAATGCACTACCGCTATAGCTTCCGGGAGATGTATGGAATTCATGAGACGTTCCACTAGAGGCGCATGGGCTATTTGGGTGCCTGCAGCTGTCAAGAAGCCCCTTTGCAGCCAGATCTGTCCGGTGGCGTGAACCAACCCAAAGCAATATTTTGAATCTGTGTAAATGGTAATTCTTTGTCCCGCCCCCAGTTCGCAGGCTCGGATGAGGGCAATAAGTTCAGCAGCCTGCGCACTGTACTTGGCATGGACAGGGCGTGCTTCTAAGATGTCGGTGTCGCTGACAATAGCGTATCCGCTTTTCCGTTCCCCTCCCACTACCTTCGAGCTTCCGTCAGTATACAAGATGAGGTCGGGGTCCGCTAAGGGGAGATAGTCCAGGTCTTCCCGTGGCTTTTCGGCATGGCGAACCACTTGGGAACAGTCATGATGTGGGGTGCCATCGTCGGGGAGGGGTAGGAGAGTCGTAGGGTTGAGAGAGTTTACTCTTTTTATGGTGACATTGGACGGACTGAGGAGGATAGCCTTGTACCTGTTCAGTCTTTGTATAGTGAAGCGTTGGCACCCTTGTAAGCTGAGAAGGGTAGCTACGGCATGAGGGACGTTTAGAGTTAGATCATGTCCCAAAACAGTCTCTTGCGCCTTTTCTAGGAGTAATGCTGCAGCTGCCACCGCTCTAAGACACCCCACGTTCCCCATTACAGTAGTGTCCAATTGGAGGCTGTACTAGGCGACAGGTCTATTCCTTCCCGGAAAAGGTTGCGTGAGGACGCCAGACGCTACCCCTTTATTTTCATGGACGAATAAAGAGAAGGGCAGCCTATAGTCAGGGAGTCCGAGGGCGGGTGAAGATCTCAACTCCCGTTTGATAGATTCAAATGCTTCAAGGGCCTCCGCAGTCCATTGTAGTTGGTCTGGGGCATTGTCGTGGGTCATTGTAGTAAGGGGACGGGTGAATTCTCTGTACTGGGGAATCCAGGCACGACAGAATCCGCTCATCCCGATGAAACCCCTGAGCTGTCTTTTCGTTTTAGGAAGGGGTAGCTTAGTTATGGCCTCAATCCTATCTGTGGTTAGGGCACGGGTGCCTTCTCCCAGGATGTGGCCAAGGTATTTCACTTCCTTTTGGCAGTACTGTATCTTTTTGGGGGATACTTTGTGTCCCTTATGTGCCAGTATCGTCAGGAGAGCTATAGTGTCTGATCTGCAGGATTCTAAATCCCGCCCACAAAGCAAGATATCATCAACGTAAAGCCTGAGGGCGGAGCCTCCCGGAAGGGCCACATCTAATAGGTCTTGATGTAATATGGAAGAGAAGATTGCCGGAGATTCTACATATCCTTGAGGCAACCGGGTCCATGTTAGTTGACCGGTTTGCCAGGTGAAAGCAAAGAGGAATTGGCTCTCTGGGTCCACGGGGATACTAAAGAAGGCAGAACATAAGTCGATGACGGAGTAAACTACAGTTCCCTCCGGAATGGTGCTCAAAAGGTGGGGGGGGGTTAGCGACTACAGCGTGTCTGGGAATAACGAAAGAATTGACGAGTCTGAGGTCTTGCACCAAGCGCCATTTGACGGGGTTTGTGTTGGGCTTCTTGACAGGAAGGAGAGGGGTGTTACACGGAGAGGCACAAGGAACTAGAACTCCCATCTTTAGGAACTCGTCAATCATTGGAGTGAGTCCCTCTATTGCTTCTGGGGGTAGGGGGTATTGCTCGGTGCAAGGAAACGGTAGGTCTTTCCTATAGTTTACTTTTACTGGGGTTGCAGACCCCAGTGGAGTTTGGAACTGACAGGGTTAAAACTCCGTGGTGTCCTGTATCTGGGAGGAGCTTAAGGCAGAGAAGTGCGTCACAGTCTGTGCCACTGTGCAGACTTGCTTTCGCTTCTTTCTGAGACGCAACTCAGGCTGCAGGCTGCGTTGTGTGCTTTTGGAGCATGGAACATGTTGGAGGTTTCTGATGGATTTACTGCTTTGTAAATAAACGCTTCTAGAGATAAGAACCGAACTGTCTTTGGACTTGATTTATCCCTTATCTCACACGGACGCAGGACCGCTGCTACTCTGCTCACCTGCCAGGTCAGCTCCCAACAGAGCCAACGCAGGGAAGCCTGACTAGACGCAGGTTTTGTTTACCCGAATAGGTTATGGGGGGGGGGGTTACGCGTTTCCTGACAAGTGTGAGAAGGGAGGAAGACTGCCAGCGTTGCGTTGCTGAGAGCTCCTGCCAGGAAGGGCAGTGAGGAATGCTGGAGAGCGGAGCCAAAGGCCAAGGAAGACGGCTGCTTCGGAGGTCCAGCTTGCTGGCAATCGTGTGAGTACGCTGAAAGCCCCGGTGGGTGGAAGATGGCTGCTGCCCAGGCACAGCAGGGCCATGAGAGCTATAATATCCCCTTCGAAAGACTGAATGGTGCAGTGGAAGCCTGTGAAGCAGACGTGGCTGATGCTCTGGAGAGAGAGCAAAGGGTGCTAGCCATTTTAAGGGCCAGCGCTGATGCTTGGCTGTTGCCAAAGCTCCAAGGGAAGAAGCCCTGGGTCGCGTGGCAGGCACTGAAGACGGCATGTCAGGCCGCAGTGGGAGCCAGACCAGAGGGGGCTGGAGAATGCCCAGAGGGAGCAGGGACTGTTCCTGGAAGCTGTTTCTATGCTTCAACACATCTGTGTGATGGACTGTGTGCTGGAGAGAGGCTGGGAGCTGGGAAGAGGAAGGCAGTTGCAGTCTGTTCCTCAGGCAGCTGGGCACCCAGGAGTGGGGGTGCAAGCTGATCCAAGAGCTCTGAGAAAGCCAAAGTCTCCAAGAGTTGTTTGTGCTCTGAGGCGAAGTCCAACAGCGAAGGGCATTGTTCTGCAGAGGCTCTGGAATGCAAGGTCAGCCACCTGCTAAGGCAGATAAGCGGCGGTTCTCAGACAGCGAAGTGTGAGAACACCAGCAGCGGCCTTGCAGCAACCATGGCAACCAGGAAGGACACTGCCATGGCAACCGGTGGGGGTGCAAGCAACGCCATGGCAACTTTGGAAAACAGCCAGAGAGACGTTTTATCTCTCGTAATCGATTCGGGAGCGTTGCATTGCCTCATGAAGTCTCGAGAGCTCCTGAGAGACTGCAAGACAGTTAAAACTGGACGCTATGTCACATTAGCAGATGGGTCTCAGAGACCATTGACTGAAACTGGGTTTTTATATTGTTCTTTTATAGATCACGCTGTGCAAGCTTTTGTAGTCCCAGAGCTTGCGCATTCTCTTCTAAGCGTGTCATCACTTACTGCTGATGGTTTCGATGTTCTGTTTTCTAACAATTTGTGTTCCTTCTACAGGAATGCCTCTATTACTAAGGAACAGTTGCCCACGGAAGAAATTACATCAACCCATCAAAACCAGATACCTATTTCAAAATACTCTCAAACAGAATTGAGTGACGGCCGCCCTTTGGATTATTCCTTAGCAATAAGTACTGATCTAGCCAACATAAAAAACTATCTAACAATAACAAATGGGCTACTGCTGACGTTAGTAGAAAACTTCACACCTCAATTAAAAGAGATAAAATTAAGTGATATGCCCCAAGAACATAAAACAGTTGAGCTAGTGGGGACGAACAAACCAGTAATAAATAAGAATCTGCAAAGACATAACCCAGGGGTAAAAGTGAAGAAAAGTAAAAATATCAAAACAACAAGGAAAGCCAAGTATACCCGCAGTAATCGAAACATACATTGGCAGAAACTGTTTAAACTTCTTCCCTCGGCCCCAAATAAATCGACCACACGAGGCAGTAAAAAGAAGGGTAAAAAGAGAGAAACAAAGATAGTTACACAGCAACCAGCTACGGAGGACTCGCCAAGGCTGACTCCAGTAGCAAGTGAGAAGGCAGAAGTAACAATTCAGTCCCTGGATAACCAACTATTTAACAAACCTGATGCTGCGGAAGTAGAGGCCTCTACCTATGAAGGCAATAAAACATTTAGCAAATCGAACAGCGGGGAAGAAGAAGCATTCAGTAGAGATGATACCCCCCTTCAGACCTGGCAAGCCTTTAGTCAGGAAAGACATTGGAATTTGATCCTAAACCCCCCAAAATTGGTACTCACGAACTTCCCGAAGCCTAAGGGCTTCCTTACAGGGAAACAGCGAATAATGAACTTTGTATCTAGCCTAAATGACATACTGCCAGGAATGGTTAAGACTAATGATATCACTTCGGTGGAATATCTACATTATGATGGTCACTCAGTGAGAGCACTGACCACTTTTAGGGATCAGAACCTGGCCAAGTTTATTTTTAGGTCAAGACCTGCATTTTTAAAAGCACGGATAACAATACTTAGGCTCTTTGAAAATAAGGCTCCTTTGGGCCCCCTTTTGAAAACTAAGCAGGCAAATCCTAGAAAGGGGAAACAACTCTCAAAATTCTGGCCTGACAAACAGAATCCACAATGCCTTGTGAGCAAAGGTGAGGATTCCTTTACTATGGAAGAAAATATCCTAATTGACCAATTCTGGATGTTCCCACCATTAATACAAACTGACATCTTGGGAAGACTAGACAAGCTAAGAGATAAGCTGGCCGAGAGAGCTTCAGGCAACGAGGTTATTAAGGGGGACCAAAAAAAGACCACAACATGTAACCTTCAGATTAAAGCGGAGATTAACTTTCCACCAAGAGAGAATGTGCCACCCTCCAAGGAGAGCATTCCATCACCCCCCCGAAAGAGAAATATCCCTAAGGTGACCCCACCAGACGTATGGGACAAAATGAGATACCTAGAAGATACAGAATTGGGCCAAAATCAGGCCGCAGCAGAATATCCACAGAAGGAATTTATGCATAATAAAGATCTGGTGTTCACAAACGTGAGCACTTTGCATCCACCTATTGAAATCATAGAGCGGCTGGATAGCCCGCCATACAAAGACGATAGGCGACCGATACACAAAGCGACAAACCCTAAAAGTACGTTAGCTAATAATTGACAAAGACTTGACTGTGATAAAGCCAATCTTAAATTTTTATCATGGAACATTGCTGGTTGGCTCAACAAGGCGACTGACCAATCATTTGTCAATTTTATTCAAGATCATGATATAGTTTTCCTGCAAGAGACATGGCTAACAGGGGGTTTAGATGTAAATGGTTTTGCCTCATTTTCGCTTGCAGGTTCACCAAGCAACAAAGGGGGACGAGTTAAGGGTGGGCTAGGCATACTAATATCCACAAGGCTGAGAGCATCTTTCGTCGAGCTGGAGCCTCTGAGCAGTGTGGCCATGGCATTATTAATGAAATGCAGATATTGCACACTTCTATTGATTAATATATATGCCCCTCCCCAAAGAGGCAAGCAGCTTATCAAAAACATCTGGCATAGGCTAGAATCATATGTCGATGAGCTAATGAATCAAACTCCTGCAGTGGCAGTGCTGCTGGCTGGGGATTTAAATGCCAGAATAGGCCAATCAGACGAAGCGTTATATGCTCATTTCCATGACGTACCTCCCATTTCTGAAGAAGCCCATTTTATTCCCCCTAGGCTCTCAAAAGACAAGGGCTGCAACTATGAAGGCCTATGTCTTCTATGTTTTTCCAACAATCTGGATCTGACTGTATTAAATGGTCGTGTCGACAGAGAACCCAGTGGGGAATTTACATTTATATCCAACATGGGAGCCTCCACTATCAATTACGTCCTGGTATCATCTAACCTCTTGAGCAGAGCACGGGAATACAAAGTGGTGGAGAGGGTTGACAGCGACCATCTACCGCTCTGTTTAATACTGGATATAAGAAAAGATTTATTATGCTCTGATAAACTTGTAGCCCCATGTTTCGAAAACATGGAGCTAAGATACTCGCATATTAAATGGTCCAGCAAATTGAGTGATGAAATATCGGAAAGACTTCACTCAGATACTTTTCTTGCTAGAAAGGAGAACCTCGTTAATTCCCCAACTCCTGAGGCTAGATTAGACATGTTCCGGGAACTGATTTCGTCCCTACAACCTTATCTGACCAACAAAAAAACGCCACGGCAATCTCTACACTCTAATAAATCCAAACCTTGGTTTGACCAAGAATGCATGGCTATGAAACGCCTCCTGCTGGATAAGTACAGGAACTATAGATCAGCGAACCTACCTTCGCTACCATTAGACTGGTTTGAGTTAAAACGCAGTTATAAAGCTTTGATTAACAAGAAAAAGCTCCAGGCACAAAGGAAGGAATGGCAGTGCCTAGTGGAGGCCTCCCAAAAGAAAGATTCTGCCACGTTTTGGAAAACAATTGCAAAAAGCTGGAGAGACTCCCTGATTGAAATCGAATACTCTATACCCGCTGGAGCATGGGAGGCCTATTTCCACTCATTATATTCATCAAATCAACTCGCCCCAGTTCTGCTTCCTGCTTCAAGCGAATTTGGCAAGGAATGGCCCCCTGTAACCACAGAAGAAATTACTGGCCTTATTCAATCTCTTAAATCAGGGAAAGCCCCGGGTGCTGACAACATCCCACCAGAAATTCTTAAGGCAAATGTTGAATGGTGGGCCCCTGTGCTAGCCGCCTTGTTCACTAGTATAAATCAAGCGGCTATTATCCCTGAGGACTGGGGTTTAGCCATCATCATTCCAATATTCAAGAAAGGAAACAGAACTGAGCCAGCTAACTATAGACCAATCAGTCTATTAAGCGTTATTAGCAAACTGTACGCTGCTCATTTATGTGATAAATTGGTGGAGTGGATGGAAAGAGAGCATATTCTATCAGAAGCTCAAGCTGGTTTTAGAGCAAAGCGTTCAACTATAGACCAGGCCCTTATCCTTCAACACCTGGCAGACAAATACTCTAGAAAAGGGGGGTCTTTATATGCAGCTTTTGTCGATTTTAAATCGGCTTTTGATCTAATACCAAGGGACAGACTCTGGGAAAAGCTTGGCGCTACAAACATAGATAAACGCTTATTACGCCTTATCCGTGGTCTATACGAAAACACCAGGGTGAGGGTAAGATGCGATCGGTCAAGCCATCTAACTAAAGAAATTCAAACACACTATGGGGTTAAACAAGGATGTGTCCTCGCGCCAACGCTATTTAATTTTTATATCAACTCTCTAGCAGTAAATATGGCGAAAGAAAATGCCCACCCTCCCAAACTGGCAGGTATGCCCCTTCCGGTGCTTCTGTATGCGGACGACGCAGTCCTACTCTCCTTTTCCTGCGTTGGCTTGAGGAAGCTTTTGAGATCACTTGCTGGCTATTGTCAAGCGGAACAAGTATCAATAAATTACAGCAAATCTTAAATTATGGTGTTCTCAAAAAAAAGAAGGAAACACAAATGGAGAATTAATGGTCAACCTATTGACCAGGTAGCAACTTTCAAATACCTGGGAATAACTTTTCAGGAAAGGGTCTCGTGGCACCAACAGATGAAAAACGCCATTGCCAACGCAGGAAGGGCCAATAAAGCCCTTACAAGATTCTTTCATGGGAAAGGGGGAAAATACGTTCCGGCGGCCTCCCAGGTTTTTGCTGCAAAAATACTCCCACAACTCACTTATGGATCCCAGGTCTGCAGTTTTAAAAATTTTGCGCCTATGGAGGCCAGATTTAACGTTCTGCCCTCTGCCCTGTTGCTAGGCAGATATGAGGGCAAACCATATGAGTCACGTGTTTGCCCATGTGGCTCATCGGAAGTGGAAACAAGTCTGCATGTATTGCTGTACTGTAGTTATTACAAGGACCTACGCCTGACCTTTATTGCCCCAGTTCTACAAAAGCTTAAAAATGAACCAGAACTCCTATGTATGAGAGCCTTGGTAGAAGATAAGGTCCCTGAAATTACGATCAATGTTGCCAAATTCTGTGTAGCCGCTATTAGGCGCAGGAAACAAGAGCTTTCCAATGTCAATAGGCAGGCGAAGGCAAATACTTAATTTTATTTATGCTGTCTAATTTTAAATTGCTGTTATGGCCCAATCTGTATTGAAATTGTCCTTTGTTTTTCCGGTGTTATCTTTTGCTGACTAGCTGTACGAGTTAATCTGGTCTGTGACCGTTTAATAAAATTTGATTTGATTTGACTTCTACAGGAATGGGAAGAAGATCTACAGTGTTGAGAAAAAAGACAGGCTCTTTCTGGTGCAGATGCCTATTGAAAATGGGACTGGTGGAAAATGGGGCTAGTGGAGATTCCATTAAAGATGCCCAAGTGCAGTGTGCAAATGTCCCACCACACGATAATTGTGTGCACTTGTGGCACAGGAGATTTGGGCACGTTGGGTGGTCATATGTGAGGAAGGCCATTGACAACACAATTGGGTGTAGGTTCAAGGCATGTGACAGATACCTAGATTGTCAAGCCTGTAAGCAATCGAAGGTCACAACATGCACATACCCCAGGTCAGAGAGGAGAACCAGCAAACCCTTTGAACTTGTGCATGCAGATTTATCAGGTCCCATGCCAACACCTTCTTTAGCTGGGTCTAAATGGGTTCTGGTTCTGATTGACAATTTTTCGAAGCATTCTTGGGTTTTCTCGCTTAAACAGAAGTCTGAAGCAGCTGCACTGATCAGGGATTGGATCACAGAGGTAGAGCTGCGGTTCTCTACCAGGGTGATTTCCTTTCAATCTGATCGTGGGGGGGAGTTCATAGGTTCTGCACTGCAATCGTTTTTCAGGCAGAAGGGTATCAGTCATCAATTGTCTGCCCCCTACAGTCTGCAACAGAACGGGGTTGCAGAGAGAAAATTTCACACGCTACAGGAAGCAGTGAACGCTATGTTGGCAGACTCCGGTTTGCCACAGCGCTTTTGGGCTGAGAGTTATAAGACAGCATGTTTTCTGCAGAACAGGGTGTACAATTCCAGTGTAGGCAACACACCGTTTTTCTTACTGCATCAGAAGAAGCCGAAAGTGCACTACTTCCGCGTTTTTGGCTCTGAGGCTTGGGTCCTCGTTCCAAAGGCCATGTGCAGAAAGGGTGAGCCAAGATCTGGGAAAATGATCTTTGTGGGCTATGAGCCGGGTTCAAAGGCGTGGCGTTTCGCATACCCTACTGGCAACCAGTCGAAGCTGCTTATTAGCGGCAGTGCTGAGTTTTGCGAGCAGAGTGGGTGGAAGCGTCTTCACGGGAACCCGGATGTTCTGTTAGACTCAGATGAGGAAGAGGAGGAGGACGAGGCTGAACCTGTTGCTGAGGTGCACAGTCCCCAGCCACAGAGCCCAGAGCCGGGATCTCCAAGGGAGAGGCTCCGTATCTCTCCAAAAGGGAGTCCCAGGACCCCTCCACAGGTCTCTGTCAAGTCTGAGCTAAGGAGTCAACCATCCTCGCCAGCAGAACCCGCTGTACGCCCAAAACGGTGCAGCAGCTCAGAGGGGGATGTTTCTGACACAGGGGATAGTAGGGTTGATCCAGGTGAATCAGGCGCAGTTCCAGAATTCACGCTGAGGAGGTCAGCAAGGTCAACCAAAGGGAAGCCACCTGAAAGGTATGAAGCCACAAGTGTCTGGGTTGGTGTGGCTAGATGTGAACCTGAATCCTTTGAGGATGTTCAGAAGTTGCCTCAGGAAGAAGCTAGCAAATGGCGTGAGGCGATGCAAAAGGAGATGAACTCAATGGAGTCTCTTGGTGTGTTCTCACTCACTCAGCTGCCGGCTAACAAGCACGCTGTGAGCTGCAGATGGGTTTACCGCTTGAAATCCACAGAAGCGGGAGAACCACAGTATAAAGCGAGGTTAGTGGCCCGAGGATTCACACAGAGAAAGGGTGTCCACTTCACAGAGGTATATTCGCCGACCTCGAGAGCGGAGACTTTGAGAACGCTTTTGGCGATAGCAGCACAGAGAGGTTGGAAGGTGAACCATTTTGATGTAGATGTCACCTACCTGAACTCAGATCTCCAGGAGGAGTTGTACATGCTTCCTCCTCCAGGGTTTGAAGTCAGTGAGCCAGGCGTCGTGTGGCGGTTGCACAAATCCATCTATGGATGACGCCAATCTGCCAGGAATTGGAATATGTGCCTACATGAAGCCTTAGAAGAGCTAGGTTTTAAGAGATCTCTTGCAGACAGTTGTCTTTACATTAGAGATTCAGGCTTGAAACAGGAAGTGGTACAGGTGTTCGTTGATGACCTTTTGATAATGGCACAGACAGGTAAACAGGTAGAGAAGTTTGCTAGAGAGCTTGGAAAGCGGTTCAAGCTAAAGCAGCTTGGAGATGTCAAGTCCTATCTAGGCGTAGAGATCACAAGAGCAAGTGATGGGAGCTTCTTGCTGCGCCAGAAAGGTAAGATTGAACAGTTGCTTGAGAAGTTCAGGATGTTTGATTGTGCAGGTGCCAGATCACCCATGGAGGCTGGATACGTGAAGGAGTGTCAGAGAGTAGAACGTGTGGTGTTCGAAAATACTGAACTCTTTCAGTCAGCTCTGGGTAGTCTGTTGTATCTGTCACAGTGGAGCAGACCAGATATAGCGTTTGCTGTCAATCTGCTCGGTAGAGAGGCTTCAAGTCCTAGTGTGCAGGCCTGGAATGGTATAAAGCGGGTGCTACGTTACCTGCAAGATACCAAAGACTTTTGCCTCAAGATGTCAGCTGAGGGTGGTGTCAAGCTGACTGCTTGGGTGGATGCAGACTGGGCTAACCTTGCGGACCGCAAGTCAGTGTCAGGCCTAGTGGTGAGGTTTGGGGACTCAGTAGTTGGGTGGAGGTCCCGGAAGCAAGGTCTCATAGCGCTTTCATCTACTGAAGCTGAGTTCAGTGCGCTATCAGAGGTTTGCAGAGAGCTGGAGTTCTATGTGTGTTTGGTCGAGGAAATCTGTGGAGAGAATTGTCTGCCCGTTGTGGTGCATGAAGACAATCAACCGTGTCTCAAATTGGCTGAGACGGGGCAATTCAAGGCGAGGACCAAACATTTGGACATACGTTTCCGGAATGTATGTCAGAGCGTTCATGAGGGGTTAATTGCTCTGAAATACTGTCCCTCAACCAAGAACCTCGCTGATGGTTTCACAAAACCATTAACCTTCCAGAAGCATGAGGAGTTCTGTGAGGGTCTGTGTATGGGGAAAGCATTGTTGGCTATTGTCCCCAGATGCAGGACAAGAGGGGGTGTGGAGTTTGGAACTGACAGGGTTAAAACTCCATGGTGTCCTGTATCTGGGAGGAGCTTAAGGCAGAGAAGTGCGTCACAGTCTGTGCCACTGTGCAGACTTGCTTTCGCTTCTGTCTGAGATGCAGCTCAGGCTGCAGGCTGCGTTGTGTGCTTTTGGAGCACGGAACATATCGGACTTTTCTGATGGATTTACTGCTTTGTAAATTTTTGCCAGGTGAAAGCAAAGAGGAATTGGCTCTCTGGGTCCACGGGGATACTAAAGAAGGCAGAACATAAGTCGATGATGGTGTAAACTACAGTTCCCTCCGGAATGGTGCTCAAAAGGTGGTGGGGGTTAGCGACTACAGCGTGTCTGGGAATAACGAAAGAATTGACGAGTCTGAGGTCTTGCACCAAGCGCCATTTGACGGGGTTTGTGTTGGGCTTCTTGACAGGAAGGAGAGGGGTGTTACACGGAGAGGCACAAGGAACTAGAACTCCCATCTTTAGGAACTCGTCAATCATTGGAGTGAGTCCCTCTATTGCTTCTGGGGGTAGGGGGTATTGCTTGGTGCAAGGAAACGGTAGGTCTTTCCTATAGTTTTCTTTTACTGGGGTTGCAGACTTTAGGAGTCCAACAGATGTTGATTCGGTTCCCCATAGCCAAGGGGGAACACTATTGAGAAGTTCGGGAGGAAGATCAATGGCTTTGCTGTTAGCTTCCCGAAGAACCCCTTGGAAATTGAAAATGGAGTCATTTGGCATGTGCAAATAAATTCCTTCCTGGCCACATTGGATCGTAGCGTTCAGTTTGCAGAGCAGATCCCTCCCCAAGAGGTTGACGGGACTAGAGGTTAGTAAGAAGGCATGTTTGACCGATAGAGGTCCGACTGAGACTTTTGCAGGTTTGGAAAGGGGGCAGTTCCGGGGGATTCCGTCGAGTCCCATCACGGTCCTAGTTTCTTCCCCCGGGGCCAAGTGGCTATTGGTAAGGGTGGAGTAAGTGGCCCCAGTGTCAAGGAGGCAGTCATAAGATTGTCCATCGATTTGCATAGTGCAGATGGGGTCAGAGGAGGATAGCTGTAAGACTGGGCAAAGAAAGGAAAAAGAGGCGGGATCTGCTTCTGATTGTCAATATTCATGATACTCTTCCATCACCATCTCATGGGGTGTGTTGGTTGGTTGGTTAGCGTGATTGAAAGGGTTATTGGTATGGTTAGGTGCGTTCCTTGGTCGTGGCAGAGGAGGGGGTCCCGTAGGGGTTGGGGTAGATCCCCTTGCAGGTGGTGCTTGACTTTGAAAATGAGAAGATCCATACTGGGTGGTGGGATCATTGAGTCTGGGGTAGGTTGGTTCACTGTATTCTGATTTAAAGGGTTTGTACTCCCTATAGTCCGTTCTCCTAATTCCCTGATCTCGTGTGCGGGTAAGGAGGGGGCAGTTTCTTTTCATGTGCCCCGGCTCATTGCAGTGATAGCAGAGGGGGCCTCCAGGGTGCTTGTGCCCTTTTCCTCTTGGCTTGTCTTTGGAAGGGAGTCCACTTGCATAAGCTAGTACCCTTGGGGAATCAGGCTTTGGATCTTTTCGCTTCCTTTCATCCCTCGAGTTGAAAATGGACTTTGTGATAGAAAGAATCTCATTCGTTGTTTTCCCGTCATACCCTAGGTGCGAATTTAATGCTTTCCGTATGTCGGGTGTTGCCTGGTCCTTAAATCCGTTTTAAGGATCCGTTTGAGAGCTCAATCAGGCATTTTTTTGGTAGCCTAGTGTTGTCCATCTGTTGAACTCTAAACCAGTAACAAAGGATTCTTTATCTGTTTGGATTTCTATGCTCAACATGCGAGTTTCCAACCTGACCATGGCAGCTTGCACATCTTTGGGTAAATCTAAAAGAACTCTTAAAAAATAATTCTGTGTGTGCTGGACCCGGTGGAAAGGTACCGTGAGCGTAGTCTGAGTCCACACGAAGAGGGGCGAGGTCCGAGGCGGAGAGCCGAGCGGGGAACAGGAACGCTGGAACAGGAGGCCGAGCAGGGAACAGGAACACCGGATGGTCAGGAACAGGAGGCCGAGCAGGGAACAGGAGCACCGGATGGTCAGGAACAGGAGGCCGAGCAGGGATCAGGAACACAGGAAGGTCCAAAGCCAACGACGACGTTGCTCCCGCAACCTGGGACCGGGCTGACTGGGCTTTTATCCTCTTCTAAGGCCAGGGGCGGTCCCGGCCCCCAGGAGCCCCGCCTCCTCTGGCCTTAAGGCGAGCACTCCTCCTGGGAGCAACCAGTTCCCTTCGCCTCTCTGCCCTAAGCCTCTGCAGATCAGGAGAGGCCGAAGGGTTACTGGGCCCTGGAGGAGGCTCACCTGTAGCCACTGAGTCCTCAAGCCCCTCTGGGGCCTGAAGGGTTTCACCTGGGGCCAGCTCCTGGTGCTCTGCCACAGGTGCAGGCTCTTCAGCATCTAGGCCTTGCCCCAGTTCAGCCGGCCCTGGAGGCGGGGACTCCTGTGCAGGCTGGGATTCCTCTGGTTCATCCTCTGAATCGGAATCCCAGGCCATCACACCATCCCCCCTCCCAGGCCCCCCCCTCAACCGAGGGTCCGGACCCGGCTTGCTGGGGTACGTCGCATGGAACTCTCGGAGGCAGGCAGGTGCGTGGACGTTGGCCGCTGGTTCCCAGGAACGGTCCTCCGGTCCGTACCCCTTCCAGTCAATGAGATACTGCAGCTTTCCCCGGCGGTATCGGGAGTCCAGGATGCGTTCCACCTCGTACTCAGGCTCTCCCTGAACCAACACTGGCTGCGGTCGGGGACGGTTCGGGTGGAACTCGTCGGGTGGGGCCACCGGACTCAGAAGGGACCTGTGGAAGACCGGGTAAACCTTCAGGGTTGCGGGTAACCGGAGACGGAATGCCACAGGAGAGACTTGGTCCACGATAGGGAACGGGCCGGTGAATCGGGCATCCAACTTCCGCGAAGGTCGAGAGGGGTGGAGGTGGCGAGTGGAGAGCCAAACCAGGTCACCGACGCGAAGTTCTGGCCCCACCTGGCGGTGGCGGTCGGCCTGGGCTTTGTACGCTTCCTTGGCCTGGTGCAGTTGCTCCACCAAAAGCTGTTGCTGGGACTGGAGCTCTTGAAGCCACTCCGTCACCGCCGGGACCGCGGATGCCGGCAGCACATCTGGAAACAGCCGTGGATGATAACCGTAACTGGCCTGGAACGGGGTCTGCTGGGTGGACGCATTCACCGCGTTGTTGTAGGCGAACTCCGCCAATGCCAGGTGGTCGACCCAGTCATCCTGCTGGTAGCTGCAGTAACACCGGAGGTACTGCTCCAGCACCGCGCTCGCCCGTTCCGTCTGGCCATCGGTCTGTGGGTGGTAGGCTGACGAGAGGCAGACCTCTGTCCCGAGGATCTGGTGTAATGCTCGCCAGAACCGGGATGTGAACTGAACGCCCCGGTCGGACACCACGCGCTCAGGTAGGCCATGCAGGCGGAAGACATGCTGAAGGTACAGCTGAGCGGTTTCCTTGGCTGTGGGTACAGATGGGCAGGGGGCGCAGTGCACCATCTTGGTGAAATGGTTGGAGAAAACTAGGAGGCAGGTACAGCCACGAGACGGGGGTAAGTCCACTACAAAGTCCAACGAAACCGTGTGCCAAGGGCGCGGTGGAACTGGCAATGGCTGAAGTAGGCCGGGGGGTCGCCCGGTAGGGCCCTTGGTGCGCCGGCAGACATCACAACCAGCAACGTAGCGAGCCACGTCAGCCTTCAGGCGGGGCCACCAAAACTCACGACTGACCAGATGGGTGGTCCGATACCGTCCAAAGTGCCCCGCTGCTGGGGCATCATGGGCCATCCGGAGAACCTCCAGCCGCAGTGGCCCTGGCGGGATGTACAGACGACCGTGGTGCAGCAGAAGGCCCTGATGCAGGACCAGCCCCGGATACTGTGGTCTGGACCCTTCAGCCAGCTCCCGGAGTCGTTCCTGGGCCCAAGCGTCGACCCGCTGCTGTTCCCGCACCCGATCCTGCAGTGGCTCCGCCTCCTGGGTGGCCAGGAATGCAGCTGGAGGTAGGATCGTGGTGGGTTCTGCTTGCTGTACCGTGTCTGCGTTGTCTTCAGGTTTCCGGGACAGGGCATCCGCCTTCTGGTTCTGAGAGCTAGGGATGTAGCGGATCCGGAACTGGAACCGGGAAAAGAACAACGCCCACCGGATCTGTCTTTGGTTCAGCTTGCGGGTGGTCTGGAGGTACTCCAGGTTCCGGTGGTCGGTTCTCACCTCCACTGGATGTCGTGCCCCCTCAAGATGGTGGCGCCAGACCTCAAAGGCCACCTTGATGGCCAGTAGTTCCCGCTCCCACACAGTATAGTTACTCTCCGCTGGTAGGAGCTGGTGGGAATAGAAGGCACAGGGTAAGAGTGGCGCTTCAGGTCCATTCTGTTGAGACAAGACGGCACCGAGAGCCGTACTGGAGGCGTCGGTCTCCACCACAAAGGGTCGAGAGGGGTCAGGATGTTGTAAGATTGGCGCCCTCTAGAAACAGGCCTTCAACCCCTGAAACGCCTCCTCTGCCTCCTTGTCCCAGGAAAACGGCGTCTTTGGGCGCAGTAGCCGGGTCAACGGGGTGGTGCGATGAGCATAATCTGCGATGAAGGTCCGGTGGTAGTTGGCGAACCCCAGGAAACGCTGTAGGTCCTTGCGGTTCCGGGGTGCCGCCCATTCTCGAACCGCTGCCACCTTCCCAGGGTCCATCTGCACCCCATCTGGAGAGAGCCGGTGTCCAAGGAAGTCCACAGTCCGCTGATGGAACTCGCACTTGCTGAGCTTTGCATACAAACGGTGCTCACGCAAGCGCTGCAGCACGGTCCGGACATGTCCCTCATGGCGAGCCGGGTCACGGGAGTAAACCAGTATGTCATCCAAGTACACCACCACGTACTTGTCTAACAAGTCCTGGAACACGTGGTTGATGTAGCGTTGGAACACAGCAGGCGCGTTGCACAAACCGAAAGGCATAACCAAGTATTCGAACTGCCCGTACCGGGTCCCAAACGCTGTCTTCCACTCATCCCCGGCTCGGATCCGAATCAAGTTGTAGGCCCCCCGGAGGTCCAGCTTGGTGAACACCTGTGCCCCTTGCACCCGCTCCAGCAACTCCGAGATAAGGGGCAAGGGGTACCGGTCTGGGATGGTAATTTTGTTCAGGGCTCGGTAATTATGCCAAGGGCGGAGTTCCCCACATTTCTTCTTAACAAAGAGCACTGGTGCCGCGGTAGGCGAGGTGGAAGGCCTAATGAATCCACGCTCCAGGTTCTTGCGCAAGAAGTCCTGCAAAGCCTCGCGCTCTGGCTCTGTTAGAGAATATAAGCGACTCACTGGTAAGGGCGCTCCGGGCTGGAGGTCTATGCCACAGTCAAAAGGCCGATGCGGCGGCAGCTGGTCTGCCCCCCGTTCCTCGAACACGTCCTGGTAGTCCTGGTACACGGCTGGGAGCGTGGGTGCTGCCTCCTCTGTGGGCGCGGCCGCCAGCGTCTCGGATTGAGCATGGGAACATGGGTCTGGGAAGTGCACAGTCCGTTTGACCCAGTCAATCTGAACGTTGTGAGCTTCCAGCCAGTCCATCCCGAGCACGAGGGGGAACCGGGGCATAGAGGCAATGTCCAAAGTTCGCAACTCCCGGTGCTGCTGGAGACACAGGACCAGGGGCTGGGTCTCCTGAGTAACGGCTCCTGAACGTAGAAGCCGTCCGTCAATTGCTTCCACCTGGACCGGTTCTGGCTTGTTCCGAAGTGGCACCTGATGATGGGCAGCAAAAGCAGCGTCCATATAAAAACGGGTTGCTCCTGAATCCACCAAAGCATGGGTAAGAATCCAGGGCCCACCTGGAGGGTATAAACGTACCGGAACCATAAGATGTTGCGAGTCCATTGGTGCGGGCCCATTCTGCGCTGTTTGGGACCCCCGGTAGCTAGGGCCATCAGCTACTGGGAGTTGGCGGTTTCCTTGCGGCTGGCGTTTCTCAGGGCAGGACCGAGCGTAGTGTCCACTTCCGCCACAGTAGAGACATAGATTCCCCTCCCGACGCCGCACCTTCTCTGTGGGGGAAAGGCGTGGCCGCACTGCCCCGAGCTGCATAGGCTCCTCCGATAACTCAGTTGTGACCGTGGGGCTGCCGGAAGAAACTGGTGCCGAGAACTGGAGGTGTCGTCGGCCCCGGGCCTGGCGACGATCCTCCAGCCAGTCGTCTATCTGTAGACTCCGTTGAATGAGAGTGTCTAGCGTGGTGGGGCGTTCCATTGTGGCCAGCTGGTCCAGTATCTCATCCGAAAGCCCTTCGAGATACTGGTCCCGCAGTGCCGAGTCGTTCCAGGTCAAGTCCTGTGCCAACAGCCGAAACTCCGTGGTATATGCGGCCACCGTGGACTCGCCCTGTTTCAACCGCCGAATCGCCCGGTTGGCTTGACTCCCTTTCTGGGGGTTGCCGAACGCAGCCTCCAAAAGATTGCAAAACCCTGTATAGTCTGCCAGCAAGGGGGAGTCTTGCCTGAGTAGCGGCAACGCCCACTTGGCCGCCTGGTCCTTTAACAAACTAATCAAAAAGTGCACCTTGGTGCGGTCGTCAGGGAAGTTCCGGGCTCGCCCCTGAATATACAGCTTGGCTTGGGCGAGGAACATGGGAAAGCTGGCCGGGGCCCCATCAAATTTCTCGGGCAAAGCCACTGGGTACTTGCCAGGAGCCGGGGCGTCGGCCCCAGGAGCCGGTAGGGCTTCCAAGCGCTGCTGAAGTGCCGTAACCGCGTCGCTGAGCTGCTGCACGGTGTGAGTCAAGGCCTGGTTCTTCTGGGCCAAAGCCACCGGCGCAGCCGCCTGGTCAGCCATGGCCTCTGGCTCTTCCCGAACGCACCCCAACGAAGGGGGAGTGCGGGTGTGGCGGGAGCAAACTGTGCTGGACCCGGTGGAAAGGTACCGTGAGCGTAGTCTGAGTCCACACGAAGAGGGGCGAGGTCCGAGGCGGAGAGCCGAGCGGAGAACAGGAACGCTGGAACAGGAGGCCGAGCAGGGAACAGGAACACCGGATGGTCAGGAACAGGAGGCCGAGCAGGGAACAGGAGCACCGGATGGTCAGGAACAGGAGGCCGAGCAGGGATCAGGAACACAGGAAGGTCCAAAGCCAACAACGACGTTGCTCCTGCAACCTGGGGCCGGGCTGACTGGGCTTTTATCCTCTTCTAAGGCCAGGGGCGGTCCCGGCCCCCAGGAGCCCCGCCTCCTCTGGCCTTAAGGCGAGCACTCCTCCTGGGAGCAACCAGTTCCCTTCGCCTCTCTGCCCTAAGCCTCTGCAGATCAGGAGAGGCCGAAGGGTTACTGGGCCCTGGAGGAGGCTCACCTGTAGCCACTGAGTCCTCAAGCCCCTCTGGGGCCTGAAGGGTTTCACCTGGGGCCAGCTCCTGGTGCTCTGCCACAGGTGCAGGCTCTTCAGCATCTAGGCCTTGCCCCAGTTCAGCCGGCCCTGGAGGCGGGGACTCCTGTGCAGGCTGGGATTCCTCTGGTTCATCCTCTGAATCGGAATCCCAGGCCATCACACTGTGGGGGTTCCAAACCAGAGACCTTTTAGATACCCCAAACCTCTGCACCATATAAAATCTGGGCCATTGTTTTAGCTTTATACACAGATAGAGCTGGGTTAACCAGATTTCCACCTTTACAGGCAGCGAATTTCAAAATAGCTTTTACTGATTTAAAGGCTTGCAATTTAATATTGGATAGCTGTCTATTCCAAGATGCTGTTTCTGAATACAGTGGTACCTCGGGTTAAGAACTTAATTCGTTCTGGAGGTCTGTTCTTAACGTGAAACTGTTCTTAACCTGAAGCACCACTTTAGCAAATGGGGCTTCCCGTTGCCGCTGCGCTGCCGCTGCACGATTTCTGTTCTCACCCTGAAGCAAAGTTCTTAACCCGAGGTAATATTTCTGGGTTAGCGGAGTCTGTAACCTGAAGCGTATGTAACCTGAAGCGTATGTAACCCAAGGTACCACTGTAAAGCAATCCCAGATATTTGAGCGTATTTACTGTGAGGAGAACCTGAGGTTACAGGATTAAACAGCTCAGAGTGTGCGTCCTGCCTACTGTGGGGCGGAGAGACTCTGCGTCACTTCCGAAAGTCTCAGTTCTTTTTCTATTTTGCTTTAGTTTTGTATGGAGCAGACGTGCCTTCACGATGTTCCGTACCCTGCTAGATAATGGATAGTTTCTGCTGTAAATAAACTGCCTTTAGCTTTTAGTAACTCTGTGTGAGACTCTGTTTATGCACACTGAAGCACAGTAGACAGAAGCTGATTTCTCTGAATGCTGCCAGACTCTGCTTTTGCTCAGAGCTTTGGAATGCAGGCTGCGATGCTGAGCGCAGTGGAAGCGGGCTGGACGCCAGGCTTCTCTGGACAATAAATCACTTCAGCGTATGTAACCCAAGGTACCACTGTAAATCAATCCCAGATATTTGAGCGTATTTACTTGGTTTATGATGTGATCATCCAGGTGGCAAACATGCTTTTTAGGGCGCTTCCCAAATACAATGACCTGTGTCTTATCGTAGTGTCAGGGGTTCAGGAGCAGAGGCAAAGCAGAGTGAGCAAATCGAAAGTGAGGAGGAGGAGTACGAAGGGGGAGCAGGCAGTGACAGTGGGCAGAGTCAATCCACAAGCCTCTCTAGCGAATCGGAGGACTCACAGAAGGGAGCACCGATGGCCAGAGCGAGGGGGGTTCCAGGGGGGAAGCCCCAGGAGGGAGGGGCCAGCGGGGAGTCCCTGAGCAGCAGTTGGAAATCAGGACCAGCTTCTCCACCAGAGCGCAGTGGGGAGGGGGAGTCCCAGGAGTCGGGACCAGTGTTCTCATCTCCAGCGGGAGGAGAGGAGTCAGGCTTGGCAACACCCACATCAGGGAGCGGGGAAACGGTCAGAAGGAAAATTACCGGCTGGGCGCGCGCGCCAAGTTCAAATGTACAGGAGAGCGGCACAGCAGGGAGTCCTGACAGGGAGCCAGGTCCTAAAGCCCGCCGAAAGGAAGGGCGAGACTCAGGGGGGTCAGCGTCAGAGGAATCCAGGAAGGAGGTAAGATCAGAGGGCAGAAGGACCCAGAGGAGGAAAGAACAGCGTAGGAGGTGGAGCAAGGCTAGAATCTTAAACTGGTGTGGGTTCAGCAGCGAGTCAGAGGGAACTTAGCCGGTCTAGCGTCAAGACGTGGGTCTGCGCGCCCAGAGCTTGGAAATGGAAACTAAACTTCAATAAAGACTTTTGTATATGACATCCACTGGGCGCTGGTCCTCTGTGAGCTGGGACCTAGCGGCAGGCCTGACAGTAAGTTCCCTCTCTGCTTTTTTCCATCAATTTTACAACCTCGTGGCGTGTGGGAAAGCAGCGGGGGGTGAAGATTGGTGCTTCGCGAGCTCACGAAAAACAGGGAAATGACTACCGAAGAGAAGATAGCGAGTCTGCAAAACGCAGTGACGCAGCTGACCGCAGAAATTGCAGCGTCCAGAAAGAAGGAACAGGAAGCAGCTGCTGCCTACCAGGATCTGCAAACCAGGTTTGAAAAGCTCACTACACAGAGGCTACCAGCCACCAGACCAGAAGGGATTGGGCTGGGGAATAGAGGAGGGAGCCTTGTGTCCCATTTCAATGGGGACTTGCAGGAGTATCCTAACTTCAGAGCAGATGTAATATATGCCCTGCAGCTGCTAGACCAGGACTTCAAAAATGAGGAGGAGAGAGTGGGATTTATTGTTTCGCATTTGCGGGGAGAGGCGAAATCGTGGCTGCGGAATCTCTGGAGAGATAAGGATCCAGCCCTCCATGATGCAGTTGCCTTCGTTAAAGCGATGGATGCGTGTTTTTTGTCTGAGATTGATGTTGACATCGCCAGGAGACAGATTCATGGGCTAAAGCAAGGGAGAGCCACGGTCCGGCAGTATCATTCACGCTTTTTCGCATTGATTAATTCACTGGGGTGGGAGAAAGACTCAGCTGCCGTCAAAGACCTGTTCTGGGAGGGGCTGAATGGAGCTGTGAAGGACGAGATTGCAAGGGGGGAGAGACCCCAAACCACCAAAGAGGTTGTGCAGAGGGCTCTTACGATTGGAGTGAGGCTGGAAGGACGCCCTTGGGAAAAAGAGGAAGGGCATTGGGGACGCACACCAACGAAAGCACCACCCCCCTTTCCCAAGGAAGCGGCGCGAGCTAGATCCCTGCCTCCAATGGGAGGGGGAGAAGAGCCGATGGAGATAGGTGGTGCTAAGGCTCAGTCCACAGCTGGAGCCCTAACGCCGAGAGCAGCCAAAATGAAGCCTCCTAGAGGGACCAGGAAGTGCTACATCTGCGACAGTGCTCAGCACATGGCAAAAGAGTGTCCCCAGCGGTTTCACAAGCACACTGCAGCAGCAGCGACAGTAACAGAAGCAGTGCAGCAAAGAGAATCACAGCAGGAAAACTCCACTGTCTGGCTGGAAATGGAGCCTCTGGGGGCCAGCCAGACAAATCAGTGAAGCAATCCCCAGGGACATTGCAGCCCACGGACCCCCTCCCACCCAAACCAGTGGTGCAGCTCACCGCATCCCTTCAACTTCCCAATGGGCTCACTGTGGAAATTCCCATTACCATTGATTCTGGGAGCAATGCAGATTTTATAGGCATGGAGTTCGTCCAGCAACATGGCATAGCCCTTCTGCCAGCGACGGTACCTCTGAACGTCGTCACGGTGGACGGCAGAGAGCTACTGGGAGGGCAAGTGCTGCAGCAGACGCCGCCTATGGTGATGCGTATTGGTAATCACCGCGAAGTCATCAGCTTCAACGTCACCAGACTGTCGGACACGCCCATAGTGTTGGGCATGAGTTGGCTGGATAGGCACAGCCCGGCGTTAGCTTGGTACCAGCGTCAACTAACCTTCGGCTCCTCCTACTGCGCAGAACACTGCATCCTGGCTGACTTGGAAGGTGAGGGGCATGAGGATGGACCACAGCTAAACTTCGGCATGTTGCAAGCAGTACCCAACAAGTACAAAGAGTTTTTGGAGGTCTTCTGCGAGAAGGAGGCGGACAAGCTGCCGCCCCACAGACCCTACGACTGCAAGATTGACCTCCTGCCGGGGGCGACGCTGCCGACGGGGAAACTGTACTCCATGTCTGAAGATGAATTGCAAGAACTCAGAGAGTTCATAGAGCACAACTTGAAGCGGGGATTCATCAGGGAGTCCAAGGCGGCAGGGGGCAGTCCCGTGTTCTTTGTAAAGAAGCGGGACACGCCCCAGAAGAGGTTGATCGTGGACTTTCGCGTCTTGAACCAGAAAACCAAGCCCTCAGCCTTCCCTATGCCCAAGATCGATGACCTGCTGGCGACGGTGAGGAAGGGTCGCATCTTTACCAAATTGGATCTGCGCGGAGCGTACAATCTCATTTGCGTGAGGGAAGGCGACGAGTGGAAAACGACCATGTTTACGCCGCTGGGAACTTATGAATATAGAGTTATGCCTTTTGGATTGAAAAATGGTTCCCACTGTTTTCAAGCCTTCATGCATCATGTCTTGGCGGGTCTCCTCTACAAGAAGTGCGTCTGCTTCCTGGACGACATTCTGATCTTCTCAGAGTCGCAAGAGGCTCACGAGAGAGATGTCAGGGAAGTTCTGCAGAGGCTGCGGGAGCACAGGCTGTACGCCAAGCTGGAGAAGTGCCAGTTCGACAAGACGGAGGTGGATTTCCTAGGCTACAAACTGTCCGACAAGGGACTGGCCATGGACGGTGCCAAGGTACGAGCAGTGCTGGACTGGAAGAGCCCACGCAATAGGAAGGAAGTCCAGAGGTTTGTCGGCTTTGCCAACTTTTATCGCAAATTCATCAAAGGTTTCGCCATGCAGACAGCGGCCATCACCGACACCCTCAGTTCCAAGGAGAAGAAGTTCATCTGGACGGAGCAGGCGGAGCAGTCCTTTCAGAAGCTCAAGCAGCTCTTCGCTTCCGAGGAAAACCTGCTACACGTAAATCCCAGCAGGCCCATGAGAGTGGAGACGGACGCCTCGGACAGGGCCGTGGGAGCCGTTCTGTTGCAGCAAGACCACCAGGGGGACTGGAAGCCGTGCGCTTTTTACTCCAGAAAACTCAGCAAAGCGGAGCAGAACTACACCATCTGGGACAGGGAGTTGCTGGCCATACATGCAGCCTTCAAGGCGTGGCGGCACTTTCTTGTCGGAGCCAAACACACGGTGCAGGTCCGCACAGACCATAAGAACTTGGAGTATTGGCGCACGGCGAGGTTCCTGAACCAGCGACACATCCGCTGGGCGGAGTTTTTTGCAGACTTCGACTTCAGAATTGAGTACATCCCAGGAGACAGCAACGTCTTGGCGGACGCGCTGTCCAGGAAACCGCAGTATCTGGAAGCAGAGGCACCGGCGGCGGCCAAGCACATTTTCACACCACAGGCGTGGGCATGCGCGTCAGCCACGGTGGACCTGGACGCGGTACGCCGCGCGCTGCAAACGGACTCTTTCGCCCGGGCCAAGATGGAGGAGCTGCGCAGCGGCACGGCGAGGGACGACGAATTCCAAGTACGCGACGGCCTGCTCCTCCGCAAGGGAGTCCTCTACGTACCAGGAGACAGCCTCCGTGCGAAGGTACTGCAACAGCTGCACGACGCGCCCAGCGCCGGGCACTTCGGCAAGGAGAAGACGGTGGCATTAGTGGCCAGAGACTTTTGGTGGCCTAAGATGCGGGGGGATGTAGCGGACTACGTCAATAGGTGCGACACCTGTCAGAGGGCCAAGCCTGTACACCAGCCGCCGGCGGGCCTGTTGGAACTGCTACAGACGCCGTTCGAACCGTGGGAGAGGGTGGCACTGGACTTTGTCACGGATCTGCCTAGCTCGAGGGGCAAGACAGCAGTACTCGTGGTAGTAGATCTGTTCACCAAGATGGCCCACTTCATTCCTTGTGCGAAGGTGGCCACGGCCGAGCAGACCGCTAAGATGTTTATAGACCACGTGTTCAAGGTGCACGGCCTACCACGGTCTATTTTGTCCGACAGGGGGCGCCAGTTCATCTCCAACTTCTGGCAAAAGCTGATGGGTTTCCTGAACGTCAAAGTCAGCCTGGCGTCGGCGAGACACCCGCAGACTAATGGGCAGGCGGAGAGGGTCAACGCCATCATGCAGCAGTACCTGAGATGTTACGCGAACCAGCAGCCCTCGACCTGGGTGGACTATCTACCGTTGGCTGAGTTTGCCTACAACAACACGAAGCATGCGTCCACGGGGGTGACACCGTTTTTCGCCAACAACGGGCGGCATCCCAGAACCTTCCCGGGGTTGGACACAGTGAGGGAGGGGGAGCCGCAGGGAGCAGAGGCCGTGGCAGCGGAGTTGCAGGAGATACACAAGCAGCTCAGGAGGCAGTTAGAGATGGCGAAACAGGCTTACAAAGTGCAGGCAGACCGACACAGGAGGGTTGGGGAAGACATCCAGGTGGGAGACTGGGTCTGGTTAGCAGCCCAGGCAGTTCCAGCCAGATCGTTGGCCAAGAAGAAACTCGGACACAAGCAGCTAGGGCCTTACCAAGTAGAGGCGCAGATCAACCCAGTGGCCTTTCGGTTGACACTCCCGGAGGGGTCCAGAATGCACCCGGTCTTTCATAGATCAGTGCTCACACCCTACAGAGAGCCCCACAGGTTTCAGGCGCCAGGGACGGCGCCAGACCCGCTCAGGGAAGCGCCCAAAAAGGGGGGGTCGCCGAGAGGGGAGCCACTTAATGAAGCCACGGAGATTTTAGACTCAAGGTGGGGGGAGGACGGGATTGAATATCTTCTCGCCGCAGAGGATACCCCGGCCAGCACCAACAGGTGGGTGCCGGATTACGCGGTGGAGGAGCAGTGGCTCAAGGAAGAATTCCATACGCTTTTCCCGCACAAACCCATGCCGGCGGGCTTTTTCGACGACTGTCTGTTCACACCCACCCTTTCAGCCAGCACCTTCAGGGGTTTCTCTTCAGCGGAGG
Organism: Podarcis erhardii; assembly: GCF_964252035.2. Taxonomy (NCBI): domain Eukaryota; kingdom Metazoa; phylum Chordata; class Lepidosauria; order Squamata; family Lacertidae; genus Podarcis; species Podarcis erhardii. The sequence goes on along the minus strand of NC_138506.1, from coordinate 21,141,470 downwards.
ACTCGGTTCCGGGAGGCAGTTCCCCAGAGGGATCGCTCTCGGGTTTTGGCACGGGGGGATCTTATTGGTGGGAGGACCAACCTGAAGTGGGCTGGCGCAGAGACAGGCTGAAGGGACCCGGGGAAGTGGAGTCCCCGCAGGCGACAGGGGGAGAAGGGGTCTTGGGTGATTTGGGGGCGGACTCAGATTTCGAACACACCGCTCAGGAGATGGAAGCGGAGGAGATCGCCGTCGACGAGCCCTTGGGGGACTTCCCAGACTTATCCCGATGGCTGCATGCCTCGGGGGACGAACTGTATCCTGGACTCACCCCCACAACACTGGAGCACCCGGAACCCGCACCGAAAGAGGGGGAGGGGGGAAGGGGGGGCTTCGAGGGGGGGATGGATGTCAGGGGTTCAGGAGCAGAGGCAAAGCAGAGTGAGCAAATCGAAAGTGAGGAGGAGGAGTACGAAGGGGGAGCAGGCAGTGACAGTGGGCAGAGTCAATCCACAAGCCTCTCTAGCGAATCGGAGGACTCACAGAAGGGAGCACCGATGGCCAGAGCGAGGGGGGTTCCAGGGGGGAAGCCCCAGGAGGGAGGGGCCAGCGGGGAGTCCCTGAGCAGCAGTTGGAAATCAGGACCAGCTTCTCCACCAGAGCGCAGTGGGGAGGGGGAGTCCCAGGAGTCGGGACCAGTGTTCTCATCTCCAGCGGGAGGAGAGGAGTCAGGCTTGGCAACACCCACATCAGGGAGCGGGGAAACGGTCAGAAGGAAAATTACCGGCTGGGCGCGCGCGCCAAGTTCAAATGTACAGGAGAGCGGCACAGCAGGGAGTCCTGACAGGGAGCCAGGTCCTAAAGCCCGCCGAAAGGAAGGGCGAGACTCAGGGGGGTCAGCGTCAGAGGAATCCAGGAAGGAGGTAAGATCAGAGGGCAGAAGGACCCAGAGGAGGAAAGAACAGCGTAGGAGGTGGAGCAAGGCTAGAATCTTAAACTGGTGTGGGTTCAGCAGCGAGTCAGAGGGAACTTAGCCGGTCTAGCGTCAAGACGTGGGTCTGCGCGCCCAGAGCTTGGAAATGGAAACTAAACTTCAATAAAGACTTTTGTATATGACATCCACTGGGCGCTGGTCCTCTGTGAGCTGGGACCTAGCGGCAGGCCTGACACGTAGTTTATAGATAAAGCATTCCTCGTGCAATATGAACTTAATTTCACAAGCATTCGTCTCAGGCCCACCTGGGTTCTAGATACAAGTACTAGGTCATCAGCATACATTAATACTGAGAGTTTTTGGTCGAGAATTGTGATGGGGCAAACTGTAGACCCTCCAGTTCTTTAACCATGTCATTAATATAACAATTAAACAGGAAAGGTGCCAAAATGCATCCCTGTTTGACTCCAGTAATGGTCTTAATTCTAGTGGTGAGATGGTCAGCCAGATCCACCTTTACTTGTATTGATGTGTCAGTATATAATGTTTTAATGAGAAACAATAGACGGAGGTCTATATTTGTCTTTTCCAGTTTCTGCCACAATGCATGTATTGGGACCGTATCGAAAGCTGACTTTAGATCGATAAAAGCAACATATAACTTTTGCTTCAAATTATGGATGTATTTACATAGCAGAAAGTTCATCACAAAGCACTAGTCCTCTTTGGAAACCTGCCTGGACTTCAGATATCACCTTATTTGTATCTGCCCATTCTTCTAGTCTCCCAAGAAGGAGCCTGGCATATAGTTTGGAGGCTACATCTAACAAACTAATGGGTCTATAATTGGCAGAGTTTTTCTTATCACCCTTTTTATATATTGGGGCAATTATACTCAGCTTCCACCATTCCGGTATGCGGCCTGAGCTGTTAATGTGTGAAAGCAGTTTTGCAAAAATGGGTGACCAGAAATCAGGTCTTATCTTATAGATCTCCATTGGGATTATGTCTTCTCCTGGAGCTTTATGGGCTAGTTGGCTTACGATTAGCCTCTTGATCTGATTGGGCATGACATCTGGCCATTCTGGCAGTTCTAATAACTGAGTATAGGGAAAATGTGAGGCTGAGTCAGGACGGGGGATGAATAAGTTTTGTTTGGGCTTATTTCACTTAGTTTCGTTTTTTTGGGTGTGCACGCATATTCACCCAAAAAAAAAAAAAAAAAAGGAAAATGACGTGAAATAAACCCAAACAAAGCAAAAAAAGGGGGGGTTGTGTCAATATGCATAGAAAATAGACGGAAAAGCTTTGTTTAGGCTTATTTTGCTTTGTTTCGTCCTTTTTCGGTGTGCATGCATATGAATAAAAAAAACGCAAAATGAAGTAAAGGAAGCCAAAACAAAGCAAAACATGTGATTTTTGGATCAATATGCATAGAAAGTAGAAAAATAAGCTTTGTTTGCATTTATTTCACTTGCAATTGGGTTGAACCACAGGTACTACAGGTTACACGGAAAGGGGGAGGATGTTAGGATAGTTCCGTTCCACCTTAAAAAGTCAGGCATGATTATTGTGTATCACATGCCTGTTTACTCCCAGCACTGTTCTTGCTGGGAGCTTACGTTTTGTATATAGCTTTTGTTCCGGCTTTTTTCCTGAACACGGAGGCAACCAGTCATGTTTTTCCTTTGTTCTGATCTATGTTGAATAAAGCTGTAAATATGCTCTCCTGTCTGAATCTTTCGTTGTGGAGACTCTGTTGAAAGGGTGTGCACGGGTCTTGGAATGTCTCTGAATGTCACTTTTTTTTGTCAATATGCATAGAAAGAAGACAAATAAGCTTTGTTTGGGCTTATTTCACTTCGTTTTGTCCTTTTTGGGTGTGCATGCATATGAATCAAAAAAATGGAAAGCAAAGTAAAAGAAGCCAAAACAAAGCAAAACATATGATTTTTGGGTTAATATGCATAGAAAGAAGACAAATAAGCTTATTTCGGACTTAATTCACTGCGTTGCTTGTTTTTTGGGTGTGCATACATATTCACACAAAAAAGAAAAAGGAAGTGAAATAAACCGGAAAAAAAAGAAAAGCATGTGTGAGACTTCCGGAGGCGGCGCGAATGGCAATGGCGGTCCCCTGCTCTTTGTGAAGGGGAAGCTCCACAGAAACGGGTTGTCCGCTACGGGGAAGCGGAGACCCTTGCTGGAAAACCACAGGCAGCGATAGCCTGTGGCCGTGGGACTCGGCGGGCACCATTAGCGCCCCCCGAAATGGCAAAGGGACTCCGTAAGGGGCTCCGGAGCGTGACGGGGTTGGCGCGGTGCTGTGAGTCGATCGCTCCTTCTGTGGGGTGAAGCCGCAAAGCTGCTGTCGGTGAGCGCTGACCTTTTTCCTGGGACTATTCGGCTAAAAAACAACTACCCGTGAGTAGGTGAAGTATAATGAACCGGGGATTAAATACAGCTTAATTTGGCACTGAAGCGGGAGGCGCAACCAGGAAGTCCGTCTCCCGGCTCTGTTTAAAGATTTAAAGCAACGACGCCTAATTTACTTATGCTTTGGAAACTGTGACTTTAAAAGAACTAAATCTGAACATCAAATAGAAGATGCCACCTCAACTAAATTGAGGTGGAAGAGGGAAAACTTGACTTTTACCTCTTCATTTGTGGATTTACAAAAATACTTTGAACTCCCGGCAATCGGGCTGCCAAACTATCAGAACTGTCAGGCTGCTTGAACTGTCATATTGTAACTCGCACTTTTTGGAGACATTGTAACTTTTCTATGACTAACTCTGCAAAAGTTAAAGGACTTGGAAGGTTTTCTGCTACTGTTGTAAACTTTTAAGGGACACTTTGTAATTTGGGAAAGACTTTATAAATTGTGACTTTTTAGGATAAACATAGTGTCCCTCTAGTGGAGTATTGAAGCTGTACAACTACTGGGGGATTTCTCCATCTTTGGACTTGGGGATTTTCCATGGGAAAAACAGACCGTGGGACTGACCTTGGCTCATAGACAGAAGTGGGATGAGTGGGAAGACAAGATCAGCTAAAGCCAAAACACAGCAGCCTAGTATAATTTCACAGCTACGCAGAGCATCTGTTCCCACTGTCCCTGTGGCACAAAAGGAAGATTTAGATCAAACCAGGCCTGAAGGAATGGCCACAGGAGGGGAATTTACCTCAGTGTTAAATAAAATTTTTGAAAAATTGGATGGCGTAAGTAAGCAAGTGACTGAACAATCAACTAAAATTGACCAAAATACAGTCAGTATTAATAATTTGACTCAGCAAGTCAGTTTAAATGCTCAATCTATTGGGAAATTATTGGAAGACACTACATTAAATCGTAAAACGGCTGAGGAGGCCAAACAGAAAGTAGAGGCTGTGCAAGAAGAAATTAAACCTATGCGTAAACAGATTGGTGAACATCAGGCACTTCTGTCTATGATAGAATTAAAAAATAAGGAAAATAACCTCAGAATTAAGTCAGTACCAGAACTTGAAAAGGAGGACTTAATTGAGTATTTGACACAGGAATTTGCAGAATTTTGGTCTCTGGAAGAGGATAAAGACTTTAAGATTGTAAGTGCATTCAGACTTGGAAAGGGAGGGAGGAAGATCAAGTCGAGAGACTGTCTGGTCTCCCTCAGAACGAAGGAAGAAAGAGATAAGATACTGAGTGCGCACCTTCAGAAGACCTTAGAGATCAAAGATTCAAGAGTGGAAATTTACAAGGACATCCCGAAACACTTACTTGAACTCAGATCTAACTACGGAGATTTAGTGACATTATTGAGAAGTAACAGAATCGTCTTTAGATGGGAGTTCCCCCAGGGGCTATCCTTTACCTTTAAAGGGAAAAAGGTTAAAATTAAATCTGCTGAAGACAAGGAAAAATTTTTGAGTGACTACGGAGAAGACCTTCAGAAAGGGACCGAGGAAGAATTAAGAGCCTTAAGATCTGGACCATTAAGTTCTGCACTTACACCCTTGGGACTTGACGAGCCTGGGAAAGCGATACCACCGTCAAAGGAGGAAGAAATTTTGGGAGCAGTAGGAGGAAAATAGAACTACTTCAACATGTCCCTGCAACTGTTAAGTTGGAACATTCATGGTTTGAACTCCCCTGAGAAGAGGAGGAAAATTTTTCATTTATTAAAAAAGGAGCAATTGGACTTAATTTGTCTACAGGAAACACATGTGATTAGGCTCCACAGGAAAGTTTTAATTAACAAAAGACTAGGCCAAGAATTTATTTCATCGGATAAAGTAGAGAGGAGTTGTTATTTATGCAAAAGAAAGCCTATCACCAAAACTTCTTTTTAAAGATGAGCAAGGAAGAATTTTGGCAATTGAAATTCAAACCCAAGGAGAAAAATTTTTGATTTTAGGAATTTACACACCAAATGAGGGGAAATCGGAATTTTACAAGAAGTTGCATGAGACAATGTTGGACTATATGGACTACAATAACATCATTATGATGGGAGATATGAACGGAGTGGTATCTACGAACATGGATAAAGCACAAAAACAGATTGTAACAAAAGAGGGCAGATTACTGAAAACTTTTTTTGAACTGACTGACAATATGGACTTGATTGGCATTTGGAGAACTAAAAATCCCCTAGGTAGAGAAGGGACGTTCTTCTCTGAAGCCAAAATGACATGGACTAGAATTGACCAAATATGGATAACCAGAGGACTGGCACCTAAGACAAGAAAGGTGGAAATCTGCCCAAAAACTTGCTCCGACCATAATGCTGTAAAGATGGAAATGAAACTAACACCTATCGGTTCCTTCAGATGGAAGATGAATGACACCTTATTAAGAGATCAAGAGATTGTCAAGAAGGCCCAAAAGACCTTGAGAGACTATTTTGAAGTAAATTTGAAAACCACGGTTGAAAAAAGAGTAATCTGGGACGCAAGCAAAGCGGTCATGAGAGGGTTCTTGATACAACAGAATGCAATAAAAAAGAGATCTCAAAATGAGAAAAAAGACAAAATTTTGGAGAAAATAAAAGAAGGAGAGAAGAAACTAAGATCGAAACCAAAGTCACAAGAGATTCTGAGAGAAATTAAGTTATATCAAGTACAATATATGAAACTGATAAATCAGGAAGTAGAGTGGAAAATTAAAGAAATGAGACAAAAGACTTTTGAGTCAGCTAATAAATGTGGAAAATTATTAGCTTGGCAGTTGAAAAAAAGACAGAAGTTAAATACGATTACAAATCTTGAGATTGAAGGGAAAAATATTCAGAATCCGGTGGAGATTAGAAAGTGCTTCCAGAGATACTTTAAACAACTTTATACTCAAGGGCCACAGAAAGAGACTGATATAGACCAATTTTTAAGAACTAATGGATTACAAAAAATATCTCAAGAAAATAAGATAATGTTGAACTATAAAATTACAGAACAGGAGATTGAAGGTGCCATGCAGAATATGCAACTGGGCAAGTCTCCAGAGCCGGACGGGCTAACCTCCAAGTACTATAGGACTTTGAAAGACTATTTAATTCAACCACTAAAGGAGGTCTGTAATGAAATTATGGAGGGGAAGAAGGCGCCGGAGTCGTGGAAAGAAGCTTTCATCACACTTATACCGAAAACAGAATCTGAAAAGACACATCTTAAGAACTACCGTCCCATCTCCCTTTTAAATGTGGATTACAAAATATTTGCAGATATTTTAGCCAACAGATTAAAAAGCGTGTTAACTGAAGTGATACATAAGGATCAGGCAGGCTTTCTACCAGGCAGACATTTGTCTGACAATACAAGGAACATAATTGATATTTTGGAGCTGCTGCAAATGAATATTAATACAAAAGCAGTATTAATTTTTATTGATGCGGAGAAGGCCTTTGATAATATTTCTTGGAAATTTATGAAGAAAAATCTTAAGGGAATGGGAGTGGGACAGGGGTTTGAAAATGGTATAGATGCAATCTATTCAGAACAAAAAGCAAAATTGATAGTGAACAATGTGGTGACAGAAGAATTTAAGATAGAAAAAGGAACACGTCAGGGCTGCCCTATCTCTCCATCACTATTTATTTCGGTCCTGGAGGTGCTGTTGAACATGATTAGAAGGGATCGGTTGATTAAAGGAATTCAGGTCGGAGCCAAACAATATAAATTGAAGGCCTTTGCAGATGACCTGGTTTTGACATTACAGGAGCCAGAATCTAGTACGAAAAGGGTTTTAGAATTGATTCAAGAATTTGGTCATGTGGCAGGATTTAAATTAAACAAGCTAAAGACTAAGGTTTTAGAGAAAAACTTAACATCAATGGAAAAAGAAGGGTTTCAGAATGAGACAGGTTTAATTGTGGTTAAGAAAGTGAAATACCTAGGGATTAATATGACTGCAAAAAACCTGAATTTATTTAAAGATAACTATGAGAAATGTTGGTCAGAAGTTAAAATAGATTTAGAAATTTGGTCAAAATTGAAGCTTTGCTTGTTGGGTCGAATTGCAGCTATAAAGATGAATGTATTGCCAAAAATGTTATTTTTGTTTCAAACTTTGCAGATTGTGGACAAGATGGATTGTTTCAAGAAGTGGCAGAGAGACATTTCTAAATTTGTCTGGCAGGGCAAAAAGCCCAGAATAAAATTTAAAATATTAACTGATGCAAAGGAAAGAGGTGGGTTTGCCCTGCCAGACATTAAGCTTTACTATGAATCAGCAGCATTCTGCTGGTTGAAAGATTGGCTGCTTCTTGAGAACACTGACATTTTGGATTTAGAAGGTTTCAATAACGCTTTTGGGTGGCATGCATATCTATGGTACGACAAGGTTAAAGCCCATAGAGCATTCAAAAATCATATTGTCAGGAAAGCGGTGTTTAATGTCTGGACAAGATACAAAGACTTACTGGAAAGCAAGACCCCAAGGTGGTTGTCACCTTTGGAAGCTAAGGCTCTGAAAAGACTCAATATGGAGGCCAAGTGGCCGAAATATTGGGAGATATTAGAACAAGAAGGAGATATATTGAAATTGCAGAGTTTTGAGAAATTAAAAGATAAAGTGTGAGATTGGTTGCATTATTATCAAATTAGAGAGGCCTATAAATTGGATTAAAAAATAGGCTTCCAGGTGGAAAAATCAAAATTGGAAACAGAACTGTTAGAACCGAAAACTAAGATACTGTCAAGAATGTATAACTTGCTGTTAAAATGGAATACACAGGATGAAACGGTCAAATCAGCTATGATTAAATGGGCGCAGGACATTGGTCATAACATTATGTTTGCTGACTGGGAACAGTTGTGGACCACCGGTATGAAATTTACGGCATGTAATGCCCTAAGAGAGAATATTATGAAAATGATTTATAGGTGGTACATGACCCTGGTCAAGCTTGCAAAAATTTATAATTTGCCTGATAATAAATGTTGGAAATGTAAAGAAACTGAGGGAACATTCTTTCACCTTTGGTGGACGTGCCCAAAGGTTAAGGCTTTCTGGGAAATGATCTATAATGAACTGAAAAAGGTATTTAAATATACCTTCCTTAAGAAACCAGAGGCCTTTCTCTTGGGCATTGTCGGCCAACTGGTGTCAAAGAAAGACAGAACATTCTTTATGTATGCAACAACTGCAGCAAGAATACTCATTGCAAAATATTGGAAGACACAAGATTTTTTTTTTTTTTTTTAAATAATTTTTATTAAGATTTTCCAAATTAAAACAAATTAAATCCAATTTATAAACTTTTTCCAATAACTAGGACTTCCCCTCCCCACCCCCTCATGTATTCCAAATCTTCCAAATAAACAATTAGGTTCAACAAATTCTTGTCCCCAAATTGCAATCATCCTCCATTACCCAATTTAGCGTAATTCCCATCCCCCTAAGCTCGATCTATTCCCTTCCACGAGTTTCCTCCTTTAATACAAATAAAAAACGACAACATAGAATTAAATAATAATTTTACAACCTTTGGATTCCAACTTTCCCTCCCCTTTTTCCCTGTTACGTTTCTCCTAGCCCTCCATCTCTAATATCTTCCTGGAGTTCCCACATTACATTAAACACACATCCCTCTGATTCTTTGCCAGTCTTGTTAATTGCGAATGTCCAATCATTTAATTACGAATGTCCAATCCTAAAAAAAAAAAAAGTCTATCGAGAAGAGGGTCCATTTCTTCTATCCAGATTTTTATATCCAGGAGTAGAAACTCCAATTTTAATTCCATAAGCTTGTCAAATCTGGATATCCCAAATGTCCCCTTTCCCATTTCTGTCCAGTTCTTGTTGTTTCCTTATTCTTGTAGGCCATTCTCCTCCTTTTTGTTTCTCTGTTCTCCCACAGAAATGTTCTTTCTCCAAAAGTTTCTAATGTCCCTGCAGAGGCTTGTTGTTCAGGAACAAAACATTACATCATGATCCTTTCATTTTCCAACAGATAGTTCCATTGTTTCCCATAGTGTGTAGACCTCTGTAGACAAAATAATGTTCCATTTCTGCAGTTTCCCAGGAGATTAAAAGTTCTATTCAACTGCACAAGTTTCCTGTCAAAAACACATGCAATATCCCTCAGCTCCTCTAGATGGATTCCCATAACAAAGTTCCCTTCCAAAGCCCATCCACCAGTCCAAATAGCTTGTTTATCCTTATTTAGACAATTTGAAACAATTTATACTCAACTTATATCAAATGTAACCGGCAAAGTCCATAACCAAGTCTCTGTTACATTCTTCCGTTTTGACAGCTCCTTAACGGCTGTCAAAACCTGTCAAAACCTCCGTTACTCTTCTCCAAGCATTTCCACGTGCTCTTCTCCAGGCATTTTCACGAATCGCTCCAGGGGTTCCGGGGGGGGTGTTGCTTTTTAATACAAATTCCACTTTTCTCCTCCGGCTCAATCTTATAAATTTCCCTCGCGAAGTTGCTAATTCGGTGAAATTAGGTTACTCTCGATCTTAGTTATCCATTCCTTTGTTTTGGCTCTTCTACAATTTAGGGGGGGCTGACTTCCTTTTTTCCACCTCCCCCGTTCGCTCCAAATTTTAAAAATTTGTCCCCTTTTTTTAGTCCATATTCCAATTTACTCACGGGTTCTTCTTTTAGATCCGAATTTTCAATAGAAGAAGTCAGCGCTCTCCGCCGGATGGCATGCGGCTGCGCTCGGCAGGGATAGCAGAGAACTCAAGCACCACGCTTCTCCCCGGCACCCGATCCGGAGCCTTTAAAAAGGCTCCTTCACGAGTCGGGAGGGCGCTAACGGTGCCAGCCGAGTCTCCATGTCCACGGCCTCCTCTGGCCGTGGTTTTTAAGGGTCCCCGCATCGCCGGTGCGGTAGGACCCAGCCCCTGCCGAGCAGACTCCCTCCGGAGCTCGGAGGGAGTCCGCCATTCGGCGATGGCGCCAACCCGGAAGTCCCTGGAAGACACAAGATTTGCCCACCCTGGAAGAATGGCAGATGCAAGTGATAGACTACATGGAGATGGCAGAAATGACTGGCAGAATCCGAGACCTGGGAGAAGAGTCGGTGGAAGAGGACTGGAAGAAGTTTAAAGACTATTTGTACAAATATTGTAAAATGTTTGAATGTTAAAAAGATGTTGGATATAAAGACATTAGGCCTCTGGCATTAGTGACATAGTCAAAAGGAGTATGCAAAAAAGTGTGAAAAAGAAAGGGGGAAAAGACCAGAGTAATGCTATGTCAAATGTATATTAAGTGGTATAAGGGACTAAGTTATAAAGATTAGGTAAAAAATGATGTGGAAAGAGAAGAAAAACTGGAGACATAATAGGTTGAAACATATAATTATAAACGAGGTTTGAAAGAGGGTCAGAATTTGCTGAACTTGATTGTGTAAAGGGGAACACAAAAAAGGGAGATGTGAGGAAGTCAAGAAAGAGGGTTATAGAACTATGAAGTTAAAAATTGGATTTCTTCTTTGTTTCTTTTAAATGTTTTTATTGTGTGTTTTTTTCTTTTTCTTTTTTGATATATCTGTTTTTGTTGTATGTCTGTCTTACTTATGTTTTTGTTTTGTAAAATCTCAATAAATATCTATTAAAAAAAAAAGAAATTTCTTTTTAAAGATGAGCAAGGAAGAATTTTGGCAATTGAAATTCAAACTCAAGGAGAAAAATTTTTGATCCTAGGAATCTACGTGCCAAATGAGGGGAAATCGGAATTTTACAAGAAGTTGCATGAGACAATGTTGGACTATATGGATTATAATAATATCATTATGATGGGAGACATGAATGGAGTGGTATCTACGAACATGGATAAAGCACAAAAACAGATTGTAACAAAAGAGGGCAGACTACCGAAAACTTTTTTTGAGCTGACTGACAATATGGATTTGATTGATATTTGGAGAACTAAAAATCCCCTAGGTAGAGAAGGGACTTTTTTTCTGAAGCCAAAATGACATGGACTAGAATTGACCAAATATGGATAACTAGAGGACTGGCACCTAAGATAAAAAAGGTGGAAATCTGCCCAAAAACCTGCTTTGACCATAATGCTGTAAAGATGGAAATGAAACTGACGCCGATCGGTTCCTTCAGATGGAAGATGAATGACACCTTATTAAGAGATCAAGAGATTGTCAAGAAGGCCCAAAAGACCATGAGAGACTATTTTGAAGTAAATTTGAAAACTACGGTTGAAAAAAGAGTAATCTGGGACTCAAGCAAAGTGGTCATGAGAGGATTCTTGATACAAAAGAATGCAATAAAAAAGAGATCTCAAAATGAGAAAAAAGATAAAATTTTGGAGAAAATAAAAGAAGGAGAGAAGAAATTAAGATCGAAACCAAAGTCACAAGAGATTCTGAGAGAAATTAAGTTATATCAAGTACAATATATGAAATTGATAAATCAGGAAGTAGAGTGGAAAATTAAACAAATGAGACAAAAGACTTTCGAGTCAGCCAATAAATGTGGAAAATTATTAGCATGGCAGTTGAAAAAAAGACAGAAGCTAAAATACGATTACAAATCTTGAGATTGAAGGGAAAAATATTCAGAATCCGGTGGAGATTAGAAAGTGTTTCCAGAGATATTTCAAACAACTCTATACTCAAGGGCCACAGAAAGAGACTGATATAGACCAATTTTTAAGAACTAATGGATTACAAAAAATATCTCAAGAAAATAAGATAATGCTGAACTATAAAATTACAGAACAGGAGATTGAAGGTGCCATTCAGAACATGCAATTGGGCAAATCTCCAGGGCCAGACGGGCTAACCTCCAAGTACTATAGGACTTTGAAAGACTATTTAATTCAACCACTAAAGGAGGTTTGTAATGAAATTATGGAGGGGAAGAAGGCGCCGGAGACGTGGAAAGAAGCTTTCATCATGTAGCACCCTGCTTGTGGTTAACGCTTAGCTGGAATGAAATATTCAACGCAGCAATAGAGAAATTAAAATAGTAATTTATTTGTCAGACAAATAAATAAGAGGCACAGTGGTACATGGTTACCAAGCTCTGGCCTGGCCTCCTGCCATTCTGGCCAGCACTTATATTCCCTTAATCCAGCCCCCTTTGCTCCTCCTGTGGCTGCCTCTGTCCAATCAGCCTGGTTGAAATTCCTATTGGCTGTTTGCTAGAACCAATCACAAAAGATACACCCACAAAAGATACACCCACTTCCTTGCCCTTATAAGGGAGACAAAGAGCTATATATATGACATATAAGTAATAATATATCTTACATGGAATCTTAATTACCAGCTCACCTCTTGCCCTCCTTGCCCTATTGCCTTCTAAAACAAATGTTTAATCTTACATTTTTATGTTCAACAGATGTCAAGGATCTTGAGTTTCACATCAACATTGAAAGATTTCCTTCATTTAATGTTTCTAAACAAAATACCTGACAACTATATATCAAGACTGCTTGGATGGCGTCTTCTGTCTGGCAGGGGGGGGGGGCTGGTGGCTGACTTAATTTCAGGATAAATACAACTCTTACAACCATATGAAATAAGAATCTAGCATTCCTTAAATCCTTTGCATAATTACATTTAAGCCAATATATTTAAGCTAATATATTTCATACATTTATCATAGGTAGCCTCTTAAAAGAATAAAGCTTTTCAAAGTAAAAAGGAAGAAACTCAGTAAAACACAGCTTTTAAAAGAAGCCTCTTCAGTGTACACCTCCCCCTTTCCAGCCTCAAAATAAAATAGGAAGAAGCTGCTTCTTCTGCTGTCAGAGCCACCCTGGGTCCCAGCTCACAAGAGACCAAAGTCCAGTCCAAGCTATATACAAAAGGTTTTATTGAAGATCATTGTCGTCATTACATCCAAACTCCGTGGCTCCGCATCTGTTACCCTTAGATGTTAGAAGTCCCCTCTGAGTCCGTCCCTCCCCTGCACCAATTTAAGAGGCTTGTACTGCTCCACCTTTTCCTCTCTTTCCTTTTCCGCAGGGTCTTCCTGCCCCCCTGTCTTCCCTCTTTCCGGGACTCCCCAGAGGCTGAGTCTTCTCCCGCCTGCTCCCCCCTCCTTCGTGCTTTGGCACCAGGCTCCTCCTCAGAGCTCTCCTCATTTCCGCGCGCCTCTATATTTGAACTTGGCGCGCGTACGTTGCCTCTGACCTTCCTTTCTACAGTTACGCTGCTCTCGGTACTACACTCCTCCCTTTCAGGCAGGACGTCTTGCTCCGAACTCCTCCCCCTTCCTCCTTCCTGTCCTGCTCTTTCTGACACACTGGCAACTCCCCCCCCTCTACTCCGTTCCGACGGGGGAGCTGGTCCCGCTTTGCCACTCCCACTGGGGATTCCCTCTTCGTTCCCCTCTCTCTGACTGATTCCCTCTCTATTGCCCCTTGGCCTGACCAGGGGGGCTCCCTTCTGGGAATCCTCTGATTCGCTAGACGGACTTTGGGACAACCTCGGCTCGTTGTCGTCCTCTTCCTCCTCGCCCTCGCTCTCTGTCTCCTCTCTCCCTAAAACCCTGACATCTGCCAAGCCAGTTGCCTTTCCAACATTTAACACATTTTAACCTTTTTAACTCTCTCAGTTTAAGAAACAGCTTTAGAAGAGACTTTTCAAAAATGTTCTCTTTTTTTCTAGCTAAATGTTTTTCCCCATTTGCTCCTGGCCTTTGAACCTTAGAAAGAAGATCTGGCTCATTTTACTGGGAGGCACATTAGTATTATCTTACCCCATTCCTAATGGTGTTTTTTCAGCCTTGGGGCAGCATATGTAATTCTCCCTTTTTATGACTTTGAGAATTGTTTTTCTACTATAAATCAATGGGGCCCTCTTGTCTTAGGAGAATGGCCAAGGTTTTCTCTGCCTGGCATGAAACATTTGAAAATCCTTTTTAAGCTCATTTTTAAATACAAGCCTTGATTGAAATATATAGAAGCTTTGATAAAAATGCAGGCTTATGCTTAGGTGCCTCATTCCCCCCTTTCAAGCTCAAGGACCTTCATCCCAAGTGTCCTTGATAGCTTGACCTTCATCATATTCCTGAGGTAAAGCTCTGTATAGGGCCATGATATGAGGTAGAGTTTCATTTGAAACCATCTTGCTAATTGTACTTCTAAAACATGAAATGATACATGGCATCATACATAAAACCAATACTACTACTGTCAAGAAAAACAAGCAAGACAATAGTATCCCTTTGAGTCCTGTGACATTAGGTAACCAATTGGTGAGCCATCCCATATCCCATCCTTCCCATGTTTGTACTGGGACATGTGCTATATTCTCCATCTTTGTGGCCAACACACGGATTGCCTCACCATTATCAGAAATGTTAAAGCAACAGGCATTCCCTGTCAAGTTCAAGACTCCACATAGGCCTCCTTGCCTGGCAAGTACATAATCCATTCCCATTTTCAGCTGCAAAATGGCGGCTCTACTTTCATCCAACTGTTGTGCAATAAGTCTCAAACTCTGGGCCGTTGCATTGGTTACAAGTTCCACTACTGCTTGCAATCGAATTATTCTGTTTAGATTATAAATAGGATCCCGTGCCCCTTGTATGAGCTCACCAGGATTCCAGGAGGCAGGATCATAATAGGCTATAATGCGCTCTGGTGGCCAATCATCAGTACCGCTCCAACTTTGGGTACTTCCTCCTGCTATATGAGAAATATCAGCATTCCTTCGTGTTCGCCTGGCCGAACTAGTGGGCATAATCCACATTGGTGGTAATACCCAACCCAAGAAACAAGTCCCACTCCATTTGGAAGGGAGTTTCTTGTATGCCCATTCTCCACATATCCACCACAACCATCGGGTCTGAGGTTTTTGGTACGGGGAATACAGAAGGCGAAATACCAAAAGGGGTAGAGAGTTCACAGTGCAGTATGTTAGATTGCCTTTTTCTGTCACAGTTATGTTCCACACCACTTTCCATGCGTGAATAAAAGGAGGTGCACAGGGCAAGGTATTCCGAGTTCGATAGGTAGTACCGTGTGCCCAGGTATGACTATTCTTCTTATAATCCCAAGTATAGTGACAATGAGAAGAGCCTATCATGGGAGAATCAGCTGCATCTGATGATTTATGTACACAGAATTCCCCTTGTACAGGTATAACTCGTAATGGTTTAGTTGAGTTCCATCCGGGGAAATTCTGTATTTCAGTTTGGTGTGGCATTTCGCTTACCATACCAATAGCATCTAATGGTATCGGTAATAAGGGCATACCTCCCTCTGAATCATCTGGCCCAAGAGAGCAAACAAGGCAATTGGTCCTATTTGCAACATTAGCTACCATTTCAGCTAAACCTACCCACATATTGTGGTCATGGCTGAATCCATATTTAGCCAATTTGGTCAGATTCAAGGACCCTTCCCCTTCCCAAGGGATCAGGATTAATAATAAAATCATGTTGATGTCTAGTATATGCATTCCTTCCACAAAAGATTACCTTATTGTGATAGCAAATAATTATTAGCCCCAATATAATTCCCCCAGTGACAGAAATGGGGAACCACCAAGACCAAAACATATATCCCGAGGATCCCCAATGAGTAATATCTCTGATAATTGTTCCACAAGGGGGGCAGTCAATCAATTGTATTAGAGAATCTTTCCGTTCACAGTCGCTGGTTCAGACGCTCCTCAAGCTTCAGGCGTGCGCAGGTCAGCCAGCTTCCAGGTTGTGGCTGCAGCAGGCCGGTCGTCAAATGTTGCCCGTGACCTAGCCCGTTCCCGGTAGGGCTAGATACAGGGGTTTTTGGAGAGAGTTAGTTTTAAAGGATTAGAGGGGTCACCTTTGCACGTCCAACTGCCTTCGGACTTCTTCAAACGAGAGTGATGAATCTAGGGGGTCACCTCAGCTACCTTCACCGCTGTTGGAGTAGAGAGCAAGACGGTGTAAGGTCCACGCCACTTAGGTGCAAGTGGATCACGTTTCCACTCTTTCACCCATACGCTATCGCCAGCCTGGAACTGATGAATCGGCTCGGCAATGCTGCACGGCGTGCGCTCGAGGGCCCACCTGTTAAGAGAAACAAAAACACGGGAGAGAGATTGCACTTGTCCCTGTGTCACATGATCTCCTATTTGTTTAAGGTCAGCTGGAATATCCTGAACAAAGGAGGGCGGTCTCCCATACAGGAGCTCAAAAGGTGACAACTTAAGTCTTTTTGTGGGTGCACACCGAACACGAAACAGTGTTATGGGTAACACATCTACCCATCCCAATCCCGTTTCCTGGGTTAATTTTGCCAATTGGGTTTTCAGAGTCCGATTCATTCTTTCAGTTTTCCCTGAACTCTGAGGCCTATATGCTGTATGCAGTCTCCATTTTACTTGTAGGACTCGACATACATCTTGTACTACTTGATCAATGAACGCTGGCCCATTATCACTTCCAATGCATCTAGGTAATCCAAACCTTGGGATCAATTCAGTGAGGAGTCTTTTAGTTACCTCTCGTGCCTTTTCAGTTCGGGTGGGAAAAGCTTCAACCCATCCGGTAAGAGTATCTACAAACACAAGGAGATACTTGAATCCCTTAGAAGGGACCAGCTCTGTGAAGTCCACAATTAGGCTTTCCATGGGGACGTATCCCACATGCTGAATTCCAGGAGGTTGTACCGGTCCCTGCCTGGGATTGTTTTTAGCACAAAGAACACATTTCTGTGAAATGCAAGTTGCTAATTGTGATAGATTAATAATATACAACTTCCGACTGAGACTCTCTCTAGTTGCAGTACCGCCAAGGTGAGTAGATTCATGATAATTTCTTACAATTGTGCCTGCTAGATGATGAGGTACATAAATCCTATTGTCCGGCAGGATCATCCAACCGTCCTTCACAACTGCTCCTTCCTGTTCAGCCCACTTCCTCTCTTCTGGGGTATAGTGAGGTTTAACATCTTCTGGAACTACCTCTGGTATGAGGGCTGCTATAAATCCTCCCACAGGCTTTTGGGCTGCCTCTCGGGCTGCTTTGTCAGCAGCATGATTTCCTCTGGTTATTGGATCCCTTCCTCGTCCATGACCTTTGCAGTGCATTACAGCAATCTGTTCTGGAGCCCATACTGCTTCTAACAGGATTTCTACTTCAGGTCCATATTTCAAAGCCTTCCCGTGGGCTCCGATTAGACCTCTTTCTTTCCATAGAGCTCCATGTGCATGCAGGGTTAAGAAGGCATATTTTGAATCAGTATAGATGTTTGCCTTACATCCGGCTGCCAATTGCAGAGCTCTAGTTAAACCTATAAGTTCAGCCTTTTGTGCTGAGGTGCCAGCAGGCAAAGCCTCAGCTTCCACAACTTCCTCATTGGTGACCACAGCATATCCTGCTCGTCTGGCACCTTCATGCAGGTAACTGCTACCATCCGTATAATATACAACATCTGGATTTTTCAATGGCTCATCTTTCAGATCAGGTCTACTGGAATAAACTTCATCCATTACTTGGAGACAATCATGTGATTCCTCATCATCTACCTCTGGTAGGGGCAGCAAAGTCGCTGGATTGAGCATATTCACTACTCGTAGATGAATCCTGGGATTTTCACACAATAGGCCTTGGTATCTAGCCATCCTTGGGTTCGTTAGCCAATAACTACCCTTATATTCCATGAGTGTCAGAACAGCATGAGGTACATTCACATACATCGTCTGGCCAAAGGTAAATTTATCAGCTTCTTTGACAAGGCTCGCAGTGGCCGCTACTGCCCTTAGGCATGGAGGCCATCCTTTTGCTACTGAGTCCAATTGTTTAGACAAATAAGCTACTGGACGGTTCCAACTTCCTAATCTCTGGGTCAGGACTGCCGCTGCAATCCCATTCTGTTCATGTACATACAGCTGAAAGGGTTTTTCCGAATTAGGCAATCCAAGGGCTGGTGCCTCCATAAGTCGTTGTTTGATAACTAAAAAGGCTTGTTTCTGCTCAGGTCCCCATACGAATGGGTCCTTTTCTGCACCTCGAGTGCTTTCATGTAAGGGCTTGGCCAGACTACTGAAATCAGGTATCCATAGTCTACAAAACCCTGCTGTTCCCAGGAATCCCCTAAGTTGTTTTCTTGTGGTAGGTTCCTTGATAAGGCAAATAGCTTCTTTCCTCTCTGGTCTCAATGCTCGTTGTTGGTGTGAGATGTCAAAGCCCAAATATTTGACCTTTTCTAAACATAACTGTGCCTTTTTCTGGGAAACTCGGTAGCCAGCTTCCCAGAGCAAGTGGAGCAGTTCCTCTGTCCCTTCTTTACAGGTATCAAAATCCTTTGCAGCTAGTATAAGATCATCCACATATTGCAGAACCACCTTTTCTCCCGGTATTGAGGGGTAACTTGTTAGATCCCTCGCCAAGGCAGTGCCAAATAAAGTTGGGGAATTTTTGAATCCTTGGGGCAATCTTGTCCAGGTTAGCTGGCCTTTTGTTCCTGTCAAAGGGTCTTCCCACTGGAAGGCAAATATAGGTTGGCTCTGTGGTGCCAGCCGGCAACAGAAGAATGCATCTTTCAAGTCCAATACAGTAAAAAATGTTGCTTCTGGTGGGATCAAACTCAGCAAGGTATATGGGTTTGGTACATTTGGGTGCAAGGTCTCGATAGCCTGGTTTACGAGCCTCAAGTCCTGCACTGGCCTGTATTCATCTGTCCCAGGTTTTCGAACAGGCAAAAGGGGTGTGTTCCATTCTGATTGGCAAGGCTTAAGCAGACCATATTTTAATAGGCGGTCCAAATGTTTCTGGATGCCCTCCGCTGCTCGCCGGGGTAAGGGATATTGCTTTACAGATACAGGGGTAGCCATAGGTTTTAGGGTTACTACAATTGGAGCTATATTCTTAGCCATTCCTGGTGGGCTATTTTCGGCCCATACTCCTGGTGGCACCTGTAGAGTTCGGAGGAGCTTGTTTAATTCTGTATCCAATGTGGGTTGGACTTGCAAGGCTGACATTAGGCGCCATGATTGTTCCTTAGGTACTGAGAGGGTAATTATTCCTGCTGCTTTTGATGGCAGTTTCATTTCTGGACCTCGAGGAGTGAAAGTGATTTGGGCCTGCAATTTGGACAGCATATCTCTGCCTAAGAGAGGTATTGGACACTCAGGTATATACAAAAACTGATGGGTTAAACGATGTCCCCCAATCTGGCATTCCAAAGGTTGGAGGAAAGACCTCTTAGCTGACTGTCCAGTGGCACTTTTAATGATTACACTTTTGGATGCCTTTTTCTGCAATAGTTCTGGGAGTACTGAGTATTCAGCCCCAGTATCAATCATAAAATCTATTAAATGGCTTCCTAATTGAATCGTGACCGTGGGCTCCTGGAAGCCTAACTTTATGGAGTCCGGTCGTTCCTAGTCTTGAGTAAAATCCTCTTCTGCCAGTCCAATGAAATTGTCTCTACTCCGTCCCTGTCCTGGTCTCTGATATCTTCCATCTCGGATCATTCCCCGTCCCCGTCCCTGGTTTCTTGGGCCGGAGCCTGGGCCTGGGCCTGGGCCTGGGCGTACTTCTTCCAACCTCAGGGGTTCAGGACACTCCCGCTTCCAGTGACCCTCCTTCTTGCAATTTGCACATTGATTCCTTCCCAGTGGTGGATTCCTTCCTCGCCCTCGCCCTCCATTTAAGGGGCGGTGGTCTTGCTTCACTGCTGTGGCTAGCATTACCATCTTTTCCTTCTGCCACTTCTTCTTCTCTTGCTTCTCAGCCTCATCCCTATTCCGATAAACTCGGCGTGCAATGGCCATAATTTGGCTCATCAGCATCCCTTCCCATCCTTCTGATTTCTGAATTTTCTTACGAATGTCAGAAGCGCACTGGGCCACAAATGTAGCAGTAATCATTCTACTGTTTTCAGGGGCTTCAGGGTCAAAAGGAGTCCATATACGATAGGCTTCTTGCAGCCTCTCTAAAAAGTCTCCCGGACTCTCATTTGGTTTTTGTTCTACTTCTGAGACTTTAGACATATTAGTGGGCTTCTGGCATGCCCTGCGGATACCTTGCACAAGTGTCTGGCGGTAGGTGGTGAGTCTGGCCAGGTGAATTGCATTGTTTGGATCCCAATTAGGATCTTCCAAGGGAAAGTTATCTTGGAGATGACGGTCAATATTATAAATATTTCCCACTCTGGCCTGCTCACGCAAATATATCTGTGCCTTTTCAATTATGTCTCTCCTTTCCTCAGTGGTGAACAGAGTATTCAGGAGCTGGCGGCAATCTGTCCAAGTAGGACTATGAGTATTTACTATTGAAGTCACCAAGTCCATCATAGCCTGAGGTTTTTCTGCAAAAGATGGGGTGTGTGTTTTCCAATTCATCAGATCTGTAGTTGTGAATGGAATATATTGCAGGGTCGAAGTTCGAGGTGGCCGTGGTCCGGGTTGCCCATTAACCAGCGCAGGCTCCTCAAGTGCATCAAATACTCTTCTAAGAGGGGCTACTACGTGATCTTTCTCTTCATTTTGCTCTAGGGGCCTCAAATCATAGGGGATGGTATCTGTCGCAAGGCGTTCTTTTAGCAGCTTTATACGCCTGGCTGTATTGCTTGCTGACCGAGCAAGGTCTCCCTGTAACTTCTGTAATATTTCTCTGGGACTTGGATGTACAGGGGTTTGGGGTGGGCAATCAGTTGTTCCACTAAAGGAGACTGTAGATGGAGGTCTATTAGGAGTCACAGGTGGAATAACCACTTCTGCTTGGGCTTTATTATAGGACTCCAATGCCTCCTGAAGATATTTATCATAATCTATCAAGGAATCAAACTCTGTGACTCCACTCCCATTATTCATTCCAGTTTCTTGCCTTGGGGTTACAACTGGTGGAGTGTTTGGATTAAGCTCCCTTCGATGTGGAGCATAGGGTGGAGGTGGAAGCACCTCTTCCTCTGGCCCCTCAAAAATGGGTTTGAGTTTATTTGGCAAGATTCCTTTCCTAGCTTCGGCTTTTACAGCCAATAATTTGCATCGTTTGACTTTGCATTCCCTTATCCATGGAGGATTTTTATTTAATGTGCTCAGCCAGGAATCTATATATGGAAATTGTTCTGGGCACCCTCCAGTTTCTTTGGCGATATCAGTCCAAAGTTTGCTCACTAAATTTATATCAAAGGTTCCCTGGGATGGCCATCCAGTAATTTGTTTTGGCCATTCTAGTTCACATAACGTTCTCAAGCGCTCTGGCGTCATTTTGACTCCATATGCCCCTGAGAAGGCTTTCTTAAAATTATTTAACATACACTCAAGAGGTGTATTTTCCCCCTTTGAACCCCCAACTCCCATTGTATGGCCCTGTGAAGTATCCACTCAGTCACTCACAGACGCGCTTTGTGGGTTTCCTTGCCTAGATGGAGTCGCCTCACTAGGAACCGAAGTACTGCCCACTCCACACTCAGGTCAGCTACAGATTGCTCTGTACTTTCTCACACATACAATGCGCTGGATACTTCACCACACTCTACCTCCCAATTTTTCCCTTTCCCTACACCAGATCACCATCTGATGTACCCAACCACCTAGCGTACTCAGTTTCCCCTTACTGAGACGCAGAAGTTTGATCAAGACTTCTCTTCCTCCTAATTAATTGGAGGGCCAAAAATCCCTTTGTGCACTTACCCTTGGTTGGTTCCCTGTTTCCCCCGGTCCGTCGCCGCCAGTGAGCAGGGTATCAGACAGACGAGTCTTCTGCGTTCCCCCTGGAAAAATTTACCAGTGCGCGCTTTGGGTAAGCAGTTGTCCTCTCTCTTGTACCCTGCCCAGTAGGGCGAAGGGGCTGCGTTCCAGCAGACCACTTATCCGAGTCACAGGGCACCATAAAATGTAGCACCCTGCTTGTGGTTAACGCTTAGCTGGAATGAAATATTCAACGCAGCAATAGAGAAATTAAAATAGTAATTTATTTGTCAGACAAATAAATAAGAGGCACAGTGGTACATGGTTACCAAGCTCTGGCCTGGCCTCCTGCCATTCTGGCCAGCACTTATATTCCCTTAATCCAGCCCCCTTTGCTCCTCCTGTGGCTGCCTCTGTCCAATCAGCCTGGTTGAAATTCCTATTGGCTGTTTGCTAGAACCAATCACAAAAGATACACCCACAAAAGATACACCCACTTCCTTGCCCTTATAAGGGAGACAAAGAGCTATATATATGACATATAAGTAATAATATATCTTACATGGAATCTTAATTACCAGCTCACCTCTTGCCCTCCTTGCCCTATTGCCTTCTAAAACAAATGTTTAATCTTACATTTTTATGTTCAACAGATGTCAAGGATCTTGAGTTTCACATCAACATTGAAAGATTTCCTTCATTTAATGTTTCTAAACAAAATACCTGACAACTATATATCAAGACTGCTTGGATGGCGTCTTCTGTCTGGCGGGGGGGGGGGGCTGGTGGCTGACTTAATTTCAGGATAAATACAACTCTTACAACCATATGAAATAAGAATCTAGCATTCCTTAAATCCTTTGCATAATTACATTTAAGCCAATATATTTAAGCTAATATATTTCATACATTTATCATAGGTAGCCTCTTAAAAGAATAAAGCTTTTCAAAGTAAAAAGGAAGAAACTCAGTAAAACACAGCTTTTAAAAGAAGCCTCTTCAGTGTACACCTCCCCCTTTCCAGCCTCAAAATAAAATAGGAAGAAGCTGCTTCTTCTGCCAAGCCAGTTGCCTTTCCAACATTTAACACATTTTAACCTTTTTAACTCTCTCAGTTTAAGAAACAGCTTTAGAAGAGACTTTTCAAAAATGTTCTCTTTTTTTCTAGCTAAATGTTTTTCCCCATTTGCTCCTGGCCTTTGAACCTTAGAAAGAAGATCTGGCTCATTTTACTGGGAGGCACATTAGTATTATCTTACCCCATTCCTAATGGTGTTTTTTCAGCCTTGGGGCAGCATATGTAATTCTCCCTTTTTATGACTTTGAGAATTGTTTTTCTACTATAAATCAATGGGGCCCTCTTGTCTTAGGAGAATGGCCAAGGTTTTCTCTGCCTGGCATGAAACATTTGAAAATCCTTTTTAAGCTCATTTTTAAATACAAGCCTTGATTGAAATATATAGAAGCTTTGATAAAAATGCAGGCTTATGGTTAGGTGCCTCAATCACACTTATACCGAAAACAGAAACTGAAAAGACACAACTTAAGAACTACCGTCCCATCTCCCTTTTAAATGTGGATTACAAAATATTTGCAGATATTTTAGCCAACAGATTAAAAAGCGTGTTAACTGAAGTGATACATAAGGATCAGGCAGGCTTTCTACCAGGCAGACATTTGTCTGACAATACAAGGAACATAATTGATATTTTGGAGTTGCTGCAAACGAATATTAATACAAAAGCAGTTTTAATCTTCATTGATGTGGAGAAGGCCTTTGATAATATTTCCTGGAATTTTATGAAGAAAAAACTTAAGGGAATGGGAGTGGGACAGGGGTTTGAAAATGGTATAGATGCAATCTATTCAGAACAAAAAGCAAAATTGATTGTAAATAATGTGGTGACTGAAGAATTTAAGATAGAAAAAGGAACACGCCAGGGCTGCCCTATCTCTCCATTATTATTCATTTCGGTCCTGGAGGTGCTGTTGAACATGATTAGAAGGGATCGGTTGATTAAAGGAATTCAGGTCGGAGCTAAACAATATAAATTGAAGGCCTTTGCAGATGACCTGGTTTTGACACTACAGGAGCCAGAATCTAGTACGAAAAGGGTTTTAGAATTGATTCAAGAGTTTGGTCATGTGGCAGGATTTAAATTAAACAAGCTAAAGACTAAGGTTTTAGAGAAAAATTTAACATCAATGGAAAAAGAAGGGTTTCAGAATGAGACAGGTTTAACTGTGGTTAAGAAAGTGAAATACCTAGGGATTAATATGACTGCAAAAAACTTGAATTTATTTAAAGATAACTATGAGAAATGTTGGCCAGAAGTTAAAAAAGATTTAGAAATTTGGTCAAAATTGAAGCTTTCCTTGTTGGGTCGAATCGCAGTTATAAAGATGAATGTATTGCCAAAAATGTTATTTTTGTTTCAGACCTTGCAGATTGTGGACAAGATGGATTGTTTCAAGAGGTGGCAGAGAGACATCTCTAAATTTGTCTGGCAGGGCAAAAAGCCCAGAATAAAATTTAAAATATTAACCGATGTGAAGGAAAGAGGGGGGTTTGCCCTGCCAGACTTTAGATTGTACTATGAATCAGCGGGTTTCTGCTGGTTGAAGGATTGGCTGCATCTTGAGAATACTGACATTTTGGATTTAGAAGGTTTTAACAATGCTTTTGGATGGCATGCATATTTGTGGTACGACAAGGTTAAAGCACACAAAGCCTTTAAGCATCATATTGTCAGGAAAGCATTATTTAATGTCTGGATAAGGTATATAGATTTACTGGAAAGTAAGACCCCAAGGTGGTTGTCACCTATGGAGGCAAAGGCTCTGAAAAGACTCAATATGGAGGCCAAATGGCCGAAATATTGGGAGATATTAGAACATGAAGGAGATAAATTGAAATTGCAGAGTTTTGAGAAATTAAACGACAAAGTGCGAGATTGGCTTCATTATTATCATATAAGAATGGCCTATAATGCGGACAGAAAATTGGGCTTCCAGGTGGAAAAATCGAAATTGGAAATAGAATTGTTAGAACCTAAAACTAAGAATTTGTCAAGAATGTATAACTT
Organism: Podarcis erhardii; assembly: GCF_964252035.2. Lineage (NCBI taxonomy): Eukaryota > Metazoa > Chordata > Lepidosauria > Squamata > Lacertidae > Podarcis > Podarcis erhardii. The sequence continues at coordinate 21,116,439 of NC_138506.1, read as the reverse complement.
GCTGTTGAAATGGAATACTCAGGATGAAACAGTTAAATCAGCTATGATTAAATGGGCACAGGACATTGGTCATAACATTATGTTTGCTGACTGGGAAAAGTTGTGGACCACCGATATGAAGTTTACGGCATGTAATTCCTTAAGAGAGAATATTATGAAAATGATTTATAGGTGGTACATGACCCCAGTCAAGCTTGCAAAAATTTATCACCTGCCTGATAACAAGTGTTGGAAATGTAAAGAAACTGAGGGTACATTTTATCATCTTTGGTGGACGTGCCCGAAGATTAAGGCTTTCTGGGAGATGATATATAATGAACTGAAAAAGGTATTTAAATATACCTTCCCTAAGAAACCAGAGGCCTTTCTCTTGGGCATAGTCGGCCAATTGGTGTTAAAGAAAGATAGAACGTTTTTTATGTATGCGACAACAGCAGCAAGAATACTCATTGCAAAGTACTAGAAGACACAAGATTTGCCCACCTTGGAAGAATGGCAGATGCAAGTAATAGACTATATGGAATTGGCAGAAATGACTGGCAGAATCCGAGACCTGGGAGAAGAAGCGGTGGAAGAGGACTGGAAGAAGTTCAAGAATTATCTGCAGAAACATTGTAAAGTGTATGAATGCTAAAATGATGTTGGATATGAAATAATATGGCACCAGTGGTACAGTGTTAAAAAATATGCAAAAAAAGTAATAGAAAAAGGGTGAAAAAAATAAGGTTATATTATGTCAAAGTAAATAATATGATAAAGGTGTTCAATTATAAGGAGGAAAGATTGGAGACATAATAGAAGTAATTATAATAATTAGAAATGAGTTTTGAAGAAGGGTAAGGATTTGCTGTATCCGATTGGACAAAGAGGAACACAAAAAAGGGAGGTGTGAGGAGGTCAAGAAAGAAGGTTCTGTAAACATGAGTCTGAAAATTGGATTTTTTGTTTTTATTTAGTGTACTGTTTTTGGTGTATGTTTTTTTTTGTATTTGGAAAAACAAATAAATATATTTTTTTAATAAATAAATAAATAAATAAGAAAGAAAGAAAAGAAAAGCATGTGTTTTGGGGGTGAATATGCATAGAAAGAAGACGAATAAGCTTTTTTTAGGCTTACTTCACTTCGTTTCATGTTTGTTCGGTGTGCATGGATATTCACCCAAAAACTGCAAAACTAAGTGATGTAAGCCAAAACAAAGCAAAACATGTGTTTTTTGTGTCAGTATGCATAGAAAGAAGAGGGGGAAAACTATTGTTTGGCTTATTTCACTTCCTTTTGTGTTTTTTTGGGTGGGCATGGATATTCATAAAACAAACCCAAAAGGAAATAAAAAAACCCAAAAGAAAGCAAAACATGTGATTTTGTGGTTAATATGCATAGAAAGAAGATGAATAAGCTTATTTTGGGCTTATTTCACTGCGTTGCTTGTTTTTCGGTGTGCATACATATTCGCAGAAAAAAGGCAAAAGGAAGTGAAATAAACTGAAAAAAAGAATAGCATGTGTTTTGGGGGTGAAAATGCACAGACAGAATACGAAAAAGCTTTGTTTGGGCTTAATTCACTTTGTTTCACATTTTTTGGGTGTGCATGCATATTCGCCCCAAAAATACAAAACAAAGTGAAGTAAGCCCAAACAAAGCAAATACACATTTCTTTGTGTGTCAATATGCATAGAAAGATGACGAAAAAGCATTGTTTGGGCATATTTCACTTCATTTTGTGTTTTTTTGGGTGTGCACGCATATTCACCATAAAAATGCAAAACGAATTGAAAGAAGCCCAAACAAAGCAAAAAAACGTGTTTTTTGGGTCTATATGCATAGAAAGAAGACAAATAAGCTTTGTTTGGGCATATTTCACTTCGTTTCGTGTTTTTTGTGGTGTGCATGCATATTCACCTAAAAAAAACGGAAAAGAAAGTGATATAAGCCCAAACAAAGCAAAACACATGTTGTTTGGATAAATATGCATAGAAATAAGACAAATAAGCTTTGTTTGGGCTTATAGCAATTCTTTTTGTGTTTTTCGGGTATGCATGCATATTCTTTTAGTTTCTGTTTCTCACTGAGCAGCTGTGTGGAGTCACAGGACTTTGTTTACATTCCTGGGATTCCATACTATTTGTGCTGGTCCCAGGGGGAGGTTACCGCAAGGCATGGTCAGAGACCGGTCCTGGGTTGAGGGTCTGGAGACTGTCCACCAAGGGTGAAGTGGGGTCCAAAGCGAGGAGCCGGGCAAGGTCGGGAACTCTGGAAGAACAGGTCTGGGTGCTGGCAGAAACAGGTTTCCAACGACGTTGCTCCCGCAACCTGGGACCAGGCTGACTGGCCTTTATCTTCTCTGAGGCCAGGGGCGGTCCCGGTCCACACGTGACCCGCATCTCCTGGCCTTAAGGCGAGCACTCCTCCTGAGAGAACCCAGTTCCCTCCGCCTCTCTGCCCTGAGCCTCTGCAGCTCAGGAGAGGCTGGAGGGTTACTGGACCCAGGGGGAGGCTCACCTTCCCCTGACAGGGCTGGCAGAGGCGCACCTGTAGGCAATGGGTCCTCAATCACCTCCGGAGCCAGAATGGATTCATCTGGTGTCTGCTCCTGAGGATCCAGCACAGGTGCAGGCGTTTCAGATTCAAGGCCCTGCCCTGGAGGCGGGGACTCCTGTGCAGGCTGCGATTATTCTGGTTCAGCCTCTGAATCAGATTCCCAGGCCATCACACTATTGGAGTCTCATGGGAAAGGAGACGGGATGTGACGTTAGTGGTTTCCTGTTTCCTTTGTTCCTTTGTTCAGTTGCTCTCTGCTTCCATAGAGAGAGGATGTCTTTTCTGTTCTGCGTAGTTTAGAAATAAAACTCTTTACAATGTAGCCCAAACCTCTCGTCTCTTCTGCATGCTGCTGGGAACTCTGCTGATTGAAGAATGTGCCTTGGAGCCATATCAAAGTCTCGAGGTCGTTAATTAATCGTTGGAGGCAATTTCAAAGGCTCGGCTGGAAAATGGAGTTTTCTAAAGCTTGGCCGAGCGTAGATGCCAACATATTCATCCAAATGATGTGAAACGAAGTGAAGTAAGCCCAAGCAAAGCAAATCACCTGTTCTTTGTGTCAACATGTATAGAAAGAAGACAAATAAGCTTTGTTTAAACAACGAATTGAACTAAGCCAAAACAAAGCAAAACACGTGTTGTTTGGGTGAATATGCATAGAAAGAAGAGCAAAACCAAAGTATTAGAGAAAAATCAGGACAACGATGAATGCAAATTATTACAAGAAAAGACGGGCTTAGATAACTATGAGAAACTATGGAACGAAATTAAGAGAGATCTAGAGATATGGTCAAATTTAAAATTGTCATTAATGGGCCAGATTTCGGTGGTCAAGATGAATGTATTGCCAACGATGATATTTTTTGTTTCAAGCCCTCCCAATTATAGACAATGTGAAATGTTTTAAAGAATGGCAGAAAGCTTTATCTAGATTTATCTGGCAGGGGGGGGAACCCAGAATTAAAAACAAATTACTAACGGACTCAAAAGAAAGAGGGGGATTTTCCCTGCCAGATTTGAAGATCTATTTTGGAGCAGCAGCACTTTGTTGCATTAAGAAATGGATACAACTAGAGGATACCAATGTCTTAGATTTGGAGGGATTTGATAATGGGTTTGGATTGCATGCATATTTATGATATGATAAAGTAGAGGCCCATAATGACTTTAAAAACCATGTAATTAGGAAATCTTTGTATAATGTGTGGATAAAATATAAAGATCTCTTAGAAAGAAAGACACCCAGATGGTTCTCTCCAATGGAGGCAAAGGCCCAGAAAAAGTTAAATATGGAAACCAAGTGGTTGAGATAGTCAGATTTCCTACTGGAAGATAAAGAAGGGTATAAATTAAAACCATTTTATCAATTTAAAGACAATATAAATTGGTTACATTATCACCAGATCAATGAATTGTATAAATTAGATAAGAAAAATCTAAGTTGGAAACGGAGTTGTTGGACTCTAAAGTTAAAAATTTGTCTAAAATGTGTAATTTACTGTTGGAATGGCATACAAAGGATGAACAAGTTAACTCTGTGATAGACTGGGCAAGAGATGTGGGACACAACATAATGTTTGAAGACTGGGAAAGATTGTGGAAGAAAGGGATCAAATTCACTGCATATACATTGTTAAAGGAAAATATAATGAATATGATGTATAGATGGTATTTGAACCCTGTAAAATTAGCAAAGATTTACCACAACTGTGATAATTTATGTTGGAAATGTAAAGAAAAAGAGGGTACTTTTTATCATATGTGGTGGACCTGCCCCAAGGTGAAAGACTTCTGGGAGATTTATAATGAATTGAATTTTTTTTTTTTTTTTTTGAAATATACTGTCAGGGAACTGCCATCGGAAAGGCAGGTGGTGGAGGGGCTCTCGGAAGCTAGGAGAGACTCAGCAGCGGAGGAAGGTACCAGCAGGGGGAGAGAGGGAGATCAGAGAGAAAGTGAGTCGAAGGGATGGCTCAGGGAGTCTTCCAGCGAGAACAGTGGAGAAGTCTCAGGACCTCCTATAGGCACACCCACTCCTCGCCGGAAACTGTCGCGCAGAGAATCCAGAAGACGCGTTTCCGTCAAGGAGCTTTTATGCTGGAGTAGATTCCGTAAACGCCCACTGTCGGATTCTGCCAGCGATTAAGGGAGTCATGTTTAAGGGCTCCGCTAAGGACAGAGTTTGAGAACCATGCCCAAACTCTGAGGGACTAAGCTTTTACGCACAAGCAGCTCATCAACCCATCACAGCAATCCGACAGTCCCTGAAAGCCGCTTGTGCAAGGAGAGGCATCATGAGCAACCCAACCGGAGCCGGAGACGCAGGAGGAGCTGGAGCGGGTCCAAGCCTGGAAGAAAGGTACAGGGTGTTGGAACTCCAGCTAGCGCTGCAAACGGCGAGGCTCGAAGAGAGGCGGGCTCAGGATGCAGACAAGGGAAAAACCACCCCACTCGCAAGGAAGGTGCCAGGGTTGGTGCAAAAGTTTGGGGGTGATCCCAGAAATTATCAAGCCTTTAGGACAGAGATGCAATACGCCCTCAATCTGCAGTTTGATGACTTTCCCGATGAGGAATCGAGAGTGGCGTTTGTCATTGGGCATCTCGAAGGGGGGGCGAAAGACTGGGTGAGGCCCCTGATGGCAGCGAACAATGACGCTCTAAAAGACTCGAGAAAAAAACAAAAACAAAAACAAAAAAACAGGGGAACCGATCCGTCCGAGAGTACTGGACAGAGTTTACCATGCTCATCCATAAATTGGGGTGGGACCTGTCTGCGGACCCCATTCAAATGCTGTTCGAAGAAGGGCTGTCCTCGGCGGTGAAAGACGAACTTTCCCGCGCGCCCAGGGCGGAGTCTATGGACCAGCTGACCAAATCCACGCTTGCCATTGGAGCGCACCAGGAGGCGAGAGCCTTGGAAAGCGGGAAGGGAAAGGGGAACGTTGGAGTGAGTTCCGCATTCCAGAGATGCCAGAGCAGCATTCCCCGCCAGTAGAGCCAATGGAGATTGGAGCAGCGCGCGCGCGCGGAGCTTCAAACACCAACGAAGGGCGGAAGAAGGAGGGAAAGAGCGCCAAGAAATGTTTCCTCTGCCAACAGCCAGGTCACTTTGCCAGAGTCTGCCCTCAAAGGAAGGGATGGCAAGGAATGGCGGGAGCTGTTGGGGGTGAAGAGGAGGGGGTTAAGGAGCAGGTAAAAGCCAACGCCTGGTTGCCAGCATCGGGGCACAGCAGCCAGGCCAAAGATCAGTGAATGTGCCCAAACCTGAACCCCCAAGACCAGCGCTTGTCGTAGAGGTGGTGCTAGAGCTACCAAACGGACATCCGCTAAAGATAAAGGCGCTATTGGACTCAGGCAGCTCCTGCAATTTCATGAGCAAGGAGTTTGCAGCTGAACACCAGATACAGACTATCCCCTTGAGTAACCCTTTGCAGGTGACAACGATTGATGGGAGGGAACTGTTGGGTGGAGAAGTTAACCAACAAACTGTCCCCATGATAATGAAGGTGGGAAGACACACGGAAGTAATAGCGTTCAATGTGGCCACCCTGGGAGGAGCGCCCATCATATTGGGAATGAGCTGGCTAGCGCTGCACGATCCGCTAGTGGGTTGGCACCAGCGGGTAGTTTCCTTTGGGTCAGCACATTGCCTAGCACACTGCAAGGAGGGGGAGGCTCAGGGAGGAGCCCAGGCCACTCTAGCAGGGATGGAAGTAACAGATAAGGGGAAGGTACCACGACAATACGCCGATCTGGGTAACGTCTTCAGCGAAAGAGAAGCAGATAAACTGCCCCCGCATAGACCCTTTGACTGTCAAATTAACCTACTCCCAGGAGCCCAGCTGCCAGTGGGCAAGCTGTACGCCATGTCCGACAGGGAGATGCAGGAGTTAAGGGAGTTCATTGACAAGAACCTCAAACGAGGTTTCATCAGGGAGTCACGAGCGGTGGGAGGTAGTCCAGTGTTCTTCGTGGACAAAAAAGACACAAATAAACCCAGATTGGTCGTGGATTACCGGGCCGTAAATGCAGTGTCAGAACCAGTGACTTTCCCCATGCCCAGAATCGATGATATTTTGACCCGAGTGAGGAAGGGGAAAATTTTCACCAAACTGGACCTGAGGGGGGCTTATAACCTGATACGAATGAGAAAGGGAGACGAATGGAAAACTACCATGTTCACCCCCTTGGGTGCCTTGAGTACCTCGTTATGCCCTTCGGTCTACAGGCGGGCTCAGCCTGTTTTCAATCATTTATGAATCACGTCCTGGGACCTTTACTTTACAAAAACTGTGTGGCATTCTTAGATGACGTATTGGTGTACTCAGAGAATGAGGAGCAGCATGTGCGGGACGTAAGAGAGGTACTGAGCAGACTGCAAGCAAACCAGCTGTGGGTGAAACTGGAGAAGTGTCAGTTTCATACCAGAGAGGTGGAATTCCTGGGGTATCGTTTGTCAGACAAGGGATTAGCCATGGATCCCAGCAAGGTTCAAGCGGTACTGGAATGGAAGACACCTAAAACAAAGAAGGACGTGCAAAGGTTCCTGGGGTTTGGAAACTTCTACCGGAAGTTCATCAAGAACTTCGCCCACTTAACGGCGCCCATCACAGATTGTCTCAGCAGCAAGAATAAATTTGTCTGGATGGAAGAGGCGCAGCGAGCGTTCGAAAGGTTAAAGAAGGCGTTCGCATCGGAAGAACAACTTTTGCACGTGGATCTGCGGCAACCGATGAGAGTAGAGACCGACGCATCAGACCGAGCGGTGGGGGCGGTGCTTCTTCAGCCGGGAAAGGATACGTCGGAATGGAGACCGTGTGCCTTCTTCTCGCAGAAATTGAACAAATCCGAGAGGAACTACACCGTGTACGACCGAGAACTACTCGCCATTCATGAAGCGTTCCGGAGATGGCGACACTTGCTGATTGGAGCGCAGCACAAGGTCCAAGTGCGCACCGACCACAAAAACCTAGAATACTGGAGAACTGCCCGAGTACTGAACCAGAGACAAGTGAGATGGGCCCAGGAGTTCTCCAAATTCCATTTTGAAATTTGCTACGTGCCAGGGAAGGAGAATGTCAGAGCGGACGCTCTCTCTCGAAAACCAGAGTATTTAGAGGGAGAGGGAGCGCCAGAGGAGAGACATATCATCCCCGAGGACCACTGGGTGTGTGGGGCGGCATTGGTGGGGCCGAGAGAACTGGTAGAGGGAACCGAGAACGATGAATACGCCCAAGAGAAGCTCAGAGGACTCCGGGGAGGTGGAGAGAACACAGGGGGGTTTGAGGAAAGGAACGGAACGTTGTATTACAAGGGGGCACTGTACATACCCGAAGGAGAATTGAGGGGCCGGGTACTCAAACAATTGCACGACAGCCCCACAGCGGGGCACTTCGGGCAACACAAGACCATGTGCTTGGTTACCAGGGAGTTTTGGTGGCCCAAGGTGAGGGAAGACGTACGGGAATATGTAAGGGGGTGCGACCGATGCCAGCGAGCAAAAGGGGAGAGGTTGGCACCAGCGGGGCTACTGGAACCCTTACCCACACCAGAAAGGCCATGGGAGGCAGTATCCATAGATTTTATGACTGATCTGCCAAAATCCAAAGGGAAAACAGCTGTCATGGTGGTGGTAGACCTATTAACTAAGATGTGCCATTTTATAGCCTGTTCGCATGCAGTCACAGCGGAAGAAACCGCCAAGTTGTTTGTAAAACATATTTTTAGGTTGCATGGCGCCCCCTTGAGGGTGGTCTCAGACCGAGGGAAACAATTTACTTCCAGGTTCTGGAGGAAGCTTATGAGCTTACTGTACGTAGAGGTCAATTTTTCGACTGCCCGACACCCAGAAACAAATGGGCAGGCGGAAAGGGCAAACGGTATTTTACAACAATACCTGAGGTGTTATGTTAATGACAGAGAAAATGATTGGGTAGATAAGTTTGAGGAGATTTCACCCCTCCCATATCCAAGAATCTCCTGAGGTCTCTGCTGACTCTACAGAGAGGAGGAGCAATGTACTGCTCTCTACTTAATTAGTCAAGTGAGTTTAGTCTGTGTGAGAGAGAGAGTCAGTCAGTGTGTCGGAGAGAGAGTGCAAGAGATCGTGTTTATAGATAAGATTGCTGCTAAGAGCAGCTGCAGGCACTCAGAGTATAGCATTGATTTATGCTTAGAATTTGTAGCTCTGTATATAGTTTTGTATTATAGCTGTAGCAATAGAATAAAAGGAAGATATTCTACAGAGCTGCTCTCCGAGTGGTTTATACTCTGCAAGACTCTGCAAAACGCTGCTGCGCAACGACTGTATAATTGAGACAGTGAATCCGGTGCTCTCAGCTCCAAGCTGTGAGTCCACAGCACTGTGACCTGTTCCTGTGGGAAAGGAGGTCTCTGGCAGTGCTACCCAGCTCGCCTAGCCCAGTCGGGGCTGTAGTGCATGAGTCCAGTTGGTACACTGGCTCAAGGGCGATGCTGACATCGGTTATGGGCCCAGTCGTTGTCCCAGTCGTCTGACCAGTCGTTGTTCCAGTCATCCCAGTCGTCCCAGTCGCCAGAGGTGTCTGTTGCTGATCGCTGGACGGCGGAATGGAGGCTGCATGCTGGACTGATTTGTGGTGCCTAGAAGCAGAGCTGTGTTGGAGCAGAGTGCTCAAGCTGCCGCTGTTGCTGTTGCTGCTGCTTGAGGTATGTTGCTGACTGCCAAATAAAGAAGATAGCATCCCTGTTTGCCTGTTAATTGCGCTCTGAGTGGGAGAGAGAGTGGCTGAAGAAGTCCAAGACTTTATCTGTGTTTGCACGAGGGAAGTGTCTTGCTCTAAGTAATAGCAGACATGGCCTGTGCACATTCTGGCCAGATGGCTCTATCTTTTCCCCTCCTCACGCCTGAAAACTATGCAGTTTGGCAAGTAAAGATGAAAGTGCTTTTACAGAGGGAAAAGCTATTTCACATGATAGATGATGACCCTCCAGATAAGGTTGATGATGATTGGGCTGAGTGGCATGCTGCAGATATGAAAGCCCGAGGGACAATTGTTTTGAGTGTTTCAGACCACTTGCTGGTGAACTTAGAGGGTCAAGAGACTGCACAAGCTGTTTGGCATAAGTTGAGAGATATGCATCTGAGACAAAATGCTGGTTCCAGTGTGATTTTCTTCAAGAAGCTGTGCAGGTTACAGTTGCAGAAAGGTGGTGATTTGCCTAGCCATCTATCTCAGTTAAAGCGTCTCAGACAGGACCTTGTTCAGCGAGACCTGGCTATTTCAGAGGCTGTGTTTGCAATGCTGATGATAAATAGCCTAGATGATTCTTACGATGGAGTAGCTGCCCAGATTTCTACAATGCCTTCTGACCGGCTAACAGAAGATTATGTGTCTAGCGTGCTCTTGAATGAGTGGGATTGCAGACAGGCTGTTAAAGAAAGCCGGGACTGTGCTGCTAAAAATGTGCTTGAAAATGTGCCTGAGTCTTCAGCAGGGGAAAGTGAAAGTGAAACTGCTGCTGTTAAAGCACTAAAGTTGAGGTGGTGCTTTTCATGTGGAGCACAAGGCCATTTGAGTTTTCAGTGCTGCAAGATATCTTCAAAGAAGAAGGGAAACTTCAGAGGCAGAGGGGGAGGAGCACGAAATCCCCAAGCACCTGCTACTTCAAAGGCTTTGATCTCTCGCTGCTCTAGTCAACGTGGGCGGAGTTTCTTCGTGATCGACTCTGGCTGTTCCAACCACGTAGCCAAAGATAAGGATCTCTTTGTTCAGCTTGAGAAGCAAGAGAAAGAAATTCATCAAGCAGATGGGACAGTTCTCACGAGTGAGGCTAAGGGAACTGTGTTCTTAAAGAGCCTGAATGCAAATATTAAAAATGTCCTGTATGCGCCTGATATTCAGGCAGAATTTGCCTACAACAACGCGGAGAATGTGTCCACAGGGATGCGTCCCTTCCTGGCTAATTATGGGTGTCATCCCAGGGCATTTCCAGGAGAAGGAGGGGAAAGATGGAGTGTCCCGGCAGCGGAACACTTTGTTGATGAGATGGAAGCGATCCACCGGCAACTCCAACTTAACTTAGAGAGGGCCAAGGAAGAATACAAGAAGCAAGCAGACAGAAGCAGACGGGAAGGTGAAACCATAAGGGTGGGGGACCGGGTGTGGCTATCCACCCAAGGACTGCCGTTCAAGGGAGGGTGTAAGAAATTGAGACCCAAACGGCTGGGACCCTTTGAGGTCATACAACAGGTCAACCCGGTGGCATTCAAACTCAGGTTGCCCAACCACATGAAACTGCACCCAGTATTTCACAGGTCCTTACTGTCGCCATACCGAGAGGGGCGGGAGTGGGGGGGACGTGAGAGGGAGGTTACTCAAACACCAGTCATAGAAGAAAGGGAACGCAACATGCATGTGGCAGAAATCATTGATTCCAGGTGGAAAGGGAATCAGGTGGAGTACTTGGTAGAATGGGAAGGGGAACCGGAGTCAGAAAACACATGAGTACCGGCAGAGGAGGTCAATGACGAGGTTTTAATAGAAACGTTTCATCAACGGTTCCCAAGGAAACCTCAGCCCGTGGCACGGTTCGGGAGGGAACACTTCGGCACCACCGATGAGGAAGAGGAGTTTGAAGGGTTCCCAGAATCAGGGCTGGAAGAGGGAATAGACTCCGACGAGGAGGAGGACTCAGGGAGAAGAGACGGGAGTCAGTGGAGAGAAGTGTTTGAATCCTCTGACGATGAGGGGTGTTCTTTCCGGGGTTTTCCATCCTCACCGCCAGTAGAGGAGGGGGCGGGAGGGGGTGAAGGGGGCCCTGGAGGGGAGGTGGATGTCAGGGAACTGCCATCGGAAAGGCAGGTGGTGGAGGGGCTCTCGGAAGCTAGGAGAGACTCAGCAGCGGAGGAAGGTACCAGCAGGGGGAGAGAGGGAGATCAGAGAGAAAGTGAGTCGAAGGGATGGCTCAGGGAGTCTTCCAGCGAGAACAGTGGAGAAGTCTCAGGACCTCCTATAGGTACACCCACTCCTCGCCGGAAACTGTCGCGCAGAGAATCCAGAAGACGCGTTTCCGTCAAGGAGCTTTTATGCTGGAGTAGATTCCGTAAACGCCCACTGTCGGATTCTGCCAGCGATTAAGGGAGTCATGTTTAAGGGCTCCGCTAAGGACAGAGTTTGAGAACCATGCCCAAACTCTGAGGGACTAAGCTTTTACGCACAAGCAGCTCATCATCCCATCACATATACATTTATAAAGAAACCAGAGGCCTTTCTTCTTGGAATAATAGGTTTGGAATTGCCCAAGAAGGATGTTAAATTATTTTTGTATGCCACAACTGCTGCTCGACTTTTATTAGCTAAGAATTGGAAAACACAAGAAGTCCCATCAGTGGAAGAATGGCAGATGAAGATGATGGATTTTTTGGAGCTAGCCGACCTGACTGGAAGAGTCCGCAACCAGAAGGAGGAGGGTTACCAGGAAGAATGGACGAAATTTAAAGACTATTTAGTTAAATATGTTAAGTTAAATTAATTGGAAAGTTTGCAAATACCAGATAGGCTTAGGATTGAAATATGTAATGTGATTAATATGTTGAAATGCCGAATGGGAATGAAAGAAATATGTTAAGTGATTAAGTTAATTTTATGAGAATATTGTTTTTGGAAAACCGTTAAAAAGATTTACACTGAAATTCAACCAGGGGGATATGAGGAAGTCACTTAACAATGATACTAAGTTTGGTTTAAGTACAGTTGAGATTGGAAAAGCTTACAAATATGAGATAGGTTTAGGATTTAAATATGAAAGGATAGGAATTAAGATGTTTAAAGCTAGATAAGAAAGAATGAAAAATGTTAAGTGATCAAGTTAATTTTTTTGAGAAGATTGATTTTGGAAACCTGATAAAATGATATGCAATGAAATTCAACGAGGGGGATTTGAAGAAGTCATTTAACAATGTTATTAAGATCGGTTTAATTACAAATGGGATGTATGTTTGTTTGTTTGTCTTAATTTTTTTTGGAAAATTAATTTTAAAAATTGAAGAAGAAAAAGAAGACGAAAAAGCTTTGTTTGCGCTCATTACACTACGTTTTGTGTTTTTTGGCGGTTTTTATGCATTTTCACTTAAAAAACGCAAAACAAAGTGAGGTAAGCCAAAACAAAGCAAAACACGTGTTGTTTGGATGAATATACATAGAAATACGGCGAAAAAGCTTTGGGCCTATTTCACTTCATTTAGTGTCTTTGGGGTGTGCATCCATATTCACTAAAAAAACCACAAAATGAAGTGAAGTAAGCCCAAAGAAAGCAAAACAATTGTTGTTTGGGTCAACATGCATAGAAAGGAGACGAATAAGCTTTGTTTGGGCTTATTTCACTTCGTTTCGTGTTTTCGGGGTGTGCATGCATATTCACCCAAAAAAACACAAAATGAAGTGAAGTAAGCCAAAACAAAGCAAAACATTTGTTTTTGTGTCAATATGCATAGAAAGAAGACGAAAAAGCTTTGTTTGGGCTTATTAACTTCATTTCGTGTTTTTTGCGGTGTCCATGCATATTTACGGAAAAAACACAAAACAAAGTGAAGGAAGACCAAACAAAGAAAAACACATTTTCTTTGGGTGAATATGCATAGAAAGAAGAGGAGTAAGGTTTGTTTGGGCTTATTTTACTTCGTTTCGTGTTTTTGGGGTGTGCATGCATATTCACCCTAAAAACCCAAAATGAATTGAAATAAGCCAAAACAAAGCAAAATACATGTTGTTTGGGTGAATATGCATAGAAAGTAGATGAAAAAGCTTTGTTTGAGCTTATTTCACTTCGTTTCGTGTTTATGGGTGTGCATGCATATGCCCTCAAAAAATGCAAAACAAAGTGAAAGAAGCCAAAGCAAAGCAAAATACAATTTCCTTAGGTCATCATGCATAGAACAAAGCCGAATAAGCTTTGTCTGGACTTATTTCACATCGTTTCGCGTTTTTTGGGTGTGCATGCAGGAAGTGAAATAAGCCCAAAGAATGCAAAACACGTGTTTTTTTTGGGCAATAGGCATAGAAAGACGACGAATAAGCTTTGTTTCGGCTTATTTCACTTTGTTTTGCGTTTTGGGGGTGTGCATGCATATTCACTCAAAAAACGCAAAACGAAATGAAATAAGCCCAAAGAAAGCAAAACATTTGTTGTTTGGGTCAATATGCATAGGAAGACGATGAATAAGCTTTGTTTGGGCTTATTTCACTTCGTTTCGTGCTTTTTGGGTGTGCATGCATATTCGCTCAAAAAACGCAAAACGAAGTTAAAGAAGCCCAAACAAAGGAAAAAATGAGGGTTTTTTGGTTAATATGCATAGAAAGAAGACGAATAAGCTTTGATCGGTCTTATTACACACCATTTCGTATTTTTGGTGTGTGCATGCATATTCGCCCTAAAACACAAAACAAAGTGACAGAAGCCCAAACAAAGCAAAACACTTCTTTTTTGTGTCAATATGCATAGACAGACGACGAAAAAGCTTTATTAGGGTTTATTTCACTTAGTTTCGTGTTTTTGGGCTTTGCATGCATATTCACTAAAAGAAACGCAAAACAAAGTGAAATAAGCCAAAACAAAGGAAAAGACATGGTCTTTGTGTCAACATGCATAGAAAGATGACAAATAAGCTTTGTTTGGGCTTATTTCACTTCATTTCGTGTTTTAGGGGTGTGCATGCATATTCATTCACGAAATGCAAAACGAAGTGAAGTTAGCAAAAAACCCCGCAAAACATTTGTTTTTTGTTTCAGTATGCATAGAAAGAAGACGAAAAAGCTTTGTTTGGGCTTATTTCACTTCGTTTCATGTTTTTTGGGTGTGTATGCATATTCACCCAAAAAAGGCAAAACGAAGTGAAGTAACCCCAAACAAAGCAAAAAACGTGTTTTTTAGGTCTATATGCATAGAAAGAAGAGGAAGAAACTATAGTTGGGATTATTTCACTTCCTGACATTTCTTTGGGGTGTTCATGCATATTCACTCAAAAAACGCAAAAAGAAGTGAAGTAAGCCCAAAGCAAAACAGGTGTTGTTTGGATGAGTATGCAGAGAAAGAAGACGAAAAAGCTTTGTTAGGGTTTATTTCACTTCATTTTGTGTTTATGGGGTGTGCATGCATATTCGCTCGAAAAACGCAAAACGGTGTGGAGTAAGACAAAACACAGGAAAACATGTTTTGTTTGGGTGAATAGGCATAGAAAGAAGATGAAAAAGCTGTGTTTGGGCTTATTTCACTTTGTTTCTTTTTTTTTTCTTTTTTGATTTTTTTTTTCAATGCAGAATCATAACAAAAATTACAAACATTGAATCCAAAATAATACTATACAAACAAAAAAAACCGGAACATACAAAAAAAAAAAAAAAAAAGAAAAGGGAAAAAAACAAAGGAAACAAAACTAAACTAAACAAAAACGAAAAAGCTCACATCTACAGAAAAAAAACATATCATTACGTACATAAACACAAATTGACTTCCTTCCTTTGTTCTAAGACCTCAAAAAATCTTACTGTATTGTTGTGTCTAATTAGATTACTTCCACCTTTGTACTTTTTTTTTTACACCATTTTTCTTTTTCTTTAACCCTGTAAAGCATCATTCATTACATACCAATATACTTACTCCAGAACAATGTTTTTTCATATACTCTTTAGCACAACCCCATTCTTTCAATAATTTCTGGTCCGATTGTCCCCTTATGTAAGCTGTGAGTCTTGCCAGATTTATGTATTCACAAAATTTAATTTGCCAATCTTTCACTGATGGAATTTTTCTGCCTTTCCAGTTTTTAGCTATAAGCATCCTGGCAGCTGTTGTTGCATAAAGGAAAAAGACTCTCCTCCCTGGAAGAGAGGGGAGTGGTTGTGGGCGGGAGACCGAGCTCCGCCCCTGGTAGGGGGCCTTAGCCCCCTCCCCTCCTTACCTGGCTGGCACCCACGCCCACCGGAGGCAGCCAACCAGGTGTCTCCGGGGGGCGTGTGTAGCAGCTTAATGCTGTGGCACCAGCTCCGCCTCCTCCTCATTCGTCGTTGTCCCTCAGCGAGTCAAGACCAGCACAGAAGCCAGGGCGAGCACGTGTTCATCTGTTGCTGATTTACTTTGCTTCTGGCCTCTCTCGTGCACATTTATTTCGCTGCTAATTGCTGATTTACGTTGCTTCTGGCCTCTCTCGTGCACGTTTATTTCGCTGCTATTTGCATTTGGTGCTGCCTCAAATCGCAGTCTGTTTTTGGTTGCTTGTTTTATTTTAATTTTTTCTTTGTATCGTGTTTTGGTTGCCTCTATTATTGTCGGGAAGTGCAGGGCGACGTTAGGCTCGCATCAGTCCGTGTGTGTGTCCTTGTGTGTCCGTGTGTGTGAGAGAGAGAAGGTTTGTGGTCTCCCCCTTTGCGTAATTAGCCCCCTCTTTGCTTTGCCTTGCAAGCGCTGTCTCAGCGATCTCCCGACATTAGGTCAGACACTCTCTGGGAGCGTGTGTGTGTAGTAAAGGCGCTCCTGCGCTTCTAGAAGCGCAGTCAGCGCGCCGGGTCTGCATTCTATCAGCGCACAGGCTTGGCTTTGTTTTCCGTCCTTTAAAAACCTGAAGGAGAAAAATCCTAGAGGAATAACCCATATGGTCTTCTAGTTGTTTTCCGTTTGCGCGTCCTTTATTCCTTTACCGTCTGTGAGCTGTGAGAGCTCGCTTTGTGCCTGAGTTAACGCACGCTTCGCTATTAGGAAGTTTCAGTGGTTTAGCTGCCTTCCTGCCCATAGTACAACGTTTACAGGGGGATCCCTAGGGGAGTTTAACTTTCTGGAGATTTTGTTGGTCTCTTGGGCCATTAAACCGCTCTAGGGTCCTAAGAGAAAAGTTTAGCTTTCCCAACCACCTTCCCCGTAGCGTCCTGGTCGGGGGGGGGGGGGAGCTTTTCCAACGCATCCGCGATCTGAATATTAATTTTGGAGTGCCTGCTTATTTAGCGGTAGGGTTTGCTTGAGGTGAAACGTACTAGGAACGGTCTCCAGTGGGCGCACAGGGTGTGTGTGTGCGTTTTCAGGGTCTCGCCGTTTGTTCGAGAGGGGTTTGTGAAGGGGGCAATTTTATTTTCAACTCTGCCTGGGAGTAAGGCGCAGCAAAGTGTGCAGTAAAAGCCAGCTGATAGTTGTCGCCATTACTCTCTTGTCTCTATTGGGGCAGTGTCTCCACGTGCACGTGCACTGACCCTTTGTTGTCTTGCCCCTCCTTTCCCCGTCGTTTGCCATTTTGTGTGCTCAAAATCAACTGCCTCTATCATATTGTTTAAAGTTGGATTTGGCCGAGGGGATTTCCTATAGTCAGGCAGTTTTGCCCCTCTGAGCTTATTTCATTTTAAATCCTTTTACTCCTTCTCCCCTCGTGGGCACTCCCTCCCCCCTTCCTCACTCATTATTTTATTCTGTTTATTTCGTCTGCTGAACTGCATTTCAAGTGACTCATTCTGTTGCCATAGAAGCGGTTGCTGCCTGGGGGCAGGAACATAGCAGTTAACGATCGGTAGTTAAGAGCTATTGTTCCTGGCCTTCTCTTTTGTAAGAGGCAGCTATTCAGTAGCTGCATTCACGGGGTAATACTTTGTCCCTTGTTGGCTTAAGCGATTGCCAGGCTGATTTTCTTTGCTGCTCGGCAGCTCCCATTCATAGCCCCCAGGTTTGAAGAGCAACAGGAAGCTTTGCATAGTGGCGGGGAAGCCAACATTTGGTGGTGTCGTTGACAGCCTATTGTTGGGGGCTTAAGGGGCAAGTGCTTCGCCTTCCTATTGCCAACTTGTGGCTGCTGCTCAATTAATTCCTGCGCTTTGGGGCGGCTATATGACAATTGTTAGTGCTCACTTTAGTCCAGTGCTGTGTAGCTGAGGGGGTTTTCTGCTGTTTGGAAATCGAAACTTGGAAGCATTGATGGGGCTAGTAGAATACTTTTATTGCATAACCACCCAGTAATTGCTTACCTTCAGTGACATTAAAACTGACAAGTTTACAGAGGTTGAGCAATTGATCCTTCAATTAATCTTATTAATTAATTGGTACTGCAGCAATAGCAAACGGCGGTTGATCCTTTTTTTTATTAGTTGATCCTTCAATTAATTTTATTAATTAATTGGATCTACAGCAATTGTATCGGGCTGTTGATCCTCTTTGAATCAGTTGATCCTTCAATTAATTTTATTAATTAATTCGGAATAAAGCAATAGCAACCGGCTGTTGATCCTGTTGAATAAATTCGAAATATTATCAGTCTATTTTAGACAATAGGGTATTAATTAATCAATAATAATAACGGGTGTAAATTAATAGTTTCTCTATAGTAACTATTTCATTGTAATAGTTGTATAAAATAATTAATTAATTAATTAATTATAAATAAATAAATAAATAAATAAATAATTCATACATATTATATAAATTAAATTAAATTAAATTAAATTAAAAATAAAATAAAATAAAATAATAATAATAATAATAATAATAATTAAAAAAAACAAAAAAACAACACTTTTTCCTTATTAGGATAGTAGTGGGATAAGGTTTCAAGCTAGCTGTACGAAGCACATCTAATGGCTCCCAAGAGAAAGCGTGTGTCTGAAGCAGCACGTAGCTCAGCTGCCAGCGCACCCCGGGGGCAACGGGATAGAGGCAATAACCAAAAGCCCATTTCTCATTTCCTTAAAGCATTTAGGTCGTTTATAGATGACTATGAACATCGCTTCCCCGACGAAAACCCCAGTCCCCCATCATCTCCCGATTTGATTCCTGATACGCAGGTGGTTCCGGAGAGTCCGCGATCTTCCCAATGGGATGATCTACCCAGCACCTCGGCCGCCCTCTTTAATGATTCCCAATTGGCAAGGGCGGGCACGAATTTCAGGACGGAACCGCTTAGGACCAGGTCAAAGTCACAGTCTTCCGCACCCGTGACTCGGGGCCGGGGGGGGGAGGCGACATCCAAGTCTACACGCGTATATGATCCTGTTGTTCCTAGTTCTTCCAGACGTTTGCAGGATAAAAGGAACAGGGTGCAGTTACCGGAATCGGCCTCTTCATCCGAAGCTGAGGAGGATCAACAGGAGTCGGAGGCAGCCAATACTACAGAGCCCAAGGAAAAGCCTTCAGGGAAGAGGCGCGAGAAGACAAAACACACTTGCAAGAAAAGCAAGTCGAAGAGGAAGGAGTCAGATGATGAGACAGGTAGTTCTTCCGATTATGATAGTGACGCGTCCTTGGGGTCTTACTGGGGAAAAGGAGAGGAAATATCGGGTCTCCCGGACTGGGCTCTAACTAGGAGAGCGAACAGTCATCGGAAAAAGTTTGGGGGGACACAGGAGTGGAAGGACGGGGCCTTGGTAAAAGATTCAGTCACGTCCACCTATTCAACTGCAGATGTGATCCCAGGTGACCACTTATCCCCAAAATTGCGCGCAAAAATTCTGAATGGGGAATTTGTTGACATGTTTAAGTTAGTCCCCCCAGCAGAAGAACTAGGGCGGGGCGAGAAGCGGCCTTCCCATGGGAAGCGTAGGACCAAGTACCCGCCCGTGCCAAGGACATTCGAGAACTGGTTGGATGGTTTCCAGGCTTTCATGGGGACGATTGTGGCGGCTTACCCCAAGAGGGCGGTCCACCTAGTCGCCTACCTTTCGCACATCCGCACCGCATGTGCCCTGTCAGGCGAAGCCGCTGCCATAAGTTATGATAAAAAGTTCCGTAGGAAGGCTTCCAGGATCCCATCAGCGCGCTGGGACCAGATTGAGAATGGCATCTGGTCAATAGCAGTGGGCCCAAACGTTGAGAAGAAACCAGTAGAGTCCTTCAGATCGGTCAGGGCTGAACCCAGAAGGGAGTTTAGGCGTAAGGTATGCTGGGAGTACAATAAGGGGTCATGCCAAAGGCCAGCCTGTAAATATCCACATGAATGTGATAGATGCGCCGGGGCCCATCCTGCGGCATCCTGCTTTAAGGGGGGAAAGCAGCCCTTTCGTGGAGGCCGGGGGTTCCATCACTCCAGTTCCAGGGGAGCCCCCGCGGCCGGGAACAGAAGATAAGGCAGTTTCTGAATTGGCGTTTTCCCCTATTAAGCTATCCCCACTTTGTGATCTCCTAGCCTACTACCCAGATAGACAGGCGGCTTCTTATCTTCAGGAAGGTTTTTCCACTGGTTTTCGAATCCCAGTAACAGGTTCCTTGAATGCAAAAGATTCACCCAACCAGAAATCCGTTAGAGAGAGGCCGGAAATTGCCGAACGGAAAATAGCTAAAGAAGTGAGTGCCGGCAGAGTAGCTGGTCCGTTCCATAGCCCCCCAATACCAAATCTACATATATCACCGTTAGGGATAGTGCCCAAGAAAACCCCTGGGGAATTTAGGCTCATTCACAACCCTAAAGGGGGGTCGGTAAATGATGCCATCCCAACAGAGTTAAGTTCGGTGAAATATGCCACATTTGATCAGGCAGTAAAACTAATTAGGCGCTTTGGTCAAGGGGCACTCTTAGCCAAGTGTGATATAGAATCGGCCTTTCGCCTTTTGCCAGTGCACCCCAATGACTTTTGGCTGCTGGGATTCAAATTTCAAGAGAAGTATTATGTTGACAAGGCTATGCCGATGGGCTGCTCCATAGCTTGCTCGGCATTTCAATCATTTAGCACCTTCTTGGATTGGGCGCTATGTTTTCGAACTAACGCCACTGGGGTTACGCACTACCTAGATGATTTTCTTTTCGTGGGGAAACCAAATACTGGGGAATGTGCCTCCCTGCTTGGGGCCTTTTCAGCGCTGGCCCAGGACCTGGGTCTTCCCCTCGCAGCCAAAAAGACGGAGGGCCCGACTACGTGCCTCACGTATTTGGGCATTGAGCTGGATACAGTTGCCCAATCATCCCGCTTACCGGAAGAGAAGATTGACACCCTTAAGAAACTAATTCATGCCACTCTCACACTTAGGAAAATCACCCTCCGACAGATACAATTCCTGTTAGGCCATTTCAATTTTGCTTGTAGAGTGGTTTCCCCTGGACGCCCTTTCTGTGCCCGCCTAGCCAGGCTTTCGGTGGGTCTCAAGCACCCACACCACAGAGTCCGTCTTCCAAAGACAGTTAAGGCCGACCTGGAGGTTTGGGCGACATTTTTGGAACACTATAATGGAGTGTCCCTATGGGAGGATATCCTTAACTTGTCCTCAGATTTTCAGGTACAATCAGATGCAGCAGGCTCTCTGGGCTTTGGCTTGTATTTCAAGGGTCGATGGTGCGCCCAACATTGGCCAACGGGGTGGCAGGGCAAGGGCATCACGCGGGATCTCACTTTTCTCGAGTTTTTTCCAATAGTAGTGGCCGTGCATATCTGGACGGAGGAGTTCCGAAATCGCAGAGTGTGCTTCAGAACCGACAACATGGCAGTGGTGAACATTCTAGCGAGGCAGTCATCCCGGTCTGAGAGGGTCTCCTCTCTCCTGCGGTTGTTCGTTCTCCGGTGCCTTGAGTACAATATAGTCTTTTCAGCCAAATTCATACCGGGGGTCAATAATGATATAGCCGATGCATTATCTCGCTTTCAGATGTCTCGCTTCCGGTCGCTGGCACCTGGAGCACAGCTGTTGCCCGAACCCTTTCCGGAGCACCTGTGGAACGTTGGAGACGCAAAGTGATTAAGGGAGTATTAGCGTCTGTTGCACCCTCCACTCTCAGGTCTTACAAGAAGGCCTGGTGCGATTTTTTGGGCTACAGGTCTGGCTCTTCGGGGCTTTCAGCTAACGTGCCTCCCACCACTGATGATGTTTTGCAATACCTTGCACACCTAGATGACCTAGGGCGCGCGCCTAAAACATTAAAAATACACGTAGCTGCCATTAGCTTCTTCGCTAAGGCCACGTTCTCCTACGATCCATGCAGTGACTTCCTGATCCGCAGAGCTATCGAAGGCTGGGGCAGGTTGCAACCCCCTAGGGTTCAGGGCCGTAAGCCAATTTCTTATGGGTTGCTCTCTCAAATACGCAAAAAACTTCGGTCAATCTGTTGGTCCCGGTTCGAGTCCCGCCTCTTTTCCGCGGCATATGCCATCGCCTTTTTTGCCGCCTTAAGAGTGGGCGAGGTTGTAGTCGAAGGTAGCCCAAATGGTTTGATGCGTGGCCTCCTTATGGAAGACGTGCAGCTGTCTGAGACGAGCATGATGGTACGGATACGTCAATCCAAAACTGATCAGGCCGGTAGGGGTGTCCTTCTTAAACTCACAGCGTCTGGGGGGCAGGGCCCATGCCCGGTAAAGGACACTAGGCAGTATCTTTGTCTCAGACCGCCTGGCCAGGGTCCGCTTTTGATTCACGAAGACATCACGAAGATTGAGACATCAATTCACAAGGGTACTCCGCAAAGCTATTGATGCTTGCAGTTTAGCTTCCCGAGATTATGCTGCCCACTCCTTTAGGATCGGCGCTGCCTCAACTGCTGCGTGCTTGGGCTTGCCCGCGGACAAGATTAAAGAAATGGGCCGATGGAAATCCAATGCTTATAAAGGGTACATCTGCTATTTTCCCCTCCGCTATGTTGAACCTACTTACCCGTTTTCCCCCCTTTTCTTTCGTCCTCAGCCGTTCCCAGGAGAAGTGTCTGGATTTGCGGCCACAGTATAGTCCATTGGGCCCGCGTTCGGGCGGTCAGCTGCGGCCTTACCCACCATCTTGGTTTGCCACCTGGTATGCGAGTTTCCTGGTTTTCGAAACGTGGCATGCGGTGGGAAGAGCTTATGCCATTGCTGATTGGCAGAGTAGCCACGTTTGGCCCTCCAGACATCCTTATCATTCACTTGGGAGAGAATGACCTTGCTAATATGAGAAGCGTGGACCTGTTGTGGAACATAAAAAGAGACTTGGAGGCGATCGCGGCCTTGTGCCCCAGAACAATGGTGTTCTGGTCCTCTTTTTTGAAAAGAATTGTTTGGCGCGGTGCGCAGAGCTGTATGGCCATTGAAAAAACCAGGAAACTCTTGAATAGGGCGGTAGCCCGTTGGGTACGCTTTATGAATGGCCGAGTCATTTATCATGACCGTATCCGGATCGGCGACCAAGCCATGTACCAGAATGACGGAGTTCATCTAACAGACATTGGGAATGACATCTGGTTGGACAGCGTCATTAGTAGCATTAGGGATTGGTTGCAGCTGTGAGGGTATTGGTGGCAAGCCCCTTTACGGCTCGGGTGACGGTTAGGCATAGGATTCATGTGTTGTGCTGTGTCAAGGGCTAGGTGTGGCCATCGCCTATGCTATCTACCGT
Organism: Podarcis erhardii; assembly: GCF_964252035.2. Taxonomy (NCBI): domain Eukaryota; kingdom Metazoa; phylum Chordata; class Lepidosauria; order Squamata; family Lacertidae; genus Podarcis; species Podarcis erhardii. Next base: position 21,093,608 of record NC_138506.1, on the reverse strand, counting down.
GGGTTATTCCGTTAAAGGAATCTGGCGGTCGTGTATTCCGTCCGATGCCTGCTTGGCGGGAGGCCATGGCACGACCCTCGGTGACATCAGGGGGTGAGCCTATAGTTGGATTAGCATCAACAGGCTCCACCTACTGTTGAATAAACCCACCTCCTATAGTCATCCAATGCCTAAGCCAATACCTTTTCACTGCAGTAATCAATAAAGTTGTGGCCTTTCCTTGCCCATTAACCTTATATCACGTGTCCTTGTGTATTTATTTCACATAGCGGGGGTCGGGCCCTTGATCCACAAAGACTCTCCTCCCTGGAAGAGAGGGGAGTGGTTGTGGGCGAGAGACCGAGCTCCGCCCCTGGTAGGGGGCCTTAGCCCCCTCCCCTCCTTACCTGGCTGGCGCCCACGCCCACCGGAGGCAGCCAACCAGGTGTCTCCGGGGGGCGTGTGTAGCAGCTTAATGCTGTGGCGCCAGCTCCGCCTCCTCCTCATTCGTCGTCGTCCCTCAGCGAGTCACCCACCCTCCACTCCCATTAAGCTCAGGGCCTAGGTTTTTGGCCTTGCTATGGACCTTAGGTTGGTCGGCCCGGTTGTCTGGGGGGGCTGGTAGAAATTTTTCCATTTGGCATTAGGCTTTTTGGTTTTTTCGCCTACCTCGTAGCAATCGTCACAACTTTTGTGGTATTGGTGGGTAGGTTAGGCATTGGATTCATGTGTTGTGCTGTGTCAAGGGCTAGGTGTGGCCATCGCCTATGCTATCTACCGTGGGCGGTTGTGTATTCCGTCCGATGCCTGCTTGGCGGGAGGCCATGGCACGACCCTCGGTGACATCAGGGGGTGAGCCTATAGTTGGATTAGCATCAACAGGCTCCACCTACTGTTGAATAAACCCACCTCCTATAGTCATCCAATGCCTAAGCCAATACCTTTTCACTGCAGTAATCAATAAAGTTGTGGCCTTTCCTTGCCCATTAACCTTATATCACGTGTCCTTGTGTATTTATTTCACATAGCGGGGGTCGGGCCCTCGATCCACAACTTTCCTTTGATTTTCGGGGATATCATTTGTAATTAAACCTAAAAGGAATGCCTCCGGTTTTTTACTGAAAGATATTTTAAACATCTTTTTGAGTTCTTCATAGATTTCATTCCAGAATTGTTTAATAGGTCGGCATTCCCACCACATGTGAAACATTGCTCCTATTTCTTTTTTACATCTCCAACAGGTATTCGATTTTAATTTGTAATTTGTAAATTCTAGCCAATTTTACCGGAGTTAAGTACCATTGGTACACCATTTTCATAAAATTTTCTCTTATTGTATAACATGCCGTGAATTTAATATCATATTTCCATAATTTCTCCCATTGGTCCAGTCGAATTACATATCCTATATCACATGCCCATTTAATCATAACTTCTTTTACTTCTTCATCCTTTAATTCCCATTCTAATAATAAATTATACATTTTGGATATATATTTTTTTGAGTTTTGTAATAATAGTTTTTGTAATTTTGATTCTTCTTTTTCAAATCCTATTACTTTATCCTGGTTGAATATTTGTGCAATTTGGTGATATTGTAACCATGTGGTACAGTATTGGGTCACCTCATCGTATGGTCTTAGTTTTAATTGGCCCTGTTCTTCCTTTAAGAGCTGCTGGTATGTTGCCATTCTTCCTATAGTATTTTTCTTTTTAACTGATATTACTTCTAGCGGTGAGACCCACAATGGGGTTTTCGGTTCTAACAACCTTCTATGTCTCACCCAGACCTTGTATAATGCATTTCTAATTATGTGGCTTAGAAATTCTTTATGGACTGCCACTTTGTTATAAATTAGATAGGCATGCCAACTATATCTGTTGTTCCATCCCTCCAAATCCAAAATGTCACTGTTATCCAATTTGATCCAATCCTTGATCCAAGTAAAGCATGCCGCATCGTAATATAGTCTCAGGTCTGGGAGTCCAAAACCTCCCCGCTCTTTTATGTCGGTTAATAATTTATGTTTGATCCGTGGCTTTTTTCCTTGCCATATAAACTTTGTTAGGTCCGTTTTCCATTTTTTAAAACAATCATCTTTACCTATTATGGGAATCATTTGAAAAAGGAACAGAAGTTTTGGTAAGATATTCATTTTAATAGCCGAAATTCTACCCCAGAGTGTTAATTTCAATCTTGTCCAAGTTTCCATTTCTCTTTTTGTTTCTTCCCAAATTTTTTTATAATTATCTTCAAACAAATTTATATTTTTCATTGTTATTTGTATTCCTAAATATTTCACTTTTTTTACAATTTGTAATCCAAATTTTTCTACCAGTTCCTTTTTCTCTTGATCTCCCATGTTTTTTACCATTAGTTTCGTTTTTTCTTTATTCAAAGCAAAACCTGATACCCTTCCAAAGTTTCCCATTTTTTCTAGAGCCTTTGTGAGAGCGGGCACCCTTGTACTATTTTATAATAATACTTTTATAATAAATACTCTTTTATTTCAACCTCTGTCTCATTTCCTGCTTTATATAGCTTATTATAATATTTTGTAAAACACTTTTTAATTTCCTCAGGATTATCTAAAGTTCTCCCCTCTTCCACTATTTTATCAATCAGTTTTTCCTTTTGTCTCTTTTTCAGTTGCCAGGCTAGCATCTTTCCGGGTTTATTTGCAGATTCGAACGACCTTTGTTTCATCCATTTAATATTGTCCTCAATTTCACTATTTAATATTGCTGAAGCCTGGGTTAGTAATATTTTTAGTTTTTGGTTTATTAATTCATTTTTTGGTTGTTTTGTTAATAATTTTTCATTTATTCCTATTTCTTTCCTTATTTGTTCTAGTTTTTGCTCTCTGTTTCGTTTCCTTATTGCACTTTGTTGTATGTAAAAGCCTCTTATGAAAGCTTTACTTGCATCCCATATTGTCCTGAAGTCTGTATCCTGTTCTTTATTTAATTCAAAAAATTCTTTCAGTAGTTCTTCCGCTTTTTTCACAATCTTTTTGTCATTTAATAATCTTTCATTAAGTCTCCATCTTTTATTAGTTTTCTTGTATTCCTTTAATTCTAATGTGACTGGGTTGTGATCTGTAATAATTTTGGTCTGTATTTCTGCTTTTTTAATTTTAGTTGTTAAGTTATTTGATACCCATATGCTGTCAATTCTGCCGGCTGATTTTTTAACTTCTGAGAAATGTGTATACTGTCTTTCTCCTGGGTTTTTATATCTCCATGTATCAATCAAATTTAAATTTTCTACCATCTGAAAGAAGGTGTCTGGGAGTCTGCCTTTTTTTGATTTTCTTTCTCTCTCTGTCCTATCTAATTCTATTGATGTGACACCATTTAGGTCTCCCATCAAAATAATTTCCTCTTCTATAAATTCCAGTAAATTAGCTTCTACTTTTCTGAAAAATTCTGTTTTGTTACCATTTGGTGCATAAACTCCTACTATAATTAAATGTTCTTTACCTTTTGTTATTTTTACCCCTAGTAATCTACCCTCATCATCCTTAAAGATTTTTTTTTGCATTTAGTTTAGGGTTCACATAGATCACAATTCCCCTTTTCTTTTTTACATCTGAGGATATAAATCCTTGACCCAATCTCTTATTTTCTAAAACCCTTCTGTGATTTCTAGTCACATGGGTCTCCTGCAAGCATATAATATCCCATTGTTCTTTCTTCAATACATGTTCTATTTTATATCTCTTCCTCTTATCATTTAAACCGTTAACATTCCAAGATATAATTTTTAGATTCATTAATCTTTATTTATTATCTACAATGGTTTCATTGAGTGTATAAAAGAAAAGAAAAGAAAAGAAAAGAAAAAGAAAACTCAGAAATTTTAGGATTTTGATAATCTGTTTCTTCCAATCTCTCCCCCCCTTAATACGCGCTTGTCTCTCTATGCTTCTTGTGGTGTCTGCGTTGTTTCCTCTCGCTCCAATGTTGGATCTCCAGTTAATTCTTTTTTGTACTTCCTCCAGAATTTTCCAAGCTCGTCTACTGATCTAAAAGTTTTTCTTCTGTCCTTATATGTGAAGGTGATGCCCTCAGGGAATTCCCACCGGAATCTAATCGAATTCTTCTTGAGTGCTTCTGTTACTGTCTTATAGTTCTGCCTTTTCTTCAGAATTCTTTTTGGGATTTCCTTAAATATTTTGATAGGCCTATCTTCTATTATTAACTTCACTTGTCCTTTTTGATGTAATATTTTGTCCTTTAAAAGTATTGAGTTGAAAAAAATTAAGCAATCTCCTGGCCCTTTATAAGTGTCCGATCTTTCTGATTTGATCCTGAAAATTTTATCAATATCCAATAGCATCTCTTCTACCTCTACTCCCAACCAGTTTGCAATCTCCTGTGATAGTTTCTCTTGAATTTGTTCATCATGAGTTTGTGGGACGCCTCGGAATCAGAGGACCATCTCCTTCTGATGCATCTGTTACTATAAAGAAGCAATGCGGAAGCAAGAAGCAGCTAAGCCAGCTGCTGCTGGCTGGAAAGCCAGACAGGATGTTTGTGACTGTTGCCATGGCAAGAAAGGGGCAGTCCTTTCTCCGTACTGAGCACAGGATGTGAGCTCAGTGTGTGTGTCATATGACCTGTACAGGATGTACAAGGGTGAAGTCAGTTTGAGTTTCTCTCTGTTGTTCAAAGAGTGCGGACATCTTTATCTGTATGGCTGCTTAAGACAGAAATAAAGGCATGTAAATACACTTCTGTCTGTCTGATTCCCCTCCCTGGGGATATGCAGGGAGGAGGAGTAGCAGTGGTGTGTTTTTCTCACAGTCTGAGAAAAATCGCCGATACGGACCTCAACTGTTTTTCCTGCCGGGAGTCGCGGGAGGGAGGTCAAAAGGAATTCAGCCGGTGCCTGGACAGATAGGCACATACCTCTGACCGAGGCAGAATTCCAACAATGGTAGCAGAGCTGCTGGTTTCTCCGATCCATGGAAGTCTGCAAAATAGTAGCAGAGCTGCTGTTTTCATCGCTCCATGGAAGCCTGAAGCAAGAGGCTGTTTCTCTGCAGCCAGAAGCTGACCAGAAGAAGCTGACAGCCAAGCCACGGAGCCCAAGGTATGAGATTTTCGGGCTTAAAAGTGTGAATGCAGATTGATTCATTCTCTGCTTCACGGGAGCAGTGTTTAGAAAAACAGCTCCAAGTGCAAGAGGCCTGCATTCCAGAAATTCTTGTGGTTTCCTGTCCAAGGAAAGGAATGCACTGTTGCTAAGCAACGCCGGCCAGTTACTCGAGAGAGCTGGACAGTCAAGCTGTGCCTCAGAGAGGCAAAAACAACCTATGTTTTGACTAAGCTCTCACGAACTGTTGGAAGGGACATTCCAACGCAGCCAGTGTTAGAGCTGCCAGGTGCCCAAGAGTGTAAACAAGCCAGCTATTGGATTTTAGAGGCTTGTGTTTGAGAGTTAAAGGCAAAGGACTTAAAATGGATGCCAAGAAGGGGGGAGGTTTGCCTTCTCCACCCCTCCTGACCAATGACAATTATGCATCTTGGTCTATTAAGATGAAGGCCCTGCTGCAGAATCAGAGACTGTTTGGGGTGATTGAGAACCCCATCCCTGCAGCACCAACGCGTGCTTGGGAGTCACAGGATGTGAAGGCCAGAACGGCTATAATTCTTTGTGTGTCAGACTCTCAGCTTATCCATATACAGGATTTACAGCACGCGAAAGAGGTTTGGGACACGCTGAGAAGGACACATCAGAGAGATGCAGGTTCTTCAGCGTTGCTGTATTTTGAAAAGCTGACCAACCTGAGGCTTGCGCCTGATGGAGATGTACAAGCGCACCTGACGGAAATGAAATTTCTGCGCCAACAGATGGTGGAACGCAATTTCCGTCTGGATGAGGAAGTGTTTTGCTTCATGGTGATAAACAGCCTTAATCGGACTTAGAAAACCGTTGCCAGTCAGCTTGGGTCCCTCCCAGCGAATCAGTTGACTTCGGAGAGGGTCTTTGCCGTGGTTCTTAATGAACAGGACAGACTTGCTGCACTGGACGTGAAGGACAGGGGGAGACAAGAACGGAGTTCTGACACCCCCACCGCTGTTGCTACTGGAGAAAATGCTGTCGCTTTGAACGTTGTCCGATGCTACAATTGTGGACAGACTGGGCATCTTCAGCGGTACTGTAAGAAGCCACGTCAGAACAAAGGTGCCAAGGGAAGCTCCACGAAGTCTGAGGCGTCAGGCAGAAGTCATGCCAAGTCACAGGCGAAGCCTGCAAAGGCTTTGATGTTGAAAGGAACCAAGCCAGAAGTGGAGAACGCTTTTGTCATTGACACGGGCGCCACGGTTCACATGACCCATCACCGGGATTTGTTTTCGTCGTTTAAGAAGCAAAGCTTCGTTGTACAACAAGCCAACGGTCAAGAGCTAGAAGCGACCGGAATTGGAACTGTGTATCTTAAAAGTCTGAACTTGACTATAAACAATGTTTATTTGGTTCCAGAGTTGAAGTACAATCTGCTCAGCGTTTCGCAGATTGCCAAGAAGGGACTAAAACTGTCCTATGATGATGAGTGCTGCGAGATCTCCAAAGATGGAGAGCTGTATCTTTCTGCCAAAGAGAAAGATGGACTGTATTTGTTGATTTTTGATCAAAGTGATTACATGAATTGTAATTCTAACATGATCTCTTTTGCAGGTGTAACCAAGAAGAACGCCAAGCAGGTCACCTCGAGGGTCAACAGGGCATTTCAGCGGGTGTATGCTGATGTGATTGGTCCTCTAGCACCATCTAGAGGCAATGCAAAGTATTACCTAATATGTGTTGATTCTTTCACAGGTTTTGTCTGGATTTATCTTTTGGAGAGACCAAAAGACGCCTTAGAAAGGTTTAAAGAGTTTTGTGACAAGGTTAAAAATATGCATGATGCTGACATAGATTGTCTTTGCACAGATGAGAAGCCAATTTTTCTCTTACAGGATTTCCAGAGGTTCCTGAAGAAGAAAGGGATAAGACACAAAATTGCAGCTTCCGAAGAAGCTTGGAAGAGATGTGTCTGTGTTAGGGTGAACAAAGAATTGCAAAAGGGAATGGAAGCTCAATTGCTTAGTTCACATCTGCCACATGAGTACTGGGCTGAGTCGCTAATGTCGTTTTGTTATACGTGGTTGAGAAAGTTTTCAAAAGAGTTGGGAAGTTCTCCTTTTGAGAAACTGTTCCATAGAAAACCTTGTTGCCCATTTCAAGGTTTTTGGGTCTCATGTGAGGACAGAAGCTCCGGGTGGAGTAAAGAATGCCAGAGGCATTTTTGTGGGTTATGAAAAGGGTCTCTACAGAGTAATTTTGTCTGAATCTGGTCAGGTGATTCTCACAAAATTCCTAGAGAGTGCTCCTGAACAGGAGAGAGTGATTGTTCACACATTTCCCACAGGAGATGATGATTCTGATTCTGATGATGATGTTGATTTTATTGAATTCAGTAGTACTGATGATGACAGCGATAGCTCAGACAGCTCAGTTGTCACAGTCATTGAGAGAAAATCTCACAAAATGACTAGACCCTCAGAAGAGGAGGATGAACCACTGATTACGCTTAGTACTGGTTCTCCAGAGAGTTCAGAGGCTGAACCAGAAAGCAGAGAAGAGCAGCACCTCTTACGTAGGTCTGAGAGAGCAACGAAGGGTGTACCACCCAAGAGGTATTCAAAAGAGTTTGCCAACCTAGCTATTGCATGTGTTGCTGTTGTAAACGACCAAGGTCAGATTGAAGCTGTGTCTGAGTCAGAGACAAAGGCACAACAGAGAGTTGCTAACCAAGGTAATGCAGATGCACTCATTCCTTGGAAGTCACACAACCAGAGAGGTACATTGGTAAAACCAGTGGCGGGTAGTTCCAAGGGTGGAACTGAAACAACAGGGGAATGTTATACATATAACAACTGTTTGTTTTCTTCTCTGGATCAAGCATTGCACGCTGCACGCATTGATTCTTTAGGGGGAGTATGTTACTATAAAGAAGCAATGCGGAAGCAAGAAGCAGCTAAGCCAGCTGCTGCTGGCTAGAAAGCCAGACAGGATGTTTGTGACTGTTGCCATGGCAAGAAAGGGGCAGTCCTTTCTCCGTACTGAGCACAGGATGTGAGCTCAGTGTGTGTGTCATGTGACCTGTACAGGATGTACAAGGGTGGAGTCAGTTTGAGTTTCTCTCTGTTGTTCAAAGAGTGCGGACATCTTTATCTGTATGGCTGCTTAAGACAGAAATAAAGGCATGTAAATACACTTCTGTCTGTCTGATTCCCCTCCCTGGGGATATGCAGGGAGGAGGAGTAGCAGTGGTGTGTTTTTCTCACAGTCTGAGAAAAATCGCCGATACGGACCTCAACTGTTTTTCCTGCCGGGAGTCGCGGGAGGGAGGTCAAAAGGAATTCAGCTGGTGCCTGGACAGATAGGCACATACCTCTGACCGAGGCAGAATTCCAACAGCATCTCCATCAATGATATATCATCTAGCAGCTATTCATGGTCTCTCTTTAGGTCGTTTATTTCTTCCTTCGTTGAATCTTGTGATTTTTTAATGTCCTTATTTTCCATTTGCAATTTCTTCATCATTTCCTCTTGTTTGGTAGATTTACTCTTAAGTTCTTGTACAGATTTATCCAGTTCTTTATTTTTAAGTGAGAGGTCACTTATTTGTGTTGTTAAGTCTATTATTAGCTTTGAGTTTTGTTGGATGTTGCCAGCTAGTATGTCCAGCTTATCATTCAGGCTCTTTTCCATCCCCATTATAAGGTCTTTTATGTCAGCATTGGGGTCTGTTTCAGCTGTTGATTGTCTTCTCACTTGTAGACCTGACCCAGATGTCAGTGTAGTTTGGTATTTTTTAGAACCCATATTTGTCTTCTTCCTTTTAGTTCTGATCTAGATATCTTTATTTCAAACCAAGAATATATATATTCCTAAACTTTGAAAATGCTCTGTTTATAGTCTATAATTTGGTCCTTTTATCTGTTGGGATTGAAAGTCTGTTAAGATTCCGGTGGTTTTACCCTATGTTGTTATCAGTTCATCTCAAATATTTATTATTAATTTTTTTAAAAAAAAAAGTTAAAAAAAGGTCCAAATTTTAATAAAAAATTAGTTACATATTTTGTTTTACTTTAATTACCGTATTTTTCGCACCATAGGACGCACCGGACAATAGGACGCACCTTGTTTTAGAGGGGGGAGAACAAGAAAAAAAATTCTCCCCCTCTCTGCCCAGCGCCCCTTCAGCGGAGCGGCAGGAGGCGCTGCGCAGAGAGGGGGAGAATTTTCCCGCTCTTGTTTTCCCGCTCTAAAACAAGGTGCCGTTCAGGCGGCTACCTTGGAAGCCTGGAGAGCGAGAGTGGTCGGTCCAGGCTTCAGGTTCCTTTCGACCTGCTCTTTGGGGCTGGCAGGGGAAGCCCACCACCAGCCCCAAAGAGCAGGTCAGGGAGCAGCGGAAAGGCGCAGCGGAGGGGCTGCTGCCATAGTTGGCGTCACCTCTCCAGCTGGGCTATGGCTCCTTTTGCCCCGCTCGCGCTCTCCCAGCTGGGGAGGTGACGCGCGGCTATAGAGGCTCCAGCTGGGAGAGGGTCGCGGGGCTATGGTTTCTCTAGCCCCGCGTGCGCTCTCCCGGCTGGAGAGGTGACACGCGGCTATAGAGGCTTCTGCCATAGCCGCGTGTCACCTCTCCAGCTGGGAGAGGGTCGCAGGGCTATGGCTTCTTTTGCCCCACGCACGCTCTCCAGTCGGGAGAGGGTCGCGGGGGGCTTCTTTTGCCCCGCTCGCGCTCTCCCAGCTGGGGAGGTGACCTCTCCAGCTGGGAGAGGGTCGCGGGGCTATGGTTTCTCTAGCCCCGCGCGTGCTCTCCCGGTTGGAGAGGTGACACGCGGCTATAGAGGCTTCTGCCATAGCCGCGTGTCACCTCTCCAGCTGGGAGAGGGTCGCGGGGCTATGGCTTCTTTTGCCCCATGCGCGCTCTCCAGCCGGGAGAGGGTCGCGGGGGGCATTTTTTTTCCCACGCGCGCTCTCCCGGCTGGAGAGGTGACGCGCAGCTATAGAGGCTCCTGCCATAGACGCGCGTCACCTCTCCAGCCGGGAGAGGGTCCGGGGGGCATTTTTTTCCCCGCGCGTTCTCCCGGCTGGAGAGGTGACGCGTGGCTATAGAGGCTCCAGCCATAGACGCGCGTCACATCTCCAGCCGGGAGAGGGTCACGGGGGGCTTCTTTAGCCCCACGCCGCTCTCCCGGCTGGAGAGGTGACGCGCGGCTATAGAGGCTCCTGCCATAGACGGTCACCTCTCCAACCAGGAGAGGGTCGCGGGGTGCTTCTTTTGCCCCACGCGCGCTCTCCCAGCTGGAGAGGTGACGCGCGGCTATGGAGGCTCCTGCCATAGCCGCGCGTCACCTCTCCAGCCGGGAGAGGGTCGTGGGGGGCATTTTTTTATATATATATAATAATTTTTATTCATTTTCCAAACACATAATAAAGACAAACGAAAAACAAAACAAAAACATACAAAACATTTAAACATGTATAACTTCATAATCTTATTTTCATGCACCTTCTTTCCTTCGACTTCCCCATACCTCCCCATCACTGCATCCTTGTTTTACGATTCTTTAGCAACCCTTTAGTCAATTTATCTATAATTCCCTTTCGTTAAGTTTTCTTTAATTTGTTAATTACAGCTGTAATTCTCTGCTTCTTACCCCTTGACATCTTAACACTCCTCAATTTTACAACAGTTTTTAAGATATATTTTAAATTTCTTCCAGTCCTCTTCCACTGTCTCCTTCCCCTGGTCGCGGATTCTGCCAGTCATCTCAGCCAGTCCCATAAAGTCCGTCACCTTTGTTTGCCATTCTTCCAGAGTAGGTAGTTCTTGCATCTTCCAATACTTTGCCAGAAGAATTCTTGCTGCTGTGGTAGCATACATAAAAAAATTCCTGTCCCTCTTTGACACCAATTGGCCAACCATGCCCAAGAGAAAAGCCTCAGGTTTCTTAGGAAAGGTCCACTTAAGGACTTTCTTAATTTCATTATAGATCATTTCCCAAAAGGCTTTAATCTTCGGGCAGGTCCACCAAAGGTGGTAAAAGGTACCTTCAGTCTCATTACATTTCCAACATTTATTATTGGGCAAATGATAGATTTTTGCAAGCTTGACTGGGGTCATGTACCACCTATAGATCATTTTCATTATATTTTCTTTCAAGGCATTACATGCAGTAAATCTAACACCAGTGGTCCATAACTGTTCCCAGTCAGCAAACATAATGTCATGACCGATGTCTTGTGCCCATTTAATCATAGCTGATTTCACCGTTTCATCCTGTGTATTCCATTTCAACAGCAAATTATACATTCTTGACAAGTTCTTAGTATTGGGTTCTAGCAGTTCTGTTTCTAATTTTGACCTCTCTTTCTGAAATCCTATTTTCCTGTCCTGTTTAAATGTCTCATTTATCTGATGATAGTGCAACCAATCTCGAACTTTGGACTTTAGTTTCTCATAACTCTGAAGTTTAACTCTTTCACCATCATGTTCTAAGATTTCACAATATTTTGGCCATTTAGAATCCATATTGAGTTTTTTCACCTCCTTGGCTTCCATTGGTGACAGCCACCTGGGAGTTTTACTTTCCAACAGATCTTTATATCGGATCCAAACATTATATAATGCTTTCCTAACAATATGATTTTTGAAACCTTTATACACCTTTGCCTTATCGTACCATAAGTATGCATGCCAGCCAAAGTTATTATCGTACCCTTCCAGGTCCAAAATGTCTGTGTTCTCAAGAAGCAGCCAGTGTTTCAACCAGCAGAAAGCTGCCGATTCATAATAAAGTCTTAAGTCCGGCAGGGCAAACCCCCCTCTATCTTTTGCATCAGTTAAGATCTTAAATTTTATTCTGGGCTTTTTGCCCTGCCAGACAAATTTTGATATATCTTTCTGCCACTTCTTGAAACAGTCCATCTTGTCCAAGATCTGCAACGTCTGAAATAAAAATAACATTCTAGGCAATACATTCATCTTAATAGTAGCAATTCGGCCTAACAAGGAAAGTCTCAACCTTGACCATATTTCTAGGTCTTTCTTTACTTCTAACCAACATTTTTCATAATTGTCCTTAAATAAGTTCACATTCTTAGATGTTAAGTTTATCCCCAGGTATTTCACTTTTTTCGTTATTTCCAAACCTGTTTCATTCTGAAATCTCTCTCTTTCCTCCATTGTTAAATTTTTTCCAGCACTTTCGTTTTTTGTTTGTTCAATTTAAATCCTGCTACTTGACCAAATATCTCAATTAATTCTAATACTCTTTCGGTACTAGTGTCTGGCTGTTGCAGGGTCAATACTAGGTCATCTGCAAATGCTCTTAGTTTGTAATGTCTAACTCCGACCTGAACTCCTTTAACCAACTGGTCCTTTCTAATCATGTTTAACAAAACCTCCAGGACTGATATGAAAAGCAAAGGGGATATTGGGCATCCCTGCCGTGTACCTTTTTCTATGGATATTTCTTCCGTTACTCCCGGCTGGAGAGGTGACGCGCGGCTATAGAGGCTCCTACCATAGCCGCGCGTCACCTCTCCAACCGGGAGAGGGTCGCGGGGGGCATTTTTTTCCCCACGCGCGCTCTCCCGGCTGGAGAGGTGACGCGCGGCTATAGAGGCTCCAGCCATAGACGCGCGTCACATCTCCAGCCGGGAGAGGGTCACGGGGGGCTTCTTTAGCCCCACGCCGCTCTCCCGGCTGGAGAGGTGACGCGCGGCTATGGAGGCTCCTGCCATAGACGGTCACCTCTCCAGCTAGGAGAGGGTCGCGGGGTGCTTCTTTTGCCCCACGCGCGCTCTCCCAGCTGGAGAGGTGACGCGCGGCTATGGAGGCTCCTGCCATAGACGGTCACCTCTCCAGCTAGGAGAGGGTTGCGGGGTGCTTCTTTTGCCCCACGCGCGCTCTCCCAGCTGGAGAGGTGACGCGCGGCTATGGAGGCTCCTGCCATAGCCGCGCGTCACCTCTCCAGCCGGGAGAGGGTCGTGGGGGGCATTTTTTTCCCCACCCGCGCTCTCCCGGCTGGAGAGGTGACGTGCGACTATAGAGGCTCCTTCCATAGCCACGCGTCACCTCTCCAGCCGGGAGAGGGTCACGGGGCTATGGCGTCTTCACTCCATAGGACACACACACATTTCCCCTTCATTTTTGAAGGGGAAAAAGTGCGTCCTACAGAGCGAAAAATACGGTACTTTGGCATTTATCAGAGAAAAATTCCTTCACAGTACTTAACATCCGTCTTAAGAACTTATTTTCTAGAAGCTGAACTTGGTATTTCAAATGTCCTTTCCTGTATAGCTAGTTTTCTTTATGGTTGTACTTCAAGCCTGTGTCTTAGCAGCGTTTTTTAAATTATGGGAGTAATTTCATTTTCCGCCACTAGGTGGCGAGATTTTCCAATTTACTTGTGAGGTGGTCCTTCTTGTTTTGTTTCTCTAGCCTCTCTTTGTTGCAGTGACTGTTTCCACCACTATTCTTCTTCCGGCTTTTTTCCCTTCTGAGGGCGATGACTCACTCTCCCCCCCCCCCAGCGCCATTTTCGCCAGCTGCTTTCTTCCCTATTCCAGTCTTTTCCTCCTTCTTTCTCTCCCTTTGTATATCTCTTCCTCTTCCCTTTCACTTCTTTATCTTAATCTTTATTTTCCCACCGCTGCCTGGTCTTCAAATCTTTTCTATTCCTTCTCTTTTTCCACTGTATCCTCCACGTTCCTCCCCCTCCTTTTCCTTTTTCACTCACCCCTTTGTTTTACGCTGATCTCCTCCTCAATGGCCGCTGCTTTGTTGTCACCGCTGCTGCTGCTGCTTGCTATTTCAGCTCCTTGTCTCTCTCAACAGAGCGTCCCCCTGTAGAAGCAGGTACTCAGTATGTCTCAGTTTTTATTTTCTGCCTCTTTACAAGGCTTATTTTCCACAACTTGATAAGTCTCAGAACGCTGAAGCTCCTCTCTCCATTAGCTTTACTGTCCTTTATAATATTAAGTTAGTCCGTACTCCTTTTATTTTAATTTAAGCCAGGGTTATTACCTTGTTCCTTCAGGAGTACTCTTGATTTTACAGTTTTAGTTTGGAGCAGCCTGGTGCTTTCTCATTCAGGTCTCAGGGGCATCTCACGGTCGGGTGTGCGATCTTTCTGCGCTGAAGTTCTTCCACCTCCCTCCACTTTTTGTGCTGGGACGGTAGAAAACCCCTTTATGCGCTGCTTGGATCGATTTTCTTCAGTCTGAAACCTCCTCTCAGACCTCTTCAGGGTTTGCGTCACCCTCGCTTCCCCGTCTTTTTATCCTGTATCTGTGATTGGGAGTGCTCTTACTGCAGCAGAGCGCTTTCCCTGACCCGACGCTGAGCGCGCCACGCCAGGAAGTCCTATTTCACTTTGTTTCATGTTTTTTGGTTGTGCATGCATATTCATATAAAAAACGCAAAACGAAGTGAAGGAAGCCAAAACAAAGCAAAACAATTGTTGTTTGGGTCAATATGCATAGAAAGAAACCGAATAAGCTTTGTTTCTGCGTATTTCACTTGGTTTCGTGTTTTTGGGCTGTGCATGCATATTCACACAAAAAACACAAAAGGAAGTGAAGTAAGCCCAAACAGAGCAAAACACGTGTTTCTTCAGTCAATAAGCTTTGTTTGGGCTTATTTCACTTTTCTCCGCGTTTTTTGGGTGTGCATGCATATTCACCCTAGAGATGCAAAACGAGGGGGGAAATGTCAGCTGCGCCTTTGAGCCAGTGCCACCGACTGGGATCAACCTCTTCAGCCCTGACTGGGCCAGGTGAGCTGGAAAGCACTTCCAGAGGCCTTCCACGCAGGAAGCAGATCTAAGTGCTGTGGATTCACAACTCAGAGCTGTGAGCACCAAACTCACTTCCAGTAGTCAGCGGAGCACAGCAGAGCATGAACCACACGAACAACAGCTTCTGTAGAATAACTTCTTTTATTCTCTACAGCTACTATATAAATTAACTACAGGGTATGCATGCATATTCACCCTAGAGATGCAAAACGAGAGAGGAAAAACTTTTTCTTTTTTTTACTACGATATTACCTAACAACCCCTCCCCTAGAAGAACCGTCAAGTGAGATTGGAGAATAAACTGTGTGGAAATAAAAATATCAACTAAAGCCTTTGTTTTGTGAAAGATTTGGAAAGAAAATAAAATGCTCTCTTGTGACGCAGTTTTAAATCAGGATCCGCCATTACGAGACAGACTATGTTGCGAGATTAATAGTCAAAGGGGGAGGCGAGCCGTTGCTCTGTTATCATGTTTGTATTCTAAGTTCGATGGCAAATCTTCCCTGGAAAGACTGATTTATGGAGCAACTTGTCTGGGGAAATTAATGAGCAGACGCCCAGATTTTATTTCATTGGAACTGAGAAAGATGGCGCCTGCTGCCCAAGCAGGACTTTTGGATTAGTGTGTGAAGATTTATTGCAAACAAAAGACTTACCAGCTTTAAAAAAGGGAGAGCCTTACAAAGTTTACACAGAAGCATAATAATGTTTACTTTAACTCGCCTGTGGAAACAACTCAGAGGCTATTAAGAAGAAAAAGGATAACAACAAGAAGATCGAAAGATGGGATTGGTGAATACTAAAATCAGCAGAAATATGAGTTGACTGGACCCTTACTGAACTTGAAGCATGGGAACCCCCAACAAAAATTTATAATTTGGCAAAATATTTGGACTTTATGATATGTATTGGTATAATTTGGAATAATTAATGTGATATGATTGTATTGTTAAATGGAAAACTTAATAATTTTTTTTAAAAAAAAAAGAGATGCAAAAAGAAGTTAAGTAAGTCCAAACAAAGGAAAACATGTGATTTTTTGTTTAATATGCATACAAAGAAGACAAATAAGCTTTTTTCAGGCTTATTTCACTGTGTTGCATGTTTTTGGGGTCTGCTTGCATATTCATAAAAAAATCCACAAAAGGAAGTGAAGTAAGTCCAAACAAAGCAAAACATGTGGTTCTTAGGACAATACTCATAGAAAGAAGACCAATAAGCTGTGTTTGGGCTTATTTCACATTGTTTCGCGTTTTTTGGGTGTGCATGCATATTCACTCAAAAAACGCAAAACGAAGTTAAGGAAGCCCAAAGAAAACAAAACATGTGATTTTTTGGTTAATATGCATAGAAAGATGACGAATAAGCTTATTTCAGGCTTATTTCAATGTGTTGCGTGTTTTTTGGGTGTGCATACTGTCAGGGAACTGCCATCGGAAAGGCAGGTGGTGGAGGGGCTCTCGGAAGCTAGGAGAGACTCAGCAGCGGAGGAAGGTACCAGCAGGGGGAGAGAGGGAGATCAGAGAGAAAGTGAGTCGAAGGGATGGCTCAGGGAGTCTTCCAGCGAGAACAGTGGAGAAGTCTCAGGACCTCCTATAGGTACACCCACTCCTCGCCGGAAACTGTCGCGCAGAGAATCCAGAAGACGCGTTTCCGTCAAGGAGCTTTTATGCTGGAGTAGATTCCGTAAACGCCCACTGTCGGATTCTGCCAGCGATTAAGGGAGTCATGTTTAAGGGCTCCGCTAAGGACAGAGTTTGAGAACCATGCCCGAACTCTGAGGGACTCAGCTTTTACGCACAAGCAGCTCATCATCCCATCACACATACATATTCACACAAAAAACGCAAAAGGAAGTGAAATAAACTGGGGGAAAATAGCATGTGTTTTGGGGGTGAAAATGCATAGAAAGAAGACGAATAAGCTTTGTTTGGGCTTATTTCACTTCTTTTTCTGCTTTTAGGGTGTGCATGCATATTCACCCTAAAAACGCAAAACAAAGTGAAGTAAGTATTCCATTTTTGTCTATCATATTCTAAATCATATTTCTTCCTGTTGAGTAGGGTTTTATATAGTGCAAGTGTAGAGTTTTTTTGTTTTTGTTAAAGAGATTAAATCTTGTAGCAGCAGGGGTGTTTCTGATGCTGCTATAGTGTCAGGGCCAAACTGCCTTTAAAACATATGTTTCAATTGTATGTATTGACATTGTGTTTCCCTGGTTAATCCATACTTTACTTGCAAAGTCTTATATTCCACAAATTTGTAATTTTCATCAATTAATTGATTCAATGTCAAAATACAGTGGTACCTTGGATTACATATGCTTCAGGTTACAGATGCTTCAGGTTACAGACTCCGCTAACCCAGAAATAGTACCTCGGGTTAAGAACTTTGCTTCAGGATGAGAACAGAAATCATGCTCCGGCAGTGCGGCAGCAGCGGGAGGCCCTATTAGCTAAACTGGTGCTTCAGGTTAAGAACAGTTTCAGGTTAAGAACAGACCTCCGGAACGAATTACGGTAAGTTCTTAACCCGAGGTACCACTGTACCTTTTTTCATCGAATTTTGCCAAATTATTACTTGATTTCCAATTTTTAATTTTGGGTTGGCCCATATTGTTAATTTCTCATGCTGATAGGGGTCATCCTTATTCTTTTTATTTATATTCATCCAAATTTTTATAGGTGCTTTAATAGTCTCCAAGATAATAGGATATTTCATAAAATTGGAGCCGAGTTTAGTCCACCCTACAAGAGGTTTGAAGAAACTATATTCGAGTGTAGCCCAATTGGGATTCCTGCTAGCTCTCCAATCATTGGTCTTGCTCAGCAGGTAGGCCTGGTGATATAGTTGCAGATTTGGGAGACCAAAGCCACCTTCCTTAGTTGGAAGTTGCATTTTATGTAGTGATATTCTTGGTGGCTTTGTACCCCACAGGCATGATCTAAATAGTTGATAGTTTTGATAGTTGAGAGGTTTAGAGGTCTCCACCTTTCAATATCAAAAGAAATCTCATTTACAATTTGATTCAAATTTAGTTTTACAATTTGGTCTATATCTGATGAAATCATTATACCCAATTATTTAATAAAGTCTTTGCACATCTGAAATTGATGGTTTCTATACAATGTAGCCCTTGGCCCAATTGGTAGAATCTCTGATTTTGTCCAATTTATAGAATATCCCGATATTCTGCCAAAGGTTTTTATTTTCTCCATAATTTTTGGAATTGTATCTTCTGGTTTTGTAATAAATAAAATGATATCATCCGCAAATAATACAATTTTGTAATTATCTTTGTTGTGTTTTACACCCTTGATATGCTCATCCTGAATTATTGCTCTTGTTAATGGTTCCAGGCAGAGATTAAATAATAATGGAGAAAGAGGACATCCTTGTCTCGTTCCTCGATTTAAACTAATCAAATCAAATCAATCTTTATTATGGTCCAGAGACCCAACAAATTATTACAAAGCAATGCACAATTCATACAGCCTACCTCCAGGTTGAACAAGCATTTTGTTCAAAAGATAGGGTTCCTTGGTTCTTGCAACCACCGATAAAAACTTGGCCACTGCTAATGTTCTAGCGTTTGTCCGGTCTTCCAATAGGAACCTGACATAGTGAGCCTCTGATTTTCCCAGGAAAGGTACCAGCAAGGGTAATATCAGCTTGCTCATATTTTGCACAGTGCAGCAAAATATGTTTTATGGAATCGATGTCTTGAGGACACAAGCAAAGTATGTCATGGTAGGGAACTCATCTCAACCTGCCATTCAACACTGCAGAAGGAAAGACGTTTAGTCTGGCTTTGGTGAAAAGCCTTCAGTAATTTGGTACTGTCAGGTTTTTAATGTAAGATGTTAACTTAAAGACATGCCCATATTGTACCTCTACTGCCAGCGGACTACAGACTGCGTGTGATCAAGATCGCAAGTCACTGTGTGCATTATCCCATAATCTTTGCTTTAACGTCTTTAGGGCGCCTTCATAACCCAGGTAATACAGTTTGGGGGGGGTGACAGACCAATAGAGGTGGCTTTTCTAGCCATGGTTTTCTGCCATTTGCTGACAAACTCCTCATTGGTCAGGTGTTGGTACAAACCCTTCCCTAGATCAAACACTGAAATCCTGAGCCAATGTATTAGGGCAGCCCACCATGCTTTAGTTGAAATTGGGCATTCACCAGCTTCTAACAGAAGTATGGAGTTGGGGACACAGTTGGGTACCTGCAGCAGAGATCGTAGAAATTTTGCCTGAAAGCCATCTAGCTTAGGCAGGTCCCATTATGCCAGACAGTTGCAGCGTACAGGAGTTGGGCAACAGATTTTGCGTTGAAAACCCTTATGGCTGATGGAACATATTTGCTGCCCTTTGTGAACTAATCAAATTCGAAATTCTTCCATTTGTAACAATCTGGGACGTTGGGTTTTTATAAATAATTTTAATCCAATTACAGTATTCTATAGGGAAACCAAATTTACTTAACACAAACCCTATGAATTCTTTATATATTCTGTCAAAAGCCTTTTCTGCATCTAATGACAATATCATAAACTCCTCTTCATCTTTGTTTAAATTTATCAAATCTATTGTTAATCTGATATTATCTGTAGCTTGTCTTGTTTTTATAAAACCTGTTTGATTATTAGGTATCAAGTCTTGAATAACTTTTTGTAATTTTGCCGCCAATATTGCATTCAAAATCTTTGCATCAACATTCATTAATGATCTTGGTCTATAATCTGCACATTTAATAGGTCTTTGTTAGGTTTTGGTATAATTATTAAAGCTTCATTGAATGCTGTAGCAGATATACCTTTATGAGCTATTTCCTCATAGACTTCTAGAAGTCTCGGGACTAGTAGATTTTTGAATATTTTATACCATTCTATAGGAAAACCATCTGGTGATTCCCCATTCCCCATTGTTTCTATTACATTTTCAATATCTGATATATTTAGGGGTGCTGATAGCATATCTTTTTGATCTTATTCAATAGTTGGTATTTTAATATCTTGAAAGAAGTTCTCCACCTCATCCTCTGATATATTTTCTGGCCCTTCATATAATTTTTTGTAGAATTAAAAAAAATCATTATTGATATTTATTGATGAGGTAGCTGCAATGTTATTTTCATTTCTTATTAAGGGTATTATTTGGTTCACTTTCTTTTGTTTTAGACAATTAGCTTCAATTTTTGTCGGTCTTTCTCCCTGTTCCCAATATATTTGTCTTAGACTTAGTAGGCTGAACTTATTTTTTTGAGCTAGTATATTATTCACTTCTAATGTTGGTTTTTGTATTCTTTCATATGTAACTTTAGATGGGTTATTCGCCATATCGCCCCATAGTGTTTTTAAAGAAATTTTTAGCTTATTTTCTTTTAATCTTTGCAGCTTGGCTTTGTTGGCAGAGAAGGATATTATCTTCCCTCTGATGTAAGCTTTATATCCTTCCCATTCCATCAGTCTTGACGTTGAAGATTTGGAGTTATTTTTAAAATATATTTGTGTTTCTTGGGTTATATATTGAAGTTATTTTCATTTAATAATGATCTAGTAAGATACCATCTCCTCATACCTTCCTGAAACCCCAGCTCCTACCTGATCTCCTGCTGCAACGGGCTCACTCCGCTGCAGTGGTTCCTCTTCTGGGGCACAGTGCCCTCCCAAGCATGGATGTGCCTCCCAAACCCACCAATTAAAAAAACACCACCACCAAATATAGGGCATTTCATAGCATCACAGATTTGGAAGGAACCACAAGGGTCATCTAGTCCAACCCCCTGCAATGCAGAAATCTCAGCTAAAGCATCCATGGCAGATGCCCATCCAACCTCTGTTTAAAAACCTCCAAGGAAGGAGAGTCCACCACCTCTTGTGGTTGTCTGTTCCACTGCCAAACAGCTCTTACTGTCAGAAAGTTCTTTCAAATGTTACTCAGAATTTCCTTTCTTGTAACTTGAAGTCATTACCTCCAGTCCTACCCACCATTTCCTTTAAAATGTAAAAATCAGCCTGAATACGCATGTTGGCTCCCAAAAAGAGGACATGTCCACGTTTTCCCAGACATATGGCCACCCTACATTCTATTATTTTGGCCATTGCATAATTTGAAAGCAGAGGAAAGGAGGGCTTGCTGGTTGAGTTGCATTTGGGGGGGTGAGGGTGGGAAAGCAGCAGATGCAAGCTAGCCTAGTAGCTTCCCTTTGCTCCTCCAGGCTCTACAATATTTTTGCTTAACTTTTTTAAAACTACATTGCCTCTTCCCCCCTTCTGTGTGTGTATGTTGAGCAGGTGCTGGCTGAAGTAGGTGGCAAAAAGCACACGGGTTTTAGACTTCCAGCGTGGTGCGCCTTGAGAACGGGTCGGGGAAAGTGCTCTACTTCGGTTGAGCACTCCCATCGCGGTAATGATAGAGGGGGGACCAGGAGGGAAATATAAAAACTATGAAGTGAAATTTTGCAACCAAACAAGAAAATCCTATCGAGAATGTACAGCTTACTCCTTGAATGGGAACTGAAAGACGAGGTAATAAAAGAAACAATGATAAAATGGTCACAAGACCTGGGCCAGACAATTCACTTAGATAGATGGGAAAAGCTAAGGAAAATTGATATAAACTTTACAGCTTCTTATCTGATAAAAGAAAATATAATTGTCAGAGCTGCCTCTAGGTCCCAGCTCACAGAGGACCAACGCTAGGCTGTGGTAATGTATAAAAGTCTTTATTGAAGTTCAGTTTCCATTTCAAAGCCACAGCGTGCAGCCCTACGTTTTAACCCCTAGATCAGCGAAGTCCCGTCTGAGTCTCCTCCCCTCTGACACCAGTTTAAGATCCTAGCCCTGCTCCACCTTTTCCGCTGCTCTCTCAGGCGGGTCCTCCTGCCCGCTGGGGCATTGCCCTTTCTGGACTCTTCCGACGCTGAGTCGCTTAGCTCCTCCCCCTGCCTCCGTCGGGCTTTAGGACCCGGTTCCCAATCCTCATTCTCTGCTGTCCCGCGCTCCTGTACATTTGAACTTGCCTCTCGCGCCAACCCAGTGACCTTTCTCCTAACCGTTACACTACTTCTGTCACTGCTTCCCTCTTCCGGGAAACTAGCCGGATCTGACCTCCCCTCCGTCGCCCGACTCTCCGACGGAGGCGTGGTCAGCTCTGCCTCGTCTTCTCTCCCTGGTGGGGAATGCACTGGCCCCGATGCTTGGGACTCTTCCCCCCCACTCTGCTCTGGTGGGGAAGCTGGTCCTGATTTCCAACTACTGCTCTGGGAGTCCCTGCTGCCCCCTCGCTCCTGGGGCGTTCCCCCTGGGAACCCCCTGCCCCTGGCCACTGGCGCCCCCTTCTGTGAATCTTCCGATTCGCTGGAGAGGCTCATGGAATCCCTCGGACCACTGTCCTCTTCTCCTACGCTCCCCTCGGATTCTTCCCCTTCGCTCTCCATTTCCCCTCTTCCCTGTGCCTCTGCTCCTGAGCCCCTGACAATAATGAAGATGTTTTATCATTGGTATCTCACCCCAGTAAAATTAGCAAAGATTTATAAAAAATACTCAAATCTCTGCTGGAAATATAAAACAGAGGTGGGGACGATGTATAATATGTGGTGGGGGTGCAAGGTGGTTAAACAATTTTGGATTGTGATACATGAAGAGCTCAAAAAGATGTTCAAGAGTTCAGTTTCCAAAAAGCCCGAAACATATTTGCTGGGTTCACTATCCAGTGACATCTCCAAGGATAAAAAGAATGTATTCCTTTACGCAACAGCAGCGGCTAGACCAGGGGTCTGCAACCCGCGGCTCCAGAGCCGCATGTGGCTCTTTTGCACCTTTGCCACGGCTCTGGGGCAGATACTAGCGAGGGGAGCGCTGTACTGTGGCGAGCGCTGTACTGGCTGTGACGTCGCATGGGGGCGGTGCGTGCGTTAGTCACGCACTGTCCCGATGTCACCTTCCCGCCCACCCGCCCACTACATTGTAAGGGACATGTACGCTGGTCACTGTTTTGAAGGGGAGTGAAGAACACACACAAAAAAAATTGCAACTTGTTAATTTAACGTTTATTTCTATGAGGAGGAGTAATTCTGAGGGGTCAAACAAAGAAATAATAAAAAAGTGACAAAAAAGTTATTTTTATAATGACGAGTTTTGCGGCTCCCAGTTGTTTTTTCTTCGGAAACGGGTCCAAGTGGCTCTTTTTGTCTTAAAGGTTGCAGACCCCTGGGTTAGACTATTAGTGGCAAAAAAATTGGAAAACAGAAAAAATACCAGAAATATCAGAATGGCGAGCTAGAATTTGCAAATTTGCTGAGATGGCAAAATTAATGGCAACAATTAGAGGCTGTTCTAATAAAAAAATTCAGAAAGAGTGGGAGTGCGTAAAGGAATATATGGAACGATTTTGTTTTGGAGCTCAAATTCAACAGTTAAAGTGCGCAAGGATATAGGACAACATCATAACACATACAGAACAATAAATACCAACTCTATTAACACAAAGACAAACAATATTATGTAAAGAAGATCACACATGGGAGAAAGGAAGTAATGGGCATGAGAGGAGGCAGGTATAGGGCAGCATTTGGAAAATTGTTAAGGATATATATGTGATTTAAGAGATCAAGAATAAGGAGTTAAAAGAAGGAGACTAACATTAATGAACAGCAAAATAAGGAAATCTGAGAAGAATTTGGTATAAATGAAAACATGTGAGTCATGTTCTTGCTTGTATGTTGGTTTATTTTGGATGTAAAGTCTTCTGTTGTAAAGATGGTACATAAAATATATAAAATATAGATTTAAAAAAAGCACAGGGTTTTTTTGGGGAAGCCAAGCTGAGCAGTTTTTTGTGTGAAGCCAAGACATTGTTGCTTAAGTTAAAAAAAACACGACACCTTGCCTCCCCCCCCGTGTGTGCGTGTGTGAGAGAGGGGGGAGGACAAAAAACACATTTTTTGGAGCCACAAAAATGTAAAGGTAAGTAAAAAATTCTTATTTTTGTTGTTAATTTGTACAGTCATACCTCGGGTTGCGAACGTGATCTGTGCAGGAGGCGCATTTGCAACTATAATGGTTATAAGGGGTTACTTGTGCGTAAGTTGCCGTTACTTTTGGCTAGATCGCCTGGCTAACCATGCCTCGGCTGACAGCCCTCACTCCGTGGCTGTTCAGTCGCTTGCAGAATCCGTCAGTGGGCGTTTCTTGAACCTCTTCCAGCATAGAAGCTGTTTGATGCCAAGTCTCCACCTACTCTCCCTGCGCGGGACTCTTCTGCGCAAAGAAGGAGTGGGCAGAGGCGTGCCCGTGCTCTCTCCACTGGTCTCGGGTGAAGAGTCTTGGAGACCCCTCTCCGAATCCTCCATCTCCCTCCCTTCTCTACTGGTGTTATGTTGAATTCCTTCCCCCCTGCTGGTCCCCTCTCCTGCATCGCTTTGGAGCCTTGCCTCCACCTCTCGCTCCAATGTCAGTTCCCTGACAGCAACCCTCAGTGCTGCGTCTGCGCACACGCGTGACGCAATTTGGTGCTTCTGTGCATGCACGAGGGCCGAAACCCAGAAGTAACCCATTCCAGTACTTCTGGGTTCGGTGTGGTCCATAAACTGAAAACGCACAACCCACAGCATTTGCAACCCGAGGTATGACTGTATATCGCCCTATACTCACAGTTCGCAGGCGGATTCTCAGCAAAAATAAAACCACAAAATACATAATATAAACAAGAGCAACCCAATAATCCCCCCCAATTCCCAATAAATTAAAACAAGCATTTGTAATCAAAAATTAATATAAAAGGGCATTGTTATAGGAAAATCCTTGGGCTCACTTGGATTACCAAACAAAGACACCAGCCAGGAATATAGGAGCAAAACAGCAGTCAATAGGCCTGGTCTTTATTCAAACAACTGTTGCAACAGGACTTCCACCCACCACATGGGATAAGCAGGAAGAAGCCCACAACAAAGGAAGTTTCTTATTTTTATCAGTTTCCAAAAGTTACTAGTGTAATAAGAAAAAACTACCCAAGAGCCCATATAGATTCCTTATGTAGGTTCCCTATCGGTAGGAGAAAATAACAGAGGCCGACCAGAGAATATTGAAAAGCACTTGGATTACCGAACAAAGACACCAGC
The DNA here is from genome assembly GCF_964252035.2 of Podarcis erhardii. Lineage (NCBI taxonomy): Eukaryota > Metazoa > Chordata > Lepidosauria > Squamata > Lacertidae > Podarcis > Podarcis erhardii. The sequence goes on along the minus strand of NC_138506.1, from coordinate 21,068,638 downwards.
CAGGAATATAGGAGCAAAACAGCAGCTAGTAAGCCAGATCTTTATTAACTGTTGCAACAGGGTGCTCACAACCACACGCAGGAGGCAGGAGGGACCCTGAACACTGGTGTGCAAGCTCTTATATAGACTTTTGAAATTGCTCACCCTGTAGCCCAAGACCACTCCCCAATACATCATACATGTCCATTAAACTTTAATTAGTTTAATGTTAAGTAAACGTCCAGTGCGCTTCCAACGCCATAAGACTTATCTCAGCAGAGAATTTCGTGCAGCGGCTGAAGGAGGCAGGAGAGTCAGTACCTTTCAATGAAGAATCCTGGAGCAAGCACTTTGGAACTCAGGAAAAAACTTTATTTACAAAAGCAAAAACCCTGGCGATAAAGCACACATGCTTTTATCTCCGGTATAAAGAAAAACTTTACTCCAAACTTAACTCATATCAGCAAGGGGGGAAGAGAGAGAGAAACACGTGTGAACTGACTATTTATACAAACTAACTCACATTCCTGGATGCTTAATGACTTCCAGCTGCTCAGTGATTAGAGCGACTTGTTACCTCTTAACCCTTTAGTACCAACAATACATACATCACAGAAGGAGGCGGTCAGCAGCAGAGGAGGCAGTCTACAGCAGAAATCCTGTTTGCCAGGGTACCTGATAATGGTCACTGATTGCATTTTCTGGCAGTCTGGGCATTCTTTTGTGATCGTAAATACTCAGTTCCTGAATGCAGGTCACAGGCTCACCCTATTCATACACAGATACGCCCTTAAGACAGGATTTGTGAGCAAAGAGACAATGGGGAGGTTTTCCCATTTCCTTTCTCCTTGCAGAGAAATATTTGAGGTCAATTTGGGAGAGTTAAAATGGTTTCAGGACTATTTTCCTGTACTGTTCATACATGTGGTTTATATGTTTATGTATGTGTCTGCCTGGTACATCTATGAACATGTATTTTATATCTTAGACCTTATAATTCTCATAACACTAGTAACACCCCTAAAACTACATCACACTTACTGTTGGAAACTGGCCCCCTCGGGAAGGCTGGTTCATCTTCCCAGGCTTGTTGGGGCCTGTTTGCCGGTGACCTACCCTGGCTGGCATCCCGGCAGACCAGGGAGATATTGATAGGCGACACCTCCCTGATGAAAGGTGCACACCCCCTTCCCCCTTGCATAGCAGCAGGAGAAAGAAATCAGTCAGAAAGTCTATTTCATTTCTACTTTATTTCTGACTGTACACTGTACAAAAAGCATGTCTGCTCACTCAGACTCCTCTGAGCAACAGAGTAAGACTTCCCGGACACGAACAACAGGAAGGTCTCATATTACACAGAGAACAAATCCCTTAGAATTGCCTGGAACATCCTGTCCCACGGTTAGACCCATCATGTGATGTAAACATCGAACTGCTTGTTCGCAGCTGCGTAGTACTCATATCTCAACACTTACAGCATAAGTACATCACACATTGGGAGGGTCTGGGAGCAGTAACCTGAGCATCAGGGCTTGCCCCCCCCCCCACCTCTACCATATACCCATCAAGTGATACAAAAGAGATATTTACATTTCCCTGTTTCTCAGCCAAGTTAATCAAACCCTTTTGTCTTCATCTGTTTGTTATTGTTTCTGGAATGGCTACCTGTCTGGCACCCAGATGTCAGAATGCCAGACATTGTCACTCAGGCAGAGGGGCTGCTGAGTACGTGGGCTCACGCATTAGGGATTATGGCTGCCCTCACTCATGTCCCAAGCTCCCCCCTTGGTAGCCATTTTCTTCCTGAACAGAACAACATTGGAATGGCATAAATCCCACACTGGAGTGATTCTATATGAATTTCTGAAGTTTTCCCAGTGAGCCAGTACATAGATACATTAACCAGTGAATTGTTACATTTGGTAATGTGCAGCAGAGTCCCTTTGAATAGATAGGGAAAACTGTGATGAAGTGTTTTGTGTGTTTGGAACAGACAGGGTTAAAACTCTGTGGTGTCCTGTATCTGGGAGGAGCTTGACGCAGAGAAGTGCGTCACAGTCTGCAAGCAGAGTTGCTTTCACTTCTGACTGAGAGACACAGCTCAGCTCCGAGGCTGCAGGCTGTGAATGTGTGCTTTTGGAATGGCTGAAGTTTCCGGTGGAAAGAGACTGATTTATGGCTTGTAAATAAACACTTCTAGAGATAAGAACCGATCTGCCTCTGGACTTGATTTATCCCTATTCTCACACCGACGCAGGACCGCTGCTGCTACTCTGAATCTGAATCTGGGTTTTTATATGATTCTTTCTTGGATCATTGGGTGCAAGCTTTTGTAGTCCCAGAGCTTGCACACTCTCTTTTAAGTGTGTCATCACTAAATGATGATGGGTTCAATGTTCGTTTTTCTAACAATTTGTGTTCCTTTTACAGGGATGGGAAGAAGATCTACAGCGTTGAGAGAAAAGACAGGCTCTTTCTGGTGCAGATGCCTGTTGAAAATGGGGCTGGTGGTAAAATGGGACTGGTGGAAAATGGGACTGGTGGAAAAATGGGGCTGGTGGAAAATGGGGCTAGTGGAGAGTCCATTGAAGATGCCCATGTGCAGTGTGCAAATGTCCCACCACACAATGATTGTATTCACTTGTGGCACCGAAAATTTGGGCATGCTGGGTGGTCGCTTGTGCGAAAAGCTGCAGAAAACACCATTGGTTGTAGGTTCAAGGCTTGTGACAGATACCTAGATTGTCAAGCCTGTACGCAATCGAAGATCACAACATGCCCATACCCCAGGTCAGAGAGGAGAACCAGCAAACCCTTTGAACTTGTGCATGCAGATTTGTCAGGGCCCATGCCAACACGTTCTTTAGCTGGGTCTAAGTGGATTCTGGTTCTGATTGACGATTTTTCGAAATTTGCTTGGGTTTTTGCACTTAAATGCAAATCAGAAGCAGCTGCACTGATCAGGGATTGGATCACAGCGATAGAGCTGCAGTTCTCTACCAGGGTGGTTTCCTTTCAATCTGATCGCGGGGGGGAGTTCACAGGTTCTGCGCTGCAATCGTTTTTCAGGCAGAAGGGTATCAGTCATCGATTGTCTGCCCCCTACAGTCCGCAACAGAATGGAGTTGCAGAGAGAAAGTTTCGCACACTACAGGAATCTGCGAATGCTATGTTGGCAGACTCAGGTTTGCCACAGCGCTTTTGGGCTGAGAGTTATAAGACAGCATGCTTTGTGCAAAATCGAGTGTACAATTCCAGTGTAGGCAACACACCGTTTTTCTTGTTGCATCACAAGAAGCCGAAGGTGGGGTTTCTCCATGTTTTTGGGTCTGAGGCTTGGGTTCTCATTCCAAAGGCCATGCGCAGAAATGGTGAGCCAAGATCTAGGAAGATGATCTTTGTGGGCTATGAGCCGGGTTCAAAGGCGTGGCGTTTCACATACCCTACTGGCAACCAGTCTAAGCTGCTTATTAGCGGCAGTGCTGAGTTTTGCGAGCAGAGTGGGTGGAAACGTCTTCACGGAAACCCTGATGTTCTGTTAGACTCAGATGAGGAAGAAGAGGAGGGTGAGGCTGAACCTGTTGCTGATGTGCACGGTCCACAGCCACAGAGTCCAGAGCCGGGACGGTGCAGCAGGTCAGAGGGGGATGTTTCAGACACAGAGGATAGTAGGGTTGATCCAGGTGAATCAGGCGCTGTTCCAGAATTCACGCTGAGGAGGTCAGCAAGATCAACCAAGGGAAAGCCACCTGAAAGGTATGAAGCCACTAGTGTCTGGGTTGGTGTGGCTAGATGTGAGCCTGAATCCTTTGAGGATGTTCAGAAGTTGCCTCAGGAAGAAGCTGGCAAATGGCGTGAGGCGATGCAGAAGGAGATGAACTCAATGGAGTCTCTAGGTGTGTTCTCACTCACGAAGTTGCCGATGGGCGGAAAAGCCGTGAGCTGCAGATGGGTTTACCGTTTAAAACCCACAGAAGCAGGAGAACCACAGTATAAAGCGAGATTAGTGGCCCGAGGATTCACACAGAGAAAGGGTGTCCACTTCACAGAGGTATATTCGCCAACCTCGAGAGCGGAGACTCTGAGAACGCTCTTGGCGATAGCAGCACAGAGAGGTTGGTTGGTGAACCATTTTGATGTAGATGTCGCCTACCTGAACTCAGATCTCAAGGAGGTGTTGTACATGCTTCCTCCTCCTGGATTTGAAGTCAGTGAGCCAGGCGTTGTGTGGCGGTTGCACAAATCCATCTATGGATTACGCCAATCTGCCAGGAATTGGAATATGTGCCTACATGAAGCCTTAGAAGAGCTAGGTTTTAAGAGATCCCTTGCAGACAGTTGTCTTTACATTAGAGATTCAGGCTTGAAACAGGAAGTGATCCAGGTCTTCATTGATGATATTTTGATCATGGCACAGACAGGTAAACAGGTGGAGAAGTTTGCTAGAGAGCTTGGAAAGCGGTTCAAGCTGAAGCAGCTTGGAGATGTCAAGTCCTATTTAGGCATGCAGATCACAAAAGCAAGTGATGGAAGCTTCTTGCTTTGCCAGAAAGGTAAGATTGAACAGTTGCTTGAGAAGTTCAGGATGTCTGATTGTGCAGGTGCCGGATCACCCATGGAGGCTGGATTTGTGAAGGAGTGTCAGCAAGTAGAACGTGTGGTGTTCGAAAACACTGAACTCTTTCAGTCAGCTCTGGGCAGTCTGTTATATCTGTCACAGTGGAGCAGACCAGATATAGCGTTTGCTGTCAATCTGCTCAGTAGAGAGGCTTCAAGTCCTAGTGTGCAGGCCTGGAATGGTATAAAGCAGGTGCTACGTTACCTGCAAGATATCAAAGACTTTTGCCTTAAGATGTCAGCTGAGGGCGATGTCAAGCTGACTGCTTGGGTGAACTCGGATTGGGCTAACCTTGAGGACCGCAAATCAGTGTCAGGTCTAGTGGTGAAGTTTGGGGACTCAGTAGTTGGGTGGAGGTCCTGGAAGCAAAGTCTCATAGCGCTGTCATCTACTGAAGCTGAGTTCAGTGCGCTTTCTGAGGTTTGTCTGGGCCATGTAAACAATATTGTCAACAAAGACCAGGATTGCTTCCTGGGTCTCTCCTGACCCTTTAAGGTACAGACAGCTATCAGCAACACTTCTCCTGAAACCTAACTGCTCTAAGACTTTATTCAAACACATGTTCCAGTTTCTGGCAGATTGACGTAAACCATAAATAGATTCATGCAATCTCCACACGATGCCTTGCCCCTTGGCCTCAAACCCTGGAGGAGGAAGCATGTACAACTCATCCTGGAGGTCTGAGTTCAAGTAGGCAACATCCACATCAAAGTGGTTTACCTTCCAACCTCTTTGTGCAGCAACAGCTAAGAGCATGCACAGAGTTTCAAACCTGGAAGTTGGAGCATACACTTCTGTGAAATGCACTCCCTTCCGCTGCATGAACCCTCTGGCAACTAACCTAGCCTTGTACTGTGGTTCTCCAGCTTCTGTGGTTTATTTATTTTATTTTTTAAAATAATTTTTTATTAAATTTTCCACCGTAATAACACAAACCACAAAGCAAAATGATACACAAAAACAGAAAAGGAAAAAGAGAAGGGGAAAAAAGGGAGGGGGAAAGAAGGGGGAACAATAAACAAATAGACAATAATAACAAACTTAATTCTTCACAAATCCAACTTTTAAAAACATCTTAATTGACTTCCTCAAATCCCTCCCTTCTGAGTTTCCTTGTAATTTAAAAGTAACAGCTTTCCAATATCATTATTAAACTAAAACAATTTCCAATTATAGTCATCTTATTCACTTTTCTTGACATTCTGAATCCCATTTATTTAATTATAACTTAATTTGTCCTAGGCCTATTTGTTTCTTTCAAGTAATTTCTAATTTTTTATATTACAATATTTGTTCAAATAGTCCTTGAATTTCCTCCAGTCCTCTTGAAACTCCTCTTCTTTCTGGTCGCAGATTCTTCCAGTTAGGTCAGCTAGCTTCGAAAAGTCCATCATCTTCATCTGCCAATCTTCCACTGTTGGTAGTCCTTGTGTTTTCCAATTTTTAGCAAGTAATATTCGAGTGGCCATTGTGGCATACAAAAATAATTTAACATCTTGCTTGGGCAATGCTAAACCTGTTATTCCAAGGAGAAAGGCCTCTGGTTTCTTAATAAATGTATATTTCAAGATGTTTTTCAGTTCATTATAAATCTTCTCCCAGAAGTCTTTCACCTTGGGACAAGTCCACCACATATGGGAAAAAGTACCTTCTTTTTCTTTACATTTCCAACAAAGGTTATCACTTTTGTGATAAATCTTTGCTAGTTTTACAGGGGTCAAGTACCATCTATACATCATCTTCATAATGTTTTCCTTTAACATCGTACATGCAGTGAACTTAACCCCTTTCCTCCATAGCCTCTCCCAGTCCTCCATCATTATATTATGTCCCACATCCCTTGCCCAATCAATCACGACCGATTTAACTTGTTCACCCTTTGTATGCCACTCCGACAACAAACTGCACATTTTAGACATATTCTTATCATTAGTATCTAACAACTCCGTTTCCAATTTGATTTTTTCTGTTGCAAAACCATTTCTCTTATCCATCTTATATAATTCGTTAATTTGATAATATTGCAACCAATTCACTTTATCTTTAATTTGTTCAAATGGTGTTAATTTAAAAACCTTCCTGATTCTCTAACAACAAATCTGAATACCTCAACCATTTGTTTTCCATATTTAACTTTTTTGGGGCCTGTGCTTCCATTGGTGAAATCCATTTTGGTGTTTTTCTTACTAAGAGATCTTTGTATCTAGTCCATACATTGTATAATGCCTTTCTAATTACATGATTCTTAAAACCCCTGTGGGCCTTTACCTTGTCATACTGTCCCATTAAATTTTAATTAGTTTAATGTAAATGCCCAGTGCGCTTCCATCGTCACAAGTCCCACTACAGCAGAGCATTTCGCGCAGCGGTTTAAGAAGGGCAGGAGAGGCAGTATCTTTTCAAAGAAGAGTCTTGGAGCATGCGGTTTGGAACTCAAAGATAAGGTTTATTTACAAAAACAAAAAAAAACCCCGGCGACGAACCACACATATCAGCAAACACGCCCAAAAGGGGAGAAGGGGAGAGAACAAACACACGGGAGACTATTTATACAAACTCATGTTCCTGGAAGCCTAATGATTTCCAGCTGCTCAGTGATTAGAGCGTTTCTGCTACCTTTTAACCCTTTGATAGCAACACCCCCTCTCGCTCGTAACACTGAGCTGTACCAACCTTAATTCAAATTTAAACCTGAACAGAAACATTTATGAGATTGCGGATTCAAAGCTTTTGTAAAACCGTCTGCGAGATTTTCTTGGCTTGGGCAATACTTTAGTTCAATTAAACCTTGTTTTACACTTTGGCATACATTTTGATAACGGATATCCAAATGTTTTGTGTGTGCCTTGAATTGACCTGATTTAGCTAGTTTAATACAAGGTTGATTGTCTTCCCACACTCTGATAGGTAGGGAACATTCTCCAAACAATTCTTGTACCAGTTGCTTATAAAATTCCAGTTCTCTACATACATCTGATAATGCATTGAACTCAGACTCAGTTGAACTTAAAGCTATAAGTGACTGCTTTCTTGATCTCCAACCAATTAGTGCATTTCCAAATTTTATCGCCATTCCTGACACTGATTTTCTATCTGGTCCAGCTTCTGCCCAACTACTGTCGGCCCAACATTCAAGTTGTGTGCTGCCCTCTGCTGATAGTTTTAAGCGAAACCTTTTGGTAGTTTGGAGATACCTTAAAACTCTTTTTACTCCTTGCCAAGCATGCATTGATGGTTTTTCAGCTTGTCTACACAGCATGTTGACAGCATATGTTATATCGGGCCGAGTCCACTGTGCAATGTGGAGTAGACTGCCTATCGCTGACTGGTAAACCCCGGGATTAGAGAACTCTGCCTGTTGCTCGGCTTGAGCATCCTTTATGTAACTTAACTCCATTGGGGTTTTAACACCAGCACAGTTGTCCATTTTAAACCTTTCCAGCAACTGCTGGATCTTAGCTTCTTGGCTGAGCCAGTAGTTCCCATTTTCATCTTGCTGAATTTTAATTCCTAGATAAACAGATACATTGCCTAGTGATTTTATCTGAAACCTTTCTCCAAGCTTTGTGGCAAATTGTTGTGCAAGTTTATCATCCTTTCCACTGTATAATAAATCGTCAACAAATATCAAGACTGCTTCTTGTTCACATCCCGAGCCTTTTAGATAAAGACACGCATCTGCTGCGCTCTTTCTGAACCCCATGCTCTCTAGAGCATCGTTTAAGCAGGAATTCCAATTACGGGCGGACTGTTTCAACCCATAAATGGATTTGTGTAGGCGCCAGACGTGGTTTGGCTTGTCTCCTTCAAAACCCGGTGGTGGTGTCATATAGACTTCCTCCTGTAAGTCTGCATTTAAATAAGCCACATTGACATCAAAATGAAACAGCTTATTTCCCTTCTTAGCTGAAGAGGCTAAAAGCATTCTTAGTGACTCCGATCTTGAAGTAGGGGCATAGATTTGAGAATAGTGAACACCTTTGCGCTGCGAAAACCCTTTTGCAACTAGTCGGGCTTTATATTGCAACTCTTCAGTAGTTGTGGGCTTTAAACGATATACCCATCGACAACCTACAGCTTGTTGCCCTTTCGGAAGCTCTGTACTTGTAAACACACCGAGAGACTTCATTGAAGCCATCTCTTTTTCCATTGCTTCCTGCCACTTTACGGCTTCTGAGCTTGGAAGCTGTTGTACTTCCATATAGCTATCTGGCTCACACTGTGCCATATTTACGTATACACTTGTCACCTTAAACCGCTCTGGCGGCTTGCCCTTTGTGGCACGGTTTGACCTGCGCAATTGTTCCTCTTGTGCCCCCTCTGACCGTTGGCTGTCAGAATCTGTCTCAGACTTAATATCTGGATGCGCCCCTAGGGATAAAGACCTCCGTTTAGATACCTCCCTTGGGCTTGGTGTTGCAGGCGACCTGCTTCGCTTTTGCTGTCTGCTAGGCCTACTGACTGGCGATGTTGGAACACTCCTAGATTCTGACTTTTCTACCTTAGGAGAAGAACCTTGTGCCTGGTCAGAATCTGCATCTGAACCATGTGCACCATCCCCTTCTGGCTCACCACCCTCTGGACTTTCATTCTCAGCATGAATGCCTAAATCATCTCTCAAAATGTCAGGGTTACCATGTAAGTGAGTCCATCTGGATTGCTCACAAAATTCAGCGCTCCTACTGAGGACCACTCTTGTAGTATCCCCATTTGGGTTCACGAATCTCCAAGATTTGGCGTGTGGTTCGTACCCACAAAAGATGAGTTTCCTAGCCCTTGGACTTCCCTTTTTCCTTAACGCTTTTGGGATAAGTACATAGGCTTGACATCCAAACACCCGAAAGTAATTAATTTTGGGCTTCTTCCCATATAAAGCAAAATAAGGGGTAGTGCCAATTACAGAATTATATACTCGGTTCAGAATATGAGTAGCCGCCTGCCAGGCTTCCGCCCAGTAACTTTGAGGGAGTTTAGCATCAAACAACATAGAGTTTGCCAACTCTTGTAGAACCCTGTTTTTACGTTCGGCCACGCCTCCTTCTTTTTTTTTTTTAAATATTTTTATTAATTTTACAAAATAAAAAGGAACAAAGAATAAAATACAAAAGTTTCATAAATCATATTTCTTTTACAGAATCTTTTGGACTTCCCCACATCTTCCCGAATCTGCATTATTTATAATACCAATTTCAGCATTTTGTTATCTTATTTCATCGCTTATTGTATCTTTCATTTTGTCATGTTACCCATTTCAATATATTTATAACCCAATGTTCATAATACAAAGTCTTCAGCTATTTATTATCTTATTTCATTACTTATTGTATCTTTCAATTCATTATTGTATCTTTCAATTTCAAGTTACCAAAATCAAAGTTATTGTGACCATGATCTTATATATTGTGATTAAAACGCAATGCAATAAAGATTTTTCTTAATTTCACCTCTCTTTTCTTGTGCCTTAATTTTGATTTCACCTAATTACCATTGCTGGGGCTAATATTTCCTAAAAAGTGCATTTTCTTAACATTCATACAGCTTATAATATTTTTGTAAATAGTCCTTAAATTTTTTCCAGTCCTCTTCCATTTTTTCTTCTCCCAAGTCTCGGATTCTGCCAGTCATTTCCGCCAGTTCCATATAGTCCATCAACTGCGTCTGCCATTCCTCCAGTGTGGGTAAATCTTGTGTCTTCCAACACTTTGCGATGAGGATTCTTGCTGCTGTTGTAGCATACATAAAAAAAGTTCTATCCTTCTTTAACACATTCTGGTCCACAATGCCCAGAAGGAAGGCCTCCGGTTTCTTAGGCAAGGTATATCTAAATACCTTTTTTAATTCATTATAGATCATTTCCCAAAAGGCCTTCACTTTCGGACATGTCCACCAGAGATGAAAGAACGTCCCTTCCGCCTCTTTACACTTCCAGCATTTATTATCAGACAGGTGATATATCTTAGCAAGCTTGACTGGGGTCATGTACCACCGGTATATCATTTTCATAATATTTTCTTTCAGGGCAGTACAAGCCGTGAATTTCAATCCGGTGGTCCATAACCTTTCCCAGTCCTCAAACATAATGTTATGTCCAATATCCTGTGCCCACTTTATCATGGCGGATTTGACTGTCTCATCCTGTGTATTCCATTTAAGCAGCAAGTTATACATTCTTGAAAATAATTTGTCTTTAGGTTCTAACAATTCTGTCTCTAATTTCGATTTTTCCACCTGGAACCCAACCTTTTTGTCTGTTTTGAAAATTTCCCGAATTTGGGCATAATGCAACCAATCTCGCACCTTACTTTTTACATTTTCAAAACTCTGCAGCTTCCAATTGTCACCATCTTTTTCTGTTAATTCCCAATATTTTGGCCAGTAGGCCTCCATGTTAAGTCTCTTGCGTGCCTTGGCCTCTGCCGGTGAAAGCCACCTTGGTGTTTTACTCTCCAATAAGTCTTTATATTTTGTCCAGACCATAAAGATTGCTCTTCTAACAATATGGTTTTTAAACATTTTATGAACTTTAACCTTGTCATACCACAAATACGCATGCCACCCAAAAGCGTTATCAAACCCTTCCAGATCTAGGACATCGGTGTTCTCTAACAAAAACCAATCTTTCAACCAGCAGAAGGCTGCAGATTCATAATATAACCTCAAGTCTGGCAGGGCAAATCCCCCCCTTTCTTTCGCATCTGTTAGTATTTTAAACTTAATTCGGGGCTTTTTGCCCTGCCAAACAAACTTAGAAATATCCCTCTGCCACTTTCCGAAGCATACCACTTTGTCCACAATCTGCAGGGTCTGAAACAAAAATAGCATTTTCGGCAAAACATTCATCTTTATAGCTGCTATTCGGCCTAACAAGGAAAGTTTTAGTCTTGTCCAAGTTTCCAAATCCCTTTTGATTTCTGACCAACATTTCTCATAGTTGTCCTTAAACAGATTCAAGTTTTTAGAAGTCAAGAACACCCCTAAATATTTTACCTTTTTAACCACATTTAATCCTGTCTCTTTCAAAAACTCATCTGTTTCTGTAGACGTTAGGTTCTTAGCTAAAACCTTAGTCTTTTGCTTGTTCAACTTAAATCCCGCCACCCGACCATAATCAGATATTAAATCCAAAACTCTTTTTGTGCTAGAAACTGGCTCCTGTAATGTTAGTACCAAATCATCTGCAAATGCTTTCAATTTATATTGTTTCACTCCGACCTCAATGCCCCGAACTGACCGGTCCCTTCTAATCATATTCAAAAGCACCTCCAGGACCGAGATAAACAATAATGGGGATAGAGGGCACCCTTGTCGTGTCCCTTTTTCAATATTAAATTCCTCTGTCACCACATTGTTTACTATCAATTTAGCTTTTTGGTCTGAATATATTGCTTCTATACCATTTTCAAACCCCCGTCCCACTCCCATCCCTTCCAAATTTTTCTTCATGAACATCCAAGAAATGTTGTCAAAGGCTTTCTCCGCATCAATAAAAATTAACGCTGCTCTAGTGTTAATATTTGTTTGTAAGAGTTCCAAGATGTCAATAATGTTTCTCGTATTGTCAAACAAATGCCTACCCGGGAGAAAGCCTGCTTGGTCCTTGTGAATCACTTCATTCAATACCTTTTTAAATCTATTTGCCAAAATGTCTGCAAAAATTTTGTAATCCACATTTAGGAGTGAGATGGGACGGTAGTTCTTAAGTTGAGTCTTTTCAGTTTCTGTTTTAGGAATCAATGTGATGAAAGCTTCTTTCCACGTTTCTGGTGCCTTCTTACCCTCCATAATCTGGTTACATACCTCCATCAGGGGTTGTATCAAATAGTCCTTCAAAACCTTATAATATTTGGAGGTAAGTCCATCAGGGCCTGGAGATTTGCCTAATTGGAGGTTCTGTATGGCACTCTCGATTTCCTGCTGTGTAACCTTAACATTCAGGGTTGTTCTCATTTCCTGAGGAATTTTTTGTAATCCGTTAGTTTTAATAAATTGATCTATCTCAGATTCTTTCTGCGGCCCTTGTGCATAAAGATCTTTGAAATATCTCTGGAAACATTTCCTAATTTCTTCAGGCTTCTGAACCATTCTTCCTTCAATCTCTAGATTTGTAACTGTATTTAATTTTTGTCTTTTTTTCAACTGCCATGCTAGCAGTTTCCCACATTTATTTGCTGAATCAAAAGATCTTTGTCTCATTTGTTTAATTTTCCACTCCACTTCTTGGTTTATCAGTTTCATATATTGGGCCTGGAAAAATTTCACTTCTCTCAGCACTTCCTTAGACTTGGGCCTAGATCTTAATTTCCTTTCACCCTCACTTATTCTCTCCAATATCTTCTGCTTCTTTTCATTCCAGAGTCTTTTCTTTACAGTGTTTTGTTGTATTAGAAACCCTCTCATCACCGCTTTACTTGCGTCCCAGATTGTTCTTTTTTCCACCGTAGTGTTCAGATTTATCTCAAAGTAATCTTTTAAAGTTTTTTGGGCCTTCTTCACAATCTCCTGATCTCTGAATAAAGTGTCATTCATTTTCCATCTGAAGGATCCGGTTATGTTTAGTCTCAATTCCATTTTCAAAGCATTATGGTCGGAGCAAGTTTTTGGGCAGATTTCCACTTTTCTAGTTTTAGGTGCCAGTCCTTTAGTTATCCATATTTGGTCGATTCGTGTCCATGACAAATGAGCTTCAGAAAAGAAAGTTCCTTCTTTTCCTAGGGGGTTCTTGACTCTCCATATATCAATCAAATCCATATTGTCTGTCATTTCAAAAAAAGTTTTAGGTAGTCTGCCTTCTTTTGTTATGTTTACACTCTGCGACTTATCCATATTTACAGAGACAACCCCATTCATATCTCCCAACATAATAATGTTGTTATAATCCAGATAGTCCAGTAAAGTCTCATGCAGCTTCTTAAAAAATTCCGATTTTCCATCATTTGGCGCATAAATTCCTAATATCAAAAATTTTTCACCATGTGTGTGAATTTCAATAGCCAAAATTCTGCCTTGTTCATCTTTAAATAGAAATTTCGGTGACAGGCTCTCCTTTGCGTAGATCACTACTCCTCTTTTCTTAACTCTGTCCGAAGAAATAAATTCTTGGCCTAGCCTTTTATTGATTAGCACTTTCCGATGAAGCCTTGTCACATGTGTTTCTTGCAGACAAATAATGTCCAATTGCTCTTTCTTCAATATATGGAATACTTTCCTTCTTTTTTCTGGAGAATTTCCGCCATTTATATTCCAACTAAGAAGTTGCAGAGACATCCTGAGTCAATTTGTAGACCTTACAATGGGGTGTCTAGATCTCCCGTTCCCGGCGGTGGCAGTGATAGTCCAGCTCCAGGCTGTTTAGTTCCTGGTGGTGGAGGTGGCCAAGACGCAACTGCTCCTTTCTGTAGGTCTTCCCCGTTGTCGTGAAGAAACTTCTGCTGGTCCTCTGGTGTTCTGATTCTTGTTTTCCTTCCTTTATAACTAAATGATAGTCCTTGCGGGAACTCCCACCTATAAGGGATTGTGTTGTTTCTCAACAACTTTGCCAGTTCTAAGTATGAGGCTCTAAGATCCAATAACAATTTGGGTATATCTCTGTAAATTTCAGCCTTTTTACCTTCTATCTCTAGAGATTTTTTGAAATGTAGGCCTAGTATCTTGTCTCTTTCCTCTCTTGATTTCAGAATAACCAAACAATCTCTGGACTTGTCTTTCTTCACCGATCTGCCCAGTCTAAATGCAGTCACAATTTTAAAGTCTTTATCCTCTTCTATTCCCCAAAATTTGGAGAATAAAAGTGTCAAAAATCCCTCTAAGTTGCCTTCCTCCAATTCTGGGACAGCTCTCAACCTGAGGTTATTCTCCTTGTTTCTCAATTCCACCATCGACAGGTAGGCCTGTTGTTCCCCTACCTGTCTTTGCAGAGGCTTGATTTCGCCTTTAATCTCATCAACTTTTTTACTTGCTTGCTCCGCTTTTTGATAGGCTTCCACAGCTAATTTATGATTTTCAGCTGTAGCTCCTTGTAGATTCTCAATTGCCTGTGTGTTCTGAGAGACCTTTTCAGAAAGTACGCCAATAGTAGTTGTTGCTTGGTCTATTTTTAGTGATTGACTGTCCACTTTTTGATTTAAAATTGCTAGTTGTTCTAAAATTTGTTTCAAAACTGTGTCAGATCCTCCTGTTGCCATGTCCTCTTCAGCAGGCTGTTCGGCCTCCACCTCCTGTGCTATCAGGACGGTTGGAACAGATGATCTGCGATGATGAGCTAAAGTTGTTTGGACAAGTTGCACAGGCTTCCTTTCTTTTTCTTTTTCTTTTTCTCTTTCTTTAGCTTTGGCTGCTCTTGTTTTCCCTGTGCCACTCATTCCACACCTGCCTCTTGTTCAAGGTCAAGTTATCCTTTATTCCATGAGAAAGCAAGTCCAGAGTACACACAATTAAACCACAGAAATTCCAAACAAAAAATGTTTCCCAGGCCTCTATAGCTCCACAGTCCTCTAGGGGGAGTATCTTAAAATTTCAGGGAAGGAAAAGGTTTTTCCGCCATTTAAAGTTTCTGTAATCTCTTTTTTAGTTTGTAATTCCAAGACAAAAAGGAAGATTCGCAGAGTCCTTTACTTTTTAAGCTAAAGCCACTAGGAGCCAGACTGGTAATTGCAACAGTATTTCAAACGTTTAAAGTTTCAATATATGTAGCAACTTAAAATCTTGTTACTATAGTCCGCAGTTTGACAGCTCAGTTACATACTGACAGCCCGGCGACTTGCGTTCTTAAAACAAAGTCCCAAATATAAATCCCATAGGCAAAAATAAAGTCTCTCTTGGTCTTTTAAATAAGAAGACTGCAAATTCTGTAAATGCACGATAGTTCCACTTTACAAAGTTCCCATTAAGCGCCTCAGCGCTCCTCTGTACTTTTGCTTTTGATCTTGTAAGCAGTATCGGGAGACGGACTTCCTTTTACTCGTCACCCGTTTTCAAACCCGGAAAAAGGATAATTAAAGTCCAAATTGTAGTTCACTTTACTCACGGGTATGTTACTTGCCAAATTGATGTTCACAGGAAGAAAGGTCGACGCTCATCAGCAGCAGCTGCGCGGCTTCGCCTCCCGCAGAAAGAGCGATGAACTCACAGCGCCGCTCCCCCTTTCGCGCTCCGGAGCCCCTTACGGGGTCCCTTCCGCACTTCTGGGGAAGTTCCTGGCGCCCGCCGAGTCCCACGGCCACGGGCTCCCTCTGCCCGTGGTTTTTTCAAGCGGGTCGTCGCTATGCCGCAGCGAACGACCCTTTTCTGCGGAGCCCCTCTTCAGACGACGAAGAGGACCGCCATCGCTGTTTCGCGCCGCCTCCGGAAGTCCGGCCACGCCTCCTTCTTGGGGGGAATAAGGTGTAGACAGACGATGCTTAATTCCCTTTTTCTTAAAGAAATTCTGCAACACAGACCCGGTAAATTCTGACCCTCTGTCTGTCTGAAAAGCAAGTACTCTAATACCGAATTCAAGTTCTACTGCATGAGCCCAATTTTTAACTGTTTCTGCAGTATCTGCTTTTGTTTTGAGAGGAAAAAACCATGTAACCTTCGTTTTGTCATCCGAGAGACACAGTGCATACCTCGAACCTCCCATGCTAGCAACAGGCATTGGGCCACATAGGTCCATATGCACAAGTTGGAATACTTTGTCAGATTTCCTATCTGAACTGGGATAGCTGCATCTATGAACCTTCGCCCTTTTGCATGCAGTACAATCCAAATACTTAGTACATTTGTTCATTTTGCACCCTTCTGATAATTCAGGTTGCCTTTTAACATACTGAAAATTAATATGTCCCAGACGGCGGTGCCATAAATGAACACAAGAATTATGGGTAGGCGTGTTCACACAACCGGCATGAACCTGTTCAACTTCATCTGGACTTGTCTCAAAATAATATAACCCATTTCTGCATTCCACCTGCAAAAGAGATACGTTATTCTTTGAAATAGTGCAAACCCCATTTTCAAACACAGTTTTAAACCCAACTCTATCAAGTTCTAACAAAACAAATTCCTTCCAGTAGCACCTTAAAGACCAACTAAGTCAGTTCTTGGTATGAGCTTTCGTGTGCATGCACACTTCTTCAGATACACTGAAACAGAAGTTTCCAGACCCTTCTATATAGTGAGAAGGTGGGGAGGGGTATTACTCAGAAGGGTGGTGGGAATGGGTGATTGGCAGATAGCTGTGATGAGCCTGTTGACGACTCTTAACGACTGCAATAGGTGCAGCGCTCCACCTATTGCAGTCGTTAAGAGTCGTCAACAGGCTCATCACAGCTATCTGCCAATCACCCATTCCCACCACCCTTCTGAGTAATACCCCTCCCCACCTTCTCACTATATAGAAGGGTCTGGAAACTTCTGTTTCAGTGTATCTGAAGAAGTGTGCATGCACACGAAAGCTCATACCAAGAACTGACTTAGTTGGTCTTTAAGGTGCTACTGGAAGGAATTTGTTTTGTTTTGACTATGGCAGACCAACACGGCTACCTATCTGTAACTGGATCTATCAAGTTCTGACACAGACAAAATACACCCCTTCATTCCCTTTAGCACGTAGGCATCAATTTCTGTTTGCAAACAATTCAAGAACACTGTGCCTACGGTCTCTAAGGAACGTTTAGTTGAATCTGCCATTGTCACAACTTTAAGGGTTTGCAAATGTCTGCAATTCTGCAAACGGACATTAGATGGCGCCACCAGGTGGTGAGATGCACCACTGTCGATCAACCAGCGTAGATTGCTGCCTTGGCCACGCCCTTGCATCAACGCCATTGCTGAAGCCATGTGCTGTGTGCTGTGGGAGTAGCCACGACCTCCTCCTCTTCTTCGACGTCCCCTGGAACTCCTTGTTTGGTAACTAGGGGTAACGGCCTTGGTGCTGTCTTGACCAGGTTCACGTGGACAATTCCTAATTAAATGGGAGGGGGAACCACAGCGAAAACAGTGTCTAGCTGCAAAAGCATTTACTGTGTGCTCAAACTCAGCATCAACACTCTTAGGCACAGCATAACTCCCCTTTGACGACAAACCTCTTTCTCTTTGCCTTTTATCCTGTTCATCTGTAAGCCGAGAAGAAATGTATTCAAGGGTTAATTCAGTTGAAGGCATAGCTTCCAAAGTTAGAGCTAGAGTCTCATAGCTTTTATCAAGAGAAGACAACAATATGTATGACTGCTGCTCCATAGAGAAAGGAATGCCCAACTGTCTTAGTTGATTAAAGGCAGACACCATTTTGGCAATATGTTCTTTCACACACGCTCCCGGTTGGAGACGTAAATTAAACAAACATCTTGTAGCATGGAGCTTGGCCCCCGCAGTGTTTCTGGAATTTAACCGCTGCAGAACCGTCCAGACCTCATGCGTGTTCTTTAACTCAGAAACATAAGGCATTTGCTCTGGTCCCACTGCCAAAACTAGTAGACCTTGGGCTTTCCTGTCGCGTTTCTGTGAAGCTGCTGCTGCTGCTTTGTCTTCTGCAGACGCGTCTGCAGCTGCCTGTAAAGGCGGTGCTTCAGTGCAACTCCACAACTCTTTTGCTTGTAACCAAACCCTTACTCTAGCCTTCCAATCTTGCCAATTTTTCCCATTAAGTCGCGTAAACGGGACAGCAAAACTTTCCTGGGACTCTGCCATCCTCCCTGGGGCTTAGGAACGATACTCACACACCTGTAGACCGTCTCCCAGCTGCTGAGGTGGCTCCTTGAGGAATAAGACGTCTTCCAGCGAGTACAAACTGCTCAGTGCCTGTTTAAAACTTTTCTAGGCACGTTGCAGGACTCAAGCTGCTTTGAAGGCTTTCGTTGTCGGCAACCGCTTCTGACTTCGCTCCAGTCCTTGCATAAATCACTCTGAACTGCACTCCTTAGCTCCTTCTTGACGTACAAACACCCATAACCTGTCCCATTAAACTTTAATTAGTTTAATGTAAATGCCCAGTGCGCTTCCATCGTCACAAGTCCCACTACAGCAGAGCATTTCGCGCAGCGGTTTAAGAAGGGCAGGAGAGGCAGTATCTTTTCAAAGAAGAGTCTTGGAGCATGCGGTTTGGAACTCAAAGATAAGGTTTATTTACAAAAACAAAAAAAAACCCGGCGACGAACCACACATATCAGCAAACACGCCCAAAAGGGGAGAAGGGGAGAGAACAAACACACGGGAGACTATTTATACAAACTCATGTTCCTGGAAGCCTAATGACCTCCAGCTGCTCAGTGATTAGAGCGTTTCTGCTACC
Organism: Podarcis erhardii; assembly: GCF_964252035.2. Classification (NCBI taxonomy): domain Eukaryota; kingdom Metazoa; phylum Chordata; class Lepidosauria; order Squamata; family Lacertidae; genus Podarcis; species Podarcis erhardii. Next base: position 21,049,775 of record NC_138506.1, on the reverse strand, counting down.
TTTTAACCCTTTGATAGCAACACATACCATAGATATGCATGCCATCCAAATCGATTATCCAGTCCCTCAGAGTCTAACACATCATCATTCTCTAATTGAATCCAATCCTTGATCCAGCAGAATGCGGCAGCTTCAAAGTATATCTTCAAATCTGGCAGGGGAAAGCCCCCTCTTTCTTTTATATCTGTAAGTAATTTATATTTAATTCTAGGTTTTTCCCCCTGCCAGATAAATTTAGACAATACCTTCTGCCAATCTTTAAAACATTGGACATTATCAATGATTGGTAAAACTAGAAATAAGAACAACATCTTCGGCAATACATTCATCTTAACCACCGATATTCGGCCCATCAATGAGAGTTTTAGGTTTGACCATACCTCAAGATCTCTCTTGATTTCATTCCATAATTTTTCATAGTTATCTTTATAAAGATTCAAATTCTTTACCGATAAATTCACACCCAAATATTTAACTTTTTTCACCGAAACAAGGCCTGTCCTTTCAAAAAGGTTTTTTCTTTCCTCATTATCTAAGTTTTTTTCTAAAACTTTGGTTTTGCTCTTGTTTAATTTAAATCCTGCTACCTGCCCAAACTCTTGAATCAGCTCCAGTGCTTTTACTGCACTGGTTTCTGGAACTTGTAAAGTTAAAACCAAGTCATCAGCAAAGGCTTTTAATTTATATTGCTTGGATCCTACTACAATGCCTTTAACCTCCTCCTCTTTCCTCAACATGTTTAACAAAACCTCCAGAACAGAAATAAATAGCAGAGGGGAAAGCGGACACCCTTGCCTGGTTCCTTTCTCAATTCTGATTTCCTCTGAGACCACATTATTAACTATGATATTTGCTTTTGGTTCAAAATAGATTGCATTAATACCATTTAAAAATTCCTGGCCAACCTCAATTCTTTCTACGTTTTTCATCATAAATAACCAAGAAACATTATCAAAGGCCTTTTCAGCATCAATAAACATTAACATTGCTTTACAATTTCTTTTCGCTTCCAACCTTTCTATTATATCAATTATATTTCTAATGTTATCTTTCATATGTCTCCCAGGCAGAAATCCTGCCTGGTCCTTAAGTATATAATTTGATAGAAACTTTTTTAATCTATTGGCCAAAATGTTTGCGAAGATTTTATAATCCACATTAAGTAATGAGATTGGTCTATAATTTTTTACATCGGATCTATCTTGATCTATTTTTGGAATCAGAGTGATTAATGCATCTTTCCAGGTTTCGGGAGCTTTGTCCCCTCTTAGAATCTTATTACACTCATCTGCCAATGGTTGAATTAGCCAATCTTTCAATATTTTATAATATTTTGCAGAAAGACCACCCGGTCCCGGGGCTTTGCCTGACTGCATCTTATTTATTGCCATCTCAACCTCCTGTCTTGTAATCATGCCATTTAGTAGGAACCTTTTATCCTTGGGAATTTTCTGCATTTCATTCACCACAAGAAATTGCTCAATTTTACCCTTATCTTCTTTACCTTTTTTATACAGCTGTTTAAAGTATTTCTGAAAACATTTTCTTATATCTGCAGGGGTTTCCATAGATTTTCCATCAGATACAATGTTTGTTGTTTTTTTAAAATAATTTTTATTAATTTTACAACATAAACAAAAAACAAACAAACATAACTCGACTTCCCCATACCTCCCCTTCACTGCATTCTTGTTTTAAATTTTTTTAGCAATCCTTCATCCATTGTTATATTTAATTCCCTTTAAAAATTTTTAAGCTTAAGTTTTTACCGCTGTAATTCTTTATATCCAATCCCTTGACATCTTAACATTCCGAAATTTTACAACAATTTTTAAGATAGATTTTGAATTTTTTCCAGTCTTCTTCCACTGTCTCTCTCCTCTGGTCACGGATTCTGCCGGTCATCTCTGCCAGTCCCATAAATTCAGTCACCTTGGTCTGCCATTCTTCCAGAGTAGGTAATTCTTTAGTCTTCCAATACTTTGCCAAAAGAATTCTTGCTGCTGTTGTTGCGTACATAAAAAATGTTCTATCTTTCTTTGGAACCATTTGGCCTACCATGCCCAAGAGAAAAGCCTCCGGTTTCTTTACAAATGTCCACTTAAGGATTTTCTTAATTTCATTATAGATCATTTCCCAGTAGGCCTTAATCTTCGGGCAGGTCCACCAAAGATGATAAAAAGTTCCTTCGCATTCATTACACTTCCAACAGTTGCTATTGGGCAAATGATATATCTTTGCAAGCTTGACTGGGGTCATGTACCACCTATAGATCATTTTCATTATATTCTCTTTTAGGGCACTACATGCCGTAAATTTAATACCTGTGGTCCATAACTGCTCCCAGTCAGCAAACATAATATCATGACCAATATCTTGTGCCCACTTAATCATGGCTGATTTAACCGTTTCATCCTGTGTGTTCCATTTTAGCAGCAAATTATACATTCTAGACAAATTCTTAGTATTGGGTTCTAACAATTCTGTTTCTAACTTTGACCTCTCCTTCTGGAATCCTAGTTTCCTGTCCTGCTTAAAGGTCTCATTAATCTGGTAATAATGTAACCAGTCTCGGACTTTAGGTTTCAATTTCTCAAAGCTCTGTAGTTTCAACTTTTCACCATCATATTCTATAATTTCACAATATTTTGGCCAGTCTGAATCCATGTTCAATCTTTTTACCGCCTTGGCTTCCATTGGTGACAACCACCTGGGGGTTTTACTCTCTAACAAATCTTTATATCGGTTCCATACATTATACAGTGCTTTCCTGACAATATGGTTTTTAAAGTTTCTATGAACCTTTACCTTGTCATACCATAAATATGCATGCCAACCAAAGTTGTTATCGTAACCTTCCAGATCCAGAATATCTGTATTCTCAAGAAGTAGCCATTGTTTCAGCCAGCAAAAAGCTGCTGCTTCATAGTAAAGTCTTAAGTCCGGCAGGGCAAAGCCCCCTCTATCCTTTGCATCAGTTAAAATCTTAAATTTTATTCTGGGTTTTTTGCCCTGCCAGACAAATTTAGATATATCTTTCTGCCACTTCTTGAAACAGTCCATCTTGTCTAAAATTTGCAATGTCTGGAACAAAAATAACAATCTCGGCAATACATTCATCTTGATTACAGCAATTCGGCCAAACAAGGAAAGTTTCAGCCTAGACCATATATCGAAATCTTTCTTCACTTCCAACCAACATTTCTCATAATTATCTTTGAATAAGTTCACATTCTTAGATGTTAAATTCACCCCCAGATATTTTACTCTTTTTGCAATTTCCAAACCGGTTTCTCTTTGGAAACTATCTTTTTCCCCCATCGTTAGATTTTTTTCCAACACCTTTGTCTTATGTTTATTTAATTTGAAACCTGCTACTTGACCAAATATTTCAATTAATTCCAAAACTCTTTTTGTACTGGCTTCTGGCTGTTGCAATGTCAAAACTAGATCATCTGCAAATGCTCTTAACTTATAATGTTTAGTTCCGACCTGTATTCCTTTAACCAGCTGGTCCCTTCTAATCATATTCAGGAAAACCTCCAGTACCGATATAAACAATAGGGGGGATATTGGGCATCCCTGTCGTGTCCCTTTCTCTATTGGGATCTCGTCCATAACCATACCATTTACAATTAGTTTAGCCTTTTGCTCAGAATATATTGCACCTATACCATTTTCAAAATTTTGGCCTACCCCCATCCCTTGGAGATTCCTCTTCATAAAACTCCAGCAAATATTGTCAAAGGCTTTCTCTGCATCCACAAAAATCAACACAGCTTTTCTATTTATGTCAGTTTCCAGAAGTTCCAAAATGTCTATAATGTTCCTCACATTGTCTGACAATTGTCTACCTGGTAGAAAGCCTGTTTGGTCCCTGTGAATCTCCTCTAACAAAACTTTTTTAAATCTTTTTGCTAAAATGTCTGCAAAAATTTTATAATCCACATTCAAAAGTGAAATAGGGCGGTAGTTCTTGACTTGATGTTTCTCAGTTTCTGTCTTCGGTATAAGTGAGATGAATGCTTCCTTCCACGATTCGGGAGCCTTTTTCCCCTCCAAGATTTGGTTACAAACTTCTTTCAATGGTTGTAATAACCATTCCTTCAATGCTTTATAGTATCTCGCAGTTAGTCCATCTGGTCCTGGTGATTTCCCTAGTTGCATATCCTGAATGGCACTCTCTATTTCTTGATCTGTAATTTTCTCATTCAAACTCCTTCTGTTTTTTTCCGAAATTTTTTGTAGGCCGTATTTTTCAATAAATTCTTCTATCTCTTGTTCATTCTTTGGCCCTTGTTTATACAGTTTCTTGAAAAAACTTTGAAAACAATTACTTATCTCATTTGGTTTATTAATAAACTTCCCATCTACTTCGAGTGATGTCACCGTATTGAGCTTTTGTCTCTTTTTCAATTGCCATGACAGTAGCTTCCCACATTTATCTGCTGACTCGAAGGTCTTTTGCCTCATTTGTTTTATTTTCCATTCTATTTCCTGATTCATCAGTTCCATATATTGTGTTTGATAAAACTTTATTTCTCTTAAAATCTCATGAGACTTAGGCTTAGATCTCAGTTTCTTCTCCCCTTCTTTTATTAGGTTCCAAATTTTCTCTTTCCTCTCATTCTGTTTTTTCCTCTTTATTGAATTCTGTTGTATTAGGAAGCCACGCATCACGGCTTTGCTTGCGTCCCAAATTACTCTTTTTTCGACATCTGATCTCAGGTTTATCTCGAAGTAGTCTTTAAGTGTCTTTTGGGCCTTTTTACAAATTTCTTCATCTCCAAAAAGGGTGTCATTCATTCTCCATCTAAAGGTTCCAGCTGTTGTCAGTTTCATTTCCATCTTCACAGCATTATGGTCGGAGCAGGTTTTTGGGCAGATTTCTGTTTTTTTAACCCTTGATGCCAGATTACTGGAAATCCATATTTGGTCGATTCTAGTCCATGTCATTTTTGCTTCAGAGAAAAAAGTCCCCTCCCTTTCCAGAGGGTTCCTAGTTCTCCAAATATCAATCAAGTTCATAGTGTCAGTCAGTTCAAAAAAAGTCTTTGGTAGTCTTCCATCATTAGATATTACTTGTCTTTGGGCCTTGTCCATGTTTGTGGAAACAACTCCATTCATATCGCCCATCATTATAATTTTAAGGTCCAAAAAGTCCATTAAAGTCTCATGCAACTTCTTGAAGAATTCAGCCTTCCCCTCATTTGGTGCGTAAACTCCAACAATCAAAATCTTTTCTCCTTGAATTTGAATTTCCACTGCCAGGTATCTTCCTTGCTCGTCCTTAAAGATCATTTTTGGCTCGAATTTTTCCTTGACATAAATCACTACTCCTCTTTTCTTAACTCTGTCTGATGAGATAAATTCTAATCCTAGTCTCTTATTTGTTAGAAGTTTTCTATGTGTCCTGGCAATGTGGGTTTCTTGTAAACAAATTACATCTAAATGTTCTTTCTTTAATATATGAAACACTTGGCCCCTTTTTCGGGGATGGTTTAGACCATTACAATTCCAACTCAGAAGTTGCAGAGACATTTTTATTACTAGGTACCTCTTCCACCGACTGCACCAAGTTGTTGTTCCTCCTCGGTCGGTGCTTGGTTCAATCCAAATGATAGGTTTGAAATGTCCGGTATTTCCCTCTCACTAACAGTTCCTTTCTGAAGATCCTCTAAGTTTCTTTCCAGAAAAAGTTCTTTATCGTGGTTTGTTTTTATTTTAATTTTCTTCCCTTTAAAGTTGAAGGACAGCCCTTGTGGGAATTCCCACCTGAATGGAATATTGTTCTGTTTGAGTAAATCAACTAAGTCTTTAAATTGAGTTCTAACCTCCAAAAAGTGTTTAGGAATATCCTTGAAGATCTGTATCTGGGAGTTTTTAATGACCAAGGCCTTCTGGAAATGTAAATTCAATATTTTATCTCTTTGTTCCTTTGATCTCAAGGTGATTAGGCAATCTCTTGGTTTCTTGCCTTGCTTCCTGCCAATCCGAAAGGCTGTAGTTATTACAAATTCATCTTCCTCTCCATCTAGTTCATCATTCCAAAAATCTTGAAATTTATCTGTAAGGAATTCCCCAAGCTTGTCCTCTTCCTCTTCTGGTACCAGTCTCAGTTTCAGGTTCTTACTTTTCCTCTCCAATTCCAAAAGGGCTAAAGCTGCATCATGTTCATGTACTTTCTTTGCAATAGGCGCAAATTTTCCCTTGGTTTCTTCAGCAGTAGTCCTGGCACTCTCAGCTATTTTCCTTGTTTCCGTACTCTCTTGGATTAAACGATTTATAGAGTCTGTATTAGATGATATTGTCGTTGTGTTCAGGTCTAGTCTTGTTGTCAGCTCCGTCAGTTTCTTAGAGTTCTCTGTAGACTGTTTAGTAAGCTCTGCAGATTGCTTAGTAAGTACTTCTGAAGACTGATTTATTCTGAGTAAAGCCTGTGTCATAGAATCCATTGATGCTGCTGTTGTTTTCTCTTGTGCAGCTGCTGCTCCTGATATAGAACCTCTTTTTTGAACTTGTTTTTGAGCCTGCTTTGTTTTACTTCTTGTTGAAATTTCTTCCAGCGGGTTGCTCATAACTCAAGGTCGTTCACACAGGAAAGTTGCAAGTGGAAAATCCCGCTGGATACACCGTAATGCAACTGAAGCCCTCTAGAGGGAGAAATTGTATCCAAACAGAGGTAACAGCTATACAAAGAAACAGAACGTTCCAAAAGCACAAGTCCAACCAAAAGTCCGACCAAAGTCCCTACTTTGTAGCACTTTATGGCATTAAAACTTTAATCCACCAAAGTCCCGCTATTATGTTTCAAGTAGGTCTTATTTTGTAACCGCTATCTTTTGACAGCTCATTTGACAGTTCCTTTTCTAGGCGATCGCTGCTCCGGCAGTCTGGCCAGAAGTGTCGGCAGCGGAAGCTTCCCCGTTCATAACTCTTTCTTTCTTTTACAGGTTAGATTAATTCTGTTTTCTCCCCCCCTTCCCCTGCTCTACAGGGGGGAGATCCTTTCGATGTCTGGTCTGGTAAATTTTAAAGTAGCTTTCCTTTTAAATACAGCTCAGTCTCTTCATTGCTCCGTTACTCATGCAGTTCCGGGAGGCTGACTTCCTTAATTTTGCCTTTCCCGTTTTCAGCCAAATCTTCTAAATTTTTAAAGTCCCGTTTCCTTAATTTCCGTTCTTACTCACGGGTATTGTTGTTGCCAATCAGAAGTTTCAGAAAGGAATCGGCGCTCTCCGTCAATGGCGACGCGGCTTCACTCCGCAAGCTGGGTAGCGATCCTCAGCACCGCGCTCGCCCCGATGCCGCTCCGGAGCCTTTAAAAAGGCTCTTTCACGATACCGGGGGGTGCAAAGGTGCCCACCGAATCTCCTTGTTCACAGGCTTCAGCGCCTGTGATTTTAGGGGTCCCCCGCTTGCCGTAGCGGGTAAGACCCGAACTCGCGGAGCAGTCCTGCCTCGGAGCTCGAGGCAAGGACCGCCATTAAACGCTGGCGCCGACCGGAAGTCTGCAGATACAATGTTTGTAATAGTACTTTGCTTCTGTCTCTTTTTAAATTGCCAAGCCAACAATTTCCCACATTTATTCGCAGATTCAAAATTTCTCTGTTTCATCATTTTAATTTTCCATTCTATTTCCTGGTTAATAATTTGAGAAAATTGAATCTGCAATGCTTTAATTTCTTTTGGAATCTGTTGACTCTTTGGCATTAATCTTAAACTCTTCTCTTTGTCTTTTATTTGAGACAGAATTTTCTCTTTTTTCTCATTCTGTATCTTTTTCCTTATCGAGTTCTGTTGCATGAGGAAACCTCTCATTACTGCCTTACTTGCATCCCAAATGACTCTTGTTTCAACCTCTGTGTTCATATTTAGTTCAAAATAGTCTTTTAGAGTCTTTTGGGCCTTACTAATCATCTGTTCATTCCTCAACAACTCATCATTCATCCTCCATCTAAAGGAACCCTGCAGGTATAATTTCATCTCCAAAACCACTGCATTATGATCTGAGCAAGTCTTAGGGCAAATTTCTGTTTTAGTAACCTTAGGAACCAAATCTCTGGATACCCATAAATAGTCGTATCGAGAGAAAGATTGATTTGAATTTGAGAAAAAAGTGAAATCTCTCTCCATTGGATTTCGTAGCCTCCATATGTCCGACAAATCGTATTTATCAGTCATATCGAAGAAAATCTTTCGTAGTCTGCTGGAACTTGGATTTTTCTGACCCTGTGTTTTATCCATTAATGTTGATGCTACTCCATTCAGGTCTCCCATTAAAATCAATTTGTAATCCATATAATCCATGAGTTTTAAGTCCAGATTCTTAAAGAATTCCACTTTGCCATCATTTGGTGCGTAAATTCCCAGCAAAATAAATTTATCGCCTTGTGCCGTAATTTCAACTGCAATGTACCTCGCTTCCTCAACTTTAAACAACAATGTGGGGTTCCATTTTTCTTTAACGTAAAAAACCACGCCTCTTTTTTTCACTTTGTCGGATGAAATAAATTCCTGCCCAAGTTTCTTATTTTGGAGAATTTTCCTATGAAGTCTTATAACATGTGTTTCTTGTAAATAAATTATATCCAAATTCTGTCTTGCCAGTACATGATAAAATTGATTCCTCTTAAAACGTGAATTTAGAATATTCACATTCCAGGAGTAGATTTTCAAAGACATCCTGATTTGTTAGGGGCCCACTGCCCCTGCCCCTGATTAAGGAGAACTTTCCAATCCAAGCTCTTTTGCGTTTTTTTCCAGAAATCTTTCTTTCTCTCCGACAGTTGTTATTCTTTGTTTTCTTCCTTGAAATTTAAAAGATAGTCCTTCCGGGAACTCCCACCTGAAGAAAATGTTCTTTCTTCTTAGGGCACTGGCCAAATCCGTATAATTATTTCTCAGGGCCAAAAAGTATGTCGGAATGTCTTTAAACAGAATTATTCCCTTCTCATCTATCTTTAAACTTTTTTTATAATGGTGGCCTAAAATAATGTGTAATGGTTGTAAGGGGGTTACTTGTGCATAAATTGCCTTCGGTTTAGTTTGATTGCTTGCCCAACCATGCTTAGGCTCACAGCTCGCCCTCCATGACCTGCTAGTCACTTGCAGAATCCGTCAGTGGGCGTTTCTTGATTCTTTTCCAGCATAAAAGCTGTTTGACACCAAGTCTCCGCCTATGTTCCCTGCGCGGAACTCGTCTGCGCAAGTAAGGGGAAGGCTGGGGCGTGCCAGCGCTCTCTTCACTAGCTTCTGGTGAAGGGTCTCGGAGCCCTGTGGCCAATTCCTCCATCTCCCTCTCTTCTCTACTGGTGTTACGCTGAATTCCTTCCCCCCAGCTGGTCCCCTCTCCGGCATCGCTCTGGAGCCCTGCCTCCGCCTCTCGCTCTGATGTCAGTTCCCTGACATCCACCTCCCTCCCAGGACCCCCTCCACCCCCGGCCTGACCCTGTGACGTGACCTTATCACCTTCTTCAGCCGACGATGCAGGGAACCCCCGAAAGGAGCTGCTGTCCTCGTCTGAGGACTCAAACCCCGCTTCCCACCCGCTCCGATTACGTTGCACGGGACGGGCTTCCCAATCTGATTCCTCCTCTCCTGACGATTCTCCTCCTTCCTCTTCGGAAGCTGGCAAACCCACGAAATCCTCCTCCTCCTCATCGGTGGTGGCAAATTGCTCCTCCCAGAATCTCTCCAGGGGTTTGGGCTTCCTCGGATACCTGTTGTGGAACTCTTCCACCAGATATCCATCATCTATTTCCCCCACGGGAACCCACGGGTTTTCTGCCTCGGGTTCCCCCTCCCAAGCTACTAGGTACTCCACCTGCCGCCCCTGCCAGCGCGAATCCAGGATCTCCATTACCTGGTGGTGGAGTTCCCTCTCTTCCAGTTGTGGATGTGTGAGCCCTTCCCCTCCTACCCCCTGGACCCTCCGCTCCCCTCTGTACGGTGAGAGCAGTGACCTATGAAATACCGGGTGGATTTTCATGCTGTCTGGCAACTTGAGCCGGAATGCCACCGGGTTCACTTGGTGTGTCACCTCAAATGGTCCCAGCCGTCTGGGCCTTAGTTTCTTACACCCGCCCTTGAAGGGTAAGCCTTGGGTGGATAACCACACCCGGTCCCCCACCCTTATGGTCTCCCCTTCCCGCCGACGTTTGTCTGCTTCTCTCTTGTACGCCTCCTTGGCCCTTTCCAGATTTATCTTAAGCTGCTGGTGCAGGGCTTCCATTTCTTCCACGAACTGCTCTGCAGCGGGCACGCTCCACCCTTCCTCCCCCCTCCCGGGAAAGGCCCTGGGGTGACACCCATAATTAGCCATGAACGGGCTCATCCCCGTGGACACATGCTCCGCATTATTATACGCAAACTCCGCCAGTGCTAGCTTTTCTACCCAATCATTCTGTCTCTCGTTGACGTAACAGCGTAGATATTGCTGTAAAATGCTGTTTGCCCTCTCTGCTTGCCCGTTAGTCTCCGGGTGCCTCGCCGTCGAGAATCCCACCTCCACCTGCAATAAGTTCATAAGTCTCCTCCAGAACCTCGAGGTAAATTGTCTCCCTCGGTCAGAGATAACCCTCGCAGGAGCCCCATGCAACCTGAAGATGTGATTCACGAGCAACTGGGCGGTTTCCTCTGCTGTTACTGCATGTGAGCACGCTATAAAATGGCACATCTTGGTTAGCAGATCTACTACTACCATGACTGCTGTCTTCCCTCTGGATTTGGGTAAATCTGTCATAAAATCGATAGACACCACCTCCCAGGGTCTTCCCGGCGTGGGTAAGGGTTCCAGTAGCCCTGCCGGGGCCGCCCTCTCCCCCTTGGCCCTTTGGCAGCGGTCACACCCCCTTACATACTCTCGTACATCTTCCCTCACCCTTGGCCACCAGAACTCTCTAGTAACCAGTAACATTGTTTTGTGTTGCCCAAAGTGCCCTGCTGTTGGGTTGTCGTGAAGCTGTTTGAGCACCCTTTCCCGCAAGGCCTCCCCGGGCACATACATTGCTCCCTTGTAGTACAGCAGTCCTCCCCTTTCCTCAAAGCCTCCCTGGTCTCCCCCAGTTCCCCTGAGTTCCCTGATTCTGGTTTGGGCGAATTCGTCCTGGCGAATTAACTCGGTTAGTTCTCGTTTCCCAACCAACGCTCCCCCACACACCCATCGTTCCTCAGGGAACACGTGTCGAGGCTCCGGCTGTCCTTCTCCTTCCGTGTACTCCGGCTTCCGGGAAAGTGCGTCTGCCCTCACGTTCTCTTCTCCCGGCACGTACTTAATCTCAAAGGAGAACTTAGAGAACTCCTGTGCCCATCGAATCTGTCTCTGGTTGAGGACTCGAGCCGTTCTCCAATATTCCAAGTTCTTGTGATCGGTGCACACCTGAATCTTGTGCTGAGCCCCTATTAGGAGATGTCTCCACTGCCGAAAGGCTGCGTAAATAGCTAGCAGTTCGCGATCATACACCGTGTAGTTCTGCTCCGATTTGTTCAGTTTCCGCGAGAAGAAGGCGCACGGCCTCCAGGTGTGTTGGCTCCCTCCCGGCTGCAGCAACACCGCCCCTACCACTCGGTCTGATGCGTCGGTCTCCAGCCTCATCGGCTTCTGCAGATCCACGTGCAGGAGCTGTTCCTCCGAGGCGAATGCCTTCTTTAGCCTTTCGAAGGATCGTTGGGCACTTTCCGTCCAGAAGAACTTCTTTTTGCTACTGAGACAATCCGTGATGGGTGCGGTTAAGTGGGCGAAGTTCTTGATGAACTTCCGGTAGAAGTTGCTGAACCCGAGGAACCTCTGCACATCCTTCCGGGTTTTGGGGGCCTTCCATTCCAGCACCGCCTGCACCTTACCGGGGTCCATGGCTAGGCCTCTGTCTGACAACCGGTACCCCAGAAATTCCACTTCTCTGGCGTGAAATTGGCACTTCTCCAGCTTGACCCATAACTGATGCTCTTGTAGCCTCTTCAGCACTTCCCTGACGTCCTGGACATGTTGTTTTTCATTGTCTGAATAGATCAGGACGTCGTCCAGAAATGCTACGCAGTTCTTGTACAGTAGGGGTCCCAGCACATGGTGCATGAAGCTTTGAAAACAGGCATGACTAGATACTCAAAGGCCCCTAGGGGGGTGAACATGGTGGTTTTCCATTCGTCCCCCTCCCTCATTCTAATCAAATTGTATGCTCCCCGGAGGTCCAGCTTGGTAAAGTTCTTACCTTTCCTTACCCGAGTTAGAATATCATCAATTCTGGGCATAGGGAACACCGGACATAATGTCTCTCTGCTCTTTAGTTTTAAAAATCAACATATAGTCATGTGTGATCTTAATATCTTTTTTAGGTCCAAATCTGTAGGCCTTGTCAATCCAGGAATTTAATTCTTCTTTTGAGAGGCCCCAGTACACTGCAAATTCTTCAATTAACCAATCCTTCAAATTATCCCGCTCTTTCTGGGGTACACCCCTCAATCTCAGATTACATTCCCTCTGTTTTAGCTGAAGATATGCAATTGAAATTTGAGATTGTCGCTGAATTGCCTCTAAGTCAGCAATTCTCACAGTTTCCAAATGCACCAGTCTTGACTCATGTGCTGATACATCTGAATTAACTTGCGTCAAATCTTGTCTTAATTGAGCAAAGTCACTTTTAAATTCCTGTATAGACTTTTGATTTCCTCTTACTTCCGTTTTAAATTCCTGAAGCAATTGCAACATCAAAAAATGGTGACTTAGAATCCCTCCTTGCTTTGGTTTTTGTTTTCTCTGTCCTCTCTTCTTTCTCTCCCCCAGCCGGCAATGTTGTGAGGGAGAACACACCTAGAGACTCCATTGAGCTCATCTCCTTCTGCATCGCCTCATGCCATTTGCTGGCTTCTTCCTGAGACAGCTTCTGAACATCCTCAAAGGTTTCAGGTTCACACCTAGCCACACCGACCCACACACTTGTGGCTTCAAACCTGTCAGGTGGCTTCCCCTTAGTAGTTCTCGCTGATCTCCTCAGCGTAAACTCTGGTACCCCCTCTGACCCCCTAGGGCCAGCCAGACCATCTCCAGTGTCAGAGAACTCCCCCTCTGACCTGCTGCATCTTTTGAACCTTACAGCTGGACCTGTGGGTGAGAATGGCTCACTCTTTGGCTCAGACCTGACAGTGGCCTGTGGAGGGGTTCTGAGCCGCTCCTGTTCTGGACTCTGTTGCTCCGGACTCTGTTCCTCAGCAACAGGTTCAGTTCCCTTCTCTTCCTCCTCATCTGAGTCAAGAAACTGCTCTGAAAAAACATCTGGGTTACCATGTATGTGTGTTCACCCACTTTGCTCACAGAACTCAGCACTGTTGCTTATAAGCAGCTGAGACTGGTTGCCATCAGGATATGTGAACCACCAAGCTTTGGACCCAGGTTCATATCCCACAAAGATCATCTTCCTGGACCTTGATTCACCGTTTCTGCATTTGGCCTTTGGAATGAGGACCCAAGCCTCACAGCCAAAAACACGCAAGAAATGCACTTTGGGCTTCTTACCGTGCAGCAGAAAATAGGGCGCGTCCCCTACACTTGAATTGAACACGTGATTCTGTACAAAAGCTGCACATTTCCATCCCTCAGCCCAAACGCGTTGCGGGAGTCCTGCGTCAAACAACATGGCAGCCACAGCCTCTTGCAGTGTTCTGTTCTTACGTTCAGTAACACCATTCTGTTGAGGACTGTGTGGTGCTGTCAGCCTATGACTGATTCCCTTCTGGCGGAAGAAATTCTGCAGCACAGACTGTGGAGTATGGTGGTTATAGGGTTAACCTCCAGTGATGTCCTGGATTTGGGGGGAGGAGCCTCTACGTGAGGCTGTGTGTCACAGGTCTTTGTCTGTGTGCTACTTTCAGTTTAGGCCGAGAGAGGCTCTGAGACAGAGAGTGAGTGTGTGCTTCGGCACAGAGAATGTCTCCAAGCTCTGATGGAATCTATGCTTGTAAATAAACGCTTTTAGAGATAGAAGAAACTGTCTCTGGACTTTTTACTCCTCCTTCTCACACGGAAGGCAACTGCTGCGACTCTGCATCTCTGCCTAGGTCATTTCCCACAGAGTTTGGCCCAGGGGAAGTGGCTGGACGGCAGTTTTTTTGAAGAGGTTATGGCTCTACGTGTTTTGCCGGGTGTGAGAAGGGAGTACACGGAAGAATGCCAGTTTTGAGCTCCTGCCTGAGGTGTGAGGCAGTCCTGAGTTCGCTGGTGAAGCAAGGAGCCTGCAGGAGGCTGCATCTTCAAAGGACCGGCGGATGACAGAGCGTGAGTAAGCTATAGCCCCGGGGGGAAGATGGCTAATCAACAGGCTCATGAGACTTTTAATGTGCCTTTTGAGAGGCTTAATTGCCCCAATTGGGCGGAGTGGTACGTCAGGATGAAGTACTGGTTGCTGGGAGAACAGCTCTGGTCGTGCGTGCACCCCCCACCACCTCAAGCTAGGGAGAAAGCTGAGGCAGACGTGGCTGCAGCTCTGGGAAGAGAGCAGAGGGTGCTTGGCATTCTGAGAGCAAGTGTTGATGCTTGTCTTTTGCTGATCCTTGAGGAAGTCAAGAAAGCCCCAGTCGCTTGGCAGGCACTGAAGACGGCGTGTGAGGCTGCAGTGGGAGAAAAAGAATCAGAGGGGGCTGGAAAGAGCCTAGAGAGGGCAGTGGGCCCATTGAGTCCAGTGGGGGCTGGAAAGACTGTTCCTGGAAGCTGTTTCTATGCTTCAACACGTCTGTGTGATGGACTGGGAGAGAGGCTGAGAGCTGGGAGGAAGGCAGTTGCAACCTGTTCCTTAGGAACCTATGCACCCAGGAGTGGGGGTGCAGGCAGCAGTGAGAGGTCTGAGAAAGCCTTTGTCTCCAAAAGTTGTTTTCTTTTCTTTTCTTTTTTTAAAATATTTTTTATTGAATGATTTTATGTTACAAAAAAAATATAGCAATACTACCACTAAATATAATTAAGAAATAAAAATTACTACATCAACATTTAGTTTGTTATTTGTTATTTACCGTCTTATTTCCTCCCAAACATTGCATACAACAACACACATATGTGCAGACACCCACACCCACACACCCGCACAGAAAATGATAATAATGAAAGTAAATATTTTTCCCTTTTTATCTTCCAAAATCTTTTCTTCAACTTTGACTTCCTGTCAAGTCCCTTTGCATATATTTTATCTTACATTTGAATGTACACAAAACAATAAACCTTTCTATATAAATTTTCCAATTCATTCTGAAAACATAATAAATCCTTAATTGTTGTCCACCTCCTTTTAGTTCCTTTATCACTCGAATGCTAGCACGGAGTCAAAACTATTATTGTATTTTTTAACATATCTTCTATAACCATCCCATTTTTCCACAAATTTTTGCTTTGAGTTTCCTCTGAGTTTACTAGTCAATTGAGCCGTCTCCACCAATTCCTGTAATTTAATTAGCCAATCTGTTATTTTTGGAGCCTCGTGATCTTTCCATCCCTTGGCCACAAGTATACGAGCCGCTGCGGTTGCATACAAGAATACCTCTCTTAGATTTTTTGGGATCTCTTTATCTATAATACTTAATAGAAATGCCTCCGGTTTTTTAGTAAAAGTTATCCCCATCATCTTTTTTAATTCATCGTATATTTCCCCCCCCAAAATCTTGATCTTTTCACACATCCACCACATGTGGACCATGTCACCGTTATTTCCTCCACATCTCCAACAAGCATTCGCCAAATTTTTATACATTCTTGATAATCTGGAAGGAGTGCGGTACCACCTATGAGCCATTTTCATCATGCTCTCTCTTATATTATAGCTGGCTGTAAATTTCAAATTTACCTTCCATAAGTTTTCCCAATCTTTTAGCATAATTGGACAGCCCACATCTTGGGCCCACTTTACCATTGAAGCCTTAACCTCCTCATCCATTACTTCATAGTCTAAAAGAAGTCTATACATTTTTGCGATTATTTTAGTTTTACTATTCAGTACCGTATTTTTTGCCCCATAGGACGCACTTTTTCCCCTCCAAAAATGAAGGGGAAATGTGTGTGCGTCCTATGGGGCGAATGCAGGCTTTCGCTGAAGCCTGGAGAGTGAGAGGGGTCGGTGCGCACCGATGCCTCTAGCTCTCCAGGCTTCAGGAAGCTATCCGCAAGCCTTGCAAGCCCGGCGGGAGTTCCCGCGGGCTCACAAGGCTTGCGGGCAGCAGCCTGCCGCCCGAATCACAGGGAGCCCTCCAGAGGGCGCCCCGTGCTTCGGGCGGGTGTCCGCAAGCCTTGCGCACCCGGCGGGAGGTCCCGCCGGGCGCACGAGGCTTGGGGCGGCAGCCTGCAGCACATAATTGTTTCAGCAAGTCCTTTCCCTCTTTCTCAGATTTTGTTCCATAAATTTATCTTAACACAATTTAACCTTGAATTTTTCACTTTAACCCATTAACAATCCAATTTAACTTAATTCTTTACAACCTTTCTGCTAAGACCATGTAAATTCACTCCAGCATCTTTCTAACATTCATTAATTTTACAATATTTTTTAAAATATACTTTAAATTTTTTCCAATCTTCTTCCATCGACTCTTCTCCCTGGTCTCGGATTCTACCAGTCATTTCTGCCATTTCCATGTAGTCCATCAGTTTCATCTGCCATTCTTCCCTGGTAGGTAGGTCTTGCGTCTTCCAATACTTTGCAATAAGTATTCTTGCTGCTGTTGTGGCATACATAAAAAAACGTTCTATCTTTCTTTGGCACCAATTGGCCGACCATGTCCAGGAGAAAGGCCTCTGGTTTCTTCAGAAAGGTATATTTAAATACCTTTTTCATTTCATTATAGATCATCTCCCAGAATGCCTTAATCTTTGGGCATGTCCACCAAAGGTGAAAAAAAGTACCTTCTGTCTCCTTACATTTCCAGCATTTATTGTCAGGCAAATGGTAAATTTTTGCAAG
This sequence comes from Podarcis erhardii, assembly GCF_964252035.2. NCBI lineage: Eukaryota > Metazoa > Chordata > Lepidosauria > Squamata > Lacertidae > Podarcis > Podarcis erhardii. The sequence continues at coordinate 21,032,841 of NC_138506.1, read as the reverse complement.
CTTGACTGGTGTTATGTACCACCTATAGATCATTTTCATTAAATTCTCTTTTAAGGCATTGCATGCCGTAAATTTCATACCAGTGATCCATAACTGTTCCCAGTCAGCCATCATGATATTATGTCCCACATCTTGTGCCCATTTAATCATAGCAGATTTCACCATTTCATCTTGAGTATTCCATTTCAACAGCAGGTTATACATTCTTGACAAATTCTTAACTTTAGAGTCTAACAGTTCTGTTTCCAATTTTGATTTTTCCACTTGGAAGCCTATTTTTTTGTCCAAATTATATGCCTCCATTATTTGATAATAATGGAGCCAATCTCGCACTCTGTTTTTTAATTTTTCAAAACTCTGCAATTTTAGTCTGTCTCCCTCTTGTTCCAAAATTTCCCAATACTTCGGCCATTTAGCCTCCATATTGAGTTTTTTCTGGGCCTTTGCTTCCATTGGTGACAACCATCTTGGGGTTTTATTTTCTAACAGATCCTTGTATCTTATCCAAACATTAAACAATGCTTTTCTAACAATATGGCTTTTGAACGCTTTATGTACTTTAACCTTATCATACCACAGATATGCATGCCAACCAAATACATTATTGAAACCTTCCAAATCCAACACATCAGTGTTTTCAAGAAGCATCCATTCTCTCAGCCAGCAGAATGCGGCTGACTCATAATAAAGTTTAAGGTCTGGCAGGGCAATTCCACCTCTTTCTTTAGCATCTGCTAATATCTTAAATTTTATACGAGGCTTCTTGCCCTGCCAGACAAATCTAGAGATATCTCTCTGCCAGTTCTTAAAACAATCCATTTTATCCAAAATTTGCAATGTTTGAACCATAAAATAACAGAACAGGAGATTGAAGGTGCCATTCAAAATATGCAACTAGGCAAATCTCCAGGACCGGACGGATTAACCTCCAAGTATTACAAGACTTTGAAAGACTATTTAATTCAACCATTAAAGGAGGTGTGCAACGAGATTCTGGAGGGAAAGAAGGCGCCGGAGTCGTGGAAAGAAGCTTTCATCACATTAATACCAAAATCTGAATCTGAAAAGACACAACTCAAAAACTACCGTCCCATATCCCTTTTAAATGTGGATTACAAAATCTTTGCAGATATTTTAGCCAACAGACTAAAAAAAGTTTTAAATGAAGTGATACATAAAGATCAGGCAGGCTTTCTCCCAGGCAGACATCTTTCTGATAATACAAGGAACATTATTGACATTTTGGAGTTATTGCAAACGAATATTAATACAAAAGCAGTTTTAATTTTTATCGATGCGGAGAAGGCCTTTGACAATATCTCTTGGAATTTTATGAAGAAAAATCTCAAGGGAATGGGAGTGGGACGGGGGTTTGAAAATGGTATAGAAGCAATCTATTCAGAACAAAAAGCAAAATTGATAGTTAATAATGTGGTGTCAGAAGAGTTCAGAATAGAAAAAGGAACACGACAGGGATGCCCTATCTCTCCATTGTTATTTATTTCGGTCCTGGAGGTGCTTTTGAACATGATTAGAAGGGACCAGTTGATCCAAGGAATTAAGGTCGGAGTCAAACAATATAAACTTAAGGCTTTCGCAGATGACTTGGTGTTGACATTACAGGAGCCAGAATCTAGTACGAAAAGGGTGTTAGAATTGATTCAAGAATTTGGTCATGTGGCAGGTTTTAAACTGAACAAACAAAAAACTAAGGTTTTAGAGAAAAATTTGACAATAATGGAAAAAGAAAGGTTTCAGAAGGAGACAGACTTAACTGTGGTTAAGAAAGTGAAATACCTAGGGATTAACATGACGGCTAAAAATTTGAATTTATTTAAAGATAACTATGAGAAATGCTGGATAGAAGTCAAGAAAGATCTAGAAATTTGGTCAAAATTGAAGCTTTCCTTGTTGTATTGCCAAAAATGTTGTTTTTGTTCCAAACTTTACAGATTCTGGACAAGATGGATTGTTTCATATATTTTTTTAAATATATATTTTATTAAAGTTTTTAAACATAAATGCAAAGATAGAAAACAGTATAACATATATCATAACATACTTTCGTAACTTCTTTGGACTCCCTCACATCTCCCGCTCCCATTTGCATCATTGTCAATTCTTGCCTGCAATTTATCATCTTGTTTACAATCTTGTGTCACATTCATTTAACTCTAATCTGTTAATTCTCCAATAGGTTTATAATTTTTCCTCAACTTACTTGTCATCTTAATTCCATCTAGTTTAGTGGTGCACAATTATTTATGATCTAGCATCCTTTCTTAACATTCAACCAAATTACAATGTTTTTTTAAATAAATCTTAAATTTCTTCCAGTCTTCTTCAACCCTCTCCTCTCCCAGGTCTCGGATTCTGCCAGTCATCTCGGCCAGTTCCATATAGTCCATCAGTTGCATCTGCCACTCTTCCAGTGTGGGTAGATCTTGAGTTTTCCAGTTCTTAGCGATGAGTATCCTTGCTGCCGTTGTTGCGTACATAAAAAATGTTTGGTCCTTCTTTAACACCTTCGGGCCGACAATACCCAGGAGGAAGGCCTCTGGTTTCTTGGTGAAGGTATACTTAAATACCTTTTTCAGCTCATTATATATCATTTCCCAGAAAGCCTTCACCCTAGGGCAAGTCCACCAGAGGTGAAAGAATGTACCTTCATTTTCTTTACATTTCCAACATTTATTATCAGACAAATGGTATATCTTGGCAAGTTTAACTGGGGTCATGTACCATCTATATATCATTTTCATTACATTTTCCTTCAAAGCATTACATGCAGTGAAGTTCAACCCAATGGTCCACAACCTTTCCCAGTCCTCAAACATAATGTTATGCCCAATATCCTGTGCCCACTTTATCATAGCCGATTTAACCATTTCATCTTGTGTGTTCCATTTTAACAGCAAGTTATACATTCTTGAAAGTACCTTAGTCTTAGGTTCTAACAGTTCTGTTTCCAACTTCGATTTCTCCACCTGGAACCCTAACTTTTTGTCATTTTTAAAAACTTCTTTAATCTGAGCGTAGTGTAACCAGTCTCGCACTTTATCCTTCATTTTCTCCAAACTCTGCAATTTCCAATTGTCTCCATCTTTTTCTAATATTTCCCAATATTTTGGCCATTTGGCCTCCATATTGGGTCTTTTTCGGGCCTTAGCTTCCAGAGGTGAAAGCCACCTTGGAGTTTTGTTTTCCAATAAGTCTTTGTATTTTGTCCAGACATTAAACACTGCTTTCCTTACAATATGGCTCTTGATGGATTGTTTCAAGAAGTGGCAAAGAGATATTTCTAAATTTGTCTGGCAGGGCAAAAAGCCCAGAATAAAATTCAAAATATTGACTGATGCTAAAGAAAGAGGGGGGTTTGCCCTGCCAGACATGAAGTTGTACTATGAATCAGCAGCATTCTGCTGGTTGAAAGACTGGCTACTTCTTGAGAACACTGACATCTTGGACTTGGAAGGGTTCAATAATGCTTTTGGGTGGCATGCATATTTGTGGTACGACAAGGTAAAAGCTAATCGAGCATTCAAAAACCATATTATCAAATTAGAGAGGCCTTTAACTTGGATAAAAAAATAGGCTTCCAGGTGGAAAAATCGAAATTAGAAACAGAATTGTTAGAACCTAAAACTAAGATACTTTCGAGAATGTACAACTTGTTGCTAAAATGGAACACTCAGGATGAAACAGTCAAATCAGCTATGATTAAATGGGCACAGGACATTGGTCATAACATTATGTTTGCTGACTGGGAAAAGTTGTGGACCACTGATATGAAGTTTACGGCATGTAATGCCTTAAGAGAAAATATTATGAAAATGATCTATAGGTGGTACATGACCCCAGTCAAGCTTGCAAAAATTTATCACCTGCCTGATAACAAATGTTGGAAATGTAAAGAAACTGAGGGAACATTTTTTCACCTTTGGTGGACATGCCCAAGGGTTAAGGCCTTCTGGGAAATGATCTATAATGAACTAAAAAAGGTATTTAAGCTTACCTTTCCTAAGAAACCAGAGGCCTTCCTTTTGGGCATTGTCGGCCAATTGGTGCCAAAGAAAGATAGAACATTCTTTATGTATGCAACAACCGCAGCAAGAATACTCATCGCAAAGTACTGGAAGACACAAGATTTGCCCACCCTGGAAGAATGGAGGATGCAAGTGATGGACTATATGGAATTGGCGGAAATGACTGGCAGAATCCGAGACCTGGGAGAAGAGTCGGTGGAAGAGGAATGGAAGAAGTTTAAAGAATACTTACAAAAACATTGTAAAATGTTTGAATGTTAAAATGATGTTGGATATAAAGATAACATGGCATTAGTGACATGGTAAAAAGAAAAATGCAAGAATGTTTTAAAAGAAAAGGGTGTAAAGGCCAGAGTAATATCATGTCGAAACTAGATAAAATGATATAAGGGATTAAGTTATAAAGAACATGCAAGAATGTATTTAAAAAGAAAGGGAAAATAGAAGACATAATAGGTTGGAATGTACAATATTGATTAAGATTTGAAAGAGGGTAAGGAGCTGCTAAATTTGATTGTGTAAAGAGGAATGCAGGAAAGGGAGACGTGAGGAAGTCAGGAAAGAGGGTTATAAAAATAAGAATTCAAAAACTAATTTTTCTCTATTCTTTGTTCTTTCTTATTTTTTCTGTCATGTTTTTATACTGTGTTTTTTATCTTTCTTGGACTATGTTGTTTTTTATTGTATTTTTTTGTTGTTCTGTCTGATTGCAATATTTGTTTTATTATATAAAACCAATAAATATCTTTCAAAAAAACAACAACAAAATTTGCAATGTTTGAAACAAAAACAACATTCTTGGCAATACATTCATTTTTATCACGGCAATTCGGCCTAACAGCGATAGCTTCAAATTTGACCATATTTCTAAATCTTTTTTCACTTCAGTCCAACATTTTTCATAATTATCCTTAAATAAATTCACATTTTTGGCAGTCATGTTAACCCCTAAATATTTCACTTTCTTAACCAGTGTCAATCCTGTCTCCTTCTGAAACTTATCTCTCTCAATCTCAGTTAAATTTTTCTCTAAAACTTTAGTTTTCATCTTATTCAACTTAAAGCCTGCTACCTGACCAAATTCTTTAATCAGTTCTAATACTCTTTTAGTGCTTGATTCTGGCTCCTGTAAAGTCAATACCAAATCATCAGCAAATGCTTTCAATTTGTACTGCTTGGCTCCCACCTGTATACCTTTTACCAATTGGTCCCTTCTAATCATATTTAACAAAACTTCCAGGACCGATATAAAAAGCAATGGAGAGATTGGGCAACCTTGTCATGTTCCTTTCTCAATCTTAAATTCTTCCGTCACTACGTTGTTCACAATTAATTTAGCCTTTTGTTCTGAATAAATTGCACCTATACCGTTTCCAAAACCTTGACCAACCCCCATCCCCGATAAATTCTTCTTCATAAAACTCCAAGAAATATTGTCAAAGGCTTTCTCCGTGTCCACAAAGATCAAAACTGCTTTAGTATTAATCTTCACTTGTAACTTTTCTAAAATATTGATTATATTCCTCGTATTGTCAGACAAATGTCTACCCGGGAGAAAACCCGCCTGATCTTTATGAATTTCTTCTGCTAACACCTTTTTTAATCTTTTAGCCAAAATGTCTGCAAAGATTTTGTAATCCACATTAAGCAGTGATATGGGGCGGTAGTTCTTAAGCTGCGTCTTTTCAGTCTCTGTTTTCAGTATAAGTGTGATGTACGCTTCCTTCCACGACTCTGGCGCCCTTTTCCCTTCCATTATTTCATTACAGACTTCCTTTAAAGGTTGTATTAACCATTCTTTCAAAGATCTGTAATATCTAGAAGTCAGTCCATCCGGTCCTGGGGATTTACCTAATTGCATATTCTGAATGGCCCCTTCTACTTCCTGTTCCGTTATTTTATAATCCAGCATTAATTTATTTTCTTGAGAATTTTTTTGTAGTCCATTTATTTTCAAAAATTTATCAATGTCCATTTCTTTCTGCTTCTCCTGTGTATATAATTGTTTAAAATACCTCTGGAAACAGTTTCTAATTTCCACTGGGTTCTGTATATTCTTTCCTTCCACTTCCAGATTCGTAATAGTATTAAGTTTTTGTCTTTTTTTCAATTGCCAGGCCAACAGTTTCCCACACTTATTTGCCGATTCAAATGTCTTTTGTCTCATCTGTTTAATCTTCCATTCTATTTCCTGATTCATCAATTTCATATATTGTACTTGATATAACTTTATTTCTTTCAAAATCTCCTGAGACTTTGGTTTCGCCCTCAATTTCTTCTCTCCTTCCTTTATTCTTTATAAAATAATTTCTTTTTTCTCATTTTGCATTCTCTTTTTAATTGCATTTTGTTGTATCAAAAATCCTCTCATAACGGCTTTGCTTGCATCCCAGATTACTCTTTTTTCCACTGTTGTGTTCATATTTATCTCGAAATAATCTCTCAAAAATTTTTGGGCCTTTTTAGTAAATTTGTCATTCCTAAACAAAGAGTCATTCATCCTCCATCTAAAGGAACCAGATGGCATTTCTTATTATATGATTTGAAAAACTCCGGTGCGCCTTTATTTTCCCATAATTAAGATAGCCATGCCATCCAAAACGGGTGCCATGGCCTTCTAGATCTAAAATATCCCAATTTTTCAATAAACAATTAATATAATTATCTTCATACAAGTTAATATTCTTTGGTGTTATCCATAATCCTAAATACTTGACTTTTGGGTAGATTTTATAACAACAATCTTTATTACGGTCCAGAGACCCAACAAAGCATTACAAATCAATACACAGTTCATTTAGCCTACCTCCAGGTTAATCAAGCATTTTGTTTAGAATATAGGGCTCATTTGTTCTTGCAACCACCGATAAATATTTTGCCACTGCCAACGTTCTGGCTTTTGTCCGGTCTTCCAGTAGGAACCTGACATAGTGAGCCTCTGATTTTCCCGGGAAAGGCACCAGCAAGGGTAGTATCAGTTCAGCCCTGGCCTGCTCATACTTTGCACAATGCAACAAAATATGATTTATGGAATCGATGTCTTGAGCACACAAGCAAAGTCTGTCCTGGTAGGGAACTCCTCTCAACCTACCATCCAGCACTGCAGAGGGGAAGACATTTAGTCTGGCTTTGGTGAAAAGCCTTCGATAGTTAGGTACTGTCAGGTTTTTGATGTAAGATGTTAACTCAAAGACATACCCATATTGAACTCCTGCTGCTAGCGGACTACAGACTGCGTGTGATCGAGATTGCAAGTCACTGTGTGCATTGTCCCATAATCTTTGCTTTAAAACCTTTTGGGCGCCTTCATAACCCAGGTAATACAGTTGGGGGGGGGGGAGAGACAGACCAATAGAGGTGGCTTTTTTAGCCATGGTTTTCTGCCATTTGCTGACAAATTCCTCATTGGTCAAATGTTGGTACAGACCCTTCCCTAGATTAAACACTGAAATCCTGAGCCAATGTTTTAGGGCAGCCCACCACGCTCTAGCTGAAATTGGGCATTCACCAGCTTCCAACAGAAGTATGGAGTTGGGGACGCAGTTAGGTACCTGCAGCAGAGATCGTATAAAATTTTGCCTGAAAGCCATCTAGCTTTGGCAGGTCCCCATTATGCCAGACATTTGCTGCATATAGGAGTTGGGAAACGGGCTTTGCGTTGAAAACCCTTAAGGCTGCTGGAACATATTTGCTGCCCTTTGTGAAGAAGAATCTATGTATGGCTAGCTTTGTAATCTCCGCCTTTTGAAGGGAGGTTTGCCAATGGTGCTTCCAAGATCCTGTATGATGGAATGTGAGCCCTAGGCAACTGAAGTATTTTACCTGTTCAAGGTTATGGCCATCCAGCACCCATTTAGACTGGGAGAATCTTCTTTCAAAGACTAAAATTTTAGATTTTTCATAATTAATGGATAAACCATTTCCAGAACAGTAATCAGAAAATTTCCTCAACAGATAATTCAAACCCAGTCTGGAACACGAGATGATGGCCGTGTCATCAGCATACAACAATAAAGGGGTCCTTCTCATTCCTATTTTTGGAATGTGTCCATCTGGGTCCATTAAGTTCTCTTCTAGGTCATTTAAGAATAGACAAAACAATGTGGGGGCCAAAATACAACCCTGTTTCACCCCCCTAGTCATCTTGATGCTGTTTGATAGCTGTCCCTGTCGACCGCATCGGACCTGCAGTTTGGTTCCATTGTACAGGGCTTTTATAAGAAAGAGAAGTCGTTTGTCCTGCAAAATCAGACTTAATTTGGACCATAGCTGGGATCTGGGGATGGAGTCAAACGCTGATTTCAGATCCATGAAGGCCATGAAGAGTTTACCTTGTAGAGGCCTGGTATACTTCTCGGCTAGGAAGAACAGCATTAGACAGTGGTCTGTTGTTGCATGGTTCTCACGAAAAGTTGCCTGGGCTTCAGATATTATATTATGTTCATTTAGAAAAGTTGTCAGTTTGCTAATGAGGAAACGGGCATACAGCTTCCCAATTATTGAGAGCAGGCTAATAGGCCTATAATTGGAAGTTACATTTTGGTGGCCTCTCTTAAAGATTGGAACTACTATAGCATGTTTCCAGCTATATGGTACCTTACCCGAGTTATTTACTACCGTAAAGAGTGCTGCCAGAAGCGGAGCCCACCAGTGCTGGTTTGATGTAATCAACTCTGCTGGGATAAAGTCTTTTCCCGGAGCCTTTCCACTCTTCAGATTCCCAATTAATGTATGGACTTCCTCCACAGTAACCGGCCTCCAATTAGGGAGCAGTGACAATTCTGCCCTGTCATCCTCCTGTAAGCTGGAAGGGAGGTTTGGATTTTCCATAAATATATTTCTGAAGTGATTCTCCCAAACCTGAGCTGGAATGACACAGCTGGGGGCTGAGGAACTATTTTTCATTGAATCGGAGACCAGTTGCCAAAAGAGTTTAGTTTCGTTGTTTAGTGAGGCATTCAATAGCAGGGACCAGGAATTTTGTTCGGACTGCCTTTCTTTTGAGGCCAAAAGGGCTTTATACTCTTTTTTGATTTTGAAATAAGATGGAGGTAAGTAGTTTAATCCAGCGTTTCTATAGGCCAAATAAGCGATTCTTAAGGCTTCCTTCTTTGTGCGGCACTCTTGGTCAAACCAACTGCGCCCTTTTGCAGTGCGTGGCTTGCCGGCTGAGTTTATGTTAACCGAAACCGCATCCTGCAAGGACTCAATGAGATTTTCGTAAGCCGTCAGGGAGGAGTCTATTGATAAATTATTTATTATAATTGATCTTAACTTAATTGCAGTTTGTGAATTCAATCTATTCTCAACTGCAATTGCTATCTCAGGTGTCCATTTTTTCCTACTCAATACTGGATAATTTGCTTTATCTATGACCTCATGTTCTATGTGAGAGCGCTGAGTTGAATTTTGGCCAGTAGTGGAGATGATTAGAGGTAGGTGGTCGCTTTCAGTCCTATTATCTATGGTGAATTTTTTAATTGATTCGAAGGCCTCTCTGTTAGTGAGGCAGTAGTCTACTGTGCTGGCTCCATTTGTATTTATGAATGTGTACTCGCCTTCTCTGTCCCCGGGGAATGCCCCATTAGCAATGATGAGGTCAAGACTTATTTGTAAAAAAGCCAGGCAGAATCCGGCATAGTTGATTTGGCAATCTTTCGAATATCTACGTGGGGGTGGATTTAGAAAGGGGACGCTATTTTCCTTTAGATCTCTTAATATTGGGAATTTTATTTCCAGGCTATCATCATTTGAGCCTATTCTGGCATTCATATCTCCCATTAGGTAAAAAGGCGATCCAGGGTGCCTAATTTGTAGGGAATAAAGGAAACTATGGAATTTACGCCATGTGCTCTCTATCTGTGTTTGCACTGTATATGGTGGGATATAAGCTGAAACGAGAATGATACTCTAATAATAATAATAATAATAATAATAATAATAATTTATTATTTATACCCCGCCCCATCTGGCTGGGCCTCCCCAGCCACTCTGGGCGGCTTCCATAAAAACCAAAAGTACAGTAAAATATCACACGTTAAAAACTTCCCTAAACAGGGCTGCCTTAAGATGTCTTCTGAATGTCAGGTAGTTGTTTATCGCTTTGACATCTGCTGGAAGGGCGTTCCACAGGGCGGGCGCCACTACCGAGAAGGCCCTCTGCCTGGTTCCCTGTAGCTTTGCTTCTCGCAATGAGGGAACCGCCAGAAGGCCCTCGGTGCTGGACCTCAGCGTCCGGGCAGAATGATGGGGGTGGAGACGCTCCTTCAGGTATACTGGACCGAGGCTGTTTAGGGCTTTAAAGGTCAGCACCAACACTTTGAATTGTGCTCGGAAACGTACTGGGAGCCAATGTAGGTTTTTCAAGACCGGTGTTATGTGGTCTCGGCGGCCGCCCCCAGCCACCAGTCTAGCTGCCGCGTTCTGGATTAGTTGTAGTTTCCGAGTCACCTTCAAAGGTAGCCCCACATAGAGTGCATTGCAGTAGTCCAAGCGGGAGATAACCAGAGCATGCACCACTCTGGCGACACAGTCCGCAGGCAGATAGGGTCTCAGCCTACGTACCAGATGGAGCTGGTAAACAGCTGCCCTGGACACAGATTTGACCTGTGCCTCCATGGACAGCTGTGAGTCCAAAATGACTCCCAGGCTGCGCACCTGGTCCTTCAGGGGCACAGTTACCCCATTCAGGACCAGGGAATCCTCCACACCTGCCCGCCTCCTGTCCCCCAAAAACAGTACTTCTGTCTTGTCAGGATTCAGCCTCAATCTGTTAGCCGCCATCCATCCCCCAACCGCCTCCAGACACTCACACAGGACCTTCACCGCCTTCACTGGTTCTGATTTAAAAGAGAGGTAGAGCTGGGTATCATCCGCATACTGATGAACACCCAGCCCAAACCTCCTGATGATCTCTCCCAGCGGCTGCATGTAAATGTTGAAAAGCATGGGGGAGAGGACAGAACCCTGAGGCACCCCACAAGTGAGAGCCCAGGGGTCTGAACACTCATCCCCCCCCCACTTTCTGAACACGGCGCAGGAGGAAGGAGCAGAACCACTGTATGACAGTGCCCCCAGCTCCCAGCCCCTCAAGACGGTCCAGAAGGATGTTATGGTCGATGGTATCAAACGCCGCTGAGAAATCCAGCAGAACTAGGAAACAACTCTCACCTTTGTCCCTAGCCCGCCGGAGATCATCAACCAGTGCGACCAAGGCAGTTTCAGTCCCATGATGAGGCCTGAATCCCGACTGGAAGGGATCCAAATGGTCCGCTTCTTCCAGGCGTGCCTGGAGTTGTTCGGCAACCACTCGCTCAATCACCTTGCCCAAGAATGGAAGATTTGAGACTGGGCGATAGTTGGCCATCGTGGCCGCATCTAAAGATGGTTTTTTAAGAAGCGGTTTAATAACCGCCTCTTTCAGCGGGTCTGGGAAGGCTCCCTCACGGAGGGAAGCATTCACCACCCCACGAAGCCCATCGCCCAGTCCTTCCCGGCTAGCTTTTATAAGCCAGGATGGGCAAGGATCCAGGAGTCAGGTGGTTGGTTTCACTCGTCCAAGCAGCCTGTCTACATCCTCGGAGGTAACAGATTGGAATTGATCCCACTCAACTTGACTAGACAGAACTCTAGCACTCTCCCGCCCCGGCCCTGCTCCCACGGTGGAGTCTACTTCTTCCCGAATCTGAGCGATTTTATCTGCAAAAAACTTTGCAAAATCATTGCAGGAGAACATGTGGCCCGTACTGGGCCCTGATGTTGCAGGTGGTTCCGCTAAATTGCGAACCACCTGAAAAAGTCTCCTGCTGCTGTTTTCTGCAGATGCAATAGAGGCGGTGAAGAAATTCTTCTTCGCCTTCGCTATCGCCACTTGGTAGGCTCGACGTTGAGCTCTAACCTGTGTCCGGTCAGATTCGGAATGAGTTATCCGCCACCGGCGCTCTAGCCGTCTCAACAATTGTTTCATTGCCCTCAGATCCGTGGAAAACCACGGGGCTGTCCGGGCTCCATGCAATCGGAGAGGGCGCTTCGGAGCCAAACAGTCAATAGCCCTGGTTAACTCCGCATTCCAGCGGGCCACCAGGGAATCGGCTGAAAGGCCATCAACATGGGATAAAGCATCCCCTACCACTCTCTGGAAACCATTTGGATCCATTAAGTGGCGGGGGCAGACCATCCGAATTGGTCCCACCTCCCTGCAGAGGGGGTGGGTCGCAGAGAAGTCCAGTTGCACCAGGAAGTGATCTGACCATGGCACTTCTTTCATTTCGCTTTTACTTAGTGTCAGATCACCAACATCCATAGAGGTAAACACCAGGTCCAAGGCATGTCCGCGGCTATGGGTTGGGCCAGACTTATTCAGGGACAGCCCCATGGAGGCCATGCTTTCCACGCTTTTACTCTTGGATTCCAGATCCAAATTGATCCCCAGTGCCAGCTGCTCACAAACTGAGCACTCAGTAACTTGTGACGCCAATTGAGTGGAAACCAGAGTTACTAGGCCCCCCCTCGGTCGTCCCCTTCTGAGTGGTTTAGAGGCCTTGATTTCATAGGCATCGTAACCGTTGAAAACTATGTTGTCAGTTGCCCAAGTTTCCTGCAGAATTATTATGTCAAAACCCGTTATATATTCACGAAATGGCTCGTCCCCTAGTTTGTTGGCCCAACCCGCTATGTTCCATGAGATGAAGTTAAGGCTGCTTGTTCCATAACTGGCTTGGCTTCATTGTGGTGGGGAAATTGTTATCAGCTCTCCCACTGGTTGGGTAATGATGCAACCGTTCTTAGGGTATGCACGGTGTTGTTGTTCTCGGGGTTGATTTGCATCATTTTCCCAATTTCCCGGCATTGACGGTGTTTTCTGAATTTCTGGGACCATCGGGGGGTCTTCGTCAAATAAAATTTAATCTGTCTCTGGCTTTCTATGTGTCCCATTTCCCTTGGGAGGGGTGTCACTTGGCATTGGCTGATCAGATTCCAGCTGGAGTAGAGAGTGGTGAAATTGGCGAGATTGGTGAAGTTCTGGATCTGCCAAAGGCGTAATAGAGTGTCCTTTCTTTGAATTATCTAGATTGGTCTGATGTTCTTTGTGTGTTTGGCCTTTTTGCTCTGATGTTTTCCTCTCCAAGGGAGTATTGCGGCTGGGTTCACCGCACATATTCATCTTTGACGGCCCTTCCGAATGAATCATGGCCCTATGGTGAAAGCCCTTTGGCAGAGGTGGCGTTGATTGCTTGGGGTTGGTCCGGCTATACGACAAGTTTGGCAGTAGTTGTTTTCATTCTGAGTCTTTAAAAGCACGCCTTAAAACAATATTATAGTCCTGTAAAATGGCCCTATATTTCAGTAGCATTTTAGGGGTAGCTGAGTCAGAAAATGTCAGCATGAGTCTAGTGTGCTGGGGGTCCGTGCAAAGCAAGTTTATCGCGATCAGAGTGTTGCAATGGATATTTAGTAAAAGCTTAAAGTTTCTCTTCACACTGTCAATTGATTTCCAGTAAGGCAGCATACCATTAAAAGGATATATATCGAGAGCTACTTGAGTACTTTGTAGGATCAGGTCCCTACTCTCGCTTTTGTTGTTTTTAGTATTTGTAGTCTCTCAGTTATCAAGTCCAGACCGGTTACACCCCTGTACGCGATGGTCTAGAGGGAGGGCAACGCTATGGTCGGTCTCTTTAGTACTGAGTGAGCTATTTTTGGCTGCCAGGAGACCAACTCCGTCAGGAGAGACGTTACTTTTTCTAATTTGATGTTAATTTCCTCCACTGTTCTTGCAGTCAGCAGACAGTGGTCCGCGAGTGTTTCTGCATAGAGCGGTGCCCCCTCAGATGGTAGTTCATGAACGCTCATCTCAGCATTCTCCCCTGGGTGATCTCCACCCATTAAAGCATCCCCACCTACCTGGGAATGAGTTCTATTTGGTGCAGTGAGTTCTAAAGTCTGTGCTCTTACAAAATCATCCATTTTGCTCTGCTTGCTCCTCTGTGGGCTCACTTGTGGAGATGAGGCCGGTCGTTTCTTTTTCCTAGGCATTTCCCAGAGATAGAGCCGCTGCTAATTTCTGTTGTAAATCAAGGAAGCTCGGCGTCTACCCACGATAGGCGTCTAATCTCCACTCCTGCTGAGCCGGAGCTCATTAAGGCTTTCTCTGGAACTTTCCAGACATTCGGTAGATTTTAATTTGTATTATTTTTTCTAATTCTGCTTTTTCATCTGGCGACAATTTTTTTACTAATAGTTTTGTCTTGTTTAAATTCAGTTTGAACCCCGCAACTTTACCGTAGTCATATATTATTTCCAACGCCTTTGTTAAACTCTGTTTTGGTTGCTCCGTAGTTATAATTAGATTGTCAGAAAATGCCCTCATTTTGTAACTTCTATTTCCCAGCACAATCCCTTTTATTTCTTTTTCCTCCCTAATTCGTTTACATAAAACTTCCAATGTTAATATAAAAATTAAGGGGGATAGTGGGCAACCTTGTTTGACCCCTTTACTGATTTCACACTCCTGTGATAAATTTCCATTGATTATGATTTAAACTTTTGTTTTGAATATATTGCTTCAATCCCTTTTATATACTGTATACCAAAATCCATATGGTGTAATAGACCTTTCATAAATTTCCAGGAGACCCTATCAAAAGCTTTTTCAGCATCTATGGCCATTAAGACTGCCTTCTTTTCTATTATTAAGTCTAAATACTCTAATAAGTTTATAATGTTTCTAGTATTGCTATAAATGTGCCTCCCGGGCAAAAAGCCAGCTTGGTCATTGTGTATAATCATCTGGAAGACATTTTTTTATCTTTCGGCTAAAATATTTGCATATAATTTATAATCGTTATTTAGGAGTGTGATAGGCCTATAGTTGTTAATAAGTAGATTGTCCGTTCCCTGTTGCATTCCCTTAATGCAATAAGGCTGTCTTTCCAAGAATCCGGCATGGTTCCGTCTTTTAAGATGTTGTTCATGATACTTCTTAATGGGTTAGACAGTAAGTCCTCAAATTTTTTATAATATATTGCCGGTAGGCCATCAGGCCCTGGTGACTTTCCTATCTTTGCTTCCTTAATTGCTCTTTGAATTTCGTACAATGTAATAGGGGCATTCAACAGTTCTTTTTGTTCTTTAGTAAGTTTCAGAAGACCATTCTGTTCTAAATATTCTTTAACTTCTTCTGTTGTTTCATTTCCTTCCTTATAGATTTCTCTAAAGAATTCGAGAAATCGTTTCTCTATTTCTTTAGGGTTGTTTATTATTTTGCCTTTGCACTTAACTCTATTTATAAGCCTTTCTGCCTCTCTCTTCTTTAATTGCCATGCTAATAACCTTCCTGGTTTATGAGCATGTTCAAGGGTTTTTTGTTTTAATAATCTTAGTTTCCATTCCATTTCTGCATTTATTAGCATTAAATATTGAGATTGTAGGATCTTAATATTTCTTTTTAATTCTACACTATTTGGTTTTTTTGCAGAATTCCAGCTCGCTTTTTCTAATCTCCTCTAAGATTTCTTGGGGTTTTTTTTTCCTTTTGTTTTCTTTGAATTACGTTTTGTTGAATAAAGAAACCTCTTAAGACAGCTTATTTAAATGCCCTTATTTAAATTCAATTCAAGCAATTCCTTTAAGGTATTTTTTGCTTTTTCTATTATTATTTCATCTCTCAATAAAGTTTCATTTAATCTCCATCTTATAGATTTCCTCTTTCCCCAAGTCACCGTTACTTGTACTGCATTATGATCAGCTATTGTCTTTGGTTGGATTTCAGATTTACATATTTTGACTGTCAAATCTTTTGTTAGCCAGATGGCATCAATTCTTCCTGCCGAGTCATTAGGGTAGGAGAAAAAAGTGTATTCTTTCACTGTCGGATTTTGTATTCTCCATGCATCCTCTAAACTTAACAAATCTACTAACTGAAAAAAGGTTTGGGGGAGTTTTATTTGCTGTTTTTTAGTAGTCTTTTTGGATCTGTCTAAATCAGGATTTACCACGCCATTTTGATCTCCTAAAAATATAATTTTCTCTCCAATAAACTCCCCCAACTCTTGTTCCAACTTTTGATAAAATTCACTTTTTTTTTTTCATTCGGTTCATAAAAGCCGATAACTTTAATTCTCTCCCCCTGGACTATTATTTCTATCACAACGATCCTTCCTTGTGAGTCTTTATAGATCAATTTCGGCTCCAAATGCTTTTTTGCATATATTACAACTCCGTTCTTCTTAGATTTATCGGAAGAAACAAAATCAAGTCCCAGTTTCTTATTGGATAAAATTCTTGTGTGTTGTTTTGTGATATGAGTTTCTTGAAAGCATATCAAATCCAATTTCTGTTTGCTGAGTATAAATTCCACCTTAATTCTTTTCTTTTTATCATTTAAACCATTAACATTCCAGGTAACAATCCTTAATTCCATTATTTACTACACAGTGATTCAACTTCTTAACAAAATAATAATAATAAAAAAATCAAAAATCAGAAAAGTCACTTGTCCTTAATGCTTAAGATTCGTCCTCCTCTGATTGTTTTTTAAGATCGTCTGCCCCTCCTCCCGGCTATCTTTTACCTCCTAACTCCTCTCTATATGTTCTCCAAAATTTGTCAGCATCCTCCCAAATAACAAATCTTCTCCTCTTCCCTTTGTAAAAAAAGGAAATTCCCTCAGGGAATTCCCATCTGTGCACAATTGATTTTTTATTTAGTGCTTCCAGCAACGGTTTATATTTTTCCCTTTTTCTCAAAAGCCTTGATGGAACAATTTTATGAATGATTGTTTGTTTCCTGAATTTTAAATTTTGTCTTACTGCTAATTTGTAGTATTTTATCTCTAATATCCATATTCACAAAAGTTACCAGACAGTCCCCAGGCCAATTATTACCTCTTGCTATTCTTGATCTGATTCTAAAGGCCCTCTCAATTTTGTTTCTCATTTCCTGCTCTTCTATTCCAATCCATTTGGCTAATTCTGATGATATTTTTTGCTCTATCACTTCATTTGGTTCTTCTGGAATAGATCTAAATCTCAATGTTTTTTTCTCTTCTGTGCATTTCAATCATAGAGATTGCATCTAGGACTGCCTCATGGGTTTCTTTCATATCTGCCAGCTCTTTCTTAATTTTTTCTGTTTCCCCTTTTTTTTCTCTGTTCTCCTTCTGTACTTTTCTTAGCCCTTCCTCCAAACTTATCATTTTCCCTTTTAATTCTTGTACAGTCTTTGTTATTTCCAAATTTTTACCCACCAGATCATTGATTTTAACCATCATTTCTATCACCATTTTTGCATTTTCCTCTATTTTTTGCCCCATCTTATCCAACTTTTGATCTGTTGATCTTATACTGTCATTCATCTCTTTCTTCATCTCTGAAATGTCTTTTCTCAGTCCCAGGAGAAGATCTCTCATTTCCGAATTTATTTCTATGTCCTGATTTGAGTTTCTCCTGTTAGGATTTGCAGTTAACACCGCTGCCGCTGGATTCATAAATTTCTTATTCACGTTTGACATAACCAGTTTTTTTATAATCCGTTAGTACCTGTAGCTACTTCTTTTCCTGACAAATTGTGTTTTATAATACTTCTATATTACACCTCTAATGCACAATGTCTCATTGATGATAATAATAACATAATAATAATAATAATAACATTTGACAGGGAAAAGGAGAAAGAGAAAAATAAAAATAAATTTTTACTCAGTTACCAGTTTTGCCCACTAGTTGTTAGAAATCCCCTTGTCCATTTCCCTACACATGTAACCAGCCTTTATATAACTCTTCTGTTACTTGCAGAGATATTTCCTCTTGTCACCAATAGAGGGGAGCCAAGTAAACCCCACACCCTGTCGGGAGGGGCTTTTTTACTTAACACAGTTCTTTAAAATCTTCTCTTGGCTTCCCCAGGCTCTTCTCGCCACAAAAACTTTCCCCCCCACACCCCCTTCAACAGTCAAGAATAGTGTGAAGTAAATCAGCAAAACTGGTGCGACTTCTGCAGATTTTAACACAAAGGAGTCAGGCCTCCATACTACACAAAAACCAGAGCTTGAATGTCTATTGTCTCTCTCATTTGTCTAAGAAAGAGCTGGCTCCATAAGAATCTCAAGTCCAGAGGTCCAAAGCACCTTTAGCTCTTTCCTCCACCAAGAATCCTTACTTGCTCTGTGGAGTGCAGCACTAGGATTTGGGACAATCTATAGAACCTCAGATCCGTTCATCTCTTTCCGCCATAACGACCATTGATACAAATAACTGTCTGGAATTTTTTAACAAAAGGGAGAAAGGCTTTCTGCTGCATAAAAGCTGGAGCCTGTATATCAGATGTCTCTCACACATAAGATCTCTCAGCAGAACAGAAGAGGAGGTTAAGGGGTGATATGATAGCCATGTTCAAATATATAAAAGGATGTCACATAGAGGAGGGAGAAAGGTTGTTTTCTGCTGCTCCAGAGAAGCGGACACGGAGCAATGGATCCAAACTACAAGAAAGAAGATTCCACCTAAACATTAGGAAGAACTTCCTGACAGTAAGAGCTGTTCGACAGTGGAATTTGCTGCCAAGGAGTGTGGTGGAGTCTCCTTCTTTGGAGGTCTTTAAGCAGAGGCTTGACAACCATATGTCAGGAGTGCTTTGATGGTGTTTCCTGCTTGGCAGGGGGTTGGACTCGAAGGCCCTTGTGGTCTCTTCCAACTCTATGATTCTATGATTCTATGAACATTTTTAATCACTCCATTAATTTAGCACTGGGGTTTGGGTAGGTCTTTAAGTCTTCAGACCCATTCATTCCTTTCCTCCATATTGTCCATAATTACCTCAGACGTTCTCAAATATATTAAAGTGATAGGTCACCTTTTATTCTTTCCCCCCTTAATTCTTTCTTGATTTGATATTACAGCAGTCCATGCATGCTGTTGTAAAACAATATAATTGTAATCCTCTTCTCCACCTTGTTTTTTCCTGGATTGTATTTCAAAATGCAATGGGTTTGACCTCCTCTTTCTCTTGCGTTAATTAAGCGTCTGGTTAATCTCAGCTATCTTTCCATTCACTTCGGTTGAACTCCCAGTCCTTTGTACAGCTTTCCAGCTCAAAGAAGCCTCTAGCTGCCGTATGATTTATGCTTAATTACCTATGTTTTGATAGCTATTTCCGGGGAACAAACCGTGCTTGCAGACACAAGACGCCTCTTTTCTTTGGAGCTTGTGCCGCAGGATCATTCCTGAAGTCAGGCTTTCTCTCCGTGGGGAGACCCCTCCAACGCCTCAGCGTGTCCTTTTAGATGCAGGAAGCCCTCCTGGATCTTTTGGGGGTTGTGAAGCCTAGCAACCCCCTCTTTCACCCCTTCGGTGAGTGCTCACCCTTCGGAACTCCCGAGATGAGCATCCGAGAGCAATCAGCGGCAAAGCGGAAGTCTCTCTCCAAGAGTTGTTTTCGCTGTGAGCCAAAGTCAGACCTCATGAGACACTGTTCTGCAGAGGCTCAAGAATGCAAGGTAAGCCAGCTGCAGAGGAAGCAGATAAGCGGCGGTTCTCAGACGGCGAAGTGTGAGAACACCGGCAGAGGCCCTAGTGGGGGCGAAGCTGCAACCGTGAAGGACACTGGCAAAGGCCCCAGTGGGGGTAACAGTTTTTCTATGGCAACTTTGGAACACAGCCAAACAGCTACTCTTTCTCTTGTCGTCGACACTGGAGCGACGCACACTTTAGTGCCATCAAGTGGTCTTCGAAATTGCAAGTCTGTGAAAAGTGGACGCTACGTGTCATTGGCTGATGGCTCCAAAAGACAATTAACTGAGACTGGGTTTTTGTACTGTTCTTTTCTAGGCCACGAAGTCCAGGCATTCGTGGTTTCTGAGATTGCCAACTGTCTTTTAAGTGTGTCAGCTTTAGTAGCTGACGGTTTCAATGTAACTGTAATGGTTCTAGGGGTTGCTCGTGCGTAAGCCGGTGCAAACACCTGGCTGGGTTGCCAAAGTGAACCTTTTCTGTCTGGACAGCCACTCACCTGTGGCTGACTCAATCGCTGGCAGAATCCGTGAGTGGGCGTTTCTTAAACTTCTTCCAGCAAAGAAGTTCTTTGACGCCTAGTCTCCGCCTACCCTCTCTGCGCGGAAGCCTTCTGCACAGGGAGGGCGTGGGCAATGGAGGACCCCTACTCTCCCCGCTGGTCCCAGGCAAGGAGTCATGAGACCGCCTCGCCACTTCCCCCAGCTGCCCCCCTTCTCCACTGGTGCTACACTGATTCTCTTCCCCATAAGATGGGCTGCTCCTCCCGATCCCTGGACGCTCTCTGGAATCCCTCTGGCTTTCGCTCTCCCCCTCCAGTACTGATGGCAGTTCCCTGACAGTAACGTTTGCTAATAACGTGTTCTTTTTTCAGGGATGGAAAGAAGCTATACAGTACTGAGTGCAAAGATAGGCTGTTCGTGGTGGAGATGCCTATTGTTAATGTTGCTGTTGCTGAACCCCCTGAAGAAGCACAAGTGCAATGTGCAAACGTGCCACCATATCATGATTGTGTTCATCTTTGGCATCGCAGATTTTCACATGTGGCGTGGTTGTACATTAAGAAGGCCCCTGAGAATACAGTGGGGTGCAAGTTTAAAGGGTGTGACAAGTTCCTAGATTGCAGAGCATGCAAGCAATCAAAGGTAACCACATGCACATATCCTAGGTCAGACAGAAAGACCAGCAGACCCTTTGAGCTGGTTCATGCAGATTTGTGTGGACCCATGCAGGTAGCTTATTTGAGTGGATCGAAGCATATTCTTTACATTATCGATGATTTTTTGAGGAACACGTGGCTGTTTACGATTAAACACAAAAGTGAGGCTGCTGCACTGATTAGGGATTGGATCACAGCAGTAGAGCTGCGTTTTTCCACTAGGGTTGTTTCTTTTCAGAGTGATCGCGGTTCTGAATTCACTGGTTCTGCGCTGCAGAATTTCTTTCGACAGAAGGGAATCAGTCACAGGCTAACAGCACCACACAGTCCCCAACAGAATGGTGTTGCAGAGCGGAAAAACAGAACGCTGCAGGAAGCTGCTAATGCCATGCTGTATGACGCAGGTCTTCCACAGCGCTTTTGGGCAGAGAGTTATAGAACAGCGTGCTTCATACAGAACAGAGTGTTCAATTCAAGTGTAGGGGACACGCCCTATTTTCTGCTGCACGGTAAGAAGTCCAAAGTGGATTTCTTGCGCGTTTTTGGCTGTGAGGCTTGGGTCCTCATTCCAAAGGCCAATCGCAGAAAGGGTGAACCAAGGTCCAAGAAGATGATCTTTGTAGGCTATGAGCCGGGTTCCAAGGCTTGGCGTTTCGCATATCCCAATGGCAATCAGTCTAGGCTGCTCATTAGTGGCAGTGCTGAGTTCTGTGAGCAGAATGGGTGGAAACGCGTGCATGGGAACCCAGATGTTCTTTCAGAGCAGTTTGACTCAGATGAGGAAGAAGAGGAGGAGGAAACTGAACCTGTTGCTGAGGGGCAGAGCCCGCAGCCACAGAGTCCAGAACTGGAGTCCCCAAGGGAGAGGCTCAGAACCCCTCCAAAGGGAAGTCCCAAGACCCCTCCACAGGTCTCTGTCAAGTCTGAGCCAAAGAGTGAGCCATCCTCTCCTACAGGTCACATTGCGAGGCACAAAAGGCGCAGCAGGTCAGAGGGGGAGGTCTCTGACACGGGGGATGGTTTGTCTGGCCCTTGTGAGTCAGAGGGGGTGCCAGAGTTCACACTGAGGAGATCAGCAAG
Organism: Podarcis erhardii; assembly: GCF_964252035.2. Lineage (NCBI taxonomy): Eukaryota > Metazoa > Chordata > Lepidosauria > Squamata > Lacertidae > Podarcis > Podarcis erhardii. Next base: position 21,011,050 of record NC_138506.1, on the reverse strand, counting down.
GTCAACCAAGGGAAAGCCCCTGACAGGTATGAAGCCACTATTGTGTGGGTTGGTGTGGCTAGGTATGAACCTGAATCCTTTGAGGATGTTCAGAAGTTGCCTCAGGAAGAAGCTAGCAAATGGCATGAGGCGATGCAGGAGGAGATGAACTCAATGGAGTCTTTAGGTGTGTTCTCCCTCACACATTTGCCGGCTGGCAAACAGGCTGTGAGCTGCAGATGGGTTTATCGCCTTAAACCCACAGAAGCTGGAGAACCACAGTACAAAGCTAGATTAGTTGCTAGAAGTTTCACGCAGAGGAAGGGAGTCCATTTCAAGGAATTGTATTCTCCGACTTTCAGAAGTGAAACTCTGCGCATGCTCTTTTTAAAAAATAATAATAATATTTATTACTTTTAAAACTTACAAAAAGGAAAAAGAAGAAAAAAGACAAAAAGAAAAGAAACAACAAGAGAAGGAAAAAACAATACAATACAATACAATACAATATATAAACAATAAAAAACAAAACATTAACCTAAACAAAACAAAACAAAAACAATTTAAAAACATACATTGTACCATTTCAGTAGTCTATCTTTCATACCCTAATTTCATCAACCTCCTCTCACCTCCCTTTTTGTATTCCACTTCTATTAATTGTTTCAGCAATTCCTTTCCATCTTTCTCTATTTTCTGTCATATAAATATCTTAACTTATTTTTACCCTTATTTTCCATTAATACTATAATGCTTATTTATGCTTAGCTCCTTATAACATTTCAACTAAAGCTGTAAGATTTCATTCCAACATTTTTCTAACACTCAGTAATTTTACAATATTTCTATTTCTGAAAATAAACTTTAAAACTTTTTCCAATCTTCTTCCACCATCTCTTCTCCCTGGTCTCGGATACTGCCAGTCATTCGTCAATTCCAAATAGTCCATCAACCTGGTGATCTTCTGTCAAAGGCTCTTAACTCTTTTCAAAGTCCCTTCTGTAGGTCTTCTTCATATTTATACATGCACTTTACTTTGTCTTCTACTGATCTTGTTCTTATTTTCCTTCCTTTGATACTGAAGAGCAGATCTCGGGGAAGCTCCAACCTAGCAATGCTTTTATTCCTTCTCGACGGGTCAACCAAATCTCCATGGTTAAATCTAAAATCCATAAGGTATTTCAGGACATGTTTCATAATTCCTCCAAATCCAAAGGCCCCCACAGCTCCAATCTCCTCATGACCCAAGTCCAAATCCTAAAAGTCAGTAAATCCCTGCATGAAGGGATCTGTCCAACTTTCCTTCTCCAGTCCAGGCAGGGCTCCGATCCTCAAAATCTGACTTTTTCTAAAATCAATCATAAAAGGCCTCAACTTATAGTCCTCAATTTGCCTCTGTAAGGCTGGGGCTCCCACTTGTATTACTTTAGGTTCAACAACAGCAACTTTCTCCTTCGCCTTCTCAACAATTTGCCCTGTCAAAGTAGATTCCTGTATCAGATCCTGAATAATTTCTGTATTGATAGTCACTTTTTGTCCCAAGTTAGTCACTTTTTGTCCCAAGTTATCAATTTTAGTAGTCATGACATCTGTCTTCTTGTGGAGTTGTTCCAACGAGTGACTTATCTTGCATAATGCAATCACTAAAGCTTCTTCTGTCGACATTCTCAAATAGTCCAAGGTCAATCCCTGATTCTCACAGTCTCTTATCTTGCAGCTGGTTCCCCCAGCTCAGCTCTTATAACAGTTTCAAAAGCTCCCTCTAGAGGGAAACAGTTTCTATTTGTGTCAATCCTTTTAAGCACAGTTCAAACAGTAAATATAGTTTCAATTTTCAGTTACTTTTCCTCCTTTTTAAACGCAGAAGAGGACAATGGAAACAATATATTTCTCTTATTTAGCTAACTGTCAAGATACGTTCTATTCACAGACAATGAACTTCAAAACATCAATCTTACTGGCAGAACCCTTTCCAGGTTCAGAGCAGTGGTGATTTAATTTTCAACACTCTCTCCTGCAGGCTTGCACGATCCAAAATTTCCCCCCTCTTCTCCTGCTTCCAAGGGGGGTTTAATAGTTTTAATCGATGGACGTTTAATCCTTTGCGGAAGACTTTCCAAGACTTTAGCTTGCAGCCTCTTTGCTTCAATCTATTTACAAAAGGGGAAGGCAGACTTCCTGTTTGAAACCTTCCCGTTTCGGTGCCAAATTAAGACATTTATAGATCCAATTTTCCGTTCTACTCACGGGTAGTTGTTTAAAATCGAATTGTCCACAGGAAAAAGTCAGCGCTCTCTGGCAACAGCAATGCGGCTTCACTCCGTGAAAGAAGCAATCAATTCGAAGCACCGCGCTGCTCACTCCACATCGCTCCGGATCCCCGAAACCGGGTCTCCCCGCGAGTAGGGGAGGCGCAAAAGGTGCCAGCCGAATCCCAGGTTCACAGGCTTCTCCCGCCTGTGATTTTTAGTGGGTCTCCGCCTTCGCCGTGGCGGCCAGACCCTGTTTCCACGGAGTAAATTCCTCCCGATCAGAGGAATTCTGCCATTGCCAGAGGCGCTAACCCGGAAGTCTTAACTCTGCGCATGCTCTTAGCTATTGCTGCACAGAGAGGTTGGAAGGTGAACCACTTTGATGTGGATGTCACCTACTTGAACTCAGATCTCCAGGAGGAGTTATACATGCTGCCTCCTCCAGGGTTTGAGGTCAAGGGGCAAGGCATCGTGTGGAGGTTGCATAAATCTATTTATGGTTTATGTCAATCTGCCAGAAATTGGAATATGTGTCTGAATGAAGCCTTAGAGAAGGGAGCTCCTGAGGTAATCCGTTCTACTGTCAAATAGCTTCCGGTAAGATGGCGACGGAGATAGCAGCATAGCCAGGTTCGCCTGCCTTTAATTAAGATTTTAAGTAGGTTTTTTAGCCTCCCTGGACTCTAATTTTTAATGATTTATTGGCTGCCTTATCACCTCACCACTGCCCCTGTTTTTCCTAGTTAACATTTTATTGTTTTATTGGTTTGTTGCTGTGCTACTGACCAAGCTGGCCTCCCCCATCAACAAATGCCTAAAGGAGCGGCTCCTGAGATTGATTGCCTGCTTTGATTCTTGGCTAAAAACTTGGACTAACATAGGGTCAGGGAGATCTGGCACTAAGCTTTAGCTTACACCGACTTCGACTCCAACCCGAGTGATTTATTACCTCCTTATCTTATTGGCATTCGGTTGCTGGAGGTTTGCCTACCACAACAAAACATCTTCCTAAGTGGAACTATATTAGAGGAGAGAGGAAGAGAGAGTACTGAGCTCTACTTATATTTTGGAATTCCACGTTAGTATCACCGGAGGGCTTTTAACGCCGTCGGGAAATATCATTACATAGTTTCTTCGGCAAGCAAGATGGCGGTTCACACCAGATAGGATTACATCGCCCTCCTCCCCTCAACGTTTCATCTGCAACGGTTGCTGTAAGTAATGCCGCTGTAAAATCTATTCCATCTATCCCCATCTAACCCTGACCGGTAGATTGTGAACTGTCGGAAACGTCAATCAGGAAAGTCTGGCACGCAGTGGACCACAGCCACTTCTAATTAATTAACTAGACGTGGAGCTTCTGGGGAGAGTGTTATTTAACGAGAGGAGTGTTAATTCCAGCTTGTCTAATTGGGACGAAGTGGTGCTATCTTCACATCCATATATCTCACATAATTCCATATACTCCGCGGAGATGGTGCTCACCAGACAGAGATGCAAAGTTCTGGGGGGGTCTCCCCAACGCAGAGGGTTGAATTACCACCAGCAACCTCGCAGACGAAAATTTTGCATTATTTTAAGCCTAAAACAAAAACGTCCATATGCTCCGAGTCCCCACTTCCCCACGACTGGTCTATTGACCGAACATTGTATGGGAAGGAATCTGACATTGGTGAGGAGAGAGAGGGGACCAGTCTGGCAATGGAGATGGCTCAGATAGTCTCCCAATCTAGTGCTACCAACACTCTCGTAGAATATGATCAAGAAGGAAATTTGAAACGCTTGGAAGCCACACCGGATGGATCAGTCAATGCAGCCAGCCCCAGCGAAAAGGCTAGGATGGAACCCTCAAGTGCGACGAGATCAGAGGAAAATCCAAGCCAGCTAAAAGGAGCCTGCTGGGACACAGATAGCAATACCTGTATCCTGATTGGGCTTTTCAATGAAATGATGAAAGAATGCCAAATGCACATAAGCAAAGAATTAAGACCAATCAGGAACTTTCTTACGGAATGCGTGGGTTTGCTAGTAAGCCTGACAGAGCTCATCAGGAAGGGAGCAATCTCACACTCCCCTACTCCAGCGGCTGAAATTCCAACAGAGCCCAGTAGCTCAGAGAAGGTCCCAAAGAGAGCCACTCCTATGGCTATCAACAGTTGAATTACACACCCCTCACCTAAAAAGAAGCATCGCCACCAAAGAATACACCTACTTCACAAGAAGAAGTCTAAAAACATAAAAGTGGGAAGGCGGACTATGAGTCATACACGAAGTAAGAAATTGAATTTTTCTAAGTTATTCAAGCTCCTGGAGAATCCAACAATAAAGGAATCAAATATAAAGAATACTAAACCCGCGTTCCCAAAACAGAGCATTATCCAGCAACCTAAAGTGACAAGCGCTTCACAACACCCTAACCCTGAGTCAACCAAAGACCGGAACGAACAAATAGATAAAGACCGGCAAACCTCCTCTGCTACTGTGGAGCAATAAGATAATTCAGAACAATCAAACGCTGATCCTCAACAGAAGTAGATTGGTTATTTGCCCTACGTACAACCGTACAGAATTACATTCACTGGACCAACAAAGAACGAATATATTTAAAAACGTTGACTTAGTACTCAGAGGCCTCCTATTACAAGGTAACGTTATCAAGGCAGATTTTCTCCCAAATGACAATAAGTATAATCGAATGATGCTGACATTTAAAGATGATTCATCTGCAAAACAATTATTAATTAATAAGGAGAAGCTGCAAAGGGTGGACCTGACAGTGACTCGCCTATTCGAAGTGCCCGCCCCCCCCCCTCGCACCTTATCAAATTAAATAAGAAAGACATCTATTCAAAGGTGGTGGAAAATAATAAAGCTGACTATCAGAATAACCACCAATCGCCTCATGAATCGGATACCCCTACACACAACTTCTCCTTTGAAGAAAATACCTTAATTAGTCAATTCTGGACATTTCCACCTTTAATACAAGCTGAAATCCTAGAAAGATTAGAAACGCTAAGAAATAAGCTGGCTGGGAAAGATTTATATAAGGAAACCAAGGTAGATGTCCAAAGAAAGAGCAAGAGCCCTCCCAAAATGATCATCTCACAAGAACTTGATTCAACGGCTCGTCGACCACGTAACCTTCAGATAAAAGCAGAGATTAATCTACCTGCAATCAAGAAAGTACAACTCACAAAGGAGAATAATGCATCGCTCCCTATAAGGAAAAACATGCCGAAGGAAACCTCACCAGGCTTTTGGTCCAAAATGAGATATTTAGATGAGGCGGAATTAGGCTACAACCAGGCAGAGTACCCCCAGGAGGAGGCCTTATATAGCAAAGGCCCAGTGTCTACCAATGTGAGCATTCTACATTTACCATCTGACACCATAGAACTCCTGGGCAGCGAGGGGACTCCACCCAACATGGCGACGAAGGTAGTTACCAAGTAATTTCGCTTACCCTCATCAAAGTTTTAAGCGGTTTTTATCCTCCCCTGTTTTTATCCGAGAGTTTTAATGACCTGCTGGCTGTGCTGGCTTTTATCCAAGAGTTTTAAGAACTGCTGGCTGTGCTGGCTGTCTTTTATTATCTCTTTTATTACCGCCACGGCTGCCGCCGCCTCCCTAATCTGGGAGAGATAAGTGAAAGGCAGTATTCTTGTGAGGAAGACTAAAGGATTTAAGGAGCTCCCCAGCACAGTGCCCACGACGGTTCCCCTGCAAAATTGATTTATGGGCCATGGAAAACGCCCAAGAGACTCGGACGAGGCATTATCCTCTCCGAGGCCTAAGCAATCAAGGAAGGGTTCACTTGAAGGAGGGAGAGGCCCCGAGGAATGTACCTACTCAATAGCAACTCAAAATCGTTTCGATCCCCTAATTGCCCTTGAAATAACATCAAAAGATGAGGCCCCTGAGACGCTACAAATTGGAAACGCTAATGGTAACACAAATGGGGATGGTCCCTATCTGAAGGAGGTGTTGGTAGCCGAATCTGCGGACTGCTCAGGATGCGAGCAACTCCATCTAGTAATTAGAACTCTAAACTGTATATTTAAGAGAATTGACGGCCTATCCTCTCAGCTGCATAGCCTTCAGCAAAAACTGGATGACCAGCCGGTTCAGACAGCCCAAGACGGGGCAGTAGATGTTCCATTGTGCCGGCAGAAAGCTCCACCAAACACTGATCGTATGAAGAACTGCAAATACAATCTCAACCCCTCACTGAATCGCCAATCCCTGACTCTACATCCAAGAAAGATTTCCCTAACCTTCCGGGAAAGGGACCCAAGTTGGGCAACGCTACATGGAACTAAAGAGCACCTCAGATGGCTTCTAAAACTCGAGACATCACAAATAGATCTTTGTGCTGTGCTTCCCTTAGTCCACCAGAACAGATATCAGAGAATAATGCTGGCTTTCCACTCTGCAAAAATCCCCTCTCTTATTATTCAGCAAAAAGTGTTTTTGAATAGTCTTGGCATTTTTCCAACGAGAGTTTTCATGGACTCCATAATTAGACCCCTCCTATCGGAGGGATTAATCAAGGAGACGGTACAACCTTCCCGCCCTGAACCACAAAAGAGGGCTGAGCTGTACACCTCATGTCTGGGCCAGTCCCATAGTACCCCCACTCCTACAACTAAACACTATGATTGTGCCAGTAACTCTTTGACACCCCAGGAGGAAAGAGAGCTTATCGCCTCCTTTGGAGAGTTACCAGCGATGGAACAACAAGAAATTATAAATAGGCTGGACTCACTTAAACTTCAGCTCCTAAGTATCGCCTGCAACGGAGTTCCTATGAATAATACCCACTCTAACTTAGCGGTGCCATGCCCCATGGAAGTGGAAACAACAATCCCCCAATATCCAGCATATAAGGTGCCATCTGGATTGGATGGGAAGGTCTCACTGCTGGAGGCAGACTCTTCTCCTCCCCTTCACGCTGGTAACTCATCCCTGCTTTTAATAGACTTATCTGTTCCCTCTGAGATTAACCGATCAAAGAATGAATCTCAGGATAACACTCCCCTGGATAAATCGTCGCCCCTGCATCCCTCCATGCCGGACTTGGAATCAACATACATCGAAGACCATCCACGACCTGAGACGGTAGTGGCCACTCCAAGTCAGGCTTCTCCACCAAAAATCCAAAAATTACGTGAGGAAGACACTATAGTGTCGAGAGTCAACACAGAGTGGACTGAAGACCCAGCAGGACATATAAATCAAATGATCACAAGTGTATCGGTTAGATCCCCAAAGAGGACGGCTCCAGCGGACTTGGCAGGAGCCTCTTCAGAGCCTAGTTGGGCCCGACAGCTAAAAACGCCAAATATTATCTCTACTCACCAGGATGCTAACTCTTTTCTGCCCCCCAAAAACTCTGGCCCTTGCAATTTGATCGTGCCACAACCGGCTCGCACCAGAGCAAAAGACTCTCCACAACCGGCGCGCATCAGAGCAAAAGACTCACCACACCAGGACGTCAACCTTCAGCAAAGGAAAATAACGGACTTCTTTAAGGGAGCGTCCTTGCTGCATAAGAGCTCCCCACAAGAATTTAAATGACGGTTAGCCGGACAACCCAAAAAACCACCAATATCGATCCTCTGTTGGAACATCGCTGGCTGGCGTAGGAAAAAATGTGACCCAGAATTCCAGTCGTATATCAATTCGTTTCATATCATTCTATTGCAAGAAACTTGGGAGGAGGGTGAAATTGTCATAAATGGATTCGACCTTCTATCTCTTCCAGCTTGCCCCTCCCAGAAAGGAGGATGGCCGAAAGGTGGTCTAGTAATTGGTATCTCACTGAAGCTGCATTTCAAATTTTCATTAGTTTTGACTGCTCCCCCCTATGCTTTATCCGGGCTGATGTCGGGGGGGAAAGTACCACTGCTAATCTCCAATGTCTACCTCCCGCCAGGGGGTTCGTCCCTTGAACTGCATGATAGATGGGAAATATTAGAAGATCGTTTAGTATCATGCCGAGTCAAATATTCCAATAGCCAATCCTTAATTGGGGGTGACTTTAACACACGCATAGCAGCAAATTGGGTCGATTTAACTAAAGCTAAATGGTGGTCTGCTCCATGCCTCGACAATTATGATTTGAGACATGCCTTGAAGAGAACCTCAAAAGACTCTAAAGTAAACGAGGCTGGAGTACTTCTTTACCAAATGGCTATTCGCTTAAACCTAGTACCCCTGAATGGTTGCTGCCCTCCCAATATACCGGGGGAGTATACCCACCTAGGCATAAAATCAAACAGTGTACTAGATTACCTTTTAGCCTCGAGTGATCTGATGCCGAAAGCTCTCTCTTTTAAGATTGACAATATTCAGTTCAGTGACCACCTTCCACTTGCTGCTACGTTTGACCTAGACTGGCACGGGGACGAGTACAGTCATCCAACTCAATTAGATACTAACACAGAAAACCCGGTAGAGGGTATTAATACGGCATTACGAGTGAAGGGTATAAAGTGGTCTGTAACGCAGGCTCAAAAATATTCTGATTTTTTTCAGCAGGAGATCATACAAACCTATTCAGCCCTTGACATAAATTCATATGAACACGATCAAACTATTAATCTATTTGCCAATCTGTTGAATGACCTCACGTCATTCTTTACTGTCCCAACCCACCAGGCAAATCGGGCCCACTCCAAGACAGGTGCACTGTGGTTTAACCGTAATTGCAAACAAGCCAAACAACATCTTTGTGCTATTTACAATGATTACATATCCTCAGGGGCGACTATGCTTCCCAAGGAGTACTATCAGGCAAAATCAGCTTACAAATATGTGCAAAAAAAGGCCAAACAGGAATGGCAACTGAACCGCTGGCATGCACTTATAGCTGCCTCAAATACCCGTAATTCCCGAAAATTCTGGCTGTTGGTTAACAGAAAATCTAAAAGATACCCCCTAACAGTTATTCCTGCCCCAGTTTGGGAATCCTTTCTAATGAACTATTTTGCCTTACCAGACCTTAATATTAATACAATCGATGGATTCTATGAGCAGCTCCCTCTTTGGTCACCCACTGACCCGGAAGAAATCCACGGACTCATTTCAAATCTCAAAGTTGGAAAAGCCCCCGGTCCTGACCTAGTCCCGGCGGAAGCTATAAAACTTCATGCAGACTGGTGGGCGAAAATCCTGGCCGTTACTTTTGATGCCGTAAACAACAGTGGGAATGTTCCAAGAATATGGAAGGATGCGATTATTATTCCAATTCATAAAAAGGGCTCGACAGATGATCCGGGAAATTACAGGAATATCAGTTTATTGTCAATAATTGGGAAAATATATGCACGGTTCTTGTTAACTAAGCTTACTAAGTGGGCCGAAGAGAACAACCTGATTGGGCCTGAACAGGCTGGTTTTAGACCGAATCAGTCAGCGGTTGATCATGTCTTAGTTTTATACCACCTTGCCCGGAAATATTCCGCCCCAAATAGAAGCCAACTTTGTGCGGCCTTTATTGATTTAAAGGCCGCTTTTGACAGCATCCCCAGAGGATTACTCTGGGGAAAATTAGCACGATGGGGAATAGACAAAAGACTTTTGTGGCTAATAACTAAATTGCATGACGGATCGGCCGCTAGGGTGAGAATCACTCCGGCCGGCGACCTCTCAAATTCAGTAACCATCAATAGAGGTGTTCGTCAAGGATGTATCCTTGCTCCGACCCTTTTTAATCTATTTATAAGTGATATGAGGGCGCCTCTGATAGATTCTCAAGAAACGATCCACGCCCCCCGTCTTGCCCAATATCGTTGCCCCCTTCTACTCTACGCAGACGACGCAGTGATCCTATCCTTCTCAAGAGTTGGCCTTAGGAGGGCATTAAAATTTTTTGATGTTTACTGCAAATCAAATTTTCTTACAATTAATCATGCCAAGTCCAAAGTCCTAATTTTCACCAAGAGTCGAAAAACCTATAATTGGAGAATAGACGGAAAAGCCATTGACCAAGTCTTTAAATTTCAATACTTGGGAGTCCTTCTCCAACACAACATGGGCTGGAAGGTCCATCTTGCATATGTATTAAATAGAGCTAAAGCCCTTTCCTTTGCGCTACTGCGTTTTTTCTTTTCAGATGGGGCTTTCCATATTCCATCAGTGTTAAAAGTTTTCAAGGCAAAGGTGATTGCAACAATAGCATATGCAATCCCAATATGGGGGTCCTTTGTTAATCTAACCCAATTGGAGGTAATCCAAAACCAGCTTCTAAGAAGGTTGCTAAAATTACCCAGGTGTGTAGGCAATACTGCTATACGACTCGAACTAAATGTTACATCTCTAGAAACCACATTATGGAAATGCATCCTCTGTTACTGGTTGGCATTATGGCATAAACTTCCAAATCTCCACTTGATACAGTGTCTCTGGAGAGATGACTTCCCTAGCCCTTGGGCAAAAATAATACATGGGAAACTTGTGTCCTTAGGACTATCTCCATCTGAACTACTAAAATTGGATTTAATTTCTGCCAAGAGAATTATAACTCACAAATTAGAGGAGATGGATTTACAATTTAATATTGCGACAGGTGGTGGCACCTGTTCGCCGATAAACCTTGGCTTAACACCACCAACGAAACTTCCATCTTATTTAACTACCTTATCTGTGGTGATGCACAGGTATGCCTTTATAAAGGCTAGATTCAATGTTTTCCCATCAGATGTGTTGGGTAACAGACTCTCCAATGGACAGATCTCACTCCTCTGTGACTGTAAAAGTGGATCTATAGAATCGTTATATCATATAATCTTCTGTTGTCCATTACATTCAGCTTCACGGTCCAAGTTTCTGGCCCCATATTTATCGAGAATTGCTGACAGACCTCAGGAAGCCCAAATAATATACTTATTAAACGACGAAGACACAAGTAGATCCCTTGCAGTCGCTAGATACCTGATTAATGTCTTATTTCAAAAGAGGAGAAATGGATCACTGTATGACTCTGACAGCTTAGCTAAACTTAAGAACCATCAATAAGTGCCAGAACTAAGACGCATATACCCCAAAATCTGAGGGATTTGAATTGCGGTTTACATAGAGGGAGCTTATTGTGTATAGTGTTTACTTAATTGAAGTAAAATTGGTTTTATATGGGTGTTTTAACTTGGAACTGTTTAAATTGTATTGTTTATGGATAAATTTTGATGTATTGTTTTAGATATGGACCAATGGCCGTAATAACTCAAACTAACTAACTCCTGGGCAGCTCTCCATGTAAGGATGATTGTCGGCTGCCATATAGAATGGTAAACTCCAACAGTACCTTGGAAGACAATTGACAAGGTGTGGATCTTGGTAAAGCCAACCTTAGCTTTTTATCATGGAATATCGCAGGATGGCAAAAAAAGGCAGCTGATCCAACCTTTGCTAAATTTATCCAAGGTTACGACATAGTATTTTTACAGGATACATGGCTCACAGGGGACCTAGAAGTTAACGGCTTTTCCTCAATGTCCCTCGCAGGATCCCCAAGTACCAAAGGGGGGAGAGTCAAGGGCGGCCTGGGCATCTTAATATCTACAAGGTTGAGGGCGTCCTTAGTAAAGTTAGAGTCACTGAAACACCTGGCTATGGCCTTATTAGTGAAAAGTAGATTCTTCACCCTGCTACTCATTAATGTATACCTTCCCCCCCCCAAAGAGGCAAGCAGCTGACTAAAAACACCTGGCATGGGCTGGAAACATACATTGATGGTTTGATGACTCAAACCCCTGCAGCTTCAGTGCTAGTGGCTGGTGATCTTAATGCCAGAATTGGCCAGTCTGACGAAGCACTATATGCACACTTCCACGACTCGCCACCCATCGTGGAAGAAAACCATCTTATACCCACCAGACTCTCAAAAGACAAGGGATGCAATTACACAGGTCTGTGCCTATTGCGTCTTTCTAACAAGCTGGACCTGGTCATTGACAGATCAGATCAAAACTTTATTAGCAAAGCCAACAGGCCACAGCTATACAAGAATTAAAAATAAAAATAAGAATAAAAAGAAGAAAAGAGCAGGCAAAAGGAGGTCCGTCAGATGAACAAGTCTGTCACTCAGATGGTGGCCCTCAATTTCACAGCTCTCTCGATGTACCTCGCGACCTTCTCTGTTATCTGGACCTGGTCATACTCAATGGGCGCAAGAATGGGGAGACTTGTGGGGAATTTACTTTTATATCAAACGCAGGAGCTTCCACTATCGACTATGTTATGGTATCATTTAATCTCCTAAATAGAGCCCTTGAGTGCAAAGTGGAGGAGAGGGTTGATAGTGATCACTTACTGCTCTGCCTCCTCCTGGATGTAAGAAAAGACTTATTTTGCAATGATAAACTTGAAGCCCCCAGGTCCTCCAATATGGAGTTGAGATACTCACGTATTAGATGGTCCGAAAAGCTGAATGCTGAAACATCTGAAAGGCTATACTCGGACATATTCCTCATGAGAAGAGATAATCTCTTAAACTCACCACGTTCTGAATCTAGAATAATCTCGTTCCAGGCTCTGATCTCACTCTTGCAACCCCACCTAACCCAAAAAAAGACATCGCGCCAATCTTTATCCCTTAACAAATCCAAACCTTGGTTTGATCAGGAATGTATTGCTATGAAGCGTTCTTTGCTGGAGAAGTACAGGAATTACAAATCAGCGAACTTACCCCTGCTTCCTGCGGAATGGTTCGAAGCCAAACGTAAATATAAAGATCTGATTAAAAAGAAAAAGCTTCAGGCCCAAAGGGGGGAGTGGCAACGTTTATTAGAGGCCTGTCGAAGGAAAGACTCAGCCACCTTTTGGAAAATAGTTGCGAAAAGTTGGCAAGACTCCCCGATTGAAATTGATTACACTATACCAGTTGGGATTTGGGAGGCTTACTTCTCATCTTTATATACATCAAATCAACATATGCAGGCCTTGCCCCCAGCTCCGAGTGATATTGAAGAAGAAGAAGAAGAAGAGTTTGGATTTGATATCCCGCCTTTCACTCCCTTTAAGGAGTCTCAAAGCGGCTAACATTCTCCTTTCCCTTCCTCCCCCACAACAAACACTCTGTGAGGTGAGTGGGGCTGAGAGACTTCACAGAAGTGTGACTGGCCCAAGGTCACCCAGCAGCTGCATGTGGAGGAGCGGAGACGCGAACCCGGTTCCCCAGATTAGGAGACTACCGCTCTTAACCACTACACCACACTGGCTCCCGAATGGCCCCCAGTAGCAATTGAAGAGATCTATAGGCTCATTCAATACCTTAAACCTGGAAAAGCACCCGGCGTAGACAACATTACACCGGAACTCCTTAAGGCTAATGTTGAATGGTGGGCCCCTGTGCTAGCTGCCCTATTTACCAGCATAGATCAATCGGCCACTATCCCTGAGGACTGGGGATTAGCAATCATCATCCCTCTATTCAAGAAAGGGAGCCGATCAGATCCGGCTAATTACAGGCCAATTAGCCTCCTAAGCATCATTAGCAAATTGTATGCTGCCCACCTATGCGATAAATTAGTGGACTGGTTGGATCAAAACCATATTCTTTCAGAAGCACAAGCTGGTTTTAGGGCAAATCGGTCAACCTTAGACCAGGGCCTTGTTCTCCAACATCTTGCGGAGAAATATACATCAAGAAAAGGAGGTTCCCTATACGTGGCCTTTATAGATTTCAAATCTGCTTTTGATTTAATACCGAGGGACAGGCTTTGGGGAAAGCTAAGCGCCACAAATATAAACAAACGCCTACTGTATCTCATCCACAGTCTATATGAAAATACACGGATGCGGGTAAGGTGTGACCGACAGGGCCACCTATCCAAGGAAATCCAAATCCATCAGGGGGTTAGGCAAGGGTGTGTCCTTGCACCTACTTTATTTAATTTCTATATCAACTCGCTAGTAGGAATTATGGAGAAAGAAAATGCTCATCCCCCCAAATTGGCTGGTATGCCCCTCCCGGTCCTTTTGTATGCGGATGACACAGTTTTAATTTCTTTTTCTTGTGTTGGATTAAGAAAACTTTTAAGATCTTTTACCAAATACTGCAGCATCGAACAACTAACAATTAACTATAACAAATCCAAAGTCATGGTGTTCTCTAAAAATAGGAGGAGGCACAAATGGAGAATAGACAATCGCTCAATAGAACAGGTAGCAACCTTTAAATACCTGGGTGTAACCTTCCAGGAAAGGGGCTCCTGGCGTTTTCAGATTAATAATTCTATTGCAAATGCAGAAAGATCTACCAAAGCGTTAATAAGATTCTTTTATGGGAAAGGGGGCCAACACATACCGGCAGCCTCCCAGGTCTTTGCTGCCAAAATACTATCACAATTGTTATATGGTTCCCAGATCTGCAGCTTTAAAGACCTTACTCTTTTAGAGGCATTCCAAACTAAGTTTTTCCGCAGCCTGCTGGGGATCCCCTCTTGCGTATCCAACATAGCGGTCCGGTTGGAGGTTGGGCAAATTCCTATCAGTACTCGGATGTGGATATTGAAGATCCATTATTGGCTAAAGCTTATTTTCTTCCCGGTTGGGCTGGCACCTTTAACCTTATTAGACACCTACCAATCCAGATGGAAAGCTACACTGCTGGAAAAGCTTAAAGGCTTGGGGATCCCACAGCAGACTTTGATAGCGACAGGCTTCGAGAAAGCTAGGACTACAATTCGCCAGCGCATCCTGGACGTAGAATTACAATGCCACATGAGCGAAATGATCAAACATCCGGCAATAAGGGACTATTAACTATTAACTATCTGTCAGGTCTTCAGGTACCCAAATACAGATGGTCTTTTACCCTTGCCAGATTTAACGTTCTTCCTTCTGCCTTACTTCAGGGCAGATTTGAGGGTAAACCTTACACAGTACGGGTCTGTCCTTGTGGTTCGTTGGAAGTTGAAACTGCCTCACATGTACTATTACGTTGTCGTCTTTATGAGGATATACGTTTGACTTTTATTACACCTGTTTTGCAAAAGTCCAGGAAAGAATTGGAATACCATAGTTTAAAACTACTGTTAGAGGACAAGAATCCCAAGACTACGTTAAATGTAGCTAAATTCTGTGCGTCTGCAATCAACCGCAGGAAGCAAGTGGTATCCCATAATGTTCAAACCCCTAAATGTTAATTACTGGGGACACGCTAACAATTAATTTTTATTTTTATATTTAGAGCCTTGTTATATTCATATTGTCCCTTGTATTTCTGATATTTTTATGATCTGTGATATTGTGTGTGTGATGCTGGTCTGTGACCGTATTAATAAATTCATTCATTCAAGCCTTAGAGAACCTAGGTTTCAGGAGAAGTGTTGCTGATAGCTGTCTTTACCTTAAAGGGTCAGGTGAGACACAGGAAGCCGTGCAAGTCTTTGTTGACGACCTTCTGTACATGGCATAGACAGGTAAACATGTGGAGAAGTTTGCTAAGGAGCTTGGTAAGCGGTTCAAGCTCAAGCAGCTTGGAGCTGTTCGGTCATACTTAGGCGTAGAGGTGTCTCGAACAGAGGATGGAAGTTTTTTGCTCAGCCAGAAAGGTAAGATTGAGCAACTGCTTCAGAAGTTTAGGATGTCTGAGTGTGCAGGTGTCAGAACACCTATGGAGACTGGCTACGTGAAAGACAGTCAGCAGGTAGAACACGCTGTGTTCGAAAACGCTGAACTCTTTCAGTCAGCTCTGGGTAGTCTGTTGTATCTGTCCCAGTGGAGCAGACCAGACATAGCGTTTGCTATCAATCTGCTCAGCAGGGAAGCTTCAAGTTCAAGTGTACAGGCCTGGAATGGTATCAAACGGGTGCTGCGTTACCTGCAGGATACCAAGGACTTCAGTCTGATGTTGTCAGCCAGGGGTGACGTCAAGCTGACTTCTTGGGTGGATGCTGATTGGGCTAACCTGAAAGATCGCAAGTCAGTGTCAGGCCTAGTGGTGAAGTTTGGGAACTCAGTAGTTGGGTGGAGGTCCTGAAAGCAAAGTCTCATAGCGCTTTCATCTATTGAAGCTGAGTTCAGTGCTCTTTCTGAGGTTTGCACAGAGTTGGTGCTCTATGTGTGTTTGGTCCAAGAGATCTGCGGGCGAAACTGTTTGCCTGTCGTTGTTTCCGAAGACAATCAACCGTGCCTCAAGTTGGCAGAATCTGGGCAATTTAAGGCCAGGACCAAACACTTAGACATCCATTTCCAGAATGTGTGTCAGAGTGTTCGTGAGGGATTAGTTGCACTGAAATACTGTCCCTCAGCCAAGAACCTCGCCGATGGTTTTACAAAACCACTAACCTTCCAGTGGCATGGTGAGTTCTGTGAAGGTCTGTGTTTGGGGTGAGCAGTGTTGCTTGTTTCCCCCCCAGATGCAGGGCAAGAGGGGGTGTGGAGTATGGTGGTTATAGGGTTAACCTCCAGTGATGTCCTGGATCTGGGGGGAGGAGCCTCTACGTGAGGCTGTGTGTCACAGGTCTTTGTCTGTGTGTTACTTTCAGTTTAGGCTGAGAGAGGCTCTGAGACAGAGAGTGAGCGTGTGCTTCAGCACAGAGAATGTCTCCAAGCTCTGATGGAATCTATGCTTGTAAATAAACGCTTTTAGAGATAGAAGAAACTGTCTCTGGACTTTTTACTCCTCCTTCTCACACGGAAGGCAACCGCTGCGACTCTGCATCTCTGCCTAGGTTGTTTTCCACAGAGTTTGGCCCAGGGGAAGCGGCTGGACGGCAGTTTTTTTGAAGAAAGACCCAGTAAACTCCGCCCCTCTATCACTTTGAAAGTTAACCAATTTTGTAGAAAATTTCAACTCTACTGCTGTGATCCAATCTTTAATCAATGCAGCAGCTTCCCCCTTGTGTTTAATCGTAAAAATCCAAGAGGTCTTTGAAAAACCATCCAAAAGCAGCAAAACGTGTTTGGACCCGGCTAGTGATGCCACCGGCATTGGCCCACACAAATCTGCATGGACTAGCTCAAACGGCCTGCTAGTCTTTCTGTCCGACCTGGGATATGAGCATGTTGTTACCTTGGATTGCTTACAGGCCCTGCAATCTAAGAACTTGTCACATCCCTTAAACTTGCACCCCTCTGCACACTCTGGGGCTTTCTTGACATATGACCAATTTGTGGGCGCAAATCTTCTGTGCCATAGATGAGAATAGCTGTCATGAGATGGCACGTTTGCGCACTGCACCTGTGTTACCTCAGGAGGGTCATCACCAGCAATAGGTATCTCAACCACGAACAGCCTATTCTTGCACTCAACACTGCACAGTTGTCTCCCATCCCTGGAAAAAGAACACGTTATTTGCAAACTTTACACAGAAACCATCAGCTACTAAAGCAGACACGCTTAAAAGACAGTTGGCAATTTCTGGAACCACAAAAGCCTGGACCTCATGGTCTAGAAACGAACAATAGAAAGTCCCAGGCTGAGTCAAAGGTCTTTTGCTGCCATCTGCCAGCAACACAAATCTTCCACTTTGCACAGACTTGCAGTTCCGAAGAAGCCCACTCAATGGCACTAGAGTTTGCGTTGCTCCAGTATTGACGGTAAAAGAGAGACTGGCTGGTTGTTTGGGCTCCAACGTTGCCATGGACGCAGCCAGGTGGAACAGAGATGTTTTCTCCTTGCTTTCACCAGGACCAGGGCCTTTGGCAGCTTTCCCACGCCTCTGCTCCTGGGAACCGTCTCTTATCTGCTTTCCCTGCATTCCTTTCCAGCCATCCTTGGGCTCCTGGGCCTCTAGAGGACAGTCTCTCATGAGGTGTGACATAGCTTCACAGGAAAACAACTCTTGGAGATTATGGCTTTTACAGAGCTCTCACAGCTTCTGCCTGCACCCCCACTCCTGGGTGCACAGCTTCCAGAGGAACAGCCTGCGACTGCTTTCCTCTCAGCTCTCTGCCTCTCTCCCTGTCCATCACACAGATGTATCGAAGCATAGAAACAGCTTCCAGGAACGTTGTTTTCAGCCCCCACTAGGCTCATGCCCCCCTCTCGGTCTTTGGCTCCCACTGTGGCTTCACACGCCCTCTGCAGTGCCTGCCAAGCTACCCGGGCCTTCTTGATCCCCTCAAGGTTTGGCAAAAGCCAAGCGTCCACGCTTGCTCTCAGCATGCCCAGCACACTCTGCTCCCTTTCCAGAGCTGCAGCCACTTCTGCCTCAGAAGCACTCTCAGCAGCCTGAAGTGGTGGGGCTAGCATGCAAGTCCAGAGCTGTTCTCCCAACAGCCAGTACTTCATTCGTACGGACCACTCAGTCCAATTGGGACCAGTCAGCTTCCCAAAGGGCACTTTGAAAGCCTTTTGAGCCTGCGCCATCTTTCCCGGGGCTATAAGCTTACTCACGCTTTCTGCCGGCCAGTGCTCCAAAGATGTTTTCTGCAGCAAGCTCTGCTTTCACCAGCGAAATCACGACTGCGTCATCCTCAGGCAGGATTTCAGAACTGGCCTGTTCCCTTTGTTCCCTTCTCACACCCGGCAAACAAACGTACAGCTGGAACCTTCCATAACCTGTGGAATATCTGCCTGTCCAGTACGTTTCCTCTGCGCAAAAGCTCTGTACTTTTCTCTGCGCACAACCTGTGTGGAAAACGTCTTCAGGCAGTAGCAGAGCAGCAGCGGTTGCCTCCGTGTGAGAAGAAGGAAAGTCACTGTTCTTTCTAACAGCGTTTATTTACAGCCAAACAAAAGAAGTCCATCTGAACTTGGATACATGCTGTGTGTCTCTCTCTCCTCCAAAATCGAAAGTGCTTCTTTGCACAGACACAGACAAAGAAACAACGCAGCTTCCGTTTCCTGGGAAGCTCCTCCCCAGATACAGGACACTCAGGAGGTTTAACCCTTAACCACCACACTCCACATTTCCAACATAGGTTGCCACTGTTATGGTAAATCTTGTGAAGAGAATCAGAACTTACAGGGTTAAACAGTTCTGAGTGACGTCTCACATTCTGAGGCGTGGTCATGTTTGCAGAGAGGAGTGTTTTCTCTGTGTCTTTTTTTTTTTTTCTTTCGCTTTTGCGGCGAGGCAGCAAGATGTGCACTCTCTCGCCGGGCTGATTTATAATGTTTTTCTACACGATTAAAGACTGTTAGTGATAAGCAAGAACGCTTGCGTTCAGTCTGATTTATTACACACACACACTGCAACAGTTGTCTACCGCTGCGAAGACTCTGCTACAGGAAGCTGACGGAGAGCTTTCCACGGGAGTCCAGTGGGGCGCAGGGAAGTGTGCCGGGCTCCATCCAAAAGCCAACAAATCTTTGCTAATTTTACTGGAGTCAAGTACCATCTATACATCATTTTCATTATATTTTCCTTTAACACAGTAAGTGCAGTGAACCTGACCCCTTTCTTCCACAATCTTTCCCAATCTTCAAACATTATGTTATGTCCCACATCTCTTGCCCAGTCTATCATCACAGATTTAACTTGTTCATCTTTTGTATGCCACTCCAACAATAAATTATACATTATAAGACTTTGAAAGACTATTGAATTCAACCATTAAAGGAGGTATGCAACGAGATTCTGGAGGGAAAGAAGGCGCCGGAGTCGTGGAAAGAAGCTTTCATCACACTTATACCAAAATCTGAATCTGAAAAGACACAACTCAAAAACTACCGTCCCATATCCCTTTTAAATGTGGATTACAAAATCTTTGCAGATATTTTAGCCAACAGACTAAAAAAAGTTTTAAATGAAGTGATACATAAAGATCAGGCAGGCTTTCTCCCAGGCAGACATTTGTCTGATAATACAAGGAACATTATTGACATTTTGGAGTTATTGCAAATGAACATTAATACAAAAGCAGTTTGTACAAAACTGGGGGTTTGAAAATGGCATAGAAGCAATTTATTCAGAACAAAAAGCAAAATTGATAGTCAATAATGTGGTGTCAGAAGAGTTTAGAATAGAAAAAGGAACACGACAGGACTGCCCTATCTCTCCATTGTTATTTATTTCGGTCCTGGAGGTGCTCTTGAACATGATTAGAAGGGACCGGCTGATCCAAGGAATTAAGGTCGGAGCTAAACAATATAAACTTAAGGCTTTTGCAGATGACTTGGTTTTGACATTACAGGAGCCAGAATCTAGTACGAAAAGGGTGTTAGACTTGATTCAAGAATTTGGTCATGTGGCAGGATTTAAATTGAACAAGCAAAAAACTAAGGTCTTAGAGAAAAATTTGACAACAATGGAAAAAGAAAGGTTTCAGAAGGAGGCAGACTTAACTGTGGTTAAGAAAGTGAAATACCTAGGGATTAACATGACGGCTAAAAATTTGAATTTATTTAAAGATAACTATGAGAAATGTTGGATAGAAGTTAAGAAAGATCTAGAAATTTGGTCAAAATTGAAGTTTTCCTTGTTGGGTC
Source organism: Podarcis erhardii (assembly GCF_964252035.2). Taxonomy (NCBI): domain Eukaryota; kingdom Metazoa; phylum Chordata; class Lepidosauria; order Squamata; family Lacertidae; genus Podarcis; species Podarcis erhardii. The sequence continues at coordinate 20,990,434 of NC_138506.1, read as the reverse complement.
GGATCGCTGCTATAAAGATGAATGTATTGCCAAAAATGTTGTTTTTGTTTCAAACCTTACAGATTGTGGACAAGATGGACTGTTTCAAGAGGTGGCAAAGAGATATTTCTAAATTTGTCTGGCAGGGCAAAAAGCCCAGAATAAAATTTAAAATATTGACTGATGCTAAAGAAAGAGGGGGGTTTGCCCTGCCAGACATGAAGTTGTACTATGAATCAGCAGCATTCTGCTGGTTGAAAGACTGGCTACTTCTTGAGAACACTGACATTTTGGATTTGGAAGGGTTCAACAATGCTTTTGGGTGGCATGCATATTTGTGGTACGACAAGGTAAAAGCTAATAGAGCATTCAAAAACCATATTGTCAGGAAAGCTGTGTTTAATGTCTGGACAAGATATAAAGACTTATTGGAAAACAAGACCCCAAGGTGGTTATCACCTATGGAGGCTAAGGCTCTGAAAAAACTCAATATGGAGGCCAAGTGGCCGAAATATTGGGAGATATTAGAACAAGATCGAGACACATTGAGATTGCAGAGTTTTGAGAAACTAAAAGATAAAGTGTGAGATTGGTTACACTATTATCAAATTAGAGAGGCCTTTAACTTGGATAAAAAAATAGGCTTCCAGGTGGAAAAATCGAAATTAGAAACAGAATTGTTAGAACCTAAAACTAAGATACTTTTGAGAATGTACAACTTGCTGTTAAAATGGAATACTCAGGATGAAACAGTTAAATCAGCTATGATTAAATGGGCACAGGACATTGGTCATAACATTATGTTTGCTGACTGGGAAAAGTTGTGGACCACCGATATGAAGTTTACGGCATGTAATGCCTTAAAAGAAAATATTATGAAAATGATCTATAGGTGGTACATGACCCCAGTCAAGCTTGCAAAAATTTATCACCTGCCTGATAACAAATGCTGGAAATGTAAAGAAACTGAGGGAACATTCTTTCACCTTTGGTGGACATGCCCAAAGGTTAAGGCTTTCTGGGAAATGATCTATAATGAACTAAAAAAGGTATTTAAACATACCTTTCCTAAGAAACCAGAGGCCTTCCTTCTGGGCATTGTCGGCCAATTGGTGCCAAAGAAAGATAGAACACTCTTTATGTATGCAACAACCGCAGCAAGAATACTCATCGCAAAGTATTGGAAGACACAAGATTTGCCCACTCTGGAAGAATGGCAGATGCAAGTGATAGACTATATGGAATTGGCAGAAATGACTGGCAGAATCCGAGACCTGGGAGAAGAGTCGGTGGAAGAGGACTGGAAGAAGTTCAAAGAATATCTCCCAAAACATTGTAAAATGTTTGAATGTTAAAATGATGTTGGATATAAAGATAATATGGCATCAGTGACATAGTAAAAAGAAATATGCAAAAATGTTTTAAGAAAAAAGGGTAAGACCAGTGTAAAATTATGTTGAAACTAAACAAATGATATAAGGGATTAAATTATAAAGAACATGTGATAAATGGATTTAAAAGGAAAGGAAAACCGAAGACATAATAGATTGAAATGTATAATATTGAAATGTATAATATTGAATAAGATTGGAAAGAGGGTAAGGAATTGCTGAACTTGATTGTGTAAAGGGGAATACAGATAAGGGAGATGTGAGGAAGTCAGGAAAGAGGGTTATAAAGACAGTAAGCAAAAAACTAGATTTTTATTTTTTTCTCTGTTTTTTTTTCTGCTTTCTGATTACTTTTACTTTTTTTCGTTTTTGGATTGTGCTGTTTTTGATTGTCTTTTACAAGAGGGAGGAGACAAAATGGCGATGAAGGTAGCAGCCTAGTTAACCTCGTCTGCTTTTAGATAAAGTTTTAAGTAGTTTTAAGTAGTTTTTCAAACCCTTTGGGGGTTTATCTCTTAATTCTAATGATTTAGAGGCTGCATTATCTCCTCAACACTGCCTTCGCTTTTCTTAGCATTAGCATTAGCGTTTTATTGTTTTATTGTTTTATCACCGGACTCGAGCTTTAGCCTTGCTGCCTTGCCGCACCCCCCGCCGTACTTTGGTGCTGTGGAGCTGAGTAATCTCTTGAAACGAGTGAGAGGGGAAGGAAAAGAGGCCTGGCCTGACTCCCCTGTCGTGAAGGGACCCCCGTCACTGGGAAAGGAAAAACTCAAGGTGGGTGATCGGAAACACCGTAAAATGGGGTTGAAACAAGTCCCCGTTCGAGTCCTGCCGGAATGAGTAAGAGCGTCTTCAGCAAATTAGGCTGATAAGAGGCGCTGCTTGGAAAAACCCCCAGCTTCTATCAGCTTCTATCAGTAAAAGGACACTGGGAACCGATGGAAGAACTCTCAAGCTTTCCCCCCTTCCTCCCCTTTCCAGCCCCACCAAAGCTGCCTTAATAACTCACGGATAGTATTCCCTCTTGGGGCTGACAGTTCCTCTCCCTCGAAGCTCCGGAGCAACATGCACAAGTGACCTGCATGAAGGTGGCTGCTGGACTCTGGAACAGATCCTGAGACCCAAGCACCTTATTAAAACCTATACCCTACAACAGAAGAGCCATTTCTTTCCCCTCTTTTTCCTCTTTGTTCAGCAAGGCAGTTTTTAATTCCGCACTTTTACAGCATTAGCGCTTCAGCGTTTTCATTACTTTTTACCTTTTTACCTTCTGGTACCTTTTTACCTTCTGGTACCTATATTTAAGCAGAGAAACATATTGAGACTCAGTGCTCGCTGACGAGCTAAGCAGGAGAAAGCTGCAGATACACCCCTACTCAACCACCGGCCCTGCAAATTAGGAAGAAACACTTGGGGACAACTGGCTCTCTAATTGGAAGACAACTACCCAACTACCCAACATGGTCCTCACCAGAAAGATATGTAAGGAGTTGGGTATCTTGCCAGATTCGCCACTCAACCCCCCGGGACCTGGAAAGAGACAAAGTAAAATTATAAATTATTTCCCTAAGAGGGAGGAGTGCATGAGTGAACAAATTGAACTAATTACTGATGAAGTCACTCCTCCCCCCCTTACTCATCCTGACTGGTCACATTACTCAAAAAAGTCTCAACAAAACTCTGGAAACACAAACTTTCCAAGAAGCTTGGCGCAAGAACTAGCCCTAGCGGAGAAATCTGAGGAAAATATTTCTGTCATTAATATTCAGCGGCCTCCGGCAGAATTAACAACATTCCATCAAGACCAGACGCCCACTTTTAAGTATACTCAAACTGAACTGAGTGATGGCCTCTTTCAGGCCCACCTCCAAGACATAAATACAGACCTTTCCAACATAAAAAATTATTTGACAATAACAAATGGGTTATTGTTGACCCTTGTGGAAAACCTTATTCCCCAACCAAAAGAGACAATAGCAACTGATGCACCCCAAATGCATAAACCAGAAGGACCTGTGAAGATGAGACAAGCAGTAACAACCAAGAAATTACAAAAAAATAGACCAAAAGCCAGAGAAAAGAAAACTAAGAACATTAAAACAACAAGGAAAACAAAGACAAGTCGACATAAACAATGGCAGAAATTATTTAAACTACTTCCATCGGACTCAAACAAATCTGCTGTACGAGATAAAAAAGAGAAAGGCAAGAAGGGGAAAAAGAAGTCATCGCCACAGCTAATGGCTAAGGAGGTATCTCCGAACCGGAGTTTAGAACTAAATGGGAGGATGGAAGCAACGTCCCAGAGCCCTGATAATAGGTCACTCAGTGAACTTGATATTGGGGGTGAAGCGGTACCTAACAATGAAGGCAGCAAACCGCCTAGCAAACTGAGAAATGGGGACAATGCAACGCCCAATCGCGATGACAACACTATACAAGATGAGCAAGCCTTTACTCAGGCAAGATGTTGGAACCTGATCTTAAATCCCCAAAAATTGGTATTTACAAACTTCCCAAAACCAAAGGGCTTTCTTACAGGGAAAGATCGAAGAATGAGCTCCTTGAACATTCTGAATGACATACTGCCAGGCGCAGTAAAGCCAAATGATATTACTTCTGTAGATTATTTGCATCATGATGGCTGTTCTATGAGAGCAATGATCACATTTAGAGACCTGAACCTGGCCAAGTTTATTTACAGATCAAGATATATATTCTTAAAGGCCCAGATACAAATTCTCAGATTTTTTGAAAACAAGGCACCACTGAATCCCCTTCTGGAAGATAAGCATGCAAACCTTAATAAGGAGAAACAACCTCCCCAAACCCGGCCTGGTCCTCAGAAACAAGTGCCTCTAAAACTAAAAAGGAAAGACGTTCACCTGCAAGACCCGCAATTCCAAGCGAACGAAGATGAGGACCCCTTCTCTGTGGAAGAAAATACCTTAATCAGGCAATTTTGCCAATTTCCATCTCCAATACAAACTGAAATATTAGAAAGATTAGACATGCTAAGAATTAAGCTGGCTGGGAGAGATATAAATAAGGAAATCAATGTGGACGCCCACAAAAAGGACCAGACTTCCTTTAATTTGAACTCTATACAAGAACAAAACCCGGCGGCCTGTCGGCCACGTTACCTTCAGACAATGGCTGAGATTAATCTACTTCCAATCAAGGAAGCCCAGCACACCGAAGAGTACACTACACCACCTCCAATAGGGAGAACCATCCCCAAGGTGAACTCACCAGGCTCTTGGGACAAGCTGAGGTACCTAGACGAGACAGAGTTAGGCCACAATCAAGTCCCGGAAGAACACCTACGGAAAGAGATAACATACTTCAAAGGCCCGGTGACCACTAATGTCAGTATTCAACATTTACCAGCCGAAACTATAGAACATTTGGCCAGTTTGCCATGCCCGGAAAACAATGGGCCGGCTCATAAAAGAGTAATCCCTAAAAGTTCCTTGGGAAATAATTGACAAAGATCAGACCAGAGGCAAACACCAGCCGGCTCCCTATCTCCGCGGAAATTCGACACCATTAGAAACAAACAGGCTCAATCCTTACCCACAAATCAAGCAAAAGTAGTTCTTTCCCTAAAAGGCGCATCCAACCCACCCCAGAGCCTTAAAATTGTCTCCTGGAGGCTTTTGGACTTCCGGGACACCGCGGCCGCAGAAAAGGAGTGCGAGATAACTCCTCCGGGGGAGTCTCGAACAGCATGGAGATTTAGAGGGGTCGCGAAGGCTACGTGAACCCTGAAACCACAGGAGGGAATCCTGCGGGACAAAGCACCCTGCGACGCTGCCTGTGCTCGCCTGTGTTGCCGGCGTTTAACAAGGCTGGAGCTGCAGCATAAAGGGGAGGCAACAGACTCCATGCTGTGAAGCCTCAAGCTCCGAGGGAAAGCGGCGGACCTCCAACAACAGTGGAGAAGCTGGGAAGTAGCTATAAAACACTGTGGAAAAAGCAGTGGGGACAAAAGAAATATTGGAAAATACTTAGATAAGATTAAAGGAATGTTCTGATAAGAACCCAGCGGAGAAGAAATAATTGGTGAAAAGGAGGAGGAGTCCACCCCTGGCGGTAAGGTGAAAAAAGAGTATAGCGAGACGCTGGGAGAGAGGAAACAAGAAGAAGAAACAAGCCGCCAAGTGAGTGTGGTGGAAAGACCTCAGACACAAAGTATAAAGAGTCGGAGGCAAGGTAACAGTAGTGTAACAGCGAAACTATTAAATGGACTAGAGAGAGGGGAAAAAGACTTTTCTGTTTCATCGGGACGGAGAGCGCTATAGCCAGCACGGGTTTCGGTGGAGGATTTCTGCTTTTAAATCTCAGGTTTAAATCTCAGGTTTGGGGAGAGTTGGGACTTAAACGGAGTGTGGAATATAGGCACCCTCTCAGCACTCTGTGAGACTGTGTTTAAAGACTGTGAGACTGTGTTCAAAGACAGGGACTGTGAGACTGTGAAAGATCGCCATATTGAGCAAGTTAAAGGGGAACCGCCTTCGTCATCCCAATCTGATACGTTTTTTCGATCTTCAGAGATGGCTGCGACTCTCTTCGGGATTTAAAGAGACATACACCCCGGGACTTAAAGTTAAAGAATACGTCTTCGCAGGACCCTGCCCACGAATTTGGGAATCCCCTGAATTTGGAAGTGCCTTTGGTGGTTCAGGTGTCTATTATATTTAACCATAAGACTTTGAGGATTTAAATACGTGTCTTGATTTAGGTACAGTTAAAATTGTATTATCATTATTTGATCTCAAATAAGGGTTAACTCTTGCAGTGTACCAATTTAGTTAATTTTGGACCCTTGTTGTAATATCTGAGAGACGTTAGCTTTGTTACCTCTATACCTTATCCCTACAGTATATTAGGAGGAATTAATCTTAAATATACAAATGCCGAACGGTTCTAAGAAGGGTGTGGTAACACCAGGGGAAAGGAGGCCTTCAAGACAAGAAGAGGGGAAGGAGGCAAGAGAAATTAGAGATTATGATAGTTTGATGGCCGAAATAAGAAAGGAATTTAAAAATAATGAACAGTATATCGAGAGAAAATTGATAGAGGTACAAGATACTTTAGATAAGAAACTGGAGGGAGTGGTGGGGGAATTGATAGGAAAAGTTAAAGATCTCTCGGTAAGAACTAAGGCTTTGGAGGACTCAGTGAAGAGGGTGCAAAAGGATACGAAAGACAGCAAGAAAGAGATGGACAGGATTAGACTAGAAGTTAAAGAGATAGGAGCGACACAGGAAGAGTTGTTGGATAACATGGCTATGACGCAGATGCGACAAAATCAATCTAATCTAAAATTTAGAGGAATATCAGAGGATTCAAATGAGAATATTCGAGTTAAAGTGGTGAAAGAGCTGGCAACATGGTTAGATAGAAAAGAAGAAGAGATAAACCATTCCTTGGTAAACATATTCCGAATAAGAATAAAATCGGCCAAAGCCAGAGGGAAAAAACTGCCAGGAGATGTAATAGCCATGTTTAATTCATTGGAGATAAGAAATGAAATTTTGAAACAGAACTACGTTAAAAGGTTATATATTGAAGAAAACCCAATTATTATTTATAAAGAGATTCCTTCGAGATTTATTCGAAGGAGGGACCCATATAAAAAATTAACAAATCAATTGAAGAAAAATGGGATCTTGTACAGATGGGAGTTTCCGGAAGGTATCTCATTTTATTTCAAGGAAAAAAAGTTTAAACTGTCTACCATTTCAGAACTTCAAAAATTTGCAAGGAGATACGAGAAGGACCTGGGGAAAATGATGGGGGAGGAGGAGGTGGAGAACCAGCAGGGGGAAGAAAAGGAGGGGGGAGTGAAGAAGAAGGAGAGGAGAGTTCAATAGGAGAAAGAGAAGAACTAGAGAAAGGAGACAAAGAACAGTAGATTGTGTATAGGCCTGATAAGTTAATTAATATTACATAACAGATGGGGTTAAAAATACTAAACTGGAATGTGAATGGGCTGAACAATAAAAATAAAAGGAACCAGATTACACATGTACTATTGAAAAAGAACTGTGATTTAATATGTCTCCAAGAGACGCATATAATAAATAAGCATAAGAGATTATTAAGCAATAAGAGACTGGGACTAGATTTTGTGACATCAGATAGGGTGAAGAAAAGAGGGGTGGTAATTTATATAAAGGAAAAATATGACCCACAACTATTGTATAAAGATGATCAAGGGAGAGTAGTCATAGTTCAGATGGTGTTTCAGGGAGAAAAAATAATTGTTGTGGGAATATATGCTCCAAATGATAAAAAATCCGCCTTCTATTCTGAATTAGGAGACAAATTGATGGAATGGATGGACCAAAAAATGATATTAATGGGAGACTTTAATGGGGTGGTGTCTCCAAGCCTAGATAAGTCAATAAAAAAACAAGAGAAGAAGGAAGGTAAATTACCGCGATCTTTTTTTGATATGGTAAATAACCTGGGATTAATTGATGCTTGGAGACTCAAAAACCCCACTATAAAACAATATACTTTCTTCTCAAACCCAAATCAAAGTTGGGGGAGAATAGATAGCATTTGGATTTCGAAGGAACTGACTCAGAATTTAACTAAATCGGAAATTCTTCCACGAACTATATCTGATCACAATGCGGTTTCCATTGAGTTAAAAGGTAAGGATATCAAAACAGCTAGATGGAGAATGAATGAATTTTTATTTAATGACCAGAAGATTGTGAATAAGGCAATAGAGACAATAGAAGATTATTTTAAATGGAATTTAAACGGGGAAACTGCTATAGAGACGGTGTGGGACGCAGGAAAGGCAGTTATGAGGGGCTTTCTAATACAGAAAAATAGTCAAGTAAGAAAAGAAAAAGAGACAAAGAAGGAACAGATCCTAACACAGATTATGGAAAATGAAAGAAAGTTAACTATCAACCCCAGTGAGGAGACCGCAAAGCAGAATATAAAGATACTACAAGCTAAATTTTCTACAATAATTGACCAAGAGGTAGAATGGAAAATTAAAATGATGAATCAGAGGACGTTTGAATCTGCAAATAAGATAGGCAAATATTTGGCGTGGCAAATAAGAGAAAGAAGAAAACAAAACACGATTAGTAAGATAAGGGAAGGAGAAAGGATTGTGGAAGAACCAAAAGAAATAAGAAAGATATTCCAAAAATATTATAAGGATTTATATAAAAGAGGAAAGGAAACAAAACAAGAAATAGACTGCTTTTTGCAAGAACATCACCTAAAACAAATTTCAAAAGAAGAAAAAGAGATATTAGACCAGACAATTACTCAAGGAGAGATAAAGAAGGCCATTAAAAAGATGAAAAGTGGGAAAGTGCCAGGGCCAGATGGCCTTTCGGCCAAATATTACAAAACGCTAAGTAACCAAATATCCCCAGTGTTAGGAGAAGTGATGAATAATATATTAAAGGAAGGAAGGATCCCGAATACCTGGAAGGAAGCATATATCACCTTGATTCCTAAAAAAGATGCAGATACCTTGGAAGTGAAAAACTATAGGCCAATTTCATTATTAAATAATGATTACAAGCTATTTGCAGATATAATGGCAGAAAGATTAAAAAAGGTCCTGAACAATAAAATACATAAAGATCAAACGGGCTTCCTCCCAGGGAGACAATTAAGGGAAAATGTAAGGAACTTGATAGATATTATTGAATATTTGGATATGAGTATAGATAGACAAGCGGCCTTGGTGTTCATAGACGCTGAAAAGGCGTTTGATAATATCTCGTGGGATTTCTTGAAGAAAAGTCTGGAAACGATGGGAATGGGAGAGAAATTTAGAAAAGGCATAGAAGCAATATATAAGGAACAGAAGGCAAAGTTGGTAATAAATAACACCACAACAGAATACTTTAGTATATATAAAGGAACTAGACAGGGCTGCCCCCTGTCTCCTCTATTGTTTATAACATTATTAGAAATACTGAACGAGAGACTAAGGGGGGCAACAGAAGTTAAAGGAGTCAAGGTAGGAAAGAGGGAATATAAAATCAAGGCCTTTGCAGATGACATCGTATTAACCTTAGAAGACCCAAAAAATAGCGTAAAAGAAGCTTTACAAAAAATTGACGAATTTGGAGCCGTGGCAGGACTTAAGGTAAATAAAAATAAAACCAAAATGTTGGTCAAAAATCTAACAAAGGAAGAAATGATAGATCTAGAACAAAGGACGGAAATTGCGGTAGCTAAGAAAGTGAAATATCTTGGAATATGTGTCACAGCTAAGAACATAAATTTATATAAGGATAATTATGATGTCACCTGGAGGAGTATAAAGAAAGACATGGAAATTTGGGGGAGGATGAAACTCTCCTTTTTGGGGAGGATAGCTGTTGTTAAAATGAATATTCTGCCTAGAATGCTATTTCTATTTCAAACTATCCCCATACTTAAAGGCTTAAAACAATGTAAAGAGTGGCAGAGAGCCTTGGCGAAATATATTTGGCAGGGGAAAAGGCCACGGATAAAAATGAAAATTTTGATAGATAAAAAAGAAAGAGGGGGCTTTTCTCTCCCGGACCTAAGTCTATACTATGAAGCGGCTTGCATACTCTGGTTAAAAGATTGGATAAAACTGGAGAATAGAGACCTATTGGACCTGGAAGGTTTTAATAATTGGTACGGATGGCATTCGTACCTTTGGTATGGGAAAGTGAAGGTCCACAAGAGCTTTTTAAACCATATTTTTAGGGGACCGATATACCAAGCATGGGAAAGGAATAAAAACCTCCTTGAAAGAAAGACTCCCTGGTGGATTTCACCAATAGAGGTTTTAACGGTCAAGAAAACAAACATGGAGGAGAAAAACGCCACCTATGAAGAAATGTTAAGAAAAACAGACCAAGGGCCCAAACTCAGACCTTATGAAGAGATAAAAAGCTTATTCACTGGTTGGTTGCAATACCACCAGGTGAATGATTTGTTAAAAGAGGATAAGAAGAAGTTGGGTTTTGATGATAAAAAATCAAAATTTAACATAGAAGTAGTAGAAGGCAAAAACAAAACCCTATCCAGAATTTATGATATACTATTAGAGTGGTATACAAAGGACGAGGAGGTGAAGGAGGCAATGATTAAATGGGCAATTGACTTTGGTTATAACATCAATTTCGAAAGGTGGTCGGAAGTGTGGAATTGTAACATAAAGTTTACAGCATGTATGGCACTGAGAGAAAATGTTTGGAAGATGTTATATAGGTGGTACCACACCCCTGTGAAATTGGCCAAAATGTATAGATTAAAGGATAAGAAATGCTGGAAGTGTGGTGAGGTGGAGGGTGACCTATATCATTTATGGTGGACATGTAAAAAGGTGAAAGGCTTTTGGGAATCAATTTATAATGAGCTTAAAAAAATACTTAAGTACACTTTTCCCAAAAGACCTGAAGCCTTTTTGCTGGGAATGACGGGCAAAGAAATCAAAAAGGAAGACAAGACAATATTCCTCTATGCCACCACAGCAGCGAGAATTATGTTGGCACAATACTGGAAAGTGGAAACCATCCCCAGCATAAATGACTGGCAGATTAAAATGGTAAATTATGCTGAGCTTGATAAATTAACAGGTAAAATAAGAGATCAAGATGAACAGAAATTTCTGAAAAATTGGAGTAAATACTGGAACTATATTGGAATAAATGTCTAATGTGAACTGGCGGGGTTAGAACAATACTACCAGCGAGTGAATTTAGGATTATAGACTAAAAATCAAATACGTAATGGAAGTAGATATTCGATACTTACCAAAAGGGTGGAAGGGAGTTCAGGGTGTTTTTCTTTTCTTTTCTTTTCTTTTTTCCCCCTTTCCTTTCCTTTTTTTTTTTTTTTTTTGCATGATGTAGCTAAACTATTTTCTTTGTATAGTTGGAAAAAGGAAAAAGTTGGCTTGTATATCTCTATTGTAGTGACCCCTTTTTTGTAATCTTTTCTGTGTATATATATATATATATATATATATATATATTATATGTCTGTTTTGTGTATAACTTTAATAAAAATGTATTCAAAAAAAATAAAATTGTCTCCTGGAATGTTAACGGCTGGGCGACAAAGCAAATGGATCCTGAGGCAATAAACTTTATCTCTTCTTTTGACATTGTGTGCCTCCAAGAGACCTGGTCCCAACAAAGTATCGCTCTCCCAAATTATTGTTCCTTTAGCTCCTGTGCTCGCAAACTAGCTAACAGGGGTCGCCCTCAAGTTGGCCTCGCCTGTCTTATCTCAACCAGCTTATCCCTCACTATCTGCGAGGAACTTAAATCTTCCCCTTACTTTCTCACTATAAAGATCCACCTTCCAAAGACCAAAAGCCCATGGTTGATAACTACAGTATATCTGCCTCCAGCAATTAATGATTCCGACCGTAATGAAAGGTGGTCTGAACTTTCATCTTGGCTTCATGATCTTCAAACAACTAACCCAGGACTTGCTCAAATCCTCTTAGGCGACTTTAACGCAAGAATAGGTCCCAACGACGATGCTATATTATCTTCCGCAGCACTCCTGGACAATCCCCTGCAGCCCCCCTGGGGAAACAGATGCTCTCTAGATCCCATAACAAATGCGTCGGGGAGGCTGATGGCCCAATTGGCCATCGAAAACGATCTTTGCATCGCAAATGGCAACGTTACTCCCTTGTCCTCGCAGCAGTTAACGTGCATCTCTTCCCGGGGGACCAGTGTTGTCGACTACATTCTATTGACGCCGGAGCTATTCTCAATTTCTACAAAAATGGAAGTGGCTGAATATTTTGGTGGTGACCACCTTCCATTGACTTTAATGTTAAACCTAATAGAGCCATTCTCAGTCCCCTCAAACTATAGTTCCACCGTACAAAGCTACCCTGTATATAAAACAAAGAAATGGACAAGCCTCAGCTCCTCTCTTGCCCTGGACATACAAAAATCACTTGATATGCCTACAGTTCTTTCTGACTCAATTCCGCCCGCTGACCAATACCGGAAATTAATTGATGCTTTTTCAACAACTTACATAACCATCACCTCGCCTACCCACCAACGCTTCTTCTCTGAATCACCTTGGTTTGACAAGGAATGTAAAGTCCTAAGAAGGCGAATTAGGAAAATGGTCAGAATCATCAAATTTTCCAATGACCCCCAAACCCGTGCAGAGCTTCTAGCTACTAAAAGGACATACAAAAACATGATTCATTGCAAGAAACAGCAACACATCCTTGAGGCTTGGTCCACTCTTCGTTCAGCTGTAGAGAGGCATGACTCCCGCTCCTTTTGGCGCTTAGTTAGGCCTTCGGCACCACTCAATTCAGCTATCCTGATTTCCGCTGACGAATGGATCGTTTATTATTCAGCCAGTTTCGCTTCTCCAAATCATCCTACAGATCACCTTCAAAACCCGTTGGACCTCTGTTCCTGTTCTCTTAGTTCCACCTCCTCAGTAAATTTTACCTCAACCCGCATCTTCAACATCATAATGTCCATGCGTAGGAATAAGGCCCCCGGCCCAGACATGGTCCCGTTGGACCTTTTCCTGACTGATCCTCTTTGGTGGAGTGAACAGCTGACTCCTGTATTCACCGCTATCTCCTCCGCCTTAGACATCCCCGACTCCTGGAGAGAAGCTACAATAGTTCCGATTTTCAAAGGCGGCCAGCCAAACATCCCTAGGAACTATCGCCCCATCAGCTTACTATCTATTCCGGGGAAAATATTTGCCGCTGTCTTACTGGAAGAACTTCTTTCATGGGTCCATGAGAGAAACATTCTACCACCAGAACAGATTGGCTTCCGGAAGTCAGCATCAACCATGGACCACTGTCTAACTCTTTATCACCTTGCCAGTAAATACACTGCACCAAGGCAAGGCCACCTGTTTGCCGCTTTCATGGACCTGGAGGCCGCCTTTGATTCCATTCCTAGGCAGAGATTATGGTCCAAACTTGCCCATTTGGGAATTGATCCGCACCTCCTTTCCCTAATTATTTCCCTTTATTCAAACACCACAGCTCGCGTTCGAATTGGTCCCAACGGCTACCTTACCACTCCATTCCCAACGGCCAGGGGCGTCAGACAAGGTTGTCTCTTGGCCCCTTTACTGTTTAATCTTTATCTTCATGATACCCTTTCCCCTTTGAAGCTAGCAACTAAGTACCCTCCTCACTTAGCAGGCCACCCCGTTGCTTCCCTTTTCTATGCGGATGATGCCGTCATCTTATCCAGAACAGCTGCGGACCTAGCAAATGCAGTTAATGCATTTATCGCCTATTGTAAGGCGGAAGCTCTTAATATTAATTATAAAAAATCGAAAGTTCTCCACTTCACTCGTTCCCGCAAACTCAAGCTGGAGCCGCTTAAGATCACAGGTGGCTACTTAGAAAAGGTAAAAGCCTTTAAATATCTAGGCTTAATATTTACTTATAATCTCTCCTGGACCACCCATCTACAATCTGCCTCTCTTGCTGCAACCACGACCTCTAATGCCATTGTCCGATTTTATCACCAGAAGGGCGGCAAACACCTTCCAGCAGCAATTCAAATGTTTAATGCCAAAGTTGTCCCTAAACTATTATATGGCTGCGAAGTATGGACTACAGCAATATCAGGTAACTTGGATCGCCCACTTCACATGTTTCTGAGATCTCTTTCCGGCGTCCCAAGATGTGTCTCAGGTGCAGCCCTACGACTTGAGTTCGCCCAGCCCTCAATTGTAAAACGAGCATGGAGTCGAGCCATTTCCTACAGCTCCCACCTACTACCATCGGATGCTCGAATTAGAGGTGGTTTCTCCAATCTGATCCTAAGAGATATTCATAATTCTCCTTGGAAAACTACAATTAATCTCAAATTCCGCTCTCTTCTCAATTTGAACCGCAAAACTGTTTTTAATTTAGAGTGTATTAGCCCGGCGGCCCTACCTCTAATCAAAAAGAAGCTACAGCAACTTGACTTCTCTAACACAGCTTCCCATGCAATTCCACCCCCTGAAGGGATCCCTCTATACTGCTTTACAATTCCTTCGGAGGCTAAACGAAGGGCCTTTACCTGTGCCCGTCTCAACTGTTTTCCTACAGCAGTTCTGTCGGGTCGTTACTCCAGAGTTCCCATCGCAAATAGAACATGCTCCTGCAATGACACGGCTCTGGAGACTATGGAACATGTAATGCTCTTCTGTCCCAACTGGACAGATGAAAGATCTTGGTTTCTAACTCCTCTCGTGAACAAGCTTCATCTCCCAATCCAGCCTTGGATAGTGTCCCTTCTTCTGCAGGATTCTGATTGTTGGATTACCGAGATGACAGCTAATTTCCTGCTTAGTGTGATGAAGAGGAAAGCGGCACCAACTCCTTCTTCAATACCACAGATGTAGTCGATACGCCGCACAATCGAACCTGTTTTTTGTATTCTCTGTTACTCGATGTTTTAAATCCCCCGTTACCTTTGTTATCCCCATTCTCTCAAAGTATTCGCCCAGGACGACATACACTTTTATCTCCCCACCCCCATTTTATGTTGTTATTTCTATGTATATTATGCTATGGCCGCATGGCTAATGCAATAAAATCATTATATATACAGGCCACAGCTTTTGTTTTGTCTGATTGTGATACTTGTTTTATTATGCAAAATCTTAATAAATATTTTATTTTAAAAAAATTATACATTTTAGAGAAATTTTTGACTTTGGAATCCAACAACTCGGTTTCCAACTTAGATTTTTCTGAAGCAAAACCATTTTTCTTATCTAATTTGTACAATTCATTAATCTGGTGATAGTGTAACCAATTTATCTTATCTTTAACTTGATCAAATGGTTTTAATTTAAAACCTTCTTTGTTCTCCTATAATAAGTCTGAATATCTCAACCACTTGATATCCATATTTAACTTTTTCTGGGCCTTTGCCTCCATTGGCGAGAGCCATCTGGGTGTCTTCCTTTCTAGGAGATCTTTATATTTTATCCACACATTATACAGAGATTTCCTAATTACATGATTTTTAAAAGCATTATGGGCCTTTACTTTATCATGCCATCCAAACACATTATCGAATCCCTCCAAATCTAAAACATCAGTATCTTCTAGCTGTATCCATTCTTTAATCCAGCAAAGCGCAGCTGCTTCAAAATAGATTTTCAAATCTGGCAGGGAAAATCCCCCTCTTTCTTTAGAATCCGTAAATAGTTTATATTTAATTCTGGGTTTTTCCCCTGCCAGATAGATCTAGATAGAGCTTTCTGCCATTCTTTAAAACATTTGACATTATCTATGATTTGGATGGCTTGGAACAGAAATAACATATTTGGCAACACATTCATCTTAACCACTGAAACCCGGCCCATTAAAGACTCTCCTCCCTGCAAGAGAGGGGAGTGGTTGTGGCTGGGAGCCGGACTCCGCCTCAAGCAGGGGGGCGTTTGCCCCCTGCCTCCCACTCACCTGGCTGGCGCCCTCGCCCTCGGCCTCGGCCAGGCACCCAACCAGGTGCCTTCAAGGGAGCGTGTACAGCAGCCTGAATTGCTGCGGTGCCAGCCTCCAGCCCTCACTTTTGTCTCCCGTCGCGAGTCAACAGGTCTAACCTCCTTGCTGTCTGCAGAAGCCAGGGAAGTATTTCGCAAGGCTTAGGGGGGGGGCTGTTTATTGCTATTGGAGCTAATTCCTTGTGATTAGAGTACTGGGAGAGTTTGGATCTTTGCTTGGATGTAAATTGCTTCAGTTTACTTTTCGTTGAGCTAACTTCCCTAATCCCCCCCCCCTTCTTTTATTACGTTACCCTCCGTTTGCCTTAGCCCACGTGGCTGCTACCGTTTATCCGCAGCTACTTTTAAGCCTCCCGCCAAACAGCTGATGGGAGCAATTTAAACAGATGTTTTGGCAGTAATTCTCCAGAGTTGCTGTAGACAGCGGGACATTTGTTGGGGCTCCCCAGGGGTTTTTTCCCCTGAGCTGCGGCCTGCAGCGAGTGCGGCTCACGTTGCTTGGGTTTGCCGTTGCTTTCTTGCGACAAAAAACCACTGTTAAATTACAGTTACAGATAGGTAGCCGTGTTGGTCTGCCATAGTCAAAACAAAACAAATTCCTTCCAGTAGCACCTTAAAGACCAACTAAGTCAGTTCTTGGTATGAGCTTTCGTGTGCATGCACACTTCTTCAGATACACGAAGAAGTATCTGAAGAAGTGTGCATGCACACGAAAGCTCATACCAAGAACTGACTTAGTTGGTCTTTAAGGTGCTACTGGAAGGAATTTGTTTTGTGTTAAATTACAGTTAAATTACAGTTCTTCAACCCCCCCCCCCATTCGCTCCTCCTGCGTCAGTGATTTAAAAAACAAAACAAAACACTTGCTTCTCCCCCTCCCCGCCGTGGCTTTAACAAAGCAGTGAGAGCACGGGGAGTGTTGTGGGAGTGCGTGCTGGGCTGCCTGCTGTCTATATTCTTGCCGTTCAGGTCGTCTAACCCCCACCCGTGAAATTTTATGAGTCTGTCTTAGTGGTTTTATACTCTCGGTACTGAAGCTGTATTCAGCTCTTGCCTCATCTGTGGCTGAGGATAAGTGCGATTCAGACCAGCCTCTCTTTTTTTCTTTTTAAATGGTATTTTGTTGAAGGGCTTCGCCTAGCCAGGCTGCTTCTGCTCCTTGGAGCTTCTTTAACTAAAATAAAAAATAAAAAAATCCCCCCCCTTGTGCTCTGAGTTTCAATCCCCCCCCCCTTGCTTTGAGTAAAAGGTTGGCATTTAATTCCTGTTGTTGCTGCCGACCAGCAGGAAACTTAATAGCTAAGGAGTGATAGTTAAGGGCATTGTTCTTCAGCCTTCCCATTTGTAAAGAGGCAGCGTTCCCTGCAGCTGCATTCTCAGGGTTACCCTTTGTCTCTGGTGGCATAAGTGATAGGCAGAGCGTTTCAGTCTGCCTTTCAGTTATCTAGCTAAGGGGTATTGGGAAAGAAA
This sequence comes from Podarcis erhardii, assembly GCF_964252035.2. NCBI lineage: Eukaryota > Metazoa > Chordata > Lepidosauria > Squamata > Lacertidae > Podarcis > Podarcis erhardii. The sequence continues at coordinate 20,973,095 of NC_138506.1, read as the reverse complement.
GATGGAGCTTTGTCCTGTGTGTGTGCTGAACACTTCCCCGGCTCCTTACCACCCCCCTCTAGTTCGTTACTGAGAGCCACTGGGCTACTGCCTAGAACATATATCTAAGGCTGGTGGCACGTTTGAACAGACAGTGCTAGCGTGCGTGATTCCCCAAGTGTGTAGAGTGAGCGTGTTTCCTCTTCAACCCGCTCCCTCCTCTTACATTTTGAGTGCCAACTGGGGCACTAGTGTGCGTGATTCCCTATGCGTGTGTGGCTACTGTGTGGTACAATTCGTGCCCTTACGCACAGCTGAAGACTGCGCTCTTTATAAGTCCCTGCTTGCCATTATTTGTGCCTGTAGCTGCCTCTTTAAAAAGTCCCTGCCTTCCGTTTTTTCTGTTCTGCCGTTTCTTGGCTTGCAGCTGCTGCATTTTTGTTTCTGCTCCTCCCCCAATCGACTAATCAGCGTTAGTGTTCGGGAGAAAGCTTCAAGTCCCAACTAGTTTTTTGTTGTTATTGTTTCCAACTTGTTTCAATAATCCAGGGGCTTGCTTTGGGGGATAGAAGCATACAAGCAGATCTTTGTGAATCTCGCTAAAGCAGATAGCCCTAGAAGTTACGCTTGAGCCTTCTGCGGGCGGCAGACAATGTCCCATATTGTTTTAAATAAGAATGCCGCCCCTTTTTGAGTCGCGCTAAAGCATGAGCCTTTCCCTGCCGGTTTTGACTCAACATGTGGGCTGCGTTTAGTGAGTTATAACGGGCAGCCGGTCTAGTAGCTATCTCCTTGTTAGCCTGCCTTGTGCCTTATATTCAGCAGCTTTTTACCCGCTTTCTGCGCAATTCATAAGGATTCTCTTTTAAGTTTCCCCTTCGTGTAGTCCCTTACTTTTTACATTTCGCTTGCCATCTAACCCGCCCCCCTCCCCTCAGCCTGCAGAAGACTTTTATTTCCTTCTTTCAGTCTGACTCATTCTGCTGCCTGGCTTAAGAAATCCCTTCACAATTCTCCCGGCTTCCAGGCAGGATACATTGTCGCTTAAAGACAGGCAGTTCGTCGTACATTGTTAATTCAGGTACCTGGTGGATGGCCAATCTAGGATACATTGTCTTTGGCAGCATTTTCCTTCTGCTGGGCCTCCAGCATAACCTTTTGTTTTTCAAAGTGTTAGTTAAAGGGACAATTCCCAGAGAGCGATTTTCTTTGATTCCATTTGATTGCAGTGTGGGGGCTGCCTATTGTTCCATCCCTATATGCTTGTGAGTTATTTAGCTGTGTCTATCTGCCTGACCCTTTGCTTGGTGGCAAATAAATAAATTTATAGGCAAATACAAACCAAACAGTCAAGTGAAGAATAATTATTTCATATCATCATTAGTTATGGTAGACAATTGATAGCATCATCAATTAATTCTACTTACAGTGGTAATTAATTGAACAAATAATACTGGAATGGATCGTAATAAATAACAATAACAATAAATAATAGAATAATAATAACAACAAACAAATAAATAAATAAAAATGAATAGATAAATAATAGAATAAAAATACTACTAATAATAAATAAAATTAAGTGGATTAAATTTTTTTTTAAAAAAATTATTATAATAAATAAATAAATAAATAATGATAAATATACATTAATAATAATAAAAGAGAATAAGTGGAATGACGTCACATACCAAGATTAAATTGATTAATTAATTAAACAAATCTATAGATAAATATATAAATAAACAAATAAAATAAAATAAAATTCATTAATAATAAATAATTTACATATATTTCGGAACCCTCAGTTGGTTAGAGCGTGGCGACAAGAACGCCAAGGTTGCAGGTTTGATCCCTGTATGGAACAATTACATATTCCTGCTTTGCAAGGGGTTGGACTAAATGACCCTCGGGGTCCCACACAATTCTAGAGAGCCTGGATAGCTCAACTGGTTAGAGCATGGTGCCGATAATGCCAAGGTTGCTGGTTTGATCCCTGTACGGGAACCCAGTATATTCTGCACTGAAACCCGGCCCATTAATGACAGTTTTAAGTTTGACCATATCTCTAGGTCTCTCTTAATTTCATTCCATAATTTCTCATAATTATCTTTGTATAAATTCACATTTTCCCCAGACAGATTCACACCCAGATACTTAACTTTTTTCACAAAATCTAGGCCTGTCTTCCCTTGTAATAGTTTTATTTCATCATTATCCAGATTTTTCTCTAATACTTTGGGTTTTGCTCTTATTAACTTAAATCCCGCTATCTGTCTGAATTCCTGTATCAACTCCAGTGCTTTTACTGCACTGGAGTTTGGATCCTGTAATGTCTGTACTAAATCATCAGCAAAGGCTTTCAATTTATATTGTTTGGATCCTACTGTAATACCTTTAATTTGTTCATGTTTTCTAATCATACTTTGCAAGACCTCTAGGACCAAAATAAACAGCAGAGGGGAAAGTGGGCACCCTTGCCTGGTTCCCTTCTCAATTCTAATTTCCTCCGATACCACATTATTTACAATAATTTTAGCTTTTTATTCATGATAGATCACCTTAATGCCATTTAAAAAATCTTGGCCAACTCCCATACTTTCTAAGTTATGTAACATAAAACTCCAAGATACATTGTCAAAGGCTTTCTCTGCATCAATAAACATTAACATTGCTTTGCAGTTCTTTCTTGCTTCCAACTTTTCCAAAATATCAACAACATTCCTGATATTATCTTTTATGTGTCTTCCAGGCAGAAAACCTGCCTGGTCCTTATGTATATATTCAGACAGAACCTTCTTTAGCCGGTTAGCCAGTATATTCACAAAGATTTTGTAATCCACATTAAGTAGGGAGATTGGTCTGTAGTTCTTGACATTGGATCTATCTTGATCTTGTTTAGGAATCAGAGTAATGTAAGCTTCCTTCCAGGTTTCAGGTGCTTTGCCCCCTCCTAGAATCGAATTGCATACTTCTACCAAAGGTTGGATAAGCCAGTCTTTCAATGTCTTATAATATTTTGCTGATAGACCATCTGGCTGATAGACCATCTGGCTTTGCCAAGTTGCACTGAATTTATTGCAGATTCCATTTCCTGTCTTGTGATTAGTCCCTTTAGCAGGATCTTTTTATCCTCTGGAATCTTCTGCAAACCATTAATTTTAATGAATTGCTCGATCTTAACCTGGTCCTCTTTATCTTTTTTATACAGTTGTTTGTAGTACTTGTGAAAACATTTTCTTATGTCCACAGGATTCTCCACAGATTTTCCTTCTCTTACAATATTTGTGATGGTACTTTGCTTCTGCCTCTTTTTTAATTGCCAGGCTAGAAGTTTCCCACATTTATTTGCAGATTCAAAATTCCTTTGTCTCATCCTTCTTAATTTCCATTCTATTTCTTGGTTTATAATCTGTGAGTATTGAATCTGAAGGGCTTTAATTTCCTTTTGTATCTGCAAATTCTCTGGGTTTCCTCTAAGCTTCTTTTCTTTATCTTTTAGTTTTTCCAGAATTTTGTCTTTTTTCTCATTCTGTGTCTTTTTCCTAATTGAATTTTGTTGAATGAGGAATCCTCTCATTACTGCATTGCTGGCATCCCAAATAACCCTTGTTGCCATTCCCTGGTTCTTGTTAAATTCAAAATAATCCTTTAGGGCTTTTTGGGCTTTATTTACAATTGAAGTACTCCTCAGCAAATCATCATTCATTCTGCATCTGAAGGAACCCTGTAAGAACATTTTCAGTTCGACAAAAACTGCATTGTGACAAGACCAAGTTTTAGGGCAAATTTCAGGTTTTAATACTTTAGGAACCAAGTCTCTGGATATCCATAGGTAGTCATATCGAGAGAAAGATTGGTTTGCATCTGAGAAAAAAGTAAAGTCTTTTCCAGTTGGATTTCTGACTCTCCATATGCCTGACAGATCAAATTTATCAATTATATAAAAAAAAAGTCTTAGGTAATCTGCCGGTATTGAAAGTCTTTTGTCTCTGAGTCCTATCCATCAAAGTAGATGCAACTCCATTCAAGTCTCCCATTAAAATTAATTTGTAATTCAAATAGTCCAAAAGACTCGTTTCCTTTTCCTTCATTTGAAGAAAAGCAATTGAGTTGGCATTTTCATATTGTAATCTTTCCAAATCTGACACTCTAACTGTCTTTAGCTGTGCCAACCTTGTATCATGTGTAGTAATCTCAGTCTTAACATCTTTCAATTCAGTACTTAAAGCTTCAATTTTTTTGTCCAACTTTTCTATACTTGCTGTATTGCGATTTAAACCATCTCTGATATCATTCAATATTGTCATTACCGATTCCTCGAAGGGTGGATTTTTGGAGCCACGTCTTGTAGTTACTTTGTCTTTGTCTTTGTCTTTGTCTTTGTCTTTGTCTTTGTCTTTGTCTTTGTCTTTGTCTTTGTCTTTGTCTTTGTCTTTGTCTTTGTCTTTGTCTTTGTCTTTGTCTGCACACATAATGGCTCAGGAATTTCAAGGTCGGTCCCACAGATTCGTAGAGTGAGAGAGAAAAACAGATTCCCTCCACCAATCCCACAGGTGCCACTCCAGACAGACAGCAGCCCCCCTGTTCTATAATTAAAAACAGGCTGAAAAAGTTTTCCAAGTCACTTTTTAAAAAATTACAGTCAGTCCTGAAGGAAGAAGACACTTTTAACCACTTTAAAATATGTCAAGACAGCCGCAGGATACAAAGTAACAAAGTCAGTGGGAACGGAGCTTAAATGTTTCCTCTTCCATTGTGACGTCACAATGGAGTCTAGCCTTCCCTCCCGGGAGGTCCACTGCAGAATGGAGGAGCCTCTTTGTTCAGTATCACAGTCCCGCAGGGTTTGCACACTTTAAAGTAATTCCCCCCTCTTCCCCTTGCAGAAGGGGGGCAGAAGTTTTGCCTGCAAAGTTTCAGAAGTCTTTTTCCGTTTAAGGCTTCGGTCTTTGCACACCGATTCCAAATTCTTTCAACAAAAGGGACCGACCTCCGTTTTTAAGTCCCTTTCTTTTCACTGATCCTTTTCAAATTAAAGCTTTGATCTTACTTACAGTTCTGAATTTTAAATCCTTTTAAAAGAAGGAATTGGCCACTCACGATCGCCAGTCTCGGAGCTTCGCGCAGTGAAGGAAGCAGTCGTTTCCGCTGTGCCACGTCTCCAACCCCGCTCGCTCTCAGGGCTCTTATGAGCTTATGAGCTCTTATGAGCAGGGGAGTCGTGAATAGGCATCCACCAGATCTCCAGGTCCTCAGAACGCCCAATTTGAGGTTTTTGGGGGGAACCACGACGCTCTCGTGGTCTCCCCCTGCTTCAAAGTGCTGGGGCTCTTTCAGTCGAAAGAGCTCCTGACTGCCATTACCGGGCGACCAACCGGAAGTCAGTAATTTTTACTGTTTTTGGTTTGTATTGTTTTACTGTTTTTTTTTCTTTTAAGGTTTTATTTTGTTCTTAAGGGGAGGGGTTAGGGCTGCCTGGGAGTGGGTCCCAGCCAACAAAATGGCTGGGGCAGGTTCCACAGGGGGGGATGCACTGGGAGAACCAATCTCAGTGATCACGGGTAGGAGGAGGAGTTACGCTAAGACCAGACCATGTCATTACAGAGGAGGCAGGTTTAGTCGTTGTTTGAGGACTATCCCTGCCTCCAGGTCTGGTCCTGACAGGACGGATACTGGAATCAGCAAGGGATACCCACATGACCTGAAGGTGCTGCTGTGCAACGCCAGGTCAATGATGAATAAGACCACTGCCATCCATGACTTGATCATGGATGGAGGACTTGACCTGACATGTGTAACAGAGACTTGGTTGGATGTAGCAGATGGGCCTGTCCTTGCCGCTGCTTGTCCACCAGGTTTCTCTTACACACAGCAACCCAGGCCTTGTGGGCGGGGAGGGGGGATTGCAATGATTTTTTGCAAGTCATTAGTTTACACCAGGAGTCCTATTGGGAAGATCCAGTTCTGAGTGCATGTTCTGGAAGTTGGGCAATAGGGGCAGTACAGGATTTCTTTTTGGTGTACCGACCTCCCCACTGCACCAAGGATTCCCTGGCCAAGCTGATTCAGGTCGTTGCGGATGTTCTCGTGGAGACACCTAGTTTGGTTGTCCTAGGGGATTTTAACATTCATGCCGACACGGCCTTACAAGGGGCCGCTCGGGACTTCGTGGAAAGCATGGCCTCCATGGGGTTGTCCCTGAATAAGTCTGGCCCAACCCACAGCCGCGGACATGCCTTGGACCTGGTTTTCACCTCTATGGATGTTGGTGATCTGACACTAAGTAAAAGTGAAACGAAGGAAGTGCCATGGTCAGATCACTTCCTGGTGCAACTGGACTTCTCCGCGACCCTTCCCCTCTGCAGGGAGGTGGGATCCATTCGGATGGTCTGCCCCCGCCACGTAATGGATCCAAATGGTTTCCAGAGAGTGGTAGGGGATGCTTTATCCCATGTTGATGGCCTTTCAGCTGATTCCCTGGTGGTCCGCTGGAATGTGGAGTTAACCAGGGCTATTGACTGTTTGGCTCCGAAGCGCCCTCTCCGAGTGCATGGAGCCCGGACAGCCCTGTGGTTTTCCACAGATCTGAGGGCAATGAAACAATTGCTGAGACGGCTAGAGTGCCGGTGGTGCATAACTCATTCTGAAGCTGACCGGACACGGGTTAGAGCTCAATGTTGAGCCTACCAAGTGGCGGTAGCGATGGTGAAGAAAACTTTCTTCACCGCCTCTATTGCATCTGCAGAAAACAGCAGCAGGAGACTTTTTCAGGTGGTTCGCAATTTAGCGGAACCACCTGCTACATCGGGGCCCAGTACGGGCCCCATGATCTCCTGCAATGATTTTGCAAAGTTTTTTTTGCAGATAAAGTTGCTCAGATTTGGGAAGAGGTAGACTCCACCGTGGGAGCAGTGCAGGGGCGGGAGAGTGCCAGAGTCCTGTCTAGTCAAGTTGTGTGGGATCAATTCCAATCTGTTACCCCTGAGGATGTGGACAGGCTGCTTGGACGAGTGAAACCAACCACCTGTCTCCTTGATTATTGCCCATCCTGGCTGATAAAAGCTAGCTGGGAAGGACTGGGAGATGGGCTTCGCGGGTTGGGGAATGCTTCTCTCTGTGAGGGAGCCTTCCCAGACCCACTGAAAGAGGCGGTTATCAAACCACTTCTTAAAAAATCATCTTCAGATGCTGCCAGCATGGCCAACTATTACCCAATCTCAAATCTTCCATTCTTGGACAAGGTGATTGAGCGAGTGGTTTCTGAACACCTCCAGGCATGCCTGGAAGAAGCGGACCATTTGGATCCCTTCCAGTTGGGATTCAGGCCTCATCATGGGACTGAAACTGCCTTGGTCGCACTAGTCGATGATCTCCAGTGGGCTAGGGACAAAGGTGAGAGCTGTTTCCTAGTTCTGCTGGATCTCTCAGCGGCTTTTGACACCATCGACCATAACATCCTTCTGGACCACCTAGAGGGGCTGGGAGCTGGGGGCACTGTTATACAGTGGTTCCTCTCCTTCCTCCTGGGCCGTGTTCAGAAAGTGGTGGTGGGGGATGAGTGTTCAGACCCCTGGGCTCTCACTTGTGGGGTGCCTCAGGGTTCTGTCCTCTCCCCCATGCTTTTTAATATCTATTTGAAGCCGCTGGGAGAGATCATCAGGGGGTTTCTGCTGGGTGTTCATCAGTATGTGGATGATACCCAGCTCTACCTCTCTTTCAAATCGGAACCAGTGAAGGCGGTGAAGGTCCTGTGTGAGTGTCTGGAGGTGGTTGGAGGATGGATGGCGGCTAACAGATTGAGGTTGAATCCTGACAAGACAGAAATACTGTTTTTTGGGGACAGGAGGCAGGCGGGTGTGGAGGACTCCCTGGTCCTGAATGGGGTAACTGTGCCCCTGAAGGACCAGGTGTGCAGCCTGGGAGTCATTCTGGACTCACAGCTGTCCATGGAGGTGCAGGTCAATTCTGTGTCCAGGGCAGCTGTTTACTAGCTCCATCCGGTACGTAGGCTGAGACCCTACCTGCCCGCGGACTGTATCGCCAGAGTGGTGCATGATCTAGTTATCTCTCGCTTGGACTACTGCAATGCGCTCTATGTGGGGCTACCTTTGAAGGTGACCCGGAAACTACAACTAATCCAGAATGCGGCAGCTAGAGTGGCGACTGGCAGCAGCCGCCGAGACCATATATCACCGGTCTTGAAAGACCTACACTGGCTCCCAGTACATTTCCAAGCACAATTCAAAGTGTTGATGCTGACCTTTAAAGCCCTAAACGGCCTCGGTCCAGTATACCTGAAGGAGCGTCTCCACCTCCATCATTCTGCCCAGACACTGAGGTCCAGTGCCGAGGGCCTTCTTGCGGTTCCCTCGCTGCGAGAAGCCAAGTTACAGGGAACCAGGCAGAGGGCCTTCTCGGTAGTGGCACCCGCCCTGTGGAACGCCCTCCCATCAGATGTCAAAGAGGAAAAAAACTACCAAACTTTTAGAAGACACCTGAAAGCAGCCCTGTTTAGGGAAGCTTTTAATGTTTAATAGTTTATTTTATTTTAGTGTTTTGTTGGAAGCCGTCCAGAGTGGCTGGGGAAACCCAGCCAGATGTGTGAGGTATAAATACATTATTATTATTATTATTATTATTATTATTATTATTATTACTACTACTACTACAGTATTTCTGTATTTCTCTGTAGAAATGCTATTAGGCCTGTTCTTCCAAGAATTTTGATGTAATAGACATATTTAACTGATGGCAGTACTTGCTGAAGCTGTGTTTGGGTTGCTATATGTCCTCTTTTTTCAGGACATGTCCTCTTTTTCATGGGTAGAGTTGTCATAGTGATCCATAGTTAAACGTAGAAGTCAGCAAATGTGTCCTTTTTTGCTCTTCAAAATATGGCAACCCTAACATTATTGTAATTGGTAAAATGTGGTACTGAACTGTAAAATATATTAATGTTGACAATATACACAGTTCATTTTTTGGTTTGTAATCTTGAAGGGGGAAAAATGGTGACTAGACATTCCATTGTTACACCTGTAACCTAGGTTTAAGGAGCCATTTGGCGAATAGCTGACATATCTGAGTTTCTAACACTGCCAAGTCTTTCTTTCACCTTCGTGATAATTACCTGTGAAAACAATGATTCATCCTGCCAGTTGTTGAGAAAATAAACTTGAGGGAAGGTGGGCCAAATGCTCTTTGTCCTTTTTTATTCTCCATTAAAAGGAGACATTTTTTGAATAAGATATCAAGCTCTCTGGCCAGGATTTTATTAGATGGAAAGCCATTGTTGGGTATTATGCCTTCTGACAGGTAGGCATTTGGCAAATAGTTTACATATTTGAGTTTCTAACATTGCCTGGGCCCTTAAATTATCGTTTACCCAACCCCTTTAATACACTTTTCCTGCTTCTGTCTTACATTCTAGGCAGAAATTTAACAGGTTACTTTTTTTCCATATGGAAACAGAATTATGGGAAAAGATTCACCATGACTGTACTTCATTGTGTTGTGCCACACACCCAATGGCAGCCGTTTTGTGACTACCACCTGTTAGCATATAGTTCCGTTCCACCTTAAAAGGGTACAGGCATGACTGTTGTGTGTCACATGCTTGTTTACTTCCAGCTCTTGCTGGGAACTTCTGTTTGTATATAGGTTTTGTGTTACTGCTTTTTTTTGCTGGTGACAAAGGGAAGCAGAATTTTTTTCCTTTGTTCCTGCTGCTGAATAAAATGCTGTAATATAGTGCTTACACATGGCTCTGTCCGCCTCTTCTGCTGTGAGAAGATTTATTCACTCTGCTGATAGAGCATGCATGGGTCTCTAAATGTATCTGAGGCTCATGTTGCTGATTGACGCTGTTCCAAGGGAGACCGGTGATCGTTCCGGCTGCTGGCCGGTGGCTGGAGCCAGCTGAGGCCCTGCCTGATGCCCCCGTCTCCCTGGCAGTATTCCAACACCACTCCCAGCACATTTTCAAAATTCAAAACGTGCCTCATGGTCTTAAAAAAGTTGGCAACCACTGGCTTAGTTTTCTCATGCACACTTGCATATATATATGTTGTTAAATATAATGTATTAATAAATCATGGCCCCAGGATATGGCAAGAAGACACAGGAGGCCACCACCTTGCTAAACCTAAGCAGGTCTGGGCTTGGTCAGTGCCTGGAAAGAAGCCCTCTTGGGTGGCATACGAAAGATGAAGAAGTTAAGTCGGTAATGATACAATGGGCCAGGGATTTTGGTCATAATATACAATTTGAAGATTGGGAAAAATTATGAAAAGATAACTTAAAATTCACTGCATGTACGGCGTTAAAGGAAAATGTGATGAAAATGTTCTATAGATGGTATATAACACCAGTAAAATTGGCAAAAATGTTTAAGACGTCTAATAAGTGTTGGAAATGTAAAGAAAAAGAGGGAACGTTTTAGGGATTACAGGAAAAGAGATAAGAAGAAAAGACTGTAAACTCTTTCAATATGCTGCTACAGCTGCAAGGATTCTACTGGCCCAGAAATGGAAACAAGAGGAAATACCAACGATAGAAGATTGGAGATTGAAACTGACGGACTATGCAGAATTGGACAAGCTAACTGGGAAAATCAGATATCTTAAAGACCAAAAATTCATCGAAGACTGGGGAAAATTTGTAGAATATCTGAAAAATATATGTGATGTGCAAACAACGTTAGTGGGATTTAAAGAAGCATTGTGAAATTTAAGAGGTATTGTCAAAACAATAGATGAGGGAGGGAAGACTAAAGACAATACTAAAGGGGAAGGAATGGACTTCCGGGTTAGCGCGATCTGGAAATGGCGGATTCCCTCCGAGCTGCGGAGGGAATCGGCTCCACCGAGGACGGGTCTTGCCGCGCCGGCGACGCGGGGACCCTTAGAAACCGCAGGCGCTGAAGCCTGCGGATGGGAAGACTCGGTGGGCGCCTTAAGCACCCCCCCGACCCTCGAAAAAGGGTACGGAGGGTGGTGTGGCGCTGAGAGTCGATCGACACCTCGGTGGAGCGGAGCCGCGAGCCACGACCGGAGAGCGCTAACTTTCTCCATGGAAATTTGGATTGAAAGAATTAACCCGTGAGTAAATGGAATTTGGCTTTAAGAAATTTTTCCTTCGAATTGGAGACGACCGGAGGGTGTGCTAAAAGGGAGTCCGCACCCCCCCCCTAATTACAGACAAATTTTAAGCAAAGTTCAGAGAACTAAGGCGGAAAAGATACACTTATACATTATAAAAGAAACTTCTTCCACGATTTAACAAAGGAAGTGTTGTGCTGGAGAGTGAGGAGAATTTTTTTGTGAAATCCCCCCCCCCCCCGGGACCAGGGAGAGTCCCGTGTTTGAGTCTGGTGCAGAAGAATAAGTTGTCAAAAGAACTGTTAAATGGACAGATTGAAAACTTGTTAACTGATATCCCTCTGAACTAAAAGCTAAATTGAAACAAAGTGGTTGGAGATTTGATAGAAAGAAATAAAAAAGATTTGGACTGTTGGAAAAAGTTTACAAAGTAACCAGAATCCCTCTAGGGGGATTCCAAAGCTACTACAATGGCGGCAGAAGGAAAACTACAGGCAGAGATAAACAGGATGTTTTATCTTGTGGGAATATTGCAAGAGCAGAGTCTGAGTATGAACAAACAATTAATGACCTTGACTTCAGGAACAAGCAACTCTGCTGAATGCATGAAGGATTTGACAGGAAAGGAATCTGCAGCCGAAACAGAAAAGACATTCCAAGAATCGGAGGAAAGAGAGCAAGGAGAGGAGAAAGAACAATTGAAAAATACCAACAAAAAGTCCATAATGGTGGAACGCAAGGGAAAAGACTATTGGATTATCTGGATTACAACACTGCAAAAGATGTTAAGGATGAAGGAGGGGGCCCCTGAAGTATCTGGAACACAGGAACTCGAAGGATACAAGAAATACGATTGGGGCCTTCCTTTTGATCATGAAAGACTGGTTGACTTTTGGCAGCAGTTGCTATCAAGTATCCATGTGGGAAGAAAAATTGGAGTGATGGAGAATGGATTGTTTCGAGATTTGATGACCGATATAAGAGACTTCCAACAGAATCGACGGAGAGGAACTGAAAGGGACTTAAAGGCCTCGGACGTGAGGAATCCGGGCTAAAAACTACGGCTGATTTTTATTTGAAAAGGGACCAGAACCTGGGAAGGGGGGAGGGGGAAGCAGAAGGGTAAGAACGACGATAAATTTTGGGTTGGGTGAAAAGGGTCTACATTTAAAAACGGGAAATCGGGGGAAGGGAATCTACGCCGACCTTAGGAAAAAATTTAAATGTTTATAAGAGCTGGGGATAAGAGAAATGGGGCTAATCACGAAGAGATATATTTAAAAATATCAACTATAGGTTAAGAAGAAGAAACTAAAATTTGCTGAACGAATCATGGGAATAGGGATGTATGAAGAGGGGGTGGGGGGGAGTCCGGGGAATAAGGTTAAGAAAACAAGGCGTTGAGATGATATCTGTTTTGTTTTTGTTGTAACTTGTGTGTTTGTCTTTAAAAAATGTGAAAACCCAATAAAAATTATTATAAAAAAATAAAAATAAAGGGGAAGGAATGCATAACTAAGAGGTACAGATGGATGATTGTCAGAGAAGTTGAAGGAAGTTCGAAAAGAGAGAATTTGTTTGTTAAAAATTGGATAAAATTGTTTATTTGTGTTGTAAAACAATAAAAAATTATTATAAAAAAAGGAAAGAAGCCCTCTTGGGAACCACATAGGTTCAATGACAGACCAAAAAAAGGGATATAAATGTAGCAAAGTAAATTTAGACAGTGAAGTGTGACAGAAAACTTCCAATTTCTCGGGTTCATTAGTAACAATAAATGGAAATGAATTGCAAATGAATATAAAGCAAGCTTGCCATGAGGTTTTTAAACTCTGAGAAACTGTGCTTGAGGTTGGCTCAGAAACTACTAGTGCAAAATTGAGTGGTGCAACTGCTTACTGGGGCAGTACAGCACCACCATGTTACGTTGCTGCTGGAAGAACTGCACCGGCTGCTAATTAGTTACTGAGTTAAGTTCAAGGTGCTGGTACTGTGGAGTATGGTGGTTAAAGGGTTAAACTCCAGTGGTGTCCTGTATCTGGGAGGAGCTTCTACGGAAGCTGCGTCAGGGTTCTTTGTCTGTGAGTTACTTTTGGTTTTAAGCTGAGAGACGGTGAGACACAGAGCGTGTGCTTCGGCACGGAGAATGTCTCCAAGTTCGGACGGATTTATGGATTGATTTATTGCTTGTAAATAAACGCTATTAAGAGAGAAGAACAGCTTGTGGACTCGTCCTCACTCTTTCTCACACGGAGGCACCGTTGCAACTCTGCTAACTGCTTTAGGTAGCTCCTGATTGAAGCCTGCGCTGGGAAATACAGCAGAAGTTTTGCTCAGAGGGAGTGTACAGGACAAGCAGTAATGCATAGGTACTGGTGTGCAAAGTCCTATGCTGCTTAGGACAATAAAATATAAAAGACTGTCTCACCTCTTATACACACAACTGATCATTGTGCTCTGCAGGAAAGTGCTGCCTGCAGGTCGCATTTTATCAGGAAGTCCACTTTGTCTCTACAGTGTTTGTAACTGAGATAGAAAAGCTAGGAGACAAATCTCTCCTGGAACCTGGGTTACAGGTGCAAAAACAGAATGGCTTGTCACCATTCCCACCCCCCACCCCATGCAGCAGCACTTTCTATTTATTTTTTTTCAAAATGCATGAACTAATTCACAATTCATATCAGTGACACATTGTTAATATCACATTTTTAATTGTTGTTGTTGTTTAGTCATTTAGTCGTGTCCGACTCTTCGTGACCCCATGGACCAGAGCACGCCAGGCACTTCTGTCTTCCACTGCTTCCCGCAGTTTGGTCAAACTCATGTTTGTAGCTTCGAGAACACTATCCAACCATCTCGTCCTCTGTCGTCCCCTTCTCCTTGTGCCCTCCATCTTTCCCAACATCAAGGTCTTTTCCAGGGAGTCTTCTCTTCTTATGAGGTGGCCAAAGTATTGGAGCCTCAGCTTCACAATCTGTCCTTCCAGTGAGCACTCAGGGCTGATTTCCTTCAGAATAGCTAGGTTTGATCTTCTTGCAGTCCATGGGACTCTCAAGAGTCTCCTCCAGCACCATAATTTAAAAGCATCCATTCTTCGGCGATCAGCCTTCTTTATGGTCCAGCTCTCACTTCCATACATCACTACTGGGAAAACCATAGCTTTTACTATACGGACCTTTGTTGGCAAGGTGATGTCTCTGCTTTTTAAGATGCTGTCTAGGTTTGTCATTGCTTTTCTCCCAAGAAGCAGGCGTCTTTTAATTTCGCAACTGCTGTCACCATCTGCAGTGATCATGGAGCCCAAGAAAGTGAAATCTCTCACTGCCTCCAATTCTTCCCCTTCTATTTGCGAGGAGGTGATGGAACCAGTGGCCACGATCTTCGTTTTTTTGATGTTGAGTTTCAGACCATATTTTGCGCTCTCCTTTTTCACCCTCAATAAAAGGTTCTTTAATTCCTCCTCACTTTCTGCCATCAAGGTTGTGTCATCTGCATATCTGAGGTTGTTGATATTTCTTCCGGCAATCTTAATTACGGCTAGGGATTCATCCAGCCCAGCCTTTTGCATGATGAATTCTGCATATAAGTTAAATAAGCAGGGAGACAATATACAGCCTTGTCGTACTCCTTTCCCAATTTTGAACCAATCAGTTGTTCCATATCCAGTTCTAACTGTAGCTTCTTGTCCCACATAAAGATTTCTCAGGAGACAGATGAGGTGATCAGGCACTCCCATTTCTTTAAGAACTTGCCATAGTTTGCTGTGGTCAACACAGTCAAAGGCTTTTGCATAGTCAATGAAGCAGAAGTAGATGTCTTTCTGGAACTCTTTAGCTTTCTCCATAATCCAGAGCATGTTTGCAATTTGGTCTCTGGTTCCTCTGCCTCTTCTAAATGCAGCTTGCACTTCTGGGAGTTCTCGGTCCACATACTGCTTGAGCCTTCCTTGTAGAATTTTAAGCATAACCTTGCTAGCGTGTGAAATGAGTGCAATTGTACGGTAGTTGGAGCATTCTTTGGCACTGCCCTTCTTTGGGATTAGGATGTAGACTGATCTTCTCCAATCCTCTGGCCACTGCTGAGTTTTCCAAACTTGCTGGCATATTCAGTGTAGCACCTTAACAGCATCATCTTTTAAAATTTTAAATAGTTCAGCTGGAATACCATCACTTCCACTGGCCTTGTTATTTGCAGTGCTTTCTAAGGCCCATTTGACTTCACTCTCCAGGATGTATGGCTCAAGGTCAGCAACCACACTACCTGGCGTGTACGAGCATCCATATCTTTCTGATATAATTCCTCTGTGTATTCTTGCCACCTCTTCTTGATGTCTTCTGCTTCTGTTAGGTCCTTACCACTTTTGTTCTTTATTATGGTAATCTTTGTATGAAATGTTCCTTTCATATCTCCAATTTTCTTGAACAAACCTCTGCTTCTTCCCATTCTGTTGTTTTCCTCTATTTCTTTGCATTGCTCGTTTAAGAAGGCCTTCTTGTCTCTCCTTGCTGTTTTTTGGAAATCTGCAATCAATTTCCTGTATCTTTCACTATCTCCCTCGCATTTTGCTTGCCTCCTCTCCCCCGCTATTTGTAAGGCCTCGTTGGACAGCCACTTTGCTTTCTTGCATTTCCTTTTCATTGGGATGGTTTTCGTTGCTGCCTTCTGTATAATGTTGCGAGCCTCCATCCATAGTTCTTCAGGCACTCTGTCCAGCAAATCTAAATCCTTAAACCTGTTCCTCACTTCCACTGTGTATTCATAAGGGATTTGATTTAGATTGTATCTTACTGGCCCAGTGGTTTTTCCTACTTTCTTCAGTTTAAGCTTGAATTTTGCTATAAGAAGCTGATGATCTGAGCCACAGTCAGCTCCAGGTCTTGTTTTTGCTGACTGTATAGAGCTTCTCCATCTTTGGCTGCAGAGTATATAATCAATCTGATTTCGATGCTGCTCATCTGGTGATGTCCATGTGTAGAGTCGTCTCTTGTGTTGTTGGAAAAGCGTGTTTGTGATGACCAGCTTGTTCTCTTGACAGAACTCTATTAGCCTTTGCCTTTTTAATAGCAACTCTTTATTAGACACCACAAACATAAATGGGGGTCAGCCCCTGCAATAGCAGCCAAAACCATAAGTCATTTGAATAATTAATATTTACAAATGCCGGTGTGTGTAATGTGTTATGTAAAGACTCTCCTCCCTGAAAGAGAGGGGAGTGGTTGTGGGCGGGAGCCCGAACACCGCTCCTAGCAGGGGGCGTCGCCCCCTGCCTCCAGCTCACCTGGCTGGCACTCACGCCCCCCCCAGTGGCTGTCCAACCAGGTGCCATGGGGGGGGCGTGTCCAGCAGCCTTTATGCTGCAGTGCCAGCCTCTCTCCCTGGCCTCATTTCTCTTCGTCGCCCTGTGCTCTGCGGCGGAATCAGCTCACACCTCAGGCTGCATGGGTGCCACATGGACGGGATAATAACCCCAAACCTACGTCACACTACCTAAATGCCTTTAGATCGTTCATTGATGATTTTGAGCAGCATTTTTTCGAGCAATCCCTAACCCCATGCCCTCCGCTGCTACCCCTGATATGATACTAGATTCCCAGGTGGTTCCGGAGAGCCTGCCTTTCACCCAGGTTGATGACCTCCCAGGCACCTCTGCCGCCCTCTTCAACGATTCTCAGTTCTCAGGCACAGGCCCAAGCTCTCTAGCAGTAACTGCGGCAGTGCAAACTGGGCCTCTGGCCCTCAGAATCTGCATTGGGTGTATTGACAGAATCTGTCAATAACCCTGTTGCGTCCAGTTCTTCTGGTTCTTTGCAGAATATGCAGCCCAGCAGCTGGAGGGGGAGCTTCAGACAGCTGAGGGGGGACAAACCATCAGGTAAAAGACGCACCAAGAAGAAGCACGTCTGTAAGAAGAGCAAGTAAAAAAGGGGCGACATGGATGAAGAGTCAGAACAGCCTGTGCGCTTTCTGGGGTGGCCGCCACCATTAGCTATGATAAAAGTCCGAAGGAAGGCTTCCAGGATCCCTCTAGCATGCTGGGATCAAATTGAAAATAGCACCTGGTCTGTGGCGGTCGTCCCGTATGTTGAGAAGAAGCCATTAGATTCTTATCGCACGGGTAAGCTGGACCTGAGAAGGGAGCCAAAGCGCAAGGTATGTTGGGAATTCAATAAGGGGTCATGCCAAAGGCAGTCTTGTAAGTATCTGCACGAGTGCGAGAGGTATGCAGGGGTACTCCCAGCCGTAGCATGTTACAAAGGGAAGCAGCCCTTTCGGGAAGGCGGGGTTCCAGTGCCAGAGAAGCCCCCGCAGCAGGGAACAGACGATAGGAACCCTCCGGGTCTAGCGTTTCCCTGATCCAGCTCCCTCCTCTCCGCATTCTTCGATCGAATTCTTCGATCGAGCACTAAGACTTATCCGGAATGTTGGTTACGAGGCACTCTTGGCAAAATGTGACATAGAGTCAGCCTTCTGTCTATTGCCAGTTCATCCCAATGACTCTCATTTGCTGGGATTCAAATTTCAAGGGAAATATTACATTGTCAAGGCTATGCCGATGGGTTGTTCTGCAGCCGGCTCGGCCTTTGAGACATTTAGCACTTTTGGGACTGGGCCTTGCGCTACAGAACCAATTCACCTGGGGTGACACGTTACCTCGGTGACTTTCTACTCATTGGGAAGCCCAATACTGCGAATGTGCCTCCCTTCTGGAGGCCTTTTCGGCTTTGGCCCAGGAGCTGGGAGTTCCCTTCACAGCAGATAAGGCGGACCCTCAACGCACCTTACTTGCCTGGGTATAGAGCTTGACACAGCAGCTCAACCCGCCCGCCTGCCAGTGGGGAAAATAGTTGCCCTTAAGGAAACAATTCGTCAAACCCTTCCCAAAATAATAATAATAATAATAATAATAATAATAATAATAATAATAATAAAGTCGCTCTTAGACAGGTCCAGTCCTGGCTGGATTATTTCAACATCGCATGTAGAGTAGTTTCACCAAGCCGCCCATTTCGCTCCTGCTTAGCCAGGTGTCAGCGGGCCTCAAGCATCCGCACCATAGAGTAAGACTTCCCAAGTCGGTCAAGGCCGATTTTGATGATGGGGATCAGATTTCTGGAACACTACAACGGAGTCTCCCTATGGCTGGAAATCCTTAATTTGGCCTCTGATTTCCAGGTCCACTCCAATGCGCCTTCTGTGCCCGCCTAGCCAGGCCGTCAGTTGGTCTTAGACACCCGCACCACAGGGTCCGCCTCCCCAGGTTGGTCGAGGCAGAATCCGGAGGCGTGGATGACTTTTCTGGAGAACTACAATGGGGTATCTCTATGGCAGGATGTCTTGAATCTGTCATCAGACTTCCAGGTCCAATCGGACGCGGCTGGGTCCTTAGGCTTTGGCTTGTACTTCAAGGGGCGCTGGTGTGCACAACAATGGCCGACGGCATGACAAGGTCAGGCCATCACGCGGGAGCTCACCTTTCTTGAGTTCTTTCCAATAGTGGTGGCCGTTCACATCTGGACGGAAGATTTTCGAGATCACCTGCGTGTGCTTCAGGACCGACAACCTGGCGGTCGTGAACATTCTAGCCAGGCAGTCATCTCGGTCTGAGAGGGTCTCCTCCCTTCTGCGGGCGTTCGTCCTCCGATACCTCGCTTCCGGTCGCTTGCACCTGGAGCACAGCTGTTGCCCGAACCCTTTCCGGTGCACCTGTGGAACGTTGGAGACGCAAAGTGATACAGGGAGTGGCACCCTCCACTCTCAGGTCCTACAAGAAGGCCTGGTGTGATTTCCTTGGTTTCAGGTCTGGGTTATCTGGGCTCTCACATGACGTACCTCCTACCACTGACGATGTCTTGCAGTACCTTTCCCATCTCGATGATCTGGGACGCGCTCCTAAAACCTTAAAGATTCACGTAGCCGCCATCAGCTTCTTTTCAAAAGCTACATTTGCTCATGACCCGGGTAGCGACTTCTTGATCCTAGAGCCATTGAGGGTTGGGGCAGGTCACAACCTCACAGGGCCGAGGGCCGTAAGCCAATTTCTTACGGGTTGTTATCACAGATACGCATAAAACTCAGGTCAATTTGCTGGTCCAGGTTCGAAGCACGTCTCTTTCTGCAGCATACGCTATCGCCTTTTGGCGCGCTTAGAGTTGGTGAGGTGGTGTTTGAAGTTAGTGCACAAGGTTCAACACGCGGCCTCCTGTGCGAGGACGTGCAGTTGTCCGATACTAACGTCACAGTGCGTATATGTCAGTCCAAGACTGATCAGGCTAGTAAGGGTGTCCTAGTTAAGCTCACGGCGTCGGCACAGGTGGGCCCATGCCCGGTAAAGGACACTAGGTGGTACCTCTACCTCATATGCGACCTGCAGCTTTACCCTACTTATCTGCCTTTTCTTTTCTGTCTTTTACCCCCAGCTATGCTCAGGAGAAGCGTGTGGATTTGCGGCCACAGTATAGTTCATTGGGCCCGCGTACGAGCGGTGAGCTGCGGCCTTGCACACAATCTTGGCCTTCCACATGGTGTTCGAGTTTCCTGGTTTCCGAGAAGAGGCATGCGTTGGGAGGAGCTTATGCCATTGCTGTGGGAGAAAGTAGCCAAGTTCGGCCCTCCCGACATCCTTGTGATTCATTTGGGGGAGAATGATCTCACTAACAGAAGGAGTGTGGACTTGTTGTGGAGCATAAAAAGAGACTTGAATGCATTTGCAGCCGTGTGTCCCAGAACAACGGTGTTCTGGTCCTCCTTCTTGAAAAGAACTGTTTGACGCGGTGCGCAAAGCTGTATGGCCATTGAAAGAACCAGGAAACTCGTAAATCGGGCGGTAGCCCGTTGGGTGCGCTTTATGTATGGCCGAGTCATTTATCATGACCGTATCCGGATCAGCGACCAAGCTTTGTACCGGAATGACGGTGTTCACCTATCGGATCTGGGGAACGACATTTGGTTAGCTAGTGTCAGCAGAAGTGTCTGGGATTGGTTGCAGCTTTGAAGGTATTGGCGGCGAGCCTTTAGCTCGGGTGGCGGTTAGGCATTGGAATAATGTGTTGTGGTGTGTCGAAGTGCTAGGTGTGGCCATCGCCTATGCCTTCAATTTCTAGGGGTATTCCGTTAAAGGAATCTGGCGGTCGTGTATTCCGTCCGAAGCCTGCTTGGTGGGAGGCCATGGCACGACCCTCGGTGACATCAGGGGTGAGCCTATAGTTGGATTAGCATCAACAGGTGATGAACCCCTGGTGAATAAACCCACTTGTTTCGCGATCCAATGCCTAAGCCAATACCTTTTCATTGCTGTAATCAATAAAGTTGTGGCCTTTTCTAGCCCATTAACCTTATATCACGTGTCCCTGTGTCTTCATTTCACTTCGCGGGGTTCGGGTCCTCGAACCACAAAGTACTGTGTTAGATTTGAACTAACATGTTTGGGGTGGGAAGGAGAGGCAAAGCAGCACATGGAAGGCAGCAGCCAGTGATCTAGCAGCAATCTCATAGAATCTTATGTTATAAGAATTTTAAGGTCATATATATATATATATATATATATATATATATATGTTGATCTGGTTATCAGATCATGTTCCCAACACCTTAAGTACCCACCACCTAAAGAACAATAAAACTATCACTGCATATCCTTGCCAAGGATGGGCTGTGGGAACACCTGGCCTCAGGAAACCCATCAATGGATGTTCATTGTTCCCCTCGAGGGAGGGGTGCTGTGTACTTGACTGTATATCCCAAGGATTATGGAGGAGGGTGGTATTTAAGTTGAGTACGTGACCTCTCCCTTAGAGGATTATGGCGGAAGACGATGTCCAAGTCCGCCTTTCTTTTTGAAGCAAAATGCCATTGAAATGGGGGAGAGATGCCCTCGCATGAAGTCTTGGGTTTGCAGTTTTGGGAGAGTGAAGACTGTCCGCGGTGCTGGGGAGTGAGCAGGCTGGCAAGGCCCCCTGGATTTGGAGGTCCTAGGCTTCAGCCTACTTAGCCTATACATAAATCCTGCCCTGGTTAGAGGTAGTCTAGTCGCACTGTTAGCCAGGAAGGCCAACAGCTAACCAGCCTAGTATGTCAGGCCAGACGAACGGTGTTGTGTCACAGTACCTACTGTGGGTTATTTATTGTGTTTCCCAGGAAAGTCGGATTTAAAGTCCCGACTGCAGTATAAAAGTAAGGCTAGCACTAAAAATCAAAATCTTAAGATCCAAATCCAAAGAGATGAACTCTATGGCTATATGGAAGGCAATGTGTCTGCAAGCATTGGAGTTAGTATCTAGAGATTTTCACCATTTGACAGAATTTAAAAACAAAACTTCAAATATGCTAAAATCCAACAAAAATCTATGCACATACAAATTCATAATCAGGATAAATACCTGTAAGCCCTAACCATTTTTCCTGTAGCATAAGGGGGCAGAAAGTCTGCTGATGGTAAAAGGCTAAAATGATGGGGGCGGGAATTGAAATTGAAATCTTATGGGCCTTGGCCATTTTCCTGTACATAAGTGGGGGGGTGGGGAGAGAATTTAGTCTGCTCGTGGCTGAAATGACTAAGAATATATTTGAAATTTATGAATTCTGACTCTCTGGCCATTTAACTCATACATAAGAGAGTGGTTGATTGTTCCCCTAATGACACAAAATAATAACTCATATTTTTTAATAGAGGTCTGTACCCCAATCTCCTGTACATAAAGGTCTGTTTAATACAAGAAACATGATCCATTAACGCTGAGGCTTTAGTAAAGATTTAGTTTGACCAAATTTGTATTACTGGCTTTGGTGAAAACCTTGCTGGGTTTCTGGTTTTTTTTTTTCTGTGTGTGTTTTTTTTAAAAAAATCTAACCCTATTTTTAAATCTACTCCTTAACCCTTCCCTTCCATTTTTCAAATGGTAATTTAGCCAAGAGGTGCAACACTTTAAATGGTATAATATTTAAGGCCATACTACCCTGAACACACCCAATCTCGTCTGATCTTCAAAGCTAAGCAGGTCTGGCCTGATTAGTACTTGGATGGGAGACCGCCTGGGAATACCGGGTGCTGTAGTACGATATGGATGCAACGCAGCTGCAAACTGCTAGCTTGAAAACATCACATGATGGGAATGTTGGGACTGTCCGTGGGAAACAGTGGGACAGTCAGTTCACAGGGCAATGCACCGGAATTTGCTCAGAGTGTAATTTGAGACCTTCCTCTTGCGTATGTACAGGAAGTACAGGAAGTCTTTGTCACTTGATTGCTGGAGTTTGAAGAGTACAGACACGTTTTCTGTAATGCTGAAGAGACAGAAATAAAAGCATGTAAATACGTTTCTGTCTATCTCCTTTCCCTGCCGGGGGAGCAGGAGGGAGTGGGTGTGCTCTTCCCACGCTGGGAAGAATCGCCTATCGAGACCTAGCCTGGATCTTGCTGGGGAATGCAGCCAGGGAGGTCAACCGGAGACCAAGCCGGGTGCCTGGGAAAGTTGCCAGTTTCTCCCTATATAGGCTTCATTTCCAACAATCTCATCTGATCTTCAAAGCTAAACAGGTCTGGCCTGATTAGTACTTGGATGGGAGACCGCCTGGGAATACCGGGTGCTGTAGGCTCCCAGATTCAAATGGAAAATGGGTCAGCAGAACATGGAGCAAATACGCTCCTTCAGATATCTGGGAATCCTTTTCACTGAGACACTATCATGGAAGGGGGCACATTGAGGCTACGAAACTCAAAGCGCAGAAAGCTTGTGGGGCATTAATGAAATTCTATTTTACGGTGGGTGGTCAGCTATTGGAACCTGCGTTGAAAATCTTTGCCAGTAAAGTGGTCTCCCAGATGCTTCATGGAGCATATGGGGCAAGGACCCAAATGCCAACAAAGCCTTAGAAATAGTGCAGAATAAATTCCTCAGGAAAGCGCTTTCACTCTCCAACGGGACTCCAGCTGTTCTTCTCCATGTTGAAACTGGCGTGACAACAATACAGGCTAGAATTGATTACCTGTGCTTAAATTATGTGAAAAGACTTATTACAAGATTTTCAGGTGACTATGAAGATGGACAAGAGGCACTTAAGAGATTGTCTCTTTAGGTCTGATGCAGAAAGGGATCTAACCATGATGGCTTCTACCAAGAGTTTGCCATGGTTCCCACTTATTAAAACAGAGCATACCCGGGTTAGTTACCTGTCAAAGCTCCCACTTGCTGTACTTAGAATCGCTTTCACAGAATTACGATTCCAATCCATGCCCTTGGCAGTGTTGGATGGACGCTACGGCAAAGTACATTACAAAGAGAGACTTTGTGTGGGCAACCCTGTGTGGAGGACCTGTGCCACTATTTATTGCAGTGCCTGTTATATATATACCCAAGAGACTGATTCATAAAACCCCTGTTTCCGAATGAAACTCACTTGAATAGGGACTTCCGCGTAGTCTTTGCTCACGGTCAGATGTGTCTCTCCCACTCTGCCAAGGTTGGGAGGTACGCGTTCGTTAGCGGAGCTAGAAGGGGGAGCTAAGGCTAAGCTGACCCCGAAGCCTTGGAAGGAGATTCCAGGGTGATATGGCGTTGCTGCAGCACGAAGAAGAGGACCCCCAGACCATTTTCAAGCTCCTAAAAGCTGAGCAAGAAGGGGGAGAACTTCTTCGGTGCTAGTTCCTGCAACCCTCCGCTGACGAGAAGCTCGAGCCCGTGGGTATGTCTATGGCTACACTTCTAACAAACTGAAGCAAACCTAAACGATTAGCCTAATTTACTTACTGAACTTGCTAATTTACGATTAAAACAAAGCGTTTGATCTTAAAACAAAGTGTTTGAACCTAAATGGCTTTTTGCAACTGACCAAGATTTACCTACAAGCTATACGAGACTGGTTTTTTTTTCAAAAAAGACGTCTATTCCATTAATACCTAAGACGTTTTAGCCATCTTTTCCTGCTGGAGTCATGATCAAAAAGATTACCTGTGGCTTCATTAGTGTTGCGACAGAAATAAACCAAGAAGTCATGAAGAAGAAATAATAAAAAAGACCCTTCCCAAGTGGTGAAATATATAAAGGGGTTTCCAGACTCTTCAGTATAAAATTAACTGTTGTTCACAAGTTAGTTTTCAACTGTCTGTTCACGCTGGCAAAAGGAACATAAGAGGCCAGAGACTCCCAGAGAACGGTGGTGATTGAGAGAGTGATTGATTACAAAGTTATAAAACTGTCACAAGACTGATAAACATCGCCTCCCCTCTCCCAAGAAGTGTGGCTATCCTCCCTTTCTGGGGGTTTCTGCTTTTCTTCGGCTGTGGACTGCTACGGAGTATAAATCAATTTAGTAACAGCAAAGAGTACTTCTGCTGACTCACGCGCTCCGACATTTTCTTAGACCGACATTTCCTGGTTTGAGGAACGAAAATGAACTGTATTAGACTGACATAGATTGAGAAGGGGGTCGAAAATCACAGAGAGGGAGTGACTCAAACAGCGACATCAGCTGGTGAAAGAAAACTTTACACTCTTTTGAAAAAGACGTTCCTCTAATAAGACTTATAAGAGCAATTACAGGGATTTTTGCAAGATCTGCAACTAGTGAAGATCCCAAAACGCTGCATCATAATCTGCTGAAAGAGACAAGGTTTCATAAATTTTTATAGACCCTATACCCCATTACTGGAATAGCATTCCTATTACCTCTGGAAAAGTAACATCTAGAGAGAACTTAATAGCACATAACATTATACCATTGTACATTATTAATTGAAAATACTCTCCAGCTCTTTTCTTATTATTTAAATATACTTTTCGTATTTTCTTCCCCCCTCTTTATTTCTTTACAAATTATAAATTGCATTATTATTATTTTTTCTTTTGCTTTATTTTTCTCTTACCCTCCCATCCTTTCTTTGTTTCTTTTGTAATTTTTTTTGTGTTTTTGTTTTGTTTTGTTTCTCTGTTTGTTTCATTTTTGTTGTTTTTCTGGTTGTTTTTGTGTGGTTTTCAACTTGTGTGGTTTTGTCTTGTGTGTGTTTTTTTTTTGTTGTTTCTGTTTTTTGTTGCTGTTTTTATTCTGTTTTTGTTTGCTTTGCCTTTCGCTATCTATTGGTAGCTAATGCATCTGATATTAGCATCAGATGTCTTTAGCTTTGTTGCAAGGTGCTGATTAACTGAACCGCTAACCTGTTTAAAGATTTATATATATGATGTATTACCCTGAATGATTAAGTGAACGCAAGGATTGCAATCATTTATTATATTTATTTGATCTGATGAATTTGTGATATTGCTGTATTGATGCCTGGCTGTAACTAATTAGATAATTGTTCATAATCAATTTAAAATATATTTAGTGAAACTGGGAATATAAAAAATTAGTGGATACATAGGCCGGAGATTACTATCAGACTGGTAAAATTGTTGTAATTGTATTAAGAAAGATTGAACTTAATTGACATTCATTAATTATCACATTGGAAATATTGACACGATTGTATTAAGAAAGATTGAACTTAATCCATATCCAATCTGTAAGACAGAAGGAAAGAGAACAAATTACCTAGTGAGCTAATTGAATTTCTTAGTGATGTATGGTAAAAAACCAACTGTGTCAGGTTCTGCGGCAGTTTCAGCCTCACAAATCAGGAGAACTTCTGTAATTGACATGGATCAACCACTAGATATGAGAGAATTAATTTTAAGTTTGAAGAAAGATATCCAAGATTTTAAAAATAATGTAAATGAAAAGGCAAAAGCAACAGAAGAAAAACTTATTTCAATGGGAGTTAAAATAGATGAAAATGTGAAAATAGCAGCTGAGTTATCAACTCAGGTCAACAATTTAGTACAAAAAAATTCAGAACTGACGAAAATAGTGCTAGACCTTAAAGGTAAAACACAGAACCTAGAGGAAGCTCAGAAAAAATTACAAAATGAAAATAGAGAGTTGAAAAGGGAATGCGATAAGATAAGGAAAGAAACAGCAGATCTGAAAGCACAGCAGGTTTCAACTTTGGACTCTATTGCGATGTTGCAAATGCAGAGAAGGGAGAATACCCTAAGATTCAGAGGACTAACAGAGGACGCAGAGGAAATAATTGAGAAAAAAATCTCAAAAGAGCTAGCAGCTTGGTTAGACCTACAAGAAGAAGTAGCACAAAAAATAGAAAAAGCATTCAGAGTCAGGACGAATCGACGCGATCTGGACAACAAAGGATTTATTAAATAATATTACAAAAGCAGAAATCCATCCAAGGACAATTTCTGATCACAGCGCGGTCTGGGTTAATTTTAAAGGAAAAGAAGAAAAGGTTAAAAGGTGGCAACTTAATGAGAGTATGCTAAACGATGAAAAAATTGTACAGAAGGCCAAGCAAATCTTAGAAGAATATTTTAAGTTTAATTTAAATCAAGGAGTTGATCTAGAGACGGTTTGGGACGCGGGTAAAGCCGTCATAAGAGGCTTCTTTATACAACAAAACGCATTCCAAAGGAAAATAAAGGAGAAGAAGAAAATGGAGATCTGGGAGGAAATTAGAAAAAAGGAAAGGATCCTTTTCCAAAAACCAGATGATGAACTAATTAAGCAAAGTATAAAAATTTTACAGACGCAATTCTCCATGATAATAAATGAAGAGATAGAATGGAAGATAAAATGGTTGAGACATAGAAATTTTGAGTTTGCAAATAAACCTGGTAAACTTCTGGCCTGGCAATTAAAGAAGAAAAAGGAAGATAGAATTATCAATAAAATTAAAATTGAAGACAAATGGATTCAAGAACCGAAGGAAATTAGTAAAAACTTTGCTAGTTTTTTCGGAAAACTATATAAAGAAGGTCCAGAGACTCTAGAAAAAATAATTGATTATTTGGGCAAAAATAAACTACCAATAATACCTAAGGAAAAAACTGAAATCTTGAACTCACCAATAACAGCTATGGAGGTGCAACAAGCTATACAGAGATCAAAATTAGGAAAGACACCGGGCCCAGATAGTCTTCCAGCTAATTACTATAAAAAGTTAGAACAAGCATTATTTCTTCCCATGAAAGACCTAATGAATAATATTCTGGCAAATGGAAAATTTCCGAAAACATGGAAGGACAGCTTTATTACTCTTATCCATAAGCAGGGAACAGATGCCTCAAACATGGCCAATTACAGACCCATTGCACTGCTAAATACCGATTACAAGATATTCGCAGACATTCTTGCAAATAGATTAAAAATGGTGCTGAAAGAGATAATTCATAAAGATCAAACCGGATTTCTTCCCGGACGATTTATGCAATCCAATATTAGATGTGTGATTAATATATTAAAATATTTGGATATTAAAATTGATAAACCAGCAGCTATTATGTTGGTAGACGCTGAAAAAGCTTTTGATAACGTGTCCTGGAAGTTCATGAAAAAATTAATGGAAGAAATCGGACTGGGAGAAAATATTTGTAAAGGAATAAATGCCATCTATTCGGAACAATATGCAAAATTGATCATCAACGGAAGAATTACTGAGGAGTGCAAAATAAACAAGGGAACCAGACAGGGCTGCCCACTGTCTCCACTGATATTTATCTTGGTGATGGAAGTCTTGAACAATCAGATAAGAAGGGATCAGCTTGTTAAAGGCATCACTCTGGGACACAAAACATATAAAATTAAAGCTTTCGCGGACGATCTACTTGTTATGACTGAAAACCCTAAAGAAAGTCTGAAAAGAGTGCTGGAACTGATTAAAGAATTTGGAGAAGTGGCAGGCTTTAAGCTGAATATAACAAAAACAAAAATGCTTGTTAAAAATGTAACCACAGAAGAAAAGGACAACTTAGAAAAAATATTGGGCCTGAAAATCTCTTCAAAAGCGAAATACTTGGGTATTTGGATCACCCCCAAGAACATAAACTTATTTCAGGATAATTACACCAAAACTTGGCTAGAGATTAGAAAAAACTTGGTAACCTGGAGTAAACTAAAATTAACATTTCTGGGTAGGATTTCCATTATAAAGATGAATGTGCTTCCAAAATTAATCTTTTTATTTCAAATGATTCCGATACTGGGTGAAGCAGGTTGTCTCAAGATTTGGCAAAGAGAAATTTCCAAATTTCTGTGGGAAGGGAAGAAACCTAGGATTAAACACCTGATCTTAATAGACATAAAAGAGAGAGGAGGCTTTTCCCTACCCGATCTAAAACTTTACTACAAGGCAGCCTGTTTCACCTGGCTAAAAGATTGGTGCATGTTGCAGGATCCGGACCTCCTGGACCTGGAAGGGTTTGACAACCGTTGGGGATGGCACGCCTACCTAATATATGGAAAAGCGAAAATTCATAAAAAATTTACCAGCCATATAATAAGAGAGTCACTCTTTGCTGTATGGGAAAAATATAAAGACCTGATGGTGCCTAAAGTCCCGTGGTGGACTTCTCCAGTAGAAGCCATAGCAGTAAAACGGAAAAATACTCAGGAAAGCTGGCCAACATATAAAATACTTCTAAAAAATGAAGATAACCAAATAAAATTTAAAAAATTTGAGGAAATAAGAGAACACATTTCAGACTGGTTCCAATACCATCAGTTATTTGAAAAATTTAAATCTGACAAATAAAAGGGGTTCTCAGTAGATATTTCCCGATTCGAATCAGATCTTGTAAACTCTAAAAGAAAAACTCTTTCCAAAACTTACCGACTCCTCCTTGACTGGACAGTCAAGGAGGAGGAGGTAACAGTGGCAATGGTGAGGTGGTCCCAGGATTTTGGCCATTCAATAACCATGGCCCAATGGGAAAATTTATGGAAGATCAATTGGAAATTCACAAACTGTTACACGATTAGAGAGAACTTTCAAAAAATGCAACATCGATGGTATCTAACACCATGGAAACTTTCAAAAATGTATAAAAATGTGTCAAGTAATTGTTGGAGATGCGGAGACTCAGGAACATTCTACCATATGTGGTGGACATGTAGGAAAATACAGGTATTCTGGGAGAGTATACATGCAGAACTGCAAAAAATGTTAAAGATCTCTTTCAATAAAAAACCAGAGGCCTACCTCCTGGGAATAACAGATTTGGATATTCCACAAAAGAGGAAGGGTATCTTTTTATATGCGACGGCGGCAGCAAGAGTTTTGATCGCAGCAAAATGGAAGAGTAATGAAATCCCCTCTATACAAGATTGGATCCAAAAGCTGACAGAATATGCCGAATTAGATGGTTTATCAGAAAAGATAAAGAATAAATCAAAACAGGAATTTGTTTCTAAATGGGAGGTTTTCAAAGAATATCTGAAAAATAAATATAGTAGTTTAAATTCTGTTGCAGCATTCGAGGAACTTCAGTAATAGTTGCTAGGTAGATAGAAGAAATTAGATTTATTGAGAATAAGTTTAATTATGAAAAAAATGTGTATTGGCAGTAAGTAACATGAATTTGAAATATGGAATAGACGGGAAGTTGGGTCTTTAGTGTTAAGACCAATAGATGTTTTATTGTTTGCCAAGAAAATTATGTGGCTATGGTTATTTTTGTAATTTGTGTGTAATTTGGTATTTGTGTTTTTTTGTGTGTTTTTTTCTTGTTGTATAAATAAATAAATAAATTTTAAAAAAAGAAACTCACTTGAATAGGGTGGAAAGGGTGAAATGGCTGCTGAGTGATGCTGATGGCTTTGTAACTTATAAGGTAGCACTCTATGTGTTGGCAGCTAAGAAGAACAGGAGGAAAGAACTAGATAAAATAGCGGTCAACTGCAAAGGGGATTCGGATATTTAATTTGGCACATTTTACTAGAGAATCTTCTGCTATTCTGTTTTATGCAACAAACAATCTTAGTAGTTGTGACCGTGGTTTATATTGTATGTGTGGTGCCTGATGATTTTTATGGTTATTGCTGTTTTTCCTTTTGTTATTTTTCTGAATGATGCCATGGCCTATGGCTAGTGCAATAAAAGTCTATGATATTGATGCTGATGCTGATATAATAGATTTGCTGAATCATGAATTCTGTACATGTATAGAGGCTATGTCAGCTAGAGAGAAAGAGAGAAAAGAAAAGAAAAGAAAAGAAAAGAAAAGAAAAGAAAAGAAAAGAAAAGAAAAGAAAAGAAAAGAAAAGAAAAGAAAAGAAAAGGGAGGTTTAAACCAAGAGGTGACAAAGTTGTGCTCTGCACATGAAACTTTATTCAAATTTCTTATTGTAAAACTGGGAACCATTAAGGGAACTGAAGTGAGAAGTACCCCTTTGTGTGTGCCTTGCATAAAATGTAGGTTGCCCTAAACCTTTGCTCCAGGGACTACTTAAGGGAAGACAAAAGGGTTAAGTACTGGACCATCTGGACTATCAAAAGTTAAGAGGTTGCCAAGTTCCACCCTAACATGCAAAATACTCTCCACAGGGTAAATTAACAAGTTTTGTCCCTTCGTTTCTTCCACAGCCAAAACTAAGTGAGGTAAATTGAGCAGAGTGAGGAGAAAATAACAGTAGTAATTATAAGGAAAAGTGATAATAATATTAAAATGAATAAAGTGCTTAACGCTAAGATTTTTATTGTTTGCAGCTTCTCAATAAAACTCAAGAATATTCTCCCCTTTTTGGCTTTTTACCCCTTCCCTTTCTAACTGTCTCTTTAAGTCCCCAAAACCCTGCCCCCTTACAGGATATCCTTTCTACAGATGTGTTACTACAGACCCAATGATGAAAAAACCCCAGCCCAATTCTTCGTGACCACAAGACTATTTATTACCTGCAACAACAACAAAAGACATAAGAGTGGCCACAGCAATTTCTTTCCGAAGGATATAGACTGATGGGGAGGAGGGGATGACAAAAAGGGGGAAGTTGAATTGTAAAGACATTTTCTCACTTTTTGATCTCAAGACTTTGTGCCCTGTGATTGAAGAGATATGTAAAAGCAGCAAGAATTGTCTCAAAATCACATGATTTCCTCAAGACATCCAACTGGTGTGGAATTATTTGTATGTTGTGTGCATTATGTGTTATTATGTAGGAATGCTGAAATGTGTCTGACAGTATGTTATTTCCACAAAGGGGGGACCCAATTTGTGTGTGTAAATGTTTTTATGTTTAATGCATAGTGTTTTAATGTATAGTGTCTTATTGCTTACACCCCAACGGAGGTTCTCACGCATTTTACCTTTCTAATAGATCAGGCTATTGTGTAGGCCAGTATTTAGATTAGATCAATTTATGACCACATTTCCTTGTCCCACCTGGCACTCTGCAGTGTGCCAACCTTCTCTGTCCATATTTAAATTGTTTTAATTCATTTCACCAAGAAAAAGCTTCAGGATCCATGAAACAGGAGATATATCAAGGTGTATATGCTTTGATTTAGCAGGAATGATCTCTTATAGAGTTAATTTGCCTAATTTGGACAAGTGCCCCTTTTTAGAATGGTTTTTCACAGATTGGTTTGAAAAGTTGAAAACCATGGGGCTATATAAATTATAATTGGGCTCAGTTCTAACTGGGTAACTCCCTTTAAGAGCAAGTGGGAGTAGAAGTAGAAGAGATGCTAATGGATATTGATAAAATTTTCAGGATTAAATCAGAAAGATCAGACACTTATAAAGGGCCAGGAGATTGCTATTTTTTTTTTAATTCAAGACTTATAAAGGACAAAATATTACAACAAAAGGGCCAAGTGAAGCTAATAATAGATGACAGGCCCATCAAAATATTTAAGGAAATCCCAAAAAGAATTTTGAGAAAAAGGCAGAATTATAAGACAGTAACAGAAGCTCTCTAATTCTCTTTTTTAATAGCAATCATGGGGGGGGGGGAGGTTCCAAGATGGCGACAGCTTAGCAAGCAGGCTTCGGAGCTCCGCAGATAACAGGACTATAATTAGCATTGATTGCCACCCAGGGAAGTAATTTTTCCTTTTTTTACTTCTCTACTTTTAAACTTACAAACCTACTGAGATTCTAACAGCACCTTCTTGTCTATGCTATGAGAAACATATTGGGCAAGTTCTGTGAAGCATCCTGGGCAGGCCGCCAGCTGCTAGCTATTAACCGCCAACTCGCTTCTATACTTTGTTCCTGAAACTCCTGGCAGTCTCCACACGGAGAAGCTCTTAAATTGAACAAACTGAGCACTTTCTATTTTTTCTCTCTTTTTTTGGTTGGGGAAACCTCTCCTTGTTTACTCCCCACGGCGATGCTATGCCTGCTAGTAAACGCTACAGGAACCCAGAGGATGTAGCTCTCTCACTGGTTTCCAAACAATCTAAAATAGAGGACTTTTAAAACAAATCTGCTTTTATAGTTCCAACAAAAAACTGGTTTTCTCCCCTTGAAGATGATTGTGAGTGTGGGGAGAGTATTCAAGGTGAGAGTGTGGAACTGGATCCAGCAATGGGGCAAGTTGATCCTGTGCCGCTCAGAGAGGAAGGAATAACAAGTAGGGAGAGCACCCAATTAACTCTAATCACTGCGAGAGGCCAAGTTACAGGGAACCAGGCAGAGGGCCTTCTCGGTAGTGGCGCCCGCCCTGTGGAATGCCCTCGCATCAGATGTCAAAGCGATAAACAACTACCTGACATTCAGAAGACATCTGAAGGCAGCCCTGTTCAGGGAAGTTTTTAATTTGTGACATTTTAGTGTATTTTTCATCTTTGTTGGAAGCCGCCCAGAGTGGCTGGGGAAACCCAGCCAGATGGGCGGGGTACAAATAAATTATTATTATTATTATTATTATTATTATTATTATTATTATTATTATTATCATATCTTCCAACAAATTAGAGGTATTGCCTCTCAAATAACCCAATTATTCAAAGAGGTCCACAGTTTATCAGTGGACAAGCAGGCATTAACAGAACACCATAGTACCAAAGGGAATTGGCGACAAGAGCAGACCCCTAAGCTCAACATAGAACGTGCAGAGGCTCTTAAAACAAACTCTTCTTATTTAATCTTCCAACCAAAAAAGATCTGCATGACAATTTGTGGAAGGCCAGATCAAACTCCTAGCTGGAAAGGTGCCCAGCGTTCCCAACGACATTTATCAGACTTACTTGGCATTGGACTTACAGAGATCGACCTCGTTAGGACTGAACTATTGAATACCACAAATCAAATCCAAAAAATTATGTTAACTTTTTCCTCTACTAGACTGCCCTCACTGATTCACAAGCTGAAATTCAGATTGTCAAGCAGAGGAGTTTTTCCAACTCGGGTATTTCACAATTCTATTGTTGCACCCTTATGTAAGATGAGGACTGGTGCTTCAGAGGGGCCCACAAAACCAAAGCCTGGATCCCCAATGGAAGTAATGACATCACAAAAAAACTTGACAGGTGGGGAGGAAACAGACTTGCCTGAGTTGAATTCGCAGGATCATGCCCAACATCAAAAATAACCAGGTGAGCCAAAAGGAACAGCCGATTCCTCTAGACAATCATCTTCAGGAATCTGAGCACTCTGTAAATCCTTTGAAAGAGGATTTTCTCAGGTCCTTTAGGAATCTCCCTCAGGAAGAGCAACAAACAGTTATCAAGAGGCTTGATCTTATGAGCCAGACATTGAAAGAGATTAAAGAACCGGAGGTAAAGACTGACAATAGACCCAATGGCCACAACAGAATGATAACTATAGAACCACCAGAGTATTGGACAAAGATGAGATATTTAGAAGAGGAGGAGTCAGGAACTACACCCAAGGAATCTCTGCTGGTGAGCAATTTGCAAAGAAAAGGCCCAGTGATTACAAATGTGAGTACTTTATGTACGACGACTGAAATAATCGAACATCTGGATTATTCCACTAGCATTAGCAATACTCTGTTGCCTCAAAAACTGGTAAACTCCGAGAGTACATTGGCCAACAATTGACTAAGAGTAAATCACTGTAAAACAATTAAACTTCTCTCATGGAATGTAACAGGGTGGACGAACAAGATCCAAGACAGTGATTTCTGTTCTTATCTACAAACACATGATATCATCTTTCTCCAAGAAACCTGGGCAAAAGAGGTCACTATGGTTGAATTACAGGGTTTTACAAGTTACACTCAACCAGCTCTTAAAACTGTAAAGTATGGAAGGCCTAGTGGGGGGCTGGCGGTGCTGGTGTCAACCTCTCTTATTTATTTATTTTTTTTAAATAATATTTATTAGAAATTTCCAATTACAACAAAATAAAAAGAACAAAACATCCCAATTTAAAATCTTATTTTCAATAACATCTTTCCAGGACTTCCCCTCCCCTCCCCCTCTTGTATTCCAATTCTTACAAATAAATTCAGCAAGTTCTTATCCCAGATTTTGAACTTATTATCATTAGCCCAATTTTAAAAATATTTTCCCATCCCCTAAAATCGACCTGTTCCCTTCCACGCGTTGCCCCCTTTAATATACAATACAAATTAAAATAATCAAATATAATTAATTAATATAAAATTATAAAATATAATTAAGATAATCAAATATAATTTTACGCCCTTTGGATTCCAAATTTCCCTCCCCCCTTTCCCGGTTGCGTTCCCAATGTTCATCAACGTCTGATGTCTTCCTGGAGCTCCCACATCTATCTAGGCCATAGTCCTTTACCAGTCATTTTTAATTTCGAATGTCCAATCTTGGAAGGAGTCTATCTCAAAAAGGCCCATTTCTTCCATCCAGATTTTTATATTTAGGAGTAAAAACTCCAATTTTATTTCTTTAGACCTTTCAAATCTGGATGTCCCAAATGTTCCCACTTCCAACTTTATCCAATTCTTGTTGTTCTTGTTGATCTCTCTCCTCCTTTTTTTTTTTTTTCCTGCTCTCCTGCACAAATGTTCTAATTCCAAAAACTTCTAATTCCTCTGCAGAGGCTCTGTTATTCAGGAACAAAGCATTATGCCAAGTCCCTTCCATTCTTCAATAGATAAATCTATTGTCTCCTTTAGTGTGTAGACCTCTGTAGACAAAATAGTGTTCCATTTCTGCAGTTTCCCAGGAGATAAAAAGTTCTATTCAAATTCCAAGCCAACAATACTTGTAATATCCCTCAGCTCCTCTAGATGGATTGCAATAACTCAATTCCCTTCCAGATCACGCCCACCAGTCAAAATAACTTGTTATTCCTTGTTTTAAACAATTTATATCCAATTTATAACAAATGTAACCGGCAAAGTCCTCGTAACAAAGTTCTCATTTTTGTTCTTCCGCTTTGACAGCTCTTTGACAGCTGTCAAAACCTCTCTTTCTCTTCTCCCGGCGCTCTCACAAATCGCTCCCAGGATTCCGGGGGGGGGGGGGTTGCTTTTTAATTCAATTCCACTTTTCTCCTCCAGCTCAGTCTTATAATTTTCCATCGCGAAGTTAGTAACTTTGTCAAAATAGGGTTGCGCTCGATCTTAGTTGTCAAATCCTTTACTTTAACTCCTCTACAATGGGGGGGGCTGACTTCCTTTTTGCGCCTCCCCCGCTCGCTCCGAATTTTTTAAAAAATTTATCCCCCTTTTTAGTCCAGGTTCCAATTACTCACGGGTTATTCTTTTAAGTCCAAATTTTCAATAGAAGAAGTCAGCGCTCTCCGTCGAATGGCATGCGGCTTCCGGCAGGGGAAGCGGAGGACTCAAAGCACCCCCCCGTCACCCGTTCCACAGCCTTTAAAAAGGCTCCTTCGCGGGTCGGGGAGGGGCGCAAAAGGTGCCAGCCGAGTCACCATGTCCATGGGTTTCAGCGCCCATGGTTTTTGAGGGTCCCCGCGTCGCCGGCGCGGTAGGACCCAGCCCCTGCCGAGCAGGCTCCCTCAGGAGCTCGGAGGGAGTCCGCCATTCGGCGATGGCGCCAACCCGGAAGTCCGGTGTCAACCTCTCTTAATGTATCAATTCAACAGTGTCCCTCGTTGACCACCCCTAATTTTTTAATGTTGTCCCTTTCTGATAGTCTCATGAGAAATACTTATTGCATCTGTGTGTACATACCTCCAGTAAAGTCTTGTGGGGAACTGAGATCATATTGGGAAAAACTTGACTCGAAAGTATAGACTCTCTGTCACCCAACCCTCGGCTTGTCTTGGGAGGCAACTTCAATGCCCGGATCAGCCTTGTTTCCCCACAAAATACTATATTATGTGGACTAAACTTGGAGGACGAACCTGAAATCTGTCAGAGGGCAGCAATAGACACCACCACTAATCGCGCTGGGAAATATCTTTGTGAACTTATAATTAAGCATAACCTTTTGTTATGCAATGGGCATGGTCAAGGGGATCAAGAGGGTTATTTTACTTTTATCTCCCCCAGAGGATTTACTAGCACCATAGATTATATCCTAACATCTAATAATGTGCCAATTAACCAGGATACCTTCAGGATAATTCCCAGATCTGAAAGTGACCACTTTCCACTTGAGTTATCTCTGACATCATTCGTTTCTCCTGCCTTTCCTAAATTATTGGATGAAACGGAATATCTGATACTTGGAAACAGAAGGTTAAAATGGAATGCACAGGTCCAAGAAAAAATGATTCAGATCCTGGATTCCCATGAATTTGCTTTATTAAAGGGGGAAATGTTGTTAGAAACAAGTACATCACACTGCCCAACTGACGGGCAAATATGACCTCACAGTGACTGAGATTAAAGAACTTCCCTTATATTCCCAGGCAAATATGACCTCTCAGTGACTGAGATTAAAGAACTTCCCTTATATTCCCAGAAAAATATCTTTAAACGAACCATAAGGGCAGTGGCAATTAAAAACGATCTAAACTCTACGTACACATCTACATGCGCCCCATTGTATTTTAAACTTAGAGAGGCCAATGAACGTACATCTTATTTTAATGAATTGACTTTTGCACAACTTCGGAAAGCTTTTACAGAGCTACGATTAAATACAATAAACTCTGCTTATAGAGATGGGAGACACAGATGCATACCAAAAAAACGAACGTGTTTGCATTAAGGGATGTCCTGAGGTAGAGAACCTTATGCATTATATCTTGCACTGTAGAATAGAATATGTATTGAGAAAGGGCAATGGGATATCATATGCTTGCAGGAGACCCATGTGACTAGAAATCATAGAAGGGTTTTAGTAAACAAGAGATTGGGTCAAGAATTTATATCCTCAGATGTAAAAAAGAAAAGGGGAATTGTGATCTATGTAAACCCTAAACTAGACGCAAAAAAAAATCTTCAAGGATGATGAGGGTAGATTATTAGGGGTAAAAATAACCAAAGGTAAAGAACATTTAATTATAGTAGGAGTTTACGCACCGAATGGTAACAAAACAGAATTTTTCAGAAAAGTAGAAGCTAATTTACTGGAATTTATAGAAGAGGAAATTATTTTGATGGGAGACCTAAATGGTGTTCCATCAATAGAATTATATAGGACACAGAGAGAAAGAAAATCAAAAAAAGTAGACTCCCAGACACCTTCTTTCAGATGGTAGAAAACCTAAATTTGATTGACGCATGGAGATATAAAAATCCAGGAGAAAGACAGTATACACATGTCAGGGAGAGCCAGCACCTCTTGATTTGTAGCACTCAGTGTAGATAAAAATCCAGGCACACAGCCATCATTTGTAATCTTTATTGCACTTGGCGTATTTACAAGCAGATCAAGCAGAACCGTCCGTTCATCATGGTGTGTTGTTCCTTCTGACGCTTCTCTTTCTGAGGTGGGGCAAACACCACCAACTTCCCAGCCCCCTCCTACTCCTGTGACGAGGGGCATTCACACTCGGAAGTTCCCCCTCCCTTTCAGTATCACTCCCCTCTTCGTCTTCCCTTTCCTCTGAGGACGAGAAACTGCTGATTAAAGGAGATCTTTCCCTGTAACCTCCACTCTCTACCGGCAGTTCCCTGACAACACATTTCTCGGAAGTAAAAAAATCAGCCGGCAGAATTGACGGAATATGGCTAACAAATAACTTAACAACTAAAATTTAAAAAGCAGAAATACAGACCAAAATTATTACAGATCATAACCCAGTCACATTAGAATTAAAGGAATATAAGAAAACTAATAAAAGATGGAGACTTAATGAAATAATATTAAACGATGAAAAGACTGTGAAAAAAGCGCAAGAATTAATGAAATAATTTTTTTAATTAAATAAAGAAGAGGATACAGACATCAGAACAATATGGGATGCAAGTAAAGCTTTCATAAGAGGCTTGCATGTAAAGCTTTACATACAACAAAGTTCAATAAGGAAAAGAAATAGAGAGCAAAAACTAGAACAAATAAGGAAAGAAATAGGAATAAATGAAAAATTATTAACAAAACAACCAAAAAGTGAATTAATAAGCCAAAAATTAAAAATACTACAAACCCAGGCATCAGCAATATTAAATAGTGAAATTGAGGATAATATAAAATGGATGAAACAAAGGTCATTTGAATTTGCAAATAAACCCGGAAAGATGCTAGCCTGGCAATTGAAAAAGAGACAAAAGGAAAAACTAATTGATAAAATAGTGGAAGAGGGGAGAACTTTAGATAACCCAGAGGAAGTTAAAAAGTGTGTTATAAAATATTATAATAAACTATATAAAGCAGGAACTGAGACAGAGGATGAAATAAAAGAGTATTTATGTGGAAAGGGCATACCTAAAATTAAGAAAGAAAAGATTCAAGACCTAAACTCCCCAATAACCATGACAAAGCTACATCAAGCGATAAGTAAGATGAAATTGGGGAAATCCCCAGGCCCGGACGGTCTTACCGCAATACATTACAAAAAATTAGAGGAATCACTATTATCACCTATGAAGATACTTTTAAATAGAGTACTAGAAGATGGGAAGATCCCCAATACCTGGAATCAGGCTCATATAGTAGTAATCCCAAAACAAGGACAAAATAAGGAGTTCATAACCAATTATAGACCAATATCATTACTTAAAAATGACTACAAGATTTATGCACAAATATTGGCAACAAGATTAAGACAGTTTTGCAGGATTGTCTAAACAAAGAGCAGGCAGGGTTCTTGCCGGGGAAGGAAAATGAGTGATAATATAACAACAGTGATCAATATGATAAGAGTATTTAGACATGAAACCGAAGGTAACCTTTGTATTTGTGGACGCGGAAAAGGCGTTTGATAAAGTTTCATGGAAATGTCTAAAAATAATATTAGACCAGATGGACATGGGAGACCAATTTACAAGAGGGTTAAAAGCAATCTATGAACAACAAGAAGCAAATATAATAATAAATAATGACATGACTGAGTATTTTAAAATACAGAAGGGCTCCAGACAAGGGTGCCCGCTCTCACAATTTTTATTCATTATGGTTTTGGAAATACTAAATCAAGAAATCAGACTAGACCAAGAAATAAATGGAATATCCCTAGGAGAGAAAATATATAAAATAAGGGCATTTGCAAATGATTTAGTGTTAATGGTGGAAAACCCAAAGGAAAGCATAGCAAAGGTTCTAGAAAAAATGGGAAACTTCAGGTTTTGCTTTGAATAAAGAAAAAACGAAACTAATGGTAAAAAACATGAGAGACCAAGAGAAAAAGGAACTGGTAGAAAAATTTGGATTACAAATTGTAAAAAAGTGAAATATTTAGGAATTCAAATAACAATGAAAAATATAAATTTGTTTGAAGATAATTATAAAAAAAATTGGGAAGAAATAAAAAGAGAAATGGAAATTTGTTTTTTGTGGGGTTTTTTAAAATTATTCCAGTTTTAAAAATTACGAAAAGAAAACACTAAATTAAGCAAGAAAAAACCAGACAATACATCACCATGAATACAGACAAGCAAAAAATAAAAAAACCCAGAAAAATACAAACAATTAAGAAAAAAAGAAAAAAGAAAAAGAAAAAAACAAATCAAACCTTCCCATAACTTATTTTTCATTTGCTTGTTTCCTTGTCCTCCTCACACCTCCCTTTTTTGTATTCTAGTTCAATTAGATATTTCAGCAAATCCTTTCCATCTTTGTTTTTATCCTAATAATTTGTCTTAACATACTGTAATTTTACACTCTCTTCTTTCACCAATTAACTATCCATTTTTACTTAATCCTTTATATCATTTCTGCTAAAATCACATAACTTCATTCCAACATCCTTCTAACATTCCTTAATTTTACAATGTTTCTGTAAATAAGCTTTAAATTTCTTCCAATCTTCTTCCACCAACTCTTCTCCTTGGTCTCGGATTCTGCCAGTCATTTCCGCCAGTTCCATATAGACCATCACCTTCATGAGAAATGGAAATTTGGACGAGATTGAATTTAACACTCTGGGGTAGAATTTCGGCTATTAAAATGAATATCTTACCAAAATTCCTGTTCCTTTTTCAAGTGATCCCCATAATAGGTAAAGATGATTGTTTTAAAAAATGGAAAATGGACCTAACAAAATTTATATGGCAAGGCAAAAAGCCACGGATCAAACATAAATTATTAACTGGCATAAAAGAGCGGGGTGGCTTTGAACTCCCAGAGCTGAGAATATACTACAATGCGGCATGCTTTAGTTGGGTCAGAGACTGGATTACATTAGATAATAATGACATTTTAGACTTGGAGGGATGGAACAACAGATACGGTTGGCATGCCTATCTAATTTACAACAAAGTGGCGGTGCATAAAGAATTTCTAAGTCATATAATTAGAAATTCGTTATATAAGGTCTGGGTAAGGCATAGAAGGTTGTTAGAACCGAAAACCCCATGGTGGGTTTCACCATTAGAAGTAATATTGGTTAAAAAGAAAAATACGATAGGAAGATTGGCGACATACCAGCAGCTCCTAAAGGAGGAACAGGGCCATTTAAAATTAAGACCATACAAAGAGGTGACCCAATACTGCACCACGTGGTTACAATATCATCAAATTGCCCAAATATTTAATCAGGATAAAGCAATAGGATTTGAAAAAGAAGAATCAAAATTACAAAAAGTATTATTACAAAACTCGAAAAACAGTATATCCAAAATGTATAATTTATTATTAGAATGGGAGTTAAAGGATGAAGATTTAAAAGAAGTTATGACTAAATGGGCATGCGATATAGGTTACGCAATTCAGCTGGACCAATGGGAGAAACTATGGAAATGTGATATTAAATTTACGGCATGTTGCACAATCAGAGAAAATTTGATGAAAATGGTGTACCAATGGTACTTAACTTTGGTAAAATTGGCTAAAATTTACAAATTAAAATCAAATACCTGTTGGAGATGCAGGAAAGAAATAGGAACAATGTTTCACATGTGGTGGGAATGCCGACCTATTAAACAATTTTGGAATGAAATATATGAAGAAATCAAAAAGATATTTAAAATATCTTTCAGTAAAAAACCGGAGGCATTCCTTTAAGGTATAATCACAAACAATATTCCTGACAATCAAAGGAAAGTATTCCTTTATGCTACAACAGCTGCCAGGATGCTTATAGCAAAATTGGAAAGGGAGAAAAATTCCATCAATGAAAGAATGGCAAATTAAATTTTGTGAATATCTAAATCTGGCAAGACTCACAGCATTCATAAGGGGATAATCGGACCAGAAATTATTAAAAGAATGGGGATGTGCTAAAGAGTATATGAAAAAACATTGTTCTGGAGTAAGCATATTGGTATGTAATGAATGATGCTTTGCAGGGTTAAAGAAAAAGAAAAATGGTGTAAAAAGTATAAAGATAGAAGTAATTTACACCAGACACAACAATTTAGAAAGAGTAAATTTTTTGAGGTCTTAGAACAAAGGAAGGAAGTCAATATGTGTATATGTATGTAATGACTAGATTAGAATGAAGATATTGTTTTATTTGTAGATGTGTGCTTTTTTGTTTTTCTTTTGTTTTTCTTTCTTTCTTTTGTGTTCTGGTTTTCTTTCTTGTTTGTATAGTTTTATTTTGGAATCATTGTTTGTAATTTTTGTTGTAATTTTGCATTGAAAATAAAATTTATATATAAAAAAGAGCAAGTGAGCAACTTCCCATGAGTGCAAGACCAGAGCCTATAATAATAAAGTCCCATAGAAAGGCCAAGGCAAGGACATCTCTCTTATGACATGTCCAAACCTGTGGTGGCTGTGGCGGGTGTGAGGCAACATGGTCAAAATGAAAGCCCTAAGGGGATTCATCAGGAGTGCTTGCTGTGGTTATGCTGGAAGTGTGAGATCAGAGGAGAGCTAACTCTGACACCTGAGAACTCACAAAAAAGCAGAAACAAAACAAACTGCATTTTTCAATGTTTTTTGGGCCTTCCTGTTGAGTGAAAAGCATAAACCACAATTGAGAAAATGTTTCTCCCAAAGTGCTAGAATGCCACAAGTAATTTAGTAACAAAATGCAACATGTGTTACTTTTATGTGATATCCTA
Organism: Podarcis erhardii; assembly: GCF_964252035.2. Taxonomy (NCBI): domain Eukaryota; kingdom Metazoa; phylum Chordata; class Lepidosauria; order Squamata; family Lacertidae; genus Podarcis; species Podarcis erhardii. Next base: position 20,930,718 of record NC_138506.1, on the reverse strand, counting down.
TGTCCAGCTATGTGCACTGCTACACTTGCAAATAGCCTTAAGAGGCCTGACATGCAAGTCTCTTCAGATTTACACATATTAGGTTATTATTATTAACATACTAGGTTATTATTTTGTGGGGTAACCTTTTTAAAGAAAAAATTATAGCCCCAAAGGGGGGGTTGTTATAACATTATTAAGGTGTGTGTGTGTGTGTGTGTGTGTGTGTGTGTGTGTATGATGTTCGTAAATGTACCAAGCAAACACATACAAATATGTAAACCACATGTCTGAAACCCACAGAAAAGTTCTAAAACCATTTTCTCTCTCCCAAAATGACCTCAAATATTTCTCTGCAAGGTCAAAGGAAATGGGAAATCTCCCCATTGTCTCTTTCCTCACAAATCCTGTCTCAAGGGCACATTTAAGATATGAATAGGGTGAGCCTGTGACCTGTGACCTGGATTCAGGAAAACAAAAGAGTGGCCAGGATGCCCAGGTAATCCAATCAAGTAACCTAGCAGACAGGAGGAAAAAACAACACACTCAGATTTTTGTTGTAGTCCGCCCCTTCTGTGATGTATGTATGATGTTTCTGGGGGTGGTCTTGAGCTACAGGGTGGGCAATTTCAAAGTCTATATAAGGGCTTGCACACCTTTGTCCTGGGTCCTCCTCCTCTCTCCTGCGTGTGAGGGGAGCACCCTGTTGCAACAGCTTTAATAAAGATCAGGCTTGTAGCCGCTTTGGTTATGTATATCCTGGTCTCGCCTCTGTTCATTTCCTGACTGGTTTGAGCCTTAAAAGGTACGCTCTCTCCGAAGGTCCAGTCTTCCTTAAAAAGCTGAACCCCTTGAAGGGAACCCTCAATATTCTTGTTTCAGTTAGAGTTGGAAGGGACCTAAGGGTTATCTAGTCCAACCCCCTGCAATGCAGGAATCTCAGCTAAAACATCCATGACAGATGGCCATCCAACCCCGGGGGGGGGGGGGCAGGGGAGGCAAGGCATACCTGACAGAGATGCTGTAAGGATTAAAAGAATACATACCTGCAGCATGTGAACACTTGAGTGCAATGCAAACACTTATTACAGTTACTATATTTAATTTTTAATTGTTTTAATTGCTGTTTTAACTCAACTGTTGCACTGTTTGAATGTGCCTGCTTTACTCTGTTTTTTATAAGTGGATGCTTATTTTAGTGTTTCAGTGAAATGGTTTTATTGTGCATATTACTTGCATGTATATTACAGTGGTGCCTCGCAAGACGAACGCCTCGCAAAACGAAAAACTCGCAAGACGAAAGAGTTTTCTGTTTTTGAGTCGTTCCGCAAGACGAATTTCCCTATGGGCTTGCTTTGCAAGAAGAAAGCCCATAGGGAAATCTCCGGGGACCTCTTTTAAATGCTGGCGGTGGGGAGCAAAGCCTTTCGCCCCCCTCCGGCCTTCAGAAGAGGTCCAGGAAGGCCGGCGGGGGCCGAAAGGCTTTGCTCCCCACCGCCAGCATTTTAAAAGCGGTCCGGGATAGCTGTCCCGGGGGCTTTTAAAATGCTGGCGGTCGGCAGCAAAGCCCTCCTGTCCCCGGAGCTTGCGGGGCAGGAGGTGAGGAGAAGGGCTTTTCTGCCCACCGCCAGCCTTCAGAACAGCCTTCTGAAGGCTGGCGGTGGGAAGAAAAGCCCTTCCCCCCCCCCCAGCCTTCAGAAGAGGTCGGGGGACAGACTGTCCCCGGACCTGGTCTGAAGGCGGTTTCCATAGGAACGCATTGATTGATTTTCAATGCATTCCTATGGGAAACTGTGCTTCGCAAGACGAAAAACTCGCAAGAAGAAAAAACTTGCGGAACGAATTAATTTCGTCTTGCGAGGCACCACTGTATTTTGAAATTGGCTTTATACTTGTAAGCTGCATAGAGGCCAGCTTTGACATTTAAGCAGCATTTAAATCCTTTAAGACTATTGTTGATTATTATTACTACGATGCTGAACTTGAAAGAAATTTGAAAAAGTGAAACAAAAGTGCAACTACTAGATTATTAGAAGAGGGGCTGTGAGAAGAGGAGGGAGGAGCAGTAGAAATATAGTTCTATGAGCAGTTCCTCCTAAATAATAGGGGTTAGGGGAACAGAGGATGTCTCAAACCTCTCTAAAGCAGCCTTCCAGTGCCTCATTACTTAAACAAAAAAGGAATTTGCCAGCCTCTCTCTTCCCGCCATCCCCACGCCACTCCAACTCTCCAAGCAAAGCTCATTTTGCTTAAAAAACACACCCATACACACTCTTTCTCTTCTTTTGGCTCTTCTCTCCTGACAAAAGTGGGTGGTGGCAAAGTGTGGTGGGAGAGATGACCGCCTGGAGAATAAGTGGAGTGATACCTCTCTGAAAATGTGCCAAGTTAAAAGAGGAGCAAAACACTGCTAGCTTAAACACAAGCCGCTCTGGAGGGGATGTGTGGGATTGGGCTGAAAAATCAGCTCATTCAGCCTGTGGGGCGTGGGGTTTCTTTGCTTCAGCAGAACCCGCTTCCTTTGCAGCTTATGCAAACAGTACCACAATGAAGTCAGATTTCTCCTACCTGCATATCAAAAGGCTTCCTGCAGAGCACCTTAAGGTCAACAACCTGATAGCAGGTTTTCAGCTGTTACCAGAATTTATGGAAGGGGGGGGGGGTTGCCCCTTCAGCGGACATCATGCCCTAACGAGAGCTGAGCCTTTCACTCGCAAAGCTCGACCTATCCACTCATAGTATTAAAATAGCTGGCAAATAGCAACAAATGTGCGCTACCAAACAGCACCCTCAACACAAAGCACACAGGTACTACAGCCATCGACCACCATGCATGAGAACAAGCTAGCAAAATGTTTTTTGACACATTGTAACTAGCATTTGCTACATTGTATCTTGTGGAGCGCACCTTCCCTTGAAAGCGGGAAAACCTTCAAATATTCATATAAAATCAATCCAACATTGGATTGACACCATTATAATGCTGTTCTGTTCAGGAAGAAGATAGCTACCAGAGGAGGCACTTGGAATATGGGTAGGGTCTGTCAGTATTTTAATTCTTCCCATTGCTGGGATCACATGATCCTATTGTTTACTTTCCATACCGTGGGAAAGGAAGAGACGGAAGCCAGTCTGTGAGACTTCCATTACTGTTGTTTTTGTACACTCTTTGTTCTGTCTTGCAAAGAGACAGGATGTCTGTATGAGGGCTGCTCCCCCCATACATGTTTGTTACGTTCTTTTATTTGGCTAATTGGTAGAAATAAATTAGTTATGCTACAAAACCTCCACAGCTCCGCTTCTCTTTTACTCTGCTGAGTTTGGGGTGCTTGCATGAACAGCTGTGAGTCCATAGCACCAGGACCCGCTCTCCAGGAATGCTGCCTTGTTGGAGATGTTACCGGAGGAGTCTTCGGAGGGTGGGTGGAGGTGCTGCTGTTGGCAAGTCCACGGAGAGGCTGCCGACAATTGATTATGGGCCCAGACTGCGAGCTGTTTCCGGGAGCCGCTGCAGGTGCTTGATTTATGGAGATATGTGGCTCCCAAGAAGATAGCTTCCCTGCATGCCAAGAGTGCTAATTTGGAGAGGGAGAGTGCTTGAGGTGCCGGGGCTGTTCTATGCTGCACTGAGAGAGTGTCTGGCTTTAAGACTTAAGCAGACATGGCTTGTTACCTCTTCTTACGCCGGAGTCTTATCCAACATGGCAGGTAAAGATGCAAGTGCTTTTGCAATGTGAAAAGCTATGGCATACTATAGAAGACAACCCTGCGTGGCCAGTGTGGGCTGCTTCAGATTGAAAAGCCAGGGGTACGATCATTCTGAGTGTTTCAGACTGTTTGCTGGTGAGTCTGGAAGACCGAGAGGCTTTGCAGGATGCAGCTGCAGAAAGATGGCAATTTACCAAGCCACCTACAGATAGGTAGCTGTGTTGGTCTGCCATAGTCAAAACAAAACAAATTCCTTCCAGTAGCACCTTAAAGACCAACTAAGTCAGTTCTTGGTATGAGCTTTCGTGTGCATGCACACTTCTTCAGATTCTTCGTATCTGAAGAAGTGTGCATGCACACGAAAGCTCATACCAAGAACTGACTTAGTTGGTCTTTAAGGTGCTACTGGAAGGAATTTGTTTTGTTTTTACCAAGCCACCTGACGCAGTTAAAATGCCTGAGGCAGGAGCTCACTCAAAGAAACGTGCAGCTCTCAGAAACAGTTTTTGCTATGCTTATGATCAACAGTTTGGATCCTTCTTATGATGCAATTGCCGCACAGTTATCAGTGTTGCCGGCAGATCGGTTAACAGATCATCATGTGACAGGGGTGCTTCTGAATGAGTGGGACCACAGACAAACTGTTTGTGATAGCCGGGACAAGGCTGTTGGAAATGTTCCCAAGCCTCCAACAGGGGAAAGCGAAAGTACCAAAGATTTAAAGGCCTGTTGTAAGGCGGTTATGAGAGGGTTTCTGATACAACAGAACGCTGTAAAGAAAAGAGCACAAAATGAGAAAAAAGATAAGATTTTGGAGAAAATTAAAGAATGTGAGAAGAAGCTAAGATCGAAACCGAAGTCAAAGGAGATTTTGAAAGAAATTAAATTCTACCAAGCACAATACTCCAAATTGATAAATCAGGAGGTGGAGTGGAAAGTTAAGTTAATGAAACAAAGATCATTCGACTCGGCAAATAAATGTGGAAAACTGCTAGCATGGCAGTTGAAAAAGAGACAAAAATTAAACACGATCACCAACCTAGAGACTGAAGGAAGAAATATTCAGAACCCTGTGGAGATAAGGAAGTGCTTCCAGAGATACTTTAAACAATTATACACTCAAGGGCCGCAAAATGAGGCTGAGATAGAACAATTTTTGACAAAAAATGGACTACCAAGGTTGTCTCAATAAAATAGATCAATCCTGAAGTGTAAAATAACACGACAAGAGATTGAAGTTGCCATTCAGAATATGCAATTGGGCAAGTCTCCAGGACCAGATGGGCTTACCTCCAAATATTATAAGGTACTGAAAGACTACTTGATACATCCACTAATGGAGGTTTGCAATGAGATTATGGAGGGGAAGAAAGCACCGGAAACGTGGAAAGAAGCCTTCATCACATTGATACCTAAATCAGAATTGGAAAAGACACAACTTAAGAATTACCGCCCCATTTCCCTTCTAAATGTGGATTACAAAATTTTTGCAGACATTTTAGCAAACAGATTTAAAAAGGTTTTAAGTGAAGTGATTCATAAAGACCAGGCCGGCTTTCTCCCAGGAAGACATTTGTTTGCTAACACAAGGAACATTATTGACATTTTGGAACTTCTGCAAACAAATATTAATACTAGAGCAGTGTTACTATTTATAGATGCGGAGAAGGCCTTTGACAACATTTCTTGGAAATTTATGAAGAAAAATCTGGAAGGGATGGGAGTGGGACGGGGATTTGAAAATGGGATAGATGCAATATACTCAGAACAAAAGGCTAAATTGATAGTTAACAATGTGGTGACAGAAGAGTTTAAAATTGAAAAAGGAACACGACAAGGTTGCCCTATTTCCCCACTGTTATTCATTTCGGTCCTGGAGGTGCTCTTGAATATGATTAGAGGGGACCGGTTGGTTGAAGGAATACGGGTCGGAGCGAAACAGTACAAACTCAAGGCTTTCGCAGATGACCTAGTTTTGACTTTACAGGAGCCAGAATCTAGTACGAAAAGGGCATTACAATTAATTCAAGACTTTGGTCGGGTGGCGGGTTTTAAATTAAATAAGCAAAAAACTAAGGTATTGGAGAAAAATTTGACAGTTTCAGAGTCAGAAAGGTTTCAGAAAGAGACAGAGTTAAACGTGGTTAAAAAAGTAAAATATCTAGGGGTGAACATAACAGCAAAAAATCTGAGCCTATTTAAGGACAATTATGAAAAGTGCTGGTCAGAAATTAAGAGAGATTTAGAAAGTTGGTCAAGATTGAAATTTTCCTTGTTGGGCCGAATTGCTGCTATAAAAATGAATGTATTGCCAAGGATGCTATTTCTATTTCAGACTTTACAGATTGTGGACAAAATGGAGTGTTTCGGGAGGTGGCAAAGAGATATCTCTAAATTTGTCTGGCAGGGCAAAAAGCCCAGAATTAAGTTTAAAATATTAACTGATGCTAAATGTGATGGGATTATGAGCTACTTGTGCGTAAAAGTTCAGTCCCTCAGATCTTGGGCATGTTTCTTCAAGACTCTGTGTACAGCGGAGCCCCTTAAGCATGACTCCCTTAATCGCTGGCAGAATCCGACAGTGGGCGTTTACGGAAACGACTCCAGCATAGAAGCTCCTTAACGGAAACGCATCGTCTGGATTCTCGGCGCGACAGTTTCCGGCGCGGAGTGGGTGTACCTATAGGAGGTCCTGCGACTTCTCCACTGTTTTCGCTGGAAGATTCCCTGAGCAATTCCTGCGCCTCACTCTCTCTCTGATCTCCCGCACTCCCCCTGCTGGTACCTTCCCCCGCTGCTAATTCTCTCCTAGCTTCTGAGAGCCCCTCCACCACCTGCCTTTCCGATGGCAGTTCCCTGACATCCACCTCCCCCCCCAGGGCCCCCTTCACCCCCTCCTGCCCCCTCCTTTACTGGCGGTGAGGATGGAAAACCCCGGAAAGAACACTCCTCATCGTCAGAGGATTCAAACACTTCTCTCCACTGACTCCCGTCTCTTCTCCCTGAGTCCCCCTCCTCGTCGGAGTCTATTCCCTCCTCCAGCCCTGATTCTGGGAACCCTTCGAACTCTTCTTCTTCATCGGTGGTGCCGAAGTGTTCCCTCCCGAACCGTGCTACGGGCTGAGGTTTCCTTGGGAACCGTTGATGAAACACTTCTATTAGAACCTCGTCATTGACCTCCTCTGCCGGTACCCATGTGTTTTCCGATTCCGGTTCCCCTTCCCATACAACCGAATACTCCACCTGATTCTCTTTCCACCTGGAATCAATGATTTCTGCCACCTGCATGTTGCGTTCCCTTTCTTCTATGACTGGTGTTTGAATGACCTCCCTCTCACGTTCCCCCCACTCCCGCCCTTCTCGGTACGGCGACAGTAAGGACCTATGAAATACTGGGTGCAGTTTCATGTGGTTGGGCAACCTGAGTTTGAATGCCACCGGGTTGACCTGTTGTATGACCTCAAAGGGTCCTAGCCGTTTGGGTCTCAATTTCTTACACCCTCCCTTGAACAGCAGTCCTTGGGTGGACAGCCACACCCGGTCCCCCACCCTTATGGTTTCACCTTCCCTTCTGCTTCTGTCTGCTTGCTTCTTGTATTCTTCCTTGGCCCTCTCTAAGTTGAGTTGGAGTTGCCTGTGGATAGCTTCCATCTCTTCCACAAAGTGTTCCGCTGCTGGGACACTCCATCTTTCCCCTCCTTCTCCTGGGAATGCCCTGGGATGACACCCATAATTAGCCAGGAAGGGACTCATCCCTGTGGACACATTCTCTGCGTTGTTGTAGGCAAATTCTGCCAGGGCCAACTTATCTACCCAATCATTTTTTCTGTCATTTACATAACACCTCAGGTATTGTTGTAAAATACCGTTTGCCCTTTCCGCCTGCCCATTTGTTTCTGGGTGTCGGGCAGTCGAAAAATTGACTTCTACGTGCAGCAAGCTCATGAGCTTCCTCCAGAACCTGGAAGTAAATTGTTTCCCCCGGTCTGAGACCACCCTCAAGGGGGCGCCATGCAACCTAAAAATATGCTTTACAAACAACTTGGCGGTTTCTTCCGCTGTGACCGCGTGTGAACAGGCTATAAAATGGCACATCTTAGTTAATAGGTCTACCACCACCATGACAGCTGTCTTCCCTTTGGATTTTGGCAGGTCCGTCATAAAATCTATGGATACTGCCTCCCATGGCCTTTCTGGTGTGGGTAAGGGTTCCAATAACCCCGCTGGTGCCAGCCTCTCTCCTTTTGCTTGTTGGCATCGGTCGCACCCCCTTACATATTCCCGTACGTCTTCCCTCACCTTGGGCCACCAAAACTCCCTGGTAACCAACCACATGGTTTTGTGTTGCCCGAAGTGCCCCGCTGTGGGGCTGTCGTGCAATTGTTTGAGTACCCTGCCCCTCAATTCCCCTTCCGGTATGTACAGTGCCCCCTTGTAATACAACGTTCCGTTCCTTTCCTCAAAACCCCCTGTGTTCTCTCCACCTCCCCGGAGTCCTCTGAGTTTATCTTGGGCGTAATCATCGTTCTCGGTTCTCTCTACCAGTTCTATTTGCCCCATCAATGCCGCCCCACACACCCAGTGGTCCTCGGGAATGATATGTCTCTCCTCGGGCGCTCCCTCTCCCTCCAAATACTCTGGTTTTCGAGAGAGAGCGTCCGCTCTGACATTCTCCTTCCCCGGCACGTAGCAAATTTCAAAATGGAATTTGGAAAACTCCTGGGCCCATCTCACTTGTCTCTGGTTCAGTACTCGGGCAGTTCTCCAGTATTCTAGATTTTTGTGGTCGGTGCGCACTTGGACCTTGTGCTGCGCTCCGATCAGCAAATGTCGCCATCTCCGGAACGCTTCATGAATGGCGAGTAGTTCTCGGTCGTACACGGTGTAGTTTCTCTCGGATTTGTTCAGCTTCCGCGAGAAGAAGGCACACGGTCCCCATTCCGACGTATCTTTTCCCGGCTGTAGAAGCACCGCCCCCACCGCTCGGTCTGATGCGTCAGTCTCCACTCTCATTGGTTGCCGTAGATCCACGTGCAAAAGTTGTTCTTCCAACGCAAACGCCTTCTTTAAACTTTCGAACGCTCGCTGCGCCTCTTCCGTCCAAACAAATTTCTTCTTGCTGCTGAGACAATCAGTGATGGGGGCTGTTAAGTGGGCAAAGTTCTTGATGAACTTCCGATAGAAGTTTCCGAAGCCCAGGAACCTTTGCACGTCCTTCTTAGTTTTCGGTGTCTTCCATTCCAGTACCGCTTGAACCTTGCTGGGATCCATGGCCAATCCCTTGTCTGACAACCGGTACCCCAGGAATTCCACCTCTCTGGTATGAAACTGACACTTCTCCAGTTTCACCCACAGCTGGTTTGCTTGCAGTCTGCTCAGTACCTCTCTTACGTCCCGCACATGCTGCTCCTCATTCTCTGAGTACACCAAGACGTCATCTAAGAATGCTACACAGTTCTTGTAAAGCAAGGGTCCCAGGACGTGATTCATGAATGATTGAAAACAGGCTGAGCCCGCCTGTAGACCGAAGGGCATAACGAGGTACTCAAAGGCCCCCAAGGGGGTGAACATCGTGGTTTTCCACTCGTCTCCCTTTCTCATACGTATCAGGTTATACGCCCCCCTTAGGTCCAGCTTGGTAAAAATTTTCCCTTTCCTCACCCGGGTCAAAATGTCATCGATTCTGGGCATGGGGAAAGTCACAAGTTCTGACACTGCATTTAGGGCCCGGAAGTCCACGACCAATCTGGGTTTATCCGTGTTTTTTTTGTCCACAAAGAACACTGGGCTGCCCCCCACCGCTCGTGACTCTCTGATGAAACCTCGCTTGAGGTTTTTGTCAATGAACTCCCTTAACTCCTGCATCTCCCTGTCTGACATAGCATACAGCTTGCCCACTGGCAGTTGTGCTCCTGGGAGTAAGTTAATTTGACAGTCAAAGGGTCTATGCGGGGGCAGTTTGTCTGCTTCTCTTTCGCTGAAGACGTTAACCAAGTCGGCATATTGTCGTGGTACCTCCCCTTTATCTGTTACTTCCATCCCTGCTAGCGTGGCCTGGGCTTCTGCCTGTGCTTCCCCTCCCTTGCAGTGCGCCAGGCAATACGCTGACCCAAATGAGACTACTCTCTGGTGCCATCCCACTAGCGGGTCATGCAGCGCTAGCCAGCTCATTCCCAATATGATGGGCGCTCCTCCCAGGGTAGCCACATTAAACGCTATGACCTCCGTGTGTCTTGCCACCCTCATTATCATGGGAACAGTCTGGAGGTTAACTTCTCCCCCCAACAGCTCCCTCCCATCAATCGTTGTCACCTGCAGAGGGTTACTTAAAGGAACAGTCTGTATCTGGTGTTCCGCTGCAAACTCCTTACTCATAAAATTGCAGGAGCTGCCTGAGTCCAATAGCGCCTTTATCTTTAGCGGATGTCTGTTTGGTAGCTCTAGCACCACCTCTACGACAAGCGCTGGTCTTGGGGGTTCAGGCTTGGGCACATTCACTGCTCTTTGGCCTGGCTGCTGTGCCCCGATGCTGGCAACCAGGCGTTGGCTTTTACCTGCTCCTTAACCCCCTCCTCCTCCCCCCCAACAGCTCCCGCCATTCCTTGCCATCCCTTCCTCTGAGGGCAGACTCTGGCAAAGTGACCTGGCTGTTGGCAGAGGAAACACTTCTTGGCACTCTTTCCCTCTTTCTTCCGCCCTTCGTTGGCGTTTGAAACTCCGCGCGCACGCGCTGTTCCAATCTCCATCGGTTCTACTGGCGGTAACTGCTGCCCTGGTATCTCTGGAATGCGGAACTCACTCCAACGTTCCCCTTTCCCTTCCCGCTTTTCCAAGGCTCTTGCCTCTTGGCGCGCTCCGACGGCAAGCGCTTATTTAGTCAATTGGTCCATAGACTCCGCCCTGGGCATGCGGGAAAGTTCATCCTTCACCGCCGAGGATAACCCTTCTTCAAAAAGCATTTGAATTGGGTCTGCAGACAGGTCCCACCCCAGTTTATGGATCAACATGGTAAACTCAGTCCAGTACTCTCGGACGGAGCGGTTCCCCTGTTTACACGCCATCAATTGTCTGCGCACCACCCCCTGCTCAATCTCGCTGGAAAACATCAGGTCAATGGCGCGAAAAAATTTCCTCGTGTCCTTTAGAGCGTCACTGTTCCCTGCCATCAGGGGCCTCACCCAGTCTTTCGCCCCACCTTCGAGATGCCCAATGACATACCCCACTCTCGATTCCTCATCTGGGAAGTCATCAAACTGCAGATTGAGGGCGTATTGCATCTCAGTCCTAAAGGCTTGATAATTTCTGGGATCACCCCCAAACTTTTGCACCAACCCTGGCACCTTCCTGGCAAGTGGGGTGGTTTTGCCCTTGTCTGCATCCTGAGCCCGCCTCTCTTCGAGCCTCGCTGTTTGCAGCGCTAGCTGGAGTTCCAACACCCTGTACCTTTCTTCCAGGCTTGGACCCGCTCCAGCTCCTCCTGCGTCTCCAGCTCCGGTTGGGATGCTCATGATGCCTTTTGCACAAGCGCTTACGGAGACTGTCGGATTGCTGTGATGGGATTATGAGCTACTTGTGCGTAAAAGTTCAGTCCCTCAGATCTTGGGCATGTTTCTTCAAGACTCTGTGTACAGCGGAGCCCCTTAAGCATGACTCCCTTAATCGCTGGCAGAATCCGACAGTGGGCGTTTACGGAAACGACTCCAGCATAGAAGCTCCTTAACGGAAACGCGTCGTCTGGATTCTCGGCGCGACAGTTTCCGGCGCGGAGTGGGTGTACCTATAGGAGGTCCTGCGACTTCTCCACTGTTTTCGCTGGAAGATTCCCTGAGCAATTCCTGCGCCTCACTCTCTCTCTGATCTCCCGCACTCCCCCTGCTGGTACCTTCCCCCGCTGCTAATTCTCTCCTAGCTTCTGAGAGCCCCTCCACCACCTGCCTTTCCGATGGCAGTTCCCTGACACTAAAGAAAGAGGGGGGTTTGCCCTGCCAGACTTAAGGTTGTATTATGAATCAGCAGCTTTTTGCTGGCTGAAAGATTGGCTGCTTCTTGAAAACACTGATGTGTTAGATTTGGAAGGATTTAACAATGCTTTTGGATGGCATGCATATCTGTGGTATGACAAGGTTAAGAGTCACAAGAATTTCAAGAACCATATTGTAAGGAAAGCAGTGTTTAATGTCTGGACAAAATATAAAGACTTATTAGAAAATAAGACCCCAAGGTGGTTATCACCTATGGAAGCTAAAGCTGTGAAAAGACCCAATATGGAGGTCAAATGGCCGAAATACTGGGAAATATTAGAAAGAGATGGAGACAATTGGAGATTGCAGAGTTTGGAGAAACTAAAAGACAAAGTGCGAGATTGGTTACATTACGCTCAGATTAAAGAGGCTTTTAAATTGGATAAAAAGTTAGGATTCCAGGTGGAAAAAATCGAAATTGGAAACAGAACTGTTAGAACCTAAGACTAAGGTACTTTCAAGAATGTATAACTTGTTGCTGAGGTGGAATACACAGGATGAAACGGTTAAATCAGCTATGATAAAGTGGGCACAGGACATTGGGTATAATATCATGTTTGCTGACTGGGAAAAGTTATGGACCACCGGTACGAAGTTTACGGCATGTAATGCCTTGAAAGAAAACATTATTGTCAGGGGTTCAGGAGCAGAGACACAGGAGAAGGAGCAAATGGAGAGTGAGGAGGAGGAATACGAGGGGGGTGTAGGCAGTGACAGTGGTCAGAGAGATTCCACGAGTCTCTCCAGCGAATCGGAAGATTCACAGAGAGGAGCGCCGATGGCCAGGGCAAGGGGGGTGCCAAGGGGGAAACCCCAGAAGGAAGGGGCCAGCGGGGACTCCCTGAGCAGCAGTTGGAAATCAGGACCAGCGTCCCCACCAGAGCGTAGTGGGGGGGAGGAGTCCCAGGCATCGGGACCAGTCTTCCCACCACCAGAGGGAGGAGATGAGTCAGGATTGGCCACGCCTCCATCGGAGAGCGGGGAAACGGTCAAGAGGAAAGTCACCGGCTGGGCGTGCGCGCCAAGTTCAAATGTACAGGCGAGCGGCACAGCAAGTAGCCCGGATAGGGAGCCAGGTCCTAAAGCCCGCCGGAAGGAAGGGCAAGACTCAGGGGGGTCAGCGTCAGAAGAGTCCAGGAGGGAGGAAACCCCAGGGGGCAGAAGGACCCAGAGGAGGAAGGAACAGCGCAGGAGGTGGAGCCGGGCTAGGATCTTAAACTGGTGCGGAAGGGGCAGTGACTCAGAGGGGACTTCGCCGATCTAGAGTCTAGACGTAGGGTTGCACGCTCTGGCTTTAAAATGGAAATTATACTTCAATAAAGACTTTTGTACATAATATCAGCCTGGCGTTGGTCCTCTGTGAGCTGGGACCTAGAGGCAGCCCTGACAGTAAGTCCCCTCCCAGTCTTTTAAAACCTCGCAACGTGAGGGAACGCAGCGAGGGGGCGAAGATTGGTGCTTCGCGAGCTCATGAAAAGGAGGCAAAATGACTACCGAAGAACACATAGCAAGCCTGCGGAACACAGTAACACAACTTAATGCGGAGATTTTGGCATCCAGGAAAAAGGAGGCGGAAGCAGCGGCTACCTGCCAGGATCTGCGAGCCAGGTTAGAAGCGTTGTCTACACAGGGGCTGCCGGGACCCAGACCAGAGGGGATTGGGCTGGGGAAGAGAGGAGCGAGCCTTGTGTCTCCGTTCAATGGGGATCTGCAGCAGTATCCTAACTTCAAAGCAGACTTGATTTATGCACTAAAGTTGCTGGAAAAGGATTTTAGAGATGAGGAGGAGAAAGTAGGCTTCATAGTCAGTCATTTGCGTGGAGCAGCTAAAGCATGGTTGCGCAATCTCTGGAGAGATAAGGATCCAGCCCTCCAAAATGTGGCTGCCTTCATTAAAGCGATGGATGCGTGTTTTTTGTCAGAGATTGATGTGGATATCGCCAGGAGGGAGGTTCATGGACTAAGACAAGGCAGAGCCACTGTAAGACAATATCACTCCCGTTTTTTTGCACTGGTGAACGCGCTGGGGTGGGAGAAAGAGTCAGCTGCCGTCAGAGACCTGTTCTGGGAGGGGCTGAATGGAGCTGTGAAAGACGAAATTGCAAGGGGGGAGAGACCCCAGACCACTAAGGACGTGGTGGAGAGGGCGCTCACGATTGGAGTGAGGCTGGAAGAACGCCCTTGGGGCAAGGAGGAAGGGCGTTGGGGACGCACGCCAACAAGAGCATCACCTTCCTTTCCCAGGGAAACGGCGCGCGCTCAATCCACGCCTCCGCTGGGAGGAGGAGAGGAGCCGATGGAGATAGGTGGTGCTAAGGCTCAGTCAGCAACCGGAGCCCTGACGCCGGGAGCAGTCAAAACGAAGCCTCCTAGAGGGAACAGGAAATGTTACATCTGCGACAGTGCTCTACACATGGCGAAAGAGTGTCCCCGGAGGATCCACAAGCACACTGCAGCCTCAGCAACAGTAACAGAATCAGTTCAGCAGACTGCACCACAGCAGGGAAACGACACTGTCTGGCTGGAAATGGAGCCACTGGGGCCCAGCCAGACGTATCAGTGAAGCAGTCCCCAGGCATCTTACAGCCCACAGACCCCCTCCCACCCAAACCAGTGGTGCAGCTCACCGCATCCCTCCAGCTTCCAAATGGGCTCACCATGGAAGTCCCCATTTCCATTGACTCTGGCAGCAATGCAGACTTTATAGGAGTGGATTTCATCAAGCAACATGGCATAGCGCTCCTGCCTGCCACGATGCCCCTGAAAGTAGTGACAGTAGACGGCAGGGAGCTACTGGGGGGACAAGTGCTACAGCAAACACCACCAATGGTGATGCGAATTGGAAACCACCGCGAAGTCATCAGCTTCAATGTTACACACCTGTCAGACACACCCATTTCCACCAAGCTAAGCAGTTGGCTCCCTACCTCTCTCGCCCTGACCTAGCCACTGTGATCCCCTTGATGGTTACCTCCAGACTTGATTGTTGTAACTCACTCTACGTGGGGCTGCCCTTGAGACTGACCCAGAAACTCCAGGGGGTGCAGAATGCCGCAGCGAGACTACTTCTGAATTGATTTTAGAATGAATTGATTTTAGAATGTATTTCAATTAATTGATTGTGATTTTATGTAAAGTGTGTTACTTTTACTGTTGTTAGCCACTCTGAGCCCGGCTTCGGCTGGGGAGGGCGGGATATAAATAAAAAATTATCATTATCATTATCATTATCATTATTACCATACAGCAGGCGGACGGTACTGTTTTGAAAAGCCTGGGACATGGGACAGTATTCTTGAAGAGCCAGAACGTTTTGTATGTGCCACATCTTCAAGATAATCTTTTGAGTGTATCTCAACTTAATTAATTGATTGTGATTTTAAAGTGGTCTTCACTAACTCTCGATGTGAAATATTTTGAGACAATAAGCTCATTCTGTATGCCAAATGTGTTAATGGTTTGTTTCTATTGCCTTAGTTTTCAGGTGCAGTTGCTGAAGCTACTGAAAAAGAGAGGTAGCACACTCCCAAGATAGTTTTCTGGGCTTCTGCAGTGGTCTAATCTAAAGCAAATCAGTGTCTTAAACTTAAGCCAAGAAAGAGTATTCTCTATAAGATTGCATATCAATATACGCATCAAGACTTTGAGATTAGACCACTGAAGAAGCCCGAAAAACTATCTTGGGAGTGTGCTACCTGCAAGCCCCAGTAAAAGGGCCCCATCTTCAAAGCACCGGTGCCCTTCCCATGAAAGGGCTCCTGTCCGCCATGATCGGGCACACCAAGCAGAAGTCTGAAACCAGACATTATAAGTTCATCTTAGGTTGGGTAGTTAGCAAGTCTCTGTGGCTTTGTTTAATGTTTTGTATTTTTCTCAGAAGGTTGATAAAGTATGTATAATTATTGTTCTGTGTATATTAATCGCCTACTTTGTAGAGAGCAGCTACTGTGTAGAAAGCAGCTGTTGTGTTGAAAGCAGCAGTATTGGAGGTAAAACGACACTTCATGAATTATAATTACTGGGTAAATGTAAAATCATGTACTGTAAAATCATCAACTACTGCAAAAAAATAAATCTGTACCTTGGGAACTTTATCTGGATGCTGATCTGTCTTTTCATATTCAGCTGTGGTTGATGTGAATACTGCCCCCTTGTGATAGTAACAGGTATGTAAAAACAACAACACAGAATGGTAAATCATAGGAAACTTTAATGAACTGTATTGACTGAACTATGCCATGTATCATCTTTTGTATTACTAAAGCTATTGTTATATATTATTTTCATTAGCAAACCATTCCATGACAATGGATCGTGTAGAGAAGAATGTTAAGAAAAGAAAATATAGTGAGGATTTTTGCAGTATGGTTTTACCTCAATAATTACAGCAGGAATTGAGAAACTGCAATGTGTTATTTGTTGTGAAGTTCTATCAGCCGAATCTATGAAGCTGAACAAACTAAAAAGCCATTTTGATAGCAAGCATCCGAGCTTTGCCGGCAAGAATACCAACTATTTTAGAAGCAAAGCTGATGGACTCAAGAAGGCCAGACTTGACACTGGTGGCAAGTACCACAAACAAAACGTAGCAGCTGTTGAAGCTTCATATTTGGTGGCACTCAGAATCGCCAGAGCTATGAAACCTCACACCATTGCTGAGGATTTACTGTTGCCAGCGGACAAAGACATTGTTCGAGTTATGACCGGAGACTAATTTGTTACAAAATTGAGTGCAATTTTCTTATCTAACGACACTGTCCACAGAAGAATAGATTACATGTCTGCTGATATTCTTGATCAGGTAATCCAGGAAATTAAATCTGCTCCACTTCCAATATTTAGTATCCAGCTTGATGAATCTACAGACATTGCAAACTGTTCACAGTTACTGGTTTACGTGAGGTATATTAATGATGGCGACTTTAAAGATGAGTTTCTTTTTTTGCAAACCTCTTGAAACGACAGCTACTGCATGTGATGCATTTGACACAGTTGGTTCATTTCTGAAAGAGCATAAAATCTCTTGGGAAAAGGTTTGTGGTGTTTGCACAGATGGTCTCCAGCTATGCTAGGATGTTGATCTGGATTTCAACATTTGGTACTGAATGCGTCACCAAAAGTCATTGGAACTCACTGTATGATTCATTGGCAAATATTAGCAATGAAGACGCTGCCACAAGAGTTACAAGAAGTAATAATAAGCATCATAAGTTCTGTCAATTTTGTAAAGGCGAGCACTTCAAACAGTCGACTGTTTTCGCAACTGTGCAATGAGTTGGATGCGCCGAACAATGCTCTGCTATTTCACACTGAAGTGAGATGGTTGTTGAGAGGAAAAGTTTTAAAACATGTTTTTGAGCTTCGTGATGAACTCAAAACGTTTTTTAATCGGAAAGCAAGACTGCACTTCGAAGCACTTTTCAGCGATAAAAGTGGACTGCAGAAAATAGCTTACTTGGTTGACATCTTTGCCATCTTGAATGAGTTAAATTTATCACTGCAAGGACCAAATGTGTGAGGGATGTTTTTGCTGCCTAGCTAGTTAGGAGATAACATTCCAGGCATCGAGGCACTTCTGTCCGGTAGATTTATTACTGCAAATCCAAGCCCACGCAGGAGCTCCAAAGACAGCACGTCCGTGTTGTTTCAGTCAGTTGCCGCTTCTAAATTTTTGTGACGCTGTTTCCTGGACCAGCATGCCCAGCGAGACAGGGAACAACTCTTATCTCCTCTCTTCTGGGAATAGCTAGTTCCTGGAACAGACTGGCCACTCCCTATTTCATTCTCTGACTCAGAGGACTGGCTGGAAAAGGGCTGCTTGGGCTCTCGGTAAGTGTTTCCATCCCCCCCCCCGTCTCTGTCTGCTTCCCTTTCCCTGACATCCACCCCCTCCTCAAAGGCCCCCTCCCCTCCGGGAGCCTCGACTGTCTCCATTTCTTTCCCATCCGGGGTGGCGGATGGAAAACCTGTAAAACTACCCTCCTCCTCATCTGTTACTTCAAAAACCTCCCTCAAGTCCCCCATTCCTCGTGTTCCCCAATATACTTCTTCTTCTTCTTCTTCTTCTTCTTCTTCTTCTTCTTCTTCTTCTTCTTCTCCTTTCCCTCCCCCCCCCAACAAACACTCTGTGAGGTGAGTGAGGCTGAGAGACTTCAGAGAAGTGTGGCTAGTCCAAGGTCACCCAGCAGCTGCATGTGGAGGAGCGTGGAAGCGAACCCAGTTCACCAGATTACGAGTCTACCGCTCTTAACCACTACACCGCACTGGTACCTTGGTTCTCAGACTTAATCCGTTCCGGAAGTTCGTTACAAAACCAAAGCGTTTAAAAAACAAGGTGCGCTTTCCCATAGAAAGTAATGCAAAATGGATTGATCCATTCCAGACTTTTAAAAACAACCCCTAAAACAGCGATTTAACATGAATTTTACTATCTAATGAGACCATTGATCCATAAAATGAAAGCAATAATCAATGAATTGTACTATAAAATAAATAAGACAGTATTGCAGATGATAAAAACAAAAATTATTATTTTTTCTTACCTGCACTGATGATAGTCATTGTTTGGATGGGGGTCTTTTATCCATTTCCACAGTCACACAATCAGTAGCTGAACTTGTCACGGCTAAAATGGCCACTGTTTCTTTAATGCGAATAAAGCTGGGTCAGCATGACTCAGCAGTCTGCACCAAGTTGTATATATAAGTGAGAAATGTTAGTTTGTTACTGAGGCTGGTGTTTGGGTTGGTTGGTTGGTTAGTGCTGGTGTGTATAGTTATTCAGTCGTGTTTTGCACAAAGACTTTTAAGAATAAAACTCTGCAAGGATATCCTCGTGGACTCTTTTTGTGCCGACAAGGGTCCGAGGACCAGGCTGAGGAGACAAAGGGAGGTCAGAACCTTTTCCTCCTTTTTTGCTTTTGACAAACACTGGCAGAACTGGGTTCCACACAGTCACAAAAACAAATTAATTGAAAAAGCCTCAAAAACAAAAACGCAAAATAAATAGCAAAAACAAAAGCGCCAAACTCAATCTGTTCCGGAAGTCTGTTTGACTTCCAAAATGTTTAAAAACCAAGGCACAGCTTCTGATTGGTACAGGTACCCTGGAAACAATAGCCAGCAGCACCATCGGACATTCGGTTTCCGAAAAACGTTTGAAAACCGAAACCCTTACTTCCTGGTTTTTGGCATTTGGGAACCAAGGCGTTTGAGTACCAAGGTGTTTGAGAACCAAGGTACTATTGTAGGGGTTTAATTAATTGACCCCTGGCTTGTTTAAACTGCTCACAGTGTAGTAGGATATGCTTCATAGAGTCGAGACCCTGAAAGCATAGGCAGAGCCTATTCTGATTGGTATACCAGCCAGTCTGCCATTTAGCATTCCTAATGGAAGTACTTCTGATTATTCACCAAGTTTAGCTTTGGTGAATAATTGGTGATAGTTAGGTACAGATTCATGAAATACGATGGTAGCTGAAAATCATGGTCACAGTGGATTCCAGATGCAAATGGTCCACAGGTTACATAAGATCTAGAGTGACGATCGCTGTGTGAAATATCCCATAACTTCTGCCTCAGGGATTTAAGGGAAATATTGTAGCCCAGATGAGGTAAAAAGGATGGTGAAACACCAATTGAGGAGGTTTTTTGGGCTATAGTTTGCAACCATGAGCTGATAGATTCCTCACTGGTTAGATGTAAAAGTAATCCAGGCCAAATACCAAAATCTTTAGCCAGTATTTCAAGGCACCCCACCACGCTTTGGTGGAGAGTGGGCATTCACCTGTTTTGAACAATATAATTGAATTAGGTTGGGACCTGAAATAGGGACCAAAGGAACTTAACTTGGAACCCATCTAACTTAGAAAATAGACCAGACAGTGGACCAACACCAGCTGATGACATGGCTCTCCAAATCTCTTTTCTGATGAGAGCAGCTTTTGCATCTCATTTGGAAACCAAGGACCCAGATTCTGGAGGAAGAATGGGGAGGCACACAATGCCAGATGCTTGAAGTCCAGTGTGAAGTTTCTGTGAGGAGAATCAGAACTTACAGGGTTAAAGAGTTCTGTGTGACGTCTCACATTCTGAGGCGTGGTTTTGTTCACATATGGGAATCTTTCTTTGTGTGTGAGTTACTTTTGTTTTTGGCTGTCGACCGGAGAAGATGTCCGCTCGTTCTCCGGGCTGATTTATGATGTGCATCTCAGGGCTCCCCCTGCTGGTGTTAACCCTTTCCGGTTTTCATGCTTACAGGCTGAAGCTGGATAGTCTAATAGGACCAATGCCTAAAGCCTCTTACCTGTAACCAATAAAGTTGTGGCCAATTTTTGCCCATTAACCTAAAATAATGGTGTCCTGTGTCTTTATTTATTCCAACTGGTGGGAGGCGGGAATCGCCATGCAAGGCACATTTTCTGCTGCTGCGATACTCTGCTAAAAGCCAGGAAGAAAGTTTAAGGCTTATATCGGCACAGGCGTCCATCGGCACAGGGAGAAGCGTGCCGGGCGCCATTACATTCCAGCAGGTTATGGCCCAGGTTATGGAAGCTGTTGCCACGTCGTGCCTGGGGGGGGGGGGGAGAAGCAAGACCAGCTGGAGGTCCTGCCTAACATCTGAGGCAGCAAAGCTCGCTGGGGACAATCTCATCTTCAGGACCGGGTGCCAAGAGGAGCTGCCAGAACGTGAGTAGGCTCAGCCCCGGGGGAGAAGATGGTGGATGGCCAGGACTCTTTCACAGTTCCTTTTGAAAGATTGAATGGAACAAACTGGGAGGAGTGGTCCCGGAAAGTTAAGGCCTGGCTTGTAGCCAAAGATCTGTGGTCGGCCATGCAAGGAGCCCCATTGAAAGCTCCAGCCAGTGCTGCAGCAGCGGTCGTTGCAGCTGCCCATGCTTCACAGAGGAAAGAGCAGAAAGCCCTGGGAGCTATAGTGCTCAGTTTGGAGGGCTCACAGTTGCTATTGGTGGAGGCTCTTGAAAGTGCCCAGGAGGTCTGGCAGGCACTAGAGAGAGTGCATCACAGGACCACGGCTGGGGCAAAGATCCACACCACAAGAAGCTTGTTTGAGCTGAAGCTGCGTCCTGGTGATAGCATCAGATAGCATGTGACTAAGATGCTCTCTGTTTTCAACAAGCTGAGACTGTTGCAAGTTAACTTTACTGAGGAGCTGTAAGTTTATATTTTGCTCAGCTCTCTGGACAAAAGCTATGACAATTTGTGTCTCACTTTGGAGTCTATGAGTCCAACTGATCTGACGCTCCAGTATATGACTGGTCGTTTGTGCGACGAGGAAGAACGCCACCTCAGAGAGGGCCGAGCTGGCTCAGGGTGCCCTGCCGGCAACAGAGGGGGTGCCAAGCCAGAAGGCACGGTTCAGGCTTTTTCCACTCGTCATTGTTTTGTATGCAGTTCTGTTGAACACCTGCGTCGGTCCTGTCCAAGAAGAGCTAGAGAGGCTGGACAGGATGTCTCCAAGGTCATTTCCCATGGCACTCAGCCAAGTCCTCGTGGCAGTCAGCCAGGTTTCCATGGCAGCCAGTCTAGGAGAGGAGGCCAGCATGGGAACGCGAAGGGAGGACGTGACAGAGGAAGTGTGAAGGATGGTTCTTCTTATCATCTTGCTGCCTCCATGGCAACCATGAAGGACAACTCCAGTGAAGGCAGCATGCTGCGTTGGATCATCAACTTAGGAGCCAGCCACCATCTGATGCCATCAAATGGCGAAATGTGGAACTGCAGGGCTGTTTCAACTGGAAAAGCAGTCACTCTTGCAGATGGGACACAGAGACAGTTAACCACTGTTGGGAATGTGTTTGCCTTGTTTCTACAGGCAGAGCTGGAAGCCTATGTTGTGCCAGGAATGTACTTTTGCCTTTTATCTGTATCTGCTCTTGTAAAGGAGGGCTATAAAGGTTGCTTTGAAAATGATGTCTGTTCTATTTCCAGGGGTGGGAGGCAACTGGTCAGTGTTGAATGTCAGAACAGGCTCTATGTTCTGGAGACACCTCTGGAAGGTAAGGGGGACGCTGAGGCAGCACAGGCGCAATGTGCTAACGTTCCCGCACACAATATGTGTGCGCATCTGTGGCACAGGAGAATGTCTCACAGCTGCTGAAAATACATCCAGAAGTTGCCAGAGTGCACTGAGGGGTGCAAAATAAAGCCATGTGATAAGTTCTTGGATTGCAGAGCATGCAAAAGAGCAAAGGTGAAAAGGTGCAGTTATCTGAGACCTGAGAGGGTAACCACAAGGCCTTTTGAGCTGGTGCATGCAGACCTTTGTGGACCCATGCCAGTAGCCAGTCTGGGCGGAGCCAGGTTTGCTCTCACGCTGACAGACAATTTCTCTAGAAATGGGTGGGTCTTCTCACTGAAACACAAGAGCGAGGCAGCGCCGCTGATCAAAGACTGGATTGCGGCAGTGGAACTACAGTTTTCCACAAGGGTACAGAGCTTTCAGAGCGACCGAGGTGGGGAATTCACTGGGTCTGCTCTGCAGAGTTTCTTCCGCCAGAAGGGGATACGTCACAGGTTGACGGGTTGCTTTTTCTCCCCAGGAGAATGGCATTGCAGAGTGCAGGAACAGAACACTACAAGAGGCAGCTGAAGCGCTACTGTTTGACACTGGCTTGCCCCAGTGCTTTTGGGCCGAAGCTTGGAAAGCTGCCAGCTTCACACTTAACCGGTTTTATAGCTCTGTTGTAGGGGACACACCCTATTTTCTGCTACACGGTAAGAAGTCCAAGGTGCATTTCTTCCGTGTGTTTGGTTGCAAGGCTTGGGTTCTTGTGCCAAAGGCCCAACGCAAGAAGGGTGACCCGAGGTCCTGTAAAATGATCTTTTGTGGGTAAGAGCCTGGGACAAAGGGGTGGAGATTTGCCTATCCAGAAGGTGATCAGTTGAGGATTCTAGTCAGCAGGAGTGCTGAGTTCTGTGAGCAGAGTGGGTGGACACGGATCCATGGGAATCCTGATGTTCTCTCAGAGTCTGTCTGATTCTGCTGAGGAGGGAGAGGTAGATGCTGAACCTGTTGCTGAGGATCAGGTCTCTGATCAGGAGCAGGAACAGGGAAGGGCATCTCCGCAGGCTATCAAGAGAGAGCCAAAAAGTGAGCCTTCATCTCCCGTCAGTCAAGTGCAGAAGGCCAAAAGACGCAGTAAGTCAGAGGGGGAGTCTTCTGATGACACGGACACACTACCTGGCCCCAGTGGGTCAGAGGGGGCACCAGAGACAGTGCTCAGACGTTCCACACGCACCACGAAGGGGGTACCACCTGAGAGGTTCGAGGTCACTAGCGTGTGGGTTGGTTTAGTGAAGTGCTAACCAGAGAGTTTTGAGGAAGTTCAACAGTTGCCTGAAGCAGAAGCCAGGAAATGGCAACAGGCAATGGGAAAGGAGTTGAACTCAATGAAGTCCTTAGGTGTTTTCTCCACCACGAAGCTGCCAGCAGGCAAGCAGGCCGTGAGCTGTCGTTGGGTTTACAGGATTAAGCCCACAGCATCTGGAGAACCACAGTACAAGGCTAGGCTAGTAGCCAGAGGGTTCACGCAGCGGAAGGGGCTGCATTACACCGAGGTGTATTCTCCTACTTCCCGGAGTGAAACGCTGCGTGTGATTTTAGCAGTAGCTGCCCAAAGAGGGCACCAAGTGCACCACTTTGATGTGGATGTGGCTTATTTGAACTCAGATCTGAAGGAGGCTCTGTACATGCTACCTCCTCCAGGGTTTGAGGGCAAAGCCACTTCCGACGTAGAAAGGAGGTGGGGTTGCGGGCTTCACCCTCCCACCATGTGCGCGGGGGCTGGCTCTCAGCCTCCGTGCAATTGAGGGAATCCCTGATCGCTTCATCCCCTGGCCAGCCAATCGGCTGGCCTGGGGGGTGTGGCCTGCTCCATCTATCGCAGGAGTGGCCTCTTTGCCACTTTCAGCGGCTCCAGTTTCCTGCTTTGCTCTGCGGTTCAAGAAGCACATTTTTCTTGGTCTCTCTGGATCCACTTCGCAGAGCTGAAATCACTGGGGGTTTTTTTTTCTGTAACAGCAGTTTTGGTGCCATTTGCCCAAGCTCCAAGCCCTGCAAGGGGCAGTGTGAGCCTCCGCTGCTGGTTCTTTTCCCCTCCTCAGCTGTGCTGTTTTCCCCACTCCTCAGCTGTTCTTCGGAGATGTTTTTTTTTTTTAATAATATTTATTAAGAATTTCCAATTATAACAATATAAAAAAAACAAAACATCCAAATTTAAGATCTTATTTTCCATAACATCTTTCCAGGACTTCCCCTCCCCTCCCCCTCTTGTATTCCAATTCTTACAAATAAATTCAGCAATTTATTATCCCAAATTTTAACCTTATTATCATTAGCCCAATTTAAAAATATTTTCCCATCTCCTAAGATCGACCTATTCCCTTCCGCGTGTTCCCCCCTTTAATGTACATAATAGATTAAAATATAATAAAATAAAATATGATTTTGATTTTACAGCCTTTGGATTCCAAATCCCTCCCCCTTTTCCTGGTTGCGTTTCCCGTATTGATCAACATCTGATGTCTTCCTGGAGTTCCCACATTTATTTAAGCCATAGTCCTTTACCAGTCTTCTTTAATTTTAAATGTCCAATCTTGGAAGGAGTCTATCTCAAAAAGGCCCATTTTTTCCATCCAGATTTTTATATACTTGGGAGTAAAACTCCAATTTTATTTCTTAAACCTTTCAAATCTGGATTTCCCAAATGTTCCCACTTCCAACTTTGTCCAATTCTTATTATTCTTGTTGTTCTTGTTAGTCTCTCTCCTCTTTCTTTTCCTGTTTTCCTGCACAAATGTTCTAATTCCAAAAGCTTCTAAATTCCACTGCAGAGGCTCTGTTATTCAGGAACGAAACATGATGCCAAGTCCCTTCCATTTTCAATAGATAAGTCTATTGTCTACTTTAGTGTGTAAACCTCTGTAGTCAAAATAATGTTCCATTTCTGCAGTTTCCCAGGAGATAAAAAGTTCTGTCAAATTCGATGCCAACAACTTGTAATATCCCTCGGTTCCTCTAGGTGGATTATAATAACTCAGTTCCCTTCCAGATCACGTCCACCAGTCAAAGTAACTTTATTATTCCTTGTTTTAAACATTTTGTATCCAATTTGTAACAAATATAACCGGCAAAGTCCTCGTAACAAAGTTCTCATTGTTGTTCTTCTGCTTTGACAGCTCTTTGACAGCTGTCAAAACCTCTCCTTGTCTTCTCCCGGCGCTCTCACTAAGACGCTCCCAGGTTCCGGGGGGGGGGGGGGTTGCTTTTTGAATAAATTCCACTTTTCTCCTCCAGCTCAATCTTATAATTTTCCATCGCGAAATTTCATAACTTTATCAAAATAAGGTTGCGCTCAATCTTAGATGTTAAGTCCTTTACTTTAGCTCCTCTACAACGGGGGGGGGGGGGGGCTGACTTCCTTTTTATACCTCCCCCGCTCATTCCGAATTCTTTAAAAAATTTCTCGCCTTTTTTAATCCAAGTTCCGATTACTCACGGGTTATGCTTTTAAGTCCAAATTTCCAATGGAAGAAGTCAGCGCTCTCCGTCGAATGGCATGCGGCTTCGCTCGGCAGGGGAAGCGGAGGACTCAAAGCACCACCCCCCCGTCACCCGTTCCGCAGCCTTTAAAAAGGCTCCTTCGCGGGTCGGGGGGGGCTCAAAAGGTGCCAGCCGAGTCACCATGTCCATGGGTTTTAGCGCCCATGGTTTTTAAGGGTCCCCGCGTCGCCGGCGCGGCAGGACCCAGCCCCTACCGAGCAGGCTCCCTCCGGAGCTCGGAGGGAGTCCGCCATTCGGCGATGGCGCCAACCCGGAAGTCTGTTCTTCGGAGATGTTATCTACCTTAGCTGGAGCGCACGTGTCTTGGCTTGGCTTCAGTCTCTCTAGGTTTTCAGCTCTGCTGCTGGTTCAGGAAGAGAAACTTTTGCGCCTCCTTGACCAAAGAGCTGGGTTTTTTGTTTTTTGTTTGCTTTTGTTTACAGGCTCAGATCCTTTACTCTTGTTAGGGTTCCCCCCTGCTTCACGCACCATTGGCTACCATTAGCAAGTGAGCCGATTTTGAGCTGAAATCACTGGGTGTGTGTGTTTCTTTTCAGCTTTTCCTCTGACCTTCGTGCCTGCTGGGAGCTAAGGAGAGCCATCCCTACAGCTGAAACTGCCCGTGGCGAACCTTAGGGGAAACCTCTCTGGCGTCAACATCACAGCACATGATCGATTCCTGCATGCAACAGGCGACGGCTAACGTACATGGGTAGTGTTGTCTCGGGCTCTTCCCTTTATTTCCGTTATTGTGCGTTTGCCAGACCTGGGGAGGTTTCCATAGACGGATATCAAAATATTGGGCTGTGTGCGCTTAGCGTGTAGGGGAAGGCGGTGCTGTGCTGTTGCCTGGGTTATGGCTGCTTTGTTCTGCCATTTTGAGGGGACCACATGGTGCAGCAGCAGCGGCCATCTTAGGTGAGGCACATTCGCAGTTTCAAGAGCTGCTGGCCTTTGCATCTTAATTACTAACTAGTGCAATTGTGCAGGCTTTCTTTTGCAATTTGTTTTTCCCAATAGCCCCCCCCCCCCACTTTTTATTTTATTCTATTAGGTACTACTTATTCCGTCTGTAGCTTTAGCTGCTTGGGGTAATTAGCTGCGTTTTTCATTTTACCACCTATTCTGTGACTGCATGATTAACTGTTCATTCAGGGAGACACTATTTTTGGCCGCCTTGTATTCCTCCAACATTGGTAACCTCTTTACATTGGGTTACATTGTGCTTCAATCACGTTCAATCCTCTTCATGCAGCTCACTTTGTTACAGTGTGGTTCATTCTTGGTAGTTTGAATATAAAGTGCTACATTGTGGTGATCCAGATCAGTTGCAATAAGTAAGCCTAAA
Organism: Podarcis erhardii; assembly: GCF_964252035.2. NCBI lineage: Eukaryota > Metazoa > Chordata > Lepidosauria > Squamata > Lacertidae > Podarcis > Podarcis erhardii. The sequence continues at coordinate 20,904,099 of NC_138506.1, read as the reverse complement.
GAGGTTTTGTGTTGAGGGACAAATCATTATCATAAATTGCACTGCTGACAATCCATACCAGCAAAAAATTAATGTATTACAGCCATTTCAGTGCCGGTGTCTGGAAAATCTAACAAAGCCTCTGTGACGAACCTCAGGCGTGTAGTTCCTAAATAGTGCCTGGCAGGTGTGACCAGCACGCACTGACTCAATTGAGGGCTAGGTTTAATTTTTTGTTGAGTAGTGGGGATGGCCGCTAAGGGAAACCAGCAGGTGCCCTCTTCCAATTCAAGTGGGTCAGACAACCAAGATGGGTCAGGGAGGCCGGCTTTACCCTGCAGCCCACAGGCCTTATCACAGTTTTTCTCTGCCTTTGAAACCTTTTATCAACAGTTTAGGCCCATGGTCACTGGCTCCTCTGCACAATTAGTTGCTTCTCAGGATTGCATACCCGACACTCCTCCCAGCAATGAGGAGTGCCCTGGCACTTCAGCCTCCCTTTTCTGTACTTCACAGTCAGGCAGCATCGCATCTAACTGCCCCCACACGTGATCACAGTCTTTGCGTCCCCTCACGTCCAAGCCCAGTTCCTCAGGTGGCAGGGCTCCTTCTTGCAAGTCTAACCGTTCTGCTTCTCAGCATGTAGCAGATGTTCCCAGTATTCTACAGGATCCGCAACCTCAGCCTACACCTGCAGAAGGTGGCGCAGGAACATCATCGGATGAGGAGGTGCAGGGACGTCAGGGAATGCCTGCAGCGGCTGAACAGCACCTGGTCATCAGTGAGGGGCAAGGGGGAAAGAGGAAAACTAAGAAGAAACATTTGGCTAAGAAGAGCAAGAAAAGTAAGCCGTCTGATACTGAGGATGAATCAGGTACTTCTTCATCAGATTCTGATAGCGATGCCCCTTTAGATGATACTGGGGTTTTGGGGAAGCCAATTCAGGGCTCCCTTTATGGATACACAAAAGAAGGGCAAACTCTCACCGTAAAACCTTTAATGGGTCTCTGGAGTGGAAAGGGGGTGCATTGGTGGAAGATGTAAAAACAGGTGTTGTGTGGAAACTACACAAGTCTATTTATGGTTTGAAACAATCGGCCAGAAATTGGAACGTGTCTGAATAAAGCTCTGGAAAGGTTGGGTTTCCAGAGGAGTCTTGCAGACAGTTGCCTGTACCTTAAGGGGTCAGGAGAGACATAGGAGGCAGTCCTGGTTTTTGTGGACGACTTTCTGTACACGGCACAGACAGGTAGACAGGTGCAAGGTTTTGCCAAAGAGCTTGGTAAGCAGTTTAAGCTCAAGAACCTTGGTCTCGTCCAGGTTTATCTGGGAGTTAGGATAGACAGGTCTGAGAACAGACGTTTTTTGCTCAGTCAGAAAGGCAAGATTGAGCAGTTGCTTGGGAAGTTCAGGATGTCTGACTGTGCAGGGGTCAGAAAGCCCATGGAGACAAGCTACGTGAAGGACAGTCAGCTTGGGGAGCCTTCTGAGATCCAAAACCCCGAGGTGTTTCAAGTCAGCGCTAGGGAGTCTGTTGTATCTCTCTCAGTGGAGCAGACCAGACATAGCATGTGCTGTGAATCTGCTCAGCAGGGAGGCTACAAAGCCCAATGTGAATGCCTGGCTAGATATCAAGAGAGTGATGAGGTATTTGCAGGATACCAAAGATTTTTGCCTCACGTTGTCAGCTGAAGGTGACACATGGCTTACGTGCTGGACTGACAGCGACTGGGCACATCTTGGAGACAGGAAATCTGTGTCTGGGCTGGTGGTAAAGTTCGGGGAATCCCTGGTTGGGTGGAAGTCCCGGAAGCAAAGTCTTATTGCACTTTCCTCCACTGAAGCTGAGTTCAGTGCGTTGTCTGATTTGTGCAGGGAGTTGGACTTTTACCGGTGCTTGATCCAAGAGATCTGTGGGGATTGTTGCTTGCCCATCACTGTTTGGGAAGACAATCAACCCTGTCTTAAGTTGGACAGTTGAAGTCCAGAACCAAGCATTTGGACATATGTTTCCAGAATGTGTGTCAGAGTGTCCAGGTAGGTTTGATACGGTTCAAGTATTGTTTGAGCCGGGAGAACCTAGCTGATGGGTTTACTAAACCCTTGAGCTTCCAGCGACATGGGGAGTTCTGTGAAAGGTTGTGTTTGGGGTAAGTGATTGTACTTACAATTTCCCTCAGGATGTGAGACGAGAGGGGGTTAAACAGTTCTGTGTGACGTCTCACAGTCTGAGGCGTGGTTTTGTTCACATACGGGAATCTTTCTTTGTGTGTGAGTTACTTTCGTTTTTGGCTGTTGACTGGAGAAGATGTCCGCTCGTTCTCCAGGCTGATTTATGATGTTTTTCTACTCATTAAAGTCTTCTTTAGATTAGCAAGAAGCCTGCGTTCAGCTTTGATTTATCACCCACACACAAGGCACATTTTCTGCTGCTGCGATACTCTGCTAACAGCCAGGAAGAAAGTTTAAAGCTTATGACTTCCGAGTTAGCGTGATCGGTTAATGGCGGATTCCCTCTGAGCTCCGGAGGGAATCGGCTCTGCTGAAGACGGGTCCTACCGCGCCGGCGACGCGGGGACCCTTAGAAACCGCAGGCGCGGAAGCCTGCGGACTTGGTGACTCGGTGGGCACCTTAAGCGCCCTCCCCGACCCACGAAGAGCCTTTTTAAAGGCTACGGAGAGGGTACGGAGAGCGGCGTGGTGCTGGGAGTAGACCGCTACTTCAGTGGAGCGAAGCCGCGAGCCATGGCCGGAGAGCGCTGACTTTTCCCCCAAAATTTGGACTGGAAAACAAACAACCCGTGAGTAGAATGGAATTTGGACTTTAAAATTTTTACCTTCGAATTCGGCACGACCGGGGGATGTGCTAAAGGGAAGTCCGCACCCCCCCTACCTACAAATGATCTAAAGCAAGAATCGGAGAACTAAGGTGGAGAGATTACTGTCTTTTTGGTGTTAGATAAAAGATATTTCCATGAATTTGACAGAAGAAGTCTTTGTGCTGGAGAGAAAGGGAGGAATTTTGGAACTTTTTGTGTAAACCCCCCCCCCCCCGAACCCGGGAGCGTCCTGTGCGTGTGCCGGAGGAAAAAGAATAAGGAGTTTGACAGCTGTCAAAGGAGCTGTCAAACGGGCGGTTAAAGTCAAGAACTTTGCTATTTAATAACTCTCTGAACTAAAGGTGATACTTTTGAATTGAGGTGGTGGGAAACAAAGTAGTAATAAACAACAAAGTAACGGATTGTTGGAAAAGGACTATTAAGCAATTGGAATCCCCCTAGGGGGAACTAGAGACATTACAATGGCTGCAGAGGGAAAATTACTGGTAGAGATAGAAAAAATGTTTTTTCTCGTGGGAATCTTGCAAGAGCAAAGTACGGCTATGAACAAAGAACTTATGACCTTGAATTCTAAAACAAACAACTCTGCTGAATGCATAAAGGATTCGACTGATAAAAAATCTGCAGCTGAACCAGAAGAGATATTTTTGGAATTGACGGAGAGGAAAGAAGGAGTGGAGATAGTACAGGTGGAAAATACCAACCAGAAGCCTACATCGTTAGAAAATAAAGAAGAAGATCTTCGGATTACAAATCTGCGAAAGACAAGAAAGATGAAGAAGGAAGTCCCTGGAGTACTTGGAATACTGGAATTTAAAAGAATAAAGAAACATGATCGGGACTTCCTTTTTGAGTATGGGAGAGCAGCTGACTTTTTGCAGCAATTGCTTTTAAACATTTTGGATGGAAGAAAATTTGATGTGACTGTGACAGAACTCCTTCGAGACCTGAGGACCAACAAAAAGGATTACCAACAAAATTGGCAGAGAGAGACTGACAGAGAATTGAAGGCCTCGGATGTGAGGAATCCGGGCTAGGAACTGTTTTTGTGGACATTTGCTTGGGAAGGGATGGAAACCGGGGTAGGGAGGGAGGGGAGAATAGAATTTCAAAATTTTATGATTTTTGTATTTGGCCATTGTGACCTATAATTAATATAATAAAGGGAGAAATTCGTGGAAGGGAAGTTAGGTCGACCTTAGAAAAAGGATTTAATGTTTATAAGAGAATTGGATAAGTTAAATGTGGACAAGTAAAAAGAGCTAAGTTTTAAAAATAATAACAACATGTTTAAGATGATAGACAAGAACTTGCTGAACTAATTATGGGAATTGGGATGTATGAAGAGGGGGTGGGGGGAAGTCAGGGAAAGAGGGTAAAGAAAGTAAGGGTATGAAATTGTATATGTGTTGTCTTTGTCTTTTTGTGTGTGTGTGTCTTTATAAAATGTAAAAACCCAATAATTTTTTTTTTTAAAAAAAAAAGTTTAAGGCTTATATCGGCACAGGCGTCCATCGGCACAGGGAGAAGCGTGCCGGGCGCCATTACATTCCAGCAGTTTCCACAGTCTGTGTTGATTTGGGGAGCCATGTCATCAGCTGGTGTTGGTCCACTGTGATTCATTAAGTCCAGGGTCAATGCAGCCGTCTACCAGGAGATTTTGGAGCACTTCATGCTTCCTTCCGCACACCAGCTTTATGGGGATGCTGACTTCATTTTCCAGCAGGACTTTGGCACCTGCCCACGCTGCCAAAAGTACCAAAACTTGGTTCAGTGCCCATGGGATTACTGTGCTTGATTGGTCAGCAAACTCGCCTGACCTGAACCCTATAGAGAATCTGTGGGACATTGCCAAGAGAAAGATGAGAGACATGAGACCTAGCAATGCAGAAGAGCTGAAGGCTCCTATTGAAGCATCCTGGTCTTCCATAACACCTCAGCAGTGCCACAGGCTGATAGCATCCACGCCATGCCGCATTGAAGCAGTAATTGATGCAAAAGGGGCCCAAACCAAGTACTGAGTACATATGCATGCTTCTACTTCTCTGAGGTCCAATATTGCTCTATTTGCAGTCCTTGTTTTGCTGATTTCATTTCATATTCTAATTTTCTGAGATTGTTAATTTGGGGTTTTCATCAGCTGTACGCCATGATCATCACAATTATAACAAATAAAGGCTTGACATATCTCGCTTTGCATGTCATGAGTCTATCTCATATATTAGTTTCACCTTTTAAGTTGAATTACTGAAATAAATGAACTTTTCCATGATATTCTAATTTTCCAAGTTTCACCTGTATATAGAGTGGTCATTGATTGTCTGGGGGTGGATTGGTTGGATGGCAGAAAGCTGGTTGTGTTTGAGATGTATAAATCTGCTGTGAAGAGGGGCTCCGCGAAAAAGGGTCGTCCGCTGCGGCAAAGCGGAGACCCATCAAGAAAAACCACAGGCAGAGCGAGCCTGTGGCCGTGGGACTCGGCGGGCGCCAAAAGCCCCCCCAGAAACGAAGAAGGAACCTCGTAAGGGGCTCCGGAACGTGAAAGGGGGAGCGGCGCTGTGAGTTCATCGCTCTTTTCGTGGATGCAAAGCCGCGCTGCTGCTGCCGATGAGCGCTGACCTTTCTTCTTGAAAACATCGAATTTGACAGCTACATACCCGTGAGTAAGGGGTACTAAATTTTGGACTAAATTTATGGATTTTGACTGAAAACGGGAGGCGAGTAACAGGAAGTCCGTCTTCCGATCCTGCTAACTAGATCAAAGCAAGGGCTGAAGTGCGCTGTAGCGCCCAAAAAGGATCGTAAAAGCAGAACAAAGGTGCATTGACAGACTTTGTTTCTAGAAGTTAAAAGGGAAATTTTTGTGAAACCTGTGGATTCTATTTTTGGAACTTTCTTCCTATTTTTGAGCTATACGGAGTTAAAAGGGACAACCTAGTCGTCGGGCTGCCAGAGTGTAATAGAGAACTGTCAAACTGCCGATACTGTTGCTGAAGTTCAAACTGTTACATAGATTGAGATACTAACGTTTAAACATTGTTGCTGGGACCATTCTTGACACCTTGTGGCTTTTAATCAAGAAATAGAAAGCCTTGGGAACCTTCCTTTTGTACTCAGGAATTACAAAGACTTAATACGGGGAACATAGGAACTTCAATGGCGGAAAAGAGTTCTTTCCTTTCTTGAAACTTTGAAATACTCCCCCTAGAGGATTGTGGAGACATAGAGGCCTGGGAACTGTACTTTATTGAGACTTCTTGTGGTTTAATTGTTTATATTTTGAACTTGTCTCTCTCATGGAATAAAAGACAATTTGACCTTGAACTGAGGCAGGTGTGGAATGAGTGGCCCAGGGAAAACAAGAGCAGCCAAAGCTAAAGAAAAAGAAAAAGAAAAGAAATCTGTGCAATTTGTTCAAACAACTTTAACTCATCAACGCAGATCATCTGTCCCAACTGTGCTAACAGCACAGGAGGTGGAAATCGAGCAGCCTGCCACAGAAGATATGGCAACTGGAGGATCTGAATCAGTTCTGAAACAAATTTTGGAGCAACTGGCAATTTTAAACCAAAAGGTGGACAATCAATCAACAAAAATTGACCAAGCTACATCCTCTATTGGTAAATTAACTGAGCAGGTTTCCCAGCATACTCAGGCAATTGAGAATTTGCAAGGAGCTACGGCTGAAAATTATAAATTAGCTGTGGAAGCCAATCAAAAAGCAGAGCAGGCAAATCGAAAAGTTGATGAGATTAAGGGGGAAGTAAGGCCTCTGAAAAGACAGGTAGGGGAACAACAAGCCTACCTGTCACTGGTTGAATTGAAAAGTAAGGAAAATAATCTCAGGTTAAGGGCCATCCCAGAATTGGAGGCAGGTAATTTAGAGGGATTTCTGACACTTCTATTTTCCAAATTCTGGGGAATTGAGGAAGATAAAGATTTCAAAATCGTGACGGCCTTTAGACTGGGAAGATCGGTAAAGAAAGATAAGGCTAGAGACTGTTTGGTTATTTTGAGATCAAGAGAGGAAAGAGATAAGATATTAGGCCTACATTTTAAAAAATCCTTGGAGATAGAAGGTAGAAAGGCTGAAATCTACAGAGATATACCCAAACATCTATTGGATCTTAGGACCACCTACACAGACCTGACCAAATTGTTAAGACATAACGCAATTCCTTATAGGTGGGAGTTCCCACAAGGACTATCATTTACCTATAAAGAAAGGAAAGTAAGAATCAAAACACCTGAGGATCAGCAGAAGTTCCTACACGACCACGAGGAGGACCTCCAAAAAGGAGCTGCAGCTTCTTGGCCACCACCACCACCGGGACCACCACCAAAACCTACACCGTCTGGATCTGGACCAGCACCACCACCTCCGGGATCGGAGGAAAACCTAGACACCCCATTGTAAGACCCACCAATTAAACCAGGATGTCTCTGCAGCTTCTTAGCTGGAATATAAATGGCGGAAACTCTCCGGAAAAAAGAAGAAAAGTATTTCATATTTTGAAAAAAGAACAATTGGACATTATTTGCTTGCAAGAAACACATGTGACAAGGCTCCACAGAAAAGTGTTAATCAATAAAAGATTAGGCCAAGAATTTATTTCTTCGGATAAAGTCAAGAAAAGAGGAGTGGTGATTTATGCAAAGGAGAGCCTGTCACCGAAATTTCTATTTAAAGATGAACATGGCAGAATTTTGGCGATTGAAATTCAGACGCAAGGAGAAAAATTTTTGATATTAGGAATATATGCTCCAAATGAAGGAAAATCGGAATTCTTTAGGAAGCTGCATGAGATTATGCTGGACTACTTAGATTATAACAACATCATTATGTTGGGCGATATGAATGGGGTCGTATCTGTAAACATGGATAAGTCGCAAAGTGCTAACATAACGAAAGATGGCAGACTACCTAAAACTTTTTTTGAAATGACTGACAATATGGACTTAATTGACATATGGAGGGTTAAGAACCCCTTAGGAAAAGAAGGAACTTTCTTTTCTGAAGCTCATCTGACATGGACACGAATAGACCAAATATGGACAACTAGAGGACTGGCACCTAAGACTAGAAAAGTGGAAATCTGCCCAAAAACCTGCTCCGACCATAATGCGTTGAAAGTGGAATTGAGACTAAACATAACCGGATCCTTTAGATGGAAAATGAATGACACCTTATTAAGGGATTAGGAGATTGTTAAGAAGGCCCCAAAATCTAGAGATTGAAGGGAGAATGGTTCAGAAACCCGAGGAAATTAGAAAGTGTTTCCAGAGATATTTTAAAGAACTCTATTCACAAGGGCCACAGAAAGACTTTGAGATGGATCAATTCCTTAAAACTAATGGATTACAAAAAATAACTCAGGAAATGAGAACCATCCTGAATAGTAATATCACCCAGCAAGAAATTGAAAGTGCCATCCAGAACCTTCAATTAGGCAAATCTCCAGGTCCTGATGGACTTACCTCCAAATACTATAAGGTTCTGAAGGATTATTTGATACAACCTCTGATGGAGGTCTGCAATCAGATTATGGAGGGGAGGAAGGCACCAGAGACGTGGAAAGAAGCCTTCATCACATTGATACCTAAACAAGAAACTGAAAAGACCCAGCTTAAGAACTACCGCCCCATCTCACTCCTAAACGCGGATTACAAAATTTTTGCGGATATTTTGGCAAGTAGATTTTAAAAAGTGCTTAATGAAGTGATCCATAAGGACCAGGCCGGCTTTCTCCCCGGTAGGCATTTGTTTGATAATACAAGAAATATTATTGACATTTTGGAACTCCTACAAACAAATCTTAATACTAGAGCGGTTTTAATCTTCATTGATGCGGAGAAAGCCTTCGACAACATTTATTGGATGTTCATGAAGAAAAATTTGGAAGGGATGGGAGTGGGGCGGGGGTTTGAAAATGGAATAGAAGCAATTTATTCAGAGCAAAAAGCTAAATTGATTGTTAACAATGTGGTGACAGAGGAGTTCAAAATAGAAAAAGGGACACAACAGGGGTGCCCCCTATCCCCCCTATTGTTTATTTCAGTCCTGGAGGTGCTACTGAACATGATTAGAAAGGAATTGTACAAGGAATTGAGGTCGGAGTGAAACAATATAAACTGAAAGCTTTTGCAGACGACTTGGTATTAACATTACAGGAGCCAGTCTCTAGTACTAAAAGAGTGTTAGAATTAATTTCTGACTTTGGTCGGGTGGCGGGATTTAAGTTGAACAAGCAAAAAACTAAGGTTTTAGCAAAAAATTTGACAACTACAGAAACAGATGAGTTCCTGAAAGAAACGGAATTAAATGTGGTTAAAAAAGTAAAATACCTAGGGGTGTATCTGACCTCCAAAAATTTGAATTTGTTTAAAGATAATTATGAGAAATGCTGGTCAGAAATTAAAAGAGATTTGGAAATATGGTCAAGATTGAAACTTTCCTTGTTGGGCCGAATAGCAGCTATAAAGATGAATGTATTGCCGAAAATGTTATTTCTGTTCCAGGCCCTACAGATCGTGGACAAAGTGGAATGTTTTGGAAAGTGGCAGAAGGATATTTCCAAGTTTGTTTGGCAGGGCAAAAAGCCCCGAATAAAGTTTAAAATACTAACTGATGCGAAAGAAAGAGGGGGATTTGCCCTGCCAGACTTGAGGTTATATTATGAATCTGCAGCCTTCTGCTGGTTGAAAGATTGGATTTTATTGGAAAACACTGATGTCCTAGATCTGGAGGGGTTTGATAATGCTTTTGGGTGGCATGCATATTTGTGGTATGACAAGGTTAAAGTTCACAAATTGTTTAAAAACCATATTGTCAGAAGAGCAATTTTGATGGTCTGGACAAAATATAAGGACTTATTGGAGAGTAAGACTCCGAGGTGGCTCTCACCGGTGGAGGCCAAGGCACGTAAGAGACTTAACATGGAAGCCTACTGGCCTAAATATTGGGAAATAATTGAAAAAATTGGAGACAATTGGAGGTTGCTGAGCTTGGAAAAATTGAAAAACAAGGTGCGAGATTGGTTGCACTATGCTCAAATCCAGGAGGTTTTTAAAGTGGATAAAAAGGTTGGATTCCAGGTGGAAAAATCGAAATTAGAGACAGAATTGTTAGAGCCAAAAAAAAAAAAAATACTTTCGAGAATGTATAATTTGCTGCTTAAATGGAATACACAGGACGAGACAGTCAAATCCGCCATGATAAAATGGGCACAGGACTTGGGGCACAACATTATGTTTGAAGACTGGGAAAGGTTATGGAACACCGGAATGAAATTTACGGCATGTAGTGCCTTGAAGGAAAATATTATGAAAATGATATACCGGTGGTACATGACCCCAGTCAAACTTGCTAAGATATATCACCTGTCTGACAATAAATGTTGGAAATGTAAAGAGGCGGAAGGGACATTCTTCCATCTCTGGTGGACTTGCCCGAAAGTGAAGGCCTTTTGGGAGATGATTCATAATGAACTAAAAAAGGTACTTAGATTTACCTTACCTAAGAAACCGGAGGCCTTTCTTCTGGGCATTGTGGACCAGAGAGTACTTAAGAAAGATAGAATTTTTTTTATGTATGCTACCACAGCAGCAAGGGTCCTGATTGCTAAGCATTGGAAGACACAAGATTTACCCACGCTGGAGGAATGGCAGACGCAGTTGATGGACTATATGGAACTGGCCGAAATGACTGGCAGAATCCGAGACTTGGGAGAAGAAACAATCGAGGAGGACTGGGAAAAATTTAAAGACTATTTGAAAAAACATTACAAGTTGTATGAATGTTAAAAAATGCACTTTTTAGAAATTCTAGCCTCAGCAATTGTAAATTAATGAAATGGAAATTAAGGTACAAGAAGTCAGAGGTGGAATAATGAAATAACTTTATTGTGTTTAAGCTAAAACGTATAAGATTTGGGTTACAACAGTTTTGAAACTAGGCAACATGATAAAATGAAAGATACAATAAGCTTTGAAATAAGTTAACAAATTGCTGATGTTTTGTATTACAGAGAACGCAGGGTTTGGAGGATGTGGGGAAGTCCAATAGATGTGCTGGAAAAAAGGATTATGGAAATTTGTAATTTCTCTACTTTATTTTCTATATCTGTCTTTATCTCTTTTTTCTGTATTTCATAAACTTAATAAAAATATTATAAAAAAAAGAGATGTATAAATCTGTCAGTCGTGGTTGGAGAAGAAGGTTTTTAAGAATAAAAGCAGCATTCTGCAAAGGACTCTTTCTCAAGGACTCTTTGTGCCGACAAGGGTCTGAGGACCAGGCAAAGGAGGTCAGAACCTTTTCCTTTTCAAACACTGACAGAGTAGACAATGTTAAAGGCGACTGAACTCTGGAGGAAATATAGAAAGGACCTGAGAGAAGACACAGAGGAGATTAAAGAGGGCTAGTGGTACAAAGGACATTTGATATTTAACAAGAAATTAAGGAATACCAAGATACTCATAATAAGATAATAAAAATGAACATCAATATACATATGGAGTATAAATTGTTGACATGGAATGGTCTTAATTTGAAAGTGAAACGGAATAAAACAGTACATTTACAGTGGTACCTCCGGTTATGAACAGGATCCGTTCTGGAGGCCTGGCCATATCCTGAAAAAAACGCAACTGGAGTGCCGCTTCTGCGCATGCGAGAGCAGCGAAACCCGGAAGTATCCTGTTCCTGTACTTCTGGGTTGCCGCAGGACGCAACCTGAAAAGACGCAACATGAAGCAGACGCAACACAAGGTATGACTGTATTGAGAAAACAAACGTTGGATTTGATCTTCTTGCAAGAGACATGTTAAGAGAACCCAAAGGAAATAATTTATTAATTTGGACAGAAATTTATATCATTGGACATTAAGAAAAAGAGAGTTGTTCTATATGCCATTGACAAATTGGATCCCAAGCAGATATTTAAGGACAATAAAAGAATAATTATTGTGGTTGAGGTGACTTTAATGGGAGATTTATTTAATGGGAGTTGATTTATTGCTCAGATAAATCCTGGAGCCTGGCGCACTCCCTCTGCGCAGCTCTGCTGCCAGGCCTCGGCATTCTCCAAGCTCCGCATTCCAATGCTCTGAGCAAAACAGAGTTCAGCAGCGGTAAGAGAAAGCTGCAAACTCCAGTGCTTTCTTCAGTGTGCTTAAATAAAGTCCACTCAGGGTCTTAGCAGCTAAAAGCAGTTTATTTACAGCAGAAAACTATCCATTATCTATCACAGCGGACATCGTGAAAAACACGTCCGCTTTCTTCAAAAGCGAAAGTAGAGAGAGACAAAGGGTTGAGACTCTCGGGTATGATGCAGAATCTCCCCCCTCCCCACAGTAGGCAGGCTGTACACTCTGAGCTGTTTAACCCTGTAAGCTCAGGTTCTCCTCACAGAACTTTGGCTGTGGGAATATATGCACCAAACAACAAGAAATGGCCCTTATTTAAAGACTTGAAAGCAGTGTTAGAAACTGGGACAGAAAAACTAGGAGTCGCATGGCTCCTGGGACCTGGGTTGTGGGTGCCAAAACAGAATGTCTAGTTGCCTTTGGGGGGCGTGTTTCGGCAAAACCTTTTATTTATTTATTTGATAAGCATAAACTAATACGCAATTCATATAAGTGACACATTGTTAACATCCAATTTAATAGAAGTTAATACATGTTTAATTTGGTGTTTATAATAAAAATATTGGTACCATTCTTCAGTTTTCAAAACACTGCAGCACTCTAAATAGAGATCCTGTGCAAGTCATTTGTGTGTGAAACCTGCAAGCAAAGAGTAAACTGCAACCCAAGAGCTCCATTTTGGAATGTAGCCCCCAATTAGGGTTGCCACCCATCCCTTATAATAAGGGATTGTCCCATTTTCAAGCAAAAATGCTGCATCCTGTATGGAATGCAATTTGTCCCGTATTTCTGCCTCGCTTTCTTCTCACACTCTCCCAGACACTCACATGATATACAAAACATAGTACTACTACTGGAGCAGCACGGATGGATAAAAATCCTAACACTGCTTGCCCACATTCTGTCTCTGTCTCTGTCTCTCCTTTCCCAACCCTTCCCCTCCGTTACACTAAATCCAGTGAGTGATGGATGGCAAGCGTTTGGGGATGGAATGTAGGGGCAGGGCCAAGAAAGAATGGAGTGAGTTGGGATGCGCTGTGGGGAGGGGGGAAGGTGTGGCTGGCCAGTGGAAGGGTCACATGCCGGCACCTGAATGTGTGTCTCACATTAAAGCAGGCAGTTCTTTTCCTGCTTACCAGGGACATAGGGGATACTAGACTGCTGTATGGGTCCTCTTTGCTTTTACGTGCTTCCCTGACCCTGTTCCGTTATAGAAGTGTAGGCAAGCAAAGAGTAAACTGCAACCCAAGAGCTCCATTTTGGAATGTAGCCCCCAATTAGCAAACCTATTTGGAATGTAGCCCCCAATTGCAAACCTATTCTTTAGGTACCAAAGATGCCTACCCAACCCATGAGTATTTAAAGTGCTTTAAATGGCTGTTAACAAATGAGGAGACATACTGCTCACCCACCACCTTTTTCTAGCACATTGTATCTACTTAGCTTAGTTGTCTTCTCATCCTGCTGGTATACTCCTTTCCCCTTCTTACTACTGACACCCCTAAAGGCGTTAAGGCCTAGTGCAGGCAAAATGTTTCCCATCTTACCTATGGTTACAAATTTGGGAATAGGCCATACACTCCTTTCCTCTTGGAGTGCCATAACCTTTCCCTCACCTGTCTTAATCATGGTTGTAATGGTTCTAGGGGTTGCTCGTGCGTAAGCAGGTACCTATCTCCCCGGCTGGGTGCAAACACCCGGCTGGGTTGCCAAAGTGAACCTTTTTCTGTCTGGACAGCCACTCACCCGTGGCTGACTCAGTCGCTGGCAGAATCCGTGAGTGGGCGTTTCTTAAACTTCTTCCAGCAAAGAAGTTCTTTGACGCCTAGTCTCCGCCTACCCTCTCTGCGCGGAAGCCTTCTGCGCAGGGAGGGCGTGGGCAACGGAGGACCCCTACTCTCCCCGCTGGTCCCAGGCAAGGAGTCATGAGACCGCCTCACCACTTCCCCCAGCTGCCCCCCTTCTCCACTGGTGCTATGCTGATTCTCTTCCCCAGAAGATGGGCTGCTCCTCCCGATCCCTGGACACTCTCTGGAATCCCTCTGGCTTTTGCTCTCCCCCTCCAGTACTGATGGCAGTTCCCTTACAATGGTCTACTGTTGTTTTAGTGCCAAACATCATTACTACCAAATCAGAGTTTGAAACTGGTTTGTAAAACCCAATTAATGCTACAATTAAAGAAAATACCTAATTAAAGAAAATGGGTGATAGGGTGGTGGTCAGAAGACATGGCCTGCTCCTGAACTTTTAAACATACGTAGAGCTGCAAGTGGTGCTTTTCCTCACGCCTGACTTTATTATTTTTTTTAACAGTAATTTTTTTTTATTAAACATACATTCATTATACAAATAAATCCCACATGTATCTTTGGCTCTGCCGAGCTTCAGACTTCCGTCCACCCCTTCGGTAAGTATCGTACATTTTCTTACATCGCGTATTCTATTTGTTTATCTGGTTGACCATATGCTGTTAGAGTTAATCTAACCCTGAAAGTGTCTTTAAGGTTTTACAATTGTCTCTTATATACACCAAATATTTACTCCAACTTTCCTAAAACTTCTGTTCATCCTGGTCTCGTATTTTTCCTGATAATCTGGCCAGTTCTGCATAATTCATCATTTTAATCTGCCATTCCATAATAGTAGGTATTACATCTGTTTTCCAATTCTGGGCCAGCATAGTTCTTGCTGCCCTCGTGGCATACAGAAAAAGATTTTTGTCTTTCTTTTTGATTTCCTTCCCTGTCAGTCCCAATAGAAAGGCTTCGGGGGTTTTTTGGGAAAGTATACTTGAAAACTTTTTAAAGTTCATTATAAATTAATTCCCAGAAGCCCTTCACTTTACCACAGGTCCACCACATGTGGTAGAGGTCTCCCTCTGCCTCTCCACATTTCCAACATTTCTTGATTTTCATTTTGTACATCTTTGCCTGTTTTACCGGCGTAAGATGCCACCTATATATCATTTCCCATATATTCTCCTTCAATGCCGTACAGGCTGTAAATTTCAGATTTACATTCCATAGTTCATGCCACGCTTCTAGTTCAATGTTATGTTCAAAATTGATGGCCCACTTAATCATGGCTTCTTTTACCTCCTCATTGTTGGTATACCAGTTCAATAATAAATCATACATTTTTGACAATAATTTGTTTTTACCTTCTATAATGTCTATATGAAATTTTGATTTCTTGTCCTCAAATCCCAACCTCTTTTTCTCTTCTTTTAATATCTCATTAACTTGTTGGTACTGTAGCCACCCTGTCAGTAAATTCTCTACTTCTTCATACGTCTTAAGCTTTATGCCTTGGTCAGTCTTTCTAATAAACTCTTCATATGTGGCTCTCTTTCCTTCCATGTTAACTTTCTTAATGATTAATATTTCTGTTGGTGATATCCACCAAGGGGTTTTTCTTTCTAACAAATTTTTATTTCTTTCCCATACTTCATATATGGGTCCTTGATTATATGATTTAAAAAACGCCACCCATATGATTTAAAAAGTGCCACCCATACCTGTTGTCGTATCCTTCTAGATCCAGAAGGTCTGTGTTTTCTAATTTAATCCAGTCTCTTATCCAGATTAAGCATGCTGCTTCATAATAGATACTCATGTCTGGCAGGGCGAAGCCACCTCTTTCTTTTTTATCAACCAAGATCTTCATTTTTATTCTCGGCCTCTTTCCCTGCCAGACAAATCTTGCCAGTATTTTCTGCTACTCTTTAAATTGTTTTAATCCCTTAATCACTGGAATTCTTTGGAACAAGAATAACATTCTAGGTAAAACATTCATTTTAATCACTGATATTCTCCCTAATAAAGAAAGTCTCAGTCTGTCCCATATTTCTAAATCTTTCTTAATATCTCTCCACATGATTTCATAGTTATCTTTATACAGGTTTATGTTTTTTGCCGTCAACCATATTCCCAGATATTTAACTTTCTTGGCCGCTGTGATACTTGTCTCTTGTTGCAGTTCTTCTGTCTCTTCTTTACTTATGTTTCTGACTAACATTTTGGTTTTGTTCTTGTTGAGTTTGAACCCCGCTACTTTACCAAATTCTTCAATTCTTTGTAGAGCTTCTTGTATACTTCTCTTTTGATCTTCTAGGGTTAAGACTATCATCTGCAAATGCTTTTATTTTGAATTCTTTGTATCCAACCTTGATCCCTTTGACTTTTGAAGTTTCTCTCAAAGTCTTATTAAGAACCTCCAATACGGTTATAAACAACAGGGGTGACAGAGGGCACCCCTGTCTGGTCCCCTTAGAGATATCAAAGGTTTCTGATACGTTGTTGTTTATAATAAGTTTGGCTGTTTGATTTTGATATATGGCTTCTATACCCTTTGCAAACCCTTCTCCAATTCCCATCATTTTTAAATTCTCTTTCATAAATCTCCAGGAGACATTATCAAACACTTTCTCCGCGTCGATGAAAATCAGGGCCGCTTGTTTATCAATTCTGCTTTCTAGATATTCAATAATGTCTACTACATTTCTGATGTTATCTTTCAGCTGTCTTCCCGGTAAAAAACCTGCTTGATCTTTATGAATTATTTTATTTAGAAGCCTTTTTAATCTTTCTGCCAATACATCTGCAAATAATTTATAGTCATTATTCAATAATGAAATAGGTTTATAGTTTTTAACCTCTAAACCATTGGTGTCTTTTTGGGGGGATTAAAATAATATAAGCTTCTTTCCACGTACTTGGGATTTCCCCCTCTAAGATATTGTTCATAACATCACATAATACTGGTATTATTTGATCACTTAGGGTTTTATAATATTTGGCTGATATGCCATCCGGGCCTGGAACTTTCCCGATCTTCATTTTCTTTATTGCTTTTCAAATTTCTTGTTCTGTAATTGTCTGATGTAGTTGCTCTCTTTCTTCTGTTGTAGAATCATAGAATCATAGAATCATAGAGTTGGAAGAGACCACAAGGGCCATCGAGTCCAACCCCCTGCCAAGCAGGAAATTTGTTGATTTGTTGATTTGTGATTTGTGATTTGTTGCAGTTGATGTTTTTGTAAGTAATCCTCTATTCTGCTGTCGGCTTCTTTCTCTTTCTTATATAAGTCTTTGTAGTATTTCTGGACTGCCCTTCTTATCTCTTTGGGGTCTTCTATTATCTTTTCTCCCTCTCTTATTTTACATATTGTATTTTGTTTTTGTCTTGCCTTTAATTGCCATGCCAAATATTTTCCTATTTTATTAGCTGAATCAAAATTCTTTTGTCTCATCATTTTGATTCTCCATTCTACTTCCTGGTTCACCACCAATGAAAACTGAGCTTGCAATAACTGAGCTTAATAAGGAAGAATGAGTTAATAAAGGGAATTTCAATCGGTCGAAATGAATATAAAGTGAAAGCCTTTGCCGATGCGATGACTTGGTATTAACAACTGAAGAGCCAATTACAAGTGTTAAAGAAATATTAGAGGACATAGAACAATTTGGGCAAGTGGCAGGTTTTAAATTGAACAAAAAGAAAACTAAGATATTAGTTAAAAATATGAAACAAGACCTGGTAGAAACATTGCAACAACAAATAGGTATTGAAGTTTTCAAAAGAGTTAAGTATTTGGGAATTTGGTTAACTTCTAAAAATATTGATCTTTTTCAAAATAATTATACACCAGTGTGGAATACTGTTAAAAGAGACTTAGAAATATGGGGAAGGATGAAGTTATCATTTTGGGGAAGGATTTCAGCTATGAAGATGAATGTGCTACCTAAGATGTTATTCTTGTTTCAGACAGTTCCAATAATCAAAGGGGCAGCAATTTTTAAAGATTGGCAAAAAACAATTTCAAGGTATATCTGGCAGGGAAAGAAGCCGAGAATTCAGTTTAAGTTACTAACAGATACTAAGGAAAGAGGAGGCTTCGCCCTGCCAGATTTGAAATTATATTATGAAGCATCTTGCCTCTGTTGGTTGAAGGAATGGATGAAATTAGAAAATACTGAATTGCTGAATTTAGAAGGCTATGACAATAGATTTGGGTGGCACACATATTTATGGTATAATAAGACAAAAGTCCATAAAGGATTTGGAAGCCATATATTTCGAAGATCTCTAATAGAAACCTGGGATAGGTATAAAAACCTATTGGAACGAAAAACACCACATTGGTTATCTCCATTACAAGCGATGAGTGTAAAAAAGGTCAATATGAGTGGGAAATGGATAACATATGGGAAATTAATATATATGGAAGGAAGTAAATGGAAACTGAAACCATATGAAGAAATTAAAGAATATGTTAATGATTGGTTACATTATCGCCAGGTCAACGAAATGTTTAAACAAGACTCTAAAGAAAAAGGTTTTGATGAAAGTGGATCAAAGTTTGAATTAGAGATATTAAGTAATGATGCAAAAATTCTGTCTAAAATGTATAAATTGCTGCTTGAATGGCATTTGAAGGACGAAGAGGTTAAGTCGGTTATGATTCACTGGGCCAAAGATTTTGGGTATAATATACAGCTGAGTGATTGGGTGAAATTATGGAAGGAAGGTTTAAAATTTTCATGCATGCAATGCCCTAAAAGAAAATGTGATGAAAATGATGTATAGATGGTATATTACACCTGTTAAGTTAGCTAAAATGTATAAAGTTAGTAATAAATGTTGGAAATGTAAAGAAAAAGAGGGAACATTTTATCACATGTGGTGGGAATGTAAAAAGATGAAATGCTTCTGGGAGATGATATATAATGAGTTGAAAAAAATGTTGAAATATACATTTATAAAGAAACCAGAAGCATTTCTATTGGGCATTGGGAGTGATATAAATAGAAAGGAATGTAAGCTCTTTTTATATGTAATAACAGCAGCCAAGAATATTATTGGCCCAAAAATGGAAGCAAGAAGAGTTACCGTCGATTGAAGAATGGAGGATGAAGTTAATGGACTATGCAGAATTAGATAAACTAACAGAAAGGATTCGAAATCGGCGAGACCAGAAATTCACGGAAGACTGGAGTAAATTTATGGACTATTTGAAAAGTAATTGTGAAGAACAGGCGACGTTGGTAGGGTTGCAAGAAGTTTTGTGAGGAGTATTATTAGAAGTATTGTAAAAATGGACAAGAGGGAGGATGATTTGTTAAGAGATGTAAAGGCAATATAAAGTTAAGAAATGCATAAGAAATGGTTAAAATGGTGGATCATCAGTGATGCTGATGGAAGTCCAAAAAGATTGTATAAGCGATAAGTTTTGTGGTACATTTTATAATTTATATGTTAAAAGTAATAAAAAATATTATTCAAAATGATACGGAAGGGGGGGGCATGTCTTCTTCACCTTCTTCGCTACAATATATCAATTTATTTCCAATTGTCAATGTCAAAAGGGACTAAAATCTATAAAATTCATAGAAAATCAACGTGCCAATTTGCTCAATTTCTCTAGGACTCCATCACACCTCCCCTGTCCTCCATAATCCCTCAAGCAAGGTGTCAAGACCCTAATCCTGTCAAATCACTCTGCCAAGCCTTTCCTCCGGGCAATGCCAGGTGGCAGACTATACATATTTGGACCATTGTCTTCTCATCACCGGTACTCAGGAAGAGTTTACCTACGCATATCTCCAACTCTGCATATTCCCCCTCCCTCCTCCATATGTTAATCCGTGTAACCCAACCTCTTCTTAATGTATTCATGATGTAATCTGTGTAACCCAACCTCTTCTTAATGTATTCATGATGTAATCTGTGTAACCCAACCTCTTCTTAATGTATTCATGATGTAACTGGGATGTATTTTGCACTGTATTCTGGGACATGGAGGGAAGTTTCAAAAGTTTATGTCACCCCTTTCTCACGGTTCAATCTCGTCTTGAACCTGTTGCGCAATAAACTTGGATCTTCTGC
The DNA here is from genome assembly GCF_964252035.2 of Podarcis erhardii. Classification (NCBI taxonomy): domain Eukaryota; kingdom Metazoa; phylum Chordata; class Lepidosauria; order Squamata; family Lacertidae; genus Podarcis; species Podarcis erhardii. The sequence goes on along the minus strand of NC_138506.1, from coordinate 20,884,246 downwards.
AGCTTGCTCCTGTCTCCGGCTGAGCTCATTTTCCTCCGCAGGGACCCGCGGACTTATAGTCCGATGAGCTGGGTGGCAGAGCAGCCTCACACCCAGATTTTACCGTAACAAAAAAAAAAGAAAACTGAGCTTGCAACATCTTAATATTTTGTTTTATTTCTTCATCTCTTGGCCTGGTTGTTAAAAGTCTCTCGTTCTCCATGAGGTGTGCCAGAATCTCCTCTTTTTTCTTTTCTCTCCCCCTTTTTGATAACTATTTTTCTGAATTAAGAAGCCTCTCATAACAGCTTTACTTGCATCCCATACTGTTTCTATAGGTGTTTCTTTATTCAAGTTCCAATTAAAATAATCTGTAATTGTTTCTTTTGCTTTATTATCTTCAGATCATTGAATAGGCTTTCATTCATTCTCCATCTGAATGATGAAGGCTCTTTTCCTCTTACCTCCAGATACACCGGGTTGTGTGTGATCAGATAAAGTCCGTGGAAGAATTTCTGATTTAACTGATCTCGGGACTAATTCCTTAGATGGCCAGATTTTATTCTACCCCAGCTTTGATTTGGATTCGAGAAAAAGGTGAACTGTTTTGTTGTCCCTCACTCCTGACTTTAAAGGAACCACATGAAGCTTGGAGGGACAGCAAAAAAGAATGCATACAGAAACACTGCCTTTTATATTTTTAGCAGAAACCACAACAGTAGTAGAAACTAGCTGAAATTGACAGTTGTGCACTTCACTTGCATAAAACAGTTTTAACTCACTACAGAACCCACTTCAGGCATTCCCCCTTGTGCCAATACCATTATTCCCTGGCCCCACTCCTCCTATAGCTTTCCATGCACTAGTGCAGAATTTCTGCAGCAAGGAGTCTTCTCAACTTTACGATTTAAAACAAGCCCATGACAAGCCTTCACCTTATCAAATGTTCAACCTACAATGCACATAGGACTGTGAGAGCAGCAACACAAGGAAGGGACAGACATTGCACCCCTACACTTTTTCACACCTGGTTGGGGGAACTTTAGTAGCAAATGCTCAGTTGGTCCAGCAGTAGGGTTTCCATTTCCTAAGTGTCACATACACATTGCCAGTTTATAGAACAGCATCTGAGGCCACATGTCAAAGAGGTCATTTTTCCCCACCATAGAAAAGGAAAAGCTCTATTTGTACATTCAGGCCTACCTCAAGATCACAGCCATTGTGAGGTAACATACTCAGGGTTATAATCTCACCCCCTCGCTATAGCAACAAATCAACCATTTAGGATTGTGGTCCAATTAGTTTAGTTAAAGTATCTGGATGAGCACAAAATTTGTAAGATGGGATTTTCTGCTCAGGCCTATGATGAGCAGCGACAACCCAGGTGGTATAATGATAGTGACTAGCCTCAGCAATACTCTGCTTGAAGCTATGACAAAACATGAAACCCAACCCATGAAACATGAAAGAAGATGCCAATGAGCCTTTACTTCTATTCCCCCCCCCACCCCACCCTGACACCACAAAAAATAGGCTGATCAGGCTGCTAATTATGCTTTGGTGGGGTGGGGAAAGACATGTGCAGGTAGGGCTGGCAAAAGACTGTGGAGACCGCTGCCAATCAGTGTGAAAGCACTACTGAATTAGATGGGCCAGTGATAAGACTCAATATAAGGCTGCTTCCCATATTCTAAGGCAGACATGTCCAACACATCGATGAATTCTGGTCGATTGCCACCCGCCCTCCGTTGGAGACGTTGGGAGGGGCTGTTTTGACACTGCATGCGCACCCACCCCTGCCCTGTTGGGAGAAGCAGCTGGCATCAGGAGAAGCAGGCGGCATGCACTCTCCCAACCTGCACCCATCCCTGCCCCCTTGGGTGAAGCAGCCAGTGCCTGCCCACCCTGAACCCATCCCTGGGTGGTATATTACTGCCAGTTTTTATATTGGATAGTGGATCACAATATGCCTGTTCTAAGGAAAAGTCTCGATCCTAGTAAGGCCCACCAGCGATAGCAGGAGCTCAGCAAACACAAGGACGAGGTCTCAAACAGCCCTGGAGAAACAAACAACTCATGGAGAAACTAAAAGCAACAGCAGAACACTGGACATGCACTGGATCTCCATCCACAAAGCCCCCACCCGCCATATGGGCATCCTAGTCCGATGAGACGGCTCCAACTACCATGTTATTTCCTCCTCCCCTTCTTCCCAAGCAGCAAGATTCCACTGCTATCACCCCAACAGGAAGGGGATCAAGAATGACTGCTGTCAAGCTAGACCATTCCCGGCAGGCCAAGAGATCTGCCACGGCCTACCGTCAGACTTCCTTCTCCACCTCGTCCACCGTCTTTCCAGGGTCTCCTGTCCAGCACTGCCCCCTCACTCTGCCACAGCACCCTGAGACGCTGGTATGTTTCGTCATGTACCACTTCTGACTTCCCGCCGCGAAAGCACAGCAATGTCTGGTACTTGTCCCCCACCTTCTTCTTTTCCCTCCTCCGCGTTCACTTAAGCAGCCATTTTATGCTCTATTATTACTAAGGAACTTGGGCAGGAATTGGTCTGTAGGGGAGGGAGGTGGACCGGAGTTTGTTGACTGTTTACTGCAGACGCAATCAAGGAAGTAACTTATCCCTGCCGCACCTCCCAGTGAGTGTACGCGTACAGTACTTCTCGCAACCAGCTCTTCATCATCGTGGTGTTTACAGTTCGAAATGAGTTTCTGGAGCTTTCTTTAATACAACGCCGAGTATAGAGTCGGGAGGACTGGAGAATAGGGAGAGTATGCACTGGCGTTTGGGGCGTCCATTTTTTTTTTTTTAATAATATTTTTATTAAGTTTATGAAATACAGAAAAAAGAGATAGAGACAGAAATAGAAAATACAGTAGAGAAATTACAAATTTCCATAATCCTTTTTTCCAGCACATCTATTGGACTTCCCCACATCCTCCAAACCCTGCATTCTCTGTAATACAAAACATCAGCAATTTGTTAACTTATTTCAAAGCTTATTGTATCTTTCATTTTATCATGTTGCCTAATTTCAAAACTGTTGTAACCCAAATCTTATATGTTTTAGCTTAAACATAATAAAGTTATTTCATTATTCCACCTCTGACTTCTTGTACCTTAATTTCCATTTCATTAATTTACCGATGCTGAAGCAAGAATTTCTAAAAAGTGCATTTTTTAACATTCATACAACTTGTAATGTTTTTTCAAATAGTCTTTAAATTTTTCCCAGTCCTCCTCGATTTTTTCTTCTCCCAAGTCTCGGATTCTGCCAGTCATTTCAGCCAGTTCCATATAGTCCATCAACTGCGTCTGCCATTCCTCCAGCGTGGGTAAATCTTGTGTCTTCCAATGCTTAGCAATCAGGACCCTTGCTGCTGTGGTAGCATACATTAAAAAAATTCTATCTTTCTTAAGTACTCTCTGGTCTACAATGCCCAGAAGAAAGGCCTCCGGTTTCTTAGGTAAGGTAAATCTAAGTACCTTTTTTAGTTCATTATGAATCATCTCCCAAAAGGCCTTCACTTTCGGGCAAGTCCACCAGAGATGGAAGAATGTCCCTTCCGCCTCTTTACATTTCCAACATTTATTGTCAGACAGGTGATATATCTTAGCAAGCTTGACTGGGGTCATGTACCACCGGTATATCATTTTCATAATATTTTCCTTCAAGGCACTACATGCCGTAAATTTCATTCCGGTGTTCCATAACCTTTCCCAGTCTTCAAACATAATGTTGTGCCCCAAGTCCTGTGCCCATTTTATCATGGCGGATTTGACTGTCTCGTCCTGTGTATTCCATTTAAGCAGCAAGTTATACATTCTCGAAAGTAGTTTATTTTTTGGCTCTAACAATTCTGTCTCTAGTTTCGATTTTTCCACCTGGAATCCAACCTTTTTATCCACTTTAAAAACCTCCTGGATTTGAGCATAGTGCAACCAATCTCGCACCTTGTTTTTCAATTTTTCCAAGCTCAGCAACCTCCAATTGTCTCCAATTTTTTCAATTATTTCCCAATATTTAGGCCAGTAGGCTTCCATGTTAAGTCTCTTACGTGCCTTGGCCTCCACCGGTGAGAGCCACCTCGGAGTCTTACTCTCCAATAAGTCCTTATATTTTGTCCAGACCATCAAAATTGCTCTTCTGACAATATGGTTTTTAAACAATTTATGAACTTTAACCTTGTCATACCACAAATATGCATGCCACCCAAAAGCATTATCAAACCCCTCCAGATCTAGGACATCAGTGTTTTCCAATAGAATCCAATCTTTCAACCAGCAGAAGGCTGCAGATTCATAATATGACCTCAAGTCCGGCAGGGCAAATCCCCCTCTTTCTTTCGCATCAGTTAGTATTTTAAACTTTATTCGGGGCTTTTTGCCCTGCCAAACAAACTTGGAAATATCCTTCTGCCATTTTCCAAAACATTCCACTTTGTCCACGATCTGCAGGGCCTGGAACAGAAATAACATTTTCGGCAATACATTCATCTTTATAGCTGCTATTCGGCCCAACAAGGAAAGTTTCAATCTTGACCATATTTCCAAATCTCTTTTAATTTCTGACCAGCATTTCTCATAACTATCTTTAAACAAATTCAGATTTTTGGAGGTCAGATACACCCCTAGGTATTTTACTTTTTTAACCACATTTAATTCCGTTTCTTTCAGGAACTCATCTGTTTCTGTAGTTGTCAAATTTTTTGCTAGAACCTTAGTTTTTTGCTTGTTCAACTTAAATCCCGCCACCCGACCAAAGTCAGAAATTAATTCTAACACTCTTTTAGTACTAGAGACTGGCTCCTGTAATGTTAATACCAAGTCGTCTGCAAAAGCTTTCAGTTTATATTGTTTCACTCCGACCTCAATTCCTTGTACAGACCGGTCCTTTCTAATCATGTTCAGTAGCACCTCCAGGACTGAAATAAACAATAGGGGGGATAGGGGGCACCCCTGTCGTGTCCCTTTTTCTATTTTGAACTCCTCTGTCACCACATTGTTAACAATCAATTTAGCTTTTTGCTCTGAATAAATTGCTTCTATTCCATTTTCAAACCCCCGCCCCACTCCCATCCCTTCCAAATTTTTTTTCATGAACATCCAAGAAATGTTGTCGAAGGCTTTCTCCACATCAATGAAAATTAAAACCGCTCTAGTATTAAGATTTGTTTGTAGGAGTTCCAAAATGTCAATGATATTTCTTGTATTATCAAACAAATGCCTACCGGGGAGAAAGCCGGCCTGGTCCTTATGGATCACTTCATTAAGCACCTTTTTAAACCTACTTGCCAAAATATCCACAAAAATTTTGTAATCCACGTTTAGGAGTGAGATGGGGCGGTAGTTCTTAAGCTGGGTCTTTTCAGTTTCTTGTTTAGGTATCAATGTGATGAAGGCTTCTTTCCACGTCTCCGGTGCCTTCCTCCCCTCCATAATCTGATTACAGACCTCCATCAAAGGTTGTATCAAATAATCCTTCAAAACCTTATAGTATTTGGAGGTAAGTCCATCAGGGCCTGGAGATTTGCCTAATTGAAGGTTCTGGATGGCACTTTCAATTTCTTGCTGGGTGATATTACTATTCAGGATAGTTCTCATTTCTTGAGTTATTTTTTGTAATCCATTAGTTTTAAGGAATTGATCCATCTCAAAGTCTTTCTGTGGCCCTTGTGAATAGAGTTCTTTAAAATATCTCTGGAAACACTTTCTAATTTCCTCGGGTTTCTGAACCATTCTCCCTTCAATCTCTAGATTTGTAACTGTGTTAAGTTTTTGTCTCTTTTTCAACTGCCATGCTAGCAGTTTCCCACACTTGTTTGCTGATTCAAAGGATCTTTGTTTCATCTGTTTAATTTTCCATTCCCCCTCCTGATTTATCAATTTCAAATATTGTGCCTGGAAAAATTTCACTTCTCTGAGCACTTCCACCGACTTAGGCCTAGATCTTAATTTTTTCTCTCCTTCTCTTATTTTCTCCAATATCTTCACCTTCTTTTCATTCCAGAGCTTTTTCTTAATCGTATTTTGTTGTATTAGAAACCCTCTCATAACTGCTTTACTTGCGTCCCAGATTGTTCTTTTTTCCACAGTGGTGTTTAAGTTTATTTCAAAATAGTCCTTTAAAGTTTTTGGGGCCTTCTTAACAATCTCCTAATCCCTTAATAAGGTGTCATTCATTTTCCATCTAAAGGATCCGGTTATGTTTAGTCTCAATTCCACTTTCAACGCATTATGGTCGGAGCAGGTTTTTGGGCAGATTTCCACTTTTCTAGTCTTAGGTGCCAGTCCTCTAGTTGTCCATATTTGGTCTATTCGTGTCCATGTCAGATGAGCTTCAGAAAAGAAAGTTCCTTCTTTTCCTAAGGGGTTCTTAACCCTCCATATGTCAATTAAGTCCATATTGTCAGTCATTTCAAAAAAAGTTTTAGGTAGTCTGCCATCTTTCGTTATGTTAGCACTTTGCGACTTATCCATGTTTACAGATACGACCCCATTCATATCGCCCAACATAATGATGTTGTTATAATCTAAGTAGTCCAGCATAATCTCATGCAGCTTCCTAAAGAATTCCGATTTTCCTTCATTTGGAGCATATATTCCTAATATCAAAAATTTTTCTCCTTGCGTCTGAATTTCAATCGCCAAAATTCTGCCATGTTCATCTTTAAATAGAAATTTCGGTGACAGGCTCTCCTTTGCATAAATCACCACTCCTCTTTTCTTGACTTTATCCGAAGAAATAAATTCTTGGCCTAATCTTTTATTGATTAACACTTTTCTGCGGAGCCTTGTCACATGTGTTTCTTGCAGGCAAATAATGTCCAATTGTTCTTTTTTCAAAATATGAAATACTTTCCTTCTTTTTTCCGGAGAGTTTCCGCCATTTATATTCCAGCTAAGAAGCTGCAGAGACATCCTGGTTTAATTGGTGGGTCTTACAATGGGGTGTCTAGGTTTTCCTCCGGTCCCGGAGGTGGTGGTGCTGGTCCAGATCCAGACGGTGTAGGTTTTGGTGGTGGTCCCGGTGGTGGTGGTGGCCAAGAAGCTGCAGCTCCTTTTTGGAGGTCCTCCTCGTGGTCGTGTAGGAACTTCTGCTGATCCTCAGGTGTTTTGATTCTTACTTTCCTTTCTTTATAAGTAAATGATAGTCCTTGTGGAAACTCCCACCTATAAGGAATTGCGTTATGTCTTAACAATTTGGTCAGGTCTGTGTAAGTGGTCCTAAGATCCAATAAATGTTTAGGTATATCTCTGTAGATTTCAGCCTTTTTACCTTCTATCTCCAATGATTTTTTAAAATGTAGGCCTAATATCTTATCTCTTTCCTCTCTTGATCTCAAAATAACCAAACAGTCTCTAGCCTTATCTTTCTTTACCGATCTTCCCAGTCTAAAGGCCGTCACGATTTTGAAATCTTTATCTTCCTCAATTCCCCAGAATTTGGAAAATAGAAGTGTCAGAAATCCCTCTAAGTTGCCTGCCTCCAATTCTGGGATGGCCCTTAACCTGAGATTATTTTCCTTACTTTTCAATTCAACCAGTGACAGGTAGGCTTGTTGTTCCCCTACCTGTCTTTTCAGAGGCCTTACTTCCCCCTTAATCTCATCAACTTTTCGGTTTGCCTGCTCTGCTTTTTGATTGGCTTCCACAGCTAATTTATAATTTTCAGCCGTAGCTCCTTGCAAATTCTCAATTGCCTGAGTATGCTGGGAAACCTGCTCAGTTAATTTACCAATAGAGGATGTAGCTTGGTCAATTTTTGTTGATTGATTGTCCACCTTTTGGTTTAAAATTGCCAGTTGCTCCAGAATTTGTTTCAGGACTGATTCAGATCCTCCAGTTGTCATATCTTCTGTGGCAGGCTGCTCGATTTCCACCTCCTGTGCTGTTAGCACAGTTGGGACAGATGATCTGCGTTCATGAGTTAAAGTTGTTTGAACAAATTGCACAGATTTCTTTTCTTTTTCTTTTTCTTTAGCTTTGGCTGCTCTTGTTTTCCCTGGGCCGCTCATTCCACACCTGCCTCAGTTCAAGGTCAAATTGTCTTTTATTCCATGAGAGAGACAAGTTCAAAATATAAACAATTAAACCACAAGAAGTCTCAATAAAGTACAGTTCCCAGGCCTCTATGTCTCCACAATCCTCTAGGGGGAGTATTTCAAAGTTTCAAGAAAGGAAAGAACTCTTTTCCGCCATTGAAGTTCCTATAATCCCGTATTAAGTCTTTGTAATTCCTGAGTACAAAAGGAATGTTCCCAAAGCTTTCTATTTCTTGATTAAAAGCCACAAGGTGTCAAGAATGGTCCCAGAAACAATGTTTAAACGTTAATATCTCAGTCTATGTAACAGTTTGAACTTCAGCAACAGTATCAGCAGTTTGACAGTTCTCTATTACACTCTGGCAGCCCGACGACAAGGTTGTCCCTTTTAACTCCGTATAGCTCAAAAATAGGAAGAAAGTTCCGAAAATTAAGTCCACAAGCTTCATAAAAGTTTCCCTTTTAACTTCTAGAAACAAAGTCTATCAATGCACCTTTGTTCTGTTTTTACGATCCTTTTTGGGCGCTACAGCGCACTTCAGCCCTTGCTTTGATCTAGTTAGCAGGATCGGAAGACGGACTTCCTGTTACTCGCCTCCCGTTTTCAGTCCAAATCCATAAAATTAGTCCAAAATTTAGTACCCCTTACTCACGGGTATGTAGCTGTCAAATTCGATGTTTTCAAGAAGAAAGGTCAGCGCTCATCGGCAGCAGCAGCGCGGCTTTGCATCCACGAAAAGAGCGATGAACTCACAGCGCCGCTCCCCCTTTCACGTTCCGGAGCCCCTTACGAGGTTCCTTCTACGTTTCTGGGGGGGCTTTTGGCGCCCGCCGAGTCCCACGGCCACAGGCTCGCTCTGCCTGTGGTTTTTCTTGACGGGTCTCCGCTTTGCCGCAGCGGACGACCCTTTTTCGCGGAGCCCCTCTTCACAGGGTAAAGAGGACCGCCATTGCCGTTTTGCGCCGCCTCTGGAAGTCCTGGGGCGTCCATTTTGAATAGGAGCCAAACCAATTAAGAAGGAGTGGGAGTGAGGAGAGGGGGGTTGCCTTTATTTATTAAATTTTTTTTTTAAGGAAATGAGAGAGTTGGGGAAAATTTGAAGACTGAACTAAGTGTTACGGAATTTCTTAGGTGGGGGCACTTGTGCTAAAGCAAGTTCTCAGCTGTCCTTCCCTGCCCTGAGTTTCCTTACTCTTTCCCAAGGTACGGGACGATGAGCCCGACAGGACCCCTACCATTCCCTAGTTGCACCAAGCACTACATATCTTTAATAAAGAGGAAAACCCCGTCTCTTTGTCTGAAACCTGTATTTTTATGAATGTAAACTTATGAATGAACTCTGTATTTACATACTACTGCATTCCAACCAATGAGAAACATCAGATTTTGACAGCTAGCCAATGGGGGTTAGCGGACAGCGGCCACTAGTGGATAGAATCTGTCAAAGCACCTCTTGCAACGAAGTAGCTTCTGCGGGCTGCAAACTGAGCTGTTGTTGTTTAGTCGTTTAGTTGTGTCTGACTCTTCATGACCCCATGGATCAGAGCGCGCCAGGCACTCCTGTCTTCCACTGCCTCCCGCAGCTTGGTCAAACTCATGCTGTTAGCTTCGGGAACACTATCCAACCATCTTGTCCTCTGTCGTCCCCTTCTCCTTGCGCCCTCCATCTTTCCCAGCATCAGGGTCTTTTCCAGGGAGTCTTCTCTTCTCATGAGGAGGCCAGAGTATTGGAGCATCAGCTTCAGGATCTGTCCTTCCAGTGAGCACTCAGGGCGGATTTCCTTAAGAATGGATAGGTTTGATCTTCTTGCAGTCCATGGGACTCTCAAGAGTCTCCTCCAGCACCATAATTCAAAAGCATCCATTCTTCGGCGACCAGCCTTCTTTATGGTCCAGCTCTCACTTCTATACATCACTACTGGGAAAACCATAGCTTCAACTATACGGACCTTTGTTGGCAAGGTGATGTCTCTGCTTTTTAAGATGCTGTCTAGGTTTGTCATTGCTTTTCTCCCAAGAAGCAGGCGTCTTTTAATTTCGCAACTGCTGTCACCATCTGCAGTGATCATGGAGCCCAAGAAAGTGAAATCTCTCACTGCCTCCATTTCTTCCCCTTCTATTTGCCAGGAGGTGATGGGCCCAGTGGCCATGATCTTCGCGTTTTTTATGTTGAGCTTCAGACCATATTTTGTGCTCTCCTCTTTCACCCTCATTAAAAGGTTCTTTAATTCCTCCTCACTTTCTGCCATCAAGGTTGTGATCACTGCCTTGCCGTGGCGAAGGGGCTTGAATAACCCAGAGAAGCTATGAGCTATGCCGTGCAGGGCCACCCAAGATGGACAGGTCATAGTGGAGAGTTTTGACCAAACGTGATTCACCTGGAGCAGGAACCAGCAAGCCACTCCAGTATCCCTGCCAAGAAAACTCCATGGACAAAGAGAACAGGCATCTAAACTGAGCTGAGCTCAATCTTTGCACGGTTGACTGAGTGCCCCCTGCTGCTTTAACAATGGACTCAGTCTATTAAAAACCGATTAAGTAAGTTTCAAGTGCTCAAAATGGATATAATGTAAGAAGACTGTGTCAAATTGTTTTCCTCCTATTTGACGGCTCAGGAAAGACACCTAGCTTTGGAAAGCCACTTCCGAACCTGAGCAGGAGGTTGGGTTGGGGGCTTCAGCCCCCGCGAGAGCAGGGGAATCCCGGCCGCGTTGTTCCCCCCAGCCAGCCAATATTTAGGGCCGGCGCGGCCGGGCTCGTCCTCTCTTGCCGGCTAGCCCTCACGTTTTTGGAAGGTTTGTATTAGGTTGGTCTTAGGCTCTATTTTGCTGTTTATCTTCTTTAGGTTAATTTTTCAGTTTCGCAGTAGCAGCTTCGGCAGCAGCTTCCCTCTAAGCCTTGGAGGAGCTCACCGAGTGGCCACGGGAGCAGGGGGGCGCTCTTGGCTAAGTGTGACATTGAGTTGGCTTTCCGTCTCCTGCCAATCACCCTGAGGAATTTCTATGGCCAGGTTTTAGATTTGAGGGGGCTTATTCCATAGACAAATCTATGCTGATAGGGTCTCAGTAGCTTGTGCAGCCTTTGAGTCATTTAGTGCAATTTTGGACTGGGCTCTTCGCTTTAGAACTGGTTCTGAAGGGGTGACCCATTACCTTGATAACTCCCCCCCCCATCATTGGGAATAGCCTTGATTGCGCTTCTCTTTTAGAGGCTTTCACCTCCCTGGCTGAGGAGCTTGGGGTACCTTTGGTGGCGGACAAAACAGAGGGTCCAGTTTTGACCATAACCTATTTTGGGTATTGAATTGGACACTATTGCACAGACATCCCGCCTACCAAGGGAGAGGCTAGCAGCACTTAAAAAATTAATTCTGCAACTTCTTCCCCTCAAGAAGGTCACCCTTGGCCAGAGTCAATTCATGCTTCGGTCACCTCAACTTTGCATGCTGGGTAGTGTCCCCTGGCCGCCCCTTTTGTGGGCGATTGGCTAAGCTGTCAGCGGGACTGCATGCTCCGCAACACTGTGTGCGCCTCTCTAAGTGGTCAAGTCAGACCTGAAGGTTGGGTCAAAGTTCCTGGAAAAGTACAATGGCATTTGCGGGCTGACGAGTTCAGGAATCACCAGGTATGCTTCTGGACCGACAATCACACGGTTGTCAGTGTCCTGTCAAAGCAATTATCGCACTCTCCTAGAGTGGCAAATCTGCCCCGGACCTTTGTCCTTTTGTACTTAGAATTAAACATCTATTTCTCTACCAAATTTACCCCTAGGGTTAACAACGCAGCAAATTGCCACGGCCATTCCGGGAGCACCTTTGGAGCCTTGGAAGCGTGATGTCCTGAAGGGAGTATTAGCTTCAGGAGCCCCGTCCACGCTTAGATCTTATAAAAAGGCTTGGTTGGACTTTAGGGAGTTTCAAGGCAAATTTATTTAAATAAATAAATAAATAAATAAATAAATAAATAAATAAATAAATAAATAAATATAATTTTTTAAAAAAGCTAGGCTTGACACACCTCAAGGCAAATTAAAAAATCCTAGGCTTGGCACACCTCCTACCAAGGCTGAAGCCCTGCAATACTTGGTACATTGGAGGGCGCTGGGTCGTGCAGAAAAGACTCTTTAACATCCAGTAGGCGGCAATCTCCTTTCTCTGTAAGGTTGTTTAATCCATAGACCCTAGTGTGGATTTTTTAGTGTGAAGGGCACTGTAGGACTGGCGCAGGCTGCAGCCTCCTAAAAGTGATGGTAGAAGGCCCTTAACTTATGACATTCTATGCCAATTCCAAAATAAATAAATAAATAAATAAAATATAATAATAATAATAATAATAATAATAATAATAATAATAATAATAAATAAGAAGTATCTGTTGGTCCGAGGACAAGGCCCGGTTATTTTCAGCTGCATACTCCATTGTCTTTGGCGCTATGTGCATTGGCGAAGTGGTTTGTAAGGGCCAACCAGATTCCGCTGCCCGGGGTAGTTTGAGAGACCTGACCTTGTTCAGATCCAATTTAGTCCTGCATGTCCAATGTTCCAAAACCAATCAGCAGTAAAGGACACTAAACATTTCATGTACGTGAGACCAACCATCTCAGGTCCATTCCTTATACATTTGGATGGCTCCCGCCTTGCACGGCATCAGTCCACGCGCGTTATGCGAAGGGAGATTGCTGCCTGCGGTTTAGCCTCAGCTGAATTCGCGGCTAACTCCTTTAGGATTGGGGCCACCACCGCAGCAGTGCATTTGGGACTCTCAGCTGAAAGGATGAAAGACTTGGGGGCAGTGAAAGTCTGATGCATTTAAGGGATATATTCGTAAGACTTTGTGATTGTTCACAGTACACTTGACCTGGCTTTGTTACCTTCTTTTGCTTTCAGGTGACGTTGTGGTGCACATTTGGATTATAGGCCCTGCACTGTCCACTGGGATAGAAACCATGCCGTTAACAGGGACCTAGGGTGCAGGAGCTATGAGGGCGCGCATCTGGATAATCAGGCACAGCTTTGTGCATTGGGCCAGGGTCCGCACCATCAATTCCGGTCTCGGGCCGCACCTTAACTGCATCAATATATCTTGGATCTCTCGGAGGGGAATGCGCTGGGCCGAAATGTTGCCCGCAATTAGGGCCAGAGCAACAGCGGAGGGCCCCCCAGATGCTTTAGTTATCTAATTAGGCGAAAAGGATTTAGCTTACAGAAAGGCAGTCGACTTGATGTGGCATATCTTTAGTGACTTTGAGGAACTTAAGGCCTCTTATCCAAACATCACCATTCTTTGGGCCTTGTTGATGGAAAGGCGGGTTTGGAGAGATGGCAGGTGCCCGATAACAATAAATAGGGCTAGGAAAGCCTTGGATGGTGCGTAGAGTGGCAGCCCTGGGTTTCCTTTAAGACAAGGACTCTTTCCCCCTCCATCACCTGCCATAATCCCTCAAGTGTAAGAGCACGTACACACACCCCACCCAGGGAAGCGCCCATGGGTGACAATTACTGAGCAGTTTGTGACCATAGAATCTAAAAGCCCATCACTGGACTGCCCAGGGCAAGAATGTGTAGAGAAAAGTTCTATTGTTCTTTGGTGACGGGTACTTAAGCGGTGCTGGCAGAGATGCCTGGACATGTTTGCCTATGTTAATCCTTATGTAACTGAAATATACTCAGAGTCGCAAAGTGATTTCATGATCTTTATTCAGCTCATAGTAGTGAGGAGGAGACAGGAAAATTGGCTTCCAGATGGAGAGATCAAAATTAGAAACAGAATTGTTAGAACCCAATACTAAGAATTTGTCAAGAATGTATAACCTGCTGTTGAAGTGGAATACACTAGATGAGACAGTTAAATCAGTTATGATTAAGTGGGCACAAGATATTGGTTATGACATTATGTTTGCTGACTGGGAACAGTTATGGACCACCGGTATAAAATTTACGGCATGTAATGCCTTAAGAGAAAATATTATGAAAATGATTTATAGGTGGTACATGACCCCAGTCAAGCTTGCAAAAATTTATCATTTGCCCAATAATAAATGCTGGAAATGTAATGTGACTGAAGGTACTTTCTATCACCTTTGGTGGACTTGCCCGAGGATTAAAGTCTTCTGGGAAATGATCTATAATGAAATTAAGAAGGTACTTAAATGTACTTTTCATAAGAAACCAGAGGCATTTCTCCTGGGCATGGTCGGCCAATTGGTGTCAAGGAAGGATAGGACGTTTTTTATGTATGCTACCACAGCAGCAAGGATTCTTTTAGCAAAGTATTGGAAGACACAAGAATTACCCACGCTGGAAGAATGGCAGACGAAGGTGATTGACTACATGGGACTGGCGGAGATGACTGGCAGAATCCGTGACCAAGGAAAAGAGACGGTGGAAGAAGATTGGAAGAAATTTAAAGTATATCTTAAGAATTGTTGTAAAATTAATGAGTGCTAAAATGTCAAGGGAAAGGAAAAAATAAAATTACAGCTGTAATTGATTAAGTAAGAGAAGAGGGTAAAAAAAAGAAAATAAGTAATTAGTTAACTGAAGTGAGGGGTTGCTGAAGGAATTTTAAAACAGGGATGCAGAAAAGGGGAGGTAAGGGGAAGTCTGGGAAGTTAGGTTTATGAAAAAGAGATTTTGAAATTATACATGTTTATATGTTTTGGTTGTCTATGTTTTGTGAGCTGTTTTGTTTTTAATTTGTGTTGGAAAGTTAATAAAAATTATTATAAAAAAAAAAACATAGTAGTGAGGAGGAATGAATGAAAGTCCCCTCAAAGTATCTGCTTTATATACATTATTCACTTCTATCTGGAGCATGATTGGGTAGTTCCTGCCAACCAATCATACTGCTGCATTGTTCTAGGACCAATCAGACTGCTGCATTCTGAATCCTATTGTTCTAGGACCAATCAGACTGCTGCCTTTTGGATCCTATTGTTCTAGGACCAATCAGACTGTTGCAGTTTGGATCCTATTCAACTCAGTACATAACACCCCTCCCCTCTAAGTTCCAGTCCTGCCCGGGAGGTCGCATTCATAGTCCTCGAGGTACGCCGGCGGCCTACGTGTGCGTTGCGGCCTGGGGTGTTCCCTGGTCCGGGGTTCAGGTTCTGGCTCGTGTTCCAAGGATGCTGGCTGTGATGGGGCTGTTTGGTCTGGTGCAACCGGCTCGCTCAGTCGTGGTTCTGGTTCCGGTGTCCTTTCGGCCTCACAGGTCCTCTCTGTATTTACTGATTCTGCCTCTCCTGCTGGCCCCTCATGCTCTATGGGCCTCACTGCCCCTCTGTTCCCTTGGGACTCCTCTGCCCTTTCCTCCTCCTGGTTTTCTCCTGGGAATCGTCGCCGTATCTGGTCGCAGTGGCGGCGCCAGCATTGCCCCCCATCCGTTAGCACCTCATACGACACGGGGCCAGTGACCCTGGTGACTGTGGCGGGTACCCATGCTGGGCCTGTCCCAAAATTCTTTGTGTACACTGGGTCCTGAGCCTCGAAGGTCCGGGGGTTCTTGCCTTCCCCCACCACTGCCTCATCCTGAGCTCTATCGGGGTGAAGGCGGTCCAATCTGATTGCAAGGCGCCGACCCATTAGTAGTTCAGCGGGGCTCCGGCCAGTCGTTGAGCTGGGGGTGCTGTGCTGTGCTAGAAGGAATGTGGCAAGGCGGTACTCCCAATCCCCTTGCGTCATGCGGCGAAGGGTGTCCTTGGTGGTCCGCACCATGCGTTCTGCTTGGCCATTGGTGGCAGGGTGGAATGGCGCTGAACGGATGTGGCGGATGGCGTTCTGCGCTGTGAAGGTTTGGAATTCTCCTGACGTAAATGCAGTCCCGTTGTCTGAGATGACAGTGTCAGGGAGCCCGTGGGTTGCAAACAGCCAGCGTAGTACCCGGATGGCTGCGGACATAGAAGTGGACGGTACCAGTACGACTTCCAGCCATTTGGTGTAGGAGTCCACCATTATGAAGAATGTTTTCCCCTGAAAGGGGCCAGCGAAGTCCACATGCAGGCGTGACCATGGTGCTCGGGCGCACTCCCTGGACTGGACTGGGGCCCTTGGGGGATCTGGGCGGGATTCTTGGCAGGCCTGGCAGTGTTTGACCCAGGCCTCTATCTCTCCGTCGATCCCCGGCCACCACACATAACTCCTGGCAAGGGCCTTCATTCTTACTACCCCTGGGTGTGTCTCGTGTAGGGCTGTGAGGACCCTTTTGCGGAGGGGCTGGGGAACAACGACCCTGCTTCCCCATAACAGGCACCCCTTGTGGGCCGACAGTTCATGTTTGCGGGTTGTGTAGCCGGCGAATTCTGGCCCGGGGCTGCTGCTGGGCCATCCCCTCCACACCCAGTCCAGGACCCGGGAGATGACCCTATCTTTCTTGGAATGGTGTGCAACTTCTTGTGCCTGAATGGGGCGGTCGGGAAGCAGCTCCAGGCTCATAACCTCTTGTGCAGGTGCTGGGTCGGGGCCTGTTTCCGGTAGTGGTCGTCCGCATGGGCCATCCCCTTCCCCGGACGGTGAATCAGTGCATACTGGTAGCTGGCAAGGGAAATTGACCACCTGAGGACGCGAGGAGACAGCACTTGGGGGGTCTGCTTTTCAGGGGCAAACAAGCCAAGCAACGGCTTGTGGTCAGTCACCACGGTGAAGGGCCACCCGTACAAGAAATCATGGAATTTTTTTACTCCCTTCACGATTGCCAGACCCTCCTTGTCGATTTGTGAGTAGTTCCGCTCGGTTGCATTGAGTGTCTGGGAAAAGTATGCCACTGGTACCTCTCTTCCATCCGGGAGTTGGTGTCCCAGGACAGCGCCAATTCCATAGGGCGAGGCGTCGCATGCTAGCACCACCGGCAGCCTCTCGTCGAAGTGTGCCAAGACCGAGTTTGAGACAAGCAAGTCCTTGACTGCCTGGAATGCGGCCTCCTGGCGCTGGCCCCACACCCAAGGGGCCCGCTTGTCCAGGAGTCTGTGTAGGGGCTCCGCTACCGCCGCCTTGTGGGGAAAGAAGGAATGGTAAAAGTTCAATAGTCCCAAGAAGGCCTGAAGTTCAGTCTTGTTCTTGGGCGCTGGGGCATCACAAATGGCCCGTACCTTGTCCCCAGTCGGGTGGACCCCTTCTGCGTCCACCATAAATCCCAGAAAGTCCACCTGAGGCACTCCTAGTAGACATTTTTCCCGCTTCACCTTGAGACCCGCCGTCCGGAAATGGTGCAGAACGCTGCGGAGGCGGTCCTCAAACTCCTCTGGTGTGGGCCCGGCAATCAACACATCGTCGAAGAAGGGGGTGATGCCAGGAATCCCCTTAAGTAGAGAGTCCATTAGATTCTGGAATATGCCTGGTGCCACGCTGACCCCGAATTGCAGCCGCTTTACCCTGAATGCTCCTCTGTGCGTCACAATCGTCTGTGCCTCTGCTGTGGCCTCATCTACTGGCAGCTGTTGATATGCTTGGGCCAAGTCCAGCTTGCCAAAAATTTTCGACCCAGCCAGGGTGGCAAGAACATGGCTGACCACTGGCACTGGGTATGCATGGGCCGTGAGGGCCTTGTTTATGGTACATTTATAGTCCGCGCAGATGCGGACCGAACCATTAGGCTTGACGGGTGTGACGATTGGGGTTTCCCAGGGGGCATTAGGCACTGGCTCCAGCACTCCTTGCTCCACGAGCCGGTCCAATTCCTCGTCTATACGGGGTTTCAGGGCGAACGGGACCCGGCGGGCCTTGAGCCTGACCGGTCGTACTGCGGGGTCAAGCTGTAGAGCAATGGGGGGGGGCCCGTATACTGTTGCAGTTTGGATCCTATTCAACTCAGTACATAACACCCCTCCCCTCTAAGTTCCAGTCCTGCCCGGGAGGTCGCATTCATAGTCCTCGAGGTACGCCGGCGGCCTACGTGTGCGTTGCGGCCTGGGGTGTTCCCTGGTCCGGGGTTCAGGTTCTGGCTCGTGTTCCAAGGATGCTGGCTGTGATGGGGCTGTTTGGTCTGGTGCAACCGGCTCGCTCAGTCGTGGTTCTGGTTCCGGTGTCCTTTCGGCCTCACAGGTCCTCTCTGTATTTACTGATTCTGCCTCTCCTGCTGGCCCCTCATGCTCTATGGGCCTCACTGCCCCTCTGTTCCCTTGGGACTCCTCTGCCCTTTCCTCCTCCTGGTTTTCTCCTGGGAATCGTCGCCGTATCTGGTCGCAGTGGCGGCGCCAGCATTGCCCCCCATCCGTTAGCACCTCATACGACACGGGGCCAGTGACCCTGGTGACTGTGGCGGGTACCCATGCTGGGCCTGTCCCAAAATTCTTTGTGTACACTGGGTCCTGAGCCTCGAAGGTCCGGGGGTTCTTGCCTTCCCCCACCACTGCCTCATCCTGAGCTCTATCGGGGTGAAGGCGGTCCAATCTGATTGCAAGGCGCCGACCCATTAGTAGTTCAGCGGGGCTCCGGCCAGTCGTTGAGCTGGGGGTGCTGTGCTGTGCTAGAAGGAATGTGGCAAGGCGGTACTCCCAATCCCCTTGCGTCATGCGGCGAAGGGTGTCCTTGGTGGTCCGCACCATGCGTTCTGCTTGGCCATTGGTGGCAGGGTGGAATGGCGCTGAACGGATGTGGCGGATGGCGTTCTGCGCTGTGAAGGTTTGGAATTCTCCTGACGTAAATGCAGTCCCGTTGTCTGAGATGACAGTGTCAGGGAGCCCGTGGGTTGCAAACAGCCAGCGTAGTACCCGGATGGCTGCGGACATAGAAGTGGACGGTACCAGTACGACTTCCAGCCATTTGGTGTAGGAGTCCACCATTATGAAGAATGTTTTCCCCTGAAAGGGGCCAGCGAAGTCCACATGCAGGCGTGACCATGGTGCTCGGGCGCACTCCCTGGACTGGACTGGGGCCCTTGGGGGATCTGGGCGGGATTCTTGGCAGGCCTGGCAGTGTTTGACCCAGGCCTCTATCTCTCCGTCGATCCCCGGCCACCACACATAACTCCTGGCAAGGGCCTTCATTCTTACTACCCCTGGGTGTGTCTCGTGTAGGGCTGTGAGGACCCTTTTGCGGAGGGGCTGGGGAACAACGACCCTGCTTCCCCATAACAGGCACCCCTTGTGGGCCGACAGTTCATGTTTGCGGGTTGTGTAGCCGGCGAATTCTGGCCCGGGGCTGCTGCTGGGCCATCCCCTCCACACCCAGTCCAGGACCCGGGAGATGACCCTATCTTTCTTGGAATGGTGTGCAACTTCTTGTGCCTGAATGGGGCGGTCGGGAAGCAGCTCCAGGCTCATAACCTCTTGTGCAGGTGCTGGGTCGGGGCCTGTTTCCGGTAGTGGTCGTCCGCATGGCCCATCCCCTTCCCCGGACGGTGAATCAGTGCATACTGGTAGCTGGCAAGGGAAATTGACCACCTGAGGACGCGAGGAGACAGCACTTGGGGGGTCTGCTTTTCAGGGGCAAACAAGCCAAGCAACGGCTTGTGGTCAGTCACCACGGTGAAGGGCCACCCGTACAAGAAATCATGGAATTTTTTTACTCCCTTCACGATTGCCAGACCCTCCTTGTCGATTTGTGAGTAGTTCCGCTCGGTTGCATTGAGTGTCTGGGAAAAGTATGCCACTGGTACCTCTCTTCCATCCGGGAGTTGGTGTCCCAGGACAGCGCCAATTCCATAGGGCGAGGCGTCGCATGCTAGCACCACCGGCAGCCTCTCGTCGAAGTGTGCCAAGACCGAGTTTGAGACAAGCAAGTCCTTGACTGCCTGGAATGCGGCCTCCTGGCGCTGGCCCCACACCCAAGGGGCCCGCTTGTCCAGGAGTCTGTGTAGGGGCTCCGCTACCGCCGCCTTGTGGGGAAAGAAGGAATGGTAAAAGTTCAATAGTCCCAAGAAGGCCTGAAGTTCAGTCTTGTTCTTGGGCGCTGGGGCATCACAAATGGCCCGTACCTTGTCCCCAGTCGGGTGGACCCCTTCTGCGTCCACCATAAATCCCAGAAAGTCCACCTGAGGCACTCCTAGTAGACATTTTTCCCGCTTCACCTTGAGACCCGCCGTCCGGAAATGGTGCAGAACGCTGCGGAGGCGGTCCTCAAACTCCTCTGGTGTGGGCCCGGCAATCAACACATCGTCGAAGAAGGGGGTGATGCCAGGAATCCCCTTAAGTAGAGAGTCCATTAGATTCTGGAATATGCCTGGTGCCACGCTGACCCCGAATTGCAGCCGCTTTACCCTGAATGCTCCTCTGTGCGTCACAATCGTCTGTGCCTCTGCTGTGGCCTCATCTACTGGCAGCTGTTGATATGCTTGGGCCAAGTCCAGCTTGCCAAAAATTTTCGACCCAGCCAGGGTGGCAAGAACATGGCTGACCACTGGCACTGGGTATGCATGGGCCGTGAGGGCCTTGTTTATGGTACATTTATAGTCCGCGCAGATGCGGACCGAACCATTAGGCTTGACGGGTGTGACGATTGGGGTTTCCCAGGGGGCATTAGGCACTGGCTCCAGCACTCCTTGCTCCACGAGCCGGTCCAATTCCTCGTCTATACGGGGTTTCAGGGCGAACGGGACCCGGCGGGCCTTGAGCCTGACCGGTCGTACTGCGGGGTCAAGCTGTAGAGCAATGGGGGGGGGCCCGTATACTGTCCCAATTTCCCATCGAAAACCCCCGGAAATTCCTTGCATATGGCGTCCACGTCCACTTGTAAGCTAGTGTGGTTCACCCCGGTGACGGCTAGCCCCAGTGGTCCAAACCATGCCAATCCCAGTAAGCTAATGTAGGGGCCCTTGACCACCAGCAATTCCAGTTGCCGCGTCCGCCCTCGGTATTGCACCCTGAAGGTCCCTACCCCCATTGTGGGGACCTTACGTTTCTGGAAGTCCCAGAGGGTGAATGGGGCCGGCCTGAGTTTGGGACCCCCAGTAGGACACAGTTTCCTTAAGGTCCTTGCCGAGATTATGGATAGAGTTGAACCCGTGTCAAGCTCCATGAGGCATGGGGCCCCCTCTATCTGTACGTCAACATAAATTTTCTCTACGTTGGGGTGGGGCAACTGGTATACCTGGAAGTCCGTGAGCTCTGTCGAGTTGCCTTGGTGCGTTGGGCCCCGGGACCTGGGGCTCTTGGATTGCTCATCTGATGCCTGGTGTCGGGTGGGCCGAGCCCGACACACCCGGGCGATGTGTCCCGATTTTCTGCACTGCCTGCACTCTGCGTTGCGGAAACGGCAGGTCCTCCTCTCGTGACTTTCTCCACAGCTTGCACAGTTCCCTCCTTCTCGTCGAGGCAGCTGTGGTGTGTGGGCTGCTTGAGTGCGCTGCTGTACTCGGTGCACCTCCTCCCTGTTGGATCCTGAGTCGTCGGTGAGGTCTTCGTGGTGGACCCTCGGTTGGGACGGCTGGCTCGGCCGTGCCTCTTGCGTCGACCTCTCGGCAGCTTCCGTTGCCAGGGCCTCCTCCAGAGCGACCTGGAACGTTAGGTCCTTCTTAGCGTAGAGGTGTCGTTGCAGCTTCTCATCCTTCAGGCCACCGACGAGGCGGTCACGAAGCATGTTCTCCAGCTCTGAGAAGTTGTAGAACCGGGCGGCTTGGCGGAGAGAGGTCACAAACCCAGTTATGGTTTCCCCAGGGGCTTGCCGCTTTGCGTAGAAGGCATTTCGACGAGCCACCACTGAGGGCTGTGGCGAAAAGTGCCCCTTCAGCTGTTCCATTATTGTTTTGTATGGAACAGTAGCGACGTCTTCAGGCGCAAGGAGAGCCCGGGCGATTTCAAACGTCTCCTCTCCACAGACGCTGAAGAATATTGCCCTCTTCTTGGCGTCTTCTTCATCGGTGACCCCTTTGGCTTCTAGGAGGAAGGTGAAACGGGAGGCGTACGCTTCCCAGTCTCCAGATGCTGGGTTGAACGGCGAGAAGCTGCTGTCGGTTGCCATTCTGAGTTCCTTGTGTCCCGGAGCTGAAGCCTGGATACACGGTGCGAGGCAGCGGTGCGGCAGGTGGCGGTGCTGCGGTGCGGTGTGTGGCAGTCAGCTCAGCGGGATCCCACCTTCGTCGCCAGTGAAATATACTCAGAGTCGCAAAGTGATTTCATGATCTTTATTCAGCTCATAGTAGTGAGGAGGAATGAATGAAAGTCCCCTCAAAGTATCTGCTTTATATACATTATTTACACAATGGGCTGCACATGATTGGCTAATTCCGGAATTCTACTGTAAGCCAATCAGGTTGTGGATTCACTTCTATCTGAAGCATGACTGGGTAGTTCCTGCCAACCAATCATACTGCTGCATTGTTCTAGGACCAATCAGACTGCTGCATTCTGAATCCTATTGTTCTAGGACCAATCAGACTGCTGCCTTTTGGATCCTATTGTTCTAGGACCAATCAGACTGTTGCAGTTTGGATCCTATTCAACTCAGTACATAACAGTAACCCTCCCCTTTATTGACATTTTAGTGACGTAGTAGTGATGTGTCAGTGACTCTGTATGCAATGTATTCTGGGTGACCGTGGAAAGTTTTAAAAGTCCATGTGACCCCATGCTTGAGGTTCTTACTCTAGTGGGGACCTGTTGCGCAACAAATAATGATCTTGGTCTACTAAACGCTGTTCTGCTCCGATTTTTGTGGCTGGGATCTCCTTCCTTTCTGACTGCAAGTACCCGCGGGCTCTGCCCGACGAGCTGGGCTGTGGAGTAGCCTCTCACTCCAGAATTTTCCCTTTCATAAGCAAAGCAGGCAGTAGCCTCCTTTCAGGAATGGCTATATTTTTAGTTTGGCTCCTGAGTCCCGAATGTAGTCTGACATTGTGTAGGGTTAAAATATTTTTGTGAGGAGATTAGCAACCGATGGCTGGGTTGTACCATTTCAGAGTGCTGGGCAAGGGAAAGCTCACATGGTTGAATGCTCTTCCCTTTGAAATAATCATAATCACAATTTATCCACATAGAAAAATAACATTGCAGAGGCAAAAGGGTTGCCTGCTATGCTGGGGCCTTTATAATGTGGGATATTTTTTTAAAAAAATTGCTTTTAAAAAAAAGGGGGGAATGGAGCACTGCCCCAAGCTCTCAGTACAGCTTGATATAAGACAAATTTGGGGTTAGCTTTTAAAGCCCAATTCCCCATCAAGGAACTCAGTGTCCCCTAAGTACATTATCGATCAGAAAAGAATGCATGGAGGCAGGAACCAGTCAAATCAAGGCAGATCTTTATTTTTCTTTTGCAACAGCATTTCCTCCCACCCTTGCAAGGAGGTGAGGGCCCAGAACAAAAGTGTGTAACGATTTTTAGAGACTTTAGAAATTGCCCAACCCCTTAGCGAAAGACCACCTACAAGCATATCAATGTAGCAAAAAGAAGCAACAGAAATGTAGCAACAGAAATTTGAGAGTATGGCTTGTCATCTGGCCATTTGCAAGCGGATTTCCCTGTCTCCCCAGTTTTTCTTTGGTAAGTGGTGTTGGTGTGTGCAGGGGCGTAGGAAGGGGGGCGGGGGCCATCATGGAGGGGGGTGACAGCAATTACTGCCCTACTAGGGTGGTTCATAAAAAACTTTTTTTATATAATGCCTGCTTCAAAGGTCTTATCTTACTACACTAGGGATTATATAGCTATATCTGAAATTTCATGCATATCAGTTAATATCTTGACCCTCCTCCACAAAAACAGCTGTTTACTTTCCTATGTCGTGAAGGCTGAAATTTCAATTCAGTGGAGCAGGGTCAAGATATTAACTGATATGCATGAAATTTCAGATATAGCTATAGAATCCCTGGTTTAGTAAGATAATAATAATAATAATTAATAATAATTTATTATTTATACCCCGCCCATCTGGCTGAGTTTCCCCAGCCACTCTGGGCGGCTCCCAATCAGTATTAAAAACAATACAGCATTACATATTAAAAACATCCCTGAACAGGGCTGCCTTAAGATGTCTTCTGAACGTCAGGTAATTCTTTATCTCTTTGACATCTGATGGGAGGGCGTTCCACAGGGCGGGCGCCACTACCGAGAAGGCCCTCTGTCTGGTTCCCTGTAGCCTCACTTCTCGCAATGAGGGAACCGCCAGAAGGCCCTCGGCGCTGGATCTCAGTGTCCGGGCTGAATGATGGGGGTGGAGACGCTCCTTCAGGTATACAGGACCGAGGCCGTTTAGGGCTTTAAAGGTCAGCACCAACACTTTGAATCGTGCTCGGAAACGTACTGGGAGCCAATGCAGATCTCTCAGAACCGGTGTTATGTGGTCCCGGCGGCCACTCCCAGTCACCAGTCTAGCTGCCGCATTCTGGATTAATTGCAGTTTCTGGGTCACCTTCAAAGGTAGCCCCACGTAGAGCGCATTGCAGTAGTCCAAGCGTGAGATAACTAGAGCATGCACCACTCTGGCGAGACAGTCCGCGGGGAGGTAGGGTCTTAGCCTGCGTACCAGGTGGAGCTGGTAGACAGCTGCCCTGGACACAGAGTTAATCTGCGCCTCCATGGACAGCTGTGAGTCCAAAATGACTCCCAGGCTGCGCACCTGGTCCTTCAGGGGCACAGTTACCCCATTCAGGACCAGGGAATCCTCCACACCTGCCCGCCTCCTGTCCCCCAAAAACAGTACTTCTGTCTTGTCAGGATTCAACCTCAATCTGTTAGCCGCCATCCAACCTCCAACCGCCTCCAGGCACTCACACAGGACCTTCACCGCCTTCACTGGTTCTGATTTAAAGGAGAGGTAGAGCTGGGTGTCATCTGCATACTGATGAACACCCAGTCCAAACCCCCTGATGATCTCTCCCAGCGGCTTCATATAGATATTAAAAAGCATGGGGGAGAGGACAGAACCCTGAGGCACCCCACAAGTGAGAGCCCAGGGGTCTGAACACTCACCCCCCCCCACCTTCTGGACACGGCCCAGGAGGAAGGAGCGGAACCACTGTATAACAGTGCCCCCAGCTCCCAGCCCCTCTAGACGGTCCAGAAGGATGTTATGGTCGATGGTGTCAAAGGCCGCTGAGAGATCCAGCAGAACTAGGAAACAGCTCTCACCTTTGTCCCTAGCCCGCCGGAGATCATCAACCAGCGCGACCAAGGCAGTTTCAGTCCCATGGTGAGGCCTGAATCCCGATTGGAAGGGATCCAAATGGTCCGTTTCCTCCAGGCGTGCTTGGAGTTGTTCAGCAACCACCCGCTCAATCACCTTGCCCAAGAATGGCAGATTTGAGACTGGGCGATAGTTGGCCAAATTGGCCGGGTCTAAAGATGTTTTTTTAAGAAGCGGTTTAATGACCGCCTCTTTCAGCGGGTCTGGGAAGGCTCCCTCACAGAGGGAAGCATTCACCACCCCGCAGATCCCATCGCCCAGCCCTTCCCGGCTCGCTTTTATCAGCCAGGATGGGCAAGGATCAAAGAGACAGGTGGTCGGTTTCACTCGTCCAAGCAGCCTGTCCACATCCTCGGAGGTAACAGATTGGAATTGATCCCATGTAACAGGACCAGACAGAACTCTAGCACTCTCCCGCCCTGGCCCTGCTCCCACGGTGGAGTCTACCTCCTTCTGAATCTGAGCGATTTTATCTGCAAAAAACTTTGCAAAAGCATTGCAGGAGATCTTGGGGTCCCTACCAGGCCCCGGTGGTACAGGTGGTTCTGATAGATTGCGAACCACCTGAAAAAGTCTCCTGCTGCTGTTTTCTGCAGATGCAATGGAGGCGGTGAAGAAGGCCCTCTTCGCCGTCGCCATTGCCACTTGGTAGGCTCGACGTTGAGCTCTAACCCGTGTCCGGTCTGATTCAGAATGAGTTTTCCGCCACCGGCGCTCTAGCCGTCTCAACGATTGTTTCATCACCCTCAGCTCCGGGGAAAACCACGGGGCTGTCCGGGCTCCATGCAATCGGAGAGGGCGCTTCGGAGCCAGACAGTCAATAGCCCTGGTTAACTCCGCATTCCAGCGGGCCACCAGGGAATCAGCTGAAAGGCCATCAACTTGGGATAAAGCATCCCCTACCACTCTCTGGAAGCCAATTGGATCCATTAAGTGGCGGGGGCGGACCATCCGAATCGGTCCCACCTCCCTGCGGAGGGGAAGGGTTGCGGAGAAGTCCAGTTGCACCAGGAAGTGATCTGACCATGGCACTTCTTTTGTTTCGCTTTTAGTTAATGTCAGATCACCAGCATCCGTAGAGGTAAACACCAAGTCTAAGGCATGTCCGTGGCTATGAGTTGGGCCAGACTTATTCAGGGACAGCTCCATGGAGGCCATGCTTTCCACGAAGTCCCGAGCGGCCCCTTGTAAGGTCGTGTCGGCATGGATGTTAAAATCCCCCAGGACAACCAAGCTAGGTGTCTCCAGGAGCATATCCGCCACGACCTGAAGCAGCTCGGGCAGGGAATCCTTGGTGCAGCGGGGAGGTCGGTACACCAATAGGAATCCTGTACTGCCCCTATTGCCCAACTTCCAGAACATGCACTCAGAAAACTGGGTCTTCCCAATAGGACGCCTGGTGCAGACTAATGACTTCCTAAAAATCACTGCAACCCCCCCTCCCCGCCCACAAGACCTGGGTTGCTGTGCGTAAGAGAAACCTGGTGGGCAAGCAGCGGCAAGGACAGGCCCATCTGCTTCATCCAACCAAGTCTCTGTTACACATGCCAGATCAAATCCTCCATCCATGATCAAGTCATGGATGGCAGTGGTCTTATGAATCATTGACCTGGCATTGCACAGCAACACTTTCAGGTCATGTGGGTATCCCTTGCTGATTCTAGTATCCATCCGGTCAGGACCAGACCCGGAGGCAGGAATAGTCCTCAGACAATGATTAAACCTGCCTCCTCTGTAATGACATGGTCTGGTCTTAGCGTAACTCCTCCTCCTACCCGTGATCACTGAGATCGGTTGTCCCAGTGCATTCCCCCCTGTGGAACATGCCCCAGCCATTTTGTGGGCTGGGGCCCACTCCCCGGCAGCCCTGACCCCTCCCCCTAAGAACAAAATAACAACTTATACAAACAAACCAAACCAATAAAACAATACAAACAAAAAAATGTAAAAATTACAAGAACATCAAAATAAAAAAATAATTCCCCAAACCCAACCAAACTTCCATCCCACCCCCACCCCCCACATACAAAAAATCCAAAAGAAATTTTTTAAAAACATTTTAAAAACACTCTGTGCCCCTCCTGCAGTAACACTGTCCTAGTGAGGCCTATCAGGCCCCGCCCTGGGCCAGGTGGTAAGTGGCAGGAAGGAGCAGGGCCCTCAGGCACTCACTCAGGGGAGTCCTCCTGGGCAGCAGGCAGCAAGCAGCAAGCAGTCCTAGTGAGGCCTGTCAGGTCCCGCCCCAGGCCAGATGGTAAGTGGCAAGAGCAGGGCCCTCAAGCACTCACTCAGGGGAGTCCTCCTGGGCAGCAGGCAGCAAGCAGCACGCAGTCCTTGTGAGGCTTCAGGCCCCGCCCCAGGCCAGATGGTAAGTGGCAAGAGCAGGGCCCTCAGGCACTCACTCAGGGGAGTCCTCCTGGGCAGCAGGCAGCAAGCAGCACGCAGTCCTTGTGAGGCTTCAGGCCCCGCCCCAGGCCAGATGGTAAGTGGCAAGAGCAGGGCCCTCAAGCACTCACTCAGGGGAGTCCTCCTGGGCAGCAGGCAGCAAGCAGCACGCAGTCCTTGTGAGGCTTCAGGCCCCGCCCCAGGCCAGATGGTAAGTGACAAGAGCAGGGCCCTCAAGCACTCACTCAGGGGAGTCCTCCTGGGCAGCAGGCAGCAAGCAGCACGCAGTCCTTGTGAGGCTTCAGGCCCCGCCCCAGGCCAGATGGTAAGTGGCAAGAGCAGGGCCCTCAAGCACTCACTCAGGGGAGTCCTCCTGGGCAGCAGGCAGCAAGCAGCACGCAGTCCTTGTGAGGCTTCAGGCCCCGCCCCAGGCCAGATGGTAAGTGGCAAGAGCAGGGCCCTCAAGCACTCACTCAGGGGAGTCCTCCTGGGCAGCAGGCAGCAAGCAGCAAGCAGTCCTAGTGAGGCCTGTCAGGCCCCGCCCCAGGCCAGATGGTAAGTGGCAAGAGCAGGGCCCTCAAGCACTCACTCAGGGGAGTCCTCCTGGGCAGCCTTTGGAGACCTTTGGAGCAGGCATTTTTTTTAAAAAAAGTTTTTTATGTACTGCCCTACCCTCCACTGGGCTTCCCGGGTCCTGGAAAGTCGGCCTATGTTAAGAAAATGAGATTAGGCCTTGCCTTGCCTTCACCCCGCCCCCTGCCGATTGGCCAGCTGGGTTGGTGGCGGGGCATAGGCAAGGCAAGGTCAAATCTACTCGGCCTAGCCTCATTTTCTTCACATAGGCCAACTTTCTGGGCTGCTGGGGAAGCCTGCCAAGGCCGCTGCCTGTCCTGCACACCCCCTTCGTGCCCCAATCCTCCTCCAAAAAGCCTCTGCTGTCCCCGAAAGTGGAGTGCGCGGGACAATGGCAGTGCTGCAGCCCTGTTTTGTCCACGTGTGGCACCGGAAGGAGCCACTCTGGGTGCTTGGCAGGCCAGCCTCCCCTGCATGAAGCTAGGACCCCCCCTCACTCACTCACACACCACAGTCTTCCCTGCATGAAACATATGAGAAAAATCAGCAAAGCAGTTCTGTGGTTAATTGACCAATTCCTTTAAATAGAAGAAGAAGAAGAAGAGTTTGGATTTGATATCCCGCCTTTCACTCCCTTTAAGGAATCTCAAAGCGGCTAACATTCTCCTTTCCCTTCCTTCCCCACAACAAACACTCTGTGAGGTGAGTGGGGCTGAGAGACTTCAGAGAAGTGTCACTGGCCCAAGGTCACCCAGCAGCTGCATGTGGAGGAGCGGAGACGCAAACCCGGTTCCCCAGATTACGAGACTACCGCTCAACCACTACACCACACTGGCTCTATTAATGAAGTTCACACTTTTGACAACCAGTCTGATGCATTTGCAGAAAAATATTCCTAGACACAAGACTTTTATTTTTTATTTTTTAAGCCCTTTCAGTCTCCCATCTCGAGGCTAAGTACAGCAAACTGTACATTCCCACCCCTCTCCCCAGGGCTGGATTATTTACTTCTGTGTGCTTGTGTATCTGTCTCCCTTGTATCTATTAGGGACTATTCTCTTGCCTTTCCTTTGATATCTATGCTACTGATTACTTCTGCCGTCTTAAATTTAGAGAAAGTGTTTAATTTAAAAAGGATCTGTACTACAGAATAACAGTGGTGTCAGAGTCACCCGTGGTCCCAGCTCACAAGAGACCAAAGTCCATTCCAGCTTATGTACAAAAGCTTTTATTGAAGAACATTAGTAGCTTTACATCCGAGGTCCGTGACCCTACGTCTGTTACCCTTAGACCGCTGAAGTCCCCTCTGAGTCACTCCCGCCTCGACACCAGTTTAAGAGGCTTGTACTGGTCCACCTCTTTCTCTCTTTCCTTTTCCGCAGGGTCTTTCTGCCCCCCTGTGTTCTCTCCCTTCGGGACTCTCCAGAGGCTGAATCCTCTGCCGCCTCCTCCCCCCTCCTTCGGGCTTTGGGACCAGGCTCCTCCCCAGGACTCTCTTCATTTCCGCGCGCCTCCCATTTTGAACTTGGCGCGCGTACGTTGCTCCTGACCTTGCCTTCGACAGTTACACTGCCCTCGATACTACTTTCCTCCCCTTCCGGCAGGACGTTTTGCCCTGATCTCCTTCCCCTCTCTGCTTCCTGTTCTGCTCCTTCTGACACACTGGTCACTCCTCCCCCCTCACTCCGTTCCAGCGGAGCAGCCGGTCTCGCTCTCCAACTCCCACTGGGGGTTCCCCCTTCGTTTCCCTGCTCCTGACTGCTTCCCCCTCTAGCTCCCCTTGGCTTGACCAGAGGGGCTCCCTTTTGGGAGTCCTCCGATTCACTGGACGGACTCATGGACAATCTTGGGTCATTGTCATCCTCTTCCTCGTCAGTCTGGAATCCTTCCCCCTCACTCTGCGTCTCTCTCCCTGAACCCCTGACATCCATCCCCCCCTCGAAGCCCCCCCCTTCCCCCCTCCCGGCCCTCGGAGGCAGGTCGTGGGAGCCGCAGCTCCTCGGAGGTAGATGCAGGATACAGTTCGTTTGCTTCAATGTCCTCTGCTAGCAGCTCGGTGTATGTGTGTTCGAATGCGGGTTCTTCACCCAAGGTGTTCTCGGCTCCCTCTTCCATTGCTACTTCGTCTGGTGCTGCCTGCCAAGGCCCCGTCAGCCATTTCTTGCGCCAGTCGTCCTCTGGTTGCTCGTCCCACCAGTAAGAGGGTTCTGTGTCTCCCCCCGAACACGATCCCCTGGGCGGGCTTGATTCTGGCGTTCTCTCCTCGGCGGAAGAAAAGCCCCTGAAAGTACTGTCTGAAAGTGTGGGCGTAAAGAGCCAGTCATCAAAATACTCGGCTGGCATGGGTCTATGCGGGAAAAGTGCATGGAACTCGTCTTTTCTCTGCGAACCCCTGCGCAGCGCCTCCATCTTGGATTGTGCAAATCGATCTACTTGCAACGCACGTCGCACCGCGTCCAGGTCGACTGCGATGGTAGTGCACGTCCACGCCTGCGGTGCGAAAATGTGCTTGGCTGCCACTGGCGCTGCTTCCTCGAGATATTGCGGTTTCCTGGAGAGCGCGTCGGCTATAACGTTGGATTCTCCCGGGATGTATTCTATCCTGAAGTCGAAATCCGCGAAGAATTCAGCCCAGCGCATGTGTCTTTGGCTCTGGAGCTTCGCCGTGCGCCAATACTCTAAGTTCTTGTGATCTGTGCGGACCTGCACTGTGTGCTTGGCACCTATGAGGAAGTGTCGCCACGCTTTGAAGGCAGCGTGGATGGCCAACAGCTCTCTGTCCCATATGGTGTAGTTTTGCTCCGCCTTGCTGAGCTTTCGGGAGTAAAAGGCACAGGGTCTCCAATTTCCTTGGGAATCTTCTTGCAGGAGCACGGCTCCCACCGCTCTGTCTGAGGCGTCGGTCTCTACTCGCATGGGTCTGCCCGGATTCACGTGCATCAGCTGCTCCTCGGAAGCGAAGAGGCTTTTAAGCTTCCTAAAAGAGCGCTCCGCCTGTTCCGTCCAAGCGAACTTCTTCTTCTTGGAACTGAGTGTGTCCGTGATTGCTGCCGTCTCCTTTGCAAAACCCCTGATGAATTTGCGGTAGAAATTGGCGAACCCGACAAATCTCTGGACCTCCTTCCGATTGCGTGGGCTCTTCCAGTCTAACACGGCGCGGACCTTGATGCTGTCCATGGCCAGCCCCTTGTCAGACAGCTTGTAGCCGAGGAAATCCACCTCCGTCACATCAAACTGGCATTTCTCCAACTTGGCGTAGAGCCTGTGTTCTCGCAGTCTCTGCAGGACCTCCTTCACGTCTCTTTCATGAGCCTCCTGCGATTCCGAAAAGATCAGGATGTCGTCGAGGAAACACACACACTTCTTGTAGAGGAGCCCCGCCAGCACGTGATGCATAAAGGCTTGGAAGACGTGAGATCCATTTTGGAGACCAAACGGCATAACTCTGTATTCATACGTGCCCAGAGGCGTGAACATGGCCGTCTTCCACTCATCGCCCTCCCGGATACGGATGAGATTATACGCTCCACGCAGATCCAACTTGGTGAAGATCTTCCCCTTCCGCACGGTCGCTAGGAGGTCATCAATCTTGGGCATGGGGAAGGCCTTGGGCTTGGTCATGGAATTTATGGCCCTGAAATCCACAATGAGTCTTTTCTGGGGCGTGTCTTTCTTCTTTACAAAAAACACAGGACTGCCTCCCACTGCTTTGGACTCCCGGATGAATCCACGCTTCAAATTATGCTCTATGAACTCCCTGAGTTCTTGCATCTCGTCCTCAGACATGGAATACAGCTTCGCAGTCGGCAGCTGCGCCCCCGGCAACAGGTCGATCGCGCAATCGTAAGGTCTGTGGGGCGGCAGCCGGTCAGCTTCCTTCTCACAGAAAACCTCCAGGAAACTCTCGTACTTGCGAGGAACTGCCTGCGCCATGCTAAGTTGCAGCTGCTGCTCCGCCCCTTCCTCCTGGCTGGACTGGATACAATGTTGAGCACAGTACGATGAGCAAAAGGTGATCTGCCGTTGGTACCACGCTATCGCAGGACTGTGTCTCTCCAGCCAACTCATGCCTAGTACTATAGGCGTGTCCGACAGGCGGGTGACATTGAAGCTGATGACTTCTCTATGATGTCCAATCCGCATCTCCATGGGGGGCGTCTGTTGCACAACTTGTCCTCCCAGCAATTTCCTGCCATCAACCGTGACTACGTTTAGAGGCGTTGTCGCGGGCAGAAGCGTTATGCGATGCTGCTTGACGAAATGCACCCCCACAAAGTCCGCGTTGCTCCCAGAATCGATCGTGATGGGGACTTCCAGGGTGGTTCCGTTCGGCAACTGGAGTGTTGCAGTGAGCTGCACCGTTGGCTTGGGTGGTAAAGGGTCTGTACGTTGCAAAGGCACTGGGGACTGCTCTACAGATTCGCCTGGCTGAGCCCCAGCAGCTCTGCTTCCAGCCAGGCACTGTCGTTTCCCTGAGGCTGCTTCTCTTGCATCACTTCTGCTGCCACTGTTGCTAAGGCTGCAGTGTGCTTCTGGGGCCTCTGGGGGCACTCTTTCGCCATGTGTTGTGCACTGTCACAGATGTAACATTTCCTGTTCCCTCTAGGAGGCTTCGCCTTTACTGCACCGGATGCGTGGACTCTGGCTGTTGCTTGAGCCTTAGCACCACCAATTTCCATCGGTTCCTCCCCCTGCCGCGCCAGAGGCGAGGGATGTGCCTGACTGAAATCTCTGGGGAGAAAAGGAGGCGTCCTTGCCGGTGCACGCGCCTGGCGTCCCTCCTCATTGTGCCAAGGACGTTCTTCGTGCCGTACCCCTATTGCGAGAGCCCTCTGCACGACGTCCTCCAGGGTCTGAGGTCTGTCTCCCCTGGCAAGTTCATCTTTTATGGGGCCGCTGAGACCCTCCCAGAACAAATCTCTCACTGGTTTGCAGTCCTTCTCCCAGCCTAATACAGTCAGTAAGGCGAAAAATCGCGAATGATACTGACGCACAGTGGCTCTCCCTTGCCACAACCCGTGCATTTCCCTGCGTGCAAGATCGAGATCCACGGTTGACTGGAAACAAGCGTCCATCGCTTTAATAAATTCATCAGAATCGCGGCGGGCAGGGCCGTCTTCACGCCACAAATTGCGCAACCAAGCTCTTGCCTCCCCATGCAAATGAGACACAATAAACCCCACTTTCTCCTCTTCATCTTTAAAGTCATTACGAAGCAAATGCAGTGCATACAAGACGTCTGCTCTGAAACTTGGGTAGTGCTTTAGGTTCCCATCGAAGTGGGTGACTAGACTGCCCCCCCGCCTTCCAAGTCCAATTCCCTCCGATCTGGACGCTGGGAACCCTTCCCTGCTTGCACGCTCCCACCTCATTTGCAGGTCCTGGCAGCGCTTCTCCGCTTCATCACTCTTCTTCTGAGATGCAATGACTGCAGCGGTGAGTTCCGTAACTGCGTTTCGCAGTGTTGTCAGCTGCTCCTCCGCACTCATGGCTGCCACCGTTTGTGAGCTTTGCAAAAAAAAATTTTGCGTTCTTTGAGAGGGGACTTGCTGTCAGAGTCACCCGTGGTCCCAGCTCACAAGAGACCAAAGTCCATTCCAGCTTATGTACAAAAGCTTTTATTGAAGAACATTAGTAGCTTTACATCCGAGGTCCCTGACCCTACGTCTGTTACCCTTAGACCGCTGAAGTCCCCTCTGAGTCACTCCCGCCTCGACACCAGTTTAAGAGGCTTGTACTGGTCCACCTCTTTCTCTCTTTCCTTTTCCGCAGGGTCTTTCTGCCCCCCTGTGTTCTCTCCCTTCGGGACTCTCCAGAGGCTGAATCCTCTGCCGCCTCCTCCCCCCTCCTTCGGGCTTTGGGACCAGGCTCCTCCCCAGGACTCTCTTCATTTCCGCGCGCCTCCCATTTTGAACTTGGCGCGCGTACGTTGCTCCTGACCTTGCCTTCGACAGTTACACTGCCCTCGATACTACTTTCCTCCCCTTCCAGCAGGACGTTTTGCCCTGATCTCCTTCCCCTCTCTGCTTCCTGTTCTGCTCCTTCTGACACACTGGTCACTCCTCCCCCCTCACTCCGTTCCAGCGGAGCAGCCGGTCTCGCTCTCCAACTCCCACTGGGGGTTCCCCCTTCGTTTCCCTGCTCCTGACTGCTTCCCCCTCTAGCTCCCCTTGGCTTGACCAGAGGGGCTCCCTTTTGGGAGTCCTCCGATTCACTGGACGGACTCATGGACAATCTTGGGTCATTGTCATCCTCTTCCTCGTCAGTCTGGAATCCTTCCCCCTCACTCTGCGTCTCTCTCCCTGAACCCCTGACAAGTGGTAACAATACATTGAAGACAAGTAAATATTTTGGGGAGGGTGGTCCCAGAGCCCTAGCGCCACCATCCCAAAGAGGATAAAATGGGGGGACTTTGGTACTCTTTTGTCCTCCCCCCCCCCCCGTCTTTCTATCTGAGCTGGCTCCCTGCCTGTTACGTTACATGCAGGGAAACCTGTGTGGGGTTCCTGTCTGTGTAAAGTCTTCAAGCTGTTTCTGCGTGTGCCTGACAAATCTGCCCCATTGCCAAAATTTTGTAGAATGGTTTATTTAAATATTAAGGTTCATTATTGTTTCACAAGATGTGTATCTCTTTAAAGGCCAGAGTAAATATCATGACCTAGTTTTACAGCTGTCATGCACCATATCATTTATGTAAAAGTTGAAGACTGTGGGAGCCAATATGTTTCACGCCTTTTGATGCCTTGAATGCTTCTGACAGACCTCCCTTTAAACCCACTCTGACTCGCGTTTTGGTGCCACAATACAATTCACTAATTAAGAATAATAGTCGTAAGTCTATAGTGGCATAGAAGTCACCGCTTCTATTGCATCTGCAGAAAACAGCAGCAGGAGACTCTTTCAGGTGGTTCGCAATCTATCGGAACCATCTTCATCATCGGGGCCTGGTAGGGACCCCAAGATCTCCTGCAACGATTATGCAAAGTTTTTTGCAGATAAAATCACTCAGATTCGGAAGGAGGTAGACTCCACCATGGGAGCAGGGCTGGGGCGGGAGAGTGCTAGAGTCCAGTCTGGTCAAGTTGCATGGAATCAATTTCAATCCGTTACCTCCGAGGATGTGGACAGGCTGCTTGGACAAGTGAAACCGACTACCTGTCTCCTGTCCATTAAACTTTGATTAGTTTAATGTTAAGTAAACGTCCAGTGCGCTTCCAACGCCATAAATCTTATCTCAGCAGAGAATTTCGTGCAGCGGCTGAAGGAGGCAGGAGAGTCAGTACCTTTTATAAATGAAGAATCCTGGAGCAAGCACTTTGGAACTCAGGGAAAAACTTTATTCACAAAAGCAAAAAAAAACCCTGGCGATAAAGCACACATGCTTTTATCTCCGGCATAAAGAAAACTTTACTCTAAACTTAACTCATATCAGCAAACACGCCCGCGGCCACAAACTGAGTCTGCGAGTCAGGTCAAGGGGGGAAGAGAGAGAAACACGGGTGAACTGACTATTTATACAAACCAACTCACATTCCTGGATGCTTAATGACTTTCAGCTGCTCAGTGATTAGAGCGACTTGTTACCTCTTAACCCTTTAGTACCAACATCTCCTTGATCCTTGCCCATCCTGGCTAATAAAAGTGAGCCGGGACGGGCTGGACGATGGGCTCTGCGGGGTGGTGAATGCTGTTAGTTTCTGTTTGTGGCACTGTGCAGCTGCTTAGAGTCACAAGACTCTGTTTACATTCCAGAGACAGTCCAGGCTGTTGGAAGTCTCACAGGAGACGGGAGACGGATGTGACGTTACTGGTTTCCTGTTCCTTTGTTCCTTTGTTTCAGTTGCTCTCTGCCTTTCATGGAGAGAGGATGTGTTTTCTGTCTGCGTAGTTAGGAAAATAAAACTCTTTGTAATGTAGCCATAAATCTCATCACTTCCGCGTGCTGCTTTGATTCTCTGCTGAATGGGAATGTGCCTGAGGCCTCATCAAAAGCTCAGGTCGTTAATCACGTCGGAGGCTATTCTGAAGGACTCGGCCGGAGGAAGATGAGCTTTATCAGCTCAGTCAAAAGCAGATTCCGACATTTTTGGTTCAGGGCCCAGAAGAACGGAATGCAGATTATCTTCTCTGCGTGTCATGTGCTCAAGCCCTGGGAAGCCAGCAAGTCCCTAATTAATTGGCAATAAGGATGGACTTTGAACTTCTAGCCAAAAGCCTGCGGCAGAAGATCACCGTAAGCAAAAGCCTCATGCAGCTGCTTGTAAAGAGACAGAGTCTGATTTAAAGGCACAGACATGACCAATCCAAAAGTAACAGAGGCTATTCAATTTGCGATGGAAATTACAAAGCTCTCAAAAGGGTATTATCAGGACTGGGTGCAGTATGCAGAAGCTCTGCTAAGAACAGAGGGTCTGTTTAATGTGATATCAGACACACCCCCCCCAGCTCCAGTAACTGAAGAATGTGAGGCTAAGGATTCCAAAGCAAGGGGGACTCTGACGCTTATCGTGTTTCCTGAATA
Organism: Podarcis erhardii; assembly: GCF_964252035.2. Taxonomy (NCBI): domain Eukaryota; kingdom Metazoa; phylum Chordata; class Lepidosauria; order Squamata; family Lacertidae; genus Podarcis; species Podarcis erhardii. The sequence goes on along the minus strand of NC_138506.1, from coordinate 20,847,679 downwards.
GTTATGTCTTTTGCGTGACAAGGCCTCAGACAAAGAGATGTGGGACAGTCTCCAACAGTCACATTTAAGAACGGAGGTGGGAGCTTCTTTGTTCTTTTACACCAAGTTTCATGATATGGCACTTGCTGATGGAGCAGATGTACATGCTCACCTCATGGAAATGCAGAATCTCAGGCATGAGTTGCAACAGCGTGGAATCACCTTTCCAGAGGCTGTGTATTCCTTCACGATTCTACATTCTTTGGGTTCAAGTTGGGAAGCAATTGCCAACCAGCTTGCTGTTTTGCCTACCGCTCAGCTTACGGTAGCGCATGTTACTGCTTTGGTGTTGAATGAATGAATGAATGAATGAATGAATGAATTTATTAATACGGTCACAGACCAGCATCAACACACACAATATCGTAGATCATAAAAAAATAATAATCAGAAAAATCAGAATACAAGGGACAATATGAATATAACACAGATTTAAAATAAAAAATTAAAATTAATTATTAGCGCGCCCCCTGTAATTAACATTTAGGGGTTTGGTCATTATGGGATACCACTTGCTTCCTGCGATTGACACACAAAATTTAGCTACATTTAATGTAATCTTGGAATTCTTGTCCTCTAGCAGTAGTTTTAAACTATGATATTCCGATTCTTTCCTGGACTTTTGCACAACAGGTGTAATAAAAGTCAGACGTATATCCTCATAAAGACGACAACGTAATAGTACATGTGAAGCAGTTTCAACTTCCAACGAGCCACAGGGGCAGACCCGTGCTGTATATGGTTTACCCTCGAATCTGCCCTGAAGTAAGGCAGAAGGGAGAACATTAAATCTAGCGAGGGTAAAAGAACGTCTGTATTTGGGTACCTGAAGACCTGACAGATAATTAGCTGGAGAGAAACCTCTCCCCTGGTCCCTTATTGCTGGGTGTTTGATCATTTCACTCATATGGCATTGTAATTCTACGTCCCAGATACGCTGGTGAATTGTAGTCCTAGCTTTCTCGAAGCCTGTCGCTATCAGGGTCTGCTGTGGGATCCCCAAGCCTTTAAGCTTTTCCAGCAGTGTAGCTTTCCATCTGGATTGGTAAGTATCTAATAAGATTAAAGGTGCCAGCCCAACCGGGAAGAAAATAAGCTTTAGCCAGTAATGGATCTTCAATATCCATATCCGGGTACTGATAGGAATTTGCCCAACCTCTAAACGAACCGCTATGTTGGATACGCAAGAGGGGATCCCCAGCAGGCAGCGGAAAAACTTAGTTTGGAATGCCTCTAAAAGAGTAAGGTTTTTAAAGCTGCAGATCTGGGATCCATATAACAGTTGTGATAGTATTTTGGCAGCAAAGACCTGGGAGGCTGTCGGTATGTGTTGGCCCCCTTTCCCGTAAAAGAATCTTATTAACGCTTTGGTAGATCTTTCTGCATTTGCAATGGTATTGTTAATCTGAAAGCGCCAGGAGCCCCTTTCCTGGAAGGTTACACCCAGGTATTTAAAGGTTGCTACCTGTTCTATTGAGCGATTGTCTATTCTCCATTTGTGCCTCCTCCTTTTTTTGGAGAATACCATGACTTTGGTTTTGTTGTAGTTAATTATTAGTTGTTCGATGCTACAGTATTTGGTAAAAGATCTCAAAAGTTTTCTTAATCCAACACAAGAAAAAGAAATTAAAACTGTGTCATCCGCATATAAAAGGACCGGGAGGGGCGTACCAGCCAGTTTGGGGGGATGGGCATTTTCTTTCTCCAGATTTCCTACTAGCGAATTGATATAGAAGTTAAATAAAGTAGGCGCAAGAACACACCCTTGCCTAACCCCCTGATGGATTTGGATTTCCTTGGATAGGTGGCCCTGTTGGTCACACCTTACCCGGATCCGTGTATTTTCATATAGACTGTGGACGTTTGTTTATATTTGCGGCGCTTAGCTTTCCCCAAAGCCTGTCCCTCGGTATTAAATCAAAAGCAGATTTGAAATCTATAAAGGCCACATATAAGGAGCCTCCTTTTCTTGAAGTATATTTCTCCGCAAGATGTTGGAGAACAAGGCCCTGGTCTAATGTTGACCGATTTGCCCTAAAACCCGCCTGTGCTTCTGAGAGAATGTGGTTTTGTTCCAACCAGTCCACTAATTTATCGCATAGGTGGGCAGCGTACAATTTGCTAATGATACTTAGGAGGCTAATTGGCCTATGATTAGCCGGATCTGATCGGCTCCCTTTCTTAAATAAAGGGATGATGATTGCTAATCCCCAGTCCTCAGGGATAGTGGCCGATTGGTCTATGCTGGTAAATAGGGCAGCTAGCACAGGGGCCCACCATTCAACATTAGCCTTAAGGAGTTCCGGTGTAATGTTGTCTACACCGGGTGCTTTTCCAGGTTTAAGGGATTGGATGAGCCTATAGATCTCTTCAGTTGCTACTGGGGGCCATTCGGCGCCAATATCACTCGAAACTGGGGGCATGGCCTGCAGATGTTGATTTGATGTATATAAAGTTGAAAAGTAAGCCTCCCAAATCCCAACTGGTATAGTATAATCAATTTCAATCGGGGAGTCTTGCCAACTTTTCGCAACTATTTTCCAAAAGGTGGCTGAGTCTTTCCTTCGAGAGGCCTCTAATAAACGTTGCCACTCCCCCCTTTGGGCCTGAAGCTTTTTCTTTTTAATCAGATCTTTATATTTACGTTTGGCTTCGAACCATTCCGCAGGCAGCAAGGGTAAGTTCGCTGATTTGTAGTTCCTGTACTTATCCAACAAGGAATGCTTCGTAGCAATACATTCCTGATCAAACCAAGATTTAGATTTCTTGAAGAATAAAGATTGGCGTGATGTCTTTTTTTGAGTCAGGTGGGGTTGCAAAAATGAGATCAGATCCTGGAACAAGATTATTCTAAATTCAGAACATGGTGTGTTTAAGAGATTATCTCTTCTCAAGAGGAATATGTCCGAGTATAGCCTTTCAGATGTTTCGGCATTCAACTTTTCGGACCATCTAGTACGTGAGTATCTCAACTCCATGTTGGGGGACCTAGGAGCTTCAAGTTTATCGTTACAAAATAAATCTTTTCTTGCATCCAATAGGAGGCAGAGCGGTAAGTGATCACTATCAACCCTCTCCTCCACTTTGCACTCAAGGGCTCTATTTAGGAGATTAAATGATACCATAATATAGTTGATAGTGGAAGCTCCTGCATTTGATATAAAAGTAAATTCCCCACAAGTCTCCCTATTCTTGCGCCCATTTAGTATGACCAGGTCCAGCTTGTTAGTAAGACGCAATAGGCACAGAAACGCATAATTACATCCCTTGTCTTTTGAGAGTCTGGTGGGTATAAGATGATTTTCTTCCACGATAGGTGGCGAGTCGTGGAAGTGTGCATATAGTGCTTCGTCAGACTGGCCAATTCTGGCATTAAGATCACCAGCCACTAACACTGAAGCTGCAGGGGTTTGAGTCATCAAACCATCAATGTATGTTTCCAGCCCATGCCAGGTGTTTTTAGTCAGCTGCTTGCCCCTTTGGGAGGGAAGATATACATTAATCAATAGCAGGGTGAAGAGTCTGCTTTTCACTAATAAGGCCATGGCCAGGTGTTTCAGTGTCTCTAACTTTACTAAGGACGCCCTCAACCTTGTAGATATTAAAATGCCTAGGCCACCCTTGACTCTCCCCCCTTTAGTGCTTGGGGATCCTGTGAGGGACATTGAGGAAAAACCGTTAACTTCTAGGTCCCCTGTGAGCCATGTCTCCTATAAAAATAGTATGTCGTAGCCTTGGATAAATTTAGCAAAGGATGGATCAGCTGCCTTTTTCCCCCATCCAGCGATATTCCATGATAAAAAGCTAAGGTTGGCTTTACCAAGATCCACTCCTTGTCAATTATCTTCCAAGAAACTGTTGGAGTTTACCATACTACGTGGCAGCCGACTATCATCCTTACATGGAGAGCTGCCCAGGTGTTCTATGGTGTCAGATGGTAAATGTAGAGTACTCACATTGGTAGACACTGGGCCTTTGCTATGCAAGGCCTCCTCCTGGGGCTACTCTACCTGGTTGTAGCCTAATTCCGCTTCATCTAAATATCTCATTTTGGACCAGAAGTCTTGTGAGGTTTCCTTAGGCATATTTTTCCTTATAGGGAGCGATGCATTGTTCTCCTTTGTGAGTTGTACTTTCTTGATTGCAGGTAGATTAATCTCTGCTTTTATCTGAAAGTTACGTGGTTGACGAGCCACTGAATCGGGTTCTTGTGAGATGATCGTTTTGGGAGGGCTCTTTCTCTTTCTTTGGACATCCTCCTTGGTTTCCTTATATAGATCTTTCCCGGCCAACTTATTTCTTAGCGTTTCTAATCTTTCAAGGATTTCAGCTTGTATTAAAGGTGGGAATGTCCAGAATTGACTAATTAAGGTATTTTCTTCAAAGGAGAAGTTGTGTGTAGGGGTATCCGATTCATGAGGCGATTGGTGGTTATTCTGATAGTCAGCTTTATTATTTTCCACCACCTTTGAATAGATGTCTTTCTTATTTAATTTGATAAGGTGCGAGGGGGGGGGCGGGCACTTCGAATAGGCGAGTCACTGTCAGGTCCACCCTTTGCAGCTTCTCCTTATTAATTAATAATTGTTTTGCGGATGAATCATCTTTAAATGTCAGCATCATTCGATTATACTTATTGTCATTTGGGAGAAAATCTGCCTTGATAACGTTACCTTGTAATAGGAGGCCTCTGAGTACTAAGTCAACGTTTTTAAATATATACGTTCTTTGTTGGTCCAGTGAATATAATTCTGTACGGTTATACATAGGGCAAATAACCAATCTGCTTCTGTTGAGGATCAGCGTTTGATTATTCTGAGTTATCTTATTGCGAATGGGGGTGATAGTCTCCACAGTAGCAGAGGAGGTTTGCCGGTCTTTATCTAGTTGTTCGATCTGGTCTTTCGCTGATTGAGGGTTAGGAGGTTGTGATGCGCTTGTCACTTTAGGCTGCTGGATAATGCTCTGTTTTGGGGTCACAGGTTTAGTATTCTTTATAATTGATTCCTTTATTGTGGAATTCTCCAGGAACTTGAATAACTTAGAAAAATTCAATTTCTTAGTTCGTGTATGACTCTTAGTCCACCTTCCCACTTTTATATTTTTTGACTTCTTCTTGTGAAGCAGGTGTATTCTCTGGTGGCGATGCTTCTTTTTAGGTGAGGGGTGTGTGACTCGACTGTTGGTGGACATGGGAGTGGCTCTCTTTGGGGCCTTCTCTGAGATACTGGGCTCTGTTGGAATTTCAATCGCTGGAGTAGGGGTGTGTGAGATTGCTCCCTTCCTGATGAGCTCTGTCAGGCTTACTAGCAGACCCACGCATTCCGTAAGAAAGTTCCTGATTGGAACTAATTCTTTACTTATGTGCATTTGGCATTCTTTCAACATTTCATTAAAAAGCCCAATCAGGATACAGGTATTGCTATCTGTGTCCCAACAGGCTCCTTTTAACTGGCTTGGATTTTCCTCAGTTCTCTTCGCACTTGAGGGTTCCATCCTAGCCTTTTCGCTGGGGCTGGCTACATTGACTGATCCATCTAGTGTGGCTTCCAAGCGTTTCAAATTTCGTTCTTGATCATGTTCTACGAGAGTGTCGGTAACACTAGATTGAGAGACTATCTGAGCCATCTCCATTGCCAGACTGATCCCCTCTCTCTCCTCTCCAATATCAGATTCCTTCCCATACCATGTTCGGTCAATAGACCAATCGTGGAGAGGTGGGGACTCGGAGCATATGGGCGTTTTTGTTTTAGGCTTAAAATAATGCAAAATTTTTGTTTACGAGGTTGCCGGTGGTGATTCAACCCACTGCGTTGGGGAGACCCCCAGAACTTTACATTTCTGTCTGGTGAGCACCATCTCCGTAAAGTATATGGAGTTATGTGGGATATGTGGATGTGGATATAGCACCGCTTAGTCCCAATTAGACAATCTGGAGTTAACACTCCTCTCAATAAGTAACGATCTCTCCAGAAGCTCCACGTCTAGTTAATTAATTAGAAGTGGCTGTGGCCCAATGCGTGCCAGACTTTCCGACAGTTCACGATCTAACGATCAGAGATAGAGGGGGATAGGTGGAGTAAATTTTTACCGTGGTATTACTTACAGCGACCATGGCAGATGAAACATTGGGGGGGAGGAGGGCGACGAAATCTTATCTGGCTTGAGCCGCCATCTTACTTGCCGAAGAAACTATGTAATGATACTTCCTGACGGCGTTGAAAATAAAGCTCAGTACAGTGGTGCCCCGCAAGACGAACGCCTCGCAAGACGGAAAACCCGCTAGACGAAAGGGTTTTCCGTTTTGGAGGCGCTTCGCTAAACAAATTTCTCTATGGGGTTGCTTCGCAAGACGAAAAAATCTTGCGAGTTCCCGTGGGTTTTTTCCGCTCCCCCCCCCTTTCCTAAGCCGCTAAGCCGCTTATCAGCTCTTCCGCTGATAAGCCGCTTAACAGCTGATCGCTAAAAGCCGCTAGACCGCTAATAGCGCTAATCCGCTAAGCTGTCAATGGGCTTGCTTCGCAAGACGAAAAAACCGCTAGACGAAGAGAATCGCGGAACGGATTCTTTTCGTCTTGCGAGGCACCACTGTACTCTCTCTTCCTCTCTTCCACTCTCTTCCTCTCTCCTCTAATATAGTTGCACTCGGAAAGAAGTTTCATTGTGGTAGGTAAACCTCCAGCAGCCAAATGCCAATAAGATAAGGAGGTAATAAATCACTCCGGCTGAAGTCGAAGTCGGTGAAAGCTAAAGCTTAACAGGCAATAAAACTAAAAGCTAAAGCTTAACAGGCAATAAAACTACTAGCTCTAAAACTACTATCTCTAAAAAGCACAGCAAGGGCATCTGAGACGAGGAATATTAAGCTGTAGCAGTCTGCAGCATCAGAGGGCAGCGTGGGGCTGCCGCTCCCTAGCCGCCATTTTCCAAAATGCTTTGGTGTTAAATGAAGCGGATCGGCGTAGTGCTAGCTGTATCACTAAGGGCGAGTCCTCACAGATGTCATCCCAGAATGCAGTGCAATCACAAGATGGCGCCAAAACTTTGAAGGCAGTGAAATGCTACTCGTGGGGAAGTCTAGGCCACATGAAGAGGGATTGCAAACATCCCAGTGCCAAGGCAACAGAGCAGCGCAGCACAGCAAAAGCTGAACACGTGGAAAAGGCAAAGGTCAGATGTCCAGGGCAACGCAACACAAGGACATGGTCTCACGCTTCACTCCAAAGGTCCAGAAGATGTCTAGATCTTTCTTCATCGTTGACTCGGAAGCGACCCGGTACGTTTGTCGGGACAAACACCTGTTCATGTCCTTTACTCTGCAGGAAGGTGCGATTCACCAGGCGGATGACCACATGATCTCCAGTCAAGGCTACGGAATGGTTGTTCTTCACAGCTTGGATGTATTGATACGCAACTTTCTTTTTGTTCCAGATGCTGCACACAACCTATTGAGCATCTCGCAGCTGACTGAACAGGACATAGACATTTCCTTCAAGAAGAGGAAGTGCACCATCACCAAGAAAGATGACTTTGTATTGCATGCTGATTACATTGATCATTTGTTTCTATTGCATTATGATGATTCTGTTGATGTTGTGCAGGATGAAACTTGTTGTATTGCAGATACTAACAAGGTTTTGCATGCAGGATGTATTCATGATTATCACAGGAAACCTGGTCATTTAAACTTCGAGGCAGTTTCCAAAATGCCTGCCTTAGTAGAAGGTATGACTATTAAACCCTGCAGGTACCACATGAAGTGTAAGGCATGCGCAGCAAACAAGGTCAAAATGACTGCGAAAGGTAAGGTGTCTAGTAGACAAGCTACAGAACCATACCAGGTAGTGCATGCTCATCTCGTTGGTCCACCAACATCCTCTTTGGGTGGAGCCAGGTACTTCATGGTCTTCATTGATTCATTTTCCAGGTATATTCATGTGTTCAATCTCAAGCAGAAATCAGAAGCGTTTCCTAGGTTCAAGGAATTCTGTGCTTGGTTGAAAAATGTGCATGATAAACAGGTGAAATGTTTGTTTACAGATCGAGGGGGAAAATTCACTTATCAGCAGTTTGAAGCTTTTCTGACTGAGAAAGGAATTCAACATGACCTTTCAAGTCCATGGTCTCCTGGGTGAATGGACTCCTAAGAAAGAAGAGGCGAGTGTTGAAGACTTATGTCTAATTCGCAGGTCTGAAAGAGCCACAAAAGGTAGACCTCCAAAGAGATTTGCTGATGAATTTGCTAAAGCAGCAAAAGCAGCAAAAGCTGTAACTGCTGTTAATAGCTCCAAGCAGATATTTGAACCTTCAAGCTTCCAAGAGATCCAGGCTTTGGACTCAAAGGCTGCTGAGCCATGGTTAACTGCCATGAAGGCTGAGCTTGATTCCTTAGAGAGGAACAAAACATGGGATCCCATTGAGCACATGCATTGACAATATGGACAGACTAGTTACATACGAACGAATTGCATACTAGTTACATACGAACGAAAGTCCTCAGTTCATAAGGATTAATTAAGGTTCATAATTCATGTGGCTTACTTAAAGTGCATAATTCATTAGGTCTATTTTGAATACATACCTTTATTGCATACCTTTAATTTTATGGTGCATAATTCTCAGGGTTCATTCGAAGGCAGGAATAGGTACTTTGTCCTGAGTAGCTGGGCAATTCAGGTGTGATTACCTGCGTCTACATTTTCGTTATTCACATTGTGATCTGTTTTGTGTCTAATTTTGTTTTAGCATGGCTAACAGGGGTAATTCTCAGACACCCCATGCGGGGCAAGGTGGTTCTCAAACTCCCGCCATGCCCTGCAACCCTCAAGCAATAGCTCAATTCTTTTCTGCTATCGAAATCTTTTATTTACAATGCAGGCCAGCGGCTGCCAGTACTTCCACACCTGTGGCGGCTTCCCAGGATTGCATCCCGGACACCCTTCCCAGTGAGCAGGTCCGTGCAGGTCCTTCAACTTCTGCTTCTGGTACAGTGCAACTGGGCAGCGGGTCAGGCAACAGACCTCAAAGACATTCCCAGTCTTCGCGTGCTCAGAAGTCAAAGTCCAGCACATCAAAATCCGGTGTTTCGGGTACCAACTCCAAGTCAACAAGGCCCGGCTGCTCTACCACTAACCAACAAGTAATCGATATACCTAGTATTTTTCAGAAAACACCAGCTCAACCCATTCCTTCAGAGGGTGCTTCAGGTTCTTCTTCGGAGGAAGAGGTACCCCCTCAGCAGTCAACACCAGCATCCACTGACCCAGCCCCTGAGGTTAGCGGAACCCAGGGGGGAAAGAGAAAGGGTAAGAAGAAGCACATCGCTAAGAAGAGTAAGAGGAGCGAGCCCTCTGATTCCGAGGATGAAACAGGTACCTCTTCATCAGATTATGATAGTGACACCCCCATGGAGAGCTACTGCGGTGAGGGTGAGGATATTGCCGGGGTCCCACTTTGGGTGCACGAGAGAAGGGCCAATTCACACCGAAAAACATTTAATGGGACCCTGGAATGGAAGGGTGGTGCACTGGTGGAAGATGTCAAAACCTCCACTAATGTGTTTACCGACTTCATCTTAGGTAATCACCTTTCTAAAAGAAAGAGGACTAAAATACTCTATGGGGACTATATAGATATGTTTACATTGCTACCACCAGCTAAAATGTCAGGGAAAGGGGAAAAGAAGCGGTTTTATGGGAAAAGAAGGTATAGGTCACCCCGGGCGGAGCGCACCTTTGAGAACTGGCTGGACGGGTTCCAGGTCTTCTTGGGGGTGGTTTCAGCATGTTACCCCAAACTTGGGATGCATCTTGCTGCCTACATGGCTCATGTTAGAAGGGCCTGTGCACTGGCTGGTGAGGCAGCTGCTCTAACGTATGATGAGGATTTTCGTAGAAACGCCTCCTTGCTTCCAACCACCCGCTGGGACCTGAGGGACCAGAACTATTGGATGGAGCACGTGGGTCCCTACGTGGAAAAGAAAACGCAGGACCCTGCTAAGTCCAGTAAGGTTGAAACGAAATGTAAACAGTGTTGGGAGTATAACCGGGGAACTTGCCTGTGCCTGGCTTGTAAGTACTTGCACGAATGTGAAAAGTGTTTGGGTAGCCATCCGGCAACGGCGTGCTATAAAGGTAAGCAGCCCTTTCGGGGTGGCAGGGGTCAACTCCATCAGGGAAACCAAGGTGTCCCCGGACCCTCCCAGGGCGCAGCAGGCAACCGCTACTAATCTGTCCCTTACCCTAGCCTACTTGCCTATCAAACTACAACCCTTAAAAAGTCTCCTAGATTTATATCCAAATAGGCAAGCCACCCTTCTCATATGGGAAGGATTTTCCCATGGTTTTAGAATTCCGGTTTCATTCACACCCAATTCCGGAAACCCCCCTAATCAAAAGTCAGTAAAGGACAGGCCTGATATTGCCATGAAAAAGATACAGAAGGAAATACTGGCAGGGAGGGTAGCTGGGCCATTTCCGGAACCCCCCCGGAAGACCTACACATTTCACCTTTAGGTATCGTGCCTAAAAAGGCCCCGGGTGAATTCCGGATGATACATAACCTCTCGTACCCAAAGGGTAGCTCAGTTAACGATGCAATTCCTCAGGAACTGTGCTCAGTGAAATATGCATCATTCGATCAAGCAGTAAAGCTTGTTCACAGTTTTGGTAGGGGCACTTTCCTAGCCAAATGTGACATTGAGTCTGCTTTTCGCCTTCTTCCAGTCCACCCCGAGGATTTCCACTGGTTGGGTTTTAAATTTGATGGGGCTTACTTCATAGATAAAGCCATGCCCATGGGATATTTGATTGCCTGTGCGGCCTTCGAAAGCTTTAGTACATTCTTAGATTGGGCTCTTAGATTTAGAACCAGTTCTGTGGGGGTGGGGCAGTATTTGGACGTCTTTATTCTCATTGCAAGTAATGCTCACGACTGTGTGACACTGTTACAAGCTTTCATGTCCTTGGCCGAGGAACTGGGTGTACCTTTGGCAAAAGATAAAACTGAGGGCCCGGTCACTACTATGACCTACCCTGGGTATTGAGCTCAACACAATCGCACAAACATCTCGCCTCCCTGAGGATAAGTTAGCTGCCCTGAAAGAGCTTATTTCGCAACTATTGCCCCTTAAAAAGGTTACACTCAAGCAGATCCAATCCCTCCTAGGTCACCTTAACTTCGCCTGTCGGGTAGTTTCTCCAGGTCGCCCCTTTTGTGGGCGTTTGGCAAGATTGTCTGCAGGCCTACGGGCACCACACCATAGGGTGTGTCTCTCCAAAGCAGTCAAAGCAGATCTGGGGGTTTGGCTAGAATTTTTGGAAGAATATAATGGCATTTCCCTTTGGCAAGATAGCATGTCACTGCAGGCCAATTTTCAGGTTCATTCAGACGTGGCGGGTTCTCTGGGGTTTGGTGTCTATTTTAGAGGTCAGTGGTGCGTGCAGCGGTGGCCTTCAACATGGCACGGTAAACCGATATTGCGTGACTTAACCTTCTTGGAATTTTTTCCCATAGTAGTTGCAGTTCACTTATCGGCGGAACAGTTCAAAGACCGTGGGGTGTGCTTTTGGACGGATAACCAAGCAGTGGTCTCAGTCTTGACTAAGCAATCTTTGCGTTCCCCTAGCGTGGCAGCTCTGCTGCGGTCCTTTGTCCTTTCTTGCCTACAGCTAAATATGTATTTCTCTGCTAAATTTGTACCAGGCGTTAATAACAGCATTGCGGGTGCTCTGTCTCGTTTCCAGATGGATCGCTTCTGCTCATTGGCACCGTGTGTGAAGCAATTGCCACAGCCGTTTCTGGAGCACCTTTGGAGCCTTGGGAACGAGAAGTGCTAAAGGGAGTATTAGCATCTGTTGCCCCCTCAACCCTAAGGTCTTATAAAAAGGCTTGGTCTGACTTCACAGCATTCTGTCGCAGAATGGGGGTGGGTAGACCAGACAATCCCCCGGCCAAGGCAGAGATTTTAAAATACCTCGTGCAGCTGTGTGAGTTGGGGCGCACCGCTAAGACTCTCAATATTCAGTCTGCAGCGATATCATTCTTCTGCAAAGCTATGTTCTCGGTCGACCCTTGCACGGACTTTGTCGTGCGGAAAGCTTCAGAAGGGTGGCACAGATTTCAGCCCCCCAGCACAGATAGTAGAAGGCCCATAACATTTGATATACTCTGTCAAATACATAAGAAACTCAGGTCCATCTGCTGGTCAAAGTATGAGGCCTGCTTATTTTCAGCAGCTTATTCGTTTGCCTTCTTCGGTGCCTTATGCATAGGCGAGGTGGTCTGCGAGGGCCAACCAGATTCAAGTACAAAGGGGATTCTCCTGAATGATGTGACCTTATCCCGTGCAGACTTGGTGCTTAAAATTTGTAGTTCAAAAACCGATCAGCTCGGGAGAGGGACGCTGATTCGGCTGTTAGCTATGCAAAAAACTGGTCCTTGCCCCATAAAAGATGCAAGAAGATATTTATATTTAAGACCAAACACCCCTGGCCCCTTTTTCATACATGCAGATGGCTCCCACCTCTCAAAACACCAGTTTACATGGGTTATGCGTAAAGCAATTGCTGCTATTGGCCTTCCATCAGAGGAATATGCTGCTCACTCATTCCGCATTGGTGCAGCCACTACTGCGGTACACCGAGGCTTGCTGGCAGAAAGGATAAAGGATTTGGGTCGTTGGAAGTCCAACGCATACAGAGGGTACATCCGCAAACCTCTATGATGATCCCCATTGTCCCCATCATCCCTGACCCTTCTTCGTATGCTCTTTCCCTTCTAGGTGTTGGGGTGGTGCACCTTTGGATCATTGGCCATAGCATTGTTCATTGGGCTAGAATCCGAGCCGTTGCCAGGGGCTGGGGATGCGGTTTAGAGCTTCCAAAGAACCTTGAAGTATTCTGGATCACGCACCGCGGAATGCGATGGGCTGAATTTCTACCTGCAATAAAAGCTAAAGCTGCCTTGGAAGGTCCCCCTGAGGCGTTGGTCATACAGCTGGGCGAAAACGACCTGGCCTATCGGAAGGGCGTGGACTTAATGTGGCATATTTTCAATGATTTTGGGGAATTATGGGCTGCCTTCCCCAATCTAATGATAATTTGGTCATCACTCCTTGAAAGACGCACTTGGAGGGATTGCAGATGCCCCAAAGCTGTAAATAAAGCCAGGAGGATCCTGGAGCGCTCAGTGGCTCGTAGAGTGGTGGCACTGGGGGGACGGGTCATTGACCACCCCGGCATCCGGTTTAGCAGGGAGGCCCTCTACCACAAGGATGGCGTGCATCTTTCTGATGCGGGTAATGATGTTTGGCTTGCTGATATACTCACGGGAATTAGGGATTGGTTGGAGGTTTGAGGGTATTGGCGGCAAGCTTTGCTCAAGTAGCGGTTAGGCATTGGTAGGGGTATAACTACACCTTTTTAACAATCTTTCCCCACCTCTCCTCCCCCTACTTCCCACCATTTTCCGCCTTGTCGCTTAAGTATTCCTTCCAAATTTCTTCATATTTATCCATTCTTAATATGCGTTGATATGCAATTCGTTCGTATGTAACTAGTCTGCCCATATTGTCAATGCATGTGCTCAATGGGATCTTTTTGCGGCTCTTCCAATTCATCAAAACAAGTTTTTTTGCTTCTAATATGGCACGGTACATCCATTTTTTTTGACCCCTTGTAATCTCCCACGTTTCCGGTATATAATTTAGAATTAAATTCAAATCCCCTAAATAACAATTTCTTTTTATTACTCTTGCTATATATATCCTCACCTCACACCAAAATGATTTTATCATTGGGCAGTTTTTACTTCCACATCTCCAGCAGTTGTCTGCATTTGTTATTTTCTTCTGGTAAAGTTTTGCTGGAGTCCAATGGACTCTGAATATTATTTTCTGCTGAATAAGTCTTAGTCTAATAATAATAATAATAATAATAATAATAATAATAATAATAATATACCCCGCCCATCTGGCTGAGTTTTCCCAGCCACTCTGGGTGGCTCCAAATCAAGTATTAAAAACAATACAGCGTTAAATATTAAAAACTTCCCTGAACAGGGCTGCCTTCAGATGTCTTTTAAAGATAGGATAGCTACTTATTTCCTTCACATCTGAAGGGAGGGTGTTCCACAGGGTGGGTGCCACTACTGAGAAGGCCCTCTGTCTGGTTCCCTGTAACCTTACTTCTCGCAATGAGGGAACCGCCAGAAGGCCCTGGGCTCTGGATCTCAGTGTCCGGGCTGAACGATGGGGGTGGAGACGCTCCTTCAGGTATACAGGACCAAGGCCATTTAGGGCTTTAAAGGCCAGCACCAACACTTTGAATTGTGCTCAGAAACGTACTGGGAGCCAATGCAGATCTCTCAGAACCTGTGTTATGTGGTCCCGGCAGCCACTCCCAGTCACCAGTCTAGCTGCCGCGTTCTGGATTAATTGCAGTTTCTGGGTCACCTTCAAAGGTAGCCCCACGTAGAGCGCGTTGCAGTAGTCCAAGCGAGAGATAACTAGAGCATGCACCACTCTGGTGAGACAGTCCGCGGGCAGGTAGGGTCTTAGCCTGCATACCAGGTGGAGCTGGTAGACAGCTTCCCTGGACACAGAATTAACCTGTGCCTCCATGGACAGCTGTGAGTTCAAAATGACTCCCAGGCTGCGCACCTGGTCCTTCAGGGGCACAGTTACCCCATTCAGGAGCAGGGAATCCCCCACACCCGCTTGCCCCCTGTCCACCAAAAACAGTACTTCTGTCTTGTCAGGATTCAACCTCAATCTGTTAGCCGCCATCCATCCTCCAACCGCCTCCAGGCACTCACACAGGACCTTCACCACCTTCACTGGTTCTGATTTAAAGGAGAGGTAGAGCGGGGTGTCATCTGCATACTGATGAACACCCAGCCCAAACCCCCTGATGATCTCTCCCAGCGGCTTCATATAGATATTAAAACACATGGGGGAGAGGACGGAACCCTGAGGCACCCCACAAGTGAGAGCCCAGGGGTCTGAACACTCATCCCCCAACACCACTTTCTGGACACGGCCCAGGAGAAAGGAGCGGAACCACTGTATAACAGTGCCCCCAGCTCCCAGCCCCTCTAGACGGTCCAGAAGGATGTTATGGTTGATGGTGTCAAAGGCCGCTGAGAGATCCAGCAGAACTAGGAAACAGCTCTCACCTTTGTCCCTAGCCCGCCAGAGATCATCAACCAGCATGACCAAGTTACAGATAGGTAGCCGTGTTGGTCTGCCATGGTCAAAACAAAATAAAAAAATTCCTTCCAGTAGCACCTTAAAGACCAACTGAGTTAGTTCTAGGTATGAGCTTTCGTGTGCATGCACACTTCTTCAGATACACTGAAACAGAAGTCACCGGACCTTTCTATATAGTGAGAAGGTGGGGAGGGGTATTACTCAGAAGGGTGGTGGGAATGGGTGATTGGCAGATAGCTGCGATGAGCCTGTTGACGACTCTTAACGACTGCAATAGGTCTAACAGGAAAAAGCAAGGGGTGAGAAGGTGAAAAATGGCTTTGTCATGTATAATGAGATAAGAATCCAATGTCTTTGTTCAAACCAGGTCTCTCCATAGTTTTAAGTTTGGTGATAAGTTGCAATTCAGCAGCTTCTCTTTCCAGTCTATTTCTGAAATTCCTTTGTAATAGAACAGCTACTTTGAGATCTTGTATAGAATATCCTGGGAGATTGAAGTGTTCTCCTACTGGTTTTTCTGTCTTGTGGTTCCTGATGTCGGATTTATGTCCGTTTATTCTTTGGCGTAAGGTCTGGCCTGTTTGTCCAATATAGAGAGCTGAAGGACACTGTTGGCATTTTATGGCATACACAATGTTAGACGATGAGCAATTAAATAGTCCCGAGATGGTATGTGTGATGTTGTTGGGGCCAGTAATGGTGTTGTCCGGGTGTATGTGGCAGCAAAGTTGGCATCTGGGTTTATTGCAGGCTCTGGTGCCAGTGTCCGTGTTAGGTCTGGTTGTAGTATTATTGTGGGTTAGGAGTTGTTTAAGACTGGGTGGCTGTCTGTAGGCAATGAAAGGTCTTCCTCCCAGAGCTTGAGAAAGAGAACTGTCATTGTCCAGGAGAGGTTGTAGATCTCTGATGATGCGTTGTACTGTTTTAACTTGGGAGCTGTATGTGATGACTAGAGGTGTTCTGTTATTTTCTTTTTTGGGTCTGTCTTGCAGCAAGTTCTCTCTGGGTATCAGTCTGGCTCTGTTGATCTGTTGTCTAACTTCATCTGCTGGGTATTTTAGTTCTAAAAAGGTTTGCTGTAGATCTCTTAGGTGAGAGTCTCTGTCTGTAGAATTGGAGCAGATGCGGCTGTAACGTAGTGCCTGGCTATATACAATGGACTGTTTGGTATGTTTGGGATGGTAGCTAGAGGCATGTAGATATGTTTGTCGGTCAGTTGGTTTACGGTATAAGGTGGTGTCTATGCGCCCATCCTGTATTTTTATAGTAGTGTCCAAAAAATGTATTTCTTGCATAGATTGATTCATTGTTAGGTTGATGGTGGGGTGAAAATCATTGAATTTCTGGTGGAAGGTGTCCAGGGTCTGTTGACCATGTGTCCAGATGATAAAAATATCATCAATGTATCGCAGGTACAAGAGAGGTTTGAGTGGGTAGGAGTTTAGGAAACGTTGTTCTAAATCCGCCATGAAGATGTTGGCATACTGTGGGGCCATGCGGGTGCCCATTGCTGTGCCGCTGATCTGAAGGAACAGGTCATCACCGAATTTGAAGTTGTTGTGGGTAAGGACAAATTGGCAGAGTTTGGTAGCAAAGTCCGCTGTGGTTTTATCTGAAATGGTATTCCTTATAGCTTGTAAACCATCGTTGTGTGGGATGTTGGTATACAGAGATTCCACATCCATAGTAGCTAGTATAGTATTGTTGGGAAGATTATTTAAAGATTGTATTTTCCTCAGAAAATCTGTGGTGTCACGTACATAGCTGGGAGCACTGATGGCATATGGTTTCAGAACAGAGTCCATATAACCGGAGACACCCACTGTAATAGTGCCAATACCTGAAATGATGGGGCGTCCTGACCAAGGCATGACCAAGGCAGTTTCAGTCCCATGGTAAGGCCTGAATCCCAATTGGAAGGGATCCAGATAGTCTTAGATCCATAGAAGCTATTTCTGTTGATTTTATACTTGACTCCCTTATATCATTTGTTATCTGTACCCCTAACTCTTCAGTCCATTTTTGTCTATCATATTCTAAATCATACTTCTTTCTGTTGAGTAGGGTTTTACATAGTGCAAGTGTAGAGTTTTTTGTTTTTGTTGCAGAAATTAAATCTTGTAGCAGCAAGGGTGTTTCCGAAGCTGCTATAGCATCAGGGCCAAACTGCCTTTCCAACATATGTTTCAATTGGATGTATTGCCATTGTGTTTCACCGGTTAATCCATACTTTACTTGCAAAGTCTTATGTTCCACAAATTTGTAATTTTCATCAATTAATTGATTCAATGTCAAAATACATTTTTTTCATCAAATTTTGCCAAATTCTTACTTGATTTCCAATTTTTAATTTTGGGTTGGCCCATATTGTTAATTGCTCATGCTGATAGGGGTCATCCTTATTATTATTATTTATATTCATCCAAATTTTTATAGGTGCTTTAATAGTATCCAGGATAATAGGATGTTTCATAAAATTGGAGCTGAGTTTACTCCACCCTACAAGAGGTTTGAAAAAACTATATTCGAGAGTAGCCCAACTGGGATTCCTGCTAGCTCTCCAATCGTTAGTCTTACTCAGCAGGTAGGCCTGGTGATATAGTTCCAGATTTGGGAGACCAAAGCCACCTTCCTTAGTTGGAAGTTGCATTTTATATGGTGATATTTTTGGTGGCTTTGTACCCCATAAGCACAATCTAAATTGTTGATTTATTTTTTGGAAGTAAAATTTGGGAATATGTATTGGTAATCCTCTAAGAATGTATAAAAGCTTTGGAACAACATTCATTTTGAGGACATTAACCTTACCCCAAAGGGAAAGGTTTAGAGGTCCCCACCTTTCAATATCAAAAGAAATCTCATTTATAATTTGATTCAAATTTAATTTTACAGCGCATTGGAAGATGGCCGACAATACCATCTCTCCGGCTCACACAAGGTAATTAAGAGGCTAATATGGGAGTAATTAGCCTCCTGAGTTTTCCCAGGGGGAATGGGAAAACACTGCCTCGTCTGCGGTTGCCTATAAATCACCCCCGAGTTCGAAAGAAGGAGGGGGTGAGGGCACTAGACGGAAAGCCCTTGTGTGAGTTTTTTTCGCTCTCCCGGACACTACTTCTGATCGCGATCTGGAAATGAAATGGAAGGCTTTTGGGATGACGCAGTTCTAAAAGAGAACCGCCATGACAAGACAGGCTCTGTTGCAGGATTGATGGTCAAGAGGGGCAGGAAGCCACAGTTTTGTTATCATATTTGACTCTGCATCTGATCTGGCAGAACCCCCTCAAAAGATTGATGTCGGAGCAACAGGTCTGGGAAAGCTAATGAGCAGACACTGAGGCTGTATTTTATGGAAATGTCGAAATGGCGTCTGCCGTCTGAATACGACTTTTGGATTAATGTGAAAATCCACACAGGACTATAAGAACGTTTGTTTCAACTTGCTTGTGGAGACTTTCAGTGGTTACAAAGAAAGGGGAAAAAAATACGATAACAACAAGAAAATTGAAAGATGATTTGTAAAGGAAAACAACAAAGAGATGAATGGACAGAACTGTGAACATCAAAGCAGCAGAAATAAGAGATGATTGGACCCTTTCTGAGCTCGAAGCATGGGTACCCCCAACAAAAATTTAAAATTTGGTTTTGTAATTTGGAACTAATGTGATTTGATTGGTTTGTTAATAAAATAAAATAAAAATTATTTTTAAAAAATCAAACAAATTTAATTTTACAATTTGGTCTATATCCGATGAAATCATTATACCCAAGTATTTAATAAAGTCTTTGCACATCTGAAATTGATGGTTTCTATACAATGTAACCTTTGGCCCAATTGGTAGAATCTCTGATTTTGTCCAATTTATAGAATATCCCGATATTCTGCCAAAGGTTTTTATTTTCTCCATAATTTTTGGAATTGTATCTTCTGGTTTTGTAATAAATAAAATGATATCATCCGCAAATAATACAATTTTGTAATTATCTTTGTTGTGTTTTACACCCTTGATATGCTCATTCTGAATTATTGCTCTTTTTAATGGTTCCAGGCACAGATTAAATAATAACGGAGAAAGAGGACACCCTTGTCTCGTTCCTCGATTTAAACTAATCAAATTCGAAATTCTTCTGTTTGTAACAATCCGGGACGTTGGGTTTTTATAAATCATTTTAATCCAATTACAGTATTCTATAGGGAAACCAAATTTATGTAACACAAACCCTATGAATTCTTTATATATTCTGTCAAAAGCCTTTTCTGCATCTAATGACAATATCATAAACTCCTCTTCATCTTTATTTAAATTTATCAAATCTATTGTTAATCTGATATTATCTGTAGCTTGTCTTGTTTTTATAAAACCTGTTTGATTATTAGGTATCAAGTCTTGAATAACTTTTTGTAATTTTGCCGCCAATATTGCATTCAAAATCTTTGCATTGACATTCATTAATGATATTGGTCTATAATTTGCACATTTAATAGGTTCTTTGTTAGGTTTTGGTATAATTATTATTAAAGCTTCATTGAATGCTGTAGCAGATATACCTTTATGAGCTATTTCCTCATAGACTTCTAGAAGTCTGGGGACTAGTAGATTTTTGAATATTTTATACCATTCTATAGGAAAACCATCTGGTCCAGGTGATTTCCCATTCCCCATTGTATCTATTACATTCCCAATATCTAATATATTTAGGGGTGCTGATAGCATATCTTTTTGATCTTCTTCAATAGTTGGTATTTTAATATCTTGAAAGAAGTTTTCCACCTCATCCTCTGATATATTTTCTGGCCCTTCATATAATTTTTTGTAGAATTAAAAAAATTCATTATTGATATCTACTGATGGGGTAGCCGCAATGTTATTTTCATTTCTTATTAAGGGTATTATTTGGTTCGCTTTCTTTTGTTTTAGACGATTAGCTTGAATTTTTGTCGGTCTTTCTCCCTGCTCCCAATATATTTGTCTTAGACTTAGTAGGCTGAACTCATTTTTTTGAGCTAGTATATTATTCAGTTCTAAGGTGAGTTGTTGTATTCTTTTATATGTAATCTTAGATGGGTTATTTGCCATATCGCCCAACAGTGTTTTAAAAGAAATTTTTAGATTGTTTTCTTTTCATCTTTGCAGCTTGGCTTTATGGACAGAGAAAGATATTATCTTCCCTCTGATGTAAGCTTTATATCCTTCCCATTCCATCAATCTTGACGTTGAAGATTTGGAGTTATTTTTTAAATATATTTGTGTTTCTTGGGTTATATATTGAATAAAGTTTTTTTTTTCCATTTATTAATGATATATTAAGATACCATCTCCTCATACCTTCCTGGGTTTTAGATAAATTATATTCCAGTATTACTGCTGAGTGATCAGCTATAATGGGAATATCAATGTCACATCGACTAGTAAAGGTATGTAATGATGCTGATGTTAAGAAAAAGTCAATTCTATGCTGGGTATTATGAATTCCTGCATAATATGTATATGATTTTTCCTTAGGGTGGTGCAATCTCCATGAATCCACTAAATTCCACTGTATCATATAGTTATTGTCTCTCTAACCTTTGTCCTTTTTTTCCAAGGGTACTGATGTGGTATCCATCTGTGGATCTAAAATTTCATTAAAATCTCCACCCATTATCAAGTGCTGATACGATAGAAGGCTTAATCTTTTAAAGCAGTTGGGAATAAACTTATGGTCATCAGTGTTTGGGGCATAGACATTTACTATTACTATTTCTGTCCCTTCTGTTTTGATTACAATTATTAAACAACAACAATCTTCCTCTCTTATTATATCTTGTATTTCATAAGGCCAGCCTTTCCTAAATAAAATTGTAACTCCCCTAGCATTTTCGTCTAAGTTTGTTGAAAAAACTTCTTTTACCCATTGACATTTCAAACTTTGAGCCCCTTGTTCTGTCAAGTGTGTTTCCTGTAACAGACATATATCAGTCTTTAATGACTGGAGGTATTTTAGTGTTAGGATTTGATTTTTATTTTTCTTAAACCCCTTGACATTCATACTTATAATTCTCATTATGGCTTTAATCTGTAAGCTTTCTTCTCCTCTATTTTATCGTTAACAAAATTCTTTGGAAGGCCTAATATAAACCAAATATACTAAAAATTATTATCGCTCCATCCTAAGTCATATATTAACCGTGCTTATGTTTAATATATGGATTGCGAAATATATGAGTAATTAGCATTCTCACATGAGTGCCTGAGGGCCCCGCTCCTGCCCTCAGGCCTCATAAGGACAGTTGCTGCTGCTGTTGTTGCTGGCCAGGAGGAGTCGGAGCAGTGAAGTGTTCTTTTAAAAATGTTTTAAAATTCTCTTTTTTCCCTTTTGATTTTTTTTTGGGGGGTGGGGATGGGGGGGATGGATGTTTGGTTGGGTTCGGGAATTTGTTTTGATTTTGATGTGTGTGTGATTTTTACAGTTTTTTGTTTGTGTTTTTTGTGGGTTTTTTTAAAAAAAGGTTTTATTTTGTTCTTAAGGGGTGGAGTCAGGGCTGCCTGGGAGTGGGTCCCAGCCAACAAAATGGCCGGGGCAGGTTCCAGAGGGGGGGATGCACTGGGACAACCGATCTCAGTGATCACGGGTAGGAGGAGGAGTTACGCTAAGACCAGACCACTTCAAATGGTCCCAACCGCCTTGCCTCTAACTTCTTGCACCTCCCCTTTGTTGGTAAGTCCTTGGCCGACAACCACACCTTGTCCCCCACCTTGATCTCTTCTCCCTGCTGTCTACATTCATCAGCATTCCTCTTATACACGTTTTTAGCTGCGTCCAGCTTTTCTCTCAGTAGTTCGTGTAACGCCTGCATCTCCCGTATGAACTGTTCTGCCGCCAGCACCAACAAGGTGTCCTCTGGTTCTGGAAACGCCCTTGAATGTCGTCCATAGTTGGCCAGAAACGGTGTTTGTTGGGTAGACGCATGTATCACATTGTTATACGCGAATTCTGCTAGTCCCAATTTATCCACCCAGTCCTCTTGCTGGTAGTTCACGTAGCAATGAAGGTATTGCTGCAATGTGGCATTGGTCCTCTCTGACTCTCCATTGGTTTGAGGGTGTCTCGCTGATGTCAGACACACTTCAACTTCCGAAAGCTGCATCAGCTTCCTCCAAAACTGTGAGGTAAATTGTGTTCCTCTGTCCGAAATCACTCGCAACGGCAGTCCGTGCAGTTTGAACATGTGGTCTACAAACATCTGGGCCGTTTCCTGTGCCGACAGCAGCTTTGGGCATGGCACGAAGTGCGCCATTTTCGTGAACAATTCCACCACAACCCAGATCACTGTCTGCTTTCGAGAAGGCAGCAAGTCTGTGATAAAATCCATCGCGATTGCCTCCCAAGGTCCTTGCGGAGTCGGAAGCGGTTGCAGAAGTCCCGCTTGTGCTGCTCTAGGTGTTTTTGCTCGTTGGCAAGTGTCACATGCCCTGACACACTCCTGGGCCTCTTCTCTCATCCTGGGCCACCAAAACCGTCTCCTTAGTTGATCTACGGTCTTGTACTGCCCAAAGTGGCAGGGTTGTCGTGGCACTGCCGCATGACTCGTGTTCGCAAATCCCCTTTTGGCATGTAGAGCACCTCACCCTTAAACAAGAGGCCTTCCCTTTCAGTGAATCCTTCAGCGCTGTTCTCCTTGTTACGGATCGCTGCCAGTTTCTGCTGTGCAAATTCATCTCCTTGTGTTTGGCGCTTGAACTCCTCTACTCCGACAATTAATGTTGCCGCTAGTTGCAACTGTTCTGGCTTCAGAATGTGTTTCAATTCTTGGTTCTGTTCTCCCCTCATGTATTCCGGTTTCCAGGACAAGGCGTCCGCCCTCTGGTTCAGGTGCCCCGGTACATATTGTATGCAGAAGTTGAAGCGGGCAAAAAACTGCGACCATCTGATCTGTCTCTGGTTCAGTTGTCTCGCAGTCTGCCAATATTCCAAGTTCTTGTGATCGGTGCGCACCTCCACTTGGTGTCGTGCACCTTCTAGGAAATGCCTCCATGTCTCCAAGGCCTCTTTTATAGCCAGCAGCTCCCTTTCCCAAATGGTGTAGTTCTGTTCCGAGGTGTTAAGCTTCCACGAGTGGAATGCACACGGCCGTAAGTCCCCGTGGCTGTCTTCCTGCAGCAGCACCGCTCCCACTGCCCTTTCAGAAGCATCCGTCTCCACTACCACCGGTCTGTACAGATCTGTGTGGTGCAGGTACTCCTCCGCGGCAAACATCTCCTTGAGCCTCTCAAACGCACACTGCACCTCCTCCGTCCAGACAAATGGCTTCTTGCCCCTCAAGCAGTCAGTGAGGGGTGTGGTGAGTTGTGAGTAGTTAGGCACGAACTTCCAATAGTAGTTAGCGAAGCCCAAGAACCTCTGCAAGTCCTTCGTGGTCTTAGGCTTCTGCCACTCCAACACTGCCTCTACCTTCGCCGGATCCACATGCACCCCCTCAGGAGACATGCGATACCCCAAAAATTCCACCTCTGTCACGTGGAACTGGCACTTCTCCAACTTGGCGTAGAGTCTATGTGCCCTCAGCCATTACAACACCTCCCTTAGCACATGCTCTTCACGACTTTCTGAGTATATCAAAAGATCATCAAGGTAAGATACCACGTTCCTGTCTAGCAAGTCTGCCAAAACATGATTGATGAAGGCCTGGAAGGTGGCTGTGCCCGATTGCAACCCAAACGGCATCACTAAGTACTCAAAGGTCCCATATCTTGTATTAAAGGCCGTCTTCCACTCATCGCCTTCCCTCATCCGTATCAGGTTGTAGGCCTCCCTCAGGTCCAACTTGGTGAAATTTTTTGCTGATCTCAACCTCTCCAGCAGATCCCCAATATGTGGCAAGGGGTATCGGCTGGGAATCATGAGCTTGTTGGTCCTCCTATAGTCCGCAACGAGCCTCTTTTCCGGGGTGTCCCTCTTGCTTATGAAGAAAACTGGGGCTCCCCCTGGTGCCTTTGTTGGTTGGATAAAACCACTTGCCAAATTCTTCTGCAAGAACTCCCTCAGCTCGGCTAGCTCCGTCTCTGACATGGAATAGAGGCGACTGGTGGGTATCTGGGCCCCTGGCACCAAGTCTGTTTTGCAGTCATAAGGGCGGTGTGGGGGTAACTGGTCTGCCTCCTTCTCACAGAGCACGTCTCTGAAGGCCTTATACTGCGGGGGTATGGAACTCTCTTCTCCCGTGAGTTTCCCTCCTACCTCCACCCGCTTCGCTCCCACCTCTCTAGGTACTTCAAGCCTCAAGCAGTTCGCTTGGCAAAAGGCTGACGCGAATGTTAAGGAGCGTTGGAACCAGGCCACACAGGGTCGTGTTTTGTGAGCCACGTCATTCCTAGGACTATGGGGTGTGTCGCTAACTTAGTGATATGGAACCTCATTGTCTCCTTGTGCCCCACCACCTCCACCCCTAACGATTGTGTGGCTTGAACCACCTCCCCCCCATTAAGGGTCTACCATCTATCATCTGTACCTCGATTGGGGAGTCTAGTTGCTGTGTCCCAAGGTTGTGTTGCTTCACGAAATCTGCATCTACAAAGTCTAGCGAAGCCCCTGAATCCACCAACACTTGCCCTTGCACCCTGCGACCATCTGGGAGTTGTAGCGTCACGGGCAGAGCTATCCCAGGAATGGCTGGTTCCATTTGAGGCCCCTCTACTGACTTGTCTCCCAGCCCCTGGCCTCTCTTAAGTGCTGGGATTGGCCGTTTCCCCACTGTTCTGCTTGGGGTTTGGCTCATGGAATGTTAATGGCATGAACAATAAAGCCAAAAGAAATAAAATTGAATATGAGTTATTAAAAAAAACCACAGACATAATTTGCTTACAAGAAACACACGTAACACGGAAACACAACAGAGTTTAAAAAAATAAAAAACGGGGAATGAATTTATTTTCTCAGATGTGCAAAAGAAGAGAGGAGGAGTTATATATGTCAAAAATAAATATAGTGCACAACAAGTATTTAAAGATAATGAAGGAAGAATAATAGGAATACAAGTACAAATAGAAGGAGAAAAAATAATCATAGTGGGGATATATACACCAAATGAAAAGAAAGCGGACTTTTACAAAAAGAGGAAATACTGGTGGACTACATAGAGTATAACATTATATTGTTGGGAGACTTCAACGGGGTAATCTCCACTGAACTGGACAGATCAATAAGAAGAGTGAAATCGGACCAGGGAAAACTGCCAAATTCCTTTATATCCTTAACAGAAAATAATGAATTAGTGGATATATGGAGATTAAAAAACCCATTAACAAAACAATTCACATATTATTCAGAACCAAACCAAAGCTGGAGCCGGATAGATCAAATCTGGACATCAAAAGAATTAACCACAAGAGTGGTGAAAGCTGAAATTTTACCAAAGACGTTATCAGATCATAATGCCATTACAATGGAATGGAAGACTAAAGACCCAACAGTTAGGAGGTGGAGAATAAACGACAATTTGTTAGACAATACAGAAATATTAGAAAGAACTAAAAAACATCTAAGTACTTACTTCGAACTAAACCTAAATAAAGGTACAGACATAAATGTAGTCTGGGATGCAAGCAAAGCAGTTACGCGAGGATTCTTCTTGCAACAGAACTGTATTCAAAAGAGGGAAAGGGAAAAGAATAAAGTAGAAATATTAAATAAAATAAAAGATATCGAAAAGCAGTTGGTTAGGAAACCAGAGGACCCAAAACTAAAACAAACAAGTAAATTGTTGCAAATGAAACTATCTATGATTATAAATCAAGAGGTGGAATGGAAAATTAAACTAGTAAAACAGCAAAATTTTGAATCAGCAAACAAAGCAGGGAAGTGGTTAGCTTGGCAACTAAAGAAAAAACAAGGACAGAACATTATAAATACAATAAAAGATAATAATGAAATAATAGACAATCCCAAAGAAATAAGGAAAGTGTTCCTTAAATTTTACAAAGAATTATATAAAGCACCCAAAGAAAACGAGGAGAAGATAAGAACTTATATAGGAAAACACAAACTGAGGGCAATTTCCCAAGAAAGAAGAGAACAATTAGAAAAACCAATATCAGAAGAAGAGATTATAGATGCAATTAAGCAAGAAAAGAATGGGAAGGCCCCAGGGCCGGATGGCATACCAATTAAATATAAGAAATTAAGTCAACAATTAGTCTCCACACTAAAGGAAGTAATGAATAATATAATGGAAAAAGGGCAGATTCCCAAGACATGGGAAGAAGCATTTATTTCCCTAATACCAAAACAAGGAACTGATCTCACAAACGTAAAAAACTTTAGACTGATATCATTGCTTAATAATGAAATGAAATGAAATTAATTTATTACGGTCATAGACCAGAAAGAAAACAAAAAACAACGGTAGTTTACAAGGGGAGTAATGGTGTCAATTAAAAAAATTATACATAAAAGCAATACACATATGCACACACACACACACACACACACACACACGCGCACACACGCGCTACAATATATGTATAGACTTAAAAAAAGAGTGGGCTTGTCCAGGGGTCAAGTCTTTTACTTTTTTACAGCTAATGCCCTCCGCTTGATCGCAGCCGCAGAAAATTTGGCCACTTTCAGTGTTACTTCTGGGTTTTTATCTCCTAGTAGGATTTTCAGCCGCTGAGATTCAGATCGACCTGGAAATTTCTGAACGATAGGGGAAATAAACAGTGACCTGATATCCCCATAGAGGTCGCAGTGTAGCAACACGTGTGAAGCCGTTTCCACCTCTTTCAGACCACATGGGCAGACTCGTTCAGCATAGGGTTTGCCCACGTATCTGCCCTTTAGTAAGGCAGATGGCAGTACATCAAATCTGGTAAGGGTAAACGCCCGCCTGTATTTTGCGATTTGTAAATCCAGCAAATATGGTGTTAGATTGAACCCTTTTCCATAATCTTGGATAGCTGGATATTTATCTATCTTGCTCATATGGTCCTGAAGCTCTACATCTCCTATTCGCTGGCTCACCATCCTTTTAGCCTTTTCAAAACCTGAGGCTATAAGTTCTTGTGGGGAAAGCCCCAGGCCCTTCAATTTTTCATAGAGCAACAATCTCCATTTAGACTGGAACGGGTCTAATAGAGTCAAAGGAGCCACTCCCACTGGGAAAAATATGAGTTTTAGCCAGAAGTGAATCTTCAGGATCCATATCCTGGCATTGATAGGGAGTTGACCTACCTCCAGCCTAATGGCTGTGTTGGAAACACAGGTAGGTAACCCTAGTAGGGAGCGGTAAAATTTAGTTTGTACAGATTCCAGGGACTTGAGTTTTTGACAATTAAATATCTGGGTGCCATACATCAGTTGTGGAAGTATTTTTGCGACAAAGACCTGGGAGGCAGCAGGAACATATTTTGATTTAGTGTAATTTATTATTAGGTGTTCAGCTTCGCAATATTCTGTAAGAGCTCGTAAAAGTTTTCTTAGTCCCACACAAGAGAAGGAAATAAGTGCCGCATCATCTGCGTACAAAAGGACTGGGATTGGTATATTATTTAGGTTTGGGGGATGAGTACTTGCATCCTCCATCTTTCTAACTAAGGAGTTTATGTAGAAATTAAATAGAATAGGGGCAAGAACACAGCCTTGCTTGACACCATGGAAACTTTGGATTTCCTTTGATAGGTTCCCATAACGGTCACATCTAACACGGATC
This sequence comes from Podarcis erhardii, assembly GCF_964252035.2. NCBI lineage: Eukaryota > Metazoa > Chordata > Lepidosauria > Squamata > Lacertidae > Podarcis > Podarcis erhardii. The sequence continues at coordinate 20,819,744 of NC_138506.1, read as the reverse complement.
CGAGTATTTTCATGTAGTCTACGGATGAGAAGCAAAAGACGTCTATCGATGTTTGTGGCACTTAATTTTTCCCAAAGTCTGTGCCGGGGTATCAAATCGAAAGCTGATTTGAAATCTATAAAGGCTACATAGAGGGAGCCTCCTTTCTTTGAGGTGTATTTCTCCACTAGATGTTGCAATACCAGTCCTTGATCTAAAGTTGATCTATGTGCCCTGAAACCAGCCTGGGCTTCCTTAAGGATGTGCTCCCGTTCCAGCCAGTCCGCAAACTTTTCACGTAAGTGAGTTGCGTAAAGTTTGCTAATAATGCTTAAGAGACTGATTGGTCTGTAATTGGCTGGATCAAGTTTACAGCCTTTCTTGAAAATGGGAACGATGATTGCCAATCCCCAGTCCTCTGGTATTATTGCTGTTTGATCTATGCTGGTGAATAGGGTGGCAAGGACTGGGGCCCACCAGTCAATATTGGCTTTGAGAAGCTCAGGGGAGATATTATCTGCTCCCGGGGCTTTTCTGTATTTGAGTGCCTGAATAAGCCTCCTGACCTCCGCAACCGACACCGGAGGCCACTCATCACCTGCCGCACACTGTGTTAGTGGCTGTGTCAAAGGCAGAGCTGAATATAATGATTGGAAGAATGCCTCCCAAGTCCCTGCAGGTATAGTATACTCCACTTCTGAGGAGGTAGATCGCACTCCATTCGCTACCATTCTCCAGAAGGTGGCCGAGTCTCTCTCTCTGGATGCATCTATTAGGCATTTCCATTCTCTTTTCTGTGCCAGGAGTTTTTTGTTTTTAATCAGGATTTTATAATTTCGTTTATCTTCAAACCAAACCGTGGGGAGTTGGGGTAAATTGGCAGATCTATAATTCTTGTATTTTTTCAGTAAGTTTAGCTTCATGTCCTGGCATTCTTGATCAAACCAGGGTTTGGAGTTTTTATATACTGAGGATTGCCTATTTGACCTGTTCCTTTTTTCCTTCAGGGAATCTTGAAGGAGTGAAATTAACTCCTGAAATAAATTTATTTTTAATTCATGGCTTGAGGAAGTTATAAGGTTATCTCTCTTAGTGAGGAATTCCTTTGAGCATAGCCTGCTTGAAATTTCCTTATGCAGTTCATCTGTCCATCTAATACGAGAATATCTGAGCTCCAAAGCTGTAGGGCTCGAATATTCGATTTTCTCAGCGCAGGATAAATCCTTTCCCGCAACTACAAGTGCACTTAATGGCAGATGGTCACTATCTAAGCGCTCCTCCACTTTGCATTCCAGAACTTTGTTTTGAAGATCATACGACACGATTATATAATCAATTGTGGAGGCGCCATTGTTAGATATAAATGTGAATTCTCCGACCTTCTCCCCCTCAGTACGGCCATTCAGTATAACCAAGTCCAAATTATTGACCAGGTGTAATAGGCATAAGCCAGCATAATTACAGCCTTTATCCTTTGAGATTCTAGCTGGTATTGAGTGGGCTTCCTCTATAATGGGGGCTGTTTCATGGAAATGGGCATACAAAGCCTCATCAGATTGTCCAGTTCTGGCATTTAGGTCGCCAGCCACCACTACAGAGGCATCAGGGAATTGATTTGATAGTTTGTCAAGATACTGTTCTAACTGAGCCCAGGTATTTCTTATCAGTCTTTTCTCTCTTTGTGGGGGTAGGTATACGTTAATCAGCAGCAAGCTGTGGGTTCTCCACTGTACTTGCACAGCTGTGGCCAGATGGTCTAGTGGGTCTAGTTTTTTAAATTTGCTTAATAATGATTATAAACTGTTTGCAAATATACTAGCGCAGAGATTAAAAAACATTATGACTTCACATATACACTCGGATCAGGCAGACTTTTTACCAGGACGGCAGTTAAAAGACAACATAAGAAATATAGTAAATATAATTGAATATTTGGAAACAAAAATAAACAAGCAGGCTGCATTAATCTTCATAGACACAGAAAAGGCGTTTGATAACGTGTCTTGGTTTTTTATGAAATACAATTTAGAAATGATGGGTTTGGGAACAAAGTTTTTAAGAAGCATAGACGCAATTTATAAAGATCAGAATGCAAAACTTATAATAAACAACGGAGTGACAGAGAACTTTCATATTACAAAGGGCACAAGACAGGGTTGCCCATTGTCACCTCTATTATTTATTTCAATACTGGAAGTATTACTTCAAAACATAAGAGAAACAGGGGAAATTACAGGAATAAAATGTGGAGAAAAGGAATACAAAGTTAAGGCCTTCGCTGATGACATAGTCCTGACATTACAAGAACCTCAAACTTCGATAGTAGAAGCATTAAAAGTAATAGAAGAATTCAGAGCGATGGCAGGATTTAAAATTAATAAAAGTAAAACAAAAATGATGGTAAAGAACATGAATGAGGAACAACTAGACCAACTACAAAGCAAAACAGAAATAACAACGGTAAAGAAAATAAAATATTTGGGTGTTTGGCTTTCCCCCCAAAATACAAACCTATTCAAGGATAATTATAAAACAATATGGAAAGAAGTAAAAACGAAATTGGAAATATGGGACAGACTGAAGCTATCCTTCTGTGGAAGGATAGCAGCTATTAAGATGAATGTCCTACCAAAAATGCTCTTTTTATTTCAAACCATTCCAATTATAACAGGACAAGGCCAATTCAATGAGTGGCAAAAAGTGATCTCCAGGTTTGTATGGCAAGGGAAAAAGCCTAGAATAAAATTCAAACTTTTAACGGACAAAATAGAAAGAGGAGGCTTTTCACTACCAGACCTCAAAATATATTATGAAGCTGCATCTATAATATAGTTAAAAGAGTGGTTTAGTTTGGAAAATACAGATATATTAGATCTGGAAGGTTTCGGAAACAGATATGGGTGGCACGCATACCTTTGGTATGACAAGGTCAGAGTACATCGGGACTTTTTAAATCACATCATAAAAAGACCACTATTTGAAGTCTGGAAAAGATATAAAGAGTGGTTTGAAAGAAAGACGCCATGGTGGCTGTCACTCCAAGAAGCTTTTTCACTGAAAAAACTAAATATGAAAGGAAAATGGTTGACCTATAGAGACATGTTATTGGAAGAGAACAATGTAATTAAGATCAAACCATATGAGGAATTGAAAGATAAACTGCAAAGCTGAATGGAGTACCATCAAATGGGTGATATCTTCTCAAAGGATAAGAAAACAAGAGGGTTTGAACAAACAAAATCAAAATTAGAAACTGCAGTACTACAAAATAACAAAAAAGCACTGTCTAAGGTCTATGAATATTTATTAGAATGGCACACAAAAGACGAAGAAATCAAAAGTGTCATGATTAAGTGGGCAATAGGCCACAACACTGAGTATGAAAAGTGGATAAAATTATGGAATACCGGCCTAAAATTTACTTCATGTACATTGTTAAAAGAAAATCTGTTAAAAATGATGTACAGATGGTACCTCATGCCAATTAAATTGTCAAAGATGTATAAAACAGGAAATAAAAATTGTTGGAAGTGTGGGGTGTAAGAAGGCAGTTTCTTCCACATGTGGTGGACTTGTGACATAGTGAAAACGTATTGGGAAAATATATATAACGAATTAAAGAAGATTTTTAGGTATACGTTTTTGAAAAAAACAGAGTCATTCCTGTTGGGAATGGTGGAAGAAAACATTGACAAGAATGACCAGAAATTTATGTTATATATAGAGAAGATGATGTGAAATAGGGAACCAGTAGAATTAAAATAATATCTCATAACGGGAAAATACAAGAAATTTACTGGGTAATAATAGCAAAATGAATTAAAAATGTATATTAGGACTATTATTGAACAAGATTTGTAAATGAATATAGACAGACAACAAGAACTTGTATATATAGAAAGATTTATTTGTTTACGGACATTTAATGGAAAAAATGAAGAAGAACAATCTTATTGAAAATGGACAAAGACAATGCAAAAAGTCAAAGAGGACATAAAAAAGCCAGAAGAAGGAAGGAGGGAAGTCAGCTCAGGAGAGCAAGAACAAATGTGAAATATAATGTATGTGTATGTACAGTATGTAACTAAAAATTTAATAAAGATCATCTGAAAAAGAGAAAAATCTGGATAAGGAAGAAAGAAAACTATTACAAGAAAAAATGGGCCTAGATTTTGTGGAAAAAGTTAAATATTTGGGGGTGAAACTGGGGAAAAATTGAATCTTTATAAAGACAATTATGAGAAATTATGGAATGAAATTAAAAGAGACTTGGAGATATGGTCAAACTTAAAATTGTCATTAATGGGCCGGATTTCTGTGATTAAGATGAATATGCTGCCAAAGATGCTTTTTTTGTTTCAAGCCCTCGCAATTATAGATAATGTGAAATGCTTTAAAGAATGGCAGAAAGTAATATCCAGATTTATCTGGCAGGGGAAGAAACTCAGAATTAAATATAAATTACTTACGGATTCTAAAGAAAGAGGGGGATTTTCCCTGCCAGATTTAAAAATTTATTTTGAAGCTGCTGCACTTTGCTGGATTAAAGAATGGATGCAATTAGAAGACACAGATCTATTAGATTTGGAGGGATTCAACAATGTGTTTGGATGCTGTAATGGTTGTAAGGGGGTTACTTGTGCGTAAGTTGCCTTCAGTTTTAGTTATATTGACTGGCCAACCATGCTTTGGCTGACAGCTCACACTCCGTGACCGGTCAGTCACTTGCAGAATCCGTCAGTGGGCGTTTCTTGAACCTCTTCCAGCATAAGAGCTGTTTGACGCCAAGTCTCCTCCTACTTTCTCTGCGCGGAACTCGTCTGCGCAAGTAAGGGGAAGGCAGGGGCGTGTCAGCACTCTCTCCACTAGTCTCTGGTGAAGGGTCTTGGAGACCTGTCTCCAATTCCTCCATCTCCCTCTCTTCTCTACTGGTGTTACGCTGAATTCCTTCCCCCCTGCTTGTCCCCTCTCCGTCATCGCTCTGGAGCCCTGCCTCCGCCTCTCGCTCTGATGTCAGTTCCCTGACATCCACCTCCCTCCCAGGACCCCCTCCACCCCCAGCCCGGCCCTGTGACGTAACCTTGTCCCCCTCTTCAGCCGACGATGCAGGGAACCCCCGAAAGGAGCTGCTGTCGTCATCCGAGGACTCAAACCCCGCTTCCCACCCGCTCCGATTTCTTCGCGCGGGACGGGCTTCCCAGTCTGATTCCTCCTCTCCTGACGCTTCTCCTCCTTCCTCTTCGGAAGCTGGAAAACCCACAAAATCCTCCTCCTCCTCATCGGTGGTAGCAAATTGCTCCTCCCAGAATCTCTCCGGGGTTTGGGCTTCCTCGGATACCTGTTGTGGAACTCTTCCACCAGATATCCATCATCTATCTCCCCCGCGGGAACCCACGTGTTTTCAGACTTGGGTTCTCCCTCCCACGCTACCAAGTACTCCACCTGCCGCCCCCGCCATCGCGAATCCAGGATCTCCATCACCTGGTGGTGGTGTTCCCTCTCCTCCACTTGTGGGTGTGTAAGCCCTTCCCCTACTTCCCCCCGGACCCTCCGCCCCCCCCCGTACGGTGAGAGCAGTGACCTATGAAACACCGGGTGGATTTTCATGCTGTCTGGCAACTTGAGCCGGAATGCCACCGGGTTCACTTGGTGTGTCACCTCAAAGGGCCCCAGCCGTATTGGCCGTAGTTTCTTACACCCGCCCTTGAAGGGTAAGCCTTCGGTGGACAACCACACCCTGTCCCCCACCCTTATAGTCTCCCCTTCCCGGCGACGTTTGTCTGCTTGCCTCTTGTATACTTCCTTGGCCCTTTCCAGGTTCATCTTAAGCTGCTGGTGCAGGGCTTCCATTTCTTCCACGAACTGCTCTGCTGCGGGTACGCTCCCCCCTTCCTCCCCCCTCCCGGGAAAGGCCCTGGGGTGACACCCATAATTAGCCATGAACGGGCTCATCCCCGTGGACACATGCTCAGCATTATTATACGCAAACGCCGCCAGTGCTAGCTTCTCTACCCAATCGTTCTGTCTCTCGTTGACGTAGCAGCGTAGGTATTGCTGTAAAATGCTGTTCGCCCTCTCTGCTTGCCCGTTGGTCTCCGGGTGTCTAGCCGTCGAGAATCCCACCTCCACCTGCAATAAGCTCATGAGTTTCCTCCAGAACCTCGAGGTAAATTGTTTCCCTCAGTCTGAGATAACCCTCAAAGGAGCTCCATGCAACCTGAAGATGTGATCCACAAACAACCGGGCAATTTCCTCTGCCGTTACTGCATGTGAGCACGCTATAAAATGGCACATTTTGGTTAGCAGATCTACTACTACCATGACTGCTGTCTTCCCTCTGGATTTGGGTAAATCTGTCATGAAATCGATAGACACCACCTCCCATGGTCTTCCCGGTGTGGGTAATGGTTCCAGTAGCCCTGCCGGGGCAGCCCTCTCCCCCTTGGCCCGTTGGCAGCGTTCACAAGCACGTACATACTCCCGTACATCTTCCCTCACCCTTGGCCACCAGAACTGCCTAGTAACCAGTAACATAGTTTTGTGTTGCCCAAAGTGCCCCGCTGTTGGGTTGTCGTGAAGCTGTTTGAGCACCCTTTCCCGCAAGGCCTCCCCGGGCACATACATTGCTCCCTTGTAGTACAGCAGTCCTTCCCTTTCCTCAAAGCCTCCCTGGTCTCCCCTCGCTTCCCCAAGTTCTCTGATTTTGGTTTGGGCGAACTCGTCCTGGCGAATCAGCTCGGTCAGTTCTCGTTTCCCAATCAACGTTCCCCCACACACCCATCGTTCCTCTGGGAACACGTGTCTTACTTCCGGCAGTCCTTCTTCTTCCGTGTACTCCGGCTTCCGGGACAGTGCGTCTGCCCTCACGTTCTCTACTCCCGGCACGTACTTGATCTCAAAGAAGAACTTGAAGAACTCCTGTGCCCATCGAATCTGTCTCTGGTTGAGCACTCGAGCCGTTCTCCAATATTCCAAGTTCTTGTGATCCGTGCACACCTGAATCTTGTGCTGAGCCCCTATTAGTAGATGTCTCCACTGCCGAAAGGCTGCGTAAATTGCTAGCAGTTTGCGATCATACACCGTGTAGTTTTGTTCCGATTTGCTCAGTTTCCGTGAGTAGAAGGCGCACGGTCTCCAGGTGTGTTGGCTCCCTCCCGGCTGCAGCAACACCGCTCCTACCGCCCGGTCTGATGCGTCTGTCTCCAGCCTCATCGGCTTCTGCAGATCCACGTGCAGGAGCTGTTCCTCCGAGGCGAACGCCTTCTTTAGCCTTTCGAAGGATCGTTGGGCACTTTCAGTCCAGACGAACTTCTTTTTGCTACTGAGACAATCCGTGATGGGCGCGGTCAAGTGGGTGAAGTTCTTGATGAACTTCCGGTAGAAGTTGCTGAACCCAAGGAACCTCTGCACATCCTTCCGGGTTTTGGGGGTCTTCCATTCCAGCACCGCCTGCACCTTGCTGGGGTCCATGGCTAGGCCCCTGTCCGACAACTTGTATCCCAGAAATTCCACTTCTCTGGCGTGAAACTGGCACTTCTCCAGCTTGACCCACAACTGATGCTTCTGCAGCCTCTTCAGCACTTCCCTGACGTCCTGGACATGCTGTTTTTCATTGTCCGAATAGATCAGGACGTTGTCCAGAAATGCTACGCAGTTTTTGTACAGCAGGGGTCCCAGCACATGGTGCATGAAGCTTTGAAAACAGGCTGAGCCTGACTGTAATCCAAATGGCATGACTAGGTACTCAAAGGCCCCTAGGGGGGTAAACATGGTGGTTTTCCATTCGTCCCCTTCCCTCATCCTAATCAAATTGTATGCTCCCCGGAGGTCCAGCTTGGTAAAGATCTTCCCCTTCCTTACCTGAGTTAGAATATCATCAATTCTGGGCATTGGGAAGGTCACGGGTTCTGATACGAGGTTCAATTTTCTATAGTCCACAACCAGCCTGGGCTGATCCGTGTTTTTTTTGTCCACAAAGAACACAGGGCTGCCCCCCACTGCCTTAGATTCCCTTATGAAACCCCTTTTTAGGTTCTTGTCAATAAAGTTCCGCAACTCCTGCATCTCCCGGTCCGACATGGCATACAGCTTACCCACTGGCAGCTGCGCCCCAGGGAGTAGGTTGATTTGACAGTCAAAGGGCCTATGTGGTGGCAGCCTGTCCGCCTCCCTCTCGCTGAAGACCTCCTGTAAGTCCGCGTACTGTGGCGGCACCTCTCCTCTCGGCTTCAGTGTCGTTGCTGCCACCCTGGCCAACCTCCCCCTGGGCTCCCCCCCCCAGACAGTGTTCCAAACAGTGCGCTGACCCGAAGGTGACTGTCCGTTGATGCCAAGCCACCACTGGCTCATGTAGCACTAGCCAGCTCATGCCTAGTATTATCGGGGGTCCCGCCAGTGTGGCCACATGAAAGGCAATGGTTTCAGTGTGTCTGGAAACCCTCATACTCATTGGCGGGGTTTGATGTGTCACCTCCCCTCCCAGCAGCTCCCTGCCATCTATCGTGGTGACCTGGAGGGGAAAATCAAGTGGCAGCAGGTGGAGTTGGTGCTCTAGTGTGAACTCCTTGCTAAAAAAGTTGCAAGAGCTGCCTGAGTCCAGCATTGCCTTCACCTTGACTGGGTGTCCATTTGGGAGTTCTAGCACCACCTCTATCGCTATAGACGCCTTGGGTGGGTCTGGTTGGGGCACTTCCATTAGTTGCTCGCCTGGCTGCTGCGCCCCCCTGTGGACAGCCAAGCGTTGGCGTTTCCCTGCACCTTGTCCTCCGCCCCCTCCTCCTCGCTGCCAGCGGTCCCCACCATCCCTTGCCAAGCCTTTCTTTGTGGACAGACCCTGGCAAAGTGTCCTGGCCGTTGGCAGAGGAAACACTTCTTGGTGCTTTTGGCCGCCTTTCCCTCCCTTTTGAATCCTTGGTTGGCGCTCGAAACCTCGCGCATGCGCGCTCCATCGATTTCCATTGGCTCAACGTCCCCGGAAGGCTGCTTTGGCATCTCAGGAATGCGGTAGTCAGGGCAACGTACTCCTCTCCCTTCCCGCCTTTCCAAAGCGTGCGCTTCCTGCCGAGCTCCTATCGCAAGTGCAGCTTTGGTCAGTTCGTCCATAGATTGCAGGCGGGGAACGCGGGAGAGCTCGTCCTTCATGGTTGGGGACAACCCCTCCTCAAACAGCATCCGTATGGGCGGGTCATCTAGATCCCATTCGAGCCGGTGTATTAGCATCGCAAAGCGGGACCAGTAGTCTCTAACGGATAGATCCCCCTGCTTGCATCTCATCAGCTCCCGCTGGGTTACACTCTGCCCAATTTGGCTTGAATACATTGCGTCCATTGCCTGGAAGAACTTCCGGACGTCCCTCATGGCAGCATTCTGCGTGGCCATTAGGGGCCTGACCCATTCACGCGCGGCATCCTGAAGGTGCCCCACGATATACGCCACCCTCTCTGCATCGTCAGCAAAGTCATCGTGCTGCAGCTCCAAAGCGTACTCTATTTGCGTTCGGAACCCATTATAGTCCTGGGGCTTCCCCCCAAACTTTTGTACCAGTCCCGGGACCTTCTTTGCCACTGGGGTGGGTCTAACCTGCGCATCCTGGGTTCGCCTCTCATTCAGCCACGCTGTCAGCAGAGCTACATGCTGTTCCAGCTCCCGGTTCCTCTTCACCAGGTCCTGCACACCCGCAGCTTGCTCCGCTGCACCGGCGCCTCTAGTCTGGCTCATGGTTCCCCTGCCTGTGCACAAGTAACTTCAGAGACTGACGGATTGCTGTAATGGTTGTAAGGGGGTTACTTGTGCGTAAGTTGCCTTCAGTTTTAGTTATATTGACTGGCCAACCATGCTTTGGCTGACAGCTCACACTCCGTGACCGGTCAGTCACTTGCAGAATCCGTCAGTGGGCGTTTCTTGAACCTCTTCCAGCATAAGAGCTGTTTGACGCCAAGTCTCCTCCTACTTTCCCCGCGCGGAACTCGTCTGCGCAAGTAAGGGGAAGGCAGGGGCGTGTCAGCGCTCTCTCCACTAGTCTCTGGTGAAGGGTCTTGGAGACCTGTCTCCAATTCCTCCATCTCCCTCTCTTCTCTACTGGTGTTACGCTGAATTCCTTCCCCCCTGCTGGTCCCCTCTCCGGCATCGCTCTGGAGCCCTGCCTCCGCCTCTCGCTCTGATGTCAGTTCCCTGACAGATGGCATGCATATTTATGGTATGACAAGGTAAAGGCCCATAATGCATTTAAAAACCATGTAATTAGGAAATCGCTGTATAATGTTTGGATAAAATATAAAGATCTTTTAGAAAGAAAGACGCCCAGATGGCTTTCACCAATGGAGGCAAAGGCCCAGAAAAAACTAAATATGGATACCAAATGGTTGAGATATTATGATTTATTAATGGAAGAGGAAGAAGGTTATAAGACAAACAGTGTCAGAAGGACACTGACAAACTGGAACATGTCCAGAGGAGGGCAACCAAAATGGTCAAAGGCCTGGAAACGATGCCTTATGAGGAACGGCTAAGGGAGCTGGGCATGTTTAGCCTGGAGAAGAGGAGGTTAAGGGGTGATATGATAGCCATGTTCAAATATATAAAAGGATGTCACATAGAGGAGGGAGAATGGTTGTTTTCTGCTGCTCCAGAGAAGCGGACACGGAGCAATGGATCCAAACTACAAGAAAGAAGATTCCACCTAAACATTAGGAAGAACTTCCTGACAGTAAGAGCTGTTTGACAGTGGAATTTGCTGCCAAGGAGTGTGGTGGAGTCTCCTTCTTTGGAGGTCTTTAAGCAGAGGCTTGACAACCATATGTCAGGAGTGCTCTGATGGTGTTTCCTGCTTGGCAGGGGGTTGGACTCGATGGCCCTTGTGGTCTCTTCCAACTCTATGATTCTATGATTCTATTCTATAAATTAAAACCATTTGATCAAGTTAAAGATAAGTTAAACTGGTTACATTATCACCAGATTAATGAATTGTATAAATTGGATAAGAAAAATGGTTTTGCTTTTGAAAAGTCTAAGTTAGAGACGGAGTTGTTGGACACTAAAGGCAAACATTTATCTAAAATGTATGTTATTGTTGGAGTGGCATACAAAAGATGAACAAGTTAAATCTGTGATGATAGATTGGGCAAGAGATGTAGGATATAATATAATGTTTGAGGATTGGGAAAGATTGTGGAAGAAAGGGGTCAAGTTCACCGCATGTACTGTATTAAAGGAAAATATAATGAAAATGATGTACAGATGGCATTTGACTCCTGTAAAATTAGCAAAGATATATCATAACTGTGACAATCTATGTTGGAAATGTAAAGAAAAGGAAGGAACCTTTTATCATATGTGGTGGACCTGTCCCAAGGTGAAAGACTTCTGGGAAAAGATTTACAACGAATTGAAAAAAATGTTGAAATATACATTTATAAGGAAACCAGAGGCCTTTCTTCTTGGAATAACAAGTTTGGAATTCCCCAAGAAAGATGTTAAATTATTTTTGTATGCCACAACTGCTGCGCATATTCTGTTAGCTAAAAAGTGGAAAACCCAAGAATTACCAACGATAGAAGAATGGCAGATGAAGATGATGGATTTTTTGGAGCTATGCGACCTAACCGGAAGAGTCCACGACCAGAAGGAGGGGGAGTATCAGGAAAAGTGGATTAAATTTAATGATTACTTAGTTGAATATGTTAAGTTAAATTAACTGAAAACAGCTTGTAGATACTTAATTGGCTTAGGATTTTATTTAAGTGTCGAATTAATATGTTTAATTTCATAATGTGAAGATATAAGGATGTTAATGTTTAAGTTAAATTTTATAAGAACTATGATTTGGAAAACCGTTAAAAGGATATGCAGTGAAATTCAACCAAGGGGAAGTGAGGAAGGGGAAGTGTTAATAAGTGTAATTTTCAATAAGGCTATGACTTATGTTTGTTTGTTTGTTTATAATGTTGTGAAAACCAATAATTTTTTTTTGAAAAAAACAACAACACATGCTATTCTTTTTTTAGGTTTATTTTACTTCCTTTTGTGTTTTTTTGTGTGACTATGTATGCACACCCAAAAAACACGCAACACAGTGAAATAAACCTGAAATAAGCTCATTTGTCTTCTTTCTATGCATATTAACCCAAAAATCACATGTTTTGCTTTATTTGGACTTACTTCATTTTGTTTTGCATTTTTAGGGTGAATATGCAATCACACCCTAAAAACACGAAACGAAGTGAAATAAGCCCCCCAAAATCTCATTTGTCTTCTTTCTATGCATATTAAGCCAAAAATCGCATGTTTTGATTTGTTTTGGCTTATTTCACGTTGTTTTGCATTTTTAGGGTGAATATGCAATCACACCCTAAAAACGCGAAACGAAGTGAAATAAGCCCAAACAAATCTCATTCGTCTTCTTTCTAGGCATATTGACCCAAACAACAATTTGCTTTGTTTGAGCGTACTTCACTTCGTTTTGCGTTCTTAGGGTGAATATGCATGCACACCGAAAAAACACGGAACACAGTGAAATAAGCCTGAAATAAGCTTATTCGTCTTCTTTCTATGCATATTAACACAAAAAACACGTGTTTTGCTTTGTTTGGGCTTCCTTTACTTCGTTTTGCTTTTTTTGAGTGAAAATGCATGCACACCCAAAAATCACAAAACGAAGTAAAATAAGCTCAAACAATGCTTTTTCAGCTTCGATCTAGGCATTTGTTGTTGTTTGTTGTTTAGTCGTTTAGTCGTGTCCAACTCTTCGTGGCCCTATGGACCAGAGCACGCCAGGCACTCCTTGTTAGGGGACATTCGGCACAGAAACATGTGTGTATACCTTTAAGAAGTTTCTGGGATTAATTGGCTGCAGGTGGCCGTTGCTATAAAGGAAAAAAGCTGAGTTTTGTAGCCTGCCTGCAGGAATAACACCCACCAGAGTTTGTGTTTATTGTTTAGTAATAAAGTCTTCATTTTAGTTTGGGTTTTTACACCTATGTCTCCTGGAATCACTCTGTCCTCTGCCACCGGCTGGAAACCCCCCTCCAACACTCCTGTCTTCCACTGCCTCCCTCAGTTTGGTCAAACTCATGCTGGTAGCTTCGATAACACTATCCAACCATCTCGTCCTCTGTCGTCCCCTTCTCCTTGTGCCCTCCATCTTTCCCAACATCAGGGTCTTTTCCAGGGAGTCTTCTCTTCTCATGAGGTGGCCAAAGTATTGGAGCCTCAGCTTCACGATCTGTCCTTCCAGTGAGCACTCAGGGCTGATGTCCTTCAGAATGGAGAGGTTTGATCTTCTTGCAGTCCATGGGACTCTCAAGAGTCTCCTCCAGCACCATAATTCAAAAGCATCAATTCTTCGGCGACCAGCCTTCTTTATGGTCCACCTCTCACTTCCATACATCACTACTGGGAAAACCATGGCTTTAACTATACGGACCTTTGTTGGTAAGGTGATGTCTCTGCTTTTTAAGATGCTGTCTAGGATTGTCATTGCTTTTCTCCCAAGAAGCAGGCGTCTTTTAATTTCGTGACTGCTGTCACCATCTGCAGTGATCATGGAGCCCAAGAAAGTGAAATCTCTCACTGCCTCCATTTCTTCCCCTTCTATTTGCCAGGAGGTGATGGAACCAGTGGCCATGATCTTCGTTTTTTTGATGTTGAGCGTCAAACCATATTTTCTGCTCTCCTCTTTCACCCTCTTTAAAAGGTTCTTTAATTCCTCCCCACTTTCTGCCATCAAGGTTGTATCACCTGCATATCTGAGGATGTTGATATTTCTTCCAGCAATCTTAATTCCGGCTAGGGATTCATCCAGCCCAGCCTTTCGCATGATGAGTTCTGCATATAAGTTAAATAAGCAGGGAGACAATATACAGCCTTGTCGTACTCCTTTCCCAATTTTGAACCAATCAGTTGTTCCATATCCAGTTCTAACTGTAGCTTCTTGTCCCACATAGAGATTTCTCAGGAGACAGATGAGGTGATCAGGCACTCCCATTTCTTTAAGAACTTGCCATAGTTTGCTGTGGTCAACGCAGTCAAAGGCTTTTGCATAGTCAATGAAGCAGAAGTAGATGTCTTTCTGGAACTCTCTAGCTTTCTCCATAATCCAACACGTTTGCAATTTGGTCTCTGGTTCCTCTGCCTCTTCAGAATCCAGCTTGCACTTCTGGGAATTCTCAGTCCACATACTGCTTGAGCCTTCCTTGTAGAATTTTAAGCATAACCTTGCTAGCATGTGAAATGAGTGCAATTGTGTAGTAGTTGGAGCATTCTTTGGCACTGCCCTTCTTTGGGATTGGGATGTAGACTGATCTTCTCCAATCCTCTGGCCACTGCTGAGTTTTCCAAACTTGCTGGCATATTGAGTGTAGCACCTTAACAGCACCATCTTTTAAAATTTTAAATAGTTCAGCTGGAATACCATCACTTCCACTGGCCTTGTTATTTGCAGTGCTTTCTAAGGCCCGTTTGACTTCACTCTCCAGGATGTCTGGCTCAAGGTCAGCAACCACACTACCTGGGGTGTACGAGACATCCATATCTTTCTGGTATAATTCCTCTGTGTATTCTTGCCACCTCTTCTTGATGTCTTCTGCTTCTGTTAGGTCCTTACCACTTTTGTCCTTTGTTGTGGTAATCTTTGTACGAAATGAGGAGATTTCCAAGATTTGTACGAAAATGAGGAGATTTCGCAAGATGGCAACGGAGAGAGCAGCCTAGTCAGACTCTCCTGCTTTCAGTTAAGCTTTTAAGTAGTTTTTAGCCACTTCTTGGTTTTAAACTCACAGTTCTAACGTCTTACCAGCTGCTTTATCACCTCATCACCTCATCGCTTCTCTTTGCTTTTAGTTTATTGTTTTAGACGTGTTTTCTAAACTGAGTGGTAATTAGCAGACGGGGGAGTCAGCTACTCCTCTGGAAGGACGCCGAGATTTTTATCCATAAAAAAACAAAAAGGAAGGAACTGAAGCAGCTACAACCCCAAGAAACACAAGGCAAGTTCAACTCGATAATTATTCCAAGGGACTTTTGTTTTTTGTTTTTTTTGCTATACTGTCTAGCTACTTTACTGGTTACGCCGTGAGGCTGCTGAATGAGGGAGAAAGACCTAGTTGAATTTTAAAAGAAACAAGTTATAGTATGAAAGCCTAGGACCAGTAATATTTTCCAACATTTTAAATGATTGATACCTCACAAGCCCCGATGTAAATTGCTGGAGAAACTAACAAGTTGAAGAGGTTGGAGAGGTCTAGAGGCAACTTCCACAAACCGGCATTTTTGCTATTGTTTACTTCAGCTTAGAACAAAAGATAAGTCGCCGTTAAGCAAGCACCTCCTACCATATATCCATATATACCTATATACCTATATACCCACTATGGTCCTCACCAGGAAAAAATACAAGGACCAAGGAATCTTGCCTAATTCACCACAGAGCCCGATGGAGAGCCGAAGGAGACAAAGTAAAATTACCAGCTACTTTCCTCAAAAAGACTCGAGTAAGAGAACTCAGAATGAGAGTATTCTAGAGGTAGCTATGCCTTTGCCACTCACAGTGTTGGATTGGTCAACACAGCTAAAGGACTTGCAAACAAACAACAAGAGGACAAACCATCCAACAAATTTGGCCCAAGAACTTGCCATAGCAGAGAATGCTACAAAGGCTAATACAGCCAACACACCTGATGCTAATCCTCATTTGTCACCGCTGGAACTTGGAAGCAACCTTTCAACCCACTGGTTGAAAGCCAATGACAGCGGAACAGAAATGCGGGGTGATTATCTTCAGGAGCAGATATACCAGATTTCTACGGATCTCCTTAACGTCAAAAATTTCTTATCGATAACAAACGGGCTTCTCCTGACCCTAGTGGACAATTTCAAACAACATGTGAGCGCTTCAGTCCAGAATACAAATCCCCTAGTCAGCCCGGATCTACCTCTCCCTAGCAAACCCCGGAGGAAAAAAGCCGAGCCTAAGATGAAGAAAAGCAAAAATATGAAAAACCTAAGGCGGCTTAAGACAACTCACCGTACCTGTAAAAAATATTGGCAGAAGCTCTTTAACCTTCTTCCACCCCTTTCTACAAATGGAACAAACAAATCCAACTCGAGTGCCATCAAAGAGACACGTAAAGTAGATACACTCACAAAAGAATCTAAACCAAGCTTTGAAGAACCAACACCGAGCTGGGACAAAGGAACTAATCCATCTACAGTTATACCGCCCCAGAGTCCTCTTATGGCCAGCACAGAATCTGTAGACAGAGGTGAGCTGGCGACCCAAGCTATTGAGGGGAACCACTCCTCTCAAGCTCGACAGACGTTGTGTCCTAAAAGAGTATGGAGCTTAGTCCTAATCCCACAAAAGCTTGTCTTTGCTAATTACCCTAAACCGCCTAGATTTTATGCAGGGTCGGACCGTATAGACCACTTTTTGTCCATCATAAGTGGCATTTTACCGGGGGTAGTAAAAGCAATTGACATAGCCGCTATAGAGTATCTACATCAAGATGATTGCTCGGTACGAGCATTGATTACTTTTTTAGATCATAGTCTGGCCAGCTTTATTTTTAGAGCTAAAAACCTATTCAAAAAAGAAAGAATAGTCCTATTAAGAATATTTGAAAATAGAGCACCTTTAACCTCTCTGATGGGGCCCAAGGACATAGGAATGGAAGCTCACAAAAGGGAAAAAACCAACCACCAAAACCATCAAAATAGAAAGCATAAGTTCCAGCAGGATCATCTCCATCAAACAGTGCCAAATGAAAAAAAGGAAGCTCCACATCCAACTGGCGTCTGGCCTCTCACGTGTGATAGTGAGGACTCCGTTTTGGAGGAAGAACTCTCACTGATAAAGCGATTCTGGTCACTGCATTCTCCAGCTCAAACTGAGATCCTGAAAAGACTTGATTCACTTCGAAGCAGACTAGAAAAAAAGGATGACCAAGGTGAGACAATGAAGGACCCTTATGTGCAGCCCATATCTCCCAAATGTCTAGTGGATAGGAGGACGGTGGGAGGCACCTTTAAATGTGTAGACGTGGAATTACAATCTGAGCCCCCTGTGATGTACAATAAAGTAAGACCAAATCAAGGTGTGAAATCTCAAAGCGCCTGGCACAGCTATCTTAAATTGTCTCCGAATGAATTAGCTTCCCCCCCCAACTCCAAAATCTAGCCCCAAATCACCAAGAAGAGAGGATCACTACACTCTCTCCAAGCAGTCATCCTCGAAAAGACCCAATGGGTGTGTTTTTTTAGACACCAAAGAATTGCTGGACGTGGTGGTGACATAGATCCAGCTCCCCGAAGGGCCCGGGGCCTAAAAGTGCTGTCTTGGAATATCGCGGGTTGGCACGCCAAGAAAAACAACCAACAATTTTTGTGCTACCTTAAGCAATTTGACATCATCTTCTTTCAGGAGACATGGCAGAAGGACCCTATATTTCTCAATGGGTATAACTGCCACTACCTGCCTGCCTCTCCATCTTTAAGGGGCGGCAGATCTAGTGGTGGCCTAGCTTGCTTCATTTCCACGGAGCTGGCGCATTCTCTAACAGCCCTACCCAGCTGCAATTCTCTAGCAACAGCCGCTCTACTTAGCTTTAAGAGAACTACTCTTCTGCTGGTCAATGTCTATATTCCCCCAGGCCAAAAAAACCCCGCGGTCAAGGCTATATGGGCTGAGCTAGAGGCGTTTTTAGAGCTTTTCGACTCTACTTACCCGTCTGCCCTGACTATTGTGTGTGGAGACTTTAACGCTAGTATAGGAACAGATGACAACAGTCTATACACTCACTTCAACCTATTTATGGACCCTGAAGAACAGACGGATATTGGTGCGACACGACTGTCCAAAGATAGAAGAAGTAATTTTTCAGGTCTTTGCTTAGTGCAGGCTGCCAGACGGAGGGAACTGCTGATATTAAACGGCAACATAGAGGGGGATCGCCCCGGGGAATATACCCATTTTTCTAAGGCTGGGGGAAGCGTCATAGATTATATTCTAATCTCAAGATTTGCTCACAGCTTTGTAAGGAAGTTCCAAGTGGGCCACAATACTCTGAGTGATCACCTACCTCTAATTTTAGAGCTTGCAGGTCGGCCTTTTGACCATTCTATTGCCGAGCCACAATATATACCTTCTGTAAATTTGGGTATACCTGCTCCCAAAAGACTCAAATGGTCCCCAATACTGAATGAAAATCTAACCCTCCTTCTTCAGTCAGCGGAGTTAAAGCTTATTCGCTCCGCTATTGTGTCAGGCAATTCAGTAGATGCGATTATGGAACGCTTTAAATTACTTTTGGAAAGATTGAAATCCCATTTAACAACAGTGATACATAGCGCCGCTACAAAGAGGGCAAAGGACGGAGCTAGTTGGTTTGACCTGGAGTGCAGGCAAACAAGGAGTCAAATGAGAACAGCCTACCAGAGATATAGGAAATCAGGGACTGCCCTCCTACTTAATGCTTATATTTATCTGAGAAGGTCTTACAAACAATTACTAAGGAGAAAGAAACTGGAAGCTGAAAGAGCCGCATGGCACAGTCTGGTTAAGGCATCGCACGAGAAAGATACTACTTGCTTTTGGCGAACCATATCTGGTCTACTGGGCCAGGAGCGTACCAATTCCATCTGTACAGTGGAACCAATGGAGTGGTTGCGCCATTTTCAATCTTTGTTCTATGACCAGGAAGTCCAACACTACAAATTATGTATTCAATTGGAGGACCTACCTCATTGGCCACCAGTAACTGTAAAGGAAGTTGAGAACTTAATCGCACAATTAAAGAACAACAAGGCCCCAGGGAATGACTACATCCCTGCCGAACTTCTGAAGTCCAACATTGGCTGGTGGGCCCCCCTGCTGGCGTCTTTATTTTCTTGGATCGACTCAACGGGTTTACTTCCAGATGGTTGGACTGAGGCAATAGTTATTCCAATCTACAAAAAAGGACCTATGCCAGACCCGGCGAGTTATAGACCAGTCAGTCTTCTGCCTATACCCAGCAAACTATATGCTAAACATCTTTATATTAAGCTAACTAGCTGGCTGGAAACTGAAGCTATTCTAGCGGAAGAGCAAGCGGGTTTCAGGCAAGGCAGGTCCACCATAGACCATTGCTTCACCCTAGCCTACTTTATTGACAAATATGCCAAAAAATCCCGTGGGGTGCTATATGCAGCCTTTATCGATCTAAAGGCTGCTTTCGATTCAATTCCACGTGCAAGACTCTGGGATAAATTGAGCACATCAAGTATAGACAAAAGACTATTATTTCTGATCAGCTGTTTATATAAAGACACGGTGCTGCATGTAAGAACTTCGTCAAATGGCCATCTTATAGGACCAGTTCCTGTCTGCAAGGGGGTCAAGCAAGGTTGTATCTTGGCCCCAGTTTTATTCAACTTTTACATCAATGATATGGTTAATTGTTTGTCATCTCCGGACTTCCACGCCCCCAAACTGGCTGACAAATCAATATCAGTACTTTTGTATGCTGATGATGCGATACTCCTATCTCGAACAAGAATAGGCTTAAATAGGCTCATAGGTGAATTTTCAGCATACTGCAGGAGAGAGCAACTGGTAATAAACTATCAGAAAACCAAAATTATGGTTTTTGCAAGGAAACACAGACAGTACAGCTGGAGGATGGATAACCAGACAATTGAACAGGTTAAAGCCTTCAAATATCTGGGTATCGTTTTCCAGTCGACCGGGTCCTGGGATGTCCATCAAAAATGTGCCAAAGAAAAAGCAGCTCAAAGTATTAAGATGCTGTCCCGCTTCTTTTATACGAAGGGGGGCAGATACATCCCAGCAGCCTTTGAAGTTTTTCAAGCAAAACCTCTGGCGCAGTTACTGTATGGGGCACAAATCTGGACGGGGAACCACTGCTCCAGTCTTGAAACTGTTCAGTCTAAATTCCTAAGGCAGATATTCGGCGTCCCCTCCTGTGTTCCAAACGCAGCATTACGACTCGAGGCCTGCCTTCCATCTGTAGAAACTCAGACCTGGCAAAGAACATTTAACTATTGGCTTCGTCTTAATCTAAATCCACCTGGTCTACTGCCTCTAGTAATGCAAGACCCTTACAAAAGCAAGTGGTTCAAAACTGTGCATCAAAAACTTCTTACATGCGGTCTGCATTCACAGTCCCTACTATCAATGGGCCTCATTAAAGCAAAGAGTCTAATAGGCCAGCGCCTGAAAGACATTGAACGGCAAAACAACCTGACTATCTTAAAGAAACTGTGCCCATGGTATACCTACTTTCCCCCTTCTCATTTTGATTCTCCAGCTTCATATTTGTTTAAATTAACCATCCCAAAATACAGACGTGCCTTTACATTGGCTAGATGGGATGTTCTCCCTTCTGCCGTACTCGAAGGTCGCTACCAAAAGACTCCATTTGAAAAACGACTCTGCCCATGTGGAGATGGTAACACGGAAACAATGTCCCACGTCCTCCTATCCTGCCCCCTTTACAAAGACCTAAGGAATGAGATTATTACTTCACTCATTCTCGCCAACCCCGGCCGTTCACCAGATATCACACTGTATTTCCTCTTATCTGATACGGATAGTCAGATAACAGAGAAGGTCGCGAGGTACATCGAGAGAGCTATGAAATTGAGGGCCACCATCTGAGTGACAGACTTGTTCATCTGACGGACCTCCTTTTGCTTGTTCTTTTCTCCCTTTTATCCTTATTTCTATTTTTAATTCTTGTATAGCTGTGGCCTGTTGGCTTTGCTAATAAAGTTTTGATTTGAGGAGATTTCACCCCTCCCATATCCAAGAATCTCCTGACGAGTCTGCTGATTCTCCAGAGAGGAGGAGCAATGTTCTGCTTTCTACTTATTTAGCTCCAGCACCAAGTCAGTCAGTCAGTCAGTGTGTCAGAGAGAGAGAGAGAGACTGAGTGTTAGAGATCGTGTGTAGAGATAAGGTTGCTGCTAAGAGCAGCTGCAGACACTCAGTGCAGCATTCATTTATGCTTAGGCCTATTTAGCGCTGTATATAGTTTTGTATTATAGTTGTAGTTGTAGTTATAGAATAAAAGAAGATATTCTACAGAGCTGCTCTCCGAGTCGTTTATACACTGCCAGACTCTGCTGTACTCTGCTGTGCGACGACTATATTGTGGAAGTGAATCCGGTGCTCACATCTCTAAGCTGTGAGTCCACAGCACTTTGACCTGTTCCTGTTAAAAGGTGGACTCTGGAAGTGCTGCCCAGCTCGCCTAGCCCGGTTGGGGTTGAAGTGCATGAGTCCAGTTGGTGACACTGGCTCAAGGGCGATGCTGACATCGGTTATGGGCCCAGTCGTCTGACCAGTCGTTGTTCCAGTCATCCCAGTCATCCCAGTTGCCAGAGGTTTCTGTTGCTGATCTCTGGACGGCGGAACGGAGGCTGCGTGCTGGACTGATTTGTGGTGCCCAGAAGCAGAGCTGTTTTGGAGCAGAGTGTTCAAGCTGCCGCTGTTGCTGTTGCTGTTGCTGCTGCTTGATTTATGGAGGTATGTTGCTGACTGCCAAAGAAAGAAGATAGCATCCCTGTTTGCCTGTTAATTGCGCTCTGAGTGGGAGAGAGAGTGGCTGAAGGATCCAAGGCTTTATCTGTGTTGCATGAGGGAAGTGTCTTGCTCTAAGTAATAGCAGACATGGCCTGTGCACATTCTGGCCAGATGGCTCTGTCCTTTCCTCTCCTCACGCCTGAAACCTACGCAGTTTGGCAAGTAAAGATGAAAGCGCTTTTACAGAGGGAAAAGCTATTTCACACGATAGAAGATGACCCTCCAGATAAGGATGATGATGATTGGGCTGAGTGGCATGCTGCAGATATGGAAGCCCGAGGGACAATTTTTTTGAGTGTTTCAGACCACTTGCTGGTGAACTTAGAGGGTCAAGAGACTGCATGAGCTGTTTGGCATAAGTTGAGAGATATGCATCTGAGACAAAATGCTGGTTCCAGTGTGATTTTCTTCAAGAAGCTGTGCAGGCTGCAGTTGGAGAAAGGTGGTGATTTGCCTAGCCATCTATCTCAGTTAAAGCGTCTCAGACAGGACCTTGTTCAGCGAGACCTGGCTATTTCATTATTATTTTTTTAATAATATTTATTGAATTTTACAAAAAAGGTTTACAAAAACAGAAAAACACACAAACACAAAAAGCAAAAACAAAAATTTAAAAAGAAAAATTGAAAATCATTGTTTCAAATATCATGCCATTCATTAACTTACTTTCATGACTTCCTCACATCTCCCTATTTTGTATTCCATTTAGAAATTTAATCAGCAAATTCTTATCCTCTTATTTTACACTTAATTATTTGTCCTCTTGAATTTTAACTTCTAAACATATTTGCTAGAACCACTTCATTTCATTTCAACATCATTCGCATTCAAAGATTTCACAGTGTTTCTGTAAATACATTTTGAATTTCTTCCAATCTTCTTCCACCGACTCTTCTCCCTGGTCTCGGATTCTGCCAGTCATTTCCGCCATCTCCATATACTCCGTCACTTGCATCTGCCAATCTTCCAGAGTGGGTACATCCTGTGTCTTCCAATGCTTTGCAATAAGTATTCTCGCTGCTGCTGTTGCATACATAAAAAAAGTTCTGTCCTTCTTTAACACCAATTGGCCGACTATCCCCAGAAGAAAAGCCTCTGGTTTTTTAGGAAACGTGTACCTAAGTACCTTTTTCAGTTCATTATATATAATCTCCCAGAAGGCCTTAATCCTTGGGCACGTCCACCAAAGGTGAAAAAATGTACCTTCAATTTCTTTACATTTCCAACATTTATTATCGGGCAAGTGATAAATCTTTGCAAGCTTGACTGGGGTCATGTACCACCTATACATCATTTTCATAATATTCTCTCTTAAGGCATTACATGCCGTAAATTTAATCCCAGTGGTCCATAACTTCTCCCAGTCTGCAAACATAATGTTATATCCTATATCTTGTGCCCATTTTATCATAGCAGATTTTACCGTTTCTTCCTCAGTATTCCATTTAAGCAGTAAATTATACATTTTTGACAATGTCTTAGCATTGGGTTCTAACAATTCTGTCTCTAACTTTGATTTTTCCACCTGGAAGCCCACTTTCTTATCTTGGTTATAAACCTCTCTTATTTGAAAATAATGTAACCAGTCTCGCACCTTATCTTTAAGTTTCTCATAACTCTGCAGTTTCAATTTGTCACCTTCCTCTTCCAAAATTTCCCAATACTTTGGCCATTTGGTCTCCTTATTAAGTTTTTTTAACGCTTTAGCTTCCATAGGTGAGAGCCACCTTGGGGTTTTCCTTTCCAAAAGATCTTTATATCTCGACCATACATTAAACAATGCTTATCTGACAATATGGTTTTTAAAAGCCTTATGTACCTTAACCTTGCCATACCACAAATATGCATGCCATCCAAATGCATTATCATAACCTTCAAGGTCTAAAATGTCTGTGTTTTCAAGAAGTAGCCATTCCTTCAACCAGCAAAAAGCTGCTGATTCATAATAAAGCTTCAAGTCTGGCAGGGCAAATCCCCCTCTATCTTTAGCATCCGTAAGTATCTTAAATTTTATTCTGGGCTTTTTGCCCTGCCAGACAAATCTAGAAATATCTCTTTGCCACCTCTTGAAACAATCCATCTTGTCAATAATTTGTAATGATTGGAACAAAAACAACATTCTCGGCAATACATTCATCTTGATAACAGAAATTCGGCCTAGCAAGGAAAGTTTCAAATTTGTCCATATTTCCAAATCTTTTTTCACTTCCGACCAACATTTTTCATAGTTATCTTTGAATAAATTCACATTCTTAGAGGTCATATTTACCCCTAGGTATTTTACCTTCTTTACCAATGTTAAATCTGTCTCTTTCTGAAACCTTTCTCTTTCAATCGGAGTCAATTGTTTTTCCAAAACCTTAGTTTTTGTCTTATTTAACTTAAATCCTGCCACTTGACCAAAGTCCTGGATTATTTCTAATGCCCTCTTGGTGCTAGCTATTGGCTCTTGTAATGTCAAAACAAGGTCATCTGCAAAAGCTTTAAGCTTGTAATGTTTAACTCCGACCTGAATACCCTGTATCAAGCGGTCCCTTCTTATCATGTTAAGTAAGACTTCCAGGACTGAAATAAAAAGTAGTGGGGAAATTGGGCAGCCTTGTCGTGTCCCTTTCTCGATTCTAAACTCTTCTGTCACCACATTATTGACTATCAATTTGGCCTTTTGTTCAGAGTAAATCGCACCTATACCATTTTCAAAGTTTTGTCCTACCCCCATCCCCTGAAGATTTTTCTTCATAAAACTCCAAGAAATATTGTCAAAGGCCTTCTCTGCATCCACAAATATCAAAACTGCTTCTGTATTGATGTTCACCTGTAACTTTTCTAGAATATTAATTATATTCCTCATATTGTCAGATAGATGTCTACCAGGGAGAAAGCCAGCCTGGTCTTTATGTATCATTTCAGCTAAAACTTTCTTCAATCTTTTGGCCAGAATATCTGCAAAAATTTTATAATCCACATTTAAAAGGGATATGGGGCGGTAGTTCTTGAGTTGCGTCTTCTCAGTTTCATTTTTTGGTATAAGTGTGATATATGCTTCCTGCCACGAGTCTGGCGCTTTTTTCCCCTCCATAATTTCGTTACAAACCTCCCTTAGTGGTTGAATTAAGTAGTCTTTCAAAGTTCTATAATATTTGGAGGTTAGTCCATCGGGCCCTGGAGACTTGCCCAATTGCATACTCTGAATGGCACCTTCAATTTCTTGTTCTGTTATTTTGTAGTTCAAAAACAGTTTATTTTCTTGAGAAATTTTTTGCAGTCCATTAACTTTAAAAAATTGGTCAATTACAATCTCATTCTGTGGCCCTTGTGTGTAAAGTTGTTTAAAATATCTCTGAAAACAATTTCTTATCTTCTGTGGATTCTGGATGTTCTTTCCATCAACTTCAAGATTGGTAACAGTGTTTAATTTTTGTCTCTTCTTCAATTGCCACGCTAGCAACTTTCCACATTTGTTCGCTGAATCAAAAGTCTTTTGTCTCATCAGTTTAATTTTCCATTCTATCTCTTGATTTATCATTTTCTTATATTGTACTTGATATAACTTAATTTCTCTTAGAATCTCTTGTGACTTCGGTTTAGATCTAAGTTTCCTCTCACCTTCTCTTATTTTCCCCAAAATCTTTTCCTTTTTCTCCTTTTTCTCCTCTTGAGTTCTCTTTTTTATTGCATTTTGTTGAATCAAAAATCCTCTCATTACGGCTTTGCTAGCGTCCCAAATCACTCTTTTTTCCACAGAGGTCTTCAAATTTATCTCAAAATAGTCTTTCATAAGTTTTTGGGCCTTCTTTATAATTTCCTGGTCTCTAAACAAGGTGTCATTCATCCTCCATCTGAAGGAACCGGTCGATGTTACTTTCATTTCCATTTTCACAGGGTTGTGGTCGGAGCAAGTTTTTGGGCAGATTTCCACCCTTCGAATCTTGGGAGCCAGTCCTCTGGAAATCCAGATTTGGTCAATTCTTGTCCAGGTCTTTTGAGCTTCAGAAAAGAAAGTTCCCTCTCTGCCTAGGGGATTCTTAGTCCTCCATGTGTCGATCAAGTCCATATTGTCTATCAATTCGAAAAAAGTTTTCGGTAGTCTTCCATCTTTAGTTACCACCTGTCTTTCTGATTTATCCATGTTTGTCGAAACCACTCCATTCATATCTCCAAGCATAATAAAATCCAACAGTGTCTCATGCAATTTCTTAAAAAATTCTGATTTCCCCTCATTTGGTGCATATATCCCTACAATCAAAAAGTTCTCTCCTTGAAATTGTATCTCAATTGCCATAATTCTTCCTTGGTCATCTTTAAAAACAAATTTGGGTGATAAACTTTCTTTTGCATAAATCACAACTCCTCTCTTTTTAACTTTGTCTGATGAAATAAATTCTTGACCTAATCTTTTATTAATTAAAACTTTTCTATGTAATCTAGTCACATAATAATAATAATAAGAATAATAATAATAATAAATTTTATTTATATCCCGCCCTCCCCAGCCGAAGCCGGGCTCATGGCAGCTAACAATAATCAAATAATCAAATAATCACACATTCAAAATATTCATTATAAAAATTAAAATCAAATTAAATTAGTGGCAACCAATTAAGCAATATTCTGTGCAGGTTGCCAGAGGAGGGAGTCAGGCTGCGCCCTGACCAAAGGCCTGGTGGAACAACTCTGTCTTGCAGGCCCTGCGGAAAGATGTCAGGTCCCGCAGGGCCCTAGTCTCTTGTGACAGAGCGTTCCACCAGATTGGAGCCGCAGCCGAGAAGGCCCTGGCTCTAGTTGAGGCCAGCCTAACCTCTCTGAGGCCTGGGACCTTGAGGATGTTATTATTTGCAGACCGTAGGTTTCTCTGTGGGGCATACCAGGAGAGGCGGTCCCGTAGGTACGAGGGTCCTAGGCCGTATAGGGCTTTAAAGGTTAAAACCAGCACCTTAAACCTGATCCTGTACTCCACCGGGAGCCAGTGCAGCTGGTATAGTACTGGATGAATGTGATCTCGCAGCGAAGACCCCATAAGGAGTCTCGCCGCGGCATTCTGCACCCGCTGGAGTTTCTGGGTCAGTCTCAAGGGCAGCCCCACGTAGAGCGAGTTACAATAATCCAGTCTGGAGGTGACCGTCGCATGGATCACGGTGGCTAGGTCAGGGCGAGAGAAACATGGGTTTCTTGCAAACAAATCAAGTCCAATTTCTCCTTTTTTAACAAATGAAAAATTCTCTTCCTCTTATCAGGGGAATTTAGACCTCTAATGTTCCAACTTAGTACCTGCAGAGACATTGTGTAGTTATTCTGTTCCTCCAACTGCTCCCAGTAACTGTTCTTGGTCTGTTAGTGGTTTCACTTTCTCTAAGTTATCCAGACCCGGTGGTAGCTTTGCTGTGTCCAAAGCCCCAGGCTTTGGTATCCTCGGTTCTCCTTCCTCTGACTCTTTTCGTAGATGTTCCTCGTGGTCTTTCAGGAATCTCTCTTTATCCTCTTCTGATCGAATTCTCACCTTTCGCCCTTTATAAGTGAAAGACAAACCCTGCGGGAACTCCCACCTAAAGATGATACTATTTCTTCTTAACAAATACACCAAGTCTGCGTATTTGGTCCTAAGATCCAAAAGATGTTCAGGTATCTGAAGAAGTGTGCATGCACACGAAAGCTCATACCTAGAACTAACTCAGTTGGTCTTTAAGGTGCTACTGGAAGGAATTTTTTTATTTTGTTTTGACCATGGCAGACCAACACGGCTACCTATCTGTAACAGGAATATCTTTGTAAATCTCAATCCTGGAGCCTTCTATCTCCAGTGATTTCTTGTAATGCAAGCTCAAAATTTTATCTCTCTCTTCTTTAGATCTAAGTGTAATCAAACAATCTCTTGCTTTGTTCTTTTTTCCTTTACCACCCTTGCCAAATCTAAAGGCCGTCACTATCTTAAATTCTTTATCTTGGTCCAGGTCCCAGAATTCTTCAAATTCCTGTGTCAATAACTCACTCAAATTATCTTCTTCCACTTCTGGGACCGCTCTTATTCTTAAATTGGCCTGTTTATCCCTTAATTCAAATAAAGAGAGTTGCGTCTTGTGTTCTTCTAGTTGTCTATTTATTGGCTGGATTTCCCCCTCTACTTCCAGTGCCTTCCCTTTAGCTTCCTCCGCAATCTTCCTTGCCAATTTAGATTCCTGCAGCAGCCTGTCAATAGCCTGTGTATTTGAGTTAATAGTTGTAGTATTTAAATCAATCTTAGCTGACAATTTTTCCAATGCTCCAAAAATTTTGTCTAATGATGCATTAAGTGTCTCATCAGAGCCCCCACCTTTTGCCCCAGATTGCCCAGTTTCTTCCTTTTCTGTAACTGGGGGGGGGGGGCTACAACTGATTGTCTTCGCTGCTGCTGTCTAGTTTTTACTCTTGGAGGTTTATCCTGGGGTTGAAGTTGATCCATTCCTTTGTCTCCATCAAGGTCACTCTCACAGTCAAATCTTTTGTTATGGGAAAGGTTTCTTGGCCAGCTGCAGTGGAAAAACCCCAGTTATATCACAGTCCTCCTCTAGGGGGGCTTAGCAACAATGTCCACTTTAAAATAAATACAGTAATTTCTTTCAGTCAAAGGCAACTGTTACAGAGGGAGTCTTTCCAAATTTTCCAATCAAAGGCAACAATTACAAAGAGAGTCTCTCCAGGTTTTCAGTTCAAAAGCAGGGTAACCATACAATGTAACTATAAACGGTGCATAAACTTTTCTTACTGTTCCTGGCAGTCCGCTAGCAGGGATTGAGCGGTAGTCTTAAATTCCTCTCTTTTTTCCTTTAAATAACAAATTTCTTCTTCCCCCCACCTTTAAGGGGGGGTTGTTTCAGCAGACGTTGAAATTAAGTTCCTTCTAAGTTCTCCCCTTTTCACGGATCTTAGCTTCCAAAGTCTTTGCTTTGATCTTGTTTACAGAATGGGAAGACGGACTTCCTTTTTGCGTCTCCCGCTTCAGAGCCAAATTCAAAGTCTTGTGCCGATCAAAGGAGGTAATTCCTTTGATCCCCCCGTTTTAAAAAGTTCTTACTCACGGGTTGTTGTTTAAAGTCGAATTTCAAAGGAAAAAAGGTCAGTGCTCTCCGGCATCAGCTGTGCAGCTTCACTCCGCAGAAGTAGCGATTGCCTCTCAGCACCGCGTCACCCCCCCCGTCCTGTTCCGGGGCTTTTTTCCGAGCCCTTTCACAAACGGGGGGAGCGCAAAGGTGCCCACCGAGTGCCACGGTCGCAGGCTTCACCCGCCTGCGGTTTTTGACAGGGTCCCCGCTTCGCTGTAGCGGGCAGACCCAATTTCTGCGGAGCTTCCCCTTCTTTCTCAGAAGAAGACCGCCATTGCCGATGGCGCCGCCTCCGGAAGTCCTGGCTATTTCAGAGGCTGTGTTTGCAATGCTGATGATAAATAGCCTAGACGATTCTTACGATGGAGTAGCTGCCCAGATTTCTACAATGCCTGCTGACCGGCTAACAGAAGATTATGTGTCTAGCGTGCTCCTGAATGAGTGGGATCGCAGACAGGCTGTTAGAGAAAGCCGGGACTGTGCTGTTAAAAAGGTGCTTGAAAATGTGCCTGAGTCTTCAGCAGGGGAAAGTGAAAGTGAAACTGCTGCTGTTAAAGCACTAAAGTTGAGGCGGTGCTTTTCGTGTGGAGCACAAGGCCATTTGAGTTTTCAGTGCTGCAAGAAATCTTCAAAGAAGAAGGGAAACTTCAGAGGCACAGGGGGAGGTGGACGAAATCCCCAAGCACCTGCTACTTCAAAGGCCTTGATCTCTCGCTGTTCCAATCAACGTGGGCGGAGTTTCTTCGTGATCAACTCTGGCTGTACCAACCACGTGGCCAAAGATAAGGATCTCTTTGTTCAGCTTGAGAAGCAAGAGAAAGAAATTCATCAAGCAGATGGGACTGTTCTCACGAGTTTGGCTAAGGGAACTGTGTTCTTAAAGAGCCTGAATGCAACAATTAAGAATGTCCTGTATGCACCTGATATTCAGGACAATTTGTTGAGTGTTTCCCAGCTTGATCGTCAAGGGTTTAAGGTGGTGTTTGCTAAATCTCGTTGTGAAATTCGTCGAGATGGCAAGCTCATTCTATATGCAAAATGTGTTAATGGTTTGTACCAATTGCCTTTTGTTTCAGGTACAGGTACTGCTGAAGCAACTGAGAAAGAGTGTTGCAATTTGTCTATTGATAAGAATGAGAAGATGCATGACCAATGTATTCAGGGTGTACCACCGAAAAGGTTTTCTAAAGAGTTTGCTAACGCTGCGGTCACAAGCAACTCTGGTGTGGTCTTTGAACCAGTCAATTATAAGGAAGTTAAAAATCTGTCTGCAAAAGATGCAGAACCTTGGCTGAATGCCATGAGAGCTGAGTTGAGTTCCCTGAAACAGAACAATACTTGGGAATTGGTTCCAGCTGAACCAGGTATGAAGTGTGTAGACAGTAGGTGGGTCTACAAAGTAAAAACTGATCAGAGTGGAAAAGTAGTCAGATATAAAGCCAGACTAGTGGTGCGAGGTTTTTCTCAGACACCTGATCAGGATTACCATGAAACGTATTCTCCAACAGTAAGATTTGAAAGTGTTAGACTGTTGTTGAAGATAGCGGCCGAAGAGGGTATGACGATTTCCCATCATGACGTTAATACTGCGTTTTTGTATGGTGTTCTAAATGAGAATATCTATATGTCACCCCCAGATGGTGTGCAGGTAAAAAAGGGAATCGTTTGCAAATTAAAAAAATCCCTGTATGGTTTGAAACAGAGTGCACGGTGCTGGCACACCAAGCTAACTGAAGTGCTGTTCTCCTTAGGTTTTGTGCAAGGAAAGGCTGATTCATGTGTTTTTGTTAAAGAGTCCAATCAGCATAAGCTTTATTGCATCTGTTTTGTAGATGACATATTATTTGTGTGGAAGAATGAAAACATCTACAAAAGCACTTTGGCAAAGTTGCAAAAGCATTTTGATTTAAAAGACCTAGGAGAAGTTAGCAATTATCTCTCTCTTGAGATTGAAAGAAATGCTCAGGGTGATGTTTTGGTGCATCAGTCACGTAAGATCACTGATGTAATAGAGAAGTTGAACCTGACTGATGCAAATCCTGTGGATACTCCTATGGTCACAGGTTATCAGCATCACACAAATGCTGAGATTTTTCCTGATGCAACACTTTTCAGAAGTGTGTTGGGTAAACTTAATTTCATAGCAAGATGCTCAAGGCCAGACATTGCAATGAATGTGAATTTAATCAGCAGGTATGCCAATCAACCCACAGTTCAGGATTGGAAAGCGCTAAAACGGATAGCAAGATATTTAAAAGGAACCATGGATTACAGATTGAGACTTACAAGTCAAAAGTCTGGAGGTCTCGAGATCTATGCTGATGCCAGTTTCGGAAGTGACACAATGGATGGCAAAAGCACATCAGGAGTGTGTTATTTGTACAATCAATGTCTTTTTGATTGGTGTTGCAGAAAGCAAGCAACAGTAAGCTTAAGTTCCTGCGAGGCAGAGCTTAATGCTTTAACTCTTTCCCTTATGGATATAGAGTGGTTGCAGCAACTGTTTAATGACATAAAAGTGAAGGTCGCTTTTCCTGTTCAGGTTTTTCAGGATAATAAAGCATGTATAACATTGCTCCACTCAGAGGGATGTAAACAAAGGACAAAATATCTGCTAATCAAGCTCCATCGAGCTAGAGAGTGTATTCAAAATGGTATTGTAAAAGTGTGTTATATGCCGGGAAAAGAGATACCTGCAGATATGTTAACCAAGGTTGTAAGCAAAGAACAACTTTTGGAATGTGTATGCAAATTACAGTTATGTTTAGATTCTTGAAATGGTCAGATGAAATGGGGGAGGATGAGGAGATTTCACCCCTCCCATATCCAAGAATCTCCTGACGAGTCTGCTGATTCTCCAGAGAGGAGGAGCAATGTTCTGCTTTCTACTTATTTAGCTCCAGCACCAAGTCAGTCAGTCAGTCAGTGTGTCGGAGAGAGAGAGAGACTGAGTGTTAGAGATTGTGTGTAGAGATAAGGTTGCTGCTAAGAGCAGCTGCAGACACTCAGTGCAGCATTCATTTATGCTTAGGCCTATTTAGCTCTGCATATAGTTTTGTATTATAGTTGTAGTTATAGAATAAAGAAGATATTCTACAGAGCTGCTCTCCGAGTCGTTTATACACTGCCAGACTCTGCTGTACTCTGCTGTGCGACGACTATATTGTGGAAGTGAATCCGGTGCTCACATCTCTAAGCTGTGAGTCCACAGCACTTTGACCTGTTCCTGTTAAAAGGTGGCCTCTGGAAGTGCTGCCCAGCTCGCCTAGCCCGGTCGGGGTTGAAGTGCATGAGTCCAGTTGGTGACACTGGCTCAAGGGCGATGCTGACACCTTTCATATCTCCAATTTTCTTGAACAGATCTCTGGTTCTTCCCATTCTGTTGTTTTCCTCTATTTCTTTGCATTGCTCGTTTAAGAAGGCCTCCTTTTCTCTCCTTGCTATTTTTTGGAAATCTGCATTCAATTTCCTGTATCTTTCACTATCTCCCTCACATTTTGCTTGCCTTCTCTCCCCCGCTATTTGTAAGGCCTCGTTGGACAGCCACTTTGCTTTCTTGCATTTCCTTTTCATTGGGATGGTTTTCGTTGATGCCTCCTGGATAATGTTGCGAGCCTCCATCCATAGTTCTTCAGGCACTCTGTCCACCAAATCTGTCCACTTCGTTTTGCATTTTTAGAGTGAATATGCAATCACACTGAAAAAACATGAAACAAAGTGAAATAATCCCAAACAAAGCTTATTCGTCTTCTTTCTATACATTTTCACCACCAAAACACGTTATTCTTTTTTTCTGTATATTTCACTTCCTTTGGTGTTTTTTGTGTGAATATGTATGCATGCCCCAAAAAACACGCAACACAGTGAAATAAACCTGAAATAAGCTTATTCGTTTTCTTTCTATGCATATTGACACAAAAAACACGTGTTTTGCTTTGTTTGGGCTTTCTTTACTTCATTTTGCATTTTTAGGGTGAATATGCATGCATACCCCAAAATCACGAAACGAAGTAAAATAAACCCAAAGCTTTTTTGGCTTCTTTCTAGGCATATTGCCCCAAACAACAATTGTTTTGCTTTGTTTGGGCGCACTTCACTTAGTTTTGCGTTTTTAGGGTGAATATGCTTGCATACCGAAAAAACACGCAACGCAGTGAAATAAGCCTGAAATAAGCTTATTTGTCTTCTTTCTATGCATATTAAGCCAAAAATCACATTTTTTGCTTTGTTTTGGCTTATTTCACGTTGTTTTTCATTTTTATGGTGAATATGCATGCACTCCCAAAAAGCACAAAACGAAGTGAAATAAGCCCAAACAAATCATATTTGTCTTCTTTCTATGCATATTAAGCAAAAAAAACCGTGTTTTGCTTTGTTTGGGCTTCCTTTACTTCGTTTTGTGAGTGAATATGCATGCACACCCAAAAAGCACAAAACAAAGTGAAATAAGCCCAAACAATGCTTTTTCAGCTTCTTTCTAGGCATATTGACACAAACAACAATTAATAGCTGCGAGAAGGCAGCACGTTGAGCAAGACAGGGGCAGCTGCTGAGACAGAGCAGGAAAAGGCAATGCGAGCCTTAATGGAGAGGAACCGAGTCCTGGAGGCTCACGTCACAACGCTGTCAGCCCGATTGGAGGAACAAGACAGCCAGGTCAGAGCCACTCCAATTGGGAGGAAGGTCCTAGGGTTGGTGAATAAGTTTGGGGGAAAGCCTCAGGAATACAACGCTTTTAGAATGGAGATACAATATGCGTTGGAATTGCAAGAAGGGGAGTTTGCTAACGACCGTGAAAAGGTTGCTTTCGTAATTGGACACCTTGAGGGATGTGCGAGGGAATGGGTGAGGCCCCTCATAAGCAGCGGGAAACGATGCCCTAAAGGACCTGACCAAGATTTATCAGGCGATGGACGCTATGTTCTCCCGTGAGGTGGAGGGAAGTGTGACACGAAAGGAGTTGCTGAGTTTCCGGCAGGGAACTTTGACTGTCCAGAGTTACTGGTTGTGGTTTGCGATGCTAGTGCACAAGTTAAGCTGGGACCTGGACTCTGAACCCCTGCAAGCTCTGTTTGAGGTAGGCTTGAATCCAGAGGTGAAAGATGAATTATCCAGGGGTCCTCGCCCACGTTCCATGGATGAGTTAACTAAAGTGGTGTTAGCCATTGGGGTTCGACAGGAGACGTGCGTGCAGGAAAGGCGGGAAGCCAGAGGGGAGCGTTTCCATGGCAGCCGCATTCCTGAGATACCAACTGGAGCTTCCCACAGACTGGTGCCAGCGGAGCTGATGGAAATTGATGGGGCCAGCCCGCGGGAGTTTTCAAATGCCGATGATCTCAGGAAGAAAGAGGGGAGGGACTGGGAGGCAGCCAAAAAGTGTTTCATCTGTCAGCAGCCTGGACATTTCACGAAGGCCTGTCCCCAAAGAAAAGCCTGGCCAGACATGGTTGGGGCAGCAGGCAAAGAGGAGGAGGGAGAGAAGGCACAGGAACAGGGAAACGAAAGAGCCTGGCAGACCAACAAGGGCAGCAGCCAGGCGGGCGACCAGTAAAAGAGCCCCAACCAGACCCTCCCAAGGCAGGTATAGCCATGCAAGTGATTCTGGAGCTCCCTAATGGGCACCCAATAGAGACCCAAGCTTTGCTGGATTCTGGGGCGTCCTGTAATTTTTTCAGCAGAGACTTAGCTTTAGCACACCAACTACACCTGTTGCCACTAGATTTCCCCTTGCAAGTGACCACCATTGATGGGAGAGAGCTACGGGGGGGGGAGTGATGCACCAGACACCCCCGATGAGGGTTTCCAGACATGTGGAAACAATTGCCTTTCATGTGGCCACACTGGCGGGACCCCCCCCCATCATACTGGGAATGAGTTGGTTGGCACTCCATGACCCAGTGGTGTCGTGGCATCAACGATCCCTCACCTTTGGGTCGGCTCACTGCTTGGAACACTGTTTGGGGGGAAAGGAACCACGAGTGACTATGGCCAGGGTTGCTGGGGTGACGCTGGAGGAGAGGGGACATGTTCCACAACAATACGAGGAACTCAAGGAGGTGTTCAGTGAGAGAGAGGCTGACAAGCTGCCTCCCCACAGGCCCTATGATTGCCAAATCAACCTGGTCCCAGGGGCCAGGCTGCCGGTGGGTAAGCTGTATTTGATGTCCGACCAAGAGATACAAGAGTTGAAGCAGTTTATTGACAAGAATTTAAAGAGGGGTTTCATAAGGGAATCCAAGGCAGTGGGGGGGGGGGGTTAGTCCCGTGTTCTTTGTGGACAAGCGAGGGACAAACCAACACCGTCTCATTGTAGACTATAGGGTTGTAAATTCCATGACAGAACCCATAGCCTTCCCCATGCCCAGAATTGATGATGTTTTTGTTAGGGTGTGAAACCTAAGACGCTGGCAAGTTAGCAATGTCATGTGACTTTAAGTAGTCAAGCTCGTTAAGTTGTTAAGTTGCTCAGTATATAAAGAGTGTTTGTTTTCTCTGCCTGTGGGGCGTGAAGCAAAAATGTCTGAAAGCTCTGGAGGTGTTTCTGTTATCTTTCTGCAATAAACCTGTCTTTGGAAAGACAGGCTTCCCCGTGTCGTTATTTCTTTGCTGCTGAGACTCTGAAGCTTGTACTGCAACAAGAATCTCTGCACTGGACTTAATTAATGCTCTGCAAAGAGAACTGTTGCTGGTTGCGCAGTGGAAGCGTTTACTGGACCAGTACACAGACTCTCTTAGGTTGTGGATCCTTCTACGTTTCTACAGCTGTATTGTGTGCAGAGAAAGTGAAAGCAGCTTTCGGATGAGAGAAGACCGGCTTGGTCGTAAATCCAGCTCTTAAAGGAACTTAGAGGCTGCAGAAAGTTGAGAGAGCTGCGTAAGTGAAGATTTACAGCTTCATTAGCTGCAAACGGCTAGCTTGACCTCCCGTTGTGTTTTTGTTTTGTTAATAAAAACAGAGGACGGTGGTAGGTTGCTAGTGAAGAGACGGAGGGAAAAAAGTTTAAAAGGCTTCAGAGGAGGCTGGAGGCGTCTGAAAAGTGAGTAAAACAAATCCCAAGGGGAAAGAGAAGCAAGGGCACACAGAGGGAATAGCAGCCGACCCCAAGAATGGCAGTGGAAAATTTCCAGGTTCCCTTTACAAAGTTGAACTCTGCTAATTACGTGCAGTGGTCTAAGAGGGCTCAAGTCTGGTTGGAAGCCAAAGAAGTGTGGGCTGACTATGCCCAGAGGCGAAAGCTGTTTGTGGCTGTTGCAGCAGATGCCACAGCAGAGCAACAGGCTGCTGCACATGCTCAGAACAGGGAACATGATAAAATGGACACTAAAGCTAGATGCATGTTGATGGTATCGATAGACGATTCCCAATTACCTCATGTGGAAAATTTAAGGTCTGCATTTGAAATTTGGGAAGCTCTTAGGCGAATTCACCATAGAGCCACGCCCGGTGAGAAGGTGAACATTATACGTGCTTTGTATAAGTTGAAACTGAAGCCAGGGGATAGTGTGGTTGAACACACGTCACAGATGACTGAGTATTTCAACTGACTGTCATCTCTAGGTGTGAATTTTCCTGAAAATATTAAAGTTTATACTCTGCTTAGCAGCCTGCATGCAGGGTTTGAAAACTTAGTACTAACTTTACAAGTTTTGCCAGAGGACCAGCTGAATATGAATTATGTGACTGGTAGATTGTGTGAGCAAGAATATCAACATCATCGAAAACGTATTTGTCAGGGGCTCAGGAGCAGAGACACAGGGGAGAGAGGAAACGGAGAGCGAAGGGGAGGAATCTGAGGGCAGCGTAGGGGAGTATGACAGTGGCCCGAGAGATTCCATGAGCTTCTCCAGCGATTCAGAAGATTCCCAGAGGGGGGCGCCGATGGCCAGGGCAAGGGGGGTCCCAGGGGGGACACACCAGAAGCAAGGGGCCAGCGGGGACTCCCAAAGCAGCAGCGGGAGATCAGAACCAGTTCCCCCACCAGAGCGGAGTGGGGGGGAAGAGTCCCACGAATCAGGGCCAGCGTCTCCTCCAGTAGGGAGAGAGGATGAGTCAGGGCTGGCCACGCCTCTATCGCAGAGTGAGGGAACGGAGGGGAAGTCAGGTCCAGCTACCCCCCCCCCCGAGGGGGGAAGCAGTGACAGGAGCAGTGAAACGGTCAGGAGAAAGGTTGCCGGCTGGGCGCGCGCCAAGTTCAAATGTACAGGCGCGCGGGACAGCAGAAAACCCGGATTGGGAACCAGGTCCTAAAGCCCGCCGGAGGCAGGGGGAAGACTCAGGGGACTCAGCGTCAGAAGAGTCTAGAAAGGGGAAGACCTCAGCGGACAAGCGGACCCAGAGGAGGAAAGAGCAAAGGAAGAGGTGGAGCAAGGCTAGAGTCTTAAACTGGTGTTTGGGGGGAGGAGATTCAGACGGAGCTTCAGCGGTCTAGAGTTCGAGACGTAGAGCTGCGCGCCGCGGCTTTGAAATGGAAACTGAACTTCAATAAAGACTTTTGTATATAACAAGAACTGGCGTTGGTCCTTTGTGAGCTGGGACCTCGGGCAGCTCTGACAGTAAGCTCCGTCTCCATTATCTCCTTGCAGCATGCGTTGGCGCAGCGAGGGGCAAAACTTTTTTTATTATTATTTAATTTTTATTAATTTTCACCGCAAATTAAGAAACAAAACAACGCACATATAAAAGAAAACGAATAAAGGAATAAAGAGAAAAAAATAAAAATAAGCAAAGCCAAATAAGCAAAGCCATAAAAGAAAACACCAATAAACGCATATACATATTACAAATTACAACATTACATTAAGGACTTCCCTCCATCACGGTTTGAGCTCTATTTTGACCTTATCTCCCTGCGGTTTCTTATTACCGTCTATATCAGTACCTCTCAGATTTTATATTGTACCTACTGTAATTTTGATATTTCCTATGTTTTTTTCTATATATGTAAAGAATTTATTCCAATCATTAATAAATTTAACATTTTTCTGATGCCTGATCTTCTGTGTCATCCTTGCTAGCTCTATGTACTCGAATAACTTGGATTGCCATTCTCTAATAGTTGGGATATTGGGGGTTTTCCAATTTTGCGCTAAGAGTAACCTGGCTGCTGCCGTTGCGTATTGGAACATGGTTTGGTCTTATCGTCTTATCTCCTCCCCAACCATTCCTAAGAGAAAAGCCTCAGGTTTTTTAGGGAAGGTGTATTTCAAGATCTTTTTTAGTTCATCATAGATAAGTCCCCAAAACCTTTTCACTTCTCCACATGCCCACCACATGTGAAAGAAGTCGCCCTCTTTTGATTTGCATTTCCAGCAAATTTTGTCCCCGGTATTGTACATTTTTTCCAATTTCACAGGGGTTATATACCACCTGTACATCATTTTTTGTAAATTTTCTCGGAGTCCAACACATGCTGTAAATTTCATGTCCTTGTTCCAGAGTTTCTCCCACCTATCAAATTCTAAGTTATATCCAAGGTCCATGGCCCATTTGATCATAACTTCCTTCACTTCTTCATGCGAGGGGCAAAACTTGGTGTTTTGCGAGCTCACGAAGATCGGCAAGGATGACTACAGAGGAGAAGGTGACAGCCCTGCAAGAAGCAGTCACAAGGCTTTCCTTGGAAATAGCAGCATCCAGAAAGAGAGAGGAGGAAGCAGTAGCGCTCTGCCTGGATCTGCAAACCAGGTGGGAACGTTTGGGCAAGGAGGGGCTGCCAGGACCCAAGCCGGAGGGAGTTGGCCTCGGGAAGAGGGGGGGCAGCATCGTATCCCATTTCGACGGGAACCTGCAGCAGTATCCTAACTTCAGAGCAGACATAGTTTTCGCGCTCAATTTGCTTCGGAAAGACTTTAGAGATGAGGAGGAGAAAGTGGGGTTCATAATAACTCATCTGCATGGGGAAGCCAAGTCGTGGCTGCGCAATTTATGGCGCGAAAATGACCCCGCCCTCAAAGATTCAACAGCTTTTATCAAGGCTATGGACGCCTGTTTTAAATCAACGGTTGATGTGGATGTGGCCAGAAGGGAAATGCATGGTTTGAAGCAGGGGAAAGCCACTGTGAGACAATATCACTCCCGCTTTTTTGCGTTGGTAAATGCGCTGGGCTGGGAGAAGGACTCAACTGCCGTCCGAGACCTGTTCTGGGAGGGGCTGAATGGGGCTGTGAAAGATGAAATTGCGAGAGGGGAGAGACCCAACAGCACCACGGAAGTCGTCCCAAAAGCGCTGGCGATAGGGGTGCGTCTGGAAGAACGCCCTTGGAACAAGGATGAGGGACGTATGGGACGCACACCAGCCAGATCAACTCCTTTCCTACCCAGAGAGACAGCGCACGCCCAGTCCACGCCTCCACAGGGAGGGGGAGAAGAGCCGATGGAGATAGGTGGTGCCAGGGCTCAGACAGCAACCAGAGCCCAAACACCAGGAGCAGTCAAGGCGAAGCCTCCTAGAGGGAGCAGGAAGTGTTACATCTGCGACAGTGCACAGCACATGGCCAAAGAGTGTCCCCAGAGGCTCCAAAAGCACACTGCAGCCTCGGCAACAGTAAAAGGAGCAGTTCAGCAGGGGGAACAGCTACAGGGAAACGACGAAGCCTGGTTGGAGGCAGAGGCACTGGGGCCCAGCCAGGCGAGTCAGTGAAGCAGTCCCCAGAGATTTTACAGCCCACAGACCCCCTCCCGCCCAAACCAGTGGTGCAACTCACCGCATCGCTCCAGCTGCCCAATGGACTCACTATGGAAGTCCCTATTACCATTGACTGTGGTAGTAATGCAGACTTTATAGGAGTGGATTTCATCGAGCAACATCGCATAGTGCTGCTACCAGCCACGATGCCCCTGAACGTCGTCACAGTCGATGGAAGAGAGTTACTGGGAGGACAGGTGGTACAGCAAACGCCGCCAATGGTGATGCGAATTGGAAATCACCGCGAAGTCATCAGCTTCAATGTCACCCACCTGTCTGTAGTATTGGGC
Organism: Podarcis erhardii; assembly: GCF_964252035.2. Taxonomy (NCBI): domain Eukaryota; kingdom Metazoa; phylum Chordata; class Lepidosauria; order Squamata; family Lacertidae; genus Podarcis; species Podarcis erhardii. The sequence continues at coordinate 20,780,137 of NC_138506.1, read as the reverse complement.
ATGAGTTGGCTAGACAGGCACAGCCCGGCGTTAGCATGGTACCAGCGTCAACTGACCTTCTGCTCCTCCTACTGCGCAGAACACTGCATCCTGACTAGCCAGGAAGACGAGGGGCAAGAGGATGAACCACAGCTACACTTAGGCATGCTGCAAGCGGTACCAGACAAGTACAAGGCGTTTTTGGAGGTCTTCTGCGAGAAGGAAGCGGACAAGCTGCCTCCCCATAGGCCCTACGACTGCAAGATTGACCTCCTGCCGGGGGCGACGCTGCCGACTGGGAAACTGTATTCCATGTCTGAAGACGAACTGCAAGAACTCAGAGAGTTCATAGATCACAACTTGAAGCGGGGATTCATCCAAGAATCCAAAGCAGCGGGGGGCAGTCCCGTGTTTTTCGTGAAGAAAAAAGACACGCCCCAACGGAGGTTGATAGTTGATTACAGAATTACCAATTCCAGGACGAAGCCCACGGCATTCCCCATGCCCAAGATCGACGACCTGCTCGCGACGGTGAGGAAGGGACGCATCTTCACCAAGCTTGATCTTCGAGGGGCGTACAACCTCATACGCATGCGGGAGGGCGATGAGTGGAAGACAGCCATGTTTACGCCTTTGGGCACCTATGAATACCGAGTTATGCCATTTGGTTTGCAAAATGGCTCCCATTGTTTCCAAGCCTTCATGCACCACGTGTTAGCGGGACTCCTCTACAAGAAGTGCGTCTGCTTCCTAGACGACATCCTGATTTTCTCGGAATCGCAGGAGGCTCACGACAGAGATGTCAAGGAGGTCCTGCAGAGACTACGGGAGCACAGACTCTACGCCAAACTGGAGAAGTGCCAGTTTGACATGACGGAGGTGGATTTCCTGGGCTACAAGCTGTCCGACAAGGGACTCACCATGGACAGCACCAAGGTCCGATCGGTGTTGGACTGGAAGAGCCCGCGCAATCGGAAGGAGGTCCAGAAGTTCGTCGGCTTCGCCAACTTTTATCGCAAGTTCATCAAGGGGTTCGCGATGGAGACGGCAGCCATCATGGACACCCTCAGCTCCAAGAAGAAGAAGTTCACCTGGACGGACCAGGCGGAGCAGTCCTTTCAGAGACTCAAGCGTCTCTTCGCGTCCGAAGAACAGCTGCTACACGTCAACCCCAGCAAACCAATGAGGGTTGAGACGGACGCCTCGGACAGAGCGGTGGGGGCGGTCCTGTTGCAGCAAGATCCGCAGGGGGACTGGAGGCCGTGCGCATTCTACTCCAGGAAACTCAGCAAGTCGGAACAGAACTACACCATCTGGGACAGGGAGTTGCTGGCCATTCATGCAGCCTTCAAAGCGTGGCGGCACTTCCTCATTGGAGCCAAACACACAGTGCAGGTCCGCACGGACCATAAGAACCTGGAGTACTGGCGCACGGCGCGGTTCCTCAACCAGAGACACATCTGCTGGGCGGAGTTCTTTGCGGATTTCGACTTCCGGATAGAATACATCCCAGGAGACAGCAACGTCATGGCGGATGCGCTGTCCAGGAAGCCGCAGTATCTCGAAGAAGCGGCACCGGTGGCGGCCAAGCACATTTTTGCACCGAAGGCGTGGGCGTGCACTTCAGCTACCGTGAACCTGGACGAGGTACGTCGCGCGCTGCAGACGGATTCGTTCGCACAATCCAAGATGGAGGAGGTGCGAAGAGGCATAGCGAAGGGCGACGAGTTCCAGATACGCGACGGACTGCTCATCCGCAAGGGGGCCCTCTACGTGCTGGGAGACGACCTCCGCGCGAAAGTGCTGCAGCAGTTACACGACGCGCCCAGCGCCGGGCACTTCGGCAAGGACAAGACGGCGGAATTAGTAGCCAGAGACTTTTGGTGGCCCAAGATGAGGGGAGATGTCGCAGATTACGTCACTAGGTGTGACACATGCCAAAGGGCCAAACCAGTACACAGGCCGCCGGCGGGACTGCTGGAACCGCTACAGACGCCGCTCGAACCGTGGGAGAAAGTAGCCCTGGACTTTGTCACAGATCTGCCCAGCTCGCGAGGCAAAACAGCGGTACTCGTGGTCGTAGACCTGTTCACCAAGATGGCTCACTTCATTCCTTGCGCGAAGGTGGCCACAGCGGAACAGACTGCCAAGCTGTTCATAGACCACGTGTTCAAGGTTCACGGCTTACCGCAGTCCATCCTGTCCGACCGGGGTCGCCAATTCATCTCGAGCTTCTGGCAGAAGCTGCTGGGCATCCTGAACGTCAAGATCAACTTAGCGTCGGCACGACACCCGCAGACCAACGGACAAGCGGAGAGGGTCGACGCCATTATGCAGCAGTACCTGAGATGCTACGCGAATCAACAGCCCTCGACCTGGGTGGACTACCTACCGCTGGCCGAGTTTGCCTACAACAACACGAAGCACGTGTCCACGGGGGTGACACCGTTCTTCGCCAACAATGGGCGGCATCCCAGAACCTTCTCGGGATTAGAGAAAGTGGGGGAGGGGGAGACACAGGGAGCAGAGGCTTGGGCAGCGGAATTACGGGAAGTCCACGAGCAGCTCCGAAGGCATTTAGAACTAGCAAAACACGCATACAAAGTGCAGGCAGACAGGCACAGGAGAGTCGGGGAAGACATCCAGGTGGGGGACTGGGTCTGGTTAGCAGCCCAGGCAGTGCCGGCCAGGACGTTAGCTAAGAAGAAGCTCAGACACAAGCAGCTAGGGCCTTACCAAGTCGAGGCACAAATCAATCCGGTAGCCTTCCGGTTGACACTCCCGGAGGGCTCCAGAATGCACCCGGTCTTTCATAGATCAGTGCTTACACCCTACAAGGAACCCCACAGGTTTCAGGCACCAGGGAACACACCAGACCCAACCCGCAAATCGCCAACAGGGGGGGTGTCGCTGAGAGCGGCGCCACTCAACGAGGTCACGGAGATTTTGGACTCGAGATGGGGGGAAGAGGGGGTTGAATATCTCCTCGCCAGGGAAGGTACCCCGGCCAGCGCCAACAGGTGGGTACCGTACTATGCCATGGAGGAGCACTACCTCAAAGACGAGTTCCATGCACTCTTCCCACACAGACCTATGCCGGCAGATTATTTCGACGAATATCTTTTCACACCCACGCTTTCAGCCAGCACGTTCCAGGGGTTCTCATCAGATGAGGAACCAGCACCCGACACACGCTCCCCGGAGGGATCACTCTCGGGGTCTGTCACAGACCGCTCTTATTGGTGGGACGATCAACCGGAGGTGGGGTGGAGCAGGGAACTGCTGAAGGGGCCTTTACAGGCAGCCTCCCCCGAGGCAACGGTGGGGGGGGGGGAGACGGACATGGACGTGTTGGGGGAGGATCCTGGGTTCGAGCACAGCTGCAGAGAGATGGAAGCAGAGGAGATCAACGTCGACGAGCCCATTACGGAATGACCGGACCCAGCCGGCCAGCTGCACACCAGAGGGGAAGAACTGTATCCCGCGCTCACCCCCACAGCGCTGGAGCACCCGGAACCCGCACCTGAAGAGGGGGAGGGGGAAGGGGGGGCTTTGAGGGGGGGATGGATGTCAGGGGCTCAGGAGCAGAGACACAGGGGAGAGAGGAAACGGAGAGCGAAGGGGAGGAATCTGAGGGCAGCGTAGGGGAGTATGACAGTGGCCCGAGAGATTCCATGAGCTTCTCCAGCGATTCAGAAGATTCCCAGAGGGGGGCGCCGATGGCCAGGGCAAGGGGGGTCCCAGGGGGGACACACCAGAAGCAAGGGGCCAGCGGGGACTCCCAAAGCAGCAGCGGGAGATCAGGACCAGTTCCCCCACCAGAGCGGAGTGGGGGGGAAGAGTCCCACGAATCAGGGCCAGCGTCTCCTCCAGTAGGGAGAGAGGATGAGTCAGGGCTGGCCACGCCTTTATCGCAGAGTGAGGGAACGGAGGGGAAGTCAGGTCCAGCTACCCCCCCCCCCGAGGGGGGAAGCAGTGACAGGAGCAGTGAAATGGTCAGGAGAAAGGTTGCCGGCTGGGCGCGCGCACCAAGTTCGAATGTACAGGCGCGCGGGACAGCAGAAAACCCGGATTGGGAACCAGGTCCTAAAGCCCGCCGGAGGCAGGGGGAAGACTCAGGGGACTCAGCGTCAGAAGAGTCTAGAAAGGGGAAGACCTCAGCGGACAAGCGGACCCAGAGGAGGAAAGAGCAAAGGAAGAGGTGGAGCAAGGCTAGAGTCTTAAACTGGTGTCTGGGGGGAGGAGATTCAGACGGAGCTTCAGCGGTCTAGAGTTCAAGATGTAGAGCTGCGCGCCGCGGCTTTGAAATGGAAACTGAACTTCAATAAAGACTTTTGTATATAACAAGAACTGGCGTTGGTCCTTTGTGAGCTGGGACCTCGGGCAGCTCTGACAGTATTGATAATTCAAATACCCCAAGGGTTGGATGTTCAGATAATTCCCAGCGTGGGGGAACTAGCAGGCAGAGCTGTAAGGAAGCCTCACAAGTGTCTGCTATGGCCAGCAAGTCATGTTTTCGATGTGGCAGCAGGTTTCATTTGATAGCAAAGTGTCCAGAAAAGCAACAGGAATTTCAACAGTCCAAGGTCAGTTTCCGGAGCTACAGGGGAAGACGAAGTGAGAACTACAAGAATCAACGATCCAGAGGGGGAGCAGGTGCTGATAAGGGACTATCTGCAATGGCAGCACAACAGAGTCCTAAAAGGAGCCAACAAACCTTGAAGTGGATAATTGACAGTGGAGCAAGTCACAGTTTAGTTCCAGCGACATCTAGTGGCAGCTTGATGAACTGCAAGACATTGCCAGTTGCACAAACTGTGACTATAGCAGACAATAGTAAACGAGAAATGAACCTTAAAGGCACAATTTATGTTAATTGTTTGCAAACTAACCTTCCTGTTTTCGTTCTTCCAGGAATGAAGAATGGACTTTTGAGTGTGTCATGCCTGGTAAAAAGTGGTTTTAGGGTTGAGTTTGAAAATGATGTGTGCACCATTTCGAAACAGGGGAAGGAGCTAGTTAAAATTCCCTGTGAGGATGGGCTTTTTGTTTTGGATGAAGAGCAGTTAGCAGCAGGTAGATGTTCAACAGGTGAAGCACAAGCTAAGTGTGTAAATAAGGTTCCTCATATAGGTTGTGCACATCTACTACACAGAAGGTTAGCTCATATATGCTTTAAGTATGTAAGCAAGATGCCAGATTTAGCTGAGGAGTGTAACATTAAACCCTGTCCAAATTTTCTGGATTGTTGTGCTTGTAAACATGCTAAGGTTAAGACATGTAACTATCCTAGATCTGATAGAGTAAGCAAGAAACCCTTTGAACTTGTGCATACAGACGTGTGTGGCCCTATGCCAGTCAAATCTCTTGGAGGTGCGAGATTTATGCAAATTTTGGTGGATGATTTTTCAAGGGCTAGTTGGGTTTTCTTTCTGAAAGAAAAATCACAAGCAGCTTCCATCCTGATGGATTGGATTGAAGAAGTCGAATGTAAATTTGACACCAGGGTGCGTAAAATACAATCAGATCGTGGTGGGGAATATGTGAACCACACGCTGGAGACGTGGTTAAAAAGGAAAGGTATAGTTCATAGACTTACCAATCCCTATTCACCACAGGAGAATGCAGTTGCCGAAAGAAAATTTCGAACATTACAGGAAGCCATTGCTGCTTTGCTGTTTGATTCTGGACTTCCACAGCGGTTTTGGGCTGAGGCTGCACTGTATGCGAATTATACTTTTAACAGAGTGTACAATAGCACAGTAGGCAACACTCCTTACTTCATGCTATTTGGAAAAAAACCAAAAATTGATCATCTAAGAGTTTTTGGATGTTGTCCTTATGTGCTGGTGCCTAGGGCACAACGTAGGAAAGGCGATCCTAGATCTAAAGAAATGCTTTTCTGTGGTTATCAAGCAAACACAAAAGCTTGGAGATTTGTGAATGTAGAAGGCAATCAAACAAAAATCACAATCAGCAGAAGTGCGGAATTTTGTGAACAGGATGGTTGGAAAGTTTTGAGGAGGTTGAGCAATTACCCCAGGAGGAGGCCAGTAGGTGGCGTGAGGCCATGCAAAAAGAGTTGAATTCTATGAAAGAACTGGGTGTGTTTTCCATCACCAAACTGCCAGAAGGTACCAAGGCAGTAAGTTGTAGGTGGGTGTACAGGATAAAGACAACAGCGACGGGGAAACCAGAGTACAAAGCAAGGCTTGTAGCTCGAGGTTTTACACAAAGAAAGGGGTTACATTATTCCGAAGTCTATGCACCCACTTCAAGGAGTGAAACTCTTCGGGCACTATTAGCAGTTGCTGCTCAGAAAGGGTTCAAAGTGAATCAATTTGATGTCTCTACAGCTTATCTTCATTCAGACTTGGCTGAAGAGCTCTATATGGAGCTACCGCCAGGATTGAAAGTTGGTAAATCAAATCAGGTATGGAAACTACATAAATCTATTTATGGACTCAAGCAATCTGCTCATAATTGGAATGAGTGTTTGAATGACGTTTTGGTAGGCATTGGTTTTAGCAGGAGCAAGGCTGACAATTGCTTATATTTCAGAGGTTCAGGAGATGCTCAAGAATCTTTGCTTGTTTATGTAGATGACCTGATTTATACTTCAAAGACACAATAACAAGTAAAAAAACTAGCCAAAGAGTTAAATAAACACTTCAAAGTTAAGAATCTTGGTGATGTGAAGGTCTGTCTTGGTGTTCAGATAGATAGGACCAAAAATGGCAGTTTTCTACTGAATCAAAAAGGCAAGATATTGCAAATGTTGAAAAAGTTTGGCATGACGGAGTGTGCAGGTGTTAGAACACCAATGGAAATGGGTTTTGTAAAAGACAATGAGTTCAAGGATAGTGCTGAATTGAAGTGTGCTGAAATCTCAGTCAGCACTGGGAAGCTTACTTCATCTTTCGCAATGGAGTAGACCAGACATTGCTTACGCTGTTAACTTACTCAGCAGAGAAGCTTCAAAACCTAGTGTAAATGCATGGAAAGGAATTCAAAGAGTGTTAAGATATTTACAATACACCAAAGATTTTTGCCTTGAATTATCTTCTGAAGGACAAGCACAGATTACTTGTTGGGCAGATAGTGATTGGGTAAATTTAAAGGATAGAAAATAAGTGTCTGGCTGTGTAATAAAATTTGGTAACTCTCTGATTGGGTGGAGATCCAAGAAACAGAACCTGATTGCTTTGTCGTCAACAGAAGCTGAGTTCTGTGCCTTATCTGAGTTATGCAGAGATCTAGAATTTTACAAATGCTTGGCACAAGAGATGTATGAAAAGGCCATCACTCCAATCACTGTATGGGGTGATAATCAACCGTGTCTTAAGTTAGCACAAAATGGGCAGTTTAAAGGTCGTACAAAACATTTGGATATCCGCTTTCAAAATGTTTGTCAAACGGTAAAAGCAGGAATTGTTAAATTAAATTACTGTCCCAGTCATGAAAATCAAGCTGATGGTTTTACAAAACCGCTTGGGTTTCAGCGGCATGAAAACTTTTGTGAAGAAATGGGTCTGAAGTAATTTTGTTTTTGTGTTGCCAGCGAGAGGGGGTGTTAGGGTGTGAAACCTAAGACGCTGGCAAGTTAGCAATGTCATGTGACTTTAAGTAGTCAAGCTCGTTAAGTTGTTAAGTTGCTCAGTATATAAAGAGTGTTTGTTTTCTCTGCCTGTGGGGCGTGAAGCAAAAATGTCTGAAAGCTCCGGAGGTGTTTCTGTTATCTTTCTGCAATAAACCTGTCTTTGGAAAGACAGGCTTCCCTGTGTCGTTATTTCTTTGCTGCTGAGACTCTGAAGCTTGTACTGCAACAAGAATCTCTGCACTGGACTTAATTAATGCTCTGCAAAGAGAACTGTTGCTGGTTGCGCAGTGGAAGCGTTTACTGGACCAGTACACAGACTCTCTTAGTTTTGGCATGAGTGAGGCAGGGGGAATTTTTTTACCAAGCTGGACCTCAGGGGACCTACAACCTGATTAGGGTGCGAGAGGGAGACAAATGGAATACGAGCATGTTCACCCCCCTTAGGGCATTTGAATATCTCGTCATGCCGTTTGGATTGTAATCGGGATCTGCCTGCTTTCAAGCCTTTATGCACCACGTGTTGGGCCCCCTGCTGTACAAGAATTGCATGGCCTTTTTGGATGACGTTTTAATCTTCTCAGAGAATGAAGCACAACACGTGGAAGACGTCAGGCAGGTGCTGGAGAGATTGAAGAAGCATCAGATGTGGGTCAAGCTGGAAAAATGCCAATTCCATGCTTGTGAGGTCGAGTTCCTGGGGTACCGACTGTCGGACAAGGGGTTGGCCATGGACCCGGAGAAGGTGAAAGCAGTGCTGGACTGGAAGAGCCCCAAGACAAAGAAGGATGTGCAGCAGTTCCTGGGGTTCAGCAACTTCTACAAGAACTTTATTAAGGACTTTGCGCACCTAACCACACCAATAACTGATTGTCTCAGTGGCAAGAAGAAGTTTGTGTGGACCAGGGAAGCACAGCAGGCCTTTGAAAGTCTGAAAAAGGCCTTTGCATCAGAGGAGCAGCTGCTGCACATGGATCCTGGGAAGCCTTTGAGGGTGGAGACAGATGCTTCCAACCGAGCCATCGGAGCAGTGCTGTTGCAGCAAGGCCCGGGGGAGGACTGGAGGCCTTGTGCCTTTTTCTCCCAGAAGCTGAGCAAATCAGAGCAAAATTACACTATTTATGACAAAGAGTTGCTAGCCATATACATGGCTTTTAGGCAGTGGAGACACTTTTTGATCGGGGCGCAGCACCATAACCAGGTCCGAACGGACCACAAGAACCTGGAATACTGGTGGACAGCATGCGTGCTCAACCAGAGACAAGTCAGATGTTTGGAGGCCTTCTCACAATATAACTTTAAGATACAGTACGTCCCGGCGGCGGCGGGGGGGGGAGAGAAATGAGAGCAGATGCACTTTCCAGGAAGCTGGAGTACATGGAAGGGGAAGGACCGCCTGTGGCCAGACAAATGTTCCAAGAGGACAGATGGTCATGTGGACAGATGGTCATGTGGGGGAGCACTGACAGGGGAGGAGGAATGGGTTGGCCTCACCAGAGACGATGAGTTTGCTCAGACTAAAATTAGGGAACTTAGAGATGGAAAGGGGGGAAATGGGGGTTTCAAGGAGAAAAGAGGGCTCTTGTACTACAAAGGGGCACTATATGTACCGGGAGAGCCACTGAGGGTCAAGATCCTAAGACAGCTCCATGACAACCCCACAGCTGGGTATTTTGGGCAACATAAGACCATGTTACTAGTCACCAGGCAGTTCTGGTGGCCCAAGGTAAGGGAGGATGTACAGGAATATGTCCGAGGGTGTGACAGGTGTCAGAGGGCCAAAGGGCCAAGAGCAGCACCGGCGGGATTACTGGAACCCTTACTGACACCAGGGAGGCCCTGGGAGGTGGTGTCCATAGATTTTATGACAGTTCTGCCCAGGTCAAGAGGTAAGATGGCAGTGATGGTGGTGGTCAATCAGCTGACCAAAATGTGTCATTTCGTGGCATGCTCCCATGTGGTGACAGCCGAGGAGACTGCCAAGCAGTTCGTGGACCACGTTTTTCGACTGCACAGGCTCCCATCGAGGGTGGTCTCCGATCACGGAAGACAGTTCACCTCACGGTTCTGGCGTAAACTCATGAGCTTATTACAGGTAGAGGTGAGCTTCTCGACGGCAAGACACCCGGAAACCAACGGGCAGGCCGAGAGAGCGAACGCCATATTGCAGCAGTACTTACACTGCTACATCAGTCAGAGGCAGAATGATTGGATGTAGAAATTAGTGCTGGCTGATTTTGCATACAATAATGCTGAACATGTGTCCACAGGGATGAGTCCCTTTATGGCCAACTATGGGTGTCACCCCAGGGATTTTCCAGGATGGGGGGAGTCTTGAATAGGTTTATTGCTTTATTGTTCGGCGTCCAGCACGCTTCCCCCTGCGAGCCTCTGCAGGTCATAAAGCAATTAGCAATTAGCAAAGTTGCACAGCGGTCGTGTGACGAAAGAGCAGTAAATCAGTCCCAAACGTTTCTTCTGTCCTAAAGTCTCTTTATTGAAACAAAATAACGTATTTACAAACTCCAACTTCCATCTGAGTTAAGCTGCATCTTCTCTCTCTGCTTGCAGCGTCGAAACAGACTGCTTTCGATTTCCACTCAGCTCACAGCATTCCAAGCTGCTTTCGTCACGTCCTGGCTTACTTCTCTTGTAAGCCCCACCTCTCAGGCTCGAGGCATAGAAGGTTAACCCTTCTCTACACCCAACACCCCCTCTTGTCTCGCGCCTGAGGGGACAATCGACCCTTGGTCGTCCCAAACCCAGACCTTCGCAAAACTCTCCATATCTTTGGAAGGAGAGTGGCTTCGTGAACCCATCAGCTAGGTTCTTGGCAGAGGGACAATACTTCAGTGCAACTAATCCCTCCTGAACACTCTGGCACACATTCTGGAAGCAAATGTCTAGGTGTTTAGTTCTGGCCTTGAACTGACCTGTCTCTGCCAAACGCAGGCATGGTTGATTGTCCTCGAAAACACGAATCGGTAGACAATCCACTCCACAGAGTTCCTGCACCAAGCAAGCATAGAACTCTACTTCTCTGCATACCTCTGAAAGAGCACTGAACTCAGCCTCAGTGGATGAGAGCGCTATAAGACTTTGCTTCTTGGACCTCCATCCAACTACTGAGTTTCCAAACTTCACCACTAGGCCAGACACAGACTTGCGATCCTCAAGATTAGCCCAGTCCGAGTCCACAAAACAAGTCAGTTTGACTTCTCCTTGTGCTGGCAACCTAAGACAAAAGTCTTTGGTTTCCTGCAAATACCTCAGAACTCTCTTGATGCCATTCCAGGCTTGCACACTAGGGTTTGAAGCTTCCCTGCTGAGCAGATTGACAGCAAACGCTATATCAGGTCTGCTCCACTGGGACAAGTACAGCAAACTCCCTAGGGCTGACTGAAACACTTCAGCATTTTCGAACACAGCGTGTTCTACTTGCTGGCTGTCCTTCACAAAACTAGTCTCCATAGGACTTCTCACTCCTGCACAATCACTCATCCTGAACTTCTGAAGCAGTTGCTCAATTTTGCCTCTCTGGCTGAGCAAGAAGCTTCCATCCTGTGCTCGGTCAACACTGACACCTAGATAAGTTTTGACAGCACCAAGCTGCTTAAGCTTGAACTGTTTACCTAGCTTTCTGGCAAACCTCTCTGCCTGTTCACCTGTCTCTGAGAAGTATAACAAATCATCAACCCAAATCTGCAAATACTCTTGTGTTGCACCTGGTCCTCACAAATAAAGGCAACTATCAGCAACACTTCTTCTGAAACCTAGCTCTTCTAAGGCTTCATTCAGGCACATGTTCCAGTTTCTGGCAGATTGCACAAATCCATCTATGGATTACGTCAATCTCCACACAACACCCTGCCTCAAGTTCTCAAACCCCGGAGGAGGAATCATGTACAGCTCCTCCTGGAGATCTGAGTTTAGGTAGGCAACATCCACATCAAAGTGGTTTACCTTCCAGCCTCTCTGTGCTGCACAAGCTAAAAGCATTCTCAAAGTCTCCGCTCGTGACATTGGCGAATACACCTCCGTGAAGTGTATTCCCTTTCTCTGAGTGAATCCTCGAGCAACTAATCTTGCTTTGTACTGTGGCTCTCCAGTGTCAGTGGGTTTCAAGTGGTAAACCCACCTGCAACTCACAGCCTGCTTTCCCGGTGGCAACTCTGTGACTGAGAACACACCTAGGTCTTCCATGGACTTCATCTCTTTGTCCATTGCCCTGTGTCACTTACCTGCTTCTTCCTCAGGTAAACTCTGAATATCTTCAAAGGATTCAGGTTCACATCTGGCTGAACCTACCCAGACGCCTGAAGCGTCATACCGATCAGGAGGCCGCCTCGTCCTCGCTGATCTCCTCAGTGTGAATCCTGGTGACCCTACTGCTTCACTGGGTCCAGCTAAATCATCCTCAACTTCAGTGTCTTCCCCCTCTGACCTGCTGCGCCTCTTGGGCCTTACAGCTGGTCCAGCAGGTGAGGAAGGCTCACTCTTGGGCTCAGACTTGACACTTGCCTGAGGAGGTGTTCTAGGTTCCCTCCTCTGAGGGATCCTGAGCTGTCCCTGCCTTGGACTCTGTCCCTGTGGTGGACCCTGTTGCTCTGGACCGTGGTCCCCAGCAACAAGTTCCTCTTCCTCCTCAACGTCTGAGTCATAGAACGGCTGTGGAATCACGTCTGGATTAGCGTGCAGACGTTTCCACCCGGCTTGCTCACAGAACTCAGCGCTATTGCTGATAACCAACTTTGACTGGTTTCCACTTGGGTACGCAAACCACCAGGCCTTTGAGCCAGGCTCATACCCTACAAAGATCATTCTTTTAGATCTTGGCTCACCTTTCTTGCATAGAGCCTTTGGAATAAGCACCCAGGCCTCACAACCAAACACACAAAGGTAGTGTACCTTAGGCTTCTTTCCATGCAGCAAGAAATAAGGTGTATTTCCTACACTAGAGTTGTACACTCTATTCTGCGTATGAACCACAAATCTCCAGGCCTCAGACCAATATTTCTGGGGTAGCCCTGCGTCCCACAGGATCGCAGACACAGCTTCCTCCACCGTCCTGTTCTTTCTCTCTGCCAGCCCATTCTGTTGCGGAGAGTAAGGAGCGGACAGTCTGTGGCTAATTCCCTTCTTCCTGAAGAAATCCTGTAAAGCAGAACCAGTGAACTCAACACCTCTGTCACTTTGAAAGCCATGCACTTTGGTGGAAAAGGTTACCTCAACTGCGGTGATCCAATCCCTGATCATTTTAGCCGCCTCCCTTTTCGTTTTCAGAGCAAAGGTCCAAGCAGACCTCGAAAAATCATCAACCAGAAGCAGAGAATACTTTGATCCCCCCAGTGACTCAACTGGCATGGGTCCACACAGATCTGCATGAATTAATTCAAAGGGTTGTGTGGTCTGTCTCTCTGACTTTGGATAGGAGCATGTCACAATTTTCACCTGTTTACATGCATTGCAGTCTAAAAATTTGTCACAAGTATTAAATTTGCACCCTTGTGTCAGTTCTGGTGCTTTCTTAAGATACCCCCAATTCAGATGGGCGAAGCGCCTGTGCCAAATATGCGAACAACCATGGTGGGGCGCTACATTCACACATTGCCCCTTCGCATCTTTGGTGTCATCCTCTTCTGTTGACAAAGGCACATTTACAACAAACAAATTGCCTTTAGACTGCACTGTGTACACGTGTTTCCCATCCTTGGAAAATTCACATTTGGTACCTGCAAAAGACACATGATAACCATCAGTGAGTAAATCTTGCACACTTAACAGTTAGTTAAACCGGGCACTGCATAAGCTTTGACTTCATGCTTAAGAAAGGGACAGAAGAAAAAGCCTGTCTCGGTTAGTCTTCTTCTGCTTCCATCCGCGATCGTCACAAACCTATCAGTTTTTACTGTCCTGCAATTTCTTAAAAGGCCACTAGATGGCACTAGCGTGTTTGTGGCTCCAGAGTCGATGACAACAGTAAGAAAGTCTTGTTGTTGACATTCCTGGGTCGCCAGGGCAACAATCTCCTCGCTACCCCCCTCCTTGGGGCCTCTGCAGATGTCCTCTCTGGTTGTCACAGCAACAGACTCCCCCCCCCCCCCGGCAGGGAGACTTGCCCACAACCTTCACAGCTTCCGTAGATGCAACTCTCTCAGTTGCCTTGGAGACTGGACTTGTCTCAGCATTCTCATGCAGCTCTGAAGCTCTTATCTTTGTTTGCTCCAGGTGGCCAACCTTGAAGCCTTTAGCTGAATTCAGCTTCGCACGACTTGACTCCAGCTCACACTGTAAACAACTCTTGGCAGCTTTTGGAGAAAGAGGCGTCTCTGAGCTTTCACTGCTCACTGCCCCCCCACTCCTCACGGGGCTTCCAGGACGTTTGCCTGCACCCCCTCTGATGGGTATGGGGCTCCCAACTCTTGGCCTCTCTCCTGCCTCCTCACACAGACACGTTGCAGCATCCATACAGCTCCCAGGCTCAGCAAAAGCACCAGCTGCATTGCCTGCAACAGCAACAGTCCCTTCGCCCCCCTGTGGGGGCTCCCAGCTCCTCCCAGCTGTGCATTGGCTCTCAAGAATGTGGCCGGCGCCATCTTGCCTCTCTTTCCTTGGGGCAGCCACGTCTCGGCCCTTGCTTCCTGTTGGTTTCTATTTCCCTCACTGAGCAGCAAATGCAGTCACAAGGCTTTGTTTTGCATTCCACAGTCAGAGTTACTGTTGGGTTCCCACGGGAATGCGAGACTGGATGTGACGTTCACTGGTTTCCTGTTTTTCACTGTTCTCTCGGTGTTCTTTGTTTCCGAGAGGTGTTGCTTCTCTGCACTCGCAGAGGCAAGATGCATGTTTGTATTCTCTCAGCATAGAAGTGTAAATAAAGTTAAGAATGTGGCAGATACTGCTTATCCTTCCGCTGTGTGTGTGACGACGCTCTGCTTGGGCTCCAGATAAGACGAGCCTGTATCAGCTTCAGCTTCAGATGGGCCGAAGCTGGTCAAAACCTCACATTTTTTTTTGGTTCCAGGCCCAGAAAAACGCAATCAAACTGAAGAATGGTCGCTGGCAAAGGAACAAAGAAACAAAGGATCAGAATGCCAGCAGCGGCAGAGGGACGGATCGGATGTTATCTGCGCGTCAAGATGATTGATGAGAGGTATGTGCTCATGCTCCGGGCAGCCTGCCAGCTCCTAATTAATAGCTTTATGGCTGGACTTTGAACTATTAAAGCCGTTTGCCGTGGCACAGGCTCACAGGTTTGGGAGGCTTGAAAAGCGAAAGTGCTTTTGCAGAGTGCTATTGGAAGCTGCAGTAAACACAGACGCAGCTTGTTTAAAGCAGCTTGATTTAATGACGCAGAAGGCTAATGCCAGAGTCATGGCGGCCCTTTGGGATGCTTTTGGGATTCCAAAGCTCAATAAGAATTATGGGGAGTGGGTACTCTACGCAGAGGCTCTTCTGCGAAAAGAAGGTCTGTTTACAGTTATTACAGACAATCCCCCAGCTCCAATATCAGATGAATGGGCAGCTAAGGATTCCAAAGCAAGGGGAACTCTTACATTGATAGTCTCCCCAGAAGAGCTCTGTCTGTTGCGTGATAAGACCTCAGCCAGAGAAATTTGGGACACTTTCAGAGATTCTCATTTGAGGACAGAAGCTGGTGCTTCTTTGTTCTACTATGCTAGCTGCATGGGTAAGGGGGAGTCTTCACAGACGTCATCCCAGAATGCAGTGGAACCACCAGATGGCGCCAAAGCTTTGAAGGCAGTAAAATGCTACTCGTGTGGACGTCTAGGCCATATGAAGAGGGAATGCAGATTTCCCAGGGCCAAGACAGAGCAGCGCAGCGAAAGCTCATCGCGTGGAAAAGGCAAAGGCAAAGGTCCGGTGTCCAGGACAACGCAGCACAAGGCAATGGTCTCACGCTTCACTCCAAAGGTTGCAAAGGTCCAGAAGACGTCTAGATCTTTCTTCGTGGTGGATACGGGTGCAACGCACCATTTATGCAACAATAAGCGACTGTTCGTGTCTTTTACACCTCAGGAAGGTGCGATTCACCAGGCGGATGACCACACGATCTCCAGTCAAGGCTACGGAACAGTTGTTCTTCCCACCCCAGCTTCACAAGCCTCTCGGAGTGATTGCCAAGCGGCCTCTGGCCTTCTTGCACCCAGGACAACTGGCACTAGATGAGCATCCACATTTTCTTTTAAAGACTTCAAAGCCCTTTCTCACACGCTTCGCGTTGACCGTCCATAACCTCTTGAATATGTTTATTGCTTTATTGTTCGGCGTCCAGCACGCTTCCCCCTGCGAGCCTCTGCAGGTCGTAAAGCAATTAGCAATTAGCAAAGTTGCACAGCGGTCATGTGACGAAAGAGCAGTAAATCAGTCCCAAACGTTTCTTCTGTCCTAAAGTCTCTTTATTGAAACAAAATAACGTATTTACAAACTCCAACTTCCATCTGAGTTAAGCTGTATCTTCTCTCTCTGCTTGCAGCGTCGTAACAGACTGCTTTCGATTTCCACTCAGCTCACAGCATTCCAAGCTGCTTTCATCACGTCCTGGCTTACTTCCCTTGTAAGCCCCACCTTTCAGGCTCGAGGCATAGAAGGTTAACCCTTCACTACACCCAACAGGGAGGAGGAATGGAGTGTTCCGGCGGCAGAGCAGTTTGCAGAACAGATGGAGGCTTTGCACCAGCAGCTACAATTAAACCTGGAAAGAGCTAAAGAAGTATATAAAAAGCAGGCGGACAGGCATCGCAAGCCAGGAGAGGTCATACAGGTGGGGGACACGGTGTGGTTGTCGTCTCAGGGGTTGCCCTTACGGGGGGTTTGCAGAAAACTGCAGCCTAAACTGCTGGGGCTCTTTGAGGTAATCCATCAGGTCAACCCAGTGGCGTTCAAGCTAAAACTGCCGGACAGCATGAGAATACATCCGGTGTTTCATAGGTCCTTACTTTTGCCTTACAGGGAGGGGCACAGCTCTACGGAAAGGGACGAAGGGGTCCCACTCATCCACTCGTAGAGAGGGCACCAGATAGAGTACTTGGTGGCCTGGGAGGGGGAACCCAGCTCAGAAAACACGTGGGTTCTCGCAGGCTCCATCACAGAAGAATATCTGGTCGAGGAGTTCCATGCTCTGTTCCCACACAAGCCAAAACCCCAAGGGAGGTTCTTTAACAAAGTGTTCGGACCCACTGACGATGAGGGGGACTTCGTAGGCTTTCCATGCTCAGGGGAGGAGGAGGGACCCCGGGACGAGGTCAGGGGGTTGTCTGAGAGGGAGGAATCTGACTGGGACTTCCTGTTGGCTAGGAGAAACACGGGAAGATGGGAAGCAGTTTTTGAATCCATGGAGGACGACGACCATTCTTTCTGGGGTTTTCTTCCCTCTCCTACTGACGGCCAGGAGGGAGAGGCTGTTAGAGACCCCACCAACGCGGAGGGGGGTCTGGAGGGGGGGTGGATGTCAGGGAACTGCCATCAGCTCAGAGGCAGGAGGTGGAAGGGCTGTTGGGTTACAGGGAGCCGCCAATGATCATGAAAAGCAGCTCGTCCTCCGGGGAGGAGCGAAGCCATGCCTCCAGTGGGGAAGGGATGCAGGGCTCGGAAGATGCAAGGGAGAGCTGCAACACCAAACCTGAGCAAAGGGGGGGGGGTAGCAGGTCCCTCTTTGCCCCTGCCCTCTCTGCGCAGATGGCTTACGTGCAGAGAGGGGAGGCATAGGATGGGGGTCAAAAAACTGCTCTGCTGGGGAAAGTTTAAGGTCCGCCCACTCCCCGATTCTGTTAGCGACTGAGCAGACATGGAATTGACTTGATCTGCATTGTGAACATTTTGGACAGATAATAAAGCCTTGAAAAGACCATTGGGGAGTCTTGCCTAATTGCTCTTGAGCAACCACGCGGGCATACATAACATTTTGCGTTTTTAGGGTGAATGTCCATGCACACCGAAAAAACGCGAAATGAACTGAAATAAGCCCAAACAAAGCTTATTCGTCTTCTTTCTATGCATTTTCACCCCCAAAACACATGCTATTCTTTTTTTAGGTTTATTTCACTTCCTTTTGTGTTTTTTGTGTGAATATGTATGCACACCCAAAAAACACGCAACACAGTGAAAGAAACCTGAAATAAGCTTATTTGTCTTCTTTCTATGCATAGTAACCCAAAAATCACATGTTTTGCTTTGTTTGGACTTACTTCACTTCGTTTTGCGTTTTTAGGGTGAATATGCATGCACAACCTAAAAGCACGAAACGAAGTGAAATAAGCCCAAACAAAGCTTATTTGTCTTCTTTCTATGCATATTGACACAAAAAAACACGTGTTTTGCTTTGTTTGGGCTTCCTTTACTTTGTTTTGCGTTTTTTGAGTGAATATGCATGCACTCCCAAAAAGCATGAAATGAAGTGAAATAAGCCCTAACAATGCTTTTTTCAGCTTCTTTCTAGGCATATTGACCCAAACAACAATTAATTTGCTTTGTTTGGGCGTACTTCACTTCATTTTGCGTTTTTAGGGTGAATATGCAATCACACCCAAAAAACACGCAACGCAGTGAAATAAACCTGAAATAAGCTTATTTGTCTTCTTTCTATGCATATTAACCCCAAAATCATATGTTTTGCTTTGTTTGGAGAGGAGGAGAGAGTGGTGGGAAAATATTGTTAAAAAGGTGTAGTCATAGGTATATCAGTGTATCCGAAACTGAATTTTCAAATTGTGTTATTAGTGTTATTATGGTTTTTGTAGTATGTGTCTTTTGCGGTTGTTGTTTGCAGTGAAAAAATGATTAAATAATAATAATAAAAAGGTAGGAGCTGGGGTTCTGCCTCAGCTTTGGCTGGTCTGCATGCCTGCAAATGAGCCTGCAGTTTCTCTGCAGAACAATTCAGCCAAACTGGTGAGACGCTGAAGCTCTCCCTTTTGCCTTCCTACATACTGCCTTGCAGATGGTGAAGCAGTCTTAGAGGGGAGACGGATAACTGCTGAAGCTAGGAGTGTGACTGTTCTGCCATCAGAGGGGAAACTGAAAGGGAAGGTAGGCAGTCAATCAGTCAGAGGTCTCACAATTATATCACCCCCTGGAGTTTGAAGGCTGTGATTTGCGATCTATTGCCTGCTCAATTTATTTTATACTGTTATAGCGATGTGGATTTAATATTGATTTGGACGATATATCAGTATACAGCACAGACCTATTTCCAGCAGTTTGACTTCTGAATTCTGCCTGTCATCAGACTGTTAATGGTACAGAAACCCTGTCATTAAAAAGTTGAAACTCTGGGTGGGAGCTTGTTTATCAAATAAGAACAAAACCAGAGTTGCTATAATATACTTAACTATGCTTATTGGTTTGTTAAAGCCTTGATTCAGTTTACTCATGTTTTTTGCCTCTTGGCATACAACGGGGTGTTGTAAGGATTAAAAGAATACAGACCTGCAGCATCTGAACAGTTGAGCACAATGCAAACACTTATTATGGTTACTACCGTATATTTAATTTGTAATTGTTTTTGTCAGGGAACTGCCATCGGCTCAGAGGCGAGAGATAGAAGGGCAGTTGTGTTACAGGGAGCCTCTGAAAATCTTGCAAAGCAGTTCCTCTTCTGGCGAGGAGGAAAGCCCCACCTCCAGTGGAGAAGAGGTGCAAGGGCCAGAGGATGCTAGGGAGAGCCTTAACACTGAGCCTGAGCAAGCCGGAGAGGAGGGAAGCACGCCCTTGCCATTGCCCATCTTGCACAGTAGTCTGAGGCGCAGGGAAGGGCAGAAACGGCTGGGGGTGACGAAACTTTTATGTTGGGGCAGGTACAAAAACAGACCACTCCCGGATTCTGCTAGCGATTGAGCCAGACATGAACTTATGACGCTCTCCACTGTAAAAAGTTTGCACCAAAATAAAGCCTGTAAAAGACAGATCGGAGTCCTGCCTGGTTACTCTCGAGCAACCGCAACAGCACCTGACAGTTTTCATTGCTATTTTAACTGTTAACTGTTGCACTGTTTGAATGCACTTGCTTTACTCTATTTTTATATGTTGGTGCTTATTTTAATGTTTCAGTGAAATCCTTCTATTGTGCATATTTATTACAAGCTTATGTATTATTTTGTAGTTGGGTTTATAGTTGTAAGCGGCTTAGAGGCTGGCTTTGGCAATTAGGCAGCATATAAATTCATTAAGAATACTGTGGATTATTATTACTATGATGCTGAACTGGAAAGAAGTTTGAGAGAGAAAGTGAAACTACTACTGAGGAATGGAGATGGGAGAGTAGATTATCAGAAGAGTGGCTGTGGAGAAGAGGAGGGAGGGGCAGTAGAAATATAGTTTCAGGAGCAGTTTCACCTAAATAATGGGCGCTGGAAAGAGAGGAGGGCCCAAACCTCTCCAAAGCAGCTTTCCAGCACCTCATTACGTAAGCAAGAAAGTAATGCCCACAAACAGAATGAAGTAAACTTGGAACTTGCCAGCCTCCCCCCCCCCCACAAACAAATATCATTTTGCTTAAAAAAACACACACCCATACACACCCCATCTCTTCTTTCAGCTCTTCTCTTCTGAAATAAGGGGGTGGTGCCAAAGTGGAGTGGGGGAAGATGATGGCGTGGAGGAATAAGCGGACCCCGTCTCTGAAAACCTGCCTCATAAAATGAAGAGTGAAGGGCTGCTGGCTTAAACACAAGCCACTCTGCAGGGGGTGGACTGAAAAATCAGCTTCTTCAGCCTTCGGGATCGTGGATGGAGGGTTGGGACTGCCTTGTTTTTCAGGGTGGGTTTTTGCTTCCACAGAGGGATTGGACTTGCTTTGTAGCTTATGCAAACAGAACCACAATAGGGGGGAATTAAGGATGATATGTTTTTTGATAAAATGTTTTGTTGAAATTCCTAATAAAAAATACTTTAAAAAAAAAAACAAACAAAAAAAACCCAACGAAGTTATAACTCCAATAAGGAATTCAGCAGGCCAGCCGCACAATCAACCTGTCATCAACAATACATTCAAGGTCTTATCATGGAATGTGGTGGGGTGGTCCCCCAAGTTAGTAGATATGAATTTTAAAGAATTCTGCATAAATTTTGATATTCTCTGCCAACAAGAAACTTGGGTGTCCTCACTAGATTTCACCTCCCTTCCAGGTTAGGCTGTATACACTCTCCTCTCTATAAAATCTGATGTTAAGGGTTGACCCCATGGTGGTTTAGCAACCATGGTCTCAGTCAATTCTAACCCAACTATCCAACAATTAGATGTTGGGTCTAGTAGTAATATTTTAACTCTCCAAATTGATTGGCCCAATGGTGTGAATCTTATTTTGATTAATGTTTATTGTCCCCTGCGAAATTCAAAGTATGAGGGTGCATTTAGTTGCTCTGATCTAGACAAAGTGCTTACATTCCTATTATTTATTGACCAGTTAATTTTATTGGCAGGAGATATGAATGCCAGAGTGGGCCCAAACAATTTTAAAATGGCTGAAAAAATGGGTTTAACTCCAGAAGAATTGAATCATTTCCCTATCAGAAACTCTAAGGACCTGGGAATCAATGAGGCTGGCCAATCACGTCCCCCCCTCATCTTTAAATTCCATCTGTTTCTATGTAATGGGTTAGATAAAGCCCCAGAATCTGACCATTATACATACATAGGACCAAAGGGGGGAAGTGTGATAGATTATTTGATCCTCTCACAACCAGCCATCTCACTGTCGATTTTAAAGTCCTGACCAAACCTGAAAGTGATCATATGCCAATCCAACTATCTCTCCTATCCCAGTTCAGCCCAATACCACCCTCAGAAAAAGGGTAGAAAAATAATTATAATTATTTTTAAAAAGAAGCTTATTTTTTAAAAAAAAGAAGCTTCCATAAATTCCTTTCTTATATCATCTGACTCAACCTGACTCATCCAAATCCCATGAAAATCTTTGATAAATTAGTCCTGGAAAATGAGACCTTTCGTGGTCAACTCTAAACCCAACTATTCAGTTAAACAACTTAACTATGGCTGGTTTGATGCACAATGCATCACTCAGATTAACATTATAGCAAGAGCTATAAAGAAATTGAGATTAGAAGATTCACTAGAAAATTATATGCAATATATACACCTCCTAAGAGAATATAAAAAATTACTCAGGAAAAAATGGAAAAGCAAATCTCTCATACTTGGATGGAGTTAGACCACGCTTCCATGGAAAGGGATTCAACTAGATTCTGGGCCCTGGTGGCAAAAGGGACAACAACAGCATCTCTGCACAATGCCATGCCCACTTTTCTTCTCCCTTCATTCAGTCTAACCTAGGAACCTCCTTGAATTCCCATTATAACAAAGATATTGCTGCCCTGAATGGAACCCAGTAACTGATGATGAAATAAATGTCTTGATTAACTCCCTCCCTACCAAAAAAGCTCCTGAAGAAGATCTGCTCCCTGGATAATTATTTAAATCAAACCCAGGTTGGTGGTCCCCAGTCCTTGCTTCATTGTTTACCCATATCAGTCATCATGGGAAAATTCCCCAAAGATTGGGGTAAGTATAGTTGTCCCCATTCACAAAAATGGTTCCAAGGCTGACCCAAAGAATTTTAAACCAATCAGCCTACTGAGTATCATGTCAAAATTATACTAAAAGTATCTGTTGGGTAAGTTGGAGTCATGGGCCACTGCAAATGTGGTTATTGCTGAAGAACGATCAGGGTTTATGAAGGGTAAATCCACAATAAACCAATGTTTTGTCCTTCACCATGTGATCCAAAAATACTCACAAAATGGTAAGAAAGAGTTGTATGCCGCTTTTGTGGATCTTACTTCTGCCTTTGACCTGATAGACAGGGGACTGTCTATGAGGAGATTTCACCCCTCCCATACCCAAGAATCTCCTGAGAATCTCCTGAGGTCTCTGCTGACTCTACAGAGAGGAGGAGCAATGTACTGCTCTCTACTTAATTAGTCAAGTGAGTGAGTCAGTCTCTCTGTGAGAGAGAGAGAGTCAGTCAGTGTGTCGGAGAGAGAGTGAGTGCAAGAGATCGTGTTTAGTGATAAGATTGCTGCTAAGAGCAGCTGCAGGCACTCAGAGAATAGCATTGATGTATGCTTAGAATATTTAGCTCTGTATATAGTTTTGTATTATAGCTGTAGTTATAGAATAAAAGGAAGATACTCTACAGAGCTGCTCTCCGAGTGGTTTATACTCTGCAAGACTCTGCAAAACGCTGCTGCGCAACGACTGTATAATTGAGACAGTGAATCCGGTGCTCTCAGCTCCAAGCTGTGAGTCCACAGCACTGTGACCTGTTCCTGTGGGAAAGGAGGTCTCTGGCAGTGCTACCCAGCTTGCCTAGCCCAGTCGGGGCTGTAGTGCATGAGTCCAGTTGGTACACTGGCTCAAGGGCGATGCTGACAGTCTTTGGCAAAAGTTAGCCTCCACTAATATTGACAGAAGACTACTCTCTTTAATTCAACTGCTGCATACTCATACTTCGCTTAGGGTTAGACTTGGAACAAATGGGTTGCTATCTGATAATATCCCTACTGACAGGGGAGTCTGACAGGGATGCCTCCTAGCACCCTTTATTTTCATTTTTTTTATAAATGACATTGTTCAAGAACTAAGTCAGAGGTCTAGAATATTTTCCTGTTTCTATTCAGAATGTCAAACTCTCAGTTCTTTTGTATGCCAACAATATTGTTTTGATTTCTACTACCTTGATTGGGATGCGGAGACTTCTGAGGAAGTTGAATGTATTTTGCACAAAAGAGCAGTTAACAGTCAACCATTCTAAAACTAAAGTGGTGATTTTTGGGAAGAGGAGAAAATCTCACAGATGGAGTTTGGACAATAAACTCATTGAACAACAATGCTATTATAAGTACCTGGGCTTGGGTTTTAAGTCAAAACTGTCCTGGAAGCCAGCTAAACTGAAATCCTCTCACTCTATTCTGTCTTTATTATGGTTTTCCAGAGTTTTTTTGGGGGGGAGTTTAGTTGCCCCCACGGCTGAGGCATTTCAAAAGAAGATTGTGCCACAATTATTGCATGGTGCAGAGATTTGGGGATATAGTAATGCCCTCCCATTAGAAGTGATGCAGAACACTTTCCTGAAATCATTGTTGATTGTCCCCAAAGGTACACCCGCCCCCTTTTTAAGAGCTGAAACAGGGCTAATTTCCTTACAAACTAGTGTGCATGTAGCACTAGCTCTATACTGGCTGACGTTGGCTAGCATGAGTAATACTAGGCTCCCTAAAAAAATGCTTCCTAGAGCAATTGAAATTTATGCCCTGAAGCTCTTGGGCAAACTCAGTCAGTAAGATTCTCCATAATGGGATTAATGTGGACTCCCTACCAAATTTTGCCTCTAACAGTCAAACAACTCATAAGAGAAAAAAATTATTTGGACTCCAATGGAGGGACATTCATTCATTTTCCCAGATGGCATACTCATCCTGGTATCCAATATATAAAACATATTTTGGGCTGGAGCAATACTTTATTAATCTCACACTGGCACCACTTAAAAAAAGCATTCACAGCTTTGTGTTTTCAGTGTATGCCCTCTGCATATCTAATGGGAAGATTCAATAGCACCCCTGTGTACCAAACACTCTGCATCCGTGAGTCGGGAGACGTGGAGGACATTCAACACTATTTGTTACAATGCCCCTTTATATACATCCCCTAGACAAAAATTCCTCAATTACATCCTTTGCTTTTTTTCCAACCAACCTCCCTTTGAGAAAATCTCTACAGTATTTTGCTGGCAGTAACGTATTTTGCTGGCAGTAACGTATTTATTGCTGCACTGGTTGCAAAATTTGCCTTGGCTGCAAATAAGTTGAGAGCTAGGCACCAAGACAAGTCTCATAAGGGGGAATGTGAGATGTGGAGTGCTTAACTTATGCAGGTGTGATTTCTGCATTTTTGCTGTTGCTGTTGTTCAGTTTTAAATCAATTATTTCCATTCTACCCATTGTGACCAATTGTGACGGCTTATAGCTTTTAGCAATATAGATTCATTTGTTCGTTCAATCACATAGTTTGTTGAAGGAACACTTGGACTTGGCCAAGGAGTCAAACAAGAAGGAGGCAGATAAGCAAAGGTTCACCATAGCCACCCCAGCAGATCTAAACCCAGAGGGTGGAGGGAGGATGAAGAAGAGGAGGAGGAGAGTTATGTAGGGGTGTGTGTCTGGGACGTGGCTGAATCAAATGCCTGGGAAGAGTCTGACTCTGGTTGCACTGGTCGATGATCTCCGGCAGACTAGGGACAAAGGTGAAAGCTGTTTCCTAGTTCTGCTGGATCTCTCAGCAGCCTTTGATATGATCAACCATGACATCCTTCTGGACTGGCTATAGGAGCTGGGGGCACCGTTATGCAGTAGTTCTGCTCCTTCCTTCTGGGCTGTGTTCAAAAGTTGGTGTTGGGGGATGAGTGTTCAGCCCCCTGGGCTCTCACTTGTGGGGTGCCTCGGGGCTCTGCCCTCTCCCCCATGCTTTTTAACATCTATATGAAGCTGCTGTGAGAGATCATCAGGGGGTTGGGCTGCGTGTTCATCAGTATGAGGATGATACCCAGCTCTACATCTCCTTTAAATCAGAACCAGTGAAGGCAGTGAAGGTCCTGTGTGAGTGCCTGGAGGCGGTCGAAGGATGGATAGCAGCTAACAGATTGAGGTTGAATCCTGACAAGACAGAAGAACTGCTTTTGGGGGACAGGGGCAGGTGGGGGGGCTCCCTAGTCCTGAAAGGGGCAACTGTGCCCCTGAAGGAGCAGGTGCACAGCCTGGGAGTCATTCTGGACTCACAGCTGTCCATGGAGGCACAGGTCAATTCTGTGTCCAGGGCAGCTGTCTACCAGCTCCATCTGGTACGCAGGCTGAGACCCTACCTGCCCGCAGACTGTCTCACCAGAGTGGTGCATGCTCTGGTTATCTCCCGCTTGGACTACTGCAACATGCCGTACGTGGGGCTACCTTTGAAGGTGACCCGGAAACTACAACTAATCCAGAATGCGGCAGGTAGACTGGTGACTGGGACTGGCCACCAAGACCATATACTATAACACCTGTCATGATCTGGCAGGCTCCTGGCTTAGATAATCAGCAAGCAATCATTGTTAGTTACAAGTAGATTTATTGTACACAGTAATTAACCTCAGAGCTACTCGCACTAGCAACCGTCCATCAAGATGACGTTGAGGCATCTGAATTCAAAGTGTGTTTCCAACAGGATGCACACCAGCGCCCCACCGTCTTCTTTGATTGATGCCTTTCATTGACCTTTATTAGTCTGTGGGAAGACTCGGGGTCATCTCCCACCTCTTCCTCTGACAAAGAATCCCCCCTCCCCTGTGTTGTGACTAAAGGTGGCTGGGAAAGAGGCCAGTCTCTTTTTCCCGCTTCTGACTGACTGCCCCCCCCCCCTCAGAATCCACATCGTGGCTGTGGGAAGTCATGCCTATGACAACACCAGTCCTGAAAGACCTACATTGGCTCCCAGTATGTTTCTGAGCACAATTCAAAGTGCTGAACTTGAAAGCCCTAAACGGCCTCGTCCCAGTAATCATGCTACCTAACTGATTTCTTGCATTCATCTAATGTGCCAGAATACTGGTTGTTATAGATATTATCTATAAACATTCTTTTCTACTTGGAAGGGTTAGTGATAGTTCATGCTCTCATGCCAAGCTACAAAATGGATACAAAATAACAAGAAAATTGAGTTCTAAGAAAATGCAATTTTAGGGGGAAAATATTTTCTTTTTCATTTCACCCCATTGAAGCTGTCAAGCTTCACACATCTTCAAATCCAATGTTTCTTATCCTAAACCACTCTTCTTTTAAGCTTTTAACCTTTGATTCCTTGTCTCCAATCCACCTATTAACATCCTCATCATAGATTTTTAAACCTATAACCATTTGTGTTACCTTCTTTTCAGTTATCTGTTCCACTTTTCTTCCCACGATGTGTATACAGCATAAAATAATTGGACAATAATATATATTTCACAACTTATAAGAAATAGGAGTACAGGTTTTAATATTTTACCCACGAATCCTTTTAGCCATTCCGACAGGTCCAGCCAGGAAACTAATCCATACTAGTATTTTTAGGTTGGTATGATATGTCTGTTACCTTATCAGCATGTGCTAAAGTGTCATTTACTCTACCAAAGCAAAATATTAATTTACATAGGTGCAACAATGTTTTTCTATTACTGCACATGCAGTAATGCCATTTGGTTTTATAATACCATAGACCTTAAGGTACTTGGTTCTCAATTAAGTTCAATAATGGTTTGAGACTGGGAAAGCACATAGCAGAGTTCAGATCGGCTCCCATTATTTTGACTACTGCTTGGTGTCTGATAATGTGTTTACCTATGCAAGCACCAGTTACTCCTGTGAAAAATGAAATAATCTCAACAACTGAGCATCCAAATCTTGTCAACGGGCCAGGGGTCTTCTCTATAAATTTATTAGATTCAAGCCCCATTTATTATGGTGCCTTCCTGCAGGCAGGGTATTCGCTATTCCCACAAGAGAAATTATCCTTCCCACATAACAAGTTCCATCCCAATACGGGGGGGTAAGATTCTGTAGGCCCATTGCCCCCACATCCAATAGTGGCCTGGCAGCTCTTCCCACTTTTCCCCCAATATTTTTTATTGAGTTTGTTTATTAGTACAGTTATTCAATTCATTCTTCAAACCATAATAAGATACATAAAGAAAAACTGGAATAATTCAACATCTTTGAAAATGACTTCCCTCCACCACGTTGCAGGTCCTTACTTCTTTTTCTTTTAAACTGTGCCCTTTTTCACCTTTTAATTCATTGATCTCACATGATGTACATTATCTGTCTCTTATCTAATTTGCAAAAAATAATCAAAGCATATTAGAGATTTTGTTTGGGAACAATGTTTTTCTAAGTATACTCCATAACACTCCCACTCAGTTTTAATTTTTTTATTTGTTTGATTCCTGGTTGCCTCTGTCATCTTTGCTAGTTCTAAGTATTCACATAATTTAATTTGCCACTATTCCTTTGTTGGAATTTTATTTCCCTTCCCATTTTTGGCAATCAACATTCTTGCTGCTGTTGTTGCGTACAGGAAAACCTTCCTCTTTTCATTTGGAATATCCTCTGTCAGAATGCCTAAAAGGAAGGCTTCTGGTTTGTTTGTTTGTTTTTACAAATGTTTGTTTAAACATTTTTTTTTAGTTCCTCATAAACAATATCCCCAAAGTTCTTCATTTTTCCACAGCCGCACCACATATGGTACATTGTTCCCTCCATTTGCTTGCACCTCCAGCATATGTTTGAATTTGTTTTGTACATTTTAGCCAAGTTTCTGGTGGTCATGTACCATCTATAAAACATTTTCATAAAGTTTTCCTTTAGTGTATAACAAGCCGTAAACTTTAGATCTTTATTCCATAATTTTTCACAAGCAGCCATCTGAATGGAGTAACCAAAGTCTTTTGACCATTTAATCATCACATCCTTCACTTCTTCATCTTTTACTTCCCAATCTAGCAGGAATCTATACATTTTATTTTATTTTTAAAATAATTTTTATTAACCGACCAATCAAATCAAATCAAATCACATCACGTAGATTCCGAATTACAAAGCCGAATTTTAAATTTTGTTGAGGGGACCCATATTTCAAGTTCCAAGGGGGGATTCCGATCATCTTCTTGCTGCTGCGTTAATATCCACAAATCTGTCCAAATAATGTTCATAATTCTATCCAGTCTTATCTTGCTGTTTCCACATCTCATCTTGTTCGTATATTTTTCTTTTTTTCCTTTATGATCTCTTCTGATAATCTCCTTAAACAGGTAAGCACCAATTATAATCCTGTGTGAATTTTCCGTTCGTCCAATCCTCATATCAAGATGGTTTCCATATATCATCGCTTTCATAAATAACATCACTCTTTCCATCATTAATCTCACAAATCTGTCGCTCTTAAGCCCCCCTGAGGAGGCTCACCCACAATATAAAAACAACTCTGTTCCTCCTCCCAGGCTTAAGTCTTCCGACAGAACTTGCCAAAATGGCGACGGTATTTTTTACTGCGTCATTCCAAAGCTCTTATACTTTCCACGATCTTCTTAAAACATGCTTTGGTTAGAAAATTATCTCCACACAGTCTTAAATCTACAGCTTAAGTCATTTAAACGGCATTTCTGACTTATGACTTGTGGGGGGGGGGATTCTTGGTTAATCACATAGAGAAAAGAAAGGAAATTTCCCCCCCATCCAGTCCTTGCC
Organism: Podarcis erhardii; assembly: GCF_964252035.2. Classification (NCBI taxonomy): domain Eukaryota; kingdom Metazoa; phylum Chordata; class Lepidosauria; order Squamata; family Lacertidae; genus Podarcis; species Podarcis erhardii. Next base: position 20,751,267 of record NC_138506.1, on the reverse strand, counting down.
GAACATACTGAGCCTTGGTGTGTCTTCTCATGATTTATTCTTGTTCCTCCGACCCGTCTTGTTTATCAGAGATGTCTTCAGTTAGCAGTCTTTACTCCCCCTTCTTCCTTGAAATATGTGCATTCGCTTCCTCCTAATTGTTTCTTTTGAAGTTACTGCAGCTAGGGGCGCGGACCAGAGACAGCGTCCAGGAGCGCCAAGATCCACAGGAGGGCTTTCTGCCTAGTGCCCCCACCCCCACAAATTCGGGGGTGGTATAGGGCACAGCAGGCAAGGGCAGTCCCCCCACAGGCTTGGGGGGGCAGGGAGGCTGTTTACTCCCATCACAGCCTCTTAATTACCTCGTGTGGGTCGGAGAGATGTTATTGTCAGCCATCTTCCGATGCGCCCCTAGTGGCCCCTCGAAGTCTATACATTTTAGATAGAATTTTCTTTTTATTCTGTAATACATCTTTTTCCAGCCTCAATACCTCTGTCGCAAACCCATTTTTCTGATCTTATTTTAAAATATCATTTAGTTGATGGTGCTGCAACCAATCTGTAAGATGATGTCTGATTTCCTCAAATTTTCTTACTTTGAGTTGGTTTTGTTCCTCCTCTAGAATTTATCTATAAGTTGTCCAATTTTTCTCCATGTTTTTCCTCTTTACTGTGATGGCCTCTAGAGGGGATAACCAACAGGGTGTTTTTGGTTCCAATAGATTTTTGTACCGTCCCACACCTTGTATATAATGATTTCTGTATTATATGATTTAGAAAACCCCTGTGTACTTTTACTTTATCATAGCCTAAATAGGCGTGCCACCCAAATCTATTGTCCCATCCCTCCAAATCCAATAAATCAGTATTCTGCAAGATCATCCACTCTTTTATCCAGCAAAGGCAGGACGCTTCATAGGGATATGAAGGTCTGGCAATGCAAAAACCCCTCTATCCTTAATATTAATTAGTAATTTATGTTTAATCCTGGGTTTTTTCCCTTGCAAATGAATTTTGATAGGTTCCTCTGCCATTCCCTGAAGCATCCTGTCCCCCCCACAGTTGGAATCATCTGAAACAGAAACAACATCTTTGGGAGCACGTTCATTTTGATTGTTAAAATTCTTCCCCAGAGCGAAAGATTCAATCTATTCCAAATTTCTAAACAATTTTTATCTTTTTCCAGTTCTTACTAGAATTATCATTAAATAAATTAATATTTTTTGCTGTAATCCAGATTGCCAAATATTCAACTTTTTTAGTTATTGTCAGACCAGACATTGTTTGTATTGGTGTTTCGCAACTTTCTGACTTGTTGCAGGATCATAGCCAGACCTAGCAGAGTATACGCAGAGTTCACGAAAGCAATTGGCAATTGGCTGCAGGATGGACGAAGCAGAAACCAGTAACTTGTACTTATAGGTGTTTATTATATACAGTGGACTATTTACAGGAACAGAACAGAACACAGATCTTTGACTAGCTCTCTCTTAGACGACTCACAACTCTCTTTTTTAAAAAAAATATTTTTATTAATTTTACAATACCAAATTATAGGAACATAACACACATTTTCTCACAAATACATTCTTTTTGGACTTCCCTCAGCTCTTCTGACAATCCTCCATTTTGATTCTTTTTTGCGCATTTCCTAATTTTATATTGCCTTATAATAATAACCTCCCCCCTCCCTACTCCCTTTTTTACAATATTTCTAATATTAATTCTTCACAGAGCTTCCTGCAAACCAACAATTTTGTTTGTTCATTGCATATACTTTTCAAATAATCTACAAATTTACTCCAGTCCTCGGTGAACTTATGGTCCCGTCGGTTTCGGATCTTTCCTGTTAATTTATCCAGTTCTGCATAGTCCATTAGTTTCATCCTCCATTCTTCCATCATTGGTAATTCTTCTTGTTTCCATTTTTGGGGCAATAATATCCTTGCCGCTGTTACCACATATAAGAAAAGCTTACATTCCTTTTTGCTTATTTCATTTCCTACCATACCTAACAGAAATGCCTCTGGTTTCTTTACAAATGTATATTTCAACATTTTTTCAATTCATTATATATCATTTACCAGAAGCATTTCACCTTTTTACACTCCCACCACATATGATAAAATGTTCCCTCTTTTTCTTTACATTTCCAACATTTGTTACACACTTTATACATTTTTGCTAACTTTACTGGTGTGATATACCATCTATATATCATTTTCATAACATTTTCTTTTAACTCAGTACATGCCGTAAATTTTAAACCTTCATTCCATAATTTTGTCCATTCACTTAACTGTATACTATATCCAAAATCTTTGGCCCAATGTATCATAACCGATTTAATCTCCTCATCTTTAGTGTACCATTCGAGCAGCAATTTATACATTTTAGACAAAGTTTTAAAATCATTATTCAATATTTCCAGTTGAAATTGCGACTCTTTTTCCAAAAAAACTTTTTCTTTAACATCTCTTTTAAACATTTCATTAACCTGATAATAATGCAGCCAATCATTAACATACTCTTTCACTTCATCATATGATTTCAATTTCCATTTACCCCTTTCTTTAACTATTAAGTTCCTATATGTTATCCACCTCCCACTCATATTGACTTTTTTAACACTCATCGCCTCTAAGGGCGACAGCCAGTGTGGTGTTTTTGTTGGTTTCTGCTCTCTTCACTGTGCAGCGAAATGCTTGTCACAAGACAATGTTTACATTCCACAGTCAATTGCTGTTGGGTTTTCCCACGGGAAAGGAGACTGGATGTGACGTACACTGGTTTCCTGTTTTTCACTGTTCTTTGCAGTTCAGTGTGTTGTTCTCTCCGTGCTTTAGAGGAGAGAGAATGCTTTCTCTGCTCCGGCAGAGGCAAGATGTTTTTCTGTAATCTACCAGCTTTGAAAAGTAAATAAAGCAACTTAGAGTATGTGCACGTATTCCTCATCATTCCGCTGTGCACGGGACACTGCTATATCAACTATATTTGGTTCCGGGCCCAGAAAAATGCAGTCATCTTAAGAATGGGCTCCAGATATCGGAACTGCGGCAGAGGGACGGATCGGACTATATCTCTGCGCGTCAAGATGATTGATGAGGTATGTGCTACTGCTCCGGGCAGCTGAAGGACACTGTTGGCATTTTATGGCATACACAATGTTAGACGATGAGCAATTAAATAGTCCCGAGATGGTATGTGTGATGTTGTTGGGGCCAGTAATGGTGTTGTCCGGGTGTATGTGGCAGCAAAGTTGGCATCTGGGTTTATTGCAGGCTCTGGTGCCAGTGTCCGTGTTAGGTCTGGTTGTAGTATTATTGTGGGTTAGGAGTTGTTTAAGACTGGGTGGCTGTCTGTAGGCAATGAAAGGTCTTCCTCCCAGAGCTTGAGAAAGAGAACTGTCATTGTCCAGGAGAGGTTGTAGATCTCTGATGATGCGTTGTACTGTTTTAACTTGGGAGCTGTATGTGATAACTAGAGGTGTTCTGTTATTTTCTTTTTTGGGTCTGTCTTGCAGCAAGTTCTCTCTGGGTATCAGTCTGGCTCTGTTGATCTGTTGTCTAACTTCATCTGTTGGGTATTTTAGTTCTAAAAAGGTTTGCTGTAGATCTCTTAGGTGAGAGTCTCTGTCTGTAGAATTGGAGCAGATGCGGCTGTAACGTAGTGCCTGGCTATATACAATGGACTGTTTGGTATGTTTGGGATGGTAGCTAGAGGCATGTAGATATGTTTGTCGGTCAGTTGGTTTACGGTATAAGGTGGTGTCTATGCGCCCATCCTGTATTTTTATAGTAGTGTCCAAAAAATGTATTTCTTGCATAGATTGATTCATTGTTAGGTTGATGGTGGGGTGAAAATCATTGAATTTCTGGTGGAAGGTGTCCAGGGTCTGTTGACCATGTGTCCAGATGATAAAAATATCATCAATGTATCGCAGGTACAAGAGAGGTTTGAGTGGGTAGGAGTTTAGGAAACGTTGTTCTAAATCCGCCATGAAGATGTTGGCATACTGTGGGGCCATGCGGGTGCCCATTGCTGTGCCGCTGATCTGGAGGAACAGGTCATCACCGAATTTGAAGTTGTTGTGGGTAAGGACAAATTGGCAGAGTTTGGTAGCAAAGTCCGCTGTGGTTTTATCAGTAGGAGAACACTTCAATCTCCCAGGACATTCTATACAAGATCTCAAAGTAGCTGTTCTATTACAAAGGAATTTCAGAAATAGACTGGAAAGAGAAGCTGCTGAATTGCAACTTATCACCAAACTTAAAACTATAGAGAGACCTGGTTTGAACAAAGACATTGGATTCTTATCTCATTATACATGACAAAGCCATTTTTCACCTTCTCACCCCTTGCTTTTTCCTGTTAGACCTATTGCAGTCGTTAAGAGTCGTCAACAGGCTCATCGCAGCTATCTGCCAATCACCCATTCCCACCACCCTTCTGAGTAATACCCCTCCCCACCTTCTCACTATATAGAAAGGTCCGGTGACTTCTGTTTCAGTGTATCTGAAGAAGTGTGCATGCACACGAAAGCTCATACCTAGAACTAACCCAGTTGGTCTTTAAGGTGCTACTGGAAGGAATTTTTTTATTTTGTTATAATCTGCTCAGCGTTGGACAGCTGAATGAGCGGAATATTGACGTTTCCTTTAAGAACAAAAGGTGCATCATCACAAAGAAAAATGATTATGTATTGTATGCTGAATATGTTGATCGTTTGTATGTTTTGTATTATGATGATGTTGTGCAGGATGACACTTGTTGCATTGCAGGTTCTAACAAAAGTTTGCATGCAGAATGTATTCATGATTTTCATCGAAAATTTGGTCATTTGCCTTTTGAGGCAGTATCTAAAATGCCTGCCTTGGTTGAAGGTATGACTATTAAACCCTGCAGGTACCACATGAAGTGCAAGGCATGCGCAGCAAACAAGGTGAAAATGGCTGCGAAAGGTAAGGTGTCTAGTAGGCAAGCTACAGAACCATACCAAATTGTTCATGCTGATTTGGTTGGACCACTAGCGCCCTCTTTGGGTGGAAACAGGTACTTCATGGTTCTCATTGATGCATTTTCCAGGTATATTTATGTGTACAATCTCAAGCAGAAATCAGAGGCTTTTCCTAGGTTCAAGGAATTCTGTGCTTGGTTGGAAAATGTGCATGGTAAGAAGGTAAAGACTCTTTTCAGTGATCGCGGGGGAGAATTCACTTCTCAGCAGTTTGAAGCTTTTCTGACTGAGAAAGGAATGCCATGGCAGAATGGACTTGCGGAACGAGCAAATCAGACATTGCTTCAAGGGTTAAAAACCTTGCTGCATGATGCTAATCTTCCAGAGAGTTATTGGGCCGAAGCTCTCTCATGTTTCACTTACAGTTATAATCGCAGGTTATCTTCAGCGATTGGTTGTACCCCGTATGAGAAGATGTTTGGCAAGAAGCCATACATCAAACACTTGAAAATTTTTGGTTCTGACATGTGGGTTCACTCTCCACAAAACTCCAAGTTAGACAAGCGTGGATTGCATGGTATCTTTCTAGGTTATCAGAAAGGGTCTTACAGAATAATGATGACTGACTCAAAGGCAATTAAGCTCACAAGAAGTGTTGAGTACAATGCCAAGTGGGGGGAGAATGTGGGAATTTTCCAATGTTATCCTGATGACAGTGATGAGACTGAGGATAGTCAAAAGCAGCCACAGCAACCCACACCCACTGATGAAGGTTCTGATTCTGAGTCTGAAACTGAATCGGGTGATTCAGAGGATTTCAAGAGTGCGAAAGCCTCTATGCGACCCTCTGAAAGCTCTTATCAAGAATTGGAGGAACCATTGTTCACAATAGGTCACTTTTCTCCTAAGAAGGAAGAGGAGAGTGTTGAAGATCTGCGGCTAATTCGCAGATCACAAAGAGCCACAAAAGGCAGACCTCCAAAGAGATTTGCTGATGAATTTGCTAAGATAGCAGTAACAGCTGTTAAAAGCTCCAAGAAGGTATTTGAACCTTCAAGTTTCCAAGAAATCCAGGATTTGGATTCAAAGGAAGCTGAGCCATGGTTAAATGCAATGAAGGCTGAGCTTGATTCCTTGGAAAGGAACAAAACATGGGACCTAGTTCCAGTAGTTCCAGGAATGAAACTGCTTGGAAGCAAATGGGTCTTCAAAGCGAAGACTGATCAAAATGGCAAGATAGTCAGACACAAAGCCAGATTGGTAGCCAGAGGTTTTGCACAGGTACCAGGTGAAGACTATCACGAGACCTACTCACCCACAGTGAGGTATGAGAGCATTAGGCTTATGCTCAAGCTAGCTGCAGAGGAGAATCTACACATTAGTCACCATGATGTAAATACAGCTTTTCTGTATGGATCTCTAGATGAATCACTTTATATGCTTCCACCTGATGGCGTACAGGTAAAACAGGGATTTGTTTGTGCTCTGAAGAAATCCCTTTATGGTCTCAAACAAAGTGCACGGTGTTGGCACACAAAACTCACTGAAGTATTGTTTTCTCTAGGTTTTAAGCAAGGGAAAGCTGATCCATGTGTATTTGTCAAAGAGGAGGGGCAAAAGAAACTGTATTGCTTGTTTTATGTTGATGATCTTTTATTCTTTTGGAAGGATGTCACAATGTACAATAACGCCCTAGCTCAACTGAAAGAGCACTTTGACATGAAAGATCTTGGTGAGGTAAACAACTACCTATCTCTGGAAATAGAGAGAGATCAAGATGGTAACATTCTAGTACACCAGTCACGGAAAATTGCTGATGTGTTAAGCAAACTAAACCTGATGGATGCTAACCCTGTAGACACACCGATGATAACAGGTTATCAGGTAGATGACACCGAAGAAGCATTTTCTGACACTACACTGTACAGAAGTGTGTTAGGCAAGCTAAACTTCATTGCCAGATGTTCAAGACCAGACATTGCTGTTAGCTGTAATTTGCTAAGCAGACAAGTCAACAATCCTACTGTTAAGGATTGGAAAGCTCTGAAACGCATAGCGAGGTATTTGAAAGGCACTATGCATTACAGACTGAGATTTAACAATCAGAAGTCTGGTGGTCTTGAGATATTTGCAGATGCAAGTTTTGGAAGTGACACTACAGACAGGAAAAGTACGTCTGGAGTTTGCTATGTGTACAATCAGAGTTTATTTGATTGGTCATGCAAGAAGCAAACAACAGTTAGCTTAAGTACTTGTGAAGCTGAACTGAATGCACTGTCTTATTCACTTAAAGATTGTGAATGGTTGTTACAATTGTGCAAAGATATGAAAATTCCTGTCAAATGTCCAATCCAGGTTTACCAGGACAACAAAGCATGTTTGGCTTTGCTGAATTCTGAAGGTTGTAAGCAAAGCACGAAGCACTTGCAATTGAAGTTGCAACATGCTAGGGAACGTATTCAGAAGGGACTCGTAACGGTGTCCTATATGCCAGGTAATGAAATTCCTGCTGATGTATTGTCCAAGATTGTATCAAGGGATCAACACTGTACCTATGTGCAGAAGTTGGGTTTGTACTGATATTGTACGAACACGCTGCCCAGTGATGTTCACAGAAAGGGGGAGGATGTTGGTTTCTGCTCTCTTCACTGTGCAGCGAAATGCTTGTCACAAGACAATGTTTACATTCCACAGTCAATTGCTGTTGGGTTTTCCCACGGGAAAGGAGACTGGATGTGACGTACACTGGTTTCCTGTTTTTCACTGTTCTTTGCAGTTCAGTGTGTTGTTCTCTCCGTGCTTTAGAGGAGAGAGAAAGCTTTCTCTGCTCCGGCAGAGGCAAGATGTTTTTCTGTAATCTACCAGCTTTGAAAAGTAAATAAAGCAACTTAGAGTATGTGCACGTATTCCTCATCATTCCGCTGTGCACGGGACACTGCTATATCAACAGTTTTTGGCTCCAATAGATTTTTATATCTATCCCAAATATCTATAAGAGATCTTCGAAATATGTGGTTACCAAAACCTCTGTGGATTTTTTTCTTGTCATGACATAAATATGCGTGCCAACCAAATCTATTATTGAATCCTTCCAGATCCAACAACTCTATATTTTCTAGTTTTATCCATTCTTTCAACCAACAAAGGCATGATGCTTCATAATACAATTTCAGGTCCGGCAGAGCAAAGCTACCTCTTTCTTTAGCATCCGTTAATAACTTAAATTGTATTCTTGGCTTCTTGCCCTGCCAGATATACCTCAAAATTATCTTTTGCCATTCTTTAAATATTGCAACCCCTTTAATTATTGGGATCATCTGAAACAAAAATAGCATCTTCGGTAGCACACTCATTTTTATCGTTGAAATCCTTCCCCAAAATGATAACTTCAGCCTTCCCCACACCTCTAGATCTCTTTTAATTCCATTCCACATTGGGATATAATTATTTTGGAATAAGTCAATATTTTTAGGAGTTAACCAAATCCCCAAATACGTAACCTTCTTAACCACTTCTATCCCTATTTGTTGCTGCACTGTTTCTATCAATTCTTGTTCCATATTTTTAGCAATTATTTTGTTTTTTTTCTTATTCAGTTTAAAGCCTGCCACCTGACCAAACTGTTCTATTTCTTCCAGTACCTCTTTAACACTTTTTGATGGTTCTTCAACTGTTTGTACCAAATCATCGGCAAAGGCTTTCACCTTATACTCGTTTCGGCCGACTGTTACCCCTTTTATTAACTGATTTCTTCTTATAGATCTTAAAAAGACTTCCAGTACCAAGATGAATAATATTTTATTTTTTTATAAATATTTATTAAAGTTTTTAAATATAAATGCACAAACAATAAACAATCTTACTTCTGTCACAAACATAATTTCATCACTTCTTTGGACTCCCTCGCGTCTCCCGCTCCCATTTACATCGTTAAAAGTTTTTTCCAAACAAATTATCAACTTGTTTACAATCTCATGTCCACTCATTCAAATATAATCTAGCACTTCTTCTAAAAAAATTTTATATTTTCTTTTAGTCTCACTTATCATCAAATTTAAATCTAATTTAGTGGTGGCCAATTTTTTATAATCTAGCATCCTTCTTAACATTCAACCAAATTACAATGTTTTTGTAGATACATCTTGAATTTCTCCCAGTCTTCCTCCATCTTCTCTTCTCCCAGATCACGGATTCTGCCAGTCATCTCGGCCAGTTGCATATAGTCCATCAGCTGCATCTGCCACTCTTCCAGTGTGGGTAGATCTTGAGTTTTCCAGTTTTTTGCGATGAGTATCCTTGCTGCCGTTGTTGCATACATAAAGAATGTTCGGTCCTTCTTTAGCACCTTCTGGCTGACAATACCCAGAAGGAAGGCCTCTGGTTTCTTAGTGAAGGTATACTTAAATACCTTTTTCAGCTCATTATATATCATTTCCCAGAAGACCTTCACCTTAGGGCATGTCCACCAGAGGTGAAAGAATGTTCCTTCATTTTCTTTACATTTCCAACATTTATTATCAGACGAATGGTATATTTTGGCAAGTTTAACTGGGGTCATGTACCATCTATATATCATTTTCATTACATTTTCCTTCAGAGCATTACATGCGGTGAAGTTCAGCCCAGTGGTCCACAACCTTTCCCAGTCCTCAAACATAATGTTATGCCCAATGTCCTGTGCCCATTTTATCATAGCCGATTTAACCATTTCGTCTTGTGTATTCCATTTTAACAGCAAGTTATACATTCTGGATAGTACCTTAGTCTTTGGTTCTAACAATTCTGTTTCTAACTTCGATTTCTCCACCTGGAACCCTAACTTTTTGTCATTTTTAAAAACTTCTTTAATCTGAGCATAATGTAACCAGTCTCGCACCTTATCCTTCATTTTCTCCAAACTCTGCAATTTCCAATTGTCTCCATCTTTTTCTAATATTTCCCAATATTTTGGCCATTTGGCCTCCATATTGGGTCTTTTTCGGGCCTTAGCCTCCAGAGGTGAAAGCCACCTTGGAGTTTTATTTTCCAATAAGTCTTTATATTTTGTCCAGACATTAAACACTGCTTTCCTGACAATATGGTTCTTAAAGGCCTTATTGATCTTAACTTTGTCATACCATAAGTATGCATGCCAACCAAAAGCATTGTTAAAACCTTCCAGGTCCAGTACGTCAGTGTCTTCGAGAAGTAGCCAGTCTTTTAGCCAGCAGAAAGCTGCGGCTTCATAATACAACTTTAAGTCTGGCAGGGCAAAGCCCCCTCTTTCTTTCGCATCTGTTAATATCTTAAACTTAATTCTGGGCTTTTTGCCCTGCCAGACAAATTTAGATATATCTTTCTGCCACTTCCGGAAGCACTCCGTTTTGTCCACAATCTGTAGTGTTTGAAACAAAAATAACATTTTTGGCAATACATTCATCTTAATAGCAGCAATTCGGCCTAACAAAGAAAGCTTCAATTTTGTCCAACTATCCAAGTCTCTCTTAATTTCAGACCAACATTTTTCATAGTTATCCTTGAATAGACTCAGATTTTTTGCTGTTATGTTTACCCCTAGGTACTTTACCTTTTTAACCATAGTTAGTTCTGTTTCTCTCTGAAACCGTTCTGACTCTGTGTCTGTCAAATTTTTTCCCAGCACCTTGGTTTTCTGTTTGTTTAATTTAAATCCCGCCACCCGACCAAAGTCCTGAATCAATTGTAATACTCTTTTCGTACTAGATTCTGGCTCCTGCAGGGTCAAAACTAGGTCATCTGCAAAAGCTTTAAGTTTGTATTGTTTCGCTCCGACCTGAATCCCTTCCACCGGTCCCCCCTGATCATGTTCAAGAGCACCTCCAGAACCGAGATAAATAACAGAGGGGAGATCGGGCAGCCTTGTCGTGTTCCTTTTTCAATTTTGAACTCTTCTGTAACCACATTGTTAACTATCAATTTGGCCTTTTGTTCTGAATATATTGCATCAATCCCATTCTCAAACCCCCGTCCCACTCCCATTTCTTTTAAATTTCCCTTCATAAATTTCCAAGAAATATTATCAAAGGCCTTCTCCGCATCTATAAAAATTAACACTGCTTTTGTATTTATATCTGTTTGCAAAAGTTCCAAAATGTCAATAATGTTCCTAGTGTTGGCAAACATATGTCTACCTGGGAGAAAGCCTGCCTGGTCTTTATGAATTACTTCATTAAGAACTCTTTTAAGTCTACTTGCCAAAATGTCTGCAAATATTTTGTAATCCACATTCAGAAGGGAGATGGGACGATAGTTTTTGAGTTGTGTCTTTTCAGTTTCAGATTTTGGTATCAATGTGATAAAAGCTTCCTTCCACGATTCCGGCGCCCTCTTCCCCTCCATAATTTTATTACAGACCTCCATCATTGGTTGGATCAGATAGTCTTTTAATGTCTTATAATACTTGGAAGTCAGGCCATCTGGCCCTGGAGATTTGCCCAGTTGCATGTTCTGAATGGCTTGTTCAATCTCTTGTTGTGTTATTTTGTTGTTCAGGATTAATCTGTTTTTTTGTGACAACTTTGTTAGTCCATTTCTTTCCAAAAATTGTTTAATCTCAACCTCGTCTTGCGGCCCTTGAGTATATAATTTTTTGAAGTATCTCTGGAAACACTTTCTAATTTCCATGGGGTTCTGAATGTTTCTTCCTTCGATTTCTAGATTTGTAACTATGTTTAATTTCTGTCTCTTCTTCAACTGCCATGCAAGCAGTTTCCCACATTTATTCGCCGATTCAAAAGTTTTTTGTTTCATTAATTTAATCTTCCACTCTATTTCCTGGTTTATCAATTTAGAATATTGTGCTTGGTATAGTTTAATTTCTCTCAGAATCGGCTGTGACTTCGGATTTGATCTTAATTTCTTCTCCAATTCTTTAATTTTCTGCAAGATCTTATCTTTCCTTTCATTTTGTGTCCTTTTCTTTACGGCGTTCTGTTATATCAAGAACCCCCTCATCACAGCTTTGCTTGCGTCCGAGATAGTTCTTTTTTCCACCGTAGTGTTCATATTTATCTCGAAGTAATCCTTCAGAGTTTTTTGGGCCTTCTTAATAATCTCCTGATCTCTAAACAAATTGTCATTCATCTTCCATCTAAAGGAGCCGGTTGGCAAAAGTGTCATATCCATCTTCAGCGCATTATGGTCGGAGCAGGTCTTTGGGCAGATTTCCACTTTTCTAACCTTGGGTGCCAGACCTCTAGTTATCCATATTTGGTCTATTCTTGTCCAAGTCAGCTGGGCTTCAGAGAAGAATGTTCCCTCTCTTCCCAGGGGGTTCTTAGTTCTCCAAATGTCAATCCAGTCCATATTGTCTGTCATTTCAAAAAAGGTCTTTGGTAGTCTGCCGTCTTTTGTAACATTTTGGTTTTGTGACTTATCCATGTTAGTCGATACGACCCCATTCATGTCTCCCATCATAATGATGTTGTTGTAGTCCAGATAGTCCAGCATAATCTCATGCAACTTCTTATAAAATTCCGATTTCCCGTCATTTGGTGCATAAATTCCTAGTATCAGAATCTTTTCTCCTTGATGTTGTATCTCAATTGCTAATATTCTTCCGTGTTCATCTTTGAATAAAAATTTAGGTGACAGGCTCTCTTTTGCATATATCACCACTCCTCGCTTCTTTACTCTGTCCGAAGATATAAATTCTTGACCAAGTCTTTTATTTATTAACACCTTTCTATGGAGCCTAGTCACATGTGTTTCTTGTAAGCAAATAATGTCCAATTGTTCTTTTTTTAATATATGAAAAATTTTCCTCCTTTTTTCCGGGATGTTACAGCCATTAATGTTCCAACTCAAAAGTTGCAGAGACATCCTGAGTAAATCTGGTTATTTTTCGAGGGGTGGTACCTTATTCAAAGGATCTTCAGGATCCAAGGGTGCAGGTACCTCTGGTATTTCAGGCCCTGGAAGTTGATCAATTCCTTTGTGAAGGTCCTCTCCGTGTACGTTCAGAAATTTATCTCTATCTTCCAATGTTCTGATTTTGATCTTCTTCCCTCTAAAGGTGAAAGATAATCCTTGAGGGAATTCCCACCTAAAGATGATTGAGTTGTTCCTTAGCAATCTTGTCAGCTCCAAATAGTTAGATCTAAGATCCAACAGTTGTTTAGGAATATCCTTGTAAATCTCAATTCTTTTGTCCAAAATGTCCAGTGACTTTCCGTAGTGTAGGCCCAAAATCTTGTCCCTTTCCTCCTTTGACCTCAATATTATCAAACAGTCTCTGGGCTTCTCTTTCTTTATAAGTCTTCCAAGCCTGAAAGCTGAAACAATTTTAAAATCCTTTTCCTCTAAGCTCCAAAATTTGGAGAATTCTTTGGTCAAAAACTCAGCTAGGTTGCCTTCTTCCACTTCTGGTATTGCCCTTATCCTTAAATTGCTCTCCCGGTTCCGCAGTTCAATCATAGATAGATAGGTCTGGTGTTCACCTACTTGTTTGCAGAGTGGTCTTACCTCTTGTTCTAAATTTTCAAGTTTTTGGCTGGTATCTTCAGCCAATTTCTGATTTTCCCCTGCAGCCTCCTTCAATTCTCCAATTGCTTGAGTATTCTGTGCAACTTGTCCAGATAATTTATTTAAACATTCTGTGTTCTGGTCAATTTTATATGTTTGCTCATCGGCCTTCTTGTCCAAAGATTCTACTTTCTTGTCCAAAGATTCCAATTTTTCAAAGATTTTCTCTAAAATAGCAGTGCTTGCCCCTGAGGCCATATCTTCCAATTGTAATTCCTCAGTTTCTCCCTCCCCTGCCCGTGGCAGAGAGGCAGCTTCTTCCTCAGAAGGCAAAGTAGGCACAGATGATCTACGTGCCTGTGAGGCTGCGGTTAAAGTTGTCAAAGTTGTTTGTTTAGCTCTTCCTCTCCTTCTTGCACCACTCATTCCAAAGTTATCTAAAAGTCAAGGTCAAGCTGAGTTGTTCCCATGAGAAAGCAGCAGCCCAGATGGTAACAGTCAACAGAGGGCCGGGAAAAGGAAAGTAAAATAAAAGTCACTGCTGTAAGTCCCAAATCCTCTAGGGGGAGTTTAAAGTATTTCAAGGAAGAGATCAATTCCAATTAAAATAAAGTCAGATTTCAAAGTCCAAGAACCTTCAATAAAAATTTTTCCAGCAGAGTTAGGATTTAATACAGCAACAGTGTTTCTGATGGTGCAAACTGGTAATCCAAATGCTTCAGAGTAACAAGTTCAGACTCTCTCAGATTGTTTCAAAGTTCAGATTCAAAGTATCCAAACTGCAAACTGCAAACTGACAGCTCAATTTCTCAGGCAGCTCCAGCACCTGGGTTTTTTAGTTAAAATGTAGCTCCAAGAGAAGAAAGGTATCCCCATGCAGCTAAAATTTATAAAGTCCAGCACATGAAATTATTATGCCACTTAAGGTAAAGTTCAATGGGTGCTCAGATCAGATAGTTTAAAAGATCTCTCTTTGCCTCCACTCCTCCAGCTCTTTGCGTTCAAGTTCAACGGGAGCGGAAGACGGACTTCCTGTTTTTCGTCACTCCGCTTTCAGCCAAATTTAGTACTTTAAAGTTCCAAATTGTATAGAGTCCATTATTTACTCACGGGTTGTTGTTTTCAAAGCAAAAATTTCAGGAAGAAAGGTCAGCGCTCACTGGCAACAGCTACGCGGCTTCGCTCCGTTGATTGCGGAACGACCCTCAGCGCCGCTACCCCCTCCGCGATCCGGAGCCCCTTACGGGGTTCCTTCAACGCTTTGAGGGCAGCTCCTGGCGCCCGCCGGGTCCCAGGACCGCAGGCTTCTGCCGCCTGCGGTTTTCCGATGTGGGTCTCCGCTTCGCCGTAGCGGACGACCCTTCTCAGCGGAGCTACCCTCTCCCGGTTAGAAGAGGGCAGCCATTGCCTTTTCGCGCCGCCTCCGGAAGTTCAAGATGAATAATAATGGTGAAAGAGGACATCCTTGTCTTGTGCCTTTAGTTATTACAATATTTTCAGTCATTACATTATTTACAATAAATTTTGCTCTTTGTTCCGTATATATAGCTTTTATACCATTAAGAAATAATTGACCTATACCCATAAATTCTAGGTTTTTTAACATAAATTCCCAAGATATATTATCAAAGGCCTTCTCTGCACCGACAAAAATTAACATAGCCTGTTTTTCATTCCTGGCTGTCAGATATTCCAAAATATTAATTATATTTCTTATATTACACTGGTCAACAACAAATTTGTTGCCTGCGTTTTTTCAGTTGATTTAGGACGAATCTGATGCGCTGAATCCAAAAATCACATTGGTTTTGCTCAATCAGGTCACGTTTTTGAGCTATGGCCACATGTTGTTTTTTTACGTTTTTGTTCACATGTACGCTTGTGTGGAGCATTTTAGAAGAAGTTGGTGGGGGTAAAATGCCGTGTCGAATAATTGTTTTGATTGGAAATGATTATTTTAATGACAAGAAGTATTCAGGTCCGATAGTTCTGGGTGATTATGTCAAAAAGGGATCAGTTTGAAGTCATAAAACCTCGAAATCTTCCATAAATTGGTGCGGTAAAGCATAAAGTTGGGGGATATAAACTAAGTTAATGGGGCAGCCGCCCCGCAAAGAATTGTCAAAGGACTTTGCCGAACTGTTGGCATCCAAATTGAAGGAAAAAAACCTCCTCTCTGACAGTGCTCGCAGCAGTTTCTTCAGCAACAGGCATCAAGAGTACCTCCGTTTTTTCTCGGAAGAGAAGGACTTGGTGTACTGTGCAGATATTGCGCAGCTTCTGCTCAAGCTTGGAGTGCCACAGTACGAACCCAAAGATTGGAGACTGTTCATTGACAGCAGCAAGCGATCACTGAAATGTGTTCTGCTACACAACGGCAACCAGTTTGCCTCTATACCCCTGGCTCACTCAAGTACACTGAAGGAGAACTATGAAGTGGTGAAGTATGTGCTGGAGAAAATTGGTTATGATCAGCATAAGTGGTTTATTTGTGTTGACCTGAAGATGGTGAACTTTTTGTTGGGACAACAGTCTGGCTTCACCAAGTACCCATGTTTTCTGTGCATGTGGGATAGTAGGGACCGTGCTCAGCATTACACAAAGAAGGACTGGCCTGTGCGGGAGGAATTGGTGCCTTGCAAAGAAAGGAACATCAACGACCCTCTGGTGGACAGAGACAGAATACTCTTCCCACCGCTGCACATCAAGCTCGGCTTAATCAAGCAGTTCACCAAGGCTCTGGACAAGGATGGTGACTGCTTCACTTACTTGTGCCAGGCTTTTCCAGGATTGACCATGGAGAAGTTGAAAGCTGGCATCTTTGACGGTCCTCAGATCCATCAGCTCATCAGAGATCCAGAGTTCGGAAACTCAATGAACGAAGTGGAACTGGAAGCGTGGAAGGCATTTGTTCTGGTAATGAAGAACTTTCTTGGCAACAATAAGGCCAGAAACTACGCAGAACTTGTCAACAACATGCTGACTGCTTTCAGAAACCTGAGCTGCAACATGAGCGTCAAGATGCACTACCTATTTTCACATCTGATGCACTACCTATTTTCACATCTCCACCCCCATCATTCTGCCCGGACGCTGAGGTCCAGCGCCGAGGGCCTTCTGGCGGTTCCCTCATTGCGAGAAGCAAAGCTGCAGGGAACCAGGCAGAGGGCCTTCTCGGTAGTGGCGCCCGCCCTGTGGAACGCCCTTCCAGCAGATGTCAAAGCGATAAACAACTACCTGACATTCAGAAGACATCTTAAGGCAGCCCTGTTCAGGGAAGTTTTTAACATGTGATATCTTACTGTATTTTTGGTTTTTATGGAAGCCGCCCAGAGTGGCTGGGGGGGCCCAGCCAGATGGGCGGGGTATAAATAATAAATAATAATAATAATAATAATAATAATAATAATAATAATAATTATCTGGACTGGTTTCCTGAGAACCTGGGTTCAATGAGTGACGAGCAGGGGGAGAGATTCCATCAGGACATGAAAGAGATGGAGACCAGGTATCAGGGTCGCTGGTCATGATGGCTGACTACTGTTGGACTCTGAAGAGAGACCTCCCTGCCGCTGAGCATTCCAGGAGTTCAAAGAAAGGGAAGTTCAAGCCCTGAAGTTTGAAAAATGGTGAAGCAACATGCAATTTACGTGTACTTACCTTTATCAATGCCCACCATTCAGTTTACAGTAATTGATGTTTCTATCAGGTAATCAATATATGTTGTTGGAAAAAATTTTTTTCCTCTTAAAAACATATTTAGGATGATATGTGTTGACAAAAATCAGCTGATAATGCCACAAAAATGTAATCGATTTTATCACAAGATCTGATTTTTTTCAAATCAACATAACACAAAAACCTGACCTGATGGAGAGAAACAGATGCCATTTCTTGATTCAGCAGTGCAAAAATACCCTAAATCACTTGTAGAAATCTAGACAACATTCAAAAAGTAAAAAATTGTTGCCCAGTGTTATCTTTCATCTGTCTGCCAGGTAAGAAACCTGCTTGATCCTTATGTATAATTTCTTTTAATAGTTTTTTCATCCTATCAGCTAATATACTTGCAAATAGTTTATAATCATTGTTTAACAACAAAATCGGCCTATAATTTTTTACTTGTGTTAAATCAGAATCTTGCTTTGGGATAAACGTAATAAAAGCTTCTTTCCAAGTTTCAGGAATTTCTCTTTCCCTTAAAATATTATTCATAACTTCTTTTAACGGCACAAGTAGGATGTGTTTCATCTCTTTATAATATCTTGCAGTGAATCCATCCGGTCCCGGTGTCTTTCCATTTTTAATTCCTTTATAGCATTTTTAATTTCTTCCATCTCAATTAGGTCATTCAGCCTATCTTTTTTATCTGTCGGGATTTTCTGCACTTCCTTTTTCTTTAAAAATTCCTCTATTTTTTGAATGTTATTTTTCTCCTTTCTCTTATATAAATGTCTATAAAAGTCCACAAATTCTTTTCTGATTCTTTTCTGATTTTCTATTTCCTTGTCTTCTACAATAATTTTATTAATTGTATTCTGTTCTTTTCTTTTCTTAATTTGCCAAGCCAGCCATTTACCTGATCTATTTGCAAATTCAAAATTTTTCTGCTTCATTCTTTTAATGTTCCATTCTACTTCTTTTTTTATTATCATTGCAAATTGAGATTGTAAAATTTTAATATTTTGTTTTATCTTCAAGTTATTTGGTCTTTTAATGAAATTCTTTTCGTTTTCCATTATTTGTTTTAAAATCTCTTTTTTCCCTTTCTCTCTAAATTTATTTTTGATCGTATTCTGCTGAATAAAGAAGCCTCTCATCACAGCTTTGCTGGCATCCCATACTATACTCATTTTCGTATCTTTATTACAGTTATTCACAAAATAGTCTGTCAAATTCTTT
The DNA here is from genome assembly GCF_964252035.2 of Podarcis erhardii. Lineage (NCBI taxonomy): Eukaryota > Metazoa > Chordata > Lepidosauria > Squamata > Lacertidae > Podarcis > Podarcis erhardii. The sequence continues at coordinate 20,732,948 of NC_138506.1, read as the reverse complement.
TGTGCCTTCTCTATGATTTCCTGATCATCCAAAAGGTGCTCATTTATTCTCCATCTAAAAGATTTTTCTTCAAATTCTTTTATTACACACTTTATTGCATTGTGATCCAAAAGAACCTTTGGTTGTATTTCAATCTCTAAAATTCTTGGCGTTAACTCATTGGAGATCCATACCTGATCAGTTCTTGACATTGACTGATTTGCTTCTGAATGGAATGTGAATTGCTTTTCTAGCGGGTGTCTTAGTCTCCAGATGTCTATTAAATTACAATTCTCAATCATAGAGAAAAAAGTTTTTGGCAATTTTCCATCTTTAGCCCTCCCCATTGCTCTCAGTCTGTCCATTTCCATTGAAACCACTCCATTCATATCACCCATTACTATGATCTTCTGGTCCATAAAGTCAAACAATTTTTCTTCCAGATTTTTATAAAAATCAGTCTTATTTCCATTTGGTGCGTAAATCCTGACTACTATCAATTTTTCTCCTTGCCAGTTAATTTGAACTGCTATGATTCTCCCCTCATCATCTTTGAAAATTTGCTGAGCTTCCAATTTATTTTTTATATACAATACCACCCCTCTCTTGCTTCTGTCCGATGAGATAAATTCATTTCCTAATTTTTTATTAATTAAAACTTTTCTATGTCTTCTTACCATGTGAGTCTCTTGCAAACATATAATGTCCAAATTCTTTTTCTTTAAATATTGTTCAATTTTATTACGTTTTTTTCTCTCGTTCATCCCATTAATATTCCAAGTCCATAATTTCAACGCCATCTTGTCCTCTTTTTATAATCCAAATATATTAAAATTTTATAACCGTTCTTCTTCTTCTTCCTCTTCTTCTTCCCCGTTTTCTCCTTGATCTTTTCTATCGTCCCCCTCCTCCTCTCCCAGCTCTGCCTGAACTCCTGCTCCCGCTCCTGCTCCTGCTCCACTTATTTCTTCCTCTCCTTTTCCTAACTCCTTGTTTTTTTCTTATAATAAATTTTTATTCATTTTCATTTTCCAAACACATAATTAAACACAAACATCACACAAGACAAAGAAAAAAAAACATACAAACATTTAAACAAGTATAAATTCATACTCTTATTTTCTATACCTTCTTTCCCCGGACTTCCCCATACCTCCCTTTCCCTGCATCCTTATTTCACATTTCTTTAGCAACCCTCCGGTCAATTAAATTTTTAGTTCCCTTCATTAAGTTCTTTTTAACTTATTAGTTACAGCTGTAATTGTCTGTTTCTTAGTCCTTGATATCTTAACACTCCTCAACTTTACAACAATTTTAAAGGTATATTTTAAATTTCTTCCAATCTTCTTCCACTGTCTCTTTCCCCTGGTCACGGATTCTGCCGGTCATCTCTGCCAATCCCATAAAGTCAATCACCTTTGTCTGCCATTCTTCCAGAGTAGGTAGTTCTTGCGTCTTCCAATACTTTGCCAAAAGAATTCTTGCTGCTGTAGTAGCATACATAAAAAACGTCCTATCCTTCTTCACTACCAGCTGGCCAACCATGCCCAGGAGAAAAGCTTCAGGTTTCTTAGGAAAAGTCCACTTAAGGACTTTCTTAATTTCATTATAGATCATTTCCCAAAAAGCTTTAATCCTCGGGCAGGTCCACCAAAGATGGTAGAAAGTACCTTCAATCTCATTACATTTCCAACATTTGTTATTGGGCAAATGGTAAATTTTTGCAAGTTTGACTGGGGTCATGTACCACCTGTAGATCATTTTCATAATGTTCTCTTTTAAGGCATTACATGCCGTAAATTTAACACCAGTGGTCCATAACTGTTCCCAGTCAGCAAACATAATATCATGACCAATATCTTGTGCCCATTTAATCATAGCTGATTTCACCGTTTCATCCTGTGTATTCCATTTCAACAGCAAATTATACATTCTTGACAAATTCTTAGTATTGGGTTCTAACAATTCTGTTTCCAACTTTGACCTCTCCTTCTGAAATCCTATTTTCCTGTCCTGTTTAAATTTCTCATTTATCTGATGATAATGCAACCAATCTCGTACTTTGGACTTTAATTTCTCATAACTCTGTAATTTAGATAGATAGATAGATAGATAGATTCTTTATTTATTCTTAATTTGACCTTTTCACCATCATATTCTAAAATTTCATAATATTTTGGCCATTTAGACTCCATATTAAGTTTTTTCACCTCCTTAGCTTCCATTGGTGACAACCACCTGGGAGTTTTACTTTCCAGTAGGTCTTTATACCGTATCCAAACGTTATACAATGCTTTCCTAACAATATGATTTTTAAAGCCCTTGTGGACTTTTACCTTGTCATACCATAAATATGCATGCCAACCGAAGTTATTATCATACCCTTCCAAGTCCAAAATGTCTGTGTTTTCAAGAAGCAGCCAATGTTTCAACCAGCAAAAAGCTGCCGATTCATAGTAGAGTCTTAAGTCCGGCAGGGCAAACCCCCCTCTATCTTTTGCGTCAGTTAAAATCTTAAATTTTATTCTGGGCTTTTTGCCCTGCCAGACAAATTTAGATATATCTTTCTGCCACTTCTTGAAACAGTCCATCTTGTCCAAAATCTGCAATGTCTGAAATAAGAATAACATTCTAGGCAATACATTCATCTTGATAACAGCAATTCGGCCTAACAATTCGGCCTAACTCCTTGTATCTTCTCAAAAACTTCAGTGTTTCATCCAGACTTGTAAGTTTGAACTTCTTTCCTTTGTAAAAAAAAGAAGAGATCCCTTCTGGGAATTCCCATTTAAATTCAACTTGATTTTTCTTCAATGCTTGCATCAGTGGTTTGTACGGGTCCCCCCCCCCCTTTTTAAATAAGTTTTTATTGTTAAAATAGTTCATCATTAATACACATATACAAGCATACAAACATACATTTCATACAATCCTTAAAAGTGTTCAAACATACTTACACTCAATCCCACAAATAATTCCTTTCCCCATCACCATCCACCACCCCTCACCCCACCTTTGTGTTTGACTTCCAATCTACTCAATTACAATTTATTTCCACTTCTATTACTTTCTTTCACACACCTTTAGCCTACTTTCATAATTCTTTTTCTATTACACATTGTTATCCATCTTATTTGATATTTCAGTATTTGAAACGGAACTTGTTTATTCTAATAGGAGTTCTGATTTTTCGGTATGATTTTGCAAGTATCTTTTAAACACCTTCCAGTCCCTATCTATCTTTTCTTTTGAAATCCTTCCAATTTCTTCCATTGTTTTGGATATATTGTAATACTCCAATAATTTGGCAAGCCACTCTGTTTTTGTTGGTATTATACCACTTTTCCTTTAGGCTTCCTGGTACTATTCCCAATAGAAAACCTTCTGGTGTTTTCCTAAATGAGTATCTAAACATTTTTTTCATTTCATTATATATTATTTCCCAAAATTGTTTGATGTTTAAACAATTCCACCATATATGTATCATAGTACCTTTTCCTGTGTTGCATCGCCAGCAGACATCGCTACAATTTTTATTCATTTTTGCTATTCTTTCAGGTGTTAAATACCATCTATGTTGCATTTTAAGGTAATTTTCTTTCAGTATATAACACATAGTGAATTTCATATCTTCTTTCCACAATTTTTCCCATTGTTCAAACATAATATTTTTCCCAATATCTTGCGCTCATTTAATCATTGATGCTTTAACCAATTCATCCTTTGTTTCCCACTCTAAAAACAGATTATACAATTTAGATATATTTTTTGATTTTTCTTGTATTAAGTATTTATCGAATTTTGATATTTCTTTTTCAAATCCTAACTTTTTGTCTTTCGCTAATCTATACTTAATTTGAATATATTGGAACCAATCACTAATATGAACTTTAATTTCTGTGTAATCCTTTAATTCCAATTCTCCGTTTTCTTCCTTTAATACAGTTTTATAGGTAGCCCAATTTTCTTTCATATTTAATTTTTTCACTGCGAAATTTCTGCTGGTGATGCCCACCAGGGAGTTTTTGGTTCTAGGAGTCTTTTATATTTCTCCCATATTTTATATATAGATTTTCTGATTATATGCCCTAGGAAGCCTTTATGTACTCTCACTTTTTCATCTATTAGATAGGCATGCCATCCAAATCTCGTCTCTACTCCCTCTAAATCCAATACATCCGAGTCATCTAATTTGATCCATTCCATTAGCCAGGTCAGACCCACCGCATCGTGATATAACTCCATATCTGGGAGACCAAATCCTCCTCTCTCCTTCTTATCTATCATTATTTTGTGTTTTATTCTTGGCTTTTTCCCTGACCATACGAATTTAGCCAAATCTCTTTTCCAGTTATTAAAACATTTATCTCCTCCTAGTACTGGAATACTTTGAAATAAAAACATCATCCTTGGTAATATGTTCATCTTTATTACCGATATTTTCCCTAGTAAGGAAAGATTTAATTTCCCCCATACTTGCAAGTCATTTTTTATTTCATTCCATGTTTTCCCATAGTTCTCATTACTTAAATCTATAGTGTTTGTTGTTAAATTTATTCCCTCCCCCCCCCCCCTTGTCTTATTTCCTTTTAGGTTTTATTACTGCTGCTACCACTTTACGTTTATTTTGATATAGAAATAGAGATTTTACCATCTTGTCGCTGCTTCAGTGATGTGAGGCTTTTCACCGGTCTGTTTGATGTTCTTCTCTGTGCCTGGATTCCCCCCCCACCTCAGCCGTTTTTCCTTCAGCGAGGGGTGCCGGGACTCCAAAAAGACACTGCCGAAGTTCCTTCGACTTGAGCTTCCTCCCAAGCCTTTTCAGGGGTCGTTTAGCCAAACGTTACCCCTCACAGTACCGGTGTATGCCCCGACCTGCTTACTGCAGTCAGAGCTCACACTGTTGCAGCTGTGGTAAAAGCGGAAGTCCTGTACGGGTCCCTTTTTTCCCCCCCAACAGACGAAGTGAGATGTCTTTAAAAATAATTATATAATTTCCATCAATATTAAGCCTCTTTTCGAGACTTCCGGAGGCGGCGCGAACGGCAATGGCTGCCCTCTTCTTCTTGTGAAGGGGGAGCTCCGCGGAAACGGGTCGTCCGCTACGGCAAAGCGGAGACCCACGTCGGAAACCCACAGGCAGCAGAAGCCTGTGGTCGTGGGACCCAGCGGGCACCATCAGTGCCCCCCGAAACTGGAAAGGAACCCCGTAAGGGGCTCCGGAAAGTGACGGGGTTGGCGCGGTGCTGTGGGTCGATCGCTCTTTCCGTGGAGTGAAGCCGCGAAGCTGTTGTCGGTGAGCGCTGACCTTTTTCCTGGGATCATCTGGCTAAGAAACAACTACCTGTGAGTAGGTGAAGTTTAAAGAATTTGTGCCTTTTGAAAAACAAGCCTCAATTTTAAAGGGAAGTTTTCCCTCTGCACATAATTGTTGCATTATAGGGAAGCATTGCATCGTTCTCTTTCTACACATAACTGTGGCCTTATGGGAAGCATTGCTTCTTTTCTCTTGCATTCTGGGAACTCTCGCTCATGATCTTTTCTCTGTTTCTGCACACACTGTACGAACCTGTTCCAAACACCAAGACATTCCCTTATCGTTCAGTTCACCTTAAGTTCATGGTGACTTGTTCTCCATGCATAGCTGACCATATCTATAGAACTTGATTATTGTATTCTTTTATGTTATGATCAATCATTAGTAATTGTTTCATGCCATATTAATCTTTAGTTAGGAGGTTTCATGCCTGTCTAGTCCCAACCTCGTTTCCCAGCCTTTAATCTACCGGTGATTAATGTTCACATGTAATTCCCACCCCTCACATGTAATTCCCACCTTGCATTTGCATTAACCAATCAGCATTGAGTTTCTTTGTGTTTGTATCAACCAATCAGCCACAAGCACACCTGTGGCAATGTTTGTAATATTCAATAAAAGAGAGTTCCCGGGACTTTCCCGGCAGACGCCTCATGACACCCACTGCTCGTCTGTCGTGATTTTCATTCCTACACAATTTGACACTGAAACGGGAGACGCAACCAGGAAGTCCGCCTCCCGGCTCTGTTTAAAGATTTAAAGCAACGACGTTCAATTTGCTTTTGCCTAAGAAACTGTACTTTAAGAGACTGCTATCTGAATATCTGATAGAGAACCTTACTTCAACTTAAGGTGGAAGAGGAAGAATTTGGCTTTCCCTCTCCATGAGTGGATTTATAAAAATATATTGAACTCCTGGCAACCAGACTGCCAAACAATTAGCGCTGTCAGGCTGCATGAACTGTCATATTGTAACTCGCACTTCTTGGAGATACTGTAACTTTCTATGTTCAACTCTGCAAAGTAAAGACTCTGTAAGGTTTTCTGGAGATTTGCAACTGTTATAAATTTGAGGGGACACTTTGTATTTGGGAAAAGACTCTATACTTTATAAGACTTTGTAAACTGTGTCCCTTCAAGAAAAACATTGTGTCCCTCTAGTGGAACATTGAAGCTGTACAACTACTGGGGGTTTTTTTCCATTCTTGGACTTGGGGATTTCCATGAGAATTGCTGTGATGGCCTGGGATTCCGATTCAGAGGATGAACCAGAGGAATCCCAGCCTGCACAGGAGTCCCCGCCTCCAGGGCCGGCTGAACTGGGGCAAGGCCTAGATGCTGAAGAGCCTGCACCTGTGGCAGAGCACCAGGAGCTGGCCCCTGGTGAAACCCTTCTGGCCCCAGAGGGGCCTGAGGACTCAGTGGCTACAGGTGAGCCTCCTCCAGGGCCCAGTAACCCTTCGGCCTCTCCTGATCTGCAGAGGCTTAGGGCAGAGAGGCGAAGGGAACTGGTTGCTCCCAGGAGGAGTGCTCGCCTTAAGGCCAGAGGAGGCGGGGCTCCTGGGGGCCGGGACCGCCCCTGGCCTTAGAAGAGGATAAAAGCCCAGTCAGCCCGGTCCCAGGTTGCGGGAGCAACGTCGTTGTTGGCTTCGGACCTTCCTGTGTTCCTGATCCCTGCTCGGCCTCCTGTTCCTGACCATCCGGTGTTCCTGATCCCTGCTCGGCCTCCTGTTCCTGACCATCCGGTGTTCCTGATCCCTGCTCGGCCTCCTGTTCCTGACCATCCGGTGTTCCTGATCCCTGCTCGGCCTCCTGTTCCAGCGTTCCTGTTCCCCGCCCGGCTCTCCGCCTCGGACCTCACCCCTCTTCGTGTGGACTCTGCTTACGCCCACGGTACTTTACCCCTGGGACCAGCACAGTTTGCTCCCGCCACACCCGCACTCCCCCTTCGTTGGGGTGCGTTCGGGAAGAGCCAGAGGCCATGGCTGACCAGGCGGCTGCGCCGGTGGCTTTGGCCCAGAAGAACCAGGCCTTGACTCACACTGTGCAGCAGCTCAGCGACGCGGTTACGGCACTTCAGCAGCGCTTGGAAGCCCTACCGGCTCCTGAGGCCGACGCCCCGGCTCCTGGCAAGTACCCAGTGGCTTTGCCCGAGAAATTTGATGGGGCCCCGGCCAGCTTTCCCATGTTCCTCGCCCAAGCCAAGCTGTATATTCAGGGGCGAGCCCGGAACTTCCCTGACGACCGCACCAAGGTGCACTTTTTGATTAGTTTGTTAAAGGACCAGGCGGCCAAGTGGGCGTTGCCGCTACTCAGGCAAGACTCCCCCTTGCTGGCAGACTATACGGGGTTTTGCAATCTTTTGGAGGCCGCGTTCGGCAACCCCCAGAAAGGGAGTCAAGCCAACCGGGCGATTCGGCGGTTGAAACAGGGCAAGTCCACGGTGGCCGCATATACCATGGAGTTTCGGCTGTTGGCACAGGACTTGACCTGGAACGACTCGGCACTGCGGGACCAGTATCTCGAAGGGCTTTCGGGCGAGATACTGGACCAGCTGGCCACAATGGAACGCCCCACCACGCTAGACACTCTCATTCAACGGAGTCTACAGATAGACGACCGGCTGGAGGATCGTCGCCAGGCCCGGGGCCGCCGACACCTCCAGTTCTCGGCACCAGTTTCTTCTGGCAGCCCCACGGTCACAACTGAGTTATCGGAGGAGCCTATGCAGCTCGGGGCAGTGCGGCCTCGCCTTTCCCCCGCAGAGAAGGTGCGGCGTCGGGAGGGGAATCTATGTCTCTACTGTGGCGGAAGTGGACACTACGCTCGGTCCTGCCCTGAGAAACGCCAGCCGCAGGGAAACCGCCAACCCCCAGTAGCTGATGGCCCTAGCTACCGGGGGTCCCAAACAGCGCAGAATGGGCCCGCACCAATGGACTTGCAACATCTTATGGTTCCGGTACGTTTATACCCTCCAGGTGGGCCCTGGATTCTTACCCATGCTTTGGTGGATTCAGGAGCAACCCGTTCTTATATGGACGCTGCTTTTGCTGCCCATCATCAGGTGCCACTTCGGAACAAGCCGGAACCGGTCCAGGTGGAAGCAATTGACGGACGGCTTCTACGTTCAGGAGCCGTTACTCAGGAGACCCAGCCCCTGGTCCTGTGTCTCCAGCAGCACCGGGAGTTGTGAACTTTGGACATTGCCTCTATGCCCTGGTTCCCCCTCGTGCTCGGGATGGACTGGCTGGAAGCTCACAACGTTCAGATTGACTGGGTCAAACGGACTGTGCACTTCCCAGACCCATGTTCCCATGCTCAATCCGAGACGCTGGCGGCCGCGCCCACGGAGGAGGCAGCACCCACGCTCCCAGCCGTGTACCAGGACTACCAGGACGTGTTCGAGGAACGGGGGGCAGACCAGCTGCCGCCGCATCGGCCTTTTGACTGCGGCATAGACCTCCAGCCCGGAGCGCCCTTACCAGTGAGTCGCTTATATTCTCTAACAGAGCCAGAGCGCGAGGCTTTGCAGGACTTCTTGCACAAGAACCTGGAGCGTGGGTTCATTAGGCCTTCCACCTCGCCTACCGCGGCACCAGTGCTCTTTGTTAAGAAGAAATGTGGGGAACTCCGCCCTTGCCATGATTACCGAGCCCTGAACAAAATTACCATCCCAGACCGGTACCCCTTGCCCCTTATCTCGGAGTTGCTGGAGCGGGTGCAAGGGGCACAGGTGTTCACCAAGCTGGACCTCCGGGGGGCCTACAACTTGATTCGGATCCGAGCCGGGGATGAGTGGAAGACAGCGTTTGGGACCCGGTACAGGCAGTTCGAATACTTGGTTATGCCTTTCGGTTTGTGCAACGCGCCTGCTGTGTTCCAACGCTACATCAACCACGTGTTCCAGGACTTGTTAGACAAGTACGTGGTGGTGTACTTGGATGACATACTGGTTTACTCCCGTGACCCGGCTCGCCATGAGGGACATGTCCGGACCGTGCTGCAGCGCTTGCGTGAGCACCGTTTGTACGCAAAGCTCAGCAAGTGTGAGTTCCATCAGCGGACTGTGGACTTCCTTGGACACCGGCTCTCTCCAGATGGGGTGCAGATGGACCCTGGGAAGGTGGCAGCGGTTCGAGAATGGGCGGCACCCCGGAACCGCAAGGACCTACAGCGTTTCCTGGGGTTCGCCAACTACTACCGGACCTTCATCGCAGATTATGCTCATCGCACCACCCCGTTGACCCGGCTACTGCGCCCAAAGACGCCGTTTTCCTGGGACAAGGAGGCAGAGGAGGCGTTTCAGGGGTTGAAGGCCTGTTTCCAGAGGGCGCCAATCTTACAACATCCTGACCCCTCTCGACCCTTTGTGGTGGAGACCGACGCCTCCAGTACGGCTCTCGGTGCCGTCTTGTCTCAACAGAATGGACCTGAAGCGCCACTCTTACCCTGTGCCTTCTATTCCCGCCAGCTCCTACCAGCGGAGCGTAACTATACTGTGTGGGAGCGGGAACTACTGGCCATCAAGGTGGCCTTTGAGGTCTGGCGCCACCATCTTGAGGGGGCACGACATCCGGTGGAGGTGAGAACCGACCACCGGAACCTGGAGTACCTCCAGACCACCCGCAAGCTGAACCAAAGACAGATCCGGTGGGCGTTGTTCTTTTCCCGGTTCCAGTTCCGGATCCACTACATCCCTAGCTCTCAGAACCAGAAGGCGGATGCCCTGTCCCAGAAACCTGAAGACAACGCAGACACGGTACAGCAAGCAGAACCCACCACGATCCTACCTCCAGCTGCATTCCTGGCCACCCAGGAGGCGGAGCCACTGCAGGCTCGGGTGCGGGAACAGCAGCGGGTCGACGCTTGGGCCCAGGAACGACTCCGGGAGCTGGCTGAAGGGTCCAGCCCACAGTATCCGGGGCTGGTCCTGCATCAGGGCCTTCTGCTGCACCACGGTCGTCTGTACATCCCGCCAGGGCCACTGCGGCTGGAGGTTCTCCGGATGGCTCATGATGCCCCAGCAGCGGGGCACTTTGGACGGTATCGGACCACCCATCTGGTCAGTCGTGAGTTTTGGTGGCCCCGCCTGAAGGCTGACGTGGCTCGCTACGTTGCTGGTTGTGATGTCTGCCGGCGCGCCAAGGGCCCTACCGGGCGACCCCCCAGCCTACTTCAGCCATTGCCAGTTCCACCACGCCCTTGGCACACGGTTTCGTTGGATTTTGTAGTGGACTTACCCCCGTCTCGTGGCTGTACCTGCCTTCTAGTTTTCTCCGACCATTTCACCAAGATGGTGCACTGCGCCCCCTGCCCATCTGTACCCACAGCCAAGGAAACCGCTCAGCTGTACCTTCAGCATGTCTTCCGCCTGCATGGCCTACCTGAGCGCGTGGTGTCCGACCGGGGCGTTCAGTTCACATCCCGGTTCTGGCGAGCATTACACCAGACCCTCGGGACAGACGTCTGCCTCTCGTCAGCCTACCACCCACAGACCGATGGCCAGACGGAACGGGCGAACGCGGTGCTGGAGCAGTACCTCCGGTGTTACTGCAGCTACCAGCAGGATGACTGGGTCGACCACCTGGCATTGGCGGAGTTCGCCTACAACAACGCGGTGAATGCGTCCACCCAGCAGACCCCGTTCCAGGCCAGTTATGGTTATCATCCACGGCTGTTTCCAGATGTGCTGCCGGCATCCGCGGTCCCGGCGGTGACGGAGTGGCTTCAAGAGCTCCAGTCCCAGCAACAGCTTTTGGTGGAGCAACTGCACCAGGCCAAGGAAGCGTACAAAGCCCAGGCCGACCGCCACCACCAGGTGGGGCCGGAACTTCGCGTCGGTGACCTGGTTTGGCTCTCCACTCGCCACCTCCACCCCTCTCGACCTTCGCGGAAGTTGGACGCCCGCTTCACCGGCCCGTTCCCTGCTCGGCCTCCTGTTCCTGACCATCCGGTGTTCCTGATCCCTGCTCGGCCTCCTGTTCCTGACCATCCGGTGTTCCTGTTCCCTGCTCAGCCTCCTGTTCCAGCGTTCCTGTTCCCCGCCCGGCTCTCCGCCTCGGACCTCACCCCTCTTCATGTGGACTCTGCTTACGCCCACGGTAATTTACCCCCGGGACCAGCACAATTGCAAACTGTGAAACTGACCTTGGCACATGGACAGCAGTGGAATGAGTGGGAGGACAAGATCAGGCAAAGCCAAAACACAACAACCTACTATGATCTCACAGCTGCGCAGATCATCTGTTCCCACTGTTCCTGTGACACGAGAGGAAGATTTAGAGCAAACTAAGCCTGAAGGAATGGCCACAGGAGGGGACTTTACCTCAGTGCTAGATAAAATCTTTGAAAAATTGGATGGCCTGAGCAAGCAAGTGGCTGAATAATCATCTAAAATTGACCAAAACACAGTCAGTGTTAACAATCTGACTCAACAAGTTAGCTTAAATGCACAATCTATTGGGAAATTGCTGGAGGCCACTACATTAAATCGTAAAACAGCTGAGGAGGCCAAACAGAAAGCAGAGGCCGTGCAAGGGGAAATCAAGCCTATGCACAAACAGATTGGCGAACACCAGGCATATCTGTCTATGATAGAACTAAAAACTAGGGAAAATAACTTGAGATTGAGGTTGGTTCCAGAACTTGAAAAGGAAGATTTAAGTGAGTATTTGACAAAAGAGTTTGCAGAATTTTGGCCTTTGGAAGAGGATAAAGACTTTAAAATTATAAGTGCATTCAGACTTGGAAAGGGAGGGAGGAAGGTCAGGTCAAGAGATTGCCTGATCTCCCTCAGAACGAAGGAAGAAAGAGATAAGATACTGAGTGCGCACTTTCAAAAGACACTTGAGATTCAGGATTTTAGAGTGGAAATTTACAAGGATATTCCGAAACATCTTCTGGAGCTGAGATCTAACTACGGAGATCTGGTGAAACTACTGAGAAGCAACAGAATCATCTTTAGATGGGAGTTCCCCCAGGGACTATCTTTTAACTTTAGAGGGGAAAAAGTTAAAATCAAAACAGTTGAAGACAAGGAAAAATTTTTGAGTGATTACGGAGAAGACCTTCAGAAAGAGACTGAAAAAGAATTAGGAGCCCCAGGATCTGGACCATTAAGTTCATTACTTACACCCTTGAGTCTTGACGAGCAGGAGAAAGTGATACCACCGCCAAAGGGAGAAGAACTTTTGGGAGCCGTAGGAGGAAAATAGATCTATCTCAACATGTCTCTGCAACTATTAAGTTGGAACATTCATGGTTGTAACTCCCCTCAGAAGAGGAAGAAGAGCTTTCATATATTAAAAAAGGAACAATTAGACTTAATTTGCTTACAGGAAACGCATGTGATTAGGCTTCACAGGAAAGTTTTAATTAACAAAAGATTAGGCCAAGAATTTATCTCATCGGACAGAGTGAAGAAGAGAGGAGTTGTTATCTATGCAAAAGAAAGCCTATCACCAAAATTCCTTTTTAAAGATGAACAAGGGAGAATTTTGGCAATTGAAATTCAAATACAAGGAGAAAAATTCTTGATTTTAGGAATTTATGCACCAAATGAGGGGAAGTCAGAATTTTACAAGAAGTTGCATGAGACAATGCTGGACTACATGGACTATAACAACATTATTATGATGGGCGATATGAATGGGGTGGTATCTACAAATATGGATAAAGCACAAAGACAAAACATAACAAAAGATGGCAGGCTACCTAAAACTTTTTTTTACCTAACTAACAATATGGATTTGATTGACATCTGGAGAACAAAAAATCCCTTAGGGAGAGAAGGGACTTTCTTCTCTGAAGCCAAAATGACCTGGACTAGAATTGACCAAATATGGATAACTAGAGGACTGGCACCAAAGACTAGAAAGGTGGAAATCTGCCCCAAAACTTGCTCCGACCATAACGCCGTGAAGATGGAAATGAAACTAACATTAACTGGTTCCTTCAGATGGAAGATGAATGACACCTTATTAAGAGATCAAGAGATTGTTAAGAAGGCCCAAAAGACTTTGAGAGACTACTTTGAAGTGAATCTGAAAACTACAGTTGAAAAAAGAGTAATCTGGGATGCATGAGGGGGTTTCTGATACAACAGAATGCTATAAAAAAGAGAACCCAAAATGAGAAAAAAGATAAAATTTTGGAGAAAATAAAAGAAGGAGAGAAAAAATTAAGATCGAAACCAAAGTCACAGGAGATTCTGAGAGAAATTAAATTATACCAAGTACAATATTTGAAATTGATAAATCAGGAAATTGAGTGGAAAATCAAACAAATGAGACAAAAGACTTTTGAATCAGCAAATAAATGTGGGAAACTGCTAGCGTGGCAGTTGAAAAAAAGACAGAAGTTGAACACGGTTACAAATCTTGAGGTTGAAGGAAAAAACATTCAGAATCCTGTGGAGATTAGAAAGTGCTTCCAGAGATACTTCAAACAACTCTATACCCAGGGGCCACAGAATGAGACTGAGATAGACCAATTTTTAAGAACTAATGGATTACAAAAAATATCTCAAGAAAATAAGACAATATTGAACTATAAAATAACAGAACAGGAGATTGAAGGTGCCATTCAAAACATGCAATTAGGCAAGTCTCCAGGACCGGACGGATTAACCTCCAAGTACTATAAGACTTTGAAAGACTATTTAATTCAACCATTAAAGGAGGTGTGCAACGAGATTCTGGAGGGAAAGGCGGCGCCGGAGTCGTGGAAAGAAGCTTTCATCACACTAATACCAAAATCTGAATTTGAAAAGACACAACTCAAGAACTACCGTCCCATATCCCTTTTAAATGTGGATTACAAAATCTTTGCAGATATTTTAGCTAACAGATTAAAAAGAGTTTTAAATGAAGTGATACATAAAGATCAGGCAGGCTTTCTTCCAGGCAGACATCTCTCTGATAATACAAGGAACATTATTGACATTTTGGAGCTATTGCAAATGAATATCAATACAAAAGCAGTTTTAATTTTCATTGACGCGGAGAAGGCCTTTGACAATATTTCTTGGAATTTTATGAAGAAAAATCTTAAGGGAATGGGAGTGGGACGGGGGTTTGAAAATGGCATAGAAGCAATTTATTCAGAACACAAAGCAAAATTGATAGTTAATAATGTGGTGTCAGAAGAGTTTAGAATAGAAAAAGGAACACGACAGGGCTGCCCTATCTCTCCATTGCTATTTATTTACGTCCTGGAGGTGCTCTTGAACATGATTAGAAGGGACCGGCTGATCCAAGGAATTAAGGTCGGAGCTAAACAATATAAACTTAAGGCTTTCGCAGATGACTTGGTTTTGACATTACAGGAGCCAGAATCTAGTACTAAAAGGGTGTTAGAATTGATTCAAGAATTTGGTCATGTGGCAGGATTTAAACTGAACAAGCAAAAAACTAAGGTTTTAGAGAAAAATTTGACAATAATGGAAAAAGAAAGGTTTCAGAAGGAGACAGACTTTTTTATATATATATAATTTTTTTATTTGCATTTTATAAATTTCCATCCAATTATTCATTTAATCCCGCATACAACAAATTATGACTGTTTTTGACTTCCTTCAGCGTCTCTGACAATCCATATTTATACCTTTAATACACATTCCTTTCTTTCGTATTGCCATTATTCCTCCTTACTCCCATTATTTCTAATAAACAATACTTATTTTTATTTACAGTGCCTCTTTAAATCCCACTAGCGTTGTGTTTACACCACATATATTTTTCAGATAATCCACAAATTTTCCCCAGTCCTCGATGAACTTTTGGTCTTTAGTATATCTGATTTTCCCAGTTAATTTATCCAATTCTGCATAGTCTATCACTTTTGATCTCCATTCTTCTATCGTCGGTATCTCCTCTTGTTTCCACTTCTGAGCCAACAGGATTCTGGCTGCCGTTACAGCATATTGAAAAAGCTTGCAGTCCTTTTTTCCTGTGTCCTTTCCTACAATACCTAAAAGAAAAGCTTCGGGTTTTTTTTTCACAAAAGTGTATCTTAACATTTTTTTCAGCTCATTATAAAGCATTTCCCAAAAACTTTTCACTTTCTTACATTCCCACCACTGATGAAAGAATGTCCCTTCTTTATCTTTGCATTTCCAACATTTGTTATCAACCTTATACATCTTTGCTAATTTTACAGGTGTCATATACCATCTGTAAAACATTTTCATCACATTCTCTTTCAGTGATGTACATGCCGTAAATTTTATATGCTCTTTCCACAATTTTTCCCAGTCTTCAAATTGAATATTGTACCCAAAATCCTTTGCCCACTGTATCATTACCGACTTGACCTCTTCATCTTTCGTATACCATTCCAGCAATATCTTACACATTTTTGACAAAGTTTTATACTCATTATTTATTATGTCTTTTTGAAAACTTGATTCTTTTTCTATATAACCTTTTTCCTTCAGATCTTTTTTAAATATTTCATTTAATTGTAGATAATGCCACCAGTCATGTACTTGCTCTTTAACTTGTTCATATGGCTTCAGTTTCCATTTCCCTCCCTCATTAGTTACCAATTCACCATAAGTAGTCCATTTATCTGTCCCATTAAACTTTAATTAGTTTAATGTAAATGCCCAGTGCGCTTCCATCGTCACAAGTCCCACTACAGCAGAGCATTTCGCGCAGCGGTTTAGAAGGGCAGGAGAGGCAGTATCTTTTCAAAGAGGAGTCTTGGAGCAAGGGGTTTGGAACTCAAAGAAAGGTTTATTTACAAAAACAAAAAAACCCCCGGCGACGAACCACACATATCAGCAAACACGCCCAAAAGGGGAGAGGGGGGAAAGGGGAACAAACACATGGGAGACTGACTATTTATACAAACTCATGTTCCTGGAAGCCTAATGACCTCCAGCTGCTCAGTGATTAGAGCGTTTCTGCTACCTTTTAACCCTTTGATAGCAACACCCCCTCTCGCTCGTAACACTGAGCTGTACCAACCTTAATTCAAATTTAAACCTGAACAGAAACATTTATGAAATTGCGGACTCAAAGCTTTCGTAAAACCGTCTGCGAGATTTTCTTGGCTTGGACAATACTTTAGTTCAATTAAACCTTGTTTTACACTTTGGCATACATTTTGATAACGGATATCCAAGTGTTTTGTGTGTGCCTTGAATTGACCTGATTTAGCTAGTTTAATACAAGGTTGATTGTCTTCCCACACTCTGATAGGTAGGGAACATTCTCCAAACAATTCTTGTACCAGTTGCTTATAAAATTCCAGTTCTCTACATACATCTGATAATGCATTGAACTCAGACTCAGTTGAACTTAAAGCTATAAGTGACTGCTTTCTTGATCTCCAACCAATTAGTGCATTTCCAAATTTTATCGCCATTCCTGACACTGATTTTCTATCTGGTCCAGCATCTGCCCAACTACTGTCGGCCCAACATTCAAGTTGTGTGCTGCCCTCTGCTGATAGTTTTAAGCGAAACCTTTTGGTAGTTTGGAGATACCTTAAAACTCTTTTTACTCCTTGCCAAGCATGCATTGATGGTTTTTCAGCTTGTCTACACAGCATGTTGACAGCATATGTTATATTGGGCCGAGTCCACTGTGCAATGTGGAGTAGACTGCCTATCGCTGACTGGTAAACCCCGGGATTAGAGAACTCTGCCTGTTGCTCAGCTTGAGCATCCTTTATGTAACTTAACTCCATTGGGGTTTTAACACCAGCACAGTTGTCCATTTTAAACCTTTCCAGCAACTGCTGGATCTTAGCTTCTTGGCTGAGCCAATAGTTCCCATTTTCATCTTGCTGAATTTTAACTCCTAGATAAACAGATACATTGCCTAGTGATTTTATCTGAAACCTTTCTCCAAGCTTTGTGGCAAATTGTTGTGCAAGTTTATCATCCTTTCCACTGTATAATAAATCGTCAACAAATATCAAGACTGCTTCTTGTTCACATCCCGAGCCTTTTAGATAAAGACACGCATCTGCTGCGCTCTTTCTGAACCCCATGCTCTCTAGAGCATCGTTTAAGCAGGAATTCCAATTACGGGCGGACTGTTTCAAACCATAAATGGATTTGTGTAGGCGCCAGACCTGGTTTGGCTTGTCTCCTTCAAAACCTGGTGGTGGTGTCATATAGACTTCCTCCTGTAAGTCTGCATTTAAATAAGCCACATTGACATCAAAATGAAACAGCTTATTTCCCTTCTTAGCTGAAGAGGCTAAAAGCATTCTTAGTGACTCCGATCTTGAAGTAGGGGCATAGATTTGAGAATAGTGAACACCTTTGCGCTGCGAAAACCCTTTTGCAACTAGTCGGGCTTTATACTGCAACTCTTCAGTAGTTGTGGGCTTTAAACGATATACCCATCGACAACCTACAGCTTGTTGCCCTTTCGGAAGCTCTGTACTTGTAAACACACCGAGAGACTTCATTGAAGCCATCTCTTTTTCCATTGCTTCCTGCCACTTTGCGGCTTCTGAGCTTGGAAGCTGTTGTACTTCCATATAGCTATCTGGCTCACACTGTGCCATATTTACGTATACACTTGTCACCTTAAACCGCTCTGGCGGCTTGCCCTTTGTGGCACGGTTTGACCTGCGCAATTGTTCCTCTTGTGCCCCCTCTGACCGTTGGCTGTCAGAATCTGTCTCAGACTTTATATCTGGATGTGCCTCTAGGGATAAAGACCTCCGTTTAGATACCTCCCTTGGGCTTGGTGTTGCAGGTGACCTGCTTCGCTTTTGCTGTCTGCTAGGCCTACTGACTGGCGATGTTGGAACACTCCTAGATTCTGGCTTTTCTACCTTAGGAGAAGAACCTTGTGCCTGGTCAGAATCTGTATCTGAACCATGTGCACCATCCCCTTCTGGCTCACTACTCTCTGGACTTTCATTCTCAGCATAAATGCCTAAATCATCTCTCAAAATGTCAGGGTTAGCATGTAAGTGAGTCCATCCGGACTGCTCACAAAATTCAGCACTCCTACTGAGGACCACTCTTGTAGTATCCCCATTTGGGTTCACGAATCTCCAAGATTTAGCGTGTGGTTCATACCCACAAAAGATGAGTTTCCTAGCCCTTGGACCTCCCTTTTTCCTTAACGCTTTTGGGATAAGTACATAGGCTGGACATCCAAACACCCGAAAGTAATTAATTTTGGGCTTCTTCCCATATAAAGCAAAATAAGGGGTAGTGCCAATTACAGAATTATATACTCGGTTCAGAATATGAGTAGCCGCCTGCCAGGCTTCCGCCCAGTAACTTTGAGGGAGTTTAGCATCAAACAACATAGAGTTTGCCAACTCTTGCAGAACCCTGTTTTTACGTTCGGCCACGCCTCCTTCTTGGGGGGAATAAGGTGTAGACAGACGATGCTTAATTCCCTTTTTCTTAAAGAAATTCTGCAACACAGACCCGGTAAATTCTGACCCTCTGTCTGTCTGAAAAGCAAGTACTTTAGTACCGAATTCAAGTTCTACTGCATGAACCCAATTTTTAACTGTTTCTGCAGTATCTGCTTTGGTTTTGAGAGGAAAAAAACCATGTGACTTTTGTTTTGTCATCCGAGAGACACAGTGCATACCTCGAACCTCCCATGCTAGCAACAGGCATTGGGCCACATAGGTCCATATGCACAAGTTGGAATACTTTGTCAGATTTCCTATCTGAACTGGGATAGCTGCATCTATGAACCTTCGCCCTTTTGCATGCAGTACAATCCAAATACTTAGTACATTTGTTCATTTTGCACCCTTCTGATAATTCAGGTTGCTTTTTAACATACTGAAAATTAATATGTCCCAGACGGCGGTGCCATAAATGAACACAAGAATTATGGGTAGGCAAGTTCACACAACCAGCATGAACCTGTTCAACTTCATCTGGACTTGTCTCAAAATAATATAACCCATTTCTGCATTCCACCTGCAAAAGAGATACGTTATTCTTTGAAATAGTGCAAACCCCATTTTCAAACACAGTTTTAAACCCAACTCTATCAAGTTCTGACACAGACAAAATACACCCCTTCAATCCCTTTAGCACGTAGGCATCGATTTCTGTTTGCAAACAATTCAAGAACACTGTGCCTACGGTCTCTAAGGAACGTTTAGTTGAATCTGCCATTGTCACAACTTTAGGGGTTTGCAAATGTCTGCAATTCTGCAAACGGACACTAGATGGCGCCACCAGGCGGTGAGATGCACCACTGTCGATCAACCAGCGTAGATTGCTGCCTTGGCCACGCCCTTGCATCAACGCCATTGCTGAAGCCATTTGCTGTGTGCTGTGGGAGTAGCCACGACCTCCTCCTCTTCTTTGATGTCCCCTTGAACTCCTTGTCTGGTAACTAGGGGTAACGGCCTTGGTGCTGTCTTGACCAGGTTCACGTGTGCAATTCCTGATTAGATGGGAAGGGGAACCACAGCGAAAACAGTGTCTAGCTGCAAAAGCATTTACTGTGTGCTCAAACTCAGCATCAACACTCTTAGGCACAGCATAACTCCCCTTTGAAGACAAACCTCTTTCTCTTTGCCTTTTATCCTGTTCATCTGCAAGCCGAGATGAAATGTATTCAAGGGTTAATTCAGTTGAAGGCATAGCTTCCAAAGTTAGAGCTAGAGTCTCATAGCTTTTATCAAGAGAAGACAACAATATGTATGACTGCTGCTCCATAGAGAAAGGAATGCCCAGCTGTCTTAGTTGATTAAAGGCAGACACCATTTTGGCAATATGTTCTTTCACACACGCTCCCGGTTGGAGACGTAAATCAAACAAACATCTTGTAGCATGGAGCTTGGCCCCCGCAGTGTTTCTGGAATTTAACCGCTGCAGAACCATCCAGACCTCATGCGTGTTCTTTAACTCAGAAACATAAGGCATTTGCTCTGGTCCCACTGCCAAAACTAGTAGACCTTGGGCTTTCCTATCGCGTTTCTGTGAAGCTGCTGCTGCTGCTTTGTCTTCTGCAGAGGCGTCTGCAGCTGCCTGTAAAGGCGGTGCTTCAGTGCAACTCCACAACTCTTTTGCTTGCAACCAAACCCTTACTCTAGCCTTCCAATCTTGCCAATTTTTCCCATTGAGTCGCGTAAACGGGACAGAAAAACTTTCCTGGGACTCTGCCATCCTCCCTGGGGCTTAGGAACGATACTCACACACCTGTAGACCGTCTCCCAGCTGCTGAGGTGGCTCCTTGAGGAATAAGACGTCTTCCAGCGAGTACAAACTGCGCAGTGCCTGTTTAAAACTTTTCTAGGCACGTTGCAGGACTCAAGCTGCTTTGAAGGCTTTCGTTGTCGGCAACCGCTTCTGACTTTGCTCCAGTCCTTGCATAAATCACTCTGAACTGCACTCCTTAGCTCCTTCTTGACGTACAAACTTCCATAACCTGTCCCATTAAACTTTAATTAGTTTAATGTAAATGCCCAGTGCGCTTCCATCGTCACAAGTCCCACTACAGCAGAGCATTTCGCGCAGCGGTTTAGAAGGGCAGGAGAGGCAGTATCTTTTCAAAGAGGAGTCTTGGAGCAAGGGGTTTGGAACTCAAAGAAAGGTTTATTTACAAAAACAAAAAAACCCCCGGCGACGAACCACACATATCAGCAAACACGCCCAAAAGGGGAGAGGGGGGAAAGGGGAACAAACACATGGGAGACTGACTATTTATACAAACTCATGTTCCTGGAAGCCTAATGACCTCCAGCTGCTCAGTGATTAGAGCGTTTCTGCTACCTTTTAACCCTTTGATAGCAACATTATCTCTCATATTAATCTTCTTCACACTTATTACCTCTAACGGAGACAACCAATGTGGGACTTTTGGTTCCAATATATTTTTATATCTTTCCCAGACCTCTATTAGAGAGCCCCTGAAGATGTGGTTGCCAAATCCTTTATGCACCCTCTTTTTATCACACCAGAGATACGCGTGCCACCCAAATCTGTTATCAAATCCTTCAAGGTCTAATAATTCCTTGTTTTCTAACTTTATCCATTCTTTTAACCAACATAGACAAGCTGCTTCATAATACAGTCTCATATCTGGCAGGGCGAAGCCTCCTCTTTCTTTTACATCTGTCAATAACTTAAATTTTATTCTAGGCTTCTTCCCCTGCCAGATATACCTTGGAATCACTTTTTGCCATTCTTTGAAGATTCCTATACCCTTTAATATGGGTATGGTCTGAAATAAAAATAACATCTTTGGTAGCACCGTCATTTTTATCGTAGAGATTCTTCCCCAGAAAGATAGTTTCATTCTTGCCCACACCTCCAAATCCTTCTTTATTCCCTTCCAACCCGGGATATAATTATTTTGATACAAATCAATATTCTTGGGTGATAACCAAATTCCCAAATATTTAACCTTTTTCATCACCTCTATCTCCGTTCGTTGCTGCATTAGTTCAACCATATTTTGTTCCATATTTTTTACAATCATTTTTGTCTTTGTCTTATTTAATCTGAAACCTGCCACCATTCCAAATTGTTCCATCTCATTCAATACCTCCTTTATACTTTCTATTGGTTCTTCCATAGTAGGTACCAGATCATCGGCAAAAGCTTTAACTTTATACTCATTTAGACCTACTGTTACCCCTTTTATTTGCTTATTTTGTCTAATTGCATTTAGGAAGACTTCCAGAACCGTTATAAATAACAATGGAGATAATGGGCAACCTTGTCTTGTTCTGAGGCAAGGAAGAAGGGCTACCCCTATGCTATTCATATAATCAGTTATCAGAAATCAATATATTCATATATGCTCACACATAATCGAGGCTTACAGTGTTTGAAAATCCATTTTGAATCAAAGGGAAGCTGTGCCTTAGCTAACTGCATATTGCTTGGAACAGCAAGATTTAGAACCGACCTTTCCCCTACTACTTCTGTGAACCCTGGACATGGGGAAGACGTGAATCAGAGATTCTGGTACAAAACCCCCTCAGATACAGGCTAAATTAGTCCACAGAACAGGAAGAGCAAAACCACAAAAACTCCAAACTCCCTGTCCTGTCATAACTAGGGGAGAGGTTAGACAGAGCATCATTACAGGCATCGGAAAGCAGAACTTGAACTCGGTGTTTGACCAGTGCTTGTCCAGGTGCTGGACGCATGGCCAGAAGCTTGCTAATTGGTTATTCCTTGCTGACAATATCGTGACTGTCTCATGATTGTCTCATGATCTATGATTTGCTGTGATCTACTCAGGTATAAAGACCTCTGGATTTCTGTCAATCGGGGTCCCAGTTCTTTTGGAAGAGATTCCAACTGGGTCCTTATTGCCTGGCAATAAACTTCACCTTCTTTTTCTCCTATTACTGAGTCTGCCTGATCCTTATTTTGCACCTAGTGAGTTCCTGCTCACGCTCACCTGCAACAGTTCCTTTAGATATTTTTATATCTTCAGTAATAACATTGTTCACTATCAATTTTGCTCTCTGTTCTGTATAAATTGCCTTTATGCCATTGAAAAACTCTTGTCCAACTTCCATATGTTCTAAATTTTTCAACATAAATTCCCAAATTACGTTATCGAAGGCCTTTTCTGCGTCCACAAACATTAAGGTTGCTTGTTTATCGCACCTATCAGACAGATATTCTATTACATTAATTATATTTCTTATGTTATCTCTCATTTGTCTGCCTGGTAGGAAGCCTGCTTGATCTTTGTGTATGAGTTTTATTAATATCTTTTTCAGTCTCTTCGCTAAAATTCCTGCAAATATCTTGTAGTCTATATTCAGAAGTGAAATAGGCCTGTAGTTTTTAACTTGTGTTAAATCAGAATCTTGTTTTGGGATTAATGTTATATATGCTTCTTTCCACGTTTCTGGAATGTCCCTTTCTTTTAAGATATTGTTCATAACAACAGTCAACGGGGTCGTCAACACCTCTTTCATTTCTTTATAATAACTGGATGTAAACCCGTCAGGACCTGGGGCTTTCCCTCTTTTCAATTCCTTTATCACTTCTTTTACTTCTTCTTTTTCTATTGGGGCATTCAGCTGGTCTTTTTGGTCTGTCGGGATCTTTCGCACCATTCTCTCTCTTAGATATTGTCAGAGCTGCCCAAGGTCCCAGCTCACAGAGGACCAACGCCAGGTCGTTGTTATATACAAAAGTCTTTATTGAAGTTCAGTCTCTATTTCAAAGCCGTGGCGCGCAGCTCTAGACCGCCGAAGCTCCGTCTGAATCTCCTCCCCTCTGACACCAGTTTAAGACTCTAGCCCTGCTCCACCTCTTCCTCTGCTCTCTCCTCCTCTGGGGAGGGACAGGGAAGGGTGTAAGAATAAACAGGAACAAGAAAATCTGCAGAAGGGGCATGGAAGAGATTTAAGAGCCTCGGATATCAGAACACCAGATTGATGGACTGGACATGAGACTTGAAAGGACTGACATAACCCGAAACCAGGAAGAAGGGACGTTGGATAAAAATTTGAGGAGAACTTCTATTTATTTTTGGAATTAGTCTGATATTAATGAAATAATAGGGAATTTGTGGGAAAGGAAATAATTGGCATTAGCAGAAAGGTTTGAAGAAGTCAGGTATAAATATGGTTTAAATTTTGAAATTTTATGGGAAGAAATTTAAGGACTATTTGCATAAACAGTGTAAAATTAACGGATGTTAAAAGGAAGTGGGAATGAAACGAAGTGATCTTTAACAATAAGGTTAAAAAGGAATATGCAAAAAATGGCTTGATAATTAGATGAAAAATAGAATGATGTAATATGTTCAAGATAAAGAACTAAGATAAAACAAAGAGGGGGAAATTTGCTGAAATAATTATTTGAATTGGAATACAAAGGAGGGAGGTGTGAGGAAGTCATGGAAATAAGTAAATGAATTATAAGACAGAGAAAGAGGGATTTGTTTTTAACATGTTCTTATTTTTCCTTTTTTTGTATTTTGTACTTTTCTTTTTTTGGATTATGTAATTTTTTTCTTTTGTATTTTTTCTCTTTTTTCTTGGAAATTTCAATAAATATTATTTTTAAAAAAACAAAAAACAATTACTCCTTAATAAGAGCTTCTTGCCACTTGACTGGCTAATCCATCAAATAAGAAAGTGAAGAAAGCAATCGAAAGAGCTTCCAAAAATTAATTTCCAGCCAAATAAAAAAATATGTGGGACCTCACTTATACACCGTTCAGAGAAAGGAACAAAAACACACCCACAGTAACACCCACAGACTCCAACAGACTCCCAATAAATCCAAAACTTCTATAATAGAGTCTAGCAACTGATAGAAAAAAAGAGAACAAATCCAAATGAAACACTTTTAAGTAATATACCAGAGTTCAGCCAAGCCAAAAAGTAGAGAGGAGGACTTCCAAAAATAAACCGTCAAAGAGAAACAAAAAATGGCGCTGCTCCGATCTTCTTCTGCGTCGCACAGAAACAAAGAAGAGAGGGGGCAGCTTATTTTAAGGCTCTTATATCTTCAGTAAACACCCTTTATAACGAAAGATACAAAGAAAAAAATGGTCCAGTCTGGTTTATCCTTCAATTATCTCCCCATTTTCACTCAATTGCCGCCCAAAAAGGTCATTTAGCAGTTTTTTAAAAAAAATTTACCCTGTCTGCTACGCAGCTGCTTAAAACCGAAACTAAAAATAAGGAGAGCTCCTTTCCCACGGTCTCATAAAATCCACCGAAAGGACTCACAGATAATTATATAGCAGGGTTTCTCCCCCTCCCTGTTCACCTCCAAATCCGTATTATTTAAGTAAATGTCTGAATACAGTTTTAAAAACAGAAAAAAAGAAACCGTTTGTGGTAACTCACTGTACCCTCTTTCGTTCTGTGAATGTTCCTTGCATATAAATAAGATTTCAGATGAGGCTGACCTCCTCTTTAAACCTCATCCCTTCCGAATCATTCCAAATTAGCAATCCCAATAAATATTCCAATTAGACTTGGGTTTCTTATTGTTTGAGAATCGATTGCTTCCGCATGCAAGCGTGGGGCTGTGCTTTCGGAGGATAGAAAATGGCTTCCCGTAGTGCCTGCTTCTCAGTCTCGCCGTTCTCTTCACCCCTAAAAAGAGGTTACCTGACAGCCGAGCGATCCGGCAATGGCTATGCCAGGAACCTGCCCCCTGGATTTTCCTCCAGGGGTATTTTGGGGGCTGCGGCGCCCTTGCAGCACCCCCTTTTCCTCTCGAAAGCCTGGATTTTCTCTCACGAGATAAATCCCGCTTGCGCCCACTCCCGCGATCGACCAGAAGTCGACGACTCACAACTCTCAACCTCAAACTCCTACTCTGAACTAACACATTTCAGTTAGTAGGCCCTAAATCATTATTCCCGTGAGAGAGCTTGACCAATCATGGAGCTGTCTCCATCCCTCTGTATCACCAGGCAGATTACACTCCTTTACATTGCCTTGGCTGTCAGCAAAACCCTAATTGACTCTGTGTGAAGCTGCATGTATTCAGATTCCCAACAGTTTGTAATTCTTGTTTTTCTTTATCTCACGTTTTTTGCCAACACCTTTGTTTTGTTTTTATTCAGTTTAAATTCCGCCACCTGACCAAACTCCTGCATTCTTTCCAGAATTTTTGGTATGCTTTCAAATGGATTTTCTGTCATTATTGTGAGGTCATCTGCAAAAGCTTTTCATTTAAAAGATTTGTTTCCCAATGTGATCCCTTTTATTTCCGAGTCAGTTCTTATTGCCAATGTTTCCAGAACCATAATAAACAATAATGGAGAGAGTGGTCAACCTTGCCTGGTTCCTTTCATTATTTTAAAGCTCCCTGATATTTCATTATTTATAATCAATTTAGCCAGTGTGCCAGTGTGGTGTAGAGGTTAAGAGCGGTAGTCTCGTAATCTGGGGAACCAAGTTCGCGTCTCCGCTCCTCCACATGCAGCTGCTGGGTGACCTTGGGTTATTCACACTTCTTTGAAGTCTCTCAGCCTCACTCACCTCACAGAGTGTTTGTTGTGGGGGAGGAAGGGAAAGTAGAATGTTAGCCGCTTTGAGACTCCTTAGGGTAGTGATAAAGTGGGATATCAAATCCAAACTCTTCTTCTTCTTTTTGATTCTGCTAAATTGCTTCTATATCACTACCAAAAGTTTTCCCTAGACCCATTTTCTCTATAGTCCTTTTCATAAAATTCCATGATACGTTGTCAAATGCTTTTTCAGCATCTACAAACATCAATACCACTTGTTTGTCCGGTCTCATCTCCAAATATTCTAAAATATCAATCACTATTCTCCTATTGTTATTCATTTGTCTTCCCAGTAGAAACCCTGCCTGATTTTCGTTTATAACATCTTTTAGTGTTTTCTTTAACCTGTTCGCCATCACATCTGCAAACAGTTTATAATCATTATTTAAAAGGGATATTGGTCTATAATTTTTAGTCGATGTTAAATCCATTCCTTGCTTTGGAATCAGCATTATAAACACTTCTTGCGGAGTGTATAAGGTTAACCTTCTGTATGTCCTACATCTGGGGAGCAGTTTCCTACGTGGACGGAAGCTGCAGTTTCTTTGTCTGTGTGAGACACTTTCACTTTTGTCTGGGAGAGAGAGAGAGAGAGACAGCATGTGTCCAAGCTCTGGTGGAATCGTTTGTTATTTTTACCTGCTGATGTAAATAAAGGCTGTTTAGATAGAAGAAACAGCGTGCGGACTTTTGCTTCTTCTCACATGGAAAGATCTCGCTGCTCACTCTGCTGCTGCCTGAAATAATTTATGTGCAGAGAAAACGTGCCAGACAGGCAGTAATTCCACACTTCTTGCCATGAATCTGGCAGTTTCCCTTCCTTTAAGATCTTATTCATGACTGTCTTGAGTGGTATTGAAAGTGCATCTTCTAATTTCTTTTTTAAAAAAATAATTTTTATTAATTTGCAAACATAATAATTGTCATACATTCCACAAAATTTCATCTCTTATACAATCTTTTTGGACTTCCATCAGCACCTCTGATGATCTTCCATTTTTATAATTTGTTCTGCATTTCTTAAATTCAAATTGCCTTAATTGCGTGGCAAGTTTCCTCCCCCAAATGAAATAAAGACTCAGACACGTTGTTTTAAGGTTAATGGGAGTGAAAGGCCACAACTTTATTGATTACGGAATTGAAGGTATTGGCCTTAGGCATTGGCTTCTATCGACTACCCGGCATGGTGACCGGGAAGGGTTGAACACAAACCGCGGGAGTCCTGTTGAAGTACGCCAACTAGGATCCCACGGGTGTCACCGCTCGGGGGCATGCCGGAGGCCCTACCTCTCCAGGCTTCGGACAAGGCCATGCCCCCACTGGGAGTCCTCTACCGGACTACCCCTTCTCCTTGGGGGAAGGTGATGGCGCTCCCTTCCCCCCTCCTTTTGCCTAAAATTTGCCCCATGCCAATGCCTAACCGCCACACGAGCAAAGCTCGCCGCCAATACCTTCAGGCCCGTAACCAACCCCTAAACCCTGCTATGATGTCCCCCAACCAAATGTCATTTCCTGCATCTGACAGATGCACGCCATCCCATCTGTAGAGGGCCTCATTGCTGTACTGGATGCCTGGGTGGCCGATGACGCACCCGCCCAGATCCGCCACTCTACGCGCAACCGCCCGTTCCAAGACCTTTCTTGCTTTATTGATTCCTGCCGGGCTCACACAATCTCTCCATATCCTCCTCTCAAGCAGCGAGGACCAAAAGATGGTGATGTTTGGATAAACCGCCCTCAGATCTGTCAGATCGTCAAAAATACTCCATCTCAAATCGATAGCTTTGCGGTACGCCAAGTCATTTCCCCCTAACTGTATTAACAATGCATCAGGCGGCCCATCAGTGGCAGCTCTCGCCATAACGGCTGGTTTAAATTCGCTCCAGCGCATCCCCCTACGCGCAATCCACACCAGCTCGACATTCGAAGGCAGATTCAAATTATGCCCAATTCCGGAACTCATAGCGCGGTTTCTGGCCCAATACACTATGCTGTGGCCCACCAACCAGATGCGCACCTTCTTGGATTCTGAAAGGAAAGTAGACGGAAAAACCAAGGTCAGGATTACAGGATTATCGCTGCGAGTCATAGGTTCTTTCTAACGTAAGCTCTGTACGCATTAGATTTCCATCTCCCAAGCTCCCTGATCCTCTCAGTGGAGAGCCCTAAATGTACTGCGGTGGTAGCAGCCCCAATGCGAAAGGAGTGGGCTGCAAATTCCGCCGTGCGGAAACCACAAGCTGTTAGTGCAGAGCGTAGCACAAGCTGTTAGTGCAGAGCGTAGCACTGGTGTCTAGCCAAGAGTGACCCATCCTCATGTATCAGAAATGGGCCGGGGCCACTGGGTCTCAAATAGAGGAAACGCCGTGTATCTCTTACGGGACAGGGTCCACTACCTTCCACAGCCGCTAAACGTAGAAGCGCGCCCTTACCAAGCTGGTCTGTCTTAGAGCTCCGCACCTGGACGATTAGCTCGGACTCGGACAGGGAAAGATCACTTAATAGTATACCTCTCTGGAGGTGAGCCGCCCCGCGCTTGCAGACTACCTCCCCAATGCGGAGAGCGCCAAAGAATGCGATGGAATAGGCGGCCGAGAACAGGCGCGCTTCGTATTTTGACCAGCAAATTGCACGTAATTTCTTGTGAATCTGGGTCAAAATGTCAATTGTTATGGGCCTCCGCCTATCCACACTGGGGGGGGGGGGTGCTGCCGACGCCAACCCTCAAGAGTCTTACGGACAATAAAAGCTGAACATGGGTCTGTGGCAAAAAAGGCTTTGCAAAAGTATGAAATCCCTGCGGACTGAATGTTGAGTGTTTTTGGGGCCCTGCCCAATTCCCTCAGGTGAGCCAAGTAGTGGAGAACCTCCCTCGTTGAGGGAATGGAATACAGCCCTGCGTTGGGCCTGCTGCTGCGAAATTTTAAGAAGTCGGCCCAGGCCTTCTTATATGATCTCATTGTGGAAGGGGCCACGGCACCGAATAACCCCTCCATCACTTCTTACTCCCAATATTCCAGAGATGCTCCGGGAAAGGCATTGATGATTGCTCCGCGTCTGGCGCTAACGAGCGGAAGCTCTCCATCTGAAAGCGAGACAAAGCATCCGCGATGTCATTGTTAATGCCAGGTACGAATTTTGCCAAAAAGTATATATTATGCTCTAAACACAGAAGGACAAATGACCGCAGGAGACTCCCGACTCTGGTGGAACGCGCAGATTGTCTAGATAGGACCGCTACCACAGCTTGATTATCAGTGTTGAAACAAACCCTATGGTTGTGGAACTGCTCTGCCCAAAGATGTACCGCTACTACGATAGGGAAGAATTCCAAGAATGTGAGATCCCGGGTGATGGGTTTGCCCTGCCACTCTGGAGGCTACCTTTGGGCACACCACTGTCCCCGGAAGTAAACCCCGAAGCCCAGCGATCCAGCAGCGTCCGACTGAACTTGGAAGTCGGCCTTTAGAGACATAGAGTCCTGCCATAAGGATATGCCATTGTACCTGTCGAGGAATTGGTGCCACATGCCCATATCCGCCTTTACCTCCTTGGAAAGACGAACTCTATGTTGGGGAGCCCTAAGCCCTGCGGCCAATCTAGCCAGGCGGATGCAAAAGGGGCGTCCTGGCGCAACAACCCTACAGGCAAAGTTTAGGTGGCCCAGCAGGGATTGGATTTGTCTAAGATTGATCTTCCTAAGGGGCAGAAGCTGCTGGATCACCGCTTTAAGGGCGGACAGCTTCTCCTCAGGCAGACGAGATGTTTGCGCCACTGTGTCCAATTCGATGCCTAAATAAACCAAGGAAGTGGATGGACCCTCCGTTTTTTCGGCAGCCAGGGGCACCCCTAGTTCCTCTGACAGGGCTGTGAAAGCCCCCAGGAGTGCGGAGCAGCCCTGCCTACTATCAGCCACTAAGATAAAATCATCGAGGTAATGAGATACGCCCACCGACCCTGCTCTAAAGCGGAGGGCCCATTCGAGGAAAGTACTAAAAGACTCAAATGCCGCACAGGCCATGGAGCAGCCCATAGGCATCGCTTTGTCGATGAAATACTCCCCTTGAAATTTAAAGCCCAGCCAGCGAAAGTCAGCTGGGTGGACCGGGAGGAGACGAAAAGCTGACTCAATATCGCATTTTGCCAGCAGAGCTCCCTTCCCGAATTGCCGGATCATTTTAACTGCTTGGTCGAAAGAGGCATATTTTACCGTACAAAGTTCCTGGGGAATGGCATCGTTGACAGAGCCTCCCTTCGGGTAAGATAAATTATGGATCATGCGGAATTCCCCGGGGGCCTTCTTTGGAACGATGCCCAACGGGGATAAGTGAAGCCCTTCGAATGGAGGCATGGCGAAGGGACCTGCCACCCTACCGGCTTTAATTTCTTTTTCTATCTTCTTCCTGGCTATATCGGGCCTATCCCTAACTGACTTCTGGTTTTGCGGTTCTCTAGGGGTGAGGGGAACCGCAACGGGGATTCTGAACACCATAGAGAAACCCTCCCAAAGGTATTGAGCGGCTTTTTGGTCCGGGTATCGGTCTAGCAGGGCTTTTAGGGGCTGAAGCCGGATAGGGGTATAGGCCAAACCAAGCTCAAAATTACTGGCGGTTACTCGGTCCTTGATGAGAGGGTCCGGGGGCACCTCTGGTGTTGCTGTGGAAGTACCCCCTGCCCCCCGAAAGGGCTGCTGCTTGTTCTTAAAGCACGAGGAGGCAGGATGGTTTCCCCAGCATCGCTCGCATTCATGGGTATACTTACAAAAGGGGCGAGAACAGACGCCCCTATTGAACTCCCAGCACTGTCAGCGCCTTTTTGTATCGGTTTTACCATTTTTGGCTGGGTCCTGGTTTTTCTTTTCTATGTACGGATTGACGTCCTCTCCCCAGTAATTAGGATCGGTTAGGTCCCAACGTGTGGACGGCAGGAGAGAGGCATTCCTGCGAAAATTCTCATCATACGTCAAAGCCGCATTTTCTCCCGCGAGTGAGTACGCCCTCCTCACATGAGCCAGGTAGGCCACCAAATCCATGGATCTCCGTGGATAAGCGGCACAGACGACCCCCATGAAGACCTGATACCCATCTAACCAATTTTCAAAGGTGCGGTCCGCTTTTGAGGTTCTATACCTCCTTTTACCGTAGGAGCGCCTCTTTTCGCCCTTTCCCGTTAATTTGGCCGGGGGGAGAAGGGTAAAGATATCGACATAGTCCCCGTTGAGGATCTTATTCCTCTTTTTTTGGGACAGATGATTCCCCAGTATGAAATCAGTTGCCTGGTTGGTGGAGATTTTAACATCCTCGACCAACGCCCCATCCTTCCATTCCAGCACTCCATTGAAGGTTTTTCGATGGGAGTTGGCCCTCCTTTCGTGAGCCCAAAGCGGAATCCCATGATTGCTCTCACCTATACTCCAGTATCCATCCATCTGATCCTCCGAATCTGACTCTGAAGAAGACGTACCTGAGTCATCCTCCGTTTCTGACTGCTTGCTCCGCTTCCTCTTTGCCGACGTATGCTTCTTCTTAGCTTTTCTCTTACCCCCTTGAGCATCACTGATTGGCGCGCTCCCACTGGATACCGGCTGAGCACTTGGCAGATCAGGCTGCTCCCCTTCCGAGCCGGAACACACGCTGCCCTCTGTTGAACTGTGCTGAGGTTGCTGCTCCTGAAAGACACTAGGGATGTCTGTGGTCTGTGAGAGGGTGTTGCCGCTGGATCTTTTGGTAGGTGCCTTTCCCTTACTAGTACCCTTCGTCTGCGCCTTCCCTTTCCCTGCGCTAAGGCTTGCTTTCCTAGCCATGGCTGTCTGGGCACGAGTATTGGGGCGGCTTGTTAGTGAAGGCCCGGGGTGAGCACTGCCCCCCAAGTTTGCTTCAGCACCCTGCTGACCATAGTCATTCGGGGGAGTATCAGGAATCATATCTTGAGATGACTCGGGTGCCGGAAGTACCAGCGCTCCTCTAGACCTACATTGTCTGTAGAAGGTTTCAAAAGCCATAAAAAATTGGGCGAAAGCCTGAGGGTCACATGGCATAGCTGGTAATTGTGCGCCCCCAGAACTGTTGGATGCGGGCTGGGTGCCGGAGGTGGATGGCTGCTGATCACCCCCTGAAGCCATCCCTAATTTGAAGGCCGACTGCTTCAAACTCACCGTCCAAAGGACAGTTCAGTATGGGCTACTCTGACCGTGTATGGCTTCCTTTAAACCTTTTCTCAAATTTTCTTTGGAATTAGAACATTTGTGCAGGAGAGCAGGGAAAAAAAAGAGGAGAAGAGAGAACAACAAGAACAACAAGAATAACAAGAACTGGACAAAGTTGGAAGATAGACCCTTTCCAAGATTGGACATTCGAAATAAAAGATGACCAAAAGACGGCAAAGACTATTAAAAAGACGGCAAAGTGGACTGGTGAAGGATTATGGCTTAGATGTGGGAGCTCCAGGACGACAGTAGACATTGACGGACATTGGGAACGCAACCGGGAAAGGGGGGAGGGAAATTTGGAATCCAAAGGGTGTTAAATTACATTTTATTCTCTTTTTCTATTTTTTTTATGTTAATCTGTATTGTATACTAAAGAGGGGAACTCGTGGAAGGGAACAGGTCGATTTTAGGGGATGGGAAAATATTTTTTAAATTGGGTTAATGATAATAACTTTAAAACTTGGGGTAAGAATTTGCTGAATCTATTTGAAAGAATTGGAATACAAGAGGGGGAGGGGAGGGGAAGTCCTGGAAAGATAACATTGAAAATAAGGCCTTAAATTTGGATGTTTTTCTTTTCTGTTATATTTGAAAATGTTTAATAAATATTATTAAAAAAAAATAAAAAATAAACCTTTTCTCAATTTTTCTTACCCTTTTCTATGCTATATTATTTTATTTATTTATTATTTATTTATTTGTTTGTTTGTTTGTTTTATTTATATATATTATTTATATATATATTCTGATAATATTGTTATTGTTATCAAATTATTGTTATTCTTATTATTTATCTTATTTTTTATTTATATTCTTGTTTATTTATCTCAATTATTTTTTAATTTATCCAATTCTAATTTAATGTAATAAAATTGTGTAACTAACCACTTCTTTTTATTTATGTTTATTTATTTATTTATTTTTATATACCTATCTGCCTTATCCTCTTATCTACTTGCGCGTAAATTTATTATTATTATTTTTTATAGTGCACTCCTTATAATATTTATTTTAAATTCCTGCTAATTATCAAATTTATACAATCAATAAACCACAGATGGGAGATAGGAATAAAAGATCGTAAAAACACCTCACAAACGGTGCAGTACTGCACCTCCTGTCACTAGATGGAGGCGCCCGCCAGGAGTGTGCTCCCAACTACGTCGCTAAATGAGGTATTAATGTTTACCGCACGAAACTAAGCAGGAACTGCAAGTGATTACGAGCAACCACAAAAGAGCTAGTATTTAAAATTGGTTTTTTTGTTTGTTTGTTTGTTTTTGCTAACAACAAAACAGAGGCTAGTATTAAAAGATTTAAGTTCCGGTTTCCAGGCCCCTTCCCTTAAAGAAAATGGCCGCCCCCTGCTTCAAACATGTGGCTTCTCAAAATGGCAGAGAGGATGTCACTGTTCTGCCCTTAGCTAAAATGGCTTCCAAGGCTTCCCCACGTGGCGCTGCAGCCGTGACGCCCGTAAGCTTCTATAGCAACCGGCACTGTATAGGGCACCCCCCCCCCTTGCGAAGCGCTACCGATCGGCGCCCCGAACTACCGCCGAAAATAAATTAAACCAACCCACTCCACGCGGGAAAGGGTAGCGGGGGAGAGTGAGAGAGGAAGCTCGAAATAACCGCTAGCAAAAGGCAGACTCTGCTCAAGCACTCACTAGGACTAGAGAGCTCGCTAGGAAAGGGGCGGCTGGAGGAGGGAGAAAGGATGCCCGCAATAAACAAAAAGCTAGGGGAGGAATTAGGCTCTAGAGCTCGCTAGGAAAGGGTGGCGGGAGGTGAGAAAGGGGGTTACAATTTTCAGAAAGCAAGAAGCAGACTCGGGCGAGAGGTCGCTAACCGTGCGCGTGATACCCCTTCCTCTGGCGGCGCCAATCCCGAAACCTCAGCCGCTTCCTCCGATGGCCGCTGTGTCCTCGAGAATCCGCCGCCACGTAAATTCCGGACCAGACACCCGTGCTTCCCTGCCCTGGCCGCTGGTACCACGCTACAGCTCGGCAATCCTTCGCGAAACGCTGCCCGGGCGGCTGGCCAACAGGGGGGTATCCCAAATGCAGGTCTCCGTTAGAAAATCACAGTTGGATAAATTCTTCAGCTGTAAGAGCAAAAACCTCTCGGCTCCAAAACCAAAAAAACCCGCTCAGCTGCTGGGCGAGGGGGAAAAGAGGGCGGTCCCTGGGCATGCCTGGCCTTAAGCAGCCCAGGCCGTGCCTCCCCTCGCCCGCCGATTGGCGGGCTGGGTTGCAGGCACGCCCAGGGATTCCCCAGCTCTCATGGGGGCAAGGGAAGCCCCCGCGAATGTGGGAGGTTCCTGCCCACAACACCCTCTCCTCTGCAGGCTCGGAAAGGGCTTTATCCTAACGTCATCATTTTCATTCAATAAAGCAATAATTCCAATTATTTACCTTACAAAACTTCCTGTAAACCTACAAATGTAATCTGGTCATCACAACTACTTTTTAAATAGTCCGTAAATTTACACCAATCTTCTGTGAATCTCTGGTCCCGTCAGTTTCGAATTCTTCCCGTTAGTTTATCTAGTTCTGCATAGTCCATCAGTTTCATCCTCCAGTCTTCTTTTGTCGGTAATTCTTCTTGCTTCCAATTTTGTGTCAATAATATTCTTGCTGCCGTCATTGCATACAGAAACAACTTACAGTCACTTCTAGTTATATCATCTCCAACAATGCCAAGTAAAAATGCTCCTGGTTTTTTAATAAACATATATTTCAACATTTTTTTCATCTCATTATATATCATTTCCCAGATGTTTTTCACCTTTTTACATTCCCACCACATGTGATAAAAAGTTCCTTCTTTTTCTTTACATTTCCAACATTTATTGCTTACCTTATACATTTTAGCCAGTTTAACAGGTGTAATATACCATGTATAAAACATTTTCATCACATTTTCTTTTAAGGCATTGCATGCAGTAAATTTTAAACCTTGCTTCCATAATTTCCCCGTCATTTAACTGTATATTATACCCAAAATCTTTAGCCCAATGAATCATAACCGACTTTACCTCCTCATCCTTCAAATGCCATTCAAGCAGCAATTTATACATTTTAGACAAAATTTTATACTTATTACTTAATATCTCAACTTCAAACTTTGACTTATTTTCATCAAATCCTTTTTCTTTAAAATCCTGTTTAAACATTTTGAAGGAATGGGTTTCCCAAACCCAAAACTGACTGTGCAGGCAGTTTGAAACTGCACCAAAATCCCTATTTTTCCTTAGCTAAAATCCATTAACTTGAGCTCTGAGTCAATGTATAAACAAAAACCTGGCTGTGCTCAAAGCTCTTTCCCTTATTAGTCCGTGACGGCAATGAGTGACCTTGCCAAGATCCAGTAGAGCAGGGATGATGCGTCTGTGCCTTATCTTATATCCTGACCACAAAGACCACAAACCCAGTCTGGGAACAGCGCCAGAGTGTGTTCTCGGAGATGGTGACCTCTTGCTCCAAGATAAGAGTAGGAACAGGAAGATCCTTTTATGGTCAGAAGTACAGGAAGGAAGATCCTTTTATGGTCAGAAGTATAGGAAGGAATACCCTTTTATGGTTAAGAATACCAGAGCAGGAACATCTGTGATGTCAACCTGCGTACATAGGCTGACGTGGTTGGATTCCTGGGGAAGGAGGGATAGGGTGCCTGGAGGATATATATATACTGCATGAAACTTCTCATTTCTTTGGACTTGCTGTGGACTGACCACACAAGTGCCTTCTGCTATCCGGAGAGCAGAATAAACTCTTTCTTTGAACCAACCTTGGTGTCATTTGACTTCCTTCCTCCTGTTCGGGAGCAACGCAGACCCAATCGGTGAACTCCAATAAGGCTACAATTTCATTAACCTGACAATAGTGTAGCCAATCCCTTACATATTCTTTAATTTCTTCATATGGTTTCATCTTCCATTTACTTCCTTCTTTTTGTATTAATCTCCCATAAGTTATCCAATTTCCCTGCATATTGATCTTTTTCACACTCATTACTTCTAATGGGGATAACCAGTGTGGTGTTTTTCGTTCCAATAGGTTTTTATACCTATCCCATATTTCTATTAGAGATCTTCGAAATATGTGGTTTCCAAATCCTTTATGGACTTTTGCTTTATTTTGCCATAAATATGTGTGCCAACCAAATCTATTATCATAACCTTCTAAATCTAACAAGTCTGTATCTTCTAATACCATCCATTCCTTTAACCAACAGAGACAAGATGCTTCATAATACAATTTCAGATCTGGCAGAGCGAAGCCTCCTCTTTCTTTAACATCTGTTAATAATTTATACTGTATTCTCGGCTTCTTCCCCTGCCAGATATATCTTGAAATTGTTTTTTGCCATTCTTTAAAAATTGTTGCCCCTTTGATTATTGGAATTGATTGAAACAAAAATAACATCTTTGGTAGCACATTCATTTTAACAGCAGAAATTCTTCCCCAAAATGACATTTTCATCCTTCCCCATATTTCCAAGTCTCTTTTAATTCCATTCCATAGTTATTTTGAAAAAGGTCAATGTTTTTATTTGTTAACCAAATTCCTAAGTATTTAACTTTTTTAACCACTTCAATACCAATTTGTTGTTGTAACACTTCCACCAGGTCCTTTTTCATATTTTTAACTATCATTTTAGTTTCCCTTTTGTTCAGTTTAAAACCTGCCACTTGCCCAAACTGTTCTATCTCTTCTAATACTTCTTTAGTACTTATAGTTGGATTTTCTATTGTTAGTACCAAATCATCGGCAAAGGCTTTCACTTTATACTCTTTCTGACCAACTGAAATTCCCTTTATTGTCTCATTATTCCTTATTGTCCTTAGAAGAACCTCCAGTACCAATATGAATAACAGTGGCGATAATGGACACCCTTGTCTCGTACCTTTCGTAATCTCAATACTCTGTTACTATATTATTCACAATCAATTTTGCTCTTTGTTCTGAATAGTTAGCTTTAATTCCTTTTAAAAAAGGATTGTCCAGTATTCATTAATTCTAAATTTTTCAGCATGAATTCCCAAGATATATTGTCAAAGGCCTTTTCCGCATCAACAAAAATTAACATCGCTTGCTTTTCATTTCTGGAAGTTAGATATTCTATTACATTAATTATATTTCTTATGTTTTCTTTCATCTGTCTGCCAGGTAAAAAACCTGCTTGGTCTTTATGGATTATCTCATTCAAAATCTTTTCCAATCTATTTGCCAATATACTTGCGAATAACTTATAATCATTATTTAACAGTGAAATCGGTCTATAGTTCTTTACTTGCGAATCTTTTGGTATTAATGTAATATATGCCTCTTTCCATGTTTCTGGTAATTCTCCTTTTCTTAATATATTATTCATAACTTCCTTCAACGGTACAAGTAGGGTTTGTTTCATTTCTTTATAATATTTTGCTGTAAATCCATCCAGTCCCGGTGTTTTCCCACTTTTCAATTCTTTTATAGCATCTTTAATTTCCTCTATTTCTTTTTTTTTTTTTAATAATATTTTTATTAAGTTTATAAAGTACAGAAAAAAGAAATAAAGGCATAGATAGAAAAATACAATAGAGAGATTACAAATTTCCATAATCCTTTTTTCCATCTATTGGACTTCCCCACATCCTCCAAACCCTGCATTCTCTGTAATACAAAGTATCAGCAATTTGTTAACTTATTTCCAGACTTATTGTATCTTTCATTTTATCATGTTTCCTAATTTCAAAGCTGTTGTAATCCAAATCTTATATGTTTTAACTTAAACATAATAAAGTTATTTCATTATTCCACCTTTAACTTCTTGTACCTTAATTTCCATTTCATTAGTTTACCAATGCTGAAGCAAGAATTTCTAAAAAGAGCATTTTTTAACATTCATACAACTTGTAATGTTTTTTCAAATAGTCTTTGAATTTTTTCCAATCCTCCTCGATTGTTTCTTCTCCCAAGTCTCGGATTCTGCCAGTCATTTCAGCCAGTTCCATATAGTCCATCAACTGCGTCTGCCATTCTTCCAGCGTGGGTAAATCTTGTGTCTTCCAATGCTTAGCAATCAGGATCCTTGCTGCTGTGGTAGCATACATAAAAAAGTTCTGTCTTTCTTAAGTACTCTCTGGTCCACAATGCCCAGAAGAAAGGCCTCCGGTTTCTTAGGTAAGGTATATCTAAGTACCTTTTTTAGTTCATTATGAATCATCTCCCAAAAGGCCTTCACTTTCGGGCAAGTCCACCAGAGGTGAAAGAATGTCCCTTCCGCCTCTTTACATTTCCAACATTTGTTATCAGACAGGTGATATATCTTAGCAAGTTTGACTGGGGTCATGTACCACCGGTATATCATTTTCATAATATTTTCCTTCAAGGCACTACATGCCGTAAATTTCATTCCGGTGTTCCATAACTTTTCCCAGTCTATTTCCTCTATTTCAATTGGATCATTCAGTCGGTCTTTCTTTTCTGTCGGACTTTGTTGCACCCCTTTCTGTCTCAAGAAGTCCTCTATCTTCTTTCCATCATTTTTCCCAGCTGTTTTATATAATTGTCTATAAAATTTTACAAATTCTTTCCTAATTTCTTTCGGATTATCTGTTTCTTTTCCTTCCATTGTGATCTTATTTATTACACTCTGTTCTTTCCTTTTTTTAATTTGCCATGCCAACCATTTTCCAGATTTATTAGCATATTCAAAGTTTTTCTGTCTCAATCTTTTAACATTCCATTCAATTTCTTGGTTTATAATCATTGCAAATTGACTCTGTAGGATCTTAATATTCTGATTTATTTTCATGTTGTTTGGATTTTTAACTAGCTTCTTCTCATTTTCCATAATTTGTTTTAATATTTCTTTCTTTCCTTTTTCTTGAAATTTATTTCTGATACTATTTTGCTGTATGAAGAAGCCTTGCATAACCACTTTACTAGCATTCCAAACCACGTTCATTTTTGTTTCTTTATTACTATTAATCACAAAATACTACGTCAACATCTTCTGCGCTTTCTCCTTTATTTTTTGGTCGTCTAGTAAATTTTCATTTAGTCTCCATCAGAAAGTTTTTCCCTCTATTTCTTTTATCTCACATTTAATTGCATTGTGATCCGAAAGTATTTTTGGTTGTATTTCTATTTTTGTAACTCTTGGTGTTAATTCGCTGTTTACCCAAACCTGATCTATTCTTGACATTGATTGATTTGGCTCTGAAAAATAAGTAAATTGTTTTTCTAATGGGTGTCTTAATCTCCAGACATCAACTAAATTGCAGTTCTCAATCATAGAAAAAAAGTCTTAGGTAGTTTTCCTTCTTTTGATTTTTCTCTTGCTCTCAGTCTATCCATCTCCAACGATACCACTCCATTCATATCTCCCATTATTATAATTTTCTGATCCACAAACTCATATAATTTTTCTGCTAAATCCTTATAAAATTCAGCTTTACTACCATTCAGTGCATACACTCTGACAATTATCAGTTTTTCACCTTGCCACATGACTTGTACCGCTATTACTCTACCTTCTTCATCCTTAAAAAGTTGCCGAGCTTCAAGTTTATTTTTTATATACAAAACCACTCCTCTTTTCCTGCTTCTGTCTGATGAAATAAATTCATTTCCTAATTTTTTATTAATCAGTACTCTTCTATGTTTCCTAGCCACATGTGTTTCTTGTAAACAAATAATGTCCAGATTCTTTTTTTTAAGGAAATGTCCAATTTTATCTCTCTTCTTTTTGTCATTAACTCCATTAACATTCCATGTCCAAATTTTTAGTGCCATTTTGTGTCCTGTTTAAAATAAAAGAAAGAAAAAAGGAAAAAAGTAAGAGTCTTGAACTTGTTCTTCTTCTTCATCTTCTTCTGCCTCTTCACTACCATCTTTATCCTTTTCTTCCAATCTTGCCGGCCCTGCTGCTCCTGCTTCCACTTCCTCATCTACTTTTCCCAATTCTTTATATCTTCTCAAAAATTTATGCGTTTCATCTGCATTTGTAAATTTGAACTTTTTCTCCTTATAATAAAAGGAAATCCCTTCTGGGAATTCCCACTTAAATTCAATTTCATTTTTCCTTAGTATCTGTGTCAGAGATTTATATTGATTGCGTTTTTTCAGAAAGAATCCAGAAGATCCAGAAGAATCCACAGCAGAAGAATCTAACGTGGACTAGAAGAGGACCTTTTCTATCCTTTTCTTTTCTTTCCCTTTGAATATATAGCTTTGTATATATGCTTTGTGGGAGGTAACACAGCTAATAGGTAATAGTTAGGTCCCTCCACCTGAAAATGCCGCAGATAGGACTGCGGGTGACCATGGTTTTGGCCAGGATGGTATTCCTCTTACTTCTGGCCATCGGCGTGCACACCGCTGCTTAAGGTAACCCAGCGGCTAATGAGAGAGTGGGGTGTCCGCAACACATACAATAAATGGCTACAAATGGCAGAAATGCTAGCCTATTCTGCAAACCGAACCAATTGCACGGTCTGCACTCTGGGACCTACAGATGCTTTGGGAGGAATACCCCTCCTCCCTGTGCCTTGGAATGAGTCCTCAGTTACGGCCCTGATTTTGGGTTCCACAGGATTTTGTGCCATGTTAATTTTGACAGAAGGAGCTTGTTGCTCTAACATCTCTGACCATGGTGAAGCTATTCGAAACCTGGCAGCAGAAATAGAGAAAGTGGCCCATGTTCCTGTCCCAACCTGGAATGGATGGGTCATGTCTTGGTTGACTGAGTGGCTTCCGAACCTTGGGTGGC
Organism: Podarcis erhardii; assembly: GCF_964252035.2. NCBI lineage: Eukaryota > Metazoa > Chordata > Lepidosauria > Squamata > Lacertidae > Podarcis > Podarcis erhardii. Next base: position 20,691,725 of record NC_138506.1, on the reverse strand, counting down.
TTAGAGGACTTTTAATAATGTTAATGGGCCCCTTGCTAATCTTGCTTCTTTTCTGCTCCTGTATACCCTGCTTAATGCAATGCCTGCAAAATATGATGCGTAAAATGATATCACGAATGATTCGGCCCCAGATTATAGCACTGACACTGACAGCCATAAGGCTGTCCAAAAGAAGAGGAGGGAATGAAGGAATGGGTTTCAACAGCCGAAGTGGAACATCTTTAAAAATTATTGTAAACGATCCATCAATGCAAAGCCTTTTTTCTCTATTTTTCTTTAAGATCAGGTTTCTCATCTCCCTATCTCTAAAAATAATTAAACAATTGTTAGAGTTCACAACTTAATGGGTTAAGTTGTTCCCATGATGCCTCAACATTCTGACGTCAGCTTTGGAAGCTGGGAGGAGTCTGGGAGGAGTCTGTTCGTTCAGTTCTCTCTGTGTGTTTGAGAGAGAGAGACATATTTGCTATGGCTGCAAGCAGCGATGGACAGTTTTTCTGAGAAATGTACCAATAAAGAGCTGTAAATAGACAGACCTGTCTTTGTATGATTGTCTGAAGAAACTGACAGCTTTACACCGCTGTATGCTACTCTGCTAAGGCGTGACTGGGCGAAGCAGAATTTATTGCGCAGCTAAGAAGGAAGTGTGCTGGACGCTGTAAACGGCTGATTGAGATCGTAAACTAATCAGTGGTCACGCCTAATAGATCGAGCTGGAAGATCGATATCTCACAACAATCACCTGGAAATTTCTTTGCTTTAACAGTCCTTGTTTTAATTCTAAAAGCATTCTGTATTGTCTTTGCAACATCTTCCACTTCCATGCTTAACCATTGCGCTATCTCTGTTGTTAGTTTCTCCAAAATATTTTCTCCTTGTACTTCAGGCACAGATCTAAATCTCAGATTACGTTCTCTTTGCCTCAGTTCATTCATAGCAATTCCGTCCCACAATTCTTCCTGTGTTTTATTAATTTCTGACACTTCTCCCTTAACCTTCTCCTCTTCTCTCCTCATCTCTCTCACTTCTTGTTTTGTCCGTTTCATTCCTTCTTCCAAATTTTGAGTTCTTTTTGTTATTTCCTTCATCTGCCCCTTTAATTCATTAACTGCCATATCAATTTTTTTGTCCATCAAATCTAATCTTGTTTCCAGATTCTTTTCACTTTGCTTAATATCTTTTTTAATTTCTGTAAACATTTTAAAAATATCTTCCTTGAACTCCGATTCCTGCTTTGATCCTCTTCTTTCCACAGGTGTCCCACCTTCTCCCGCTTTTTCCTGTGTTTTCTTCATTCTTATTGCTCTGTCCCTTTGTTATTTCTTGTCTCACCACTCGATATCACCCTTGTACTTCCAATCAATAAGTCTTCTGCCTCTTGTGTGGCCAATCCAATATCATAAATATTATATAAGTTTCAAAGTCCCAAAATCATTTAAGTTAAGAATTTATAATCCCAATTTCTGCCACTTGCTTGGCCAATCCAAGATAGCATACAAAACCAAAAAAGATCCAAAAAAAGCCAAGGAAAAAAGAGGAAAAAAAGGAAAAAACAGGCGAGACAAAAAACTAAAAAAGAAAAAAAGAAAAGAAGAAGATGAAAAAAAGATGACTGAACCAATTGAGCCAGATTTTTATTTTATTTTTAAATCAAGAATATATCTTATGTCACTTGCTTGGCTAAACTTATCCAACAAATCTCAAAATTCCAACAGAATAGAAATTAGTTATATCCACTAAGAGGGAAGGGGGAAAGGGGAAGGGGCAAAAGGGAGAAGCAAAAGGGAAAAATCCAGAAAAAAATAGAAAAATCAGAAAAATAAAAAATGGAGGGGGGGTGGGAATAAAATAAAACCACCCCACTTAATCCACTTCGCAGGACAAACAGAGCCGGCAGGCTGCAAAAAAACCAAAGAAAACCGAAGAAGGGGAAGATTTATATAAATCAATTTATATATCCCAAAAGAACACTGTCTGTCATTCAAATAGAATAACGTGGCGATCTTTCCAAGTCTCCTGCTAATCCACTTTTCACATACCAGAGGCAGGAGGGGGGGGGGGTGAAGGAATGGGTTTCTGTGCAGTCAGTTTAAAACTGACTCAACCCCCCTTTTCTTCTTTCTCCAAGAGAGCACTGTAAAATGCATCAACTTGAGCTGTTGAGCAAATGCATAACAAGAACACAGCTGTATAAACAAACTCTCTCCTTTATCAGTCACGGCAAGGGATGACCTTGGCTGTTCCAGTAGGAGTAGGGATGACATTTCTAGGGCTTATCTCACATCCTGACGCACAGACCTAGTCCGGGAACATCGCCAGAGTGTGTTCTTGGAGTTGGTGACCTCTTGCTCCAAGATAAGAGTAGGAACAGGAATACCCTTTTATGGTCAGAAGTACAGGAAGGAATACCTGTGGAGTATGGTGGTTATAGGGTTAACCTTCTTGTGTTCTGTATCCAGGGGGAGGTGCATCTATGTGATGCTATGCTATCATCAGTCTTTGTTCTGTGAGTCTGCTTTCAGTTTTAGACTGAGCGTGCTTCGAGCACAGAGAGAGAATGCCGGAAAGCTCTGATGGTGTATAGACTGATTTATTGCTTGTAAATAAACGCTTGTAGATAGAAGAAGCTGTCTCTGGACTGTATCACTCCCTCTTCTCTCACACAGAAGGCAAACTGCTGCGTCTCTGCAATTTTTTCCTACCTAGGTCGTTTTTCTCAGAGTGTGCACAAGGGCAAACGGCTGGACGGTGGAATCATAATTCTTCAGGTTATGGAAGGTCAGCGCTTTATTGCCAAGTGTGAGAAGGAAGTACAAGGACGGCTGCCAGCTTTGAACTCCTGCCGGAAGAAAAAAGGCAGTTTTGAGATCGCTGGTGAAGGGGAGCCAAACGTCTTCGGAGCCTGGTTGGCAGAAAGCATGAGTAGCTTAAGCCACATAAAGGGGGGAAGATGGCTCAGCCCCAGACAAACGCATTCGAGTCCTTTAATGTTCCCTTTGGGAAACTAAATGGACATAATTGGACTGAGTGGTCTGTTCGGATGAAGTTCTGGTTGCTGGGAGAACAGCTTTGGTCTTGTGTGCACCCCCCACAGCCTCAAGCTGCTAAGAGGGCTTGTGAGGCAGAAATGGCAGCTGCTCAGGAGAAGGAGCAGAGGGTGCTTGGCATTCTAGAAGCAAGTGTGGATGCTTGTCTTTTGCCGATCCTTTAAGGGAAGGAGCCCTGGGTCGTTTGGCAGGCACTACAGACGGCATGTGAGGCCGCAGTGGGAGCCAGGGGCCGACAAGGGACTGAACTGAAACCAGAGTGGGCTGGAAGGAGCTTTGAGAGCCCTATGAGCCCACCGAGGGCTGAAAGGACTGTTTCTGTTCCTGAAAGCTGTTTTGATGCTTCAACACATCTGTGTGATGGACTGGGAGAGAGGCTGAGAGCTGGGAGGAAAGCAGTGGCAGGCTGTTCCTCTGGAAGCCCTGTACCCAAGAGAGGGGGTGCATGCAGAAGCAATGCACCCAGGAGAGGGGGTGCAGTCAGCAGTGAGAGCTCTAAGCAAGCCTTTGTCTCCAAAAGTTGTTTTCGTCGAGAGTCGAAGTCAGGCTGCAAGTGGCATTGTTCTGCTGAGGAATTCAAGGTCGGCCAGCTGCAAGGAAAACTGATAACAGACGGTTCTCAGATGGCAGAGCGTGAGAACATCGACAGAGGCCCTGCAACCATGGCAACTGTGAGGGCTGCAACTATGACAACCGTGAAGGACACTGGCCAAGGCCCCAGTCGGGGGGAGAGCATCGCTATGGCAACGTTGGAAGAGTGCCAGCCAGCTACTTTGTCTCTTGTTATTGATACTGGAGCGACACATTGCCTAGTGCCATCTGGTGGGCTTCTTCGAAACTGCAAAAAAGTAAAAACTGGTCGCTTTGTCTCTCTAGCTGATGGGAGCAAACGGCCCCTGACAGAGACTGGGATGTTGTATTGTGCTTTTCTTAATCATGAGATTCAAGCCTTTGTTGTTCCAGAAATCGCTAATTGTTTGTTAAACGTGTCTGCTCTAATCTCTGACGGTTTCTGTGTAACTTTTGCAAATAACATGTGTTCTTTTTCCAGGGATGGCAAGGAGCTGTATACTGTGGAATGCAAGAATAGGCTTTTTGTGGTGGAGATGCCTATTGTTGCTGAGGATGCCACTGAAGAAACACGGGTGTGTAAACGTACCACCACACAGTGGGTGTTCCCATCTCTGGCATCGCAGATTTTGCCATATGAATTGCGGTTATGTTAAGAAGGCCCCAGAACTAACAGAAGGGTGAAAATTTAAGAGTTGTGACAGGTTCCTGGATTGCAGAGCCTGCAAGCAATCGAAGGTTATCACGTGCACTTATCCCAGGTCCGACAGGAAGACAAGTAGTCCTTTTGAGTTAGTTCATGCAGTTTTGTGTGGCCCCATGTCTGTGGAGTCCATGGGTGGTTCAAAGTTCTTTCTTCTCCTGTTTGATGATTTTTTGAGGTCTTCTTGGGTTTTTTCTATAAAACGCAAGAGTGAGGCTGCTGGATTGATCAAAGATTGGATCACAGCAGTTGAGGTGACCTTTTCCACCAAGGTGAGAAATTTTCAGAGTGACAGGGGGGCAGAATTCACTGGTTCTGCGTTGCAGAATTTCTTCCGCCAGAAGGGAATCAGCCACTGGCTGACAGCGCCTCACAGTCCGCAACAGAATGGAATTGCAGAACGGAAGAATCGCGCTTTGCAGGAAGCCGTTTCTGCTATCGTATTTGATGCAGGGCTCCCACAGCGCTTTGGGGCCAAAGCTTGGAAAGCTGCCGGCTTCACTTTGAACAGGTCCTATAGCTCTGTTGTAGGGGACACGCCCTATTTCCTGTTGCACGGTAAGAAGCCCAAGGTGCATTTCTTACGTGTGTTTGGTTGTGAGGCTTGGGTCCTCATTCCAAAGGCCTTACGCAGAAAGGGTGAACCAAGGTCCAAGAAGATGATCTTTGTGGGATATGAACCAGGGTCCAAAGCTTGGAGGTTTGCATACCCGAGTGGAAACCAGTCTAGGCTGGTAATCAGCAACAGCGCTGAGTTCTGTGAACAAGCTGGGTGGACGCGTTTGCATGGCAACCCAGATGTTCTTTCACAGCAGTTCTTTGACTCAGATGAGGAGGAGGAACCTGTGGCTGGGGACCAAAGTCTAGGGCAACAGAGTCCACAGCAGGGACAGAGTCCACAACAGGGGCAGCTTAGAATCCCTCAGAGGGGGAGGCCCAGAACACCTCCTCAAACCACTGTCAAGTCTGAGCCAAAGAGTGAGCCCTCCTCACCTGCAGGTCCAGCTGTAAGGTTCAAAAGGCGCAGCAGGTCAGAGGGGGGAGTTTCTAACACTGAGGATGGTCTAGCTGGCCCTAGTGGGTCAGAGGGGGAAACAGAGTTTACGCTGAGAAGATCAACAAGATCAACGAAGGGCAGGCCACCTGACAGGTTTGAGGCCACAAGTGTGTGGGTTGGTGTGGCTAGGTATGAGCCTGAAACTTTTGAGGATGTTCAAAGAATGCCTCAGGAGGAAGCCAGCAAATGGCATGAGACGATGCAGAAGGAGATGAACTCAATGGAGTCTCTGGGTGTGTTCTCACTCACACAATTGCCGGTTGGCAAACAGGCTGTGAGTTGCAGGTGGTTTTATCGCCTTAAACCCACAGAGTTTCACACAGAGAAAAGGAGTCCATTTCACTGAAGTGTATTCTCCTACTTCCAGAAGTGAAACTCTGTGCATGCTCTTAACTGTTGCTGCATAAAGAGGTTGGAAGGTAAATCACTTTGATGTGGATGTTGCCTATTTGAACTCAGATCTCCAGGAGGAGTTGTACATCCTTCCTCCTCCAGGGTTTGAAGTCAAGGGACAAGGCATTGTTTGGCGGTTGCATAAATCTATTTATGGTTTACGTCAGTCTGCCAGGAACTGGAATATGTGTCTGAATGAAGCCTTAGAGAAGCTAGGTTTCAGGAGAAGTGTTGCTGATAGCTGTCTGTACCTGAAGAGGGGTCAGGAGAGACTCAGGAAGCGATTCTAGTCTTTGTTGATGATCTTTTATATCTGGCACAGACAGGTTAACAGGTGGAGAAGTTCACCAGGGAGCTTGGTAAGAGCTTCAAGCTCAAGCAGCTTGGAGCTGTTCGGACATATCTAGGCGTAGATGTGTCACGAACAGAGGATAGAAGTTTTTTGCTCAGCCAGAGAGGTAAAATTGAGTAACTGCTTCAGAAGTCCAGGATGAGTGAGTGTGCAGGTGTCAGAACTCCTATGGAGACTGGTTACGTGAAAGACAGTCAGCAAGTAGAACGCGCTGTGTTCGTAAATGCTGAACTCTTTCAGTCAGCTCTAGGTAGTTTGTTCGTAAATGCTGAACTCTTTCAGTCAGCTCTAGGTAGTTTGCTGTATCTATCCCAGTGGAGCAGACCAGACATAGCGTTTGCTATCAATCTGCTCAGCAGGGAAGCTTCAAGTCCTAGTGTACAGACCTGGAATGGCATCAAGAGGGTACTGCGGTATTTGCAGGATACGAAAGACTTTTGCCTTAGGTTGTCAGCTAAGGGTGACGTCAAGCTGACCTCGTGGGTGGATTCTGACTGGGCTAACCTTCAAGATAGGAAGTCTGTGTCAGACCTAGTGGTGAAGTTTGGGAACTCAGTAGTTGGGTGGAGGTCCCGGAAGCAAAGTCTCATAGCGCTCTCATCCACTGAGGCTGAGTTTAGTGCGCTTTCTGAAGTGTGCAGAGAGTTGGAGTTCTATGCATGTTTGGTCCAGGAACTCTGCGGATTGAATTGTTTGCCCATCGTTGTTTACGAAGTCAATCAACTGTGCCTGAAATTGGCTGAATCGGGGCAATTTAAGGCCAGGACCAAACATCTAGACATTCGCTTTCAGAAAGTGTGCCAGAGTGTTCAGGAGGGATTGGTTGAGCTGAAGTACTGTCCCTCAGCCAAGAACCTCGCCGATGGTTTTACGAAACCACTAACCTTCCAGAGGCATGGAGAGCTCTGTGAAGGTCTGGGTTTGGGGTGAGCATTGTTGCTTGTCCCCCCCCCCCCCCAGATGCAGAACAAGAGGGAGTGTGGAGTATGGTGGTTATAGGGTTAACCTTCTTGTGTTCTGTATCCGGAGGGAGGAGCGTCTACGCGACGCTATGCTATCGTCACAGTCTTTGTTCTGTGAGCTTGCTTTCAGTTTTAGACTGAGCGTGCTTCGAGCACAGAGAGAGAATGTCGGAAAGCTCTGATGGTGTATAGACTGATTTATTGCTTGTAAATAAACGCTTATAGATAGAAGAAGCTGTCTCTGGACTGTATCACTCCGTCTTCTCTCGCATGGAAGGCAAACTGTTGCATCTCTGCAATTTTTTCCTACCTAGGTTGTTTTTCTCAGAGTGTGAACAAGGGGAAACGGCTGGACAGTGGAATCATAATTCTTCAATGCCCTTTTATGGTTAAGAATACCAGAGCAGGAACATATGTGATGTCAACCTGCGTACATAGGCTGACGTGATTGGATTCCTGGGGAAGGAGGGAGAGGGTGCCTGGAGGATATATATACTGCATGAAATTTCTCATTTCTTTGGACTTGCTGTAGACACACCACGCAGGTGCCTTTCTGCTGTTCTGGAGAGCAGAAATAAAGAACTCTTTCTCTGAACCAACCCTCGGTGTCATTTGACTTCCTTCCTCCTGTCCGGGAGCAATGCAGACCCCATCGGTGAACTCCAATAAGGCTACAGTGGAGTGGGTCAACAATTGTTGCTCTTCGCTCGGCTCTTCCCAAGAAAAAAAAAAAGTAAATAAAAAAAAGAACTTCAAATGTCTTTGTGCAGGTCCCGGGGGGTTACCGTGCGGCGTGGTCCGTGGCTGAAGCGGGGTCCAAGGTAGGGAGTCAGGCGTGGACAGGAACTGTGGCAGAAAGCAGTACAGGGTCTGGCAGGAACAGGTAACCAACGATGTTGCTCCCGCAACCTGGGACTAGGCTGACTGGCCTCTTTCTCCTCTGAGGCCTAGGGCGGTCCCGGCCCACAGGTGACTCGCCTCCCCTGGCGAGCACCCCTCCTGAGAGAACTTAGTTCCCTCCGCCTCTCTGCCCTGAACCTCTGCAGCTCAGGAGAGGCTGGAGGGTTACTGGACCCAGAGGCAACCTCACCTTCCCCTGACAGGGCTGGGAGAGGAGCACCTGCAGGCAATGGGTCCTTGATCACCTCCGGAGCCGGAGCGGATTCAGCTGGTGTCTGCTCCTGAGGATCCAGCACAGGTGAGGGCCCTTCAGGTTCAAGCCCCTGCCCCGGCTCACCTGGCCCTGGAGGCGGGGACTCCTGTGCAGGCTGGGATTCCTCCGGTTCAGCCTCTGAATCAGATTCCCAGGCCATCACAGTCTTACATCCAGCTTGGGCTTAGCAGCTCCTTAACATGCTGCTTTTTGGCATAAGAAGAAAGAAAAACAAAAACTAGACTGAAGATATCCACAACAAAGCTTTTAAAAATGACTATGCAGTTCTTTTTAAAACAAAAGTAAAAGTTTCCCCGGAAGATTCTCTTCCTGCGATCCCAGAGTTTCATGTAAAAAAAGGCAAAATCACCCTCAGTTAAGGGTTTTTAACCCCCTCCTTAGTTTAATATACCATTTCCAATTAAGTAATGTGTTTAAATTAATAAAGAAAAGTTTCCACTGCAGGACAACTCACTGTTTTGTTGTTCCGTAGGTACTTCCTGCATATAACGATAGATCCCAGTCGGGGCTTACCTCCTTTTTACCGCCCTGCTGCTTCCGAATCGATAATTCTTTAATTTAACGCTCTATCCACCAAATAGATCCAGATTTTTATTGTTTTAGAATCGATCGCTATACCGGGCACAGACCCTGATGTTGGGAAAGATGGAGGGCACGAGGAGAAGGGGACGACAGAGGACGAGATGGTTGGACAGTGTTATTGAAGCTACAAACATGAGTCTGACCAAACTGTGGGAGGCAGTGGAAGACAGGAGTGCCTGGCGTGCTCTGGTCCATGGGGTCACGAAGAGTCGGACATGACTAAATGACTAAACAACAACATACCGGGCATGCTCGAGGCTGTGCTTTTCAAGGTTAGAAAATGGCATCCCGCGCCGGCGTCTCTATCTCACCGCTCTTTCGGCTCCTATAAGGAGCTTTCCTGACGGCGGAGAGACCGCTTCTCAGCTGTGCTGGGAACCTGACCCCTGGATCTTCCTCCTGGGGGTTTTGGGGGGCTGCGGCGCCCTTACAAACCCCCCTTTCTCCTCCAAAAAGCCAGATTCTCTCTGAGGAGCTGAATCCCGCTTGCGCTCAGTTCCGCGAACGGCCGGAAGTCAAGTGCATCTTCTAATTTCTTGTAATAATCTGCTGACAACCCGTCCGGTCCAGACGCTTTTCCTGGCTTGGCACTTACAATCGCCTGATGAATTTCCATCATTGTTATGGAGGTATTTAGATATTCAATTTTCTTGCTTGCAATCTTGACTTAAATATTTTTCTATTTTATCTTCATCTTCCTTTCCTGCTTGATATAGGTCTTTAAAATAGTTTAAGAAATTTTTACTTATTTCCTGTTTCATCAATTGTCTTCCCTCCTTCTACAAGCTTTCCTATCATCTTTTCATTTTGTTTTCTCTTTAGCTGCCATGCCAGCAGTCTACCCAGTTTATTGGCAAATTTGAAGCTCTTTTGTTTTAACCATTTTATTTTCTGTTCAATTTCATGATTTAAGAGTATAGAGAATTGGGTTTGTAACATGTTGATGTTTTGCTTTGCTGTCTCGTCTCTTGGATTTTTTCATAGTTCTTTCTCATTTATACTTCTCTCTTTCCTAATTTGCTCCATTTTCTTTTATTTAACTTCCTTCTGGATAGCATTTTGTTGGATATAGAAGCCCCTCATAACAGCTTTGTTGACGTCCCATATTACTTTGATGTATTTCTTGATTTGTATTTATTTCAAAAAATTCTCTTAGAGTCTTCTGTGCTTTTTTTTACTATCTCTTCATCGTTCAAAATATTTTCATTCATTCTCCATCTCAGTCTTGTTTTTCTTCCCTCTCTCAATTCTAAAATGACTGGATTATGATCCTTGATCAATCTTGGTTGAATTTCTTTTTTGTTTGTTTGTTTGTTTGCAGAATCAGGTTGCTTGACACCCATATCACATCTATTCTCCCTGCTGATTGTTTTGAGTCCAAGAAGTGGGTGAATTCTTTCTCATTTTGATGTTTGAGTCTCCATACGACCTGTAGATTGAAAATTTCTGCCAATTGGAAAAAGGTCAATGGTCATCTTCCTTCCTTGGATTCTTTTTCTCTAGCTGTTTTGTCTAATTCCAATGAAGTTACTCCGTTAAAGTCGCCTAAAAAAATCTAACTTTTCATTGCTATAATTGAACATTTTTTCCTCCAATGTTTTGTAGAATTCTGCTTTTCTTTCATTTGGAGTGTAAATTCCTATAATAATCATTTTTTTCTCTTTGAAATGTTATTTGAACTGCTATAATTCTGCCTTCTTCGTCTTTGAATATTAATTTTGGTTATAATATTGGATTGGCATAGATTATGATTCTTCTTTTTTTAGATATATCTGAAGAGATGAACTCTGTACCTAATTTTTTTTAATCAAAACGCTTTTATGTCTCCTAGCTACACGTGTTTCCTGTAGACAGATAATATCCAATTTCTTTTTCATTAATATATGCTCTATTTTTTTTCTTTTTGTCTTCTTGTTTAAACCATTTACATTCCATGAAATGAATTTTAATTCAATGATTTAAGTGGGCTTTTATTTCAGTAAAATATTTTATTTGAGTACTGAAATAAAAGTGCTTCCCTCTTTTTATTGACATGTCACTTGTTCATATAACATGGTGTCACCATAGTCTTCAGAATGCCAACCTCCCAATGAACTACCAGTGCCTAGTCCTTTTCAACAAGTTCCATGGTAGTCCCATTCTACCAGCAATCTCTCCTTGGTTTAGTAAATTCACAAATCCACAAAGGGTTGTTTGGATTCGACTTACGTTTTTGTGTTGCCCACCATGGTTTGATTCCAGGTACTCAGGTAACTCCCCAAGGTAGGACATATATAATTAAGACAGTGGTATGCTATCCATGTCCAGGTACTATTGGTGTACAGTGTGGTATTACACTTATTAATTAATTAATTAATTAATTACTTTATATACTGCCCTCATCCAAACATCAGAGTGTGGTTCACAACATAAAAATACAAAATGAGAACACAAAATACATAACAAAAATACAAAAACAAACCAATAAGCCCCCGTCTACAAACATATTTAAAAGAGCATGGCTTGTTTAATCAGCCAAAAGCCTAGTTATACAGATGTTTTTGCCTGGTGCCTAAAGATAAGCACTGAAGGCACCAGGCAAGCATCATTGGGAAGAGCATTCAACAAACGGCGAGACAACTCAGAAAAGGCCAATTCTCATATTGCCAGTGACCAGAACAAAGAAGGGCCTTACATGATGATTGCAGGGTCTCTGTTAATTCATATGGGGAGAGACGGTCCTTGATGTATTGCGGTCCTGAGCCATTTTAGACTGAGCCATTCAAACAGTACTTTGAATTGGGCCTGGAAACTGATTAGCAGCCAATATTATATGCTCAACTCATTTTGCCCCAGTGAGCAACCTGGCTACCAAATTCTGCACCAGCTGCAGTTTCTGAATCGTCTTCAGAGGCAGTTCACGTATAATGTGTTGCAGTCCCCAAAGCCTAGACAGCAGAAGTTAGGCTATCCTTGTCCAGACAGCGGCACAGCTGAGCCACCAGCCAAAGCTGATGCACCACCAAGGCCACCTGAGCCTCAAACGACAGCAAAGGATCCAGGAACACCCCCAAGCTGCGTACCCACTCCTTCAGAGCATGGGTGTAGCCGGGGGGGCAGGAGGCAGCTGCCCCCCTAGATCAAATAAAACACTAGAAATACTTAACTAACTGACCAATGATGTCAGTTCTGCCCCCCCAACAAAAATCCTGGCTACACCCATACTTCAGAGGGAGTATAACCCCACCTCCCATCCATCTGGTCACAAGAACATCCCACTAACAGTGCCTCAGTCTGATCTGGATTGACCTTCAGTTTGTTGGTTCTCATCGAGTCCATTACTGAGACAAAATAATGGTCTAGCATATCCACTGCGTCACCTGCAATTGTAAATGAGAATTGGAGCTGTATGTCATCAGCACATTGCTGACAACGTACTCCAAACCTTGAGATAACCCTGCTCAGTGCTTTCATGTATGTGTTAAACAGCATAGGGGGTAAAATATTGAGGAACCCCACACTGAAGGCACCACAGGGCCAAAGAGCACTCCCCAAGCCTCACTATTTGGAAACAACCATCCAAGTAGGACCAGAACCACTGCAAAGCAGTGCTGCCCACCTGCAACCCGGACAGCTTCTCCAGGAGGATACCATGGTCAATAGTATCAAAATCCACTGAGAGATTGAGAATTAACAGGGAGACATTTCCCCTTTCTCTCTCCCAAGAGAGGCAATCATACCCAGGATTGATGATGAACCCTCACCAGTGTTTGTTTACATTTGACTAGAGTTTTCCTCCACTCACATTCAAGCTGTCTCCCAGCTTGTTTCCTTGCCCTAAGTTCTGGAGTATACCGGGGAGCCAAGCAGGCTTCATGATGCAGAAGCTCAGGGGTGGTTGTGTTAATGTCCCAAGCCTTCTGGATGTTCCACAAGTCAGCGAGGGCTTTGACAAGAGTCATATCAGCCAGGAGTCATATCAGCCTGGAAATTCCCCAGGACTGTCTGGAAACCAATTGGACCCATTAGCCTGAGAGGGCAGACCATCCTAATAGGCCCCCTGCCTCTGCAGAGGGGAAAAGGTGCTGAGAGCCTAAATCTCAACAGGAAGTGATCTGACCATGACAAGTGTCATCTTCGTTCCGGAGCTGACAGAGGCTGGGAATGAGAACAGACAAAGAGAGATAAGGACGCTGGAATGTGAGAGGGAGGAGGGACAGCCTAGCGGCATGGCTTCAGAGAACAGACTGATGGATGCCATGTTCAACAGCCCACTACAGCATGCTGCTGCAGAGCAGCAACTACTGAACTTGCAACAAGGGGGTGACTCTGTGGCCTCTTACTGGACTACCTTCAATTCACTAGTGCACAAGGTTGGCTGGGGGCAGAACACAAGGCCTCTTGCTGCCATGTATCACACAGGACTGAGTCCATCAATCCTGGACGACATGGAGAAGATGCAACCCATGCAGTCACTGGATGAGATAGTTCAAGCGTCGTTACAGCTAGGGCTACACCAACAGCAGAGAAAGCTAGAGAAGAGGGGGGCAGGGGGGCCCTTGGCGGGTAAAGGCCTACACTCCTAAGCTTCCAGAACAGGGGCTGGGCAGCACACCTAGTCAAGGAGAAGCTGTTGAACCAATGCAGATTGGATCGGTGGAATGGGAGAGGACCAGGAGGGCATGAAAGGGAGTCAACAGCATCGGGAGACGCGCACTTGCTTCGTGTGCACCAGGCAGGGGCATTTGGCTAAACAGTGTCCTGATAGGAAGACAGGGGGATCCCTTTCAGGGGCCAGGGTGGAGGAAAAACCCAAACCCCAAATAGAAAAGTCGGGAAACTGCCAATCCCAGCCCTTAAGAGAGGCCAGAAACTGGGAGGCAAATCAGTAGAGGGGCCTCAAATGGAACCAGCCGTTCCTGGGATAGCTCTGCCTGTGATGCTACAACTCCCAGACGGTCGCAGGGTGCAAGGGCAAGCGTTGGTGGATTCGGGGGCGTCACTAGACTTTGTAGATGCAGATTTCGCGAAGCAACACAACATTGGGACATAGCAACTAGAATCCCCAATAGAGGTACAGACGATAGATGGTTGACCCTTAATGAGGGGGAGGTGGTTCAAGCCACACAACTGTTAGTGTGGCAAGACCACCTGGAAGAATTTTACCCTTATGATTTCTATATAATTATATATCCATATATAACCATATATCCTAATGATGATTTTTATATATCCATATATCGAAATGATTTTTGAATTGCTAAGGCTTCAGCAGAACTAAAATGCTTAGATCTTAAAAATCCAAAGTTGCTCTCTGCCCTATTTCTCCCTCACTGCCTTGTTATTGTACTTGAAGGAAATAATAAATCTGATGTGTTGGCATTTTCCTCCTCCAGACAGCTTCTCAGTGGCTGAGTTAGGGAACAGGAAAAAATAGCCAACCACAATGTTCTAAGTCGGTAGCAGATGGTGTGTGTGTGGGGGGGGGGGGTTATCCACGTTTCAATGGTCAAATAGGTTTCTTTTCCTCTTTATTGCTGTAAATTAGGGGAAAGGGCAAGTTGACGTATCATCTGAGGAAAAGCAGAAGCAAGAAGCATTCTTTACATGGTCAGGGGAGAAGCTTGTGTGCGCTCACTGGTTTGATTTTTTTGCTGCCCTATACGATTATGTCATGTTTAGGCTGTTTGTACTCAGGTATAAAACCTCACTGCACAGGGGTTTCAGCACCCAGGGTCTGGAGATGATTCCACTGGGTCACTATTGCTCAGCAATAAACATAACCTTCTTTTTCTCCACTACTGCATCTGTCAATTCTTGGACACAACTTGAGTGGGCCACAGGTATTCTATATACCCTTGCAACATTAGGGGTGGAAGTGGTGGGGCACAAGGAGACAATGAGGCTCCACGTCACTAAGTTAGCGACACACCCCATAGTCCTAGGAATGACGTGGCTCACAAAACACGAACCTGTCGTGGCCTGGTTTCAACGCTCCTTAACGTTCGCATCAGCCTTTTGCCAAGCAAACTGGATGAGGCTTGAAGTACCTAGAGAGGTGGGAGCGAAGGGGGCGGAGGTAGGAGGGAAACCCATGGGAGAAGAGAGTTCCATAACCCCTCAGTATAAGGCCTTCAGAGACATGTTCTGCAAAAAGGAGGCGAATCAATTACCCCCACACCGCCCTTATGACTGGAAAATAGACTTGGTGCCAGGGGCCCAGATACCCACCAGTCGCCTCTATTCCATGTCAGAGACGGAACTAGCCGAGCTGAGGGAGTTCTTGCAGAAGAATTTGGCAAGGGGTTTTTGTTGGCATCTCCGTTACGACCAAGCTGATAAAGCTCATCTTCCGAAATTGCCCTCCGACGTGATTAACGACCTGAGCCTTTGATGAGGCCTCAGGCACATTCCAATTCAGCAGAGAATCAAAGCAGCATGCGGAAGTAATGAGATTTATGGCTACATGGCTAAAGAGTTGTATACCTCGCTATGCAGACAGAAAGGAAACATCCTCTCTCTATGGAAGCAGAGAGCAACCTGAACAACAAAGGAACAAAGGAACAGGAAACCACTAACGTCACATCCGTCTCCCGTCTCCTGTGAGACTTCCAACAGTATGGAATGTGTGGAATGTAAACAGAGTCTTGTGACCCCAAAGTACTGCTCAGTGGCAAACAGAAACTAACAGTTTTATCCGACCAACAAAGGCACCAGGGGGAGCCCCAGTTTTCTTCGTAAGCAAGAGGGACACCCCGGAAAAAGGCTCATTGTGGACTATAGGAAGACCAACAAGCTCATGATTCCCAGCCGATACCCCTTGCCACGTATTGGGGATCGGCTGGAGAAGTTGAGATCAGCGAAAATTTTCACCAAGTTGGACCTTGTGTGAGGGAAGGCAACGAGTGGAAGACGGCCTTTAATACAAGATATGGGACCTTTGAGTATCTAGTGATGCCATTTGGGCTGCAATCGGGCACAGCCACCTTCCAGGCCTTCATCAATCATGTTTTGTCTACCGACTGCTGATGGAACTCGCACTTGCTGAGCTTAGCATACAGGTGGTGCTCCCGCAAGCGCTGCAGCACGGTCCAGACATGACCCTCGTGGTGAGCTGGGTCACGGGAGAAAATCAGAATGTCATCTAGGTACACCACCACGAACTTGTCTAGCAAGTCCTGGAACACGTGGTTGATGTACTGTTGGAACACGGTGGGCACATTGCACAATACAAAAGGCATTACCAGGTATTCGAACTGCCCATACCGGGTCCCGAATGCCACTCATCCGTGGCTCGGATCCGAATCAAATTGTAGCCCCCCCCCGGAGGTCTAGCTTGGTGAACACCTGCGCCCTTTGCACCCGCTCCAGCAATTCCAAGATAAGGGGCAAGGGGTACCGGTCTGGGATAGTAATCTTGTTCAGGGCCCGGTAATCATGGCAAAGACGAAGCTCCCCACACTTCTTCTTAACAAAGAGCACTGGAGCGGCGGTGGGCGAGGTGGAAGGCCAAATGAACCCACGCTCCAGGTTCTTGCGAAGGAAGTCCTGCAAAGCTTCGCGCTCCGGCTCCGCAAGAGAGTATAGGCGACTCACAGGCAGGGGCGCCCCGGGCTGGAGGTCTATGCCACAGTTGAAAGACCGATGGGGCGGCAGCTGGTCTGCCCCTCATTCCTCGAACACATCTTGGTAGTCCTGGTAAACAGCAGGGAGCGTTGACGCAGCCTCCCCAGTGGGGGCGGCCGCTAGCATCTCGGACCGAGCATGGGGACACGGGTCTGGGAAGTGCACAGTCTGATTGACCCAGTCGATCTGGACATTGTGGGACTCCAGCCAGTCCATCCCGAGCACCAGGGGAAACCGGGGCATGGTAGCAATGTCCAGAGTTCGCACCTCCCGGTGCTGCTGGTGACACAGAATCAAGGGCTGGGTCTCCTGAGTAACGGCGCCCGAGCACAGGAGCTGCCCGTCAATTGCCTCCACCTGTACCGGTTCCGACTTATCCTGGAGTGGCACCTGATGATGGGCGGCAAAGGCAGAGTCCATATAAGAGCGGGTTGCCCCTGAATCCACGAGAGCATGGGTGAGAATCCAGGGCCCGCCAGGGGGGTATAGGAGCACCGGAACCATGAGGTGTCGCAATTCCACCGGTAAGGGCCCCTCAGGCATTGTTCAGGGCCCCAGGTAGCCAGGGCCTTCGG
Source organism: Podarcis erhardii (assembly GCF_964252035.2). Taxonomy (NCBI): domain Eukaryota; kingdom Metazoa; phylum Chordata; class Lepidosauria; order Squamata; family Lacertidae; genus Podarcis; species Podarcis erhardii. The sequence goes on along the minus strand of NC_138506.1, from coordinate 20,674,705 downwards.
CTACCGGGGTTGGCGGTTTCCCTGCGGCCGGGATCTTCTCGCGACAGGATCGGGCGTAATGTCCACTCCCACCGCAGTAGAGACACAGGTTCCCCTCCCGACGCCGCGTCTTCTCCGAGGGGGAGAGGCGAGGTCGTGCTGCCCCGAGCTGCGTTGGTTCGTCCAGCAACTCGGCTGTGGCCGTGGACCTGCTGGTAAGGACTGGAGCCAGAAGCTGGGAGTGCTGGCGGTCCTGGGCCTGGCGACGGTCCTCCAACCAATCGTCTATCTGCAGGCTCCGCTGAATGAGGGCGTCCAGCATGGTGGGGCAATCCATCGTGGCCAGCTGGTCCAGTACCTCATCCGAAAACCCCTCGAGATACTGGCCCCGCAGTGCAGAGTCATTCCAGGTCAAGTCCTGCGCCAACAGCTGAAATTCTGTAGTGTAGGCGGTGGATGTGAACTTGTCCTGTTTCAACCGACGAATTGCCCGATTGGCTTGGCTCCCCTTCAGAGGGTTGCCAAACGCAGTCTCCAAGTGGTTACAAAACCCCACATAGTCTGTCAGCAAAGGAGTGTCTTGCTGGAGCAGAGGCAAAGCCCACTTGGCCACCTGGTCCTTCAGCAAGCTGATCAAGAAGTACACCTTGGTGCAATCATCAGGAAAATTCCGGGCTCGCCCCTGAATGTACAGCTTGGCCTGGGCGAGGAACATGGGAAAGCTGGCTGGGGACCCAACAAATTTCTCTGGCAGGGCCACTGGGTACTTGCCAAAAACTGGAGCGTCGGCCCCAGGAGCCGGTAAGGCGTCCAACCGCTGCTGAAGCGCTGTAACCGCATTGCTTAGCTGCTGAACGGTGTGAGTCAAGGCCTGGTTCTCCTGGGCCAATGCCACCAACTCAGCTGCCTGATCAGCCATGGCTTCTGGCTTTTCCTGAACGCATCCCAACGAAGGGGGAGTGGGGGTGTGCGGGAGCAAACTGTGCTGGTCCCGGGGGGGTTACCGTGCAGCGTGGTCTGAGTCCAGTCCTGGGTTGAGGGTCTGGAGGTTGTCTGTCAAGGGCAAAGCGGGGTCCAAGGCAAGGAGCCGGGCGTGGTTAGGAACTCCGGATGAGCAGGTCAGGGTGCTGGCAGGAACAGGTTTCCAGCGATGTTGCTCCCGCAACCTGGGACTGGGCTGACAGGCCTTTATCTTCTCTGGGGCCTAGGGCGGTCCCAGCCCACAGGTGACCCGCCTCTCCTGGCCTTAAGACGAGCACTCCTCCTGAGAGAACTTAGTTCCCTCTGCCTCTCTGCCCTGAGCCTCTGCAGCTCAGGAGAGGCTGGATCCAGAGGCAACCTCACCTTCCCCTGACAGGACTGGAAGAGGAGCACATGCAGACAACGGGTCCTCAATCACCTCCAGAGCCAGAGTGGATTCATCTGGTGTCTGCTCCTGAGAATCCAGCACAGGTGTGGGCCCTTCAGATTCAAGCCCCTGCCCCAGCTCAGCCAGCCCTGGAGGCGGGGACTCCTGTGCAGGCTGGGATTCTTCAGGTTCAGCCTCTGAATCAGATTCCCAGGCCATCACAGGCGACATCTATTGTCGGAGTAGAGGAGTTCAAGCGCCAAACACAAGGAGATGAAACTGGCAGCGATACGTAGCAGGGAGAACAGCGCTGAAGGATTCACTGAAAGGGAAGGCCTCTTGTTTAAGGGTGAGGTGCTCTACATACCAGAAGGGGACTTGGCGGGCACGAGTCATGCGGCAGTGCCACGACAACCCGACGGCGGGTCACTTTGGGCAGTACAAGACCGTAGATCAACTAAGGAGACGGTTTTGGGGCATGTAACACTTGCCAATGAGCAAAAATGCCTAAAGCAGCGACTTCTGCAACTGCTTCCGACTCTGCAAGGACCTTGGGAGGTGATCGCGATGGATTTTATCACAGACTTGCCTTCTTCTCGAAAGCAGACAGTGATCTGGGTTGTGGTGGACTTGTTCACAAAAATGGCGCACTTCGTGCCATGCTCAAAGCTGCCGTCGGCACAGGAAACAGCCCAGATGTTTGTAGACCACGTGTTCAAACTGCACGAGCTGCCTTCGCAAGTGATTTCGGACAGAGGAACACAATTTACCTCGCAGTTTTGGAGGAAGCTGATGCAGCTTTCGGAAGTTGAAGTGTGTCTGAGATCAGCGAGACACCCTCAAACCAATGGAGAGTCAGAGACGACCAATGCTACGTTGCAGCAATACCTTCGTTGCTACGTGAACTACCAGCAAGAGGACTGGGTGGATAAATTGGGACTAGCAGAATTCGCGTATAACAATGCGGTACACGCGTCTACCCAACAAACACTGTTTCTGGCCAACTATGGACAACATCCGAGGGCGTTTCCAGAAGCAGAGGACACCTTGTTGGTGCCAGATGCAGAACAGTTCGTAGGGGAGATGCAGGCGTTACATGAACTACTGAGAGAAAAGCTGGACGCAGCTAAAAACGCGTATAAGAGGAATGCTGATGAACGTAGACAGCAGGGAGAAGAGATCAAGGTGGGGGACAAGGTGTGGTTGTCAGCCAAGGACTTACCAACAAAGGGGAGGTGCAAGAAGTTAGAGGCAAGGCGCTTGGGGCCATTTGAAGTGGTAGAACAGGTAAACCCTGTAGCGTTCAATCTGAGATTGCCTGCCTCGATCAAGATAAATCCAGTATTTCACAGGGCTCTCCTGTCACCATACGTTCCTGCACATCCCTACCAGGAACCTAAACAGACACCTCCTCCCCCAGTCATGTTGGAGGATCAGGAGGAGTTTGAGATCCAACAGATTTTAGACTTGAGACTGTGTAGAAGACACTTACAGTATTTACTGTCATGGAAAGGTTATGGACCTGAAGAAAACTCCTGGGTACGAAGCCAGGATTTACACGCCCCAGACCTGCAGTGGCAGTTCCACCGTAGGTTCCCCCACAAGCCCAAGCCCAGAGGGCGGGAGGAAGAGGACGACCTTAGTGAAAAAGAAGCTGAGGAGAGTGGCACATGGTGGGCACCAGAGCAGAAAGAGCCCTCTGAGACAGGCAGCGAAGCCGAGGAAGAGGAAGGGGGGGCTTAGAGGAGGGGGTGATGTCAGCTTCTTTCCTGAGCTGACAGAGGCTGGGAATGAGAACAAACAAAGAGAGAAAAGGACACTGGAATGTGAGCTGGAATGTGAGAGGGAGGAGGGGCAGCCTAGCGGCATGGCTTCAGAGAACAGACAGCAGGCAGCAGATAGCAATGGTAATCTGATCCTGGAGCATAGTGACCAAGGAAAGGGGAGCCAGATCAGAGATACACAAAATACCAGTCTTAGCTCAGAAACAGAGGGAGGGAGGCCAGCAATAGCTAGCCCCAAAACTCGAAGGCGTGAAAAGGTCAGTGAGAGGAGGGAAAAGGAGTGAAAGCGAAAGGGCTTTTTCCCCTGTTGGAGGAAGAGGAAGGGGCGGAGTTTAGACTCGGAAACTGCAAACTTGGAGTCAGACACGGAGTGAAGGAGCTCCGGAGTGATTTATATGTTTGAGCAATAAACCTGAGATAAATACAGTTGGGGAGACATGTGATGCTATGTCTGATAACCATTTTTTTCATGCAGGGTGCATGCATGGATCTTCCAGATTGCTGATGTCTGACACAAAGATGGTCAGGTGTACCAAAGGTGTTTGGGACAAAGCAAAAGGGGAAGGCAATATGGGTATCTTACAAAAGCACCCTACTGGTGATGATGAATCTGAAACAGATTCAGTATCAGACGAAGGTTCTGATAGGGAACCTATTAATACTATAATTGCTATATAAATGATTTGGCAAACCTCCCCCTAAACGATAACAACTGATAAAAAGATTAATAATGAAAAAGTAATAGTTATTGGAATTTACACACCAAACGAAAGAAAATCCGATTTTTACCAATTTTTGGAAGAAAAAGCAATAGAATATCTAGGGGATAAAATCATACTCTTAGGAGATTTTAATGGAGTAGTTAAGCCAGAAGAGGATAGAACAGCAAAGAAAAAAGAAGTGAGACAAAACAAAGTCCCAACTTCATTCTTCCATTTAATAGAACTTATGAACCTGAATGATGCTTGGAGGTTCAAGAATCCAACAGAGAAAGAATTTACATATTATTTGGAACCCCACAAATTGGCGGGAAGAATAGATGCCATTTGGACTACAAAGGAATTATTAAGCAACATCGTAAAAGCTGAAATCCATCCAGTAACAATCTCAGATCATAACCCAGTATGGATCAAGCTCAAAGGAAAAGAAGAAAAGACCAAAAGATGGTGACTCTATGAGAATATGTTGAATGATGAAAAAGTTATACAGAAGGCCAAGCAAGTTACAGAAGAATATTTTAAATTTAATTTAAATCTAGGAATAGACTTAGAGACGGTTTTGGATGAGAGCAAAGCAGTTTTAAGAGGTTTTTTCATCCAACAAAGTGCATTCCAAAGGAAAACAAAGGAGAAGAAAAAAATGGAGATCTGGGAGGAAATTAAGGGAAATGAAAGGAAATTATTTCAAAAACAAGACGATGAACAAATTAAACAAAATATAGAGACTTCCGGGTTGGCGCCATAGCCGAATGGCGGATTCCCTCCGAGCTCCGGAGGGAATCTGCTCGAAAGGGGTCGGGTCCTGCCGCGCCGGCGACGCGGGGACCCTCAAAAACCACGGGCGCGGAAGCCCGTGGACCTGGTGACTCGGCGGGCACCGTTTGCGCCCTCCCCGACCGCGAAGGAGCCTTTTTAAAGGCTGCAGAGCGGAGGACGGGGAGCGGCGCGGTGCTGAGAGTCTTCTGCTTCCCCTGCCGAGCGAAGCCGCATGCCATTCGACGGAGAGCGCTAACTTCTTCTTTGGAAAATTGGGACTAAATCTAAAAACAACAACCCGTGAGTAATTTGGAAATTGGGCTAAAAACTCTTTTTTTTGGATTTGGCACGAGCGGGGGAGGTGCAAAAAGGAAGTCCGTCTCCCCCCTATTGTATACAATATAAAGCAAGGATCTTAACTACTAAGGTCGAAAGAAGAGTCTTTTTTCTATTTGACAAAAGTTATTAATTCCACGGATTGACAATATAAGTAATTGTGCTGGAGGAGAAGAGCTATTTTTTGAATTAAAGTGCCACTCATCCCGGGACCGGGAGCGATCTGCGAGAGGAGCCTGCGGAGGAGACATAGAAGATTTTGACAGCTGTCAAACTAGCTGTCAAAGTCGGGAAAAATAGAGAACTTTGTTTCCGTTGTCTTTGCTGGTTACATTTGATACAATATAGTTAACTGTTGAAAATAAAGAAGAATTGAAACAAACTAACTTGGCTTTTGGGTTGGAAGTGAAAGGAATACTGAAATAATCAGAATCCCTCTAGTGGGGGTTCAGGGACATTACAAAAATGGAAATAGGTCAAAAAATACTAGCTGGCCTGGATGAGGTTAGGTTTCTCGTGAGAAAGTTGTGTAAGTTACAAGAACAAGGCCATGTTTTGTCTACAAGTGCCACAACTTTGAAGCCAACAGCAAAGGAATCTACTGAGTTGGAAAAGGATTTGATCTACAAAACCCAGGCAGCTGAACAAGGAAAAAAATTTGAGCAGGAGGAGCAGGAAGGAGGGGCTGTAATGTTGCAGAAGGTAAAGGAGAGCCGGAGGTCTGTCAAGATGGGCATAAAAGAAAGTAAGAATTGGATGATAAAAACTGGGTTTGAATTGGAAAATGAGGAATGGAAGGATCTCCTTTTGTGGGGATCTGAAGACCTATGTTTTACAAATATGATCAAGGTGGAAGATGGAACTTTCTGGCTATTTGGACTTAGAAGGATTGAGAATCAAGATTTTAAATATGGAGATCCGGCTGGAAGGAACATGGACATTATAGGGATAGTGCCCCTCCGAGACTTGGTGTTTAATATAAAAGACTTTCAAAGAAACCGGCAGAGAGGGACTGAGAGAGATTTAAGGGCCTCAGATGTGAGACTGCCGGGCTGATAACAGATGGACTAATGGACAATGGCTTGGGGATCGAAACCGGGGAAGGGAGGGTGGGGTCTGGAAATCCAAAAGGTGTACTAAAATATTCTGACTTATTATATCTTTTTTTCTTTCTATGTTGTTACTAGTATTGATATGGGGAATTCGTGGAAGGAGAACTGGGCCGATCTTAGAAAAAGTTTTTAAGTATAATGATTTATGTATAAATGCTAAAAGTTGATATATAAAGTGAATTTAATATAATAACAATCTAAGGTTAAGAATTTAAGAAGAACTTGTTGAACAAATTTTTGGACAGGGAATACAAGAAGGGGAGGCGAGGGGAAGTTCGGGAAAGAAGGTGTTGAAAATATGGATTGTAAATGTTGAAATTTTCTTTTCTTTTTCTTTTTTCCTTTTTTCCGGTTTATGTACTTTTTGAAATTCTAATAAATATTATTTTTTTAAAAAAACAAATTAAACAAAATATAAAAATATTACAGACACAATTCTCCATGATAATGAATGAAGAGATAGAGTGGAAGATTAAATGGCTGAGACATAGAAACTTTGAGTTTGCAAATAAGCCAGGCAGACTTCTGGCTTGGCAAATAAAGAAAAAAACAGGATGAAAGAATTATCAAGAAAATTAAAATTGAAGATAGATGGATCCAAGATCAGAAAGAAATTAGTGAAAATTTCAAAAAAAAAATAATCTATGGAAATTTATATAAAGAGGGTCCAGAGAAATTGGGAAAAATAATTGAATATTCAGGCAAAAATAAGCTATCCATAATCCCTAAGGAAAAAGTTTCTATCTTGAATTCATCCATAACAGTCATGGAGGTGCAACAAGCTATACACAGATCAAAGCTAGGAAAGACACCAGGCCCTGATGGTCTCTCGGCTATTTATTATATAAAAAAAATAGAACAATCACTATTCTTACCTATGAAGGACTTAATGAACAACATCCTTATAAATGGAAAGTTACCAAAATCATGGAAAGAAAGTTTCATTACCCTTATCCACAAACCGGGAACAGATGCTTCAAAGATGGCCAATTATAGCCCAATTGCACTGTTAAACAATGATTATAAGATTTTTGCGGACATTTTAGAGAACAAATTAAAAACAGTGTTAAATGAGATAATCCACAAAGACCAAACTGGGTTTCTTCCCGGGCGATATTGTTAGGTTTCTGTGTGTTGCCACTGTGCAGTGCTTGGAGTCACAAGACTCTGTTTTGCATTCCAGACATTCCAGGCTCACGGAAGACGGGAGACGGATGTGATGTTACTGTTTCCTGTTCCTTTGTTTTCCAGTTGCTCTCTGCCTTTCACAGAGAGAGGATGTGTTTTCTGTCTGCGTAGTTAGAAATAAAACTTTAAGCAATGTAGCTCATGTTTCTCACCCTTCCCTGCTGCTGTATACTCTGCATAATGAGTGAACGTGCCTGGAGCCTCATCAAAGGCTCCGGTCATTAACCATCGTCGGAGGACTCGACCGGAGGATGAGCTTTATCAGCTTGATCGTAGCGGAGGCTCCGACATTTTTGGTTTTGGGCCCAAAAGAACTGAATGCAGCTTATCTTCTCTGTGTGTCAAGAAGAAGTTGTATTGCAGATACTAACAAGGTTTTGCATGCAGGATGTATTCATGATTATCACAGGAAACTTGGTCATTGAAACTTCGAGGCAGTTTCCAAAATGCCTGCCTTAGTTGAAGGTATGACTATTAAACCCTGCAGGTACCACATGAAGTGTAAGGCATGTGCAGCAAACAAGGTCAAAATGGCTGCAAAAGGTAAGGTGTCCAGTAGACAAGCTACAGAACCATACCAGGTAGTGCATGCTGATCTCATTGGTCCACTATCAACCTTTTTGGGTGGAGCCAGGTACTTCATGGTTCTCATTGATTCATTTTCCAGGTATATTCATGTGTTCAATCTCCAGCAGAAATCAGAAGCGTTTCCTAGGTTCAAGGAATTCTGTGCTTGGTTGAAAAATGTACATGATAAACAGGTGAAATGTTTGTTTACAGATCGAGGGGGAGAATTCACTTACCAGCAGTTTGAAGCTTTTCTGACTGAGAAAGGAATTCAACATGACCTTTCAAGTCCACGGTCTCCTTGGATGAATGGACTTTGTGAAAGGGCATGCCAAACATTGCTTCAAGGCTTGAAAACCTTGCTGCATGATGCCAATCTTCCAGAGAGTTATTGGGCAGAAGCGCTCAGCTGTTTTGTTTATACTTATAATCGCAGATTATCATCACCGATTGGTTGTACCCCCTATGAAAATGTTTGGCAAGAAACCATACACCAAGCACATGAGAATTTTTGGTTCTGCCATGTGGGTTCACACACCACAAAGCTCCAAGTTAGGCAAACGTGGTTTGCATGGTATCTTTCTAGGATATCAGAAGGGTTCTTACAGAGTGATGATGACTGATACCAATACAGTTAGGCTCACTAGAATTGTTGAGTACAATGCCAAGTGGGGGGAGAATGTGGGATTTTTCCATTGTTATCCTGATGACAGTGAGGAGTCTGAGGATAAGCAACAGCAAAACCCCACACCCACTGATGAAGGTTCTGATTCTGAATATTTTAGTACACCAGTTACAGAAAATTGCTGATGTGTTAAGCAAACTGAACCTGATGGATGCTAACCCTGTAGACACACCAATGACAACAGGTTATCAGGTAGACGATATTGAAGAAGCATTTTCTGACACTACACTACACTGTACAGAAGTGTGCTAGGCAAACTAAACTTCACTGCCAGATGTTCAAGACCTGACATTGCAGTTAGCACGAATTTGCTAAGCAGACATGTCAACAATCCTACTGTTAAGGATTGGAAAGCTCTGAAACGCATAGCATGCTATTTGAAAGGCACTATGCACTACAAACTGAGATTTAACAATCAGAAGTCTGGAGATATTTGCTGATGCGAGTTTTGGAAGTGACACTACAGACAGGAAAAGCACGTCTGGAGTTTGCTACATGTACAACCAGGGTCTATTTGACTGGTCGTGCAGGAAGCAAACAACAGTAAGCTTAAGTTCTTGTGAAGCTGAACTGAATGCACTGTCTTATTCACTTGTGGATTGTGAATGGTTGTTACAATTGTGTCAAGACATGAGAATTCCTGTAAAGTGTCCAATCCAGGTTTATCAGAACAGCAAAGCATGTTTGGCTTTGCTGACTTCTGAAGGTTGTAAGCAAAGCATGAAGCACTTGCAATTGAAGCTGCAACATGCTAGAGAATGTGTTCAGAAAGGACTCGTAACAGTGTCCTACATGCCAGGTAATGAAATTCCTGCTGATTTATTGTCCAAGGTTGTTCCAAGGGATCAACACTGTACCTATGTACAGAAACTGGGTCTGTACTGAAATTGTACTGACACACTGCCCAGTGGTATTCACATAAAGGGGGAGGATCTCTTTTCTAATGAGAGCAGCTTTTACATCTCATATGGAAACCAAGGACCCAGAGTCTGGAGGAAGAATGGGGAGACACACAATGCCAGATGCTTGAAGTCCAGTGTGAAGTATCCACAGTCTGTGTTGATTTGGGGAGCCATGTCATCAGCTGGTGTTGGTCCACTGTGCTTCATTAAGTCCAGGGTCAATGCAGCCGTCTACCAGGAGATTTTGGAGCACTTCATGCTTCCTTCCGCACACCAGCTTTATGGGGATGCTGACTTCATTTTCCAGCAGGACTTTGGCACCTGCCCACGCTGCCAAAGGTACCAAAACCTGGTTCAATGCCCATGGGATTACTGTGCTTGATTGGCCAGCAAACTCACCTGACCTCAACCCTATACAGAATCTGTGGGGCATTGCCAAGAGAAAGATGAGAGACATGAGACAGAGCAATGCAGAAGAGCTGAAGGCTACTATTGAAGCATCCTGGTCTTCCATAACACCTCAGCAGTGCCACAGGCTGATAGCATCCATGCCATGCCACAGTGAGGCAGTAATTGATGCAAAAGGGTCCCAAACCAAGTACTGAGTACATATGCATGCTTCTACTTCTCTGAGGTCCAATATTGCTCTATTTGCAGTCCTTGTTTTGCTGATTTCATTTCATATTCTAATTTTCTGAGATTGTTAATTTGGCTTTTTCATCAGCTGTATGCCATGATCATCACAATTATAACAAATAAAGGCTTGACATATCTCGCTTTGCATTGCATGAGTCTATCTCATATATTAGTTTCACCTTTTAAGTTGAATTACTGAAATAAATGAACTTTTCCACGATATTCTAATTTTCCAAGTTTCACCTGTACTCTGTGTAATGAGTGAACGTGCCTGGAGCCTCATCAAAGGTTCAGGTTGCTAACCATTGTTGGAGGACTCGACGGAGGGTGAGCTTTATCAGCTTGGTCATAGTGGAGGCTCCGACATTTTTATGCCATCCAACATTAGATGTCTGATCAATGTCTTAGAATATATGGACTTGAAAATTGATAAACCAGCTGCTATTATGTTGGTGGGGGCCAAAAAGGCTTTTGACAGTGTGTCTTGGAAGTTTATGAAAAAACTAATGGAAGAAATCAGACTTGGGAAATTTTTTTGTAAAGGAATAAATGCCATATATTCAGAACAATGTGCAAAATTAATTATCAACGGTAGAATCACTTAAGATTGTGAAATAAATAAGGGAACCAGACATGGCTGCCCACTGTCTCCACTGATATTTATTCTGATAATAGAAGTTTTAAATAACCAAATAAGGAGTGACAAACAAGTTAAAGGCTCTGGTTGCTAAAACCTATAAGTTCAAAGTTTTCGCTGATGACTTGCTTGTTATGAATGAAAATCCCAAAGAAAGTCTGAAAAGAGTATTAGAATTGATTAAAAAAACTTTGGAGAAGTGACAGGCTTCAAGTTAAACATAACCAAAACTAAACTGCTAAGTAAAAATGTAGCTGTGAGAGAAAAGGAAGAAATAGAAAAGACAACAGGCCTGAAGATCTGCCAAAAAGCAAAGTATTTGGGTCCCCCCCCCAAAAAAAACATAAATCTCTTCCAGGATAATTATACAAAAACCTGGTTGTAGATAAAAATAAATAAATCTTGAAACCTGGAGTAGGTTGAAGCTGTCATTCCTGGTCAGGATCTCCATCATAAAAATGAACGTACTGCCAAAATTAACATTCTTGTTCCAAATGATCCCAATCCTAGGTGAGGCACACTGCCTCAAGGTATGGCAAAGAGAGATTTCAAAATTCTTATGGGAAGGGAAGAGACCCAGAATTAAACATTTGATCTTAATAGATATAAAGGACAGAGGAGGCTTCTCCCTACCTGATCTGAAATTATACTATGAGGAAGCCTGCCTCACATGGTTGACAGACTGGTGTAAACTGCAGGACCTCCTGGATTTGGAGGGCTTTGTCAATCGATGGGGATGGCATGCTTACCTTATATACGGAAAAGCCAAAATCCATAAAAACTTCATAAACCACATAATTAGAAAGTCACTTTTTGCATTTTGGGATAAATATAAAGAACTGTTGGAGCCCAAAGTTCCGTGGTGGACCTCCGCAATTGAAGCTTCCGTGGTGAAAAGGAAAAATACTCAGGAAATCTGATCAACATATAAAACTCTTTTAAAGGAAGATAGCCAATTAAAATTTAAAAGTTTTGAGGAATCGAGAGAGTACATCTCAGATTGGTTCCAATACCATCAGGAATATTGAAAATTTAAATCTGACAAACAAAAGGGTTTCATAACAGAAATCTCTTGATTCGAATCCGAGATAGTAAACTCTAAAAGAAAAACCCTCTCCAAAGCATACCGACTTCTCCTTGACTGGGAAGTCAAGGAGGGGGAGATCACTATGGCCATGGTTAAGTGGTCACAGGACTTTGGGTATTCAATAACCATGCCACAGTGGGAAAATTTGTGGAAGAATAATTGGAAATTTACAAACTGTTATATTCTAAAAGAAAACTTCCTAAAAATGCAACACCGATGGTATCTAACACCTTGGAAATTGTCAAAGATGTACAAAAATGTCCCAAGTAATTGCTGGAGGTGTGGAGATAAATCAGGCATTTTGGGAGAGTATCCACTTAGAAATACAAAAAATAATAAAGACTTCCTTTAAGAGAAAACCAGAAGCTTACCTCCTGGGGATCACAGATTTGGATATCTCGCAAAAAATGAAGAGTATATTTTTATACGCCACAGTGGCAGCAAGAATTCTTATCGCTACAAAGTGGAAGAGTGATGAAATCCCTTCTATTCATGAATAGATCCAAAAGTTAACAGATTATGTGGAAACAAAATAAAAAAATTCCTTCCAGTAGCACCTTAAAGACCAACTAAGTTAGTTCTTGGTATGAGCTTTTGTGTGCATGCACACTTCTTCAGATACACTGAAACAGAAGTCACCAGACCCTTCTATATAGTGAGAAGGTGGGGAGGGGTATTACTCAGAAGGGTGGTGGGATTGGGTGATTGGCAGGTAGCTGTGATGAGCCTGTTGACGACTCTTAACGACTGCAATAGGTCTTACAGGAAAAAGCAAGGGGTGAGAAGGTGAAAAATGGCTTTGTCATGTATAATGAGATAAGAATCCAATGTCTTTGTTCAGACCAGGTCTCTCCATGGTTTTAAGTTTGGTAATAAGTTGCAATTCAGCAGCTTCTCTTTCCAGACTGGAATATATATCCCCTTCAATTTTATATATCCCCTTCAATTTTTCAATAATCTATTTGTATCAATTATAATTGAACATTTACCATACATTCATTATAAATTCCTGGAAAAGAGAGTTCAAATCAACAAAGAATATGATTAAGTCTGTTAAAATAAATTCTTGTGTGTGCAATCTCCTTTTTTACCACTAGATGGTGCTGTGTTCAACTTGTCTTTCTCATTGTATATGTGGAAGTTGGTCTGCCTTTCTAGCTGTTAGAAGTCTTTTTTAGCTGCTTTTCCGCTTACTTACTTCCATTTTCTTTCTCCATATGCCGAAGAAGAAAATGACTCAGCTCCTACTGTCCAACATATTGGGTCATCTCTCCCTCTTCTTCCCTGCCTCTTTCAGCCTTCTCCACCCTCCTTTCTCTGTTTGCTCTCTCCTTTCTCATCCTTGTTGTTCCTGTCTCTCACAGTCTTTTGACCTCCCCGTCTCCACTCTCTCCCGCTTCCGAAGCTCCTGGCACGATCCCATGTTGTCCAGCTCTTCCCACTTCTCCTCCACCTCTCGCTGCTGCTTCTAAAAGTCCCACCATACCTCTTTCTCAGAGTCTGAACCTCTCAAATTCTCCCCTTTATTTAATTCCTCCATGCCAGACTGTCACACCTACGTTTAAAGTTAATATTGTTCTCACTTATGTCAAGTCTAATTGGTATGCTTTTAACTCTTATTGAAGTCTTTATTTTCATAAAGTTCTTTGGTCACAATATTAAAAGCCACACTGGGGTGGACCTCCTTTCTCCCAACCCTGCGTTTCTGCTTTTATCTTAACTTAAATATGAAGTTCTCCTGCTGCCTCTTCTGCCAAACATATAACATGTAAATTTTCTTAGGAACACTGATTGTATATCAAGATCTTAATTTTGGAGAGACCTGACGCTGTCTCGCATGAGTCCTGAGGTATCTCACAGTCGGGAATGGCCCCCTTCTTTTGTGCTGAGATTCTCTCATCTTCTTTCACACATAACGTGCCAGAACGACAGGTGCTGTTGGGTTTGAGACCTCCTCTCAAACTTTTCCTGGGGAGTCAGCGTTGCCCCCATTCTCCCCCAATTCCCGTTCACTGTGATTAGGTGTGCTTGACTTCTTCAGTGGACTTTCCCTCGACCCATCGCCAAGAGCACCACACTGGAAGTCCGATTGTTGATCTTTTGAACAATGGGCGAGGAGGAATCCATTGGCTTCAAGGTTGGGAGGAGGACATTTGTACTGTGCATAGAGAGCGTGGTCATTAGGGCCCAATCTGGCCTTGAGGTCCCCTCCCAAGACTACAAAGGCATTTGGGTTGAGCAGGATAAGATCAGTGGTCTAAGTTTCCAGCTCAGCCCACAAGGCTCTGGTTTCAGGCTTCTGCCTCACTGGGGGCATATAAGCATTTATAACCAACAGGGTATGGTGTCTGAACTGGATTAACACTGCCATGGCATATGACTTGAATGGGGGGAAGAGACTTGATATGGCATGTAGAGAAGTGGAGACTAGAACCCCCCAGGCCCTCTTTCGCTCTTCCATGCTTTACACCTGGTTCTGCCCCGGTTGAGAATGATAGAAATCCATTAAGTAGCAGTTCATCCACAGTCCATGTTTCCTGGATGTCATGATTGGATAGGAAGTCTTTGAAACAAGGATCTTTGGTGGATGCAAACCACCCAGCCACATTCCAGGTTAAAAGAGTGACCTTATGCTGGTCATGTTTTGCTCTAGTTCTCTGCTGCTCCTGCTCAAAAAGGGTCTGTGAAGATTATTTAAGTTTTTCTTCTAGGGTCTCATTTTCCAATGGCATGCTTATACCCAGGCCTAGGTCAGCTGGTTGGTCTGCCCAGGAAGCAGCGACCTTTGGGGCCAATTTTATAGAACTCACCCCATCCCCATTCATAGTTTCCGGAGGATCATCTTTATCCCTTCCTGCTAAAGACGCAAAGTGGCTGGAGATAGTATTCTGAGGTGAGTAAAGGTCTTCAGTTGTTAGCTGTTTAGCAGTGGAAAGGATGCAATCCTCACAGACTTTTGGGCAATTCAATTTAGCTTTATTTTTGTGACAATTTAGTACTTGTCGGTCCCAGGGCAATGTATTTTTAAGTTCTGCCCATTTTTGTTGCAGCACAACATTTTTTTTTGTTTCATTACGTGAGTTAGCATCTGGATATTCAATGGTTTCAGTCATTGGACATATTATACTCACATTTGTAATCACTGGGCTTTTTCTTTATAAATTGACAACTGCAGTCCCGTATTTTTCGCCCTATAGGACGCACTTTTTCCCCTCCAAAAATGAAGGGGAAATGTGTGTGTGTCCTATGGGGCGAATGCAGGCTTTCGCTGAAGCCTGGAGAGCGAGAGGGGTCGGTGCGCACCGACCCCTCTCGCTCTCCAGGCTTCAGGAGAGCCCCACCGCCAGCCCCACAAGCTCAGGGGACAGCGGGGAGGTGCAGCGCGCCTGTCCCGCTGTCCCCCGACTTGGTTAGAAGGTTGGCGGGGGGGGGGGAAGCCTGCTCCTCCCCATCCCCAGCCCCGCAAACTTGGGGGACAGTGGGAGAGGCGCAGCGCGCCTTTCCCGCTGTCCTCCGACTTGGTTAGAAGGCTGGCGGAGGGCTTCCCCCTCCTCCAGCCCCGCAAGCTCCCAGAGCGATGCCAAAGCTGCACGCAGCTTCGGCATCACTCTGGGTCCCATTCTGGGGGCTGGGGGAGGGGGAAGCTCAGGCTTCCCCTGCCCCAGCCCTGCGCCTGGGGGGGGAAATAATTTTTTCCCCTTTATCCCCCCCCCAAAAAAATCTAGGTGTGTCCTATGGGCCGGTGCGTCCTATAGGGCGAAAAATACGGTAATTTCCTTTTGTGCTGATCCAAGTTCCTCCTCATCTAGATATCTCATTTCTGTCCAGACCCCAGGATTTGTCATGTCATGAATTGTTTTTGTTGCAGGAGGAAGTTTTCCTTCTTTTTGCTTTGTGCATTATTATTTGATAACAAATTCATCTCTGCCATGGTCCATTGTTGTGTAAGGTCTTTTTTGTGGAATGATCTGTCTGTTGATATTCCATTCCCCCACTATGCAGACGTGTGGGATTGTTTTAATCACATGTCTGTGTTTTACATTTCAGCACTGATTGTTGGAGTCTTGAGAACGGAAGTTCCGTTCTGTATTGCTTTTGTTTTCTCTTCTCTCTGAGAGCAAGGAGGAGAGGAGCCATGTTTTCCTTTGTCCTTATTTTGTATATAAATAAACTAGCTTAGTACTCACACCCCAGGGCCTGGCTTCTGCTGATATTGTTTCTCTGCTAATGTGTGCTCAGTGTCTCTGGACATGAATCACAGAATCTCGTCAGGGAAGAAGATTGATGAATCCCAGGACCGGCATGCAGATAGGAGGAACGGGCTGGCACGTATAATGTCGTTTGCCTGGTCGCCCGCCTTGCCTGTCGGCAATTACCCCGACACAGTCCGTTCACTATACCATTGTCCATAACATCTCTGGACTTGTCTTTTCCATGACTTGTTGGGATACTGCCGGGGAGATGGTGGCATCAGGCAGGCCCCCAGCTGGCTCCGGACGATCACTGGTCTCCTGTGGAACAGCGTCAGTCAGTCAGCGACACGAGCCTCAGATACGTTTAGAGACCCGTGCACGCTCTGTCAGCAGAGTGTGTAAATCTCCACTACGGAAGAGGCAGACAGAGAGAGATGTGCAAGCATATTTACAGCATTTATTCAGCATAGTTCAGGAACAAAGGAAAACATGACTGCTTGCCTTTGTGTCCAGCAAAAACAGCAGTATAGCAAAAGCAACATACAACAGAAGTTCCCAGCAGACTGTGTTGGAAGTAAACAGGCATGTGATACATAAACTGTACCCTTTTAAGGTGGAATGGAACTATATCCTAACAGTTCTCCCTTTTTCATTTTTTATCTCTTTAATTACTTGTGACTTAAATTCCTTTAATTTTAAGCCCATAGCTTCTACTGCGTGTCACAATTTAGATCCTGCTAAAAAGCTTCTCAATAAGTCTAGCCTTTCCAAGATTTCTATTTGGGCCATGGTTGGCAGAGTCCAATATAGACGCATTAAGGCTTTCTCTTCTGACGTAAAATTTTCTATCCACTTGATAGCAGAGTATTGTGAGTCGTGCATAGGTGGTATCTTCCATTCTGCTTTTGATGTCTCTTGTTTATAGTATAGGGGCAAGGATTCTTGGGTCCAAGTCAAATCTATTAGGTTTTCATCACTGTTTGGTTTTGGAGAATCTTTATTTTTGCACTTGATGGCCATATCACCAAGAAGAGAGGCCACTGGCACCTGGTTTTCAAAAAATCTTATAATTTCTAGCCTGTCTTTTATGAAAAACTCCCTGATTTTATAAATAAAGTTGGCTAGATCTGGGTCCCTAAAGGTAACCACTGCCCATGCCCTAAGACTGTCATAATATATATATTCTATAGAGACAATATCTTCAGGTCTCATTGCTCCTGGTAAGAGCTTATTTAAAATAAGCAGGAGATGTGTTATAGGTTCTGCCTGGGTGAGGAGGCCTTTCAGTTTTGGATAATTTGCAATAACTAATTTTTGTGGAATCATCACCAAATTCCACCCTTTTTCCTAATGAAAGTTACGCTGGGCCTCTGAGTAATTAGTTATTAGGTCAGATTCAATTTT
Source organism: Podarcis erhardii (assembly GCF_964252035.2). Taxonomy (NCBI): domain Eukaryota; kingdom Metazoa; phylum Chordata; class Lepidosauria; order Squamata; family Lacertidae; genus Podarcis; species Podarcis erhardii. The sequence continues at coordinate 20,657,372 of NC_138506.1, read as the reverse complement.
GTGGATAGTATTCTCTCTGTTTCCCTTGTTCTCGGGTGCTTTCCCTCCTCAGGTCAGAGCAGCAGCCACAACTGAGGTGTCTGTTTTATTTTCCTCTGTCGGATTTTCCTTCTCTGGAGTTTGCTGTGGTTTGGCAACATTTGCTGCTGTCTTCTTCCTTTCCCTTTCTTTCTATGGGCTTTTGATGTAGGCTTACTTGTATCCCAGGTGGAATCCATTGCTATCAACTTGTAGAGCTTCTGTAATTGATTTTTATGTGCATGGTGAATTATCTGCTTTTTAACATTTTTAATATTTTTACTTTTCTTAAATGCTTTAGATTTTTTCTTATATAGTCTTTTGATGACTTCTTTAGCATTTGCCTTCGTCATTTCAGTAATTACCCGCTGGGTTTGTCTAGATGTCCTTTTAATATCTTTTTACTCTGAAGCTCTCTCTTGAATTGTAAAGTTTTCCACCAAAGTTGTAAGCAGCTCATTGCTTACTGTAAGGAAGTTTTTGATGAGAGTTAATTCTAGGCACTCCTTCACGGATCACTGCCTTGTTGTGGCAAAGGGGCTTGAATAACTCAGAGATGCTATGAGCTATGCTGTGCAGGGCCACCCAAGATGGACAGGTCATAGTGGAGAGTTTTGACTAAATGTGATCCACCTGGAGCAGGAACCGGCAAGCCACTCCAGTATCCCTGCCAAGAAAACTCCATGGACAAAGACAACAGACATATAAAAGTTATGATGCTGGAAGATGAGCCCCTCAGGTCAGAAGGCATCCAACATGCTACTGAGGAAGAGCGGAGGACAAGTACAAGTAGATTCAGAGCTGATGAAGCGGCTGGGCAAAAGCTGAAAGGTGACTCAGTTGCAGATATGCCTGGAAGCGAAAGGAAAGTCCAATGCTGTAAAGAAAAATATTGCATAGGAACCTGGAATGTAAGAACCATGAACCTTGGTAAGCTGAATGTGGTCAAAAATGAGACTGCAAGAATAAATATTGACATCCTGGGCATCAGTGAACTAAAATGGATGGGAATGGGCGAATTCAGTTCGGATGACCATCATATCTACTACTGTGGGCAAGAATCCCGTAAAAGAAATGGAGTGGCCCTCATAGTCAACAAAAGAGTGGCGAAAGCTGTACTGGGATGCAATCTCAAAAATGAAAGAATGATCTCGATACGAATCCAAGGCAGACCTTTAAACATCACAGTAATCCAAGTTTATGCACCAACTACTGGTGCTGAAGAAACTGAAATTGACCAATTCTATGAAGACTTACAACACCTTCTATAAATGACACCAAAGAAGGATGCGTTGGAATATGAGAGCTCACCAGCTGCGTGATAGCAGCACATTGTTTACATCATGTGATTCTGATGTTACTGAGCGTGAGACAGGATGTTCTACGCTGTTCTCAGGATTGTGTTCCAAGTGTAACTTGAGACCTTCCTGTTGTTGTTGCAAAGGAGGAGTGAGAGAGATGTACGGAGGCTTCTGAGAGAGAAGTCATGATTTGTACTAGCTCGTGTACAGTGTACAGTCTGTGGAATGAAGTAGAATGAATTTGACTACTTTCAGACTGTCTTCTTTCTTCTGCTGAGATGCAAGGGGAAAGGGAGTGTGCATCTTCCAAAAGGGAGGTGTCGCTTATTACCGATCTCCCTGGACTGAGCCAGGACCAGCCAGGGGCAGATCACCGGCAAGAGGCCCCAGTGCCTGGGAAGAGGAGTCAGCCTTTCCCGAGGGGGCCGGTCGCCAACAGGATGTTCTTCTCATTATAGGGGATTGGAATGCTAAAGTAGGGAGTCAAGAGATAAAAGGAACAACTGGCGAGTTTGGCCTTGGAGTTCAAAATGAAGCAGGGCAAAGGCTAATAGACTTCTGTCAAGAGAACAAGCTGGTCATCACACTCTTTTCCAACAACACAAGAGACGACTCTACACATGGACATCACCAGATGGGCAGCATCAAAATCAGATTGATTATATTCTCTGCAGCCAAAGATGAAGAAGCTCTATACAGTCAGCAAAAACAAGACCTGGAGCTGACTGTGGCTCAGATCATCAGCTTCTGATAGCAATATTCAAGCTTAAACTGAAGAAAGTAGGAAAAACCACTGGGCCAGTAAGATACAATCTTAAATCAAATCCCTTATGAATGCACAGTGGAAAGGGTGATTCAGAAAAAAGACTGGACGATCTATCTGAATATATTTTGGTTATATTATATCGTTTTATATTGTCATCAGTATTGGTACTATTTGAAAGCGGCTGAGAGTTTTAGTTACAAAATTAAAAGACCACCCCCCCCTCCAGTTCAAAGACCTCTGCGGAGGTGAATGAGGTGTTTTACAGCTTTATAGCACTGCTTCTTTGCTGCGGTTGGAAAATATTTGGCTTTTCCTCTGGGAGGGTTCTGGCTTGGATATTTGGATATAATTTGGATATAATTTTTCCTATTTATTATATTATTTAGCCATCCTTTTTCTGCACATTTTTATCTTTTTTCAACATTTTTAACATTTGGATTAAAATTTAATAAGGACATAATTTGATTATAGAATATTTTGTTGTTGTTGTTGTTGTTGTTGTTGTTGTCTGCTGATTTGATGGATTAGCCTAATTGGTGGCAAGAAGACAAATTTTTATTTTTTCCAATAATAAGAATTTAAGACTTTGGTTGGAATACTGTCGAAAATTGGAAACTGTTAGCCATCCAAGAGGCAAGAAGATTCGATTTGGGGTTTTTTGGGTTGCAAATTGAATAAATAATTTAAAATTGGGAATATTGCTGGGAACTGGAAGTTGGTAGCCACGAAAGTGGCAAGAAGATTGCCTCCACTGCCTTTGGGGTGTTGGGCCCCTTCTCTCTTTTTGTATTTGTGTACTTTTTTCCTATTGTTTGATATTTGGGAAGGAATCGGAAGGGTTTTGAAGGGAATTTAATTAAAATGACTCATTTACAGAAGAAAATGAGTGAGGGGGGAACACCGATGGAGAGGAGAGGCTCTAAACAGGAATCAGATTTTAAAGGGGAGATACTGAAAATGTTTGCCGAAATTAAAAATGATATAAAGCAAAGTGAAAAGAATATAGAGACTAAATTAGAACAAGTGGACAAAAGGATTGGACAGATGGATAAAAAAGTTGATGTAGCAGTAAATGAATTGAAAGGACAGTTAAAGGAAGTAACTAAGAACACAAACCTTAGAAGAGGGGAGGAAAAGGACAAAGTTGGAATTGAAAGAAGTGAAAAAAGAGGAGGAAAAAATTAAAACAGGGATGTCGGAAATTAATAAATCACAGGAGGAGGTGTGGGATGCGATTGCCATGAATGAACTTAGGCAACGAGAAGTTAATCCAAGGCTAAGATCTGTGCTGGAGACGCAAGGTGAAAATATTAAAGGGAAACTGATAGCAGAGATAGCACAATGGTTGGAGTTGCAGACAGAAGAGGTGGCAAAAACAGTGCAAAACACATTCCGAATGAAGGTAAGAACAACTAAGTCAAGGAAATTTCCAGGTGACTGTTTGATTACATTTAAGGATAGAGAAATGAGAAATATGATACTACAAAAGAATAGAGAGAAGAGATTGAATATTGAAGGGAATTACATAATTATCTTTAAAGACATCCCAATCAGATTGTTGAAGCGGAGAGACCCATATAAATCAATGGTGCAAATTCTCAAGAGAAACAAGATAGAATTCAAATGGGAATTCCCGGAAGGAATCTCCTTTTTCAATAAAAGTAAGAAACACAGACATACGAGCCCAGAGGAAACAAATAAATTTCTGAGAAGATATAAGGAGTTAAGAACAGATGAAGAATAAGTAAGAGGTGCAGAAGCAGGAGGTCTGGAATTAGAAGTAGAAGTAGAAGTAGAAGTAGAAGTAGAAGTAGAAGTAGAAGTAGAAGTAGAAGTAGAAGTAGAAGTAGAAGAAGAAGAAGAAGAAGAAGAAGAAGAAGAAGAAACGGATAGATTATAGGAAAGTAAAACAAACTTATTTAATTAGAAATCATCATGGCGCTAAAATTATGGAATTGGAATATTAATGGGATGAACAAGAAGAAAAAACGGAATAAAATTGAACAATTTCTAAAAAAGAAAAATGTGGATATCATTTGTTTACAAGAAACACACGTGGCAAGAAAGCACAGAAAAAAATTGATTAACAAAAGATTAGGAAATGAATTTATATGTTTGGATAGAGAGAAAAAAAGAGGGGTCGTTTTGTATATCAAAAATAAAATTGAATCGCAACAAATTTTTAAAGATGAAGAAGGAAGAATTATTGCAGTCCGGATCAAATGGCAAGGGGAAAATTTGATAATTGTCAGGATCTATGCACCTAATGGAAATAAGACTGATTTCCACAAAACTTTGGAAGAAAAACTTTTTGAATATATGGACCAGAAAATTATAATAATGGGAGATATGAATGGGGTAGTTTCGCTGGAAATGGATAGACTAAGAGACGGAGCATCTAAAGAAGGAAAACTACCCAAGTCTTTCTTTTCAATGATTAAGAACTGTAATTTGATTGATATTTGGAGACTTAGACACCCATTGGAGAAACAATTCACATTTTTCTCTGAACCAAATCAGTCAATGTCAAGAATTGATCAAATATGGGTCTCGAATGAACTGACTCCAAGAATCCTACAAGTTGAAATTCAATCTAAAGTAATCTCAGATCATAATCCAATAAAACTGGAATTAAAAGGCTTTGAAGAAAGAACATTTAGATGGAAAATTAATGATTATCTTTTGGACGACCAGAAAATTTTAGGAAAAGCACGAAAGAAACTAACTGAATACTTCGTTGATAACTGTAACAAAGGCACAAAAATGAGCGTAGTATGGGACGCAAGCAAGGCTGTGATGCGAGGTTTCTTTATTCAGCAGAATTCATTGAAGAATAAAAATAGAGAAAAAGGGGAAAAGGAAATTTTAAAGCAGATAATGGACAATGAACAAAAATTAATTAAAAAACCAAATAACTCCAAATTAAAACAATAAATTAAGACTTTGCAATCACAATTTGCAATGATAATAAATAAAGAAGTGGAATGGAATATTTAAAAGCTAAGACAAAAAACTTTGAGTTCGCGAACAAATCAGGCAAATGGCTTGCGTGGCAAATTAAAAAATGAAAGGAGCAGAACACAATCAACAAAATTATAGTGAACGGCGAAGAGATAGATAATCCGAAAGAAATCAGAAAAGGATTCTTGGACTTCTACAGACAATTATATAAAAATAAAGAAAGGAATAACATGAGGAAAATAGAGAGATTTTTAAAAGAGAAAAAGGTGCAAAAGATCCCGGCAGATAAAAAAGACCAACTGAATGCCCTAATAGAGACGGATGAGATAAAAGAGGTTATAAAGGAATTGAAGAGGGGAAAGGCCCCTGGACCAGATGAATTTACATCAGGTTATTATAAAGAGCTAAAAGATACTCTGATGATACCTTTGAAAGAAGTTATTAAAAATATTCTAAAGGAAAGAGACATCCCGGAAACATGGAAAGAAGCATTTATTACACTTATCCCAAAACAAGATTCGGACCTAACCCAAGTGAAAAATTATAGGCCTATTTCATTGTTGAATACAGATTATAAATTTTGTGCAGGGATCCTAGCAAGAAGAATGAAAAAGATATTAGTAGAAACTATTCATAAGGATCAAGCAGGTTTCCTTCCAGGCAGACAGATGAAAGATAATGTAAGGAACATAATTAATATTTTGGAATATCTGACTGCCAGGAATGAGAAGCAAGCTATACTTATGTTTGTGGACGCAGAAAAGGCTTTTGATAACATAGCATGGGACTTCATGTTGAAAAATTTGGAGTGTATGGAAGTGGGAAAAGAGTTTTTTAAGGGGATAAAGGCAATATATACAGAACAGAGAGCTAAGTTGATTGTAAATAATGTGACTACGGATTCAAATTAAATAAGAAGAAAACCAAAATAACTGCAAAAAACATGGAGCAAAGTATGATAGAAATAATGCAACAACAAACAGAGATAGAGGTGGTGAAGAAGGTAAAATATTTAGGGATTTGGTTAACTCCTAAAAACATTGATCTATTTCAGAATAATTATATACCGGTTTGGAACGGAATAAGGAAAGATCTGGAGGTGTGGAGTAGAACGAAACCTTCTTTTTGGGGTAGAATTTCTACGATAAAGATGAGCGTCCTGCCAAAGATGTTATTTTTATTTCACACTATCCCCATAACAAAGGAGGTAACAATCTTTAAAGAGTGGCAAAGAATGATTTCAAGGTATATCTGGCAGGGTAAAAAGCTGAGAATTAAGTTTAATTTACTAACAGATGCGAAGGAAAGAGGAGGCTTTGCCCTGCCAGACTTGAAGCTATATTACGAAGCAGCATGTCTTTGCTGGGTGAAAGAATGGATAAAATCAGAAAATAAAGAATTATTGGACTTAGAAGTTACAGATAGGTAGCCGTGTTGGTCTGCCATAGTCAAAACAAAACAAATTCCTTCCAGTAGCACCTTAAAGACCAACTAAGTCAGTTCTTGGTATGAGCTTTCGTGTGTGCATGCACACGAAAGCTCATACCAAGAACTGACTTAGTTGGTCTTTAAGGTGCTACTGGAAGGAATTTGTTTTGTTTGGACTTAGAAGGTTTTGATAACAGATTTGGATGGCACGCGTACTTATGGTATGGGAAGAAGAAAATTCATAAAGGTTTTGGGAACCACATCTTCCGGAGTGCATTAATAGAAATATGGGATAGGTATAAAAACCTATTAGAACCAAGAGTTCCACACTGGTTATCTCCGTTAGAAGTCATGAGTGTAAAGAAAATCAATATGAGAGGTAAATGGATTACATATGGTAAATTGATAATAAAAGAAGGAGGAAAATGGAAATTAAAACCATATGAACAAGTTAAAGAATATGTTTATGATTGGTTGCATTATTTTCAGGTTAATGAAATGTTTAAAAAAGATTTTAAAGAAAGTGGTAATGCAGAAAAAGATTCTAAGTTTCAAATGGATATTATAAATAATGATTGTAAATTTCTGTCAAAAATGTATAAGATATTGTTGGAATGGCATACGAAAGATGAAGAAGTTAAATCGGTAATGATACAATGGGCCAGGGATTTCGGTTATAATATACAATTTGATGATTGGGAAAAATTATGGAAAGAAAATTTAAAATTTACTGCATGTAAGGCGTTAAAGGAAAATGTGATGAAAATGTTTTATAGATGGTATATAACACCAGTAAAACTAGCAAAAATGTTTAAGACGTGTAATAAAGACTCTCCTCCTGCAAGAGAGGGGAGTGGTTGTGGTCGGGAGCCAGACTCCGCCTGAAGCAGGGGGCGTTAGCCCCCTGCCTCCCACACACCTGGCTGGCGCCCACGTCCACGGGCAGGCACCCAACCAGGTGCCTGCGAGGGGGCGTGTTTAGCAGCCTAAATTGCTGCGGCACTAGCCTTCCAGCCTCACTTTTCGTCATCCCATCGCGAGTCACCCACCCTCCACTCCCTTAGAGCTCAGGGTCTCAGTTTTCTTTTGGCCTTGCTATGGACCTTAGGTTGGTCGCCCTGGTTGTCCGGGGGGCCTGGTAGGAATTTTTCCATTTGGCATTAGGCTTTTTGGTTTTTTCGCCTACCTCGTAGCAATCGTCACAAGTTTCGTGGTATTGGTGGGTGGGTTAGGCATTGGAATAATGTGTTGTGGTGTGTTGAAGGGCTAGGTGTGGCCATCGCCTATGCCTTCAATTTTGGGTATTCCGTTAAAGGAATCCGTTGGTCGTGTATTCTGTCCGAAGCCTGCGTGGCGGGAGGCCATGGCACGACCCTCGGTGACATCAGGGGAGAGCTTATAGTTGGATTAGCATCAACAGGCTCCACCTACTGGTGAATAACCCCCCCCCCCGTTTTAGACTCACCCCTCTCTGAGGGGGTGGAGTCAGCTGACGTAATCCAATGCCTAAGCCAATACCTTTTCACTTGCTGTAATCAATAAAGTTGTGGCCTTTTCTTGCCCATTAACCTTATATCACGTGTCCTTGTGTTTTCATTCCACTACGCGGGGATCGGGTCCTCGAACCACAAGTGTTGGAAATGCAAAGAAAAAGAAGGAACGTTTTATCATATGTGGTGGGACTGTAAGAAAGTGAAAAGTTTCTGGGAGATGATATATAATGAGTTGAAAAAGATGTTAAAATATACATTTGTAAAGAAACCAGAGGCTTTTCTTTTAGGGATTACAGGAAACGAGATAAGAAGAAAAGACTGTAAACTCTTTCAATATGAAGTTACAGCTGCAAGGATTTTACTGGCCCAGAAATGGAAACAAGAGGAAATACCGACGATTGAAGATTGGAGATTGAAACTGACAGACTACGCAGAATTGGACAAGCTAACTGGGAAAATTAGATATCTTAAGGACCAAAAATTAATCGAAGACTGGGGGAAATTTGTAGAATATCTGAAAAACACATGTGATGTGCAAACAACGTTAGTGGGATTTCAAGAAGCACTGTGAAATTTGAGATGTATTGTTTAAAGAAAAATAGAAGTGGGAGGGAAGACTACTGACAATACTAATGAGAAGGAATGCGCAATTAAGAGGTAAAGATGGATGATTGTCAGAGAAGCTGAAGGAAGTCCAAAAAGAGAGAATTGGTTTGTCAAAAAGTGGATAAAATTGTATGTTTGTGTTGTAAATTAATAAAAATTATTATAAAAAAAAGGAAATGGCCCAGGTGTTTGTCGAACACATGTTCAAGCTGCACGGGTTGCCATTGCGAGTGATTTTGTATAGAGGGCACAATTTACCTCACAATTTTGGAGGAAGCTGATGCAGCTTTTAGAAGTAGAAGTGTGCCTGGGAGTCAGAGAGAACCAACTGGGAGTCAGAGAGAACCAACGCTACGCTGCAACAATACCTGCAATGCTATGTGAACTACCAGTAAGAAGACTGTGTGGACAAGCTGGGACTAGCGGAGTACGCATATAACAACACGGTGCATACGTACACCCAACAAACACCATTTTCAGCCAACTACAGAAGACATCCCTGGGCGTTTCTGGATCCTTGGAACACATTGTCAGTGCCAGCAGCAGAGCAGCTCGTGGGGGAGATGCAGGCCTTACAAGAACTACTGAGGGAAAAACTGGACGAGGCTAAGGCCGCATACAAGAAAGACGCTGACGAACGTAGACAACAGGGGGAGGAGATCGAAGTGGGAGATAAGGTGTGGTTGTCGGCAAAGGACTTGCCAACGAAGGGGAGGTGCAGGAAGTTGGAGGCAAGGAGGTTGGGACCCTTTGAAGTGGTAGAACAGATAAATCCGGTGACGTTCAAACTTAAGCTGCCAGCCTCGATGAAGATATATCCTGTATTCCATAGGGCCCTTCTGTCACCATACGTTCCAGTGCACCCCCACCAGGAACCTAAGCAGGCACCCCCTCCCCCAGTCATGGTAGAAGACCAGGAGGAGTTTGAGATCCAGCAGATTTTAGATTTAAGGTTGTGTAGAAGACAGTTGTGTAGAAGACAGTAGTGATGTATGGAAGTGAGAGCTGGACCATAAAGAAGGCTGATCGCCGAAGAATTGATGCTTTTGAATTATGGTGCTGGAGGAGACTCTTGAGAGTCCCATGGACTGCAAGAAGATCAAACGTATCCATTCTTCAGGAAATCAACCCTGAGTGCTCACTGGAAGGACAGATCCTGAAGCTGAGACACCAGTACTTTGGCCACCTCATGAGAAGAGAAGATTCCCTGGAAAAGACCCTGATGTTGGGAAAGATGGAGGGCACAAGGAGATGGCGACGACAGAGGACGAGATGGTTGGACGGTGTTCTCGAAGCTACGAACATGAGTTTGACCAAACTGCGGGAGGCAGTGGAAGACAGGAGTGCCTGGCGTGCTCTGGTCCATGGGGTCACAAAGAGTCGGACACGACTAAACGACTAAACAACAGAAGACAGTTGCAGTATCTAGTGTCATGGAAAGGTTATGGACCTGAGGAAAACTTTTGGGTATGGAGCCAGGATTTACACGCCCCAGAATTGCAGAGGCAATTCCACAGTAGGTATCCCCACAACCCCAAACCCAGAGGGTGGGGGGAGGCGAGTGACCTTAGCGAAGAAGAAGCTAAGGAGATTGATACAGGGTGGGAGCCGGAACCGAGAGAGCACTCCGTGACAGGCAGCGAGGCCGAAGAGGAGGAAGGGGGCTTAGAGGAGGGGGTGATGTCAGCTATGGGAATCTCAAGCCTCTCGTGCCTCTGCTGACAGAGCCTGAGAAACGCAAGAGGTGTGATTAGGTTGGAATGTGAAGCGGGTGAGGAGTAGCCAAGCTGCAGTACGAGCCTAATCTCACAGAACAAAGGGCAGGAAGAGAAGCTGGGGAGGGGGGGAGAGACACAGACTGTTAGCTCCAGTTCCAACTCTGACGCAGTGACCCCAGAAATAGCCTGTCCAAAAAATCGTAGGCTCAAGAGAATCTGAAAGAAGAGGGAAAAAGAAAGAAAGCGAAAGTGGGGGCTTCGTTGCTGGAGGAGGAAGGTGCGGAGCTCAGACTCAGCAACTGCAAACTGCGATAAACACGCCGAAGACTGAGCTCCGCAGTGATTTATGAGTTTGAGCAATAAACATGAGATAATTACTGCTGGAACTGTCTCACTTTTGTGGAGGAGAACCAAGCCATTACAGTCTGTTTTCTATAATGGGAAAGCTTTGTGCTGGTTTCCTCTGTATGAAACTGACAACTTTTCTAAATGATAATAACATAATATCCTGGCAACACAGTTTTGCAGAAGGTTTATCATGAAAATTGCAAGCATCTGAGGCTTCTGGTGTGGTGCATTCTGTAATGGGTCAAGGGAAGTGCTCTGATACAGTGGTGAGGGGAGAATGAGGGCGATGCAGACTCCCCTGGGAAAAAGCCAGAGAAGAGGTCTCTGGCCAAAAAAGTATCAAGTGGCGCCAGAAGAAACTCTTCATGCCCCGGCACAAAAAGTGGAAGGTGGCAGGAAGAGTCTAGCGCTAAAAAGGGGGGCACCCCTAATAGCGAAACGCCTCAAGACCCAGACAAGGAAGCACCTGGTTTCTCCAAATATTACAACTGTAGACTTCAATTCAGACTCCCTAAAACAGACTTTACTATCAGCAATGCGTGGGAGTCTGGGAGCAAAACTCTATTTAAAACAGCAGCATAACATGATTTGGAAAAAGGAGGTTCACTCCGAAGTGATTTTAACAATTGTGACTAAGAAGCTTTGTGAGGATTACTTCCAGTCTCTTGCTGTGGGAAAAGGCTGCCTCCCACATGAACAGACCCCAGCCGTGTAATTCAGGGTTGATATGGGGGTAATTAGCCCTGGCAGACTCCCCAGGGTGGGGAAGGACTGTCTCACAGACCCGCAGATCATCTGTGATATGTCGGCTTGCATCAAGGTGCAAGCGGCAGGGATGCTGGGTCTAAGAGCACAGCATGGCTGGCACTCTCCAGAGCCACTCCTACATGCAAGAGACACCTGCTTTTCATAATTATAAGATTCAGGGAGAAAAACCAGGCATGTTCCAGATGGAGGAGAAAAAAGAAAAAAACCTGCTAAATTATACAGTCATTGGATGTTGAATTTCGGACTTTAAACAGACTCCCATCTTGAAACGTGGATTAAGGAGGCGAGCAACCACTGTTTTTTGTTACTTGCTATATTACATCACAATTTGGCGAAACTCAGCCAGAAAGAATTTAATTACTTGAACGAAACACAAGAGGTGAAAATTATAATTGAATGCATGATGCACAGCCCTCAATGGAAAACTAATGAGAAGTTGGCAAAACAAGATCAGATATGGCAGCTTGGGCTGAAGACGGAAACAAAATGCCGATTATTATTCCTCAGTGACAAAAAAAAAAATTAATCTTATAGAAAAGAGCTCCTTTGGACTTGGGTATATTTCGTTCTAAAATATATCTGCTTGTATGGATTATTTTTTATACATGATTGTGGACAGAAATTGTGGACAGAAGGACGGAGAGCGCTGGATCCCTGCCAGCACTTCTAGGGCCTGGAGGAGCTGGGGGAGGGGTCCTTTTGTTCTTGGAGGATACAGCTGGGAAGCGTGCCCCACAAGACAGCAATATATAAAGACATATACAGTGGTGCCTCGCAAGACGAAAATAATCCGTTCCACGAGTCTCTTCGTCTAGCGGTTTTTTCGTCTTGCGAAGCATCCCTATTAGCGGCTTAGCGGCTTAGCGCTATTAGCGGCTTAGCGGCTTAGCGGCTATTAGCGGCTTAGCGGCTTAGAAAAAGGGGGGAAGGGAAAAAACTCGCAAGACTCGCAAGACGTTTTCGTCTTGCGAAGCAAGCCCATAGGGAAATTCGTCTTGCGAAGCGCCTTGAAAAACGGAAAACCCTTTCGTCTAGCGGGTTTTTCGTCTTGCGAGGCATTCGTCTTGCGGGGCACCACTGTACAGACATCAGCTCATTAAGAGGCATCAGAGAGAACTTGTTGACTTGCCATTTATAAACTTTCCTTTGGAACGAAGACCGATGCCTTTAATGAGAACTTGACAAACAAAGGAGAGATAAGCGGGTTTTTCGTCTTGCGAGGCATTCGTCTTGCGGGGCACCACTGTACAGACATCAGCTCATTAAGAGGCATCAGAGAGAACTTGTTGATTTGCCATTTATAAACTTTCCTTTGGAACGAAGACCGATGCCTTTAATGAGAACTTGACAAACAAAGGAGAGATAAGAGGACTGAATTGTGAAAGGTGAGTGCTGCCAAAGCCAGCATAGATAAAACTCCAGGCTCACCGCCAGTTTCTGTCTTTTAGATTTATTTACAAAGTTCAAAAGGTTTTCAGAGCTTCAAAGCATGTCTGTCCCTGTCTCATTAGATGCCTCGAATGGCTTTTTCTTACTCCTCCTTCCCCAGCAGGCTAATCGGCGGAAACCCCGCCTCTTATTTCCTCTGTTCAAAGGATAGCTAGTTCCGGGCTGAGCATCCCCCCCTCCCTGCCTCTTCTTCGCTGTCTGATGAGACGCTGCTAATTAGCTCTTTCGGCTCTCTATAAGTGCTGGTCTCCCCCCTTGGCTCTTTTGCCGTTTGCACTTCCCTGACATCGACCCCCTCCTCAAAGGCCCCCTCCCGTTCGGGAGACTCGACTGTACCCATCTCTCTTTCCTCTGGGGTGGTAGGGGAGAAGCCAGAAAAACTACCCTCCTCCTCATCCGTATCTTCGAACACCTCCCTCCAACCCGCAGTTTCTGGTGTTCCACAATAAACGCCTTCATCTTCTTCCTCCTCCTCCTCTTCCGATGCTGGGAAACCCTCGAATTCCTCTTCGTCGTCTGTTGTTTCGAACACCTGTTGAAAAAACCTACCCCGGGGTTTGGGTTTGTCAGGGAAAAAACTGTGGAACTCCTCCACCAGGCCCTCGTCGGTGATACTGTCTTCCGGGACCCAGGTATTCTCTGATGTCGGGGCCCCTTCCCACGCCACCAAATATTCCAAATGTCCCCCACTCCAGCGAGAATCCAGTATTGCCGTCACCTCGTTGCACTGCTCCCTTTCCTCCATTTCGGGTGGTGGGCTTTCCCCCTCCCCACTACCCTGCCTCCTTCCCCCCCCCTCCCTGTAGGGGAACAGCAGTGACCTGTGAAACACCGGGTGGATGCTCATGCTCTCTGGCAACCTAAGCTTAAACGCCACCGGATTGATTTGCTGTATAACCTCAAAAGGGCCCACCTTCCTGGGCTTGAGTTTCTTGCGGCCCCCTCTCCAAGGCAACCCTTGCGTGGACAACCACACCTTGTCCCCAACCCGGATGACCTCCCCCGGTCGCCGATGCTTGTCGGCCTCCTTCTTGTATAACTCCTTAGCCCTTTCCAAATTCAACTGCAGCTGCCTGTGGATCGCCTCCATCTCCTCCACAAACTGTTTGGCTGCAGGAACACTCCACGACTCCTCCCTCCTTCCCGGGAAAGCCCTTGGGTGACACCCGTGATTGGCAAAGAACGGAGTCATCCCAGTGGATACATTCTCCGCATTATTGTAAGCAAACTCTGCCAGGGCTAGTTTGTCCACCCAATCGTTTTGTTTTTGACTCACGTAACATCACAAATACTGTTGCAAAACAGCATTCGCCCTCTCCGCTTGCCCATTGGTCTCGGGGTGCCTTGCCGTCGTGAAACTCACTTACACCTGAAGCTTGCGCCAAAAACGTGAGGTGAACTGAGCCCCCCTATCCGAAACCACTCGGGCACGTACCCCATGCAACCTAAACACATGCTCTACAAACAACTTGGCTGTTTTTTCCACCGTCACAGCATGCAAACAGGCCACGAAATGGCACATTTTGGTCAGTAGATCCACCACCAGCATGATAGCGGTCTTACCCTTACATCTGAGCAGATCAGTGATAAAATCCACCCCCACCACCTCCCATGGCTTTCCTGGTGTCGGCAACGGTTCCAACAACCCCGCTGGTGCTGCCCTTTCCCCTTTGGCCCTCTGGCATGTGTCACACCCTCGCACATATTCCTTTACATCCTCTCTCACCCTGGGCCACCAAAATTCCCGGGTGACCAGTAGCATGGTCTTATGCTGTCCAAAATGCCCTGCCGTGCAGCTGTCGTGGAGTTGCTTGAGAATTCTGCCCCGAAGGTTTTCACCTGGAACATACAAGGCCCCCCTATGGTACAAGAGCCCCCCTTTCATTTTGAAACCCCTTTCGGCACCCCTTTTTCTCTTAACTCCCCCATCTTTTGTCTGGCAATGTCATCGTCTCTGAGCAGTTGCATTAGTTCGTCGTCCTTGACCAACGCCCCCCCCCCCACATCCATTTGCTCTCGGGGAACATCAGCCTTGCCACCGGAGGCCCTTCTCCCGTCAGATACTCCGGTTTCTGGGACAGCGCATCTGCCCTCGCATTCTGCTCTCCCGGCACATATTGGATCTTAAAGTTAAAGTTGGCAAAGAACTCTGCCCATCTTATCTGTCTCTGGCACAACACCCGTGCCATACGCCAGTACTCCAAATTTTTGTGGTCCGTGCACACCAAAATTTGGTGCTTCGCCCCAATCAGGAAGTGCCTCCATTGTTTGAAAGCAGCGATGATCAAAAGCAATTCTTTATCATAGATGGTATAGTTTTGCTCCGATTTGTTCAGTTTCCGAGTAAAAAAGGCACACGGCCGCCACTCCCCCTTTTGATCTGGCTGCAGCAGCACCGCCCCTATTGCCCGATCAGACGCATCCGTCTCCACACGCAGTGGTCGAGCGGGGTTGACGTGGATCAGTTGCTTAAGAGAGAAAGCCCCCTTAAGCTTTTCAAACCCTTCTTGGGCCGCCTGCATCTACCGAAACTTTTTCTTGGCACTGAGACAGTCCGTTATGGGCGCTGTCAGTTTCGCGAAACCCTTGATGAATTTCCTGTAGAAATTGCTGAAACCCAGGAAACACTGAACATCTTTCCTGGTCTTGGGGCTCTCCCATTCCACCACTGCCTTCACCTTCTCCGGATCCATGGCCAAACCCTTGTCCGACAGCCGGTACCCCAGAAATTCGACTTCCTTTGCATGGAACTGACACTTCTCCAGCTTGACCCACAAGCGATGCTCCTTAAGTTTGCTCAGGACCTGACATACGTCCTTCACGTGCTGTTTCTCATCTTCGGAGTACACTAGAAAGTCGTCCAAAAAGCAAACGCTGTTCCTGTACAGCAACGGTCCTAGTACGTGCTGCATGAAGGCTTGGAAACAGGGACTTCCGCACTGCAAACCGAAAGGCATGACGAGATGCTCAAATGCCCCCATCGGGGTGAACATGGTGGTCTTCCACTCATCACCCTCTCGCACTCGGATGAGGTTGTATGCCCCTCGGAGGTCCAGCCTGGTGAAAATCTTCCCTTTCCGCACCCGGGCCAGAACATCGTCGATCCTCGGCATTGGGAAAGCCACGAGTTCTGTCAGGCTGTTCAGGATTCTAAAGATTTTTCTCAATAAAATCCTTCAGGTCCTTGATCTCTCCCTCTGACATGGAATAGGTCTTTTCCACCGGCAACGTGGCCCCCGAGACCAGGTTGATCTGACAATCATATGGTTGATGCGGCGGCAACACGTCAGCCTCTTTCTCGCTGAACACCTCCTGTAGATCCCTGTAACACGACGGGATTTCGGTCGTCCCCGCTCTGCATGCTGCTGCCATCCTGGCCTCTGTCTGTCGAGGTTGCTCTAGACCCAGGCAGTTCTCCATGCAGTGCATCGAACCGAACGTCAGGGACCGTTGATGCCAGGAAACCACCGGATCATGCAAAGCCAACCAGCTCATGTCCAATATGATAGGCGGACCCGCCAGCGTGGCCACGTGAAAAGCGATGACCTTGGAGTGGGTAGACACCCGCATCCGCATTGGAGGCGTTTGATGAGTCACTTCACCTCCCAGCAGTTCTCTCCCATCAATTGTAGTTACTTGCAGCGGAAAATCCAAAGGCCTCAGGTTCAGTTGGTGCTGCGCTGCAAACTCCTTGCTAAAAAAGGATGCAGATGCTCCTGAATCCACTAACGCAAACTCCTCCACTGCCTGGCCATTTGGGAGCTCTAGGACCACCTTCAACACTATGCTTGCTTTGGGGTGTCCAAGCCGAGGACTTTCGGTGCTGCTCCCGCCTGGCTGTTGCCCCAGTCCACCACCAGCCAGGCTCCTCCATTTCCCGAAGGCTGGGCTTCCTCTGCCTCTGCCTGTTGGGTGGCTCCCACCATTCCCTGCCAGTTACGACGCTCCAGACACACTCTGGCAAAGTGCCCTGTTTTCTGACACACAAAACATCTCTTGGCCGCTTGCCAGTCTGTTTTCTCCTTCCCGCCCGACCGTTGTGCTTTCAAACTCTCCCACGCGCAGGCTGTGCCTATTTCCATGGGCTCAGGCTCTTGTTGATGTTCTGAGGCAGCTGCAGGCATTTCAAGAATGCGGTTACCATGGAAACTGCACTCTCTGCCCTGCTTCCTTTGCCGCTATCTGGCTTCCTGTCTCAAACCCACCGCAAGAGCAGCCTTCGTTAATTCGTCCATATCTTTAGGGCGGGGGCCCCTCGCAAGCTCGTCCTTAATTTCTGGGTTCAGTTCAGCTTTAAACAACGCCTGTACAGGGTCTGCTTCTAAATCCCACCCCAGTTTCTGCACGAGCATGGCAAACTCAGACCAGTAACTGCGCACCGTGGATTTGCCTTGTTTCAAAGCCAAAAGCTCCTCCTGCATCTTGTCAATTAAACTTTGATCTGCATAGATAAAGTCCATCGCTTGCCAAAACTTGGGCAGATTTCTGAGGGCTTCATTATTGGAGGCTATTAACGGCCGGATCCAACTTCTAGCCCCTCCCGACAGGTGCCTAATTATGTGAGCAACTATCTGGGCATCGTCCCCAAACTGAGCAGATTGAAGCTCTAAAAAATATTTCATCTCCGTTTTGAAATCCAGATAATTTTCCGGGTTGCCATTGAACCGTTCCACCCACGCAGCCTTGCCCCCATCTGCCCATAGCCCACCTGTGGCTCCTTTCTGAGCACCTCTGGCTTCCTCAAGACGGGCCTGCAAGTCTGAAGAGCGCTGTTCCAACACGGCATTTCTCTTCCTAAGCTCCAAAACCTCCTTCTCCATCTTGGTGCTTATTCCTTATTCCACCAGCTTTTCAGCAGCAAGTGATTCGAGGCATGCTGTGAGAGGTGAGTGCTGCCAAAGCCAGCATAGATAAAACTCCAGGCTTGCCGCCAGTTTCTGTCTTTTAGATTTATTTACAAAGTTCAAAAGGTTTACAGAGCTTCAAACCATGTCCGTCCCTGTCTCATTAGATGCCTCGAATGGCTTTTTCTTACTCCTCCTTCCCCAGCAGGCTAATCGGCGGAAACCCCGCCTCTTATTTCCTCTGTTCAAAGGTTAGCTAGTTCCAGGCTGAGAATCCCCCCTCCCTGCCTCTTCTTTGCTGTCAGATGAGACGCTGCTAATTAGCTCTTTCGGCTGGTCTCCCCCTTGGTTCTTTTGCCGTTTGCACTTCCCTGACATGAATACCAAATAATAAGACAGGGAATAAGATGAGTTTAAAAAATACACGAAAACTTTGCTACAAGATGTGAGCCACAGAAACAACGGCTGATTAGACTGAGAAGAAGGGTGGATAATATTAGAAGGGTGGATAATATTAGTCTTGAATTTGAAACATACCGAAAATGCAGAGACATGAATGAGGACGATTATTTCCAGATATTTGGAACATGGGAAGTCCCAAGAAATTTTTTATAATTGGAATATATAATTGGTGTATTGTTATTATTGTAATTTGGATTGATTTGATTTAATTTGTCATTAATTGGAAGATTGTTATTGAAAATGAGTAAAGTATTTAACAAAACAAAAACAAAAAAAAGAAGCTTTGTGAGGATTACATCCTAAACTCAACTAAGACAAAACATATAAAAGAAAATAAATACCTGCAAGAAGATACTGCCCAACCAACAAGAACGCTGTTTAAGCAGACGGAAGGTACATGGGGAGAAGTGGAGGCGGAGGCGGTGGGGAGATCGAGAGGAATTGGGAGAGGGAAGAGCCAGGATGACACAATAATGCGAGAGCGTTTTGAGAGCTGGGAGGGAGGAGAGAAAGGAAGGAGAAAGGTTTGAGGGCAGATAAAGATGGCGGGGTCAGCTTGCTGATTGCTGACTCACCCTCACCTTGGAAAAATCAAACAGGAAATAAAGAAAGAGGAAGGACAGTTAATAAATATTCTGGGAACCAGGAAGAAAGACCTACCATGGCTGGTAACAAAGGAAGGGAAAGCGCACAGCGCCACCTGGCAGACAATTTTAAAAGTGCACGTAAAATGTGTTGATGTGTTCGTCCTTTATATTTGAATCCGACTCTTCTATCTCTTTCAATACAAACATTGGGAATAATAAATTTTGCCGAGTATCCAAAATAAAAGAAAGGAATGAAATAAGAACTTAAGATTCATATCCTGACAGGTCCCAATAGTTTGAAAATGTTAGACTTTGAGGCTCTGGAGTTGTTGGTTATATTGAAAGATCTCATTAACCAAACCTGGGTCAAAGCATATTAACTTGTGTATATAGGAAAAACAAACGGAAAGTCAAGATGGCCAATAAGAAAATACAATCTAAAATAACTTCTACTGCCAGCTTACAAGGTAGGAGACATTCAACAGCAGAAATTGATCCCAATACAGACTTGAAAGATTTGATAGTCAACGTGAACGAAAATATAAATGAGAAACTGGACTCAATGGACAATAAGATTGAACAAAATTTAAAAATAATAATAGACCTCCAAGGAGAGGAAAAAGACCTGACAATCAAAAATAAGGAGCTAGATAAATCAGTTCAGGAATTAAAAATTAAGACTACTAAGCAAGAAGAAGTGTCCAAAAAAAAATTCAGAATAATAAAGATCTGAGAAAAAATCAGGAGGCTCTATCGGAGGACATAACAGAGATAAAGAAAGCACAAGAGCAAATATTGGATCAGATTGCCATATTGGAAATGTATCAATGTGCAAGGATTCTGCGTTTTCGAGGAATTCCTTTATCCTAAGACGAACAAATTGAGAATAAAATAATTCAAGAGTTACCAAAGTGGGTGGGAGTCCAAGGGGATGGACGTGGATAAAATATTCAGGATCAGATCAGAAAGATCAAATACGTACAAAGGCCCAGGAGATTGCCTAGTGTATTTAAACTCAAGGCTACTCAAAGATAAAATACTTCAAAAAAGAAGCCAATGTAAATTAGTAATTGATGAAAAGAATATATCAATTTTTAAGGAATTGCCAAAAAGACTACTTAAGAAGAGGCAAAATTATAAAACTCTCACAGATGCCTTAAAGAAAAACTCAATAAGATTTAAGTGGGAATTCCTGGAGGGACTGACATTCACCTTTAAAGAAAGAAGAAAAACATTAAGATCGGCAGAAGAAGTGGCAAAATTCTGGAGAAAGTACAAAAAGGAGCTTGGAGGAGAAGCATTGGCGGAAAGAGAAAAGGCGTTGGAAGGGAGAAAATAGAAACTTCAGTGCAGAAGGATAATCACTAGACAAGAACAATGTAATTAATACACTTGAGTTTAGAAGTTTAACATAGTAATAAATTAGATAAATTTGAATAAAGATTGATGAACTTGAACATAATTTCTTGTTGTATGCTAAGCTAGAAAAATGCCAGTTCCACGTCCAGGAAGTAGAGTTTTAGGGCTATTGCCTTTCACCAAAGGGGGTGCACATGGACCCAGCCAAGGTGCAAGCAGTGTTGGAATGGCAACAACCCAGAACCAAGAAGGACGTGCAGAGGTTTCTGGGATTTGCACACTACTATTGTAAGTTCGTACCAAGGTATTCTCAGATCACAACAGCACTCACAGAGAGTTTTTCACAGCTCTACCTCTCCTTTAAATCAGAACCAGTGAAGGCAGTGAAGGTCCTGTGTGAGTGCCTGGAGGCGGTTGGAGGATGGATGGCAGCTAACAGATTGAGGTTGAATCCTGACAAGACAGAAGTACTGTTTTTGTGGGACAGGAGGCGGGCAGGTATGGAGGATTCCCTGGTCCTGAATGGGGTAACTGTGCCCCTGAAGGACCAGGTGCACAGCCTGGGAGTTATTTTGGACTCACAGCTGTCCATGGAGGCGCAGGTTAACTCTGTGTCCAGGGCATCTGTCTACCAGCTCCATCTGGTATGCAGGCTAAAACCCTACCTGCCCGCGGACTGTCTCGCCAGAGTGGTGCATGCTCTAGTTATCTCCCGCTTGGACTACTGCAACGCGCTCTACGTGGGGCTACCTTTGAAGGTGACCCAGAAACTGCAATTAATCCAGAATGCGGCAGCTAGACTAGTGACTGGGAGTGGTCGCCGGGACACATAACACCGGTTCTGAGAGATCTGCATTGGCTCCCAGTACGTTTCCGAGCACGATTCAAAGTGTTGGTGCTGACCTTTAAAGCCTTAAAAGGCCTCGGTCCTGTATACCTGAAGGAGAGTCTCCACCCCCATCATTCAGTCCAGACACTGAGGTCCAGCACCAAGGGCCTTCTGGCGGTTCCCTCCCTGCAAGAAGTGAAGTTACAGGGAACCAGGCAGAGGGCCTTCTCGGTAGTGGTGCCCGCCCTGTGGAACGCCCTCCCATCAGATGTCAAAGAGATAAACTACCTGACATTCAGAAGACATATTAAGGCAGCCCTGTTCAGGGAGGTTTTTAATATGTAACGCTGTACTGTTTTTAACACTTGATTGGAAGCCGCCCAGAGTGGCTGGGGAAACTCAGCCAGATGGGCGGGGTATAAATAATAAATAATTGTTGTTGTTGTTGTTGTTGTTGTTGTTGTTGTTGTTGTTGTTGTTGTTGTTGTTGTTGTTTTAAGGGGTAAAGGGCCTTTCCAATGGACCAAGGAAGCTCAGGAGGCGTTTGAGAGTTTAAAAGCAATGTTTGCATCGGATAAGTTTCTGGTGCATTTAGATCCATGCAGACCAATGAGGGTAGAGACTGGTGCCTCAGATAGGGCGATTGGTGCTGTTTTAGTACAGGAAGACAGGCAAGGCGACTGGAGGCCATGTGCCTTCTACTCCAGAAAGTTAAACAAGTCTGAGCCAAACTACACAATCTGGGATAAGGAACTCCTTGCGATCGCTTCTGCCTTTAAGACTTGGAAGCACTACCTGGAGGGTGCTCAGCAGTGGTACGCACGGACCACAAAAACTTGGAGTACTGGAGAAAGGCTAGACAGTTGAATCAAAGGCAAATTAGGTGGGCAGTTTTTTGCTGGGTTTAATTTCAAGATTGAGTATGTTCCAGGGCAGCAAAATGTCCGAGCAGACATGCTGTCCAGAAAACCCAAATATATGGGAGAAAAGACACTTCCAGAAGTGAGAGGGGTTCTGAGGCCAGAGCAATGGGAATGTGCTGCAACCATAGTGAGTGACAGGCAGTTCTTGGAGCAAACTGCTATTGATGAATTTGCGCAAAAGAAGTTAGGGGAGTTGATGCAAGGTAGGAGGAAAGAGGAGGGTTTTGAAGAGAAAGGAGGGTTGTTGTATCACAAGGGAGCACTGTACATCCCAGAAGGAGAATTGAGAGCCAAGATTCTAAGGCAACCCCACGACAACCCCACTGCAGGTCATTTTGGTCGCAATAAGACCTTGTATCAAATCACAAGAGAGTTTTGATGGCCAGGTTTGAGGGAAGATGTGGAGGCATACGTTAGGGGATGTGAGATATGCCAGAGGGTCAAGGGGAGCACCTGTTGGATTGTTGCGCCCCTTGGCCATGCCCACTAAGCCCTGGGAGGTAGTGTCTATAGACTTCATAACTGACCTGCCAACCTCGCAGAAACAAACAGTCATTTTGGTGGTGGTAGATGTGTTCACTAAGATGGTACATTTCATATCCTGCGAAAAGGTGCCATCGGCTCAAGATACTGCCAAGGTGTTTATAGACCACGTTTTCAGATTGCACGGTTTGCCCTCGAGGCTAATATCTGACCATGGAGCTCAATTTACTTCACAGTTTTGGAGGAAGTTAATGCAACTGTTAGACGTGGAAGTAAGTCTCACTTTGGCCAGGCATCCACAAACAAACGGGGAGGCAGAAAGAACGAGTGCCACACTGCAGCAATATCTGAGGTGTTATACCAACTACCAACAAGATGATTGGGCAGGAAAACTGAGTTTGGCAGAATTTGCATATAACAATGCAGTACACGCATCCACGGGGCGGGCACCTTTTGTGGCAAATTATGGGCTGCACCCAAGAGCTTTTCCCGGACAGGAGGAACAGCTGTCAGTGCCAGCAACTGAGCAATTAATGGAGAAGCTGAAATGCTTTCATGAGATGTTGAAAGAGGATTTAGAGGCATCATAGGTGGCATATAAGAAGACGAGGAGGAGTTGTTTGTGGGATTAGTCCCTCCTGAGGACAGGGAGGGAGAAGATTGGGAGGGGCTTAGACAGGGGGGTGATGTCAGGGCAGAGCCAGGACGATCAGAGTGCCCTGACATAGCAGAGCATGAGCACTTAGAGACAGGAGCAGAAGAGGAATACGTGTATGTAGAAGGGGAAGGAGAAGAGCCTAGTGGAGCAGCGTCAACTCCAACAGGACCTGAGAACCAGGAAGAGGTGGGGGTGTGAACGGGCTGACTTACAGGCATCGCAAGGGTTAAACTCTGAATCGGATGGGGGCGGGAGATTTACAAGACGTGAGGACAAATGAAAGGGTCAGAGGCGGGGCTCAAGACAAATTGAGGGAAGTCAAAAAAGAGAAGTAAGATGTAATTAAGATGTATGGAATGTATAAATTTGCTTTTGTATTTGAAAACTAATAAAAATATAATATATATATATAAAAAGAGGCGGGGCTCAAGGTTCCAGCACTTTAGGTGCTGGAGGAGGAAGAAGAAGCCGTTAGCTGTATCTGAAGTGAGTGACTCGGATTGATGGATTAATCATTATGCCTTCTGTATATAGTTGTAAATAAAAACTATAAAACCATCAACATTCTGCCGTGGTTTCTGGTGAAGTGAGCAACTTCCAGCCCTGACAATAATTCAGTTACACTGGAACTGAGAGATAATAGAAAGGTAAAAAGAAGATGGAGAATGAATGGGGGGGGAAATTAAATGATGAAAAGATTATATGCAAAGCACAAGAACTACTTAGAGAATTTTTCCAAATTAATAAAGAGCAAGATACAGATAGTAGAATAATATGGGATGCGAGTAAAGCATTTATAAGAGGATTTTATATCCAACAAAATGTGATTCAAAAAAGAAACAGAGAGAGGAAATGGACCAAATTCGAAAAGAAATGGAAGAAAACGAGAAAATATTAGCCAAACAACCCAAAAATGAAAAAGCAAGGCAGGCAAGCAATTTAATTATCACACAATCAATTATCAGCCTTATTAAATCAGGAAGTAGGAAAAAAATCAGATGGTTAAAATAAAGGATTTTTGAATTGGAGGCTTCCGGAGCAGCTCGCTCAGCAACGGGTTGGAGTTTGTGCTCCTGCTAGCTCGAGACAGACTCAGCACTTAGGGAGTTTTTATGGGAGCAACGGGAGGCAACGGGAGGCGTAGGTTGCCCCAACTCAGGTGGATTTCCTGAGAGCAGAAGCTCAAGGTGGCACAATAAGGGGTTCCCCCAAAACATAGGTCAGTTGACTGAAGGAAAAATAGAAAACCAACAGATGTGGGGAGAACCTCGGTGCATCGAACGAAACTGGAGAGCCAGTGTGGTGTATTGATTAAGAGCAATAGTCTCGTAATCTGGGGAACCGGGTTCGCATCTCCGCTCCTCTACATGCAGCTGCTGGGTGACCTTGGGCTAGTCACACTTCTTTGAAGTCTCTCAGCCCCACTCACCTCACAGAGTGTTTGTTGTGGGGGAGGAAGGGAAAGGAGAATGTTAGCCGCTTTGAGACTCCTTAAAGGGAGTGAAAGGCGGGATATCAAATCCAAACTCTTCTTCTTCTTCTTCTTCTACCACTCCCTGGTACTAGCGCCTCAAAACCTGGCGAGACAGCACTGAACTTTCCTTTGCGAAAAACATAAGTTAAAGGGACGCTCCCCCCGGAGAAACCCCCAAATTGAAATAAATAAATGAAATACGGAACAAGTGCTTTTAAAAACAGAAAGGAAAAGGGGGGGGAGTGACTAAATTGCTACAGTATCAAGTAAATAGAGGGTTATGGAAAGAGGGGGCTATCCCCCACAACAGAGGCAGAGACTGTTATCCTAGCTTGCAGTGGATTTTTAAGGAAAACATTCAACACACCAGACTGACTAATACTGATTAATAATCGAACAAAACTCAACAGTTAAAAAGGAAACAACGTCTTTTAAACAGCATCCTGAAAAGGACCTCAGCAGTAACAAAAAGCAAGAAGGCTCTTATTAAAAGCAAGAAAACTGCAGAAACTCTGTAAGAAAATGCCAACACCCTACAAATCCTCCTCAAACCAGAACGGTAAGCAAGGGTGAAAATGCAAAGAAGAAGGAGGGGCTAAAGAACTGAAAAGCCTTACCGGGGGGGGGGACGGGGACTTGAAGTAAATGACGACAATTAAACTTGTGAGGAGGCGGTTTAGATAAGAAGAGTTACTATTTGGAAGGGCTGCGGGGGACGACTCGGAGGGAGGAGGCAGTGCAAAGACAGAGTGGGTGTCTCAGAGATCTGGGGAATTGTTTGGAGGGTCATCTGGAAAGCGGGGAAAGAGGGGAGTGAGTCAGCAGATTAGACAGCGGCCATTACGGAAGTGAGGCACTGACCCTTTAGGAAGAGACATCAAGAAGATAGACCAGCGGATCAAGGAAGAGGGGCAGACAAAAGGGAAGGTCGGTATTACACAGTGAGACTCGGCGGGCACCTTTTTGCGCCCCCCCAATCGGCAAAGGAGTCCAGTTCTGGCTCCGGAGCGGAGCGGGGAAGTGGCGCTGTGCTGTGAGTCGTCTGCTTCTTCCGTGGAGAGAAGCCGCAAAGCCGTTACCGGAGAGCGCTGCCTTCTTCCTGGAAATTTGGCACCAAGATCAACGACCCGTGAGTAGGTCAATTTGGCAATTAAAGGAATTGAATAAAAAGATTTGGCACCGAATGCGGAGAGGTACAAAAAGGAAGTCTGCCTCCCGTTTTTGTAAAGGAGTAAAGCAATGAATCTGTAAGCAGAAACCTTAAAGGACGTTCTTAAAGACTACAATCCGAACATCAAACAAGCATTAGCCCCCTTCTGATGCAGGGGGAGGAGGGGGGGAAGGATCTGAACAGTATTTCCCTGCAAAAAGAGAGAGAAAGAGCAGCCAAATCCACTGCTCAAACCCCTGAGACCGGCTTCTGTGAACTGTAAATAATGTCGTTCTGGGACGTGTGTTGTCGCTGAAAGTACTTTTTCTTTGCAACAGTTAACTCTGCAACAGTTAACTCTGCGTTTGAAGATACAATTAGGACACAATCTTACTGACTGGTTTCTCCTGATTTCAAGGTATCAGATAATAAATAAATTGAAGCAGGAACTGTTGTCCTTTGGAGACGGGGGGATGAAAGGGAAAGTAAATCATTTTAAAAACATTATTGACTGTCGTTGATACTGTGTCCCCCTAGAGGAACTTTGAAATTGCTGCAACTGCAGCTGGATTAAGGGAATTTTCCACTTCAAAACAAACTTTGTCTCTGAGTGTGTGACTGACCTTGATAGACTCTGACTCTGACTTTGAGTGCGTGACTGACCTGGGCTTTTATCTGGAGGGTTACGGCTGATGGGAAAGACAAGTTAGAGTCCCAACAAGCAACCAGATCCGGGAAAGTATTTCGCTGCAAAGGAGAGCCTCGATATCCAGCCCCTCTGGCCTGCCAATAACAACCCCATTGGCACAATCTAAACCTAAAGGCATGGCTGCTGCTGATGCCCTGGCCCAGGCTCTTAGTAAAATAAATGAGTCTTTGGACAAAAAAAGTAAACAGCTAGCCGAGGCATCAAATAAAATTGATCAAAACACCACAAGTATTAATCAAAATACTACAAGCATTAATAATTTGGGTCAGAAAGTAAACACTAACACTGAGACCATTCAGAGATTAGTTCAGGAATCAACTTCAATACGAAAGACAGCTGACGAGGCAAAAGAAATCGCAACATATACAGCCACCGTGGTAGAAGAGAAGATCCCACCGATACATAAACAATTACAAGACCACAAATCAACTCTTTCTATGATTGAGTTGAGGGAGAAACAAGCAAATTTAAGGGTCAGGGCAGTTCCTGAATTGGAAAAAGATAATTTGATTGAATTTCTTACAAAGGAATTTGCAGACTTTTGGAATCCAGATTTGGAGAAGGACAACTTCAAGATAGTGAGTGCTTTTAGACTCGGGAAAGGAGGGAGAAAGAATAGAGCAAGAGACTGTCTGATCACCCTCCGAACAAAAGAGGAGAGAGATAAAATCTTGAGTCTGCACTTCCAGAAGACTTTGGTAATACATCAGTCAAGAGTGGAGATATTTAAGGATATTCCGAAACATCTTTTGGACCTTAGGTCCAATTATAAGGACTTGACTGCACTGCTGAGAAGTAACGGAATTTTTTTCAGGTGGGAATTCCCTCAAGGCCTGTCTTTCAGTTATAAAGGCAAGAAGATAAGAATAAAATCAGAGGACGACAAAACCAAATTTTGGAGAGACCACGGAGAAGACCTGCAGAAGAAAGCCGAAGGAGAGTTAAGAACACTTGTAAGTGAAACCTTGGATATACCAGATCTTCCTCCTGGATTAAAAGAGCGTTTGAAGAAGGTGATACCACCAACAGAACAGGAACAGGCACTGGGTGCAGTTGGAGGAGAAGCATAGTACCTACATCATGGCTCTGCAACTATTAAGTTGGAATTGTAACGGTTTGAATTCCCCTCAGAAGAGGAGATCTGTGTTTCATTTATTAAAAACCTTGAGAGACTACTTTGAGATAAATATGAACACTGATGTGGAAAAAAGAGTAATCTGGGATGCTAGCAAGGCGGTTATGAGAGGGTTCTTGATACAACAGAATGCACTAAAAAAGAGAATCCAGAATGAGAAGAAGGAAAAAATGACTTCCGGTTGACAGCGATCCGAGCGCAAGCGGGGATTTTCCCTCTTGGGAGATCCCGGGTTTTTCGGAGGATTGGGGGTGTCACAGGGCGCAGTGACCCCTCGAAGTAGTGTCAGGAGGGTGTTCTGACACTCAGGTTCCCGCAGGCAGCCGAAACGCGAACCTCCCGGCCGTCAGGTAGCTCTCAAAAAGAGTGACGAGAACGGCGGGGGGGAGAGCTCTGCAACTATTAAGTTGGAATTGTAACGGTTTGAATTCCCCTCAGAAGAGGAGATCTGTGTTTCATTTATTAAAAACCTTGAGAGACTACTTTGAGATAAATATGAACACTGATGTGGAAAAAAGAGTAATCTGGGATGCTAGCAAGGCGGTTATGAGAGGGTTCTTGATACAACAGAATGCACTAAAAAAGAGAATCCAGAATGAGAAGAAGGAAAAAATTTTGGAGAAAATAAAGGAAGGTGAAAAAAAATTGAGAGCAAAACCCAAGTCGCAGGAGATCCTGAGAGAAACAAAGTTATACCAAGTGGAATTTATGAAAATGACGAACCAAGAGATTGAATGGAAAATTAAACAAATGAGACAAAATACATTTGAGTCAGCTAACAAATGTGGGAAACTGTTGGCTTGGCAAATGAAAAAAAGACAAAAACAAAATACAATTATAAATTTAGAAGTGGAAGGAAGGAATATACAGAACCCACTATATACACAAGGGCCACAGAGAGAAATTGACTTAGACCGATTTTTGAAGAAAAACGGATTACAAAAAATCTCTCAAGAAAATAAATTAATGTTGAGTGATAAAATAACTGAACAGTGAAGGCTTTCTGGGAAATGATATATAACGAGCTGAAAAAGGTATTTAAGTATACCTTTCTTAAGAAACCAGAGGCCTTCCTCCTCGGCATTGTCGGCCAGAGTGTGCAAAAGAAGGACCGAACCTTTTTTATGTATGCTACAACAGCAGCAAGGATACTTATTGCTAAAGGCTGGAAAACTCAAGACTTGCCCACACTGGAAGAATGGCAGATGCAACTGATGGGCTATATGGAACTGGATGAGATGACTGGCAGAATCCGAGACCAGGGAGAAGAATTGGAGGAGGAGAACTGGAAGAAGTTTAAAGACTATCTGCAAAAGCATTGTAAACTGTATGAATGTTAAGAAAAATGTAAGATCTGTAACATCAAGGCTCTAACAAATTAATAACCTTTATGTATAAAAGTCAATGTAATTGAAAAATAAGATAAATTGTGGATAAATGGTATCCTATAATTAACCTTTGACAAAAGAAATCTAAAAGATTAAATTTGAGATTTGAATATTGGGAAATTTTAATTAGATAAACTAAATTAAGTTAATAATTTGCTGGTAAAACTTATGAGTCTAGAGAGTAGGAACAAGAGGCGTGAGGAAGTCCAAGGATGTTTATGAAATGATGATATCTGAAATTGATATGTTTTTAATATATATTTATTGTCAAACAAAATTTAATAAATATTATTTTTTAAAAAAATAACTGAACAGGAGATAGAAGGTCCCATCCAGAATATGCAATTGAGTAAATCTCCAGGACCGGATGGACTGACTTCTAGATACTACAGATCTTTGAAGGAATGGTTAGTGCAACCCTTGAAAGAAGTCTGTAATGAAATAATGCAGGGGAAAATGGCACCAGAGTCGTGGAAGGAAGCATATATTACACTTGTACCAAAAACAGAGACTGAAAAGACTCAGCTCAAGAACTACCGGCCCATATCACTGCTTAATGTGGATTACAAAAATTTTGTGGACATTTTAGCTAAAAAACTAAAAAGAGTATTAGTGGAAGAGATACATAAAGACCAAGAGGGCTTTCTCCCAGGAAGACTCCTTTCTGATAATGTGAGAAATATTATTAATATCATAGAGAAATTGCAAGAGAATATAAATACAAAGGCAGTTTTGATATTTGTGGATGCGGAGAAAGCCTTTGATAATATTTCTTGGACTTTTATGAAAAAGAATTTACAGGGTATGGGGGTAGGCCAAGGTTTTGAAAATGGTATAAGTGCAATATATTCAGAACAAAAGGCAAAATTAATTGTGAACAATGTGGTGACGGAAGAATTTAAAATAGAAAAAGGGACACGACAAGGTTGTCCAATTTCCCCATTGCTTTTTATATCGGTTCTGGAGGTTTTGCTGAACATGATTAGAAGGGACCAGTTGGTTAAAGGTATACAGGTCGGAGCTAGACAGTACAAATTGAGAGCATTTGCAGATGACTTAGTATTGACGTTACAGGAGCCAGAATCTAGTACTAAAAGGGTTTTAGAACTGATTCAAGAATTTGGTCAGGTCGCTGGGTTTAAATTGAATAAGTCCAAAACCAAGGTTTTAGAGAAAAACTTAACACAAACTGAGAGAGAGAGGTTTCAGAACATGACAGATTTAACAGTGGTTAAGAAAGTTAAATACTTGGGGATCAATATGACAGCAAAAAATGGGAACTTATTTAAAGATAACTATGAAAAATGCTGGGGTGAAGTGAAAAGAGATTTAGAAATATGGTCAAATTTGAAGCTTTCTTTGTTGGGCCGTATTGCTGCTATAAAAATGAACGTATTGCCTAGAATGTTGTTTTTGTTTCAGGCATTGCAAATTGTGGACAAGATGGATTGTTTCAAGAAGTGGCAGAGAGATATTTCAGGATTTGTCTGGCAGGGCAAGAAGCCTAGAATAAAATTTAAAATATTAACGGACGCAAAGGAAAGAGGTGGGTTTGCCCTGCCAGACTTTAAACTTTATTATGAATCAGCAGCTTTCTGCTGGCTGAAAGATTGGCTACTTCTTGAAAACACAGACATTTTGGATCTGGAAGGTTTTAACAATGTATTTGGATGGCATGCATATCTGTGGTATGATAAGATCAAAGCGCATAAAGCATTTAAAAACCATATTGTTAGGAAAGCATTGTTTAATGTTTGGATAAGATACAAGGATTTACTGGAAAATAAAACCCCAAGGTGGCTGTCACCGATGGAAGCGAAAGCTCTAAAAAGGCTCAGTATGGAGGCCAAGTGGCCGAAATATTGGGAAATTTTGGAACAAGAAGGAGATAAATTGAAATTGCAGAGTTTTGAGAAATTAAAAGATAAAGTGCGAGACTGGCTTCACTATTACCAGATAATGGAGGCATATAATTTGGACAAGAAAATTGGCTTCCAGGTGGAAAAATCAAAATCAGAATTGTTAGAATCCAAAACTAAGAATTTGTCAAGGATGTATAACTTGCTGTTGAAATGGAACACTCAGGATGAAACGGTTAAATCTGCTATGATTATTATTTTATTATTTTTTTTAAATAATATTTATTAAGAGTTTCCAATTATAACAATATAAAAAAAACAAAACATCCAAATTTAAGATCTTATTTTCCGTAACATCTTTCCAGGACTTCCCCTCCCCTCCCCCTCTTATATTCCAATTCTTACAAATAAATTCAGCAATTTATTATCCCAAATTTTAACCTTATTATCATTAACCCAATTTAAAAATATTTTCCCATCTCCTGAGATCGACCTATTCCCTTCCGCGCGTTCCCCCCTTTAATATGCATAATAGATTAAAATATAATAAAATAAAATATGATTTTGCAGCCTTTGGATTCCAAATTTCCCTCCCCCTTTTCCTGGTTGCGTTCCCCATATTGATCAACATCTGATGTCTTCCTGGAGCTCCCACATTTATTTAAACCATAGTCCTTTACCAGTCTTCTTTAATTTTAAATGTCCAATCTTGGAAGGAGTCTATCTCAAAAAGGCCCATTTTTTCCATCCAGATTTTTATATACTTGGGAGTAAAACTCCAATTTTATTTCTTAAACCTTTCAAATCTGGATGTCCCAAATGTTCCCACTTCCAACTTTGTCCAATTCTTATTATTCTTGTTGTTCTTGTTAATCTCTCTCCTCTTTCTTTTCCTGTTTTCCTGCACAAATGTTCTAATTCCAAAAGCTTCTAAATTCCACTGCAGAGGCTCTGTTATTCAGGAACGAAACATGATGCCAAGTCCCTTCCATTTTTCAATAGATAAGTCTATTGTCTACTTTAGTGTGTAAACCTCTGTAGCCAAAATAATGTTCCATTTCTGCAGTTTCCCAGGAGATAAAAAGTTCTGTCAAATTCGATGCCAACAACTTGTAATATCCCTCGGCTCCTCTAGGTGGATTGTAGTAACTCAGTTCCCTTCCAGATCACGTCCACCAGTCAAAGTAACTTATTATTCCTTGTTTTAAATATTTTGTATCCAATTTGTAACAAATATAACCGGCAAAGTCCTCGTAACAAAGTTCTCATTTTTGTTCTTCTGCTTTGACAGCTCTTTGACAGCTGTCAAAACCTCTCCTTGTCTTCTCCCGGCGCTCTAACTAAAACGCTCCCAGGTTCCGGGGGGGGGGGGGTTGCTTTTTGAATAAATTCCACTTTTCTCCTCCAGCTCAATCTTATAATTTTCCATCGCGAAATTTCATAACTTTTTCAAAATAAGGTTGCGCTCAATCTTAGATGTTAAGTCCTTTACTTTAGCTCCTCTACAACAGGCGGGGGGGCTGACTTCCTTTTTATGCCTCCCCCGCTCGTTCCGAATTCTTTAAAAAATTCTCGCCTTTTTTAATCCAAGTTCCGATTACTCACGGGTTATGCTTTTAAGTCCAAATTTCCAATGGAAGAAGTCAGCGCTCTCCGTCGAATGGCATGCGGCTTCGCTCGGCAGGGGAAGCGGAGGACTCAAAGCACCCCCCCCCGTCACCCGTTCCGTAGCCTTTAAAAAGGCTCCTTTGCGGGTCGGGGGGGCTCAAAAGGTGCCAGCCGAGTCACCATGTCCATGGGTTTTAGCGCCCATGGTTTTTAAGGGTCCCCGCGTCGCCGGCGCGGCAGGACCCAGCCCCTACCGGGCAGGCTCCCTCCGGAGCTCGGAGGGAGTCCGCCATTCGGCGATGGCGCCAACCCGGAAGTCCTAAATCTGCTATGATTAAATGGGCACAATATGTTGGACATAATATCATGTTTGCTGACTGGGAAGAGTTGTGGAACACCGGTATGAAATTTACGGCATGTAATGCCCTAAGAGAGAATATTATGAAAATGATTTATAGGTGGTACATGACCCCAGTCAAGCTTGCAAAAATTTATCATTTGCCCGATAATAAATGTTGGAAATGTAGAGAAAATGAAGGCACATTCTTTCACCTTTGGTGGACGTGCCCAAGGATTAAGGCTTTCTGGGAGATGATATATAATGAACTGAAAAGGGTATTTAAATATACCCCTTTGAAGAAACCAGAGGCCTTTCTTCTGGGCATAGTTGACCAATCGGTGTTAAAGAAGGATAGAACTTTCTTTATGTATGCTACAACAGCAGCAAGAATACTTATCGCAAAATATTGGAAGACACAAGATTTGTGTCAAGATTTCTTCCACTTTGGAAGAATGGCAGATGAAGGTGATGGACTACATGGAATTAGCGGAAATGACTGGCAGGATCCGAGATCAGGGAGAAGAGTCAGTGGAAGAAGACTGGAAGAAATTTAAAGACTATTTACAGAGACATTGCAAAATCAATGAATTTTAGAATAATGTTGGATTGGAACTAAGTGGTTTCTAGCTGTAATGGGTTAAAAGAATATGAAAAAATGGGTTTATACAAGTAAAAATTCAAGATTGTAATAACTTAAAAATAAGATTTGGGTAGCGTAAAGAGAGAAAGAAATTGTTGAACTAATAATTTGATTTGGAATACAAAAAAGGGAGGTATGAGGAGGTCCGAGAAACAAGTAAATGAAAAATAATGTGATGGAAAGATTGTTTTTTTAAAAAAATATTTTGTATTTTGTATTTTTTCTTTTTCTTCATTTTTTGTAATGTAAAAACCTTAATAAAATTTTTATTTTTAAAAAAATAGATAATAAGACAAAGGTCCATCAAGGATTTATGAACCATATAATAAAAAACTCTCTTATCAAAGTATGGAGGAAATATCTGTCAGGGAACTGGGGGCTGAGAAGGGGAAATACAGAGAGAAGCCTCCGATCGTAGGCAGCTGCACATCTTCAGAGGGGGAGGATGACGAAGGGTTGACAGGAAGCAATGAATCAGGGAGGGGGGAGCAACTTCCGGGGTTTAGCTCTTCATGTAAAAGAGGAAGGAAGAGGGGAGGGCTCCGGAAATGGTTATGCTGGAGAAAATGAAAGGAGGGGCCAGTCTCGGCAACTGACACCGAATAAGCCGGACATGCTTTCGAGAGCTCCGTAGTGTAAATAAGATAATGGACTCAATAAACCCTGTAAAGTTGGCTGAAGGCCTGGGCTGTGATCTTTTCTAGCACCCACCAATCATCCTTGACAATATCACAGGTTACTAGAAGCACTTGAAATGATATCAATAAAAAAGAAAAATATGGAGAAATTAGGGGTAATGTATAAGCAACTTTTAAAGGACAAGCAAGGACAATTGAAACTGAAACCATATGAAGAACTTAAACAGTTTTGTACCACCTGGCTACAATATCATCAATTATATGATAAATTTAACTCTGATAATAAAATTGGTTTCCAAAAAGAAGAATCAAAATTCCAGTTAGAACTTTTGAATAATCCAAAAAAAGAGACATTTTACAGGTGGTATTTAACCCCTGTAAAACTAGCCAAAATTTATAAACTAACATTGAGGCGTTACCAAAGTAAAGGAAGGATTGAACTCTGATTAATAAGAACACACACAGAGGCTTGAACTAGCAAGACTCTGGGAAGGGTGCGTATAATAATCTGTCCTCCACCCCCTGGACCAGGTCGTTTTATTCACAAAAGAACTTTTTACAGAGTGTTCGTAAGAGCCAATCAGATTTCTTCTGAGCATTTCAACAAACCCCATGTGGGGACAAAGTTAAACTACAAACACTAATTAAGCATGCATACTTTGGGGGTAAACAAAACAGAACTACAAAGGAGTGTGTCTGGCAACCCCGGAGGTGATAACAAGCAATATACATGAACAAGCAATATACATGATAAGGATGGCCAGGAAGACAGCGATCATTATCACCTTCAGGTGAGATCTGTTTCCTGGCCCTAAGATTAACATCCTAAGATTAACATATCAGAAAACCTACATTAAAGAAACTGCCCACCATCTTTCATAGCCCAGGATGCATGCCTGGCGAAGCAACTGGCAGCTGGGCTGTGTATGTGACTTGTCAAGCAAGAGAAATGGAACAGGGATGCAGAGGTGTGGATTCATCAAAAATCATATCAAAATAGTTTAAACCCAGTCAACGCAATGCTTTCATTGCTGACACAGATGGCTTACTCTATATTTGTTATAATTCCTCATAGCAATCCCACCTGATTACTACATAACATCTAATCTGTTTTGGAGATGTAAGGTATCAGAGGGATCTTGGTATCATGTCTGGTGGGGAAGTGATAAAATTAATTTTTTGGGGGAAAATATATATGAGGAATTGAAAAAAATATTTAGAATAACAATTGGTAAAAAGCCGGAAGCATTCCTTTTAGGAATTGTAACAAATGACATCCCCAAAGACATGAAGATAATTTTTCTATATGCAACAGCCGCCACAAGGTTATTGGTTGCCAAAAATTGGAAATCAGAAGAAGTACCTGTTGGGATACTGCCAGGGAGACAGAGGCATCAGGCAGGCCCCAATCATCGTCTCTGGACCATCTCCCGGTCTCCCGTGGAAACAGCATCAGTCAATTAGCGACACAAGCCTCAGACACATTCCAAGACTCATGCACACCCTTTTCAGCAGTCTCCACAACAGAAGATTCACCCAGAAGAGCATATTTACAGCTTTATTCAACGTAGGTCAGAACAAAGGAAAAACATGACTGCTTGCATCCATGTCGAGGAAAAAAAAAAACCAGAAACAAAAGCTATATACAAAACGGAAACTCCCAGTGAGCAAGAAGTACGCAGGCTAGTGACACACAACAGCCTGTTCCCTTTTTAAGGAGGAACGGAAATATCCTAACATCCTCCCCCTTTCCATGTAACCTGTAGTACCTGTGGTTCAACCCAACTGCAACCTCTGTACATAAACCTTAAGTTGTTCTCTGTCAACAACCTTAGACAACAGGTCAGCAGGAATTTCATTTCTTGGCATGTAGGACACCTGAATGAGTCCTTTCTGTTGGAGAGGGATTCCCAGCTGGTGGCAGAGGACAGAGTGACTCCAGGAGACATAGGTGTAAAAACCCAAACTAAAACGAAGACTTTATTACAAAACAATAAACTCGGGTGGGTGTTATTCCTGCAGGCAAGCTACAAAACTCAGCTTTTTTCCTTTATAGCAACGGTCAGCTGCAGCCAATTAATCCCAGAAACTTCTTAAAGGTATACACACATGTTTCTGTGCCGAATGTCCCCTAACACTTTCTGAATACACTCTTTTGCACAATGTAGCTTAATCTGCAAGTACTTGGTTCTTTGCTTGCAACTCTCTAAGTTCAGCAAAGCCAAACAGGGTCTATTGTCTTGATACACTTGTATAGGACATTTCACAGAAACTCTGATGTCCTGAAACAGTTGCATCAACCATTCACAATCCATGAGTGAAAATGACAGAGCATTGAGTTCTGCTTTGCAGAAACTTAGGCTTACTGTCGTCTGCTTCTTGCACAGCCAGTCAAACAGACAGTGGTTGTACATGTAGCATACTCCAGAAGTGCTTGTACCATCCATGGTGTCACTTCCAAAACTAGCATCTGCAAAGATTTCAAGACCTCCAGTCTTCTGACACGTGAACCTCAGCCTGTAGTGCAAAGTCCCCTTCAAATAGCAGGCTATGCGCTTCAGAGCTTTCCAATCCTGAACAGTATGATTGTTGGCATGTCTGCTAAGCAGGTTAGTGCTTACAGCTATGTCAGGTCTTGAACATCTAGCAACGAAATTCAACTTGCCTAGAATGCATCTGTACAGTGTGGTGTCAGAAAATGCTTCAGCAGTACTATCTATCTGGTAGCCTGTCACCATCGGTGTGTCTGCTGGGGTTGCATCAACCAAATTCAGCCTGGTTAATACATCAGCAATTTTCTGTGTTTGGTGTACCAGAAAATTACCTGCTTGGTCCCTCTCCACCTGCAGAGAAAGATACTTGGATACCTCACCAAGATCCTTCATGTCAAAGTGCTCCTTCAGCTGAGCTAGGGTGCTTTGGTACAAAGCCTGATTCTTCCAAAACAGAAGATCATCAACAAAACATAAACAATACAGTTTGTTTTGCCCCTCCTCCTTGACAAACACACATGGATCAGCTTTGCCTTGGTGAAAACCTAGAGAAAGCAATGTCTCAGTGCCTTTTGTGTTCCAACACCTGGCACTCTGCTTGAGACCATATAAGGACTTCCGTAGTTTACAGACCATTCCCTTCTGTATCTGCATTCCATCAGGTGGAAGCATATACAGCTCCTCCCCCAAAACCCCATACAAAAAAGCTGTGTTCACGTCGTGATGAGAAACGTGCAGTTTCTCCTCTGCAGCAATCTTGACCATTAGCCGAATGGTCTCATACTTGATGGTGGGTGAGTAGGTCTCGTGGTAATCCTGTCCTGGTACCTGTGAAAAACCTCTGTCAACCAATCTGGCTTTGTGCCTGACAACCTTGCCAGTCTGGTCTGTCTTGGCCTTGAAGACCCATTTGCTGCCAACCAGTCTCATTCCTGGGACTACTGGGACTAGCTCCCAGGTTTGGTTCCTATCCAAGGAATCAACTTCAGCCTTCATGGCATTAAGCCATGGCTCAGCATCTTTAGAGGTTAACTCCTGAACCTGTTTGAAGCTCGAAGGTTCCCACACCTTCTCCGAGCTACTAAGAACAGCAGTTGCTGACTTAGCAAACTCATCAGCAAATCTCTTTGGAGGTTTGCCTTTTGTGGCCCTTTCAGATCTGCGTACTAGACGCAAGTCTTCTGCACTCATCTCCTTCTTCTTAGGAGAAAAGTGACCAATGCTGAACAGTGGTTCTTCCAGTTCAGTGTCAGACGCATCAGATGGTCTGACTGAGGCCTTTGCGCTCTTGTAGTCTGCTGTGTCATCACTGTCGTTGACACCAGCAGCAGTGCTGCCCACTGAGCTGGAATCCGAACTCTGATCATCATCCTCAGCTTCCTCTTCTACCTCTTCATCATCTGCTTCTTTCACATCATCTTCATCCTCCTCCTCTGAGTGACTCTGGAAAATTCCCACATTCCCCCCCCCCCACTTAGGATTGTACTCAACACTCTTTGTGAACCTAATGGACTTAGAGTCAGTCATGAATACCCTGTATGCACCTTTTTCGTACCCCATGAACAAACCATGTGCCCCACGCTTCCCAAGCTTGCTACTCTGTGGGGTGTGGACCCACATGTCAGAACCAAAGATTCTCATGTGCTTGACATAAGGTTTATTACCAAACATCTTCTCACAGGGAGTACAACCAATAGGTGATGACAGTCTCCTGTTATAGGAATAAACAAACATGTTCAAAGACTCCCCCCAAAACTTCTCAGAGAGATTGGCATCATGCAACAAGGTTTTTAGGCCTTGAAGCAAAGTCTGGCTTGCTCGGTCACAATGTCCATTCATCCATGGAGATCTAGGAGTTGAGAGGCTGTGCTGGATTCCCTTCTCAGTCAGGAAAGTTTCAAACTGCTGAGAAGTGAATTCACCCCCTCGATCAGTAAACAAACAGCCAATGTGTTTGTTGTGAGCATTCTCCAACAAAGCACAGAATGCCTTGAACCTAGGAAACGCTTCTGACTTCTGTTGGAGCATAAACACATGAATGTAGCTGGAAAAAGAATCAATTAAAACCACGAAGTACCTTGCTCCACCCAAAGAGGGCGCAAGTGGACCAACTAGGTCTGCGTGGACTAGCTGATAGGGTTGGAAGCCTGTCTGCTAGACACCTTGCCTTTTGGAGCAACCTTCACCTTTTTCTCTGCACAAGACACACATTTCATGTGAAACCTACAGGGCTTAATGTTCAAACCCTGAACCAACCCAGGCATCTTGGCCAGTGCCTGCCAAGACATGTGACCAAATTTTCGGTGCGCCTCGTGAATACATCCTGCATGAAGAACTTTGTTAGTTTGTGCAACACAACAAGATTTAACATTAGACACATCAACAGCATTGTCATCATAAGTTATACAGAACAAGCCATCTATAAACTTTGCATGCAAAATGTCCTCTTTGCCTTTCCTGATGACACAGATGCTCTTCTTGAAGGAAATCAGCTGTGGGACGCTGAGCAAATTGTCTGTAGAATCTGGAACAAAAAGTACTTCCCTGATGGTTGTGTGCAGACTTGCCAGTCTCAACTGTCCTGACTTCTGCAATTCTCAACGTCTTTCCATCAGCCTGTTGGATCTCTCCATCTTGAGGCGTGAAGAAGATAAACAGGTGCCGATCCTTAGTTAAATGCCGTGTGGCTCCAGAATCGACAACAAATCTGGCTTTGGCCTTTGGAGCAGCAGTGCCAGCAAACAAAACCTTGTTTTCCACCGGCCTGGGCTGCTGCTTGCCCCCCTGCTCCTGGCCATCTGCAGGCTTTTGTCTCTGTTTACATCTCGCCTTCCAGCCTCTGCGAAGACAACCTTGGTTCTCACAGGAAACAGAGCTCTCAGCTGCCGACTCCTTGGCTCCCCCTGGACACTGGAATGCTGTCTGGGATGACATCACAGTCAGCTCCCCCTGCAGCTTGCAACCGGTGCCCTCGGCATCCCTGCAATCACTCTCAATTTGGGAAACAGTCAGGACCTCCGACGCAGTCAAACTCTGTGCTGGGGAGGCTGCCAGATGGGCTACTTTCAAAGCATTCCACATCTGACTTACTGTCGTGTTGCCAGCCAGTGTTACAATTCCCTCCAGAACGATGGACAAGACGATCACGTCTATGTCCCTTGAATCCTCCGCCCTCCATCTATCTGTCAGAGGAACTGGAGGGGCTTCACACACAGTGTGCCACACTCCAAACTGTCTCAATAGGCACAGTACCTTGCCCAGGTCTCATAATTGTGGGCATTAAGCTTTGGTACGGAAACCACCTGAGGCTTGTAAAAACTCCATTTCAGCTCTTTACTTCAGCCGTGAGTCTTACTTCCTTCAAAGACTCCTTATCTTTGGCAGCTCATAAATTACGAGGCCTGCTGGCTCTTCTCACCAGCCTAATTAGCCTGCCGGACATCAAAGATTCTGCGGCGGCATCAGAAAAGTCTTGCTTTTCCCCACATACCTCACACAGTCTTCAGCAGTCTTACTCTCCTGTAAGTGCCGTGAATCTGGGCCCAAAACCTATTGTTGGGATACTGCCAGGGAGACAGAGGCATCAGGCAGGCCCCAGTCATCGTCTCCAGACCATCTCCCGGTCTCCCGTGGAAACAGCATCAGTCAATTAGCGACACGAGCCTCAGACATATTCCAAGACTCATGCACGCCCTTTTCAGCAGTCTCCACAACGGAAGATTCACCCAGAAGAGCATATTTACAGCTTTATTCAACATTGGTCAGAACAAAGGAAAAACATGACTGTTTGCATCCATGTCGAGGAAAAAAAAAACCAGAAACAAAAGCTATATACAAAACGGAAACTCCCAGTGAGCAGGAAGTACGCAGGCTAGTGACACACAACAGCCTGTTCCCTTTTTAAGGAGGAACGGAAATATCCTAAGAGTACCATCAGTGATAGATTGGCAACATATTGTTTTTGAAATGATTGAATTAGCAAAAATGACAGCAACAATTAGAATGCAATCTAACCAAAATCTCAAACAGGAATGGGAGTGTGTAGACGAATACATGATCAAAAGATGCTCCAACAAAAATTGATTGATATGCATAATTTAAACAGATATACAAGAATGTATGTTTAATTATAAAGATACAAAATACAATCACAATAATGTTTTATAAAAAAAACCAAAAAACAAGGAAGTCACGCACGGGTGGAGGGAAGACATAGGGAAAGAAATAAGAAGCAAATAAGAAATGACCAAATGTTGGTACATAATGAAATGGAAAAATGTGAATTTACAAATATAATGTATATGTAATACTATGTGAATATTTCGTATATGTATCGAGATATCAATCAATCAATGATAATAACATAATACCTTAAGCCCAGGCTGCCTTTCACTAGAATTTCTCAACATCAGACCATTGCCTTGTGCTGTCCCACTTAGCGGAGAAATACACCAGGCCTCTGTAGGGAAAATTATTTGTCGTCTTTGTGGACTTGAAATCCACATTTGACTCTATTTCCAGCTTGAAATTGTGAGCCAAATTACATCTGGTACTGCAGGATAAAAGACCTTATTAAAGCTCTGTATAGCGACAGTAAATTGCAGGTTAGATGTGGGTTGCAGGGCTAACTTTCGGATTGTATTGAGATGGATAGGGGAGTGAGAAAGGGCAGTATTTTGGCCCCTACATTGTTAAGCCTTTTTCTAAATGATTTAGAGGAAAGTATAATTGACCCAGATGGTCACCTCCCAAAAACAGGAACCAGAAAGACCCCTCACTTACTGTATGAACACAATGCGGCCATCCCCTCTTGGTCCAGACCTGGTTTGAAATACCAACGGAGGAAGTTTTCAGATTACTTGTCTGCAAATGGTTTACCCATCAACTATGAGAAATCAAAAATCACGGTCTTTGAGAAAAGATATTCCCCTTGTAAATGGGTATGGGTGGCCATAATCTAGAGCAGACCAAATGCTTCTGGTATTTAGGGCTGTTGTTTCACCACACAAAGTCCTAGAATTGCCACTGGCCTGTCAGAAGGCGAAGATGAGCAAGCTTGCTATACTCCGTTCTTCTTGTTTTTTCCTCAAAGGGAGGTCATTATGTTCCACCAGCCATAAGGATATTTAATGCAAAATCTGTTCCCCAACTCCTAAATGCTTCAAATGTCTGGTGCAATGGTTTATGTCCTAAGCTAGACAGGTTCCAGGCAAAATTCATTCGGTTCCTACTTCAGGTTCTAAACTGTGTTCCTAATTCAATTCTATTTCTGGAAACAGGTAAATGCCTGCTTTCCACCAAAGTGTGGTGGGCTGCCCTGAAATACTGGTTAAAGATTTCAGTATTTGTACATTTAACCAGCTGTCAGTTCATGGTTAAACTATGGCTCAAAAAGCCTCCTCAATTGGACTTTTACCATCCTTTTTACATCATCTGGGTTATGATCTTGCCCTTAAATCATTGAGGCAGAGGTTATGGGATATTGCATCCACTCTCTATCATATGAAACCTGTGGATCATTTGCATCCGGAATTCAATATGGGCATGATTTTCAATTACCCTTGTATCTTACGAATCTGTCAGTATCCAATTATTGTCAACTGTTTACCAAAGCCAGATTAAATGTATTTCCATCTGAAGTTCTAAACGGCAGACTGACTGATATACCTTATCAGAATAGACTATTTATGCTTTTAGGCTGTTGATTGTATGAAGCATATCTTACTACACTGTGGGCTATATAAACAAGCCAGGGATCAATTAATTAAACCCCTTTTCTCAAAGATAAGTCAAATTATATTACCCTGGCCATGGCAAAAAATTTATCAGAGGTAATAAGAAATAGAAATCAGCATGCTCTGGATAAAACATAGTGACTGCCTTGAAATCTTTTCCTTGTATCTCTGCTGCATTTTGCTTTCAAAACTGTTTTTGTAGGTCTTTGGACCATAATCAAGAATGTGTGTGTTATCTGATCCCAAGTGAACACAGGTGAGCAACATGCAGTTCAAAACTCATTTCACACATTGCCCAAACTTCTTCAGATTGCCCCGTTCTCTCAATACCTCATAGCTCCTTCTTTCCTGTTCATGTCCTCTTGCTTTTCATGGCTTTAAAAAGTGTCATTTCCCCTCTTTCTATGCAGGTTAAAAATACTTAGAAGGGGCAGCATTTTTTTGAGATATAATGGTTGTATTGTTTATGGAATAGTAATCTTTCACACACAGCCAGTTGCTGGAAAAGAAATTTATAGATTTCAGGCATATGTGTGTGCATTTGTAGTTTGTTGAAAGGGTTTTGGTCAATAATGCAGTTTACCTACATAGCGAAGCATTTTAATGTATAATGTTTTAATATGTTTTTATATATGTTGTAAGCCACCCAGAGTACATCTCACTGGGTTTTGCCAATTATCCATTAACAATTATCTGTGCTGTCTGTGATGTGTAGATCAAGTTTACACATTTAATAAAGTTGTCTCCAAAGTTCATTTCCTGCAGTACTCTAAACTAAAATACCCAATTTATGTTGTCAAAAGGGTTTTCTGCATAAAAAAATCAAAATAAAAAAACAATAAAAGCAGCTTGCTTCTCATTGTGGTAATTCAAGCATTCAAAAACGTCTAATGCATTTCTTTTAACTGTCCTTTGGGTAGGACTCCACACTGATCGTCGTGAATGAAGTCCTGTAAAATCTTGTTTAATCTTTCTGACAAAATCAATGTAAATAACATATGATCATTGTTCAGTAAGGAAAATGGTCATTATTTATTTATTTATTTATTTATTTTGCTAAAGACATGTTTTGAGCTTCTTTAGGTGTAAGTGTAATGTTGGCCTCCTTCCAGCTATCTGGTGTCTTACCGCTCTGTATAATATTGTTTTTTGTTTTTTGTCCATTGCAAAGGTTGTAAATGTTCATCTTCAAAAGGCATAGTAAGAAGCCAATAGTCCATCTCGGCCTGGTACCTTTCCTTTCTTCATTTTTAAAATTGCATCACATAATTCTCAAGTAGTTTTGGGGCCATTCATTATTTGTCTTTGAGGATCTGAAATGTTTAGTAAATGCCATTTTTTAAAAAAAAGAAAA
The DNA here is from genome assembly GCF_964252035.2 of Podarcis erhardii. NCBI lineage: Eukaryota > Metazoa > Chordata > Lepidosauria > Squamata > Lacertidae > Podarcis > Podarcis erhardii. The sequence goes on along the minus strand of NC_138506.1, from coordinate 20,613,849 downwards.
AAAAGATATTACTTGACATTTATACAACTTAGAATATTGGTGAAATACTTTTTTCATATTTTGTATTATCTGTTATTACAGCATTTCCTTCTTGCAACTTCAGTATCACTTTCTTTTCTTTCTCTTTCCACAGTTTATATGCTAACCATTTCCCAGGTTAGCAAATTCAAAAAGATAGTGTTTAGCATAATTCCATTTTGTTTCTATCTCCTACATTGTTAACACAGACAATTGCATGTCGAGGCCCCATGACCACTCCGTTCCCTGAGGTACCAAGCAACTGCATATACCACCTTCCCTGTTGAATGGTCTCTTTAAATTTGAAGGTTCATTATTGCTCCACAAGATGTGTATGTCTTTAAGGGCCAGAACAAATAACATGACCTAGTTTTACACTTGTGAAAGAGTATAGAAGGTGCTGCTAAGTTGTGTTAATTAAGCTGTGTCAGCAATTGGGTATAGTATATAAATAATAATAATAAATAATAATAAATTTTATTTATATCCCGCCCTCCCCAGCCGAAGCCGGGCTCAGGACGGCTAACAACAATAAAACAGTACAAAAGTACAGCACAAACAACACTCTAAAATCATTCATTATAAAATTAATTAAATTCAAGCCACTGGCCACCATTGGGCCAGAGCTCCGCGAAGATTGCCGAAGGAGGGAGTCAGGCTGTGCCCTGGCCAAAGGCCTGGCGGAACAGCTCTGTTTTGCAGGCCCTGCGGAAAGATGTCAAGTCCCGCAGGGCCCTAGTCTCTTGTGACAGAGTGTTCCACCAGGTCAGAGCCACAGCCGAAAAAGCCCTGGCTCTAGTTGAGGTCAGCCTAACTTCTCTGTGGCCTGGGACCTTCAAGATGTTTTTATCTGAAGACCGTAAGTTTCTCTGTGTGGCATACCAAGAGAGGCGGTCCCGTAGGTATGAGGGTCCTAGGCCGTATAGGGCTTTAAAGGTTAAAACCAGCACCTTAAACCTGATCCTGTACTCCACCGGGAGCCAGTGCAGCTGGTATAGCACCGGGTGAATGTGATCTCGCAGAGAAGACCCCGTAAGGAGTCTCGCTGCAGCATTCTGCACCCGCTGGAGTTTCTGGGTCAGTCTCAAGGGCAGCCCCACATAGAGCGAGTTACAATAATCCAGTCTGGAGGTGACCGTCGCGTGGATCAAAGTAGCTAGGTCAGGGCGAGAGAGGTAAGGAGCCAACTGCTTAGCTTGGCGGAGATGGAAAAATGCCGCCTTTGTTATAGCTGCAATCTGTGCCTCCATGGAAAGGGAGGTGTCAAAGATTACACCCAAACTCTTAACGGACGGTGCTGGCACTAATTGCACCCCCGCAAGAGATGGGAGTTGCCCCCCAATCCCATATCGTCCCGTCCCAGCCACAGGACCTCTGTCTTTGAAGGATTTAGCTTCAACCGGCTCCCACGTAACCATCCAGCCACAGCTTCCAAACTGTTGGCTATTTGCAGTATGGTAGCGCTGCAGAGAGCTTGCTGGGGAGACCATGCATTAAAAAGAAAGGGACTCAAAAATAACTTAAACAAGGTTTTAATTACAAAAAACAAAAACTCCTTATACACTAAATACATTAACAACAAACCAGACCCAACCACCAACCCAACCCCCAGGGTAATGGGAGAGCTAGGTGCTGCTCCTTATATACTACATGCAAATGCTGACACACCTTAATCAATGCAACTCAGCAGCACCTGCTATGTTTCACAGCTGTAAAGCTGGGTCTTGTTATCTTGCTCTGGCCCTTGCTCTGGCCCCTTAAAGACATACACATTAGGTGGAACAATGATGAACCTTTACATTTAAAGAAACCATTCAACATTTCCCCTGCGGTTCATCATTGTGGAACAAAAACATAAAGCATACTTTGTACATGTTTTTCATGTGTAACCTTTGGAAGTGCTTTTGTAAAAATGTCCGCAATTTGATTATCACCTGGGACATATTCAAATACAATCATTTCGTCAGCAATTAATTTCTTTACAAACTCCAAACGTAATCTTAAGACTCTGGTGCGCTGCGTATTGTTTTCTGAACATAGGATAGCAAGTCCACTCTGGGAATCAAGGTAAACTTTAACTGGTAGTGTTACTTGCATCTGTAGGTCTGCGAATACTTGCAGATACCATTCTACATCACGAGTGGCCTGAACGCATGCACATAATTCACTCTCTGTTGTGGAGAGACAAATAATGGTTTGTGTCTGGGACTTCCATTCAAACGGACAACCATTATAACAAAACACCATACCAGACACACCCCTGCAATTATTTTGTTCCACTGCATGAGATGCATCGCAGAAAATTTCAAAACCTTTGTCAATACCTGATGTAAACTGCAACCTATAATGTTTGGTATGTTTAAGGTACATTACCACTCTCTTAAGAGCAGAGAAACATTGTGTAGTAGGTTTTTCCACAAATTTTGCCAGAAAGTGAAAAGCATAAGTTATATCTGGTCTTGAGATTCTTTGAATGAAATTTAGCTTGCCTATAGCAGAACGATACAAAGTTTTGTTAGGAAATGGCTTATCTTTACCTGTAAAGGTGAAACCACACACCATAGGCGTTTCCTTCCCATTTGCATTTTCTAAACGTAGCATTTCAACAAGGTCATCAATTTTTGCAGTTTGATGAACCAGAAAAGATCCATTTTTGCCTTTCTCAATTTGCATGGATAAGTAATTTTTAGCTATGCCTAATTCCACCACATCAAATTTCTTCTGTAACTGTGAAACTACCTCTTCATATTCCTGTTTAGTTTTTGTAGAAATTAACACATCATCTACATACACACATATTTTTGTCACAGAGTTTGCCCTTTCCTTTATAAATACACAATTGTCTGCCTTTCCTTGTGAAAAACCAATATCCAGCAATTCTTTTGCTAAAGTTTGGTGCCAATTCCTTCCACTTTGGTGCAGACCATAAAGGGATTTATTTAATTTGCATACCAAACCTTCAGCAGCGTCTATGCCTTCAGGAACACGCATAAAAATTTGTTCTTTTAAATCTGCAAACAAATATGCAGTTTTTATATCTAGGTGATAAACAGAATGTCCACGTTGTGATGCATCTTTTAACAAAAGCTTAACTGTTTCATATTTTACACTTGGTGAATAGCACAAATCATAATCTTCGCCTGGAATTTGTTGAAAACCCTTAGCAACTAATCTTGCTTTGTACCTTACAACTTCATTTTTGTCATTCATTTTAACTCTATAAACCCATTTTGAATCAATAAGTCTCATATCTGGGGTTTGTGGTACAAGAGACCAAGTGTTATGCTCTTTTAAAGAAGCTATTTCAGAGTTCATAGCTTTATACCAATTTGCAGCTTGGTGCTTAGGCAAATTCTGAACGTCACTGTAGCTTTTTGGCTCAAAAACCGCCTTATTGGCATACACAGTATTAAAATGTTCATCTGCAAAACGTTGTGGCTTCTGCCTCTTTCTATCTGAACGTCTTAGTCTAGAAGGAGAGTCAGACTCCTCAGACTTAATGGGACTAAGTAAATTACTAGTTTCAGGTTGTAAATCATCACTGTCAGATTGAAGAGGTGCCTGTAGGCTAAGCTCACGATCAGAAAACTCAAGAGAATCTAACCTCCCCTCGGGTGCCTGTGACTTTAAATCATCAAACAAATTATCAGATTCAACAGGCTTTTTGTCTTTTCCCATTAATTCAGAAGCACCATTTCCTGCTGCTGCTGCTGCTGCAGCTTCTTCTTCTTCCTCAGTATTATCTATACCATCAGTATCTTGGAAAACAGCAACTCCATTCCAATTTACAGTTTGTATCATGCTTCTGGTAATATGAAATTTGCCAGTTGCTGGTATGTAAATTCTGTACGCCCCCTGCTGGTAGCCCATTAATTTACCCTGGACACTACGCTCACCCAATTTCTGCTTAGCGGGATAATGCATAATTACATCTGAACCCCAAATGCGTAGGTATTTCAGATTAGGGCGTTTTTTAAACAGCTTCTCATAGGGGGTGACATCTAAACCAGAATGATAACTGCGATTTCTGACATAACAAAACGCATTAAGCGCTTCAGCCCAAAAGTCTTTGGGCAGATTAGCATCGTGCAGATACGTTTTAACCCCTGCCTGCAGGTCACGCTGCACAACTTCAACAAGCCCATTTTGCCAGGGACTTCGGGGGCAAGATAACTCATGAGTAGTCCCCTGCGCTTCCAGGAATTTCTCAAAATCCTCAGAAACAAATTCCCCGCCCCGGTCAGAGAACAGGTTCTTAATTGGTTTGTTAAAGTGCGTTTTTACCCAGTTGCAAAAAACTTTGTACTTCTCAAATGCTTGGGACTTGTCAGCTATTGCATAAGTCCAACAATATCTACTATACTGGTCTATGAGGGTAAGCCAGTACTTAGAACCTCCTAATGATGGTGGGAGTGGCCCAACTAAATCACAATGTACACGCTCAAATGGCTCAGTTACTTTCCTATCTGAGCACCTACCCTTGCGTGCAACCTTAATCTTATTCTTGCAACAGGATAAACATTGCATAAAGAATTTACATGGCTTTAAGTTGAGGCCATTAACAATATTCTTCGTCCTAATTACATCAGCAAAATTCAAGTGTCCCAGAATTCTGTGCGCCTCGTGGAGACACCCGGAATGAGGCCTTGCATTCCTCAACCCCTGGCTTGACTGTGCTGCTCTGCAATTTATAGGCAATTGGGAGTAGGTGCGAAAATACAGTCTATATAAACCATCAGAGTCCCGGGCATACAATAGACGTTTGTTCCCCTCAAAAAACTCACACATTGAATTTAAGAAACGCACACTTATGCCTTGACGAGCAAAACACCTTACTGATAATAAGTTGTCCACTGATGGGCAGTAAATGCAGTTCGCTATTGTAATGTTTAAAGAGTCAAGTTTAACAGTACCTCTGCCAAGTGACTGCAAGACTTGTGAATTGGCTAAATGTACATTACCAATTTCCTCTTCGAAAGAAATAAACAAGCTTCGATTGTTGCAAACGTGGTGAGAAGCTCCTGAGTCCACAATAAAAGAATTCCACTTGGTACCTTTAATTCTTTTATGATCTGCAGTCCGAGCGTGAAAAGCTCGCGGCTCGTTTCTGTCTTTACGGTGCGATGTTGGCTGCTGAGATGACACCCATGACTGACGAGCAGAAACAGGCTTGGGAGTACTTTGCTTTCTTTTGGCTCTGCAGTCCTTTGCAAAATGTCCTTGCTTATTGCAGAACCAACAACGCTTTGCAGCTTTAAATGCAGTCGCATCACCACAAGTTTGCATATGGCGTTCCTCATTACTTCTGGAAATAGGAGTGCTTATGGCACAAGCCTCCCTTCTATCCAACTCGCCCATTAATCTTGCCGTTACCCCTTCCACAGTTAATTGTGCTGGTGGGACGGCAGATATCTGGCTAGCTACACCATCAAAGTCCTCTTTAAGGGAACAAAGAATGATAAAAACATACTGAATATCAGGTATGTCCATGTCCCTTCGAATTAATTCGCCGCGTATTGCCTCCAGACGTCTCAAGTGTGCTGCCAAATCACCACCAGGCTGCAACTTCGTCTGGTACAGCTGCTTGAAAAACGTCAATGCAGACGCTGACTCTTTTCTAACATGCACTGCTGCAAGACTGTCCCACATTTCTTTGGCAGTTTTCTTATTCCTTATATAGACTACTTGCTGGTCGCTGACTGCCAAATTAATTATCGCCCTGGCTTTTGCATCTCCTTTGGACCAAGCATTAGTTACAGGGTCAGGAGGGTCTTCAGTTACATAGGTCCATACTTCCCTAGAGGTCAAAAGCGCCTCCACCCGAAAGGACCATAAACTATAGTTCTCATCTGTTAGCTGTGGGAAGACCAGAGACTTCTCAGCTTCAGGAACCCGGTCAACCATTCTGGAAATCTTCCAGACCCACAAAAACTACACTAACAGGAGAAGGAGTTTTCAAACCTTTCTCAGAGTCCAAAAATATGCAGTCATCCACTCAGCAGCTGGGCCCATAACCAAAGATGTTGTCTATTTGCAGTATGGTAGCGCTGCAGAGAGCTTGCTGGGGAGACCATGCATTAAAAAGAAAGGGACTCAAAAATAACTTAAACAAGGTTTTAATTACAAAAAACAAAAACTCCTTATACACTAAATACATTAACAACAAACCAGACCCAACCACCAACCCAACCCCCAGGGTAATGGGAGAGCTAGGTGCTGCTCCTTATATACTACATGCAAATGCTGACACACCTTAATCAATGCAACTCAGCAGCACCTGCTATGTTTCACAGCTGTAAAGCTGGGTCTCGTTATCTTGCTCTGGCCCTTGCTCTGGCCCCTTAAAGACATACACATTAGGTGGAACAATGATGAACCTTTACATTTAAAGAAACCATTCAACACAAACATCTGGTCAGTGTGTCTGGGGCCGAGTCAGGATGGCCATCCATCAACAGATAGAGTTGGGTGTCATAGGCATACTGATGGCAACCCAGCCCAAAACTCCGGACAAGCTGGGCGAGGGGGCGCATAAAGATGTTGAAAAGCATCGGGGAGAGTATCGCACCCTGAGGTACTCCACACACCAAGGAGTGGCGCGATGACAATTCCCCCCCAAGCGCCACCCTCTGTCCCTGACCAGAGAGAAACGAGCGCAGCCATTGAAGGACTGTGCCCTGGATCCCCACGTCAGCATGGCGGTGGTCCAGAAGTTCGTGGTCGACCATGTCGAAGGCTGCTGACAGATCTAGAAGAATCAGCAGCCCCGACCCGCCTCAATCCAGCTGTCTACGAAGATCATCTGTTAGGGCAACCAGAGCCGTCTCGGTCCCATGACCAGCGCGGAAGCCGGACTGGAATGGATCCAGAGCCAATGTTTCATCCAGAAACCCACCAAGCTGTTCAGCAACCGCTCTCTCAATCACCTTACCCAGGAACGGAAGATTCGAAACCGGGCGGTAATTGGATAGATCTAAAGGATCTAATGATGTTTTCTTTAAGAGCGGACGCACCACTGCCTCCTTCAGTTCCCCTGGGAATGTCCCCGTGCCAAGTGACAAATTGATGATATCCCCCAGGAGGGCCCGCACCTCGTCTGGACACGCTCTAATCAGCCAAGACGGGCACGGGTTAAGAGGACAGGTGGTGGGCTTTCCAGCTCGGAGGAGTCTGTCCACATCGGCTGGGGATATCCGGTCGAAGTGGTCCAATACTGGACCCGAGGACAGTCGAGGGGCCTCCAGTTCCTTTATTGTATCCAAATTGGCAGGGAGGTCATGGCGGAGCAACAAGACCTTCTCCGCAAAAAAGCTCGCAAATGCCTCACAGCTGTGTGTCAAATTGTTATTTAAATTTGGCTGTCCCTCAAGGGACGTTAAAGACCTGATTATACTAAATAATTGCGCCGGGCGAGAGCTAGCAGATGCAATGGAGGCCGAGAAGTAGGACTTCTTAGCAGCCTTCACCGCCATCTCGTAGGTTTTCATAAAAACCCTATAAGATGTTCTTGAGGCTCTGTCACGGGCACCCCACCATACTCGCTCTAGCCGTCTGAGGTGCAGCTTCATTTTCCGGAGCTCCTCGGTAAACCAGGGAGCCCGGTTTCTGCGGGGTCGCAGAGGGTGCTTCGGTGCGATCTCATCGATGGCTGCCAGGAGCTGGATATTCCAGCCCTCAACAAGCTCAGTCAATGAGTCGCCAGGGGGAGCAAGGTCCCGTAAGGCTTGGCGGAATCTATCAGGGTCCATCAGCCTCTGTGGGCGAGCCCAAATTGGCTCGCCACCTAAGCAGGGTGGGGGTGGAAAGTCAGTCCTAGCTTTCAGAGCGTAGTGATCAGACCATGGCACCTTCATCGAAGGAGACATGGTCACATCTATACCTACGCCAAAGATCAAATCCAGCGTGTGGCCTGCTTGATGTGTGGGGCCCGAAACAAACTGGGAGAGCACTAGTGTCGCCATGGAAGACACCAGGTCCAGAGCCTGTGAGGAGGGAGTGGTATCAGCATGGATGTTGAAGTCCATGGATGTTGAAGTCGCGATCGGTGAAGATGCGCAGAAAGTCCCCACAAGGACTTTCTGATCAACACGGAGGCTTGGGGGAGCTGCAAGGGCACTGCGCCCCCCAAAAATCCCAGGGGGGAGACCCTGGGGGATAGGTTTCCTGGCAGCGTGGGAGCGGTCTGTAGTCTTTCGGGTCTGTTCCTTCTACGGGAAGAGACTCGGGACGGGGGCTGCGAGCGCAAGAAAGGGAAAACACCGACTCCGTGCTGAGATGCCTCTAGCTTCAGCCAAGGAAAGAGCGATGAACCTCCACAAGACAAGAACGGATTCTCCTACGTGTTAAGCGCTAAATTGTTAAAAAAAATTGGAACTTAAGGGGGGAGAGCCGTGGATGTTTAAAGATTTCGGTGAGGAATTCATCCGGCTGAGAGCAGAAAATGGCGCGGGTCGCTGAATCTCAGGCGCACAAAGAAGGAAGCAGCGGCTTCCGTTCTCCCGGCCATTGCCTGACTGAGTGAGTACTGATCGCCAAGGCTTTTTTGCCTGAGCAAACTAACGACTAACCACTAAATACAAAGTAACGTAGATGTTGCCTGTTTGAACTTTTACTCTACCTCCTTGCTGCGTACTTTGTTTCCTCGGTGGTGAGATACAGCTACAAACTTTAATCAGAACTTTGCAATTGGGGAGTGTATTGAAGGTGGCGGTAAACGGGGAAGGCTTGAGAAAAGCTTGAGAAGAGCGGCGCAGATAGAGCGAAAGATAAAGAGAAGGGGCAGACGGAGGCAGACTTTCAATTACGGACGTCCTGAGAATTAAAATATAAGGGACTAGAAAGCTGCGAAGGCTGCAAGACATTGCAAGCCTCTTTATCCCTCTTTTTTCTTTGTCCTTATCCTCCCTCATAGGTTCTACCCCCCTTCCCCTCTATTATCCTAATAAGCTATATGATTTCAACCCCCTCATTAATAACGGTACTGGAGACCCTTGACGAATGCTGCAACTTCTCTGACGAGGGAAAAGAGTCTGAAGCAAACTTGAACGCCGGACTTCTCTTCATGATATGTGCTTCTAACAACTAAGAATAAACCCTCTTCTCCTCCCCCCCCCACCATCCACTCTTAATAACTGTGTTGATCATCTCTACAATAATTTCGAATTTTGAACTCTGAAACTCTGAATTTTGAACTCTGATTTCTGAATTTTGAATCTTGAACTCTGAACTCTGATTTTTGAACTCTGAAAAAACCCTCTCTACAGACTGCAGTGTTTGCCTTTCGAGGCTGGATTAGGCCGCCAAGTGGCTGAAGAACCATAGGGTGAAGTTGGACTGACTAAATAATTTTTGTGAAACAGCCTAAGCAACAACTCACTTCTGGTTAAATATCCTGTATGGAGATGAAGCCCCTAGTACTCATATTATTAGGATGCGTTTAATTTCTGGGCTAATTCTACTCAATTCTACTCTTTTACTATTACATTTTTACTATTATTTTTTCCTCTCTTTTCTCTTTCTTTACGTTTGCCCGAAAATATTACATCTACCCCTGGTTTGGTGAGTTAGGGCTACTTGCCTTCTGATATTTGGAAATTGCACTTGCAATTGCATTTGCAGATTCATGGGACCTGACCTATTCGCAGACCAATCTAGGATACTGGGGTGAGACACCTTACAAAACCCTAGATATTTTTGGAGGTGGTGGGGCAATTGAACCTGATAATTTCTGTATAAGATAACCTCTATAGAGGAGGGAAAAGAAGGGAAAGAAGGGAAAGAAGGAAGAAAGATTGTGAGCCCTTTAAGGGAGAGATTTGGTATAAAATATAGAACGCGAAAATTGGGGTATAATGTGGGGAAAAGATGGGAAAAAGGCAGGGGGAACCCCAAATGAAAGAAAGCTATCCCGACAGGAAGAAATTAAAGATCTAGATATCCTTTGGTTAAAAATTAAGGAGGAGTTTAAACAAAATGAAACCCACATGGAAAGCAAACTAGGAGAAATGCAAGAGCTGATAGATAGAAAGATAGAAGGAGCAGTAGGAGAACTCTCCACCAAAATTCAAGAACTGTCTGCCAAGTCAAAAATATATGAGGAAACCAATAAGAAAATTCAAAAAGAGATGAGAGAGCAGAAAAAAGAGACAGAAAAGATAAAGGAAGAAGTGAGAGAAGTGAATAGGATGCAGGAGCAGATATGGGATAATTTAGCGATGACAGAAATGCGACAAAAACATCTCCACCTAAAATTCAGAGGATTAGGAAAGGAAAATAAAGGGAACATAAAAGAGAAAATGATTGAGGAGTTGGCTAAGTGGTTGGAACTGAAAGAGGAAGAGGTGGCTTGTACGGTGGAGAATGTCTTTAGAATAAGACTGAGACCCCAACAAAATAGGTTAAAGAGACCTCTTGAGGACTGTCTAGTAATCCTAAACTCAATTGAGATGAAGAACTTAATACTAAAAACCAGCTATCATAAAAAAATAACAATTGATGGTAAACCAATTATTATTCTTAAAGTGATCCCAGTTAGGCTCTTGCGTAAAAGGGAAAGGTACGGACAGATAGCTGGCGCTCTGAGAAGAAACGGTATACAATATAGATGGGAGTAACTGTTTATGCACCCAATACAAAGAAAGCAGAGTTTTTTAAAAAAAACTGGAGCAAATGTTACTAGAACTAGAAAATCATAAATTAATTCTGCTTGGAGACCTGAATGGAGTACCATCTCCAGAATTAGACAGAAATGGAAAAAAGAGGAAATCGAACCAAGGGAAACTCCCCAAATCATTTAATAATCTCCAAGAAAATCTGGACTTAATCGATATCTGGAGGCATAAAAACCCAATAACGAAACAATTCACGTATTTCTCAGAACCACATCAGAGTTGGGGCAGAATCGATCAGATATGGGTTTCAAGTGAATTATCGATAAGAACAATGAAATGTGAAATACAACCCAGAACCCTTTCTGACCACAACCCAATAGTGTTGGAAATAAAATGTAAATCATCAGGCCCATATAGATGGAGATTGAATGAATACCTACTCGAAAATGAGGAGATAATTGAAAAGGCTAAGACTACTCTTAAAGAGTACTTTGATATGAACTTGAACAAAGAAACAAAAATTGACATAGCTTGGGACGCCAGTAAGGCGGTCCTAAGAGGATTTTTTATTCAGCAAAACACCTATAGAAAGAAATTAAGAGAATCAAAGAAGGAAGAAATAGTCAGACAACTAGGAGAATGTGAGAAAAAACTAATAGTAAACCCTAGAGACGAAAGGACTAAACAAATCTCTAAAACGCTGCAGACGCAATACTCAATATTAATAAGTCAAGAGGTAGAATGGAGAATTAGATCAATGAAGCAAAAGTATTTTGAATCTGCGAACAAAACGGGACGGCTATTGGCGTGGCAACTTAGAAAAAGGAAAAAACAGAATGTGATTAATAAAATTAAAGTAGAAGAACAAATACTTGAGGACCCCGGTAAAATAGAGGAAAAGTTCCTTTAATTTTACGAAAACTTGTATAAAAAGGAAGAGGAAGACACGGAAGAAATAGATAACTACTTGGAAAGGAATAGAAGAGAACAGCTAACGGATGAGGAGAAAACCTACCTAAACAAACCAATAACGGTTGATGAGATCAAGGAAATAATTAAGAGGATGAAACCAGGGAAAGCTCCAGGTCCTGACGGGTTATCCCAAAAGTATTACAAAGTCTTAGAAGAATATCTGGCCCCGGTCCTTTGTAAAGTAATGAATAATATTTTACAAGGAGGTTCGGTGCCCGACTCTTGGAAAGAGGCGCACATCACGTTAATCCCCAAATCAGAACTTGATAAGCTGGACATAAGAAACTACAGGCCGATATCACTACTCAATAATGATTATAAAATCTTCGCAGAAATAATGGCAAATAGGCTTAAAAAACACTTAATGAAATCCATCCACAAAGATCAAGCAGGATTTCTTCCTAACAGGTACTTAAAGGACAACGTAAGACACATAATTAATATTATTGAGTACTTGGTGAGGCAAGGGAGAAGGGCTACCCCATGCTATCCACATAATCAGTTATCAGAAACCAATATATTCAATATATATCCACATATGCTTATACAAATCAAGGATTACAGTACTTTATAATCCATTTTGAATCAAAAGGGAAGCTGTGCTGCAAACTGCTTGAAACGGCAAAAAGTTAGAGCCAACCTTTCCCCTAAATATCTGTGCACCCCGGACAAGGGGGAAAGACATGAATCAGAGATTCTGGTACAAAATCCCCTCAGATACAGGCTAAATTAATCCACAGAACAGGAAGAGCAAAACCACAAAATGTCCAAGCTCCCTGTCCTGTCATAACTGGGGGAAAGGTTAGACAGAGCGTCACTGCGAGCATCGGAAAGCAGAACTAGAATCCGGTGCTGACCAAGGTTTGACCGGGGGTCAAGTAGCGTGACAACCGCTTGCTGATTGGCTGATTCTCGCTGACAATATTGTGAATCCTTCCTGATTGTCTCATGATCAATGATTTGCTGTGTTCTGCTCAGGTATAAAGACCTCTGGATTTCTGTCAATCGGGGTCCCAGTTCTTTGGAAAATATTCCAACTGGGTACCTTATTGCCTGGCAATAAACCTCACCTTCTTATTCTCCATTGCTGTCTGGCTGATCTATTTTTAACACATCGCGAGTACCAATTTGCTTCATTTGGTGCCGTGACTCGGATCAGACAGGCCAGTAGGGGTTTTTTTACCCAAAAGAGCCTCGCTCGGTTCTTGCGGGGGGGGGGGGCGTGTTGAAATCGTTCAACAGAATGATGAATCTCCTTCTCATTATTTGGAACGCTTGATGGAGGCATATAGAATTTATACCCCCTTTGATCCAGAAGCCCCAGAAAGTAAGCAAATGGTAAATGCGGCATTTGTGGCTCAGAGTGCTACGGACATTAAGAGGAAATTACAAAAGTTAGACGCTTTTGAAACATTGCAAATGGATCAGCTCCTAGCAATCGCTCAAAAGGTTTTTTTGAACAGAGAGAATGAGGTTAAGAAGGACAGAGTTCGGGAAATGAAGCAAAAGGCAGTGTTTTTGGCTGCAGCCATCAGCCAAGGATCGGCATTTGATGCAGGTGCCCAAGGGAGAGGTTCAAGTAGGGCATGTGGAGGTAGAAGTGGAAGGGGAAGAGGACTGCCATTGGGAAGGAATCAATGTGCAATTTGCAGGAAGGAAGGTCATTGGAAGCAAGAGTGCCCTGATGCAAGGGAAGCAGAGGGAGAAGGTGGATTCAGGGATCAGAGGGAACGTGGACGTGAATGGGGATCGCAGAGAGGAAGGATGCAAGCAGGAAGATATGTGAGAAACAGAGGAAGTAGCAGAGATTTTGTTGGATTAGCGCAATTGGAGGAATATGAGAATGAGAATGCATAGGACAGACCGGGCTCAACTCTTTCTTTAGGCTCCCAGGAGCCCATGGTCTCGGTTAAACTGGGGAGCCGTTTAGTAAATTTCATGATAGACACTGGAGCGCAATTTTCGGTGCTCACGAAGCCATTAAAAGCAAAAAGCAACCAAGCAGTGACAATTGTGGGGGCCACAGGCAACAGGGTCCTAAAACCGTTTCTGCAACCTCAAGAATGCCAGATTGGAGGGAAAACACTTACACATCAATTTCTGTATGTGCCTGAATGCCCAATTCCCTTGCTGGGACGTGACTTTCTATCAAAGGTTCAAGCACAGATTACATTCACACCAAAAGGGGCAGAAATGAAATTACCCCAGGCTGCATCTGGGATAGTCACAGTAGAGGTGCCTAGGGAACAGGCATGGAAAATGATGGTGGCTTTGTCAAGTAAAGACTCTCAAAAAAGAAATTTCACAGATTCCTAAAAATCTGAGAGCCCCACCTGGAGTATGGGCAGAGGACAACCCACCAGGCATGGCAAAGAATATAGCCCCATTCATAATAAATTTAAAACCAGGGGCAAAGCCGATAGCAACTCGACAATATCCAATCCCAAGACAAGCAGCAGAGGGAATGCAGTTGCATATAGATAAGTTTTTGCAATATGGGCTTTTGGTAAAGTGCCAGTCCAGCTGGAATTCTCCACTTTTTCCAGTGCGCAAGCCGAATTCAGATCAGTTTCGCCCAGTCCAAGATCTGAAAAGGATTAATAATTTAATACAGACTCTGCATCCATGTCTGCCCAATCCTTACAACCTCCTAGGATTGATTCCCTCAGAGGCAACTGTGTTTATAGTATTGGACTTAAAAGATGCATTTTTCTGTTGCCGTGTTGCCTCCCAGAGTCAGCCAATATTTGCATTTCAATGGGAGGATCCTTACAAGGGGACAAAGACTCAGTTAACGTGGACAAGGTTGCCTCAAGGATTCAAGAATTCCCCAACACTTTTTGGTACAGCATTAGCCCAGGATTTGTCTAAATTCCCTTCAGTACCTGGGAAAACGGTTCTTCTTCAATTTCTGGATGATTTATTGATTGGATGTGACAGCTATAAGACTTGTAAAAAGGCCACAGAGGATTTGCTTTATCTCCTTTGGGAGGCAGGATACAAGGTGTCTCGGAAAAAGGCTCAAATTTGCCAAGAGACAGTGAAATATTTGGGGTTTCACATTTCTCACCAGCAGAGGGCGTTGGGTTGCGAAAGAAAGGAAGCCATATGTGTCATTAAGGAACCCACCAGCCGCAGGCAATTGCGGGGATTTTTGGGGGCGGCAAGCTTTTGCCGTATTTGGATCCCTGATTTTAGCACCCTAGCAAAGCCTCTATATGAAAGCACGAAAGGCAAGGAGAATGCTCATTTCGAATGGCATGCAGAGCAAAGGAAAGCTTTCAATATGTTAAAGTCTAAACTGATGCAGGCTCCAGCCTTGGCTTTGCCAGACCCAGGAAGAGTTTTTTATCTTTTCGTTCATGAGAAATCTGGAATTGCAGCGGGGGTCTTGACTCAAGTATTGGGAAGTTGGAAAAGACCTGTAGCTTATTTGTCAGAACAACTGGACGCAGTGGCAAAAGGATGGCCACCTTGTATGAGATCAGTAGCTGCAACAGCCCTATTGGTCAAAAAGGCATTTAAATTCACCTTTGGACAAGAGATTTATGTGAATGTGCCTCATGCTGTGTTAACATTAATGGAATACAAGGGAAGTTACTGGCTTTCTAACGAGCGAATGGCGAAATACCAAGGGCTTCTATGTGGTAACCCACAAGTACATTTGCAGGTTGTGAACACCCTGAACCCCGCTTCCTTGTTACCCCTTCCTGAGTCAGTGGATCATGAACCTCATGATTGCATTCAAGTCATGGACACAATTTATTCTAGCCGTCCAGATTTGCAGGATGAGCCTTTAAAAGACCCAGATGTAGAATATTTCACTGATGGGAGCAGTTTTGTAAAGGAGGGGCAGAGGAGAGCAGGATATTCTGTGGTTACTCAAAATGAGGTCATTGAAGCGCAGGCTCTGCCAATTTCATCCTCAGCGCAGAAAGCAGAACTTGTGGCTTTAACAAGAGCACTTCAGCTAGCAGCTGGATGTAGTGTAAACATTTACACAGACTCAAAGTTTGCCTTTTTAACATTACATGCCCACGGAGCCTTGTGGAAGGAAAGGGGGCTCATTGGAGCAGAAGGGAAAGCGCTGAAATATGGCCCGGAATTAGAAGCGCTTTTGGAAGCTGTGTGGGCTCCGAGAAAGGTTGCGGTCATACATTGCCGAGGCCACAGCAAGGGAACCACAAAGACAGCTAAGGGAAATCAATTTGCAGATTTGGCTGCGAAACGGGCAGCTTTGCTACCACCGCCACCTGCCTCTATAACAGCATCTCTTCTTCCTACAGCAGTTGATTTAGAGCAAATAAAGCCCATCTACACGGAGGCAGAACAGGAATGGGCCCAACAAGAGGGGGCTTACAGAATGCCAACACAGGATGGATGGTTTATCCTTCCAGACCAGCGAATATTTGTCCCAGAGGCCTTGGGCAGGAACATAGTAAAGCAATATCATGAGTCCACTCATTATGGGGCTACGGCATTGCGGGAAAGCCTGAATAGGCAATTTTACATAACCAGGATATCACAGCTGGCGGAAGCAGTATCGCGTGCATGCCTTCTGTGTGCAAAAAATAATCCCAAGCAAGGCCCAGTACCTCCACCAGGAATACAGCAAACAGGCTTAATGCCAATGGAGAATTTAATAGTGGATTTCACGGAAATGCCCAAGGCAAAGGGTTATAAAGCGCTTTTGGTTTTTACATGTTCTCTTACAGGCTGGCCTGAGATATATCCAGCTAGAACAGAAAAGGCCCAGGAAGTAGTAAAGCGCCTCTTAACGGAAATCATTCCAAGGTTTGGTCTACCAAGGTGCATAGGCAGTGACAATGGTCCGGCTTTCATTGCATCAATTGTGGATGGGGTATGCAAAGCATTGCAAATACAATGGAAACTGCATGCGGCATATAGACCTCAAAGTTCAGGAAAACAGAAAGGATGAATCGGACTCTGAAAGCACAATTGGCGAAATTGTGCCAGGAAACTCATTGTAAATGGATAGACATGTTGCCTATAGCTTTGTTTAGGATCAGATGTTCACCAACAAAGAGACTGAAACTTTCTCCGTTTGAACTTTTGTATGGGAGACCACCTCCAATAGCTAGGGGGAAAACAGCAGACTTGACTCAGGTGGGGGGGCAGATAACAGCAGAACAAATCCAGGCTCTTTCTCATGTTTTTCTTGATTTAAACAGGTGGTGTCTCCAGCGCATTCCCATCTGCTTATCCGACCCAGTTCATCCTTTTCGGCCAGGAGACCGAGTGTGGGTACGAGATTGGAAAGACGAACCACTGATGGCTCGCTGGAGAGGTCCCTACACGGTTCTGCTGGCCACACCTACTGCAGTAAAAGTAGCGGAAGTAACCCCGTGGATTCATCATTCTCGTCTGAAGCGGTCTGAGGGTCATTGGAACTGTGAGCTGAACCCGTCTGACCCTCTGAAGCTGAAGCTCACCAGGAAACCTTGCACCTAGCCCCTCCGGAAGCGGGCAGGAGCACGGGCAACGGGACTACAGGTCTGCTCTCACTGCACCTGGAAGCCAGTGAGTCTACGCACACCGGAAGATTTTGGAGCTGCACCAGCGTATGGGAGGACCCCTACCAGTTAAAATTTCAGTCAATCCTAAATTCCAGCCAGACTTTGCTCATAAACCCTTAGTACAAATAACAATAACAAGGGTGGACAAAAAGGGGGACATTCGTGACAAGTGGGTGGATTGGGTAACTGCATACGGTTGTTACATCCCTTTCTTTCTTTGGGAACTCTACATACCAGATTGGGCACAAGCAGGTCCAAGACAATAGTTTCACAGGCAGAGGGAAGAGTACATGCCAGGGGAACCAAGGAGAGCCATACGAAGCTTCTCCTACCCACCTCCCCAAAGAGCATTTCCCGGTGCTATACTGGTCACTGTAGCTGTATTTCCTCACCTTCTTATTCTCCATTGCTGTCTGGCTGATCTATTTTTAACACATCGCGAGTACCGATTTGCTTCATTGGAACTTAAGATTGATATTCCCGCAGCCCTAATTTTCATCGATGCCGAAAAGGCATTCGACAACGTGTCATGGAGGTTTCTACTAAAAGGCATGGAGAGGGTTGGTATAGAGGGGCCCTTCCTGGAAGGTATAAGGGCGATATATGCAGAACAAAGGGTCAGACTGATTATTAATAATAATTTAACCAGCTCATTTGAGATCTCGAAGGGTACAAGACAGGGTTGCCCCCTATCCCCCCTCCTATTTATTATGGTACTGGAAGTGATTACAAACACGATTAGGGAAACCTCCGAAATAAAGGGAATCAGATTAGGAGACAAAGAATATAAACTAAAAGCTTATGCCGACGATTTGGTGATATCGCTAGGAGATCCAGTAGTGGGTATCGGTAAAGTCATAGAGCTGCTTGAGGAGTTCGGAAATCTGTCCGGCTTTAGACTTAACAAAGTTAAAACCAAAATGCTGACAAAGAATTTAACTGGAGAGCAAAGAAATCAGTTAGAGTCGAAAACGGGAATTAAGGTGGTGAAAAAGGTGAAATATTTGGGCATTTGGATCTCCGCAAAAAATATAAACTTAGTAGAAGATAATTATACAAGGACCTGGAAAGAGATCAAAAAAGACCTGGACACCTGGAGTAGGTTAAGACTGTCTTGGTCGGGCAGAATGGCCGCAGTTAAAATGAGCATTCTCCCAAGGTTGCTGTTCCTATTTCAGAACATTCCGGTGATCAGGGGTACGACATCATTCAAAGATTGGCAGAGAACCCTGTCCAGATTCATTTGGCAGGGCAAGAGAGCAAGAATTAAATTTAAATTACTCACAGATCGCAGTGACAGGGGAGGATTTGCCGTTCCTAATCTGAAACTATACTATGAGGCCGCGTGTCTGTGCTGGATCAAGGACTGGATTGTTTTGAAAAATGTAGATTTGCTGGACTTGGAGGGGTTTGACGCCAGATTCGGCTGGCATGCGTATTTATGGCAAGATAAGGAGAGGGCCCACAAAGGATTCTCCAACCATATAATCAGAGGTGCGCTACTTGAGGTATGGAATAGAAATAAGAAACTTTTAGAAAAAGACACCCCTTGGTGGTTATCACCAGTTGACATTTTGACAATTAAAAAATCTAATATGGAAGGTCAAAGATGGACCTATGAGCATCTATTGGTAAAATCAGACAGAGGGTGGAAGCTTAGACCCTATGAAGAACTGAAGGATAAATTAACAACCTGGTTGCAATTTTACCAAATTAATTCTCTATGGAACGAGCATAAAAAAACAGGGATGAGTGAGAAAAAGTCCAGATTCCAGGTGGAAATAATAGAAGGAAACTCCAAACTCCTATCTAAAATGTATAACCAATTATTAGATTGGGACACGAAGGACGAGGAGGTAAAGGAGGTAATGACTAAATGGGCAATAGACCTTGGTTATAACCTGGACTTTGACAGATGGGCGAAACTCTGGAAGAAGGACATGAAATTCACAGCATGTGTCGACCTTCGAGAAAACTTACAAAAAATGATGTACAGGTAGTATCTTACCCCTGTGAAACTAGGAAAAATGTACAAGACGGGGGACAAAACTTGCTGGAAGTGCAAGGTGAAGGAAGGAGACTTCCATCATATGTGGTGGTCCTGTGAAAAAGTAAAAAGTTTTTGGGGACTTATCTATGACGAACTTAAAATTTTTTTGAGATACACCTTCCCTAAAAAACCGGAAGCCTTTCTTCTAGGGATGGTTGGGAAGGAGATTAGGCAAGAGGATCAAACCATGTTCCAATACGCAACGGTAGCTGCCAGGATACTGCTAGCGCAAAACTGGAAAACCCCTAATATTCCAACCATCAGAGACTGGCAATCTAAGTTATTTGAATATATAGAGCTAGCAAGGATGACACAGAAGATCAGGCATCAGAAAAATGTAAAATTTATTAATGACTGGAGTAAATTCCTTACATATATGGAAACAAATTTAGGAAACATTAAAATCACAGTAGGTGATACATAAGTTTGAGAGGTGTAAATAAAGGTGATAAAAACACCCCGCAGGAAGATAATGTGGGACTACAACTCAAGCCGTTTTGAAGGGAAGTCAATCACTGTTAGGTGATGGGTGAGTGTATTCTTTGCTTTTTCTTTTTTGTTGATGTATTTGTTGGTAAGTTTGTATTTTTGTCTTATGTTATTTTTTGTTTGCTTTTTCTTGTTTTTTCTTGTGTTTTTCTTTTTGTTATTATGAAAAAAGTTCAATAAAAATAATTTAAAAAAAAAAAAAGATGTTGAAGTCCCCCAATACCAATAGGTTAGGGCACTCCAAGGCCCAGCCAGCCACCGCCTCCAATAGGCCTGACAGGGTGGCTGCTGGTGCGCTAGGTGGCCAGTACACCAGCCAGACAGCCAAGCTCTCCTCGGAGCCCCACACTAGGCCAACACATTCAATGCCGGGGATCGATGGCGATGGTAGAGCCCTGAAAGGACAATCTTCCCAGATTAATAATGCCACCCCTCCCCCCCGGCCCACATTCCGGGACTGGTGGTGGATGGAGAAACCCAGGGGCGCCATCTCTCGTAAGGTAACTCACACAAGCCAGGTCGACCCCCTGCGAGATAAAGAAATCTTGCAGGGTGGCGGTTTTGTTGCCTATAGACCTGGCATTGCACAGCACCAGTGACAGAGGTGAGTAATCCTTGCTCACCCTACCCTCGTCCCTCGGGGTGAGGCACAGATTGGAAGGGGTACGAGCATATCCATATCTCGATCCCCTTCGCCTATAACATCTGCCACGCCCCCCCCCCCCCCAGAGCAGCACCTAGCTCTCTCAGTACCCTGGTGGTTGGGTCATGGCTATTGATATGTTATAATTAATGTAAAAGCAGTTTTTGTTATTAAAACCTAGCTAAAGTTATTTTGCATTCTTTGTAATGTGTGGTCTCCCCAGCAAGCTCTCTGCAGTGCAACTAGTCTGCAAATAGCCAACATCTTTGGTTATGGGCCCAGCTGCTGAGTGGATGACTGCACATTTTTGGACTTTGAGAAAGATTTGAAAACTCCTTCTCCTGTTGGCATAGTTCTGTGGGTCTGGAAGAGTTCCAGAATGGTTGACCGGGTTCCAGAAGCCGAGAAAACTCTGATCTTCCCACAGCTGACAGATGAGAACTACAGTTTATGGTCGTTTCGGGTGGAGGCACTTCGGACCTCTCGGGAAGTGTAGACTTATGTAACTGATGACCCTCCTGACCCTGTGACTAATGCTTGGTCAAAAGGAGATGTGAAAGCGACTTCCGGGTTGGCGCCATCGCCGAATGGCGGACTCCCTCCGAGCTCCGGAGGGAGCCTGCCCGGCAGGGGCTGGTTCCTACCGCGCCGGCGACGCGGGGACCCTCAAAAACCATGGGCGCTGAAACCCATGGACATGGTGACTCGGCTGGCACCTTTTGCGCCCCCCCGACCCGCGAAGGAGCCTTTTTAAAGGCTGCGGAACGGGTGACGGGGGGGTGGTGCTTTGAGTCCTCCGCTTCCCCTGCCGAGCGAAGCCGCATGCCATTCGACGGAGAGCGCTGACTTCTTCTATTGAAAATTTGGACTTAAAAGAATAACCCTTGAGTAATTGGAACCTGGACTAAAAAGGGGGATAAATTTTTAAAAAATTCGAAGCGAGCGGGGGAGGCGCAAAAAGGAAGTCAGCCCCCCCCGTTGTAGAGGAGTTAAAGTAATGGATTTGACAACTAAGATCGAGTGCAACCCTATTTTGACAAAGTTACTAACTTCGCGATGGAAAATTATAAGACTGAGCTGGAGGAGAAAAGTGGAATTGAACTAAAAAACAATCCCCCCCCCCCGGAATCCTGGGAGCGATTTGTGAGAGCGCCGGGAGAAGAGAAAGAGAGGTTTTGACAGCTGTCAAAGAGCTGTCAAAGCGGAAGAACAAAAATGAGAACTTTGTTACGAGGACTTTGCCGGTTACATTTGTTATAAATTGGATACAAATTGTTTAAAACAAGGAATAACAAGTTATTTTGACTGGTGGGCGTGATCTGGAAGGGAACTGAGTTATTGCAATCCACCTAGAGGAGCTGAGGGATATTACAAGTATTGTTGGCTTGGAATCTGAATAGAACTTTTTATCTCCTGGGAAATTGCAGAAATGGAACACTATTTTGTCTACAGAGGTCTACACACTAAAGGAGACAATAGATTTATCTATTGAAGAATGGAAGGGACTTGGCATAATGTTTTGTTCCTGAATAACAGAGCCTCTGCAGAGGAATTAGAAGCTTTTGGAATTAGAACATTTGTGCAGGAGAGCAGGGGAAAAAAAAAAAAAAAGGAGGAGAGAGATCAACAAGAACAACAAGAACAACAAGAATTGGATAAAGTTGGAAGTGGGAACATTTGGGACATCCAGATTTGAAAGGTCTAAAGAAATAAAATTGTAGTTTTTACTCCTAAATATAAAAATCTGGATGGAAGAAATGGGCCTTTTTGAGATAGACTCCTTCCAAGATTGGACATTCCAAATTAAAGATGACTGGTAAAGGACTATGGTCTAGATAGATGTGGGAGCTCCAGGAAGACATCAGACGTTGATGAACATTGGGAACGCAACCGGGAAAGGGGAGAGGGAAATTTGGGATCCAAAGGGCGTAAAATTATATTTGATTATTTTAATTCTATTTTATAATTTTATCCTAATTAATTATATTTGATTATTTTAATCTGTATTGTGTATCAAAGGGGGGAACGCGTGGAAGGGAACAGGTCGATTTTAGGGGATGGGAAAATATTTTTAAAACTGGGCTAATGATAATAAGTTCAAAATCTGGGATAAGAACTTGCTGAATTTATTTGTAAGAATTGGAATACAAGAGGGGGAGGGGAGGGGAAGTCCTGGAAATATGTTATTGAAAATAAGATTTTAAATTCGGACGTTTTTTTTTATTATTATTTTGTTGTAATTGGAAATTTCTAATAAATATTATTTAAAAAAAAAAAAAAAGGAGATGTGAAAGCCAGGGCGATAATTAATTTGGCAGTCAGCTACCAGCAAGTAGTCTATATAAGGAATAAGAAAACTGCCAAAGAAATGTGGGACAGTCTTGCAGCAGTACATATTAGAAAACAGTCCCTTAATGAGGACTTTGCTGGTGTAGCTAGCAAGATATCTGCCGTTCCATCAGCACAATTAACTGTGAAAGGGGTAACGGCAAGATTAATGGGCGAGTTGGACAGAAGGGAGGCTTGTGCCGTAAGCACTCCTATTTCCAGAAATAATGAGGAACACCATATGCAAACTTGTGGTGATATGACTGCATTTAAAGCAGCCAAGCGTTGTTGGTTCTGCAATAAACAAGGGCATTTTGCAAAGGACTGTAGATCCAAGAGACTGTAGATCCAAGAGAAAGCGAAGTACCCCCAAGTCTGTTTCTGTTCGTCAATCACGGTCGTCAGCCCAGCAGCTGACATCATATCGTAAAGACAGAAACGAGCTGCAAGCTTTTCACGCTTGGACAACAGATCGTAAACGAATTAAAGGTGCCAAGTGGAATTCTTTTATTGTGGACTCTGGAGCATCCCAGCATATTTGCAAAGATTGAAGCTTGTTTATTTCTTTCAAAGAGTAAATTGGCAATGTACATTTAGCCAGTTCACAAGTCTTGCAGTCGCTTAGCAGGGGTACTGTTAAACTTGACTCTTTAAACTGTAGGAAAGTTTTGCTTCTGTAGGAAAGTTTTTGCCACCCCTCAAAGGGGAGTACAGGTTAAACATGTTTGCAATCATCTTGTTCGTGCCATGTCAGTCATGGGCAAGCCTCATTCCTTAAAAACTGACAATGCCCCAGCGTATTGTGCTAAAACCTTTGCTCAGTTTTGTGAAACTTGGAATATTCGCCATTTATTTGGCATCCCTTACAATGCTGAACGTGCCAACCGCACTTTAAAAACTGCCTTAATTCGGCAGGAAAATAAGGCCGGAGTCCCAGCCTCACTTTCAGAAAAGGAAGGCTGGTTGGCTAGTGTTCTCTTTACTCTCAATCATTTGAATGTTTCCGTACAGGATCATCAGTCTTATACTCGCCTCCAAAAGCATTTTCAGCAGAAAGAAATACTTCCAGCCCCGCTGGTCCGTTATAAAATATTACCCTCCAACGAATGGAGTGAACCAGTAAAACTGATTACCTGGGGAAAGGGTTATGCTGCAGTTTCTACTCCACAGGGTGCTCGCTGGGTTCCCGCACACTGCGTCCGCCTTTACCATGGCATGGCAACAGGCCTTGCAGGATCCGATACCGCAGTTCAACCGTCAACTCCAGATCATCCAGGATCCGACGCCCCCCCCCAGGACTCGCAAGCGAGGAAATCGTAATGGACCAGTGACGTGGGGCCAAATAAAATCACTTTCACTTCAAGCTGAACAGCTTAGACAGGAAAAGCAACTAGAAGCAACCCCTGGAAATTTGCTTCTGTGCCTCATTTCTTGCCTTAATATAAATTCCATGATAGTGCTCATTATCAGTGTTTTGTTTTTGCCCCTTTCTGCTTCTGCTCCTAATAGCGGTGGTTCCACACCCATAAATGTGTGGGAATCTTTTGCAAAAACCCTTAATGTTTCTTCTTTTTGTCTAACCCAGCAGGTATCAATAGGTGAAATTCTTGGCTCCTGCCTTATCCCTGTTTGTCATGACCCTCTTGATGTGCAAAATGATACCTGGTTTTATTCATCCCTACCCCAAAATGATTCTCTCCGCACCCTCGGTTATTCCGGTTACCATAACTGGGGTAACCAAGTGCGCCGACGCCCATCTCTAGCCATCGATTTGTTGACCCCATACGTGGCTTCCTTTAATGTCACTTGTGCCCGTATGGTCAATTGCACAAAAACCAACTGTGTGGAGATGGGTAAGGATAATTTTAATTGCTCCAATTATGTAAATATTTCCTATGTATATAAATACACAGAGCTGCCTGAAGGCTGGTTCTGGTCGTGCCCAGGCTATACAGTCAATTATATTCCAGCAAACATCAGCCATGGCACGCCCTGTTGCTTAAGCCGTTTGTCTATCATTTTACCCAAAAAGCATCATTTGTCCCGCTCTAGATATCGCCGCTCTGTGGAATTGACTAATGATTGTGATGATTCTGTTTCTCTCCCTAGCAGATCTGAATATATCTCTCTAGCTGTCTCTCTTTTAGGAGTCCCTGGATTGGCTGTACGGAATAGCAGGAATATTAACTCTTTAGCTTGCTCTGCAGCAAAAGCCTTGAATTCTACTTCACAAGCTCTTCACCTTTTGAATAAAGAAGAGAGTGAATTGCGTCACGGACTCTTACAAAACAGCGCTGCAATTGATTATTTACTAATGCTTCATCATTATGGTTGTGAACAAGTAAATGATATGTGTTGTTTCAATATTACTGATAATTCCAAAGCTATTCATATGCAAATCTCTCATTTGCAAAATCTCACACACCATATTAAACAGGACGTTGGATTTTCTGGCCTCTGGGAGTCGTTTACCCAGTGGCTCACTGGTTGGTTGCCAAATTTGTATTGGCTTCGTAATCTTTTTCAATATGTTATTGTCATAGTATGTATATTAATTTTGTTATGCTGTTTCATCCAATGCATTCCTGGTCTCATACGCCTTTGGTCTCAGTGTTTCTCTCCCCCTTTGCCACCCAATAAAATTATTGCTGCCTACTTTGTGAAATGGCAGCACCAACAGTAAATAATAGGGGAAATGTGGACGGATTTATTTTGGGCATGCGTTGGCAAACCACGTGTCCTGAAATGCTTTTGTCCCATTCACCCTGAAATCATATAGCAATATCAATGGGCAGACTTATTTCGGGCATACGCTGGCAAACCACGCATCCTGAAGTATTTTTGTCCCACTTAAATATTTTTGTCCCCTTAAATAAAAGAAAAGGGGGAGATGTAGGAAAGTTTTGCTTCTGTAGGAAAGTTTTTGCTTCTGTACAAACCGTTCTAGGTTGAGACATTTTCTCATCACCCCAGAATGTTCAAGTTCACACTTAGTTCATACAAACATGGCATTCTGACCTGTTCTTAATGCATAGTTGATCACATCTATGGAACGTGATTGATATGTTCTTTTAAGTCTTACATTATCAATCATTAAGTAATTGTTTTAGGTCTTGTTCTATTAATCACCAATTATAATTTAATTAGGAGGTTTTCATGCCTGTCTAGTTCTGTGTTCCCTTTCTCAGCCTTTAATCTATCAGTGATTAATACCTATATGTATCCTTTGCTTTGTACTTGTATTAACCAATCAGCAACAAGCACATATGTGGCAATGCTGTATTATTCAATAAAAGGGACTCCCCGAGACATGCTCGAGAGGATGCCTCCCATATGACACCTGCTACTCGTCTGTCGTTTATTCCAACCCAACATTAAATATTACGATAGCGAACTTCATTTACTGCCCGTCAGTGGATAATTTATTGTCAGTAAGGTGTTTTGCTCGTCAGGGCATAGCTGTGCGTTTCTTAAAGTCAATGTGTGAATTTTTCGATGGGAACAAACGTCTATTGCATGCCTGGGACTCTGATGGTTTATATAGACTGTATTTTCGCACCTACTCACAATCGCCTATAAATTTCAGAGCAGCACAGTCAAGCCAGGGGTTGATGAATGTACGGCCACATTCCGGGTGTGTCCATGAAGCACACAGACTTTTAGGACATCTGAATTTTGCTGATGCAATTAAGACAGAGTATTGTTAATGGCCTCAACTTAAAACCATGTAAATTCTTTATGCAATGTCTATCCTGTTGCAAGAATAAGATTAAGGTTGCATGCAAGGGTAGGTGCTCAGATAGGAA
The DNA here is from genome assembly GCF_964252035.2 of Podarcis erhardii. Taxonomy (NCBI): domain Eukaryota; kingdom Metazoa; phylum Chordata; class Lepidosauria; order Squamata; family Lacertidae; genus Podarcis; species Podarcis erhardii. The sequence goes on along the minus strand of NC_138506.1, from coordinate 20,587,396 downwards.
AGTAACTGAGCCATTTGAGCGTGTACATTGTGATTTAGTTGGGCCACTCCCATCATCATTAGGAGGTTCTAAGTACTGACTTACCCTGATAGACCAGTATAGTAAATATTGTTGGACTTATGCAATAGCTGAGAAGTCACAAGCATTTGAGAAGTACAAGGTTTTTTTGCAGCTGGGTAAAAACACACTTCAACAAACCTATTAAGAACCTGTTTTCTGACCAGGGCAGGGAATTTGTTTCTGAGGTTTTTGAGAATTTACTGGAAGTGCAGAGGACTACTCATGAGTTATCTTGCCCTCGAAGTCCCTGGCAAAATGGGCTTGTTGAACTTGTGCAGCATGATTTGCAGGCAGGGGTTAAAACTTATCTGCATGATGCTAGATGCCAGAGTTTTTTGGGCTGAAGCACTCAATGCTTTTTGCTATGTTAAAAATCATAGTTATCATTCTGGTTTAGATCTCATCCCTATGAGATGTTTAAAAAATGCCCTAATCTGAAATACCTATGTATTTGGGGTTCAGGTGTAATTATGCATTATCCCGCTAAGCAGAAATTGGGTGAGCGCAGTGTTCAGGGAAAATTAATGGGCTACCAGCAGGGGGCGTACAGAATTTACATACCAGCAACTGGCAAATTTCATATTACCAGAAGCATGATACAAACTGTAAATTGGAATGGAGTTGCTGTTTTCCAAGATACTAAAAGTATAGATAATACTGAAGAAGAAGAGGAAGCAGCAGCAGCAGCAGCAGGGAATAACAGTGATTCTGAATTAATGGAAAAAGATGAAAAGCCTGTTGAATCTGATAATTTGTTTGATGATTTAAAGTTACAGGCACCCGAGGGAAGGTTAGATTCTCTTGAGTTTTCTGACCGTGAGCTTAGTCTACAGGCATCTCTTCAGTCTGACAATAATGATTTACAACCTGAAACTAGTAGTTTACTGAGTCCCATTAAGTCTGAGGAGTCTAACTCTCCTTCCGGACTGAAACGTTCAGATAGAAAAAGACAGAAGCCACAACGTTTTCCAGATGAACATTTTAATACTGTGTATGCCAATAAGGCGGTTTTTGAGCCAAAAAGCTACAATGATGTTCGGAATTTACCTAAGCACCAAGCTGTAAATTGGTATAAAGCTATGAACTCTGAGATAGCTTCTTTAAATGAGCATAACACTTGGTCTCTTGTAGCACAAACCCCAGATATGAGATTTATTGATTCAAAATGGGTTTATAGAGTTAAAATGAATGACAAAAATGAAGTTGTAAGGTACAAGGCTAGATTAGTGGCTAGGGGTTTTCAACAAATTCCAGGCGAAGATTGATTTGTGTTATTCACCAAGTGTAAAATATGAAACAGTTAAGCTTTTGTTAAAAGATGCATCACAACATGAACATTCTGTTTATCTTTTGGATATAAAAACTGCATATTTATTTGCAGATTTAAAAGAACAAATTTTTATGCGTGTTCCTGAAGGTTTGGTATGAAAATTAAATAAATCCCTTTATGGTCTGCACCAAAGTGGAAGGAATTGGCACCAAATTTTAACAAAAGAATTGCTGGATATTGGTTTTTTGCAAGGAAAGGCAGACAATTTTGTATTTATAAAGGAAAGGTCAAACTCTGTAACAAAAATATGTGTGTATGTAGATGACGTGTTAATTTCTACAAAAACTAAACAGGAATATGAACAGGTAGTATCACAGTTACAGAAGAAATTTGATATGGTGGAATTAGGCATAGCTAAAAATTACTTATCCATGCAAATTGAGAAAGGCAAAAATGGATCTTTTCTGGTTCATCAAACTGCAAAAATTGATGATCTTGTTGAAATGCTATGTTTAGAAAATGCAAATGGGAAGGAAACGCCTATGGTGTGTGGTTTCACCTTTACAGGTGAAGATAAGCCATTTCCTAACAAAACTTTGTATCGTTCTGCTATAGGCAAGCTAAATTCCATTCAAAGAATCTCGAGACCAGATAAAACTTATGCTTTTCACTTTCTGGCAAAATTTGTGGAAAAGACCACTACGCAATGTTTTTCTGCTCTTAAGAGAGTGGTGATGTACCTTAAACATACCAAACATTATAGGTTGCAGCTTACGTCAAGTATTGACAAAGGTTTTGAAATTTTCTGCGATGCATCTCATGCAGTGGAACAAAATAATTGCAGGGGTGTGTCTGGTATGGTGTTTTGTTATAACGGGTGTCCATTTGAATGGAAGTCCCAGACACAAACCATTATTTGTCTCTCCACAATGGAGAGTGAATTATGTGCATGCATTCAGGCCACTCGTGATACAGAATTGTATCTGCAAGTATTTGCAGATCTTCAGATGCTAGTAACACTACCAGTAAAAGTTTACCTTGATTCCCAAAGCGGACCTGCTATACTGTGTTCAGAGACCAATACGCAGTGCACTAGAGTCTTAAGATTATGTTTACAGTTTGTAAAGAAACTAATTGCTGAAAAATAATTGTATTTCAATATGTTCCAGGTGACAATCAAATTGCAGACATTTTTACTAAAGCACTTCCAAAGGTTACACATGAATGACATGTACAAAATATGCTTTATGTTTTTGTTCCACAATAACGAACCGCAGGGGAAATGTTGAATGGTTTCTTTAAATGTAAAGGTTCATTATTGTTCCACAAGATGTGTATGTTTTTAAGGACCAGAGCAAATAACGTGACCTAGTTTTACAGCTGTGAAGCAGTATAGCGAGTGCTGCTAAGTTGTGCTAATTAAGCTGTGTCAGCAATTGGGTATAGTATATAAAGAGCAGCACCTAGCTCTCTCAGTACCCTGGTGGTTGGGTCATGGCTATTGATATGTTATAATTAATGTAAAAGGAGTTTTTGTTTTTGTTATTAAAACCTAGCTAAAGTTATTTTGCGTTCCTTGTAATGTGTGGTCTCCCCAGCAAGCTCTCTGCAGCGCAACTAGTCTGCAAAGAGCCAACATTCCCATCCTCTGGTAGTGTCACTAAGGGGTGAAACCAGCCAGAAGGGGCAAATTGGGGCATGCCGCAAGTGGTCTCCATTGAAAGAGTGGTATGGTCTGGGCATTGGACAAGAGCCACTCCTCCCAGATCCTTTTAACAGGTTACCCTTAACCGTGGAGGGGCAGGTGGAGGCTACAACCTCCCCTCCAACCAAGACCTAGGCTTACCCAATGCCTATCCAATTGAGTCATTAGCGGTTTGCCACCAAACCAATCACACCTGCAACCGACCATAGATCCCTTCCACTATGTTGTGCAGCCAGATATCATTGCCAGCATCTGAAAGGTATGCCCCGTCTCCCCGATAATGTGCCTCCCAATTAAATGTGATGTCAGGGTGTCAAATCACACAGCACTTGGAGCACTCCACCCTGCGACTGATGGCACGATTGGCCTGCTTCCGGGCCCGATTAAAGCTAGCAGGGTCAGGGCTGTTGCGCCACCAATGCTGTGGCCAGTGGGACCATAGAATATGGGGAAAAGATGCTGACAGTCTTTCTAAGTTCTCAATTACACTCCAATTAATGTCTATGGTGTTCCAGGGGCCGAGATCATTCTCCCTCAGCTGGAGAATGATTGCTTTGGCTGGGCTGTGTTGCCTGATCTTAGATGTGACAATGGGCATGAACTCCTGCCACTTCATTCCATGCCTCAAAAACCAGGATATCTGGATGTAGGGCGACAAACTGAGGATTCTGTCTCTCCCTGTGTTGACTGCATGGACCCTAGCCCACTGGGCTATACTGTGGCCGACAATTCAGATCCATTTTGGGCAAGTACCTGTGGAGATTGATATTATGTGGGGGGGTGTACTTGTGACTCACAATGTACATATTTCTTATTGGCGTTAGAATTAAAACAATCAGGAGGTGTAAGTCTGTCTGTTGGGAGGCCCCACGGAGCTGCCATAGTGGTGGCCCCGATTCTAAAGGAGTGGGTTGCAAAGTTGGCTGCCTGACCCCCACAGGTTGAACGGCTTTACGCAACACCTATGTAAATTGGTGCCTGGCCAGTTGCGATCAGTCTTCGTAAATGAATAACGGGCCAGGACCCAGGGGCCTTAGTGCCAAGTATCGTATCATGTCCTTGACAGGGCAAGGTCCTTTGTGCTGCAGTGCAGCCAGTCTGATTAGCGTTCCTCTGCCTGCCTGATCTGTCTTGAATGAGTGGATCCTAATTACTAGCTCATCCGGGGTGAGATTTATGTCTTATCATAACAGCCCATGGGAAAGGGGGTCACTGGTGCCCTCGTTAACGTATCCCCCAACTCTAAGGGCCCCCCAAAATGTGACCGAGTAAGTATAATAATAATAATAATTTATTATTTGTACCCCAGCCACTCTGGGCGGCTTCCAACAAAGATGAAAAATACACTAAAATGTCACATATTAAAAACTTCCCTGAACAGGGCTGCCTTCAGATGTCTTCTGAATGTCAGGTAGTTGTTTATCGCTTTGACATCTGATGGGAGGGCGTTCCACAGGGCGGGCGCCACTACCGAGAAGGCCCTCTGCCTGGTTCCCTGTAACTTGGCCTCTCGCAGTGAGGGAACCGCCAGAAGGCCCTCGGAGCTGGACCTCAGTGTCCGGGCAGAACGATGGGGGAGGAGACGCTCCTTCAGATATACTGGGCCGAGGCCGTTTAGGGCTTTAAAGGTCAGCACCAACACTCTGAATTGTGCTCGGAAACGTACTGGGAGCCAATGTAGGTCTTTCAAGACCGGTGTTATATGGTCTCGGCGGCCGCTCCCAGTCACCAGTCTAGCTGCCGCGTTCTGGATTAGTTGTAGTTTCCGGGTCACCTTCAAAGGTAGAGCGCATTGCAGTAGTCCAAGCAGGAGATAACCAGAGCATGCACCACTCTGGCGAGACAGTCTGCAGGCAGATAGGGTCTCAGCCTACGTACCAGATGGAGCTGGTAAACAGCTGCCCTGGATACAGATTTGACCTGTGCCTCCATGGACAGCTGTGAGTCCAAAATGACTCCCAGGCTGCGCACCTGGTCCTTCAGGGGCACAGTTACCCCATTCAGGACCAGGGAATCCTCCACACCTGCCCGCCTCCTGTCCCCCCAAAACAGTACTTCTGTCTTGTCAGGATTCAACCTCAATCTGTTAGCTGCCATCCATCCTCCAACCGCCTCCAGACACTCACACAGGACCTTCACCGCCTTCACTGGTTCTGATTTAAAAGAGTGGTAGAGCTGGGTATCATCCGCATACTGATGAACACCCAGCCCAAACCTCCTGATGATCTCTCCCAGTGGCAGCATGTAAATGTTGAAAAGCATGGGGGAGAGGACAGAACCCTGAGGCACCCCACAAGTGAGGGCCCAGGGGTCTGAACACTCATCCCCCACCACCACTTTCTGAACACGGCCCAGGAGGATGGAGCGGAACCACTGTATGACAGTGCCCCCAGCTCCCAGCCCCTCTAGACGGTCCAGAAGGATGTTATGGTCGATGGTATCAAACGCTGCTGAGAGATCCAGCAGAACTAGGAAACAGCTCTCACCTTTGTCCCTAGCCCGCCGGAGATCATCGACCAGTGCGACCAAGGCAGTTTCAGTTCCATGGTGAGGCCTGAATCCCGACTGGAAGGGATCCAAATGGTCCGCTTCTTCCAGGCGTGACTGGGGTTGTTCAGCAACCACTCGTTCAATCACCTTGCCCAAGAATGGAAGATTTGAGACTGGGCAATACTTGGCCATCGTGGCCGCATCTAAAAATGTTTTTTTAAGAAGCGGTTTAATAACCGCCTCTTTCAGCGGGTCTGGGAAGGCTCCCTCACGGAGGGAAGCATTCACCACCCCACGAAGCCCATCGCCCAGTCCTTCCCGGCTAGCTTTTATAAGCCAGGATGGGCAAGGATCCAGGAGACAGGTGGTTGGCTTCGCTCGTCCAAGCAGCCTGTCCACATCCTCGGAGGTAACAGATTGGAATTGATCCCACACAACTTGACTAGACAGGACTCTAGCACTCTCCCGCCCTGGCCCTGCTCCCACGGTGGAGTCTACTTCTTCCCGAATCTGAGCGATTTTATCTGCAAAAAACTTTGCGAAATCATTGCAGGAGATCATGTGACCCGTACTGGGCCCTGATGGCGCAGGTGGTTCCGCTAAATTGTGAACCACCTGAAAAAGTCTCTTGCTGCTGTTTTCTGCAGATGCAATAGAGGTGGTGAAGAAATTCTTCTTCGCCGTCGCTGTCGCCACTTGGTAGGCTCGACGTTGACCTGTGTCCGGTCAGATTTGGAATGAGTTATCTGCCACCGGCGTTCTAGCCGTCTCAACGATTGTTTCATTGCCCTCAGATCCGTGGAAAACCACGGGGCTGCCCGGGCTCCATGCAATCGGAGAGGGCGCTTCGGAGCCAAACAGTCAATAGCCCTGGTTAACTCCACATTCCAGCGGACCACCAGGGAATCAGCTGAAAGGCCATCAACATGGGATAAAGCATCCCCTACCACTCTCTGGAAACCATTTGGATCCATTAAGTGGCGGGGGCGGACCATCCGAATCGGTCCCACCTCCCTGCAGAGGGGATGGGTCACAGAGAAGTCCAGTTGCACCAGGAAGTGATCTGACCATGGCACTTCTTTCATTTCGCTTTTACTTAGTGTCAGATCACCAACATCCATAGAGGTAAACACCAGGTCCAAGGCATGTCCGCGGCTATGGGTTGGGCCAGACTTATTCAGGGACAGCCCCATGGAGGCCATGCTTTCCACGAAGTCCCGAGCAGCCCCTTGTAAGGTCGTGTCGGCATGGATGTTAAAATCCCCTAGGACAACCAAGCTAGGTGTCTCCAGGAGAACATCCACCACAACCTGAAGTAGCTTGGGCAGGGAATCCTTGGTGCAGCGGGGAGGTCGGTACACCAAAAGGAATCCTGTACTGCCCTTATTGCCCAACTTCCAGAACATGCACTCGGAAAACTGGGTCTTCCCAATAGGACGCCTGGTGCAAACTAATGACTTCCTAAAAATCACTGCAACCCCCCTCCCCGCCCACATGACCTGGGTTGCTGTGATTAAGAGAAACCTGGTGGACAAGCAGCGGCAAGGACAGGCCCATCTGCTTCATCCAACCAAGTCTCTGTTACACATGCCAGGGCAAGTCCTCCATCCATGATCAAGTCATGGATAGCAGTGGTCTTATGAATCATTGACCTGGCATTGCACAGCAGCACCTTCAGGTCATGTGGGTATCCCTTGCTGATTCTAGTATCCATCCGGTCAGGACCAGACCCGGAGCAATGAAGCAATAAATCTATCAGAAGAGGTTATGGGTCAACGCGAAGCGTGTGAGAAAGGGTTTGGAAGACTTTAAAAGACTGAACATCAGCTTGATCGACTGCCAAGGCTTCAAAGAGAGCAGAGGGCAGATCGGAGGAGGCTGACAGAGAGGGAGCTGAGAGCCACATCGTCCGGAGTGCCCGGTTTGGCTGCAGAGTGAGTATTATCGGCTACTCTTGCAAAGGTCAACAGAAGGGAGGCATTGGCTCAGCCGCAGGGACACGTCTTTGAGAGTTTCAATATCCCCTTCGAGAGACTCAATGGGAGTAACTGGGAAGATTGGCAGAAAAGAATGTACTTTTGGCTGGGAGGGAAGCAGCTTTGGGAGTGCACGCAGCAGGACCCCTTTGTGGCTGCCCAAGGGGCAGAGGCTGCTGATCAAGAGCGTGCAGCTGCTGCAGCCAAGAAAGATCAGAAGGCCATGCCCCACGTAGTCATGGCACTTGAGGCTAATGAGTTGCCTCACATTGACGGTTTGAGGACCTGCCACCAGATTTGGACTGTGTTGCAAAGAATCCACCAATGCACAACAGCAGGGGCCAAGGTGCATGTGTTACATGCCTTGTTTGAGAAAAGGCTGGCCCCAGGGGAACCGATACGTGAGCACATTGCACAGGTGCTGTCTATCTTCAGCAAGCTGCGTTTGTTCAACGTCCCTTTTCCTGAGGAATTAAAAGCTTCTGCTTTGCTGAGCTCTTTGGACAAGAGCTATGAGAACCTGGTTCTCACGATGGAGACTATGCCGATTCAGGACCTTACTTTGGATTATATTTCTGGACGCTTGATTGATGAAGAAATAAGACGTAAAGGGGCTGCTAGAGAGCCTACAGGCTGTACCCCTAGAAAAGGTGGGGGGGCAGCAGGGCACAGTGAGCATACTGTGAAAGCTTTTGCCTCTAGCAAGAGATGTTTTCACTGTGGCAGTCACACACATCTTATCCGTAACTGCCCAATGGAAGCACAGGGGCCCAAGGACAGTTGGAGAGGAATACAGCAGCTGCCAGGAACGCAGATAAGCTCCGCTTCTCAGCAGCAGAGGCGTGGGAAAGCTTCCAAAGGCACCGGACGTGGAGACAACAAAGACAAAGCATCATATTTCCACCTGGCAGCGTCAATGGCAAACGTGAAGGACGCCTGCGCAGGCCCCTGTCAGGGGGGCAGTGAGAGGGGGAATGTCGCTATGGAGACCCAGGAAAGTCAACAACAAGACTTTCTCACTGTAATAATCGACTCAGGAGCGACAAATACGCTGGTGCCTGTCAGATAGTAGATTTATTGCTCAGATAAGTCCTGGCGTCCAGCCCACTTCGGCTACGCAGCTCTGCTGGACTTCAAAGGCCACATTCCAAAAGCTCTGAGCAAAAAACGCAGAGTTTACGCAGCAGCAAGAGAAAGCTGCAAAGCTTCTTCAGAGCTTTCTTCAGTGTGCTAAAATAAAGTCCACTCAGGATATTAGCAGCTAGAAGCAGTTTATTTACAGCAGACTATCCATTATCTATCACAGCGAACAGCATCGTGAAAAACACGTCCTCTCTCCTCAAAAGCGAAAGTAGAGAAAAAAACAAAGACTGGAGACACTCGGAAATGACGCAGGGTCTCCCTCCTCCCAACAGTGGGCAGTGCGTACACTCTGAGCTGTTTAACCCTGTAAGCTCAGGTTCTCCTCACAGTGCCATCTAGTGGTCTTTTAAGAAATTGCAGGACAGTAGAAACTGAAAAATTTGTAACGATTGCAGATGGAAGCAGAAAAAGACTGAGACAGGCTTTTTCTTCTGTCCCTTTCTTAAGCATGAAGTCAAAGCTTATGCAGTGCCCGGTTTAACTAACTGTTTATTAAGTGTGCATGATTTACTCACTGATGGTTATCATGTCTCTTTTGCAGGTACAAAATGTGAGTTTTCCAAGGATGGGAAACACGTGTACACAGTGCAGTCTAAAGGCAATTTGTTTGCTGTAAATGTGCCTTTTTCTACAGGAGAGGATGACACCGAAGAAGCGAAGGGCCAATGTGTGAATGTAGCGCCTCACCATGGTTGTTCACATATTTGGCACCGACGCTTCGCCCATTTGAATTGGAGATATCTTCAGAAAGCACCAGAGCTGACACAAGGGTGCAAATTTAATGTTTGTGACAAATTTTTAGATTGCAATGCATGTAAACAGGCAAAAATTGTGACATGCTCCTATCCAAAGTCAGAGAGGCAGACCACACAACCCTTTGAATTAAGTCATGCAGATCTGTGTGGACCCATGTCAGTTGAGTCACTGGGAGGATCAAAGTATTCTCTGCTTCTGATTGATGATTTCTCGAGGTCTGCTTGGACCTTTGCCCTGAAAACTAAAGGGGAGGCGGTTAAAATGATCAGGGATTGGGTCACCGCAGTTGAGGTAACCTTTTCCACCAAAGTTTGTGGCTTTCAAAGTGATAGAGGTTCCGAGTTCACTGGTTCTGCTTTACAGGATTTCTTTAGGGAGAAGGGGATTAGCCACCGATTGACCGCTCCTTACTCTCTGCAACAGAATGGGGTTGCAGAGAGACAGAACAGGACGGTGCAGGAAGCTGTGTCTGCGATCCTGTGGGACGCAGGACTACCCCAAAAGTATTGGTCGGAGACTTGGAGATTTGTGGTGCATACGCAGAACAGAGTGTACAACTCTAGTGTAGGAAACACACCTTATTTCTTGCTGCATGGAAAGAAGCCCAAGGTACACTACCTTCGTGTGTTTGGTTGTGAGGCTTGGGTGCTTATTCCAAAGGCTCTACACAAGAAAGGTGAGCCAAGATCTAAAAGAATGATCTTTGTAGGGTATGAGCCTGGCTCAAAGGCCTGGCAGTTTGCGTACCCAAGTGGAAACCAGTCAAGGTTGGTTATCAGCAATAGCGCTGAGTTCTGTGAGCAAGCTGGTTGGAAACGTCTGCACGCTAATCCAGATGTGATTCCACAGCCGTTCTATGACTCAGACGTTGAGGAGGAAGAGGAACTTGTTGCAGGGGACCACGGTCCAGAGCAACAGGGTCCACCACAGGGACAGAGTCCAAGGCAGGGACAGCTCAGGATCCCTCAGAGGAGGGAACCTAGAACACCTCCTCAGGCAAGTGTCAAGTTTGAGCCAAAGAGTGAGCCTTCTTCACCTGCTGGACCAGCTGTAAGGCCCAAGAGGCGCAGCAGGTCAGAGGGGGAAGACACTGAAGTTGAGGAAGATTTAGCTGGACCCAGTGAAGCAGCAGGGTCACCAGGAATCACACTGAGGAGATCAGCGAGGACAAGGAGGCCTCCTGATCGGTATGACACTTCAGGCGTCTGGGTAGGTTCAGCCAGATGTGAACCTGAATCCTTCGAGGATATTCAGAGTTTACCTGAAGAAGAAGCAGATAAGTGGCACAGGGCAATGGACAAAGAGATGAAGTCCATGGAAGACCTAGGTGTGTTCTCACTCACAGAGTTGCCACTAGGAAAGCAGGCTGTGAGTTGCAGGTGGGTTTACCGCTTGAAACCCACTGACGCTGGAGAGCCACAGTATAAAGCTAGGTTAGTTGTTTGAGGATTCACTCAGAGAAGGGGAATACACTTCACGGAGGTGTATTCGCCAACGTCACGAGCGGAGACTCTGAGAACGCTTTTAGCTTGTGCAGCACAGAGAGGCTGGAAGGTAAACCACTTTGATGTGGATGTTGCCTACCTAAACTCAGATCTCCAGGAGGAGCTATACATGATTCCTCCTCCGGGGTTTGAAAACTTGAGGCAGGATGTTGTGTGGAGATTGCACAAATCCATCTACGGATTACGTCAATCTGCTATAAACTGGAACATGTGCCTGAATGAAGCCTTAGAAGAACTAGGTTTCAGGAGAAGTGTTGCTGATAGTTGCTTTTATTTGAGAGGTTCAGGTGCAACACAAGAGTATTTGCAGATTTGGGTTGATGACTTGTTATTCTTTTCAGAGACGGATGAACAGGCAGAGAAGTTTGCCAAAGAGCTAGGTAAACGGTTCAAGCTTAAACAGCTTGGTGCTGTCAAAACCTACCTAGGTGTCAATGTTGAGCGTGCACAGGATGGAACTTTCTTGCTCAGCCAGAAAGGCAAAATTGAGCAATTGCTTCAGAAAATGAGGATGAGTGATTGTGCAGGAGTGAGAGGTCCTATGGAGACTAGTTTTGTGAAGGACAGCCAGCAAGTAGAACGCGCTGTGTTCAAAAATACTGAAGTTTTTCAGTCAGCCCTAGGGAGTTTGTTGTACTTATCCCAGTGGAGCAGACCTGATATAGCGTTTGCTGTCAATCTGCTCAGCAGGGAAGCTTCAAACCCTAGTGTGCAAGCCTGGAATGGCATCAAGAGAGTTCTGAGGTATTTGCAGGAAACCAAAGACTTTTGTCTTAGGTTGCCAGCACAAGGAGAAGTCAAACTGACTTGCTTTGTGGACTCGGATTGGGCTAATCTTGAGGATCGCAAGTCTGTGTCTGGTCTAGTAGTGAAGTTTGGGAACTCAGTAGTTGGATGGAGGTCCAAGAAGCAAAGTCATATAGCGCTCTCATCCACTGAGGCTGAGTTTAGTGCTCTTTCAGAGGTGTGCAGAGAAGTAGAGTTCTATGCTTGCTTGGTACAGGAACTCTGCGAAGTGGATTGTCTGCCGATATGTGTTTTCGAGGACAATCAACCATGCCTGCGTTTGGCAGAGTCAGGTCAGTTCAAGGCTAGAACTAAACACCTAGACATTCGCTTTCGGCATGTGTGCCAGAGTGTTCAGGAGGGATTAGTTGCGCTGAAGTATTGTCCCTCTGCCAAGAACCTAGCTGATGGTTTCACGAAGCCACTCTCCTTCCAAAGACATGGAGAGTTTTACGAAGCTCTGGGTTTGGGACGACCAAGAGTCGCTTCTCCCCTCAGGCGCGAGACAAGAGGGGGTGTTGGGTGTAGTGAAGGGTTAACCTTCTGTGCCTCGAGCCTGAGAGGAGGGGCGTACAAGGGAAGTACGCCAGGACGTGACGAAAGCAGCTTGGAATGCTGTGAGCTGAGTGGAAAGTGAAAGCAGGTTATTGCGTCACTGCAAGCTGAGAGAGAAGGACGCAGAGAAAATGCAGCTTGAATCAGATGGAAATTGGAGTTTGTAAATACGCTATTTTGTTCCCAATAAAGAGATATTAGGATAGAAGAAACGTCTGGACTTATTTACTGCCCTTTCACACACAGACGCTGTGTAATTCTGCTAATTGCTTTACGACCGCTCCAAAGCCACACTGCGTAAACAGATACAGATAGGTAGCCGTGTTGGTCTGCCATAGTCAAAACAAAATAAAAAAATTCCTTCCAGTAGCACCTTAAAGACCAACTAAGTTAGTTCTTGGTATGAGCTTTCGTGTGCATGCACACTTCTTCAGATACAAAGAAGTGTATCTGAAGAAGTGTGCAGATATCTGAAGTGTATCTGAAGAAGTGTGTGTATCTGAAGAAGTGTATCTGAAGAAGTGTGTGTATCTGAAGAAGTGTATCTGAAGAAGTGTATCTGAAGAAGTGTGCATGCACACGAAAGCTCATACCAAGAACTAACTTAGTTGGTCTTTAAGGTGCTACTGGAAGGAATTTTTTGTTTTGTTTTGCGTAAACAGAAGCTGCGGAGACTCACAGGGGAAGCGTGGCTGGGCGCCAAACAATAAAGCAATAAATCTATCAGAAGAGTTATGGGTGCCAGTCCTGAATGGGCAGTGACAGATTGTGGAAAAGAACCCAGAGACTGGAAGCAACTCAGTGTTTCTCAAGCAGCTAGCTGTGTGAAGGCGTCGGCAGGGAGTGTCTGTTTGCGACCAGGAGCCGAGCAATTTCTTCAAGTCACATGTGAGTAAAGACTGCGTGGAAAGCTGAAAGCTGGGTGGACCCATGGCTGGACTTGGAGCTGGAACTCAAGGGGGAGCTTCATGTTTTCCAGTAGAGAAACTGGGAGAATCCAATTATATGTCATGGAGTTTACAGATGCAGGCATTTTTAAAGAAAGAACAATGTTGGACTGTTATTGTTAACCCTCCTGTAAAAGATGAGGGTAAAGAAGTAGATGAAGCAGACCAAAGACTGGAGGACAAAGCATATGCCAATTTAATTTTGAGTTTAGAGAAGTCTCAGTTATCTCATGTGCGAGACCTTGAAACATCAAGTGAGATTTGGAAAGCACTAAGAGCGATACACATTAGAGATACTGCTGGCAGCAAAATTACTCTAATGAGAGCTCTGTTCCGAGCCAGACTAAGTGAGGGTGAATGTGTTTCAAAATACCTTCAAAGAATGCATGATTTATTTTCACAGTTAAATGAACTTGGGGAAGATTTTTCTGAGCAGAGAAAGGTTTATATTGTGCTGTCTTCACTTCCTGAGTCATGGGATAATTTAGTGATGATGCTGGAGGCAATTCCAGAAAGCCAATTAACAATGCATTTCTTAACTGGGTGTTTACTTGATGAGGAGGAAAGACGCCATGAGAGGAAGGCGACAACCCCTCACCATAACTCCGGAAATGGGAGGTGGTCCAGTAAAAGAGATGCAACTGATGAGGAGTGGCAACATAAAGAGTTTGTTGACCACGCAGAGGAAGCAGCTTTCACAGTCAGAAGATGCTATTATTGTGGGTCAACCAAGCATTTAGCACGTCAGTGCACTGTGTCTGTGGGGAAAACACAAGAAAAGGGCGGCCTGCGTTTGCTGGGAAGCGAGGAGACAGGAAGAGTCGAGTCCAATATGTTTCTGCAGCAGTTCGAGGCACCAGTCACAACGTTGGACAGGACTGGGTTTTAGACTCAGCAGCGACAAACATTTTTGTTAAGTCTCCACAAGCCCCTGTAGAAAAGCAACCTTGTAAATCTGTAAATGTAGTACTAGCTGACGGAACAGTGCATGAGTCAGCTGGAAAGGGTAGTGTGAATATTAACTGTTTAAGCACCAAATTTACCAATGTTTTATGTGTACCAAGTTTAGAAAATAATTTGCTTTCAGTTGCAAGTCTTGTTAAACAGGAGTTTAAGGTAACCTTCTCTGGTTCAGGCTGTAAAATAGAAAAAGCTGGAAAAGTGGTTACAGCGTCACTAAAATGGTTTCTTTGTTTTGAAAGACCAGCTAATAAGTGAGTCTGGGGCATGTGTAATAGAGTCTTGCATGATGAGTGCCAGCATCTGTGGCATCATCGTTTGGGGCATGCCAATTTCCGCAGTATTGCAAAAATGCCAGAATTAAGTAAGGGAATTAAAATGAAAAAATGTTCAGTTTTTCTGGACTGCAATACCTGCAAGGAGTCTAAAAGTAAGCGGGGATCTTATCCTGAAAGTAATAGAATTAGCAAGAAGCCTTTTGCTTTAGTACACTCAGACCTTTGTGGGCCATTTGCAGAATCTGAAGGAGGAGCAAAGTTTTTTCTGGTTCTCGTGGATGATTATAGCCGGTATACTTGGGTATACTTGTTAAAACACAAAAGTGAAACTGGTCAACTGATTAAAAATTGGGTCAACTATATAGAAAGGCAGTTTTCCTACAAAGTTACCCAATAGCAGAGTGACTGTGGAGGTGAGTTCATGTCTGAAGCCCTCCAGATATGGTTGAAAAAATGTGGTATTAGTCACTGTAAATCGTGTCCTTTTTCACCTGAAGAAAATTCAGTTGCAGAATGCAAGATAAGGTCTTTGCAAACAATACTAGATTCTATGTTATGTGATTCTGACTTATCCAAAAAGTTTTGGGGGGAAGCAATTCTCTGTGCTAATTACATACAGAACAGATTTTTTCATTCTACCATAAACAATACTCCTCATTTTTTGTTTTTTAGAAAAAAACCTTTTTTGGACCGTGTTAAAACTTTTGGTTGTTGGGCTTGGGTTCACATCCCAAAAGGACAGAGAAGGAAAGGAGATCCCAAGGCAAAGAGACTTAGATTTGTTGGTTATCAAAGTTGGTCAAAAGGGTATTGTTTTGCAGTAGGGCGTGGCAAAGTTGTAATATCAAGACATGCAGAGTTTTGTGAGCAAGATGGTTGGGCTCATTTACATGGAAATTCAGAAGTTGTTTTATCTTCAGATGTTACAGATAAATTTGTGAAATTTGAGGAAGAAAAGCCACAAATTAAAGAAAGTTCTGAAAGTGATATTGATGAGGAATCAGGGGATGAGGGTCTCAGTACACAATCTCCTAAAGCTGAACCAATTTCTCCTGAGCAAGATGAATTAGAAGGGAAGATAGTTCAGAGGGGGAAAGTGCTCAAGTTAGAAGATCACAAAGAAGCAATAAGGGGGTACCTCCAGAAAGCTTTACCATACAAGAAGTTAAAACTGTTGATGTGAAGAAAGAACCTCATGATTATGAGGAAGTTTTAAAGTCACCACACCAGGAAATAGTAATGTGGAAAAATGCAATGAGAGCAGAAACGAAATATTTAGCAGAACATAATGTGTTTACTATTGAGCCATTGCCAGAAGGAAAAAAGGCAATGGACTGTAGATGGGTGTATAAAACACTTGGCAGATGGTAGTGTTAGGTACAAAGCTAGGCTGGTAGCATGAGGCTTTACGCAAAGAAAAGGTGAAAGTTTTGATGAAACCTTTTCTCCTACTGCAAGGAGTGAAAGTGTACGTTTATTGCTAGCTATTGCAGCACCTTCATGGATCACTGCCTTGCTGTGGTGAAGGGGCTTGAATAACTCAGAGAAGCTATGAGCTATGACATGCAGGCCACCCAAGATGGACAGGTCATAGTGGAGAGTTTTGACCAAACGTGATCCACCTGGAGCAGGAACCGAATAGCCTCTCCAGTATCCCTGCCAAGAAAACTCCATGGACAAAGACAACAGCCATATAAAGGTTATGACGCTGGAAGATGAGCCCCTCAGGTCAGAAGGCGTCCAACATGCTACTGAGGAAGAGCGGAGGACAAGTACAAGTAGATTCAGAGCTGATGAAGCGGCTGGGCCAAAGCCGAAAGGTCGCTCAGTTGCAGATATGCCTGGAAGCGAAAGGAAAGTCCAATGCTGTAAAGAAAAATATTGCATAGGAACCTGGAATGTAAGAACCATGAACCTTGGTTAGTTGGATGTGGTCAAAAATGAGATGGCAAGAATAAATATTGACATCCTGGGCATCAGTGAACTAAAATGGATGGGAATCGGTGAATTCAGTTTAGATAACCATCATATCTACTACTGTGGGCAAGAATCCCGTAAAAGAAATGGAGTGGCCCTCATAGTCAACAAAAGAGTGGCGACAGCTGTACTGGGATGCAATCTCAAAAATGATAGAATGATCTTGTTACGAATCCAAGGCAGACCTTTTAACATCACAGTAATCCAAGTTTATGCACCAACTACTGGTGCTGAAGAAACTGAAATTGACCAATTCTACATGGGTGGCGCTGTGGGTTAAACCACAGAGCCTAGGACTTGCCGATCAGAAGGTCAGCTGTTCGAATCCCCACGACGGGGTGAGCTTCCGTTGCTCGGTCCCTGCTCCTGCCAACCTAGCAGTTTGAAAGCATGTCAAAGTGCAAGTAGATAAATAGGTACCGCTCCAGCGGGAAGGTGAATGGCATTTCCGTGCGCTGCTCTGGTTCGCCAGAAGCGGCTTAGTCATGCTGGCCACATGACCCGGAAGCTGTACGCAGGTTCCCTCGGCCAATAAAGCGAGATGAGCACCGCAACCCCAGAGTCCGTCACGACTGGACCTAATGGTCAGGGATCCCTTTACCTTTACCTTTATGAAGACTTACAACACCTTCTAGAAATGACACCAAAGAAGGATGTTCTTCTCATTATAGGGGATTGGAATGCTAAAGTAGGGAATCAAGAGATAAAAGGAACAACTGGCAAGTTTGGCCTTGGAGTTCAAAACGAAGCAGGGCAAAGGCTAATAGAGTTCTGCCAAGAGAACAAGCTGGTCATCACAAACACTGAACAACAACTGTTCCAACAACACAAGAGACGACTCTACACATGGACATCACCAGAAGGGCAGCATCGAAATCAGATTGATTATATTCTCTGCAGCCAAAGATGAAGAAGCTCGATACAGTCAGCAAAAACAAGACCTGGAGCTGACTGTGGCTCAGATCATCAGCTTCTTATAGCAAAATTCAAGCTTAAACTGAAGAAAGTAGGAAAAACCACTGGGCCGGTAAGTTACACTCTAAATCAAATGCCTTATGAATACACAGTGGAAGTGAGGAACAGGTTTAAGGATTTAGTGGATTTGGTGGACAGAGTGCCTGAAGAACTATGGGTGGAGGCTCGCAACATTATACAGGAGGCAGCAACAAAAACCATCCCAATGAAAAGGAAATGCAAGAAAGCCACTTCTGCCCTGGGGAGGAGGTGGTGGTGCGGGCTTCACACCCCCAACATGTGTGCGTGGAGGCTGGCTCCCAGCCCCACGCGATCTGGGGAATCCTCGGCCGTGTCATCCCCGGGCCAGCCAATCGGCTGGCTCAGGGGGTGTGGCTTGCCTCTTTTAAGGCAAGCGCGGCCGAGGATTTCCCTCTTTGGCCGCTCAGCTGCTTTGGTTTTCTCAGCTGCTTTAGTTTATTGTTAGCTCTCTGGTCATGTTTTCGGAGTTTTTTTGTTGCATTGGAGATCTTCTGCCTGTTCTCTCCATTTTTTCTCCTTCAGGTTGCGAGGCCAGTGATCGCAGCACGTGGATCAGAAAGGACCTGGGAGCGCAATCCCGTCCGCTTTGCTGACAGCGTTTGGCTCGGAGCTCACTTAGCCGGGAACCTTGGCTGCCGGTTTCCCCCCGCAGCTAACAGCGCCACGACATGCAGGAATGGAAAGAAGGGGCTAAGGTGTGCAATCCCTGACCGCTTTGCTCTGTGGGCAGCTTCCGGCTTCGCTCCCATCCCGCAGGGATCCCAAGCCGACGGTTCCACTGCAGCGAGCTGCGCCTTGCCGTGTTTCCCTCCCCACAGCACCAGAGCAGATCCCTCCATCGAGTGCCTCCAGCACGCCTGCCCAGGACATTTGCACGCGAGCCGCTACAGCGCTCGTGGGAGGTGTAGTTTATCTTGGGGTTTTTGAACCTGAGGGAGGTGCGGGCAATTGGGGGTGAGTGGAGGCTTGTGTTTTAGCAATACGCCTTGGTGGGTGACTGTTGTGATAGCTTGGTCGCACATATCTGGGGGTTCCCATTGTGAGGTAGTCATGTGGCCCGGTTGCAGCGGCGGCCATCTTCGGTGAGGCATGCGGCACGTGATACAGTATCAACGCAGCCATTTTAGGTGTGGCGCACATGGCCCAGCAGCCCCAGCGGTCATATTAAGTGTTGCATAGCCTGAAGCTAGCATGTCACAGGGTTTATTCTAGGGAGGCACCAAGCAAAGTTAATTAATTTTGTCGGTTCACGGTATTTGGGGGTCACTTTCTGATACCGCTGGGCAACTTCCTTAATTATAACTCACTATAAAGGCAGGGTTTTAAACCTTTTGGCAACAATAAATTGGTTAGTGCCTTGCTCATAAATTATCCCTGGCACAGACTGTGTTTAGTGGATTGATTTAGCACATATGGTGGCTTAATTTTAAAGTGCTGTTGCCTAGTGCCTTGCCCTGTTGCAGATCTTGCTTAGTGGATTGTTTTAGCGTGTATGGTGGCTTATTTTAAAGTGCATTTGCTAACGGGTATGGCAGCTTAATTTTTAAAGTGTGTTTCCTTAGTGCCTTGCGCATAAAGTGCCTAGTGTTGTATTTGATAAGTGCTGTTTCGCTTGCACAGAGAGTGCTTTCTGGGTATAAGTTATTGTGTAATTTTCTGAGCTTCATACACAATGGCCATTTAATTTACTTGCTTTTAATTTAATTTTTAAGTTTCCCTTGTGGCAAGCAGAAAGTATATATTATTTCATTTAATTTGTGCATGTGGTTTGAGAACTTTTGGGTGCTTCTGTTTTAATTACCATTCTTAGGGGATTAAATTTAAAGTGTTATAGTGCAGTGCCTAGCTCATAAAGGGCTTGTTCCTCATCAAGCAGGGCACAAGTGGACCCGTAGTAAGTGCTTCGGGTGAATAGTTAAAATCCTGTTGTGGTGTCAGTTATAATAGCAAGGTCGGAACCCCAACAAAATAAAAAGCTTTAGCAACCTTTGAGCTGCTGTAGGCTAGTGTGGACAATACTGAACTAATAGCACCACCACAACAATAACTGTTTTAGGTGGTCAGTGCATAAGCTTGGTGGTGCCATGGCTTCCAGGGGCAACCCACAGGCACCCTCTCCCAATGGAGGCGGGTCCGGTATGCAAACCCCTGCCATGCCTTTCAACTTACAGGCCTTTGCACAATTCTTTTCTGCGTTTGAAACATTCTATCTACAATGCAGGCTGAGGGCCACAGGGTCCCCTGCGCCAATAGCAGGTACGCAGGATTGCATTCCAGACACCCTCCCTAGCAACCAGGAGTGCCCAGGTACATCAGCCTCCAGTTTAAGTGCTGCGCAGCCTGGGAGCAGCACGGGTAGTCGCCCTCACACACGCTCACAGTCGTCGCACACACAAAAGTCTAGGCCCAGTTCCACGGGTGGCAGGACACATTCCACTAGGTCTAATCGCTCTATTCCTCAGCAGCAGATTATAGATGTTCCTAGTATATTGCAGGAGCTACTGTCTCAGCCTACACCCACCGAAGGGGGATCAGTATCATCTTCAGAGGATAATGCGCAGGCACAACAAGTAACACCCACAACCGCTGAGATAACCCCTGACGTCAGTGAGGTGCAGGGAGGAAAGAGAAAGGCAAAGAAGAAACACACAGCGAAGAAGAGTAAGAAAAGTAAGCCTTCCGACACTGAGGATGAATCAGGTACTTCCTCATCAGATTCCGACAGTGATGCCCCCTTGGAGTCTGGGGGAAGAAATTTCTGGGGTCCCGTTATGGGTTCATGAGCGGAGGGCTAATTGCCATTGTAAGACATTTAATGGGTCCTTGGAATGTAAGGGAGGTGCTTTGGTGGAGGACGTGAAAACGTCCACTAATGTTTCCACTGATTTCATTTTGGGAAATCACCTATCCAAAAGGAAAAGGGCCAAGATTCTTAACGGGGATTATGTGGATATTTTCACCCTGCTTCCACCAGCTAAGGTCTCAGGGAAGGGGGAAAAGAAGCGTACTTACGGGAAACGAAGGTATAGGACACCACAGGCAGAACGCAATTTTGAGAACTGGCTGGACAGGGTTTCAGGTCTTCATGGGTGTAATTTGCGCATGTTACCCCAAACGCGCCATGCATTTAGTTGCCTATATGGCCCACGTACGAAGGGCCTTTGCTCTGGCTGGGGAGGCAGCCGCCTTAACGTATGATGAAGATTTCAGCAGAAATGCTTCTTTGCTGCCTACTACCCGCTGGGACCTGAGGGACCAGAACTATTGGATGGAGCATGTGGGTCCATACGTGGAAAAGAAGCCACAGGACTCATTTAAGTCTGGTAAGTTCGAGTCAAAACATCGTAGGCAGCGCTGGGAGTATAACAGAAGGACGTGTATGTGGCCAAACTGTAAGTACCTGCACGAATGTGAAAAGTGCCTAGGCAACCATCCGGCCACATCTTGCTTTAAAGGTAAGCAGCCCTTTCGGGGCAGCAGGGGGCACTTCGACCAAGGAAATCAAGGTGCCCCGGGACCCTCCCAGGGTGCGGCCGGAAACCAGTATTAATACTGCCCTCGGTCTGGCCTCC
The DNA here is from genome assembly GCF_964252035.2 of Podarcis erhardii. NCBI lineage: Eukaryota > Metazoa > Chordata > Lepidosauria > Squamata > Lacertidae > Podarcis > Podarcis erhardii. The sequence continues at coordinate 20,566,420 of NC_138506.1, read as the reverse complement.
TCACCAATTAAATTGCAACTGCTAAAAATCCTCCTTGATTTATACCCAAACAAGCAAGCCGCTAGGTACCTTTGGGAGGGGTTTTCCCTTGGTTTTAGAATCCCTGTTTCATTCACACCTAACTCCGGGAACCCACCAAACCAGAAATCTGTAAAGGATATGCCAGATATCGCTAAAAAGAAAATACATAAGTGTCAGGGAACTGCCATCGGAGCCAGAGGGAGAGAGAGGGCTCCAGAGGGATTCCGGAGAGCGTCCCAGGATGGGGAGAAGCAGCTCATCTTCTGAGGAAGGAAATCAGCGTAGCACCAGTGGAGAAGGGGGGCAGATGGGGGAATCGGCGAGGCGGTCCCATGACTCCTCGCCGGGGACCAGCGGTGAGAGCACGGGTCCTCCGCTGCCCACACCCTCCTTGCGCAGAAGGCTTCCGTGCAGGGAGAGTAGGCGGAGACTTGGCTTCAAAGAGCTTCTTTGCTGGAAGAAGTTCAAGAAACGCCCACTGACGGATTCTGCCAGCGATTGAGACAGCCACGGGCGAGTGGCTGTCTGGACAGAAAAGGTTCACTCAGGCAACCCAGCCAGGTGTGGCGCCGGTTTACGCACAAGCAACCCCTAGAACCATCACAGCAATCCGTTAGTCACTGACGTTGCTTGTGCGCAGCCCCGGAGAGGCAGCACGATGAGCCAAACAGGGACAGCCGGAGAGACGGAGCAACAAGCTGCGGTACGGAGTCTGGTCGAGAGGAACCAAGACTTGGAGGTGGCCAGGGTGGCTGGGCTGGCCTTGGAACAAAAAGGGGAGGTGCCACCACAATATGCTGACTTGAAGGAGGTCTTCAGCGAGAGGGAGGCAGATAGACTACCCCCCCACAGGCCCTTTGACTGCCAAATCAACCTACTCCCAGGGGCTCAGTTGCCAGTGGGTAAGCTGTATGCCATGTCCGACCGGGAGATGCAGGAGTTGCGGCAGTTTATTGACAAGAACCTGAAGAGAGGGTTCATAAGGGAATCAAAGGCGGTGGGGGGCAGTCCGGTGTTCTTTGTGGACAAAAAAGAGACTAATCAGCCCAGATTAGTCGTGGATTACAGGGCCTTGAACTTGGTGTCAGAACCCGTGACCTTCCCAATGCCCAGGATTGACGACATTTTAACACGGGTGAGGCAGGGGAAGATTTTTACCAAACTGGACCTCAGGGCAGCATACAATTTGATTAGGATAAGGGAGGGGGACGAATGGAACCAACCATGTTCACCCCCCTGGTGGCCAAAGGTGAGGGAAGATGTACGGGAATATGTACGGGGGTGTGACCAATGCCAGAGGGCAAAGGGGGAGAGGGCTGCCCCCACAGGGTTACTGGAACCCTTACCTACACCGGGAAGACCCTGGGAGGTGGTGTCCATTGATTTTATGACAGATTTGCCCAAGTCGAGGGGGAAGACAGCAGTCATGGTAGTAGTCAATCTACTGACAAAAATGTGCCATTTCATAGCTTGCTCACACGCGGCAATGGCAGAAGAGACAGCCAGGTTGTTTGTGGATCACATCTTCAGGCTGCATGGAGCTCCCTCGAGGGTAATCTCGGATCGTGGGAAACAATTTGCTTCCCGGTTCTGGAGGAAGCTCATGAGCTTGCTACAGGTAGAGGTGGGCTTCTCGATGGCGAGGCACCCGGAAACCAACGGACAAGCAGAGAGAGTGAATGGTATACTCCAGCAATACCTACGCTGCTACGTCAGCGAGAGACAGAATGATTGGGAAGAGAAACTAGCGTTGGCTGAATTTGCGTACAATAACACTGAACATGTGTCCACGGGAACGAGCCCGTTCATGGCCAATTATGGGTGTCACCCCAGAGCCTTCCCGGGGAGGGGGGAGGAAGAATGGAGTGTACCCGCGGCAGAGCAGTTTGTAGAAGAAATGGAAGCCTTGCACCAGCAACTCAAGATGAACTTGGAACGGGCCAAGGAAGTTTACAAGAGGCAGGCGGACAAGCACTGTCGGGAGGGGGAGGCCATACGGGTGGGAGACCGGGTGTGGTTGTCAACCCAAGGGTTACTCCTAAAGGGGGGGTGCAAAAAGTTGCAGCCGAGACTGCTAGGGCCTTTTGAGGTAACACAGCAGGTGAACCCCGTGGCATTCAAGCTCAAGTTGCCTGACAGCATGAAGATACATCCGGTGTTCCACAGGTCCCTACTTTCACTGTACAGGGAGGGGCGGGAATTTCCGGGGCGGGAGGGAGGAGTCACCACCCACCCACAGGTAGAGGAGAGGGAACACCGCAACCAAGCCACGGAAATACTCGATTCAAGGTGGCGAGGTCGCCAGGTGGAGTACTTGGTGGCTTGGGAGGGAGAACCCAGGTCAGAAAACACATGGGTCCCCGCTGAGTCGATTAATGACGGCTATCTGGTGGGAGAATTCCACAGCTTGTTCCCGGATAAACCAAAACCACTAGCGAGATTCTGGGAGGAAGAATTTGGAACCACAGACAACGACGAAGACTGTGGGTTTTCCTGCCTCCAAAGAGGAGGGAGGGGAGGTGTCAGAGGGAGAAGAATCAAACTGGGAGGCCCACCCCGTGGGAAGAGATCGGAGCGGGTGGGAAGCTGGTTTTGAAGCCTCAGAGGATGGTGACAGCTCCTTCAGGGGGTTCCCCGTATCATCGGCCGAGGAAAGGGACGAGGTTGAATCGGAAAATCGCCCTGGGGGTGGAGGGGGTCCTGGGGGGGAGGTGGATTTCAGGGAACTGCCATCGGAGCCAGAGGAGGAGGGAGGGCTCCAGAGGGATGCCGGAGAGCGTCCCAGGAGGGAGAGAGGCAGCCCATCTGCGGGGGAAGGAAATCAGCGTAGCACCAGTGGAGAAGGGGGGCAGATGGGGGAATCGGTGAGGAGGCTCCATGACTCCTCGCCGGAGACCAGCGGGGAGAGCACGGGTCCTCCACTGCCCACACCCTCCCTGCGCAGAAGACTTCCGCGCAGGGAGAGTAGGCGGAGACTTGGCGTCAAAGAACTTTTTTGCTGGAAGAAGTTCAAGAAACGCCCACTGACGGATTCTGCCAGCGATTGAGAGAGCCACGGATGGGTGGCTGTCCGGACAGAAAGGGTTCACCCAGGTGACTCAGCCAGGTGTGGCGACGACTTACACACGAGCAACCCTTTAGAACCATTACAAGATGGTATATAATGCCAGTAAAATTGGCCAAAATGTATAAAACATGTAATAAATGTTGGAAATGTAAAGAAAAAGAAGGGACATTTTACCATATGCGGTGGGAGTGTAAAAAGGTGAAAGGTTTCTGGGAAATGATATATAATGAATTGAAAAAGATGTTGAAATATACGTTTGTTAAGAAACCGGAGGCCTTTCTGTTGGGAATGGTTGGAAATGATATAAATTAGAAAGATTGTAAACTTTTCCAATACGCAGTAACAGCAGCGAGAATACTTCTGGCCCAAAAATGGAAGCAGGAAGAAATTCCAACAGTGGAAGAATGGAAACTGAAACTGACTGAGTATGCGGAACTGGATAAATTAACAGGGAAGATTCGATATCAGCGGGACCAAAAGTTCATCGAGGACTGGGGAAGATTTACAGATTATCTGAAAAGTATAAGTGATGAACATGTAATGCTTGTTGGTTTTCAAGAGACTCTGAAAAAAATAAGGAATGTTGTAAAAAAGAGAGTAAGATGGAGAGGTGATATTTAAAGGCAATAATAAGTTTAGAAATGCCTTAATAATATAAATGTAAACGGAAGATTGGCAGAGAAACTGAGGGAAGTAAAAAAAAATATGAATGTGTGACAAAATGTGATTGGCTGTATAAAACTGTTTGTGAAAATAAATAAATATCAATATAAAAAAAAGCACATGAGAATTTTTGGTTCTGACATGTGGGTTCACAGACCACAAAGCTCCAAGTTAGGCAAACCTGATTTGCATGGTATCTTTCTAGGATCTCAGAAAGGTTCTTGACACTAATACAATTAGGCTCACTAGAAGTGTTGAGTACAATGCCAAGTGGGGGGAGAATGTGGGTATTTTCCAATGTTATCCTGATGACAGTGAAGAGTCTGAGGATAAGCAGCAGCAAAACCCCGCACCCACTGATGAAGGTTCTGATTCTGATTCTGAAACTGAATCAGATGGTTCAGAGGATTTCAAGAGTGCTAAGGCCTCTATGCGACCCTCCGAAGGCTCTGATCGAGAATTGGAGGAACCACTGTTCACTATAGGCCACTTTTCTCCTAAGAAAGAAGGGGAGAGCGTTGAAGACCTACGTCTAATTTGCAGGTCTGAAAGAGCCACAAAAGGTAGACCTCCAAAGAGATTTGCTGATGAATTTGCTAAAGCAGCAAAAGCTGTAACGGCTGTTAATAGGTCCAAGAAGGTATTTGAACCTTCAAGTTTCCAAGAGATCCAGGCTTTGGACTCAATGGATGCTGAGCCATGGTTAACTGCCATGAAGGCTGAGCTTGATTCCTTAGAGAGGAACAAAACATGGGAGCTAGTTCCAACAGTTCTAGGGATGAAACTGCTTGACAGCAAATGGGTCTTCAAAGCAAAGACAGGTGAAAATGGCAAGACACAAAGCCAGTCTGGTTGGCAGAGGTTTTTCACAGGTACCAGGAGAAGACTATCACGAGACCTACTCACCCACCGTGAGATATGAGAGCATTAAGCTTATGCTCAAACTTGCTGCAGAAGAGAATCTACACATTTCTCATCACGATGTGAATACAGCATTTTTGTATGGAACCTTAGGTGAATCACTTTATATGCTTCCACCTGATGGCGTACAGGTAAAACAGGGATTTGTTTGTTCTCTGAAGAAGTCCCTATATGGTCTCAAGCAAAGTGCATGATGCTGGCACTCTAAACACACTGAAGTGTTGTTTTTTCTAGGTTTTCAGCAAGGTAAAGCTGATCCATGTGCATTTGTCAAAGAGGAAGGGCAAAAGAAGCTGTATTGCTTGTTTTATGTTGATGATATTCTTTGCTGTTGGAAGGATGTCACAATGTACAACAGCGCCCTAGCTCAACTGAAGGAGCACTTTGACATGAAAGATCTTGGTGAGGTAACCAACTACCTATCTCTGGAAATAGAGAGAGACCAAGATGGTAATATTCTAGTACACCAGTCACAGAAAATTGCTGATGTGTTAAGCAAACTAAACCTGATGGATGCTAACCCTGTAGACACACCAATGACAACAGGTTATCAGGTAGATGATACTGAAGGAGCATTTTCTGACACTACACTGTACAGAAGTGTGCTAGGCAAAGTAAACTTCATTGCCAGATGTTCAAGACCTGATGCTATGTTAGGTCTGCTCCACTGGGACAGATACAGTAGGCTACCCAGAGCTGACTGAAAGAGTTCAGTATTTTCGAACACAGTGCATTCTACTTGCTGACTGTCTTTCACGTAGCTCGTCTCCATGGGTGTCCAAATGCCTGCACAATCAGTCATTCTGAACTTCTTAAGCAGTTGCTCACTTTTACCCTTCTGGCTGAGCAAAAAGCTTCCATCTTCAGTTCGAGCTGCCTCTACACCCAGGTAAGTCCGAACAGCTCCTAGATGTTTGAGCTTGAACTGTTTACCGAGCTCTTTAGCAAACTTCTCCACATGTTTATCTGTCTGGGCCATATAAATAATATCATCAACAAAGACCAGGATAGCTTCCTGTGTCTCTCCTGACCCTTTAAGGTACAGACAGCTATCAGCAACACTTCTCCTGAAACCTAGCTTCTCTAAGGCTTCAATTCAGACACATGTTCCAGTTTCTGGCAGATTGACGTAAATCATAAATAGATTTATGCAATCTCCAAACGATGCCTTGCCCTTTGGCCTCAAACCCTGGAGGAAGAAGCATGTACAACTCCTCCTGGACATCTGAGTTCAAGTAGGCGACATCTACATCAAAGTGGTTCATCTCCCAACCTCTTTGTGCAGCAACGGCTAAGAGCATGCGCAGAGTTTCACTTCTGGAAGTAGGAGCATACACCTCCCTGTAATGCAGCCCCTTCCGCTGTGTGAACCCTCTGGCAACTAGCCTAGCCTTGTACTGTGGTTCTCCAGACTCTGTGGGTTTAAGGTGATAAACCCACCTGCTGCTCACAGCCTGTTTGCCAGCCGGCAACGTTGTGAGAGAGAACACACTTAGAGACTCCATTGAGCTCAACTCCTTCTGCATCGCCTCATGTCATTTGCTGGCTTCTTCCTGAGGCAGGTTCTGAACATCCTCAAAACTTTCAGGTTCACACTGAGCCACACCAACCCACACACTTGTGGCTTCAAACTTGTCAGGTGGCTTACCTCTCGTGGTCCGAGTTGATCTCCTCAGTGTGAACTCTGGTACCAACTCTGACCCACTAGGGCCAGCTAGATCATCCCCAGTATCAGAGAACTTCCCCTCCGACCTGCTGCGTCTTTTGAACCTCTCTGCTGGACCTGCAGGCGAGGACGGCTCACTCTTTGGCTCAGACTTGACAGTGGACTGTGGAGGGGTTCTAGGCCACCCCCTTGGAGGGGTTTTGGGCCGCTCCTGCTCTGGACCCTGTTGCTCGGGACTGTTCCTCAGCAACAGGCTCAGTTCCCTCCTCTTCCTCCTCATCTGAGTCAAGAAACTGCTCTGAAAGAACATCTGGGTTACCATGTATGCGTGTCCACCCACTTTGCTCACAGAACTCAGCACTGCTGCTTTCAAGCAGCCGGGACTGGTTGCCATCAGGAGATGCGAACCGCCATGCTTTGGACCCAGGTTCATATCCCACAAAGATCATCTTCCTGGACCTTGGTCCACCCTTTCTGTGTTTGGCCTTTGGGATGAGGACCCAAGCCTCACAGCCAAAAACATGTAAGAAATGCGCTTTGGGCTTCTTACCGTGCACCAGAAAATAGGGTGTGTCCCCTACAGCTGAATTAAACACATGATTCTGAGTGAACGAAGCCGTCTTCCACCCTTCAGCCCAAAAGTGTTGTGGGAGTCCTGCGTCAAACAGCATGGCAGCCACAGCCTCTTGTAGTGTTCTGTTCTTGCGTTCAGCAACATCATTCTGTTGAGGACTCTGTGGTGCTGTCAGTCTGTGACTGATCCCCTTCTGGCGGAAGAAACTCTGCAGTGCAGATCCAGTAAACTCCGCCCCTCTATCGCTCTGAAAGCTAACCAATTTGGTAGAAAATTGCAACTCTACAGAGGCGCGCCTGCTCTCCGCCCTCCCGCGCTCCAGCCTGGCCGGCCAAGAAGCGCTGCTGCGCTCGCCACTCGCTGCAACCGCGAGCGGGACTAGACGGGAAGCGAGCGAGCACTGCTGCTGCCGCCTCGCCTCCCCCCCGCCGCCTCCTGCGCTCGCCGTCCGGGCCCCGCGAGCCATGGTGCCGGGGTTGCCTCCCGCGGGCTGCAGCCTATGGGCCAGCTGCGCCTGAGCGGCGGCGCCCGCCTGCCCCCCGATGCCCCCGGCGCCCCTGCCTCGCCGCTGCTGCTTCCCCCGCCGGGGCGGAGGAGGCTGCTCGCGCTGCTGCTCTTCGCCATGCTCGCCTTGTGGCTCTGCGTGCTCTATTCGTGCGCCGCCGGGGCATGCGCCTCCGCCGCGCCGGGTCTCCTGCTGCTGCGCGGCTCGGCACCTCCTGCACGGCGGGCACACAACCCCGCGGCGCTCTCCAAGCTGCTGCTGCTGCGGGCGCCGGGCTCCAAGGGCCAGCTGAGCCGCGAGCAGGAGAACAACGACGAGGACGACGACGGGGGGAATAACAACAGCAACGGCGGCGCTGCCGTGGATTCTCCTCTCAGCCCCATCTCCAGCTTCCTCAACGGCTCCGGCACCAAGCGGCTGCCCCAGGCGGTGATCATCGGCGTGAAGAAGGGTGGCACTAGGGTGCTGCTCAAGTTCCTGCGGGTGCACCCCGACGTGAGGGCCGTGGGCGCCGAGCCCCACTTCTTCGACCGCAACTACGAGCGGGGACTCACCTGGTACAGGGATTTGATGCCAAGAACTCTCGATGGGCAGATCACCATGGAGAAAACTCCCAGCTACTTTGTCACCAAGGAAGCCCCGGCTCGCATCTCTGCCATGTCGAAGGGCACCAAGCTCATTGTGGTGGTGAGAGACCCGGTCACCAGAGCCATATCTGACTACACGCATACTCTGTCCAAGAAGCCTGACATCCCCACCTTTGAGAGCCTGACCTTCAAAAACAGGACTACGGGCCTCATTGATACCTCCTGGAGTGCCATCCAGATTGGCATTTACGCCAAGCACCTGGAAAACTGGCTCCTGTACTTCCCCATTGGGCAGATCCTCTTTGTCAGTGGGGAGAGGCTAATCAGTGATCCAGCTGGTGAGTTAGGCCGAGTCCAGGACTTTCTGGGCCTCAAGAGGATCATCACAGACAAACACTTCTACTTCAACAAAACCAAGGGTTTCCCATGCCTGAAAAAGGCTGAAGGCAGCAGCAAGCCCCACTGCTTGGGCAAAACCAAGGGGCGGACCCACCCCAACATAGACCAGGAAGTGGTCCAGAGGCTGCGGGAATTCTACAGGCCCTTCAACATGAAGTTCTACCAGATGACTGGACATGACTTTGGCTGGGATTGATGGTTTAATGCCGACGTTCTTGCCAGAGTTAATCCCCTCATTTCAGCTTGCTATCCCCCTTATATATGTAGATAGGTCTATATGTAAAATGTACAGAAATCTATTTTATAATAATTTATTTTTAATTCTTAAGCAATTAATTCACTAAGCTGCCTAACCACACTGTAGCAGCCCATAGCTGTGTTTTTAACATTCCACAGTGCTGAATCCTTACTCTGCTCTTTCTCTTTTTTGTAGCCTGGTTCAGTTTGTGCTGGAAAGTGCTTCCAAGTATCTTCTATGAGAAAAATTAATATAAAAGAAAGGTTGGTGGGTAAGGGAGAAAGAATTTTTAAAAGCACAATTTTATTTTCCAATACGGGTACTAGGCATTTTGAAACACTTTTGTGAAAGGCTAGAAATAAAAAAGAAATAATAAAAAAAATTGCAACTCTACCGCTGTGATCCAATCCTTAATCAATGCAGTGGCTTCCCCTTTGTGTTTTATCGAAAAAACCCAAGAGTTCCTCGAAAAAGCATCCACCAAAAGAAGAATGAATTTTGACCGACCCAGAGACTTTACCGGCATGGGTCCACACAAATCTGCATGGACTAGCTCAAAAGGCTTGCTTGTCTCTCTGCTCGACCTGGGATATGAACATGTTTTTACCTTGGATTGCTTACAGGCTCTGCAATCTAAAAACTTATCACATCCCTTTAATTTACACCCCTCTGCACACTCTGGGGCCTTCTTGACATAGGACCAATTCAAATGAGCGAGTCTCCTGTGCCAGAGATGGGAACAGCCATCATGTGGTGGGACGTTTGCACACTGCACCTGTGTTACCTCAGGGGGGTCATCACCAGCAATAGGCATCTCAACCACGAACAGACTATTCTTACACTCAACACTGAAAAGTTGCTTCCCATCCCTGGAAAAAGAACACATGTTATTTGCAAACTGAACACAGAAACCATCAGCTACTAGAGCAGACACAGATAAAAGACAGTTGGCTATTTCTGGAACCACAAAAGCCTGAACATCATTATCTAGGAATGAAAAATAAAGGGTTCCAGACTGAGTCAGTGGCCTTCTGCTTCCATCTGCCAGCGACACATATCTTCCACTTTGCAGTTCTGAAGAAGCCCAGCAGATGACACTAAAGTGTGCGTGGCTCCAGTGTCGACAACAAAGGAGAGACTGGCTTCCTGTTTGGGTTTCACAACAGCCATCGAGGCAGCCAGGTGGTACAGAGATGTTTTCTCTCTACTTTCGCTGCGGCCAGGGCCCTTGCCAGCTTTTCCACACTTGGAAGTGCTCTTTATCTGGTTGCTTTGGGAGACCACCTTGGGCCCTTCCTGTTGCGCCTCTGCAGGACAGTCTCTCACGAGATGGCCAGTACTTTCACAATGAAAACATCTTTTGGAGACAAAGGCTTTCACAGAGCTCTCCCAGCTTCTGCCTGCACCCCCACTCCTGGGTGCCCAGCTTCCAGAGGAACAGCCTGCGACTGCTTTCCTCTCAGCTCTCTGCCTCTCTCTCCCTGTCCATCACACAGATGTGTTGAAGCGTAGAAACAGCTTCCAGGAACGTTGTTTTCAGCCCTCACTGGGCTCACAGCCCCCTCTCAGTCTTTGGCTTCCACTGTGGCTTCACACACCCTCTCCAGTGCCTGCCAAGCGACCCGGGCCTCCTTGCTCCCCCCAAGGTGAGGCAACAGCCAAGCGTCCATGCTTGCTCTCAGCATGCCCAGCACACTCTGCTCCCTTTCCAGAGCTGCAGCCACTTCTGCCTCAGTAGCACTCTCAGCAGCCTGAGGTGGTGGGGTTTGCATGCATTGCCAGAGCTGTTCTCCCAACAGCCAGTGCTTCATCCTTACGGACCACTCTTCCCAATTGGGGCCAGTCAGCCTTTCAAAAGGCAAGGTGAAAGCCTTTGGAGCCTGCGCCATCTTTCCCGGGGCTTAGCTTACTCACACTTCTGCCGGCCGGTGCTCAAAGATGCTTCCTTCAGCTCCGCTTCACAAGCGAAATCTCGACTGCCTCAGCGTCTGGCAGGACTTGAACACTGGACATTTCCTTCTCACACTCAGCAGCAAAACGAACGGTCCATAACCTGTGAAATTTACTGCCTGTCCGGCACGCTTCCGTGGTGCAATAAATCTGCTTCCAGACAGCTGCATAGCTGAGCAGCGGTTGCTTATGTGTGAGAAGAAGGAAAAAGGGTCCACTCACTATTCTTTCTAACAGCGTTTATTTACAGCAAGCAGAACAACAAACAGTTCCATCAGAACTCGGACACACGCTGTATGTCTCTCTCTCCGCCAAAATCGAAAGTGCTTTCTACACAGACACAGACAAAGAACAACGCAGCTTCCGCTTCCTGGGAAGCTCCTTCCCAGATGCAGGACATTCAGGAGGTTTAACCCTTAACCACCACACTCCAGAGTAGCTCATACTATCTCATCCTTCCGCATGCTGTTTTGATGCTCTGCTGGGACGACGTGCCTGAGGCCTTATCAAAGGATCAGGTCATCAATTAACCGTCAGGATGCAATTCTGAAGATGAGCCTTATCAGCTCGGTTGAACGGAGATTCCGACAGTAAATGCACCAGGTATTTTAGCACCTCTGCCTTTGTAGGGGGGGGTGTCACGCCTATCTCTATTTTATTACGGAATGTCAAAAAATCTGACCAAGCCTTTTTATATGATCTAAGTGTTGACGGGGCAACAGATGCTAATACAATTTTCAGGACTTCTTGCTCCCAAGGCTCCAAAGGTGCTCCGGAAATGGTTGTGGCAATTGCTGTGCTTCTGGCGCCAATGAGCGTAAGTGATCCATCTGGAAATGAGATAGAGCATCCACAATGTCATTATTAACTCCTGGTACAAACTTGGCCGAGAAATAAATGTTTAGTTTTAGGCACAAAAGGACAAAGGATCTCAGCAGGGCTGCCACCCTTGGGGAACGCGATGACTGTTTTGATAGGACTGAGACAACTTCCTGCTTGTCTGTCCAGAAGCATACCATGTGATCTTTGAACTCCTCCGCCCACAAGTGTACCGCGACCACGATCAGAAAAAATTATAGGAAGGTGAGGTCACGCGTTATAGGCTTACCCTGCCAGGCCGAGGGCCACAGTTGCGCACACCACTGTCCTTTAAAGTAGACGCCAAACCCTAAGGAACCCACCACGTCAGACTGTACCTGAAAGTCAGCCTGAAGCGACAGATTGTTCTGCCAGAATGAAATGCCATTGTACATGTCCAAAAACTCTAGCCAAACCTCCAAATCAGACTTGACCGCTTTTGAAAGGCGCACCCTGTGCTGGGGAGTCTGCAGACCTGCTGACAACATTGTCAAAAGCCCTCAAAAGGGGCAGCCCGGGGACACCACCTGGCAAGCAAAGTTAAAATGACCTAGGAGCGATTGAATCTGCCTGAGGGTGACCTTCCTAAGAGGCAGCAGCTGTAAAATAAACTCCTTAAGGGCAGTTAATTTTTCTTTGGGTAGGCGAGATGTCTGCGCGATCGTGTCCAGCTCTATGCCCAAGTAGGTCATGGTTGTGACTGGGCCTTCAGTTTTGTCCGTAGCCAAAGGGACACCGAGCTCCTCTGCCAGGGATGTAAATGCTTGTAGTAACACTGTGCACTTGGGCCCATTACTTGCATCAAGAATAAAGTCATCAAGATAATGTCCCACCCCTTCGGAACCAGTTTTAAAGCAAAGAGCCCAGTCCAGAAATGTGCTAAAGGTCTCAAAGGCTGCACATGCTACCGAGCACCCCATGGGTATGGCTTTATCTATGAAATACGCCCCTTCAAATTAAAAACCCAGCCAATGGAAGTCATCCAGGTGAACCGGAAGGAGACGAAAGGCAGGCTCGATGTCGCACTTAGCTAGCAGGGCTCCCCTACCGAATCTACGAATAAGCTTTACCACTTGGTCGAAGGAGGCATACTTCACGGAACACAATTCCTGTGGTATTGCATCTTTAACCGAACTCCCCTTTGGATAGGAAAGGTTGTGTATCATGCGGTATTCTCCCGGGGCCTTCTTAGGGACAATTCCTAACGACGAAATGTGTAAACCCTCGAACAGAGGTTCCATGAAGAGGCCAGCTACCCTCCCAGCCATAATTTCCTTATTGTGATGGTTCTAGGGGTTGCTTGTGCGTAAACCGGCGCCACACCTGGCTGGGTTGCCTGAGTGAACCTTTTCTGTCCGGACAGCCACTCACCCGTGGCTGTCTCAATCGCTGGCAGAATCCGTCAGTGGGCGTTTCTTGAACTTCTTCCAGCAAAGAAGCTCTTTGACGCCTAGTCTCCGCCTACTCTCCCTGCACAGAAGCCTTCTGCGCAAGGAGGGTGTGGGCAGCGGAGGACCTGTGCTCTCACCACTGGTCCCCGGCGAGGAGTCATGGGACCACCTCGCTGATTCCCCCATCTGCCCCCCTTCTCCACTGGTGCTACGCTGATTTCCTTCCCCAGAAGATGGGCTGCTTCTCCCCATCCCGGGATGCTCTCCGGAATCCCTCTGGAGCCCCCTCTCTCCCTCTGGCTCCGATGGCAGTTCCCTGACATCCACCTCCTCCCCAGGACCCCCTCCACCCCCGGCGTGATTTTCCGATACAACCTCCTCTCTTTCCTCGGCCGACGATGCGGGGAATCCCCTGAAGGAGCTGTCACCATCCTCTGAGGATTCAAAACCAGCCTCCCACCCGCTCAGATCTCTCCCCGCGGGTTGGACCTCCCAGTCCGATTCTTCTCCCTCTGACACCTCCCCTCCCTCCTCTTCGGAGGCAGGAAAACCCACAAAGTCCCCTTCGTCGTCTGTGGGTCCAAATTCTTCCTCCCATAATCTAGCTGGTGGTTTTGGCTTATCCGGGAACAAACTGTGGAATTCTTCCACCAGATACCCGTCATTGATAGATTCAGCGGGGACCCACGTGTTTTCCGACCTGGGTTCTCCCTCCCAAGCTACCAAGTACTCCACCTGGCGACCTCGCCACCTTGAATCGAGTATTTCCATGGCTTGGTTGCGGTGTTCCCTCTCCTCTACCCACGGGTGGGTGGTGACTCCTCCCTCCCGCCCTGGAAATTCCCGTCCCTCCCTGTACGGTGAAAGTAGGGACCTATGAGGAAATTATATACACAAGGGCCAGTAAACGAACAAGAAATTGAAGAATTCCTTAGAAACTATGGACTACCAAAAATTTCAGAACAAAATAAAAGGATCTTGAATGAGAAATTAACAGAACAAGAGATAGAGGGTGCCATTCAGAATATGCAACTGGGAAAATCACCAGGACCAGATGGTTTGACTGCCAGATACTACAAGGATTGGTTAATACAACCATTAAAGGAAGTTTGCAATGAAATTATGGAGGGGAAAAAGGCACCTGAATCGTGGAAAGAGGCTTTCATCTCACTTATACCGAAAACAGAGACTGAAAAAAACCAGGTTAAAAACTACCGCCCTATATCTTTACTAAATGTGGATTATAAAATTTTTGCAGACATTTTGGCAAAAAGATTGAAGAGAGTGTTATTAGGGGAGATTCATAAGGACCAAACTGGCTTTCTCCCAGGGAGGCATATGTCAGACAATGTGAGGAACATTATCGATATTTTGGAGCTGTTAGAAGTTGACATTAATAGAAAGGCTGTTTTAATTTTCGTGGATGCGGAGAAAGCCTTTGACAACATTTGTTGGAGCTTTATGAAAAAGAATCTCCAAGGGATGGGGGTAGGCCAAGGTTTTGAAAACGGTATAGGTGCAATATATTCGGAACAAAAAGCAAAGTTAATTGTAAACAATGTGGTAACGGAAGAAATACCTATAGAAAAAGGTACACGACAGGGTTGCGCAATATCCCCCCTGCTTTTTATATCAGTCCTGGAGGTTTTGTTAAATATGATTAGAAGGGACCAGTTGGTTAAAGGAGTTCAGGTCGGAGCCAGACATTATAAATTAAGAGCATTTGCAGATGACCTAGTTTTGACTTTGCAACAGCCAGACACTAGTACTAAAAGAGTGTTAGAACTAATTGAAATATTTGGTCAAGTAGCAGGATTTAAATTGAATAAACAGAAAACAAAGGTTTTGGAGAAAAATTTAACAATGGAAGAAAGAGAGAGGTTTCAGAGTGAAACAGGTTTGAAAATAACGAAAAAAGTGAAATACCTGGGGGTAAACTTAACATCTAAGAATGTGAATTTATTTAAAGACAATTATGAAAAATGTTGGTCAGAAGTAAAGAAAGATTTAGAAACATGGTCAAGGTTGAAACTGTCCTTGTTAGGTCGAATTGCTACTATTAAGATGAATGTATTGCCTAGAATGCTATTTTTGTTTCAGACCTTACAAATTCTGGACAAGATGGACAAGATGGATTGTTTCAAGAGGTGGCAGAAAGATATATCAAAATTTGTCTGGCAGGGCAAAAAGCCCAGAATAAAGTTTAAGATTTTAACTGATGCAAAAGATAGAGGGGGGTTTGCCCTGCCGGACTTAAGATTATATTACGAAGCAGCAGCTTTCTGCTGGCTGAAAGACTGGCTACTTCTTGAGAACACAGACATCTTAGATTTGGAAGGATATGATAATTGTTTTGGTTGGCATGCATACTTATGGTATAACAAGGCAATGGTGTACAAAGGTTTTAAAAACCATATTGTTAGAAAAGCATTATATAATGTTTGGAGCAGATACAAAGACCTATTGGAAAGTAAAACTCCCAGGTGGTTGTCACCAATGGAAGCCAAGGGGGTGAAAAAACTTAATATGGATTCTAAATGGCCAAAATATTGTGAAATCTTAGAATATGAAGGTGAAAGGGTTAAGCTTCAGAGTTATGAAAAACTAAAGTCCAAAGTTCGAGATTGGCTGCATTACCACCAGATAAATGAGACATTTAAAGAGGACAGGAAAATAGGATTTCAGAAGGAGAGGTCAAAGTTAGAAACGGAACTGTTAGAACCCAATACTAAGAATCTGTCAAGAATGTATAATTTGCTGCTTAAATGGAATACACAGGAGGAAACGGTGAAATCAGCTATGATTAAATGGGCACAGGATATCGGTCATGACATTATGTTTGCTGACTGGGAACAGTTATGGACCACTGGTGTTAAGTTCACGGCATGTAATGCCTTAAAAGAAAATATAATGAAAATGATCTACAGGTGGTACATGACCCCAGTCAAGCTTGCAAAAATTTATCATTTGCCCAATAATAAATGTTGGAAATGTAATGAGAATGAAGGTACCTTCTATCACCTATGGTGGACCTGCCCGAGGGTGAAAGCATTCTGGGAAATGATCTATAATGAAATTAAGAAAGTCCTTAAATGGACATTTACTAAGAAACCAGAGGCTTTTCTCCTGGGCATGGTTGGCCAATTGGTGCCAAAGAAAGATAGGATTTTCTTTATGTATGCTACTACTGCAGCAAGAATTCTTCTGGCAAAGTATTGGAAGATGCAAGAACTACCTACTCTGGAAGAATGGCAGACAAAGGTGATTGACTTCATGGGACTGGCAGAGATGACCGGCAGAATTCGTGACCAGGGGAAAGAGGCAGTGGAAGAAGACTGGAAGAAATTTAAAATATATCTTAAAAACTGTTGTAAAATTGAGGAGTGTTAAGATGTCAAGGGGTAAGAAGCAGAGAATTACAGCTGTAACCAACAAATTTATGGGAATTTAATGAAGGGAACTAAATGGATAAATTGACTAAAGGGTTGCTAAAAAAATTCTTTCTAAAATAAGGATGCAGCGAAAGGGAGGTATGGGGAAGTCGATTGAAAGAAGTTACAAGAAAATAAGATTATGAATTTATTTATGTTTGATTTGTTTATGTTTGTTTGTGTTTTGTGATGTGTTTGTCCTTTAATTATGTGTTTTAAAAATTGAATAAAAATTATTTAAAAAAAGAAAAAAAAGAAAGTAGGGACCTATGGAACACCGGATGTATCTTCATGCTGTCAGGCAACTTGAGTTTGAATGCCACTGGGTTCACCTGCTGTATTACCTCAAAAGGCCCCAGCCGCCTCGGCTGCAACTTCTTGCACCCTCCCTTTAGGGGTAAACCTTGGGTTGACAACCACACTTCCTTGGCCCGCTCCAAGTTCATCTTGAGTTGCTGGTGCAAGGCCTCCATTTCCTCCACAAATTGCTCAGCTGCCGGTACACTCCATCCTTCCTCCCCCCTCCCCGGGAATGCCCTGGGGTGACACCCATAATTGGCCATGAACGGGCTCATTCCCATGGACACATGTTCAGCGTTATTGTACGCAAATTCAGCCAAAGCTAATTTCTCTACCCAGTCGTTCTGTCTCTCGCTGACGTAGCAGCGTAGGTATTGCTGGAGTATACTGTTCGCTCTTTCTGCTTGTCCGTTGGTTTCTGGATGCCTCGCTGTCGAGAAGCTCACCTCGACCTGTAGCAAGCTCATGAGCTTCCTCCAGAACCTGGAAGTAAATTGTTTCCCGCGATCCGAGATTACCCTCGAGGGAGCTCCATGCAGTCTGAAAATGTGATCCACAAACAACCTGGCTGTCTCCTCTGCCATTGCCGCGTGTGAGCAAGCTATGAAATGGCACATTTTTGTCAGTAGATTGACTACTACCATGACTGCTGTCTTCCCCCTTGACTTGGGCAAATCTGTCATAAAATCAATGGACACCACCTCCCAGGGCCTTCCCGGTGTAGGTAAGGGTTCCAGTAACCCTGCGGGGGCAGCCCTCTCCCCCTTTGCCCTCTGGCATCGGTCGCACCCTTTTACATCTTCCCTCACCTTTGGCCACCAGAACTGCCTGGTGATGAGCAGCATGGTCTTGTGCTGTCCAAAGTGTCCAGCTGTTGGGTTGTCATGGAGTTCTTTGAGTACCTTCCCCCTCAAGGTCTCCCCTGGTACATACAGTGCCCCCTTATAGTACAGTAGCCCTTCTTTTTCCTCAAACCCTCCATGGTCTTCCCTTCCATCCCAGAGTTCCCTGATTTTCGCTTGAGCGAACGCGTCGTCTCTGGTAAGCCCAGCCAGTTCTCGTTTCCCAACCAATGCTCCCCCCCACACCCATCTGTCCTCGGGAAACATGTGTCGGATCTCCGGCGGTCCCTCTCCTTCCATGTACTCCGGCTTCCTGGAGAGAGCATCCGCTCTTACGTTTTCCTCTCCCGGCACGTATCGTATCTCGAAGGAAAACTTCGAGAACTCCTGAGCCCATCAAATCTGTCTCTGGTTGAGTACTCGCGCGGTCCGCCAGTATTCCAAGTTCTTGTGGTCAGTACAGACCTGGATCTTGTGCCGTGCCCCTATCAACAGATGTCTCCATTGCCGAAAAGCCGCATAGATTGCCAGCAGTTTGCGGTCATACACGGTATAGTTTTGCTCCGACTTGCTCAGCTTCCTTGAGAAAAAGGCATACGGCCTCCAGCCCTGCTTGGCCCCCGGCTGCAAAAGGACCGCCCCGACGGCTCGGTCGGACGCGTCCGTCTCCAGTCTCATGGGCTTCTCCAGATCAACGTGCAGGAGCTGCTCCTCCGAAGCAAACGCCTTCTTCACTCTTTCAAAGGATTGCTGGGCACTTTCTGTCCACCCTTCTTTTTGCTACTGAGACAATCTGTGATGGGCGCGGTCAAGTGAACGAAGTTCTTTATGAACTTCCTGTAGAAGTTGCTGAACCCTAAGAACCTCTGCACATCCCTCCGGGTTTTGGGGGCCTTCCATTCCAGCACTGCCTTCACCTTGCTTGGGTCCATAGCTAGGCCCTTGTCTGACAACTTGTATCCCAGAAACTCAACCTCTCTGGCGTGAAATTGGCATTTTTCCAGCTTGACCCACAACTGCTGCTTCTGCAGTCTCTGTAGTACTTCCCTGACATCCCTGACGTGTTGCTCCTCATTGTCCGAATAGATCAAGACGTCATCCAAAAAGGCTACACAATTCTTGTACAGCAGGGGCCCCAACACGTGGTGCATGAACGCTTGAAAGCAGGTGGAGCCCGATTGTAATCCAAATGGCATGACTAAGTACTCAAAAGCCCCTAGGGGGGTGAACATGGTAGTTTTCCATTCGTCCCCCTCCCTTATCCTAATCAAATTGTATGCTCCCCTAAGATCCAGCTTGGTAAAAATTTTCCCCTGTCTCCCCCGTGTTAAAATGTCATCAATCCTGGGCATTGGGAAGGTCACGGGTTCTGAGACCAGGTTTAGGGCCCTGTAATCCACTACAAGTCTGGGCTGATTAGTGTCCTTTTTGTCCACAAAGAACACCGGACTGCCCCCACCGCCTTTCATTCCCTTATGAATCCCCTCTTCAGGTTCTTGTCAATAAATTGCCGCAACTCCTGCATCTCCCGGTCGGACATGATGCACAGCTTACCCATCGGCAGCTGAGCCCCTAGGAGTAAGTTGATTTGGCAGTCAAAGGGCCTATGGGGGGGTAGTCTATCTGCCTCCCTCTCGCTGAAGACCTCCTTCAAGTCAGCATATTGTGGTGGCACCTCCCCTTTTTGTTCCAAGGCCAGCCCAGCCACCCTGGCCACCTCCAAGTCTTGGTTCCTCTTGACCAGACTCCGCACCGCAGCTTGTTGCTCCGTCTCTCCGGCTGTCCCTGTTTAGTGTCCTTTTTGTCCACAAAGAACACCGGACTGCCCCCCACCGCCTTTCATTCCCTTATGAATCCCCTCTTCAGGTTCTTGTCAATAAATTGCCGCAACTCCTGCATCTCCCGGTCGGACATGGTGTACAGCTTACCCACCGGCAGCTGAGCCCCTAGGAGTAAGTTGATTTGGCAGTCAAAGGGCCTATGGGGGGGTAGTCTATCTGCCTCCTTCTCGCTGAAGACTTCCTTCAGGTCCGCATATTGTGGTGGCACCTTCCCTTTTTGTTCCACGGCCATCCCAGCCACCCTGGCCACCGTCATTCTTAGGTTCTCTCCCCCCCCCCCAGACAGTGTTCCAAGCAATAAGCTGACCCAAAGGTAACTGACCGCTGATGCCATGACACTACTGGATCATGCCGTGCTAGCCAGCTCATTCCCAGTATTATTGGGGGTCCTGCCAGTGTGGCCACGTGAAAGGCGATGGTCTCCGTGTGCCTGGAAACCCTCATTCGCATTGGCGGGGTCTGGTGTGTCACTCCCCCCCCCCCAGAAGTTCCCTGCCATCAATGGTGGTCACCTGCAAGGGAAAATCTAGGGGCAGTAGGTGGAGTTGGTGCTCCAGAGCGAAGTCCCTGTTGAAGAAATTACATGAGCTGCCTGAATCCAGCAGCCCCTTAACTTTGACGGGGTGCCCATTTGGGAGTTCTAGAACCACTTCTATGGCTATAGCTGCCTTGGGAGGGTCAGGCTGGGGCACTTCTATTGGTTGCTGGCCTGGCTGCTGCCCCCGCTGGTTGGCAGCCAGGCGTTGTCGTTTCCCTGCGCCTGCCCTTCCTCCCCCTTCTCCTCACAGCCAGCAGCCCCCACCATGCCTTGCCAGGCCTTTCTTTGAGGGCAGACCTTAGCAAAATGTCCTGCTCGTTGACAGAGGAAACACTTCTTGGTAGTTTTCCAATCCTTCCCCTCCCTTTTGCGACCTTCACTGGAGTTTGAAACCTCGCGTGCGCGCGCGCGCCATCAATTTCCATCGGCTCCGCCGCTTGGGAAGGCTGTCTCGGTATCTCAGGAATGCGGTAGTCATGGCAACGTTTCCCTCTCCCTTCGCGCTTCTCCTGAGCCCGCGCTTCCTGGCGTACGCCAATAGCAAGCACAGCCTTGGTCAGTTCATCCATAGACCGTGGGCGGGGTGCGCGGGACAACTCGTCCTTTACTGTTGGGGACAGCCCCTCCTCAAACAACATTTGAATCGGTTCAGAGTCCAGATCCCACCCGAGCCGGTGGATTAACATCGCAAATCACGACCAGTAGTCTCTGACGGACTGGCTTGGCTCCCCTGCCTGCACCCCATCAGTTCCCGCCGAGTCACACTTTGCTCCACTTCGCTGGAGTACATCACATTCATTTCCTGGAAGAATTTCTTAAGGTCCTTCAAGGCATCATTTTGCGTCGCCATCAGGGGCCTGATCCATTCGCGCGCCCCATCCTGCAGATGCCCCACAATGTATGCCACCCTCTCCCCGTCATCAGCAAAGTCATCATGCTGCAGTTCCAAAGCGTACTCTATTTCTTCCGGAGGCGGCGCGAAACAGCGATGGCGGTCCTCTTCACTCTCTGAAGAGGGGCTCCGCAGAAAAGGGTCGCTCGCTGCGGCATAGCGACGACCCGTTAGGAAAAACCACGGGCAGAGGGAGCCCGTAGCCGTGGGACTCGGCGGGCGCCAGGAACCCCCCCAGAAGTGTCGAAGGGACCCCGTAAGGGGCTCCGGAGCGCGAAAGGGGGAGCGGCGCTGTGAGTTCATCGCTCTTTCTGCGGGAGGCGAAGCCGCGCGGCTGCTGCTGATGAGCGCCGACCTTTCTTCCTGTGAACATCAATTTGGCAAGTAACATACCCGTGAGTAAAGTGAACTACAATTTGGACTTAAAATATTTTTTTTTCCGGGTTTGAAAACGGGAGACGAGTAAAAGGAAGTCCGTCTCCCGATACTGCTTACAAGATCAAAGCATAGACATAGAGGAGCGCTGAGGCGTTTAAGGGAACTTTGTAAAGTGGAACTATTGTGCATTTACAGAATTTGCAGTCTTCTTATTTAAAAGACTAAGAGAGATCTTATTTCTGCCTATGGGACTTGTATTTGGAACTTTGTTTCAAGAACGCAAGTCGTCGGGCTGTCAGTGCGTAACTGAGCTGTCAAACTGCGGACTACAGTAACAAGATTTTAAGTTGCTACATATATTGAGACTTTAAATGTTTAAAACACTGTTGCAATTACCACTCTGGCTCCTTGCGGCTTTAGTTTAAAAAGTAGAGGACTCTGCGAACCTTCCTTTTGTCTTGGAATTACAAATTTAAAAAGAGATCACAGAAACTTTAAATGGCGGAAAAATCCTCTCCTTCCCTGAAACTTTAAGATACTCCCCCTAGAGGATTGTGGAGTTACAGAGGCCTGGGAAACATACTTTGTTTGGAATCTCTGTGGTTTAATTGTTTGTACTCTGGACTTGCTTTCTCATGGAATGAAGGATAACTTGACCTTGAACAAGAGGCAGGTGTGGAATGAGTGGCACAGGGAAAACAAGAGCAGCAAAAGCTAAAGAAAGAGAAAAAGAAAAAGAAAGGAAGCCTGTGCAACTTGTCCAAACAACTTTAGCTCATCACCGCAGATCATCTGTTCCAACCATCCTGACAGCACAGGAGGTGGAGGCCGAACAGCCTGCTGAAGAGGACATGGCAACAGGAGGATCTGACACAGTTTTGAAACAAATTTTAGAACAATTAGCAATTTTAAATCAAAAAGTGGACAATCAATCACTAAAAATAGACCAAGCAACATCCACTATTGGTGCATTATCTGAAAAGGTCTCTCAGAATACACAGGCAATTGAGAATTTACAAGGAGCTACAGCTGAAAATCATAAATTAGCTGTGGAAGCCTATCAAAAAGCGGAGCAAGCAAGTAAAAAAGTTGATGAGATTAAAGGTGAAATCAAGCCTCTGCAAAGACAGGTAGGGGAACAACAGGCCTACCTGTCGATGGTTGAATTGAGAAACAAGGAGAATAACCTTAGGTTGAGAGCTGTCCCAGAATTGGAGGAAGGCAACTTGGAGGGATTTTTGACACTTTTATTCTCCAAATTTTGGGGAATAGAAGAGGATAAAGACTTTAAAATTGTGACTGCATTTAGACTGGGCAGATCGGTGAAGAAAGACAAGTCCAGAGACTGTTTGGTTATTTTGAGATCAAGAGAAGAAAGAGACAAGATACTAGGCCTACATTTCAAAAAATCTTTAGAGATAGAAGGTAAAAAGGCTGAAATTTACAGAGATATACCTAAATTGTTATTGGATCTTAGAGCCTCATACATAGAACTGGCAAAGCTGTTGAGAAACAACACAATCCCTTACAGGTGGGAGTTCCCGCAAGGACTATCATTTAGCTATAAAGGAAGGAAAGTAAGAATTAGAACACCAGAGGACCAGCAGAAGTTTCTTCACGACAACGGGGAAGACCTCCAGAAAGGAGCAGTTGCGTCTTGGCCACCCCCACTACCAGAAACCAAACAGCCTGGAGCTGGACCATCACTGCCACCGCCGGGAACGGGGGACCTAGACACCCCATTGTAAGGCCTATAAACTGATTCAGGATGTCTCTGCAACTTCTTAGTTGGAATATAAATGGCGGAAATTCTCCAGAAAAAAGAAGGAAAGTATTTCACATTTTGAAGAAAGAACAATTGGACATTATTTGCCTGCAAGAAACACATGTGACAAGGCTCCATCGGAAAGTGCTAATTAACAAAAGGCTAGGCCAAGAATTTATTTCTTCGGACAGAGTTAAGAAAAGAGGAGTAGTGATATATGCAAAGGAGAGCCTGTCACCGAAATTTCTATTTAAAGATGAACAAGGCAGAATCTTGGCTATTGAAATCTATACACATGGAGAAAAATTTTTGATATTAGGAATCTATGCACCAAATGATGGAAAATCGGAATTTTTTAAGAAGCTGCATGAAATGACAGACAATATGGACTTGATTGATATATGGAGAGTCAAGAACCCCTTAGGAAAAGAAGGAACTTTCTTTTCTGAAGCTCATCTGTCATGGACACGAATCGACCAAATATGGACAACTAAAGGACTGGCACCTAAAACTAGAAAAGTGGAAATTTGCCCAAAAACTTGCTCCGACCATAATGCTTTGAAAATGGAATTGAGACTAAACATAACCGGATCCTTCCGATGGAAAATGAATGACACCTTATTTAGAGATCAGGAGATTGTGAAGAAGGCCCAAAAAACTTTGAAAGACTACTTTGAGATAAATCTAAACACTACGGTGGAAAAAAGAACAATCTGGGACGCAAGTAAAGCGGTCATGAGAGGGTTTCTAATACAACAAAACACTGTAAAGAAAAGACTCTGGAATGAAAAGAAGCAGAAGATATTGGAGAGAATAAGTGAAGGAGAAAGGAAATTAAGATCCAGGCCCAAGTCTAAGGAAGTGCTGAGAGAAGTGAAATTTTTCCAGGCCCAATACATGAAACTGATAAATCAAGAAGTGGAGTGGAAAATTAAACAAATGAGACAAAGATCTTTCGAATCAGCTAACAAGTGTGGGAAACTGCTAGCATGGCAGTTGAAAAAAAGACAAAAACTAAATACAGTTATAAATCTAGAGATTGAAGGGAGAATGGTTCAGAAGCCTGAAGAAATTAGGAAATGTTTCCAGAGATATTTCAAAGATCTTTATGCACAAGGGCCGCAGAAAGAATCTGAGATGGATCAATTTATTAAAACTAACGGATTACAAAAAATTTCCCAGGAAATGAGAACAATCCTGAATGTTAAAGTTTCACAGCAGGAAATCGAGAGTGCCATACAGAACCTCCAACTAGGCAAATCTCCAGGCCCTGATGGACTTACCTCCAAATATTATAAGGTTCTGAAGGACTATTTGATACAACCCTTGATGGAGGTATGCAACCAGATCATGGAGGGTAAGAAGGCACCAGAAACGTGGAAAGAAGCTTTCATCACATTGATTCCCAAAACAGAAACTGAAAAGACTCAACTTAAGAACTACCGTCCCATCTCACTCCTAAATGTGGATTACAAAATTTTTGCAGATATTTTGGCTAATAGATTTAAAAAAGTATTGAATGAAGTGATTCATAAAGATCAAGCAGGCTTTCTCCCGGGTAGGCATTTGTTTGACAACACGAGAAACATTATTGACATTTTGGAACTCTTACAAACAAATATTAACACTAGAGCGGTGTTAATCTTTATTGATGCGGAGAAAGCCTTTGACAACATTTCTTGGATGTTCACGAAGAAAAATTTGGAAGGGATGGGAGTGGGACGGGGGTTTGAAAATGGTATAGAAGCAATATATTCAGATCAAAAAGCTAAATTGATAGTAAACAATGTGGTGACGGAGGAATTTAATATTGAAAAAGGGACACGACAAGGGTGCCCTCTATCCCCATTATTGTTTATCTCGGTCCTGGAGGTGCTTTTGAACATGATTAGAAAGGACCGGTCAGTTCGGGGCATTGAGGTTGGAGTGAAACAATACAAATTGAAAGCATTTGCAGATGACTTGGTATTAACATTACAGGAGCCAGTTCCTAGCACAAAAAGAGTTTTAGATTTAATTTCTGATTATGGTCGGGTGGCGGGATTTAAGTTGAATAAGCAAAAGACTAAGGTTTTAGCAAAGAACTTAACGTCTACAGAAGCAGATGAGTTTTTGAAAGAGACAGGATTAAATGTGGTTAAAAAGGTAAAATACCTAGGGGTGTATCTGACTTCTAAAAACTTGAATTTGTTTAAGGACAACTATGAGAAATGTTGGTCAGAAATTAAAAGGGATTTGGAAATCTGGACAAGACTAAAACTTTCCTTGTTAGGCCGAATAGCAGCTATAAAGATGAATGTTTTGCCGAAAATGTTATTCTTGTTTCAGACCCTGCAGATTGTGGACAAAGTGGTATGTTTTGGAAAGTGGCAGAAGGATATCTCTAAGTTCGTTTGGCAGGGCAAAAAGCCCCGAATTAAGTTTAAAATACTAACAGATGCGAAAGAAAGGGGGGGATTTGCCCTGCCAGACTTGAGGTTATATTATGAATCTACAGCCTTCTGCTGGATGAAAGATTGGTTTTTGTTAGAGAACACCGATGTCCTAGATCTGGAAGGGTTTGATAACGCTTTTGGGTGGCATGCGTATTTGTGGTATGACAAGGTTAAAGTTCATAAAATGTTCAAAAACCATATTGTTAGAAGAGCAATTTTTATGGTCTGGACAAAATATAAAGACTTATTGGAGAGCAAAACACCAAGGTGGCTTTCACCGGCGGAGGCCAAGGCACGTAAGAGACTTAACATGGAGGCCTACTGGCCAAAATATTGGGAACTAATTGAAAAAGTTGGTGACAATTGGAAGCTGCAGAGTTTTGAAAGTGTAAAAAGTAAGGTGCGAGACTGGTTGCATTATGCTCAAATTCGGGAAATTTTTAAAACAGATAAAAAGGTTGGATTTCAGGTGGAAAAATCGAAATTAGAGACAGAATTGTTAGAACCTAAAGACAAATTACTTTCAAGAATGTATAACTTGCTGCTTAAATGGAATACACAGGATGAGACAGTCAAATCCGCCATGATAAAGTGGGCACAGGATATTGGACATAACATTATGTTTGAGGACTGGGAAAGGTTATGGACCACCGGACTGAAATTCACGGCATGTAGTGCCCTGAAAGAAAATATTATGAAAATGATATACCGGTGGTACACGACCCCAGTCAAGCTGGCTAAGATATATCACCTGTCTGATAATAAATGTTGGAAGTGTAAAGAGGCGGAAGGGACGTTCTTTCATCTCTGGTGGACATGTCCGAAAGTGAAGGCCTTTTGGGAAATGATCTATAATGAGTTAAAAAAGGTATTTAGATATACCCTACCTAAGAAACCGGAGGCCTTCCTTCTGGGCATTGTAGACCAGAATGTGTTAAAGAAGGATAGAACTTTTTTTATGTATGCTACAACAGCAGCAAGAATTCTCATCGCAAAGTGTTGGAAGACACAAGATTTACCCACACTGGAGGAATGGCAGACGCAGTTGATGGACTATATGGAACTGGCTGAAATGACTGGCAGAATCCGAGACTTGGGAGAAGAAACAATGGAAGAGGACTGGAAAAAATTTAAGGACTATTTGCAAAAATATTATAAGTTGTATGAATGTTAAGAAAATGCACTTTTTAGGAAATATTAGCCCCAGCAATGGTAATTAGGTGAAATGAAAACTAAGGCACAAGAAGATAGAGGTGAAATCAAGAAAATTTTTTATTGCATTATGTTTCAATTAAAATACATAAGATCACGGTTATAATAATTTTGACTTTGGTAACATGATGAATTGAAAGATATAATAAGTAATGAAATAAGATAATAAATAGCTGAAGACTTTGTATTATGAACATTGGGTTACAAATATATTGAAATGGGTAATATGACAAAATGAAAGATACAATAAGTGATGAAATAAGATAACAAAATGCTGAAGTTGGTATTATAAATAATGCAGATTCGGGAAGATGTGGGGAAGTCCAAAAGATTCTGTAAAAGAAATATGAATTATGAAACTTTTGTATTTTATTTTTTTCTTTTTCTTATTCTGTAAAACTAATAAAAATATTTAAAAAAAAAAAAAAAAAAAGCGTACTCTATTTCCGTTCGGAAAGCATTGTAGTCCTGGGGCTTCCCACCAAACTTGTGTACCAGCCCCGGTACCTTCCTTGCGATGGGGGTGGGTCTGACCTGTGCATCTTGAGCCCGTCTTTCGTCCAGCCGTGCCGTCAGGATAGCTACATGCTGCTCCAAGTCTCGATTCCTCTCTGCCAGACTCTGCATTGCAGCTGGTTGCTCCGGCTCTCCGGCTGTCCCTGTTCGGCTCATCATGCTGTCTTTCTGCCGCTCCGCACAAGCAACATCGGTGACTGACAGATTGCTGTAATGGTTCTAGGGGTTGTTCGTGCGTAAGTCGTCGCCACACCTGGCTGAGTCACCTGGGTGAACCCTTTCTGTCCGGACAGCCACCCATCCGTGCCTCTCTCAATCGCTGGCAGAATCCATCAGTGGGCGTTTCTTGAACGTCTTCCAGCAAAAAAGTTCTTTGACGCCAAGTCTCCGCCTACTCTCCCTGCGCGGAAGTCTTCTGTCAAAGCTTCTATTTCTCCTCACCAGGCGCCCTCACGGATCGCTCCCGGTTCCCGGGGGGGTTACGTTTTAGCTCACACGTTCCACTTTTCTCCTCCAGCACAGTCTTATAATTTTCCATCATGAAATTAATAACTTTATCAATATAAAATAGACCCTTCTCTCGATCTTAGTTGTCAAATCCTTGCTTTAAATCCTCTACAACAGGGGGGAGACGGACTTCCTTTTTGCACCTCCCTCGCTCGTTCCAAATTTAATTTTTTTTTTTCTTTTAAATCCAATTTCCCAATTACTCACGGGTTGTTCTTTTAAGTCCAAATTTTCAATGGAAGAAGTCAGCGCTCTCCGTCGAATGGCATGCGGCTTCGCTCGGCAGGGGAAGCAGAGGACTCATAGCACCACACCACCCCCCGTCCCCCGCTCCGTAGCCTTTAAAAAGGCTCCTTCGCGGGTCGGGGGCGCAAACGGTGCCTGCCGAGTCACCAAGTCCATGGGTTTCAGTGCCCATGGTTTTTGAGGGTCCCCGCGTCGCCGGCGCTTCGGGACCCAACCCCTGCCGAGCAGGCTCCCTCCGGAGCTCGGAGGGAGTCCGCCATTCGGCGATGGCGCCAACCCGGAAGTCCGGGAAGTCTTGGTTCTAACAGGCTTCTGTACCTGTCCCATACATCTATAAGTGATCTTCGGAAGATATGATTTTCAAATCCTTTATGATTTTTCTTCTTTTCATACCATAAATATGCATGCCAACCAAATCTATTATCAAAACCTTCCAAATCCAACAATTCTCCATTTTCTAATTTAATCCACTCTTTTAACCAACAAAGGCATGATGCTTCATAATATAATTTCAAGTCCGGCAGAGCAAAACCCACTCTTTCTTTTGCATCTGTTAATAACTTAAACTGAATCCTTGATCTTTTACCCTGCCAGATATATCTTGAAATTATCTTTTGCCATTCTTTAAATATTGATACCCCCTTGATTATCGGGAGTGTTTGAAATAAGAATAACATATTTGGCAACACACTCATCTTTATCGTAGATATTCTTCCCCAAAAAGATAACTTTAACCTTCCCCACACCTCCAGATCCCTTTTTATTCAATTCCATACTGGTAAATAATTATTCTGAAACAAATCAATATTTCTGGGGGTTAGCCAAATTCCTAAATATCTCACTTTATTCACCACTTCTATACCTATTTGTTGTTGCATTACCTCTATTAATTCTTGATTCATATTTTTTGCAATAATTTTAGTCTTCTTTTTATTTATATAAAATCCTGCAACTTGACCAAATTGTTCTATTTCTTCTAATATTCTTTTGACATCGTCCAGTGGTTCCTCTACCGTTATCACCAGATCATCTGCAAACGCTTTAACTTTGTATTCGTTTTTACCTACAGTTACCCCTTTTATTTCTTCATTTTTCCTTATTGATTTTAACAAAACTTCCAGTACCAAAATAAATAATAATGGCGATGGAGGACAACCCTGTCTTGTACCTTTAGTTATTTTTATATCTTCTGTCATGATATTGTTTACTATCAACTTTGCCTTCTGTTCCGTATATATTGCTTTTATTCCATTAAAAAATTCCTTACCCACATCCATACGTTCTAAATTTTTTAACATGAAGTCCCATGATATATTGTCGAAGGCCTTTTCAGCATCCACAAAAATTAGCATAGCTTGTTTCTCATTCCTGGCATTCAAATATTCTAAAATATTGATTATATTTCTTATATTATCTTTCATTTGTCTGGCAGGAAGGAAACCTGCCTGATCCTTATGTATAAATTCTTGCAATAATGTCTTCATTCTCTTTGCTAATATACTCGCAAACATTTTGTAATCAGTATTTAACAAAGAAATAGGCCTATAATTTTTAACTTGCATTAAATCCAAATCTTGTTTTGGGATAAATGTAATAAAAGCTTCTTTCCACGTTTCCGGAATTTCTCTATTTTTCATAATATTGTTCATAACTTCTTTCATTGGTGTAAGTAGGATATGTCTCATTTCCTTGTAGTAACTAACTGTAAATCCATCTGGTCCTGAAGCTTTTCCTTTCTTCAACTCTTTTATCGCCTCTTTTATTTCTTCTAACTCAACTGGGGCATTCAAATTATCTTTTTTCCCCGCCGGGATCTTCTGCACCTCTTTTTCCTTTAAAAATCTTTCTATTTTCCTCATATTGTTCTTTTCTTTACTTTTGTACAAATGTCTGTAAAAATTCAAGAATCCTTTTCTAATCTCTTTCGGATTGTCTATTTCTGCACCTTCAATGATGATTTTGTTCACTGTGTTCTGTTCCTTTCTTTTCTTTATCTGCCACGCCAGCCATTTTCCTGATTTATTAGCAAACTCAAAGCTCCTTTGTCTCATTCTTTTTATATTCCCTTCTACTTCCCTGTTTATTATCATTCCAGATTGTGTTTGTAAAGTCTTTATGTTCTGTCTTATTTTCACATTGTTGGGTTTTTTATCAATTTTTGTTCACTCTCCATTATTTGCCTCAGAATTTCCTTCTTTACTTTCTCTCTGTTTTTATTTTTCAATACATTTTGCTGAATAAAGAAACCTCTCATCACAGCTTTGCTGGCGTCCCAAACCATATTCATTTTTGTCCCCTTGTTGCAATTATTTACAAAGTAATCAGACAGATGCTTTTGATCATCTAGAAGGTAATCATTGAGTCTCCATCTGAAAGTTTTTTCTTCATAACCTTTTAATTCAAATTTTATTGCACTATGGTCCGAAATTACTCTTGGTTGAATTTCAATGTCCAAGATTCTTGGAGTTAGTTCGTTTGAGACCCATACTTGATCTATTCTTGACATGGATTGATTTGGCTCCGAATAGAATGTGAATTGTTTTTCCAGCGGGTGTCTAAGTCTCCAAATATCAATCAAATTACAGTTCTTTATCATTGGAAAAAAAGTCTTAGGTAATTTTCCATCTTTACTCACCCCTGTTGTTCTCAATCTATCCATTTCCATTGACACCACTCCATCCAGGTCTCCCATTATTATAATCTTCTGGTCCATATATTCGAATAGTTTTTCTTCTAAATTTTTATAAAAGTCTGTCTTATTGCCATTGGGTGCATAGATCCCGACAATTATTATTTTTTCTCCTTGCCACTTGATCTGGACTGCAATAACTCTGCATTCCTCATCCTTGAAAATTTGCTGAGTTTCTATTTTTTTCCGAATATACAAAACTACCCCTCTCTTTTTAGTCTTGTCCGAGGATATAAATTCATTTCCTAATCTTTTATTAATCAAAACTTTTTTATGTCTTCTTGCCACATGAGTTTCTTGTAAACAAATAATGTCCAAAATTTTCTTTTTTAAATGTTGTTCAATTTTGTTCCATTTTTTTCGTTAATCCCATTAATATTCCAAGTCCATAATTTCAACGCCATTTTAGCCATATTGAAATTTTTATTACAAATTTTATAATCTATCTACCTCTTCTTCTTCTTCTTCCTCTTCTTCGTCTATCTTCTTCCTTTCTTCCTCTTCTAAATTGAATATTCAGCCACTTATTATTGAGGGGAAGTGCGTGGAACAGGTCTTAGTGTTTCGATTTCTGGGAATGGAGTTGAGAGACGACCTAATCTGGGGAGAGAACAGCAAAGACCTGGTGAAGAGAGCACAGCAGAGGTTATATTTTCTGAAAATCCTCCGGAAAAGCAATCTCTCAAAGGACCTGTTGATGGCATTCTACCATTGCACTGTGGAGAGCGTACTAACTTATGGTCTGTGCGTGTGGTTTGGGAGCTGCACGGCCAGGGAAAAAACAATGCTATCCAGGGTTGTAAAGACTGCAGAGAGAATTATTGGGTGCACTCTTCCCACCTTAGATCAAATCTATGCTGCCAGGTGCCATAAGAAAGCGGCAGAGATAGCACATGATAGTACACACCCCGGAAATGATCTCTTTCAGCTTCTGCCTTCTGGAAGAAGGTATAGGGTTATAAAGGCCAGGACTAGCCGCCTGAAAAACAGTTTCTACGCTAATGCAATTCTGGTTCTAAACGCAGCATAAGGGGTCTCTGTAGTATAGTGTATTTTAAAATGGGGTTTTAGAGTTTTTTTAGGGGTTTTTGAATGTTTTATGTAGTTTTTATGTAGTTTTATGTAGTTTTGTGGTACTTTTATGTAGCTTTTATGTAGTTTTTCAATTTCATTGTTCCGCAAGGGACAATGACAATAAAGTTATCGTATCGTATCGTATCCAAGTCCGCTCCTCCTGCCGCCTCCATTCCTGGTTCTGCATCTCTTGCTTCTTCATCTTCGCTTCATAGCTCTTTGTACCTTCTCAAAAATTTACCTGTTTCCTCCGGACTTGTCTTTTACTTTTGTAGAAGAAGGAAATCCCTTCCGGGTATTCCCATCTAAATTCTATCTTGTTTTTCTTTAGAACTTGCACCATTGGTTTGTATGGCTCTCTCCATTTTAACAGCCTGATTGGGATATCTTTAAAAATAATTATATAATTTCCCTCAATGTTCAATCTCTTTTCTCTATTCCTCTGAAGTATCAAGTTTCTAATCTCTTTATCTTTAAATGTAATCAAGCAATCTCCTGGGAACTTCTTTGCCTTAGCAGATCTTATCTTCATTCGAAATGCGTTCTGCACTGTTCTTGCAACCTCATCTGTCTGCAACTCCATCCATTGTGCTATCTCTTTTATTAATTTCTCTTTAATATTTTCTCCTTGCACCTCTGGGACAAGCCTAAATCTTATGTTCACTTCTCTCTGCCTATGTTCATTCATGGCAATCGCGTCCCAGACCTCCTCCTGTGATCTGTTAATTTCTGACATCCCTGTTCTTATTTTCTCTTCCTCTTTTCTCATCTCCTTCATCTCCAATTTTGTCCTTTTCATCCCTTCCTCCAGAGTCTGTGTCCTCCTGCTCACCTCCTTTAATTGCCCTTTCAGTTCATTAGCTGTTACATCATTTTTTTAATCCATCTGGCCTATTCTTGAATCCATTTGTTCTAATTTTGTTTTGTTTTGTTCTAGTTTTGTTTCTAAATTCTTTTCACTCTGCTTAATATCACTTTTAATTTCTGCAAACATTTTCAAAATCTCTCCTCTAAAGTCTGCTTCCTGTTTAGATCCTCTCCTATCCACCGGTGTTCCGCCTTCACTCACTTTTTTCTGTGTATGAGACTTTATGTTCAATCTCCCCCACCAATCTTAGTAAATCTTAACACTTTCCCTTAAAGTATACAGTCAGTAGTAAGGTAACGAAAACACTTTTTCAAGAGAGAGAAAGAATAAACAAAAATTTTCATACACCTCCCAGAAATATTCATACACCCAATAGCGAATATAAATGTTGAAAATTAAAACCTCCAGAGGTTAAATAATATAATGTCCAATCAATTGTATACCATTCAACACTATGTGCAATCTTTAAGATAGCCAAAATTATTGCAAAAAAGAGGAAAGTGACCAGAAGTGTTGCAAAGGGGGGGGGGATTGAAAGGGCAATCCGGGGTTCAAAAGTGCTGAGATGAAAAAATTAAATTTGAATATAAAATATTTTCGAAATGCCTAAATATCACAATATATCCACAGAAACCAATTGGCAGACAGTGCATTCAGATTATGCAGAGGTAAGGAAAAAAATCACCAAAAAAGAAGAGATATTGAAGAAGTAACCCCAAATCTGGTGATATAGAGATGAAAAAGAAAAAAGCCAAATCCACGTTTAAATTAAATCCAAATATACATCAAGTGACGTTATACCACAATGCAGCCGAATAGGCAGTTCCTTCTCCTTCGTAGGTACTTCGTAGATACTTGAAATTTAAAAGAGGGGATTAACATGAAGATCCTTCACTCAAGCTCAGTCATTTTCCCTTTTATAATAAAAAAGCTAGGTTGAAAACAGAAGTAATAAAAAAAAAAAACCTATAGAGGAAACACGTTACCAAATATATTCAGATAACTCATTCAATCTGTCTTTTTATCTCTTTTCTTCTTCTTTTTTGTTGCTGGGTTGCTTTAAACTCCAATTAAAATGGAGGTGCAAAAGCTCTATTTTATTGCGTAGTTCTTTTTTAAACCGAAAGTACCGGGAAGGGTTTTACTGTCTTTACTTCTGTCAAACCAATCCTTACAACTAAGACCTCCAAAGTCACAAAATAACCAACTTCTGCTTCCTCTTTTAGTTGCCCACTTTTTACAACTTTTGCAACAATGTATGTTACTTTTAGCAAACTTTCTCAGAGAAAGAAGTTCAAACCGCCTGCCGAATCACCAACCTCTCATTCCAAACTCCGCTCGTAGTCTTGCGTTCCTGTCCGATCTCAGATGAAACTGACCTCCGTTTCCCTTCTTTTTTATTCCGAAACCTTCCTTTTTATTAAATCCAATTATAAATCCAAATTTGGTTCGAATTTCTTATGAGTTGAGAATCGGTCACTCACCCTGCAAGCCTGGGGCTGCACTCTCGGGGGTAAGACAATGGTTTCCCGGTGCCTGCTTCTCCACCCGCCGTTCTCTTCGCTCCTATTACGGAATTACCTGACGGCCAGGCGGTCTGCAATCGGCTCCGCTGGGATCCTGACCCTCTGGTTTCCCTCCAGAGGGGTTTGGGGGGGCTACTGCGCCCTGTAGCACCCCCGTTTGTCCCCGAAAGCCTGGGTTTTCCCTCTCCGAGAAAATCCCGCTTGCGTCGGGTCCATGGCTCGATTCTCATGTGCTTGATGCATGGTTTCTTGCCAAACATCTTTTCATAGGGGGTACAACTAATCGGTGATGACAATCTGCAATTATAAGTATGAAAAAACAGCTGAGCGATTCTGCCCAATAACTCTCTGGAAGATTGGCATCATGCAGCAAGGTTTTCAAGCCTTGAAGCAATGTTTGGCTTGCCCTTTCACAAAGTCCATTCGTCCAAGGAGACCGTGGACTTGAAAGGTCATGTTGAATTCCTTTCTCAGTCAGAAGAGCTTCAAACTGCTGAGAAGTGAATTCTCCCCCCTCAATCTGTAAATAAACATTTCACCTGTTTATCATGCACATTTTTCAACCAAGCACAGAATTCCTTGAAACTAGGAAACGCTTCTGATTTCTGCTTGAGATTGAACACGTGAATATACCTGGAAAATAAATCAATGAGGACCATGAAGTACCGGGCTGTTGGTACTAAAGGGTTAAGAGGTAACAAGTCGCTCTAATCACTGAGCAGCTGAAAGTCATTAAGCATCCAGGAATGTGAGTTGGTTTGTATAAATAGTCAGTTCACCCGTGTTTCTCTCTCTTCCCCCCTTGACCTGACTCGCAGACTCAGTTTGTGGCCATGGGCGTGTTTGCTGATATGAGTTAAGTTTAGAGTAAAGTTTTCTTTATGCCGGAGATAAAAGCATGTGTGCTTTATCGCCAGGGGTTTTTTGCTTTTGTGAATAAAGTTTTTCCCTGAGTTCCAAAGTGCTTGCTCCAGGATTCTTCATTTATAAAAGGTACTGACTCTCCTGCCTCCTTCAGCCACTGCACGAAATTCTCTGCTGAGATAAGATTTATGGCGTTGGAAGCGAACTGGACGTTTACCGTATTTTTCGCTCTATAACACGCACCTGACCATAACACGCACATAGTTTTTAGAGGAGGAAAACAAGAAAAAAATATTCTAAATGAAACAGTGGATATATGATTTTTGTGGTTCATGCTGTGGCCACAGACATGTGATCTGACGGTGAGTTTGGGGTAGCCCAATGCAAAAATCCTGAGGATCCATGTGGATCCATGCTTTGTAACCACGTTTTTGCGCCATTGCGACCCCATGAAACAGTGGGTGCGTGTGTGTTTTGGTGCAGGCTGTAGCCATGGATATGCTATGTGATCTGATGGTGAATTTGGGGTGACCTAGTGCAAAAATCCTGAGGATCCATGTGGATCCGTGCTTTGTAACCACGTTTTAAGTGGGGAGGGAAGGAAAAGAACTCAAGGGACAAGGAGCTCGCGTGGGGGGTGTGGAGAAGGATGCTGCTGATAATGCAGGAGAGGCTCCTCTCCAGCTTTGCTCCTTTAGAACAAGCAGGCTCTGCGTCTCTCCCTCCTCCCCGGCAAGGAAACCATGATAGTAACCACTCTGAGACAAATCAAGAAAAATTGCGACCAACACTCTCCCCCAACAAGCGCAGTGAGGTCAAAACACACACACACGCAGAGAGGGAACTGGTCGTAAAGTCGCAGGGCGCTGGGGGAGTGAACGGGAAGCAAGAGAAGGAGAAGGAGCCCTCACACACACAGAGAGACACACAGAGTGTCAATTCTAAAGTCGGAGGGACAGCGCAGGGAGAGTGAAGGGAAGCAGGAGGAGGAGAAGGAGCCCTCTCTCTCACACACACAGACACAGAGTGTCAATTCTAAAGTCGGAGGGAGAGTGCAGGGAGAGTGAAGGGAAGCAGGAGGAGGAGAAGGAGCCCTCTCTCTCTCTCTCTCACACACACACACACAGAGTGTCAATTCTAAAGTCGGAGGGACAGCGCAGGGAGAGTGAAGGGAAGCAGGAGGAGGAGAAGGAGCCCTCTCTCTCACACACACAGACACAGAGTGTCAATTCTAAAGTCGGAGGGAGAGTGCAGGGAGAGTGAAGGGAAGCAGGAGGAGGAGAAGGAGCCCTCTCTCTCACACACACAGACACAGAGTGTCAATTCTAAAGTCGGAGGGAGAGTGCAGGGAGAGTGAAGGGAAGCAGGAGGAGGAGAAGGAGCCCTCTCTCTCTCTCTCTCTCTCACACACACACAGAGTGTCAATTCTAAAGTCGGAGGGACAGCGCAGGGAGAGTGAAGGGAAGCAGGAGGAGGAGAAGGAGCCCTCTCTCTCTCACACACACACACACAGTCAATTCTAAAGTCGGAGGGAGAGCCAGGGAGAGCGAAGGGGAAGCAGGAGGAGGAGAACGATAGCTCAAGCACACACACACACAGCCCCTACAGTGGCTAATCCAAAATCGGACAGCAAAAAACTGCAGGCAGGGACAGAGAGTACGGGGTTGTTTTAAAGCAGCCAACCCCGCTCTGCTTCTCTCCCTCCTCCCGGCTAGGCTGGCTGAAAAGCTTCGCTGCTACTTAGCAGATCAGTGGGGAGGAGAGAGGAACATAGAGGACGGTTTTTTTTAAAGCAGCCAAGCCCGCTCTGCTTCTCTCCCTCCTCCCCAGCTCGGCTCGCTGACAGGAGCCGCTTACACCTGCTTTGCTGTTTCAAAGCAAGCCACAGACTGCTCACAACTGCAGCAGTTTCCCCCCATCTGTAGGCATTCGCTCCATAACACGCACAGACATTTCCCCTTACTTTCTAGGAGGAAAAATCTGCGTGTTATGGAGCGAAATTTACGGTACTTAACATTAAACTAATCAAAGTTTAATGGACAGGTTATGGCTGTTTGTACGTCAAGAAGGAGATAAGGAGTGCAGTTCAGAGCGATTTATGAAAGGACTGGAGCAAAGACAGAAGCGGTTGCTGAAAACGAAAGCCTTCAAAGCAGCTTGAGTCCTGCAACGTGCCTAAAAAAAAAAAAAAGTTTTAAACAGGCACTGCGCAGTTTGTACTCGCTGGAAGACGTCTTATTCCTCAAGGAGCCAACTCAGATGCTGGGAGACAGCCTACAGGTGTGTGAGTATCGTTCCTAAGCCCCAGGGAGGATGGCAGAGTTCCAGGAAAGTTTTGCTGTCCTGTTTACGCGACTCAATGGAAAAAATTGGCAAGATTGGAAGGCTAGAGTAAGGGTATGGTTACAAGCAAAAGAGTTGTGGAGTTGTACTGAAGCACCGCCTTTACAGGCAGCTGCAGGCGCGTCTGCAGAAGACAAAGCAACAGCAGCAGCTTCACAGCAACGCGACAGGAAAGCCCAAGGTCTATTAGTTTTGGCAGTGGGACCAGAGCAAATGCCTTACGTTTCTGAGTTAAAGAACACGCATGAGGTCTGGACGGTTCTGCAGCGGCTAAATTCCAGAAACACTGTGGGGGCCAAGATCCATGCTACAAGATGTTTGTTTGATTTACGTCTCCAACCGGGAGCGTGTGTGAAAGAACATATTGCCAAAATGGTGTCTGCCTTTAATCAACTAAGACAGCTGGGCATTCCTTTCTCTATAGAGCAGCAGTCATACATATTGTTGTCTTCTCTTGATAAAAGCTATGAGACTCTAGCTTTAACTTTGGAAGCTAT
The DNA here is from genome assembly GCF_964252035.2 of Podarcis erhardii. Taxonomy (NCBI): domain Eukaryota; kingdom Metazoa; phylum Chordata; class Lepidosauria; order Squamata; family Lacertidae; genus Podarcis; species Podarcis erhardii. Next base: position 20,528,816 of record NC_138506.1, on the reverse strand, counting down.
GCCTTCAGCTGAATTAACCCTTGAATACATTTCTTCTCGGCTTGCAGATGAACAGGATAAAAGGCAAAGAGAAAGAGGTTTGTCATCAAAGGGGAGTTGTGCTGTGCCTAAGAGTGGGGATGCTGAGTTTGAAAATACAGTGAATGCTTTTGCAGCTAGACACTGTTTTCGCTGTGGTTCCTCTTCCCATTTAATCAGGAACTGCACACGTGAACCTGGTCAACACAGCACCAAGGCCGTTACCCCTAGTTACCAGACAAGGAGTTCCAGGGGACGTCGGAGAAGAGGAGGTCGTGGCTACTCCCACAGCACACAGCACATGGCTTCAGCAAAAACTCATCTTTTGTGGGTACAAACCACACGCCAAATCTTGGAGGTTTGTGAACCCAAATGGGGATACTACAAGAGTGGTCATCAGTAGGAGCGCTGAATTTTGTGAGCAATCCGGATGGACTCACTTACATGCTAACCCTGACATTTTGAGATGATATAGGCATTTATGCTGAGAATGAAAGTCCAGAGGGTGGTGAGCCAGAAGGGGATGGTGCACATGGTTCAGATGCAGATTCTGACCAGGCACAAGGTTCTTCTCCTAAGGTAGAAAAGCCAGAATCTAGGAGTGTTCCAACATCGCCAGTCAGTAGGCCTAGCAGACAGCAAAAGTGAAGCAGGTCGCCTGCAACACCCAGCCCAAGGGAGGTATCTAAACGGAGGTCTTTATCCCTAGGGGCGCATCCAGATATAAAGTCTGAGACAGATTCTGACAGCCAACGGTCAGAGGGGGCACAAGAGGAACAATTGCGCAGATCAAAACGTACCACAAAGGGCAAACCACCAGAGCGGTTTAAGGTGACAAGTGTATATGTAAATATGGCACAGTGTGAGCCAGATAGCTATATAGAGGTACAACAGCTTCCAAGCTCAGAAGCCGTAAAGTGGCAGGAAGCAATGGAAAAGGAGATGGCTTCAATGAAGTCTCTTGGTGTGTTTACAAGTACAGAGCTTCCGAAAGGGCAACAAGCTGTAGGTTGTTGATGGGTATATCGTTTAAAGCCCACAACTACTGAGGAGTTGCAATATAAAGCCCGACTAGTTGCAAAAGGATTTTCGCAGCGCAAAGGTGTTCACTATTCTCAAATCTATGCCCCTACTTCAAGATCGGAGTCATTAAGAATGCTTCTAGCCTCTTCAGCTAAGAAGGGAAATAAGCTGTTTCATTTTGATGTCAATGTGGCTTATTTAAATGCAGACTTACAGGAGGAAGTCTATATGACACCACCACCAGGTTTTGAAGGAGACAAGCCAAACCAGGTCTGGCGCCTACACAAATCCATTTATGGGTTGAAACAGTCCGCCCGTAATTGGAATTCCTGCTTAAACGATGCTCTAGAGAGCATGGGGTTCAGGAAAAGCGCAGCAGATGCGTGTCTTTATCTAAAAGGCTCGGGATATGAACAAGAAGCAGTTTTGATATTTGTTGACGATTTATTATACAGTGGAAAGGACGATAAACTTGCACAACAATTTGCCACAAAGCTTGGAGAAAAGTTTCAGATAAAATCACTAGGCACTGTATCTGTTTATCTAGGAGTTAAAATTCAACAGGATGAAAATGGGAACTATTGGCTTAGCCAAGAAGCTAAGATCCAGCAGTTGCTGGAAAGGTTTAAAATGGACAACTGTGCTGGTGTTAAAACCCCAATGGAGTTAAGTTACACAAAGGATGCTCAAGCCGAGCAACAGGCAGAGTTCAGTAATCCCGGGGTTTACCAGTCAGCGATAGGCAGTCTACTCCACATTGCACAGTGGACTCGGCCCGATATAACATATGCTGTCAACATGCTGTGCAGACAAGCTGAAAAACCATCAATGCATGCTTGGCAAGGAGTAAAAAGAGTTTTAAGGTATCTCCAAACTACCAAAAGGTTTCGCTTAAAACTATCAGCAGAGGGCAGCACACAACTTGAATGTTGGGCCGACAGCAGTTGGGCAGATGCTGGACCAGATAGAAAATCAGTGTCAGGAATGGCGATAAAATTTGGAAATGCACTAATTGGTTGGAGATCAAGAAAGAAATCACTTATAGCTTTAAGTTCAACTGAATCTGAGTTCAATGCATTATCAGATGTATGTAGAGAACTGGAATTTTATAAGCAACTGGTACAAGAATTGTTTGGAGAATGTTCCCTACCTATCAGAGTGTGGGAAGACAATCAACCTTGTATTAAACTAGCTAAATCAGGTCAATTCAAGGCACTCACTTGGATATCTGTTATCAAAATGTATGCCAAAGTGTAAAACAAGGCTTAATTGAACTAAAGTATTGTCCAAGCAAAGAAAATGTCGCAGACGGTTTTACAAAAGCTTTGAGTCCGCAATCTCATAAATATTTCTGTTCAGGTTTAAATTTGAATTAAGGTTGGTACAGCTCAGTCTTACGAGCGAGAGGGGGTGTTGGTACTAAAGGGTTAAGAGGTAACAAGTCGCTCTAATCACTGAGCAGCTGAAAGTCATTAAGCATCCAGGAATGTGAGTTGGTTTGTATAAATAGTCAGTTCACCCGTGTTTCTCTCTCTTCCCCCCTTGAACTGACTCGCAGACTCAGTTTGTGGCCATGGGCGTGTTTGCTGATATGAGTTACGTTTAGAGTAAAGTTTTCTTTATGCCGGAGATAAAAGCATGTGTGCTTTATCGCCAGGGTCTTTTTGCTTTTGTGAATAAAGTTCCAAAGTGCTTGCTCCATGATTCTTCATTTATAAAAGGTACTGACTCTCCTGCCTCCTTCAGCCGCTGCACGAAATTCTCTGCTGAGATAAGATTTATGGCGTTGGAAGCGCACTGGACGTTTACTTAACATTAAACTAATCAAAGTTTAATGGACACGGGCTCCACCCAAAGAGGGTGTTAGTGGACCAACGAGATCTGCATGCACTACCTGGTATGGTTCTGTAGCTTTTCTACTAGACACCTTACCTTTTGCAGCCATTTTGACTTTGTTTGCTGCGCATGCCTTACACTTCATGTGGTACCTGCAGGGTTTAATAGTCATACCTTCTTTTTTTTATTATTATTAAATTTTGACATAAATATATTTCACAAACGTACAAAAGACAAAATGAAAAAGAAAAAACAGAAAAAGAGAAGAAAAAAGAAAAAGAAAAAGAGAAAAAAAGAAAAACATGAAATACATACAACTTTAATGACATTGATCGACTTCCCTTTATCTCGATTTCGGAAAATATTACCTTGTTTATCTATCTGCTGTGTCTATTCCTTAATAAAACTTTTTACGTAGTAAGCGTTATCTCATGCCTACTGTGATTTCTGTAAGTACATATGTGTTTCTGATCAACATTTTGATTTTCCCCGTCTCTATTTCCATATATATCCTAAAATTATCCCATTCATTGTTAAATTTTGCACTTCTTTGATTTCTTATTTTCTGTGTCAATTTAGCCAACTCCAAATAATCGGATAATTTAAGTTGCCACTCCTTTAGTGTTGGGATTTTTGGTGTTTTCCAGTACTGTGCTATGAGGGTTCTGGCGGCCACCGTTGCATATTGAAAAAAGGTTCTATCTTCTTCTTTGATATCCTTACCAATTATCCCCAGCAGGAAGGCTTCGGGTTTTTTAACAAACGTATATTTAAGAATTTTTTTTAATTCATTATAGATGGATTCCCAAAATATTTTGAGAATCTCACACGTCCACCACATATGGATGAATTCGCCCTCCTTGCTCCTACATTTCCAACACAGTTTATCGCCCGTTCTATACATTTTATATAGTTTTACCGGCGTTATGTACCATCTGTACATCATCTTATACATGTTTTCCTTTAGTGTCGTGCATGCTGAGAAATTCATATCTTTACACCACAATGCCTTCCATTTGTCAAACTCTATGTTGTACCCTAGGTCTACCGCCCACTTCACCATCACATCCTTTACTTCCTCGTCCTTGGTGTCCCACTCAAGCAACTGGTTGTACATTTTTGATAATAATTTTGTTTTACTTTCTATTATTTCAATCTGAAATCTAGATTTCTTGTCATTTATTCCGATCTTATTATCTTCCCTCCACATTGAATTTATTTGATGGTATTGAATCCAGCCAGTCAGCTTGTTTTTTATTTCTTCGTAAGGTCTAATCTTCCACCCGGATTCTGTTTTGGTTAGTAAATCTTCATATGTCCATCTTTCCCCCTCAATGTTTAATTTTTTAATTGTTAAAATGTCTATTGGTGATAACCACCAGGGCGTTTTCTGCTCCAACAGTTTTTTATTCCTTTCCCACACTTCCAGCAGTGGCCCTCTGAAAATGTGATTAGAAAAACCTTTATGAACCCTTCCTTTGTCTCGCCATAGATAGGCATGCCAACCGAATCTTAGATTAAACCCCTCTAGGTCTAACAAATTTTTGTTTTTGATGACAATCCAGTCTTTTACCCAACAAAGACATGCAGCTTCGTAATATAACCTCAAATTTGGAACCGCAAGACCACCCTTATCTCTTTGATCTGTGAGCAATTTAAATCTAATTCTTGGTCTCTTTCCCTGCCAAATGAATTTAGAATGTAATCTCTGCCATTCTTTGAATATTGAGGTTCCTCTAATTATCGGTATATTCTGGAATAGGAAGAGTAATTTAGGTAGTAAGCTCATTTTAATCGCCGCCATTCTCCCCAACCACGAGAGATGTATTCTATTCCATGTATCCAGGTCCTTCATTATTTCTTTCCATGTTTTCTTGTAGTTATTTTCAATCAGATTTATATTTTTCATAGTTAACCAGATTCCAAGGTATTTTACTTTTTTAGTTATTTTAATTCCAGTTTGACTTTCAAGATCGTTTTTGGTTTCTTCTTCCATATTTTTGGTCATTATTTTGGTTTTTGCTCTGTTCAATTTAAATCCGGATAATTTTCCAAATTCCTCTAATAGCTTTAACACTTTGCTGACGCTCTCTTTTGGTTCTTCCAATGACAGCATAAGATCGTCTGCATATGTTTTCAGTTTATATTCTTTCGCTCCTTTCTGGGAGGGCGCAGTGCCTTTGTGACCCCCCCTGATCACTGCATTATTCGGAAAACTCCTCCGGAGTTTTTCCGCACTCCCTTTCTGCTCGCGACGGAAACCGGAAGCCCCTAATAGTCATACCTTCAACTAAGGCAGGCATTTGGGAAACTGCCTCAAAGTTTAAATGACCACGTTTACTGTGATAATCATGAATACATCCTGCATGCAAAACCTTGTTAGTATATGCAATACAACAAGTTTCATCCTGCACAACATCAACAGAATCATCATAATGCAATACAAACAAACGATCAATATAATCAGCATGCAATACAAAGTCATCTTTCTTGGTGATGGTGCACTTCCTTTTCTTGAAGGAAATGTCTATGTCCTGTCCACTTCCAATCTACCAGGAAGCATTTTTCTGCTGGAGAAACAGCTTGCACCAGCAGAGGGAGGCAGCACTCCACAGAAAACCTCTCTGTCATACAAGCAGTCCTCTACAAGGAGATCCTTGGGCTGGGAGGGGGCTGGAAGTGACCATATTCCAGATGAGGGGGAGCATGAAGCCAGGCTCTGGGCTTTTGTTTCGTGTTGGAATGGAGATGTAAAATCACTTCTTTTGTATGCAGGTCAGGACAACAGAGCCACACCTGGGAGCTTGTCAAAAGTTAAAAGTTAAAAATGTAAAGGTCAAAAGTTAAAAATGTAAAGGCTAATGGAATTCTGTTTAAAAATCAGGTCAGGACAACAGATCCACACCTGGGAGCTTGATGGCAGCTGAAGGGATCCACGGTGATCCAGGACAAGCTGCACTTGCTGCTCAGGTAAGGCCAGAAGGAGGCTTACCAGGCGTCCCCGGTTGCCAGGGACAGTCCCCAGATTCAGCAATCTGTCCCCGGCAGAAATTTGTCCCTGGAATGTCCCCGGATTTACGCCTGGGGACTTCCTGCGCTGCAACATGGCTGACGCCATGGCAGCAAGCAGCATCGGAGGTCCAGACTACATCCGGGGACATTAATTAAAGCCGGGGACATTCCAGCCAGTTCCAGCCAGCCAATCCGCTGGCTGGGGGGGGGGGTGCCCCGACCTTGCTGCAGCCGCCGCCGCTGAGGAGAGGGAGAGCCAGACTCGAGAGAGCAGACCCAGAGGAAGGTCTGTCTGCTTTAACGCCTCATTGCTGAGCAAAAAACAGCATTCTTGGCCGTTCCTGTGCCGTACACCCCTCCCCCTTTTCTCCAGCTGGACGGCTTGTCTTTGGGGCGTTGAGGCAAAGCACAGCAGCGGGGATCCCCTGTCCCCCCCCCACTTTGTGGGAGACCTCGCTTGCAGATAAGGATAGCGCACGGTTGGAGAGCCTTTTATTTGTAATTGCTCTGGTTGCTTAGAAGGGTAGTTGGCGGATGAAGTTAATCAAATCAACTTTAATCGTTTAACCTGCCAGAAAAAGGGCCAGTTTGAAACAGCGGCTGTCTAGTTCACAGAGTTCCTGAACAAGCATGCATGGAAACACCGGTTTTTTGTTTTTTGTTTTTTTTTTATAAATAATATTTATTAAAATTTTTAAGGGTTACAAAAAGCAAAAGTAAAAGTAATAACACCATATTAAACAAAAACAAAACAACACATCACAATAAGAAAAACAACAAAACAACAAAACAAAAACAAAAAAACAAAAAAACAAACCCCCCCAAAAAAACCCCAAAAAAACAAAAAAAACAAAAAAACAAAAAAACAAAAAACACAACTAATCTTCCAACTTATCTTTCATTTGCTTGTTTCCTTGACCTCCTCACACCTCCCTTTTTTGTATTCTAATTCGATTAACTATTTCAGCAAATCCTTTCCATCTTTTCCAATTTTTGTTCTGTAATTTATCTCAATATAATGTAACTTTACTTTCCCTCCTTTCACCAATTTTTTAACCTTATTTTAACATTAAAACTAAAATACTTATATATGCTTAACTCCTTATAACATTTCTGCTAAATCCATAAAATATTAATCCACCATTTTTCTATCACTCATTAATTTTGCGATATTTCTATATATAAACTTTAAATTTTCCAATCTTCTTCCATCAACTCCTCTCCCTGGTTTCGGATTCTGCCAGTCCTTACCGTCAATTCCATATAGTTCATCAACCTGGAGATCTTATGTCCGAGGCTCTTAACTCTTTTCCAGGTCCCTTCTGCAGATCTTCTTCATATTCTTTAATGCTAGAGAGCAAATCTTGAGAAAACTCCATCCTAACATTACTTTTATTCCTTCTGGACAGTTCAGCCAAATTTCCATAGTTGACGCTAGGGTCTATACAGTGTTTCAGGACGTATTTCAAGATTCCTCCAAATCCAAAGGCCGTCAAAACTTCAATCTCCTTCAAATCCAAGTCCATGTCCCAAAAGTCAATTAATCCCTGGACAGAGAGATCTTTCCAACTTTCCTTCTTCAGTCCAAGCCGGGATCCAATCCTCAAAATCTGGCTTTTTCTAGATTCAATCATAAAAGGCCTCAATTTATAGTCCTCAATTTGCTTCTGTAGAACTAAGGATCCCACTTGTATTATTTTAGGTTCAAAAACAACGACTTTCTCCTTTTCCTCCACCATTTGTTCTGCCAAGGTAGGTTCCTGTGCCAGGTCCTGAATTATTTCTGTGTTGGTGCTCACTTTTTGTCTCATATTAGTCACTTTCTGTTCCAAATTATCAATTTTAAAAGTCATGTCATCCATCTTTTTATAAATCTCTTCCAGCAAATAGTTTGTCTTACATAATGCAGTCAAAATAACTTCTCCTATCAACATTTTGAATGGTCCAAGGTCAATCTTTGGTTCTCAGAATCCTTATCTTGCAGCTGGAGACCTCCCAGTTACACTCCTATAACAATTTCAAAGGCTCCCTCTAGAGGGAAACAGTCTCCACTTGTATCAGTTCTTTCAAGCACAACTCAGGCAATAATCATAGTTTTGATTTTCAGTTACTTTTTCCTCCATTTTAAATGCAGAAGAGGACAATGGAAACAGTATCTTGCTCTTATTTTAGCTAGCTGTCAAATCCGTTCTGTCAATAAACTTTCCCCAAGCGTCATCTGGCAGCCCATTCCCAGGTTCAGAGCTGTGGTAATTTGATTTTCCCCTCACTCCTGCAGGCTTACTAAGATCAAAATTTCCCCCCTCTTCACCTGCTTCCAAGGGGGGTTTTGTATTTTTAACCGATGGAGATTTAATCCTTTATCAAAAGCTTTCAAAGACTTTAGCTTGTAACGTCTTTGCTTCAGTCTATTTACAAAAGCGGAAGGCGGACTTCCTGTTTATGACCTTCCCGCTTCGGCGCCAAATTAAGGTACTTAAAGATCCAATTTTCCGTTCTACTCACGGGTAGTTGTTTAAAATCCAATTGTCCACAGGAAAAAGTCAGCGCTCTCCAGCAACAGCAATGCGGCTTCACTCCGTGAAAGAAGCAGTCGATTCAAAGCACCGCGCCGCTCACCCCACGTCGCTCCGGATCCCCAAAACAGGGTTTCCCCACGAGTAGGGGAGGCACAAAAGGTGCCAGCCGAATCCCAGGTTCACAGGCTTCTTCCGCCTGTGATTTCAGTGGGTCTCCGCCTTCGCCGTGGCGGTCAGACCCTGTTTTTCACGGAGTAAGTTCCTCCCGATCGGAGGAGCTCAGCCATTGCCTGAGGCGCCAACCCGGAAGTCCTCCGAAACACCGGTTTCTATAACAACTGAAATGTACTTCATTTGCAACTAAGTAGAGCCTCTCTGCTAATGCAGAGCACAATCCAAAGCTTCAGGCAAGGTCATTTATATACCCAGAACCCAGAGCAGCCTTTTCTCACACTCCTCTGAAGTACCACCACTGCAACACCAACGCTTGGCCTTCTGGCACCTGCAGGCTAGGGAAAGAGCTCTTTAGCCCCCTGGGGTGGAGCTCCTTCTCAGCAATAGCACTGTCTGCTCATTCCCAACTTCTTCAACCAGTGCCTCTGTGCCTTCTGTAAATGTCTGGAGTAAATGTCTAGCAGGAAGTGTCTGTCCTCTCCAGGATGTTGAAATACTGAAGAAGGCACCCAATAGCCCTAAGATGGGGGTGGAAACAGTACTTAATGATGATCAAGCATTGCGTATGAAGGTCCAGGAGCCTGTAGAAAACCTCCAGCCATTGCCTGCAATACTGCAGGAGCCGCAAGCAAGAGGTATTTTTGAGAAAAGGGGGGGGGGAGTGGGGGTGGAAAAGTAGATATATATATATAGAATTCTTTAATGAGAAATTAAAAAATCCTTTTTTTAAAAAAGAGAAAAATGAGTAATAATAATGAAAATGAGTAAATGAGTAAGAAGTGAATAGAAATGGATGAATAATGAGTAATAATGTATTAATAAAAAAGGGAGGGTTGTGTGTATAAATGAAGGAGGAGGAGAGAGAGAGAGAGAGAGAGAGAGAGAAGGGAACAAGAAAAAGGGGCAGTTTTAATTCTCCCGTGGGACCCCCAGGGCTTGGTGTCGGGTCCCTAGATCGGGGCTGAGGCGGTAGTTCCAGGAAATGGGCTCCAATGGTTCAGGCCGCCTACCTGGGTTCATAGGGTTTGAAAATACTGATAAGAAATGGACTGAAAATAAACTAAATAAAATAAAGCATGGTTTTTGCTGTGCCCCCCTGCACTGGCAGGGGAGGGTCCATGCCGCATTCTTCTAGCCCCCAGCCAGTCCCCGGTGCTCGGTTCCTCGGCTCTTTTGCTCCAGCCGCTGGTGATATTGGCTTGGGGTCGGAGCTGGGCTAGGTGGGGCGTTCCCTCTGGGCTTCCCTGTCTCTCCCGATCCCCTCCTATCATTCCCCCCCCCATGTTACCTGTGGGGGCGCCTTACCAATACAGTCATACCTTGGATCCCAAACACCTTGCGACTCGAATGTTTTGGCTCCTGAACGCCACAAACCCGGAAGTGAGTGTTCCGGTTTGTGAATGTTCTTTGGAGCCCAAATGTCCAACGGGGCTTCCGCGGCTTCGGATTGAGTGCAGGAAGCTCCTGCAGCCAAACAGAAGCCGCGCCTTGGTTTCCGAATGTTTTGGAAGTCAAACGGACTTCTGGCATGGATTCCGTTTGACTTCCAAGGTACCACTGTACTCGGAGCAGGGGCAATCCCATTGCCGCCTTCAGTTCTAGTAAAGCTAAGAATTGCTTGTGCAGATCTTGATGCCTTCAAGGCCGAGGCTGTCATCTGATGAGACCCAGTACTCCTATCAGAGAAGCAAATCCTCAAATACAGTCATTCCTCTTGTTCCGCTCGGTTCAGGTGACGTCTTTTCAGGTTGCGTCCTGCGGCGACCCGGAAGTAACGGAATGGGTTACTTCCAGGTTTCACTGCTCGTGCATGTGCAGACGCTCAGAATGACGTCACGCGCATGCGCAGAAGCGGCAAATCGCGACCCGCACACGCGCAGACGTGGGTTGCGTTCTGCTCATGATGCGAACGGGGCTCCGGAACGGATCCCGTTCGCAACCAGAGGTACCACTGTAGTTGAAATGCCTGGCTTGTTCAATGGCTTGTCCATTTGGGAGCCATTTCTGCTTCCTGGGCTGTGCCCCCAATACTACGGCTTTTGTCTTGGAATAATTTGTATTAAAATCTTTGTTACGACACAGTCTCCCAAAGTTCTGGGGTGGGGGGTGGGGGGTGGCGGCAGCTGTGGTTGTAAGACTCCTTTAAACCTGATTTACAGTGCTGGCTCTTGGGTATTGAAAGGGCACATAAAAAGGCCTTGCCCCAAATTAAAGAAAAACCAACAAACAACCCCAGTCAAACAATTAAAAAAACCAGCTTGTGGAGCTCAGATGAACAAGTCCCACTTTGGTGCAACTTGACCGGAATGACATGCACAGATGCTCCCTTCATTTTCTGAGTTAAAGCAGTGATTTTGGCTGAGGTGTGGCATGCAGCTGAAACAGTATTTAAGGAAGCTCAAGTATTCCGTGTGAAGCTCCAGAAGCTTGAAGAGAAACTCCAGGCGTTGCCAGCAACACTCCAGGAGCCACAAGCCAGAGGTATTTTTGAGAATCCTGTCTTCACATGGCCCTCCCTCCCAATGATGTTGGGTTTCAAGTCCCATCATCCATGCTGAGCGCTGGCCATGTTGGCTGGGGCTTAGGGGAGTCCCACCACAGTCTGGAGCCCAGTTCAGTGCGCCTTTGTGGGCAGCTGGTAGCCATGCCAGGGTCGCCTTCACTGCGGGGAAGGGGTGGCCTCCCCCCCACCCCCACCCCATGCGCAGGAGACCAGAGGTCAGTAGCAGACTGCGCATGTGCCTCTGAAGGGCACAAAGGTTTGCTGTCTCCTTGTGTGCCCATTTTCTTGCCAAAAAGAATAAAAATACAGCATATGGTTGCACATACCAGGCACCAATTTTAATGGTGGTTCTTTGGCTTTTCCTTCAGGTGAGGAACACGAGGAGGAGGAGGAGCAGCAGGAGGAGGAGGAGAAGGGAAAATAAAGAAAATGGGGGGCGGGGAATATATATTTTCCTATATATTTCTATTATTAGTTCTATGTATTGCTTCTTTATTTAATAAAATTTATTTTAAAAAGCCCGCAAAGTGGTTTACCAAAACAAAAAAACCAACACAGCAGTAAAATCAAGAAAAATCAACAATCCTACTTTAAAACATACAAAAGCTAAAATATTAAGAGATGAAAATTTCTTCAACTTCCTAAGCTTCTAGGTATGCTTGCCTAAACAAGAATGCTTTTAGCAGGTGCCTGAAAAGTGTCTAGCAAAGGCACGTGCTTTGTTGCAAGAGGTGGGGAGTTCCAAAGGGCAGGTGCTGCCACACTAAACAATGCAGTACAGATATTCTGCGGAACCTGTAGGAGTGCTTGAAAGTGTTAGAATTCCAGCTCCATGATTGCAGTCATGGGATTGTTGTCTGCAGTCATGGGATTGTTGTCTCTAATTCTTTGGAGCGTAGCTAAACGTTCCTCCAGTTGCTGGACTTTGTCTTCTAAGAGGGCAATCAACATGCAATTGCTGCAGGTAAAGCTGCCTGCAACCTTTGGCAAGATGGCAAACATTGCGCAGGAACTGCAGGCGACTGCAGCTGTTCCCTCCCCCTCCAGAGGAAACCTTTCTTCCCTTTCAGTCTTTTCTCTCCCCCCCTCCTTTTTCCTTTTTTTCCTTTTTTAAGAATATGCTATACGGAATTTCCGAGGGGGAAATTCGCTAGGGATCTCGCCTTCCCCAGAAACCCCTCCACATAGCTAGGGCGCGAGACAATGAGCTCGAGAAAGCCCTTTCCTTCCCCTGTCGCACCAAGCACCACATCTTTTTTATGAATAAAAGACCCTGCTTTCCTCTTTCTGGTATGAATGCGTATCAATATGAACGGGGACTTGGGCATGAACTCTGTATTTACATACTGCTGCGTATAGCCCAATCAAAAGCATCGGATTTGGACAGCTAGCCAATAGCGCTTAGAGGATAGCGGCCTCTAGTGGACAGAATCTTTCTTGTACTGCTGCCTGTTTCCGTTTTGCAGAGCAGCGGAGCTTTGCCAGCTTGACTGAGCTCCTGAGTGCCCGCCTGCTGAGAGAACAATGGACTCAGTCCATCAAAAGCCCATTAACTGATTTCTATTGCCAAAAGTGATCCTTTGTTGCAAGAAATATGTCAAGCCACTTCCCTTATGGACTTCCAGCTTAGGAAAAGCCCCTCATTTCAAAAAATCCTCGAAAATCAACCCCCTGCATCAATTTCCTCCATTCCAACGCCATTCTTGCCCTTAAGGAAAGGACTCTTCCCCCCTCTATCTCCCACCATAATCCCGCAAGCGTGAGGACACGTGTGCACCCCCCCCCACCCAGGGAAGTGCCCAAAGGTGACAATTACTGAGCAGTTACTTGGCCAAAGAAACCAAGAGCCCATCGCCAGACTTGCACCAGGGTATGGATGTGCAGGAGGGACGCAGGTGGCGCTGTGGTCTAAACCACAGAGCCTAGGGTTGCCGATCAGAAGGTCGGCAGTTTGAATCCCCGCGACGGGCTGAGCTCCCGTTGCTCGGTCCCTCCTCCTGCCAACCTAGCAGTTCGAAAGTACGTCCAAGTGCAAGTAAATAAATAGGTACCGCTCCAGTAAGAAGGTAAACGGCGTTTCCGTGCGCAGCTCTGGTTTGCCAGAAGCGGCTTAGTCCTGCTGGCCACATGACCCGGAAGTTGCACGCCGGCTCCCTCGGCCAATAAAGCGAGATGAGCGCTGCAACCCCGGGTCGGTCACGACTGGACCTTTACCTTTAGCTTTACTTGAGAGGTGCCTGGACATGTTTGCCTGTGTTAAGCTTGTACTGAGTGAGAAGTCTGGACATGTTTGCCTATGGCCTGTCCACCGTCCCTCAGACCTGTGGGAATGTTCAAGGATGCAGGAGAGGATATATTGTCTGATTATATCCTTATCCAACTTGTCTTAACAAGTTCCACAATTTAGCAGAGTAACATTCCCCTCTTCTAAAATTGGCAGCGGATGCGTTTGCTCAGGCTAGCTAAAGCCTCTATAATAACTGTTCTGGTATTTCCCCCTTATTCCCTCATAAAAGATAAGACATGACACAGTCTTCTATAAAAGTTACAGATAGGTAGCCGTGTTGGTCTGCCATAGTCAAAACAAAACAAATTCCTTCCAGTAGCACCTTAAAGACCAACTAAGTCAGTTCTTGGTATGAGCTTTCGTGTGCATGCACACTTCTTCAGATACACTGAAACAGAAGTTTCCAGACCCTTCTATATAGTGAGAAGGTGGGGAGGGGTATTACTCAGAAGGGTGGTGGGAATGGGTGATTGGCAGATAGCTGTGATGAGCCTGTCTTCTATAAAAGTATAAAAAGAGTTTACTCACATTCTGTTCACAATCGGATCCCAGAAGGCAGACTTAGCTTAGAAAAGTAACATACACTTGAAAACTATTCCATAAGAAGACAGTCCCTTTGTCCTCTCTTGGCTGGAGGCCAAGAGGGCATCTTTGGCTAAGCAGATGTTGCTTCTTCGATGCATGTGGTGAAAGAGAGAGAGAGATGGCTGCCCTGCTCTGTGCTTTTGTCGTTACCTGCACAGGTGAGGCCAAACCCACCTTTAGTCACATGTAGAGGAAGTTTGTCCCAGCCCAGAAGGAAACAGGAAGTTTACCTGCTGGCTGGACAAACATTCCTCCCCATGTGTAAACATGTGCACTCTAGGAATGTTGTACTTGACTACTCTTGTGTTTCACATCCCACAAGAGCATGTGGTGGGCCGGACTATATTTTGAAAAAATATAGTAGCCTCACACCCCGGAATTTTCCTCATCAATGCCAACTCACCCATAGAGGCAGAATAGGAAGCCAGCCCTCCAGGACTTGCTCCTCTGCTGTAAACATAGTTAAAGTTGAGCTGCAGCTAGTAAGACCAAGAACTGGGCGCCTCTCACAGAATCAAAGGCTAAAATTGGGTCGAGTGCTTCTCTCCAGAATCTCTTTCCAGGATTATGGCTTCACATGCCTCCTTCTAATAGCAAATTCATCTGGGGAGACCCGACAGACGGCGGCCAAACACATGGAAAGCACATTTGGTGGTGGGGAACAAGAGTGTGTGGCTCCGCAAACCTTAAAAAGCACCCTCCCCAATGGCATGGCACTTGGATGACCTTGTGGTTCTACCCCTGGGGCTGAGGGTGATGAAACAATTCCTGAGACAGCTAAAGTGCTGGTGGTGAAAAACCCACTTCAAATGAGACCAAACACGGGTTAGAGCTCAATGTTGAGCCTACCAAGTGGCGATAGCGACGGTGAGGAGGACCATTGTTCCTGGATCTGTTGGTGAAAACAGTACCAGGAGACTCTTTCAGGAGGTTCATAGTCTAACAGAACCACCTTTGCCATCAGGGTCTGATACAGAGTCCAAGATCTCCTAAAATGACTCCTGTCATTAGTTTTTTTGCAGATAAAATTGCTCAGGTTTCGAAAGAGGTAGACTCCACCAAGGTAGGAGGGTGCCAGAGCTCTGCCTAGTCAGAGACATAGGATGGCTTGCCAGTTCCCACGTGGAGGAGGGGGTAGGAGGGAGGGAAACAGACGGAGTATGCATGCGCATTCGACTGCCTAATGGCATCCACATCACCCAGGGGATCACAGCCACAGAGATAAGAAAAGAAGAGCCACCCCATTGTCTGGAGAGGTCACTTACCTGATTGCATGGACAAGCCCCAGTGATGGAAGCGTGCAGCTGTATTGAGGCAGCACCAGGTGCTGAAATTGTGCACCTCTAACAATTTTGTGCCTGGGGCGACTGCCCCTGTGCCCCGCAGCCCACTACGCCACTGGGTCTAGTCAAGTTGGATGGGATCCATTACAACCTGTTGCCTCTGAGGATGTGGACAGACCTGAACAAGTGAAACCTACCAGCTGAAGAAGTGATTGTTCAACTGCTTATTAAAAAGACATATTTGGACCTGGCCATTATGTCCAATTATTGTCCAGTCTCAAACTTTCCATTCCTGGGCAAGGTGATTGAACGGATAGTCACTGAACAACTCCAGGCATGTCTGGAGAATAATGCAAAATATAGATGTCTTGGAAAAATCTCAGGATATACTATAAATAGGTCCAAATCAGAGTTGATGTTATTAGGAAATATATATTTTTGTTCAACTGTATAAACAATACTGTCAGAGCTGCCTCTAGGTCCCAGCTCACGGAGGACCAACGCTAGCCAGTAATAACGTATAAAAGTCTTTATTGAAGGTTAGTTTCCATTTCCAAACCGCAGCGTGCAACTCTACGTCTTAGAAGCTAGACCGGCGAAGCTCCATCTGAGTCTCCGCCTCCTAGACACCAGTTTAAGACTCTAGCTTTACTCCACCTCTTCCGTTGTTCTTTCCTCCTCTGGGTCCTTCTGCCCCCTGGGGTTTCCTCCTTTCTGGACTCTTCTGACGCTGACCCCCCTGAGTCTTGCCCCTCCTTCTGGCGGGCTTTAGGACCTGGCTCCCTATCCGGGCTGCCTGCTGTGCCGCTCGCCTGTACATTTGAACTTGGCGCGCGCGCTCAGCCGGTAACTTTCCTCTTGACCGTTTCCCCGCTCTCCGATGGAGGCGTGGTCAATCCTGACTCATCTCCTCTCGCTGGTGGTGAGAACACTGGTCCCGATGCCTGGGACTCCTCCCCCCCACTGCGCTCTGGTGGGGAAGCTGGTCCTGATTTCCAACTGCTGCTCTGGGAGTCCCCGCTGGCCCCTTCCTTCTGGGGTTTCCCCCTTGGCACCCCCCTTGCCCTGGCCATCGGCGCTCCCTTCTGTGAATCTTCCGATTCGCTGGAGAGGCTCATGGAATCCCTCGGACCGCTTTCATCTCCTGTGCTTCCCTCGGATTCCTCCCCCTCGCTCTCCATTTCCTCCCTCTCCTGTGCCTCTGCTCCTGAGCCCCTGACAAATACCAATTTCATACTTGTACTGAAAATGTTAATTATCTAGGCACATTACTACCATGAGATTTATCAGCTCCTCCTCCTGACTAGGCTGCTTCTGTGGGAGAAGAGAGCTGTCACGTGCCTTGCCCGCTACCTTTTTAACAACCCAGCTGACCTCAGTGCATTTTGTCCTTTCCCTCAGGCAGCAAAATGTCTTAGGCTGGCCTTGGGCATAAGTACTCACCAAGTTGCAACGTTTTGTTTCAGAACCCACTTGCTTAAATTAAAAAAGGAAAAGAAGGGAATGCTTTTTTAAAAAAATGATGTGCCCAGAACTCCTTTCTCTGATCAGTGAGTAAGCCCAAACAGCTCACACACATCTGGCCTTAGGACTTCCAGAGCGGATGTGTGATCCCAAGCTATTGTTTGACATGCCATATTTTTCGTTTCAGCATTGGAGCGCTCTTGCAGAGACTGTCCCTTTGTTCAGAATGTCACAGGCCCAGAGTGAAAAACTGACACTCCTAATTTCAAGCTCAGGCCCTCCAGGTGTTTCTGGACTCCAGATCCTATAATCCCAGACCATTGGTCATGGTGGTAAGGGGCATTGGAGACCAGCAAAATCTGGAGGGACACAGATCAACTCTCAGCCAATAGCTTTTGCTATTTTTTGACACCCTTGGTCATGAGCCAAGTGTTCATGAGTGTGTGTTCTATAGCTTTTAGCCCAATATTGATTGATGGGGAATGGAGGATTATTTTGGGATGGTTTGTGGTGCACAGCCCTGTCTTGTCTTCTCCTCTTTTGTGTATGTGTGTGTGTGTGTGTGTGTTTGTGTGCGTGTGTTTTTCCAAGGGCTTTTTGCTTGTTCACCGGGATCCTTCAGAAGGAAGAGACAAAAGAGTAGTGGCATTTTAGGACAACATAACAAAAACTTATGCAGGCATAGCCTATTTCATCAGAAACCTGAAACCTGAAACAAGTCGGAGCCAAACAGTATAAATTGAAAGCATTCGCTGATGATTTAGTCTTGACATTACAGGAGTCAGAATCCAGTACTAAAAGAGTATTACAATTAATTCAAGAATTTGGTCAGGTTGCGGGTTTTAAGTTGAACAAGCTGAAAACTAAGGTGTTAGAGAAAAATTTAACAGTGATTGAAAAAGAGAGGTTTCAGAAGGAGACAGGATTAACATTGGTTAAGAAAGTGAAATACCTGGGGGTCAATATGACTGCTAAGAATGTGAATTTATTTAAAGATAACTATGAAAAATGTTGGATGGAAGTGAAAAAGGATTTAGAAATATGGTCAAATTTGAAGTTATCATTGCTAGGCCAAATTGCTGCGATAAAGATGAATGTATTGCCAAGGATGTTGTATTTGTTTCAAACATTGCAAATTTTGGACAAGATGGACTGTTTCAAGAGGTGGCAGAGAGACATTTCTAGATTTGTCTGGCAGGGCAAGAAGCCTCGAATAAAATTTAAGATTTTAACTGACACTAAAGAAAGAGGTGGATTTGCCCTGCCAGACCTGAAGCTTTATTATGAATCAGCTGCCTTTTGCTGGCTGAGAGAATGGCTGCTTCTTGAAAACACGGACATTTTGGACCTAGAAGGTTTTAATAATGTCTTTGGGTGGCATGCATATTTGTGGTATGACAAGGTCAAAGCACATAAAGCGTTTAAAAACCATATTGTCAGGAAAGTGCTGTTTAATGTCTGGATAAGATATAAGGACTTGCTTGAAAATAAAACTCCAAGGTGGTTGTCACCAATGGAAGCTAAGGCTCTGAAAAAACTCAATATGGAGGCAAACTGGCCGAAATATTGGGAAATTTTGGAACAAGAAGGAGACAGATTAAAACTGCAGAGTTTTGACAAATTAAAAAACAAAGTACGGGACTTCCGGAGGCGGCGCGAACGACAATGGCGGTCCTCTTCTGTTTGTGAAGGGGAAGCTCCGCAGGAACGGGTCGTCCGCTACGGCGAAGCAGAGACCCTTGCCAGAAAACCACAGGCGGCGATAGCCTGTGGCCGTGGGACCCGGCGGGCACCATCAGCGCCCCCCGAAACTGCGAAGGGACCCCGTAAGGGGCTCCGGAGCGTGACGGGGGTAGCGGTGCTGTGAGTCAATCGCTCTTTCTGCGGGGTGAAGCCGCAAAGCTGCTGTCGGTGAGCGCTGACCTTTTTCCTGGGACTATTCGGCTAAGAAACAACTACCCGTGAGTAGGTGAAGTAATTCGAACTGAGGATTAAAATATAAATTTAATTTGGCACTGAAGCGGGAGGCGCAACCAGGAAGTCCGTCTCCCGGCTTTGTTTAAAGACTTAAAGCAACGACGTTTAATTTACTTATGCCATGGAAACTGGGATTTTAAAAGGACTTATCTGGGCATCAAACAGAAGATCCCACCTCAGTTAAATTGGGGTGGAAGAAGGGAAATTGGGCTTTTATCTTTCCAGTTGTAGATTTATTAAAAGTTTTAGAGCTCCCGGCGATCGGGCTGCCAAACTACGAGAACTGTCAGGCTGCTTTGAACTGTTATATTGTAACTCGCACCTTTGGAGACTTAGTAACTTTTTATGACTAACTCTGCAGAAGCTTAAAGATTTGGAAAGTTTACGGCTACTTTTGTAAATTTTCAATGACACTTTGTAATTTTGGGAAAGACTTTATAAATTGTAACTTTTGAAGATAAACAAAGTGTCCCTCTAGTGGAC
Organism: Podarcis erhardii; assembly: GCF_964252035.2. Taxonomy (NCBI): domain Eukaryota; kingdom Metazoa; phylum Chordata; class Lepidosauria; order Squamata; family Lacertidae; genus Podarcis; species Podarcis erhardii. Next base: position 20,509,652 of record NC_138506.1, on the reverse strand, counting down.
TATTGAAGCTATACAACTACTGGGGGATTTTTCCATCTCTGGACTTGGGGATTTTCCATGAGAAAGGCAGACCGTGGGACCGACCTTGGCTCATAGACAGAAGTGGGATGAGTGGGAAGACAAGATCAGCTAAAGCCAAAACACAGCAGCAGCCCAGTATAATTTCACAGTTACGCAGATCATCTGTTCCCACGGTACCTGTGGCACAAGAGGAAGATTTAGAACAAACCAGGTTTGAAGGAATGGCCACAGGAGGGGACTTTAATTCACTGCTGAATAAAATTCTTGAAAAATTGGATGGAGTAAGTAAGCAACTGTCTGATCAATCAACCAAAATTGACCAAAATACAGCTAGTATTAATAATTTGACCCAGCAAGTCAGTTTAAATTCTCAATCTATTGGGAAATTATTGGAAGACACCACATTAAATCGTAAAACGGCTGAGGAGGCTAAACAGAAAGTAGAGGCTGTGCAAGAAGAAATTAAACCTATGCGTAAACAGATTGGTGAACATCAGGCACTTCTGTCTATGATAGAATTGAAAAATAAGGAAAATAATATTAGGATTAGGTCGGTACCAGAACTTGAAAAGGAGGATTTAATTGACTATTTGACACGGGAATTTGCAGAATTTTGGTCACTGGAAGAGGATAAAGATTTTAAGATTGTAAGCGCATTCAGACTTGGAAAGGGAGGGAGGAAGATCAAGTCGAGAGACTGTCTGATCTCCCTCAGAACAAAGGAGGAAAGAGACAAGATACTGAGTGCGCATTACCAGAAGACTCTAGAGATCAAAGACTCAAGGATTGAACTCTACAAGGACATCCCGAAACACTTACTAGAACTCAGATCTAACTACGGAGATTTGGTGACACTATTGAGAAGTAACAGAATTGTCTTCAGATGGGAGTTCCCTCAGGGGCTATCCTTCACTTTTAAAGGGAAAAAAGTTAAAATTAAATCTCTGGAAGATAAGGAAAAAATTTTGAGTGCCTACGAAGAAGACCTCCAGAAAGGGATTGAGGCCTTGGGGCTTGACGAACCTGAGAAAGTGATACCACCGTCAAAGGAGGAAGAACTTTTGGGAGCAGTAGGAGGAAAATAGATCTACACCAACATGTCCCTGCAACTATTAAATTGGAATATTCATGGTTTGAACTCCCCCGAAAAGAGGAAGAAAGTTTTTCATTTACTAAAAAAGGAGCAATTGGACTTAATTTGTTTACAGGAAACACATGTGATTAGGCTTCACAGGAAAGTTTTAATGAATAAAAGATTAGGTCAAGAATTTATCTCATCGGACAAAGTGAAGAAGAGAGGAGTTGTTATATATGCAAAAGAAAGCCTGTCACCAAAATTTCTTTTTAAAGATGAGCAAGGAAGAATTTTGGCAATTGAAATTCAAACCCAAGGAGAAAAATTTTTGATCCTAGGAATCTACGCGCCAAATGAGGGGAAATCGGAATTTTACAAGAAGTTGCATGAGACAATGTTGGATTATATGGATTATAATAACATCATTATGATGAGAGACATGAATGGAGTGGTATCTACGAATATGGATAAAGCACAAAAACAGATTGTAACAAAAGAGGGCAGACTGCCGAAAACTTTTTTTGAACTGACTGACAATATGGATTTGATTGACATTTGGAGAACCAAAAATCCCCTAGGTAGAGAAGGGACGTTTTTTTCTGAAGCCAAAATGACTTGGACTAGAATTGACCAAATATGGATAACTAGAGGACTGGCACCTAAGATAAAAAAGGTGGAAATCTGCCCAAAAACTTGCTCCGACCATAATGCTGTAAAGATGGAAATGAAACTAACACCTATCGGTTCCTTCAGATGGAAGATGAATGACACCTTATTAAGAGATCAAGAGATTGTTAAAAAGGCCCAAAAGACCTTGAGAGACTATTTTGAAATAAATTTGAAAACCACGGTTGAAAAAAGAGTAATCTGGGATGCAAGCAAGGCGTTCATGAGAGGCTTCTTAATACGACAGAATGCAATAAAAAAGAGATCCCAAAATGAGAAAAAAGACAAAATTTTGGAGAAAATAAAAGAGGGAGAGAAGAAATTAAGATTGAAACCAAAGTCACAAGAGATTCTGAGAGAAATTAAGTTATATCAAGTACAATATATGAAACTGATAAATCAGGAAGTAGAGTGGAAAATTAAACAAATGAGACAAAAGACTTTCGAGTCAGCAAATAAGTGTGGAAAATTATTAGCGTGGCAGTTGAAAAAAAGACAGAAGTTAAATACGATTACAAATCTTGAGATGGAAGGGAAAAATATTCAGAATCCGGTGGAGATCAGAAAGTGCTTCCAGAGATACCTTAAACAACTTTACACTCAAGGGCCACAGAAAGAGACTGATATAGAACAATTTTAAAGAACCAATGGATTACAAAAAATATCTCAAGAAAATAAGATAATGTTGAACTATAAAATTACAGAACAGGAGATTGAAGGTGCCATTCAGAATATGCAATTGGGCAAATCTCCAGGGCCGGATGGGCTAACCTCCAAATACTACAGGACTTTGAAAGACTACTTAATTCAACCATTAAAGGAGGTCTGTAATGAAATTATGGAGGGGAAGAAGGCGCCGGAGTCGTGGAAAGAAGCTTTCATCACACTTATAACGAAAACAGAATCTGAAAAGACACAACTTAAGAACTACCGTCCCATCTCCCTTTTAAATGTGGATTACAAAATTTTTGCAGATATTTTGGCTAACAGATTAAAAAGAGTATTAACTGAAGTGATACATAAGGACCAGGCAGGCTTTCTACCAGGCAGACATCTGTCTGACAATACAAGGAACATAATTGATATTTTGGAGTTGCTGCAAACGAATATTAACACAAAAGCAGTATTAATTTTTGTTGATGCGGAGAAGGCCTTTGATAATATTTCTTGGAACTTTATGAAGAAAAATCTCAAGGGAATGGGAGTGGGACAGGGGTTTGAAAATGGTATAAATGCAATCTATTCAGAACAAAAAGCAAAATTGATAGTGAACAATGTGGTGACAGAAGAGTTTAAAATTGAAAAAGGAACACGACAAGGTTGCCCTATATCCCCTTTGTTATTTATATCGGTCCTGGAAGTGCTCTTAAATATGATTAGAGGAGACCGGTTGGTGGAAGGTATTCAGGTCGGAGCGAAACAGTATAAACTTAAAGCATTTGCAGATGACCTAGTATTGACTTTACAGGAGCCAGAGCCTAGTACCAAAAGGGTATTGCAACTGATTTATGAGTTTGGTCGAGTGGCGGGATTTAAACTTAATAAGCAAAAAACCAAGGTTTTGGAAAAAAACTTGACTTCTTTAGAGTCAGAAAGGTTTCAGAAAGAGACAGAATTAAATGTGGTCAAAAAAGTAAGATACCTAGGGGTAAACATAACAGCGAAGAACATGAATTTATACAAAGATAATTATGAAAAATGCTGGTCTGAAATCAAAAGGGATCTAGATGTTTGGTCAAGACTGAAACTTTCCTTGTCAGGACGTATTGCTGCTATTAAGATGAATGTATTGCCAAAAATGCTGTTTTTGTTTCAAACTTTGCAGATTGTGGATAAAATGGAGTGTTTTGGGAGGTGGCAGAGAGATATTTCTAAATTTGTCTGGCAGGGCAAAAAGCCCAGAATTAAGTTTAAGATACTAACTGATGCTAAAGAAAGAGGGGGCTTTGCCCTGCCAGACTTAAAGTTGTATTATGAATCAGCAGCTTTCTGCTGGTTGAAAGATTGGCTACTTCTTGAAAACACTGATGTTTTAGATTTGGAAGGATTTAACAATGTTTTTGGTTGGCATGCATATTTGTGGTATGGCAAGGTTAAAATACATAAGGCTTTCAAGAATCATGTCGTCAGAAAAGCAGTGTTCAATGTCTGGTCAAAATATAAAGACTTATTGGAAAATAAGACCCCAAGGAACATGTTCAATACAAGGAACATAATTGATATTTTGGAGTTGCTGCAAACGAATATTAACACAAAAGCAGTATTAATTTTTGTTGATGCGGAGAAGGCCTTTGATAATATTTCTTGGAACTTTATGAAGAAAAATCTCAAGGGAATGGGAGTGGGACAGGGGTTTGAAAATGGTATAAATGCAATCTATTCAGAACAAAAAGCAAAATTGATAGTGAACAATGTGGTGACAGAAGAATTTAAGATAGAAAAAGGAACACGTCAGGGCTGCCCTATCTCTCCATTATTATTTATTTCGGTCCTGGAGGTGCTGTTGAACATGATTAGAAGGGATCGGTTGATCAAAGGAATTCAGGTCGGAGCCAAACAATATAAATTGAAGGCTTTTGCAGATGACCTGGTTTTGACATTACAGGAGCCAGAATCTAGTACGAAAAGGGTTTTAGAACTGATTCAAGAATTTGGTCATGTGGCAGGATTTAAATTAAACAAGCTAAAAACTAAGGTTTTAGAGAAAAATTTAACATCAATGGAAAAAGAAGGGTTTCAGAATGAGACAGGTTTAACTGTGGCTAAGAAAGTGAAATGCCTAGGGATTAACATGACTGCAAAAAGTTTGAATTTATTTAAAGATAATTATGAGAAATGTTGGTCAGAGGTTAAAAAAGATTTAGAAATTTGGTCTAATTTGAAGCTTTCCTTGTTGGGTCGAATTGCAGCTATAAAGATGAATGTATTGCCAAAAATGTTATTTTTGTTTCAAACTTTGCAGATTGTGGACAAGATGGATTGTTTCAAGAGGTGGCAGAGAGATATTTCTAAATTTGTCTGGCAGGGCAAAAAGCCCAGAATAAAATTTAAAATACTAACTGATGTAAAGGAAAGAGGAGGGTTTGCCCTGCCAGACATTAAGCTTTACTATGAATCAGCAGCATTCTGCTGGTTGAAAGATTGGCTGCTTCTTGAGAACACTGACGTTTTGGATTTGGAAGGTTTTAATAATGCTTTTGGGTGGCATGCATATCTATGGTACGACAAGGTTAAAGCTCATAGAGCATTCAAAAATCATATTGTCAGGAAAGCGGTGTTTAATGCCTGGACAAGATACAAAGACTTACTGGAAAGCAAGACCCCAAGGTGGTTGTCACCTTTGGAAGCTAAGGCTCTGAAAAGACTCAATATGGAGGCCAAGTGGCCGAAATATTGGGAGATACTAGAACAAGAAGGAGATACATTGAAATTGCAGAGTTTTGAGAAACTAAAAGATAAAGTGCGAGATTGGCTTCATTATTATCAAATAAGAGAGGCCTATAATTTTGATAAAAAATTGGGCTTCCAGGTGGAGAAATCAAAATTGGAAACAGAACTGTTAGAACCTAAAACTAAGATTCTTTCAAGAATGTATAACTTGCTGTTGAAATGGAATACTCAGGATGAAACAGTTAAATCAGCTATGATTAAATGGGCACAGGACATAGGTCATAACATTATGTTTGCTGACTGGGAAAAGTTGTGGACCACCGGTATGAAATTTACGGCATGTAATGCCTTAAGAGAGAATATTATGAAAATGATCTATAGGTGGTACATGACCCCAGTCAAGCTTGCTAAAATTTACCATTTGCCTGATAACAAATGTTGGAAATGTAAAGTTAGGTTTAGGATCAATCAGGTTTAGGATCAGGGACTTGCTTCTCTTAAATGAGCTACCTTCCCAGGTGGATGAGCCCCACTGCTCGTCACTTCCCTCTACACCATGGGCAGAAACCACCTTCTTGACTGTTGGACCCCCTAGTGGTCTCATCTGCTCAATTGTCCGGAGCCTGGCTGTCAGGGCTGATTCAGCTGCAGTTCAGTATCAAAACTCAGAGATGAGCAGTAAGGTGGACTCTTTCTTCAGAGAGACAAAACCCGAGAGAGAAACTCCACAGGCAGGACTAGCCCCAGTTGCCAGAACAGAGGATCTTAGCCTCCTCGTAAGGTAGGGCTATCATACATCAACAGCTTCTGGGTCTTCCTTTAAGAAGCTCAACAATTTGGGGGTCTTCCTAAAAATAGCTCCACAGCTTTCGGGGTGTCTTGGTTTCTACTTTTAGAAATATGGCATCCCTATCCTAAGGCTCCTCCCCCGTCAGCTGACTTCCCAACAGTCATGGAGGGGCTCTCTGTGCCTTTTGTTCTGCTCCGTGTAATGCCTCCCTTGTTCCTGGGGACAGAGGAGGAGGGGAGAAGGGAACAGTGGACATGGCAGGTGCCTGGGGATCTGTTGCAGCCTCAGCCTCCTCCTCCTCCTCCTCCTCCTCCTCCTCAGCTGCCTCAGTCTCCCTTAAACCTGTTGCTTGTTTAGCCTCCAAGCCATCTGCTCCCCCTTCTTCTTCTTCTTCTGACCTGTCTCCTGCATCCCACCAGCAGTCTCCTGGTTTGGGGCCTTCCCACTTTGATGCTTCCCTGGGGGGTTCCCTGGCTGTAGCCTCCTGCCATTCCTCCTCCTCTAGCCAGTACCCGACACTAGCTTTGCATGCAGGGGAAGCCCCTAACTCACTGAGGGTTTGAGACCCATCAACTCCCCTCACCTGGTTAGCCAGCCAGTTGAAGCCATTCCTGGGGTGTGGCTGCTGCTGCAGGCTCACAGTTTCTAAGAGCTGCAGGTGAGAGCTGTAGTGACCAAAGGTGGACAAACTACCCCAGAAGGAGCACAACGTGCCCCCCACCAGAGGTACTACCCCTCCCCTCGCACCCTTGCGTCATGAAGGACAGAGAGTGGAGAGTTGAATGTGTGTAGAAACCAGCCTCCCTTAGGAAACCAAAGTTTACATTCATCACTCCACCCACTTTCACCTGTGGCCCCTTCCACCACAGGCACACGGCCCCTGGAAGGTTTCCCAGAGGAGAATATGGCCCTTAAGACTGAAAAAGAGTCCCCAACTCCAAACTAGTGACGAACTGCCATTGATGGCTCCAGCTGGATGTTGAAATCTCCCTCGAAGCTCCTTCTCAGATCCATGTTCCCTTTCAACAACTGGCTTCCTCCTGCAGGTCAAACAGTCCCCTCAGTACAAGGACCCATTGTTTCTCCATGTGCATTTTCAGCGGCCTCCCATGTGACTGCCAGTGATATCCTTTTTCCCATCCTCAGATTTTGCCCCACCCCCGGCAGCCTAAAATTCTCATCAGCTTATATCTTCAAAGGAAATAAGACATCTCCAGCTGAGCAAGACCTGGTATTTTCCCCTCTTCAGATAGCTCTGGATCTTCAGCTGCGGAGGGAAAATGCCCATGGTCCTTTCAAAATTTCCCATGTATTCGTAGGAACATCACCTGTCTTGGAAAAAAGGAAGGAACAAATGTCTCAGATGCAAGCCCTTTAATCTGGAATTGCTATTCTTAACTGCATGTGGCTGGGGTGTTCTGGGGCTTCTGTACCTTGAAGTAATAATTTCTTTGTGTGTATCTGAAGAAGTGTGCATGCACACGAAAGCTCATACCTAGAACTAACTCAGTTGGTCTTTAAGGTGCTACTGGAAGGAATTTTTTTATTTTGTTTTGACCATGGCAGACCAACACGGCTACCTATCTGTAATAATTTCTTGTTTGCATGTTCTACCCCAGCTGCTGCTCCCTGTTCAGTTCAGCTGGGGGATTAATTATGCCTTGTCATTTGATTCGTCAGGGTCTGTTCCATACATGCCGGGTGGATAAAACGACTAATTCATGTCATGTCTAACTGGTTTGAGGGAAAGGCTTCTCAGAAGCTAGGGCATGTCATAAAATACGGCAATGTACAAAAGCGGGTGGAGGGTGGACATTAAAATCAGTCCAAAGAATTCAAATGTCTGGGTGCTCAGGAAATGTTTAAATGATAGCACAGACCTGTTGGCATAGAAAAGGTCTTCAAGAGATGCCTGAAAGTCAGCATTTCATTACAGATCAGCCTTCTCACGGATTCAGTCACTTGTGCAGACAGCTCAACTTCTGCAACCAATGACCTCCTGCAGAGTGTAGCCACCAAAGAGAGTTTTGGGAGGACTGGAGGACAGGCTTGCAGTTCATTCAGGGCAGAAGCAATGGGAGAAGGGCCATAGCTTAGTGGTAAAGCACCTGCTTACATGCAGAAGCTCTCAGGTTCAATCTGTTGTATCTCCAGCTAGAATGTCCTCTGTCTGAAACCGTGGATAGTTTTTGCCATCCATTGTGGACAAGACTGAGCTAGATAGAGCCATAGTGGGACTCAGTATAAGGCAGCCTCCTATTGTCCCAGCAACAAGCCTTTGCCACGCACAGAGGACTCCTTAAAGACATGAAATAAATAAAGCTGCCCTGGAAAGGGATGCTGAAAATGAGTCACAATTAGACAGCCCTGGGACAACAAAACACTCGGACACAGTGCCTTTAAAGCACGGACCTGTGCCTAGGAAGCATGGGGCACCAGGTACCTGTGGCTGAGCCTTGAGAGACTGCTGTCCAAGGTGCTGAAGGGATTGAATACAAAGATGCAACTGTTAGAATGTCAAGGGGCATGATGGTGCTTTGAATACATAAAGCAGACGCGGCCTAACTTGCACAGTTGCAGAATGAACTGAATTGAGCTGGAAGAAGCAGGACTACATGGGATGAAGAACGCTATACAGGAAATGGCTCTGGGTGGCCCACTGGGAGAGGCACATGATGCAAAAAGCAGCAGTTCCAACCCATTCATGGGAAACAGAGCTCTGAAATCCTGGAGAGCAGCTGCTGGCTGTGGCAGACCATACAGAACTAGATGGCCCAGTGGTCTCACTGGGTTTTCAAGCCAGAACACAACTTCAGCGCCCCCAGGACAAACCAATTTTTAATTCTCCAAACTCTTACTAATCAGAGTTTCGTTTTTAAAGCGACAGTAGTTCAAAGCATTGACTAGGGGCTTTTCAATGTTCAAAGGCACTTCGGATACCTTGACTTGCAATCCTTACAACAACCCTGCAGAGCAGTTCAGTGTTATCTCGAGTTGCAGAATAGCGAGGCGCGATGCCGAGGCGGACGCAGGGTGGCCCACCTAAGGAGTTCATGGTAGGGGGACCTAATGAGGCCAAACTCTGTCTTTTGCAGCCCACTCCTGCATATTGTAATAAACAAAAACCAGGTTTCAGGTTTGTTTTCAGGATGATGTCTGCACAATCTCCAGAGAAGGGAGACGCCTTGTTGAAGTGAAAAAGGGACAGAATGATCTTTTCATTCTTAAAACGTCTCTAGGGGGTGAGGGGAAGGTTGAGAAAGCACAGGCCCTGCGTGCTACAATTCCCGCTCATGTTACTTGTGCTTGTGTATGGCATCAGAGGACAATTCATGGTTCTCTAGAAGAACTGCAGGTACTTCCTGAGGTTACCAAAGGGTGTAAGATTAAAGATTGTGGACGTGCCATTAGTTGCGACACTTGCAGACAGGCAAAGGTAAGAAGATGCAGTTACCCAAAGGTGGAACGGGTAATCACTAAACCTTTTGAGCTGGTTCACATAGATCTGTTCAATCCTGTGAAGGAACAGAGTCTAGGGGGGGGCAGGTTTCTGCTAACAATTCAAGATGATTTTTCGCAGAACACCTGGACTCATGGTCTCAAATCCAGGGAGGATGCAGCACAGCTGATCAGGAGCTGGATTGAGGGGGTGGAACTAAGGTTCTCCACCAGGGTGAAAGCAATCATCAGTGACAGAAATGCTAAGTACACTGGTTCTGCTTTGCAGCACTTCTTTCACAAGAAAGGGATACGTCACACAGTTACTTCTCCCCAGCAGGGGGGGGGGTAGCAGAGCTTAGAAGTGAAGCTCTGGTTAAAGCTGCACAGGTGATGCTAACAGAAGCTAGGTTACCTCCAAGGTTTTGGCTGGAGGCAACTAGGTGTGTGTGTTTCACCTGGAATCGTGTCTACAACTCACTGGTAGGTGACACACCGTACTCTTTGTTGAATGGCAGAAAACCCCAGGTTCACTTTCTGCGCAAGTTTGGATCTCCTGCATTTGTCCCTGTGCCCAAGGCTTTGCAAGGGCCAGATGGAGCCAAGTTCCGGAAAATGATCTTCTGTGGGTATGAGCCAGAAGCTCGTGCATGGAGGTTTGCTTACCCGTCAGGTGATCAGGGTAAGGTGCTGATCAGTAAACACGCTGAGTTCTTTGAGCAGGATGAAAGGCCAAAGATTTCTGCACAGCGTGATGTTCTCTCAGAATGTCTCTCTGATCCAGAGGACAGTTCTGATGAGGAGGAAGGAGAGGCTGAGTCTGCTGGTGACGATCAGGTCACTGACCAGAGTCAGGAGCAGGATGGGGCGTCTCCACGAGTTGTTAGAAAAGGACAACCCAAGAGTGAGCCTAGTTCTCCTGTGAGTGTAATGGAAAGGATTCGAAGACGCTTTAAGTCAGAGGGGGAATCCCGTGATGTAGAGGTCACACCTGCTGGTGACAGTGAGCCAGAGGAAACACCAGAGTTTGTGCCTAGGCGATCCAGTCGCACAACCAAAGGTATTCCACCTGAGAGGTACCAGGCCACAGGTGCGTGGGTAAGTTTCGCACAGTGCGATTCTGAGAGTTGTGAGGTTATTCCACAGATGCCTAACAGGTACGCCAAGGGAGGGCACAAGGCATTGGGGAAGGGATTGATCTCACAAGGTGTTACTGAAGATGTTTCACTGGTGTCAGATAGGGACGCAAGGGGTGGTGTGATGGTTCAGAACATAGATGGTTAAAAGTTCTGAGAAGTGCGTCACCTACTGACATCAGCTTTAGAAGCTAAGGAGGAGCTTGTTTCCTGTACTTTCTGTTCTCTCTGTGTGTCTTGAGAGACAGAAATGTTTGCCATGGCTGAAAGAAGCCCTGGACTATTTCTCTAAGAAATGTTGCAATAAAGAGTTGTAAATAGACAAACCTGTCTTTGTATATTTGCCCGAAGCAAATGACTGCTTTACACCGCTGTATGCTACTCTGCTAAGCCGTGGCTAAAGAGACAGCAGAATTTGTTGCGCAGCTAGAAGGAAGCGGCTGGACGCCGGAAGCTGTAAACGACTGATTGGGATCGTAAAGCTATCAGAGGCCATGGCTCATCGATCGAGCTCCAAAGATCGATATCTCCACATCCTGCATATTGTAATAAACAAAAATCTGCCCTTATTCCCTTATGGGGAACACAAGAGCCTTTCTAGAGTCCTTTGTAGGTTCTCCATCGGTCGGAGAAAATAACAGAGGCCAAGCAGAGAAGATTGAGAAGCAAAGCAGCTAGTAAGCCTGATCTTTATTGAACTGTTGCAACAGGGTGCTCCCCCCACAGGCAGGAGAAGGAGGAGGACTCCGAACAAAGATGTGCCTGCCCTTATAGAGACATTTTATTTTATTTTATTTTATTTTATTTTATTTTATTTTATTTTATTTTATTTTATTTTATTTTATTTTATTTTATTTTATTTTATTTTATTTATAATATTTATTCAAATTTTAAAGATTACAAAGAGAAAAAATAAAAAATAAAAAAATAAAAAAATAAAAATAAAAAGACAGAAAAAATACAACAATTGAAAAAAAACAGATCAAACTTTTACATCACTTGCTTTCATTCACTTACTTCCTTGACCTCCTCACACCTCCCATTTTTGTATTCTAATTCAGTTAGATATTTCAGCAAATCCTTTCCAGCTTTGTTTTTATCTTAATAATTTATCTTAATATATTGTGATTTTGCATTCTCTTCTTTCACCAATTCATTTTTACTTAATCCTTTATATCTTTTCTGCTAAAACCACATAATTCTATTCCAACATCTTTCTAACATTCCTTAATTTTACAATATTTCTGAAGATAAACTTGGTCTCGGATTCTGCCAGTCATCTCAGCCAGTTCCATGTAGTCCATCACCTTCGTCTGCCATTCTTCCCTGGTGGGTAGATCTTGTGTTTTCCAATACTTTGTGATAAGTATTCTTGCTGCTGTTGTGGCGTACATAAAGAAAGTTCTATCCTCCTTTAGCACCAATTGGCCGACCATGCCCAAGAGAAAGGCCTCTGGTTTCTTCTGGAAGGTATATTTAAATACCTTTTTCATTTCATTATAGATCATCTCCCAAAAGGTCTTAATCTTTGGGCACGTCCACCAAAGGTGAAAGAATGTACCTTCAATCTCTTTACATTTCCAACATTTATTATCGGGCAGATGATAAATTTTTGCAAGCTTGACTGGTGTCATGTACCACCTGTAAATCATTTTCATTATATTCTCTCTTAAGGCATTACATGCCGTAAACTTCATACCAGCGGTCCATAACTGTTCCCAGTCAGCCATCATAATGTTATGTCCAACATCTTGTGCCCATTTAATCATAACAGATTTAACCGTTTCATCCTGTGTATTCCATTTCAACAGCATTCTTGACAAATTCTTAGTTTTAGGATCTAACAATTCTGTTTCCAATTTTGATTTTTCCACCTGAAAACCAATTTTCTTATCCAGATTAAAAACCTCCCTTATTTGATAATAATGAAGCCAATCTCGTACTTTGTTTTTTATTTTTTTTTTATATATATATTTATTTAATTTTACAAAAAAAGAAAGAATTTCAAAACCACAAAGCCAATCACAAACATACATCAGAATACAAAAAACAGATTAAAAATAAAAACTCCAATTTTTAAATTCATGTTTACATAGCAATCTTTCTTGACTTCCTCCCGCCTCCCTTTTCTGTGTTCCTCTTTGTCCAATCAGATACAGCAAATCCTTACCCTCTTTCAAAACTCATTTCTAATTATTAAAATCACATCTATTATGTCTCCGATCTTTCCTCCTTATGTTTGAACACCTTTAACATATTGTCTACTTTTGACATAATATAACTTTAATCTTTCACCCTTTTTCTATTACATTTTTGCATACTTTTTAACACTGTATCCCTAATGCCATATTATTTTTATATCCAACATCATTTTAACATTCGTAAACTTTGCAGTGTTTCTGCAGATAGTTCTTAAACTTCTTCCAGTCCTCTTCCACCGCTTCTTCTCCCAGGTCTCGAATTCTGCCAGTCATTTCTGCCAATTCCATGTAGTCTATTACTTGGATCTGCCATTCTTCCAAGGTGGACAAATCTTGTGTCTTCCAGTACTTTGCGATGAGTATTCTTGCTGCTGTTGTTGCATACATAAAAAACGTTCTATCTTTCTTTAACACCAATTGGCCGACTATGCCCAAGAGAAAAGCCTCTGGTTTCTTAGGGAAGGTATATTTAAATACCTTTTTCAGTTCATTATATATCATCTCCCAGAAAGCCTTAATCTTCAGGCACGTCCACCAAAGGAGAAAGAATGTGCCTTCAGTTTCTTTACATTTCCAACATTTGTTATCAGGCAAATGGTAAATTTTAGCAAGCTTGACTGGGGTCATGTACCACCTATAGATCATTTTCATAATATTCTCTCTTAAGGCATTACATGCCGTAAATTTCATACCGGTGGTCCACAACTTTTCCCAGTCAGCAAACATAATGTTATGACCTATGTCCTGTGCCCATTTAATCATAGCTGATTTAACTGTTTCATCCTGAGTATTCCATTTCAACAGCAAGTTATACATTCTTGAAAGAATCTTAGTTTTAGGTTCTAACAGTTCTGTTTCCAATTTTGATTTCTCCACCTGGAAGCCCAATTTTTTATCAAAATTATAGGCCTCTCTTATTTGATAATAATGAAGCCAATCTCGCACTTTATCTTTTAGTTTCTCAAAACTCTGCAATTTCAATGTATCTCCTTCTTGTTCTAGTATCTCCCAATATTTCGGCCACTTGGCCTCCATATTGAGTCTTTTCAGAGCCTTAGCTTCCAAAGGTGACAACCACCTTGGGGTCTTGCTTTCCAGTAAGTCTTTGTATCTTGTCCAGGCATTAAACACCGCTTTCCTGACAATATGATTTTTGAATGCTCTATGAGCTTTAACCTTGTCGTACCATAGATATGCATGCCACCCAAAAGCATTATTAAAACCTTCCAAATCCAAAACGTCAGTGTTCTCAAGAAGCAGCCAATCTTTCAACCAGCAGAATGCTGCTGATTCATAGTAAAGCTTAATGTCTGGCAGGGCAAACCCTCCTCTTTCCTTTACATCAGTTAGTATTTTAAATTTTATTCTGGGCTTTTTGCCCTGCCAGACAAATTTAGAAATATCTCTCTGCCACCTCTTGAAACAATCCATCTTGTCCACAATCTGCAAAGTTTGAAACAAAAATAACATTTTTGGCAATACATTCATCTTTATAGCTGCAATTCGACCCAACAAGGAAAGCTTCAAATTAGACCAAATTTCTAAATCTTTTTTAACCTCTGACCAACATTTCTCATAATTATCTTTAAATAAATTCAAACTTTTTGCAGTCATGTTAATCCCTAGGCATTTCACTTTCTTAGCCACAGTTAAACCTGTCTCATTCTGAAACCCTTCTTTTTCCATTGATGTTAAATTTTTCTCTAAAACCTTAGTTTTTAGCTTGTTTAATTTAAATCCTGCCACATGACCAAATTCTTGAATCAGTTCTAAAACCCTTTTCGTACTAGATTCTGGCTCCTGTAATGTCAAAACCAGGTCATCTGCAAAAGCCTTCAATTTATATTGTTTGGCTCCGACCTGAATTCCTTTGATCAACCGATCCCTTCTAATCATGTTCAACAGCACCTCCAGGACCGAAATAAATAATAATGGAGAGATAGGGCAGCCCTGACGTGTTCCTTTTTCTATCTTAAATTCTTCTGTCACCACATTGTTCACTATCAATTTTGCTTTTTGTTCTGAATAGATTGCATTTATACCATTTTCAAACCCCTGTCCCACTCCCATTCCCTTGAGATTTTTCTTCATAAAGTTCCAAGAAATATTATCAAAGGCCTTCTCCGCATCAACAAAAATTAATACTGCTTTTGTGTTAATATTCGTTTGCAGCAACTCCAAAATATCAATTATGTTCCTTGTATTGAACATGTTCCTTGGGGTCTTATTTTCCAATAAGTCTTTATATTTTGACCAGACATTGAACACTGCTTTTCTGACGACATGATTCTTGAAAGCCTTATGTATTTTAACCTTGCCATACCACAAATATGCATGCCAACCAAAAACATTGTTAAATCCTTCCAAATCTAAAACATCAGTGTTTTCAAGAAGTAGCCAATCTTTCAACCAGCAGAAAGCTGCTGATTCATAATACAACTTTAAGTCTGGCAGGGCAAAGCCCCCTCTTTCTTTAGCATCAGTTAGTATCTTAAACTTAATTCTGGGCTTTTTGCCCTGCCAGACAAATTTAGAAATATCTCTCTGCCACCTCCCAAAACACTCCATTTTATCCACAATCTGCAAAGTTTGAAACAAAAACAGCATTTTTGGCAATACATTCATCTTAATAGCAGCAATACGTCCTGACAAGGAAAGTTTCAGTCTTGACCAAACATCTAGATCCCTTTTGATTTCAGACCAGCATTTTTCATAATTATCTTTGTATAAATTCATGTTCTTCGCTGTTATGTTTACCCCTAGGTATCTTACTTTTTTGACCACATTTAATTCTGTCTCTTTCTGAAACCTTTCTGACTCTAAAGAAGTCAAGTTTTTTTCCAAAACCTTGGTTTTTTGCTTATTAAGTTTAAATCCCGCCACTCGACCAAACTCATAAATCAGTTGCAATACCCTTTTGGTACTAGGCTCTGGCTCCTGTAAAGTCAATACTAGGTCATCTGCAAATGCTTTAAGTTTATACTGTTTCGCTCCGACCTGAATACCTTCCACCAACCGGTCTCCTCTAATCATATTTAAGAGCACTTCCAGGACCGATATAAATAACAAAGGGGATATAGGGCAACCTTGTCGTGTTCCTTTTTCAATTTTAAACTCTTCTGTCACCACATTGTTCACTATCAATTTTGCTTTTTGTTCTGAATAGATTGCATTTATACCATTTTCAAACCCCTGTCCCACTCCCATTCCCTTGAGATTTTTCTTCATAAAGTTCCAAGAAATATTATCAAAGGCCTTCTCCGCATCAACAAAAATTAATACTGCTTTTGTGTTAATATTCGTTTGCAGCAACTCCAAAATATCAATTATGTTCCTTGTATTGTCAGACAGATGTCTGCCTGGTAGAAAGCCTGCCTGGTCCTTATGTATCACTTCAGTTAATACTCTTTTTAATCTGTTAGCCAAAATATCTGCAAAAATTTTGTAATCCACATTTAAAAGGGAGATGGGACGGTAGTTCTTAAGTTGTGTCTTTTCAGATTCTGTTTTCGTTATAAGTGTGATGAAAGCTTCTTTCCACGACTCCGGCGCCTTCTTCCCCTCCATAATTTCATTACAGACCTCCTTTAATGGTTGAATTAAGTAGTCTTTCAAAGTCCTGTAGTATTTGGAGGTTAGCCCATCCGGCCCTGGAGATTTGCCCAATTGCATATTCTGAATGGCACCTTCAATCTCCTGTTCTGTAATTTTATAGTTCAACATTATCTTATTTTCTTGAGATATTTTTTGTAATCCATTGGTTCTTTAAAATTGTTCTATATCAGTCTCTTTCTGTGGCCCTTGAGTGTAAAGTTGTTTAAGGTATCTCTGGAAGCACTTTCTGATCTCCACCGGATTCTGAATATTTTTCCCTTCCATCTCAAGATTTGTAATCGTATTTAACTTCTGTCTTTTTTTCAACTGCCACGCTAATAATTTTCCACACTTATTTGCTGACTCGAAAGTCTTTTGTCTCATTTGTTTAATTTTCCACTCTACTTCCTGATTTATCAGTTTCATATATTGTACTTGATATAACTTAATTTCTCTCAGAATCTCTTGTGACTTTGGTTTCAATCTTAATTTCTTCTCTCCCTCTTTTATTTTCTCCAAAATTTTGTCTTTTTTCTCATTTTGGGATCTCTTTTTTATTGCATTCTGTCGTATTAAGAAGCCTCTCATGAACGCCTTGCTTGCATCCCAGATTACTCTTTTTTCAACCGTGGTTTTCAAATTTATTTCAAAATAGTCTCTCAAGGTCTTTTGGGCCTTTTTAACAATCTCTTGATCTCTTAATAAGGTGTCATTCATCTTCCATCTGAAGGAACCGATAGGTGTTAGTTTCATTTCCATCTTTACAGCATTATGGTCGGAGCAAGTTTTTGGGCAGATTTCCACCTTTTTTATCTTAGGTGCCAGTCCTCTAGTTATCCATATTTGGTCAATTCTAGTCCAAGTCATTTTGGCTTCAGAAAAAAACGTCCCTTCTCTACCTAGGGGATTTTTGGTTCTCCAAATGTCAATCAAATCCATATTGTCAGTCAGTTCAAAAAAAGTTTTCGGCAGTCTGCCCTCTTTTGTTACAATCTGTTTTTGTGCTTTATCCATATTCGTAGATACCACTCCATTCATGTCTCTCATCATAATGATGTTATTATAATCCATATAATCCAACATTGTCTCATGCAACTTCTTGTAAAATTCCGATTTCCCCTCATTTGGCGCGTAGATTCCTAGGATCAAAAATTTTTCTCCTTGGGTTTGAATTTCAATTGCCAAAATTCTTCCTTGCTCATCTTTAAAAAGAAATTTTGGTGACAGGCTTTCTTTTGCATATATAACAACTCCTCTCTTCTTCACTTTGTCCGATGAGATAAATTCTTGACCTAATCTTTTATTCATTAAAACTTTCCTGTGAAGCCTAATCACATGTGTTTCCTGTAAACAAATTAAGTCCAATTGCTCCTTTTTTAGTAAATGAAAAACTTTCTTCCTCTTTTCGGGGGAGTTCAAACCATGAATATTCCAATTTAATAGTTGCAGGGACATGTTGGTGTAGATCTATTTTCCTCCTACTGCTCCCAAAAGTTCTTCCTCCTTTGACGGTGGTATCACTTTCTCAGGTTCGTCAAGCCCCAAGGCCTCAATCCCTTTCTGGAGGTCTTCTTCGTAGGCACTCAAAATTTTTTCCTTATCTTCCAGAGATTTAATTTTAACTTTTTTCCCTTTAAAAGTGAAGGATAGCCCCTGAGGGAACTCCCATCTGAAGACAATTCTGTTACTTCTCAATAGTGTCACCAAATCTCCGTAGTTAGATCTGAGTTCTAGTAAGTGTTTCGGGATGTCCTTGTAGAGTTCAATCCTTGAGTCTTTGATCTCTAGAGTCTTCTGGTAATGCGCACTCAGTATCTTGTCTCTTTCCTCCTTTGTTCTGAGGGAGATCAGACAGTCTCTCGACTTGATCTTCCTCCCTCCCTTTCCAAGTCTGAATGCGCTTACAATCTTAAAATCTTTATCCTCTTCCAGTGACCAAAATTCTGCAAATTCCCGTGTCAAATAGTCAATTAAATCCTCCTTTTCAAGTTCTGGTACCGACCTAATCCTAATATTATTTTCCTTATTTTTCAATTCTATCATAGACAGAAGTGCCTGATGTTCACCAATCTGTTTACGCATAGGTTTAATTTCTTCTTGCACAGCCTCTACTTTCTGTTTAGCCTCCTCAGCCGTTTTACGATTTAATGTGGTGTCTTCCAATAATTTCCCAATAGATTGAGAATTTAAACTGACTTGCTGGGTCAAATTATTAATACTAGCTGTATTTTGGTCAATTTTGGTTGATTGATCAGACAGTTGCTTACTTACTCCATCCAATTTTTCAAGAATTTTATTCAGCAGTGAATTAAAGTCCCCTCCTGTGGCCATTCCTTCAAACCTGGTTTGTTCTAAATCTTCCTCTTGTGCCACAGGTACCGTGGGAACAGATGATCTGCGTAACTGTGAAATTATACTGGGCTGCTGCTGTGTTTTGGCTTTAGCTGATCTTGTCTTCCCACTCATCCCACTTCTGTCTATGAGCCAAGGTCGGTCCCACGGTCTGCCTTTCTCATGGAAAATCCCCAAGTCCAGAGATGGAAAAATCCCCCAGTAGTTGTATAGCTTCAATAGTCCACTAGAGGGACACTTTGTTTATCTTCAAAAGTTACAATTTATAAAGTCTTTCCCAAAATTACAAAGTGTCATTGAAAATTTACAAAAGTAGCCGTAAACTTTCCAAATCTTTAAGCTTCTGCAGAGTTAGTCATAAAAAGTTACTAAGTCTCCAAAGGTGCGAGTTACAATATAACAGTTCAAAGCAGCCTGACAGTTCTCGTAGTTTGGCAGCCCGATCGCCGGGAGCTCTAAAACTTTTAATAAATCTACAACTGGAAAGATAAAAGCCCAATTTCCCTTCTTCCACCCCAATTTAACTGAGGTGGGATCTTCTGTTTGATGCCCAGATAAGTCCTTTTAAAATCCCAGTTTCCATGGCATAAGTAAATTAAACGTCGTTGCTTTAAGTCTTTAAACAAAGCCGGGAGACGGACTTCCTGGTTGCGCCTCCCGCTTCAGTGCCAAATTAAATTTATATTTTAATCCTCAGTTCGAATTACTTCACCTACTCACGGGTAGTTGTTTCTTAGCCGAATAGTCCCAGGAAAAAGGTCAGCGCTCACCGACAGCAGCTTTGCGGCTTCACCCCGCAGAAAGAGCGATTGACTCACAGCACCGCTACCCCCGTCACGCTCCGGAGCCCCTTACGGGGTCCCTTCGCAGTTTCGGGGGGCGCTGATGGTGCCCGCCGGGTCCCACGGCCACAGGCTATCGCCGCCTGTGGTTTTCTGGCAAGGGTCTCCGCTTCGCCGTAGCGGACGACCCGTTCCTGCGGAGCTTCCCCTTCACAAACAGAAGAGGACCGCCATTGTCGTTCGCGCCGCCTCCGGAAGTCCCGTACTTTGTTTTTTAATTTGTCAAAACTCTGCAGTTTTAATCTGTCTCCTTCTTGTTCCAAAATTTCCCAATATTTCGGCCAGTTTGCCTCCATATTGAGTTTTTTCAGAGCCTTAGCTTCCATTGGTGACAACCACCTTGGAGTTTTATTTTCAAGCAAGTCCTTATATCTTATCCAGACATTAAACAGCACTTTCCTGACAATATGGTTTTTAAACGCTTTATGTGCTTTGACCTTGTCATACCACAAATATGCATGCCACCCAAAGACATTATTAAAACCTTCTAGGTCCAAAATGTCCGTGTTTTCAAGAAGCAGCCATTCTCTCAGCCAGCAAAAGGCAGCTGATTCATAATAAAGCTTCAGGTCTGGCAGGGCAAATCCACCTCTTTCTTTAGTGTCAGTTAAAATCTTAAATTTTATTCGAGGCTTCTTGCCCTGCCAGACAAATCTAGAAATGTCTCTCTGCCACTTCTTGAAACAGTCCATCTTGTCCAAAATTTGCAATGTTTGAAACAAATACAACATCCTTGGCAATACATTCATCTTTATCGCAGCAATTTGGCCTAGCAATGATAACTTCAAATTTGACCATATTTCTAAATCCTTTTTCACTTCCATCCAACATTTTTCATAGTTATCTTTAAATAAATTCACATTCTTAGCAGTCATATTGACCCCCAGGTATTTCACTTTCTTAACCAATGTTAATCCTGTCTCCTTCTGAAACCTCTCTTTTTCAATCACTGTTAAATTTTTCTCTAACACCTTAGTTTTCAGCTTGTTCAACTTAAAACCCGCAACCTGACCAAATTCTTGAATTAATTGTAATACTCTTTTAGTACTGGATTCTGACTCCTGTAATGTCAAGACTAAATCATCAGCGAATGCTTTCAATTTATACTGTTTGGCTCCGACTTGTATGCCTTTAACCAATTGGTCCCTTCTAATCATATTGAGCAAAACTTCCAGGACCGATATAAAGAGCAATGGGGAAATTGGGCAGCCCTGTCGTGTTCCTTTCTCAATCTTAAATTCTTCTGTAATTACATTGTTCACAATTAATTTTGCTTTTTGTTCTGAATAAATTGCACCTATACCGTTTTCAAAACCTTGGCCTACCCCCATTCCCTGTAAATTTTTCTTCATAAAGCTCCAAGAAATTTTGTCAAAAGCCTTCTCCGCGTCCACAAATATCAAAACTGCTTTAGTATTAATATTCACTTGTAATTTTTCTACAATATTAATTATATTCCTTGTATTATCTGACAAGTGTCTCCCCGGGAGAAAGCCCGCTTGATCTTTATGAATTTCTTCTACCAATACCTTTTTTAATCTTTTAGCCATGATTTCAGCAAAAATTTTGTAATCCACATTGAGCAAAGATATGGGGCGGTAGTTCTTAAGCTGTGTCTTCTCAGACTCTATTTTCGGTATAAGTGTAATATATGCTTCTTTTCACGACTCTGGTGCCTTTTCCCCCTCCAATATTTCATTGCAAACTTCCTTCAAAGGCTGTACTAGCCATTCTTTCAAAGATCTATAATATATTGAAGTCAAGCCATCCGGCCCTGGAGATTTGCACAATTTCATATTCTGAATGGCTCCTTCCACCTCTTGATCTGTTATTTTATAATTCAGCATTGACTTATTCTCTTGAGAGATTTTTTGTAGTCCATTTATTTTCAAAAATCGGTGAATATCCATTTCTTTCTGGGTCTCCTGTGTATATAACTGTTTAAAATACTCCTGAAAACACTTCCTGATCTCCACAGGATTTTATATATTATTTCCCTCCACTTCCAAATTAGTAATAGTATTAAGTTTTTGTCTTTTTTTCATTTGCCAAGCCAGCAGTTTCCCACATTTGTTAGCCAATTCAAATGTCTTTTGTCTCATCTGTTTAATCTTCCATTCTATTTCCTGATTCATCAATTTCATATATTGTACTTGATATAACTTTATCTCTTTCAGGATCTCCTGTGATTTTGGTTTTGCTCTCAGTCTCTTTTCTCCTTCCTTTATTTTCTCCAATGTTTTATCCTTTTTTTCGTTTTGAGCTCTCTTCTTAATTGCATTCTGTTGTATCAAAAACCCTCTCATAACTGCTTTACTTGCGTCCCATATTACTCTTTTTTCAACAGTGGTATTCATGTTTATCTCAAAATAGTCTCTCAAGGTTTTTTGGGCCTTTTTAATCACTCCTTCATTCCTAAACAAGGTGTCATTCATCCTCCATCTAAAGGAACCAATTGGTGTTAGTTTCATTTCCATCTTCACCGCATTGTGGTCAGAGCAAGTTTTGGGGCAAATTTCCACTTTTTTAATCTTCGGAGCCAGCCCCCTTGTTACCCAAATTTGGTCAATTCTTGTCCATGTCATTTTGGCTTCAGAGAAGAAAGTTCCTTCTCTTCCCAAGGGATTCTTAGTTCTCCAAATGTCAGCAAGGTCCATATTGTCAGCCATGTCAAAAAACGTCTTTGGTAATCTGCCATCTTTTGTAATCACCTGTCTCTGGGCCTTATCCATGTTAGTAGACACCACTCCATTCATATATCCCATCAAGATCATATTATAGTCCAAATAGTCCATCAGAATTTCATGCAACTTCTTGAAAAATTCCGATTTCCCCTCATTTGGTGCATAAATACCTACTATCAAAAACTTCTCTCCTTGTGATTGAATTTCAATTGCAACAAATCTTCCTTGATCATCTTTGAATAAAAATTTCGGTGACAGGCTCTCCTTTGCATAAAGTACTACTCCTCTTTTCTTAACTTTATCTGATGAAATAAATTCATATCCTAATCTTTTGTTACTCAGAATCTTCCGATGTAGCCTTGTCACATGTGTTTCTTGTAAACAAATCAAATCCAATTGCTCTTTTTTTAATAAATGAAAGACTCTCCGCCTTTTTTCCGGGGAGTTCAGTCCATTCACATTCCAGCTTAGTACTTGCAGTGTCATGATGTAATTACTCTGCTTTTCCTCCACCCGCACCCAGTACTTTGTCTATATCAGTCGGTGGTGTTGATTTCCCTCTTTTTGGTGAGCTCTTGTCCAAAACTTCTGGCTCTTTTCCAAGTTCTTTCTGCAGGTCTTCTTCGTGGTTTCCCAAAAACTTGTCTTTTTCCTCAACTGATCTTATTTTTATCTTTCTTCCTTTGTAACCAAAGGATAGGCCTTGGGGGAATTCCCACCTGAAAATGATTTTGTTCCTTCTCAGAAGGGCAACCAAATCTCCAAAGTTGGATCTAAGATCCAAAAGATGTTTCGGTATGTCTTTAAAAATTTCCACTCTTGATTGCAGAATTATCAAAGGATTCTGAAAATGCAAACCCAAAATTTTGTCTCTCTCTTCTTTAGATCGGAGGGTAATCAGACAGTCCCTTATTTTGATCTTCTTTCCTCCTTTTCCTAGTCTGAAGGCCCTCACAATTTTAAATTCTTCTTGTT
Organism: Podarcis erhardii; assembly: GCF_964252035.2. Classification (NCBI taxonomy): domain Eukaryota; kingdom Metazoa; phylum Chordata; class Lepidosauria; order Squamata; family Lacertidae; genus Podarcis; species Podarcis erhardii. Next base: position 20,486,488 of record NC_138506.1, on the reverse strand, counting down.
TCAAATCCGACTTCCAGAACTCTGCAAATTCCTGTGTCAAAAAGTCTATCAGAGTGCCCTCCTCCAATTCGGGTACAGCTCTAATCCTTAAATTCATCTGTTTTTCCTTCAATTCAATCATAGACAGCATCAATTTGTGGTCTTCAATTTGTTTCTGTAGGTCTGGAACCTTCTCTGTTTCCAATTGTGTTACCTTAAATTCCACAGCAGCAGCACTGCAACAATTCCACTGCAACAATTTCTGGATAGATTCTGTATTAGTGTTAACCTTTTGCTCCACACTGTTTAGAGTTTCTGTATTTAAGTCCATTTTAGTGGTTGCAGTGTCGACCTTCACTTTGGTCTCATCCACAATCGTTTTTGTCTCCTCGACCCTCTTATTTGTCTCTTCAACCCTCGTGCTGAGTTGCACCAAAGATTCATTAATCTTGGCCAGTGCGTTCGCTAAAGCATCTTCTGAAGACATTCCACTAGACTTAGGTTGTGTTGGTACAGTCACAGATAAAGTAGTGAGACCAGCAGCTGATTGCCTTCGCTGCCCCAAGGTCTTCCCAGACCTTGTTATTCTTTCTGGAAGTGGCAAATCTACTTTTTCTTTCCCATCAGCCATAACACTTAAACAATGGAAGAGCCAAGGTCACCCAGATACACAGTTTCTGTTTACCAGTGGAAAATTCCCCTTGTAGCAATTTCTAAAACTCCCTCCAGGGGGAAACAGTTGCAATAGTCCAAAAAAATAACCTTTTAAAAGTCCAACCGAGAAAAATAAACAGTTCCAATTTTTGTTACTTTCCAATTACTTTCTCTCTTTTTTGCAAGCAAAGTAAGATAACTGATCACAATGTATCTCTCTTGCTGTCCTCGAACCTTCTATTGACAATTAGAGCGCAATTCAAACGAGAAACAGTCTTTGTCTACTGGCAGACCGTTCCCAAGTTCAAGCAGTGGATTTTAAGCTCTTTCCCTCTCTCTTGCAGGTATACACAGTCCAAAACGTCCCCCTCCTTCCCTGCTCCCTAGGAAGGGGGTTCAAAACTTTATTGTGTTAGAAGTCAGTCCTTTCCAGACGAAATCCCAAAGCTTTAGCTTAGAGTCTCTTTGCTTTGATCTATTTACAAAAGCGGAAGGCGGACTTCCTGTTTAGACCTCCCCGCTTCGGTATCCAATTAAGTCTTTTCCCCCCCTTTTTAAATAAATCCAATTTCCCCTACTCACGGGTAGTTACTTTTTGTAGTCGAATTGTCCCAGGAAAAAGTCAGCGCTCTCCAGCAACGGCTATGCGGCTTCGCTCCGTGAAAAAAGCAATTGACTCACAGCACCGCGCCGCTCGCCCCATTTCGCTCCGGAGCCCGTAGACGGGTTTCCTTGCGAATTGGGGGGGCACAAAGGGTGCCCGCCGAGTCCCACGCTCACAGGCTTCCCCGCCTGTGATTTTTGAAGGGTCCCCGCTTTGCCGTAGCGGTGCAGACCCGATTTCCACAGAGCTGGTCCCTCCGAATCAGAGGGAATCCGCCATTTGCCGATGGTGCTAACCCGGAAGTCCCCTTCTAGAGACATTTTAAATTGCCCGCCCTGGAGTCCAAGGCCACCCCTTGACACATCATACCTACATCACAGAAGGCGTGCAGCTCAAAACCACCCCCCAGATACATCGTACCTACATCACAGAAAGGGGTGTAGCTCAAAACCACCCCCAGGCTCAGCCTATGTAGGAGTGCAAATATCCAGAGATGTAGTGATCAGATGGGATTACTATGAGGAATGATAAAAGACCCTGATGCTGGGAAAGATGGAGGGCACTAGGAGAAGGGGACGGCAGAGGACGAGATGGTGGGACAGTGTTCTCGAAGCTAGCAGCATGAGTTTGAGCAAAGTGCAGGAGGCAGTGGAAGACAGGAGGGCCTGGCGTGCTCTGGTCCAGGGGGTCACGCAGAGTCGGACACGACTAAACGATTAAACAACATCTAGTTTTGATTGGATTAACAGGGTAACAAGGTTTCGATTGACTCAGTCCGTTGTTCTCGCAGCGGGAGCTTTCATCACCTTGTCAGCGCTCAGTGGAGCGTGCAAAACAGCTGGAGCTGAGCTGCCTCTGCAGAGCCATGGCATTGCTGCGATTGGCTGAAGGGCTACATTCAACGCCATCTGATTGGCTAGAGCGCATCCTCATGCAAATAAATTGTTCATTCATCAAATACATCGATCGTGTATAGCATCGGGATACGGGGTCAGAAATGGCGCTTTCTTCTCGGGGTTTTGGACTTTTGTGCAGTGCTTGGTGCAACGTTGTGACAGGGCGAGGGGAGTCCTAGTGTGGCAGGGTTCCCTTGAGGTCATCGCCTCGGGCTCCACGTCTCTTACTCGGGAGTAAGACTTCGTTCATATGCCCCCCCCATTCCGTAACACTCTTCATATGGACTTCATGGAGTGTGCACTCTCGCAGGGTCTGCTTCCAGAAACTACTATTGCAGGTGTTTATATTTTGGCAGAAATGGTTTACAAATATGCACAATGGCAAGCAGGCAGACAGGAACAGTTACAAAGCAAACTTGGTCCTGCCTAGCCTGGAAGCTGTTTCCAACTAGTGAAGTAGAAACCTGTCAGGGCTGCCTCTAGGTCCCAGCTCACAGAGGACCAACGCCAGGCTGATATTATGTACAAAAGTCTTTATTGAAGTATAGTTTCCATTTTAAAGCCAGAGCGTGCAACCCTACGTCTAGACTCTAGATCGGCGAAGTCCTATCTGAATCACTTCCCCTTCCGCACCAGTTTAAGATCCTAGCCCTGCTCCACCTTCTGCGCTGCTCTCTCCTCCTCTGGGTCCTCCTGCCCTCTGGGGCATTGCCCTTCCTGGACTCTTCCGACGCTGAGTCGCTTAGCTCCTCCCCTTGCCTCCGGCGTGCTTTAGGACCCGGTTCCCAATCCTCACTCTCTGCTATCCCGCGCTCCTGTACATTTGAACTTGCTTCTCGCGCCAACCCAGTGACCTTTCTCCTAACCGTTACACTGCTTCTATCACTGCTTCCCTCTTCCGTGACACTGGCCGGATCTGACCTCCCCTCCGTTGTACGACTCTCCGAGGAAGGCGTGGTCAGCTCTGCCTCGTCTTCTCTCCCTGGTGGGGGAAGTACTGGTCCCGATGCCTGGGACCCTTCCCCCCCACTCTGCTCTGGTGGGGAAGCTGGTCCTGATCTCCAACTACTACTCTGGGAGTCCCTGCTCCCCCCTTGCTCCTGGAGCGTTCCCCTTGGGACCCCCCTACCCCTGGCCACTGGCGCTCCCTTCTGTGAATCTTCCGATTCGCTGGAGAGGCTTATGGAATCCCTCGGACCACTGTCTCCTCCTACACTGCCCTCTGATTCCTCGCCCTCGCTCTCCATCTCCCATCTTCCCTGTGCCTCTGGAAGCTGTTCCCTAGCCTGGAAGCTGTTTCCAACTAGTGAACTAGAAACCTTTCAGCAACCTTTACAGCCATCTACAAACCCCGAAGTTTGTATTTTCTTGAGCTTTCTCTAGAGAAGGGGCTGTTTAGTATATTGGAGCAGAATAGTGTATTAGCTCTCATGTTTTGTGTAAAGCAAGCCCTTGTTAAGTACCGTCAGCTGAATTGGGCTTGTGCCCAGATCTTAGCACACTAACCGATAAAACAGGTAAGGGTAACCTGTGGCCCTCCAGACGTTGCTGAACTACAATTCTCATAATCCTGGATCTGCACTGGATCTGCAGTATGATGACTTTGTAGACGATGGGGCGAGAGTTGCCTTTGTGATCGGGCATCTGGAAGGTGGCGCCAGGGATTGGGTTAGACCACTGATGGCATCTGAGAATGCTGCCTTAAAGGACTTGAGGAAGTTTTTTACAGCCATGTCTTCCTCGCCAGTGGAGCCAATGGAGATCGGAGGCGCACGCGCGCGGGGGGTTTCAAACTCTAGCGAAGTTCGAAAGAAGGAGGGGAAAACGGCCAAGAAGTGTTTCTTCTGCCAACAGCCAGGGCATTTTGCCAGGGTCTGCCCTCAAAGAAAGGCATGGCAAGGAATGGTGGGGGCGGCTGGGAGTGAGGAGGAGGGGCTTAAGGAGCGGGGAAAATCCAACGCTTGGCTGCCGACGACAGGGCACAGCAGCCAGGCAAACAACCAGTAAATGTGCCCAAGCCAGAGCCCCCCCGAGCAGCCATCGCCATAGAAGTAGTGCTAGAGCTCCCCAACGGCCACCCACTCAAGATAAAGGCGCTGTTGGACTCAGGCAGTTCTTGCAATTTTCTTAGCAAGGAATTTGCGTTAGAGCACCAGCTGCAGACTCTGCCTCTAGGCAGTTCTTTGCAAGTCACGACCGTAGATGGGAGGGAACTCCTGGGAGGGGAGGTAACACACCAGACGCCCCCCATGAGAATGAGGATTGCCAGGCACACTGAAATTATTGCCTTTCACGTAGCCACCCTGGCGGGACCGCCAATCATACTGGGAATGAGCTGGCTGGCGCTACATGATCCGTTAGTGGGATGGCACCAGCGGACGGTCTCATTCGGGTCAGCTCACTGCTTGGAGCACTGCCACGGGGGGGGGGGGGAACCCACAGGATGGCAATAGCCAGAGTGGCAGGGATGGCGGTGAGAGAGAAGGGGCAGCTACCACCGCAGTACGCTGACTTGCAAGATGTCTTCAGTGAGAAAGAAGCGGACAGACTGCCCCCTCATAGGCCCTTTGACTGTCAAATCAACCTACTCCCGGGAGCCCAGCTGCCAGTGGGCAAACTGTACGCCATGTCGGACAGGGAGATGCAGGAGTTGAGGGAATTTATAGACAAGAACCTAAAAAGAGGTTTCATAAGGGAATCAAGGGCGGTGGGGGGCAGTCCAGTGTTCTTTGTGGACAAGAAGGACACTAATAAGCCCAGGCTTGTAGTGGACTTTCGGGCCGTGAATTCGGTGTTGGAACCTGTGACCTTCCCCATGCCCAGGACTGACGACATTTTGACCAGGGTGGGGAAGGGAAAGATTTTCACCAAGCTGGATCTAAGGGGAGCGTACAATCTGATCAGGATGAGGGAGGGAGATGAATGGAAAACCATCATGTTCACCCCTCTGGGGGCCTTCGAGTACCTCGTTATGCCCTTTGGATTACAAGCGGGTTCGGCGTGTTTTCAATCCTTCATGCATCACGTTTTGGGACCCTTGCTGTACAAGAATTGTGTAGTCTTTTTAGATGACGTGTTGATTTATTCGGAGGACGAGGAGCAACACGTCAGAGATGTCCGGGAAGTGCTAAAGAGGTTACAGGCGCACCAGCTGTGGGTCAAACTGGAGAAGTGCCAGTTCCACACCCGAGAGGTCGAGTTCCTGGGGTACCGGTTGTCAGACAAGGGCCTGGCTATGGATCCGGGCAAGGTACAAGTGGTACTGGAATGGAAGACACCCAAGACCCGGAAGGACGTGCAGAGGTTCCTGGGTTTTGGAAACTTCTATCGGAAGTTCATCAAAAACTTTGCCCACTTAACTGCACCCATCACAGATTGCCTCAGTAGCAAGAAGAAGTTCGTCTGGACGGAAGAGGCGCAGCAATCTTGTGAAAGGCTAAAGAAGGCGTTCGCTTCGGAAGAGCAGCTCTTGCACGTGGATCTGCAGAAGCCAATGAGGCTGGAGACTGATGCATCGGACAGAGCGGTGGGGGCCGTACTGCTTCAGCCGGGGGGGGGGAACCAGTCCGACTGGAGACCGTGTGCCTTTTTCTCCAGGAAGTTGAACAAATCGGAGCAGAACTACACGGTGTATGACCGGGAGCTGCTGGCTATCTATGAAGCGTTTCGACACTGGAGACATTTGCTAATAGGGGCGCAGCACAAGATCCAGGTGTGCACGGACCATAAGAACCTGGAATACTGGAGAACAGCAAGGGTACTCAACCAGAGACAGGTGCGGTGGGCTCAGGAGTTTTCCAAATTCCATTTTGAGATTCGTTACGTACCGGGGGAGGAAAACGTCAGAGCAGACGCCCTCTCCCGGAAGCCAGAGTATCTGGAAGGAGAGGGAGCACCGGAAGAACGGCATGTGATACCCGAGGACCGATGGGTGTGGGGGGGAGTGTTGGTAGGGCGACGGGAGCTTGCAGAGGGGACGGCAGACGACGAGTACGCCCAAAACAAGATCAGGGAGCTCAGGGGGGCAGGAGGAAACCCGGGGGGTTTTGAGGAAAAGGATGGGGCACTGTATTACAGGGGGGCATTGTATATACCAGAGGGGGACTTGAGGAGTAGAGTACTCAAACAATTACATGACAGCCCCATGGCGGGACATTTTGGTCAACACAAAACCATGTTGCTAGTCACCAGGCAGTTCTGGTGGCCAAAGGTGAGGGAAGATGTACGAGAATATATAAGGGGGTGCGACCGCTGCCAGCGAGCCAAAGGGGAGAGGGCGGCACCCGCGGGGTTACTGGAACCATTACCCACACCAGAAAGACCATGGGAGGCAGTGTCCATAGATTTTATGACCGATTTGCCCAAGTCAAGGGGCAAAACGGCCGTCATGGTAGTAGTCGACTTGTTAACTAAGATGTGCCATTTCATCGCTTGCTCGCATGCGGTGACGGCGGAGGAAACTGCCAAGCTGTTTGTGGAACACATTTTCAGGCTGCATGGCGCCCCCTTGAGGGTTGTATCAGACCGAGGAAAACAATTCACTTCCAGGTTCTGGAGGAAGCTCATGGGCCTACTACACGTCGAGGTCAATTTCTCGACGGCCAGGCACCCGGAGACCAACGGGCAGGCGGAAAGAGCGAACAGTATACTCCAACAATACTTACGGTGCTACGTCAGCGAGAGGGAGAATGACTGGGTAGAGAAATTAGCTTTGGCCGAATTTGCCTACAATAATGCAGAGCATGTGTCCACGGGGATGAGCCCGTTCATGGCCAATTATGGGTGTCACCCCAGGGCCTTCCCGGGGGGGGGGGAGGAGAGATGGAGTGTACCAGCGGCTGAACAGTTTGTGGAAGAAATGGAAGCCCTGCACCAACAGCTTAAGATGAACTTGGAGAGGGCCAAGGAAGTGTACAAAAGGCAGGCAGATAGGAGCCGGAGGGAAGGAGAGACCATAAGGGTTGGGGACCGGGTGTGGTTGTCAACCCAAGGGTTACCGTTCAAGTGAGGTTGCAAGAAATTAAGGCCAAAACGACTGGGACCCTTCGAGGTAACACAGCAGGTGAACCCGGTGGCCTTTAGGCTCAAATTGCCTGACAACATGAAACTACATCCGGTATTCCATAGGTCATTACTCTCACCATACAGGGAAGGGCGGGAATTTCAGGGGCGAGAGGGAGAGGTTCCCGCACCCCCACAGGTAGAAGAGAGGGAGCGCAGCAGTCACGCAGCGGAGATACTAGATTCAAGGTGGAAGGGAAGACAGGTGGAGTATCTGGTGGCTTGGGAGGAGGAGCCCGAGTCGGAAAATGCATGGGTGCCAGCAGAAACCATCAAGGATGAGTTTCTCCTGGAAGAGTTTCACCGTAGATTCCCAAGGAAGCCCAGACCTTTAGCGAGATTCTGGGAGGAGCAATTTGGCACCACAGATGACGAAGAGGATTTTGCGGGGTTTCCGGCCTCTGAGGGGGAGGGAGGAGAAGTATCGGAGGGAATGGAATCGGATTGGGAAGATTCTCCAGTGGGAAGAGATAGTAGTAGGTGGAGAGCAGTGTTTGAGTCATCGGAAGATGGGGAAGGTTCCTTCCGGGGGTTCCCAGCATCACCGGCCAAAGAAAGGGGACGGACCGGGGGTGAGCGGGGTCCTGGAGGGGAGGTGGATGTCAGGGAACTGCCATCGGAGCCCAGGGTGGTGGCAAGGCTCCCAGACGCTGGGGGGGGGGGGAACCAGCAGGGAGAGAGGGAGAGCTTCCGCTGAGGAAGGAGAGGAGGAGGGGGCGTCGGAGGGAAAGCTCAGGGACACTTCTAGTAAGACCAGCGGAGAGAGCTCAGGACCTCCCATTGGGACGCCCACTCTGCGCAGAAAGCTGTCGCGCAGGGAATCTAGGCGGAGACTCACTGTCAAGGAGCTTTTATGTTGGAAGAAATTCAGGAAATGCCCACTGACGGATTCTGCCAGTGATTAAGACAGCCACGAAGTAAGGGCTGTCCGGCTAGGGAAAGTTTTAGCCAACTACTCAGCTTGGAGTGGTTCTGCGCTTACGCACAAGCAACCCCTTATCCCATTACATATATATATATATCCACATTTTCCTAGCTACGTTTTCCCATAAAAGTATACACTTGCCCCCAGCAAGGTTGCTTTGTACATATTTAGAACACTACAAATGTGAATTGCATATGTCTCCTTTGGTTAGCAGGATGCCTCCTCAATACCCTGCAAAGCAGATAGCAGCAAGGGGTCAGCTGCAAGGTTGTGGGGACTGGGGGCCAGTGTTATAAGGAAAAAAACGACTCCTTTTCCCTTCTGGGTTACCTCAGAGCCCATATAGAGTCCTTTGGTAGCTTCTCTATCGGTAGGAGAAAATAACAGAGGCCAACCAGAGAATATTGAGAAGCAAAGCATCTAGTAAGCCAGATCTTTATTACCTGTTGCAACAGGGTGCTCACCCCCCCACCCCCACGCAGGAGGAGACCCCGAACCAAGTCCTTATATAGACATTTGAAATTGCCCACCCTGGAGCCCAAGACCACCCCTCCATACATCATACATACATCACAGAAGGGGGGGGGGTCTACAACAGACTCCTGTCTGGCAGGAAACCTGTTGATGGGTTTACCTGGCTGTTCATGGGTTTACCTGGATATTCTTTTGTGATGATAACTACTTACGGTATTTATGTATGTGTTCTGTACTTTTATTTCCTCCAGTAAATTACTTTGCTATTATAGCAAGGCCACTGGACCCAAGAAGCCAGTATAATATTCATCTCCTCTCTTTGTGTCTCAATCAAAGCTGAGTTTTCCCTTTTCTTGTCAGGGAGAGATCTGTCGCCGCCTGGAGATTCGGAGGAAAGAGAGAGGGGAAATTCTGGCCTATCAAGCAGACCTGGACAAGGAAAGCAAAGACCTCCTTGGAAGAGTCCCTATTGTTACTAGTGAGGGAACAAGCACTTCAAGAAGCAAGTCCGGACTGAGGAGGGAGGGGGAAATCTGCCCATTTCAACTTCTCCCCATTTCTCCTTTTTCCATATCGGTTTGTTGTTTATTTATCATTCTGAAAATGAATCAAATGCTAGGGTGGCTACCTTCTCATATAAATATTTTGATACGTACTTTACCCTCATAAATACATTTTTTGTGAACATTACCTGGCTGGGTCAACCTTGAGAAATTCAGAGGTGTGAATTTCAAAAGACTGCTGTTTTGGTCTCCATATTTTTCCAAGAATTGTGAATTAGGTAAGTTCACCTTTGAATGCAGCTAAATGGAGTTTATTTCCCATTGTTGTTTATTATGTGAAAAGCAGTCAAGGAGAGGCCTGAGGACTTGTGAGCTGAGAGGGTGGAAGCAGTTCAATTCAAATCATAATTCTCTTGCTGATGTTTTGAAGGCTGACCATCTTCCTCACTCAGACCTCCTCAGAAACGGAGAGGCTGAAGACTGTGGAGAACTTGAGACAACTGCGCCAGTTCCTGGAAGAAGAAGAAGAAGAAAAGCATCTGCTGAATCATGTGGAAGAGGTGGAGAAGGAGATTGCAGGGAGAAGGGATGAGTAGCTGGCCAGACTTTGCAGGAAACTCTCCTCTCTTGAGAGGATCATCCAGATGACGGAGGAAAAGGGTCAGCAGCCAGCGAGTGAACTGCTGCAGGTAAGACGGCTCCAGGAAAAGGCTGCCTCCCATCCTTTCTGTGCCCCTTTCATGTACGCAAGGAGTGTAGGGGCTCAGTTGACGGAGCCTCGAGTCAGGTTTGTAATGGACAGGAACACCCCAGAGACCTGGGATGCGGAACTCACCTGAATGCCGACTAGAGATTCTTCAGTCTTCTTGATGGAAGGGGAGGGGATTTTCTGCTCCTTGCTGATGATTTGCCTCCGAATGCCTTCACGCTGGGCAATGCTGCCTTCCTGCCCTGCCTTGGGCTTCGCCAAGGATGCAGTCAGGCCTCCTTCTGACATGAGCCAGTCTCTTGACCAAGCTTCTCTTCCCGTTCCCTCCACAACTTCTGGGTGGATCCCCTTCCCCATAGATCCTGATCGGCCCAAAATGGTGCTCGGTCACAGTGACCAAAGAGCAAGACAGAGGGACTCATCCAGACTGCGCCACCTTCTCCACTCACAGTCCCATATGGCCAGACGTACAAGTGCTTAAGGAGGCTGAGAAGGCTGACATACTGGCAAAGGCAGGAGAAGCCCTATTACGGAATGATTACCAGATGTCCCCGTCTCCCGGGGACAGTCCTCGGATTTACAAATCTGTCCCCAACAAAATCCGTCCCCGGAATGTCCCCGGATTTCGTATAAGGCCCCCAGATTTATATTTTAAGTGTTGTAGATTTATTAGTAGGGAAGGAATGTTGCGTGATTGGTTCAATGGCACAAGACACATCATATGGGGACTTCCGGCGAGGCAAAATGGCGGGTGCCACGGCAATGAGCATCTCCTGAAGCCAGCCAGAGCCAAGTGCACTACCAGGCTGGCTCCGGGCTGCTGAGACTGCCGCTACTGCTGCCACTGCCGAGGGGGAACCAGGGATGCCCAGTGCGTCAACTGGGGGAACCGCTGACACACACCCCCCAGGACCCAAATCGAGGCGGGAGCGAGAGCGCCTGGCCACATGGCCGACTGCCCAGTGGCGCTCCAGGGCCAGTAAAAACCCAGGGAGAAGGAGGAAAGGAGAAGGAGAAGGAAGAGAGAGAAAGAGGAAGGAGAAAAAAGAGGGGAGCCCCGACCTTGCGGCCGCTGAGGAAGAGAGGTAGGAGAGCACCAGGAGGGCAAGGATACGGGGCCGAGCCCAGGCCCGACCCGAGCCTACTCCACGGCAGATAGCACTCCAAGAGATCAGGCTGGGGCCTAGAGGAAGGCCACGCGACAGAGGAGACCCAGAAGAGAAGGTATTACTTCTTATTTTTTTAAAAAAATGATTTTTAAAAAATAACATTTTTTTCTCTTTTGGGAAAAAAAAAAGTGTCCCCAGATTCTTTGAAAAAAATCTGGTAACCTTACCTTAAATCCTAACCTTCTGATTCCAAGTCTCTTCTTTCTCAATATCCCCATTCCGTTAACCGCACCAAGCAACAAGCTGTAAAATACAAGTTTAAAAAGCAAGCTTTCCTTTGCATCTCACAGAACTTTAAATGTAATTCGTGTTTTTTTTCACCTGTCCACCAAACTTGGGTCGTTTTGCCTTCCTTTAAATGGGAAATCAGTAGTCAAGCCATACTTTTCGGTAAAACGTTTGTCTGGATCCCGGAAGTCCTACCTGAGAAGAACAATGGGAGTTTCTGCTAGCGCCAGCCGCTTCTCCTTCTGCAAGCAGCGCCACCCGAATTCCCACCTGGGATGAGCCGCTTGGCGCACTAAACTGAGCCGCAGAAGAAAGACTGGGGCGGGCGGCAAGTGGGAGGGGGAAGTTGTGTGCTTCTGTCCCGTGAGAAAAGTGCTGGGCTCTGTCTCTCCAGTTGCGCTTCCTCAGTTCAGAGGTGGACTATAGCAGCTGGGCTGGGCTGCCTCAAAGCCCATCAAGGCCACAGGCTGCTAGCATGACTCATCCCGGCTTTCTCATCTGAGGGGAAAGGATGTGCGGTCTTAAATGCTGGCCTTGGCAACTTGGCTGAGCTACCTTGGTCCAGTCCTTGGGCCAACTTAGCCTCCCACCCTAGCTGCTCCAGGATGGGAAGTGCGTCCCAGGGGAAGCGGGATTCAGGCGGAGGAGGACGTCGGATTGGGTGGGGGTTGCCAGGAGCAGCATGATGTCCCTCGAACCCCCAGCTTCCACTCTCTAGGCAGGCGCCCAACGTGACCAGCTGGCAAGGGCTCTTTTTTACTCCAGCCTTGGCGTGCAGATCCCGGGTTCAGCCCCAGATCTCTGGAGCGGAAAGGCTCTTGGGCGTGACTATGAAAGGCAGCATCTGTCAGAATAGGGCATACTGAGCCAGTACAGATGAACGTGACTATTGGTTTGCTTCCTCGGCATCCCAGAACTGTGAAGGTTGCCTCAACTGTTGAGCAACACAGCTAAGGAAGAAGGAGTGGAGTGTCTCCGGGGGGAGCATAGCTCCCATTCCCTTCCAAACACACAGACAGAACAGTGTGGAGGCACCCAGGGAATAGTTGCAGCAGCCAGATGGCTGGCTGAAACACACACCACTGCACTATTTTTGAATGGGATTCAATCTGAATCAGCCAGTTAGTGAACTTGGTGCTCCTGTGCAACAAACCCACTACAAAATTGCTCTTCCCCGCACACTTCCAGGTCCCTCCAGCTGGGTTTTTTGAGTGTGATGGATTTTTCTCACTCCAGAGCAGTTTGTGTTTAAGCTGAAGGTCAGCAGGAAAGCAAGGGAGACTAAAATTTTTGCATTTGTTGATATAAGAAGGTTTTAATAACGCTAATAATGACTGTGTGGAAATGACTGGAAAAAGGGAAAAAAGGAAAATCAAGGTTTTTGACTCTTGGTTTCCTGGAAGATGATCCAAAGACTCCCCTGGACTAGAAGAGACATCTCATTAACAACTGGAGAAATGCCAAAGAACTTTGGATATCTGCTTGGGAGGTTTCTGATGCAGTATTAATTTAACAAGGAGCCAGAAGTGAAACCGAAAGTAGACTGACCAGCTGCTGTTGTTGTTGTTTAGTCGTTTAGTCGTGTCCAACTCTTCGTGACCCCATGGACCAGAGCATGCCAGGCACTTCTGTCCTCCACTGCCTCCCGCAGTTTGATCAAACTCATGCTGGTAGCTTCAAGAACACCATCCAACCATCTCATCCTCTGTCGTCCCCTTCTCCTTGTGCCCTCTTGTGATCTTTCCCAACATCAGGGTCTTTTCCAGGGAGTCTTCTTTTCTCATGAGGTGGCCAAAGTATTGGAGCCTCAGCTTCATGATCTGTCCTTCCAGTGAGCACTCAGGGCTGATTTCCTTAAGAATGGATGCGTTTGATCTTCTTGCAGTCCATGGGACTCTCAAGAGTCTCCTCCAGCACCATAATTCAAAAGCATCAATTCTTCAGCGATCAGCCTTCTTTATGGTCCAGCTCTCACTTCCATACATCACTACTGGGAAAACCATAGCTTTAACTATACGGACCTTTGTTGGCAAGGTGATGTCTCTACTTTTTAAGATGCTGTCTAGGTTTGTCATTGGTTTTCTCCCAAGAAGCTGGCGTCTTAATTTCGAGACTGCTGTCACCATCTGCAGTGATCATGGAGCCCAAGAAAGTAAAATCTCTTACTGCCTCCATTTCCCCCCCTTCTATTTGCCAGGAGGTGATGGGACCAGTGGCCATGATCTTCGTTTTTTTGATGTTGAGCTTCAAACCATATTTTGCGCTCTCCTCTTTCACCCTCATTAAAAGGTTCTTTAATTCCTCCTCACTTTCTGCCATCAAGGTTGTGTCATCTGCATATCTGAGGTTGTTGATATTTCTTCCGGCAATCTTAATTCCGGCTTCGGATTCATCCAGCCCAGCCTTTCGCATGATGAATTCTGCATATAAGTTAAATAAGCAGGGAGACAATATACAGCCTTGTCGTACTCCTTTCCCAATTTTGAACCAATCAGTTGTTCCATATCCACTTCTAACTGTAGCTTCTTGTCCCACATAGAGATTTCTCAGGAGACAGATGAGGTGATCAGGCACTTCCATTTCTTTAAGAACTTGCCATAGTTTTCTGTGGTCGACACAGTCAAAGGCTTTTGCATAGTCAATGAAGCAGAAGTAGATGTCTTTCTGGAACTCTCTAGCTTTCTCCATAATCCAGCGAATGTTTGCAATTTGGTCTCTGGTTCCTCTGCCTCTTCTAAATCCAGCTTGCACTTCTGGGAGTTCTTGGTCCACATACTGCTTGAGCCTTCCTTGTAGAATTTTAAGCATAACCTTGCTAGCGTGTGAAATGAGTGCAATTGTGCGGTAGTTGGAGCATTCTTTGGCACTGCCCTTCTTTGGAATCGGGATGTAGACTGATCTTCTCCAATCCTCTGGCCACTGCTGAGTTTTCCAAACTTGCTGGCATATTGAGTGTAGCACCTTAACAGCATCATCTTTTAAAATTTTAAATAGTTCAGCTGGAATACCATCACTTCCACTGGCCTTGTTATTTGCAGTGCTTTCTAAGGCCCATTTGACTTCACTCTCCAGGATGTCTGGCTCAAGGTCAGCAGCCACACTACCTGGGGTGTACGAGCCATCCATATCTTTCTGGTATAATTCCTCTGTGTATACTTGCCACCTCTTCTTGATGTCTTCTGCTTCTGTTAGGTCCTTACCACTTTTGTCCTTTATTATGGTAATCTTTGTACAAAATGTTCCTTTCATATTTCTGATTTTCTCGAACAGATCTCTGGTTCTTCCCATTCTGTTGTTTTCCTCTATTTCTTTGCATTGCTCGTTTAAGAAGGCCTTCTTGTCTCTCCTTGCTATTCTGCATTCAATTTCCTGTATCTTTCAATATCTCCCTCGCATTTTGCTTGCCTTCTGTCCCCCGCTATTAGTAAGGCCTCGTTGGACAGCCACTTTGCTTTCTTGCATTTATTTTTCATTGGGATGGTTTTAGTTGCTGCCTCCTGTATAATGTTGCGAGCCTCCACCCATAGTTCTTCAGGCACTCTGTCCAGCAAATCTAAATCCTTAAACCTGTTCCTCACTTCCACTGTATATTCATAAGGGATTTGGTTTAGATTGTATCTTACCGGCCCAGTGGTTTTTCCTACTTTCTTCAGTTTAAGCTTGAATTTTGCTATAAGAAGCTGATGATCTGAGCCACAGTCAGCTCCAGGTCTGGTTTTTGCTGACTGTATAGAGCTTCTCCATCTTTGGCTGCAGAGAATATAATCAATCTGATTTCGATGTTGCCCATCTGGTGATGTCCATGTGTAGAGTCGTCTCTTGTGTTGTTGGAAAAGCGTGTTTGTGATGACCAGCTTGTTCTCTTGACAGAACTCTATTAGCCTTTGCCCTGCTTCGTTTTGATCTCCAAGAGAGATCAAAATGAAGCAGACTGACCAGCTAGCTGAATCCAATTATATTGCTATGGGGTGGGGGAAAACCTCTAACATTTTACTTTTCGATACTTGTACTTCCAGGGTGAATTGAATGGGTGGAGGGGGGGGGGTTGGACGAGCGGAGGAAAGAAGAGCTAACTTGTCCATGGCTAGGAGGCGCAATCTGGACGGTTCTGCCGGGGCGCAAGGTCACCTAACTACTGCTCTGCGCCTCTGGACCAGGGGTGGATGGTGCTCATTGGGACTGGGAGGGTGGAAGGCAAGGAGGACAAGAATAGGTGGCGCCAGAGCCAAGGAGTGGCAGAGCAAATGCGTTCTGTATCTGAGATGGAGTGGGAAGGGGCTGGCGGCCACCGCAGCCATCCCCTGTCTGCCCTCATGGACCGGCCAGAATCCACTGGGCAAATGCTCATCTTGCCAGAGTCTGGGTCTTCTGCAGTTGCTCTCTCAGAAACCGTGCCCAGGTGGGATGTTTATTTTTTCGTAGCTGCTTCATCCCTGAGGAAGTTGGAGGTGACGCAACTCCTGGATCTCTGAAGTGGGAAGGTTTGGGGGTATAACAAATTCCACCCTTCTTCCTTGGCTCCGTGGAAAGAAGGCATCTTTACATTTTGAGCGCATTTCACAGGCCAGGAGCCAAGCACCCCTTCCTGAGGGGGAGAAGAGGCCCAGAAAAGATGAGCCCTTCCCAGCCCAAAGGCGTTCCCCTGAGATTCAGCTTCCGGGCTATGGCTAACCAGGTTAGGAGCAGGAATATTGGGAGCGGGAAGGAACTGATGTCATCTGCCAGAGCAGCTGGCTAATTGAAGGGAATGAGGTGATAACAAGGCTTTGAAATCTGAACTCTTGTTTGTGGCTGATTAGGATAGAGGGAGGTGGAGAACAAGGGCAATAGGAAGCAGACTCTGGGTAGTTGGTTCCTTTTCTTTGTTCGGGTTCCTACGTCACACCAGCAGTTTAAATGGCAACACTCCTTTGCAAGATTGGCCGCGTTTTTAATTGTTATGGAAAATCAATAAAATGATAAGTTGCCCCTGCCAAATGACATCTGGCTGAAGACTTTTTGTGCTAAAAGTTGAAGCTATGCTGGGGTATGTGTGGGTGTGGGTGTGTCTGTCCGTCCATGTGGCCGCTGTGTATTCAACATTCCACCCCCTCCAAAGAATCCTAAGAACCTTAGTTTTCCTTTCACAGTGCTACGATTCCCAGCACCCTTAACAAACCATTGTTCCCAGGACTTTTTGGGTGTGGGTGGGAGGAGATGTGCTTTACATGTGCGGTGTGCAGGCATCTCCAAGCACATGTGTGGGGGGATTCAAGACTAACTCTTATGCTTTTCTTCCTTAGACCAGCTTGACTTTGAAAAAGAGGTTCTCTGGGTTGAGGAACACACGCCATTTCACAGTGAAGCAGAACATGGGCCGAATGGTCACTCTGTCATTGGATTTGGTGAAGTTAGACTTGCTTTGCAAAGGAGCTTGCCCCTGAAGCCAGTTGGTTGCCTGCCTCTGGCTGGCTGGTGGCTTGGCACCACCAAAACACAAAGAGACAGCCCCATGCAACCTCACACCCAAAGATTTCTGCCCATGCTTCAGACATGCAGCCCTAAGAGCAGCTCTGACTCCCAGTCTAGGCCCCTCTGCCCCAGTCTTCCTCCTGATGTAGGCTACAGGATCTGGGAAGTCTGATCCAGCTTTGAGGTGTGGTTCCATATGGCCGTTAGTACTGTTCTGCTTTTGCCAGAGAGCCACGTGGTAAGGAAGATCTCCAAGCAGACTTCCTAGGGGGTCCTCTTTAATCCTCAGGTCTGCCCACAAAGGCATGATCCAGCACCCTCATGCCACAGCTGCCTCTGGAGTAACCCTCACTCCGGTAAGAGGCTTGCCTCACAACTGAGTGCCTGGTTGTTTGTGTAGGGCGGGGGCAGGGAATCTTGTGGGCTCCCAGATATTGCCAGATCCAATGGCCTTCTGCCTCAGCCAGCATGGCCGACGGTCAGGGGTGATGGAATCCAACAACATCTAGAGGGCCACACAATTCCTCATCCCTGGTCTAGTGAATTTGAGGTTCTTGGTTTCTCTCCCTCTGCCCCCTTTTGCCTGGAAAAGCACTTTGGCAGATTCCTTTGGAGGATTTGGGTGTGACAAGCTGTAGCAGCGCACTGAATAAAACAACTCTGAGAAGCTGAAACACCGGGCTGTTTTCTTTTCTAATAAAAATATTCACTGTGCAGTTCACAGGCACAAAACACAATGTTGATATTGTACAGGAAATGGGTTTTCAGTTGGAGGGCATGGGTTGCGTGAGAGCATGTTGTGCAGGATAACCAGTCTCATATAACCAACATGCTTCAGTCTAATTAGTGCATGAAGGGGTTAACACCCTAGAGTAAGCTGTCCTGCCATCTTAGCTATGTCTCTTCCCCTTACCTTGGGAGTGAGTTCTGATCTATTCTGGTATTCACTTTTTCAGCGTTTAATGTACTGTGGGTTTTTCCTGATTTTATGGTTTTATCTTTCTGTAAACCGCTTTGATGTTTCTTACCATCTGGTAGTATATAAATTTTATGAAATAAATAAATAATTTCAAACAAACAAACAAACAAACAAACAAACAAATAAATAGGAAGATGTAAAACCACAACCTCCGAAATGAAAGCTACTGTGCCTCCAGACGGATGCTTTTGCCTGGAGGGGGGCCGTATTCTGCAATGTGCTATCGATGCAATAATAGTGCAGCTTTCTAATGGACTGTCCACGCAAACATCATTCTGCTTTCTCAGTTGCTCTGCAATGCTTCGCTAGGGTTACCACATCATGGCCACCTGGGGGTGCGCTCCTGTGTTGTAGCTCAGCAAAAGCAGGACAAAATTCCTCTAGTATGGCTCACAGTGAGGGCTGCTGAGAGTTGAGAGAGATCTCGGAGGCCAAAGAGTTTGCTTTTCTGCTCAGTACAGGGGATCTTGCCAGCTCTTCACCCCTGACTGGCCGAAGATGCCCATCTCTCATCCATGCAGCTCCACAGCGTGCCTGGATGATGACTCAGATGGAGCTGGACACACCATTCCTGAAGGATGCAATAATATTGCAATTGTGGTGGACCAACTACATGCCAACAGGATGTCGGACTGAATGGGCCTTGGCCTGACCCAGCAAAGCTCTTCAAATGCGCTTATGTTCCCCTGACTTTGGGGATGCCTTGAAGGAGTCTCACCCGTCTCATGGCTATTCTTCTAGTGTGGACCAGTTCTACAAGCTCTCCCCCGAAAGCAGGTGCACCATCCAGAACATGCTGGCGCTGTACCTGAAGAAGAAAGCGAACACAGACCAGGAGGCAGGGACTTCTAGGGGAAGCGAGGCCTTCATGCGGGAAGCCTTGACTCCTCACGTGCTCCCCGGGATCAGCTTCGACCCCACCACCCAGTCTTCTGCTGCAGCAGATGAGGATGGGCATTCCTTCCCTTTCAACCATCTGGCGGAGTCACTCTTCCCCCTGGCCCAGAACAGGAGGCTCCTTCCCAACACGCAGAATTCCTTGCACGTGATCGATGGGCCTGTGCTCACTGTGACATAGGCAGGGCCGGATTTATGTATAGGCTAAGTAGGCTGAAGCCTAGGGCCTCTAGATCTAGGGGGCCTCGCCAGCCTGCCCGCTCCCCAGCGCCGCAGACAGTCTTCCCTCTCCCCAAATTGTAAACCCAAGACTTCATGCAGGGCATTTCTCCCCCATTTCAAGGACATTTTGCTTCAAAAGGAAAGGTGGACTTGGAGAAGGCAAGCAAAATGCGAGGGAGATAGTGAAAGATACAGGAAATTGAATGCAGATTTCCAAAAAATAGCAAGGAGAGACAAGAGGGCCTTCTTACACGAGCAATGCAAAGAAATAGAGGAAAACAACAGAATGGGAAGAACCAGAGATCTGTTCAAGAAAACTGGAGCTATGAAAGGAACATTTCATACAAAGATTACGATAATAAAGGACAAAGGTGGAAAGGACCTAACAGAAGCAGAAGACGTCAAGAAGAGGTGGCAAGAATACACAGAGGAATTATACCAGAAAGATATGGATGGCTCGTACACCCCAGGTAGTGTGGTTGCTTAAATATATTGTTGTTGTTTAAAATATATGTTTTACTAGCCTGCTCAAGAGGATGGAAAGGCAGGACACTACTAGCATCTCAGCAGACTAGGAAAAACAAACAAGCCTTGCAGAAGAATGATTGAGAGGACTTACTTACAAAGGCTCAACTATCAAGCAGGCGCTTACCTGGAGTCCCAGTGATCTGTTTTAGAGTCAAATTTGTACGTCGGGATGAACTTGATCTCTCCCTCTGTGAAATCAGCAAAAGCTGTCTTTTGGGTACGCTGAATGTTTAGCTAAATCCAAAAAGAAATCGCTTATCAGCAGAGAAGCAAAAGACCCCCTGTTGCGTGTGTAGGTCCCCAGGCCACCCCTCAAATAACTTCACACATAACACGTAATTTTAGTTTTGGTTTTTGGGCACTATTTTGGCCACAACTTTATTAAAATGCAAAATCAGTGAGTGGTTGTTTAGACATTGGTTATGACTATCTGTCCCCCCACCTGGGACAGAACTGACATCCCGAGGTCTGATTGGTAGCCAGTAGAAGAGAAAGTCAAACTTGGGGGTCATTTGAGCTAAGTGTCGGACCCACGCTGCTCACCCCAGCAGCTCCCCGAAAGCTTGCCTGCCCGGTCCTATAACAAGGATTCCCATAACAGGGATTGGGCGGCCCTGGTCCCATAACAGGGATTGGACGAAATCATGGCAAGCCCCAGGATTCCTTTAACAGAATTCCCTTCAGCGCAATAGGAGGGGCCGGCCCAGCCTGACCCCTCCACCACCAGCATACTATAACCAATGCCTAACCGCCACCCGAGCTTTAACGCTCGCTGCCAACCACTCACAAACCCAACCAGGAACCTAATTTTTCAGCCACAGCATCCAACCAAATATCCTTCCCCAAATCAGAAAGGTGCACTCCATCTGCCCGGTAAAGGGCTGCCGCCTTGAAATAAATGCTGGGGTGGGGAATAACCAACCCACCCAGCTCCAAAACCTTCTTGCACACTGCAGAGTTCATGCGTTTCCTGGCCTTCTCAGCAGCCTCCGGGCGGGGAACACCGCGCCAGGATTGCCTCTGGAACAAGTGAGACCAAATAATTCTCACAGAAGGCAGCAAGGCGGCCAAATGCTCCAAATCCCTCATGATGAAGCCTCTCTAACCTCAGAAGTCTTTTCCTCTCTCAGGAATTCTGGGATTTGAGGATAACTTCATGGAGAAGGAAAGAAACCTGCAGAATCAGCAAATGAGTGCCCGCCAGGAGCCTCCACCCCCACCACTGCCACCAAGCTGGCTGTAAGTTGCCTTAGAGGTGTACTGTGCCCTCCCGCCTCCTTGCTTTTAAGGACTACTTGAGTTCTGTTCTCATCTCCCTGAGGCGTATCCGTGACAAGGAGAGCATGAGCAAGAAGCAACCCCAATGACCCACACTATGCGCAAGCTCTTTGTGCCTTCCACACATACGCAGTCCGGACAGAGAGAGGGACTCATCAAGCACGTCCTCGCCAAGAGAGAGAAGGAATATGTCAACACCCAGAATTTCAGCTCAGATCATGCAAAAGTGCAAACACCAGTGGAACCTGTATCAGAGTTGGGGCTGGAGAAAGCGACATCTACATGACAGCTTTATTGTTGGGTGCCAGGCAAAGTCTGTCCTGTTCACTCAGGCCACATGGGTGGGTAATGGAAAGTATTAGTTGTGGTGGGCAATTTTCCTTGGTGCCACATACTGAACCGTGGCTTCATATTATGAGCAGGACGGCAGCCTCTCCTCCAGGTTTGCACACCTCTCCCCCACCCCAAGCCTATTGGGAAGCTTCCACTTGGATTTTAAATTAACCACAGTTTGGTGTGTCCAGATCCTATGGTGGTTCATTTTACCAGCTTTGTAAATCCACAATTGGAAGTTGGCTTGTTTCAATAAGCCATGGTTCAAATGAAGTGGTTTGTGCAGCTTCAGACATTGTGACAAGATGCAGTTAATCCAAAACTGAAGCTAAAAGCTGTGCTGGAGGACAGGGAGGTGTGACCCCCCCCCCAACACTTGGTGTGGGTCATCCTTATAAGGCTAAGCTTACTACTTCAAACAAAGTTTTTGCTTTGGTTATTTCCTCGTACCGTTAGTAGTACTCAGTGGCCATTTGTTTTTCATGTCTGCTTTTATGATATGTTTATCAGTATGTGGTTAGCAGCTTCAGATCCTACTGTTTTACAGAGGCTGTTTAGCTTGCTCTTTTTACCCCTTTACTAGACAGGCTGTATTTCTGTGCTGTTTTCAGAGTGGGGAATGCCCATTCCTTCATGCCCAGCATGGAAACACAGAAGGCTAGCCATTTAGGAGGTTTGCAAAGAGGACAAGGGTGTTACGGGGTAATCTTCTAGCAAACAAGCTTGGCACAGCAGATCTGAGAGGTGGTTTTCTGCTCCCAGAAAGCCAGCCTGGAAACCAGGTTGCCAGGTGAATGAAGAATGGAGAGATCAACCAACTCACTTGCCTTCAAAGAATTTCTGGTTGCCTGTGGCTACTGGGATAGTGCTTAAATATCAGGTTGGCTGACACATCTTAAAAAATACAAGGAAAAAGCTTTTTTTCTTTCATTAGCAAAGCTCCTTTGGGGCCCCGAATAGCTAAGCTGAGGAAGAAGTGGCTGGTATTACTTGTTTGTTCTTGGTCCTGATCTTGCCTGCCCTTGCACACTCCTGTTGTCTTTGCATATTTAACCAGCACGTCTGTTCCAATTGGAGTCCTATTCCTACAGTTCCACATCCTTCTCTTTGGCACTTGGGCATTCAGTTCCAGGAGCTGGACCTGAGCACAGAGGCTTTCTTCTACTTGGACTCGACAAAGGAGCAAGAGTGGCTGACAGCTGTGGAAAAGGCTTTGCGTTCCAAATCCAAGTACAAGAAAGTAAGTCCAACCCCACCCATTTCTTCAGCAGCCAGACAGCTGTCAGGAGCTGGAGTGAGGAGGAGGAGGTCAGCAAGAAAAAACACCTGGTGTCAGTGGTGTTTTATTCAAAAGAAGCCAACATTCTTTATTCAAAGAAACCCAAACCGTGCAGGCCTCATGATCACAGAAACCTTTCCCAACAGGTCTTGCCCCAGTGAGGTAGTTGTGAAGGCTGAAGGTTGCTACCCTCCCACCACTCTCTTAAGTCTCCTCCTCCCCCTGGTCCTTCCCAAGCAACCTGAGACTCTGACACCTTGCCTGTCTTTGCTCCCTCCTCTTAATTTCTCTGTGTTCTGGGAGACCAGCAGGGAGGGGAGCTGATCGCAGCAGGATGGGGAGACCCCCTGGCTTTTTCAGCAGCCTGGTCTCATGATTCCGCAGGGCCCTGGTCTCATGAGACAGAGCGTTCCACCAGTGTTGAAAAGGCCCTGGCTCTGGTTGAAGCTAATCTAACTTCCTTAGGGCCCGGGACCACTAGGGTGTTGATATTTATGGACCTTAAAGTCCTCCGTGGGGCATACCGGGAGAGGCGGTCCTGTAGGTCTTAAGTCGTGAAGGGCTTTAAAGGTCAAAACCAGCACCTTAAATCTGACCCTGTAATCCACCGGGAGCCAGTGCAGCTAGAAAAGCACTGGGTGAATATGCTCCCATGGCAGAAATCCCATGAGGAGCCTCGCTGCAGCATTCTGCACCCGCTGGAGTTTCAAGGGCAGCCCCGCATAGAGTGAATTACAGTAGTCAAGCCTGGAGGTGACCGTCGCATGGATCACTGTGGCCACGTCAGGGCGGGAAAGTTAAGGGACCAACTGCTTGATGCGGCGAAGGTGGAAAAATGTCGCCTTGGCTGTTGCTGTAACCTGCGCCTCCCTGGAAAGGGAGGCGTCAAGGATTACACCCAAACTCTTAACAGAAGGCAATGGCACTAATTGGACCCCGCAAGAGAAGGGAGTTGGTCCCTCATCCCCATGCCATCCCAACCCAGCCATAGGACCTCTGTCTTCGAAGGATTTCGTTTCAATCAGCTCCCACGAAACCATCCAGCCACAGCTTCCAAGCATCTGCTCAGTGTGTCTGGGGCCGAGTCGGTGCAGCCATCCATCAGCAGGTAGAGCTAAGTGTCATCAGCATATTGGTGACAGCCCAGCCCAAAGCTTCGGACAATCTGGGCAAGGGGGCGCATAAAGATGTTAAAAAGCATTGGGGAAAGGTTTGCGCCCTGCGGCACTCCACACACCAAGGAGTGGCACGACAACATCTCCCTCCCTAGCGCCACCCTCTGTCCCCGACCAGAGATAAAAAAGCACAGCCATTTACGGGCTATGCCCTGTATCCCCACGTCGGCAAGGCGGTGGTCCAGAAGATCATGATTGACCATGTCAAAGGCTGCTGACAAATCTAAAAGAATCAGCAGTCCTGACCCGCCTCGATCCAGTTGTCTAGATCATCTGTTAGGGCAACCAGAGCTGTCTCGGTCCCGAAACCAGGACGGAACCCGGACTGAAATGGACCTAAAGCCGATGTTTCCTCCAGAAACCTACCAAGCTGATCAGCAACCGCTCTCTCAATTACCTTACCCAGATATGGAAGATTTGAAACTGGCCGGTAATTGGATAGGTCTAAAGGATCTAGTGAAGTTTTTCTTTAAGAGCAGACACACCACTGCTTCCTTCGAATCCCCTGGGAATGTCCTCATGCCAAGGGACAAATTGATAATTTCAACCAGGAGGGTCCGTGGAACATCTGGACACGCCCTAATCAGCCAAGACGGGCACGGATCGAGGAGGCAGGTGGTGGGCCTACCAGCTTGGAGGAATCTATCCACATCAGCAGGGAGTAGCCGATTGAAATGGTCCAACACTGGACCCGAAGACAGTCAAGGGGCCTCCAGTTCAGTCACTGTATCTAAATTGGCAGGGAGGTCATGGCGGAGCAACAGGACTTTCTCCGCAAAAAAGCTCGTGAATGCCTCACAGCTGTGGGTCGAATTTGTGCTTAAATTTGGTTGTCCTCCTAAGGACATTATCGACCTAATTATTCTAAAAAGTTGTGCCGGGCGAGAGCTAGCGGATGCAATGGAAGCTGCAAAGTAAGATTTCTTAGCAGCTTGCAAAGCCATCTCATAGGCTTTCATAAGTGTCCTATAAGATGTTCTTGAAGCTCTGTCATGAGTCTGTCGCCATAGTCACTCTAGCTGTCTGAGATCCTGCTTCATTTTCCGGAGCACCTCAGTAAACCAAGGGGCCTGGTTTCTTTTTTTCTTATTTTTAAATGATATTTTATTAAATTTTAAGAATAAAAAAGTTATAAGACAATCAATAGAAAAAACACAAGAAAAAAATACAAAAACACAAAAATACAAAAATACAAAAGTACAGACAATTAACATAGAGAAAAAAAAGAGCAGAAAAACAAAAATCCCTCTTTTTTATCTTCTCCTCTTTAGTTAACTTATTTTCCTGACTTCCTCACGCCTCCCTTTTTTGTAGTCCACTTAAAAATTGGTTCAGCAAATTCATCTATTGATTTATCCTTAATTATTTTTCCTCACATATTTTAGCTTCGAGCTTTCATCTAATATCAATCCATTCTTACATAATCTTTTACCTTATTGCTAGAACCCCTTCATTTCATTTCAATGTCATCAACATTCAAAATTTTTACAATATTTCTGTAAGTAAATTTTAAATTTCTTCCAATCTTCTTCCACCAACTCTTCTCCCTGGTCTCGGATTCTGCCAGTCATTTCCGCCATTTCCATGTAGTCCATCACTTGCATCTGCCATTCTTCCAGGGTGGGTAGGTCTTGTGTCTTCCAATGCTTTGTGATGAGTATTCTTGCTGCTGCTGTAGCGTACATAAAGAAAGTTCTATCCTTCTGGACTTCCGGGTTAGCGCGAACGGCTAATGGCGGATTCCCTCCGAGCTCCGGAGGGAATCGGCTCTGCTGAAGACGGGTCTTGCCGTGCCGGCGACACGGGGACCCTCAGAAACCGCAGGCGCGGAAGCCTGCGGACTTGGTGACTCGGTGGGCACCTTAAGCGCCCTCCCCGACCCACGAAGAGCCTTTTTAAAGGCTACGGAGAGGGTACGGAGAGTGGCGTGGTGCTGAGAGTAGACCGCTACTTCAGTGGAGCGAAGCCGCAAGCCATGGCCGGAGAGCGCTGACTTTCTTCCCAAAATTTGGACTGGATAACAAAGGACCCGTGAGTAGTGGAATTTGGACTTTAAAAATTTTTTATCCTGTGAATTCGGCACGATCGGGGGATGTGTTAAAGGGAAGTCCGCACCCCCTCTACTTATAGACGATTTAAAGCAAGGAACGGAGAATTAAGGCGGAATGAATACTGTTTTGATGATTTAAAAGTTTTTCACAAATTTGATAGAAGAAGATTTTGTGCTGGAGAGAAAGGGAGGAACTTTGGAACTTTGTGTGTAATCCCCCCCAAAAACCCGGGAGTGTCCTATTTGGGTACCGGAGGAAGAAGTGAAAGGAGTTTGACAGCTGTCAAAGAAGCTGTCAAACGGGCGGACAAAGTAAAGAATTTTGTTATTTAACAACTCTTTGAATTAAAGGTGATACATTTGAACTGAGGCGATTGGAAACAAAGTACTGATAATAACAAAGTAACAGATTATTGGAAAAGGACTACTAAATAACTGAAAGCCCCCTAGGGGGAATTAGTGACATTACAATGGCTGCAGAGGGAAAATTACTGGCGGAGATAGAAAAAATGTTCTCTCTCGTGGGAATCCTGCAAGAGCAGAGTATGGCTCTGAGTAAAGTATTTATGACCTTGAATTCTGAAACAAACAACTCTGCTGAATGCACAAAGGAGACGTATGACAAAGACTCTGCAGCTGAGCAGGAAGAGATGCCTTTGGAATTGACAGAGAAGAAAGAAGGAGTTCAGACACTACAAGTGGAAAATATCAACCAGGAATCTACATTGTTAGAGTATGAGCAAGAAGACCTTTGGATTACAAACCTGCGAAAGATGAGAAAGAAGAAGAGGGAAGTCCCTGGAGTACTTGGAATATTAAAACTAAAAAGAATAAAGCAACATGATTGGGACTTTCCTATTGAGTATGGAAAACTAGATGGTTCTTCGCAGCAAACACTTTTTAACATTCTGGATGAAAGAAAATATGATGTGACTCTGACTGAACTCCTTCGGGGTCTTAGGACCAACAAAGAGGACTACCAATATAGTTGGCAGAGAGGGACTGACAGAGAATCAGACGCCTCGGACGTGAGGAATCCGGGCTAAGAACTATTTTTTGTTTGTTTTTTGGACATTTGTTTGGGAAGGGACAGAAACCGGGGCGGGGGGGGGAGAGAGAATAGAATTATAAAATGTTATGATTTGTTTTATTTGGTCAATGTGACCTATAATTAATATAATAAAGGGAAAATTTGTGGAAGGGAAGTTAGATCGACCTTAAAAAAAAAGAAATTAATGATTATAAGAGAATTGGATAAGTTGAATATAGATAAACAAAAAGAATTAAATTTTTTAAAAGCAATATGAATATGTTTAAGAGGTTAGGTAAGAACTTGCTGAATTAATTATTGGAACTGGGATGTAAGAGGAGGGGGTGGAGGGAAGTCAATGAAAGTGGGTAAAGAAAATTAGGGTATGTAACTGTATTTGTGTGTTTTTGTCTTTGTGTGTGTGTTTGTTGTTATAAAATGTAAAAACCCAATAAAAAATATATATATAAAAAAAAGAAAGTTCTATCCTTCTTTGGCACCAGTTGGCCGACTATGCCCAGGAGAAAGGCCTCTGGTTTCTTCAGGAAAGTATATTTAAATACCTTTTTCATTTCATTATAGATCATCTCCCAGAAAGCCTTAATCCTTGGGCATGTCCACCAAAGGTGAAAGAATGTACCTTCAGTTTCTTTACATTTCCAACATTTATTATCGGGCAAATGATAGATTTTTGCAAGCTTGACTGGGGTCATGTACCACCTGTACATCATTTTCATAATATTCTCTCTTAGGGCATTACATGCCGTAAATTTAACCCCAGTGGTCCACAACTGCTCCCAGTCAGCAAACATAATATTATGTCTTATATCTTGTGCCCATTTTATCATAGCAGATTTTACCGTTTCTTCCTCAGTATTCCATTTCAACAGCAAATTATACATTCTTGATAGTATCTTAGCATTGGGTTCTAACAGTCAAGGGGCCTGGTTTCAACGGGGTCGCAGAGGGTGCTTAGGCGCGATCTCATCGATGGCTGCCAAGAGCTGGTTATTCCAGTCCTCGACAAGGTCATCTAATGAGTCGCCAGGAGGAGCAGGGTCCCACAAGGCCTGACGGAATCTTTCAGGATCCATCAGCCTTTGCGGGCGAGCCCAAATAGGCTCGCCACCCGAGCAGGGGAGGAGCGGGAAGTCAATCTTGGCTTTCAGAGCGTAGTGAACAGACCATGGCACTTCCACAGGGGGGAGCATGATCACATCTATGCCAGCACCAAAGATCAGATCCAACGTGTGGCCTGCTTGATGAGTGGGGCCCAAAGCAAACTGGGAGAGCCCTAGTGTTGCCATGGAAGTCACTAGGTTCAGAGCCTGTGAGGAGGGGGCGGCATTGGCATGGACAGTGAAGTCTCCCAAAACCAATAAGCTTGGGAACTCTAAGGCCCAGCCCGCCGCCACCTCCAGCAGGTCTGACAGGGTGGCTGCCGGTGCGCTGGGTGGTCGGTACACCAGCCAGACAGCCAAGCTCTCCTTGGTGCCCCACACGAGACCAACACATTCAATGCCGGAGATTGCCGGTGCTGGCAGAGCTCTGAAAGAGCAATCCTCCGGGATTAACAATGCTACTCCTCCCCCCCCCCCGACCCACAGTCCGCGATTGATGGAGGACAGAGAAGCCGGGGGTGTTATCTCATGTAGGGAGACTACTTCGCCTTCCCGTACCCAGGTCTCCATCACGCAAGCCAGGTCAATCCCCTGCGAGATAAAAAAGTCACCCATGGTGGCGGTTTTGTTGCCTATGGACCTGGCATTGCACAACACCAATGACGGAGGTGGGTAATCCCTGCTCGCCCTACCCTCGTCCCTTGGGATGGGACATAGATTGGAAGGGGTTCAAGCATCACTGCATCTCAAAACCCTTTGCCGATAGTGATATCTAGCCCCACCGCCATTCCTCCCTAGCCCTTCAATAGTGGGAATCCCAGACCCCATAGTAGCCTCCCCAATAGAGGGGTAACATCCCCTCACTGACAAGTCATCCCTGGGCCAGGACTCCTGGGTCAAAATGGTAAGGGGAAGAGGTGAAGTTTTGATAGGGTAAGTATCCCTAGAAGATAAAACCCAACCAACCGCACCCCAAGCGGGGAGGGCGGTCCCACAGTGTTTCGTTAACTGTCAATCCCCCTCTCCCTCCTGGATTGATTGGAGGACTGTTGGTTCTATCTGTGGCTGTGGGAGTACTGATGAGGCATGTGCTATAAAATGTGGATCACTGGCCAACAAAGAGCCAGCTTCGAGTTTGGAAGATCTGTCCATCCTGTCTTGCCAGGAGTACAGTAGAGAAGGTTGATCATTCTGATAAATTTTTGGAACATTAGGCAAAGGTCCAGATGTAGATTGGGTGCTGGATTTCTCCAGATTTTCAGCAACGTATAGTTCTTTAGGTGTTGTTGCCATAGAAATGTTGGAGGCGCCAAATTCCTCATCTACTTTGGTGTCACTTGAAAAGGGAACAGGGAGTTGCACTGATGTCTTTCTATGGGATAAAGAGCTGTTGGACCTCTTTAAATATTGTGCTCTAGGCTCTACTGGCCTTATATTTTGGGTAGAAATCTCAGTCTTTATACTCATTAGCCTCTTCTTCAGGCCTTGTAAATCTAGGCTTACAGAATTCTTTTCTTCCTTCGGGCAGTTAGTATTTCTAGTCTTAAGCTTGCTTTCCCTTGTCCTCATTAGCTTTGACTCTATGCAAGGAACCAATTGCCTCCTTGTTTCGTCCTTAAATACCCTCACTGGGCGGAGAGAGTGGAACCACCATAGAGTATCCTTTATCTCCATGAGTCGAGATGGGAGGGCTGATGACCTAAATGTCATAAATAGGTGCGTGATGGTTCCCAAGGTAGGCAGGAAGTGGAAATTTTCTATATCTCCATTTCGGTAATGGTAATTCAGGAGCTGAGACAAGGAGCTGAGACAAGGACATGCCATTTGGATAGGATTTTAAAAGATATTTCTACAAGCAAGGAGTTTGCCATTAGGGAGCATTAAAACATGCATTCCCTGCGAAATGGTGCTTTGTTATTATGCAGATTAGTCTAAGTGAAGACTGTGATTGATTGCATACAAAGCAGCTTCCTAGACGCTGTAAACATACAGCGGCCATCATGAGTCATTTTATAATGCATTATGTAGCACATGCTGCCCAATTGCTCCTCATGCTGTTCTCTCTTGGAGCAAGCAGGAGAAGCAAAGCACAAGGCCTTGGCACCACATCACGTCTGAACCCGGGACTGTGGCCTTATCATAATAAGCAACAATTGCCAGCCAATCTGAAGTCCCTGCTTATGGCTGGCCTGCTGACTGTGGCTTGTTAGGGAGCAACAAACCATGACCAGATGTAATGGGGAAAACAAAGCTCCCAGGTTTGTTTATCCTGCTTGTGCCAGGAGCAAAGGGGGAGAAATGAAGCAATGGTCACAAGCATCTTGCAACCGTAAGTCAGAAAGTCGATGGTGATGTGTGAATACATAGATTACAACACCCTTGCACTCACCATGATTCAGAGTAGAGTAACTGAACAGGTAACGTTGAATACCAAGAGCTGTTGTGTTTTTCTGAAATCTGTTCAGGCAAAAAGTGTTCAGTACCAGATACACCTGCCCTGTGGTGCTGAAGATTTCTGTGTGAATTACAGAACATGAACTGGTTACTTGACTAGGAGCCAGGAGCACGTAAAAAGGGAGGGGGCACCTCACAAACATGAATTATATCTACATCACCAAAGGAAAACCACAAATAAACGCTGACAGTCCTTTAAGAACTCATTTCTTATTAAATGCAGGTCAATTGTGTTCAGATGTCTGTGACCCTGTCCTTGAGAAATGGCAGAGGTCACAAAACCTAGCAGAGAATTCTGCCAATTATTCCATCTGTTATTTGCATAGCCTATGGCTTTATTTATGTACCACAAAAGTAATAGTGTAGTGTCCTGTGGGGGAGGTGTCCAGTCTCAAGTCAAACAAGAGCATGTAATAACCCATCTGAATATGGCAACTGTAAGCTCTGACTCACTTGCTAAATATTCTCCTATCCTTGTCATGGTATCACATGGCAATTGCTGCCTACCATCAAGAACAGTCCATTATGCAGATGTAGTTTTGGTTACTGCATTTTGCTAACTTGGGTGCCGTTTTTCATCTGCCACCAGACAACTCACCCCCACCCCCCAAAAAAACCGATCACTGCAAGGATTCAGGAAACTGTGTAAGGGTTGAGGCACCCAAACACATAGTTTTGCTAGAACTTTTATGCAACGACTAGACTGGTGAAGTGTTAGGTTCCATAGAGCATCGTCCAACAGTAGTGCTTGCTGTACCCCTCCAGTTTGGTGCGCAGTGGCGTAGCGTGGGGGGTGCAGGGGGGGCCGGCCGCACCGGGCGCAACTTCTGGGGTTAGGGCAAATCCACGGGTTAGGGGGCGCAAATCCACGGGTCAGGGGGCGCAAATCACTTGCCTTGCCCCGGGTGCTGACAACCCACGCTACGCCACTGTTGGTGCGCATTAAGGATTCTGCACAGGAATTCAGTTTTTCCCATCACGACTCAAAAAAGTGACCTCCAAAATACATTGTGCAACTTTCTCCAATGGGTAAAATGCCTTCATGGTGACTGAAACACGAAGCAAAGCAGAGGTGGATTTAGGGCAGTGAAGCTCTTCCCCTGCACAGCATGTGGGGGCCAGAAGGGAGCCTTCCTGCCTCCTTCCCCAAGCCTAGTTAGCACTCTCCCAGCTTTGGGACTGAGATGAGAGGGCTCTAGGACCCCACCAGAGCCTTGTGCATCCTTCCCCAAGCCTGACCCCTCCCCTGCCTGGCTTTTGGAAGGCACCAGGAGGGCACCATATTACCAAGGTCCCTCCCTGGGCAAAGTGTCATTTGTTCTTCAGTAAGAGTGTCTGTGCAAACAGAACAGAAACGGTGATGGTAGGGATGAATGGAAATGACCTTCCGTTGAGCACTCTGTCTTAAGCTCCCCTCGAAAGCTGGGGGTGCATATAGGTTCTGGTAACACCAGACGCATTTGCACAGAGGATTTGATCCCCACAGCCCATGTTCATGGAGACAATGCCATCTGTGGAAGTCCTAACCATGCCACATGATTGCCAGGCTATGTGCAAGTCTAATATGGGGTGTGTGC
Organism: Podarcis erhardii; assembly: GCF_964252035.2. Classification (NCBI taxonomy): domain Eukaryota; kingdom Metazoa; phylum Chordata; class Lepidosauria; order Squamata; family Lacertidae; genus Podarcis; species Podarcis erhardii. The sequence continues at coordinate 20,454,912 of NC_138506.1, read as the reverse complement.
AGCTAGGCCCCTGCAGCAGGCTGTGGGGAGACTAAGGAAGCCTCCCTTTTTAAAAAGGTGTTCAATCCAGTGCTGAACTGGAAGCGTAACACTGGCCCTCCAAGCTGTCACGGGTGAGGTTTCACTATGTTGCGAGACTCCTTAAAATCGAATAAACAAGAAACATGGGGGGAAATATTATGAGATTCACCGCAGCCGATTAAGGCCTGGTGAGATGCTGCTGATTAGCTGGATAGCCCATGTTTTCTACCAACGGAAGATTGGCTGGCATACATTTAAGATACAGGTAGGTAGCCGTGTTGGTCTGCCGTAGTCGAAACGAAATAAAAAAATGCCTTCCAGTAGCACCTTAGAGACCAACTAAGTTTGTGATTGGTATGAGCTTTTGTGTGCTCATGTATCTGAAGAAGTGTGCATGCACACGAGAGCTCATACCAAGAACAAACTTAGTTGGTCTCTAAGGTGCTACTGGATAGGGACGCGGGTGGCGCTGTGGGTAAAACCTCAGCACCTAGGACTTGCCGATCGCATGGTCAGCAGTTCGAATCCCCACGGCGGGGTGAGCTCCCGTCGTTCGGTCCCAGCTCCTGCCCACCTAGCAGTTCGAAAGCACCCTTAAGTGCAAGTAGATAAATAGGTACCGCTTTATAGCGGGAAGGTAAACGGCGTTTCCGTGTGCTGCTCTGGTGCTGGTTCGCCGGAGCAGCTTTGTCACGCTGGCCACGTGACCCCGAAGTGTCTGCGGACAGCGCTGGCTCCCGGCCTCCAGAGTGAGATGAGCGCACAACCCTAGAGTCCGTCAAGACTGGCCCGTACGGGCAGGGGTACCTTTACCTTTACCTTAAGGTACTACTGGAAGGCATTTTTTATACATTTAAGAGAAAGTCTTTCATTTAAGAGTTATCAACATAAAACGTTTTAAAGCAATTAGACCTATTAGTACAGCAGCATCCCAAAGTTCAGCAGGTCAAGCCATTCATAGTTCCACTATGACTACGTGACAGGGCTGAGAAAGGGAGTCACCGCAACTCAAGTTGACTTCATCATGCGAGGTTCAAGTCTTACATGCTTGCTGCTTGAAACATGGCCCTATGGGTGCAGCTTCCCCACAGCAAAGCGTTTCTGAAAAGCAGAGAATTACTTTATCCTCTTCCAACCATTTGAGGAGTGTTTCACATAAATGGCTTAGCTCATCTCCATTGGATTCTGCCCCACGTGGCAACCTCGGTGCGGACTCCACTATGAATTGCTCCTTAAGCATATGCCTGGACAGGGAAAGCTGCTCAGATCTAACATGATGGCTGTATTCTCTTCAAGAGAAGATTCGGACCACCCGGAGTTCTTTGTAATAAACCATTTATGCATGCAGCGTTAGAAATGAGCCACAGTGTTGTATAAACCTTGGTCTTTATTAGGGCTACATCAACAGAAAGAGGGGTTTGCCACTAGAAAGCAAGTAGATGTGGAACAGACTTCCACCGGTGAGTGGTTGGCTTTGGTTTTTTACAAGGCAAATCGCAAAAAGAAGCTGCAGGTTGTATTATCATAGATGACTATGACTAGCCTAGTCTTGAATAGATGAGTTCACTCGACATCAGTCTTTTCTCAAAGCAGCAACAAAACTAGAACAGAAATGAGATATCGGCACAAAGCAATGTGGCAGCAGCAGACATATCCTCCAAGCTGTTGTTCAAACATCTACAGACCTCAAGAAATGTGAGCTGCAAAAACCTTAAAGCAAAACAAAGCTGAAACAGTACAACTGGACTATAAGGAGGCCAAATGGGAAAAAGTGAAATTGCTAACTGTCATATTGAAGTCATATATACTGTACTTGGTGTGTTCTTTGGAGTTCACTCATGTTTATGAAGGCCACATTAGACTGTGTTCAGGAACACCCATGTCTTCACATATAAATTGGATGATACTCCTTTGGAGTGAGATGCCTCCTACAAATTGGGCAAAAGTTAGCATACCTAAGAAAATTGCTGAGGCACTGACTACAGAAGATGTGGCCACATGTTGTTGACACTATAAGCCGTCCGCTTTGCACAATCTCTGCAAAGCTGTCTATGCAAATTCCACAACTCAAAGTGCCTGAGGATCTTGCAAATTCCCTCCTTCCCACTTCTCTGGGGAGCTTTCTAGTGGCAAGAGCACCACTCTGTGTGTGTCTGCTATCATCACCACCACCACCACCACTAAATATGAGGCTGTCAGACAATGGTTGAGGTCTGAACTCTCTATTGGGCTGCTGCCCACTCTCTCCAACAAGCACAAGAGAATCGTCTTGCGTAAGATCAACAACTATAGGTTCTGAAGTTTCGCAAGTGAGGTCAACTACTTCCACATCCATACGTCTATCGTTAAGGCTGTGTGGCAGGGAGGCGGAGGCGGAGGAGGAGGGGATACAGGGTTCAGAAGCAGTTCCCACCATCATCTTGTCCAGAGTATGAGGAGGTCTTGCGGAGGTGTTGCGACTGCCCCTCTTGCTGTTGCTGTGCTGGGTTGCATTACATTCTGTACTTGTTGAACTCATGATGCACAGGGATGGGAGAGGCACAGGCTGCAGAGTACCTTTGAAGGTGACTCGGAAACTGCAATTAATCCAGAACGCGGCAGCTAGACTGGTGACTGGGAGCGGCTGCCGAGACCACATAACACCGGTCTTGAAAGACCTACATTGGCTCCCAGTACGTTTCCGAGCACAATTCAAAGTGTTGATGCTGACCTTTAAAGCCCTAAACGGTCTCGGTCCAGTATACCTGAAGGAGCGTCTCCACCCCCATTGTTCTGCCCGGACACCTGGGTCCATCTCCAAGGGCCTTCTGGAGGTTCCCTCACTGCGAGAAGCCAAGTTACAGGGAACCAGGCAGAGGGCCTTCTCGGTGGTGGCACCTGCCCTGTGGAACACCCTCCCACCAGATGTCCAAGAGAACAACAACTACCAGACTTTTATAAGACATCTGAAGGCAGCCCTGTTTAGGGAAGCTTTTAATGTTTGATGGATTACTGTATTTTCATATTTTGTTGGAAGCCGCCCAGAGTGGCTGGGGTAGCCCAGCCAGATGGGTGGGGTATAAATAATAAATTGTTGTTGTTGTTGTTGTTGTTATCAGGGAGAGCATTGGTGCCAAAATGAGTTTGGCAAAGAATGGGTTTTTAAGGGAGTCTTTCTAGTGAGCACAGTGCACTGGTGAGGCTGCACAGAAGCAGCGTCAAATGCTGAGGCACAACAAGGGGAAACTTCTCGAATTTGCAAAGGGGATTTTTTTAAAAAATCAAAGTCTTGAAGTGCAAACTTTGAAAAGAAGAAAAAGTTGCATGATCCCTCCATAGCTTCTCGTTTGCCCAAGGCGGCAGTGCACTGTTGTGCATCTCGATCGGGCTCACAGTCAAAGCGACTGCACAGAAGCAGCGTCAATATTGTCCACCTCTTTTCCAAAGACTTTAAGTAAAACAAACTTACCCAGTAGCTTCTTTGGAAGCCGCCCTCGGACCTACAGCAGGAGGAGAGACACAAAAAGGAGTTAGATCTCCAGTATGGCCCATGCTCAAACATCCAAGGAAGCATCCTGGCTCTTTTACTGCAGCTGCATAAGCATTGCTGGGGTCTAGCATGGGCAAAAGTGCACAGATTGAGAGACTGTTGTATCCTGGCAAAATCTTTTTCTGTGGCTTTTTGCCAGTTCCTCTGACAGGTAGTGGCAAGAGTGTTGAACTAAGACTGGGCAGACCAGGGTCCAAATCCACACTAGGCGTGAAGCTTGCTGAATGCCCAGTCCCTGCCTCTCAGCATGGCTGTGGGACTAAGTGGGAGGGAGGAGAACTCTGTACCGCCCCTTGAGGACTTGGCAGAGCAATGGTTCCACAGTAGCTTCACTTCTCTCGATCACATCAAAGTTGATGCATCGCCACAAATTGGCCAAAGACCTGCCTGACTCTGAACTGGTGAGGAGCAGCAAGGATGGGACACTTTAGCTGCATGCTCCTGTCCCAAGAACCCAGAAGATGGCTAAGCGCTTAAGGACAGGGCTGAGGTTTTGTCAGGAGACAAAGGTTCTTGAGAGCAGAAGCAGGCCAGGCCTAGGCAGCGCGGCCTACGAGGGCTACACAAATCTGTCAAGCCTAAGTGTTAGCAGTCAAATGCTGGGTCACTGTGACTCAGGACTCATCTTGGGTTGCCTATAAATGTAACCAGCCATCTCTGTGGGCCTCAGTCTGTGTGTAGAGTGTGTGTGTCTCAGCCAGGATGTTGTGTTGTTGCAGACGGAGCGGCTCCAGGACTCCAGTTAATCAGTAACTATGAGCTGTGCCTCTGGGAAGACGAAGAAGGCTGCTAGGAGCACTCGGTGTATGCTCTTTGACTATGCTGTTTCTGAACAAGTTTATTTTCTTCAGTAAAAGGTAGCGCTAAGAGTGTTGAACTAAGACTGGGCAGACCAGGGTCCAAATCCACAGCAGGCCATGAAGCTCACTGAGTGACCATGGGCCAGGCACTACCTCTCAGGGCCATAAGCATTTTATCAAGTCAATATTGCGAGGAACAACTGCATAGCTGAATTGAAAACCCCTAGACCAATTAAGGGATCAATATTAAGACCACAACGTATTGTAGCACCCTGCTTGTGGTTAACGCTTAGCTGGAATGAAATATTCAACGCAGCAATAGAGAAATTAAAATAGTAATTTATTTGTCAGACAAATAAATAAGAGGCACAGTGGTACATGGTTACCAAGCTCTGGCCTGGCCTCCTGCCATTCTGGCCAGCACTTATATTTCCTTAATCCAGCCCCCTTGCTCCTCCTGTGGCTGCCTCTGTCCAATCAGCCTGGTTGAAATTCCTATTGGCTGTTTGCTAGAACCAATCACAAGAGATACACCCATTTCCTCGCCCTTTTATGGAACACAAAGAGCTATATATTGTTACATCTATAAATGACAAATAAGTAGTAATATATCTTACATATGTCTCAACAAGGAATCTTAATTACCAGCTCACCTCTTGCCCTCCTTGCCCTATTGCCTTCTAAAACAGATGGTTAATCTTAAATTTTTATCTTCAACAGATGTCAAGGATCTTGAGTTCACATCAACATTGAAAGATCTCCTTCATTTGATGGTTTCTAAACAAAAAGGCCTGACAACTATATATCAGGAGTGCTCGATGGCGTCTCCTGTCTGGCAGGAGGCTGGGCTCATTTGCCCCTCTGGTCTCCTATTGCAATATGACTCTATGAAATAAGAATCTAGCATTTCTTAAATCCTTTGCATAATTACATTTAAGCCAATATATTTAAGCTAATATATTTCATACATTATCATAGGTAGCCTTTTAAAAGGAATAAGGCCTTTGTAAAGTAAAAAAGGAACTCAGTAAAAAACAGCTTTAAAAGAAGCCTCTTCAGTTTACACCCCTCCTTTCACAGCCAGCTAGATGCTTCTCCATTGCTCTTGGCCTTTCAACCTTAGGAAGAAGATATGGCTCATTTTACTGGGAGGCAAATGGTGTTATTTTACCCATTTATCCACCCTTAATTTAGTACTTTGCAACATGCAAGGTCAGGTCTGTAACTCCCTTTTTTATGACTTTGAGAATTGTTTTCTGCTATAAATCAGGGGGCCCCTTTCCTAGGAGGAAAAACATTGCCAAGGCCTTTTAGGCAGCTGGTCTTTTGCCTGGCATGAAACATTTGAAAATCTTTAAGCTTATTTTAAAATGCAAGCCCTGATTAAACATATAGAAGCTTTGATAAAAATGCAGGCTTATGATTAGATGCCTCATTCCCCCCTTTCAAGCTCAAGGACCTTCATCCCAAGTGTCCTTGATAGCTTGACCTTCATCATATTCCTGAGGTAAAGCTCTGTATAGGGCCATGATATGAGGTAAAGTTTCATTTGAAACCATCTTGCTAATTGTACTTCTAAAACACGAAATGATACATGGCATCATACATAAAACCATTACTACTACTGTCAAGAAAAACAAGCAAGACAATAGTATCCCTTTGAGTCCTGAAACATTAGGTAACCAATTGGTGAGCCATCCCATATCCCATCCTTCCCATGTTTGTACTGGGACATGTGCTATATTCTCCATCTTTGTGGCCAACACACGGATTGCCTCACCATTATCAGAAATGTTAAAGCAACAGGCATTCCCTGTCAAGTTCAAGACTCCACATAGGCCTCCCTGCCTGGCAAGTACATAATCCATTCCCATTTTCAGCTGCAAAATGGCGGCTCTACTTTCACCCAACTGTTGTGCAATAAGTCTCAAACTCTGGGCCGTTGCATTGGTTACAAGTTCCACTACTGCTTGCAATCGAATTATTCTGTTTAGATTATAAATAGGATCCCGTGCCCCTTGTATGAGCTCACCAGGATTCCAGGAGGCAGGATCATAATAGGCTATAATGCGCTCTGGTGGCCAATCATCAGTATCGCTCCAACTTTGGGTACTTCCTCCTGCTATATGAGAAATATCAGCGTTTCTTCGTGTACGCTTGGCCGAACTAGTGGGCATAATCCACATTGGTGGTAATACCCATCCCAAGAAACAAGTCCCACTCCATTTGGAAGGGAGTTTCTTGTATGCCCATTCTCCACATATCCACCACAACCATCGGGTCTGAGGTTTTTGGTACGTGGAGTGCAAAAGGCGAAATATCAAAAGGGGTAGAGAGTTCACAGTGCAATATGTTAGATTGCCTTTTTCTGTCACAGTTATGTTCCATACCACTTTCCATGCATGAATAAAAGGAGGTGCACAGGGCAAGGTATTCCGAGTTCGATAGGTAGTACCGTTTGCCCAGGTTTGACTATTCTTAATATAATCCCAAGTATAGTGGCAATGGGAGGAGCCTATCATGGTAGGATCAGCTGCATCTGATGATTTATGCACACAGATTTCCCCTTGCACAGGTATAACTCGTATTGGTTTAGTTGAGTTCCATCCGGGGAAATTCTGTACTTCTGTTTGGTGTGGCATTTCGCTTACCATACCAATGGCACTTAATGGTATTGGTAATAAGGGCATACCTCCCTCTGAATCACCTGGCCCAAGAGAGCAAACAAGGCAATTAGTCCTATTTGCAACATTGGCTACCATCTCAGCTAAGCCTACCCACATATTGTGGTCATGGTGGAATCCATATTTAGCAAATTTGGTCAGATTCAAGGACCCTTCCCCTTCCCAAGGGATCAGGATTAATAATAAAATCATGTTGATATCTAGCATATGCATTCCTTCCACAAAAGATTACCTTATTGTGATAGCAAATAAATATTAGTCCCAATATGATTCCCCCAGTGACAGAAATGGGGAACCACCAAGACCAAAACATATATCCCGAGGATCCCCAATGAGTAATATCCCTTATAATTGTTCCACAAGGGGGCAGTCAATCAATTGTATAAGAGAATCTTCCCGTTCACAGTCGCTGGTTCAGACGCTCCTCAAGCTTCAGGCGTGCGCAGGTCAGCCAGCTTCCAGGTTGTGGCTGCAGCAGGCCGGTCGTCTAAATGTTGCCCGTGACCTAGCCCGTTCCCGGTAGGGCTAGATACAGGGGTTTTTGGAGAGAGTCAGTTTTAAAGGATTAGAGGGGTCACCTTTGCACGTCCAACTGCCTTCAGACTTCTTCAAACGAGAGTGATGAATCCAGGGGGTCACCTCAGCTACCTTCACCGCTGTTGGAGTAGAGAGCAAGACGGTGTAAGGTCCACGCCACTTAGGTGCAAGTGGATCGCGTTTCCACTCTTTCACCCATACGCTATCGCCAGCCTGGAACTGATGAATCGGCTCGGCAATGCTGCACGGCGTGCGCTCGAGGGCCCACCTGTTAAGAGAAACAAAAACACGGGAGAGAGATTGCACTTGTTCCTGTGTCACATGGTCTCCTATTTGTTTAAGGTCAGCTGGAATATCCTGAACACAGGAGGGCGGCCTCCCATACAGGAGCTCAAAAGGTGACAACTTAAGTCTTTTTGTGGGTGCACACCGAACACGAAACAGTGTTACGGGTAACACATCTACCCTTCTGAGACTTTAGACATATTAGTGGGCTTCTGGCATGCCCTGCGGATACCTTGCACAAGTGTCTGGCGGTAGGTGGTAAGTCTGGCCAGGTGAATTGCATTGTTTGGATCCCAATTAGGATCTTCCAAGGGAAAGTTGTCCTGAAGATGACGATCAATATTAAAAATATTTCCCACTCTGGCCTGCTCACGCAAATATATCTGTGCCTTTTCAATTATGTCTCTCCTTTCCTCAGTGGTGAAAAGAGTATTTAGGAGCTGGCGACAATCTGTCCAAGTAGGACTATGAGTATTTACTATTGAAGTCACCAAGTCCATCATAGCCTGAGGTTTTTCTGCGAAAGATGGGGTGTGTGTTTTCCAATTCATCAGATCCGTAGTCGTGAATGGAATATATTGCAGGGTCAAAGTTCGAGGTGGCCGTGGTCCGGGTTGCCCATTAACCAGCACAGGCTCCTCAAGTGCATCAAATACTCTTCTAAGAGGGGCTACTACGTGACCTTTCTCTTCACTTTGCTCTAGGGGCCTCAAATCATAGGGGATGGTATCTGTTCTAAGACGTTCTTTTAGCAGCTTTATACGCCTGGCTGTATTGCTTGCTGACCGATCAAGGTCTCCCTGTAACTTCTGTAATATTTCTCTGGGACTTGGATGCACAGGGGTTTGGGGTGGGCAATCAGTTGTTCCACTAAAGGAGACTGTAGATGGAGGTCTATTAGGAGTCACAGGTGGAATAACCACTTCTGCTTGGGCTTTATTATAGGACTCCAATGCCTCCTGAAGATATTTATCATAATCTATCAAGGAATCAAGCTCTGTGACTCCACCCCCATTATTCATTCCACTTTCTTGCCTTGGGGTTACAACTGGTGGAGTGTTTGGATTAGGCTCCCTTCGATGTGGAGCATAGGGTGGAGGTGAAAGCACCTCTTCCTCTGGCCCCTCAAAAATGGGTTTGAGTTTATTTGGCAAGATTCCTTTCCTAGCTTCGGCTTTTACAGCCAATAATTTGCATCGTTTGACTTTGCATTTCCTTATCCATGGAGGATTTTTATTTAATGTGCTCAGCCAGGAATCTATATATGAAAATTGTTCTGGGCACCCTCCAGTTTCTTTGGCGATATCAGTCCAAAGTTTGCTTACTAAATTTATATCAAAGGTTCCCTGAGATGGCCATCCAGTATTTTGTTTTGGCCATTCTAGTTCACATAACGTTCTCAAGCGTTCTGGCGTCATTTTGACTCCATATGCCCCTGAGAAGGCTTTCTTAAAATTATTTAACATACAATCAAGAGGTGTATTTCCCCCCTTTGAACCCCCAACTCCCATTGTATGGCCCTGTGAAGTATCCACTCAGTCACTCACAGACGCGCTTTGTGGGTTTCCTTGCCTAGTGAAGTCGCCTTACTAGGAACCGAAGTACTGCCCACTCCACACTCAGGTCAGCTACAGATTGCTCTGTACTTTCTCACACATACAATGCGCTGGATACTTCACCACACTCTACCTCCCAATTTTTCCCTTTTCCTCCACCAGACCAACATCTGATGTACCCAACCACCTAGCGTACTCAGTTCCCCTTTACTGAGACGCAGAAGTTTGATCAAGACTTCTCTTCCTCCCAATTAATTGGAGGGCCAAAAATCCCTTTGTGCACTTACCCTTGGTTGGTTCCCTGTTTCCCCCCGGTCCGTCGCCGCCAGTGAGCAGGGTATGAGACAGACGAGACTTCTGCGTTCCCCTGGAAAAATTTACCAGTGCGCGCTGGGAAGCAGTTTAGAGATCCTCTCTCTTGTACCCTGCCCAGTAGGGCGAAGGGGCTGCGTTCCAGCAGACCACTTATCCTAGTCACAGGGGCACCATAAAATGTAGCACCCTGCTTGTGGTTAACGCTTAGCTGGAATGAAATATTCAACGCAGCAATAGAGAAATTAAAATAGTAATTTATTTGTCAGACAAATAAATAAGAGGCACAGTGGTACATGGTTACCAAGCTCTGGCCTGGCCTCCTGCCATTCTGGCCAGCACTTATATTTCCTTAATCCAGCCCCCTTGCTCCTCCTGTGGCTGCCTCTGTCCAATCAGCCTGGTTGAAATTCCTATTGGCTGTTTGCTAGAACCAATCACAAGAGATACACCCATTTCCTCGCCCTTTTATGGAACACAAAGAGCTATATATTGTTACATCTATAAATGACAAATAAGTAGTAATATATCTTACATATGTCTCAACAAGGAATCTTAATTACCAGCTCACCTCTTGCCCTCCTTGCCCTATTGCCTTCTAAAACAGATGGTTAATCTTAAATTTTTATCTTCAACAGATGTCAAGGATCTTGAGTTCACATCAACATTGAAAGATCTCCTTCATTTGATGGTTTCTAAACAAAAAGGCCTGACAACTATATATCAGGAGTGCTCGATGGCGTCTCCTGTCTGGCAGGAGGCTGGGCTCATTTGCCCCTCTGGTCTCCTATTGCAATATGACTCTATGAAATAAGAATCTAGCATTTCTTAAATCCTTTGCATAATTACATTTAAGCCAATATATTTAAGCTAATATATTTCATACATTATCATAGGTAGCCTTTTAAAAGGAATAAGGCCTTTGTAAAGTAAAAAAGGAACTCAGTAAAAAACAGCTTTAAAAGAAGCCTCTTCAGTTTACACCCCTCCTTTCACAGCCAGCTAGATGCTTCTCCATTGCTCTTGGCCTTTCAACCTTAGGAAGAAGATATGGCTCATTTTACTGGGAGGCAAATGGTGTTATTTTACCCATTTATCCACCCTTAATTTAGTACTTTGCAACATGCAAGGTCAGGTCTGTAACTCCCTTTTTTATGACTTTGAGAATTGTTTTCTGCTATAAATCAGGGGGCCCCTTTCCTAGGAGGAAAAACATTGCCAAGGCCTTTTAGGCAGCTGGTCTTTTGCCTGGCATGAAACATTTGAAAATCTTTAAGCTTATTTTAAAATGCAAGCCCTGATTAAACATATAGAAGCTTTGATAAAAATGCAGGCTTATGATTAGATGCCTCAGTATCACTGTGGCTGATTAATTTATTCATTTTGAAGTGTTCTACTCTCCTTTCCGGTTGAGAGAGTAGCTCTGTGTATGTTACAACAGACTACCATAAGCGAACAAGCGGCACACAGACAATCCAGCACTCTTTGGGCTGGTGGACAGCGTGCTAACCACTTGGGTTAAAGTGCTTATTCTTTTAGGTTAAAGAATATGTAAGTGATTGGCTGCACTATTGCCAAGTCAATGAAATGTTTAAACAGGATTTGAGGGGGAAAGGATTTGATGATAACAAATCAAAATTTGAAATTGATGTATTGGATAATAAATAAAAATTTTTGTCTAAAATGTATAAATTGCTGCTTGAATGGCATTTGAAAGATGAAGAGGTAAAGTCGGTTATGATACACTGGGCCAAAGATTTTGGGTATAATATACAGTTAAAAGACTGGGGGAAACTGTGGAAGGAAGGATTAAAATTTACTGCATGCAATGCTTTGAAAGAAAATGTGATGAAAATGATGTATAGGTGTTATATCACCCCAGTAAAATTAGCTAAAATGTATAAAATAAGTAATAAATGTTGGAAATGTAAAGAAAAGGAAGGACCTTTTTATCACATGTGGTGGGAATGTAAAAAAGTGAAAAGCTTCCGGGAAATGATATATAATGAGATGAAAAAGATGTTGAAATATACATTGATTAAGAAACCAGAAGCATTTTTACTTGGCATTGTAGGAGATGATATTAATAGACAGGATTGTAAGTTGTTTTTATATGCAATGACTGCAGCAAGAATATTATTGGCACAAAAATGGAAGCAAGAAGAACTACCAACGAAAGAAGAATGGAGGGTGAAGTTGATGGACTATGCAGAATTAGATAAATTAACAGGAAGGATTTGAAACCTGCGGGATCAGAGATTCATAGAAGACTGGAGTAAATATATGAAGTATTTGAAAAGTAATTGTGATGAACAGATTACGCTAGTAGGACTGCAAGAAGTTTGGTAAGGTGGATAGTTTGAAATACTGCAAGAAAGACTCTGAAAAGCATTATTAGTTAAGGATAATTAAATGTAATCTAGAAATTAAGAAATGCAGAATAAGTGATAAAGAATGGGAAATCATCAGAGGTGTTGACGGAAGTCTAAAATATTGTATAAGATGAGAAGATCTGTTGTATGACTGTTGGAACTGATATGTTTTTATAGATATAAGATATTTTTTTAAAAATGATGGATGGCATTGAGAAAGCGGGTAGGGAAAAGTCCTTCTCCTCCTCTCAAAGAATCATAGAACTGCAGGCTCTCACCAAACTCTCTCTGTGTCCCGTAATGTCCGTGGCTCTGCTCTGAGTAAGATCAGGTCGGCCCCCATGTTCAGCTCTCTAACCACCACACCACACTGCCTTCCCTTTGCACGCTCGGGAGCTGTCTTTGGCTCCTTGCTGCCTATACCCTCAGAAGACGAATCCCCGCCCCTCGCTTTCGGAGGGAGCCGCTGCTGCCATCTGTGCCTGGCGTGCACGGGTGGCTCACGCCTCTTGCGCGCTCGCTCTTGTATCATGTCCTGCTGCAGCCTCGGAGGGCAAGCGCCTCTTCCCTGCCTTGCCCGCTTCCCATGAGAAAGCCTGTGGGAACCACACTTTCTCCCTGGCTGCAGGTCTCGTCTCTCGCCCACTGCACGCAACTTCACATTCACACACACGCAGCCATACACGGGTCTGCCGCCCTTTGGGCGCGCACCTTGCCTCCTTGCCGTGCTGGCAGTTCTCTCAAGCAACAGGTGTAATAAGAACAACACTTTCCTGGCGATTTTCCTGCAAGAAAGCTCCCTCTCCTTGTTGGCACAACAGGCAGACGCGACATTTCACCCCCTCCCCTAAATGCCTACTCAGAAGTAAGTGCATTGAGTCAGATCGGGCCAACTAGTCCCAGGTAAGTGCGTACACACTTACTTTGGAGTAAGCGACAGCAGGCGCTGCAGCCTCCGTGCCCTTCTCGGGAGTCCGCCGTGAGCCCCACGGCGGGAAGCTCTGCTGCTCACGACGAGGCCAGGTCCCTGCCAGGCGCATGCGCGAGCGACCAGCTCCTGCTCTCCCATCTGTGCAATAGTTTCAAGGAGTTTCCCCAAAGAAATCTGGAAGCAGATTTTATTCCCATCCTTGGGAATCATTTGTGTGCCATATCTTTTTCAGGGGTTCCATTGATAACCTACATGAAGCAATAGAGAGTATAATTGAGAATCTAATTCTTCCCCCCCTCTCTATCGATTGCAATTTTCAAATTTGGTTCAGGGTGACTGTTTTCTCACCCTCTCCAGTTGCACATCCAGACTCAGGCATGCTCATGGGTGAGCTGTGTGATAAGCCGGTGGAGACAGGGTTTTCGTGTATGGGGGGGGTGCACCCTCACACATATCCCAAGGCATGTGGATGAAAGCAGGCAGTGCCAAGAAGGCGTGTCTGTGTGTTTGTGTGGGCACTAGGGGTGTAACTTGTTTACTTTTCTTTTCTTCCCCCAAAACAGTTTCCTGTATCATAAAGGGATGCACTTTTGCTTAGAAACACTGGAAAAGGGACTAAGTATTCTCAGTTATGGAAAAAGGTCACCCCAAAATGAAAAGTTGGAAACATCGTATATGTAACGTTACTACTCATAACTATGAGCACTTTTTAAAACTTCATGGAACTGTTTATAACTTTTACAGCTGCCTGGAACTTCCTCAAACTGTGGAGAATGTTTAAGAAGAATCCAAATATTGGTCTATAGGGAAAGATTTGTGGACAAACAACTAATCTTCTTAATTTTTAATATTTCTTTCTGTGGCAATATACAATTGTGGCTGGAAAAACCCAGCTGGGTGGGCGGGGTCTAAATATAATCATAATCGTAATCATTACAATGTCACACAAGATCCTCAATTTATTCTCAGCAATAAGAAGTGATGACCCATGTGTATTAGAAAATTTGCAAGCTCTATTTTTCCTGGATACATGCTATGCATATTACATACTACATTGTTTATTTATTTTTTGTTTAAATCGGGTGCTCAGCTTCTTCTACCATTGCAAGGAAATAGCCTCCTATCCTGAGCAGTACTGAGTGTCCAGCCAAGCAGTGGACTGGGATGCGGGCCTCACTGGAGTCCTTTGGGCACGCCCATTGTGCAGAACCTGGCTGGCCGGAGCCCCCTCTGACAGCAGGCACCATGGGGGGGGGGAGAGATCTGCTTGGTGGTGAAGTGCCCCCACTTTGCATGCCAAAGGTTCCAGGTTCAATCCCTGGCACCCCCACCCCCCCCTTAAAAGGACCCTTGGCCGGAGAGATGCTGCCAGCACAGCAGACAATACCGGTGGGTTAGATGGACACCAGTGTCCGCCAGATTCTTCTGTTCTGTGCCTTGGCGGAGCAGGTGTGATGAAACCTTGGGCCTCACCCCGGAGGTTTCTGAGCTACAATTCCCCTCAGCCCCAGCTGATGGTGGTTGATGGGAGTTGTATTTTTTTAAAAAAAAATATATTTATTAGCAATTTTTTAATTTAATTACAATACCAATAAACAAAACAATGTAACATATCTCTTAACATAATTTTCTTATCATCTTTGGACTCCCTCACATCCCCCGCTCCTGCATTCCTAACCAAAAAAATTTTTTCCAGCAAATTTATCCCCTTATTTTCATTCTTGTTGTCTAATTTTCCAATATTGTATCTCTAATTTTAGATATCCTTTATTCAAATCTTAAAATATTAAATATATCGTAAAAATTCTCCAAAAAAATTTCTTTTCTTAAATTTAACTTATCTTCATATATCACATATTTAACTTAATGGTGCCCAGTTGTTTATATTCTAGCATCCTTCTTAACATTCATATAATTTACAATATTTTTGTAGGTAGATCTTAAATTTCTTCCAATCTTCTTCTAGCGTCTCTTCTCCCAGGTCTCGGATTCTGCCAGTCATCTCGGCTAGTTCCATATAGTCTATCAGTTGCATCTGCCATTCTTCCAGTGTGGGTAAATCTTGGGTTTTCCAATGCTTAGCGACAAGTGTCCTTGCTGCTGTAGTTGCATACATAAAAAATGTTCGGTCCTTCTTTAACACCTTCTGGCCGACGATACCCAGAAGGAAGGCCTCTGGTTTCTTAGGGAAGGTATACTTAAATACCTTTTTCAGCTCATTATATATCATTTCCCAGAAAGCCTTCACTCTAGGGCAGGTCCACCAGAGGTGAAAGAATGTTCCTTCATTTTCTTTACACTTCCAACATTTGTTATCAGACAAGTGGTATATTTTTGCAAGTTTGACTGGAGTCATATACCATCTATATATCATTTTCATAATATTTTCTTTCAGAGCATTACATGCAGTAAAGTTCAGCCCAGTAGTCCACAACCTCTCCCAGTCCTCAAACATGATGTTATAACCAATGTCCTGTGCCCACTTTATCATAGCCGATTTGACCGTTTCATCTTGTGTATTCCATTTTAACAGCAAGTTATACATTCTTGAAAGTACCTTAGTCTTAGGCTCTAATAGTTCAGTTTCTAACTTCGATTTTTCCACCTGGAATCCTAACTTTTTGTCAAGTTTAAAAACTTCTTTAATCTGAGCGTAATGCAACCAATCTCGCACTTTGTCTTTCATTTTCTCCTGACTCTGCAATTTCCAATTATCTCCATCTTTTTCTAATATTTCCCAATACTTCGGCCACTTGGCCTCCATATTGAGTCTTTTCCGGGCTTTAGCTTCCAATGGTGAAAGCCACCTTGGAGTTTTACTTTCCAGTAAGTCTTTGTATTTTGCCCAGACATTAAACACTGCTTTTCTGACAATATGGTTCTTGTTACAGATAGGTAGCCGTGTTGGTCTGCCATAGTCAAAACAAAACAAATTCCTTCCAGTAGCACCTTAAAGACCAACTAAGTCAGTTCTTGGTATGAGCTTTCGTGTGCATGCACACTTCTTCAGATACCTGAAGAAGTGTGCATGCACACGAAAGCTCATACCAAGAACTGACTTAGTTGGTCTTTAAGGTGCTACTGGAAGGAATTTGTTTTCTTTTGAATATGGTTCTTGAAAGTCTTATGAATTTTAACCTTGTCATACCACAAATATGCATGCCATCCGAAAGCGTTGTTAAATCCTTCCAAATCTAAAACATCAGTGTTTTCAAGAAGCAGCCAATCTTTCAACCAGCAGAAAGCTGCTGATTCATAGTACAACCTTAAGTCTGGCAGGGCAAAGCCCCCTCTTTCTTTCGCATCAGTTAATATCTTAAACTTAATTCTGGGCTTTTTGCCCTGCCAGACAAATTTGGAAATATCTCTCTGCCACTTCCGAAAGCACTCCGTTTTGTCCACAATCTGCAAAGTTTGAAACAAAAACAACATTTTTGGCAATACATTCATTTTTATAGCAGCGATTCGGCCTAACAAGGAAAGTTTCAATCTTGTCCAACTTTCTAAGTCTCTCTTAATCTCTGACCAGCATTTCTCATAGTTATCCTTAAAAAGACTCAGATTTTTTGCTGTTATATTTACCCCTAGGTATTTTACTTTTTTAACCACATTTAACTCTGTCTCTTTCTGAAACCTTTCTGACTCTGTAACTGTCAATTTTTTTTCCAATACCTTAGTTTTCTGCTTGTTCAATTTAAATCCTGCCACCCGACCAAACTCTTGGATCAATTGTAATACTCTTTTCGTACTGGGTTCTGGCTCCTGTAAAGTCAGGACCAAGTCATCTGCAAAAGCTTTAAGTTTGTATTGTTTCGCTCCGACCTGGATTCCTTTAACCAACTGGTCTCCTCTTATCATATTCAAGAGCACCTCCAGAACTGAAATAAATAACAGTGGGGAAATAGGGCAGCCTTGTCGTGTCCCTTTCTCAATTTTAAACTCTTCTGTAACCACATTGTTAACTATCAATTTGGCCTTTTGTTCTGAATAGATTGCATCTATCCCATTTTCAAATCCCCGGCCCACTCCCATCCCTTCCAGATTTTTCTTCATGAATTTCCAGGAAATATTGTCAAAGGCCTTCTCTGCATCTATGAAAATTAACACAGCTCTTGTATTAATATTTGTTTGCAAGAGTTCCAAGATGTCTATAATGTTCCAAAATAGTGTCTTTTTTCTCATTTTGTGTCCTTTTCTTAACGGCATTCTGCTGTATCAAGAACCCCCTCATCACGGCCTTGCTTGCGTCCCAGATAATTCTTTTTTCCACCGTCATATTCAAATTTATCTCGAAATAATCTTTCAAAGTTTTTGGGGCCTTCTTAGTAATCTCCTGATCTCGAAACAAATTGTCATTCATCTTCCATCTAAAGGAGCCAGCTGGTTGTAGTCTCATATCCATCTTTACTGCATTATGGTCGGAGCAGGTCTTTGGGCAGATTTCCACCTTTCTGATCTTAGGTGCCAAACCTCTAGATATCCATATTTGGTCAATTCTTGTCCATGTCAGTTGGGCTTCAGAAAAGAATGTTCCCTCTCTTCCCAAGGGGTTCTTTGTCCTCCAAATATCAATCAAGTCCATATTGTCAGTCAGTTCGAAGAAAGTCTTAGGTAGTCTGCCATCTTTTGTTACACTTTGGCTATGTGACTTGTCCATATTGGTTGATACCACCCCGTTCATATCGCCCATCATAATGATGTTGTCATAGTCCAGATAATCCAGCATACTCTCATGTAACTTCTTGTAAAATTCCGATTTCCCCTCGTTCGGTGCATAAATTCCTAATATTAAAAGCTTCTCTCCTTGATGTTGTACCTCGATTGCCAGAATTCTTCCTTGCTCATCTTTGAAAATTAATTTTGGTGACAGGCTCTCCTTTGCATAGATCACCACTCCTCTTTTCTTCACTCTGTCCGAAGAAATAAATTCTTGGCCTAATCTTTTATTTATTAAAACTTTTTTATGGAGCCTAGTCACGTGTGTTTCTTGCAAACAGATAATGTCCAATTGTTCTTTTTTCAATATGTGAAATATCTTCCTCCTTTTTTCCAGGGAGTTGCATCCATTAATATTCCAGCTCAGAAGTTGCAGAGACATCCTGAATAAATCTGTTATTGCTCTGGTGGTGGTATCTTTTTCTCTGGATCTTCAGGTTCCAAAGGTGGGGGTACAACTAATGGTCCAGGCCCCGAGGGTGTTTCAATCCCTTTCTGAAGGTCCTCTCCGTAGGCAATCAAAAATTTATCTCTATCTTCAGCTGTTTTAATTTTAACCTTCTTCCCTCTGAAGGTAAAGGATAGGCCCTGAGGAAATTCACACCTAAAGATGATTGAGTTGCTCCTCAACAGTCTAACCAATTCAAGATAGATGGATCTAAGGTCCAGAAGTTGTTTCGGAATGTCCTTGTAAATTTCAGCTCTTCTGTCCAAGAAATCCAGTGACTTTTCGTAGTGAAGGCCTAGTATTTTATCTCTTTCCTCCTTCGATCTCAGAGTTATCAGGCAGTCTCTGGGCTTGTCTTTCCTCGCAAACTTTCCAAGTCTGAAGGCCGACACAATTTTAAAATCCTTTTCCTCTTCTAAAGACCAAAAATTAGAAAATTCTTTAGTCAGGAACTCAATTAAGTTTCCTTGTTCAAGTTCTGGTATCGACCTCAATCTTAAATTATTTTCCCGGTTCCGCAGTTCTATCATAGACAAATACATCTGTTGCTCACCAACTTGTTTGTGCAGTGGCTTTACCTCTTGTTCTAAGTTTCCAACTTTTTGGCTAGTTGCCTCAACCAATTTACGGTTTTCTGCAGTGGCTTCAGTTAGCTGTCCAATTGCTTGTACATTCAGAGCCACTTGTTCAGTTATCTTGTTTAGACAGGCTGCATTTTGATCAATCTTGGCCGTTTGCTCATCTACTTTCTTGTCCAAGGTTTCCAATTTTTCCAAGATTTTCTCTAAAGTTGAACCAAATGATCCTGCAGCCATATCTTCCAGCTGTGGTTGCTCAGATTCTTCTTCTCCTGCCACCTGCAGAGTAGGAACTGAAGATCTGCATGCCTGTGAGGCTAAGGCTAGAGTTGTTTGTCTGGTTCTAATTCTGGCCTCTTTTTTTCTTGCGCCACTCATACCAATTTTGTCTAGCAGTCACGGTCAAGCTAAGTTGTTCCCATGGGAATACAGCAGCCCAGAGAGTAAACAGTCAAATAGGAGGAAAGGAAAGAGAAAGTAAAGTTAAGTCACATCTATAAGTCCAAAGTCCTCTAGAGGGAGCTCATAATGTCTTGAGGGAAGAAGCCAAGTCAATAAAATCAATAAAATCCAGTTAAGTTTCCAAGAGCCTTCAGTTAACTTGTATTTAGCAGAGTTGGTTTAGGATGCATTACTTTGTCTCTAACAAGTGCCAAAATGGTGTTTCAAAATATCAAGTCCATAAATACTCAGATTGTAGCAAGTCCAAGTTTCAAAGTAACAAAGTCTGCAGTCTGACAGTTCTATTGTTCAGGCAGCCCAAGTACCTGGGTTTCTTAATAAAATGCAGTTCCAAAAGAGGAAGTTTAGCACAGTCCATATATAAGATAAATCACAAAATTAAGTTAGGTCTTCACTTTACACAAAAGCAGTTTCATTGAATGCACAGATCAATCTTTCTTTAAACGCCTCTTCAAACGCTCCAAACGTCAGAGTCTTTGCTTTGATGTTTAAGCAGCAGCGGAAGACGGATTTCCTGTTTGCGTCTCTCCGCTTTCAGCCAAATTTAGCAGTAATTTAAGCTCAAATTTTACAGTCCCCTCTTACTCACGGGTTGTTGCTTTAGATCAAATCTCTCCAGGAAAAAAGGTCAGCGCTCACCGACAGCAGCTATGCGGCTTCACTCCACAGGAATAGCGATCGACTCACAGCGCCGCGATACCCCCTCCACGTTCCGGATCCCCTTACGGGGTTCCTTCTGCGTTTTGAGAGCCGCTTCTGGCGCCCGCCGAGTCCCAGGACCACAGGCTCTTGCTGCCTGTGGGTTTTCAGTGCGGGTCTCCGCTTCGCCGTAGCGGACGACCCGTTTTCCGCGGAGCTTCCTCTTCACGAAAGGAAGAGGACCGCCATTGCCGTTCGCGCCGCCTCCGGAAGTCCTTTTTCCTTGCGCAGGGGCCATGCTAATCTTCTCTGTATCGTTCCAATTTTAGTATATGTGCTGCCGAAGCGAGAGTTGTAGTCCAAAATATTTCTTTGTTTGCATTTGTATCCCACCTCGTTCTCCAAGGAGCTTAACGTGGCAGAGGTACAGGGTTCTCCCTTCCCGATTGAATCCCATCGCAGCACTCTCTAGCAATACCATTGCAGTGCCTTTGAGTGCATGCAGAGTGCCCATACCCCGTGATGCCTTGCGACTGGCCTTCGCGTGGCTTTATCCACCAGGGGTCGCCGCGAGGGGTGGAGAAGGGCTATAGTTCAGAAGGTCCCAGGCTTAGTCCCCAGGGACATCTCCAGCAAGCAGGGCTGGGAGAAGACTATGAGGAGATGCTGCCAGTCAGTGGAGACAATTCCGAGCTCTATAGACCAGGAGTCTCTGACTTGGCAAAAGGCAACTGCGCCACGTTCTTCTGTTCTTCTATTATTCTGCGTGGAGCAAATGGGCGCACGAAAAAGGGAGCAAAAGAGAAGGAGGGGCACACATTTCAACACGACACCCTGGTCGGGTGCTATTTATTCATTCATTCAGTGCATTTATATCCCCTCTTTTCCTCGGAGGAGCTCAATGTGACATCCAGGTGGCGTCCAGAGTGGCGCAATCTAATCCCAACGCCAACCCTGTGAGGTAGGCTAGAGTGACAAGCAGTGACTGGCCCGGGGGGGGGGCAACTTGTATGAAATATTGTGGGAGGGCAGGTAAGCCCCTTCCTGCATAATCGACTGTCCCACCCAAATATTTGATTAGGGTGTGGGGAAAGGGACCTCGACCCCTAGGAGTTGGCTTCCATGGACTGGCGTCTAATGCCACACGCAGGGAGCTTCGAGGCCGAGTGGGAGGATTTGAACCCAGGTCTCTCCCAGGTCCTAGTCTGACAAACTAATCACTATGCCACCCCGGATCTCTTAAAAAGAGCTCCTTCAACAACGGAGGCCAAAAGGCAACATGAAAGTGTAGTGATTTGGGAGGACTAGGGGAAAGGGAGGGGGCGCTTGTTGTGTTTGCAGAGTCCGGAGCACAGCGGAAGGATGAGCAGTACGTGCCACATACTCTACATTACTTTATTTACACTTCAAAGCTGAGAGATTACATACATGCATCTTGCTTCTGCTGCAAGCAGAGAAGCTTCCTCTCTCCTCTGAAGCACGGAGAGAACTGAGAAAAACAGGAAACCAGTGTACGTCACATCCAGTCTCCTTTCCGGTGGGAAAACCCAACAGCACAGACTGTGGAATGTAAACACCTGTCTCGTGACAAGCACTTCGCTGCACAGTGAAGAAAGCAGAAACCAACATCCTCCCCCTTTCTGTGAACATCACTGGGCAGCGTGTTCGTACAATATCAGTACAAACCCAACTTCTGCACATAGGTACAGTGTTGATCCCTTGATACAATCTTGGACAATACATCAGCAGGAATTTCATTACCTGGCATATAGGACACCGTTACGAGTCCCTTCTGAATACGTTCCCTAGCATGTTGCAACTTCAATTGCAAGTGCTTCGTGCTTTGCTTACAACCTTCAGAATTCAGCAAAGCCAAACATGCTTTGTTGTCCTGGTAAACCTGGATTGGACATTTGACAGGAATTTTCATGTCTTTGCACAATTGTAACAACCATTCACAATCTTTAAGTGAATAAGACAGTGCATTCAGTTCAGCTTCACAAGTACTTAAGCTAACTGTTGTTTGCTTCTTGCATGACCAATCAAATAGACCCTGATTGTACATATAACAAACTCCAGACGTACTTTTCCTGTCTGTAGTGTCACTTCCAAAACTTGCATCTGCAAATATCTCAAGACCACCAGACTTCTGATTGTTAAATCTTAGTCTGTAATGCATAGTGCCTTTAAAATACCGCGCTATGCGTTTCAGAGCTTTCCAATCCTTAACAGTAGGATTGTTGACTTATCTGCTTAGCAAATTACAGCTAACAGCAATGTCAGGTCTTGAACATCTGGCAATGAAGTTTAGCTTGCCTAGCACACTTCTGTACAGTGTAGTGTCAGAAAATGCTTCTTCAGTGTCATCTACCTGATAACCTGTTGTCATCGGTGTGTCTACAGGGTTAGCATCCATCAGGTTTAGTTTGCCTAACACATCAGCAATTTTCCGTGACTGGTGTACTAGAATGTTACCATCTTGATCTCTCTCTATTTCCAGAGATAGGTAGTTGCTTACCTCACCAAGATCTTTCATGTCAAAGTGCTCTTTCAGTTGAGCTAGGGCGTTATTGTACATTGTGACATCTTTCCAAAAGAATAAAATATCATCAACATAAAACAAACAATACAGTTTCTTTTGCCCCTCCTCTTTGACAAATACACATGGATCAGCTTTCCCTTGCTGAAAACCTAGAGAAAACAATACTTCAGTGAGTTTTGTGTGCCAACAACGTGCACTTTGTTTGAGACCATAAAGGGACTTCTTCAGAGCACAAACAAATCCCTGTTTTACCTGTACGCCATCAGGTGGAAGCATATAAAGTGATTCACCTAGAGATCCGTACAGAAAAGCTGTATTCACATCGTGGTGACTAATGTGTAGATTCTCCTCTGCAGCTAGCTTGAGCATAAGCCTAATGCTCTCATACCTCACTGTGGGTGAGTAGGTCTCGTGATAGTCTTCACCTGGTACTTGTGCAAAACCTCTGGCTACCAATCTGGCTTTGTGTCTGACTATCTTGCCATTTTGATCAGTCTTCGCTTTGAAGACCCATTTGCTTCCAAGCAGTTTCATTCCTGGAACTACTGGAACTAGCTCCCATGTTTTGTTCCTTTCTAAGGAATCAAGCTCAGCCTTCATGGCATTTAACCATAGCTCAGCTTCCTTTGAATCCAAATCCTGGATTTCTTGGAAACTTGAAGGTTCAAATACCTTCTTGGAGCTTTTAACAGCTGTTACTGATATCTTAGCAAACTCATCAGCAAATCTCTTTGGAGGTCTGCCTTTTGTGGCTCTTTGTGACCTGCGAATTAGCCGTAGGTCTTCAACACTCTCCTCTTCCCTCTTGGGAGAAAAATGACCTATTGTGAACAATGGTTCCTCCAATTCTTGATCAGAGCCTTCAGAGGGTCGCATAGAGGCTTTTGCACTCTTGAAATCCTCTGAATCACCTGATTCAGTTTCAGACTCAGAATCAGAACCTTCATCAGTGGGTGTGGGTTGCTGCGGCTGCTTTTGACTATCCTCAGTCTCATCACTGTCATCAGGATAACATTGGAAAATTCCCACATTCTCCCCCCACTTGGCATTGTACTCAACACTTCTTGTGAGCTTAATTGTCTTAGAGTCAGTCATCATTATTCTGTAAGAACCTTTCTGATAACCTAGAAAGATACCATGCAATCCACGCTTGTCTAACTTGGAGCTTTGTGGTGTGTGAACCCACATGTCAGAACCAAAAATTCTCATGTGTTTGATGTATGGCTTTTTGCCAAACATCTTCTCATACGGGGTACAACCAATCGCTGAAGATAACCTGCGATTATAACTGTAAGTGAAACACGAGAGAGCTTCGGCCCAATAACTCTCTGGAAGATTTGCATCATGTAGCAAGGTTTTTAACCCTTGAAGCAATGTTTGATTTGCCCTCTCGCAAAGTCCATTCTGCCATGGCGAGCGAGGACTAGACAAATCGTGTTGAATTCCTTTCTCAGTCAGAAAAGCTTCAAACTGCTGAGAAGTGAATTCTCCCCCGCGATCACTGAAAAAAGTCTTTATCTTCTTACCATGCACATTTTCCAACCAAGCACAGAATTCCTTGAACCTTGGAAAAGCCTCTGATTTCTGCTTGAGATTATACACATAAATATACCTGGAAAATGCATCAATGAGAACCATGAAGTACCTGTTTCCACCCAAAGAGGGCGCTAGTGGTCCAACCAAATCAGCATGAACAATTTGGTATGGTTCTGTAGCTTGCCTACTAGACACCTTACCTTTCGCAGCCATTTTTACCTTGTTTGCTGCGCATGCCTTGCACTTCATGTGGTACCTGCAGGGTTTAATAGTCATACCTTCAACCAAGGCAGGCATCTTAGATACTGCCTCAAAATGCAAATGACCAAATTTCCGGTGAAAATCATGAATACATTCTGCATGCAAACTTTTGTTAGAACCTGCAATGCAACAAGTTTCATCCTGCACATCATCATCAAAATACAAAACATACAAACGATCAACATATTCAGCATGCAATACATAATCATTTTTCTTTGTGATGATGCACTTTTTGTTCTTAAAGGAAACGTCAATTTTCCGTTCATTCAGCTGTCCAACGCTGAGTAGATTATGCTTGGTATCTGGTACGTAAAGCACATCTTGTATCGATAAGTCCAAACTGTGAAGAACAACAGTTCCGTAGCCTTTACTGGGGATTGTGTGGTCATCCGCCTGGTGAATCGCACCTTCCTGCGGTGTAAAACACACGAACAGTCGCTTATCGTTGCACATGTGGTGGGTTGCTGCTGAATCAACCACGAAGAAAGATCTAGACGTTTTCTGGACCTTTGCAACCTCTGGAGTGAAGCGTGAGACCATTGCCTTGTGCTGCGTTGTCCTGGACACTGGACCTTTGCCTTTGCCTTGGCCTTTTCCACGCGATGAGCTTTCGCTGCGCTGCTCTGTCTTGGCCCTGGGATATTTGCATTCCCTCTTCATATGGCCTAGACGTCCACACGAGTAGCATTTCACTGCCTTCAAAGCTTTGGCGCCATCTGGTGGTTCCACTGCACTCTGGGATGACGTCTGTGAAGACTCCCCCTTACCCATGCAGCTATCACCCTGGCGGTCTGCTTCATTCTGAATCATGGCAGTATCACAGGCTACTCTGAGCTGAGCAGTGTCATGAACAGCAATCTGAGTGCCACAAGCATCAGCCAGCCTTCTGCAGCTAGCCATCATGACTCTGGCATTAGCCTTCTGCATCATCTCTGCTGCTTTAAACAAGCTGCTTTATACAAGCTGCGTCTCTGCTGCTTCAAGCCTCATTCCAAAGGCAAGTTCAAAACTGCTTTCGGTTTCCAGCCTCCCCAGCCTTTGCCTTAGAAGCCTTTGCCTGGTCCCGGCAAATCGGCTTTTAAAAGTTCAAAGTCCAGCCATAAAGCCATTAATTAGGAGCTGGCAGGCTGCCCGGAGCATGAGCAACATACCTCTCATCAATCATCTTGACGCTCAGAGATATCGTCCGATCCGTCCCTCTGCATTCCTTTGCATTCTTTGCCGGCACTCCGAAGTCCATCCGTCACTTTGACTGCGTTGTTCTGGGCCCGATAACCAAAAATGTTGTGTTTGCAGAGTCCGGAGCACAGCAGAAGGATGAGCAGTACGTGCCACATACTCTACATTACTTTATTTACACTTCAAAGCTGAGAGATTACATACATGCATCTTGCTTCTGCTGCAAGCAGAGAAGCTTCCTCTCTCCTCTGAAGCACGGAGAGAACTGAGAAAAACAGGAAACCAGTGTACGTCACATCCAGTCTCCTTTCCCGTGGGAAAACCCAACAGCACAGACTGTGGAATGTAAACACCTGTCTCGTGACAAGCACTTCGCTGCACAGTGAAGAAAGCAGAAACCAACAGCGCTGACCCCAGCCGCTCTTAAATGGCTCAAAAGAAGAGGAAGGATGTGCGCGAGAGCAGGAGTGACGCAAGGAATCAGGGCATCATTGGCATGGCGCATAATTGCGCAGGGGTGCGCGCAGACCTCGATGCTCGCAGCCTCAAGAGCTTCTGGTTCACTCTTCGGCGGCCGATCCCAAGCAATCATTGGCTGCTGGAGACGCGGGGAGGTGGAGATAACAGAGGCCGGAAACATCTTTGCTAGCGGCACCAAGGAAACTCAGCGGTAGGCAGAGGACTTCCCAAGGTGGCAGAGAGGGGGAGCCCATGGCCATGTTGGCTGCCAGTCTGGCGAGCGACGGGCCACGGGGGGTCGACCACACCTGAACTCCCCATTCTCATTTCCTGTCGACCGGCTTGCAGGAATTGGTGGGACTTTGCTGGGAGGTCCCTTCCCCAGCTTTCTGAATGATTTCATTTGTAACTCACTGCCTTTCTGGCCAAGGAACCCAAGGCGGCTCACCATTTTCGAATGCAGAAACCAATAAATTACACAGCATAAACCAAGAAGTTCTCGCTGAATTAGGAACCAGACCGAGGTGAGGAGTTGAGTTTTGGCGCGCCTCTTCCACTCCAGATGTGGTCCCCAGGCTCCAGCAGCCTCTGGAGAGCTGCAGGCCCCTCATCCCCAGCGCTCCGAGCTTGGGGAGGGCTGTTGCGCCAGCAGCCTGCTTCCAAGATGCATCTGGAGGATGGTCTTATAAGAATTTGAAGGTCTTAGATAGGTCATAAATGTTCATAAATGGACCAAGCAAACACGTGCATAAATATAGAAACCACATGTTTGGAGCAGCACAGGAATACAGTCCTTAAACCATTTTGACTCCCAAACTAACCAAAGGTTTCTCTCCAAGGAGGGAGAGGGAACCTTCCCATTGTCCCAGGAATTAAGTGATTACCATCTCAGAGGACTGGCCAGGTTCCCCAGGTAATCCAATCAAGTGACCATTAACAGGTAACCTGCCAGACAGGAGATAAACAACGCACTCAGATTTCTGTTGTAGACCGCCTTTTCTATGATGTAGATGTGATGTATCTGGGGGGTGGTTTTGGGCTACACCCCTTCTGTGATGTATGTATGATGTTTCTGGGGGTGGTCTTGGACTCCAAGGTGGGCAATTTAAAATGTCTATATAAGGGTGGGCACACCTTTGTTGTGGGCCCTCCTCCCTCCTCCTGCGTGTGAGGGGAGCACCCTGTTGCAACAGCTTTAATAAAGATCAGGCTTACTAGCTGCTTTTTTTCTCAATATTCTCTGGTTGACCTCTGTTATCTTCTCCTACCAATAGGGAACCCACTTAAGGACTCTATACGGGCTCTTGCATACCCCATAAGGGACGAAGGGCAGATTTGGTTTACAACAGAGGGCAGCGTGAGAAAAGCATATCGGACCAGCAAGGTCTTTGGTTGGACCTCCCAATGTCAGCTGCTGGCTGGGCCGCTGGCTTCTACCACATGCACAGACCGCTGGGGTGCACAGATGGGGCGGGTTGTTCCCACTCCAAATTAAGTTTTTTTTAAAAAAAATCTCATTAAAGAATTCTATATATATCTACTTTTCCATCCCCACTTTCCCCCACTTTTTCTATTTACTTGTTACAATGGTGTTTTTCCCCCTTCTCTTTTCTGAACAAACAAACAAACCATTTTCAGTAGGATTTTTTGTGTTTTCTTTTTCTTCTTTTTCTCTCTATCTCTTTTCGCTCTTCCTTATCTTTTCTTTTTCATCTTGTCTTTTGTCTGACACTATAACTTGAATCACCACAGCGACTTTTGATTTTTAAATAGAATTCCATTAGCCTTTACATTTTTAACTTTTGACTCTTATCTGCAAACTCCCAACCCCACCTCCCCACCTTAACACTGGGAGGGCCATGTCCCTGGAATTTGTGAAGACAGGATTCTCAAAAATACCTCTTGCTTGCGGCTCCTGGAGTATTGCTGGCAACGGCTGGAGTTTTTCTTCAAGCTCCTGGACCTTCATAGGCAATGCTTGATCATCCTTAAGTACTGTTTCCGCCCCCGTCTTAGGGCTATTGGGCGCCTTCTTCAGTATTTCAACATCCTGGAGAGGACAGACACTTCCTGCTAGACATTTAGTCCAGACATTTACAGAAGGCACAGAGGCACTGGTTGAAGAAGTTGGGAATGAGCAGACAGTGCTATTGCTGAGAAGGAGCTCCACCCCAGGGGGCTAAAGAGCTCTTTCCCTAGCCTGCAGGTGCCAGAAGGCCAAGCGCTGGTGTTGCAGTGGTGGTACTTCAGAGGCGTATGAGAAAAGGCTGCTCTGGATTCTGGGTATATAAATGGCCTTGCCTGAAGCTGTGGATTGTGCTCTGCATTAGCAGAGAGGCTCTACTTAGTTGCAAATGAAGCACATTTCAGTTATTATAGAAACCGGTGTTTCCACGCATGCTTGTTCAGGAACTCTGTGAACTAGACAGCCGCTGTTTTAAACTGGCCCTTTTTCTGACAGGTTAAACGATTAAAGTTGACTTGATTAACTTCATCCGCCAACTACCCTTCTAAGCAACCAGAGCAATTACAAATAAAAGGCTCTCCAACTATCTGCAAGCAAGCTCTCCCACAAAGTGTTCTATGAGACACATGAACCAAATAGCCGAGGAGACAGTTTTTTAGCTGCCTGTCATTCATACACTTTATACTGAAAGGATTTCAGGGGCAGATGCTCTTTTTCTGCATGGAGGGTGGGGGTTTCCAAAGGAGCACTATTCAGACCTGCATTCATGGATTATGAGTCGTAGCCGTGTGACAACTGCACATCATGCTGATGTGTTGAAGGGCTGATGTTGCACTTCCAGGTAGAAGAGCTCGTTGGCATTATTTTAGGCTCTGTGTCAATTGACTTTGTGACATGATGGGGGGGAGTTATTATTTTTAGAGTATTTACCTGCAACCTGTTATGTGGGAATCTCAAGGTACTTTACAACTAGGTCAGAAAATAGGCAAACATTGAAATGCAGCAGAATAAACAGGCCTACAGTAAAAAAATATCCTTCAAAGCCCATATTGGCTGGCAGCAGCATCCCCCCAAGTCCATGATGGATAAACACTTTCCCCACATGGAGCAGAATTGCACCCATGTTGGCAAAGGCCTCCTTTCTAGAAGGGGGAGCAGAGGCTGCCCCCACCCACTGCTCTCTTCTCCCAGGCATCTGAAGACACAAACGGCTCCCCTTCTCTACCTGTGTGCCACAAGCCTGAATTGCAAGACAGTTCCCACTTTGGGGCAACAGGGAACAAACATGCAGAGGACGAGTTCTGAGGCTCCCCCAACAAAGCCATTTCCCTGGGCCCACCTGCCAGCCTGCTGCTGGCTGGCTGCCCACCCACAGGAAAACAGCACGATTCTCCCCACCAACAGGACATAACAAGAAGATGGGGACTATAACATAGGACTTCCTAACTTGTGAGTTCTGATGAGCCGCTGCTGCTTCCCCAGTTTAAAGGATGGCGGCTCAGGTGAGCCATTAAGCTAGAAGCTGCCGTTCGGAAATGCCTTCCTTTTGCCTTCCACCTCACGACATCCTTCCCCAGCCTGGTGCACTCCAGGTGTTCTGGGGCTCCATCTCTCTCTCTTTTTTTAATTTTTATTAAGATTTTAAAGGTTACAGGAAAAAAAGGTAAAAAGAAAACAATCGAAGAAAAGAAAGAAAAAAAAATACATATATAAAAAAAACACATCATCAAAAACATCATCAAAAAAACAGGAAAAAAAGAAAAAAATCAAACCTTTAACTCACTTACTTACATTCACTTATTTCCTTGACTTCCTCACGCCTCCCATTTTTGTATTCTACTTCAATTAGATATTCCAGCAAATCCTTCCAACTTTGTTTTTATCCTAATTTATCTTAACATACTATAATTCCCCTCTTTGTATTCTAAATTCATATAGATATTTCAGCAAATCCTTCATCTTATTTTTATCCCTATATCTTATCTTCATATACTATAATTTTCCATTCTTTCTTTCACCAAATAACCATCCACTTTTACTTTATTCAATCTTATTTCTCATTAAAACTTATATATCTGTACTTATTCTTAATACGTTTCCCCTAGGGTCAAAAAAGATTCCACTCCACGATTTTCCCATCTCTCATTTAAAAAAAAACAACAAATTATATTATATACACTTTAAATTCCCAATTTTCTTCCACCAGATCCCCTCCCCGGTTTCGGCCCCTAGCCATAGTTCCATCAATCTCGGAAAACCATCAACCTGGAGATCTTAAGTCCGAGGCTCTTAAGTCTCTTTCATGTCCCCTCTGCCGGTCTTTTTGATAATCTTTGGTGTTGAAAACCAGATCTCGGGGAAGCTCCAACCCAACAGTAATCATATTCCTTCTTGCCAAACTTCCATAGTTAAAAATAGGGCCTATAGGATATTCCAAATCTTGTTTCACACTCCTTTCAAATCCAAAGGCCCCCGAAGCTCCAACCTCCACCTGGCTCAGATTTGTATCCCAAGAGTCATTTGATCTCCACATAGGATGATCTCTCCATCTTTCATTTTCCAGACCAAGCCAGGCTTCCATCTCCAAAAATTTGCTTCTCCTAGTTGCCATCATGTAAGGCCTCAAATTGTAGTCCACCATTTGCCTCTGTAGGGTTACGGCTCCCCCTTTCATCACTTTAATCACAACATGATTCTCCTTCTCAAATTTTTCAATTTGTTCAATTGGAAGAGGTTCCTGTGCCGAGTTCTTGTCAACTTCTTTACTAATACCCACTTTTGTTCCCAAGATTACAACATTAGTAGCCATAACATTTATCTGGTCTTGCAGCTTTCCCAAGAGATAAAATGTCCTGTTCAGTTCACACTCAATTTCCTTCCCAACCGCCATCCTTAAACAGCCCAAGGTCAAAAACTGGTTTCTCAGGGCTTTATCTTTAAAAGCAATTTCCCAGCTGCTTCCTTACGACAATATCCCAAAGCTCCCTCTAGAGCAGTGTTTCCCAATCTTGTGCCTCCAGCTGTTTTGGGACTACAATTCCCATCATCCCTTGCCACTGGTCTTGCTAGTCAGGGATGATGGGAGTTGTAGTTCAAAAACAGCTGGAGGCACAAGGTTGGGAAACACTGCTCTAGAGGGATTCAAATTCCTTTTCACTCCTTCCAGCACAGACCCAAAGGTCCCATATGTTAAATTGTAACAGTTCCTTCCTTCTTTTTAAACATAATATTGTAACAAAACCAGACAGTAGAAACAAAGTCCTTCCTTTGTATCTTGACAGCTAACTTGACAGCTGTCAAATTTATCTATTCACCGTCAGCGGGCTCTCACAGACCACTCCCGGGTTTAGGGAAGTGGCGCTTCAATTCCCGAATTTTAACCTTCTCCTGCAGGTTCCCCTGCTTCCCCCCAAAAAATGTTGATGGTAGTTTCAATCAGTGGAATTTAAATCCTTTACATAAAACTCTCCACGACCTTAGTTAACAGGTTCTTTGCTTCAGTTTATTTACAGAAAGGGGAGGCGGACTTCCTGTTTAGACCTTCCCCGATCGGTGCCAATTTAAAAATTCTTTAAAAATCCAATTTCCATTCTACTCACGGGTTGTTGTTTGAAATCCAATTGTCCACAAGAAAAAGTCAGCGCTCTCCGGCAACGGCTACGCGGCTTCACTCCGTAAAAATAGCGGTCGATTCAAAACACTGCGCCGCTCACCCCACGTCACTTCGGAACCCCCGAAAAGGGGTTTCCCTGTGGGTAGGGGGGCGCTCCTGGTGTCAGCCGAATCCCACGTTCCCAGGCTTCATCCGCCTGGGATTTCTAAAGGGTCTCCGCCTTCGCCGCGGCGGCACGACCCGAATTCCACGGAGCGGGTTCCTCTCAGTCAGAGGAACGCCGCCATTACCGATGGCGCTAACCCGGAAGTCCTGGGGCTCCATCTCTCACCAGGCCCAGACGGTATGGCCAGGGGTCAGGGATGGGGGCAGTTGTCCAAACCAGCTGGAGAGACTCAAGAAGGGCATTGCAGCCTCAAAGCCCTTTCCCTACCTCTCAATCTGGACTTACCTGGCCTTGCCCCTGGCCGCCTTTAGCCAGATCAGCTGTGCTCGGACCTGGGACAGACCCCTCTGGAGACTTAGAGGTAGAGGAAACAGCCTGGGTCCCCGCAAAGGTGATCACACTTTTCCTACTCCCAGACTGCAAACTAGAGAACGTCGCTGCACACTGGTGACCCATTCCCTGGGTGGTGCACTGGGAAGAAGAAACCTCATCCAGAGATGGGAGGGAAGCACTTTGGCCAGTGCCATGGGGCCTTTCTTCGGAAAGCTGCTCGGGGACCTGCAATGGAGCACTGCCCAAGGAGGAGGAAATGTGGGAGGCCTGCTGGGAAGGCTGCTGGGACCCCAACTCTTCCTGGCTAAGGGAAGCAGCTCTTCCAGTGGTATCTCTGGGAACAGAGGGCATCGAAGTGAGCTGGAAATGAGAAGGCTCAGCCAGCTGGGAGCCGGAGGTCTCTGTGGTCGCACCCAGGGATTCGTTGGGCGAACTTTTCTTCTCCATTCTGTGGACACGAAGGCAAGTCTTCTGACCACTGTACCAGCTGGTTTCAAAGGCTATTTTTTATGAAAGCTTGAAAAACAAAGAAAACACAATATACAGAAATCAGTGTCAGATATCAAGCATTTTGAAAACATAAAAATGAAAAGAAACAGAAGACGAAAAGCTTTCTTCTTTGTTGCAAAGTAATTCCCAAGAATAAGCCCAGAGTAGGTAGGCCTTTTTACTCCTGGGGAAATCACCGGCAATCACCAGCAATTGCTAAGAAAATCCAGAACAGTCACATTTGACTTCAAAAGAGGAGACTTCCTCAAAATGAGGGATTGGGTAAAAAGGCAGTTGAAGGGAGGCGGCGCAAAATGGCAATGGCGGTCCTCTTTACCCTGTGAAGAGGGGCTCCGCGAAAAAGGGTCGTCCGCTGCGGCAAAGCGGAGACCCGTCAAGAAAAATCACAGGCAGAGCGAGCCTGTGACCGTGGGACTCGGCGGGCGCCCAGAGCCCCCCCAGAAGCGTAGAAGGAACCCCGTAAGGGGCTCCGGAACGGGAAAGGGGGAGCGGCGCTGTGAGTTCATCGCTCTTTTCGTGGATGCAAAGCCGCGCTGCTGCTGCCCATGAGCGCTGACCTTTCTTCTTGAAAACATCGAATTTGACAGCTACATACCCGTGAGTAAGGGGTACTAAATTCTGGACTAATTTGGACTAATTTTATGGATTTGGACTGAAAACGGGAGGCGAGTAACAGGAAGTCCGCCTTCCGATCCTGCTAACTAGATCAAAGCAAGGGCTGAAGTGCGCTGTAGCGCCTAAAAAGGATCGTAAAAATAGAACAAAGGGGCATTGATAGACTTTGTTTCTGGAAGTAAAAAGGAAAATTTTTGTGAAGCTTGTGGACTCAATTTTTGGAACTTCCTTCCTATTCTTGAGATATACGGAGTTAAAAGGGACAACCTAGTCGTCGGGCTGCCAGAGTGCAACAGAGAACTGTCAAACTGCTGATACTGTTGCTGAAGTTTAAACTGTTACATAGACTGAGATACTAACGTTTAAACATTGTTTCTGGGACCATTCTTGACACCTTGTGGCTTTTAATCAAGAAATAGAAAGCTTTGGGAACTCTCCTTTTGTATTCAGGAATTACAGAGACTTAATACGGGATTATAGGAACTTCAATGGCGGAAAAGAATTCTTTCCTTTCTTGAAACTTTGAAATACTCCCCCTAGAGGATTGTGGAGACATAGAGGCCTGGGAACTGTACTTTATTGAGACTTCTTGTGGTTTAATTGTTTATATTTTGAACTTCTCTTTCTCATGGAATAAAAGACAATTTGACCTTGAACTGAGGCAGGTGTGGAATGAGTGGCCCAGGGAAAACAAGAGCAGCTAAAGCTAAAGAAAAAGAAAAAGAAAAGAAGCCTGTGCAACTTGTTCAAACAACTTTAACTCATCAACGCAGATCATCTGTCCCAACTGTGCTAACAGCACAGGAGGTGGAAATTGAGCAGCCTGCTACAGAAGATATGGCAACTGGAGGATCTGAATCAGTCCTGAAACAAATTCTGGAGTAACTGGCAATTTTAAATCAAAAGGTGGACAATCAATCAACAAAAATTGACCAAGCCACATCCTCTATTGGTAAATTAACTGAGCAGGTTTCCCAGCATACTCAGGCAATTGACAATTTGCAAGGAGCTACGGCTGAAAATTATAAATTAGCTATGGAAGCCAATCAAAAAGCAGAGCAGGCAAACCGAAAAGTTGATGAGATTAAAGGGGAAGTTAGGCCTTTGAAAAGACAAGTAGGGGAACAACAAGCCTACCTGTCACTGGTTGAATTGAAAAGTAAGGAAAATAATCTCAGGTTAAGGGCCATCCCAGAATTGGAGGCAGGTAACTTAGAGGGATTTCTGACACTCCTATTTTCTAAATTCTGGGGAATTGAGGAAGATAAAGACTTTAAAATCGTGACGGCCTTTAGACTGGGAAGATCGGTAAAGAAAGATAAGGCCAGAGACTGTTTAGTTATTTTGAGATCAAGAGAGGAAAGAGATAAGATATTAGGCCTACATTTCAAAAAATCCTTGGAGATAGAAGGTAAAAAGGCTGAAATATACAGAGATATTCCCAAACATCTATTGGATCTTAGGACCACCTACACAGACCTGACCAAATTGCTAAGACATAACGCAATTCCTTATAGGTGGGAGTTTCCACAAGGACTATCATTTACTTATAAAGAAAGGAAAGTAAGAATTAAATCACCTGAGGATCAGCAGAAGTTTCTACACGACCACGAGGAGGATCTTCAAAAAGGAGCTGCAGCTTCTTGGCCACCACCACCACCGGGACCACCACCAAAACCTACACCGTCTGGATCTGGACCAGCACCACTACCTCCAGGACCGGAGGAAAACCTAGACACCCCATTGTAAGACCCACCAACTAAACCAGGATGTCTCTGCAGCTTCTTAGCTGGAATATAAATGGCGGAAACTCTCCGGAAAAAAGAAGAAAAGTATTTCATATTTTGAAAAAAGAACAATTGGACATTATTTGCCTGCAAGAAACACATGTGACAAGGCTCCATAGAAAAGTGTTAATTAATAAAAGATTAGGCCAAGAATTTATTTCTTCGGATAAAGTCAAGAAAAGAGGAGTGGTGATTTATGCAAAGGAGAGCCTGTCACCGAAATTTCTATTTAAAGATGAACACGGCAGAATTTTGGCGATTGAAATTCAGACGCAAGGAGAAAATTTTTTGATATTAGGAATATATGCTCCAAATGAAGGAAAATCGGAATTCTTCAGGAAGCTGCATGAGACTATGCTGGACTACTTAGACTACAACAACATTATTATGTTGGGCGATATGAATGGGGTCGTATCTGTAAACATGGATAAGTCGCAAAGTGCCAACATAACGAAAGATGGCAGACTACCTAAAACTTTCTTTGAAATGACTGACAATATGGACTTAATTGACATATGGAGGGTTAAGAACCCCTTAGGAAAAGAAGGAACTTTCTTTTCTGAAGCTCATCTGACATGGACACGAATCGACCAAATATGGACAACTAGAGGACTGGTACCTAAGACTAGAAAAGTGGAAATCTGCCCAAAAACTTGCTCCGACCATAATGCTTTGAAAGTGGAATTGAGACTTAACATAACCGGATCCTTTAGATGGAAAATGAATGACACCTTATTAAGGGACCAGGAGATTGTTAAGAAGGCCCCAAAAACTTTAAAGGACTATTTTGAAATAAATCTAAACACCACTGTGGAAAAAAGAACAATCTGGGACACAAGTAAAGCAGTTATGAGAGGGTTTCTAATACAACAAAATACGATTAAGAAAAAGTTCTGGAATGAAAAGAAGGAGAAGATATTGGAGAAAATAAGAGAAGGAGAGAAAAAATTAAGATCTAGGCCCAAGTCGAAGGAAGTGCTGAGAGAGGTGAAATTTTTCCAGGCACAATACTCGAAATTGATAAATCAAGAGGTGGAATGGAAAATTAAACAAATGAAACAAAGGTCCTTCGAATCAGCAAACAAGTGTGGGAAACTGCTAGCATGGCAGTTGAAAAAGAGACAAAAACTTAATACAGTCACAAATCTAGAGATTGAAGGGAGAATGGTTCAGAAACCCGAGGAAATTAGAAAGTGTTTCCAGAGATATTTTAAAGAACTTTATTCACAAGGGCCACAGAAAGACTTTGAGATGGATCAATTCCTTAAAATTAATGGATTACAAAAAATAACTCAGGAAATGAGAACTACCCTGAATAGCAATACCACCCAGCAAGAAATTGAAAGTGCCATTCAGAACCTTCAACTAGGCAAATCTCCAGGCCCTGATGGACTTACCTCCAAATATTATAAGGTTTTGAAGGACTATTTGATACAACCTCTGTTGGAGGTCTGCAATCAGATTATGGAGGGGAGGAAGGCACCGGAGACGTGGAAAGAAGCTTTCATCACATTGATACCTAAACAAGAAACTGAAAAGACCCAGCTTAAGAACTACTGCCCCATCTCACTCCTAAACGTGGATTACAAAATTTTTGCGGATATTTTAGCAAGTAGATTTAAAAAAGTTCTTAATGAAGTGATCCATAAGGACCAGGCTGGCTTTCTCCCTGGTAGGCATTTGTTTGATAATACAAGAAACATTATTGACATTTTGGAACTTCTACAAACAAATCTTAATACTAGAGCGGTTCTAATCTTTATTGATGCGGAGAAAGCCTTTGACAACATTTCTTGGATGTTTATGAAGAAAAATTTGGAAGGGATGGGAGTCGGGCGGGGGTTTGAAAATGGAATAGAAGCAATTTACTCAGAGCAAAAAGCTAAATTGATTGTTAACAATGTGGTGACAGAGGAATTCAAAATAGAAAAAGGGACACGACAGGGGTGCCCCCTATCCCCCCTATTGTTTATTTCAGTCCTGGAGGTGCTATTGAACATGATTAGAAAGGACCGGTCTGTACAGGGAATTGAGGTCGGAGTGAAACAATATAAACTGAAAGCTTTTGCAGATGACTTGGTATTAACATTACAGGAGCCAGTCTCTAGCACTAAAAGAGTGCTAGAATTAATTTCTGATTTTGGTCGGGTGGCGGGATTTAAGCTGAACAAGCAAAAAACTAAGGTTCTAGCAAAAAATTTGACAACTACAGAAACAGATGAGTTCCTGAAAGAAACGGAATTAAATGTGGTTAAAAAAGTAAAATATCTAGGGGTGTACTTGACCTCCAAAAATTTGAATTTGTTTAAAGATAATTATGAGAAATGTTGGTCAGAAATTAAAAGAGACTTGGAAATATGGTCAAGATTGAAACTTTCCTTGTTGGGCCGGATAGCAGCTATAAAGATGAATGTATTGCCGAAAATGTTATTTTTGTTTCAGGCCCTACAGATCGTGGACAAAGTGGAATGTTTTGGAAAGTGGCAGAAGGATATTTCCAAGTTTGTTTGGCAGGGCAAAAAGCCCCGAATAAAGTTTAAAATACTAACTGATGCGAAAGAAAGGGGGATTTGCCCTGCCAGACTTGAGGTTATATTATGAATCTGCAGCCTTCTGCTGGTTGAAAGATTGGATCTTATTGGAAAACACTGATGTCCTAGATCTGGAAGGGTTTGACAATGCTTTTGGGTGGCATGCATATTTGTGGTATGACAAGGTTAAAGTTCACAAATTGTTTAAAAACCATATTGTCAGAAGAGCAATTTTGATGGTCTGGACAAAATATAAGGACTTACTGGAGAGTAAGACTCCGAGGTGGCTCTCACCGGTGGAGGCCAAGGCACGTAAGAGACTTAACATGGAAGCCTACTGGCCTAAATATTGGGAAATAATTGAAAAAATTGGAGACAATTGGAGGCTGCTGAGCTTGGAAAAATTGAAAAACAAGGTGCGAGATTGGTTGCATTATGCTCAAATCCAGGAGGTTTTTAAAGTGGATAAAAAGGTTGGATTCCAGGTGGAAAAATCGAAACTAGAGACAGAACTGTTAGAGCCAAAAAATAAATTACTTTCGAGAATGTATAATTTGCTGCTTAAATGGAATACACAGGACGAGACAGTCAAATCCGCCATGATAAAATGGGCACAGGACTTGGGGCACAACATTATGTTTGAAGACTGGGAAAGGTTATGGAACACCGGAATGAAATTTACAGCATGTAGTGCCTTGAAGGAAAATATTATGAAAATGATATACCGGTGGTACATGACCCCAGTCAAACTTGCTAAGATATATCACCTGTCTGATAACAAATGTTGGAAATGTAAAGAGGCGGAAGGGACATTCTTTCACCTCTGGTGGACTTGCCCGAAAGTGAAGGCCTTTTGGGAGATGATTCATAATGAACTAAAAAAGGTACTTAGATATACCTTACCTAAGAAACCGGAGGCCTTTCTTCTGGGCATTGTGGACCAGAGAGTACTTAAGAAAGATAGAACTTTTTTTATGTATGCTACCACAGCAGCAAGGATCCTGATTGCTAAGCATTGGAAGACACAAGTTTTACCCACGCTGGAGGAATGGCAGACGCAGTTGATGGACTATATGGAACTGGCTGAAATGACTGGCAGAATCCGAGACTTGGGAGAAGAAACAATCGAGGAGGATTGGAAAAAATTCAAAGACTATTTGAAAAAACATTACAAGTTGTATGAATGTTAAAAAATGCTCTTTTTAGAAATTCTTGCTTCAGCATTGGTAAACTAATGAAATGGAAATTAAGGTACAAGAAGTTAAAGGTGGAATAATGAAATAACTTTATTATGTTTAAGTTAAAACATATAAGATTTGGATTACAACAGCTTTGAAATTAGGAAACATGATAAAATGAAAGATACAATAAGTCTGGAAATAAGTTAACAAATTGCTGATACTTTGTATTACAGAGAATGCAGGGTTTGGAGGATGTGGGGAAGTCCAATAGATGGAAAAAAGGATTATGGAAATTTGTAATCTCTCTATTGTATTTTTCTATCTATGCCTTTATTTCTTTTTTCTGTACTTTATAAACTTAATAAAAATATTATTTAAAAAAAGGCAGTTGAAGGGGGAAAGTCAAGGATGGTGAACCCTTCTGTGCTCCAGAGGGCCTGGGTGGTCTCATTCCCCTCTTGTTCTGAGCACTGCAGAGGGAGGCAGGCCTTGCAGAGGAGGAATGCTGGGGGCAGGCATTCAAACTCAGCCCTGAAGCTCACTGGGTGACCCTGGGCCAGGCACTCACCCTGGGCCAGTTGCTCATCTCCTTGTCACCTGTAGGGAGGGCGTTCCACAGAGAGGCTGCCACCACTGAGAAGGCCCTCCCTCTGCCTGATTCCCTGCAACCTCGCTTCTCGCGGGGAGGGAACCACCAGAAGACCCTCGGAGGAGGACCTCCGGGCTGAAGGATGGGGGTGGAGATGCTCCTTCAGGTATACTGCACTGAGCTTCCTGACCTAACATTTGCCTCGCTTAACATAATTAATTAGTATGCTTTTATCTCCGGCATAAAGAAAACTTTACTCTGAACTTAACTCATATCTGCAAACACGCCCATGGCCACAAACTGAGTCTGCGAGTCAGGTCAAGGGGGGAAGAAGAGGGAGAAACAGAAAAGAGGGTGAACTGACTCTTTATACAAAATAACTCACATTCCTGGATGCTTAATGACTTCCAGCTGCTCAGTGATTAGAGCGACTTGTTACCTCTTAACCCTTTAGTACCAACAATTTGTTATTGATATATTAAAGGGGCCTGGGACATGCCTGTCCATTCCCAACAGCAAGGGCCCCTCGCCAGTTGGCTTGCTTCCTCTGAGGCCGCCTCAGCTCCTGGCAGCCCACACCCACTGGCCAGCCCCAGAGGCACCATTCTCTGGGGGAGAACAGCTGGGCAAGCCTTGGGGAGGCAGAGATGGCATCCGAGGAGGGAGGGAAGGAAAGAGGGACAGAGGCCAGTGTCTCCCGCGGCACCCCAGCTGCAGAACTGGGATGGGAAAGGTTTCTAGTCCAACTAACTGGTCTGGAGAAGAGGAAAGGCAGCCATGCTTGCTCCTTTGTCTTCTCCGAGGAGACTTCCAGTCTGACTTCTCATCTTGAGGCCCCAGCGAGAAGTGGGAAGAGGAGGAGGAGGAGGAGGAAGCATCCCCAGAAGAAGTGTGCTCCCCTCAAGTAGGTGCTTCCACCCCCCACTCCTAAATTTTCTTCCAACAGATACTTGGGGGGGGGCATCCTGACCATCTGGTCAATTCCTGGTGCTAGGAGAATTAGAAGGTCTAAGATATAAACACATACATAAATACCGTAAGTAGTTGTCATCACAAAAGAATATGCAGGTAAACCCATGAACAGCCAGGTGAACCCATCAACAGGTTTCCTGCCAGACAGGAGTCTGTTGTAGGCCGCCCCTTCTGTGATGTATGTATCGTTTTTCGCTGTATCGAATTGTATCCTTTTTGCTGTATCTTTCTCATTGACTTTAAGAATGGATCTGAATGTATTTTTCCTCAAAATGCTGTACTTTTCTAAATGTATCCAAATGTATCCGAATGGGTTTCTGTATTTCCCCCCCAAACTCATCGCCTAGAGAATGTTCCTTAAATGTAACAATCACTTGTTCCAAATGTATTTGATTCAAATGTATTTAAGGCCCCACTTTTCACATGGTGTCCTGTTGTGTGGTCAGAAAGTACTCTTTATTGTTTGATTTGGGTTAATGTCAGAATAAAAGCGAGTTCCTTCAAAATAACACATTCCTTTTTATCTTACCAATTTCTCATATTGTAAGAAGCGGAAGAAGAAACCATAGAGAGCATTCATATTTTCCTTCTGATCAATGAAGTCAAACGTTACAATTATCCATTTTAGAATGAGCACCTATAGGGAGAAGACAGATCTCAGTAAGCCAAAGCAAGGCCAAGACAACCAACCCCTTCTGGAATATGGTCAGCGTGTACAACATCTAGCTGAATCATCACCAGGATAACTAAGTCAGACTGGGGAAAATATCATTCTTCAGAACCAAGACATCATTACCATGCTTTCCAAGTTACCTGAAAGTCACTAGAACACTTGCGAGCACAGAGCCAAGACACAGCTGAAATAAGAGAATCCTCTGTTATTACGGAAATGGGAATCAGAGTCTTCAGTAGCCTAGTGCTTATCACTGTGCCTGCAAGACATTGAAAGACACTGCTTAACATTCTGAACATCTTCACTCTTGATAATTTCTCACAAGCTAGAAGCAGCCCCGGTTCTTGTTAAGGGAGAAGTCAGGGCAATGCAGCTACTTTGACATACTTTGCTGCCAAGGGGAAAGAGAAGAAGCCAAAACATGTTTTCTTTACCAAGCTTGGCACTGAGTGCGATGTTCAGCAAGTTATGAATTTCTTCTGGTGCCAAGCCTCTCTCTTGCGCAATCTTTTCCACAGTCTCCCAAGGACTCTGCAAAGCTCCCTGCTTCCGTGAGGCACTATCTTGAATTAGGAAAAAGTCAAAGTGTGATTCAAATCCATTCGAAAAACCGTCCTCATGCATGATGGCCTGTCCAATGGCTTGCTTTACCATCAATTGGCAAGGGAGCCCCATTGAGATGCCATGGCATTTGGAAAACTCTGGAATGCTGAACTTGCCTTTTGCTTTCTTGCTCCTTTGTTCAGTGGGTAAGTAGGTGTAGGTCGGGGCAAGTCGAAAGCTTCCTTGAAATTCCTCAGCCCCAGCCAGCATTGCCAATGGGCAGGATGATGAGAATTGTAGTTCAGCAACGTCTGGAGGGCCACAGGTTACCCTCACCTGTTTTATCGGTTAGTGTGCTAAGATCTGGGCACAAGCCCAATTCAGCTGACGGTACTTAACAAGGGCTTGCTTTACACAAAACATGAGAACTAATACACTATTCTGCTCCAATATACAAAACAGCCCCTTCTCTAGAGAAAGCTCAAGAAAATACAAACTTCGGGGTTTGTAGATGGTTGTAAAGGTTTCCATTTCACTAGTTGGAAACAGCTTCCAGGCTAGGCAGGACCAAGGTTGATTTGTAACTGTTCCTGTCTGCCTGCTTGCCATCATGCATATTTGTAAACCATTTCTGCCAAAATATATACATCTGCAATAGTAGTTTCTGGAAGCAGACCCTGCAAGAGAGCACACTCCATGAAGTCCATATGAAGAGTGTTACGGAATGGAGGGGGGGGGCATGTGAATGAAGTCTTACTCCCGAGTAAGAGACGTAGAGCCCGAGGCGATGACCTCAAGGGAACCCTGCCACACTAGGACTCCCCTCGCCCTGTCACAACGTTGCACCAAGCACCACACAAAAGTCCAAAACCCCGAGAAGAAAGCGCCATTTCTGACCCCGTATCCCGATGCTATACACGATCGATGTATTTGATGAATGAACAATGTATTTGCATGAGGATGCATTCTAGCCAAACAGATGGCCTTGAATGTAGCCCTTCAGCCAATCGCAGCAATGCCATGGCTCTGCAGAGGCAGCTCAGCTCCAGCTGTTTTGCACGCTCCACTGAGTGCTGACAAGGTGATGACAGCTCCCGCTGCGAGAACAACGGACTGAGTCAATCGAAACCTTGTTACCCTGTTAATCCAATCAAAACTAGATGTTGTTTAGTCGTTTAGTCGTGTCCGACTCTGCGTGACCCCATGGACAGGCACTCCTGTCTTCCACTGCCTCCCGCACTTTGCTCAAACTCATGCTGGTAGCTTCGAGAACACTGTCCCACCATCTCGTCCTCTGCCGTCCCCTTCTCCTAGTGCCCCCCATCTTTCCCAACATCAGGGTCTTTTCCAGGGAGTCTTCTCTTCTCCTGAGGTGGCCAAAGTCTTGAAGCCTCAGCTTCAGGATCTGTCCTTCCAGTGAGCACTCAGAGCTGATTTCCTTCAGAATGGATAGGTTTGATCTTCTTGCAGTCCATGGGACTCTCAAGAGTCTCCTCCAGCAGCAGAATTCAAAAGCATCAATTTTTCGGCGAATGTGAGCGGTATTGGCTTAGGCATTGATTGGACCCGACTATATCTGACTCCTGCCCATTGTGCAGGAAGTCCCAGTAAGGGTAAACCACCGGTAGGGGGAGCCCTGTCAATGCGAACCAACTCAAGCTCCCCCTGGTGCTCCTGTCGGGGTCGTGTCAAGGCCTTAGCCCCCCAGCCGGGCTTCAGACTAGATCAACACCCCCGGATTCCTTTAACAGAATACCCTTAAGCATGGAGGGGCAGGTGGCGGCCACACCTCCCCTCCTCCACACAAGGTCAAACAATGCCTAACCGCAACCCTAACAAAGTTGTGATGATTGCTATGAGGTAGGCGAAAACCAAGTGTCCAGTGTGAGATTTTTTGACCAGCTTCGGCCCATCTGAAGCTGATACAGGCTCGTCTTATCTTGAGCCCAAGCAGAGTAACCCACACAGCAGAAGGATAAGCAGTATGTGCCACATTCTTAACTTTATTTCCACTCTATGCTGAGAGAATACAAACATGCATCTTGCCTCTGTGAGAGCAGAGAAGCAACTGTCTCTCTAACAAAGAAACCGAGAGAACAGTGAAAAACAGGAAACCAGTGTACGTCACATCCAGTCTCCCATTTCCCGTGGGAATCCAACAGTAACTCTGACTGTGGAATGCAAAACAATGTCTTGTGACTGCAGTTGCTGCTCAGTGAGGGAAATAGAAACCAACATCCTCCCCCTTTCTGTGAACATCACTGGGCAGCGTGTTTGTACAATATCAGTACAAACCCAACTTCTGCACATAGGTACAGTGTTGATCCCTTGATACAACCTTGGACAATACATCAGCAGGAATTTCATTACCTGGCATATAGGACACCGTTACGAGTCCCTTCTGAACACGTTCCCTAGCATGTTGCAACTTCAATTGCAAGTGCTTCGTGCTTTGCTTACAACCTTCAGAATTCAGCAAAGCCAAACATGCTTTGTTGTCCTGGTAAACCTGGATTGGACATTTGACAGGAATTTTCATGTCTTTGCACAATTGTAACAACCATTCACAATCCTTAAGTGAATAAGACAGTGCATTCAGTTCAGCTTCACAAGTACTTAAGCTAACTGTTGTTTGCTTCTTGCATGACCAATCAAATAGACCCTGATTGTACATGTAGCAAACTCCAGACATACTTTTCCTGTCTGTAGTGTCACCACCCAAACTTGCATCTGCAAATATCTCAAGACCACCAGACTTCTGACTGTTAAATCTCAGTCTGTAATGCATAGTGCCTTTCAAATAGCGTGCTATGCGTTTCAGAGCTTTCTAATCCTTAACAGTAGGATTGTTG
Source organism: Podarcis erhardii (assembly GCF_964252035.2). Taxonomy (NCBI): domain Eukaryota; kingdom Metazoa; phylum Chordata; class Lepidosauria; order Squamata; family Lacertidae; genus Podarcis; species Podarcis erhardii. The sequence goes on along the minus strand of NC_138506.1, from coordinate 20,410,734 downwards.
ACTTGTCTGCTTAGCAAATTACAGCTAACAGCAATGTCTGGTCTTGAACATCTGGCAATGAAGTTTAGTTTGCCTAGCATACTTCTGTACAGTGTAGTGTCAGAAAATGCTTCTTCAGTGTCATCTACCTGATAACCTGTTGTCATCGGTGTGTCTACAGGGTTAGCATCCATCAGGTTTAGCTTGCTTAACACATCAGCAATTTTCCGTGACTGGTGTACTAGAATGTTACCGTCTTGATCTCTCTCTATTTCCAGAGATAGGTAGTTGTTTACCTCACCAAGATCTTTCATGTCAAAGTGCTCTTTCAGTTGAGCTAGGGCGTTATTGTACATTGTGACATCTTTCCAAAAGAACAGAATATCAACAACATAAAACAAACAATACAGCTTCTTTTGCCCCTCCTCTTTGACAAATACACATGGATCAGCTTTCCCTTGCTGAAAACCTAGAGAAAACAATACTTCAGTGAGTTTTGTGTGCCAACACCGTGCACTTTGTTTGAGACCATATAGGGATTTCTTCAGAGCACAAACAAATCCCTGTTTTACCTGTACGCCATCAGGTGGAAGCATATAAAGTGATTCACCTAGAGATCCGTACAAAAAAGCTGTATTCACATCGTGGTGACTAATGTGTAGATTCTCCTCTGCAGCAAGCTTGAGCATAAGCCTAATGCTCTCATACCTCAAGGTGGGTGAGTAGGTCTCATGATAGTCTTCACCTGGTACCTGTGAAAAACCCCTGGCTACCAATCTGGCTTTGTGTCTGACTATCTTGCCATTTTGATCAGTCTTCGCTTTGAAGACCCATTTGCTTCCAAGCAGTTTCATTCCTGGAACTACTGGAACTAGCTCCCATGTTTTGTTCCTCTCTAAGGAATCAAGCTCAGCCTTCATGGCATTTAACCATGGCTCAGCATCCTTTGAATCCAAATCCTGGATTTCTTGGAAACTTGAAGGTTCAAATACCTTCTTGGAGCTTTTAACAGCTGCTACTGCTGTCTTAGCAAACTCATCAGCAAATCTCTTTGGAGGTCTGCCTTTTGTGGCTCTTTGTGACCTGCGAATTAGCCGTAGGTCTTCAACAGTCTCCTCTTCCTTCTTAGGAGAAAAGTGGCCTATAGTGAACAATGGTTCCTCCAATTCTTGATCAGAGCCTTCAGAGGGTCGCATAGAGGCTTTCGCACTCTTGAAATCCTCTGAATCACCCGATTCAGTTTCAGACTCAGAATCAGGACCTTCATCAGTGGGTGTGGGTTGTTGCGGCAGCTGTGGCTGTTGCTGCTGCTGTGGCTGTTGCCTATCCTCAGTCTCATCACTGTCATCAGGATAACATTGGAAAATTCCCACATTCTCCCCCCACTTGGCATTGTACTCAACACTTCTTGTGAGCCTAATTGTCTTAGAGTCAGTCATCATTATTCTGTAAGAACCTTTCTGATAACCTAGAAAGATACCATGCAATCCACGCTTGCCTAATTTGGAGCTTTGTGGTGTGTGAACCCACATGTCAGAACCAAAAATTTTCATGTGTTTGATGTATGGTTTCTTGCCAAACATCTTCTCATACGGGGTACAACCAATCGCTGAAGATAACCTGCGATTATAACTGTAAACAAAACAAGAGAGAGATTCGGCCCAATAACTCTCTGGAAGATTGGCATCAAGCAGCAAGGTTTTCAACCCTTGAAGCAATGTTTGATTTGCCCTCTCGCAAAGTCCTTTCTGCAATGGTGAGCGAGGACTAGACAAATTGTGTTGAATTCCTTTCTCAGTCAGAAAAGCTTCAAACTGCTGAGAAGTGAATTCCCCCCCACGATCAGAGAAAAGAATCTTTATCTTCTTACCATGCACATTTTCCAACCAAGCACAGAATTCCTTGAACCTTGGAAAAGCCTCTGATTTCTGCTCGAGATTGTACACATAAATATACCTGGAAAATGCATCAATGAGAACCATGAAGTACCTGTTTCCACCCAAAGAGGGCGACAGTGGACCAACCAAATCAGCATGCACTACCTGGTATGGTTCTGTAGGTTGCCTACTAGACACCTTGCCTTTCGCAGCCATTTTCACCTTGTTTGCTGCGCATGCCTTGCACTTCATGTGGTACCTGCAGGGTTTAATAGTCATACCTTCAACCAAGTCAGGCATTTTAGATACTGCCTCAAAATGCAAATGACCAAATTTCCTGTGAAAATCATGAATACATCCTGCATGCAAACTTTTGTTAGAACCTGCAATGCAACAAGTTTCATCCTGCACAACATCATCAAAATACAAAACAAACAAACGATCAACATATTCAGCATGCAATACATAATCGTTTTTCTTTGTGATGGTGCACTTCTTGTTCTTGAAGGAAACGTCAATTTTCCGTTCATTTAGCTGCCCAACACTGAGTAGATTGTGTGCGGCATCTGGAACGTAGAGCACATCTTGTATCGATAAGTCCAAACTGTGAAGAACAACAGTTCCGTAGCATTGACTGGGGATCGTGTGGTCATCCGCCTGGTGAATCGCACCTTCCTGCGGTGTAAAAGACACGAACAGTCGCTTATCGTTGCATACGTGGTGCGTTGCGCCCGAATCCACCACGAAGAAAGATCTAGACGTCTTCTGGACCTTTGCAACCTTTGGAGTGAAGCGTGAGACCATTGCCTTGTGCTGCGTTGTCCTGGACACCGGACCTTTGCCTTTGCCTTTGCCTTTTCCACGCGATGAGCTTTCGCTGCGCTGCTCTGTCTTGGCCCTGGGAAATCTGCATTCCTTCTTCATATGGCTTAGACGTCCACACGAGTAGCATTTCACTGTCTTCAAAGCTTTGACGCCATCTGGTGGTTCCACTGCATTCTGGGATGACGTCTGTGAAGACTCCCCCTTACCCATGCAGCTAGCACCTCGGCGGTCTGCTTCGTTCTGAATCACAGCAGTAACATGGGCTACTGTGATCTGAGCAGTTGGCAGAACAGCAATCTGAGTGGCAACGGACTCCCAACTTGAACCCAAAGAATGTAGTATCATGAAGGAATACACAGCCTCTGGAAAGGTGAGTCCTCTCTGTTGCAGCTCATGTCTCAGATTCTGCATCTCCATCAGATGTGTACGCACATCTGCACCTTCAGCAAGTGCCATATCATGCAGCTTGGCATAGTAGAACAAAGAAGCACCAGCTTCTGTCCTCAAATGAGCCTCTCTCAAAGTGTCCCAAATTTCTCTGGCTGAGGTCTTATCACGCAACAGACAGAGCTCTACTGGGGAGACTATCAATGTAAGAGTTCCCCTTGCTTTGGAATTCTTAGCTGCCCATTCATCTGATATTGGAGCTGGGGGGTTGTAAACAGACCCTCTTTTCGCTGTAAACAGACCCTCTTTTCGCAGAAGAGCCTCTGCGTAGAGTACCCACTCCACGTAATTCTTCTTATTGAGCTTTGGAATCCCGAAAGCATCCCGAAGGGCCGCCATGACTCTGGCATTAGCCTTCTGCGTCATTAATCAAGCTGCGTCTGTGTTTACTGCAACTTCCAATAGCACTCTGCAAAAGCACTTTCGCTTTTCAAGCCTCCCAAGCCTGTGAGCCTGTGCCACGGCAAACGGCTTCAAAAGTTCAAAGTCCAGCCATAAAGCCATTAATTAGGAGCTGGCAGGCTGCCCGGAGCATGAGCACATACCTCTCATCAATCTTCTTGACGCGCAGAGCAGATAACGTTGTTCCATCTCTCTGTTCCTCTGCCGGCATTCCGATTTCGTTTATCTGGGCCCATAACCAAAAATGTGAGATTTTTTGACCAGCTTCGGCCCATCTGAAGCTGATACAGGCTCGTCTTATCTTGAGCCCAAGCAGAGTAACCCACACAGCAGAAGGATAAGCAGTATGTGCCACATTCTTAACTTTATTTCCACTCTATGCTGAGAGAATACAAACATGCATCTTGCCTCTGTGAGAGCAGAGAAGCAACTGTCTCTCTAACAAAGAAACCGAGAGAACAGTGAAAAACAGGAAACCAGTGTACGTCACATCCAGTCTCCCATTTCCCGTGGGAATCCAACAGTAACTCTGACTGTGGAATGCAAAACAATGTCTTGTGACTGCAGTTGCTGCTCAGTGAGGGAAATAGAAACCAACATCCAGTGCCAATTTGCCAAGTGGAAAAATTCCTACCAGGCCCCTCGGACAACCAAGGCAACCAACCAAAGGCCATAGCAAGGCCATTGCCTAACCTGCAAAATAGGGAGGGAGGGCGGGTGATTGAGGAAGCGAGCCAAAGAGGAAGTTCTCTGGGGGTTGGCTGGCCGGTCTCTGACGTGGCCGGGATCTCATAGGCAACGGGGGACAGAGTCCCCCGCCCCTGGTGGGGAGTGGGTGGCCACGTGGTCCACCGCAACTCCTCCCCACTGGGAAGTGGAGAGGATTTCCCAAGACATATCCTGTATTTGCATGTTACCCCAACACATTCCTCCTATGTTAACCATGTATAACCCTCCCCTTTTCTGATGGAGTGGTGATGTTTAGCGAACTGTCTGCTGGGATAAGATAGGAACTTTTAAAAGTCCTTGTCACCCCGTTCTCGGGGTTCAATTCCTCTCTGAACCTGTTGCGCAATAAACTTTGGTCTCCGCTATTTGCTCCGGTTGGTGGCTGGACTCCTTTGTTCCGCAGGGACCCATGGGCTCTGAGCAGCCTCCCACCTGGATTTTTCCGTAACAACAGAAACTTGACTAACCCTCTTGAGAGAAGAAAGGTGGCTTTTGCTCCCACTGCAATGTTGTAATCTAAATAAGCACATCTTCCTACAAGTGAATAGTAGCCACCTGGGGGAAAATAAAGTGGTATGCTGAGAGACATGTTTACGGTGGAGAGCAAATCTGTGTTCAACAATCCAAACATCCCAAGAGAAACCAGATGGCAGCTTTTTTTTTACTGTGTCCACAGAACTCAATGAAAGCCTGTGGGATGTAAACACAGGAGCAGTCAATGACAACATTCCTAGAGTGTACATGTTAGAACATGGGGAGGGATGTCTATCCAGCAAGCAGGTAAACTTCCTGGGGACGGACTTCCTCCGCATGTGACCAGAGGTGGGTGTGGCCTCACCTGTGCAGGTAAATGATAAAAGCACAGGGCAGGCAGCCATCTCTCTCTCTTGCCTCTTGCCTCTCTCATCTTCATCTTTTGAAGAAGCAGGATGCCCTCTTGGCTCTCAGCCAAGAGAGGAGGAAAGGACTATCTTCCTATAAGATAGATTCTAAATGTATTTTACCTTTTTAAGCCTGTCTGCCTTCTGGGATCATATTGTGAACAGAACGTGAGTGTCAGAGCTGCCTCTAGGTCCCAGCTCACAGAGGACCAACGCCCGGTTGATGTAATGTACAAAAGTCTTTATTGAAGTTTAGTTTCCATTTCAAGCCCCAGAGCGTGCAGCCCTACGTCTTGACTCTAGATCGGCGAAGTCCCCTCTGAGTCACTACCCCTTCCGCACCAGTTTAAGATCCTAGCCCGGCTCCACCTCCTGCGCTGTTCCTTCCTCCTCTGGGTCCTTCTGCCCCCTGGGGTTTCCTCCTTCCTGGACTCTTCTGACGCTGACCCCCCTGAGTCTTGCCCTTCCTTCCGGCGGGCTTTAGGACCTGGCTCCCTATCCGGGCTACCTGCTGTGCCGCTCGCCTTTACATTTGAACTTGGCGCGCGCCCCCCGCCGGTGACTTTCCTCTTGACCGTTTCCCCGCTCTCCGATGGAGGCGTGGTCAATCCTGACTCAACTCCTCTCTCTGGTGGTGAGAACACTGGTCCCGATGCCTGGGACTCCTCCCCCCCACTGCGCTCTGGTGGGGAAGCTGGTCCTGATTTCCAACTGCTGCTCAGGGAGTCCCCGCTGGCCCCTTCCTTCTGGGGTTTCCCCCTTGGCACCCCCCTTGCCCTGGCCATCGGCGCTCCTTTCTGTGAATCTTCCGATTCGCTGGAGAGACTCGTGGAATCTCTCTGACCACTGTCACTGCCTACACCCCCCTCGGATTCCTCCTCCTCGCTCTCCATTTGCTCCATCTCCTGTGTCTCTGCTCCTGAACCCCTGACAGTGAGTAAACTCTTTTTTTAAAAAAATAATATTTATTACTTTTAAACACTACAAAAAAAGGAAAGAAAAAAGACAAAAAAGACAAAAAAGACAGTACAATACAATATAAAAACATTACACAGCACTAACACAATAAGCTAAACAAAACAAAACAATTTAACACACATCATACAATTTCAATGTCATATCTTTCATTTACTTGTTTCAACGACCTCCTCACACCTCCCTTTTTGTATTCCACTTCTGTTAATTGTTTCAGCAATTCCTTTCCATCTTTCTCTGTTTTCTGTCCTATATTTATCTTAACATATTCTAACCTTATTTTTCCCTAATACTCTAATAATCTATTTATACTTAATTCCTTATAACATTTCTACTAAAGCCATATAACTTCATTCCAACATTTTCCCAACATTCGTCAATTTTACAATATTTCTATAAATAGTCTTTAAACTTTTTCCAGTCTTCTTCCACTGACTCTTCTCCCTGGTCTCGGATTCTGCCAGTCATTTCCGCCAATTCCATATAGTCCATCAACCTGGTGATCTTCTGTCTGATGCTCTTAGCTCTTTTCCACGTCCCTTCTGCAGATCTTCTTCGTATTTATACAAAAACTTTACTTTGTCTTCTACTGATCTTATTTTTATCTTCCTTCCTTTGAAGCTGAAGAATAGACCTTGGGGAAACTCCCACCTAAAGATGGTTTTATTCCTTCTCAGTAAAGGCAGCCAAATCTCCATAGTTAGACCTAAGATCCAAAAGGTATTTCGGGACGTCTTTAAAAATTTCCACTCTTGACTGTTGTACTTCTAGGTTCTTCTGGTAGTGCCAACAGTCTCTTATTCTGTTCTTCTCCTTTTTTCCCTCCTCTTCCAAGTCTGAAGGCCCTCACAGTTTTAATCTCTTCTTGACCCAAGTCCAAGTCCAAGTCCCCCAAATTAGCAAATTCCTGTGTGAGGAAGTCTATCAAACTTTCCTTCTCCAATTCAGGTAGGGCTCTGATCCTCAAATTCGTTTGTTTTTCTTTAAGTTCAATCATAGCAAGCGTCAACTTATGGTCATCCAGTTGCCTCTGTAAGGCTCTCTCTCCAATTGTGTTACATTACGTTCAGCAGCAACGGCTTTCTCCCTGGCTTCCTCCACAGTCTGCCATGTCAAAGTAGATTCCTGTATCAATTTCTGGATGGTTTCTGTATTGATATTCACCTTTTGTCCCAAATTATTTATACTTTCTGTATTTAAATCGATTTTAGTAGTTGCAGCTTCCACTTTCGCATTTGTCACGTCTACTTTCTTGTTAAGCTGCTCCAGTGAATCACTTATCTTATTTAATGCAACCGTTAAGGCCTCTTCTATCAACATTCCTCTTGATTTTGAATATGCTGGTACAAAAGCAGTAGTAGAGGAAGCAGGGGGGCCTGATGTTGAGGCCCTCCTAGATTGCTGCCAAGTCCTCCCAAACCTTAATGTTTTTTCAAGAATTGACTGGTCCGTTTTTTCCTTTCCATTTGCCATAACACTTAACCGATTCAAGGTCAGTCCCAAAGTCTCACAGCTTTTTATCTTGCATTTGGAAATTCCCCCAGCCCAGCTCTTGTAACAGTTTCAAAGGCTTCCTCTAGAGGGAAACAGTTTCTATTTAAGTTAGTCAGTAATATCCTTTTTTAAACACAGCTCAAACAATGAAGTTAGTTTCAATTTTCAGTTACTTTTACTCCTTTTTAAAAGCAGACGGAGACAGTAGAAACAATATATTTCTCTTATTAGCTAGCTGTCAGCAAACAATCTCTGTCAGTGAACGCTCCAAAAAACGTCAGTCCTGCTAGCAGCCCGTTTCCAGGGTCTGAGCGGCGGCATTTTAACTCTCTTCGCTCTCTCCCGCAGGCATATTCAGTTCACAACTTCCCCCCCTCTTCTCCTGCCTCCAAGGGGGGGGTTAATGTTCTTTACCGATGGAAATTTAGTCCTTTACAAAAGGCTTTCCAAGACTTCAGCTTGCAGCCTCATTGCTTCAGTCTATTTACAAAAGGGGAAGGCGGACTTCCGGTATTAAACCTCCCCGTTACGATACCAAATTAAACGTTTAAAAATCCAATTCTCCCGCTTCAGCTCTACTCACGGGTAGTTACTTTAGAATCAAATTTTCCACAGGAAAAAGTCAGCGCTCTCCAGCAACAGCTATGCGGCTTTGCTCCGTGGAAGAAGCAGATGATTCGAAGCACCGCGCCGCTCACCCCACGTCGCTCCGGACCCCCGAAACCAGATTTCCCCGCGAGTAGGGGAGGCGCAAAAGGTGCCCGCCGAATCCCACGTTCACAGGCTTCTCCCGCCTGTGATTTTTTATGGGTCTCCGCTCTCGCCGTGGCGGCCAGACCCAGATTCCCACGGGGCAAATTCCTCCCGATCAGAGAAATTCCGCCATTACCGGAGGCGCCAACCTGGAAGTCCCCCTTTTCTGATGAAAATTTAGTCCATTAACATTCCAAGAGTAGACTCTCAGGGCCATCTTTTATATTAAGGGGCCGCTGCCCCTGCCCCCCGTGGCTGTGGACTTTCCAATCTCTTCTTAAAACAAAGTTTTTGCCCCCCTTCCCCCTGCTAGAAGGGAGGATTTTGAAGATTACTTGTAAGTTTTCTGACAGTTTTTTTCCGCTTACGGCTTCGGTCAGCGGTAGCTGCTTTCGCTTTTAAGTCAGCAGAAAGGGATCGACCTCCGTGTTTAAATCCCTTTTGTTCTAATTTAATAGTCCAAATTGCATCTTTTTTCTTTACTCACAATTTCAAATTCTTATTTTTAACGGAGAAATCTGCTGCTTACGATCTCCGGACTCAGAGCTTCACGCTGTGAGGGAAGCGAATTGATTCCACAGTGCCCACGTCTCTGACCCCACTCACTCTTGGGGCTCTTTTTAGAGCTTACTGGGGAGTGGGGGAGTCACCAGGGGCACCCGCCAGAACAACAAGCCCTCAGAACGCACGATCTGAGGTTTTTCCTGGGGTACCGCGTCGCTTTCAGGGTCACCCCAAACTTCACAGCGTTGGGGCTCTTTCAGCTGAAAGAGCTCCTGTCTCCCATTACCAGGCGATCAACCGGAAGTCCTAAAAATGTTTTTTCTAGCCTTCCTTCCTCATAGCAAATTCATCCAAAACTTCATAAAAAATTGTTTGTCCAAGTTTGTCACTTTCAATGTACAGAATGCTCAGTGCAGACAACCTCTCTTGAGACATTGTGGCCCTTAATTTATTTTTAATTCTTTTGAGTCTTGAATAACTCCTCTATCCCAAGCAGTTAGTGACCATAAAGCTAAGAAATAGCCACAAGATTGCTTCCACATTAGGAAAGGCCATCTGATTTTTTTTCTTGTATATAATTTGATAAAGGTCTGTATGAGACAGAGAAGCCCATGGCTTTGTCTCACGTACAGATGAAAGTGCAAAAGTGCATCAATAAGTTTCAGGTCAATATCTTCTGGGTATGCTTCCATCAACAGTTCAACACCTTGCTGAATTTCTTTCTTTGATGCTGTCAGATTAGCAAAAATGGAAAACACAGTACACAGTACTTCTTTTTAAATAGGCTTCAAGTGCATCTAATATAGGAATAAAGGATTTTATTCTAAACCTATCTCTTGAAGAAAGTGCATCTAAGGCATCAGGTGCACTTCTGTCATTTATTTGCTGTTCCCTCACTCTTTGTCTCCTTGTTTTGTAGTTAACATTTGGCAAGGTGACTTTTGCTTGTTTCTAAAGTTCATCAAAATCTTCTCTAACTTTCCTTAAAAAATCCAGAAGTGAACTGTACAAACTTGCACAAGAACTCAATAACAGGTATGATTTCTGAAGGGCTTTGCTGACCTTGTGAAAATGACCTAGCACATGGGTCCAAAAATGCAGCATAATCCAGTTCTTTCATTTTCTGCAAAAGATTGTTAACTTGAAGCTTGGTCTCCCCCTGCCCATTAATGTCAGAGTACAAATGACTGAGGGCATTAGCAATAGCTAGAGATGTAAATTTCCAGAAATATTGAAGCCATGAGAAAAAAACGTATCTGCTGGTTTTCCCCCAGAAAAAATAGACATTTTGGGGAAATTGAAAAAAAAGTTCAGTGTGGAGTAGTTTTACAAATTGCGTGAAACACAGTGTATATAAAAGTATTGTGCTGGCAATAAAACAGGTAACACCCCCCCTTTTCCTCAAAAGCAACAAAAAAGCAAGAGACCACCAACATAAAAAATAACCAACAGCAAAGAAAGTTAAGGTCCACCTCAATATTTAAGCTCCATAGAAGGTCTACCCTTTGAGTGGTGCTTTAAAAAAAGAAAGAAAGAAAGAAACAGAAGACACAACATATACCTGCAATTTATTCTATCTCATTTTCTGAACTACTACTATCATTTTCCATTGCTTCTTCCTCTTCCTCTGCCATTTTTCTCATGGACTTCTAAAAATTTTAGGTTTGCATGGATTGAAACAAGGTTTTCTACCCTTTCACAGGTCAGTTTGTTTCTTGAATTGGTATGAATATTATCAAACATAGACCAGATTCTTTCACATGCAGCAGAAGATGCAGGAATCTGCAGTAAGCGAGATGCAAGAGGTGTCAGAGGTTGTGTGGTGCAGAAACCTTGCCACCATGTTGCAGGAGGGATATGTTTTGCAGAATCCCAGAATGCATTCTGTCACGGCTTAAAATTAGTTGCTGTTTCTTGAATACAAAAAGAACTGAGTCGGCATGAGTCAGTGGCCTACAATGAATCGGCAAAGCCTGCATGACTCATGCAACCTTTCACCTACATATGCCTGTATATATAGAGTGGTCATTGATTATGTGTGATGGGTTGGTTGGTAGCTGGTTGCATTTGATATGTATAAAGCTCTCGGTTGTGGTTGGAGAAGACTTTTTTTAGAATAAAAGCAGCATTCTGCAAAGTACTCTTTCTCAAGGACTCTTTGTGCCGACTAGGGTCCAAGGACCAGGCAAAGGAGGTCAAAATCTTTTCTTTTAAAAACACTGACAGGTTATGGGCCCAGTGTTTCTGAGCGTGTGCAGAGTGCAAGATGACTGACAGCATCTCAGCAGGGAGCTGGTGAGTCCTGGTGGTGTATGGAGCCAGTGGCTGTGTGTTGAAGCAGTTAGTGGCAAGCTGTAACTGTCTGAAGCAATGCTGGAGCGGCTAGAATCCAAGGATTAGGAAACCAGAAGTTATAATTCTTTTGGAATTCATATCCGTGTGTACTAACATATCTTTAATTGATTTGGTCCGTCTCAGGCCAATCAAAGGAAATTCATTACAACCTGGTACATTCCAGAGTACATGCCAATGTTTGCATATAATTTTAATAATTCTATCTGCATGAGTAATATATTCTAATGAGCCCGTAACATGATTTTGAGACCATGAGGTGGTTGTGGGACCAAGAAGCAATGTCCAGTCCTTCGTAAGAGATTTATATTTGGACCTGTTGACAATGGTGGGAGGATATCCCCTGGAACGAAGAGAGTGAGCTAGGATTTCTGCACTGTTATGGAAATCATGGTCCAGAAGAGGAATTTCTTTTAAGGCGTAAAAATTGTCCATAAGGTAAGTTGTCCCTCGATCATCTGGGGTGAAAAGAAGAATAGTGCAATAGAGAATTACAATCAGTGGGTTTTTTCTGAGGTTTAACAGCAAGGAAGCCATTATGTTTTATAACCTCAACATCCAAAAAAATTACAAGAAACGGAGCTATGATGACCCGAAAAAGATAAAGATGGATGTAACGAGTTAAGCCATGTGGAAAACTGTAAAAACTCTTGTTCATTACTGAAAAGGAAAAATAAATCATCAATGTATCTGTAATAAAGTAATAAAGCAGAAGAAAAAGGATTGTTGTGTAAAATGTGTGATTTTTCAAATTCATTCATGAAGATATTAGATACCGAGGGGGCTATGGGAGATCCCATAGCCACTACCTGCAATTGAAAATAAAATTGGTCCATGAAACGGAAGTATTCCCCCCCCCCCCGCCAATATAATATCCAATAAATCAAGAGGGAAATCCTCTGTGTGTGTGTGAAGGATCTGTGTGGGATCGCAGAAGGCGACTGATAATTGAATGTGCCTCATCTAAAGGAATGTTGGTCTATAGCGAGGCTACATCCAGAGCAGCTAGAACCATAGCGTCAGTGACCCTGGTCTGCTCTATGACTCGAATAAAATGACACGTGTCATGTAAATACGCTGGTGAATCCTTGGCAAACGGTTGAAGGAAAAAGTAAGTATTTCGCTGTGGGATCCAAAATGGAACCCAATCCTGATACTATAGGCCTGCCTGGGGGGAAATGAATGTCCTTGTGGATCTTAGGAAGGCAATAAAAAACTGGAATACCACTCGAGCAGTTGGGGTTCGGATTGGGGAACATCACTCACACATACGTAATGCCAATATGGAGGCACCTCTGGTAGAACAATTTGTTTCTCACAATCCTTCAGACATGGATTTATTATTTACAGTTTTATGGGTGAATCAGAAGACAATTGGTATCAGAAAAGATTATGAGTGACAGTTACGGCAGCAAGAAACCCGTTTTATTTTTATGTTTAAAACTATTCATCCAGGGGGACTTAACTCTGAATTAGACCTCAATTGTTTTGATTATCTGTATCTTTGCTGTTACTTTGTACCGTGTCTGTCAGGGAACTGCCATTGGAGCCAGAGGGAGAGGGAGGGCTCCAGAGGGATTCCGGAGAGCGTACCGAGAGGGAGAGAAGCAGCCCATCTTCTGGGGAAGGAAATCAGCGTAACACTAGTGGAGAAGGGGGGCAGATGGGGGAATCGGCGAGGTGGCTCCATGACTCCTCGCCGGAGACCAGCGGGGAGAGCACAGGTCCTCCGCTGCCCACACCCTCCCTGTGCAGAAGGCTTCCGCGCAGGGAGAGTAGGCGGAGACTAGGCGTCAAAGAGCTTCTTTGCTGGAAGAGGTTCAAGAAACGCCCACTGACGGATTCTGCCAGCGATTGAGACAGCCACGGGTGAGTGGCTGTCCGGACAGAAAGCGTTAGAATCATAGAATCATAGAATCATAGAGTTGGAAGAGACCACAAGGGCCATCGAGTCCAACCCCCTGCCAAGCAGGAAACACCATCAGAGCACTCCTGACATATGGTCGTCAAGCCTCTGCTTAAAGACCTCCAAAGAAGGAGACTCCACCACACTCCTTGGCAGCAAATTCCACTGTCGAACAGCTCTTACTGTCAGGAAGTTCTTCCTAATGTTTAGGTGGAATCTTCTTTCTTGTAGTTTGGATCCATTGCTCCGTGTCCGCTTCTCTGGAGCAGCAGAAAACAACCTTTCTCCCTCCTCTATGTGACATCCTTTTATATATTTGAACATGGCTATCATATCACCCCTTAACCTCCTCTTCTCCAGGCTAAACATGCCCAGCTCCCTTAGCCGTTCCTCATAAGGCATCGTTTCCAAGCCTTTGACCATGTTTCCTCTGCTGAATCATTTCAGCATGCACTACCTGGTATGGTTCTGTAGCTTGTCTACTAGACACCTTACCTTTTGCAGCCATTTTGTCCTTGTTTGCTGCGCATGCCTTACACTTCATGTGGTACCTGCAGGGTTTAATAGTCATACCTTCAACTAAGGCAGGCCTTTCGGAAACTGCCTTGAAGTTTAAATGACCAAACTTCCTGTGATAATCATGAATACATCCTGCATGCAAAACATTGTTAGTATCTGCAACACAACAAGTTTCATCCTGCACAACAGATTCATCATAATGCAATACAAAGAAACGATCAATATAATCAGCATGCAATACAAAGTCATCTTTCTTGGTGATGGTGCACTTCCTCTTCTTGAAGGAAACGTCTATGTCCTGTTCAGTCAGCTGCGAGACACTCAGTAGGTTGTGTGCAGCATCTGGAACAAAAAACGTTGCGTATCGATGCAGCCAAGCTGTGAAGAACAACTGTTCCATAGCCTTGACTGGAGATCGTTTGGTCATCCGCTTGGTGAATCACACCTTCCTGCGGAGTAAAAGACACGAACAGGTGTTTGTCCCGACAAATGTGTCTGGTCGCTCCCGAGTCAACAACGAAGAAAGAACTAGACGTCTTCTGGACCTTTGGAGTGAAGTGTGAGACCATTGCCTTGTGCTGAATTGTCCTGGACATCGGACCTCTGCCTTTGCCTTTTCCACGCATTGAGCTTTCGCTGCGCTGCTCTGTTGCCTTGGCCTTGGTATGTTTGCACTCCCTCTTCATATGGCCTAGACGTCCACACGAGTAGCATTTCACTGCCTTCAAAGCTTTGGCGCCATCTAGTGGTTCCACTGCATACTGAGATGACGTCTGTGAGGACTCCCCCTTAGTGATGCAGCTAGCACTGCGCCGATCCGCTTCATTCAACACCACAGCAGTAACATGCGCTACTGTTAGCTGAGCAGTAGGCAAAAGAGCAAGCTGGCTGGCAATCGCTTCCCAACTTGAACCCAAATAATGTAGAATCATGAAGGAATACACAGCCTCTGGAAAGGTGATTGCACGCTGTTGCAACTCATGCCCGAGTTTCTGCATTTCCATGAGGTGAGCACGTACGTCTGCTCCTTCAACAAGTGCCATATCATGCAACTTGGCATAAAAGAACAAAGAAGCTCCTGCTTCTGTTCTCAAATGTGACTCTTGCAAACTGTCCCACATTTCTTTCTCTGTGGCCTTGTCATGCAAAAGACATAGCTCTTCAGGGGACACAATAAGCGTCAGAGTTCCCCTTGCTTTGGAATCCTTAGCCTTCCATTCATCAGTCATTGGAGCTGGGGGGGGGGCGTCTGATATCACATTAAACAGACCCTCTTTTCATAGCAGAGCCTCTGCATACTGCACCCATTTTTGATAATTCCCTTTTCTGAGCTTTGGAAAACCAAACACGTTCTCAAGAGCCTCTGTTACTCTTGGACTGGCCATCTCAGTGTCTTTTAAAGCAAGCTGCGTCTATTTAACAGTTGCATTCCAAAAGCACACTTCCTGAGGCCTTCTGCCGCAGCCGATCAGAGCTTTGGCTTGAAGTCCAAAGTCCACCCCTTAATGCCATCAATTAGGGACTGGCAGGCTTCCCGGGGCTCGAGCACATACCTCTCATCAATCTTCTTGACACGCAGAGAAGATAAGCTGCGTTCCGTTCTTCTGCCGTTCGTCTGGGCCCATAACCAAAAATATCAAGATCTCTGCTCGGCCAAGCTGATAAAGCTCATTTTCTTCCCGAGCCTTCAGAATCTCCTCCCGATGGTTAATTGACGACCTGAACCTTTGATAAAGCCTCAGGCACGTCCTCCCAGCAGAGCATCAAAACGGCATGCGGAAGTGATGAGATTTATGGCTACATTTTAAAGAGTTTTATTTCTAAACTACGCAGAACAGAAAAGACATCCTTTCTCTATGAAAGCAGAGAGCAACTGAAACAAAGGAACAAAGGAAACAGGAAACCACTAACGTCACATCCCGTCTCCCTTTCCCGTGAGACTGCCAACAGCCTGGACTGTGTCTGGAATGTAAACACAGTCCTGTGACTCCAAGCAGCTGCACAGTGAGAAACAGAAACTAACAATCACATGGCCCCTTGCACAGGTGCCCAGTGACTCCTCTGATGAGTCTGCAGAAAGATCCATCTCCAAAAGCAACTCTCCTCCTGAGCAAAGTCCTTTTTGCCTGTTTAAGCCCTTCCCAAGTCTCTTCCCCCCTCCCCTGAACACCCAGAAAGCCTCCCAGGCTGTAAGTAGCAGAAGGGAGCAGAAGGAGGATCAAGGAGTAAACAAAGGATTAATCCCTTCCAAGATGGCCTTCCTGCCTCTTCTCTTTTGCCATACCTAGAGAAGCCAACAGGAAATCCTACCAGTGGCTGGCAGGAAGTTGGAACTATAGATAATGGGGTTATCCCTGCCCTAGGTATACATTCTCTCTCTCTCTCTCTCCCTCTCTCTCTCTCTCTCTCTCTCTCTCTCTCTCTCTCTCTCTCTGTTACTTCCTGCCAGTGGTGAGATGGGCAGTGACAACCCACAAAGGATCATATTTCCCTCCCTACAGGAGAAGGACATACTCTTTGATGTCCTCGCATACTCAAGGCTATCAAAACTCCTACGTCAAATAATACAAAATCTTGAGCTGTCTGAAGCGGCCCGTCATCAGGCTGTCATGGCACTGATGCAGAACTTTCACTCGGATTTCTCTGGTGGTTACGTAGAGCACCTCTCCATGGTAAAGCAGGCCATTTTTCTTAGAAAACAGTTCCACCTCTGTGCTGCCTTCCCTCAGCGCTGCCAGCTTGTCTTTGGTGAAGGTGGCAGCCACCATCTGTTGTTGGAAATCAGAGACCACCATGGCTGATTCTGCTGCTAGCTGTAGCTGTCCCAGGCTCAATGTTTCGCGGCTCTAGAGTAGGGCCAACCCCCCCCCCCCAACTTGGGCTTCCAGGATAGAACATCCACTCCCTCATTCTGCTTGCTTGGTACATATACGACTCTGAAATCGAGCCTTGCGAAGAATTGATCCCAATGGATCAGCCTCTGATTGAGATGGTGTGCTGTCTGCCAGTACTCGAGATTCCGATGGTCGGTGCGTACCTTCACCTGGTGCTGGGCACCTTCCAGGAAATGTCTCCAGCCTGTAAAGCAGCCATGGGCAAATTCGGCCCTCCAGATGTTTTGGACTACAATTCCCACAATCCCTGACCACTGGTCCTGTTGGCTAGGGATAATGGGAGTTGTAGTCCCAAAACATCTGGAGGGCTGAGTTTGCCCATGCCTGCTTTAAAGGCTTCCTTGATGGCCAGCAGTTCCTTTTCCCAGATAGTATAATTCCACTCCAAGGGATTCAACTTCCTCAAGTGGAGGGTGCAAGCAACACAGCACCAATGGCCCTGTTGGAGACCTCAGTCTCCACCAGGAATGGCTGAAGGGGGTCTGCATGCGCAAGATACACATCCGAGGAGAACTGCCTTAGGCGCTCAAATGCCTATTGCGTCTCTGCAGCCCACCATAACGGCTGCTTGCCTCTCAAACAGTCCTAGAGGGGAGTGGTGAGTCTCAAATAGCCGGGCAATAACTTCTGGTAGTAGTTGGTGAATCCCGGGAATCTCTGCAAATCCTTTTTTGTCCTTGGGGTCTGCCAAGTGCTCATGCTCTGCATCTTGCCTGGGTTCATCTTTACCCCCTAGGGGTTGAGACAATACCCCAGGAAATCCATGGTGGTCCCTGGCAAGGAGTCATGGGACCGCCTCGCCGATTCCCCCATCTGCCCCCCTTCTCCACTGGTGCTACGCTGATTCTCTTCCCCAGAAGATGGACTGCCTCTCCCCATCCCGGGACGCTCTCTGGGACCCCTCCCGAGCCCGCTCTCTCCCTCCGGCCCTGATGGCAGTTCCCTGACACAACCCGAGGTTCCACTGTATTTAGTTTTCAAAAATCCATGCATAGACGAAGTTCTGACAAGGTTTTTTTTTCCTTTACAAACAGGACAGGGGTGCCACCAGGCTCCTTAGAAAGACGGATGAAACCTCTTCCCAGATTCTTGTCCAGAAAATCCCTCAAGGTGGTCCGTTCTGTTTCTGACATTGGGTAGAGGGGGCTCCTGGGGAGCTATGCCCCTGGCAGGAGGTCAATCTTGCAACCATAAGAGTCGATGATGTGGCAACCGGTCTGCTTCCTTCTCACGGAAGACATCCCTGAAGGAGCAGTATTTGGGGGGCAGCTGGCTCTACTCACCAGTGAGAGGCCCCACCAAAGCTGCTTCCACTGCAGCAATGGTCTCGGGTGAGATCTCCTAGGCAGTGGCACTGGCAATATGCCGAACCAAACACTAGGGAGCGCTGCCCCCACACAATGACAGGATTGTAAGTATTATTCATTCTCCCATTGCTGTTGGATCTCGTGATCCACACTGTTTACATTACATTCCTCTGGAAGTGTGAGAACGGAAACTCAGACACAGCATTTCTGTTCTCTGTGTTTTTGTATTTCTGCGCTTTTGCTGCAAGCATATAAGGAATACCTGTTGCCCACTCAAAATGTGTCCAAGAATCAATAGACGCAGCAGTAGAGAAAAAGAAGGCAAAGTTTATTGCTGAGCAATAAAGACCCAGTGGAATACTTTCCAGAGCCTGAGTGCCGAAGCCCCCTGGGCATTGAGTTTATATACCTGATTACAAACAGCATTTGGGCATTACATATTCATATATTGCGGCAAAATCAAACCAATGAGCAGGGCACAAGCTCTTCCTATGCCCATGTAAAGAATACTTCTGCTTTTATCATATTGTGCATCCTTATGCCCTTTACCCTAATTTTCAGCAATAAGGAGGAAAAGAAACCTATCTGACCATTGAAACCTGAATAACCCCCACCATCTGCTATTGGCTAGAGCATTGCATTGTGGCAGACTGCTTTTTCCTGTTCCCCATCTCAGCCCCATCTCATGAGCATGAGAAGCAGTCTGGGGAAGGTTCCCTATAGAAAAAATGCCAATACATCAGATTTATTGTTTCCTTCAAGTACAATAGCAGGACAGAGAGAAATAGGCAAAGGGAAACTCTGGATTCTTGAGATTCAAGCACTTTTAGCTCTGCTGAAGCCTTAGTGATTTAAACATCATTAGGATACATGGATATATAAAAATCATCATTAGGATATATGGTTATATATGGATATATGATTATATAGAAATCATAAAGGTAAAATTCTTCCAGGTGGTCTTGCCACATTTTGTTCTGTCTCCCGGACAGACAGGATGTTTGTGTGAGCTGCTCTTCACACTGTTGTTATTTTCTTTATTATGATTTGATTTGATGTACAGCAATAAAATTAGCAATGCTACATACTTCCACAACCTAACTTTTGTTTACTCTGCTGTTCGCATGCTCATATGAGCAGATATGAGTAGCTGAGATACAGGACTGTTGCTGAATGCTTCATGAGAGTCCTGTTACCGGAGGGAGAAGCCTCATAAGGATCATGGCATGTCAACCAAGACATCCCCAACACCAGGGGAAACGTGGCTAGCTTGGCTAGGTAAAATACAGCCTGCTCTTGGTGTCCCAGCAGCTCAAGGGGCAATGGCACAGTAGTGTTGGAGATAGAACCTGAAAGCAGTGGGACAGACAGATATTGTGACCAATAACAGGGACTCCAGCTCCTGTGTTCCCACCCCTTGCTGCCGGGCAAAGTCACAGTCCAGAAAATTGTTGGAAGCACCAGTCCAAAGGAGCACACAGCTGCACTTTGTGCCCATCAGGGAATTGTAGCACTGCTCTCAGAGTAAGGCCAGTGGGGGAGGAAGAGATATCGAAGGATGAGGCCCTGTGTTCTGTCTTCTTCCCAGCCCTGTGAAGAAGAGCTTGACCTTTACCAGAGATAGAATTTGGAGTTTTCCTGCTGCTGATCCTCCTGGTCTGGCCTTCTCCTCTCCATGGCAACACAGAGGGTGCTGGAAGAGCTTTTGGCCGGACAACTGCAAGCAAAATGGCTCCCTCCTCCACAGTACAGTCACAATATCTCACAATATCACAATATTGTATTGGGTTTACTGCCTCTGACAGTACCAGCTGTGACTGGTTTGACAGCTATGACCATTCATGGACAGGGAAAGGCCACAGTAGTTCATGCATTGGCTACTTCAAGACTGGATTGCTGCAATGTGTTCTATGTGGGGCTTCCCTCGTGCTTGATCCAGACGCTGCAGTTAGTGCAAAATGCTGCAGCCCGATTGACAGGAGCAAGGCCTTGTCAGCATATAACACCCGTGCTCAGAGATCTGCACTGGTTGCCATTTTGCTATCAGGACAGGTTCAAGGTGTTACTATTAGTATATAAAGCCCTTAACAACTAAGGACCAGTTTATTTACGAGCTCACCTTATCTTACATGTGCTCAGTTGACTGTTTAGATTGGCAGAATTGGCACTACTACAGGTGTCACATAATACCCATTCTGCATTTGTAAGAATTCAATTGTTTTGTGTGGCAGCGCCTACACTTTGAAACTCCCTGCCTATTGAGATCAAGCAGGCACTTTCAATGGACTCTCCTGCGTGTGAGTGTCTGAGGGCCCTGCTCCTTCCTGCCACTCACCATCTGGCCTGGGGCGGGGCCTGAAGCCTCATAAAGGACTGCTGGACTCTGCTGCCCGGGAGGACTCTCCTGCGTGTGAGTGTCTGAGGGCCCTGCTCCTTCCTGCCACTCACCATCTGGCCTGGGGCGGGGCCTGAAGCCTCATAAAGGACTGCTGGACTCTGCTGCCCGGGAGGACTCTCCTGCGTGTGAGTGTCTGCGGGCCCTGCTCCTTCCTGCCACTCACCATCTGGCCTGGGGCGGGGCCTGAAGCCTCATAAAGGACTGCTGGACTCTGCTGCCCGGGAGGACTCTCCTGCGTGTGAGTGTCTGAGGGCCCTGCTCCTTCCTGCCACTCACCATCTGGCCTGGGGCGGGGCCTGAAGCCTCATAAAGGACTGCTGGACTCTGCTGCCCAGGAGGACTCTCCTGTGTGAGTGTATGGGGTCCTGCTCCTTCCTGCCACTCACCATCTGGCCTGGGGCAGGGCCTGACGGGCCTCACTAGAACAGTTGCTGTTACTGCTGGAGGGGTGCAGAGTGCTTTTAAAATGTTTTAAAATTTTTATTTTGAATTTTTTGTATGTGGGGGGGGGGTGCGGTGGATGTTTATTGGGCCTGGGAATTTGTTTGATTTTATGTTTTTGTAATTTTTGTAATTTTTATTGTTTTTTGTTTATATTGTTTTATTTGTGTTGTGTTTTTTCTTTTTCTTTTTTGTTTGTTTTTTAAAGGGGTTATTTTGTTCTTAAGGGGAGGGGTCAGGGCTGCCGGGGAATGGGCCCCAGCCCACAAAATGGCTGGGATATGCTTCACAGGGGGGAATGCACTGGGACAACCGATCTCAGTGATCACGGGTAGGAGGAGGAGTTACACTAAGACCAGACCATGTCATTACAGAGGAGGCAGGTTTAGTCGTTGTCTGAGGACTATCCCTGCCTCTGGGTCTGGTCCTGACCGGATGAATACTAGAATCAGCAAGGGATACCCACATGACCTGAAAGTGTTGCTGTGCAATGCCAGGTCAATGATTCATAAGACCACTGCCATCCATGACTTGATCATGGATGGAGGACTTGACCTGGCATGTGTAACAGAGACTTGGTTGGATGAAGCAGATGGGCCTGTCCTTGCCGCTGCTTGTCCACCAGGTTTCTCTTACGCACAGCAACCCAGGTCATGTGGGCGGGGAGGGGGGGTTGCAGTGATTTTTAGGAAGTCATTAGTTTGCACCACGCGTCCTATTGGGAAGACCCAGTTTTCTGAGTGCATGTTCTGGAAGTTGGGCAATAGGGGCATTATAGGATTCCTTTTGGTGTACCGACCTCCCCGCTGCACCAAGGATTCCCTGCCCGAGCTGCTTCAGGTCGTGGCGGATGTTCTCCTGGAGACACCTAGCTTGGTCGTCCTAGGGGATTTTAACATCCATGCCGACACGACCTTACAAGGGGCCGCTTGGGACTTCGTGGAAAGCATGGCCTCCATGGGGCTGTCCCTGAATAAGTCTGGCCCAACCCATAGCCGCGGACATGCCTTGGACCTGGTGTTTACCTCTACGGATGTTGGTGATCTGACACTAAGTAAAAGCGAAACGAAAGAAGTGCCATGGTCAGACCACTTCCTGGTGCAACTGGACTTCTCTGCGACCCATCCCCTCTGCAGGGAGGTGGGACCGATTCGGATGGTCCGCCCCCGCCACTTAATGGATCCAAATGGTTTCCAGAGAGTGGTTGGGGATGCTTTATCCCATGTTGATGGCCTTTCAGCTGATTCCCTGGTGGCCCGCTGGAATGTGGAGTTAACCAGGGCTATTGACTGTTTGGCTCTGAAGCGCCCTCTCCGATTGCATGAAGCCCGGAGAGCCCCGTGGTTTTCCACGGATCTGAGGGCAATGAAACAATCGTTGAGACGGCTAGAGCGCCGGTGGCGGATAACTCATTCTGAATCTGACCGGACACGGGTTAGAGCTCAACGTCGAGCCTACCAAGTGGCGATAGCGACGGCGAAGAAGACTTTCTTCACCGCCTCTATTGCATCTGCAGAAAACAGCAGCAGGAGACTCTTTCAGGTGGTTCGCAATTTAGCGGAACCACCTGTAACATCGGGGCCCAGTACGGGCCACATGTTCTCCTGCAATGATTTTGCAAATTTTTTTGCAGATAAAATCGCTCAGATTCGGGAAGAAGTAGACTCCACCGTGGGAGCAGGGCCGGGGCGGGAGAGTGCTAGAGTCCTGTCTGGTCAAGTTGTGTGGGATCAATTTCAATCTGTTACCTCCGAGGATGTGGACAGGCTGCTTGGATGAGTGAAGCCAACCACCTGTCTCCTGGATCCTTGCCCATCCTGGCTTATAAAAGCTAGCCGGGAAGGACTGAGCGATGGGCTTCGTGGGGTGGTGAATGCTTCCCTCCGTGAGGGAGCCTTCCCAGACCCGCTGAAAGAGGCGGTTATTAAACCGCTTCTTAAAAAACCATCTTTAGATGCGGCCACGATGGCCAATTATCGCCCAGTCTCAAACCTTCCATTCTTGGGCAAGGTGATTGAGCGAGTGGTTGCTGAACAACTCCAGGCATGCCTGGAAGAAGCGGACCATTTGGATCCCTTCCAGTCGGGATTCAGGCCTCATCATGGGACTGAAACTGCCTTGGTCGCACTGGTTGATGATCTCCGGCGGGCTAGGGACAAAGGTGAGAGCTGTTTCCTAGTTCTGCTGGATCTCTCAGCGGCATTTGATACCATCGACCATGACATCCTTCTGGACCGTCTTGAGGGGCTGGGAGCTGGGGGCACTGTCATACAGTGGTTCCGCTCCTTCCTCCTGGGCCGTGTTCAGAAAGTGGTGGTGGGGGATGAGTGTTCAGACCCCTGGCCGCTCACTTGTGGGGTGCCTCAGGGTTCTGTCCTCTCCCCCATGCTTTTCAACATCTACATGCAGCCGCTGGGAGGGATCATCAGGAGGTTTGGGCTGGGTGTTCATCAGTATGCAGATGATACCCAGCTCTACCTCTCTTTTAAATCAGAACCAGTGAAGGCGGTAAAGGTCCTGTGTGAGTGTCTGGAAGCGGTTGGAGGATGGATGGCGGCTAACAGATTGAGGTTGAATCCTGACAAGACAGAAGTATTGTTTTTGGGGGACAAGAGGCGGGCAGGTGTGGAGGATTCCCTGGTCCTGAATGGGGTAACTGTGCCCCTGAAGGACCAGGTGCGCAGCCTGGGAGTCATTTTGGACTCACAGCTGTCCATGGAGGCACAGGTCAAATCTATATCCAGGGCAGCTGTTTACCAGCTCCATCTGGTACGTAGGCTGAGACCCTATCTGCCTGCGGTCTGTCTCGCCAGAGTGGTACATGCTCTGGTTATCTCCCGCTTGGACTACTGCAATGCGCTCTACGTGGGGCTACCTTTGAAGGTGACCCGGAAACTACAACTAATCCAGAATGCGGCAGCTAGATTGGTGACTGGGAGCGGCCGCCGAGACCATATAACACCGGTCTTGAAAGACCTACATTGGCTCCCAGTACGTTTCCGAGCACAATTCAAAGTGTTGGTGCTGACCTTTAAAGCCCTAAATGGCCTCGGTCCAGTATATCTGAAGGAGCGTCTCCTCCCCCATCGTTCTGCCCGGACACTGAGGTCCAGCTCCGAGGGCCTTCTGGCGGTTCCCTCACTGCGAGAGGCCAAGTTGCAGGGAACCAGGCAGAGGGCCTTCTCGGTGGTGGCGCCCGCCCTGTGGAATGCCCTCCCATCGGATGTCAAGGCGATGGACAACTACCTGACATTCAGAAGACATCTGAAGGCAGCCCTGTTCAGGGAAGTTTTTAATATGTGACATTTTAGTGTATTTTTTATCTCTGTTGGAAGCCGCCCAGAGTGGCTGGGGAAACCCAGCCAGATAGGCGGGGTACAAATAATAAATTATTATTATTATTATTAACTTTTTGGTGCCTGCTAAAAACATTCCTTTTTAAACAATCCTACCCAGATGCTTAGAAAGTTTAGGTAATTTTTATGTGTTTTAGTCTTTTAATTTTTGTATGTTTTAAAGTAGGGTTGTATTTTTTTGTTTTACTGTTATTATCTTTTGTGAACCACTTTGAGGTATTTTTTTACAACTGAGTGGTGTATATATTGTATGAAATAAATAAATTCCACACACTGATACTGGAATAATTTCACAGCGAAAGACACAGGAAGTTTAAATATAGGGCTAAATATAGTTGTAATTTCCAGTACATACAGAGAAAGTATAGAGTGGCCTATAAAAAGTGGAGGCAGTGGTAGTGGTAGCTCAGAACAATTCTGGTAAGGAAAAGGCATGTCACCAGATGCTGAAAGATATGGTTCTGCAAATACAAAATTGTTCAGCATTGGTTCTGAATGCCAAGTGCTCCTTTCACCATTGACTTTCCTGCAGTACTTAATGAGTGCCATAGATAAACAGATAAAAAATCAATTGCTTGCTTTGGTAACGTTTCAAGCACTTAAAGATTTCAAGCAGACACCAGACTGCTTATGAAAAGCATGCCTTTGTGAGGCATCATTCATAATGAGGGTTAAGCAAAAGTTGGTTGCCCCACCCACTTGATATTAAAAAGGAGGGGGTGGGAGGAGGAATAGGACTGCCTGAAAACTAGTTTCCATAATTTATATTATGAACATTTCCACTAGGGAGCTGCTATCTCATCTGTACTTACAGATACATTTAAGAAAATGGATCCTCCAACTCCTCTCTCCTGGACAATTGACAGGTCTTGGATCAGATGAGTCGCAATTCTCCTGTCTTCAATTAAAATACACCTTTGGGTTTATTATCACACAATTGCTCCCTGGGAAATTTATAACTCCTCTTTTCTGTTGTATACCCCTCATGTCCATCCCCTTGGGCTTTTATTTTCTTCTGCCCATGTGACTATTACCATCCCCATCTATCAATATGTGCCTCTTGATTTTCTGGAGGTGATCCTAGGGCTGCCAAATTGTGTGCCGTATGCAGCCATGTGTCTGGAAACTGGCCAAGGGCTTTTGGAAAACAAAGCATGACTCATAACTATAAAATTCTGGCTCCGCCTATATTTCAAGTCCAACCCAACTTCTTTAACTTTCTATATGCTGGCGGAATCCCACCACTCCAAATGGTTAGCTCACATTGAGAGCAAAATCAGAACCTGTGGCCTATCACTCAAGTCACTGCTGATGCTCCCACAATTGGAAGCATTCCAGACAATCAAGCATAGAATTCTAGAGATTGAATTCCAAACCACTAGCAGTGCAGCCAAAAAACCCTGTTCCCCATTGGGGTTGGGAATTCCACCTTCGTTTGACCAGGATACTCCATATTTAAATCACCTTTAGGATCCCCATCTACACAGAGCTCTTTACCTTGCAAGATTCAATGTTTTGCAAGGTAGGTCCTCGAAAACCCCATATTTTGAAAGGTACTGCTCTTGTGACACAAAACAGGTTGAATCCATCACACGTTCATGTGCATAAAATCCCAACAGTGGCCAGAGTAGAGGACACAAACACACACAAAAAAAGCAAAGGGAAAAAGAAGAAAGAGAAGATAAAAAGAGAAAAATTAAAAGGACTTATGATTCTCCATCTGTCAGTTACATATAAAAAGATTATTCAAAGTATTCACTCCAGGATAACATCCAACTGTTCCTTCTTCTGCTAAGTGATATTTGGGGAACTACCGTATTTTTCGCTCTATAGGACGCACCAGACGATAAGACGCACCTAGGTTTTTTTTTGGGGGGGGGGTGGAAACAAGAAAAAAAAATTCTGAATCCCAGAAGCCAGAACAGCAAGAGGGATCTGGCTTCTGGGATAGCCCCTTGCTGTTCTGGCTTCTGGGATAGCCACTGATGCCTCTCCCGGGCTGCGCGCGGGTAAGCTGCCCTCTGTACCTTCCCCCATCTCCAGCAAGAACTGTGCGCTTTTTATTTTATTTTATTTTATTTTATTTTATTTTATTTTATTTTATTTTATTTTATTTTATTTTATTTTATTTTATTTTATTTTATTTTATTTTATTTTATTTTATTTTATTTTATTTTATTTATTTTATTTTATTTTATTTATTTTATTTTATTGCTTTTATTTTATTTTATTTTTATTTTATTTTATTTTAATTGCTTTTATTTTACACGGTTACTATTGCATTGGGGCCAAAAGTGCTGAGTGCTTAAAGGATCTTTCCGCATTTCTTCTCTAAATGCTGAGTGCCTACATTCAGCAGCGGGGATCAGTGCCTAGGGCAGAGGAAGCTCTTTGCTGATATCTTTGACTTTTACGATAAAATAAAAATAATAAATAAATATTAATAATTATATTGTAGCCTTATTGGAGTTCACCGATTGGGTCTGCGTTGCTCCGGGACAGGAGGAAGGAAGTCAAAATGACACCGAGGTTGGTTCAAAGAAAGAGTTTATTCTGCTCTCCGGATAGCAGAAGGCACCTGCGTGGTGAGTCCACAGCAAGTACAAAGAAATGACAAGTTTCATGCAGTATTTATAGCCTCCAGGCACCCTCTCCCTCCTTCCAACCACGTCAGCCTATGTATGCAGGTTGACATCACATATGTTCCTGCTCTGGTACTCTCAACCATAAAAGGGATTTCCTTCCTGCACTTCTGACCATAAAAGGATATTCCTGTTCCTACTCCTATCTTGGAGCAAAAGGTCACTACTTCCGAGAACATGCTCTGGCGTTAGTCCCAGACTTGGGTCTCCCCGTCATTTGTGGTCAGAACATAAGATATGTCTGTGTCTGTTCTACTGGTAAAGTCAAGGCCAGTCTTGCCATCAAACTGATAACGGAGAGAGCTGTGTTCTTGTTTTGCATTTGCTCAACACCTAAAGTTTATGCATTTTAGCTAAGCAGAAATGGGGATTTTAGTGCAGTTTAAAAATGCCTGCACAGTCAGTTTTGGGTTTGGGAAACCCATTCCTTCAATATAATAATAAACAAATAATAAATAAATAAATTAAATTAATTAATTAATAAACAAACAAATAAATAATTTTTTTTAAAAAAATTAATTAAGTGAATTAAGTGAGTAGACTAAAGCAAGTGTTGTTAATACTGAACTAGGCCCAGCTAGCTTTTCCGGATTAAAGCAACAGCTGAGCCAGTGTTGATAATACTGAACTAGGTGCAGTTAGTTTCTCCAGATTAAAGTGCAGCTAAGCTAGTGCCGATAATACTGAACCAGGTCCGACTAGCCTTTCTCGATTTAAGTGGGGGCTAGCCAGTGTCGATAATACAGAATTGTGCGCAGCCTATAGGCTGTGGGTTTGATAGGAGTAGGGGCTAGTGGTTGCTCTTTAATTAGCATAGACTATACCGAACTACCTCCCCTAGACTCAGAGTTATACAAGGTCAGCTTCAGCACTACGGATTGGTCACACTTCGCTGTAGGCATTGTTCTCGGAGGCGCAAGATAGTGTGCAGCTCCGCACAGGCCGGTCAGCACTAAACTAGTAGCCAATTAATTTCCGCGGTACCTTGGGCATTACAGAATAGAAATGGCTTCCGGTGGGGACCAGCAGGCATCCTCTTCCGGCAATCAGCTGCCACCTACCACAGGCAATGGGGGAGCACAAATACCGGCTATGCCCTGTGACCCTCAAGCATTTGCCCAATTTTTCATGGCTTTTGAAACATTTTACAGGCAGTGTAGGCCTAGGGGAGCACTGGCGCTTCCAGCTCCGGAGCCATCGCAGGAGGTGATACCCGATACCCCCCCTAGTTATCAGGGGCAGGGGCTGCAAGATATTCCAGCCATTGCGGGGAGCAGCGCCCAGTCATAAACAGCAAACGTAGGTCGCCCCAATACCCATGCCCAGGCAGCCATCGCTAAGAAAGCCAGCCAAAGTATTGGTAAAGGTAAAGCACCTGCTAAAGGTCCCGCCAAAGGGAAGGCTACTGCAAAAGGTGCCAACAGCAACGCCTTGTCACAGGTTGTAGATATTTCTAGTGCCTTTCAGGAACTGCAGCCCCAACACAGCTCTACCGAGGACAGTGCGGGTTCCGGCGAGGAGGAGGAGCAGGTGGACCCCCAGAGTGCGCAGCCAGCGGCTGGGGCGAACCCAGCCAACGTTGAGACTCAAGGGGGAAAAAGAAAATCTAAGAAGAAGCACATGTCAGCAAAGAAGAAAAGAAGTAAGCAGTCCGAGACAGAGGACGAGTCAGGTACGTCATCCTCGGATTCTGATGGTGAGGCTCCCATGGATGGTTACTGGGGTTTTGGTGAAGGGAATCACGGGATTCCACTTTGGGCGCACGAAAGGAGGGCCAATTCCCATCGTAAGACCTTTAATGGAGTGCTAGATTGGAAAGATGGGGCGTTGGTCGAAGATGTAAAGGTTGCCACCAATCAGTCCACTGATTTTATATTGGGTAACCATTTGTCCCAGAAGAAGAGGAATAAGATCCTCAATGGGGACTACGTTGACATGTTTACCCTTCTCCCCCCCCCCCACTAAGCTAATGGGGAAAGGCGAAAAGAGGCGCTCTTTTGGTAAGCGGAGGTACAGGACGCCTAGGGCGGAGCGCACCTTCGAGAATTGGTTGGATGGGTACCAGGTTTTTATGGGAGCTGTTTGCGCTGCTTATCCGCGTCGCTCCATGGATTTGGTTGCTTATCTGGCTCATGTAAGGAGGGCACACACGCTCGCAGGCGAAAATGCTGCTTTAACGTATGATGAGAATTTTCGTAGAAATGCTTCCCTCCTTCCTTCCACATGTTGGGACCTGAGGGATCCTAACTACTGGGGTGAGGACGTTAATCCCTACATTGAAAAGAAAAACCTGGAACCAACGAAGGAGGGTAAGACTGAGACAAAGCGGCGCCGCCTGTGCTGGTAGTTCAGTAGGGGTGTATGCTCTCGCCCCTCCTGTAAGTACCTGCATGAGTGCGAGCAGTGTTGGGGGAACCATCCCGCCTCTGCGTGCTTCAAGAATAAACAGCAGCCCTTTCAAGGGGGCAGGGGGCACTTCCACAACAACACCAGGGGTGCCCCCGGTTCCACCCACCAGGGACCTGGTAACCGTCAGTAACTTGCATTTGGGGATGGCCTCCTCTCCTATCCGTCTTCAGCCGCTCAAAGTTATGCTTGATCAATACCCCGATCGGACAGCAGCTCAATACCTTTGGGAGGGGTTCTCTATGGGTTTCAGGATCCCCGTGGCTTTCCCACCTAACACCGGGGATCCGCAAAATCAAAAATCGGTTAGGGAAAGGCCAGAGATAGTTAGAAAAAAGATAAAAAAAGAGATCAGGGCGGGTAGAGTAGCAGGCCCCTTTCCCACCCCTCCCTTTGAAGGAGTGCATCTATCCCCCCTGGGCATCGTTCCAAAGAAGACCCCGGGTGAATTCCGCATGATCCACAACCTCTCTTATCCTAGAGGAGGCTCAGTCAATGATGCGATTCCCCAGGAGCTTTGCACGGTGAAATACGCCTCCTTCGACCAGGCGGTTAGGATGATCCGCAGATTTGGCCAAGGGGCACTTCTTGCCAAATGTGATATTGAGTTGGCGTTCCGCCTTCTACCCGTCCATCCAGACGACTTTCGCTGGTTGGGCTTTAGATTTGAGGGGGCGTATTTCATCGACAAAGCAATGCCTATGGGCTGCTCCGTGGCTTGCTCAGCCCTCGAGTCTTTCAGTACTTTTCTCGATTGGGCCTTACGGTTCAGGACGGGGTCTTCGGGCGTGTCGATTTACCTGGATGATTTTATTTTGGTGGCAGATAACAGACAACGATGTTCTGCCCTCTTGGAGGCTTTCACAGCCTTGGCCGGGGAGCTAGGGGTTCCCCTGGCCGCTGAGAAAACGGAGGGTCCTGCCACGTCCATTGTTTATCTCGGCATTCAGCTAGACACTGTGGCCCAAACATCCAGGTTACCCAGTGAAAAACTGGTCGCCCTTAAGGCATTGATCCAACAGCTTCTGCTGCTAAGGAAGGTTACTCTAAGGCAAATCCAATCCCTGCTAGGACATCTAAACTTCGTGTGTAGGGTAGTGGTGCCAGGTCGCCCCTTTTGCGGCCGCCTGGCCAGATTGTCGCCAGGTCTCAGGGCACCACAGCATAGGGTGCGCCTCTCCAAAGAAGTTAAGGCGGACTTGGGTGTTTGGCTACAATTCCTCGACAAGTACAACGGTATATCCTTATGGCAGGATTCCTTGGCACTCAATGCGGACTTCCAAGTCCAGTCAGATGCGGCAGGCTCTTTGGGTTTTGGAGTTTATTTCAGGGGCCAGTGGTGTGCCCAAAGGTGGCCCGCAGACTGGCAGGGCCAGCCCATCACTCGCGACCTTACATTTTTGGAATTTTTCCCTATTGTAGTGGCAGTACATCTGTGGACGGAGCAGTTCCGTAATCATAGGGTTTGTTTCAACACAGATAACCAGGCAGTAGTAGTGGTTCTGTCCAGACAGTCCGCGCGTTCCACCAGAGTGGGAAACCTGTTATGGTCCTTCGTCCTCCTGTGTCTTGAGCAGAATATATATTTTTCAGCCAAATTCGTACCTGGTATCAATAATGACATCGCGGATGCTCTGTCTCGCTTTCAGATGGAGCGCTTCCGCTCATTAGCGCCGGATGCAGAACAATCATTGATGCCTTTCCCGGAGCATCTCTGGAGTCTTGGGAGCAGGAAGTGATGAAGGGAGTATTCGGTGCAGTCGCCCCTTCCACAATGAGATCTTACAAGAAAGCGTGGGCTGACTTCTTAAAGTTCCGCAACAGAATGCACAGCTCGAGGCAGAACGCTATTCCCTCAACGAGGGAGGTCCTTCACTACTTGGCCCATCTGAAGGAGCTAGGCAGGGCACCAAAGACTCTCAATATTCAGTCTCCTGGGATCTCATATTTTTGTAAAACCTTTTTCGCCACCGACCCGTGCGCCAAATTTATAGTGCGTAAGACCTTGGAAGGTTGGCGCCGGATCCAGCCCCCCAGCTCGGACAAGAGGAGGCCAATAACTTATGATATTCTGACCCAGATACACAAAAAATTACGTGCAATATGCTGGTCGAAATATGAAGCTCGCCTATTTTCCGCTGCTTATTCCATAGCCTTCTTTGGTGCTCTCCGCATAGGGGAGTTAGTTTGTGAGGGGGGGTTACCCACTGCCAAAGGGGCATCCTCTTAAGTGATCTGACCCTATCTGGGAGCGACCTGTTAGTTCAAGTACGGCGCTCCAAGACGGACCAACAGGGTAGGGGTGCCCTCATTCGGTTACCAGCAGCACAAGGCAGGGGTCCCTGCCCTGTGAGGGATACAAGGCATTTCCTATACTTAAGACCCAGCGGCCCTGGCCCCCTTTTTATTCACGCGGATGGATCATTGTTAGCTAGACACCAGTTTACACGGGTGATGCGCAGGGCGTTGGCAGCATGCGGGTTGCCCGTGGCCGAATTTGCGGCTCACTCCTTTCGGATCGGGGCCGCCACCACGGCTGTCCACCTCGGGCTCTCCGCGGAGAGAATAAAGGATCTGGGGCGGTGGAAATCTAATGCTTACAGGGCTTACGTAAGAAAGAATCTATGACTAGCCGTTGTTCCCCTGACCTTGGTTTTTCTTTCTATTTGCTTTTCAGAGTGCAGGAAGGTACGCATTTGGTTGGTGGGCCACAGTATTGTGCATTGGGCCAGGAATCGTGCCATGACTACCGGGTTGGGGCAAAACTTGAACTTGCCTGCTAATGTCGAGCTGGCGTGGATAGCGCGAAGAGGGATGCGCTGGAGCGAATTCAAGCCAGCTGTGTTGGCGAGAGCCGCCTTTGAGGGCCCCCGGATGCTTTGGTTATCCAGTTAGGGGAAAACGACCTAGCATACCGCAAAGCTATTGACTTGAGATGGAACATCTTTGACGATCTGGCTGAGCTGATGGCAGTCTATCCCAACATTACCATATTGTGGTCCTCGTTGCTGGAGAGGAGGACATGGAGGGATTGTTTGAGCCCGGTCAGAATCAATAAAGCAAGAAAGGTTTTGCAGCGGGCCGTGGAACGTAGAGTGGCGGCGCTGGGCGGGTGCACCATTGGCCACCCAAACATCCAGTACAGCAACGAGGCCCTCTACAGATGGGATGGCGTGCATCTGTCAGATGCTGGAAACGATATTTGGCTGGGGGACATCATAGCAGGGATTAGGAATTGGTTACAGGTTTGAAGGTATTGGCGACGAGCCTTGCTCGAGTGGCGGTTAGGCATTGGCAGGGGTCAATTGTTATGCAAATGCAGGGGGGGGAAAGGAAGCGCCATCACCTTCCCCAATGGAAAGGGTAGTCCAGTAGAGGACTCCGGGGGGCGTTGCCTTGTCCGAAGCCTAGGGAGGTCAGGGCCCCCAGCACGCCCCCGAGCGGTGACACCCGTGGGATCCTAGTTGGCGTACTTCAACAGGACTCCCACGGCTTGTGGACAACCCTTCCCGGTTTCCATGCCAGGTAGTCGATAGGAGCCAATGCCTAAGGCCAATACCTTCCAATTCTGTAATCAATAAAGTTGTGGCCTTTTTATGCCCATTAACCTTACATAATGTGTCCAGTGTTTTCATTTCTCTGGGGGGAGGGGACTTGCCACGCAAAAAACCCTGTTCCCCATTGGGGTTGGGAATTCCACCTTCGTTTGGCCAGGATACTCCATATTTAAATCACCTTTAAGATCCCCATCTACACAGAGCTCTTTACCTTGCAAGATTCAATGTTTTGCCCTCTGCAGTTTTGCAAGGTAGGTCCTCGAAAACCCCATATTTTGAAAGGTACTGCTCTTGTGACACAAAACAGGTTGAATCCATCACACGTTCATGTGCATAAAATCCCAACAGTGGCCAGAGTAGAGGACACAAACACACACAAAAAAAGCAAAGGGAAAAAGAAGAAAGAGAAGATAAAAAGAGAAAAATTAAAAGGACTTATGATTCTCCATCTGTCAGTTAAATATAAAAAGATTATTCAAAGTATTCACTCCAGGATAACATCCAACTGTTCCTTCTTCTGCTAAGTGATATTTGGGGAACTACCGTATTTTTCGCTCTATAGGACGCACCAGACGATAAGACGCACCTAGGTTTTTTTTTGGGGGGGGGGGTGGAAACAAGAAAAAAAAATTCTGAATCCCAGAAGCCAGAACAGCAAGAGGGATCTGGCTTCTGGGATAGCCCCTTGCTGTTCTGGCTTCTGGGATAGCCACTGATGCCTCTCCCGGGCAGTGGGATGAAGGCTCCCCCTGCCTGGAAGAGGCTGCGCGCGGGTAAGCTGCCCTCTGTACCTTCCCCCATCTCCAGCAAGAACTGTGCGCTCTTTAAAGGGAGCGCGATTCTTGGAGGCTTTTCTGGGAGGTGGGGGAAGGGACAGAGCCCCCCACTTCCCACAAGAGCTGCGTGAAGCCTCCCAGGGCAGCGGAAAGCTTTCGTCTCGCTGCCCTACGGAGGCTTCGCAGGGGCTATCCAAAAGCCAGAATAGCTAGAGGGAGCGCTGCACAGCGCTCCCTCTAGCTGTACTAGCTTCGTGCGAAGCCTCCGCAGGGCGTGGGGAGCCTTCATCCCTGTGTCCTGCGGAGGCTTCTGGGATACCCCACAAAGCCTCCGCAGGGCAGCGGGATGCGCAGCAAAGCCCGAAGCTTGAACAGCGAGACGGAGCGCTCTGCAGCGCACTGTCTCGCTGTTCTGGCTTCTGGGGCAGCCCATGAAGCCTCCGCAGGGCAGTGGGATGAAGGCACCCCACTGCCCTGTGGAGGCTTTGCGCATTTAAGCCCGAAGCTAGAACAGCGAGACGGAGCGCTGTGCAGCGCTCCCTCTCCCTGTTCTGGCTTCTGGCTTAGCCGCACAGCCTGCATTCGCTCCATAAGACGCACACACATTTTCCCTTACTTTTTATTTTTATTTTTTTTATAAATATTTATTAAGATTTTCCAATTTTATGCACAAAGAAAAACAATAGACACAAAAGCAAAAAATACACATTTAAAACAAAGCAAAACAAATATAATTCCCAATTCTTATTTCCATTACCTTATATCCCGGACCTCCTCTCACCTCCCCCTTTTGTATTCCAATTCAAATTCTTAATTCAGCAAAATCCTTATTGCAGCATTGATATAACTTATTTTAACTTATTATTCCACCTTTACATTACAGCTGGTAACCGTTTAATTTCTGTCCAACATCATTCTAGCATTCATTAATTTTGCAATATTTCTGTAAATAGTCTTTAAATTTCCTCCAATCTTCTTCTGCTGACTCTTTCCCCTGGTCTCAGATTCTGCCGATCATTTCTGCCAGTCCCATGTATTCGATCATCTTCATCTGCCATTCCTCCAGAGTGGGTAAATCTTGTGTCTTCCAGTATTTTGCGATGAGAATTCTTGCTGCTGTTGTCGCGTACATAAAAAATGTTCTGTCCTTCTTTAGCACCAATTGGCCAACCATGCCCAGAAGAAAGGCCTCTGTTTTTTTCAAGAAGGTGTACTTAAGTACCTTTTTCAATTCATTATAAATCATTTCCCAAAAGGCCTTAATCCTTGGGCACGTCCACCAAAGGTGAAAGAATGTACCTTCAGTCTCTTTACATTTCCAACATTTGTTATCGGGCAGATGATAAATTTTTGCAAGCTTAACTGGGGTCATGTACCACCTATAAATCATTTTCATAATATTCTCTCTTAAGGCATTACATGCCGTAAATTTCAAACCGGTGGTCCATAACTGTTCCCAGTCAGCAAACATAATGCTATGTCCAACAACTTGTGCCCATTTAATCATAGCAGACTTCACCGTTTCATCCTGAGTATTCCATTTCAACAGCAAGTTATACATCTTTGACAAATTCTTTGTTTTAGGTTCTAACAATTCTGTTTCTAATTTTGATTTTTCCACCTGGAATCCAATTTTTTTATCCAATTTATAAACCTCCATTATCTGATAATAATGAAGCCAGTCTCGTACTTTACTTTTTAGTTTCTCAAAACTCTGCAATTTCAATTTGTCTCCCTCTTGTTCCAAAATCTCACAATATTTTGGCCATTTGGACTCCATATTAAGTCTTTTGAAAGCTTTAGCTTCCATTGGTGACAACCACCTTGGGGTTTTATTTTCCAATAAATCTTTGTATCTTATCCAAACATTGAACAATGCTTTCCTGACAATATGATTTTTAAATGCTTTATGAACCTTAACCTTGTCATACCACAAATATGCATGCCACCCGAAAGCATTATTAAAACCTTCCAAATCCAAAATGTCTGTGTTCTCCAGAAGCAGCCAGTCTTTCAACCAGCAAAAAGCTGCTGATTCGTAGTAAAGTTTGAAGTCCGGCAGGGCAAACCCCCCCCTTTCCTTTACATCAGTTAAAATCTTAAATTTTATTCTGGGCTTTTTGCCCTGCCAGACAAATCTAGAGATATCTTTCTGCCACTTCTTGAAACAGTCCATCTTGTCCACAATTTGCAGTGTTTGAAACAAAAATAACATTCTAGGCAATACATTCATTTTTATAGCTGCAATTCGGCCCAACAAGGAAAGCTTCAAATTTGACCATATTTCTAAATCTCTTTTCACTTCTGACCAGCATTTTTCATAATTGTCTTTAAATAAATTCACATTTTTCGCTGTCATCTTAATCCCCAAATATTTCACTTTCTTAACCACAATCAAACCAGTCTCATTCTGAAACCTTTCTTTTTCCATTGATGTTAAATTTTTCTCTAAAACTTTAGTTTTTGACTTGTTCAGTTTAAATCCTGCTACTTGACCAAATTCCTTAATTAAGTCTAAAACCCTTTTCGTACTAGATTCTGGCTCCTGTAATGTCAAAACCAAATCATCTGCAAATGCTCTCAATTTATACTGTTTGGCTCCGACCTGTATCCCTTTGACCAACTGGTCTTTCCTAATCATGTTCAGCAAAACCTCCAAGACCGATATAAAAAGCAATGGGGAAATTGGGCACCCCTGTCGTGTCCCTTTTTCTATCTTAAATTCATCCATAACCACATTATTTACAATTAATTTTGCTTTTTGTTCCGAATAAATTGCGCCTATACCATTTTCAAACCCTTGCCCTACCCCCATCCCCTGTAAATTCTTTTTCATAAAACTCCAGGAAATATTGTCAAAGGCTTTCTCCGCGTCCACAAATATAAAAACTGCTTTCGTGTTTATATTCACTTCTAATTTTTCCAAAATGTCAATTATATTCCTCAAATTATCAGATAGATGCCTTCCCGGGAGAAAGCCCGCCTGGTCTTTATGAATCTCATCCATCAAAACTTTTTTCAATCTTCTAGCCAAAATATCAGCAAAAATTTTGTAATCCACATTTAATCCCTTACTTTTTAGGAGGGAAAAGGAGCGTCTTATAGAGCGAAAAATACGGTAGTTGAAAAGTTTCTCTACTCCCAAAGACGGTAATAAAATGATATACTCAGATATTGATTGAATTTTGTATTTGTGACAATCCTAGAAAGTAACAATAATTGTTACAGATATGTGATGTAACAATCACACATCCAGCAACGGAGGAGTGAAATGCTAACATCCTCCCCCTTTTCAGGTAACCGTTGCTGCATTTGCTAACGCAGCCATACACAATCAAACATACAGTTGTCGTACACATAACAGACTCCTGCAGTGCTCCCCCCCAACCTGTGGGGCCACTTGCAACTGGTCTGGCCTTGTGCATGACCATCTTGCCCTTCATGGCCTTTAGCCATGCCTCAGCATCCTTTGAGGGCACACTCTGTACCTCTTGGAAGCTTTTAGGTTCAAAAATCTGTTCTGAGCTACTAACAACAGCTATATTTGCAGTAGCTGTTTTGGCAAACTCCTGAGCAAACCACTTAGGTTGTTTGGCCTATGTGGCCCTTTCACTTCTGTGTATGATACGCAAGTCTTCCAGACTGGGCATCTCCTCTTTAGGAGAATAGTGACCTATTGTGAACTGTGGTTCCTCCAATTCTCGCTCAGACTGTTCAGATGGTCTGAGAGATGCTTGTGCACTTTTGGGACATGGGTGGCACTGTGGTCTAAACCACTGAGCCTAGGGCTTGCCAATCAGAAGGTCGGCGGTTCGAATCCCTGTGACGGGGTGAGCTCCCGTTGTTCAGTCCCAGCTCCTGCCAACCTAGCAGTTTGAAAGCATGTCAAAGTTCAAGTAGATAAATAGGTACCGCTCCGGCGGGAAGGTAAACGGCGTTTCCATGCACTGCTCTGGTTTCGTCAGAAGCGGCTTAGTCATGCTGGTCACATGACCCGGAAAAACTGTCTGCGGACAAACGTTGGCTCCCTCGGCCAGTAAAGCGAGATGAGCGCTGCAACCCCTGAGTTGTTCGCAACTGGGCTTAACTGTCAGGGGTCCTTTACCTTTACCTTTTTATATCAGTAGAACTCACATCTGCACTGTCACTGTCACTGCTGTCAGCAGACTCAGTATCTGAGCCATTAGCAGAAATGGGGTAGCTTTGGAAAATGCCCACATTGTCTCCACATTTTTCATTGTACACGACACACCTGGTTAGCCTTACCTCTTTGGTATCAGACATTAGTACTCTGTAGGAGCCTTTTTCGTAACCTAGGAAAATACCACGCAAACCACGTTGCTGCATTTGCTAACACAGTCAAACATACAGTTGTCATACCCATAACAGACTCCTGTAGTTCTTTTCCCGTATGTGGGACCACTTGCAACTGGTCTGGCCTTGTGCCTGGCCATCTTGCGCTTCTGCTCAGTCAGTTTTATAGACCCAACGACTATCAAGAAGCTTCATACCTGGGTTTATCGGGACTAGTTCCCAAGTCTTGTTCCTTTCTAAGGAATCAAGTTCAGCCTTCCTGGCCTTTAGCCATGGCTCAGCATCCTTTAAGGACACACTCTGTACCTCTTGGAAGCTTTTATGTTCAAAACTTGTTCTGAGCCGCTAGCAACAGCTATATTTGCAGTAGCTGTTTTAGCAAACTCCTGAGCATACCTGGTGGGTGGCTTACCCTTAGTAGCTCTTTCAGATCTGCGTATGAGACGCAAGTCTTCCAGACTAGGCTTTTCCTCTTTAGGAGAATAGTGACCTATTGTGAACAGTGGTTCCTCCAATTCTCGATCAGACTGTTCAGATGGTCTGAAAGATGCTTGTGCGCTTTTGTAGTCCACTGTATCAGTATAACTCACATCTGCGCTATCACTGTCACTGTCATCATCAGATTCAGTATCTGAACCGGCAGAAATGGGATAGCTTTGGAAAATGCCCACATTATCTCCCCATTTTGCATTGTACTCAACACTTCTGGTTAGTCTTACCACCTTGGTATCAGATATTAGTACTCTATACAACCCTTTTCGTACCCTGGGAAAATACCATGCAAACCATGTTTGCTGAGCTTGTTGCTCTGTGGTGTCTGAACCCACATATCAGAACCAAAAATTCTAACCGACCACCTGTCTCCTTGATCCTTGCCCATCCTGGCTAATAAAAGCGAGCCGGGAAGGGCTGGGCGATGGGCTCTGCGGGGTGGTGAATGCTTCCCTCTGTGAGGGAGCCTTCCCAGACCCTCTGAAAGAGGCGGTCATTAAACCACTTCTTAAAAAACATCTTTAGACCCGGTCAATATGGCCACCTATCGCCCAGTTTCAAATCTACCATTCTTGGGCGAGGTGATTGAGCGGGTGGTTGCTGAACAACTCCAAGCACGCCTGGAGGATGCGGACCATTTGGATCCCTTCCAATCAGAATTCAGGCCTCACCATGGGACTAAAACTGCCTTGGTTGCATTGGTTGATGATCTCCGGCGGGCTAGGGACAAAGGTGAGAGCTGTTTCCTAGTTCTGCTGGATCTCTCAGAGGCCTTTGACACCATCGACCATAACATCCTTTTGGACCGTCTAGAGGGGCTGGGAACTGGGGGCACTGTTATACGGTGGTTCTGCTCCTTTCTTCTGGGCCGTGTTCAGAAAGTGGTGGTGGGGATGAGTGTTCAGACCCCTGGGCTCTCACTTGTGGGGTGCCTCAGGGTTCCGACCTCTCCCCCATGCTTTTTAATATCTATATGAAGACACTGGGAGAGATCATGAGGGGGTTTGGGCTGGGTGTTCATCAGTATGCAGATGACACCCATCTCTACCTCTCTTTTAAATCAGAACCAGTGAAGGCGGTGAAGGTCCTGTGTGAGTGCCTGGAGGCGGTTGGAGGATGGATGGCGGCTAACAGATTGAGGTAGAATCCTGACAAGACAGAAGTACTGTTTTTGGGGGACAGGGGGTGGGCGGGGTTGGGGGATTCCCTGGTCCTGAATGGGGTAACTGTGCCCCTGAAGGACCAGGTGTGCAGCCTGGGAGTCATTTTGGACTCACAGCTGTCCATGGAGGCGCAGGTTAATTCTGTGTCCAGGGCGGCTGTCTACCAGCTCCACCTGGTACGCAGGCTAAGACCCTACCTGCCCGCAGACTGTCTCACCAGAGTGGTGCATGCTCTAGTTATCTCCCACTACTGCAATATGCTCTACGTGGGGCTACCTTTGAAGGTGACCCAGAAACTACAATTAATCCAGAACGCGGCAGCTAGACTGGTGACTGGGAGTGGCCGCCGGGACCACATAACACCAGTTCTGAGAGATCTGCATTGGCTCCCCAATACGTTTCAGAGCACAATTCAAAGTGTTGGTGCTGACCTTTAAAGCCCTAAACCGGCCTCGGTCCTGTATACCTGAAGGAGCGTCTCCACCCCCATCGTTCAGCCCGGACACCGAGATCAAGTGCTGAGGGCCTTCTGGCAGTTCCCTCATTGCGAGAAGTGAGATTACAGGGAACCAGACAGAGGGCCTTCTCAGTAGTTGCGCCCACCCTGTGGAACACCCTCCCTTCAGATGTGAAGGAAATAAGCAGCTATCCTATCTTTAAAAGACATCTGAAGGCAGCCCTGTTTAGGGAAGTTTTAATATTTAATGCCCCCACCGAGGCAGGGAGACGAGGCAGGATGTTGTCAAGGTCGCTTCTCATGGGAACCAGCCAGGTTTCCGTGGTAACCAGCCCGGCAAGGGGGCCAGGCGTGGGAATGCGCAAGGCGGACGTGCTGGAGACAATGAGGATGCTTATCAGCTGACAGCCAGTCTTGCAATGTTTGAAACCAGCTCCAAGAGAGACACTGAACTTTGTTTTGTAATTGACTCCGGGGCAAACAGAAACTTGATTCCTGAGACCCCTGCTGTCGAGATGTGGAATTGCAAGGCAATTCCAGCTGGAAAAACTGTTCAGTTTGCAAATGGGGAAAAGAAAAATGTAACTAACGTTGCAAATGTCTATTTTTCTGTTTTGCAGGAGCAGGTGGAGGTTTGCACTGTACCTGGGATGCAACACTGTCTTTTATCTGTCCCTTATTTGTTGCAGAAGAGGTTTAAGGTTTGCTTTGAACATGATGTCTGCACAATCTCCAAGGGAGGGAAGCAGCTGGTCAGAGTTAAAAAGGGGCAGAATGATCTCTTTGTTCTTAAAACGCCTCTGGAAGCTGAGAGGGCACAAGCTATGCGTGCTACAGTTCCCACTCATGTTTCATGTGCATGTGCATGGCACAAGAAGACAGCCCATAGTTCTCTTGAAGAACTCCAGGTGCTACCTGAGTGCACTAAAGGCTGTAAAATTCAGGAATGTGGAAGAGCCATAAATTGTAAGGCTTGCAGAAAGGCAAAGGTAAAAGGGTGCAGTTACCCCAGGGTGGACAGGGTAACCACAAAACCTTTTGAGCTTGTTCACATAGATCTGTTGGGTCCCATGGCAGAGCCAAGTCTGGGAGGAGCCAGGTTTCTGCTAACGATGCAGGATGATTTTAGCCAGAATTCCTGGACTCATGCTCTGAAATCCAAGGGAGATGCAGCGCAACTGATTAAAAGTTGGGTTGAGGAGGTGGAACTAAGGTTCTCCACCAAGGTGCAAGCAGTCACTAGTGACCGAGGTGCAGAGTTTACTGGGTCTGCTTTGCAGATGTTCTTTCACCAGAAAGGGATACGTCACAAAGTGACTTCTCCTCAAGAGAGGGGGGTGGCAGAGCTCAGAAGTGAAGCTCTGGTTAAGGCTACACAGGTGTTGCTGTCAGACTCTGGGTTACCTCCAAGTTTTTGGATGGAGGCAATTAAGAATGTGAATTTCACCTGTAATCGGTCCTACAATTCAGTGGTAGGCGACACCCCGTTTTTCATGCTTCACGGAAGGAAACCTCAGATTCACTTCCTTCGTTCGTTTGGGTCGCCGGCATCAGTGCCAGTGCCAAAGGCTTTGCAAAAGCCAGGTGGACCCAAGTTCCAGAAAATGATCTTCTGTGGGTATGAACCAGCTTCTAAAGCATGGCAGTTTGCATATCCAGAAGGTGATCAGAGTAAGCTTCTGATCAGTAAACACGCTGAGTTCTATGAGCAGGATAGTTGGTCAAAGACTCCTGCAAGGCGTGACGTTCTCTCAGAATGCCTTTCTGATTCTGAGGAGGATGAGGGAGAGCCAGGGGCTGAACCTGTTGATGAAGACCAGGTCGATGACCAGGGTCAAGTACAGGATGGGGCGTCTCCACAGGTTGTTAAAAGAGAGCCCAAGAGGGAGCCTGTGTCTCCTGTTAGCATAATGCAGAGAATTCGAAGACGCTTTAAGTCAGAGGGGGAATCCCGTGATGCAGAGGACACACCTGCTGACAACAGTGAGTCAGAGGAAATGCCTGAGTTTGTGCCCAGGCGGTCCAGTCGCACAACGAAGGGCATTCCACCTGAGAGGTATCAGGCCACAGGGGTGTGGGTTGGTTTCGCACAGTGCGAACCTGAGAGTTGTGAGGATGTTCCTCAGGTGCCTGACGAGAACGCCAAGAGAAGGCGCAAGGCATTGGGGAAGAGATTGATCTCACAGAGGTCTGTAAAGGTACATCCACAAGTCACCTCAGGAATGGAGGGATAATAATAATAATAATAATTTATTATTTGTACCCCGCCCATCTGGCTGGGTCTCCCCAGCCACTCTGGGCGGCTTCCAACAGAGATAAAAAACACACTAAAATGTCACATATTAAAAACTTCCCTGAACAGGGCTGCCTTCAGATGTCTTCTGAATGTCAGGTAGTTGTCCATCGCCTTGACATCCGATGGGAGGGCATTCCACAGGGCGGGCGCCACCACCGAGAAGGCCCTCTGCCTGGTTCCCTGCAACTTGGCCTCTCGCAGTGAGGGAACCGCCAGAAGGCCCTCGGAGCTGGACCTCAGTGTCCGGGCAGAACGATGGGGGAGGAGACGCTCCTTCAGATATACTGGACCGAGGCCATTTAGGGCTTTAAAGGTCAGCACCAACACTTTGAATTGTGCTCGGAAACGTACTGGGAGCCAATGTAGGTCTTTCAAGACCGGTGTTATATGGTCTCGGCGGCCGCTCCCAGTCACCAGTCTAGCTGCCGCATTCTGTATTAGTTGTAGTTTCTGGGTCACCTTCAAAGGTAGCCCCATGTAGAGCGCATTGCAGTAGTCCAAGCGGGAGATAACCAGAGCATGTACCACTCTGGCGAGACAGTCCGCAGGCAGATAGGGTCTCAGCCTACGTACCAGATGGAGCTGGTAAACAGCTGCCCTGGATACAGATTTGACCTGTGCCTCCATGGACAGCTGTGAGTCCAAAATGACTCCCAGGCTGCGCACCTGGTCCTTCAGGGGCACAGTTACCGCATTCAGGACCAGGGAATCCTCCACACCTGCCCGCCTCCTGTCCCCCAAAAACAGTACTTCTGTCTTGTCAGGATTCAACCTCAATCTGTTAGCCGCCATCCATCCTCCAACCGCCTCCAGACACTCACACAGGACCTTTACTGCCTTCACTGGTTCTGATTTAAAAGAGAGGTAGAGCTGGGTATCATCTGCATACTGATGAACACCCAGCCCAAACCTCCTGATGATCGCTCCCAGCGGCTGCATGTAGATGTTGAAAAGCATGGGGGAGAGGACAGAACCCTGAGGCACCCCACAAGTGAGCGGCCAGGGGTCTGAACACTCATCCCCCACCACCACTTTCTGAACACGGCCCAGGAGGAAGGAGCGGAACCACTGTATGACAGTGCCCCCAGCTCCCAGCCCCTCAAGACGGTCCAGAAGGATGTCATGGTCGATGGTATCAAACGCCGCTGAGAGATCCAGCAGAACTAGGAAACAGCTCTCACCTTTGTCCCTAGCCCGCCGGAGATCATCAACCAGTGCGACCAAGGCAGTTTCAGTCCCATGATGAGGCCTGAATCCCGACTGGAAGGGATCCAAATGGTCCGCTTCTTCCAGGCGTGCCTGGAGTTGTTCAGCAACCACTCGCTCAATCACCTTGCCCAAGAATGGGAGGTTTGAGACTGGGCGATAATTGGCCATCGTGGCCGCATCTAAAGATGGTTTTTTAAGAAGCGGTTTAATAACCGCCTCTTTCAGGGGGTCTGGGAAGGCTCCCTCACGGAGGGAAGCATTCACCACCCCACGAAGCCCATCGCCCAGTCCTTCCCGGCTAGCTTTTATAAGCCAGGAT
This sequence comes from Podarcis erhardii, assembly GCF_964252035.2. Taxonomy (NCBI): domain Eukaryota; kingdom Metazoa; phylum Chordata; class Lepidosauria; order Squamata; family Lacertidae; genus Podarcis; species Podarcis erhardii. The sequence continues at coordinate 20,367,064 of NC_138506.1, read as the reverse complement.
GGGCAAGGATCCAGGAGACAGGTGGTTGGCTTCACTCGTCCAAGCAGCCTGTCCACATCCTCGGAGGTAACAGATTGAAATTGATCCCACACAACTTGACCAGACAGGACTCTAGCACTCTCCCGCCCCGGCCCTGCTCCCACGGTGGAGTCTACTTCTTCCTGAATCTGAGCGATTTTATCTGCAAAAAAATTTGCAAAATCATTGCAGGAGAACATGTGGCCCGTACTGGGCCCCGATGTTACAGGTGGTTCCGCTAAATTGCGAACCACCTGAAAGAGTCTCCTGCTGCTGTTTTCTGCAGATGCAATAGAGGCGGTGAAGAAAGTCTTCTTCGCCGCCGCTATCGCCACTTGGTAGGCTCGACGTTGAGCTCTAACCCGTGTCCGGTCAGATTCAGAATGAGTTATCCGCCACCGGCGCTCTAGCCGTCTCAACGATTGTTTCATTGCCCTCAGATCCGTGGAAAACCACGGGGCTCTCCGGGCTTCATGCAATCGGAGAGGGCGCTTCGGAGCCAAACAGTCAATAGCCCTGGTTAACTCCACATTCCAGCGGGCCACCAGGGAATCGGCTGAAAGGCCATCAACATGGGATAAAGCATCCCCAACCACTCTCTGGAAACCATTTGGATCCATTAAGTGGCGGGGGCGGACCATCCGAATCGGTCCCACCTCCCTGCAGAGGGGAAGGGTCGCGGAGAAGTCCAGTTGCACCAGGAAGTGATCTGACCATGGCACTTCTTTCGTTTCGCTTTTACTTAGTGTCAGATCACCAACATCCGTAGAGGTAAACACCAGGTCCAAGGCATGTCCGCGGCTATGGGTTGGGCCAGACTTATTCAGGGACAGCCCCATGGAGGCCATGCTTTCCACGAAGTCCCGAGCGGCCCCTTGTAAGGTCGTGTCGGCATGGATGTTAAAATCCCCTAGGACGACCAAGCTAGGTGTCTCCAGGAGAACATCCGCCACGACCTGAAGCAGCTCGGGCAGGGAATCCTTGGTGCAGCGGGGAGGTCGGTACACCAAAAGGAATCCTGTACTGCCCCTATTGCCCAACTTCCAGAACATGCACTCAGAAAACTGGGTCTTCCCAATAGGACGCCTGGTGCAAACTAATGACTTCCTAAAAATCACTGCGACCCCCCCTCCCCGCCCACATGACCTGGGTTGCTGTGCGTAAGAGAAACCTGGTGGACAAGCAGCGGCAAGGACAGGCCCATCTGCTTCATCCAACCAAGTCTCTGTTACACATGCCAGATCAAGTCCTCCATCCATGATCAAGTCATGGATGGCAGTGGTCTTATGAATCATTGACCTGGCATTGCACAGCAACACTTTCAGGTCATGTGGGTATCCCTTGCTGATTCTAGTATTCATCCGGTCAGGACCAGACCCAGAGGCAGGGATAGTCCTCAGACAACGACTAAACCTGCCTCCTCTGTAATGACATGGTCTGGTCTTAGCGTAACTCCTCCTCCTACCCGTGATCACTGAGATCGGTTGTCCCAGTGCATTCCCCCCTGTGAAGCATATCCCAGCCATTTTATGGGCTGGGGCCCATTCCCCGGCAGCCCTGACCCCTCCCCTTAAGAACAAAATAACCCCTTTAAGAAACAAAAAAAAAAAAAAACAAAAAAACACAAATAAGACAATATAAACAAAAAACAATAGAAATTACAAAAATTACAAAAACATAAAATCAAACAAATTCCCAGGCCCAATAAACATCCACCGCACCCCCCCCCACATACAAAAAAATCAAAATAAAAATTTTAAAACATTTTAAAAGCACTCTGCACCCCTCCGGCAGTAACAGCAACTGTTCCAGTGAGGCCCGTCAGGCCCTGCCCCAGGCCAGATGGTGAGTGGCAGGAAGGAGCAGGGCCCTCAGACACTCACATGCAGGAGAGTCCTCCTGGGCAGCAGAGTCCAGCAGTCCTTTATGAGGCTTCAGGCCCCGCCCCAGGCCAGATGGTGAGTGGCAGGAAGGAGCAGGGCCCTCAGACACTCACATGCAGGAGAGTCCTCCTGGGCAGCAGAGTCCAGCAGTCCTTTATGAGGCTTCAGGCCCCGCCCCAGGCCAGATGGTGAGTGGCAGGAAGGAGCAGGGCCCTCAGACACTCACATGCAGGAGAGTCCTCCTGGGCAGCAGAGTCCAGCAGTCCTTTATGAGGCTTCAGGCCCCGCCCCAGGCCAGATGGTGAGTGGCAGGAAGGAGCAGGGCCCTCAGACACTCACATGCAGGAGAGTCCTCCTGGGCAGCAGAGTCCAGCAGTCCTTTATGAGGCTTCAGGCCCCGCCCCAGGCCAGATGGTGAGTGGCAGGAAGGAGCAGGGCCCTCAGACACTCACATGCAGGAGAGTCCTCCTGGGCAGCAGAGTCCAGCAGTCCTTTATGAGGCTTCAGGCCCCGCCCCAGGCCAGATGGTGAGTGGCAGGAAGGAGCAGGGCCCTCAGACACTCACATGCAGGAGAGTCCTCCTGGGCAGCAGAGTCCAGCAGTCCTTTATGAGGCTTCAGGCCCCGCCCCAGGCCAGATGGTGAGTGGCAGGAAGGAGCAGGGCCCTCAGACACTCACATGCAGGAGAGTCCTCCTGGGCAGCAGAGTCCAGCAGTCCTTTATGAGGCTTCAGGCCCCGCCCCAGGCCCGATGGTGAGTGGCAGGAAGGAGCAGGGCCCTCAGACACTCACATGCAGGAGAGTCCTCCTGGGCAGCAGAGTCCAGCAGTCCTTTATGAGGCTTCAGGCCCCGCCCCAGGCCAGATGGTGAGTGGCAGGAAGGAGCAGGGCCCTCAGACACTCACATGCAGGAGAGTCCTCCTGGGCAGCAGAGTCCAGCAGTCCTTTATGAGGCTTCAGGCCCCGCCCCAGGCCCGATGGTGAGTGGCAGGAAGGAGCAGGGCCCTCAGACACTCACATGCAGGAGAGTCCTCCTGGGCAGCAGAGTCCAGCAGTCCTTTATGAGGCTTCAGGCCCCGCCCCAGGCCAGATGGTGAGTGGCAGGAAGGAGCAGGGCCCTCAGACACTCACATGCAGGAGAGAGGGAAGAGGGGGTGTGAATGTTTTCAGAACTCACAGGGTTAAAGAGTTCTGTGTGACGTCCCTCAATTCCTGTCGCGTGACTCTGAAAGAGGGAGGAGTTGTTCCTCACTGTTCCGTCTCTGCTTCCAAGGGAGACGGTAGCCATGGCTGCTAGCAGCCCAGGAGAAACCTGAGAAGTGCCGTTTTGTATTTTACTGCTGTAATAAAGACTATTATGTAAACACACAGACGTCTATGTGTGTTTGGATCTTATACACCGAGAAGCAACAGCTTTCCGCTGTGTTTACTCTGCATGTCGTGGCGAAGTGAAGAATCGGCGCAGCTTGAGGGAAACGTGCCGGACCCGGAGATCGCTGTAAGCTGGGCCTAACTGGGGTCGTAAACCAATTAGCCACGCCTTTTTTCACACAGCATAGGTGTCTTGATGCCCCAAAATCTATTATGAACACATTCTGGGCTTTTGGGTTGGTGCTTTGCATGATCAAAGCCTTTGCCTGGCTGGGCTTGACCCTTGCCTTTGGCCCCTCTGTCCTTGAAGCTCTTGGTAGCTTCCTTGGCTTTTGGGTGCTTTCTACAATCCTTTTGCAGATGCCCCTTCTCCCCGCAATTGTAGCACTGCTGTGCTTTCAAAGCTGTGGCACTTTCTGCACTCTGTGCCACCGACTGGGGTGCTTTAGAAGCAACAGCCTCCCCCTGATCATTAGCAATAGCCTTCCTGCGGTCAGACTCATTGAGCAGGACAGAGCAAACACATGAAACAGATAAATCAGCAGTTGGCAGAACAGCCAGCTGAGATGTGACAGCTGAGTAACTGTCGTCCAGGGAATTCAAGATCATAAAGCAAAATAAAGACTCTGGAAGTGCGACTTCCCTCTGCACCAGCTGCTCCCTTAGGTATTTCATCTGCGTCAGATGCCTTTGGAGCTCTCCCCCAGGCTGTAACGCCATCTTGGACAGCCTCTGGAAATGAAGCAACGCTGATCCCGCAGCTACTCTCAGATGTGCCTCTCAAAGAGCAATTGATGCATCTTGAGCTGACCTCTTCACCTGAAGATGGATCAGCTGCTGATCACATACAGCCAGTGTGAGCGTAGCTCTAGCCTGTTGATCTGCCTTCCTCCACCTTTGGGAGGGCTGGGCTGGCAGACACCTGTGTGCCAAAGGTCAACCGTGTGCCAAACACCCTGTTTCAGCAGCAAAGCCTCAACCTTGAGATTCCAGGTAGCATAATTATCCTTCGTTAAAAGAGGACATGAGGAAATTCCCAATATTTGTAATAGATCCCTCTCTGGCTCTTTTACTTCAGCCGGGGAAATTCCACAGCAAACAGCCATAAATCTTGCAAGCGGCTTACCAAGTTCCACTCGCTGAACTGAGCGGTTACATAGCTCATTAAATCACTGAGACAGGACTCAGGACACTCTACAGCACACTCCAGACTCTGAACCGATACGCTGCTCCATTCTGGGCTTTGGTACCGATGTCGCAGCTCCACTCTGGCACCCATAACCATGTTGGTTTCTATTTCCCTCACTTGTCACAAGACAATTGTTTACATTCCACAGTCAGAGTTACTGTTGGATTCCCACGGGAATGGGAGACTGGATGTGACGTACACTGGTTTCCTGTTTTTCACTGTTCTCTCGGTGTTCTTTGTTTCCGAGATGAGGTTGCTTTTCTGCTCTCACAGAGGCAAGATGCATGTTTGTATGCTCTCAGCATAGAGTGGAAATAAAGTTAAGAATGTGGCACATACTGCTTATCCTTCTGCTGTGTGGACTACTCTGCTTGGGCTCAAGATAAGACGAGCCTGTATCAGCTTCAGATGGGCCGAAGCTGGTCAAAATCTCACATTTTTGGTTCCGGGCCCAGGAAAACGGAATCGGACTGAAGAATGGCTGCTGGCAGAGGAACAGAGGAACGGATCGGACGTTATCTGCTCTGCGCGTCAAGATGATTGATGAGAGGTATGTGCTCATTGCCCCGGGAAGCCTGCCAACTCCTAATTAATGGCTTTATGGCTGGACTTTGAACTTTTAAAGCCGTTTGCCACGGCACAGGCTCAAAGGCTTGAGAGGCTTGAAAACCGAAAGTGCTTTTACAAGTGCTTTTGGAAGCAGCTGTACTCAGACGCAGCTTGATTAATAAAGCAGCAATGATGGCTAATGCAAGACTGGCTGATGCTTGTGGGATTCCTAAGCTCAATAAGAAGAATTATGCGGAGTGGGTACTGTACGCAGAAGCTCTTCTGCGAAAAGAAGGTCTGTTTAATGTTATTACAGACACCCCCCCCCCAGCTCCAATAACAGATGAATGGGCAGCTAAGAATTCCAAAGCAAGGGGAACTCTTACATTGATAGTCTCCCCAAAAGAGCTCTGTCTGTTGCATGATAAGACCTCAGCCAGAGAAATTTGGGACACTTTGAGAGAGGCTCATTTGAGGACAGAAGCTGGTGCTTCTTTGTTCTACTATGCCAAGCTGCATGATATGGCACTTGCTGAAGGTGCAGATCTGATGGAAATGCAGAATCTGAGACATGAGCTGCAACAGAGAGGACTCACCTTTCCAGAGGCTGTGTATTCCTTCATGATACTACATTCTTTGGGTTCAAGTTGGGAGTCCGTTGCCACTCAGATTGCTGTTCAGCCAACTGCTCAGCTCACGGTAGCCCATGTTACTGCCGTTGTTCTGAATGAAGCGGACAGGCGAGGTGCTAAGGGGGAGTCTTCACAGACGTCATCCCAAGAATGCAGTGGAACCACCAGATGGCGCCAAAGCTTTGAAGGCAGTGAAATGCTACTCGTGTGGACGTCTAAGCCATATGAAGAGGGAATGCAGATTTCCCAGGGCCAAGACAGAGCAGCGCAGCGAAAGCTCATCGCGTGGAAAAGGCAAAGGTCCGGTGTCCAGGACAACGCAGCACAAGGCAATGGTCTCACGCTTCACTCCGAAGGTTGCAAAGGTCCAGAAGACGTCTAGATCTTTCTTCGTGGTGGATTCGGGCGCAACGCACCACTTATGCAACGACAAGCGACTGTTTGTGTCTTTTACACCACAGGAAGGTGCGATTCACCAGGCGGATGACCACACGATCCCCAGTCAAGGCTACGGAACTGTTGTTCTTCACAGTTTGGACTTATCGATACAAGATGTGCTCTACGTTCCAGATGCTGCACACAGTCTACTCAGTGTTGTGCAGCTGAATGAACGGAAAATTGACGTTTCCTTCAAGAAAAAGAAGTGCACCATCACAAAGAAAAACGATTATGTATTGCATGCTGAATATGTTGATCGTTTGTTTGTTTTGTATTTTGATGATGATGTGCAGGATGAAACTTGTTGCATTGCAGGTTCTAACAAAAGTTTGCATGCAGGATGTATTCATGATTTTCACAGGAAATTTGGTCATTTGCATTTTGAGGCAGTATCTGAAATGCCTGCCTTGGTTGAAGGTATGACTATTAAACCCTGCAGGTACCACATGAAGTGTAAGGCATGCGCAGCAAACAAAGTGAAAATGGCTGCGAAAGGTAAGGTGTCTAGTAGGCAAGCTACAGAACCATACCAGGTAGTGCATGCTGATTTGGTTGGTCCACTGTCGCCCTCTTTGGGTGGAAACAGGTACTTCATGGTTCTCATTGATGCATTTTCCAGGTATATTTATGTGTACAATCTCGAGCAGAAATCAGAGGCTTTTCCAAGGTTCAAGGAATTCTGTGCTTGGTTGGAAAATGTGCATGGTAAGAAGATAAAGACTCTTTTCACTGATCGCGGGGGGGGGGAATTCACTTCTCAGCAGTTTGAAGCTTTTCTGACTGAGAAAGGAATTCAGCATGATTTGTCTAGTCCTCGCTCGCCATGGCAGAACGGACTTTGTGAGAGAGCAAGTCAGACATTGCTTCAAGGGTTGAAAACCTTGCTGCATGATGCCAATCTTCCAGAGAGTTATTGGGCCGAATCTTTGGCCTGTTTTGTTTACAGTTATAATCGCAGGTTATCTTCAGCAATTGGTTGTACCCCCTATGAAAAGATGTTTGGCAAGAAACCATACATCAAACACATGAGAATTTTTGGTTCTGACATGTGGGTTCACACACCACAAAGCTCCAAATTAGGCAAGCGTGGATTGCATGGCATCTTTCTAGGTTATCAGAAAGGTTCTTACAGAATAATGATGACTGACTCTAAGACAATTAGGCTCACAAGAAGTGTTGAGTACAATGCCAAGTGGGGGGAGAATGTGGGAATTTTCCAATGTTATCCTGATGACAGTGATGAGACTGAGGATAGGCAACAGCCACAGCAGCAGCTACCACCCACACCCACTGATGAAGGTCCTGATTCTGAGTCTGAGACTGAATCGGGTGATTCAGAGGATTTCAAGAGTGTGAAAGCCTCTATGCGACCCTCTGAAAGCTCTGATCAAGAATTGGAGGAACCGGGACTTCCGGGTTGACGCGATCGGATTAATGGCGGATTCCCTCCGAGCTCCGGGGGGAATCGGCTCCGCTGAGAACGGGTCTTGCCGCGCCGGCGACGCGGGGACCCTCAGAAACCACAGGTGCGGATACCTGTGGACTTGGTGACTCGGTGGGCACCTTAAGCGCCCTCCTCGACAGTCAAAGAGCCTTTTTAAAGGCTGCGGAGAAGGTACGAGGAGTGGCGTGGTGCTGAGAGTAGACCGCTACCTCAGTGGAGTGAAGCCGCAAGCCATTGCCGGAGAGCGTCAACTTTCTTCCCGACATTTGGACCGAAAGTAAACACCCCGTGAGTAAAGGAAATTCGAACTTTAAAAGAAATTTTATCCCTAATCTGGCGACCGGGGGGGATGTGCTAAAGGGAAGTCCGCACCCCCCCTCATACAGACAATTTAAAGCAAGGAGCGAAAGCCTAAGATCAGAGAGAAATAATTTCGTGTCTTTTGGAGATTGACAGAGATTTTATCAATTTACGTGAACAAGTCGTTTTTTTTTTCCTAAGCTGTGCTGGAGGAAAGAGGAGAGTTTCAGAAAATTTCTGTGTACCCCCCCCCCCCTCGAACCCGGGAGTACCCTGTATCAGCCTAGCGCGAAAGAACAGGGTTTTGACAGCTGTCAAGTGAGCTGTCAAACGGCAGGACTAAGAGAACTGTATTACTTTATATCTCTTGGATTTACAAAGTGTTATATTCAACTAGAAGTGGTTGGAAACAAAGTAAATAACGAGCTAAAAAGACTGTTGGTTTAGAACTTTAACAATGGCAATCCCTCTAGAGGGGACTGGAGACATTACAATGGCTGCAGAAGGAAAACTACTAGCAGAAATAGAAAGAGCCTTCTTTCTCGTGGGAACTTTACAAGAGCAAGCTATGATTATGGATAAACAGTTGATGACCTTGATCTCTAAGACAAGTAATCCTGCTGATGGAAGGAAGGAATTGACTCTGGAAGATTCTGCAGCTGAACCAGAAAAGATATCTTTGGAGTTGGAGGAAAAACAGGTTGAAGGGGAGAAAGTACAGATGTTAAATTTCTTACAGGACTCCTTGCAGCCAAGGAACAGAGAAGCCCTTTGGATTACAAGTCATGGAGAGAGAAAAGCAAGGGAGGAAGCCGCTGGACACAATAAAATATGGGAAGTTAAAAAAATAAAGAAATATAACTGGGGCTTCCTCCTCTTTTCTGGATTTGATGACTTGGGACTTTGGGGACCTTTGGCAGAACCTTGGCACCAAGTCCTTCTAACTAGGATTGATCTGAGAAAGGATGAAGAGACCTCCCGAGACTTGAAGACCAATAAAATGGATTACCAACAGAACAGGCAGGGAGAGACTGAAATAGACTTAAAGGCCTCCGACGTGAGAAATCCGGGCTAGAGATCTTAGAAGAGGACAGTTATTTTGGAAGGGACAGATACCTGGGCAGGGAGGGAAGGGGAAAAGTAGAATCTAAAATTTTAGGATTTTTGGGGTTTTTTCTTTATAAAGTTGATTCATATTTTAATATAAAAAAGGGTAATTTTTGGTATAAGAATCTTGATTGATCTTAGAATAAGGATCTAATGTATATAAGTAAAGGATTATTGAATTGGGCCTAACAAAAAGAATTAAATTTAAACATAATAAGAATAGGATTGGGGAAGGAAATAAGAACTTGCTGAATTTAATATGGAAATTGGGATGTATGGGGGGGGGAGTCAGGGAAAGAGGGTTATGAAAGTAAGGATATGAAATCATTTATATGTCTGTGTGTGTGTTGTTATAAAATGTGAAAATCCAATAAAAATTTATAAAAAAAAAAGAATTGGAGGAACCATTGTTCACTATAGGCCACTTTTCTCCTAAGAAGGAAGAGGAGAGTGTTGAAGACTTAAGGCTAATTCGCAGGTCTCAAAGAGCCACAAAAGGCAGACCTCCAAAGAGATTTGCTGATGAGTTTGCTAAGACAGCAGTAGCAGCTGTTAAAAGCTCCAAGAAGGTATTTGAACCTTCAAGTTTCCAAGAAATCCAGGATTTGGCTTCAAAGGATGCTGAGCCATGGCTAAATGCCACAAAGGCTGAGCTTGATTCCTTAGAGAGGAACAAAACATGGGAGCTCTTCTGCGAAAAGAAGGTCTGTTTAATGTTATTACAGACACACACACACCAGCTCCAATAACAGATGAAGCACTGCATGTTCCTTGTTCCGGGGGAGTCTTGGATCAGCCTGGGAGAGCTGCATTCCTGCCGGACAAAGACGGAAGCTTTGATTGCTTGCCGCTTGGAACTGTGAGTAATCAGTTTTGATTTATTGAGGCTGTTAAACCTCAAAGAAAGAAGCAGTTCTTAATTGCCCAAAGACTGCTTGAAGATTTACAGCTTGCTACCTAGAAGGAGCTGAGAGCTGTTAATTGGAGCCAAGATGGATTCCAAGCATGGGGTTGGGGTGATGATGTACCCTCCTCTTACAGACTCTAATTATGCCGGTTGGAGTTTGAAAATGAAAGCTATGCTTGAGCGTCAGAGAAAATTTGATGTTATTCGAAACGCCATTCCTGCAGTGCCAGACAGGCTATGGAATGATCGCGATACGCAAGCAAAAGCTGCAATAATTCTGTGTGTCTCAGATGAACAATTGATCTACGTTCAGGATCAGCCCCACGCGCGTGATATGTGGGAGGCATTGCGTCGCATTCATATGCGAGAAGCAGTCGGGACGGCTTTGCTACACTTTCAGCAGCTCACAAATATGAGGCTGAAGGAAGGAGAGGATCTTCAGACTCACCTCATGAGGATGAAATTCCTGTGTAATGAGCTGGCGCAGAGGAATTTTCCACTGGAAGAGTCAGTGTTTTGTTTCATGTTGATCAATAGTCTGGATCAGAGATTTGGGACTGTTGCCCAGAACTCTAGCCCAATGGTTGCCATTAATCTGATTTGAATTGATTTTAGAATGAAATGATTTTAGAATGTTGTATCATTTTACTGTTGTTAGCCGCTCTGAGCCCGGCTTTGGCTGGGGAGGGCGGGATGTAAATAAATTATTATTATTATTATTATTATTATTATTATTATTATTATTATTACTATTCCATCCTCACTAGCTTTGCAGGATCTGTCTCTTTCATCCTTCCTGAGGAGTCAAGGAGCTAATACAAGCTGCAGGGTCCTGGGAGAGAGGAAGAAGCAAAGGGAGCCTCAGAGGCCCTGCAGGGATTCTCCTACTCTTGATATTCCCCTGCCCCTGGAGAAGTACAAATGGGGCAGCCCCTTCCCAACAGAAGCCCCATTTCTAAACATCTCCAGTGGTTCCAATTTCATCTGTTTGCTCCTGACCCCACTTCATAAGGCTGGCATGGTCTGCACAGTAGTGACCTGAAAGTAGATCCCATTGAACTCAGTGGGGCTTATGGACAGAACTTGGTGCCAAAACCAGTCGCCGTCCTGTCCCCAAGCCTGAAAACTGCAACACCAGGCATGCTTATCTATGGTATCATAAGGCAAAAGTTCATAAAAGTTTTTATAATCATAATTATAATTGATTCTTAAAGTTTGGGAGAAATATAAAGCTTTATTAGAACAGAAAACACCATTGTGACTTTCCCCATTAGAAGCAATATCTTTGGATAAAGTAAATATGAGAATAAATTGGCCGACATATAGAGAGCTGTTAACAGAAATTGACAACCAATTAAAATTAACAGACTTTGAAGAAGTAAGAGAAAAGGTAATAGATGGGTTACAATATTTCCAACTAAAACTTTTAAAAATGACAAAAAGAATTTAGATATGAAGTGTAAGATTTCAGAGAGAAATAATAATAATAACAATAATAATATTTTTTTATTTATACCCCGCCCTTCCCGGTTCAGGAAACCGGGCTCAGGGCGGCTAACAACAAATTTAAAACAATTGATGCTACGAAAAACAACAACAGCATAAAATACAGTATAAAGCGTAAATAACAATAAAATCAAAAATCAATTTAAAGGGAAAATTCATCCAATAAACATTAGATGATCACCAGGGCTAGCTGGCTAAATTAGTCCCACTTGGGCCAGCAAGGAGAGCAGGGGAGAACTAGCTGTGGGATCCCAGAGCGGGCAATCTTCACAAAAAGGGGAGGCGGAGGGAAGGAAGGGGAACAAAAGATCAGGCTGAGTTCCGACTTCCGGGTTGGCGCCATCGCCGAATGGCGGACTCCCTCCGAGCTCCGGAGGGAGTCTGCTCGGCAGGGGCTGGGTCCTACCGCACCGGCGATGCGGGGACCCTTAAAAACCACGGCCAGAGGAGGCCGTGGACATGGAGACTCGGCTGGCACCGTTAGCGCCCTCCCGACTCGTGAAGGAGCCTTTTTAAAGGCTCCGGATCGGGTGCCGGGGAGAAGCGTGATGCTTGAGTTCTCTGCTATCCCTGCCGAGTGCAGCCGCATGCCATCCGGCGGAGAGCGCTGACTTCTTCTATTGAAAATTTGGATCTAAAAGAAGAACCCGTGAGTAATTGGAATATGGACTAAAAAAAGGGGACAAATTTTTAAAATTTGGAGCGAACGGGGGAGGTGGAAAAAAGGAAGTCAGCCCCCCCCGAAATTGTAGAAGAGCCAAAACAAAGGAATGGATAACTAAGATCGAGAGTAACCTTATTTCACCGAATTAGCAACTTCGCGAGGGAAATTTATAAGATTGAGCCGGAGGAGAAAAGTGGAATTTGTATTAAAAAGCAACACCCCCCCCCCGGAATCCCTGGAGCGATTCGTGAAAATGCCTGGAGAAGAGTAACGGAGGTTTTGACAGGTTTTGACAGCTGTCAAGGAGCTGTCAAAACGGAAGAATGTAACAGAAACTTGGTTATGGACTTTGCCGGTTACATTTGATATAAGTTGGGTATAAATTGTTTCAAATTGTTCAAATAAGGATAAACAAGCTATTTGGACTGGTGGATGGGCTTTGGAAGGGAACTTTGTTACGGGAATCCATCTAGAGGAGCTGAGGGATATTGCATGTGTTTTTGACAGGAAACTTGTGCAGTTGAATAGAACTTTTAATCTCCTGGGAAACTGCAGAAATGGAACACTATTTTGTCTACAGAGGCCTACACACTACAGGAAACAATGGAACTATCTGTTGGAAAATGAAAGGATCATGATGTAATGTTTTGTTCCTGAACAACAAGCCTCTGCAGGGATATTAGAAACTTTTGGAGAAAGAACATTTCTGTGGGAGAACAGAGAAACAAAAAGGAGGAGAATGGCCGACAAGAATAAGGAAATAACAAGAACTGGACAGAAATGGGAAAGGGGATATTTGGGATATCCAGATTTGACAAGCTTATGGTTTTAAAATTGGAGTTTCTACTCCTGGATATAAAAATCTGGATAGAAGAAATGGACCCTCTTCTCGTTAGACTTCTTTTAGGATTGGACATTCGTAATTTAATGATTGGACATTCGCAATTAATAAGACTGGCAAAGAATCAGAGGGATGTGGGTTTAACGCAATGTGGGAACTCCAGGAAGATATTAGAGATGGAGGGCTAGGAGGAACGTAACAGGGAAAAAGGGGAGGGAAAGTTGGAATCCAAAGGTTGTAAAATTATTATTTAATTCTATGTTGTTGTTGTTGTTGTTTTTTTGTATTATGTTTGAAAGGGGGAAACTCGTGGAAGGGAATAGATCGATCTTAGGGGGATGGGAATTACGCTAAACTGGGTAATGGAGGATGATTGCAATTTGGGGATAAGAATTTGTTGAACCTAATTGTTTATTTGGAAGATTTGGAATACATGAGGGGGTGGGGAGGGGAAGTCCTAGTTATTGGAAAAAGTTTATAAATTGGATTTAATTTGTTTTAATTTGGAAAACCTTAATAAAAATTCCAGGCGGAATAGCTCTGTCTTACAGGTCCTTCGGAAGGAAGTTAAATCCTGCAGGGCCCTGGCCTCATGGTGGAGCATTCCACCAGGTCGGAGCCATCACTGAGGAGGCCCTGGCCCTGGTGGAGGATAGTCTGACTTCCTTAGGGCCCGGGACCTCTAAACTATGATTATTCATGGACCTTAACAATAGTAGAAGGTAGTACAAAACTGCTGTCAAAAATGAACAATCTGCTTTTGGAATGGGACACTGAAGAGGAACAGGTCAAATGTATTATGATAAAATGGGCAAAGGATATGGGACATATATTAATGATGGATTGGGAAAGGCTTAGATTTGACATTTTCTGCATGTAATTTACTGAAAGGGAACTACATGAAAATGATGGTATAGGTGGTATTTAAGCCCGGTTAAATTAGCAAAAATGTACTTCTCACTCACCTTGTCGTGGTGAGTGGGCTTGCACGTTCCTATGACCCTTGGGAGTGAAACCATCGGGAATCTCGTACACCCAGCAGGGTCACCTAAGTACTTAATTCGTTCTGGATGTCCGTACTTAACCTGAAACTGTTATTAACCTGAAGCACCACTTTAGCTAATGGGGCCTCCTGCTGCTGCCGCGCCGCCAGAGCACAATTTCTGTTCTCATCCTGAAGCAAAGTTCTTAACCTGAAGCTCTATTTCTGGGTTAGCGGAGTCTGTAACCTGAAGCGTCTGTAACCTGAAGCGTATGTAACCTGAGGTACCACTGTACTTTACTAATTAGTACTTTACTAATAATAGTGGAAGTGATGCAGAGAGTGACTCTCTCCTTAAGCTCCGTACCAGTAGTATACAAGGAATCTTTACAACCCTAAGTAGCTGATTCCCAAAAGAATCTGCCCTGCAAGCAAAAGAAACCTCTGACAAGCACAGAAGAAGCCCAACCTGGAGATATATCCTCATGTGCTTCCCCATCTCAGAAGCCCCTCCTGGCCCTGAGGGAACCTGATTCACAGGAGAAACAGTTCCCCTCCTCTCCTTGGACAAGTTAAAGGATGTCTCCCCTGTTAGGATTTTTATCTCACCAGCTGCGCAGCGAGCAGCACAATGGTTGTTTACATCATGTGAGTGTCTGAGAGCGTGAGACAGGAAGTTTCTGCTCAGTCTCAGTACTGTAAGAAAGTTACTTTCGCTTCTGAGTGAAGTGTGTTCTTCTGTACTGCTGCTCAGAGAGAGCAGACACGCTCATGGAGTCTCTGTGTATAGACAATGAATAAAGTAAGTTAGAGCTACTGATTGTCTCTTCCTTCTGCAATGAGATGCCAGAAGACGAGTGTGCTCCTCTCTCAGGAGGGAGGGGTCGCTTATTACTGGTCTCTCTGGACTGAGGAAGATTTACAGCCAGAGGGTGACCACCAGAGAGACACCTCGGTGTCTTGGGCAGGTGGCGGCCTTCCCGGGTGTTTTTCCAACATCCCCTGCTAAAGTGATGACACCCCTGCTTGCCTGGGATCCCGATTTTTCTGACTGATTCTCCCAGTCTCCTCGCTAGAACAGATGGCAGAGAAGGGAGAGCAGGAACATGATGGTACAGCACCTTCCCCCTCGTCACAGAAGGAGACACAGTTACAACCATCTCAACCATCACCCAATGCGCAGCTATTGCTCCTGCAAAAATTACCCACCCAGGCCCCGGTTCACAATGCAACTGCTTGACAACCAAGTGACCAGCATAAGGTCACCCTTTTATCCTGGAATGTGGCCAGGTGGTTTGCTCCCACCAGAGATCCTTGTTTTAAAGACTTTCTCTCCCATCATGACATCATAATGATCCAGGAAACATGGACAGCGGATGAGCTGTTACTCAATGGATTTCATTCATTTTCAACTGGGGCAGATCTAGGGTAAAGCGTGGAAGAGCGAAAAGGGGCATGGTGGGTCTCCACTACCCTACATGCCATTTCAAGCCCTCTCCCCTCATACAAGTCATAAGCCTGGGCAGTGTTAATCCAATTCAGCCACCAGGCCCTGTTGGTAATTAACGCTTACATGCCCCCAATGAGGCAGAAATATCAGATCAGAACCTTGTGGGCTGAACTTTAAATTTATACCACTGACCTTCTTTTGCTTAACCCAAATGCACCTGTAGTTTTGGGAGGGGACCTCAATGCCAGATTGGGCCCTAATGATCATGCCCTTTATGCACAGCACAAATGTTCTCCTCCCAACCTTGAAGCTGATGGATTCCTCCTCACCCGTTGTTCAAAAGATCAGAAATCAAACTTTGCAGGCATCTGCTTGGCTCAAACAGCATTTAGGCTAAACCTCTACATCTTAAATGGTGCCTTTGAAAGTGACTACCTAGCTGAATTCTGGCTCCAGAAGGAGTGCTATAGACCAGGGACGTCCAACTCCCAAGAGATTACGATCTACTCCCACAAAGAAAAAGAAAAAAGCAGTGATCTACCCATGGGGGGGTGCCAAGCCAAAGCTGTTGAGCTTTTTTTGGGGGGGCAAACCAAAGTTGTGGAGCTTTTTTTAGGGGGAGACACCATAGTTATGCTCGCCAAGGTACTAACCCCAGCAGCAGTAACTCCGTCTTCCGTTTTTGCAATCATGTGCGAATGACACAGCAAGGGGGCGATACTCTTCTCCCCCCCCCCCCCGTGGAGGATTTTTTTTTTTAAAAAAATAATTTTTATTGAATGGTTTTATGTGACAAAAAGCAATACAGCCATACTACCACAAAATATGATTAAGAAATAAAAATTACATACATCGATATTTAGTTTGTTATTTGTTATTTAATGTCTTATTTCCTCCCAAACATTGCATACAACAACACACATATGTGCAGACAGACACCCACACAGAAAATGATAATAATGAAAGTAAATATTTTTCCCCTTTTATCTTCCAAAATCTTTTCTTCCTGTCAAGTCCCTTTGCATAGGATTTATCTTACATTTGAATGTACACAAAACAATAAACCTTTCTATATAATTTTTCTAATACATTCTGAAAACATATTAAATCCTTTATTGTATAATGATTTTATTGCATTAGCCATGCAGCCATAGCATAATATACATAGAAATAACAACATAAAATGGGGGTGGGGAGATAAAAGTGTATGTCGTCCTGGGCGAATACTTTGAGAGAATGGGGATAACAAAGGTAACGGGGGATTTAAAACATCGAGTGACAGAGAATACAAAAAACAGGTTCGATTGTGCGGCGTATCGACTACATCTGTGGTATTGAAGAAGGAGTTGGTGCCGCTTTCCTCTTCATCACACTAAGCAGGAAATTAGCTGTCATCTCGGTAATCCAACAATCAGAATCCTGCAGAAGAAGGGACACTATCCAAGGCTGGATTGGGAGATGAAGCTTGTTCACGAGAGGAGTTAGAAACCAAGATCTTTCATCTGTCCAGTTGGGACAGAAGAGCATTACATGTTCCATGGTCTCCAGAGCCGTGTCATTGCAGGAGCATGTTCTATTTGCGATGGGAACTCTGGAGTAACGACCCGACAGAACTGCTGTAGGAAAACAGTTGAGACGGGCACAGGTAAAGGCCCTTCGTTTAGCCTCCGAAGGAATTGTAAAGCAGTATAGAGGGATCCCTTCAGGGGGTGGAATAGCTAGGGCTAAGCCTGAACACGGCCCTCTTGCATGGGAAGCTGTGTTAGAGAAGTCAAGTTGCTGTAGCTTCTTTTTGATTAGAGGTAGGGCCGCCGGGCTAATACACTCTAAATTAAAAAAAGTTTTGCGGTTCAAATTGAGAAGAGAGCGGAATTTGAGATTAATTGTAGTTTTCCAAGGAGAATTATGAATATCTCTTAGGATCAGATTGGAGAAACCACCTCTAATTCGAGCATCCGATGGTAGTAGGTGGGAGCTGTAGGAAATGGCTCGACTCCATGCTCATTTTACAATTGAGGGCTGGGCGAACTCAAGTCGTAGGGCTGCACCTGAGACACATCTTGGGACGCCGGAAAGAGATCTCAGAAACATGTGAAGTGGGCGATCCAAGTTACCTGATATTGCTGTAGTCCATACTTCGCAGCCATATAATAGTTTAGGGACAACTTTGGCATTAAACATTTGAATTGCTGCTGGAAGGTGTTTGCCGCCCTTCTGGTGATAAAATCGGACAATGGCATTAGAGGTCGTGGTTGCAGCAAGAGAGGCAGATTGTAGATGGGTGGTCCAGGAGAGA
This sequence comes from Podarcis erhardii, assembly GCF_964252035.2. Classification (NCBI taxonomy): domain Eukaryota; kingdom Metazoa; phylum Chordata; class Lepidosauria; order Squamata; family Lacertidae; genus Podarcis; species Podarcis erhardii. Next base: position 20,349,488 of record NC_138506.1, on the reverse strand, counting down.
TTATAAGTAAATATTAAGCCTAGATATTTAAAGGCTTTTACCTTTTCTAAGTAGCCACCTGTGATCTTAAGCGGCTCCAGCTTGAGTTTGCGGGAACGAGTGAAGTGGAGAACTTTCGATTTTTTATAATTAATATTAAGAGCTTCCGCCTTACAATAGGCGATAAATGCATTAACTGCATTTGCTAGGTCCGCAGCTGTTCTGGATAAGATGACGGCATCATCCGCATAGAAAAGGGAAGCAACGGGGTGGCCTGCTAAGTGAGGAGGGTACTTAGTTGCTAGCTTCAAAGGGGAAAGGGCATCATGAAGATAAAGATTAAACAGTAAAGGGGCCAAGAGACAACCTTGTCTGACGCCCCTGGCCGTTGGGAATGGAGTGGTAAGGTAGCCGTTGGGACCAATTCGAACGCGAGCTGTGGTGTTTGAATAAAGGGAAATAATTAGGGAAAGGAGGTGCGGATCAATTCCCAAATGGGCAAGTTTGGACCATAATCTCTGCCTAGGAATGGAATCAAAGGCGGCCTCCAGGTCCATGAAAGCGGCAAACAGGTGGCCTTGCCTTGGTGCAGTGTATTTACTGGCAAGGTGATAAAGAGTTAGACAGTGGTCCATGGTTGATGCTGACTTCCGGAAGCCAATCTGTTCTGGCGGTAGAATGTTTCTCTCATGGACCCATGAAAGAAGTTCTTCCAGTAAGACAGCGGCAAATATTTTCCCCGGAATAGATAGTAAGCTGATGGGGCGATAGTTCCTAGGGATGTTTGGCTGGCCGCCTTTGAAAATCGGAACTATTGTAGCTTCTCTCCAGGAGTCGGGGATGTCTAAGGCGGAGGAGATAGCGGTGAATACAGGAGTCAGCTGTTCACTCCACCAAAGAGGATCAGTCAGGAAAAGGTCCAACGGGACCATGTCTGGGCCGGGGGCCTTATTCCTACGCATGGACATTATGATGTTGAAGATGCGGGTTGAGGTAAAATTTACTGAGGAGGTGGAACTAAGAGAACAGGAACAGAGGTCCAACGGGTTTTGAAGGTGATCTGTAGGATGATTTGGAGAAGCGAAACTGGCTGAATAATAAGCGATCCATTCGTCAGCAGAAATCAGGATAGCTGAATTGAGTGGTGCCGAAGGCCTAACTAAGCGCCAAAAGGAGCGGGAGTCATGCCTCTCTACAGCTGAACGAAGAGTGGACCAAGCCTCAAGGATGTGTTGCTGTTTCTTGCAATGAATCATGTTTTTGTATGTCCTTTTAGTAGCTAGAAGCTCTGCACGGGTTTGGGGGTCATTGGAAAATTTGATGATTCTGACCATTTTCCTAATTCGCCTTCTTAGGACTTTACATTCCTTGTCAAACCAAGGTGATTCAGAGAAGAAGCGTTGGTGGGTAGGCGAGGTGATGGTTATGTAAGTTGTTGAAAAAGCATCAATTAATTTCCGGTATTGGTCAGTGGGCGGAATTGAGTCAGAAAGAACTGTAGGCATATCAAGTGATTTTTGTATGTCCAGGGCAAGAGAGGAGCTGAAGCTTGTCCATTTCTTTGTTTTATATACAGGGTAGCTTTGTACGGTGGAACTATAGTTTGAGGGGACTGAGAATGGCTCTATTAGGTTTAACATTAAAGTCAATGGAAGGTGGTCACCACCAAAATATTCAGCCACTTCCATTTTTGTAGAAATTGAGAATAGCTCCGGCGTCAATAGAATGTAGTCGACAACACTGGTCCCCCGGGAAGAGATGCACGTTAACTGCTGCGAGGACAAGGGAGTAACGTTGCCATTTGCGATGCAAAGATCGTTTTCGATGGCCAATTGGGCCATCAGCCTCCCCGACGCATTTGTTATGGGATCTAGAGAGCATCTGTTTCCCCAGGGGGGCTGCAGGGGATTGTCCAGGAGTGCTGCGGAAGATAATATAGCATCGTCGTTGGGACCTATTCTTGCGTTAAAGTCGCCTAAGAGGATTTGAGGAAGTCCTGGGTTAGTTGTTTGAAGATCATGAAGCCAAGACGAAAGTTCAGACCACCTTTCATTACGGTCGGAATCATTAATTGCTGGAGGCAGATATACTGTAGTTATCAACCATGGGCTTTTGGTCTTTGGAAGGTGGATCTTTATAGTGAGAAAGTAAGGGGAAGATTTAAGTTCCTCGCAGATAGTGAGGGATAAGCTGGTTGAGATAAGACAGGCGAGGCCAACTTGAGGGCGACCCCTGTTAGCTAGTTTGCGAGCACAGGAGCTAAAGGAACAATAATTTGGGAGAGCGATACTTTGTTGGGACCAGGTCTCTTGGAGGCACACAATGTCAAAAGAAGAGATAAAGTTTATTGCCTCAGGATCCATTTGCTTTGTCGCCCAGCCGTTAACATTCCAGGAGACAATTTTAAGGCTCTGGGGTGGGTTGGATGCGCCTTTCAGGGAAAGAACTACTTTTGCTTGATTTGTGGGTAAGGATTGAGCCTGTTTGTTTCTAATGGTGTCGAATTTCCGCGGAGATAGGGAGCCGGCTGGTGTTTGCCTCTGGTCTGATCTTTGTCAATTATTTCCCAAGGAACTTTTAGGGATTACTCTTTTATGAGCCGGCCCATTGTTTTCCGGGCATGGCAAACTGGCCAAATGTTCTATAGTTTCGGCTGGTAAATGTTGAATACTGACATTAGTGGTCACCGGGCCTTTGAAGTATGTTATCTCTTTCCGTAGGTGTTCTTCCGGGACTTGATTGTGGCCTAACTCTGTCTCGTCTAGGTACCTCAGCTTGTCCCAAGAGCCTGGTGAGTTCACCTTGGGGATGGTTCTCCCTATTGGAGGTGGTGTAGTGTACTCTTCGGTGTGCTGGGCTTCCTTGATTGGAAGTAGATTAATCTCAGCCATTGTCTGAAGGTAACGTGGCCGACAGGCCGCCGGGTTTTGTTCTTGTATAGAGTTCAAATTAAAGGAAGTCTGGTCCTTTTTGTGGGCGTCCACATTGATTTCCTTATTTATATCTCTCCCAGCCAGCTTAATTCTTAGCATGTCTAATCTTTCTAATATTTCAGTTTGTATTGGAGATGGAAATTGGCAAAATTGCCTGATTAAGGTATTTTCTTCCACAGAGAAGGGGTCCTCATCTTCGTTCGCTTGGAATTGCGGGTCTTGCAGGTGAACGTCTTTCCTTTTTAGTTTTAGAGGCACTTGTTTCTGAGGACCAGGCTGGGTTTTGGGAGGTTGTTTCTCCTTATTAAGGTTTGCGTGCTTAGCTTCCAGAAGGGGATTCAGTGGTGCCTTGTTTTCAAAAAATCTGAGAATTTGTATCTGGGCCTTTAAGAATATATATCTTGATCTGTAAATAAACTTGGCCAGGTTCAGGTCTCTAAATGTGATCATTGCTCTCATAGAACAGCCATCATGATGCAAATAATCTACAGAAGTAATATCATTTGGCTTTACTGCGCCTGGCAGTATGTCATTCAGAATGTTCAAGGAGCTCATTCTTCGATCTTTCCCTGTAAGAAAGCCCTTTGGTTTTGGGAAGTTTGTAAATACCAATTTTTGGGGATTTAAGATCAGGTTCCAACATCTTGCCTGAGTAAAGGCTTGCTCATCTTGTATAGTGTTGTCATCGCGATTGGGCGTTGCATTGTCCCCATTTCTCAGTTTGCTAGGCGGTTTGCTGCCTTCATTGTTAGGTACCGCTTCACCCCCAATATCAAGTTCACTGAGTGACCTATTATCAGGGCTCTGGGACGTTGCTTCCATCCTCCCATTTAGTTCTAAACTCCGGTTCGGAGATACCTCCTTAGCCATTAGCTGTAGCGATGACTTCTTTTTCCCCTTCTTGCCTTTCTCTTTTTTATCTCGTACAGCAGATTTGTTTGAGTCCGATGGAAGTAGTTTAAATAATTTCTGCCATTGTTTATGTCGACTTGTCTTTGTTTTCCTTGTTGTTTTAATGTTCTTAGTTTTCTTTTCTCTGGCTTTTGGTCTATTTTTTTGTAATTTCTTGGTTGTTACTGCTTGTCTCATCTTCACAGGTCCTTCTGGTTTATGCATTTGGGGTGCATCAGTTGCTATTGTCTCTTTTGGTTGGGGGATAAGGTTTTCCACAAGGGTCAACAATAACCCATTTGTTATTGTCAAATAATTTTTTATGTTGGAAAGGTCTGTATTTATGTCTTGGAGGTGGGCCTGAAAGAGGCCATCACTCAGTTCAGTTTGAGTATACTTAAAAGTGGGCGTCTGGTCTTGATGGAATGTTGTTAATTCTGCCGGAGGCCGCTGAATATTAATGACAGAAATATTTTCCTCAGATTTCTCCGCTAGGGCTAGTTCTTGCGCCAAGCTTCTTGGAAAGTTTGTGTTTCCAGAGTTTTGTTGAGACTTTTTTGAGTAATGTGACCAGTCAGGATGAGTAAGGGGGGGAGGAGTGACTTCATCAGTAATTAGTTCAATTTGTTCACTCATGCACTCCTCCCTCTTAGGGAAATAATTTATAATTTTACTTTGTCTCTTTCCAGGTCCCGGGGGGTTGAGTGGCGAATCTGGCAAGATACCCAACTCCTTACATATCTTTCTGGTGAGGACCATGTTGGGTAGTTGGGTAGTTGTCTTCCAATTAGAGAGCCAGTTGTCCCCAAGTGTTTCTTCCTAATTTGCAGGGCCGGTGGTTGAGTAGGGGTGTATCTGCAGCTTTCTCCTGCTTAGCTCGTCAGCGAGCACTGAGTCTCAATATGTTTCTCTGCTTAAATATAGGTACCAGAAGGTAAAAAGGTACCAGAAGGTAAAAAGGTAAAAAGTAATGAAAACGCTGAAGCGCTAATGCTGTAAAAGTGCGGAATTAAAAACTGCCTTGCTGAACAAAGAGGAAAAAGAGGGGAAAGAAATGGCTCTTCTGTTGTAGGGTATAGGTTTTAATAAGGTGCTTGGGTCTCAGGATCTGTTCCAGAGTCCAGCAGCCACCTTCATGCAGGTCACTTGTGCGTGTTGCTCCGGAGCTTCGAGGGAGAGGAACTGTCAGCCCCAAGAGGGAATACTATCCGTGAGTTATTAAGGCAGCTTTGGTGGGGCTGAAAAGGGGAGGAAGGGGGGAAAGCTTGAGAGTTCTTCCGTCGGCTCCCAGTGTCCTTTTACTGATAGAAGCTGATAGAAGCTGGGGGTTTTTCCAAGCAGCGCCTCTTATCAGCCTAATTTGCTGAAGACGCTCTTACTCATTCCGGCAGGACTTGAACGGGGACTTGTTTCAACCCCATTTTACGGTGTTTCCGATCACCCACCTTGAGTTTTTCCTTTCCCAGTGACGGGGGTCCCTTCACGACAGGGGAGTCAGGCCAGGCCTCTTTTCCTTCCCCTCTCACTCGTTTCAAGAGATTGCTCAGCTCCACAGAGATTGCTCAGCTCCACAGCACCAAAGTACGGCGGGGGGTGCGGCAAGGCAGCAAGGCTAAAGCTCGAGTCCGGTGATAAAACAATAAAACAATAAAACGCTAATGCTAAGAAAAGCGAAGGCAGTGTTGAGGAGATAATGCAGCTACTAAATCATTAGAATTAAGAGATAAACCCCCAAAGGGTTTGAAAAACTACTTAAAACTACTTAAAACTTTATCTAAAAGCAGACGAGGTTAACTAGGCTGCTACCTTCGTCGCCATTTTGTCTCCTATCAATCCCTTATTGTATTCCACCTCCTTTTAGTTCCTTTATCACTCGAATGCTAGCACGGAGTCAAAACTATTATTGTATTTTTGAACATATTTTTTATAAACATCCCATTTTTCCGCTAATTTTTGCTTTGAGTTTCCTCAAAGTTTCCTCTGAGTTTACTAGTCAGTTGAGCCGTCGCCACCAATTCCTGTAATTTGATTTGCCAATCTGTTATTTTTGGAGCCTCGTGATCTTTCCATCCCTTGGCCACAAGTATACAAGCTGCTGCGGTTGCATACAAGAATACCTCTCTTAGATTTTTTGGGATCTCTTTATCTAAAATACTTAATAGAAATGCCTCCGGTTTTTTGGTAAAAGTTATCCCCATCATCTTTTTTAATTCATCGTATATTTCCCCCCAAATAATCTTAATCTTTCCACACGTCCACCACATGTGGCTCATGTCACCGTTATTTTCTCCACATCTCCAACAAGCATTCACCAAATTATTATACGTTCTTGATAATCTGGAAGGAGTGAGGTACCACCTATGAACCATTTTCATCATTTTCTCTCTTATATTATAGCTTGCTGTAAATTTCAAATTTACCTTCCATAAATTTTCCCAATCTTTTAGCATAATTGGACGGCCCACATTCCACATCTTGGGCCCACTTTATCATTGAAGCCTTAACCTCCTCATCCATTACTTCGTAGTCTAAAAGAAGTCTATACATTTTTGCGATTATTTTAGTTTTACTATTCAGTAATTCTCTTTCAAATCTTAAAGGCTCCTTTTCAAAACCTATCTGCTTATCCTGTCTGAACATTTCATTAACCTGGAAGTAATCTAGCCAACTAGAAAAGTGATCTTTTATTTTCTCATAACTTATCAATATTAGTTGACCCTCCTCCTCCCCCCTTAATATTGTGTTATACGTTATCCAGTTCTCTTTGATGTTGTTGTTGTTTTTAACAGCGATTGCTTCTAATGGAGAGTTCCATCTTGGGGTTTTCTGTTCCAAATATCTTTTGTATTTTTCCCACACCTTATATATAGCATTTCTTATTATATGATTTGAAAAACTCCGGTGCGCCTTTATTTTCCCATAATTAAGATAGCCATGCCATCCAAAACGTGTGTCATGACCTTCTAGATCTAAAGTATCCCAGTTTTTTAATAAACACCAATCTTTCAACCAGAGAAGACATGAGGCTTCGTAATATAGCTTCAAATCCGGTAACCCGAAGCCACCTCTTTCTACAGTATCTATTAATATCTTATACTTTATTCTTGGTCTTTTACCCTTCCACAAAAAGTTAGAAATTTCTTTTTGCCACTTGTCAATACTGCTGGTCTTTCCTATAATTGGAATCGTTTGGAATAAAAAGAGTAGCTTTGGTAAGACTATCATTTTAATTACTGAAATACGGCCCAGGAATGATAAGTTTAGGCTTGTCCATGTCTCCAACTGTCTTTTGATATCTTTCCAACGATTAATATGATTATCTTCATACAAGTTAATGTTCTTTGGTGTTATCCATAATCCTAAATACTTGATTTTGGGGTAGATTTTAATTTGTATTATTTTTTCTAATTCTGCTTTTTCATCTGGCGACAAATTTTTAACTAATAGTTTTGTCTTGTTTAAATTCATTTTGAACCCCGCAACTTTACCGTAGCCATAGATTATTTCCAACGCCTTTCTTAAACTTTGTTTTGGTTGTTCCGTAGTTATAAGTAAATCGTCAGCAAATGCCCTCATTTTGTAACTTCTGTTTCCCAGCATAATCCCTTTTATTTCTTTTTCCTCCCTAATTCGTTTACATAAGACTTCCAATGTTAGTATGAAAATTAAGGGGGATAGTGGGCAACCTTGTCTGACCCCTTTACTGATTTCACACTCCTGTGATAAATTTCCATTGATTATGATTTTAGCTTTTTGTTTTGAATATATTGCTTCAATCCCTTTTATATACTGTATACCAAAATCCATATGGTGTAATAGACCTTTCATAAATTTCCAGGAGACCCTTTCGAAAGCTTTTTCAGCATCTATGGCCATTAAGACTGCCTTCTTTTCTATTCTTAAGTCTAAATACTATAATAAGTTTATAATGTTTCTAGTGTTGCTATAGATGTGCCTCCCAGGCAAAAAGCCAGCTTGGTCATTGTGTATAATCATCTGGAAGACTTTTTTTGATCTTTCGGCTAAAATATTTGCATATAATTAATAATCGCTATTTAGGAGTGTGATAGGCCTATAGTTGTTAATAAGTAGATTGTCCGTTCCCTGTTTTGGAATTAATGCAATAAGGCTGTCTTTCCATGAGTCCGGCATGGTTCCATCTTTTAAGATATTGTTCATGATACTTCTTAATGGGTCAGACAGTATGTCCTCAAATTTTTTATAATACATTGCTGGTAGGCCATCAAGCCCTGGTGACTTTCCTATCTTTGCTTCCTTAATTGCTCTGTGAATTTCGTACAATGTAACAGGGGCATTCAACAGTTCGTTTTGTTGTTTAGTAAGTTTCGGAAGACCGTTCTGTTCTAAATATTCTTTAACTTCTTCTGATCTTTCATTTCCTTCCTTATAGAGTTCTCTAAAGAATTCGAGAAATCGTTTCTCTATTTCTTTAGGGTTGTTTATTATTTTGCCTTCACACTTAACTCTATTTAGAATCCTTTCTGCCTCTCTCTTCTTTAGTTGCCATGCTAATAACCTTCCTGGTTTATTAGCATGTTCAAAGGTTTTTCCCCCCAATAATCTTAGTTTCCATTCCATTTCTGCATTTATTAGCATTAAATATTGAGATTGTAGGATCTTAATATTTCTTTTGAATTCTACACTATTTGGTTTTTTGTATAATTCCAGCTCGTTTTTTCTAATCTCCTCTAAGATTTCTTGTTGGTTTTTTTTCCTTTTGTTTTCTTTGAATTACGTTTTGTTGAATAAAGAAACCTCTTAAGACAGCTTTACTAGCATCCCAGACTATTTTTAAATCAGTGCCCTTATTTAAATTCAGTTCAAAAAAATCCTTTAAGGTCTTTTTTGCTTTTTCTATTATTATTTCATCTCTCAATAAAGTTTCATTTAATCTCCATCTTATAGATTTCCTCTTTCCCCAAGTCAGCATTACTTGTACTGTTTTCTTTGAATTACGTTTTGTTGAATAAAGAAACCTCTTAAGACAGCTTTACTAGCATCCCAGACTATCTTTAAATCAATGCCCTTATTTAAATTCAGTTCAAAAAAATCCTTTAAGGTCTTTTTTTGCTTTTTCTATTATTATTTCATCTCTCAATAAAGTTTCATTTAATCTCCATCTTATAGATTTCCTCTTTCCCCAAGTCAGCGTTACTTGTACTGCATTATGATTAGCTATTGTCTTTGGTTGAATTTCAGATTTACATGTTTTGACTGTCAAATCTTTTGTTAGCCAGATGGCATCAATTCTTCCTTCTGAGTTACTAGGGTAGGGAAAAAAAGTGTATTCTTTCACTGTCAGATTTTGTATTCTCCATGCGTCCTCTAAACTTAACAAATCTAACAGAAAAAAGGTTTTGGGGAGTTTTATTTGCTGTTTTTTAGTAGTCTTTTTGGATCTGTCTAAATCAGGATTTACCACGCCATTTTGGTCTCCTAAAAATATAATTTTCTCTCCAATAAAATCCCCCAACTCTCGTTCCAACTTTTTATAAAATTCACTTTTTTTTTCATTCGGTGCGTAAAAACCGATAACTTTAATTGTTTCCCCCAGGACTATTATTTCTATGACAACGACCCTTCCTTGTGAATCTTTATAGATCAATTTTGGCTCCAAATGCTTTTTTGCATATATTACAACGCCATTCTTCTTAGATTTATCTGAAGAAACAAAATCAAGTCCCAGTTTCTTATTGGATAAAATTCTTGTGTGTTGTTTTGTGATATGAGTTTCTTGCAAACATATCAAATCCAATTTCTGTTTGCTGAGTACAAATTCCACCTTCTTTCTTTTCCCTTTCTTTTCCCCAGTCTCAAAACTTCCATTCTTGGGCAAGGTGATTGAGCGGGTGGCTGTGTTAGCATTTCACTCCACCGTCGCTGCATTTGAGATTGTTGTAAATCACATGCCTGTCTGAGAAGACTATGGGAATGGAAGACATCCTTATCTCTCTTTCGTTGTATGTACTTTGGACTGTACTTTCACTTCTTCTGTTCTCTCGGAAGAGAGCGGACACCATTATGCTGTAGTCTGTATATAGAGTGTAAATAAATAGTATTTTTTAAAAAAATGATATTTATTCAAATTTTAAAGGTTACAAACAGAAACAATACATAAAAACAAGTCACATCAAAGAAAAAAGAAAAAAGAAAAACAGATAAAAAAGGAAAAAGGAAAAAATACATAGAATCAAAAAAAAAAAGAACAAATCAAATCTTTACATAACTTTCTTTCTTTAGCTTATTTCCTTGACCTCCTCACACCTCCCCTCTATGTATTCTAGTTCAGTTAAATATTTCAGCAAATCCTTCATCCTTGTTTTTATCCTAATAATTTATCTTAATATACTGTAGTTTTACATTCTCTTCTTTCACCAATTAACCATCCATTTTTACTTTATTTAATCTTATTTCTCATTAAAACTAATATATTTGAACTTGATCTCTTAAGACATTTCCCCTAGGGTCATAAAAATTTAATTCCACGATTTTTCCATCTCTCATTTATTTTTTTTAAAGTCTCCATATATACACTTCAAATTCCCAATTTTCTTCCACCATCTCCCCTCCCCGGTCTCGGCCCCTGCCGCCAGTTCCATCAACCTCCAACAGTCCATCAACCTGGAGATCTTATATCCGAGGCTCTTAACTCTTCTTGACGTCCCTTCTGACGATCTTCTTCATAGTCTTTGATGTTGGGGTGAATATGAATCCACCTTCGGGTAAATATAAATTGCCGTCCAGTCACGCTTCCTCTGGGCAGCTCTCTACTTGGAAGCTCTGACCTGGCAGGAGAGCAAAGTAGCAGCAGCGGTCCTGCGTCGGTGTGAGAATAGGGATAAATCAAGTCCAGAGGCAGATCGGTTCTTATCTCTAGAAGCGTTTATTTACAAGCCATAAATCAGTCTCTTTCCATCAGAAACCTCCGCCATTCCGACATCTCTCCGTGCTTCCAAAAGCACACAGATTCACAGCCTCTCCGTTGAGCTGTGTCTCTCAGTCAGAAGTGAAAGCAACTCTGCTCACAGACTGTGACGCACTTCTCTGCGTCAAGCTCCTCCCAGATACAGGACACCACGGAGTTTTAACCCTGTCTGTTCCAAACTCCACACCCCCTCTTGTCCTGCATCTGGGGACAATAGCCAACAATGCTTTCCCCATACACAGACCCTCACAGAACTCCTCGTGTTTCTGGAAGGTTAATGGTTTTGTGAAACCATCAGCGAGGTTCTTGGTTGAGGGACAGTATTTCAGAGCAACTAGCCCCTCACGATCGCTCTGACACACATTTTGTTTGGTCCTCGCCTTGAACTGCCCCGTCTCAGCCAATTTGAGGCACGGTTGATTGTCTTCATGCACCACAACGGGCAGACAATTTTCTCCACAGATTTCCTCGACCAAACACACATAGAACTCCAGCTCTCTGCAAGCATCTGATAGCGCACTGAATTCAGCTTCAGTAGACGAAAGCGCTATGAGACTCTGCTTCCGGGACCTCCACCCAACTACTGAGTCCCCAAACTTCACCACTAGACCTGACACTGATTTGCGGTCCTCAAGGTTACCCCAATCTGCGTCCACCCAAGCAGTCAGCTTGACATCGCCCTCAGCTGACATCTTAAGGCAAAAGTCTTTGGTATCTTGCAGGTAACGTAGCACCCGCTTTATACCATTCCAGGCCTGCACACTAGGACTTGAAGCCTCTCTACTGAGCAGATTGACAGCAAACGCTATATCTGGTCTGCTCCACTGTGACAGATACAGCAGACTACCCAGAGCTGACTGAAAAAGTTCAGTGTTTTCGAACACCACACGTTCTACTTGCTGACACTCCTTCACAAATCCAGCCTCCATGGGTGATCTGGCACCTGCACAATCAGACATCCTGAACTTCTCAAGCAACTGTTCAATCTTACCTTTTTGGCAAAGCAAGAAGCTTCCATCACTTGCTTTTGTGATCTGCACGCCTAAATAGGACTTGACATCTCCAAGCTGCTTTAGCTTGAACCGTTTTCCAAGCTCTCTAGCAAACTTCTCCACCTGTTTACCTGTCTGTGCCATGATCAAGATATCATCAACAAAGACCAGCACCACTTGCTGTTTTAAACCTGAATCTCTAATGTAAAGACAACTGTCTGCAAGAGATCTCTTAAAACCTAAGGCTTCATGTAGGCACATATTCCAATTCCTGGCAGATTGAAGTAATCCATAGATGGATTTGTGCAACCGCCACACGACGCCTGGCTCACTGACTTCAAACCCAGGAGGAGGAAGCATGTACAACTCCTCCTTGAGATCTGAGTTCAGGTAGGCGACATCTACATCAAAATGGTTCACCTTCCAACCTCTCTGTGCTGCTATCGCCAAAAGCGTTCTCAGAGTCTCCGCTCTCGAGGTTGGCAAATATACCTCTGTGAAGTGGACACCCTTTCTCTGTGTGAATCCTCGGGCCACTAATCTCGCTTTATACTGTGGTTCTCCTGCTTCTGTGGGTTTCAAGCGGTAAACGCATCTGCAGCTCACGGCTTTTTCGCCCATCGGCAACTTCGTGAGTGAGAACACACCTAGAGACTCCATTGAGTTCATCTCCCTCTGCATCGCCTCACGCCATTTGCTAGCTTCTTCCTGAGGCAACCTCTGAACATCCTCAAAGGATTCAGGTTCACATCTAGCCACACCAACCCAGACACTAGTGGCTTCATACCTTTCAGGTGGCTTTCCCTTGGTTGATCTTGCTGACCTCCTCAGCGTGAATTCTGGAACTGCGCCTGATTCACCTGGATCAACCTTACTATCCTCTGTGTCTGAAACATCCCCCTCTGACCTGCTGCGCCGTTTCGGGCGTACAGCTGGTTCTGCTGGTGAGGATGGTGCACTCCTTAGCTCAGACTTGACAGAGACCTGTGGAGGGGTCCTGGGACTTCCTTTTGGAGAGATACGGAGCCTCTCCCTTGGAGATCCTGGCTCTGGACTCTGTGGCTGTGGACCGTGCACATCAGCAACAGGTTCAGCCTCGTCCTCCTCCTCTTCCTCATCTGAGTCTGATAGAACATCTGGGTTCCTGTGAAGACGTTTCCACCCACTCTGCTCGCAAAACTCAGCACTGCCGCTAATAAGCAGCTTCGACTGGTTGCCAGTAGGGTATGCGAAACGCCACGCCTTTGAACCCGGCTCATAGCCCACAAAGATCATCTTCCTAGATCTTGGCTCACCCTTTCTGCGCATGGCCTTTGGAATGAGGACCCAAGCCTCAGACCCAAAAACATGGAGAAACCCCACCTTCGGTTTCTTGTGATGCAACAAGAAAAACGGTGTGTTGCCTACACTGGAATTGTACACTCGATTCTGCACAAAACATGCTGTCTTATAACTCTCAGCCCAAAAGCGCTGTGGCAAACCTGAGTCTGCCAACATAGCATTCGCTGCTTCCTGTAGCGTGCGAAACTTTCTCTCTGCAACTCCATTCTGTTGCGGACTGTAGGGGGCAGACAATCGATGACTGATACCCTTCTGCCTGAAAAACGATTGCAGCGCAGAACCTGTGAACTCCCCCCCGTGACCATATTGAAAGGAAATCACCCTGGTAGACAACTGCAGCTCTATCACTGTGATCCAATCCCTGATCAGTGCAGCTGCTTCTGACTTGCATTTAAGCGCAAAAACCCAACAAAATTTTGAAAAATCGTCAATCAGAACCAGAATCCATTTAGACCCAGCTAAAGAAGGTTTTGGCATGGGACCTGACAAATCTGCATGCACAAGTTCAAAGGGTTTGCTGGTTCTCCTCTCTGACCTGGGATATGGGCATGTTGTGATCTTTGACTGCTTACAGGCTTGACAATCTAGGTATTTGTCACAAGCCTTGAACCTACAACCAATGGTGTTTTCTGCAGCTTTTCGCACAAGCGACCACCCAGCATGTCCAAATTTTCTGTGCCACAAGTGTATACAATCATCGTGTGGTGGGACATTTGCACACTGCACCTGTGCGTCTTCAATGGACTCTCCACTAGCCCCATTTTCCACCAGCCCCATTTTTCCACCAGCCCCATTTTCCACAGGCATCTGCACCAGAAAGAGCCTGTCTTTTCTCTCAACGCTGTAGATCTTCTTCCCATCCCTGTAAAAGGAACAACAATTGTTAGAGAAACGAACATCGAACCCATCATCATTCAGTGCTGTCACACTTAAAAGAGAGTGTGCAAGCTCTGGGACCACAAAAGCTTGCACCCAATGATCCAAGAAAGAACAATATAAAAACCCAGATTCAGTCAATGGTCTCTGCGACCCATCTGCTAATTTGACATAACGTTGAGTTTTAACTGTCTTGCAGTCCCTCAGGAACTCTCGAGAATTTACGAGACTGTGGGTCGCTCCTGTATCGATGATTAGAGATAAAATGTCTCTCTGGCTGTTTTCCAAAGTTGCCATGGCGTTGCTCGCACCCCCACCGGTTGCCATGGACACAGCCTCCCCCCGACCAAGGCTTTTGCCTTTTCCCAGAGACGCCGTCGCAGCTGTGAGGTGATAAGACACCTTGTCTTTGTTTTTCTCCTGGCCTGCCGCTTTCCCACGTCGCTGCCTTGGGAAACTGCTTTGTTGACGCTCCACGCCGGCTGGCCTCCTTGCCGCCATCCTGCGCCTCTAGCGGATGCTTCCTAGCGCTGTTGGACGTCACAGCAAAGCACAAACAACTCTTGGAGACTTTGGCTTTCCCAGAGCTCTTGGATCAGCCTGCACCCCCACTCCTGGGTGCCACGTTGCCTGAGGAACATACTGCAACTGCCTTCCTCTTTCCAGCTCCCAGCCTTTCTCCAGCACACAGTCCATCACACAGATGTGTTGAAGCATAGAAACAGCTTTCCAACACAGTCCCAGCCTTTTCTGGACTTTCTGGGCGTCCCTCAGCCCCTCCTGGGCTTGGTGCTCCCTCTGGGCATCCTCTAGCCCCCTCTGGTCTGGCTCCCACTGCGGCCTGACATGCCGTCTTCAGTGCTTCTTCCCTTGGAGCTCTGGCAACAGCCAAGCATCAACGCTGGCCCTTAAAATGGCTAGCACCCTTTGCTCTCTCTCCAGAGCATCAGCCACATCTGCTTTGGGCTGGGCCTGGACTGGATCGGTTTGCGTGCATTCCCACAGCTGCTTTCCCTCCAGCCAATAGTACATGCGCTCACTCCAGTCCTGCCAATTGGCCCCATTCAGTCTTTCACCGGGGTAGCTGTCTTGGCCCTGCTGTGCCTGAGCAGCAGCCATTTCCACCCACCGGGGCTTTAAGCGTACTCACACGTCTGCCAGCAAGCTGGACCTCCGAAGCAGCCATCTTCCTTGGCTCTTGGCTCCGCTCTCCAGCACCTCCCACTGCCCTTTCCTGGCAGGAGATTTCAGCAACTCAAAGCTGGCAGCCTTCCTCCCTTCTCACACTTGTCAGGAAACACGTAACTCCCATAACCTGTTGGGGTGAATATGAATCCACCTTCGGGTAAATATAAATTGCCGTCCAGTCACGCTTCCTCTGGGCAGCTCTCTGCTTGGAAGCTCTGACCTGGCAGGAGAGCAAAGTAGCAGCAGCGGTCCTGCGTCGGTGTGAGAATAGGGATAAATCAAGTCCAGAGGCAGATCGGTTCTTATCTCTAGAAGCGTTTATTTACAAGCCATAAATCAGTCTCTTTCCATCAGAAACCTCCGCCATTCCGACATCTCTCCGTGCTTCCAAAAGCACACAGATTCACAGCCTCTCCGTTGAGCTGTGTCTCTCAGTCAGAAGTGAAAGCAACTCTGCTCACAGACTGTGACACACTTCTCTGCGTCAAGCTCCTCCCAGATACAGGACACCACGGAGTTTTAACCCTGTCTGTTCCAAACTCCACATTTGATGCTAAAAAGCAGATCTTGGGGGAGCTCCAACCCAACGATGCTTAGATTCCTTCTTAACAAGTCCGCCCGATTTCCATAGTTGAAGCTAGGGCCCACAAAGTATTCCAAATCTTGTTTCACAATTCCTCCAAGTCCAAAGGCCCCAAAAGCTCCAAGCTCCTCCTGGCACAAATCCATATCCCAAAAGTCGATTGATCCCTGCATAAGGGGATCTCTCCCACTTTCCTTTTCCAAACCAGGCCAGGCTCCCATCTTTACAATCTGGCTTTTCCTAGTTACAGTCATATAGGGCTTCAGTTTATAATCCTCCATTTGCCTCTGTAAGGTTAAGGCTCCCCCTTGTATTGCATTATATTCAGCAAGAGCGACTTTCTCCTTCTCCAATTCATCAATTTGTTCAATTAAAATAGATTCCTGTGCCGGATTTTTGTCAACTTCTGTACTGTTGCCCACTTTTGTTCCCAAGATGTCAATGTTGGTAGCCATGACATCTATCTGTTTATGTAACTTTCCCAACAAATAGAATGTCCTATTCAGTACAGAGACTACTTCTTCCTTAGCCGACATTCTTGAGATGTTCAAGGTCAAAGCTGGTTTCCCACAGCCTTTATCTTAGCAGCTGCACCCTTGTAACAATGTCCCAAGGCTCCCTCTAGAGGAAGCCAGACTTCATTTGTATCAATCCTTTCCAGCACAATTCCAAAAGTAAATTTAGTAACAATTTTTAGTTACTTTTTCGTCTTTTTAAGCGCAGAAGCGGACAATGGAAACAATGTCCTTCTTTTAGACTAGCTGTCAAATTTATCCTGTTCACCGTCGATGGGCTTTTTGCAAACCGCTCCCAGGTTCAGAGATGTGGTGCTTCAATTTTAAATTTTAAATTTTCACCTTCTCCTATAGATTCTCCCCCCGCTTCCAGGGGGGATTAAATAATTTCAATCAGTGGAGTTTTGGTCCTTTACATAGGACTTTCCAAAGACCTTAGTTAGCAACTACTTTGCTTCAGTCTATTTACAGAAAGGGAAGGTGGAATTCCTGTTTGAACCTTCCCCGTTCGGTGTAAATAAATAGTAGCTTAGATCTACAATGTCCCACGCTTGTTGCTGTGTTATGCCAGATTAGTGTGCATATGCCAGCTGGTATATGTCGCTGAGTTCCCTGGAGATGAAGGGAGATGCCTTTTCCAGTGCTGCACACATCGGAGGATGCTCGGAGATATGGGGGCTTGCAGGCATCCCCAGGGCGTTTTCCTTTTTCCCCCCAATTTTTTTTTTATTGGTTTTCACAATATTATAAACAAACAAACACAACAAACATAAATCATAGCCTTATTGAAAATTACACTTATTAACTTTGTTAAGTGACTTCCTCGCTTCCCCTTGGTTGAATTTCATTGCATGTCCTTTTAACGGTTTTCCAAATCCCAATTCTTATGAAATTTAACTTCAACATTAACATCCTTAAATCCTCACCTTATGGAATTAAACATATTAATTCATCACTTAACATAAATAAAATCCTAAGCCAATCAAGTATCTGCAAGCTGTTTTCAGTTAATTTAACTTAACAAATTTAACTACAGTGGTGCCTCGCAAGACAAAAAGAATCCGTTCCGCGAGACTCTTCGTCTAGTGGTTTTTTCGTCTTGCGAAGCAAGCCCATTAGCGGCTTAGCGGATTAGCGCTATTAGCGGCTTAGCGGCTTTTAGCGGCTTAGCGGATAAGCGGCTTAGCGGCTTAGAAAAAGGGGGGGAGGGGGAAAAAGTCGGAAAAACTCGCAAGACATTTTTGTCTTGCGAAGCAAGCCCATAGGGAAATTCGTCTTGCGAAGCACCTCCAAAACGGAAAACCCTTTCGTCTAGCGGGTTTTTCGTCTTGAGAGGCATTCGTCTTGCAGGGCACCAATGTATATAATCATTAAATTTAATCCACTCTTCCTGATACTCCTCCTCCTGGTCGCAGACTCTTCCGGTTAGGTTGGCTAGCTCCGAAAAATCCATCATCTTCATCTGCCATACTTCTATCATTGGTAATTCTTGGGTTTTCCACTTTTTAGTTAACAAAATACGAGCAGCAGTTGTGGCATACAAAAATAATTTAACATCTTTCTTGGGCAATTCCAAACCTGTTATTCCAAGAAGAAAGGCCTCTGGTTTCTTTATAAATGTATATTTCAACATTTTTTTCAATTCATTATAAATCTTTTCCCAGAAGTCTTTCACCTTGGGACAGGTCCACCACATATGATAAAAGGTTCCTTCCTTTTCTTTACATTTCCAACATATATTGTCACAATTATGATATATCTTTGCTAATTTTACAGGAGTCAAATACCATCTATACATCATTTTCATTATATTTTCCTTTAACAGAGTACATGCGGTGAACTTGACCCCTTTCTTCCACAATCTTTCCCAGTCCTCAAACATTATATTATTTTCTTCATCTCTTGCCCAATCTATCACCACAGATTTAACTTGTTCATCTTTTGTGTGCCACTCCAACAATAGCTTGTACATTTTAGATAAATTTTTATCTTTAGTATCCAACAACTCGGTCTCCAACTTAGATTTTTCATAAGCAAAACCATTTTTCTTATCCAATTTATACAATTCATTGATCTGGTGGTAATGTAACCAGTTTAGCTTATCTTTAACTTGATCAAATGGTTTTAATTTGTAACCTCCTCCTTCTTCTATTAATAAATCATAATATCTCAACCATTTGGTGTCCATATTTAGTTTTTTCTGGGCCTTTGCCTTCATTGGTGAAAGCCATCTGGGCGTCTTTCTTTCTAAGAGTTCTTTATATTTTATACAAACATTATACAACGATTTCCTAACTGCATGGTTTTTAAATGCATTATGGGCCTTTACCTTGTCATACCATAAATATGCATGCCAACCGAACACATTGTTGAATCCCTCCAAATCTAATAGATCTGTGTCTTCTAGTTGCATCCATTCTTTAATCCAGCAAAGTGCAGCAGCTTCAAAATAGATTTTAAAATCTGGCGGGGAAAATCCCCCTCTTTCTTTAGAATCCGTAACTAATTTATATTTAATTCTGGGTTTCCTCCCCTGCCAGATAAATCCAGAGAGTGCTTTCTGCCATTCTTTAAAGCATTTCGCATTATCTATAATTGGGAGGGCTTGCAACAGGAAGAGCATCTTTGGCAGCACATTCATCTTAATCACAGAAATCCGGCCCATTAATGACAATTTAAAATTTGACCATATCTCCAAATCTCTCTTAATTTCATTCCATAATTTCTCATAATTATCTTTGTACAAGTTCAGATATTTAACTTTTTTCACAAAATCTAGGCCCGTTTTTTCTTGTAATAGTTTTCTTTCTTCATTATCCAGATTTTTCTCAATTACTTTGGTCTTGCTCTTGTTTAATTTAAATCCTGCTACCTGACCAAACTCTTGTATCAATCAGCTCCAGTGCTTTGACTGCACTGGAATCTGGATCTTGTAATGTCAGAACTAGATCATCAGCAAAGGCTTTTAATTTATATTGTTTTGAACCTACTGTAATACCTTTGACTTGTTCATCTTTTCTAATCATAGACCTCCAGGACTGAAATAAACAGCAGAGGGGAAAGTGGGCACCCTTGCCTGGTTCCTTTCTCAATTCTAATTTCCTCTGAAACCACATTATTTACAATAATTTTGGCTTTTTGTTCTAGATAGATCACTTTGATACCATTTAAAAAATCATGACCTATCCCCATACTCTCTAAATTATGTAACATAAAACTCCAAGAAACATTGTCAAAGGCTTTTTCTGCATCAATAAACATTAGCATAGCTTTACAACTCTTTCTTGCTTCTAACTTTTCCAAAATATCTACAATATTTCTAATGTTGTCTTTCATATGTCTTCCAGGCAGAAATCCTGCCTGGTCTTTATGAATATACTCAGATAAAACCTGCTTCAGCCTGTTGGCCAGTATGTTTGCAAAAAATTTATAATCCACATTGAGTAGGGAGACTGGTCTGTAGTTTTTAACATTGGATCTGTCTTGACCCTGTTTAGGAATCAGAGTAATATACCGTATTTTTCGCTCGATAACACGCACCCGACCATAACACGCATGTAGTTTTTAGGGGAGGAAAACAAGAAAAAAAATATTCTACACGAAACAGTGGATGTATGTTTTTTGTGGTTCATGCTGTGGCCACAGACATGTGATCTGATGGTAAGTTTGGGGTAGCCCAATGCAAAAATCCTGAGGATCCATGTGGATCCATGTTTGTAACCACGTTTTTGCACCACTGCGGCCCCAGGCAACAGTGGGTGCATGATTTTTTGGGTGCAAACTGTAGCCATGGACATGCTATGTGATCTGATGGTGAATTTGGGGTGACCCAGTGCAAAAATTCTGAGGATCCATGTGCATCTGTGCTTTGTAATCACGTTTTAAGTGGGGAGGGAAGAAAAAGCACTCAAGGGACAAGGAGCACGCATGGAGCAAGCTCTGCTTCTCTCCCTCCTCCTCCCCCCCTTAGCGAGCTGAAAAACTTTGCTGGAGGGACAGAGAGCCTGCTTGCTTTAAAGGAGCCTACCGTGTTGTAATCTTCGAGCCTAGTCAGAGGAATGTGCCATACTCCAGGCACCCGTCTCCGATTACTTCTTGACCTCCCTGTCAGCGACTCCCGGCAGGAGACAGGCGAGGTCTCTATCGGCGATTCTCCTCAAACCTGAGAAGAACACACCACTCTCCCACCTCCCTGTTTTCCCCAGGAGGGGGAAAAGAGACAGACAGAAATGTATTTACATGCCTTTATTTCTGTCTATGCAGCAGTACAGAGAAACATGTCTGCACTCTCTAAACACCAACAGCAGAGAGAGAATAACTCCACCCCTGTACTTCCAGTACATGTCAGGTGACACACTGAGCTAACATCCGGCGCTCAGTACAGTGAATAGGCTGTCCCTTTGCTCCCACGGTACAGCCCCAAACATCAACATCCTGTTTGGCTTTTCCAGCCAGCTGCAGCTCGCTGCTGCATTGCTCCTTTTCATAACATCCTCCCCCAAAAGAATCAATGCGTGTTGCGAGCAAATCTTGATCCAAAGAGGAAAACAAACAGTTGTTATACACATAACATTCCCCTGTTGTTTCAGTTCCACCCTTGGAACTCCCCGCCACTGGTTTCCCCAGTGTACCTCTTTGGTTGTCTGGCTTCCAAGGAATGAGTGCTTCTGCATTACCTTGGCTAGCAACTCTCTGTTGTGCCTTTGTCTCTGACTTAGACACAGTTTCAACCTGTCCTTGGTTGTGTACAACAGCAACACATGCAACAGCTAAGTTGGCAAACTCTTCTGAATACCTCTTGGGTGGTACACCCTTTGTAACTCTCTCAGATCTACGTATGAGGTGCTGATCCTCTCTGCTCACTGGTTCAGTCTCAGGACTCTTTGGAGAACCAGTTCCAATAGTAAACAGTGGTTCATTCTCCACCTGTGAAGGTCTATCTATTGTGTGAGATTTCCTCTCAATGACTGTGACAACTGAGCTCCCTGAGCTATCACTGTCTTCATCAGTACCACTGTAATCAGTAAAATCATCATCATCATCTGAATTGTCCTCTGTGGGAAATGTGTGAACAATTACTCTCTCCTGTTCAGGAGCACTCTCTAGAAATTTTGTGAGAATCACCTGACCAGATTCAGACAAAATTACTCTGTAGAGACCCTTTTCATATCCCACAAAAATGCCTCTGGCATTCTTTACTCCCCCTGGAGCCTCTGTCCTCACATGAGACCCAAAAACCTTGAAATGGGCGACAGAAGGTTTTCTATGGAACAGCTTCTTAAAAGGAGAACTTCCCAACTCTTTTGAAAACTTTCTCAACCACTGTCAGGGGCTCAGAAGCAGAGGCACAGGGGAGAGAGGAAACGGAGAGCGAAGGGGAAGAATCTGAGGGCAGCGTAGGGGAGTATGACAGTGGCCCGAGAGATTCCATGAGCTTCTCCAGCGATTCAGAAGATTCCCAGAGGGGGGCGCCGATGGCCAGGGCAAGGGGGGTCCCAGGGGGGACGCACCAGAAGCAAGGGGCCAGCGGGGACTCCCAAAGCAGCAGCAGGAGATCAGGACCAGTTCCCCCACCAGAGCGTAGTGGGGGGGGGAAGAGTCCCATGCATCAGGACCAGCGTCTCCTCCAGTAGGGGGAGGAGATGAGTCCGGGCTGACCACGCCTCTGTTGGAGAGTGAGGGAACGGAGGGGAGGTCAGGTCCAGCTAGCCCCCCCGAAGGGGGAAGCAGTGACAGGAGCAGTGTAACGGTCAGGAGGAAGGTTGCCGGCTGGGCGCGCGCGCCAAGTTCGAATGTACAGGCGCGCGGGACAGCAGAAAACCCGGATTGGGAACCAGGTGCTAAAGCCCGCCGGAGGCAAGGGGAAGACTCAGGGGACTCCGCGTCAGAAGAGTCCAGAAAGGGCAAGGCACCAGCGGACAGGCGGACCCAGAGGAGGAAAGAGCAGAGGAAGAGGTGGAGCAGGGCTAGAGTCTTAAACTGGTGTCTGGGGGGAGGAGATTCAGACGGAGCTTCAGCGGTCTAGAGTTCAAGACGTAGGGCTGCGCGCCGCGGCTTTGAAATCGAAACTGAACTTCAATAAAGACTTTTGTATATAACAAGAACTGGCGTTGGTCCTTTGTGAGCTAGGACCTAGGGCAGCTCTGACAACCACGTATAACAATACGACATTAGCGACTCCGCCCAGAACTCATGTGGCAGATGTGAACTAAGCAATTGCGCTTGCATTCCCTTTTGCAATTCTTTGTTCACCCGTACACAGACACCCCTGTTCCACGCTTCTGCTGAAACAGCAACTCGGTGCCTTATCCCTTTCTTCTGCAGGAAGTCCTGAAAATCCTGTAAAAGAAATATTGGCTTCTCATCTGTGAAAAGACAATCAATGTTAGCATCATGCACATTTTTAACCTTGTCACAAAACTCTTTAAACCTTTCTAAGTCTTCTTGTGGTTTCTCTAAAACATACACTGAAACATAATGTGAGAAACCATCCACACACACAAGGTAAAATCTTGCATTGCCTCTAGATGGTGCTAGAGGACCAATTACATCAGCATACACCCGCTGAAACGCTTTGTCGACTCTGGTCACCTTCCTGGCGTTCTTTGCCACACCTGCAAGAGAAATTTTGTTAGAATCAGATGAATTACATTTCATGTAATCACTTTGATCAAAAGTCAACAAATACAGTCCATCTTTCTCTCTGGCAGAAAGATACAACTCTCCATCTTTGAAGATCTCGCAGCTTTGAGCATCATAGGACAGTTTCAGTCCTTTCTTTGCGATCTGCGATACACTCAGCAGATTGAATTTCAACTCAGGAACCAAATACACATTGTCTATAGTCAAGTTCAGACTCTCAAGATACACAGTCCCAACTCCGGTCGCTTCCAGCTCCTGACCGTTGGCCTGCTTCACAGCGAAGCTTTGCTTCTTAAACAATGAAAACAGATCTCTGTGTGGGGTCATGTGGACGGTACAACCAGTGTCAATTACAAACGAGTTTCCCACCTCTGGCGTGGTTCCTTTCAACATCAAAGCCTTTGCAGGTTTCACCTGAGACTTGGTACAACCTTTGCCTGACGCCTCAGGCCTCGCAGAGCTCCCCTTAGCTCCTTTCTGTTGACGTGGCCTCTTACAGTTCCGCTGAAGATGCCCAGTCTGTCCACAATTGTAACAACGGACAACATTCAAAGCTACAGCGTCCTCTCCAGTAGCAGTAGCAGTGGGGGAGCTAGAACTCCGTTCCTCCCTCCCCCTGTCCTTGACTTCCAGTGCAGCAAGTCTGTCATGGTCATTCAGAACCACTGCGTACACCCTCTCCGAAGTGAGATTGTGCGCTGGAAGGGAACCAAGTTGACTGGCAACCGTTTTGTAAGTCCGATTCAGGCTGTTTATCACCATAAAGCAAAACACTTCCTCCTGCAGATGGAAATTGCGTTCCACCATCTGTTGGCGCAGAAACTTCATCTCCGTCAGGTGCGCTTGAACATCTCCATCAGGCGCAAGCCTCAGATTGGTCAGCTTTTCAAAATACAGCAACGCTGAAGAACCAGCATCTCTCTGATGTGTTCTACGGAGCGTGTCCCAAACCTCTCGCGCGTACTGCAAATCCTGTATATGCACCAATTGACAATCCGAGACACACAAAATTATAGCCGTCCTGGCTCTCACATTCTGTGAATTCCAACCTTGCGTTGGTGCTGCAGGGATGGGGTTCTCAATCACCCCAAAAAGCCTCTGATTCTCAAGCAGGGCTTTCATCTTTACAGACCATGAGGCATAATTGTCATTAGTCAGGGGAGCTGGATAAGGCAAGCCTCCCCCCTTCTTGGCATCCATTTTGAATCTAGGCCTTAGCTCTCACTCTGGAGCCTGTAAAATCCCAAAGGCCTTTCTTGGTTGTTTACTGCCTTTTTTCACTTGGCAGTAAAACCACAAGCTGCTCAAAAGTCCTTGCAAAGGACAGTGAAGTAGACAAAACACACTCCGTGTTCCAGCCCCAAGCCAGTAGCTTTCCACTGTACTGACTCTTCGTTGCTTAGCAACTGTGCATACCAGTCCTTATCTAGGTATGCGAAGTATGCGGCTGCTCTTTTCCTCTCAGTGCTGGTTTTTTCCAAACGCAGACACTTTTGTGAGCCGAAAACTTTCCGTTAACGCGTTCACTTAACAGCCATAAATCTCCATACCTCTGGGGCTCCGTTGCTTGGCATTCACCAGCCGTCTGATCAGCTTCCAGGCAGACGTTATCTTCTTTCCCTTGGTGCAGAGGATGGCATTACGATCCATCAACCTTTCACGCAGATATGCATGGATCAGAACCACCTGCGCTGCTACCAGATGTTGTAATCTTCGAGCCTAGTCAGAGGAATGTTCCATACTCCAGGCACCCGTCTCCGATTACTTCTTGACCTCCCTGTCAGCGACTCCCGGCAGGAGACAGGCGAGGTCTCTATCGGCGATTCTCCTCAAACGTGAGAAGAACACACCACTCTCCCACCTCCCTGTTTTCCCCAGGAGGGGGAAAAGAGACAGACAGAAATGTATTTACATGCCTTTATTTCTGTCTATGCAGCAGTACAGAGAAACATGTCTGCACTCTCTAAACACCAACAGCAGAGAGAGAATAACTCCACCCCTGTACTTCCAGTACATGTCAGGTGACACACTGAGCTAACATCCGGCGCTCAGTACAGTGAATAGGCTGTCCCTTTGCTCCCACGGTACAGCCCCAAACATCAACATCCTGTTTGGCTTTTCCAGCCAGCTGCAGCTCGCTGCTGCATTGCTCCTTTTCGTAACATACCGGACAGGAGCCACTTACACGAGCTGAAAATCTTTCCTGCTATTTCCAGCAAAGCGGGACAAGATACAGAGAGCCTGCTTGCTTTAAAGGAGCCAACTGGACAGGAGCCGCTTACACTCGTGTAAGCGGCTCCCCTCCCCTCCTGCTTTGCTCCTTTAAAGAAGCAGGCACTCTGTCCCTCTCTCCTCCCCATTCAGCGGCTCTTCTCCCGCTGGAAACCACGGAGGAGGGAAGCATTCGCTCCGTAACATGCACAGACATTTCCCCTTACTTTCTAGGAGGAAAAAAATGCGTGTAATGGAGCGAAAACTACGGTAAGCTTGCTTCCAGGTTTCAGGTGCTTTGCTCCCTCCCAAAATTGAATTAGATACTTCTACCAGAGGTGGAATGAGCCAGTCTTTCAATGTCTTATAATATTTCGCTGATAGACCATCAGGTCCTGGTGTCTTGCCAAGTTGCATTGAATTTATTGAATTTATTGCCTGTTCCACTTCCTGGTTTGTAATTACACCTTTTAGTAGATTCTTTTTATCCTCCGGAATCTGTTGCAACCCAAACAAAACAAAATCTGTTGTTTTTTTTAGGTAATTTGTAAAAGGTTCCCATTCTTCTTTGAAGTCACAGTTGTCCTTGTCTTGTAGTTTGCATGTCAATTTCGCCAGTTCTGCATAGTTCATCAGTTTCTCTTGCCACTGTTCTTTTGTCAGGATTTCCTCATTCTTCCATCCTTGTGCAATCAAGACTCTTGCCGCTGTTGTCACATACATAAATAAGTTATTTCTTTTCCTTGGCAGGTCTTTCCCTACAATCCTTAACAAAATTGCTTCTGGTTTTTTTACAAATGTTAATTTAAACATTTTCTTCAACTCATTATATATCATTTCCCCAAAATTTTTAATTTCTCTACATTCCCACCGCATTTGGTAAAAAGTCCCTTCTATTTATTTACACTTCCAGCATACATTTGACCCAAATGTATGCGCAGGGCAGCAGCTGAAGAAGGAGCAAAAAGGGTTTCCTCCTGTGTGTGTTTCTTTGTGGCTGATTAGCTGCTCTCCCTGTGCAAAGGTCAGAGGGGGCAGGGTTTCTGTTGAGGTAGGTGATTAGCTGTGGGAGGAGCTTATCAGAGCTTGCAGGGCAGCAGCTGAAGAAGGAGCAAAAAGGGTTTCCTCCTGTGTGTGTGTCTTTGTGGCTGATTAGCTGCTTTCCCTGTGCAAAGGTCAGAGGGGGCAGGGTTTCTGTTGAGGTAGGTGATTAGCTGTGGGAGGAGCTTATCAGAGCTTGCAGGGCAGCGGTGCGCGCCTAGTGGCGCGCGCAGTTTGATCCATCTTTTAGATTTAGGGGAGCTAGTCTCAAACGTTTGTTGGGGGAGACCTAGGGGTTTTTTTGGGGGGGGGAGTTATTTGTCCTGTCTGCACGCTTCTTATGATGGAGGACCGCTGTAGCCACCCCCAACGACACGTTCTCAAGATGGAGAGTGAGGGAACAGCTGCAGTCGCCTGCAGTTCCTGCACAATGTTTGCCATCTTGCCAAAGGTTGCAGGCAGCTTTACCTGCAGCAATTGCATGTTGATTGCCCTCTTAAAAGACAAAGTCCAGCAACTGGAGGAACGTGTAGCTACGCTCCAAAGAATTAGAGAGCTGGAGCTCTTCTTGGAAGCAACAGAGCACACCGTCTCCACCAAGGAGGAGACAGGGGACTCCCCTGAGAAGGAGGCTAGTTCACCAACACAGGAGCCAGATATATGGAGAAACGTGACTCAAAGAAGTAGGAAGCCCAGGGTTCACTCTGATTGTTTAGAAATACACAATCGCTTTGAGGTCCTCTCCCCTAGCATGGAAGACGAAGAGCAGACTCCATTTGAGGATCTCTCCCTCATTACAGTCGATCAGGTATATGAAGACGAGCAGCAAAGTCAGTCCTCAGGGAACGTGCAGGCGACCTTGGAACGAACAGCTCACGGAAGAACCCCGACCAAACCTAAGAGGAGGCGTGTAGTGGTGATAGGGGATTCCCTACTGAGGGGAACAGAAGCAGTGATCTGTGGGCCTGACAAGATGTCTCGGGAAGTGTGCTGTCTCCCCGGGGCTAAGATCCAAGATGTAACTGAACGACTGCAAGGAATCATAAAACCCACTGACAAATACCCCTTCCTCTTGGTTCATGTGGGAACCAATGACACTGCAAGCAATAGCCTCCAGAAGATCAAAAGAGACTATGAGGCTCTGGGCAGGAAATTGAAGCAATTAAATGCACAAATTGTCATCTCATCTGTCCTCCCAGTTGAACGACGTGGCCCAGGGAGAGAGGGAAAAATAGTGGAAGTGAACAGCTGGCTTCGCAAATGGTGTAAACAGGAACGGTTTGGATTCTTAGATCACGGACTGCAGTTTCTTGAAGATGGACTTCTGGCAAGTGATGGGCTGCACCTCACAATGGTTGGGCGGAATGTTTTTGCCAAAAATCTCAGAAACCTCATCAGGAGGGCTTTAAACTGACTAATGTGGGGGAGGGAGACAGTGCTCCTGAAGGTAGGAGTCTATCAATTGATGAAGATGATCATCCAAATGTCATAGACCAAATGGAGCAAACAGCATGCAGACCTAGTGATGGGAGGAAAAAATCCTTAAATAAGAGACACGGGGGAATGATTAATGGACTTCAATGTCTGTACACTAATGCGCAAAGCATGGGTAATAAACAAGATGAGCTTGAGCTCTTGGTACAGCAAACTAAATATGACATAATAGGCATCACTGAAACCTGGTGGGATAAGTCCCACGACTGGAATGTAATAATGGAGGGATACAATCTATTTCAGAGAAACAGACTAGACAAGAAAGGAGGAGGAGTGGCGTTATATGTCAGGGATGTGTATACCTGTGAAGAGATCCAAGATTTAGAACCTCAAAGCCAAAGTGAGAGCATTTGGGTCAAAATTAAGGGAGAGAAGAATAACAGGGACCTCATTGTGGGAGTTTACTATAGATCCCCAAGCCAAACGGAGGACATAGATGATGCCTTCCTGGAACAGATGGCCAAGCATGCAAAAGGAAGGGAGATAGTAGTAATGGGGGACTTCAATTACCCGGATATTTGCTGGATGTCAAACTCAGCCAAGAGCATAAGGTCAAACAGATTCCTCACTGGCCTTGCAGACAACTTCATTGTCCAGAAAGTGGGAGAAGCAACAAGAGGAACAGCCATTTTAGATCTGGTCCTAACCAATGTTGATGACCTGGTTAGTGGGGTAGAAGTGGAAGGATCATTAGGCGCGAGTGATCATGCTCTTCTGAAGTTTACTATACAGCGGAAAGGAGCAGCCAAGCATACTAGGACTCAATTTCTTGACTTTAAGAAAGCCGACTTGATAAAACTTAGGGAAGTGCTGGGTGAGATCCCATGGACAGTAATACTAAAAGGAAAGGGAGTTCATGATGGCTGGGAGTTTCTTAAGAGGGAGATAGTAAAAGCACAACTTCAGGCAATACCAATGAGACGGAAACATGGAAGGTGCCTAAAGAAGCCAGGGTGGCTATCTAAAGAACTTTTAACTGAGTTAAGATTAAAAAAGGATGTGTACAAAAAATGGAAAAGGGGGGAAACCACCAAAGAGGAATTCAAACAAATAGCCAGCACGTGTAGACACAAAGTCAGAAAAGCTAAAGCACAGAATGAACTCCGGCTAGCTTGAGAGGTTAAAAGCAACAAAAAAGGCTTTTATGGGTATGTTCGTAGCAAAAGGAAGAACAAAGAAACAGTGGGGTCACTCAGAGGAGAAGATGGTGAAATGCAAACAGGGGATACAGAAAGGGCTGAACTCCTCAATGCCTTCTTTGCCTCAGTCTTCTCCGATAAAGAAAACAATGCCCGACCTGAAGAATTTGGAGCAAATGATTCAGCAGAGGAAACACAGCCCAGAATAACTAAGGAGATAGTACAAGAATACTTGGCTAGTTTAGATGTATTCAAGTCTCCAGGGCCAGATGAACTGCATCCAAGAGTATTAAAAGAACTGGCAGATGTGATCTCAGAACCACTGGCAGTCATCTTTGAGAATTCCTGGAGAACAGGCGAAGTCCCGGCAGACTGGAGGAGGGCAAATGTTGTCCCTATTTTCAAAAAGGGGGAAAGAGAGGACCCAAATAATTACCGCCCAGTCAGTCTGACATCAATACCAGGGAAGATTCTGGAGCAGATCATTAAGCAAACAGTCTGTGAGCACCTAGAAAGGAATACTGTGATCACCAATAGTCAGCATGGATTTCTGAAAAATAAGTCATGTCAGACTAACCTGATCTCGTTTTTTGACAGAATTACAAGCCTGGTAGATGAAGGGAACGCAATGGATGTAGTCTACCTTGATTTCAGCAAGGCATTTGACAAGGTGCCCCATGATATTCTTGTAAAGAAGCTGGTAAAATGCGGTCTTGACTATGCTACCACTCAGTGGATTTGTAACTGGCTGACTGACCGAACCCAAAGGGTGCTCATCAATGGTTCCTCTTCATCCTGGAGAAGAGTGACTAGTGGGGTGCCACAGGGTTCTGTCTTGGGCCCGGTCTTATTCAACATCTTTATCAACGACTTGGATGATGGACTCAAGGGCATCCTGATCAAATTTGCAGATGACACCAAACTGGGAGGGGTGGCTAACACCCCAGAGGACAGGATCACACTTCAAAACGACCTTGACAGATTAGAGAACTGGGCCAAAACAAACAAGATGAATTTTAATAGGGAGAAATGTAAAGTATTGCACTTGGGCAAAAAAAATGAGAGGCACAAATACAAGATGGGTGACACCTGGCTTGAGAGCAGTACATGTGAAAAGGATCTAGGAGTCTTGGTTGAACACAAACTTGACATGAGCCAACAGTGTGACGCGGCAGCTAAAAAAGCCAATGCAATTCTGGGCTGCATCAATAGGAGTATAGCATCTAGATCAAGGGAAGTAATAGTGCCACTGTATTCTGCTCTGGTCAGACCTCACCTGGAGTACTGTGTCCAGTTCTGGGCACCCCAGTTCAAGAAGGACACTGACAAACTGGAACGTGTCCAGAGGAGGGCAACTAAAATGGTCAAAGGCCTGGAAACGATGCCTTATGAGGAACGGCTAAGGGAGCTGGGCATGTTTAGCCTGGAGAAGAGGAGGTTAAGGGGTGATATGATAGCCATGTTCAAATATATAAAAGGATGTCACATAGAGGAGGGAGAAAGGTTGTTTTCTGCTGCTCCAGAGAAGCGGACACGGAGCAATGGTTCCAAACTACAAGAAAAAAGATTCCACCTAAACATTAGGAGGAACTTCCTGACAGTGAGAGCTGTTCGACAGTGGAATTTGCTGCCAAGGAGTGTGGTGGAGTCTCCTTCTTTGGAGGTCTTTAAGCAGAGGCTTGACGACCATATGTCAGGAGTACTCTGATGGTGTTTCCTGCTTGGCAGGGGGTTGGACTCGATGGCCCTTGTGGTCTCTTCCAACTCTATGATTCTATGATTCTATGATTCTATGATTCTATGACCCGGTTTTATACATTCTTGCAATCTCTACTGGTGTTATATACCATCTTGTCAAGGGAACTGCCATCAGAGCTGGAGGCGGAGGGAAGGCTCCAGAGGGATGCCGGAGAGGGTCCCAGTAGGGAGAGAGGCAGCTCATCTGCTGGGGAAGGAAATCAGCGTAACACCAGTGGAGAAGGGGGGCAGAGAGGGGATTTGGAGAAGAGGCTCCAAGACTCTTCGCCAGAAAACAGCAGGGAGAGCACAGGTACTCCGCTGCCCACTCCCTCCCTGCGCAGAAGACTTCCGCGCAGGGAGAGTAGGAGGAGGCTTGGCGTCAAAGAACTTCTTTGCTGGAAGAGATTCAAAAAACGCCCACTGACGGATTCTGCCAGCGACTGAGACAGCCATGAAGTGAAGGGCTATCCAGACAGAAAGGGTTCAACCAGATACCCAAGCCAAGAGTGGCGGCAACTTACGCATAAGCAACCCCTAGAACCATTACACATCTATACATCACTTTCATATAATTTTCTTTCAAAAGAGAATAGTCTGTAAATTTTAAATCTATTCTCCACAATTTAACCCAATCTTCAAATTGTATATTATGTCCTATATCTTGTGCCCATTTGATCATGACCGATTTCACCTCATCTTTTGTTTCCCATTCTAGCAGAATACTATATGCACCGTTCAGCAACTTCACTTTTCCTTCTATCATTTCCTTTTGAAATCTAGAAGTAGTATAACTAAATCCTTTCTTGTTGTCTTCTTTGTATATCTTTTGTAATTGCCTGTAATGTAACCAACTCTGAAAATGATCTTTTATTTCCTCATACTCTTTTAGCTTCCATTTTCCTTCTCGGTCCTTTAGTAAATCACTGTATGTAAGCCATTTTCCTTTTTTACCTAGTGGCTTGAGCAGCAAAGCTTCAAGTGCTGAGAGCCACCAAGGTGTCTTCTGTTCTATTAAATCTTTATATCTCTCCCAAACCCTCATTAATGATTTCCTAATTATATGATTATAAAATCCTTTATGTACTTTTCCTTTCCCATACCATAGATATGCATGCCATCCAAATCTATTATCATGACCTTCCAAATCCAATGCTTCTTGCTTTTCCAGCTTTATCCAGTCCCTAATCCATACCAAACATGCAGCCTCATAATACAATTTAAGGTATGGGAGGGCAGGCCAAACCGCCTCTTTCTTTTGTATCTGTAAGTAACTAAGTAACTTATACTTTATCCTTGGCCTTTTGCCCCCCCCCCCCCCGATAAACTTTGAAATTTCCTTCTGCCATTTTTTAAGGCAATCATCTTTTACCATTACTGGGACTGACTGGAACAGAAATAGCATTTTTGGCAAAACATTCATTTTTACTGCTACTATTTTTCCTAGCAGGGAGAGGTTCATTCTGCTCCATAATTCTAAATTTCTTTTTATCTCGAGCCACACTTTTTCATAATTATCTTTGTAAATATTTATGTTTCTTGATGTTAACCATATCCCTAAATATTTGACCTTTTTATGAACTTCTATCTCGATATTTTGCTCCAACTCTTTTTTCTCTTCTTCCTTCAAACTTTTGACTAATAATTTAGTTTTATTCCTATTTACTTTAAATCCTGCCACTTCCCCAAATTTTGAATCTTTTCTATAACTCCAGGGAGAGAATTTTTTGGACATATAACACCAGTCTTGAAAGACCTACATTGGCTCCCAGTATGTTTCCAATCACAATTCAACGATATACGATATACGATATACGATATACAATATACGATATACGATATACGATATACGATATACGATATACGATATACGATATCTTTATTGTCATTGTCCCTTGCGGAACAATGAAATTGAAAAACTACATAAAACTACATTAAAACTACATAAAAACTACATAAAACTACCACGAAACTACATAAAACTACATAAAAACTACATAAAACTACATAAAAACTACATAAAACTACATAAAAACCCCTAAAAACTCTAAAACCCCATTTTAAAATAGTGTTGGTGTTGACCTTTAAAGCCCTAAATGGCCTCGGCCCAGTATACCTGAAGGAGCATCTCCACCCCCATCGTTCAGCCCAGACACTGAGGTCCAGCTGCGAGGGCCTTCTGCCGGTTCCCTCACTGCAAGATGTGAGGTTACAGGGAACCAGGCAGAGGGCCTTCTCAGTGGTGGCACCTGCCCTGTGGAATGCCCTCCCATCAGATGTCAAGGAAATAAACAACTATCTGACTTTTAGAAGACATTTGAAGGCAGCCCTGTTTAGGGAAGTTTTTAATGTTTGATCTTTTATTCTGTTTTTAATCTGTTGGGAGCTGCCCAGAGTGGTGCCCATAATAATCTAATGTGACCCCGCAGAAACCAGGCTCCCTGGTTTACTGAGGAGCTCTGGAAAATGAAGCGGTACCTCAGACGGCTACAGCGAGTATGGCAGGGTGCCCGCGATGGAGCCTCAAGAACATCTTATAGGGTTTTTATGAAAACCTACGAGATGGCAGTGAAGGCCGCTAAGAAGTCTTACTTCTCGGCCTCCATTGCATCCGCTAGCTCTCGCCCGGCACAATTATTTAGTATAATTCGGTCTTTAACGTCCCTCAAAGGGCAGCCAAATTTAAATAACAATTTGACACACAGCTGTGAGGCATTTGCGAGCTTTTTTGCGGAGAAGGTCTTGTTGCTCCGCCATGACCTCCCTGCCAATTTGGATACAATAAAGGAACTGGAGGCCCCTCGACTGTCCTCGGGTCCAGTATTGGACCACTTTGACCGGATATCCCCAGCCGATGTGGACAGACTCCTCCAAGCTGGAAAGCCCACCACCTGTCCTCCTGACCCGTGCCCGTCTTGGCTGATTAGAGCGTGTCCAGACGAGGTGCGGGCCCTCCTAGGGGATATCATCAATTTGTCCCTGGACACCAGGACATTCCCAGGGGAACTGAAGGAGACAGTGGTGTGTCCGCTCTTAAAGAAAACATCATTAGATCCCTTAGATCTATCCAATTACCGCCCGGTTTCAAATCTTCCATTCCTGGGTAAGGTGATTGAGAGAGCGGTTGCTGAACAGCTTGGTGGGTTTCTGGATGAAACATCGGCTTTGGATCCATTCCAGTCCGGCTTCCGTGCTGGTCATGGGACCGAGACGGCTCTGGTCGCCCTAACAGATGATCTCCGCAGGCAGCTGGATCGAGGTGGGTCGGGGCTGCTGATTCTTCTAGACCTGTCAGCAGCCTTCGACATGGTCGATCACGAACTCCTGGACCACCGCCTCGCCGACGTGGGGACCCAGGGCACAGTCCTTCAATGGCTGTGCTCGTTTCTCTCTGGTCGGGGACAGAAGGTGGCGCTTGGGGGGAATTGTCATCGCACCACTCCTTGCTGTGTGGAGTGCCTCAGGGTGCGATACTCTCCCCGATGCTTTTCAACATCTTTATGCGCCCCCTCGCCCAGCTTGTCCGGAGTTTTGGGCTGGGCTGCCATCAGTATGCTGATGACACCCAACTCTATCTGTTGATGGATGGCCATCCTGACTCGGCCCCAGACACACTGATCAGATTTTTATTTTTTTATATATATAAATATTTATTAAAGTTTTTAAATATAAATGCACAAATAATAAACAATCTTACTTCTGTCACAAACATAGTTTCATCACTTCTTTGGACTCCCTCACGTCTCCCGCTCCCATTTACATCATTAAAAGTTTTTTTTCCAAACAAATTATCAACTTGTTTACAATCTCATATCCACTCATTCAAATATAATCTAGCAATTCTTCCAAAAAAAAAATATATTTTCTTTGATCTCACTTATCATCAAATTTAAATCTAATTTAGTGGTGGCCAATTTTTTATAATCTAGCATCCTTCTTAACATTCAACCAAATTACAATGTTTTTGTAGATACATCTTAAATTTCTTCCAGTCTTCCTCCATTTTCTCTTCTCCCAGGTCTCGGATTCTGCCAGTCATCTCGGCCAGTTGCATATAGTCCATCAGCTGCATCTGCCACTCTTCCAGTGTGGGTAGATCTTGAGTTTTCCAGTTTTTTGCGATGAGTATCCTTGCTGCCGTTGTTGCATACATAAAGAATGTTCGGTCCTTCTTTAACACCTTCTGGCCGACAATACCCAGAAGGAAGGCCTCTGGTTTCTTAGTGAAGGTATACTTAAATACCTTTTTCAGCTCATTATATATCATTTCCCAGAAGGCCTTCACCCTAGGGCATGTCCACCAGAGGTGAAAGAATGTTCCTTCATTTTCTTTACATTTCCAACATTTATTATCAGACGAATGGTATATTTTGGCAAGTTTAACTGGGGTCATGTACCATCTATATATCATTTTCATTACATTTTCCTTCAGAGCATTACATGTGGTGAAGTTCAACCCAGTGGTCCACAACCTTTCCCAATCCTCAAACATAATGTTATGCCCAATGTCCTGCGCCCACTTTATCATAGCCGATTTAACCATTTCGTCTTGTGTATTCCATTTTAACAGCAAGTTATACATTCTAGATAGTACCTTAGTCTTTGGTTCTAACAATTCTGTTTCTAACTTCGATTTCTCCACCTGGAACCCTAACTTTTTGTCATTTTAAAAAACTTCTTTAATCTGAGCGTAATGTAACCAGTCTCGCACCTTATCCTTCATTTTCTCCAAACTCTGCAATTTCCAATTGTCTCCATCTTTTTCTAATATTTCCCAATATTTTGGCCATTTGGCCTCCATATTGGGTCTTTTTCGGGCCTTAGCTTCCAGAGGCGAAAGCCACCTTGGAGTTTTATTTTCCAATAAGTCTTTATATTTTGTCCAGACATTGAACACTGCCTTCCTGACAATATGGTTCTTAAAGGCCTTATTGATCTTAACTTTGTCATACCATAAGTATGCATGCCAACCAAAAGCATTGTTAAAACCTTCCAAGTCCAATACATCAGTATCTTCGAGAAGTAGCCAGTCTTTTAGCCAGCAGAAAGCTGCGGCTTCATAGTACAGCTTTAAGTCTGGCAGGGCAAAGCCCCCTCTTTCTTTCACATCTGTTAATATCTTAAACTTAATTCTGGGCTTTTTGCCCTGCCAGACAAATTTAGAGATATCTCTCTGCCACTTCCGGAAGCACTCCGTCTTGTCCACAATCTGTAGTGTTTGAAACAAAAACAACATTTTTGGCAATACATTCATCTTAATAGCAGCAATTCAGCCTAACAAAGAAAGCTTCAGTTTTGTCCAACTGTCCAAGTCTCTCTTAATTTCAGACCAACATTTTTCATAGTTATCCTTAAATAGACTCAGATTTTTAGCTGTTATGTTTACCCCTAGGTACTTTACCTTTTTAACCATAGTTAGTTCTGTTTCTCTCTGAAACCGTTCTGACTCTGTATCTGTCAAATTTTTTCCCAGCACCTTGGTTTTCTGTTTGTTTAATTTAAATCCCGCCACCCGACCAAAGTCCTGAATCAGTTGTAATACTCTTTTCGTACTAGATTCTGGCTCCTGCAGGGTCAAAACTAGGTCATCTGCAAAAGCTTTGAGTTTGTATTGTTTCGCTCCGACCTGAATCCCTTCCACCAACCGGTCCCCTCTGATCATGTTCAAGAGCACCTCCAGAACCGAAATAAATAACAGAGGGGAGATCGGGCAGCCTTGTCGTGTTCCTTTTTCAATTTTGAACTCTTCTGTAACCACATTGTTAACTATCAATTTGGCCTTTTGTTCTGAATATATTGCATCAATCCCATTCTCAAACCCCCGTCCCACTCCCATTTCTTTTAGATTTCCCTTCATAAATTTCCAAGAAATATTATCAAAGGCCTTCCCCGCATCTATAAAAATTAGGACTGCTTTTGTGTTTATATCTGTTTGCAAAAGTTCCAGAATGTCAATAATGTTCCTTGTATTGGCAAACATGTGTCTACCTGGGAGAAAGCCTGCTTGGTCTTTGTGAATTACCTCGTTTAAAACTCTTTTGAATCTACTTGCCAAAACATCTGCAAATATTTTGTAATCCACATTTAAAAGGGAAATGGGACGATAGTTCTTGAGTTGTGTCTTTTCAGTTTCCAGTTTTGGTATCAATGTGATAAAGGCTTCCTTCCACGATTCCGGCGCCCTCTTCCCCTCCATAATTTCATTACAGACCTCCATCATTGGTTGGATCAAATAGTCTTTTAATGTCTTATAATACTTGGAAGTCAAGCCGTCTGGCCCTGGAGATTTGCCCAGTTGCATGTTCTGAATGGCTTGTTCAATCTCTTGTTGTGTTATTTTGTTGTTCAGGATTAATCTGTTTTTTTGTGACAACTTTGTTAGTCCATTTCTTTCCAAAAATTGTTTCATCTCAACCTCGTCTTGCGGCCCTTGAGTATATAACTTTTTGAAGTATCTCTGGAAGCACTTTCTAATTTCCATGGGGTTCTGAATATTTCTTCCTTCGATTTCTAAATTTGTGACTGTATTTAATTTTTGTCTCTTCTTCAACTGCCACGCAAGCAGTTTCCCACATTTATTCGCCGATTCAAAAGTTTTTTGTTTCATTGATTTAATCTTCCACTCTATTTCCTGGTTTATCAATTCAGAATATTGTGCTTGGTAAAGTTTAATTTCTCTCAGAATCGGCTGTGACTTCAGATTTGATCTTAACTTCTTCTCCAATTCTTTGATTTTCTGCAAGATCTTATCTTTCCTTTCATTTTGTGTCCTTTTCTTTACGGCATTCTGTTGTATCAAGAACCCCCTCATCACAGCTTTGCTTGCATCCCAGATAGTTCTTTTTTCCACCGTAGTGTTCATATTTATCTCGAAGTAATCTGTGATGGGATAGTGAGCTGCTTGTGCGTAAAAGCTTGATCCCTCTGGGGTTTGGCTGGTCATCCAAACCGATGCACTAACGGAGCCCCCAAAGCATGACTCCGTCAGTCGCTGGTAGAATCTGACAGTGGGCGTCTACGGAATTTACGCCAACATAAAAGCTCTTTGACAGACATGCGCTTTCGAGACTCTCTGCGTGACAGTTTCCGGCGAAGGGTGGGCGTTCCCAACGGGGGTCCCGTTACCTCTCCACTACTCTCACTGGAAGCATCCCAGAGCCTCCCCTCCGCTGTGACTCCTGCACTCCCCCTGCTGGTTCCCTCTTCTACTGCAGATTCTCTCCTATTCTCCTGTAGCCTGTCCACCACCTGTCTCTCCGATGGCAGTTCCCTGACATCCACCTCCCCCCCAGGGCCCCCTTCACCCCCTCCCGCCTCCTCTCCCACTGGCGGTGAGGGCGGAAAGCCCCTGAAGGAACTCTCCTCGTCGTCCGAGGATTCTAACACTTCCAGCCACGGCGTACCGTCTCTCTCCCCGTCTTCCTCTTCTTCGTCGGAGTCGGCTTCTTCACCCACCCCTGACTCTGGGAACTCTCCTTCCTCATCGGTGGTCCCAAAGTGTTCCCTTCTAAATCGAGCCACGGGTTGCGGTTTTCTTGGGAAACGCTGATGAAATGTTTCTATTAAAACCTCGTCATTGACTACCTCTGCTGGTACCCAAGTGTTTTCCGACTCTGCTTCCCCCTCCCATTCTACCAGATATTCCACCTGATTCCCCTTCCACCTGGAATCAATGATTCCTGCCACGTTCATGTCGCGCTCTCTCTCTTCTATCACGGGCGTTTGGGTGGCCTCTCTCTCACGCTCCCCCCACTCGCGTCCCTCTCGGTACGGCGACAGTAATGACCTGTGAAATACTGGGTGTAATTTCATGTGACTGGGCAGCCTGAGTTTGAATGCCACTGGGTTGACCTGCTGTATGACCTCAAAGGGTCCCAATCTTTTGGGCCTCAATTTCTTACTCCCGCCCTTGAACGGTAGCCCTTGGGTGGACAACCACACCCGGTCCCCCACCCTTATAGTTTCACCTTCCCTCCTATTTCTGTCTGCTTGCTTCTTATATTCTTCCTTGGCTTTCTCTAAGTTAAGTTGAAGCTGACGGTGGATCGCCTCCATCTCTTCAAAAAAATATTCCGCCGCCGGCACGCTCCACCTCTCCCCTCCCTCTCCTGGGAATGCCCGGGGGTGACACCCATAATTTGCCAGGAAGGGACTCATCCCTGTGGACACGTTCTCCGCGTTGTTGTAGGCAAATTCTGCTAGAGGTAACTTATCCACCCAATCATTTTCTCTGTCTTTTACATAACACCTCAGGTATTGTTGTAAAACCCCATTTGCCCTTTCCGCTTGCCCATTGGTTTCTGGGTGCCGGGCAGTTGAGAAATTGAGTTCTATGTGCAGTAAGCTCATAAGTTTCCTCCAGAACCTGGAAGTAAATTGTTTCCCTCTGTCGCTGAAAACCCTCAAGGGGGCGCCATGCAACTTAAAAATATGTTCTACAAACAACTTGGCGGTTTCCTCCGCTGTGACTGCATGTGAACAAGCTATAAAATGACACATCTTGGTTAATTGATCTACCACCACCATGACAGCTGTTTTGCCTTTGGATTTTGGCAGGTCCGTCATAAAATCTATGGATACTGCCTCCCATGGCCTTTCGGGCGTGGGTAAGGGTTGTAATAGCCCCGCTGGCACCACCCTCTCTCCTTTCGCTCGCTGGCACCTGTCGCAACCCCTGACATATTCCCGTACGTCCTCCCTCACCTTGGGCCACCAAAACTCCCTGGTAACCAACCACATGGTTTTGTGCTGTCCAAAATGTCCCGCTGTGGGGCTGTCATGCAACTGCTTGAGTACTCTGCCCCTCAGTTCCCCGTCGGGTATGTACAGTGCCCCTTTGTAATACAACGCCCCGTTCTTTTCTTCGAACCCCCCTGTGTTCTCCTCTGTCCTCCGGAGCTCTCTGAGTTTCTCTTGGGCGTATTCATCGTTCTCCGTACCCTCTATCAGTTCCCTCTGCCCCACCAATGCCGCCCCACACACCCAGCGGTCTTCAGGGATTACATGCCTTGCCTCAGGCGCTCCCTCCCCCTCTAAGTACTCAGGTTTCCTGGAAAGAGCGTCCGCCCTCACGTTCTCGGAGCCGGGCACGTAACGAATCTCAAAGTGGAATTTGGAGAACTCCTGGGCCCATCTCACTTGTCTCTGGTTCAGCACTCGGGCTGTTCTCCAGTATTCCAGATTTTTGTGGTCAGTTCGGACTTGAACCTTGTGCTGCGCCCCAATCAGCAAGTGCCGCCATTTCCGGAATGCTTCATGAATGGCGAGCAGTTCTCGGTCGTACACTGTGTAGTTCCTCTCTGATTTGTTCAACTTCCGCGAGAAGAATGCACACGGTCTCCATTCAGACGTATCTTTTCCCTGCTGGAGAAGAACGGCCCCCACCGCTCGGTCTGACGCGTCAGTCTCCACTCTCATTGGTTGTTGTAGATCCACGTGCAAGAGTTGCTCTTCCGACGCAAACGCCTGCTTTAAGCGTTCGAACGCTTGTTGCGCTTCTCCCGTCCAAACAAATTTCTTTTTGCTACTAAGACAATCCGTGATGGGCGCTGTTAAATGGGCAAAGTTTTTGATGAACTTCCTATAGAAGTTTCCGAAGCCCAGGAACCTTTGCACATCCTTCTTGGTCTTTGGTGTTTTCCATTCCAGTACCGCTTGAACCTTGCTGGGATCCATGGCCAATCCCTTGTCAGACAACCGGTACCCCAGGAATTCCACCTCCTTGGTATGAAACTGACACTTCTCCAGTTTCACCCACAGCCGGTTTTCTCGCAGCTTGCTCAGTACCTCTCTTACATCTCGCACATGCTGCTCCTCATTGTCTGAGTACACCAGAACGTCATCTAAGAACGCTACGCAGTTCTTGTAGAGCAGTGGCCCCAGGACGTGATTCATGAATGATTGAAAACAGGCGGAGCCCCCTTGTAATCCGAAAGGCATAACGGTGTACTCAAAGGCCCCCAAGGGGGTGAACATAGTGGTCTTCCACTCATCCCCCTTTCTCACACGTATCAAGTTATATGCCCCCCTAAGGTCCAGCTTGGTAAAAATTTTCCCTTTTCTCACCCGTGTTAGAATGTCATCAATTCTGTGCATAGGGAAAGTCACTGGTTCTGACACTGCATTTAGGGCCCTGAAATCACATACAAGCCTGGGCTTGCCCGTGTTTTTTTTGTCCACAAAGAACACTGGGCTGCCCCCCACCGCTCGTGACTCTCTGATGAAACCTCGCTTGAGATTCTTGTCAATGAACTCCCTTAACTCCTGCATCTCACTGTCTGACATTGCATACAGCTTGCCCACTGGCAATTGTGCTCCTGGGAGTAAGGTAATTTGACAATCAAAGGGTCTGTGCGGGGGCAGTTTATCTGCTTCCTTTTCGCTGAATACGTCAAGCAAGTCAGCGTATTGTGGTGGCACCCTCCCTTTGTCCATCACTTCCATCCCTGCTAGAGTGCCCCTGGCGCCTGCCTGAGCCTCTCCCTCCTTGCAGTGTTCTAGGCAATGTGCTGATCCAAAGGAAACCACTCTCTGATGCCAGCCTACTAGCGGATCGTGTAGCGCCAGCCAGCTCATACCCAAGATAATAGGAGCTCCTCCCAAGGTGGCTACATTAAACGCTATCAGTTCGGTGTGTCGTGCCACCCTCATTATCATTGGTACAGTCTGTTGGCTCACTTCTCCTCCCAACAGCTCCCTCCCATCAATCGTGGTAACCTGCAAAGGCTTACTCAATGGGATAGTCTGTATTTGGTGTGCAGCTGCAAACTCTTTGCTCATGAAATTACATGAGCTACCTGAATCCAATAGCGCCTTTATCTTCAGTGGGTGTCCGTTTGCCAGTTCCAGCAACACCTCTATCACAAGCGCTGGTCTTGGAGGTTCCGGCGTGGGCACATTCATTACTCCCTCGCCTGGCTGCTGTGCCCTGATGTTGGCAACCAGGCGTTGGCTTTTACTGGCTCCGTGATTTCTTCTTCCTCCTTCCCCCCAACAGTTCCCGCCATCCCTTGCCATTCCTTCCTTTGCGGACAGACTCTGGCAAAGTGACCTGGCTGTTGGCAGAGATAGCATCTCTTGCCGCTCTTTCCCTCCTTCTTCCGCCCTTCACTGGTGTTTGAAACTGCGCGCGCGCGCGCTGTTCCAAGTTCCATTGGCTCTGCTGGCGGGAAAGGCTGCTCCGGAATCTCTGGAATGCGGAAGTCCTTCCAACGTTCCCCCTTTCCTTCCCGCTTTTCCATAGCTCTAGCTTCCTGGCGTGCTCCAATGGACAGCGCTGATTTAGTCAGCTGATCCATAGACTCCGCCCTAGGCGCCCGGGAAAGTTCATCTTTCACTGCCGGAGAGAGACCTTCTTCAAACAGCATTTGAATAGGTTCACTAGCAAG
Organism: Podarcis erhardii; assembly: GCF_964252035.2. Taxonomy (NCBI): domain Eukaryota; kingdom Metazoa; phylum Chordata; class Lepidosauria; order Squamata; family Lacertidae; genus Podarcis; species Podarcis erhardii. Next base: position 20,307,593 of record NC_138506.1, on the reverse strand, counting down.
GTCCCACCCAAGTCTATGAATCAGCATGGTGAACTCAGTCCAGTACTCACGTACAGATCGGCTCCCCTGTTTACACGCCATTAACTGCCTGCGCACCACTCCCTGCTCGATCTCGCTGGAAAACATCAAGTCCATGGCGCGGAAAAACTTCATTGTGTCCTTTAAGATTTCATTATTCGCTGCCATCAGGGGCCGAACCCAGTCCCTCGCCCCTCCCTCTAGATGGCCAATCACGTACGCCACTCTAGAGTTCTCGTCGGGGAAGTCATCAAACAGTAGATTGAGAGCATATTGCATCTCTGTCCTAAAGGCTTGATAGTTCCGGGGATCCCCCCCAAATTTCTGCACCAGTCCAGGCACCCGTCTGGCAAGTGGGGTGGTCTTCCCCTTATCTGCATCTTGAGCCCTCCTCTCCTCGAGCCTCGCCGTTTGCAGTGCCAGCTGGACCTCCAACGCCCTGTACCTTTGTTCCAGGCTTGGATCTGCGCCAGCTCCCGCTCCTGCTCCTCCGGTTCCGGATGGTTCGCTCATGATGCCTTCTGCTTGCACAAGCTGCTTTCAAAGACTGTCAGATTGCTGTGATGGGATAGTGAGCTGCTTGTGCGTAAAAGCTTGATCCCTCTGGGGTTTGGCTGGTCATCCAAACCGATGCACTAATGGAGCCCCCAAAGCATGACTCCGTCAGTCGCTGGTAGAATCTGACAGTGGGCGTCTACGGAATTTACGCCAACATAAAAGCTCTTTGACAGACATGCGCTTTCGAGACTCTCTGCATGACAGTTTCCGGCGAAGGGTGGGCGTTCCCAACGGGGGTCCCGTTACCTCTCCACTACTCTCACTGGAAGCATCCCAGAGCCTCCCCTCCGCTGTGACTCCTGCACTCCCCCTGCTGGTTCCCTCTTCTACTGCAGATTCTCTCCTATTCTCCTGTAGCCTGTCCACCACCTGTCTCTCCGATGGCAGTTCCCTGACATAATCCTTCAAAGTTTTTTGGGCCTTCTTAATAATCTCCTGGTCTCTAAACAAGTTGTCATTCATCTTCCATCTAAAGGAACCGGTTGGCAATAGTGTCATATCCATCTTCAGCGCATTATGGTCGGAGCAGGTCTTTGGGCAGATTTCCACTTTTCTAACCTTGGGTGCCAGACCTCTAGTTATCCATATTTGGTCGATTCTTGTCCAAGTCAGCTGGGCTTCAGAGAAGAATGTTCCTTCTCTTCCCAGGGGGTTCTTGGTTCTCCAAATGTCAATCCAGTCCATATTGTCTGTCATTTCAAAAAAAGTCTTTGGTAGTCTGCCGTCTTTTGTAACATTTTGGTTTTGTGACTTATCCATGTTAGTCGATACGACCCCATTCATATCTCCCATCATAATGATGTTGTTGTAGTCCAGATAGTCCAGCATAATCTCATGCAACTTCTTATAAAATTCCGATTTTCCGTCATTTGGTGCATAAATTCCTAGTATCAGAATCTTTTCTCCTTGATGTTGTATCTCAATTGCTAAAATTCTTCCATGTTCATCTTTGAATAAAAATTTAGGTGACAGGCTCTCTTTTGCATATATCACCACCCCTCACTTCTTTACTCTGTCCGAAGATATAAATTCTTGGCCAAGTCTTTTGTTTATTAACACCTTTCTATGGAGCCTAGTCACATGTGTTTCTTGTAAACAAATAATGTCCAATTGTTCTTTTTTTAATATATGAAAATTTTTCCTCCTTTTTTCCGGGATGTTGCAGCCATTAATATTCCAACTCAAAAGTTGCAGAGACATCCTGAATAAATCTGGTTATTTTTCGGGGGGTGGTACCTTATTCACTGGGTCTTCAAGATCCAAGGGTGCAGGTACCTCTGGTGTTTCAGGCCCTGGAAGTAACTCAATTCCTTTGTGAAGGTCCTCTCCGTATGCGTTCAGAAATTTATCTCTATCTTCCAATGTTCTAATTTTAATCTTCTTCCCTCTAAAGGTGAAAGATAATCCTTGGGGGAATTCCCACCTAAAGATGATTGAGTTGTTCCTTAGCAATCTTGTCAGTTCCAAATAGTTAGATCTAAGATCCAACAGTTGTTTAGGAATGTCCTTGTAAATCTCAATTCTTTTGTCCGAAATGTCCAGTGACTTTCCGTAGTGTAGGCCCAGAATCTTGTCCCTTTCCTCCTTTGACCTCAATATTATCAAACAGTCTCTGGGCTTCTCTTTCTTTATAAGTCTTCCAAGCCTGAAAGCTGAAACAATTTTAAAATCCTTTTCCTCTATGCTCCAAAATTTGGAGAATTCTTTAGTCAAAAACTCAGCTAGGTTGCCTTCTTCCACTTCTGGTATCGCCCTTATCCTTAAATTACTCTCCCGGTTCCGCAGTTCAATCATAGAAAGATAGGTCTGGTGTTCACCTACTTGTTTGCAGAGTGGTCTTACCTCTTGTTCTAAATTTTCAAGTTTTTGGCTGGTATCTTCAGCCAATTTCCGATTTTCCCCTGCAGCCTCCTTCAATTCTCCAATTGCTTGTGTATTCTGTGCTACTTGTCCAGTTAATTTATTTAAACATTCTGTGTTTTGGTCAATTTTATATGTTTGCTCATCGGCCTTCTTGTCCAAAGATTCTACTTTCTTGTCCAGAGATTCCAATTTTTCAAAGATTTTCTCTAAAATAGCAGTGCTTGCCCCTGAGGCCATATCTTCCAATTGTAATTCCTCAGTTTCTCCCTCCCCTGCCCGTGGCAGAGAGGCAGCTTCTTCCTCAGAAGGCAAGGTAGGCACAGATGATCTACGTGTCTGTGAGGCTGCGGTTAAAGTTGTCAAAGTTGTTTGTTTAGCTCTTCCTCTCCTTCTTGCACCACTCATTCCAAAGTTATCTAAAAGTCAAGGTCAGGCTGAGTTGTTCCCATGAGAAAGCAGCGGCCCAGATGGTAACAGTCAAACAGAGGGCCGGGAAAAGGAAAGTAAAATAAAAGTCACTGCTGTAAGTCCCAAATCCTCTAGGGGGAGTTTAAAATATTTCTGAGGAAGAGATCAATTCCAATTAAAATAAAGTCAGATTTCGACACTTCCGGGTTAGCGCGAACGGCTAATGGCGGATTCCCTCCGAGCTCCGGAGGGAATCGGCTCTGCTGAAGACGGGTCTTGCCGTGCCGGCGACACGGGGACCCTCAGAAACCGCAGGCGCGGAAGCCTGCGGACTTGGTGACTCGGTGGGCACCTTAAGCGCCCTCCCCGACCCACGAAGAGCCTTTTTAAAGGCTACGGAGAGGGTACGGAGAGTGGCGTGGTGCTGAGAGTAGACCGCTACTTCAGTGGAGCGAAGCCGCAAGCCATGGCCGGAGAGCGCTGACTTTCTTCCCAAAATTTGGACTGGATAACAAAGGACCCGTGAGTAGTGGAATTTGGACTTTAAAAAATTTCTATCCTTTGAATTCGGCACGATCGGGGGATGTGTTAAAGGGAAGTCCGCACCCCCCCTACTTATAGACGATTTAAAGCAAGGAACGGAGAATTAAGGCGGAATGAATATTGTTTTGATGATTTAAAAAGTTTTTCACAAATTTGATAGAAGAAGATTTTGTGCTGGAGAGAAAGGGAGGAACTTTGGAACTTTGTGTGTAATCCCCCCCAAAAACCCGGGAGTGTCCTGTTTGGGTGCCGGAGGAAGAAGTGAAAGGAGTTTGACAGCTGTCAAAGAAGCTGTCAAACGGGCGGACAAAGTAAAGAATTTTGTTATTTAACAACTCTCTGAATTAAAGGTGATACATTTGATCTGAGGCGATTGGAAACAAAGTACTGATAATAACAAAGTAACAGATTATTGGAAAAGGACTACTAAATAATTGAAAGCCCCCTAGGGGGAATTAGTGACATTACAATGGCTGCAGAGGGAAAATTACTGGCGGAGATAGAAAAAATGTTCTTTCTCGTGGGAATCCTGCAAGAGCAGAGTATGGCTCTCAGTAAAGTATTTATGACCTTGAATTCTGAAACAAACAACTCTGCTGAATGCACAAAGGAGACTTATGACAAAAACTCTGCAGCTGAGCAGGAAGAGATGCCTTTGGAATTGACAGAGAAGATAGAAGGAGTGCAGACACTACAAGTGGAAAATATCAACCAGGAATCTACATTGTTAGAGTATGAGCAAGAAGACCTTTGGATTACAAACCTGCGAAAGATGAGAAAGAAGAAGAGGGAAGTCCCTGGAGTACTTGGAATATTAAAACTAAAAAGAATAAAGCAACATGATTGGGACTTTCCTCTTGAGTATGGAAAAGTAGATGATTCCTCGCAGCAAACACTTTTTAACATTCTGGATGAAAGAAAATATGATGTGACTCTGACTGAACTCCTTCGGGGTCTTAGGACCAACAAAGAGGACTACCAATATAGTTGGCAGAGAGGGACTGACAGAGAATCAGACGCCTCGGACGTGAGGAATCCGGGCTAAGAACTATTTTTTGTTTGTTTTTTGGACATTTGTTTGGGAAGGGACAGAAACCGGGGCGGGGGGGAGAGAGAATAGAACTATAAAATGTTATGATTTGTTTTATTTGGTCAATGTGACCTATAATTAATATAATAAAGGGAAAATTTGTGGAAGGGAAGTTAGATCGACCTTAAAAAAGAAAGAAATTAATGATTATAAGAGAATTGGATAAGTTGAATATAGATAAACAAAAAGAATTAAATTTTTAAAAGCAATATGAATATGTTTAAGAGGTTAGGTAAGAACTTGCTGAATTAATTACTGGAACTGGGATGTAAGAGGAGGGGGTGGGGGGAAGTCAATGAAAGTGGGTAAAGAAAATTAGGGTATGTAATTGTATTTGTGTGTTTTTTGTCTTTGTGTGTGTGTTTGTTGTTATAAAACGTAAAAACCCAATAAAAATTATTTTTTTTAAAAAAAAAAAAATAAAGTCAGATTTCAAAGTCCAAGAACCTTCAATAAAAATTTTTCCAGCAGAGTTAGGATTTAGTATTTAACAGCAACAGTGTTTCTAGTGGGGCATACTGGTAATCCAAATGCTTCAGAGTAACAAATTCAGACTCTCTCAGATTGTTTCAAAGTTCAGATTCAAAGTATCCAAGCTGTAAACTGCAAACTGACAGCTCAATTTCTCAGGCAGCTCCAGCACCTGGGTTTTTTATTTAAAGTGTAGCTCCAAGAGAAGAAAGGTGTCCCCATGCAGCTAAAACTCATAAAGTCCGGCACATGAAGTTAATATTCCACTTAAGATAAAGTTCAATGGGTGCTCAGATCAGTTAATTTAAAAGATCTCTCTTTGCCTCCACTCCTCCAGCTCTTTGCGTTCAAGTTCAACGACAGCGGAAGACGGACTTCCTGTTTTTCGTCACTCCGCTTTCAGCCAAATTCAATACTTTAAAGTCCAAATTGTACAAAGTCTATTATTTACTCACGGGTTGTTGTTTCCAGAGCAAAAATTTCAGGAAGAAAGGTCGGCGCTCACTGGCAACAGCTACGCGGCTTCGCTCCGTTGATTGCGGAACGACCCTCAGCACCGCTACCCCCTCCGCGATCCGGAGCCCCTTACGGGGTTCCTTCAACGTTTTGGGGGCAGCTCCTGGCGCCCACCGGGTCCCAAGACCGCAGGCTTCTGCCGCCTGCGGTTTTCCGATGTGGGTCTCCGCTTCGCCGTAGCGGACGACCCTTTTCAGCGGAGCTACCCTCTCCCGTTTAGAAGAGGGCAGCCATTACCATTTCGCGCCGCCTCCGGAAGCCCACACTGATCAGATGTTTGGAAGCTGTGGCTGGATGGTTATGTGGGAGTTGGTTGAAGTTAAATCTTTTGAAGACAGAGGTCCTTTGGCTGGGTCGGGACGATATGGGATTGGGGGGGCAACTCCCATCTCTTACGGGGGCGCAATTAGTGCCAGCACTGTCCGTTAAGAGTTTGGGTGTAATCTTTGACACCTCCCTTTCCATGGAGGTGCAGATTGCAGCTATAACAAAGGCGGCATTTTTTCATCTCCGCCAAGCTAAGCAGTTGGCTCCTTACCTCTCTCGCCCTGACCTAGCCACTGTGATCCATGCGACGGTCACCTCCAGACTGGATTATTTTAACTCACTCTACGTGGGGCTGCCCTTGAGACTGACCCAGAAACTCCAGTGGGTGCAGAATGCCACGGCGAGACTCCTTACGGGGTCCTCGGTGCAAGATCACATTCACCCGGTGCTATACCAGCTGCACTGGCTCCCGGTGGAGTACAGGATCAGGTTTAAGGTGCTGGTTTTAACCTTTAAAGCCCTATACGGCCTAGGACCCTCATACCTACGGGACCGCCTCTCCTGGTATGTCCCACAGAGGAACTTACGGTCTTCAAACAAAAACATCTTGGAGGTCCCGGGCCACAGAGAGGTTAGGCTGGCCTCAACTAGAGCCAGGGCTTTTTCAGCTGTGGCTCCGATCTGGTGAAACGCTCTGTCACAAGAGACTAGGGCCCTGCGGGACTTGACATCTTTCCGCAGGGCCTGCAAGACAGAGCTGTTCCACCAGGCCTTTGGCCAGGGCACAGCCTGACTCCCTCCTTTGGCAATCTTCACAGAACTCTAGCCCAATGGTTGCCATCAATTTGATTTGAATTAATTTTAGAATGAAATGATTTTAGAATGTTGCATTATTTTATTGTTGTTAGCCGCCCTGAGCCCGGCTTCGGCTGGGGAGGGCGGGATATAAATAAAATTTATATTTCAAACGAATCCGCAATCTAGCTTCCAGGTATATTGAGGGGAATCTGCTCTGCTACATCACTTACTAGCATGAGTGAAGGAAGGATAATACTTATCCAATATATCCTTTCCTACTATTCTTAACATTCCCACAACCCTCCCCCCCCATCTCATTTGTTCTTGCAACAGCAGTGTGTAAAATACAGGTTATATTCCCATTTTACATATGAGAAAAGTGAGGCGCAACAGCCCACCTACTGACTCAAGTAATCTCTCCAATCTACCATGTGCTCCCTCGCTTGCTCTCTCACTGTTTACATAGTTTTCTATTTCAGACAAGAAGTGTGGAGTTTTCTTTAACTTCATAAAAGTATGGTTTGTTTCCTTCTCAATCAGTTTCACCTCTCTTTTGGGGATGAGTGGTGGTGGTAAAGAGAGAAGTGTATTTAGGATGGCACCATATGACATTCCTTTTCTCTACAGAGTCGGGGAAGTTGACCTCGTGGATGGGTTCCAGGGCCACGAGAAGGACTATATCATTGTGTCCTGTGTTCGAGTGAACAGCATGCAAGGATCAGTTGGGTAAGACTTTGCTGTCATAGTGCGAGGTGACAACTGAGGTGCCTCAACTTGGCACTTCTGACACTTAAGATGTGATCCTTGGGGTGGTCAAGTATGTGGGCCACTGTCCACAATTCAAGGTTGGAACAAGGGGTGTTGGAGCCCCTATGGTGGTCTTGTACTCCACTCTTGACCACCTGTGATGCCCATATCTTTCCCTTTTTAACTTTAAAGCTCATTACCTTGTTTCCTTGACCTCCTCACACCTCCCCTTTTTGTATTCCCATTTACATAATCAAATCAGCAAATCCTTGCCCTCTTTCAATTTATCATCTTTAACTTTGTATCTTAACATATCACAACTCAAATATCTTCATCCATCAATTCATTTTTGCATACTCTTTCTAACTTTATCACTAATGCCACTTATTTTTAATCCAACATCATTTTAGCATTCATAAATTTTACACTGTTTCTGTAGATAGTCTTTAAATTTCTTCCAGTCCTCTTCCACCAGCTCCTCTCCCAGGTCTCGGATTCTGCCAGTCATCTCCGCCAACTCCATATAGTCCATCACTTTCATCTGCCATTCTTCCAGGGTGGGTAAATCTTGTTTCTTCCAATACTTTGCGATAAGGATTCTTGCTGCTGCTGTAGCATACATAAAAAATGTTCTGTCCTTCTTTAACACCAATTGGCCGACCATGCCCAGGAGAAAGGCCTCTGGTTTCTTCAGGAAGGTGTACTTAAACACCTTTTTAATTTCATTATAGATCATTTCCCAGAAAGCCTTAATCTTTGGGCACGTCCACCAAAGGTGAAAGAATGTACCCTCAATCTCTTTACGTTTCCAACATTTATTATCGGGCAAATGATAAATTTTTGCAAGCTTGACTGGGGTCATGTACCACCTGTACATCATTTTCATAATATTCTCTCTTAAGGCATTACAAGCCGTAAATTTCATACCGGTGGTCCACAACTGTTCCCAGCCCGCAAACATAATATTATGACCAATATCTTGTGCCCATTTAATCATAGCTGATTTAACCGTTTCATCCTGCGTATTCCATTTTAACAGCAAGTTATACATTCTTGATAGTATCTTAGTTTTGGGTTCTAGTAATTCCGTTTCCAATTTTGATTTTTCCACCTGGAAGCCCATTTTTTTATCCGAATTGTAGGCCTCTCTTATTTGAAAATAATGAAGCCAATCTCGCACTTTATCTTTTAATTTCTCAAAACTCTGCAATTTCAGTTTGTCTCCTTCTTGTTCCAATATTTCCCAGTACTTCGGCCATTTGGCCTCCATATTGAGTCTTTTCTGAGCCTTTGCTTCCATTGGTGACAGCCACCTTGGGGTCTTATTCTCCAGTAAATCTTTATATCTTGTCCAGACATTAAACAATGCTTTCCTGACAATATGGTTTTTAAATGCTTTGTTTGCTTTAACCTTGTCGTACCACAAATATGCGTGCCACCCAAAAACATTGTTGAAACCTTCTAAGTCCAAAATGTCTGTGTTTTCAAGAAGCAGCCAGTCTTTCAACCAGCAGAATGCTGCTGATTCATAGTAAAGTTTAAGGTCTGGCAGGGCAAATCCGCCTCTTTCCTTTACATCAGTTAATATTTTAAATTTTATTCTGGGCTTTTTGCCCTGCCAGACAAATCTAGAAATGTCTCTCTGCCACTTCTTGAAACAGTCCATCTTGTCCACAATTTGCAATTCTTGAAACAAAAACAACATTTTTGGCAATACATTCATCTTTATAGCTGCAATTCGACCCAACAAGGAAAGCTTCAAATTTGACCATATTTCTAAATCTTTTTTCACTTCTGTCCAACATTTCTCATAATTATCTTTAAATAAATTTAGGTTCTTGGCAGTCATATTAACCCCTAGATATTTTACTTTCTTAACCAATGTCAAACCTGTCTCCTTCTGAAACCTCTCTTTCTCAATCGGTGTAAGCTTTTTCTCTAACACTTTAGTTTTTTACTTGTTCAACTTAAATCCTGCCACATGACCAAATTCTTCAATCAGTTCTAATACCCTTTTCGTACTAGATTCTGGCTCCTGTAACGTCAAAACTAGTGTGCATGCACACGAAAGCTCATACCAAGAACTGACTTAGTTGGTCTTTAAGGTGCTACTGGAAGGAATTTGTTTTGTCAAAACTAAGTCATCTGCAAAAGCTTTCAATTTGTATTGTTTCGCTCCAACCTGAATACCTTTGATCAGACGGTCCCTCCTAATCATATTCAGCAAAACCTCCAGGACCGAAATAAAAAGCAGTGGGGAAATAGGGCAGCCTTGTCGTGTCCTTTTTTCTATCTTAAGTTCTTCTGTCACCACATTATTAACTATCAGTTTAGCCTTTTGTTCTGAATAAATTGCACTTATACCATTTTCAAACCCTTGTCCCACCCCCATTCCCTGAAGATTTTTCTTCATAAAATTCCAATAAATATTGTCAAAGGCTTTTTCCGCATCAATAAAAATTAAAACTGCTTTGGTGTTAATGTTCATTTGTAACATCTCCAGAATGTTAATTATATTCCTCGTGTTATCAAACAAGTGCCTACCTGGGAGAAAGCCAGCTTGGTCCTTGTGTATTTCTTCAACTAATACCTTTTTTAATCTGTTGGCCAAAATGTCAGCAAAAATTTTATAATCCACATTTAACAGGGATATGGGGCGGTAGTTCCTAAGTTGTGTCTTTTCAGACTCAATTTTCGGTATAAGTGTAATATAAGCTTCCTTCCACGACTCTGGCGCCTTCTTCTCCTCCAAAATCTCATTGCAAACCTGCTTTAGTGGTTGAATTAACCAATCTTTCAAAGACTTATAGTATTTTGAGGTTAGTCCATCCGGCCCTGGAGATTTGCCTAGCTGCATGTTCTGAATGGCACCTTCAACCTCCTGTTCTGTAATTTTATAGTTCAACATTATCTTGTGTTCTTGAGAGATTTTTTGTAATCCATTTGTTCTTAAGAATTGATCTATATCAGTCTCTTTTTGTGGCCCTTGTGTGTAAAGTTGTTTAAAGTATCTCTGGAAGCACCTTCTAATCTCCAATGGATTCTGAATGTTCTTTCCTTCCACCTCTAGATTTGTAATAGTGTTTAGTTTCTGTCTTTTTTTCAACTGCCAAGCTAGCAGTTTCCCACATTTGTTAGCCGATTCAAATGTCTTTTGTCTCATCTGCTTAATTTTCCATTCTACTTCCTGGTTTATCACTTTCATATATTGTACTTGATATGACTTAATTTCTCTCAGAATCTCTTGCGATTTTGGTTTCGCTCTTAATTTCTTCTCTCCTCCTTTTATTTTTTCCAAAATTTTATCTTTTTCTCATTTTGAGTTCTCTTTTTTATTGCATTCTGTTGAATCAGAAACCCTCTCATGACCGCTTTGCTTGCGTCCCAGATTACTCTTTTTTCAACCGTAGTTTTCAGATTTACCTCAAAATAGTCTCTCAAGATTTTTTGGGCCTTCTTGGTAATCTCTTGATCTCTGAATAAGGTGTCATTTATCCTCCATCTAAAGGAACCGATTGGTGTTAGTTTCATCTCCATCTTTACTGCATTATGGTCGGAGCAAGTTTTTGGGCAAATTTCCACTTTTCGTGTCTTGGGTGCCAGTCCTCTAGTTATCCATATTTGATCAATTCTTGTCCATGTCATTTTGGCCTCAGAGAAGAATGTACCCTCTCTTCCAAGGGGGTTCTTAGTTCTCCAAATGTCAATCAAATCCATATTGTCAGTCAGTTCAAAAAAGGTTTTCGGTAGTCTGCCATCTTTAGTTACAAACTGTCTCTGCACCTTGTCCATATTTGTAGATACCACCCCGTTCATGTCTCCCATCATGATAATGTTATAGTCCATGTAATCCAGCAGTGTCTCATGCAATTTCTTGTAGAATTCAGATTTTCCCTCATTTGGTGCGTAAACTCCTACAATCAAGAATTTTTCTCCTTGTGATTGAATTTCAATTGCCACAATTCTTCCTTGTTCATCTTTAAAAACAAATTTCGGGGATAGGCTCTCTTTTACATAAATGACCACTCCTCTCTTTTTTACCTTGTCCGATGAAATAAACTCTTGGCCCAATCTTTTATTAATCAATACTTTTCTATGTAGCCTAATCACATGAGTTTCCTGTAGGCAAATTAAGTCCAATTGTTCCTTTTTTAATAAATGAAAAACTTTCCTCCTCTTCTCCGGGGAATTCAAACCGTGGATGTTCCAACTTAATAATTGCAGAGACATGGCGTAATTTTCTATTTTCCTCCAACTGCTCCCAAAAGTTCTTCTTCCTCTGACGGTGGTATTACTTTTCCTAATTTGTCCGATCCCAAAGGTGTTGATACTGCGTCAAGTTCTCCTGGTTTTAAAGCTCTTGGTTCTTCTAGAGCTCCTCTTTGAAGGTCTTCTTCGTGGTCTCTCAAGAATTTTTCCTTATCTTCCACTGATCTTATTTTAAACTTTTTCCCTTTAAAAGTAAAAGACACCCCCTGGGGGAATTCCCATCTAAAAACAATTCTGTTTCTTCTCAGTAGGGCCACCAAATCTCCGTAGTTGGTTCTGAGAGCCAATAAATATTTCGGAATGTCCTTAAAAATTTCCACTCTTGAGTCATTAATTTCCAAAGTCTTCTGGAAGTGCGCACTCAGTATTTTATCTCTCTCCTCTTTCGTTCGGAGGGTAACCAAACAGTCTCTCACCCTGTTTTTCCTCCCTCCTTTCCCAAGTCTGAACGCACTTACTATCTTAAAGTCTTTCTCCACCTCCAAATTCCAAAATTCTTCAAATTCCTGTGTAAGGTAGTCACTTAAACTCTCTTTTTCCAGTTCTGGAACTGCCCTAATTCTCAGATTAGTCTGTTTATCTCTCAATTCAATCATAGAGAGAAGTGCTTGGTGGTCCCCAATCTGCTTGTGCATCGGCTTTATTTCTTCTTCCACAGCCACTGCTTTTTCTTTTGCCTCCTCAGCTATTTTTCGGTTAGACGCAGATTCTTCCAATAATTTTCCAATAGATTCTGTGTTAGAATTCACCTTCTGCCCCAGATTATTAATACTGGCCATATTTTGGTCTATTTTAGTTGATTGTTCAGTAACTTGTTTACTTATACCTTCCAATCTTTCATAAATTTCATTTAACACTGAGGTAAAGTCCCCTTCTGAAGCCATTCCTTTTGGCCTTGCTTGTGTAAAATCTTCCCTCTGTGTCACAGAAGGGCCAGGAACAGATGATCTGCGTTGCTGGGAAACTGTGCTGGGCTGCTCGGCTTTAGTCTTAGCCGATCTTGTTATCCTACCAGTCATCACACTTCTGTCTCTGAATCAAGGTCGATCCCACGGTCAAGTCTTCCCGTGGAAAATCCCCAAAGTCAAGAATGGAAAAATCCTCCAGCTGGGTGCACAATTTCAATGTTCCTCTAGGGAGTCTATATCAGTCATTAAAGTTACAATTTAAAAGTCTTATCCAACTTTCCAAATTGTCCCTTCAAAAAACAAGCAACAGTTTCAAATCAAAAGAAAACCTTCAAAGTTTCTCTTTTGCAGAATTGATCTTAAAAAAGTTACTCTTTTGCAAAGTTGATTCTTAAAGAAGTTACAATGTCTATAGGCAGTGCGACTCTCAATGCAACAGTTCGAAAAAGCCTGGCAGTCCGTTCCCGGGAGTTGAGTAGTTTTCTCTGTTTCACTCCATAAATAAAAGGAAGACAGTCAATTTTCCCTCTCCCCCCCCTCTATTAATCTGGGGGAGGGATTCTTCTGCTTTGATGTTCAGATTTGGAACTTTAAAACGCCACTCTCCAGGTCTTAGCTTTAAGAGTCTTTGCTTTGAACTATATACAGAAACGGAAGACGGACTTCCTGTTTACACCTTCCCGCTTCAGTGCCAAATTTATCCTTTTTTTCCTTTAAGTCCCAAATTCTTAAACTTCACCTACTCACGGGTAGTTGTTTGACAGCCGAATGATCACAGGAAAAAGGTCAGCGCTCTCCGGCAACAGCTTTTGCGGCTTCACTCCATGGAAAAAGCGATCGACTCTCAGCACCGCGCCAGACTCCCGTTACGCTCCGGAGCCCCTTGCGGGGTCCCTTCGCAAGTCCGGGGGGCGCTACCGGTGCCCGCCGAGTCCCACGGTCACAGGCTCCTTCTGCCTGTGATTTTTTTGCAAGGGTCTCCGCTTCGCCATAGCGGACGACCCGTTTCCGCGGAGCTTCCCCTCCGGAGTTAGAAGGAGACCGCCATTGCCTTATGTTGGCGAATCTGGGAGGGGGCTTCCACTGTGTCTAGCTGGGGGGAGGGGAGAAGAGGGGGCCTCTAACCAGTGGTAGCAACTCTTCTGGCTCTTCCAGAAAAAAATAGCAGGATGTGAAAGTGCCTGCCTGTCCCACAACCCAAAAACTGTGTGTATGTGCCCTTCTGTCAAACTGCCTGGAAGGAACCTAATGGCAGTCTAGGGTAGCACACAATAAAAGCCAGATCTTGAAGCCAGAAGTTCATATTGTAAGTGGAGGTGCAGTGTGTGTTGAAGGTGAGGGGCACTTTGTCAGCTTACAACTGAACTATATATCTGGGAGGTGCAGGGAAGTTGAGGGGTTGGCAAGGCCAGAAGGAAGCATTGGGCTTTGGGGCAGAATGGAGGGCAGAGTGCAGACACCATCTTGTTGTTGGGATACTGCCAGGGAGACAAAGTCCATCATGGCTCCCAAGCCGTCTCCGGACGTCCATCGACCTCCCGTAGAAACGCAGTATCAGCAATTAGCGACACAAGCTCCAGAAAATAGCTTGTGACATTCCAGAGCAGATGCACGCTCTATCAGCAGATAATGCACAGCGAAAGATGCACGCAGAAGAGTATTATTTAGAAGTTTATTCAGCGTTGGTCAGAACAAAGAAAAAACATGACTGCCTGCTTCGGTCTGCTCAGGCACAGAGAGAAACGAAAGCATAGACACAACAGAAACATCCTGTGAACAGGAAATACGCAGACTCTGTGACTCACAAAGCCTGCTCTCTTTTAAGGTGGAACGGAAATATCCTAACATCCTCCCCCTTTCCGTGTAACCTGTAGTACCTGTGGTTCAACCCAATTGCAACCTCTGTACATAAACCTTAAGTTGTTCTCTGTTAACAACCTTAGACAACAGATCAGCAGGAATTTCATTTCCTGGCATGTAGGACACCTGAATGAGTCCTTTCTGAATACACTCTCTTGCACGATGTAGCTTAATCTGCAAGTACTTGGTTCTTTGCTTGCAACTCTCTGAGTTCAGCAAAGCCAAACAGGATCGTCTTGATACACTTGTATAGGACATTTCACAGAAACTCCGATGTCCTTAAACAGTTGCATCAACCATTCACAATCCATGAGTGAAAATGACAGAGCATTGAGTTCTGCTTCACAGGAACTTAGGCTTACCGTCGTCTGCTTCCTGCACAGCCAGTCAAACAGACAGTGGTTGTACATGTAGCATACTCCAGAAGTGCTTGTACCATCCATGGTGTCACTTCCAAAACTAGCATCTGCAAAGATTTCAAGACCTCCAGTCTTCTGACTGGTGAACCTCAGCCTGTAGTGCATAGTCCCTTTCAAATAGCGGGCTATGCGCTTCAGAGCTTTCCAATCCTGAACAGTGGGATTTTTAGCATGTCTGCTAAGCAGGTTAGTGCTTACAGCTATGTCAGGTCTTGAACATCTAGCAATGAAATTCAACTTGCCTAGAATGCATCTGTACAGTGTAGTGTCAGAAAACGCTTCAGCAGTACTATCTACCTGGTAACCTGTCACCATCGGTGTGTCTGCTGGGTTTGCATCAACCAAATTCAACCTGGTTAATACATCAGCAATTTTCTGTGTTTGGTGTACCAGAAAATTACCTGCTTGGTCCCTCTCCACCTGCAGAGAAAGATAGTTGGATACCTCACCAAGATCCTTCATGTCAAAGTGCTCCTTCAGTTGAGCTAGGGTGCTTTGGTAAAAAGCCTGATTCTTCCAAAACATCAGAAGATCATCAACAAAACATAAACAATACAGTTTGTTTTGCCCCTCCTCCTTGACAAACACACACGAATCAGCTTTGCCCTGGTGAAAACCTAGAGAAAGCAATGTCTCAGTGAGTTTTGTGTTCCAACACCTGGCACTCTGCTTGAGACAATATAAGGACTTCCGCAGTTTACAGACCATTCCCTTCTGTATCTGCATTCCATCAGGTGGAAGCATGTACAGCTCCTCCCCCAAAACCCCGTACAAAAAAGCTGTATTAATGTCATGATGGGAAACATGCAGTTTCTCCTCTGCAGCGATTTTGAGCATCAGCCGAATGCTCTCATACTTGACGGTGGGTGAGTAGGCCTCGTGGTAATCCTGTCCTGGTACCTGTGAAAAACCTCTGGCAACCAATCTGGCTTTGTGTCTGACAACCTTGCCATTCTGGTCTGTCTTGGCCTTGAAGACCCATTTGCTGCCAACCAGTCTCATTTCTGGGACTACCGGTACCAGCTCCCAAGTTTGGTTCCTATTCAAGGAATCAACTTCCGCCTTCATGGCATTTAGCCAAGGCTCAGCATCTTTAGAGGTTAACTCCTGAACCTCTTTGAAGCTTGAAGGTTCCCACACCTTCTCTGAGCTACTAAGAACAGCAGTTGCTGTCTTAGCAAACTCATCAGCAAATCTCTTCGGAGGTCTGCCTTTGGTCGCCCTTTCAGACCTGCGTACTAGACGCAAGTCTTCTGGACTCATCTCCTCCTTCTTAGGAGAAAAGTGACCAATGGTGAACAGTGGTTCTTCCAGTTCATTGTCAGACGCATCAGATGGTCTGACTGAGGCCTTTGCGCTCTTGTAGTCTGCTGTGTCATCACTGTCGCTGACACCAGCAGCAGCGCCACCCACTGAACTGGAATACGAACTCTGATCATCATCATCATCATCCTCAGCTTCCTCAACATTATCTGGTTTTTTCACATCACCTTCATCTTCCTCTGGGTAACTCTGGAAAATTCCCACATTTCCCCCCCACTTAGGATTGTACTCAACACTCTTTGTGAACTTAATGGACTTAGAGTCAGTCATCCATACTCTGTATGCACCTTTTTCATACCCCATGAACAAACCATGTGCTCCACGCTTCCCAAGCTTGTTGCTCTGTGGGGTGTGTACCCACATGTCAGAACCAAAGATTCGCATGTGCTTGACGTTAGGTTTCTTACCAAACATCTTCTCATAGGGAGTGCAACCAATAGGTGATGACAGTCTGCGATTTAAGGTATAAACAACCGTTGACAGAGCCTCCCCCCAAAAACTTCTCAGGGAGATTGGCATCATGCAACAAGGTTTTTAGGCCTTGAAGCAAAGTTTGGTTTGCTCGCTCCGCAAGTCCATTCATCCATGGCGATCTAGGCGTTGACAAGTCATGCTGGATTCCCTTCTCAGTCAGGAAAGCTTCAAACTGCTGAGAAGTGAATTCCCCGCCCCGATCAGTAAAGAGACAGCCGATACGTTTACCGTGAACATTCTCCAACAAAGCACAGAATGCCTTGAACCTAGGAAACACTTGTGATTTCTGCTCGAGCATAAACACATGAATGTACCTGGAAAAAGAATCAATTAGAACCATGAAGTGCCTTGCTCCACCCAAAGAGGGTGCAAGCGGACCAACCAGGTCTGCGTGGACTAGCTGGTAGGGTTTGGAAGCCTGCCTGCTAGACTCCTTGCCTTTTGGAGCAACCTTCACCTTGTTCTCTGCACAAGATACACATTTCATGTGAAACTTACAGGGTTTGATGTTCAAACCTTCAACCAACTCAGGCATCTTGGCCAACGCCTGCCAAGACATGTGACAAAATCTTCAATGTGCTTCATGAATACATCCTGCATGAAGAACCTTGTTAGTTTGTGCAACACAACAAGAATCCACATTAGACACAGCAACAGCATTGTCATCATAAGTTATACAGAACAAACCATCTATAAACTTTGCATGCAAAATGTCCTCTTTGCCTTTCCTGATGACATAGACGCTCCTCTTGAAGGAAATCTCAAAGCCACGCCCAGTCAGCTGTGGGACACTGAGCAAATTGTCTGCAGCACCTGGAACATAAAGTACATCTTTGATGGTAGTGTGCAGACTTGCCAGTTTCACAGTCCCTTCTCCTGCAATTCGCAACGTCTTTCCATCAGCCAGGAAGATCTCACCATCTTGAGGTGTGAAGGAGATAAAAAGATGCCGATCCTTTGTTAGATGGCGGGTGCATCCAGAATCTACGATAAATCTTGCCTTGGCCTTTGGAGCAGCTTTTCTAGCAAGCAAAACCTTGTTTTCCACCTGCGTGGGCTTTTGCTGCTTGCCCCCCTGCTCCTGGCCATCAAACTTGCCTTTAGCCTTTGGTGAAGATGTGCCAGCAAACAAAGCCTTGTTTTTCCCTGGCTTGGGCTTTCCACCCCCCTTCTGCTTCTGGCCATCTGCTGGCTTCTGTCTCTGTTTACCTCTGGCCTTCCGGTATCTGTGAGGATGACCTTGGCTCCCATGAGAAACAGAGCTCTCAGCTGCCGACTCATTGGCTCCCCCTGGAGGCTGGAATGCTGTCCGGGATGACATCACAGTCAGCTCCCCCTGCAGCTTGCAACCAATGCCCTCGGCATCCCTGCAAACACTCTCATTCTGGGAAACAGCCAGGACCTCCGATGCAGTCAAACTCTGGGCTGGGATGACTGGCAGATGAGCTACTTTCAAAGCATTCCACATCTGAGGTGCAGTCGTGTTGCCAGCTAGCGTAGCAATTTCCTCCAGAGAGACGGACAAGACTATTACGTCTATTGCTTTTGAATGTTGGGCCCTCCATCTATCTGTCAGAGGAACTGGAGGGGCTTCACATACAGTATGCCACACTCCAAACTGACGAAGCAAGCTCTCACAGCAACTTGCCCAAGTCTCATAATTGTGCCTGTTTAACTTTGGGCACTCAGCAGCTTCAGAGGCTTGGGAAAACTCCATTCCAGCTCTTTACTTGAGCCGTGAGTCTTTTTCACATCAGAGACTCCCTACCTTCGCTCCCATTAATCACGAAGCCTGCTTGGCTCGGCTCCCAGGCCAATTAGGCCAGCCGGACATCAGAGTCTCTTGCCACGGCAAACAGAAAAGCCTGTGCTTTCACTTTTCCCACACATACCTCAGCAGTCTGTCACAGTCTTACTCTCCTGTAAGTGCCGTGAATCTGGGCCTGAAACCTGTTGTTGGGATACTGCCAGGGAGACAAAGTCCATCATGGCTCCCAAGCCGTCTCCAGACGTCCATCGACCTCCCGTAGAAACGCAGTATCAGCAATTAGCGACACGAGCTCCAGAAAATAGCTTGTGACATTCCAGAGCAGATGCACGCTCTATCAGCAGATAATGCACAGCGAAAGATGCACGCAGAAGAGTATTATTTAGAAGTTTATTCAGCGTTGGTCAGAACAAAGAAAAAACATGACTGCCTGCTTCGGTCTGCTCAGGCACAGAGAGAAACGAAAGCATAGACACAACAGAAACATCCTGTGAACAGGAAATACGCAGACTCTGTGACTCACAAAGCCTGCTCTCTTTTAAGGTGGAACGGAAATATCCTAACACTTGCCTCTCCTCTTCTGTAGCTTCAGATGGGTCACAAAATGGGGAGCCCCTATCAGAGGGCTCCTGGCTTCGATGGGTCCAGTGCTTTTAGATGCGCCCCAGAAGAACTGCTGTTCAAGTGTCAAGGTGGGAGTCAAGAGGAGGTCAGGAATAACTCACAAGGGGCTTCTTTTTATTATTTTATTTAAAAGTGTGGGGGGGGTTTAGAAGGAGAAAAAAATTCACTGTTGTGCTAACGATGCATTTCTGTTTTTCAAGTCACCTGAATCACAACAAATAGTATTACTCCACCAACAGGTTGTGCTGGATAGGCAGCTGAAGGTCCTGACATGGAATGAAGCTGGTTTCCACCACCAGCCCACTTCCTTTCCACATGTGTTTTTTTTTATGGTGGTGGGGGTGTCTGCGCTTGGAAGCCACATGGTGGCAGGTAGGGAGCAGCTGAAATTGCAAAAGGAGAGCATGGACTGATTTTAAGATTTATTCCTCCTTGGTGGGAATGCCTGAAACTTTTTTAATGCCTTTGAAATTTAAACAGGGATTTAGTTGAACCCCACAGTGGTAGCTAGTAGGGCACTGTGGACATAGCTGCCCATCCTGAGCCAGCCTTACATACAGGGTTTTCCCCCGTCTCTAGGTTTCTGAAGAGTCTGCAGCAACTGAATATCACCATCACCCAAGCCAAGTACAGTCTCTTCATCCTTGGACACCTGCAAACGCTCATGGTACGTGGAAGAAGAAATAAACACCTTTTTGGAGGGTTAATGGTGGTGTCCTGGGCTTGGCCCAAAGACACCTGGATTTATACACACACACAAACTCCCCATATCACCTCCAAAAGCTATAAATCAAGCCTACTTCATAGGGTTGTTTGGAAGGAGAGCATAACAGGATTCAGGGGTGCCCACAGGATTTTCTGAGCACAGTACCCTGTATAGATTGGGCCCTTTGCCCACACTTGCAAAAGAGGGCACACGTTGGCTCTGCTGGCTGTGGCAAGTGTGAGTTGTAGTTCAAAACATCTGGAAAGCATCAGGCTGGCCAAAAGGTGTCGTAAGTAATTATGTATTTTGAATCAGCAGTGTTAGGGAAAATATTGGGCAGCATTTGCTTATTTATTGAATTTTATGTTCTGCCCAAATGAGCCCAGTGTGGTAAACATGCCACACACAGAATAAATGTTAAAGCATTCTAAAAACAGCTACGATTAAAAATGTGGGGGGGGGGGGGGGCTTTCTCTCATCCAGTGATCTCAGCATTGCTAGGAACAGTGTTCTTCAACCACCAAAAGTGCCTGGCTAAACAAACATGTTTTCAAATGCCTCCTGAAAGGCAATGATGAGGGAGAAAGGCATAGCTCCCCAGGGAGGGCATTCCACAAAGAGGGAGCCACCACTGAGAAGGCCCTGTCACTTGTGGGTGCCCAGAGGAACCTGAAACTCAGGTTTCATAAATTATAAAACAATTAGGTTACTTTAGGTCTTTCCACAATTGAGCTTAAACTGGCAACACTATATTCCAGAGCTAAGGAAGCTCTGCTGCCTCCCAGTGTTGCTGGACTACAACTCCCGTCTTCTGACCTTTAGCTATGCTGGCTGGGGCTGGTGGGAATTGGAACCCAACAACACAGCTTCCCCAACACTGCTATTTTTCATGCAAGACCAAGCATGGCACTTCAGGGGGTGGACCATTTGGTCTGATCCACCAAGGTTGTTTGTGAGAGGCTGTAAGGGCAGGGACTGGGAATCCTACAGCCCTACAGATGTTGTACAACTCCCATCAGCCACAGCCAGCATAGCCAATGGTCAAGGGATGGTGGGAGATGTAGTTCAGCAGCATATAGAGGGCCACAGAAGTTCTCCACTCGTCTCAGTGTTTTAAAATGCCAAACTGTGTGGTGGGGAGGGTTTATTTCAAGCAGAGAAAGGGATTGGGTTCTCTACCATGCCAGTTGCTTCTGCCCCATCAGACTCTTCTCTATCCTGACACTTTTCTCCCAGTCAGGCTCTTGGACTGGGAGTGAGCCCTGTCAGGAGAAAAGTAGGTGGAGTGGGGGAGACTTCAGCACCCTCTTTCCCATCCTGCCACTTTTCTGTGTGAAATCACAATCACTCACATACGTATGCACTCAGTCTTATTATGGTCACTTTTGTCAGTCTTGTACTGCAATGACTTTGCCACTAGAGGGCCTCCAATCCAGATTTCTCCATTTGGAAGTCCTGGTGATGATGGTTTGCTGTTGCTCCTGTAAAGTGGCAGAGTTGTTAGTGGACTTGCATTAAACAATACTTGTTTCTCTGTCACTGGTGGTTCTATAGCTGCAGTGAGGAGGGAAGGATAATTGTAGCCTATGTACAAATGTATTGGAGGGATTCTCTGTTGTGTGTCCAGAAGCCACTGTTTACCAGTGAGTGCAATCCAAAGGAAGTTCTGTGTCCTAATTTCTACTGACACCCATTATTAGTGGTCTTTAGTATTTCAGATTAATTTAGCCAGTCTTTTTCAAGCTAAGGTCTCCTCCATTTTTCCTTGTGGAATGCTGTTGAGAGGCATACTCCAAAAGCAGATGGAGCCAGAGACCCACACAATCACACTCGCCCTCTCCTGCAGTGCAACAGAAGTTAGAAAAATCTCCTTAGAGGGAGCAGGTAGGATTGACAAGTTGAAGGGTGGTGGGCTGACTGGGAATGCTGGGGGGGACTGATTTGGTCACCAGGTTCCTGTCCCTGCCTTCGAAGAAAAGAGAACTGGGAGCAAGCTACAACAGCCTCTACTTTGAGGCAGCAGGATTAACTTCGAATCCATGAATTTTCCCAACTCTTGTTTATAAACCGTCACTACCGCACCTGCCCAGTCTCCTGTCCTAATAATTTATTGTTTCTTAAAATAAAATAAAAACCATTGTAGGAAAATGAAGATTGGAATGCTTTGATTCAAGATGCTCAGAAAAGAGGTGCCATCATCAAGACCTCCAGTGGCAAATACAATGTTCCTTGCTATGCAAGTGATGCTAAGAAGATCTTGAAGCCCATGGCAGTCCAGCAGAGCCAAACAAGGACAGGTGAGTGCAGCATCTGAGTTGCATGGAGCTCCTGGACGACATACCTGGCAATACTCAGCTGGTGCTCCTGCTCCAGGAAACAGTGAGGCATGGCCCTTGCCAGTATCTCAGGATTCCTCTTCTTTCCATTCACAGGCTAAACCTGTCCAAGAGCTGGCCAAAAGATCCAGCAATGAAAGTGAAGGCCTCAGATGAATTGCTGGAAATCTAGGCCCCCCTTGATGCCAAGCAACAGAGGACAATGCAGTAGCCCCACAGTCCCTCCCGTATACTCAGAACCTTTTATTGTGGCTGCTGGTGTACTTTGCTCCACAGCCTTTTCCTGGATTGCAAGGTCATCTGCCTGAAAGATAATGCATTTTGAGTGATTGTTTTCTATATCATGGAGAGCTAGGCAGCCTGCTTCCTGTGCTGTAAACTTCAAGAAATCACACACTGTAAATGTTGGGTGTAGTGTATATTTGTACGGCATGTAGAGAAACTTATCTTTTAGAGGTGAAACAGGCCTGGCTGTGGCCACAGTTAAATCACATGCCCCTGGGGTGAGTGTCCTGACATGTGCCTCGTCACATGCAAACAGCTCACCATGAGAGTTTGGCTTGCTGGTGTCTCAGGTTAGCATGTCCAGCCCTCATTGGGCCAGCACGCCTGGGTGAGTGCTGAAGTTGTTCCTGCTGCCATATTTCTTTCTGGCCCTAAAATTTAATTTGGCGAGAGCGACACCACTTATTTCTTAGTTCACATTTTTATTCTTTTGTATACATGATAAAAATATTTATAGATAATAATTTAAAAAGAAGGCACTGTGTACATAATGTCGCAACAGGGAACATAGCAGGCATTTCATAGAAGTGATTTGTGCAGATTTCTGCAAGTGTAAAAGATGAAGATTTCCTTTTGCATTGGATCTGCTGCCACTTATGAGCCAAGGAGCCATGGGCCAAGTGCATCCTCACATTGCAACCTCCCCAACAAATTGACATCCAGCAGTCTGGCAAGATGAGCTTTGGCAGGAGAGACTGTAATCTAACCTGGTGCCTTCCAGATGTTTTGGACTACAATTCCCATCAGCCCTGGCCAGCTGTATGACGCTGAAACTGATGTGAGAGCGCAAAACCTTCACTGACTGGGGCTGATGGGAGTTGTAGTCCAAAACATCTGGACAGCATCTGGTTGGAGAAGTTTGCAGGCTGGAGAGGACTGTTGTTATGATTATCACTGATGTTTTGGAATGTGTTTCTAATGTACATCGCCCTGAGATCTTTTGATAAAGGGCAGTATATAGATCAAATCATTATTATTACTACTACTCTGACAGTTAATTCTTGGTTTCCTTCACATAGAACAGGAGATCAAAAAATGCTATTCAGCAAAGTGTTCGAGCAGCATTAACATTTTGGTACAACTGTCTGCTTCTTCAGTGTAATAGCTGAAATGTAAATTTAAAAGTACATTTACATTTTTTGAGAAAAATAAAACCGAAAGTAATGAAATACAAATTGTTTTCACAATATGTTCTGCTTTTTCTGAATTGTATGTGTGTTGGCCTCAGAGATGATTTTTAATAGAGAGGAGTTCCCTTCAGCTATTTCCCTCCTGCTCTCTCTTGTGTCCAACTTGTGAAGTAACCTCAGTGGCCTTACAGCTGTTTAGTGTGCTGTACCCAAGGCGGTAAGGTCAAAGGAAAGGAGCTAGACAAAGAATGATCCAATAAGTCCTCAATGGCAGAACAGGCGGATGATAATGGTATGCTACAATGGCTGCTGTGAGGGCGGATGAAGGCTGCAGCAGATAAGAATCTACTGGTTGTCGTGATTACTCAGGCCATCAGAATAGAGGCTTACTGCGAAGACTGCACGTTGGTCAGTGTGCACTGATCTACACACACAAAACAAATTCACAAACAGGCATCTTCCAAAAGCCAGTCCCAAACCTGTTATGACCAATTAGGTCCTTTTAATCTGTTTACATGTTTAGCATAGATGAGACCCAGTACACTCTAGGAAGGCACAAGTAAACCCCAGACAACCAATACTGAATTTTCTCTATAACATTGCTTTATTGATCAACAAACATGACAAGACAGGGAACATGCACTCAGTCATATACGCATCCATACATCTCCCATACTCACCACTCTTCACTGAATGGGCCAGAGTCAGTAAGAGTCACGGGTGACCAGACGACAGCGCTGTCAAATGTCTAGCACGCAACTGAGGCTGGAGAGCTTTGTCATTTATACACCTTGTTCATTTGATGTGTGGCATTACACAACTCCTTGCTCCTTGTTTTTAGCGTGTTTTTGGCATCTCATATCCTTGTCCTTGGCATCATCTCACAACTCTTATCTGAATGTTGTGTAAAGTTTTGCAGCCCACCTCCAAGCCTCCTTGCTGTACTGTTCCCGGCACACACTGTTTTTGCCAAAACAATGTGATGTTTTCCACATTCCATTAGCGCTTATACATTTTTGTCTACTTGAAGAAGCCATGGTCCGATCTGAAAAATACAAATGTTTAGGTTACAAAACTATAAAAAATAAAGAAAAATTAAGTTTGCAAAACAATAATTACCATGTGCTTAGGGTAGATCAACGTGTCAGTGTCCACTTATCCCCAGTGTAAATATGACATATTGGCAAAAGTTGGAAATTGAAAGATAACTATAGCACGTGCACAAAAATCGATTTCAAATTTGAAATCAGCATTGAAAGAACATAAAAGAACAGTTGAAAAATCTCATGCAACAGAAAATGAAAAAAAATTGTTCCCCAGTATACTGTGTATCCCAAGGGAATACATTTTTTTGCATACCTCCAACTGTACATAGATATACATGTCATGTTTAATGCTATATAAGTCACTTACATTTATACTCATATTGTACTACTTTGGCTATGTGTTTAATAAAATATTGAATTCTTGCATTGTGAAAAACAAAGCTTATGGTGAAAAATGAAAAACATGAATTAAACTAGAGCTTACAGAACAAAACCAACTTCAGATATGAAAACAGCACGTCAAAATTAGGTTAGAACAACTGCAGGTGTCAATGCAAAAATACAAAACTGTTTCCCAGTGTTAATACACTCCATGATGGCTATCAAGATTATACCTCAATGCAGGCTTCAAGGAAGGAAACCAAGGCGTAAAACACTCAAGCCCTTCAAGATCCTATTAAGCAGGATTGCTTCCAAACAACTCTTAAGGACCATCTGTTTTCAGAATTCCCTGATAACATCAAGGAACACTGGGCCAAGCTAAAAACATCCATTAGTGCAGCCTGTGAACAAATTATTGGATACCAAACCAAGAAACACCAGGACTGGTTTGATGAGAATAACAGTGAGATTGAACGCCTTATGAACAAGAAAAGGAAGGCCTTTCAGATCTGGCAAAGAGATAGAAACTATGCCACTAAGTAAAAACATGCCAACACTAAGGCCGAGGTTCAAAGAAGAACCAGAGAACTAAAGAACACCTGCTGGATAAAAAAAAAGCTCAAGAGATCCAACACTTAGCTGACACTCATGATGCACAGAGTTTCTTTAAGCCACAAAGACCATCTATGAACCAATAAATCATGGCATATGCCCCCTATGCTCAACAGACGGTACCACACTTCTAAAAGATAAAAGAAGCTATTGCACTGCGCTGGAAAGAACATTACCAACATCTCCTTAATTGCAACTCCCCCGTAGCTGCTGAGCTCCTCTCGCAAATTCCGCAAAACCAAGTTAGAGATGAGGTTGTACACACATCAACACTACCAGCTTTCAGACTTCCTGGTTGGTCACGTGGCAAGGCAGTCATGGAGTCTTTCGGCTGAAAGAATTCCAGCACTTTGAAGAAGGGAGAGGCTGTGAGAGCGACACAGTCCCCCATTAAAACCTCAGATCGGGCGTTCTGAGGACTTGGTTTATCCGGCAAGCCTTATCTGCGACTCCCCCAGTCCCCGGTAAGCTCGTAAGAGCCCTGAGAGTGAGTGGGGTGGAGACGCGGCTCAGCGGAAACGACTTCTATCTTCAAAGTTGCGAAGCTCTGAGAACTGCCAACCAGCAGTGATCAATCCCTCCTTAAAAAAAGAATAAGCAATTTGGAACTGTAAGTACTCCTAAATCATTCTTAGAGCTATCTGGGAAGATTAGGGAGACGTTGGAAAAGGAGGTGGCTCCCCTTCTGTTGAACAAAAATATGAAGCGGCGTGCAAAGACTGAAGCCTAAAAGTAAAGAAACTTCCGGGTTGGCGCCCCCGGCAATGGCGGAGCTCCTCCGATCGGGAGGAACTTGCTCCGTGGAAAGTTGGGTCTGTACCGCCACGGCAAAGGCAGAGACCCATTGAAATCACAGGCGGAAGAAGCTTGTGAACCTGGGATTCGGCTGGCACCTTTTGCGCCTCCCCTACTCGCGGGGAAACCCTGTTTTGGGGATCCGGAGCGATGTGGGGTGAGCAGCGCGGTGCTTTGAATCGACCGCTTCTTTCACGGAGTGAAGCCGCATTGCTGTTGCCGGAGAGCGCTGACTTTTTCTTGTGGACAATTGGATTTTAAACAACAACCCGTGAGTAAAACGGAAAATTGGATCTTTAAATATCTTAATTTGGCATCGAACGGGGAAGATTCAAAACAGGAAGTCCGCCTTCCCCTTTTGTAAATAGACTGAAGCAAAGAGCTTACAAGTTAAGGTCTCGGAAAGCCTTATGTAAAGGATTAAACTTCCATCGATTGAAATTATTAGACCCCCCTTGGAAGCAGGAGAAGAGGGGGGAAATTTTGGACTGTGTATCCTGCAGGAGAGAGTGATTAAAATTAAATTACCACTGCTCTGAACCTGGGAACGGGCTCCCAGTGATTGACGTTTCGGGAGAGTTCATTGACAGCGAAGAGAACGGATGTTGACAGTCAGTTAAATAAGAGAAATATATTGTTTCTATTGTCCGCTTCTGCGTTTAAAAGGGAGGGAAAGTATCTGAAAATTGAAACTATCTTTACTTTTTTATCTGTGTTGGAAAAGATTGATACAAGTGGAGACTGTTCCCCTCTAGAGGGAGCTTTTGAAACTGTTACAAGAGTGGAGCTGGGAAATCTCCAGCTGCTTGATAAGAACTGTGAGAACTAGAGATTGACCTTGGACATTCGAGAATGTCGACAGGAGAAGCCTTATGGACTGCATTTTCTAAGATAAGCCACTTGTTGGAACAGCTTCATAAAAAGATGGATGCTATGACTACTAAAATTGACATTTTGGAACCAAAAGTGAGCACCAATACAGAAATTATTCAGGATTTGGCACAGGAATCTATTTCAACAGGACAAATTGCTGAAAAGGAGAAGGAGAAAGTTGCTGTTGTCGAACCTAAAGTAATACAAGGGGGAGCCTTAGCCTTACAGAGGCAAATTGAGGACTACAAGTTGAGGCCCTTTATGATTGAGACTAGAAAAAGTCAGATTTTGAAGATCGGAGCCTGGCCTGGACTAGAAAAGGAAAGTTGGAAAGATCCCTCTATGCAGGGATTAACTGACTTTTGGAATATGGACTTGGGTCAGGAGGAGATTGGAGTTCTGGGGGCCTTTGGATTTGGAGGAATTTTGAAACATGCCCGGAAATACTTTATGGATCCTAGTTTTAATTATGGAAATCGGGCTGACCTGTCGAGAAGGAATAAAAGTATCGTTGGATTGGAGTTTCCCCGAGATCTGCTCTTTAGCATCAAAGAATATGAAGAAGACTGGCAGAAGGGATGTGGAAAAGAGTTAAGAGCCTCGGACATAAGATCTCCAGGTTGATGGACTGTATGGAGTTGACGGAAGTGGCTGGTAGAGTCCGAGACTGGGGAGAGGAGATGGTGGAAGAAGATTGGAAATTTAAAGTCTATATATAGAAATATTGTAAAATTAATGAGTGATAGAAAAATGTTGGAAGGAAATTTTATGGCTTTAGCTGAAATGCTATAAGGAGTTAAGCTTAAATAAGTGTTATGGGTTAAGGGGGCTACTTGTGCGTAAATGGTTGAGCTCTCAACTCATGCAATCAGTTTCTAAACTCTCCCAGTCCGCGGAGCCTTGGGTGCATGGCTACCTCAATCGCTGGCAGAATCCGTCAGTGGGCGTTTCCGGAATTTGCGCCAACATAAGAGTTCCTTAACGGAAACTCTCCTTCTAGATTCTCTGCGTGACAGTTTCCTACGCGGAGTAGGCGTCCCCAGCGGAGGTCCTGAAACCTCTCCGCTGTTCTCACTGGAAGTATCTTGGAGCCATCCCTCCGACTGAGTTTCTGTGGGAACTCT
This sequence comes from Podarcis erhardii, assembly GCF_964252035.2. Lineage (NCBI taxonomy): Eukaryota > Metazoa > Chordata > Lepidosauria > Squamata > Lacertidae > Podarcis > Podarcis erhardii. The sequence continues at coordinate 20,279,381 of NC_138506.1, read as the reverse complement.
CTCTCTCCCCCTGCTGGTTCCTTCCTCAGCATCCGAGGCTCTCCTACCCTCCTTGAGCCCTTCCACCTCCTGACTCTCCGATGGCAGTTCCCTGACAATAAGTATACTAATTTTAATGGAAATAAGATTAAAAATATGTTAAGACATTTATATGATAGAAAATAGAGAAAGTTGGAAAGGAATTGCTGAAACAATTAATGGAAGTGGAATACAAAGAGGGAGGTGAGAGGAGGTCAATGATACAAGGGAATGAAAGATAGAATATGGAAAAGGTATGATGTATGTTTTTAAATTGTTTTTGTTTGGTTTGGTTTAGTTTATTGTGTTAGTTTAATTTGTTAAGGTTGTGCTTTGTATTGTTTATGTATTGTACTGTTTTTTCTCTTTTTTGTTCTTTTTTTTTCTTTTGTCTTCTTTCTTCCTTTTCTTTTTTGTAAGCTTTAAAAGTAATAAATATTATTATTATTATTATTTTTAAAAAAGAAAACTTTTAAAACTGGAAGCGATGTTTTTCCCCTTTCCCTTCTTTGGGAACATAGGGGTATGTGAATGATTTATTACAATTGGAAACTTGCCTAATTAGACTGAGATATCCTCTCTCGGCAGCGGACCAGCCGAGAGGAAAGGCTAGTCTCCATCGTGATTTTATAAGGAAAGTGAATAAACTTAATCTCCACCTCAACTAAATAGCCTGTAAATTGTGAATTGTCCTGCACTGACTAGTAACGTTCTAAAGTGATAAAAACTGTCTTACTTCCTCTCAAGAAAGAGTGCTTTGGATAAACTTCTCTCTGCCATATTTTTTGTTGTGATTGGAGTAGTTTTAAAGACTAAGGAAGCTGCTTTCGATTGGCTGGTGGAAAGGAGAAACTGTTTTTCTCCATTGTTCTGGCAGACTGTGTGATTGACCTTGACATTCCTCAGATATGACTTCAGAAAAAGAAAAGTGTAGACGTGGCTCTAAAGCACCGACACAATTTGAGGAGTCGGTTTTGTCAGCGTTAAATGATATTAAAGAAGGACTGGACCGCAATACAGGCGCGGTAAATACCGTATTTTTCGCACCATAGGACGCACTTTTTCCCCTCCAAAAATGAAGGGGAAATGTGTGTGCGTCCTATGGTGCGAATGCAGGCTTTCGCTGAAGCCTGGAGAGTGAGAGGGGTCGGTGCGCACCGACCCCTCACGCTCTCCAGGCTTGGCACACCTCTCCGCAAGCAGCGGGAGGCCAGTGCTCGCGCTGAGCTCAGCGCGCCCAGGCTTCGCGGACCTCTCCGCAAGCAGCAGGAGCGCTCCCGCTGCTTGCGGAGACTTGCCTGCATGTTGAAGCCTGCGCGTGCTGAGCTCAGCGCGCCCAGGCTTCGCGGACCTCTCCGCAAGCAGCAGGAGCGCTCCCGCTGCTTGCGGAGACTTGCCTGCATGTTGAAGCCTGCGCGCGCTGAGCTCAGCGTGCCCAGGCTTCGCGGACCTCTCCGCAAGCAGCGGGAGCGCTCCCAGGGCTTGCAGAGAGCTGCCTGTTTGGGGGCTGGGGTCGGGGGAAGCTCGAGCTTCCCCCGCCCCAGCCCCGCGCCTGGGGGGGAAATAATTTTTTCCCCTTTATTTCCCCCCAAAAAAACTGGGTGCGCCCTATGGTCCGGTGCGCCCTATGGTGCGAAAAATACGGTAAATTGGAAGAAAGGTTTGACCAGTTGAGCACCGACCTGCGAGTTGTTAAAGAGCAAATTAATACACATGATGAAAGATTGGCACACTTGGAGAATATTCGGGTCCAGGACCTGGAACGCTTGCAACAGGAAAATGCAACAGCTATAGCTTATTTACAGCTGGCACAGAAACAATCCCATCTGAGATTGAGAGGATTTCCTAATCTGGAACAGGATCAAGACAAACTCAGAGAATGTGTGATAAAACATTTTGTTGAATTCTAGGATCTGAAAAAAGAGGAAGTGGAAGACTGGGTGGAGAAAGCCTATAGATTTGGACCTAAAAAAGAGACTAAAATAACTTACGACTGTATTGTGGTCTTTAAGACTAAGGAACAAAGAGATATCATTTTGGGACATCACTATAAAAAAGGCCTCAAAGTGTCTGATAAAGGTTTTTTTTGAATTTGAGATCCCAGTACAAGGATCTGACAGACATTCTGAGGAGAAAGAACATTTTTTTCAGGTGGGAATTTCCAGAGGGCCTATCCTTCAAATTTGAAGGAAGAAAGCAAAAGATTAAGAATCTTCAGGAGAAGGATAGATTTATGCAGAAGCACTCGGTGGAACTTGGATTGCAAACTTCACAGCTGCGGGGGGCGGAGGCAGCCTCCTCGTAAATAGATAATATGGCGTTGAGAATTTATTAATGGACTTGAAAATGTTTCTATGGACTTGAAAATGTTTGTTCAGGGTTCCTTCAGATGGCGAATGAATGACGATTTGTTGAGAAATTCATCAATTGTAAATAAGGCCCAAAAAACCCTAAAGGATTATTTTGAACTTAATATGACTCAAGGAATGGAGATAAGGGTGATTTGGGAGGCCAGCAAAGCGGTAATGAGAGGGTTACTGATACAACAAAACGCAATTAGGAGAAAGTCACAGAATGAGACAAAAGACAAAATTATGGAACAACTGAAAGACAAAGAGAAGAAGCTTAGAGGAAACCCAAAGAATTTGCAGATCCAAAAAGAAATTAAAGCCTTACAGGTTCAATATTCACAGTTAGTAAATCAAGAAATTGAATGGAAGATAAGAAGGATGAGACAAAGAAATTTTGAATCTGCAAATAAATGTGGGAAACTACTAGCCTGGCAATTAAAAAAGAGACAAAAACAAAGTACTATTACAAACATTGTTACAGAAGGAAAATCGGTAGAGAAACCTGCAGACATTAGAAAATGTTTTTATAAATATTATAAGCAACTATATAAAAAAGAAAAAGAAGACCTAGGGAAAATCGAGCAATTTATAAAGAACAACGGACTGCAACAGATTCCGAAAGATAAAAAGAATTTGCTAAATGGCGTAATTACAAGTCAGGAAGTGGAACATGCAATAAATTCAATGCAACTTGGCAAGACACCAGGACCTGATGGTCTATCAGCGAAATATTATAAGACATTGAAAGATTGGCTTATACAACCTCTCGTAGAAATATCTAATTCAATTTTACGGGGGGGGGGGGGGAAGCACCTGAAACCTGGAAACAAGCTTACATTACTCTGATTCCTAAACAGGGTCAGGATAGATCCAACGTTAAAAACTACAGACCAATCTCCCTACTCAATGTGGATTATAAAATTTTTGCAAATATACTGGCTAATAGGCTAAAAAAGGTTTTATCTGAGTATATTCATAAAGACCAGGCAGGATTTCTGCCTGGAAGACATATGAAAGACAATATTAGAAATGTTGTGGATATTTTGGAAAAGTTAGAAGCAAGAAAGAGTTGTAAAGCTATGGTAATGTTTATCGATGCTGAGAAAGCCTTCGACAATGTTTCTTGGAGTTTTATGTTACATAACTTAGAGAGTATGGGGATAGGTCATGTTTTTATAAATGGTATTAAAGCGATCTATCGAGAACCAAAAGCTAAAATTATTGTAAATAATGTGGTTTCAGAGGAAATTAGAATTGAGAATGGAACCAGGCAAGGGTGTCCACTGTCCCCTCTGCTGTTTATCTCAGTTCTGGAGGTCTTGCTAAGTATGATTAGAAAAGATGAACAAGTTAAAGGTATTACAGTAGGTTCAAAACAATACAAATTAAAAGCCTTTGCTGATGATTTGGTTCTGACATTACAAGATCCAGATTCCAGTGCAGTTAAAGCACTGGAGCTAATACATGAGTTTGGTCAGGTAGCAGGATTTAAATTAAACAAGAGCAAGACCAAAGTAATAGAGAAAAATCTGGATAATGAAGAAAGGAAAATACTACAAGAGAAAACGGGCCTAGATTTTGTGGAAAAAGTTAAATATCTGGGGGTGAACCTGTCTGGGGAAAAAATTGAATTTGTATAAGGATAACTATGAGAAAATTGTTGAAAATTCTGCCTCGGTCAGAGGAATGTGCCTTCTTCTCCAGGCACCGGCTGAATTCCTTTAGACCTCCCGCTGCAACTCCCGGCAGGTAAACAAAACGAGGTCTGTATCGGCGATTTTTCCCAGACTGTGAGAAAAAAAACACACCAGTGCTTCTCCTCCTCCTCCCTGCATATCCCCAGGGAGGGGAATCAGACAGACAGAAGTGTATTTACATGCCTTTATTTCTGTCTTTAGCAGCCATACAGATAAAGATGTCTGCACTCTTTGAACAACAGAGAGAAAACTCACAAACTCCACCCATGCACATCCTGTACAGGTCATATGACACACACACTGAGCTCACATCCGGTGCTCAATACGGAGAATGGACTGCCCCTTCCTTGCCATGGTAACAGTCACAAACATCCTGTCTGGCTTTCCAGCCAGCAGCAGCTGGCTTAGCTGCATCTTGCTTCCGCATTGCTTCTTTATAGTAACATACTCCCCCTAAAGAATCAATGTGTGCAGCGTGCAATGCTTGATCCAGAGAAGAAAACAAACAGTTGTTATATGTATAACATTCCCCTGTTGTTTCAGTTCCACCCTTGGAACTACCCGCCACTGGTTTTACCAATGTACCTCTCTGGTTGTGTGACTTCCAAGGAATGAGTGCATCTGCATTACCTTGGTTAGCAACTCTTTGTTGTGCCTTTGTCTCTGACTCAGACACAGCTTCAATTTGACCTTGGTCGTTTACAACAGCAACACATGCAATAGCTAGGTTGGCAAACTCTTTTGTATACCTCTTGGGTGGTACACCCTTCGTTGCTCTTTCAGATCTACGTAAGAGGTGCTGCTCTTCTCTGCTTTCTGGTTCAGCCTTTGGACTCTTTGGTGAACCAGTACCAATTGTAAACAGTGGTTCATCCTCCTCTTCTGAGGGTCTAGTCATTTTGTGAGATTTTCTCCCAATGACTGTGACAACTGAGCTGTCTGAGCTATCGCTGTCATCATCAGTACTACTGAATTCAATAAAATCAACATCATCATCATCATCATCAGAATCATCATCTCCTGTGGGAAATATGTGAGCAATCACTCTCTCCTGTTCAGGAGCACTTTCTAGAAATTTTGTGAGAATCACCTGACCAGATTCAGACAAAATTACTCTGTAGAGACCCTTTTCATAACCCACAAAAATGCCTCTGGCATTCTTTACCCCACCTGGAGCTTCTGTCCTCACATGAGACCCAAAAACCTTGAAATGGGCTACAGAAGGTTTTCTATGGAACAGTTTCTCAAAAGGAGAACTTCCCAACTCTTTTGAAAACTTTCTCACCCACGTATAACAAAACGACATTAGCGACTCAGCCCAGTACTCATGTGGCAGATGTGAACTAAGCAATTGCGCCTCCATTCCCTTTTGCAATTCTTTGTTCACCCTAACACAGACACATCTTTTCCAAGCTTCTTCGGAAGCTGCAATTTTGTGTCTTATCCCTTTCTTCTTCAGGAACCTCTGGAAATCCTGTAAAAGAAAAATTGGCTTCTCATCTGTGCAAAGACAATCTATGTCAGCATCATGCATATTTTTAACCTTGTCACAAAACTCTTTAAACCTTTCTAAGGCGTCTTTTGGTCTCTCCAAAAGATAAATCCAGACAAAACCTGTGAAAGAATCAACACATATTAGGTAATACTTTGCATTGCCTCTAGATGGTGCTAGAGGACCAATCACATCAGCATACACCCGCTGAAATGCCCTGTTGACCCTCGAGGTGACCTGCTTGGCGTTCTTCTTGGCTACACCTGCAAAAGAGATCATGTTAGAATTACAATTCATGTAATCACTTTGATCAAAAGTCAACAAATACAGTCCATCTTTCTCTTTGGCAGAAAGATACAGCTCTCCATCTTTGCAGATCTCGCAGCATTCATCATCATAGGACAGTTTTAGTCCCTTCTTGGCAATCTGCGAAACGCTGAGCAGATTGTACTTCAACTCTGGAACCAAATAAACATTGTTTATAGTCAAGTTCAGACTTTCAAGATACACAGTTCCAATTCCGGTGGCTTCCAGCTCTTGACCGTTGGCCTGTTGTACAACGAAGCTTTGCTTGTTAAACGACGAAAATAGCTCTCTGTGATGGGTCATGTGAACCGTCGCTCCCGTGTCAATGACAAAAGCGTTCTCCACTTCTGGCGTGCCTTTTAGGGACATCAAAGCCTTTGCAGGCTTCTCCTGTGACTTGGCATGACTTCTGCCTGACGCCTCAGACTTCGTGGAGCTTCCCTTGGCACCTTTGTTCTGACGTGGCTTCTTGCAGTTCCGCTGAAGATGCCCAGTCTGTCCACAATTGAAACATCAGACAACGTTCAAAGCTACAGCATTTTCTCCAGTAGCAGTAGCATTGGGGGTGTCAGAACTCCGTTCTTGTCTCCCCCTGTCCTTGACCTCCAGGGCAGCAAGTCTGTCATGTTCATTAAGCACAACTGCATAGACCCTCTCCGAAGTTAACTGAGCAGCCGGTAGCGAACCAAGCTGACTGGCAACGGATTTGTAAGTCCGATTCAGGCTGTTTATCACCATGAAGCAAAACACTTCCTCTTGCAGACGGAAATTGCATTCCACCATCTGTTGACGCAGATATTTCATTTCCGTCAGGTGCGCTTGAACATCTCCATCAGGCACAAGCCTCAGGTTGGTCAGCTTTTCAAAATACAGCAACGCTGAAGAACCTGCATCTCTCTGATGTGTCCTTCTCAGCGTGTCCCAAACTTCTTTCGCGTGCACTAAATCTTGTATATGGATAAGCTGAGAGTCTGACACACACAGAATTATAGCCGTTCTGGCCTTCACATCCTGTGACTCCCAAGCACGCGTTGGTGCTGCAGGGATGGGGTTCTCAATCACCCCAAACAGTCTCTGATTCTGCAGCAGGGCCTTCATCTTAATAGACCAAAATGCATAATTGCCATTGGTCAGGAGGGGTGGAGAAGGCAAACCTCCCCCCTTCTTGGCATCCATTTTGAGTCCTTGCATTAACTCTCAAACACAAGCCTCTAAAATCCAATAGCTGGTTTGTTTACGCTCTTGGGCACCTGGCAGCTCTAACACTGGCTGCGCTGGAATGTTTCTTCCAAGGGTTCGTGAGAGCCTTAGTCAAAACAAACTTTGTTTTTGCCTCTCTGAGGCACAGCCTGACTGTCCAGCTCTCTCGAGTAACTGGCTGGCGTTGCTTAACAACAGTGCATTCCTTTCCTTGGACAGGAAACCACAAGAATTTCTGGAATGCAGGCCTCTTTCACTTGGAGCTGTTTTTCCAAACGCTGCTCCTTTGAAGCAGAGAATGAATCACTCTGCATTCACACATCTAAGCCCGAAAATCTCATACCTTGGGCTCCATGGCTTGGCTGTCAGCTTCTTCTGGTCAGCTTCTGGCTGCAGAGAAACAGCCCCTCACTTCAGGCTTCCATGGAGCAATGAAAACAGCAGCTCTGCTACTACTTTTGCAGACTTCCATGGATCGGAGAAACCAGCAGCTCTGCTACCAATGTTGAAAATTCTGCCTCGGTCAGAGGAATGTGCCTTCTTCTCCAGGCACCGGCTGAATTCCTTTAGACCTCCCGCTGCAACTCCCGGCAGGTAAACAAAACGAGGTCTGTATCGGCGATTTTTCCCAGACTGTGAGAAAAAAAACACACCAGTGCTTCTCCTCCTCCTCCCTGCATATCCCCAGGGAGGGGAATCAGACAGACAGAAGTGTATTTACATGCCTTTATTTCTGTCTTTAGCAGCCATACAGATAAAGATGTCTGCACTCTTTGAACAACAGAGAGAAAACTCACAAACTCCACCCATGCACATCCTGTACAGGTCATATGACACACACACTGAGCTCACATCCGGTGCTCAATACGGAGAATGGACTGCCCCTTCCTTGCCATGGTAACAGTCACAAACATCCTGTCTGGCTTTCCAGCCAGCAGCAGCTGGCTTAGCTGCTTCTTGCTTCCGCATTGCTTCTTTATAGTAACAAAAATATGGAATGAAATTAAAAGAGATTTAGAGGTGTGGTCTAACTTAAAATTGTCATTAATGGGCCGGATTTCTGTGATTAAGATGAATGTGCTGCCAAAGATGCTTTTTTTGTTTCAAGCCCTCCCAATTATAGACAATGTGAAATGTTTTAAAGAATGGCAAAAAGCTCTTTCTAGATTTATCTGGCAGGGGAGGAAACCCAGAATTAAATACAAATTACTTACGGATTCCAAAGAAAGAGGGTGATTCTCTCTGCCAGACTTAAAAATCTATTTTGAAGCTGCCGCACTTTGTTGGATTAAAGAATGGATGAAATTAGAAGATACAGATTTACTAGATTTGAAGGGATTTGATAATGTGTTTGGTTGGCATGCATATTTGTGGTATGATAAAGTAAAAGCCCATAAAGCATTTAAAAATCATATAATTAGGAAATCGTTGTATAATGTTTGGATAAAATACAAAGACCTTTTAGAAAGAAAGACGCCCAGATGGCTTTCACCAACGGAGGCAAAGGCCCAGAAAAAATTAAATATGGATACCAAATGGTTGAGGTATTATGACTTATTAATAGAGGAAGAGGAAGGCTATAAATTAAGACCATTTGAGCAAATTAAAGATAAGCTAAATTGGCTACATTACCACCAGATTAACGAATTGTATAAACTGGATAAGAAAAATGGTTTTGCCTTGGAAAAATCTAAGTTTGAGATGGAGTTGTTAGATACTGAAGGTAAAAACTTATCTAAAATGTACAAGCTATTGCTGGACTGGCATACGAAAGATGAACAAGTTAAATTGGTGATGATAGACTGGGCAAGAGATTTAGGACATAACATAAAGTTTGAGGACTGGGAAAGATTGTGGAAGAAAGGGGTGAAGTTCACCGCATGTACTTTGTTAAAGGAAAATATTATGAAAATGATGTATAGATGGTATTTGACACCTGTAAAATTAGCAAAGATGTATCATAATTGTGATAATATATGTTGGAAATGTAAAGAAAAGGAAGGAACCTTTTATCATATGTGGTGGACCTGCTCCAAGGTGAAAGACTTCTGGGAAAAGATTTATAATGAATTGAAAAAAAATGTTGAAATATACATGTATAAAGAAACCAGAGGCCTTTCTTCTTGGAATAACAAGTTCGGAATTGCCCAAGAAAGATGTTAATCTATTTTTGTATGCCACAACTGTGGCTCGTATTTTGTTAGCTAAAAAGTGGAAAACTCAAGAATTACCAACAGTAGAAGAATGGCAGATGAAGATGATGGATTGTATGGAGCTAGCCGATCTAACCGGAAGAGTCCGCGACCAGAAGGAGGAGGAACATCACGAAGAATGGAAGAAATTTAATGATTATTTAGTTAAATTTGTTAAGCTAAAATAACTGGAAATAGCGTCCAGATACTTAAAGGGCTTAGGATTGTATCTATGTTAACTGATAAAATAATATGTTTAATACAAGAAGGAGAAGATTTAAAGATCTTAATGTTTAATTTAAAGGGTATTAAAATTGGGATTTGGAAAACCGTTATAAGGATATGCAATGAAATTCAACTAAGGGGAAACGAAGAAGTCGTTTTACAAAGTAAATAACTGTTATTTTCAATAAGGTTATGATTTATGTCTGTTATGTTTTGTTTGTTTTATGTTTTTGTTTGTCATTGATATTGTAAAAACTAATAAAATTTTTGCCAAAAAAAAAAAAAAGCACTACCAGCTTTCTCTAACCAACCCACAACACAACACTAACATTGACCACTCTATATATACAGGTAGAATTAGGTGAAAGGTTGCATGAGTCATTGTAGGCCGTTGACTCATGCTGACTTAGTTCTTTTAGCATTAAAGAAACAGCGGCCAATTTTTAGCCGTGACAACCCTTCTGTTTCTTAAATGCAAAAAACCCCAACAGAAAACAAAACATACATATACTATATACATAAACCCAGTTTTGTCATCAATTCATTATGACATGTTGCTGGCAAAGGCTTGGTAAACAAATCAGCAATATTATCTTGTGATTGACAATACTCCAGTTTGATTACCCCATTCTGTACGCAATCTCTAACATTTGCATGACGGATAGCAATATGCTTTGATGCAGACTTCATTATTTCTGAGCCCACTAATTCAATGCACAATTGACTATCTTCATACGCTTGGATAGGCAAATCTACTTTACAATCTAGCTCTTTTAGTATCTGTATAAACCACATGATTTCATTGCATGCTAGCGACAGGCTCCCATATTCTGCCTCACAGGATGAGGTTGCAACAAATCCTTGTTTCTTTGACCTCCATCCAATTATGGAATTGGCAAACATCATAACCATTCCACTTGTAGGTTTTCTGGTAGCTACACAGCTTTCCCAGTTCGCATCAACAAATACTTCTAGTTTTTCATCTTGTGTACTAGATATCTTCAAACATACATTTAATGTCCCCTTTAGATATCTGATAGGGCGCGGGTGGCGCTGTGGGTAAAACCTCAGCACCTAGGACTTGCCGATCGCATGGTCGGTGGTTCGAATCCCCACGGCGGGGTAAGCTCCCGTCGTTCGGTCCCAGCTCCTGCCCACCTAGCAGTTCGAAAGCACAATTAAGTGCAAGTAGATAAATAGGTACCGCTTTCTAGCGGGAAGGTAAACGGCGTTCTGTGTACTGCTCTGGTGCCGGTTCACCGGAGCAGCTTCATCACGCTAGCCACGTGACCCGGAAGTGTCTGCGGACAGCGCTGGCTCCCGGCCTCTAGAGTGAGATGAGCGCACAACCCTAGAGTCTGTCAAGACTGGCCCGTACGGGCAGGGGTACCTTTACCTTTTACCTTTAGATATCTGATAAGCCTTTTCAAAGCACACCAACCGGCAGTACTGGGTTTAGATACACGTTGGCTCATTGTAGCACACGCAATGTCTGGCCTTGACCACTGGCTCAAATATAACAGTGATCCTATTTTTGAGTGATACAACTCAGGCTGATCAAATTCATCATCACACACTGTCTTTGTGAAATCTGGTGTCATGGGAGTCTGAACTGGTTTGCAGTTTTCCATGCCAAACTGCTCTGTCAAATGAAGAATTTTCTCCTTCTGGCTCAATAGGAAGCTTCCTTTGGCTTCCCACCTTACTTCTACTCCCAAGTAATTGCTTACAGGCTCTAAGGCTTTAAGCTTAAACCTCTTTTCCAGCTGACTTGTGAGCTTCTGGATCTCATATGTGGAACTCCCTGCTACAAGAAAATAATCAACGAAGACTAAGAGCATTAGATATTTGTTGCCTGTCCCCTTGGTGTAGAGGCATGGATCAGCCACACTCCTTTTAAAACCAAGTTTTACAAGGGCTTCATTTAAACGCTGGTTCCAACACCTTCCACTTTGTTTGAGACCATAGACAGCCTTTTTCAAATGCCAAACTGCACCATTCCCCTCTTCAAACCCAGGGGGTTGTCTCATTAACACTTCATGGTCTAAATCTGCATGCAGATATGCAGCATCAACATCAAAATGGTGCACTGCTAATTGTCTTACAGCAGCAATGGAAAGCATTAAATGAAAGGTTTCACACTTTACAGTGGGATAAAACACTTCATCATAACTCTCCCCTTTAATTTGAGTGAACCCTTTGGCTACTAATCTGGCTTGAAAACTTGGTTCCCCAGATGCAAGGGTTTTCCTTTTATAAACCCACTTGCATGACACCACTCTGCCACCAGGTGGCGGCATTATGACCTCAAACACTTACATTTAAAAGAGTCCATTTCTTCTTGCATAACTTGTTCCCACAAAGCACATACCCCAGGGGGTAAGTCTAAGACTTCATTATAACTTTGTGGTTCCACACAACTCACATTGCATACTTTCACTCCTCCTAGGGTCAAACGTTGAGGAGGTACACCCTTGTTTAAACACTGAGAGCGTCTAGCCACAACTACTTCCTGCTCCCTTATCTCTGGCTCTTCTTCCCCTACCTCTAGAGAAATATTATCTATTGCCACATCTTTTGGGAAAATCTGCCTTCTGCTCCTGTGTTGCCAATGGCTGAGAAGAAACCTCTTCTCTTATTTGCAGGAGCAGTAGGTAATCTGGGTTGGCATGGATCGTAGTCCATCTGTCCTGGTCAGCAAAGTCTGCACTTTGTGACAAAACCAAGCACCCTGGGAATAAATTGAAACACCACCCTTTGCCATAGGACTGATACCCCACAAACCGCAGTCTCTGCAGTCTAGCACCCCCTTTTTGGTGCTGAGCTTTGGGGATATTTACATGTGCCCAAGAACCCCAGTTATGATCATCAACCACTCTGGTTCTTTCCCAAACAACACACGATAAGGAAAATCCTTTATAGAGCTTGACCAGGTTCTATTAATCAGAAAGTTTGCTGTGAGGAAAGCCTCACCCCACAGCCTATTACAGATAGGTAGCCGTATTACAGATAGGTTGCCCACAGCCTATGGTTGTGACCTGATCCTGCATCCACTAGCAGGCAATCCTTTACTGACTTTATTACAGCCCCACGTCTTTCACACAGACCATTTTCAGCAGGGCTATAAGGGTTAGTCAAATGATGAGTGATACCCTTACGTTGCAACCATGCCCCAAATTGTTTGTTCAGAAATTCTCCGCCCCTATCTGTTTGCAACTGCACAACAGGGTGAGCGAAGAGCTTTTCAGCTTGGGCAACCCATTCTCTGAATGTGGGGAAACACTCCGATTTCTGCTTTAACAACAACAACCAACTAAAATGTGATTTATCATCTATTACCAGAAAAGCATATCTGGTGCCCCCTTCAGTCTTCTGTGGGAAAGGACCTATCATGTCACAATGGACAAGTTCTAAAACTTCTTTAGATACTCTGTCACTTTTAGAAGCCACAGGCTTCCTCTTAGATTTGGCCATTTTACATACATTGCAATCTAGGAAACAGTTACAGCTATTTACTTTTAGGTTCTTGCACACCTTTTGCATCTTTGAAAGCACACAAACATTTGCATGACCCACTTTCCTATGTAATTCACGTACACACCCCTTATGAACTGGCAAATTATCCTGAACCACCTAGGCTGCTTTAACAGGCTTGCCCTGCATTACATATAACCCATTTTCCATCTTTGCATGGCCACATACCTGTGTTCCATTCTTTATCAGACAACCATCCTGCGTGAACTTAACACTATTTGTTGTTGTTGTTGTTTAGTCGTTTAGTCGTGTCCGACTCTTCGTGACCCCATGGACAAGAGCACGCCATGCACGCCTGTCTTCCACTGGCTCCCGCAGTTTGGTCAAACGCATGCTGGTAGCTTTGAGAACACTGTCCAACCAACTCGTCCTCTGTCGTCCCCTTCTCCTTGTGCCCTCCATCTTTCCCAACATCAGGGTCTTTTCCAGGGAGTCTTCTCTTCTCATGAGGTGGCCAAAGTATTGGAGTCTCAGCTTCAGGATCTGTCCTGCATATATACCCTGCATTAATCAAACAGCTTACAGACAGTAAACAATTGTCCAAACTGCTGACAAACAGAATCTCTGGTAGAGTGGTGTTCAAGCACTGCAGGAAACATATTCCCTGGCCATCAATCTTGCTCCTACGACCATCAGCAAGATAGATCGAGTCTTTTCTGTCGACTGGCTTCTCGAGGGTCCTAAAGTCCTCCTTATTGTTGCAGATAACCCTGCTGCTGCCAGAGTGCAGCAACCACATTCCTCGAGGTATCCTCTCCTCTCGAGAAAATGCAGACCCAAGCTGAGTAGAACGTGTGTTCTTCTTCCCTGAAGAGAACCCCTTCTGCTTACATTTCTGTGTCGATTGCTGTCTCTGCTCCATGTAGTCTCCTGGAAGTCTTGCCCTGCATTGACGCTGGAGATGCCCAGGTTGGTTGCATCTATAGCACCTCCTCAATGCCATGGCCAAGTCCAAACCTTGGCGTTGCTCCATTGGCAGATTCTGCTGCTGGCCCCCTTGGCTGTAACTCCTTCGCTCTTGGAGTTCAGCCTGTCTATCTGGCCTCCTTTCTGCTTCTTTGGTCAATCTTCCAACCACATACTCAAGGGTCAGATCTCAGGGACGCATACTCTCCATGCTGTTAATCACGGGCAACCAGCTTTCAGGCAAACCTGAAAGGATAATGTACGTTTGGTCAGTCTCATCATAACTCTTTGCTGCAGTTGAAGAAACAGATTTCAGCATTTGAAGAGTTACAATCACCACAGATCTTTTGTACCAGGCATCTATAGAACTCCAGTTCCCGGCACAAATCCGACAGTGCGCTGTCCTCAGTAGAGGACAGCGCAATGAGACTTTGCTTCCAGGATTTCCACCCAATAAGAGATTCCCCAACCTTTATTACCATCCCAGATACGGACTTCCCGTCATCCAGATTCGCCCAGTTGCTGTGTGTCCAGCACGTGAGCTTCGTCTCACCAGCAGCTGACAGTTTGAGACTGAAGTCCTTGGTATCTTGCAGGTACCACAGTACCCGCTTGATACCCTTCCAGGGACTTACACTGGGCTTCGTAGCTTCCCTACTGAGCAGATTGGTAGCAAACGCAATGTCTGGTCTGCTCCATTGGGACAGAGACAACAGACTACCCAGAGCTGACTGAAAGAGTTTAGTGTTCTCGAACTCGCGTGTTCTGCTAGCTGACTGTCTTTCACGTAGCTTGTCTCCATGGGTGTCCTGAGTCCTGCACAATGAGACATTCTGAACTTCTCAAGCAACTGCTCAATCTTGCCTTTCTGACTGAGCAAGAAGCTACCATTTTCAGTTCTAACTATCTGCACACCTAGGTAGATCTTTACTGCACCTAGGTTCTTGAGCTGAAAACGTTTACCAAGCTCTTTGGCAAATTTCTGCACCCGTTTGTTTGCCCCTGAGAAGTGAATGATGTCATCAACAAAGACCAAAACCATTTCCTGTGACTCTCCTGACCCTTTAAGGTACAGGCAGCTGTCAGCAAGACTCTTCCTGAAACCTAGCTTCTCTAAGACTTCATTCAGACACAAGTTCCAATTCCTGGCTGATTGTCTTAGCCCATAAATCAATTTGTGCAATCTCCACACAATGCCTTGCCCCTTGCCCTCAAACCCTGTAGGAGGGAGCATGTACAACTGCTCCTGGAGGTCTGAGTTCAAATAGGCTACATCCACATCAAAGTGATGCACCTGCAAACCTCTTTGTGCAGGCTAAGAGCATGTGCAGAGTTTCACTTCTGGAAGTAGAAGCATATACTTCAGTATAA
Organism: Podarcis erhardii; assembly: GCF_964252035.2. Classification (NCBI taxonomy): domain Eukaryota; kingdom Metazoa; phylum Chordata; class Lepidosauria; order Squamata; family Lacertidae; genus Podarcis; species Podarcis erhardii. The sequence goes on along the minus strand of NC_138506.1, from coordinate 20,264,089 downwards.
TGCAGCCCCTTCCGCTGCGTGAACCCTCTGGCTACTAGCCTAGCCTTGTACTGCGGTTCTCCAGTTGCTGTGGGTTTAAGACAGTAAACCCAGCGGCTACTCACAGCCTGTTTGCCAGCCGGCAACGTTGTGAGGGAGAACAGACCTAGAGACTCCATTGAGCTCATCTCCTTCTGCATTGTCTCATGCCATTTGCTGGCTTCTCCCTGAGGCAGTTTCTGAACATCCTCAAAACACTCAGGTTCACACTGTGCCATACCAACCCACACACTTGTGACTGTAAACCTGTCAGGAGGTTTACCTTTTGTTGTCTGAGTTGAAAGTCTCAACTCAACTTCAGGTACCCCCTCTGACTCACTAGGGCCAGCTAGAACGTCCTTGGCACCAGAGAGCTCCCCCTCTGACTTACGGCACCATCTAGACTTCTCAGCTGAACCTGTGGGAGAGGAAGGAGCACTCCTCTGTTCAAGCTTCACTGCTTTAGGAGAAGTTCTCCCCTCTACCTGTTCTGGGTCAGGACTCTGTGCCTCAGCAGCAGGTTTAGCCTCTTCCTCTTCTTTATCAGCAGAGTCAAGCAGACTCTCTGAAAGAACATCAGGGTTCCCATGTATGCGTGTCCACCCACTCTGCTCACAGAATTCAGCACTGTTGCTGAGCAGAATCCTGGACTGGTCGCCTGTTGGATAGGCAAATCTCCACCCCTTGGTCCCTGGCTCATACCCACAGAAAATCATCTTTTGAGACCTAGGGCCACCCTTTCTGCGTTTGGCCTTTGGTATAAGGACCCAAGCCTCGCAGCCAAAAACACGGAAGAAATGCACCTTGGGCTTCTTGCCGTGCAGCATAAAACAGGGTGTGTCCCCTACAACAGAGTTAAAACAACCTGTTCAAAGTGAAGTTGGCCGTCTTCCAAAATTCCCCTCAAAAGCGCTGGGGAAGCCTGGCATCAAACAGCAACGCTGCAAACATTTCCTGCAGTGTTCTGTTCCGGCATTCTGCAACGCCATTCTGTTGGGGACTGTATGGTACTGTCAACCTGTGATGTATTCCCTTCTGGCGGAAGAAACTTTGCAGAGCAGACCCGGTGAATTCCCCACCACGGTCACTCTGAAAGTTCTACACACGCGTGGAGAACTGCAGTTCCACTGCCGCAATCCAGTTTCTGATCAGTGGTGCAGCCTCACTCTTATGTTTAAGCATGAAAACCCAGGAATTTCTTGAGAAATCATCTATCAGCATGAGCACATATTTGGCCCCGCCCAGACTGGCTACTGACATAGGGCCACACAAATTTTCATGTACCAGCTGAAAAGCTCTAGTGGTCACCCTTTCAGACCTTGGGTAGGTGCACATTTTCACCTTTGCGGGTTTACACACTCTGCACTCAAGAAAATTAGCATATGACTTCATTTTGCACCCCTCAGTGCACTCTGGGATCTTCTTCATGTAACCCCACAACATGTGAGCCATTCATCTGTGCCAAAGATGTGCACATGCATCATGGACTGGAACGTTGGCACATTGTGCTTGAGCTGTTTCCGTGGTACCTGGACCTGCAAGAGAAGCTTCTAGCACAAACAGCCTGTATTTACATTCCACACTGACTAGTTGTTGCTCATCCCTGGAAATAGAGCACATGTTATTCTCAAAACAGACTCTATAATTATCAGCAACAAGAGCGGCGACGGATAGCAGCCCTCAGGACAGTCCAGGAACGACAAACGCCTGTATCGAGTCCTGTAAGAAAAAGCAAAACAGTGAGCCAGACTGTGTCAGAGCACGTTTAGTCCCATCTGCAAGACAGATGGATTTTCCAGAGACTACAGAGGTGCAGTTCTGCAAAAAACCACCAGAGGGCACAAGGTGCTGTGAAACTCCTGAGTCAATCACGAAGGTCAGCACATTGTCCTGTTTACAGCTCTTGACTGTTGCCATGGAAGCTGCCAAGTGTTTATGTTCAGGGCCATCCCTGCCAGTTGCTTTTGGCTTCGGTTTCCCACGTCTCACAGCTGTGGAAGAGCCTCTAATCTGGTTGCCACGGGAGACGACCTTGGGCCCTTCCTGTGCCTCTACTGGGCAGTCTCTCACGAGATGGGAGGGGGAGCCACATTTGTAGCAGCGTCTCAAAGCAAATGCTCTGTTCGGGTCTGGTACGTTTCCACAGCTCCAGAATTCCCAGACTTGTAGCAGAGCGGCACAGCGAGTGCTTCTTGTGTGAGTGAAGAAAGAGTCCACAAACTGTTGTTCTTCTAAACTAACAGCTTTATTTACATCAGACAGATAAAATAAACAGACCATCAGAGACAGCCGACATGGCTCCTCCATCTCTCGGCAGAAAAGTGAAAGTAACTCACAGACAAAGAATTCAGCTTCCCGGATGTAGGGATAGCTCCTCCCCAGATGCAGGACACACAGAGATGTTAACCCTGTATGTGTGTCCATCCACTTTGCTCACAGAACTCAGCACTTTTTCTGACTATAAGTCTGGACTGATAGCCTTTTGGATAGCTAAATCTCCACCCCTTGGTCCCTGGTTCATACCCATAGAAGATCATCTTCCTGGACCTTGGTCCACCCTTTCTGCGTTTGGCCTTTGGCACAAGAACCCAAGCCTCACAACCCAAAACATGGAAGAAATGCACCTTGGGCTTCTTGCCGTGCAGAAGAAAATAGGGTGTGTCCCCTACAACAGAACAATAGGAGCACCCTGTCTTCATTGTGCACCCTGGGACGTTCTTAACGTAACCCCAATTCACATGTGCCATATGTGCCATATGTCGATGCCATAAATGCTGACAGCCTCAACCAAAGCCAGGGCTTTTTCGGCTGTGGCTCTGATCTGGTGGAACGCTTTGTCACAAGAGACTAGGGCCCTGCGGGACTTGACATCTTTCTGCAGGGCCTGCAAGGCAGAGCTGTTCCACCAGGCCTTTGGTCAGGGCACAGCCTGACTCCCTCCTTTGGCAATCACAGCTGGGCATGTTGCCTGCAGCAGATCTGACTGTGCCACGTATTTGTGCCGCTCTCTTGAATGAGAACGATCGATTGGCTGCGATTGCCACATCTCAGGGGGAGAGTGGAGCTTCGATAGCTACCCCCACAGTTGCTCAAGAAGAGCAGGCAGTTGCTTTAAACGTCATTCATTGTCACAATTGTGGTCTTGTTGGCCATCTACAGAAAAACTGTAAAAAGAGCCGTGTTTCCAAAGCAGCCAAGGGGAGCTCAAGGAAAGAAGAGGCAAGTAGCAGATCACATGCTAAGCCTCAGGCAAAGCCTGCTGTCAGGGCTCCCTCTAGGTCCCAGCTCACAGAGGACCAACGCCAGGCTGATATTATGTACAAAAGTCTTTATTGAAGTATAATTTCCATTTTAAAGCCAGAGCGTGCAACCCTACATCTAGACTCTAGACAGGCGAAGTCCCCTCTGAGTCACTGCCCCTTCCGCACCAGTTTATATCCTAGCCCGGCTCCACCTCCTGCGCTGCTCCTTCCTCCTCTGGGTCCTTCTGCCCCCTGGGGTTTCCTCCCTCCTGGACTCTTCTGACGCTGACCCCCCTGATTCTTGCCCTTCCTTCCGGCGGGCTTTGGGACCTGGCTCCCTATCCGGGCTACCTGCTGTGCCGCTCGCCTGTACATTTGAACTTGGCGCGCGCGCCCAGCCGGTGACTTTCCTCTTGACCGTTTCCCCGCTCTCCGATGGAGGCGTGGCCAATCCTGACTCATCTCCTCCCTCTGGTGGTGGGAAGACTGGTCCTGATGCCTGGGACTCCTCCCCCCCACTACGCTCTGGTGGGGACGCTGGTCCTGATTTCCAACTGCTGCTCAGGGAGTCCCCGCTGGCCCCTTCCTTCTGGGGTTTCCCCCTTGGCACCCCCCTTGCCCTGGCCATCGGCGCTCCTCTCTGTGAATCTTCCGATTCGCTGGAGAGACTCGTGGACTCTCTCTGACCACTGTCACTGCCTACACCCCCCTCGTATTCCTCCTCCTCACTCTCCATTTGCTCCTTCTCCTGTGTCTCTGCTCCTGAAGCCCCCCCTTCCCCCCTCCCCCTCTCCAGGTGTGGGTTCCGGGAGCTCCAGTGTTGTGGGGGTGAGCGCTGGATACAGTTCGTCCCCGGTGGCTTGCAGCCATCGGGATAAGTCCGGGAAGTCCTGCATGGGCTCATCGACGGCGATCTCCTCTGCTTCCATCTCCTGGGCGGTGTGCTCGAAACCTGGAGCCGCCCCCAAATCACCCAAGACCCCCTCTCCCCCTGTCGCCAGGGGTGACCCCTCGTCCCAAGGTCCCTTCAGCAGGTCTCTGCGCCAGCCCACCTCGGGCTGGTCCTCCCACCAATAAGATCCCCCCGTGCCAGACCCTGAGAGCGATCCCTCTGGGGAACTGTCTCCCGGGGCCGACTCCTCAGCTGAAGAGAAACCCCGGAAAGTGCTGGCCGAGAGTGTGGGTGTGAACAGACAGTCGTCGAAAAAGTCCGCTGGCATGGGCTTGTCCGGGAAAAGTGTATGGAATTCGTCTTTGAGCCACTGTTCCTCCACTGCATAATCCGGCACCCACCTGTTGGCGCTGGCCGGGGTGTCCTCTGTGGCGAGGAGATATTCAATCCCTTCCTCCCCCCACCTTGAGTCTAAAATCTCTGTGGCTTCATTGAGTGGCTCCCCTCTGGGCGACCCCCCTGTCGTGGGCGCTTCCCTGAGTGGTTCTGGTGCTGTCCCTGGCGCCTGAAACCTGTGAGGGGCCTTGTAGGGTGTGAGCACTGATCTATGAAAGACCGGGTGCATCCTGGACCCCTCCGGGAGTGTCAACCTGAAGGCCACTGGGTTGATCTGCGCCTCGACTTGGTACGGCCCTAGCTGCTTGTGTCCGAGCTTCTTCTTGGCCAACGATCTGGCCGGGAGTGCCTGGGCTGCTAACCAGACCCAGTCTCCCACCCGGATGTCCTCCCCAACTCTCCTGTGTCTGTCTGCCTGCACTTTGTAAGCCTGTTTTGCTAGCTCTAACTGCCTCCTGAGCTGCTCGTGGACCTCCTGCAACTCCGCTGCCACGGCCTCTGCTCCCTGCGGCTCCCCCTCCCTCACTTTCTCCAACCCCGGGAAGGTTCTGGGATGCCGCCCATTGTTGGCGAAAAACGGTGTCACCCCCGTGGACACGTGCTTCGTGTTGTTGTAGGCAAACTCGGCCAGCGGTAGGTAGTCCACCCAGGTCGACGGCTGTTGGTTCGCGTAGCATCTCAGGTACTGCTGCATGATGGCGTTGACCCTCTCCGCCTGTCCGTTGGTCTGCGGGTGTCTCGCCGACGCCAGGCTGACCTTGACGTTCAGGATGCCCATCAGCTTCTGCCAGAAGTTGGAGATGAACTGGCGCCCCCGGTCGGACAAGATAGACCGTGGCAGGCCGTGCACCTTGAACACGTGGTCTATGAACAGCTTAGCGGTCTGCTCCGCCGTGGCCACCTTCGCGCAAGGAATGAAGTGGGCCATCTTGGAGAACAAGTCTACTACCACGAGTACTGCTGTCTTGCCTCTCGAGCTGGGCAGATCCGTGATAAAGTCCAGAGCCACCCTCTCCCACGGTTCAAACGGTGTCTGTAGCGGTTCCAACAGGCCCGCCGGTGGCCTGTGTACTGGCTTGGCCCTTTGGCAGGTGTCGCACCTATTGACGTAGTCCGCGATTTCCCCCCGCATCTTGGGACACCAAAAGTCTCTGGCTACTAATTCCACCGTCTTCTCCTTGCCGAAGTGCCCAGCGCTGGGCGCGTCGTGTAGCTGTTGCAGTACTCTCGCGCGGAGGTCGTCTCCCGGTACGTAGAGAGCCCCTCTGCGGATGAGCAGTCCGTTGCGTATTTGGAACTCGTCGTCCCTTGCTGTGCCGCTGCGCACCTCCTCCATCTTGGCTCGAGCGAAGGAGTCCGTCTGCAGCGCTCGACGCACTGCGTCCAGGTCCACTGTGGCTGAGGCGCATGCCCACGCCTTGGGCGCGAAAATGTGCTTGGCCGCCGCCGGTGCCTCTTCCTCGAGATACTGCGGTTTCCTGGACAGCGCGTCCGCCATGATGTTGTTGTCCCCTGGGATGTATTCTATCCTGAAGTCGAAATCCGCAAAGAACTCCGCCCAGCGGATGTGTCTCTGGTTCAGGAACCTCGCCGTGCGCCAGTACTCCAAGTTCTTATGGTCCGTGCGGACCTGCACCGTGTGTTTGGCTCCGATGAGGAAGTGCCGCCACGCCTTGAAGGCTGCATGTATGGCCAGCAACTCCCTGTCCCAGATGGTGTAGTTCTGCTCCGACTTGCTGAGTTTTCTGGAGTAGAAAGCGCACGGCCTCCAGTCCCCCTGGTGGTCTTGCTGCAACAGGACGGCCCCCACTGCCCTGTCTGAGGCGTCCGTCTCCACCCTCATGGGCCTGCTGGGGTTCACGTGTAGCAGTTGTTCTTCGGACGCGAAGAGACGCTTGAGCTTCTGAAAGGACTGCTCCGCCTGCTCAGTCCAGATGAACTTCTTCTTCTTGGAGCTGAGGGTGTCGGTGATGGCCGCTGTCTGCATTGCGAAACCCTTGATGAATTTGCGATAAAAGTTGGCAAAGCCGACAAACCTCTGGACTTCCTTCCGATTGCGTGGGCTCTTCCAGTCCAGCACTGAACGTACCTTGGCGCTGTCCATGGCGAGTCCCTTGTCGGACAGCTTGTAGCCCAGGAAATCCACCTCCGTCACGTCGAACTGGCACTTCTCCAGCTTGGCGTAAAGCCTGTGCTCCCTCAGCCTCTGCAGGACTTCCTTGACATCTCTCTTGTGGGCCTCCTGCGACTCCGAGAAGATCAGGATGTCGTCCAGGAAGCAGACGCACTTCTTGTAGAGGAGACCCGCTAAGACGTGGTGCATGAAGGCTTGAAAACAGTGGGAGCCATTTTGTAATCCAAAAGGCATAACTCTATATTCATAGGTGCCTAGCGGCGTAAACATGGTCGTCTTCCACTCGTCGCCCTCCCGCACGCGTATGAGATTGTACGCTCCGCGTAGATCCAACTTGGTAAAGATGCGACCCTTCCTCACCGTCGCCAGGAGGTCATCGATCTTGGGCATGGGGAAGGCTGTGGGCTTGGTTTTCGAATTCAAAATTCTGAAATCAACTACAAGCCTCTTTTGGGGCGTGTCCCGCTTCTTCACAAAAAACACGGGGCTGCCCCCCACTGCTTTGGACTCCCGGATGAATCCCCGCTTCAAGTTGTGATCTATGAACTCCCTGAGTTCCTGCAGTTCATCCTCAGACATGGAATACAGTTTCCCCGTCGGCAGCGTCGCCCCCGGCAGGAGGTCAATCTTGCAGTCGCATGGTCTGTGGGGTGGTAGCTTGTCCGCCTCCTTCTCGCAGAAAACCTCCAAAAAGTCTCTGTACTTGTCGGGTACCGCTTGCAGCATGCCCAAGTGCAACTGTGGCCCATCTTCCAGCCCCTCATCTTCCTGGGTGGACAGTATGCAGTTTGCTGCGCAGTAGGAGGAGCTGAAAGTCAATTGGCGCTGGTACCATGCTAATGCCGGACTGTGCCGGTCCAGCCAACTCATGCCCAACACTATGGGTGTGTCTGACAAGTGCGTAACATTGAAGCTGATGACTTCGCGGTGGTTTCCAATTCGCATCACCATTGGTGGTGTTTGCTGTAGCACTTGTCCCCCCAGTAGCTCTCTGCCGTCTACTGTCACTACTTTCAGGGGCATCGTGGCAGGCAGAAGCGCTATGCCATGTTGCTTGATGAAATCCACTCCTATAAAGTCTGCATTGCTGCCAGAGTCAATGGTAATGGGGACTTCCATGGTGAGCCCATTTGGAAGCTGGAGGGATGCGGTGAGCTGCACCACTGGTTTGGGTGGGAGGGGGTCTGTGGGCTGTAAGATGCCTGGGGACTGCTTCACTGATACGTCTGGCTGGGCCCCAGTGGCTCCATTTCCAGCCAGACAGTGCCGTTTCCCTGCTGTGGTGCAGTCTGCTGAACTGATTCTGTTACTGTTGCTGAAGCTGCAGTGTGCTTGTGGATCCTCCGGGGACACTCTTTCGCCATGTGCTGAGCACTGTCGCAGATGTAACATTTTCTGTTCCCTCTAGGAGGCTTCGTTTTGACTGCTCCCTGCGTCAGGGCTCCGGTTGCTGACTGAGCCTTAGCACCACCTATCTCCATCGGCTCCTCTCCTCCTCCCAGCGGAGACGTGGATTGAGCGCGCCCCATTTCCCTGGGAAAGGAGGGCGGTGCTCTTGCTGGCGTGCGTCCCCAACGCCCTTCCTCCTTGCCCCAAGGGCGTTCTTCCAGCCTCACTCCAATCGTGAGCGCCCTCTCCACCACGTCTTTAGTGGTCTGGGGTCTCTCCCCCCTTGCAATTTCGTCTTTCACAGCTCCATTCAGCCCCTCCCAGAACAGGTCTCTGACGGCAGCTGACTCTTTCTCCCACCCCAGCGCGTTCACCAGTGCAAAAAAGCGGGAGTGATATTGTCTTACAATGGCTCTCCCTTGTCTTAGTCCATGAACCTCCCTCCTGGCGATATCCACATCGATCTCTGACAAAAAACACGCATCCATCGCTTTAATGAAGGCAGGCACATTTTGGAGGGCTGGATCCTTATCTCTCCAGAGATTGCGCAACCATGCTTTAGCTGCTCCACGCAAATGACTGACTATGAATCCGACTCTCTCCTCCTCATCTCTAAAATCCTTTTCCAGCAACTTTAGTGCATAAATCAAGTCTGCTTTGAAGTTAGGATACTGCTGCAGATCCCCATCGAACGGAGACACAAGGCTCGCTCCTCTCTTCCCCAGCCCAATCCCCTCTGGTCTGGGTCCCGGCAGCCCCTGTGTAGACAACGCTTCTAACCTGGCTCGCAGATCCCGGCAGGTAGCCGCTGCTTCCGCCTCCTTTTTCCTGGATGCCAAAATCTCCGCATTAAGTTGTGTTACTGCGTTCTGCAGGCTTGCTATGTGTTCTTCGGTAGTCATTTTGCCTCCTTTTCGTGAGCTCGCGAAGCACCAATCTTCGCCCCTCGCTGCGTCCCCTCACGTTGCGAGGTTTTTAAAAGTAGAGAGGGGACTTACTGTCAGGGCTCCCTCTAGGTCCCAGCTCACAGAGGACCAACGCCAGGCTGATATTATGTACAAAAATCTTTATTGAAGTATAATTTCCATTTTAAAGCCAGAGCGTGCAACCCTACGTCTAGACTCTAGACAGGCGAAGTCCCCTCTGAGTCACTGCCCCTTCCGCACCAGTTTAAGATCCTAGCCCGGCTCCACCTCCTGCGCTGTTCCTTCCTCCTCTGGGTCCTTCTGCCCCCTGGGGTTTCCTCCCTCCTGGACTCTTCTGACGCTGACCCCCCTGATTCTTGCCCTTCCTTCCGGCGGGCTTTGGGACCTGGCTCCCTATCCGGGCTACCTGCTGTGCCGCTCGCCTGTACATTTGAACTTGGCGCGCGCGCCCAGCCGGTGACTTTCCTCTTGACCGTTTCCCCGCTCTCCGATGGAGGCGTGGCCAATCCTGACTCATCTCCTCCCTCTGGTGGTGGGAAGACTGGTCCCGATGCCTGGGACTCCTCCCCCCCACTACGCTCTGGTGGGGACGCTGGTCCTGATTTCCAACTGCTGCTCAGGGAGTCCCCGCTGGCCCCTTCCTTCTGGGGTTTCCCCCTTGGCACCCCCCTTGCCCTGGCCATCGGCGCTCCTCTCTGTGAATCTTCCGATTCGCTGGAGAGACTCGTGGACTCTCTCTGAACACTGTCACTGCCTACACCCCCCTCGTATTCCTCCTCCTCACTCTCCATTTGCTCCTTCTCCTGTGTCTCTGCTCCTGAACCCCTGACACCTGCTATAGCTTTGTTTTAGCCAAAGTCTTCAGCGTCAACCTGGAATGCGTTTGTGATAGACACAGGTGCTACCGTGCATCTCACAGGGCGGAAAGGGTTATTTTCCACTTTTGAGGATCGGCGTTTCACCGTGAAGCAAGAGGACGGTCATGAGTTAGAAGCCACTGGATTTGGAACAGTGTTTCTTCAAAGTCTCAATGTCACCATTAACAATGTTTATTATGTTTCAGGTTTGAAGTTCAACCTGTTGAGTGTGTCACAACTGACTGAGCAAGGATTGGTGATATCCTGCAACAAGAAGAGGTGTGAAATCTCCAGAGATGGAAAGCCACTTCTTTCTGCTACAAAAGAAGATGGACTATATTTGCTTTCTTTTGATAGTACTGATTGTAAAGGCTGTAATGCTACTAATGTGTCTTGTTTTACAGGTACCACAGGCAACAAGAAGCCTGCAAAAGTCACCAGAGTTTTTCAGCGGGTGTATGCTGATGTAATTGGTCCTCTACCGCTCTCTAGAGGCAAAGCAAAGTACTATCTATTAATGGTTTATTGTTTCTCTCAATATGGCTGGGTGTACATGTTGCAGAAGCCTCAACAAGCCTTAGCAAAGTTCAAAGAATTTTATGAAAAGGTGAAATTTGTTCATGATGCTAATATTGAAAGTCTTTTCACGGATGAAAAGCAGGTTTTTGTTTCACAGGATTTTCAAGATTTCCTAGATAAACAGGAGATTGAGCACGAAGTTGCTGTCTCTGAAGCTTCATGGAACAAAAGTGTGTGTGTCAAGGTGAACACAGAGTTGCAACAAGGCATGAAATCACAACTGCTAAGTGCAGATCTGCCCCAAAAGTTTGGGGCTGAGTCGCTGAATGCTTTTTCTTACACTTGAGTGAGTAAGGTTTCAGCAGGTATGGAAAGTTCTTCATTTGAGAGACTGTTCCAGAGAAAACTTTCTGTTAGACACTTAAAGGTTTTTGGATCTCATGTGCGTGTAGAAACACCACAAGGAGTCAAAGGTGCACAGGGCATTTTCGTGGGTTATGAGAAAGGTTTATACAGAGTAGTATTGCCTGAAACTGACTCAGTGATTCTTACAAGGTTTGTATAATGCACTGGACGACAGGAGAGAGAGGTTCTCCACAGTTTCCCCACTGAAATCAATACAGATGTGAATTCTGATATAGAGAGTGACAGTGAAAGCACCACTGAGGGTTCTGGTACAAATGACAGAGTCATTGAGAAATGTACGCATACAATGTCCAGGCCATCACAAGTAAAGGCTGAACTGGAATTGTCAGAGCCACTATTTACTGTTGGATGTGGTTCTCCTAAAAGTCCCAAGAAAGAACTAGCCAGCAAGGAGGATCTGCACCTCATTCGCAGATCTGAGAGAGTCACAAAGGGCATACCACCCAAAAGGTACTCTCAGGAGTTTGCTAACTCAGCTGTTGCATGTATAGCTGTAGTTAACAACTCAAGCCAGGTTCAAGGTTTGTCCAAGACAGAGACAAAGCCACACCTGAAAGTTGCAAAACGCGACACAATTCTCCCAAACCAAGGTAGAGCAGAAGCTCTAGTCCCTTGGAAAACAGGTAACCAGAGGTTTCAGCTGGTGGAACCAGTTGCAGGTAGTTCCAAAGATGGAGCTGGTACAACAGGGGTTTGCTATGTGTATAACAACTGTTTGTTTTTCTCTCTTGATGCTGCACTTGTTTTCACAGCTAGTGTTACCTAAAAATGGGGGAGCATGTTGGGATTTTTATATCTCACCAGCTGCGAAGAGCAGCACATTGTTGACATCATGTGATGTCTCTGAGCATGAGACAGGAAGTCTCTGCTTGTTCTCATGTAACCAGAGAGTTGCTTTCGCTTCTCAGTTGAAGTGTGTGTCGAGTCGCAGACCTCTGTGCTTGCTGCTCAAGAGAGCAGACATGCTTGTAAGTGGTGCGTGTACAGTCTGTAAATAAAGTAGTGAGTAGACTACTGACTGTCTCTTTCTTCTGTGATGGGATACCAGAAGACGAGTGTGCTACTCTCAGGACGGAGGGGTCGCTTATTACCAGTCTCTCTGGACTGAGGGCAATTTCCAGCCAGAGGGTGACCACCAGAGAGAAGCCTCGGTGTCTTGGGAAGTTGGCACCCTTCCCGGGGGCATTTTTCCAACAGTATATACTCATTTAGTATTTATTTTTAATCTATTGGCTAATATGTTTGTAAACAATTTATAATCATTATTTAACAAAGAAATAGGCCTGTAATTTTTGATTTGCAGCAAATCTGCATCTTGTTTTGGAATTACTGTAATATAGGCCTCTTTTCATGTTTCTGGGATTTCACCTGTATTCAGTATTTCATTCATGACATCTTTCAATGGGTTCACTAATTGTTCACTTAATTTTTTATAGTATTTTGCCGTAAGACCATCCGGCCCTGGTGACTTGCCGTTTTTAGAGCCTTTTATTGCCTCTAGCAATTCTTGCGCTGTTATCTGGGTGTTAAGAATGTTCCTTTGTTCCTCTTTTATGTGTGGCATATTACTACTTCTGATGTACTCTTCTATCTTGAATGTTTTTTCTTTCCCTTGTCTATACAGCTCTGAAAAATATTTAACAAACCCTTCTCTTATTTCCTTCAACTTATCTGTGATCTTTTTTTAGTGCTACCTCTAGTGCTGCGTCCTGTTGTTTTAATATTGTTTTATCTTGTTATTTTACTGCTCTAACTCCCTGATATTGTGAGGCTGCAAGAAGCTGGGCTGGGCTGGGCTGGGCTGAGCACCTTGCCAGGCACTGCTGAATGAAAGGTTGTGTCAAACTTTACTAGATACAAGCTATAAATTAAGGAAGAGAAACACCCTAATCGTCTGAGTTGCTGGCGAGCCCAAGTGGCAGCTACAGTGAACCCCCAAAGTGTTTTTTTCTGCTGGATGGCACTGACTCTGGCCCTGTAAATTCAAGGCCAATGTATTTGGAGATAATTGACTTCAGCAAACCATTGATAACCAACTATATTTATTATACAGATAGGTAGCCGTGTTGGTCTGCCATAGTCAAAACAAAACAAATTCCTTCCAGTAGCACCTTAAAGACCAACTAAGTCAGTTCTTGGTATGAGCTTTCGTGTGCATGCACACTTCTTCAGATACACACTTCTTCAGTGTGTATCTGAAGAAGTGTGCATGCACACGAAAGCTCATACCAAGAACTGACTTAGTTGGTCTTTAAGGTGCTACTGGAAGGAATTTGTTTTGTTTTATATTTATTATGGTACTTACTAGAAAGAACTGCAAAGATATGGGAATCATGCCAGTCCCGTTAGTCAGTTCCCCAGAACCCCGAAGGAGACAGAGTAAAATTACTCATTATTTTCTTCAAAAGGGAGAGAAAGAGGGACCTGAACGGGTTAATCTTAGATGAGGTTATTCTTCCACCTCCCACTGTGCTGGATTGGTCAACTCAGCTTAAAGAGCTCCGACATGATGCTGATAATATAAACAACTCAATAAGCCTGGCCCAAGAACTGGCCTTAGCTGAGAATACCTACAAGGCAAATACAACTGATATAACGACACAAAGGCTGCCTTCTGAGCTTGGAAATAACCTTCAAAGTCAACAGGTTACTTCCAAAGGTACCCAAACAGAGCATAGAATCATAGAATCATAGAATCATAGAATCATAGAATCATAGAGTTGGAAGAGACCACAAGGGCCATCGAGTCCAACCCCCTGCCAAGCAGGAAACGCCATCAGAGTACTCCTGACATATGGTCGTCAAGCCTCTGCTTAAAGACCTCCAAAGAAGGAGACTCCACCACACTCCTTGGCAGCAAATTCCACTGTCGAACAGCTCTCACTGTCAGGAAGTTCTTCCTAATGTTTAGGTGGAATCTTCTTTCTTGTAGTTTGGATCCATTGCTCCGTGTCCGCTTCTCTGGAGCAGCAGAAAACAACCTTTCTCCTTCCTCTATGTGACATCCTTTTATATATTTGAACATGGCTATCATATCACCCCTTAACCTCCTCTTCTCCAGGCTAAACATGCCCAGCTCCCTTAGCCGTTCCTCATAAGGCATCGTTTCCAGGCCTTTGACCATTTTGGTTGCCCTCCTCTGGACACGTTCCAGTTTGTCAGTGTCCTTCTTGAACTGTGGTGCCCAGAACTGGACACAGTACTCCAGGTGAGGTCTGACCAGAGCAGAATACAGTGGCACTATTACTTCCCTTGATCTAGATGCTATACTCCTATTGATGCAGCCCAGAATTGCATTGGCTTTTTTAGCTGCCGCGTCACACTGTTGGCTCATGTCAAGTTTGTGGTCAACCAAGACTCCTAGATCCTTTTCACATGTACTGCTCTCAAGCCAGGTGTCACCCATCTTGTATTTGTGCCTCTCATTTTTTTTGCCCAAGTGCAATACTTTACATTTCTCCCTATTAAAATTCATCTTGTTTGTTTTGGCCCAGTTCTCTAATCTGTCAAGGTCGTTTTGAAGTGTGATCCTGTCCTCTGGGGTGTTAGCCACCCCTCCCAGTTTGGTGTCATCTGCAAATTTGATCAGGATGCCCTTGAGTCCATCATCCAAGTCGTTGATAAAGATGTTGAATAAGACCGGGCCCAAGACAGAACCCTGTGGCACCCCACTAGTCACTCTTCTCCAGGATGAAGAGGAACCATTGATGAGCACCCTTTGGGTTCGGTCAGTCAGCCAGTTACAAATCCACTGAGTGGTAGCATAGTCAAGACCGCATTTTACCAGCTTCTTTACAAGAATATCATGGGGCACCTTGTCAAATGCCTTGCTGAAATCAAGGTAGGCTACATCCACTGCGTTCCCTTCATCTACCAGGCTTGTAATTCTGTCAAAAAACGAGATCAGGTTAGTCTGACATGACTTATTTTTCAGAAATCCATGCTGACTATTGGTGATCACAGCATTCCTTTCTAGGTGCTCACAGACTGTTTGCTTAATGATCTGCTCCAGAATCTTCCCTGGTATTGATGTCAGACTGACTGGGCGGTAATTATTTGGGTCCTCTCTTAGCTGTCAACCTTTTCCTTTTCTTGTGAGGAATCCTATTCGGAATAAGGGAATTTCCCTTTAAAAAAGGGAAACGTTGACAGCTATGAAACAGAGGATAGAGGTGGCTATCTGCAGGACCAGGTCCACTTGATATGCACTGACCTATCCAACATTAAAAAATTCTTAACGATAACAAAGGGTCCTCTCTTAGCTGTCAACCTTTTCCTTTTCTTGTGAGGAATCCTATTCGGAATAAGGGAATTTCCCTTTAAAAAAGGGAAACGTTGACAGCTATGAAACAGAGGATAGAGGTGGCTATCTGCAGGACCAGGTCCACTTGATATGCACTGACCTATCCAACATTAAAAAATTCTTAACGATAACAAATGGGTTACTTCTGAACCTAGTGGAAAGTTCTACACCTCAAGAAAGAGACATAGAGCCAAAAATGAACAACCTCCCCGAACCAGCTGAAATAAATCATCCAGTACTCAGTAAGAAATCACAAAGACAAAAACCAGAAGCAAAGAAGAAAAGCAAAAAACATCAAAATACTAAGGAAGTAAAAGATAACCCATCGTGTCTGCAAAAAACAATGGCAGAAACTTTACAACCTAATCTCATCATCCTCTACACCTGGCTTAAACAAATCCACCTCAAGGGGCAGTAAAGAAAAAGGCAAAGTAGGAACAATCAAGGCAAAGCCCCAGTCTATATCTGTGAAGGAAATCTCGAACCAGAGCTCTGAAACAGACACAACAATGGAAGTAACTTCCCAGAGCCCTGGAAGGATACCAATGGGCAACACAGGTAGTAGAGAGGTGGCGACCCATAATAACAATGGGAACATGCTACAGGTCCGGCAAGTTTCAAGCCAGAAAAAAGGCTGGAGCTTGGTATTAATTCCCCCAAAACTTGTATTCGCCAACTACCCAAAACTGAGGGGCTTTCTCCCACGGATAGATCGCATAAAGCATCTCTTGAACATCTTAAATGACATACTGCCAGGTGTAGTCAAGCCAACTGATATAGTTTCTATAGAGTATTTATACTATGATAGTCACTCAGTACAAGCATTGATCACCTTCCATGATCAAAATCTGGCCAACCTTATCCACAGAGCAAGACAACTACTCATAAAGGAAAGGATAGAAATATTAAGATTCTTCGAAAATAGGGTACCAAAGACCTCCCTCTTTGATGCCAAGGGCAATAAGCCAATGGCAAACGAGAATCAAAAAAACTCTAAAAAGGAAAACCGACCCCAAAGGTTTGACCATCATAAACAAGAGTCACCAAAATAAAAAAGGAAAGGCACATCCCTATACAACTCACAATACCCTATGAGCGAGCAAAATGACATTTTCTCTACAGAAGAGAATGCTCTAATAAGCCGATTTTGGTCATTGCCGCCCCCAGCCCAAGCTGAAATTTTGGAAAGACTAGAAACACTAAGAAACAGATTGGCTGGGAAGGATGCTCACAATGAGGCCAAGGAGGGTCCACATTCGTGGCCCATCTCTCCAAAATGTCTAGTTGGCAAGAGGACGTCCAGAGGCTCATTCAAATTGCATAGAAACGGACCTTCAGTCCCAGCCTCCATTGGTGTACGACATGGCAGCAGCCAACCAGGACGTGAAGCCTTCGAGCTCTTGGCTTGGCTACCTCAGGTTGTCCCCAAATGAAATAGCTACTCCTCCCACGTTGAGAACAGAGGAACACCATAGCTCTACCAAACAGACCCCCACCGATAGAGCAAATGGGAGTGTTTTTTTAGACAAGGTGGAAATGATGGAAACAGGTCTCGGAGGGAATGGGGTCTAAAGTTGCTGTCCTGGAATATAGCAGGCTGGCGCGCAAAGAAGAATAACCAACACCTAATGTCCTACCTCATGCAATTTGACACCCTCCTCCTCCAAGAGACATGGCATAGCAACCCTATAACGCTTAATGGCTATAGTTGCCATTCTTTGCCTGCCACCCCCTCCCCGAGGTGAAGAAGGCCCAGTGGGGGTCTAGCCTGTTTTATCTCCACAGTGCTAGACCACATAACAACAGCTTCAACCACTTGCAACTCACTTGCAATTGCTGTCCTAATCAAACTAAGGAGAGCCTCTTTATTGCTGGTCAACATCTATATACCTCCTTGCCAGAAAAAATCTACAATTAAGGCCACTTGGGCAGATTTAGGGTCCTATATAGAGTCTCTCGAATCCATCCATCCTGTTGTTCCGCTCATTATTGGTGGATATTTCAATGCACACATGGGTGCTAATGATGACAGCTTTCTGAGTATAGTAAACTTGTGAGGGTGAGTCAGAGTGGGGGCCATATATTCCAGTAAAAAATGTCACCCAATCATTTCCTTGGACAGATGCTTCTAACGAGTAGCCCAGCCCATTTGCACCTCGAACAACCAAATGCCAAAATTTCCATGAGTCCTTTTGAAGTGCTACGTCTCACAATGCTTTCCACTGTTGCTCATAATATATTTGTTTCTTGCCTTTAAGTAATAATTTATAATTGTATCATAATTGGGCTACCTCAGCTTGTAGAGCAAGATTGTGCTTATCATGTTTTAACTTCAATTTTCTAAGTTCCCTAGCTGGATGTTAGGATATAATCTATGGTGCTAGTAAATCCTCTGGGGGAGATAAAAGTAAAATAACCCTCTTGATCCCCTTGATTGTGCCCATTGCATAACAAAAGGTTACGCTTAATTATAAGTTCCCAGCGCGGTTAGAAGTGGTGTCCATTGCTGCCCTCTGACAGATTTCGGGTTCGTCCTCCAAGTTTAGTCCAGATAATATTGTATTTTGTGGGGAAACAAGGCCGATCCGGGCATTGAAGTCACCTCCCAAGACAAGCTGAGGGTTGGGAGACAGCGAATCTATACTTTCGAGTAGTTGGTCAAGTTTTTCCCAATATGATCTCAGTTCCCCACAAGACTTTACTGGAGGTATGTACACTCAGATACAGTAAGTATTTCTCCAGAGACTATCAGAAAGGGACAACACTAAAAAATTAGGGGTGGTCAGCGAGGGAAACTGTTGAATTGATACATTAAGAGAGGTTGACACCGGCACCGCCCGCTAGGCCTTCCATATTTTACAGTTTTAAGAGCTGGATGAGTGTAACTTGTGTTGTTGTTGTTTAGTCGTTTAGTCGTGTCCGACTCTTCGTGACCCCATGGACCAGAGCACACCAGGCACTTCTGTCTTCCACTGCCTCCCGCAGTTTGGTCAAACTCATGCTGGTAGCTTCGAAAACACTATCCAACCATCTCGTCCTCTGTCATCCCCTTCTCCTTGTGCCCTCCATCTTTCCCAACATCAGGGTCTTTCCCAGGGAGTCTTCTCTTCTCATGAGGTGGTCAAAGTATTGGAGCCTCAGCTTCCTTCAAGTGAGCACTCAGGGCTGATTTCCTTAAGAATGGATAGGTTTGTTTGTCAAGAAAGTGAAATATTTAGGGGTTAACATGACTGCCAAGAATGTGAATCTGTTTAAGGATAATTATGAAAAATGTTGGATTGAAGTGAAAAAGGACTTAGGAATATGGTCAAATTTGAAGCTATCGTTGCTAGGTCGAATTGCTGCGATAAAAATGAATGTATTGCCAAAGATGTTGTTCTTGTTTCAAACATTGCAAATTATAGACAAGATGGATTGTTTCAAGAAGTGGCAGAGAGATATTTCCAGATTTGTCTGGCAGGGCAAGAAGCCTCGAATAAAATTTAAGATATTAACTGATGCTAAAGAAAGAGGTGGATTTGCCCTGCCAGACTTAAAGCTTTATTATGAATCAGCCGCATTTTGCTGGCTGAGAGAATGGATGCTTCTTGAGAACACTGATGTGTTGGATTTAGAAGGTTTTAACAATGTTTTTGGGTGGCATGCATATTTGTGGTATGATAAGGTAAAAGCACATAAAGCGTTTAAAAACCATATTGTCAGAAAAGCACTGTTTAATGTTTGGATAAGATATAAGGACTTGCTTGAAAATAAAACCCCAAGGTGGCTGTCACCAATGGAAGCGAAGGCTCAGAAGAAGCTCAATATGGAGGCCAAATGGCCGAAATATTGGGAAATTTTGGAACAAGAGGGAGACAGACTAAAATTGCAGAGTTTTGAAAAATTAAAAAATAGAGGGCGAGATTGGCTTCACTATTACCAGATAATGGAGGCATATAATTTGGACAAAAAAGTTGGCTTCCAGGTGGAAAAATCAAAATTGGAAATAGAACTGCTAGATCCTAAAATTAAGAACTTGTCAAGAATGTATAACTTGCTGCTGAAATGGAATACTCAGGATGAAACGGTGAAATCTGTTATGATTAAATGGGCACAAGACGTTGGACATAATATTATGATGGCTGACTGGGAACAGTTATGGACCACAGGTATGAAATTCACGGCATGTAATGCCTTAAGAGAGAATATAATGAAAATGATATACAGGTGGTACATGACACCAGTCAAGTTTGCAAAAATCTATCATCTGCCCGATAATAAATGTTGGAAATGTAAAGAGACCGAAAGTACATTCTTTCACCTCTGGTGGACGTGCCCAAGGATTAAGACCTTCTGGGAGATGATTTATAATGAAATGAAAAAGGTATTTAAAGATACCTTTCTGAAGAAACCAGAGGCCTTTCTCCTGGGCATGGTCGGCCAATTGGTGCCAAAGAAGGACAGAACTTTCTTTATGTATGCAACAACAGCAGCAAGAATACTCATTGCGAAGTACTGGAAGACACAAGATCTACCCACCCAGAAAGAATGGCAGATGAAGGTGATGGACTATATGGAACTGGCGGAAATGACTGGCAGAATCCGAGACCAGGGAGAAGAGTCGGTGGAGGAAGATTGGAGGAAATTTAAAGACTATTTACAGAAACATTGTAAAATTAATAACTGTTAGAAGGATTTTGGAATAATATTATATGATTTTAGCAGGAATGATATAAAGGATTTGGGAATAACTGACTGTTAATTGGTGAAAGGAGGAAAAGTAAAGTTACATTATATTAAGACAATTTACAGGACAAAAATTTTAAAAGAGGGAAAGCATTTGCTGAAATGGATAATTGACCTAGAATACAAAAAAGGGAGGTGTGAGGCGGTCAAGGAAATAAGCTAATGAAAGATTAGTAATGAGGAGATCTGATATATTTTTCTTTGCGTTTTTGTTTCTGTTTAATGGGTTTTATTTTTCTGTTTTTTCATATTGTGATGTGTTGTTTTGTTTTTGTTTAATGTGGTATTTTTATTTTTTCATTCTGTAACCTTTAAAATGTTAATAAATATTATTTTTTAAAAAAGGAATTAGGTACAGACAGATTGTAAATGTATTAAAGGGAAAAAACAAGGTTAGAATATGTTAAGATAAATTATAGGACAGAAAACAGAGGAAGATGGAAAGGAATTGCTGAAACAATTAACAGAAGTCGAATACAAAAAGGGAGGTGTGAGGAGGTCGCTGAAACAAGTGAACGAAAGTTATGATATCGAAATTATTGGATGTGTTTTTAAATTGTTTTTGTTTTGTTTGGTTGATTCAATGTTTTAGGGTTTGGGTTGTGTGGTGTTTTTGTTTTTGTATTGTATTGTATTGTCTTGTATAATTCTTTTTCTTTTCTTTTGTAATCTTTAAACTGTTAATAAATAATTTAAAAAAAAAAAAGAATGGATAGGCTAGATCTTCTTGCAGTCCATGGGACTCTCAAGAGTCTCCTCCAGCACCATAATTCAAAAGCATCAATTCTTCGGCGATCAGCCTTCTTTATGGTCCAGCTTTCACTTCCATACATCACTACTGGGAAAACCATAGCTTTTACTATATGGACCTTTGTTGGCAAGGTGATGTCTCTACTTTTTAAGATGCTGTCTAGGTTTGTCATTGCTTTTCTCCCAAGAAGCAGGCGTCTTTTAATTTCGTGACTGCTATCACCATCTGCAGTGATAATGGAGCCCAAGAAAGTGAAATCTCTCACTGCCTCCATTTCTTCCCCTTCTATTTGCCAGGAGGTGATGGGACCAGTGGCGATGATCTTCATTTTTTTGATGTTGAGCTTCAGACCATATTTTCCGCTCTCCTATTTCACCCTCAATAAAAGGTTCTTTAATTCCTCCTCACTTTTTGCCATCAAGGTTGTGTCATCTGCATATCGGAGGTTGTTGATATTTCTTCCGGCAATCTTAATTCCGGCTAGGAATTCATCCAGCCCAGCCTTTCGCATGATGAATTCTGCATATAAGTTAAATATGCAGGGAGACAATATACAGCCTTGTCATACTCCTTTCCCAATTTTCAACCAATCAGTTGTTCCATATCCAGTTCTAACTGTAGCTTCTTGTCCCACATAGAGATTTCTCAGGAGACAGATGAGGTGATCAAGCACTCCCATTTCTTTAAGAACTTGCCATAGTTTGCTGTGGTCGACACAGTCAAAGGCTTTTGCATAGTCAATGAAGCAGAAGTAGATGTCTTTCTGGAACTCTCTAGCTTTCTCCATAATCCAGTGCATGTTTGCAATTTGGTCTCTGGTTCCTCTGCCTCTTCTAAATCCAGCTTGCACTTCTGGGAGTTCTCAGTCCACATACTGCTTGAGCCTTCCTTGTAGAATTTTAAGCATAACCTTGCTAGCGTGTGAAATGAGTGCAATTGTGCGGTAGTTGGAGCATTCTTTAGCACTGCCTTTCTTTGGGATTGGGATGTAGACTGATCTTCTCCAATCCTCTGGCCACTGCTGAGTTTTCCAAACTTGCTGGCATATTGAGTGTAGCACCTTAACAGCACCATCTTTTAAAATTTTAAATAGTTCAGCTGGAATACCATCACTTCCACTGGCCTTGTTATTTGCAGTGCTTTCTAAGGCCCATTTGACTTCACTCTCCAGGATGTCTGGCTCAAGCTCAGCAACCCCACTACCTGGGGTGTACAAGCCATCCATATCTTTCTGATATAATTCCTGTGTATTCTTGCCATCTCTTCTTGATGTCTTCTGCTTCTGTTAGGTCCTTACCACTTTTGTCCTTTATTATGGCAATCTTTGAACGAAATGTTCCTTTCATATCTCCAATTTCTGGTTCTTCCCATTCTGTTGTTTTCCTCTATTTCTTTGTATTGCTCGTTTAAGTAGGCCTTCTTGTCTCTCCTTGCTATTTTTTGGAAATCTGCATTCAATTTCCTGTATCTTTCTCTATCTCCCTCGCATTTTGCTTGCCTTCTCTCCCCCGCTATTTGTAAGGCCTCATTGGACAGTGTCAGGGAACTGCCATCGGAGCCAGAGGGAGAGGGAGGGCTCCAGAGGGATTCCGGAGGGCGTCCCGGGAGGGAGAGAAGCAGCCCATCTTCTGGGGAAGGAAATCAGCGTAGCACTAGTGGAGAAGGGGGGCAGATGCGGGAATCGGCGAGGTGGCTCCATGACTCCTCGCCGGAGACCAGCGGGGAGAGCACGGGTTCTCCGCTGCCCACACCCTCCCTGCGCAGAAGGCTTCCGCGCAGGGAGAGTAGGCAGAGACTAGGCGTCAAAGAGCTTCTTTGCTGGAAGAAGTTCAAGAAACGCCCACTGAGGGATTCTGCCAGCGATTGAGACAGCCACGGGTGAGTGGCTGTCCGGACAGAAAGGGTTCACTCAGGCAACCCAGCCAGGTGTGGCGCCGATTTACGCACGAGCAACCCCTAGAACCAATACAGCAATCCGTCAGTCACTGACGTTGCTTGTGCACAGCCCAGGAGAGGCAGCACGATGAGCCAAACAGGGACAGCCGGAGAGACGGAGCAACCAGCTGCAGTGCGGAGTTTGGTCGAGAGGAACCGAGACTTGGAGAAGCATGTAGCTATCCTGACGGCGCGGCTGGACGAAAGACGGGCTCAGGATGCACAGGTCAGACCCACCCCCATCGCAAGGAAGGTACCGGGGCTGGTACACAAGTTTGGTGGAAAGCCCCAAGACTACAATGCTTTCTGAACGGAAGTGCAGTACGCTTTGGAACTGCAGAAAGGTGACTTTGCTGATGACGGGGAGAGGGTGGCTTACATTGTGGGGCATCTGCAGGATGGATCAGGCCCCTAATGGCGACGCAAAATGATGCCCTGAAGGACCTTAAGAAATTCTTCCAGGGAATGGACGCGATGTTCTCCAGCGAGGTGGAACAAAGTGTGACACGGCAGGAACTGATGGGGTGCAAGCAGGGGGGCCAATCCGTCAGAAACTACTGGTCGCTGTCAGAGCTGCCCGAGGTCCCAGCTCACAAAGGACCAACGCCAGTTCTTATTATATACAAAAGTCTTTATTGAAGTTCAGTTTCGATTTCAAAGCCGCGGCGCGCAGCTCTACGTCTTGGACTCTAGACCGCTGAAGCTCCGTCTGAATCTCCTCCCCCCAGACACCAGTTCAAGACTCTAGCCTTGCTCCACCTCTTCCTCTGCTCTTTCCTCCTCTGGGTCCGCTTGTCCGCTGGGGTCTTGCCCTTTCTGGACTCTTCTGACGCTGAGTCCCCTGATTCTTCCCCCTGCCTCCGGCGGGCTTTAGGACCTGGTTCCCAATCCGGGCTTTCTGCTGTCCCGCGCGCCTGTACATTTGAACTTGGCGCGCGCGCCCAGCCGGCAACCTTTCTCCTGACCGTTACACTGCTCCTGTCACTGCTTCCCCCTTCGGGAGTGCTAGCTGGACCTGACTTCCCCTCCGTTCCCTCACTCTGTGATAGAGGCGTGGCCAGCCCTGACTCATCTTCTCTCCCTACTGGAGGAGACACTGGCCCTGACACATGGGACTCTTCCCCCCCACTCCGCTTTGGTGGGGGAACTGGTCCTGATCTCCCGCTGCTGCTTTGGGAATCCCCGCTGGCCCCTTGCTTCTGGTGTGTCCCCCCTGGGACCCCCCTTGCCCTGGCCATCGGCGCCCCCCTCTGGGAATCTTCTGAATCGCTGGAGAAGCTCATGGAATCTCTCGGGCCACTGTCATACTCCCCTACGCTGCCCTCAGATTCCTCCCCTTCGCTCTCCGTTTTCCTCTCTCCCCTGTGTCTCTGCTCCTGAGCCCCTGACATCCACCCCCCCTCGAAGCCCCCCCTTCCCCCCTCCCCCCTCCCCCTCTTCGGGTGCGGGTTCCGGGTGCTCCAGAGCTGTGGGGGTGAGCGCGGGATACGGTTCTTCCCCTCTGGTGTGCAGCTGGCCGGCTGGGTCCGGCCAGTCCGTAATGGGCTCGTTGACGTCGCTCTCCTCTGCTTCCATCTCTCTGCAGCTGTGCTCGAACCCAGGATCCTCCCCCAACACGTCCATGTCCGTCTCTCCCCCCCGTTGCCTCTACCCCGTTGCGATAGAGGCGTGGCCAGCCCTGACTCATCTTCTCCCGCTGCTGCTTTGGGAATCCCCGCTGGCCCCTTGCTTCTGGTGTGTCCCCCCTGGGACCCCCCTTGCCCTGGCCATCGGCGCCCCCCTCTGGGAATCTTCTGAATCGCTGGAGAAGCTCATGGAATCTCTCGGGCCACTGTCATACTCCCCTACGCTGCCCTCAGATTCCTCCCCTTCGCTCTCCGTTTCCTCTCTCCCCTGTGTCTCTGCTCCTGAGCCCCTGACAGTCGCGTTTTGCGATGTTAGTCCACCGGCTCGGGTGGGATCTGGACTCTGAACCAATACAAATGTTGTTTGAGAAGGGTCTGTCCCCCAAAGTGAAAGACAAGTTGTCCCGAGCGCCCCGGCCACGGTCGATGGATGAGCTCACAAAGGCTGTGCTGGCGATCAGCGTACGCCAGGAAGCGCGGGCTCAGGAGAAGCGGGAAATGAGAGGGGAACGTTTCCATGACTACCGCATTCCTGAGATACCGAGGGAGCCTTCCCAGGCGGCGGAGCCAATGGAAATTGATGGTGCGCGCGCGCGTGAGGTTTCAAACTCCGGTGAAGGTCGTAAAAGGGAGGATAAGGAGTGGAAAACTACCAAGAAGTGTTTCCTCTGTCAACAACCAGGACATTTTGCTAAGGTCTGCCCTCAACGAAAAGCCTGGCAAGGGATGGTGGGGGCTGCAGGCCACGACGAGAAGGGGGAGGAAGAGCAGGCGCAGGAAAACGACAACGCCTGGCTGCCAACCAGCAGGGGCAGCAGCCAGGCCAGCAACCAATAGAAGTGCCCCAGCCTGACACCCCCCCCCAAGGCAGCTATAGCCATAGAAGTGGTGCTAGAACTCCCGAATGGGCACCCCATCAAAGTTAAGGGACTGCTGGATTCGGGCAGCTCATGTAATTTCTTCAGCAGAGACTTCGCTCTGGAGCACCAACTCCACCTGTTGCCTCTAGATTTTCCCTTGCAGGTGACCACCATCGATGGCAGGGAACTTCTGGTGGGGGGGGGAGTGACACATCAGACCCCGCCAATGCGAATGAGGGTTTCCAGGCACACGGAGACCATTGCCTTTCACGTGGCCACACTGGCAGGAACCCCAATAATACTGGGGATGAGCTGGCTGGCACTGCATGATCCAGTAGTGTCATGGCATCAGCGGTCAGTCACCTTTGGGTCAGCTTACTGCTTAGGACATTGTCTGGGAGGGGAGAACCCAAGAATGACGGTGGCCAGGGTGGCTGGGCTGGCCGTGGAACAAAAAGGGGAGGTGCCACTACAATATGCTGACCTGAAGGAGGTCTTCAGTGAGAGGGAGGCAGATAGACTACCCCCCCCACAGGCCCTTTGACTGCCAAATCAACTTACTCCCAGGGGCTCAGTTGCCGGTGGGTAAGCTGTACGCCATGTCCGACCGGGAGATGCAGGAGTTGCGGCAGTTTATTGACAAGAACCTGAAGAGGGGGTTCATAAGGGAATCAAAGGCGGGGGGGGGGCAGTCCGGTGTTCTTTGTGGACAAAAAAGAGACTAATCAGCCCAGATTAGTCGTGGATTACCGGGCCTTAAACCTGGTGTCAGAACCCGTGACCTTCCCAATGCCCAGGATTGACGACATTTTAACACGGGTGAGGCAGGGGAAGATTTTTACCAAGCTGGACCTCAGGGGAGCATACAATTTGATTAGGATAAGGGAGGGGGATGAATGGAAAACTACCATGTTCACCCCCCTGGGGGCTTTTGAGTACTTAGTCATGCCATTTGGATTACAATCGGGGTCCGCCTGCTTTCAAGCATTCATGCACCACGTGTTGGGACCCCTGCTGTACAAGAATTGCGTAGCCTTTTTGGATGACGTCTTAATCTATTCGGACAATGAGAAGCAACATGTCAGAGACGTCAGGGAAGTGCTACAGAGACTGCAGAAGCATCAGTTGTGGGTCAAGCTGGAAAAATGCCAATTTCACGCCAGAGAGGTCGAGTTTCTGGGGTACAAGTTGTCAGACAAGGGCCTAGCTATGGACCCAGGCAAGGTGAAGGCAGTGCTGGAATGGAAAGCCCCCAAAACCCAGAAGGATGTGCAGAGGTTCTTAGGGTTCAGCAACTTCTACAGGAAGTTCATAAAGAACTTCGCTCACTTGACAGCACCCATCACAGATTGTCTCAGTAGCAAAAAGAAGTTCGCGTGGACAGAAAGTGCCCAGCAATCCTTTGAAAGGCTGAAGAAGGCATTCGCTTCGGAAGAGCAGCTCCTGCACGTTGATCTGGAGAAGCCCATGAGACTGGAGACGGACGCGTCCAACCGAGCCGTTGGAGCGGTCCTTTTGCAGCCCAGGGCCAAGCAGGGCTGGAGGCCGTGTGCCTTTTTTTCAAGGAAGCTGAGCAAGTCAGAGCAAAACTACACAGTATATGACTGAGAACTGCTTGCGATCTATGCGGCATTTCGGCAATGGAGACATCTGTTGATAGGGGTGCGGCACAAGATCCAGGTTTGTACTGACCACAAGAACTTGGAATACTGGCGGACCGCGCGAGTACTCAACCAGAGACAGATTCGATGGGCCCAGGAGTTCTCCAAGTTTTCCTTCGAGATCAGATACGTGCCGGGAGAGGAAAACGTAAGAGCAGATGCTCTCTCCCGGAAACCGGAGTACATGGAAGGAGAGGGACCACCGGAGATCCGACACGTGTTTCCCGAGGACCGGTGGGTGTGGGGGGGAGCGTTGGTTGGGAAACAAGAACTGGCAGGGCTTACTAGAGACGACGCGTTTGCTCAAGCAAAAATCAGGGAACTCCGGGACGGAAGGGAAGACCATGGAGGGTTTGAGGAAAAGGAAGGGCTACTGTACTATAAGGGGGCACTGTATGTACTGGGGGAGACCTTGAGGGGGAAGGTACTTAAACAACTTCATGACAACCCAACAGCTGGGCACTTTGGACAGCATAAGACCATGCTGCTCATCACCAGGCAGTTCTGGTGGCCAAAGGTGAGGGAAGACGTACGGGAATATGTACGGGGGTGCGACCGATGCCAGAGGGCAAAGGGGTAGAGGGCTGCCCCCGCAGGGTTACTGGAACCCTTACCTACACCGGGAAGGCCCTGGGAGGTGGTGTCCATTGATTTTATGACAGATTTGCCCAAGTCAAGGGGGAAGACAGCAGTCATGGTAGTAGTCAATCTACTGACGAAAATGTGCCATTTCATAGCTTGCTCACACGCGGTGACGGCAGAGGAGACAGCCAGGTTGTTTGTGGATCACATTTTCTTTTCTTTTTTAAAAAATAATATTTATTCCAGTTTTAAAAATTAAAAAAACCCCACTAGATTAAGCAAGAAAAAAACAAGACCATGTATACAGACAAGCAAAAAAAAACACCAGAAAAATACAAACAATTAAGAAAAAGAAAAAAGAAAAAAAAAGACAGCCAGGTTCTTTGTGGATCACATTTTCAGGCTGCATGGGGCTCCCTCGAGGGTAATCTCCGATTGCGGGAAACAATTTACTTCCAGGTTCTGGAGGAAGCTCATGAGCTTGCTACAGGTCAAGGTGGGCTTCTCAACGGCGAGGCACCCAGAAACCAACGGACAAGCAGAAAGAGCGAACGGTATACTCCAGCAATACCTACGCTGTTACGTCAGCGAGAGACAGAACGATTGGGTAGAGAAACTAGCTTTGGCTGAATTTGCGTACAATAACGCTGAACATGTGTCCACGGGAATGAGCCCATTCATGGCCAATTATGGGTGTCACCCCAGGGCCTTCCCGGGAAGGGGGGAGGAAGGATGGAGTGTACCCGCGGCTGAGCAGTTTGTAGAAGAAATGGAGGCCTTGCACCAGCAACTCAAGATGAACTTGGAGCGGGCCAAGGAAGTTTACAAGAGGCAGGCGGACAAGCACCGTCGGGAGGGGGAGGCCATACGGGTGGGAGACCGGGTGCGGTTGTCAACCCAAGGGTTACCCCTAAAGGGAGGGTGCGAGAAGTCGCAGTCGAGGCGGCTGGGGCCTTTTGAGGTAACACAGCAGGTTAACCCAGTGGCATTCAAACTCAAGTTGCCTGACAGCATGAAGATACATCCGGTGTTCCATAGGTCCCTACTTTCACCATACAGGGAGGGGCGGGAATTTCCGGGGCGGGAGGGAGGAGTCACCACCCACCCGCAGGTAGAGGAGAGGGAACACCGCAACCAAGCCACGGAAATACTCGATTCAAGGTGGCGAGGTCGCCAGTTGGAGTACTTGGTAGCTTGGGAGGGAGAACCCAGGTCAGAAAATACGTGGGTCCCTGCCGAATCAATCAATGACGGCTATCTGGTGGAAGAATTCCACAGTTTGTTCCCGGATAAGCCAAAACCACTAGCGAGATTCTGGGAGGAAGAATTTGGAACCACAGACGACGAAGGGGACTTTGTGGGTTTTCCTGCCTCCAAAGAGGAGGGAGGGGAGGTGTCAGAGGGAGAAGAATCAGACTGGGAGGTCCACCCTGCGGGAAGAGATCTGAGCGGGTGGGAAGCTGGTTTTGAATCCTCAGAGGATGGACTTCCGGGTCAGCGCCATTGATTAATGGCGGATTCCCTCTGAGTCTCGGAGGGACCAGCTCTGCGGGATCGGGTCTTACCGCTGCGGCAAAGCGGGGACCCTCTAAAAATCACAGGCGGGGGAAGCCTGTGAACGTGGGGACTCGGCGGGCACCATTTGCGCCCCCCCCCCAAGCTGTGAAGGGACCCTTTTAAGGGCTCCGGAGCGGGACAGGGGTGAGCGGCGCGGTGCTGAGAGTCGACTGCTTCTTCCGTGGAGTGAAGCCGCACAGCCGTTATCGGAGAGCGCTGACGTTTTCCTGGGACAATTGGACTTTGAAAGCAACTACCCGTGAGTAGGATTAAATTGAATTTAAAAGGAGTAAAAACAAGCTAATTCGACACCGAAACGGGAAGGTATAAACAGGAAGTCTGCCTTCCCTTCTTGTAAACAGATCAAAGCAAAGAGACTGTAAAGCGGAAACTTGGAAAGACATTTAGAAAAGACTTAAATCTCAACATCAAGAAAGCGGTCTCCCCTCCAGATTGCAGGAGAGGAGGGGGGAAGGTTTGAGTTATATTTACCTGCAAGAAAAGGGGGGAAAGGAAGCTAAAATCCGCTGCCTAAAACCTGGGAACGGACTGCCCTCAGACAAGGAAAGCCGCTCAGTGGAAAGCCTGTCGGTAAGCAGAGGACTTTTGACTTAGCTCTGCAAAAGAGATACAGTGTTTCTGGACTTCTCCTGGTTTTAAAGTAACTGTTTAAGCGTACTGAAACTGTTGTTTTTAAGTGAACTGGGGGACTCATAAGGACTATCTTTGTTTCTTAAAAGTTGCAAGTTTTGGCTGTTACTGTGTCCCCCTAGAGGAGGATTGACATTGCTACAATAACAACTGGGTTATAGGAAAATTCCTTTTCAAAACAAATTTTCAACCGTGGGATTGACCTTGGATTCTCATGAGAGTGTTATGGCAGATGGGAGAGGAAAGTTAGAGCTGGCGCAGGAAAAAACTACTAGGTCTGGCAGACACTATCGGACAGACACTGCGCAGCAGCGAAGGGCTTCAACATCTGGAGCATCTGGAACATCAGGGGCTGCTCCACCACAGGTCAAATCAAAAGTTATGTCGTCCGAAGACATTTTGGCACATGCACTTGGGAAAATTTATGAATCCTTGGAAAATTTAGCTAAGCAGGTAGCTGAGACAAATAAACAAGTAGCTGAAGCATCAGTTAAAATTGATCTGAATACCACAAGTATTAACAACTTGGGACAGAAGGTGAATACCAATACACAGTCTATTGAAAAATTATTACAGGAATCTGCTTCGACCCGAAAGATAGCTGAAGAAGCAAAGGATATTGCAACTGCTACTCAAGAGAAGATACCACCAGTATATAAGCAATTGGAGGACCACGGTTTGACATTGTCTATGATTGAATTGAAAGAGAAACAAAGAAATTTAAGAATCAGGGCTGTACCAGAACGTGAGAAAGATAATCTGGCTGACTTTCTTACACAGGAATTTACAGATTTTTGGCAACAAAGGCAGTCCGTTCCCAGGTTTGGAGGCAGCGGATAAAATTTTCTTTCCCCCTTTTTCATGCAGGTAAAGAATGTTTAAAGCCTTTGATAAGATTTAAACATTCTTTACCTGCATGAAAAAGGGGGAAAGAAAATTTTATCCGCTGCCTCCAAACCTGGGAACGGACTGCCTTTAGATAAGAAAGCCGATCAGTGGGAAACCTGTCTCAAACTAGAGCTGAAAGTTAAAGACTTTTGAACCAGCTCTGCAAGAGAGATACAGTGTTTCTGGACTTATCCTGTTTCAAAGTAACCTTTTAAAGTAACTCTTTTAAAGTAACTATTTGGGGACATTGAAACTGTGACTTTTAAGTGATCTGAAGAACTCATAAGGACTTTATTTCTTTCTAAAGAGTTGTGAACTGAATTGGTCCCCCTAGAGGAATATTGACATTGTTGCAATAATATCCAAGCAACTGGAAATTTCCTTTCCAAAACAAATCCTTCAGGCGTGGGACTGACCTTGGATTCTCATGAGAGTGGCATGGCAAATGATAAAGGAAAATTAGAGTTGGCACAGGAAAAAACTACTGGCACTAGATCTGGCAGACAATTTCGGACTGACATTGCAGCTCAGAGAAGGGCCTCAACATCTGGTACATTAGGAGCTGCTACTTTGCAAACTAAACCAAAAGTTATGTCATCTGAAGATGTATTGACCCAGGCACTTGGTAAAATTAATGACTCTTTGGAAAATTTAGCAAGACAAGTAGCAGAGACAAACAAACAAGTGGCTGAGACAAATAAACAGGTAGCTGAGGCTTCAGCAAAAATAGACTTGAACACTACAAGCATTAATGACCTGGGCAAGAAGGTGAATTCTAATACACAGTCCATTGAAAAATTAATAGAGGAATCGGCCACGACCCAAAAAGTAGCTGAGGAAGCTAAGGAAACTGCAACTGCCGCCCAAGAGAAGATATTACCAGTATATAAGAAACTTGAGAACCATGACCTGACATTGTCTATGATTGAACTACAAGGGAAGGAGAGGAATTTGAGAATTAGAGCAGTACCTGAAATTGAGAAGGACAATTTGGCGGATTTTCTTACAAAAGAATTTACAGACTTTTGGCAACAGGATTGGGGAAGGAAGAATTTAAGATAGTGAGTGCATTTAGAATTGGGAAAAGACAAATAAAGAATAAGGCAAGAGACTGTTTGATTACCTTCCGAACAAAAGAAGAAAGGGACAAAATTTTGAATTTGCATTACCAAAGAACTTTGGAAATTGAAGATTCATTTGTGGAGATCTTCAAGGACATCCCAAAATATATTTTGGACATAAGGACCAACTACAGAGATCTAGTCGCCCTACTGAGGAGAAATAGAATACTCTTCAGGTGGGAATTTCCCCAAGGCCTATCTTTTAAATACAAAGAAAGGAAAATAAGAATAAGAACAGTGAACGATAAAGACAAGTTTTTGGAAGATCACAGAGAAGACCTACAGAAAGAAGCGGAATCTGGAGAAGACCCGAGACCACTGGAAAAAGGAATACTAAACATAGCAAACCTATCATTTGGACTACTTGAACCAGGGAAAGAGACACCACCGACAGAACAAGAACAGCAACTCGGAGCAGTTGGAGGTAAAGAGAAGTAACCCCATCATGGCTTTGCAACTTCTAAGTTGGAATTGTAATGGACTTAACTCCCCTCGGAAGAGAAAAGGTGTTTTTCATATATTAAAAAAGGAACAATTGGACTTGATTTGTCTACAAGAAACACATGTAACGAGGTTACACAGGAAAATACTTATTAATAAGAGATTGGGACAAGAGTTTATTTCATCTGACAAAGTAAAAAAAAGAGGAGTGGTGATATATGCAAAGGAGAGACTTTCACCGAAATTAATCTTCAAAGATGAACAAGGAAGATATTTGGCAATTGAAATTCAACACCAAGAAGAGAAATTTTTGATAGTCGGAATTTATGCACCGAACGAGGGGAAATCTGAATTTTTTAAGAAGTTGCATGAGACTCTATTGGATCATTTGGAGTATAATTTGATTTTGATGGGGGATATGAATGGAGTGGTATCTACAAACATGGACAAGGCACAAAGACAGGTATAATAATAATAATAATAAATTTTATTTATATCCCGCCCTCCCCAGCCGAAGCCGGGCTCAGGGCGGCTAACAACACTAAAACAATACAACATTATAAACATTATAAAAATGAGTTAAAAACAAAATTAATGGCAACCATAAGCTAAAGTCTTGAAAAGATTGCCAAAGGAGGGAGTCAGGCTGCGCCCTAACAAAAGGCCAGGTGGAACAGCTCTGTCTTGCAGGCCCTGCGGAAAGATGTCAAGTCCTGCAGGGCCCTTGTCTCTTGTGACAGAGCGTTCCACCAGGTTGGAGCCGCAGCCGAAAAAGCCCTGGCTCTGGTTGAGGCCAGCCTAACCTCTCTGTGGCTTGGGACCTTCAAGGTGTTTTTATTTGAAGACCGTAAGTTCCTCTGTGGGGCATACCAGGAGAGGCGGTCCCGTAGGTACGAGGGCCCTAGGCCGTATAGGGCTTTGAAGGTTAAAACCAGCACCTTAAACCTGATCCTGTACTCCACCGGGAGCCAGTGCAGCTTGTATAGCACCGGATGAATGTGATCTCTAAGCGAAGACCCCGTAAGGAGTCTCGCTGCGGCATTCTGCACCCGTTGGAGTTTCTGGGTCAGTCTCAAGGGCAGCCCCACGTAGAGCGAGTTACAATAATCCAGTCTGGAGGTGACCGTCGCGTGGATCACAGTGGCTAGGTCAGGGCGAGAGAGGTAAGGAGCCAACTGCTTAGCTTGGCGGAGATGAAAAAATGCCGCCTTTGTTATAGCTGCAATCTGCGCCTCCATAGAGAGGGAGGTATCGAAGATTACACCCAAACTCTTAACGGATGGTGCTGGCACTAATTGCACCCCCGCAAGAGATGGGAGTTGCCCCCTCAGTCCCAAGTCGTCCCGTCCCAGCCAGAGGACCTCTGTCTTCGAAGGATTTAACTTCAACCGGCTCCCACGAAACCATCCAGCCACAGCCTCCAAGCATCTGATCAGTGTGTCTGGGGCCGAGTCCGGGTGGCCGTCCATCAAAGATGGCAGACTACCCAAAACTTTTTTTGAAATGACTGACAATATGGATTTGGTGGATATTTGGAGAATAAAGAACCCTTTGGGAAGAGAGGGAACCTTCTTTTCTGAAGCCAAGATGACATGGACTAGAATTGACCAAATATGGGTAACTAGAGGAATGGCACCAAAGATAAGGAAAGTGGAAATCTGCCCTAAAACGTGCTCCGACCACAATGCTGTAAGGATGGAGATGAAACAAATAGCAACTGGCTCTTTTAGATGGAGGATGAATGACACCTTATTTAGAGATCAAGAAATATACAAAAAGGCCCAAAAAACTTTGAGAGACTGTTTTGAAATAAATATGAACACTGAGGTTGAAAAAAGAGTAATCTGGGACGCAAGTAAAGCTGTTATGAGAGGATTTTTGATACAACAGAATGCCATAAAGAAAAGAAGTCAAAATGAGAAGAAAGAGAAAATTTTAGAGAAAATAAAGGAAGGGGAGAAGAAATTGAGAGCAAAACCAAAGTCGCAGGAGATTTTGAGAGAAATAAAATTATACCAAACACAATATATGGAACTGATGAACCAAGAAATAGAATGGAAAATTAAACAAATGAGACAAAAAACATTTGAATCAGCGAACAAATGCGGGAAACTTTTGGCTTGGCAAATGAGAAAAAGACAAAAATTAAACACTGTTACAAATCTAGAAGTGGAAGGAAAAAATATACATAATCCAAAGGAGATCAGAGACTGTTTCCAGAAATATTTTAAACAATTATATTCACAAGGGCCACAGAAGGAAATGGACATAGAACGATTTTTAAAGACAAATGGATTACAAAAAAATTCTCAAGAAAGTAAATTGATGTTGAACTATAAAATATCAGAACAGGAAGTAGAAGTTGCCATTCAAAATATGCAATTGGGCAAGTCTCCGGGACCGGATGGGCTGACCTCCAGGTACTACAAATCTTTGAAGGAGTCTTTATTACAACCTTTGAAGGAAGTCTGCAATGAAATTTTGGAAGGGAAAAGGGCGCCGGAGTCGTGGAAAGAGGCATATATCACACTTATACCGAAAACAGAGACTGAAAAGACTCTACTTAAGAACTACCGCCCCATATCGTTATTAAATGTGGATTACAAAATTTTTGCTGACATTCTGGCTAAAAGATTGAAAAAAGTATTGATGGAAGAGATTCATAAAGACCAAGCGGGCTTTCTCCCGGGAAGACATTTGTCTGACAACCTGAGGAATATAATTGACATCTTGGAAAAACTAGAAGTGAACATAAACACTAAAGCAGTTTTAATATTTGTGGACGCGGAGAAAGCCTTTGACAACATCTCTTGGAGTTTTATGAAAAAGAACCTACAGGGGATGGGGGTAGGCCAAGGTTTTGAAAATGGTATAGGTGCAATATACTCTGAACAAAAAGCTAAATTAATTGTAAATAATGTGGTGACGGAAGAATTTAAGATAGAAAAAGGGACACGACAGGGGTGCCCAATTTCCCCATTGCTTTTTATATCGGTCCTGGAGGTCCTGCTGAACATGATTAGAAGAGACCAGTTGGTTAAAGGTATACAGGTCGGAGCTAAACAGTACAAATTGAAAGCATTTGCAGATGACTTAGTTTTGACGTTACAGGAGCCAGAATCTAGTACAAAAAGAGTTTTAGACTTAATTCAAGAATTTGGTCAAGTGGCAGGATTTAAAATGAACAAGTTAAAAACTAAGGTTTTAGAGAAAAATTTAACACAAATTGAAAAAGAAAGGTTTCAGAATGAGACTGGTTTGACCGTGGTTAAGAAAGTGAAATATTTAGGAATTAACATGACAGCAAAAAATGTGAACCTATTTAAAGATAATTATGAAAAAGGTTGGACGGAAGTGAAAAAAGATTTAGAAATCTGGTCAAATTTGAAGCTTTCCTTGTTGGGTTGAATTGCAGTTATAAAAATGAATGTATTGCCTAGAATGTTGTTTTTGTTTCAAACATTGCAAATTGTGGACAAGATGGACTGTTTCAAGAAGTGGCAGAAAGATATTTCTAGATTTGTCTGGCAGGGCAAAAAGCCCAGAATAAAATTTAATATATTAACTGATGTAAAGGAAAGGGGGGGATTTGCCCTGCCGGACTTTAAACTCTACTATGAATCAGCAGCATTTTGCTGGTTGAAAGACTGGCTGCTCCTTGAGAACACAGACATTTTGGATTTGGAAGGTTTTAATAATGCTTTTGGGTGGCATGCATATTTGTGGTACGACAAGTTTAAGGTACATAAAGCATTTAAAAATCATATTGTCAGGAAAGCATTGTTCAATGTTTGGATAAGATACAAAGATTTATTGGAAAATAAAACCCCAAGGTGGTTGTCACCAATGGAAGCGAAAGCTTTTAAAAGACTCAACATGGAGTCCAAATGGCCAAAATATTGGGAAATTTTCGAACAGGAGGGAGATAAATTGAAATTGCAGAGTTTTGAGAAACTAAAAAACAAAGTGCGAGACTGGCTTCATTATTATCAGATAATGGAGGCTTACAAATTGGACAAGAAAATTGGATTCCAGGTGGAAAAATCGAAATTAGAAACAGAACTGTTAGAACCTAAAACCAAGGTGTTGTCAAAGATGTACAACTTGCTGCTGAAATGGAATACTCAAGATGAAACAGTTAAATCTGCTATGATTAAATGGGCACAAGATGTTGGACATAATATTATGTTTGCTGACTGGGAACAGTTATGGACCACCGGTATGAAATTTACGGCATGTAATGCCTTAAGAGAGAATATTATGAAAATGATTTACAGGTGGTACATGACCCCAGTCAAGCTTGCAAAAATTTACCATTTGCCCGATAATAAATGGTGGAAATGTAAAGAGATTGAAGGTACATTCTTTCACCTTTGGTGGACGTGCCCAAGGATTAAGGCTTTCTGGGAAATGATTTATAATGAAATGAAAAAGGTATTTAAATATATCTTCTTGAAGAAACCAGAGGCCTTTCTCCTGGGCATGGTTGGCCAATTGGTGTTAAAGAAGGATAGAACTTTTTTTATGTATGCGACAACAGCAGCAAGAATATTTATTGCAAAATATTGGAAGACACAGGATCTACCCACGCTGGAAGAATGGCAGATGAAGATGATAGACTACATGGGACTGGCAGAAATGACCGGCAGAATCCGAGACCAGGGAACAGAGTCGGCGGAAGAAGATTGGAAGAAGTTTAAAGACTATTTGCAGAAATATTGTTAAATTAAGGAATGTTAGAATGATGTTGGATAGAAATTAAGTGGTTTCCAGCTGTAATGCCCTAAGAGATATGGAAAATAAGGTTTTGAAATAAGCAAAAACTAATGGTGAGGATTTGCTGAACTAACAATTTGAATTGGAATATAAGAAAGGGAGGTTTGAGGAGGTCCGGAAAATAAGTTGAAAGAAAATAAGTAAATGGAAATTTTATGTGGCTTTATTTTTTCTGTTTTTGTATTTTTTGTATTATGTATTTTGGTTCTATTATATATTCTAATAAATATATATATATAAAAAAAGATATAAGGACTTATTGGAAAATAAAACCCCAAGGTGGCTGTCACCAATGGAAGCAAAAGCCCTGAGAAAGCTCAATATGGAGGCCAAATGGCCGAAATATTGGGAAATTTTGGAACAAGAGGGAGATAGACTGAAATTGCAGAGTTTTGAGAAATTAAAAAACAAAGTGCGAGATTGGCTTCATTATTATCAGATAATGGAGGCATATAATTTGGACAAGAAAATTGGCTTCCAGGTGGAAAAATCAAAATTAGAAACAGAACTGTTAGAACCCAAAACTAAGATTTTGTCAAAGATGTATAACTTGCTGTTGAAATGGAACACTCAGGATGAAATGGTGAAATCTGCTATGATTAAATGGGCACAAGATGTTGGACATAACATTATGTTTGCTGACTAGGAACAGTTGTGGACCACAGGTACGAAATTTACGGCATGTAATGCCTTAAGAGAGAATATTATGAAAATGATATACAGGTGGTACATGACCCCAGTCAAGCTTGCAAAAATCTATCATTTGCCCGATAATAAATGTTGGAAATGTAAGGAAACTGAAGGTACATTCTTTCACCTTTGGTGGACGTGCCCAAGAATCAAGGCTTTCTGGGAAATGATCTATAACGAAATGAAAAAGGTATTTAAATATACCTTTTTGAAGAAACCAGAGGCCTTTCTTCTGGGCATGGTCGGCCAATTGGTGTCAAAGAAGGACAGAACTTTCTTTATGTACACTACCACAGCAGCAAGAATACTCATTGCAAAGTATTGGAAGACACAAGATCTACCCACTCTGGAAGAATGGCAGACGAAGGTGATCGACTATATGGGATTGGCAGAAATGACTGGCAGAATCCGTGACCAGGGAGAAGAGTCGGTTGAAGAAGATTGGAAGAAATTTAAAGACTACTTACAGAAATATTGTAAAATTAATGAATGTTAGAATGATGTTGGATAGAAATTAAGCGGTTTCCAGGTGTAATGCTTTAAGATAATATGAAAAAAGGGTTATAAACAGGTAAAAACTTAATGGTAAGGATTTGCTGAACCAACAATTTGAAGTGGAATACAAAAAAGGGAGGTATGAGGAGGTCCGGGAAATAAGCTAAAGGAAAATTAGCAATGGAAAATCTGTATGTTTTTAACTATTTTTATTTTGTATTTTTGTTATTTTCTTTTTTCATTGTAATATTCTAAAAAACCTTAATAAATATTCTATTTAAAAAAAAAATTATTGAGGAGCAAGGGTATAGTCCTGCTAGCCTTGTTTGCTCTCTCTGATTCCAACAATTTAACTTGCAAGTCAAGTTTGCTGGCAAGTTCCGCAACTTGTGACTGCAACAAAACATTCTGCTGCCAGACCGCCTCCATCGATAACCCTCCTCTGGCTCCCCCAGCTGCTCCCTTCGGCTGTTCGGACGTACCTTTTTTGTCTTTCGATGGGTTTTGCATGGCTCAGCTTCCCTCTCCTTGCGAAGAGAACTGAGACTCCCAGAATGCTGAGATGGCTTGTGAACTCTCTCTGCAAGAAATGCCTCTGCTCACTCAGAGATACATATATACAGTCTTTATTTTACATATGTACAAGCAGCACGTTACAATCATGCATCTGAATCCTCTGGATCAGATTCTGGGAGTGCCTTACGCCCGCCCCGTCTCCAACAGAAAAGGCGTGGAATTTTCATGTGATGTCTCTGTCCCCTCCTCTTTAACACTCTCCTATCTTTGGCAGACGGAATAGGCATTGTTTCGCTGTCTGTGCCAGAACTTCCTGTGTGGTGTTGAGGCTCTGGTCCAACATCTGTGAGCTGTCCTTCCTCCTGGCGTTCCCTTCTTTCCTCCATCGCCACTTCCTGCCCCCCTTCCTCTGCCTGTCTCTGCTCCTCCCCTTCATTCTCTGGCAATACCATGACATACGCCAAGCTGGAAAAGTGTGCTTTTCACCAGGAGCGCATGGAATTCCTGGGATACATCATCTCCCCTGCAGGTCTCCAGATGGACCCCCGAAAGGTGCAGACGGTGCTGGATTGGAGGCCCCCCCCCCAAGGATGTAAAGGAAGTACAACAGTTTGTTGGGTTTGCCAACTTCTACCGACACTTCATTCGGGGATTTTCACATGTGGTTGCTCCCATTTGCGCCCTCGTCCGGAAGGATGCCACGTTTCAGTGGACACCGGCAGCGCAAGAGGTGTTTGAGTTCCTGAAGGAGGCATTTACCTCTGCCCCCATCCTGGCCCATCTGGACTCACAGCTCCCTTTCATACTCGAGGTGGACGCCTCGGACCAGGCGATTGGGGCCGTGGATGTTAGGATATAGTTCAATTCCACCTTAAAAGGGTACAGGCACGACATTTGTGTATCACATGCCTGTTTACTTCCACCTCTCGCTGGGAACCTCTGTTGCATGTTGCTTTTGTATTACTGCTGTTTTTCCCGGAGACTAAGGCAAGCAGTCATGTTTTTCCTCTGTTCCTGACTACGCTGAATAAAGCTGTAAATATGCTCTCTCTGTCTGCCTCTTCCGTTGTGGATGATTTACATACTCTGCTGACAGAGTGTACACGAGTCTCGGAACATATCTGAGGCTCGTGTCGCTGACTGACAGGAGACCGGTGATCATCCAGAGCCAGCTGGGGGTCTGCCTGATGCCCCCGTCTCCCCGGCAGTATCCCAACAACAGGGTTTCGGGCCCAGAATCATGGCGCTTTCAGGAGAGTAAGACTGTTGATGCCTGTGAGATCCTGGCAGCGACAGAGGAATGTGGAGAAAAGCAAGGCTTTTCTGTGTCATGGCAGAGAGTCTTTGAAGTCCAAGCCAAGTAATTAGGCCCAAGAGAGAAGCAGGCCTCTTAATTTACGACCTGCCAGAGATAAAGAGCCTTTGAAGAGAATGAGGCTCACTGCTGAAGTAAAGAGCTGAAATGGAGCTTTTACAAGCCTCAGGTGGGGTTCCGTGCCCAAAGCTTAATGGCCACAATTATCAGACCTGAGCAAGGTACTGCGAGGGCCAATTGAGAAAGTTTGGAGTGTGGCACAGTGTCTGAAGCCCTTCCACCAGGCTCCGTGGTGTAGCAACTTTCTTGGCAAAAAACGCCTCTGAAACAACAATATGCCGGGAACTCCCTGAATCAATAATCCAGGTGTTTCGCCGCTCATCAGGACACTCGACCACGGCCATCACAAGTTGCGCCATCTGCTTCTTCTTTGCAAACTTCTTCTGCTGCTTGCGCTGCTTTGGCCTCCTCCGGACACTGCTTCCTCAGATGCCGAGTAGAACCACACTGGTAACGCCGAACAGCAAACGCAGCCTCTTTGCCAGCCGTAGCTCGGGTACATTGTTTTGGCTGGTTCTCCTCAGAAATGCTGCCTGCACTCCTCACAAGCCTATTGCTTGACGAAGCACTTGAAGCTGACAACTCCTTTCTGTCACGCCTCTGCCATTCCTCCAGCAGCCTGCCAGTAACATAATCCAGAGTCAGATCTTCTTCACGCATAGCTTCCAGCGTGAGAACGAGATTGTCCCAGCTATCAGGGAGAGAACTTAGAATATTGCAGACCTTTTCCTCCTCTGGAAGATTACAGCCTCTCTCCTGAAGTGCCACAAAATTTGAAGTGCATCGAAAATTTGGTCATTTATCTTGGCAGGCACTGGCCAAGATGCCTGGGTTGGTTCAGGTTTGGACATCAAGCCCTGTAAGTTTCACATAAAATGTGTATCTTGCGCAGAAAACAAGGTGAAGGTTGCTCCGAAAGGCAAAGTGTCTAGCCGACAGGCTTCCAAACCCTATCAGCTAGTCTACACAGACCTGGTTGGTACACTTGCGCCCTCTTTGGGTGGAGCGAGGTACTTAATGGTTTTAATTGATTATTTTTCCAGGTACATTCATGTGTTTATGTTCCAGCAGAAGTCAGAAGCGTTTCCTAGGTTCAAGGCGTTCTGTGCTTGGTTGGAAAATGCCCACAGTAAACGCATTAGCTGTTTGTTTACAGATCAAGGCGATGAATTCACTTCTCAACAGTTTGAAGCTTTCCTGACTGAGAAGGGAATCCAGCACGACCTCTCAAGTCCCAGATCTCCGTGGGAGAATGGACTTTGCGAGCGGGCAAGCCAAACTTTGCTGCAAGGACTAAAAACCTTGTTGCATGGTGCCAATCTCCCTGAGAACTATTGGGCGGAGTCTTTGAATACTTTTGTTTATTCATACAACAGGAGACTATCATCACCTATTGGTTGTACTCCCTATGAGAAAATGTTTGGTAAGAAACCTTACGTCAAGCACATGAGAATCTTTGGTTCTGACATGTGGGTACACACCCCACAGAGCAGCAAGCCTGGGAAGCATGGTTTGTTCATGGGGTATGAAAAAGGTGCATACAGGGTATTCATGACTGACTCAAAGTCCATTAGGTTCACAAAGAGTGTTGAGTACAATCCTAAGTGGGGGGGAAATGTGGGAATTTTCCAGTCACTCACAGGAGGATGAAGATGATGAGGAAGAAGGGGAAGCTGATCAGAGTTCGGATTCCAGCTCAGTGGGCGGCGCTGCTGCTGTGGTCAGCGACGGTGATGACACAGCAGACTACAAGAGCGCAAAGGCCTCAATCAGACCATCTGATGCGTCTGACACTGAACTGGAAGAACCACTGTTCACCATTGGCTACTTTTCTCCTAAGAAGGAGGAGATGAGTGCAGAAGACTTGCATCTAGTACGCAGATCTGAAATGGCCACAAATGGCAAACCTCCAAAGAGATTTGCTGATGAGTTTGCTAAGACAGCAACTGCTGTTCTTGGTAGCTCAGAGAAGGTGTGGGAACCTGCAAGCTTCAAAGAGGTACAGGAGTTAACCTCTAAAGATGATGAGCCCTGGCTTAATGCCATGAAGGCTGAAGTTGATTCCTTGAATAGGAACCAAACCTGGGAGCTAGTCCCAGTAGTCCCAGGAATGAGGCTGGTTGGCAGCAAATGGGTCTTCAAGGTCAAGACAGACCAGACTGGCAAGGTTGCCAGGCACAAAGCCAGATTGGTCGCAAGAGGTTTTTCACAGGCACCAGGACAGGATTTCTATGAGACCTACTCACCCACCATCAAGTATATGAGAGCATTAGGCTAATGCTCAAGATTGCTGCAGAGGAGAAACTGCACGTTTCTCATCACAATGTGAACACAGCTTTTTTGTACGGGATTTGGGGGGGGGAGCTGTATATGCTTCCACCTGATGGAGTGGAGGTACAGAAGGGAATAGTCTGTAAACTACGGAAATCCCTATATGGTCTCAAGCAGAGTAACAGGTGTTGGAACACGAAACTCACTGAG
Source organism: Podarcis erhardii (assembly GCF_964252035.2). Lineage (NCBI taxonomy): Eukaryota > Metazoa > Chordata > Lepidosauria > Squamata > Lacertidae > Podarcis > Podarcis erhardii. Next base: position 20,221,857 of record NC_138506.1, on the reverse strand, counting down.
ACATTGCTTTCTCTAGGTTTTCACCAAGGTAAAGCTGATCCATGTGTGTTTGTCAAAGAGGAGGGGCAAAACAAACTGTATTGTTTATGTTTTGTTGATGATCTTCTTTTGTTTTGGAAGAATCAGGCTTTGTACCAAAGCACTGTAGCTCAGCTGAAGGAGCACTTTGACATGAAGGAACTTGGTGAGGTATCCAACTATCTTTCTCTGCAGGTGGAGAAGGACCAAGCAGGTAATTTTCTGGTACACCAAACACAGAACATTGCTGATGTATTAACCAGGCTGAATTTGGTTGATGCAAACCCAGCAGACACACCAACGGTTTGTGTATCACATGCCTGTTTACTTCCAGCTCTCTCTGGGAACTTCCATTGCATGTTGCTTTTGTATTACTGCTGTTTTTCCCGGAGACGAAGGCAAGCAGTCATGTTTTTCCTTTGTTCCTGACTACGCTGAAAAAAGCTGTAAATATGCTCTCTCTGTCTGCCTCTTCCGTTGTGGATGATTTACATATTCTGACGAAGTGTGTGCACGAGTCTCAGAACGTATCTGAGGCTCGTGTCGCTAATTGACTGATGCTGTTCCACGGGAGGCCGGTGATTGTCCGGAGCCAGTTGGGGGCCTGCCTGATGCCCCCGTCTCCCTGGCAGTATCCCAACAGTGCTGTCTCAAAGACAGGGGCCACGGCAGTCGCTTTACCCCTGTGCCTTCTTTTCCCACCAGCTTACTTCTGCGGAGCGGAATTATGATATTTGGGACAGTGAACTCCTTGCCATTAAAGTGGCGTTCGAGGAATGGTGCCACCTGCTTCAGGTGCACCCGGTTCAGGTCCTCACGGATCATCGGAACCTCAAATATTTCCAAGCCATTAAATGCCTTAAGCACGGTGGGCTTTGTTCTTCACATGTTTTAATTTCCAGATCGCCTATTGCCTTGGCACCCAGAACAGAAAGCCAACTCTCTTTCATGGAGGGACTCGGACTCTGGGGATGATGGTTCAGAGCCAGCACCCATGTTGACCTCGACCAATTTTCTCCAGGGAACCTGGGAGCAGAACTTTCAGGCACAGTTTCGCCTGGCTGTGCGACAGGATCTGTTCACCAAGGACTGGTTGGATACTGTCCCGGTGCCTTTGGGACCAGGGGGTGCGCCACTTGATGTCCAGGATGGGTGTGTGTACCATCGCAGCCGGCTCTACATTCCGGAGGGGCCGCTCCGGACCTAGGTCCTTGAGCAGTGCCATGACACGTGAACCGCCGGACATGGGGGATACGTGAAGACACTGCAGCTACTGGCCTGAGCTTTCTGGTGGCCAGGGGTTTGGGTGGACATTAAGAAGTACATGCGGTCCTGTGAGACTTATGCTCGGACCAAGGTGCCACAGCAGAGACCCCTGGGGCTCCCGGATGCAGTGATCTCCAATAGGGGTCCCCAGTTCATGTCCCGGTTCTGGGCAGCCTTCCTTAAGGGACTGGGTATTGAGAGGCGCCTCTCTTCCGTGTACCACCCTCAAACAGATGGCCAGACGGAGAGGGTTAATCAAGTCCTGGAGCAATATCTCCGCTGCTGCTTCCTGAGCTACCATCAGGACGATTGGCTTCCTGACTCCTGGCTTCTGGACCCCCATTCCTGCTCCCACCCCGCCATCTTGCCCCCAGTCCTGACGTCCCCTGCTGGGACTTCAATTGCCCGTGAACCGGACCGTGACAATCGACAAACATGATGACTGCTGGTTTATCAATTTTAAGATCCAAGTATTCATATATAAATTTATATATTTATACATTTATAAATATAAATGTATTCATTTATCAGTGTTCTTATATTGGATTGCATATATGTTCCAGGGAGAAAACCTGTTTGATCTTTGTGAATTGTCTCCTTCAACAATATCTTTAATCTGTTTGCGATGATATCAGCATAGATCTTTTTTTAAAAAAATAATATTTATTGCTTTTAAACACTACAGAGAAAAAGAAAGAGAAGAGAAGAGCGTTTGTGGGGAGGGCTCTTCCCCCTGCTAGCCCATTCTCCATCTTGGGCTTGGGGACGGGCCCCATACTCCACCTCAGCATAAAAGACTCCAAGGAGGCCCGGGACACTGCTGCTGCCGCTTTGCCGGTGAGTCTTGGGGAGGACCGCTCCCCCTGCAAGCCCATTCTCCACCTTGGGCCTGGGGGCGGGCCCCAGACTCCACCTCAGCATATAAGGCTCCAAGGAGGCCTCGGAACATCGCTGCTGCCGCTTTGCCGTGCGTTTGTGGGGAGGGCTCTTCCCCCTGCTAGCCCATTCTCCATCTTGGGCTTGGGGACGGGCCCCATACTCCACCTCAGCATAAAAGACTCCAAGGAGGCCCGGGACACTGCTGCTGCCGCTTTGCCGGTGAGTCTTGGGGAGGACCGCTCCCCCTGCAAGTCCATTCTCCACCTTGGGCCTGGCGGCGGGCCCCAGACTCCACCTCAGCATATAAGGCTCCAAGGAGGCCTCGGAACATTGCTGCTGCCGCTTTGCCGTGCGTTTGTGGGGAGGGCTCTTCCCCCTGCAGGCCCACTCTCCATCAGGCCAGGGGACGGGGCCCACGCTCACCACTGCCGCAGCTTTGGGGACACTGGTGCTGCAGCAGCGGTTGTTTGAAGTGTTTTTATATGTTTTAAACTGTTTTTATTTTTTGCTTTGTTGTACCACCATAAGCGGTGGTTTTTATCCATGTATTTTTATTTTGTTTTGGTTTATTTTGGGGTGGGGTGGGGTGGTTGTGGAGTGGGGTGGGGATTGGTTTTGTTTTCGTGTAATTGTTTTTGTTTGTTTGCTTTTATATTCTGTAAATGGAGGCGAGTCTGAGGCTTGGGATTCCTACTGTGGAGGGGCGAGGGAGGTATGGCGGTGGGGGCAGATGTCATAGGCGAAGGGGATCGAGATACGGATATGCTCGTACCCCTTCCAATCTGCGCCCCATCCCGAGAGACGAGGGTAGGGTGAGCAAGGATTACTCACCTCCGTCACTGGTGTTGTGCAATGCCAGGTCTATAGGCAACAAAACCGCCACCCTGCGAGATTTCTTCACCTCGCAGGGGGTTGACCTGGCATGTGTGACTGAGACCTGGGTGCGCGAAGGGGATACTGTTACCTTACGAGAGATGGCGCCCCCGGGTTTCTCCGTCCTCCACCAGTCGCGGACTGTGGGCTGGGGGGGGAGGGGTGGCGTTATTAATCCGGGAAGATTGTTCTTTCAGGGCTCTACCATCGCCATCGATCCCCGGCATTGAATGTGTTGGCCTAGTATGGGGCTCCGAGGTGAGCTTGGCTGTCTGGCTGGTGTACCGGCCACCTAGCGCACCAGCAGCCACCCTGTCAGGCCTGCTGGAGGCGGTGGCCGGCTGGGCCTTGGAGTTCCCTAACCTATTGGTATTGGGGGACTTCAACATCCATGCTGATGCCACTCCCTCCTCACAGGCTCTGGACCTGGTGTCTTCCATGGCGACACTATGGCTCTCCCAGTTTGTTTCGGGCCCCACACATCAAGCAGGCCACACGCTGGATTTGATCTTTGGCATCGGTATAGATGTTGTCAGGGGTTCAGGGAGAGAGACGCAGAGTGAGGGGGAAGGATTCCAGACTGACGAGGAAGAGGATGACAATGACCCAAGATTGTCCATGAGTCCGTCCAGTGAATCGGAGGACTCCCAAAAGGGAGCCCCTCTGGTCAAGCCAAGGGGAGCTAGAGGGGGAAGCAGTCAGGAGCAGGGAAAGGAAGGGGGAACCCCCAGTGGGAGTTGGAGAGCGAGACCGGCTGCTCCGCTGGAACGGAGTGAGGGGGGAGGAGTGACCAGTGTGTCAGAAGGAGCAGAACAGGAAGCAGAGAGGGGAAGGAGATCAGGGCAAAACGTGCTGCCGGAAGGGGAGGAAAGTAGTATTGAGGGCAATGTAACTGTCGAAAGGAAGGTCAAGAGCAACGTAAGCGCGCCAAGTTCAAAATGGGAGGCGCGCGGAAATGAAGAGAGTCCTGGGGAGGAGCCTGGTCCCAAAGCCCGAAGGAGGGGGGAGGAGGCGGCAGAGGATTCAGCCTCGGGAGAGTCCCGAAGGGAGAGAACACAGGGGGGCAGAAAGACCCTGCGGAAAAGGAAAGAGAGAAAGAGGTGGACCAGTACAAGCCTCTTAAACTGGTGTCGAGGGGGGAGCGAGTCAGAGGGGACTTCAGCGGTCTAAGGGTAACAGACGTAGGGTCACGGACCTCGGATCTAAAGCTACTGATGTTCTTGAATAAAAGCTTTTGTACATAAGCTGGAGTGGACTTTGGTCTCTTGTGAGCTGGGACCACGGGTGACTCTGACAGTAAGTCCCCTCTCCTAGAACGCAAAATTTTTTTTTGCAAAGCTCACGAACGGTGGCAGCCATGAGCGCGGAGGAACAGCTGACAACACTGCGCAACGCAGTTACGGAACTCACCGCTGCAGTCATTGCATCTCAGAAGAAGAGTGATGAAACGGAGAAGCGCTGCCAGGATCTGCAAATAAGGTGGGAGCGTGCTAGCAAGGAGGGGTTCCCAGGGTCCAGATCAGAGGGAATTGCACTTGGAAGGCGGGGGGGCAGTCTAGTCACCCACTTCGATGGGAACCTAAAGCACTACCCAAGTTTCAGAGCAGACGTCTTGTATGCACTGCATTTGCTTCGTAATGACTTTAAAGATGAAGAGGAGAAAGTGGGGTTTATTGTGTCTCATTTGCATGGGGAGGCAAGAGCTTGGTTGCGCAATTTGTGGCGCGAAGACGGCCCTGCCCGCCGCGATTCTGATGAATTTATTAAAGCGATGGATGCTTGTTTCCAGTCAACCGTGGATCTTGATCTTGCACGCAGGGAAATGCACGGGTTGCGGCAAGGGAGAGCCACTGTGCGTCAGTATCATTCGCGATTTTTCGCCTTACTGACTGTATTGGGCTGGGAGAAGCACTGCAAACCAGTGAGAGATTTGTTCTGGGAGGGTCTCAGCGGCCCCATAAAAGATGAACTTGCCAGGGGAGACAGACCTCAGACCCTGGAGGACGTCGTGCAGAGGGCTCTTGCAATAGGGGTACGCCACGAAGAACGTCCTTGGCACAATGAGGAGGGACGCCAGGCGCGTGCACCGGCAAGGACGCCTCCTTTTCTCCCCAGAGACTTCAGCCAGGCACATCCCTCGCCTCTGGCGCGGCAGGGGGAGGAACCGATGGAAATTGGTGGTGCTAAGGCTCAGGCAACAGCCAGAGTTCCAGCATCCGGTGCAGTAAAGGCGAAGCCTCCTAGAGGGACCAGGAAATGTTACATCTGTGAAAGTGCACTACACATGGCGAAAGAGTGTCCCCAGAGGCCCCAGAAGCACACTGCAGCCTTAGCAACAGTGGCAGCAGAAGTGATGCAAGAGGAGCAGTCTCAGGGAAACGACAGTGCCTGGCTGGAAGCAGAGCTGCTGGGGCTCAGCCAGGCGAATCTGTAGAGCAGTCCCCAGTGCCTTTGCAACGTACAGACCCTTTACCACCCAAGCCAACGGTGCAGCTCACTGCAACACTCCAGTTGCCGAACGGAACCACCCTGGAAGTCCCCATCACGATCGATTCTGGGAGCAACGCGGACTTTGTGGGGGTGCAGTTCGTCAAGCAGCATCGCATAGCGCTTCTGCCCGCGACAACGCCTCTAAACGTAGTCACGGTTGATGGCAGGAAATTGCTGGGAGGACAAGTTGTGCAACAGACGCCTCCCATGGAGATGCGGATTGGACATCATAGAGAAGTCATCAGCTTCAATGTCACCCGCCTGTCGGACACGCCTATAGTACTAGGCATGAGTTGGCTGGAGAGACACAGTCCTGCGATAGCGTGGTACCAACGGCAGATCACCTTTTGCTCATCGTACTGTGCTCAACATTGTATCCAGTCCAGCCAGGAGGAAGGGGCGGAGCAGCAGCTGCAACTTGGCATGGCGCAGGCAGTTCCTCGCAAGTACGAGAGTTTCCTGGAGGTTTTCTGCGAGAAGGAAGCTGACCGGCTGCCGCCCCACAGACCTTACGATTGCGCGATCGACCTGTTGCCGGGGGCGCAGCTGCCGACTGCGAAGCTGTATTCCATGTCTGAGGACGAGATGCAAGAACTCAGGGAGTTCATAGAGCATAATTTGAAGCGTGGATTCATCCGGGAGTCCAAAGCAGTGGGGGGCAGTCCTGTGTTTTTTGTAAAGAAGAAAGACACGCCCCAGAAAAGACTCATTGTGGATTTCAGGGCCATAAATTCCATGACCAAGCCCAAGGCCTTCCCCATGCCCAAGATTGATGACCTCCTAGCGACCGTGCGGAAGGGGAAGATCTTCACCAAGTTGGATCTGCGTGGAGCGTATAATCTCATCCGTATCCGGGAGGGCGATGAGTGGAAGACGGCCATGTTCACGCCTCTGGGCACGTATGAATACAGAGTTATGCCGTTTGGTCTCCAAAATGGATCTCACGTCTTCCAAGCCTTTATGCATCACGTGCTGGCGGGACTCCTCTACAAGAAGTGTGTGTGTTTCCTCGACGACATCCTGATCTTTTCGGAATCGCAGGAGGCTCATGAGAGAGACGTGAAGGAGGTCCTGCAGAGACTGCGAGAACACAGGCTCTACGCCAAGTTGGAGAAATGCCAGTTTGATGTGACGGAGGTGGATTTCCTCGGCTACAAGCTGTCTGACAAGGGGCTGGCCATGGACAGCGTCAAGGTCCGCGCCGTGTTAGACTGGAAGAGCCCACGCAATCGGAAGGAGGTCCAGAAATTTGTCGGGTTCGCCAATTTCTACCGCAAATTCATCAGGGGTTTTGCAAAGGAGACAGCAGCAATCACGGACACCCTCAGTTCCAAAAAGAAGAAGTTCGCTTGGACGGAACAGGCAGAGCGCTCTTTTAGGAAGCTTAAAAGCCTCTTCGCTTCCGAGGAGCAGCTGCTGCACGTGAATCCGGGCAGACCCATGCGAGTAGAGACCGACGCCTCAGACAGAGCGGTGGGAGCCGTACTCCTGCAAGAAGATTCCCAAGGAGATTGGAGACCCTTTGCCTTTTACTCCCGAAAGCTCAGCAAGGCGGAGCAAAACTACACCATATGGGACAGAGAGCTGTTGGCCATCCACGCTGCCTTCAAAGCATGGCGACACTTCCTCATAGGTGCCAAGCACACAGTGCAGGTCCGCACAGATCACAAGAACTTAGAGTATTGGCGCACGGCGAAGCTCCAGAGCCAAAGACACATGCGCTGGGCTGAATTCTTCGCGGATTTCGACTTCAGGATAGAATACATCCCGGGAGACTCCAACGTTATAGCCGACGCGCTCTCCAGGAAACCGCAATATCTCGAGGAAGCAGCGCCAGTGGCAGCCAAGCACATTTTCGCACCGCAGGCGTGGACGTGCGCTACCATCGCAGTCGACCTGGACGCGGTGCGACGTGCGTTGCAAGTAGATCGATTTGCACAATCCAAGATGGAGGCGCTGCGCAGGGGTTCGCAGAGAGAAGATGAGTTCCAATTACGCGACGGGCTGTTAACTCACAAAGGTGCCCTCTATGTACCGGGCGAAGAGCTCCGCGCGAGGGTTCTGCAGCAGTTGCACGACGCCCCCAGTGCGGGCCACTTCGGCAAGGAGAAGACAATAGAACTGGTGGCCAGGGACTTTTGGTGGCCCCAGATGCGGGGAGAGATAGCGGATTACGTCGCCAGGTGTGACACTTGTCAGAGGTCCAAGCCAGTGCACCAGAAGCCAGCGGGGTTACTGGAACCGCTGGAGACGCCACAGCAACCGTGGGAGAGGGTGGCGCTGGACTTCGTCACTGACCTGCCCAGCTCCAGAGGCAAGACGGCGGTGCTGGTGGTGGTGGACTTGTTCACCAAGATGGCGCACTTCATTCCTTGCGCGAAGGTGGCGACGGCGGAACAGACCGCCAAACTCTTCATCGATCACGTGTTCAAGGTGCATGGGCTGCCACAATCCGTCCTGTCCGACAGGGGGCGCCAATTTGTTTCTACTTTCTGGCGGAAGCTTCTAGGTATCCTGCATGTCAAGATCAACCTAACGTTGGCAAGGCATCCGCAGACCAACGGCCAAGCAGAGAGAGTCAACGCGATCATGCAGCAGTACCTGAGATGTTACGCCAATCAGCGCCCGGCGGCGTGGGTGGACTACCTGCCGATGGCGGAGTTTGCCTACAACAACACAAAGCACGCGTCGACGGGGGTGACGCCGTTCTTCGCGAACAATGGTCGTCATCCCAGAACCTTCCCGGGGTTCGTAACACCGGGAGAGGGGGTGACGCAAGAAGCCGACCAGTTCGCAGCAGAACTGCAAGAGGTGCACGAGGAGCTGCGGAGACATTTGGAGCTAGCCAAACAAGCATATAAGGTGCAGGCAGACAAAAACAGGAGAGTGGGAGAGGAAATCCAGGTGGGGGACTGGGTATGGTTAGCGGCCCAAGCGATGCCAGCCAGGTCGTTGGCTAAGAAGAAGCTGGGACACAGGCAGCTAGGGCCATACCAGGTGGAGGCTAGGATCAACCCTGTAGCTTTTCGACTAGCTCTCCCCGAAGGTTCCAGAGTGCACCCGGTCTTTCATAGGTCGGTGCTCACTCCCTACAAGACCCCGCACAGGTTTCAGGAGTCTGAAACAGTACCGCACGCACGCACTCAGTCACCCGAGAGGGAGGGGGCGCCCAGGGCCGAACCGCTCAACGAGGTCACTGAGATCCTGGACTCGAGATGGGGGGGTAGAGGGAGTAGAATACCTTCTAGCCAGAGAGGGTACCCCGGCCAGTGCCAACATTTGGGTGCCGGACTACGCTTTAGACGAACCTCTTCTGAAAGACGAGTTCCATGCACTTTTCCCACATAGACCCATGCCAGCCGAGTATTTTGATGACTGGCTCTTTACGCCCACACTTTCAGACAGTACTTTCAGGGGCTTTTCTTCCGCCGAGGAGAGAACGCCAGACTCAAGCCCGCCCAGGGGATTGTGTTCGGGGGTAGACACAGAACCCTCTTACTGGTGGGACGAGCAACCAGAGGACGACTGGCGCAAGAAATGGCTGACGGGGCCTTGGCAGGCAGCACCAGACGAAGTGGCAATGGAAGAGGGAGCCGAGAACACCTTGGGTGAAGAACCCGCATTCGAACACACATACACCGAGCTGCTAGCAGAGGACATTGAAGCAAACGAACTGTATCCTGCATCTACCTCCGAGGAGCTGCGGCTCCCACGACCTGCCTCCGAGGGCCGGGAGGGGGGAAGGGGGGGCTTCAAGGGGGGGATGGATGTCAGGGGTTCAGGGAGAGAGGCGCAGATGAGGGAGGAGACAGAGAGTGAGGGGGAAGGATTCCAGAGTGACGAGGAAGAGGATGACAATGACCCAAGATTGTCCATGAGTCCGTCCAGTGAATCGGAGGACTCCCAAAAGGGAGCCCCTCTGGCCAAGCCAAGGGAAGCTAGAGGGGGAAGCAGTCAGGAGCAGGGAAACGAAGGGGGAACCCCCAGTGGGAGTTGGAGAGCGAGACCGGCTGCTCCGCTGGAACGGAGTGAGGGGGGAGGAGTGACCAGTGTGTCAGAAGGAGCAGAACAGGAAGCAGAGAGGGAAAGGAGATCAGGGCAAAACGTCCTGCCGGAAGGGGAGGAAAGTAGTATCGAGGGCAGTGTAACTGTCGAAGGGAAGGTCAGGAGCAACGTACGCGCGCCAAGTTCAAAATGGGAGGCGCGCGGAAATGAAGAGAGTCCTGGGGAGGAGCCTGGTCCCAAAGCCCGAAGGAGGGGGGAGGAGGCGGAGAGGATTCAGCCTCTGGAGAGTCCCGAAGGGAGAGAACACCGGGGGGCAGAAAGACCCTGCGGAAAAGGAAAGAGAGAAAGAGGTGGACCAGTACAAGCCTCTTAAACTGGTGTAGAGGGGGGACCGACTCAGAGGGGACTTCAGCGGTCTAAGGGTAACAGACGTAGAGTCACGGAGCTCGGATGCAAAGCTAATAATGTTCTTCAATAAAAGCTTTTGTACATAAGCTGGAGTGGACTTTGGTCTCTTGTGAGCTGGGACCACGGGTGACTCTGACATGTATGATTATATCTTTTCCTTCAACTCTCGGGGGGGGGGGTTGTTACTTGTCTGAAGAATTTTGTTTTTTAAGTCTAAGGACTTGAAAGATACGAGACAGTCTGCTGGCCAGCTATTTTGTTTGGCTACCTTAGAGTTTACTCTACAGGCTTTTTCTATTTTTTGTGTTACCTCTGATTCCTCAAGTTCTAACCAGACAGCGAGTTCTTTGGCTATTTTTCTCTCTATAACTTCCTCTGTCTTCTTCAATAATGCTCTGAATCTCAATGTATTTTATCTTCTCTGCATTTGTAAAATTGCCAGAGTCCCAGATTGCTTCTTGTTGTTTCCTCAAATCCACTGTTTCCTCTCGTATTTTATTACATGCACTTTATCGCTGTATTTTTTTCTGCCCTTCTTCTAAATTCTGAGATTTCTCTTTAAGGTCATGCACGGTTTTTATTAATTCGGAATTTTCTTGTACCAAATTGTGTACCTGATCTGATAAATCCGCTGTAATTTTAACATTTTCATCTAATTTAACCTTCATTGACATAAAATTATCCTCTACTATTTTAGCATTTTCATTTACAGTTAAGATCTGCAATGTCTTTTCATAATTCCAATCATAATTCCTTGATATCCACTATTGCATCCAGATCATAAGCAGAGCTTCTCCTTGCTTGTGTGCCTTGTGTAGCTAACGATGCAGTAGGAGGTTTTTTACCAGCCATTGCTGGGAATTTCTTTAGTCTCTTTAAATATGTAGCTCCTACCATACACTTTCTTATTCTCAAATTTATACGTGGTTCAGTCTATAATAAGATACTTCAAATTCATTCACATAAATTCTGAGTAGCAAGGTTAATAATTATAACTTCCAAATTCATTTACAATTTTTACCTGATAAATTTAAAAACTCACTAATTTAAGACTGAATTATATCGTGCAGTTTATCCAGTCAAATAATAATATAATTCCAATAATTGATTAATTAAATGAAACCATACTGCTAATAAAAAGAAAATAGAAGTAGGGGGGCTGGGAAATAAATGAACATAAATAAATAGGGATGCGGGTGGCGTTGTGGGTAAAACCTCAGTGCCTAGGACTTGCTGATCGTAAGGTCGGCGATTCGAATCCCTGCGGCGGGGTGAGCTCCCGTCGTTCGGTCCCAGCTCCTGCCCACCTAGCAGTTCGAAAGCACCCCTAAGTGCAAGTAGATAAATAGGTACCACTTTATAGCGGGAAGCTAAACAGCGTTTCCGTGTGCGGCGCTGGTGCTGGCTCGCCAGCTGCAGCTTCGTCACGCTGGCCATGTGACCCAGAAGTGTCTTCAGACGGCGACAGCTCCCGGCCTCTTGAGTGAGATGAGCGCACAACCCTAGAGTCGGTCACGACTGGCCCGTACGGGCAGGGGTACCTTTAAATAAGTACTAATGCGAAACAGATACTATAAGAGAAGAGAAAAAAATGGGGTGATAAGAAACATAAAGAAAAATTAAAAGGGACAAAGTGGGAAAAAAGACAGGAAAAAGAGAGAAAGAGAGAGAGGGAGAAGAGAAAGAAAGAGGAAGACAAAAAGGAAAAAGTTTTAAGAGAGCGACAAAAAGCTAATGTTCTGTCAGCAGAGAGGAATTTTCAGTTTGAGTGCTGTATCTTCTTTTCTTCACTACGTGTCTCAACTCCGTCAGATCTTGCTGTTGAGTGAGTGCGCAGCCTTTACCTCTAGAATGAAATTTTAGTCCAGCTGAAACCGATGACAGCCAATCAACTGACAGCACATTACTGCTGAGTCTTTCTGACCCAGCACTTCCATAGAAAGTATTGCAGGCTGATTGCATAAGCCAGTTGCATCAGCTAGCAAACTCAAGCCTGCAGACTTACTATCTCTCACATTGGTCCTAGAACAATGCAGCAGTATGATTGGTCCACAGGAGCCACCCAATCCAGCTCCAGGTGGAAGTGAATCCACAACCTGATTGGCCTACAGGAGAATCCCGGAATTAGCCAATCACATGCGGCCCATTGTGCAAATAATGTATATAAAGCAGATATTGTGGGGGAAGTTTCATTCCTCGCTAATATGAGCTGAATAAAGAGCATGAAATCCACACTCAACTCCGAGTATATTTCACTTGCCTAGATGGAGGATATGGAAGGGCATGTGTAGAAACTGGCCTGCTGTACAGAGGTAACATTTACATTAGCTGCCCTACTCACTTTTGCCTCTGCCCCCACCTACCACCAGCATGTGGTGCTCAGAAGGTTGCCCAGAATGGAATGAGGTAATTGGGTTGGGAAAAAAGATTTTCCACCCCTGAATTGGCATTTCCTTGTAGGGAAAGGCAATGCAGCGCCCCCCCCCCCAAGTTCATTTTGTGTGTCCCTTTCCCAATCCACCCTGTCCACACTAAACCTACCTTTTTGCAAGATCCAAGAGATTGCTTTGATCCTGTTATCAGCCCCCACTCTTACAAGCTGATGCAATTTGAAACAAAACACTGCAGTGTAGATAAAAAAGTTTTAATGCCACTGCCGTTTGGCCCCCTTCTAACCAGTAGTGCGCACACTAGGAGAAAGAAACCCTTGAGCACCTGCCTTCATTGCATGCCTGCATGATGTGAGTACACAGAGGACAGTTAACTGGACAGAGGACAGTTAAGATCTGCAGCCTTGGTGGTTCCACATTCAGCAGTGCAGTCAATGTTCTCTAGATGTTGGGAACTCTTCATTGGCTGCAGCAGAGGCATTTGGCACAGGGGAAGAGGCTGGTTTGGAGGGTCAGCATAGCTCAGTGGTAGAGCCTTACATGCAGAAGTTTCCAGGTTCAATCCTCAGAATCTCCAAGTAGGAATAAGAAAGACAGACCACTGCCTGAAACCCTTGAGAGCTGCCACTCAGCATAGACAATATGGAGCTAGATGGACCAATGGCCTGGCTGTAAGGCAGATTCCTATGTCCCTTTACTCCAAGTATGGGGAAACTTGGGCCCTCCAGATGTGGTTGTGTTACAGCTCCCATCATGACCAGAGATTATGGGAGTTGTAGTTCAGCAACACCTGGAATGAGAAAAGCTCTCATCTCCACAACTGCTATATTCCCATTATCCATTTTCACTCTCTTACCCTCTTTAGCCAACTTAAGAAGCAGCAAGTTTGTTAGTTGAAATGCTCCCATTGCCCTGTCATGTCCTCATCCCCATCCCTATTTAAAAGCTCACAAGTAACCCTCAAGGTCAAATCCTGGGACCCAGTGGCAGTCCAAACCATTTTGCTGTCTGGGGCGAAAGACAAGATGGCAGTCTCTCTCTTGTTCGATAGGCAGAATCTGACCAGGCTTTGAATCTTAAATCATAACTGGGCAATGTCTTCCAGCACACTTGAGCTGACTTGGAGAACTCAAGGCAGGCTGTGTGACACAGACAAGCTAGTGCTCCCTGTGAGGTTTTTGACCAGCTTCTGCCCATCTGAAGCTGAAGCTGATACAGGCTCGTCTTCTCTGGAGCCCAAACAGAGCGTCGTCACACACAGCGGAAGATAAGCAGTATGTGCCACATTCTTAACTTTATTTACACTTCTATGCTGAGAGAATACAAACATGCATCTTTCCTCTGCGAGAGCAGAGAAGCAACTTCCTCTCGGAAACAAAGAACGCCGAGAGAACAGTGGAAAACAGGAAACCAGTGAACGTCACATCCAGTCGCCCATTCCCGTGGGAACCCAACAGTACTCTGACTGTGGAATGCAAAACAATGTCCCGTGACAAGCATTTCGCTGCACAGTGAAGGAAGCAGAAACCAACATCCTCCCCCTTTCTGTGAACATCACTGGGCAGCGTGTTTGTACAATGTCAGTACAAACCCAACTTCTGCACATAGGTACAGTGTTGATCCCTTGATACAATCTTGGACAATACATCAGCAGGAATTTCATTACCTGGCATATAGGACACCGTTACGAGTCCCTTCTGAATACGTTCCCTAGCATGTTGCAACTTCAATTGCAAATGCTTCGTGCTTTGCTTACAACCTTCAGAATTCAGCAAAGCCAAACATGCTTTGTTGTCCTGGTAAACCTGGATTGGACATTTGACAGGAATTTTCATGTCTTTGCACAATTGTAACAGCCATTCACAATCTTTAAGTGAATAAGACAGTGCATTCAGTTCAGCTTCACAAGTACTTAAGCTAACTGTTGTTTGCTTCTTGCATGACCAATCAAATAGACCCTGATTGTACATGTAGCAAACTCCAGACGTACTTTTCCTGTCTGTAGTGTCTGCACCAAAACTTGCATCTGCAAATATCTCAAGACCACCAGACTTCTGATTATTAAACCTCAGTCTGTAATGCATAGTGCCTTTCAAATAGCGTGCTAGGCGTTTCAGAGCTTTCCAATCCTTAACAGTAGGATTGTTGACTTGTCTGCTTAGCAAATTACAGCTAACAGCAATGTCAGGTCTTGAACATCTGGCAATGAAGTTTAGTTTGCCTAGCACACTTCTGTACAGTGTAGTGTCAGAAAATGCTTCTTCAGTGTCATCTACCTGATAACCTGTTGTCATCGGTGTGTCTACAGGGTTAGCATCCATCAGGTTTAGTTTGCTTAACACATCAGCAATTTTCCGTGACTGGTGGACTTCCGGAGGCGGCGCGTCCGCAGAAACGGGTCGTCCGCTACGGCTCCGCAGAAACGGGTCGTCCGCTACGGCGCAGTGGAGACCCACATCGGAAAACCACAGGCAGCGTAAGCCTGTGGCCGTGGGACTCGGCGGGCACCAGGAGCGCCCCCCGAAACGTAGAAGGGACCCCGTAAGAGGTCCCAGAACGTGTAAGGGTTGGCGCGGTGCTGTGAGTCAATCGCTCTTTCTGTGGAGTGAAGCCGCGTAGCTGCTGTTGGTGAGCGCTGTCCTCTTTTCCTGGAAACATTCGGCTTGAAACCAACAACTCGTGAGTAAGAAAAGAAAGAAAGATTTGGAGGATAAATTTTTGCTAATTCGGCTAAAAGCGAGAGACGAAACCAGGAAGTCCGTCTCTTGCCACTGCTTAAGATTTAAAACAAAGACTTTGATGTTTGGAGCCTTTGAAGAGGTGTTAAAAGGCAATCAACTCTCACATCTATTCAAGTTGCTTTAGGACTTAACCCTTTAAAAGCCATATTTTAAAATATGAACTGTGTTTTACCTGCCCTGCTGGATTTACAAATTGACAAAGAATCCCAGGCAGTCGGACTGCCTAGATAACAGAACTGTCAGATTGCAAGATCTTGACACTTTGTTGCTGGAGTTATTACTAGCTGAGCTTTAGTGGAACTGTTACATTGAATTGCTACATCCTGCACTTATTGAGACATTGTTATATTCTGAGACCAACTCTGCCAAACACAACTAAGTTGAAGGTCTTTAGGAAATTAAAGGCTGTTTGGACATTGTTTTTAAAGTATTGAAGTTTGGAAAAATTTAAATAATTGATATTAATAACTTGACTTCTTCCCTACAATATAAGTGGGCTCCCTCTAGAGGACTTTGGATTTACAACCATATGTGACTTTCCTTTTGGTTTCCTTTCCTCCTACTTGGTTGTTTACTTTATGGGCTTGTGGATTCTCATGGGAACATATTCAATTTGACCTTGATTAGCAGACAGAAGTGGAATGAGCGGCACTGGGAGACAAACAAGAGCGGCTAGAGGAAAAAGGCAAACAACTTTGAATTTACTTTCACAGCCGCGTAGATCATCTGTTCCTGATGTTTTGGAACTAGAAGAAAGTGAGCATCTGTTGGGAGAAGATATGGCATCAGGTGGATCTGCTTCAGTATTAGACAAAATACTTGAAAAATTGGAAGGCCTAGACAAAAAAGTGGATGAACAAACGGCAAAGATTGATCAGACCAGAGATTGTGTTAACAAGTTAACTGAACAATTTACTTTGAACGCTCAAGCAATTGGCAACTTATCTGAATCCACTGTAGAAAATCGGAAACTGGCAGAGGAAGCCATCCAGAAAACTGCAGCACTGGAGCAGGAGGTAAGACCACTGCATAAGCAGGTTGGGGAACAACAGGCCTATCTGTCTATGATTGAACTTCGGGCCCGGGAAAATAACTTAAAATTGAGGTTTATACCAGAACTTGAACCCGAACAAGGGAACTTAATTGAGTTTTTAACAAAAGAATTTCCCAAGTGGTGGCCTTTGGAGGAGGAAAAATACTTTAAAATCGTGACTGCTTTTAGGCTTGGGAAATTTACAAGGAAGGACAAGCCCAGAGACTGTTTGATTATCTTGAGATCCAAGGAGGAAAGGGACAAAATACTAGGACTACATTACAGAAAGTCACTTGAAATTTTGGACAAAAGAGCAGAGATTTACAAGGATATTCCTAAACAACTTTTGGACCTTAGATCCACCTACCTTGAACTAGTAAGGCTGTTGAGGAGCAACTTAATTATCTTTAGGTGGGAATTTCCACAAGGACTATCTTTTACGTTCAGAGGGAAGAAGGTGAAAATTAAAACAGCTGAAGACAGAGATAAATTCTTGAATACCTACGGAGAGGACCTTCAGAAAGGGATTGAAAGACCTTCAGGGGCTGGACCACAGTCTTTACCTACACCTACACCTGAGGGGTCTGAAGACCAGGACAAAAAGATACCACCACCAGGACAATAACAGATTTGACCAGGATGTCTCTGCAACTTCTGAGTTGGAACATAAATGGCGCCAACATCCCGGAGAAAAGGAGAAGGATATTCCACATTTTGAAAAAAGAACAATTGGACATTATTTGTTTGCAAGAAACACACGTGACTAGGCTACATAGAAAAGTGTTAATAAATAAAAGATTAGGCCAAGAATTTATCTCTTCGGATCGAGTAAAGAAAAGAGGTGTGGTGATATATGCAAAAGAGAGCCTGTCACCAAAATTTCTATTTAAAGATGAACAAGGACGAATTCTGGCAATTGAGATCCAGACTCAATTCTGGCAATTGAGATCCAGACGAATTCTGGCAATTGAGATCCAGAAAAGTTTTTGATATTAGGAATTTATGCGCCAAATGAGGGAAAATCGGAATTTTATAAGAAGCTGCATGAGATAATGCTGGACTATCTGAACTATGATAACATCATTATGATGGGAGATATGAACGGGGTGGTATCAACTAACATGGATAAATCGCACAGCCCAAACGTAACAAAAGAAGGCAGACTACCCAAAACATTTTTTGAATTGACCGACAACATGGACTTGATTGACATCTGGAGAACAAAGAACCCTCTAGGAAGAGAAGGAACATTCTTTTCTGAAGCCCAACTGACATGGACAAGAATCGACCAAATTTGGACAACTAGAGGCCTGGCACCCAAGATAAAAAAAGTGGAAATCTGCCCAAAGACCTGCTCCGACCATAACACTGTAAAGATGGATATGAGACTAACTCCAACCGGCTCCTTTAGATGGAGGATGAATGACAATTTGTTTAGAGATCAGGAGATTATTAAAAAGGCCCAAAAAGCGACTTCCGGGTTGGCGCCATCGCCGAATGGCGGACTCCCTCCGAGCTCCGGAGGGAGCCTGCTCGGCAGGGGCTGGGTCCTGCCGCGCCGGCGACGCGGGGACCCTCAAAAACCATGGGCGCTGAAACCCATGGACATGGTGACTCGGCTGGCACCTTTTGCGCCCCCCCGACCCGCGAAGGAGCCTTTTTAAAGGCTGCGGAACGGGTGACAGGGGGGGTGCTTTGAGTCCTCCGCTTCCCCTGCCGAGCGAAGCCGCATGCCATTCGACGGAGAGCGCTGACTTCTTCTATTGAAAATTTGGACTTAAAAGAATAACCCGTGAGTAATTGGAACCTGGACTAAAAAGGGGGATAATTTTTTTAAAAAAAATTCGAAGCGAGCGGGGGAGGCGCAAAAAGGAAGTCAGCCCCCCCCCCCCCCCGTCGTAGAGGAGTTAAAGTAAAGGATTTGACAACTAAGATCGAGCGCAACCCTATTTTGACAAAGTTACTAACTTCGCGATGGAAAATTATAAGACTGAGCTGGAGGAGAAAAGTGGAATTGAATTAAAAAGCAACCCCCCCCCCCGGAATCCTGGGAGCGATTTGTGAGAGCGCCGGGAGAAGAGAAAGAGAGGTTTTGACAGCTGTCAAAGAGCTGTCAAAGCGGAAGAACAAAAATGAGAACTTTGTTACGAGGACTTTGCCGGTTACATTTGTTACAAATTGGATTTAAATTGTTTAAAACAAGGAATAACAAGTTATTTTGACTGGTGGGCGTGATCTGGAAGGGAATTGTTATTGCAATCCATCTAGAGGAGCTGAGGGATATTACAAGTATTGTTGGCTTGGAATTTGAATAGAACTTTTTATCTCCTGGGAAACTGCAGAAATGGAACACTATTTTGTCTACAGAGGTCTACACACTAAAGGAGACAATAGATTTATCTATTGAAGAAAGGAAGGGACTTGGCATAATGTTTTGTTCCTGAATAACAGAGCCTCTGCAAAGGAATTAGAAGTTTTTGGAATTAGAACATTTGTGCAGCAGAGCAGGAAAAAAAAAAAAAAGGAGGAGAGAGATCAACAAGAACAACAAGAATTGGATAAAGTTGGAAGTGGGAACATTTGGGACATCCAGATTTGAAAGGTCTAAAGAAATAAAATTGGAGTTTTTACTCCTAAATATAAAGATCTGGATGGAAGAAATGGGCCTTTTTGAGATAGACTCCTTCCAAGATTGGACATTCGAAATTAAAGATGACTGGTAAAGGACTATGGCCTAGATAGATGTGGGAGCTCCAGGAAGACATCAGACATTGATGAACATTGGGAACGCAACCGGGAAAGGGGGGAGGGAAATTTGGAATCCAAAGGGCGTAAAATTATATTTGATTATCTTAATTATATTTTATAATTTTATTGTGATGGGATAATGAGCTGCTTGTGCGTAAAAGCTTGATCCCTCTGGGGTTTGGCTGGTCATCCAAACCGAGGCACTAACGGAGCCCCCAAAGCATGACTCCGTCAGTCGCTGGTAGAATCTGACAGTGGGCGTCTACGGAATTTACGCCAACATAAAAGCTGTTTGACGGACATGCGCCTTCGTGACTCTCTGCGTGACAGTTTCCGGCGAAGGGTGGGAGTTCCCAACGGGGGTCCCGTTACCTCTCCACTACTCTCACTGGAAGCATCCCAGAGCCTCCCCTCCGCTGTGACTCCTGCACTCCCCCTGCTGGTTCCCTCTTCTGCTGCAGATTCTCTCCTATTCTCCTGGAGCCTGTCCACCACCTGTCTCTCCGATGGCAGTTCCCTGACATCCACCTCCCCCCCAGGGCCCCCTTCACCCCCTCCCGCCTCCTCTCCCACTGGCGGTGAGGGCGGAAAGCCCCTGAAGGAACTCTCCTCGTCGTCCAAGGATTCTAACACTTCTAGCCACGGCGTACCGTCTCTCTCCCCGTCTTCCTCTTCTTCGTCGGAGTCGGCTTCTTCACCCACCCCTGACTCTGGGAACCCTTCAAACTCTCCTTCCTCATCGGTGGTCCCAAAGTGTTCCCTTCTAAATCGTGCCACGGGTTGCGGTTTTCTTGGGAAACGCTGATGAAATGTTTCTATTAAAACCTCGTCATTGACTACCTCTGCTGGTACCCAAGTGTTTTCCGACTCTACTTCCCCCTCCCATTCTACCAGATATTCCACCTGATTCCCCTTCCACCTGAAATCAATGATTCCTGCCACGTTCATGTCGCGCTCTCTCTCTTCTATCACGGGCATTTGGGTGGCCTCTCTCTCACGCTCCCCCCACTCACGTCCCTCTCGGTACGGCGACAGTAATGACCTGTGAAATACTGGGTGTAATTTCATGTGACTGGGCAGCCTGAGTTTGAATGCCACTGGGTTGACCTGCTGTATGACCTCAAAGGGTCCCAATCTTTTGGGCCTCAATTTCTTACTCCCGCCCTTGAACGGTAGCCCTTGGGTGGACAACCACACCCGGTCCCCCACCCTTATAGTTTCACCTTCCCTCCTATTTCTGTCTGCTTGCTTCTTATATTCTTCCTTGGCTTTCTCTAAGTTAAGTTGAAGCTGACGGTGGATCGCCTCCATCTCTTCAAAAAAATATTCCGCCGCCGGCACGCTCCACCTCTCCCCTCCCTCTCCTGGGAATGCCCGGGGGTGACACCCATAATTTGCCAGGAAGGGACTCATCCCTGTGGACACGTTCTCCGCGTTGTTGTAGGCAAATTCTGCTAGAGGTAACTTATCCACCCAATCATTTTCTCTGTCTTTTACATAACACCTCAGGTATTGTTGTAAAATCCCATTTGCCCTTTCCGCTTGCCCATTGGTTTCTGGGTGCCGGGCAGTTGAGAAATTGAGTTCTACGTGCAGTAAGCTCATAAGTTTCCTCCAGAACCTGGAAGTAAATTGTTTCCCTCTGTCGCTCAAAACCCTCAAGGGGGCGCCATGCAACTTAAAAATATGTTCTACAAACAACTTGGCGGTTTCCTCCGCTGTGACTGCATGTGAACAAGCTATAAAATGACACATCTTGGTTAATTGATCTACCACCACCATGACAGCTGTTTTGCCTTTGGATTTTGGCAGGTCCGTCATAAAATCTATGGATACTGCCTCCCATGGCCTTTCGGGCGTGGGTAAGGGTTGTAATAGCCCCGCTGGCGCCACCCTCTCTCCTTTCGCTCGCTGGCACCTGTCGCAACCCCTGACATATTCCCGTACGTCCTCCCTCACCTTGGGCCACCAAAACTCCCTGGTAACCAACCACATGGTTTTGTGCTGTCCAAAATGTCCCGCTGTGGGGCTGTCATGCAACTGCTTGAGTACTCTGCCCCTCAGTTCCCCGTCGGGTATGTACAGTGCCCCTTTGTAATACAACGCCCCGTTCTTTTCTTCGAACCCCCCTGTGTTCTCCTCTGTCCTCCGGAGCTCTCTGAGTTTCTCTTGGGCGTATTCATCGTTCTCCGTACCCTCTATCAGTTCCCTCTGCCCCACCAATGCCGCCCCACACACCCAGCGGTCTTCAGGGATTACATGCCTTGCCTCAGGCACTCCCTCCCCCTCTAAGTACTCAGGTTTCCTGGAAAGAGCGTCCGCCCTCACGTTCTCGGAGCCGGGCACGTAACGAATCTCAAAGTGGAATTTGGAGAACTCCTGGGCCCATCTCACTTGTCTCTGGTTCAGCACTCGGGCTGTTCTCCAGTATTCCAGATTTTTGTGGTCAGTTCGGACTTGAACCTTGTGCTGCGCCCCAATCAGCAAGTGCCGCCATTTCCGGAATGCTTCATGAATGGCGAGCAGTTCTCGGTCGTACACTGTGTAGTTCCTCTCGGATTTGTTCAACTTCCGCGAGAAGAATGCACACGGTCTCCATTCAGACGTATCTTTTCCCGGCTGGAGAAGAACGGCCCCCACCGCTCGGTCTGACGCGTCAGTCTCCACTCTCATTGGTTGTTGTAGATCCACGTGCCAAAGTTGCTCTTCCGACGCAAACGCCTGCTTTAAGCGTTCGAACGCCCTCTGCGCTTCTCCCGTCCAAACAAATTTCTTTTTGCTACTAAGACAATCCGTGATGGGCGCTGTTAAATGGGCAAAGTTTTTGATGAACTTCCTATAGAAGTTTCCGAAGCCCAGGAACCTTTGCACGTCCTTCTTGGTCTTTGGTGTTTTCCATTCCAGTACCGCTTGAACCTTGCTGGGATCCATGGCCAATCCCTTGTCAGACAACCGGTACCTAAGGCCAGAAAGGTGGAAATCTGCCCAAAGACCTGCTCCGACCATAATGCAGTAAAGATGGACATGACACTACTACCAACCGGCTCCTTTAGATGGAAGATGAATGACAATTTGTTTAGAGATCAGGAGATCACTAAGAAGGCCCAAAAACTTTTGAAAGACTATTTTGAGATAAATTTGAACACTACGGTGGAAAAAAGAATCATCTGGGACGCAAACAAGGCTGTGATGAGGGGGTTCTTGATACAACAGAATGCTGTAAAGAAAAGGACACAAAATGAGAGGAAAGACAAAATCTTGGAGAAAATTAAAGAATTAGAGAAGAAGTTAAGATCAAATCCGAAGTCACAGCCGACTCTGAGAGAAATTAAACTTCATCAAGCACAATACTCTAAATTGATAAACCAGGAAATAGAGTGGAAGATTAAATTAATGAAACAAAAAACTTTTGAATCGGCGAATAAATGTGGAAAACTGCTAGCTTGGCAGTTGAAGAGGAGACAAAAACTAAATACAGTTACAAATTTAGAGATTGAAGGAAGAAACATTCAGAACCCTGTGGATATTAGAAAGTGCTTCCAGAGATATTTCAAAAAATTATATACTCAAGGGCCACAAGACGAGGTTGAGATTAAACAATTTCTGGGAAAAAATGGACTACCAAAATTGTCACAAGAAAATAGATCAATCCTGAATTGCAAAATAACACGACAAGAGATTGAACAAGCCATTCAGAACATGCAATTGGGCAAATCTCCAGGGCCAGATGGGCTGACCTCCAAGTATTATAAGACATTAAAAGACTATTTGATACAACCACTGATGGAGGTTAGCAATGAAATTATGGAGGGGAAGAGGGCGCCGGAATCGTGGAAGGAAGCCTTTATCACATTGATACCAAAATCGGAAGCTGAAAAGACACAACTTAAGAACTATCGTCCCATCTCTCTCTTAAATGTGGATTACAAAATATTTGCAGACATTTTGGCAAGTAGACTTAAAAAAGTTTTAAATGAAGTAATCCACAAGGACCAGGCAGGCTTTCTCCCAGGTAGACACTTGTTTGCTAATACAAGGAACATTATTGACATCTTGGAACTTTTGCAAACAGATATAAATACAAAAGCAGTGTTAATTTTTATAGATGCGGAGAAGGCCTTTGACAATATCTCCTGGAAATTTATGAAGGGAAATTTAAAAGAAATGGGAGTGGGACGGGGTTTTGAGAATGGGATTGATGCAATATATTCAGAACAAAAGGCTAAATTGATAGTCAACAATGTGGTTACAGAAGAGTTTAAAATCGAAAAAGGAACACGACAAGGCTGCCCTATTTCCCCTTTGCTATTTATTTCGGTTCTGGAGGTGCTCTTGAATATGATTAGAGGGGACCGGTTGGTGGAAGGAATTCAGGTCGGAGCGAAACAATATAAACTTAAAGCTTTTGCAGATGACCTAGTTTTGACCCTGCAGGAGCCAGAATCTAGTACGAAAAGAGTATTACAATTGATTCAAGATTTTGGTCGGGTGGCGGGATTTAAATTAAACAAACAGAAAACCAAGATATTGGGGGAAAAATTGACAGATACAGAGTCAGAACGGTTTCAGAGAGAGACAGAATTAAATGTGGTTAAAAAAGTAAAGTACCTAGGGGTAAACATAACAGCAAAAAATCTGAGTCTATTTAAGGACAACTATGAAAAATGTTGGTCAGAAATCAAGAGAGACTTAGACAGTTGGACAAAATTGAAACTTTCTTTGTTAGGCCGAAATGCTGCTATCAAGATGAATGTATTGCCAAAAATGTTGTTTTTGTTCCAAACACTACAGATTGTGGACAAAACAGAGTGCTTCCGGAAGTGGCAGAGAGACATCTCTAAGTTTGTCTGGCAGGGCAAAAAGCCCAGAATTAAGTTTAAGATATTAACTGATGCGAAAGAAAGAGGGGGCTTTGCCCTGCCAGACCTAAAGTTGTACTATGAGGCCGCAGCTTTCTGCTGGCTAAAAGATTGGCTACTTCTCGAAGACACTGATGTACTGGATCTGGAAGGCTTTAACAATGCTTTTGGTTGGCATGCATACTTATGGTATGTGTCAGGGAACTGCCATCGGAGAGACAGGTGATGGACAGGCTCCAGGAGAATAGGAGAGAATCTGCAGCAGAAGAGGGAACCAGCAGGGGGAGTGCAGGAGTCACAGCGGAGGGGAGGCTCTGGGATGCTTCCAGTGAGAGTAGTGGAGAGGTAACGGGACCCCCGTTGGGAACTCCCACCCTTCGCCGGAAACTGTCACGCAGAGAGTCACGAAGGCGCATGTCCGTCAAACAGCTTTTATGTTGGCGTAAATTCCGTAGACGCCCACTGTCAGATTCTACCAGCGACTGACGGAGTCATGCTTTGGGGGCTCCGTTAGTGCCTCGGTTTGGATGACCAGCCAAACCCCAGAGGGATCAAGCTTTTACGCACAAGCAGCTCATTATCCCATCACAGCAATCTGACAGTCTTTGAAAGCAGCTTGTGCAAGCAGAAGGCATCATGGGCGAACCAGCCGGAACCGGAGGAGCAGGAGCTGGAGCTGGAGCAGGTCCAAGCCTGGAAGAAAGGTACAGGGCGTTGGAGGTCCAGCTGGCGCTGCAAACGGCGAGGCTCGAGGAGAGGAGGGCTCAACATGCAGATAAGGGGAAGACCACCCCACTTGCCAGACGGGTGCCTGGACTGGTGCAGAAATTTGGGGGGGCTCCCCGGAACTATCAAGCCTTTAGGACAGAGATGCAATATGCTCTCAATCTACTGTTTGATGACTTCCCCGACGAGAACTCTAGAGTGGCGTACGTGATTGGCCATCTAGAGGGAGGGGCGAAGGACTGGGTTCGGCCCCTGATGGCAGCCGATAATGAAATCTTAAAGGACACAATGAAGTTTTTTCGCGCCATGGACTTGATGTTTTCCAGCGAGATCGAGCAGGGAGTGGTGCGCAGGCAGTTAATGGCGTGTAAACAGGGGAGCCGATCTGTACGTGAGTACTGGACTGAGTTCACCATGCTGATTCATAGACTTGGGTGGGACCTTGCTAGTGAACCTATTCAAATGCTGTTTGAAGAAGGTCTCTCTCCGGCAGTGAAAGATGAACTTTCCCGGGCGCCTAGGGCGGAGTCTATGGATCAGCTGACTAAATCAGCGCTGTCCATAGGAGCACGCCAGGAGGCTAGAGCTATGGAAAAGCGGGAAGGAAAGGGGGAACGTTGGAAGGACTTCCGCATTCCAGAGATTCCGGAGCAGCCTTTCCCGCCAGCAGAGCCGATGGAACTTGGAACAGCGCGCGCGCGCGCGCGCAGTTTCAAACACCAGTGAAGGGCGGAAGAAGGAGGGAAAGAGCGGCAAGAGATGCTATCTCTGCCAACAGCCAGGTCACTTTGCCAGAGTCTGTCCGCAAAGGAAGGAATGGCAAGGGATGGCGGGAACTGTTGGGGGGAAGGAGGAAGAAGAAATCACGGAGCAAGTAAAAGCCAACGCCTGGTTGCCAACATCAGGGCACAGCAGCCAGGCCAGGGAGTAATGAATGTGCCCACGCCGGAACCTCCAAGACCAGCGCTTGTGATAGAGGTGTTGCTGGAACTGGCAAACGGACACCCACTGAAGATAAAAGCGCTATTGGATTCAGGTAGCTCATGTAATTTCATGAGCAAGGAGTTTGCAGCTGAACACCAGATACAGACTATCCCATTGAGTAAGCCTTTGCAGGTTACCACGATTGATGGGAGGGAGCTGTTGGGAGGAGAAGTGAGCCAACAGACTGTACCAATGATAATGAGGGTGGCACGACACACAGAACTGATAGCGTTTAACGTAGCCACTTTGGGAGGAGCTCCTATTATCTTGGGTATGAGCTGGCTGGCGCTACACGATCCGCTAGTAGGCTGGCATCAGAGAGTGGTTTCCTTTGGATCAGCACATTGCCTAGAACACTGCAAGGAGGGAGAGGCTCAGGCAGGCGCCAGGGCCACTCTAGCAGGGATGGAAGTGATGGACAAGGGGAGGGTGCCACCACAATACGCTGACTTGATTGACGTATTCAGCGAAAAAGAAGCAGATAAACTGCCCCCGCACAGACCCTTTGATTGTCAAATTACCTTACTCCCAGGAGCACAATTGCCAGTGGGCAAGCTGTATGCAATGTCAGACAGTGAGATGCAGGAGTTAAGGGAGTTCATTGACAAGAATCTCAAGCGAGGTTTCATCAGAGAGTCACGAGCGGTGGGGGGCAGCCCAGTGTTCTTTGTGGACAAAAAAAACACGGGCAAGCCCAGGCTTGTATGTGATTTCAGGGCCCTAAATGCAGTGTCAGAACCAGTGACTTTCCCTATGCCTAGAATTGATGACATTCTAACACGGGTGAGAAAAGGGAAAATTTTTACCAAGCTGGACCTTAGGGGGGCATATAACTTGATACGTGTGAGAAAGGGGGATGAGTGGAAGACCACTATGTTCACCCCCTTGGGGGCCTTTGAGTACCTCGTTATGCCTTTCGGATTACAAGCGGGCTCCGCCTGCTTTCAATCATTCATGAATCACGTCCTGGGGCCACTGCTCTACAAGAACTGCGTAGCGTTCTTAGATGACGTCCTGGTGTACTCAGACAATGAGGAGCAGCATGTGCGAGATGTAAGAGAGGTACTGAGCAAGCTGCGAGAAAACCGGCTGTGGGTGAAACTGGAGAAGTGTCAGTTTCATACCAAGGAGGTGGAATTCCTGGGGTACCGGTTGTCTGACAAGGGATTGGCCATGGATCCCAGCAAGGTTCAAGCGGTACTGGAATGGAAAACACCAAAGACCAAGAAGGACGTGCAAAGGTTCCTGGGCTTCGGAAACTTCTATAGGAAGTTCATCAAAAACTTTGCCCATTTAACAGCGCCCATCACGGATTGTCTTAGTAGCAAAAAGAAATTTGTTTGGACGGAAGAAGCGCAGAGGGCGTTCGAACGCTTAAAGCAGGCGTTTGCGTCGGAAGAGCAACTTTGGCACGTGAATCTACAACAACCAATGAGAGTGGAGACTGACGCGTCAGACCGAGCGGTGGGGGCCGTTCTTCTCCAGCCGGGAAAAGATACGTCTGAATGGAGACCGTGTGCATTCTTCTCGCGGAAGTTGAACAAATCCGAGAGGAACTACACAGTATATGACCGAGAACTGCTCGCCATTCATGAAGCATTCCGGAAATGGCGGCACTTGCTGATTGGGGCACAGCACAAGGTTCAAGTCCGAACTGACCACAAAAATCTGGAATACTGGAGAACAGCCCGAGTGCTGAACCAGAGACAAGTGCGATGGGCCCAGGAGTTCTCCAAATTCCACTTTGAGATTCGTTACGTGCCCGGCTCCGAGAACGTGAGGGCAGACGCTCTTTCCAGGAAACCTGAGTACTTAGAGGGGGAGGGAGCGCCTGAGGCAAGGCATGTAATCCCTGAAGACCGCTGGGTGTGTGGGGCGGCATTGGTGGGGCAGAGGGAACTGATAGAGGGTACGGAGAACGATGAATACGCCCAAGAGAAACTCAGAGAGCTCCGGAGGACAGAGGAGAACACAGGGGGGTTCGAAGAAAAGAACGGGGCGTTGTATTACAAAGGGGCACTGTACATACCCGACGGGGAACTGAGGGGCAGAGTACTCAAGCAGTTGCATGACAGCCCCACAGCGGGACATTTTGGACAGCACAAAACCATGTGGTTGGTTACCAGGGAGTTTTGGTGGCCCAAGGTGAGGGAGGACGTACGGGAATATGTCAGGGGTTGCGACAGGTGCCAGCGAGCGAAAGGAGAGAGGGTGGCGCCAGCGGGGCTATTACAACCCTTACCCACGCCCGAAAGGCCATGGGAGGCAGTATCCATAGATTTTATGACGGACCTGCCAAAATCCAAAGGCAAAACAGCTGTCATGGTGGTGGTAGATCAATTAACCAAGATGTGTCATTTTATAGCTTGTTCACATGCAGTCACAGCGGAGGAAACCGCCAAGTTGTTTGTAGAACATATTTTTAAGTTGCATGGCGCCCCCTTGAGGGTTTTGAGCGACAGAGGGAAACAATTTACTTCCAGGTTCTGGAGGAAACTTATGAGCTTACTGCACGTAGAACTCAATTTCTCAACTGCCCGGCACCCAGAAACCAATGGGCAAGCGGAAAGGGCAAATGGGATTTTACAACAATACCTGAGGTGTTATGTAAAAGACAGAGAAAATGATTGGGTGGATAAGTTACCTCTAGCAGAATTTGCCTACAACAACGCGGAGAACGTGTCCACAGGGATGAGTCCCTTTCTGGCAAATTATGGGTGTCACCCCCGGGCATTCCCAGGAGAGGGAGGGGAGAGGTGGAGCGTGCCAGCGGCGGAATATTTTTTTGAAGAGATGTAGGCGATCCACCGTCAGCTTCAACTTAACTTAGAGAAAGCCAAGGAAGAATATAAGAAGCAAGCAGACAGAAATAGGAGGGAAGGTGAAACTATAAGGGTGGGGGACCGGGTGTGGTTGTCCACCCAAGGGCTACCGTTCAAGGGCGGGAGTAAGAAATTGAGGCCCAAAAGATTGGGACCCTTTGAGGTCATACAGCAGGTCAACCCAGTGGCATTCAAACTCAGGCTGCCCAGTCACATGAAATTACACCCAGTATTTCACAGGTCATTACTGTCGCCGTACCGAGAGGGACGTGAGTGGGGGGAGCGTGAGAGAGAGGCCACCCAAACGCCCGTGATAGAAGAGAGAGAGCGCGACATGAACGTGGCAGGAATCATTGATTCCAGGTGGAAGGGGAATCAGGTGGAATATCTGGTAGAATGGGAGGGGGAAGTAGAGTCGGAAAACACTTGGGTACCAGCAGAGGTAGTCAATGACGAGGTTTTAATAGAAACATTTCATCAGCGTTTCCCAAGAAAACCGCAACCCGTGGCACGATTTAGAAGGGAACACTTTGGGACCACCGATGAGGAAGGAGAGTTTGAAGGGTTCCCAGAGTCAGGGGTGGGTGAAGAAGCCGACTCCGACGAAGAAGGGGAAGACGGGGAGAGAGACGGTACGCCGTGGCTAGAAGTGTTAGAATCCTTGGACGACGAGGAGAGTTCCTTCAGGGGCTTTCCGCCCTCACCGCCAGTGGGAGAGGAGGCGGGAGGGGGTGAAGGGGGCCCTGGGGGGGAGGTGGATGTCAGGGAACTGCCATCGGAGAGACAGGTGATGGACAGGCTCCAGGAGAATAGGAGAGAATCTGCAGCAGAAGAGGGAACCAGCAGGGGGAGTGCAGGAGTCACAGCGGAGGGGAGGCTCTGGGATGCTTCCAGTGAGAGTAGTGGAGAGGTAACGGGACCCCCGTTGAGAACTCCCACCCTTCGCCGGAAACTGTCACGCAGAGAGTCACGAAGGCGCATGTCCGTCAAACAGCTTTTATGTTGGCGTAAATTCCGTAGACGCCCACTGTCAGATTCTACCAGCGACTGACGGAGTCATGCTTTGGGGGCTCCGTTAGTGCCTCGGTTTGGATGACCAGCCAAACCCCAGAGGGATCAAGCTTTTACGCACAAGCAGCTCATTATCCCATCACAGTATGACAAGGTTAAGATCAATAAGGCCTTTAAGAACCATATTGTCAGAAAAGCAGTGTTTAATGTCTGGACAAAATATAAAGACTTATTGGAAAACAAAACTCCAAGGTGGCTTTCACCTCTGGAAGCTAAGGCCCGAAAAAGACCCAATATGGCGGCCAAATGGCCAAAATATTGGGAAATGCTAGAAAAAGATGGAGACAATTGGAAATTGCAGAGTTTGGAGAAAATGAAGGATAAAGTGCGAGACTGGTTACACTACGCTCAGATTAAAGAAGTCTTTAAAAATGACAAAAAGTTAGGGTTCCAGGTGGAGAAATCGAAATTGGAAACAGAACTGTTAGAACCTAAGACTAAGGTACTTTCAAGAATGTATAACTTGCTGTTAAAATGGAACACACAAGATGAAATGGTTAAATCGGCTATGATAAAGTGGGCACAGGATATTGGGTATAATATCATGTTTGAGGACTGGGAAAGGTTGTGGACCACTGGGTTGAACTTCACTGCATGTAATGCTTTGAAGGAAAATGTAATGAAAATGATATATAGATGGTACATGACCCCAGTTAAACTTGCCAAAATATACCATTTGTCTGATAACAAATGCTGGAAATGTAAAGGAAATGAAGGAACATTCTTTCACCTCTGGTGGACGTGCCCTAGAGTGAAGGCTTTCTGGGAAATGATATATAATGAGTTGAAAAAGGTATTTAAGTATACCTTCCCTAAGAAACCAGAGGCCTTCCTCCTGGGTATTGTCGGCCAGAGGGTGATAAAGAAGGACAGAACTTTTTTCCTGTATGCAACAACGGCAGCAAGGATACTCATCGCTAAGCATTGGAAAATTCAAGATCTACCCACACTGGAAGAATGGCAGATGCAACTGATAGACTATATGGAACTGGCTGAGATGACCGGCAGAATCCGAGACCTGGGAGAGGAGAAGGTTGAAGAAGACTGGAAGAAATTTAAGATTTATTTACAAAAATACTGTAATTTGGTTGAATGTTAAGAAGGATGCTAGATCATAAATAATTGAGCACCACTAAATTAGATGGAATTAGGATGATAAGTGAGATTGAGGAAAATATAAATCTTTTGGAGAATTATTAGATTATATTTAAATGAGCGGGACATAAGAACGCAAACAAGATGATAAATTGCTGGTAAAAATCTACAATGATGTAAGTGGGAGCGGGAGACGTGAGGGAGTCCAAAGAAGCTATGAAACTATGTTATGATACATGTTATATTGTTTATTTTTTTTTTTTTGCATTTGTATTTAAAAATCTTAATAAATATTAAAAAAAAAAAAGAAATTGAGGGAAGAAATATTCAGAACCCAGTGGAGATCAGAAAGTGTTTCCAGAGATACTTCAAACAATTATATACACAAGGGCCGCAAAACGAATTGGAGATAGAACAATTTTTAAAGAAGAATGGTCTACCAAGGTTGTCTCTGCGAAACAGAACAATCCTGAACTATAAAATAACACAACCAGAGATGGAAGAAGCCATTCAGAACATGCAACTGGGCAAATCTCCAGGGCCAGATGGACTCACCTCCAAATATTATAAGACATTGAAAGACTATCTGATACATCCATTAATGGAGGTTTGTAATGAAATTATGGAAGGGAAGAAGGCACCGGAGTCGTGGAAAGAGGCTTTCATCACATTGATACCCAAATTAGAAACTGAAAAGACACAACTTAAGAACTACCGCCCCATCTCCCTCCTGAATGTGGATTATAAAATATTTGCAGACATTTTAGCAAGTAGATTCAAAAAAGTGTTAAATGAAGTGATTCATAAGGACCAAGCAGGCTTTCTCCCAGGTAGACATTTGTTTGCTAATACAAGGAACATTATTGATATTTTGGAACTCTTGCAAACAAACATCAATACAAACGCAGTGTTGATATTTATAGATGCGGAGAAGGCCTTTGACAACATTTCTTGGAAGTTCATGAAGAAAAACTTGGAAGGAATGGGAGTGGGGCGGGGGTTTCAGAATGGGATAGAGGCAATTTATTCAGAGCAAAAGGCAAAATTGATAGTGAACAATGTGGTGACAGAAGAGTTTAAAATTGAAAAAGGAACACGACAAGGTTGCCCTATATCCCCTTTGTTATTTATATCGGTCCTGGAAGTGCTCTTAAATATGATTAGAGGAGACCGGTTGGTGGAAGGTATTCAGGTCGGAGCGAAACAGTATAAACTTAAAGCATTTGCAGATGACCTAGTATTGACTTTACAGGAGCCAGAGCCTAGTACCAAAAGGGTATTGCAACTGATTTATGAGTTTGGTCGAGTGGCGGGATTTAAACTTAATAAGCAAAAAACCAAGGTTTTGGAAAAAAACTTGACTTCTTTAGAGTCAGAAAGGTTTCAGAAAGAGACAGAATTAAATGTGGTCAAAAAAGTAAGATACCTAGGGGTAAACATAACAGCGAAGAACATGAATTTATACAAAGATAATTATGAAAAATGCTGGTCTGAAATCAAAAGGGATCTAGATGTTTGGTCAAGACTGAAACTTTCCTTGTCAGGACGTATTGCTGCTATTAAGATGAATGTATTGCCAAAAATGCTGTTTTTGTTTCAAACTTTGCAGATTGTGGATAAAATGGAGTGTTTTGGGAGGTGGCAGAGAGATATTTCTAAATTTGTCTGGCAGGGCAAAAAGCCCAGAATTAAGTTTAAGATACTAACTGATGCTAAAGAGAGAGGGGGCTTTGCCCTGCCAGACTTAAAGTTGTATTATGAATCAGCAGCTTTCTGCTGGTTGAAAGATTGGCTACTTCTTGAAAACACTGATGTTTTAGATTTGGAAGGATTTAACAATGTTTTTGGTTGGCATGCATATCTGTGGTATGACAAGGTTAAAATACATAAGGCTTTCAAGAATCATGTCGTCAGAAAAGCAGTGTTCAATGTCTGGTCAAAATATAAAGACTTATTGGAAAATAAGACCCCAAGGTGGTTATCACCAATGGAGGCTAAGGCCCCGAAAAGACTCAATATGGAGGCCAAATGGCCGAAATATTGGGAAATAATAGAAAAAAGATGGAGACAATTGGAGGTTGCAGAGTTTGGAGAAACTAAAGGGGAAAGTGCGAGATTGGCTACATTATGCTCAGATCAAAGAAGCTTTTAAGTCAGATAAAAAGTTAGGATTCCAGGTGGAAAAATCAAAGTTAGAAACAGAACTGTTAGAACCCAGCTCTAAGATACTTTCAAGAATGTATAACTTGCTGCTAAAATGGAATACACAGGATGAAACGGTCAAATCAGCTATGATAAAATGGGCACAGGACATAGGGTACAACATCATGTTTGCTGACTGGGAAAAGTTATGGACCACAGGTTTGAGATTTACGGCATGTAATGCCTTGAAAGAAAACATTATGAAAATGATATATAGGTGGTACATGACTCCAGTCAAGCTTGCAAAGATATACCATTTGTCTGACAATAAATGTTGGAAGTGTAAAGAAGCTGAAGGAACATTCTTTCACCTCTGGTGGACTTGCCCTAGAGTGAAGGCTTTCTGGGAAATGATATATAATGAGCTGAAAAAGGTATTTAAGTATACCTTCCCTAAGAAACCAGAGGCCTTTCTTTTAGGCATTGTCGGCCAGAGTGTGCAAAAGAAGGATCGAACTTTTTTTATGTATGCTACAACAGCAGCAAGGATACTCATCGCCAAATGCTGGAAAACTCAAGATTTGCCCACACTGGAAGAATGGCAGATGCAACTGATGGACTATATGGAACTGGCGGAGATGACTGGCAGAATCCGAGACCTGGGAGAAGAACTGGTGGAGGAGGACTGGAAGAAATTTAAGGACTATCTACAAAAATATTGTAAATTGTATGAATGCTAAGAAAGATGTAAGATTAGCAATAGTTTGGCTCCAACAAATTAGTTATAAGGAATATAAATCTAAATGCAATTGAAAGAAAAGACAAATTTTGGATAAATAGTATGTTATAATTAAGTCTCCAAAAGAGTGATTTAAATTCTAAAATTTGAGATTTAATATTGGAAAATTATATTATATGAATTGAAACAAGTTAATAATTTGCTAGTAAAATCTATGAGTTTAGAATGCAGGAACAAGAGATGTGAGGAAGTCCAAAGATGAGAATGAAAGGTGGATATTGGAAAATACTATGTTATTATGTATGTCTTTTATTGTTTAAACAAATTTAATAAATATCATTATAAAACGAAAAAGAAAAAAAAAATTCCGTGACTGGTGTACTAGAATGTTACCGTTCTTGATCTCTTTCTATTTCCAGAGATAGGTAGTTGTTTACCTCACCAAGATCTTTCATGTCAAAGTGCTCTTTCAGTTGAGCTAGGGCGCTATTGTACTTGTGACATCTTTCCAAAAGAATAAAATATCATCAACATAAAACAAGCAATACAGCTTCTTTTGCCCCTCCTCTTTGACAAATACACATGGATCAGCTTTCCCTTGCTTAAAACCTAGAGAAAACAATACTTCAGTGAGCTTTGTGTGCCAACACCGTGCACTTTGTTTGAGACCATAAAGAGACTTCTTCAGAGCACAAACAAATCCCTGTTTTACCTGTACGCCATCAGGTGGAAGCATATAAAGTGATTCACCTAGAGATCCGTACAAAAATGCTGTATTTACATCGTGGTGACTAACGTGTAGATTCTCCTCTGCAGCAAGCTTGAGCATAAGCCTAATGCTCTCATACCTCACGGTGGGTGAGTAGGTCTCGTGATAGTCTTCACCTGGTACCTGTGAAAAACCTCTGGCTACCAATCTGGCTTTGTGTCTGACTATCTTGCCATTTTGATCAGTCTTCGCTTTGAAGACCCATTTGCTTCCAAGCAGTTTCATTCCTGGAACTACTGGAACTAGCTCCCATGTTTTGTTCCTCTCTAAGGAATCAAGCTCAGCCTTCATGGCATTTAACCATGGCTCAGCATCCTTTGAATCCAAATCCTGGATTTCTTGGAAACTTGAAGGTTCAAATACCTTCTTGGAGCTTTTAACAGCTGCTACTGCTGTCTTAGCAAACTCATCAGCAAATCTCTTTGGAGGTCTGCCTTTTGTGGCTCTTTGTGACCTGCGAATTAGCCGTAAGTCTTCAACACTCTCCTCTTCCTTCTTAGGAGAAAAATGACCTATTGTGAACAATGGTTCCTCCAGTTCTTGATCAGAGCTTTCAGAGGGTCGCATAGAGGCTTTCGCACTCTTGAAATCCTCTGAATCACCCGACTCAGTCTCAGACTCAGAATCAGGACCTTCATCAGTGGGTGTGGGTTGTTGCGGCAGCTGTGGTTGTTGCTGCTGCTGTGGCTGTTGCCTATCCTCAGTCTCATCACTGTCATCAGGATAGCATTGGAAAATTCCCACATTCTCCCCCCACTTGGCATTGTACTCAACACTTCTTGTGAGCCTAATTGTCTTAGAGTCAGTCATCATTATTCTGTAAGAACCTTTCTGATAACCTAGAAAGATACCATGCAATCCACGCTTGCCTAACTTGGAGCTTTGTGGTGTGTGAACCCACATGTCAGAACCAAAAATTCTCATGTGTTTGATGTATGGCTTCTTGCCAAACATCTTCTCATAGGGGGTACAACCAATCGCTGAAGATAACCTGCGATTATAACTGTAAACAAAACAAGAGAGAGATTCGGCCCAATAACTCTCTGGAAGATTGGCATCATGCAGCAAGGTTTTCATACCCTTTAGCAATGTCTGATTTGCCCTCTCGCAAAGTTCATTCTGCCATGGCGAGCGAGGACTAGACAAATCGTGTTGAATTCCTTTCTCAGTCAGAAAAGCTTCAAACTGCTGAGAAGTGAATTCCCCCCCGCGATCAGTGAAAAAAGTCTTTATCTTCTTACCATGCACGTTTTCCAACCAAGCACAGAATTCCTTGAACCTTGGAAAATGCATCAATGAGAACCATGAAGTACCTGTTTCCACCCAAAGAGGGCGATAGTGGACCAACCAAATCAGCATGAACAACCTGGTATGGTTCTGTAGCTTGCCTACTAGACACCTTACCTTTCGCAGCCATTTTCACCTTGTTTGCTGCGCATGCCTTACACTTCATGTGGTACCTGCAGGGTTTAATAGTCATACCTTCAACCAAGGCAGGCATTTTAGATACTGCCTCAAAATGCAAATGACCAAATTTCCTGTGAAAATCATGAATACATTCTGCATGCAAACCTTTGTTAGAACCTGCAGTGCAACAAGTTTCATCCTCCACATCATCATCATTATACAAAACAAACAAACGATCAACATATTCAGCATGCAATACATAATCGTTTTTCTTTGTGATGGTGCACTTCTTGTTCTTGAAGGAAACGTCAATGTTCCGTTCATTCAGCTGCGCAACACTGAGTAGATTGTGTGTGGCATCTGGAACGTAGAGCACATCTTGTATCGATAAGTCCAAACTGTGAAGAACAACAGTTCCGTAGCCTTGACTGGAGATCGTGTGGTCATCCGCCTGGTGAATCGCACCTTCCTGCGGTGTAAAAGACACGAACAGTCGCTTGTCGTTGCATAAATGTCTCGTGGCACCCGAATCCACCACGAAGAAAGATCTAGACGTCTTCTGGACCTTTGCAACCTTTGGAGTGAAGCATGAGACCATTGCCTTGTGCTGCGTTGTCCTGGACACCGGACCTTTGCCTTTGCCTCTTCCACGCGATGAGCTTTCGCTGCGCTGCTCTGTCTTGGCCCTGGGATATCTGCATTCCCTCTTCATATGGCCTAGACATTCTGGGATGACGTCTGTGAAGACTCCCCCTTACCCATGCAGCTAGCACCTCGGCGGTCTGCTTCGTTCTGAATCACGGCAGTAACATGGGCTACTGTGATCTGAGCAGTTGGCTGAACAGCAATCTGAGTGGCAACGGACTCCCAACTTGAACCCAAAGAATGTAGTATCATGAAGGAATACACAGCCTCTGGAAAGGTGAGTCCTCTCTGTTGCAGCTCATGTCTCAGATTCTGCATCTCCATCAGATGTGTATGCACATCTGCACCTTCAGCAAGTGCCATATCATGCAGCTTGGCATAGTAGAACAAAGAAGCACCAGCTTCTGTCCTTAAATGAGAATCTCTCAAAGTGTCCCAAATTTCTCTGGCTTGTGAAGAGAATCAGAACTTACAGGGTTAAACAGTTCTGAGTGATGTCTCACATTCTGAGGCGTGGCTATGTTCCCAGAGGGGAGTGTTTCTCTGTGTGTTTTTTTCCTTTCGCTTTTGCGGCGAGGCAGCAAGATGTGCGCTCTCTCGCCGGGCTGATTTATGATGTTTTTCTACACGATTAAAGACTGTTAGAGATAAGCAAGAACGCTTGCGTGCAGTCTGATTTATTACACACACACTGCAACAGTTTTCTACCGCTGCGACGACTCTGCTACAGGAAGCTGACGGAGAGCTATCCACGGGAGTCCAGTGGGGCACAGGGAAGCGTGCCGGACTCCATCCAAAAGCCACAGGTTATGAGAGGTCAGCCAAGCCTTTGAAACTGTTGCCAAGTCGTGCTGGTGTGTGTGGAAGCCAGCTGAGAGGAAGCTGAAGCCAGCTGGAGTCCTGCCTAACGTTTGAGGCAGCGGAGCTTGCTGGGAGGATCGGATCTCCGAGGACCGGGTGCCAGGAGGAGCTGCTGTTACGTGAGTACGCTCAGCCTCGGGGGAGAAGATGGCAGACAGCCATGAATCGTACGCCGTCCCGTTCGAAAAATTGAACGGAAGAAATTGGGAGGAGTGGAGCAGGAAGCTGAAGGCCTGGCTGGTAGCCAAGGGTCTGTGGGAGGCGGTACTAGGGCCTCCACAACAAGCGGCAGCCGATGCTTCGGCAGCAGATATCGCAACTGCTCATGCTTCGCAGAGAAAAAATCAGAAAGCCCTGGGAGCTATTGTGCTCAGTTTGGAGGGCTCGCAGCTACCTTTGGTAGAGGGGCTGGAGACTGCTCATGAGACCTACCAGGCACTAGAGAGAGTGCACCACAGGACCACAGCTGGGGCAAAAATCCACACTACCAGACGGTCTTATCACGCAACAGACAGAGCTCTTCTGGGGAGACTATCAATGTAAGAGTTCCCCTTGCTTTGGAATCCTTAGCTGCCCATTCATCAGTTATTGGAGCTGGGGGGGCGTCTGAAATAACTGTAAACAGACCTTCTTTTCGCAGAATAGCCTCTGCGTAGACTACCCGGTTCGCGTAATTCTTTTTATTGAGCTTAGGAATCCCACAAGCATCCTGAAGGGCCATCATGACTCTGGCATTAGCCTTCTGCGTCATCTCTGCTGCTTTAAACAAGCTGCGTCTGTGTTTACTGCAGCTTCATTCCAAAAGCACTTTTAAAAGGCACTTTCGGTTTTCAAGCCTCCCAAGCCTCTGCCGAGCAGACGGCTTTAAAAGTTCAAAGTCCAGCCATAAAGCCATTAATTAGGAGCTGGCAGGCTGCCCGGAGCATGAGCACATACCTCTCATCAATCATCTTGATGCACAGAGCAGATAACACCGACCCGTCTCTCTGCCCTTGCTGGCATTCCGATCCTCTGGTTCTTTGTTCCTTTGCCAGGAGCCATTCTTCAGTTTGATTGCGTTTTTCTGGGCCCATAACCAAAAATGTGAGGTTTTTGATCAGCTTCTGCCCATCTGAAGCTGAAGCTGATACAGGCTCGTCTTCTCTGGAGCCCAAACAGAGCGTCGTCACACACAGCGGAAGATAAGCAGTATGTGCCACATTCTTAACTTTATTTACACTTCTATGCTGAGAGAATACAAACATGCATCTTTCCTCTGCAAGAGCAGAGAAGCAACTTCCTCTCGGAAACAAAGAACACTGAGAGGACTTCCGGTCGGCGCCATCGTTTAATGGCGGTTCTAGCCTCGAGCTCCGAGGCAGGACTGCTCCGCAAGTTCGGGTCCGACCCGCTACGGCGAGCGGGGGACCCCTAAAATTACAGGCGCGGAAGCCTGTAAACAAGGAGACTCGGCGGGCACCTTTTGCGCCCCTCGATACTGTAAAGGAGCCTTTTTAAAGGCTCCGGAGCGGCATCGGGGAGAGCGCGGTGCTGAGAGTCGCTACCCAGCTTGTGGAGTGAAGCCGCGTCGCCATGAACGGAGAGCGCCGATTCCTTCCTGAAATAAAGATTTGACTGCAACACCCGTGAGTAAGATTGAGGGACTGAACGGGACACTAAATTTGAAAATTGGCTGAAAACGGGGAAGGCATTAAACAAGGAAGTCTGCCCCCCCGAACTGCATGATTAGCGAAGCAACGAAAATAGCAAGCTGTATTTGAAGGAAAAACCTTTCGCAAACTGTCAAACCTGACATTAGACTTAATATTCCCCCCAATTGGCAGGAGAAGGGGGGAAGATAAAATTGGATATTGTTCCTGCGCGGAAATAATCGTAGAAAAAGACTTTTCACTGCCAAACTCCCCCAGATCGAGCTGCCTGAGCAAGGCACCGGGAAAGGAGAACTGTCAGTCTAAATTGGATACAAAGTAAGGTTTTTTTGGAAACTTAGCTGTTGGACTTTAATAAAGTTGTTGAACTTATGGTTAAACTGAAACATTTGTGGATTTACAGTATCGACTCTTGAACTTTTGGCTCATTGCTCTATGTTTCCCTTGCTTCTTTGTTACTCATTTCCTTTTGGACACAATTGAAAGCTCCCTCTAGAGGGTTTAAAGAGAAACTTTGTACATTGAAAAAAGAAACAGTGGGATTTTCCACTTGCAAGTCTACTCTGTGAGAACGACCTTGAGGCCATGAGTGGCCCTGTGGATGAGATAGTAACTAGACATAAATCAAAACAAGCGCAAGCACAAGCACAGAAGAAAAGGAGCTCAATACCAGATATAACACCAGCTGCACAGGAAAAGACAGTAACAGCTTCTATGGAATCTATGACTCAGGCACTGGTCAAAATAAATCAATCTTTGGAAGCTCTGACAAAACAATCTATAGAACTGACAAAGCAGTCCACAGAAAATTCTAAAAAATTGACAGAATTGACAGCAAGATTGGACTTGAACACGGCAAGCGTATCATCTAACACAAATTCTATAAATAAATTAATTCAAGAAAGTTCTGAAACAAGAAGGATTGCTGAAAGTGCAAAAAAAACTGCAGAGGAAACAAGGGGAAGATTTGAGCCGATCGAAAAAAAAGTAAATGAACATGATGCAACCCTCTCTTTATGGGAACTACAGAGAAAGGAGAAGAATTTAAAACTTAGATTGGTTCCTGAGAGTGAGGGCGACAACCTTGTGGGATTCCTTAAAAACAACTTTGCAGAATTTTGGCATGAGGAATGGGGAGAAGGAGAAGGAGTTGAGATTGAAATAACAACAGCCTTTCGGCTAGGTAGGAGGCAGACAAAGAAACCAAGGGACTGTTTAATCACATTGGGATCCAAGGAACAGAGAGATAAAATATTGAATCTACACTACCAAAAAGCCTTGGTGATCCAAAATTCTCAGGTACAGATTTTTAAAGATATCCCTAAATACATTTTGGAGGTGAGAACCCTCTTTAAAGAATTGGTTGATCTGCTCAAGAAAAACGCCATTCCTTTTAGATGGGAATTTCCACAGGGTTTGTCCTTTAACTTCAAAGGAAAGAAGATTAAAATAAGAACAATCCAAGATAAAGAACAGTTTTTGGGGAGACACCGGGAAGACTTGCAGAAAGGAACTGTAGACGAGGAAGAACCAACTGATATTGCTAATCTGTCATTTGGACTTTTGTTACCACCATCAGAAGAAGAACAGAAACTTGGAGCAGTTGGAGGAACAGGTACTTAGTAACAAAATGTCTCTGCAACTTCTTAGCTGGAACTGTAACGGTTTGAACCTTCCCCGAAAAAGACGCCAAGTCTTTCATATTTTGAAGAGAGAGCAGTTAGACTTAATATGCTTGTTGTATTAGAAACCCTCTCATAACTGCTTTACTTGCGTCCCAGATTGTTCTTTTTTCCACAGTGGTGTTTAAATTTATCTCAAAATAGTCCTTTAAAGTTTTTTGAGCCTTCTTAACAATCTCCTGATCCCTTAATAGGGTGTCATTCATTTTCCATCTAAAGGATCCGGTTATGTTTAGTCTCAGTTCCACTTTCAGTCCATTATGGTCGGAGCAGGTTTTTGGGCAGATTTCCACTTTTCTAGTCTTAGGTGCCAGTCCTCTAGTTATCCATATTTGGTCGATTCGTGTCCATGTCAGATGAGCTTCAGAAAAGAAAGTTCCTTCTTTTCCTAGGGGGTTCTTAACCCTCCATATGTCAATTAAGTCCATGTTGTCAGTCATTTCAAAAAAAGTTTTAGGTAGTCTGCCATCTTTCGTTATGTTGGCACTTTGCGACTTATCCATGTTTACAGATACAACCCCATTCATATCACCCAACATAATGATGTTGTTATAGTCTAAGTAGTCCAGCATAATCTCATGCAGCTTCCTAAAGAATTCCGATTTTCCTTCATTTGGAGCACAGGAAATTATTGATTAATAAGAGACTGGGACAGGAATTTATCTCATCAGACAAAGTGAAGAAAAGAGGAGTGGTGATCTATGCAAAAGAAAAATTGGCTCCAAAAATGATATTTAAAGATGAACAAGGAAGATACCTGGCAATTGAAATACAAATTCAAGGAGAAAAAATTCTGATAGTCGGAGTTTATGCACCAAATGAAGGGAAGGCTGAATTTTTTAAGAAGTTGCATGAGACCTTAATGGACTTTCAGGATTATAAAATCGTATTGATGGGAGATATGAATGGAGTCGTCTCCACAAACATGGATAAAGCACAGAGACAAGTGATTTCAAAGGAGGGGAGACTACCAAAGACTTTTTTTGAAATGACTGAAACTATGGACTTGATTGATATCTGGAGAACAAGGAACCCTCTTGAAAGAGAGGGAACCTTCTTTTCTGAAGCAAAAATGACATGGACAAGAATTGACCAAATTTGGATTACTAGCAGCCTGGCGCCAAGAACCAAAAAAATAGAAATCTGCCCAAAAACCTGCTCCGACCATAACGCTGTAAAGATGGAGATGAAATTAACAACAACTGGATCCTTCAGATGGAGAATGAATGACACCCTATTTAAAGATGAAGAGATTTATAAAAAGGCCCAAAAAACATTGAAAGATTATTTTGAGATAAATTTGAGAACAGACGTGGAGAAAAGAACAATTTGGGATGCTAGCAAAGCCGTCATGCGAGGTTTCCTAATTCAACAGAACTCTATAAAAAGGAAAAGACAAAATCAGAGGAAAGAAATTTTTTTAGGAAAAATGAGAGAAGGAGAAAAGAAATTGAGGTCCAAACCAAAGTCCCAAGAGATCTTGATAGAGATAAAGTATTATCAGACGCAATACATGGAATTGATGAATCAAGAAATAGAATGGAAAATAAAGCAAATGAGACAAAAAACATTTGAATCTGCAGATAAATGCGGGAAACTTTTGTCATGGCAATTAAAAAAGAGGCAGAAATTGAATACAGTGACCAGCTTAGAGATGGAGGGAAAGACCATCTACAAACCCAATGAGATAAGTAATTGTTTTCAAAGCTTTTTTAGGAAATTATATGCACAAGGGCCAGTAAATGAACAGGAAATTGAAGAATTCCTTAGAAACTACGGATTACCAAAAATTTCAGAACAGAATAAAAGGATCCTGAATGAGAAAATAACAGAACAAGAGATAGAGGGTGCCATCCAGAATATGCAACTGGGAAAATCACCAGGACCAGACGGTTTGACCGCCAGTTACTACAAGAAGCTGAAGGATTGGTTAATACAACCTCTAAAGGAAGTTTGCAATGAAATTATGGAGGGGGAAAAGGCACCTGAATCGTGGAAAGAGGCTTTCATCTCACTTATACCGAAATCAGAGACTGAAAAAAACCAGGTTAAAAACTACCGCCCTATATCTTTACTCAATGTTGATTATAAAATTTTTGCAGACATTTTGGCAAAAAGATTGAAGCGAGTGTTACTAGGGGAGATTCATAAGGACCAAACTGGCTTTCTC
The DNA here is from genome assembly GCF_964252035.2 of Podarcis erhardii. NCBI lineage: Eukaryota > Metazoa > Chordata > Lepidosauria > Squamata > Lacertidae > Podarcis > Podarcis erhardii. The sequence continues at coordinate 20,179,385 of NC_138506.1, read as the reverse complement.
CCAGGGAGACATATGTCAGACAATGTGAGGAACATTATCGATATTTTGGAGCTGTTAGAAGTTGACATTAATAGAAAGGCTGTTTTGATTTTTGTGGATGCGGAGAAAGCCTTTGACAACATTTGTTGGAGCTTTATGAAAAAGAATCTCCAAGGGATGGGGGTAGGCCAAGGTTTTGAAAACGGTATAGGTGCAATATATTCGGAACAAAAAGCAAAGTTAATTGTAAATAATGTGGTAACGGAAGAAATACCTATAGAAAAAGGTACACGACAGGGTTGCCCAATATCTCCTCTACTTTTTATATCAGTCCTGGAGGTTTTGTTAAATATGTTTAGAAAGGACCAGTTGGTTAAAGGAGTTCAGGTCGGAGCCAGACATTATAAACTAAGAGCATTTGCAGATGACCTAGTTTTGACTTTACAACAGCCAGACATTAGTACCAAAAGAGTGTTGGAATTAATTGAAATATTTGGTCAAGTAGCAGGATTTAAATTGAATAAACAGAAAACAAAGGTTTTGGAGAAAAATTTAACAATGGAAGAAAGAGAGAGGTTTCAGAGTGAAACAGGTTTGGAAATAACGAAAAAAGTGAAATACCTGGGGGTAAATTTAACATCTAAGAATCTGAATTTATTTAAAGACAATTATGAAAAATGTTGGTCAGAAGTAAAGAAAGATTTAGAAACATGGTCAAGGTTGAAATTGTCCTTGTTAGGTCGAATTGCTACTATTAAGATGAATGTATTGCCTAGAATGCTTTTTTTGTTTCAGAACTTACAAATTCTGGACAAGATGGATTGTTTCAAGAGGTGGCAGAAAGATATATCAAAATTTGTCTGGCAGGGCAAAAAGCCCAGAATTAAGTTTAAGATTTTAACTGATGCAAAGGATAGAGGGGGATTTGCCCTGCCGGACTTAAGATTATACTACGAAGCAGCAGCTTTCTGCTGGCTGAAAGACTGGCTACTTCTTGAGAACACAGACATCTTAGATTTGGAAGGATATGATAATTGTTTTGGTTGGCATGCATACTTATGGTATAACAAGGCAATGGTGTACAAAGGTTTTAAAAACCATACTGTTAGAAAAGCATTATATAATGTTTGGAGCAGATACAAAGATCTATTGGAAACTAAAACTCCCAGGTGGTTGTCACCAATGGAAGCCAAGGGGGTGAAAAAACTTAATATGGATTCTAAATGGCCAAAATATTGTGAAATCTTAGAATATGAAGGTGAAAGGGTAAAGCTTCAGAGTTACGAAAAACTAAAGTCCAAAGTTCGAGATTGGCTGCATTACTATCAGATAAATGAGACATTTAAAGAGGACAGGAAAATAGGATTTCAGAAGGAGAGGTCAAAGTTAGAAACGGAACTGTTAGAACCCAATACTAAGAATCTGTCAAGAATGTATAATTTGCTGCTTAAATGGAATACACAGGAGGAAACGGTGAAATCAGCTATGATTAAATGGGCACAGGATATCGGTCATGACATTATGTTTGCTGACTGGGAACAGTTATGGACCACTGGTGTTAAGTTTACAGCATGTAATGCCTTAAAAGAAAATATAATGAAAATGATCTACAGGTGGTACATGACCCCAGTCAAGCTTGCAAAAATTTACCATTTGCCCAATAATAAATGTTGGAAATGTAATGAGAATGAAGGTACCTTTTATCACCTATGGTGGACCTGCCCGAGGGTGAAAGCATTCTGGGAAATGATCTATAATGAAATTAAGAAAGTCCTTAAATGGACATTTACTAAGAAACCAGAGGCTTTTCTCCTGAGCATGGTTGGCCAATTGGTGCCAAAGAAGGATAGGACTTTCTTTATGTATGCTACTACTGCAGCAAGAATTCTTCTGGCAAAGTATTGGAAGATGCAAGAACTACCTACTCTTGAAGAATGGCAGACAAAGGTGATTGACTTCATGGGACTGGCAGAGATGACCGGCAGAATTCGTGACCAGGGGAAAGAGGCAGTGGAAGAAGACTGGAAGAAATTTAAAATATATCTTAAAAACTGTTGTAAAATTGAGGAGTGTTAAGATGTCAAGGGGTAAGAAGCAGAGAACTACAGCTGTAATTAACAAATTTATGGGAATTTAATGAAGGGAACTAAATGGATAAATTGACCAAAGGGTTGCTAAAAAAATTTAAAATAAGGATGCAGCGAAAGGGAGGTAAGGGGAAGTCGATTGAAAGAAGTTACAAGAAAATAAGATTATGAATTTATTTATGTTTGATTTGTTTATGTTTGTTTGTATTTTGTGATGTGTTTGTTTTTTAATTATGTGTTTTTAAAACTGAATAAAAATTATTATTAAAAAAAAACAAAGAACACTGAGAGAACAGTGAAAAACAGGAAACCAGTGAACGTCACATCCAGTCGCCCATTCCCGTGGGAACCCAACAGTACTCTGACTGTGGAATGCAAAACAATGTCCCGTGACAAGCATTTCGCTGCACAGTGAAGGAAGCAGAAACCAACACTCCCAACACTTTGCTGCTGCTCGCCAACCACCTCTACCCTGCCCTCAGCATCTTCCGCCTGAGAAGGCTGCTGGTCCCTTTCATCCCCAGCCCCCAAAGAGCTGCCTCGTCCAAAAGATGGAGAAGATGAGTAGTAAAGTCACGCTTAAGATGACAGCCATCAGGTAGGTGAAAATCTGGAGCTGGGGGTTGCAGGCACACGCCCACATTGGGGAGCGGTGGTGGTTGGGCAGGGTTGTGGTGGCAGTGGTAGCACTAGCCAGGCGGCTTGGCTCACAGTAGCTCTCAATGCTTGGATCTCTCACTGGGCCCAGGTCCAGGGTGTAAATTTAAATTAAATTTCTTTTTACGGCTATTAGCCCATAAAATATGTACAAACATAAAAGCACAGAAGCATAAAAACCAATATATCTAACAACAGAAGGGGAACACCACGATGCAAGGGTGGGTCATTGAGCAGCGACAAGTAACAGCTTGGGGCCCGGAAAGATCCAAGGGACGGTTCACAGAAAAAGGAGAACTGGAGACGAGATCCGTCATGCACTCTCATCATGACTGTCCAATTAGTTTTTGTTGTTGTTGTTGTTTTTTGGTGTTTTTTGTGTGTGAGATAACCGCATTCAGGAATCTCGCCACCTGCAGAGTTACAGAAGGATCTGTATCCTGCAAGAGCAGTGCGGCATGTGACTCAACAGGCCTGCCAACCAAGCGCAGTAAAGCAGGACCCAGGAATTTAGTCCTAGCTATGCTATGTAAGGGGCAGTTGAACATTATATGAGGAAGAGATTCAACTGTTTTCCCGTCACACTTGCATAGCGGAGACACCAAACCCTTGGAAAATCTGTAGCTCAACAGGTTCGATGGAAAAACATTGAACCTTGCACGAATAAATGCAAGTCGGTGTGGTACAGATGAAAGAGATGACATGTATGATGGAAGGCCAAGTGGTGGGGTTATTCCGTGATACCTGGGGGAGCAGACACCCCCACCCCTGGAGAGGTTGTGTTGATTTTCAATGTCTGCTAATCTTTGCTCGATAAGGCTTTTGGCTGAGCGTAGGTTCATCTTTAAGGAGTCCGCTGGGGAAATTCCGATGCTCAGAAGTTTGGCATGGATTTTTCCTACCCACGGGTTAACAAAGTCATCCCGCCAGAGGCACTGAAAGAGGTAATGGTCGGGAAGCCTATGCCAGCTGGACAGCCAATAGCCAAAGACTCGCTTCCAGATGACCGTCTCCAATGATGCAATCCTTAACTCCAGATGTATGGCTGCATTGCTCACACACATGGGGAGTTTCAGGAGGCGACGGAGAAACTGATTCTGCAATGTCCCCAGCGATGTTAAATTGGACCCTGGGGCCCAGAGCGGGGCAGCATAACAGAGGGTGGAAACCACTTTTGCGTGGTACACCTTCAATGCAGAAGGGATGTGGGAGGCTCCGTCGGCCGCAAAAAATTGGAGTAGAGTGTAAAGTATTGTTTTCCCTTTGTTCAGTAAATACTGTATCTGTGGCTTCCAGCTTAGGTTATAGTGAAAAAAGACTCCCAGGTATTTAAATTTGAAAACCTGTTCTAATTGGACTCCATCTAACTTCCAGCTGTAAGTTTTCCGAGACCTGGTAAAGACCAGTACTTTTGATTTTCCATGATTAATTGTCAGGTGGTTGAGTTTGCAGTAAGCCACAAAAATCTTTAGAGCTCTGCATAAACCGACTCTAGAGTAGGAAAGGATCGCTGCATCGTCAGCATATAAGAGCAGAGGGCAGCGAAAATCAGCTAGGCGGGGGGCATGAATGTTGGCTTGAGACTCACTCAGAAAGAGCTTCATGTCGCTAATAAACAAGTTGAAGAGGAGTGGGGCCAAAATGCAGCCTTGGCGCACTCCTCTATTTATTGGGACCTCATTGGATAGGTTTCCCGCCGGTGTAAGTCTCACTCTAGCCGACGACCCGTGGTGTAATTGGGTTATAAGCCATAGCAGCCTTCTATCTATGCCCCATCTCTCTAATTTCTTCCATAGACAGTTTCTTGGGATACTGTCGAAGGCGGCCTTTAAGTCTATGAAAGCAACACATAGGCGCCCCCGACTCGGGGCAGAATATTTTCTGGCAAGATGATACATAATTACCATATGGTCAGTGGTCGAATAATTGTTCCTAAAGCCCGCTTGCTCATGGCCAATCAAGTTTGAGTCGTATGCCCAATGGGACAGCTTAGACAGCAAAAATTTTGCATAGATTTTCCCGATGATAGACAAAAGGCTGATGTTCCGATAATTCTCTGGGTCAGCAGGGGGACCCTTTTTATGGACTGGTACGATCACAGCCTCCTTCCATGACCTAGGGATAAGCCCCGTAGAATTAATTGCATCAAAGACTTTGGCCAGAATTTCAGCCCACCACCTCGGTTGCGCAACAATAGCCTCAGCAGGGACTAGATCCGGCCCAGGGGCTTTGCCCGTTTTCAGATCTAGTATCAAGTCCATTATCAGTTCTGGGTCGGTAGAGGGCCACAAAGGTAGATGGTCGGCTCGGAATTCCGTGGGTGAGTTGGATTCCTCTGCCAAAGAGAAATATTTACTCAAGAATTGTTCCCATGTGGGCGCAGGGATAATCGCCAGTGGGTACTTCCTTCCTCTTTTGTTTATCGGAGCCCAAAATTCCTGTGGTCTGCGGGATCTAGAGGCCGCAATCAAGGCTCGCCAACGCTTTTGGTACCACTCGCGTTTGGCCAGCTTTAAAGTCTGTTTGTATGCTCTTTTGGCTTGTAAATAGGAGGGTGGTAGAGCCTGGGCATTAGAGTTTTTGTATTCATTATAGATAGAATGAAGAAGGGATCTTGCTTGTTTGCAAGAGGTGTTAAACCAAGGGGCCCCAGTATTGCAATGCGCCACTTTCGCCTTTTGAGGAGGTGATGTAAAAAAAGTGGTAAGGTTTGTTATAAGAAGGTTAAAAAGTTTCAAAACCGAATTGAAATCTTGTAAATCAGTAGTTATTTGAGGTAGATAGGCAATGATTTCCCTATGAAAAAATTCCTGGTATTTTTGGGCCACAGCCTCCGACCATTTGATCCCTCTTATTTTGGTCGATGATGAGGTTTCCAGAAGGACTGAGTGTTTATAGTCCTTCTGGCACCGGAACAATGACAAAGTGGTCACTATTGGAAGGTGATCACTGAAATGTTGGTTTTCAACTTGGAAGGAAAGTACATTAACGGCCAAATTTGCAGAGATCAAAAAGTAATCGATAACACTGTTAGATGCTAGTCCCAGGTGAGTAAACTCCCCCGGTATGTCGGGGGGGAAGGTGCCGTTCAAGAAGACTAGATTCAGGCGAATGGCCATTTGGTAAAGAGTCACTCCTGCTTTGTTTACTCTGTTGTCCTTTGAAGTTCTAATTCTGGCATGTTCCAAGTCAAAGTTGTCCAAGCATGGGGGAGTCCACCATTTGGACTTGGTTAGTAGGTCCCAATTTGTGGCAATACGAGCATTAAAGTCTCCCCCAATTAAGGAGTACGAGTTAGGGCATTTAGTATGACATGACAATAGGTGATTTTCAAATAATTCCCATCTCCAATCAAGATCAGGTGCAGAGCCTTCAGGGGGGAGATAGACATTAGTAATTAATAATGAGGACTTCCCTTCTGCGATCAGTCCAGATAGAGCAAAAGGCGGGGAAGCCCGTACCAGAGTGAATTTGGCGTGAAGTTGGAGTGAGATCCCAATCAAAAGACCCCCTTTGGGGCGACCACCTTTCAAGGAAGGGGAGGCCGGAAGTGTTAGAAGATCAAAGCCGTCTATGGTAATCTCTTCCTCATCCCATGTTTCTTGGAATAGGATGATATTAAATGAATTTATGTACTTCCTGAATTCGGGATCTGATTTTTTGGTTCTCCAACCAGCAATGTTCCAGCTAAGTATTGATAATGTCAGATCCTTGTGCTGTCCCGGTAATTGTCACTTTGAGTTGTTTAATAGGTTCTTGGAGGTAGAAGGAGGACCCATAAAGAAATCAGTAATTTTAGTTTGTGCGGATAAGGTCTTCTTCTGTGTTGATCGAATCCATGATTTGGTAACATTAACAGGCAGGGAGGGCTTTGCTGGGGAGGAAGAATTAGGCAAAGTTAGTGAGGTTGGATGCTGTTCATTGAGGTGAGTAGTAGTAGGTCGTTGATGGGCTATACTAGTAGATCCGTCCGAGTTGTCAGTCTTAACCAGGGTAGCGCTAAGAGGTGTTCCAGTCATCACTTGTAGTTGCTGCGCAGATGGAGAAGAATTATCACGCAGATGTATAGAAGGACGTGAACGTGGGGATGGTGCATGCATAATCATTTCCTGGTGATCTTCAGACAGGGTAGATTCTAGCTCTGGCATTGAAGCAAAGGATTCATCAACTTCCATATTTTGATTGGACATAAGGTCTGAGACGGGAGTGTTGAGTTTATCGACTTCCTCCACGGTAGAATGGTGCTGTTGGTCAACAGGTGACTGCTGATTCAGATCAGTAGGGGGTAACAAAGTAGCGGGTTGAAAGCTTATCAAGGCATTTGATGGAGACGCCTTGTGGGACGTGGAGCGCCTGCTCTCCTCTCTCGTCGGCATAGAGGGGTCCCCTTGCGATAGGAGTCTTTGTTTGAGTAGATCCAATCTGTCGAGAATAGCCTGCTGTTCTTCTGAAGGGAGTTTTGCATAAGAGGAGATAAGATTTCTCTCTTCAGGGATATTCCAATCTCCGCTTGCAATTGGATCATTCCTCAGCGTAACTAGATGGACACTTGGGATCGCAGGTGGAACAGGGGGTACCCGGCTAGGTGTTTTTTCCTTTATAATAGGGACAGAAGGAGGTAACGAGCATTCATTGCCGGTTAAGATGTTGGCAAAAAGAGGTTTGACACTCGTGTCCTTAAAGACTCTTGTTGTTACAATCTCCCAGGCTGCCAGCTGGTCTTTTTGTCTTGCAAGAAGATGTAGGATCCTTGCAGACTGGAAGGAGAGCATAAATTTCCTTGGCCAGGGCGTGGCATTTAGGGGTACTACAGATATAAGATCTATCTGGAAAAAAGGGATATTTAGCAAATCACGTAGGTACCCTTTAGCCATCCTCAGGTTATTCCACCTAAGTCTGGGGGCGTCACGGGAAAAAATGGATAGACATATTTTATTAGGTTGAAAAATCAAGGATTGCTTGTTCCTTTGGGGCAGTGGCAGCCTGCTTCTAGAACCCTTAAGGTGAGATTTCTGGTCATGTTGTCTCTTTAAGGCACTTACAAGCTGCACAGGAGATTGATGCAAATTAGATAGCTCAGTTGAGGAAGATGGATGAGTCAGAAGGGCTTGTGAAAGTTTATTCAAAGATAAAGAAATCCCTTCCAATTCCTTGAAAATGAAGCTTAAAGTCCTGATTACTAGTTGTATTTGATCAGGTACTGATTCATGGGCAGTTTGCCCTGATGCATCCTGTTTTAGTGACGGCGAAGGTGTAATTAAGGTGTCAGGGAGGAGGGCTTCCCTATGGCTTCCATCCCCCCCTGGATCAACTGGCTTTTCCAGCTCCCCTTGATCATACAGAGGCCAAAAGCGGTTGTATGTTTCGACAGCAGAAACAATTACTTGCTCTGTTTGGCTGTTATTGTTAGTAGGTGGTGAGGGAGATTCAAGCTTTGACTGCTTTACTCTTGGAGGTGAACAACCTTTCTCAGCAGATCTTGGTCGCTTGCCATGACCCATTTGTCACTGTCTCACTGACTACGGAGGTTAAAAGTAGAGATAAACAGAGATAAAAAGAGAACTTATCTTTTGTGGACACAACTCCTCTGCTACTCCTCCTCCACTGCTCAACATAACCCAGTCTTCAAGGCGGCGTTTCTAATCAGCAGCAGGCTTTCTCAGCAGAAGGTTTGAGTATCCTTGTTAATACGTATATTGGCCACGACTGGCCAACAGTAGAGATAAAACGGTTAAAACTTCTAACAGAGGTAAAATAATTAAAAGTCTAATAAAAACAGCTATAAAAACGGCTGTAAAAGGCTGTAAGAGGCTATAAAAGGTTTGTAATCCAGGAGGGTTCACGGAGGAGAAGTTGTTACAGCCGCCATCTTGGAAAAGCCTGGGCTGGCAGAGGAAGTACCTGCTCTTGCGCTGCTCCTTCAAGCACAGCTGCCAACCCTACAGGATGATGTGGTTGGGCTCCAGGCACAGCAGGCGCAGGAGGGCCTCATTGGTGGGCAGCTCAGTGACAGGCTGGTCGGAGGGGAGGACAGTAGGGTGGCGGCAGAGTGAGCACTGCAAGCGGTTCTGGGCTGGGGACACCAAGCTGAAAAGAGCCAGGCACTTGATGCAGAAGGAATATTGGCACTAAAGGACCTTGGGGTGCAAAAAGTGTTGTCGTAAGGGTTTCAGCAGATGGGGCATTCAGCCTCCAGCCCCTGGACCTGCTTCTCAGCCATGGGGAAACCCAGTCAACAGCACAGCCTTCTTTGCTACCTAGGAGACTAAAAAACAAGGGCAGGTGGAAACCCAGTGACAGTAATCATACAGCAGCATCAATGCAGTGGAACCTTTGGCCCATGAGAGGGAACATTTGGCTTGCCATAGGGCCGTGCTTGCTGAGGCTGATGGGAGTTGTAGTTCTTCAACATTGGTGGGGGTGGGAGACAAGTTTTCCAACATCTGGCTTTTACAGCATCAGCAAATGCAAAGAGAGAGGTCCTCCACCCAAGGGAATTTGCAGTATGAAGTTTAAGAGTGGAAGTGAGCCCTTCTCTTGCAAAGCAATTGATAAGGCAAGGGTGGGAAGATAAACATCCACATCAGAACAGCCTGCTGGAACAGGCCAATGGCAATCTATTTTATTTTATTTTCAATGCAAAATTACAACAAAAATTACAAACATTGAATCCAAAATGAAACAGTACAAACAAGGAAAAACACCCCAAAACACAAGAGAGGGAAAACACACACAAAAAAAACCCCCCAAAAACCAAAAAACCACCACACATCTACAAATAATACCATATCATCATTCTAATCTAATCATTACTGTCAGGGGACTGCCATCGGAACAGGGAAGGGAAGGAGAGGGGCAGTTAGGTTACAGGGAACCTCCGAAAATCTTGTGAAGCAGTTCCCCTTCCTGTGGTGGGGAAAGCCACACCTCCAGTGGGGAAGAGGGGAAGGGACCAGAGGATGCTGCTGGGAGCCTCAGCACCGCTCCTGGGCAAGCTGGCCAGGAGGGAAGCATGCCTCTTCCGTCACCCACCCTGCGCAGAGGTGTAAAATGCAAAGAAGGGAGGAAAAGGCTGGGGGTGACTAAGCTACTATGTTGGGGGAGGACCTGGAAATGACCACTCCCGGATTCTGCTAGCGATTGAGGCAGACATGAACTTGTGGTTCTACACTGTAAATAGTTTTGCACCAAAATAAAACCTGTAAAAGACAGGTTGGAGTCCTGACTGGTTACTCACAAGCAACCACCATTGCCATCTGACAGCAATCTGGGAGTCATTGCGGTTGCTCAAGTGTAACAGCAGAGAGACACACGATGAGTCACCTCAAAAAGGGAGCTGCAGGCGGAGGCGCTGAGGGAGAGGAGGCATGGAACGTAGCAGCCATGGTACAGAGGAACGTGGAGTTGGAGCCACACGTCATCGAGCTTGTAGTGAGGCTTGAGGAGCACAGAGTGCAGGACCAGCAGGTCAGAACCACTCCAGTTGGGAGAAAAGTACCATTGCTGGTGAGCAAGTTTGGAGGGAACCCCCAAGAATACCTGGCATTTAAGACTGAGATTAAATACGCCCTGGACTTGCAAAAGAGGGCCACCCAATGGAAGTGCAGGTGTTAATTGATTCTGGGGCGAGTGATAATTTTTTCAGCAAAGACTTTGCCTTGGAGCACCAGTTGCACCTGTTACCACTAGACTTTCCCTTGCAAGTCACCACCATTGATGGGAACCCTGAAACCAACCGTCTCCTTGATCTCAGACCAACTGAAAGAGGTGGTCATTAGGACTTCCGGGTTAGCGCCATCGGCGAATGGCGGAGTTCCTCCGACCGGAGGAACGGGCTTCGTGGAAACTGGGTCTTCCCGCCACGACGAAGGCGGGGACCCGCTAGAAATCCCAGGTGGAGGAAGCCTGGGAACGTGGGGTTCGGCAGAGCACCAGGAGCACCTCCCCTACTCGCGGGGAAACCCATTTTGGGGCTCCGGAGTGAAGTAGGGTGAGCGGTGCGGTGCTGCGAACTGATTGCTATCTTCACGGAGGTAAGCCGCATAGCCATCGCCGGAGAGCGCTGACTTTTTTCTGTTGACAATTGGACTCTAAACAAGTACCCGTGAGTAGAAACGGAAAATTGGATCAAGAAACATCCTAATTTGGCATCGAAGCGGGAAGGTTCAAAACAGGAAGTCCGCCTTCCGCTTTTTGTAAATAGACTGAAGCAAAACCTTTGTAAGCTAATAGCCTGGAAAACTGTTTTGTAAAGGTCGAAATTTCCTTCATTTATGACCACTAAAATCCCCAACTTGACTGTTTAAGTTTGCAGGAGAGGGAGTAAAGAAAAATAAGTTTCCACCGTCTCAAACCTGGGAACGGGGGTCAGAGACAGAAATTGTTTGAGACGTCCATTGACTGTGAATGGAACATTTTGACAGATAGCTAAAAAAAAAAGAGAAACAAATTGATTCCAATGTTGCCTTTTGCATTCTAAAGAAACAAAATATTCAAAAATTGAAAGTAACTTTCCTTTGTTGGATATGCTTTAAAAAGATGGTTACAAATAGAAACTGTCTCCTCTAGAGGGAGCTTGTCAAATTGTTGCTGCAGTTTACTTGGGACTTCACAGCTGCGAGATTAAGATCGTGGAAGCAGACAGCGACCTTGAATAAAAATGTGTTTGGAGGAAGTTTTGGTGCTTGCTTTCTGCAAGACGAGCGTTTTGTTGGAGCAGCTGCACGAGAAGATGGATTTGATGAATGAGAAGTTGGATTTGATGACTGTTGCAGTCAGGGAATGTGAACAAATAGGGAATACTGATGCAGAAATTATACAGAGACCAACTCAGGAAACTGGTTCGACTGTGCAAATGCAAGGGCAGATGATAATGGAAGAGGTTGCGATGGTACCTCAAGCAATACAATTGGAGAGATCTGAGGCCCTGCAGGAGCATAAGCCGTTGTTTTGGAAGATTGAATTTGGAATGGGCCTGTGGGAGTCTGGAGCTGAGGAGGCTCTTAAACTTGGAGGGACTTTGAAATATGTTGTTAAATATTCTTTGGATTATATTGATGACTGTGGGGAGTGGGACTGTGGGGAATGCGCTGGTTTGATGAGGGGAAATGGAGATAATTATGGGCTGAAATCCCCCAGAGACCTACTCCTCAATGAGTATAAACAACAAGAAGAAGATCTGCAGAAGGGGCATGGAAGAGATTTGAGAGCCTCGGACATAAGACTACCAGGTTGATGGACTAAATGGAATGGACAGTAAGGGCTGACATAACCTGAGACCAGGAAAAAGGGACGTTGGATGAAAATTGGAAAGTCTATAAAGAAAAAAATTTAATTTGGGGAATTAGGGTAAAATTAATGAATATTAGGGAAAATGTTGGAATGAAACTGTCTGGCTTTAGTAGAAATGATATAAGGAGTTATGTATAAATAAGTATTAAGTTTTAAGTTTCAAGGTGTTTTACGGCAAGATAAGGTTAAACAAAGTAACACAAATTTTTAGCAGTAATGTTATAGAATAAGGTAAAATTGGATTATGAATAGGTGAGAATGTAAAGTTACAATATATTAAGATAAATTATTAAGATAAAAGCAAAAATGGAAAGGATTTGCTGAAACTGCTAATTGAACTAGAATACAAAAAAGGGAGGTGTGAGGAGGTCAGGGAAACAAGTAAATGAAAGACAAGACATGGAAAGATTGAAATGTTTTTAATTGTTTTTATTTTTCTGTATTTTGTATTTTTCTTATTTTCTTTTTCTTTTTCTTTTTTGTAATATTTTTGAAACTTTAATAAATATTATTATTATTTTTTTTAAAAAAAGAAAGAGGTGGTGTCAGGGAACTGACATCGGAGCCAGAAGTGGAGGCAGGGCTCCCAAGCAATGCCGGAGAAGGGCCAAGCAGGGAGAGAGGGAACTCATCGGCTGGGGAAGGAAATCAGCGTAACACCAGGGATAAAGGGGGGCGGTTGGGGGAATCGGAGAGGTGTCTCCAGGACTCTTCACTGGAAACCAGCGGGGAGTGCACAGGTCCTCCTCTGCCCACACCCACCCTGCGCAGAAGACTTCCGCGCAGGGAAAGTAGGCGTAGACTTGGCGTCAAAGAGCTTCTGTGCTGGAAGAAGTTTAAGAAACGCCCACTGACGGATTCTGCTAGCAACTGAACAGCCACGAAGTGAAGGGCTGTCCAGTCAGGAAAGGTTTAACCAGGCTATCTAGCCAGGAGTGGTGGCAAACTTACGCACGAGCAACCCCCATACATCCATTATGTGATGGCCTGGGATTCCGATTCAGAGGATGAACCAGAGGAATCCCAGCCTGCACAGGAGTCCCCGCCTCCAGGGCCGGCTGAACTGGGGCAAGGCCTAGATGCTGAAGAGCCTGCACCTGTGGCAGAGCACCAGGAGCTGGCCCCAGGTGAAACCCTTCAGGCCCCAGAGGGGCTTGAGGACTCAGTGGCTACAGGTGAGCCTCCTCCAGGGCCCAGTAACCCTTCGGCCTCTCCTGATCTGCAGAGGCTTAGGGCAGAGAGGCGAAGGGAACTGGTTGCTCCCAGGAGGAGTGCTCGCCTTAAGGCCAGAGGAGGCGGGGCTCCTGGGGGCCGGGACCGCCCCTGGCCTTAGAAGAGGATAAAAGCCCAGTCAGCCCGGTCCCAGGTTGCGGGAGCAACGTCGTTGTTGGCTTTGGACCTTCCTGTGTTCCTGATCCCTGCTTGGCCTCCTGTTCCTGACCATCCGGTGCTCCTGTTCCCTGCTCGGCCTCCTGTTCCTGACCATCCGGTGTTCCTGTTCCCTGCTCGGCCTCCTGTTCCAGCGTTCCCGTTCCCCGCCCGGCTCTCCGCCTCGGACCTCGCCCCTCTTCGTGTGGACTCAGACTACGCTCACGGTACCTTTCCCCCGGGTCCAGCACAGTTTGCTCCCGCCACACCCGCACTCCCCCTTCGTTGGGGTGCGTTCGGGAAGAGCCAGAGGCCATGGCTGACCAGGTGGCTGCGCTGGTGGCTTTGGCCCAGAAGAACCAGGCCTTGACTCACACCGTGCAGCAGCTCAGCGACGCGGTTACGGCACTTCAGCAGCGCTTGGAAGCCCTACCGGCTCCTGGGGCCAACGCCCCGGCTCCTGGCAAGTACCCAGTGGCTTTGCCCGAGAAATTTGATGGAGCCCCGGCCAGCTTTCCCATGTTCCTCGCCCAAGCCAAGCTGTATATTCAGGGGCGAGCCCGGAACTTCCCTGACGACCGCACCAAGGTGCACTTTTTGATTAGTTTGTTAAAGGACCAGGCGGCCAAGTGGGCGTTGCCGCTACTCAGGCAAGACTCCCCCTTGCTGGCAGACTATACGGGGTTTTGCAATCTTTTGGAGGCCGCGTTCGGCAACCCCCAGAAAGGGAGTCAAGCCAACCGGGCGATTCGGCAGTTGAAACAGGGCGAGTCCACGGTAGCCGCATATACCACGGAGTTTCGGCTGTTGGCACAGGACTTGACCTGGAACGACTCGGCATTGCGGGACCAGTATCTCGAAGGGCTTTCGGACGAGATACTGGACCAGCTGGCCACAATGGAACGCCCCACCACGCTAGACACTCTCATTCAACGGAGTCTACAGATAGACGACCGGCTGGAGGATCGTCGCCAGGCCCGGGGCCGACGACACCTCCAGTTCTCGGCACCAGTTTCTTCCGGCAGCCCCACGGTCACAACTGAGTTATCGGAGGAGCCTATGCAGCTCGGGGCAGTGCGGCCACGCCTTTCCCCCGCAGAGAAGGTGCGGCGTCGGGAGGGGAATCTATGTCTCTACTGTGGCGGAAGTGGACACTACGCTCGGTCCTGCCCTGAGAAACGCCAGCCGCAGGGAAACCGCCAACCCCCAGTAGCTGATGGCCCTAGCTACCGGGGGTCCCAAACAGCGCAGAATAGGCCCGCACCAATGGACTTGCAACATCTTATGGTTCCGGTACGTTTATACCCTCCAGGTGGGCCCTGGATTCTTACCCATGCTTTGGTGGATTCAGGAGCAACCCGTTCTTATATGGACGCTGCTTTTGCTGCCCATCATCAGGTGCCACTTCGGAACAAGCCAGAACCGGTCCAGGTGGAAGCAATTGACGGACGGCTTCTACGTTCAGGAGCCGTTACTCAGGAGACCCAGCCCCTGGTCCTGTGTCTCCAGCAGCACCGGGAGTTGCGAACTTTGGACATTGCCTCTATGCCCCGGTTCCCCCTCGTGCTCGGGATGGACTGGCTGGAAGCTCACAACGTTCAGATTGACTGGGTCAAACGGACTGTGCACTTCCCAGACCCATGTTCCCATGCTCAATCCGAGACGCTGGCGGCCGCGCCCACGGAGGAGGCAGCACCCACGCTCCCAGCCGTGTACCAGGACTACCAGGACGTGTTCGAGGAACGGGGGGCAGACCAGCTGCCGCCGCATCGGCCTTTTGACTGCGGCATAGACCTCCAGCCCGGAGCGCCCTTACCAGTGAGTCGCTTATATTCTCTAACAGAGCCAGAGCGCGAGGCTTTGCAGGACTTCTTGCGCAAGAACCTGGAGCGTGGGTTCATTAGGCCTTCCACCTCGCCTACCGCGGTACCAGTGCTCTTTGTTAAGAAGAAATGTGGGGAACTTCGCCCTTGCCATGATTACCGAGCCCTGAACAAAATTACCATCCCAGACCGGTACCCCTTGCCCCTTATCTCAGAGTTGCTGGAGCGGGTGCAAGGGGCACAGGTGTTCACCAAGCTGGACCTCCGGGGGGCCTACAACTTGATTCGGATCCGAGCCGGGGATGAGTGGAAGACAGCATTTGGGACCCGGTACGGGCAGTTCGAATACTTGGTTATGCCTTTCGGTTTGTGCAACGCGCCTGCTGTGTTCCAACGCTACATCAACCACGTGTTCCAGGACTTGTTAGACAAGTACGTGGTGGTGTACTTGGATGACATACTGGTTTACTCCCGTGACCCGGCTCGCCATGAGGGACATGTCCGGACCGTGCTGTAGCGCTTGCGTGAGCACCGTTTGTACGCAAAGCTCAGCAAGTGTGAGTTCCATCAGCGGACTGTGGACTTCCTTGGACACCGGCTCTCTCCAGATGGGGTGCAGATGGACCCTGGGAAGGTGGCAGCGGTTCGAGAATGGGCGGCACCCCGGAACCGCAAGGACCTACAGCGTTTCCTGGGGTTCGCCAACTACTACCGGACCTTCATCGCAGATTATGCTCATCGCACCACCCCGTTGACCCGGCTACTGCGCCCAAAGACGCTGTTTTCCTGGGACAAGAAGGCCTGTTTCCAGAGGGCGCCAATCTTACAACATCCTGACCCCTCTCGACCCTTTGTGGTGGAGACCGACGCCTCCAGTACGGCTCTCGGTGCCGTCTTGTCTCAACAGAATGGACCTGAAGCGCCACTCTTACCCTGTGCCTTCTATTCCCGCCAGCTCCTACCAGCGGAGCGTAACTATACTGTGTGGGAGCGGGAACTACTGGCCATCAACGTGGCCTTTGAGGTCTGGCGCCACCATCTTGAGGGGGCACGACATCCGGTGGAGGTGAGAACTGACCACCGGAACCTGGAGTACCTCCAGACCACCCGCAAGCTGAACCAAAGACAGATCCGGTGGGCGTTGTTCTTTTCCCGGTTCCAGTTCCGGATCCGCTACATCCCTAGCTCTCAGAACCAGAAGGCGGATGCCCTGTCCCGGAAACCTGAAGACAACTCAGACACGGTACAGCAAGCAGAACCCACCACGATCCTACCTCCAGCTGCATTCCTGGCCACCCAGGAGGCGGAGCCACTGCAGGCTCGGGTGCGGAAACAGCAGCGGGTCGACGCTTGGGCCCAGGAACGACTCCAGGAGCTGGCTGAAGGGTCCAGCCCACAGTATCCGGGGCTGGTCCTGCATCAGGGCCTTCTGCTGCACCACGGTCGTCTGTACATCCCGCCAGGGCCACTGCGGCTGGAGGTTCTCCGGATGGCCCATGATGCCCCAGCAGCGGGGCACTTTGGACGGTATCGGACCACCCATCTGGTCAGTCGTGAGTTTTGGTGGCCCCGCCTGAAGGCTGACGTGGCTCGATACGTTGCTGGTTGTGATGTCTGCCGGCGCGCCAAGGGCCCTACCGGGCGACCCCCCGGGCTACTTCAGCCATTGCCAGTTCCACCGCGCCCTTGGCACACGGTTTCGTTGGACTTTGTAGTGGACTTACCCCCGTCTCGTGGTTGTACCTGCCTCCTAGTTTTCTCCGACCATTTCACCAAGATGGTGCACTGCGCCCCCTGCCCATCTGTACCCACAGCCAAGGAAACCGCTCAGCTGTACCTTCAGCATGTCTTCCGCCTGCATGGCCTACCGGAGCGCGTGGTGTCCGACCGGGGCGTTCAGTTCACATCCCGGTTCTGGCGAGCATTACACCAGACCCTCGGGACAGAGGTCTGCCTCTCGTCAGCCTACCACCCACAGACCGATGGCCAGACAGAACGGGCGAACGCGGTGCTGGAGCAGTACCTCCGGTGTTACTGCAGCTACCAGCAGGATGACTGGGTCGACCACCTGGCATTGGCGGAGTTCGCCTACAACAACGCGGTGAATGCGTCCACCCAGCAGACCCCGTTCCAGGCCAGTTATGGTTATCATCCACGGCTGTTTCCAGATGTGCTGCCGGCATCCGCAGTCCCGGCGGTGACGGAGTGGCTTCAAGAGCTCCAGTCCCAGCAACAGCTTTTGGTGGAGCAACTGCACCAGGCCAAGGAAGCGTACAAAGCCCAGGCCGACCGCCACCGCCAGGTGGGGCCGGAACTTCGCGTCGGTGACCTGGTTTGGCTCTCCACTCGCCACCTCCACCCCTCTCGACCTTCGCGGAAGTTGGACGCCCGATTCACCGGCCCGTTCCCTATCGTGGACCAAGTCTCTCCTGTGGCATTCCGTCTCCGGTTACCCGCAACCCTGAAGGTTCACCCGGTCTTCCACAGGTCCCTTCTGAGTCCAGTGGCCCCACCCGACGAGTTCCACCCGAACCGTCCCCGACCGCAGCCAGTGTTGGTTCAGGGAGAGCCTGAGTACGAGGTGGAACGCATCCTGGACTCCCGATACCGCAGGGGAAAGCTGCAGTATCTCATTGACTGGAAGGGGTACGGACCGGAGGACCGTTCCTGGGAACCAGCGGCCAACGTCCACGCACCTGCCTGCCTCCGAGAGTTCCATGCGACGTACCCCGGCAAGCCGGGTCCGGACCCTCAGTTGAGGGGGGGGCCTGGGAGGGGGGATGGTGTGATGGCCTGGGATTCCGATTCAGAGGATGAACCAGAGGAATCCCAGCCTGCACAGGAGTCCCCGCCTCCAGGGCCGGCTGAACTGGGGCAAGGCCTAGATGCTGAAGAGCCTGCACCTGTGGCAGAGCACCAGGAGCTGGCCCCAGGTGAAACCCTTCAGGCCCCAGAGGGGCTTGAGGACTCAGTGGCTACAGGTGAGCCTCCTCCAGGGCCCAGTAACCCTTCGGCCTCTCCTGATCTGCAGAGGCTTAGGGCAGAGAGGCGAAGGGAACTGGTTGCTCCCAGGAGGAGTGCTCGCCTTAAGGCCAGAGGAGGCGGGGCTCCTGGGGGCCGGGACCGCCCCTGGCCTTAGAAGAGGATAAAAGCTCAGTCAGCCCGGTCCCAGGTTGCGGGAGCAACGTCGTTGTTGGCTTTGGACCTTCCTGTGTTCCTGATCCCTGCTTGGCCTCCTGTTCCTGACCATCCGGTGCTCCTGTTCCCTGCTCGGCCTCCTGTTCCTGACCATCCGGTGTTCCTGTTCCCTGCTCGGCCTCCTGTTCCAGCGTTCCCGTTCCCCGCCCGGCTCTCCGCCTCGGACCTCGCCCCTCTTCGTGTGGACTCAGACTACGCTCACGGTACCTTTCCCCCGGGTCCAGCACACATTACAGGTGGTCATTAAACCGTGGCTTAAAAAAATATCTTTAGACCCGGCCAATATGGCTGTCAGCTTCGTTCCGTAGCTGACAGAGGCTGGGAATCTAAGCAAGCCAAGGGAGATAAGGACACTGGAATGTGGACTGGAATGTGAGAGGGAGGAGGGGCAGCCAAGTGGCAGAGTTTCAGAGAGCAGAGAGCAAGCAGAAGATAGCAAAGCTCTAAACACCAATCTTAGCTCAGAGACAGAAGGGGAGAGGCCGGGAATAGCTAGCCCAAAAACTCGAAGGCGCGAAAAGGTCAGTGAGAGAAGGGAAAGGGAATGGAAGCTGTCAGGGAACTGACGTCGGAGAGAGAGGCGGAGGCAAGGTTCCAAAACGATGCGGGAGAGGGGACCAGCAGGTGGGAAGGAATTCAGCGTAACACTAGTAGAGAAGAGAAGGAGATGGAGGATTTGGAGACAGGGCTCCAAGACCCTTCACCAGAGACTAGTGGAAAGAGCGCTGACACGCCTCTGCCTTCCCCTTACTTGCGCAGACGAGTTCCGCGCAGGGAAAGTAGGAGGAGACTTGGCGTCAAACAGCTCTTATGCTGGAAGAGGTTCAAGAAACGCCCACTGACGGATTCTGCAAGTGACTGACCGGCCACGGAGTGTGGGCTGTCAGCCAAGGCATGGTGAACCAAGCAATCTGACTGAACTTGGAGGCAACTTACGCACAAGTAACCCCTTACAACCATTACAGCAATCCGTCAGTCCCTGAAGTTACTTGTGCACAGGGAGGGAACCATGAGCCAGACTGGAGGTGCTGGTGCAGCGGAGCAAGCTGCGAGTGTGCAGGACTTGGTGAAGAGGAACCGGGACCTGGAACAGCGTGTAGCTCTGCTGACGGCGCGGCTGGATGAAAGGCGAACTCAGGGTGTGCAGGTTAGACCCACCCCAGTGGCAAAGAAAGTGCCGGGACTGGTACACAAGTTTGGGGGGAAGCCCCAGGACTATAACGCGTTCCAAACGGAAATAGAGTACGCTTTGGAACTGCAGCACGATGACTTTGCTGACGATGCTGAGAGGGTGGCATATATCGTGGGGCACCTTCAGGATGGGGCGCGCGAATGGGTCAAGCCCCTAATGGCCACGCAGAATGCTGCCATGAGGGACGTACGGAAGTTTCTCCAAGCTATGGACGCGATGTATTCAAGCCAAATTGGGCAGAGTGTGACCCAACGGGAGCTGATGAGGTGCAAGCAGGGGGACCTATCCGTTAGAGACTATTGGTCCCGTTTTGCAATGCTGATACACCGGCTAGAATGGGACCTGGATGACCCACCTATACGGATGCTGTTTGAGGAGGGGTTCTCCCCAACCGTGAAGGACGAGCTCTCCCGCGCACCCCGCCCGCAATCTATGGACGAATTGACCAAAGCTGCGCTTGCGATAGGAGCTCGGCAGGAAGCGCGCGCTTTGGAAAAGTGGGAAGGGAGAGGAGAGCGTTGCCCTGACTACCGCATTCCTGAGATGCCAAGGCAGCCTTCCGGGTCCGTTGAGCCAATGGAAATCGATGGAGAGCGCGCGCGCGAGGTTTCAAGCGCCAACCAAGGATGCAAAAGGGAGGGAAAGGCTGGCAAAAGCACCAAGAAGTGTTTCCTCTGCCAACAGCCAGGACACTTTGCCAGGGCTTGTCCACAAAGAAAGGCTTGGCAAGGGATGTTGGGAGCCGCTGGTAGCGCGGAGAGAGTGGCGGAGGACAAGGTGCAGGGAAATGCCAATGCTTGACTACCCACAGGGGGGCACAGCAGCCAGGCGAGCAACTAATGGAAGTGCCCCAACCAGACCCACCCAAGGCGTCAATAGCAATAGAGGTGGTGCTAGAACTCCCAAATGGGCACCCAGTCAAGGTGAAAGCAATGCTGGATTCAAGCAGCTCCTGTAATTTTTTTTAGCAAGGAGTTCGCACTAGAGCACCAACTCCACCTACTGCCACTTGGTTTTCCCCTCCAGGTCACCACAATAGATGGCAGGGAGCTGCTGGGAGGGGAGGTGACACATCAAACCCCACCAATGAGAATGAGAGTTTCCAGGCACACAGAAACCATTGCCTTTCATGTGGCTACTCTGGCGGGACCCCCGATAATATTAGACATGAGCTGGCTAGTGTTACATGATCCAGTGGTGGCTTGGCATCAACGGACAGTCACCTTTGGGTCAGCTCACTGTTTGGAACACTGTCGGGGGGGGGGGACCCAGGCTGAGGTTGGCCAGAGTGGCAGCAACGACACTGAAGCCGAGAGGAGAGGTGCCGCCACAGTACGCTGACTTACAGGAGGTCTTCAGCGAAAGGGAGGCGGACAGGCTGCCACCACATAGGCCCTTTGACTGCCAAATCAACTTACTCCCAGGGGCTCAGCTGCCGGTGGGCAAGCTGTATGCCATGTCGGACAGGGAGATGCAGAAGTTGCGGAACTTTATTGACAAGAACCTGAAAAGAGGTTTCATAAGAGAATCTAAGGCAGTGGGGGGCAGTCCGGTGTTCTTTGTGGACAAAAAGAACACGAATGAGCCCAGATTGATCGTAGACTATAGGACGTTGAACCTTGTGCCAGAACCCATGACCTTCCCAATGCCCCGGATTGATGACATTTTAACACGGGTGAGGAAGGGAAAGATCTTCACCAAGCTGGACCTCCGGGGAGCATACAATTTGATTAGGATGAGGGAGGGGGACGAATGGAAAACCACCATGTTCACCCCTCTAGGGGCCTTTGAGTACTTAGTCATGCCGTTTGGATTACAGTCAGGCTCCGCCTGTTTTCAAGCCTTCATGCACCACATGTTGGGGTTCCCTGCTGTACAAGAACTGCGTAGCATTTCTGGACGACGTCCTAATCTATTTGGACAATGAGAAGCAGCATGTCGAGGACGTCAGGGAAGTGCTAAAGAGGTTGCAGAAGCACCAGTTGTGGGTCAAGCTGGAGAAGTGCCAATTCCACGCCAGGGAAGTGGAATTTCTGGGGTACCGGTTGTCGGACCGGGGCCTAGCTATGGACCCCAGCAAGGTGCAGGCGGTGCTGGACTGGAAGACCCCTAAAACACGAAAGGATGTGCAGAGGTTCCTCGGGTTCAGCAACTTCTACCGGAAGTTCATCAAGAACTTCGCCTACTTGACCGCACCCATCACGGATTGTCTCAGTAGCAAAAAGAAATTCGTCTGGACTGAAAGTGCCCAATGATCTTTCGAAAGGCTAAAGAAGGCGTTCACATCGGAGGAACAGCTCCTGCATGTGGATCTGCAGAAACCGATGAGGCTAGAGACAGACGCGTCAGACCGGGCGGTGGGAGCGGTGTTGCTCCAGCCGGGAGGGAGCCAACATGCCTGGAGACCGTGCGCCTTCTTCTCACGGAAGCTGAGCAAGTCGGAACAAAACTACACGGTGTATGACCGCGAACTGCTGGAAATTTACGCAGCCTTTCAGCAGTGGAGACATCTACTGATAGGGGCCCAGCACAAGATTCAGGTGTGCACGGATCACAA
Source organism: Podarcis erhardii (assembly GCF_964252035.2). Classification (NCBI taxonomy): domain Eukaryota; kingdom Metazoa; phylum Chordata; class Lepidosauria; order Squamata; family Lacertidae; genus Podarcis; species Podarcis erhardii. Next base: position 20,157,233 of record NC_138506.1, on the reverse strand, counting down.
GAACTTGGAATATTGGAGAACGGCTCGAGTTCTCAACCAGAGACAGATTCGGTGGGCACAGGAGTTCTCCAAGTTCTTATTTGAGATCAAGTACGTGCCGGGAGAAGAGAACGTGAGGGCAGACGCACTGTCCAGGAAGCCGGAGTACACGGAAGGAGAAGGACCGCCGGAAGTGAGACATGTGTTCCCAGAGGAACGATGGGTGTGTGGGGGAGCGTTGGTTGGGAAACGAGAACTAACCGAGCTGATTTGTCAGGACGACTTCGCCCAAACCAGAATCAGAGAACTCAGGGAAGCGAGGGGGGACCCGGGAGGCTTTGAGGAAAGGGAAGGACTGCTGTACTACAAGGGAGCTATGTATGTGCCCAGGGAGGCCTTGTGGGAAAGGGTGCTCAAACAGCTTCACGACAACCCAACAGCGGGGCACTTTGGGCAACACAAAACTATGTTACTGGTTACTAGGCAGTTCTGGTGGCCAAGGGTGAGGGAAGATGTACGAGAGTATGTACGGGGGTGTGACCACTGCCAACGGGCTAAGGGGGAGAGGGCTGCCCCAGCAGGGTTGCTGGAACCCTTACCCACACCGGGAAGACCCTGGGAGGTGGTGTCTATAGATTTTATGACAGATTTGCCCAAGTCCAGAGGGAAAACAGCAGTCATGGTAGTAGTAGATCTGCTAACCAAAATGTGCCATTTTATAGCTTGCTCGCATGCAGTAACGGCAGAGGAAACGGCCAGGTTGTTTGTGGATCACATCTTCAGGTTGCATGGAGCTCCTTCGAGGGTTATCTCAGACCGAGGGAAACAGTTTACCTCAAGGTTCTGGAGGAGGCTCATGAACTTATTGCAGGTGGAGGTGGGATTCTCGACGGCGAGACACCCGGAGACCAACGGGCAAGCAGAGAGAGCGAACAGTATTTTACAGCAATATCTACGCTGCTTCGTGAACGAGAGGCAGAACGATTGGGTAGAGAAGCTAGCACTGGCTGAGTTTGCGTATAACAATGCTGAGCATGTGTCCACGGGGATGAGCCCGTTCATGGCTAATTATGGGTGTCACCCCAGGGCCTTTCCCGGGAGGAGGGAGGAAGGGGGGAGCGTACCCGCGGCAGAACAGTTTGTGGAAGAAATGGAGGCTCTGCACCAGCAGCTTAAAATGAACCTGGAAAGGGCCAAGGAAGTGTACAAGAGGCAAGCAGACAAGCGTCGCCGGGAAGGGGAGACTATAAGGGTGGGGGACCGGGTGTGGTTATCCACCCAAGGGCTACCCTTTAAGGAAGGGTGCAAGAAACTGCGGCCGAAACGGCTGGGGCCCTTTGACGTAACACACCAAGTGAACCTGGTGGCATTCAGGCTCAAGTTGCCAGACAGCATGAAAATCCACCCGGTGTTTCATAGGTCGCTGCTCTCACCGTACAGGGGGGAGGGGAGGTTCCGGGGGGAAGGAGGAGAAGGCCTCACACACCCACAAGTGGAGGAGAGGGAACACCGCAACCAGGTGACGGAGATCCTAGATTCGCGATGGCGGGGGCGGCAGGTGGAGAACCTGGTAGCTTGGGAAGGAGAACCCGAGTCAGAAAACACGTGGGTTCCCGTGGGGGAGGTAAATGATGGATATCTGGTGGAAGAGTTCCACAGCAGGTATCCGAGGAAGCCCAAACCAATAGAGAGATTCTGGGAGGAGCAATTTGGAACCACTGATGAAGAAGAGGAGGATTTTGTGGGTTTTCCTACTTCCGAAGAGGAAGAAGGAGAAGCGTCAGGGGAGGAGGAATCGGACTGGGAAGCCCATCCCGCGCAGAGAAACCGGAGCGGGTGGGAAGCGGGGTTTGAGTCCTCGGAGGACGACAACAGCTCCTTCCGGGGGTTTCCTGCATCGTTGGCTGAAGAGGGAGACAAGGTTGCGTCACCGGATCGGGCCGGGGGTGGAGGGGATCCTGGGAGGGAGGTGGATGTCAGGGAACTGACATCGGAGAGAGAGGCGGAGGCAAGGCTCCAAAACAATGCGGTAGAGGGGACCAGCAGGGGGGAAGGAATTCAGCGTGACACCAGTAGAGAAGAGAAGGAGATGGAGGATTTGGAGACAGGGCTCCAAGACCCTTCACCAGAGACTAGTGGAGAGAGCGCTGACACGCCTCTGCCTTCCCCTTACTTGCGCAGACGAGTTCCGCGCAGGGAAAGTAGGAGGAGACTTGGCGTCAAACAGCTCTTATGCTGGAAGAGGTTCAAGAAACGCCCACTGACGGATTCTGCAAGCGACTGACCGGCCACGGAGTGTGGGCTGTCAGCCAAGGCATGGTGAACCAAGCAATCTGACTGAACTTGGAGGCAACTTACGCACAAGTAACCCCTTACAACCATTACAGAAGCGGAAGGGTTTTTTCCACTGTTGGAAGAAGAGGAAGGGGCAGAGTTTAGACTCGGCAACTGCTAACTTGGAGTCAGACATGGAGTGAAGGAGCTCCGGAGTGATTTATGTGTTTGAGCAATATACCTGAGCTAATTACTGCCGGTGTCTCGCTTCTGTGGGTGGCTGATGGATGCCATGTTCAAGAGCCCACTAGAGCACGCCACTGCATAGCAGCAGCTACTGAACTTGCGACAAGGGGGTGACTCTGCGGCCTCTTACTGGACTACCTTCAATTCACTAGCGCACAAGGTGGGCTGGGGACAGAACACAGGGCCCCTTGCAGCCATGTATCGTGCAGGGCTGAGTCCTTCGATCCTGGATGAGATGGCGAAGATGTAACCCATGCAGTCATTGGAAGAGATAGTTCAAGCGTCCTTACAGCTAGGGCTACGCCAACAGCAGAGAAAGCTAGAGAAGAGGGGGGCAGGGGGGCCCTTAGGGGTAAGGGCCTACACTCCCAAGCTTCCGGAACAGGGGGTTGGCAGCACACCTAGTCAGGGAGAAGCTGTTGAACCGATGCAGATTGGATCGGTGGAAGGGGAGAGAACCTGGAAGGCATGGAAGGAAGGGAGTCAGTGGCGTCGGGAGACACGCACTTGCTTTGTGTGCACCAGACAGGGGCATTTGGCTAAACAGTGTGCTGATAGGAAGACAGGGGGATCCCCCTCAGGGGCCAGGGTGGAGGAAAAACCCAAACCCCAAGCAGAACAGTCGGGAAACAGCCCAGCCCAGCCCAGCCCAGCCCAGCCCAGCCCAGCCCAGCCCAGCCCAGCCCTTAAGAGAGGCCAGGGGCTGGGAGGCAAGTCAGTAGAGGGGCCTCAAATGGAACCAGCCATTCCTGGGATAGCTCTGCCCATGACGCTACAACTCCCAGACGGTCGCAGGGTGCAAGGGCAAGCGTTGTTGGATTCGGGGGCGTCACTATTTTTTTTAAAAAAATAATATTTATTAAGTTTTCAACAAGAAAAAGGTTACAAAACAGTAAAAGGAAAACACAAAAAATACAAAAACCAAAAGTAGACATAAAAAGAAAAAAGAAAAAAAGGAAAAAATCCCTCTTTCTGATATCTTACCACTCATTTACTTATTTTCATGACTTCCTCTCACCTCCCTTTTTTGTATTCCATTTAAAAATTTGTTCAGCAAATCTGTACCCTCTTAGTTTACCCTTTTTTATTTATTAACAGTTTTTATTTTTAATTACAGTACCAATAAACAATACAATATAACACATCTCTTAACATAGTTTTCTTAACTTCTTTGGACTCCCTCACATCTCCCGCTCCTGCGTTCCTGACTATAAAATTTTATCCAGCAAATTTATCCCCTTGTTTCTATTCTTATTATCTAATTTCCAATGTTGTATCTCTAATTTTAGATATCCTTTATTCAAATCTTAAAAATTTAAATATAACCTAAAATTTCCAAAAAAATTAATCTTTTCTTAAATTTAGCTTATCTTCATATTTCACTTCATCTAGCTTGATGGTGCCAAGTTATTTATACTCTAGCATCCTTCTTAACATTCATACAATTTACAATATTTTTGTAGATAAATCTTAAATTTCTTCCAATCTTCTTCCACCGTCTCTTCTCCCAGGTCTCGGATTCTGCCAGTCATCTCAGCCAGTTCCATATAGTCTATCAGTTGCATCTGCCATTCTTCCAGTGTGGGTAAATCTTGGGTTTTCCAATGCTTAGCGACAAGTATCCTTGCTGCTGTTGTTGCGTACATAAAAAATGTTCGGTCCTTCTTTAGCACCTTCTGGCCGACAATACCCAGAAGGAAGGCCTCTGGTTTCTTAGGAAAGGTATACTTGAATACCTTTTTCAGCTCGTTATATATCATTTCCCAGAAAGCCTTCACTCTAGGGCAAGTCCACCAGAGGTGAAAGAATGTTCCTTCATTTTCTTTACATTTCCAACATTTGTTATCAAACAAGTGGTATATTTTTGCAAGTTTGACTGGGGTCATATACCATCTATATATCATTTTCATAACATTTTCTTTCAAAGCAATACATGCAGTGAAATTCAGCCCAGTAGTCCACAACCTCTCCCAGTCCTCAAACATGATGTTATATCCAATGTCCTGTGCCCACTTTATCATAGCCGGTTTAACCGTTTCATCTTGTGTATTCCATTTTAACAGCAAGTTATATTTAACAGCAAGTTATAGTTTACCCTTAACTGTTTATCCTCACATATTATAACTTCAAATTTTCCTCTAATATCAATCCATTCTTACATATTCTTATTTTACCTTATTACTAGAACCACTTCGTTTCATTCCAACATCATTAACGTTCAATAATTTTACAGTATTTCTGTAGATAGATTTTAAATTTCTTCCAATCTTCTTCCACCAACTCTTCTCCCTGGTCTCGGATTCTGCCAGTCATTTCCGCCAATTCCATATAGTCCATTACTTGCATCTGCCATTCTTCCAAGGTGGGTAGGTCTTGTGTCTTCCAATGCTTTGCGATGAGTATTCTTGCTGCTGCTGTAGCGTACAAAAAGAAAGTTCTATCCTTCTTTGGCACCAATTGGCTGACCATGCCCAGGAGAAAGGCCTCTGGTTTCTTCAGGAAGGTATATTTAAATACCTTTTTCATTTCATTATAGATCATCTCCCAGAAAGCCTTAATCTTTGGGCACGTTCACCAAAGGTGAAAGAATGTACCTTCGGTCTCTTTACATTTCCAACATTTATTATCGGGCAAATGATAGATTTTTGCAAGCTTGACTGGTGTCATGTACCACCTGTATATCATTTTCATAATATTCTCTCTTAGGGCATTGCATGCCGTAAATTTCATACCTGTGGTCCACAACTGTTCCCAGTCAGCAAACATAATGTTATGTCCAACATCTTGTGCCCATTTAATCATAGCAGATTTTACCGTTTCATCCTGAGTATTCCATTTCAACAGCAAGTTATACATTCTTGATAATATCTTAGTTTTGGGTTCTAGTAGTTCTGTTTCCAATTTTGATTTTTCCACCTGGAAGCCAATTTTTTTATCCAAATTGTAGGCCTCCCTTATTTGAAAATAGTGAAGCCAATCTCGCACTTTATCTTTAAGCTTCTCAAAACTCTGCAATTTCAGTTTATCACCCTCCTGTTCCAGAATCTCCCAATATTTTGGCCAATTGGCCTCCATATTGAGTTTTTTCAGAGCCTTCGCTTCCATAGGTGATAGCCACCTTGGGGTTTTATTTTATTTTATTATCCAAACATTAAACAATGCTCTTCTGACAATATGATTTTTAAATGCCTTATGTGCTTTAACCTTGTCATACCACAGATATGCATGCCACCCAAAAACATTATCAAAACCTTCTAAATCCAAAATATCTGTGTTCTCAAGAAGCAGCCATTCTTTCAACCAGCAAAATGCTGCTGATTCATAGTACAATTTAAGGTCCGGCAGGGCAAATCCACCTCTATCCTTTGCATCAGTAAGTATCTTAAATTTTATTCTGGGCTTCTTGCCCTGCCAGACAAATCTAGAGATATCTCTCTGCCACTTCTTGAAACAGTCTGTCTTGTCCATAATTTGCAATGATTGGAACAAAAACAGCATTCTTGGCAATACATTCATTTTTATAACAGCAATTCGGCCAAGCAAGGGAAGCTTCAGGCTTGACCATATTTCAAGATCTTTTTTCACTTCTGACCAACATTTCTCATAGTTATCTTTAAACAAATTCACATTCTTAGTAGTCATGTTCACCCCCAGATATTTTCCTTTCTTTACCAATGTTAAACCTGTCTCCTTCTGAAACCTCTCTTTCTCGATCAGTGTTAAATTTTTCTCAAGAACCTTAGTTTTTAACTTATTCAATTTAAATCCTGCCACCTGACCAAATTCCTGGATTAATTTCAATACCCTTTTAGTACTAGATTCTGGCTCCTGTAATGTCAATACTAAGTCATCTGCAAAGGCTTTAAGTTTGTACTGTTTGACTCCGACCTGAATACCTTTGATCAGTTGGTCCCTTCTAATCATATTTAACAGGACCTCCAGGACCAAAATAAAAAGCAATGGGGAAATTGGGCAGCCTTGTCGTGTCCCTTTCTCCATCTTAAATTCTTCTGTCACCACGTTATTGACTAGCAGTTTAGCCTTTTGTTCTGAGTAAATTGCACCTATACCATTTTCAAAGCCTTGACCAACCCCCATCCCCTGAAGATTTTTCTTCATAAAGCTCCAAGAAATATTGTCGAAAGCTTTCTCCTCGTCTACAAATATCAAAACTGCTTTGGTATTAATATTCTTTTGAAGTTTTTCTAGAATGTTAATTATATTCCTCGTGTTATCAGACAAATGTCTACCAGGGAGAAAGCCGGCTTGATCTTTATGTATCTCCTCCACTAATACTTTTTTCAATCTTTTAGCCAAAATGTCTGCAAAAATTTTGTAATCCACATTAAGCAGGGATATGGGGCGGTAGTTCTTAAGTTGTGTCTTTTCAGACTCGGTTTTCGGTATAAGTGTAATATAAGCTTCCTTCCACGACTCTGGCGCTTTTTGCCCCTCCAGAATTTCATTGCAAACCTCCTTTAGTGGTTGAATTAACCAATCTTTCAAGGATCTATAGTATTTAGAGGTTAAACCGTCCGGCCCTGGAGATTTACCCAACTGCATGTTCTGAATGGCACCTTCCACCTCCTGTTCAGTTATTTTATAATTCAGCAGTAGCTTGTTTTCTTGAGAAATTTTTTGTAATCCATTAGTTTTCAAAAATTGGTCTATGTCAATCTCTTTCTGTGGACCTTGTGTGTAAAGTTGTTTAAAGTATCTCTGGAAGCAGTTTCTAATCTCTTGAGGATTCTGTATATTCTTTCCTTCCACTTCCAAATTTGTAACAGTATTTAGCTTTTGTCTTTTTTTCATCTGCCACGCTAACAGTTTCCCACATTTATTAGCCGATTCAAATGTCTTTTGTCTCATCTGTTTAATTTTCCATTCTATTTCCTGATTTATCATTTTCATATATTGTACTTGATACAGCTTTATTTCTCTCAGAATCTCTTGCGACTTTGGTTTCACTCTTAGTTTCTTCTCACCTTCTTTTATTTTCTCCAAAATTTTATCTTTTTTCTCATTTTGAGTTCTCTTCTTTATTGCATTCTGTTGAATCAGAAACCCTCTCATAACCGCTTTACTTGCGTCCCAGATTACTCTTTTTTCGACGGTGGTTTTCATGTTTATCTCGAAGTAATCTCTCAAGGTTTTTTGGGCCTTCTTGGTAATCTCTGAATCTCTAAACAGGGTGTCATTCATCCTCCATCTAAAGGAACCAATCGGTGTTAGTTTCATCTCCATTCTCACAGGGTTATGGTCGGAGCAAGTTTTAGGTCAAATTTCCACTTTTCGAATCTTGGGAGCCATTCCTCTGGTTATCCAGATTTGGTCAATTCTTGTCCATGTCATTTTGGCTTCAGAAAAGAAAGTCCCCTCTCTACCCAGGGGGTTCTTAGTTCTCCAGGTATCAATTAGGTCCATATTGTCTGTCATCTCAAAAAAAGTTTTTGGTAGTCTTCCATCTTTAGTAACTACCTGTCTTTGTGACTTATCCATATTTGTAGACACCACTCCGTTCATATCTCCCATCATTATAATGTTACAGTCCATGTGGTCCAACAATGTCTCATGCAGTTTCTTAAAAAAATCAGATTTCCCCTCATTTGGTGCGTAAACTCCTACTATCAAGAGTTTCTCTCCTTGAAATTGAATTTCAATTGCCACAAATCTTCCTTGGTCATCTTTAAATATAAATTTTGGTAGTAAACTCTCTTTTGCATAAATCACAACTCCTCTCTTTTTGACCTTATCTGATGAAATAAACTCTTGGCCTAATCTTTTATTGGTCAATACTTTCCAGTGTAGCCTTGTCACATGGGTTTCTTGTAAACAAATCAAGTCCAATTGTTCCTTTTTCAACAGGTGAAAAACTTTTTTCCTCTTATCCGGGGAATTGAGGCCGCGAATATTCCAACTTAATATCTGCAGAGACATGGTGTAATTATTTTGCTTTTCCTCCGATTGCTCCTAGTAGTTGTTCTTGTTCTGTCGGTGGTGTCACTTTCTCTGATTTGTCCAATCCCAAAGAAGGCCTTGCTGGGTCTAGTATTCCTGGTTTTAATGCTTTTGGCTCTTCTTCTTCCTCAGCTTCTTTTTGTAGGTTTTCTCCGTGATCTCTCAAAAATCTCTCTTTGTCCTCCACTGATCTTATTTTGATTTTTCTCCCTTTGTAGGTAAAAGAAAGACCTTGGGGAAACTCCCACCTAAATGCAACTCTGTTGCTTCTTAACAGGGCCACTAAGTCTCCGTAGTTAACCCTAAGATCCAATAGATGTTTTGGAATGTCCTTAAAAATTTCTATTCTTGAATCTTCTATTTCCAAGGATTTCTGGTAATGGAGACTCAGTATTTTATCTCTCTCTTCTTTTGTTCGAAGAGTGATCAAGCAGTCTCTCACCCTGTTCTTTCTTCCCCCTTTTCCAAGTCTGAAGGCACTTACTATCTTAAAATCTTGTTTATCTGAATCAAGGTTACAAAAATCTTCAAATTCCTGTGTAAGATAACCACTTAGGTTGTCTTTCTCAAGTTCTGGTACAGCCCTGATCCTCAGATTAGTCTGTTTTTCCTTCAGTTCAATCATAGACAATAGCGACCTGTGGTCCTCTAACTGTTTACTTATCGGCGGTATCTTTTCCTCTACAGCCAGTACCTTTTCCTTTGCTTCTTCTGCTATTTTTCTATTTAATGTAGATTCTTGCAGCAGCCTGTCAATAGCCTCTGTATTGGAATTCACCTTCTGCCCCAGGTTGTTAATACTTGTAGTATTTTGGTCAATTTTAATTGATGCATCAGCAACTTGATTACTTAATTTTTCCAAGGATTCAAATATTTTGTTTAGTGCTGAAGATAGTCCCTCTTCAGATGCCATTCCTTTTGGCCCAACCTGCACAGGATCTTCCCCTTCTGGTACAGAAGGGCCAGATGCTGATTGTCTACGCTGCTGCAGTCTAGTTTTAGCCGATCTTGTCGTTTTTTCCTGAGGCAAATTTGCCATCGCCCTGTGTCTGAGGATCAAGGTCACTCCCACGGCCCAGACTTGTTTTGCAGTGAAATTTCCCTGGCCAGCTGGAATGGAAAATTCCCAGTTGTAACAATTTCAGAGTTCCTCTAGGGGGACACAGTAGCAACAATATTTGTTTCAATAGAGTATCTTTCCCAACTTTTCAAGTCCCCTTTCAATAGTAGGCAACAGTTTCAAGTTTAGAGAAAACCTTCAAAACCTTCAAAATACTTGCAGAGTATCTGTCACAAAGTTGCATTGTCCATAAGTAGTGCGACTCTCAACACGGCAATTCTATTATTCCTTGGCAGTCCGATACCAAGGATTAAGTGGTGGTCTTTGTTCCCTTTCCTCTCCTTTTTTTTTTTTTTTTTGCAGGCAAAAGAATTTCTTTCCTCCCTTCCCTCCCCTCTCCTGCAGCTCAGGGAGGGAGTCCTTTTATTTTGGCATTAGGAATTAGATCCTTTTAGCACGATTTTCCAGTTCTTAGCTTAGAAAGTCTTTGCTTTAGTCTATTTACAAAAAGCGGAAGGCGGACTTCCTGTTTACACCTTCCCGCTTCAGTGCCAAATTCAAATTTATTCCTTTGATTCTCTGGTCTTTAACTTGACCTACTCACGGGTTGTTGTTTAAAAGTCGAATTGTCACAGGAAAGAGGACAGTGCTCTCCGACAACAGCTGTGCAGCTTCACTCCGCAGAAGTAGCGATTGACTCTCAGCACCGCGCCAAACTCCCCGTCCTGCTCCGGAGCCCTTTGCAGGGTTCCTTTGCAAATTGGGGGAGCGCTGAAGGTGCCCGCCGAGTCCCATGGTCGCAGGCTTCACCCGCCTGCGGTTTTCGAGAGGGTCCTCGCTTCGTACCTACGGGACCGCCTCTCCTGGTATGCCCCACAGAGAAACCTACGGTCTGCAAATAATAACATCCTCAAGGTCCCAGGCCTCAGAGAGGTTAGGCTGGCCTCAACTAGAGCCAGGGCCTTCTCGGCTGCGGCTCCAATCTGGTGGAACGCTCTGTCACAAGAGACTAGGGCCCTGCGGGACCTGACATCTTTCCGCAGGGCCTGCAAGACAGAGTTGTTCCACCAGGCCTTTGGTCAGGGCGCAGCCTGACTCCCTCCTCTGGCAACCTGCACAGAATATTGCTTAATCGGTTGCCACTAATTTGATTTTAATTTTTACAATGAATATTTTGAATGTGTGATTATTTGATTATTTGATTATTTGATTATTTGATTATTTGATTATTTGATTATTTGATTATTTGATTATTTGATTATTTGATTATTGTTAGCCGCCCTGAGCCCGGCTTCGGCTGGGGAGGGCGGGATATAAATAAAATTTTTTTTTATTATTATTATTATTCGCTGTAGCGGGAGGACCCGATTTCTGCGGGGCTTTCTCCCTCTGATTTAGAGGGAGTCCGCCATTGCCGATGGCGCCGCCTCCGGAAGTCCAGGGGCGTCACTAGACTTTGTAGATGCAGATTTTGTGAAGCAACACAACCTTGGGACACAGCAACTAGACTCCCCAATAGAGGTACAGATGATAGATGGTCGACCCTTAATAGGGGGGAGGTGGTTCAAGCCACACAACCATTAGGGGTGGAAGTGGTGGGGCACAAGGACACAATGAGGTTCCACGTCACTAAGTTAGTGACACACCCCATAGTCCTAGGAATGATGTGGCTCACAAAACACGATCCTGTCGTGGCCTGGTTCCAACACTCCTTAACGTTCACGTCAGCCCTTTTGCCAAGCGAACTGCTTGAGGCTTGAAGTACCTAGAGAGGTGGGAGCACAGGGGGCGGAGGTAGGAGGGAAACTCACGGGAGAAGAGAGTTCCATACCCCCGTGTATAAGGCCTTCAGAGACGTGTTCTGTGAGAAGGAGGCAGACCAGTTACCCCCACACCGCCCTTATGACTGCAGAATAGACTTGGTGCCAGAGGCCCAGATACCCACCAGTCGCCTCTATTCCATGTCAGAGACGGAACTAGCCGAGCTGAGGGAGTTCTTGCAGAAGAATTTGGCAAGGGGTTTTATCCAACCAACAAAAGCACCAGGGGGAACCCCAGTTTTCTTCGTAAGCAAGAGGGACACCCCGGAAAAGAGGCTGGTTGTGAACTATAGGAGGACCAACAAGCTCATGATTCCCAGCCAATACCCCTTGCCACATATTGGGGATCTGCTGAAGAGGTTGAGATCAGCGAAAATTTTCACCAAGTTGGACCTGAGGGGGGCCTACAACCTGATACAGGTGAGGGAAGGCGATGAGTGGAAGACGGCCTTTAATACAAGATATGGGACCTTTGAATACTTAGTGATGCCGTTTGGGTTGCAATCGGGCACCGCCACCTTCCAGGCCTTCATCAATCATGTTTTGGCAGACTTGCTAGACAGGACCGTGGTATCTTACCTTGATGATCTTTTGATATACTCAGAAAGTCCTGAAGAGCATGTGCGACATGTAAGGGAGGTGTTGCAACGGCTGAGGGCGCATAGACTCTACGCCAAGTTGGAGAAATGCCAGTTCCACGTGACAGAGGTGTGATTTTTGGGGTATCGCGTGTCTCCTGAGGGGGTGCATATGGATCCGGCAAAGGTGAAGGCGGTGTTGGAGTGGCAGAAGCCTAAGACCAAGAAGGACTTGCAGAGGTTCTTGGGCTTCGCTAACTACTACAGGAAGTTCGTGCCTAACTACTCGCAACTCACCACAACCCTCACTGACTGCTTGAGGGGCAAGAAGCCGTTCGTCTGGAAGGAGGAGGCGCAGTGTGCGTTTGCTTTCAATTTGTATTCTTTCACTCCAATTTTTATGCTGCGAATCTCTGAGGTTTTCCTTATCTTATTTGTAATGGTCTCTAACACCATGATAAACAACAGAGGTGACAGAGGGCACCCCTGTCGTGACAGAGGTGACAGAGGGCACCCGTGTCGTGTACCTTTCGCAATCTCAAAAGATTCTGTTAAATTATTGTTAATAATTAATTTAGCACTTTGTTGTGTATAAATTGCTTTAATTCCTTCCAGGAATGTGCCCTCTATCCCTGACCTTTCCAAACATCTTATCAGAAAACGCCAGGACACATTATCAAAAGCCTTTTCGGCATCAACCAACATTAAAACTGCGGGGATTTCATTATGGCATTCTAGGTATTCAATAATGTTTATTGTATGTCTTACGTTGTCTTTTATTTGCCTATTAGGTAGAAAGCCGGCCTGGTCAATGTGAATAAGATTGACTAAACACTTTTTAAGTCGGTACGCCATTATAGCTGCGAAGATCTTATAATCATTATTCAATAATGAAATCGGTCTGTAATTTTTAATGTTAAGTCTGTCTGAATCTGGTTTTGGTATCAACGTGATGTATGCTTCTTTCCAGGACGCTGGTATTTTTCCTCCTCTTAATATCTCGTTCATTACGTCACTTAACACCGGTGTTATATATTCTTCCAGGACTTTATAGTACTTGGCCGATAGCCCATCTGGGCCTGGGGTTTTCCCCAGTTTCATCCTCTTGATTGCCTCTCGAATTTCCTCTACTTTTATAGGTTTATTTAATACGCTTCTTTCGTCTTCTGATATAGTGTTAGGGCTGTTTTCTTCTAAATATTTATCTATTTCTGTTAAATCTTCTTCTTCTCTTTTGTATAAATTTTCATAGAATTTGAGGAAGTTCTTTTTTATTTCGTTAGTGTGATGGGATGATGAGCTGCTTGTGCGTAAAAGCTTAGTCCCTCAGAGTTTGGGCATGGTTCTCAAACTCTGTCCTTAGCAGAGCCCTTAAACATGACTCCCTTAATCGCTGGCAGAATCCGACAGTGGGCGTTTACGGAATCTACTCCAGCATAAAAGCTCCTTAACGGAAACGCGTCTTCTGGATTCTCGGCGCGACAGTTTCCGGCGAGGAGTGGGTGTACCTATAGGAGGTCCTGAGACTTCTCCACTGTTCTCGCTGGAAGACTCCCTGAGCCATCCCTTCGACTCACTTTCTCTCTGATCTCCCTCTCCCCCCCTGCTGGTACCTTCCTCTGCTGCTGAGTCTCTCCTAGCTTCCGAGAGCCCCTCCACCACCTGCCTTTCCGATGGCAGTTCCCTGACATCCACCTCCCCTGCAGGTCCCCCTTCACCCCCTCCCGCCCCCTCCTCTACTGGCGGTGAGGATGGAAAACCCCGGAAAGAACACCCCTCATCGTCAGAGGATTCAAACACTTCTCTCCACTGACTCCCGTCTCTTCTCCCTGAGTCCTCCTCCTCGTCGGAGTCTATTCCCTCTTCCAGCCCTGATTCTGGGAACCCTTCAAACTCCTCTTCCTCATCGGTGGTGCCGAAGTGTTCCCTCCCGAACCGTGCCACGGGCTGAGGTTTCCTTGGGAACCGTTGATGAAACGTTTCTATTAAAACCTCGTCATTGACCTCCTCTGCCGGTACCCGTGTTTTCTGACTCCGGTTCCCCTTCCCATTCTACCAAGTACTCCACCTGATTCCCTTTCCACCTGGAATCAATGATTTCTGCCACATGCATGTTGCGTTCCCTTTCTTCTATGACTGGTGTTTGAGTAACCTCCCTCTCATGTCCCCCCCACTCCCGCCCCTCTCGATACGGCGACAGTAAGGACCTGTGAAATACTGGGTGCAGTTTCATGTGGTTGGGCAATCTGAGTTTGAATGCCACCGGGTTGACCTGTTGTATGACCTCAAAGGGTCCCAGCCGTTTGGGTCTCAATTTCTTACACCCTCCCTTGAACGGCAGTCCTTGGGTGGATAGCCACACCCGGTCCCCCACCCTTATGGTTTCACCTTCCCGTCTGCTTCTGTCTGCTTGCTTCTTGTATTCTTCCTTGGCCCTCTCTAAGTTAAGTTGGAGTTGCCGGTGGATCGCTTCCATCTCTTCAACAAAGTGTTCCGCTGCCGGGACACTCCATCTTTCCCCTCCTTCTCCTGGAAATGCCCTGGGATGACACCCATAATTAGCCAGGAAGGGACTCATCCCTGTGGACACATTCTCCGCGTTGTTGTAGGCAAATTCTGCCAGGGCCAACTTATCTACCCAATCATTTTCTCTGTCATTAACATAACACCTCAGGTATTGTTGTAAAATATCGTTTGCCCTTTCCGCCTGCCCATTTGTTTCTGGGTGTCGGGCAGTCGAAAAATTGACCTCTACGTGCAGTAAGCTCATAAGCTTCCTCCAGAACCTGGAAGTAAATTGTTTCCCTCGGTCTGAGACCACCCTCAAGGGGGCGCCATGCAACCTAAAAATATGTTTTACAAACAACTTGGCGGTTTCTTCCGCTGTGACTGCATGCGAACAGGCTATAAAATGGCACATCTTAGTTAATAGGTCTACCACCACCATGACAGCTGTTTTCCCTTTGGATTTTGGCAGATCAGTCATAAAATCTATGGATACTGCCTCCCATGGCCTTTCTGGTGTGGGTAAGGGTTCCAGTAGCCCCGCTGGTGCCAGCCTCTCCCCTTTTGCTCGCTGGCATCGGTCGCACCCCCTTACATATTCCCGTACGTCTTCCCTCACCTTGGGCCACCAAAACTCCCTGGTAACCAACCACATGGTCTTGTGTTGCCCGAAGTGCCCCGCTGTGGGGCTGTCGTGCAATTGTTTGAGTACCCGGCCCCTCAATTCTCCTTCGGGTATGTACAGTGCCCCCTTGTAATACAATGTTCCGTTCCTTTCCTCAAACCCCCCTGTGTTCTCTCCAGCTCCCCGGAGTCCTCTGAGCTTCTCTTGGGCGTATTCATTGTTCTCGGTTCCCTCTACCAGTTATCTTGGCCCCACCAATGCCGCCCCACACACCCAGTGGTCCTCGGGGATGATATGTCTCTCCTCTGGCGCTCCCTCTCCCTCTAAATACTCTGGTTTTCGAGAGAGAGCGTCCGCTCTGACATTCTTCTTCCCTGGCACGTAGCAAATTTCAAAATGGAATTTGGAGAACTCCTGGGCCCATCTCACTTGTCTCTGGTTCAGTACTCGGGCGGTTCTCCAGTATTCTAGGTTTTTGTGGTCAGTGCGCACTTGGACCTTGTGCTGCGCTCCAATCAGCAAGTGTCGCCATCTCCGGAACGCTTCATGAATGGCGAGTAGTTCTCAGTCATACACGGTGTAGTTCCTCTCGGATTTGTTCAATTTCCGCGAGAAGAAGGCACACGGTCTCCATTCTGACGTATCCTTTCCCGGCTGAAGAAGCACCGCCCCCACCGCTCAGTCTGATGCGTCGGTCTCTACTCTCATCGGTTGCCGCAGATCCACGTGCAAAAGTTGTTCTTCCGACACAAACGCCTTCTTTAACCTTTCGAACGCTCGCTGCGCCTCTTCCGTCCAGACAAATTTATTCTTGCTGCTGAGACAATCCGTGATGGGCGCCGTTAAGTGGGCGAAGTTCTTGATGAACTTCCGGTAGAAGTTTCCAAACCCCAGGAACCTTTGCACGTCCTTCTTTGTTTTAGGTGTCTTCCATTCCAGTACCGCTTGAACCTTGCTGGGATCCATGGCTAATCCCTTGTCTGACAAACGATACCCCAGGAATTCCACCTCTCTGGTATGAAACTGACACTTCTCCAGTTTCACCCACAGCTGGTTTGCTTGCAGTCTGCTCAGTACCTCTCTTACGTCCCGCACATGCTGCTCCTCATTCTCTGAGTACACCAATACGTCATCTAAGAATGCTACACAGTTTTTGTAAAGTAAAGGTCCCAGGACGTGATTCATAAATGATTGAAAACAGGCTGAGCCCACCTGTAGACCGAAGGGCATAACGAGGTACTCAAAGGCCCCCAAGGGGGTGAACTGAGGAGATTTCACCCCTCCCATACCCAAGAATCTCCTGAGAATCTCCTGAGGTCTCTGCTGACTCTACAGAGAGGAGGAGCAATATACTGCTCTCTACTTAATTAGTCAAGTGAGTGAATCTGTGTGAGAGAGAGAGTCAGTCAGTGTGTCGGAGAGAGAGTGCAAGAGATCGTGTTTAGAGATAAGATTGCTGCTAAGAGCAGCTGCAGGCACTCAGAGTATAGCATTGATTTATGCTCAGATTATTTAGCTCTGTATATAGTTTTGTATTATAGCTGTAGTTATAGAATAAAAGGAGGATACTTTACAGAGCTGCTCTCCGAGTGGTTTATACTCTGCAGGACTCTGCAAAACGCTGCTGCGCAACGACTGCATTATTGAGACAGTGAATCCGGTGCTCTCAGCTCCAAGCTGTGAGTCCACAGCACTGTCACCTGTTCCTGTGGGAAAGGAGGTCTCTGGCAGTGCTACCCAGCTCGCCTAGCCCAGTCGGGGCTGTAGTGCATGAGTCCAGTTGGTACACTGGCTCAAGGGCGATGCTGACATCGGTTATGGGCCCAGTCGTCTGACCAGTCGTTCCAGTCATCCCAGTCGTCCCAGTCGCCAGAGGTGTCTGTTGCTGATCGCTGGACGGCGGAACGGAGGCTGCATGCTGGACTGATTTGTGGTGCCTAGAAGCAGAGCTGTGTTGGAGCAGAGTGTTCAAGCTGCCGCTGTTGCTGTTGCTGCTGCTTGAGGTATGTTGCTGACTGCCAAAGAAAGAAGATAGCATCCCTGTTTGCCTGTTAATTGCGCTTTGAATGGGAGAGAGAGTGGCTGAAGGAGTCCAAGGCTTTATCTGTGTTTGCACGAGGGAAGTGTCTTGCTCTAAGTAATAGCAGACATGGCCTGTGCACATTCTGGCCAGATGGCTCTGTCCTTTCCTCTCCTCACGCCTGAAAACTATGCAGTTTGGCAAGTTAAGATGAAAGCGCTTTTGCAGAGGGAAAAGCTATTTCACACGATAGAAGATGACCCTCCAGATAAAGATGATGATGATTGGGCTGAGTGGCATGCTGCAGATATGAAAGCCCGAGGGACAATTGTTTTGAGTGTTTCAGACCACTTGCTGGTAAACTTAGAGGGTCAAGAGACTGCACAAGCTGTTTGGCATAAGTTGAGAGATATGCATCTGAGACAAAATGCTGGTTCCAGTGTGATTTTCTTCAAGAAGCTGTGCAGGTTACAGTTGCAGAAAGGTGGTGATTTGCCTAGCCATCTATCTCAGTTAAAGCGTCTCAGACAGGACCTTGTTCAGCGAGACCTGGCTATTTCAGAGGTTGTGTTTGCAATGCTGATGATAAATAGCCTAGATGAGTCTTATGATGGAGTAGCTGCCCAGATTTCTACAATGCCTGCTGACCGGCTAACAGAAGATTATGTGTCTAGCGTGCTCTTGAATGAGTGGGATTGCAGACAGGCTGTTAGAGAAAGCCGGGACTGTGCTGTTAAAAATGTGCTTGAAAATGTGCCTGAGTCTTCAGCAGGGGAAAGTGAAAGTGAAACTGCTGCTGTTAAAGCACTAAAGTTGAGGCGGTGCTTTTCATGTGGAGCACAAGGCCATTTGAGTTTTCAGTGCTGCAAGAAATCTTCAAAGAAGAAGGGAAACTTCAGAGGCAGAGGGGGAGGAGGACGAAATCCCCAAGCACCTGCTACTTCAAAGGCCTTGATCTCTCGCTGCTCCAATCAACGTGGGCGGAGTTTCTTCGTGATCGACTCTGGCTGTTCCAACCACGTAGCCAAAGATAAGGATCTCTTTGTTCAGCTTGAGAAGCAAGAGAAAGAAATTCATCAAGCAGATGGGACAGTTCTCACGAGTGAGGCTAAGGGAACTGTGTTCTTAAAGAGCCTGAATACAACTATTAAGAATGTCCTGTATGCGCCTGATATTCAGGACAATTTGTTGAGTGTTTCCCAGCTTGATCATCAGGGTTTTAAGGTGGTGTTTGCTAAATCTCGCTGTGAAATTCGTCGAGATGGCAAGCTCATTCTATATGCAAAATGTGTAAATGGTCTGTATCAATTGCCTTTTGTTTCAGGTACAGGTACTGCAGAAGCAACTGAGAAAGAGTGTTGCAATTTGTCTATTGATAAGAATGAGAAGTTGCATGATCAATGTATTCATTATTACCACCGTGTTTATGGTCATTTGAATTTCCAGGCTGTGGCAAAAATGCCTGATATGGTTCAGGGTATGAAGCTGAAAGAATGTCCCTACCACATGAAATGTGTTTCTTGTGCTGAGAGTAAGGCAAGGCAAGCTCCCAAAGGTACAGAGTCTGGGAGAGAGGCCAAGAAACCATATGAAGTCATTCATGCAGACTTAGTGGGGCCTCTAGCGCTCTCTAGAGGCAATTCAAGGTTTTTCATGGTTTTGATAGACTCCTACTCTAAATATGCATGGGTCTATTTGCTGCAGAAAAAGTCTGAAGCCTTTACTAAGTTTCGTCAGTTTTGTAAATGGCTCAGGAATGTACATAATGAGAATGTACGTTATCTTTTCACAGACAGGGGTGGAGAGTTTTGTTCAGAAGAGTTTGAGGCTTTTCTTTCTGAACAGGGCATTGAGCATAGGACTGCCACGCCCAGATCGCCCTGGCAGAATGGTTTATGTGAGAGAATAAACCAGACCCTGCAGCAAGGAATCAGAACGCTGTTACATGATTCGGGGCTGCCCAATCCTTTTTGGGCCGAAGCTCTTTCGTTTTTCTGTCACGTGTATAACAGGAGGTACCAGTCCGCAGTAAATTGCACCCCATATGAGATGCTTCACGGAAGGAAGCCATGTGTGAAGCACTTTAAAATTTTTGGGTTGGAGGTTTGGGTGCACACCTCGCAGGGTGACAAACTGAGTAAGCGTGGAGAACATGGTGTTTTCCTAGGATATGAGAAAGGGTCTTATCGTGTCCTGATCACAGACACGAAAACCATAAGGCTGACCAGGAGCATTGACGACAATCCACAATGGGACAGAGTTGGCGTTTTTCAGTGCCATCCCATTTGTGATGATGGTGCAAGAGGGGCAAAGAAAGTTAAGAGGGAGGCAAGTTCTGATGTGATTGATAATCCTGATTGACGAGTTCCTAAAGATGGGAGTTCTAGTTCCTTGTGCCTCTCCATGTAACACCCCTCTCCTTCCTGTCAAGAAGCCCAACACAAACCCCGTCAAATGGCGCTTGGTGCAAGACCTCAGACTCGTCAATTCTTTCGTTCCCAGACACGCTGTAGTCGCTAACCCCCACCACCTTTAAACTTCAATAAAGACTTCTGTACATAACATCAGCCTGGCGTTGGTCCTCTGTGAGCTGGGAGCTAGAGGCAGCTCTGACACAGCCTTATTGCACTAATTCCAAAACAGGGAACGGACAATCTACTTATTAACAACTATAGGCCTATCGCACTTCTAAATAACGATTATAAATTATATGCAAATATTTTAGCCGAAAGATCAAAGAAAGTCTTCCAGATGATGATACACAATGACCAAGCTGGCTTTTTGCCCGGGAGGCACATTTATAGCAACACTAGCAACATTATAAACTGATTAGCGTATTTAGACTTAAGAATAGAAAAGAAGGCAGTCTTAATGGCTATAGATGCAGAAAAAGCTTTCGACAGGGTATCCTGGAAATTTATGAAAGGTCTATTACACCATATGGATTTTGGTATACAGTATATAAAAGGGATTGAAGCAATATAATCAAAACAAAAAGCGAAAATCATAATCAATGGAAATTTATCACAGGAGTGTGAAATCAGTAAAGGGGTCAGACAAGGTTGCCCACTATCCCCCTTAATTTTCATATTAACATTGGAAGTTTTATGTAAACAAATTAGGGAAGAAAAAGAAATAAAAGGGATTATGCTGGGAAATAGAAGTTACAAAATGAGGGCATTTGCTGACGATTTAATTATAACTAGGGAGCAACCAAAACAGAGTTTAAGAAAGGCGTTGGAAATAATCTATGGCTACGGTAAAGTTGCGGGTTTCAAAATGAATTTCATAGAATCATAGAATCATAGAATCATAGAGTTGGAAGAGACCACAAGGGCCATCGAGTCCAACCCCCTGCCAAGCAGGAAACACCATCAGAGCACTCCTGACATATGGTTGTCAAGCCTCTGCTTAAAGACCTCCAAAGAAGGAGACTCCACCACACTCCTTGGCAGCAAATTCCACTGTCGAACAGCTCTTACTGTCAGGAAGTTCTTCCTAATGTTTAGGTGGAATCTTTTTTCTTGTAGTTTGGAACCATTGCTCCGTGTCCATTTCTCTGGAGCAGCAGAAAACAACCTTTCTCCCTCCTCTATGTGACATCCTTTTATATATTTGAACATGGCTATCATATCACCCCTTAACCTCCTCTTCTCCAGGCTAAACATGCCCAGCTCCCTTAGCCGTTCCTCATAAGGCATCGTTTCCAGGCCTTTGACCATTTTGGTTGCCCTCCTCTGGACACGTTCCAGTTTGTCAGTGTCCTTCTTGAACTGTGGTGCCCAGAACTGGACACAGTACTCCAGGTGAGGTCTGACCAGAGCAGAATACAGTGGCACTATTACTTCCCTTGATCTAGATGCAATACTCCTATTGATGCAGCCCAGAATTGCATTGGCTTTTTTAGCTGCCGCGTCACACTGTTGGCTCATGTCAAGTTTGTGGTCAACCAAGACTCCTAGATCCTTTTCACATGTACTGCTCTCAAGCCAGGTGTCACCCATCTTGTATTTGTGCCTCTCATTTTTTTTGCCCAAGTGCAATACTTTACATTTCTCCCTATTAAAATTCATCTTGTTTGTTTTGGCCCAGTTCTCTAATCTGTCAAGGTCGTTTTGAAGTGTGATCCTGTTCTCTGGGGTGTTAGCCACCCCTCCCAGTTTGGTGTCATCTGCAAATTTGATCAGGATGCCCTTGAGTCCATCATCCAAGTCGTTGATAAAGATGTTGAATAAGACCGGGCCCAAGACAGAACCCTGTGGCACCCCACTAGTCACTCTTCTCCAGGATGAAGAGGAACCATTGATGAGCACCCTTTGGGTTCGGTCAGTCAGCCAGTTACAAATCCACTGAGTGGTAGCATAGTCAAGTCCGCATTTTACCAGCTTCTTTACAAGAATATCATGGGGCACCTTGTCAAATGCCTTGCTGAAATCAAGATAGACTACATCCACTGCGTTCCCTTCATCTACCAGGCTTGTAATTCTGTCAAAAAACGAGATCAGGTTAGTCTGACATGACTTATTTTTCAGAAATCCATGCTGACTATTGGTGATCACAGCATTCCTTTCTAGGTGCTCACAGACTGTTTGCTTAATGATCTGCTCCAGAATCTTCCCTGGTATTGATGTCAGACTGACTGGGCGGTAATTATTTGGATCCTCTCTTTTCCCCTTTTTGAAAATAGGGACAACATTTGCCCTCCTCCAGTCTGCCGGGACTTCGCCTGTTCTCCAGGAATTCTCAAAGATGACTGCCAGTGGTTCTGAGATCACATCTGCCAGTTCTTTTAATACTCTTGGATGCAGTTCATCTGGCCCTAACAAGACAAAACTATTAGTTAAAAATATGTCGCCAGATGAAAAAGCAGAATTAGAACAAATAATACACATTAAAATCTACCCCGAAACCAAGTATTTAGGATTTTGGATAACACCAAAGAATATTAACTTATATGAAGATAATTATACCAATTGTTGGAAAGATATCAAAAGACAGTTGGAGACATGGACAAGGTTAAATTTATCATTCCTGGGCCATATTTCGGTAATTAAAATGATAGTTTTACCGAAGCTACTCTTTCTATTCCAAACGATTCCAATTACAGGAAAGACCAGCAGTATCAACAAGTGGCAAAAAGAAATTTCTAAATTTTTGTGGAGGGGTAAAAGACCAAGAGTAAAGCATAAGATATTAATAGATACTGTAGAAAGAGGTGGCTACGGGTTACCGGACTTGAAGCTATATTACGAAGCCTCATGTCTTCTCTGGTTGAAAGATGGGTATTTATTAAAAAATTGGGATATTTTAGGTCTAGAAGGTCACGACACCCATTTTGGGTGGCATGGCTATCTTAATTATGGGAAAATAAAGACGCATAGGAGTTTTTCAAATCATATAATAAGAAATGCTATATATAAGGTATGGGGAAAATACAAAAGATATTTGGAACAGAAAACCCCAAGATGGAACTCTCCACTAGAAGCAATCGCTGTTAAAAAAAGCAACAACATCAAAGAGAACGGGATAACGTATAACACAATATTAAGGGGGGAGGAGGAGGGTCAACTAATATTGATAAGTTATGAGAAAATAAAAGATCACTTCTCTAGTTGGCTAGATTACTTCCAGGTGAATGAAGTGTTCAGACAGGATAAGCAGATAGGTTTTGAAAAGGAGCCTTCAAGATTTGAAAGAGAACTACTGAATAGTAAAACCAAAATAATCGCAAAAATGTATAGACTTCTTTTATAATGGATGAGGAGGTTAAGGCTTCAATGATAAAGTGGGCCCAAGATGTGGGCCGTCCAATTATGCTAAAAGATGGGGAAAACTGATGGAATGTAAATTTGAAATTTACAGCCAGCTATAATATAAGAGCAAACATGATGAAAACGGCTCATAGGTGGTACTTCACTCCTTCCAGATGATCAAGAATGTATAAAAATTTGGCGAATGCTTGTTGGAGATGTGGAGGAAATAACGGTGACATGAGCCACATGTGGTGGACGTGTGAAAAGATTAAGATTTTTTTTTTGGGGGGGGGGATATACAATGAATTAAAAAAGATGATGGGGATAACTTTTACGAAAAAAACGGAGGCATTTCTATGAAGTATTTTGATAAAGAGATCCCAAAAAATCTAAGAGAGGTATTCTTGTAGGCAACCGCAGCAGCTCGTCTACTTGTGGCCAAGGGATGGAAAGATCATGAGGCTCCAAAAATAACAGATTGGCAAATCAAATTACAGGAATTGGTGGAGACGGCTCAATTGACTAGCAAAGTCAGAGGAATCTCAAAGCAAAAATTTGCAGAAAAATGGGATGGTTATACAAGATATGTTCAAAAATACAATCATAGTTTTGACTCCGTGCTAGCATTCGAGTGATAAAGGAACTAAAAGGAGGTGGACAACAATTAAGGATTTATTATGTTTTCAGAATGTATTGGAAAATTTATATAGAAAGGATTATTGTTTTGTGTACATTCCATTGTAAGAATGGAAACAGAGGCAGAGCCACAGCCACAGCCTAAGTCTGAAACAGTCCTTGATAGAGTGCCAGAGCCAGAGCCAGAGCCAGACCCTGAATCAGTGCCAGAACCAAGCCCTCATTCAGAACCAGAGCCTGAGAAAGAGCCAGAGCCAGAGCCAGAACCAGAGCAACAGCCACAGCCTGAGTCTGAAACAACCCTTGATAGGGAGCCAGAATCAGAGAATCAGAATCAGAGTCAGAACCAGATCTTCGGTAAAGACGTGGTCTGGTCTTAGCGCAACTGCTCCTCCCACCCGCGATAACAGAGATTGGGTGTTCCAATACATCCCCCCGTAGGGAACCTGCCCCAGCCATTCTGTTGGCTGAGGCCCCCTCCCAGGCAGCCCTGACCCTTTCCCCTTAAAAATCAAAATACAAACTATACAATAACCTAAAAAAATAGTAAAAGAAAAACAAAGCAAGAAACAATTATGCTAAACTTAAAATAATCCCCGCCCCAACTAAACATTTGTCCCACCACAGAAAGAAAATAACAACAACAACAAACCACCGTTTGAGGTGCAACAGAGACACAGCCAGAGACAGAGTGATACCCTGAATCAGTGCCATAACCAAGCCCTCATCCAGAGTTTACCAGCTCCATGTGGTACGTAGGCTGAGACCCTATCTGCCTGCAGACTGTCTCGCCAGAGTGGTGCATGCTCTGGTTATCTCCAGCTTGGAGTACTGCAATGCGCTCTACGTGGGGCTACCTTTAAGGGTGACCCGGAAACTACAACTAATCCAGAATGCGGCAGCTAGACTGGTGACTGGGAGCGGCCGCCGAGACCATATAACACCAGTCTTGAAAGACCTACATTGGCTCCCAGTGCGTTTCCCTGCACAATTCAAAGTGTTGGTGCTGACCTTTAAAGCCCTAAACGGCCTCGGTTCAGTATATCTGAAGGAGCGTCTCCTCCCCCATCGTTCTGCCCGGACACTGAGGTCCAGCTCCGAGGGCCTTCTGGCGGTTCCCTCACTGCGAGAGGCCAAGTTACAGGGAACCAGGCAGAGGGCCTTCTCGGTAGTGGCGCCCGCCCTGTGGAACGCCCTCCCATCAGATGTCAAAGCGACATTCAGAAGACATCTGAAGGCAGCCCTGTTCAGGGAAGTTTTTAATATGTGACATTTTAGTGTACTTTTCATCTTTGTTGGAAGCCGCCCAGAGTGGCTGGGGAAACCCAGCCAGATGGGCGGGGTACAAATAATAAATTATTATTATTATTATTATTATTATTATTATTATTATTATTATCAGAACCAGAGCCTGAAAAAGAGCCACAGCCCGAACCAGAGCAACAGCCACAGCCACAGCCTAGAGCCACAGCCTGAGTCTGCAACAGTACTTGATACAGGGCCGGAGCCTGAAACAGACACAGCCTCAAACAGAGCCTGAGCCTGAAACAGAGGCAGAGCCACAGCCACAGCCACAGCCTGAGTCTGAAACAGTCCTTGATACAGTGCCAGAGCCAGAGCGAGACCCTGAATCAGAGTCAGAGTGAGACCATGAATCAGAGCAGAGCCAGAGCTGAAATTAAGCCAGAGCCAGAGCCAGAGCCAGAGCCAGAGCCAGAGCCAGAGCCAGAGCCAGAGCCAGAGCCAGAGCCAGAGCCAGAGCCAGAGCTGGAAATAGGGCTTGATACAGGGCCGGAGCGCAAAACATAGCTGCAGCCACAGCCTAGAGCCACAGCCTGAGTCTGCAACAGTACTTACTTCAGGGTTAGCGCTTCCGGCAATGGCGGAGTTCCTCTGATCGGGAGGAACTTGCTCCGTGGAATTTAGGGTCTGGCCGCCACAGCGAAGGCGGAGACCCACTAAAAATCGCAGGCGGGAGAATCCTGTGAACGTGGGATTCGGCTGGCACCTTTTGCGCCTCCCCTACTCGCGGGGAGACCCGGTTTCGGGTATCCGGAGTGATGTGGGGTGAGCAGCGCGGTGCTTCGAATTGACTGCTTCTTTCACGGAGTGAAGCCGCATTGCTGTTGCCGGAGAGCGCTGACTTTTTCCAGTGGACAATTTGATTCTAAACAACTACCCGTGAGTAGAACGGAAGATTGGATTTTTAAACGTCTTAATTTAGCACCGAAACGGGGAGGTTTCAAACAGGAAGTCCGCCTTCACCTTTTGTAAATAGATTGAAGCAAAGAATTTGCAAGCTAAAGTCTTGGAAAGTCCTATGTAAAGGATTAAACCTCCAATGGCTAAAATCATTAAACCCCCCTTGGAGGCAGGAGAAGAGGGGGGAAATTTTGGATCACGTAAGCCTGCAGGAGAGAGTGAAGAAAGTTGGATCACCACCGCTCTGAACCTGGAAATGGACTGCTAGTAAGACTGACTCTATGGGAAAGTTCATTGACTGTGACAGTTAGTTAAATAAGAGAAATACATTGTTTTCATTGTCTCCTTCAGCGTTTAAAAAGGAGTGAAAGTAGCTGAAAACTGAAACTAATTTTACTGCTTGAACTGTGCTTAAAAGGATTGATACAAACAGAAATTGTTTCCCTCTAGAGGGAGCCTTTGAAATTGTTACAAGAGTTGGGCTGGTGGAATCTCCAGCTGCAAGAGAAAACTGTGAGATTGACCTTGGATTGCTTGAGAATGTCGACAGAAGAAGCCTTAGTGATTGCACTATGCAAGATAAGTGAGTCATTGGAACAGCTCCATAAAAAGATGGACGTGATGAATATTAAAATTGATATTTTGGGACAAAAAGCGACTAATTTGGGACAAAAAGTGAACAGCTACACAGAAACTATTCAGGAACCGATACAGGAATCTACTTTGAAATGACAAATGGTGGAGAAAGCGAGGGAGAAAGTTGTGGTTGTTGAACCTAAAGTAATACAAGTGGAGAGGGAGAGAGCCCCAGCCTTACAGAGGCAACTTGATGATTACAAGTTGTTGCCCTCTATGATTGAATTCAGAGAAAGTCAGATTGGAACCCTGCTTGGACTGCAGAAGGAAAGTTGGATAGATCACCTCATGCAGGGATTTACTGACCTTTGGGATCTGGACCTGGGTCACGAGGAAATTGGAGTTGTGGGGACCTGCAGATTTGGAGGGACTTTGAAACACGTCCTGAAATATCTTTTGGATTCTAGTTTTAACCACGGAGATGTGGATGACATGTCGAGAAGGAATAAAAACATTGTTAGGCTGGAGCTCCCTCGAGACCTACTCTTCAGCATCAAAGAAAGGAAATTAAGAACAAGATCAGCAGAAGACAAAGTAAAGTGTATGTATAAATGCAAAGAAGACTTGCAGAAGGGACCTGGAAAAGAGTTAAGAGCCTCGGACAGAAGAGCACCAGGTTGATGGACTATATGAAATTGACGGAAATGACTGGCAGAATCCGAGACCAGGGAGAAGAGACGGTGGAAGAAGATTGGAAAAAGTTGAAAGTTTATTTATAGAAATATGGTAAAATTAATGAGTGTTAGAAAAATGTTGGAATGAATTTATATGGCCTTAGTAGAAGTGTTATAAGGAGTTAAGCATAAATAAGTATTATAGTATTAATGGAAAATGAGGTTAAAATAAGTTAAGATATTTATATGACAGAAAATAGTGAAAGATGGAAAGGATTTGCTGAAACAATTAACAGAAGTGGAATACAAAAAGGGAGGTGAGAGGAAGTCGATGAAACAAGGGAATGAAAGATAAGGCATTGAAATGGTATGATGTATGTTTTTAAATTGTTTTTGTTCTGTTTTGTTTAGTTTAATGCGTTAATGTTGTGTGGTGTATTGTTTATATATTGTATTGTATTGTTTTTTCTTTCTTTTGTTTTTTCTTCTTTTTTCCCTCCTTTTCTTTTTCTTCTTGTTTGTAAGGTTTAAAAGTAATAAATATTTTTTATATATATAAAAAAAAGAGTCTGCAACAATATATTATAAAACCGGCAATATATTATAAAAAAAATGAGGACTTACTGTCTGACCCATTAAGAAGTATCATGAACAACATCTTAAAAGACGGAACCATGCCGGATTCTTGGAAAGACAGCCTTATTGCACTAATTCCAAAACAGGGAACGGACAATCTACTTATTAACAACTATAGGCCTATCGCACTTCTAAATAACGATTATAAATTATATGCAAATATTTTAGCCGAAAGATCAAAGAAATGGAAACAGAGGCAGAGCCACAGCCACAGCCTAAGTCTGCAACAGTCCTTGATAGAGTGCCAGAGCCAGAGCCAGAGCCAGACCCTGAATCAGTGCCAGAACCAAGCCCTCATTCAGAACCAGAGCCTGAGAAAGAGCCAGAGCCAGAGCCAGAACCAGAGCAACAGCCACAGCCTGAGTCTGAAACAACCCTTGATAGGGAGCCAGAATCAGAGAATCAGAATCAGAGTCAGAACCAGATCTTCGGTAAAGACGTGGTCTGGTCTTAGCGCAACTGCTCCTCCCACCCGCGATAACAGAGATTGGGTGTTCCAATACATCCCCCCGTAGGGAACCTGCCCCAGCCATTCTGTTGGCTGAGGCCCCCTCCCAGGCAGCCCTGACCCTTTCCCCTTAAAAAGCAAAATACAAACTATACAATAACCTAAAAACATAGTAAAAGAAAAACAAAGCAAGAAACAATTATGCTAAACTTAAAATAATTCCCGCCCCAACTAAACATTTGTCCCACCCATGAAAGAAAATAACATCAACAACAACAACAACAACAACAACAACAAACCACCATTTGAGGTGCAACAGAGACACAGCCAGAGACAGAGCGAGACCCTGAATCAGTGCCATAACCAAGCCCTAATTCAGAACCAGAGCCTGAAATAGAGCCACAGCCCGAACCAGAGCAACAGCCACAGCCACAGCCTAGAGACACAGCCTGAGTCTGCAACAGTACTTGATACAGTGCCGGAGCCTGAAACAGAGACACAGCCTCAAACAGAGCCTGAGCCTGAAACAGAGCCAGAGCCAGAGCCAGAGCCAGAACAAAACCCTAATTCAGAACCAGAGCCTGAAAGAGAGCCAGACCCTGAAACATAGCTGGGTCAGAGGCAGAGGAAGAGCCATCATGAGACCCTGAATCAGAGTCAGAACCAGGTCTTCATTCAGAACCAGACCCTGAAAGAGAGCCAGAGCCACAGCCGGAGCCTAGAGCCACAGCCGAGATCCACAGCCACAGCCGAGATGCACAGCCTGAGTCTGAAATAGTGCTTGATAGAGTGCTGGATCCTGAAATAGAGACACTGTCTGAAACTGAGCCTGACGCTTAAACGTAGCCAGGGGCAGAGGGAGAGGCAGAGCCTGATACAGTGCTTGATACAGCGTAGGAGCCTGAAGCAGAGACACAGCCAGATCCAGAGACACAGCCAGAGCCAGAACAAAACCCTAATTCAGAACCAGAGCCTGAAAGAGAGCCAGAGCCAGAAACAGTGCTTGATAGAGTGCCAGAGCCTGAAACAGAGGCAGAGGCAGATACAGGGCTTGAAACAGCGTCGAAGCCTGAAACAGCGTGAAACAGAGACAAAGGCTGAGACACAGGCCGAGCCTGAAATAGAGCTAGAATAAGTGCTAGAGCCAAAGACTGAGACAAAGCCTAATAAAGAGCAGAAGCCTGAGCCTGAGCCTGAGCCTGAAACCGTGCTTGATACAGTGCCAGAGCCTGAAACAGAACCAGAGCCACAGCTAAAGCCATAGTGCCATACTGCAACAGTGGTTGATACAGACTGAAACAGAGACACAGCCTGAAACAGAACCTGAGCCTGGTTATTAGCATGGCAATTAAAGAAGAGAGAGGCAGAAAGGCTTATAAATAGAGTTAAGTGCAAAGGCAAAATAATAAACAACCCTAAAGAAATAGAGAAACGATTTCTCGAATTCTTTAGAGAAATCTATAAGGAAGGAAATGAAACAACAGAAGAAGTTAAAGAACATTTAGAACAGAACTGTCTTCCGAAACTTACTAAAGAACAAAAAGAACTGTTGAATGCCCCTATTACATCGTACGAAATTCAAAGAGCAATTAAGGAAGCAAAGATAGGAAAGCCACCAGGGCCAGACAGCCTACCGGCAATATATTATAAAAAAATTGAGGACTTACTGTCTGACCCATTAAGAAGTATCATGAACAACATCTTAAAAGACGGAACCATGCCGGATTCTTGGAAAGACAGCCTTATTGCATTAATTCCAAAACAGGGTACGGACAATCTACTTATTAACAACTATAGGCCTATCGCACTTCTAAATTATGATTATAAATTATATGCAAATATTTTAGCCGAAAGATCAAAGAAAGTCTTCCAGATGATGATACACAATGACCAAGCTGGCTGTTTGCCCGGGAGGCACATTTATAGCAACACTAGCAACATTATAAACTGATTAGCGTATTTAGACTTAAGAATAGAAAAGAAGGCAGTCTTAATGGCTATAGATGCAGAAAAAGCTTTCGACAGGGTATCCTGGAAATTTATGAAAGGTCTATTACACCATATGGATTTTGGTATACAGTATATAAAAGGGATTGAAGCAATATAATCAAAACAAAAAGCGAAAATCATAATCAATGGAAATTTATCACAGGAGTGTGAAATCAGTAAAGGGGTCAGACAAGGTTGCCCACTATCCCCCTTAATTTTCATATTAACATTGGAAGTTTTATGTAAACAAATTAGGGAAGAAAAAGAAATAAAAGGGATTATGCTGGGAAATAGAAGTTACAAAATGAGGGCATTTGCTGACGATTTAATTATAACTAGGGAGCAACCAAAACAGAGTTTAAGAAAGGCGTTGGAAATAATCTATGACTACGGTAAAGTTGCGGGGTTCAAAATGAATTTAAACAAGACAAAACTATTAGTTAAAAATATGTCGCCAGATGAAAAAGCAGAATTAGAACAAATAATACACATTAAAATCTACCCCAAAATCAAGTATTTAGGATTATGGATAACACCAAAGAATATTAACTTATATGAAGATAATTATACCAATTGTTGGAAAGATATCAAAAGACAGTTGGAGACATGGACAAGGTTAAATTTATCATTCCTGGGCCGTATTTCGGTAATTAAAATGATAGTTTTACCGAAGCTACTCTTTCTATTCCAAACGATTCCAATTACAGGAAAGACCAGCAGTATCAACAAGTGGCAAAAAGAAATTTCTAAATTTTTGTGGAAGTTTACGAAGCCTCGTGTCTTCTCTGGTTGAAAGATGGGTATTTATTAAAAAAATGGGATATTTTAGATCTAGAAGGTCATGACACCCGTTTTGGGTGGCATGGCTATCTTAATTATGGGAAAATAAAGACGCATAGGAGTTTTTCAAATCATATAATAAGAAATGCTATATATAAGGTATGGGGAAAATACAAAAGATATTTGGAACAGAAAACCCCAAGATGGAACTCTCCACTAGAAGCAATCGCTGTTAAAAAAAGCAACAACATCAAAGAGAACGGGATAACGTATAACACAATATTAAGGAGGGAGGAGGAGGGTCAACTAATATTGATAAGTTATGAGAAAATAAAAGATCACTTCTCTAGTTGGCTAGATTACTTCCAGGTGAATGAAGTGTTCAGACAGGATAAGCAGATAGGTTTTGAAAAGGAGCCTTCAAGATTTGAAAGAGAACTACTGAATAGTAAAACCAAAATAATCGCAAAAATGTATAGACTTCTTTTATAATGGGTGAGGAGGTTAAGGCTTCAATGATAAAGTGGGCCCAAGATGTGGGCCGTCCAATTATGCTAAAAGATGGGGAAAACTGATGGAATGTAAATTTGAAATTTACAACCAGCTATAATATAAGAGCAAACATGATGAAAACGGCTCATAGGTGGTACCTCACTCCTTCCAGATGATCAAGAATGTATAAAAATTTGGCGAATGCTTGTTGGAGATGTGGAGGAAATAACGGTGACATGAGCCACATGTGGTGGACGTGTGAAAAGATTAAGATTTTTTTTTGGGGGGGGGAATATACGATGAATTAAAAAAGATGATGAGGATAACTTTTACGAAAAAAACGGAGGCATTTCTATGAAGTATTTTAGATAAAGAGATCCCAAAAAATCTAAGAGAGGTATTCTTGTAGGCAACCGCAGCAGCTCGTCTACTTGTGGCCAAGGGATGGAAAGATCACGAGGCTCCAAAAATAACAGATTGGCAAATCAAATTACAGGAATTGGTGGAGACGGCTCAATTGACTAGCAAACTCAGAGTGATGCAGGTGAGCGTGAGCAGGTACTCACTAGGTGCAAAATAAGGATCAGGCAGACTCAGCAAATGGAGAAAATGAAGGTGAAGTTTATTGCCAGGCAATAAGGACCCAGTTGGAATCTCTTCCAAAAGGAACTGGGACCCCGATTGACAGAAATCCAGAGGTCTTTATACCTGAGTAGATCACAGCAAATCATAGATCATGAGACAACCATGAGACAGTCACGATATTGTCAGCAAGGAATAGCCAATTAGCAAGCTTCTGGCCATGCTTCCAGCACCTGGTCAAGCACTGGTCAAACACCGAGTTCAAGTTCTGCTTTCCGATGCTTGCAGTGACGCTCTGTCTAACCTCTCCCCTAGTTATAACAGGACAGGGAGTTTGGAGTTTTTGTGGTTTTGCTCTTCCTGTTCTGTGGACTAATTTAGCCTGTATCTGAGGGGATTTTGTACCAGAATCTCTGATTCACGTCTTCCCCATGTCCAGGGTTCACAGATGTAGTAGGGGAAAGGTCGGTTCTAAACTTTGCTGTTTCAAGCAATATGCAGTTAGCTAAGGCACAGCTTCCCTTTGATTCAAAATGGATTATAAAATACTGTAAGCCTTGATTATGTGTGAGCATATATGAATATATTGATTTCTGATAACTGATTATATGAATAGCATAGGGGTAGCCCTTCTTCCTTGCCTCATTCCCCCCTTTTCAAGCTCAGAAAGAAGATTCATCTGATTCCTGAGCTTAACACCACTCTGGACATCAGAATAAACCACTGCTTCCTGCAAAGGGGCCTGTTCCTGCACTGGAACCGGTTCCCTATGCATTCGCTCGTAACCATCATCTTCCTCTGGCTCATCTGGCACTGGGGGCAAAGCTCGGTATATTGCCAGAATCTGAGGGTCAGTGAGATGCTTAACATTGCGGGCTATCATCCCCCTAAGCAAAGACAGACAGCAAGGGATTACAGAAAGAAGCAACAGAAAAATAAAACCTCCTATGGCTAAGGCAGTCAGAAGGCTGTGCACCCACCCCTCCCCTGGGATCCATGACCACATCTCTCCCCAGGGATTCTGAGTGGGTGTGTTGTCAGCTACCAAAGACTGCAGTTTTTGCAATTCGTCCTCGATTGTCTTGTTAAGATCATGGAATTTTACCTGGCATTGACCCTTTGGGACAATTTTGCAAAAACCGCCTGAACATGCAAGGAGGTAATCCAAAACCAATCTATGGGTCATCGTCAATTGGTTCAAATCTTCAACCTCTGCCTGCAGGGAGCGCAAAACACGGGTGGTGGCATTGATAGTTTTCTCCAGCCTGCATGTAAGAGCAAACAGCACCTGTCTATTTTGCTCAGAAACTATTCCTGGATAAACACCCATCGAGAGGAATCCTATAAATCCTCCCCCAACGCTCCCTACAGAATTTGACAGGAAAATTTCATCTGCACAGTGTTCGCCTAGGGCTGCCCTTTTCCGTCTGCTTCCAAGGTGGGGTACCTGGTGATTGACCTCCACCGTAACCGGAAACGTAAATGCGCCCACGCCGACACACTGGAAATTTCCTGGGTGGAATTTTGTCGCCAATCCATCATATAGAAACCAAAGGTTAGGATCTTTAATCATCCAGCCAGAACAAATGGACCCTTGTCCAGTGAAATTAACCGAATACTGGGGAAAGTATGGGTACAAATCTGAAGTAGATTGCCAGAATCTGAGGGTCAGTGAGATGCTTAACATTGCGGGCTATCATCCCCCTAAGCAA
This sequence comes from Podarcis erhardii, assembly GCF_964252035.2. Classification (NCBI taxonomy): domain Eukaryota; kingdom Metazoa; phylum Chordata; class Lepidosauria; order Squamata; family Lacertidae; genus Podarcis; species Podarcis erhardii. Next base: position 20,123,688 of record NC_138506.1, on the reverse strand, counting down.
AGACAGACAGCAAGGGATTACAGAAAGAAGCAACAGAAAAATAAAACCTCCTATGGCTAAGGCAGTCAGAAGGCTGTGCACCCACCCCTCCCCTGGGATCCATGATCACATCTCTCCCCAGGGATTCTGAGTGGGTATTGCCCTGGTAGGAGGCATTGTGGGACAAATCTGGGTATTGCCCTGGTAGGAGGCATTGTGGGACCCCCAAAGCCAAAATTTATCCGTGCATTGGGTATAGTTTCCCAGCCATCCTTTGTCAATGTGGTACTTAACTTGGGGCCAATACTTCCATTTGGAATTCCATACTCCAGTGGAATGACAACAAAAACATAGGCCTTTTGTGGTTCTGGTGTATCGGATGTATCGATAGGGGATGTCATTCATTTCAGAAGGTGGGGCTGCAAAGAGGCCACTCTGATTGTAAAGCAAGCCTGCCAAAACAACATCAGGATCCTTGATTAATCCTGGTATTAGGGACATGTCTGCTACCTTCCTTGAGTGTTCATAATATAAGGTAGCATTCTCCCCATATATTTGGAACATGTGTTCAGCATGTTTTATAAAGGCATTACCCACTACCATTGGGCCTCTCTGGAGCCACAAGCACATCAATATGAACAGAAGCTTCATCTTCAACTTCCCCCCGTAGGCCATCAGGGTTGAACCTTATCAGTTCCGGCTCTGGGTTGATGTCACTACCGTGATCCTTCTTATATATGCAGAATAGAATGATCAGGACAAGAAGGAGTGAAATTGCAACAATTATATAAGGTAGCAGGTACCAGAACATACCTTTTTGCGAGACAACCCCCCGCCTGGCCGCACCCAGTGGACTTATTAGTGGTCCCCGGGTTCTGGTCGAGCTGGTGGGGTCAACTCACCCTGTATACACTCTGCAACTGCTACCTTGAAAGGACCTGTGGGTGGTGGAGGAAAAACAACTACAGTGACCAGTACAGTGCGGGAAAATGCCCCTTGGGGAGGTGGGTTGGAGAAGCTGCGTACGGCTCTCCTTGGTTCCCCTAGCATGTACTCTTCCCTCTGTATGTGAAACTATTGTCTTGGACCTGCTTGTGCCCAATCTGGTATGTAGAATTCCCAAAGAAAGAAAGGAATGTAACCACCGTATGCAGTTACCCAATCCACCCACTTATCACGAATGTCCCACCTTTTATCAGCCCTTGTAATCGTTATTTCTACTAAGGGTTTATATGCAAAGTCTGGCTGGAATCTAGGATTGACTGATATTTTAACCGGTAGGGGTCCTCCCATACGCTGGTGCAGCTCCCAAATCTTCCGGTGTGCGTAGACTCACTGGCTTCCAGGTGCAGTGAGAGCAGACCTGTAGTCCCGTTGCCCGTGCTCCTGCCCGATTCCGGAGGGGCTAGGTGCAGGGGTTCCTGGTGAGCTTCAACTTCAGAGGGTCAGATGGGTTCAGCTCACAGTTCCAATGTCCCTCAGACCACTTCAGACGAGAATGATGAATCCATGGGGTGACTTCCGCTACCTTTACCGCTGTAGGCGTGGCCAGCAGAACCGTGTAGGGACCTCTCCACCGAGCCGTCAGCGGTTCGCTTTTCCACTCTCGCACCCAAACCAGGTCTCCTGGATGGAAAGGATGGACTGGATCGGCTAAACTGATGGGAGTGCGTTCGAGACACCACCTGTTTAAATCAAGAGAGATACGACAAAGAGCCTGGATTTGCTCTGCTGTTCTCTGTCCCCCCACCTGAGTTAAGTCAGCTGTAATTCCCGTGGTTATTGGAGGAGGTCTCCCATACAAAAGTTCAAAAGGAGAAAGTTTTAGTCTCTTTGTTGGTGAACATCTGATCCTAAACAAAGCTATAGGCAACAAGTCTACCCATTTACAATGAGTTTCCTGGCACAATTTTGCTAACTGTGTTTTGAGAGTCCGATTCATCCTTTCTGTTTTCCCTGAGCTTTGAGGTCTATAGGCCGCATGTAGTTTCCATTGTATTTGCAAAGCCTTGTGTTATGTACTGAGTTGAATAGGATCCAAACTGCAGCAGTCTGATTGGTCCTAGAACAATAGGATCCAAAAGGCAGCAGTCTGATTGGTCCTAGAACAATAGGATTCAGAATGCAGCAGTCTGATTGGTCCTAGAACAATGCAGCAGTATGATTGGTTGGCAGGAACCACCCAATCATGCTCCAGATTGAAGTAAATCCACAACCTGATTGGCTTACAGTAGAATTCCAGAATTAGCCAATCATGTGCAGCCCATTGTGTAAATAATGTATATAAAGCAGATACTTTGAGGGGACATTCATTCATTCCTCCTCACCACTATGAGCTGAATAAAGAGCATGAAATCACTTTGCGACTCTGAGTATATTTCACTGGTGACGAAGGTGGGATCCCGCTGAGCTGACTGCCACACACAGCACCGCAGCACCGCTACCTGCCGCACCGCTGCCTCGCACCGTGTATCCAGGCTTCAGCTCCGGGACACAAGGAACTCAGAATGGCAACTGACAGCAGCTTCTCGCCGTTCAACCCAGCATCTGGAGACTGGGAAGCGTACGTCTCCCATTTCACCTTCCTCCTAGAAGCCAAAGGGGTCACCGATGCAGAAGACGCCAAGAGGAGGGCAATATTCTTCAGCGTCTGTGGAGAGGAGACGTTTGAAATCGCCCGGGCTCTCCTTGCGCCTGAAGACGTCGCTACTGTTCCATACAAAACAATAATGGAACAGCTGAAGGGGCACTTTTCGCCACAGCCCTCAGTGGTGGCTCGTCGAAATGCCTTCTACGCAAAGCGGCAAGCCCCTGGGGAAACCATAACTGGGTTTGTGACCTCTCTCCGCCAAGCCGCCCGGTTCTGCAACTTCTCAGAGCTGGAGAACATGCTTCGTGACCGCCTCGTCGGTGGCCTGAAGGATGAGAAGCTGCAACGACGCCTCTACGCTAAGAAGAACCTAACGTTCCTGGTCGCTCTGGAGGAGGCCCTGGCAACGGAAGCTTCTGAGAGGTCGACGCAAGAGGCACGGCCGAGCCAGCCGCCCCAACCAAGGGTCCACCACGAAGACCTCACCGACGACTCAGGATCCGACAGGGAGGAGGTGCACCGAGTACAGCAGCGCACTCAAGCAGCCCACATACCACAGCTGCCTCGACGAGAAGGAGGGAACTGCGCAAGCTGTGGAGAAAGTCACGAGAGGAGGACCTGCCGTTTCCGCAACGCAGAGTGCAGGCAGTGCAGAAAATTGGGACACATTGCCCGGGTGTGTCGGGCTCGGCCCACCCGACGCCAGGCATCAGATGACCAATCCAAGAGCCCCAGGTCCCGGGGCCCAACACACCAAGGCAACTCGACGGAGCTCACGGACTTCCAGGTATACCAGTTGCCCCACCCCAACGTAGAGAAAATTTATGTAGAGGTACAGATAGAGGGGGCCCCATGCCGCATGGAGCTTGACACGGGTTCAACTCTATCCATAATCTCGGCAAGGACCTTAAGGAAACTGTGTCCTACTGGGGGTCCCAAACTCAGGCCAGCCCCATTCACCCTCCGGGACTTCCAGAAACGTAAGGTCCCCACAATGGGGGTGGGGACCTTCAGGGTGCAATACCGAGGGCGGACGCGGCAACTGGACTTGCTTGTGGTCAAGGGCCCCTACATTAGCTTACTGGGATTGGCATGGTTTGGACCACTGGGGCTAGCCATCACCGGGGTGAACCACATGAGCTTACAAGTGGACGTGGATGCCATATGCAAGGAATTTCTGGGGTTTTCTGATGGGAAATTGGGACAGTATACGGGGCCCCCCATTGCTCTACAGCTTGACCCCGCAGTACAGCCGGTCAGGCTCAAGGCCCGCCGGGTCCCATTCGCCCTGAAACCCCGTATAGATGAGGAATTGGACCGACTCGTGGAGCAAGGAGTGCTGGAGCCGGTGCCTAATGCCCCCTGGGAAACCCCAATCGTCACACCCGTCAAGCCTAATGGTTCGGTCCGCATCTGCACAGACTACAAATGTACCATAAACAAGGCCCTCACGGCCCATGCATACCCAGTGCCAGTGGTCAGCCATGTCCTTGCCACCCTGGCTGGGTCGAAACTTTTTGGCAAGCTGGACTTGGCCCAAGCATATCAACAGCTGCCAGTAGATGAGGCTACAGCAGAGGCACAGACGATTGTGACGCACAGAGGAGCGTTCAGGGTAAAGCGGCTGCAATTCGGGGTCAGCGTGGCACCAGGCATATTCCAGAATCTAATGGACTCTCTCCTTAAAGGGATTCCTGGTGTCACCCCCTTCTTCGATGATGAGTTGATTGCCGGGCCCACACCAGAGGAGTTTGAGGACCGCCTCCGCACCGTTCTGCACCGTTTCCAGACGGCGGGTCTCAAGGTGAAGCGGGAAAAATGTCTACTAGGAGTGCCTCAGGTGGACTTTCTGGGATTTATGGTGGACGCAGAAGGGGTCCACCCGACTGGGGACAAGGTACGGGCCATTTGTGATGCCCCAGCGCCCAAGAACAAGACTGAACTTCAGGCCTTCTTGGGACTATTGAACTTTTACCATTCCTTCCTTCCCCACAAGGCGGCGGTAGCGGAGCCCCTACACAGACTCCTGGACAAGCGGGCCCCTTGGGTGTGGGGCCAGCGCCAGGAGGCCGCATTCCAGGCAGTCAAGGACTTGCTTGTCTCAAAGTCGGTCTTGGCACACTTCGACGAGAGGCTGCCGGTGGTGCTAGCATGCGACGCCTCGCCCTATGGAATTGGCGCTGTCCTGGGACACCAACTCCCGGATGGAAGAGAGGTACCAGTGGCATACTTTTCCCAGACACTCAATGAAACCGAGCGGAACTACTCGCAAATCGACAAGGAGGGTCTGGCAATCGTGAAGGGAGTAAAAAAATTCCATGATTTCTTGTACGGGCGGCCCTTCACCGTGGTGACTGACCACAAGCCGTTGCTTGGCTTGTTTGCCCCCGAAAAGCAGACCCCCCCAAGTGCTGTCTCCTCGCGTCCTCAGGTGGTCAATTTTCCTTGCCAGCTACCAGTATGCACTGGTTCACCACCCTGGGAAGGGGATGGGCCATGCGGACGCCCTCAGCAGGCTACCACTACCGGAAACAGGCCCCGACCCAGCACCTGCACAAGAGGTTATGAGCCTGGAGCTGCTTCCCGACCGCCCCATTCAGGCACAAGAAGTTGCACACCATTCCAAGAAAGATAGGGTCATCTCCCGGGTCCTGGACTGGGTGTGGAGGGGATGGCCCAGCAGCAGCCCCGGGCCAGAATTCGCCGGCTACACAACCCGCAAACATGAACTGTCGGCCCACAAGGGGTGCCTGTTATGGGGAAGCAGGGTTGTTGTTCCCCAGCCCCTCCGCAAAAGGGTTCTCACAGCCCTACACGAGACACACCCAGGGGTAGTAAGAATGAAGGCCCTGGCCAGGAGTTATGTGTGGTGGCCGGGGATCGACGGAGAGATAGAGGCCTGGGTCAAACACTGCCAGGTCTGCCAAGAATCCCGCCCAGATCCCCCAAGGGCCCCAGTCCAGTCCTGGGAGTGCGCCCGAGCACCATGGTCACGCCTGCATGTGGACTTTGCTGGCCCCTTTCAGGGGAAAACATTCTTCATAGTGGTGGACTCCTACACCAAATGGCTGGAAGTCGCATTGGTACCGTCCACTTCTACGTCCGCAGCCATCCGGGTACTACGCAGGCTGTTTGCAACCCACGGGCTCCCTGACACTCTCGTCTCAGACAACGGGACTGCATTTACGTCAGGAGAATTCCAAACCTTCACAGCGCAGAACGCCATCCGACACATCCGTTCGGCGCCATTCCACCCTGCCACCAATGGCCAAGCAGAACGCATGGTGCGGACCACCAAGGAAACCCTTCGCCGCATGACGCAAGGGGATTGGGTGTACCGCCTTGCCACATTCCTTCTAGCACAGCACAGCACCCCCAGCTCAACGACTGGCCGGAGCCCCGCTGAACTACTAATGGGTCGGCGCCTTGCAATCAGATTGGACCGCCTTCACCCCGATAGAGCTCAGGATGAGGCAGTGGTGGGGGAAGGCAAGAACCCCCGGACCTTCGAGGCTCAGGACCCAGTGTACACAAAGAATTTTGGGGCAGGCCCAGCATGGGTACCCGCCACAGTCACCAGGGTCACTGGCCCCGTGTCGTATGAGGTGCTAACAGATGGGGGGCAATGCTGGCGCCGCCACTGTGACCAGATACGGCGACGATTCCCGGGAGAAAACCAGGAGGAGGAGGACAGGTCAGATGAGTCCCAAGGGAACAGTGGGGCAGTGAGACCCATAGAGCAGCAGGGGCCAGCAGGAGAGGCAGAATCAGTAAACACAGAGAGGACCCGTGAGGCCGAAAGGACACCGGAACCAGAACCACGACTGAGCGAGCCGGTTGCACCAGACCAAACAGCCCCATCACAGCCAGCATCCTTGGAACACGAGCCAGAACCTGAACCCCGGACCAGGGAACACCCCAGGCCGCAACGCACACGTAGGCCGCCGGCATACCTCAAGGACTATGAATGCGACCTCCCGGGCAGGACTGGCACTTAGAGGGGAGGGGTGTTATGTACTGAGTTGAATAGGATCCAAACTGCAGCAGTCTGATTGGTCTTAGAACAATAGGATCCAAAAGGCAGCAGTCTGATTGGTCCTAGAACAATAGGATTCAGAATGCAGCAGTCTGATTGGTCCTAGAGCAATGCAGCAGTATGATTGGTTGGCAGGAACCACCCAAACATGCTCCAGATTGAAGTAAATCCACAACCTGATTGGCTTACAGTAGAATTCCAGAATTAGCCAATCATGTGCAGCCCATTGTGTAAATAATGTATATAAAGCAGATACTTTGAGGGGACATTCATTCATTCCTCCTCACCACTATGAGCTGAATAAAGAGCATGAAATCACTTTGCGACTCTGAGTATATTTCACCTTGCATACACCATCCACTATTGATGCAACGAAAGCTGGACCATTGTCACTGCCTATACATCTTGGTAGACCAAACCTTGGAATGATTTCTGTTAGGAGGCGCTTTACTACTTCCTGGGCCTTTTCTGTTCTAGCGGGATAAATCTCAGGCCAGCCTGTAAGAGAACATGTAAAAACCAAAAGCGCTTTATAACCTTTTGCCTTGGGCATTTCCGTGAAATCCACTATTAAATTCTCCATTGGCATTAAGCCTGTTTGCTGTATTCCTGGCGGAGGTACTGGCCCTTGCTTGGGGTTGTTTTTTGCACACAGAAGGCATGCGCGTGATACTGCTTCTGCCAGCTGGGATATCCTAGTTATGTAAAATTGCCTATTCAGGCTTTCCCGCAATGCTGTGGACCCATAGTGAGTGGATTCATGATATTGTTTTACTATGTCCCTGCCTAAGGCTTCCGGGACAAATACACGCTGGTCTGGTAGGATAAACCATCCATCCTGTGGTGGCATTCTGTAAGCCCCCTCTTGTTGGGCCCATTTTGCTTCTGCCTCTGTATAAATGGGTTTTAATTGCTCTACATCAACTGCTGTAGGAAAAAGAGAAGCGGTTATTGAGGCAGGTGGCGGTGGCAATAGAGCAGCCCGTTTTACAGCTAGATCTGCAAATTGATTTCCCTTTGCCGTTTTCGTGGCTTCTTTGCTGTGACCTCGGCAATGTATGACCGCAACCTTCCTTGGAGCCCATACAGCTTCCAAAAGCGCTTCTAATTCCGGGCCATATTTCAGCGCTTTCCCTTCTGCACTAATGAGCCCTCTTTCTTTCCACAAGGCCTCGTGGGCATGTAAAGTCAAAAAAGCAAACTTTGAGTCTGTGTAAATGTTTACGCTACAGCCAGCTGCTAGCTGAAGTGCTCTGGTTAAAGCCACAAGTTCTGCTTTCTGCGCTGAGGATGAAATTGGCAGAGGCCGTGCTTCAATGACATCAGTTTGAGTAACCACAGAATATCCTGCCCTCCTTTGCCCCTCCTTTATGAAGCTGCTTCCATCTGTGAAATATTCCACATCTGGGTCTTTTAAAGGCTCATCCTGCAAATCTGGACGACTGGAATAAATTGTGTCCATTACTTGAATGCAATCATGAGGCTCATGGTCCACTGACTCGGGAAGGGGTAGCAAGGAAGCGGGGTTCAAGGTGTTTACAACTTGCAAATGTACTTGTGGGTTACCACATAAAAGCCCTTGGTATTTTGCCATGCGCTCGTTGGAAAGCCAATAACTTCCTTTGTATTCCATTAATGTTAAAACAGCATGAGGCACATTCACATAAATTTCCTGTCCAAAGGTGAATTTAAATGCCTTTTTGAGCAATAAAGCTGTTGCAGCTACTGATCTCATACAAGGTGGCCATCCTTTTGCCACTGAATCCAGCTGTTCTGACAAATAAGCTACAGGTCTTTTCCAGCTTCCCAATACTTGAGTCAAGACTCCTGCTGCAACCCCAGATTTCTCGTGAACATAAAGATAAAAAGGTTTATCCGGACTTGGCAAGGCTAAGGCTGGTGCCTGCATCAGTTTAGACTTCAACATATTAAAAGCTTTCCTTTGCTCTGCATGCCACTCAAAATGAGCATTCTCTCTACCTTTTGTGCTTTCATAAAGAGGCTTTGCTAGGGTGCTAAAATCAGGGATCCAAGCTTGCTGCCCCCCAAAACCCCCGCAATTGTCTGCGGCTTGTGGGTTCCTTAATGATACATATGGCTTCTTTTCTTTCGGATCCCAACGCCCTCTGCTGGTGAGAAATGTGAAAACCCAAATATTTCACTGTCTCTTGGCAAATTTGAGCCTTTTTCCGAGACACCTTGTATCCTGCCTCCCAAAGGAGATAAAGCAAATCCTCTGTGGCCCTTTTACAAGTCTCATAGCTGTCACATCCAAGCAATAAATCATCCAAAAATTGAAGAAGAACCGTTTTCCCAGGTACTGAAGGGAATTTAGACAAATCCTGGGCTAATGCTGTACCAAAAAGTGTTGGCGAATTCTTGAATCCCTGAGGCAGCCTTGTCCACGTTAATTGAGTTTTTGTCCCCTTGTAAGGATCCTCCCATTGAAATGCAAATATTGGCTGGCTTTGAGATGCAACACGGCAACAGAAAAATGCATCTTTTAAGTCCAACACTGTAAACACAGTTGCCTCTGATGGAACCAATCCTAAGAGATTATAAGGATTGGGTAAACAGGGATGCAATGTCTGTATTAAATTATTAATCCTTTTCAGATCTTGGACTGGGCGAAACTGATCCGAATTAGGCTTACGCACTGGAAAAAGTGGAGAATTCCAGCTGGACTGGCACTTTACCAAAAATCCATATTGCAAAAACTTGTCTATGTGCATCTGCATTCCCTCTGCTGCTTGTCTTGGGATAGGGTATTGCCGAGTTGCTATTGGCTTTGCCCCTGGCTTTAGATCTATTATGAATGGTGCTATGTTCTTTGCCATGCCTGGTGGGTTATCCTCTGCCCATACTCCAGGTGGGGCTCTCAGATTTTTTGGAATCTGTGATTTTTCCCTTTGGGAGTCCTTATTTGATAAAGCCACCATCATTTTCCAGGCCTGTTCTCTAGGGACTTCTACTGTAACAATCCCTGTAGCAGCCTCGGGTAATTTCATTTCTTCCCCTTTTGGTGTGAAAGTGATTTGGGCTTGAACCTTTGACAGAAAGTCACGTCCCAGCAAGGGAATGGGGCATTCTGGCACATACAGAAATTGATGTGTAAGGGTTTTCCCTCCAATCTGGCATTCTTGAGGTTGCAGAAACGGTTTTAGAACCCTGTTGCCCGTGGCCCCCACAATTGTCACTGCTTGGTTGCTTTTTGCTTTTAACGGCTTCGTGAGCACCGAAAATTGGGCTCCTGTGTCTATCATAAAATTCACTAAGCGGCTCCCCAGTTTGACCGAGACCATGGGCTCTTGGGAGCCTAAGGAAAGAGTTGAGCCCGGTCTGTCCTATGCATTCTCATTCTCATATTCCTCCAATTGCGCTAACCCAACAAAATCTCTGCTACTTGCTCTGTTTCTCACATATCTTCCTGCTTGCATCTTCCCACGTTGCGATCCCCATCCACGTCCACGTTCCCTCTGTTCCCTGAATATACCTTCTCCCTCTGTTTCCCTTGCATCAGGCACTCCTGTTTCCAATGACCTTCCTTCCTGCAAATTGCACACTGATTTCTTCCCAATGGCAGTCGCCTTCCTCTTCCTCTTCCTCTTCCACGTGCCCTATTTGAACCTCTCCCTTGGGCACCTGCATCATATGCTGAGCCTTGACTGATGGCTGCAGCCAAAAACACTGCCTTTTGCTTCAGTTCCCGAACTCTGTCCTTCTTAACCTCATTTTCCCTGTTCAAGTAAACCTTTTGTGCGATTGCTAGGAGCTGTTCCATTTGCAATGTTTCAAAGGCATCTAACTTTTGTAATTTCCTCTTTATGTCAGAAGCACTCTGAGCCACAAATGCCGCATTTACCATTTGCTTACTTTCTGGGGCTTCTGGATCAAAGGGAGTATAGATTCTATATGCCTCCATTAAGCGTTCCAAAAAGTTGGAAGGAGATTCATCACCCAGTTGAACGACTTCAGAAACCCTAGAAATATTGGTAGGCTTCCTGGCAGCTCCCTTTATAGCCTTTAAAACTTCCTGCCGATAATTGTCCAAGGCGTCCTTATCCCTATCAGGGTCCCACCCTGGATCTGAAAGTGGATATCTGGCACGAACCCAAGCATCCGGATTATTTTCAGAATTGGGCACCTGGGTTTTGAGATTGTTATCTGCAGTGGAATCTATTCTTCTCCTTTCCTCAGAGGTGAAAAGAGTCATTAAAAGATGTCTGCAGTCCTGCCATGTGGGCAGATGAGTTACCATAATGGAAGCAACTAAATCCAGCATGGCCTGAGGTTTCTCTGAAAAGGGTACTGTATGTGTTTTCCAATTCAATAAATCTGTTGTTGTAAAAGGGACGTATTGGAATGTGACCGTCCTCGCTGGCCAAGGACCGGTCGGTCTTCCATTGGCATCTACCGGGCGAGAGTCTTGGGGCCCTAAGACGGCCCTCAGGGGAAGCATCGGCGCTGGTGCCCCCTTGTTATTTCGCAAATAATAACCTCCCTTTGGAAAACTGGGCGAGGCCGGGCTTTGAGATGCGCTAGGCAAATCAGTTTCTCTCATTTTTAGGACCAATTTCTGTCCAGAATCTGTAATAGCACCCATCAATTTCCATAAATTGGAACTGTCACGGCTTTCTGGGGTTTTCAACGAATTGATTTGTTCCCCCCATGCTCCAGACATTTGAAATGTACTGGTTCCTCCTTCCGCTCCCCCTGTCTGTGTCTGCCAGGCTGACATGTCCTGGTTGAATTTTTCCTCGGGAGGGGAGGGTAACGTGTTTTTATCAAAACCTGTTATTTGTTTTGGCTGGGAAGGCAAATCTGGAAGGCTAGGCACATCCAGCGATGCTTGAGAAGGCGGGGCAGCCTGCAAGACGCTATTTGTGGCTTGCAAAGAGTTATTTACAGTTGGCTGAGATTGGCTGGGCATAGGGATCTGATGGGTTTGTCCTGCCGGTGTATTCTGAGGTGCCAATACTTGCCCTGAAGGCGGCAATATTGCTTGATTTCTGTTGCTATAGTTATATGGAGGGGGGAGGATTCCCTCTTCCTCCGGCGGAGCAACATAAATTTTCCTGTCAGTTGCAGAAGAATTTGTGGTTTTCCTGGCTTCCTGCCTTACAGCAAAAATCTCACAGCTGCTACCACTTCCTTTCTTTGTTTTGAGCCAGTCTGGATTTTTCAAACATATTGTAATCCATTTATTAATATAATAATACTGCTCCTTAAATAAGTCCGGTTTTTGCATTATTGAGTCCATAACTGCTTGACATAATCTTAAATTAAATGTTCCTTCTGGGGGCCAATTTTTAACCTGGGCAGGCCACACCTGTTGGCAATATTTCTTCAAAATCTCCTTACTTGGTCTGACCTCTCCTGGTTCTTCCGGAAAGACTCTTTTAAAATTCTCTATCATACATTCTAGGGGTGTACAAGCTTGAATGTCCTTTGAACATTCCCCCCCCATTTCTTGCAAAAGCTTTTCCCTTTTCACCAGGCAAAACGCTTTTGTCAGGCAGGTTTCAAAAATAGGACCAGGAAACCACAGCACACTCCTCCCTCACTTTCCTAACCTTTCTTCGCTTGCTCACAATCTTTCCTTTCTTCAACTCTTCCTTTCTAAACCAGCCCTTACTCATTCAACCACAAATCTTCCAACCACAAGTCCCCCAGCCACAAGTCCCGGGACATTCAGTCATTCATACACACAGCCGTTTCGCCCCCCTTTGCTTGTGGCGAAAACCCTTTGGCAAAAAACACACACAACACTTTTCTCTCTCACACCCCCCCCCCCACAGCTGTTTTTTCTTTTTTTCCCCCAAACCTTTTTCTGCAGAACCTTTTCCTCTTATCCCTTGGCAGACCCAGCTTTTCCTCCCTTCCCTTTTGGGATCCTTTTCCCTTTAACGGGAGGTTACTGGTGGATCGCTCAGAGTGTTGATCAAGCACTCATTTTTATCTCTTTACTCTACTCACAGTGAGTTCCTTTCGTGGCGTGCTTTTCTTGTTGGCTCACGTTCAGATTCTCCCTCGGTCGTTGCCTTCGCCCTGACGGAAGCCCACGCCGAAGGCGGTTGCCCCTCTCCTTCGGAAATAATGTCCGATTGGCGCCTGGAGTCGGAACAAGGTCCCTCCGACGTGTTCCCCCGCCCGAGCCGGCAAGGCTCTTTTGGGGTAAAAAAAAACCCTACTGGCCTGTATGACCCGAGCACAGCACCAAATGATGCAAGTGAACGTGAGCAGGTACTCACTAGGTGCAAAATAAGGATCAGGCAGACTCAGCAAATGGAGAAAATGAAGGTGAAGTTTATTGCCAGGCAATAAGGACCCAGTTTGGAATCTCTTCCAAAAGGAACTGGGACCCCGATTGACAGAAATCCAGAGGTCTTTATACCTGAGTAGATCACAGCAAATCATAGATCATGAGACAACCATGAGACAGTCACGATATTGTCAGCAAGGAATAGCCAATTAGCAAGCTTCTGGCCATGCTTCCAGCACCTGGTCAAGCACTGGTCAAACACCGAGTTCAAGTTCTGCTTTCCGATGCTTGCAGTGACGCTCTGTCTAACCTCTCCCCTAGTTATGACAGGACAGGGAGTTTGGAGTTTTTGTGGTTTTGCTCTTCCTGTTCTGTGGACTAATTTAGCCTGTATCTGAGGGGATTTTGTACCAGAATCTCTGATTCACGTCTTCCCCATGTCCAGGGTTCACAGATGTAGTAGGGGAAAGGTCGGTTCTAAACTTTGCTGTTTCAAGCAATATGCAGTTAGCTAAGGCACAGCTTCCCTTTGATTCAAAATGGATTATAAAATACTGTAAGCCTTGATTATGTGTGAGCATATATGAATATATTGATTTCTGATAACTGATTATATGAATAGCATAGGGGTAGCCCTTTTCCTTGCCTCAAGAGGAATCTCAAAGCAAAAATTTGCAGAAAAATGGGATGGTTATACAAGATATGTTCAAAAATACAATCATAGTTATGACTCCGTGCTAGCATTCGAGTGATAAAGGAACTAAAAGGAGGTGGACAACAATTAAGGATTTATTATGTTTTCAGAATGTATTGGAAAATTTATATAGAAAGGATTATTGTTTTGTGTACATTCCATTGTAAGAATGGAAACAGAGGCAGAGCCACAGCCACAGCCTAAGTCTGAAACAGTCCTTGATAGAGTGCCAGAGCCAGAGCCAGAGCCAGAGCCAGACCCTGAATCAGTGCCAGAACCAAGCCCTCATTCAGAACCAGAGCCTGAGAAAGAGCCAGAGCCAGAGCCAGAGCCAGAACCAGAGCAACAGCCACAGCCACAGCCACAGCCTGAGTCTGAAACAGCCCTTGATAGAGAGCCAGAATCAGAGAATCAGAATCAGAGTCAGAACCAGATCTTCGGTAAAGACGTGGTCTGGTCTTAGCACAACTGCTCCTCCCACCCGCGATAACAGAGATTGGGTGTTCCAATACATCCCCCCGTAGGGAACCTGCCCCAGCCATTCTGTTGGCTGAGGCCCCGTCCCAGGCAGCCCTGACCCTTTCCCCTTAAAAATCAAAATACAAACTATACAATAACCTAAAAAGATAGTAAAAGAAAAACAAAGCAAGAAACAATTATGCTAAACTTAAAATAATCCCCGCCCCAACTAAACATTTGTCCCACCCCAGAAAGAAAACAACAACAACAACAACAACAACAACAAACCACCGTTTGAGGTGCAACAGAGACACAGCCAGAGACAGAGCGAGACCCTGAATCAGTGCCATAACCAAGCCCTCATTCAGAACCAGAGCCTGAAAAAGAGCCACAGCCCGAACCAGAGCAACAGCCACAGCCACAGCCTAGAGACACAGCCTGAGTCTGCAACAGTACTTGATACAGTGCCGGAGCCTGAAACAGAGACACAGCCTCAAACAGAGAATGAGCCTGAAACAGAGGCAGAGCCACAGCCACCGCCTGAGTCTGAAACAGTCCTTGATAGAGTGCCAGAGCCAGAGCCAGACCCTGAATCAGAGTCAGAGTGAGACCATGAATCAGAGCCAGAGCCAGAGCCTCATTCAGAGCCAGAGCTGAAAGAAAGCCAGAGCCAGAGCCAGAGCCGGAAATAGGGCTTGATACAGAGCCGCAGCGCAAAATATAGCTGCAGCCACAGCCTAGAGCCACAGCCTGAGTCTGCAACAGTACTTTATACAATGCGGGAGCCGGAGCCGGAGCCGGAGCCGGAGCCGGAGCCGGAGGAGCCGGAGCCGGAGGAGCCGGAGAAGCCTGAGCCTGAGCCTGAGCCTGAGCCTGAGCCTGAGCCTGAGCCTGAGCCTGAGCCTGAGCCTGAGCCAGAGCCAGAGCCAGAGCCAGAGCCAGAGCCAGAGCCAGAGCCAGAGCCAGAGCCAGAGCCCTAATTCAGAGCCAGAGCCCTAATTCAGAGCCAGAGCCCTAATTCAGAACCAGAGCCTGAAAGAGAGCCAGACCCTGAAACATAGCTGGGTCAGAGGCAGAGGAAGAGCCATCATGAGACCCTGAATCAGAGTCCGAACCAGGTCTTCATTCAGAACCAGACCCTGAAAGAGAGCCAGAGCCACAGACAGAGCCACAGCCGGAGCCTAGAGCCACAGCCGAGATCCACAGCCACAGCCGAGATCCACAGCCTGAGTCTGAAATAGTGCTTGATAGAGTGCTGGATCCTGAAACAGAGACACTGTCTGAAACTGAGCCTGACGCTTAAACGTAGCCAGGGGCAGAGGGAGAGGCAGAGCCTGATACAGTGCTTGATACAGCGTAGGAGCCTGAAGCAGAGACACAGCCAGATCCAGAGACACAGCCAGAGCCAGAACAAAACCCTAATTCAGAACCAGAGCCTGAAAGAGAGCCAGAGCCAGAAACAGTGCTTGATAGAGTGCCAGAGCCTGAAACAGAGGCAGAGGCAGATACAGGGCTTGAAACAGCGTCGAAGCCTGAAACAGCGTGAAACAGAGACAAAGGCTGAGACACAGGCCGAGCCTGAAATAGAGCTAGAATAAGTGCTAGAGCCAAAGACTGAGACAAAGCCTAATAAAGAGCAGAAGCCTGAGCCTGAGCCTGAGCCTGAAACCGTGCTTGATACAGTGCCAGAGCCTGAAACAGAACCAGAGCCACAGCTAAAGCCATAGTGCCACAGCCTGAGTCTGCAACAGTGGTTGATACAGCGCCGGAGACTGAAACAGAGACACAGCCTGAAACAGAACCTGAGCCTGGTTATTAGCATGGCAATTAAAGAAGAGAGAGGCAGAAAGGTTTATAAATAGAGTTAAGTGCAAATGCAAAATAATAAACAACCCTAAAGAAATAGAGAAACGATTTCTCGAATTCTTTAGAGAAATCTATAAGGAAGGAAATGAAACAACAGAAGAAGTTAAAGAACATTTAGAACAGAACGGTCTTCCGAAACTTACTAAAGAACAAAAAGAACTGTTGAATGCCCCTATTACATCGTACGAAATTCAAAGAGCAATTAAGGAAGCAAAGATAGGAAAGCCACCTGGGCCAGATGGCCTACCGGCAATATATTATAAAAAAATTGAGGACTTACTGTCTGACCCATTAAGAAGTATCATGAACAACATCTTAAAAGACGGAACCATGCCGGATTCTTGGAAAGACAGCCTTATTGCATTAATTCCAAAACAGGGAACGGACAATCTACTTATTAACAACTATAGGCCTATCGCACTTCTAAATTACGATTATAAATTATATGCAAATATTTTAGCCGAAAGATCAAAAAAAGTCTTCCAGATGATGATACACAATGACCAAGCTGGCTGTTTGCCCGGGAGGCACATTTATAGCAACACTAGCAACATTATAAACTGATTAGCGTATTTAGACTTAAGAATAGAAAAGAAGGCAGTCTTAATGGCTATAGATGCAGAAAAAGCTTTCGACAGGGTATCCTGGAAATTTATGAAAGGTCTATTACACCATATGGATTTTGGTATACAGTATATAAAAGGGATTGAAGCAATATAATCAAAACAAAAAGCGAAAATCATAATCAATGGAAATTTATCACAGGAGTGTGAAATCAGTAAAGGGGTCAGACAAGGTTGCCCACTATCCCCCCTTAATTTTCATATTAACATTGGAAGTTTTACGTAAACAAATTAGGGAAGAAAAAGAAATAAAAGGGATTATGCTGGGAAATAGAAGTTACAAAATGAGGGCATTTGCTGACGATTTAATTATAACTAGGGAGCAACCAAAACAGAGTTTAAGAAAGGCGTTGGAAATAATCTATGGCTACGGTAAAGTTGCGGGGTTCAAAATGAATTTAAACAAGACAAAACTATTAGTTAAAAATATGTCGCCAGATGAAAAAGCAGAATTAGAACAAATAATACACATTGAAATCTACCCCAAAATCAAGTATTTAGGATTATGGATCACACCAAAGAATATTGTCAGGGGTTCAGGGAGAGAGACGCAGAGTGAGGGGGAAGGATTCCAGACTGACGAGGAAGAGGATGACAATGACCCAAGATTGTCCATGAGTCCGTCCAGTGAATCGGAGGACTCCCAAAAGGGAGCCCCTCTGGTCAAGCCAAGGGGAGCTAGAGGGGGAAGCAGTCAGGAGCAGGGAAAGGAAGGGGGAACCCCCAGTGGGAGTTGGAGAGCGAGACCGGCTGCTCCGCTGGAACGGAGTGAGGGGGGAGGAGTGACCAGTGTGTCAGAAGGAGCAGAACAGGAAGCAGAGAGGGGAAGGAGATCAGGGCAAAACGTGCTGCCGGAAGGGGAGGAAAGTAGTATTGAGGGCAATGTAACTGTCGAAAGGAAGGTCAAGAGCAACGTAAGCGCGCCAAGTTCAAAATGGGAGGCGCGCGGAAATGAAGAGAGTCCTGGGGAGGAGCCTGGTCCCAAAGCCCGAAGGAGGGGGGAGGAGGCGGCAGAGGATTCAGCCTCGGGAGAGTCCCGAAGGGAGAGAACACAGGGGGGCAGAAAGACCCTGCGGAAAAGGAAAGAGAGAAAGAGGTGGACCAGTACAAGCCTCTTAAACTGGTGTCGAGGGGGGAGCGAGTCAGAGGGGACTTCAGCGGTCTAAGGGTAACAGACGTAGGGTCACGGACCTCGGATCTAAAGCTACTGATGTTCTTGAATAAAAGCTTTTGTACATAAGCTGGAGTGGACTTTGGTCTCTTGTGAGCTGGGACCACGGGTGACTCTGACAGTAAGTCCCCTCTCATAGAACGCAAAATTTTTTTTTGCAAAGCTCACGAACGGTGGCAGCGATGAGTGCGGAGGAACAGCTGACAACACTGCGCAACGCAGTTACGGAACTCACCGCTGCAGTCATTGCATCTCAGAGGAAGAGTGATGAAGCGGAGAAGCGCTGCCAGGACCTGCAAATAAGGTGGGAGCGTGCTAGCAAAGAGGGGTTCCCAGGGTCCAGATCAGAGGGAATTGGACTTGGAAGGCGGGGGGGCAGTCTAGTCACCCACTTCGATGGGAACCTAAAGCACTACCCAAGTTTCAGAGCAGACGTCTTGTATGCACTGCATTTGCTTCGTAATGACTTTAAAGATGAAGAGGAGAAAGTGGGGTTTATTGTGTCTGGGGAGGCAAGAGCTTGGTTGCGCAATTTGTGGCGCGAAGACGGCCCTGCCCGCCGCGATTCTGATGAATTTATTAAAGCGATGGATGCTTGTTTCCAGTCAACCGTGGATCTTGATCTTGCACGCAGGGAAATGCACGGGTTGCGGCAAGGGAGAGCCACTGTGCGTCAGTATCATTCGCGATTTTTCGCCTTACTGACTGTATTGGGCTGGGAGAAGCACTGCAAACCAGTGAGAGATTTGTTCTGGGAGGGTCTCAGCGGCCCCGTAAAAGATGAACTTGCCAGGGGAGACAGACCTCAGACCCTGGAGGACGTCGTGCAGAGGGCTCTTGCAATAGGGGTACGCCACGAAGAACGTCCTTGGCACAATGAGGAGGGACGCCAGGCACGTGCACCGGCAAGGACGCCTCCTTTTCTCCCCAGAGACTTCAGCCAGGCACATCCCTCGCCTCTGGCGCGGCAGGGGGAGGAACCGATGGAAATTGGTGGTGCTAAGGCTCAGGCAACAGCCAGAGTTCCAGCATCCGGTGCAGTAAAGGCGAAGCCTCCTAGAGGGACCAGGAAATGTTACATCTGTGACAGTGCACTACACATGGCGAAAGAGTGTCCCCAGAGGCCCCAGAAGCACACTGCAGCCTTAGCAACAGTGGCAGCAGAAGTGATGCAAGAGGAGCAGTCTCAGGGAAACGACAGTGCCTGGCTGGAAGCAGAGCTGCTGGGGCTCAGCCAGGCGAATCTGTAGAGCAGTCCCCAGTGCCTTTGCAACGTACAGACCCTTTACCACCCAAGCCAACGGTGCAGCTCACTGCAACACTCCAGTTGCCGAACGGAACCACCCTGGAAGTCCCCATCACGATCGATTCTGGGAGCAACGCGGACTTTGTGGGGGTGCAGTTCGTCAAGCAGCATCGCATAGCGCTTCTGCCCGCGACAACGCCTCTAAACGTAGTCACGGTTTATGGCAGGAAATTGCTGGGAGGACAAGTTGTGCAACAGACGCCTCCCATGGAGATGCGGATTGGACATCATAGAGAAGTCATCAGCTTCAATGTCACCCGCCTGTCGGACACGCCTATAGTACTAGGCATGAGTTGGCTGGAGAGACACAGTCCTGCGATAGCGTGGTACCAACGGCAGATCACCTTTTGCTCATCGTACTGTGCTCAACATTGTATCCAGTCCAGCCAGGAGGAAGGGGCGGAGCAGCAGCTGCAACTTGGCATGGCGCAGGCAGTTCCTCGCAAGTACGAGAGTTTCCTGGAGGTTTTCTGCGAGAAGGAAGCTGACCGGCTGCCGCCTCACAGACCTTACGATTGCGCGATCGACCTGTTGCCGGGGGCGCAGCTGCCGACTGCGAAGCTGTATTCCATGTCTGAGGACGAGATGCAAGAACTCAGGGAGTTCATAGAGCATAATTTGAAGCGTGGATTCATCCGGGAGTCCAAAGCAGTGGGGGGCAGTCCTGTGTTTTTTGTAAAGAAGAAAGACACGCCCCAGAAAAGACTCATTGTGGATTTCAGGGCCATAAATTCCATGACCAAGCCCAAGGCCTTCCCCATGCCCAAGATTGATGACCTCCTAGCGACCGTGCGGAAGGGGAAGATCTTCACCAAGTTGGATCTGCGTGGAGCGTATAATCTCATCCGTATCCGGGAGGGCGATGAGTGGAAGACGGCCATGTTCACGCCTCTGGGCACGTATGAATACAGAGTTATGCCGTTTGGTCTCCAAAATGGATCTCACGTCTTCCAAGCCTTTATGCATCACGTGCTGGCGGGGCTCCTCTACAAGAAGTGTGTGTGTTTCCTCGACGACATCCTGATCTTTTCGGAATCGCAGGAGGCTCATGAGAGAGACGTGAAGGAGGTCCTGCAGAGACTGCGAGAACACAGGCTCTACGCCAAGTTGGAGAAATGCCAGTTTGAGGTGACGGAGGTGGATTTCCTCGGCTACAAGCTGTCTGACAAGGGGCTGGCCATGGACAGCGTCAAGGTCCGCGCCGTGTTAGACTGGAAGAGCCCACGCAATCGGAAGGAGGTCCAGAGATTTGTCGGGTTCGCCAATTTCTACCGCAAATTCATCAGGGGTTTTGCAAAGGAGACAGCAGCAATCACGGACACCCTCAGTTCCAAAAAGAAGAAGTTCGCTTGGACGGAACAGGCAGAGCGCTCTTTTAGGAAGCTTAAAAGCCTCTTCGCTTCCGAGGAGCAGCTGCTGCACGTGAATCCGGGCAGACCCATGCGAGTGGAGACCGACGCCTCAGACAGAGCGGTGGGAGCCGTGCTCCTGCAAGAAGATTCCCAAGGAGATTGGAGACCCTGTGCCTTTTACTCCCGAAAGCTCAGCAAGGCGGAGCAAAACTACACCATATGGGACAGAGAGCTGTTGGCCATCCACGCTGCCTTCAAAGCATGGCGACACTTCCTCATAGGTGCCAAGCACACAGTGCAGGTCCGCACAGATCACAAGAACTTAGAGTATTGGCGCACGGCGAAGCTCCAGAGCCAAAGACACATGCGCTGGGCTGAATTCTTCGCGGATTTCGACTTCAGGATAGAATACATCCCGGGAGACTCCAACGTTATAGCCGACGCGCTCTCCAGGAAACCGCAATATCTCGAGGAAGCAGCGCCAGTGGCAGCTAAGCACATTTTCGCACCGCAGGCGTGGACGTGCGCTACCATCGCAGTCGACCTGGACGCGGTGCGACGTGCGTTGCAAGTAGATCGATTTGCACAATCCAAGATGGAGGCGCTGCGCAGGGGTTCGCAGAGAGAAGATGAGTTCCAATTACGCGACGGGCTGTTAACTCACAGAGGTGCCCTCTACGTACCGGGCGAAGAGCTCCGCGCGAGGGTTCTGCAGCAGTTGCACGACGCCCCCAGTGCGGGCCACTTCGGCAAGGAGAAGACAATAGAACTGGTGGCCAGGGACTTTTGGTGGCCCCAGATGCGGGGAGAGATAGCGGATTACGTCGCCAGGTGTGACACTTGTCAGAGGTCCAAGCCAGTGCACCAGAAGCCAGCGGGGTTACTGGAACCGCTGGAGACGCCACAGCAACCGTGGGAGAGGGTGGCGCTGGACTTCGTCACTGACCTGCCCAGCTCCAGAGGCAAAACGGCGGTGCTGGTGGTGGTGGACATGTTCACCAAGATGGCGCACTTCATTCCTTGCGCGAAGGTGGCGACGGCGGAACAGACCGCCAAACTCTTCATCGATCACGTGTTCAAGGTGCATGGGCTGCCACAATCCGTCCTGTCCGACAGGGGGCGCCAATTTGTTTCTACTTTTTGGCGGAAGCTTCTAGGTATCCTGCATGTCAAGATCAACCTAACGTCGGCAAGGCATCCGCAGACCAACGGCCAAGCAGAGAGAGTCAACGCGATCATGCAGCAGTACCTGAGATGTTACGCCAATCAGCGCCCGGCGGCGTGGGTAGACTACCTGCTGATGGCGGAGTTTGCCTACAACAACACGAAGCACGCGTCGACGGGGGTGACGCCGTTCTTCGCGAACAATGGTCGTCATCCCAGAACCTTCCCGGGGTTCGTAACACCGGGAGAGGGGGTGACGCAAGAGGCCGACCAGTTCGCAGCAGAGCTGCAAGAGGTGCACGAGGAGCTGCGGAGACATTTGGAGCTAGCCAAACAAGCATATAAGGTGCAGGCAGACAAAAACAGGAGAGTGGGAGAGGACATCCAGGTGGGGGACTGGGTATGGTTAGCGGCCCAAGCGATGCCAGCCAGGTCGTTGGCTAAGAAGAAGCTGGGACACAGGCAGCTAGGGCCATACCAGGTGGAGGCTAGGATTAACCCTGTAGCTTTTCGACTGGCCCTCCCCGAAGGTTCCAGAGTGCACCCGGTCTTTCATAGGTCGGTGCTCACTCCCTACAAGACCCCGCACAGGTTTCAGGAGTCTGACACAGTACCGCACGCACGCACTCAGTCACCCGAGAGGGAGGGGGCGCCCAGGGCCGAACCACTCAACGAGGTCACTGAGATCCTGGACTCGAGATGGGGGGTAGAGGGAGTAGAATACTTTCTAGCCAGAGAGGGTACCCCGGCCAGTGCCAATATTTGGGTGCCGGACTACGCTTTAGACGAACCTCTTCTGAAAGACGAGTTCCATGCACTTTTCCCGCATAGACCCATGCCAGCCAAATATTTTGATGACTGGCTCTTTACGCCCACACTTTCAGACAGTACTTTCAGGGGCTTTTCTTCCGCCGAGGAGAGAACGCCAGAATCAAGCCCGCCCAGGGGATCGAGTTCGGGGGTAGACACAGAACCCTCTTACTGGTGGGACGAGCAACCAGAGGACGACTGGCGCAAGAAATGGCTGACGGGGCCTTGGCAGGCAGCACCAGACGAAGTAGCAATGGAAGAGGGAGCCAAGAACACCTTGGGTGAAGAACCCGCGTTCGAACACACATACACCGAGCTGCTAGCAGAGGACATTGAAGCAAACGAACTGTATCCTGCATCTACCTCCGAGGAGATGCGGCTCCCACGACCTGCCTCCGAGGGCCGGGAGGGGGGAAGGGGGGGCTTCGAGGGGGGGATGGATGTCAGGGGTTCAGGGAGAGAGACGCAGAGTGAGGGGGAAGGATTCCAGACTGACGAGGAAGAGGATGACAATGACCCAAGATTGTCCATGAGTCCGTCCAGTGAATCGGAGGACTCCCAAAAGGGAGCCCCTCTGGTCAAGCCAAGGGGAGCTAGAGGGGGAAGCAGTCAGGAGCAGGGAAAGGAAGGGGGAACCCCCAGTGGGAGTTGGAGAGCGAGACCGGCTGCTCCGCTGGAACGGAGTGAGGGGGGAGGAGTGACCAGTGTGTCAGAAGGAGCAGAACAGGAAGCAGAGAGGGGAAGGAGATCAGGGCAAAACGTGCTGCCGGAAGGGGAGGAAAGTAGTATTGAGGGCAATGTAACTGTCGAAAGGAAGGTCAAGAGCAACGTAAGCGCGCCAAGTTCAAAATGGGAGGCGCGCGGAAATGAAGAGAGTCCTGGGGAGGAGCCTGGTCCCAAAGCCCGAAGGAGGGGGGAGGAGGCGGCAGAGGATTCAGCCTCGGGAGAGTCCCGAAGGGAGAGAACACAGGGGGGCAGAAAGACCCTGCGGAAAAG
Source organism: Podarcis erhardii (assembly GCF_964252035.2). Classification (NCBI taxonomy): domain Eukaryota; kingdom Metazoa; phylum Chordata; class Lepidosauria; order Squamata; family Lacertidae; genus Podarcis; species Podarcis erhardii. The sequence goes on along the minus strand of NC_138506.1, from coordinate 20,100,380 downwards.
GAAAGAGAGAAAGAGGTGGACCAGTACAAGCCTCTTAAACTGGTGTCGAGGGGGGAGCGAGTCAGAGGGGACTTCAGCGGTCTAAGGGTAACAGACGTAGGGTCACGGACCTCGGATCTAAAGCTACTGATGTTCTTGAATAAAAGCTTTTGTACATAAGCTGGAGTGGACTTTGGTCTCTTGTGAGCTGGGACCACGGGTGACTCTGACAAATATTAACTTATATGATGATAATTATACCATTTGTTGGAAAGATATCAAAAGACAGTTGGAGACATGGACAAGGTTAAATTTATCATTCCTGGGCCGTATTTCGGTAATTAAAATGATAGTTTTACCGAAGCTACTCTTTCTATTCCAAACGATTCCAATTACAGGAAAGACCAGCAGTATCAACAAGTGGCAAAAAGAAATTTCTAAATTTTTGTGGAAGGGTAAAAAACCAAGAGTAAAGCATAAGATATTAATAGATACTGTAGAAAGAGGTGGCTACGGGTTACCGGACTTGAAGCTATATTACGAAGCCTCGTGTCTTCTCTGGTTGAAAGATGGGTATTTATTAAAAAATTGGGATATTTTAGATCTAGAAGGTCATGACACCCGTTTTGGGTGGCATGTCTATCTTAATTATGGGAAAATAAAGACGCATAGGAGTTTTTCAAATCATATAATAAGAAATGCTATATATAAGGTATGGGGAAAATACAAAAGATATTTGGAACAGAAAACCCCAAGATGGAACTCTCCACTAGAAGCAATCGCTGTTAAAAAAAAGCAACAACATCAAAGAGAACGGGATAACGTATAACACAATATTAAGGGGGGAGGAGGAGGGTCAACTAATATTGATAAGTTATGAGAAAATAAAAGATCACTTTTCTAGTTGGCTAGATTACTTCCAGGTGAATGAAGTGTTCAGACAGGATAAGCAGATAGGTTTTGAAAAGGAGCCTTCAAGATTTTAAAGAGAACTATTGAATAGTAAAACCAAAATAATCGCAAAAATGTATAGACTTCTTTTATAATGGATAAGGAGGTTAAGGCTTCAATGATAAAGTGGGCCCAAGATGTGGGCCGTCCAATTATGCTAAAAGATGGGGAAAACTGATGGAATGTAAATTTGAAATTTACAGCCAGCTATAATATAAGAGCAAACATGATGAAAACGGCTCATAGGTGGTACCTCACTCCTTCCAGATGATCAAGAATGTATAAAAATTTGGCGAATGCTTGTTGGAGATGTGGAGGAAATAACAGTGACATGAGCCACATGTGGTGGACGTGTGAAAAGATTAAGATTTTTTGGGGGGCGGGAAACCCCAGAAAGAAAATAATAATAATAATAATAATAATAATAATAATAATAAATTTTATTTATATCCTGCCCTCCCCAGCCGAAGCCGGGCTCAGGGCGGCTAACTACAATCAAATAATCAAACAGTCAAATAATCACACATTCTCAAAATATTTCATTATAAAAATTAATTAAAATCAAATTAATGGCAACCGATTAAGCAAAATTCTTTGCAGGTTGCCAGAGGAGGGAGTCGGGCTTCGCGCTGACCAAAGGCCTGGTGGAACAACTCTGTCTTGCAGGCCCTGCGGAAAGATGTCAGGTCCCGCAGGGCCCTAGTCTCTTGTGATAGAGCGTTCCACCAGATTGGAGCCGCAGCCGAGAAGGCCCTGGCTCTAGTTGAGGCCAGCCTAACTTCTCTGAGGCCTGGAACCTTGAGGATGTTGTTATTTGCAGACCGTAGGTTTCTCTGTGGGGCAAACCAGGAGAGGCGGTCCCGTAGGTACGAGGGTCCTAGGCCGTATAGGGCTTTAAAGGTTAAAACCAGCACCTTAAACCTGATCCTGTACTCCACCGGGAGCCAGTGCAGCTGGTATAGTACCGGATGAATGTGATCTCGCAGCGAAGACCCCATAAGGAGTCTCGCCGCGGCATTCTGCACCCGCTGGAGTTTCTGGGTCAGTCTCAAGGGCAGCCCCACGTAGAGCGAGTTACAATAATCCAGTCTGGAGGTGACCGTCGCATGGATCACTGTGGCTAGGTCAGGGCAAGAGAGATAAGGGGCCAACTGCTTAGCTTGGCGGAGATGAAAAAATGCCGCCTTTGTTATAGCTGTAATCTGCGCCTCCATAGAGAGGGAGGTATCGAAGATTACACCCAAACTCTTAACGGACGGTGCTGGCACTAATTGCACCCCTGCAAGAGATGGGAGTTGCCCCCTCAATCCCATATCGCCCCGTCCCAGCCAGAGGACCTCTGTCTTCGAAGGATTTAACTTCAACCGGCTCCCACGTAACCATCCAGCCACAGCTTCCAGACATCTCGCCAGTGTGTCTGGGGCCGAGTCAGGCGGTCCCATGACCAGCGCGGAAGCCGGACTGGAATGGATCCAGAGGAGATGTTTCATCCAGAAACCTACCAAGCTGTTCAGCAACCGCTCTCTCAATCACCTTACCCAGGAATGGAAGATTCGAGACCGGGCGGTAATTGGATAGATCTAAGGGATCTAATGATGTTTTCTTTAAGAGCGGACGCACCACTGCCTCCTTCAGTTCCCCTGGGAATGTCCCGGTGCCAAGGGACAAATGGATGATATCCCCCAGGGGGGCCCGCACCTCGTCTGGACACGCTCTAATCAGCCATGACGGGCACGGGTCAAGAGGACAGGTGGTGGGCTTTCCAGCTCGGAGGAGTCTGTCCACATCGGCTGGAGATATCCAGTCAAAGTGGTCCAATACTGGACCCGAGGACAGTCGAGGGGCCTCCAGTTCCTTTATTGTATCCAAATTGGCAGGGAGGTCATGGCGGAGCAACAGGACCTTCTCCGCAAAAAAGCTCGCAAATGCCTCACAGCTGTGTGTCAGATTGTTATTTAAATTTGGCTGTCCTTCAAGGGACGTTAAAGACCGAATTATACTAAATAATTGCGCCGGGCTAGAGCTAGCGGATGCAATGGAGGCCGAGAAGTAAGACTTCTTAGCAGCCTTCACTGCCATCTCATAGGTTTTCTTTAAAACCCTTTAAGATGTTCTTGAGGCTCCGTCACGGGCACCGCGCCATACTCGCTCTAGCCGTCTGAGGTCCCGCTTCATTTTCCGAAGCTCCTCGGTAAACCAGGGAGCCCGGTTTCTGCGGGGTCGCAGAGGGCGCTTAGGTGCGATCTCATCGATGGCTGCCAGGAGCTGGGTATTCCAGCCCTCAACAAGCTCAGTCAATGAGTCGCCAGGGGGAGCAAGGTCCCGCAAGGGTTGACGGAATCTATCAGGGTCCATCAGCCTCTGCGGGCGAGCCCAAATCGGCTCGCCACCTAAGGAGGGTGGGGGGTGGAAAGTCAATCCTGGCTTTCAGAGCGTAGTGATCAGAAATAACTGTTACCAAAAAGGAGCAATGCAGCAGCGAGCAGCAGCAGCTTCTTCTGCTGCAGGTGGCTGGAAAGCCAGACAGGATGTTTGTGACTGTTACCATGGGAAGAAAGGGGCAGTCCATTCACGGTACTGAGCACCGGATGTTAGCTCAGTGTGTCATCTGACCTGTACTGGAAGTACATGGGAGGAGTTATATTATTCTCTCTGCTGTTGTAAAGAGAGTGCAGACATGTTTTCTCTGTACTGCTGGAAAAGACAGAAATAAAAGCATGTAAATACATTTCTGTCTGTCTCTTTCCCCTCCCTGGGGATAGCAGGGAGGAGAGTGAAGGAGTGGTGTGTTCTTCTCACGTCTGGGAAGGATCGCCGATTACAGACCTCGCCTGTTTTCCTGCCGGGAGTCGCAGGGGGAGGTCAACAAGGAATTCAGCCGGTGCCTGGAGAGTGGCACATTCCTCTGACTAGGCTCGGATTCCAACAATAACAACAACAACAACAACAAACCACCGTTTGAGGTGTAACAGAGACACAGCCAGAGACAGAGCGAGACCCTGAATCAGTGCCATAACCAAGCCCTCATCCAGAGTTTACCAGCTCCATCTGGTACGTAGGCTGAGACCCTATCTGCCTGCACACTGTCTCGCCAGAGTGGTGCATGCTCTGGTTATCTCCCGCTTGGACTACTGCAATGCGCTCTACGTGGGGCTACCTTTAAGGGTGACCCGGAAACTACAACTAATCCAGAACGCGGCAGCTAGACTGGTGACTGGGAGCGGCTGCCGAGACCATATAACATCAGTCTTGGAAGACCTACATTGGCTCCCAGTGCGTTTCCGAGCACAATTCAAAGTGTTGGTGCTGACCTTTAAAGCCCTAAACGGCCTCGGTCCAGTATATCTGAAGGAGCGTCTCCTCCCCCATCGTTCTGCCCGGACACTGAGGTCCAGCTCCGAGGGCCTTCTGGGGGTTCCCTCACTGCGAGAGGCCAAGTTACAGGGAACCAGACAGAGGGCCTTCTCGGTAGTGGCGCCCGCCCTGTGGAACGCCCTCCCATCAGATGTCAAAGCGATGAACAACTACCTGACATTCAGAAGACATCTGAAGGCAGCCCTGTTCAGGGAAGTTTTTAATATGTGACATTTTAGTGTACTTTTCATCTTTGTTGGAAGCCGCCCAGAGTGGCTGGGGAAACCCAGCCAGATGGGCGGGGTACAAATAAATTATTATTATTATTATTATTATTATTATTATTATTATTATTATTATTATTATCAGAACCAGAGCCTGAAAAAGAGCCACAGTCCGAACCAGAGCAACAGCCACAGCCACAGCCTAGAGCCACAGCCTGAGTCTGCAACAGTACTTGATACAGTGCCGGAGCCTGAAACAGACACAGCCTCAAACAGAGCCGGAGCCTGAAACAGAGGCAGAGCCACAGCCACAGCCTGAGTCTGAAACAGTCCTTGATAGAGTGCCAGAGCCAGAGCGAGACCCTGAATCAGAGTCAGAGTGAGACCATGAATCAGAGCAGAGCCAGAGCCTCATTCAGAGCCAGAGCTGAAAGAAAGCCAGAGCCAGAGCCTCATTCAGAGCCAGAGCCTCATTCAGAGCCAGAGCCAGAGCCAGAGCCAGAGCCAGAGCCAGAGCCAGAGCCAGAGCCAGAGCCAGAGCCAGAGCCAGAGCCAGAGCCAGAGCCAGAGCCAGAGCCAGAGCCAGAGCCAGAGCCAGAGCCAGAGCCAGAGCCAGAGCCAGAGCCAGAGCCGGAAATAGGGCTTGATACAGGGCCGGAGCGCAAAACATAGCTGCAGCCACAGCCTAGAGCCACAGCCTGAGTCTGCAACAGTACTTACTTCCGGGTTAGCGCCTCCGGCAAATATGCAAATATTTTAGCCGAAAGATCAAAGAAAGTCTTCCAGATGATGATACACAATGACCAAGCTGGCTGTTTGCCCGGGAGGCACATTTATAGCAACACTAGCAACATTATAAACGTATTAGCGTATTTAGACTTAAGAATAGAAAAGAAGGCAGTCTTAATGGCTATAGATGCAGAAAAAGCTTTCGACAGGGTATCCTGGAAATTTATGAAAGGTCTATTACACCATATGGATTTTGGTATACAGTATATAAAAGGGATTGAAGCAATATAATCAAAACAAAAAGCGAAAATCATAATCAATGGAAATTTATCACAGGAGTGTGAAATCAGTAAAGGGGTCAGACAAGGTTGCCCACTATCCCCCTTAATTTTCATATTAACATTGGAAGTTTTATGTAAACAAATTAGGGAAGAAAAAGAAATAAAAGGGATTATGCTGGGAAATAGAAGTTACAAAATGAGGGCATTTGCTGACGATTTAATTATAACTAGGGAGCAACCAAAACAGAGTTTAAGAAAGGCGTTGGAAATAATCTATGGCTACGGTAAAGTTGCGGGGTTCAAAATGAATTTAAACAAGACAAAACTATTAGTTAAAAATATGTCGCCAGATGAAAAAGCAGAATTAGAACAAATAATACACATTAAAATCTACCCCGAAACCAAGTATTTAGGATTTTGGATAACACCAAAGAATATTAACTTATATGAAGATAATTATACCAATTGTTGGAAAGATATCAAAAGACAGTTGGAGACATGGACAAGGTTAAATTTATCATTCCTGGGCCATATTTCGGTAATTAAAATGATAGTCTGAAACAGTCCTTGATAGAGTGCCAGAGCCAGAGCCAGAGCCAGAGCCAGACCCCGAATCAGTGCCAGTACCAAGTCCTCATTCAGAACCAGAGCCTGAGAAGCTCTGTCTTCAGTGAGCTCTCACCTGCTTCTCCCTGAGAAGGTGCTCAAACCTGGGCTTCTCCTTGTGGTCCCTTCTCACACACGGCAAACCGAACTTGGCTCCCATAACTTTTTGGAAATTCTGCCTGTCCAGTGTGTTTCCCTGCGCAGAAAACTCTGCTTTTCCTTCTGCACAATCTTCTGGGAAATCATCACCTAAGGCAGGGTAGCAGAGTAGCAGCGGTTGCCTTCGTGTGGAAGGAGAAAGGAAAAGAGAGTCCAAACACGGTACTTCTATTCTACAGTGTTTATTTACAAGCAAAGCAGCAAACTCTGTCAGAGCTAGAGCACATCGTGTCTTTCTCCTCTCACTCACGGAGAAAAGTGAAATTAAAACACACAGACAAAGGAATTGCGTGACTTCACGTAGAAGTCCCTCCCAGGCACAGGGCATACCAGAGGTTAACCCATTAACCACCAAAGTCCACAGGCAAAGCCTGATACAGTGCTTGATACAGCGTAGGAGCCTGAAACAGAGACACAGCCAGAGCCAGAGCCACAGCCACACCCACACCCACAGCCATGAGCCACAGCCTGAGTCATACACAGTGCTTAATAGAGTGCCGTAGCTGAAAAAGGACCAGAGTCAGAGCCAGAGCCAGAGCCAGAGCCACAGCCAGAGCCACAGCCAGAGCCACAGCCACAGCCACAGCCACAGCCACAGCCACAGCCACAGCCACAGCCACAGCCACAGCCTCGGTCTGAAACAGTGCTTGATAGAGTGCCAGAGCCTGAAACAGGGACACAGCCTGAAACAGAGCCAGAAGCAGAGGCAGAGGCAGAGGCAGAGGCAGAGCCTGAAACAGTGCTTGATACAGCGCCGGAGCCTGAAATAGAGTCACAGTCTGAAACAGCCTGAGCCTGAAACAGAGGCAGAGCCACAGCCACATCCACAGTTGTTGTTTTTTTTCTCACAGTCTGAGTCTGAAACAGTGCTTGATAGAGTGCCAGAGCCTGAAACGTAGCCAGAGGCAGAAACATAGCCAGAGCCAGAGCCAGAAACAGTGCTGGATACAGGGCCGGAGCCAGAATCAGAGACACAGCTGAAAACAGAGCCAAAGACAGAGCTGAAACAAGAATTTGTTGATTTGAAAAACGATATAAAAGAGGTGAAAGAAGAAGTCTCAGTTCATGAAACAAGATTGACGGAATTGGAAACAGTGAGAGTTCCTGATGTGGAAAGGACCCAGCAGGAAGCACTCAATGCGATCGCTTTTTTGCAGATGAAAGAACGTGAACATCAATTAAGAGTGAGAGGCGCACCTCAATTGGAACAAGATAACCTTAAGGATTGGTTAATTCATGAATTTGCTACGTGCTGGGATCTCCAAAAACATAAGCTAAATTCCTGGATTGAAAAGGCCTACAGATTTGGACTTAAGAAAGGCTCCAAAATCACACATGATTGCATTGTAGTTTTTAAGACCAAAGAACAGAGAGGGAATATCCTGGGTCTACACTATAAAAAAAGTCTGAAGATCAAAGATAAACCAATTATTTTATTCAAAGAGATCCCAAAGCATTTTTTGAGCTTAAGGAATAATTACACAGATCTGGCTGGTGCCTTGAGACGGAAGAACATCTTTTTCAGGTGGCAATTTCCTGGTGGCCTTTCCTTTAACTTTTTAGGAAGAAAACAAAGAATCAGGACTGTTGAAGAAAAAGCAAGGTTTCTGGAAAAAAAAAAACCCAAGGACTTTGGAGTGGATAGCCCACAGCCACTGGGGGCAGGGGCAGGAGCTCCCTAAAAATACAAGATGGCATTGAGAATTTACTCATGGAATGTAAATGGTTTGAACTCTTGGCCAAAAAGGAACCAAGTTTATCATGTGTTAGCAAAGCAGAACTTGGACATAATTTGTTTACAAGAAACCCATGTTACTAGATTACATAGAAAAGTCCTTCAGAATAAGAAACTCAGTCAGGAATTTATTTCATCTGATAAAGTGAAGAAAAGAGGAGTGGTTTTCTATGTTAAAGAAAAATGGAACCCTAAAATGTTGTTTAAGGATGAGGAGGGAAGATATATCGCAGTTGAAATTAAAGCACAAGGCGAAAAATATTTGTTGTTGGGAATTCATGCACCAAATGATGGCAAAGCAGAATTTTTTAAGAATCTGGAAACAAGACTTCTGCACTATTTGGATTACAAATTGATTTTGATGGGAGACTTGAATGGAGTGGCATCAACACTTATGGATAGAACACAGAGACAGAAAATAATGAATGCTGGCAGATTACCAAAGACTTTCTTTGAAATGGTAGATAAATTTGATCTGTCAGACATATGGAGAGTGAGAAATCCAACAGAAAAAGACTTCACATTTTATTCAGATACAAATCAATCATTTTCACGAACCGACTATTTATGGCTATCCAGAGACTTTGTTCCCAGGGTAACTAAAACTGAAATTTGCCCAAAGATTTGCTCGGACCATAATGCAGTGTTTTTGGAAACAAAATTGTTTCTGCAGGGATCTTATAGATGGAGAATGAATGGTGATTTGTTGAGGAATGAACAGATGATTAGGAAGGCCCAAAAGACTCTAAAGGACTATTTCGAGATAAATATGAATTCAGAGGTGGAAACAAGAGTCATTTGGGACGCAAGTAAGGCAGTAATGAGAGGATTCCTTATACAACAAAACTCGATTAAGAAAAAGATACAGAATGAGAAAAAAGATAATATTCTGTCGCAATTAAAAGATAAAGAGAAGAATTTGAAATGTAATCCAAAGAATCAGCAGATTCAAAAGGAAATTAAAGCTTTACAGATACAATATTCCCAGATTATAAATCAGGAAATAGAATGGAAATTAAAAATGATGAGACAGAGAAATTTTGAATCGGCAAATAAATGTGGAAAACTGCTGGCTTGGCAGTTAAAAAAAGAGACAGAAACAAAGTACTATTACAAATATTGTATCAGAAGGAAAGTCGGTAGAGAATCCCGCAGACATAAGAAGGTGTTTTCAGAAATATTATAAACAGCTGTATAAAAATGGAAAGGAAGATAAAGATAAAATTGAGCAATTTATTAAAGTAAATGGTTTGCAAAAAATTCCCAAAAATAAAAAGATCCTACTTAATGGATGGATTACAAGACAAGAGGTAGAGAAGGCCATAAACCAGATGCAACTTGGCAAAGCCCTAGGACCAGATGGTCTGTCTGCAAAATATTACAAGACTTTGAAAGACTGGCTGATTCAGCCATTGGTTGAGGTATGCAACAAGATATTAAGAGGGGGCAAAGCACCTGAAACCTGGAAGGAAGCTTTTATAACTCTGATACCAAAACCAGATCAAGATAGACCCAATGTAAAAAACTACAGACTGATCTCATTACTTAATGTGGATTACAAAATTTTTACTAACATTTTGGCTAATAGGCTGAAGAAGGTACTAACAGATTATATCCATAAGGACCAGGCAGGATTCCTGCCTGGAAGACATATGAAAGATAATATTAGGAATATAATCGATGTGTTAGAAAGGTTGGAAGTTTAAAAAAATTGTTAAGCGGTGTTAATGTTTATCAATGCGGAGAAGGCCTTTGATAATGTCTCTTGGAATTTTATGAAAAAGAATTTAGAAAGTATTGAGGTTGGACAAGAATTCTTAAATGGTATCAATGTGATCTATTTTGAACGAAAAGCAAAGATTATAGTTAATAATGTGGTCTCAGAATAAATTAGAATTGAAAAAGGAACCAGGCAAGGGTGCCCACTTTCCCCTCTACTTTTTATTTCAGTTCTGGAGGTTTTGCTAAATATGCTAAGGAAGGAAGAAGAGGTTAAAGGTATAACAGTAGGATCCAAGCAATATAAGTTAAAAGCCTTTGCTCATGCTTTGGTGTTAACTTTACAAGATCCAGACTCCAGTGCAGTGAAGGGACTGGAGTTGATTCAGGAGATTGGGCAGGTTGCAGGATTCAAGTTAAATAAAAGCAAAACCAAAGTGTTGGGGGAAAACTTAGATAATGAGGAGAGAAAAGTCCTTCAGGAGAAGACTGGCCTTGTCTTTGGGAAAAAAGTGAAATATTTGGGTGTGAATATATCGGTGAAAAAATTGAATTTATATAAGGATAATTATGAAAAATAATGGAATGAAATTAAGAGAGATCTTGAGATATGGTCAAATTTAAAATTGTTGTTGATGGGCCGAATATCAGTGGTCAAGATGAATGTATTGCCAAAGATGTTGTTTTTATTTCAAGCTATCCCAATTATTGGCAATGTAAAATGTTTTAAAGAATGGCAGAAATGTCATTTAGACATTTAAAATGTCTAAATTTATCTGGCAAGGGGAAAAACCCAGAATTAAATATAAAATATTAACAGATTCAAAAGAAAGAGGGGGATTTCCCTTGCCAGATCTGAAGATATACTTTGAAGCTGCAGCTTTCTGCTGGATTAAGGCATGGATTCAATTAGAAAATGTGGATGTGTTAGACTTGGAGGTATTTGACAATGTATTTGGTTGGTATGCATACTTATGTTATGATAAGATATCGGCCCACAAAGGTTTTAAAACTAATGTAATTAGAAAATCTTTATACAATGTTTGGATAAGATATAAAGATCTCTTAGAATGGAAAACACCCAGGTGGCTCTCACCAATGGAAGCAAAGGCCCAGAAAAAGTTAAATATGGAGAGTAAATGGTTGAAATATGCTGATTTATTGTTGGAAGACAACGAAGGATTTAAATTAAGACCATTTGATCAAATTAAAGATAAATCGGATTGGCTACAATATTATCAGATCAATGAACTGTATAAGCTTGATAAGAAAAATGGTTTTGCAACGGAAAAATCCAAATTGGAAATGGAGTTGTTAGATACCAATGTTAAAATCTATCCAAAATGTACAACTTATTGTTGGAATGGCATACAAAGGACGAACAAGTTAAATCTGTGATGATAGATTGAGCAAGAGATGTTGGACACAATATAATGTTGGAAGATTGGGAAAGGTTGTGGAAGAAAGGGGTTAAGTTTACTGCATGTACTGTATTAAAAGAAAATATTATGAAAATGATGTATAAATGGTACTTAACCTCTGTAAAGTTAGCAAAGATTTATCATACAGATGATAATTTATGTTGGAAATGCAAAGAAAAAGAAGGTACCGTTTATCATATGTGGTGGACATGTCCCAAGGTGAAAGACTTCTGGGAAAAGATTTATAATGAGTTGAAAAAAATGTTGAAAAATACATTTATTAAGAAACCAGAAGCCTTTCTACTTTGAATAATAGGTCTGGAATTGCCCAAAAAAGATGTTAGATTGTTTTTGTATGCCACCCACAGCAGCAAGACTGCTAACAGCGAAAAACTGGAAATCCCAAGAAATACCAACAATAGAAGAATGGTAGATGAAGATGTTGGACTTTTTGGAGTTGGCCGACCTGACTGGAAGAATCCATGATCAGAAGGAGGAGAAGACTCAAGAAGATTGGAAGAAATTTAAAGAATATTTGGCAAAATATTGTAATATAAGATAATGGAAGTTACTTGGAAGTAACAAATAGGCGGAGGATTATAATAATAATGGGCTGTTAAACAATAGGGATTAGAATTAATAAAAGAGTAGAATATAATAATTAAATGGATTTTATTTTATTAGAATTAAGATTTAGGAGAACTGCTACAAGGAGATAAAATGAAATTCAGATAGGAGGGATTCGAGGAAGTCAGTTAACAATGAAGTTAAATTAGGTATTGAAAGCAATGTTTTTATGTTTCTTTTTTCATTATGTGTGTTACATGTTATGTATGTTTTATATTTGTATTGTGTTTGTTTTGTTACAAATTTGGAAAAAAAAATTTTTGGAAAAAAACCCTAAAACACAGGCAGAGGCAGAGCCTGAAACAGAGCCAGAACTAGACCTTGAATCAGAGCCAGAGCCAGAGCCAGAGCCGAAAACAGTGCTCCAGACCATGTTGGAACCTGAAACAGACAAACAGCTGAAAACATAGCCTAAGCCAGATACACAGTCAGAGCCTGAAACGGAGACACAGCCAGAGGCAGAGCCAGAGACATAGCCAGAGACAGAAACAGAGCCAGCAACAGCACTTGATACAGGGCCAGAGCCCAAAACAGAGCCAGGGCCAGAACCACAGCCACAGCCACAACCTAGAACCACAGCCTGAGTCTGAAACAGTCCTTGATAGAGTGCAGGAGCCAGGAAACAAAGACACAGCCTGAAACAGAGCCTGAGCCTGAAACATAGCTAGAAGCAGAAGTAGAGGCAGAGGTAGAGCCTGAAACAGTGCTTGATACTGGGCAGGAGCCTGAAATAGAGCCAGAAACAGTGCTTGATACAGTGCCAGATCCTTAAACAGAGCCACAGCCACAGCCACAGCCTGAGTCTAAAACAGAGGCAGAGGCTGATACTGTGCTTGATACAGCGTCAGAGCCTGAAACAGAGACACAGCCAGAGCGAGACCATGAATCAGAGCCAGAGCTAGACCCTCATTCAGAATCAGAACCTGAAAGATAGCCAGAGCCAGAGTCACAGCCACATCCACAGCCTAGAGCCACAGCCTGAGTCTGCAACAGTACTTGATACAGTGCCAGAGCCAGAAACAGAGACACAGCCTCAAACAGAGCCTGAGCCTGAAACTTAGCAACAGGCAGAGGTAGCGCCAGAAGCAGAGGGAGAGGCAGTGGCTGATACAGTGCTTGATACAGCGTCGGAGCCTGAAACAGAGACACAGCCAGAGCCAGAGCGAGACGCTGAATAACAGCCAGAACCAGACCCTCATTCAGAACCAGAACCTGAAAAAGAGCCAGAGCCTGAGTCTGCAACAGTACTTGATACAGTGCCGGAGCCAGAAATAGAGACACAGTCTGAAACAGAGCCTAAGCCTGAAAAATAGGCAGAGGCAGAGATAGAGGTAGAGCCAGAAACAGGGCTTGAAACAGTGTCAGAGCCTGAAACAGAGAAACAGCATGAAACAGAGACAAAGCCTGACACATAGAGCCAGAAACATAGCTGGGCCAGAACTTGAGCCTGAGACTGAAACAGAGGCAGAGGAAGAGCCATTGTGAGAACCTAAATCAGCCATAGCCTAGAGCCACAGCCTGTGTTTTCAACAGTACTTGATACAGCGTGGGAGCCTGAAACAGCCACACAGCCACAGCCACAGCTGAGATCCACAGCCTGAGTCTGAAATAGTGCTTGATAGAGTGCTGGAGCCTGAAACAGAGACACAGTCTGAAACAGAGCCTGAGCCTGAAACGTAGCACGAAGCAGAGGTAGCGTCAGTGGTAGAGGGAGAGGCAGAGCGTGATACAGTGCTTGATACAGCGTAGGAGCCTGAAACAGAGACACAGCCAGAGCCAGAACAAAACCTTCATTCGGTGTTGGGTTTCTGTTATGCCACTGTGCAGTTCTTGGAGTCACAAAACTCTATTGACATTCCAGACTGTTGGAAGTCTCACAGGAGACGGGAGACGTATGTTGATGTTACTGGTTTCTTGTTTCTTTGTTCTGATAGGGTTTGGAAGCCTGTCTGCTAGACACTTTGCCTTGGGGAGCAACCTTCACTTTGTTTTCACTTCACTTTGGAGCATAAACACATGAATGTGTCGGCATCTCCGCTCGGCCAAACTGATAATGCCTCATTTTTCTCCGGTGTGTCTACAGGGTTAGCATCCATCAGGTTTAGTTTGGTTAACACATCAGCAATTTTCTGTGACTGGTGTACTAAAATATTACCATCTTGGTCTCTCTCTATTTCCAGAGATAGGTAGTTGGTTACCTCACCAAGATCTTTCATGTCAAAGTGTTCCTTCAGTTGAGCTAGGGCGCTATGGTACATTTTGATATCCTTCCAAAAGAAAAGAATATTGTCAGGGGTTCAGGAGCAGAGACACAGGAGAAGGAGCAAATGGAGAGTGAGGAGGAGGAATACGAGGGGGGTGTAGGCAGTGACAGTGGTCAGAGAGAGTCCACGAGTCTCTCCAGCGAATCGGAAGATTCACAGAGAGGAGCGCCGATGGCCAGGGCAAGGGGGGTGCCAAGGGGGAAACCCCAGAAGGAAGGGGCCAGCGGGGACTCCCTGAGCAGCAGTTGGAAATCAGGACCAGCGTCCCCACCAGAGCGTAGTGGGGGGGAGGAGTCCCAGGCATCGGGACCAGTCTTCACACCACCAGAGGGAGGAGATGAGTCAGGATTGGTCACGCCTCCATCGGAGAGCGGGGAAACGGTCAAGAGGAAAGTCACCGGCTGGGCGCGCGCGCCAAGTTCAAATGTACAGGTGAGCGGCACAGCAGGTAACCCGGATAGGGAGCCAGGTCCCAAAGCCCGCCGGAAGGAAGGGCAAGAATCAGGGGGGTCAGCGTCAGAAGAGTCCAGGAGGGAGGAAACCCCAGGGGGCAGAAGGACCCAGAGGAGGAAGGAACAGCGCAGGAGGTGGAGCCGGGCTAGGATCTTAAACTGGTGCGGAAGGGGCAGTGACTCAGAGGGGACTTCGCCTGTCTAGAGTCTAGACGTAGGGTTGCACGCTCTGGCTTTAAAATGGAAATTATACTTCAATAAAGACTTTTGTACATAATATCAGCCTGGCGTTGGTCCTCTGTGAGCTGGGACCTAGAGGGAGCCCTGACAAATATCATCAACATAAAACAAGCAATACAGCTTCTTTTGCCCTTCCTCTTTGACAAATACACATGGATCAGCTTTACCTTGCTGAAAACCTAGAAAAAACAACACTTCAGTGAGTTTAGAGTGCCAGCATCGTGAACTTTGTTTGAGACCCTATAGGGACTTCAGAGAACAAACAAATCCCTGTTTTACCTGTACGCCATCAGGTGGAAGCATATAAAATGATTCACCTATGGTTCTGTACAAAAATGCTGTATTCACATCGTAATGACAAATGTGTAGATTATCTTCTGCAGCAAGTTTGAGCATAAGCCTAATGCTCTCATATCTCACGGTGGGTGAGTAGGTCTCGTGATAGTCTTCTCCTGGTACTTGTGAAAAACCTCTGGCTACCAATCTGGCTTTGCATCTGACTATCTTGCCATTTTGATCTGTCTTTGCTTTGAATACGCATTTGCTGTCAAGCAGTTTCGTTCCTGGAACTGTTGGAACTAGCTCCTATGTTTTGTTCCTCTCTAAGGAATCAAGCTCAGCCTTCATGACAGTTAACCATGGCTCAGCATCCTTTGAATCCAAATCCTGGATTTCTTGGAAGTTTGAAGGTTCAAATACCTTCTTGGAGCTATTAACATTAGTTACAGCTTTGGCTGCTTTAGCAAATTCATCAGCAAATCTCTTTGGAGGTCTACCTTTTGTGGCTCTTTCAGACCTGCAAATTAGTCGTAAGTCTTCAACGCTCTCCTCTTCTTTCTTAGGAGAAAATTGGCTTATAGTGAACAGTGGTTCCTCCAATTCTCGATCGGAGCATTCAGAGGGTCGCAGAGAGGCCTTAGCACTATTGAAATCCTCTGAACCATCTGATTCAGTTTCAGTTTCAGAATCAGAACCTTTATCAGTGGATGTGGGGTTTTGCTGCTGCTTATCCTCAGACTCCTCACTGTCATCAGGATAACATTGGAAAATTCCCACATTCTCCCCCCACTTGGCATTGTACTCAACACTTCTAGTGAGCCTAACTGTATTAGTGTCAAGCCTTGAAGCAAAGTTTGGCTTGCCCTTTCACAAAGTCCATCCATTCAAGGAGACCGTGGACTTGACAGGTCATGTTGAAAAGCTTCAAACTGCTGAGAAGTGAATTCTCCCCCTTGATCTGTAAATAAACATTTCACCTGTTTCTCATGCACATTTTTCAACCAAGTGCAGAATTCCTTGAACCTAGGAAACGCTTCTGATTTCTGCTGGAGATTGAACACATGAATATACCTGGAATATGAATCAGTGAGGACCATGAAGTACCTGGCTCCACCCAAAGAGGGTGTTAGTGGACCAACGAGATCAGCATGCACTACCTGGTATGGTTCTGTAGCTCGTCTACTAGACACCTTACCTTTTGCAGCCATTTTGACCTTTTTTGCTGCGCATGCCTTACACTTCATGTGGTACCTGCAGGGTTTAATAGTCATACCTTCTACTAAAGCAGGCATTTTGGAAACTGCCTCAAAGTTTAAATGACCAAGTTTCCTGTGATAATCATGAATACAATCTGCATGCAAAACCTTGTTAGTACCTGCAATACAAGAAGTTTCATCCTGCACAACATCAACAGAATCATCGTAATGCAATACAAACAATACAAATGATCAATATAATCAGCATGCAATACAAAGTCATCTTTCTTGGTGATGGTGCACTTCCTCTTCTTGAAGGAAACATCTATGTCCTGTTCAGTCAGCTGTGAGACGCTCAACAGGTTGTGTGCAGCATCTGGAACAAAAACAATGTTGCGTATCGATGCATCCAAGCGGTGAAGAACAACCGTTCCGTAGCCTTGACTGGAAATCGTGTGGTCACCCGCTTGTTGAATCGCACCTTCCTGTGGAGTAACAGACACGAACAGGTGTTTGTCCCGACAGACGTGCCTGGTAGCTCCCAAGTCGTTGATGAAGAAAGATCTAGACGTCTTCTGGACCTTTGGAGTGAGGCGTGAGACCATTGCCTTGTGTTGTGTCATCCTGGACTTCGGACCTTTGCCGTTGCCTTTCCACGTGTTGAGCTTTTGCTGCACTGCTCCGTTGCCTTGGCCTTGGGATGTTTACATTCCCTCTTCACGTGGCCTAGACGTACACACACGTAGCATTTCACTGCCTTCAAAGCTTTGGCGCCATCTGGTGGTTCCACTGCATTCTGGGATGACGTCTGTGAGGACTTGCCCTTGGTGATGCAGCTAGCACTATGCTGATCCGCTTCATTCAACACCACAGCAGTTACGTGCGCTACCGTTAGCTGAGCAGTAGGCAAAACAGCAAGCTGGCTGGCAATCGCTTCCCAACTTGAACCCAAAGAATGTAGAATCATGAAGGAATACACTGTTGGTTTCTATTTCCCTCACTGAGCAGCAACTGCAGTCACAAGGCATTGTTTTGCATTCCACAGTCAGAGTTACTGTTGGGTTCCCACGGGAATGGGAGACTGGATGTGACGTTCACTGGTTTCCTGTTTTTCACTGTTCTCTTGGTGTTCTTTGTTTCCGAGAGGAGTTGCTTCTCTGTTCTCACAGAGGCAAGATGCATGTTTGTATTCTCTCAGCATAGAGTGGAAATAAAATTAAGAATGTAGCACATACTGCTTATCCTTCTGCTGTGTGACGACGCTCTGCTTGGGTTCAAGATATGACGAGCCTGTATCAGCTTCAGCTTCAGATGGGCCGAAGCTGGTCAAAATATCACATTTTTGGTTCCGGGCCCAGAAAAACGGAATCGGACTGAACTAATGGCCGCTGGCAGAGGAACAAAGAAACAGGGGATTGGAATGCCAGCAGGGGCAGAGGGACGGATCGGACGTTATCTGCGCGTCAAGATGATTGATGAGAGGTATGTGCTCATTGCTCCGGGAAGCCTGCCAGCTCCTAATTAATGGCTTTATGGCTGGACTTTGAACTTTTAAAGCTGTTTGCCGCGGCACAGGCTCACAGGCTTGGGAGGCTTGAAAAGCGAAAGTGCTTTTGCAGAGTGCTATTGGAAGCTGCAGTAAACACAGACGCAGCTTGTTTAAAGCAGCAGAGATGGCTAATGCAAGGCTGGCTGATGCTTGTGGGATTCCTAAGCTCAATAAAAAGAATTACACGAACTGGGTGCTCTATGCAGAGGCTCTTCTGCGAAAAGAGGGTCTGTTTACAGTTATTACAGACGCCCCCCCCAGCTCCAATATCAGATGAATGGGCAGCTAAGGATTCCAAAGCAAGGGGAACTCTTACATTGATAGTCTCCCCAGAAGAGCTCTGTCTGTTGCATGATAAGACCTCAGCCAGAGAAATTTGGGACACTTTGAGAGATGCTCATTTGAGGACAGAAGCTGGTGCTTCTTTGTTCTACTATGCCAAGCTGCATGATATGGCACTTGCTGAAGGTGCAGATGTGCATACACATCTGATGGAGATGCAGAATCTGAGACATGAGCTGCAACAGAGAGGACTCACCTTTCCAGAGGCTGTGTATTCCTTCATGATACTACATTCTTTGGGTTCAAGTTGGGAGTCCGTTGCCACTCAGATTGCTGTTCAGCCAACTGCTCAGATCACAGTAGCCCATGTTACTGCCGTGATTCAGAACGAAGCAGACCGCCGAGGTGCTAGCTGCATGGGTAAGGGGGAGTCTTCACAGACGTCATCCCAGAATGTCTAGGCCATATGAAGAGGGAATGCAGATATCCCAGGGCCAAGACAGAGCAGCGCAGCGAAAGCTCATCGCGTGGAAGAGGCAAAGGCAAAGGTCCGGTGTCCAGGACAACGCAGCACAAGGCAATGGTCTCACGCTTCACTCCAAAGGTTGCAAAGGTCCAGAAGACGTCTAGATCTTTCTTCGTAGTGGATTCGGGTGCCACGAGACATTTATGCAACGACAAGCGACTGTTCGTGTCTTCTACACCGCAGGAAGGTGCGATTCACCAGGCGGATGACCACACGATCCCCAGTCAAGGCTACGGAACTGTTGTTCTTCACAGTTTGGACTTATCGATACAAGATGTGCTCTACGTTCCAGGTGCTGCACACAATCTACTCAGTGTTGCGCAGCTAAATGAACGGAAAATTGACGTTTCCTTCAAGAACAAGAAGTGCACCATCACAAAGAAAAACGATTATGTATTGCATGCTGAATATGTTGATCCCCTGAGTGAGTGCCTGAGGGCCCTGCTCTTTCCACTTACCATCTGGCCTGGGGCGGGGCCTGAAGCCTCAAAAGGACTGCTTGCTGCTTGCTGTCTGCTGTCTGCTGTCCGGGAGGACTCCCCTGAGTGAGTGCCGGAGGGCCCTGCTCCTTCCTGCCACTTACCACCTGGCCCAGGGCGGGGCCTGACAGGCCTCAATAGGACAGTTGCTGTTACTGCCGGAGGGGCACAGAGTGTTTTTAAAATGTTTTTTAAAATTTCTTTTGGATTTTTTGTATGTGGGGGGTGGGGGTGGGATGGATGTTTGGTTGGGCTTGGGGAATTTTTTTGATTTTTATGTTTTTGTAATTTTTACAGTTTATTGTTTGTTTGTATTGCTTTATTGGTTTTGTTTGTTTGTTTAAGGTGTTATTTTGTTCTTAAGGGGAGGGGTCAGGGCTGCCGGGGAGTGGGCCCCAGCCCACAAAATGGCTGGGGCATGTTCCACAGGGGGGGATGCACTGGGACAACCGATCTCAGTGATCACGGGTAGGAGGAGCAGTTACGCTAAGACTAGACCATGTCATTACAGAGGGGGCAGGTTTAGTCGTTGTTTGAGGACTATTCCTGCCTCCGGGTCTGGTCCTGACCGGATGGATACTAGAATCAGCAAGGGATACCCACATGACCTGAAGGTGCTGCTGTGCAATGCCAGGTCAATGATTCATAAGACCACTGCCATCCATGACTTGATCATGGATGGAGGACTTGACCTGGCATGTGTAACAGAGACTTGGTTGGATGAAGCAGATGGGCCTGTCCTTGCCGCTGCTTGTCCACCAGGTTTCTCTTACGCACAGCAACCCAGGTCATGTGGGCGGGGAGGGGAGGTTGCAGTGATTTTTAGGAAGTCATTAGTTTGCACCAGGCGTCCTATTGGGAAGACCCAGTTTTCCGAGTGCATGTTCTGGAAGCTGGGCAATAGGGGCAGTACAGGATTCCTTTTGGTGTACTGATCTCCCCGCTGCACCAAGGATTCCCTGCCCGAGCTGCTTCAGGTCATGGCGGATGTTCTCCTGGAGACACCTAGCTTGGTCGTCTTAGGGGATTTTAACATCCATGCCGACACGACCTTACAAGGGGCCGCTTGGGACTTCGTGGAAAGCATGGCCTCCATGGGGCTGTCCCTGAATAAGTCTGGCCCAACCCATAGCCGCGGACATGCCTTGGACCTGGTGTTTACCTCTATGGATGTTGGTGATCTGACACTAAGTAAAAGCGAAACGAAAGAAGTGCCATGGTCAGATCACTTCCTGGTGCAACTGGACTTCTCTGCGACCCATCCCCTCTGCAGGGAGGTGGGACCAATTCGGATGGTCCGCCCCCACCACTTAATGGATCCAAATGGTTTCCAGAGAGTGGTAGGGGATGCTTTATCCCATGTTGATGGCCTTTCAGCTGATTCCCTGGTGGCCCGCTGGAATGTGGAGTTAACCAGGGCTATTGACTGTTTGGCTCCGAAGCGCCCTCTCCAATTGCATGGAGCCCGGACAGCCCCGTGGTTTTCCACGGATCTGAGGGCAATGAAACAATCGTTGAGATGGCTAGAGCGCCGGTGGCGGATAACTCATTCCAAATCTGACCGGACACAGGTTAGAGCTCAACGTCGAGCCTACCAAGTGGCGATAGCGACGGCGAAGAAGAATTTCTTCACCGCCTCTATTGCATCTGCAGAAAACAGCAGCAGGAGACTTTTTCAGGTGGTTCACAATTTAGCGGAACCACCTGCAACATCGGGGCCCAGTACGGGCCACATGTTCTCCTGCAATGATTTTGCAAAGTTTTTTGCAGATAAAATCGCTCAGATTCGGGAAGAAGTAGACTCCACCATGGGAGCAGGGCCGGGGCGGGAGAGTGCTAGAGTTTTGTCTAGTCAAGTTGAGTGGGATCAATTCCAAACTGTTACCTCCGAGGATGTGGACAGGCTGCTTGGACGAGTGAAACCAACCACCTGTCTCCTGGATCCTTGCCCATCCTGGCTTATAAAAGCTAGCCGGGAAGGACTGGGCGATGGGCTTCGTGGGGTGGTGAATGCTTCCCTCCGTGAGGGAGCCTTCCCAGACCTGCTGAAAGAGGCGGTTATTAAACCGCTTCTTAAAAAACCATCTTTAGATGCGGCCACAATGGCCAACTATCACCCAGTCTCAAATCTTCCATTCTTGGGCAAGGTGATTGAGCGAGCAGTTGCTGAACAACTCCAGGCACGCCTGGAAGAAGCGGACCATTTGGATCCCTTCCAGTCGGGATTCAGGCCTCATCATGGGACTGAAACTGCCTTGGTCGCACTGGTTGATGATCTCCGGCAGGCTAGGGACAAAGGTGAGAGCTGTTTCCTAGTTCTGCTGGATCTCTCAGCGGCGTTTGATACCATCGACCATAACATCCTTCTGGACCGTCTTGAGGGGCTGGGAGCTGGGGGCACTGTCATACAGTGGTTCCGCTCCTTCCTCCTGGGCCGTGTTCAGAAAGTGGTGGTGGGGGTTGAGTGTTCAGACCCCTGGGCTCTCACTTGTGGGGTGCCTCAGGGTTCTGTCCTCTCCCCCATGCTTTTCAACATTTTCATGCAGCCGCTGGGAGAGATCATCAGGAGGTTTGGGCTGGGTGTTCATCAGTATGCGGATGATACCCAGCTCTACCTCTCTTTTAAATCAGAACCAGTGAAGGCGGTGAAGGTCCTGTGTGAGTGTCTGGAGGTGGTTGGAGGATGGATGGTGGCTAACAGATTGAGGTTGAATCCTGACAAGACAGAAGTACTGTTTTGGGGGACAGGAGGTGGGCAGGTGTGGAGGATTCCCTGGTCCTGAATGGGGTAACTGTGCCCCTGAAGGACCAGGTGCGCAGCCTGGGAGTCATTTTGGACTCAAAGCTGTCCATGGAGGCACAGGTCAAATCTGTGTCCAGGGCAGCTGTTTACCAGCTCCATCTGGTACGTAGGCTGAGACCCTATCTGCCTGCGGACTGTCTCGCCAGAGTGGTGCATGCTCTGGTTATCTCCCACTTGGACTACTGCAATGTGCTCTACGTGGGGCTACCTTTGAAGGTGACTCGGAAACTACAACTAATCTAGAATGCGGCAGCTAGACTGGTGACTGGGGGCGGCTGCTGAGACCATATAACACCGGTCTTGAAAGACCTACATTGGCTCCCAGTACGTTTCCGAGCACAATTCAAAGTGTTGGTGCTGACCTTTAAAGCCCTAAACGGCCTCGGTCCAGTATACCTGAAGGAGCGTCTCCACCCCCATCGTTCTGCCCGGACGCTGAGGTCCAGCGCCGAGGGCCTTCTGGCGGTTCCCTCATTGCGAGAAGCAAAGCTACAGGGAACCAGGCAGAGGGCCTTCTCGGTAGTGGCGCCCGCCCTGTGGAACGCCCTTCCAGCAGATGTAAAAGCGATAAACAACTACCTGACATTCAGAAGACATCTTAAGGCAGCCCTGTTCAGGGAAGTTTTTAATCTGTGATATTTTAGTGTATTTTTGGTTTCTATGTAAGCTGCCCAGAGTGGCTGGGGAGGCCCAGCCAGATGGGCGGGGTATAAATAATAAATTATTATTGTTGTTGTTGTTGTTGTTGTTGTTGTTGTTGTTGTTGTTGTTGTATTATGATGTTGTTGTGACGGATGAAACTTGTTGCATTGCAGGTTCTAACAAAAGTTTGCATGCAGGATGTATTCATGATTTTCACAGGAAATTTGGTCATTTGCATTTTGAGGCAGTATCTAAAATGCCTGCCTTGGTTGAAGGTATGACTATTAAACCCTGCAGGTACCACATGAAGTGCAAGGCATGCGCAGCAAACAAAGTGAAAATGGCTGCGAAAGGTAAGGTGTCTAGTAGGCAAGCTATAGAACCATACCAGGTAGTGCATGCTGATTTGGTTGGTCCACTGTCGACCTCTTTGGGTGGAAACAGATACTTCATGGTTCTCATTGATGCATTTTCCAGGTATATTTATTTGTACAATCTCGAGCAGAAATCAGAGGCTTTTCCAAGGTTCAAGGAATTCTGTGCTTGGTTGGAAAATGTGCATGGTAAAAAGATAAAAACTCAGCAGTTTGAAACTTTTCTGACTGAGAAAGGAATTCAACACGATTTGTCTAGTCCTCGCTCGCCATGGCAGAATGGACTTTGCGAGAGGGCAAATCAGACATTGCTAAAGGGTTTGAAAACCTTGCTGCATGATGCCAATCTTCCAGAGAGTTATTGGGCCGAATCTCTCTCTTGTTTTGTTTACAGTTATAATCGCAGGTTATCTTCAGCGATTGGTTGTACCCCCTATGAGAAGATGTTTGGCAAGAAGCCATACATCAAACACATGAGAATTTTTGGTTCTGACATGTGGGTTCACACACCACAAAGCTCCAAGTTAGGCAAGCGTGGATTGCATGGTATCTTTCTAGGTTATCAGAAAGGTTCTTACAGAATAATGATGACTGACTCTAAGACAATTAGGCTCACAAGAAGTGTTGAGTACAATGCCAAGTGGGGGGAGAATGTGGGAATTTTCCAATGCTATCCTGATGACAGTGATGAGACTGAGGATAGGCAACAGCCACAGCAGCAGCAACAACCACAGCTGCCGCAACAACCCACACCCACTGATGAAGGTCCTGATTCTGAGTCTGAGACTGAGTCGGGTGATTCAGAGGATTTCAAGAGTGCGAAAGCCTCTATGCGACCCTCTGAAGGCTCTGATCAAGAATTGGAGGAATCATTGTTCACAATAGGTCATTTTTCTCCTAAGAAGGAAGAGGAGAGTGTTGAAGACTTACGGCTAATTCGCAGGTCACAAAGAGCCACAAAGGGTAGACCTCCAAAGAGATTTGCTGATGAGTTTGCTAAGACAGCAGTAGCAGCTGTTAAAAACTCCAAGAAGGTATTTGAACCTTCAAGTTTCCAAGAAATCCAGGATTTGGATTCAAAGGATGCTGAGCCATGGTTAAATGCCACAAAGGCTGAGCTTGATTCCTTAGAGAGGAACAAAACATGGGAGCTTGTTCCAGTAGTTCCAGGAATGAAACTGCTTGGAAGCAAATGGGTCTTCAAAGCAAAGACAGATCAAAATGGCAACATAGTCAGGCACAAAGCCAGACTGGTAGCCAGAGGTTTTTCACAGGTACCAGGTGAAGACTATCACGAGACCTACTCACCCACTATGAGGTATGAGAGCATTAGGCTTATGCTCAAGCTTGCTGCAGAGCTTGCTGTAATCTACACGTTAGTCACCACGATGTGAATACAGCATTTTTGTACAGATCTCTAGGTGAATCTCTTTATATGCTTCCACCTGATGGCGTACAGGTAAAACAGGGATTTGTTTGTGCTCTGAAGAAATCCCTTTATGGTCTCAAACAAAGTGCACGGTGTTGACACACAAAGCTCACTGAAGTATTGTTTTCTCTAGGTTTTAAGCAAGGGAAAGCTGATCCATGTGTATTTGTCAAAGAGGAGGGGCAAAAGAAGCTGTTTTGCTTGTTTTATGTTGTTGATATTCTGTTCTTTTGGAAGGATGTCACAATGTACAATAACGCCCTAGCTCAACTGAAAGAGCACTTTGACATGAAAGATCTTGGTGAGGTAAACAACTACCTATCTCTGGAAATAGAGAGAGATCAAGACGGTAACATTCTAGTACACCAGTCACGGAAAATTGCTGATGTGTTAAGCAAACTAAACCTGATGGATGCTAACCCTGTAGACACACCGATGACAACAGGTTATCAGGTAGATGACACTGAAGAAGCATTTTCTGACACTACACTGTACAGAAGTGTGCTAGGCAAACTAAACTTCATTGCCAGATGTTCAAGACCTGACATTGCTGTTAGCTGTAATTTGCTAAGCAGACAAGTCAACAATCCTACTGTTAAGGATTGGAAAGCTCTGAAACGCATAGCACGCTATTTGAAAGGCACTATGCATTACAGACTGAGATTTAACAATCAGAAGTCTGGTGGTCTTGAGATATTTGCAGATGCAAGTTTTGGAAGTGACACTACAGACAGGAAAAACACGTCTGGAGCTTGCTACATGTACAATCAGGGTCTTTTTGACTGGTCATGCAAGAAGCAAACAACAGTTAGCTTAAGTACTTGTGAAGCTGAACTGAATGCACTGTCTTATTCACTTAAAGATTGTGAATGGTTGTTACAATTGTGCAAAGACATGAAAATTCCTGTCAAATGTCCAATCCAGGTTTACCAGGACAACAAAGCATGTTTGGCTTTGCTGAATTCTGAAGGTTGTAAGCAAAGCACGAAGCATTTGCAATTGAAGTTGCAACATGCTAGGGAACATATTCAGAAGGGACTCGTAACGGTGTCCTATATGCCAGGTAATGAAATTCCTGCTGATGTATTGTCCAAGATTGTATCAAGGGATCAACACTGTACCTATGTGTAGAAGTTGGGTTTGTACTGATATTGTACGAACACGCTGCCCAGTGATGTTCACAGAAAGGGGGAGGATGTTGGTTTCTATTTCCCTCACTGAGCAGCAACTGCAGTCACAAGGCATTGTTTTACATTCCACAGTCAGAGTTACTGTTGGGTTCCCACGGGAATGGGAGACTGGATGTGACGTTCACTGGTTTCCTGTTTTTCACTGTTCTCTTGGTGTTCTTTGTTTCCGAGAGGTGTTGCTTCTCTGCTCTCACAGAGGCAAGATGCATGTTTGTATTCTCTCAGCATAGAGTGTAAATAAAATTAAGAATGTAGCACATACTGCTTATCCTTCTGCTGTGTGACGACGCTCTGCTTGGGCTCAAGATATGACGAGCCTGTATCAGCTTCAGCTTCAGATGGGCTGAAGCTGGTCAAAATATCACATACACAGCCTCTGGAAAGGTGATTCGACACTGTTGCAACTCATGCCTGAGATTCTGCATTTCCATGAGGTGAGCACGTACGTCTGCTCCTTCAGCAAGTGCCGTATCATGCAACTTGGCATAAAAGTACAAAGAAGCTCCCACCTCCGTTCTCAAATATGACTGTTGCAGACTGTTCCACATCAATCTGGCTGAGGTCTTGTCACGCAAAAGACATAACTCTTTAGGGGACACAATAAGTGTCTGAGTTCCCCTTGCTTTGGAATCCTTAGCCTCCCATTCTTCAGTTACTGGAGCTGGGGGGGACGTCTGTTATCACATTAAACAGACCCTCTTTTCTTAGCAGAGCCTCTGCATACTGCACCAAGTCCAAATAATTCCCTTTTGAGTGCTTAGGAATTGCCATGGCATTTCGAAGGGCCTCCATTATTCTGGCATTAGCCTTCTGTGTCTTTAAAGCAAGCTGCGTCTATTTACAAGCAGCTGCATTCCAAAAGCACCCTTCTTGAGGCCTTTGCATGCTCCTGAGCTTCTGCAGCAACCGGTCAGAGCTTTGGCTAGAAGTTCAAAGACCACCCTTAATTAGGGACTGGCAGGCTTCCCGGGGCTCGAGCACATACCTCTCATAGAATCATAGAATCATAGAATCATAGAGTTGGAAGAGACCACAAGGGCCATCGAGTCCAACCCCCTGCCAAGCAGGAAACACCATCAGAGCACTCCTGACATATGGTTGTCAAGCCTCTGCTTAAAGACCTCCAAAGAAGGAGACTCCACCACACTCCTTGGCAGCAAATTCCACTGTCGAACAGCTCTTACTGTCAGGAAGTTCTTCCTAATGTTTAGGTGGAATCTTTTTTCTTGTACTTTGGAACCATTGCTCCGTGTCCGCTTCTCTGGAGCAGCAGAAAACAACCTTTCTCCCTCCTCTATGTGACATCCTTTTATATATTTGAACATGGCTATCATATCACCCCTTAACCTCCTCTTCTCCAGGCTAAACATGCCCAGCTCCCTTAGCCGTTCTTCATAAGGCATCGTTTCCAGGCCTTTGACCATTTTGGTTGCCCTCCTCTGGACACGTTCCAGTTTGTCAGTGTCCTTCTTGAACTGTGGTGCCCAGAACTGGACACAGTACTCCAGGTGAGGTCTGACCAGAGCAGAATACAGTGGCACTATTACTTCCCTTGATCTAGATGCAATACTCCTATTATCAATCTTCATCAATCATCAATCTTCTTGACACACAGAGAAGATAACCTGCATTCTGTTCTTCTGGGCCCAGACCCCAGAATGTCGGCATCTCCATTCGGCCAAGCTGATAAAGCTCATCTTCCGGCCGAGTTGCCCCTGACGATAATTAACGACCTGAGCCTTTGATGAGGCCTCAGGCACATTCCCATTAAGCAGAGTTTCCAGCAGCATGTGGAAGTGATGAGATTTATGGCTACATTGCAAAGAGTTTATTTTCTAGGTATGCAGACAGCAAAGAAATATACATCCTCTCTCTATGAAAGCAGAGAGCAACTGAACAAAGGAACAAAGGAACAGGAAACCACTAACGTTACATCCGTCTCCCGTGAGACTTCCAACAGTATGGAATGTGTGGAATGTAAACAGAGTTTGTGACTCCAAAGCACTGCTCAGTGGCAAACAGAAACTAACATTGAGTTGCGTTGTCCTGGACTTCTGACCTTTGCCTTTACCTTTGCCTTTTCCACACGTTGAACTTTCGCTGTGCTGCTCTGTTGCCTTGGCATTGGGATAATTACATTCCCTCTTCACGTGGCCTAGACGTCCACACGAGTAGCATTTCACTGCCTTCAAAGCTTTGGCACCATCTAGTGGTTCCACTGCATTCTGGGATGACGTCTGTGAGGACTCCCCCTTAGTGATGCAGTTAGCACTACGCCGATCCGCTTCATTTAACACCACAGCAGTAACATGCGCTACCGTTAGCTGAGCAGTAGGCAAAACAGCAAGCTGGCTGGCAATCGCTTCCCAACTTGAACCCAAAGAATGTAGAATCATGAAGGAATACACAGCCTCTGGAAAGGTGATTCGACGCTGTTGCAACTCATGCCTGAGATTCTGCATTTCCATGAGGTGATCACGTACGTCTGCTCCATCAGCAAGTGCCATATCATGCAACTTGGCCTAAAAGAGCAAAGAAGCACCAGCCTCTGTTCTTAAATGTGACTGTTGGAGACTGTCCCACATCTCTTTGGGCTGAGGCCTTGTCACACAAAAGACATAACTCTTCAGGGGACACAATAAGCGTCAGAGTCCCCCTTGCTTTGGAATCCTTAGCCTCCCATGCTTCGGTCACCGGAGCTGGGGGGGGGCATCTGTTATCACATTAAACAGACCCTCTTTTCTTACCAGAGCCTGTGCATACTGCACCCAGTCCTGATAATTACCTTTTGAGAGATTTGGAATTCCTATCGCATTTTTAAGAGCCTCCTGTACTTTTGGATTAGCCATGTCTGAGTCTTTAAGGCAGACTCTGTTTACAAGCAGCTGCATTCCAAAAGCACCCTTCTGCCGCAGCCGGTTAGTGTTTAGGCTTGAAGTTCAAAGTCCACCCTTGACACACAGAGAAGATAACCTGCATTCCGTTCTTTCTGACGTTCTTCTGGGCCCGAAACAAAAAATGTTGAAATCTCCATTCGACCGAGCTGATAAAGCTCATTTTCCTCCGGCTGAGTCCTTTTTTGTGTTTTTTTTAAAAAAGATATTTATTGAGGTTTTACCAACAGAAAAAAGAATGTAGTTACAGAATAAAAAAGAAAAAGTTACAAATACAAAAATACAAAAGAAAAATACAAAGTACTTGAAAAGTGAAAAATAAAAAACAATTAGAAAAAAAATCAATCTTTTCATATCTTATATTTTGTTTACATGTTTCCTGACCTCCTCACACCTCCCTTTTTTGTATTCCAGTTCACATGATTGGTTCAGCAAATCCTTTCCCTCTTTGTTTTTATCTTAATTCTATATCTTAACATATTATAGCTTCATATTTTCATCTGATTATCAATCCATTTTTTACATACTCTTTTTAACCTTATTGCTAGAACCGTTTCATTTCAATCCAACATCATTTTAACATTCATTAATTTTACAATGTTTCTGCAAATAATCTTTAAATTTCTTCCAATCTTCTTCCACCAACTCTTCTCCCTGGTCTCGGATTCTGCCAGTCATTTCCGCCAGCTCCATATAGTCTATTACTTTCATCTGCGATTCTTCCAGGGTGGGTAGATCTTGTGTCTTCCAATACTTCGCGATGAGTATTCTTGCTGCTGTTGTGGCGTACATAAAGAAAGTTCTATCTTTCTTTGGCACCAATTGGCCGACCATGCCCAGGAGAAAGGCCTATGGTTTCTTCAAGAAGGTATACTTAAATATCTTTTTCAATTCATTATAGATCATCTCCCAGAAAGCCTTAATCCTTGGGCATGTCCACCAAAGGTGAAAGAATGTACCTTCAGTCTCTTTACATTTCCAACACTTGTTATCGGGCAGATGGTATATTTTTGCAAGCTTGACTGGTGTCATGTACCACCTGTATATCATTTTCATAATATTTTCTCTTAAGGCATTACATGCCGTAAATTTCGTACCTGTGATCCATAACTGTTCCCAGTCAGCAAACATAATGTTATGTCCAACATCTTGTGCCCATTTTATCATAGCAGATTTAACCGTTTCATCCTGAGTATTCCATTTCAACAGCAAGTTATACATTCTTGATAGATTCTTAGTTTTGGGATCTAACAATTCTGTTTCCAATTTTGATTTTTCCACCTGGAAACCAATTTTTTTATCCAGATTGTAAGCCTCCCTTATTTGAAAATAGTGAAGCCAGTCTCGCACTTTATCTTTATGCTTCTCAAAACTCTGCAATTTCAGTTTGTCACCCTCCTGTTCCAGAATCTCCCAATATTTTGGCCAATTGGCCTCCATATTGAGTTTTTTCAGGGCCTTCGCTTCCATAGGTGATAGCCACCTTGGGGTTTTATTTTCAAGTAAGTCTTTATATCTTGTCCAGACATTAAACAATGCTCTTCTGACAATATGATTTTTAAATGCCTTATGTGCTTTAACCTTGTCATACCACAAATATGCATGCCACCGAAAGATATTATCAAAACCTTCTAAATCCAAAATGTCTGTGTTCTCAAGAAGCAGCCATTCTTTCAGCCAGCAAAATGCTGCTGATTCATAATAGAGTTTAAGGTCTGGCAGGGCAAATCCACCTCTATCCTTTGCATCCGTTAGTATCTTAAATTTTATTCTGGGCTTCTTGCCCTGCTAGACAAATCTAGAAATGTCTCTCTGCCACTTCTTGAAACAGTCCATTTTGTCCAAAATTTGCAGTGATTGAAACAAAAACAGCATTCTTGGCAATACATTCATTTTTATAGCAGCAATTCGGCCAAGCAAGGAAAGCTTCAAATTTGACCATATTTCAAGGTCCTTTTTCACCTCTAACCAACATTTCTCATAGTTATCTTTAAATAGATTTAAATTCTTAGCAGTCATGTTTACCCCCAGGTATTTCACTTTTTTAACCAATGTTAAACCTGTCTCCATCTGAAACCTCTCCTTCTCTAACTGCCTTCTCTAACTGCCTTCTCCTCTGCCTTCTCATTACAGAGGAGGCAGGTTTAGTCGTTGTCTGAGGACTATCCCTGCCTCTGGGTCTGGTCCTGACCGGATGAATACTAGAATCAGCAAGGGATACCCACATGACCTGAAAGTGCTGCTGTGCAATGCCAGGTCAATGACTCATAAGACCACTGCCATCCATGACTTGATCATGGATGGAGGACTTGACCTGGCATGTGTAACAGAGACTTGGTTGGATGAAGCAGATGGGCCTGTCCTTGCCGCTGCTTGTCCACCAGGTTTCTCTTACGCACAGCAACCCAGGTCATGTGGGCGGGGAGGGGGGGTTGCAGTGATTTTTAGGAAGTCATTAGTTTGCACCAGGCGTCCTATTGGGAAGACCCAGTTTTCTGAGTGCATGTTCTGGAAGTTGGGCAATAGGGGCAGTACAGGATTCCTTTTGGTGTACCGACCTCCCCGCTGCACCAAGGATTCCCTGCCCGAGCTGCTTCAGGTCGTGGCGGATGTTCTCCTGGAGACACCTAGCTTGGTCGTCCTAGGGGATTTTAACATCCATGCCGACACGACCTTACAAGGGGCCGCTCGGGACTTCGTGGAAAGCATGGCCTCCATGGGGCTGTCCCTGAATAAGTGTGGCCCAACCCATAGCCGCGGACATGCCTTGGACCTGGTGTTTACCTCTACGGATGTTGGTGATCTGACACTAAGTAAAAGCGAAACGAAAGAAGTGCCATGGTCAGATCACTTCCTGGTGCAACTGGACTTCTCCGCGACCCATCCCCTCTGCAGGGAGGTGGGACCGATTCGGATGGTCCGCCCCCGCCACTTAATGGACCCAAATGGTTTCCAGAGAGTGGTTGGGGATGCTTTATCCCATGTTGATGGCCTTTCAGCCGATTCCCTGGTGGCCCGCTGGAATGTGGAGTTAACCAGGGCTATTGACTGTTTGGCTCCGAAGCGCCCTCTCCGATTGCATGAAGCCCGGAGAGCCCCGTGGTTTTCCACGGATCTGAGGGCAATGAAACAATCGTTGAGACGGCTAGAGCGCCGGTGGCGGATAACTCATTCTGAATCTGACCGGACACGGGTTAGAGCTCAACGTCGAGCCTACCAAGTGGCGATAGCGACGGCGAAGAAGACTTTCTTCACCGCCTCTATTGCATCTGCAGAAAACAGCAGCAGGAGACTCTTTCAGGTGGTTCGCAATTTAGCGGAACCACCTGTAACATCGGGGCCCAGTACGGGCCACATGTTCTCCTGCAATGATTTTGCAAATTTTTTTGCAGATAAAATCGCTCAGATTCGGGAAGAAGTAGACTCCACCGTGGGAGCAGGGCCGGGGCGGGAGAGTGCTAGAGTCCTGTCTGGTCAAGTTGTGTGGGATCAATTTCAATCTGTTACCTCCGAGGATGTGGACAGGCTGCTTGGACGAGTGAAGCCAACCACCTGTCTCCTGGATCCTTGCCCATCCTGGCTTATAAAAGCTAGCCGGGAAGGACTGGGCGATGGGCTTCGTGGGGTGGTGAATGCTTCCCTCCGTGAGGGAGCCTTCCCAGACCCCCTGAAAGAGGCGGTTATTAAACCGCTTCTTAAAAAACCATCTTTAGATGCGGCCACGATGGCCAATTATCGCCCAGTCTCAAACCTCCCATTCTTGGGCAAGGTGATTGAGCGAGTGGTTGCTGAACAACTCCAGGCACGCCTGGAAGAAGCGGACCATTTGGATCCCTTCCAGTCGGGATTCAGGCCTCATCATGGGACTGAAACTGCCTTGGTCGCACTGGTTGATGATCTCCGGCGGGCTAGGGACAAAGGTGAGAGCTGTTTCCTAGTTCTGCTGGATCTCTCAGCGGCGTTTGATACCATCGACCATGACATCCTTCTGGACCGTCTTGAGGGGCTGGGAGCTGGGGGCACTGTCATACAGTGGTTCCGCTCCTTCCTCCTGGGCCGTGTTCAGAAAGTGGTGGTGGGGGATGAGTGTTCAGACCCCTGGCCGCTCACTTGTGGGGTGCCTCAGGGTTCTGTCCTCTCCCCCATGCTTTTCAACATCTACATGCAGCCGCTGGGAGCGATCATCAGGAGGTTTGGGCTGGGTGTTCATCAGTATGCAGATGATACCCAGCTCTACCTCTCTTTTAAATCAGAACCAGTGAAGGCGGTAAAGGTCCTGTGTGAGTGTCTGGAGGCGGTTGGAGGATGGATGGCGACTAACAGATTGAGGTTGAATCCTGACAAGACAGAAGTACTGTTTTTGGGGGACAGGAGGCGGGCAGGTGTGGAGGATTCCCTGGTCCTGAATGGGGTAACTGTGCCCCTGAAGGACCAGGTGCGCAGCCTGGGAGTCATTTTGGACTCACAGCTGTCCATGGAGGCACAGGTCAAATCTGTATCCAGGGCAGCTGTTTACCAGCTCCATCTGGTACGTAGGCTGAGACCCTATCTGCCTGCGGACTGTCTCGCCAGAGTGGTACATGCTCTGGTTATCTCCCGCTTGGACTACTGCAATGCGCTCTACGTGGGGCTACCTTTGAAGGTGACCCGGAAACTACAACTAATACAGAATGCGGCAGCTAGACTGGTGACTGGGAGCGGCCGCCGAGACCATATAACACCGGTCTTGAAAGACCTACATTGGCTCCCAGTACGTTTCCGAGCACAATTCAAAGTGTTGGTGCTGACCTTTAAAGCCCTAAATGGCCTCGGTCCAGTATATCTGAAGGAGCGTCTCCTCCCCCATCGTTCTGCCCGGACACTGAGGTCCAGCTCCGAGGGCCTTCTGGCGGTTCCCTCACTGCGAGAGGCCAAGTTGCAGGGAACCAGGCAGAGGGCCTTCTCGGTGGTGGCGCCCGCCCTGTGGAATGCCCTCCCATCGGATGTCAAGGCGATGGACAACTACCTGACATTCAGAAGACATCTGAAGGCAGCCCTGTTCAGGGAAGTTTTTAATATGTGACATTTTAGTGTATTTTTTATCTCTGTTGGAAGCCGCCCAGAGTGGCTGGGGAAACCCAGCCAGATGGGCGGGGTACAAATAATAAATTATTATTATTATTATTATTATTATTACTAACGGTGTTAGATTTTTCTCTAAAACCTTGGTTTTTGATTTATTCAGTTTAAATCCTGCCGAAGCAGGCTTCCGGAGGCAGCGCCAACGGCAATGGCGGTCTCCTTCTGATGCAGAGGGGGAAGCTCTACGGAAACGGGTCGTCCGCTACGGCAAAGCAGAGACCTTTGTGAAGAAATCGCAGGCAGAAGAAGCCTGCGACCGTGGGACTCAGCGGGCACCGTTAGCGCCCCCCGAAACTGTGAAAGGACCTCGCAAGGGGTTCCGGAGCGTAACGGGGTTGGCGCGGTGCTGTGACTCGATCGCTCTTTCCGTGGGGTGAAGCTGCAAAGCCGTTGCCGGAGAGCGCTGACCTTTTTCCTGTGATCATTCGGCTGCTAAACAACTACCCGTGAGTAGGTGAAGTTTTACGAATTTGGGATTAAAAGGAAAACAAAGCTTAATTTGGCACTGAACCGGGAAGGCGCAACCAGGAAGTCCGTCTCCCGGCTTTGTTCAACATTTCAAAGCAAAGACTTTCAACTCTAATGCGTTGGAAAGCGGAACTGTTAAAAGCTTAAATCTGAGCATCAAAGAGAAGAACTCCCCCTCAAGTAAAGAGAGGGGGAAGAGGATAAATCTGATCGCTACTCTTCCATTTGTGGATTTACAAACTTTCTTTTGAACTCCCGGTAACGGGCTGCCAGGGTGTTTAGAACTGCCAGGCTGCTTTGAACTGCTACATTGAATCTCGCACCATCTAGATGTTGTAATCTCAAGCCTTGTCAGAGGAATTTGCCACTCTCCAGGCACCCGGCTTGAGTTACTTGTTGACCTCCCTGTCTGCGACTCCCGGCAGGATGCAGGCGAGGTCTCTATCGATGATCCTCCTCAGACGTGAGAAGAACACACCACTCTTCCCTCCTCCCTGCCTTTCCCAGGAGGGGGAAAGAGACAGACAGAAATGTATTTACATGCCTTTATTTCTGTCTATGCAGCAGTACAGAGAAACACGTCTGCACTCTCCAAACACCAACAGCAGAGAGAAAAACTCCACCCCTGTACTTCCAGTACAGGTCAGATGACACTCTGAGCTAACATCCGGTGCTCAGTACAGTGAATAGACTGTCCCTTCGTTCCCACGGTACAGTCCCAAACATCAACATCCTGTTTGGCTTTCCAGCCAGCTGCAGCTCGCTGCTGCATTGCTCCTTTCTCGAAACACTAGAGACATTGTAACTTTGGTATGATTGACTCTGCAGAAAGTTGAAGGTTTTGGAAGGGTTTTTAAAGTTTTGCAACTGTTGCCAGTCTGAAAGGGACACTTTGGAATGTTGGAAAAGACTTTGTAAATTGTAATTTTGAAGACAGATACAGTGTCCCCCTAGAGGAATATTGAGACTGTGCATCTACTGGGGGAATTTTCCATCTTTGCCTTTGGGGATTTTCCACGGGAAGAACAGACCGTGGGACTGACCTTGACTCATAGACAGAAGTGGGATGACTGGCAGGACAACAAGGTCAACTAAAACCAAAACACAACAGCCCAGTATAATTTCTCAGCTACGCAGATCATCTGTTCCCAGTCTTCCTGTTGCACAGGAGGAAGATTTAGATCAACTGAGGCCTAAAGGAATGGCTTCAGGAGAGGACTTTACCTCGGTGTTAAATAAAATTTATGAAAAATTGGATGGCCTAAGTAAGCAAGTGACTGAACAATCAACCAAAATTGATCAAAACACGGCTAGCATTAATAATCTGAGCAAGCAAGTGAATTCAAATGCACAATCTATTGGGAAATTACTGGAAGAAACTGCGTCGAATCGGAAAACAGCTGAGGAGGCTAAGGAGAAAGTAGAGGCTGTGCAGGAAGAAATAAAGCCGATGCGTAAACGGATTGGGGAACATCAGGCACTTCTGTCTATGATAGAATTGAAAAATAAAGAGAACAATCTCAGGATCAGGTCAGTACCAGAACTTGAAAAAGAGAATTTAAGTGGGTATCTTACACAGGAATTTAAAGAATTTTGGTCTCTGGAAGAGGATAAAGACTTTAAGATAGTAAGTGCGTTCAGACTTGGAAAGGGAGGGAGGAAAATCAGGTCGAGAGACTGTTTGATCTCCCTCAGAACAAAGGAAGAGAGAGACAAGATACTGAGTGCGCACTTCCAGAAGACTTTAGAGATCCAAGATTCAAGAGTGGAAATTTACAAGGATATCCCGAAATATCTGCTTGAACTCAGAGCTAACTACGGAGACCTAGTGGCGCTATTGAGAAGCAACAAAATTGTTTTTAGGTGGGAATTCCCCCAGGGGGTGTCCTTTACCTATAAAGGGAAAAAAGTTAAAATAAGATCAGTTGAAGACAAGGAAAAAGTTTTGAGTGACCATGGAAAAGACCTTCAAAAAGAAGTTAAGGAAGAACTGAGAGCCTTAAGATCTGGAGCACTAAGCTCAATACTAGCACCTTTGGGATCTGACCAATTAGGGAAAGCGATACCACCGTCAAAGGAGGAAGAACTTCTGGGAGCAGTAGGAGGGAAATAGAACTACAACATCATGTCTCTGCAACTTTTAAGTTGGAATATTCATAGTCTAAATTCCCCAGAGAAGAGGAGGAAAGTCTTTCATTTATTAAAAAAGGAACAATTGGACTTAATTTGTTTACAGGAAACACATGTGATTAGGCTACACAGGAAAGTATTGATTAATAAAAGACTGGGCCAAGAGTTTATCGCATCGGACAAAGTTAAAAAGAGAGGAGTGGTCATTTATGCAAAAGAAAGCCTATCACCAAAATTTCTTTTTAAAGATGAACAAGGAAGAATCTTGGCAATTGAAATCCAAACCGAAGGAGAAAAATTTTTGATCTTAGGAATCTACACACCAAACGAGGGGAAATCAGAGTTTTACAAGAAGTTGCATGAGACATTGCTGGATTACATGGATTACAACAACATCATTATGATGGGAGATATGAATGGAGTGGTATCTACGAACATGGACAAGGCACAGAAACAGACTGTAACAAAAGAGGGCAGGCTACCAAAAACCTTTTTTGAACTGACTGACAATATGGACTTAATTGATATCTGGAGAACCAAGAATCCCCTAGGAAGAGAAGGTACATTCTTTTCTGAGGCCAAATTGACATGGACTAGAATTGACCAAATATGGATAACTAGATCACTGGCACCCAAGATAAGAAAGGTGGAAATCTGCCCAAAAACTTGCTCTGACCATAATGCTGTAAAGATGGAAATGAAACTGACACCAACCGGTTCCTTTAGATGGAAGATGAATGACACCTTATTAAGAGACCAAGAGATTATTAAGAAGGCCCAAAAGACATTGAGGGACTATTTTGAAGTAAATCTGAGAACCATAGTGGAAAAAAGAGTAATCTGGGACGCAAGCAAAGCGGTTATGAGAGGGTTTCTTATCCAACAGAATGCAGTAAAAAAGAGGACTCAAAATGAAAAAAATGAAAAAAAATTGGAGAAAATAAAAGAAGGAGAGAAGAAACTAAGATCGAAACCCAAATCGCAAGAGATTCTGAGAGAAATTAAGTTATATCAAGTACAATATATGAAATTGATAAATCAAGAAGTGGAATGGAAAATTAAGCAGATGAGGCAAAAGACATTTGAATCGGCAAATAAGTGTGGAAAACTGCTAGCTTGGCAGCTGAAAAAAGACAGAAGCTAAATACTATTACAAATCTTGAGATAGAAGGGAAAGACATTCAGAATCCTGTGGAGATTAGAAGGTGTTTCCAGAGATATTTTAAACAACTTTATACACAAGGGCCTCAGAAAGAGACTGAC
Organism: Podarcis erhardii; assembly: GCF_964252035.2. Lineage (NCBI taxonomy): Eukaryota > Metazoa > Chordata > Lepidosauria > Squamata > Lacertidae > Podarcis > Podarcis erhardii. The sequence goes on along the minus strand of NC_138506.1, from coordinate 20,063,014 downwards.
ATAGACCAATTTTTAAGATCTAATGGATTACAAAAAATCTCTCAAGAAAATAAGATAATGTTGAACCAGAAAATTACAGAACAAGAGATTGAAGGTGCCATTCAGAATATGCAATTGGGCAAATCTCCAGGGCCGGATGGGTTAACCTCCAAGTACTATAGAACTTTGAAAGACTATTTAATTCAACCGCTAAAGGAGGTTTGTAACGAAATTATGGAGGGGAAGAAGGCTCCTGAGTCGTGGAAAGAAGCTTTTATTACGCTTATACCGAAAACTGAGTCTGAAAAGACACAACTTAAGAACTACCGCCCCATATCCCTATTAAATGTGGATTATAAAATTTTTGCTAACATATTGGCTAACAGACTAAAAAAGGTGTTAGTTGAAGAGATACATAAGGACCAAGCTGGCTTTCTCCCAGGTAGACACTTGTCTGATAACACAAGAAATATAATTAACATTTTGGAGAAATTACAAGTGAACATCAACACAAAAGCAGTTCTAATTTTTATTGATGTGGAGAAGGCCTTTGACAATATTTCTTGGAATTTTATGAAGAAAAATCTCCAGGGAATGGGGGTGGGACAAGGTTTTGAAAATGGTATAAGTGCAATTTATTCAGAACAAAAGGCTAAACTGATAGTTAATAATGTGGTGACAGAAGAATTTAAGATAGAAAAAGGAACACGGCAGGGCTGCCCTATCTCCCCATTACTTTTTATTTCGGTCCTGGAGGTTTTGCTGAACATGATTAGAAGGGACCGCTTGATTAAAGGTATTCAGGTCGGAGTTAAACAATATAAACTGAAAGCTTTCGCAGATGATTTGGTTTTGACATTACAGGAGTCAGAGTCTAGCAGGAAAAGGGTATTAGAATTGATTCAAGAGTTTGGTCATGTGGCAGGATTTAAATTGAACAAGTCAAAAACTAAGGTTTTAGAGAAAAAATTAACACCAATTGAAAAAGAAAGGTTTCAGAATGAGACAGGTTTGACTGTGGTCAAGAAAGTGAAATATCTGGGGATTAACATGACAGCAAAAAATTTGAACCTATTTAAAGATAATTATGAGAAATGCTGGTTAGAAGTTAAAAGAGATTTAGAAATATGGTCAAAATTGAAGCTTTCCTTGTTGGGTCGAATTGCAGCTATAAAGATGATGATGATGATGATGATGATGATGATGATGATGATGATGATGATAATAATAATAATAATAATAATAATAATAATAATAATAATAATTTATTATTTGTACCCCGCCCATCTGGCTGGGCCTCCCCAGCCACTCTGGGCGGCTTCCATAAAAACCAGAAATACACTAAAATATCACAGATTAAAAACTTCCCTGAACAGGGCTGCCTTAAGATGTCTTCTGAATGTCAGGTAGTTATTTATCGCTTTGACATCTGATGGGAGGGCGTTCCACAAGGCGGGTGCCACTACCGAGAAGGCCCTCTGCCTGGTTCCCTGTAGCTTTGCTTCTCGTAATGAGGGAACCGCCAGAAGGCCCTCGGCGCTGGACCTCAGCGTCCGGGCAGAACGATGGGGGTGGAGATGCTCCTTCAGGTATACTGGGCCAAGGCCATTTAGGGCTTTGAAGGTCAACACCAGCACTTTGAATTGTGCTCAGAAACGTACTGGGAGCCAATGTAGGTCTTTCAAGACCGGTGTTATGTGGTCTCGGCGGCCGCCCCCAGTCACCAGTCTAGCTGCCGCATTCTGGATTAGTTGTAGTTTCCGAGTCACCTTCAAAGGTAGCCCCACGTAGAGCGCATTGCAGTAGTCCAAGCGGGAGATAACTAGAGCATGCACCACTCTGGCGAGACAGTCCGCGGGCAGGTAGGGTCTCAGCCTGCGTACCAGGTGGAGTTGGTAGACAGCTGCCCTGGATACAGAATTGACCTGCGCCTCCATGGACAGCTGTGAGTCCAGAATGACTCCCAGGCTGTGCACCTGGTCCTTCAGGGGCACAGTTACCCTATTCAGGACCAGGGAGTCCTCCACACCAGCCCGCCCCCTGTCCCCCAAAAACAGTACTTCTGTCTTGTCAGGATTCAACCCCAATCCATTAGCCGCCATCCATCCTCCAACCGCCTCCAGGCACTCGCACAGGACCTTCATCGCCTTCACTGGTTCCGATTTGAAAGAGAGGTAGAGCTTGGAATTGTTCAACAACCACAAGCTCAATCACTTTGCCCAAGAATGGAAGATTTGAGACTGGGTGATAGTTGGCCATTGTAATGGCTTGGCTCTCCCACAGAAGCGAGACACCGGCAGTAATTATCTCAGGTTTATTGCTCAAACACATAAATCACTCCGGAGCTCCTTCACTCTGTGTCTGACTCCAAGTTAGCAGTTGCCGAGTCTAAACTCCGCCCCTTCCTCTTCTTCCAGCAGTGGAAAAAAACCTTTCGCTTCCGCTCTTTTTCCCTCCTCTCACTGACCTTTTTGTGCCTTCAAGTTTTTGGACTAGCTATTCCCGGCCTCTCCCCTTCTGTCTCTGAGCTAAGATTGGTGTTTAGAGCTTTGCTATCTTCTGCTTGCTCTCTGCTCTCTGAAACTCTGCCACTCGGCTGCCCCTCCTCCCTCTCACATTCCAGTCCGCATTCCAGTGTCCTTATCTTCCTTGGCTTGCTTAGATTCCCAGCCTCTGTCAGCTACGAACGAAGCTGACATCACCTCCTCCTCTAAGCCCCCCTTCCTCCTCCTCGGCTTCGCTGCCTGTCTCAGAGGACTCTCTCTGCTTTGATGCCCATCATGTGCCAGTCTCCTCTGCTTCTTCTTCGCTAAGGTCGTCCTCTTCCTCCCACCCTCTGGGTTTGTGTTTGTGGGGGAACCTACGGTGGAACTGCCGTTGCAGGTCTGGGGCGTGTAAATCCTGGCTTCGTACCCAGGAGTTTTCTTCAGGTCCATAACCTTTCCATGACACAAAATACTGTAACTGTCTTCTACACAGTCTCAAGTCTAAAATCTGTTGGATCTCAAACTCCTCCTGATCCTACACCATGACCGGAGGAGGTGTCTGTTTAGGTTCCTGGTAGGGGTGTGCAGGAACGTGTGGTGACAGGAGAGCCCTGTGGAATACAGGGTGTATCTTCATCGAGGCAGGCAATCTCAGTTTAAACACTACAGGGTTGACTTTCGGGTTAGCGCCATCGGCAATGGCAGAATTCCTCTGACTGGGAGGAATTTGCTTCGTGAAAATTTGGGTCTGGCCGCCACGGCGAAGGCGGGGACCCACTATAAATCACAGGCAGGTGAAGCCTGTGAACGTGGGATTCGGTTGGCACCTTCTGCGCCCCCCTACTCGCGGGGAAACCCGGTTTCGGGGATCTGGAGCGACGTAGGGTGAGTGGCGTGGTGCTTCGAACCTACTGCTTCCTTCACGGAGCGAAGCCGCACAGCTGTTGCCGGAGAGCGCTGACTTTTTCCTGTGGACAATTTGATTTTAAAGCAATTACCCGTGAGTAGAGTGGAGAATTGGATTTTTAAAACGTCTTAATTTGGCATTGAACGGGGGAGGTTCAAAACAGGAAGTCCACCTTCCCCTTTTGTAAATAGACTGAAGCAAAGAGGCTGTAAGCTAAACTCTTGGAAAGCCTTTCTTAAAAGACTAAATTTCCATCAGTAAAAAACATCTAACCCCCCCTTGGAAGCAGGAGAAGAGGGGGGAAGTGTGGATCGTACATGCCTGCAGGAGAGAGTGAAGGAAGTTAGAATACTACCGCTCCGAACCTGGACTGGGGCTGCCATTAAGATTGACGTGCTTTGAAATGTTTACGCACTGCAAATAGAACATTTTTTGACAGCTTGCCAAATAAGAGAGATACTTTGTTTTGACTGTCTCCGTCTGACTTTTAAAAAAAGTAACTGAAAACTGTAACTAATTAACTTTATTGCTTGAAGTGCATTTTAAAAGGGGACATTACGGACTGTTATAAATTGCAACTGTTTCCCTCTAGAGGAAGTTTTTGAAACTGTTACAGGAGCTGGATTAGGTAATTCCCAGCTGTAAGATAAAAACTGTGGGACTGTGGGACTGACCTTGAATTCTTTAAGTGTTATGGCAGATGGAAAGGGAACGATAGACCAGTCAATCCCAGAAAAAACAACAAGGTCTGGGAAGTCTTGGCAGCAACCTAGGAGAGCCTCAGCATCAGGTCCCCCTGCTCCCTCAGTGGCTGCATCAGTACATTCTAAACCAAGAGGAATGTCAACAGAAGAGGCATTAGCGGCTGCACTGGGCAAGATTAATGAGGCATTGGAACAGCTTAATAAGAAAGCAGACGCGACAAATGCGAAAGTGGATGTGACAAATGCGAAAGTGGATGTGACAAATGCGAAAGTGGATGCTGCAACTATTAAAATTGACTTAAATACAGAAACTATAAATAACTTGGGACAAAAGGTGAATACTAATACAGAAACTATCCAGAAATTGATACAGGAATCTACTTTGATTCGACAGACCGTAGAGGAAGCTAGGGAAAAAGTTGCTGTTGTATTTTTTATTTTTTTAAAAATATTTATTAAGGTTTTGCACAACAAAACAAACATCACAATCAGGAAAAACAAAAAGAAAAGACAATCAAAAACAACACAGTTTAAAAATAATATAAAGTCAAAAAGGAGAGATAATAAAAAGAAAAAGAACAAAAAACAAAGAAACAATTACTTCTTACTTACTATCTTTAAAACCCTCTTTCCTGACTTCCTCACATCTCCCTTTTCTGTGTTCCCCTTTACACAATCAAATTCAGCAATTCCCTACCCTCCTTCCAGTCTTATTCAATATTATACATTTCAACCTATTATGCCTTTGGTTTCCTTTCCTTTTAAAACCATTTATCACATGTTCTTTATAACTTAATCCTTTATATCATTTGTTTAGTCTCGACATAATAATACTCTGGTCTTACCCCTTTTTTCTTCAAAACATTTTTACATATTTCTTTTTACCATGTCACTGATGCCCTATTCTCTTTATATCCAACATCATTTTAACATTCAAACATTTTACAGTGTTTTTGGAGATATTCTTTGAACTTCTTCCAGTCCTCTTCCACCGACTCTTCTCCCAGGTCTCGGATTCTGCCAGTCATTTCTGCCAGTTCCATATAGTCGATCACTTGCATCTGCCATTCTTCCAGGGTGGGCAAATCTTGTGTCTTCCAATACTTTGCGATGAGTATTCTTGCTGCAGTTGTTGCATACATAAAGAATGTTCTGTCTTTCTTTGGCACCAATTGGCCGACAATGCCCAAAAGGAAGGCCTCTGGTTTCTTAGGAAAGGTAAACTTAAATACCTTTTTTAGTTCATTATAGATCATTTCCCAGAAGGCCTTAACCTTTGGGCATGTCCACCAAAGGTGAAAGAATGTTCCCTCAGTTTCTTTACATTTCCAGCATTTGTTGTCAGGCAGGTGATAAATTTTTGCAAGCTTGACATGTACCATCTATAGATCATTTTCATTATATTTTCTCTTAAGGCATTACATGCTGTAAATTTCATATCAGTGGTCCGCAACTTTTCCCAGTCAGCAAACATAATGTTATGACCAATGTCCTGTGCCCATTTAATCATAGCTGATTTAACTGTTTCATCCTGAGTATTCCATTTTAGCAGCAAGTTGTACATTCTCGAAAGTATCTTAGTTTTAGGTTCTAACAATTCTGTTTCTAATTTCGATTTTTCCACCTGGAAGCCTATTTTTTTATTCAAGTTAAAGGCCTCTCTAATTTGATAGTAGTGTAACCAATCTCGCACTTTATCTTTTAATTTCTCAAAACTCTGCAATCTCAATGTGTCTCGATCCTGTTCTAGTATCTCCCAATATTTCGGCCACTTGGCCTCCATACTGAGTTTTTTCAAAGCCTTAAGTTGCTGTTGTAGAAGATAAAGTAACACAACTGGAGGCAGAGAGAGTCCCAAATCTACAGAGGCAACTTGATGCCCATAAGCTGACGCTTTCTATGATTGAGCTCAAAGAAAAACAGACAAATTTGAGGATTAGAGCTGTACCTGAACTGGAGAAGGACAGTTTGATAGAATTTCTCACGCAGGAATTTGCTGATTTTTGGGAATTGGACTTGGAGCAAGAGGAATTCAGAATTGTGAGTGCCTTCAGACTCGGAAGAGGGGGGGGAAAAGAAAAGAGTAGAATAAGAGACTGTTTGATCACCCTCCGAACTAAAGAAGAGAGGGATAGAATTTTGGGCTGGCACTATCTTGAAGACTTTGGAAATACAACAGTCAAGAGTGGAAATTTTTAAAGACGTTCCAAAATATCTTTTGGATCTTAGGTTTAATTACAGAGATTTGGTCGACCTGTTGAGAAGGAATAAAATCATCTTCAGGTGGGAATTTCCCAAGGTCTATCTTTCAGTTTCAAAGGAAGGAAAATAAAAATAAGATCAGTAGAAGACAAAGTAAAGTTTTTGGATAAATACGAAGAAGATCTCCAGAAGGGACTTGGGAAAGAGCCAGAAGTACTGGATAGAAGACCATCAGACAGAGGACTAGAGCAAAGAGCATTGGATAGAAGATAATCAAATAAGGGAATATTGGATATATCAACATATTCCTTTGGATTGGATCCCCCAGTGAATGTGACACCAACAACACCAACAGAAGAAGAGCAAGCATTGGGTGCAGTTGGAGGAAAAGCAGAGTAATTACACCATGGCGTTGCAAGTACTGAGTTGGAATGTTAATGGACTGAACTCCACGAAAAAAAGGCGGAGAGTCTTCCATTTATTGAAAAAAGAACATTTGGACTTGATCTGTCTACAAGAAACACATGTGATAAGGCTACACAGGAAGATATTGAGTAATAAAAGATTGGGCCATGAATTTATTTCATCGGATAAAGTTAAAAAAAGAGGAGTAGTACTTTATGCAAAGGAGAGCCTATCACCGAAATTTATGTTTAAAGATGAACAAGGAAGATTTCTTGCAATTGAAATTCAATCACAAGGAGAGAAATTTTTGATAGTAGGTATCTATGCACCAAATGAAGGAAAATTGGAATTTTTTAAGAAGTTACATGAGACTCTATTGGACTATATGGATTACAATATGATCTTGATGGGAGACATGAATGGAGTGGTGTCTACAAATATGGATAAGGCACAGAGACAGGTAGTCACCAAAGATGGTAGACTACCAAAAACTTTTTTTGACATGACTGAAAATATGGATTTAGTTGACATTTGGAGAATGAAGAATCCTTTGGGAAGAGAGGGAACTTTTTTCTCTGAAGCTAAAATGACATGGACAAGAATTGACCAAATTTGGATAACTAGAGGTCTGGTTCCGAAGACTAGCAAGGTGGAGATATGCCCCAAAACTTGTTCTGACCATAATCCTGTGAAGATGGAGATGAAATTGACGCCAATTGGTTCCTTTAGATGGAGGATGAATGATACTTTGTTTAGGAATGAAGAAGTAACCAAGAAGGCCCAAAAAACTTTGAGAGACTATTTTGAGATAAATATGAATACTACAGTGGAAAAAAGAGTAATCTGGGACGCAAGCAAAGCGGTTATGAGAGGATTTTTGATACAACAGAATGCAATTAAGAAGAGAACAAAAAATGAGAAAAAGGATAAAACCCTGGAGAAAATAAAGGAAGGAGAGAAGAAACTGAGAACAAAACCAAAATCACAGGAGATCCTGAGAGAGATAAAGTTATATCAAGTACAATATATGAAATTGATGAATCAAGAGATAGAATGGAAGATTAAACAGATGAGACAAAAGACATTTGAATCGGCAAATAAGTGTGGGAAATTGTTGGCCTGGCAAATGAAAAAAAGACAAAAACTTAATACTATTACGAATTTGGAAGTGGAAAGAAAAAATATACAGAATCCAGTGGAGATCAGGAAGTGCTTCCAGAGGTATTTTAAACAACTTTATACACAGGAGAAGCAGAAAGAAATGAAACAAATTCCTTCCAGTAGCACCTTAAAGACCAACTAAGTCAGTTCTTGGTATGAGCTTTCGTGTGCATGCACACTTCTTCAGATACCAAGAAAGAAAGAAATGGACACTGATCGATTTTTGAAAACAAATGGTCTACAGAAAATCTCTCAGGAAAATAACTTAATGTTGAATTATAAAATAACGGATCAGGAAGTGGAAGGGGCCATACAGAACATGCAATTGGGTAAATCTCCAGGACCGGATGGTTTGACTTCAAGATATTATAGATCTTTGAAAGAATGGCTAATACAACCATTGAAGCAAGTCTGTAATGAAATATTGGAAGGGAAAAGGGCACCAGAGTCGTGGAAGGAAGCCTATATTACACTTATACCGAAAACAGAGACTGAAAAGACACAGCTTAAGAATTACTGCCCCATATCACTGCTTAACGTGGATTACAAAATTTTTGCAGATATTTTGGCTAAAAGATTAAAAAAGGTGTTAGTAGAAGAAATTCATAAAGACCAAGCGGGCTACCTCCCGGGCAGACATCTGTCTGACAATATGAGGAATATAATTAACATTTTAGAAAAACAACAAGTGAATATTAATACTAAGGCAGTTCTGATATTTGTGAACGCGGAGAAAGCTTTCGATAATATTTCTTGGAGCTTTATGAAGAAGAATTTACAGGGGATGGGGGTAGGTCAAGGTTTTGAAAATGGTATAGGTGCAATTTATTCAGAACAAAAAGCAAAATTAATTGTGAACAATGTAGTTAGAATCATAGAATCATAGAATCATAGAGTTGGAAGAGACCACAAGGGCCATCAAGTCCAACCCCCTGCCAAGCAGGAAACACCATCAGAGTACTCCTGACATATGGTCGTCAAGCCTCTGCTTAAAGACCTCCAAAGAAGGAGACTCCACCACACTCCTTGGCAGCAAATTCCACTGTCGAACAGCTCTCACTGTCAGGAAGTTCCTCCTAATGTTTAGGTGGAATCTTTTTTCTTGTAGTTTGGAACCATTGCTCCGTGTCCGCTTCTCTGGAGCAGCAGAAAACAACCTTTCTCCCTCCTCTATGTGACATCCTTTTATATATTTGAACATGGCTATCATATCACCCCTTAACCTCCTCTTCTCCAGGCTAAACATGCCCAGCTCCCTTAGCCGTTCCTCATAAGGCATCATTTCCAGGCCTTTGACCATTTTGGTTGCCCTCCTCTGGACACGTTCCAGTTTGTCAGTGTCCTTCTTGAACTGGGGTGCCCAGAACTGGACACAGTACTCCAGGTGAGGTCTGACCAGAGCAGAATACAGTGGCACTATTACTTCCCTTGATCTAGATGCTATACTCCTATTGATGCAGCCCAGAATTGCATTGGCTTTTTTAGCTGCCGCGTCACACTGTTGGCTCATGTCAAGTTTGTGGTCAACCAAGACTCCTAGATCCTTTCCACATGTAGTGCTCTCAAGCCAGGTGTCACCCATCTTGTATTTGTGCCTCTCATTTTTTTTGCCCAAGTGCAATACTTTACATTTCTCCCTGTTAAAATTCATCTTGTTTGTTTTGGCCCAGTTCTCTAATCTGTCAAGGTCGTTTTGAAGTGTGATCCTGTCCTCTGGGGTGTTAGCCACCCCTCCCAGTTTGGTGTCATCTGCAAATTTGATCAGGATGCCCTTGAGTCCATCATCCAAGTCGTTGATAAAGATGTTGAATAAGACCGGGCCCAAGACAGAACCCTGTGGCACCCCACTAGGCACTCTTCTCCAGGATGAAGAGGAACCATTGATGAGCACCCTTTGGGTTCGGTCAGTCAGCCAGTTACAAATCCACTGAGTGGTAGCATAGTCAAGTCCGCATTTTACCAGCTTCTTTACAAGAATATCATGGGGCACCTTGTCAAATGCCTTGCTGAAATCAAGGTAGACTACATCCACTGCGTTCCCTTCATCTACCAGGCTTGTAATTCTGTCAAAAAATGAGATCAGGTTAGTCTGACATGACTTATTTTTCAGAAATCCATGCTGACTATTGGTGATCACAGTATTCCTTTCTAGGTGCTCACAGACTGTTTGCTTAATGATCTGCTCCAGAATCTTCCCTGGTATTGATGTCAGACTGACTGGGCGGTAATTATTTGGGTCCTCTCTTTTCCCCTTTTTGAAAATAGGGACAACATTTGCCCTCCTCCAGTCTGCCGGGACTTCGCCTGTTCTCCAGGAATTCTCAAAGATGACTGCCAGAAGAGTTACAGAAGAGTTTAAGATTGAGAAAGGAACACGACAAGGTTGCCCAGTCTCTCCACTGCTTTTTATATCGGTCCTGGAGGTTTTGCTAAATATGATTAGAAAGGACCAATTGGTTAAAGGTATACAAGTGGGAGCTAAACAGTATAAATTGAGGCCATTTGCTGATGACCTAGTATTGACTTTACAGGAGCCAGAATCTAGTACTAAAAGGGTACTGGAACTGATTCAAGAATTTGGACAGGTAGCAGGTTTTAAGTTAAACAAAATGAAAACTAAGGTTTTAGAGAAAATTTTAACTCTGAATGAAAGAGAGAAGTTCCAGGAAGAGACAGGATTAACACTGGTCAAGAAAGTGAAATATTTAGGGGTTAATATGACTGCCAAGAATGTGAATTTGTTTAAGGATAATTATGAAAAATGTTGGATTGAAGTGAAAAAGGACTTAGAAATATGGTCAAATTTGAAGCTATCATTGTTAGGCAGAATTGCTGTGATAAAAATGAATGTATTGCCAAGGATGTTTCAAACATTGCAAATCATAGACAAGACGGATTGTTTCAAGAAGTGGCAGAGAGACATTTCCAGATTTGTCTGGAATTTAAGATATTAACTGATGCTAAAGAAAGAGGTGGATTTGCCCTGCCAGACCTTAAACTTTACTATGAATCAGCTGCTTTTTGCTGGCTGAAAGAATGGCTGCTTCTTGAAAACACTGATGTGCTGGATTTAGAAGGTTTTAACAATGTATTTGGTTGGCATGCATATTTGTGGTATGATAAGGTAAAAGCACATAAATGGTTAAAGAACTTGCAAAATGGTTGGAAATAAAGGAAGAACAAGTAGCATATACAATAGAAAATGCCTTCAGAATAAGAGGGAAACAGCAACAAACTAAGTCAAAAAGAATTCCTGGAGATTGTTTAGTAATATTTAATTCCATCGAAATGAAAGACACAATACTTAGAACCAGCTTCAAAAGAAAGTTAATGATTGGAGATCGTCCAATCATTATCTTTAAAGAAATTCCAATCAGGTTTCTGCGCAAAAGGGATGGTTACAGACAATTAACAAATGTTCTGAAGAGAAATACAATACAGTACAAATGGGAATTCCCAGAGGGGGTTTCCTTTTTTTATAAGAATAAAAAGTTCAAGTTGACAGACATACAAGAAGCAGAAAAGTTCCTGAGAAGATATGAAAAAGACTTGGGCAAAGAAGAAGTAAGACAGCGAGGAGGTGATACAGATATAGAGAGGAGGAGGGGGAGGGGAGGGAGGGGGTGAGGAGGAGGGGGGGAGAGCCGGAGGAAGAAGCGGAAGACACAAGATTGGTGGAGGAGGAGGAGGGGGAAGATATAGAGACTAACAGAAACAGAAGCGCTAGAATCTAAATCAGAAACTAGGACAAAGTGTAGTTAGTAATAAAATGACTCTTAAGTTTTTATTGTGGAATGTGAACGGCTTTAATGAAAAGTCCAAGAGAAATAAATTTGAAAAAATTATAAAGAGGGACCACAAAGGGACCACAAGTTTTCTGAGGACTGGGGAAAATTTACAGAATATTTGAAAACTGTATGTGAGGAATACACAACGCTAGTGTGTCTTAAAGAAGCTTTGTGAAAATATAAGGAATATTGCAAGAATGTAAATGAGGATAGAAATATTGTATTTAAAGGCAATACTAAAATTAAGGAATGTGAAGATAGAAATTTAACTACGAATGATTGTCAGAGAAGTTGAGGGAGGTCCAATAAGTTAAAATATGTGATGTGGAAATTTATATGATTGGAGTTTTTATGGAAAAAAATTAATAAAAAATTTATCAAAAAAAAAGAGGAAAAATTATAAAGAGAAAAAACATTGATGTCATTTGTTGCCAAGAAACCCATGTTGCCAAAAAACACAAGCATATTTTAATAAACAAAAAGTTGGGAATAGAATTTATCAATTCAGACTCTAAGAAAAAAAGAGGGGTAGTAATTTATGTGAAGGAGAAATTAGAACCCAAATTAATTTGCAAGGATGAGGAAGGAAGTATCTTAGGAGTACAAATCAACTACCAGGGAGAAAAACTAAATGTAGTAACAGTCTACGCACCAAATTCAAACAGATTGGAATTTTTCAAAAAACTGGAACAATCCTTATTAGAATTAGAAAATAATAAATTGGTCTTACTTGGAGACTTAAATGGAGTGCCGACACCAGAACTAGATAGGAGTGTGAGAAAGAAGAATTTAAACCAAGGGAAATTACCGAAATCGTTTAAAGATCTTGAGGAAAACCTACACCTAATAGATATATGGAGATACAAAAACCCCATGACAAAACAATTCACTCACTTCTCAGAACCACACCAAAGTTGGAGTAGGCTAGATCAGATATGGATATCAAGAGAATTAACAATAAGGGTGTCGAAATGTGAGATACAGCCCAGAACTCTATCTGACCACAGCCCAATAACGTTACAACTAAACTGGAAGACCCAGGGTATATACAGATGGAGAATGAACGATTATTTATTTGAAAAAGAAGAAGTGATTGAGAAAGCCAAAACTACTTTAAAAGATTATTTTGATTTAAATATTAATAAGGAGACAAATATAGATGTAGTTTGGGATGCCAGCAAGGCAGTGTTAAGAGGTTTCCTGATGCAACAAAACAGCCAAAGAAAAAAGGCTAGAGAACAAAAAAAAGAAGAATTAATTAATCAAATGAGAGAATGTGAGAAAAATATGTTAGGAAAACCGAATGACAATGGTTACAAGCAACAGTATAAGATGCTGCAAACACAATATTCAATACTAATAAGTCAAGAGGTAGAATGGGGAATTAAGTTAATGAAACAAAAGTTCTTCGAATCGGCAAACAAAACTGGAAAGTTCCTGGCATGGCAATTGAGAAAAAGAAGAAAACTCAGTATTATCAACAAAATAAAAGTTGAAGAACAAGTTTTGGAGGACCCTAACTGTCAGGGAACTGCCATCGGAAAGGCAGGTGGTGGAGGGGCTCTCGGAAGCTAGGAGAGACTCAGCAGCGGAGGAAGGTACCAGCAGGGGGAGAGAGGGAGATCAGAGAGAAAGTGAGTCGAAGGGATGGCTCAGGGAGTCTTCCAGCGAGAACAGTGGAGAAGTCTCAGGACCTCCTATAGGTACACCCACTCCTCGCCGGAAACTGTCACGCCGAGAATCCAGAAGACGCGTTTCCGTTAAGGAGCTTTTATGCTGGAGTAGATTCCGTAAACGCCCACTGTCGGATTCTGCCAGCGATTAAGGGAGTCATGTTTAAGGGCTCCGCTAAGGACAGAGTTTGAGAACCATGCCCGAACTCTGAGGGACTAAGCTTTTACGCACAAGCAGCTCATCATCCCATCACAGCAATCCGACAGTCCCTGAAAGCCGCTTGTGCAAGGAGAGGCATCATGAGCAACCCAACCGGAGCCGGAGACGCAGGAGGAGCTGGAGCGGGTCCAAGCCTGGAAGAAAGGTACAGGGTGTTGGAACTCCAGCTAGCGCTGCAAACGGCGAGGCTCGAAGAGAGGCGGGCTCAGGATGCAGACAAGGGAAAAACCACCCCACTCGCAAGGAAGGTGCCAGGGTTGGTGCAAAAGTTTGGGGGTGATCCCAGAAATTATCAAGCCTTTAGGACAGAGATGCAATACGCCCTCAATCTGCAGTTTGATGACTTTCCCGATGAGGAATCGAGAGTGGCGTTTGTCATTGGGCATCTCGAAGGGGGGGCGAAAGACTGGGTGAGGCCCCTGATGGCAGCGAACAATGACGCTCTAAAAGACTCGAGAAAGTTTTTTCGCGCCATGGACCTGATGTTTTCCAGCGAGATTGAGCAAGGGGTGGTGCGCAGACAGTTGATGGCGTGTTGTCAGAGCTGCCCGAGGTCCCAGCTCACAAAGGACCAACGCCAGTTCTTATTATATACAAAAGTCTTTATTGAAGTTCAGTTTCGATTTCAAAGCCGCGGCGCGCAGCTCTACGTCTTGGACTCTAGACCGCTGAAGCTCCGTCTGAATCTCCTCCCCCCAGACACCAGTTCAAGACTCTAGCCTTGCTCCACCTCTTCCTCTGCTCTTTCCTCCTCTGGGTCCGCTTGTCCGCTGGGGTCTTGCCCTTTCTGGACTCTTCTGACGCTGAGTCCCCTGATTCTTCCCCCTGCCTCCGGCGGGCTTTAGGACCTGGTTCCCAATCCGGGCTTTCTGCTGTCCCGCGCGCCTGTACATTTGAACTTGGCGCGCACGCCCAGCCGGCAACCTTTCTCCTGACCGTTACACTGCTCCTGTCACTGCTTCCCCCTTCGGGAGTGCTAGCTGGACCTGACTTCCCCTCCGTTCCCTCACTCTGCGATAGAGGCGTGGCCAGCCCTGACTCATCTTCTCTCCCTACTGGAGGAGACGCTGGCCCTGACACATGGGACTCTTCCCCCCCACTCCGCTCTGGTGGGGGAGCTGGTCCTGATCTCCCGCTGCTGCTTTGGGAATCCCCGCTGGCCCCTTGCTTCTGGTGTGTCCCCCCTGGGACCCCCCTTGCCCTGGCCATCGGCGCCCCCCTCTGGGAATCTTCTGAATCGCTGGAGAAGCTCATGGAATCTCTCGGGCCACTGTCATACTCCCCTACGCTGCCCTCAGATTCCTCCCCTTCGCTCTCCGTTTCCTCTCTCCCCTGTGTCTCTGATCCTGAGCCCCTGACACGTGTAAACAGGGGAACCGATCCGTCCGAGAATACTGGACAGAGTTTACCATGCTCATCCATAAATTGGGGTGGGACCTGTCTGCGGACCCCATTCAAATGCTGTTCGAAGAAGGGCTGTCCTTGGTGGTGAAAGACGAACTTTCCCGTGCGCCCAGGGTGGAGTCTATGGACCAGCTGACTAAATCCGCGCTTGCCATTGGAGTGCGCCAGGAGGCGAGAGCCTTGGAAAAGTGGGAAGGGAAAGGGGAACGTTGGAGTGAGTTCCGCATTCCAGAGATGCCAGAGCAGCATCCCCCGCCGGCAGAGCCGATGGAGATTGGAGCAGCGCGCGTGCATGGAGCTTCAAACACCAACGAAGGGCGGAAGAAGGAGGGAAAGAGCGCCAAGAAATGTTTCCTCTGCCAACAGCCAGGTCACTTTGCCAGAGTCTTCCCTCAAAGGAAGGGATGGCAAGGAATGGCGGGAGCTGTTGGGGGTGAAGAGGAGGGGGTTAAGGAGCAGGTAAAAGCCAACGCCTGGTTGCCAGCATCGGGGCACAGCAGCCAGGCCAAAGATCAGTGAATGTGCCCAAACCTGAACCCCCAAGACCAGCGCTTGTCGTAGAGGTGGTGCTAGAGCTACCAAACGGACATCCGCTAAAGATAAAGGCGCTATTGGACTCAGGCAGCTCCTGCAATTTCATGAGCAAGGAGTTTGCAGCTGAACACCAGATACAGACTATCCCCTTGAGTAACCCTTTGCAGGTGACAACGATTGATGGGTGGGAACTGTTGGGTGGAGAAGTTAACCAACAAACTGTCCCCATGATAATGAAGACACACGGAAGTAATAGCGTTCAATGTGGCCACCCTGGGAGGAGCGCCCATCATATTGGGAATGAGCTGGCTAGCGCTGCACGATCCGCTAGTGGGTTGGCACCAGCGGGTAGTTTCCTTTGGGTCAGCACATTGCCTAGCACACTGCAAGGAGGGGGAGGCTCAGGGAGGAGCCCAGGCCACTCTAGCAGGGATGGAAGTAACAGATAAGGGGAAGGTACCACGACAATACGCCGATCTGGGTAACGTCTTCAGCGAAAGAGAAGCAGATAAACTGCCCCCACATAGACCCTTTGACTGTCAAATTAACCTACTCCCAGGAGCCCAGCTGCCAGTGGGCAAGCTGTACGCCATGTCCGACAGGGAGATGCAGGAGTTAAGAGAGTTCATTGACAAGAACCTCAAACAAGGTTTCATCAGGGAGTCACGAGCGGTGGGGGGTAGTCCAGTGTTCTTCGTGGACAAAAAAGACACAAATAAACCCAGATTGGTCGTGGATTACCGGGCCGTAAATGCAGTGTCAGAACCAGTGACTTTCCCCATGCCCAGAATCGATGACATTTTGACCCGAGTGAGGAAGGGGAAAATTTTCACCAAACTGGACCTGAGGGGGGCTTATAACCTGATACGAATGAGAAAGGGAGACGAATGGAAAACTACCATGTTCTGATCTAAACGGGGTGGTTTCACTAGAAGCGGATAGGTGTAGGGAAGGAGGAAGTAAGAATGGGAAACTACAAAAATCTTTTTTCTCAATGGTTGAAAACGGCAATTTGATAGATATATGGCGTTTGAAACACCCACTAGATAAACAATTCACCTTCCACTCTGAACCAAATAAGTCGATGTCACGTATCGATCAGATATGGATCTCAAGCGAACTATGCCCAAGAACTAAACTAATAGAAATAAGACCAAGTGTAATCTCAGACCATAACCCGATAGAGTTAGAATTAAAAAGCCTGGAGCCAAGAACTTTCAGATGGAGATTAAAGGACTATCTTCTGGAAGACCAAAAAATTGTTGAAACAGCGCAGGAAAAGTTAAAGCAATATTTCACTGAAAATTGTGGTAAAGGAACAAAGATCAATGTAGTGTGGGACGCAAGTAAGGCAGTAATAAGAGGCTACTTTATCGAGCAGAACATAATTAAAAATAAGAATAGAGAGAAAGGAAGAGAGGAAATTCTGAAGCAGATAATGATAAATGAACAAAAATTGTCTCAGAAACCCAACTGTCAAAAAGCAAAAGAAAGAATTAAAATTCTGCAAGCACAATTTGCCACAATAATTAATAGAGAAGTGGAGTGGAATATTAAAAAATTAAGACAAAAAAATTTTGAGTTTTCAAATAAATCCGGCAAGTGGCTTGCATGGCAAATCAAAAAGAGAAAGGAACAGACTACAATAAACAAAATAAAAGTGGGAGACGAAGAGAAAACTGACCCTAGAGAGATCAGGAGAGAGTTTCTTAACTATTACAGAAGTTTATATTCTAAAAAAGAGAGAGTTAGCTTAAGGAAAATAGAGAGATTTCTGAAGGACAAAGGAGTGCAGAAAATCTCAATGGAGGAAAGACAACGATTAAATACTCCCATTGGAAGTGATGAAATAGAAGATGTAATTAAAGAGCTAAAGAGGGGAAAAGCCCCGGGTCCCGATGGATTCACTGCAGGTTATTACAAAGAGATGAAACCCATTTTGGTGGGACCTTTAAAAGAAACTATAGATAATATTTTAAGGAAAGGAGAACTCCCAGAGACCTGGAAGGAGGCATTTATTACATTTATCCCCAAGCAAGATGCAGATTTAACCCAGGTCAAAAATTATAGACCGATCTCACTGTTGAATACAGACTATAAAATATTTGCAGGGATCCTGGCAAAAAGGTTGAAAAGGTTGTTATCAGAAATTATCCATAGGGACCAAGCGGGATTCCTGCCAGGTCGGCAGATGAGAGACAACACAAGAATTATAATTGACATGTTAGAGTACCTATCTGCCAGGATTGACAAACAGGTTACAATGATGTTTGTAGATGCCGAGAAGGCATTTGACAATGTTATTTGGGACTTCATGTTGAAAAATATGGAACATATGGAGGTGGGAAATGACTTCTTTAATGGAGTGAAAGCCATATATACAGATCAGAAAGCGAAGTTGATTATCAATAATATAGTAACAGAAGAGATAAAGATACAAAGAGGAACAAGACAGGGTTGTCCACTCTCCCCGCTTCTGTTTATAATGACTCTAGAAGTTTTATTAAACTCTATAAGACAGAACCAAAGAATAAAAGGAGTGCAAATTGGAAAGAACGAATATAAGATCAAAGCCTTCGCAGATGACGTAGTAATAATGACAGAAGAACCAACAATTGCGACAGGAGAAATATTAAAAGAATTAGACCAGTTTGGAGAGGTAGCAGGGTTCAAAATAAATAAGTGTAAAACAAAAATAATAGGTAAAAATTTGGATCAGAAAACAACAGAAATAATTCAACAGCAAACGCAAATAGAGGTGGTTAAAAAAGTGAAATATCTAGGTATTTGGATAACACCTAAGAATATAGACTTATTTAAAAACAATTATGAACCGGCGTGGAGGGAAATAAAAAAAGATCTGGAAATTTGGAGAAGGCTGAATCTGTCATTCTGGGGAAGGATTAACACGATCAAGATGAATGTGCTTCCAAGGCTGATGTTTTTGTTTCAATCTATCCCTATAATTAAAGGTAGCCGAATCTTCAAAGACTGGCAACGAGTGCTCTCGAGATACATCTGGCAGGGAAAGAAACCTAGGATTCAGTTCAAATTATTGACAGATATAAAGGAAAGAGGGGGTTTCGCCTTGCCGGATATAAAGTTATATTATGAGGCGGTTTGCTTATGTTGGGTCAAAGATTGGGTAAAGTTAGAGAACAGGGAACTACTTGACTTGGAGGGCCATGACAACAACTTCGGCTGGCACGCCTATTTATGGCGGGATAAATGGAAAATATACAAGGGTTTTAGGAACCATACTTTTAGAGGGCCATTAATTGAAACATGGGAAAAATATAAAAATCTGCTGGAACCGAAAACACCACATTGGCTTTCCCCTCTGGAAGTCATGTGTGTGAAGACTACCAATATGAGAGGTAACTGGGCAACATATAATCAGTTAATAATCAAAGAGGAGGGGAATTGGAAGATACGACCATATGACCAGGTTAAAGAATATGTTTATGACTGGCTACACCATCTCCAGGTGAACCAAATGTTTAGAAAGGATCTTAAAGAAAGAGGTTATGGAGAGAAGGAATCCAAGTTTCAGATAGAGATTATAAATAAAGAAGAGAAAATTATATCGAAAATGTATAGGATATTGTTGGATTGGAATCTAGGAGATGAGGAAGTGAAGTGTGTGATGATCCGCTGGGCAAAGGATGTAGGACATAATATACTATTTGAAGATTGGGAGAAACTTTGGAAGGAAGGACTTAGTTTCATGGCGTGTATAACGATAAAAGAAAACGTAATGAAGATGTTTTATAGGTGGTATTTAACACCTATGAAACTATCGAAAATGTACAAGGTGGATAACAAGTGTTGGAAATGTAAGGTCAGTGTGGGCTCCTTCTACCATATGTGGTGGGAGTGTGGAAGAGTGAAACAGTTCTGGGAAAAGATTTACATTGAATTAAAGAAGATCTTAAAATATACGTTTTCAAAGAAAGCAGAAATCTTTTTATTAGGTATATTAGGTCACGAGATAAAAAAAGAAGACTGTAGATTAGTATATTATGCAGTTGCAGCGGCAAGAGTAATGTTGGCCCAGATGAGGAAAAAGCAGGAAACTCCAACGGTGGAGGAGTGGAGATCAAAGCTGTTAGATTACATGGAACTGGATAGACTCACAGGTAAAGTAAGATATACAAAAGACCAAAAGTTCACCAAGGATTGGGGAAAATATGTAGATTATCTGGAATTCATTAACCAAGGGAAAATAACGCTAAAGGGATTTAGAGACGTACTGTGAAAAAATAAGAGTTATTGTTGAAAGATAATAGGAGACTAAACAATTTATGAGGATAATATAAATTAAGAAATGCATATGAAGAGATACAATGACAATATAGACTAAGAAATGTGTAACTTAAAGTATTACTTCGAATGATTCTCGGAGAAGCTAAAGGAAGCCTAGAAAGCAAAGACCAGGTAATGTGGTGGATGTAAAAACTAAGTCCATGTATTTATATATCTTTTTCCTTTTTATTTACTTTACTTTTACTTTGTTTCTTTATACTGTATTGTACTTCTATTCTTTTCTGTTTGTTTGTATGTATATATATATTTCTTTTTTTCATGAAGCAAAGCAATAAAAACAATATATGGAGGGAAGTGACACGGCAAAAAAAAAGAAAAAGAAAAAAAAAAGAAAACTACCATGTTCATGTCAGCATCGCCCTTGAGCCAGTGTACCAACTGGACTCATGCACTACAGCCCCGACTGGGCTAGGCGAGCTGGGTAGCACTGCCAGAGACCTCCTTTCCCACAGGAACAGGTGACAGTGCTGTGGACTCACAGCTTGGAGCTGAGAGCACCGGATTCACTGTCTCAATAATGCAGTCGTTGCGCAGCAGCGTTTTGCAGAGTCCTGCAGAGTATAAACCACTCGGAGAGCAGCTCTGTAAAGTATCCTCCTTTTATTCTATAACTACAGCTATAATACAAAACTATATACAGAGCTAAATAATCTGAGCATAAATCAATGCTATACTCTGAGTGCCTGCAGCTGCTCTTAGCAGCAATCTTATCTATAAACACGATCTCTTGCACTCTCTCTCCGACACACTGACTGACTCTCTCTCTCACACAGATTCACTCACTTGACTAATTAAGTAGAGAGCAGTATATTGCTCCTCCTCTCTGTAGAGTCAGCAGAGACCTCAGGAGATTCTCAGGAGATTCTTGGGTATGGGAGGGGTGAAATCTCCTCATCCTCCCCCATTTCATCCGACCATTTCAAGAATCTTTAACATAACTGCAATTTGCACACACACTCCAAAAGTTGTTCTCTGCTTACAACCTTGGTAACATATTTGCAGGTATCTCTCTCCCCCCTTATCTAAGACACCTTATCACATCATTAAACAGTTACTTCAACCACTCTGTGTCTATTAGGAAAGAGTTAAAACATAAATCTCAACCTGTAGTTTACACAAAATACACATTGTGAATACACAAATGAATAAGCAGCTTCTGGAAAAATCTTCACACACATTTCTTCCTCTTAGATACAAATTGACATTTCTAATTAGGCAGATTTGAACAAACCACTTTAAACACATGCTTGCTCCTTCAATATCAGGTAAGGAAATAAATGCAGCGTTTTGTGCTATTACTCTCAGCACACTTCATGCTAGGTTTTAAAAAACCCACCAGAGTTGCATGTGACCGCAGCCTTTGCAAACTCTTCAGAAAACCTTTTCGGTGGTACACCCTCGGTTGTTCTCTCAGATCTGCGCAAAACTCTCTGATCCTCTTGTTCTGGTGCTTCCTCCTCTTTGGGAGAATGGGGAGCTAAAGTATATGAAGCTGCTAAGTCTGAATCAGCGTCAGACTCACCTGAGGCTTTTGGGCTCTGATAATCTGTGCCACCATCCGGAACTACATTGGCATCAGGATTATCAATCACATCAGAACTTGCCTCCCTCTTAACTTTCTTTGCCCCTCTTGCACCATCATCACAAATGGGATGGCACTGAAAAACGCCAACTCTGTCCCATTGTGGATTGTCGTCAATGCTCCTGGTCAGCCTTATGGTTTTCGTGTCTGTGATCAGGACACGATAAGACCCTTTCTCATATCCTAGGAAAACACCATGTTCTCCACGCTTACTCAGTTTGTCACCCTGCGAGGTGTGCACCCAAACCTCCAACCCAAAAATTTTAAAGTGCTTCACACATGGCTTCCTTCCGTGAAGCATCTCATATGGGGTGCAATTTACTGCGGACTGGTACCTCCTGTTATACACGTGACAGAAAAACGAAAGAGCTTCGGCCCAAAAAGGATTGGGCAGCCCCGAATCATGTAACAGCGTTCTGATTCCTTGCTGCAGGGTCTGGTTTATTCTCTCACATAAACCATTCTGCCAGGGCGATCTGGGCGTGGCAGTCCTATGCTCAATGCCCTGTTCAGAAAGAAAAGCCTCAAACTCTTCTGAACAAAACTCTCCACCCCTGTCTGTGAAAAGATAACGTACATTCTCATTATGTACATTCCTGAGCCATTTACAAAACTGACGAAACTTAGTAAAGGCTTCAGACTTTTTCTGCAGCAAATAGACCCATGCATATTTAGAGTAGGAGTCTATCAAAACCATGAAAAACCTTGAATTGCCTCTAGAGAGCGCTAGAGGCCCCACTAAGTCTGCATGAATGACTTCATATGGTTTCTTGGCCTCTCTCCCAGACTCTGTACCTTTGGGAGCTTGCCTTGCCTTACTCTCAGCACAAGAAACACATTTCATGTGGTAGGGACATTCTTTCAGCTTCATACCCTGAACCATATCAGGCATTTTTGCCACAGCCTGGAAATTCAAATGACCATAAACACGGTGGTAATAATGAATACATTGATCATGCAACTTCTCATTCTTATCAATAGACAAATTGCAACACTCTTTCTCAGTTGCTTCTGCAGTACCTGTACCTGAAACAAAAGGCAATTGATACAGACCATTTACACATTTTGCATATAGAATGAGCTTGCCATCTCGACGAATTTCACAGCGAGATTTAGCAAACACCACCTTAAAACCCTGATGATCAAGCTGGGAAACACTCAACAAATTGTCCTGAATATCAGGCGCATACAGGACATTCTTAATAGTTGTATTCAGGCTCTTTAAGAACACAGTTCCCTTAGCCTCACTCGTGAGAACTGTCCCATCTGCTTGATGAATTTCTTTCTCTTGCTTCTCAAGCTGAACAAAGAGATCCTTATCTTTGGCTACGTGGTTGGAACAGCCAGAGTCGATCACGAAGAAACTCCGCCCACGTTGATTGGAGCAGCGAGAGATCAAGGCCTTTGAAGTAGCAGGTGCTTGGGGATTTCGTCCTCCTCCCCCTCTGCCTCTGAAGTTTCCCTTCTTCTTTGAAGATTTCTTGCAGCACTGAAAACTCAAATGGCCTTGTGCTCCACATGAAAAGCACCGCCTCAACTTTAGTGCTTTAACAGCAGCAGTTTCACTTTCACTTTCCCCTGCTGAAGACTCAGGCACATTTTCAAGCACATTTTTAACAGCACAGTCCCGGCTTTCTCTAACAGCCTGTCTGCAATCCCACTCATTCAAGAGCACGCTAGACACATAATCTTCTGTTAGCCGGTCAGCAGGCATTGTAGAAATCTGGGCAGCTACTCCATCATAAGACTCATCTAGGCTATTTATCATCAGCATTGCAAACACAACCTCTGAAATAGCCAGGTCTCGCTGAACAAGGTCCTGTCTGAGACGCTTTAACTGAGATAGATGGCTAGGCAAATCACCACCTTTCTGCAACTGTAACCTGCACAGCTTCTTGAAGAAAATCACACTGGAACCAGCATTTTGTCTCAGATGCATATCTCTCAACTTATGCCAAACAGCTTGTGCAGTCTCTTGACCCTCTAAGTTTACCAGCAAGTGGTCTGAAACACTCAAAACAATTGTCCCTCGGGCTTTCATATCTGCAGCATGCCACTCAGCCCAATCATCATCATCTTTATCTGGAGGGTCATCTTCTATCGTGTGAAATAGCTTTTCCCTCTGCAAAAGCGCTTTCATCTTAACTTGCCAAACTGCATAGTTTTCAGGCGTGAGGAGAGGAAAGGACAGAGCCATCTGGCCAGAATGTGCACAGGCCATGTCTGCTATTACTTAGAGCAAGACACTTCCCTCGTGCAAACACAGATAAAGCCTTGGACTCCTTCAGCCACTCTCTCTCCCATTCAAAGCGCAATTAACAGGCAAACAGGGATGCTATCTTCTTTCTTTGGCAGTCAGCAACATACCTCAAGCAGCAGCAACAGCAACAGCGGCAGCTTGAACACTCTGCTCCAACACAGCTCTGCTTCTAGGCACCACAAATCAGTCCAGCATGCAGCCTCCGTTCCGCCGTCCAGCGATCAGCAACAGACACCTCTGGCGACTGGGACGACTGGGATGACTGGAACGACTGGTCAGACGACTGGGCCCATAACCGATGTCAGCATCGCCCTTGAGCCAGTGTACCAACTGGACTCATGCACTACAGCCCCGACTGGGCTAGGCGAGCTGGGTAGCACTGCCAGAGACCTCCTTTCCCACAGGAACAGGTGACAGTGCTGTGGACTCACAGCTTGGAGCTGAGAGCACCGGATTCACTGTCTCAATAATGCAGTCGTTGCGCAGCAGCGTTTTGCAGAGTCCTGCAGAGTATAAACCACTCGGAGAGCAGCTCTGTAAAGTATCCTCCTTTTATTCTATAACTACAGCTATAATACAAAACTAAATAATCTGAGCATAAATCAATGCTATACTCTGAGTGCCTGCAGCTGCTCTTAGCAGCAATCTTATCTCTAAACACGATCTCTTGCACTCTCTCTCCGACACACTGACTGACTCTCTCTCTCACACAGATTCACTCACTTGACTAATTAAGTAGAGAGCAGTATATTGCTCCTCCTCTCTGTAGAGTCAGCAGAGACCTCAGGAGATTCTCAGGAGATTCTTGGGTATGGGAGGGGTGAAATCTCCTCAGTTCACCCCCTTGGGGGCCTTTGAGTACCTCGTTATGCCCTTCGGTCTACAGGTGGGCTCAGCCTGTTTTCAATCATTTATGAATCACGTCCTGGGACCTTTACTTTACAAAAACTGTGTAGCATTCTTAGATGACGTATTGGTGTACTCAGAGAATGAGGAGCAGCATGTGCGGGACGTAAGAGAGGTACTGAGCAGACTGCAAGCAAACCAGCTGTGGGTGAAACTGGAGAAGTGTCAGTTTCATACCAGAGAGGTGGAATTCCTGGGGTATCGTTTGTCAGACAAGGGATTAGCCATGGATCCCAGCAAGGTTCAAGCGGTACTGGAATGGAAGACACCTAAAACAAAGAAGGACGTGCAAAGGTTCCTGGGGTTTGGAAACTTCTACCGGAAGTTCATCAAGAACTTCGCCCACTTAACGGCGCCCATCACGGATTGTCTCAGCAGCAAGAATAAATTTGTCTGGACGGAAGAGGCGCAGCGAGCGTTCGAAAGGTTAAAGAAGGCGTTTGTGTCGGAAGAACAACTTTTGCACGTGGATCTGCGGCAACCGATGAGAGTAGAGACCGACGCATCAGACTGAGCGGTGGGGGCGGTGCTTCTTCAGCCGGGAAAGGATACGTCAGAATGGAGACCGTGTGCCTTCTTCTCGCGGAAATTGAACAAATCCGAGAGGAACTACACCGTGTACGACTGAGAACTACTCGCCATTCATGAAGCGTTCCGGAGATGGCGACACTTGCTGATTGGAGCGCAGCACAAGGTCCAAGTGCGCACTGACCACAAAAACCTAGAATACTGGAGAACCGCCCGAGTACTGAACCAGAGACAAGTGAGATGGGCCCAGGAGTTCTCCAAATTCCATTTTGAAATTTGCTACGTGCCAGGGAAGAAGAATGTCAGAGCGGACGCTCTCTCTCGAAAACCAGAGTATTTAGAGGGAGAGGGAGCGCCAGAGGAGAGACATATCATCCCCGAGGACCACTGGGTGTGTGGGGCGGCATTGGTGGGGCCAAGATAACTGGTAGAGGGAACCGAGAACAATGAATACGCCCAAGAGAAGCTCAGAGGACTCCGGGGAGCTGGAGAGAACACAGGGGGGTTTGAGGAAAGGAACGGAACATTGTATTACAAGGGGGCACTGTACATACCCGAAGGAGAATTGAGGGGCCGGGTACTCAAACAATTGCACGACAGCCCCACAGCGGGGCACTTCGGGCAACACAAGACCATGTGGTTGGTTACCAGGGAGTTTTGGTGGCCCAAGGTGAGGGAAGACGTACGGGAATATGTAAGGGGGTGCGACCGATGCCAGCGAGCAAAAGGGGAGAGGCTGGCACCAGCGGGGCTACTGGAACCCTTACCCACACCAGAAAGGCCATGGGAGGCAGTATCCATAGATTTTATGACTGATCTGCCAAAATCCAAAGGGAAAACAGCTGTCATGGTGGTGGTAGACCTATTAACTAAGATGTGCCATTTTATAGCCTGTTCGCATGCAGTCACAGCGGAAGAAACCGCCAAGTTGTTTGTAAAACATATTTTTAGGTTGCATGGCGCCCCCTTGAGGGTGGTCTCAGACCGAGGGAAACAATTTACTTCCAGGTTCTGGAGGAAGCTTATGAGCTTACTGCACGTAGAGGTCAATTTTTCGACTGCCCGACACCCAGAAACAAATGGGCAGGCGGAAAGGGCAAACGATATTTTACAACAATACCTGAGGTGTTATGTTAATGACAGAGAAAATGATTGGGTAGATAAGTTGGCCCTGGCAGAATTTGCCTACAACAACGCGGAGAATGTGTCCACAGGGATGAGTCCCTTCCTGGCTAATTATGGGTGTCATCCCAGGGCATTTCCAGGAGAAGGAGGGGAAAGATGGAGTGTCCCGGCAGCGGAACACTTTGTTGAAGAGATGGAAGCGATCCACCGGCAACTCCAACTTAACTTAGAGAGGGCCAAGGAAGAATACAAGAAGCAAGCAGACAGAAGCAGACGGGAAGGTGAAACCATAAGGGTGGGGGACCGGGTGTGGCTATCCACCCAAGGACTGCCGTTCAAGGGAGGGTGTAAGAAATTGAGACCCAAACGGCTGGGACCCTTTGAGGTCATACAACAGGTCAACCCGGTGGCATTCAAACTCAGATTGCCCAACCACATGAAACTGCACCCAGTATTTCACAGGTCCTTACTGTCGCCGTATCGAGAGGGGCGGGAGTGGGGGGGACATGAGAGGGAGGTTACTCAAACACCAGTCATAGAAGAAAGGGAACGCAACATGCATGTGGCAGAAATCATTGATTCCAGGTGGAAAGGGAATCAGGTGGAGTACTTGGTAGAATGGGAAGGGGAACCGGAGTCAGAAAACACGGGTACCGGCAGAGGAGGTCAATGACGAGGTTTTAATAGAAACGTTTCATCAACGGTTCCCAAGGAAACCTCAGCCCGTGGCACGGTTCGGGAGGGAACACTTCGGCACCACCGATGAGGAAGAGGAGTTTGAAGGGTTCCCAGAATCAGGGCTGGAAGAGGGAATAGACTCCGACGAGGAGGAGGACTCAGGGAGAAGAGACGGGAGTCAGTGGAGAGAAGTGTTTGAATCCTCTGACGATGAGGGGTGTTCTTTCCGGGGTTTTCCATCCTCACCGCCAGTAGAGGAGGGGGCGGGAGGGGGTGAAGGGGGACCTGCAGGGGAGGTGGATGTCAGGGAACTGCCATCGGAAAGGCAGGTGGTGGAGGGGCTCTCGGAAGCTAGGAGAGACTCAGCAGCAGAGGAAGGTACCAGCAGGGGGGGAGAGGGAGATCAGAGAGAAAGTGAGTCGAAGGGATGGCTCAGGGAGTCTTCCAGCGAGAACAGTGGAGAAGTCTCAGGACCTCCTATAGGTACACCCACTCCTCGCCGGAAACTGTCGCGCCGAGAATCCAGAAGACGCGTTTCCGTTAAGGAGCTTTTATGCTGGAGTAGATTCCGTAAACGCCCACTGTCGGATTCTGCCAGCGATTAAGGGAGTCATGTTTAAGGGCTCTGCTAAGGACAGAGTTTGAGAACCATGCCCAAACTCTGAGGGACTAAGCTTTTACGCACAAGCAGCTCATCATCCCATCACACTAACGAAATAAAAAAGAACTTCCTCAAATTCTATGAAAATTTATACAAAAGAGAAGAAGAAGATTTAACAGAAATAGATAAATATTTAGAAGAAAACAGCCCTAACACTATATCAGAAGACGAAAGAAGCGTATTAAATAAACCTATAAAAGTAGAGGAAATTCGAGAGGCAATCAAGAGGATGAAACTGGGGAAAACCCCAGGCCCAGATGGGCTATCGGCCAAGTACTATAAAGTCCTGGAAGAATATATAACACCGGTGTTAAGTGACGTAATGAACGAGATATTAAGAGGAGGAAAAATACCAGCGTCCTGGAAAGAAGCATACATCACGTTGATACCAAAACCAGATTCAGACAGACTTAACATTAAAAATTACAGACCGATTTCATTATTGAATAATGATTATAAGATCTTCGCAGCTATAATGGCGTACCGACTTAAAAAGTGTTTAGTCAATCTTATTCACATTGACCAGGCCGGCTTTCTACCTAATAGGCAAATAAAAGACAACGTAAGACATACAATAAACATTATTGAATACCTAGAATGCCATAATGAAATCCCCGCAGTTTTAATGTTGGTTGATGCCGAAAAGGCTTTTGATAATGTGTCCTGGCGTTTTCTGATAAGATGTTTGGAAAGGTCAGGGATAGAGGGCACATTCCTGGAAGGAATTAAAGCAATTTATACACAACAAAGTGCTAAATTAATTATTAACAATAATTTAACAGAATCTTTTGAGATTGCGAAAGGTACACGACACGGGTGCCCTCTGTCACCTCTGTCACGACAGGGGTGCCCTCTGTCACCTCTGTTGTTTATCATGGTGTTAGAGACCATTACAAATAAGATAAGGAAAACCTCAGAGATTCGCAGCATAAAAATTGGAGTGAAAGAATACAAATTGAAAGCAAACGCACACTGCGCCTCCTCCTTCCAGACGAACGGCTTCTTGCCCCTCAAGCAGTCAGTGAGGGTTGTGGTGAGTTGCGAGTAGTTAGGCACGAACTTCCTGTAGTAGTTAGCGAAGCCCAAGAACCTCTGCAAGTCCTTCTTGGTCTTAGGCTTCTGCCACTCCAACACCGCCTTCACCTTTGCCGGATCCATATGCACCCCCTCAGGAGACACGCGATACCCCAAAAATCACACCTCTGTCACGTGGAACTGGCATTTCTCCAACTTGGCGTAGAGTCTATGCGCCCTCAGCCGTTGCAACACCTCCCTTACATGTCGCACATGCTCTTCAGGACTTTCTGAGTATATCAAAAGATCATCAAGGTAAGATACCACGGTCCTGTCTAGCAAGTCTGCCAAAACATGATTGATGAAGGCCTGGAAGGTGGCGGTGCCCGATTGCAACCCAAACGGCATCACTAAGTATTCAAAGGTCCCATATCTTGTATTAAAGGCCGTCTTCCACTCATCGCCTTCCCTCACCTGTATCAGGTTGTAGGCCCCCCTCAGGTCCAACTTGGTGAAAATTTTCGCTGATCTCAACCTCTTCAGCAGATCCCCAATATGTGGCAAGGGGTATTGGCTGGGAATCATGAGCTTGTTGGTCCTCCTATAGTTCACAACCAGCCTCTTTTCCGGGGTGTCCCTCTTGCTTACGAAGAAAACTGGGGTTCCCCCTGGTGCTTTTGTTGGTTGGATAAAACCCCTTGCCAAATTCTTCTGCAAGAACTCCCTCAGCTCGGCTAGTTCCGTCTCTGACATGGAATAGAGGCGACTGGTGGGTATCTGGGCCTCTGGCACCAAGTCTATTCTGCAGTCATAAGGGCGGTGTGGGGGTAACTGGTCTGCCTCCTTCTCACAGAACACGTCTCTGAAGGCCTTATACACGGGGGTATGGAACTCTCTTCTCCCGTGAGTTTCCCTCCTACCTCCGCCCCCTGTGCTCCCACCTCTCTAGGTACTTCAAGCCTCAAGCAGTTCGCTTGGCAAAAGGGCTGACGTGAACGTTAAGGAGTGTTGGAACCAGGCCACGACAGGATCGTGTTTTGTGAGCCACATCATTCCTAGGACTATGGGGTGTGTCACTAACTTAGTGACGTGGAACCTCATTGTGTCCTTGTGCCCCACCACTTCCACCCCTAATGGTTGTGTGGCTTGAACCACCTCCCCCCTATTAAGGGTCGACCATCTATCATCTGTACCTCTATTGGGGAGTCTAGTTGCTGTGTCCCAAGGTTGTGTTGCTTCACAAAATCTGCATCTACAAAGTCTAGTGACGCCCCTGGACTTCCGGAGGCGGCGCCATCGGCAATGGCGGACTCCCTCTAAATCAGAGGGAGAAAGCCCCGCAGAAATCGGGTCCTCCCGCTACAGCGAATAATAATAATAATAAAAAAAAATTTTATTTATATCCCGCCCTCCCCAGCCGAAGCCGGGCTCAGGGCGGCTAACAATAATCAAATAATCAAATAATCAAATAATCAAATAATCAAATAATCAAATAATCACACATTCAAAATATTCATTGTAAAAATTAAAATCAAATTAGTGGCAACCGATTAAGCAATATTCTGTGCAGGTTGCCAGAGGAGGGAGTCAGGCTGCGCCCTGACCAAAGGCCTGGTGGAACAACTCTGTCTTGCAGGCCCTGCGGAAAGATGTCAGGTCCCGCAGGGCCCTAGTCTCTTGTGACAGAGCGTTCCACCAGATTGGAGCCGCAGCCGAGAAGGCCCTGGCTCTAGTTGAGGCCAGCCTAACCTCTCTGAGGCCTGGGACCTTGAGGATGTTATTATTTGCAGACCGTAGGTTTCTCTGTGGGGCATACCAGGAGAGGCGGTCCCGTAGGTACGAAGCGAGGACCCTCTCGAAAACCGCAGGCGGGTGAAGCCTGCGACCATGGGACTCGGCGGGCACCTTCAGCGCTCCCCCAATTTGCAAAGGAACCCTGCAAAGGGCTCCGGAGCAGGACGGGGAGTTTGGCGCGGTGCTGAGAGTCAATCGCTACTTCTGCGGAGTGAAGCTGCACAGCTGTTGTCGGAGAGCACTGTCCTCTTTCCTGTGACAATTCGACTTTTAAACAACAACCCGTGAGTAGGTCAAGTTAAAGACCAGAGAATCAAAGGAATAAATTTGAATTTGGCACTGAAGCGGGAAGGTGTAAACAGGAAGTCCGCCTTCCGCTTTTTGTAAATAGACTAAAGCAAAGACTTTCTAAGCTAAGAACTGGAAAATCGTGCTAAAAGGATCTAATTCCTAATGCCAAAATAAAAGGACTCCCTCCCTGAGCTGCAGGAGAGGGGAGGGAAGGGAGGAAAGAAATTCTTTTGCCTGCAAAAAAAAAAAAAAAAGGAGAGGAAAGGGAACAAAGACCACCACTTAATCCTTGGTATCGGACTGCCAAGGAATAATAGAATTGCCGTGTTGAGAGTCGCACTACTTATGGACAATGCAACTTTGTGACAGATACTCTGCAAGTATTTTGAAGGTTTTGAAGGTTTTCTCTAAACTTGAAACTGTTGCCTACTATTGAAAGGGGACTTGAAAAGTTGGGAAAGATACTCTATTGAAACAAATATTGTTGCTACTGTGTCCCCCTAGAGGAACTCTGAAATTGTTACAACTGGGAATTTTCCATTCCAGCTGGCCAGGGAAATTTCACTGCAAAACAAGTCTGGGCCGTGGGAGTGACCTTGATCCTCAGACACAGGGCGATGGCAAATTTGCCTCAGGAAAAAACGACAAGATCGGCTAAAACTAGACTGCAGCAGCGTAGACAATCAGCATCTGGCCCTTCTGTACCAGAAGGGGAAGATCCTGTGCAGGTTGGGCCAAAAGGAATGGCATCTGAAGAGGGACTATCTTCAGCACTAAACAAAATATTTGAATCCTTGGAAAAATTAAGTAATCAAGTTGCTGATGCATCAATTAAAATTGACCAAAATACTACAAGTATTAACAACCTGGGGCAGAAGGTGAATTCCAATACAGAGGCTATTGACAGGCTGCTGCAAGAATCTACATTAAATAGAAAAATAGCAGAAGAAGCAAAGGAAAAGGTACTGGCTGTAGAGGAAAAGATACCGCCGATAAGTAAACAGTTAGAGGACCACAGGTCGCTATTGTCTATGATTGAACTGAAGGAAAAACAGACTAATCTGAGGATCAGGGCTGTACCAGAACTTGAGAAAGACAACCTAAGTGGTTATCTTACACAGGAATTTGAAGATTTTTGTAACCTTGATTCAGATAAACAAGATTTTAAGATAGTAAGTGCCTTCAGACTTGGAAAAGGGGGAAGAAAGAACAGGGTGAGAGACTGCTTGATCACTCTTCGAACAAAAGAAGAGAGAGATAAAATACTGAGTCTCCATTACCAGAAATCCTTGGAAATAGAAGATTCAAGAATAGAAATTTTTAAGGACATTCCAAAACATCTATTGGATCTTAGGGTTAACTACGGAGACTTAGTGGCCCTGTTAAGAAGCAACAGAGTTGCATTTAGGTGGGAGTTTCCCCAAGGTCTTTCTTTTACCTACAAAGGGAGAAAAATCAAAATAAGATCAGTGGAGGACAAAGAGAGATTTTTGAGAGATCACGGAGAAAACCTACAAAAAGAAGCTGAGGAAGAAGAAGAGCCAAAAGCATTAAAACCAGGAATACTAGACCCAGCAAGGCCTTCTTTGGGATTGGACAAATCAGAGAAAGTGACACCACCGACAGAACAAGAACAACTACTAGGAGCAATCGGAGGAAAAGCAAAATAATTACACCATGTCTCTGCAGATATTAAGTTGGAATATTCGCGGCCTCAATTCCCCGGATAAGAGGAAAAAAGTTTTTCACCTGTTGAAAAAGGAACAATTGGACTTGATTTGTTTACAAGAAACCCATGTGACAAGGCTACACTGGAAAGTATTGACCAATAAAAGATTAGGCCAAGAGTTTATTTCATCAGATAAGGTCAAAAAGAGAGGAGTTGTGATTTATGCAAAAGAGAGTTTACTACCAAAATTTATATTTAAAGATGACCAAGGAAGATTTGTGGCAATTGAAATTCAATTTCAAGGAGAGAAACTCTTGATAGTAGGAGTTTACGCACCAAATGAGGGGAAATCTGATTTTTTTAAGAAACTGCATGAGACATTGTTGGACCACATGGACTGTAACATTATAATGATGGGAGATATGAACGGAGTGGTGTCTACAAATATGGATAAGTCACAAAGACAGGTAGTTACTAAAGATGGAAGACTACCAAAAACTTTTTTTGAGATGACAGACAATATGGACCTAATTGATACCTGGAGAACTAAGAACCCCCTGGGTAGAGAGGGGACTTTCTTTTCTGAAGCCAAAATGACATGGACAAGAATTGACCAAATCTGGATAACCAGAGGAATGGCTCCCAAGATTCGAAAAGTGGAAATTTGACCTAAAACTTGCTCCGACCATAACCCTGTGAGAATGGAGATGAAACTAACACCGATTGGTTCCTTTAGATGGAGGATGAATGACACCCTGTTTAGAGATTCAGAGATTACCAAGAAGGCCCAAAAAACCTTGAGAGATTACTTCGAGATAAACATGAAAACCACCGTCGAAAAAAGAGTAATCTGGGACGCAAGTAAAGCGGTTATGAGAGGGTTTCTGATTCAACAGAATGCAATAAAGAAGAGAACTCAAAATGAGAAAAAAGATAAAATTTTGGAGAAAATAAAAGAAGGTGAGAAGAAACTAAGAGTGAAACCAAAGTCGCAAGAGATTCTGAGAGAAATAAAGCTGTATCAAGTACAATATATGAAAATGATAAATCAGGAAATAGAATGGAAAATTAAACAGATGAGACAAAAGACATTTGAATCGGCTAATAAATGTGGGAAACTGTTAGCGTGGCAGATGAAAAAAAGACAAAAGCTAAATACTGTTACAAATTTGGAAGTGGAAGGAAAGAATATACAGAATCCTCAAGAGATTAGAAACTGCTTCCAGAGATACTTTAAACAACTTTACACACAAGGTCCACAGAAAGAGATTGACATAGACCAATTTTTGAAAACTAATGGATTACAAAAAATTTCTCAAGAAAACAAGCTACTGCT
Organism: Podarcis erhardii; assembly: GCF_964252035.2. Classification (NCBI taxonomy): domain Eukaryota; kingdom Metazoa; phylum Chordata; class Lepidosauria; order Squamata; family Lacertidae; genus Podarcis; species Podarcis erhardii. The sequence goes on along the minus strand of NC_138506.1, from coordinate 20,029,381 downwards.
GAATTATAAAATAACTGAACAGGAGGTGGAAGGTGCCATTCAGAACATGCAGTTGGGTAAATCTCCAGGGCCGGACGGTTTAACCTCTAAATACTATAGATCCTTGAAAGATTGGTTAATTCAACCACTAAAGGAGGTTTGCAATGAAATTCTGGAGGGGCAAAAAGCGCCAGAGTCGTGGAAGGAAGCTTATATTACACTTATACCGAAAACCGAGTCTGAAAAGACACAACTTAAGAACTACCGCCCCATATCCCTGCTTAATGTGGATTACAAAATTTTTGCAGACATTTTGGCTAAAAGATTGAAAAAAGTATTAGTGGAGGAGATACATAAAGATCAAGCCGGCTTTCTCCCTGGTAGACATTTGTCTGATAACACGAGGAATATAATTAACATTCTAGAAAAACTTCAAAAGAATATTAATACCAAAGCAGTTTTGATATTTGTAGACGAGGAGAAAGCTTTCGACAATATTTCTTGGAGCTTTATGAAGAAAAATCTTCAGGGGATGGGGGTTGGTCAAGGCTTTGAAAATGGTATAGGTGCAATTTACTCAGAACAAAAGGCTAAACTGCTAGTCAATAACGTGGTGACAGAAGAATTTAAGATGGAGAAAGGGACACGACAAGGCTGCCCAATTTCCCCATTGCTTTTTATTTTGGTCCTGGAGGTCCTGTTAAATATGATTAGAAGGGACCAACTGATCAAAGGTATTCAGGTCGGAGTCAAACAGTACAAACTTAAAGCCTTTGCAGATGACTTAGTATTGACATTACAGGAGCCAGAATCTAGTACTAAAAGGGTATTGAAATTAATCCAGGAATTTGGTCAGGTGGCAGGATTTAAATTGAATAAGTTAAAAACTAAGGTTCTTGAGAAAAATTTAACACTGATCGAGAAAGAGAGGTTTCAGAAGGAGACAGGTTTAACATTGGTAAAGAAAGGAAAATATCTGGGGGTGAACATGACTACTAAGAATGTGAATTTGTTTAAAGATAACTATGAGAAATGTTGGTCAGAAGTGAAAAAAGATCTTGAAATATGGTCAAGCCTGAAGCTTCCCTTGCTTGGCCGAATTGCTGTTATAAAAATGAATGTATTGCCAAGAATGCTGTTTTTGTTCCAATCATTGCAAATTATGGACAAGACAGACTGTTTCAAGAAGTGGCAGAGAGATATCTCTAGATTTGTCTGGCAGGGCAAGAAGCCCAGAATAAAATTTAAGATACTTACTGATGCAAAGGATAGAGGTGGATTTGCCCTGCCGGACCTTAAATTGTACTATGAATCAGCAGCATTTTGCTGGTTGAAAGAATGGCTGCTTCTTGAGAACACAGATATTTTGGATTTAGAAGGTTTTGATAATGTTTTTGGGTGGCATGCATATCTGTGGTATGACAAGGTTAAAGCACATAAGGCATTTAAAAATCATATTGTCAGAAGAGCATTGTTTAATGTTTGGATAATAAAATAAAATAAAACCCCAAGGTGGCTATCACCTATGGAAGCGAAGGCTCTGAAAAAACTCAATATGGAGGCCAATTGGCCAAAATATTGGGAGATTCTGGAACAGGAGGGTGATAAACTGAAATTGCAGAGTTTTGAGAAGCTTAAAGATAAAGTGCGAGATTGGCTTCACTATTTTCAAATAAGGGAGGCCTACAATTTGGATAAAAAAATTGGCTTCCAGGTGGAAAAATCAAAATTGGAAACAGAACTACTAGAACCCAAAACTAAGATATTATCAAGAATGTATAACTTGCTGTTGAAATGGAATACTCAGGATGAAACGGTAAAATCTGCTATGATTAAATGGGCACAAGATGTTGGACATAACATTATGTTTGCTGACTGGGAACAGTTGTGGACCACAGGTATGAAATTTACGGCATGCAATGCCCTAAGAGAGAATATTATGAAAATGATATACAGGTGGTACATGACACCAGTCAAGCTTGCAAAAATCTATCATTTGCCCGATAATAAATGTTGGAAATGTAAAGAGACCGAAGGTACATTCTTTCACCTTTGGTGAACGTGCCCAAAGATTAAGGCTTTCTGGGAGATGATCTATAATGAAATGAAAAAGGTATTTAAATATACCTTCCTGAAGAAACCAGAGGCCTTTCTCCTGGGCATGGTCAGCCAATTGGTGCCAAAGAAGGATAGAACTTTCTTTATGTACGCTACAGCAGCAGCAAGAATACTCATCGCAAAGCATTGGAAGACACAAGACCTACCCACCTTGGAAGAATGGCAGATGCAAGTAATGGACTATATGGAATTGGCGGAAATGACTGGCAGAATCCGAGACCAGGGAGAAGAGTTGGTGGAAGAAGATTGGAAGAAATTTAAAATCTATCTACAGAAATACTGTAAAATTATTGAACGTTAATGATGTTGGAATGAAACGAAGTGGTTCTAGTAATAAGGTAAAATAAGAATATGTAAGAATGGATTGATATTAGAGGAAAATTTGAAGTTATAATATGTGAGGATAAACAGTTAAGGGTAAACTATAACTTGCTGTTAAATATAACTTGCTGTTAAAATGGAATACACAAGATGAAACGGTTAAACCGGCTATGATAAAGTGGGCACAGGACATTGGATATAACATCATGTTTGAGGACTGGGAGAGGTTGTGGACTACTGGGCTGAATTTCACTGCATGTAATGCTTTGAAAGAAAATGTTATGAAAATGATATATAGATGGTATATGACCCCAGTCAAACTTGCAAAAATATACCACTTGTTTGATAACAAATGTTGGAAATGTAAAGAAAATGAAGGAACATTCTTTCACCTCTGGTGGACTTGCCCTAGAGTGAAGGCTTTCTGGGAAATGATATATAACGAGCTGAAAAAGGTATTCAAGTATACCTTTCCTAAGAAACCAGAGGCCTTCCTTCTGGGTATTGTCGGCCAGAAGGTGCTAAAGAAGGACCGAACATTTTTTATGTACGCAACAACAGCAGCAAGGATACTTGTCGCTAAGCATTGGAAAACCCAAGATTTACCCACACTGGAAGAATGGCAGATGCAACTGATAGACTATATGGAACTGGCTGAGATGACTGGCAGAATCCGAGACCTGGGAGAAGAGACGGTGGAAGAAGATTGGAAGAAATTTAAGATTTATCTACAAAAATATTGTAAATTGTATGAATGTTAAGAAGGATGCTAGAGTATAAATAACTTGGCACCATCAAGCTAGATGAAGTGAAATATGAAGATAAGCTAAATTTAAGAAAAGATTAATTTTTTTGGAAATTTTAGGTTATATTTAAATTTTTAAGATTTGAATAAAGGATATCTAAAATTAGAGATACAACATTGGAAATTAGATAATAAGAATAGAAACAAGGGGATAAATTTGCTGGATAAAATTTTATAGTCAGGAACGCAGGAGCGGGAGATGTGAGGGAGTCCAAAGAAGTTAAGAAAACTATGTTAAGAGATGTGTTATATTGTATTGTTTATTGGTACTGTAATTAAAAATAAAAACTGTTAATAAATAAAAAAGGGTAAACTAAGAGGGTACAGATTTGCTGAACAAATTTTTAAATGGAATACAAAAAAGGGAGGTGAGAGGAAGTCATGAAAATAAGTAAATGAGTGGTAAGATATCAGAAAGAGGGATTTTTTCCTTTTTTTCTTTTTTCTTTTTATGTCTACTTTTGGTTTTTGTATTTTTTGTGTTTTCCTTTTACTGTTTTGTAACCTTTTTCTTGTTGAAAACTTAATAAATATTATTTTTTTTAAAAAAATAGTGACGCCCCCGAATCCAACAACGCTTGCCCTTGCACCCTGCGACCGTCTGGGAGTTGTAGCGTCATGGGCAGAGCTATCCCAGGAATGGCTGGTTCCATTTGAGGCCCCTCTACTGACTTGCCTCCCAGCCCCTGGCCTCTCTTAAGGGCTGGGCTGGGCTGGGCTGGGCTGGGCTGGGCTGGGCTGGGCTGTTTCCCGACTGTTCTGCTTGGGGTTTGGGTTTTTCCTCCACCCTGGCCCCTGAGGGGGATCCCCCTGTCTTCCTATCAGCACACTGTTTAGCCAAATGCCCCTGTCTGGTGCACACAAAGCAAGTGCGTGTCTCCCGACGCCACTGACTCCCTTCCTTCCATGCCTTCCAGGTTCTCTCCCCTTCCACCGATCCAATCTGCATCGGTTCAACAGCTTCTCCCTGACTAGGTGTGCTGCCAACCCCCTGTTCCGGAAGCTTGGGAGTGTAGGCCCTTACCCCTAAGGGCCCCCCTGCCCCCCTCTTCTCTAGCTTTCTCTGCTGTTGGCGTAGCCCTAGCTGTAAGGACGCTTGAACTATCTCTTCCAATGACTGCATGGGTTACATCTTCGCCATCTCATCCAGGATCGAAGGACTCAGCCCTGCACGATACATGGCTGCAAGGGGCCCTGTGTTCTGTCCCCAGCCCACCTTGTGCGCTAGTGAATTGAAGGTAGTCCAGTAAGAGGCCGCAGAGTCACCCCCTTGTCGCAAGTTCAGTAGCTGCTGCTATGCAGTGGCGTGCTCTAGTGGGCTCTTGAACATGGCATCCATCAGCCACCCACAGAAGCGAGACACCGGCAGTAATTAGCTCAGGTATATTGCTCAAACACATAAATCACTCCGGAGCTCCTTCACTCCATGTCTGACTCCAAGTTAGCAGTTGCCGAGTCTAAACTCTGCCCCTTCCTCTTCTTCCAACAGTGGAAAAAACCCTTCCGCTTCTGTAATGGTTGTAAGGGGTTACTTGTGCGTAAGTTGCCTCCAAGTTCAGTCAGATTGCTTGGTTCACCATGCCTTGGCTGACAGCCCACACTCCGTGGCCGGTCAGTCGCTTGCAGAATCCGTCAGTGGGCGTTTCTTGAACCTCTTCCAGCATAAGAGCTGTTTGACGCCAAGTCTCCTCCTACTTTCCCTGCGCGGAACTCGTCTGCGCAAGTAAGGGGAAGGCAGAGGCGTGTCAGCGCTCTCTCCACTAGTCTCTGGTGAAGGGTCTTGGAGCCCTGTCTCCAAATCCTCCATCTCCTTCTCTTCTCTACTGGTGTCACGCTGAATTCCTTCCCCCCTGCTGGTCCCCTCTACCGCATTGTTTTGGAGCCTTGCCTCCGCCTCTCTCTCCGATGTCAGTTCCCTGACATCCACCTCCCTCCCAGGATCCCCTCCACCCCCGGCCCGATCCGGTGACGCAACCTTGTCTCCCTCTTCAGCCAACGATGCAGGAAACCCCCGGAAGGAGCTGTTGTCGTCCTCCGAGGACTCAAACCCCGCTTCCCACCCGCTCCGGTTTCTCTGCGCGGGATGGGCTTCCCAGTCCGATTCCTCCTCCCCTGACGCTTCTCCTTCTTCCTCTTCGGAAGTAGGAAAACCCACAAAATCCTCCTCTTCTTCATCAGTGGTTCCAAATTGCTCCTCCCAGAATCTCTCTATTGGTTTGGGCTTCCTCGGATATCTGCTGTGGAACTCTTCCACCAGATATCCATCATTTACCTCCCCCACGGGAACCCACGTGTTTTCTGACTCGGGTTCTCCTTCCCAAGCTACCAGGTTCTCCACCTGCCGCCCCCGCCATCGCGAATCTAGGATCTCCATCACCTGGTTGCGGTGTTCCCTCTCCTCCACTTGTGGGTGTGTGAGGCCTTCTCCTCCTTCCCCCCGGAACCTCCCCTCCCCCCTGTACGGTGAGAGCAGCGACCTATGAAACACCGGGTGGATTTTCATGCTGTCTGGCAACTTGAGCCTGAATGCCACCAGGTTCACTTGGTGTGTTACGTCAAAGGGCCCCAGCCGTTTCGGCCGCAGTTTCTTGCACCCTTCCTTAAAGGGTAGCCCTTGGGTGGATAACCACACCCGGTCCCCCACCCTTATAGTCTCCCCTTCCCGGCGACGCTTGTCTGCTTGCCTCTTGTACACTTCCTTGGCCCTTTCCAGGTTCATTTTAAGCTGCTGGTGCAGAGCCTCCATTTCTTCCACAAACTGTTCTGCCGCGGGTACGCTCCCCCCTTCCTCCCTCCTCCCGGGAAAGGCCCTGGGGTGACACCCATAATTAGCCATGAACGGGCTCATCCCCGTGGACACATGCTCAGCATTGTTATACGCAAACTCAGCCAGTGCTAGCTTCTCTACCCAATCGTTCTGCCTCTCGTTCACGAAGCAGCGTAGATATTGCTGTAAAATACTGTTCGCTCTCTCTGCTTGCCCGTTGGTCTCCGGGTGTCTCGCCGTCGAGAATCCCACCTCCACCTGCAATAAGTTCATGAGCCTCCTCCAGAACCTTGAGGTAAACTGTTTCCCTCGGTCTGAGATAACCCTCGAAGGAGCTCCATGCAACCTGAAGATGTGATCCACAAACAACCTGGCCGTTTCCTCTGCCGTTACTGCATGCGAGCAAGCTATAAAATGGCACATTTTGGTTAGCAGATCTACTACTACCATGACTGCTGTTTTCCCTCTGGACTTGGGCAAATCTGTCATAAAATCTATAGACACCACCTCCCAGGGTCTTCCCGGTGTGGGTAAGGGTTCCAGCAACCCTGCTGGGGCAGCCCTCTCCCCCTTAGCCCGTTGGCAGTGGTCACACCCCCGTACATACTCTCGTACATCTTCCCTCACCCTTGGCCACCAGAACTGCCTAGTAACCAGTAACATAGTTTTGTGTTGCCCAAAGTGCCCCGCTGTTGGGTTGTCGTGAAGCTGTTTGAGCACCCTTTCCCACAAGGCCTCCCTGGGCACATACATAGCTCCCTTGTAGTACAGCAGTCCTTCCCTTTCCTCAAAGCCTCCCGGGTCCCCCCTCGCTTCCCTGAGTTCTCTGATTCTGGTTTGGGCGAAGTCGTCCTGACAAATCAGCTCGGTTAGTTCTCGTTTCCCAACCAACGCTCCCCCACACACCCATCGTTCCTCTGGGAACACATGTCTCACTTCCGGCGGTCCTTCTCCTTCCGTGTACTCCGGCTTCCTGGACAGTGCGTCTGCCCTCACGTTCTCTTCTCCCGGCACGTACTTGATCTCAAATAAGAACTTGGAGAACTCCTGTGCCCACCGAATCTGTCTCTGGTTGAGAACTCGAGCCGTTCTCCAATATTCCAAGTTCTTGTGATCCGTGCACACCTGAATCTTGTGCTGGGCCCCTATCAGTAGATGTCTCCACTGCTGAAAGGCTGCGTAAATTTCCAGCAGTTCGCGGTCATACACCGTGTAGTTTTGTTCCGACTTGCTCAGCTTCCGTGAGAAGAAGGCGCACGGTCTCCAGGCATGTTGGCTCCCTCCCGGCTGGAGCAACACCGCTCCCACCGCCCGGTCTGACGCGTCTGTCTCTAGCCTCATCGGTTTCTGCAGATCCACATGCAGGAGCTGTTCCTCCGATGTGAACGCCTTCTTTAGCCTTTCGAAAGATCATTGGGCACTTTCAGTCCAGACGAATTTCTTTTTGCTACTGAGACAATCCGTGATGGGTGCGGTCAAGTAGGCGAAGTTCTTGATGAACTTCCGGTAGAAGTTGCTGAACCCGAGGAACCTCTGCACATCCTTTCGTGTTTTAGGGGTCTTCCAGTCCAGCACCGCCTGCACCTTGCTGGGGTCCATAGCTAGGCCCCGGTCCGACAACCGGTACCCCAGAAATTCCACTTCCCTGGCGTGGAATTGGCACTTCTCCAGCTTGACCCACAACTGGTGCTTCTGCAACCTCTTTAGCACTTCCCTGACGTCCTCGACATGCTGCTTCTCATTGTCCAAATAGATTAGGACGTCGTCCAGAAATGCTACGCAGTTCTTGTACAGCAGGGAACCCCAACATGTGGTGCATGAAGGCTTGAAAACAGGCGGAGCCTGACTGTAATCCAAACGGCATGACTAAGTACTCAAAGGCCCCTAGAGGGGTGAACATGGTGGTTTTCCATTCGTCCCCCTCCCTCATCCTAATCAAATTGTATGCTCCCCGGAGGTCCAGCTTGGTGAAGATCTTTCCCTTCCTCACCCGTGTTAAAATGTCATCAATCCGGGGCATTGGGAAGGTCATGGGTTCTGGCACAAGGTTCAACGTCCTATAGTCTACGATCAATCTGGGCTCATTCGTGTTCTTTTTGTCCACAAAGAACACCGGACTGCCCCCCACTGCCTTAGATTCTCTTATGAAACCTCTTTTCAGGTTCTTGTCAATAAAGTTCCGCAACTTCTGCATCTCCCTGTCCGACATGGCATACAGCTTGCCCACCGGCAGCTGAGCCCCTGGGAGTAAGTTGATTTGGCAGTCAAAGGGCCTATGTGGTGGCAGCCTGTCCGCCTCCCTTTCGCTGAAGACCTCCTGTAAGTCAGCGTACTGTGGCGGCACCTCTCCTCTCGGCTTCAGTGTCGTTGCTGCCACTCTGGCCAACCTCAGCCTGGGTCCCCCCCCCCCCGACAGTGTTCCAAACAGTGAGCTGACCCAAAGGTGACTGTCCGTTGATGCCAAGCCACCACTGGATCATGTAACACTAGCCAGCTCATGTCTAATATTATCGGGGGTCCCGCCAGAGTAGCCACATGAAAGGCAATGGTTTCTGTGTGCCTGGAAACTCTCATTCTCATTGGTGGGGTTTGATGTGTCACCTCCCCTCCCAGCAGCTCCCTGCCATCTATTGTGGTGACCTGGAGGGGAAAACCAAGTGGCAGTAGGTGGAGTTGGTGCTCTAGTGCGAACTCCTTGCTAAAAAAATTACAGGAGCTGCTTGAATCCAGCATTGCTTTCACCTTGACTGGGTGCCCATTTGGGAGTTCTAGCACCACCTCTATTGCTATTGACGCCTTGGGTGGGTCTGGTTGGGGCACTTCCATTAGTTGCTCGCCTGGCTGCTGTGCCCCCCTGTGGGTAGTCAAGCATTGGCATTTCCCTGCACCTTGTCCTCCGCCACTCTCTCCGCGCTACCAGCGGCTCCCAACATCCCTTGCCAAGCCTTTCTTTGTGGACAAGCCCTGGCAAAGTGTCCTGGCTGTTGGCAGAGGAAACACTTCTTGGTGCTTTTGCCAGCCTTTCCCTCCCTTTTGCATCCTTGGTTGGCGCTTGAAACCTCGCGCGCGCTCTCCATCGATTTCCATTGGCTCAACGGACCCGGAAGGCTGCCTTGGCATCTCAGGAATGCGGTAGTCAGGGCAACGCTCTCCTCTCCCTTCCCACTTTTCCAAAGCGCGCGCTTCCTGCCGAGCTCCTATCGCAAGCGCAGCTTTGGTCAATTCGTCCATAGATTGCGGGCGGGGTGCGCGGGAGAGCTCGTCCTTCACGGTTGGGGAGAACCCCTCCTCAAACAGCATCCGTATAGGTGGGTCATCCAGGTCCCATTCTAGCCGGTGTATCAGCATTGCAAAACGGGACCAATAGTCTCTAACGGATAGGTCCCCCTGCTTGCACCTCATCAGCTCCCGTTGGGTCACACTCTGCCCAATTTGGCTTGAATACATCGCGTCCATAGCTTGGAGAAACTTCCGTACGTCCCTCATGGCAGCATTCTGCGTGGCCATTAGGGGCTTGACCCATTCGCGCGCCCCATCCTGAAGGTGCCCCACGATATATGCCACCCTCTCAGCATCGTCAGCAAAGTCATCGTGCTGCAGTTCCAAAGCGTACTCTATTTCCGTTTGGAACGCGTTATAGTCCTGGGGCTTCCCCCCAAACTTGTGTACCAGTCCCGGCACTTTCTTTGCCACTGGGGTGGGTCTAACCTGCACACCCTGAGTTCGCCTTTCATCCAGCCGCGCCGTCAGCAGAGCTACACGCTGTTCCAGGTCCCGGTTCCTCTTCACCAAGTCCTGCACACTCGCAGCTTGCTCCGCTGCACCAGCACCTCCAGTCTGGCTCATGGTTCCCTCCCTGTGCACAAGTAACTTCAGGGACTGACGGATTGCTGTAATGGTTGTAAGGGGTTACTTGTGCGTAAGTTGCCTCCAAGTTCAGTCAGATTGCTTGGTTCACCATGCCTTGGCTGACAGCCCACACTCCGTGGCCGGTCAGTCACTTGCAGAATCCGTCAGTGGGCGTTTCTTGAACCTCTTCCAGCATAAGAGCTGTTTGACTCCAAGTCTCCTCCTACTTTCCCTGCGCGGAACTCGTCTGCGCAAGTAAGGGGAAGGCAGAGGCGTGTCAGCGCTCTCTCCACTAGTCTCTGGTGAAGGGTCTTGGAGCCCTGTCTCCAAATCCTCCATCTCCTTCTCTTCTCTACTAGTGTTACGCTGAATTCCTTCCCACCTGCTGGTCCCCTCTCCCGCATCGTTTTGGAACCTTGCCTCCGCCTCTCTCTCCGACGTCAGTTCCCTGACAGCTTCCATTCCCTTTCCCTTCTCTCACTGACCTTTTCGCGCCTTCGAGTTTTTGGGCTAGCTATTCCCGGCCTCTCCCCTTCTGTCTCTGAGCTAAGATTGGTGTTTAGAGCTTTGCTATCTTCTGCTTGCTCTCTGCTCTCTGAAACTCCCCCTCCTCCCTCTCACATTCCAGTCCACATTCCAGTGTCCTTATCTCCCTTGGCTTGCTTAGATTCCCAGCCTCTGTCAGCTACGGAACGAAGCTGACAGCCATATTGGCCGGGTCTAAAGATATTTTTTTAAGCCACGGTTTAATGACCACCTGTAATGTGTGCTGGACCCGGGGGAAAGGTACCGTGAGCGTAGTCTGAGTCCACACGAAGAGGGGCGAGGTCCGAGGCGGAGAGCCGGGCGGGGAACGGGAACGCTGGAACAGGAGGCCGAGCAGGGAACAGGAACACCGGATGGTCAGGAACAGGAGGCCGAGCAGGGAACAGGAGCACCGGATGGTCAGGAACAGGAGGCCAAGCAGGGATCAGGAACACAGGAAGGTCCAAAGCCAACAACGACGTTGCTCCCGCAACCTGGGACCGGGCTGACTGGGCTTTTATCCTCTTCTAAGGCCAGGGGCGGTCCCGGCCCCCAGGAGCCCCGCCTCCTCTGGCCTTAAGGCGAGCACTCCTCCTGGGAGCAACCAGTTCCCTTCGCCTCTCTGCCCTAAGCCTCTGCAGATCAGGAGAGGCCGAAGGGTTACTGGGCCCTGGAGGAGGCTCACCTGTAGCCACTGAGTCCTCAAGCCCCTCTGGGGCCTGAAGGGTTTCACCTGGGGCCAGCTCCTGGTGCTCTGCCACAGGTGCAGGCTCTTCAGCATCTAGGCCTTGCCCCAGTTCAGCCGGCCCTGGAGGCGGGGACTCCTGTGCAGGCTGGGATTCCTCTGGTTCATCCTCTGAATCGGAATCCCAGGCCATCACACCATCCCCCCTCCCAGGCCCCCCCCTCAACCGAGGGTCCGGACCCGGCTTGCCGGGGTACGTCGCATGGAACTCTCGGAGGCAGGCAGGTGCGTGGACGTTGGCCGCTGGTTCCCAGGAACGGTCCTCCGGTCCGTACCCCTTCCAGTCAATGAGATACTGCAGCTTTCCCCTGCGGTATCGGGAGTCCAGGATGCGTTCCACCTCGTACTCAGGCTCTCCCTGAACCAACACTGGCTGCGGTCGGGGACGGTTCGGGTGGAACTCGTCGGGTGGGGCCACTGGACTCAGAAGGGACCTGTGGAAGACCGGGTGAACCTTCAGGGTTGCGGGTAACCGGAGACGGAATGCCACAGGAGAGACTTGGTCCACGATAGGGAACGGGCCGGTGAATCGGGCGTCCAACTTCCGCGAAGGTCGAGAGGGGTGGAGGTGGCGAGTGGAGAGCCAAACCAGGTCACCGACGCGAAGTTCCGGCCCCACCTGGCGGTGGCGGTCGGCCTGGGCTTTGTACGCTTCCTTGGCCTGGTGCAGTTGCTCCACCAAAAGCTGTTGCTGGGACTGGAGCTCTTGAAGCCACTCCGTCACCGCCGGGACCGTGGATGCCGGCAGCACATCTGGAAACAGCCATGGATGATAACCATAACTGGCCTGGAACGGGGTCTGCTGGGTGGACGCATTCACCGCGTTGTTGTAGGCGAACTCCGCCAATGCCAGGTGGTCGACCCAGTCATCCTGCTGGTAGCTGCAGTAACACCGGAGGTACTGCTCCAGCACCGCGTTCGCCCGTTCCGTCTGGCCATCGGTCTGTGGGTGGTAGGCTGACGAGAGGCAGACCTCTGTCCCGAGGGTCTGGTGTAATGCTCGCCAGAACCGGGATGTGAACTGAACGCCCCGGTCGGACACCACGCGCTCCGGTAGGCCATGCAGGCGGAAGACATGCTGAAGGTACAGCTGAGCGGTTTCCTTGGCTGTGGGTACAGATGGGCAGGGGGCGCAGTGCACCATCTTGGTGAAATGGTCGGAGAAAACTAGGAGGCAGGTACAACCACGAGACGGGGGTAAGTCCACTACAAAGTCCAACGAGACCGTGTGCCAAGGGCGCGGTGGAACTGGCAATGGCTGAAGTAGGCCGGGGGGTCGCCCGGTAGGGCCCTTGGCGCGCTGGCAGACATCACAACCAGCAACGTATCGAGCCACGTCAGCCTTCAGGCGGGGCCACCAAAACTCACGACTGACCAGATGGGTGGTCCGATACCGTCCAAAGTGCCCCGCTGCTGGGGCATCATGGGCCATCCGGAGAACCTCCAGCCGCAGTGGCCCTGGCGGGATGTACAGACGACCGTGGTGCAGCAGAAGGCCCTGATGCAGGACCAGCCCCGGATACTGTGGGCTGGACCCTTCAGCCAGCTCCTGGAGTCGTTCCTGGGCCCAAGCGTCGACCCGCTGCTGTTTCCGCACCCGAGCCTGCAGTGGCTCCGCCTCCTGGGTGGCCAGGAATGCAGCTGGAGGTAGGATCGTGGTGGGTTCTGCTTGCTGTACCGTGTCTGAGTTGTCTTCAGGTTTCCGGGACAGGGCATCCGCCTTCTGGTTCTGAGAGCTAGGGATGTAGCAGATCCGGAACTGGAACCGGGAAAAGAACAACGCCCACCGGATCTGTCTTTGGTTCAGCTTGCGGGTGGTCTGGAGGTACTCCAGGTTCCGGTGGTCGGTTCTCACCTCCACCGGATGTCGTGCCCCCTCAAGATGGTGGCGCCAGACCTCAAAGGCCACCTTGATGGCCAGTAGTTCCCGCTCCCACACAGTATAGTTACGCTCCGCTGGTAGGAGCTGGCGGGAATAGAAGGCACAGGGTAGGAGTGGCGCTTCAGGTCCATTCTGTTGAGACAAGACGGCACCGAGAGCCGTACTGGAGGCGTCGGTCTCCACCACAAAGGGTCGAGAGGGGTCAGGATGTTGTAAGATTGGCGCCCTCTGGAAACAGGCCTTCAACCCCTGAAACGCCTCCTCTGCCTCCTTGTCCCAGGAAAACGGCGTCTTTGGGCGCAGTAGCCGGGTCAACGGGGTGGTGCGATGAGCATAATCTGCGATGAAGGTCCGGTAGTAGTTGGCGAACCCCAGGAAACGCTGTAGGTCCTTGCGGTTCCGGGGTGCCGCCCATTCTCGAACCGCTGCCACCTTCCCAGGGTCCATCTGCACCCCATCTGGAGAGAGCCGGTGTCCAAGGAAGTCCACAGTCCGCTGATGGAACTCGCACTTGCTGAGCTTTGCGTACAAACGGTGCTCACGCAAGCGCTGCAGCACGGTCCGGACATGTCCCTCATGGCGAGCCGGGTCACGGGAGTAAACCAGTATGTCATCCAAGTACACCACCACGTACTTGTCTAACAAGTCCTGGAACACGTGGTTGATGTAGCGTTGGAACACAGCAGGCGCGTTGCACAAACCGAAAGGCATAACCAAGTATTCGAACTGCCCGTACCGGGTCCCAAATGCTGTCTTCCACTCATCCCCGGCTCGGATCCGAATCAAGTTGTAGGCCCCCCGGAGGTCCAGCTTGGTGAACACCTGTGCCCCTTGCACCCGCTCCAGCAACTCTGAGATAAGGGGCAAGGGGTACCGGTCTGGGATGGTAATTTTGTTCAGGGCTCGGTAATCATGGCAAGGGCGAAGTTCCCCACATTTCTTCTTAACAAAGAGCACTGGTGCCGCGGTAGGCGAGGTGGAAGGCCTAATGAACCCACGCTCCAGGTTCTTGCGCAAGAAGTCCTGCAAAGCCTCGCGCTCTGGCTCTGTTAGAGAATATAAGCGACTCACTGGTAAGGGCGCTCCGGGCTGGAGGTCTATGCCGCAGTCAAAAGGCCGATGTGGCGGCAGCTGGTCTGCCCCCCGTTCCTCGAACACGTCCTGGTAGTCCTGGTACACGGCTGGGAGCGTGGGTGCTGCCTCCTCCGTGGGCGCGGCCGCCAGCGTCTCGGATTGAGCATGGGAACATGGGTCTGGGAAGTGCACAGTCCGTTTGACCCAGTCAATCTGAACATTGTGAGCTTCCAGCCAGTCCATCCCGAGCACGAGGGGGAACCGGGGCATAGAGGCAATGTCCAAAGTTCGCAACTCCCGGTGCTGCTGGAGACACAGGACCAGGGGCTGGGTCTCCTGAGTAACGGCTCCTGAACGTAGAAGCCGTCCGTCAATTGCTTCCACCTGGACCGGTTCTGGCTTGTTCCGAAGTGGCACCTGATGATGGGCAGCAAAAGCAGCGTCCATATAAGAACGGGTTGCTCCTGAATCCACCAAAGCATGGGTAAGAATCCAGGGCCCACCTGGAGGGTATAAACGTACCGGAACCATAAGATGTTGCAAGTCCATTGGTGCGGGCCCATTCTGCGCTGTTTGGGACCCCCGGTAGCTAGGGCCATCAGCTACTGGGGGTTGGCGGTTTCCCTGCGGCTGGCGTTTCTCAGGGCAGGACCGAGCGTAGTGTCCACTTCCGCCACAGTAGAGACATAGATTCCCCTCCCGACGCCGCACCTTCTCTGCGGGGGAAAGGCGTGGCCGCACTGCCCCGAGCTGCATAGGCTCCTCCGATAACTCAGTTGTGACTGTGGGGCTGCCGGAAGAAACTGGTGCTGAGAACTGGAGGTGTCGTCGGCCCCGGGCCTGGCGACGATCCTCCAGCCGGTCGTCTATCTGTAGACTCCGTTGAATGAGAGTGTCTAGCGTGGTGGGGCGTTCCATTGTGGCCAGCTGGTCCAGTATCTCGTCCGAAAGCCCTTCGAGATACTGGTCCCGCAATGCCGAGTCGTTCCAGGTCAAGTCCTGTGCCAACAGCCGAAACTCCGTGGTATATGCGGCCACCGTGGACTCGCCCTGTTTCAACTGCCGAATCGCCCAGTTGGCTTGACTCCCTTTCTGGGGGTTGCCGAACGCGGCCTCCAAAAGATTGCAAAACCCCGTATAGTCTGCCAGCAAGGGGGAGTCTTGCCTGAGTAGCGGCAACGCCCACTTGGCCGCCTGGTCCTTTAACAAACTAATCAAAAAGTGCACCTTGGTGCGGTCGTCAGGGAAGTTCCGGGCTCGCCCCTGAATATACAGCTTGGCTTGGGCGAGGAACATGGGAAAGCTGGCCGGGGCTCCATCAAATTTCTCGGGCAAAGCCACTGGGTACTTGCCAGGAGCCGGGGCGTCGGCCCCAGGAGCCGGTAGGGCTTCCAAGCGCTGCTGAAGTGCCGTAACCGTGTCGCTGAGCTGCTGCACGGTGTGAGTCAAGGCCTGGTTCTTCTGGGCCAAAGCCACCAGCGCAGCCACCTGGTCAGCCATGGCCTCTGGCTCTTCCCGAACGCACCCCAACGAAGGGGGAGTGCGGGTGTGGCGGGAGCAAACTGTGCTGGACCCGGGGGAAAGGTACCGTGAGCATAGTCTGAGTCCACACGAAGAGGGGCGAGGTCCGAGGCGGAGAGCCGGGCGGGGAACAGGAACGCTGGAACAGGAGGCCGAGCAGGGAACAAGAACACCGGATGGTCAGGAACAGGAGGCCGAGCAGGGATCAGGAACACAGGAAGGTCCAAAGCCAACAACGACGTTGCTCCCGCAACCTGGGACCGGGCTGACTGGGCTTTTATCCTCTTCTAAGGCCAGGGGCGGTCCCGGCCCCCAGGAGCCCGGCCTCCTCTGGCCTTAAGGCGAGCACTCCTCCTGGGAGCAACCAGTTCCCTTCGCCTCTCTGCCCTAAGCCTCTGCAGATCAGGAGAGGCCGAAGGGTTACTGGGCCCTGGAGGAGGCTCACCTGTAGCCACTGAGTCCTCAAGCCCCTCTGGGGCCTGAAGGGTTTCACCTGGAGCCAGCTCCTGGTGCTCTGCCACAGGTGCAGGCTCTTCAGCATCTAGGCCTTGCCCCAGTTCAGCCGGCCCTGGAGGCGGGGACTCCTGTGCAGGCTGGGATTCCTCTGGTTCATCCTCTGAATCGGAATCCCAGGCCATCACAGGTACCCAGTTGTTGGTGCTGGCCGGGGCACCTTCCCTGGCTTGTAGATATTCAACCCCCTCTTCCCCCCATCTCGAGTCCAAGATCTCTGTGACCTCGTTGAGCGGCTCCTCCCTCGGCGGCCCCCCCTTTGTGGGTGCGCCTCTGAGCGGACTGGGAGCTGTCCCTGGTGCTTGGAACCTGTGAGGTGCCTTATAAGGCGTGAGCACCGATCTATGAAAGACCGGGTGCATTCTGGATCCTTCCGGGAGTGTCAACCGGAAGGCCACTGGGCTGATCTGTGCCTCGACTTGGTAAGGCCCTAGCTGCTTGTGTCCGAGCTTCTTCTTAGCTAACGATCTGGCCGGCACTGCCTGGGCTGCTAACCAGACCCAGTCCCCCACCCGTATGTCCTCACCAACTCTCCTGTGTCGGTCTGCCTGCATTTTGTAAGCGTGTTTAGCTAGCTCCAACTGCCTTCGGAGCTGTTCGTGGACCTCCTGTAACTCCGCCGCCCAGTCCTCAGCTCCCTGCGGCTCCCCCTCCCCCACTTTCTCTAACCCCGGGAAGGTTCTGGGATGCCACCCATTGTTGGCGAAAAACGGTGTCACCCTCGTGGACACGTGCTTCGTGTTGTTGTAGGCAAACTCGGCCAGCGGTAGATAGTCCACCCAGGTCGAGGGCTGCTGGTTCGCGTAGCATCTAAGGTACTGCTGCATGATGGCGTTGACCCTCTCCGCTTGTCCGTTGGTCTGCGGCTGTCTCGCCGACGATAGGTTGACCTTGACGTTCAGGATGCCCATCAGCTTCTGCCAGAAACTCGAGATGAACTGGCACCCCCGGTCGGACAGGATAGACCGTGGTAGGCCGTGCACCTTGAACACGTGGTCTATGAACATCTTGGCTGTCTGTTCCGCTGTGGCCACCTTCGCGCAAGGAATGAAGTGGGCCATCTTGGTGAACAAGTCCACTACCACGAGTACCGCTGTCTTGCCTCGCAAGCTGGGCAGATCTGTGACGAAGTCCAGGGCCACTTTCTCCCACGGCTCAAGGGGCGTCTGTAGCGGTTCCAGCAATCCCGCCGGCGGCCTGTGTACTGGTTTGGCTCTTTGGCATGTGTCGCACCTCTTGACGTAATCCTCGACTTCTCCCCTCATCTTGGGCCACCAAAAGTCTCTGGCTACTAATTCCACCGTCTTCTCTTTGCCGAAGTGCCCAGCGCTGGGTGCGTCGTGTAACTGCTGCAGTACCTTCGCGCGGAGGTCGTCTCCCGGCACGTAGAGGGCCCCTTTGCGGATGAGCAGTCCGTCACGTATCTGAAACTGGTCGTCCTTCGCTGTGCCGCTTCGCACCTCCTCCATCTTGGATCGTGCGAAGGAGTCTGTCTGCAGCGCGCGACGTACTGCGTCCAGGTCCACCGTGGCTGCGGCGCATGCCCACGCTTTCGGTGCGAAAATGTGCTTGGCCGCCGCCGGTGCCTCTGCCTCGAGATACTGCGGCTTCCTGGACAGCGCATCCGCCATGATGTTGCTGTCTCCTGGGATGTATTCTATTCTGAAGTCGAAATCTGCAAAGAACTCCGCCCATCGGATGTGTCTCTGGTTCAGGAACCGCGTCGTACGCCAGTACTCCAGGTTCTTGTGGTCCGTGCGAACTTGCACTGTGTGTTTGGCTCCGACGAGGAAGTGCTGCCACGCCTTGAAGGCTGCATGAATGGCCAGCAGTTCCCTGTCCCAGATGGTGTAGTTCTGCTCCGACTTGCTGAGTTTCCTGGAGTAGAAAGCGCACGGCCTCCAGTCTCCTTGCGGATCTTGCTGCAACAGGACTGCCCCCACCGCTCTGTCGGAGGCGTCCGTTTCAACCCTCATGGGTTTGCTGGGGTTCACATGTAGCAGTTGTTCTTCGGATGCGAAGAGTCGCTTGAGCTCCTGAAAGGACTTCTCCGCCTGCTCCGTCCAGACGAACTTCTTCTTCTTGGAGCTGAGGGTGTCTGTGATGGCCACCGTTTGCATCGCGAAACCCTTGATGAACTTGCGATAAAAGTTGGCGAAGCCGACAAACTTCTGGACCTCCTTCCGATTGCGCGGGCTCTTCCAGTCCAGCACCGAGCGGACCTTGGCGCTGTCCATGGCGAGACCCCTGTTGGACAGCTTGTAGCCCAGGAAATCCACCTCCTTCATGTCGAATTGGCACTTCTCCAGTTTGGCGTAAAGTCTGTGCTCCCGTAGCCTCTGCAGGACCTCCTTGACATCTCTCTCGTGACCCTCCTGCGATTCCGAGAAGATCAGAATGTCGTCCAGGAAGCAGACGCACTTCTTGTCCTTTCAGGGCTCTACCATCGCCATCGATCCCCGGCATTGAATGTGTTGGCCTAGTGTGGGGCTCCGAGGTGAGCTTGGCTGTCTGGCTGGTGTACCGGCCACCCAGCGCACCAGCAGCCACCCTGTCAGGCCTGCTGGAGGCGGTGGCCGGCTGGGCCTTGGAGTTCCCTAACCTATTGGTATTGGGGGACTTCAACATCCATGCTGATGCCACTCCCTCCTCGCAGGCTCTGGACCTGGTGTCTTCCATGGCGACACTAGGGCTCTCCCAGTTTGTTTCGGGCCCCACACATCAAGCAGGCCACACGCTGGATCTGATCTTTGGCATCGGTATAGATGTGATCATGTTTCCTTCGATGAAGGTGCCATGGTCTGATCACTATGCCCTGAAAGCCAGGATTGACGTTCCACCCCCACCCTGCTTGGGTGGCGAGCCAATTTGGGCTCGCCCGCAAAGGCTGATGGACCCTGATAGATTCCGTCAAGCCTTGCGGGACCTTTCTCCCCCTGGCGACTCATTGACTGAGCTTGTTGAGGCCTGGAATACCCAGCTCCTGGCAGCCATCAATGAGATCGCACCTAAGCGCCCTCTGCGACCCCGCAGAAACCGGGCTCCCTGGTTTACCGAGGAGCTCCGGAAAATGAAGCGGGACCTCAGACGGCTAGAGCGAGTATGGCGGGGTGCCCGTGACGGAGCCTCAAGAACATCTTATAGGGTTTTTATGAAAACCTATGAGATGGCAGTGAAGGCCGCTAAGAAGTCTTACTTCTCGGCCTCCATTGCATCCGCTAGCTCTCGCCCGGCGCAATTATTTAGTATAATTCGGTCTTTAACGTCCCTCGAAGGACAGCCAAATTTAAATAACAATTTGACACACAGCTGTGAGGCATTTGCGAGCTTTTTTGCGGAGAAGGTCTTGTTGCTCCGCCATGACCTCCCTGCCAATTTGGATACAATAAAGGAACTGGAGGCCCCCGACTGTCCTCGGGTCCAGTATTGGACCACTTTGACCGGATATCCCCAGCCGATGTGGACAGACTCCTCCGAGCTGGAAAGCCCACCACATGTCCTCTCGACCCGTGCCCGTCCTGGCTGATTAGAGCGTGTCCAGACGAGGTGCGGGCCCCCCTGGGGGATATCATCAATCTGTCCCTTGGCACCGGGACATTCCCAGGGGAACTGAAGGAGGCAGTGGTGCGCCCGCTCTTAAAGAAAACATCATTAGATCCCTTAGATCTATCCAATTACCGCCCGGTTTCGAATCTTCCATTCCTGGGTAAGGTGATTGAGAGAGCGGTTGCTGAACAGCTTGGTAGGTTTCTGGATGAAACATCGGCTCTGGATCCATTCCAGTCCGGCTTCCGCGCTGGTCATGGGACTGAGACGGCTCTGGTCGCCCTAACAGATGACCTCCGCAGGCAGCTGGATCGAGGCGGGTCGGGGCTGCTGATTCTTCTAGACCTGTCAGCAGCCTTCGACATGGTCGATCACGAACTCCTGGACCACCGCCTTGCCGACGTGGGGATCCAGGGCACAGTCCTTCAATGGCTGCGCTCGTTTCTCTCCGGTCGGGGACAGAGGGTGGCGCTTGGGGGGGAATTGTCATCCCGCCACTCCTTGGTGTGTGGCGTGCCCCAGGGTGCAATACTCTCCCCAATGCTTTTTAACATCTTTATGCGCCCCCTCGCCCAGCTTGTCCGGAGTTTTGGGCTGGGCTGCCATCAGTATGCTGATGACACCCAACTCTATCTGTTGATGGACGGCCACCCGGACTCTGCCCCAGACACACTGATCAGATGCTTGGAGGCTGTGGCTGGATGGTTACGTGGGAGCCGGCTGAAGTTAAATCCTTCGAAGACAGAGGTCCTCTGGCTGGGACGGGACGACGGGGGGCTGAGGGGGCAACTCCCATCTCTTGCGGGGGTGCAATTAGTGCCAGCACCGTCCGTTAAGAGTTTGGGTGTAATCTTCGATACCTCCCTCTCTATGGAGGCGCAGATTGCAGCTATAACAAAGGCGGCATTCTTTCATCTCCGCCAAGCTAAGCAGTTGGCTCCTTACCTCTCACGCCCCGACCTAGCCACTGTGATCCACGCGACGGTCACCTCCAGACTGGATTATTGTAACTCGCTCTACGTGGGGCCGCCCTTGAGACTGACCCAGAAACTCCAGCGGGTGCAAAATGCTGCAGCGAGACTCCTTACGGGGTCTTCGCTTAGAGATCACATTCATCCGGTGCTATACCAGCTGCACTGGCTCCCGGTGGAGTACAGGATCAGGTTTAAGGTGCTGGTTTTAACCTTCAAAGCCCTATACGGCCTAGGGCCCTCGTACCTACGGGACCGCCTCTCCTGGTATGCCCCACAGAGGAACTTACGATCTTCAAATAAAAACATCTTGAAGGTCCCAAGCCACAGAGAGGTTAGGCTGGCCTCAACTAGAGCCAGGGCTTTTTCGGCTGCGGCTCCAACCTGGTGGAACGCTCTCTCACAAGAAACAAGGGCCCTGCAGGACTTGACATCTTTCCGCAGGGCCTGCAAGACAGAGCTGTTCCACCTGGCCTTTGGTCAGGGCGCAGCCTGACTCCCTCCTCTGGCAATCTTTACAAAACTTTAGTTTATGGTTGCCATCAATTTTGATTTTAATTCATTTTAATCCATTTTTATAATGTTTTATAATGTTGTACTGTTTTAGTGTTGTTAGCCGCCCTGAGCCCGGCTTCGGCTGGGGAGGGCGGGATATAAATAAAATTTATTATTATTATTATTATTATTGTAGAGGAGCCCCGCCAACACATGATGCATGAAGGCTTGGAAACAGTGGGAGCCATTTTGCAAGCCAAACGGCATAACTCTGTATTCGTAGGTGCCCAAAGGCGTAAACATGGCCGTCTTCCACTCGTCGCCCTCCCTCATGCGTATGAGGTTGTACGCCCCTCGCAGATCCAACTTGGTGAAGATGCGACCCTTCCGCACCGTCGCCAGCAGGTCGTCGATCTTGGGCATGGGGAACGCCGTGGGCTTCGTCCTCGAGTTTATGACGCAGTAATCAACTACAAGCCTCTTTTGGGGCGTGTCTTTTTTCTTCACAAAAAACACGGGGCTGCCCCCCACCGCTTTGGATTCTCGGATGAATCCCCGCTTCAAGTTGAGGTCTATGAACTCCCTGAGTTCCTGCAGTTCATCTTCAGACATGGAATACAGTTTTCCAGTCTGCAGCGTCGCCCCCGGCAGGAGGTCAATCTTGCAATCGTATGGTCTGTGGGGGGGGGGTAGTTTGTCCGCCTCCTTCTCGCAGAAGACCTCCAAGAACTCTCTGTATTTGTCGGGTACCGCTTGCAGCATGCCCAAGTGTAACTGTGGTCCATCTTCCGGCCCCTCATCTTCCTGGGTGGGCAGTATGCAGTGTGCTGCGCAGTAGGAGGAGCTGAAAGTCAATTGGCGCTGGTACCATGCCAATGCCGGACTGTGCCGGTCCAGCCAACTCATGCCCAACACTATGGGCGTGTCTGACAGGTGGGTAACATTGAAGCTGATGACTTCGCGGTGGTTTCCAATCCTCATCACCATTGGCGGTGTTTGCTGTAGCACTTGTCCCCCCAGTAGCTCTCTGCCGTCGACTGTCACTACTTTCAGGGGCATCGTGGCAGGCAGGAGCGCTATGCCATGTTGCGTGATGAAATCCACTCCTATAAAGTCTGCATTGCTGCCAGAGTCAATGGTAATAGGCACTTCCATGGTGAGGCCATTGGGAAGCTGGAGCGCTGCGGTGAGCTGCACCACTGGTTTGGGTGGGAGGGGGTCTGTGGGCTGTAAGATCTCTGGGGACTGCTTCACTGACTCGTCTGGCTGGGCCCCAGTGCCTATGATTCCAGCCAGACTCCGTCGTTTCCCTGCTGTGGTACATGCTGCTGAACTGCTTCTGTAATTGTCACTGAGGCTGCAGTGTGCTTGTGCAACCTCTGGGGACACTCTTTCGCCATGTGCTGAGCACTGTCGCAGATGTAACACTTCCTGTTCCCTCTAGGAGGCTTCGTTTTGACTGCTCCCGGCGTTAGGGCTCTGGCTGCTGACTGAGCCTTGGCACCACCTATCTCCATCGGCTCCTCTCCCCCTCCCAGTGGAGGCGTGGATTGAGCGCGCGCTGTGTCCCTGGGAAAGAAAGGAGGTGCTCTTGCTGGCGTGCGTCCCCAACGTCCTTCGTCTTTGCTCCAGGAACGTTCTTCCAGACGCACCCCAATCGTCAGCGCCCTCTGGACCACTTCTTGAGTGCTCTGGGGTCTCTCCCCCCCTTGCAATTTCGTCTTTCACAGCCCCATTCAACCCCTCCCAAAAAAGGTCCCTGACGGCAGCTGAATCTTTCTCCCATCCCAGCGCGTTGACCAATGCAAAATAGCGGGAGTGATATTGCCTCACAGTGGCTCTGCCTTGTTTTAATCCATTTATCTCTTTCCTGGCAACATCCACATCTATCGCTGATAAAAAACAAGCGTCCATCGCCTTAAGGAAGGCTTTTGCATCTTGGAGAGCTGGGTCCTTATCTCGCCACAGATTACGCAGCCACACTTTAGCGTCTCCGTGGAGATGAGTTAGTATGAAACCCACTTTCTCCTGCTCATCTCTAAAGTCCTTCTCCAACAACTCTAGCGCGTACATCACGTCTGCTCTGAAGTTAGGATACTGCTCCAGATTCCCATCGAAATGAGACACGAGGCTGCCTCCTCTCTTTCCCAGCCCAATCCCCTCTGGTCTGGTTCCCGGCACCCCCTGTTTAGTCAACATTTCCAACCTGATTTGCAGATCCTTGCAGGCAGCAGCGGCTTCGTCTTCCCTCTTCCTAGAGGCTAGAATTTCCGCGTTAAGTTGTGCCACTGCGTTTTGCAGGGCTCTTATTAGTTCTTCGGTAGTCATCTTGTCTTGCTTTCGTGAGCTCGCGAAGCACCAATCTTCGCCCCTCGCTGCGTCCACTCACGCTGCGAGGTTTTTAAGGAGACGGGACTTACTGTCAGAGCTGCCTCTAGGTCCCAGCTCACAGAGGACCAACGCCAGGCTGATGTTATGTACAAAAGTCTTTATTGAAGTTTAATTTCCATTTCAAAGCCAGAGCGTGCAGCCCTACGTCTAAACTCTAGATCGGTGAAGTCCCGTCTGAGTCTCCGCCCCTTCCACACCAGTTTAAGATCCTAGCCCTGCTCCACCTCCTGCGCTGCTCTCTTCTCCTCTGGGTCCTCCTGCCCTCTGGGGCATTGCCCTTTCTGGACTCTTCTGACGCTGAGTCGCTTAGCTCCTCCCCCTGCCTCTGGCATGCTTTAGGACCCGGTTCCCAATCCTCACTCTCTGCTGTCCCGCGCTCCTGTACATTTGAACTTGCTTCTCGCGCCAACCCAGTGACCTTTCTCCTAACCGTTACACTACTTCTATCACTGCTTCCCTCTTCCGTGACACTGGCCGGATCTGACCTCCCTTCCGTTGTCCGACTCTCCGAGGGAGGCGTGGTAGGCTCTGCCTCGTCTCCTCTCCCTGGTGGGGAAAGCACTGGCCCCGATGCCTGGGACTCTTCCCGCCCACTCTGCTCTGGTGGGGAAGCTGGTCCTGATTTCCAACTACTGCTCTGGGAGTCCCTGCTGTCCCCTTGCTCCTGGGGCGTTCCCCTTGGGACCCCCCTGCCCCTGGCCACTGGCGCTCCCCTCTGTGAATCTTCCGATTCGCTGGAGAGGCTCATGGAATCCCTCGGACCACTGTCCCCTCCTACGCTCCCTTCGGATTCCTCCCCCTCGCTCTCCATCTCCCATCTTCCCTGTGCCTCAGCGCCTGAGCCCCTGACAGGCTGTCTTTCCAAGAATCCGGCATGGTTCCGTCTTTTAAGATGTTGTTCATGATACTTCTTAATGGGTCAGACAGTAAGTCCTCAATTTTTTTATAATATATTGCCGGTAGGCCATCTGGCCCTGGTGGCTTTCCTATCTTTGCTTCCTTAATTGCTCTTTGAATTTCGTACAATGTAATAGGGGCATTCAACAGTTCTTTTTGATCTTTAGTAAGTTTCGGAAGACAGTTCTGTTCTAAATGTTCTTTAACTTCTTCTGTTGTTTCATTTCCTTCCTTATAGATTTCTCTAAAGAATTCGAGAAATCGTTTCTCTATTTCTTTAGGGTTGTTTATTATTTTGCCTTTGCACTTAACTCTATTTATAAGCCTTTCTGCCTCTCTCTTCTTTAATTGCCATGCTAATAACCAGGCTCAGGTTCTGTTTCAGGCTCCGGCGCTGTATCAACCACTGTTGCAGACTCAGGCTGTGGCACTATGGCTGTAGCTGTGGCTCTGGTTCTGTTTCAGGCTCTGGCACTGTATCAAGCACGGTTTCAGGCTCAGGCTCAGGCTCAGGCTTCTGCTCTTTATTAGGCTTTGTCTCAGTCTTTGGCTCTAGCACTTATTCTAGCTGTATTTCAGGCTCGGCCTGTGTCTCAGCCTTTGTCTCTGTTTCACGCTGTTTCAGGCTCCGACGCTGTTTCAAGCCCTGTATCTGCCTCTGCCTCTGTTTCAGGCTCTGGCACTCTATCAAGCACTGTTTCTGGCTCTGGCTCTCTTTCAGGCTCTGGTTCTGAATTAGGGTTTTGTTCTGGCTCTGGCTGTGTCTCTGGATCTGGCTGTGTCTCTGCTTCAGGCTCCTACGCTGTATCAAGCACTGTATCAGGCTCTGCCTCTCCCTCTGCCCCTGGCTACGTTTAAGCGTCAGGCTCAGTTTCAGACAGTGTCTCTGTTTCAGGATCCAGCACTCTATCAAGCACCATTTCAGACTCAGGCTGTGGATCTCGGCTGTGGCTGTGGATCTCGGCTGTGGCTCTAGGCTCCATCTGTGGCTCTGTCTGTGGCTCTGGCTCTCTTTCAGGGTCTGGTTCTGAATGAAGACCTGGTTCTGACTCTGATTCAGGGTCTCATGATGGCTCTTCCTCTGCCTCTGACCCAGCTATGTTTCAGGGTCTGGCTCTCTTTCAGGCTCTGGTTCTAAATTAGGGCTCTGGTTCTGAATTAGGGCTCTGGCTCTGGCTCTGGCTCTGGCTCAGGCTCAGGCTCAGGCTCAGGCTCAGGCTCAGGCTCAGGCTCAGGCTCAGGCTCAGGCTCAGGCTCAGGCTCCTCCGGCTCCGGCTCCGGCTCCGGCACTGTATAATGTACTGTTGCAGACTCAGGCTGTGGCTCTAGGCTGTGGCTGCAGCTATGTTTTGCGCTGCGGCCCTGTATCAAGCCCTATTTCTGGCTCTGGCTCTGGCTCTGGCTTTCTTTCAGCTCTGGCTCTGAATGAGGCTCTGGCTCTGACTCTGATTCATGGTCTCACTCTGACTCTGATTCAGGGTCTCGCTCTGGCTCTGGCTCTGGCTCTGGCACTCTATCAAGGACTGTTTTAGACTCAGGTTGTGGCTGTGGCTCTGCCTCTGTTTCAGGCTCAGGCTCTGTTTGAGGCTGTGGCTCTGTTTCAGGCTCTGGCACTGTATCAAGTACTGTTGCAGACTCAGGCTGTGGCTCTAGGCTGTGGCTGTGGCTGTTGCTCTGGTTCGGGCTGTGGCTCTTTTTCAGGCTCTGGTTCTGAATGAGGGCTGATTCAGGGTCTGGCTCTGGCTCTGGCTCTGGCACTCTATCAAGGACTGTTTCAGATTTAGGCTGTGGCTGTGGCTCTGCCTCTGTTTCCATTCTTACAATGGAATGTACACAAAACAATAATCCTTTCTATATAAATTTTCCAATACATTCTGAAAACATAATAAATCCTTAATTGTTGTCCACCTCCTTTTAGTTCCTTTATCACTCGAATGCTAGCACGGAGTTAAAACTATGATTGTATTTTTGAACATATCTTGTATAACCATCCCATTTTTCTGCAAATTTTTGCTTTGAGATTCCTCTGAGTTTGCTAGTCAATTGAGCCGTCTCCACCAATTCCTGTAATTTGATTTGCCAATCTGTTATTTTTGGAGCCTCGTAATCTTTCCATCCCTTGGCCACAAGTAGACGAGCTGCTGCGGTTGCATACAAGAATACCTCTCTTAGATTTTTTGGGATCTCTTTATCTAAAATACTTC
This sequence comes from Podarcis erhardii, assembly GCF_964252035.2. Lineage (NCBI taxonomy): Eukaryota > Metazoa > Chordata > Lepidosauria > Squamata > Lacertidae > Podarcis > Podarcis erhardii. The sequence goes on along the minus strand of NC_138506.1, from coordinate 20,002,778 downwards.
ATAGAAATGCCTCCGTTTTTTTCGTAAAAGTTATCCCCATCATCTTTTTTAATTCATCATATATTCCCCCCCCCAAAAAAATCTTAATCTTTTCACACGTCCACCACATGTGGCTCATGTCACCGTTATTTCCTCCACATCTCCAACAAGCATTCGCCAAATTTTTATACATTCTTGATCATCTGGAAGGAGTGAGGTACCACCTATGAGCCATTTTCATCATGTTTGCTCTTATATTATAGGTGGCTGTAAATTTCAAATTTACATTCCATCAGTTTTCCCCATCTTTTAGCATAATTGGACGGCCCACATCTTGGGCCCACTTTATCATTGAAGCCTTAACCTCCTCATCCATTATAAAAGAAGTCTATACATTTTTGCGATTATTTTGGTTTTACTATTCAGTAGTTCTCTTTCAAATCTTGAAGACTCCTTTTCAAAACCTATCTGCTTATCCTGTCTGAACACTTCATTCACCTGGAAGTAATCTAGCCAACTAGAGAAGTGATCTTTTATTTTCTCATAACTTATCAATATTAGTTGACCCTCCTCCTCCCCCCTTAATATTGTGTTATACGTTATCCCGTTCTCTTTGATGTTGTTGCTTTTTTTAACAGCGATTGCTTCTAGTGGAGAGTTCCATCTTGGGGTTTTCTGTTCCAAATATCTTTTGTATTTTCCCCATACCTTATATATAGCATTTCTTATTATATGATTTGAAAAACTCCTATGCGTCTTTATTTTCCCATAATTAAGATAGCCATGCCACCCAAAATGGGTGTCGTGACCTTCTAGATCTAAAATATCCCAATTTTTTAATAAATACCCATCTTTCAACCAGAGAAGACATGAGGCTTCGTAATATAGCTTCAAGTCCGGTAACCCGTAGCCACCTCTTTCTACAGTATCTATTAATATCTTATGCTTTACTCTTGGTGTTTTACCCCTCCACAAAAATTTAGAAATTTGTTTTTGCCACTTGTTGATACTGCTGGTCTTTCCTGTAATTGGAATCGTTTGGAATAGAAAGAGTAGCTTCGGTAAAACTATCATTTTAATTACCGAAATACGGCCCAGGAATGATAAATTTAACCTTGTCCATGTCTCCAACTGTCTTTTGATATCTTTCCAACAATTGGTATAGAGTAATTATCTTCATATAAGTTAATATTCTTTGGTGTTCTCCAAAATCCTAAATACTTGATTTTGGGGTTGATTTTAATGTGTATTATTTGTTCTAATTCTGCTATTTCATCTGGCGACATATTTTTAACTAATAGTTTTGTCTTGTTTAAATTCATTTTGAAACCCGCAACTTTACCGTAGCCATAGATTATTTCCAACGCCTTTCTTAAACTCTGTTTTGGTTGCTCCCTAGTTATAATTAAATCGTCAGCAAATGCCTTCATTTTGTAACTTCTATTTACCAGCATAATTCCTTTTATTTCTTTTTCTTCCCTAATTTGCTTACATAAAACTTCCAATGTTAATATGAAAATTAAGGGGGATAGTGGGCAACCTTGTCTGACCCCTTTACTGATTTCACACTCCTGTGATAAATTTCCATTGATTATGATTTTCGCTTTTTGTTTTGATTATATTGCTTCAATCCCTTTTATATACTGTATACCAAAATCCATATGGTGTAATAGACCTTTCATAAATTTCCAGGATACCCTGTCGAAAGCTTTTTCTGCATCTATAGCCATTAAGACTGCCTTCTTTTCTATTCTTAAGTCTAAATACGCTAATCAGTTTATAATGTTTCTAGTGTTGCTATAAATGTGCCTCCCGGGCAAAAAGCCAGCTTGGTCATTGTGTATCATCATCTGGAAGACTTTCTTTGATCTTTCGGCTAAAATATTTGCATATAATTTATAATCGTAATTTAGAAGTGCGATAGGCCTGTAGTTGTTAATAAGTAGATTGTCCGTTCCCTGTTTTGGAATTAGTGCAATAAGGCTGTCTTTCCAAGAATCCGGCATGGTTCCGTCTTTTAAGATGTTGTTCATGATACTTCTTAATGGGTCAGACAGTAAGTCCTCAATTTTTTTATAATATATTGCCGGTATGCCGTCTGGCCCTGGTGGCTTTCCTATCTTTGCTTCCTTAATTGCTCTTTGAATTTCGTACGATATAATAGGGGCATTCAACAGTTCTTTTTGTTCTTTAGTAAGTTTCGGAAGACCGTTCTGTTCTAAATGTTCTTTAACTTCTTCTGTTGTTTCATTTCCTTCCTTATAGATTTCTCTAAAGAATTCGAGAAATCGTTTCTCTATTTCTTTAGGGTTGTTTATTATTTTGCCTTTGCACTTAACTCTATTTATAAGCCTTTCTGCCTCTCTCTTCTTTAATTGCCATGCTAATAACCAGGCTCAGGTTCTGTTTCAGGCTGTGTCTCTGTTTCAGGCTCCGGCGCTGTATCAACCACTGTTGCAGACTCAGGCTGTGGCACTATGGCTGTAGCTGTGGCTCTGGTTCTGTTTCAGGCTCTGGCACTGTATCAAGCACGGTTTCAGGCTCAGGCTCAGGCTTCTGCTCTTTATTAGGCTTTCTCTCAGTCTTTGGCTCTAGCACTTATTCTAGCTGTATTTCAGGCTCGGCTTGTGTCTTAGCCTTTGTCTCTGTTTCACGCTGTTTCAGGCTCCGACGCTGTTTCAAGCCCTGTATCTGCCTCTGCCTCTGTTTCAGGCTCTGGCACTCCATCAAGCACTGTTTCTGGCTCTGGCTCTCTTTCAGGCTCTGGTTCTGAATTAGGGTTTTGTTCTGGCTCTGGCTGTGTCTCTGTTTGAGGCTGTGTCTCTGTTTCAGGCTCCAGCGCTGTATCAACCACTGTTGCAGACTCAGGCTGTGGCACTATGGCTGTAGCTGTGCCTCTGCCTCTGTTTCAGGCTCTGGCACTCCATCAAGCACTGTTTCTGGCTCTGGCTCTCTTTCAGGCTCTGGTTCTGAATTAGGGTTTTGTTCTGGCTCTGGCTGTGTCTCTGGATCTGGCTGTGTCTCTGCTTCAGGCTCCTACGCTGTATCAAGCACTGTATCAGGCTCTACCTCTCCCTCTGCCCCTGGCTACGTTTAAGCGTCAGGCTCAGTTTCAGAGAGTGTCTCTGTTTCAGGATCCAGCACTCTATCAAGCACTATTTCAGACTCAGGCTGTGGATCTCGGCTGTGGCTGTGGATCTCGGCTGTGGCTCTAGGCTCCGTCTGTGGCTCTGTCTGTGGCTCTGGCTCTCTTTCAGGGTCTGGTTCTGAATGAAGACCTGGTTCTGACTCTGATTCAGGGTCTCATGATGGCTCTTCCTCTGCCTCTGACCCAGCTATGTTTCAGGGTCTGGCTCTCTTTCAGGCTCTGCTTCTGAATTAGGGCTCTGGTTCTGATTTAGGGCTTTGGCTCTGAATTAGGGCTCTGGCTCTGGCTCTGGCTCTGGCTCTGGCTCTGGCTCTGGCTCTGGCTCTGGCTCTGGCTCTGGCTCTGGCTCTGGCTCCTCCGGCTCCTCCGGCTCCTCCGGCTCCTCCGGCTCCGGCTCCCGTATTGTATAAAGTACTGTTGCAGACTCAGGCTGTGGCTCTAGGCTGTGGCTGCAGCGATGTTTTGCGCTGCGGCCCTGTATCAAGCCCTATTTCCGGCTCTGGCTCTGGCTCTGGCTCTGGCTTTCTTTCAGCTCTGGCTCTGAATGAGGCTCTGGATCTGGCTCTGATTCATGGTCTCACTCTGACTCTGATTCAGGGTCTTGCTCTGGCTCTGGCACTCTATCAAGGACTGTTTCAGACTCAGGCTGTGGCTGTGGCTCTCCCTCTGTTTCAGGCTCAGGCTCTGTTTGAGGCTGTGTCTCTGTTTCAGGCTCCGGCGCTGTATCAACCACTGTTGCAGACTCAGGCTGTGGCACTATGGCTGTAGCTGTGCTTCTGGTTCTGTTTCAGGCTCTGGCACTGTATCAAGCACGGTTTCAGGCTCAGGCTCAGGCTCAGGCTTCTGCTCTTTATTAGGCTTTCTCTCAGTCTTTGGCTCTAGCCCTTATTCTAGCTCTATTTCAGGCTCGGCCTTTGTCTCTGTTTCACGCTGTTTCAGGCTCCGACGCTGTTTCAAGCCCTGTATTGCCTCTGCCTCTGTTTCAGGCTCTAGCTCTCTATCAAGCACTGTTTCTGGCTCTGGCTCTCTTTCAGGCTCTGGTTCTGAATTAGGGTTTTGTTCTGGCTCTGGCTGTGTCTCTGGATCTGGCTGTGTCTCTGCTTCAGGCTCCTACGCTGTATCAAGCACTGTATTAGGCTCTGCCTCTCCCTCTGCCCCTGGCTACGTTTAAGCATCAGGCTCAGTTTCAGACAGTGTCTCTGTTTCAGGATCCAGCACTCTATCAAGCACTATTTCAGACTCAGGCTGTGGATCTCGGCTGCGGCTGTGGATCTCGGCTGTGGCTCTAGGCTCCGACTGTGGCTCTGTCTGTGGCTCTGGTTCTCTTTCAGGGTCTGGTTCTGAATGAAGACCTGGTTCTGACTCTGATTCAGGGTCTCATGATGGCTCTTCCTCTGCCTCTGACCCAGCTATGTTTCAGGGTCTGGCTCTCTTTCAGGCTCTGCTTCTGAATTAGGGCTCTGGTTCTGATTTAGGGCTTTGGCTCTGAATTAGGGCTCTGAATTAGGGCTCTGAATTAGGGCTCTGAATTAGGGCTCTGGCTCTGGCTCTGGCTCTGGCTCTGGCTCTGGCTCTGGCTCTGGCTCTGGCTCTGGCTCCGGCTCCGGCTCCGGCTCCGGCTCCGGCTCCGGCTCCGGCTCCGGCTCCGGCTCAGGCTCCGGCTCAGGCTCAGGCTCAGGCTCAGGCTCAGGCTCAGGCTCCGGCTCCGGCTCCGGCTCCGGCTCCGGCTCAGGCTCCGGCTCAGGCTCCGGCTCAGGCTCCGGCTCAGGCTCCGGCTCAGGCTCCGGCTCAGGCTCCGGCTCCGGCTCCGGCTCAGGCTCAGGCTCAGGCTCAGGCTCAGGCTCAGGCTCAGGCTCAGGCTCAGGCTCAGGCTCAGGCTCAGGCTCCGGCTCAGGCTCCGGCTCAGGCTCCGGCTCCGGCTCCTCAGGCTCAGGCTCCGGCTCCGGCTCAGGCTCAGGCTCAGGCTCAGGCTCAGGCTCAGGCTCAGGCTCAGGCTCAGGCTCAGGCTCAGGCTCCGGCTCAGGCTCCGGCTCCGGCTCCGGCTCCGGCTCCGGCTCAGGCTCAGGCTCAGGCTCAGGCTCAGGCTCAGGCTCAGGCTCAGGCTCAGGCTCAGGCTCAGGCTCAGGCTCAGGCTCAGGCTCAGGCTCCGGCTCCGGCTCCGGCTCCGGCTCCGGCTCCGGCTCCGGCTCCGGCTCAGGCTCAGGCTCAGGCTCAGGCTCAGGCTCAGGCTCAGGCTCAGGCTCAGGCTCAGGCTCAGGCTCAGGCTCAGGCTCAGGCTCAGGCTCCGGCTCCGGCTCCGGCTCCGGCTCCGGCTCCGGCTCCGGCTCAGGCTCAGGCTCAGGCTCAGGCTCAGGCTCAGGCTCAGGCTCAGGCTCAGGCTCAGGCTCAGGCTCAGGCTCAGGCTCAGGCTCCGGCTCCGGCTCCGGCTCAGGCTCAGGCTCAGGCTCAGGCTCAGGCTCAGGCTCCGGCTCCGGCTCCGGCTCAGGCTCAGGCTCAGGCTCAGGCTCAGGCTCAGGCTCCGGCTCAGGCTCAGGCTCAGGCTCAGGCTCAGGCTCAGGCTCCGGCTCAGGCTCAGGCTCAGGCTCCGGCTCCGGCTCAGGCTCCGGCTCAGGCTCCGGCTCCGGCTCCGGCTCCGGCTCAGGCTCAGGCTCCGGCTCCGGCTCAGGCTCAGGCTCAGGCTCAGGCTCAGGCTCCGGCTCCGGCTCCGGCTCCGGCTCAGGCTCAGGCTCAGGCTCAGGCTCCGGCTCCGGCTCAGGCTCAGGCTCAGGCTCAGGCTCCGGCTCCGGCTCCGGCTCCGGCTCAGGCTCAGGCTCAGGCTCAGGCTCAGGCTCAGGCTCAGGCTCCGGCTCCGGCTCCGGCTCCGGCTCCGGCTCCGGCTCCGGCTCAGGCTCAGGCTCAGGCTCAGGCTCAGGCTCAGGCTCAGGCTCAGGCTCCGGCTCCGGCTCAGGCTCAGGCTCAGGCTCAGGCTCAGGCTCAGGCTCAGGCTCAGGCTCAGGCTCAGGCTCAGGCTCAGGCTCAGGCTCAGGCTCAGGCTCAGGCTCCGGCTCCGGCTCCGGCTCCGGCTCCGGCTCCGGCTCCGGCTCAGGCTCAGGCTCAGGCTCAGGCTCAGGCTCAGGCTCAGGCTCAGGCTCAGGCTCAGGCTCAGGCTCAGGCTCAGGCTCAGGCTCAGGCTCCGGCTCCGGCTCCGGCTCAGGCTCAGGCTCCGGCTCAGGCTCAGGCTCAGGCTCAGGCTCAGGCTCAGGCTCAGGCTCAGGCTCAGGCTCAGGCTCAGGCTCCGGCTCAGGCTCCGGCTCCGGCTCCGGCTCCGGCTCCGGCTCCGGCTCCGGCTCCGGCTCAGGCTCAGGCTCCGGCTCAGGCTCCGGCTCAGGCTCAGGCTCAGGCTCAGGCTCAGGCTCAGGCTCAGGCTCAGGCTCAGGCTCAGGCTCAGGCTCAGGCTCAGGCTCAGGCTCAGGCTCAGGTGACTACAGGTGAGCCTCCTCCAGGGCCCAGTAACCCTTCGGCCTCTCCTGATCTGCAGAGGCTTAGGGCAGAGAGGCGAAGGGAACTGGTTGCTCCCAGGAGGAGTGCTCGCCTTAAGGCCAGAGGAGGCAGGGCTCCTGGGGGCCGGGACCGCCCCTGGCCTTAGAAGAGGATAAAAGCCCAGTCAGCCCGGCCCCAGGTTGCGGGAGCAACGTCGTTGTTGGCTTTGGACCTTCCTTTGTTCCTGATCCCTGCTCGGCCTCCTGTTCCTGACCATCCGGTGCTCCTGTTCCCTGCTCGGCCTCCTGTTCCTGACCATCCGGTGTTCCTGTACCCTGCTCGGCCTCCTGTTCCAGCGTTCCTGTTCCCCGCCCGGCTCTCCGCCTCGGACCTCGCCCCTCTTCGTGTGGACTCAGACTACGCTCACGGTACCTTTCCCCTGGACCAGCACAGTTTGTTCCAGCCACACCCGCACTCCCCCTTCGTTGGGGTGCGTTCGGGAAGAGCCAGAGGCCATGGCTGACCAGGCGGCTGCGCTGGTGGCTTTGGCCCAGAAGAACCAGGCCTTGACTCACACCTTGCAGCAGCTCAGCGACGCGGTTACGGCACTTCAGCAGCGCTTGGAAGCCCTACCGGCTCCTGGGGCCGACGCCCCGGCTCCTGGCAAGTACCCAGTGGCTTTGCCCGAGAAATTTGATGGAGCCCCGGCCAGCTTTCCCATGTTCCTCGCCCAAGCCAAGCTGTATATTCAGGGGCGAGCCCGGAACTTCCCTGACGACCGCACCAAGGTGCACTTTTTGATTAGTTTGTTAAAGGACCAGGCGGCCAAGTGGGCGTTGCCGCTACTCAGGCAAGACTCCCCCTTGCTGGCAGACTATACGGGGTTTTGCAATCTTTTGGAGGCCGCGTTCGGCAACCCCCAGAAAGGGAGTCAAGCCAACCAGGCGATTCAGCGGTTGAAACAGGGCAAGTCCACGGTGGCCGCATATACCACGGAGTTTCGGCTGTTGGCACAGGACTTGACCTGGAACGACTCGGCATTGCGGGACCAGTATCTCGAAGGGCTTTCGGAGGAGATACTGGACCAGCTGGCCACAATGGAACGCCCCACCACGCTAGACACTCTCATTCAACGGAGTCTACAGATAGACGACCGGCTGGAGGATCGTCGCCAGGCCCGGGGCCGACGACACCTCCAGTTCTCGGCACCAGTTTCTTCCGGCAGCCCCACGGTCACAACTGAGTTATCGGAGGAGCCTCTGCAGTTCGGGGCAGTGCGGCCACGCCTTTCCCCCGCAGAGAAGGTGCGGCGACGGGAAGGGAATCTATGTCTCTACTGTGGCGGAAGTGGACACTACGCTCGGTCCTGCCCTGAGAAACGCCAGCCGCAGGGAAACCGCCAAACCCCAGTAGCTGATGGCCCTAGCTACCGGGGGTCCCAAACAGCGCAGAATGGGCCCGCACCAATGGACTCGCAACATCTTATGGTTCCGGTACGTTTATACCCTCCAGGTGGGCCCTGCATTCTTACCCATGCTTTGGTGGATTCAGGAGCAACCCGTTCTTATATGGACGCTGCTTTTGCTGCCCATCATCAGGTGCCACTTTGGAACAAGCCAGAACCGGTCCAGGTGGAAGCAATTGACGGACGGCTTCTACGTTCAGGAGCCGTTACTCAGGAGACCCAGCCCCTGGTCCTGTGTCTCCAGCAGCACCGGGAGTTGCGAACTTTGGACATTGCCTCTATGGCCCGGTTCCCCCTCATGCTCGGGATGGACTGGCTGGAAGCTCACAACGTTCAGATTGACTGGGTCAAACGGACTGTGCACTTCCCAGACCCATGTTCCCATGCTCAATCCGAGACGCTGGCGGCCGCGCCCACGGAGGAGGCAGCACCCACGCTCCCAGCCGTGTACCAGGACTACCAGGACGTGTTTGAGGAATGGGGGGCAGGCCAGCTGCCGCCGCATCGGCCTTTTGACTGCGGCATAGACCTCCAGCCCGGAGCGCCCTTACCAGTGAGTCGCTTATATTCTCTAACAGAGCCAGAGCGCGAGGCTTTGCAGGACTTCTTGCGCAAGAACCTGGAGCGTGGGTTCGTTAGGCCTTCCACCTCGCCTACCGCGGCACCAGTGCTCTTTGTTAAGAAGAAATGTGGGGAACTCCGCCCTTGCCATGATTACCGAGCCCTGAACAAAATTACCATCCCAGACCGGTACCCCTTGCCCCTTATCTCGGAGTTGCTGGAGCGGGTGCAAGGGGCACAGGTGTTCACCAAGCTGGACCTCCGGGGGGCCTACAACTTGATTCGGATCCGAGCCGGGGATGAGTGGAAGACAGCGTTTGGGACCCGGTACGGGCAGTTCGAATACTTGGTTATGCCTTTCGGTTTGTGCAACGCGCCTGCTGTGTTCCAACGCTACATCAACCACGTGTTCCAGGACTTGTTAGACAAGTACGTGGTGGTGTACTTGGATGACATACTGGTTTACTCCCGTGACCCGGCTCGCCATGAGGGACATGTCCGGACCGTGCTGCAGCGCTTGCGTGAGCACTGTTTGTACGCAAAGCTCAGCAAGTGCGAGTTCCATCAGCGGACTGTGGACTTCCTTGGATACCGGCTCTCTCCAGACTCTCTCCGGACTGTGGACTTCCTTGGATACCGGCTCTCTCCACCACCCCGTTGACCCGGCTACTGCGCCCAAAGACGCCGTTTTCCTGGGACAAGGAGGCAGAGGAGGCGTTTCAGGGGTTGAAGGCCTGTTTCCAGAGGGCGCCAATCTTACAACATCCTGACCCCTCTCGACCCTTTGTGGTGGAGACCGATGCCTCCAGTACGGCTCTCGGTGCCGTCTTGTCTCAACAGAATGGACCTGAAGCGCCACTCTTACCCTGTGCCTTCTATTCCCGCCAGCTCCTACCAGCGGAGCGTAACTATACTGTGTGGGAGCGGGAACTACTGGCCATCAAGGTGGCCTTTGAGGTCTGGCGCCACCATCTTGAGGGGGCACGACATCCGGTGGAGGTGAGAACCGACCACCGGAACCTGGAGTACCTCCAGACCACCCGCAAGCTGAACCAAAGACAGATCCGGTGGGCGTTGTTCTTTTCCCGGTTCCAGTTCCGGATCCGCTACATCCCTAGCTCTCAGAACCAGAAGGCGGATGCCCTGTCCCGGAAACCTGAAGACAACGCAGACACGGTACAGCAAGCAGAACCCACCACGATCCTACCTCCAGCTGCATTCCTGGCCACCCAGGAGGCGGAGCCACCCCGGGCTACTTCAGCCATTGCCAGTTCCACCGCGCCCTTGGCACACGGTTTCGTTGGACTTTGTAGTGGACTTACCCCCGTCTCGTGGCTGTACCTGCCTCCTAGTTTTCTCCGACCATTTCACCAAGATGGTGCACTGCGCCCCCTGCCCATCTATACCCACAGCCAAGGAAACCGCTCAGCTGTACCTTCAGCATGTCTTCCGCCTGCATGGCCTACCTGAGCGCGTGGTGTCCGACCGGGGCGTTCAATTCACATCCCGGTTCTGGCGAGCATTACACCAGATCCTCGGGACAGAGGTCTGCCTCTCGTCAGCCTACCACCCACAGACCGATGGCCAGACGGAACGGGCGAACGCGGTGCTGGAGCAGTACCTCCGGTGTTACTGCAGCTACCAGCAGGATGACTGGGTCGACCACCTGGCATTGGCGGAGTTCGCCTACAACAACGCGGTGAATGCGTCCACCCAGCAGACCCCGTTCCAGGCCAGTTACGGTTATCATCCACGGCTGTTTCCAGATGTGCTGCCGGCATCCGCGGTCCCGGCGGTGACGGAGTGGCTTCAAGAGCTCCAGTCCCAGCAACAGCTTTTGGTGGAGCAACTGCACCAGGCCAAGGAAGCGTACAAAGCCCAGGCCGACCGCCACCGCCAGGTGGGGCCGGAACTTCGCGTCGGTGACCTGGTTTGGCTCTCCACTCGCCACCTCCACCCCTCTCGACCTTCGCGGAAGTTGGACGCCCGATTCACCGGCCCGTTCCCTATCGTGGACCAAGTCTCTCCTGTGGCATTCCGTCTCCGGTTACCCGCAACCCTGAAGGTTCACCCGGTCTTCCACAGGTCCCTTCTGACCTGTGTGGTGTAGTGGTTAAGAGCGGTAGTCTCCTAATCTGGGGAACCGGGTTCGCGTCTCCGCTCCTCCACATGCAGCTGCTGGGTGACCTTGGGCCAGTCACACTTCTGTGAAGTCTCTCAGCCCCACTCACCTCACAGAGTGTTTGTTGTGGGGGAGGAAGGGAAAGGAGAATGTTAGCCGCTTTGAGACTCCTTAAAGGGAGTGAAAGGCGGGATATCAAATCCAAACTCTTCTTCTTCTTCTTCTTCTGAGTCCGGTGGCCCCACCCGACGAGTTCCACCTGAACCGTCCCCGACCGCAGCCAGTGTTGGTTCAGGGAGAGCCTGAGTACGAGGTGGAACGCATCCTGGACTCCCGATACCGCCGGGGAAAGCTGCAGTATCTCATTGACTGGAAGGGGTACGGACCGGAGGACCGTTCCTGGGAACCAGCGGCCAACGTCCACGCACCTGCCTGCCTCCGAGAGTTCCATGCGACGTACCCCGGCAAGCCGGGTCCGGACCCTCGGTTGAGGGGGGGGCTGGGAGGGGGGATGGTGTGATGGCCTGGGATTCCGATTCAGAGGATGAACCAGAGGAATCCCAGCCTGCACAGGAGTCCCCGCCTCCAGGGCCGGCTGAACTGGGGCAAGGCCTAGATGCTGAAGAGCCTGCACCTGTGGCAGAGCACCAGGAGCTGGCCCCAGGTGAAACCCTTCAGGCCCCAGAGGGGCTTGAGGACTCAGTGGCTACAGGTGAGCCTCCTCCAGGGCCCAGTAACCCTTCGGCCTCTCCTGATCTGCAGAGGCTTAGGGCAGAGAGGCGAAGGGAACTGGTTGCTCCCAGGAGGAGTGCTCGCCTTAAGGCCAGAGGAGGCGGGGCTCCTGGGGGCCGGGATCGCCCCTGGCCTTAGAAGAGGATAAAAGCCCAGTCAGCCCGGTCCCAGGTTGCGGGAGCAACGTCGTTGTTGGCTTTGGACCTTCCTGTGTTCCTGATCCCTGCTCGGCCTCCTGTTCCTGACCATCCGGTGCTCCTGTTCCCTGCTCGGCCTCCTGTTCCTGACCATCCGGTGCTCCTGTTCCCTGCTCGGCCTCCTGTTCCTGACCATCCGGTGTTCCTGTTCCCTGCTCGGCCTCCTGTTCCAGCGTTCCTGTTCCCCGCTCGGCTCTCCGCCTCGGACCTCGCCCCTCTTCGTGTGGACTCAGACTATGCTCACGGTACCTTTCCCCCGGGTCCAGCACACACAGAATTATTTTTTAAGAGTTCTTTTAGATTTACCCAAAGATGTGCAAGCTGCCATGGTCAGGTTGGAAACTCGCATGTTGAGCATAGAAATCCAAACAGATAAAGAATCCTTTGTTACTGGTTTAGAGTTCAACAGATGGACAACACTAGGCTACCAAAAAAATGCCTGATTGAGCTCTCAAACGGATCCTTAAAACGGATTTAAGGACCAGGCAACACCCGACATACGGAAAGCATTAAATTCGCACCTAGGGTATGACGGGAAAACAACGAATGAGATTCTTTCTATCACAAAGTCCATTTTCAACTTGAGGGATGAAAGGAAGCGAAAAGATCCAAAGCCTGATTCCCCAAGGGTACTAGCTTATGCAAGTGGACTCCCTTCCAAAGACAAGCCAAGAGGAAAAGGGCACAAGCACCCTGGAGGCCCCCTCTGCTATCACTGCAATGAGCCGGGGCACATGAAAAGAAACTGCCCCCTCCTTACCCGCACACGAGATCAGGGAATTAGGGAACGGACTATAGGGAGTACAAACCCTTTAAATCAGAATACAGTGAACCAACCTACCCCAGACTCAATGATCCCACCACCCAGTATGGATCTTCCCATTTTCAAAGTCAAGCACCACCTGCAAGGGGATCTACCCCAACCCCTACGGGACCCCCTCCTCTGCCACGACCAAGGAACGCACCTAACCATACCAATAACCCTTTCAATCACGCTAACCAACCAACCAACACACCCCATGAGATGGTGATGGAAGAGTATCATGAATATTGACAATCAGAAGCAGATCCCGCCTCTTTTTCCTTTCTTTGCCCAGTCTTACAACTATCCTCCTCTGACCCCATCTGCACTATGCAAATCGATGGACAATCTTATGACTGCCTCCTTGACACTGGGGCCACTTACTCCACCCTTACCAATAGCCACTTGGCCCCGGGGGAAGAAACTAGGACCGTGATGGGACTCGACAGAATCCCCCGGAACTGCCCCCTTTCCAAACCTGCAAAAGTCTCAGTTGGACCTCTATCGGTCAAACATGCCTTCTTACTAACCTCTAGTCCCGTCAACCTCTTGGGGAGGGATCTGCTCTGCAAACTGAACGCTACGATCCAATGTGGCCAGGAAGGAATTTATTTGCACATGCCAAATGACTCCATTTTCAATTTCCAAGGGGTTCTTCGGGAAGCTAACAGCAAAGCCATTGATCTTCCTCCCGAACTTCTCAATAGTGTTCCCCCTTGGCTATGGGGAACCGAATCAACATCTGTTGGACTCCTAAAGTCTGCAACCCCAGTAAAAGAAAACTATAGGAAAGACCTACCATTTCCTTGCACCGAGCAATACCCCCTACCCCCAGAAGCAATAGAGGGACTCACTCCAATGATTGACGAGTTCCTAAAGATGGGAGTTCTAGTTCCTTGTGCCTCTCCATGTAACACCCCTCTCCTTCCTGTCAAGAAGCCCAACACAAACCCCGTCAAATGGCGCTTGGTGCAAGACCTCAGACTCGTCAATTCTTTCGTTATTCCCAGACACGCTGTAGTCGCTAACCCCCCCCCCACCTTTTGAGCACCATTCCGGAGGGAACTGTAGTTTACTCCGTCATCGACTTATGTTCTGCCTTCTTTAGTATCCCCGTGGACCCAGAGAGCCAATTCCTCTTTGCTTTCACCTGGCAAACCGGTCAACTAACATGGACCCGGTTGCCTCAAGGATATGTAGAATCTCCGGCAATCTTCTCTTCCATATTATTCGGGTAAACAAAACCTGTGTCCAGTCAGGCTTCCCTGCGTTGGCTCTGTTGGGAGCTGACCTGGCAGGTGAGCAGAGTAGCAGCGGTCCTGCGTCCGTGTGAGATAAGGGATAAATCAAGTCCAAAGACAGTTCGGTTCTTATCTCTAGAAGCGTTTATTTATCTCTAGAAGCGTGTGTTGTCAATGGCCTTCCTCACATATGACCACCCAACATGCCCAAATCTCCTGTGCCACAAGTGCACACAATTATCGTGTGGTGGGACATTTGCACACTGCACTTGGGCATCTTTAATGGACTCTCCACTAGCCCCATTTTCCACCAGTCCCATTTTCAATAGGCATCTGCACCAGAAAGAGCCTGTCTTTTTTCTCAACACTGTAGATCTTCTTCCCATTCCTGTAGAAGTCAAATCAAATCAAATTTTATTAAACGGTCACAGACCAGATTAACTCGTACAGCTAGTCAGCAAAAGATAACACCGGAAAAACAAAGGACAATTTCAAAACAGATTGGGCCATAACAGCAATTTAAAATTAGACAGCATAAATAAAATTAAGTATTTGCCTTCGCCTGCATATTGACATTGGAAAGCTCTTGTTTCCTGCGCCTAATAGCGGCTACACAGAATTTGGCAACATTGATCGTAATTTCAGGGACCTTATCTTCTACCAAGGCTTTCATACATAGGAGTTCTGGTTCATTTTTAAGCTTTTGTAGAACTGGGGCAATAAAGGTCAGGCGTAGGTCCTTGTAATAACTACAGTACAGCAATACATGCAGACTTGTTTCCACTTCCGATGAGCCACATGGGCAAACACGTGACTCATATGGTTTGCCCTCATATCTGCCTAGCAACAGGGCAGAGGGCAGAACGTTAAATCTGGCCTCCATAGGCGCAAAATTTTTAAAACTGCAGACCTGGGATCCATAAGTGAGTTGTGGGAGTATTTTTGCAGCAAAAACCTGGGAGGCCGCCGGAACGTATTTTCCCCCTTTCCCATGAAAGAATCTTGTAAGGGCTTTATTGGCCCTTCCTGCGTTGGCAATGGCGTTTTTCATCTGTTGGTGTCACGAGACCCTTTCCTGAAAAGTTATTCCCAGGTATTTGAAAGTTGCTACCTGGTCAATAGGTTGACCATTAATTCTCCATTTGTGTTTCCTTCTTTTTTTTGAGAACACCATAATTTTAGATTTGCTGTAATTTATTGTTACTTGTTCCGCTTGACAATAGCCAGCAAGTGATCTCAAAAGCTTCCTCAAGCCAACGCAGGAAAAGGAGAGTAGGACTGCGTCGTCCGCATACAGAAGCACCGGAAGGGGCATACCTGCCAGTTTGGGAGGGTGGGCATTTTCTTTCGCCATATTTACTGCTAGAGAGTTGATATAAAAATTAAATAGCGTTGGCGCGAGGACACATCCTTGTTTAACCCCATAGTGCGTTTGAATTTCTTTAGTTATTTTTTTTTTTTTTAAATAATTTTTATTGGGTTTTTACATTTTATAACAACAGACACACACACAAAGACAAAGACAAACAAACACACAAATACAATTACATACCCTAAGTTTCTTTACCCACTTTCATTGACTTCCCCCCACCCCCTCCTCTTACATCCCAATTCCAAAATTAATTCAGCAAGTTCTTACCTAACCTCTTAAAGATATTCACATTGCTTTTAAAAATTAAAATCTTTTGTTTATCTATATTCAACTATCCAATTCTCTTATAATCATTAATTTCTTTTTTTTTTTAAGGTCGATCTAACTTCCCCTTCACAAATTTTCCCTTTATTATATTAATTATAGGTCACATTGACCAAGTAAAACAAAACATAACATTTTATAATTCTATTCTCTCCCCCCCCTGCCCCGGTTTCTGTCCCTTCCTAGACAAATGTCCAGAAAACAAACAAAAAATATTTCTAGCCCGGATTCCTCACGTCCGAGGCGTCTGATTCTCTGTCAGTCCCTCTCTGCCAGCTATATTGGTAGTCCTCTTTGATGGTCCTAAGACCCCGAAGGAGTTCAGTCAGAGTCAGGTCATATTTTCTTTCATTCAGAATGTTGAAGAGTGTTTGCTGCGAAAGACCATCTAGTTTTCCATACTCAAGAGAAAAGTCCCAATCATATTGCTTTGTTCTTTCTAGTTTTAATATTCCAAGTACTCCAGGGGCTTCTCTCTTCTTCTTTCTCATCTTTCGCAGGTCTGTAATCCAGAGGTCTTCTTGCTCATACTCTAACGCTGCAGATTCCTGGTTGATATTTTCCACTTGTAGTGTCTGAACTCCTTCTTTTTTCTCTGTCAATTCCAAAGGCATCTCTTCCTGCTCAGCTGCAGAATTTTTATCGTACATCTCCTTTGTGCATTCAGCAGAGTTGTTTGTTTCAGGATTCAAGGTCATAAAAACTTTACTCAGAGCCATACTCTGCTCCTGCAGGATTCCCACGAGAAAGAACATTTTTTCTATCTCCGCCAGTAATTTTCCCTCTGCAGCCATTGTAATGTCACTAATTCCCCCTAGGGGGCTTTCAGTTATTTAGTAGTCCTTTTCCAATAATCTGTTACTTTGTTATTATCAATACTTTGTTTCCAATCGCCTCAGTCCAAATGTATCAGCTTTAATTCCAAGAGTTATTAAATAGCAAAATTCTTTACTTTGTCCGCCCGTTTGACAGCTTCTTTGACAGCTGTCAAACTCCTTTCACTTCTTCCTCCGGGACCCAAATAGGACACTCCCGGGTTTTTTTGGGGGGGATACACACAAAGTTCCAAATTCCCTTTCTCTCCAGCACAAAAATCTTGTTCTATCAAATTTGTGAGAAACTTTTAAATCATCAAAACAGTATTCATTCCGCCTTAATTCTCCGTTCCTTGCTTTGAAACGTCTATAAGTAGAGGGGGTGCGGACTTCCCTTTAACACATCCCCCGATCGTGCCGAATTCACAGGATAAAATTTTTAAAGTCCAAATTCCACTACTCACGGGTCCTTTGTTATCCAGTCCAAATTTTGGGAAGAAAGTCAGCGCTCTCCGGCCATGGCTTGCGGCTTCGCTCTACTGAGGTAGCGGTCTACTCTCAGCACCACGCCACTCTCCGTACCCTCTCCGCAGCCTTTAAAAAGGCTCTTCGTGGGTCGGGGAGGGCGCTTAAGGTGCCCACCGAGTCACCAAGTCCGCAGGCTTCCGCGCCTGCGGTTTCTGAGGGTCCCCGTGTCGCCGGCACGGCAAGACCCGTCCTCAGCAGAGCCGATTCCCTCCGGAGCTCGGAGGGAATCCGCCATTAGCCGTTCGCGCTAACCCGGAAGTCTCTCTCTCTCTGAATGAATTTCTTTAGTTAGATGGCCTGACCGATCGCATCTTACCCTCACCCTGGTGTTTTCGTATAGACCACGGATAAGGCGTAATAAGCGTTTATCTATGTTTGTAGCGCCAAGCTTTTCCCAGAGTCTGTCCCTTGGTATTAGATCAAAAGCCGATTTAAAATCGACAAAAGCTGCATATAAAGACCCCCCTTTTCTAGAGTATTTGTCTGCCAGGTGTTGAAGGATAAGGGCCTGGTCTATAGTTGAACGCTTTGCTCTAAAACCAGCTTGAGCTTCTGATAGAATATGCTCTCTTTCCATCCACTCCACCAATTTATCACATAAATGAGCAGCGTACAGTTTGCTTATAATGCTTAATAGACTGATTGGTCTATAGTTAGCTGGCTCAGTTCTGTTTCCTTTCTTGAATATTGGAATGATGATGGCTAAACCCCAGTCCTCGGGGATAATAGCCGCTTGATTTATACTAGTGAACAAGGCGGCTAGCACAGGGGCCCACCATTCAACATTTGCCTTAAGAATTTCTGGTGGGATGTTGTCAGCACCCGGGGCTTTCCCTGATTTAAGAGATTGAATAAGGCCAGTAATTTCTTCTGTGGTTACAGGGGGCCATTCCTTGCCAAATTCGCTTGAAGCAGGAAGCAGAACTGGGGCGAGTTGATTTGATGAATATAATGAGTGGAAATAGGCCTCCCATGCTCCAGCGGGTATAGAGTATTCGATTTCAATCAGGGAGTCTCTCCAGCTTTTTGCAATTGTTTTCCAAAACGTGGCAGAATCTTTCTTTTGGGAGGCCTCCACTAGGCACTGCCATTCCTTCCTTTGTGCCTGGAGCTTTTTCTTGTTAATCAAAGCTTTATAACTGCGTTTTAACTCAAACCAGTCTAATGGTAGCGAAGGTAGGTTCGCTGCTCTATAGTTCCTGTACTTATCCAGCAGGAGGCGTTTCATAGCCATGCATTCTTGGTCAAACCAAGGTTTGGATTTATTAGAGTGTAGAGATTGCCGTGGCGTTTTTTTGTTGGTCAGATAAGGTTGTAGGGACGAAATCAGTTCCCGGAACATGTCTAATCTAGCCTCAGGAGTTGGGGAATTAACGAGGTTCTCCTTTCTAGCAAGAAAAGTATCTGAGTGAAGTCTTTCCGATATTTCATCACTCAATTTGCTGGACCATTTAATACGCGAGTATCTTAGCTCCATGTTTTCGAAACATGGGGCTACAAGTTTATCAGAGCAAAATAAATCTTTTCTTATATCCAGTATTAAACAGAGTGGTAGATGGTCGCTGTCAACCCTCTCCACCACTTTGTATTCCCGTGCTCTGCTCAAGAGGTTAGATGATACCAGGACGTAATTGATAGTGGAGGCTCCCATGTTGGATATAAATGTAAATTCCCCACTGGGTTCTCTGTCGACACGACCATTTAATACAGTCAGATCCAGATTGTTGGAAAAACGTAGAAGACATAGGCCTTCATAGTTGCAGCCCTTGTCTTTTGAGAGCCTAGGGGGAATAAAATGGGCTTCTTCAGAAATGGGAGGTACGTCATGGAAATGAGCATATAACGCTTCGTCTGATTGGCCAATTCTGGCATTTAAATCCCCAGCCAGCAGCACTGCCGCTGCAGGAATTTGATTCATTAGCTCATCGACATATGATTCTAGCCTATGCCAGATGTTTTTGATAAGCTGCTTGCCTCTTTGGGGAGGGGCATATATATTAATCAATAGAAGTGTGCAATATCTGCATTTCATTAATAATGCCATGGCCACACTGCTCAGAGGCTCCAGCTCGACGAAAGATGCTCTCAACCTTGTGGATATTAGTATGCCTAGCCCACCCTTAACTCGTCCCCCTTTGTTGCTTGGTGAACCTGCAAGCGAAAATGAGGCAAAACCATTTACATCTAAACCCCCTGTTAGCCATGTCTCTTGCAGGAAAACTATATCATGATCTTGAATAAAATTGACAAATGATTGGTCAGTCGCCTTGTTGAGCCAACCAGCAATGTTCCATGATAAAAATTTAAGATTGGCTTTATCACAGTCAAGTCTTTGTCAATTATTAACTAACGTACTTTTAGGGTTTGTCGCTTTGTGTATCGGTCGCCTATCGTCTTTGTATGGCGGGCTATCCAGCCGCTCTATGATTTCAATAGGTGGATGCAAAGTGCTCACGTTTGTGAACACCAGATCTTTATTATGCATAAATTCCTTCTGTGGATATTCTGTTTTTTTTTTATATAATAATTTTTATTCAAATTTTTAAAACACATAATTAAAAAACAAAAACATCACAAAATACAAACAAACATAAACAACTCAAACATAAATAAATTCATAATCTTATTTTCTTGTAACTTCTTTCAATCGACTTCCCCTTACCTCCCTTTCGCTGCATCCTTATTTTAAAATTTTTTAGCAACCCTTTAGTCAATTTATCCATTTAGTTCCCTTCATTAAATTCCCATAAATTTGTTAATTACAGCTGTAGTTCTCTGCTTCTTACCCCTTGACATCTTAACACTCCTCAATTTTACAACAGTTTTTAAGATATATTTTAAATTTCTTCCAGTCTTCTTCCACTGCCTCTTTCCCCTGGTCACGAATTCTGCCGGTCATCTCTGCCAGTCCCATGTAGTCAATCACCTTTATCTGCCATTCTTCAAGAGTAGGTAGTTCTTGCATCTTCCAATACTTTGCCAGAAGAATTCTTGCTGCAGTAGTAGCATACATAAAGAAAGTCCTATCCTTCTTTGGCACCAATTGGCCAACCATGCCCAGGAGAAAAGCCTCTGGTTTCTTAGTAAATGTCCATTTAAGGACTTTCTTAATTTCATTATAGATCATTTCCCAGAATGCTTTCACCCTCGGGCAGGTCCACCATAGGTGATAAAAGGTACCTTCATTCTCATTACATTTCCAACATTTATTATTGGGCAAATGGTAAATTTTTGCAAGCTTGACTGGGGTCATGTACCACCTGTAAATCATTTTCATTATATTTTCTTTTATGGCATTACATGCCGTAAACTTAACACCAGTGGTCCACAACTGTTCCCAGTCAGCAAACATAATGTCATGACCGATATCCTGTGCCCATTTAATCATAGCTGATTTCACCGTTTCCTCCTGTGTATTCCATTTAAGCAGCAAATTATACATTCTTGACAGATTCTTAGTATTGGGTTCTAACAGTTCCGTTTCTAACTTTGACCTCTCCTTCTGAAATCCTATTTTCCTGTCCTCTTTAAAAGTCTCATTTATCTGATAGTAATGCAGCCAATCTCGAACTTTGGACTTTAGTTTTTCGTAACTCTGAAGCTTTACCCTTTCACCTTCATATTCTAAGATTTCACAATATTTTGGCCATTTAGAATCCATATTAAGTTTTTTCACCCCCTTGGCTTCCATTGGTGACAACCACCTGGGAGTTTTAGTTTCCAGTAGATCTTTGTATCTGCTCCAAACATTATATAATGCTTTTCTAACAGTATGATTTTTAAAACCTTTGTACACCATTGCCTTGTTATACCATAAGTATGCATGCCAACCAAAACAATTATCATATCCTTCCAAATCTAAGATGTCTGTGTTCTCAAGAAGTAGCCAGTCTTTCAGCCAGCAGAAAGCTGCTGCTTCGTAGTATAATCTTAAGTCCGGCAGGGCAAATCCCCCTCTATCCTTTGCATCAGTTAAAATCTTAAACTTAATTCTGGGCTTTTTGCCCTGCCAGACAAATTTTGATATATCTTTCTGCCACCTCTTGAAACAATCCATCTTGTCCAGAATTTGTAAGTTCTGAAACAAAAAAAGCATTCTAGGCAATACATTCATCTTAATAGTAGCAATTCGACCTAACAAGGACAATTTCAACCTTGACCATGTTTCTAAATCTTTCTTTACTTCTGACCAACATTTTTCATAATTGTCTTTAAATAAATTCAGATTCTTAGATGTTAAATTTACCCCCAGGTATTTCACTTTTTTCATTATTTCCAAACCTGTTTCACTCTGAAACCTCTCTCTTTCTTCCATTGTTAAATTTTTCTCCAAAACCTTTGTTTTCTGTTTATTCAATTTAAATCCTGCTACTTGACCAAATATTTCAATTAATTCCAACACTCTTTTGGTACTAATGTCTGGCTGTTGTAAAGTCAAAACTAGGTCATCTGCAAATGCTCTTAGTTTATAATGTCTAGCTCCGACCCTTCTGTGGATATTCTGTTGCGGCCTGATTTTGGCCCAATTCTGTATCATCTAGGTATCTCATTTTGTCCCATACGTCTGGTGGGGTCACCTTAGGGATATTTCTCTTTCGGGGGGGTGATGGAATGCTCTCCTTGGAGGGTGGCACATTCTCTCTTGGTGGAAAGTTAAACTCCGCTTTAATCTGAAGGTTACATGTTGTGGTCTTTTTTTTTTTTTTGGTCCCCCTTAATAACCTCATTGCCTGAAGCTCTCTCGGCCAGCTTATCTCTTAGCTTGTCTAGTCTTCCCAAGATGTCAGTTTGTATTAATGGTGGGAACATCCAGAATTGGTCAATTAGGATATTTTCTTCCATAGTAAAGGAATCCTCACCTTTGCTCACAAGGCATTGTGGATTCTGTTTGTCAGGCCAGAATTTTGAGAGTTGTTTCCCCTTTCTAGGATTTGCCTGCTTAGTTTTCAAAAGGGGGCCCAAAGGAGCCTTATTTTCAAAGAGCCTAAGTATTGTTATCCATGCTTTTAAAAAGGCAGGTCTTGACCTAAAAATAAACTTGGCCAGGTTCTGATCCCTAAAAGTGGTCAGTGCTCTCACTGAGTGACCATCATAATGTAGATATTCCACCGAAGTGATATCATTAGTCTTAACCATTCCTGGCAGTATGTCATTTGGGCTAGATACAAAGTTCATTATTCGCTGTTTCCCTGTAAGGAAGCCCTTAGGCTTCGGGAAGTTCGTGAGTACCAATTTTGGGGGGTTTAGGATCAAATTCCAATCTCTTTCCTGACTAAAGGCTTGCCAGGTCTGAAGGGGGGTATCATCTCTACTGAATGCTTCCTCTTCCCCGCTGTTCGATTTGCTAAATGTTTTATTGCCTTCATAGGTAGAGGCCTCTACTTCCGCAGCATCAGGTTTGTTAAATAGTTGGTTATCCAGGGACTGAATTGTTACTTCTGCCTTCTCACTTGCTACTGGAGTCAGCCTTGGCGAGTCCTCCGTAGCTGGTTGCTGTGTAACTATCTTTGTTTCTCTCTTTTTACCCTTCTTTTTACTGCCTCGTGTGGTCGATTTATTTGGGGCCGAGGGAAGAAGTTTAAACAGTTTCTGCCAATGTATGTTTCGATTACTGCGGGTATACTTGGCTTTCCTTGTTGCTTTGATATTTTTACTTTTCTTCACTTTTACCCCTGGGTTATGTCTTTGCAGATTCTTATTTATTACTGGTTTGTTCGTCCCCACTAGCTCAACTGTTTTATGTTCTTGGGGCATATCACTTAATTTTATCTCTTTTAATTGAGGTGTGAAGTTTTCTACTAACGTCAGCAGTAGCCCATTTGTTATTGTTAGATAGTTTTTTATGTTGGCTAGATCAGTACTTATTGCTAAGGAATAATCCAAAGGGCGGCCGTCACTCAATTCTGTTTGAGAGTATTTTGAAATAGGTATCTGGTTTTGATGGGTTGATGTAATTTCTTCCGTGGGCAACTGTTCCTTAGTAATAGAGGCATTCCTGTAGAAGGAACACAAATTGTTAGAAAACAGAACATCGAAACCATCAGCAGTAAGTGATGACACGCTTAGAAGAGAATGTGCAAGCTCTGGGACTACAAAAGCTTGCACAGCGTGATCTATAAAAGAACAATATAAAAACCCAGTTTCAGTCAATGGTCTCTGAGACCCATCTGCTAATGTGACATAGCGTCCAGTTTTAACTGTCTTGCAGTCTCTCAGGAGCTCTCGAGACTTCACGAGGCAATGCAACGCTCCCGAATCGATTACGAGAGATAAAACATCTCTCTGGCTGTTTTCCAAAGTTGCCATGGCGTTGCTTGCACCCCCACCGGTTGCCATGGCAGTGTCCTTCCTGGTTGCCATGGTTGCTGCAAGGCCGCTGCTGGTGTTCTCACACTTCGCTGTCTGAGAACCGCCGCTTATCTGCCTTAGCAGGTGGCTGACCTTGCATTCCAGAGCCTCTGCAGAACAATGCCCTTCGCTGTTGGACTTCGCCTCAGAGCACAAACAACTCTTGGAGACTTTGGCTTTCTCAGAGCTCTTGGATCAGCTTGCACCCCCACTCCTGGGTGCCCAGCTGCCTGAGGAACAGACTGCAACTGCCTTCCTCTTCCCAGCTCCCAGCCTCTCTCCAGCACACAGTCCATCACACAGATGTGTTGAAGCATAGAAACAGCTTCCAGGAACAGTCCCTGCTCCCTCTGGGCATTCTCCAGCCCCCTCTGGTCCGGCTCCCACTGCGGCCTGACATGCCGTCTTCAGTGCCTGCCACGCGACCCAGGGCTTCTTCCCTTGGAGCTTTGGCAACAGCCAAGCATCAGCGCTGGCCCTTAAAATGGCTTTGCTCTCTCTCCAGAGCATCAGCCACGTCTGCTTCACAGGCTTCCACTGCACCATTCAGTCTTTCGAAAGGGATATTATAGCTCTCATGGCCCTGCTGTGCCTGGGCAGCAGCCATCTTCCACCCACCGGGGCTTTCAGCGTACTCACACGATTGCCAGCAAGCTGGACCTCCGAAGCAGCCGTCTTCCTTGGCCTTTGGCTCCGCTCTCCAGCATTCCTCACTGCCCTTCCTGGCAGGAGCTCTCAGCAACGCAACGCTGGCAGTCTTCCTCCCTTCTCACACTTGTCAGGAAACGCGTACCCCCCCCATAACCTATTCGGGTAAACAAAACCTGCGTCTAGTCAGGCTTCCCTGCGTTGGCTCTGTTGGGAGCTGACCTGGCAGGTGAGCAGAGTAGCAGCGGTCCTGCGTCCGTGTGAGATAAGGGATAAATCAAGTCCAAAGACAGTTCGGTTCTTATCTCTAGAAGCGTTTATTTACAAAGCAGTAAATCCATCAGAAACCTCCAACATGTTCCGTGCTCCAAAAGCACACAACGCAGCCTGCAGCCTGAGCTGCGTCTCAGAAAGAAGCGAAAGCAAGTCTGCACAGTGGCACAGACTGTGACGCACTTCTCTGCCTTAAGCTCCTCCCAGATACAGGACACCACGGAGTTTTAACCCTGTCAGTTCCAAACTCCACTGGGGTCTGCAACCCCAGTAAAAGTAAAGTATAGGAAAGACCTACCGTTTCCTTGCACCAAGCAATACCCCCTACCCCCAGAAGCAATAGAGGGACTCACTCCAATGATTGACGAGTTCCTAAAGATGGGAGTTCTAGTTCCTTGTGCCTCTCCATGTAACACCCCTCTCCTTCCTGTCAAGAAGCCCAACACAAACCCCGTCAAATGGCGCTTGGTGCAAGACCTCAGACTCGTCAATTCTTTCGTTATTCCCAGACACGCTGTAGTCGCTAACCCCCACCACCTTTTGAGCACCATTCCAGAGGGAACTGTAGTTTACACCGTCATCGACTTATGTTCTGCCTTCTTTAGTATCCCCGTGGACCCAGAGAGCCAATTCCTCTTTGCTTTCACCTGGCAAACCGGTCAACTAACATGGACCCGGTTGCCTCAAGGATATGTAGAATCTCCGGCAATCTTCTCTTCCATATTACATCAAGACCTATTAGATGTGGCCCTTCCGGGAGGCTCCGCCCTCAGGCTTTACGTTGATGATATCTTGCTTTGTGGGCGGGATTTAGAATCCTGCAGATCAGACACTATAGCTCTCCTGACGATACTGGCACATAAGGGACACAAAGTATCCCCCAAAAAGATACAGTACTGCCAAAAGGAAGTGAAATACCTTGGCCACATCCTGGGAGAAGGCACCCGTGCCCTAACCACAGATAGGATTGAGGCCATAACTAAGCTACCCCTTCCTAAAACGAAAAGACAGCTCAGGGGTTTCATCGGGATGAGCGGATTCTGTCGTGCCTGGATTCCCCGGTACGGAGAATTCACCCATCCCCTTACTACAATGACCCACGACAATGCCCCAGACCAACTACAATGGACTGCGGAGGCCCTTGAAGCATTTGAATCTATCAAACGGGAGTTGAGATCTTCACCCGCCCTCGGACTCCCTGACTATAGGCTGCCCTTCTCTTTATTCGTCCATGAAAATAAAGGGGTAGCGTCTGGCGTCCTCACGCAACCTTTTCCGGGAAGGAATAGACCTGTCGCCTAGTACAGCCTCCAATTGGACACTACTGTAATGGGGAACGTGGGGTGTCTTAGAGCGGTGGCAGCTGCAGCATTACTCCTAGAAAAGGCGCAAGAGACTGTTTTGGGACATGATCTAACTCTAAACGTCCCTCATGCCGTAGCTACCCTTCTCAGCTTACAAGGGTGCCAACGCTTCACTATACAAAGACTGAACAGGTACAAGGCTATCCTCCTCAGTCCGTCCAATGTCACCATAAAAAGAGTAAACTCTCTCAACCCTACGACTCTCCTACCCCTCCCCGACGATGGCACCCCACATCATGACTGTTCCCAAGTGGTTCGCCATGCCGAAAAGCCACGGGAAGACCTGGACTATCTCCCCTTAGCGGACCCCGACCTCATCTTGTATACTGACGGAAGCTCGAAGGTAGTGGGAGGGGAACGGAAAAGCGGATACGCTATTGTCAGCGACACCGACATCTTAGAAGCACGCCCTGTCCATGCCAAGTACAGTGCGCAGGCTGCTGAACTTATTGCCCTCATCCGAGCCTGCGAACTGGGGGCGGGACAAAGAATTACCATTTACACAGATTCAAAATATTGCTTTGGGTTGGTTCACGCCACCGGACAGATCTGGCTGCAAAGGGGCTTCTTGACAGCTGCAGGCACCCAAATAGCCCATGCGCCTCTAGTGGAACGTCTCATGAATTCCATACATCTCCCGGAAGCTATAGCGGTAGTGCATTGTAAAGCTCACACCAAGGGAAGAGACCCGATCTCAGTAGGGAACCGTAGCCGATCGCGTAGTGCAGGAAGCAGCCCTCCAGCCACTGTCTGCAGACAATGAATTCCTTCAGATGTGGACTTTGAACAAATGTACAAAACTGCAACCCCAGAGGAGATAAAGGGATGGGAGGAACAAGGAGCTCTCTTAGAAAATGGCATTTGGTACCTTCCCGATAAGAGACTCCTAATGCCCAGACTCTGGGTACCCAAACACTTAAGGATCTTACATCAGTGTACCCACTGGGAAAGGGACAAGCTCATAGACGCAGTGCAACGCTGTTGGTATGCCTCAGGACTAGCTCTCGCTGCGAAAGCGGTAGTGAAGAATTGTCACACCTGTCAAACTTTTAATCCAAAGCATACCACCAGATGTCCACCAGGAGCCAGACCATGGGCTTTCGTCCCATTTGAGAGTCTACAAGTCGATTTCATAGACCTACCCCCTTGTCAGGGCTACAAACATGCCCTTGTCATCATTGATCAATTGACCGGATGGGTGGAATGCTTCCCGACTCGCCGAGCTACTGCCCAAATAGTCGCTAAAGTTCTACTGCATGAAATAATACCACGATTTGGGGTTCCGAGACACATAGACAGCGACAGGGGCTCACATTTCATGTCCGACATAGTCCAACAAGTAGCTAAAGCTCTAGGGGTTAAATGGAAATTACACACCCCATATCACCCCCCTTCCTCAGGGCAGGTTGAAAGAATGAACCAGCAGCTTAAGTCTCAGCTGGGAAAACTCTGCAAAGACTCTGGAATTAAATGGGTCAATGCCCTCCCCTTGGTCTTACATAATCTCAGGGCATGCCCCCGTGGGAACCTAAACTTATCTCCTTATGAATTACTTTTGGGGAGACCCTCCCCCGTATACAACACCCAATTTTCCCCATCTGAACTGGAAGTGGGTGAGTCTGAATTAACCAAATATATAATACAGCTCCAGAAGCAACTGATTGTTCTCCACAGATACGCGGCCAGGAGTCAAAACATACCTCTAGACAAGAACATCCATCCGTTCCAACCAGGAGACTGGGTACTGGCAAAGACTTAGCAGAAGGTACCCCTACAGCCCACCTGGGAAGTACTTCTAACTACCCCAACCTCCGTCAAAGTAGCAGAGAAGTCGGCCTGGCTACATCATACCCGCTGCAAACCTGCTTCTCCACCCGACTCCGCCACTGACAACAAGCCCTACTCTGCTCCCCCACAACCGGCAGACGACGACACCGACGCAGAGGTGAACCAACAGACCAGACCAGATCGGGGCACGCATCGAGCCCAACAGCCCGGACCAGATCGGGGCACGCATCGAGCCCAACAGCCCGGACCAGATCGGGGCACGAATCGGGCCCTACAGACCGGACCTGCTTCAACACCAACACCGACCCATTGGACCTCTGAAATCGTCACTACAACGGACAGCCGGAACCAACCCCCGATCCGCCTCCGACTCCGTAAGGCACCGCTTCGCGCCTTTTGACAGCTTCGCCTTTTGACAGCTTCGCCTTTTGACAGCTCCACCTTTTGACAGCTCGCCTTTTGACAGCTTCGCCTTTTGACAGCTCCGCCTTTTGACAGCTCACCTTTTGACAGCTTCACTGTTTGACAGTTTGCCTTTCACAGCCTGCCACTTACTGCCACCCTGTTCCCGACCACCATGCCCTCCACCAGACGTACCCTACCTCCTCCCTCCTCCGTCCTACTCATGCTTTCCATTTTTGCCACTACCATGACCTGCTCACAGACCATCATGACCACGCATGTTTCATGCCCAGGATTACAAATTGAGCGCCAATATCTTGATTTCGGAATTGTGGACATGGTAAAAAGAGGGACATTGGACCGCCTAGGAGATTTTGACTTCTGCGTACCGGAGACCCGTGTTCTCCTTCGCCATTCCATACTACCTACCCTCACCACACACCAAACTTGGGAACTCTTCATCCGTTCTCCAACTTACACCCCACTCGGCAAACTCATACTAAGCCGAGATGGCCCCTGGAACCGAGCCCGCTGTATAAATGGTTCCTATACACTATTCTCCAACGGTGTGCCCCAACAATCGCTAAACTGGACAATCTTGGACAATGGCGGTGGGGAATCAGTCTACACTGACCGAAATCACCCGACCGACCGTCTGATTCATGGATTTTACTGCCAGAGAGTGGACTCCATACCTCACCCCACCACCCTTCAGGGAGTTTGCCTCCGAAGGTACTGCTGCGTCTGGGACATCGGCCTCGCCTCCACCTGGGACGGCAGAGCGTACCTTGAGGGCTGGCATCACTCCACCACCCCACCCACGGAATGGGATATGACTGGGCCCCAGAGATGTGGAGGTGTGGCTACAAACCTCACCTACCTACATCGACAGGACCCCCTCCACCCCGCGGGCACAGCACCTCGACAAAGGGGGGAACTGTCGATATCTGAACCCCCTACCAATGACGACCTGTTATCCACCTGGCATTCCAACACCTACGTGAAGCTGGTCTCCGAAATTGCAAAGCAAACGACCACCGACGACTGTTGGATCTGTGCCAACGCCCCGGCTCACCTCCGCAGTGGCATACCTTTTCTTGGAGTACCCCTCACCTTACAACACCACCTCTCTGCTGATGTACAGTCCTGGAACCTGACTGCTGTGAACTTAACTC
Source organism: Podarcis erhardii (assembly GCF_964252035.2). Taxonomy (NCBI): domain Eukaryota; kingdom Metazoa; phylum Chordata; class Lepidosauria; order Squamata; family Lacertidae; genus Podarcis; species Podarcis erhardii. Next base: position 19,974,035 of record NC_138506.1, on the reverse strand, counting down.
ACCAGTACATCTACCTAACCGGAACTACGAAAAGCGACCTCTGTCGGAAGTTCAGCGGCAATGACAGGATGATTGGAGAAAGCACCTGTAAGCACATCATTGACATCACCCTGACCGGTAAAATCACTTTGTGGCGACAGGGCACCCCCTCTACCCATCCAGATCTGTTGTCTGCTTGGAAGCAAGTGATGAATTTGCCTAATTCTTGGGACCCCTCCCCCGTTTCCCAGTGCTTTTTCCGTACCTTCCTCACGGGCCGCATAGACTCCTGTCTACAGGGATTGTTTTGGGTGTGCGGCCATCGTGGCTATGTATGGGCCAGCCCCCACTCCCAGGGCACCTGCTACCTTGGACTAATCTTGCCTGGGATCAGGGTCACCCCAGACCTCCCCCCTGGAAGGAGACGCAACAAGAGGGCAAAGGACTTGTCAGAACTTTCCGACGTGTCAGCCAATGGGGAAACCTATGGGCGAGCCCTCTTCCCCGCCTACGGAGCAGGCTCCAAGCATGTAGGCATTCTAAAACTGATGGACATTCTATTAACCTTTATGGAAGAGTCTAACGCGGCAACCCAATCTATCCTAACGGAGCTGACGGAGGTCAGACAGATGGTGATTTAGAATCGTCTTGCTTTGGACTATATTCTGGCTTCGACCGAAGGCGTATGTGCCCTCGTAGGAACCGAGTGCTGTACGTATGTCTCTGATCAGACGTTCAACATTACGGGTAATCTCAACAATATCCACAAACTGACGGACGAGCTTAGAGATATCCAACATGAAGGCCTATCCGATGCTCAATTTTGGAGCTGGCTACCGGGATCCGGATGGATAAAACAGCTCTTGGGGAATGGACTCCTGATTCTGATCACCGTAGCTATTTGCATTGCTTTCTTCTGCTGCGCTATCCATTGCTTCCCGCTTTGCTGTCAAATGTGCGACTCCTGCGTTCCGCTTCTCCGCTCCCGCACGTCTGCCTCTCACAGGATGTTCCCACCAGGAACCCCCTCGACTTCCATCCAGATGGGACCCCTAGGAGCTCCACGAAATCCAGATTCTCGGTATGGCATGTCAGACTTTTACTAGCTTGTGCGGAGAAAAGGATTGTGCGGTGTCCACCTTCGCAATCTTATCTCCGAAGGGGGGAACTGTAGCAGGAGACCCCCCCCCTTCATTACACTGTAATGCACAAGCACCACACACACACACACACACACACACACACACACACCTCCCCCCTCCCCGAGCCTGGAGATGTCCCTTCTAGAGGGGCATCGCCTAAAAGCCTTCCGTAAATAAGGAAGCGCTAACTTGACAGCTCCGCGCAGAACCCTTTTATTTTTTCATATATTTTCCTGAGTAGACCGTAAGACTCTACCTCGCCCTATCCTTATAATGGGTCGACCAACTGTCTGAACTCAGGGTCAATCGGCTGCCATTTCAGCCAATCAGCGTTACCGAACAGCGCCCCTTGTGGCGGCCACGCAGGTACTGCAGGCAGTAGGCGCGCTTCTCTATACTTTGACAGCTCTCAAATACAAAGTTTCCGAGTTCAATGGACCGTGACTGATTTAATCAAAATGTTGCAAACCGCTTCCGGAAAAGCGAACGCGCTTTGAACTTCAAGGACAGTTTTCTCCATAAATTCACTATAAATCAGCCGTACATCGGATCTTCACCGGACCACTTTTGTTCTGCCTCATATCATAAGGACTATCAAAGGGGGGTGACCTGATACCAGTCGGCCATAATCCCTTGACCGAGCAGGCACGTACTCTACAGCCCTTCCCGGTTGACATGGCAACCTTGATAGTCATCTTGATGGGCTCAGACGGAAGACTATCAAGGACACAACGAACTGCATACACTAGTGGATTCAACACGGACTATGACAAAGGGACAGTGATCGGATTCCCCTCAGGGGGCAGGAAACTGCGCCTATCCCTTTGTTTTCCAAAATGACTCATGGGGAGGGGGAAGAGGGGCTCCGGCCAGGTGTCATGATACTCAGATTACCTGTACAACCCCTCCCCTGACTCCTCCTGTTTTTAATGTAGTCATGATGTAGTTATGATGTATTTCTAGGGGTGTGACTCTGGGGATTAGAAGCTAATAAAAGTTGGGGTCTTCTTTTGTTCTGGGCTTCCATCTTGCTTCACCTTGTGGGCAGTGGGAGTCCTGTCGCGACAGTCTTTCTTCAATAAAGACCGAGCCTACAGGCTGCTGATTTGCTCCAAATTGCTCTGGTTGGTGTCTTGATTTCTGCCCAAGGGAGCCCTCGGATTCTCCGGTAACAGCCGAGGTACCTTTTACAGGCCTCACATGGGGCACCACTATGTTGCATTCGCAAAGTAAAGGAAGGACTGGACCCTGATTAAAAACAAGACACGAGGCTTTGACCAGCAAGGCTCTCGGAGAAAGTGCGTACACCACACCCCTCACCAGGTCATTTTATTAGCAAAAGAATCTTTTACACAGTGCTCGTAAGAACCAATCATATTTCTTCTGAGTATTTCATCAAACCCCATGTGGGGGAAAAGTAACACTACAACACTAATTAGCATGCATATATTTTGGGGTAAATATGTTGAGAACTACAAAGGGGTAGTAAATAACTTGAGAACTACAAAGGGGTGGTAAATAACTTGAGAACTACAAAGGGGTGCATCTGGCAACCCCAGAGGTGAGAAATAAACATGATAAGGATGGCCAGAAAGACCAGATCACTACCACCTTCATGTGAGATCTGTTTCCTGGCTCCAAGATTAACATTTTAAGATTATATATAAGAAACTACATCAAAGAACTTGCTCACTATCTTTTATGGCCCAGGATGCCTGCCTGGCGAAGCAACTGCTGTGTACTGCTGTGTACGTGACGTGAGGAGAGAGAAATGGGCAGTAGAGTCAAAAGGGCATGAAAAAGGCATGAATGTAGAATCTTATGGGAATTAATCAGAAATTATCGTCAATATATCAAACCCAGTCAACACAATGCTTTCATCGTGGACACGATGGCTTTTATAATTCCTCATGGTAATCCCATGTGATCCCTACACGGGGCATTAATAAGTTTTTGAAAAATCATTCACTTCATTTGCAGGCAAGGGAAAGCTTTCTGAAATGTACAAAATCTTACTAAGACGCACAATCTGTTGAAATGACCAAGCAGTGGACGATATTTGGGGACAGTGGTGTGCCGCCTGGGGAAATGTTCCTTTCCATTCACCTTAAGCAAAGATGTGGTGACCTTGTGCATCCATAAATAACTTTCAGAAATGTATTTCATTACTTCCCAAACCTTCTCTTTTTTTTTCAATAGATTTTTATTGAGATTTTAAAGGTTACAAAAAGAAAAAATAAAGAACATATTTAAACAGAGAAAAGAAAAAAAATACAGAACAATACAAGAACAAAGAAAAAAAGACAACACAAAAAAAATGCAGATAATTAAAAAAAACCCAAATCAATCCTTTACATAACTTTCTTTCCTTTGCTTATTTCCTTGACCTCCTCACACCTCCCTTTTTTGTATTCTAATTCAATTAGATATTTCAGCAAATCCTTTCCATCTTTATTTTTATCCTAATGATTTATCTTAATATAAATATTAATATGATTCAATGACACAGGCTCTGCTCAGAATAAATCAATCTTTAGAAGTACTTACTAAGCAGTCTGCAGAGCTTACTAAACAGTCTACAGAGAACTCTAAGAAACTGACGGAGCTGACAACAAGACTAGACTTGAACACAACGACAATATCGTCTAATACAGATTCTATCAACCGTTTAATTCAAGAGACTACGGAAACAAGGAAAATAGCCGAGAGTGCCAGGACCACTGCTGAAGAAACCGAGGGAAAATTTGCGCCAATTGCAAAAAAAGTGCATGAACATGATGCAGCTCTAGCCCTATTGGAATTGGAAAGGAAAAGTAAGAACCTGAAACTGAGATTGGTACCAGAAGAGGAAGAGGACAAGCTTGGGGAATTCCTTACAGACAAATTTCAAGACTTCTGGAATGACGAGCTAGATGGAGAGGAAGATGAATTTGTAATAACCACAGCCTTTCAGATCGGCAGGAAGCAAGGCAAGAAGCCAAGAGATTGTTTAATCACCCTGAGATCAAAGGAACAAAGAGATAAAATATTGAACTTACATTTCCAGAAGGCCTTGGTCATCAAAAATTCTCAGATACAGATCTTCAAGGATATTCCTAAACACTTTTTGGAGGTTAGAACTCAATTTAAAGAATTTAGTGGATTTACTCAAACAGAACAATATCCCATTCAGATGGGAATTCCCACAAGGGCTGTCCTTCAATTATAAAGGGAAGAAAATTAAAATAAAAACAAATCAGGATAAAGAACTTTTTCTGGAAAGAAACCTAGAGGATCTCCAGAAAGGAACTGTTAGTGAGAGGGAAATACCGGACATTTCAAACTTATCATTTGGATTGAACCAAGCACCGACCGAGGAGGAACAACAGCTGGGTGCAGTCGGTGGAAGAGGTACCCAGTAACAAAAATGTCTCTGCAACTCCTGAGCTGGAATTGTAATGGTTTAAACCATCCCCGAAAAGGGGGTCAAGTGTTTCATATTTTAAAGAAAGAACATTTAGATGTAATCTGTTTACAAGAAACCCACATTGCCAGGACACACAGAAAACTTTTAACAAATAAGAGATTAGGAATAGAATTTATCTCATCAGACAAAGTCAAGAAAAGAGGAGTAGTGATTTATGTTAAGGAAAAACTCGAGCCAAAAATGATCTTTAAGGATGACCAAGGAAGATACCTGGCAGTGGAAATTCAAACTCATGGAGAAAAGATTTTGATTGTTGGAGTTTATGCACCAAATGAGGGGAAGGCTGAATTCTTCAAGAAGTTGCATGAGACTTTAATGGACTTTTTGGATTTCAAAATTATAATGATGGGCGATATGAATGGAGTTGTCTCCACAAACATGGACAAGGCCCAAAGACAAGTAATATCTAATGATGGAAGACTACCAAAGACTTTTTTTGAACTAACTGACACTATGGACCTGATTGACATTTGGAGAACTAGGAACCCTCTGGAAAGGGAAGGGACCTTTTTCTCTGAAGCAAAAATGACATGGACCAGAATCGACCAAATTTGGATTTCTAGTAATTTGGCATCAAGGGTTAAAAAAACAGAAATTTGCCCAAAAACCTGTTCCGACCATAATGCCGTGAAGATGGAAATGAAACTGACAACAGCTGGAACCTTTAGATGGAGAATGAATGATACTCTTTTTGGAGATGAAGAAATTTGTAAAAAGGCCCAAAAGACACTTAAAGACTACTTCGAGATAAACCTGAGATCAGATGTCGAAAAAAGAGTAATCTGGGACGCAAGCAAAGCCGTGTACTTCCTAATACAACAGAATTCAATAAAGAGGAAAAAACAGAATGAGAGGAAAGAGAAAATTTGGAACCTAATAAAAGAAGGGGAGAAGAAACTGAGATCTAAGCCTAATTCACATGAGATTTTAAGAGAAATAAAGTTTTATCAAACACAATATATGGAACTGATGAATCAGGAAATAGAATGGAAAATAAAACAAATGAAGCAAAAGACCTTTGAGTCAGCAGATAAATGTGGGAAGCTACTATCATGGCAATTGAAAAAGAGACAAAAGCTAAATACGGTGACATCACTCGAAGTAGATGGGAAGTCTATTAATAAACCAAATGAGATAAGTAACTGCTTTCAAAGCTTTTTTAAGAAACTGTACAAACAAGGGCCAAAAAATGAACAACAGATAGAAGAATTTATTGAAAAATACGGCCTACCAAAAATTTCAGAAAAAAACAGGAGTTTGAATGAAAAAATTACAGACCAAGAAATAGAGAGTGCCATCCAGGATATGCAACTAGGGAAATCACCAGGACCAGACGGATTAACTGCGAAATACTATAAAGCACTGAAGGAATGGCTAGTACAACCATTGAAAGAAGTTTGCAACCAAATCTTGGAGGGGAAAAAGGCTCCCGAATCCTGGAAGGAAGCATTCATCTCACTTATACCGAAGACAGAAATTGAGAAACATCAAGTTAAGAACTACCGCCCTATATCACTTTTGAATGTGGATTATAAAATTTTTGCAGACATTTTAACAAAAAGATTTAAAAAAGTTTTGTTGGAGGAGATTCACGGGGACCAAACAGGCTTTCTACCAGGTAGACAATTGTCAGACAATGTGAGGAACATTATAGACATTTTAGAACTTTTGGAAACTGACATAAATAGAAAGGCTGTTCTGATTTTTGTGGACGCAGAGAAAGCCTTTGACAACATTTGTTGGAGTTTTATGAAGAGGAATCTCAAAGGGATGGGGGTAGGCAAAAATTTTGAAAATGGTATAGGTGCAATATATTCTGAGCAAAAGGCTAAACTAATTGTAAATGGTATGGTTATGGACGAGATTCCAATAGAGAAAGGGACACGACAGGGATGCCCAATATCCCCCCTATTGTTTATATCGGTTCTGGAGGTTTTCCTGAATATGATTAGAAGGGACCAGATGGTTAAAGGAATACAGGTCGGAACTAAACAATATAAGTTAAGAGCATTTGCAGATGATCTAGTTTTGACACTACAACAGCCAGAAGCCAGTACAAAAAGAGTTTTGGAACTGATTGAAATATTTGGTCAAGTAGCAGGTTTTAAATTAAATAAACATAAGACAAAAGTCTTGGAGAAAAATCTAACGATGGGGGAAAAAGATAGCTTTCAAAGAGAAACCGGTTTGGAAATTGCAAAAAGAGTAAAATATCTGGGGGTGAATTTAACATCTAAGAATCTGAATTTATTTAAAGATAATTATGAGAAATGTTGGTTGGAAGTGAAGAAAGATTTCGATATATGGTCTAGGCTGAGACTTTCCTTGTTAGGCCGAATTGCTGTTATCAAGATGAATGTACTGCCGAGATTGTTATTTCTGTTCCAGACATTGCAAATTTTAGACAAGATGGATTGTTTCAAGAAGTGGCAGAAAGATATATCTAAATTTGTCTGGCAGGGCAAAAAACCCAGAATAAAATTTAAGATTCTGACCGATGCAAAGGATAGAGGGGGCTTTGCCCTGCCGGACTTAAAACTCTACTATGAAGCAGCAGCTTTCTGCTGGCTGAAACCATGGCTGCTTCTTGAGAATACAGATATTCTGGACCTGGAAGGTTATGATAACAACTTTGGTTGGCATGCATATCTATGGTATGACAAGGTAAAGGTACATAGAAACTTTAAAAACCATATTGTTAGGAAAGCACTGTATAATGTATGGAATAGATATAAAGATTTGTTAGAGAGTAAAACCCCCAGGTGGTTATCACCAATGGAAGCCAAGGCGGTAAAAAGACTGAACATGGATTCAGACTGGCCAAAATATTGTGAAATTATAGAATATGATGGTGAAAACCTGAAACTACAGAGTTTTGAGAAATTGAAACCTAAAGTCCGAGACTGGTTACATTATTACCAGATTAATGAAACCTTTAAGCAGGACAGGAAACTAGGATTTCAGAAGGAGAGGTCAAAGTTAGAAACAGAATTGCTAGAACCCAATACTAAGAATTTGTCTAGAATGTATAATTTGCTGCTAAAATGGAACACACAGGATGAAACGGTTAAATCAGCTATGATTAAGTGGGCACAAGATGTTGGTCATGATATCATGTTTGCTGACTGGGAGCAGTTATGGACCACAGGTATTAAATTTACGGCATGTAGTGCCTTGAAAGAGAATATAATGAAAATGATCTATAGGTGGTACATGACCCCAGTCAAGCTTGCAAAGATATATCATTTGCCCAATAACAATTGCTGGAAGTGTAATGAATGCGAAGGAACTTTTTATCATCTTTGGTGGACCTGCCCGAAGATTAAGGCCTACTGGGAAATGATCTATAATGAAATTAAGAAAGTCCTTAAGTGGACATTTATAAAGAAACCAGAGGCTTTTCTCTTGGGCATGGTGGGCCAAACGGTTCCAAAGAAAGATAGAACATTCTTTATGTACGCAACAACAGCAGCAAGAATTCTTTTAGCGAAGTATTGGAAGACTAAAGAAGTACCTACTCTGGAAGAATGGCAGACCAAGGTGACTGAATTCATGGGACTGGCAGAGATGACCGGCAGAATCCGTGACCAGAAGAGAGAGACAGTGGAAGAAGACTGGAAAAAAATCAAAATCTATCTTAAAAATTGTTGCAAAATTTCGGAATGTTAAGATGTCAAGGGATTGGATATAAAGAATTATAGCTGTAAAAATTGAAATCTAGAAAGAAAAAAAAAGCTTTAAAGAGAATTAAATATAAAAAGGGATGAAGGATTGCTAAAAAATTTTAAAATAAGGATGCAGTGAAGGGGAGGTTTGGGGAAGTCGTGTTATGTTTGTTTGTTTTTTGTTTATGTTGTAAAATTAATAAAAATTACTTTAAAAAAAAAAAGATTTATCTTAATATACTATAATTTTACATTCTGTTCTTTCACCAATTAACAATCCATTTTGACTTAATCCTTTATATCATTTCTGCTAAAACCACATTACTTCATTCCAACATCCTTCTAACATTCCTTAATTTTACAATGTTTCTGTAGATAAACTTTAAATTTCTTCCAATCTTCTTCCACCAACTCTTCTCCTTGGTCTCGGATTCTGCCAGTCATTTCCGCCAGTTCCATATAGTCCATCACCTTCATCTGCCATTCTTCCAAGGTGGGTAAATCTTGTGTCTTCCAGTACTTTGCAATAAGTATTCTTGCTGCTGTTGTGGCATACATAAAGAAAGTTCTATCCTTCTTTGACACCAATTGGCCGATCATGCCCAGGAGAAAGGCCTCTGGTTTCTTCTGAAAGGTATATTTAAATACCTTTTTCATTTCATTATAAATCATCTCCCAGAAAGTCTGAATCCTTGGGCATGTCCACCAAAGGTGAAAGAATGTACCTTCAATCTCTTTACACTTCCAACATTTATTATCGGGCAAATGATAAATTTTTGCAAGCTTGACTGGCGTCATGTACCACCTGTAGATCATTTTCATTATATTCTCTCTTAAGGCATTACATGCCGTAAACTTCATACCTGTGGTCCATAACTGTTCCCAGTCAGCCATCATAATGTTATGTCCAACATCTTGTGCCCATTTAATCATAGCTGATTTCACCGTTTCATCCTGAGTATTCCATTTCAACAGCAAGTTATACATTCTTGACAAATTCTTAGTTTTAGGGTCTAACAGTTCTATTTCCAATTTTGATTTTTCCACCTGGAAGCCAATTTTCTTATCCAAATTGTAAGCCTCCATTATTTGGTAATAATGAAGCCAATCTCGCACTTTGTTTTTTAGTTTTTCAAAACTCTGCAGTTTTAATCTGTCTCCTTCTTGTTCCAAAATTTCCCAATATTTCGGCCAATTGGCCTCCATATTGAGCTTTTTCTGAGCCTTTGCTTCCATTGGTGACAACCACCTTGGAGTTTTGTTTTCAAGCAAATCCTTATATCTTATCCAGACATTAAACAGTGCTTTCCTGACAATATGGTTTTTAAACACTTTATGTGCTTTGACCTTATCATACCAGAAGTATGCATGCCATCCAAAGACATTATTAAAACCTTCTAAGTCCAAAATGTCCGTGTTTTCAAGAAGCAGCCATTCTTTCAGCCAACAAAATGCAGCTGATTCATAATAAAGCTTAAGGTCTGGCAGGGCAAATCCACCTCTTTCTTTAGCATCAGTTAGTATCTTAAATTTTATTCGAGGCTTCTTGCCCTGCCAGACAAATCTAGAAATATCTCTCTGCCACTTCTTGAAACAATCCATTTTGTCCAAAATTTGCAGTGTTTGAAACAAAAACAACATCCTTGGCAATACATTCATCTTTATCGCAGCAATTCGGCCTAGCAATGATAACTTCAAATTTGACCATATTTCTAAATCCTTTTTCACTTCTGTCTAACATTTTTCATAATTATCTTTAAATAAGTTCACATTCTTAGCAGTCATGTTAACCCCTAGGTATTTCACTTTCTTAACCAATGTTAATCCTGTCTCCTTCTGAAACCTCTCTCTCTCAATCACTGTTAATTTTTTCTGTAAAACCTTAGTTTTCAGCTTATTCAACTTAAATCCCGCAACCTGACCAAATTCTTGAATCAATTCCAATACTCTTTTAGTACTAGATTCTGGCTCCTGTAATGTCAATGCCAAATCATCAGCAAATGCTTTCAATTTGTACTGTTTAGCTCCGACTTGTATACCTTTAACCAATTGGTCCTTTCTAATCATATTTAAAAAAACCTCCAGGACCGATATAAAAAGCAATGGAGAGATTGGGCACCCTTGTCGTGTTCCTTTCTCAATCTTAAACTCTTCTGTGACTACATTGTTCACAATTAATTTAGCTTTTTGTTCTGAATAAATTGCACCTATACCGTTTTCAAAGCCTTGGCCTACCCCCATTCCCTGTAAATTTTTCTTCATGAAACTCCAATAAATATTGTCAAAGGCTTTCTCCACGTCCACAAATATCAAAACTGCTTTGCTGTTGATCTTCACTTGTAGTTTTTCTAAAATGTTAATTATATTCCTCGTGTTGTCCGACAAATGTCTCCCCGGGAGAAAGCCCGCTTGATCTTTATGAATTTCTTCTACTAGTACCTTTTTTAGTCTTTTAGCCATAATGTCAGCAAAAATTTTGTAATCCACATTAAGCAAATATATGGGGCGCTAGTTCTTAAGCTGTGTTTTCTCAGACTCTGTTTTCGGTATAAGTGTAATATAAGCATCCTTCCACGACTCTGGTGCCTTTTTCCCTTCCAAAATTTCATTGCAAATTTCCTTTAAAGGCTGTACTAACCATTCTTTCAAAGATCTATAGTATCTTGAGGTCAAACCATCTGGCCCTGGGGATTTGCCTAATTGCATGTTCTGAATGGCTCCTTCTACCTCCTGGCCTGTTATTTTATAATTCAACATTAGCTTATTTTCTTGAGAGATTTTTTGTAGTCCATTTATTTTCAAGAATCGATCAATGTCCATTTCTTTCTGGGTCTCCTGTGTATATAGATGTTTAAAATACCTCTGAAAACACTTCCTGATCTCCACTGGGTTCTTTCCCTCCACTTCCAAATTCGTAATAGTATTAAGTTTTTGTCTTTTTTTCATTTGCCAAGCCAGCAGTTTCCCACATTTATTTGCCGATTCAAATGTCTTTTGTCTCATCTGTTTAATTTTCCATTCTATTTCCTGGTTCATCATTTTCATATATTGTACTTGATATAACTTTACCTCTTTCAGAATCTCCTGCGACTTTGGTTTCACTCTCAGTTTCTTCTCTCCTTCCTTTATTTTCTCCAAAATCTTAGCTTTTTTTCATTTTGGGCTCTCTTCTTAATTGCATTCTGTTGTATCAAAAACCCTCTCATAACTGCTTTACTTGTGTCCCAAATTACTCTTTTTTCAACAGTGGTGTTCATATTTATCTCAAAATAGTCTCTCAAGGTTTTTTGGGCCTTCTTAATCACTTCTTCATTCCTTTTTTTTTTGTTATATAATATTTTATTAGATTTTACAAAGAGAGAAATTACAATAGAAAAACAATGCATACAACAAACATCAAAACACCAACAAATACCAACATTTAAACAACAAATACAAGCAGTTAAAATACAACCAAAAAATAAAAAAAGAAAAATGTTACAAACTTAAAAAGCTTGAAAATTTAACTTAAAAAAGAAAAAGAAAAACCTCTTTTCAAATTCTTATCCTTCATAACCTTATTTTCCTGACTTCCACCCGCCTTCCTGTTGTGACGTGGGGTTTGTGATTTCAGCTCTCTTGACATAATATGCTGGAGACAGTTCTCTAGTAACACTTTTTTATTAAAGCAACAAGACTGAGACCTGAGGAGGGGAGAGCTACATTTATAGGGACAGGGAACTAGCTAGAAAGGATACATTTTGGAGGGAACAATATCAGGCAATCACAGTCCTGCCTTTTGGAGGAAACCAATAAGACAGAGGATCCAAATACAGCAGCTTAAATGAACCAATAGTAGCTGTACCCTCTGGAACCAAAAGGCAGTTACTTTACCCTAATGCAAATACAGACAATAATAATACAGATATAAAATCCTTTGACTCAATACACAACACCCCTCCCCCCCTAGTGAGCACAGCAGACGTAATCTCTCAGGTACTGTGGGGTCCTACAACTTCTACTTGATCTCCTGACAACAGGTGTTGCCGGTTCTGGATTGGGTGTCACCTGTGGTAGGGGGGCTGCTATAGGGGTTTCGTCAGGAACAGATGGAGTCCCAGACATCTCAGGGTCCCCTACCTGTACCTCGTCATCCTGAGGACTAGCAGACCCTGGTTCATTTGCTGAAGCCCCTGGTGATTGCACCTCTGGGCCATTTTCACTCTGGTCTTGCAGCTCTGCGTCGTTAGCCAGGGATGAATTATCAGACTCCTCCCTGCTGAGCGCCCGGCACCTCAGCTGATCTATATGTCTCTTCCAAACTTGCCCATTTTCCAAGGTCACATAATAGGACACAGGTCCACTAGTCCGGGTGACCACACCAGCCACCCACCGCGAACCTCGTGAATAGTTCCTCACCCAGACCAGATCTTCAGGGGCGAAATACCTTGTTGTGTCAGTCTCAGCCTGGGGGTTTGCTCTTGAATTACGGTTTGGCATTTTATCCGGGTGGACATAATCCAGCACCGTTACCAATCTTCTACCCGAGAGCAGCTCAGCTGGCGACTTGCCCGTCGCAGTACACGGTGTCGCATGCTGCAAAAATAACATTCACGCGATGCGAGCTGACCAGTTACCCTCCATTAAGCGCGCAATGGATTCTTTGGCTGTTCTTACCATACGCTCCGCCTGCCCATTGGAGGATGGGTGAAAGGGCGCGGATGTGACCCCTCTTATGAAGTTATCAGCCAAGAATGCCCTGAATTCTTGGGATACAAAAGCTGCCCCATTATCTGATACAATGGTCTCAGGTAACCCGTGGGTTGCAAACAGCTGCCTCAACACCTTGATTACGGCAGCTGATGCCATGCTAGGGACCATCGCCATTTCTAACCATTTGGAATATGCATCGACGATAACCAAAAAGACCTTCCCCTGGAATGGCCCAGCAAAATCTAAGTGCAGCCGGCTCCAGGGAGATCTGGACTGCTCCCACCAGTGAACTGGTGCTCTGGCCACTTCTGGCCGCACCTCTTGGCATGCCTTGCATGTTCGTACCCATTGTTCTATGTTCTGGTCCATTCCAGGCCACCACACATAACATCGGGCTAGCGACTTCATCCTGACCATTTCCGGGTGTCCCATGTGAAGCGTCTCAAGAACCCTGTTTCTCAGTGGTGCTGGGATGATCACCCTATCTCCCCACAGGAGACAACCCTTATGCATGGATAACTCGTGCTGCCTTGTCGCATAAGGCCTGAATTTGTCTTCATGCGGACCACTTGGCCACCCCCTCCCCACCCAAGTGAGCACACGGGAGAGAACAGCATCTTTCCTCGTTTTCTCAGCAATATCAGTAGCCGTTACAGGAGCCCCCGGAAGTGTTTCCAGCATCATTATGTGCTCCGCTGGAGCAGGATCCTCATTGCTCCCGCCAGGAAGGGGCAATCGACTCAGCGCATCAGCGTGGCACAACCGTTTCCCCGGCACATGGGTCAAGGTGTACTGGAACCCGTTCAGGAATATAGACCAACGCAACATTCTGGGGGAGAGAATTTGTGGCGTTTGTTTGTTCGGGTTGAACAACCCCAACAGTGGTTTGTGGTCTGTTTCAATGGAGAAATGACGACCGTACACATAATCATGGAACTTTTTGATTCCTGCCACAATTGCAAGTGCCTCTTTGTCAATTTGAGCATAGTTGCGCTCCGTGGGCGACAACGTACGGGAATAGAAGGAGATGGGCTTTTCTGACCCATCCGGTTCCCTATGACTCAGCACCGCCCCCAGGCCGTATTGAGAGGCATCACATGCCAGGACCAGCGGCTTCGATTCATCATAATGAGCAAGGACGCTCTTGCTACTCAGCATTCCTCACAAGGAGTCAAAAGCCTTCTGCTGCTCCTGCCCCCATCGCCACACATTCTTTTTCTGCAACAGTCTATGTAATGGTTCAGCTACTGAAGCTTTCTGGGGTAAGAACGAATGATAAAAGTTAATAAGTCCCAGGAATGACTGCAACTCCGTCTTGTTCTGTGGTCGTGGTGCCTCGATGATGGCCTTAACCTTAGCATCTGTGGGGTGGATGCCTGATGCATCAATTTTAAACCCCAAGAATTCCACAGTTGGCACCCCAAAACTGCATTTTTCCTTTTTTAGCTGCAACCCCACCTCCTTGAACTTGAGCAACACTGCACGGACACGCGCAACCAGTTCCTGTGGGTCTTTTCCAGCAATCAAAACGTCATCAAAAAATGGCAAGACCCCCGGCAGACCTCTTAACAGGCGTTCCATGAGCCCTTGAAAAATCCCTGGGGCCACACAAACTCCAAATTGTAATCTGTTAACTCTGAACGCCCCTTTATGTGTGACAATAGTCTGTGCTTCCGCTGATTGTGGGGTTACTGGCAGCTGTTGGTAAGCTTGCGCCAGGTCAATTTTGGCGAACACCTTGCCCCCAGCCAGTTTAGCCAACAGATGTGATACGACTGGAATGGGGTATGAGTTTCCCCTGAGTGCCTTATTGATAGTACATTTGTAATCAGCACAGATCCTGACTTCCCCATTTGCTTTAAGGGGCGTGACGATTGGAGTCTCCCACTTAGCGGAGTCCACGGGTGAGAGAACTCCCTGCTTGACCAATTTATCCAGCTCTGCTTCGATCTTGGGTTGCAGTGCAAATGGCACTCGCCTTGGTTTGAGTCGTCTTGGGGCCACCCCAGGGTCCAATTCGAAGTCAACTGGGGGCCCTTTATAACAACCCAGTTTTCCATTAAAGAGACCAGCAAATTCTTTGCATAATGCCTCACTCATCTCAGGGCAGGTTTGGATTGAATTAAGCCCTGATATACTCAGTCCCAGGGCAGGGAACCAGTCAGTGCCCAGGAGACTGGGGCGACTGCCCTTCGCAATCACCAGTTTGAGTACCGCCTGTTTGTCCCGGAACTGTACTCTCACGGCACACATTCCCATGACATGGATGCGGCCCGCTGAGTATGACTGCAAAGTTGCCGGGAAGGGCTCCAGAGGGGGCAACTTACTCCTGGGGAAGAATGTCCTCGCGGTCTGGTCCGACACGATAGTGAATCCAGATCCGGAGTCCACCTCCATGTCGCACAGCTGACCCTCAATCTTCACCTTGACGTGTGCCTTGCCTTGCGCTGGAAACTGCACGACCCTCCCGTTGATCTCCGTTACGTAGTGGCAGTCCTTTAGAACATGGTTTGCTGTGGGCGATCTGCGATGCTCCAGTCTAGGTGCTCCTGTCGCTCCCAACGCCGCCGATCTACAGACCCTGGCGATGTGACCTGTCTTTCCGCACGTCCGGCACATAGCATCCCGGAAACGACAACTCTTCCACTCATGGTTTCCGCCACAACCAGGGCACCTGCCTCGGTGATCTTTGTGCACTGTGCAGGCCTGATGCACTGACTCGACCCCACGGACTGGGCTCTGGCTCAAAGTAGCCTCTAGCTCGTCCATGGCATGCGCAACTTCTATCTGTGGCTTAGGGGCCCTGCGACTGGCATCAAGCTCCTCTCTTTCATAATTCTCTGTGGCGGTGGCCTCCTTCAAGGCTGAAGCAAGGGTAACCTCTTCTTTAGCTACGATGCGTCTTCTGGCTTTCTTGCTGCTCAGACCACCGATAAACCGATCCAGGAGAGTCTCTTCCAGATCTTGGAAGTCGCAGTGCTGAGCGAGCTTCCGCAGTTCAGCTAGAAATGCAGATACAGACTCCCCAGCACGCTGCTGCCTCTTATGAAACTCCATCCGCCGGGCCATCTTGGTCTCAGTAGGCGCTAAATGGCTTGTTAGGCAGGCAAGAATATATTTGAGAGATGTCTCACTTAGCTTCGCTGGGGCAAGCAATGCTTTGGCCAGCTTGAAGATCTCAGGCCCACAGTAGCTCAGGAATGTGGCCCTTCTTTTGCTGGCATCGGTGATCCCTTGAGCCACTGCGAAGAACTTGAAGCGTTCGACATAGTCTTCCCACGTGTGGGGCTCTGATGGCTGGAAGGGCTCCAATACCCTTGGACTCTCCATTGTCCTGTGGGCAGGGTCGTCTTCTCAGCTGGCCAGTGAGTCTTGTTCTTAGCTACAATCCGGACTCTGAGGCAGGGCTGCGTTTAACCGCTTCTCAGCATTCCGGATCCCACCTTCGTCGCCAGTTGTTGTGACGTGGGGTTTGTGATTTCAGCTCTCTTGACATAATATGCTGGAGACAGTTCTCTAGTAACACTTCTTTATTAAAGCAACAAGACTGAGACCTGAGGAGGGGAGAGCTACATTTATAGGGACAGGGAACTAGCTAGAAAGGATACATTTTGGAGGGAACAATATCAGGCAATCACAGTCCTGCCTTTTGGAGGAAACCAATAAGACAGAGGATCCAAATACAGCAGCTTAAATGAACCAATAGTAGCTGTACCCTCTGGAACCAAAAGGCAGTTACTTTACCCTAATGCAAATACAGACAATAATAATACAGATATAAAATCCTTTGACTCAATACACAACACTTCCTTTCTTGTATTCCACTTTGAAATTAATTTAGCAAGTTCATTCTTATTAATTTTTATCCTTTAACAATTCCTTCACATATTGTACTGTTCAAATTTTCGTCCAATATCTATCCCTTCTTTCATACTCTTATTTACCTTATTCACTAGAACCCCTTCATTTCATTTCAATGTCCTCAACATTCAAAAATTTTACAGTGTTTTTGTAAGTAGATTTTAAACTTCTTCCAATCTTCTTCCACCCGCTCTTCTCCTTGATCTCGTATTCTGCCGGTCATTTCTGCCATTTCCATATAGTCCATTACTTGCATCTGCCATTCTTCCAAGGTGGGTAGATCTTGTGTCTTCCAATACTTTGCGATGAGAATTCTTGCTGCTGTTGTGGCATACATAAAGAAAGTTCTATCCTTCTTTGACACCAATTGGCCGACCATGCCCAGGAGAAAGGCCTCTGGTTTCTTCTGAAAGGTATATTTAAATACCTTTTTCATTTCATTATAGATCATCTCCCAGAAAGCCTTAATCCTTGGGCACGTCCACCAAAGGTGAAAGAATGTACCTTCAGTTTCTTTACATTTCCAGCATTTATTGTCAGGCAAATGGTAAATTTTAGCAAGCTTGACTGGTGTCATGTACCACCTGTACATCATTTTCATAATATTCTCTCTTAAGGCATTGAATGCCGTAAATTTAATACCAGTGGTCCATAACTGTTCCCAGTCAGCAAACATAATATCATGTCCAACATCTTGTGCCCATTTGATCATAGCAGATTTTACCATTTCATCCATAGTATTCCATTTCAGCAACAAGTTATACATTCTTGATAATATCTTAGCATTGGGTTCTAACAATTCTGTTTCTAATTTTGATTTTTCCACCTGGAAGCCAATCTTTTTATCCAAATTATAGGCCTCTCTTACTTGAAAATAGTGTAACCAATCTCGCACCTTATCTTTAAGTTTCTCATAACTCTGCAATTTCAATTTATCACCCTCCTGCTCCAAAATTTCCCCGTACTTTGGCCAGTTGGTCTCCATATTAAATCTTTTCATGGCCTTTGCTTCCATTGGCGATAACCACTTTGGGGTTTTATTCTCCAATAAATCTTTATATTTAATCCAGACATTAAATAATGCTTTTCTGACAATATGATTTTTAAATGCCTTATGAGCTTTTACCTTACCATACCACAAATACGCATGCCACCCAAATGCATTATCATACCCTTCCAAATCTAGAATGTCCGTGTTTTCCAGAAGTAGCCATTCCTTCAGCCAGCAAAAAGCTGCTGCTTCATAATATAACTTAAGGTCCGGCAGGGCAAATCCCCCTCTGTCTTTTGCATCCGTAAGTATCTTAAATTTAATTCTGGGCTTTTTGCCCTGCCAGACAAATTTAGAAATGTCCCTTTGCCACTTCTTGAAACAGTCCATCTTGTCAATAATTTGCAATGATTGGAACAAAAACAACATTCTCGGCAATACATTCATCTTGATGACAGCAATTCGTCCAAGTAAGGAAAGCTTTAAATTTGACCAAATTTCCAGATCCTTTTTCACTTCTGACCAACACTTCTCATAGTTATCTTTATATAAGTTAACATTTTTAGAAGTCATATTCACCCCCCGGTATTTTACTTTCTTTACCAGTAGTAAATCTGTCTCCTTCTGAAACTTTTCTTTCTCTATTGGCGTTAAATTTTTCTCCAATACCTTAGTTTTTAACTTATTCAGTTTAAAGCCAGCCACCTGACCAAAATCCTGGATTAGTTCTAAGGCCCTTTTAGTACTGGGAACTGGCTCCTGCAATGTCAAAACTAGGTCATCTGCAAAAGCTTTAAGTTTATATTGTTTGTCACCAACCTGAATACCCTGAATCTGTTGGTCCCTTCTAATCATGTTTAGCAAGACCTCCAGGACCGAGATAAAAAGCAATGGGGAAATTGGTCAGCCTTGTCGTGTCCCTTTTTCAATTTTAACCTCTTCTGTAACTGTGTTATTAACTATTAATTTAGCCTTTTGTTCTGAATAAATCGCACCTATACCATTTTCAAATTTTTCTCCAACCCCCATCCCCTGAAGATTCTTCTTCATAAAACTCCAAGATATATTGTCAAAGGCTTTCTCTGCATCAATAAATATCAAAACAGCTTTTGAGTTAATGTTAACTTGTAGCTTTTCCAGAATATCAATTATATTCCTCATATTGTTTGATAAAGCCATTTCTGACCCCATGGGGGAAGAGAGGGGGTTGCGGTCTTGCCCCTCCCCCCAAGCGCGGGGGCTGGCCTGCTGCCCCCGCGAGAGTTGGGGGAATCCCTGGGCGTGCCTTCCACCCGTCCGCCAATCGGCGGGCTGGGGGAGGCGTGGCCTTGGCATACTTAAGGCCAGGCACGCCCAGGGACCACCCTCTTCACTCCTGGCCAGCTGAGAGGTTTCCACGCGCTTGGAAAGGGTAACACGCGCTTGCCGGGTCTCCCTTCTCTGTGCGGTTCATTTAAACCTCCTTGCTCTTTGGAGCCGATTCCTCCCCTCGCCTGCTGTCGCTTCGTGCGTCCTTCTCCCTTTAGCCTCCTTTAGCCCTCCTCCCCCCCCCTTTTTGTTTGTCCTTTTAAAAAGCAAATCCTTGAATCCTTGTTTGCCGGAACCCTGTCTGCTTGGTGCTAGCGGTTTATTTTTCAGCTTCCTTTCTCTCTCTCCCCCGTTACCCCCTTACCTCTGCGGATCTCCGTGCTGGTTGCTATAGAAGCTTGTGGGCGTCACATGGTGAAGGCTCAGAAGCCATTTTAGCTAAGGGCAGACCAGCAACCTCATCCACCCTCCGGCCGCCACTTTGAGGAGCCTTGTGGTGAAGGCTTGGTAGCCATTTCAACTGAGGGCGGAACAGCGACCACCCCCACCTTCCTACCGCCATTTTGGGGAGGCCCAAACCACAGGGCGTCATTGTTTTGACGCCACGTGCTGAAGCCTGAGGGGCCATTTTGAGATAGGGCAGAGTGCACTGGCCGCCATTTTGGGCAACCACGTGTGAGGACAGGGGCAGCCATTTTGTTTAAGGGCAAGGGCCTGGCAATAACTTTTGATCGTTAAATTCTTGCCTTCCTATTCCTCTGAACTTATAGATATTTTCATTGGGCATTGCAGCATCATTGGCTGCTGCCGGTTATCGTAGGGCTGCACATTTATTTTCAATTTGAGGAGCGTTTGTAAGCTTTTCTTCCAGCGTTTGCAAGCAAACTCCTGGTGAACTCCGCCATCTAGCGGCAGGAGTGATATTAGCAGCTTTATCGGAAGTGTTATTTTATGCCTTTAATTTGCCTGCAGCCTGTGATTGTTTGCTTATCAGGTTGCTTATTTGCCTAGTTATTTTGTTCCTTTAATTACCTAATTCTAAGTTAATTTATTCCTTTAATTCGGCAGCAGCCCGTGATTTAATTCCTAGTTATTGTGTTCCTTTAATTCGGCAGCAGTCTGTAATTGTGTGCTTATCAGGTCGCTTATTTGCCTAGTTATTTTGTTCCTTATATTACTTAATTCCTAGTTATTTTACTCCTTTAATTCGGCAGCAGCCTGTGGTTGTGTATTTAATTCATAGTTATTGTGTTCCTTTAATTCGGCAGCAGCCTGTAATTGTGTGCTTATCAGGTCGCTTATTTGCCTAGTTATTTTGTTCCTTATATTACTTAATTCCTAGTTATTTTATTCCTTTAATTCGGCAGCAGCCTGTGATTTAATTCCTAGTTATTTTATTCTGTGGTTGTGTGCCTATCAGGTTTGCTTATTTGCCTAGTAGTGCTAGATAGTATTTTGGCTTTAGCAGCTAAAATACTAGCTAAGCTTTTGTTGCCTCTTGGAAGTTAAGCTCCTGTTTCCCTCAAGATTGGAGAGTCCCCCTGGTGGTGCAGCAATAAACTGCTAGCACATTTGCAAAGCTAAGCAGGGTCCGATGTGGTCTCAAATTGGATGGGAGACCAGGTGTTGAAAAGTTTAACATCAGATTACTAGATAAAGGTGGAATATATTTCATTTTATTGTTTTACTGCATAGTATAATATCTGCACATTTAGTCTCATATGTTGAGATTGACCGGTAGGAGGAGTAGCTCAGGCAAGTAAAACACATAGTTATTTTTGTGATTTACATTTATAAGTGGGACTTATTTAATACTTTCGCAGGCAACCGTTTTAGCAATCATTCAAACTGTGTGCTATTTGCCTGAATTTCTCTGAGTGTCTCAACAGCTGGGCCAGTGGTTGCTATCAGCACTCTGGTCACAGCTAGCCCGTCCCAAGGTGGTAGTGCAACCAGGGGGTGGAATTGCTGAACAGTATGGTGTAGATAATACTGAACTACATTTCACTGCAATAGGTAATTCATTCATTCATTCATTCATTCATTCATAAATAAATAAATAAATAAATAAAATAAAATAAAATAAAATAAAATAAAATAAAATAAAATAAAATAAAATAAAATAAATTAAATTAAATTAAATTAAATTAAATTAAATTAATAAATAAATAAATAAATAAATTAAAATAAAATAAAATAAAATAAAATAAAATAAAATATACAGATCCTAAATTTTGCTAGTCCAAGCCTTGGTGCTGTGTTGGCAATACTGAACAAGAATCGCGCACAGTTCATTATGGCTTCCGGCGGGGATCAGCAGCCATCTACTTCTGCCAACCAGCTAGCACCCTCAGCGGCCAATGGTAACGCGCTAATGGCTGCCATGCCCTGTGACCCACAAGCCTTTGCCCAGTTTTTCATGGCTTTTGAAACATTCTATAAAAAGTGTAAGCCGGGGCCTTTGGCGCTGCCAGCCCCTGAGCCATCGCAGGACGTGATTCCTGACACTCTGCCTTCGAATCAGGGGCAGTTGGGTACGTCATCTGCTATAGCTGCAGGTCCTCAATCCGATACCACTGCAGGGGGCCGCCCCAATACCAGGGCTAGGTCCGCCCTAGCTAAAAAAGCTGCTCAAGGAGCCGGAAAGGGCAAGGCGCCAGCAAAGGGCAGCGGCAAAGCTAAGGCACACGAAAAAGGGAGCAATAGCAGCACCACCTCACGAGCGATAGGTACACCTAGTGTCTTTCAGGACCAGCAGGCTACGCATAGTTCCACTGAGGACAGCGCAGGTTCCAGCCTTGAGGAAGAGCGTGAGGATCCACAATCGCCTCAGACAACGGCCAGCGCCTCTAATAGTGAGACGCAAGGGGGTAAGAGGAAAGCTAAAAAGAAGCACACCTCGGCTAAGAAGAAAAGGTGCAAGCATTCCGAGACCGAGGAAGAGTTAGGTACGTCCTCTTCAGATTCTGATTCCGAGGGTTCGATGGATGGCTATTGGGGTATTGGTGAGAATAATCACGGGATCCCGCTGTGGGCCCATGAAAGGAGGGCCAATTCTCACCGGAAAACCTTCAATGGGGTGCTAGAGTGGAAAGACGGGGCATTGGTAGAAGACGTTAAGGTCGCTACCAATCAGCCCACCGATTTTATCCTGGGGAACCATCTGTCCAAAAGGAAGAGGAATAAGATCCTCAATGGGGATTACGTGGATATATTTTCCCTCCTCCCTCCAACCAAAGTAACCGGTAAAGGTGAAAAGCGTCACTCCTATGGTAAGAGGAGATATCGCACGCCTAGAGCAGAGCGCACCTTCGAGAACTGGTTGGATGGGTACCAGGTCTTCATGGGCGTGGTATGCGCAGCGTATCCCAAGCGAGCCATGGATTTAGTTGCATACCAGGCTCATGTTAGGCGCGCCCGAGCCCTCGCGGGAGAAAACTCAGCATTAACTTATGATGAGAATTTCCGGAGAAATGCCTCCCTACATCCTACCACACGATGGGACCTTACGGACCCTAACTTCTGGGGCGAGGATGTAAATCCCTACATTGAGAAGAAAAGTCTGGACGCGGTCAAGGCTGGTAAGACTGAGACAAAGCGTCGGTGCCAGTGTTGGGAATTCAACAGGGGCGTTTGTTCACGCCCCTTTTGTAAGTATCTCCACGAATGTGAGCGGTGCTGGGGTAATCACCCTGCATCCGCGTGCTTTAAAAACAAGCCACAGCCCTTTCGAGGGGGCAGGGGGTACTTCCAAAACAGCAGCAGGGGTGCCCCCGGTGCTGCCGCCCAAGGAACCAGCAACCGCCAGTAACGTTAATCTTTGCTTGGCCTTTTCCCCCATCCGCTTGCAGCCCCTCAAAGTGTTGTTGGATCAGTACCCAGATAAGACAGCGGCAAAATACCTGTGGGAGGGGTTCTCAATGGGATTCAGAATCCCGGTGGCTACCCCCCCCAACACTAGGGAGGCAGGGAATCAGAAATCAGTCAGGGAAAGGCCCGATATAGTCAGAAAAAAGATAGATAAAGAAATCGGAGCTGGTAGGGTAGCCGGGCCATTTCCAGAACCACCCTTTGAGGGCCTTCACGTGTCTCCGCTAGGCATAGTACCAAAAAAGGCCCCGGGCGAATTCCGCATGATTCATAACCTCTCCTACCCAAGGGGAGGCTCGGTCAATGACTCAATTCCTCAAGAACTTTGTACAGTGAGATACGCTTCCTTCGATCAGGCCGTCAAAATGATTCGTAAATTTGGCCGAGGGGCCTTTTTGGCAAAATGTGATATTGAGTCAGCCTTCCGCCTTCTCCCTGTACACCCAGATGATTTCAAATGGTTGGGTTTCAAATTTGAGGATGCGTATTTCATTGACAAAGCTATGCCCATGGGTTGCTCCGTGGCTTGTGCAGCATTCGAATCCTTTAGCACATTTCTAGATTGGGCCCTACGCTTCAGAACGGGATCCGCGGGTGTGTCTCATTATCTCGATGACTTTATTTTGGCAGCAGATAGCAAGCCGCGCTGCTCCGCCTTGCTCGAGGCTCTCACGTCCCTAGCCGGCGAACTAGGGGTACCCCTAGCCGCCGATAAAACAGAGGGTCCAGCCACTTCTTTGGTTTATTTGGGTATCGAACTAGACACAGTGGCCCAGAATTCCAGGTTGCCGCGAGAAAAGCTAGCATCCCTCAAGGCTCTGATACAGCAACTTTTGCCTCTCAAGAAAGTTACCCTAAGACAAATCCAATCCCTGCTAGGCCACCTTAATTTTGCGTGCAGGGTTGTTGCCCCGGGCCGCCCATTCTGCGGCCGCCTGGCTAGACTGTCGGCCGGGCTGAAAGCTCCTCAGCACCGGGTACGCCTCTCCAAGGAAGTTAAGGCTGACTTGGGTATTTGGCTACAATTTCTGGAAAAGTACAATGGTATATCATTATGGCAGAATGCCTTGGTGCTCAACTCTGACTTTCAAGTTCATTCAGATGCAGCCGGGTCGTTGGGTTTTGGGGTCTACTTTCGTGGCCAGTGGTGTGCTGAAAAATGGCCCCCAGACTGGCATGGCCAGCCCATTACTCGGGACCTTACATTTTTGGAGTTCTTCCCTATTGTGGTGGCTGTACACCTGTGGGCAGACCAATTCCGCAACCACAGGGTATGTTTCAATACCGATAACCAAGCAGTTTTAGCGGTTCTCTCCAGGCAGTCCGCTCGGTCGTCCAGAGTGGGAAACCTATTACGATCCTTTGTCTTGTTGTGTCTGGAACAGAATATATGTTTTTCGGCCAAATTCGTGCCCGGCATTAATAACGACATTGCGGATGCTCTATCTCGTTTCCAGATGGAGCGCTTCCGCTTATTAGCGCCGGATTCGGAGCAATCATCGATGCCTTTCCCGGAGCACCTCTGGAGGATTGGGAGCGAGAAATTATGAAGGGAGTATTCGGGGCTGTAGCCCCATCCACGATGAGGTCGTACGGGAAGGCTTGGGCCGATTTCTTAAGGTTTTGCATGAGCTTTCCTGGCTCAAGTCATCGCGCTACCCCCACTACCAGGGAGGTCCTCCGCTACCTGGCGCACCTGAAGGATTTAGACAGGGCCCCAAAAACGCTTAATATCCAGTCCGCAGGGATTTCATACTTTTGTAAAGCCTTCTTTGAAACCGACCCGTGTGCGGCATTCATTGTGCGTAAAACGCTAGAGGGATGGCGCAGGCAGCACCCCCCCAGCTCGGACAGGAGGCAGCCCATTACATATGATTTACTGACACGGATACACAAATCACTGCGAACTATATGCTGGTCGAAGTACGAGGCGCGCCTATTCTCGGCCGCGTATTCCATATCTTTCTTTGGTGCTCTACGCGTGGGCGAGGTGGTCTGCGAAGGAGGGGGCACCCACTCGCAGAGGGGTGTGTTAATGAGTGATCTGACCCTCTCTGGAGACGACCTCATTGTCCGGGTGCGGAGCTCAAAGACGGATCAGCAGGGCAAGGGGGCCCTAATTCGGCTCCCAGCAGTTCACAGTAAAGGCCCCTGTCCAGTGAGGGATACGCGGCGTTTCTTGTACCTGAGGCCGAAAGGACCCGGCCCACTTCTGTTGCACGCAGATGGATCCCCCCTGACTAGGCATCAATTCACCAGGGTGATGAGGTTGGCATTGTCGGCATGTGGTTTACCGCCACTCGAGTTTGCAGCCCATTCCTTCCGTATTGGAGCGGCCACCACAGCGGTGCACATGGGGCTTTCCACCGAAAGGATAAAAGAATTGGGGAGGTGGAAATCTAATGCGTATAAGGCTTATGTCAGAAACAATTTATGACCAGGACTGCTACCCCTGACCTCTGTTCCCCTGTCCATTTACCTTGCAGATCCCAGGAGAGTGTGCATTTGGTTGGTGGGCCACAGTATTGTTCACTGGGCCAGGAATCGTGCCTTGAGTTCTGGAATGGGCAGCAACTTGAGTTTACCTGCTAACGTGGAACTGGTTTGGATAGCTCGTAGAGGGATGCGCTGGAGTGAATTCAAACCAGTGGTGATGGCGAGGGCCGCGGTTGATGGGCCGCCCGATGCCCTGGTGATTCAGTTGGGTGAAAATGATCTGGCTTACCGTAAAGCCATTGATCTGAGATGGAACATTTTCTTTTTTTTTTCCCATATTGTTTTTTATTGCTTTGCTTCATAAAAAAAGAAAAGGAAAATATATATATACACACATACAGACAGAGAAAAATAAAAGTACAATACAATATAAGAGACAAAGTAAGAGTACAATAGATAAAAAAAGAAAAATATATATATACATAAACTAAATATTTACATCCATCACATATCTTGGTCTTTGCTTTCTAGACTTCCTTTAGCTACTCCCAAAATCGTTCGAAGTAATACTTTAAGTTACACATTTCTTAGTCTATATTGTCATTATATCTCTTCATATACATTTCTTAGTTTATATTTTCCTCCTAAATTATTTAATCTCCTATTATCTTTCGACAATAACTCTTATTTTTTCACAGTACGTCTCTGTATCCCTTTAGCGTTATTTTCCCTTGGTTAATGAATTCCAGATAATCTACATATTTTCCCCAATCCTTGGTGAACTTTTGGTTTTTTGTATATCTTACTTTACCTGTGAGTCTATCCAATTCCATATAATCTACCAGCTTTGATCTCCACTCCTCCACCGTTGGAATTTCCTGCTTTTTCCACATCTGGGCCAGCATTACTCTTGCCGCTGCAACTGCATAATATACTAATTTACAGTCTTCTTTTCTTATCTCATGACCTAATATACCTAATAAAAAGATTTCTGCTTTCTTTGAAAACGTATATTTTAGGATCTTCTTTAATTCCGTGTAAATCTTTTCCCAGAACTGTTTCACTCTTCCGCACTCCCACCACATATGGTAGAAGGAGCCCACACTAACCTTACACTTCCAACACTTGTTATTCACCTTATACATTTTCGATAGTTTCACAGGTGTTAAATACCACCTGTAAAACATCTTCATTACGTTTTCTTTTATCGTTATACATGCCGTGAAACTAAGTCCTTCCTTCCAAAGTTTCTCCCAATCTTCAAATAGTATATTATGTCCTACATCCTTTGCCCAGCGGATCATCACACACTTCACTTCCTCATCTCCTAGATTCCAATCTAACAATATCCTATACATTTTCGATATAATTTTCTCTTCTTTTTTTATAATCTCTGTTTGAAACTTAGATTCCTTCTCTCCATAGCCTCTTTCCTTAAAGTCCTTTCTAAACATTTGATTCACCTGGAGATGGTGTAGCCAATCATAAACATATTCTTTGACCTGGTCGTATGGACGTATCTTCCAATTCCCCTCCTCTTTGATTATTAACTGATTATATGTTGCCCAGTTGCTTCTCATATTGGTAGTCTTCACACACATGACTTCCAAAGGCGAAAGCCAATGTGGTGTTTTCGGTTCCAGCAGATTTTTATATTTTTCCCATGTTTCAATTAATGGCCCTCTAAAGATATGGTTCCTAAAACCCTTGTATATTTTCCATTTATCCCGCCATAAATAGGCATGCCAGCCGAAATTGTTGTCATGGCCCTCCAGGTCAAGTAGTTCTCTGTTCTCTAACTTTACCCAATCTTTGACCCAACATAAGCAAACCGCCTCATAGTATAACTTTATATCCGGCAAAGCGAAACCCCCTCTTTCCTTTATATCTGTTAGTAATTTGAACTGTATCCTAGGTTTCTTTCCCTGCCAGATATATCTCGAGAGCACTCGCTGCCATTCTTTGAAGATTCGGCTACCTTTAATTATAGGGATGGATTGGAACAAAAACATCAATCTTGGAAGCACATTCATCTTGATCGTGTTGATCCTTCCCCAGAATGACAAATTCAGCCTTCTCCAAATTTCCAGATCTCTTTTTATTCCCCTCCACGCCGGTTCATAATTGTTTTTAAATAAATCTATATTCTTAGGTGTTATCCAGATGCCTAGATATTTCACTTTATTAACCACCTCTATTTGCGTTTGCTGTTGAATTGTTTCTGTTGATTTCTGATCCAAATTTTTACTTATTATTTTTGTTTTATACTTATTCATTTTGAACCCTGCTACCTCTCCAAACTGATCTAGTTCTTTTAGTATTTCTCCTGTCGCAATTGTTGGTTCTTCTGTCATTATTACTACATCATCTGCGAAGGCTTTGATCTTATATTCGTTCTTTCCAATTTGCACTCCTTTTATTCTTTGGTTCTGTCTTATAGAATTTAATAGAACTTCCAAGGTCAATATAAACAAAAGCGGGGAGAGTGGACAACCCTGTCTTGTTCCTCTTTGTATCTTTATCTCTTCTGTTACTATATTATTGATAATCAGCTTCGCTTTCTGATCTGTATATATGGCTTTCACTCCATTAAAGAAGTCATTTCCCACCTCCATATATTCCATATTTTTCAGCATGAAGTCCCAAATAACATTATCGAATGCCTTCTCGGCATCAACAAACATCATTATAACCTGTTTGTCAATTCTGGCAGATAGGTATTCTAACATGTCAATTATAATTCTTGTGTTGTCTCTCATCTGCCGACCTGGCAGGAATCCTGCTTGGTCCCTATGAATAATTTCTGATAACAACCTTTTCAACCTTTTTGCCAGGATCCCTGCGAATATTTTGTAATCTATGTTCAACAGTGAGATTGGTCTATAATTTTTGACCTGGGTTAGATCTGCATCTTGCTTGGGGATGAATGTAATAAATGCCTCTTTCCAGGTGTCAGGGAGTTCTCCTTTCCTTAGAATATTGTCTATAGTTTCTTTTAAAGGTCCCACCAAAATGGGTTTCATCTCTTTATAATAGCCTGCAGTGAATCCATCGGGACCCGGAGCTTTTCCCCTCTTTAAGTCTTTAATTACATCTTCTATTTCATCACTTTCAATGGGAGTATTTAATCGTTGTCTGTCCTCCATTGAGATTTTCTGCACTCCTTTGTCCTTCAGAAATCTCTCTATTTTCCTTAAGCTGATTCTCTCTTTTTTAGAATATAAACTTCTGTAATAATTAAGAAACTCTCTCCTAATCTCCCTATGGTCAGTTTTCTCTTCGTCTCCCACTTTTATTTTGTTTATTGTAGTCTGTTCCTTTCTCTTTTTGATTTGCCATGCAAGCCACTTGCCAGATTTGTTTGAAAACTCGAAATTTTTTTGTCTTAATCTTTTAATGTTCCACTCCACTTCTCTATTGATTATTGTGGCAAATTGTGCTTGCAGGATTTTAATTCTTTCTTTTGCTTTTTGACAGTTGGGTTTCTGAGACAATTCTTGTTCATTTATCATTATCTGCTTCAGAATGTCCTCTCTTCCTTTCTCTCTATTCTTATTTTTAATTATGTTCTGCTCGATAAAGTAGCCTCTTATTACTGCCTTACTTGCGTCCCACACTACATTAATCTTTGTTCCTTTACCACAGTTTTCAGTGAAGTATTGCTTTAGCTTTTCCTGCGCAGTTTCGACAATTTTTTGGTCTTCCAGAAGATAGTCCTTTAATCTCCATCTAAAAGTTCTTGGCTCCAGGCTTTTTAATTCTAACTCTATCGGGTTATGATCTGAAATTACACTTGGTCTTATTTCTATTAGTTTAATTCTTGGGCATAGTTCGCTTGAGATCCATATCTGATCGATACGTGACATCGACTTATTTGGTTCAGAGTGGAAGGTGAATTGTTTATCTAGTGGGTGTTTCAAACGCCATATATCTATCAAATTACCATTTTCAACCATTGAGAAAAAAGATTTTGGTAGTTTCCCATTCTTACTTCCTCCTTCCCTACACCTATCCGCTTCTAGTGAAACCACCCCGTTTAAATCACCCATTAGAACAATTTTTTGATCAGCGTACTCACATATTTTCTCTTCCAACTTTTTAAAAAATTCTGACTTATTGTCGTTTGGAGCATATATCCCAATAACAACCAAATTTTCTCCTTGCCAGTTAATACGGACCCCTATTATCCTGCCTTCTTCATCTTTGAATATTACTTTGGCTTCGATCTTATTTTTAATATATAATATCACCCCTCTTTTCTTCTCCTTGTCCAAGGACTCAAATTCGTTCCCCAACCTCCTATTAATTAACACTTTCCTATGCCTTCTGGCTATATGCGTTTCTTGGAGACAAATGATATCCAAATTTTTCCTTTTCAGATATTGCTCAATTTTATTCCTCTTTTCCTTCCCATTCATCCCATTTACATTCCAGCTCCAGATTTTTAACCCCATAATGTCTGTTCCTTACTTTACAAATTCCCTGGGTCTTCCTCTTCTACCTCTTCCTCTATTTCTTCGTCCGATCCACTCCCCCCCTCCTCTTCTTCCTCTTTTGCCTCAGATTCTCCTGAAACTCTTCCTTCCGCTCCCCCCCCTCCATTCATCTCCACCTTTAGCTCTTTATATTTCCTCAGAAATTTCCCGGTTTCCTCCTGATTTGATAACCTATGCTTCTTACCTCTGTATGTAAATGATAACCCCTCCGGGAATTCCCACCTAAATTCGACTTTATTTTTCTTCAGTGCTTGCACCAGTGATTTATAGGAGTCTCTTCGTTTAAGTAACCTGATTGGAATATCTTTAAAGATGATAATATAATTCCCCTCTATATTCAACCTCTTTTCTCTGTTCCTTTGTAAAATCTTATTCCTCATTTCTTTATCCTTAAACGTAATTAGGCAATCGCCTGTGAATTTCTTTGCTCTTATTGAGTTAATGCGCATTCTAAATGCGCTCTGCACATTTTTAGCCATTTCCTCAGCTGATATTCCCATCCATTCCGCTATTTCCTTTATTAATTTCTCCTTAATATTCTCATTTTGTACCTCTGGCACCGCTCTCAATCTTAAATTCACCTCCCTCTGCCTCAATTCATTCATTGCTATGATATCTTTCATCTCCTCCTGTGCCTTATTTAAATCCACCACTTCAGCTTTCATTTTTTCCTTCTCTCTTTTAATATCTTTCAATTCCAGTCTGGTCCTTTTTAATCCTTCCTCATTGAGCTGTGTTCTCCTAAAAACTTCCTTTATCTGACCTTTGAGTTCGTTCACCGTTTCGTCCATCTTTTTATCCATTCTTCCAATCCTATTATCTACTTGTTCTAATTTGTATTCTACATTATTTTGACTCTGTTTGATCTCAGCAAGCGCCTTCAAAATATCAGTCTTAAAGTCCACCTCCTGTTTCGATCCCCTTCTATCGCTAGGAGTTCCCCCGTTTGTTCCCTTCTTTCCTGTATGCGACATCTTACAAAATTTATGTTTCCACTCCTCCCCAACCGTACCTTTCTCACCCAACTTCCTTCTTACTTTTTTGTTATTTGTACCCGTTCTTCGTAGTTTTCACTATGTCAACTTTCCAACCTTCACACCCCTTAATTACCAACCTTTATACATATATTTATATTTGTATTATATTCCCTTTACAGTCTCTATAAAAATCTGATCATGATGTTCTGCAGGATTATCCCTCCAGTCCAAATACTCCTCAGCTGGCTGTTCTTCTCGCCTCTAATCAAACTAATCCACTTGGTCGAATAAAGGTTCAGGTGTAGTTAGTAGAAGAGGAAAAAAAAAAAAAAAAGAAAGTCGCATAACAGGAGAAGAGGAATGGGAGACGCGCAGGAAAACCCAGGAAGATAATAGAAGGAGAGGGGGCCGTGGATCCACCAAAGAGTTAAGCAATCTCCATCCTACCACTAGGTGTCGTCAACTCCTTAAATTGTTCTTGCATATAATTTATGAGTTCCGATTTATCACCAGTTCCTTAAGTTGCTCTCACATATAGTTCATATAGTTCATAGACTCCATTTAATCCTCTCAGAAAAAAAGAAAAGATAGAAGTCCAAATTTCTTTCTAAGAATGTCCCTTTATCTTAATTCGTCAGGCTCTGGTTACTCATATAAGTCAACATGCAGTAATTCCATTACTCAAGTCCTGCTCCAATAAGTAGGAAAAAAAGGAAGTCAAATGCGTCGAAAGTAGAAGAAAAGTCACCTACGGTGGAATAGCCCAACTACTCTGTATCGCTGTCTTTTTCACCTCTCCCCTTTCCGCTCCACTCCGTTGCCACGCTCAGATTTTAGTAATGGCGGCGGGGGTTTCTTTTCCGGTTTAAAGTCCTTTCGTTCTGCCCCACAGAGTAAAGAAGTGCCTCTTCTCCTCTTCTCCGCCTCCGTTCCCCAGGGACGTCTCACTCCAAAAGTTTTCTCTGGCCCCTCTTTTCCTCCCTCTTCGTAGCAAAACACCCTCCTTTACAAATTTTCCGCTGTCCTGAGGGAGCGATTGAGGGGAAGTATCTTATCCGCCAAGGCAACTTACTTTCACTTTCCTCCCGTACTGGCGTCGTGCTGCGTCTAAGTTGATTTTCGGCTTTTAGCTAAACTCCGTTCACCTCTCTTCGTTACTCCGAGACTTCCTTATTATTATTTTGGCTTTCCCACCATCCAATTCAGGTATTTTCTTTTCGTTTCGGAGTTCTTGGTTTTGAGAGTGAACCGCTTTCACTGCAGGCTTAGGGCTTCGCTAATTGGAGGTAGGTAATGGCGTCCCTCGACCTGCAAGATCTCTCCGCCACTCTCTTCACCTCTTACGAGGCTACCTGGCAGCCGGGTCGATCTTTTCCTGGTCGTGCCGGGAACCAGCCCTTCTGGTCACCCTCCAGAAGTATTTTATGGGGGTCTCCGCGCCCTGGAGTTGCCCCCACCCTCCAAAATAGCTCAGGTTCTCCCTCCCGGTAAGAACCTTGCCTGCGCTGAGATCGCGGTGCACCGGAAGTCCGAAGAGATGGAACATTTTCGACGATTTGTCCGAGCTGGTGGCAACATATCCAAACATCACTATTTTATGGTCCTCGTTGCTGGAGAGGAGGACATGGCGGGATTGTGCGAGCCCAGTGGGGGTCAACAAGGCTAGGAAAGTTTTAGAGCGGGCAGTTGGATGTAGAGTGGCAGCCCTGGGCGGGTGCGTCATAGGGCACCCAGGCATTCAGTTCAGCAACGAGGCCCTCTACAGAAAGGATGGTGTGCATCTTTCTGATGCCGGAAGCGATATTTGGTTGGATGACATTATGTCAGGGATTAGGAGTTGGTTACAGGTTTGAAGGTATTGGCGGCGAGCTCCGCTCGGGTGGCGGTTAGGCATTGGCTGGGGGTTCAATTGTTATGCAAATGGATCGGGGGGAAGGTACGCCATCACCTTCCCCAAGAAAAGGGGTAGTCCGGTAAAGGACTCCGGGGGGCGTTGTCTTGTCCGAAACCTGGGAAGGTAAGGGCCTCCGGCACGCCCCCGAGCGGTGACACCCGTGGGATCCTAGTTGGCGTACTTCAACAGGACCCCCACGGTTCGTGTTAACCCATCCCGGTCACCATGCCGGGTAGTGGATAGGTGCCAATGCCTAAGGCCAATACCTTCAATTCTCTAATCAATAAAGTTGTGGCCTTTCATGCCCAATTAACTTAATCAACGTCTCCTGTGTCTTTATTTCTGGGGGGGGAGGGGTATTGACACGCAAAGCCATTTCTGACCCCATGGGGGAAGAGAGGGGGTTGCGGTCTTGCCCCTCCCCCCAAGCGCGGGGGCTGGCCTGCTGCCCCCGCGAGAGTTGGGGGAATCCCTGGGCGTGCCTTCCACCCGTCCGCCAATCGGCGGGCTGGGGGAGGCGTGGCCTTGGCATACTTAAGGCCAGGCACGCCCAGGGACCACCCTCTTCACTCCTGGCCAGCTGAGAGGTTTTCCCGTCCCACCCACCCTTAGGTATAGGTTAGCTTAGGTAGATATGACCTTGCTATGGACTTCGGTTGGTCGCCGCAAGGGGCCTGGTAGGAATTTTTCCAAGTTGGCGAACTTACGGCCTTTTGGTTTTTTCGCCTACCTCGTAGCAAACGTCACAACTTTCTTTAGTATTGGCGGTTAGGCATTGACTGGGGGTTCAATTGTTATGCAAATGGATCGGGGGGAAGGTACGCCATCACCTTCCCCAAGAAAAGGGGTAGTCCGGTAAAGGACTCCGGGGGGCGTTGTCTTGTCCGAAACCTGGGAAGGTAAGGGCCTCCGGCACGCCCCCGAGCGGTGACACCCGTGGGATCCTAGTTGGCGTACTTCAACAGGACCCCCACGGTTCGTGTTAACCCATCCCGGTCACCATGCCGGGTAGTGGATAGGTGCCAATGCCTAAGGCCAATACCTTCAATTCTCTAATCAATAAAGTTGTGGCCTTTCATGCCCAATTAACTTAATCAACGTCTCCTGTGTCTTTATTTCTGGGGGGGAGGGGTATTGACACGCAAATATCTGCCAGGGAGAAAGCCGGCTTGGTCTTTGTGTATCATTTCCGCTAATACTTTTTTCAATCTTTTAGCCAAAATATCAGCAAAAATTTTATAATCCATATTAAGCAGGGATATGGGGTGGTAGTTCTTAAGTTGTGTCTTTTCAGACCCATTTTTCGGTATAAGCGTGATGTAGGCTTCTTTCCACGACTCCGGCACTTTTTCCCCCTCCATAATTTCATTGCAAACCTCCTTTAACGGTTGAATTAAGTAGTCTTTCATAGCTCTGTAGTATTTGCAGGTTAACCCATCCGGCCCTGGAGACTTGCCCAGTTGCATATTCTGAATGGCACCCTCCACCTCTTGTTCAGAAATTCTAAAGTTCAATAATAATTTATTCTCTTGAGAGATTTTTTGTAATCCATTAGTTTCCAAAAATTGATCGATTTTAGTCTCATTCTGTGGCCCTTGTGCATACAATTGTTTGAAGTATCTCTGGAAGCAATTTTTAATTTCCTGTGGATTTTGTAGGTTCTTACCATCCACTTCAAGATTTGTAACTGTGTTTAATTTTTGTCTTTTCTTCAACTGCCATGCTAATAACTTTCCACATTCATTAGCTGATTTGCCATCTTGCCAAAGGTTGCAGGCAGCTTTACCTGCAGCAATTGCATGTTGATTGCTCTCTTAAAAGACAAAGTCCAGCAACTGGAGGAACGTGTGGCTACGCTCCAAAGAATTAGAGAGCTGGAGCTCTTCTTGGAAGCAACAGAGCACACCGTCTCCACCAAGGAGGAGACAGGGGACTCCCCTGAGAAGGAGGCTAGTTCACCAACACAGGAGCCAGATATATGGAGAAACGTGACGCAAAGAAGTAGGAGGCCCAGGGTTCGCTCTGATTGTTTAGAAATACACAATCACTTTGAGGTCCTCTCCCCTAGCATGGAAGATGAAGAGCAGACTCCATTTGAGGATCTCTCCCTCGTTACAGTCGATCAGGTATATGAAGACGAGCAGCAAAGTCAGTCCTCAGGGAATGTGCAGGCGACCTTGGAACGGACAGCTCGCGGAAGAACCCCGACCAAACCTAAGAGGAGGCGTGTAGTGGTGATAGGGGATTCCCTACTGAGGGGAAAAGAAGCAGTGATCTGTGGGCCTGACAAGATGTCTCAGGAAGTGTGCTGTCTCCCCGAGGCTAAGATCCAAGATGTAACTGAACGACTGCAAGGAATCATAAAACCCACTGACAAATACCCCTTCCTCTTGGTTCATGTGGGAACCAATGACACTGCAAGCAATAGCCTCCAGAAGATCAAAAGAGACTATGAGGCTCTGGGCAGGAAATTGAAGCAATTAAATGCACAAATTGTCATCTCATCTGTCCTCCCAGTTGAACGACGTGGCCCAGGGAGAGAGGGAAAAATAGTGGAAGTGAACAGCTGGCTTCGCAAATGGTGTAAACAGGAACGGTTTGGATTCTTAGATCACGGACTGCAGTTTCTTGAAGATGGACTTCTGGCAAGCGATGGGCTGCACCTCACAACGGTTGGGAGGAATGTTTTTGCCAAAAATCTCAGAAACCTCATCAGGAGGGCTTTAAACTGACTAACATGGGGGAGGGAGGCAGTGCTCCTGAAGGTAGGAGTCTATCAATTGATGAAGATGATCATCCAAATGTCATAGACCAAATGGAGCAAACAGCACGCAGACCTAGTGGTGGGAGGAAAAAATCCTTAAATAAGAGACATGGGGGAATGATTAATGGACTTCAATGTCTGTACACTAATGCGCAAAGCATGGGTAATAAACAAGATGAGCTTGAGCTCTTGGTACAGCAAACTAAATATGACATAATAGGCATCACTGAAACCTGGTGGGATAAGTCCCACGACTGGAATGTAATAATGGAGGGATACAATCTATTTCAGAGAAACAGACCAGACAAGAAAGGAGGAGGAGTGGCGTTATATATCAGGGATGTGTATACCTGTGAAGAGATCCAAGATTTAGAACCTCAAAGCCAAAGTGAGAGCATTTGGGTCAAAATT
This sequence comes from Podarcis erhardii, assembly GCF_964252035.2. NCBI lineage: Eukaryota > Metazoa > Chordata > Lepidosauria > Squamata > Lacertidae > Podarcis > Podarcis erhardii. The sequence continues at coordinate 19,938,083 of NC_138506.1, read as the reverse complement.
AAGGGAGAGAAGAATAACAGGGACCTCATTGTGGGAGTTTACTATAGATCCCCAAGCCAAACGGAGGACATAGATGATGCCTTCCTGGAACAGATGGCCAAGCATGCAAAAGGAAGGGAGATAGTAGTAATGGGGGACTTCAATTACCCGGATATTTGCTGGATGTCAAACTCAGCCAAGAGCATAAGGTCAAACAGATTCCTCACTGGCCTTGCAGACAACTTCATTGTCCAGAAAGTGGGAGAAGCAACAAGAGGAACAGCCATTTTAGATCTGGTCCTAACCAATGCTGATGACCTGGTTAGTGGGGTAGAAGTGGAAGGATCATTAGGCGCGAGTGATCATGCTCTTCTGAAGTTTACTATACAGCGGAAAGGAGCAGCCAAGCATACTAGGACTCAATTTCTTGACTTTAGGAAAGCCGACTTTATAAAACTTAGGGAAGTCCTGGGTGAGATCCCATGGACAGTAATATTAAAAGGAAAGGGAGTTCATGATGGCTGGGAGTTTGTTAAGAGGGAGATAGTAAAAGCACAACTTCAGGCAATACCAATGAGACGGAAACATGGAAGGTGCCTAAAGAAGCCAGGGTGGCTATCTAAAGAACTTTTAACTGAGTTAAGATTAAAAAAGGATGTGGACAAAAAATGGAAAAGGGGGGAAACCACCAAAGAGGAATTCAAACAAATAGCCAGCACGTGTAGACACAAAGTCAGAAAAGCTAAAGCACAGAATGAACTCAGGCTTGCTAGCGAGGTAAAAAGCAACAAAAAAGGCTTTTATGGGTATGTTCGTAGCAAAAGGAAGAACAAAGAAACAGTGGGGTCACTCAGAGGAGAAGATGGTGTAATGCAAACAGGGGACACAGAAAGGGCTGAACTCCTCAATGCCTTCTTTGCCTCAGTCTTCTCCGATAAAGAAAACAATGCCCGACCTGAAGAATTTGGAGCAAATGATTCAGCAGAGGAAACACAGCCCAGAATAACTAAGGAGATAGTACAAGAATACTTGGCTAGTTTAGATGTATTCAAGTCTCCAGGGCCAGATGAGCTGCATCCAAGAGTATTAAAAGAACTGGCAGATGTGATCTCAGAACCACTGGCAGTCATCTTCGAGAATTCCTGGAGAACAGGCGAAGTCCTGGCAGACTGGAGGAGGGCAAATGTTGTCCCTATTTTCAAAAAGGGGAAAAGAGAGGACCCAAATAATTACCGCCCAGTCAGTCTGACATCAATACCAGGGAAGATTCTGGAGCAGATCATTAAGCAAACAGTCTGTGAGCACCTAGAAAGGAATGCTGTGATCACCAATAGTCAGCATGGATTTCTGAAAAATAAGTCATGTCAGACTAACCTGATCTCGTTTTTTGACAGAATTACAAGCCTGGTAGATGAAGGGAACGCAGTGGATGTAGCCTACCTTGATTTCAGCAAGGCATTTGACAAGGTGCCCCATGATATTCTTGTAAAGAAGCTGGTAAAATGCGGACTTGACTATGCTACCACTCAGTGGATTTGTAACTGGCTGACTGACCGAACCCAAAGGGTGCTCATCAATGGTTCCTCTTCATCCTGGAGAAGAGTGACTAGTGGGGTGCCACAGGGTTCTGTCTTGGGCCCGGTCTTATTCAACATCTTTATCAACGACTTGGATGATGGACTCAAGGGCATCCTGATCAAATTTGCAGATGACACCAAACTGGGAGGGGTGGCTAACACCCCAGAGGACAGGATCACACTTCAAAACGACCTTGACAGATTAGAGAACTGGGCCAAAACAAACAAGATGAATTTTAATAGGGAGAAATGTAAAGTATTGCACTTGGGCAAAAAAAATGAGAGGCACAAATTCAAGATGGGTGACACCTGGCTTGAGAGCAGTACATGTGAAAAGGATCTAGGAGTCTTGGTTGACCACAAACTTGACATGAGCCAACAGTGTGACGCGGCAGCTAAAAAAGCCAATGCAATTCTGGGCTGCATCAATAGGAGTATTGCATCTAGATCAAGGGAAGTAATAGTGCCACTGTATTCTGCTCTGGTCAGACCTCACCTGGAGTACTGTGTCCAGTTCTGGGCACCACAGTTCAAGAAGGACACTGACAAACTGGAACGTGTCCAGAGGAGGGCAACCAAAATGGTCAAAGGCCTGGAAACGATGCCTTATGAGGAACGGCTAAGGGAGCTGGGCATGTTTAGCCTGGAGAAGAGGAGGTTAAGGGGTGATATGATAGCCATGTTCAAATATATAAAAGGATGTCACATAGAGGAGGGAGAAAGGTTGTTTTCTGCTGCTCCAGAGAAGTGGACACGGAGCAATGGTTCCAAACTACAAGAAAAAAGATTCCACCTAAACATTAGGAAGAACTTCCTGACAGTAAGAGCTGTTCGACAGTGGAATTTGCTGCCAAGGAGTGTGGTGGAGTCTCCTTCTTTGGAGGTCTTTAAGCAGAGGCTTGACAACCATATGTCAGGAGTGCTCTGATGGTGTTTCCTGCTTGGCAGGGGGTTGGACTCGATGGCCCTTGTGGTCTCTTCCAACTCTATGATTCTATGATTCTATGATTCTATGAAATTCATTTTGAAACCCGCAACTTTACCGTAGCCATAGATTATTTCCAATGCCTTTCTTAAACTCTGTTTTGGTTGCTCCCTAGTTATAATTAAATCGTCAGCAAATGCCCTCATTTTGTAACTTCTATTTCCCAGCATAATCCCTTTTATTTCTTTTTCTTCCCTAATTTGTTTACATAAAACTTCCAATGTTAATATGAAAATTAAGGGGGATAGTGGGCAACCTTGTCTGACCCCTTTACTGATTTCACACTCCTGTGATAAATTTCCATTGATTATGATTTTCGCTTTTTGTTTTGATTATATTGCTTCAATCCCTTTTATATACTGTATACCAAAATCCATATGGTGTAATAGACCTTTCATAAATTTCCAGGATACCCTGTCGAAAGCTTTTTCTGCATCTATAGCCATTAAGACTGCCTTCTTTTCTATTCTTAAGTCTAAATACGCTAATCAGTTTATAATGTTTCTAGTGTTGCTATAAATGTGCCTCCCGGGCAAAAAGCCAGCTTGGTCATTGTGTATCATCATCTGGAAGACTTTCTTTGATCTTTCGGCTAAAATATTTGCATATAATTTATAATCGTTATTTAGAAGTGCGATAGGCCTATAGTTGTTAATAAGTAGATTGTCCGTTCCCTGTTTTGGAATTAGTTCAATAAGGCTGTGTCAGAGCTGCCTCTAGCTCCCAGCTCACAGAGGACCAACGCCAGGCTGATGTTATGTACAGAAGTCTTTATTGAAGTTTAATTTCCATTTCAAAGCCAGAGCGTGCAGCCCTACGTCTAAACTCTAGATCGGCGAAGTCCCGTCTGAGTCTCCGCCCCTTCCACACCAGTTTAAGATCCTAGCCCTGCTCCACCTCCTGCGCTGCTCTCTTCTCCTCTGGGTCCTCCTGCCCTCTGGGGCATTGCCCTTTCTGGACTCTACTGACGCTGAGTCGCTTAGCTCCTCCCCCTGCCTCCGGCTTGCTTTAGGACCCGGTTCCCAATCCTCACTCTCTGCTGTCCCGCGCTCCTGTACATTTGAACTTGCTTCTCGCGCCAACCCAGTGACCTTTCTCCTAACCGTTACACTACTTCTATCACTGCTTCCCTCTTCCGTGACACTGGCCGGATCTGACCTCCCTTCCGTTGTCCGACTCTCCGAGGGAGGCGTGGTAGGCTCTGCCTCGTCTCCTCTCCCTGGTGGGGAAAGCACTGGCCCCGATGCCTGGGACTCTTCCCCCCCACTCTGCTCTGGTGGGGAAGCTGGTCCTGATTTCCAACTACTGCTCTGGGAGTCCCTGCTGCCCCCTTGCTCCTGGGGCGTTCCCCTTGGGACCCCCCTGCCCCTGGCCACTGGCGCTCCCCTCTGTGAATCTTCCGATTCGCTGGAGAGGCTCATGGAATCCCTCGGACCACTGTCCCGTCCTACGCTCCCTTCGGATTCCTCCCCCTCGCTCTCCATCTCCCATCTTCCCTGTGCCTCAGCGCCTGAGCCCCTGACATCCACCCCCCTTGAAGCCCCCCCTTCCCCCTCCCCTTCTTCCGGTGTGGGTTCTGGGTGCTCCAGTGTTGTGGGGGTGAGTGCAGGGTACAGTTCTTCCCCCGTGGCGTGCAGCCAGCCGGGTAAGTCCGGGAAGTCCTCCATGGTCCCGTCGACGGCGATCTCCTCTGCTTCCATCTCTTGGGAGGTGTGTTCGAAACCTGGATCTACCCCAACTCACCCGGTGCCCCCCTTCCTCTGTTGTCTGGGGTGACACTGCGTGCCATGGTCCCCTCGGCAGTTCTCTGCGCCAGCCCACCTCAGGTTGATCCTCCCACCAATAAGATCCGCCTGTACCAAACCCTGAGAGGGATCCCTCTGGGGAGCTGGTCTCCTGTGACGCCTCTTCAGCTGAAGAGAAACCCTGGAATGTGCTGGTTGAGAGTGTGGGTGTGAAAAGATATTCGTCGAAATAATCCGCCGGCATGGGCCTGTGTGGGTACAGTGTGTGGAACTCGTCTTTGAGGTAGTGCTCCTCCACCGCATAGTACGGTACCCAGTTGTTGGCGCTGGCCGGGGCACCTTCCCTGGCTAGTAGATATTCAACCCCCTCTTCCCCCCATCTCGAGTCCAAGATCTCTGTGACCTCGTTGAGCGGCTCCTCCCTCGGCGGCCCCCCCTTTGTGGGTGCGCCTCTGAGCGGACTGGGAGCTGTCCCTGGTGCTTGGAACCTGTGAGGTGCCTTATAAGGCGTGAGCACCGATCTATGAAAGACCGGGTGCATTCTGGATCCTTCCGGGAGTGTCAACCGGAAGGCCACTGGGCTGATCTGTGCCTCGACTTGGTAAGGCCCTAGCTGCTTGTGTCCGAGCTTCTTCTTAGCTAACGATCTGGCCGGCACTGCCTGGGCTGCTAACCAGACCCAGTCCCCCACCCGTATGTCCTCACCAACTCTCCTGTGTCGGTCTGCCTGCATTTTGTAAGCGTGTTTAGCTAGCTCCAACTGCCTTCGGAGTTGTTCGTGGACCTCCTGTAACTCCACCGCCCAGTCCTCAGCTCCCTGCGGCTCCCCCTCCCCCACTTTCTCTAACCCCGGGAAGGTTCTGGGATGCCACCCATTGTTGGCGAAAAACGGTGTCACCCTCGTGGACACGTGCTTCGTGTTGTTGTAGGCAAACTCGGCCAGCGGTAGATAGTCCACCCAGGTCGAGGGCTGCTGGTTCGCGTAGCATCTAAGGTACTGCTGCATGATGGCGTTGACCCTCTCCGCTTGTCCGTTGGTCTGCGGCTGTCTCGCCGACGATAGGTTGACCTTGACGTTCAGGATGCCCATCAGCTTCTGCCAGAAACTCGAGATGAACTGGCACCCCCGGTCGGACAGGATAGACCGTGGTAGGCCGTGCACCTTGAACACGTGGTCTATGAACATCTTGGGGACTTCCGGTCGGCGCCAGCGTTTAATGGCGGTCTTTGCCTCGAGCTCCGAGGCAGGACTGCTCCGCGAGTTCGGGTCTTACCCGCTACGGCGAGCGGGGGACCCCTAAAATCACAGGCGCTGAAGCCTGTGAACAAGGAGATTCGGTGGGCACCTTTGCGCCCCCCGGTATCGTGAAAGAGCCTTTTTAAAGGCTCCGGAGCGGCATCGGGGCGAGCGCGGTGCTGAGGATCGCTACCCAGCTTGCCGAGTGAAGCCGCGTCTCCATTGACGGAGAGCGCCGATTCCTTTCTGAAACTACCGATTGGCAACAACACCCGTGAGTAAGAATGGAAAAATTAAGGAAACGGGACTTTAAAATTTTTTGAAGATTTGGCTGAAAACGGGAAAGGCAAAATTAAGGAAGTCAGCCTCCCGGAACTGCACGAGTGACGGAGCAATGAAAAGAACGAGCTGTATTTAAAAGGAAAGTTATTTTAAATTCTATTAGACCGGACATCGAAAGGATCTCCCCCCTGTAGAGCAGGGGAAGGGGGGGGGGAATTGAACTAATTTAACCTGCTAAAAGAAAGAAAGAGTTATGAACGGGGAAGCTTCCGCTGCCGACACCTCTGGCCAGACTGCCGGAGCAGCGATCGCCTAGAGAAGGAACTGTCAATGAGCTGTCAAAAGATCGCGGTTACAAAATAAGATCTATTTGAAACATAATAATGGGACTTTGGTGGATAAAAGTTTCAACACCATAAAGTGCTACAAAGTAGGGACTTTGGTTGGACTTTTGGTTGGACTTTTGCTTTTGGGACTTTCCGTTTCTTTGTCTATCTGTTACCTCTGTTTGGATACAATTTCTCCCTCTAGAGGGCTTCAGTTGCATTACGGTGGATTCAGCGGGATTTTCCACTTGCAACTTTCCTGTGTGAACAACCTTGAGTTATGAGCAACCCGCTGGAGGAAATATCAACAAGAAGCAAAACAAAGCAGGCTCAAAAGCAAGCTCAAAAAAGAGGTTCCATATCAGGAGCAGCAGCTGCACAGGAGAAAACAACAGCAGCATCAATGGATTCTATGACACAGGCTCTACTCAGAATAAATCAATCTTTAGAAGTACTTACTAAGCAGTCTGCAGAGTTTACTAAACAGTCTACAGAGAACTCTAAGAAACTGACGGAGTTGACAACAAGATTGGACTTGAACACAACGACAATATCATCTAATACAGACTCTATTAATCGTTTAATTCAAGAGAGCACGGAAACAAGGAAAATAGCTGAAAGCGCTAGGAGCACCGCTGAGGAAACCAAGGGAAAATTTGCGCCCATTGCAAAGAAAGTACATGAACATGATGCAGCTCTGGCCCTTTTGGAATTGGAGAGGAAAAGTAAGAATCTGAAACTGAGATTGGTACCAGAAGAGGAAGAGGACAAGCTTGGGGAATTCCTTACAGATAAATTTCAAGACTTTTGGAATGATGAGCTAGATGGAGAGGAAGATGAATTTGTAATAACTACAGCCTTTCGGATTGGCAGGAAGCAAGGCAAGAAACCAAGAGATTGCTTAATCACTTTGAGATCAAAGGAAGAAAGAGATAAAATATTGAATTTACATTTCCAGAAGGCTTTGGTCATTAAAAACTCCCAGATACAGATCTTCAAGGATATTCCTAAACACTTTTTGGAGGTCAGAACTCAATTTAAAGACTTAGTTGATTTACTTAAACAGAACAACATTCCATTTAGGTGGGAATTCCCACAAGGGCTGTCCTTTAACTTCAAAGGGAAGAAAATTAAAATAAAAACAAATCAGGATAAAGAACATTTTCTGGAAAGAAATTCAGAGGATCTTCAGAAAGGAACTGTGAGTGAGAGGGAAATACCGGACATTTCAAACCTATCATTTGGATTGAACCAAGCACCGACCGAGGAGGAGCAACAACTTGGTGCAGTCGGTGGAAGAGGTACCCAGCAATAAAAATGTCTCTGCAACTCTTGAGCTGGAACTGTAATGGTCTAAACCATCCCCGAAAAAGGGGCCAAGTGTTTCATATATTAAAGAAAGAACATTTAGATATAATCTGTTTACAAGAAACCCACATTGCCAGGACACATAGAAAACTTCTAACAAACAAGAGACTAGGACTAGAATTTATCTCTTCAGATAGAGTTAAGAAAAGAGGAGTAGTGATTTATGTCAAGGAAAAATTGGAACCAAAAATGATCTTTAAGGATGAACAAGGAAGATACCTGGCAGTGGAAATTCAAATTTAAGGAGAAAAGATTTTGATTGTAGGAGTTTATGCACCTAATGAGGGGAAGGCCGAGTTCTTTAAGAAGTTGCATGAGACTTTAATGGACTTTTTGGACCTTAAAATTATAATGATTGGCGATATGAATGGAGTTGTTTCCACAAACATGGACAAGGCCCAAAGACAAGTAATATCTAAGGATGGAAGACTACCAAAGACTTTTTTTGAACTGACTGACACTATGGACTTGATTGATATTTGGAGAACTAGGAACCCTCTGGAAAGGGAGGGGACTTTTTTCTCTGAAGCAAAAATGACATGGACTAGAATTGACCAAATATGGATTTCTAGCAATCTGGCAACAAGGGTTAAAAAACCAGAAATTTGCCCAAAAACCTGCTCCGACCATAATGCAGTAAAGATGGAAATGAGACTGACAACAGCTGGAACCTTTAGATGGAGAATGAATGACACCCTTTTTGGAGATGAAGCAATTTGCAAAAAGGCCCAAAAGACACTTAAAGATTACTTCGAGATAAATCTGAGATCAGATGTCGAAAAAAGAGTAATTTGGGACGCAAGCAAAGCCGTGATGCGTGGTTTCCTAATACAACAGAATTCCATAAAGAGGAAAAAACAGAATGAGAGGAAAGAGAAAATTTGGAACCTAATAAAAGAAGGGGAGAAGAAACTTAGATCTAAACCTAAGTCTCATGAGATTTTAAGAGAAATAAAGTTTCATCAAACACAATATATGGAACTGATGAATCAGGAAATAGAATGGAAAATAAAACAAATGAGGCAAAAGACCTTCGAGTCAGCAGACAAATGTGGGAAGCTACTGTCATGGCAATTGAAAAAGAGACAAAAGTTGAATACGGTGACATCACTCGAAGTAGATGGGAAGTTTATTAATAAACCAAATGAGATAAGTAATTGTTTTCAAAGTTTTTTCAAGAAACTGTACAAACAAGGGCCAAAGAATGAACAAGAGATAGAAGAATTTATTCAAAAATACGGCCTGCCAAAAATTTCGGAAAAAAACAGAAGGAGCTTGAATGAGGAAATTACAGATCAAGAAATAGAGGGTGCCATTTAGGATATGCAACTAGGAAAATCACCAGGACCAGATGGGCTGACCGCGAGATACTACAAAGCATTGAAGGAATGGTTAATACAACCATTGAAAGAAGTTTGTAACCAAATCTTGGAGGGGAAAAAGGCTCCCGAATCGTGGAAAGAAGCATTCATCTCACTTATACCGAAATCAGAACTTGAAAAACATCAAGTTAGGAACTACCGCCCTATATCACTTTTGAATGTGGATTACAAAATTTTTGCAGACATTTTAGCAAAAAGATTTAAAAAAGTTTTGTTAGAGGAGATTCACAAGGACCAAACAGGCTTTCTACCAGGCAGACAAATGTCAGATAATGTGAGGAACATTATAGACATTTTGGAACTTTTGGAAACTGACATAAATAGAAAAGCTGTGTTGATTTTTGTGGATGCAGAGAAAGCCTTTGACAACATTTGCTGGAGTTTTATGAAGAGGAATCTTCAAGGGATGGGGGTAGGCCAAAATTTTGAAAACGGTATAGGTGTAATATATTCTGAGCAAAAGGCTAAACTAATTGTAAATGGTATGGTCATGGACGAGATCCCAATTGAGAAAGGGACACGACAGGGATGCCCAATATCCCCCCTATTGTTTATATCGGTACTGGAGGTCTTGCTGAATATGATTAGAAGGGACCAGCTGGTTAAAGGAATACAGGTCGGAACTAAACATTATAAGTTAAGAGCATTTGCAGATGACCTAGTTTTGACATTGCAACAGCCAGAAGCCAGTACAAAAAGAGTTCTGGAATTAATTGAAATATTTGGTCAAGTAGCAGGTTTTAAATTAAATAAACATAAGACAAAGGTGCTGGAAAAAAATCTAACGATGGGGGAAAAAGATAGTTTCCAAAGAGAAACCGGTTTGGAAATTGCAAAAAGAGTGAAATATCTGGGGGTGAATTTAACATCTAAGAATGTGAACCTATTTAAAGATAATTATGAGAAATGTTGGTTGGAAGTGAAGAAAGATCTTGATATATGGTCTAGGCTGAGACTTTCCTTGTTAGGCCGAATTGCTGTTATCAAGATGAATGTATTGCCGAGATTGTTATTTTTGTTCCAGACATTGCAAATTTTAGATAAGATGGACTGTTTCAAGAAGTGGCAGAAAGATATATCTAAATTTGTCTGGCAGGGCAAAAAGCCCAGAATAAAATTTAAGATTTTGACTGATGCAAAGGATAGAGGGGGTTTCGCCCTGCCGGACTTAAGACTTTATTATGAAGCAGCAGCTTTTTGCTGGCTGAAACAATGGCTACTTCTTGAGAATACAGATATCTTGGATCTGGAAGGCTACGACAATAACTTTGGTTGGCATGCATATTTATGGTACGACAAGGTAAAGGTTCATAGAAACTTTAAAAACCATATTGTCAGGAAAGCACTCTATAATGTATGGAATCGATATAAAGATTTGTTGGAGAGTAAAACCCCCAGGTGGTTGTCACCAATGGAAGCTAAGGCGGTAAAAAGACTGAACATGGATTCAGACTGGCCAAAATATTGTGAAATTATAGAATATGATGGTGAAAAGTTGAAACTACAGAGTTTTGAGAAATTAAAACCTAAAGTCCGAGATTGGTTACATTATTATCAGATTAATGAGACCTTTAAGCAGGACAGGAAACTAGGATTCCAGAAGGAGAGGTCAAAGCTAGAAACAGAATTGTTAGAATCCAGTACTAAGAATCTGTCTAGAATGTATAATCTGCTGCTAAAATGGAACACACAGGATGAAACGGTCAAATCAGCCATGATTAAGTGGGCACAAGATATTGGTCATGATATTATGTTTGCTGACTGGGAGCAGTTATGGACCACAGGTATTAAATTCACGGCATGTAGTGCCTTAAAAGAGAATATAATGAAAATGATCTATAGGTGGTACATGACCCCAGTCAAGCTTGCAAAGATATATCATTTGCCCAATAACAACTGTTGGAAGTGTAATGAATGCGAAGGAACTTTTTATCATCTTTGGTGGACCTGCCCGAAGATTAAGGCCTACTGGGAAATGATCTATAATGAAATTAAGAAAATCCTTAAGTGGACATTTGCAAAGAAACCGGAGGCCTTTCTCTTGGGCATGGTAGGCCAAATGATTCCAAAGAAAGATAGAACATTTTTTATGTACGCAACAACAGCAGCAAGAATTCTTTTGGCAAAGTATTGGAAGACTAAAGAACTACCTACTCTGGAAGAATGGCAGACCAAGGTGACTGAATTTATGGGACTGGCAGAGATGACCGGCAGAATTCGTGACCAGAGGAGAGAGACAGTGGAAGAGGACTGGAAAAAATTTAAAATTTATCTTAAAAACTGTTGTAAAATTTCGGAATGTTAAGATGTCAAGGGATTTGATATAAAGAATTACAGCTGTAAAAATTTATGCTTAAGAAAATTTTAAAGAGAATTAAATATAAAAATGGATGAAGGATTGCTAAAAAATTTTAAAACAAGGATGCAGTGAAGGGGAGGTATGGGGAAGTCGTGTTATGTTTGTTTGTTTTTTGTTTATGTTGTAAAATTAATAAAAATTATTTTTTTTAAAAAATGATAGCCATGTTCAAATATATAAAAGGATGTCACATAGAGGAGGGAGAAAGGTTGTTTTCTGCTGCTCCAGAGAAGCGGACACGGAGCAATGGTTCCAAACTACAAGAAAAAAGATTCCACCTAAACATTAGGAAGAACTTCCTGACAGTAAGAGCTGTTCGACAGTGGAATTTGCTGCCAAGGAGTGTGGTGGAGTCTCCTTCTTTGGAGGTCTTTAAGCAGAGGCTTGACAACCATATGTCAGGAGTGCTCTGATGGTGTTTCCTGCTTGGCAGGGGGTTGGACTCGATGGCCCTTGTGGTCTCTTCCAACTCTATGATTCTATGATTCTATGATTCGAAGGTTTTTTGTCTCATCTGTTTAATCTTCCATTCTATATCTTGATTTACCATTTTCATGTATTGTACTTGATGTAGCTTAATTTCTCTCAAAATCTCCTGTGACTTTGGTTTAGTCCTGAGCTTCTTCTCTCCTCCTCTAATTTTCTCCAAAATCTTTTCTTTTTTCTCCTCTTGGATTCTCCTTTTTATTGCATTTTGTTGAATCAAAAAACCTCTCATTACAGCTTTACTTGCGTCCCAGATTACTCTTTTTTCCACTGTGGTCTTCAAATTTATTTCAAAATAGTCTTTCATAATTTTTTGGGCCTTCTTGGTAATTTCTGGATCTCTAAACAGGGTGTCATTCATCCTCCATCTAAAGGAACCCGTCGGTATTAGTTTCATTTCCATTTTCACGGGATTATGGTCGGAGCAGGTTTTAGGGCAGATTTCCACTCTTCGAATCTTAGGAGCCATTCCTCTAGTAATCCAGATTTGGTCAATTCTTGTCCATGTCATTTTGGCCTCAGAGAAGAAAGTTAATCACTTCTTCATTCCTAAACAAAGTGTCATTCATCCTCCATCTAAAGGAACCAATTGGTGTTAGTTTCATTTCCATCTTCACAGCATTATGGTCGGAGCAAGTTTTAGAACAAATTTTCACTTTTCTGATCTTCGGGGCCAGCCCCCTAGTTACCCAAATTTGGTCAATTCTTGTCCATGTCATTTTGGCCTCAGAGAAGAAAGTTCCCTCTCTTCCCAAGGGGTTCTTAGTTCTCCAAATGTCAACTAAATCCATATTGTCAGTCATGTCAAAAAACGTTTTTGGTAGTCTACCATCTTTTGTAACTACCTGTCTCTGTGCCTTATCCATATTAGTAGACACCACTCCATTCATATCTCCCATCAAAATCATATTATAATCCAAATAGTCCATCAGAGTCTCATGTAACCGGGTCTCCCCGCGAGTAGGGGAGGCGCAAAAGGTGCCAGCCGAATCCCAGGTTCACAAGCTTCTTCCGCCTATGATTTCAATGGGTCTCCGCCTTCGCCGTGGCGGTTCAGACCCAACTTTCCACGGAGCAAGTTCCTCCCGATCGGAGGAGCTCCGCCATTGCCGGGGGCGCCAACCCGAAAGTCTCTGCATTTCTTTCTATTTTGGATGAAACTGGGGAAGCAGCTTTAGAAGAAGGGGTTGCTGACATTCACTGGCCTGGAAAACACCTGATGCCAATATGATGGCACAGCGGTGTCCGCAAATTGTGGGTGGTGCATTGATGGAGAAACTAAGGCAACAAATGGGAACATGACGCCACTGGTGTTCTAAAGATACATTTCATGTAAAGATTATGATGGACTTCTTCAAATGCCCATAGCCTCTTACAAGCAGAGGTTTTAGATCAATTTTCTGTAAACCTCTGTCATAAATAGTTGTCACTGAAAATACGACCCAACAATGCAATGCTGGACTCATCCCTCCCGTCAGCGTGCCTGGAAAGCACGGCGAAGCGGGGACCCTACACAAAGCGGGGACCCTACACAAAGCGGGGACCCTACAGGAATCACAGGCGGGTGAAGCCTGTGAACGTGGGACTCGGCGGGCACCCTTTGCGCCCCCCCAAATCGCAAGGAAACCCGTTTACGGGCTTCAGAGCGGAACGGGGTGAGTGGCGCGGTGCTGTGAGTCAACTGCTCTTTTCACGGAGCGAAGCCGCATAGCTGTTGCTGGAGAGCGCTGACTTTTTCTTGTGGACAATTGGATTTTAAACAACAACCCATGAGTAGAACGGAAATTGGGCTTTTAAAATATTTTTAAATTGGCACCGATCGGGGAAGGTCTAAACAGGAAGTCCACCTCCCCTTTCTGTAAATAAACTGAAGCAAAGAATATGTTAACTGAGGTCGTGGAGAGTCTTACCTAAAGGATTAAAACTCCACTGATTGAAACTACTATCAATACTCTTTTCGAAAACAGGGAAACCTGCAGGAGAAGGTTAAAATTTAGGAACTGAAGCGCCACTTCCCTAAACCCGGGAGCGGTCTGCGAGAGCCCGTTGACAGTGAATTGATAAATCTGACAGCTATCTGTCAAGATATAAAAGAAGGATTTTGTTGCTATTGTCCGTTGCTGTGTACAAAAAGAAGGAAGGTAATTTGAATTGCTACAATTTTACGTCTGGGACTTTTGGGACCGTGCTGGAAGGAGCGAATGGAAACTGTGTCCCTCTAGAGGGAGCTTTTGGACATTGTTGCAAGAATGCAGCTGAGCTAAAGATAAAGGCTCTGAGAAATCAGCTTTGACCTTGGATATTTTTAAGGATGGCGGTTGAGAAGGAAGTTGCGTCTGAATTGAACAGGACATTTTATCTTCTGGGAAAGCTGCAAAAACAGATAAATGTTATGGCTACTAATGTTGAAACTCTGGGAACAAAAGTGGGCATCAGCAAAGAGGTTGACAGGAACCCGGCACAGGAGTCTATCTTAATTGAACAAATTGGAGAACCAGAGAAGGAGAAAGTTGCTGCTGTGAAAGTGATGCAAGGGGGAGCTGTAACCCTACAGAGGCAAATGTTGGATTATAACTTGAGGCCCTATATGATTGCTACTAGGAGAAGCCAGTCTTTGGAGGTGAGAGCCTGGCTTGGGGTGGAAAATGAGGGATGGAGAGATCACCCTATGTGGGGATCGGGTAACTTTTGGGATGTGAATCTGAGCCAGGTGGAGATTGGAGTCTTTGGGGCCTTTGGATTTGGAAGGAGTGTGAAACAAGATTTGGAATATTCTATGGGCCCTACCTTCAACTATGGAAGCCTGGCAGGCTTGCTAAGAAGGAATATGACTACTGTTGGGTTGGAGCTCCCCCGAGATTTGTCTTTTAACACCAAAGACTATCAAAAAGATCGGCAGAGGGGACATGAAAGAGAGCTAAGAGCCTCGGACTTAAGATCTCCGGGTTGATGGACTTTTATTGATGGAACTGTTGGTAGGGGCCGAGACCGGGGAGGGGAGTTGGTGAAAGAAAAATTGGGAATCTAAAGTGTATATCTTTTTTCTTTTTTTTCTTTTAATGAGAGATGGGAAAATCGTGGAATGGAATTTCTATGATCTCAGGGGAAACGTCTTAAGAGAATAAGTTCAGATATATAAGTTTTAAATGAGAAATAAGAGTAAATCAAGTAAAAGTGGATGGTTAATTGGTAAAAGAGAGAATGGAAAATTACAGTATATTAAGATAAGTTATAAGGATAAAAATAAGGATGAAGGATTTGCTGAAATATCTATTTGAAGTAGAATACAAAGAGGGGAGGTGTGAGGAGGTCAAGGAAATAAGTTAAGGTTCTTACATTTGCACTTCCGGAGGCGGCGCGAAACGGCGATGGCGGTCCTCTTCACTGTCTGAAGAGGGGCTCCGCAGGAAAGGGTCGTTCGCTGCGGCATAGCGACGACCCGTTAGAAAAAAACCACGGGCAGAGGGAGCCCGTGGCCGTGGGACTCGGCGGGCGCCAGGAACTCCCCCAGAAGTGTGGAAGGGACCCCGTAAGGGGCTCCGGAGCGCGAAAGGGGGAGCGGCGCTGTGAGTTCATCGCTCTTTCTGCGGGAGGCGAAGCCGCGCAGCTGCTGCTGATGAGCGCCGACCTTTCTTCCTGTGAACATCAATTTGGCAAGTAACATACCCGTGAGTAAAGTGAACTACAATTTGGACTTAAAATATCTTTTTTTCGGGTTTGAAAACGGGTGACGAGTAAAAGGAAGTCCGTCTCCCGATACTGCTTACAAGATCAAAGCAAAGGCACAGAGGAGCGCTGAGGCGCTTAATGGGAGCTTTGTAAAGTGGAACTATTGTGCATTTACAGAATTTGCAGTCTTCTTATTTAAAAGACCAAGAGAGACTTTATTTCTGCCTATGGAATTTGTATTTGGGACTTTGTTTCAAGAACGCAAGTCGTCGGGCTGTCAGTCGTAACTGAGCTGTCAAACTGCGGACTATAGTAACAAGATTTTAAGCTGCTACATATATTGAGACTTTAAAACACTGTTGCAATTACCAATCTGGCTCCTAGCGGTTTTAGCTTAAAAAGTAGAGGACTCTGCGAACCTTCCTTATTGTCTTGGAATTACAAATTAAAAAAAGAGATTATAGAAACTTTAAATGGCGGAAAAATCCTCTCCTTCTCTGAAACTTTAAGATACTCCCCCTAGAGGATTGTGGAGTTACAGAGGCCTGGGAAACATACTTTGTTTGGAATTTCTGTGGTTTAATTGTTTGTACTCTGGACTTGCTTTCTCATGGAATAAAGGAAAATTTGACCTTGAACAAGAGGCAGGTGTGGAATGAGTGGCACAGGGAAAACAAGAGCAGCCAAAGCTAAAGAAAGAGAAAAAGAGAAAGAAAAAGAAAGGAAGCCTGTGCAACTTGTCCAAACAACTTTAGCTCATCATCGCAGATCATCTGTTCCAACCGTCCTGACAGCACAGGAGGTGGAGGCTGAACAGCCTGCTGAAGAGGACATGGCAACAGGAGGATCTGACACAGTTTTGAAACAAATTTTAGAACAATTAGCAATTTTAAATCAAAAAGTGGACAATCAATCACTAAAAATAGACCAAGCAACAACTACCATTGGTGCATTATCTGAAAAGGTCTCTCAGAATACACAGGCAATTGAGAATCTACAAGGAGCTACAGCTGAAAACCATAAATTAGCTGTGGAAGCCTATCAAAAAGCGGAGCAAGCAAGCAAAAAAGTTGATGAGATTAAAGGTGAAATCAAGCCTCTGCAAAGACAGGTAGGGGAACAACAGGCCTACCTGTCGATGGTGGAATTGAGAAACAAGGAGAATAACCTTAGGTTGAGAGCTGTCCCAGAATTGGAGGAAGGTAATTTGGAGGGATTTTTGACACTTTTATTCTCCAAATTTTGGGGAATAGAAGAAGATAAAGACTTTAAAATTGTGACTGCATTTAGACTGGGCAGATCGGTGAAGAAAGACAAGTCCAGAGACTGTTTGGTTATTTTGAGATCAAGAGAAGAAAGAGACAAGATACTAGGCCTACATTTCAAAAAATCCCTAGAGATAGAAGGTAAAAAGGCTGAAATTTACAGAGACATACCCAAATTGTTATTGGATCTTAGAGCCTCATACTTAGAATTGGCAAAGCTGTTGAGAAACAACACAATCCCTTATAGGTGGGAGTTCCCGCAAGGACTATCATTCAGCTATAAAGGAAGGAAAATAAGAATCAGAACACCAGAGGACCAGCAGAAGTTTCTTTACGACAACGGGGAAGACCTCCAGAAAGGAGCAGTTGCGTCTTGGCCACCCCCACCACCAGAAACCAAACAGCCTGGAGCTGGACCATCACTGCCACCGCCGGGAACGGGTGATCTAGACACCCCATTGTAAGGCCCATAAATTGATTCAGGATGTCTCTGCAACTTCTTAGTTGGAATATAAATGGCGGAAATTCTCCAGAAAAAAGAAGGAAAGTATTTCATATATTGAAGAAAGAACAATTGGACATTATTTGCCTGCAAGAAACACATGTGACAAGGCTTCATCGGAAAGTGCTAATTAATAAAAGGTTAGGCCAAGAATTTATTTCTTCGGACAGAGTTAAGAAAAGAGGAGTAGTGATTTATGCAAAGGAGAGCCTGTCACCGAAATTTCTATTTAAAGATGAACAAGGCAGAATTTTGGCTATTGAAATTTATACACATGGAGAAAAATTTTTGATATTAGGAATCTATGCACCAAACGATGGAAAATCGGAATTCTTTAAGAAGCTGCATGAGACTTTACTGGACTATCTAGACTATAACAACATCATTATGTTGGGAGATATGAATGGGGTTGTCTCTGTAAATATGGATAAGTCGCAGAGTGTAAATATAACAAAAGAAGGCAGACTACCTAAAACTTTTTTTGAAATGACAGACAATATGGATTTGATTGATATATGGAGAGTCAAGAACCCCCTAGGAAAAGAAGGAACTTTCTTCTCTGAAGCTCATCAGTCATGGACACGAATCGACCAAATATGGATAACTAAAGGACTGGCACCTAAAACTAGAAAAGTGGAAATCTGCCCAAAAACTTGCTCCGACCATAATGCTTTGAAAATGGAATTGAGACTAAACATAACCGGATCCTTCCGATGGAAAATGAATGACACTTTATTCAGAGATCAGGAGATTGTGAAGAAGGCCCAAAAAACTTTAAAAGATTATTTTGAGATAAACTTAAACACTACGGTGGAAAAAAGAACAATCTGGGACGCAAGTAAAGCGGTGATGAGAGGGTTTCTCATACAACAAAACACTGTAAAGAAAAGACTCTGGAATTAAAAGAAGCAGAAGATATTGGAGAGAATAAGTGAGGGTGAAAGGAAATTAAGATCCAGGCCCAAGTCTAAGGAAGTGCTGAGAGAAGTGAAATTTTTCCAGGCCCAATACATGAAATTGATAAACCAAGAAGTGGAGTGGAAAATTAAACAAATGAGACAAAGATCTTTCGAGTCAGCAAACAAGTGTGGGAAACTGCTAGCATGGCAGTTGAAAAAAAGACAAAAACTAAATACAGTTACAAATCTAGAGATTGAAGGAAGAATGGTTCAGAAGCCTGAAGAAATTAGGAAATGTTTCCAGAGATATTTCAAAGATCTTTATGCACAAGGGCCGCAGAAAGAATCTGAGATAGATCAATTTATCCAAACTAACGGATTACAAAAAATTTCCCAGGAAATGAGAACAACCCTGAATGTTAAAGTTTCACAGCAGGAAATCGAGAGTGCCATACAGAACCTCCAATTAGGCAAATCTCCAGGCCCTGACGGACTTACCTCCAAATATTATAAGGTTTTGAAAGACTATTTGATACAACCCTTGATGGAGGTATGTAACCAGATCATGGAGGGTAAGAAGGCACCAGAAACGTGGAAAGAAGCCTTCATCACATTGATTCCTAAAACAGAAACTGAAAAGACTCAACTTAAGAACTACCGTCCCATCTCACTCCTAAATGTGGATTACAAAATTTTTGCAGATATTTTGGCAAATAGATTTAAAAAAGTACTGAACGAGGTGATTCACAAAGATCAAGCAGGCTTTCTCCCGGGTAGGCATTTGTTTGACAATACGAGAAACATTATTGACATTTTGGAACTCTTACAAACAAATATTAATACTAGAGCGGTTCTAATTTTTATTGATGCGGAGAAAGCCTTTGACAATATTTCTTGGATGTTCATGAAGAAAAATTTGGAAGGGATGGGAGTGGGACGGGGGTTTGAAAATGGTATAGAAGCAATATATTCAGATCAAAAAGCTAAATTGATAGTAAACAATGTGGTGACGGAGGAATTCAATATTGAAAAAGGGACACGACAAGGGTGCCCTCTATCCCCATTATTGTTTATCTCGGTCCTGGAGGTGCTTTTGAATATGATCAGAAGGGACCGGTCAGTTCGGGGCATTGAGGTTGGAGTGAAACAATACAAACTGAAAGCGTTTGCAGATGATTTGGTATTAACATTACAGGAGCCAGTTTCTAGCACAAAAAGAGTTTTGGATTTAATTTCCGATTATGGTCGGGTGGCGGGATTTAAGTTGAACAAGCAAAAGACTAAGGTCTTAGCAAAGAACCTAACGTCTACAGAAGCAGATGAGTTTTTGAAAGAGACAGGATTAAATGTGGTTAAAAAGGTAAAATACCTAGGGGTGTACCTGACTTCTAAAAACTTGAATTTGTTTAAGGACAACTATGAGAAATGCTGGTCAGAAATCAAAAGGGATTTGGAAACTTGGACAAGACTAAAACTTTCCTTGTTAGGCCGAATAGCAGCTATAAAGATGAATGTTTTGCCGAAAATGTTATTCTTGTTTCAGACCCTGCAGATTGTGGACAAAGTGGTATGTTTTGGAAAGTGGCAGAAGGATATCTCTAAGTTCGTTTGGCAGGGCAAAAAGCCCCGAATTAAGTTTAAAATACTAACAGATGCGAAAGAAAGGGGGGGATTTGCCCTGCCAGACTTGAGGTTATATTATGAATCTACAGCCTTCTGCTGGATGAAAGATTGGCTTTTGTTAGAGAACACTGATGTCCTAGATCTGGAAGGGTTTGATAACGCTTTTGGGTGGCATGCGTATTTGTGGTACGACAAGGTTAAAGTTCATAAAATGTTCAAAAATCATATTGTTAGAAGAGCAATTTTTATGGTCTGGACAAAATATAAAGACTTATTGGAGAGCAAAACACCAAGGTGGCTTTCACCGGCAGAGGCCAAGGCACGTAAGAGACTTAACATGGAGGCCTACTGGCCAAAATATTGGGAATTAATTGAAAAAGATGGTGACAATTGGAAGCTGCAGAGTTTTGAAAATGTAAAAAGCAAGGTGCGAGATTGGTTGCATTATGCTCAAATTCGGGAAGTTTTCAAAACAGATAAAAAGGTTGGGTTTCAGGTGGAAAAATCGAAATTAGAGACAGAATTGTTAGAACCTAAAGACAAATTACTATCAAGAATGTATAACTTGCTGCTTAAATGGAATACACAGGATGAGACAGTCAAATCCGCCATGATAAAGTGGGCACAGGATATTGGACATAACATTATGTTTGAGGACTGGGAAAGGTTATGGACCACCGGATTGAAATTCACGGCATGTAGTGCCCTGAAAGAAAATATTATGAAAATGATATACCGGTGGTACACGACCCCAGTCAAGCTGGCTAAGATATATCACCTGTCTGATAATAAATGCTGGAAGTGTAAAGAGGCGGAAGGGACGTTCTTTCATCTCTGGTGGACATGTCCGAAAGTGAAGGCCTTTTGGGAAATGATCTATAATGAGTTAAAAAAGGTATTTAGATATACCTTGCCTAAGAAACCGGAGGCCTTCCTTCTGGGCATTGTAGACCAGAATGTGTTAAAGAAGGATAGAACTTTTTTTATGTATGCTACAACAGCAGCAAGAATTCTCATCGCAAAGTGTTGGAAGACACAAGATTTACCCACACTGGAGGAATGGCAGACGCAGTTGATGGACTACATGGAACTGGCGGAAATGACTGGCAGAATCCGAGACTTGGGAGAAGAAAAAATGGAAGAGGACTGGAAAAAATTTAAGGACTATTTACAAAAATATTATAAGCTGTATGAATGTTAAGAAAATGCACTTTTTAGGAAATATTAGCCCCAGCAATGGTAATTAGGTGAAATGAAAATTAAGGCACAAGAAAAGAGAGGTGAAATTAAGAAAAAACTTTATTGCATTATGTTTTAATCACAATATATAAGATCATGGTTACAATAACTTTGACTTTGGTAACATGAAATTGAAAGATACAATAAGTAATGAATTGAAAGATACAATAATGAACTGAAAGATACAATAAGTAATGAAATAAGATAATAAATAGCTGAAGACTTTGTATTATGAATATTGGGTTACAAATATATTGAAATGGGTAATATGACAAAATGAAAGATACAATAAGCGACGAAATAAGATAACAAAATGCTGAAGTTGGTATTATAAATAATGCAGATTCGGGAAGATGTGGGGAAGTCCAAAAGATTCTGTAAAAGAAATATGATTTATGAAACTTTTGTATTTTATTCTTTGTTCTTTATTATTCTGTAAAACTAATAAAAATATTTAAAAAAAAAAAAAGGAAATAAGTTAAGAAAGGGAACTATATTAAGGTTGGTTTTTTTGATTGTATTTCTTTTTCTTTTTTTCTTTTTGGCTGTTTTTTGCTTTTTTATCTCTTTATTTTACTTTTCTTTTGGATATGTTGTGTTTCTGTATTCTGTGTTCCTTTTTGTAATTTTTTAAAAAAAATTGAATAAATATTATTGGGGGGGGGAGGAAAGCACGGGTCCAAGTAGTTTCCACCTTACTCTGCTCCTTTCTCTGTGAAAGGCTGCTCTTTAGCTTTCACATCGGAGCAAACGTCAACCCACCCCCTCCCAAAGAAACCTTTTTTATGAGCCCCCCTACTCTGTATGTGCTTTCTTTGGCTCCTGTCTCAATGTGCAGAAATTGAGCACATGAATTTTTCAGTATCGGGAGTTTTCCCCAAGACAGTGTCGAGATCAGGCATGTTTGTGTGGCTCCACGCTTGCAATTATTGGGGCTTTGGCTAAGAGGGGTGCATGCACTTTCAGCAAGACATAGCTAGCTAGCTAGCTAGCTAGACAGTTTACATCCCTTTGCTACAGTTTAAATTTCTGCATGCCATCTGCTGTTGTGGAACAAGTCATCCCCATGATCCCTCTAGCCCAGTGTTCTCTAGGGCGGCCCACAGAAGCTCAAAAGAAATGTAGTCAAAAGAAATGTATGCTCTAGAAGGTCACAGGCTCCCCCGTCTTTGGGGTAGAGGTTTGACATCTGAGACTAGATCTGCAGGACTCATAAACATTTCACTCTGTAGAGATGAGTAGCCGGCACCGTCCGAGTATAGGAGGAGGGGGGTGGGGGTGGAATACAGGGCTGAGAAATAGAAGAATGCGTTCAATCTCCTACACTAAGCCAGAGCCAATTATGAGGATTGACCAGTTGCTTATAGATCAAATGCATGGATCATGCAGCTGCAAAGAGGTCTACCCAGCCGCTCCCACAGGCAACATGGAATTCTTCTGTGCAATTTACTGTGTTGTTGTTGTTGTAGTTAAAGATGTAAGACAAGCCTATATTGCACTTCATTAAAAATGCCAGGTCACTTCACAACAATATACTGATGGACTCAGTAGAATCAGCAATCAATACTGGGGCACGGGCCTTGGCTGGCACCCTGAAATGCACGGCCCCTGTGCCAGTCCTGAGGAGGCTCAAGGCCAGGGGTCAGCAACCTTTTGCAGCCGTGGGCTGGTCCACCGTCCCTCACAGCATGTGGGGGGCCGGACTATATTTTTGGGGGGGTGGGGGTGGGGGGAAATGTTGTAATCTTCGAGCCTAGTCAGAGGAATGTGCCATACTCCAGGCACCCGGCTCCGATTACTTCTTGACCTCCCTGTCAGCGACTACCGGCAGGAGACAGGCGGGGTCTCTATTGGCGATCCTTCTCAAATGTGAGAAGAACACACCACTCTCCCTCCTCCCTGTTTTCCCCAGGAGGGGGAAAAGAGACAGACAGATATGTATTTACATGCCTTTATTTCTGTCTATGCAGCAGTACAGAGAAATATGTCCGTACTCTCCAAACACCAACAGCAGAGAGAATAAACTCCACCCCTGTACTTCCAGTACATGTCAGGTGACACACTGAGCTAACATCCGGTGCTCAGTACAGTGAATAGACTGTACTTTTGCTCCCACGGTACAGTCCCAAACATCAACATCCTGTTTGGCTTTTCCAGCCAGCTGCAGCTCGCTGCTGCATTGCTCCTTTTCGTAACACGAATTCCCACAAAGAACCCAGAGATGCATTTTAAATGAAAGGACACATTCTACTCATGGAAAAACACATTGATTCCCGGACTGTCTGTGGGCCGGATTGAGAAGACGATTGGGACGCATCCGGCCCCCGGGCCTTCGGTTGCCTACCCCTGCTCAAGGCAATCACTTCCTGCACTTCACGTTAACGCAGAAGACGGCCCAGTTGTGCTCAGATGCTCAAAATTCCCTTTTCACCTTTGAAATGGGAAGTCCGATGACTGGTCCTGCAACTTCCTGCACTTCACGTTGATGCAGAAGACGGCCCAGTTGTGCTCAGATGCTCAAAATTCCCTTTTCACCTGGAACATCCTGTCCCACGGTTAGACCCATCATGTGATGTAAACATCAAACTGCTTGTTTGCAGCTGCGTAGTACTCATATCCCAACATCCTCCCCCATATGATTCGGAGCTAGCTGCGAACAAAGCTTCATCCAGAGAAGAAAATAAACAGTTGTTATACACGTAACAATCCCCTGTTGTTTCAGTTCCACCTTTGGAACTACCTGCCACTGGTTTCACCAGTGTAACCCTCTGGTTGTCTGTTTTCCAAGGAATCAGAGCTTCTGAATTACCTTGGCTAGGGAATGTAGTGTTACGTTTTGTAACTCCTAGCTGTGTCTTTGTCTCTGACTTAGACATACCTTTAACCTGGCTTGAGTTGTCAACTATGGTAACACATGCAACAGCTGAGTTAGCAAACTCTTGAGAGTACCTTTTGGGTGGTATGCCCTTTGTGACTTTCTCAGACCTGTGAATGAGGTGCAGATCCTCCTTGCTGACTGGTTCATCCTCTGGACTTTTGGGAGAACCACGCCCAACAGTAAACAGTGGTTCTTGCAATTCTAGTTCAGCCTTAACTTGTGAAGGACTAGACATTGTGTGTGAACCCTTCTCAATGACTGTGTCAGCAGAACTCTCTGAGCTCTCTGTGTCACTCTCAGTATCAGAATACTCATCTGTATTGACATCAGTGGGGAATGTGTGGAGAAACTCTCTCTCCTGTCTTGGTGTACTCTCTCGAAACTTTGTGAGAATCACTTGACCAGATTCAGGCAAAATTACTCTGTAGAAACCCTTTTCATAACCCACAAAAATGCCTTTGGCATTCTTAATCCCTTGTGGAGTTTCCACATTCACGTGAGATCCAAAAACCTTAAAGTGTTTTACCGAAGGTTTCCTTTGGAACAGCTTCTCAACTGGAGAACTTTCCATACCTTTTGGAACCTTCCTTAAACACATGTAACGGAATGAGTTTAAGGACTCAGCCCAGAACTTTTGTGGCAAATGTGAACTAAGCAATTGTGCTTCCATGTCTTTCTGCAATTCTGTGTTCACCTTCACACACACACACTCTTGTTCCATGAAGCTTCAGAGACAGCAATCTTTGCTCTATCTCATGTTTCTCTAGGAAATCTTGAAAATCATGTGAAAGAAAAATTGGCTTTTCATCTGTGAAAATATATTGGATATTAACATCATGAACAGTTTTAACCTTGTCACAAAACTCCTTAAACCTTGCTAAGGTTTCCTTCTGTGTCTGCAATATGTAAATCCATACATAATGAGAATAGTGATCAACAAATACAAGTTTCAGCCAGCACCCAGTCCTGTTCCCCCAGAGTTCCTGTCCTTGCCCAGCTCCTCGCTGTGGACCCCGCTTCGCCCGTGGAGGACTGTCTGCCGACCCTCGACTCAGGTCCTGGACCTCGCCCCACGGTAACCTCCCCCCTGGACCAGCACAGTTTGCTCCCGCCACACCCGCACTCCCCCTTCATTGGGGTGCGTTCGGGAAGAGCCAGAGGCCATGGCTGACCAGGCAGCTGCGCTGGTGGCATTGGCCCAGGAGAACCAGGCCTTGACCCACACCGTTCAGCAGCTAAGCAATGTGGTTACGGCGCTTCAGCAGCGGTTGGACGCCCTACCAGCTCCTGGGGCCGACGCCCCAGCTCCAGGCAAGCACCCAGTGGCCTTGCCAGAGAAATTTGATGGGGACCTGGCCAGCTTTCCCATGTTCCTTGCCCAGGCCAAGTTGTACATTCAGGGGCGAGCCTGGAACTTCCCTGACGACCGCACCAAGGTGCACTTTTGGGTCAGTTTGTTAAAGGACCAGGCGGCCAAGTGGGCTTTGCCACTGCTCCGGCAAGACTCTCCTTTGCTAACAGACTATGTGGGGTTTTGTAACCACTTAGAGACTGCGTTTGGCAACCCTCTGAAGGAGAGCCAAGCCAACTTGTCTTGGAATGACGCTGCACTTCAGGACCAGTATCTTGAGGGACTGTCAGACGAGATACTGGATCAGTTGGCCACGATGGATCGTCCCACCACGCTGGACGCCCTCATTCAGCGGAGCCTGCAGATAGACGATCGGTTGGAGGACCGTCGCCAGGCCCGGGACTTCCAGCACTCCTGGCTCCTGGCTCCAGTCGTTCCCAGCAGGTCCACGGCCACAGCCGAGTCGCCGGACGAGCTAACGCAGCTAGGGGCTGCGCAACCTCGCCTCTCCCCCTCGGAGAAGACACGGCGTCGGGAGGGGAACCTGTGTCTGTACTGCGGTGGGAGTGGACATTATGCCCGGTCCTGTCCCGAGAAGATGCCAGCCGCAGGGAAACCGCCAACCTCGGTAGCTGAAGGGCCTAGCAACCTGGGGTCCCAAACCATGCAAGAGGGGCCCACACCAGTGGAATTGTGACATCTCATGGTTCCGGTGCGTCTTTACCCTCCAGGTGGGCCCTGGATTCTTACCCACGCTCTGGTAGATTCGGGGGCAACCCACTCCTATATGGACGCTGCCTTTGCTGCTCATCATCAGGTGCCACTTCAGAACAAGCTAGAACCGGTACAGGTGGAGGCAATTGATGGACGGCTCTTGCGTTCGGGTGCCGTCACTCGGGAGACCCAGCCCTTGGTCTTGTGTCTCCAGCAGCACCGGGAGGTGCAGACTTTGGATATTGCCTCCATGCCCCGGTTCCCCCGGTGCTCGGGATGGACTGGCTGGAGGCTCACAATGTTCAGATTGACTGGGTCAATCGAACTGTGCATTTCCCAGACCCATGTCCCCATGCTCGGTCCAAGATGCTAGCAGCCGCGCCCACTGAGGAGGCTGCAACAACGCTCCCCGCTGACTACCAAGACGTGTTCGAGGAACGGGGAGCAGACCAGCTGCCGCCGCATCGGTCTTTTGACTGCGGAATAGACCTCCAGCCCTGCCGGTGAGTCGCTTATACTCTCTTACGGAGCCAGAGCGTGAAGCGTTGCAGGACTTCCTGCGTAAAGAACCTGGAGCGTGGGTTCATTCGGCCTTCTACCTCGCCCACCGCTGCGCCAGTGCTCTTCGTTAAGAAGAAATGTGGGGAGCTTCGCCTTTGCCATGAACAAAATTACCATCCCAGACCGGTACCCCTTGCCCCTTATTTCGGAGTTGCTGGAGCGGGTGCAAGGGGCGCAGGTGTTCACCAAGCTAGACCTCTGGGGGGCCTACAATTTAATTCGGATCCGAGCCGGGGATGAGTGGAAGACAGCATTCGGGACCCGGTATGGGCAGTTCGAATACCTGGTTATGCCCTTTGGATTGTGCAACGGGCCCGCGGTGTTCCAACGGTACATCAACCACGTGTTCCAGGACTTGCTGAACAAGTACGTGGTGGTGTACTTGGATGACATTCTGGTTTTCTCCCGTGACCAGGCTCGCCACGAGGGTCATGTCCGGACCGTGCTGCAGCGTTTGTATGCGAAGCTCAGCAAGTGTGAGTTCCATCAGCGGTCAGTGGACTTCCTGGGTCACCGACTCTCTCCAGATGGGGTCAGATGGATCCTGGGAAGGTGACAGCGGTTCGGGAGTGGGCGGCACCTCGGAACCGCAAGGACCTACAGCGATTCCTGGGGTTCGCCAACTATTACCAGACCTTCATTGCAGATTATGCTCATCATACCACCCCGTTGACCCGGCTACTGCGCCCCAAGACACCATTTTCCTGGGACAAGGAGGCGGAGGAGGCGTTTCAGGGGTTGAAAGCCTGTTTCCAGAGAGCGCCGATCTTGCAACATCCTGATCCCTCTCGACCTTTTGTGGTAGAGACTGACGCCTCCAACACGGCTCTCGGTGCCGTCTTGTCCCAGCAGTGCGGACCTGATGTGCCACTGTTACCCTGCGCCTTCTATTCCCGCCAACTCCTTCCAGCGTAACTATACCGTGTGGGAGTGGGAACTACTGGCCATCAAAGTGGCCTTTGAGGTCTGGCGCCACCATCTTGAGGGGGCACGACACCCGGTGGAGGTGAGAACCGACCACCGGAACCTGGAGTACCTCCAGACCACCCGCAAGCTGAACGAAAGGCAGATTCGGTGGGCGTTGTTCTTTTCCTGGTTCCAGTTCCAGATCCGCTACATCCCTAGCTCAGAAAACCAGAAGGCGGATGCCCTGTCCTGGAAACCTGAAGCTAGCGCAGACACGGTACAGCAAGCAGTACCAACCATGATCCTACCACCGGCTGCGTTCCTGGCCACTCAGGAGGCTGAGCCACTGCAGGCTCGGGTGCGGGAACAGCAGCGGGTCGACACTTGGGCCCAGGAACCACTTCGGGAACTGGCCAAAGGGTCATGCCCGGTTCAGTATGTGGCACCAAGGAAAATTGCCCACCATTTTCCGCAAGGGTTTCCGCAAGGGCTATCTTTTACCTACAAAGGAAGGAAAATAAGAATTAAAACACCTGAGGATCAGCAGAAGTTCCTATACGATCACGGGGAGGACCTCCAAAAGGGTGCTGCAGCTTCTTGGCCACCACCACCACCGGGACCACCACCAGGATCCACACCGTCTGGGTCTGGACCAGCATTACCACCTCCGGGATCGGAGGGAAACCAAGATACCCAACTGTAAGACCCACGAATTAATCCAGGATGTCTCTGCAGCTGCTTAGTTGGAATATAAATGGCGGAAATTCTCCGGAAAAAAGAAGAAAAGTATTTCACATTTTGAAAAAAGAACAATTGGACATTATCTGTTTGCAAGAAACACATGTGACAAGGCTCCATAGAAAAGTGCTAATTAACAAAAGATTAGGCCAAGAATTTATCTCTTCGGATACAGTGAAGAAAAGAGGAGTGGTGATATATGCAAAGGAGAGCCTGTCACCGAAATTTTTATTTAAAGATGAACAAGGCAGAATTTTGGCGATTGAAATTCAGACACAAGGAGAAAAATTCTTGATATTAGGAATATATGCCCCAAATGAAGGAAAATCAGAATTTTTCAGGAAGCTGCATGAGACTATGCTGGACTACTTAGACTACAATAACATTATTATGTTGGTAGATATGAATGGAGTTGTGTCCGTGAACATGGATAAGTCGCAAAGTGCAAACATATCGAAAGATGGCAGACTACCTAAAACTTTCTTTGAAATGACTGACAATATGGATTTGATTGACATATGGAGGATTAAGAACCCCCTAGGAAAAGAAGGAACTTTCTTTTCTGAAGCTCATCTGTCGTGGACACGAATCGACCAAATATGGACAACTAGAGGACTGGCACCTAAGACTAGAAAAGTGGAAATCTGCCCAAGAACCTGCTCCGACCATAATGCCCTGAAAGTGGAATTGAGACTAAACACAACCGGATCCTTCAGATGGAAAATGAATGACACTTTATTTAGAGATCAGGAGATTGTAAAGAAGGCCCAAAAAGCTTTAAAGGACTACTTTGAGATAAATTTAAATACTACGGTGGAAAAAAGAACAATCTGGGACGCAAGTAAAGCAGTAATGAGAGGGTTTCTAATACAACAAAA
The DNA here is from genome assembly GCF_964252035.2 of Podarcis erhardii. Classification (NCBI taxonomy): domain Eukaryota; kingdom Metazoa; phylum Chordata; class Lepidosauria; order Squamata; family Lacertidae; genus Podarcis; species Podarcis erhardii. Next base: position 19,909,134 of record NC_138506.1, on the reverse strand, counting down.
TACGATCAAGAAAAGACTCTGGAATGAAAAGAAAGAGAAGATATTGGAGAAAATAAGAGAAGGAGAGAAAAAATTAAGATCTAGGCCCAAGTCGAAGGAAGTGCTGAGAGAAGTGAAATTTTTCCAAGCACAATATTCGAAATTGATAAACCAAGAGGTGGAATGGAAAATTAAACAAATGAAACAAAGATCTTTTGAATCAGCAAATAAGTGTGGGAAACTGCTAGCATGGCAGTTAAAGAAGAGACAAAAACTAAATACTGTTACAAATCTAGAGATTGAAGGGAGAATTGTTCAGAAACCCGAGGAAATTAGGAAGTGTTTCCAGAGATACTTCAAAGAACTTTACACACAAGGGCCGCAGAAAGAATCTGAAGTGGATCAATTCGTTAAAACCAATGGATTACAAAAAATACCCCAGGAAATGAGAACAATCCTGAATGGTAAAATCACACAGCAGGAAATTGAAAGTGCCATTCAGAACCTTCAATTAGGCAAATCTCCAGGCCCTGATGGACTTACCTCCAAATATTATAAGGTTTTGAAGGACTATTTGTTGCAACCCTTGATGGAGGTCTGTAATCAGATCATGGAGGGGAAGAAGGCACCGGAAACGTGGAAAGAAGCTTTCATCACATTGATACCTAAACTAGAAACTGAAAAGACCCAACTTAAGAACTACCGCCCCATCTCACTCCTAAATGTGGATTACAAAATTTTTGCGGACATTTTGGCAAGTAGGTTTAAAAAAGTGCTAAATGAAGTGATCCATAAGGACCAGGCAGGCTTTCTCCCTGGTAGGCATTTGTTCGACAATACAAGAAACATCATTGACATTTTGGAACTTTTACAAACAAATCTCAGCACTAGAGCGGTGTTAATTTTTATTGATGCGGAGAAAGCCTTTGACAACATTTCTTGGACGTTTATGAAGAAAAACTTGGAAGGGATGGGAGTGGGGCGAGGGTTTGAAAATGGAATAGAAGCAATTTATTCAGAACAAAAAGCCAAATTGATAGTAAACAATGTGGTGTCAGAGGAGTTTAAAATTGAAAAAGGGACACGTCAGGGGTGCCCCCTATCCCCCCATTGTTTATTTCAGTTCTGGAGGTGCTATTGAACATGATTAGAAAGGACCAGTCGGTACAAGGAATTGAGGTCGGAGTGAAACAATATAAACTGAAAGCATTTGCAGATGACTTGGTATTAACATTACAAGAGCCAGTCTCTAGTACTAAAAGAGTTTTAGAATTAATTTCAGATTTTGGTCGGGTGGCGGGATTCAAGCTGAACAAGCAAAAAACCAAGGTATTAGCAAAAAATCTTACATTTACAGAAACAGATGAGTTCTTGAAAGAGACAGAATTAAATGTGGTTAAAAAAGTAAAATACCTAGGAGTGTATCTGACCTCCAAAAACTTGAATTTGTTTAAAGATAACTATGAGAAATGTTGGTCAGAAATTAAAAAAGATTTAGAAACTTGGTCAAGATTAAAACTTTCCTTGTTGGGCCGAATAGCAGTCATAAAGATGAATGTATTGCCGAAAATGTTATTTTTGTTTCAGGCCCTACAGATTGTGGACAAGGTGGAATGTTTTGGAAAATGGCAGAAGGATATTTCCAAGTTCGTTTGGCAGGGCAAAAAGCCCCGAATAAAGTTTAAAATACTAACGGATGCGAAAGAAAGAGGGGGGTTTGCCCTGCCAGACCTGAGGTTATATTATGAATCTGCAGCCTTCTGCTGGTTGAAAGATTGGATTTTGTTGGAGAACACTGATGTCCTAGATCTGGAAGGGTTTGATAATGCATTTGGGTGGCATGCATATTTGTGGTATGACAAGGTTAAAGTTCATAAATTGTTTAAAAACCATATTGTCAGAAGAGCAATTTTCATGGTCTGGACAAAATACAAAGACTTATTGGAGAGTAAGACTCCGAGGTGGCTCTCACCGGTGGAGGCCAAGGCACGTAAGAGACTTAACATGGAGGCCTACTGGCCAAAATATTGGGAAATAATTGAAAAAATTGGAGACAATTGGAGGTTGCAGAGCTTGGAAAAACTAAAAAACAAGGTGCGAGATTGGTTGCATTATGCTCAAATTCAGGAGGTTTTCAAAGTGGATAAAAAGGTTGGGTTCCAGGTGGAAAAATCGAAACTAGAGACAGAACTGTTAGAACCAAAAAACAAATTACTTTCGAGAATGTATAACTTGCTGCTTAAATGGAATACACAAGATGAGACAGTTAAATCCACCATGATAAAATGGGCGCAGGACATTGGGCATAACATTATGTTTGAAGACTGGGAAAGGTTATGGAACTCCGGAATGAAATTTACGGCATGTAGTGCCTTGAAAGAAAATATTATGAAAATGGTATACCGGTGGTACATGACCCCAGTCAAGCTTGCTAAGATATATCACCTGTCTGACAATAAATGCTGGAAATGTAAAGAGGCGGAAGGGACATTCTTTCACCTCTGGTGGACTTGCCCAAAAGTGAAGGCCTTCTGGGAGATAATTTATAACGAGTTAAAAAAGGTATTTAGATATACTCTACCCAAGAAACCGGAAGCCTTTCTTCTGGGCATTGTGGACCAGAAAGTGTTAAAGAAAGATAGAACCTTTTTTATGTATGCTACCACAGCAGCAAGGATCCTGATTGCTAAGCATTGGAAGACACAAGATTTACCCACGCTGGAGGAATGGCAGACGCAGTTGATGGACTACATGGAACTGGCTGAAATGACTGGCAGAATCCGAGACTTGGGAGAAGAAACAATGGAGGAGGACTGGAAAAAATTTAAGGACTATTTGCAAAAACATTATAAGCTGTATGAATGTTAAGAAATTGCACTTTTTAGGAAATGCTAGCTTCAGCAACCGTAATTAATGAAATGAAGACTAAGGTAACAAGAAGTTGGAGGTGGAATTATGAAATAACTTTATTGTGGTTAATTTAAAACATATGGGAACTGGGATACAACACTTTGAAAATTGGTAATACGATAAAATGGAAGATACAATAAGCTGTGAAACAAGTTAACAAATTGCTGATGTTTTATAATATAAAGAATGCAGGGTCCGGTAGATGTGGGGAAGTCCGTTAGATTTGCTGAAAAAAGGAATATGGAAATATGAAATTTTTCTATTCTATTTCTGTTATCTGCTTTCTACTTTTCTGTCTTTTTTTTCTGTATTTCATAAACTCAATAAAAAAATATTTTTTTTAAAAAAAGAAAGAAAATTGCCCACCACAACTAATACTTTAAATTACCCACCCATGTGGCCTGAGTGAACAGGACAGACTTTGCCTGGCACCCAACAATAAAGCTGTCATGTAGATGTTGCTTTCTCCAGCCCCAACTCTGATACAGGTTCCACTGGTGTTTGCACTTTTGCATGATCTGAGCTGAAATTCTGGGTGTTGACATATTCCTTCTCTCTCTTGGCGAGGACGTGCTTGATGAGTCCCTCTCTCTGTCCGGACTGCGTATGTGTGGAAGGCACAAAGAGCTTGCGCATAGTGTGGGTCATTGGGGTTGCTTCTTGCTCATGCTCTCCTTGTCACGGATACGCCTCAGGGAGATGAGAACAGAACTCAAGTAGTCCTTAAAAGCAAGGAGGCGGGAGGGCACAGTACACCTCTAAGGCAACTTACAGCCAGCTTGGTGGCAGCGGTGGGGGTGGAGGCTCCCGGCGGGCACTCATTTGCTGATTCTGCAGGTTTCTTTCCTTCTCCATACTCATAACACTGAAGTTATCCTCGAGTCCCAGAATTCCTAAGAGAAGAAAAGACTTCTGAGGTTAGAGAGGCTTCAGAACCGTTTGGGGAAGTTTTGGGAAAGGAACTTAGAAAATATTTAACTGCAGGGAAATGTTCCTGCCTCCCCACAGCACCACATTTGTCGGACAATTGCCTCTCAGCTTATGCATGTTTAGGAAGGATTGTGAAGGCAACAGGTCCTCCCCTCAAGGCCCTTTCCTCTAAAGGAGGTAGACTGGTCTTCTCCAATCCTCTGGCCACTGCTGAGTTTTCCAAACTTGCTAGCATATTGAGTGTAGCACCTTAACAGCATCATCTTTAACAAAATTTAATAGTTCAGCTGGAATATCATCACTTCCACTGGCCTTGTTATTAGCGGTGCTTTCTAAGGCCCATTTGACTTTGCTCTCCAGGATGTCAGGCTCAAGGTCAGCAACCACACTACCTGGGGTGTACGAGCAATCCATATCTTTCTGGTATAATTCCTCTTTTTATTCTTGCCACCTCTTCTTGACGTCTTCTGCTTCTGTTAGGGTCTTTCCACCTTTGTCCTTTATTATGGTAATCTTTGTATGAAATGTTCCTTTCATAGCTCCAGTTTTCTTGAACAGATCTCTGGTTCTTCCCATTCTGTTGTTTTCCTCTATTTCTTTGCATTGCTCGTTTAAGAAGGCCCTCTTGTCTCTCCTTGCTATTTTTTGGAAATCTGCATTCAATTTCCTGTATCTTTCACTATCTCCCTCGCATTTTGCTTGCCTTCTCCAAGTCCACCTTTCCTTTTGAAGCAAAATGTCATTGAAATGGGGGAGAAATGCCCTGCATGAAGTCTTGGGTTTGCAATTTTGGGAGAGGGAAGACTGTCTGTGGCGCTGGGGAGCGGGCAGGCTGGCAAGGCCCCCTAGATGTAGAGGTCCGAGTTGCCCTGCCCTCGCAAGAAGTCTTGGGTTTGCAATTTTGGGAGAGGGAAGAATGTCTGCGGCGCTGGGGAGTGGGCAGGCTGGCGAGGCCCCCTAGATCTAGAGGCCCTAGGCTTCAGCCTACTTAGACTATACATAAATTCGGCCCTGCCTATGTCACAGTGACCACAGGCCCATCAATCACGTGCAAGGCATTCTGCGTGTTGGGAAGGAGCCTCCTGTTCTGGGCCAGGTGGAAGAGTGACTCCGCCAGATGGTTGAAAGGGGAGGAATGCCCATCCTCATCTGCTGCAGCAGAAGACTGGGTGGTGGGGTCGAAGCTGATCCCGTGGAGCGCATGAGGAGTCAAGGCTTCCCGCATGAAGGCCTCGCTTCCCCTAGAAGTCCCTGCCTCCTGGTCTGTGTTCGCTTTCTTCTTCAGATACAGCGCCAGCATGTTCTGGATGGTGCACCTGCTTTCGGGGGAGAGCTTGTAGAACTGGTCCACACTAGAAGAATAGCCATGAGACGGGTGAGACTCCTGCAAGGTGTCCTCAAAGTCAGGGGAACATAAGCGCATTTGAAGAGCCTTGCTGGGTCAGGCCAAGGCCCATTCAGTCCGACATCCTGTTGGCATAGTGGTTCCTTCCAGATGCCCGTTTTTGTCGATTCATGATTGTTTCTATTCATGACAGTAGGAGGGCAGTTATATGCAAGACTGTATTCAGTACTGTTCGTGCCTGCAAAGCTTTCGGGACAGACATACTCTGACACTTCCAACCAGTGCCCCCTAACTTCCAGCTGAAACCAGGTACCTTTTTCATACCACAAATGTTCTTCAGTGGTGAACCATGGCATCTCAAATTCCAGGGGAGCCCTGTACGATGCCAAAATTCAGTGCCCCCACACCTCTCAAAGTCTATTCAACATCATAGTTGCGGTGTCCCCTATGGGGCTCGCAAGGCTTCACGCCAGTGTGACCAAACCAGTTGCACTCCCCTAAATCCATCTAAATGTTATGGGGGGGATTTGTCCCACTTCAGTTGCACTTTATAGCTCAAGAGGGCCCCTCTGGCTGATAATAATATAGTAGCACAGGGGACGCATCACAGAACAACTTGCAAAGCAAAATGACATGTAGTTTGCCCACCACAATTGCAATATTATTGCATCCTTCAGGAATGGTGTGTCCAGCTCCATCTGAGTCATCATCCAGGAACGCTGTGGAACTGCATGGACAAGAGATGGGCATATTCGGCCAGTCAGGGGTGAAGAGCTGGCAAGATCCCCTGTACTGAGCAGAAAAGCAAACTCTTTGGCCTCCGAGATCTCTGGCGAAGCATTGCAGAGCAACCGAGAAAGCAGAATGATGTTTGCGTGGACAGTCCATTAGAAAGCTGCACTATTATTGCATCAATAGCACATTGCAGAATACGACCCCCCTCCACGCAAAAACATCCGTCTGGAAGGACAGTAGCTTTCATTTCGGAGGTTGTGGTTTTACATTTTCCTATTTATTTATTTATTCAAAATTATTTATTTATTTCATAAAATGTATACACTACCAGATGGTAAGAAACATCAAAGCCGTTTACAGAAAGATAAAACCATAAAATCAGGAAAAACCTACAGTACATTAAACGCTGAAGAAGTGAATACCAGAATAGATCAGAACTCACTCCCAAGGTAAGGGGAAGAGACATGGCTAAGATGGCAGGACAGTTTACTCTAGGGTGTTAACCCCTTCATGCACTAAGTAGACTGAAGCATGTTGGTTATATGAGACTGGTTATCCCACACAACATGCTCTCACGCAACCCATGCCCTCCAACTGAAAACCCATTTCCTGGACAATATCAACATTGTGTTTTGTGCCTGTGAACTGCACAGTGAATATTTTTATTAGAAAAGAAAACAGCCCGGTGTTTCAGCTTCTCAAAGTTGTTTTATTCAGTGCGCTGCTACAGCTTGTCACACCCAAATCCTCCAAAGGAATCTGCCAAAGTGCTTTTCCAGGCAAAAGGGGGCAGAGGGAGAGAAACCAAGAACCTCAAATTCATTAGACCAGGGATGGGGAATTGTGTGGCCCTCTAGATGTTGTTGGATTCCATCACCCCTGACCGTCGGCCATGCTGGCTGAGGCAGAAGGCCATTGGATCTGGCAATATCTGGGAGCCCACAAGATTCCCAGCCTCCACCCTACACAAACAACCAGGCACTCAGCTGTGAGGCAAGCCTCTTACCGGAGGGAGGGTCACTCCAGAGGCAGCTGGGCCTGAGGGTGCTGGATCATGCCTTTGTGGGCACATCTGAGGATTAAAGAGGACCCCCTAGGAAGCGTGCTTGGAGATCTTCCTTACCACGTGGCTCTCAACGTCAAGCTGGTCTAAGGAAGAAAAGCATAGGAGTTAGTCTTGAATCCCCACACACATGTGCTGGGAGATGCCTGCACACCACACATGTAAAGCACATCTCCTCCCACCCACACCCAAAAAGTCCTGGGAACAATGGTTTGTTAAGGGTGCTGGGAATCGTAGCACTGTGAAAGGAAAACTAAGGTTCTTAGGATGCTTTGGAGGGGGTAGAATGTTGAATACACAGCGGCCACATGGACGGACGGACACCCACACACCCCACCATAGCTTCAACTTTTAATAATAATAATAATAACAACAACAACAACAACAACAACAACAACAACAACAACAACAACAACAACAACAACAACAACAACAACAATTTATTATTTATACCCCACCCATCTGGCTGGGCCTCCCCAGCCACTCTGGGCGGGTAACATAAAAACCAAAAATACACTAAAATATCACACGTTAAAAACTTCCCTGAACAGGGCTGCCTTAAGATGTCTTCTGAATGTCAGGTAGTTGTTTATCGCTTTGACATCTGCTGGAAGGGCGTTCCACAGGGCAGGCGCCACTACCGAGAAGGCCCTCTGCCTGGTTCCCTGTAGCTTTGCTTCTCGCAATGAGGGAACCACCAGAAGGCCCTCGGCGCTGGATCTCAGCGTCCGGGCAGAACGATGGGGGTGGAGACGCTCCTTCAGGTATACTGGCCTGAGGCCGTTTAGGGCTTTAAAGGTCAGCACCAACACTTTGAATTGTGCTCGGAAACGTACTGGGAGCCAATGTAGGTCTTTCAAGACCGGTGTTATATGGTCTCGGCGGCTGCTCCCAGTCACCAGTCTAGCTGCCGCATTCTGGATTAATTGCAGTTTCCGGGTCACCTTCAAAGGTAGCCCTACGTAGAGCATGTTGCAGTAGTCCAAGCGGGAGATAACTAGAGCATGCACCACTCTGGCAGGTAGGGTTTCAGCCTACGTACCAGATGGAGCTGGTAAACAGCTGCCCTGGACACAGATTTGACCTGTGCCTCCATGGACAGCTGTGAGTCCAAAATGACTCCCAGGCTGCGCACCTGGTCCTTCAGGGGCACAGTTATGCCATTCAGGACCAGGGAATCCTCCACACCTGCCCGCCTCCTGTCCCCCCAAAACAGTACTTCTGTCTTGTCAGGATTAAACCTCAATCTGTTAGCCACCATCCATCCTCCAACCGCCTCCAGACACTCACACAGGACCTTCACCGCCTTCACTGGTTCTGATTTAAAAGAGAGGTAGAGCTGGGTATCATCCGCATACTGATGAACACCCAGCCCAAACCTCCTGATGATCTCTCCCAGCGGCTGCATGTAAATGTTGAAAAGCATGGGGGAGAGGACAGAACCCTGAGGCACCCCACAAGTGAGAGCTCAGGGGTCTGAACACTCAACCCCCACCACCACTTTCTGAACACGGCCCAGGAGGACGGAGCGGAACCACTGTATGACAGTGGCTCCAGCTCCCAGCCCCTCAAGACGGTCCAGAAGGATGTTATGGTCAATGGTATCAAATGCCGCTGAGAGATCCAGCAGAACTAGGAAACAGCTCTCACCTTTGTCCCTAGCCTGCCGGAGATCATCAGCCAGTGCGACCAAGGCAGTTTCAGTCCCATGATGAGGCCTGAATCCCGACTGGAAGGGATCCAAATGGTCCGCTTCTTCCAGGCGTGCTTGGAGTTGTTCAGCAACCACTCGCTCAATCACCTTGCCCAAGAATGGAAGATTTGAGACTGGGCGATAGTTGGCCATCGTGGCCTCATCTAATGATGGTTTTTTAAGAAGCGGTTTAATAACCGCCTCTTTCAGCGGGTCTGGGAAGGCTCCCTCACGGAGGGAAGCATTCACCACCCCACGAAGCCCATCGCCCAGTCCTTCCCAGCTTGCTTTTATAAGCCAGGATGGGCAAGGATCCAGGAGACAGGTGGTGATCAGGAACAAAATACACATTGTTTATAGTTAAGTTCAGGCTCTCCAGCTAAACAGTTCCAAACCCAGTCGCTGCAATCTCCTGACCATTGGCCTGTTTCACTGTGAAGCTTTGCTTCTCAAATGTAGAAAACAGTTCCCGGCGTGATGCCATGTGCTGTGTCACTCCCGTGTCCAAAACAAAAGCGTTTTCCACCGATGATGTGACTTTTAGCGACAGCAAAGCCTTCGCACGTTTCACCTGGGACTTGGGACGACCTTTGCATGAGGCCTCAGGCTTTGCAGAGCTCCCTCTAGCTCCTTTCTGCTGACGTGGCTTCTTACAGTTCCTCTGAATATGTCCAGTCTGTCCACAATTGTAACAACAGACAACGTTCAGAGCTACAGCTTGCTCTTCACTTGCATTAGCAGTGGGGGTGCTAGCATCGCTCCCCCTGTCAGCGACATCTATTGCAGCAAGGCGGTCTCTCTCTCTTAGGGGAAGTGGATAAGGTAAACCTCCCCTTTTCTTGGCATCCATTTTGAATCCAAGCTTCAGCTCTCAGTCACGAGCTGAAAAACCCAAAAGCCTATAGTGCTGTTTACTAGCTGCTATGCACCTGGCAGCTAGCCTCGCTTGGAAAGTCCCTTCCAAGAGTCAGTGAGATAACAAGCAAACGCTGGAATTCTAACAGCTATTGCCAGCCTCTCAGCCTCAGCCTCGCTTTCGCTTCGGCTTGCTTTTCTCTCTTTGCTTTTGAAGCTAACTAGCTCATAAATTAGCTCAAAAGTGCTCACGAAAGTCATTGGCAGACAACGGCACTTGGCAGGCGACGGCAGACTTTATCAGCAACCCTGGAATGCAAAGTATGTGGCTTTCTCTGCCTGTTTTAATCCAAAAACACAGCAGCATCAGAGTGAACCAGAGAATTTTCAATCCATGTACACCATCCAGCCATCAATCTTCAATCATCAGGGGTCCGTGGAACATCGCTTATCAGCAAAACACGTCTCCACCGGTGCTCCAGCTGTCCTTAGCCGTTACTTTGTAGCCACCATCCGCGTGCTACCACAACTCATTGCAGTGGATGTTTACGATCCATCAACCATCCTCTGCTACCACATGTTGGAAAACAAGCCTTAACGGGAGAGGCTGGCCCATCTCTCCCAGGCTCCCGGCTTGTTTACCGGTGACCTCCCTGGCTGCAATCCCCGCAAGTCCAGGGTAGATCTCAATAGGTGACATTTCCCAGTGTGGAAAATGCACACCCACTTCTCCCCCTTGGCAGAGGAAAGAAGAGTAGTCAGAAAGTCCTTTTACATCATGTTTATTTCTGACCATACAAGCCTACAAGAAAACACATCTGATCACTTCAGACTCCTTCAAGCAAGTCACAAGGACCTCCTTTACAAACACAACAGGAAGGTCTCATATTACACACTTCACAAAGACTTTTCCAGCCTGTTAACTTCCGGGAAGATTCTTTCCCACAGCTAGTCGCATCATGTGATGTAAACATCGAGCTGGCAGTTTGCAGCTGCATTGCTCTCATATTGTAACAGGTTTCACTTGTCCAAGCAGCCTGTCCACATCCTCGGAGGTAACAGATTGGAATTGATCCCACGCAACTTGACTAGACAAAACTCTAGCACTCTCCCGCCCCGGCCCTGCTCCCACGGTGGAGTCTACTTCTTCCCGAATCTGAGCGATTTTATCTGCAAAAAACTTTGCAAAATCATTGCAGGAGATCATGTGGCCCGTACTGGGCCCCGATGTCTCCTGCTGCTGTTTTCTGCAGATGCAATAGAGGCGGTGAAGAAGCTCCTCTTCGCCGTCGCCGTCGCCACTTGGTAGGCTCGATGTTGAGCTCTAACCTGTGTCCGGTCAGATTCGGAATGAGTTATCCGCTGCCGCCGCCGCTCTAGCCGTCTCAACGATTGTTTCGTTGCCCTCAAATCTGTGGAAAACCACGGGGCTGTCCGGACTCCATGCAATCGGAGAGGGCGCTTCGGAGCCAAACAGTCAATAGCCCTGGTTAACTCCACATTCCAGCGGGCCACCAGGGAATCAGCTGAAAGGCCATCAGCATGGGATAAAGCATCCCCTACCACTCTCTGGAAACCATTTGGATCCATTAAGTGGTGGGGGCAGACCATCCGAATTGGTCCCACCTCCCTGCAGAGGGGATGGGTCGCAGAGAAGTCCAGTTGCACCAGGAAGTGATCTGACCATGGCACTTCTTTCGTTTCACTTTTACTTAGTGTCAGATCACCAACATCCATAGAGGTAAACACCAGGTCCAAGGCAGGGTTGGGCCAGACTTATTCAGGGACAGCCCCATGAAGGCCATGCTTTCCACGAAGTCCCGAGCGGCCCCTTGTAGGGTCGTGTCGGCATGGGTGTTAAAATCCCCTAGGACGACCAAACTAGGTGTCTCCAGGAGAACATCTGCCACGACCTGAAGCAGCTCGGGCAGGGAATCCTTGGTGCAGCGGGGAGGTCGGTACACCAAAAGGAATCCTGTACTGCCCCTATTGCCCAACTTCCAGAACATGCACTCAGAAAACTGGGTCTTCCCAATAGGACGCCTCGTGCAAACTAATGACTTCTTAAAAAATCACACAAAAAGTCTTCAGCCAGATGTCATGCAACCCTTTGGCAGGGGCAACTTATCATTTTATTGATTTTCCATTAAAAACTTGACCTGATTGAGTAAAACCAATGTGATTTTTGGATTCAGCGCATCAGATTCGTCCTAAATCAACTGAAAAAAAGGCAGACAACAAATTTGTTGTTGACCAGTGTAATTTATACTGTATTCTCGGCTTCTTCCCCTGCCAGATATATCTTGAAATTGTTTTTTTGCCATTCTTTAAAAATTGTTGCCCCTTTGATTATTGGAATTGATTGAAACAAAAATAACATCTTTGGTAGCACATTCATTTTAACAGCAGAAATCCTTCCCCATATTTCCAAGTCTCTTTTAATTCCATTCCACACCTGTGTATAATTATTTTGAAAGAGGTCAATGTTTTTATTTGTTAACCAAATTCCTAAGTATTTAACTTTTTTAACCACTTCAATACCAATTTGTTGTTGCAACACTTCCACCAGGTCCTTTTTCATATTTTTAACTATCATTTTAGTTTTCCTTTTGTTCAGTTTAAAACCTACTACTTGCTCAAACTGTTCTATCTCTTCTAATACTTCTTTAGTACATATAGTTGGATTTTCTATTGTTAATACCAAGTAATCAGCAAAGGCTTTCACTTTATTTATTTATTTATATATATATATATAAAATATTTATTGGTGTTTCAAAAAGTTACAAGAATAAAAAAGAAAGAAAAAAGAAAAACAGAAAATACAAAATACAGAAAAAAATAAAAACAAGTAAAACCAAATCCATCTTTCCATATCTTATCTATCATTTGCTTGTTTCCTTAACCTCCTCGCACCTCCCGTTTTTGTATTCTAATTCATTAGTTGTTTCAGCAAATCCTTTCCTTCTTTGTTTTTATCTTACTAATTTATCTTAATATATTGTAACTTTACATTCTGACCTGTTAACAATCCAATTTTACTTAATCCTTTATAACATTACTGCTAAAACCACATAGCTTCATTCCAGCATCCTTCTAACATTCCTTAATTTTACAATTTTTCTGTAGATAGACTTTAAATTTCTTCCTGTCTTCTTCTACCAACTCTTCTCCCTGGTCTCGGATTCTGCCAGTCATTTCTGCCAGTTCCATATAGTCCATCACCTTCATCTTCCCGGGTGGGTAAATCTTGTGTCTTCCAATACTTTGCAATAAGTATCCTTGCTGCTGTTGTAGCATACATAAAAAAAAATTCTATCCTTCTTTGGCACCAATTGGCTGACCATGCCCAGGAGAAAGGCCTCTGGTTTCTTCAGGAAGGTATATTTAAATACCTTTTTCATTTCATTATAGATCATCTCCCAGAAAGCCTTAATCTTTGGGCACGTCCACCAAAGGTGAAAGAATGTTCCTTCAGTCTCTTTACATTTCCAACATTTATTATCAGACAAATGATATATTTTTGCAAGCTTGACTGGTGTCATGTACCACCTGTATATCATTTTCATAATATTCTCTCTTAAGGCATTATGTCAGGGAACTGCCATCGGAACTCCAAGTGGTGGAGGGGCTCCAGGATGCTAGGAGACCCTCGGATGCTGAGGAGGGAACCAGCAGGGGGAGAGGGAGAGTTTCAGCGGAAACAGAGTCGGAGGAACGGCTCCGAGACGCTTCCAGTGAGAACAGCGGGGAGAGCTCAGGACCTCCCCTTGGGACGCCTACTTTGCGCAGGAAGCTGTCACGTAGAGAATCAAGGCGTAGAGTTTCTGTCAAAGAACTCTTATGTTGGAAGAAAATCCGGAAACGCCCACTGACGGATTCTGCCAGCGATTAAGGCAGCCATGCACCAATGGCTGCGCGGAGAGGGACAGTTTTGAAACTGATTACAAGACTCTGAGAGTGTAAGCGCTCACACACAAGTAGCCCCATATCTCATCACACATTACATGCTGTGAACTTCATACCTGTGGTCCATAACTGTTCCCAGTCAGCCAACATAATGTTGTGTCCAACATCTTGAGCCCATTTAATCATAGCAGATTTCACCGTTTCATCTTGAGTGTTCCATTTCAACAACAAGTTATACATTCTTGACAAAATCTTAGTTTTGGGATCTAACAGTTCTGTTTCTAATTTTGATTTTTCCACCTGGAAGCCAATTTTCTTATCCAAATTATATGCCTCCATTATTTGATAATAATGAAGCCAATCTTGCACTTTGTTTTTTAGTTTTTCAAAGCTCTGCAATTTTAATTTATCTCCCTCTTGTTCCAAAAGTTCCCAATATTTCGGCCATTTGGCCTCCATATTGAGCTTTTTCTGGGCCTTCGCTTCCATCGGTGACAACCACCTTGGGGTTTTATTTTCAAGTAAGTCCTTATATCTTGTCCAAACATTAAACAATGCTTTCCTAACAATATGATTTTTAAACGCTTTATGTGCTTTGACCATATCATACCACAAATATGCATGCCACCCAAATACATTATTGAAACCTTCTAAATCCAAAATGTCTGTGTTTTCAAGAAGCAGCCATTCTTTCAGCCAACAAAATGCAGCTGATTCATAATAAAGTTTAAGGTCTGGCAGGGCAAATCCACCTCTTTCTTTTGCATCAGTTAGTATTTTAAATTTTATTCTGGGCTTCTTGCCCTGCCAGACAAATCTAGAAATATCTCTCTGCCACTTCTTAAAACAGTCCATTTTATCCAAAATTTGCAATGATTGAAACAAAAACAACATTCTTGGCAATACATTCATTTTTATAGCAGCGATACGGCCTAGCAAAGAAAGCTTCAAGTTTGACCATATTTCTAAATCCTTTTTCACTTCTGTCCAGCATTTTTCATAATTATCTTTAAATAAATTCACATTCTTAGCAGTCATATTAACCCCCAGGTATTTTACTTTCTTTACCAATGTTAAACCTGTCTCCCTCTGAAACCTCTCTCTCTCGATCGGTGTTAGATTTTTCTCTAAAACCTTAGTTTTTAACTTATTCAACTTGAATCCTGCAACCTGATCAAATTCTTGAATCAGTTCCAATACTCTTTTAGTACTAGATTCTGGCTCCTGTAATGTCAATACTAGGTCATCTGCAAATGATTTCAATTTGTACTGTTTAGCTCCGACTTGTATACCTTTAACCAACTGGTCCCTTCTAATCATATTTAAGAGAACCTCCAGGACCGAAATAAAAAGCAAAGGGGAAATTGGGCAACCTTGTCGTGTCCCTTTCTCTATCTTAAATTCCTCCGTCACCACATTATTGACAATTAGTTTGGCCTTTTGTTCTGAATATATTGCACCTATACCATTTCCAAAACCTTGACCAACCCCCATCCCCTGTAAATTCTTCTTCATAAAACTCCAAGAAATGTTGTCAAAAGCTTTCTCCGCGTCTACAAATATCAAAACTGCTTTAGTATTAATGTTCACTTGTAATTTTTCTAGAATGTTGATTATATTTCTCGTATTGTCAGACAAGTGTCTGCCCGGGAGAAAGCCTACTTGGTCTTTATGTATCTCTTCCGTTAATAGCCAAAATATCTGCAAAGATTTTGTAATCCACATTAAGCAGGGATATGGGGCGGTAATTCTTAAGTTGTGTCTTCTCAGACTCAGTTTTCGGTATAAGTGTAATGTAGGCTTCCTTCCACGACTCTGGTGCTTTTTTCCCTTCCAAAATTCCATTACAAACTTCCTTTAATGGTTGTATTATCCAATCTTTCAAGGCTCTATAATATCACCAATAGTCAGCATGGATTTCTGAAAAATAAGTCATGTCAGACTAACCTGATCTTGTTTTTTGACAGAATTACAAGCCTGGTAGATGAAGGGAACGCAGTGGATGTAGCCTACCTTGATTTCAGCAAGGTATTTGACAAGGTGCCCCATGATATTCTTGTAAAGAAGCTGGTAAAATGAGGACTTGACTATGCTACCACTCAGTGGATTTGTAACTGGCTGACTGACCAAACCCAAAGGGTGCTCATCAATGGTTCCTCTTCGTCCTGGAGAAGAGTGACTAGTGGGGTGCCACAGGGTTCTGTCTTGGGCCCGGTCTTATTCAACATCTTTATCAACGACTTGGATGATGGACTCAAGGGCATCCTGATCAAATTTGCAGATGACACCAAACTGGGAGGGGTGGCTAACACCCCAGAGGACAGGATCACACTTCAAAACGACCTTGACAGATTAGAGAACTGGGCCAAAACAAACAAGATGAATTTTAATAGGGAGAAATGTAAAGTATTGCACTTGGGCAAAAAAAATGAGAGGCACAAATTCAAGATGGGTGACACCTGGCTTGAGAGCAGTACATGTGAAAAGGATCTAGGAGTCTTGGTTGACCACAAACTTGACATGAGCCAACAGTGTGACGCGGCAGCTAAAAAAGCCAATGCAATTCTGGGCTGCATCAATAGGAGTATTGCATCTAGATCAAGGGAAGTAATAGTGCCACTGTATTCTGCTCTGGTCAGACCTCACCTGGAGTACTGTGTCCAGTTCTGGGCACCACAGTTCAAGAAGGACACTGACAAACTGGAACGTGTCCAGAGGAGGGCAACCAAAATGGTCAAAGGCCTGGAAACGATGCCTTATGAGGAACGGCTAAAGGAGCTGGGCATGTTTAGCCTGGAGAAGAGGAGGTTAAGGGGTGATATGATAGCCATGTTCAAATATATAAAAGGATGTCACATAGAGGAGGGAGAAAGGTTGTTTTCTGCTTCTCCAGAGAAGCGGACATGGAGCAATGGTTCCAAACTACAAGAAAAAAGATTTCACCTAAACATTAGGAAGAACTTCCTGAGAGTAAGAGCTGTTCGACAGTGGAATTTGCTGCCAAGGAGTGTGGTGGAGTCTCCTTCTTTGGAGGTCTTTAAGCAGAGGCTTGTCAACCATTTGTCAGGAGTGCTCTGATGGTGTTTCCTGCTTGGCAGGGGGTTGGACTCGATGGCCCTTGTGGTCTCTTCCAACTCTATGATTCTATGATTATGATTCTATGATCTTGAAGTTAAACCGTCCGGCCCTGGAGATTTACCCAATTGCATATTCTGGATGGCACCTTCTACCTCCTGTTCAGTTATTTTATAATTCAGCATTAGCTTATTTTCTTGAGAGATTTTTTGTAATCCATTTATTTTCAAAAATTGATCTATATCAATTTCTTTCTGTGGCCCTTGTGTATATAGTTGTTTAAAGTATCTCTGGAAGCATTTTCTAATCTCCACTGGATTCTGTATAGTCTTTCCTTCCACTTCCAAATTTGTAATAGTGTTAAGTTTTTGTCTTTTTTTTCATTTGCCAGGCTAACAATTTCCCACATTTGTTGGCCGATTCAAATGTCTTTTGTCTCATCTGTTTGATTTTCCACTCTATTTCCTGGTTCATCATTTTCATATATTGTACTTGGTGTAACTTTATGTCAGGAAACTGCCATCGGAGCCAAGGGTGGTGGTGAGGCTCCATAATGATGGTGGAGAGGGAACCAGCAAGGAGAGAGAGGAAGCTTTCTCTGGGGAAGGAAATAGACGTGACGCCAGGGAGAGAGGGGAGTCTGAGGGAGCTTCGGAGAGAAGGCTCCAGGACTCTTCCAGTGAAGCCAGCAGGGAGAGCACGGGACCTCCTTTGGGGACGCCCACTCTGCGCAGAAAGGTTTCGCGCAGAGAAGGCAGGCGGCGATTGGGTGTGAAAGAACTTCTATGTTGGAAGAAATTCAGGAAACGCCCACTGACGGATTCTGCCAGTGATTGAGACAGTCACGTTTTAACCAAACTACTCAGATCGGAGCAGTTTGCCCCTTACGCACAAGCAACCCCATACCCCATTACACTTTATTTCTCTCAAAATCTGTTGCGACTTTGGTTTCGCTCTCAATTTCTTCTCACCTTCTTTTATTTTCTCCAAAATTTTATCTTTTTTCTCATTTTGAGTTCTCTTCTTTATTGCATTCTGTTGTATCAGAAACCCTCTCATAACCGCTTTGCTTGCGTCCCAGATAACTCTTTTTTTGACAGTAGTGTTCATGTTTATCTCAAAATAGTCTCTCAAGGTTGTTTGGGCCTTCTTGGTCACTTCTTCATCCCTAAACAAGGTGTCATTCATCCTCCATCTGAAGGAGCCAATTGGTGTTCGTTTCATCTCCATTTTCACAGCATTATGGTCGGAGCAGGTTTTAGGACAGATTTCCACTTTTCTAGTCTTTGGAGCCAGTCCTCTAGTTATCCAGATTTGGTCGATTCTTGTCCACGTCATTTTGGCTTCAGAGAAGAAAGTTCCCTCTCTGCCCAAGGGGTTCTTTGTTCTCCAGATATCAACTAAGTCCAAGTTGTCAGTCATCTCAAAAATGGTTTTTGGTAATCTACCGTCCTTAGTAACTACCTGTCTCTGTGCCTTGTCCATGTTTGTAGATACCACTCCATTCATATCCCCCATCATGATCATATTATAATCCAAATAGTCCAACAAAGTCTCATGCAACTTTTTAAAAAATTCTGATTTTCCCTCATTCGGTGCATAAACGCCTAGTATCAAAAATTTCTCTCCTTGTAGTTGAATTTCAATTGCCACAAATCTTCCTTGATCATCTTTAAAGATAAATTTCGGTGATAGGCTCTCCTTTGCATAAATTACGCCTCCTCTTTTTTTAACTTTGTCTGATGAGATAAACTCTTGGCCCAATCTTTTAGTAATCAATACTTTCCTGTGGAGCCTTATCACATGTGTTTCCTGTAGGCAAATCAAGTCCAATTGTTCCTTTTTCAATAGATGAAAGACTCTTTTCCTTTTTTGAGGCGAGTTCAAACCATTAGTATTCCAGCTCAATAGTTGCAGGGCCATGATGTAATTATTCTGATTTTCCTCCAACTGCACCAAGTACTTGCTCTTGTTCTGTCGGTGGTATTACTGTTACTTTCTCTGGACAGTCCAATCCAAAGGATAGTCTTGATATGTCTAGTATTCCTCTTTTTGGTGATCTTCTATCCAATGCTCTTTGCTCTAGGCCTCTGTCAAATGGTTCTCTGTCCAGTGCTCTTGGCTCTTCTCCAGATTCTTTCTGTAAATCTTCTCCATAATCTTTCAAAAAAATTTCTTTGTCTTCCACTGATCTTATTTTTATCTTTCTTCCTTTAAAGCTAATAGATAGGCCTTGGGGAAATTCCCACCTGAAGATAAATCTGTTCCTTCTCAGCAGGGCAACCAAATCTCCGTAGTTGGACCTAAGGTCCAAAAGATGTTTGGGAATATCTTTAAATATTTCCACTCTTGACTGATGTATTTCTAAAGTCTTCTGGAAGTGCAGGCCCAAAATTTTATCTCTCTCCTCTTTTGTTCGGAGGGTAATGAAACAGTCTCTCACCCTGTTCTTCTTCCCCCCTCTTCCAAGTCTAAAAGCACTCACGATCTTAAATCCTTCTTTTCCCGAGTCCAATTTCCAAAAGTCTGCAAATTCCTGCATAAGAAAATCTTTCTTTCACTTTCACTTTATACTCTTTCTGACTGACTGAAATTCCCTTTATTGTCTCATTATTCCTTATTGTCCTTAGAAGAACCTCCAGTACCGATATGAATAACAGTGGCGATAATGGACACCCTTGTCTCGTACCTTTCTTAATCTCAATGCTCTCTGTTACTATGTTATTCACAATCAATTTTGCTCTTTGTTCTGAATAGATAGCTTTAATTCCTTTTAAAAAGGATTGTCCAGTATTCATTAATTCTAAGTTTTTCAGCATAAATTCCCAAGATATATTGTCAAAGGCCTTTTCCGCATCAACGAAAATTAACATCGCTTGCTTTTCATTTCTGGCAGTTAGATATTCTATTATATTTCTTATGTTATCTTTCATCTGTCTGCCAGGTAAAAAACCTGCTTGGTCTTTATGAATTATCTCATTGAAAATCTTTTTCAATCTATTTGCCAGTATACTTGCGAATAACTTATAATCATTATTTAACAGCGAAATCGGTCTATAATTCTTTACTAATTATTATTATTATTATTATTATTTATTATTTATACCCCGCCCATCTGGCTGGGCCTCCCCAGCCACTCTGGGCGGCTTCCATAAAAACCAAAAATACAGTAAAATATCACACGTTAAAAACTTCCCTAAACAGGGCTGCCTTAAGATGTCTTCTGAATGTCAGGTAGTTGTTTATCGCTTTAACATCTGCTGGAAGGGCGTTCCACAGGGCAGGCGCCACTACCGAGAAGGCCCTCTGCCTGGTTCCCTGTAGCTTTGCTTCTCGCAATGAGGGAACCACCAGAAGGCCCTCGGCGCTGGACCTCAGCGTCCGGGCAGAATGATGGGGGTGGAGACGCTCCTTCAGGTATACTGGCCTGAGGCCGTTTAGGGCTTTAAAGGTCAGCACCAACACTTTGAATTGTGCTCGGAAACGTACTGGGAGCCAATGTAGGTTTTTCAAGACCGGTGTTATGTGGTCTCGGCGGCTGCCCCCAGTCACCAGTCTAGCTGCCGCATTCTGGATTAGTTGTAGTTTCCGAGTCACCTTCAAAGGTAGCCCCACGTAGAGTGCATTGCAGTAGTCCAAGCGGGAGATAACCAGAGCATGCACCACTCTGGCGAGACAGTCCGCAGGCAGATAGGGTCTCAGCCTACGTACCAGATGGAGCTGGTAAACAGCTGCCCTGGACACAGATTTGACCTGTGCCTCCATGGACAGCTGTGAGTCCAAAATGACTCCCAGGCTGCGCACCTGGTCCTTCAGGGGCACAGTTACCCCATTCAGGACCAGGGAATCCTCCACACCTGCCCGCCTCCTGTCCCCCCAAAACAGTACTTCTGTCTTGTCAGGATTCAACCTCAATCTGTTAGCCGCCATCCATCCCCCAACCGCCTTCAGACACTCACACAGGACCTTCACCGCCTTCACTGGTTCTGATTTAAAAGAGAGGTAGAGCTGGGTATCATCCGCATACTGATGAACACCCAGCCCAAACCTCCTGATGATCTCTCCCAGCGGCTGCATGTAAATGTTGAAAAGCATGGGGGAGAGGACAGAACCCTGAGGCACCCCACAAGTGAGAGCCCAGGGGTCTGAACACTCATCCCCCACCACCACTTTCTGAACACGGCCCAGGAGGAAGGAGTGGAACCACTGTATGACAGTGCCCCCAGCTCCCAGCCCCTCAAGACGGTCCAGAAGGATGTTATGGTCGATGGTATCAAACGCCGCTGAGAGATCCAGCAGAACTAGGAAACAACTCTCACCTTTGTCCCTAGCCTGCCGGAGATCATCAACCAGTGCGACCAATGCGGTTTCAGTCCCATGATGAGGCCTGAATCCCGACTGGAAGGGATCCAAGTGGTCCGCTTCTTCCAGGCGTGCCTGGACTTGTTCGGTAACCACTCGCTCAATCACCTTGCCCAAGAATGGAAGATTTGAGACTGGGCGATAATTGGCCATCGTGGCCGCATCTAAAGATGGTTTTTTAAGAAGCGGTTTAATGACCGCCTCTTTCAGCGGGTCTGGGAAGGCTCCCTCACGGAGGGAAGCATTCACCACCCCACGAAGCCCATCGCCCAGTCCTTCCCAGCTAGCTTTTATAAGCCAGGATGGGCAAGGATCCAGGAGACAGGTGGTTGGTTTCACTCGTCCAAGCAGCCTGTCCACATCCTCGGAGGTAACAGATTGGAATTGATCCCACTCAACTTGACTAGACAGAACTCTAGCACTCTCCCGCCCCGGCCCTGCTCCCACGGTGGAGTCTACTTCTTCCCGAATCTGAGTGATTTTATCTGCAAAAAACTTTGCAAAATCATTGCAGGAGAACATGTGGCCCGTACTGGGCCCCGATGTTGCAGGTGGTTCCGCCTGAAAAAGTCTCCTGCTGCTGTTTTCTGCAGATGCAATAGAGGCGGTGAAGAAATTCTTCTTCGCCGTCGCTATCGCCACTTGGTAGGCTCGACGTTGAGCTCTAACCTGTGTCCGGTCAGATTCGGAATGAGTTATCCGCCACCGGCGCTCTAGCCGTCTCAACGATTGTTTCATTGCCCTCAGATCTGTGGAAAACCACGGGGCTGTCCAGGCTCCATGCAATCAGAGAGGGCGCTTCGGAGCCAAACAGTCAATAGCCCTGGTTAACTCCACATTCCAGCGGGCCACCAGGGAATCGGCTGAAAGGCCATCAACATGTGTGATGGGATAATGAGCTGCTTGTGCGTAAAAGCTAGATCCCTCTGGGGTTTGGCTGGTCATCCAAACCGATGCACTAACGGAGCCCCCAAAGCATGACTCCGTCAGTCGCTGGTAGAATCTGACAGTGGGTGTCTACGGAATTTACGCCAACATAAAAGCTGTTTGACGGACATGCGCCTTCGTGACTCTCTGCGTGACAGTTTCCGGCGAAGGGTGGGAGTTCCCAACGGGGGTCCCGTTACCTCTCCACTACTCTCACTGGAAGCATCCCAGAGCCTCCCCTCCGCTGTGACTCCTGCACTCCCCCTGCTGGTTCCCTCTTCTGCTGCAGATTCTCTCCTATTCTCCTGGAGCCTGTCCACCACCTGTCTCTCCGATGGCAGTTCCCTGACATCCACCTCCCCCCCAGGGCCCCCTTCACCCCCTCCCGCCTCCTCTCCCACTGGCGGTGAGGGCGGAAAGCCCCTGAAGGAACTCTCCTCGTCGTCCGAGGATTCTAACACTTCTAGCCACGGCGTACCGTCTCTCTCCCCGTCTTCCTCTTCTTTGTCGGAGTCGGCTTCTTCACCCACCCCTGACTCTGGGAACCCTTCAAACTCTCCTTCCTCATCGGTGGTCCCAAAGTGTTCCCTTCTAAATCGAGCCACGGGTTGCGGTTTTCTTGGGAAACGCTGATGAAATGTTTCTATTAAAACCTCGTCATTGACTACCTCTGCTGGTACCCAAGTGTTTTCCGACTCTGCTTCCCCCTCCCATTCTACCAGATATTCCACCTGATTCCCCTTCCACCTGGAATCAATGATTCCTGCCACGTTCATGTCGCGCTCTCTCTCTTCTATCACGGGCGTTTGGGTGGCCTCTCTCTCACGCTCCCCCCACTCACGTCCCTCTCGGTACGGCGACAGTAATGACCTGTGAAATACTGGGTGTAATTTCATGTGACTGGGCAGCCTGAGTTTGAATGCCACTGGGTTGACCTGCTGTATGACCTCAAAGGGTCCCAATCTTTTGGGCCTCAATTTCTTACTCCCGCCCTTGAACGGTAGCCCTTGGGTGGACAACCACACCCGGTCCCCCACCCTTATAGTTTCACCTTCCCTCCTATTTCTGTCTGCTTGCTTCTTATATTCTTCCTTGGCTTTCTCTAAGTTAAGTTGAAGCTGACGGTGGATCGCCTCCATCTCTTCAAAAAAATATTCCGCCGCCGGCACGCTCCACCTCTCCCCTCCCTCTCCTGGGAATGCCTGGGGGTGACACCCATAATTTGCCAGGAAGGGACTCATCCCTGTGGACACGTTCTCCGCGTTGTTGTAGGCAAATTCTGCTAGAGGTAACTTATCCACCCAATCATTTTCTCTGTCTTTTACATAACACCTCAGGTATTGTTGTAAAATCCCATTTGCCCTTTCCGCTTGCCCATTGGTTTCTGGGTGCCGGGCAGTTGAGAAATTGAGTTCTACGTGCAGTAAGCTCATAAGTTTCCTCCAGAACCTGGAAGTAAATTGTTTCCCTCTGTCGCTCAAAACCCTCAAGGGGGCGCCATGCAACTTAAAAATATGTTCTACAAACAACTTGGCGGTTTCCTCCGCTGTGACTGCATGTGAACAAGCTATAAAATGACACATCTTGGTTAATTGATCTACCACCACCATGACAGCTGTTTTGCCTTTGGATTTTGGCAGGTCCGTCATAAAATCTATGGATACTGCCTCCCATGGCCTTTCGGGCGTGGGTAAGGGTTGTAATAGCCCCGCTGGCGCCACCCTCTCTCCTTTCGCTCGCTGGCACCTGTCGCAACCCCTGACATATTCCCGTACGTCCTCCCTCACCTTGGGCCACCAAAACTCCCTGGTAACCAACCACATGGTTTTGTGCTGTCCAAAATGTCCCGCTGTGGGGCTGTCATGCAACTGCTTGAGTACTCTGCCCCTCAGTTCCCCGTCGGGTATGTACAGTGCCCCTTTGTAATACAACGCCCCGTTCTTTTCTTCGAACCCCCCTGTGTTCTCCTCTGTCCTCCGGAGCTCTCTGAGTTTCTCTTGGGCGTATTCATCGTTCTCCGTACCCTCTATCAGTTCCCTCTGCCCCACCAATGCCGCCCCACACACCCAGAGGTCTTCAGGGATTACATGCCTTGCCTCAGGCACTCCCTCCCCCTCTAAGTACTCAGGTTTCCTGGAAAGAGCGTCCGCCCTCACGTTCTCGGAGCCGGGCACGTAACGAATCTCAAAGTGGAATTTGGAGAACTCCTGGGCCCATCTCACTTGTCTCTGGTTCAGCACTCGGGCTGTTCTCCAGTATTCCAGATTTTTGTGGTCAGTTCGGACTTGAACCTTGTGCTGCGCCCCAATCAGCAAGTGCCGCCATTTCCGGAATGCTTCATGAATGGCGAGCAGTTCTCGGTCGTACACTGTGTAGTTCCTCTCCGATTTGTTCAACTTCCGCGAGAAGAATGCACACGGTCTCCATTCAGACGTATCTTTTCCCGGCTGGAGAAGAACGGCCCCCACCGCTCGGTCTGACGCGTCAGTCTCCACTCTCATTGGTTGTTGTAGATCCACGTGCCAAAGTTGCTCTTCCGACGCAAACGCCTGCTTTAAGCGTTCGAACGCCCTCTGCGCTTCTCCCGTCCAAACAAATTTCTTTTTGCTACTAAGACAATCCGTGATGGGCGCTGTTAAATGGGCAAAGTTTTTGATGAACTTCCTATAGAAGTTTCCGAAGCCCAGGAACCTTTGCATGTCCTTCTTGGTCTTTGGTGTTTTCCATTCCAGTACCGCTTGAACCTTGCTGGGATCCATGGCTAATCCCTTGTCAGACAACCGGTACCCCAGGAATTCCACCTCCTTGGTATGAAACTGACACTTCTCCAGTTTCACCCACAGCCGGTTTTCTCGCAGCTTGCTCAGTACCTCTCTTACATCTCGCACATGCTGCTCCTCATTGTCTGAGTACACCAGGACGTCATCTAAGAACGCTACGCAGTTCTTGTAGAGCAGTGGCCCCAGGACGTGATTCATGAATGATTGAAAGCAGGCGGAGCCCGCTTGTAATCCGAAAGGCATAACGAGGTACTCAAAGGCCCCCAAGGGGGTGAACATAGTGGTCTTCCACTCATCCCCCTTTCTCACACGTATCAAGTTATATGCCCCCCTAAGGTCCAGCTTGGTAAAAATTTTCCCTTTTCTCACCCGTGTTAGAATGTCATCAATTCTAGGCATAGGGAAAGTCACTGGTTCTGACACTGCATTTAGGGCCCTGAAATCACATACAAGCCTGGGCTTGCCCGTGTTTTTTTTGTCCACAAAGAACACTGGGCTGCCCCCCACCGCTCGTGACTCTCTGATGAAACCTCGCTTGAGATTCTTGTCAATGAACTCCCTTAACTCCTGCATCTCACTGTCTGACATTGCATACAGCTTGCCCACTGGCAATTGTGCTCCTGGGAGTAAGGTAATTTGACAATCAAAGGGTCTGTGCGGGGGCAGTTTATCTGCTTCTTTTTCGCTGAATACGTCAATCAAGTCAGCGTATTGTGGTGGCACCCTCCCCTTGTCCATCACTTCCATCCCTGCTAGAGTGGCCCTGGCGCCTGCCTGAGCCTCTCCCTCCTTGCAGTGTTCTAGGCAATGTGCTGATCCAAAGGAAACCACTCTCTGATGCCAGCCTACTAGCGGATCGTGTAGCGCCAGCCAGCTCATACCCAAGATAATAGGAGCTCCTCCCAAGGTGGCTACGTTAAACGCTATCAGTTCGGTGTGTCGTGCCACCCTCATTATCATTGGTACAGTCTGTTGGCTCACTTCTCCTCCCAACAGCTCCCTCCCATCAATCGTGGTAACCTGCAAAGGCTTACTCAATGGGATAGTCTGTATCTGGTGTTCAGCTGCAAACTCTTTGCTCATGAAATTACATGAGCTACCTGAATCCAATAGCGCTTTTATCTTCAGTGGGTGTCCGTTTGCCAGTTCCAGCAACACCTCTATCACAAGCGCTGGTCTTGGAGGTTCCGGCGTGGGCACATTCATTACTCCCTGGCCTGGCTGCTGTGCCCTGATGTTGGCAACCAGGCGTTGGCTTTTACTTGCTCCGTGATTTCTTCTTCCTCCTTCCCCCCAACAGTTCCCGCCATCCCTTGCCATTCCTTCCTTTGCGGACAGACTCTGGCAAAGTGACCTGGCTGTTGGCAGAGATAGCATCTCTTGCCGCTCTTTCCCTCCTTCTTCCGCCCTTCACTGGTGTTTGAAACTGCGCGCGCGCGCGCTGTTCCAAGTTCCATCGGCTCTGCTGGCGGGAAAGGCTGCTCCGGAATCTCTGGAATGCGGAAGTCCTTCCAACGTTCCCCCTTTCCTTCCCGCTTTTCCATAGCTCTAGCCTCCTGGCGTGCTCCTATGGACAGCGCTGATTTAGTCAGCTGATCCATAGACTCCGCCCTAGGCGCCCGGGAAAGTTCATCTTTCACTGCCGGAGAGAGACCTTCTTCAAACAGCATTTGAATAGGTTCACTAGCAAGGTCCCACCCAAGTCTATGAATCAGCATGGTGAACTCAGTCCAGTACTCACGTACAGATCGGCTCCCCTGTTTACACGCCATTAACTGCCTGCGCACCACTCCCTGCTCGATCTCGCTGGAAAACATCAAGTCCATGGCGCGAAAAAACTTCATTGTGTCCTTTAAGATTTCATTATCGGCTGCCATCAGGGGCCGAACCCAGTCCTTCGCCCCTCCCTCTAGATGGCCAATCACGTACGCCACTCTAGAGTTCTCGTCGGGGAAGTCATCAAACAGTAGATTGAGAGCATATTGCATCTCTGTCCTAAAGGCTTGATAGTTCCGGGGATCCCCCCCAAATTTCTGCACCAGTCCAGGCACCCGTCTGGCAAGTGGGGTGGTCTTCCCCTTATCTGCATCTTGAGCCCTCCTCTCCTCGAGCCTCGCCGTTTGCAGCGCCAGCTGGACCTCCAACGCCCTGTACCTTTGTTCCAGGCTTGGACTTGCTCCAGCTCCAGCTCCTGCTCCTCCGGTTCTGGCTGGTTCGCTCATGATGCCTTCTGCTTGCACAAGCTGCTTTCAAAGTCTGTCAGATTGCTGTGATGGGATAATGAGCTGCTTGTGCGTAAAAGCTAGATCCCTCTGGGGTTTGGCTGGTCATCCAAACCGATGCACTAACGGAGCCCCCAAAGCATGACTCCGTCAGTCGCTGGTAGAATCTGACAGTGGGCGTCTACGGAATTTACGCCAACATAAAAGCTGTTTGACGGACATGCGCCTTCGTGACTCTCTGCGTGACAGTTTCCGGCGAAGGGTGGGAGTTCCCAACGGGGGTCCCGTTACCTCTCCACTACTCTCACTGGAAGCATCCCAGAGCCTCCCCTCCGCTGTGACTCCTGCACTCCCCCTGCTGGTTCCCTCTTCTGCTGCAGATTCTCTCCTATTCTCCTGGAGCCTGTCCACCACCTGTCTCTCCGATGGCAGTTCCCTGACAACATGGGATAAAGCATCCCCTACCACTCTCTGGAAACCATTTGGATCCATTAAGTGGCGGGGGCGGACCATCCGAATTGGTCCCACCTCCCTGCAGAGGGGGTGGGTCGCAGAGAAGTCCAGTTGCACCAGGAAGTGATCTGACCATGGCACTTCTTTCGTTTCGCTTTTACTTAGTGTCAGATCACCAACATCCGTAGAGGTAAACACCAGGTCCAAGGCATGTCCGCGGCTATGGGTTGGGCCAGACTTATTCAGGGACAGCCCCATGGAGGCCATGCTTTCCACGAAGTCCCGAGCGGCCCCTTGTAAAGTCGTGTCGGCATGGATGTTAAAATCCCCTAGGACGACCAAGCTAGGTGTCTCCAGGAGAACATCCGCCACAACCTGAAGCAGCTCGGGCAGGGAATCCTTGGTGCAGCGGGGAGGTCGGTACACCAAAAGGAATCCTGTACTGCCCCTATTGCCCACTTGTGCCACTTGCTTGGCTAAACTTATCCAACAAGTCTCAAAATTCCAACAGGATAGTAATTAGATGTCAGGGAACTGCCATCGGAGCCAGAGGGAGAGAGAGGGCTCCAGAGGGATTCCGGAGAGCGTCCCGGGATGGGGAGAAGCAGCCCATCTTCTGGGGAAGGAAATCAGTGTAGCACCAGTGGAGAAGGGGGGCAGATGGGGGAATCGGCGAGGTGGTCCCATGACTCCTCGCCGGGGACCAGCGGGGAGAGCACGGGTCCTCCGCTGCCCACACCCTCCTTGCGCAGAAGGCTTCCACGCAGGGAGAGTAGGCGGAGACTAGGCGTCAAAGAGCTTCTTTGCTGGAAGAAGTTCAAGAAACGCCCATTGACGGATTCTGCCAGCGATTGAGACAGCCACGGGCGAGTGGCTGTCTGGACAGAAAAGGTTCACTCAGGCAACCCAGCCAGGTGTGGCGCCGGTTTACGCACGAGCAACCCCTAGAACCATCACATTAGTTATATCCACTAAGAGGGAAGGGGGAAAGGGGAGGGGGCGAAAGGGAGAAGCAAAAGGGGAAAATCCAGAAAAAAATAGAAAAATCACAAAAATTAAAAAGGGAGGGGGGAAATAAAATAAAACCACCCCACTTAATCCACTTCACAGGACAAACAGCCGGCAGGCTGCAAAAAACTGAAGAAAACCAAAGAAGGGGAAGAACCTTTAAATCAATTTATATATCCCCAGAGAACACCATCTGGCATTCAAATAGAATAACGTGGCAATCTTTCCAAATCTCCTAATAATCCACTCCTCAGATACCAGAGGCGGGGGGGGGGGGAGTGGGTAAACAATCGTTCCTCTTAGCTCGGCTCTTCCCAAGAAAAAAAAAGGAGTAAATAAAAATAAGAACTTCAAATGTCTTACATCCAGCTTGGGCTTAGCAGCTCCTTAACATGCTGCTTTTTGGCATAAGAAGAAAGAAAAACAAAAACCAGACTGAAGATATCCCCAACAAAATTTTAAAAAATGACTACGCAGTTCTTTTTAAAACGAAAGTAAAAGTTCCCCCGGAAGATTCTCTTCCTGCGATCCCAGAGTTTCACGTAAAAAAAGGCAAAATCACCCTCAGTTAAGGATTTTAAACCCCCTTCTTAAGTTCTTCTATTATTCTGCGTGGAGCAAATGGGCGCACGAAAAAGGGAACGAAAGAGGAGGGGCACACATTCCAACACAACACCCTGGTCGGATGTTATTTATTCATTCATTAAGTGCATTTACATCCCCTCTTTTCCTCGGAGGAGCTCAATTTGACATCTACGTAGCCTGAAACAGAGAAACAGCGTGAAAGAGAGACAAAGCCTGACACACAGGCCGAGCCTGAAATAGAGCTAGAATAAGTGCCTGAGCCAAAGATTGAAACAGAGCCTAAAAAAGAGAAGAAGCCAGAGCCAGAAACATAGCTGGGCCAGAGCCTGAGCCTGAGCCTGAAACAGAGGCAGAGGAAGAGCCATCATGAGACCCTGAATCAGAGTCAGAACCAGATCTTCATTCAGAACCAGACCCTGAAAGAGAGCCAGAGCCACAGACGGAGCCACAGACGGAGCCTAGAGCCACAGCCAAGATCCACAGCCACAGCCGAGATCCACAGCCTGAGTCTGAAATAGTGCTTGATAGAGTGCTGGATCCTGAAACAGAGACACTGTCTGAAACTGAGCCTGACGCTTAAACGTAGCCAGGGGCAGAGGGAGAGGCAGAGCCTGATACAGTGCTTGATACAGCGTAGGAGCCTGAAGCAGAGACACAGCCAGATCCAGAGACACAGCCAGAGCCAGAACAAAACCCTAATTCAGAACCAGAGCCTGAAAGAGAGCCAGAGCCAGAAACAGTGCTTGATAGAGTGCCAGAGCCAGAAACAGAGGCAGAGGCAGATACAGGGCTTGAAACAGCGTCGGAGCCTGAAACAGCGTGAAACAGAGACAAAGGCTGACACACAGGCCGAGCCTGAAATAGAGCTAGAATAAGTGCTAGAGCCAAAGACTGAGACAAAGCCTAATAAAGAACAGAAGCCTGAGCCTGAGCCTGAGCCTGAGCCTGAGCCTGAAACCGTGCTTGATACAGTGCCAGAGCCTGAAACAGAACCAGAGCCACAGCTACAGCCATAGTGCCACAGCCTGAGTCTGCAACAGTGGTTGATACAGCGCCGGAGCCTGAAACAGAGACACAGCCTGAAACAGAACCTGAGCCTGGTTATTAGCATGGCAATTAAAGAAGAGAGAGGCAGAAAGGCTTATAAATAGAGTTAAGTGCAAAGGCAAAATAATAAACAACCCTAAAGAAATAGAGAAACGATTTCTCGAATTCTTTAGAGAAATCTATAAGGAAGGAAATGAAACAACAGAAGAAGTTAAAGAACATTTAGAACAGAACAGTCTTCCGAAACTTACTAAAGAACAAAAAGAACTGTTGAATGCCCCTATTACATCGTACGAAATTCAAAGAGCAATTAAGGAAGCAAAGATAGGAAAGCCACCAGGGCCAGACGGCCTACCGGCAATATATTATAAAAAAATTGAGGACTTACTGTCTGACCCATTAAGAAGTATCATGAACAACATCTTTAAAGACGGAACCATGCCGGATTCTTGGAAAGACAGCCTTATTGCATTAATTCCAAAACAGGGAACGGACAATCTACTTATTAACAACTATAGGCCTATCGCACTTCTAAATTACGATTATAAATTATATGCAAATATTTTAGCCGAAAGATCAAAGAAAGTCTTCCAGATGATGATACACAATGACCAAGCTGGCTTTTTGCCCGGGAGGCACATTTATAGCAACACTAGAAACATTATAAACTGATTAGCGTATTTAGACTTAAGAATAGAAAAGAAGGCAGTCTTAATGGCTATAGATGCAGAAAAAGCTTTCGACAGGGTATCCTGGAAATTTATGAAAGGTCTATTACACCATATGGATTTTGGTATACAGTATATAAAAGGGATTGAAGCAATATAATCAAAACAAAAAGCGAAAATCATAATCAATGGAAATTTATCACAGGAGTGTGAAATCAGTAAAGGGGTCAGACAAGGTTGCCCACTATCCCCCTTAATTTTCATATTAACATTGGAAGTTTTATGTAAACAAATTAGGGAAGAAAAAGAAATAAAAGGGATTATGCTGGGAAATAGAAGTTACAAAATGAGGGCATTTGCTGACGATTTAATTATAACTACGGAGCAAGCAAAACAGAGTTTAAGAAAGGCGTTGGAAATAATCTATGGCTACGGTAAAGTTGCAGGGTTCAAAATGAATTTAAACAAGACAAAACTATTAGTTAAAAATATGTCGCCAGATGAAAAAGCAGAATTAGAACAAATAATACACATTAAAATCTACCACAAAATCAAGTATTTAGGATTATGGATAACACCAAAGAATACTAACTTATATGAAGATAATTATACCAATTGTTGGAAAGATATCAAAAGACAGTTGGAGACATGGACAAGGTTAAATTTATCATTCCTGGGCCATATTTCGGTAATTAAAATGATAGTTTTACCGAAGCTACTCTTTCTATTCCAAACGATTCCAATTACAGGAAAGACCAGCAGTATCAACAAGTGGCAAAAAGAAATTTCTAAATTTTTGTGGAAGGGTAAAACACCAAGAGTAAAGCATAAGATATTAATAGATACTGTAGAAAGAGGTGGCTACGGGTTACTGGACTTGAAGCTATATTACGAAGCCTCGTGTCTTCTCTGGTTGAAAGATGGGTATTTATTAAAAAATTGGGATATTTTAGATCTAGAAGGTCACGACACCCGTTTTGGGTGGCATGGCTATCTTAATTATGGGAAGATAAAGACGCATAGGAGTTTTTCAAATCATATAATAAGAAATGCTATATATAAGGTATGGGGAAAATACAAAAGATATTTGGAACAGAAAACCCCAAGATGGAACTCTCCACTAGAAGCAATCGCTGTTAAAAAAAGCAACAACATCAAAGAGAACGGGATAACGTATAACACAATATTAAGGGGGGAGGAGGAGGGTCAACTAATATTGATAAGTTATGAGAAAATAAAAGATCACTTTTCTAGTTGGCTATATTACTTCCAGGTGAATGAAGTGTTCAGACAGGATAAGCAGATAGGTTTTGAAAAGGAGCCTTCAAGATTTGAAAGAGAACTACTGAATAGTAAAACCAAAATAATCGCAAAAATGTATAGACTTCTTTTATAATGGATGAGGAGGTTAAGGCTTCAATGATAAAGTGGGCCCAAGATGTGGGCCGTCCAATTATGCTAAAAGATGGGGAAAACTGATGGAATGTAAATTTGAAATTTACAGCCAGCTATAATATAAGAGCAAACATGATGAAAACGGCTCATAGGTGGTACCTCACTCCTTCCAGATGATCAAGAATGTATAAAAATTTGGCGAATGCTTGTTGGAGATGTGGAGGAAATAACGGTGACATGAGCCACATGTGGTGGACGTGTGAAAAGATTAAGATTTTTTTTTGGGGGGGGGGGAATATACGATGAATTAAAAAGATGATGAGGATAACTTTTACTGAAAAAACGGAGGCATTTCTATGAAGTATTTTAGATAAAGAGATCCCAAAAAATCTAAGAGAGGTATTCTTGTATGCAACCGCAGCAGCTCGTCTACTTGTGGCCAAGGGATGGAAAGATCACGAGGCTCCAAAAATAACAGATTGGCAAATCAAATTACAGGAATTGGTGGAGATGGCTCAATTGAGTAGCAAACTCAGAGGAATCTCAAAGCAAAAATTTGCAGAAAAATGGGATGGTTATACAAGATATGTTCAAAAATACAATCATAGTTTTGACTCCGTGCTAGCATTCGAGTGATAAAGGAACTAAAAGGAGGTGGACAACAATGAAGGATTTATTATGTTTTCAGAATGTATTGGAAAATTTATATAGAAAGGATTATTGTTTTGTGTACATTCCATTGTAAGAATGGAAACAGAGGCAGAGCCACAGCCACAGCCACAGCCTAAGTCTGAAACAGTCCTTGATAGAGTGCCAGAGCCAGAGCCAGAGCCAGACCCTGAATCAGTGCCAGAACCAAGCCCTCATTCAGAACCAGAGCCTGAGAAAGAGCCAGAGCCAGAGCCAGAACCAGAGCAACAGCCACAGCCTGAGTCTGAAACAACCCTTGATAGGGAGCCAGAATCAGAGAATCAGAATCAGAGTCAGAACCAGATCTTCGGTAAAGACGTGGTCTGGTCTTAGCACAACTGCTCCTCCCACCCGCGATAACAGAGATTGGGTGTTCCAATACATCCCCCCGTAGGGAACCTGCCCCAGCCATTCTGTTGGCTGAGGCCCCCTCCCAGGCAGCCCTGACCCTTTCCCCTTAAAAATCAAAATCCAAACTATATAATAACCTAAAAAAATAGTAAAAGTAAAAACAAAGCAAGAAACAATTATGCTAAACTTAAAATAATCCCCGCCCCAATTAAACATTTGTCCCACCCCAGAAAGAAAATAACAACAACAACAACAACAAAAACAAACCACCGTTTGAGGTGCAACAAATTAATAACGCTTTCAAAACATTTAAAAACATTTTCGCCACTTGCTGCAGATAGCTGTTCAAAGTATGTGTGGTCCCCACCCACTAGGCCCGATGGAATTGGCTTGCAGGAGGGAGCGGTCTTGCAAAAAAACCGATCACAGCAGCCACAGTGTCCCAAGGCCTTCCTGGAGCTTCTCAAGCTGTGGAGGTTAGTGTGGGACCCGCCCCCTAGGCCCGATGGAATTGGCTTGCAGCTAGATACATTGAAGGAGCCTGAAACAGAGACACAGCCAGAGTGCAGAGGCAGAGGCAGAACCTGAAACAGAGACACAGCCAGAGACAGAGCGAGACCCTGAATCAGTGCCAGAACCAAGCCCTCATTCAGAACTAGAGCCTGAAAAAGAGCCACAGCCAGAACCAGAGCAACAGCCACAGCCACAGCCTAGAGCCACAGCCTGAGTCTGCAACAGTACTTGATACAGTGCCAGAGCCTGAAACAGAGACACAGCCTCAAACAGAGCCTGAGCCTGAAACAGAGGCAGAGCCACAGCCATAGCCTGAGTCTGAAACAGTCCTTGATAGAGTGCCAGAGCCAGAGCCAGAAATAGGGCTTGATACAGGGCCGGAGCGCAAAACATAGCTGCAGCCACAGCCACAGCCTAGAGCCACAGCCTGAGTCTGCAACAGTACTTGATACAGTGCCGGAGCCGGAGCCAGAGCCAGAGCCAGAGCCAGAGCCCCAGCCAGAGCCAGAACAAAACCCTAATTCAGAACCAGAGCCTGAAAGAGAGCCAGAGCCAGAAACAGTGCTTGATAGAGTGCCAGAGCCTGAAACATAGCTGGGCCAGAGGCAGAGGAAGAGCCATCATGAGACCCTGAATCAGAGTCAGAACCAGATCTTCATTCAGAACCAGACCCTGAAAGAGAGCCAGAGCCACAGACAGAGCCACAGCCGAGATCCACAGCCACAGCCGAGATCCACAGCCTGAGTCTGAAATAGTGCTTGATAGAGTGCTGGATCCTGAAACAGAGACACTGTCTGAAACTGAGCCTGATGCTTAAACGTAGCCAGGGGCAGAGGGAGAGGCAGAGCCTGATACAGTGCTAAGTGACGTCCCTGTGTGAACAAGGTCTATCAAACCTCAGGAGGTTCTGCTGTGTCTCTGAGACATTTGGGAGGAACCTTTTGATCCCAAGGTCTTGAGAACAAACAAGCTTCAGCTGTCACCCGCTGAATTATTACCCAGCTTGGTGACTATTGGTAAATTTGGAATTAATCAGGAATTCTGATTGGTCTTGGGGTTCCGATTATACGTGGGGTTTTAAAGGATAAAAACCTTAGGAAAGGAACCTGCAAGTGTGCAGCACATCTGCCCTTCTGTCAGGCTTACCATCATGCTGACAGTTGTCATGCATGTGCGTGTTCTTTGTGATGAAGCATTCCTATTGTCTTCTTGAGATGCGGATTCAGCTGAGGACTTTACGAACTGCCTTAACTTTTCTTGTGTTCTCGTTTTGTAAGTACGATTAGCTAATGATGCTTTACAATGTTGTTATTTTCCTGTCTGAAGTATATAAGAGATGTGCCTACTTTTAAGTATGTTTAATCTTGTTTTTTAAATAAATTTTAAAAAGAGGATTTTCCTATTTGTTCTGTGTGACTTTCTGGGGGAAAGTCTGAATCCAAAGTCTGACCACTTAGCCTCCTACTGAACCTGTGAATTCCTGCCTGCAATTTGTGGAACCTGTTGAATTTCTGCCTGCATTTTGTGGAAGCAATTGCAGGGTGGGGGTAGCCAGTAACCAGGGAGAGTAACCTTCTCCCTTGGGTTAATCTTCTGGGCTATCCCCAGACAAGGGAGTGGTGGCAGCAACTACCCTTTTGTTGTGTTCTGTCCTGAAAAAAGTAAATGTTGTGGCACTACCTTCCCTCTTTTAGCCGGGTCCCACTGGATTGTAGGACAGGTGAGGAAGGGGTGTGTGTCGCAACATTACTACCGGGGGGGGGGGGAATAAAATCAGATTGCCGAATTAGCAAAAATGCATGAAGAAACTATGGATTCTCTTGCCTTTATGGAAATGAAACAAAAGGAATTAAATCTCTGCTTCAGAGGCGTAATAGAGCAAGAAGGAGAAAAATATAAAGGAAAGACTGACAAAGGAAATAGCAACTTGGTTGGAAATGGATGAAGAACAAGTTGGAAAAACAATAGACAAGGCTTTCAGGATTAAATATAAGGCGGAAAGAGGTAAAAAAACTTCCTGGTGATTGCCTTGTATTTCTGTTTGGGTTTTTTTAATAATTTTTATTAACTGGCCAATCACATCAAATTAAATCACATCATATAAATTCCAAATTACAAAGCCAAATTTTAAAATTTTGTTGGGGGAACCCATACTTCAAGATCCAAAGGGGGATTTAGATCATCTTCTTATTACTGCGTTAATGTCCAAATCAGTCCCAATCAGTCCAAACAAAGTTCATAATTCTATCCAGTCTTATCTTGGTGTTGCCACATCATATCTTGTTCGTATAATTTCTCTTTTTCCTTTACGATCTCTTCTGTTAGTCTCCTTAAGCCGATAGCAAGTGTTATATTCCTGTGTGGATTTCCCGTTCCTCCACTAAGTCCAGATGGTTTCCATATATCTCCTTTGTAGATAACGTCACTCTTTCCATCGTAAATTTTGGCATTTGTCGCTCTTAAGTCCCACCGAGAAGTTGATTCACGATATGTAAACAACTCTATTTCTCTCTTACTCCTCCCAGACCCAAGAGCTTCCACAATGCCTCACAAAATGGCGACGGCATTTTTTCCTGATTGCGTCACTCCAAAACTCTTAGCTTTCCAGCTTCCTCTTGAAACATTGCTTTGGATCGAAAGTTTATCTCCACACAGCCTTAACTCCACAGCTTAAGTCCTTAATTTCTGACTCATTAGTGGAGGGGGATTCTTGTTAAATCACATAGAAAAGGGAAAGGCAGGTTTTTCTCCCCCTCCCCCTTCAGTCATTTATCATACCGTTTCTTGACGTATCTTCTCGTATTTTATTGTTGTCTTGTTATCAGAGATCTCTTCTGTCAGCAGTCTTTACTCCCCTTTTTCCTTGATGTATGTGCAATTAATCTTGTCCAAATTGTTTCTTTTAAAGATCATTGCAAGCAGCGGCGCGAATCAGGGACGGCGTCAAGGAGTGCCGAAAATCCCACAGGAGGGCTTTGTGCCTAGTGCCCCCACCCCCACAAATTCGCCTTGTATTTCTGAATTCGAGAGATATGAAAGATTTGATTTTAAGAACGAACCGAAAAAAGAGGTTATGCATAAATAATAAATTCATCATAATTTGCAAGGAAACACCGAAAAGTTTTTTGAAACGACGAGAAGAATACAGAGACATTACCCTAATCCTAAGGGGGGGGGGAATGGGGGGACCGCCAGGGGCGCATTGGAAGATGGCCAATAATACCATCTCTCCGTCTCACACAGGGTAATTAAGAGGCTGATATGGGAGTATGCAGCCTCCCTTGTTACCTGCCTCGCCTGCTGTTGCCATAAATCACCCCCGAGTTCGAAAGAAGGGGGTGAAGGCACTAGGCGTACAGCACCCGTGGGAGACGGCTCTCCCTGACGCTGTCTCTGATCACGCGAACTGGTTGCAGGAGCTCAAAACAAACAATTAGAGAGAAGCAAATGCACATATTTCAAGTGAAGAATGAGAGTTAAGACTGCTAATTGAAGTGACCTCTGTGAAGTAGAGCGACGGGTTGGATTCAACAGGACAATAAACCAAGAAGATACATCAAAGGGTCGGTATGTTGGAACGGGACTGGAAGGGGGGGGGCTTTTCTTT
Source organism: Podarcis erhardii (assembly GCF_964252035.2). Classification (NCBI taxonomy): domain Eukaryota; kingdom Metazoa; phylum Chordata; class Lepidosauria; order Squamata; family Lacertidae; genus Podarcis; species Podarcis erhardii. Next base: position 19,872,035 of record NC_138506.1, on the reverse strand, counting down.
TTTTCTCTATGTGATTACCTAACAACCCCTCCCCAAGAAAGAACCGTTGCACAATTGACTATAAGCAGGATGATTAAAAAAACTGTGTGGAAATGAATTATTAACCAAAGGCTTGGCTTAAGGGCTCTTGGAATGATGCAGCTATAAAAAGAGAGTCGCCATGTTGGCAGGTTTTGTCGAAAGATTGATGATCAAGGAGGAGGAAGCTATGGTTGTTATCATATTGGACTCCTGGCAGAACCTCCTTGGAAGATCGAGAAAGGGAGTGACAGGCCTGTGAAGATTAACGAACGGACGGTAAAATTGTTTTCTCTATGGAAGTGATGAAAGGCGGCAGCCGTCTGAATATGACTCTTGGATGAATGGAAAAACCCACACAGGATTACAAAAACATTTGTCTTCAACTCGCTTGCAGAGACTATCAGAGGCCACAAAGAGAAAGGAAAAATATATGAAAATAACATGAAGAGATGTGGAAAACAACAAGAAAGGATTGGACAGAATTGTGAACATCATTTGGACAGAATTGTGGATATCAAAGCAGCAGCAACAAGATGATTGGATCCCTTTCGGAACTTGAAATATGGGTACCCCCAACAAAAATTTAAAATTTGGCTCTGTAATTTGGAATTAATGTGATTTGATTGGTCTGTTAATAAAAATTATTTAAAAAAAAAATCCTAAGGAAAAATGAAATATGGTACAAGTGGGAGTTTCCGGAGGGGGTATCCTTTTTCTACAAGGATAATAAATGTAAGATCAAATCCCTCCAAGAGATGGGAAAATTCATAAGAAGATATGGAAAAGAACTGGGGAAGAAAGATGATGATACGCCACTGGAAGAAGAAGAAAGAAACCTAATGTGCTGGACCCGGGGGAAAGGTACCGTGAGCGTAGTCTGAGTCCACACGAAGAGGGGCGAGGTCCGAGGCGGAGAGCCGGGCGGGGAACAGGAACGCTGGAACAGGAGGCCGAGCAGGGTACAGGAACACCGGATGGTCAGGAACAGGAGGCCGAGCAGGGATCAGGAACACAGGTAGGTCCAAAGCCAACAACAACGTTGCTCCCGCAACCTGGGACCGGGCTGACTGGGCTTTTATCCTCTTCTAAGGCCAGGGGCGGTCCCGGCCCCCAGGAGCCCCGCCTCCTCTGGCCTTAAGGCGAGCACTCCTCCTGGGAGCAACCAGTTCCCTTCGCCTCTCTGCCCTAAGCCTCTGCAGATCAGGAGAGGCCGAAGGGTTACTGGGCCCTGGAGGAGGCTCACCTGTAGCCACTGAGTCCTCAAGCCCCTCTGGGGCCTGAAGGGTTTCACCTGGGGCCAGCTCCTGGTGCTCTGCCACAGGTGCAGGCTCTTCAGCATCTAGGCCTTGCCCCAGTTCAGCCGGCCCTGGAGGCGGGGACTCCTGTGCAGGCTGGGATTCCTCTGGTTCATCCTCTGAATCGGAATCCCAGGCCATCACACCTAAAGATATAAAGACTTTGTATTACCGGTAAACTGTTGATAACAATGGGGTTGAAAATAATCTCATGGAATGTGAATGGTTTAAATAACAAAATTAAACATGATAAAATTGAACATATATCATTAAAACAGAATTTAGATGTAACCTGTATACAGGAAACACATGTTGCGAAAAAACATGAAAGAATTCTTAAAAATAAAAGATTGGGTAAGGAATACATTTCAGCAGATGATAGCAAGAAAAGGGGGGGGCTTTGTATATAAAGGAAAAATATGAATCACGCCAAATTTTCAAAGATGATAAAGGAAGAATTATAGCAGCTGAAATGGTAACACAGGGTGAAAAACTGATCATAGTGGGAATTTATGTTGGGAAAGAATCATTCTGCACAGAAACATGTTTGTACCTTTAAGAACAGTTTCTGTAAGCTCTGGGCTGATTGGGTGAAGCTGGCCATGGCTACAAAAGGAGAAAAGCTGCAGTTTGAACTCTGTCTGCGGGAAAAACACCCATAAGCTTTCCTGTTTTGAAATAAAGTCCTTCTTTAGTTTGGTTTTACACCTGTCTCATAGAGTCACAGTCTCTGTCATTTGCCACCAGTGGAAAATCCCCCTCTAACAGCTTATGGGCCCAGTCCTGAGTGGGCAGAGACAGAGTGTGAAAAGAACCCAGAGACTGGAAGTAACTCAGCGTTTCTCAAACAGCTGGCTGTGTGAAGGCGTCTGCAGAGAGTGTCTGTTTGAGACCAGGAGCTGAACAATTCTTCAAGCCATGTGTGAGTAAAGACTGAGTGGAAAGCTGAAAGCTGGGTGGAGCCATGGCTGGACTTGGAGCTGGAGCTCAAGGGGGAGCTTCATGTTTTCCAGTAGAGAAACTGGGAGAGACCAATTATATGTCATGGAGTTTACAGATGCAGGCATTTTTAAAGAAAGAACAGTGTTGGACTGTTATTGTTAACCCTCCTGTAAAAGATGAGGATGAAGAAGTAGATGAAGCAGACCAAAGGCTGGAGGACAAAGCCTATGTCAATCTAATTTTGAGTTTAGAGAAGTCTCAATTATCTCATGTGCAAGACCTTGAAACAGCAAGTGAGATTTGCAAAGCACTGAGAGCAATACACATTAGAGACACTGCTGGTAGCAAAATTACTCTAATGAGAGCTCTGTACCGAGCCAGACTAAGTGAGGGTGAATGTGTTTCAAAAAACCTTCAAAGAATGTGTGATTTATTTTCACAGTTAAATGAACTTGGGGAACATTCTTCTGAGCAGAGAAAGGTTTATATTGTGCTGTCTTCACTTCCTGAGTCATGGGATAATTTAGTGATGACTCTGGAGGCAATTCCAGAAAGCCAATTAACAATGCATTTCTTAACTGGGCGTTTGCTTGATGAGGAGGAAAGATGCCATGAGAGGAAGGCGACAACCCCTCACCGTAACTCCGGAAATGGGAGGCGGTCCAGTAAAAGATATGCAACTGATGAGGAGCGGCAACCTAAAGAGGTTGTTGACCACACAGAGGAAGCAGCTTTCACAGTCAGAAGATGCTATCGTTGTGGGTCAACAAAGCATTTAGTACGTCAGTGCATTGTGTCTGTGGGAGAAAACACAAGAAAAGGGTGGCCTGTGTTTGCTGGGAAGTGAGGAGACAGGAAGAGTCAAGTCCAGTATGTTTCTGCAGCAGTTCGAGGCACCAGTCACAATGTTGGACAGGACTGGGTTTTAGACTCGGCAGCGACAAACATTTTTGTTAAGTCTGCACAAGCCCTTGTAGAAAAGCAACCTTGTAAAACTGTAAATGTAGTACTAGCTGATGGAACAGTGCATGAGTCAGCCGGAAAGGGTAGTGTGAATATTAACTGTTTAAGCACCAAATTTACCAATGTTTTATGTGTACCAAGTTTAGAAAATAATTTGCTTTCAGTTGCAAGTCTTGTTAAGCAGGAGTTTAAGGTAACCTTCTCTGGTTCAGGTTGTAAAATAGAGAAAGCTGGAAAAGTGGTTACAGCGTCACTAAAAATGGTTTGTTTGTTTTGAAAGACCAGCTAATAAGTGAGTCTGGGGCATGAGTTAAAGCCTGTAATAGAGCCTTGCATGATGAGTGCCAGCATCTGTGGCATCGTCGTTTGGGGCATGCCAATTTCTGCAGTATTGCAAAAATGCCAGAATTAAGTAAGGGAATTAAAATGAAAAATGTTCAGTTTTTCTGGACTGCAATACCTGCAAGGCGTCTAAAAGTAAGCGGGGATCTTATCCTGAAAGTAATAGAATTAGCAATAAGCCATTTGCTTTAGTACACTCAGACCTTTGTGGGCCATTTGCAGAATCTGAGGGAGGAGCAAAGTTTTTTCTGGTTCTTGTGGATGATTATAGCCGGTATACTTGGGTATACTTGTTAAAACACAAAAGTGAAACTGGTCAACTGATTAAAAATTGGGTCAACTATATAGAAAGGCAGTTTCCCTACAAAGTTACCCAACTGCAGAGTGACCGTGAAGGTGAGTTCATGTCTGAAGCCCTCCAGATATGGTTGAAAAAACATGGTATTAGTCACCGTAAATCGTGTCCTTTTTGCCTGAAGAAAATTCAGTTGCAGAACATAAGATAAGGTCTTTGCAAACAATGCCAGATTCTATGTTATGTGATTCTGGCTTGTCCAGGAAGTTTTGGGGGGAAGCAGTTATCCGAGCTAATTACATACAAACAGATTGTTTCATTCTACCATAAACAATACCCCTCATTTTTTGCTTTAGGGGAAAAAACCTTTTTTGGACCATGTTAAAACTTTTGGTTGTTGGGCTTGGGTTCACATCCCAAAAGGACAAAGAAGGGTATCGTTTTGCACTAGGGCGTGGCAAAGTTGTGATATCAAGACATGCAGAGTTTTGTGAGAAAGATGGTTGGGCTCGTTTACATGGAAATTCAGAAGTTGTTTTATCTTCAGATGATACAGATAAATTTGTGAAATCTGAGGAAGAAAAGCCACAAATTAAAGAAAGTTCTGAAAGTGATAGTGATGAGGAATCAGGGGATGAGGGTCCCAGTACACAATCTCCTAAAGCTGAACCAATTTCTCCTGAGCAAGATGAATTAGAAGGGGAAGGTAGTTCAGAGGGGGAAAGTGTTCAAGTTAGAAGATCACAAAGAAGCAATAAGGGGGTACCTCCAGAAAGGTTTACTATACAAGAAGTTAAAACTGTTGATGTGAAGAAAGAACCTTGTGATTATGAGGTTTTAAAGTTACCACACCAGGAAATAGTAATGTGGAAAAATGCAATGAGAGCAGAAATTAAATCTTTGGCAGAACATAATGTGTTTACTATTGAGCCATTGCCAAAAGGAAAAAAAGCAGTGGACTGCAGATGGGTGTATAAAATAAAACACTTGGCAGATGGTACTGTTAAGTACAAAGCTAGGCTGGTAGCACGAGGCTTTACGCAAAGAAAAGGTGAAAGTTTTGATGAAACCTTTTCTCCTACTGCAAGGAGCAAAAGTGTACGTTTATTGCTAACTGTTGCATCACAACGTGGGTTTAAAGTAAGCCATTTTGATATTGAAACAGCTTATCTTAATGCAAATCTGCAAGAAGAATTTTTTATGAATCAAGCACCAGGATTTGAGGCAGGCGAACAGAGTTCTGTATATAGGTTACACAAAGCAATTTATGGGCTCAAACAATCAGCTAGAAATTGGAATGAGTGTCTTGATAATGCTTTAAAAAATCTTGGCTTTAAAAGAAGCTTAGCTGATAACTGCTTGTACACTAAAGGAAAGGGCGATAAACAAGAAATATGTTTGTCTTGTGTTGATGATTTGCTTTTTTCTACAAAAAATGACAAGCAAGTGGAAAAATTTGCAGAACAACTAAGAAAGGAATTTAAAGTAAGAGATTTGGGTCCAGTAAAAAATTATCTTGGTCTAGAAATTCAAAGGACAAACGATGGAAGTTTTTTGTTGAGTCAAAGAGATAAAATAATGAAGTTACTTGAAAGAAACAATATGCAAAATAGCAAGGGAGTAAAAACCCCAATGGAAATAGGTTTTTTCAAGAAGGAGAATGCACAGAACCAGTGAATCCTGAAATGTACAATTCAATAGTTGGAAGTTCACTATACATTTCATTGTGGAGCAGACCAGATTTGAGTTATGCAGTTGGAATACTGAGCAGACTAGCAAGCTGTCCCACAGAAAATGCCTGGAAGGGTTTAAAACGTATTTTCCGGTATTTAAAACATACACTTGATTATTGTTTAAGATTACCATCTTCAGGGTCTACAAAATTGCAGTGTTACGTTGACAGCGATTGGGCCAACCTGCCTGATAGAAAATCCATTTCTGGTATGGTGTTTCAATTTGGGGATTCCTTGATAGGTTGGAAGTCCAAAAAGCAAGGAATCGTGTCCACATCTTCAACAGAGGCTGAATACTGTGCTTTATCGGAGTTGTGTAATGAAATAAAATTTTATGTTCAAATCCTCAGTGATTTAGATATACAATGTGATTATCCAGTTCAAATATGGGAAGACAATCAAGCTGTAATAACTTTGGCTGGGTCTGAGCAGTTTAAAAATAAATCCAAACATTTAGAAATTAAGTATCAAAATGTGACTGAAAATGTGAAGCAAAACCTGATAATGCTAAAATACTGTGAGAGTATGCAAAATGTGGCTGATATATTTACGAAAGCACTAACTTTTGAGAAACATGCACAACTAGTGACAAAATTAGGAATTGTTGTGTATGATGTATAAATATGTTCTGCATATGTTTAAAGTACTGTTTCTGTTTGAATGAGAGGGGGTGTTGGGAAAGAATCATTCTGCACAGAAACATGTTTGTACCTTTAAGAACAGTTTCTGTAAGCTCTGGGCTGATTTGAGTGCAGCTGGCCATGGCTACAAAAGGAGAAAAGCTGCAGTTTGAACTCTGCCTGCGGGAAAAACACCCATAAGCTTTGCTGTTTTGAAATAAAGTCCTTCTTTAGTTTGGTTTTACACCTGTCTCATAGAGTCACAGTCTCTGTCATTTGCCACCAGTGGAAAATCCCCCTCTAACAATTTATGCCCCAAATGATAATAAAGCGGACTTTTATAAAGAATTAGAGGAGAAACTACTTGAATTTATGGATCAAAGAATAATATTAATGGGAGACTTTAATGGGGTAGTCTCCCTAGAAATGGACAGAACAGAAAGAAAAAGGATACCAAACCAAGGGAAGCTGCCCCAAACGCTTTTTACTTTGGTAGAAAACAATGACCTGATAGACATTTGGAGGCTGAAGCACCCACTAGAAAAACAATTTAGTCGCTTCTCTGAGCCAAACCAGAGTGCCGGAAGAACTGATTATATTTGGACTTCCAGAGAATCGGTAACAAGAGTAACAAAAATAGAAATTTTCCCCAAAACTATTTTGGACCATAATGCAATAAAAAGGGAAATGAAAGGGAAAGAAGAGGCTACATTCAGGGGGAGGATGAATGATGGTTTACTGGACAATCAAGTAATACTGGAAAAGGCACAAAAAACATTGAAAGACTATTTTGAGCTCAGCCTGAACAAAGGAGTGGCTACTAACACAGTGTGGGACGCATCAAAGGCGGTAATAAGAGGATTCTGGATACAGCAGAATGCATTCCAGAAAAGATTAAGAGAGCAAAAAGGAGGAGATACTAAAACAAATAATAAGCAATGAAAAGAATTTGGCAAACAATCCCAAAGATAACAAAGCTAAAAAATATATATAAAAATGTTACAAACACAATTTTCGATATTGATAAATCAAGAGATAGAATGGAAAATTAAATTTTTAAACCCAAGGAACTTTGAGTTTGCGAATAAGGCAGGAAAATTGCTTGCCTGGCAATTAAGGAAGAGACAAAAACAGAATACAATAACGAAACTTACGGTCGAAGGGAAAACAGTCGGAAACCCAGATGAAATAAGGAAAAATTTTCAAAGATATTATAAACAATTAGAAAAGAAAAGGAGGATGAAAGAAAAATAGAAGAATATGTGGAACAGAACAGATTGAAGGAAATTTCTAAGGAGAAGAAAAACCAACTTAATGCCAGCATGAAAATAGAAGAAGTTAAAATTGCAATAAAACAAGCAGTAATTGGTAAGGCACCAGGCCCAGATGGCTTGACAGCCAAATACTATAAGAAATGTTTGGAACAACTGTCTGCCCCATTGGCGGAAGTGATGAACAGCATTTTAGGAGGAAATAAAATTCCAGAGACTTGGAAAGAAGCACATATCACCTTGCTTCCTAAATCAGACACAGACGTGACTCGAGTTAAAAACTACAGGCCAATCTCACTCCTAAACAATGACTATAAACTATTTGCTAGTATATTAGCCAATCAGTTTAAACAAATGTTAGGAAAGGAGATTGGGAAGAATCAAACTGGTTTCCTGCCTGGCAGACAATTAAAGGATAATGTTAGAAACATCATTGATATAATTTAAATTTTGGATGCCAGAAGGGATAAACAAGCGGTGTTAATGTTTTTGGATGCCAAGAAGGCATTCGATAAGGTGTCTTGGTACTTCATGAAAAGAAATTTAGAAATTATGGATATGGGAACGAAATTTATGAAAGGAATTAAGTCTATCTACTCGGAACAATATGCCAGATTAATCATCAATAACCTTCTTACGGAAAGAATTGAGATAACAAAGGGGACGAGGCAGGGGTGTCCATTATCGCCACTATTATTTATAATAACATTAGAGGTCTTGCTGAAAAAGATAGAAGAAACAAAAGAAATAAAGGGCCTTGGAATTGGTTCCAAAGAGTATAAGTATAAAGCCTTCGCGGGTGATGTAGTATTGACGTTAGAACAACCAACAACTAGTGCAGTGGAAGCAGTAGAAAATATAGAGGAATACGGGCATCTAGCAGGGTTTAAACTTAATAAGAGTAAAACGAAATTATTAACAAAAAACATGGACAGTAAAGAAATAGGAGAGTTACAATCGAAAACAGGAATAATGACAGCAAAAAAGGTAAAGTTTTCGGGTATTTGGCTTACGATAAAAAACATAAATCTTTATAAAGACAATTACGAAAAGATATGGAATGAGATAAAGCAAGACCTAGAAATTTGGACCAGAATGAAACTATCTTTGATGGGCAGAATCGCAGCTATTAAAATGAGCGTGCTTCCGAAATGGCTGTTTCTATTTCAGACCCCATTATAAGTGGAACAAAGCAATTTGGTACATGGCGAAAATGAATTTCCAAATTTATCTGGCTGGGGAAGAAGCCTAGGATTAAATATTAAATTTTGACGGATGCAAAAGAGAGAGGCGGCTTCTCCCAGCCAGATTAAAAAAATTATTACGAGGCATCTTTCTTTTGTTGGCTGTGTGAATGGATAACTTTGGATAATGAGGACGTATTAGACCTGGAGGGATTTGACAACAGGTTCGGGTGGCACGTGAACGTAAGCAGGTACTCGCTTGGTGTTAAATAAGGATCAGGCAGACTCAGCAATGGAGAATAAGAAGGTGAAGTTTATTGCCAGGCAATAAGGACCCAGTTTGGAATCTCTTCCGAAAGGAACTGGGACCCTGATTGACAGAAATCCAGAGGTCTTTATACCTGAGCAGATCACAGCAAATCATAGATCATGAGACAACCATGAGGCAGTCACGATACTGCCAGCGAAAATTAGCCAATTAGCAAGCTTCTTGCCATGCTACCAGCTCCTGGTCAAGCACTGGTCAAGCACTGAGTTCTAGTTCTGCTTTCCGTTGCTTGCAGTGACACTCTGTCTAACCTCTCCCCTAGTTATGACAGGACAGGGAGTTTGGAGATTTTGTGGTTTTGCTCTTCCTGTTCTGTGGATTAATTTAGCCCGTATCTGAGGGGATTTTGTACCAGAATCTCTGATTCACGTCTTCCCCTTGTCCAGGGTACACGGATGTTTGTAGGGGAAAGGTCGGCTCCTAATTTTGCTGTTTCAAGCAGTATGCAGTTAGCTAAGGCACAACTTCCCTTTGATTCAAAATGGATTATAAAATACTGTAAGCCCTGATTATGTGTGAGCATATATGAATATATTGATTACTGATAACTGATTATATGGATAGCATAGGGGTAGCCCTTCTTCCTTGCCTCACTAGGTCGAGGGTATGGAGGCTGTCCATCAAGGGCGAAGCAGATTCCCAGGCCATCCCACCATCCCCCCTCCCAGCCCCCCCCTCAACCGAGGGTCCGGACCCGGCTTGCTGGGGTACGCCGCATGGAAATCACGGAGGCAGGCAGGCAGGCGCGTGGATGTTGGCCGCTGGTTCCCAGGAACGGTCCTCGGGCCCATACCCCTTCCAGTCTATGACCTGCGGTATCGTGAGTCCAGAGTGTGCTCCACCTCGTACTCGGGCTCCCCCTGAACCAAAACTGGCTGCGGTCGGGGACGGTTCAGGTGGAACTCATCTGGCAGGGCCACCAGACTCAGTAGGGACCTGTGGAATACTGGGTGAACCTTCAGGGTTGAGGGTAACCGGAGATGGAATGCCACAGGCGAGACCTGGTCCACGATAGGAAATGGGCCGGTGAAGCGGGTTTCCACGAAGGCCGAGAGGGATGGAGGTGGCGAGTGGAGAGCCATACCAGGTCACCGACGTGGAGTTGGCCTGGAACGGCCTGGAACGGGGTCTGCTGGGTGGACGCGTTCACCGCGTTGTTGTAAGCGACCTCGGCCAATGCTAGGTGGTCGACCCAGTCATCCTGCTGGAAGCTGCGGTAACACCGGAGGTACTGCTCCAGCACCACGTTCGGCCGTTCCGTCTGGCCATCGGCCTGTGGGTGGTAAGCTGACGATAGACAGACCTCTGTCCCGAGAGTCTGGTGCAACGCTCACCAGAAACGGGATGTAAACTGGATGCCCCGGTCGGACACCACACGCTCAGGTAGGCCATGCAGGCGGAAGGCATGCTGAAGGTATAGTTGAGCGGTTTCCTTAGCTGTGGGTACAGATGGGCAAGGGGAACAGTGCACCATCTTAGTGAAATGGTCGGAGAAAAATAGGAGTCAGGTACAGCCGCGAGACGGGGGTAAGTCCACCACAAAGTCCAGCGAGACCGCGTGCCAAGGACGTGGTGGGACTGGCAATGGCTGGAGTAGGCCAGGGGGTCGTCCGGCAGGACCCTTGGCCCACTGGCAGACGTCACATCCAGCGACGTAGCGAGCCACGTCAGCCTTCAGGCGGGGCCACCAAAACTCCGGGCTTACCAGATGGGTGGTCCGATACGGCCCAAGTGCCCCGCTGCTGGGGCGTCATGGGTCATCCGGAGAACCGAAGCCCGCAGTGGTCCTGGCGGGATGTACAGGCAACCGTGGTGTAGCAGTAGGCCCTGGTGCACGACCATCCCCAGATACTGAGGGCATGACCCTTCGGCCAGTTCCCGGAGACGTTCTCGAGCCCAAGCGTCGAGTACCAATCGTGGTTGGTACTGCTTGCTGTACCGTGTCTGTGACGTCTTCAGGTTTCCAGGACAGGGAACCTGCCTTCTGGTTTTGGGAGCTAGGGATGTAGCGGATACGGAACTGGAACTGAGAGAAGAACAGGGCCCACTGGATCTGCCTTTGGTTCAGCTTGCGGGTGGTCTGGAGGTACTCCAGGTTCCGGTGGTCGGTTCTCACTTCCACCGGGTGTTGTGCCCCCTCAAGATGATGCTGCCAGACCTCAAAGGCCACCTTGATGGCCAGTAGTTCCCGCTCCCACAAGGTATAGTTACGCTCCACTGGAAGGAGCTGGCAGGAATAGTAGACGCAGGGTAACAGTGGCGCATTCAGTCCGTGCTGCTGGGACAAGACGGCAGGGTAACAGTGGCGCATTCAGTCCGTGCTGCTGGGACAAGACAAGACGGCACCGAGAGCCGTACTGGAGGCGTCGGTCTCCACCACGAAGGGTCGAGAGGGATGAGGATGCTGCAGAATCGGCGCCCTCTGGAAACAGGCTTTCAACCCCTGAAACGCCTCCTCTGCCTTCTTGTCCCAGGAAAATGGTGTCTTGGGGCGCAGCAGTCGGGTCAACGGGGTGGTGCGATGAGCATAGCCTGCAATGAAGGTCCGGTAATAGTTGGCGAACCCCAGGAACCGCTGTAGGTCCTTGCGGTTCCGGGGTGCTGCCCGCTCCCGAACCGCAGCCACCTTCCCAGGATCCATCTGCACCCCATCTGGAGAGAGTCGGTGACCAAGGAAGTCTACCGACCACTGATGGAACTCGCACTTGCTGAGCTTTGCGTACAAACGGTGCTCACGCAAGCGCTGCAGCACGGTCCGGACATGTCCCTCATGGCGAGCCGGGTCACGGGAGTAAACCAGTATGTCATCCAAGTACACCACCACGTACTTGTTCAGCAAGTCCTGGAACACGTGGTTGATGTAGCGTTGGAACACAGCAGGCGCGTTGCACAAACCGAAAGGCATAACCAAGTATTCAAACTGCCCGTACCGGGTCCCAAACGCTGTCTTCCACTCATCCCCGGCTCGGATCCGAATCAAGTTGTAGGCCCCCTCGGAGGTCCAGCTTGGTGAACACCTGCGCCCCTTGCACCCGCTCCAGCAACTCCGAGATAAGGGGCAAGGGGTACCGGTCTGGGATAATAATCTTGTTCAGGGCCCGGTAATCATGGCAAAGACGAAGCTCTCCACACTTCTTCTTAATGAAGAGCACTGGAGCGCCAGTGGGCGAGGTGGAAGGCCGAATGAACCCACGCTCCAGGTTCTTGCGAAGGAAGTCCTGCAAAGCTTTGCACACCGGCTCCGTAAGAGAGTATAGGCGATTCACAGGCAGGGGCGCCCCGGGCTGAAGGTCTATGCCGCAGTCGAAAGACCGATGGGGCTGCAGCTGGTCTGCCCCCGTTCCTCGAACACGTCTTCGTAGTCCTGGTAGACAGCAGGGAGCGTTGACACAGCCTCCCCAGTGGGGGCGGCCACTAGCATTTCGGACCGAGCATGGGGACATGGGTCTGGGAAGTGCACAGTCCGATTGACCCAGTCGATCTGAACATTGTGAGACTCCAGCCAGTCCATCCTGAGCACCAGGGGAAACCGGGGCATGGTAGCAATGTCCAGAGTTCGCACCTCCCGGTGCTGCTGGTGACACAGAACCAAGGGCTGGGTCTCCTGAGTAACGGCGCCCGAGCGCAGGAGCCGTCCGTCAATTGCCTCCACCTGTACCGGTTCTGACTTATCCTGGAGTGGCACCTGATGATGGGCAGCAAAGGCAGAGTCCATATACGAGCGGGTTGCCCCTGAATCCACGAGAGCATGGGTGAGAATCCAGGGCCTGCCAGGGGGGTATAGGCGCACCGGAACCATGAGGTGTCGCAATTCCACCGGTGAGGGCCCCTCTTGCCCGGTTTGGGACCCCAGGTAGCCAGGGCCTTCGGCTACCAGGGTTGGCTGTTTCTCTGCAGCCGGCATCTTCTCAGGACAGGATCGGGCGTAATGTCCACTCCCACCGCAGTAGAGACACAGGTTCCCCTCCCGATGCCGCGTCTTCTCCGAGGGGGAGAGGCGAGAACGCGCTGCCCCGAGCTGCGTTGGCTTGTCCGGCAACTCGGCTGTGGCCGTGGACCTGCTGGGAAGGACTGGAGCCAGAAGCCAGGAGTGCTGGCAGTCCCGGGCCTGGCGACGGTCCTCCAACCGATCGTCTATCTGCAGGCTCCGCTGAATGAGGTCGTCCAGAGTGGTGGGGCGATCCATCGTGGCCAGCTGGTCTTGTCCGAAAGCCCCTCGAGATACTGGTCCCGAAGTGCAGAGTCATTCCAGGACAAGTCCTACGCCACCAGCCGAAATTCTGTCTCGTAGGCGGCAGCTGTGGACTTGTCCTGTTTCAACCGATGAATCGCCCAATTGGCTTGGCTCCCCTTCAGAGGGTTGCCAAACGCAGTCTCCAAGTGGTTACAAAACCCCACATAGTCTGTCAGCAAAGGAGAGTCTTGCCGGAGCAGCGGCAAAGCCCACTTGGCTGCCTGGTCCTTCAGCAAGCTGATCAAGAAGTGCACCTTGGTGCGATCGTCAGGAAAATTCTGGGCTTGCCCCTGAATGTACAGCTTGGCCTGGGCAAGGAACATGGGAAAGCTGGCCGGGAACCCATCAAATTTCTCTGGCAGGGCCACTGGGTATTTGCCAGAAACTGGGGCCTTGGCGTCCAAACGCTGCTGAAGCGCCATAACTGCGTTGCTAAGCTGCTGCACTGTGTGGGTCAAGGCCTGGTTTTCCTGGGCCAATGCCCCCAGCGCAGCCGCCTGGTCAGTCATGCCTTCTGGTTCTTCCCGAACGCACCCCAACGAAGGGGGACTGTGGGTGTGGCGGGAGCAAACTGTGCTGGTCCCGGGGGTGGGGGTTTACCGTGCGGCGTGGTCTGACTCCGGTCCTAGGTTGAGGGTATGGAGGCTGTCCGCCATGGGCGAAGCGGGGTCCAAAGCAAGGAGCCGGGCGTGGTCAGGAACTCTGGAAGAGCAGAACAGGGTGCTGGCAGGAACAGGTTACCAACGATGTTGCTCCCGCAACCTGGGACTGGGCTGACTGGCCTTTATCTCCTCTGAGACATAGGGCGGTCCCGGCCCACAGGTGACTCGCCTCTCCTGGCCTTAAGGCGAGCACTCCTCCGGTGAGAACTTAGTTCCCTCCGCCTCTCTGTCCTGAGCCTCTGCAGCTCCGGAGAGGCTGGAGGGTTACTGTGTAAGAATGTTTAGGGATGCAGGAGAGGATATATTGTCTGATTATATCCTTATCCCACTTGTCTTAACAAGTTCCTCAATTTCAGCAGAGTAACACATTCCCCTTTGTTTTAAGTTTGCAGCGGCTGCGTTTCCTCAGGCTCGCTAAAGCCTCTATAATAACTATTCTGGTAATTTCCCCTTATTACCTCATAAAATAGAAGAGACGACACAGTCTTTTACAAAAGTATAAAAAAGAGTTTACTCACATTCTGTTCACAATCAGATCCCAGAAGGCAGACTTAGCTTAATGAAGTAACATACACTTGGAATCTATCTCTTAAGAAGACAGTCCCTTTGTCCTCTCTTGGCTGGAAGCCAAGAGGGCATCGTTGGCTCAGTAGATGTTTCTTCGATGAATGTGGTGAAAGAGAGAGAGAGAGATGACTGCCCTGCCCTGTGCTTTTGTCATTACCTGCACAGGTGAGGCCACACCCACCTCTAGTCACATGCAGAGGAAGTCTGTCCCAGCCCAGAAGGAAACAGGAAGTTTACCTGCTGGCTGGACAAACATCCCTCCCCATGTGTAAACATGTTCACTCTAGGAATGTTGTACTTGACTGCTCTTGTGTTTCATATCCCACATACCCCTTCTCAGTCAATACAACATGCATAAAACATAAATAACTTTATTCAACCACCCAGAGTCCCAGCTTGACACGTAGGTTCTGGAAACTCTCTCTTGGCAGGGGCTTTGTCAGGATGTCAGCAGTCATCTCTTCGGTGCTGCAGTACGACAGTTCCACAAGTCCATCCTGGATCATCTCGCGTATATAATGGTACTTCACCCCAATATGTTTTGTTTTTGCTTGGAACTTCTCACTCTGCGTCAGCTTCAGGCAACTCTGATTGGCCTCTAGCAAGCTGACAGGTCCCTTTCTCACCAACCCAAAGTCCTTGATGAGTTGATCAAGCCAGGCAACCTCTCTGCACGCTTCTCTTGCTGCAACGTATTCTGATTCTGTGGAAGATAATGCTATACAGCTCTGTTTATAACTACCCCATGCAACAGGTCCATCCCCAAACATAAAAACATGACCACTTGTAGATTTATAGTCAGCATTGTCCCCAGCCCAATCCACATCAGTATACCC
Source organism: Podarcis erhardii (assembly GCF_964252035.2). Lineage (NCBI taxonomy): Eukaryota > Metazoa > Chordata > Lepidosauria > Squamata > Lacertidae > Podarcis > Podarcis erhardii. The sequence goes on along the minus strand of NC_138506.1, from coordinate 19,856,742 downwards.
AACCAACTTAGGATCTCTGACAGCTGGTAACCTTAATTTACAATTCATGGTACCCTTCAAATACCGCACCACCCTCTTTACACCTGCCCAATCATGCTCAGTGGGAGAATTCACCTTTCTGCTAAGAATCCCCACAGCATTTGCTAAGTCAGGTCTACATGTGGTAACTAAATACAAAATTTTACCAATCACCGACCTGTATTCACTGTTGTCTGGCAACTGCTTCGAATCCTGCTGATTCTTCAAGAAGTCAGTAGCCATCAGTGTAGCAACTGGGTGCGCATCTTGCATCTGCATGCATTCAATCAGTTCGTGGATCTTTTGTCTCTGGCTGAGAAGAAATGAGCCGTCCTCTTCTCTCTCCACTTGGATCCCAAGGTAGTATTGAACATCTCCTAGCTCCTTGACCTCCACCTCTTTGCTAAGGTGTTTTACTATCTGTGCATAGTCTTTTTCACTTGCTGTGGCAATAATCAGGTCATCAACAAATGCTAGAATATATGAGAATTGTCCATTATTTGACTTACTGTACAAGCACTTGTTAGCATTGCTTTGCTTGTACCCAAGTTGTGTCAGCATTTTATGCAACTTTTGGCTCCAGGTTCTAGCAACCTGCTTAAGTCCGTAAAGTCCCCTTTGCAGTTTGCATACTAAATGGGCCTCATGTGGTTTTACAAAACCCTTGGACTGTTTCATATAAATTTCCTCTGAAATCTGCCCGTGAAGAAAAGCAGTAGCAATGTCAGTGTGTTTCACCCTCATTTGCTTGGAGGCTGCAATGCTCAAAAGCTTTCTTACTCTGCTGTACCTCATGGTTGGTGCAAAAACCTCATCGTAGTCTTCAGCAAAACGTTGTGAAAATCCCTGTGCTACAAGTCTAGCTTTGTAGCGCTGCACTTCTCCTTCTGACCCCTTCTTAACCTTAAAAACCCATTTACTGCCTATGGCCTTCTTACCGGGAGGCAGCTCAGTGAGTGTCCACGTCTTGTTTTGATGCAGTGCATCCATCTCCTCCTGCGCGGCCTTCTTCCAGAGACTGGCTTCAGCAGCTGGCATCGCCTGTATCTCTTCCCAAGAGGAAGGTTCCTGTGGAAACGCCGACCCTGCGAAGTAGGACAGCCATAATGGTGGGACACCTTTGTTGGTTCTGGATGAGCGTCTGACCTCTGGTTCTGCGACCGCATCAGCTTCTTCCTCCTCCTCTAACGCTGGCATGTCCTCATCTGAGTCCTCCTCTTCGTCTCTGGTGCCGCCAGGGGTCTGGTCCTCTGCGTCTGCTGGTGTTTCGCCTGTGGGGGGGGGGGGCTATAACATTGGAAGGCAGATTAGTACTTTGTGGGGTTTCAGAAGGGAAGTATACAAATTCTTGAGTCCTTTCTGACTTGTCGAAAAAATCCACAACACTGTTCTTAGTGTCAGCTTTGCCATGTTCATCAAAATAAACTGCATGGTGTGCATTTGTCTTACCAGTTTGTAAGTCCATGATTCTGTATCCTTTGCCTCCAGAAGCGTACCCCACAAGGATACCTGCTTTTGCCCTGGAGTCAAGCTTGTGTCTGTGTTCTTTGGGGACGTGGTAGTAACACAGACTTCCGAACACACGTATGTGTGACAAATTGGGAACTTTCCCATGCCAAAGTTCAAATGGTGTGTGCTCTGCTCCTTTGGTTGGCAGTCTGTTCTGCAAATAAATTGCTGTGTTTGCCGCATCTGCCCACAGTTTCTGTGGCAGGGATGCATCTCTTAGCATGCATCTTGTCATATCCATAATGGATCTAAACTTTCTCTCTGCTATGGCGTTCTGCTGTGGTGTGTAGGGAATTGTGGTTACATGTGCAATTCCTTCCTTGGCCAGGAGAGCCTGAATTTCACTTGAGCAGTACTCACCTCCATTGTCACTCATTAACACAGCTGGAGCTCTTTGGAACTTGTTCTTGACCTTGGCAATGTAGTCCTGGAACATGTCCACTGTCTCACACACTTCTTTGAGGAAATATGCAACACAGTACTTTGAAAAATCATCAACAAATATTAGTATGTATCTATTCTTTCCCAGTGAAGGAACATTCATGGGTCCACATAAGTCAGTGTGCACAATGTCAAGCACTTTGGTGCTTCTGTGTTCTGTACAATGTGGAAATGAAGGTTTTACAGCCTTTTCAGTCACACAGCTTATACACTTTACTGGAGCTTTGTTGCTCTCTGTTACCTCCAAACCTCTTACAAGATCTCTTCTCTGTAGCTCCAGAATAACGCTGGTGTCTCTGTCTCCAAGCCTTCTGTGCCATAGGTCCAGGTCTGCCTCATCCTTCTGGCTGGAATGTGCTACTTTTGCAGACTGGTTCTCTGAAAGATCAGTCTCATATACACCATTTACTAGCTTGGCTTGAACAAACACTTTACCATTTTTAGTCACATTACATTCTCCATTTTCAATTGTGATCTGGAAACCTTTTCTGTCCAAAGTGGACACGCTGAGTAAATTGCAGCTCAGTTGTGGTACATACAAAACTCTAGAAACTGTGGATTCAATAGATTCATTGTTTATATTGAATTTCAGGTCCATGGAACCTGCACCTTTTGCTTTAACAATGCTGCCATCTGCAATCTCAATTTCAGATCCTTCTTCATCATTTATCTCATTAAAATAGTCCTTTTCAAATGAAAAATGTGAGCTTGCCCCAGAATCAATAATCCACTTATTACGTTTAGTTTCACGATTCTGGACAGCTAAATTCCTTTCTTGTAGTAGCAAAGTGCATTCAGATTTCCCCTTCTTTTCCCCTTTTGGCTTAAATGGGTGGGGTTTCCTTGTCCTAGGAGCTCTGCAGTTCTTTGCAATGTGCCCTTCCTTGTTGCAAATGAAGCAAACCACTTTCTTGGGCATCTCTCTGGACTTTGTAAATTGCCTAGATGCGTAATTACTGTCCTTGCTTCTAGCATTTCTTACTGGAGACTCAGCTCTCTCTCTACATTCCTCTCTTAAATGACTGATCAGGTCTTTAAAAGTTAGACCTTCTCTGTGGTCCATGATGCTAACAAATGCATTGAACCTTGGTCCTAGGGATGATAGCAAAAATGATGTCTTTGTATCTTCATCAAAAGCTTTAGGAGTAAGATCAATCCTTTGAATAATCTCAGTAAACTTGTTGATGTGCTCTGTGAATTCCTCTTTTGAATTCATCCTCAGTCTGGTTAATTTACACATCAAGGTTCTGTAGGAGTTCTTGGTAGATTCTCCATACATGCGCTCAATATCTTTTAAGATTTGAGATGCATCATCTCTACTATTTATTAATGATAGATGCTCATCACGAAGTCCACTCAAAATTATGTGTCTGGCTTCGCTGTTCTTGTGTTTCCAAGCTCTTCTCTTGGCTAAAGCTTCCTCAGTTGTTCCTGTAGCCTGAGGGTCTTCTATAGCTTCCAAAATGTGTTTTGAATCTAGACATGCTATTAAGCGCTGCTTCCAGTGCACAAAATTGCATTCATTTAGCACAGGCATTCCTAGTTTTGCATTACTATCAAAAGCTGCTCTAGCCATCTTAGCAGTCACAAAATTAAAAGACGCCTGCTCCTTGGGAGAAAGGCGATGGCAAACCTAGACAGCGTCTTAAAAAGCAGAGACATCACCTTGCCAACAAAGGTCCGTATACTTAAAGCCATGGTTTTCCCAGTAGTGATGTATGGAAGTGAGAGTTGAACCATAAAGAAGGCTGTTCGCCGAAGAATTGATGCTTTTGAATTATGGTGCTGGAGGAGACTCTTGAGAGTCCCATGGACTGCAAGAAGATCAAACGTATCCATTCTTAAGGAAATCAGCCCTGAGTGCTCACTGGAAGGACAGATCGTGAAGCTGAGGCTCCAATACTTTGGCCACCTCATGAGAAGAGAAGACTCCCTGGAAAAGACCCTGATGCTGGGAAAGATGGAGGGCACAAGGAGAAGGGGATGACAGAGGACGAGATGGTTGGATAGTGTTCTCGAAGCTACCAGCATGAGTTTGACCAAACTGCGGGAGGCAGTGGAAGACAGGAGTGCCTGGCGTGCTCTGGTCCATGGGGTCACGAAGAGTCGGACACGACTAAACGACTAAACAACAACAACAACAAGCCATCTTAGAATTCAAAAAATTGTCAAAATTTTAAAATAAAAATCTCAAAATACAAAACAAATCTTCACTGCCTTGGGTCACTGTGAACTCTGAGGGGGGGGGGGTGCTTAATCCCCACTGCACAATGGAACAAAAGACCATGTGCTTACCAGAAAGTTCTATCAGAAAAATACTACTTAACTCAAAATCACAATCCAACGCAATCCTTCAAAAATACACAAAAATATGCAATGCTGGGGCCACTAACCCAGTGTTTCCCAACCTTGGGTCTCCAGCTGCTTTTGGACTACAACTCCCATCATCCCTAGCTAGCAAGACCAGTGGTCAGGGATGATGGGAATTGTAGTTCAAAAACAGCTGGAGGCCCAAGGTTGGGAAACACTGCACTAACCCTTTGTGGGAATGTTTAGGGATGCAGGAGAGGATATATTGTCTGATTATATCCTTATCCAACTTGTGTTAACAAGTTCCCCAATTTCAGCAGAGTAACAAATTCCCCTTTATTTTAAGTTTGCAGCGTCTGCGTTTGCTCAGGCTCGCTAAAGCCTCTATAATAACTGTTCTGGTATTTTCCCCTTATTCCCTCATAAAAATAGAAGAGACGACAGTCTTTTACAAAAGTATTAAAAAGAGTTTACTCACATTCTGTTCACAATCAGATCCCAGAAGGCAGACTTAGCTTAATGAAGTAACATACACTTGGAATCTCTCTCTTAAGAAGACAGTCCCTTTGTCCTCTCTTGGCTGGGAGCCAAGAGGGCATCTTTGGCTCAGTAGATGTTGTTTCTTCGATGCATGTGGTGAAAGAGAGAGAGAGATGGCTGCCCTGCCCTATGCTTTTGTCATTACCTGCACAGGTGAGGCCACACCCACCTCTAGTCACATGCAGAGGAACTCTGTCCCAGCCCAGAAGGAAACAGGAAGTTTACCTGCTGGCTGGACAAACATCCCTCCCCATGTGTAAACATGTTCACTCTAGGAATGTTGTACTTGACTGCCCTTGTGTTTCACATCCCACATACTGGACCCAGAGGCAACCTCATCTTCCCCTGACAGGGCTGGGAGAGGAGCACCTGCAGGCAATGGGACCTCGATCACCTCTGGAGCCAGAGCGGATTCAGCTGGTGTCTGCTCCTGAGGATCCGGCACAGGTGAGGGTCCTTCAGATTCAAGCCCCTGCCCCAGCTCAGCCGTCTCTGGAGGTGGGGACTCCTGTGCCGGCTGGGATTCCTCAGGTTCAGCCTATGAATCAGATTCCCAGGCCATCACAATAACAAAAGTAATGGCTTTAATAATACTCAATCAAAAATCGAGACAGAATTGCTGAGCAGTAAGAAGAAAATAATGTAAAAAATGTATAAGATTTTACTAGAGTGGAATACAAAGGACGATGAGGTAAAGAGTGTGATAAGATGGGCACAGGACTTGGGGCATAATATTGATTTTGAGAGGTGGGAAGAAATGTGGAATAAAACAATCAAATTTACTGCTTGTGTGGCACTTAAAGAGAATTTAATGAAAATGATGTATCTGTTACGGCTAAAAACTGGCTGCTGTTTCTATAATGCTTAAAAAGCTGAGTCAGCATGAGTCAGCGGCCTGCACCGGGTTGTATATATAGAGTGAGAAATATTAGTTTGTGGTTGGGTTGGTTGGTTAGTGAAAGCTGGTAGTGTTGTGTGTATAGTTGGTCAGTCGCTTTTGCAGAAAGACTTTTAAGAATAAAAGCAGAAAGTACTCTGCAAGGACACTTTTCTTGTGGACTCTTTTATGCCGACAAGGGTCCGAGGACCAGCCTGAGGCGACAAAGGGAGGTCAGAACCCCCCCCCCTTTTTTTACAAACACTGACAGGTTATGGGCCCAGTGTTTCTGAGCATGTGCAGAGTGCAAAACGACTGACAGCATCTCAGCAGGGAGCTGGTGAGTCCTGGTGGTGTATGGAGCCAGTGGCTGTGCGTTGGAGCAGTTGGTGGCAAGCTGTAAATGTCTGCAGCGACGCTGGAGCAGCTAGGATCTGAGGATCAGGAAAGCACTCAGCGTCGACTACTGGAACAGTTTGAACTGCTGAAGGACCACAGTAGGTGACTCACAGAGCGGCTACACCAGTTGCATAGCCAGGCGGGACCTGAGGGTCAACAGAGGCAGCAGCTAGAAGCCGGTGAGTGCCAGCCAGGACTGTCCAGTCAGACTCTAAAGAGAGAGTCAGGAGAGATTGCTGGAGGCCCCACAGAAGGGGCTCAGCAAACACCAGCAGAGATGGCAGATTTCCAGTCTTCCCAAGTTGTAAATATTGGGGGAGGCATCCCTTTTGAACTTCTATCAGAGAGCAACTGGCTGAGTTGGTCAATTAAAATGCAGCAGTTGTTAAGGAGAGATGGACTATGGGACTGTGTTGAAACTGAGGTTTTGAGGAGGACTTCCGGGTTAGCGCCTCCGGCAACGGCGGAGTTCCTCTGATTGAGAGGAACTTGCTCCGTGGAATTTAGGGTCTGGCCGCCATGGCGAAGGCGGAGACCCACTAAAAATCGCAGGCGGGAGAAGCCTGTGAACGTGGGATTCGGCTGGCACCTTTTGCGCCTCCCCTACTCGCGGGGAGACCCGGTTTTGGGTATCCGGAGCGATGTGGGGTGAGCAGCGCGGTGCTTCGAATTGACTGCTTCTTTCACGGAGTGAAGCCGCATTGCTGTTGCCGGAGAGCGCTGACTTTTTCCTGTGGACAATTTGATTCTAAACAACTACCCGTGAGTAGAACGGAAAATTGGATTTTTAAACGTCTTAATTTGGCACCGAAACGGGGAGGTTTCAAACAGGAAGTCCGCCTTCCCCTTTTGTAAATAGATTGAAGCAAAGAATTTGCAAGCTAAAGTCTTGGAAAGTCCTATGTAAAGGATTAAACTTCCAACGGCTAAAATCATTAAACCCCCCTTGGAGGCAGGAGAAGAGAGGGAAAATTTTGGATCGCGTAAGCCTGCAGGAGAGAGTGAAGAAAGTTGGATCACCAACAAAATGGACTGCTAGTAAGACAGACGTTTTTTGGGAAAGTTCATTGACTGTGACAGTTAGTTAAATAAGAGAAATACATTGTTTTCATTGTCTCCTTCTGCGTTTAAAAAGGAGTAAAAGTAGCTGAAAATTGAAACTAATTTTACTGCTTGAACTGTGCTTAAAAGGATTGATACAAACAAAAATTGTTTCCCTCTAGAGGGAGCCTTTGAAATTGTTATAAGAGTTGGGCTGGTGGAATCTCCAGCTGCAAGAGAAAACTGTGAGATTGACCTTGGATTGCTTGAGAATGTCGACAGAAGAAGCCTTAGTGATTGCACTATGCAAGATAAGTGAGTCATTGGAACAGCTCCATAAAAAGATGGACGTGATGAATATTAAAATTGATATTTTGGGACAAAAAGCGACTAATTTGGGACAAAAAGTGAACAGCTACACAGAAACTATTCAGGAACCGATACAGGAATCTACTTTGACATGTCAAATGGTGGAGAAAGCGAGGGAGAAAGTTGTGGTTGTTGAACCTAAAGTAATACAAGTGGAGAGGGAGAGAGCCCCAGCCTTACAGAGGCAACTTGATAATTACAAGTTGTTGCCCTCTATGATTGAATTCAGAGAAAGTCAGATTGGAACCCTGCTTGGACTGGAGAAGGAAAGTTGGATAGATCACCTCATGCAGAGATTTACTGACCTTTGGGATCTGGACCTGGGTCAGGAGGAAATTGGAGTTGTGGGGACCTGCAGATTTGGAGGGACTTTGAAACACGTCCTGAAATATCTTTTGGATTTTAGTTTTAACTACGGAGATGTGGATGACATGTCAAGAAGGAATAAAAACATTGTTAGGTTGGAGCTCCCTCGAGACCTACTCTTCAGCATCAAAGAAAGGAAATTAAGAACAAGATCAGCAGAAGACAAAGTAAAGTGTATGTATAAATGTGAAGAAGACTTGCAGAAGGGACCTGGAAAAGTGTTAAGAGCCTCGGACAGAAGAGCACCAGGTTGATGGACTATATGGAATTGACGGAAATGACTGGCAGAATCCGAGACCAGGGAGAAGAGACGGTGGAAGAAGATTGGAAAAAGTTTAAAGTTTATTTATAGAAATATGGTAAAATTAATGAGTGTTAGAAAAATGTTGGAATGAAATTATATGGCCTTAGTAGAAGTGTTATAAAGAGTTAAGCATAAATAAGTATTATAGTATTAATGGAAAATAAGGTTAAAATAAGTTAAGATATTTATATGACAGAAAATAGTGAAAGATAGAAAGGATTTGCTGAAACAATTAATAGAAGTGGAATACAAAAAGGGAAGGTGAGAGGAAGTCGGTGAAACAAGGGAATGAAAGATAAGGCATTGAAATGGTATGATGTATGTTTTTAAATTGTTTTTGTTCTGTTTTGTTTAGTTTAATGCGTTAATGTTGTGTGGTGTATTGTTTATATATTGTATTGTATTGTTTTTTCTTTCTTTTCTTTTTCTTCTTTTTCTTCTCCTTTTCTTTTTCTTCTTGTTTGTAAGGTTTAAAATAAATATTAAAAAAAAAACTGAGGTTTTGAGACGGGACTCTGCTGAGGAAAAACGGCTGGATGAAAGGGCTTGTGCCCAAATTATGCTGTGTTTGAGCAACTCTCTCTTTTTTTGTAGAGTTACAGATAGGTAGCCGTGTTGGTCTGCCATAGTCAAAACAAAACAAATTCCTTCCAGTAGCACCTTAAAGACCAACTAAGTCAGTTCTTGGTATGAGCTTTCGTGTGCATGCACACTTCTTCAGATACACAGTGTATCTGAAGAAGTGTGCATGCACACGAAAGCTCATACCAAGAACTGACTTAGTTGGTCTTTAAGGTGCTACTGGAAGGATTTTTTTTTTTTTTGTAGAATATTTATTAAAGTTTTCAAGAAATAGTACAATATAAAATAAAAAAATAAAAAATAACAAAAATACAAAAACAATTAAAAGAAAAACACATAAAATTTCCATTACTTATTTTCTCTTAACTTATTTTCCAGACCTCCTCATACCTCCCTTTCTTGTATTCCATTTCAAATTGTTAATTCTGCAAATTCTCCCCATTAGTTTTTACTTATTTCTAAACCTTATTTTTCATATATCTTAAGCATTACAGCTGGAAACCACTTAATTTCTGTCCAACATCATTCTAACATTCATTAATTTTGCAATATTTCTGTAAATAGTCTTTAAATTTCTTCCAATCTTCTTCCGCCGACTCTTTTCCCTGGTCTCGGATTCTGCCGGTCATTTCTGCCAGTCCCATCTAGTCCATCATCTTCATCTGCCATTCTTCCAGAGTGGGTAGATCTTGTGTCTTCCAATATTTTGCGATAAGTATTCTTGCTGCTGTTGCCGCGTACATAAAAAAAGTTCTGTCCTTCTTTGGCACCAATTGGCCAACCATGCCCAGGAGAAAGGCCTCTGGTTTCTTCAGGAAGGTATATTTAAATACCTTTTTCATTTCATTATAGATCATTTCCCAGAAAGCCTTAATCCTTGGGCACATCCACCAAAGGTGAAAGAATGTACCTTCAGTCTCTTTACATTTCCAACATTTGTTATCGGGCAAATGATAAATTTTTGCAAGCTTGACTGGGGTCATGTACCACCTGTAAATCATTTTCATTAAGTTTTCTCTTAAGGCATCACATGCCGTAAATTTCATACCGGTGGTCCATAACTGTTCCCAGTCAGCAAACATAATATTATGTCCAACATCCTGTGCCCATTTAATCAAAACAGACTTCACCGTTTCATCCTGAGTGTTCCATTTCAGCAGCAAGTTATACATCTTTGACAAAATCTTTGTTTTAGGTTCTAACAATTCTGTTTCTAATTTCGATTTTTCCACCTGGAATCCAATTTTCTTGTCCAATTTGTATGCCTCCATTATCTGATAGTAATGAAGCCAGTCTCGCACCTTATTTTTTAGTTTCTCAAAACTCTGCAATTTCAGTTTGTCTCCCTCTTATTCCAAAATTTCCCCATATTTTGGCCATTTGGACTCCATATTGAGTCTTTTAAAAGCTTTCACTTCCATTGGAGACAACCACCTTGGGGTTTTATTTTCCAATAAGTCTTTGTATCTTATCCAAACATTAAACAGTGCTTTCCTGACAATATGGTTTTTAAACCCTTTGTGTACTTTAACCTTGTCGTACCACAAATATGCATGCCATCCAAAAGCATTATTAAATCCTTCTAAGTCCAAAATGTCTGTGTTCTCAAGAAGCAGCCAGTCTTTCAACCAGCAAAATGCTGCTGATTCATAGTAAAGTTTAAAGTCCGGCAGGGCAAATCCCCCCCCCCTTTCCTTTGCATCAGTTAATATCTTAAATTTTATTCTGGGCTTCTTGCCCTGCCAGACAAATCTAGAAATATCTTTCTGCCACTTCTTGAAACAGTCCATCTTGTCCACAACTTGCAATGTTTGAAACAAAAACAACATTCTAGGCAATACATTCATTTTTATAACTGCAATTCGACCCAACAAGGAAAGCTTCAAGTTTGACCAAATTTCTAAGTCTTTTTTCACTTCCGTCCAACATTTTTCATAATTATCTTTAAATAGGTTCACATTTTTTGCTGTCATATTAATCCCCAAATATTTCACCTTCTTAACCACAATCAAACCTGTCTCATTCTGAAACCTCTCTTTTTCAATTGATGTTAAATTTTTCTCTAAGACCTTAGTTTTTAACTTGTTCAACCTAAATCCTGCCACTTGACCAAATTCTTGAATTAAGTCTAAAACCCTTTTAGTACTAGATTCTGGCTCCTGTAATGTCAAGACTAAATCATCTGCAAATGCTCTCAATTTGTACTGTTTAGCTCCGACCTGTATACCTTTAACCAACTGGTCCCTTCTAATCATGTTCAGCAGGACCTCCAGAACCGATATAAAAAGCAATGGGGAGATTGGGCACCCCTGTCGTGTCCCTTTTTCTATCTTAAATTCTTCCGTAACCACATTATTTACAATTAATTTAGCTTTCTGTTCAGAATACATTGCACCTATATCATTTTCAAAACCTTGCCCTACCCCCTGTTGGTGATGAGCAGCGTCCCGTTCACAGCGGAAGGATGAGGAGTACGTGCACATACTCTATATTGCTTTATTTACACTTCAAAGCTGGTAGATTACAGAAAAACATCTTGCCTCTGCCGGAGCAGAGAAAAGCATCCTCTATCCTCTAAAGCACGGAGAGAACGACACACACTGAACTGCAAAGAACAGTGAAAAAACAGGAAACCAGTGTACGTCACATCCAGTCTCCTTTCCCGTGGGAAAACCCAACAGCAATTGACTGTGGAATGTAAACATTGTCTTGTGACAAGCATTTCGCTGCACAGTGAAGAGAGCAGAAACCAACATCCTCCCCCTTTCTGTGAACATCACTGGGCAGCGTGTTCGTACAATATCAGTACAAACCCAACTTCTGCACATAGGTACAGTGTTGATCCCTTGATACAATCTTGGACAATACATCAGCAGGAATTTCATTACCTGGCATATAGGACACCGTTATGAGTCCCTTCTGAATACGTTCCCTAGCATGTTGCAACTTCAATTGCAAGTGCTTCATGCTTTGCTTACAACCTTCAGAATTCAGCAAAGCCAAACATGCTTTGTTGTCCTGGTAAACCTGGATTGGACATTTGACAGGAATTTTCATATCTTTGCACAATTGTAACAACCATTCACAATCTTTAAGTGAATAAGACAGTGCGTTCAGTTCAGCTTCACAAGTACTTAAGCTAACTGTTGTTTGCTTCTTGCATGACCAATCAAATAAACTCTGATTGTACATATAGCAAACTCCAGACGTACTTTTCCTGTCTGTAGTGTCACTTCCAAAACTTGCATCTGCAAATATTTCAAGACCACCAGACTTCTGATTGTTAAATCTCAGTCTGTAATGCATAGTGCCTTTCAAATACCACGCTATGCGTTTCAGAGCTTTCCAATCCTTAACAGTAGGATTGTTGACTTGTCTGCTTAGCAAATTACAGCTAACAGCAATGTCTGGTCTTGAACATCTGGCAATGAAGTTTAGCTTGCCTAGCACACTTCTGTACAGTGTAGTGTCAGAAAATGCTTCTTCAGTGTCATCTACCTGATAACCTGTTGTCATCGGTGTGTCTACAGGGTTAGCATCCATCAGGTTTAGTTTGCTTAACACATCAGCAATTTTCCGTGACTGGTGTACTAGAATGTTACCATCTTGATCTCTCTCTATTTCCAGAGATAGGTAGTTGTTTACCTCACCAAGATCTTTCATGTCAAAGTGCTCCTTCAGTTGAGCTAGGGCATTATTGTACATTCTGACATCTTTCTAAAAGAATAAAAGATCATCAACATAAAACAAACAATACAGTTTCTTTTGCCCCTCCTCTTTGACAAATACACATGGATCAGCTTTCCCTTGCTTAAAACCTAGAGAAAACAATACTTCAGTGAGTTTTGTGTGCCAACACCGTGCACTTTGTTTGAGACCATAAAGGGACTTCTTCAGAGCACAAACAAATCCCTGTTTTACCTGTACGCCATCAGGTGGAAGCATATAAAGTGATTCATCTAGAGATCCGTACAGAAAAGCTGTATTCACATCGTGGTGACTAATGTGTAGGTTCTCCTCTGCAGCTAGCTTGAGCATAAGCCTAACGCTCTCATACCTCACTGTGGGTGAGTAGGTCTCGTGATAGTCTTCACCTGGTACTTGTGCAAAACCTCTGGCTACCAATCTGGCTTTGTGTCTGACTATCTTGCCATTTTGATCAGTCTTCGCTTTGAAGACCCATTTGCTTCCAAGCAGTTTCATTCCTGGAACTACTGGAACTAGGTCCCATGTTTTGTTCCTTTCCAAGGAATCAAGCTCAGCCTTCATTGCTTTTAACCATGGCTCAGCTTCCTTTGAATCCAAATCCTGGATTTCTTGGAAACTTGAAGGTTCAAATACCTTCTTGGAGCTTTTAACAGCTGTTACTGCTATCTTAGCAAATTCATCAGCAAATCTCTTTGGAGGTCTGCCTTTTGTGGCTCTTTGTGACCTGCGAATTAGCCGTAGGTCTTCAACACTCTCCTCTTCCTTCTTGGGAGAAAAGTGACCTATTGTGAACAATGGTTCCTCCAATTCTTGATCAGAGCTTTCAGAGGGTCGCATAGAGGCCTTCGCACTCTTGAAATCCTCTGAATCACCCGATTCAGTTTCAGACTCAGAATCAGAACCTTCATCAGTGGGTGTGGGTTGCTGTGGCTGCTTTTGACTATCCTCAGTCTCATCACTGTCATCCGGATAACATTGGAAAATTCCCACATTCTCCCCCCACTTGGCATTGTACTCAACACTTCTTGTGAGCTTAATTGCCTTTGAGTCAGTCATCATTATTCTGTAAGAACCTTTCTGATAACCTAGAACAGTGTTTTTCAACCACTGTTCCGCGGCACACTAGTGTGCCGTGAGATGTTGCCTGGTGTGCCGTGGGAAAAATTGAAAAATTTGAAAGATTTAAAAATAAAGTCTTTTATAATTTTTCATATTTCTGTTTACTTACTATTTCATAATAAAGTAATTATAAAATACTTTCTTTGTGTTTATTTGATTCCTATTCAAGAGAATTATTTTATATATAGTCAATATAGGCACAGAGTTAAATTTTTTAACATTTTCTAATGGTGGTGTGCCTCGTGATTTTTTTCATGATACAAGTGTGCCTTTGCCCAAAAAAGGTTGAAAAACACTGACCTAGAAAGATACCATGCAATCCACGCTTGTCTAACTTCGAGTTTTGTGGTGAGTGAACCCACATGTCAGAACCAAAAATTTTCATGTGTTTGATGTATGGCTTCTTGCCAAACATCTTCTCATAGGGGGTACAACCAATCGCTGAAGATAACCTGCGATTATAACTGTAAGTGAAACATGAGAGAGCTTTGGCCCAATAACTCTCTGGAAGATTAGCATCATGCAGCAAGGTTTTTAACCCTTGAAGCAAAGTCTGGTTTGCTCGTTCCGCAAGTCCATTCTGCCATGGCGAGCGAGGACTAGACAAATCGTGTTGAATTCCTTTCTCAGTCAGAAAAGCTTCAAACTGCTGAGAAGTGAATTCTCCCCCGCGATCACTGAAAAGAGTCTTTACCTTCTTACCATGCACATTTTCCAACCAAGCACAGAATTCCTTGAACCTAGGAAAAGCCTCTGATTTCTGCTTGAGATTGTACACATAAATATACCTGGAAAATGCATCAATGAGAACCATGAAGTACCTGTTTCCACCCAAAGAGGGCGCTAGTGGTCCAACCAAATCAGCATGAACAATTTGGTATGGTTCTGTAGCTTGCCTACTAGACACCTTACCTTTCGCAGCCATTTTCACCTTGTTTGCTGCGCATGCCTTGCACTTCATGTGGTACCTGCAGGGTTTAATAGTCATACCTTCAACCAAGGCAGGCATTTTAGATACTGCCTCAAAATGCAAATGACCAAATTTTCGATGAAAATCATGAATACATTCTGCATGCAAACTTTTGTTAGTACCTGCAATGCAACAAGTGTCATCCTGCACAACATCATCATAATACAAAACATACAAACGGTCAACATATTCAGCATACAATACATAATCATTTTTCTTTGTGATGATGCACCTTTTGTTCTTAAAGGAAACGTCAATTTTCCGCTCATTCAGCTGTCCAACGCTGAGCAGATTATGTTTGGCATCCGGCACATAAAGCACATTCTGTATCGATAAGTCCAAACTGTGAAGAACAACAGTTCCGTAGCCTTTACTGGGGATTGTGTGGTCATCCGCCTGGTGAATCGCACCTTCCTGCGGTGTAAAAGACACGAACAGTCGCTTATCGTTGCACATGTGATGCGTTGCAGCCGAATCAACAACGAAGAAAGATCTAGACGTCTTCTGGACCTCTGCAACTTTTGGAGTGAAGCGTGAGACCATTGCCTTGTGCTGCGTTGTCCTGGACACTGGACCTTTGCCTTTGCTCTGGCCTCTTCCACGCGATGAGCTTTCACTGCGCTGCTCTGTCTTGGCCCTGGGATATTTGCAGTCCCTCTTCATATGGCCTAGACGTCCACACGAGTAGCATTTCACTGCCTTCAAAGCTTTGGTGCCATCTGGTGGTTCCACTGCACTATGGGATGACGTCTGTGAAGTCTCCCCCTTGCCCATGCAGCTATCACCCTGGCGATCTGCTTCATTCTGAATCATGGCAGTATCACAGGCTACTGTGAGTTGAGCATTTGGCTGATCAGTGGTATCTTAAATTCTTCCGTAACCACATTATTTACAATTAATTTAGCTTTCTGTTCAGAATATATTGCACCTATATCATTTTCAAAACCTTGCCCTACCCCCATCCCCTGTAGGTTCTTTTTCATAAAACTCCAAGAAATGTTGTCAAAAGCTTTCTCCGCATCCACAAATATCAAAACTGCTTTAGTGTTTATATTCACTTCTAATTTTTCCAAAATGTCAATTATATTCCTCAAATTATCAGACAAATGTCTTCCCGGGAGAAAGCCCGCTTGGTCTTTATGAATCTCTTCCATCAATACTTTTTTCAATCTTTTGGCCAAAATGTCAGCAAAAATTTTGTAATCCACATTTAATAACGATATGGGGCGGTAGTTCTTAAGTTGAGTTTTTTCAGTCTCTGTTTTCGGTATAAGTGTGATATATGCCTCTTTCCACGACTCTGGCGCCCTTTTCCCTTCTAAAATTTCATTGCAGACTTCCTTCAAAGGTTGTAGTAAGCACTCCTTCAAAGATTTGTAGTACCTGGAAGTCAGCCCATCTGGTCCTGGAGACTTGCCCAATTGCATATTTTGAATGGCACCTTCTACTTCCTGTTCTGATATTTTGTAGTAGAAGTGTTATAAGGAGTTAAGCATAAATAAGTATTATAGTATTAATGGAAAATAAGGTTAAAATAAGTTAAGATATTTATATGAGAGAAAATAGTGAAAGTTGGAAAGGATTTGCTGAAACAATTAATAGAAGTGGAATACAAAAAGGGAGGTGAGAGGAAGTCGGTGAAACAAGGGAATGAAAGATAAGGCATTGAAATGGTATGATGTATGTTTTTAAATTATTTTTTGTTCTGTTTTGTTTAGTTTAATGTGTTAATGTTGTGTGGTGTATTGTTTATATATTGTATTGTATTGTTTTTTCTTTCTTTTGTTTTTTCTTCTTTTTTTCTCCTTTTCTTTTTCTTCTTGTTTGTAAGGTTTAAAAGTAATAAATATTTTTTTTTTTTAAAAAAAAGAAACTGAGGTTTTGAGACGGGACTCTGCTGAGGAAAAACGGCTGGATGAAAGGGCTTGTGCCCAAATTATGCTGTGTTTGAGCAACTCTCAGTTATTGCATGTAGCAAATGCCAGCACAGCATTTGAGTGCTGGAATTTATTAAGGGCAATGCATGTCAGAGAAACTGCTGGAACTATAATTTCTCTCACCAGAAGGCTGTTCAGGATTGTTATGAAAGAAGGTGAGAGTTTGGCAACTCATCTTCAAAGGCTGAAATCTCTGTTTCTTCAACTACAGCAGAGAGGTAAGCGTTATGATGAGACTGACCAAACATACATTAGCCTTTCAAGTTTGCCTGAAAGCTGGTTGCCCATGATTAACAGCATGGAGAGTATGCGTCCCCGAGATCTGACACTTGAGTATGTGGTTGGAAGATTGACCGAAGAAGCAGAAAGAAGGTCAGATAGACAGGCTGAACTCCAAGAGCGGAGGAGTTGCAGCTGAGGGGGGCAGCAGCAGAATCTGCCAATGGAGCAACGCCAAGGTTTGGACTTGGCCATGGCAGTGAGGAGGTACTATAGATGCAAGCAACCCGGGCATCTCCAACGTCAATGCAGGGCAAGACTTCCAGGAGACGACGTGGAGCAGAGACAGCAATCGACGCAGAAACGTAAGCAGAAGGGGTTCTTTTCAGGGAAGAACACGCGTTCTGCTCAGTTTGTGTCTGCATTTTCTCGAGAGGAAAGGAAGATACCTCGAGGAACATGGTTGCTGGACTCTGGGAGCAGCAGGATTATTTGCAACAGTCGGGAGGACTTTAAGACCCTGGGGAAGCCAGCCGATGGAAAAGACTCAATCTATCATGCTGAACATGTTTCCTGCAGTGCTTGAACACTACTCTACCAGAGACTCTGTTTGTCAGCAGTTTGGACTATTGTTTACTGTCTGTAAGCTGTTTGATTAATGCAGAGTATAGTGTTAAGTTCACACGGGATGGTTGTCTCATAAAGAATGGAACTCAGGTATGTGGCCATGCAAAGATGGAAAATGGGTTATATGTAATGCAGGACAAGCCTGTTAAAGCAGCCCAGGTGGTTCAGGATAATTTGCCAGTTCACAAGGGGTGTGTACATGAACTGCACAGTGTCATGGTATTGACGGAGAATGAAGGGGAAGAGGAGAGACAGGCAGAGGAAGGGGGGCAGGAAGTGGCGGTGGAGGAAAGCCAGGAGGAGGGACAGCTCACAGATTTTGGAACAGCCTCAACACTGCACAGGAAGTTCTAGCACAGACAGTGAAGCAATGCCTGTTCCGTCTGCCCAGGAAAGGAGGGTGTTAAAGAGGAGGGGACAGAGACATCACATGAAAATTCCACACCTTTTCTGTTGGAGCAGGGGCGGGCGTAAGGCACTCCAAGAATCTGAGCCGGAGGATTTGGATGCATGATTGTAAAGTGCTGCTTGTACATATGTGAAATAAAGACTGTAAATATGTATCTCTGAGTGAGCAGAGGCATTTCTTGCAGAGAGCGTTCACAAGCCATCACACACAAGAAACTGGGTCACACAAATTTCCGTGTGCTTTCAGAGATGCAAAAGGTGTGCAAGAACCTAAAAGTAAATAGCTGTAACTGTTTCCTAGATTGCAATGTATGTAAAATGGCCAAATCTAAGAGGAAGCCTGTGGCTTCTAAAAGTGACAGAGTATCTAAAGAGGTTTTAGAACATGTCCATTGTGACGTGATAGGCTTTTTTCCACAGAAGACTGAAGGGGACACCAGATATGCTTTTCTGGTAATAGATGATAAATCACGTTTTAGTTGGTTGTTTTTGTTAAAGCAGAAATCAGAGTGTTTCCCCACATTCAGAGAATGGGTTGCCCAAGCTGAAAAGCTCTTCGCTCGCCCTGTTGTGCAGTTGCAGACAGATAGGGCGGGGAATTTCTGAACAAACAATTTGGGGCATGGTTGCAACGTAAGGGGATCACTCACCGTTTGGCTAACCCTTACAGCCCTGCTGAAAATGGTCTGTGTGAAAGACGTGGGGCTGTAATACAATCAGTAAAGGACTGCCTGCTAGTGGATGCAGGACTGGGTCACAACCATAGGCTGTGGGGAGAGGCTTTTCTCACAGCAAACTTTTTGATTAACAGGACCTGGTCTAGCTCTATAAAAGATATTCCTTATCGTGTATTGTTTGGGAAAGAACCAGAGTGGACAATGCTCCATAACTGGGGTTCTTGGACACATGTAAATATTCCCAAAGCTCAGCGCCAAACAGGGGGCACTAGAGTGCAGAGACTGCGGTTTGTGGGATACCAGCCCTATGGCAAAGGGTGGTGTTTCAATTTACGCCCAGGACACGTGGTTCTGTCACGAAGCGCAGACTTTGCTGACCAGGACAGATGGACTGCGATCCATGCCAACCCAGACTGCAAGTAAGAGAAGAGGCTTCTTCTCAGCCATTGGCAACACAGGAGCAGGATGAGGAGGAGGCACAGATTTCCCCAAAAGACGTGGCAATAGATAATACTTCTCTGGAGGAAGAGGAAGAAGAGCCAGAGATAAGGGGGGAAGAAGAAGTAGTTGTGCCTAGACGCTCCCAGCGTTCAAACAAGGGTGTACCTCCTCAGCGTTTGACCCTAGGAGGAGTGAGAGTATGCAATGTGAGTTGTGTGGAACCACAAAGTTATAATGAAGTCTTAGACTTACCCCCTGGGGAACGTGCTTTGTGGGAACAAGCTATGAAAGAAGAAATGGACTCTTAAACGTAACAAAGTGTTTGAGGTCATAATGCCGCCACCTGGTGACAGAGTGGTGTCATGCAAGTGGGTTTACAAAAGGAAAACCCTTGCATCTGGGGAACCACGTTTTCGAGCCAGATTACTAGCCAGAGGGTTCACTCAGATTAAAGGGGAGAGTTATGATGAAGTGTTTTCTCCCACTGTAAAGAGTGAAACTTTTCATTTAATGCTTTCCATTGCTGCTGTAAGACAACTAGCAGTGCACCATTTTGATGTTGATGCTGCATATCTGCATGCAAATTTAGACCATGAAGTGTTAATGAGACAACCCCCTGGGTTTGAAGAGCGGAATGGTGCAGTCTGGCGTTTGAAAAAGGCTGTTTATGGTCTCAAACAAAGTGGAAGGTGTTGGAACCAGTGTTTAAGTGAAGCCCTTGTAAAACTTGGTTTTAAAAGGAGTGTGGCTGATCCATGCCTGTACACCAAGGGGACAGGCAACAAATATCTAATGCTCTTAGTCTTTGTAGATGATTTACTTGTAGCAGGGAGTTCCACAGATGAGATCCAGAAGCTCACAAGTCAACTGGAAAAGAGGTTTAAGCTTAAAGCCTTAGGGCCTGTAAGCAATTACTTGGGAGTAGAAGTAAGGCAGGAAGCTGGTGGAAGCTTCCTATTGAGCCAGAAAGAGAAAATTCTTCGTTTGATAGAGCAGTTTGGCATGGAAAACTGCAAGCCAGTTCAGACTCCCATGACATCAGATTTCCCAAAGACAGTGTGTGAGGATGAATTTGATCAGCCTGAGTTGTATCACTCAAAAATAGGATCACTGTTGTATTTAAGCCAGTGGTCAAGGCCAGACATTGCATGTGCTACAAATGTTCTTTTTTTAAAAAAAAATTAAAAATATTTATTCCAGTTTTAAAAATTACAAAAAAACCCCCCACTAGATTAAGCAAGAAGAAAACAAGACCATGTATACAGACAAGCAAAAAAACCCCAGAAAAATACAAACAATTAAGGGGGGGGGGAGAAAAAAGAAAAGGAAAAAAAACACAAATCAAACCTTCCCATAACTTATTTTCCATTTGCTTATTTCCTTGACCTCCTCACACCTCCCTTTTTTGTATTCTAGTTCAATTAGATATTTCAGCAAATCCTTTCCATCTTTGTTTTTATCCCAATAATTTATCTTAACATACTGTAATTTTACACTCTCTTCTTTCACCAATTAACTATCCATTTTTACTTAATCCTTTATATCATTTCTGCTAAAACCACATAACTTCATTCCAACATCCTTCTAACATTCCTTAATTTTACAATGTTTCTGTAAATAAGCTTTAAATTTCTTCCAATCTTCTTCCACCAACTCTTCTCCTTGGTCTCGGATTCTGCCAGTCATTTCCGCCAATTCCATATAGTCCATCACCTTCATCTGCCATTCTTCCCGGGTGGGTAAATCTTGTGTCTTCCAGTACTTTGCAATAAGTATTCTTGCTGCTGTTATAGCGTACATAAAGAAAGTTCTATCCTTCTTTGACACCAATTGGCCGACCATGCCCAGGAGAAAGGCCTCTGGTTTCTTCTGAAAGGTATATTTAAATACCTTTTTCATTTCATTATAAATCATCTCCCAGAAAGTCTTAATCCTTGGGCATGTCCACCAAAGGTGAAAGAATGTACCTTCAGTCTCTTTACATTTCCAACATTTGTTATCGGGCAAATGATAAATTTTTGCAAGCTTGACTGGGGTCATGTACCACCTGTAAATCATTTTCATTAAGTTTTCTCTTAAGGCGTTACATGCCGTAAACTTCATACCTGTGGTCCATAACTGTTCCCAGTCACCCATCATAATATTATGTCCAACATCTTGTGCCCATTTAATCATAGCTGATTTTACCATTTCATCCTGAGTGTTCCATTTCAACAGCAAGTTACACATTCTTGACAAATTCTTAGTTTTAGGGTCTAACAGTTCTATTTCCAATTTTGATTTTTCCACCTGAAAGCCAATTTTCTTATCCAAATTGTAAGCCTCCATTATTTGGTAATAATGAAGCCAATCTCGCACTTTGTTTTTTAGTTTTACAAAACTGCAGTTTTAATCTGTCTCCTTCTTGTTCCAAAATTTCCCAATATTTCGGCCATTTGGCCTCCATATTGAGATTTTTCTGAGCCTTTGCTTCCATTGGTGACAACCACCTTGGAGTTTTGTTTTCAAGCAAATCCTTATATCTCATCCAGACATTAAACAGTGCTTTCCTGACAATATGGTTTTTAAACGCTTTATGTGCCTTGACCTTGTTGTACCACAGGTATGCATGCCATCCAAAAACATTATTAAAACGTTCTAAGTCCAAAATGTCCGTGTTTTCAAGAAGCAGCCATTCTTTCAGCCAACAAAATGCAGCTGATTCATAATAAAGCTTAAGGTCTGGCAGGGCAAATCCACCTCTTTCTTTAGCATCAGTTAATATCTTAAATTTTATTTGAGGCTTCTTGCCCTGCCAGACAAATCTAGAAATATCTCTCTGCCACTTCTTGAAACAATCCATTTTGTCCAAAATTTGCAGTGTTTGAAACAAAAACAACATCCTTGGCAATACATTCATCTTTATTGCTGCAATTCGGCCTAGCAATGATAACTTCAGATTTGACCATATTTCTAAATCCGCATGTGCTACAAATGTTCTGAGCCAACGTGTATCTAAACCCAGTACTGCCGATTGGTGTGCTTTGAAAAGGCTTATCAGTTGCGTGGCAATTCCCGCCCCATCCCACAGATGAAGTAAATAAAGACACCGGACACCGAATTTAAGGTTAATGGGCGAAAATGGCCACAACTTTATTGATTACAGGAAAGAGCGGTATTGGCTTTAGGCATTGGCCCTACCAGACTATCCGGTCTAACTGGGAAGGGTTAAGCACCAACTGGAGGAGCCCCCGAGATGCACATCCCTGGGGCGCTCCCCAGGGGGTTACCGCTCGGGGGGGCGCTTTAGGCCCTAGCCTCCGTAGGTTTCGGACGAGGCGACGCCCCCCGGAGTCCTTTAACGAACTACCCTTCAAGCTTTGGGGGAGGTGATGGCGTTCCTCCCCCCCGACCTCATTTCCATAACAATACCCCTGCCAATGCCTAACCGCCACACGAGCCAGGCTCGCCGCCAATACCCTCAAACCTGTAACCAATCCCTGATACCGTTAAAAATGTCGGCCAGCCAAACATCGTTACCGTCATCAGACAGATGCACGCCATCACTGCGGTAGAGTGCCTCCTTGCTAAAATGGATGCCAGGGTGTTCGATGACTTGCCCACCCATTGCAGTCACTCTACACGCCACCGAGCGCTCCAGGATCCTCCTGGCTCTATTAACAGCCATGGGATTAGTGGCGTCCCGCCAACAGCGCCTCTCCAGCAAAGATGACCATATAATTGTAAGCTTTGGACAGGCGGTCTGCAACGCCTCCAGATCATTAACGATATGCCACATAACGTCCACCCCCTTTCTATAGGCCAGGTCGTTCTCGCCCAGTTGGATGACCAGCGCCTCAAGTGGGCCTAGCACTGCCAATTTATTTGAAATTGCTGGGAGGAATTCCTCCCAACGCATTCCCCGACGAGCGAACCAGGACACTTTGACATTGTTGGGGAGCTGTAGATCATGGCAGCAGCCTCTGCTAAACGCCCGCAGCCTTGCCCAGTGGACGATGCTATGGCCGAAGATCCATATACGCACCATCCCGCAACCTGGAAAATAAAAGTGAGAACCGGGTCAGGGAGGAGGCGGAAGGGGGAAGGATGAGGAGGGGATTTAGCGCGATTTTCGGATGTAGCCCCTGTAGGCATTCAACTTCCATCTCCCCATGTCCATTATCCTTTCGGCCGGTAAACCCATATGAACGGCCGTGGTGGCCGCCCCAATGCGGAAAGAGTGAGCAGCATATGCCTCCGATGGGAGCCCGATGGCAGCGATCGCCTTGCGCATTACCCTCGTGAACTGGTGTTTTGTAAGGCGAGAGCCGTCAGCGTGTATGAAGAAGGGGCCACCTGTTTTTTGCCTTAGGCAGAGGAACTTCCTAGCGTCCTTAACTGGGCATGGACCGGGCCTCTGAGTAGCCTGTAGGCGGATCAGGGCCCCTCTGCCAAGCTGGTCGGTCTTTGAACTACGGATTTTTATCATAACCTCTGAACTGGACAAGGATACATCATCTAAGAGGAGCCTCCTACTGTTACTGACCGGATGGTCGTCGCAGACCACTTCGCCTATGCGCAAGGCGCCAAAGAATGCGAAGGAAAACGCTGAGGAAAATAACCTGGCCTCGTACGTGGACCAGCAGATGGCCCTGAGCGCAGCGCGTAATTGCGTGAGTATGTCAAAAGTTATGGGTCTTCTGCTATCTACGCTAGGAGGATGGGACCTGCGCCAACCCTCTAGCATCTTCCGCACCACGAAGTGTGCGCAGGGGTCAACTGAGAACAAGGCTTTGGAGAAGAACGATATCGCTGCGGAGTGAATGTTAAGGGTTTTGGGGGCCCGACCTAAGTCATGGAGACGCACCAGGTACTCAATAACCTCTGACTTAGACGGGGGCCTGCCAGGTTTAAGCCGCCCTTTATTCTGTCTAAATGCTGTAAAATCTAACCACGCCTTGTTATAGGATCTTAGTGTAGAGGGTGCGACTGATGACAATACTCCCTTTATTGCTTCTCGTTGCCAATACTCCAGAGGTGTTTCAGAAACGGCTGCGGCAGCTGCTGCGCATCCGGCGCCAATGAGCGAAACCGCTCCATCTGGAAACGAGACAACGCATCCGCAATGTTGTTATCAATACCCGGTACAAATTTAGCAGAAGCATATAAGTTAAGGCGAAGACAGGAGAGGACAAAGTACCGTAATAGCGACGCTACTCTAGGGGAACGAGCGGATTGTTTATTTAAAACAGACACCACCGCCTGATTGTCTGTCCAGAAGCAGATCCTACGGTCCTTAAACTGCTCGGCCCAAAGATGGATTGCAACAACAATGGCAAAATGCGACATTGAATCTGCCTTTCGCCTCCTCCCAGTTCACCCAGAGGACTATCGTTGGCTAGGGTTTAAATTCCAGGGCTCTTATTTTATCGACAAAGCTATGCCCATGGGGTGCTCAATTGCTTGTGCTGCCTTTGAGACCTTCAGTAGTGTAATCAATAAAGTTGTGGCCATTTTCGCCCATTAATCTTAAATTCGGTGTCCAGTGTCTTTATTTACTTCTTCTTTGGGATGGGGCGGGAATTGCCACGCAACTGATAGTGCCTGCTCAGAATTGGTATAAGCGTGTGTTCCCTAAATTCGACTGCCCTGTGATTAGTATTGTGGCTTCAAAAGGATATTTAATCGTACTGCTCTTTTAAATGAAACTATACCAGATCAGTTAAATAAGTTATAATTACTACCACAAGTACTAGTTACTTATATAGAACTTTTCAATGAATGGGTTAAACGTGTTAACTATTTACTAAATATATTAATCAGTATTTCCCAACTTACTAAGTGAAAGGGCCGTATAATGGTAACGCAGGCACCGTGAAGCGGATGATAGCAAGCCTCGTCAACTCCCAGTACTTAAAGCTTGAAATGCAGATTAATCGCCACCTAGTGGGCCACCAAGGTTCAGAGTTCCTATATAAGAAAGCTCTGTTGCTAAAAGGAACACTAAGAGAACAAATAACTAAGCAGCGCGGGAACCATAGCAGAAAGACCGCCTGTGCTGAGTAACACAGAAAGAGTGTACCAGCATGCAGGAGACTGATAGGCTAAGGAAGGGGGGATCAGGCAGCTGAATGAAAAAGAAGGAGATGTAATGGCCGGCTCTACTTAAGGCCTATCGGCACCAGAAGTAAGGTTGGACCAGCAACTAAGTCAGAAATAAAGAAATAAAGAAATAAGAAAATAAAGAAATAAAGAAATAAAGAAATAAAGAAATAAAGAAATAAAGAAACAAAGAAACAAAGAAACAAAGAAACAAAGAAACATAGAAAGCCGAAAATGTAATGTAAACCTTAATCATAGAACGGTCCAGCAAAGAACGAAATTAAATAGCTCCAGCCACTGCAGACGCTACAATGCAGGGTGCCGTGCAAGTGGTGCCCCACTCAAAATGGCCACCCGGGACCACGTTGCCAGCAGCAAAAATGGCGGCCACTTCACTTAGTGCCTCCGCATCTGTGAAAAGCGGCTCCGGGAATGTGGAATTGGCAGCAGAAGCCCCCGGCAACGAGCAGTAAAAGAGCAGTATTTATCCCTGCAATGTAGAAAGCTGGCCAGTTTTTTGCAACAATGTAGCGGCCCGCGGACCTAATCTTGCCCCATGTAAGATGGCGCCTGTGGAGAACCACGTGGGTTAAGTAAAATGGCGCCCGGCTGCCTCCGTTGCCAAGGCAACCCGATAGCAAGCAACACAAGAAACTTTCACCCAGTACAATAAAGCCGAATAGCAAGCAACTCGGGATCCGGAAACGACCCTCAACGCTGCAGCAAGTATGCGTGCACCCGCCCCAACACCAGACAGCGATGCACGAGGGGGGGGGGAAGCGGGCATAAGCCGAAACCCCACAGAAAAGGCTACCGCAGCAAATAAGGGCAGTACCACCCGCTAGCCGCGCTATTAACCCCTACAGAAAAGCCTGAAAGCCGGGACTGAATCAAACCTCCTGTGAGCGCTGAAGGCAGCTCACGCTGGCGGAAGCGCTGCGGCGAACGAAGCAATAAGCGGCGGCGCGGCTCCTCGCTGGCTGCGTCGATGTCCCCGGTGATAGGGCACCACAAAGGCTAAGGCGCCTCTGGAAAGATTACAGCGCTGCGGAGACTGCTTCTAGTAGTCCACGTGGGTTGCGGGCGGCAACTTCGAAAAATGGGTGACTGGAAACGCAGCCAGCAATTGTGCCTTTTTGCGTTCCCGAAACCAGAAAGAAGCGCCAGAGAAAGAAAAGAAACAAACAAACAAACAAAAAGATGATAAGGCCCCTGTCGGTCTGAAGGAACACAGGATCGCGGGAAGGGAAGAACCAAACCGCTACTGCTGTGGGAACGAAAAGGGGCGAGCCAGGGCTGCCCTGACCTTAAGTGAACCCCGGGAGGCCCGCCCCCAGCGCCAGCCGATTGGCTGTCACTGTGGGCGGTGAATATTGATGAGCTGGGGAATCCCTGCTTCTCGCGGGGCTGATGCCAGCCCCGCGAGATTGCTGATGGGGGCGTGAGCCCGCAACTCCACCCCCTCTTGGGGTCGGGAGTGGCTATATCTAAAGGGGACATTACATGTATGTTTAAAGATATCTAGTACACAAGACGAAAAACTAGAAGTATTTGTTGATGCGGACTGGGGAAGCTGTGTAGCTACCAGAAAATCTACAAGTGGAATGGTTATGATGTTTGCCAATTCCATAATTGGATGGAGGTCAAAGAAACAAGGATTTCTTGCGACCTCATGCTGTGAGGCAGAATATGGGAGCCTGTCGCTAGCATGCAATGAAATCATGTGGTTTATACAAATACTAAAAGATCTAGACTGTAAAGTAGATTTGCCTATCCAAGTGTATGAAGATAGCCAATCGTGCATTGCATTAGCGATTTCGGAAATAATCATCTTTGTTGGAAGCCGCCCAGAGTGGCGGGGTACAAATAAATTATTATTATTATTATTATTATTATTATTATTATTATTATTATTATTAAATCCGCATCAGAACATATTGCTATCCATCATGCAAATGTTAGAGATTGTGTACAGAATGGGGTAATCAAACTGGAGTATTGTCAATCACAAGATAATATTGCTGATTTGTTTACCAAGCCTTTGCCAGCAACGTGCCATAATGAATTGATGACAAAACTGGCTTTATGTATATAGTGTATGTATGTATTGTTTCTGTTGGGGTTTTTTGCATTTAAGAAACAGAAGGGGTGTCACGGCTAAAAATTGGCCGCTGTTTCTTTAATGCTTAAAAAGCTGGGTCAGCATGAGTCAGCGGCCTGCACCGGGTTGTATATATAGAGTGAGAAATGTTAGTTTGTGGTTGGGTTGGTTGGTTGGTTAGTGAAAGCTGGGAGTGTTGTTGTGTGTACAGTTGGTCAGTTGCTTTTGCAGAAAGACTTTTAAGAATAAAAGCAGAAAGTACTCTGCAAGGACACTTTTCTTGTGGACTCTTTTATGCCGACAAGGGTCCGAGGACCAGCCTGAGGCAACAAAGGGAGGTCAGAACCTTTTTTAAAAATTATTTTTACAAACACTGACAGTATCGTTGGTACATTACACCGAGTAAACTTGCTAAAATGTACAGGTGTCACAACAAATTATGTTGGAAATGGAGGGAGAAGGAAGGGAATTTCCTCCATATGTGGTGGACCTGTACTAGAGTCAAGGCCTTCTGAGATATCATCTATAACGAATTAAAAAAGGTATTAAAATATAACTTCAGCAAAATTCCAGAGGCATTTTTATTGGGATTAATTGGTGAGGAATTTTTTTAAAAAAGATGTAAATTTGTTCATGTACGCCACAACGGCTGCAAGAATCCTCCTGGCCCAAAGATGGAAGCAACAAGAACCCCCCACTCTGGAAGACTGGCAGATAAAGATAGTAGAATACGTGGAGTTGGCAAAGTTGATGGGGAAGATTAGGAATCGACCCGATGAACGATTTCAAAAGGACTGGAGCAAATTTATAAATTATCTGAAAGAAAATGGTAAATATCTGAAAACGTTTGCAGCTTTAACGTGAAATGTTTGGTAATGTGAAATTAAGGAGCTAATTTACGTGTAAGAGGGTGATTGTTAAAAGTTGACATAAGGTAAAGAAGCGATTACAGAAATAAAAATGGATACGTTAAAGGTATGGGGAAGTCAGAAAGAGGGAGGGAAGGAGGTTGGTGCTCTTTTCAAGCAATAATGTAAGCTATGGATTTGTGTAAAAAATTAAAAGTAACATGGAAAACTCAATAAAAATCATGTTAAAAAAAGAAAGAAACATAGCCAGAGGCAGAGGCAGTGGCTGATACTGTGCTTGATACATCGTTGGAGCCTGAAACAGACACACAGCCAGAGCCAGAGTGGGACGCTGAATCACAGCCAGAACCAGACCCTCATTCAGAACCAGAACCTGAAAGAGAGGCAGAGCCTGATTCTGCAACAGTACTTGATACAGTGCCGGAGCCAGAAATAGAGACACAGCCTGAAACAGAGCCTAAGCCTGAAAAATAGGCAGAGGCAGAGGCAGAGGTAGAGCCAGAAAGAGGGCTTGAAAGCGTCGGAGCCTGAAACAGAGAAACAGCATGAAACAGAAACAAAGCCTGACACACAGAGCCAGAAACATAGCTGAGCCAGAACCTGAGCCTGACACTGAAACAGAGGCAGAGCAAGAGCCATCGTGAGAACCTGAATCAGCCATAGCTTAGAGCCACAGCCTGTGCTTGCAGCAGTAGTTGATACAGCGTGGGAGCCTCAAACAGCCACAGCCACAGCTAAGATCCACAGCAGACGCAGATACAGGGCTTGAAACAGCGTCGGAGCCTGAAACAGAGAAACAGCGTGAAACAGAGACAAAGGCTGAGACACAGGCCGAACCTGAAATAGAGCTAGAAATAAGTGCTAGAGCCAAAGACTGAGACAAAGCCTAATAAAGAGCAGAGGCCTGAGCCTGAGCCTGAGCCACAGCTACAGCCATAGTGCCACAGCCTGAGTCTGCAACAGTGGTTGATACAGCGTCGGAGCCTGAAACAGAGACACAGAACCAGAGCCAGAGCCAGACCCTGAATCAGTGCCAGAACCAAGCCCTCATTCAGAACCAGAGCCTGAGAAAAAGCCAGAGCCAGAGCCAGAGCCAGAGCCAGAACGAGAACCAGAGCAACAGCCACAGCCACAACCACAGCCTGAGTCTGAAACAGCCCTTGATAGAGAGCCAGAATCAGAGAATCAGAATCAGAGTCAGAACCAGATCTTCGGTAAAGACGTGGTCTGGTCTTAGCGCAACTGCTCCTCCCACCCGCGATAACAGAGATTGAGTGTTCCAATACATCCCCCCGTAGGGAACCTGCCCCAGCCATTCTGTTGGCTGAGGCCCCCTCCCAGGCAGCCATGACCCTTTCCCCTTAAAAATCAAAATACAAACTATACAATAACCTAAAAACATAGTAAAAGAAAAACAAAGCAAGAAACAATTATGCTAAACTTAAAATAATCCCTGCCCCAACTAAACATTTGTCCCACCCCAGAAAGAAAACAACAACAACAACAACAACAAACCACCGTTTGAGGTGCAACAGAGACACAGCCAGAGACAGCGCGAGGCCCTAGCCCTAGCCCCCTAGCCCCCTAGCCCCCTAGCCCCCTAGCCCCCTAGCCCCCTAGCCCCCTAGCCCCCTAGCCCCCTAGCCCCCTAGCCCTAGCCTGAAAGAGAGCCAGACCCTGAAACATAGCTGGGTCAGAGGCAGAGGAAGAGCCATCATGAGACCCTGAATCAGAGTCAGAACCAGGTCTTCATTCAGAACCAGACCCTGAAAGAGAGCCAGAGCCACAGACAGAGCCACAGACGGAGCCTAGAGCCACAGCCGAGATCCACAGCCACAGCCGAGATCCACAGCCTGAGTCTGAAATAGTGCTTGATAGAGTGCTGGATCCTGAAACAGAGACACTCTCTGAAACTGAGCCTGACGCTTAAACGTAGCCAGGGGCAGAGGGAGAGGCAGAGCCTGATACAGTGCTTGATACAGCGTAGGAGCCTGAAGCAGAGACACAGCCAGATCCAGAGACACAGCCAGAGCCAGAACAAAACCCTAATTCAGAACCAGAGCCTGAAAGAGAGCCAGAGCCAGAAACAGTGCTTGATAG
Organism: Podarcis erhardii; assembly: GCF_964252035.2. Classification (NCBI taxonomy): domain Eukaryota; kingdom Metazoa; phylum Chordata; class Lepidosauria; order Squamata; family Lacertidae; genus Podarcis; species Podarcis erhardii. The sequence goes on along the minus strand of NC_138506.1, from coordinate 19,826,729 downwards.
AGTGCCAGAGCCTGAAACAGAGGCAGAGGCAGATACAGGGCTTGAAACAGCGTCGGAGCCTGAAACAGCGTGAAACAGAGACAAAGGCTGACACACAGGCCGAGCCTGAAATAGAGCTAGAATAAGTGCTAGAGCCAAAGACTGAGACAAAGCCTAATAAAGAGCAGAAGCCTGAGCCTGAGCCTGAAACCGTGCTTGATACAGTGCCAGAGCCTGAAACAGAACCAGAGCCACAGCTACAGCCATAGTGCCACAGCCTGAGTCTGCAACAGTGGTTGATACAGCGCCGGAGCCTGAAACAGAGACACAGCCTCAAACAGAACCTGAGCCTGGTTATTAGCATGGCAATTAAAGAAGAGAGAGGCAGAAAGGCTTATAAATAGAGTTAAGTGCAAAGGCAAAATAATAAACAACCCTAAAGAAATAGAGAAACGATTTCTCGAATTCTTTAGAGAAATCTATAAGGAAGGAAATGAAACAACAGAAGAAGTTAAAGAACATTTAGAACAGAACTGTCTTCCGAAACTTACTAAAGAACAAAAAGAACTGTTGAATGCCCCTATTACATCGTACGAAATTCAAAGAGAAATTAAGGAAGCAAAGATAGGAAAGCCACCAGGGCCAGAAGGCTTACCGGCAATATATTATAAAAAAATTGCGGACTTACTGTCTGACCCATTAAGAAGTATCATGAACAACATCTTAAAAGACGGAACCATGCCGGATTCTTGGAAAGACAGCCTTATTGCATTAATTCCAAAACAGGGAACGGACAATCTACTTATTAACAACTATAGGCCTATCGCACTTCTAAATAACGATTATAAATTATATGCAAATATTTTAGCCGAAAGATCAAAGAAAGTCTTCCAGATGATGATACACAATGACCAAGCTGGCTTTTTGCCCAGGAGGCACATTTATAGCAACACTAGAAACATTATAAACTGATTAGCATATTTAGACTTAAGAATAGAAAAGAAGGCAGTCTTAATGGCTATAGATGCAGAAAAAGCTTTCGACAGGGTATCCTGGAAATTTATGAAAGGTCTATTACACCATATGGATTTTGGTATACAGTATATAAAAGGGATTGAAGCAATATAATCAAAACAAAAAGCGAAAATCATAATCAATGGAAATTTATCACAGGAGTGTGAAATCAGTAAAGGGGTCAGACAAGGTTGCCCACTATCCCCCTTAATTTTCATATTAACATTGGAAGTTTTATGTAAACAAATTAGGGAAGAAAAAGAAAAGGGATTATGCTGGGAAATAGAAGTTACAAAATGAGGGCATTTGCTGACGATTTAATTATAACTAGGGAGCAACCAAAACAGAGTTTAAGAAAGGCGTTGGAAATAATCTATGGCTACGGTAAAGTTGCGGGTTTCAAAATGAATTTAAACAAGACAAAACTATTAGTTAAAAATTTGTCGCCAGATGAAAAAGCAGAATTAGAACAAATAATACACATTAAAATCTACCCCAAAATCAAGTATTTAGGATTTTGGATAACACCAAAGAATATTAACTTATATGAAGATAATTACTGTATACCAATTGTTGGAAAGATATCAAAAGACAGTTGGAGACATGGACAAGGTTAAATTTATCATTCCTGGGCCGTATTTCGGTAATTAAAATGATAGTTTTACCGAAGCTACTCTTTCTATTCCAAACGATTCCAATTACAGGAAAGACCAGCAGTATCAACAAGTGGCAAAAAGAAATTTCTAAATTTTTGTGGAAGGGTAAAAGACCAAGAGTAAAGCATAAGATATTAATAGATACTGTAGAAAGAGGTGGCTACGGGTTACCGGATTTGAAGCTATATTACGAAGCCTCGTGTCTTCTCTGGTTGAAAGATGGGCATTTATTTAAAAAATGGGATATTTTAGATCTAGAAGGTCATGACACCCGTTTTGGGTGGCATGGCTATCTTAATTATGGGAAAATAAAGACGCATAGGAGTTTTTCAAATCATATAATAAGAAATGCTATATATAAGGTATGGGGAAAATACAAAAAATATTTGGAACAGAAAACCCCAAGATGGTCGGATACTCATCGTAAAAAACTGGAAAACTCAAGATCTACCCACACTGGAAGAGTGGCAGATGCAGCTGATGGACTATATGCAACTGGCCGAGATGACTGGCAGAATCCGAGACCTGGGAGAAGAGAGGATTTTGGAAGACTGGAAGAAATTTAAGATGTATTTACAAAAACATTGTAATTTGGTTGAATGTTAAGAAGGATGCTAGATTATAAAAAATTAGATTTTGAATTTGATGATAAGTGAGATTAAAGAAAACATAAATTTTATGGAGAATTGCTAGATTATACTTAAATGAGTGGATATAAGATCGTAAACAAGTTGATAATTTGCTTGGAAAAACCTTTTAACGATGTAAATGGGAGCGGGAGACGTGAGGGAGTCCAAAGAAGTGATGAAACTACGTTGTGATAGAAGTAAGATTGTTTATTATTGGTGCATTTGTATTCAAAAACTCTAATAAATATATTTTTAAAAATAAAAAAAGAAAACCCCAAGATGGAACTCTCCACTAGAAGCAATCGCTGTTAAAAAAAGCAACAACATCAAAGAGAACGGGGTAACACAGCCACAGCCTAAGTCTGAAACAGTCCTTGATAGAGTGCCAGAGTCTGCTGGACCTGGGGGAAAGGTACCGTGAGCATAGTCTGAGTCCACACGAAGAGGGGCGAGGTCCGAGGCGGAGAGCCGGGCGGGGAACAGGAACGCTGGAACAGGAGGCCGAGCAGGGAACAGGAGCACCGGATGGTCAGGAACAGGAGGCCGAGCAGGGATCAGGAACACAGGAAGGTCCAAAGCCAACAACGACGTTGCTCCCGCAACCTGGGGCCGGGCTGACTGGGCTTTTATCCTCTTCTAAGGCCAGGGGCGGTCCCGGCCCCCAGGAGCCCCGCCTCCTCTGGCCTTAAGGCGAGCACTCCTCCTGGGAGCAACCAGTTCCCTTCGCCTCTCTGCCCTAAGCCTCTGCAGATCAGGAGAGGCCGAAGGGTTACTGGGCCCTGGAGGAGGCTCACCTGTAGTCACTGAGTCCTCAAGCCCCTCTGGGGCCAGAAGGGTTTCACCTGGGGCCAGCTCCCGGTGCTCTGCCACAGGTGCAGGCTCTTCAGCATCTAGGCCTTGCCCCAGTTCAGCCGGCCCTGGAGGCGGGGACTCCTGTGCAGGCTGGGATTCCTCTGGTTCATCCTCTGAATCGGAATCCCAGGCCATCACACCATCCCCCCTCCCAGGCCCCCCCCTCAACTGAGGGTCCGGACCCGGCTTGCCGGGGTACGTCGCATGGAACTCTCGGAGGCAGGCAGGTGCGTGGACGTTGGCCGCTGGTTCCCAGGAACGGTCCTCCAGTCCGTACCCCTTCCAGTCAATGAGATACTGCAGCTTTCCCCGGCGGTATCGGGAGTCCAGGATGCGTTCCACCTCGTACTCAGGCTCTCCCTGAACCAACACTGGCTGCAGTCGGGGACGGGTCGGGTGGGGCCACCGGACTCAGAAGGGACCTGTGGAAGACCGGGTGAACCTTCAGGGTTGCGGGTAACTGGAGACTGAATGCCACAGGAGAGACTTGGTCCACGATAGGAAACGGGCCGGTGAAGCGGGCGTCCAACTTCCGCGAAGGTCGAGAGGGGTGGAGGTGGCGAGTGGAGAGCCAAACCAGGTCACCGACGCGAAGTTCCGGCCCCACCTGGCGGTGGTGGTCGGCCTGGGCTTTGTACGCTTCCTTGGCCTGGTGCAGTTGCTCCACCAAAAGCTGTTGCTGGGACTGGAGCTCTTGAAGCCACTCCGTCACCGCCGGGACTGCGGATGCCGGCAGCACATCTGGAAACAGCCGTGGATGATAACCGTAACTGGCCTGGAACGGGGTCTGCTGGGTGGACGCATTCACCGCGTTGTTGTAGGCGAACTCCGCCAATGCCAGGTGGTCGACCCAGTCATCCTGCTGGTAGCTGCAGTAACACCGGAGGTACTGCTCCAGCACCGCGTTCGCCCGTTCCGTCTGGCCATCGGTCTGTGGGTGGTAGGCTGACGAGAGGCAGACCTCTGTCCCGAGGGTCTGGTGTAATGCTCGCCAGAACCGGGATGTGAACTGAACGCCCCGGTCGGACACCACGCGCTCAGGTAGGCCATGCAGGCGGAAGACATGCTGAAGGTACAGCTGAGCGGTTTCCTTGGCTGTGGGTACAGATGGGCAGGGGGCGCAGTGCACCATCTTGGTGAAATGGTCGGAGAAAACTAGAAGGCAGGTACAGCCACGAGACGGGGGTAAGTCCACTACAAATTCCAACGAGACCGTGTGCCAAGGGCGTGGTGGAACTGGCAATGGCTGAAGTAGGCCAGGGGGTCGCCCGGTAGGGCCCTTGGTGCGCCGGCAGACATCACAACCAGCAACGTAGCGAGCCACGTCAGCCTTCAGGCGGGGCCACCAAAACTCACGACTGACCAGATGGGTGGTCCGATACCGTCCAAAGTGCCCCACTGCTGGGGCATCATGGGCCATCCGGAGAACCTCCAGCCGCAGTGGCCCTGGCGGGATGTACAGACGACCGTGGTGCAGCAGAAAGCCCTGATGCAGGACCAGCCCCGGATACTGTGGGCTGGACCCTTCAGCCAGCTCCCGGAGTCGTTCCTGGGCCCAAGCGTCGACCCGCTGCTGTTCCCGCACCCGAGCCTGCAGTGGCTCCGCCTCCTGGGTGGCCAGGAATGCAGCTGGAGGTAGGATCGTGGTGGGTTCTGCTTGCTGTACCGTGTCTGCGTTGTCTTCAGGTTTCTGGGACAGGGCATCCGCCTTCTGGTTCTGAGAGCTAGGGATGTAGCGGATCCGGAACTGGAACCGGGAAAAGAACAACGCCCACCGGATCTGTCTTTGGTTCAGCTTGCGGGTGGTCTGGAGGTACTCCAGGTTCCGGTGGTCGGTTCTCACCTCCACCGGATGTCGTGCCCCCTCAAGATGGTGGCGCCAGACCTCAAAGGCCACCTTGATGGCCAGTAGTTCCCGCTCCCACACAGTATAGTTACGCTCCGCTGGTAGGAGCTGGCGGGAATAGAAGGCACAGGGTAAGAGTGGCGCTTCAGGTCCATTCTGTTGAGACAAGACGGCACCGAGAGCCGTACTGGAGGCGTCGGTCTCCACCACAAAGGGTCGAGAGGGGTCAGGATGTTGTAAGATTGGCGCCCTCTGGAAACAGGCCTTCAACCCCTGAAACGCCTCCTCTGCCTCCTTGTCCCAGGAAAACGGCGTCTTTGGGCGCAGTAGCCGGGTCAACGGGGTGGTGCGATGAGCATAATCTGCGATGAAGGTCTGGTAGTAGTTGGCGAACCCCAGGAAACGCTGTAGGTCCTTGCGGTTCCGGGGTGCCGCCCATTCTCGAACCGCTGCCACCTTCCCAGGGTCCATCTGCACCCCATCTGGAGAGAGCCGGTGTCCAAGGAAGTCCACAGTCCGCTGATGGAACTCGCACTTGCTGAGCTTTGCGTACAAACGGTGCTCACGCAAGCGCTGCAGCACGGTCCGGACATGTCCCTCATGGCGAGCCGGGTCACGGGAGTAAACCAGTATGTCATCCAAGTACACCACCACGTACTTGTCTAACAAGTCCTGGAACACGTGGTTGATGTAGCGTTGGAACACAGCAGGCGCGTTGAACAAACCGAAAGGCGACAGGGGCTTCCGGTTTGGATCGCTAGCAGTGAGGGAGTGCGGAGAAGTCTCTCCGTTCTGCATGGGGTTTTAGAGGGGCAACGCATAGGCACTGCGACCCCAAAATCTCGAGGGTGTCCCCCTCGAGAGAAGCGCAACCAGCAGCGTCAGAGTGGTCCAGAAACTCCTTCGGGTTTTTTCTATTTTTGGAGAAGACTCGGGAGCGACGGGATCGAGGGACGCATTCCGGTAAGCTCTGCGAACCCCATGCGGTAATGCCTCCAGTACCCACTGAAAACGGCGACAAACCTCTGCAACTTTAACACCTGATGCCCTTGGTGTTGTGCGATAAATGAAGGTGCTGAAAATTGAGAAATAAAAACCAAGGGGCGAAGGATGTCAATAGATTGAGTTAAAAGAGCCCGACCTGTTCTCGGATCAAAGATGGCGCTGAAACTAAAATCGTAAGAGTGAAACAAAGAGATTATTACTCACCCGCTGTAGGAACGGAGAGTGAAAGTCCCCGCCGGCAGCACGGCGGGGCACAGAAAATAAAATTGTAAGAAAGTAACCAAGTAAAGGAAAACCTTCAGAGACTTTGTATTACTTTTGGGTGAACGAGATAGAGCAAGAGGTGGATTTAAAAGCGGAAACTAAGAGGGGGAGAGGGAAGAACGGAGCAAGAACGGAGCAAGGAGGAAAGTACAATGCATAGTCGGAGCTGAAGAAATAAACGTCTCCCCCCCCCCCCTTCTTTAAACCGGACGGCAATATAAAAAATAATTAGAAAATTTCGTGTCTCCCTTTTTGATTTTTCCCGGACTTTATAGACTCGTTTTTTTGTTTTTGTTTTTTCTCTGTTCACGTTATTAACAGCGGGGGGAGCTTATTGCTCAGGACCCGCGACATACGGCCCGCCAGCATCTGTCCCCTCTTAATAGCAACCAAGTTGGATTTTGTATACCCCCGCCGGTTCCATATAAGACTCAGTTAGATGTTGGGGGAAAACCAACGAGACGAAGGTTGCAACACCGCTAGGATTTGGCCTATTTAGGAGCGGAAATCCCACAGAAACTTCACCCACGACTCCTCTCCCTCTTTGTTAGAGGCTGGACGAACAAAAGAACTCATTGGATAATTCCAGCAGTAAAGCGTAAAGCTAAGAAGCTGAATCTCGGCCCAGATCCTCTCCCCTTTGTGGACTATTTTTGCATTATAAGGAGAACCTGGAAATCTTTTTTGTTTTTTGTTTTTTGTTTATCCCCCTCCTGCCCTCCCCTGTTTTTGTCTTTCCCCTTGTCCTTCTCTGTCTCTCCCCTCCCTTACCCCACCCCCTTCTTTGTATTAGTACTAATAGGAACAGCAGCCAGATAGTAACCAGAAAGATTTTTGAATAAAGTCCCCACCACGTGGAAGTGGATTAGGCCAAGCAAGTGGCTGAAGATGGACTAAAGGAAAGAGAAATAAACTGCTACAATTTAATGAAAACTATAACAAAACTGGGTCACTGAACATATTTATAGTTCCATATTTAATTTTCACAGTTTACCATTTAATTTTTACAAACCCGTCTTCTACCCTCCCTTTCTTTCCCCTCTATCTGTTCCTGTGTTATTCTTTCCCAACCCCTTTGGCCTCTCTCCCTTAAAGGCAAATATCTCTTGAATATCCGAGTGCAACAACATTTCAAGGTGGGGATAGTACACTTCTATATCGTGTAAGTGGTCAGTAAGTTGTGAGTTTGCCTGCTTAGCGGAAATTAGAGGAGAAATAGAAGAGATTGTAAATCACAGAGTTTCAATCTGGTTTAAAGGCAGGCTAGTAAACCATTTGTTGAAATAATTAAGATCATATAAGATTGTGCGCCCTCTAGGGGAGAGTCTCAAGAAGTTAAGTTAAACTGTGTTGATACTTAAAGAAAGGGGGAGATGGCGGGCAGAGATGGGAAGAAGGTAGCGGGAACACCACTAGAGAGGAGAACTTCTCGACAGGAAGAAATTAAAGATTTAGATGTACTATGGATGAAAATAAAAGAAGAATTTAAACAGAATGAAATTCACATAGAGAAAAAATTAGGAGAGATGCAGGAATTGATTGATAAAAAAATAGAGGGGGTGGTAGGAGAACTGTCAAACAAGATAAAAGAATTAACGACCCGAACAAAATCCTTAGAAGAATCAAATAAAAAAGTACAAAAAGAAATGAGAGATCAGAGAAAGGAAGCGGAGAAAACAAAGGAGAACTTTGGAGAATTAAGTAAGACCCAGGATCAAGTCTTGGACAATCTAGCATTGATGGAAATGAAACAAAAACAGTTAAACCTAAAATTTAGGGGAGTGGGGGAAGAAATAAACGAAGATATTAAAGGAAAAATGATTAAAGAACTGGCGAAGTGGCTAACTATGAAAGAAGAAGTAGCTCAAGCAATAGAAAATGCCTTCAGAATAAAGATAAGACCCAAACAAAACAAACTGAAAAAGGTCCCAGGAGACTGCTTGGTGATTTTTAAATCAATAGAGATGAGAAACATAATTTTGAGAGAGAACTACAAAAAAAAAACTAGTAATCGATGGAAGACCAATCATCATCTTCAAAGAAATACCGATCAGGCTTCTGCGCAAGAGAGAAGGTTACAAACAATTAGTTAACATTCTAAGAAAAAATGGAATATATTATAGATGGGAATTTCCAGAAGGGATTTCCTTTTTTTATAAAGAAAAAAGATTCAAGATTGCAGAAAGTCAGGAAGTCAGTAAATTTCTACGTAGATATGAGAAAGACCTTGGGAAGATGGAGGACAGAGGCGGGGGGAGGGAGGGAGGGAGGGAGGAGACAGGTGATGCAGGATCAGGAGGAAGGGGGACTGAGAGGGGATTGGAAGGAGAGGATGAAGGGGAGGGGGAGGGGGGTGAGACAGGGGATGAAGAAGGGGGTGAAGAAGAGGAAGAAACAGAAAGCGAAACCACTCGAATCTAATTCGGCAAAACCCAAATTGGTAAATCACTGACTTTAGTACTAGACAAGAGTAATAATGAATCTTAAAATTTTAACATGGAATGTAAACGGTTTGAATGACAAAACTAAAAGGAATAAAATTGCAAATGTTTTGAAAAAGAAAAGATTGGATGTAATCTGTATGCAAGAGACTCATGTAGCCAAAAAGCACAAACATGTCTTGTCAAACAAGAACCTAGGAACAGAATTTATAAGCTCTACGTCAGAGAAAAAAAAAGGAGTAGTAACATATGTTAATGAAAGATGGGAACCTAAACTGATCTATAAAGATGAAGAAGGAAGGATTTTGGGAGTACAAATTAGCTTCCAGGGGGAAAAAATTAATATTGTAAATATATATGCCCCAAATTCAAACAGACCAGAATTTTTTAAGAAACTGGAACAAGTCTTAATAAAATTAGAAAATAATAGGATGATACTATTGGGTGATTTTAATGCAGTATCTACACCAGAGATTGATAGACAAACAGAAAAGAAAAAACGAAACCAAGGAAAGCTTCCAAAATCATTCCAAGACTTGGAAGAGAATATGGATCTTATAGACATTTGGAGACATAAGCACCCAACAGAAAAGCAGTTTACTTTCTTTTCAGAGGTACATAAAAGTTGGGGTAGAATAGATCAAATATGGACCTCGAGGGAACTCACATTAAGAGCTACTAAATGTGAAATTCAACCGAGAACCCTCTCCGATCATAATTCAATAACACTGGAAATTAAAGGTCCAATACAAGGAGGTTTCAGGTGGAGGTTAAATGAATATCTATTAGACAATGATGAAGTTATTGGAAAAGCCAAAGCCACCCTAAAAGAATATTTTGATTTGAATCTTAACTTGGGAATAAATTCAGAAGTAGTATGGGATGCCAGTAAGGCGGTTCTAAGAGGTTTCTTCATCCAACAAAATAGTTACAAGAAGAAAATAAGACAGCAAAAGAAGGAAGAAATTCTCAAACAGCTTAGAGAATCTGAGAAAAAATTAACAGACAACCCGAAAGATGAACAAAGTATACAAACAATAAAAATACTACAAACACAATATTCGATGCTAATGAACCAAGAAATTGAATGGAAAGTCAAGTTAATGAGGCAGAGATATTTTGAATCGGCAAACAAAACTGGGAAATTATTAGCCTGGCAACTGAGGAAAAGACAAAAACAAAATGTGATAAATAAAATAAAAGTAGGGGAAGAATTGATAGAAGACCCAAAAAAGATACAGGAAAATTTTCTTAAATTTTATGAGAAGTTATATAAAAAAGGAGAAGAAGACTTAACCCAGATAGAAGAGTACCTCAAAAACTGTGAAGGAAAGACTATAACAGAAGAAGAGAGATCTCAACTAAACAGACCCATAAGAATAGAAGAGATTCAGGAGGCGATTAAAAAAATGAAGTTAGGGAAAGCACCGGGACCGGATGGCTTATCGGCAAAATACTATAAAGTTTTGTGTCAATCAATTGACACCAGCGCTTTGTAAGACATTGAATAATATCTTGAAAGGAGGAAAAATACCTGAGTCTTGGAGGGAGGCATTTATAACGTTAATTCCAAAACCGGACACAGAGAAATTGAACATCAAAAACTACAGGCCAATATCTTTATTAAATAACGACTATAAAATATACGCAGACATCATGGCAAACAGACTGAAAAAGTGTTTAGCAAATTTAATCCATAAAGACCAGGCGGGTTTCCTCCCGAATAGGTTTCTAAAAGACAATGTAAGACATGTTATAAACATAATTGAATATTTGGAGATCAACAACGAGATACCAGCGGCACTGATTTTCATAGACGCCGAAAAGGCGTTCGATAATGTCTCTTGGGCGTTTTTAATAAAATCTATGGAAAAGGCAGGGATAGAGGGAGAATTCCTAAAAGGAATACAGGCTATATATTCAACCCAATTGGCAAAATTGGTAATAAATAATAATCTTACAAATACATTTAAAATAGAGAAGGGAACAAGGCAGGGGTGCCCTCTCTCCCCGCTCTTATTCATCATGGTGCTAGAAGTGCTGGCGAACAAATTAAGATCGATACCAGAAATACAAGGAATTAAAATAGGACTGAAGGAATACAAGTTAAAAGCCTATGCGGACGATCTGATGTTATCCCTGGAAGAGCCGCAAAGAAGCATTGGTAAAGCGCTGGAGACTTTAGAAGAATACGGTAAATCATCAGGCTTTATATTGAATAAACTAAAGACAAAGATGTTAATAAAGAACTTAGGAAAGTTAGAAAAAGGAAAATTAGAGAGAAAATATGGTATATTGGTAGCAAAAAAAATAAAATATTTAGGAATATGGCTTACATCAAAAAATATAAATTTAATTGAAGACAATTATTCGACAACATGGAAAGAAATCAAAAAAGATATGGATGTCTGGAATAGAGTCAATCTCTCATGGATGGGTAGGATGGAGGCAATAAAGATGAATGTCCTTCCAAAAATGCTGTTTTTATTCCAAAACATTCCTGTAATTAGGGGGTCTAAATTATTTAAAGACTGGCAGAAAACCCTTTCAAGATTCATATGGCAGGGAAGGAGGCCAAGGATCAGATTTAAATTACTTACGGATCGAAAGGAGAGAGGAGGGCTCGCAGTCCCTAACCTAAAATTATATTATGAAGCCGCCTGCCTATGTTGGGTTAAGGATTGGATAACTTTGGAAGATTCTGACCTATTGGACTTGGAAGGGGCAGACAATAGGTTTGGCTGGCATGCCTACCTATGGTTAAATAAGGAGAAAGCTCACAAGGGGTTCTCAAACCATATCATCAGGGGTCCATTATATGAAACCTGGGGAAAAAACAAAAAGCTGTTGGAATGGAGAACACCTTGGTGGCTGTCCCCAACAAACATCCTAATAATTAAAAAAATTAACATGGAGGAGCCGAAACTAACATATGAAGATTTATTGATAAGATCGGAAGACAGTTGGAAACTAAGACCATATGAGGAGCTGAAGGGGAAGTTGACAAGCTGGCTACAGTATCATCAAATCAACGCAATATGGACAGAAGACAAAAAAATTGGAATGAATGACAAGAAATCGAAATTTCAGACAGAAATAATAGAAAGCAAATCTAAGTTACTATCCAAAATGTATAATATATTATTAGATTGGGATACAAAAGACGAAGAAATTAAGGAAGTTATGGTGAAGTGGGCGATAGACCTGGGGCACAATGTAGAATATGAAAAATGGTCAAAGCTGTGGAATGAGGGAATAAAATTTACGGCGAGTGTTGCAATCAAAGAAAACTTAGAGAAGATGATATATAGATGGTATATAACACCAGAGAAACTAAATAAGATGTACAAGACTGGTAATAAGGCCTGCTGGAAATGCAAAATAAAAGAAGGTAACTTTATACACATGTGGTGGACATGTGGGGAAATAAAAAAATTTTGGGACATGATATATAATGAGTTAAAAAAAATATTTAGATACACGTTCCCTAAAAAGCCAGAGGCCTTCTTATTAGGTATGATTGGGGAGGAAATTAGGAAAGAAGATAAAACTTTATTCCAATATTCAACAGCAGCGGCCAGAATGTTAATCGCTCAAAATTGGAAAAGTACGCATATACCAACCGTGAGGGAGTGGCAAACAAAACTATATGACTTTGTCGAATTGGCAAAAATGACGCAGAGAATCAGAAATCAAAAGAATACAAAGTTGAATAACGACTGGACTAAATTCATGGCATGCATAGAAACTAATTTTAAAAACCTACCAACTATAGCAGGTCTTATATAAAACTTTCGATGTACAAACTAATAACCAATATCAGCGGTAAAAGTGATATTTTAAAAATTAGAAATCCGAAATCAGTAGGGAAGGAAGTCAGATAGTGTGTGATATGTATTGGTCTAATGTTTATTTTTATTTTTTCTTTTCTTTTTTGACCTGTCCCCTTTTTTCTTTTTGTGATGGTGCCCTTTTACCTTTTATTTAATTGTTCTGTGTTTTACTTTTTTGTGAGTATGTGAAGAATGAAACTTAATAAAGAGAATTAAAAAAAAAAGAACAAACCGAAAGGCATAACCAAGTATTGGAACTGCCCGTACCGGGTCCCAAACGCTGTCTTCCACTCATCCCCGGCTCGGATCCGAATCAAGTTGTAGGCCCCCCGGAGGTCCAGCTTGGTGAACACCTGTGCCCCTTGCACCCGCTCCAGCAACTCCGAGATAAGGGGCAAGGGGTACCGGTCTGGGATGGTAATTTTGTTCAGGGCTCGGTAATCATGGCAAGGGCGGAGTTCCCCACATTTCTTCTTAACAAAGAGCACTGGTGCCGCGGTAGGCGAGGTGGAAGGCCTAACGAACCCACGCTCCAGGTTCTTGCGCAAGAAGTCCTGCAAAGCCTCGCGCTCTGGCTCTGTTAGAGAATATAAGCGACTCACTGGTAAGGGCGCTCCGGGCTGGAGGTCTATGCCGCAGTCAAAAGGCCGATGCGGCGGCAGCTGGCCTGCCCCCCGTTCCTCGAACACGTCCTGGTAGTCCTGGTACACGGCTGGGAGCGTGGGTGCTGCCTCCTCCGTGGGCACGGCCGCCAGCGTCTCGGATTGAGCATGGGAACATGGGTCTGGGAAGTGCACAGTCCGTTTGACCCAGTCAATCTGAACGTTGTGAGCTTCCAGCCAGTCCATCCCGAGCATGAGGGGGAACCGGGGCATAGAGGCAATGTCCAAAGTTCGCAACTCCCGGTGCTGCTGGAGACACAGGACCAGGGGCTGGGTCTCCTGAGTAACGGCTCCTGAACGTAGAAGCCGTCCGTCAATTGCTTCCACCTGGACCGGTTCTGGCTTGTTCCGAAGTGGCACCTGATGATGGGCAGCAAAAGCAGCGTCCATATAAGAACGAGTTGCTCCTGAATCCACCAAAGCATGGGTAAGAATGCAGGGCCCACCTGGAGGGTATAAACGTACCGGAACCATAAGATGTTGCAAGTCCATTGGTGCGGGCCCATTCTGCACTGTTTGGGACCCCCGGTAGCTAGGGCCATCAGCTACTGGGGTTTGGCGGTTTCCCTGCGGCTGGCGTTTCTCAGGGCAGGACCGAGCGTAGTGTCCACTTCCGCCACAGTAGAGACATAGATTCCCCTCCCGTCGCCGCACCTTCTCTGCGGGGGAAAGGCGTGGCCGCACTGCCCCGAACTGCAGAGGCTCCTCCGATAACTCAGTTGTGACCGTGGGGCTGCCGGAAGAAACTGGTGCCGAGAACTGGAGGTGTCGGCGGCCCCGGGCCTGGCGACGATCCTCCAGCCAGTCGTCTATCTGTAGACTCCGTTGAATGAGAGTGTCTAGCGTGGTGGGGCGTTCCATTGTGGCCAGCTGGTCCAGTATCTCGTCCGAAAGCCCTTCGAGATACTGGTCCCGCAGTGCCGAGTCGTTCCAGGTCAAGTCCTGTGCCAACAGCCGAAACTCCGTGGTAAGAAATCGATCTTCCAACTCGATCTATTAGGCGTGACCACTGATTAGTTTACGATCTCAATCAGCCGTTTACAGCGTCCAGCACACTTCCTTCGGAGCTGCGCAATAAATTCTGCTTCGCCCAGTCACGCCTTAGCAGAGTAGCATACAGCGGTGTAAAGCTGTCAGTTTCTTCAGACAAACATACAAAGACAGGTCTGTCTATTTACAGCTCTTTATTGGTAGATTTCTCAGAAAAACTGTCCATCACTGCTTGCAGCCATGGTAAACATGTCTCTCTCTCAAACACACAGAGAGAACAGAAAGTACAGGAACAAGCTCCTCCTTAGCTTCTAAAGCTGACGTCAGAAAGTGACGCACACCTCAGAACACTTAACCAGTTAAGTTCTGAACTCTCACACACCCCCTTGCGTTGCTTTCTGACAAGACCTGTGGAACATCTTCAGCAACACCTTGTGAGATCAATCCCTTCCCCAATGCCTTGTGCCCTCCCTTGGAGTACCTGTTAGGCATCTGTGGAATCACCTCACAACTCTCAGAATCGCACTGTGCGAAACTTACCCACGCACCTGTGGCCTGGTACCTCTCAGGTGGAATACCCTTGGTTGTGCGACTGGACCGCCTGGGCACAAACTCTGGTGTTTCCTCTGGCTCACTGTCACCAGCAGGTGTGACCTCTACATCACGGGATTCCCCCTCTGACTTAAAGCGTCTTCGAATCCTCTCCATTACACTCACAGGAGAACTAGGCTCACTCTTGGGCTGTCCTTTTCTAACAACTCGTGGAGACGCCCCATCCTGCTCCTGACCTTGGTCAGTGACCTGATCGTCATCAGCAGACTCAGTTTCTCCTTCCTCCTCATCAGAACTGTCCTCTGGATCAGAGAGACATTCTGTTTTTTTTGTTTTTTTTTTAAATAATATTTATTAAGATTTTCAGAAATACAGAAAGAAAAGATTAAAATACATTCAAAGCCTTATTTTCATACACCCACTTTCCGGGACTCCCACTTTCCCCCACCCCTACCATATTCCCCTATCATATTGTTGGCTCCACAAGCTCTCAATTCTAATTAAAACTTAGTTTGTTTAAACCATTAATCGAATTTAAATTTAAATTTGTACAATCCTCATCAATACCCTTACTAACAAAACAAAAATTCTTTCCCCAGGGCCCACCCCCTTTCCATTCCACAATTTCCCTTTTTTTTAATGATCAAAAACACCCCACACAATAGAAATATAAGAAAATAAGAAGTAAAAAGTGTAGTAAGTAAAAGAAACCCATTTCAGAAGATAGTTGACAAGCCTTTGGATTCTATTTCTCCCCCCCCCCCTCCCGTCCCCGGTTTAGTTTCCCCCTGACCACCAATCCATGTTGTCTGCCTGGAATTTTTAAAGTCCATAAATCACATTTTTCCCCCAACTCCTTGCTGGCTTTTTCTTTTTATAATTATTTTTAGAATTATTTTTAAACCATTTAGCATCAAATCTATAATAACGCTCCCCCTATTGTTCTTTCCAAATTGTAGTCCAGTTTCCTCTTGTTCCGCTACTAAAACGTTCTAGTTCAGAAATTTAGTAAGTCTGCAGGGGTTATTGTTGTTCAGGAACAAAAACTTGTGTTCAGTCCCTTCCTTTCTTCAATAGAAAATTTTATTGTCTCCTTTAGCTGAACACCCTGTAGACACAATATTGTTTCCGTTTTGCAGCTTTCCCAGAAGATAACCAGTCCTGTAAAATTCCGATGGTATTTTTCCACTTACGACCTTCTTTGTAATGTCCCGAAGCTCCTCTAGGGGGATTATTGTAACTTTGTTTTCTCTAGTCCAAAAGTCCGATTGTTATCCATGTTTTCGCCATTTTGTATCCAAATTTTAACGGGTTGTAACAAATTATAACAAAATTTAACCAGCAAAGTCCTCGTATTAAAGTCCTCTTTGAATTTCCGACTTTGACAGCTACTTTGACAGCTGTCAAAGTCTCCTTCGCTTTTCACCAGGCTCTCTCCTCGATCACCCCGGTTCCCGGGGGGGAGGGTTACGTTTTCCTTCTCCCTCAATTCTTCCTCCAGCACAGTTCTTGTAGTTTCCCATCGTGGAATTCTTAATTTTTATCAGCAATACAATTCTTTTTGGACCTTGGTTTCCCAGTCCTTGTTTTGGAAGGTTTACAATAGGGAGGGGGACTGACTTCCTTTTTGGATCCCCCCCGCTCGTATCAAATCCGAAAAAAATTTCTTGTTTTTCCTTTTAAACCCGGTTTCCAAATTACTCACGGGTTATTGTTGAAAGTCCGAATTCTCAATGGAAGAAGTCAGCGCTCTCCGCCGGATGGCATGCGGCTTCGCTCGGCAGGGATAGCAGAGGACTCAAAGCACCACGCTTCTCCCCGGCACCCGATCCGTAGCCTTTAAAAAGGCTCCTTCACGAGTCGGGAGGGCGCTAGCGGTGCCAGCCGAGTCTCCATGTCCACGGCCTCCGTGGCCGTGGTTTTTAAGGGTCCCTGCATCGCCGGTGCGGTAGGACCCAGCCCCTGCCGAGCCGGCTCCCTCCGGAGCTCGGAGGGAGTCCGCCATTCGGCGATGGCGCCAACCCGGAAGTGCCTGGATCAGAGAGACATTCTGAAAGAACATCACGCTGTGCAGAAATCTTTGGCCTTTCATCCTGCTCAAAGAACTCAGCGTGTTTACTGATCAGCACCTTACTCTGATCACCTGACGGGTAAGCAAATCTCCATGCACGAGCTTCTGGCTCATACCCACAGAAGATCATTTTCTGGACTTTGGCTCCATCTGGCCCTTGCAAAGCCTTAGGCACAGGGACAACTGCAGGAGATCCAAACTTGCGCAGAAAGTGAACCTGGGGTTTTCTGCCATTCAACAAAGAATACGGTGTGTCACCTACTAGTGAGTTGTAGACACGATTCCAGGTGAAACACACATACCTAGTTGCCTCCAGCCAAAACCTTGGAGGTAACCTAGCTTCTGTCAGAATCACCTGTGCAGCCTTAACCAGAGCTTCACTTCTAAGCTCTGCTACCCCCCCCTGCTGGGGAGAAGTAACTGTGTGACGTATCCTTCTCTTGTGAAAGAACTGCTGCAAAGCAGAACCAGTGTACCTAGCATTTCTGTCACTGACGATTGCCTTCACCTTGGTGGAGAACCTCTGTTCTACCTCCTCAACCCAGCTCCTGATCAGCTGTGCTGCATCCTCCCTGGATTTGAGACCATGAGTCCAGGTGTTCTGCGAAAAATCATCTTGAATCGTTAACAGATACCTGGCCCCCCCTAGACTCTGTTCCTTGACAGGATTGAACAGATCTATGTGTACCAGCTCAAAAGGTTTAGTGGTTACCCGTTCCACCTTTGGGTAACTGCACCCTTTCTTCTTCGCCTGCTTGCAAGTTGCGCAATTAACGGCACTTTTACAATTTTTAATTTTACATCCTTTGGTAACCTCGGGTAAAACCTGCAAATCCTCTACAGGACTATGAATGGTCCTCTGATGCCATGCGCAAACACATTGAACATGAGTGGGAACTGTAGCACGCTGCGCCTGTGCTCTCTCAACCTTCCCCTCACCCCCAAGAGACGTTTTAAGAATGAAAAGATCATTCTGCCCCTTCTTAACCTTGGCAAGTACCCTCTCCCCTTTGGAGATTGTGCAGACATCATCCTGAAAACAAATCTGGAACCCTTTTTTCAACAAATAAGGCACAGATAACAAACAGTGATGCACCCCTGGGACAACACAAAAATCCATCTGTTCCTGCAAAACAGAAAGATAAACATTAGCAAACTTAGAAATTTTAGTTCTTTGTCCATTTGCAAACTTAACAGTCTGTCCCTCTGGAACTGCCGTGCAATTCCGCATCTCGACTGCAGGGGTCTCTGGAACCATGTTGCGGTTAGCTGCAGAGTCAATAACAAAACTAAGCTCCACACAGCTGTCTTCAAACAAAGCCATGCTAGCAGTTACTTGATAAGACTCTTCCTGTTGTTTACTACGACGTCCACCTGCACGTCTTCCTGTCTGGCCAGGCTTGTTGCCATGGAAACCCGGCTGGTTCCCATGTGAAGTGTCCTTGGCAACATCCTGCCGTGCCTGTGTGCTCCAGTGGGGGCAACTGCCACGCAGATGTTGAACTCCAGTGGAAAAACACTGCCCGGGGCTCCTCCCAGCTGGCCTGGCCTTCCTTCTTCTGGAACGGCGCCTCCCACCAGCCTTGCCCCCCCTGAAGCTGCTCTCCGCTCCAGCTCCAGTGGAAAGTTTCTTAAACTTGCCTTTGGAACTCTTCGCCCCTCCGATCTGCTCACCAGCGCTCCTAGAGGCCGATACATCGGGAAATGGGCCTGCCAGTCCTGCGTCTCCAGGGCTCTGGCCTTCTGCTGAAGCTTCACACAAGCCCTTCAGCACATCCCAGGCAGCCCTTGCTGTCTGTACACCCTCCAAATGAGGCCTCAGCGATGCATGAACGCATGCTCTGAGCATATTCAGTTCTTGTTGCATTTTCTGCTGGCTATCTTCCCAGCTAAGGGGTGGTGCTTTTGGCTCCCTCTGGCTTCCTTCCCAAAGCCCATGGACCAGGAACCAGCCCCTTATTCTTTTGCTCCAGGTTGCCCAACTTTTTAAAGTTAGGTTTTCCACCGGTATATCCTGGCTCTCTGCCATCTTCTCCCGTTCTCCCAAGGTGCCCCACAAGCTGTACTCACTCAGTACCAGCTGATTCCGGCTCCTGTCCGTGGAGAAACGGCCCAGCTGCTCCGGCTCTCCCTTCAGTGGAGGAACGATTTCAGCTGCTCTCAGCGTTTAGCTCTGTCTCTCAGCAGCTCTCTTGCCTCTCAGAAGCAGGCAAAAACTTCCTCTGCTTTCCGGCATCAGGCTAGACTCACGGAACGCAGCTTCCAACCTCCGGCCAGCTTCCATGCCGACTTCAAAGCATTCCAGTGGCTCAAAGCCGACGGCTTTACGAGCGTTGACTGACCTCCGTAACCTGTGAGAAATCGATCTTCCAACTCGATCTATTAGGCGTGACCACTGATTAGTTTACGATCTCAATCAGCCGTTTACAGCGTCCAGCACACTTCCTTCGGAGCTGCGCAATAAATTCTGCTTCGCCCAGTCACGCCTTAGCAGAGTAGCATACAGCGGTGTAAAGCTGTCAGTTTCTTCAGACAAACATACAAAGACAGGTCTGTCTATTTACAGCTCTTTATTGGTAGATTTCTCAGAAAAACTGTCCATCACTGCTTGCAGCCATGGTAAACATGTCTCTCTCTCAAACACACAGAGAGAACAGAAAGTACAGGAACAAGCTCCTCCTTAGCTTCTAAAGCTGACGTCAGAAAGTGACGCACACCTCAGAACACTTAACCAGTTAAGTTCTGAACTCTCACATATGCGGCCACCGTGGACTCGCCCTGTTTCAACCGCCGAATCGCCCGGTTGTCTTGACTCCCTTTCTGGGGGTTGCCGAACGCGGCCTCCAAAAGATTGCAAAACCCCGTATAGTCTGCCAGCAAGGGGGAGTCTTGCCTGAGTAGCGGCAACGCCCACTTGGCCGCCTGGTCCTTTAACAAACTAATCAAAAAGTGCACCTTGGTGCGGTCGTCAGGGAAGTTCCGGGCTCGCCCCTGAATATACAGCTTGGCTTGGGCGAGGAACATGGGAAAGCTGGCCGGGGCCCCATCAAATTTCTCGGGCAAAGCCACTGGGTACTTGCCAGGAGCCGGGGCGTTGGCCCCAGGAGCCGGTAGGGCTTCCAAGTGCTGCTGAAGTGCCCTAACCGCGTCGCTGAGCTGCTGCACGGTGTGAGTCAAGGCCTGGTTCTTCTGGGCCAAAGCCACCGGCGCAGCCGCCTGGTCAGCCATGGCCTCTGGCTCTTCCCGAACGCACCCCAACGAAGGGGGAGTGCGGGTGTGGCGGGAGCAAACTGTGCTGGACCTGGGGGAAAGGTACCGTGAGCGTAGTCTGACTCCACACGAAGAGGGGCGAGGTCCGAGGCGGAGAGCCGAGCGGGGAACAGGAACGCTGGAACAGGAGGCCGAGCAGGGAACAGGAACACCGGATGGTCAGGAACAGGAGGCCGAGCAGGGAACAGGAGCACCGGATGGTCAGGAACAGGAGGCCGAGCAGGGATCAGGAACACAGGAAGGTCCAAAGCCAACAACGACATTGCTCCCGCAACCTGGGACCGGGCTGACTGGGCTTTTATCCTCTTCTAAGGCCAGGGGCGGTCCCGGCCCCCAGGAGCCCCGCCTCCTCTGGCCTTCAGGCGAGCACTCCTCCTGGGAGCAATCAGTTCCCTTCGCCTCTCTGCCCTAAGCCTCTGCAGATCAGGAGAGGCCGAAGGGTTACTGGGCCCTGGAGGAGGCTCACCTGTAGCCACTGAGTCCTCAAGCCCCTCTGGGGCCTGAAGGGTTTCACCTGGGGCCAGCTCCTGGTGCTCTGCCACAGGTGCAGGCTCTTCAGCATCTAGGCCTTGCCCCAGTTCAGCCAGCCCTGGAGGCGGGGACTCCTGTGCAGGCTGGGATTCCTCTGGTTCATCCTCTGAATCGGAATCCCAGGCCATCACACTGTGGGGGTTCCAAACCAGAGACCTTTTAGATACCCCAAACCTCTGCACCATATAAAATCTGGGCCATTGTTTTAGCTTTATACACAGATAGAGCTGGGTTAACCAGATTTCCACCTTTACAGGCAGCGAATTTCAAAATAGCTTTTACTGATTTAAAGGCTTGCAATTTAATATTGGATAGCTGTCTATTCCAAGATGCTGTTTCTGAATACAGTGGTACCTCGGGTTAAGAACTTAATTCGTTCTGGAGGTCTGTTCTTAACGTGAAACTGTTCTTAACCTGAAGCACCACTTTAGCAAATGGGGCTTCCCGTTGCCGCTGCGCTGCCGCTGCACGATTTCTGTTCTCACCCTGAAGCAAAGTTCTTAACCCGAGGTAATATTTCTGGGTTAGCGGAGTCTGTAACCTGAAGCGTATGTAACCTGAAGCGTATGTAACCCAAGGTACCACTGTAAAGCAATCCCAGATATTTGAGCGTATTTACTGTGAGGAGAACCTGAGCTTACAGGATTAAACAGCTCAGAGTGTGCGTCCTGCCTACTGTGGGGCGGAGAGACTCTGCGTCACTTCCGAAAGTCTCAGTTCTTTTTCTATTCTGCTTTAGTTTTGTATGGAGCAGACGTGCCTTCACGATGTTCCGTACCCTGCTAGATAATGGATAGTTTCTGCTGTAAATAAACTGCCTTTAGCTTTTAGTAACTCTGTGTGAGACTCTGTTTATGCACACTGAAGCACAGAAGACAGAAGCTGATTTCTCTGAATGCTGCCAGACTCTGCTTTTGCTCAGAGCTTTGGAATGCAGGCTGCGATGCTGAGCGCAGTGGAAGCGGGCTGGACGCCAGGCTTCTCTGGACAATAAATCACTTCAGCGTATGTAACCCAAGGTACCACTGTAAATCAATCCCAGATATTTGAGCGTATTTACTTGGTTTATGATGTGATCATCCAGGTGGCAAACATGCTTTTTAGGGCGCTTCCCAAATACAATGACCTGTGTCTTATCGTAGTTTATAGATAAAGCATTCCTCGTGCAATATGAACTTAATTTCACAAGCATTCGTCTCAGGCCCACCTGGGTTCTAGATACAAGTACTAGGTCATCAGCATACATTAATACTGAGAGTTTTTGGTCGAGAATTGTGATGGGGCAAACTGTAGACCCTCCAGTTCTTTAACCATGTCATTAATATAACAATTAAACAGGAAAGGTGCCAAAATGCATCCCTGTTTGACTCCAGTAATGGTCTTAATTCTAGTGGTGAGATGGTCAGCCAGATCCACCTTTACTTGTATTGATGTGTCAGTATATAATGTTTTAATGAGAAATAATAGACGGAGGTCTATATTTGTCTTTTCCAGTTTCTGCCACAATGCATGTATTGGGACCGTATCGAAAGCTGACTTTAGATCGATAAAAGCAACATATAACTTTTGCTTCAAATTATGGATGTATTTACATAGCAGAAAGTTCATCACAAAGCACTAGTCCTCTTTGGAAACCTGCCTGGACTTCAGATATTACCTTATTTGTATCTGCCCATTCTTCTAGTCTCCCAAGAAGGAGCTTGGCATATAGTTTGGAGGCTACATCTAACAAACTAATGGGTCTATAATTGGCAGAGTTTTTCTTATCACTCTTTTTATATATTGGGGCAATTATACTCAGCTTCCACCATTCCGGTATGCGGCCTGAGCTGTTAATGTGTGAAAGCCGTTTTGCAAAAATGGGTGACCAGAAATCAGGTCTTATCTTATAGATCTCCATTGGGATTATGTCTTCTCCTGGAGCTTTATGGGCTAGTTGGCTTACGATTAGCCTCTTGATCTGATTGGGCATGACATCTGGCCATTCTGGCAGTTCTAATAACTGAGTATAGGGAAAATGTGAGGCTGAGTCAGGACGGGGGATGAATAAGTTTTGTTTCGGCTTATTTCACTTAGTTTCGTTTTTTTGGGTGTGCACGCATATTCACCCCAAAAAAAAAAAAAGGAAAATGACGTGAAATAAACCCAAACAAAGCAAAAAAAAGGGGGGGGTTGTGTCAATATGCATAGAAAATAGACGGAAAAGCTTTGTTTAGGCTTATTTTGCTTTGTTTTGTCCTTTTTCGGTGTGCATGCATATGAATAAAAAAAACGCAAAATGAAGTAAAGGAAGCCAAAACAAAGCAAAACATGTGATTTTTGGATCAATATGCATAGAAAGTAGAAAAATAAGCTTTGTTTGCATTTATTTCACTTGCAATTGGGTTGAACCACAGGTACTACAGGTTACACGGAAAGGGGGAGGATGTTAGGATAGTTCCGTTCCACCTTAAAAAGTCAGGCATGATTATTGTGTATCACATGCCTGTTTACTCCCAGCACTGTTCTTGCTGGGAGCTTACGTTTTGTAGATAGCTTTTGTTCCGGCTTTTTTCCTGAACACGGAGGCAACCAGTCATGTTTTTCCTTTGTTCTGATCTATGTTGAATAAAGCTGTAAATATGCTCTCCTGTCTGAATCTTTCGTTGTGGAGACTCTGTTGAAAGGGTGTGCACGGGTCTTGGAATGTCTCTGAATGTCACTTTTTTTTATGCATAGAAAGAAGACAAATAAGCTTTGTTTGGGCTTATTTCACTTCGTTTTGTCCTTTTTGGGTGTGCATGCATATGAATCAAAAAAATGGAAAGCAAAGTAAAAGAAGCCAAAACAAAGCAAAACATATGATTTTTGGGTTAATATGCATAGAAAGAAGACAAATAAGCTTATTTTGGACTTAATTCACTGCGTTGCTTGTTTTTTGGGTGTGCATACATATTCACACAAAAAAGAAAAAGGAAGTGAAATAAACCGGAAAAAAAAGAAAAGCATGTGTGAGACTTCCGGAGGCGGCGCAAACGGCAATGGCGGTCCCCTGCTCTTTGTGAAGGGGAAGCTCCACAGAAACGGGTTGTCCGCTACGGCGAAGCGGAGACCCTTGCTGGAAAACCACAGGCAGCAATAGCCTGTGGCCGTGGGACTCGGCGGGCACCATTAGCACCCCCCGAAATGGCAAAGGGACTCCGTAAGGGGCTCCGGAGCGTGATGGGGTTGGCGCGGTGCTGTGAGTCGATTGCTCCTTCTGTGGGGTGAAGCCGCAAAGCTGCTGTCGGTGAGCGCTGACCTTTTTCCTGGGACTATTCGGCTAAAAAACAACTACCCGTGAGTAGGTGAAGTATAATGAACCGGGGATTAAATACAGCTTAATTTGGCACTGAAGCGGGAGGCGCAACCAGGAAGTCCGTCTCCCGGCTCTGTTTAAAGATTTAAAGCAACGACGCCTAATTTACTTATGCTTTGGAAACTGTGACTTTAAAAGAACTAAATCTGAACATCAAATAGAAGATGCCACCTCAACTAAATTGAGGTGGAAGAGGGAAAACTTGACTTTCACCTCTTCATTTGTGGATTTACAAAAATACTTTGAACTCCCGGCAATCGGGCTGCCAAACTATCAGAACTGTCAGGCTGCTTGAACTGTCATATTGTAACTCGCACTTTTTGGAGACATTGTAACTTTTCTATGACTAACTCTGCAAAAGTTAAAGGACTTGGAAGGTTTTCTGCTACTGTTGTAAACTTTTAAGGGACACTTTGTAATTTGGGAAAGACTTTATAAATTGTGACTTTTTAGGATAAACATAGTGTCCCTCTAGTGGAGTATTGAAGCTGTACAACTACTGGGGGATTTCTCCATCTTTGGACTTGGGGATTTTCCATGGGAAAAACAGACCGTGGGACTGACCTTGGCTCATAGACAGAAGTGGGATGAGTGGGAAGACAAGATCAGCTAAAGCCAAAACACAGCAGCCTAGTATAATTTCACAGCTACGCAGAGCATCTGTTCCCACTGTCCCTGTGGCACAAAAGGAAGATTTAGATCAAACCAGGCCTGAAGGAATGGCCACAGGAGGGGAATTTACCTCAGTGTTAAATAAAATTTTTGAAAAATTGGATGGCGTAAGTAAGCAAGTGACTGAACAATCAACTAAAATTGACCAAAATACAGTCAGTATTAATAATTTGACTCAGCAAGTCAGTTTAAATGCTCAATCTATTGGGAAATTATTGGAAGACACTACATTAAATCGTAAAACGGCTGAGGAGGCCAAACAGAAAGTAGAGGCTGTGCAAGAAGAAATTAAACCTATGCGTAAACAGATTGGTGAACATCAGGCACTTCTGTCTATGATAGAATTAAAAAATAAGGAAAATAACCTCAGAATTAAGTCAGTACCAGAACTTGAAAAGGAGGACTTAATTGAGTATTTGACACAGGAATTTGCAGAATTTTGGTCTCTGGAAGAGGATAAAGACTTTAAGATTGTAAGTGCATTCAGACTTGGAAAGGGAGGGAGGAAGATCAAGTCGAGAGACTGTCTGGTCTCCCTCAGAACGAAGGAAGAAAGAGATAAGATACTGAGTGCGCACTTTCAGAAGACCTTAGAGATCAAAGATTCAAGAGTGGAAATTTACAAGGACATCCCGAAACACTTACTTGAACTCAGATCTAACTACGGAGATTTAGTGACATTATTGAGAAGTAACAGAATCGTCTTTAGATGGGAGTTCCCCCAGGGGCTATCCTTTACCTTTAAAGGGAAAAAGGTTAAAATTAAATCTGCTGAAGACAAGGAAAAATTTTTGAGTGACTACGGAGAAGACCTTCAGAAAGGGACCGAGGAAGAATTAAGAGCCTTAAGATCTGGACCATTAAGTTCTGCACTTACACCCTTGGGACTTGACGAGCCTGGGAAAGCGATACCACCGTCAAAGGAGGAAGAACTTTTGGGAGCAGTAGGAGGAAAATAGAACTACTTCAACATGTCCCTGCAACTATTAAGTTGGAACATTCATGGTTTGAACTCCCCTGAGAAGAGGAGGAAAATTTTTCATTTATTAAAAAAGGAGCAATTGGACTTAATTTGTCTACAGGAAACACATGTGATTAGGCTCCACAGGAAAGTTTTAATTAACAAAGGACTAGGCTAAGAATTTATTTCATCGGATAAAGTAAAGAAGAGAGGAGTTGTTATTTATGCAAAAGAAAGCCTATCACCAAAACTTCTTTTTAAAGATGAGCAAGGAAGAATTTTGGCAATTGAAATTCAAACCCAAGGAGAAAAATTTTTGATTTTAGGAATTTACGCACCAAATGAGGGGAAATCGGAATTTTACAAGAAGTTGCATGAGACAATGTTGGACTATATGGACTACAATAACATCATTATGATGGGAGATATGAACGGAGTGGTATCTACGAACATGGATAAAGCACAAAAACAGATTGTAACAAAAGAGGGCAGATTACTGAAAACTTTTTTTGAACTGACTGACAATATGGACTTGATTGGCATTTGGAGAACTAAAAATCCCCTAGGTAGAGAAGGGACGTTCTTCTCTGAAGCCAAAATGACATGGACTAGAATTGACCAAATATAGATAACTAGAGGACTGGCACCTAAGACAAGAAAGGTGGAAATCTGCCCAAAAACTTGCTCCGACCATAATGCTGTAAAGATGGAAATGAAACTAACACCTATCGGTTCCTTCAGATGGAAGATGAATGACACCTTATTAAGAGATCAAGAGATTGTCAAGAAGGCCCAAAAGACCTTGAGAGACTATTTTGAAGTAAATTTGAAAACCACGGTTGAAAAAAGAGTAATCTGGGACGCAAGCAAAGCGGTCATGAGAGGGTTCTTGATACAACAGAATGCAATAAAAAAGAGATCTCAAAATGAGAAAAAAGACAAAATTTTGGAGAAAATAAAAGAAGGAGAGAAGAAACTAAGATCGAAACCAAAGTCACAAGAGATTCTGAGAGAAATTAAGTTATATCAAGTACAATATATGAAACTGATAAATCAGGAAGTAGAGTGGAAAATTAAAGAAATGAGACAAAAGACTTTTGAGTCAGCTAATAAATGTGGAAAATTATTAGCGTGGCAGTTGAAAAAAAGACAGAAGTTAAATACGATTACAAATCTTGAGATTGAAGGGAAAAATATTCAGAATACGGTGGAGATTAGAAAGTGCTTCCAGAGATACTTTAAACAACTTTATACTCAAGGGCCACAGAAAGAGACTGATATAGACCAATTTTTAAGAACTAATGGATTACAAAAAATATCTCAAGAAAATAAGATAATGTTGAACTATAAAATTACAGAACAGGAGATTGAAGGTGCCATGCAGAATATGCAACTGGGCAAGTCTCCAGAGCCGGACGGGCTAACCTCCAAGTACTATAGGACTTTGAAAGACTATTTAATTCAACCACTAAAGGAGGTCTGTAATGAAATTATGGAGGGGAAGAAGGCGCCGGAGTCGTGGAAAGAAGCTTTCATCACACTTATACCGAAAACAGAATCTGAAAAGACACAACTTAAGAACTACCGTCCCATCTCCCTTTTAAATGTGGATTACAAAATATTTGCAGATATTTTAGCCAACAGATTAAAAAGCGTGTTAACTGAAGTGATACATAAGGATCAGGCAGGCTTTCTACCAGGCAGACATTTGTCTGACAATACAAGGAACATAATTGATATTTTGGAGCTGCTGCAAATGAATATTAATACAAAAGCAGTATTAATTTTTATTGATGCGGAGAAGGCCTTTGATAATATTTCTTGGAACTTTATGAAGAAAAATCTTAAGGGAATGGGAGTGGGACAGGGGTTTGAAAATGGTATAGATGCAATCTATTCAGAACAAAAAGCAAAACTGATAGTGAACAATGTGGTGACAGAATAATTTAAGATAGAAAAAGGAACACGTCAGGCCTGCCCTATCTCTCCATCACTATTTATTTCGGTCCTGGAGGTGCTGTTGAACATGATTAGAAGGGATCGGTTGATTAAAGGAATTCAGGTCGGAGCCAAACAATATAAATTGAAGGCCTTTGCAGATGACCTGGTTTTGACATTACAGGAGCCAGAATCTAGTACGAAAAGGGTTTTAGAATTGATTCAAGAATTTGGTCATGTGGCAGGATTTAAATTAAACAAGCTAAAGACTAAGGTTTTAGAGAAAAACTTAACATCAATGGAAAAAGAAGGGTTTCAGAATGAGACAGGTTTAATTGTGGTTAAGAAAGTGAAATACCTAGGGATTAATATGACTGCAAAAAACCTGAATTTATTTAAAGATAACTATGAGAAATGTTGGTCAGAAGTTAAAAAAGATTTAGAAATTTGGTCAAAATTGAAGCTTTCCTTGTTGGGTCGAATTGCAGCTATAAAGATGAATGTATTGCCAAAAATGTTATTTTTGTTTCAAACTTTGCAGATTGTGGACAAGATGGATTGTTTCAAGAAGTGGCAGAGAGACATTTCTAAATTTGTCTGGCAGGGCAAAAAGCCCAGAATAAAATTTAAAATATTAACTGATGCAAAGGAAAGAGGTGGGTTTGCCCTGCCAGACATTAAGCTTTACTATGAATCAGCAGCATTCTGCTGGTTGAAAGATTGGCTGCTTCCTGAGAACACTGACATTTTGGATTTAGAAGGTTTCAATAACGCTTTTGGGTGGCATGCATATCTATGGTACGACAAGGTTAAAGCCCATAGAGCATTCAAAAATCATATTGTCAGGAAAGCAGTGTTTAATGTCTGGACAAGATACAAAGACTTACTGGAAAGCAAGACCCCAAGGTGGTTGTCACCTTTGGAAGCTAAGGCTCTGAAAAGACTCAATATGGAGGCCAAGTGGCCGAAATATTGGGAGATATTAGAACAAGAAGGAGATATATTGAAATTGCAGAGTTTTGAGAAATTAAAAGATAAAGTGTGAGATTGGTTGCATTATTATCAAATTAGAGAGGCCTATAAATTGGATTAAAAAATAGGCTTCCAGGTGGAAAAATCAAAATTGGAAACAGAACTGTTAGAACCGAAAACTAAGATACTGTCAAGAATGTATAACTTGCTGTTAAAATGGAATACACAGGATGAAACGGTCAAATCAGCTATGATTAAATGGGCGCAGGACATTGGTCATAACATTATGTTTGCTGACTGGGAACAGTTGTGGACCACCGGTATGAAATTTACGGCATGTAATGCCCTAAGAGAGAATATTATGAAAATGATTTATAGGTGGTACATGACCCCGGTCAAGCTTGCAAAAATTTATCATTTGCCTGATAATAAATGTTGGAAATGTAAAGAAACTGAGGGAACATTCTTTCACCTTTGGTGGACGTGCCCAAAGGTTAAGGCTTTCTGGGAAATGATCTATAATGAACTGAAAAAGGTATTTAAATATACCTTCCCTAAGAAACCAGAGGCCTTTCTCTTGGGCATTGTCGGCCAACTGGTGTCAAAGAAAGACAGAACATTCTTTATGTATGCAACAACTGCAGCAAGAATACTCATTGCAAAATATTGGAAGACACAAGATTTGCCCACCCTGGAAGAATGGCAGATGCAAGTGATAGACTACATGGAGATGGCAGAAATGACTGGCAGAATCCGAGACCTGGGAGAAGAGTCGGTGGAAGAGGACTGGAAGAAGTTTAAAGACTATTTGTACAAATATTGTAAAATGTTTGAATGTTAAAAAGATGTTGGATATAAAGACATTAGGCCTCTGGCATTAGTGACATAGTCAAAAGGAGTATGCAAAAAAGTGTGAAAAAGAAAGGGGGAAAAGACCAGAGTAATGCTATGTCAAATGTATATTAAGTGGTATAAGGGACTAAGTTATAAAGATTAGGTAAAAAATGATGTGGAAAGAGAAGAAAAACTGGAGACATAATAGGTTGAAACATATAATTATAAACGAGGTTTGAAAGAGGGTCAGAATTTGCTGAACTTGATTGTGTAAAGGGGAACACAAAAAAGGGAGATGTGAGGAAGTCAAGAAAGAGGGTTATAGAACTATGAAGTTAAAAATTGGATTTCTTCTTTGTTTCTTTTAAATGTTTTTATTGTGTGTTTTTTTCTTTTTCTTTTTTGATATATCTGTTTTTGTTGTATGTCTGTCTTACTTATGTTTTTGTTTTGTAAAATCTCAATAAATATCTATTAAAAAAAAAGAAATTTCTTTTTAAAGATGAGCAAGGAAGAATTTTGGCAATTGAAATTCAAACTCAAGGAGAAAAATTTTTGATCCTAGGAATCTACGCGCCAAATGAGGGGAAATCGGAATTTTACAAGAAGTTGCATGAGACAATGTTGGACTATATGGATTATAATAATATCATTATGATGGGAGACATGAATGGAGTGGTATCTACGAACATGGATAAAGCACAAAAACAGATTGTAACAAAAGAGGGCAGACTACCGAAAACTTTTTTTGAGCTGACTGACAATATGGATTTGATTGATATTTGGAGAACTAAAAATCCCCTAGGTAGAGAAGGGACTTTTTTTCTGAAGCCAAAATGACATGGACTAGAATTGACCAAATATGGATAACTAGAGGACTGGCACCTAAGATAAAAAAGGTGGAAATCTGCCCAAAAACCTGCTCTGACCATAATGCTGTAAAGATGGAAATGAAACTGACGCCGATCGGTTCCTTCAGATGGAAGATGAATGACACCTTATTAAGAGATCAAGAGATTGTCAAGAAGGCCCAAAAGACCATGAGAGACTATTTTGAAGTAAATTTGAAAACTACGGTTGAAAAAAGAGTAATCTGGGACGCAAGCAAAGCGGTCATGAGAGGATTCTTGATACAAAAGAATGCAATAAAAAAGAGATCTCAAAATGAGAAAAAAAGATAAAATTTTGGAGAAAATAAAAGAAGGAGAGAAGAAATTAAGATCGAAACCAAAGTCACAAGAGATTCTGAGAGAAATTAAGTTATATCAAGTACAATATATGAAATTGATAAATCAGGAAGTAGAGTGGAAAATTAAACAAATGAGACAAAAGACTTTCGAGTCAGCCAATAAATGTGGAAAATTATTAGCATGGCAGTTGAAAAAAAGACAGAAGCTAAAATAGGATTACAAATCTTGAGATTGAAGGGAAAAATATTCAGAATCCGGTGGAGATTAGAAAGTGTTTCCAGAGATATTTCAAACAACTCTATACTCAAGGGCCACAGAAAGAGACTGATATAGACCAATTTTTAAGAACTAATGGATTACAAAAAATATCTCAAGAAAATAAGATAATGCTGAACTATAAAATTACAGAACAGGAGATTGAAGGTGCCATTCAGAACATGCAATTGGGCAAATCTCCAGGGCCGGACAGGCTAACCTCCAAGTACTATAGGACTATGAAAGACTATTTAATTCAACCACTAAAGGAGGTTTGTAATGAAATTATGGAGGGGAAGAAGGCGCCGGAGACGTGGAAAGAAGCTTTCATCACACTTATACCGAAAACAGAAACTGAAAAGACACAACTTAAGAACTACCGTCCCATCTCCCTTTTAAATGTGGATTACAAAATATTTGCAGATATTTTAGCCAACAGATTAAAAAGCGTGTTAACTGAAGTGATACATAAGGATCAGGCAGGCTTTCTACCAGGCAGACATTTGTCTGACAATACAAGGAACATAATTGATATTTTGGAGTTGCTGCAAACGAATATTAATACAAAAGCAGTTTTAATCTTCATTGATGCGGAGAAGGCCTTTGATAATATTTCCTGGAATTTTATGAAGAAAAAACTTAAGGGAATGGGAGTGGGACAGGGGTTTGAAAATGGTATAGATGCAATCTCTTCAGAACAAAAAGCAAAATTGATTGTAAATAATGTGGTGACTGAAGAATTTAAGATAGAAAAAGGAACACGCCAGGGCTGCCCTATCTCTCCATTATTATTCATTTCGGTCCTGGAGGTGCTGTTGAACATGATTAGAAGGGATCGGTTGATTAAAGGAATTCAGGTCGGAGCTAAACAATATAAATTGAAGGCCTTTGCAGATGACCTGGTTTTGACACTACAGGAGCCAGAATCTAGTACGAAAAGGGTTTTAGAATTGATTCAAGAGTTTGGTCATGTGGCAGGATTTAAATTAAACAAGCTAAAGACTAAGGTTTTAGAGAAAAATTTAACATCAATGGAAAAAGAAGGGTTTCAGAATGAGACAGGTTTAACTGTGGTTAAGAAAGTGAAATACTTAGGGATTAATATGACTGCAAAAAACTTGAATTTATTTAAAGATAACTATGAGAAATGTTGGTCAGAAGTTAAAAAAGATTTAGAAATTTGGTCAAAATTGAAGCTTTGCTTGTTGGGTCGAATCGCAGTTATAAAGATGAATGTATTGCCAAAAATGTTATTTTTGTTTCAGACCTTGCAGATTGTGGACAAGATGGATTGTTTCAAGAGGTGGCAGAGAGACATCTCTAAATTTGTCTGGCAGGGCAAAAAGCCCAGAATAAAATTTAAAATATTAACCGATGTGAAGGAAAGAGGGGGGTTTGCCCTGCCAGACTTTAGATTGTACTATGAATCAGCGGGTTTCTGCTGGTTGAAGGATTGGCTGCATCTTGAGAATACTGACATTTTGGATTTGGAAGGTTTCAACAATGCTTTTGGATGGCATGCATATTTGTGGTACGACAAGGTTAAAGCACACAAAGCCTTTAAGCATCATATTGTCAGGAAAGCATTATTTAATGTCTGGATAAGGTATATAGATTTACTGGAAAGTAAGACCCCAAGGTGGTTGTCACATATGGAGGCAAAGGCTCTGAAAAGACTCAATATGGAGGCCAAATGGCCGAAATATTGGGAGATATTAGAACATGAAGGAGATAAATTGAAATTGCAGAGTTTTGAGAAATTAAACGACAAAGTGCGAGATTGGCTTCATTATTATCATATAAGAATGGCCTATAATGCGGACAGAAAATTGGGCTTCCAGGTGGAAAAATCGAAATTGGAAATAGAATTGTTAGAACCTAAAACTAAGAATTTGTCAAGAATGTATAACTTGCTGTTGAAATGGAATACTCAGGATGAAACAGTTAAATCAGCTATGATTAAATGGGCACAGGACATTGGTCATAACATTATGTTTGCTGACTGGGAAAAGTTGTGGACCACCGATAAGAAGTTTACGGCATGTAATTCCTTAAGAGAGAATATTATGAAAATGATTTATAGGTGGTACATGACCCCAGTCAAGCTTGCAAAAATTTATCACCTGCCTGATAACAAGTGTTGGAAATGTAAAGAAACTGAGGGTACATTTTATCATCTTTGGTGGACGTGCCCGAAGATTAAGGCTTTCTGGGAGATGATATATAATGAACTGAAAAAGGTATTTAAATATACCTTCCCTAAGAAACCAGAGGCCTTTCTCTTGGGCATAGTCGGCCAATTGGTGTTAAAGAAAGATAGAACGTTTTTTATGTATGCGACAACAGCAGCAAGAATACTCATTGCAAAGTACTAGAAGACACAAGATTTGCCCACCTTGGATGAATGGCAGATGCAAGTAATAGACTATATGGAATTGGCAGAAATGACTGGCAGAATCCGAGACCTGGGAGAAGAAGCGGTGGAAGAGGACTGGAAGAAGTTCAAGAATTATCTGCAGAAACATTGTAAAGTGTATGAATGCTAAAATGATGTTGGATATGAAATAATATGGCACCAGTGGTACAGTGTTAAAAAATATGCAAAAAAAGTAATAGAAAAAGGGTGAAAAAAATAAGGTTATATTATGTCAAAGTAAATAATATGATAAAGGTGTTCAATTATAAGGAGGAAAGATTGGAGACATAATAGAAGTAATTATAATAATTAGAAATGAGTTTTGAAGAAGGGTAAGGATTTGCTGTATCCGATTGGACAAAGAGGAACACAAAAAAGGGAGGTGTGAGGAGGTCAAGAAAGAAGGTTCTGTAAACATGAGTCTGAAAATTGGATTTTTTGTTTTTATTTAGTGTACTGTTTTTGGTGTATGTTTTTTTTTTGTATTTGGAAAAACAAATAAATATATTTTTTTAAAAAAATAAATAAATAAGAAAGAAAGAAAAGAAAAGCATGTGTTTTGAGGGTGAATATGCATAGAAAGAAGACGAATAAGCTTTTTTTAGGCTTACTTCACTTCGTTTCATGTTTGTTCGGTGTGCATGGATATTCACCCCAAAACTGCAAAACTAAGTGATGTAAGCCAAAACAAAGCAAAACATGTGTTTTTTGTGTCAGTATGCATAGAAAGAAGAGGGGGGAAACGATTGTTTGGCTTATTTCACTTCCTTTTGTGTTTTTTTGGGTGGGCATGGATATTCATAAAAAAACGCAAAAGGAAATAAAAAAAACCAAAAGAAAGCAAAACATGTGATTTTGTGGTTAATATGCATAGAAAGAAGATGAATAAGCTTATTTTGGGCTTATTTCACTGCGTTGCTTGTTTTTCGGTGTGCATACATATTCGCAGAAAAAAGGCAAAAGGAAGTGAAATAAACTGAAAAAAAGAATAGCATGTGTTTTGGGGGTGAAAATGCACAGACAGAATACGAAAAAGCTTTGTTTGGGCTTAATTCACTTTGTTTCGCATTTTTTGGGTGTGCATGCATATTCGCCCAAAAAATACAAAACAAAGTGAAGTAAGCCCAAACAAAGCAAATACACATTTCTTTGTGTGTCAATATGCATAGAAAGATGACGAAAAAGCATTGTTTGGGCATATTTCACTTCATTTTGTGTTTTTTTGGGTGTGCACGCATATTCACCATAAAAATGCAAAACGAATTGAAAGAAGCCCAAACAAAGCAAAAAAACGTGTTTTTTGGGTCTATATGCATAGAAAGAAGACAAATAAGCTTTGTTTGGGCATATTTCACTTCGTTTCATGTTTTTTGTGGTGTGCATGCATATTCACCTAAAAAAAACGGAAAAGAAAGTGATATAAGCCCAAACAAAGCAAAACACATGTTGTTTGGATAAATATGCATAGAAATAAGACAAATAAGCTTTGTTTGGGCTTATAGCAATTATTTTTGTGTTTTTCGGGTATGCATGCATATTCTTTTAGTTTCTGTTTCTCACTGAGCAGCTGTGTGGAGTCACAGGACTTTGTTTACATTCCTGGGATTCCATACTATTTGTGCTGGTCCCAGGGGGAGGTTACCGCAAGGCATGGTCAGAGACCGGTCCTGGGTTGAGGGTCTGGAGACTGTCCACCAAGGGTGAAGTGGGGTCCAAAGCGAGGAGCCGGGCAAGGTCGGGAACTCTGGAAGAACAGGTCTGGGTGCTGGCAGAAACAGGTTTCCAACGACGTTGCTCCCGCAACCTGGGACCAGGCTGACTGGCCTTTATCTTCTCTGAGGCCAGGGGCGGTCCCGGCCCACAGGTGACCCGCATCTCCTGGCCTTAAGGCGAGCACTCCTCCTGAGAGAACCCAGTTCCCTCCGCCTCTCTGCCCTGAGCCTCTGCAGCTCAGGAGAGGCTGGAGGGTTACTGGACCCAGGGGGAGGCTCACCTTCCCCTGACAGGGCTGGCAGAGGCGCACCTGTAGGCAATGGGTCCTCAATCACCTCCGGAGCCAGAATGGATTCATCTGGTGTCTGCTCCTGAGGATCCAGCACAGGTGCAGGCGTTTCAGATTCAAGGCCCTGCCCTGGAGGCGGGGACTCCTGTGCAGGCTGCGATTCTTCTGGTTCAGCCTCTGAATCAGATTCCCAGGCCATCACACTATTGGAGTCTCATGGGAAAGGAGACGGGATGTGACGTTAGTGGTTTCCTGTTTCCTTTGTTCCTTTGTTCAGTTGCTCTCTGCTTCCATAGAGAGAGGATGTCTTTTCTGTTCTGCGTAGTTTAGAAATAAAACTCTTTACAATGTAGCCCAAACCTCTCGTCTCTTCTGCATGCTGCTGGGAACTCTGCTGATTGAAGAATGTGCCTTGGAGCCATATCAAAGTCTCGAGGTCGTTAATTAATCGTTGGAGGCAATTTCAAAGGCTCAGCTGGAAAATGGAGTTTTCTAAAGCTTGGCCGAGCGTAGATGCCAACATATTCATCCAAATGATGTAAAACGAAGTGAAGTAAGCCCAAGCAAAGCAAATCACCTGTTCTTTGTGTCAACATGTATAGAAAGAAGACAAATAAGCTTTGTTTAAACAACAAATTGAACTAAGCCAAAACAAAGCAAAACACGTGTTGTTTGGGTGAATATGCATAGAAAGAAGAGCAAAACCAAAGTATTAGAGAAAAATCAGGACAACGATGAATGCTAATTATTACAAGAAAAGACGGGCTTAGATAACTGAGAAACTATGGAACGAAATTAAGAGAGATCTAGAGATATGGTCAAATTTAAAATTGTCATTAATGGGCCAGATTTCGGTGGTCAAGATGAATGTATTGCCAACGATGATATTTTTGTTTCAAGCCCTCCCAATTATAGACAATGTGAAATGTTTTAAAGAATGGCAGAAAGCTTTATCTAGATTTATCTGGCAGGGGGGGAAACCCAGAATAAAAACAAATTACTAACGGACTCAAAAGAAAGAGGGGGATTTTCCCTGCCAGATTTGAAGATCTATTTTGGAGCAGCAGCACTTTGCTGCATTAAGAAATGGATACAACTAGAGGATACCAATGTCTTAGATTTGGAGGGATTTGATAATGGGTTTGGATTGCATGCATATTTATGATATGATAAAGTAAAGGCCCATAATGACTTTAAAAACCATGTAATTAGGAAATCTTTGTATAATGTGTGGATAAAATATAAAGATCTCTTAGAAAGAAAGACACCCAGATGGTTCTCTCCAATGGAGGCAAAGGCCCAGAAAAAGTTAAATATGGAAACCAAGTGGTTGAGATAGTCAGATTTCCTACTGGAAGATAAAGAAGGGTATAAATTAAAACCATTTTATCAATTTAAAGACAATATAAATTGGTTACATTATCACCAGATCAATGAATTGTATAAATTAGATAAGAAAAATCTAAGTTGGAAACGGAGTTGTTGGACTCTAAAGTTAAAAATTTGTCTAAAATGTGTAATTTACTGTTGGAATGGCATACAAAGGATGAACAAGTTAACTCTGTGATAGACTGGGCAAGAGATGTGGGACACGACATAATGTTTGAAGACTGGGAAAGATTGTGGAAGAAAGGGGTCAAATTCACTGCATATACATTGTTAAAGGAAAATATAATGAATATGATGTATAGATGGTATTTGAACCCTGTAAAATTAGCAAAGATTTACCACAACTGTGATAATTTATGTTGGAAATGTAAAGAAAAAGAGGGTACTTTTTATCATATGTGGTGGACCTGCCCCAAGGTGAAAGACTTCTGGGAGATTTATAATGAATTGATTTTTTTTTTTTTTTTGGAAATATACTGTCAGGGAACTGCCATCGGAAAGGCAGGTGGTGGAGGGGCTCTCGGAAGCTAGGAGAGACTCAGCAGCGGAGGAAGGTACCAGCAGGGGGAGAGAGGGAGATCAGAGAGAAAGTGAGTCGAAGGGATGGCTCAGGGAGTCTTCCAGCGAGAACAGTGGAGAAGTCTCAGGACCTCCTATAGGTACACCCACTCCTCGCCGGAAACTGTCGCGCAGAGAATCCAGAAGACGCGTTTCCGTCAAGGAAACTTTTATGCTGGAGTAGATTCCGTAAACGCCCACTGTCGGATTCTGCCAGCGATTAAGGGAGTCATGTTTAAGGGCTCCACTAAGGACAGAGTTTGAGAACCATGCCCAAACTCTGAGGGACTAAGCTTTTACGCACAAGCAGCTCATCATCCCATCACAGCAATCCGACAGTCCCTGAAAGCCGCTTGTGCAAGGAGAGGCATCATGAGCAACCCAACCGGAGCCGGAGACGCAGGAGGAGCTGGAGCGGGTCCAAGCCTGGAAGAAAGGTACAGGGTGTTGGAACTCCAGCTAGTGCTGCAAACGGCGAGGCTCGAAGAGAGGCGGGCTCAGGATGCAGACAAGGGAAAAACCACCCCACTCGCAAGGAAGGTGCCAGGGTTGGTGCAAAAGTTTGGGGGTGATCCCAGAAATTATCAAGCCTTTAGGACAGAGATGCAATACGCCCTCAATCTGCAGTTTGATGACTTTCCCGATGAGGAATCGAGAGTGGCGTTTGTCATTGGGCATCTCGAAGGGGGGGGGGGGGCGAAAGACTGGGTGAGTCCCTGATGGCAGCGAACAATGATGCTCTAAAAGACTCGAGAAAGTTTTTTCGCGCCATGGACCTGATGTTTTCCAGCGAGATTGAGCAAGGGGTGGTGCGCAGACAGTTGATGGCGTATAAACAGGGGAACCGATCCGTCCGAGAGTACTGGACAGAGTTTACCATGCTCATCCATAAATTGGGGTGGGACCTGTCTGCGGACCCCATTCAAATGCTGTTCGAAGAAGGGCTGTCCTCGGCGGTGAAAGACGAACTTTCCCGCGCGCCCAGGGCGGAGTCTATGGACCAGCTGACCAAATCCACGCTTGCCATTGGAGCGCACCAGGAGGCGAGAGCCTTGGAAAAGTGGAAAGGGAAAGGGGAACGTTGGAGTGAGTTCCGCATTCCAGAGATGCCAGAGCAGCATTCCCCGCCAGTAGAGCCAATGGAGATTGGAGCAGCGCGCGCGCGCGGAGCTTCAAACACCAACGAAGGGCGGAAGAAGGAGGGAAAGAGCGCCAAGAAATGTTTCCTCTGCCAACAGCCAGGTCACTTTGCCAGAGTCTGCCCTCAAAGGAAGGGATGGCAAGGAATGGCGGGAGCTGTTGGGGGTGAAGAGGAGGGGGTTAAGGAGCAGGTAAAAGCCAATGCCTGGTTGCCAGCATCGGGGCACAGCAGCCAGGCCAAAGATCAGTGAATGTGCCCAAACCTGAACCCCCAAGACCAGCGCTTGTCGTAGAGGTGGTGCTAGAGCTACCAAACGGACATCCGCTAAAGATAAAGGCGCTATTGGACTCAGGCAGCTCCTGCAATTTCATGAGCAAGGAGTTTGCAGCTGAACACCAGATACAGACTATCCCCTTGAGTAACCCTTTGCAGGTGACAACGATTGATGGGAGGGAACTGTTGGGTGGAGAAGTTAACCAACAAACTGTCCCCATGATAATGAAGGTGGGAAAACACACGGAAATAATAGCGTTCAATG
The DNA here is from genome assembly GCF_964252035.2 of Podarcis erhardii. Lineage (NCBI taxonomy): Eukaryota > Metazoa > Chordata > Lepidosauria > Squamata > Lacertidae > Podarcis > Podarcis erhardii. The sequence continues at coordinate 19,787,931 of NC_138506.1, read as the reverse complement.
TGGCCACCCTGGGAGGAGCGCCCATCATATTGGGAATGAGCTGGCTAGCGCTGCACGATCCGCTAGTGGGTTGGCACCAGCGGGTAGTTTCCTTTGGGTCAGCACATTGCCTAGCACACTGCAAGGAGGGGGAGGCTCAGGGAGGAGCCCAGGCCACTCTAGCAGGGATGGAAGTAACAGATAAGGGGAAGGTACCACGACAATACGCCAATCTGGGTAACGTCTTCAGCGAAAGAGAAGCAGATAAACTGCCCCCGCATAGACCCTTTGACTGTCAAATTAACCTACTCCCAGGAGCCCAGCTGCCAGTGGGCAAGCTGTATGCCATGTCTGACAGGGAGATGCAGGAGTTAAGGGAGTTCATTGACAAGAACCTCAAACGAGGTTTCATCAGGGAGTCACGAGCGGTGGGGGGTAGTCCAGTGTTCTTCGTGGACAAAAATGACACGAATAAACCCAGATTGGTCGTGGATTACCGGGCCGTAAATGCAGTGTCAGAACCAGTGACTTTCCCCATGCCCAGAATCGATGACATTTTAACCCGAGTGAGGAAGGGGAAAATTTTCACCAAACTGGACCTGAGGGGGGCTTATAACCTGATACGAATGAGAAAGGGAGACGAATGGAAAACTACCATGTTCACCCCCTTGGGGGCCTTGAGTACCTCGTTATGCCCTTCGGTCTACAGGTGGGCTCAGCCTGTTTTCAATCATTTATGAATCACGTCCTGGGACCTTTACTTTACAAAAACTGTGTGGCATTCTTAGATGACGTATTGGTGTACTCAGAGAATGAGGAGCAGCATGTGCGGGACGTAAGAGAGGTACTGAGCAGACTGCAAGCAAACCAGCTGTGGGTGAAACTGGAGAAGTGTCAGTTTCATACCAGAGAGGTGGAATTCCTGGGGTATCGTTTGTCAGACAAGGGATTAGCCATGGATCCCAGCAAGGTTCAAGCGGTACTGGAATGGAAGACACCTAAAACAAAGAAGGACGTGCAAAGGTTCCTGGGGTTTGGAAACTTCTACCGGAAGTTCATCAAGAACTTCGCCCACTTAACGGCGCCCATCACAGATTGTCTCAGCAGCAAGAATAAATTTGTCTGGACGGAAGAGGCGCAGCGAGCATTCGAAAGGTTAAAGAAGGCGTTCGCATCAGAAGAACAACTTTTGCACGTGGATCTGCGGCAACCGATGAGAGTAGAGACCGACGCATCAGACCGAGCGGTGGGGGCGGTGCTTCTTCAGCCGGGAAAGGATACGTCGGAATGGAGACCGTGTGCCTTCTTCTCGCGGAAATTGAACAAATCCGAGAGGAACTACACCGTGTACGACCGAGAACTACTCGCCATTCATGAAGCGTTCCGGAGATGGCGACACTTGCTGATTGGAGCGCAGCACAAGGTCCAAGTGCGCACTGACCACAAAAACCTAGAATACTGGAGAACTGCCCGAGTACTGAACCAGAGACAAGTGAGATGGGCCCAGGAGTTCTCCAAATTCCATTTTGAAATTTGTTACGTGCCAGGGAAGGAGAATGTCAGAGCGGACGCTCTCTCTCGAAAACCAGAGTATTTAGAGGGAGAGGGAGCGCCAGAGGAGAGACATATCATCCCCGAGGACCACTGGGTGTGTGGGGCAGCATTGGTGGGGCCGAGAGAACTGGTAGAGGGAACCGAGAACGATGAATACGCCCAAGAGAAGCTCAGAGGACTCCGGGGAGCTGGAGAGAACACAGGGGGGTTTGAGGAAAGGAACGGAACGTTGTATTACAAGGGGGCACTGTACATACCCGAAGGAGAATTGAGGGGCCGGGTACTCAAACAATTGCACGACAGCCCCACAGCGGGGCACTTCGGGCAACACAAGACCATGTGGTTGGTTACCAGGGAGTTTTGGTGGCCCAAGGTGAGGGAAGACGTACGGGAATATGTAAGGGGGTGCGACCGATGCCAGCGAGCAAAAGGGGAGAGGTTGGCACCAGCGGGGCTACTGGAACCCTTACCCACACCAGAAAGGCCATGGGAGGCAGTATCCATAGATTTTATGACTGATCTGCCAAAATCCAAAGGGAAAACAGCTGTCATGGTGGTGGTAGACCTATTAACTAAGATGTGCCATTTTATAGCCTGTTCGCATGCAGTCACAGCGGAAGAAACCGCCAAGTTGTTTGTAAAACATATTTTTAGGTTGCATGGCGCCCCCTTGAGGGTGGTCTCAGACCGAGGGAAACAATTTACTTCCAGGTTCTGGAGGAAGCTTATGAGCTTACTGCACGTAGAGGTCAATTTTTCGACTGCCCGACACCCAGAAACAAATGGGCAGGCGGAAAGGGCAAACGGTATTTTACAACAATACCTGAGGTGTTATGTTAATGACAGAGAAAATGATTGGGTAGATAAGTTGGCCCTGGCAGAATTTGCCTACAACAACGCGGAGAATGTGTCCACAGGGATGAGTCCCTTCCTGGCTAATTATGGGTGTCATCCCAGGGCATTTCCAGGAGAAGGAGGGGAAAGATGGAGTGTCCCGGCAGCGGAACACTTTGTTGAAGAGATGGAAGCGATCCACCGGCAACTCCAACTTAACTTAGAGAGGGCCAAGGAAGAATACAAGAAGCAAGCAGACAGAAGCAGACGGGAAGGTGAAACCATAAGGGTGGGGGACCGGGTGTGGCTATCCACCCAAGGACTGCCGTTCAAGGGAGGGTGTAAGAAATTGAGACCCAAACGGCTGGGACCCTTTGAGGTCATACAACATGTCAACCCGGTGGCATTCAAACTCAGGTTACCCAACCACATGAAACTGCACCCAGTATTTCACAGGTCCTTACTGTCGCCGTACCGAGCGGGGCGGGAGTGGGGGGGACGTGAGAGGGAGGTTACTCAAACACCAGTCATAGAAGAAAGGGAACGCAACATGCATGTGGCAGAAATCATTGATTCCAGGTGGAAAGGGAATCAGGTGGAGTACTTGGTAGAATGGGAAGGGGAACCGGAGTCAGAAAACACATGAGTACCGGCAGAGGAGGTCAATGACGAGGTTTTAATAGAAACGTTTCATCAACGGTTCCCAAGGAAACCTCAGCCCGTGGCACGGTTCGGGAGGGAACACTTCGGCACCACCGATGAGGAAGAGGAGTTTGAAGGGTTCCCAGAATCAGGGCTGGAAGAGGGAATAGACTCCGATGAGGAGGAGGACTCAGGGAGAAGAGGCGGGAGTCAGTGGAGAGAAGTGTTTGAATCCTCTGACGATGAGGGGTGTTCTTTCCGGGGTTTTCCATCCTCACCGCCAGTAGAGGAGGGGGCGGGAGGGGGTGAAGGGGGCCCTGGAGGGGAGGTGGATGTCAGGGAACTGCCATCGGAAAGGCAGGTGGTGGAGGGGCTCTCGGAAGCTAGGAGAGACTCAGCAGCGGAGGAAGGTACCAGCAGGGGGAGAGAGGGAGATCAGAGAGAAAGTGAGTCGAAGGGATGGCTCAGGGAGTCTTCCAGCGAGAACAGTGGAGAAGTCTCAGGACCTCCTATAGGTACACCCACTCCTCGCCGGAAACTGTCGCGCAGAGAATCCAGAAGACGTGTTTCCGTCAAGGAGCTTTTATGCTGGAGTAGATTCCGTAAACGCCCACTGTCGGATTCTGCCAGCGATTAAGGGAGTCATGTTTAAGGGCTCCGCTAAGGACAGAGTTTGAGAACCATGCCCAAACTCTGAGGGACTAAGCTTTTACGCACAAGCAGCTCATCATCCCATCACATATACATTTATAAAGAAACCAGAGGCCTTTCTTCTTGGAATAATAGGTTTGGAATTGCCCAAGAAGGATGTTAAATTATTTTTGTATGCCACAACTGCTGCTCGACTTTTATTAGCTAAGAATTGGAAAACACAAGAAGTCCCATCAGTGGAAGAATGGCAGATGAAGATGATGGATTTTTTGGAGCTAGCCGACCTGACTGGATGAGTCCGCAACCAGAAGGAGGAGGGTTACCAGGAAGAATGGACGGAATTTAAAGACTATTTAGTTAAATATGTTAAGTTAAATTAATTGGAAAGTTTGCAAATACCAGATAGGCTTAGGATTGAAATATGTAATGTGATTAATATGTTGAAATGCCGAATGGGAATGAAAGAAATATGTTAAGTGATTAAGTTAATTTTATGAGAATATTGTTTTTGGAAAACCGTTAAAAAGATTTACACTGAAATTCAACCAGGGGGATATGAGGAAGTCACTTAACAATGATACTAAGTTTGGTTTAAGTACAGTTGAGAGTGGAAAAGCTTACAAATATGAGATAGGTTTAGGATTTAAATATGAAAGGATAGGAATTAAGATGTTTAAAGCTAGATAAGAAAGAATGAAAGATGTTAAGTGATCAAGTTAATTTTTTTGAGAAGATTGATTTTGGAAACCTGATAAAATGATATGCAATGAAATTCAACGAGGGGGATTTGAAGAAGTCATTTAACAATGTTATTAAGATCGGTTTAATTACAAATGGGATGTATGTTTGTTTGTTTGTCTTAATTTTTTTTGGAAAATTAATTTTAAAAATTGAAGAAAAAAAAGAAGACGAAAAAGCTTTGTTTGCGCTCATTACACTACGTTTTGTGTTTTTTTTGCGGTTTTTATGCATTTTCACTTAAAAAACGCAAAACGAAGTGAGGTAAGCCAAAACAAAGCAAAACACGTGTTGTTTGGATGAATATACATAGAAATACGGCGAAAAAGCTTTGGGCCTATTTCACTTCATTTAGTGTCTTTGGGGTGTGCATCCATATTCACTAAAAAAAACACAAAATGAAGTGAAGTAAGCCCAAAGAAAGCAAAACAATTGTTGTTTGGGTCAACATGCATAGAAAGGAGACGAATAAGCTTTGTTTGGGCTTATTTCACTTCGTTTCGTGTTTTCGGGGTGTGCATGCATATTCAGCCAAAAAAACACAAAATGAAGTGAAGTAAGCCAAAACAAAGCAAAACATTTGTTTTTGTGTCAATATGCATAGAAAGAAGACGAAAAAGCTTTGTTTGGGCTTATTAACTTCATTTCGTGTTTTTTGCGGTGTCCATGCATATTTACGGAAAAAACACAAAACAAAGTGAAGGAAGACCAAACAAAGAAAAACACGTTTTCTTTGGGTGAATATGCATAGAAAGAAGAGGAGTAAGGTTTGTTTGGGCTTATTTTACTTCGTTTCGTGTTTTTGGGGTGTGCATGCATATTCACCCTAAAAACCCAAAATGAATTGAAATAAGCCAAAACAAAGCAAAATACATGTTGTTTGGGTGAATATGCATAGAAAGTAGATGAAAAAGCTTTGTTTGGGCTTATTTCACTTCGTTTCGTGTTTATGGGTGTGCATGCATATGCCCTCAAAAAATGCAAAACAAAGTGAAAGAAGCCAAAGCAAAGCAAAATACAATTTCCTTAGGTCATCATGCATAGAACAAAGCCGAATAAGCTTTGTCTGGACTTATTTCACATCGTTTCGCGTTTTTTGGGTGTGCATGCAGGAAGTGAAATAAGCCCAAAGAATGCAAAACACGTGGTTTTTTTGGGCAATAGGCATAGAAAGACAACGAATAAGCTTTGTTTCGGCTTATTTCACTTTGTTTTGCGTTTTGGGGGTGTGCATGCATATTCACTCAAAAAACGCAAAACGAAATGAAATAAGCCCAAAGAAAGCAAAACATTTGTTGTTTGGGTCAATATGCATAGGAAGACGATGAATAAGCTTTGTTTGGGCTTATTTCACTTCGTTTCGTGCTTTTTGGGTGTGCATGCATATTCGCTCAAAAAACGCAAAACGAAGTTAAAGAAGCCCAAACAAAGGAAAAAATGAGGGTTTTTTGGTTAATATGCATAGAAAGAAGACGAATAAGCTTTGATCGGTCTTATTACACACCATTTCGTATTTTTGGTGTGTGCATGCATATTCACCCTAAAACACAAAACAAAGTGACAGAAGCCCAAACAAAGCAAAACACTTCTTTTTTGTGTCAATATGCATAGACAGACGACGAAAAAGCTTTATTAGGGTTTATTTCACTTAGTTTCGTGTTTTTGGGCTTTGCATGCATATTCACTAAAAGAAACGCAAAACAAAGTGAAATAAGCCAAAACAAAGGAAAAGACATGGTCTTTGTGTCAACATGCATAGAAAGATGACGAATAAGCTTTGTTTGGGCTTATTTCACTTCATTTCGTGTTTTAGGGGTGTGCATGCATATTCATTCACGAAATGCAAAACGAAGTGAAGTTAGCAAAAAACCCCGCAAAACATTTGTTTTTTGTTTCAGTATGCATAGAAAGAAGACGAAAAAGCTTTGTTTGGGCTTATTTCACTTCGTTTCGTGTTTTTTGGGTGTGTATGCATATTCACCCAAAAAAGGCAAAACGAAGTGAAGTAACCCCAAACAAAGCAAAAAACGTGTTTTTTAGGTCTATATGCATAGAAAGAAGAGGAAGAAACTATAGTTGGGATTATTTCACTTCCTGACATTTCTTTGGGGTGTTCATGCATATTCACTCAAAAAACGCAAAAAGAAGTGAAGTAAGCCCAAACAAAGCAAAACAGGTGTTGTTTGGATGAGTATGCAGAGAAAGAAGACGAAAAAGCTTTGTTAGGGTTTATTTCACTTCATTTTGTGTTTATGGGGTGTGCATGCATATTCGCTCGAAAAACGCAAAACGGTGTGGAGTAAGACAAAACACAGGAAAACATGTTTTGTTTGGGTGAATAGGCATAGAAAGAAGATGAAAAAGCTGTGTTTGGGCTTATTTCACTTTGTTTCTTTTTTTTTTCTTTTTTGATTTTTTTTTCCAATGCAGAATCATAACAAAAATTACAAACATTGAATCCAAAATAATACTATACAAACAAAAAAAAACCAGAACATACAAAAAAAAAAAAAACAGAAAAGAAAAGGGAAAAAAACAAAGGAAACAAAACAAAACTAAACAAAAACGAAAAAGCTCACATCTACAGAAAAAAACATATCATTACGTACATAAACACAAATTGACTTCCTTCCTTTGTTCTAAGACCTCAAAAAATTTACTCTTACTGTATTGTTGTGTCTAATTAGATTACTTCCACCTTTGTACTTTTTTTTTTTACACCATTTTTCTTTTTCTTTAACCCTGTAAAGCATCATTCATTACATACCAATATACTTACTCCAGAACAATGTTTTTTCATATACTCTTTAGCACAACCCCATTCTTTCAATAATTTCTGGTCCGATTGTCCCCTTATGTAAGCTGTGAGTCTTGCCAGATTTATGTATTCACAAAATTTAATTTGCCAATCTTTCACTGATGGAATTTTTCTGCCTTTCCAGTTTTTAGCTATAAGCATCCTGGCAGCTGTTGTTGCATAAAGGAAAAAGACTCTCCTCCCTGGAAGAGAGGGGAGTGGTTGTGGGCGGGAGACTGAGCTCCGCCCCTGGTAGGGGGCCTTAGCCCCCTCCCCTCCTTACCTGGCTGGCGCCCACGCCCACCGGAGGCAGCCAACCAGGTGTCTCCGCGGGGCGTGTGTAGCAGCTTAATGCTGTGGCACCAGCTCCGCCTCCTCCTCATTCGTCGTTGTCCCTCAGCGAATCAAGACCAGCACAGAAGCCAGGGAAGTATTTTGCGAGCACGTGTTCATCTGTTGCTGATTTACTTTGCTTCTGGCCTCTCTCGTGCGCGTTTATTTCGCTGCTAATTGCTGATTTACGTTGCTTCTGGCCTCTCTCGTGCACGTTTATTTCGCTGCTATTTGCATTTGGTGCTGCCTCAAATCGCAGTCTGTTTTTGGTTGCTTGTTTTATTTTATTTTTTTCTTTGTATCGTGTTTTGGTTGCCTCTATTATTGTCGGGAAGTGCAGGGCGACGTTAGGCTCGCATCAGTCCGTGTGTGTGTCCTTGTGTGTCCGTGTGTGTGTGAGAGAGAAGGTTTGTGGTCTCCCCCTTTGCGTAATTAGCCCCCTCTTTGCTTTGCCTTGCAAGCGCTGTCTCAGCGATCTCCCGACATTAGGTCAGACACTCTCTGGGAGCGTGTGTGTGTAGTAAAGGCGCTCCTGCGCTTCTAGAAGCGCGGTCAGCGCGCCGGGTCTGCATTCTATCAGCGCACAGGCTTGGCTTTGTTTTCCGTCCTTTAAAAACCCGAAGGAGAGAAAAATCCTAGAGGAATAACCCATATGGTCTTCTAGTTGTTTTCCGTTTGCGCGTCCTTTATTCCTTCACCGTCTGTGAGCTGTGAGAGCTCGCTTTGTGCCTGAGTTAACGCACGCTTCGCTATTAGGAAGTTTCAGTGGTTTAGCTGCCTTCCTGCCCATAGTACAACGTTTACAGGGGGATCCCTAGGGGAGTTTAACTTTCTGGAGATTTTGTTGGTCTCTTGGGCCATTAAACCGCTCTAGGGTCCTAAGAGAAAAGTTTAGCTTTCCCAACCACCTTCCCCGTAGCGTCCTGGTCGGGGGGGGGGGGAGCTTTTCCAACGCATCCGCGATCTGAATATTAATTTTGGAGTGCCTGCTTATTTAGCGGTAGGGTTTGCTTGAGGTGAAACGTACTAGGAACGGTCTCCAGTGGGCGCACAGGGTGTGGGTGTGCGTTTTCAGGGTCTCGCCGTTTGTTCGAGAGGGGTTTGTGAAGGGGGCAATTTTATTTTCAACTCTGCCTGGGAGTAAGGCGCAGCAGAGTGTGCAGTAAAAGCCAGCTGATAGTTGTCGCCATTACTCTCTTGTCTCTATTGGGGCAGTGTCTCCACGTGCACGTGCACTGACCCTTTGTTGTCTTGCCCCTCCTTTCCCCGTCGTTTGCCATTTTGTGTGCTCAAAATCAACTGCCTCTATCATATTGTTTAAAGTTGGATTTGGCCGAGGGGATTTCCTATAGTCAGGCAGTTTTGCCCCTCTGAGCTTATTTCATTTTAAATCCTTTTACTCCTTCTCCCCTCGTGGGCACTCCCTCCCCCCTTCCTCACTCATTATTTTATTCTGTTTATTTCATCTGCTGAACTGCATTTCAAGTGACTCATTCTGTTGCCATAGAAGCGGTTGCTGCCTGGGGGCAGGAACATAGCAGTTAACGATCGGTAGTTAAGAGCTATTGTCCCTGGCCTTCTCCTTTGTAAGAGGCAGCTATTCAGTAGCTGCATTCACGGGGTAATACTTTGTCCCTTGTTGGCTTAAGCGATTGCCAGGCTGATTTTCTTTGCTGCTCGGCAGCTCCCATTCATAGCCCCCAGGTTTGAAGAGCAACAGGAAGCTTTGCATAGTGGCGGGAAAGCCAACATTTGGTGGTGTCGTTGACAGCCTATTGTTGGGGGCTTAAGGGGCAAGTGCTTCGCCTTCCTATTGCCAACTTGTGGCTGCTGCTCAATTAATTCCTGCGCTTTGGGGCGGCTATATGACAATTGTTAGTGCTCACTTTAGTCCAGTGCTGTGTAGCTGAGGGGTTTTTCTGCTGTTTGGAAATCGAAACTTGGAAGCATTGATGGGGCTAGTAGAATACTTTTATTGCATAACCACCCAGTAATTGCTTACCTTCAGTGACATTAAAACTGACAAGTTTACCACTTCCGGGTTGGCGCCATCGCCGAATGGCGGACTCCCTCCGAGCTCCGGAGGGAGCCTGCCCGGCAGGGGCTGGGTCCTACCGCGCCGGCGACGCGGGGACCCCTAAAAACCATGGGCGCTGACTCGGCTGGCACCTTTTGAGCCCCCCCGACCCGCGAAGGAGCCTTTTTAAAGGCTGCGGAACGGGTGACGGGGGGGTGCTTTGAGTCCTCCGCTTCCCCTGCCGAGCGAAGCCGCATGCCATTCGACGGAGAGCGCTGACTTCTTCTATCGAAAATTTGGACTTAAAAGCATAACCCGTGAGTAATCGGAACTTGGATTAAAAAAGGCGAGAAATTTTTAAAGAATTCGGAACGAGCGGGGGAGGCGTAAAAAGGAAGTCAGCCCCCCCCCCTGTTGTAGAGCAGCTAAAGTAAAGGACTTAACACCTAAGTCCTAAGATTGAGTGCAACCCTATTTTGATAAAGTTATGAAATTTCGCGATGGAAAATTATAAGATTGAGCTGGAGGAGAAAAGTGGAATTTAATCAAAAAGCAACCCCCCCCCCCGGAACCTGGGAGCGCTTTAGTTAGAGCGCCGGGAGAAGACAAGGAGAGGTTTTGACAGCTGTCAAAGAGCTGTCAAAGCAGAAGAACAAAAATGAGAACTTTGTTACGAGGACTTTGCCGGTTATATTTGTTACAAATTGGATACAAAATGTTTAAAACAAGGAATATTAAGTTACTTTGACTGGTGGTGAGAGCCAGTGTGGTGTAGTGGTTAGGAGCGGTAGTCTCGTAATCTGGTGAACCGGGTTCGCGTCTCCGCTCCTCCACATGCAGCTGCTGGGTGACCTTGGGCCAGTCTCTCAGCCCCACTCACCTCACAGAGTGTTTGTTGTGGGGGAGGAGGGGAAAGGAGAATGTTAGCCGCTTTGAGACTCCTTAGGGTAGTGATAAAGCGGGATATCAAACTCTTCTTCTTCTTCTTCTTGGTGGACGTGATCTGGAAGGGAACTGAGTTCTTACAATCCACCTAGAGGAACCGAGTGATATTACAAGTTGTTGGCATCGAATTTGACTGAACTTTTTATCTCCTGGGAAACTGCAGAAATGGAACACTATTTTGGCTACAGAGGTTTTCACACTAAAGTAGACAATAGACTTATCTATTGAAGAATGGAAGGGACTTGGCATCATGTTTCGTTCCTGAATAACAGAGCCTCTGCAGTGGAATTTAGAAGCTTTTGGAATTAGAACATTTGTGCAGGAAAACAGGAAAAGAAAGAGGAGAGAGATTAACAAGAACAACAAGAATAATAAGAATTGGACAAAGTTGGAAGTGGGAACATTTGGGACATCCAGATTTGAAAGGTTTAAGAAATAAAATTGGAGTTTTTACTCCCAAGTATATAAAAATCTGGATGGAAAAAATGGGCCTTTTTGAGATAGACTCCTTCCAAGATTGGACATTTAAAATTAAAGAAGGCTGGTAAAGGACTATGGTTTAAATAAATGTGGGAGCTCCAGGAAGACATCAGATGTTGATTAACATGGGGAACGCAACCAGGAAAAGGGGGAGGGAAATTTGGAATCCAAAGGGTGTAAAATCATATTTTATTTTATTATATTTTAATCTATTATGTATATTAAAGGGGGGAACGCGTGGAAGGGAATAGGTCGATCTTAGGAGATGGGAAATTTTTTTTAAATTGGGTTAATGATAATAAGGTTAAAATTTGGGATAATAAATTGCTGAATTTATTTGTAAGAATTGGAATATAAGAGGGGGAGGGGAGGGGAAGTCCTGGAAAGATGTTACGGAAAATAAGATCTTAAATTTGGATGTTGTTTTTTTTTATATTGTTATAATTGGAAACTTTTAATAAATATTATTAAAAAAATAAAAAATAAAACTGACAAGTTTACAGAGGTTGAGCAGTTGATCCTTCAATTAATCTTATTAATTAATTGGTACTGCAGCAATAGCAAACGGCGGTTGATCCTTTTTTTTATTAGTTGATCCTTCAATTAATTTTATTAATTAATTGGATCTACAGCAATTGTATCGGGCTGTTGATCCTCTTTGAATCAGTTGATCCTTCAATTAATTTTATTAATTAATTCGGAATAAAGCAATAGCAACCGGCTGTTGACCCTGTTGAATAAATTCGAAATTTTATCAGTCTATTTTAGACAATAGGGTATTAATTAATCAATAATAATAACGGGTGTAAATTAATAGTTTCTCTATAGTAACTATTTCATTGTAATAGTTGTATAAAATAATTAATTAATTAATTATAAATAAATAAATAAATAAATAATTCATACATATTATATAAATTAAATTAAATTAAATTAAATTAAATTAAATTAAATTAAATTAAATTAAAAAAATAAATAAAATAATAATAATAATAATAATAATAATAATTAAAAAAAAACAAAAAAAAACACTTTTTCCTTATTAGGATAGTAGTGGGATAAGGTTTCAAGCTAGCTGTACGAAGCACATCTAATGGCTCCCAAGAGAAAGCGTGTGTCTGAAGCAGCACGTAGCTCAGCTGCCAGCGCACCCCGGGGGCAACGGGATAGAGGCAATAACCAAAAGCCCATTTCTCATTTCCTTAAAGCATTTAGGTCGTTTATAGATGACTATGAACATCGCTTCCCCGACGAAAACCCCAGTCCCCCATCATCTCCCGATTTGAATCCTGATACGCAGGTGGTTCCGGAGAGTCCGCAATCTTCCCAATGGGATGATCTACCCAGCACCTCGGCCGCCCTCTTTAATGATTCCCAATTGGCAAGGGCGGGCACGAATTTCGGGACGGAACCGGTTAGGACCAGGTCAAAGTCACAGTCTTCCGCACCCGTGACTCGGGGCCGGGGGGGGAGGCGACATCCAAGTCTACACGCGTATATAATCCTGTTGTTCCTAGTTCTTCCAGACGTTTGCAGGATAAAAGGAACAGGGTGCAGTTACCGGAATCGGCCTCTTCATCCGAAGCTGAGGAGGATCAACAGGAGTCGGAGACAGCCAATACTACAGAGCCCAAGGAAAAGCCTTCAGGGAAGAGGCGCGAGAAGACAAAACACACTTGCAAGAAAAGCAAGTCGAAGAGGAAGGAGTCAGATGATGAGACAGGTAGTTCTTCCGATTATGATAGTGACGCGTCCTTGGGGTCTTACTGGGGAAAAGGAGAGGAAATATCGGGTCTCCCGGACTGGGCTCTAACTAGGAGAGCGAACAGTCATCGGAAAAAGTTTGGGGGGACACAGGAGTGGAAGGACGGGGCCTTGGTAAAAGATTCAGTCACGTCCACCTATTCAACTGCAGATGTGATCCCAGGTGACCACTTATCCCCAAAATTGCGCGCAAAAATTCTGAATGGGGAATTTGTTGACATGTTTAAGTTAGTCCCCCCAGCAGAAGAACTAGGGCGGGGCGAGAAGCGGCCTTCCCATGGGAAGCATAGGACCAAGTACCCGCCCGTGCCAAGGACATTCGAGAACTGGTTGGATGGTTTCCAGGCTTTCATGGGGACGATTGTGGCGGCTTACCCCAAGAGGGCTGTCCACCTAGTCGCCTACCTTTCGCACATCCGCACCGCATGTGCCCTGTCAGGCGAAGCCGCTGCCATAAGTTATGATAAAAAGTTCCGTAGGAAGGCTTCCAGGATCCCATCAGCGCGCTGGGACCAGATTGAGAATGGCATCTGGTCAATAGCAGTGGGCCCAAACGTTGAGAAGAAACCAGTAGAGTCCTTCAGATCGGTCAGGGCTGAACCCAGAAGGGAGTTTAGGCGTAAGGTATGCTGGGAGTACAATAAGGGGTCATGCCAAAGGCCAGCCTGTAAATATCCACACGAATGTGATAGATGCGCCGGGGCCCATCCTGCGGCATCCTGCTTTAAGGGGGGAAAGCAGCCCTTTCGTGGAGGCCGGGGGTTCCATCACTCCAGTTCCAGGGGAGCCCCCGCGGCCGGGAACAGTAGATAAGGCAGTTTCTGAATTGGCGTTTTCCCCTATTAAGCTAGCCCCACTTTGTGATCTCCTAGCCTACTACCCAGATAGACAGGCGGCTTCTTATCTTCAGGAAGGTTTTTCCACTGGTTTTCGAATCCCAGTAACAGGTTCCTTGACAGCAAAAGATTCACCCAACCAGAAATCCGTTAGAGAGAGGCCGGAAATTGCCGAACGGAAAATAGCTAAAGAAGTGAGTGCCGGCAGAGTAGCTGGTCCGTTCCATAGCCCCCCAATACCAAATCTACATATATCACCGTTAGGGATAGTGCCCAAGAAAACCCCTGGGGAATTTAGGCTCATTCACAACCCTAAAGGGGGGTCGGTAAATGATGCCATCCCAACAGAGTTAAGTTCGGTGAAATATGCCACATTTGATCAGGCAGTAAAACTAATTAGGCGCTTTGGTCAAGGGGCACTCTTAGCCAAGTGTGATATAGAATCGGCCTTTCGCCTTTTGCCAGTGCACCCCAATGACTTTTGGCTGCTGGGATTCAAATTTCAAGAGAAGTATTATGTTGACAAGGCTATGCCGATGGGCTGCTCCATAGCTTGCTCGGCATTTCAATCATTTAGCACCTTCTTGGATTGGGCGCTATGTTTTCGAACTAACGCCACTGGGGTTACGCACTACCTAGATGATTTTCTTTTCGTGGGGAAACCAAATACTGGGGAATGTGCCTCCCTGCTTGGGGCCTTTTCAGCGCTGGCCCAGGACCTGGGTCTTCCCCTCGCAGCCGAAAAGACGGAGGGCCCGACTACGTGCCTCACGTATTTGGGCATTGAGCTGGATACAATTGCCCAATCATCCCGCTTACCGGAAGAGAAGATTGACACCCTTAAGAAACTAATTCATGCCACCCTCACACTTAGGAAAATCACCCTCCGACAGATACAATTCCTGTTAGGCCATTTCAATTTTGCTTGTAGAGTGGTTTCCCCTGGACGCCCTTTCTGTGCCCGCCTAGCCAGGCTTTCGGTGGGTCTCAAGCACCCACACCACAGAGTCCGTCTTCCAAAGACAGTTAAGGCCGACCTGGAGGTTTGGGCGACATTTTTGGAACACTATAATGGAGTGTCCCTATGGGAGGATATCCTTAACTTGTCCTCAGATTTTCAGGTACAATCAGATGCAGCAGGCTCTCTGGGCTTTGGCTTGTATTTCAAGGGTCGATGGTGCGCCCAACATTGGCCAACGGGGTGGCAGGGCAAGGGCATCACACGGGATCTCACTTTTCTCGAGTTTTTTCCAATAGTAGTGGCCGTGCATATCTGGACGGAGGAGTTCCGAAATCGCAGAGTCTGCTTCAGAACCGACAACATGGCAGTGGTGAACATTCTAGCGAGGCAGTCATCCCGGTCTGAGAGGGTCTCCTCTCTCCTGCGGTTGTTCGTTCTCCGGTGCCTTGAGTACAATATAGTCTTTTCAGCCAAATTCATACAATAATGATAAAGCCGATGCATTATCTAGCTTTCAGATGTCTCGCTTCCGGTCGCTGGCACCTGGAGCACAGCTGTTGCCCGAACCCTTTCCGGAGCACCTGTGGAACGTTGGAGACGCAAAGTGATTAAGGGAGTATTAGCGTCTGTTGCACCCTCCACTCTCAGGTCTTACAAGAAGGCCTGGTGCGATTTTTTGGGCTACAGGTCTGGCTCTTCGGGGCTTTCAGCTAACGTGCCTCCCACCACTGATGATGTTTTGCAATACCTTGCACACCTAGATGACCTAGGGCGCGCGCCTAAAACATTAAAAATACACGTAGCTGCCATTAGCTTCTTCGCTAAGGCCACGTTCTCCTACGATCCATGCAGTGACTTCCTGATCCGCAGAGCTATCGAAGGCTGGGGCAGGTTGCAACCCCCTAGGGTTCAGGGCCGTAAGCCAATTTCTTATGGGTTGCTCTCTCAAATACGCAAAAAACTTCGGTCAATCTGTTGGTCCCGGTTCGAGTCCCGCCTCTTTTCCGCGGCATATGCCATCGCCTTTTTTGCCGCCTTAAGAGTGGGCGAGGTTGTAGTCGAAGGTAGCCCAAATGGTTTGATGCGTGGCCTCCTTATGGAAGACGTGCAGCTGTCTGAGACGAGCATGATGGTACGGATACGTCAATCCAAAACTGATCAGGCCGGTAGGGGTGTCCTTCTTAAACTCACAGCGTCTGGGGGGCAGGGCCCATGCCCGGTAAAGGACACTAGGCGGTATCTTTGTCTCAGACCGCCTGGCCAGGGTCCGCTTTTGATTCACGAAGACGGGTCCCCCTTACTGAGACATCAATTCACAAGGGTACTCCGCAAAGCTATTGATGCTTGCAGTTTAGCTTCCCGGGATTATGCTGCCCACTCCTTTAGGATCGGCGCTGCCTCAACTGCTGCGTGCTTGGGCTTGCCCGCGGACAAGATTAAAGAAATGGGCCGATGGAAATCCAATGCTTATAAAGGGTACATCTGCTATTTTCCCCTCCGCTATGTTGAACCTACTTACCCGTTTTTCCCCCTTTTCTTTCGTCCTCAGCCGTTCCCAGGAGAAGTGTCTGGATTTGCGGCCACAGTATAGTCCATTGGGCCCGCGTTCGGGCGGTCAGCTGCGGCCTTATCCACCATCTTGGTTTGCCACCTGGTATGCGAGTTTCCTGGTTTTTGAAACGTGGCATGCGGTGGGAAGAGCTTATGCCATTGCTGATTGGCAGAGTAGCCACGTTTGGCCCTCCAGACATCCTTATCATTCACTTGGGAGAGAATGACCTTGCTAATATGAGAAGCGTGGACCTGTTGTGGAACATAAAAAGAGACTTGGATGCGATCGCGGCCTTGTGCCCCAGAACAATGGTGTTCTGGTCCTCTTTTTTGAAAAGAATTGTTTGGCGCGGTGCGCAGAGCTGTATGGCCATTGAAAAAACCAGGAAACTCTTGAATCGGGCGGTAGCCCGTTGGGTACGCTTTATGAATGGCCGAGTCATTTATCATGACCGTATCCGGATCGGCGACCAAGCCATGTACCGGAATGACGGAGTTCATCTAACAGACATTGGGAATGACATCTGGTTGGACAGCGTCATTAGTAGCATTAGGGATTGGTTGCAGCTGTGAGGGTATTGGCGGCAAGCCCCTTTGCGGCTCGGGTGGCGGTTAGGCATTGGATTCATGTGTTGTGCTGTGTCAAGGGCTAGGTGTGGCCATCGCCTATGCTATCTACCGTGGGTTATTCCGTTAAAGGAATCTGGCGGTCGTGTATTCCGTCCGATGCCTGCTTGGCGGGAGGCCATGGCACGACCCTCGGTGACATCAGGGGGTGAGCCTATAGTTGGATTAGCATCAACAGGCTCCACCTACTGTTGAATAAACCCACCTCCTATAGTCATCCAATGCCTAAGCCAATACCTTTTCACTGCAGTAATCAATAAAGTTGTGGCCTTTCCTTGCCCATTAACCTTATATCACGTGTCCTTGTGTATTTATTTCACATAGCGGGGGTCGGGCCCTTGATCCACAAAGACTCTCCTCCCTGGAAGAGAGGGGAGTGGTTGTGGGCGGGAGACCGAGCTCCGCCCCTGGTAGGGGGCCTTAGCCCCCTCCCCTCCTTACCTGGCTGGCGCCCACGCCCACCGGAGGCAACCAACCAGGTGTCTCCGGGGGGCGTGTGTAGCAGCTTAATGCTGTGGCGCCAGCTCCGCCTCCTCCTCATTCGTCGTCGTCCCTCAGCGAGTCACCCACCCTCCACTCCCATTAAGCTCAGGGCCTAGGTTTTTGGCCTTGCTATGGACCTTAGGTTGGTCGCCCCGGTTGTCTGGGGGGGGGCTGGTAGAAATTTTTCCATTTGGCATTAGGCTTTTTGGTTTTTTCGCCTACCTCGTAGCAATCGTCACAACTTTTGTGGTATTGGTGGGTAGGTTAGGCATTGGATTCATGTGTTGCGCTGTGTCAAGGGCTAGGTGTGGCCATCGCCTATGCTATCTACCGTGGGCGGTTGTGTATTCCGTCCGATGCCTGCTTGGCGGGAGGCCATGGCACGACCCTCGGTGACATCAGGGGGTGAGCCTATAGTTGGATTAGCATCAACAGGCTCCACCTACTGTTGAATAAACCCACCTCCTATAGTCATCCAATGCCTAAGCCAATACCTTTTCACTGCAGTAATCAATAAAGTTGTGGCCTTTCCTTGCCCATTAACCTTATATCACGTGTCCTTGTGTATTTATTTCACATAGCGGGGGTCGGGCCCTCGATCCACAACTTTCCTTTGATTTTCGGGGATATCATTTGTAATTAAACCTAAAAGGAATGCCTCCGGTTTTTTACTGAAAGATATTTTAAACATCTTTTTGAGTTCTTCATAGATTTCATTCCAGAATTGTTTAATAGGTCGCCATTCCCACCACATGTGAAACATTGCTCCTATTTCTTTTTTACATCTCCAACAGGTATTCGATTTTAATTTGTAATTTGTAAATTTTAGCCAATTTTACCGGAGTTAAGTACCATTGGTACACCATTTTCATAAAATTTTCTCTTATTGTATAACATGCCGTGAATTTAATATCATATTTCCATAATTTCTCCCATTGGTCCAGTCGAATTACATATCCTATATCACATGCCCATTTAATCATAACTTCTTTTACTTCTTCATCCTTTAATTCCCATTCTAATAATAAATTATACATTTTGGATATATATTTTTTTGAGTTTTGTAATAATAGTTTTTGTAATTTTGATTCTTCTTTTTCAAATCCTATTACTTTATCCTGGTTGAATATTTGTGCAATTTGGTGATATTGTAACCATGTGGTACAGTATTGGGTCACCTCATCGTATGGTCTTAGTTTTAATTGGCCCTGTTCTTCCTTTAAGAGCTGCTGGTATGTTGCCATTCTTCCTATAGTATTTTTCTTTTTAACTGATATTACTTCTAGCGGTGAGACCCACAATGGGGTTTTCGGTTCTAACAACCTTCTATGTCTCACCCAGACCTTGTATAATGCATTTCTAATTATGTGGCTTAGAAATTCTTTATGGACTGCCACTTTGTTATAAATTAGATAGGCATGCCAACTATATCTGTTGTTCCATCCCTCCAAATCCAAAATGTCACTGTTATCCAATTTGATCCAGTCCTTGATCCAAGTAAAGCATGCCGCATCGTAATATAGTCTCAGGTCTGGGAGTCCAAAACCTCCCCGCTCTTTTATGTCGGTTAATAATTTATGTTTGATCCGTGGCTTTTTTCCTTGCCATATAAACTTTGTTAGGTCCGTTTTCCATTTTTTAAAACAATCATCTTTACCTATTATGGGAATCATTTGAAAAAGGAACAGAAGTTTTGGTAAGATATTCATTTTAATAGCCGAAATTCTACCCCAGAGTGTTAATTTCAATCTTGTCCAAGTTTCCATTTCTCTTTTTGTTTCTTCCCAAATTTTTTTATAATTATCTTCAAACAAATTTATATTTTTCATTGTTATTTGTATTCCTAAATATTTCACTTTTTTTACAATTTGTAATCCAAATTTTTCTACCAGTTCCTTTTTCTCTTGATCTCCCATGTTTTTTACCATTAGTTTCGTTTTTTCTTTATTCAAAGCAAAACCTGATACCCTTCCAAAGTTTCCCATTTTTTCTAGAGCCTTTGTGAGAGCGGGCACCCTTGTACTCTTTTATAATAATACTTTTATAATAAATACTCTTTTATTTCAACCTCTGTCTCATTTCCTGCTTTATATAGCTTATTATAATATTTTGTAAAACACTTTTTAATTTCCTCAGGATTATCTAAAGTTCTCCCCTCTTCCACTATTTTATCAATCAGTTTTTCCTTTTGTCTCTTTTTCAGTTGCCAGGCTAGCATCTTTCCGGGTTTATTTGCAGATTCGAACGACCTTTGTTTCATCCATTTAATATTGGCCTCAATTTCACTATTTAATATTGCTGAAGCCTGGGTTAGTAATATTTTTAGTTTTTGGTTTATTAATTCATTTTTTGGTTGTTTTGTTAATAATTTTTCATTTATTCCTATTTCTTTCCTTATTTGTTCTAGTTTTTGCTCTCTGTTTCGTTTCCTTATTGCACTTTGCCTCTTATGAAAGCTTTACTTGCATCCCATATTGTCCTGAAGTCTGTATCCTGTTCTTTATTTAATTCAAAAAATTCTTTCAGTAGTTCTTCCGCTTTTTTCACAATCTTTTTGTCATTTAATAATCTTTCATTAAGTCTCCATCTTTTATTAGTTTTCTTGTATTCCTTTAATTCTAATGTGACTGGGTTGTGATCTGTAATAATTTTGGTCTGTATTTCTGCTTTTTTAATTTTAGTTGTTAAGTTATTTGATACCCATATGCTGTCAATTCTGCCGGCTGATTTTTTAACTTCTGAGAAATGTGTATACTGTCTTTCTCTTGGGTTTTTATATCTCCATGTATCAATCAAATTTAAATTTTCTACCATCTGAAAGAAGGTGTCTGGGAGTCTGCCTTTTTTTATTTTCTTTCTCTCTCTGTCCTATCTAATTCTATTGATGTGACACCATTTAGGTCTCCCATCAAAATAATTTCCTCTTCTATAAATTCCAGTAAATTAGCTTCTACTTTTCTGAAAAATTCTGTTTTGTTACCATTTGGTGCATAAACTCCTACTATAATTAAATGTTCTTTACCTTTTGTTATTTTTACCCCTAGTAATCTATCCTCATCATCCTTAAAGATTTTTTTTGCATCTAGTTTAGGGTTCACATAGATCACAATTCCCCTTTTCTTTTTTACTGTTGGAATTCAGGCTCGGTCAGAGGTATGTGCCTATCTGTCCAGGCACCGGCTGAATTCCTTTGACCTCCCTCCGGCGACTCCCGGCAGGAAAACACACGAGGTCCGTACCGGCGATTTTCCTCAGGCTGTGAGAAAAACACACCAACTGCTTCTCCTCCTTCTCCTCCTCCCTGCATATCCCCAGGGAGGGGAATCAGACACAGACAGAAATGTAACTACATGCTTTTATTCCTGTCTATAGCAGTCATACAGTAAAGATGTCTGCTCTCTTCAACAAACAGAGAGAAACTCCAAACTCCACCCATGTACATCCTGTACAGGTCATATGACACACACTGAGCTCATATCCTGTGCTCAATAAGGATGGACTGCCCCTTTGTTTCCATGGCAGCAGTCACACACATCCTGTCTGGCTTTACAGCCACTAGCAGCTGTCTGAGCTGTTAGAGCCTTTGCTTGCTGCAGCATTGCTGCTTTAGAATAACATACTCCCCCTAAAGTATCAATGCGTGCTGCGAGCAAAGCGTCATCCAGAGAAGAAAACAAACAGTTGTTATATGTATAACACTCCCCTGTTGTTTCAGTTCCACCCTTGGAACTACCCACCACTGGTTTTACCAATGTACCTCTCTGGTTGTGTGACTTCCAAGGAATGAGTGCATCTGCATTACCTTGGTTAACAACTCCTTTGAATACCTCTTGGGTGGCACACCCTTCGTTGCTCTCTCAGACCTACGTAAGAAGTGCTGCTCTTCTCTGCTTTCTGGTTCAGCCTTTGGACTCTTTGGAGAACCAGTACCAATTGTAAACAGTGGTTCGTCTTCCTCTTCTGAGGGTCTAGTCATTACGTGAGATTTCCTCTCAATGACTGTGACAACTGAGCTGTCTGAGCTATCGCTGTCATCAGTACTACTGAACTCAACAAAATCAACATCATCATCATCAGAATCATTATCATCACCTGTGGGAAATGTGTGAACAATCACTCGCTCCTGTTCAGGAGCACTCTCTAGAAATTTTGTGAGAATCACTTTACCAGATTCAGACAAAATTACTCTGTAGAGACCCTTTTCATAACCCACAAAAATGCCTCTGGCATTCTTTAGCAGAGTGGTAGCAGAGGATGGTTTCTACGATCCATGGAAGTCTGCAGAAAGAGTGGCAAAGCTGCTGTTTCCATTGCTCCATGGAGGCCTGAGGTGAGAAAGCTGATTCTCTGCAGCCAGGAGCTCACCAGAGGAAGCTGAAAGCCAAGCTACGGAGCCCAGGTATGAGATTTTCGGGCTTAGAAGTGTGAATGCAGATTGATTCATTCTCTGCTTCGAGGGAGCAAGGTTTGGGAAAAACAGCTCCGAGAGAGGAGAACTCTGCATTCCAAACATTCCTGTGGTTTTTCCTGTCCAAGGAAAAGAATGCAGTTGCTTAGCAACACAGGCCAGTTTCAAGATAAGGGCTGGAAGTCAGGCTATGCCTCAGAGAGGCAAAAACAGCTCGTGTTTTGACTAGGCCCTTAGAAAGGAACTCTTGAAAGGGACTTTGCAAGCAGCAAGTGTTATAGCTGCCAGGTGCACAGAGTGTAAACAAGCCAGCTATTGGATTTTAGAGGCTTGTGTTTGAGAGTCAATGCAAGGACTCAAAATGGATGCTAAGAAGGGGGGAGCCCTGCCTTCTCCGCCCCTTTTGACCAGTGACAATTATGCATCTTGGTCTATTAAGATGAAGGCCCTGCTGCAGAATCAGAGACTGTTTGGGGTGATTGAGAACCCCATCCCTGCAGCACCAACTCGTGCTTGGGAGTCACAGGATGTGAAGGCCAGAACGGCTATAATTTTTTGTGTGTCAGACTCTCAGCTTATCCATATACAGGATTTACAGCACGCGAAAGATGTTTGGGACACGCTGAGAAGGACACATCAGAGAGATGCAGGTTCTTCAGCGTTGCTGTATTTTGAAAAGCTGACCAACCTGAGGCTTGCGCCTGATGGAGATGTACAAGCGCACCTGACGGAAATGAAATTTCTGCGCCAACAGATGGTGGAACGCAATTTCCGTCTGGATGAGGAAGTGTTTTGCTTCATGGTGATAAACAGCCTGAATCGGACTTACAAATCCGTTGCCAGTCAGCTTGGGTCCCTCCCAGCGAATCAGTTGACTTCGGAGAGGGTCTTTGCCGTGGTTCTTAATGAACAGGACAGACTTGCTGCACTGGACGTGAAGGACAGGGGGAGACAAGAACGGAGTTCTGACACCCCCACCGCTGTTGCTACTGGAGAAAATGCTGTCGCTTTGAACGTTGTCCGATGCTACAATTGTGGACAGACTGGGCATCTTCAGCGGAACTGCAAGAAGCCACGTCAGAACAAAGGTGCCAAGGGAAGCTCCACGAAGTCTGAGGCGTCAGGCAGAAGTCATGCCAAGTCACAGGCGAAGCCTGCAAAGGCTTTGATGTCGAAAGGAACCAAGCCAGAAGTGGAGAACGCTTTTGTCATTGACACGGGCGCCACGGTTCACATGACCCATCACCGGGATTTGTTTTCGTCGTTTAAGAAGCAAAGCTTCGTTGTACAACAAGCCAACGGTCAAGAGCTAGAAGCGACCGGAATTGGAACTGTGTATCTTAAAAGTCTGAACTTGACTATAAACAATGTTTATTTGGTTCCAGAGTTGAAGTACAATCTGCTCAGCGTTTCGCAGATTGCCAAGAAGGGACTAAAACTGTCCTATGATGATGAGTGCTGCGAGATCTCCAAAGATGGAGAGCTGTATCTTTCTGCCAAAGAGAAAGATGGACTGTATTTGTTGACTTTTGATCAAAGTGATTACATGAATTGTTATTCTAACATGATCTCTTTTGCAGGTGTAACCAAGAAGAACGCCAAGCAGGTCACCTCGAGGGTCAACAGGGCATTTCAGCGGGTGTATGCTGATGTGATTGGTCCTCTAGCACCATCTAGAGGCAATGCAAAGTATTACCTAATATGTGTTGATTCTTTCACAGGTTTTGTCTGGATTTATCTTTTGGAGAGACCAAAAGACGCCTTAGAAAGGTTTAAAGAGTTTTGTGACAAGGTTAAAAATATGCATGATGCTGACATAGATTGTCTTTGCACAGATGAGAAGCCAATTTTTCTCTTACAGGATTTCCAGAGGTTCCTGAAGAAGAAAGGGATAAGACACAAAATTGCAGCTTCCGAAGAAGCTTGGAAGAGATGTGTCTGTGTTAGGGTGAACAAAGAATTGCAAAAGGGAATGGAAGCGCAATTGCTTAGTTCACATCTGCCACATGAGTACTGGGTTGAGTCGCTAATGTCGTTTTGTTATACGTGGTTGAGAAAGTTTTCAAAAGAGTTGGGAAGTTCTCCTTTTGAGAAACTGTTCCATAGAAAACCTTGTTGCCCATTTCAAGGTTTTTGGGTCTCATGTGAGGACAGAAGCTCCGGGTGGAGTAAAGAATGCCAGAGGCATTTTTGTGGGTTATGAAAAGGGTCTCTACAGAGTAATTTTGTCTGAATCTGGTCAGGTGATTCTCACAAAATTCCTAGAGAGTGCTCCTGAACAGGAGAGAGTGATTGTTCACACATTTCCCACAGGAGATGATGATTCTGATTCTGATGATGATGTTGATTTTATTGAATTCAGTAGTACTGATGATGACAGCGATAGCTCAGACAGCTCAGTTGTCACAGTCATTGAGAGAAAATCTCACAAAATGACTAGACCCTCAGAAGAGGAGGATGAACCACTGATTACGCTTAGTACTGGTTCTCCAGAGAGTTCAGAGGCTGAACCAGAAAGCAGAGAAGAGCAGCACCTCTTACGTAGGTCTGAGAGAGCAACGAAGGGTGTACCACCCAAGAGGTATTCAAAAGAGTTTGCCAACCTAGCTATTGCATGTGTTGCTGTTGTAAACGACCAAGGTCAGATTGAAGCTGTGTCTGAGTCAGAGACAAAGGCACAACAGAGAGTTGCTAACCAAGGTAATGCAGATGCACTCATTCCTTGGAAGTCACACAACCAGAGAGGTACATTGGTAAAACCAGTGGCGGGTAGTTCCAAGGGTGGAACTGAAACAACAGGGGAATGTTATACATATAACAACTGTTTGTTTTCTTCTCTGGATCAAGCATTGCACGCTGCACACATTGATTCTTTAGGGGGAGTATGTTACTATAAAGAAGCAATGCGGAAGCAAGAAGCAGCTAAGCCAGCTGCTGCTGGCTGGAAAGCCAGACAGGATGTTTGTGACTGTTGCCATGGCAAGAAAGGGGCAGTCCTTTCTCCGTACTGAGCACAGGATGTGAGCTCAGTGTGTGTGTCATATGACCTGTACAGGATGTACAAGGGTGGAGTCAGTTTGAGTTTCTCTCTGTTGTTCAAAGAGTGCGGACATCTTTATCTGTATGGCTGCTTAAGACAGAAATAAAGGCATGTAAATACACTTCTGTCTGTCTGATTCCCCTCCCTGGGGATATGCAGGGAGGAGTAGCAGCAGTGGTGTGTTTTTCTCACAGTCTGAGAAAAATCGCCGATACGGACCTCAACTGTTTTTCCTGCCGGGAGTCGCGGGAGGGAGGTCAAAAGGAATTCAGCTGGTGCCTGGACAGATAGGCACATACCTCTGACCGAGGCAGAATTCCAACAGCATCTCCATCAATGATATATCATCTAGCAGCTATTCATGGTCTCTCTTTAGGTCGTTTATTTCTTCCTTCGTTGAATCTTGTGATTTTTTAATGTCCTTATTTTCCATTTGCAATTTCTTCATCATTTCCTCTTGTTTGGTAGATTTACTCTTAAGTTCTTGTACAGATTTATCCAGTTCTTTATTTTTAAGTGAGAGGTCACTTATTTGTGTTGTTAAGTCTATTATTAGCTTTGAGTTTTGTTGGATGTTGCCAGCTAGTATGTCCAGCTTATCATTCAGGCTCTTTTCCATCCCCATTATAAGGTCTTTTATGTCAGCATTGGGGTCTGTTTCAGCTGTTGATTGTCTTCTCACTTGTAGACCTGACCCAGATGTCAGTGTAGTTTGGTATTTTTTAGAACCCATATTTGTCTTCTTCCTTTTAGTTCTGATCTAGATATCTTTATTTCAAACCAAGAATATATATATTCCTAAACTTTGAAAATGCTCTGTTTATAGTCTATAATTTGGTCCTTTTATCTGTTGGGATTGAAAGTCTGTTAAGATTCCGGTGGTTTTACCCTATGTTGTTATCAGTTCATCTCAAATATTTATTATTAATTTTTTTTAAAAAAAAGTTTAAAAAAGGTCCAAATTTTAATAAAAAATTAGTTAAATATTTTGTTTTACTTTAATTACCGTATTTTTCGCACCATAGGACGCACCGGACAATAGGACGCACCTTGTTTTAGAGGGGGGAGAACAAGAAAAAAAATTCTCCCCCTCTCTGCCCAGCGCCCCTTCAGCGGAGCGGCAGGAGGCGCTGCGCAGAGAGGGGGAGAATTTTCCCGCTCTTGTTTTCCCGCTCTAAAACAAGGTGCCGTTCAGGCGGCTACCTTGGAAGCCTGGAGAGCGAGAGGGGTCGGTCCAGGCTTCAGGTTCCTTTCGACCTGCTCTTTGGGGCTGGCAGGGGAAGCCCACCACCAGCCCCAAAGAGCAGGTCAGGGAGCAGCGGAAAGGCGCAGCGGAGGGGCTGCTGCCATAGTTGGCGTCACCTCTCCAGCTGGGCTGTGGCTCCTTTTGCCCCGCTCGCGCTCTCCCGGCTGGAGAGGTGACACGCGGCTATAGAGGCTTCTGCCATAGCCGCGTGTCACCTCTCCAGCTGGGAGAGGGTCGCGGGGCTATGGCTTCTTTTGCCCCACGCACGCTCTCCAGCCGGGAGAGGGTCGCGGGGGGCTTCTTTTGCCCCGCTCGCGCTCTCCCAGCTGGGGAGGTGACCTCTCCAGCTGGGAGAGGGTCGCAGGGCTATGGTTTCTCTAGCCCCGCGCGTGCTCTCCCGGCTGGAGAGGTGACACGCGGCTATAGAGGCTTCTGCCATAGCCGCGTGTCACCTCTCCAGCTGGGAGAGGGTCGCGGGGCTATGGCTTCTTTTGCCCCACGCACGCTCTCCAGCCGGGAGAGGGTCGCGGGGGGCATTTTTTTCCCCACGCGCGCTCTCCCAGCTGGAGAGGTGACACGCAGCTATAGAGGCTCCTGCCATAGACGCGCGTCACCTCTCCAGCCGGGAGAGGGTCCGGGGGGCATTTTTTTCCCCACCCGCGCTCTCCCAGCTGGAGAGGTGACGCGCGGCTATAGAGGCTCCTACCATAGCCGCGCGTCACCTCTCCAACCGGGAGAGGGTCGCGGGGCGGCATTTTTTTCCCCACGCGCGCTCTCCCGGCTGGAGAGGTGACGCGCGGCTATAGAGGCTCCAGCCATAGACGCGCGTCACATCTCCAGCCGGGAGAGGGTCACGGGGGGCTTCTTTAGCCCCACGCGCGCTCTCCTGGCTGGAGAGGTGACGCGCGGCTATGGAGGCTCCTGCCATAGCCGCGCGTCACCTCTCCAGCCGGGAGAGGGTCGTGGGGGGCATTTTTTTTTTTAATAATAATTTTTATTCATTTTCCAAACACATAATAAAGACAAACGAAAAACAAAACAAAAACATACAAAACATTTAAACATGTATAACTTCATAATCTTATTTTCATGCACCTTCTTTCCTTCGACTTCCCCATACCTCCCCATCACTGCATCCTTGTTTTACGATTCTTTAGCAACCCTTTAGTCAATTTATCTATAATTCCCTTTCGTTAAGTTTTCTTTAATTTGTTAATTACAGCTGTAATTCTCTGCTTCTTACCCCTTGACATCTTAACACTCCTCAATTTTACAACAGTTTTTAAGATATATTTTAAATTTCTTCCAGTCCTTTTCCACTGTCTCCTTCCCCTGGTCGCGGATTCTGCCAGTCATCTCAGCCAGTCCCATAAAGTCCGTCACCTTTGTTTGCCATTCTTCCAGAGTAGGTAGTTCTTGCATCTTCCAATACTTTGCCAGAAGAATTCTTGCTGCTGTGGTAGCATACATAAAAAAATTCCTGTCCCTCTTTGACACCAATTGGCCAACCATGCCCAAGAGAAAAGCCTCAGGTTTCTTAGGAAAGGTCCACTTAAGGACTTTCTTAATTTCATTATAGATCATTTCCCAAAAGGCTTTAATCTTCGGGCAGGTCCACCAAAGGTGGTAAAAGGTACCTTCAGTCTCATTACATTTCCAACATTTATTATTGGGCAAATGATAGATTTTTGCAAGCTTGACTGGGGTCATGTACCACCTATAGATCATTTTCATTATATTTTCTTTCAAGGCATTACATGCAGTAAATCTAACACCAGTGGTCCATAACTGTTCCCAGTCAGCAAACATAATGTCATGACCGATGTCTTGTGCCCATTTAATCATAGCTGATTTCACCGTTTCATCCTGTGTATTCCATTTCAACAGCAAATTATACATTCTTGACAAGTTCTTAGTATTGGGTTCTAGCAGTTCTGTTTCTAATTTTGACCTCTCTTTCTGAAATCCTATTTTCCTGTCCTGTTTAAATGTCTCATTTATCTGATGATAGTGCAACCAATCTCGAACTTTGGACTTTAGTTTCTCATAACTCTGAAGTTTAACTCTTTCACCATCATGTTCTAAGATTTCACAATATTTTGGCCATTTAGAATCCATATTGAGTTTTTTCACCTCCTTGGCTTCCATTGGTGACAGCCACCTGGGAGTTTTACTTTCCAACAGATCTTTATATCGGATCCAAACATTATATAATGCTTTCCTAACAATATGATTTTTGAAACCTTTATACACCTTTGCCTTATCGTACCATAAGTATGCATGCCAGCCAAAGTTATTATCGTACCCTTCCAGGTCCAAAATGTCTGTGTTCTCAAGAAGCAGCCAGTGTTTCAACCAGCAGAAAGCTGCCGATTCATAATAAAGTCTTAAGTCCGGCAGGGCAAACCCCCCTCTATCTTTTGCATCAGTTAAGATCTTAAATTTTATTCTGGGCTTTTTGCCCTGCCAGACAAATTTTGATATATCATTCTGCCACTTCTTGAAACAGTCCATCTTGTCCAAGATCTGCAACGTCTGAAATAAAAATAACATTCTAGGCAATACATTCATCTTAATAGTAGCAATTCGGCCTAACAAGGAAAGTCTCAACCTTGACCATATTTCTAGGTCTTTCTTTACTTCTAACCAACATTTTTCATAATTGTCCTTAAATAAGTTCACATTCTTAGATGTTAAGTTTATCCCCAGGTATTTCACTTTTTTCGTTATTTCCAAACCTGTTTCATTCTGAAATCTCTCTCTTTCCTCCATTGTTAAATTTTTTTCCAGCACTTTCGTTTTTTGTTTGTTCAATTTAAATCCTGCTACTTGACCAAATATCTCAATTAATTCTAATACTCTTTCGGTACTAGTGTCTGGCTGTTGCAGGGTCAATACTAGGTCATCTGCAAATGCTCTTAGTTTGTAATGTCTAACTCCGACCTGAACTCCTTTAACCAACTGGTCCTTTCTAATCATGTTTAACAAAACCTCCAGGACTGATATGAAAAGCAAAGGGGATATTGGGCATCCCTGCCGTGTACCTTTTTCTATGGATATTTCTTCCGTTACTCCCGGCTGGAGAGGTGACGCGCGGCTATAGAGGCTCCTACCATAGCCGCGCGTCACCTCTCCAACCGGGAGAGGGTCGCGGGGGGCATTTTTTTCCCCACGCGCGCTCTCCCGGCTGGAGAGGTGACGCGCGGCTATAGAGGCTCCAGCCATAGACGCACGTCACATCTCCAGCCAGGAGAGGGTCACGAGGGGCTTCTTTAGCCCCACGCCGCTCTCCCGGCTGGAGAGGTGACGCGCGGCTATGGAGGCTTCTGCCATAGACGGTCACCTCTCCAGCCAGGAGAGGGTCGCGGGGTCCTTCTTTTGCCCCACGCGCGCTCTCCCAGCTGGAGAGGTGACGCGCGGCTATGGAGGCTCCTGCCATAGCCGCGCGTCACCTCTCCAGCCGGGAGAGGGTCGTGGGGGGCATTTTTTTCCCCACCCGCGCTCTCCCGGCTGGAGAGGTGACGCGCGGCTATAGAGGCTCCTTCCATAGCCACGCGTCACCTCTCCAGCCGGGAGAGGGTCACGGGGCTATGGCGTCTTCGCTCCATAGGACACACACACATTTCCCCTTCATTTTTGAAGGGGAAAAAGTGCGTCCTACAGAGCGAAAAATACGGTACTTTGGCATTTATCAGAGAAAAATTCCTTCGCAGTACTTAACATCCGTCTTAAGAACTTATTTTCTAGAAGCTGAACTTGGTATTTCAAATGTCCTTTCCTGTATAGCTAGTTTTCTTTATGGTTGTACTTCAAGCCTGTGTCTTAGCAGCGTTTTTTAAATTATGGGAGTAATTTCATTTTCCGCCACTAGGTGGCGCGATTTTCCAATTTACTTGTGAGGTGGTCCTTCTTGTTTTGTTTCTCTAGCCTCTCTTTGTTGCAGTGACTGTTTCCACCACTATTCTTCTTCCGGCTTTTTTCCCTTCTGAGGGCGATGACTCACTCTCCCCCCCCCCCCAGCGCCATTTTCGCCAGCTGCTTTCTTCCCTATTCCAGTCTTTTCCTCCTTCTTTCTCTCCCTTTGTATATCTCTTCCTCTTCCCTTTCACTTCTTTATCTTAATCTTTATTTTCCCACCGCTGCCTGGTCTTCAAATCTTTTCTATTCCTTCTCTTTTTCCACTGTATCCTCCACGTTCCTCCCCCTCCTTTTCCCTTTTCACTCACCCCTTTGTTTTACGCTGATCTCCTCCTCAATGGCCACTGCTTTGTTGTCACCGCTGCTGCTGCTGCTTGCTATTTCAGCTCCTTGTCTCTCTCAACAGCTCTCTTGTCTCTTCTCCCCTGTAGAAGCAGGTACTCAGTATGTCTCAGTTTTTATTTTCTGCCTCTTTACAAGGCTTATTTTCCACAACTTGATAAGTCTCAGAACGCTGAAGCTCCTCTCTCCATTAGCTTTACTGTCCTTTATAATATTAAGTTAGTCCGTACTCCTTTTATTTTAATTTAAGCCAGCGTTATTACCTTGTTCCTTCAGGAGTACTCTTGATTTTACAGTTTTAGTTTGGAGCAGCCTGGTGCTTTCTCATTCAGGTCTCAGGGACATCTCACGGTCGGGTGTGCGATCTTTCTGCACTGAAGTTCTTCCACCTCCCTCCACTTTTTGTGCTGGGACGGTAGAAAACCCCTTTATGCGCTGCTTGGATCGATTTTCTTCAGTCTGAAACCTCCTCTCAGACCTCTTCAGGGTTTGCGTCACCCTCGCTTCCCCGTCTTTTTATCCTGTATCTGTGATTGGGAGTGCTCTTACTGCAGCAGAGCACTTTCCCTGACCCGACGCTGAGCGCGCCACGCCAGGAAGTCCTATTTCACTTTGTTTCATGTTTTTTGGTTGTGCATGCATATTCATATAAAAAACGCAAAACGAAGTGAAGGAAGCCAAAACAAAGCAAAACAATTGTTGTTTGGGTCAATATGCATAGAAAGAAACCGAATAAGCTTTGTTTCTGCGTATTTCACTTGGTTTCGTGTTTTTGGGCTGTGCATGCATATTCACACAAAAAACACAAAAGGAAGTGAAGTAAGCCCAAACAGAGCAAAACACGTGTTTCTTCAGTCAATAAGCTTTGTTTGGGCTTATTTCACTTTTCTCCGTGTTTTTTGGGTGTGCATGCATATTCACCCTAGAGATGCAAAACGAGGGGGGAAATGTCAGCTGCGCCTTTGAGCCAGTGCCACCGACTGGGCTCAACCTCTTCAGCCCTGACTGGGCCAGGCGAGCTGGAAAGCACTTCCAGAGGCCTTCCACGCAGGAAGCAGATCTAAGTGCTGTGGATTCACAACTCAGAGCTGTGAGCACCAAACTCACTTCCAGTAGTCAGCGGAGCACAGCAGAGCATGAACCACACGAACAACAGCTTCTGTAGAATAACTTCTTTTATTCTCTACAGCTACTATACAAATTAACTACAGGGTGTGCATGCATATTCACCCTAGAGATGCAAAACGAGAGAGGAAAAACTTTTTCTTTTTTTTACTACGATATTACCTAACAACCCCTCCCCTAGAAGAACCGTCAAGTGAGATTGGAGAATAAACTGTGTGGAAATAAAAATATCAACTAAAGCCTTTGTTTTGTGAAAGATTTGGAAAGAAAATAAAATGCTCTCTTGTGACGCAGTTTTAAATCAGGATCCGCCATTACGAGACAGACTATGTTGCGAGATTAATAGTCAAAGGGGGAGGCGAGCCGTTGCTCTGTTATCATGTTTGTATTCTAAGTTCGATGGCAAATCTTCCCTGGAAAGACTGATTTATGGAGCAACTTGTCTGGGGAAATTAATGAGCAGACGCCCAGATTTTATTTCATTGGAACTGAGAAAGATGGCGCCTGCTGCCCAAGCAGGACTTTTGGATTAGTGTGTGAAGATTTATTGCAAACAAAAGACTTACCAGCTTTAAAAAAGGGAGAGCCTTACAAAGTTTACACAGAAGCATAATAATGTTTACTTTAACTCGCCTGTGGAAACAACTCAGAGGCTATTAAGAAGAAAAAGGATAACAACAAGAAGATCGAAAGATGGGATTGGTGAATACTAAAATCAGCAGAAATATGAGTTGACTGGACCCTTACTGAACTTGAAGCATGGGAACCCCCAACAAAAATTTATAATTTGGCAAAATATTTGGACTTTATGATATGTATTGGTATAATTTGGAATAATTAATGTGATATGATTGTATTGTTAAATGGAAAACTTAATAAATTTTTTTTTTTAAAAAAAGAGATGCAAAACGAAGTTAAGTAAGTCCAAACAAAGGAAAACATGTGATTTTTTGTTTAATATGCATACAAATAAGACAAATAAGCTTTTTTCAGGCTTATTTCACTGTGTTGCATGTTTTTGGGGTCTGCTTGCATATTCATAAAAAAATCCACAAAAGGAAGTGAAGTAAGTCCAAACAAAGCAAAACATGTGGTTCTTAGGACAATACTCATAGAAAGAAGACCAATAAGCTGTGTTTGGGCTTATTTCACTTTGTTTCGCGTTTTTTGGGTGTGCATGCATATTCACTCAAAAAACGCAAAACGAAGTTAAGGAAGCCCAAAGAAAACAAAACATGTGATTTTTTGGTTAATATGCATAGAAAGATGACAAATAAGCTTATTTCAGGCTTATTTCAATGTGTTGCGTGTTTTTTGGGTGTGCATACTGTCAGGGAACTGCCATCGGAAAGGCAGGTGGTGGAGGGGCTCTCGGAAGCTAGGAGAGACTCAGCAGCGGAGGAAGGTACCAGCAGGGGGAGAGAGGGAGATCAGAGAGAAAGTGAGTCGAAGGGATGGCTCAGGGAGTCTTCCAGCGAGAACAGTGGAGAAGTCTCAGGACCTCCTATAGGTACACCCACTCCTCGCCGGAAACTGTCGCGCAGAGAATCCAGAAGACGCGTTTCCGTTAAGGAGCTTTTATGCTGGAGTAGATTCCGTAAACGCCCACTGTCGGATTCTGCCAGCGATTAAGGGAGTCATGTTTAAGGGCTCCGCTAAGGACAGAGTTTGAGAACCATGCCCAAACTCTGAGGGACTAAGCTTTTACGCACAAGCAGCTCATCATCCCATCACACATACATATCCACACAAAAAACGCAAAAGGAAGTGAAATAAACTGGGGAAAAATAGCATGTGTTTTGGGGGTGAAAATGCATAGAAAGAAGACGAATAAGCTTTGTTTGGGCTTATTTCACTTCTTTTTCTGCTTTTAGGGTGTGCATGCATATTCACCTTAAAAACGCAAAACAAAGTGAAGTAAGTATTCCATTTTTGTCTATCATATTCTAAATCATATTTCTTCCTGTTGAGTAGGGTTTTATATAGTGCAAGTGTAGAGTTTTTTTGTTTTTGTTAAAGAGATTAAATCTTGTAGCAGCAGGGGTGTTTCTGATGCTGCTATAGTGTCAGGGCCAAACTGCCTTTAAAACATATGTTTCAATTGTATGTATTGACATTGTGTTTCCCTGGTTAATCCATACTTTACTTGCAAAGTCTTATATTCCACAAATTTGTAATTTTCATCAATTAATTGATTCAATGTCAAAATACAGTGGTACCTCGGGTTACATACACTTCAGGTTACAGATGCTTCAGGTTACAGACTCCGCTAACCCAGAAATAGTACTCGGGTTAAGAACTTTGCTTCAGGATGAGAACAGAAATCATGCTCCGGCAGTGCGGCAGCAGCGGGAGGCCCTATTAGCTAAACTGGTGCTTCAGGTTAAGAACAGTTTCAGGTTAAGAACAGACCTCCGGAACGAATTACGGTAAGTTCTTAACCCGAGGTAACACTGTACCTTTTTTCATCGAATTTTGCCAAATTATTACTTGATTTCCAATTTTTAATTTTGGGTTGGCCCATATTGTTAATTTCTCATGCTGATAGGGGTCATCCTTATTCTTTTTATTTATATTCATCCAAATTTTTATAGGTGCTTTAATAGTCTCCAAGATAATAGGATATTTCATAAAATTGGAGCCGAGTTTAGTCCACCCTACAAGAGGTTTGAAGAAACTATATTCGAGTGTAGCCCAATTGGGATTCCTGCTAGCTCTCCAATCATTGGTCTTGCTCAGCAGGTAGGCCTGGTGATATAGTTGCAGATTTGGGAGACCAAAGCCACCTTCCTTAGTTGGAAGTTGCATTTTATGTAGTGATATTCTTGGTGGCTTTGTACCCCACAGGCATGATCTAAATAGTTGATAGTTTTGATAGTTGAGAGGTTTAGAGGTCTCCACCTTTCAATATCAAAAGAAATCTCATTTACAATTTGATTCAAATTTAGTTTTACAATTTGGTCTATATCTGATGAAATCATTATACCCAATTATTTAATAAAGTCTTTGCACATCTGAAATTGATGGTTTCTATACAATGTAGCCCTTGGCCCAATTGGTAGAATCTCTGATTTTGTCCAATTTATAGAATATCCCGATATTCTGCCAAAGGTTTTTATTTTCTCCATAATTTTTGGAATTGTATCTTCTGGTTTTGTAATAAATAAAATGATATCATCCGCAAATAATACAATTTTGTAATTATCTTTGTTGTGTTTTACACCCTTGATGTGCTCATCCTGAATTATTGCTCTTGTTAATGGTTCCAGGCAGAGATTAAATAATAATGGAGAAAGAGGACATCCTTGTCTCGTTCCTCGATTTAAACTAATCAAATCAAATCAATCTTTATTATGGTCCAGAGACCCAACAAATTATTACAAAGCAATGCACAATTCATACAGCCTACCTCCAGGTTGAACAAGCATTTTGTTCAAAAGATAGGGTTCCTTGGTTCTTGCAACCACCGATAAAAACTTGGCCACTGCTAATGTTCTAGCGTTTGTCCGGTCTTCCAATAGGAACCTGACATAGTGAGCCTCTGATTTTCCCAGGAAAGGTACCAGCAAGGGTAATATCAGCTTGCTCATATTTTGCACAGTGCAGCAAAATATGTTTTATGGAATCGATGTCTTGAGGACACAAGCAAAGTATGTCATGGTAGGGAACTCATCTCAACCTGCCATTCAACACTGCAGAAGGAAAGACGTTTAGTCTGGCTTTGGTGAAAAGCCTTCAGTATTTTGGTACTGTCAGGTTTTTAATGTAAGATGTTAACTTAAAGACATGCCCATATTGTACCTCTACTGCCAGCGGACTACAGACTGCGTGTGATCAAGATCGCAAGTCACTGTGTGCATTATCCCATAATCTTTGCTTTAACGTCTTTAGGGCGCCTTCATAACCCAGGTAATACAGTTTGGGGGGGGTGACAGACCAATAGAGGTGGCTTTTCTAGCCATGGTTTTCTGCCATTTGCTGACAAACTCCTCACTGGTCAGGTGTTGGTACAAACCCTTCCCTAGATCAAACACTGAAATCCTGAGCCAATGTATTAGGGCAGCCCACCATGCTTTAGTTGAAATTGGGCATTCACCAGCTTCTAACAGAAGTATGGAGTTGGGGACACAGTTGGGTACCTGCAGCAGAGATCGTAAAAATTTTGCCTGAAAGCCATCTAGCTTAGGCAGGTCCCATTATGCCAGACAGTTGCAGCGTACAGGAGTTGGGCAACAGATTTTGCGTTGAAAACCCTTATGGCTGATGGAACATATTTGCTGCCCTTTGTGAACTAATCAAATTCGAAATTCTTCCATTTGTAACAATCTGGGACGTTGGGTTTTTATAAATAATTTTAATCCAATTACAGTATTCTATAGGGAAACCAAATTTACTTAACACAAACCCTATGAATTCTTTATATATTCTGTCAAAAGCCTTTTCTGCATCTAATGACAATATCATAAACTCCTCTTCATGTTTGTTTAAATTTATCAAATCTATTGTTAATCTGATATTATCTGTAGCTTGTCTTGTTTTTATAAAACCTGTTTGATTATTAGGTATCAAGTCTTGAATAACTTTTTGGAATTTTGCCGCCAATATTGCATTCAAAATCTTTGCATCAACATTCATTAATGATCTTGGTCTATAATTTGCACATTTAATAGGTCTTTGTTAGGTTTTGGTATAATTATTATTAAAGCTTCATTGAATGCTGTAGCAGATATACCTTTATGAGCTATTTCCTCATAGACTTCTAGAAGTCTCGGGACTAGTAGATTTTTGAATATTTTATACCATTCTATAGGAAAACCATCTGGTGATTCCCCATTCCCCATTGTTTCTATTACATTTTCAATATCTGATATATTTAGGGGTGCTGATAGCATATCTTTTTGATCTTATTCAATAGTTGGTATTTTAATATCTTGAAAGAAGTTCTCCACCTCATCCTCTGATATATTTTCTGGCCCTTCATATAATTTTTTGTAGAATTAAAAAAAATCATTATTGATATTTATTGATGAGGTAGCTGCAATGTTATTTTCATTTCTTATTAAGGGTATTATTTGGTTCACTTTCTTTTGTTTTAGACAATTAGCTTCAATTTTTGTCGGTCTTTCTCCCTGTTCCCAATATATTTGTCTTAGACTTAGTAGGCTGAACTTATTTTTTTGAGCTAGTATATTATTCACTTCTAATGTTGGTTGTTGTATTCTTTCATATGTAACTTTAGATGGGTTATTCGCCATATCGCCCCATAGTGTTTTTAAAGAAAATTTTAGCTTATTTTCTTTTAATCTTTGCAGCTTGGCTTTGTTGGCAGAGAAGGATATTATCTTCCCTCTGATGTAAGCTTTATATCCTTCCCATTCCATCAGTCTTGACGTTGAAGATTTGGAGTTATTTTTAAAATATATTTGTGTTTCTTGGGTTATATATTGAAGTTATTTTCATTTAATAATGATCTATTAAGATACCATCTCCTCATACCTTCCTGAAACCCCAGCTCCTACCTGATCTCCTGCTGCAACGGGCTCACTCCACTGCAGTGGTTCCTCTTCTGGGGCACAGTGCCCTCCCAAGCATGGATGTGCCTCCCAAACCCACCAATTAAAAAAACACCACCACCAAATATAGGGCATTTCATAGTATCACAGATTTGGAAGGAACCACAAGGGTCATCTAGTCCAACCCCCTGCAATGCAGAAATCTCAGCTAAAGCATCCATGGCAGATGCCCATCCAACCTCTGTTTAAAAACCTCCAAGGAAGGAGAGTCCACCACCTCTTGTGGTTGTCTGTTCCACTGCCAAACAGCTCTTACTGTCAGAAAGTTTTTTCAAATGTTTAGTCAGAATTTCCTTTCTTGTAACTTGAAGTCATTACCTCCAGTCCTACCCACCATTTCCTTTAAAATGTAAAAATCAGCCTGAATACGCATGTTGGCTCCCAAAAAGAGGACATGTCCACGTTTTCCCAGACATATGGCCACCCTACATTCTATTATTTTGGCCATTGCATAATTTGAAAGCAGAGGAAAGGAGGGCTTGCTGGTTGAGTTGCATTTGGGGGGGTGAGGGTGGGAAAGCAGCAGATGCAAGCTAGCCTAGTAGCTTCCCTTCGCTCCTCCAGGCTCTACAATATTTTTGCTTAACTTTTTAAAAACTACATTGCCTCTTCCCCCCTTCTGTGCGTGTATGTTGAGCAGGTGCTGGCTGAAGTAGGTGGCAAAAAGCACACGGGTTTTAGACTTCCAGCGTGGTGCGCCTTGAGAACGGGTCGGGGAAAGTGCTCTACTTCGGTTGAGCACTCCCATCGCGGTAATGATAGAGGGGGGACCAGGAGGGAAATATAAAAACTATGAAGTGAAATTTTGCAACCAAACAAGAAAATCCTATCGAGAATGTACAGCTTACTCCTTGAATGGGAACTGAAAGACGAGGTAATAAAAGAAACAATGATAAAATGGTCACAAGACCTGGGCCAGACAATTCACTTAGATAGATGGGAAAAGCTAAGGAAAATTGATATAAACTTTACAGCTTCTTATCTGATAAAAGAAAATATAATTGTCAGAGCTGCCTCTAGGTCCCAGCTCACAGAGGACCAACGCTAGGCTGTGGTAATGTATAAAAGTCTTTATTGAAGTTCAGTTTCCATTTCAAAGCCACAGCGTGCAGCCCTACGTTTTAACCCCTAGATCGGCGAAGTCCCGTCTGAGTCTCCTCCCCTCTGACACCAGTTTAAGATCCTAGCCCTGCTCCACCTTTTCCGCTGCTCTCTCAGGCGGGTCCTCCTGCCCGCTGGGGCATTGCCCTTTCTGGACTCTTCCGACGCTGAGTCGCTTAGCTCCTCCCCCTGCCTCCGTCGGGCTTTAGGACCCGGTTCCCAATCCTCATTCTCTGCTGTCCCGCGCTCCTGTACATTTGAACTTGCCTCTCGCGCCAACCCAGTGACCTTTCTCCTAACCGTTACACTACTTCTGTCACTGCTTCCCTCTTCCGGGAAACTAGCCGGATCTGACCTCCCCTCCGTCGCCCGACTCTCCGACGGAGGCGTGGTCAGCTCTGCCTCGTCTTCTCTCCCTGGTGGGGAATGCACTGGCCCCGATGCTTGGGACTCTTCCCCCCCACTCTGCTCTGGTGGGGAAGCTGGTCCTGATTTCCAACTACTGCTCTGGGAGTCCCTGCTGCCCCCTCGCTCCTGGGGCGTTCCCCCTGGGAACCCCCTGCCCCTGGCCACTGGCGCCCCCTTCTGTGAATCTTCCGATTCGCTGGAGAGGCTCATGGAATCCCTCGGACCACTGTCCTCTTCTCCTACGCTCCCCTCGGATTCTTCCCCTTCGCTCTCCATTTCCCCTCTTCCCTGTGCCTCTGCTCCTGAGCCCCTGACAATAATGAAGATGTTTTATCATTGGTATCTCACCCCAGTAAAATTAGCAAAGATTTATAAAAAATACTCAAATCTCTGCTGGAAATATAAAACAGAGGTGGGGACGATGTATAATATGTGGTGGGGGTGCAAGGTGGTTAAACAATTTTGGATTGTGATACATGAAGAGCTCAAAAAGATGTTAAAGAGTTCAATTTCCAAAAAGCCCGAAACATATTTGCTGGGTTCACTATCCAGTGACATCCCCAAGGATAAAAAGAATGTATTCCTTTACGCAACAGCAGCGGCTAGACCAGGGGTCTGCAACCCGCGGCTCCAGAGCCACATGTGGCTCTTTTGCACCTTTGCCACGGCTCTGGGGCAGATACTAGCGAGGGGAGGAGGCGCATTGTGTGCCCCGACACTCCCCACTGTGGCGAGCGCTGTACTGGCTGTGACGTCGCATGGGGGCGGTGCGTGCGTTAGTCACGCACTGTCCCGATGTCACCTTCCCGCCCGCCCGCCCACTACATTGTAAGGGACATGTACGCTGGTCACTGTTTTGAAGGGGAGTGAAGAACACACACACAAAAAATTGCAACTTGTTAATTTAACGTTTATTTCTATGAGGAGGAGTAATTCTGAGGGGTCAAACAAAGAAATAATAAAAAAGTGACAAAAAAGTTATTTTTATAATGACGAGTTTTGCGGCTGGCTCCCAGTTGTTTTTT
Source organism: Podarcis erhardii (assembly GCF_964252035.2). Taxonomy (NCBI): domain Eukaryota; kingdom Metazoa; phylum Chordata; class Lepidosauria; order Squamata; family Lacertidae; genus Podarcis; species Podarcis erhardii. Next base: position 19,748,553 of record NC_138506.1, on the reverse strand, counting down.
CTTCGGAAACGGGTCCAAGTGGCTCTTTTTGTCTTAAAGGTTGCAGACCCCTGGGTTAGACTATTAGTGGCAAAAAAATTGGAAAACAGAAAAAATACCAGAAATATCAGAATGGCGAGCTAAAATTTGCAAATTTGCTGAGATGGCAAAATTAATGGCAACAATTAGAGGCTGTTCTAATAAAAAAATTCAGAAAGAGTGGGAGTGCGTAAAGGAATATATGGAACGATTTTGTTTTGCAGCTCAAATTCAACAGTTAAAGTGCGCAAGGATATAGGACAACATCATAACACATACAGAACAATAAATACCAACTCTATTAACACAAAGACAAACAATATTATGTAGAGAAGATCACACATGGGAGAAAGGAAGTAATGGGCATGAGAGGAGGCAGGTATAGGGCAGCATTTGGAAAATTGTTAAGGACATATATGTGATTTAAGAGATCAAGAATAAGGAGTTAAAAGAAGGAGACTAACATTAATGAACAGCAAAATAAGGAAATCTGAGAAGAATTTGGTATAAATGAAAACATGTGAGTCATGTTCTTGCTTGTATGTTGGTTTATTTTGGATGTAAAGTCTTCTGCTGTAAAGATGGTACATAAAACATATAAAATATAGATTTTAAAAAAGCACAGGGTTTTTTTGGGGAAGCCAAGCTGAGCAGTTTTTTGTGTGAAGCCAAGACATTGTTGCTTAAGTTAAAAAAAACACGACACCTTGCCTCCCCCCCCCCCGTGTGTGCGTGTGAGAGAGAGGGGGGAGGACAAAAAACACATTTTTGGGAGCCACAAAAATGTAAAGGTAAGTAAAAAATTCTTATTTTTGTTGTTAATTTGTACAGTCATACCTCGGGTTGCGAACGTGATCTGTGCAGGAGGCACATTCGCAACCCGCAGCATTTGCAACTATAATGGTTATAAGGGGTTACTTATGCGTAAGTTGCCGTTACTTTTGGCTAGATCGCCTGGCTAACCATGCCTCGGCTGACAGCCCTCACTCCGTGGCTGTTCAGTCGCTTGCAGAATCCGTCAGTGGGCGTTTCTTGAACCTCTTCCAGCATAGAAGCTGTTTGACGCCAAGTCTCCACCTACTCTCCCTGCGCGGGACTCTTCTGCGCAAAGAAGGAGTGGGCAGAGGCGTGCCCATGCTCTCTCCACTGGTCTCGGGTGAAGAGTCTTGGAGACCCCTCTCCGAATCCTCCATCTCCCTCCCTTCTCTACTGGTGTTATGTTGAATTCCTTCCCCCCTGCTGGTCCCCTCTCCTGCATCGCTTTGGAGCCTTGCCTCCACCTCTCGCTCCAATGTCAGTTCCCTGACAGCAACCCTCAGTGCTGCGTCTGCGCACACGCGTGACGCAATTTGGTGCTTCTATGCATGCACGAGGGCCGAAACCCAGAAGTAACCCATTCCAGTACTTCTGGGTTCGGTGTGGTCCATAAACTGAAAACGCACAACCCGCAGCATTTGCAACCCGAGGTATGACTGTATATCGCCCTATACTCACAGTTCGCAGGCGGATTCTCAGCAAAAATAAAACCACAAAATACATAATATAAACAAGAGCAACCCAATAATCCCCCCCAATTCCCAATAAATTAAAACAAGCATTTGTAATCAAAAATTAATATAAAAGGGCATTGTTATAGGAAAATCCTTGGGCTCACTTGGATTACCAAACAAAGACACCAGCCAGGAATATAGGAGCAAAACAGCAGCCAATAGGCCTGGTCTTTATTCAAACAACTGTTGCAACAGGACTTCCACCCACCACATGGGATAAGCAGGAAGAAGCCCACAACAAAGGAAGTTTCTTATTTTTATCAGTTTCCAAAAGTTACTAGTGTTATAAGAAAAAACTACCCAAGAGCCCATATAGATTCCTTATGTAGGTTCCCTATCGGTAGGAGAAAATAACAGAGGCCGACCAGAGAATATTGAAAAGCACTTGGATTACCGAACAAAGACACCAGCCAGGAATATAGGAGCAAAACAGCAGCTAGTAAGCCAGATCTTTATTAACTGTTGCAACAGGGTGCTCACAACCACATGCAGGAGGCAGTAGGGACCCTGAACACTGGTGTGCAAGCTCTTATATAGACTTTTGAAATTGCTCACCCTGTAGCCCAAGACCACTCCCCAATACATCATACATGTCCATTAAACTTTAATTAGTTTAATGTTAAGTAAACGTCCAGTGCGCTTCCAACGCCATAAGACTTATCTCAGCAGAGAATTTCGTGCAGCGGCTGAAGGAGGCAGGAGAGTCAGTACCTTTCAATGAAGAATCCTGGAGCAAGCACTTTGGAACTCAGGAAAAAACTTTATTTACAAAAGCAAAAACCCTGGCGATAAAGCACACATGCTTTTATCTCCGGTATAAAGAAAAACTTTACTCCAAACTTAACTCATATCAGCAAGGGGGGAAGAGAGAGAGAAACACGTGTGAACTGACTATTTATACAAACTAACTCACATTCCTGGATGCTTAATGACTTCCAGCTGCTCAGTGATTACAGCGACTTGTTACCTCTTAACCCTTTAGTACCAACACCCCCTCTCGCTCGTAACACTGAGCTGTACCAACCTTAAATCAAATTTAAACCTGAACAGAAACATTTATGAGATTGCGGACTCAAGGCTTTTGTAAAAGCGTCTGCGAGATTTTCTTTGCTTGGACAATACTTTAGTTCAATTAAACCTTGTTTTACACTTTGGCATACATTTTGATAACGGATATCCAAGTGTTTTGTGTGTGCCTTGAATTGACCTGATTTAGCTAGTTTAATACAAGGTTGATTGTCTTCCCACACTCTGATAGGTAGGGAACATTCTCCAAACAATTCTTGTACCAGTTGCTTATAAAATTCCAGTTCTCTACATACATCTGATAATGCATTGAACTCAGATTCAGTTGAACTTAAAGCTATAAGTGATTGCTTTCTTGATCTCCAACCAATTAGTGCATTTCCAAATTTTATCGCCATTCCTGACACTGATTTTCTATCTGGTCCAGCATCTGCCCAACTGCTGTCGGCCCAACATTCAAGTTGTGTGCTGCCCTCTGCTGATAGTTTTAAGCGAAACCTTTTGGTAGTTTGGAGATAGCTTAAAACTCTTTTTACTCCTTGCCAAGCATGCATTGATGGTTTTTCAGCTTGTCAGCACAGCATGTTGACAGCATATGTTATATCGGGCCGAGTCCACTGTGCAATGTGGAGTAGACTGCCTATCGCTGACTGGTAAACCCCGGGATTAGAGAACTCTGCCTGTTGCTCGGCTTGAGCATCCTTTGTGTAACTTAACTCCATCGGGGTTTTAACACCAGCACAGTTGTCCATTTTAAACCTTTCCAGCAACTGCTGGATCTTAGCTTCTTGGCTGAGCCAATAGTTCCCATTTTCATCTTGCTGAATTTTAACTCCTAGATAAACAGATACAGTGCCTAGTGATTTTATCTGAAACTTTTCTCCAAGCTTTGTGGCAAATTGTTGTGCAAGTTTATCGTCCTTTCCACTATATAATAAATCGTCAACAAATATCAAAACTGCTTCTTGTTCATATCCTGAGCCTTTTAGATAAAGACACGCATCTGCTGCGCTTTTCCTGAACCCCATGCTCTCTAGAGCATCATTTAAGCAGGAATTCCAATTACGGGCGGACTGTTTCAACCCATAAATGGATTTGTGTAGGCGCCAGACCTGGTTTGGCTTGTCTCCTTCAAAACCTGGTGGTGGTGTCATATAGACTTCCTCCTGTAAGTCTGCATTTAAATAAGCCACATTGACATCAAAATGAAACAGCTTATTTCCCTTCTTAGCTGAAGAGGCTAGAAGCATTCTTAATGACTCCAATCTTGAAGTAGGGGCATAGATTTGAGAATAGTGAACACCTTTGCGCTGCGAAAATCCTTTTGCAACTAGTCGGGCTTTATACTGCAACTCCTCAGTAGTTGTGGGCTTTAAACGATATACCCATCGACAACCTACAGCTTGTTGCCCTTTCGGAAGCTCTGTACTTGTAAACACACCGAGAGACTTCATTGAAGCCATCTCCTTTTCCATTGCTTCCTGCCACTTTACGGCTTCTGAGCTTGGAAGCTGTTGTACCTCTATATAGCTATCTGGCTCACACTGTGCCATATTTACGTATACACTTGTCACCTTAAATCGCTCTGGTGGCTTGCCCTTTGTGGCACGGTTTGACCTGCGCAATTGTTCCTCCTGTGCCCCCTCTGACCGTTGGCTGTCAGAATCTGTCTCAGACTTAATATCTGGATGCGCCTCTAGGGATAAAGACCTCCGTTTAGATACCTCCCTTGGGCTTGGTGTTGCAGGCGACCTGCTTCGCTTTTGCTGTCTGCTAGGCCTACTGACTGGCGATGTTGGAACACTCCTAGATTCTGGCTTTTCTACCTTAGGAGAAGAACCTTGTGCCTGGTCAGAATCTGCATCTGAACCATGTGCACCATCCCCTTCTGGCTCACCACCCTCTGGACTTTCATTCTCAGCATAAATGCCTATATCATCTCTCAAAATGTCAGGGTTACCATGTAAGTGAGTCCATCCGGCTTGCTCACAAAATTCAGCGCTCCTACTGATGACCACTCTTGTAGTATCCCCATTTGGGTTCACGAATCTCCAAGATTTGGCGTGTGGTTCGTACCCACAAAAGATGAGTTTCCTAGCCCTTGGACTTCCCTTTTTCCTTAACGCTTTTGGGATAAGTACATAGGCTTGAGATCCAAACACCTGAAAGTAATTAACTTTAGGCTTCTTCCCGTATAAAGCAAAATATGGCGTAGTGTCAATTACTGAATTATATACTCGGTTCAGAATATGAGTAGCCGTCTGCCAGGCTTCCGCCCAGTAACTATGAGGGAGTTTAGAATCAAACAACATAGAGTTTGCCAACTCTTGTAGAACCCTGTTTTTACGTTCGGCCACGCCTCCTTCTTGGGGGGAATAAGGTGTAGACAGACGATGCTTAATTCCCTTTCTCTTAAAGAAATTCTGCAACACAGACCCGGTAAATTCCGACCCTCTGTCTGTCTGAAAAGCAAGTACTCTAATACCGAATTCAAGTTCTACTGCACGAACCCAATTTTTAACTGTTTCTGCAGTATCTGCTTTTGTTTTGAGAGGAAAAAACATGTGACTTTTCTTTTGTCATCCGAGAGACACAGTGCATACCTCGAACCTCCCATGCTAGCAACAGGCATTGGGCCACATAGGTCCATATGCACAAGTTGGAATACTTTGTCAGATTTCCTATCTGAACTGGGATAGCTGCATCTATGAACCTTCGCCCTTTTGCATGCAGTACAATCTAAATATTTAGTACATTTGTTCATTTTGCACCCTTCTGATAATTCAGGTTGCCTTTTAACATACTGAAAATTAATATGTCCCAAACAATGGTGCCATAAATGAACACAAGAATTATGGGTAGGCAAGTTCACACAACCAGCATGAACCTGTTCAACTTCATCTGGACTTGTCTCAAAATAATATAACCCATTTCTGCATTCCACCTGCAAAAGAGATACGTTATTCTTTGAAATAGTGCAAACCCCATTTTCAAACACAGTTTTAAACCCATCTCTATCAAGTTCTGACACAGACAAAATACACCCCTTCATTCCCTTTAGCACATAGGCATCAATTTCTGTATGCAAACAATTCAAGAACACTGTGCCTACGGTCTCTAAGGAACGCTTAGTTGAATCTGCCATTGTTACAACTTTAGGGGTTGGCAAATGCCTGCAATTCTGCAAACGGACACTAGATGGCGCCACCAGGTGGTGTGATGCACCACTGTCGATCAACCAGCGTAGATTGCTGCCTTGGCCACGCCCTTGCATCAACGCCATTGCTGAAGCCATGTGCTGTGGGAGTAGCCACGACCTCCTCCTCTTCTTCAACGTCCCCTGGAACTCCTTGTCTGGTAACTAGGGGTAACGGCCTTGGTGCTGTCTTGACCAGGTTCACGTGGACAATTCCTAATTAAATGGGAGGGGGAACCACAGCGAAAACAGTGTCTAGCTGCAAAAGGATTTACTGTGTGCTCAAACTCAGCATCCCCACTCTTAGGCACAGCATAACTCCCCTTTGATGACAAACCTCTTTCTCTTTGCCTTTTGTCCTGTTCATCTGTAAGCCGAGAAGAAATGTACTCAAGGGTTAATTCAGCTGAAGGCATAACTTCCAAAATTAAAGCTAGAGTCTCATAGCTTTTATCAAGAGAAGACAACAATATGTATGACTGCTGCTCCATAGAGAAAGGAATGCCCAGCTGTCTTAGTTGATTAAAGGCAGACACCATTTTGGCAATATGTTCTTTCACACACGCTCCCGGTTGGAGACGTAAATCAAACAAACATCTTGTAGCATGGATCTTGGCCCCCGCAGTGTTTCTGGAATTAGCCGCTGCAGAACCGTCCAGACCTCATGCGTGTTCTTTAACTCAGAAACATAAGGCATTTGCTCTGGTCCCACTGCCAAAACTAATAGACCCTGGGCTTTCCTGTCGCGTCTCTGTGAAGCTGCTGCTGCTGCTTTGTCTTCCACAGACGCGTCTGCAGCTGCCTGTAAAGGCGGTGCTTCAGTACAACTCCACAACTCTTTTGCTTGTAACCAAACCCTTACTCTAGCCTTCCAATCTTACCCTAACCCATTGAGTCGCGTAAACGGGACAGCAAAACTTTCCTGGGACTCTGCCATCCTCCCTGGGGCTTAGGAACGATACTCACACACCTGTAGACCGTCTCCCAGCTGCTGAGGTGGCTCCTTGAGGAATAAGACGTCTTCCAGCGAGTACAAACTGCGCAGTGCCTGTTTAAAACTTTTTCTAGGCACGTTGCAGGACTCAAGCTGCTTTGAAGGCTTTCGTTGTCGGCAACCGCTTCTGTCTTCGCTCCAGTCCTTTCATAAATCACTCTGAACTGCACTCCTTATCTCCTTCTTGACGTACAAACAGCCATAACCTGTCCATTAAACTTTAATTAGTTTAATGTTAAGTAAACGTCCAGTGCGCTTCCAACGCCATAAGACTTATCTCAGCAGAGAATTTCGTGCAGCGGCTGAAGGAGGCAGGAGAGTCAGTACCTTTCAATGAAGAATCCTGGAGCAAGCACTTTGGAACTCAGGAAAAAACTTTATTTACAAAAGCAAAAACCCTGGCGATAAAGCACACATGCTTTTATCTCCGGTATAAAGAAAAACTTTACTCCAAACTTAACTCATATCAGCAAGGGGGGAAGAGAGAGAGAAACACGTGTGAACTGACTATTTATACAAACTAACTCACATTCCTGGATGCTTAATGACTTCCAGCTGCTCAGTGATTACAGCGACTTGTTACCTCTTAACCCTTTAGTACCAACAATACATACATCACAGAAGGAGGCGGTCAGCAGCAGAGGAGGCAGTCTACAGCAGAAATCCTGTTTGCCAGGGTACCTGATAATGGTCACTGATTGCATTTTCTGGCAGTCTGGGCATTCTTTTGTGATCGTAAATACTCAGTTCCTGAATGCAGGTCACAGGCTCACCCTATTCATACACAGATACGCCCTTAAGACAGGATTTGTGAGCAAAGAGACAATGGGGAGGTTTTCCCATTTCCTTTCTCCTTGCAGAGAAATATTTGAGGTCAATTTGGGAGAGTTAAAATGGTTTCAGGACTATTTTCCTGTACTGTTCATACATGTGGTTTATATGTTTATGTATGTGTCTGCCTGGTACATCTATGAACATGTATTTTATATCTTAGACCTTATAATTCTCATAACACTAGTAACACCCCTAAAACTACATCACACTTACTGTTGGAAACTGGCCCCCTCGGGAAGGCTGGTTCATCTTCCCAGGCTTGTTGGGGCCTGTTTGCCGGTGACCTACCCTGGCTGGCATCCCGGCAGACCAGGGAGATATTGATAGGCGACACCTCCCTGATGAAAGGTGCACACCCCCTTCCCCCTTGCATAGCAGCAGGAGAAAGAAATCAGTCAGAAAGTCTATTTCATTTCTACTTTATTTCTGACTGTACACTGTACAAAAAGCATGTCTGCTCACTCAGACTCCTCTGAGCAACAGAGTAAGACTTCCCGGACACGAACAACAGGAAGGTCTCATATTACACAGAGAACAAATCCCTTAGAATTGCCTGGAACATCCTGTCCCACGGTTAGACCCATCATGTGATGTAAACATCGAACTGCTTGTTCGCAGCTGCGTAGTACTCATATCCCAACACTTACAGCATAAGTACACCACACATTGGGAGGGTCTGGGAGCAGTAACCTGAGCATCAGGGCTTGCCCCCCCCCCACCTCTACCATATACCCATCAAGTGATAAAAAAGAGATATTTACATTTCCCTGTTTCTCAGCCAAGTTAATCAAACCCTTTTGTCTTCATCTGGGTTTGTTATTGTTTCTGGAATGGCTACCTGTCTGGCACCCAGATGTCAGAATGCCAGACATTGTCACTCAGGCAGAGGGGCTGCTGAGTACGTGGGCTCACGCATTAGGGATTATGGCTGCCCTCACTCATGTCCCAAGCTCCCCCCTTGGTAGCCATTTTCTTCCTGAACAGAACAACATTGGAATGGCATAAATCCCACACTGGAGTGATTCTATATGAATTTCTGAAGTTTTCCCAGTGAGCCAGTACATAGATACATTAACCAGTGAATTGTTACATTTGGTAATGTGCAGCAGAGTCCCTTTGAATAGATAGGGAAAACTGTGATGAAGTGTTTTGTGTGGAGTTTGGAACAGACAGGGTTAAAACTCTGTGGTGTCCTGTATCTGGGAGGAGCTTGACGCAGAGAAGTGCGTCACAGTCTGCAAGCAGAGTTGCTTTCACTTCTGACTGAGAGACACAGCTCAGCTCCGAGGCTGCAGGCTGTGAATGTGTGCTTTTGGAATGGCTGAAGTTTCCGGTGGAAAGAGACTGATTTACGGCTTGTAAATAAACGCTTCTAGAGATAAGAACCGATCTGCCTCTGGACTTGATTTATCCCTATTCTCACACCGACGCAGGACCGCTGCTGCTACTCTGCTCTCCTGCCAGGTCAGAGCTTCCAAGCAGAGAGCTGCCCAGAGGAAGCGTGACTGGACAGCAATTTATCTTTACCCGAAGGTGGATTTATTCACCCCACTCCAACAGGTTATGGGAGTTACGTGTTTCCTGATAAGTGTGAGAAGGGAGGAAGACTGCCAGCTTTGAGTTGCTGAAATCTCCTGCCAGGAAAGGGCAGTGGGAGATGCTGGAGAGCGGAGCCAGGAGCCAAGGAAGACGGCTGCTACGGAGGTCCAGCTTGCTGGCAAACAGTGTGAGTACGCTTAAAGCCCCGGTGGGAGGAGAATGCCTACTGCACAGGCACAGCAGAGCCAAGAGAGCTACCCCGGTGAGAGACTGAATGGGGCCAATTGGGAGGCCTGGAGTGAGTGCATGTACTGCTGGCTGGAGGGAAAGCAGCTGTGGGAATGCACGCAAGCCGATCCAGTCCAGGCCCAGCCCAAAGCAGACGTGGCTGATGCTCTAGAGAGAGAGCAAAGGGTGCTAGCCATTTTGAGGGCCAGCGTTGAGACTTGGCTGTTGCCAAAGCTCCAAGGGAAGAAGCCCTGGGTCGCGTGGCAGGCACTTAAGACGGCATGTCAGGCCGCAGTGGGAGCCAGACCAGAGGGGGCTGGAGGATGCCCAGAAAGTCCAGAAAAGGCTGGGACTGTGTTGGGAAGCTGTTGCTATGCTTCAACACATCTGTGTGATGGACTGTGTGCTGGAGAAAGGCTAGGAGCTGAAAAGAGGAAGGCAGTTGCAGGCTGTTCCTCAGGCAACGTGGCACCCAGGAGTGGGGGTGCAGGCCGATCCAAGAGCTCTGAGAAAGCCAAAGTCTCCAAAAGTTGTTTGTGCTCTGAGGCGAAGTCCAACAGCGAAGGGCATTGTTCTGCAGAGGCTCTGGAATGCAAGGTCAGCCACCTGCAAGGAAGGCAGATAAGCAGTGGTTCTCAGACAGCGGAGCCTGAGAACACCAGCAGCAGTCGTGCAGTAACCATGGCAACCAGGACGGACACTGACACTGACAGAGGCCCTGGTGGGGGTGCGAGCGTCGCCATGGCAGCTTTGGAAAACAGCCAGAGAGACACTTTATCTCTAATCATCGATACGGGAGCTACTCACAGTCTTGTGCCATCTGGTGGGCTCCTGAGGAACTGCAAGACAGTTTAAACTGGACGTTATGTCAAATTAGCAGATGGGTCTCAGAGACCATTGACTGAATCTGGGTTTTTATATTGTTCTTTCTTGGATCATTGGGTGCAAGCTTTTGTAGTCCCAGAGCTTGCACACTCTCTTTTAAGTGTGTCATCACTAAATGATGATGGGTTCAATGTTCGTTTTTCTAACAATTTGTGTTCCTTTTACAGGGATGGGAAGAAGATCTACAGCGTTGAGAGAAAAGACAGGCTCTTTCTGGTGCAGATGCCTGTTGAAAATGTGATAGTTCAGAACTTAGCTGGTTAAGTGTTCTGAGGTGTGCGTCACTTTCCGACGTCAGCTATAGAAGCTGGGAGGAGTCTGGGAGGAGACTGTACTGTTGTTGTTCCCTCTGTGTATCCGGAGAGGGAGACATGTTTTGCAGCAATGGCTGCCAGCAGTGACGGACTTTGATGTTGTAATGTTTTAATAAAGACCTGTAAATAGACACACTGTCTATGTATGCTTGCATGGAGAAGTAAGGCTGCTTTACAACGCTGCGTGTTTCACTCTGCTTAAAGCCGTGACTGAAGAGACAGCAGAAGAAGCGTGCCGGACCGCTGTAAGTGATTGATTGGGATCGTAAAGCTGTCTGAGATCGCGGCTCCATCGATCAAGCTCAGAGATCGATTTCCGCATAGAAAATGGGGCTGGTGGTAAAATGGGACTGGTGGAAAATGGGACTGGTGGAAAAATGGGGCTGGTGGAAAATGGGGCTAGTGGAGAGTCCATTGAAGATGCCCATGTGCAGTGTGCAAATGTCCCACCACACGATGATTGTATTCACTTGTGGCACCGAAAATTTGGGCATGCTGGGTGGTCGCTTGTGCGAAAAGCTGCAGAAAACACCATTGGTTGTAGGTTCAAGGCTTGTGACAGATACCTAGATTGTCAAGCCTGTACGCAATCGAAGATCACAACATGCCCATACCCCAGGTCAGAGAGGAGAACCAGCAAACCCTTTGAACTTGTGCATGCAGATTTGTCAGGGCCCATGCCAACACGTTCTTTAGCTGGGTCTAAGTGGATTCTGGTTCTGATTGACGATTTTTCGAAATTTGCTTGGGTTTTTGCACTTAAATGCAAATCAGAAGCAGCTGCACTGATCAGGGATTGGATCACAGCGATAGAGCTGCAGTTCTCTACCAGGGTGGTTTCCTTTCAATCTGATCGCGGGGGGGAGTTCACAGGTTCTGCGCTGCAATCGTTTTTCAGGCAGAAGGGTATCAGTCATCGATTGTCTGCCCCCTACAGTCCGCAACAGAATGGAGTTGCAGAGAGAAAGTTTCGCACACTACAGGAATCTGCGAATGCTATGTTGGCAGACTCAGGTTTGCCACAGCGCTTTTGGGCTGAGAGTTATAAGACAGCATGCTTTGTGCAAAATCAAGTGTACAATTCCAGTGTAGGCAACACACCGTTTTTCTTGTTGCATCACAAGAAGCCGAAGGTGGGGTTTCTCCATGTTTTTGGGTCTGAGGCTTGGGTTCTCATTCCAAAGGCCATGCGCAGAAAGGGTGAGCCAAGATCTAGGAAGATGATCTTTGTGGGCTATGAGCCGGGTTCAAAGGCGTGGCGTTTCGCATACCCTACTGGCAACCAGTCTAAGCTGCTTATTAGCGGCAGTGCTGAGTTTTGCGAGCAGAGTGGGTGGAAACGTCTTCACGGAAACCCTGATGTTCTGTTAGACTCAGATGAGGAAGAAGAGGAGGGTGAGGCTGAACCTGTTGCTGATGTGCACGGTCCACAGCCACAGAGTCCAGAGCCGGGACGGTGCAGCAGGTCAGAGGGGGATGTTTCAGACACAGAGGATAGTAGGGTTGATCCAGGTGAATCAGGCGCTGTTCCAGAATTCACGCTGAGGAGGTCAGCAAGATCAACCAAGGGAAAGCCACCTGAAAGGTATGAAGCCACTAGTGTCTGGGTTGGTGTGGCTAGATGTGAGCCTGAATCCTTTGAGGATGTTCAGAAGTTGCCTCAGGAAGAAGCTGGCAAATGGCGTGAGGCGATGCAGAAGGAGATGAACTCAATGGAGTCTCTAGGTGTGTTCTCACTCACGAAGTTGCCGATGGGCGGAAAAGCCGTGAGCTGCAGATGGGTTTACCGTTTAAAACCCACAGAAGCAGGAGAACCACAGTATAAAGCGAGATTAGTGGCCCGAGGATTCACACAGAGAAAGGGTGTCCACTTCACAGAGGTATATTCGCCAACCTCGAGAGCGGAGACTCTGAGAATGCTCTTGGCGATAGCAGCACAGAGAGGTTGGTTGGTGAACCATTTTGATGTAGATGTCGCCTACCTGAACTCAGATCTCAAGGAGGTGTTGTACATGCTTCCTCCTCCTGGATTTGAAGTCAGTGAGCCAGGCGTCGTGTGGCGGTTGCACAAATCCATCTATGGATTACGCCAATCTGCCAGGAATTGGAATATGTGCCTACATGAAGCCTTAGAAGAGCTAGGTTTTAAGAGATCCCTTGCAGACAGTTGTCTTTACATTAGAGATTCAGGCTTGAAACAGGAAGTGATCCAGGTCTTCATTGATGATATTTTGATCATGGCACAGACAGGTAAACAGGTGGAGAAGTTTGCTAGAGAGCTTGGAAAGCGGTTCAAGCTGAAGCAGCTTGGAGATGTCAAGTCCTATTTAGGCATGCAGATCACAAAAGCAAGTGATGGAAGCTTCTTGCTTTGCCAGAAAGGTAAGATTGAACAGTTGCTTGAGAAGTTCAGGATGTCTGATTGTGCAGGTGCCGGATCACCCATGGAGGCTGGATTTGTGAAGGAGTGTCAGCAAGTAGAACGTGTGGTGTTCGAAAACACTGAACTCTTTCAGTCAGCTCTGGGCAGTCTGTTATATCTGTCACAGTGGAGCAGACCAGATATAGCGTTTGCTGTCAATCTGCTCAGTAGAGAGGCTTCAAGTCCTAGTGTGCAGGCCTGGAATGGTATAAAGCAGGTGCTACGTTACCTGCAAGATATCAAAGACTTTTGCCTTAAGATGTCAGCTGAGGGCGATGTCAAGCTGACTGCTTGGGTGGACTCGGATTGGGCTAACCTTGAGGACCGCAAATCAGTGTCAGGTCTAGTGGTGAAGTTTGGGGACTCAGTAGTTGGGTGGAGGTCCTGGAAGCAAAGTCTCATAGCGCTGTCATCTACTGAAGCTGAGTTCAGTGCGCTATCAGAGGTTTGCAGAGAGTTGGAGTTCTATGTGTGTTTGGTCGAGGAAATCTGTGGAGAAAATTGTCTGCCCGTTGTGGTGCATGAAGACAATCAACCGTGCCTCAAATTGGCTGAGACGGGGCAATTCAAGGCGAGGACCAAACATTTGGACATACGTTTTCAAAATGTGTGTCAGAGCGTTCGTGAGGGGCTAGTTGCTCTGAAATACTGTCCCTCAACCAAGAACCTCGCTGATGGTTTCACAAAACCATTAACCTTCCAGAAGCACGAGGAGTTCTGTGAGGGTTTGTGTATGGGGAAAGCATTGTTGGCTATTGTCCCTAGATGCAGGACAAGAGGGGGTGTGGAGTTTGGAACAGACAGGGTTAAAACTCTGTGGTGTCCTGTATCTGGGAGGAGCTTGACGCAGAGAAGTGCGTCACAGTCTGCAAGCAGAGTTGCTTTCACTTCTGACTGAGAGACACAGCTCAGCTCCGAGGCTGCAGGCTTTGAATGTGTGCTTTTGGAATGGCTGAAGTTTCCGATGGAAAGAGACTGATTTATGGCTTGTAAATAAACGCTTCTAGAGATAAGAACCGATCTGCCTCTGGACTTGATTTATCCCTATTCTCACACCGACACAGGACCGCTGCTGCTACTCTGCTCTCCTGCCAGGTCAGAGCTTCCAAGCAGAGAGCTGCCCAGAGGAAGCGTGACTGGACGGCAATTTATCTTTACCCGAAGGTGGATTTATTCACCCCACTCCAACATTTTGTGGGGACATTTGCAGAAGTGATTGTGCTGATTTTGGTAGTCGGGGTGTGTGTGTATGATGTCTGCTGGAGGGGCAACCCCCCCCCAAAAAAAACACCTTTGCATAAATTCCTGCAACAGCATGGAGACTTAATTGGCCTCATAAGGACGGTTGCCGCTGCTGCTGTTGCTGCCCAGGACTCAGAACAGCACAGAGTTCTTTTCAAAATGTTTTTAAATATTCTTTTTTCCCTTTTAATTTTTTTGTTTTGGGGGGGTGGGATGGATGTTTAGTCGGGTTTGGGAATTTGTTTAATTTTGGTGTGTTTGTAATTTTTACTGTCCCCCCCCCATTTTTTTTTATTGATTTTCCAAAAAAAAATAAACAAACAAACATAAATCTCAACTGTACTTAAACCAAACTTAGTATCATTGTTAAGTGACTTCCTCGTATCCCCCGGTTGAATTTCAGTGTAAATCTTTTTTTTTTTTTTTAATTTTTATTGGGTTTTTACATTTTATAACAACAGACACACACACAAAAACCAAAACAAACAAATACAATTTCATGCCCTAATTTTCTTTACCCACTTTCATTGACTTCCCCCCACCCCCTCCTCTTACATCCCAGTTCCAATAATTAATTCAGCAAGTTCTTACCTAACCTCTTAAACATATTAATATTACTTTTAAAAATTTAATTCTTTTTGTTTATCTATATTCAACTTATCCAATTCTCTTATAATCATTAATTTCTTTTTTTTTTAAGGTCGATCTAACTTCCCTTCCACAAATTTTTCCCTTTGTTATATTAATTATAGGTCACATTGACCAAATAAACAAATCATAACATTTTATAGTTCTATTCTCTCTCCCCCCCCTGCCCCGGTTTCTGTCCCTTCCCAAACAAATGTCCAAAAAACAAACAAAAAATAGTTCTTAGCCCGGATTCCTCACGTCCGAGGCCTCTGATTCTCTGTCAGTCCCTCTCTGCCAACCATATTGGTAGTCCTCTTTGTTGGTCCTAAGACCCCGAAGGAGTTCAGTCAGAGTCACATCATATTTTCTTTCATCCAGAATGTTTAAAAGTGGTTGTTGCGAAGGATCATCTACTTTTCCATACTCAAGAGGAAAGTCCCAATCATGTTGCTTTATTCTTTTTAGTTTTAATATTCCAAGTACTCCAGGGACTTCCCTCTTCTTCTTTCTCATCTTTCGCAGGTTTGTAATCCAAAGGTCTTCTTGCTCGTACTCTAACAGTGTAGATTCCTGATTGATATTTTCCATTTGTAGTGTCTGCACTCCTTCTTTCCTCTCTGTCAATTCCAAGAGCATCTCTTCCTGTTCAGCTGCAGAGTTTTTGTCAGACATCTCCTTTGTGCATTCAGCAGAGTTGTTTGTTTTAGAATTCAAGGTCATAAATACTTTGCTCAAAGCCATACTCTGCTCTTGCAGGATTCCCACGAGAAAGAACATTTTTTCTATCTCCGCCAGTAATTTTCCCTCTGCAGCCATTGTAATGTCACTAATTCCCCCTAGGGGGCTTTCCGTTACTTGGTAGTCCTTTTCCAATAATCTATTACTTTGTTATTATCACTACTTTGTTTCCAATCACCTCAGCTCAAATGTATCACCTTTAATTCAGAGAGTTGTTAAATAACAAAATTCTTTACTTTGTCGGCCCGTTTGACAGCTCCTTTGACAGCTGTCAAACTCCTTTCACTTTTTCCTCCGGCACACAAACAGGACACTCCCGGGTTTTGGGGGGGGATTACACACAAAGTTCCAAAGTTCCTCCCTTTCTCTCCAGCACAAAAACTTCTTCTATCAAATTTGTGAAAAACTTTTAAATCATCAAAACAGTATTCATTCCGCCTTAATTCTCCGTTCCTTGCTTTGAATCGTCTGTAAGTAGAGGGGGTGCGGACTTCCCTTTAACACATCCCCCGATCGTGCCGAATTCAGAAGGTAAAAATTTTTTAAAGTCCAAATTCCACTACTCACGGGTCCTTTGTTATCCAATCCGAATTTTGGGAAGAAAGTCAGCGCTCTCCGGCCATGGCTCGCGGCTTCGCTCCACTGAAGTAGCGGTCTACTCTCAGCACCACGCCACTCTCCGTACCCTCTCCGTAGCCTTTAAAAAGGCTCTTCGTGGGTCGGGGAGGGCGCTTAAGGTGCCCACCGAGTCACCAAGTCCGCAGGCTTCCGCGCCTGCGGTTTCTGAGGGTCCCCGTGTCGCCGGCACGGCAAGACCCGTCTTCAGCGGAGCCGATTCCCTCCGGAGCTCGGAGGGAATCCGCCATTAGCCGTTCGCGCTAACCCGGAAGTCGAATTTCAGTGTAAATCTTTTTAACGGTTTTCAAAAAGCAATATTCTCATAAAATTAACTTAATCACTTAAAATCTTTCTTTCATTCCCATTTGGCATTTCAACATATTATTCACATTACATATTTAAATCCCAAGCCTATCTGGTATTTGCAAGCTTTCCAATTAATTTAACTTAACATATTTAACTAAATAGTCTTTAAATTTCGTCCATTCTTCCTGGTAATCCTCCTCCTTCTGGTCGCGGACTCTTCCAGTCAGGTTGGCTAGCTCCGAAAAATCCATCATCTTCATCTGCCATTCTTCCACTGTTGGTACTTCTTGTGTTTTCCAATTCTTAGCTAATAAAAGTCGAGCAGCAGTTGTGGCATACAAAAATAATTTAACATCCTTCTTGGGCAATTCCAAACCTATTATTCCAAGAAGAAAGGCCTCTGGTTTCTTTATAAATGTATATTTCAACATTTTTTTCAATTCATTATAACTCTTCTCCCAGAAGTCTTTCACCTTGGGACAGGTCCACCACATATGACAAAAGGTACCCTCCAGTACCTGTCCAGTACGTTTCCTCTGTGCAAAAACTCTGTACTTTTCTCTGCGCACAACCTGTGTGGAAAACGTCTTCAGGCAGTAGCAGAGCAGCAGCGGTTGCATCCGTGTGTGAAGAAGGAAAGACAGGTCCACTCACTGTTCTTTCTAACAGCGTTTATTTACAGCCAAACAAATAAATCCATCCGAACTTGGACACATGCTGTGTGTCTCTCTCTCCTCCAAAATCGAAAGTGCTTCTTTGCACAGACACAAACAAAGAAACAACACAGCTTCCGCTTCCTGGAAAGCTCCTCCCCAGATACAGGACACTCAGGAGGTTTAACCCTTAACCACCACACTCCACACCCCTCTTGACCTGCATCTGGGGGAATAAGCATCACCACTTACCCCAAACACAGACCTTCACAGAACTCTCCATGATGCTGGAAGGTTAATGGTTTCATAAAACCATCAGTGAGGTTCTTGGCCGAGGGACAGTATTTCAGTGCAACTAATCGCTCTCAAACGCTCTGACACACATTCTGAAAACGGATGTCTAGGTGTTTGGTCCTGGCCTTAAACTGCCCAGATTCTGCCAACTTCAGGCAGGGCTGATTGTCTTCAAAAACAACAACAGGCAAACAGCTCTCCCCGTAGATCTCTTGAACCAAACCCACATAGAACTCCAACTCTCTGCAAACCTCAGAAAGCGCACTGAACTCAGCTTCAGTAGATGAAAGCGCTATGAGACTTTGCTTCCGGGACCTCCACCCAACCAAAGAGTTCCCGAACTTCAACCACGGACTTCCAATCTCCAAGATTAGCCCAATCACTGTCCACCCAAGACGTCAATCT
The DNA here is from genome assembly GCF_964252035.2 of Podarcis erhardii. NCBI lineage: Eukaryota > Metazoa > Chordata > Lepidosauria > Squamata > Lacertidae > Podarcis > Podarcis erhardii. The sequence continues at coordinate 19,730,661 of NC_138506.1, read as the reverse complement.
GATGTCGCCCCTGGCTGACAGCTTAAGGCAGAAGTCCTTGGTATCTTGCAGGTAACGCAACACCCATTTGATACCATTCCAGGCTTGCACACTTGGACTTGAAGCCTCCCGGCTGAGCAGATTGATAGCAAACACTATGTCAGGTCTGCTCCACTGGGACAGATGCAACAGGCTACCCAGAGCTGACTGAAAGAGCTCAGTATTTTCAAACACAGCACATTCTACTTGCTGGCTATCTTTCACGTAGCTCGTCTCCATGGGTGTCCTAACTCCTGCACACTTAGACATTCTGAACTTCTGAAGCAGTTGCTCAATCTTACTCTTCTGGCTGAGCAAAAAGCTTCCATCTTCAGTTCGAGCTACCTCTATGCCTAGGTACGATCGAACAGCTCCCAGGTGTTTGAGCTTGAACCATTTACCAAGCTCCTTGGCAAACTTCTCCACATGTTTACATGTCTGGGCCATGTAAACAATATTGTCAACAAAGACCAGGATTGCTTCCTGGGTCTCTCCTGACCCTTTAAGGTACAGACAGCTATCAGCAACACTTCTCCTGAAACCTAACTGCTCTAAGACTTTATTCAAACACATGTTCCAGTTTCTGGCAGATTGACGTAAACCATAAATAGATTCATGCAATCTCCACACGATGCCTTGCCCCTTGGCCTCAAACCCTGGAGGAGGAAGCATGTACAACTCATCCTGGAGGTCTGAGTTCAAGTAGGCAACATCCACATCAAAGTGGTTTACCTTCCAACCTCTTTGTGCAGCAACAGCTAAGAGCATGCACAGAGTTTCAAACCTGGAATTTGGAGCATACACTTCTGTGAAATGCACTCCCTTCCGCTGCATGAACCCTCTGGCAACTAACCTAGCCTTGTACTGTGGTTCTCCAGCTTCTGTGGTTTATTTATTTTATTTTTTAAAATAATTTTTTATTAAATTTTCCACCGTAATAACACAAACCACAAAGCAAAATGATACACAAAAACAGAAAAGGAAAAAGAGAAGGGGGAAAAAGGGAGGGGGAAAGAAGGGGGAACAATAAACAAATAGACAATAATAACAAACTTAATTCTTCACAAATCCAACTTTTTAAAAACATCTTAATTGACTTCCTCAAATCCCTCCCTTCTGAGTTTCCTTGTAATTTAAAAGTAACAGCTTTCCAATATCATTATTAAACTAAAACAATTTCCAATTATAGTCATCTTATTCACTTTTCTTGACATTCTGAATCCCATTTATTTAATTATAACTTAATTTGTCCTAGGCCTATTTGTTTCTTTCAAGTAATTTCTAATTTTTTATATTACAATATTTGTTCAAATAGTCCTTGAATTTCCTCCAGTCCTCTTGAAACTCCTCTTCTTTCTGGTCGCAGATTCTTCCAGTCAGGTCAGCTAGCTTCGAAAAGTCCATCATCTTCATCTGCCAATCTTCCACTGTTGGTAGTCCTTGTGTTTTCCAATTTTTAGCAAGCAATATTCGAGTGGCCATTGTGGCATACAAAAATAATTTAACATCTTGCTTGGGCAATGCTAAACCTGTTATTCCAAGGAGAAAGGCCTCTGGTTTCTTAATAAACGTATATTTCAAGATGTTTTTCAGTTCATTATAAATCTTCTCCCAGAAGTCTTTCACCTTGGGACAAGTCCACCACATATGGGAAAAAGTACCTTCTTTTTCTTTACATTTCCAACAAAGGTTATCACTTTTGTGATAAATCTTTGCTAGTTTTACAGGGGTCAAGTACCATCTATACATCATCTTCATAATGTTTTCCTTTAACATCGTACATGCAGTGAACTTAACCCCTTTCCTCCATAGCCTCTCCCAGTCCTCCATCATTATATTATGTCCCACATCCCTTGCCCAATCAATCACGACCGATTTAACTTGTTCACCCTTTGTATGCCACTCCGACAACAAACTGTACATTTTAGACATATTCTTATCATTAGTATCTAACAACTCCGTTTCCAATTTGATTTTTTCTGTTGCAAAACCATTTCTCTTATCCATCTTATATAATTCGTTAATTTGATAATATTGCAACCAATTCACTTTATCTTTAATTTGTTCAAATGGTGTTAATTTAAAAACCTTCCTGATTCTCTAACAACAAATCTGAATACCTCAACCATTTGTTTTCCATATTTAACTTTTTTGGGGCCTGTGCTTCCATTGGTGAAATCCATTTTGGTGTTTTTCTTACTAAGAGATCTTTGTATCTAGTCCATACATTGTATAATGCCTTTCTAATTACATGATTCTTAAAACCCCTGTGGGCCTTTACCTTGTCATACTGTCCCATTAAACTTTAATTAGTTTAATGTAAATGCCCAGTGCGCTTCCATCGTCACAAGTCCCACTACAGCAGAGCATTTCGCGCAGCGGTTTAAGAAGGGCAGGAGAGGCAGTATCTTTTCAAAGAAGAGTCTTGGAGCATGCGGTTTGGAACTCAAAGATAAGGTTTATTTACAAAAACAAAAAAAAACCCGGCGACGAACCACACATATCAGCAAACACACCCAAAAGGGGAGAAGGGGAGAGAACAAACACACGGGAGACTATTTATACAAACTCATGTTCCTGGAAGCCTAATGACCTCCAGCTGCTCAGTGATTAGAGCGTTTCTGCTACCTTTTAACCCTTTAATAGCAAGACCCCCTCTCGCTCGTAACACTGAGCTGTACCAACCGTAAATCAAATTTAAACCTGAACAGAAACATTTATGAGATTGCGGATTCAAAGCTTTTGTAAAACCGTCTGCGAGATTTTCTTGGCTTGGGCAATACTTTAGTTCAATTAAACCTTGTTTTACACTTTGGCATACATTTTGATCACGGATAGCCAAATGTTTTGTGTGTGCCTTGAATTGACCTGATTTAGCTAGTTTAATACAAGGTTGATTGTCTTCCCACACTCTGATAGGTAGGGAACATTCTCCAAACAATTCTTGTACCAGTTGCTTATAAAATTCCAGTTCTCTACATACATCTAATAATGCATTGAACTCAGACTCAGTTGAACTTAAAGCTATAAGTGACTGCTTTCTTGATCTCCAACCAATTAGTGCATTTCCAAATTTTATCGTCATTCCTGACACTGATTTTCTATCTGGTCCAGCATCTGCCCAACTGCTGTCGGCCCAACATTCAAGTTGTGTGCTGCCCTCTGCTGATAGTTTTAAGCGAAACCTTTTGGTAGTTTGGAGATAGCTTAAAACTCTTTTTACTCCTTGCCAAGCATGCATTGATGGTTTTTCAGCTTGTCTACACAGCATGTTGACAGCATATGTTATATTGGGCCGAGTCCACTGTGCAATGTGGAGTAGACTGCCTATCGCTGACTGGTAAACCCCGGGATTAGAGAACTCTGCCTGTTGCTCGGCTTGAGCATCCTTTATGTAACTTAACTCCATTGGGGTTTTAACACCAGCACAGTTGTCCATTTTAAACCTTTCCAGCAACTGCTGGATCTTAGCTTCTTGGCTGAGCCAATAGTTCCCATTTTCATCTTGCTGAATTTTAATTCCTAGATAAACAGATACATTGCCTAGTGATTTTATCTGAAACCTTTCTCCAAGCTTTGTGGCAAATTGTTGTGCAAGTTTATCATCCTTTCCACTGTATAATAAATCGTCAACAAATATCAAGACTGCTTCTTGTTCACATCCCGAGCCTTTTAGATAAAGACACGCATCTGCTGCGCTCTTTCTGAACCCCATGCTCTCTAGAGCATCGTTTAAGCAGGAATTCCAATTACGGGCGGACTGTTTCAACCCATAAATGGATTTGTGTAGGCGCCAGACGTGGTTTGGCTTGTCTCCTTCAAAACCTGGTGGTGGTGTCATATAGACTTCCTCCTGTAAGTCTGCATTTAAATAAGCCACATTGACATCAAAATGAAACAGCTTATTTCCCTTCTTAGCTGAAGAGGCTAAAAGCATTCTTAGTGACTCCGATCTTGAAGTTGGGGCATAGATTTGAGAATAGTGAACACCTTTGCGCTGCGAAAACCCTTTTGCAACTAGTCGGGCTTTATATTGCAACTCTTCAGTAGTTGTGGGCTTTAAACGATATACCCATCGACAACCTACAGCTTGTTGCCCTTTCGGAAGCTCTGTACTTGTAAACACACCGAGAGACTTCATTGAAGCCATCTCTTTTTCCATTGCTTCCTGCCACTTTACGGCTTCTGAGCTTGGAAGCTGTTGTACTTCCATATAGCTATCTGGCTCACACTGTGCCATATTTACGTATACACTTGTCACCTTAAAACGCTCTGGCGGCTTGCCCTTTGTGGCACGGTTTGACCTGCGCAATTGTTCCTCTTGTGCCCCCTCTGACCGTTGGCTGTCAGAATCTGTCTCAGACTTAATATCTGGATGCGCCCCTAGGGATAAAGACCTCCGTTTAGATACCTCCCTTGGGCTTGGTGTTGCAGGCGACCTGCTTCGCTTTTGCTGTCTGCTAGGCCTACTGACTGGCGATGTTGGAACACTCCTAGATTCTGGCTTTTCTACCTTAGGAGAAGAACCTTGTGCCTGGTCAGAATCTGCATCTGAACCATGTGCACCATCCCCTTCTGGCTCACCACCCTCTGGACTTTCATTCTCAGCATGAATGCCTATATCATCTCTCAAAATGTCAGGGTTACCATGTAAGTGAGTCCATCCGGATTGCTCACAAAATTCAGCGCTCCTACTGATGACCACTCTTGTAGTATCCCCATTTGGGTTCACGAATCTCCAAGATTTGGCGTGTGGTTCGTACCCACAAAAGATGAGTTTCCTAGCCCTTGGACTTCCCTTTTTCCTTAACGCTTTTGGGATAAGTACATAGGCTTGACATCCAAACACCCGAAAGTAATTAATTTTGGGCTTCTTCACATATAAAGCAAAATAAGGGGTAGTGCCAATTACAGAATTATATACTCGGTTCAGAATATGAGTAGCCGCCTGCCAGGCTTCCGCCCAGTAACTTTGAGGAAGTTTAGCATCAAACAACATAGAGTTTGCCAACTCTTGTAGAACCCTGTTTTTACGTTCGGCCACGCCTCCTTCTTGGGGGGAATAAGGTGTAGACAGACGATGCTTAATTCCCTTTTTCTTAAAGAAATTCTGCAACACAGACCCGGTAAATTCTGACCCTCTGTCTGTCTGAAAAGCAAGTACTCTAATACCGAATTCAAGTTCTACTGCATGAACCCAATTTTTAACTGTTTCTGCAGTATCTGCTTTTGTTTTGAGAGGAAAAAACCATGTAACCTTCGTTTTGTCATCCGAGAGACACAGTGCATACCTCGAACCTCCCATGCTAGCAACAGGCATTGGGCCACATAGGTCCATATGCACAAGTTGGAATACTTTGTCAGATTTCCTATCTGAACTGGGATAGCTGCATCTATGAACCTTCGCCCTTTTGCATGCAGTACAATCCAAATACTTAGTACATTTGTTCATTTTGCACCCTTCTGATAATTCAGGTTGCCTTTTAACATACTGAAAATTAATATGTCCCAGACGGCGGTGCCATAAATGAACACAAGAATTATGGGTAGGCGTGTTCACACAACCGGCATGAACCTGTTCAACTTCATCTGGACTTGTCTCAAAATAATATAACCCATTTCTGCATTCCACCTGCAAAAGAGATACGTTATTCTTTGAAATAGTGCAAACCCCATTTTCAAACACAGTTTTAAACCCAACTCTATCAAGTTCTGACACAGACAAAATACACCCCTTCATTCCCTTTAGCACATAGGCATCAATTTCTGTATGCAAACAATTCAAGAACACTGTGCCTACGGTCTCTAAGGAACGTTTAGTTGAATCTGCCATTGTCACAACTTTAAGGGTTTGCAAATGTCTGCAATTCTGCAAACGGACATTAGATGGCGCCACCAGGTGGTGAGATGCACCACTGTCGATCAACCAGCGTAGATTGCTGCCTTGGCCACGCCCTTGCATCAACGCCATTGCTGAAGCCATGTGCTGTGTGCTGTGGGAGTAGCCACGACCTCCTCCTCTTCTTCGACGTCCCCTGGAACTCCTTGTTTGGTAACTAGGGGTAACGGCCTTGGTGCTGTCTTGACCAGGTTCACGTGGACAATTCCTAATTAAATGGGAGGGGGAACCACAGCGAAAACAGTGTCTAGCTGCAAAAGCATTTACTGTGTGCTCAAACTCAGCATCAACACTCTTAGGCACAGCATAACTCCCCTTTGACGACAAACCTCTTTCTCTTTGCCTTTTATCCTGTTCATCTGTAAGCCGAGAAGAAATGTATTCAAGGGTTAATTCAGTTGAAGGCATAGCTTCCAAAGTTAGAGCTAGAGTCTCATAGCTTTTATCAAGAGAAGACAACAATATGTATGACTGCTGCTCCATAGAGAAAGGAATGCCCAACTGTCTTAGTTGATTAAAGGCAGACACCATTTTGGCAATATGTTCTTTCACACACGCTCCCGGTTGGAGACGTAAATTAAACAAACATCTTGTAGCATGGAGCTTGGCCCCCGCAGTGTTTCTGGAATTTAACCGCTGCAGAACCGTCCAGACCTCATGCGTGTTCTTTAACTCAGAAACATAAGGCATTTGCTCTGGTCCCACTGCCAAAACTAGTAGACCTTGGGCTTTCCTGTCGCGTTTCTGTGAAGCTGCTGCTGCTGCTTTGTCTTCTGCAGACGCGTCTGCAGCTGCCTGTAAAGGCGGTGCTTCAGTGCAACTCCACAACTCTTTTGCTTGTAACCAAACCCTTACTCTAGCCTTCCAATCTTGCCAATTTTTCCCATTAAGTCGCGTAAACGGGACAGCAAAACTTTCCTGGGACTCTGCCATCCTCCCTGGGGCTTAGGAACGATACTCACACACCTGTAGACCGTCTCCCAGCTGCTGAGGTGGCTCCTTGAGGAATAAGACGTCTTCCAGCGAGTACAAACTGCTCAGTGCCTGTTTAAAACTTTTCTAGGCACGTTGCAGGACTCAAGCTGCTTTGAAGGCTTTCGTTGTCGGTAACCGCTTCTGACTTCGCTCCAGTCCTTGCATAAATCACTCTGAACTGCACTCCTTAGCTCCTTCTTGACGTACAAACACCCATAACCTGTCCCATTAAACTTTAATTAGTTTAATGTAAATGCCCAGTGCGCTTCCATCGTCACAAGTCCCACTACAGCAGAGCATTTCGCGCAGCGGTTTAAGAAGGGCAGGAGAGGCAGTATCTTTTCAAAGAAGAGTCTTGGAGCATGCGGTTTGGAACTCAAAGATAAGGTTTATTTACAAAAACAAAAAAAAACCCGGCGACAAACCACACATATCAGCAAACACGCCCAAAAGGGGAGAAGGGGAGAGAACAAACACACGGGAGACTATTTATACAAACTCATGTTCCTGGAAGCCTAATGACCTCCAGCTGCTCAGTGATTAGAGCGTTTCTGCTACCTTTTAACCCTTTGATAGCAACACATACCATAGATATGCATGCCATCCAAATCGATTATCCAGTCCCTCAGAGTCTAACACATCATAATTCTCTAATTGAATCCAATCCTTGATCCAGCAGAATGCGGCAGCTTCAAAGTATATCTTCAAATCTGGCAGGGGAAAGCCCCCTCTTTCTTTTATATCTGTAAGTAATTTATATTTAATTCTAGGTTTTTCCCCCTGCCAGATAAATTTAGACAATACCTTCTGCCAATCTTTAAAACATTGGACATTATCAATGATTGGTAAAACTTGAAATAAGAACAACATCTTCGGCAATACATTCATCTTAACCACCGATATTCGGCCCATCAATGAGAGTTTTAGGTTTGACCATACCTCAAGATCTCTCTTGATTTCATTCCATAATTTTTCATAGTTATCTTTATAAAGATTCAAATTCTTTACCGATAAATTCACACCCAAATATTTAACTTTTTTCACCGAAACAAGGCCTGTCCTTTCAAAAAGGTTTTTTCTTTCCTCATTATCTAAGTTTTTTTCTAAAACTTTGGTTTTGCTCTTGTTTAATTTAAATCCTGCTACCTGCCCAAACTCTTGAATCAGCTCCAGTGCTTTTACTGCACTGGTTTCTGGAACTTGTAAAGTTAAAACCAAGTCATCAGCAAAGGCTTTTAATTTATATTGCTTGGATCCTACTACAATGCCTTTAACCTCCTCCTCTTTCCTCAACATGTTTAACAAAACCTCCAGAACAGAAATAAATAGCAGAGGGGAAAGCGGACACCCTTGCCTGGTTCCTTTCTCAATTCTGATTTCCTCTGAGACCACATTATTAACTATGATATTTGCTTTTGGTTCAAAATAGATTGCATTAATACCATTTAAAAATTCCTGGCCAACCTCAATTCTTTCTACGTTTTTCATCATAAATAACCAAGAAACATTATCAAAGGCCTTTTCAGCATCAATAAACATTAACATTGCTTTACAATTTCTTTTCGCTTCCAACCTTTCTATTATATCAATTATATTTCTAATGTTATCTTTCATATGTCTCCCAGGCAGAAATCCTGCCTGGTCCTTAAGTATATAATTTGATAGAAACTTTTTTAATCTATTGGCCAAAATGTTTGCGAAGATTTTATAATCCACATTAAGTAATGAGATTGGTCTATAATTTTTTACATCGGATCTATCTTGATCTATTTTTGGAATCAGAGTGATAAATGCATCTTTCCAGGTTTCGGGAGCTTTGTCCCCTCTTAGAATCTTATTACACTCATCTGCCAATGGTTGAATTAGCCAATCTTTCAATATTTTATAATATTTTGCAGAAAGACCACCCGGTCCCGGGGCTTTGCCTGACTGCATCTTATTTATTGCCATCTCAACCTCCTGTCTTGTAATCATGCCATTTAGTAGGAACCTTTTATCCTTGGGAATTTTCTGCATTTCATTCACCACAAGAAATTGCTCAATTTTACCCTTATCTTCTTTACCTTTTTTATACAGCTGTTTAAAGTATTTCTGAAAACATTTTCTTATATCTGCAGGGGTTTCCATAGATTTTCCATCAGATACAATGTTTGTAATAGTACTTTGCTTCTGTCTCTTTTTTAATTGCCAAGCCAACAATTTCCCACATTTATTCGCAGATTCAAAATTTCTCTGTTTCATCATTTTAATTTTCCATTCTATTTCCTGGTTAATAATTTGAGAAAATTGAATCTGCAATGCTTTAATTTCTTTTGGAATCTGTTGACTCTTTGGCATTAATCTTAAACTCTTCTCTTTGTCTTTTATTTGAGACAGAATTTTCTCTTTTTTCTCATTCTGTATCTTTTTCCTTATCGAGTTCTGTTGCATGAGGAAACCTCTCATTACTGCCTTACTTGCATCCCAAATGACTCTTGTTTCAACCTCTGTGTTCATATTTAGTTCAAAATAGTCTTTTAGAGTCTTTTGGGCCTTACTAATCATCTGTTCATTCCTCAACAACTCATCATTCATCCTCCATCTAAAGGAACCCTGCAGGTATAATTTCATCTCCAAAACCACTGCATTATGATCTGAGCAAGTCTTAGGGCAAATTTCTGTTTTAGTAACCTTAGGAACCAAATCTCTGGATACCCATAAATAGTCGTATCGAGAGAAAGATTGATTTGAATTTGAGAAAAAAGTGAAATCTCTCTCCATTGGATTTCGTAGCCTCCATATGTCCGACAAATCGTATTTATCAGTCATATCGAAGAAAATCTTTCGTAGTCTGCTGGAACTTGGATTTTTCTGACCCTGTGTTTTATCCATTAATGTTGATGCTACTCCATTCAGGTCTCCCATTAAAATCAATTTGTAATCCATATAATCCATGAGTTTTAAGTCCAGATTCTTAAAGAATTCCACTTTGCCATCATTTGGTGCGTAAATTCCCAGCAAAATAAATTTATCGCCTTGTGCCGTAATTTCAACTGCAATGTACCTCGCTTCCTCAACTTTAAACAACAATGTGGGGTTCCATTTTTCTTTAACGTAAAAAACCACGCCTCTTTTTTTCACTTTGTCGGATGAAATAAATTCCTGCCCAAGTTTCTTATTTTGGAGAATTTTCCTATGAAGTCTTATAACATGTGTTTCTTGTAAATAAATTATATCCAAATTCTGTCTTGCCAGTACATGATAAAATTGATTCCTCTTAAAACGTGAATTTAGAATATTCACATTCCAGGAGTAGATTTTCAAAGACATCCTGATTTGTTAGGGGCCCACTGCCCCTGCCCCTGATTAAGGAGAACTTTCCAATCCAAGCTCTTTTGCGTTTTTTCCCAGAAATCTTTCTTTCTCTCCGACAGTTGTTATTCTTTGTTTTCTTCCTTGAAATTTAAAAGATAGTCCTGACAACCGGTACCCCAGAAATTCCACTTCTCTGGCGTGAAATTGGCACTTCTCCAGCTTGACCCATAACTGATGCTCTTGTAGCCTCTTCAGCACTTCCCTGACGTCCTGGACATGTTGTTTTTCATTGTCTGAATAGATCAGGACGTCGTCCAGAAATGCTACGCAGTTCTTGTACAGTAGGGGTCCCAGCACATGGTGCATGAAGCTTTGAAAACAGGCATGACTAGATACTCAAAGGCCCCTAGGGGGGTGAACATGGTGGTTTTCCATTCGTCCCCCTCCCTCATTCTAATCAAATTGTATGCTCCCCGGAGGTCCAGCTTGGTAAAGTTCTTACCTTTCCTTACCCGAGTTAGAATATCATCAATTCTGGGCATAGGGAACACCGGACATAATGTCTCTCTGCTCTTTAGTTTTAAAAATCAACATATAGTCATGTGTGATCTTAATATCTTTTTTAGGTCCAAATCTGTAGGCCTTGTCAATCCAGGAATTTAATTCTTCTTTTGAGAGGCCCCAGTACACTGCAAATTCTTCAATTAACCAATCCTTCAAATTATCCCGCTCTTTCTGGGGTACACCCCTCAATCTCAGATTACATTCCCTCTGTTTTAGCTGAAGAGATGCAATTGAAATTTGAGATTGTCGCTGAATTGCCTCTAAGTCAGCAATTCTCACAGTTTCCAAATGCACCAGTCTTGACTCATGTGCTGATACATCTGAATTAACTTGCGTCAAATCTTGTCTTAATTGAGCAAAGTCACTTTTAAATTCCTGTATAGACTTTTGATTTCCTCTTACTTCCGTTTTAAATTCCTGAAGCAATTGCAACATCAAAAAATGGTGACTTAGAATCCCTCCTTGCTTTGGTTTTTGTTTTCTCTGTCCTCTCTTCTTTCTCTCCCCCAGCCGGCAATGTTGTGAGGGAGAACACACCTAGAGACTCCATTGAGCTCATCTCCTTCTGCATCGCCTCATGCCATTTGCTGGCTTCTTCCTGAGGCAGCTTCTGAACATCCTCAAAGGTTTCAGGTTCACACCTAGCCACACCAACCCACACACTTGTGGCTTCAAACCTGTCAGGTGGCTTCCCCTTAGTAGTTCTCGCTGATCTCCTCAGTGTAAACTCTGGTACCCCCTCTGACCCCCTAGGGCCAGCCAGACCATCTCCAGTGTCAGAGAACTCCCCCTCTGACCTGCTGCATCTTTTGAACCTTACAGCTGGACCTGTGGGTGAGAATGGCTCACTCTTTGGCTCAGACCTGACAGTGGCCTGTGGAGGGGTTCTGAGCCGCTCCTGTTCTGGACTCTGTTGCTCCGGACTCTGTTCCTCAGCAACAGGTTCAGTTCCCTTCTCTTCCTCCTCATCTGAGTCAAGAAACTGCTCTGAAAGAACATCTGGGTTACCATGTATGTGTGTTCACCCACTTTGCTCACAGAACTCAGCACTGTTGCTTATAAGCAGCTGAGACTGGTTGCCATCAGGATATGTGAACCACCAAGCTTTGGACCCAGGTTCATATCCCACAAAGATCATCTTCCTGGACCTTGATTCACCGTTTCTGCATTTGGCCTTTGGAATGAGGACCCAAGCCTCACAGCCAAAAACACGCAAGAAATGCACTTTGGGCTTCTTACCGTGCAGCAGAAAATAGGGCGCGTCCCCTACACTTGAATTGAACACGTGATTCTGTACAAAAGCTGCACATTTCCATCCCTCAGCCCAAACGCGTTGCGGGAGTCCTGCGTCAAACAACATGGCAGCCACAGCCTCTTGCAGTGTTCTGTTCTTACGTTCAGTAACACCATTCTGTTGAGGACTGTGTGGTGCTGTCAGCCTATGACTGATTCCCTTCTGGCGGAAGAAATTCTGCAGCACAGACTGTGGAGTATGGTGGTTATAGGGTTCATCCAGTGATGACATCCAGGACATCCAGTGATGTCCTGGATTTGGGGGGAGGAGCCTCTACGTGAGGCTGTGCGCCACAGGTCTTTGTCTGTGTGCTACTTTCAGTTTAGGCTGAGAGAGGCTCTGAGACAGAGAGTGAGTGTGTGCTTCGGCACAGAGAATGTCTCCAAGCTCTGATGGAATCTATGCTTGTAAATAAACGCTTTTAGAGATAGAAGAAACTGTCTCTGGACTTTTTACTCCTCCTTCTCACGCGGAAGGCAACTGCTGCGACTCTGCATCTCTGCCTAGGTCATTTCCCACAGAGTTTGGCCCAGGGGAAGTGGCTGGACGGCAGTTTTTTTGAAGAGGTTATGGCTCTACGTGTTTTGCCGGGTGTGAGAAGGGAGTACACGGAAGAATGCCAGTTTTGAGCTCCTGCCTGAGGTGTGAGGGAGTCCTGAGTTCGCTGGTGAAGCAAGGAGCCTGCAGGAGGCTGCATCTTCAAAGGACTGGCGGATGACAGAGCATGAGTAAGCTATAGCCCCGGGGGGAAGATGGCTAATCAACAGGCTCATGAGACTTTTAATGTGCCTTTTGAGAGGCTTAATTGCCCCAATTGGGCGGAGTGGTACGTCAGGATGAAGTACTGGTTGCTGGGAGAACAGCTCTGGTCGTGCGTGCACCCCCCACCACCTCAAGCTAGGGAGAAAGCTGAGGCAGACGTGGCTGCAGCTCTGGGAAGAGAGCAGAGGGTGCTTGGCATTCTGAGAGCAAGTGTTGATGCTTGTCTTTTGCTGATCCTTGAGGAAGTCAAGAAAGCCCCAGTCGCTTGGCAGGCACTGAAGACGGCGTGTGAGGCTGCAGTGGGAGAAAAAGAATCAGAGGGGGCTGGAAAGAGCCTAGAGAGGGCAGTGGGCCCATTGAGCCCAGTGGGGGCTGGAAAGACTGTTCCTGGAAGCTGTTTCTATGCTTCAACACGTCTGTGTGATGGACTGGGAGAGAGGCTGAGAGCTGGGAGGAAGGCAGTTGCAACCTGTTCCTTAGGAACCTATGCACCCAGGAGTGGGGGTGCAGGCAGCAGTGAGAGGTCTGAGAAAGCCTTTGTCTCCAAAAGTTGTTTTCTTTTCTTTTCTTTTTTTAAAATATTTTTTATTGAATGATTTTATGTTACAAAAAACAATATAGCAATACTACCACTAAATATAATTAAGAAATAAAAATTACTACATCAACATTTAGTTTGTTATTTGTTATTTACCGTCTTATTTCCTCCCAAACATTGCATACAACAACACACATATGTGCAGACACCCACACCCACACACCCGCACAGAAAATGATAATAATGATAGTAAATATTTTTCCCTTTTTATCTTCCAAAATCTTTTCTTCAACTTTGACTTCCTGTCAAGTCCCTTTGCATATATTTTATCTTACATTTGAATGTACACAAAACAATAAACCTTTCTATATAAATTTTCCAATTCATTCTGAAAACATAATAAATCCTTAATTGTTGTCCACCTCCTTTTAGTTCCTTTATCACTCGAATGCTAGCACGGAGTCAAAACTATTATTGTATTTTTTAACATATCTTCTATAACCATCCCATTTTTCCACAAATTTTTGCTTTGAGTTTCCTCTGAGTTTACTAGTCAATTGAGCCGTCTCCACCAATTCCTGTAATTTAATTAGCCAATCTGTTATTTTTGGAGCCTCGTGATCTTTCCATCCCTTGGCCACAAGTATACGAGCCGCTGCGGTTGCATACAAGAATACCTCTCTTAGATTTTTTGGGATCTCTTTATCTATAATACTTAATAGAAATGCCTCCGGTTTTTTAGTAAAAGTTATCCCCATCATCTTTTTTAATTCATCGTATATTTCCCCCCCAAAAATCTTGATCTTTTCACACATCCACCACATGTGGACCATGTCACCGTTATTTCCTCCACATCTCCAACAAGCATTCGCCAAATTTTTATACATTCTTGATAATCTGGAAGGAGTGCGGTACCACCTATGAGCCATTTTCATCATGCTCTCTCTTATATTATAGCTGGCTGTAAATTTCAAATTTACCTTCCATAAGTTTTCCCAATCTTTTAGCATAATTGGACAGCCCACATCTTGGGCCCACTTTACCATTGAAGCCTTAACCTCCTCATCCATTACTTCGTAGTCTAAAAGAAGTCTATACATTTTTGCGATTATTTTAGTTTTACTATTCAGTACCGTATTTTTTGCCCCATAGGACGCACTTTTTCCCCTCAAAAAATGAAGGGGAAATGTGTGTGCGTCCTATGGGGCGAATGCAGGCTTTCGCTGAAGCCTGGAGAGTGAGAGGGGTCGGTGCGCACCGATGCCTCTAGCTCTCCAGGCTTCAGGAAGCTATCCGCAAGCCTTGCAAGCCCGGCGGGAGTTCCCGCGGGCTCACAAGGCTTGCGGGCAGCAGCCTGCCGCCCGAATCACAGGGAGCCCTCCAGAGGGCGCCCCGTGCTTCGGGCGGGTGTCCGCAAGCCTTGCGCACCCGGCGGGAGGTCCCGCCGGGCGCACGAGGCTTGGGGCGGCAGCCTGCAGCACATAATTGTTTCAGCAAGTCCTTTCCCTCTTTCTCAGATTTTGTTCCATAAATTTATCTTAACACAATTTAACCTTGAATTTTTCACTTTAACCCATTAACAATCCAATTTAACTTAATTCTTTACAACCTTTCTGCTAAGACCATGTAAATTCACTCCAGCATCTTTCTAACATTCATTAATTTTACAATATTTTTTAAAATATACTTTAAATTTTTTCCAATCTTCTTCCATCGACTCTTCTCCCTGGTCTCAGATTCTACCAGTCATTTCTGCCATTTCCATGTAGTCCATCAGTTTCATCTGCCATTCTTCCCTGGTAGGTAGGTCTTGCGTCTTCCAATACTTTGCAATAAGTATTCTTGCTGCTGTTGTGGCATACATAAAAAACGTTCTATCTTTCTTTGGCACCAATTGGCCGACCATGTCCAGGAGAAAGGCCTCTGGTTTCTTCAGAAAGGTATATTTAAATACCTTTTTCATTTCATTATATCATCTCCCAGAATGCCTTAATCTTTGGGCATGTCCACCAAAGGTGAAAAAAAGTACCTTCTGTCTCCTTACATTTCCAGCATTTATTGTCAGGCAAATGGTAAATTTTTGCAAGCTTGACTGGTGTTATGTACCACCTATAGATCATTTTCATTAAATTCTCTTTTAAGGCATTGCATGCCGTAAATTTCATACCAGTGATCCATAACTGTTCCCAGTCAGCCATCATGATATTATGTCCCACATCTTGTGCCCATTTAATCATAGCAGATTTCACCATTTCATCTTGAGTATTCCATTTCAACAGCAGGTTATACATTCTTGACAAATTCTTAACTTTAGAGTCTAACAGTTCTGTTTCCAATTTTGATTTTTCCACTTGGAAGCCTATTTTTTTGTCCAAATTATATGCCTCCATTATTTGATAATAATGGAGCCAATCTCGCACTCTGTTTTTTAATTTTTCAAAACTCTGCAATTTTAGTCTGTCTCCCTCTTGTTCCAAAATTTCCCAATACTTCGGCCATTTAGCCTCCATATTGAGTTTTTTCTGGGCCTTTGCTTCCATTGGTGACAACCATCTTGGGGTTTTATTTTCTAACAGATCCTTGTATCTTATCCAAACATTAAACAATGCTTTTCTAACAATATGGCTTTTGAACGCTTTATGTACTTTAACCTTATCATACCACAGATATGCATGCCAACCAAATACATTATTGAAACCTTCCAAATCCAACACATCAGTGTTTTCAAGAAGCATCCATTCTCTCAGCCAGCAGAATGCGGCTGACTCATAATAAAGTTTAAGGTCTGGCAGGGCAATTCCACCTCTTTCTTTAGCATCTGCTAATATCTTAAATTTTATACGAGGCTTCTTGCCCTGCCAGACAAATCTAGAGATATCTCTCTGCCAGTTCTTAAAACAATCCATTTTATCCAAAATTTGCAATGTTTGAACCATAAAATAACAGAACAGGAGATTGAAGGTGCCATTCAAAATGTGCAACTAGGCAAATCTCCAGGACCGGACGGATTAACCTCCAAGTATTACAAGACTTTGAAAGACTATTTAATTCAACCATTAAAGGAGGTGTGCAACGAGATTCTGGAGGGAAAGAAGGCGCCGGAGTCGTGGAAAGAAGCTTTCATCACATTAATACCAAAATCTGAATCTGAAAAGACACAACTCAAAAACTACCGTCCCATATCCCTTTTAAATGTGGATTACAAAATCTTTGCAGATATTTTAGCCAACAGACTAAAAAAAGTTTTAAATGAAGTGATACATAAAGATCAGGCAGGCTTTCTCCCAGGCAGACATCTTTCTGATAATACAAGGAACATTATTGACATTTTGGAGTTATTGCAAACGAATATTAATACAAAAGCAGTTTTAATTTTTATCGATGCGGAGAAGGCCTTTGACAATATCTCTTGGAATTTTATGAAGAAAAATCTTAAGGGAATGGGAGTGGGACGGGGGTTTGAAAATGGTATAGAAACAATCTATTCAGAACAAAAAGCAAAATTGATAGTTAATAATGTGGTGTCAGAAGAGTTCAGAATAGAAAAAGGAACACGACAGGGATGCCCTATCTCTCCATTGTTATTTATTTCGGTCCTGGAGGTGCTTTTGAACATGATTAGAAGGGACCAGTTGATCCAAGGAATTAAGGTCGGAGTCAAACAATATAAACTTAAGGCTTTCGCAGATGACTTGGTGTTGACATTACAGGAGCCAGAATCTAGTACGAAAAGGGTGTTAGAATTGATTCAAGAATTTGGTCATGTGGCAGGTTTTAAACTGAACAAACAAAAAACTAAGGCTTTAGAGAAAAATTTGACAATAATGGAAAAAGAAAGGTTTCAGAAGGAGACAGACTTAACTGTGGTTAAGAAAGTGAAATACCTAGGGATTAACATGACGGCTAAAAATTTGAATTTATTTAAAGATAACTATGAGAAATGCTGGATAGAAGTCAAGAAAGATCTAGAAATTTGGTCAAAATTGAAGCTTTCCTTGTTGGGCCGGATCGCTGCTATAAAGATGAATGTATTGCCAAAAATGTTGTTTTTGTTCCAAACTTTACAGATTCTGGACAAGATGGATTGTTTCATTTTTTTTTTAAATATATATTTTATTAAAGTTTTTAAACATAAATGCAAAGATAGAAAACAGTATAACATATATCATAACATACTTTCGTAACTTCTTTGGACTCCCTCACATCTCCCGCTCCCATTTGCATCACTGTCAATTCTTGCCTGCAATTTATCATCTTGTTTACAATCTTGTGTCACATTCATTTAACTCTAATCTGTTAATTCTCCAATAGGTTTATAATTTTTCCTCAACTTACTTGTCATCTTAATTCCATCTAGTTTAGTGGTGCACAATTATTTATGATCTAGCATCCTTTCTTAACATTCAACCAAATTACAATGTTTTTTTAAATAAATCTTAAATTTCTTCCAGTCTTCTTCAACCCTCTCCTCTCCCAGGTCTCGGATTCTGCCAGTCATCTCGGCCGGTTCCATATAGTCCATCAGTTGCATCTGCCACTCTTCCAGTGTGGGTAGATCTTGAGTTTTCCAGTTCTTAGCGATGAGTATCCTTGCTGCCGTTGTTGCGTACATAAAAAATGTTCGGTCCTTCTTTAACACCTTCGGGCCGACAATACCCAGGAGGAAGGCCTCTGGTTTCTTGGTGAAGGTATACTTAAATACCTTTTTCAGCTCATTATATATCATTTCCCAGAAAGCCTTCACCCTAGGGCAAGTCCACCAGAGGTGAAAGAATGTACCTTCATTTTCTTTACATTTCCAACATTTATTATCAGACAAATGGTATATCTTGGCAAGTTTAACTGGGGTCATGTACCATCTATATATCATTTTCATTACATTTTCCTTCAAAGCATTACATGCAGTGAAGTTCAACCCAATGGTCCACAACCTTTCCCAGTCCTCAAACATAATGTTATGCCCAATATCCTGTGCCCACTTTATCATAGCCGATTTAACCATTTCATCTTGTGTGTTCCATTTTAACAGCAAGTTATACATTCTTGAAAGTACCTTAGTCTTAGGTTCTAACAGTTCTGTTTCCAACTTCGATTTCTCCACCTGGAACCCTAACTTTTTGTCATTTTTAAAAACTTCTTTAATCTGAGCGTAGTGTAACCAGTCTCGCACTTTATCCTTTATTTTCTCCAAACTCTGCAATTTCCAATTGTCTCCATCTTTTTCTAATATTTCCCAATATTTTGGCCATTTGGCCTCCATATTGGGTCTTTTTCGGGCCTTAGCTTCCAGAGGTGAAAGCCACCTTGGAGTTTTGTTTTCCAATAAGTCTTTGTATTTTGTCCAGACATTAAACACTGCTTTCCTTACAATATGGTTCTTGATGGATTGTTTCAAGAAGTGGCAAAGAGATATTTCTAAATTTGTCTGGCAGGGCAAAAAGCCCAGAATAAAATTCAAAATATTGACTGATGCTAAAGAAAGAGGGGGGTTTGCCCTGCCAGACATGAAGTTGTACTATGAATCAGCAGCATTCTGCTGGTTGAAAGACTGGCTACTTCTTGAGAACATTGACATCTTGGACTTGGAAGGGTTCAATAATGCTTTTGGGTGGCATGCATATTTGTGGTACGACAAGGTAAAAGCTAATAGAGCATTCAAAAACCATATTGTCAGGAAAGCTGTGTTTAATGTCTGGATAAGATATAAAGACTTATTGGAAAACAAGACCCCAAGGTGGTTATCACCTATGGAGGCTAAGGCTTTGAAAAAACTCAATATGGAGGCCAAATGGCCGAAATATTGGGAGATACTAGAACAAGATCGAGACACATTGAAATTGCAGAGTTTTGAGAACCTAAAAGATAAAGTGTGAGATTGGTTACACTCTTATCAAATTAGAGAGGCCTTTAACTTGGATAAAAAAATAGGCTTCCAGGTGGAAAAATCGAAATTAGAAACAGAATTGTTAGAACCTAAAACTAAGATACTTTCGAGAATGTACAACTTGCTGCTAAAATGGAACACTCAGGATGAAACAGTCAAATCAGCTATGATTAAATGGGCACAGGACATTGGTCATAACATTATGTTTGCTGACTGGGAAAAGTTGTGGACCACTGATATGAAGTTTACGGCATGTAATGCCTTAAGAGAAAATATTATGAAAATGATCTATAGGTGGTACATGACCCCAGTCAAGCTTGCAAAAATTTATCACCTGCCTGATAACAAATGTTGGAAATGTAAAGAAACTGAGGGAACATTCTTTCACCTTTGGTGGACATGCCCAAGGGTTAAGGCCTTCTGGGAAATGATCTATAATGAACTAAAAAAGGTATTTAAGCTTACCTTTCCTAAGAAACCAGAGGCCTTCCTTTTGGGCATTGTCGGCCAATTGGTGCCAAAGAAAGATAGAACATTCTTTATGTATGCAACAACCGCAGCAAGAATACTCATCGCAAAGTACTGGAAGACACAAGATTTGCCCACCCTGGAAGAATGGAGGATGCAAGTGATGGACTATATGGAATTGGCGGAAATGACTGGCAGAATCCGAGACCTGGGAGAAGAGTCGGTGGAAGAGGAATGGAAGAAGTTTAAAGAATACTTACAAAAACATTGTAAAATGTTTGAATGTTAAAATGATGTTGGATATAAAGATAACATGGCATTAGTGACATGGTAAAAAGAAAAATGCAAGAATGTTTTAAAAGGAAAGGGTGTAAAGGCCAGAGTAATATCATGTCGAAACTAGATAAAATGATATAAGGGATTAAGTTATAAAGAACATGCAAGAATGTATTTAAAAAGAAAGGGAAAATAGAAGACATAATAGGTTGGAATGTACAATATTGATTAAGATTTGAAAGAGGGTAAGGAGCTGCTAAATTTGATTGTGTAAAGGGGAATGCAGGAAAGGGAGACGTGAGGAAGTCAGGAAAGAGGGTTATAAAAATAAGAATTCAAAAACTAGTTTTTCTCTATTCTTTGTTCTTTCTTATTTTTTCTGTCATATGTTTTTATACTGTGTTTTTTATCTTTGTTGGACTATGTTGTTTTTTATTGTATTTTTTTGTTGTTCTGTCTGATTGCAATATTTGTTTTATTATATAAAACCAATAAATATCTTTCAAAAAAACAACAACAAAATTTGCAATGTTTGAAACAAAAACAACATTCTTGGCAATACATTCATTTTTATCACGGCAATTCGGCCTAACAGCGATAGCTTCAAATTTGACCATATTTCTAAATCTTTTTTCACTTCAGTCCAACATTTTTCATAATTATCCTTAAATAAATTCACATTTTTGGCAGTCATGTTAACCCCTAAATATTTCACTTTCTTAACCAGTGTCAATCCTGTCTCCTTCTGAAACTTATCTCTCTCAATCTCAGTTAAATTTTTCTCTAAAACTTTAGTTTTCATCTTATTCAACTTAAAGCCTGCTACCTGACCAAATTCTTTAATCAGTTCTAATACTCTTTTAGTGCTTGATTCTGGCTCCTGTAAAGT
Source organism: Podarcis erhardii (assembly GCF_964252035.2). Taxonomy (NCBI): domain Eukaryota; kingdom Metazoa; phylum Chordata; class Lepidosauria; order Squamata; family Lacertidae; genus Podarcis; species Podarcis erhardii. The sequence goes on along the minus strand of NC_138506.1, from coordinate 19,709,800 downwards.
CAATACCAAATCATCAGCAAATGCTTTCAATTTGTACTGCTTGGCTCCCACCTTTATACCTTTTACCAATTGGTCCCTTCTAATCATATTTAACAAAACTTCCAGGACCGATATAAAAAGCAATGGAGAGATTGGGCAACCTTGTCATGTTCCTTTCTCAATCTTAAATTCTTCCGTCACTACGTTGTTCACAATTAATTTAGCCTTTTGTTCTGAATAAATTGCACCTATACCGTTTCAAAACCTTGACCAACCCCCATCCCCGATAAATTCTTCTTCATAAAAATCCAAGAAATATTGTCAAAGGCTTTCTCCGTGTCCACAAAGATCAAAACTGCTTTAGTATTAATCTTCACTTGTAACTTTTCTAAAATATTGATTATATTCCTCGTATTGTCAGACAAATGTCTACCCGGGAGAAAACCCGCCTGATCTTTATGAATTTCTTCTGCTAACACCTTTTTTAATCTTTTAGCCAAAATGTCTGCAAAGATTTTGTAATCCACATTAAGCAGTGATATGGGGCGGTAGTTCTTAAGCTGCGTCTTTTCAGTCTCTGTTTTCGGTATAAGTGTGATGTACGCTTCCTTCCACGACTCTGGCGCCCTTTTCCCTTCCATTATTTCATTACAGACTTCCTTTAAAGGTTGTATTAACCATTCTTTCAAAGATCTGTAATATCTAGAAGTCAATCCATCCGGTCCTGGGGATTTACCTAATTGCATATTCTGAATGGCCCCTTCTACTTCCTGTTCCGTTATTTTATAATCCAGCATTAATTTATTTTCTTGAGAAATTTTTTGTAGTCCATTTATTTTCAAAAATTTATCAATGTCCATTTCTTTCTGCTTCTCCTGTGTATATAATTGTTTAAAATACCTCTGGAAACAGTTTCTAATTTCCACTGGGTTCTGTATATTCTTTCCTTCCACTTCCAGATTCGTAATAGTATTAAGTTTTTGTCTTTTTTTCAATTGCCAGGCCAACAGTTTCCCACACTTATTTGCCGATTCAAATGTCTTTTGTCTCATCTGTTTAATCTTCCATTCTATTTCCTGATTCATCAATTTCATATATTGTACTTGATATAACTTTATTTCTTTCAAAATCTCCTGAGACTTTGGTTTCGCCCTCAATTTCTTCTCTCCTTCCTTTATTCTTTCCAAAATTTTATCTTTTTTCTCATTTTGCATTCTCTTTTTAATTGCATTTTGTTGTATCAAAAATCCTCTCATAACGGCTTTGCTTGCATCCCAGATTACTCTTTTTTCCACTGTTGTGTTCATATTTATCTCGAAATAATCTCTCAAATTTTTTTGGGCCTTTTTAGTAAATTTGTCATTCCTAAACAAAGAGTCATTCATCCTCCATCTAAAGGAACCAGATGGCATTTCTTATTATATGATTTGAAAAACTCCGGTGCGCCTTTATTTTCCCATAATTAAGATAGCCATGCCATCCAAAACGGGTGCCATGGCCTTCTAGATCTAAAATATCCCAATTTTTCAATAAACAATTAATATAATTATCTTCATACAAGTTAATATTCTTTGGTGTTATCCATAATCCTAAATACTTGACTTTTGGGTAGATTTTATAACAACAATCTTTATTACGGTCCAGAGACCCAACAAAGCATTACAAATCAATGCACAGTTCATTTAGCCTACCTCCAGGTTAATCAAGCATTTTGTTTAGAATATAGGGCTCATTTGTTCTTGCAACCACCGATAAATATTTTGCCACTGCCAACGTTCTGGCTTTTGTCCGGTCTTCCAGTAGGAACCTGACATAGTGAGCCTCTGATTTTCCCGGGAAAGGCACCAGCAAGGGTAGTATCAGTTCAGCCCTGGCCTGCTCATACTTCGCACAATGCAACAAAATATGATTTATGGAATCGATGTCTTGAGCACACAAGCAAAGTCTGTCCTGGTAGGGAACTCCTCTCAACCTACCATCCAGCACTGCAGAGGGGAAGACATTTAGTCTGGCTTTGGTGAAAAGCCTTCGATAGTTAGGTACTGTCAGGTTTTTGATGTAAGATGTTAACTCAAAGACATACCCATATTGAACTCCTGCTGCTAGCGGACTACAGACTGCGTGTGATCGAGATTGCAAGTCACTGTGTGCATTGTCCCATAATCTTTGCTTTAAAACCTTTTGGGCGCCTTCATAACCCAGGTAATACAGTTGGGGGGGGGAGAGACAGACCAATAGAGGTGGCTTTTTTAGCCATGGTTTTCTGCCATTTGCTGACAAATTCCTCATTGGTCAAATGTTGGTACAGACCCTTCCCTAGATTAAACACTGAAATCCTGAGCCAATGTTTTAGGGCAGCCCACCACGCTCTAGCTGAAATTGGGCATTCACCAGCTTCCAACAGAAGTATGGAGTTGGGGACGCAGTTAGGTACCTGCAGCAGAGATCGTATAAAATTTTGCCTGAAAGCCATCTAGCTTTGGCAGGTCCCCATTATGCCAGACATTTGCTGCATATAGGAGTTGGGAAACGGGCTTTGCGTTGAAAACCCTTAAGGCTGCTGGAACATATTTGCTGCCCTTTGTGAAGAAGAATCTATGTATGGCTAGCTTTGTAATCTCCGCCTTTTGAAGGGAGGTTTGCCAATGGTGCTTCCAAGATCCTGTATGATGGAATGTGAGCCCTAGGCAACTGAAGTATTTTACCTGTTCAAGGTTATGGCCATCCAGCACCCATTTAGACTGGGAGAATCTTCTTTCAAAGACTAAAATTTTAGATTTTTCATAATTAATGGATAAACCATTTCCAGAACAGTAATCAGAAAATTTCCTCAACAGATAATTCAAACCCAGTCTGGAACACGAGATGATGGCCGTGTCATCAGCATACAACAATAAAGGGGTCCTTCTCATTCCTATTTTTGGAATGTGTCCATCTGGGTCCATTAAGTTCTCTTTTTTTTTTTTTTTAATAATATTTTTATTAAGTTTATAAAATACAGAAAAAAAGAATAAAAGATAGATATCGAAAATAAAGTAAAGAAGTTACAAATTTCCATAATCCTTTTTTTCAGCCAATCCAATGGACTTCCCCGCATCTTCCTAACCCTGCGTTCTCTGTGATACAAAACATCAGCAATTTGTTAACTTATTTCAAAACTTATTGTATCTTTCATTTTATCATGTTATCTAATTTCCAAAATGTTGTAACCGACATCTTATACGTTTTAGCTTGAACATAATAAAGTTATTTCATTATTCCACCTCTAACTTCTTGTACCTTAATTTTCATTTCATTAATTTACAATTGCTGAAGCTAGAATTTCCTAAAAAGTGCATTTTTTAACATTCATACAACTTATAATGTTTTTTCAAATAGTCTTTAAATTTTTCCCAGTCTTCCTCGATTGTTTCTTCCCCCGAGTCTCGGATTCTGCCAGTCATTTCGGCCAGTTCCATGTAGTCCATCAACTGCGTCTGCCATTCCTCCAGCGTGGGTAAATCTTGTGTCTTCCAATGCTTAGCAATTCGGCCAGTTCCATGTAGTCCATCAACTGCGTCTGCCATTCCTCCAGCGTGGGTAAATCTTGTGTCTTCCAATGCTTAGCAATCAGGATCCTTGCTGCAGTGGTAGCATACATTAAAAAAGTTCTATCTTTCTTAAGTACTCTCTGGTCTACGATGCCCAGAAGAAAGGCCTCCGGTTTCTTAGGTAAGGTAAATCTAAGTACCTTTTTTAGTTCATTATGAATCATCTCCCAAAAGGCCTTCACTTTCGGGCAAGTCCACCAGAGGTGAAAGAATGTCCCTTCCGCCTCTTTACATTTCCAACATTTGTTGTCAGACAGGTGATATATCTTAGCAAGTTTGACTGGGGTCATGTACCACCGGTATATCATTTTCATAATATTTTCCTTCAAGGCACTACATGCCGTAAATTTTATTCCGGTGTTCCATAACCTTTCCCAGTCTTCAAACATAATGTTGTGCCCCAAATCCTGCGCCCATTTTATCATGGTGGATTTGACTGTCTCGTCCTGTGTATTCCATTTAAGCAGCAAGTTGTACATTCTCGAAAGTAATTTGTTTTTTGGCTCTAACAGTTCTGTCTCTAATTTCGATTTTTCCACCTGGAATCCAACCTTTTTATCCACTTTAAAAACCTCCTGAATTTGAGCATAGTGCAACCAATCTCGCACCTTGTTTTTTAATTTTTCCAAGCTCAGCAACCTCCAATTGTCTCCAATTTTTTCAATTATTTCCCAATATTTAGGCCAATAGGCTTCCATGTTAAGTCTCTTACGTGCCTTGGCCTCCACCGGTGAGAGCCACCTCGGAGTCTTACTCTCCAATAAGTCCTTATATTTTGTCCAGACCAACAAAATTGCTCTTCTGACAATATGGTTTTTAAACAATTTGTGAACTTTAACCTTATCATACCACAAATATGCATGCCACCCAAAAGCATTATCAAACCCTTCCAGATCTAGGACATCAGTGTTTTCCAATAAAATCCAATCTTTCAACCAGCAGAAGGCTGCAGATTCATAATATAACCTCAAGTCCGGCAGGGCAAATCCCCCTCTTTCTTTCGCATCAGTTAGTATTTTAAACTTTATTCGGGGCTTTTTGCCCTGCCAAACAAACTTAGAAATATCCTTCTGCCACTTTCCAAAACATTCCACTTTGTCCACGATCTGTAGGGCCTGGAACAGAAATAACATTTTCGGCAATACATTCATCTTTATAGCTGCTATTCGGCCCAACAAGGAAAGTTTCAATCTTGACCATATTTCCAAATCTCTTTTGATTTCTGACCAACATTTCTCATAATTATCTTTAAACAAATTCAAATTTTTGGAGGTCAGATACACCCCTAGGTATTTTACTTTTTTAACCACATTTAATTCTGTTTCTTTCAGGAACTCATCTGTTTCTGTAGTTGTCAAATTTTTTGCTAAAACCTTAGTTTTTTGCTTATTCAGCTTAAATCCCGCCACCCGACCAAAGTCAGAAATTAATTCTAGCACTCTTTTAGTACTAGAGACTGGCTCCTGTAATGTTAATACCAAGTCATCTGCAAAAGCTTTCAGTTTGTATTGTTTCACTCCGACCTCAATTCCTTGTACAGACCGGTCCTTTCTAATCATGTTCAATAGCACCTCCAGAACTGAAATGAACAATAGGGGGGATAGGGGGCACCCCTGTCGTGTCCCTTTTTCAATTTTAACCCCCTCTGTCACCACATTGTTTACTATCAGCTTAGCTTTTTGTTCTGAATAAATTGCCTCTATTCCATTTTCAAACCCCCGCCCCACTCCCATCCCTTCCAAATTTTTCTTCATGAACATCCAAGAAATGTTGTCAAAGGCTTTCTCCGCATCAATAAAAATTAAAACCGCTCTAGTATTAAGATTTGTTTGTAGAAGTTCCAAAATGTCAATAATGTTTCTTGTATTATCAAACAAATGCCTACCGGGGAGAAAGCCAGCCTGGTCCTTATGGATCACTTCATTGAGTACTTTTTTGAACCTACTTGCCAAAATATCCGCTAGTTCTCTTCTAGGTCATTTAAGAATAGACAAAACAATGTGGGGGCCAAAATACAACCCTGTTTCACCCCCCTAGTCATCTTGATGCTGTTTGATAGCTGTCCCTGTCGACCGCATCGGACCTGCAGTTTGGTTCCATTGTACAGGGCTTTTATAAGAAAGAGAAGTCGTTTGTCCTGCAAAATCAGACTTAATTTGGACCATAGCTGGGATCTGGGGATGGAGTCAAACGCTGATTTCAGATCCATGAAGGCCATGAAGAGTTTACCTTGTAGAGGCCTGGTATACTTCTCGGCTAGGAAGAATAGCATTAGACAGTGGTCTGTTGTTGCATAGTTCTCACGAAAAGCTGCCTGGGCTTCAGATATTATATTATGTTCATTTAGAAAAGTTGTCAGTTTGCTAATGAGGAAACGGGCATACAGCTTCCCAATTATTGAGAGCAGGCTAATAGGCCTATAATTGGAAGTTACATTTTGGTGGCCTCTCTTAAAGATTGGAACTACTATAGCATGTTTCCAGCTATATGGTACCTTACCCGAGTTATTTACTACCGTAAAGAGTGCTGCCAGAAGCGGAGCCCACCAGTGCTGGTTTGATGTAATCAACTCTGCTGGGATAAAGTCTTTTCCCGGAGCCTTTCCACTCTTCAGATTCCCAATTAATGTATGGACTTCCTCCACAGTAACCGGCCTCCAATTAGGGAGCAGTGACAATTCTGCCCTGTCATCCTCCTGTAAGCTGGAAGGGAGGTTTGGATTTTCCATAAATATATTTCTGAAGTGATTCTCCCAAACCTGAGCTGGAATGACACAGCTGGGGGCTGAGGAACTATTTTTCATTGAATCGGAGACCAGTTGCCAAAAGAGTTTAGTTTCGTTGTTTAGTGAGGCATTCAATAGCAGGGACCAGGAATTTTGTTCGGACTGCCTTTCTTTTGAGGCCAAAAGGGCTTTATACTCTTTTTTGATTTTGAAATAAGATGGAGGTAAGTAGTTTAATCCAGCGTTTCTATAGGCCAAATAAGCGATTCTTAAGGCTTCCTTCTTTGTGCGGCACTCTTGGTCAAACCAACTGCGCCCTTTTGCAGTGCGTGGCTTGCCGGCTGAGTTTATGTTAACCGAAACCACATCCTGCAAGGACTCAATGAGATTTTCGTAAGCCGTCAGGGAGGAGTCTATTGATAAATTATTTATTATAATTGATCTTAACTTAATTGCAGTTTGTGAATTCAATCTATTCTCAACTGCAATTGCTATCTCAGGTGTCCATTTTTTCCTACTCAATACTGGATAATTTGCTTTATCTATGACCTCATGTTCTATGTGAGAGCGCTGAGTTGAATTTTGGCCAGTAGTGGAGATGATTAGAGGTAGGTGGTCACTTTCAGTCCTATTATCTATGGTGAATTTTTAAATTGATTCGAAGGCCTCTCTGTTAGTGAGGCAGTAGTCTACTGTGCTGGCTCCATTTGTATTTATGAATGTGTACTTGCCTTCTCTGTCCCCGGGGAATGCCCCATTAGCAATGATGAGGTCAAGACTTATTTGTAAAAAAGCCAGGCAGAATCCGGCATAGTTGATTTGGCAATCTTTCGAATATCTACGTGGGGGTGGATTTAGAAAGGGGACGCTATTTTCCTTTAGATCTCTTAATATTGGGAATTTTATTTCCAGGCTATCATCATTTGAGCCTATTCTGGCATTCATATCTCCCATTAGGTAAAAAGGCGATCCAGGGTGCCTAATTTGTAGGGAATAAAGGAAACTATGGAATTTACGCCATGTGCTCTCTATCTGTGTTTGCACTGTATATGGTGGGATATAAGCTGAAACGAGAATGATACTCTAATAATAATAATAATAATAATAATAATAATAATAATAATAATTTATTATTTATACCCCGCCCCATCTGGCTGGGCCTCCCCAGCCACTCTGGGCGGCTTCCATAAAAACCAAAAGTACAGTAAAATATCACACGTTAAAAACTTCCCTAAACAGGGCTGCCTTAAGTTGTCTTCTGAATGTCAGGTAGTTGTTTATTGCTTTGACATCTGCTGGAAGGGCGTTCCACAGGGCGGGCGCCACTACCGAGAAGGCCCTCTGCCTGATTCCCTGTAGCTTTGCTTCTCGCAATGAGGGAACCGCCAGAAGGCCCTCGGTGCTGGACCTCAGCATCCGGGCAGAATGATGGGGGTGGAGACGCTCCTTCAGGTATACTGGACCGAGGCTGTTTAGGGCTTTAAAGGTCAGCACCAACACTTTGAATTGTGCTCGGAAACGTACTGGGAGCCAATGTAGGTTTTTCAAGACCGGTGTTATGTGGTCTCGGCGGCCGCCCCCAGCCACCAGTCTAGCTGCCGCATTCTGGATTAGTTGTAGTTTCCGAGTCACCTTCAAAGGTAGCCCCACGTAGAGTGCATTGCAGTAGTCCAAGCGGGAGATAACCAGAGCATGCACCACTCTGGCGAGACAGTCCGCAGGCAGATAGGGTCTCAGCCTACGTACCAGATGGAGCTAGTAAACAGCTGCCCTGGACACAGATTTGACCTGTGCATCCATGGACAGCTGTGAGTCCAAAATGACTCCCAGGCTGCGCACCTGGTCCTTCAGGGGCACAGTTACCCCATTCAGGACCAGGGAATCCTCCACACCTGCCCGCCTCCTGTCCCCCAAAAACAGTACTTCTGTCTTGTCAGGATTCAACCTCAATCTGTTAGCCACCATCCATCCCCCAACCGCCTCCAGACACTCACACAGGACCTTCACCGCCTTCACTGGTTCTGATTTAAAAGAGAGGTAGAGCTGGGTATCATCCGCATACTGATGAACACCCAGCCCAAACCTCCTGATGATCTCTCCCAGCGGCTGCATGTAAATGTTGAAAAGCATGGGGGAGAGGACAGAACCCTGAGGCACCCCACAAGTGAGAGCCCAGGGGTCTGAACACTCATCCCCCCCACCACTTTCTGAACACGGCGCAGGAGGAAGGAGCAGAACCACTGTATGACACTGCCCCCAGCTCCCAGCCCCTCAAGACGGTCCAGAAGGATGTTATGGTCGATGGTATCAAACGCCGCTGAGAAATCCAGCAGAACTAGGAAACAACTCTCACCTTTGTCCCTAGCCCGCCGGAGATCATCAACCAGTGCGACCAAGGCAGTTTCAGTCCCATGATGAGGCCTGAATCCCGACTGGAAGGGATCCAAATGGTCCGCTTCTTCCAGGCGTGCCTGGAGTTGTTTGGCAACCACTCGCTCAATCACCTTGCCCAAGAATGGAAGATTTGAGACTGGGCGATAGTTGGCCATCGTGGCCGCATCTAAAGATGGTTTTTTAAGAAGCGGTTTAATAACCGCCTCTTTCAGCGGGTCTGGGAAGGCTCCCTCACGGAGGGAAGCATTCACCACCCCACAAAGCCCATCGCCCAGTCCTTCCCGGCTAGCTTTTATAAGCCAGGATGGGCAAGGATCCAGGAGTCAGGTGGTTGGTTTCACTCGTCCAAGCAGCCTGTCTACATCCTCGGAGGTAACAGATTGGAATTGATCCCACTCAACTTGACTAGACAGAACTCTAGCACTCTCCCGCCCCGGCCCTGCTCCCACGGTGGAGTCTACTTCTTCCCGAATCTGAGCGATTTTATCTGCAAAAAACTTTGCAAAATCATTGCAGGAGAACATGTGGCCCGTACTGGGCCCTGATGTTGCAGGTGGTTCCGCTAAATTGCGAACCACCTGAAAAAGTCTCCTGCTGCTGTTTTCTGCAGATGCAATAGAGGCGGTGAAGAAATTCTTCTTCGCCGTCGCTATCGCCACTTGGTAGGCTCGACGTTGAGCTCTAACCTGTGTCCGGTCAGATTCAGAATGAGTTATCCGCCACCGGCGCTCTAGCCGTCTCAACAATTGTTTCATTGCCCTCAGATCCGTGGAAAACCACAGGGCTGTCCGGGCTCCATGCAATCGGAGAGGGTGCTTTGGAGCCAAACAGTCAATAGCCCTGGTTAACTCCGCATTCCAGCGGGCCACCAGGGAATCGGCTGAAAGGCCATCAACATGGGATAAAGCATCCCCTACCACTCTCTGGAAACCATTTGGATCCATTAAGTGGCGGGGGCGGACCATCCGAATTGGTCCCACCTCCCTGCAGAGGGGGTGGGTCGCAGAGAAGTCCAGTTGCACCAGGAAGTGATCTGACCATGGCACTTCTTTCATTTCGCTTTTACTTAGTGTCAGATCACCAACATCCATAGAGGTAAACACCAGGTCCAAGGCATGTCCGCGGCTATGGGTTGGGCCAGACTTATTCAGGGACAGCCCCATGGAGGCCATGCTTTCCACGCTTTTACTCTTGGATTCCAGATCCAAATTGATCCCCAGTGCCAGCTGCTCACAAACTGAGCACTCAGTAACTTGTGACGCCAATTGAGTGGAAACCAGAGTTACTAGGCCCCCCCTCGGTCGTCCCCTTCCGAGTGGTTTAGAGGCCTTGATTTCATAGGCATCGTAACCGTTGAAAACTATGTTGTCAGTTGCCCAAGTTTCCTGCAGAATTATTATGTCAAAACCCGTTATATATTCACGAAATGGCTCGTCCCCTAGTTTGTTGGCCCAACCCGCTATGTTCCATGAGATGAAGTTAAGGCTGCTCGTTCCATAACTGGCTTGGCTTCATTGTGGTGGGGAAATTGTTATCAGCTCTCCCACTGGTTGGGTAATGATGCAACCGTTCTTAGGGTATGCACGGTGTTGTTGTTCTCGGGGTTGATTTGCATCATTTTCCCAATTTCCCGGCATTGACGGTGTTTTCTGAATTTCTGGGACCATCGGGGGGTCTTCGTCAAATAAAATTTAATCTGTCTCTGGCTTTCTATGTGTCCCATTTCCCTTGGGAGGGGTGTCACTTGGCATTGGCTGATCAGATTCCAGCTGGAGTAGAGAGTGGTGAAATTGGCGAGATTGGTGAAGTTCTGGATCTGCCAAAGGCGTAATAGAGTGTCCTTTCTTTGAATTATCTAGATTGGTCTGATGTTCTTTGTGTGTTTGGCCTTTTTGCTCTGATGTTTTCCTCTCCAAGGGAGTATTGCGGCTGGGTTCACCGCACATATTCATCTTTGACGGCCCTTCCGAATGAATCATGGCCCTATGGTGAAAGCCCTTCGGCAGAGGTGGCGTTGATTGCTTGGGGTTGGTCCAGCTATACGACAAGTTTGGCAGTAGTTGTTTTCGTTCTGAGTCTTTAAAAGCACGCCTTAAAACAATATTATAGTCCTGTAAAATGGCCCTATATTTCAGTAGCATTTTAGGGGTAGCTGAGTCAGAAAATGTCAGCATGAGTCTAGTGTGCTGGGGGTCCGTGCAAAGCAAGTTTATCGCGATCAGAGTGTTGCAATGGATATTTAGTAAAAGCTTATTTCTCTTCACACTGTCAATTGATTTCCAGTAAGGCAGCATACCATTAAAAGGATATATATCGAGAGCTACTTGAGTACTTTGTAGGATCAGGTCCCTACTCTCGCTTTTGTTGTTTTTAGTATTTGTAGTCTCTCAGTTATCAAGTCCAGACCGGTTACACCCCTGTACGCGATGGTCTAGAGGGAGGGCAACGCTATGGTCGGTCTCTTTAGTACTGAGTGAGCTATTTTTGGCTGACAGGAGACCAACTCCGTCAGGAGAGACGTTACTTTTTCTAATTTGATGTTAATTTCCTCCACTGTTCTTGCAGTCAGCAGACAGTGGTCCGCGAGTGTTTCTGCATAGAGCGGTGCCCCCTCAGATGGTAGTTCATGAGCGCTCATCTCAGCATTCTCCCCTGGGTGATCTCCACCCATTAAAGCATCCCCACCTACCTGGGAATGAGTTCTATTTGGTGCAGTGAGTTCTAAAGTCTGTGCTCTTACAAAATCATCCATTTTGCTCTGCTTGCTCCTCTGTGGGCTCACTTGTGGAGATGAGGCCGGTCGTTTCTTTTTCCTAGGCATTTCCCAGAGATAGAGCCGCTGCTAATTTCTGTTGTAAATCAAGGAAGCTCGGCGTCTACCCACGATAGGCGTCTAATCTCCACTCCTGCTGAGCCGGAGCTCATTAAGGCTTTCTCTGGAACTTTCCAGACATTCGGTAGATTTTAATTTGTATTATTTTTTCTAATTCTGCTTTTTCATCTGGCGACAAATTTTTTACTAAGAGTTTTGTCTTGTTTAAATTCAGTTTGAACCCCGCAACTTTACCGTAGCCATATATTATTTCCAACGCCTTTGTTAAACTCTGTTTTGGTTGCTCCGTAGTTATAATTAGATTGTCAGAAAATGCCCTCATTTTGTAACTTCTATTTCCCAGCACAATCCCTTTTATTTCTTTTTCCTCCCTAATTCGTTTACATAAAACTTCCAATGTTAATATAAAAATTAAGGGGGATAGTGGGCAACCTTGTTTGACCCCTTTACTGATTTCACACTCCTGTGATAAATTTCCATTGATTATGATTTTAGCTTTTTGTTTTGAATATATTGCTTCAATCCCTTTTATATACTGTATACCAAAATCCATATGGTGTAATAGACCTTTCATAAATTTCCAGGAGACCCTATCAAAAGCTTTTTCAGCATCTATGGCCATTAAGACTGCCTTCTTTTCTATTATTAAGTCTAAATACTCTAATAAGTTTATAATGTTTCTAGTATTGCTATAAATGTGCCTTCCGGGCAAAAAGCCAGCTTGGTCATTGTGTATAATCATCTGGAAGACATTTTTTTATCTTTCGGCTAAAATATTTGCATATAATTTATAATCGTTATTTAGGAGTGTGATAGGCCTATAGTTGTTAATAAGTAGATTGTCCGTTCCCTGTTTTGGAATTAATGCAATAAGGCTGTCTTTCCAAGAATCCGGCATGGTTCCGTCTTTTAAGATGTTGTTCATGATACTTCTTAATGGGTTAGACAGTAAGTCCTCAAATTTTTTATAATATATTGCCGGTAGGCCATCAGGCCCTGGTGACTTTCCTATCTTTGCTTCCTTAATTGCTCTTTGAATTTCGTACAATGTAATAGGGGCATTCAACAGTTCTTTTTGTTCTTTAGTAAGTTTCAGAAGACCATTCTGTTCTAAATATTCTTTAACTTCTTCTGTTGTTTCATTTCCTTCCTTATAGATTTCTCTAAAGAATTCGAGAAATCGTTTCTCTATTTCTTTAGGGTTGTTTATTATTTTGCCTTTGCACTTAACTCTATTTATAAGCCTTTCTGCCTCTCTCTTCTTTAATTGCCATGCTAATAACCTTCCTGGTTTATGAGCATGTTCAAGGGTTTTTTGTTTTAATAATCTTAGTTTCCATTCCATTTCTGCATTTATTAGCATTAAATATTGAGATTGTAGGATCTTAATATTTCTTTTTAATTCTACACTATTTGGTTTTTTTGCAGAATTCCAGCTCGCTTTTTCTAATCTCCTCTAAGATTTCTTGGGGTTTTTTTTTCCTTTTGTTTTCTTTGAATTACGTTTTGTTGAATAAAGAAACCTCTTAAGACAGCTTATTTAAATGCCCTTATTTAAATTCAATTCAAGCAATTCCTTTAAGGTATTTTTTGCTTTTTCTATTATTATTTCATCTCTCAATAAAGTTTCATTTAATCTCCATCTTATAGATTTCCTCTTTCCCCAAGTCACCGTTACTTGTACTGCATTATGATCAGCTATTGTCTTTGGTTGGATTTCAGATTTACATATTTTGACTGTCAAATCTTTTGTTAGCCAGATGGCATCAGTTCTTCCTGCCGAGTCATTAGGGTAGGAGAAAAAAGTGTATTCTTTCACTGTCGGATTTTGTATTCTCCATGCATCCTCTAAACTTAACAAATCTACTAACTGAAAAAAGGTTTGGGGGAGTTTTATTTGCTGTTTTTTAGTAGTCTTTTTGGATCTGTCTAAATCAGGATTTACCACGCCATTTTGATCTCCTAAAAATATAATTTTCTCTCCAATAAACTCCCCCAACTCTTGTTCCAACTTTTGATAAAATTCACTTTTTTTTTTTCATTCGGTTCATAAAAGCCGATAACTTTAATTCTCTCCCCCTGGACTATTATTTCTATCACAACGATCCTTCCTTGTGAGTCTTTATAGATCAATTTCGGCTCCAAATGCTTTTTTGCATATATTACAACTCCGTTCTTCTTAGATTTATCTGAAGAAACAAAATCAAGTCCCAGTTTCTTATTGGATAAAATTCTTGTGTGTTGTTTTGTGATATGAGTTTCTTGAAAGCATATCAAATCCAATTTCTGTTTGCTGAGTATAAATTCCACCTTAATTCTTTTCTTTTTATCATTTAAACCATTAACATTCCAGGTAACAATCCTTAATTCCATTATTTACTACACAGTGATTCAACTTCTTAACAAAATAATAATAATAATAATAAAATAAAAAATCAGAAAAGTCACTTGTCCTTAATGCTTAAGATTCGTCCTCCTCTGATTGTTTTTTAAGATCGTCTGCCCCTCCTCCCGGCTATCTTTTACCTCCTAACTCCTCTCTATATGTTCTCCAAAATTTGTCAGCATCTTCCCAAATAACAAATCTTCTCCTCTTCCCTTTGTAAAAAAAGGAAATTCCCTCAGGGAATTCCCATCTGTGCACAATTGATTTTTTATTTAGTGCTTCCAGCAACGGTTTATATTTTTCCCTTTTTCTCAAAAGCCTTGATGGAACAATTTTATGAATGATTGTTTGTTTCCTGAATTTTAAATTTTGTCTTACTGCTAATTTGTAGTATTTTATCTCTAATATCCATATTCACAAAAGTTACCAGACAGTCCCCAGGCCAATTATTACCTCTTGCTATTCTTGATCTGATTCTAAAGGCCCTCTCAATTTTGTTTCTCATTTCCTGCTCTTCTATTCCAATCCATTTGGCTAATTCTGATGATATTTTTTGCTCTATCACTTCATTTGGTTCTTCTGGAATAGATCTAAATCTCAATGTTTTTTTCTCTTCTGTGCATTTCAATCATAGAGATTGCATCTAGGACTGCCTCATGGGTTTCTTTCATATCTGCCAGCTCTTTCTTAATTTTTTCTGTTTCCCCTTTTTTTTCTCTGTTCTCCTTCTGTACTTTTCTTAGCCCTTCCTCCAAACTTATCATTTTCCCTTTTAATTCTTGTACAGTCTTTGTTATTTCCAAAATTTTACCCACCAGATCATTGATTTTAACCATCATTTCTATCACCATTTTTGCATTTTCCTCTATTTTTTGCCCCATCTTATCCAACTTTTGATCTGTTGATCTTATACTGTCATTCATCTCTTTCTTCATCTCTGAAATGTCTTTTCTCAGTCCCAGGAGAAGATCTCTCATTTCCGAATTCATTTCTATGTCCTGATTTGAGTTTCTCCTGTTAGGATTTGCAGTTAACACCGCTGCCGCTGGATTCATAAATTTCTTATTCACGTTTGACATAACCAGTTTTTTTATAATCCGTTAGTACCTGTAGCTACTTCTTTTCCTGACAAATTGTGTTTTATAATACTTCTATATTACACCTCTAATGCACAATGTCTCATTGATGATAATAATAACATCATAATAATAATAATAACATTTGACAGGGAAAAGGAGAAAGAGAAAAATAAAAATAAATTTTTACTCAGTTACCAGTTTTGCCCACTAGTTGTTAGAAATCCCCTTGTCCATTTCCCTACACATGTAACCAGCCTTTATATAACTCTTCTGTTACTTGCAGAGATATTTCCTCTTGTCACCAATAGAGGGGAGCCAAGTAAACCCCACACCCTGTCGGGAGGGGCTTTTTTACTTAACACAGTTCTTTAAAATCTTCTCTTGGCTTCCCCAGGCTCTTCTCGCCACAAAAACTTTCCCCCCCACACCCCCTTCAACAGTCAAGAATAGTGTGAAGTAAATCAGCAAAACTGGTGCGACTTCTGCAGATTTTAACACAAAGGAGTCAGGCCTCCATACTACACAAAAACCAGAGCTTGAATGTCTATTGTCTCTCTCATTTGTCTAAGAAAGAGCTGGCTCCATAAGAATCTCAAGTCCAGAGGTCCAAAGCACCTTTAGCTCTTTCCTCCACCAAGAATCCTTACTTGCTCTGTGGAGTGCAGCACTAGGATTTGGGACAATCTATAGAACCTCAGATCCGTTCATCTCTTTCCGCCATAACGACCATTGATACAAATAACTGTCTGGAATTTTTTAACAAAAGGGAGAAAGGCTTTCTGCTGCATAAAAGCTGGAGCCTGTATATCAGATGTCTCTCACACATAAGATCTCTCAGCAGAACAGAAGAGGAGGTTAAGGGGTGATATGATAGCCATGTTCAAATATATAAAAGGATGTCACATAGAGGAGGGAGAAAGGTTGTTTTCTGCTGCTCCAGAGAAGCGGACACGGAGCAATGGATCCAAACTACAAGAAAGAAGATTCCACCTAAACATTAGGAAGAACTTCCTGACAGTAAGAGCTGTTCGACAGTGGAATTTGCTGCCAAGGAGTGTGGTGGAGTCTCCTTCTTTGGAGGTCTTTAAGCAGAGGCTTGACAACCATATGTCAGGAGTGCTTTGATGGTGTTTCCTGCTTGGCAGGGGGTTGGACTCGAAGGCCCTTGTGGTCTCTTCCAACTCTATGATTCTATGATTCTATGAACATTTTTAATCACTCCATTAATTTAGCACTGGGGTTTGGGTAGGTCTTTAAGTCTTCAGACCCATTCATTCCTTTCCTCCATATTGTCCATAATTACCTCAGACGTTCTCAAATATATTAAAGGGATAGGTCACCTTTTATTCTTTCCCCCCTTAATTCTTTCTTGATTTGATATTACAGCAGTCCATGCATGCTGTTGTAAAACAATATAATTGTAATCCTCTTCTCCACCTTGTTTTTTCCTGGATTGTATTTCAAAATGCAATGGGTTTGACCTCCTCTTTCTCTTGCGTTAATTAAGCGTCTGGTTAATCTCAGCTATCTTTCCATTCACTTCGGTTGAACTCCCAGTCCTTTGTACAGCTTTCCAGCTCAAAGAAGCCTCTAGCTGCCGTATGATTTATGCTTAATTACCTATGTTTTGATAGCTATTTCCGGGGAACAAACCGTGCTTGCAGACACAAGACGCCTCTTTTCTTTGGAGCTTGTGCCGCAGGATCATTCCCGAAGTCAGGCTTTCTCTCCGTGGGGAGACCCCTCCAACGCCTCAGCGTGTCCTTTTAGATGCAGGAAGCCCTCCTGGATCTTTTGGGGGTTGTGAAGCCTAGCAACCCCCTCTTTCACCCCTTCGGTGAGTGCTCACCCTTCGGAACTCCCAAGATGAGCATCCGAGAGCAATCAGCGGCAAAGCGGAAGTCTCTCTCCAAGAGTTGTTTTCGCTGTGAGCCAAAGTCAGACCTCATGAGACACTGTTCTGCAGAGGCTCAAGAATGCAAGGTAAGCCAGCTGCAGAGGAAGCAGATAAGCGGCGGTTCTCAGACGGCGAAGTGTGAGAACACCGGCAGAGGCCCTAGTGGGGGCGAAGCTGCAACCGTGAAGGACACTGGCAAAGGCCCCAGTGGGGGTAACAGTTTTTCTATGGCAACTTTGGAACACAGCCAAACAGCTACTCTTTCTCTTGTTGTCGACACTGGAGCGACGCACACTTTAGTGCCATCAAGTGGTCTTCGAAATTGCAAGTCTGTGAAAAGTGGACACTACGTGTCATTGGCTGATGGCTCCAAAAGACAATTAACTGAGACTGGGTTTTTGTACTGTTCTTTTCTAGGCCACGAAGTCCAGGCATTCGTGGTTTCTGAGATTGCCAACTGTCTTTTAAGTGTGTCAGCTTTAGTAGCTGACGGTTTCAATGTAACTGTAATGGTTCTAGGGGTTGCTCGTGCGTAAGCCGGTGCAAACGCCTGGCTGGGTTGCCAAAGTGAACCTTTTCTGTCTGGACAGCCACTCACCTGTGGCTGACTCAATCGCTGGCAGAATCCGTGAGTGGGCGTTTCTTAAACTTCTTCCAGCAAAGAAGTTCTTTGACGCCTAGTCTCTGCCTACCCTCTCTGCGCGGAAGCCTTCTGCACAGGGAGGGCGTGGGCAATGGAGGACCCCTACTCTCCCCGCTGGTCCCAGGCAAGGAGTCATGAGACCGCCTCGCCACTTCCCCCAGCTGCCCCCCTTCTCCACTGGTGCTACGCTGATTCTCTTCCCCATAAGATGGGCTGCTCCTCCCGATCCCTGGACGCTCTCTGGAATCCCTCTGGCTTTCGCTCTCCCCCTCCAGTACTGATGGCAGTTCCCTGACAGTAACGTTTGCTAATAACGTGTTCTTTTTTCAGGGATGGAAAGAAGCTATACAGTACTGAGTGCAAAGATAGGCTGTTCGTGGTGGAGATGCCTATTGTTAATGTTGCTGTTGCTGAACCCCCTGAAGAAGCACAAGTGCAATGTGCAAACGTGCCACCACATCATGATTGTGTTCATCTTTGGCATCGCAGATTTTCACATGTGGCGTGGTTGTACATTAAGAAGGCCCCTGAGAATACAGTGGGGTGCAAGTTTAAGGGGTGTGACAAGTTCCTAGATTGCAGAGCATGCAAGCAATCAAAGGTAACCACATGCACATATCCTAGGTCAGACAGAAAGACCAGCAGACCCTTTGAGCTGGTTCATGCAGATTTGTGTGGACCCATGCAGGTAGCTTATTTGAGTGGATCGAAGCATATTCTTTACATTTTGAGGAACACGTGGCTGTTTACGATTAAACACAAAAGTGAGGCTGCTGCACTGATTAGGGATTGGATCACAGCAGTAGAGCTGCATTTTTCCACTAGGGTTGTTTCTTTTCAGAGTGATCGCGGTTCTGAATTCACTGGTTCTGCGCTGCAGAATTTCTTTCGACAGAAGGGAATCAGTCACAGGCTAACAGCACCACACAGTCCCCAACAGAATGGTGTTGCAGAGCGGAAAAACAGAACGCTGCAGGAAGCTGCTAATGCCATGCTGTATGACACAGGTCTTCCACAGCGCTTTTGGGCGGAGAGTTATAGAACAGCGTGCTTCATACAGAACAGAGTGTTCAATTCAAGTGTAGGGGACACGCCCTATTTTCTGCTGCACGGTAAGAAGTCCAAAGTGGATTTCTTGCGCGTTTTTGGCTGTGAGGCTTGGGTCCTCATTCCAAAGGCCAATCGCAGAAAGGGTGAACCAAGGTCCAAGAAGATGATCTTTGTAGGCTATGAGCCGGGTTCCAAGGCTTGGCGTTTCGCATATCCCAATGGCAATCAGTCTAGGCTGCTCATTAGTGGCAGTGCTGAGTTCTGTGAGCAGAATGGGTGGAAACGCGTGCATGGGAACCCAGATGTTCTTTCAGAGCAGTTTGACTCAGATGAGGAAGAAGAGGAGGAGGAAACTGAACCTGTTGCTGAGGGGCAGAGCCCGCAGCCACAGAGTCCAGAACTGGAGTCCCCAAGGGAGAGGCTCAGAACCCCTCCAAAGGGAAGTCCCAAGACCCCTCCACAGGTCTCTGTCAAGTCTGAGCCAAAGAGTGAGCCATCCTCTCCTACAGGTCACATTGCGAGGCACAAAAGGCGCAGCAGGTCAGAGGGGGAGGTCTCTGACACGGGGGATGGTTTGTCTGGCCCTTGTGAGTCAGAGGGGGTGCCAGAGTTCACACTGAGGAGATCAGCAAGGTCAACCAAGGGAAAGCCCCTGACAGGTATGAAGCCACTATTGTGTGGGTTGGTGTGGCTAGGTATGAACCTGAATCCTTTGAGGATGTTCAGAAGTTGCCTCAGGAAGAAGCTAGCAAATGGCATGAGGCGATGCAGAAGGAGATGAACTCAATGGAGTCTTTAGGTGTGTTCTCCCTCACACATTTGCCGGCTGGCAAACAGGCTGTGAGCTGCAGATGGGTTTATCGCCTTAAACCCACAGAAGCTGGAGAACCACAGTACAAAGCTAGATTAGTTGCTAGAAGTTTCACGTAGAGGAAGGGAGTCCATTTCAAGGAATTGTATTCTCCGACTTTCAGAAGTGAAACTCTGCGCATGCTCTTTTTAAAAAATAATAATCATATTTATTACTTTTAAAACTTACAAAAAGGAAAAAGAAGAAAAAAGACAAAAAGAAAAGAAACAACAAGAGAAGGAAAAAACAATACAATACAATACAATATATAAACAATACAAAACAAAACATTAACCTAAACAAAACAAAACAAAAACAATTTAAAAACATACATTGTACCATTTCAGTAGTCTATCTTTCATACCCTAAATTCATCGACCTCCTCTCACCTCCCTTTTTGTATTCCACTTCTATTAATTGTTTCAGCAATTCCTTTCCATCTTTCTCTATTTTCTGTCATATAAATATCTTAACTTATTTTTACCCTTATTTTCCATTAATACTATAATGCTTATTTATGCTTAGCTCCTTATAACATTTCAACTAAAGCTGTAAGATTTCATTCCAACATTTTTCTAACACTCAGTAATTTTACAATATTTCTATTTCTGAAAATAAACTTTAAAACTTTTTCCAATCTTCTCCCACCATCTCTTCTCCCTGGTCTCGGATACTGCCAGTCATTCGTCAATTCCAAATAGTCCATCAACCTGGTGATCTTCTGTCAAAGGCTCTTAACTCTTTTCAAAGTCCCTTCTGTAGGTCTTCTTCATATTTATACATGCACTTTACTTTGTCTTCTACTGATCTTGTTCTTATTTTCCTTCCTTTGATACTGAAGAGCAGATCTCGGGGAAGCTCCAACCTAGCAATGCTTTTATTCCTTCTCGACAGGTCAACCAAATCTCCATGGTTAAATCTAAAATCCATAAGGTATTTCAGGACATGTTTCATAATTCCTCCAAATCCAAAGGCCCCCACAGCTCCAATCTCCTCATGACCCAAGTCCAAATCCTAAAAGTCAGTAAATCCCTGCATGAAGGGATCTGTCCAACTTTCCTTCTCCAGTCCAGGCAGGGCTCCGATCCTCAAAATCTGACTTTTTCTAAAATCAATCATAAAAGGCCTCAACTTATAGTCCTCAATTTGCCTCTGTAAGGCTGGGGCTCCCACTTGTATTACTTTAGGTTCAACAACAGCAACTTTCTCCTTCGCCTTCTCAACAATTTGCCCTGTCAAAGTAGATTCCTGTATCAGATCCTGAATAATTTCTGTATTGATAGTCACTTTTTGTCCCAAGTTAGTCACTTTTTGTCCCAAGTTATCAATTTTAGTAGTCATGACATCTGTCTTCTTGTGGAGTTGTTCCAACGAGTGACTTATCTTGCATAATGCAATCACTAAAGCTTCTTCTGTCGACATTCTCAAATAGTCCAAGGTCAATCCCTGATTCTCACAGTCTCTTATCTTGCAGCTGGTTCCCCCAGCTCAGCTCTTATAACAGTTTCAAAAGCTCCCTCTAGAGGGAAACAGTTTCTATTTGTGTCAATCCTTTTAAGCACAGTTCAAACAGTAAATATAGTTTCAATTTTCAGTTACTTTTCCTCCTTTTTAAACGCAGAAGAGGACAATGGAAACAATATATTTCTCTTATTTAGCTAACTGTCAAGATACGTTCTATTCACAGACAATGAACTTCAAAACATCAATCTTACTGGCAGAACCCTTTCCAGGTTCAGAGCAGTGGTGATTTAATTTTCAACACTCTCTCCTGCAGGCTTGCACGATCCAAAATTTCCCCCCTCTTCTCCTGCTTCCAAGGGGGGTTTAATAGTTTTAATCGATGGACGTTTAATCCTTTGCGGAAGACTTTCCAAGACTTTAGCTTGCAGCCTCTTTGCTTCAATCTATTTACAAAAGGGGAAGGCAGACTTCCTGTTTGAAACCTTCCCGTTTCGGTGCCAAATTAAGACATTTATAGATCCAATTTTCCGTTCTACTCACGGGTAGTTGTTTAAAATCGAATTGTCCACAGGAAAAAGTCAGCGCTCTCTGGCAACAGCAATGCGGCTTCACTCCGTGAAAGAAGCAATCAATTCGAAGCACCGCGCCGCTCACCCCACATCGCTCCGGATCCCCGAAACGGGTCTCCCCGCGAGTAGGGGAGGCGCAAAAGGTGCCAGCCAAATCCCAGGTTCACAGGCTTCTCCCGCCTGTGATTTTTAGTGGGTCTCCGCCTTCGCCGTGGCGGCCAGACCCTGTTTCCACGGAGTAAATTCCTCCCGATCAGAGGAATTCTGCCATTGCCAGAGGCGCTAACCCGGAAGTCTTAACTCTGCGCATGCTCTTAGCTATTGCTGCACAGAGAGGTTGGAAGGTGAACCACTTTGATGTGGATGTCACCTACTTGAACTCAGATCTCCAGGAGGAGTTATACATGCTGCCTCCTCCAGGGTTTGAGGTCAAGGGGCAAGGCATCGTGTGGAGGTTGCATAAATCTATTTATGGTTTATGTCAATCTGCCAGAAATTGGAATATGTGTCTGAATGAAGCCTTAGAGAAGGGAGCTCCCGAGGTAATCCGTTCTACTGTCAAATAGCTTCCGGTAAGATGGCGACGGAGATAGCAGCATAGCCAGGTTCGCCTGCCTTTAATTAAGATTTTAAGTAGGTTTTTTAGCCTCCCTGGACTCTAATTTTTAATGATTTATTGGCTGCCTTATCACCTCACCACTGCCCCTGTTTTTCCTAGTTAACATTTTATTGTTTTATTGGTTTGTTGCTGTGCTACTGACCAAGCTGGCCTCCCCCATCAACAAATGCCTAAAGGAGCGGCTCCTGAGATTGATTGCCTGCTTTGATTCTTGGCTAAAAACTTGGACTAACATAGGGTCAGGGAGATCTGGCACTAAGCTTTAGCTTACACCGACTTCGACTCCAACCCGAGTGATTTATTACCTCCTTATCTTATTGGCATTCGGTTGCTGGAGGTTTGCCTACCACAACAAAACATCTTCCTAAGTGGAACTATATTAGAGGAGAGAGGAAGAGAGAGTACTGAGCTCTACTTATATTTTGGAATTCCACGTTAGTATCACCGGAGGGCTTTTAACGCCGTCGGGAAATATCATTACATAGTTTCTTCGGCAAGCAAGATGGTGGTTCACACCAGATAGGATTACATCGCCCTCCTCCCCTCAACGTTTCATCTGCAACGGTTGCTGTAAGTAATGCCGCTGTAAAATCTATTCCATCTATCCCCATCTAACCCTGACCGGTAGATTGTGAACTGTCGGAAACGTCAATCAGGAAAGTCTGGCACGCAGTGGACCACAGCCACTTCTAATTAATTAACTAGACGTGGAGCTTCTGGGGAGAGTGTTATTTAACGAGAGGAGTGTTAATTCCAGCTTGTCTAATTGGGACGAAGTGGTGCTATCTTCACATCCATATATCTCACATAATTCCATATACTCCGCGGAGATGGTGCTCACCAGACAGAGATGCAAAGTTCTGGGGGGTCTCCCCAACGCAGAGGGTTGAATTACCACCAGCAACCTCGCAGACGAAAATTTTGCATTATTTTAAGCCTAAAACAAAAACGTCCATATGCTCCGAGTCCCCACTTCCCCACGACTGGTCTATTGACCGAACATTGTATGGGAAGGAATCTGACATTGGTGAGGAGAGAGAGGGGACCAGTCTGGCAATGGAGATGGCTCAGATAGTCTCCCAATCTAGTGCTACCAACACTCTCGTAGAATATGATCAAGAAGGAAATTTGAAACGCTTGGAAGCCACACTGGATGGATCAGTCAATGCAGCCAGCCCCAGCAGTGGCGTAGCGTGGGTTGTCAGCACCCGGGGCAAGGCAAGTGATTTGCGCCCCCTGACCCGTGGATTTGCGCCCCCTAACCCGTGGATTTGCCCTAACCCCAGAAGTTGCGCCCGGTGCGGCCGGCCCCCCCTGCACCCCCCACGCTACGCCACTGAGCCCCAGCGAAAAGGCTAGGATGGAACCCTCAAGTGCGACGAGATCAGAGGAAAATCCAAGCCAGCTAAAAGGAGCCTGCTGGGACACAGATAGCAATACCTGTATCCTGATTGGGCTTTTCAATGAAATGATGAAAGAATGCCAAATGCACATAAGCAAAGAATTAAGACCAATCAGGAACTTTCTTACGGAATGCGTGGGTTTGCTAGTAAGCCTGACAGAGCTCATCAGGAAGGGAGCAATCTCACACTCCCCTACTCCAGCGGCTGAAATTCCAACAGAGCCCAGTAGCTCAGAGAAGGTCCCAAAGAGAGCCACTCCTATGGCTATCAACAGTCAAGTTACACACCCCTCACCTAAAAAGAAGCATCGCCACCAAAGAATACACCTACTTCACAAGAAGAAGTCTAAAAACATAAAAGTGGGAAGGCGGACTAAGAGTCATACACGAACTAAGAAATTGAATTTTTCTAAGTTATTCAAGCTCCTGGAGAATCCAACAATAAAGGAATCAAATATAAAGAATACTAAACCCGCGTTCCCAAAACAGAGCATTATCCAGCAACCTAAAGTGACAAGCGCTTCACAACACCCTAACCCTGAGTCAACCAAAGACCGGAACAAACAAATAGATAAAGACCGGCAAACCTCCTCTGCTACTGTGGAGCAATAAGATAATTCAGAACAATCAAACGCTGATCCTCAACAGAAGTAGATTGGTTATTTGCCCTACGTACAACCGTACAGAATTACATTCACTGGACCAACAAAGAACGAATATATTTAAAAACGTTGACTTAGTACTCAGAGGCCTCCTATTACAAGGTAACGTTATCAAGGCAGATTTTCTCCCAAATGACAATAAGTATAATCGAGTGATGCTGACATTTAAAGATGATTCATCCGCAAAACAATTATTAATTAATGAGGAGAAGCTGCAAAGGGTGGACCTGACAGTGACTCGCCTATTCGAAGTGCCCCCCCCCCCTCGCACCTTATCAAATTAAATAAGAAAGACATCTATTCAAAGGTGGTGGAAAATAATAAAGCTGACTATCAGAATAACCACCAATCGCCTCATGAATCGGATACCCCTACACACAACTTCTCCTTTGAAGAAAATACCTTAATTAGTCAATTCTGGACATTTCCACCTTTAATACAAGCTGAAATCCTAGAAAGATTAGAAACGCTAAGAAATAAGCTGGCTGGGAAAGATTTATATAAGGAAACCAAGGTAGATGTCCAAAGAAAGAGCAAGAGCCCTCCCAAAATGATCATCTCACAAGAACTTGATTCAGCGGCTCGTCGACCACGTAACCTTCAGATAAAAGTAGAGATTAATCTACCTGCAATCAAGAAAGTACAACTCACAAAGGAGAATAATGCATCGCTCCCTATAAGGAAAAACATGCCGAAGGAAACCTCACCAGGCTTTTGGTCCAAAATGAGATATTTAGATGAGGTGGAATTAGGCTACAACCAGGCAGAGTACCCCCAGGAGGAGGCCTTATATAGCAAAGGCCCAGTGTCTACCAATGTGAGCATTCTACATTTACCATCTGACACCATAGAACTCCTGGGCAGCGAGGGGACTCCACCCAACATGGCGACGAAGGTAGTTACCAAGTAATTTCGCTTACCCTCATCAAAGTTTTAAGTGATTTTAAGCGGTTTTTATCCTCCCCTGTTTTTATCCGAGAGTTTTAATGACCTGCTGGCTGTGCTGGCTTTTATCCAAGAGTTTTAAGAACTGCTGGCTGTGCTGGCTGTCTTTTATTATCTCTTTTATTACCGCCACGGCTGCCGCCGCCTCCCTAATCTGGGAGAGATAAGTGAAAGGCAGTATTCTTGTGAGGAAGACTAAAGGATTTAAGGAGCTCCCCAGCACAGTGCCCACGACGGTTCCCCTGCAAAATTGATTTATGGGCCATGGAAAACGCCCAAGAGACTCGGACGAGGCATTATCCTCTCCGAGGCCTAAGCAATCAAGGAAGGGTTCACTTGAAGGAGGGAGAGGCCCCGAGGAATGTACCTACTCAATAGCAACTCAAAATCGTTTCGATCCCCTAATTGCCCTTGAAATAACATCAAAAGATGAGGCCCCTGAGACGCTACAAATTGGAAACGCTAATGGTAACACAAATGGGGATGGTCCCTATCTGAAGGAGGTGTTGGTAGCCGAATCTGCGGACTGCTCAGGATGCGAGCAACTCCATCTAGTAATTAGAACTCTAAACTGTATATTTAAGAGAATTGACGGCCTATCCTCTCAGCTGCATAGCCTTCAGCAAAAACTGGATGACCAGCCGGTTCAGACAGCCCAAGACGGGGCAGTAGATGTTCCATTGTGCCGGCAGAAAGCTCCACCAAACACTGATCGTATGAAGAACTGCAAATACAATCTCAACCCCTCACTGAATCGCCAATCCCTGACTCTACATCCAAGAAAGATTTCCCTAACCTTCCGGGAAAGGGACCCAAGTTGGGCAACGCTACATGGGACTAAAGAGCACCTCAGATGGCTTCTAAAACTCGAGACATCACAAATAGATCTTTGTGCTGTGCTTCCCTTAGTCCACCAGAACAGATATCAGAGAATAATGCTGGCTTTCCACTCTGCAAAAATCCCCTCTCTTATTATTCAGCAAAAAGTGTTTTTGAATAGTCTTGGCATTTTTCCAACGAGAGTTTTCATGGACTCCATAATTAGACCCCTCCTATCGGAGGGATTAATCAAGGAGACGGTACAACCTTCCCGCCCTGAACCACAAAAGAGGGCTGAGCTGTACACCTCATGTCTGGGCCAGTCCCATAGTACCCCCACTCCTACAACTAAACACTATGATTGTGCCAGTAACTCTTTGACACCCCAGGAGGAAAGAGAGCTTATCGCCTCCTTTGGAGAGTTACCAGCGATGGAACAACAAGAAATTATAAATAGGCTGGACTCACTTAAACTTCAGCTCCTAAGTATCGCCTGCAACGGAGTTCCTATGAATAATACCCACTCTAACTTAGCGGTGCCATGCCCCATGGAGGTGGAAACAACAATCCCCCAATATCCAGCATATAAGGTGCCATCTGGATTGGATGGGAAGGTCTCACTGCTGGAGGCAGACTCTTCTCCTCCCCTTCACGCTGGTAACTCATCCCTGCTTTTAATAGACTTATCTGTTCCCTCTGAGATTAACCGATCAAAGAATGAATCTCAGGATAACACTCCCCTGGATAAATCGTCGCCCCTGCATCCCTCCATGCCGGACTTCGAATCAACATACATCGAAGACCATCCACGACCTGAGACGGTAGTGGCCACTCCAAGTCAGGCTTCTCCACCAAAAATCCAAAAATTACGTGAGGAAGACACTATAGTGTCGAGAGTCAACACAGAGTGGACTGAAGACCCAGCAGGACATATAAATCAAATGATCACAAGTGTATTGGTTAGATCCCCAAAGAGGACGGCTCCAGCGGACTTGGCAGGAGCCTCTTCAGAGCCTAGTTGGGCCCGACAGCTAAAAACGCCAAATATTATCTCTACTCACCAGGATGCTAACTCTTTTCTGCCCCCCAAAAATTCTGGCCCTTGCGATTTGATCGTGCCACAACCGGCTCGCACCAGAGCAAAAGACTCTCCACAACCGGCGCGCATCAGAGCAAAAGACTCACCACACCAGGACGTCAACCTTCAGCAAAGGAAAATAACGGACTTCTTTAAGGGAGCGTCCTTGCTGCATAAGAGCTCCCCACAAGAATTTAAATGACGGTTAGCCGGACAACCCAAAAAACCACCAATATCGATCCTCTGTTGGAACATCGCTGGCTGGCGTAGGAAAAAATGTGACCCAGAATTCCAGTCGTATATCAATTCGTTTCATATCATTCTATTGCAAGAAACTTGGGAGGAGGGTGAAATTGTCATAAATGGATTCGACCTTCTATCTCTTCCAGCTTGCCCCTCCCAGAAAGGAGGACGGCCGAAAGGTGGTCTAGTAATTGGTATCTCACTGAAGCTGCATTTCAAATTTTCATTAGTTTTGACTGCTCCCCCCTATGCTTTATCCGGGCTGATGTCGGGGGGGAAAGTACCACTGCTAATCTCCAATGTCTACCTCCCGCCAGGGGGTTCGTCCCTTGAACTGCATGATAGATGGGAAATATTAGAAGATCGTTTAGTATCATGCCGAGTCAAATATTCCAATAGCCAATCCTTAATTGGGGGTGACTTTAACACACGCATAGCAGCAAATTGGGTCGATTTAACTAAAGCTAAATGGTGGTCTGCTCCATGCCTCAACAATTATGATTTGAGACATGCCTTGAAGAGAACCTCAAAAGACTCTAAAGTAAACGAGGCTGGAGTACTTCTTTACCAAATGGCTATTCGCTTAAACCTAGTACCCCTGAATGGTTGCTGCCCTCCCGATATACCGGGGGAGTATACCCACCTAGGCATAAAATCAAACAGTGTACTAGATTACCTTTTAGCCTCGAGTGATCTGATGCCGAAAGCTCTCTCTTTTAAGATTGACAATATTCAGTTCAGTGACCACCTTCCACTTGCTGCTACGTTTGACCTAGACTGGCACGGGGACGAGTACAGTCATCCAACTCAATTAGATACTAACACAGAAAACCCGGTAGAGGGTATTAATACGGCATTACGAGTGAAGGGTATAAAGTGGTCTGTAATGCAGGCTCAAAAATATTCTGATTTTTTTCAGCAGGAGATCATACAAACCTATTCAGCCCTTGACATAAATTCATATGAACACGATCAAACTATTAATCTATTTGCCAATCTGTTGAATGACCTCACGTCATTCTTTACTGTCCCAACCCACCAGGCAAATCGGGCCCACTCCAAGACAGGTGCACTGTGGTTTAACCGTAATTGCAAACAAGCCAAACAACATCTTTGTGCTATTTATAATGATTACATATCCTCAGGGGCGACTATGCTTCCCAAGGAGTACTATCAGGCAAAATCAGCTTACAAATATGTGCAAAAAAAGGCCAAACAGGAATGGCAACTGAACTGCTGGCATGCACTTATAGCTGCCTCAAATACCCGTAATTCCCGAAAATTCTGGCTGTTGGTTAACAGAAAATCTAAAAGATACCCCCTAACAGTTATTCCTGCCCCAGTTTGGGAATCCTTTCTAATGAACTATTTTGCCTTACCAGACCTTAATATTAATACAATCGATGGATTCTATGAGCAGCTCCCTCTTTGGTCACCCACTGACCCGGAAGAAATCCACGGACTCATTTCAAATCTCAAAGTTGGAAAAGCCCCCGGTCCTGACCTAGTCCCGGCAGAAGCTATAAAACTTCATGCAGACTGGTGGGCAAAAATCCTGGCCGTTACTTTTGATGCCGTAAACAACAGTGGGAATGTTCCAAGAATATGGAAGGATGCGATTATTATTCCAATTCATAAAAAGGGCTCGACAGATGATCCGGGAAATTACAGGAATATCAGTTTATTGTCAATAATTGGGAAAATATATGCACGGTTCTTGTTAACTAAGCTTACTAAGTGGGCCGAAGAGAACAACCTGATTGGGCCTGAACAGGCTGGTTTTAGACCGAATCAGTCAGCGGTTGATCATGTCTTAGTTTTATACCACCTTGCCCGGAAATATTCCGCCCCAAATAGAAGCCAACTTTGTGCGGCCTTTATTGATTTAAAGGCCGCTTTTGACAGCATCCCCAGAGGATTACTCTGGGGAAAATTAGCACGATGGGGAATAGACAAAAGACTTTTGTGGCTAATAACTAAATTGCATGACGGATCGGCCGCTAGGGTGAGAATCACTCCGGCCGGCGACCTCTCAAATTCAGTAACCATCAATAGAGGTGTTCGTCAAGGATGTATCCTTGCTCCGACCCTTTTTAATCTATTTATAAGTGATATGAGGGCGCCTCTGATAGATTCTCAAGAAACGATCCACGCCCCCCGTCTTGCCCAATATCGTTGCCCCCTTCTACTCTACGCAGACGACGCAGTGATCCTATCCTTCTCAAGAGTTGGCCTTAGGAGGGCATTAAATTTTTTTGATGTTTACTGCAAATCAAATTTTCTTACAATTAATCATGCCAAGTCCAAAGTCCTAATTTTCACCAAGAGTCGAAAAACCTATAATTGGAGAATAGACGGAAAAGCCATTGACCAAGTCTTTAAATTTCAATACTTGGGAGTCCTTCTCCAACACAACATGGGCTGGAAGGTCCATCTTGCATATGTATTAAATAGAGCTAAAGCCCTTTCCTTTGCGCTACTGCGTTTTTTCTTTTCAGATGGGGCTTTCCATATTCCATCAGTGTTAAAAGTTTTCAAGGCAAAGGTGATTGCAACAATAGCATATGCAATCCCAATATGGGGGTCCTTTGTTAATCTAACCCAATTGGAGGTAATCCAAAACCAGCTTCTAAGAAGGTTGCTAAAATTACCCAGGTGTGTAGGCAATACTGCTATATGACTCAAACTAAATGTTACATCTCTAGAAACCACATTATGGAAATGCATCCTCTGTTACTGGTTGGCATTATGGCATAAACTTCCAAATCTCCACTTGATACAGTGTCTCTGGAGAGATGACTTCCCTAGCCCTTGGGCAAAAATAATACATGGGAAACTTGTGTCCTTAGGACTATCTCCATCTGAACTACTAAAATTGGATTTAATTTCTGCCAAGAGAATTATAACTCACAAATTAGAGGAGATGGATTTACAATTTAATATTGCGACAGGTGGTGGCACCTGTTCGCCGATAAACCTCGGCTTAACACCACCAACGAAACTTCCATCTTATTTAACTACCTTATCTGTGGTGATGCACAGGTATGCCTTTATAAAGGCTAGATTCAATGTTTTCCCATCAGATGTGTTGGGTAACAGACTCTCCAATGGACAGATCTCACTCCTCTGTGACTGTAAAAGTGGATCTATAGAATCGTTATATCATATAATCTTCTGTTGTCCATTACATTCAGCTTCACGGTCCAAGTTTCTGGCCCCATATTTATCGAGAATTGCTGACAGACCTCAGGAAGCCCAAATAATATACTTATTAAACGACGAAGACACAAGTAGATCCCTTGCAGTCGCTAGATACCTGATTAATGTCTTATTTCAAAAGAGGAGAAATGGATCACTGTATGACTCTGACAGCTTAGCTAAACTTAAGAACCATCAATAAGTGCCAGAACTAAGACGCATATACCCCAAAATCTGAGGGATTTGAATTGTGGTTTACATAGAGGGAGCTTATTGTGTATAGTGTTTACTTAATTGAAGTAAAATTGGTTTTATATGGGTGTTTTAACTTGGAACTGTTTAAATTGTATTGTTTATGGATAAATTTTGATGTATTGTTTTAGATATGGACCAATGGCCGTAATAACTCAAACTAACTAACTCCTGGGCAGCTCTCCATGTAAGGATGATTGTCGGCTGCCATATAGAATGGTAAACTCCAACAGTACCTTGGAAGACAACTGACAAGGTGTGGATCTTGGTAAAGCCAACCTTAGCTTTTTATCATGGAATATCGCAGGATGGCAAAAAAAGGCAGCTGATCCAACCTTTGCTAAATTTATCCAAGGTTACGACATAGTATTTTTACAGGATACATGGCTCACAGGGGACCTAGAAGTTAACGGCTTTTCCTCAATGTCCCTCGCAGGATCCCCAAGTACCAAAGGGGGGAGAGTCAAGGGCGGCCTGGGCATCTTAATATCTACAAGGTTGAGGGCGTCCTTAGTAAAGTTGGAGTCACTGAAACACCTGGCTATGGCCTTATTAGTGAAAAGTAGATTCTTCACCCTGCTACTCATTAATGTATACCTCCCCCCCCCCCAAAGAGGCAAGCAGCTGACTAAAAACACCTGGCATGGGCTGGAAACATACATTGATGGTTTGATGACTCAAACCCCTGCAGCTTCAGTGCTAGTGGCTGGTGATCTTAATGCCAGAATTGGCCAGTCTGACGAAGCACTATATGCACACTTCCACGACTCGCCACCCATCGTGGAAGAAAACCATCTTATACCCACCAGACTCTCAAAAGACAAGGGATGCAATTACACAGGTCTGTGCCTATTGCGTCTTTCTAACAAGCTGGACCTGGTCATACTCAATGGGCGCAAGAATGGGGAGACTTGTGGGGAATTTACTTTTATATCAAACGCAGGAGCTTCCACTATCGACTATGTTATGGTATCATTTAATCTCCTAAATAGAGCCCTTGAGTGCAAAGTGGAGGAGAGGGTTGATAGTGATCACTTACTGCTCTGCCTCCTCCTGGATGTAAGAAAAGACTTATTTTGCAATGATAAACTTGAAGCCCCCAGGTCCTCCAATATGGAGTTGAGATACTCACGTATTAGATGGTCCGAAAAGCTGAATGCCGAAACATCTGAAAGGCTATACTCGGACATATTCCTCATGAGAAGAGATAATCTCTTAAACTCACCACGTTCTGAATCTAGAATAATCTCGTTCCAGGCTCTGATCTCACTCTTGCAACCCCACCTAACCCAAAAAAAGACATCGCGCCTGTTATGTAGTGAAGTTTCACCCTGGGCCAGCAGGGGGATACTGTATATAGTTTTCACTCAGGTCTGTAGATAGTTTTCCCTCAGGTCCGCGTCAGTTATTTTAGGCGGGAACTCTGGGCTGTTGTTGCTACAATGTTGACAGCCGGCTGCCTATAAAAGCAGGCCGGCTGAGCTGTTTGCAGTCAGTTCTATTCCAGCTTACGAAATAAAGAGCTACTTGGAGAAATCGCTGTGTCGTCTGCTATGTCAACCCACAACTTAACACTGGCGACGAGGATGGGATGGATGGACATCAGAGCACAGCCAGATGCGGCCAGCCTCTGAACTGAGCTGAATCACTGAGCTGAATCACAGAGCGAAATCACTGAGCGAAATCACTGGACAGAACCAATTCAGAGCTGACTGTTCTGGCTAGAGCACGGTGTTCCATCCATCGCCCTTCACGCCAGCATCGGAATCATGGCTTCACTTGTGCCTCTACCGCCGTTTGCGCCAGCCTCTGAATCATGGGATTCCTACCTCGCACGGTTCGACTGCTACCTCCAAGCCAACGAGCTGACAGCAGTATCAAAGGATCGTAAGCGGGGCCTATTCCTCAGCCTCTGTGGGCCTGAGGTGTTTGAGACGGCCCGAGCATTGGTTGCGCCCGAAGCAGTCCAGGCAACACCATGGGACACGATCCAAGAGAAGCTCCACAACCACTACGCACCAAAGCCGTCCAAGATTGCTGCCCGCCACGCGTTCTACCACCGGAACCAGGCAGAGGGGGAGTCAATCAACAACTACACCACCGCCCTGCGACAGGCTGCAATGCACTGTGAGTTCCGAGACTTAGACGATGCCCTGATGGATCGAATCGTCTGCGGGGTCCGGGACATCCATCTGCAACGGCGTCTCCTCGCCAAGCCAGACCTCACGCTGCAGAAAGCCATTGAGGAGGCTGTGGCCTCAGAAGCTGCTGAACGCTCCGCCCAGGAGATCCACAAGTGCAGCAGCCCACGTCTTGCTAGGGAGCCAGTTCCGGTGCATCATGAAGAGGCCAGCAGTGATGAGGCATCCTCCAGTGAAGGCGATGACGTGCACCAGACAAAGCGGGAGCACAGGAAGTTCCAACAGAAGTCCAAGGGCCAACCGGAATGTGCCGGCTGCGGAGGCAACCATTCCCGTGCCAAGTGTCGATTCAGAGACGCCATCTGTAGGAAGTGTTCCAGAAGGGGCCACATCGCTAAGGTCTGCCGATCGGCTCCGTCTGACACCCCCCCTTCATCAACTCGCAAGTCCAAGCCTTCACTCCAGTCTGCCAAGGAAAGTTGTTTCGCTCTCACCAACTGCCGCTGCCCGTCTGGAACCACGATTGGCCAAACCAACTCGCCTACGCGACGCAAGCTGAACGTCACGGTGCTCATTGAAGGAGCTCCATGTGACATGGAGATCGACACCGGGTCTGCCCTGTCCATCGTGTCGTGGAGCACCATCAAAAGACTGGTACCCAGAGTGTCCAAAAGGCAACTCGACTCTCACCGCGTACACCTGAGAGACTACCAGGGAAACGACATTCCCGTGGTAGGCGTTGGCCGGTTCCGGATTGCCTTCAAGGATTTTTCGGGCCTGCTCCGGTTGGTGGTGGTCGAAGGTCAGCGGCCAAGCCTCCTAGGGCTAGACTGGTTTGATGCCCTCGGCCTGGAAGTCACCGGCATCAACTGCATCTCTAACGCAGAGACTGAGGGTCTGGTCAAAGACTTTGCCGAGGTTTTTGACGGCACCTTGGGGCAATATACAGGTACGCCCATCTCCTTTAGCCTTGATCCACAAGTCGCCCCCATCAAGCTAAAGCCACGCCGGGTTCCCTTTGCTCTCAAGGCTAAGGTGGACGAACAACTGGACAAACTGATCGCCCAAGGAGTTTTGGAGCCGGTTGACCACGCCAAGTGGGAAACCCCCATCGTCACGCCTGTCAAGCCAGATGGGTCGGTGAGAATCTGCGCTGACTACAAGTGCACGATCAACAAGGCACTTCAGCAGCACGCTTATCCGGTTCCTGTTGTCCAACACCTGCTGCATTCCCTGGGTGAGGGTAAGGTCTTCGCTAAGCTGGACCTTGCCCAAGCCTATCAACAACTGCCAGTCGATGATGCCACTGCTGAAGCCCAGACGATCGTCACCCACCGGGGGGCATTCCGTTGCCGCCGGTTGCAGTTCGGGGTGAGTGTGGCTCCTGGCATCTTCCAAAGCCTTATGGAGCGTCTCCTGCAAGGGCTTCCGGGCGTGGTACCATATTTTGATGACGTCTTGGTGTCTGCAGACTCACACCAGCAGCTGTTCGAGCGCCTCCGTGCCGTGCTGACCAGGTTCCAAGAGGCCGGGCTCAAGGTAAAGAGGGAGAAGTGCCAGATCGCCGTTCCACAGGTAGAGTTCCTGGGCTATCTTATCGATGCCTCCGGCCTTCACCCGACCACATCCAAGATCCGCGCTATCCAGCAGGCCCCCACCCCAAAGAACAAGACGGAGTTGCAGGCGTTCCTGGGGCTGCTGAACTTTTATAACATGTTCCTGCCCCACAAAGCCACAGTGGCTGAGCCTCTTCACCGACTCCTTAGTACAAAGACGCCTTGGGCCTGGGGTCATCGGGAGACGGCGGCCTTCAACGCGGTTAAGGCTCTCCTTTCATCAGACAGTGTGCTGGTACAGTACAGTGAATCCAGGCCGCTGGTCCTTGCCTGCGACGCCTCACCTTTTGGCATCGGTGCTGTCCTTAGTCACCGTTTTCCAGATGGAAGAGAAGCACCGCTCGCCTACTTTTCCAGGACACTATCCCTGACGGAACGGAATTACAGCCAGCTCGACAAGGAGGCATTGGCACTTGTGGCTGGAGTGAAGAGGTTCCATGAATACCTCTATGGCAGGACTTTTGACCTCATCACTGACCACAAGCCACTCCTGGGCCTCCTCGCCGGTGATCGTCCAACTCCACCGGTCCTCTCGCCACGCATGCTGCGATGGACTGTTTTCCTGGCTGCCTACCACTACCGGCTCATCCATCGCCCGGGGAAATCGATGGGCCATGCCGACGCCCTCAGCCGTTGCCCTCTTCCAGCATTTGTGGAAGACCCGGCTCCAGCTTCATCGCTCCTTCTGATTGAGGATCTTCCGGCAGCGCCTGTATCAGCTGCCACTGTGGCCTCCGCGTCTGCCCAGGATCGCACCATCAGCCGGGTGCTCAACTGGGTGTGGAGGGGGTGGCCACAAGGGCCTTTTGCATCGGAGTTCCAGCCCTTCGCAACCAGACAACATGAACTCTCAGCTCATCGCGGCTGTCTGCTGTGGGGAGACCGCGTCGTGATTCCCCAGGGACTCCGTCAGCGCGTCCTGGAGGCTCTGCACGTTGGCCACCCGGGAATTGTCAAAATGAAGGCGTTGGCTCGGTGTTACGTCTGGTGGCCTAATATGGACGATGCCATCACTGCCTGGGTGTCCGCCTGTCAAGCGTGCCAAGAGTCGAGGCCTGCACCACCGGCAGCTAAGGGACACACCTGGGAGACGCCAAAGACACCCTGGTCGAGGGTGCACATCGATCTGGCTGGCCCCTTTCACGGCCGGACCTGTATGGTAGTGGTGGACGCCTATTCCAAATGGCTGGAGGTCGCCCTGATGCCCTCCACCACTACCGAAGCTGTCATCCGGGTGCTGCGAGGCCTGTTTGCAACGCATGGGTGTCCTGATGTCCTTGTCTCTGACAACGGACCACAGTTCACGTCAGGCACGTTTGAGCGGTATCTTTTGGGACTGGGCATCCGCCATGCCCTAACAGCACCCTTTCATCCATCCAGCAACGGGCAAGCGGAAAGAATGGTGCGCTCGGCAAAAGAGGCACTGGCGCGCCTGGACCGGGGAGACTGGCATGAGCGGGTCGCCGAATACTTGTTCGTGCAACACATCACCCCTCATGCGGCCACAGGGAGGAGTCCTGCTGAACTGCTTATGGGCCGCCGCCTCAGGTCACCGCTCGACCGGCTACACCCGGACTTTGCCGTGGCTGAACCCCCAGGCTGTGCCAACGCACCACGGTCATTTGTCCCAGGAAACCAGGTCTTTGCCCGGAACTATGTGGGGGACATTCCTTGGGTGCCAGCCACAGTAGTGGGAGTCACTGGACCTCGCTCGTACCAGGTGGCACTCGAAGACGGACGCTTGTGGCGACGGCACATAGACCAGCTTAGGCGCAGGGTTGGGGACTTGGACACTACCGAGGTGCCCCCAACTGCGCTTGCGGCTCCAGAAGAGACACGTACAGATGGCGAGGCCCCACCTACACCTCCCTCGCAAACTGCCAGCGTGGAGCCGAACCAAGCCGCTTCAGAGGGTCTGCCAGACTTACCACAGACTCAGACCACTCCACTTGCGGAGGCTCCACCCACAGCAGCGGATCCAGGGGATTTGGTTCCAACGCCACCTAGGGTCGCACCACAGCCTCAGCAAGAACTGTGTGGTCCCCCGGACTTGGCTACCAGTCCCCGGCGGTCTGGCAGAGTTTCCAAGCGCCCAACTTATTTAAAGGACTATGTTGTTGGACATGTATCACTGTTGGTCTAAGTATGGGAAATGTAACCAATATGTTTTTGTGCCTAATTGAACCATTACGCGTAGTGCTGTATATAAGGAAACCATTACGATTGTAACTAACGCCTTATCTCGGTGGGGAGGGGTGTTATGTAGTGAAGTTTCACCCTGGGCCAGCAGGGGGATACTGTATATAGTTTTCACTCAGGTCTGTAGATAGTTTTCCCTCAGGTCCGCGTCAGTTATTTTAGGCGGGAACTCTGGGCTGTTGTTGCTACAATGTTGACAGCCGGCTGCCTATAAAAGCAGGCCGGCTGAGCTGTTTGCAGTCAGTTCTATTCCAGCTTACGAAATAAAGAGCTACTTGGAGAAATCGCTGTGTCGTCTGCTATGTCAACCCACAACTTAACAGCGCCAATCTTTATCCCTTAACAAATCCAAACCTTGGTTTGATCAGGAATGTATTGCTATGAAGCGTTCTTTGCTGGAGAAGTACAGGAATTACAAATCAGCGAACTTACCCCTGCTTCCTGCGGAATGGTTCGAAGCCAAACGTAAATATAAAGATCTGATTAAAAAGAAAAAGCTTCAGGCCCAAAGGGGGGAGTGGCAACGTTTATTAGAGGCCTGTCGAAGGAAAGACTCAGCCACCTTTTGGAAAATAGTTGCGAAAAGTTGGCAAAACTCCCCGATTGAAATTGATTACACTATACCAGTTGGGATTTGGGAGGCTTACTTCTCATCTTTATATACATCAAATCAACATATGCAGGCCTTGCCCCCAGCTCCGAGTGATATTGGCGCCGAATGGCCCCCAGTAGCAATTGAAGAGATCTATAGGCTCATTCAATACCTTAAACCTGGAAAAGCACCCGGCGTAGACAACATTACACCGGAACTCCTTAAGGCTAATGTTGAATGGTGGGCCCCTGTGCTAGCTGCCCTATTTACCAGCATAGATCAATCGGCCACTATCCCTGAGGACTGGGGATTAGCAATCATCATCCCTCTATTCAAGAAAGGGAGCCGATCAGATCCGGCTAATTACAGGCCAATTAGCCTCCTAAGCATCATTAGCAAATTGTATGCTGCCCACCTATGCGATAAATTAGTGGACTGGTTGGATCAAAACCATATTCTTTCAGAAGCACAAGCTGGTTTTAGGGCAAATCGGTCAACCTTAGACCAGGGCCTTGTTCTCCAACATCTTGCGGAGAAATATACATCAAGAAAAGGAGGTTCCCTATACGTGGCCTTTATAGATTTCAAATCTGCTTTTGATTTAATACCGAGGGACAGGCTTTGGGGAAAGCTAAGCGCCACAAATATAAACAAACGCCTACTGTATCTCATCCACAGTCTATATGAAAATACACGGATGCGGGTAAGGTGTGACCGACAGGGCCACCTATCCAAGGAAATCCAAATCCATCAGGGGGTTAGGCAAGGGTGTGTCCTTGCACCTACTTTATTTAATTTCTATATCAACTCGCTAGTAGGAATTATGGAGAAAGAAAATGCTCATCCCCCCAAATTGGCTGGTATGCCCCTCCCGGTCCTTTTGTATGCGGTGACACAGTTTTAATTTCTTTTTCTTGTGTTGGATTAAGAAAACTTTTAAGATCTTTTACCAAATACTGCAGCATCGAACAACTAACAATCAACTATAACAAATCCAAAGTCATGGTGTTCTCTAAAAATAGGAGGAGGCACAAATGGAGAATAGACAATCGCTCAATAGAACAGGTAGCAACCTTTAAATACCTGGGTGTAACCTTCCAGGAAAGGGGCTCCTGGCGTTTTCAGATTAATAATTCTATTGCAAATGCAGAAAGATCTACCAAAGCGTTAATAAGATTCTTTTATGGGAAAGGGGGCCAACACATACCGGCAGCCTCCCAGGTCTTTGCTGCCAAAATACTATCACAATTGTTATATGGTTCCCAGATCTGCAGCTTTAAAGACCTTACTCTTTTAGAGGCATTCCAAACTAAGTTTTTCCGCAGCCTGCTGGGGATCCCCTCTTGCGTATCCAACATAGCGGTCCGGTTGGAGGTTGGGCAAATTCCTATCAGTACTCGGATGTGGATATTGAAGATCCATTATTGGCTAAAGCTTATTTTCTTCCCGGTTGGGCTGGCACCTTTAACCTTATTAGACACCTACCAATCCAGATGGAAAGCTACACTGCTGGAAAAGCTTAAAGGCTTGGGGATCCCACAGCAGACTTTGATAGCGACAGGCTTCGAGAAAGCTAGGACTACAATTCGCCAGCGCATCCTGGACGTAGAATTACAATGCCACATGAGCGAAATGATCAAACATCCGGCAATAAGGGACTATTAACTATTAACTATCTGTCAGGTCTTCAGGTACCCAAATACAGATGGTCTTTTACCCTTGCCAGATTTAACGTTCTTCCTTCTGCCTTACTTCAGGGCAGATTTGAGGGTAAACCTTACACAGTACGGGTCTGTCCTTGTGGTTCGTTGGAAGTTGAAACTGCCTCACATGTACTATTACGTTGTCGTCTTTATGAGGATATACGTTTGACTTTTATTACACCTGTTTTGCAAAAGTCCAGGAAAGAATTGGAATACCATAGTTTAAAACTACTGTTAGAGGACAAGAATCCCAAGACTACATTAAATGTAGCTAAATTCTGTGCGTCTGCAATCAACCGCAGGAAGCAAGTGGTATCCCATAATGTTCAAACCCCTAAATGTTAATTACTGGGGACACGCTAACAATTAATTTTTATTTTTATATTTAGAGCCTTGTTATATTCATATTGTCCCTTGTATTTCTGATATTTTTATGATCTGTGATATTGTGTGTGTGATGCTGGTCTGTGACCGTATTAATAAATTCATTCATTCAAGCCTTAGAGAACCTAGGTTTCAGGAGAAGTGTTGCTGATAGCTGTCTTTACCTTAAAGGGTCAGGTGAGACACAGGAAGCCGTGCAAGTCTTTGTTGACGACCTTCTGTACATGGCACAGACAGGTAAACATGTGGAGAAGTTTGCTAAGGAGCTTGGTAAGCGGTTCAAGCTCAAGCAGCTTGGAGCTGTTCGGTCATACTTAGGCGTAGAGGTGTCTCGAACAGAGGATGGAAGTTTTTTGCTCAGCCCGAAAGGTAAGATTGAGCAACTGCTTCAGAAGTTCAGGATGCCTGAGTGTGCAGGTGTCAGAACACCTATGGAGACTGGCTACGTGAAAGACAGTCAGCAGGTAGAACGCGCTGTGTTCGAAAACGCTGAACTCTTTCAGTCAGCTCTGGGTAGTCTGTTGTATCTGTCCCAGTGGAGCAGACCAGACATAGCGTTTGCTATCAATCTGCTCAGCAGGGAAGCTTCAAGTTCAAGTGTACAGGCCTGGAATGGTATCAAACGGGTGCTGCGTTACCTGCAGGATACCAAGGACTTCAGTCTGATGTTGTCAGCCAGGGGTGACGTCAAGCTGACTTCTTGGGTGGATGCTGATTGGGCTAACCTGAAAGATCGCAAGTCAGTGTCAGGCCTAGTGGTGAAGTTTGGGAACTCAGTAGTTGGGTGGAGGTCCTGAAAGCAAAGTCTCATAGCGCTTTCATCTATTGAAGCTGAGTTCAGTGCTCTTTCTGAGGTTTGCACAGAGTTGGTGCTCTATGTGTGTTTGGTCCAAGAGATCTGCGGGCGAAACTGTTTGCTGTCGTTGTTTTCGAAGACAATCAACCGTGCCTCAAGTTGGCAGAATCTGGGCAATTTAAGGCCAGGACCAAACACTTAGACATCCATTTCCAGAATGTGTGTCAGAGTGTTCGTGAGGGATTAGTTGCACTGAAATACTGTCCCTCAGCCAAGAACCTCGCCGATGGTTTTACAAAACCACTAACCTTCCAGTGGCCACTAACCTTCCAGTGGCATGGCCTGTGAAGGTCTGTGTTTGGGGTGAGCAGTGTTGCTTGTTTCCCCCCCAGATGCAGGGCAAGAGGGGGTGTGGAGTATGGTGGTTATAGGGTTAACCTCCAGTGATGTCCTGGATCTGGGGGGAGGAGCCTCTACGTGAGGCTGTGTGTCACAGGTCTTTGTCTGTGTGTTACTTTCAGTTTAGGCTGAGAGAGGCTCTGAGACAGAGAGTGAGCGTGTGCTTCAGCACAGAGAATGTCTCCAAGCTCTGATGGAATCTATGCTTGTAAATAAACGCTTTTAGAGATAGAAGAAACTGTCTCTGGACTTTTTACTCCTCCTTCTCACACGGAAGGCAACCGCTGCGACTCTGCATCTCTGCCTAGGTTGTTTTCCACAGAGTTTGGCCCAGGGGAAGCGGCTGGACGGCAGTTTTTTTGAAGAAAGACCCAGTAAACTCCGCCCCTCTATCACTTTGAAAGTTAACCAATTTTGTAGAAAATTTCAACTCTACTGCTGTGATCCAATCTTTAATCAATGCAGCAGCTTCCCCCTTGTGTTTAATCGTAAAAAATCCAAGAGGTCTTTGAAAAACCATCCAAAAGCAGCAAAACGTGTTTGGACCCGGCTAGTGATGCCACCGGCATTGGCCCACACAAATCTGCATGGACTAGCTCAAACGGCCTGCTAGTCTTTCTGTCCGACCTGGGATATGAGCATGTTGTTACCTTGGATTGCTTACAGGCCCTGCAATCTAAGAACTTGTCACATCCCTTAAACTTGCACCCCTCTGCACACTCTGGGGCTTTCTTGACATATGACCAATTTGTGGGCGCAAATCTTCTGTGCCATAGATGAGAATAGCTGTCATGAGATGGCACGTTTGCGCACTGCACCTGTGTTACCTCAGGAGGGTCATCACCAGCAATAGGTATCTCAACCATGAACAGCCTATTCTTGCACTCAACACTGCACAGTTGTCTCCCATCCCTGGAAAAAGAACACATGTTATTTGCAAACTTTACACAGAAA
This sequence comes from Podarcis erhardii, assembly GCF_964252035.2. NCBI lineage: Eukaryota > Metazoa > Chordata > Lepidosauria > Squamata > Lacertidae > Podarcis > Podarcis erhardii. The sequence goes on along the minus strand of NC_138506.1, from coordinate 19,668,339 downwards.
CCATCAGCTACTAAAGCAGACACGCTTAAAAGACAGTTGGCAATTTCTGGAACCACAAAAGCCTGGACCTCATGGTCTAGAAACGAACAATAGAAAGTCCCAGGCTGAGTCAAAGGTCTTTTGCTGCCATCTGCCAGCAACACAAATCTTCCACTTTGCACAGACTTGCAGTTCCGAAGAAGCCCACTCAATGGCACTAGAGTTTGCGTTGCTCCAGTATTGACAGTAAAAGAGAGACTGGCTGGTTGTTTGGGCTCCAACGTTGCCATGGACGCAGCCAGGTGGAACAGAGATGTTTTCTCCTTGCTTTCACCAGGACCAGGGCCTTTGGCAGCTTTCCCACGCCTCTGCTCCTGGGAACCGTCTCTTATCTGCTTTCCCTGCATTCCTTTCCGGCCGTCCTTGGGCTCCTGGGCCTCTAGAGGACAGTCTCTCATGAGGTGTGACATAGCTTCACAGGAAAACAACTCTTGGAGATTATGGCTTTTACAGAGCTCTCACAGCTTCTGCCTGCACCCCCACTCCTGGGTGCACAGCTTCCAGAGGAACAGCCTGCGACTGCTTTCCTCTCAGCTCTCTGCCTCTCTCCCTGTCCATCACACAGATGTATCGAAGCATAGAAACAGCTTCCAGGAACGTTGTTTTCAGCCCCCACTAGGCTCACGCCCCCCTCTCGGTCTTTGGCTCCCACTGTGGCTTCACACGCCCTCTGCAGTGCCTGCCAAGCTACCCGGGCCTTCTTGATCCCCTCAAGGTTTGGCAAAAGCCAAGCGTCCACGCTTGCTCTCAGCATGCCCAGCACACTCTGCTCCCTTTCCAGAGCTGCAGCCACTTCTGCCTCAGAAGCACTCTCAGCAGCCTGAAGTGGTGGGGCTAGCATGCAAGTCCAGAGCTGTTCTCCCAACAGCCAGTACTTCATTCGTACGGACCACTCAGTCCAATTGGGACCAGTCAGCTTCCCAAAGGGCACTTTGAAAGCCTTTTTTTTTTTAAAAAAATAATTTTTATTTAAAATAATTTTTATTTTTATTAATTTTACAACATAAACAAAATACAAACAAACATAACACGACTTCCCCATACCTCCCCTTCACTGCATCCTTGTTTTAAAATTTTTTAGCAATCCTTCATCCATTTTTATATTTAATTCTCTTTAAAATTTTCTTAAGCTTAAATTTTTACAGCTGTAATTCTTTATATCAAATCCCTTGACATCTTAACATTCCGAAATTTTACAACAATTTTTAAGATAAATTTTAAATTTTTTCCAGTCCTCTTCCACTGTCTCTCTCCTCTGGTCACGAATTCTGCCGGTCATCTCTGCCAGTCCCATAAATTCAGTCACCTTGGTCTGCCATTCTTCCAGAGTGGGTAGTTCTTTAGTCTTCCAATACTTTGCCAAAAGAATTCTTGCTGCTGTTGTTGCGTACATAAAAAATGTTCTATCTTTCTTTGGAATCATTTGGCCTACCATGCCCAAGAGAAAAGCCTCCGGTTTCTTTGCAAATGTCCACTTAAGGATTTTCTTAATTTCATTATAGATCATTTCCCAGTAGGCCTTAATCGTCGGGCAGGTCCACCAAAGATGATAAAAAGTTCCTTCGCATTCATTACACTTCCAACAGTTGTTATTGGGCAAATGATATATCTTTGCAAGCTTGACTGGGGTCATGTACCACCTATAGATCATTTTCATTATATTCTCTTTTAAGGCACTACATGCCGTGAATTTAATACCTGTGGTCCATAACTGCTCCCAGTCAGCAAACATAATATCATGTCCAATGTCTTGTGCCCACTTAATCATAGCTGATTTAACCGTTTCATCCTGTGTGTTCCATTTTAGCAGCAGATTATACATTCTAGACAAATTCTTAGTATTGGGTTCTAACAATTCTGTTTCTAGCTTTGACCTCTCCTTCTGGAATCCTAGTTTCCTGTCTTGCTTAAAGGTCTCATTAATCTGGTAATAATGTAACCAGTCTCGGACTTTAGGTTTTAATTTCTTTGAAAGCCTTTTGAGCCTGCGCCATCTTTCCCGGGGCTATAAGCTTACTCACGCTTTCTGCCGGCCAGTGCTCCAAAGATGTTTTCTGCAGCAAGCTCTGCTTTCACCAGCGAAATCACGACTGCGTCATCCTCAGGCAGGATTTCAGAACTGGCCTGTTCCCTTTGTTCCCTTCTCACACCCGGCAAACAAACGTACAGCTGGAACCTTCCATAACCTGTGGAATATCTGCCTGTCCAGTACGTTTCCTCTGCGCAAAAGCTCTGTACTTTTCTCTGCGCACAACCTGTGTGGAAAACGTCTTCAGGCAGTAGCAGAGCAGCAGCGGTTGCCTCCGTGTGAGAAGAAGGAAAGTCACTGTTCTTTCTAACAGCGTTTATTTACAGCCAAACAAAAGAAGTCCATCTGAACTTGGATACATGCTGTGTGTCTCTCTCTCCTCCAAAATCGAAAGTGCTTCTTTGCACAGACACAGACAAAGAAACAACGCAGCTTCCGTTTCCTGGGAAGCTCCTCCCCAGATACAGGACACTCAGGAGGTTTAACCCTTAACCACCACACTCCACATTTCCAACATAGGTTGCCACTGTTATGGTAAATCTTGTGAAGAGAATCAGAACTTACAGGGTTAAACAGTTCTGAGTGACGTCTCACATTCTGAGGCGTGGTCATGTTTGCAGAGAGGAGTGTTTTCTCTGTGTCTTTTTTTTTTTTCTTTCACTTTTGCGGCGAGGCAGCAAGATGTGCGCTCTCTCGCCGGGCTGATTTATAATGTTTTTCTACACGATTAAAGACTGTTAGTGATAAGCAAGAACGCTTGCGTTCAGTCTGATTTATTACACACACACACTGCAACAGTTGTCTACCGCTGCGAAGACTCTGCTACAGGAAGCTGACGGAGAGCTTTCCACGGGAGTCCAGTGGGGCGCAGGGAAGTGTGCCGGGCTCCATCCAAAAGCCAACAAATCTTTGCTAATTTTACTGGAGTCAAGTACCATCTATACATCATTTTCATTATATTTTCCTTTAACACAGTAAGTGCAGTGAACCTGACCCCTTTCTTCCACAATCTTTCCCAATCTTCAAACATTATGTTATGTCCCACATCTCTTGCCCAGTCTATCATCACAGTTTTAACTTGTTCATCTTTTGTATGCCACTCCAACAATAAATTATACATTATAAGACTTTGAAAGACTATTGAATTCAACCATTAAAGGAGGTATGCAACGAGATTCTGGAGGGAAAGAAGGCGCCGGAGTCGTGGAAAGAAGCTTTCATCACACTTATACCAAAATCTGAATCTGAAAAGACACAACTCAAGAACTACCGTCCCATATCCCTTTTAAATGTGGATTACAAAATTTTTGCAGATATTTTAGCTAATAGATTAAAAAGAGTTCTAAATGAAGTGATACATAAAGATCAGGCAGGCTTTCTCCCAGGCAGACATTTGTCTGATAATACAAGGAACATTATTGACATTTTGGAGTTATTGCAAATGAACATTAATACAAAAGCAGTTTGTACAAAACTGGGGGTTTGAAAATGGCATAGAAGCAATTTATTCAGAACAAAAAGCAAAATTGATAGTCAATAATGTGGTGTCAGAAGAGTTTAGAATAGAAAAAGGAACACGACAGGACTGCCCTATCTCTCCATTGTTATTTATTTCGGTCCTGGAGGTGCTCTTGAACATGATTAGAAGGGACCGGCTGATCCAAGGAATTAAGGTCGGAGCTAAACAATATAAACTTAAGGCTTTTGCAGATGACTTGGTTTTGACATTACAGGAGCCAGAATCTAGTACGAAAAGGGTGTTAGACTTGATTCAAGAATTTGGTCATGTGGCAGGATTTAAATTGAACAAGCAAAAAACTAAGGTCTTAGAGAAAAATTTGACAACAATGGAAAAAGAAAGGTTTCAGAAGGAGGCAGACTTAACTGTGGTTAAGAAAGTGAAATACCTAGGGATTAACATGACGGCTAAAAATTTGAATTTATTTAAAGATAACTATGAGAAATGTTGGATAGAAGTTAAGAAAGATCTAGAAATTTGGTCAAAATTGAAGTTTTCCTTGTTGGGTCGGATCGCTGCTATAAAGATGAATGTATTGCCAAAAATGTTGTTTTTGTTTCAAACCTTACAGATTGTGGACAAGATGGACTGTTTCAAGAGGTGGCAAAGAGATATTTCTAAATTTGTCTGGCAGGGCAAAAAGCCCCGAATAAAGTTTAAAATATTGACTGATGCTAAAGAAAGAGGGGGGTTTGCCCTGCCAGACATGAAGTTGTACTATGAATCAGCAGCATTCTGCTGGTTGAAAGACTGGCTACTACTTGAGAACACTGACATTTTGGATTTGGAAGGGTTCAACAATGCTTTTGGGTGGCATGCATATTTGTGGTACGACAAGGTAAAAGCTAATAGAGCATTCAAAAACCATATTGTCAGGAAAGCTGTGTTTAATGTCTGGACAAGATATAAAGACTTATTGGAAAACAAGACCCCAAGGTGGTTATCACCTATGGAGGCTAAGGCTCTGAAAAAACTCAATATGGAGGCCAAGTGGCCGAAATATTGGGAGATATTAGAACAAGATCGAGACACATTGAGATTGCAGAGTTTTGAGAAACTAAAAGATAAAGTGTGAGATTGGTTACACTATTATCAAATTAGAGAGGCCTTTAACTTGGATAAAAAAATAGGCTTCCAGGTGGAAAAATCGAAATTAGAAACAGAATTGTTAGAACCTAAAACTAAGATACTTTTGAGAATGTACAACTTGCTGTTAAAATGGAATACTCAGGATGAAACAGTTAAATCAGCTATGATTAAATGGGCACAGGACATTGGTCATAACATTATGTTTGCTGACTGGGAAAAGTTGTGGACCACCGATATGAAGTTTACGGCATGTAATGCCTTAAAAGAAAATATTATGAAAATGATCTATAGGTGGTACATGACCCCAGTCAAGCTTGCAAAAATTTATCACCTGCCTGATAACAAATGCTGGAAATGTAAAGAAACTGAGGGAACATTCTTTCACCTTTGGTGGACATGCCCAAAGGTTAAGGCTTTCTGGGAAATGATCTATAATGAACTAAAAAAGGTATTTAAACATACCTTTCCTAAGAAACCAGAGGCCTTCCTTCTGGGCATTGTCGGCCAATTGGTGCCAAAGAAAGATAGAACACTCTTTATGTATGCAACAACCGCAGCAAGAATACTCATCGCAAAGTATTGGAAGACACAAGATTTGCCCACTCTGGAAGAATGGCAGATGCAAGTGATAGACTATATGGAATTGGCAGAAATGACTGGCAGAATCCGAGACCTGGGAGAAGAGTCGGTGGAAGAGGACTGGAAGAAGTTCAAAGAATATCTCCCAAAACATTGTAAAATGTTTGAATGTTAAAATGATGTTGGATATAAAGATAATATGGCATCAGTGACATAGTAAAAAGAAATATGCAAAAATGTTTTAAGAAAAAAGGGTAAGACCAGTGTAAAATTATGTTGAAACTAAACAAATGATATAAGGGATTAAATTATAAAGAACATGTGATAAATGGATTTAAAAGGAAAGGAAAACCGAAGACATAATAGATTGAAATGTATAATATTGAAATGTATAATATTGAATAAGATTGGAAAGAGGGTAAGGAATTGCTGAACTTGATTGTGTAAAGGGGAATACAGATAAGGGAGATGTGAGGAAGTCAGGAAAGAGGGTTATAAAGACAGTAAGCAAAAAACTAGATTTTTATTTTTTTCTCTGTTTTTTTTCTGCTTTCTGATTACTTTTACTTTTTTTCGTTTTTGGATTGTGCTGTTTTTGATTGTCTTTTACAAGAGGGAGGAGACAAAATGGCGATGAAGGTAGCAGCCTAGTTAACCTCGTCTGCTTTTAGATAAAGTTTTAAGTAGTTTTAAGTAGTTTTTCAAACCCTTTGGGGGTTTATCTCTTAATTCTAATGATTTAGTGGCTGCATTATCTCCTCAACACTGCCTTCGCTTTTCTTAGCATTAGCATTAGCGTTTTATTGTTTTATTGTTTTATCACCGGACTCGAGCTTTAGCCTTGCTGCCTTGCCGCACCCCCCGCCGTACTTTGGTGCTGTGGAGCTGAGTAATCTCTTGAAACGAGTGAGAGGGGAAGGAAAAGAGGCCTGGCCTGACTCCCCTGTCGTGAAGGGACCCCCGTCACTGGGAAAGGAAAAACTCAAGGTGGGTGATCGGAAACACCGTAAAATGGGGTTGAAACAAGTCCCCGTTCGAGTCCTGCCGGAATGAGTAAGAGCGTCTTCAGCAAATTAGGCTGATAAGAGGCGCTGCTTGGAAAAACCCCCAGCTTCTATCAGCTTCTATCAGTAAAAGGACACTGGGAACCGATGGAAGAACTCTCAAGCTTTCCCCCCTTCCTCCCCTTTCCAGCCCCACCAAAGCTGCCTTAATAACTCACGGATAGTATTCCCTCTTGGGGCTGACAGTTCCTCTCCCTCGAAGCTCCGGAGCAACACGCACAAGTGACCTGCATGAAGGTGGCTGCTGGACTCTGGAACAGATCCTGAGACCCAAGCACCTTATTAAAACCTATACCCTACAACAGAAGAGCCATTTCTTTCCCCTCTTTTTCCTCTTTGTTCAGCAAGGCAGTTTTTAATTCCGCACTTTTACAGCATTAGCGCTTCAGCGTTTTCATTACTTTTTACCTTTTTACCTTCTGGTACCTTTTTACCTTCTGGTACCTATATTTAAGCAGAGAAACATATTGAGACTCAGTGCTCGCTGACGAGCTAAGCAGGAGAAAGCTGCAGATACACCCCTACTCAACCACCGGCCCTGCAAATTAGGAAGAAACACTTGGGGACAACTGGCTCTCTAATTGGAAGACAACTACCCAACTACCCAACATGGTCCTCACCAGAAAGATATGGAAGGAGTTGGGTATCTTGCCAGATTCGCCACTCAACCCCCCGGGACCTGGAAAGAGACAAAGTAAAATTATAAATTATTTCCCTAAGAGGGAGGAGTGCATGAGTGAACAAATTGAACTAATTACTGATGAAGTCACTCCTCCCCCCCTTACTCATCCTGACTGGTCACATTACTCAAAAAAGTCTCAACAAAACTCTGGAAACACAAACTTTCCAAGAAGCTTGGCGCAAGAACTAGCCCTAGCGGAGAAATCTGAGGAAAATATTTCTGTCATTAATATTCAGCGGCCTCCGGCAGAATTAACAACATTCCATCAAGACCAGACGCCCACTTTTAAGTATACTCAAACTGAACTGAGTGATGGCCTCTTTCAGGCCCACCTCCAAGACATAAATACAGACCTTTCCAACATAAAAAATTATTTGACAATAACAAATGGGTTATTGTTGACCCTTGTGGAAAACCTTATTCCCCAACCAAAAGAGACAATAGCAACTGATGCACCCCAAATGCATAAACCAGAAGGACCTGTGAAGATGAGACAAGCAGTAACAACCAAGAAATTACAAAAAAATAGACCAAAAGCCAGAGAAAAGAAAACTAAGAACATTAAAACAACAAGGAAAACAAAGACAAGTCGACATAAACAATGGCAGAAATTATTTAAACTACTTCCATCGGACTCAAACAAATCTGCTGTACGAGATAAAAAAGAGAAAGGCAAGAAGGGGAAAAAGAAGTCATCGCCACAGCTAATGGCTAAGGAGGTATCTCCGAACCGGAGTTTAGAACTAAATGGGAGGATGGAAGCAACGTCCCAGAGCCCTGATAATAGGTCACTCAGTGAACTTGATATTGGGGGTGAAGCGGTACCTAACAATGAAGGCAGCAAACCGCCTAGCAAACTGAGAAATGGGGACAATGCAACGCCCAATCGCGATGACAACACTATACAAGATGAGCAAGCCTTTACTCAGGCAAGATGTTGGAACCTGATCTTAAATCCCCAAAAATTGGTATTTACAAACTTCCCAAAACCAAAGGGCTTTCTTACAGGGAAAGATCGAAGAATGAGCTCCTTGAACATTCTGAATGACATACTGCCAGGCGCAGTAAAGCCAAATGATATTACTTCTGTAGATTATTTGCATCATGATGGCTGTTCTATGAGAGCAATGATCACATTTAGAGACCTGAACCTGGCCAAGTTTATTTACAGATCAAGATATATATTCTTAAAGGCCCAGATACAAATTCTCAGATTTTTTGAAAACAAGGCACCACTGAATCCCCTTCTGGAAGCTAAGCACGCAAACCTTAATAAGGAGAAACAACCTCCCAAAACCCGGCCTGGTCCTCAGAAACAAGTGCCTCTAAAACTAAAAAGGAAAGACGTTCACCTGCAAGACCCACAATTCCAAGCGAACGAAGATGAGGACCCCTTCTCTGTGGAAGAAAATACCTTAATCAGGCAATTTTGCCAATTTCCATCTCCAATACAAACTGAAATATTAGAAAGATTAGACATGCTAAGAATTAAGCTGGCTGGGAGAGATATAAATAAGGAAATCAATGTGGACGCCCACAAAAAGGACCAGACTTCCTTTAATTTGAACTCTATACAAGAACAAAACCCGGCGGCCTGTCGGCCACGTTACCTTCAGACAATGGCTGAGATTAATCTACTTCCAATCAAGGAAGCCCAGCACACCGAAGAGTACACTACACCACCTCCAATAGGGAGAACCATCCCCAAGGTGAACTCACCAGGCTCTTGGGACAAGCTGAGGTACCTAGACGAGACAGAGTTAGGCCACAATCAAGTCCCGGAAGAACACCTACAGAAAGAGATAACATACTTCAAAGGCCCGGTGACCACTAATGTCAGTATTCAACATTTACCAGCCGAAACTATAGAACATTTGGCCAGTTTGCCATGCCCGGAAAACAATGGGCCGGCTCATAAAAGAGTAATCCCTAAAAGTTCCTTGGGAAATAATTGACAAAGATCAGACCAGAGGCAAACACCAGCCGGCTCCCTATCTCCGCGGAAATTCGACACCATTAGAAACAAACAGGCTCAATCCTTACCCACAAATCAAGCAAAAGTAGTTCTTTCCCTAAAAGGCGCATCCAACCCACCCCAGAGCCTTAAAATTTTCTCCTGGAGGCTTTTGGACTTCCGGGACGCCGCGGCCGCAGAAAAGGAGTGCGAGATAACTCCTCCGGGGGAGTCTCGAACAGCATGGAGATTTAGAGGGGTCGCGAAGGCTACGTGAACCCTGAAACCACAGGAGGGAATCCTGCGGGACAAAGCACCCTGCGACGCTGCCTGTGCTCGCCTGTGTTGCCGGCGTTTAACAAGGCTGGAGCTGCAGCATAAAGGGGAGGCAACAGACTCCATGCTGTGAAGCCTCAAGCTCCGAGGGAAAGCGGCGGACCTCCAACAACAGTGGAGAAGCTGGGAAGTAGCTATAAAACACTGTGGAAAAAGCAGTGGGGACAAAAGAAATATTGGAAAATACTTAGATAAGATTAAAGGAATGTTCTGATAAGAACCCAGCGGAGAAGAAATAATTGGTGAAAAGGAGGAGGAGTCCACCCCTGGCGGTAAGGTGAAAAAAGAGTATAGCAAGACGCTGGGAGAGAGGAAACAAGAAGAAGAAACAAGCCGCCAAGTGAGTGTGGTGGAAAGACCTCAGACACAAAGTATAAAGAGTCGGAGGCAAGGTAACAGTAGTGTAACAGCGAAACTATTAAATGGACTAGAGAGAGGGGAAAAAGACTTTTCTGTTTCATCGGGACGGAGAGCGCTATAGCCAGCATGGGTTTCGGTGGAGGATTTCTGCTTTTAAATCTCAGGTTTAAATCTCAGGTTTGGGGAGAGTTGGGACTTAAACGGAGTGTGGAATATAGGCACCCTCTCAGCACTCTGTGAGACTGTGTTTAAAGACTGTGAGACTGTGTTCAAAGACAGGGACTGTGAGACTGTGAAAGATCGCCATATTGAGCAAGTTAAAGGGGAACCGCCTTCGTCATCCCAATCTGATACGTTTTTTCGATCTTCAGAGATGGCTGCGACTCTCTTCGGGATTTAAAGAGACATACACCCCGGGACTTAAAGTTAAAGAATACGTCTTCGCAGGACCCTGCCCACGAATTTGGGAATCCCCTGAATTTGGAAGTGCCTTTGGTGGTTCAGGTGTCTATTATATTTAACCATAAGACTTTGAGGATTTAAATACGTGTCTTGATTTAGGTACAGTTAAAATTGTATTATCATTATTTGATCTCAAATAAGGGTTAACTCTTGCAGTGTACCAATTTAGTTAATTTTGGACCCTTGTTGTAATATCTGAGAGACGTTAGCTTTGTTACCTCTATACCTTATCCCTACAGTATATTAGGAGGAATTAATCTTAAATATACAAATGCCGAACGGTTCTAAGAAGGGTGTGGTAACACCAGGGGAAAGGAGGCCTTCAAGACAAGAAGAGGGGAAGGAGGCAAGAGAAATTAGAGATTATGATAGTTTGATGGCCGAAATAAGAAAGGAATTTAAAAATAATGAACAGTATATCGAGAGAAAATTGATAGAGGTACAAGATACTTTAGATAAGAAACTGGAGGGAGTGGTGGGGGAATTGATAGGAAAAGTTAAAGATCTCTCGGTAAGAACTAAGGCTTTGGAGGACTCAGTGAAGAGGGTGCAAAAGGATACGAAAGACAGCAAGAAAGAGATGGACAGGATTAGACTAGAAGTTAAAGAGATAGGAGCGACACAGGAAGAGTTGTTGGATAACATGGCTATGACGCAGATGCGACAAAATCAATCTAATCTAAAATTTAGAGGAATATCAGAGGATTCAAATGAGAATATTCGAGTTAAAGTGGTGAAAGAGCTGGCAACATGGTTAGATAGAAAAGAAGAGATAAACCATTCCTTGGTAAACATATTCCGAATAAGAATAAAATCGGCCAAAGCCAGAGGGAAAAAACTGCCAGGAGATGTAATAGCCATGTTTAATTCATTGGAGATAAGAAATGAAATTTTGAAACAGAACTACGTTAAAAGGTTATATATTGAAGAAAACCCAATTATTATTTATAAAGAGATTCCTTCGAGATTTATTCGAAGGAGGGACCCATATAAAAAATTAACAAATCAATTGAAGAAAAATGGGATCTTGTACAGATGGGAGTTTCCGGAAGGTATCTCATTTTATTTCAAGGAAAAAAAGTTTAAACTGTCTACCATTTCAGAACTTCAAAAATTTGCAAGGAGATACGAGAAGGACCTGGGGAAAATGATGGGGGAGGAGGAGGTGGAGAACCAGCAGGGGGAAGAAAGGGGGGGGAGTGAAGAAGAAGGAGAGGAGAGTTCAATAGGAGAAAGAGAAGAACTAGAGAAAGGAGACAAAGAACAGTAGATTGTGTATAGGCCTGATAAGTTAATTAATATTACATAACAGATGGGGTTAAAAATACTAAACTGGAATGTGAATGGGCTGAACAATAAAAATAAAAGGAACCAGATTACACATGTACTATTGAAAAAGAACTGTGATTTAATATGTCTCCAAGAGACGCATATAATAAATAAGCATAAGAGATTATTAAGCAATAAGAGACTGGGACTAGATTTTGTGACATCAGATAGGGTGAAGAAAAGAGGGGTGGTAATTTATATAAAGGAAAAATATGACCCACAACTATTGTATAAAGATGATCAAGGGAGAGTAGTCATAGTTCAGATGGTGTTTCAGGGAGAAAAAATAATTGTTGTGGGAATATATGCTCCAAATGATAAAAAATCCGCCTTCTATTCTGAATTAGGAGACAAATTGATGGAATGGATGGACCAAAAAATGATATTAATGGGAGACTTTAATGGGGTGGTGTCTCCAAGCCTAGATAAGTCAATAAAAAAACAAGAGAAGAAGGAAGGTAAATTACCGCGATCTTTTTTTGATATGGTAAATAACCTGGGATTAATTGATGCTTGGAGACTCAAAAACCCCACTATAAAACAATATACTTTCTTCTCAAACCCAAATCAAAGTTGGGGGAGAATAGATAGCATTTGGATTTCGAAGGAACTGACTCAGAATTTAACTAAATCGGAAATTCTTCCATGAACTATATCTGATCACAATGCGGTTTCCATTGAGTTAAAAGGTAAGGATATCAAAACAGCTAGATGGAGAATGAATGAATTTTTATTTAATGACCAGAAGATTGTGAATAAGGCAATAGAGACAATAGAAGATTATTTTAAATGGAATTTAAACGGGGAAACTGCTATAGAGACGTGTGGGACGCAGGAAAGGCAGTTATGAGGGGCTTTCTAATACAGAAAAATAGTCAAGTAAGAAAAGAAAAAGAGACAAAGAAGGAACAGATCCTAACACAGATTATGGAAAATGAAAGAAAGTTAACTATCAACCCCAGTGAGGAGACCGCAAAGCAGAATATAAAGATACTACAAGCTAAATTTTCTACAATAATTGACCAAGAGGTAGAATGGAAAATTAAAATGATGAATCAGAGGACGTTTGAATCTGCAAATAAGATAGGCAAATATTTGGCGTGGCAAATAAGAGAAAGAAGAAAACAAAACACGATTAGTAAGATAAGGGAAGGAGAAAGGATTGTGGAAGAACCAAAAGAAATAAGAAAGATATTCCAAAAATATTATAAGGATTTATATAAAAGAGGAAAGGAAACAAAACAAGAAATAGACTGCTTTTTGCAAGAACATCACCTAAAACAAATTTCAAAAGAAGAAAAAGAGATATTAGACCAGACAATTACTCAAGGAGAGATAAAGAAGGCCATTAAAAAGATGAAAAGTGGGAAAGTGCCAGGGCCAGATGGCCTTTCGGCCAAAACGCTAAGTAACCAAATATCCCCAGTGTTAGGAGAAGTGATGAATAATATATTAAAGGAAGGAAGGATCCCGAATACCTGGAAGGAAGCATATATCACCTTGATTCCTAAAAAAGATGCAGATACCTTGGAAGTGAAAAACTATAGGCCAATTTCATTATTAAATAATGATTACAAGCTATTTGCAGATATAACGGCAGAAAGATTAAAAAAGGTCCTGAACAATAAAATACATAAAGATCAAACGGGCTTCCTCCCAGGGAGACAATTAAGGGAAAATGTAAGGAACTTGATAGATATTATTGAATATTTGGAAATGAGTATAGATAGACAAGCGGCCTTGGTGTTCATAGACGTTGAAAAGGCGTTTGATAATATCTCGTGGGATTTCTTGAAGAAAAGTCTGGAAACGATGGGAATGGGAGAGAAATTTAGAAAAGGCATAGAAGCAATATATAAGGAACAGAAGGCAAAGTTGGTAATAAATAACACCACAACAGAATACTTTAGTATATATAAAGGAACTAGACAGGGGTGCCCCCTGTCTCCTCTATTGTTTATAACATTATTAGAAATACTGAACGAGAGACTAAGGGGGGCAACAGAAGTTAAAGGAGTCAAGGTAGGAAAGAGGGAATATAAAATCAAGGCCTTTGCAGATGACATCGTATTAACCTTAGAAGACCCAAAAAATAGCGTAAAAGAAGCTTTACAAAAAATTGACGAATTTGGAGCCGTGGCAGGACTTAAGGTAAATAAAAATAAAACCAAAATGTTGGTCAAAAATCTAACAAAGGAAGAAATGATAGATCTAGAACAAAGGACGGAAATTGCGGTAGCTAAGAAAGTGAAATATCTTGGAATATGTGTCACAGCTAAGAACATAAATTTATATAAGGATAATTATGATGTCACCTGGAGGAGTATAAAGAAAGACATGGAAATTTGGGGGAGGATGAAACTCTCCTTTTTGGGGAGGATAGCTGTTGTTAAAATGAATATTCTGCCTAGAATGCTATTTCTATTTCAAACTATCCCCATACTTAAAGGCTTAAAACAATGTAAAGAGTGGCAGAGAGCCTTGGCGAAATATATTTGGCAGGGGAAAAGGCCACGGATAAAAATGAAAATTTTGATAGATAAAAAAGAAAGAGGGGGCTTTTCTCTCCCGGACCTAAGTCTATACTATGAAGCGGCTTGCATACTCTGGTTAAAAGATTGGATAAAACTGGAGAATAGAGACCTATTGGACCTGGAAGGTTTTAATAATTGGTACGGATGGCATTCGTACCTTTGGTATGGGAAAGTGAAGGTCCACAAGAGCTTTTTAAACCATATTTTTAGGGGACCGATATACCAAGCATGGGAAAGGAATAAAAACCTCCTTGAAAGAAAGACTCCCTGGTGGATTTCACCAATAGAGGTTTTAACGGTCAAGAAAACAAACATGGAGGAGAAAAACGCCACCTATGAAGAAATGTTAAGAAAAACAGACCAAGGGCCCAAACTCAGACCTTATGAAGAGATAAAAAGCTTATTCACTGGTTGGTTGCAATACCACCAGGTGAATGATTTGTTAAAAGAGGATAAGAAGAAGTTGGGTTTTGATGATAAAAAATCAAAATTTAACATAGAAGTAGTAGAAGGCAAAAACAAAACCCTATCCAGAATTTATGATATACTATTAGAGTGGTATACAAAGGACGAGGAGGTGAAGGAGGCAATGATTAAATGGGCAATTGACTTTGGTTATAACATCAATTTCGAAAGGTGGTCGGAAGTGTGGAATTGTAACATAAAGTTTACAGCATGTATGGCACTGAGAGAAAATGTTTGGAAGATGTTATATAGGTGGTACCACACCCCTGTGAAATTGGCCAAAATGTATAGATTAAAGGATAAGAAATGCTGGAAGTGTGGTGAGGTGGAGGGTGACCTATATCATTTATGGTGGACATGTAAAAAGGTGAAAGGCTTTTGGGAATCAATTTATAATGAGCTTAAAAAAATACTTAAGTACACTTTTCCCAAAAGACCTGAAGCCTTTTTGCTGGGAATGACGGGCAAAGAAATCAAAAAGGAAGACAAGACAATATTCCTCTATGCCACCACAGCAGCGAGAATTATGTTGGCACAATACTGGAAAGTGGAAACCATCCCCAGCATAAATGACTGGCAGATTAAAATGGTAAATTATGCTGAGCTTGATAAATTAACAGGTAAAATAAGAGATCAAGATGAACAGAAATTTCTGAAAAATTGGAGTAAATACTGGAACTATATTGGAATAAATGTCTAATGTGAACTGGCGGGGTTAGAACAATACTACCAGCGAGTGAATTTAGGATTATAGACTAAAAATCAAATACGTAATGGAAGTAGATATTCGATACTTACCAAAAGGGTGGAAGGGAGTTCAGGGTGTTTTTCTTTTCTTTTCTTTTCTTTTTTCCCCCTTTCCTTTTCTTTTCTTTTTTTTTTTTTTTTTGCATGATGTAGCTAAACTATTTTCTTTGTATAGTTGGAAAAAGGAAAAAGTTGGCTTGTATATCTCTGTTGTAGTGACCCCTTTTTGTAATCTTTTCTGTGTGTATATATATATATATATGCAGGTTTTGGTGTCCTCGGGTGTCTTCCCGTGTAAAAGTTGGGGTGTCTAGGCGACGTTTCGACGAGGTCTCACTCGTCATCTTCAGGCTGGTGCTTTCGGCTTCTTGTTACTGGAACAGAGCAGGATCTCAGTGTTTGAGTTCCTATAAATACTGTAGAGGGGGTGTGGTGTATAGCCTCCAATGTTCTGGGCAGAGAGGAAGTTCCCAGGCTAGTGTGCCTTTTCTTCTTTTGTTCCTTAATTACTTGAGAGATATCTTGAGTGATTTCTTGAGTGATATCCTGAGTACCACTTAGGTGGGTCATTAGGTGTGGATTAGTTGTTAAAGTCTTTGTGTCTTGACCTCTTGAACTTTGTGAAGAGTTTTCCTGAGAAGATGGCTGTACTGTACTTAGTTGTGCTCTGGCTTGGCTTCGTGTATAGGGGCGAGCTGTGGTTTTGTGGCTTGTGTCAGCCAGATCTGTGTAGGGATTGCAGGGGGGTGCAGCATCCGGAGGTGCCACCATGGATTGGCTACTGGATGGTGTCTGTAATTCATCTGTGGAGAGGGTCTGGGTTTGGGTCTGGTGTGGTTGATTGGTGTTGGCGTTCTGTGTGCCTCTGGATCTGGTGTCAGTTTTTGTGGGGAGGGCTAATTTCCAGATGTCTGGCAAGCGGGATGTGTCGTCACGCTTGTTCATGTTGTGAGGGTGTTTCTCTATCTCGATGGCTTCCATGATTATTCTCTTGTGGTGATGTTCCGTGTTAAAGAGCAATTTGGAATCTGCAAAATTAATTTCGTGTCCTGTTTCTTTCATGTGTTGGAAAAGAGAGGAAGTTTTTTCTTCTTTTTTGACGGCATTCTTGTGTTCTGCGATACGTGCATTTATTCGTCTGTTTGTTTGTCCAATGTACGTGGCTGGGCAGACTTTGCAGGGTATTTCATAGATCCCTTGGTTTTCCAACTGGATTTTATCCTTGGGGTTTCTGAGGATATTGGATATATTCTGAGGATTGCACCCCCCTGCAATCCCTACACAGACCTGGCTGACACAAGCCACAAAACCACAGCTCGCCCCTATACACGAAGCCAAGCCAGAGCACAACTAAGTACAGTACAGCCATCTTCTCAGGAAAACTCTTCACAAAGTTCAAGAGGTCAAGACACAAAGACTTTAACAACTAATCCACACCTAATGACCCACCTAAGTGGTACTCAGGATATCACTCAAGAAATCACTCAAGATATCTCTCAAGTAATTAAGGAACAAAAGAAGAAAAGGCACACTAGCCTGGGAACTTCCTCTCTGCCCAGAACATTGGAGGCTATACACCACACCCCCTCTACAGTATTTATAGGAACTCAAACACTGAGATCCTGCTCTGTTCCAGTAACAAGAAGCCGAAAGCACCAGCCTGAAGATGACGAGTGAGACCTCGTCGAAACGTCGCCTAGACACCCCAACTTTTACACGGGAAGACACCCGAGGACACCAAAACCTGCATTCCTGTACCCGTGAAAATCTACGAAAGCAAATATATATATATATATATATATATATATGCTTTCGTAGATTTTCACGGGTACAGGAATGCAGGTTTTCAAAAAAAATAAAATTGTCTCCTGGAATGTTAACGGCTGGGCGACAAAGCAAATGGATCCTGAGGCAATAAACTTTATCTCTTCTTTTGACATTGTGTGCCTCCAAGAGACCTGGTCCCAACAAAGTATCGCTCTCCCAAATTATTGTTCCTTTAGCTCCTGTGCTCGCAAACTAGCTAACAGTGGTCGCCCTCAAGTTGGCCTCGCCTGTCTTATCTCAACCAGCTTATCCCTCACTATCTGCGAGGAACTTAAATCTTCCCCTTACTTTCTCACTATAAAGATCCACCTTCCAAAGACCAAAAGCCCATGGTTGATAACTACAGTATATCTGCCTCCAGCAATTAATGATTCCGACCGTAATGAAAGGTGGTCTGAACTTTCGTCTTGGCTTCATGATCTTCAAACAACTAACCCAGGACTTGCTCAAATCCTCTTAGGCGACTTTAACGCAAGAATAGGTCCCAACGACGATGCTATATTATCTTCCGCAGCACTCCTGGACAATCCCCTGCAGCCCCCCTGGGGAAACAGATGCTCTCTAGATCCCATAACAAATGCGTCGGGGAGGCTGATGGCCCAATTGGCCATCGAAAACGATCTTTGCATCGCAAATGGCAACGTTACTCCCTTGTCCTCGCAGCAGTTAACGTGCATCTCTTCCCGGGGGACCAGTGTTGTCGACTACATTCTATTGACGCCGGAGCTATTCTCAATTTCTACAAAAATGGACGTGGCTGAATATTTTGGTGGTGACCACCTTCCATTGACTTTAATGTTAAACCTAATAGAGCCATTCTCAGTCCCCTCAAACTATAGTTCCACCGTACAAAGCTACCCTGTATATAAAACAAAGAAATGGACAAGCCTCAGCTCCTCTCTTGCCCTGGACATACAAAAATCACTTGATATGCCTACAGTTCTTTCTGACTCAATTCCGCCCGCTGACCAATACCGGAAATTAATTGATGCTTTTTCAACAACTTACATAACCATCACCTCGCCTACCCACCAACGCTTCTTCTCTGAATCACCTTGGTTTGACAAGGAATGTAAAGTCCTAAGAAGGCGAATTAGGAAAATGGTCAGAATCATCAAATTTTCCAATGACCCCCAAACCCGTGCAGAGCTTCTAGCTACTAAAAGGACATACAAAAACATGATTCATTGCAAGAAACAGCAACACATCCTTGAGGCTTGGTCCACTCTTCGTTCAGCTGTAGAGAGGCATGACTCCCGCTCCTTTTGGCGCTTAGTTAGGCCTTCGGCACCACTCAATTCAGCTATCCTGATTTCCGCTGACGAATGGATCGCTTATTATTCAGCCAGTTTCGCTTCTCCAAATCATCCTACAGATCACCTTCAAAACCCGTTGGACCTCTGTTCCTGTTCTCTTAGTTCCACCTCCTCAGTAAATTTTACCTCAACCCGCATCTTCAACATCATAATGTCCATGCGTAGGAATAAGGCCCCCAGCCCAGACATGGTCCCGTTGGACCTTTTCCTGACTGATCCTCTTTGGTGGAGTGAACAGCTGACTCCTGTATTCACCGCTATCTCCTCCGCCTTAGACATCCCCGACTCCTGGAGAGAAGCTACAATAGTTCCGATTTTCAAAGGCGGCCAGCCAAACATCCCTAGGAACTATCGCCCCATCAGCTTACTATCTATTCCGGGGAAAATATTTGCCGCTGTCTTACTGGAAGAACTTCTTTCATGGGTCCATGAGAGAAACATTCTACCGCCAGAACAGATTGGCTTCCGGAAGTCAGCATCAACCATGGACCACTGTCTAACTCTTTATCACCTTGCCAGTAAATACACTGCACCAAGGCAAGGCCACCTGTTTGCCGCTTTCATGGACCTGGAGGCCGCCTTTGATTCCATTCCTAGGCAGAGATTATGGTCCAAACTTGCCCATTTGGGAATTGATCCGCACCTCCTTTCCCTAATTATTTCCCTTTATTCAAACACCACAGCTCGCGTTCGAATTGGTCCCAACGGCTACCTTACCACTCCATTCCCAACGGCCAGGGGCATCAGACAAGGTTGTCTCTTGGCCCCTTTACTGTTTAATCTTTATCTTCATGATGCCCTTTCCCCTTTGAAGCTAGCAACTAAGTACCCTCCTCACTTAGCAGGCCACCCCGTTGCTTCCCTTTTCTATGCGGATGATGCCGTCATCTTATCCAGAACAGCTGCGGACCTAGCAAATGCAGTTAATGCATTTATCGCCTATTGTAAGGCGGAAGCTCTTAATATTAATTATAAAAAATCGAAAGTTCTCCACTTCACTCGTTCCCGCAAACTCAAGCTGGAGCCGCTTAAGATCACAGGTGGCTACTTAGAAAAGGTAAAAGCCTTTAAATATCTAGGCTTAATATTTACTTATAATCTCTCCTGGACCACCCATCTACAATCTGCCTCTCTTGCTGCAACCACGACCTCTAATGCCATTGTCCGATTTTATCACCAGAAGGGCGGCAAACACCTTCCAGCAGCAATTCAAATGTTTAATGCCAAAGTTGTCCCTAAACTATTATATGGCTGCGAAGTATGGACTACAGCAATATCAGGTAACTTGGATCGCCCACTTCACATGTTTCTGAGATCTCTTTCCGGTGTCCCAAGATGTGTCTCAGGTGCAGCCCTACGACTTGAGTTCGCCCAGCCCTCAATTGTAAAACGAGCATGGAGTCGAGCCATTTCCTACAGCTCCCACCTACTACCATCGGATGCTCGAATTAGAGGTGGTTTCTCCAATCTGATCCTAAGAGATATTCATAATTCTCCTTGGAAAACTACAATTAATCTCAAATTCCGCTCTCTTCTCAATTTGAACCGCAAAACTGTTTTTAATTTAGAGTGTATTAGCCCGGCGGCCCTACCTCTAATCAAAAAGAAGCTACAGCAACTTGACTTCTCTAACACAGCTTCCCATGCAAGAGGGCCGTGTTCAGGCTTAGCCCTAGCTATTCCACCCCCTGAAGGGATCCCTCTATACTGCTTTACAATTCCTTCGGAGGCTAAACGAAGGGCCTTTACCTGTGCCTGTCTCAACTGTTTTCCTACAGCAGTTCTGTCGGGTCGTTACTCCAGAGTTCCCATCGCAAATAGAACATGCTCCTGCAATGACACGGCTCTGGAGACTATGGAACATGTAATGCTCTTCTGTCCCAACTGGACAGATGAAAGATCTTGGTTTCTAACTCCTCTCGTGAACAAGCTTCATCTCCCAATCCAGCCTTGGATAGTGTCCCTTCTTCTGCAGGATTCTGATTGTTGGATTACCGAGATGACAGCTAATTTCCTGCTTAGTGTGATGAAGAGGAAAGCGGCACCAACTCCTTCTTCAATACCACAGATGTAGTCGATACACCGCACAATCGAACCTGTTTTTTGTATTCTCTGTTACTCGATGTTTTAAATCCCCCGTTACCTTTGTTATCCCCATTCTCTCAAAGTATTCGCCCAGGACGACATACACTTTTATCTCCCCACCCCCATTTTATGTTGTTATTTCTATGTATATTATGCTATGGCCGCATGGCTAATGCAATAAAATCATTATATATACAGGCCACAGCTTTTGTTTTGTCTGATTGTGATACTTGTTTTATTATGCAAAATCTTAATAAATATTTTATTTTTAAAAAATTATACATTTTAGAGAAATTTTTGACTTTGGAATCCAACAACTCGGTTTCCAACTTAGATTTTTCTGAAGCAAAACCATTTTTCTTATCTAATTTGTACAATTCATTAATCTGGTGATAGTGTAACCAAATTATCTTATCTTTAACTTGATCAAATGGTTTTAATTTAAAACCTTCTTTGTTCTCCTATAATAAGTCTGAATATCTCAACCACTTGATATCCATATTTAACTTTTTCTGGGCCTTTGCCTCCATTGGCGAGAGCCATCTGGGTGTCTTCCTTTCTAGGAGATCTTTATATTTTATCCACACATTATACAGAGATTTCCTAATTACATGATTTTTAAAAGCATTATGGGCCTTTACTTTATCATGCCATCCAAACACATTATCGAATCCCTCCAAATCTAAAACATCAGTATCTTCTAGCTGTATCCATTCTTTAATCCAGCAAAGCGCAGCTGCTTCAAAATAGATTTTCAAATCTGGCAGGGAAAATCCCCCTCTTTCTTTAGAATCCGTAAATAGTTTATATTTAATTCTGGGTTTTTCCCCTGCCAGATAAATCTAGATAGAGCTTTCTGCCATTCTTTAAAACATTTGACATTATCTATGATTTGGATGGCTTGGAACAGAAATAACATATTTGGCAACACATTCATCTTAACCACTGAAACCCGGCCCATTAAAGACTCTCCTCCCTGCAAGAGAGGGGAGTGGTTGTGGCTGGGAGCCGGACTCCGCCTCAAGCAGGGGGGCGTTTGCCCCCTGCCTCCCACTCACCTGGCTGGCGCCCTCGCCCTCGGCCTCGGCCAGGCACCCAACCAGGTGCCTTCAAGGGAGCATGTACAGCAGCCTGAATTGCTGCGGCGCCAGCCTCCAGCCCTCACTTTTGTCTCCCGTCGCGAGTCAACAGGTCTAACCTCCTTGCTGTCTGCAGAAGCCAGGGAAGTATTTCGCAAGGCTTAGGGGGGGGGGCTGTTTATTGCTATTGGAGCTAATTCCTTGTGATTAGAGTACTGGGAGAGTTTGGATCTTTGCTTGGATGTAAATTGCTTCAGTTTACTTTTCGTTGAGCTAACTTCCCTAATCCCCCCCCCTTCTTTTATTACGTTACCCTCCGTTTGCCTTAGCCCACGTGGCTGCTACCGTTTATCCGCAGCTACTTTTAAGCCTCCCGCCAAACAGCTGATGGGAGCAATTTAAACAGATGTTTTGGCAGTAATTCTCCAGAGTTGCTGTAGACAGCGGGACATTTGTTGGGGCTCCCCAGGGGTTTTTTCCCCTGAGCTGCGGCCTGCAGCGAGTGCGGCTCACGTTGCTTGGGTTTGCCGTTGCTTTCTTGCGACGAAAAACCACTGTTAAATTACAGTTACAGATAGGTAGCCGTGTTGGTCTGCCATAGTCAAAACAAAACAAATTCCTTCCAGTAGCACCTTAAAGACCAACTAAGTCAGTTCTTGGTATGAGCTTTCGTGTGCATGCACACTTCTTCAGATACACGAAGAAGTATCTGAAGAAGTGTGCATGCACACGAAAGCTCATACCAAGAACTGACTTAGTTGGTCTTTAAGGTGCTACTGGAAGGAATTTGTTTTGTGTTAAATTACAGTTAAATTACAGTTCTTCAAACCCCCCCCCCATTCGCTCCTCCTGCGTCAGTGATTTAAAAAACAAAACAAAACGCTTGCTTCTCCCCCTCCCCGCCGTGGCTTTAACAAAGCAGTGAGAGCACGGGGAGTGTTGTGGGAGTGCGTGCTGGGCTGCCTACTGTCTATATTCTTGCCGTTCAGGTCGTCTAACCCCCACCCGTGAAATTTTATGAGTCTGTCTTAGTGGTTTTATACTCTCGGTACTGAAGCTGTATTCAGCTCTTGCCTCATCTGTGGCTGAGGATAAGTGCGATTCAGACTTTCCACCAGCCTCTCTTTTTTTCTTTTTAAATGGTATTTTGTTGAAGGGCTTCGCCTAGCCAGGCTGCTTCTGCTCCTTGGAGCTTCTTTAACTAAAATAAAAAATAAAAAAATCCCCCCCCTTGTGCTCTGAGTTTCAATCCCCCCCCCCTTGCTTTGAGTAAAAGGTTGGCATTTAATTCCTGTTTTCCATAGAAGCGCTGTTGTTGCTGCCGACCAGCAGGAAACTTAATTAGTTTAGTTACCACAGCTAACGAGTGATAGTTAAGGGCATTGTTCTTCAGCCTTCCCATTTGTAAAGAGGCAGCGTTCCCTGCAGCTGCATTCTCAGGGTTACCCTTTGTCTCTGGTGGCATAAGTGATAGGCAGAGCGTTTCAGTCTGCCTTTCAGTTATCTAGCTAAGGGGTATTGGGAAAGAAAGATGGAGCTTTGTCCTGTGTGTGTGCTGAACACTTCCCCGGCTCCTTACCACCCCCCTCTAGTTCGTTACTGAGAGCCACTGGGCTACTGCCTAGAACATATATCTAAGGCTGGTGGCACGTTTGAACAGACAGTGCTAGCGTGCGTGATTCCCCAAGTGTGTAGAGTGAGCGTGTTTCCTCTTCAACCCGCTCCCTCCTCTTACATTTTGAGTGCCAACTGGGGCACTAGTGTGCGTGATTCCCTATGCGTGTGTGGCTACTGTGTGGTACAATTCGTGCCCTTACGCACAGCTGAAGACTGCGCTCTTTATAAGTCCCTGCTTGCCATTATTTGTGCCTGTAGCTGCCTCTTTAAAAAGTCCCTGCCTTCCGTTTTTTCTGTTCTGCCGTTTCTTGGCTTGCAGCTGCTGCATTTTTGTTTCTGCTCCTCCCCCAATCGACTAATCAGCGTTAGTGTTCGGGAGAAAGCTTCAAGTCCCAACTAGTTTTTTGTTGTTATTGTTTCCAACTTGTTTCAATAATCCAGGGGCTTGCTTTGGGGGATAGAAGCATACAAGCAGATCTTTGTGAATCTCGCTAAAGCAGATAGCCCTAGAAGTTACGCTTGAGCCTTCTGCGGGCGGCAGACAATGTCCCATATTGTTTTAAATAAGAATGCCGCCCCTTTTTGAGTCGCGCTAAAGCATGAGCCTTTCCCTGCCGGTTTTGACTCAACATGTGGGCTGCGTTTAGTGAGTTATAACGGGCAGCCGGTCTAGTAGCTATCTCCTTGTTAGCCTGCCTTGTGCCTTATATTCAGCAGCTTTTTACCCGCTTTCTGCGCAATTCATAAGGATTCTCTTTTAAGTTTCCCCTTCGTGTAGTCCCTTACTTTTTACATTTCGCTTGCCATCTAACCCGCCCCCCTCCCCTCAGCCTGCAGAAGACTTTTATTTCCTTCTTTCAGTCTGACTCATTCTGCTGCCTGGCTTAAGAAATCCCTTCACAATTCTCCCGGCTTCCAGGCAGGATACATTGTCGCTTAAAGACAGGCAGTTCGTCGTACATTGTTAATTCAGGTACCTGGTGGATGGCCAATCTAGGATACATTGTCTTTGGCAGCATTTTCCTTCTGCTGGGCCTCCAGCATAACCTTTTGTTTTTCAAAGTGTTAGTTAAAGGGACAATTCCCAGAGAGCGATTTTCTTTGATTCCATTTGATTGCAGTGTGGGGGCTGCCTATTGTTCCATCCCTATATGCTTGTGAGTTATTTAGCTGTGTCTATCTGCCTGACCCTTTGCTTGGTGGCAAATAAATAAATTTATAGGCAAATACAAACCAAACAGTCAAGTGAAGAATAATTATTTCATATCATCATTAGTTATGGTAGACAATTGATAGCATCATCAATTAATTCTACTTACAGTGGTAATTAATTGAACAAATAATACTGGAATGGATCGTAATAAATAACAATAACAATAAATAATAGAATAATAATAACAACAAACAAACAAATAAATAAAAATGAATAGATAAATAATAGAATAAAAATACTACTAATAATAAATAAAATTAAGTGGATTAATTTTTTTTAAAAAAAATTATAATAATAAATAAATAAATAAATAATGATAAATATACATTAATAATAATAAAAGAGAATAAGTGGAATGACGTCACATACCAAGATTAAATTGATTAATTAATTAAACAAATCTATAGATAAATATATAAATAAACAAATAAAATAAAATAAAATTCATTAATAATAAATAATTTACATATATTTCGGAACCCTCAGTTGGTTAGAGCGTGGCGACAAGAACGCCAAGGTTGCAGGTTTGATCCCTGTATGGAACAATTACATATTCCTGCTTTGCAAGGGGTTGGACTAAATGACCCTCGGGGTCCCACACAATTCTAGAGAGCCTGGATAGCTCAACTGGTTAGAGCATGGTGCCGATAATGCCAAGGTTGCTGGTTTGATCCCTGTACGGGACCCCAGTATATTCTGCACTGAAACCCGGCCCATTAATGACAGTTTTAAGTTTGACCATATCTCTAGGTCTCTCTTAATTTCATTCCATAATTTTCTTTGTATAAATTCACATTTTTCCCAGACAGATTCACACCCAGATACTTAACTTTTTTCACAAAATCTAGGCCTGTCTTCTCTTGTAATAGTTTTATTTCATCATTATCCAGATTTTTCTCTAATACTTTGGGTTTTGCTCTTATTAACTTAAATCCCGCTATCTGTCTGAATTCCTGTATCAACTCCAGTGCTTTTACTGCACTGGAGTTTGGATCCTGTAATGTCTGTACTAAATCATCAGCAAAGGCTTTCAATTTATATTGTTTGGATCCTACTGTAATACCTTTAATTTGTTCATGTTTTCTAATCATACTTTGCAAGACCTCTAGGACCAAAATAAACAGCAGAGGGGAAAGTGGGCACCCTTGCCTGGTTCCCTTCTCAATTCTAATTTCCTCCGATACCACATTATTTACAATAATTTTAGCTTTTTATTCATGATAGATCACCTTAATGCCATTTAAAAAATCTTGGCCAACTCCCATACTTTCTAAGTTATGTAACATAAAACTCCAAGATACATTGTCAAAGGCTTTCTCTGCATCAATAAACATTAACATTGCTTTGCAGTTCTTTCTTGCTTCCAACTTTTCCAAAATATCAACAACATTCCTGATATTATCTTTTATGTGTCTTCCAGGCAGAAAACCTGCCTGGTCCTTATGTATATATTCAGACAGAACCTTCTTTAGCCGGTTAGCCAGTATATTCACAAAGATTTTGTAATCCACATTAAGTAGGGAGATTGGTCTGTAGTTCTTGACATTGGATCTATCTTGATCTTGTTTAGGAATCAGAGTAATGTAAGCTTCCTTCCAGGTTTCAGGTGCTTTGCCCCCTCCTAGAATCGAATTGCATACTTCTACCAAAGGTTGGATAAGCCAGTCTTTCAATGTCTTATAATATTTTGCTGATAGACCATCTGGCTGATAGACCATCTGGCTTTGCCAAGTTGCACTGAATTTATTGCAGATTCCATTTCCTGTCTTGTGATTAGTCCCTTTAGCAGGATCTTTTTATCCTCTGGAATCTTCTGCAAACCATTAATTTTAATGAATTGCTCGATCTTAACCTGGTCCTCTTTATCTTTTTTATACAGTTGTTTGTAGTACTTGTGAAAACATTTTCTTATGTCCACAGGATTCTCCACAGATTTTCCTTCTCTTACAATATTTGTGATGGTACTTTGCTTCTGCCTCTTTTTTAATTGCCAGACTAGAAGTTTCCCACATTTATTTGCAGATTCAAAATTCCTTTGTCTCATCCTTCTTAATTTCCATTCTATTTCTTGGTTTATAATCTGTGAGTATTGAATCTGAAGGGCTTTAATTTCCTTTTGTATCTGCAAATTCTCTGGGTTTCCTCTAAGCTTCTTTTCTTTATCTTTTAGTTTTTCCAGAATTTTGTCTTTTTTCTCATTCTGTGTCTTTTTCCTAATTGAATTTTGTTGAATGAGGAATCCTCTCATTACTGCATTGCTGGCATCCCAAATAACCCTTGTTGCCATTCCCTGGTTCTTGTTAAATTCAAAATAATCCTTTAGGGCTTTTTGGGCTTTATTTACAATTGAAGTACTCCTCAGCAAATCATCATTCATTCTGCATCTGAAGGAACCCTGTAAGAACATTTTCAGTTCGACAAAAACTGCATTGTGACAAGACCAAGTTTTAGGGCAAATTTCAGGTTTTAATACTTTAGGAACCAAGTCTCTGGATATCCATAGGTAGTCATATCGAGAGAAAGATTGGTTTGCATCTGAGAAAAAAGTAAAGTCTTTTCCAGTTGGATTTCTGACTCTCCATATGCCTGACAGATCAAATTTATCAATTATATATAAAAAAAGTCTTAGGTAATCTGCCGGTATTGAAAGTCTTTTGTCTCTGAGTCCTATCCATCAAAGTAGATGCAACTCCATTCAAGTCTCCCATTAAAATTAATTTGTAATCCAAATAGTCCAAAAGACTCGTTTCCTTTTCCTTCATTTGAAGAAAAGCAATTGAGTTGGCATTTTCATATTGTAATCTTTCCAAATCTGACACTCTAACTGTCTTTAGCTGTGCCAACCTTGTATCATGTGTAGTAATCTCAGTCTTAACATCTTTCAATTCAGTACTTAAAGCTTCAATTTTTTTGTCCAACTTTTCTATACTTGCTGTATTGCGATTTAAACCATCTCTGATATCATTCAATATTGTCATTACCGATTCCTCAAAGGGTGGATTTTTGGAGCCACGTCTTGTAGTTACTTTGTCTTTGTCTGCACACATAATGGCTCAGGAATTTCAAGGTCGGTCCCACAGATTCGTAGAGTGAGAGAGAAAAACAGATTCCCTCCACCAATCCCACAGGTGCCACTCCAGACAGCCAGCACCCCCCCCTGTTCTATAATTAAAAACAGGCTGAAAAAGTTTTCCAAGTCACTTTTTTAAAAATTACAGTCAGTCCTGAAGGAAGAAGACACTTTTAACCACTTTAAAATATGTCAAGACAGCCGCAGGATACAAAGTAACAAAGTCAGTGGGAACGGAGCTTAAATGTTTCCTCTTCCATTGTGACGTCACAATGGAGTCTAGCCTTCCCTCCCGGGAGGTCCACTGCAGAATGGAGGAGCCTCTTTGTTCAGTATCACAGTCCCGCAGGGTTTGCACACTTTAAAGTAATTCCCCCCTCTTCCCCTTGCAGAAGGGGGGCAGAAGTTTTGCCTGCAAAGTTTCAGAAGTCTTTTTCCGTTTAAGGCTTCGGTCTTTGCACACCGATTCCAAATTCTTTCAACAAAAGGGACCGACCTCCGTTTTTAAGTCCCTTTCTTTTCACTGATCCTTTTCAAATTAAAGCTTTGATCTTACTTACAGTTCTGAATTTTAAATCCTTTTAAAAGAAGGAATTGGCCACTCACGATCGCCAGTCTCGGAGCTTCGCGCAGTGAAGGAAGCAGTCGTTTCCGCTGTGCCACGTCTCCAACCCCGCTCGCTCTCAGGGCTCTTATGAGCTTATGAGCTCTTATGAGCAGGGGAGTTGCGAATAGGCATCCACCAGATCTCCAGGTCCTCAGAACGCCCAATTTGAGGTTTTTTGGGGGAACCACGACGCTCTCGTGGTCTCCCCCTGCTTCAAAGTGCTGGGGCTCTTTCAGTCGAAAGAGCTCCTGACTGCCATTACCGGGCGACCAACCGGAAGTCAGTAATTTTTACTGTTTTTGGTTTGTATTGTTTTACTGTTTTTTTTTCTTTTAAGGTTTTATTTTGTTCTTAAGGGGAGGGGTTAGGGCTGCCTGGGAGTGGGTCCCAGCCAACAAAATGGCTGGGGCAGGTTCCACGGGGGGGATGCACTGGGAGAACCAATCTCAGTGATCACGGGTAGGAGGAGGAGTTACGCTAAGACCAGACCATGTCATTACAGAGGAGGCAGGTTTAGTCGTTGTTTGAGGACTATCCCTGCCTCCAGGTCTGGTCCTGACAGGACGGATACTGGAATCAGCAAGGGATACCCACATGACCTGAAGGTGCTGCTGTGCAACGCCAGGTCAATGATGAATAAGACCACTGCCATCCATGACTTGATCATGGATGGAGGACTTGACCTGACATGTGTAACAGAGACTTGGTTGGATGTAGCAGATGGGCCTGTCCTTGCCGCTGCTTGTCCACCAGGTTTCTCTTACACACAGCAACCCAGGCCTTGTGGGCGGGGAGGGGGGATTGCAATGATTTTTTGCAAGTCATTAGTTTGCACCAGGAGTCCTATTGGGAAGATCCAGTTCTGAGTGCATGTTCTGGAAGTTGGGCAATAGGGGCAGTACAGGATTTCTTTTTGGTGTACCGACCTCCCCACTGCACCAAGGATTCCCTGGCCAAGCTGATTCAGGTCGTTGCGGATGTTCTCGTGGAGACACCTAGTTTG
Organism: Podarcis erhardii; assembly: GCF_964252035.2. NCBI lineage: Eukaryota > Metazoa > Chordata > Lepidosauria > Squamata > Lacertidae > Podarcis > Podarcis erhardii. The sequence continues at coordinate 19,639,334 of NC_138506.1, read as the reverse complement.
GTTGTCCTAGGGGATTTTAACATTCATGCCGACACGGCCTTACAAGGGGCCGCTCGGGACTTCGTGGAAAGCATGGCCTCCATGGGGTTGTCCCTGAATAAGTCTGGCCCAACCCACAGCCGCGGACATGCCTTGGACCTGGTTTTCACCTCTATGGATGTTGGTGATCTGACACTAAGTAAAAGTGAAACGAAGGAAGTGCCATGGTCAGATCACTTCCTGGTGCAACTGGACTTCTCCGCGACCCTTCCCCTCTGCAGGGAGGTGGGATCCATTCGGATGGTCTGCCCCCGCCACGTAATGGATCCAAATGGTTTCCAGAGAGTGGTAGGGGATGCTTTATCCCATGTTGATGGCCTTTCAGCTGATTCCCTGGTGGTCCGCTGGAATGTGGAGTTAACCAGGGCTATTGACTGTTTGGCTCCGAAGCGCCCTCTCCGAGTGCATGGAGCCCGGACAGCCCTGTGGTTTTCCACAGATCTGAGGGCAATGAAACAATTGCTGAGACGGCTAGAGTGCCGGTGGTGCATAACTCATTCTGAAGCTGACCGGACACGGGTTAGAGCTCAATGTTGAGCCTACCAAGTGGCGGTAGCGATGGTGAAGAAAACTTTCTTCACCGCCTCTATTGCATCTGCAGAAAACAGCAGCAGGAGACTTTTTCAGGTGGTTCGCAATTTAGCGGAACCACCTGCTACATCGGGGCCCAGTACGGGCCCCATGATCTCCTGCAATGATTTTGCAAAGTTTTTTTGCAGATAAAGTTGCTCAGATTCGGGAAGAGGTAGACTCCACCGTGGGAGCAGTGCAGGGGCGGGAGAGTGCCAGAGTCCTGTCTAGTCAAGTTGTGTGGGATCAATTCCAATCTGTTACCCCTGAGGATGTGGACAGGCTGCTTGGACGAGTGAAACCAACCACCTGTCTCCTTGATTATTGCCCATCCTGGCTGATAAAAGCTAGCTGGGAAGGACTGGGAGATGGGCTTCGCGGGTTGGGGAATGCTTCTCTCTGTGAGGGAGCCTTCCCAGACCCACTGAAAGAGGCGGTTATCAAACCACTTCTTAAAAAATCATCTTCAGATGCTGCCAGCATGGCCAACTATTGCCCAATCTCAAATCTTCCATTCTTGGACAAGGTGATTGAGCGAGTGGTTTCTGAACACCTCCAGGCATGCCTGGAAGAAGCGGACCATTTGGATCCCTTCCAGTTGGGATTCAGGCCTCATCATAGGACTGAAACTGCCTTGGTCGCACTAGTCGATGATCTCCAGTGGGCTAGGGACAAAGGTGAGAGCTGTTTCCTAGTTCTGCTGGATCTCTCAGCGGCTTTTGACACCATCGACCATAACATCCTTCTGGACCACCTAGAGGGGCTGGGAGCTGGGGGCACTGTTATACAGTGGTTCCTCTCCTTCCTCCTGGGCCGTGTTCAGAAAGTGGTGGTGGGGGATGAGTGTTCAGACCCCTGGGCTCTCACTTGTGGGGTGCCTCAGGGTTCTGTCCTCTCCCCCATGCTTTTTAATATCTATTTGAAGCCGCTGGGAGAGATCATCAGGGGGTTTCTGCTGGGTGTTCATCAGTATGTGGATGATACCCAGCTCTACCTCTCTTTCAAATCGGAACCAGTGAAGGCGGTGAAGGTCCTGTGTGAGTGTCTGGAGGTGGTTGGAGGATGGATGGCGGCTAACAGATTGAGGTTGAATCCTGACAAGACAGAAGTACTGTTTTTGGGGGACAGGAGGCGGGCAGGTGTGGAGGATTCCCTGGTCCTGAATGGGGTAACTGTGCCCCTGAAGGACCAGGTGTGCAGCCTGGGAGTCATTCTGGACTCACAGCTGTCCATGGAGGTGCAGGTCAATTCTGTGTCCAGGGCAGCTGTTTATCAGCTCCATCTGGTACGTAGGCTGAGACCCTACCTGCCCGCGGACTGTATCGCCAGAGTGGTGCATGATCTAGTTATCTCTCGCTTGGACTACTGCAATGCGCTCTATGTGGGGCTACCTTTGAAGGTGACCCGGAAACTACAACTAATCCAGAATGCGGCAGCTAGAGTGGCGACTGGCAGCAGCCGCCGAGACCATATATCAGCGGTCTTGAAAGACCTACACTGGCTCCCAGTACATTTCCAAGCACAATTCAAAGTGTTGATGCTGACCTTTAAAGCCCTAAACGGCCTCGGTCCAGTATACCTGAAGGAGCGTCTCCACCTCCATCATTCTGCCCGGACACTGAGGTCCAGTGCCGAGGGCCTTCTTGCGGTTCCCTCGCTGCGAGAAGCCAAGTTACAGGGAACCAGGCAGAGGGCCTTCTCGGTAGTGGCACCCGCCCTGTGGAACGCCCTCCCATCAGATGTCAAAGAGGAAAGAAACTACCAAACTTTTAGAAGACACCTGAAAGCAGCCCTGTTTAGGGAAGCTTTTAATGTTTAATAGTTTATTTTATTTTAGTGTTTTGTTGGAAGCCGTCCAGAGTGGCTGGGGAAACCCAGCCAGATGTGTGAGGTATAAATACATTATTATTATTATTATTATTATTATTATTATTATTATTATTATTACTACAGTATTTCTGTATTTCTCTGTAGAAATGCTATTAGGCCTGTTCTTCCAAGAATTTTGATGTAATAGACATATTTAACTGATGGCAGTACTTGCTGAAGCTGTGTTTGGGTTGCTATATGTCCTCTTTTTTCAGGACATGTCCTCTTTTTCATGGGTAGAGTTGTCATAGTGATCCATAGTTAAACGTAGAAGTCAGCAAATGTGTCCTTTTTTGCTCTTCAAAATATGGCAACCCTAACATTATTGTAATTGGTAAAATGTGGTACTGAACTGTAAAATATATTAATGTTGACAATATACACAGTTCATTTTTTGGTTTGTAATCTTGAAGGGGGAAAAATGGTGACTAGACATTCCATTGTTACACCTGTAACCTAGGTTTAAGGAGCCATTTGGCGAATAGCTGACATATCTGAGTTTCTAACACTGCCAAGTCTTTCTTTCACCTTCGTGATAATTACCTGTGAAAACAATGATTCATCCTGCCAGTTGTTGAGAAAATAAACTTGAGGGAAGGTGGGCCAAATGCTCTTTGTCCTTTTTTTATTCTCCATTAAAAGGAGACATTTTTTGAATAAGATATCAAGCTCTCTGGCCAGGATTTTATTAGATGGAAAGCCATTGTTGGGTATTATGCCTTCTGACAGGTAGGCATTTGGCAAATAGTTTACATATTTGAGTTTCTAACATTGCCTGGGCCCTTAAATTATCGTTTACCCAACCCCTTTAATACACTTTTCCTGCTTCTGTCTTACATTCTAGGCAGAAATTTAACAGGTTACTTTTTTTCCATATGGAAACAGAATTATGGGAAAAGATTCACCATGACTGTACTTCATTGTGTTGTGCCACACACCCAATGGCAGCCGTTTTGTGACTACCACCTGTTAGCATATAGTTCCGTTCCACCTTAAAAGGGTACAGGCATGACTGTTGTGTGTCACATGCTTGTTTACTTCCAGCTCTTGCTGGGAACTTCTGTTTGTATATAGGTTTTGTGTTACTGCTTTTTTTTGCTGGTGACAAAGGGAAGCAGAATTTTTTTCCTTTGTTCCTGCTGCTGAATAAAATGCTGTAATATAGTGCTTACACATGGCTCTGTCCGCCTCTTCTGCTGTGAGAAGATTTATTCACTCTGCTGATAGAGCATGCATGGGTCTCTAAATGTATCTGAGGCTCATGTTGCTGATTGACGCTGTTCCAAGGGAGACCGGTGATCGTTCCGGCTGCTGGCCGGTGGCTGGAGCCAGCTGAGGCCCTGCCTGATGCCCCCGTCTCCCTGGCAGTATTCCAACACCACCCCCAGCACATTTTCAAAATTCAAAACGTGCCTCATGGTCTTAAAAAAGTTGGCAACCACTGGCTTAGTTTTCTCATGCACACTTGCATATATATATGTTGTTAAATATAATGTATTAATAAATCATGGCCCCAGGATATGGCAAGAAGACACAGGAGGCCACCACCTTGCTAAACCTAAGCAGGTCTGGGCTTGGTCAGTGCCTGGAAAGAAGCCCTCTTGGGTGGCATACGAAAGATGAAGAAGTTAAGTCGGTAATGATACAATGGGCCAGGGATTTTGGTCATAATATACAATTTGAAGATTGGGAAAAATTATGAAAAGATAACTTAAAATTCACTGCATGTACGGCGTTAAAGGAAAATGTGATGAAAATGTTCTATAGATGGTATATAACACCAGTAAAATTGGCAAAAATGTTTAAGACGTCTAATAAGTGTTGGAAATGTAAAGAAAAAGAGGGAACGTTTTAGGGATTACAGGAAAAGAGATAAGAAGAAAAGACTGTAAACTCTTTCAATATGCTGCTACAGCTGCAAGGATTCTACTGGCCCAGAAATGGAAACAAGAGGAAATACCAACGATAGAAGATTGGAGATTGAAACTGACGGACTATGCAGAATTGGACAAGCTAACTGGGAAAATCAGATATCTTAAAGACCAAAAATTCATCGAAGACTGGGGAAAATTTGTAGAATATCTGAAAAATATATGTGATGTGCAAACAACGTTAGTGGGATTTAAAGAAGCATTGTGAAATTTAAGAGGTATTGTCAAAACAATAGATGAGGGAGGGAAGACTAAAGACAATACTAAAGGGGAAGGAATGGACTTCCGGGTTAGCGCGATCTGGAAATGGCGGATTCCCTCCGAGCTGCGGAGGGAATCGGCTCCACCGAGGACGGGTCTTGCCGCGCCGGCGACGCGGGGACCCTTGGAAACCGCAGGCGCTGAAGCCTGCGGACGGGAAGACTCGGTGGGCGCCTTAAGCACCCCCCCGACCCTCGAAAAAGGGTACGGAGGGTGGTGTGGCGCTGAGAGTCGATCGACACCTCGGTGGAGCGGAGCCGCGAGCCACGACCGGAGAGCGCTAACTTTCTCCATGGAAATTTGGATTGAAAGAATTAACCCGTGAGTAAATGGAATTTGGCTTTAAGAAATTTTTCCTTCGAATTGGAGACGACCGGAGGGTGTGCTAAAAGGGAGTCCGCACCCCCCCCCCTAATTACAGACAAATTTTAAGCAAAGTTCAGAGAACTAAGGCGGAAAAGATACACTTATACATTATAAAAGAAACTTCTTCCACGATTTAACAAAGGAAGTGTTGTGCTGGAGAGTGAGGAGAATTTTTTTGTGAAATCCCCCCCCCCCCGGGACCAGGGAGAGTCCCGTGTTTGAGTCTGGTGCAGAAGAATAAGTTGTCAAAAGAACTGTTAAATGGACAGATTGAAAACTTGTTAACTGATATCCCTCTGAACTAAAAGCTAAATTGAAACAAAGTGGTTGGAGATTTGATAGAAAGAAATAAAAAAGATTTGGACTGTTGGAAAAAGTTTACAAAGTAACCAGAATCCCTCTAGGGGGATTCCAAAGCTACTACAATGGCGGCAGAAGGAAAACTACAGGCAGAGATAAACAGGATGTTTTATCTTGTGGGAATATTGCAAGAGCAGAGTCTGAGTATGAACAAACAATTAATGACCTTGACTTCAGGAACAAGCAACTCTGCTGAATGCATGAAGGATTTGACAGGAAAGGAATCTGCAGCCGAAACAGAAAAGACATTCCAAGAATCGGAGGAAAGAGAGCAAGGAGAGGAGAAAGAACAATTGAAAAATACCAACAAAAAGTCCATAATGGTGGAACGCAAGGGAAAAGACTATTGGATTATCTGGATTACAACACTGCAAAAGATGTTAAGGATGAAGGAGGGGGCCCCTGAAGTATCTGGAACACAGGAACTCGAAGGATACAAGAAATACGATTGGGGCCTTCCTTTTGATCATGAAAGACTGGTTGACTTTTGGCAGCAGTTGCTATCAAGTATCCATGTGGGAAGAAAAATTGGAGTGATGGAGAATGGATTGTTTCGAGATTTGATGACCGATATAAGAGACTTCCAACAGAATCGACGGAGAGGAACTGAAAGGGACTTAAAGGCCTCGGACGTGAGGAATCCGGGCTAAAAACTACGGCTGATTTTTATTTGAAAAGGGACCAGAACCTGGGAAGGGGGGAGGGGGAAGCAGAAGGGTAAGAACGACGATAAATTTTGGGTTGGGTGAAAAGGGTCTACATTTAAAAACGGGAAATCGGGGGAAGGGAATCTATGCCGACCTTAGGAAAAAATTTAAATGTTTATAAGAGCTGGGGATAAGAGAAATGGGGCTAATCACGAAGAGATATATTTAAAAATATCAACTATAGGTTAAGAAGAAGAAACTAAAATTTGCTGAACGAATCATGGGAATAGGGATGTATGAAGAGGGGGTGGGGGGGAGTCCGGGGAATAAGGTTAAGAAAACAAGGCGTTGAGATGATATCTGTTTTGTTTTTGTTGTAACTTGTGTGTTTGTCTTTAAAAAATGTGAAAACCCAATAAAAATTATTATAAAAAAATAAAAATAAAGGGGAAGGAATGCATAACTAAGAGGTACAGATGGATGATTGTCAGAGAAGTTGAAGGAAGTTCGAAAAGAGAGAATTTGTTTGTTAAAAATTGGATAAAATTGTTTATTTGTGTTGTAAAACAATAAAAAATTATTATAAAAAAAGGAAAGAAGCCCTCTTGGGAACCACATAGGTTCAATGACAGACCAAAAAAAGGGATATAAATGTAGCAAAGTAAATTTAGACAGTGAAGTGTGACAGAAAACTTCCAATTTCTCGGGTTCATTAGTAACAATAAATGGAAATGAATTGCAAATGAATATAAAGCAAGCTTGCCATGAGGTTTTTAAACTCTGAGAAACTGTGCTTTAGGTTGGCTCAGAAACTACTAGTGCAAAATCGAGTGGTGCAACTGCTTACTGGGGCAGTACAGCACCACCATGTTACGTTGCTGCTGGAAGAACTGCACCGGCTGCTAATTAGTTACTGAGTTAAGTTCAAGGTGCTGGTACTGTGGAGTATGGTGGTTAAAGGGTTAAACTCCAGTGGTGTCCTGTATCTGGGAGGAGCTTCTACGGAAGCTGCGTCAGGGTTCTTTGTCTGTGAGTTACTTTTGGTTTTAAGCTGAGAGACGGTGAGACACAGAGCGTGTGCTTCGGCACGGAGAATGTCTCCAAGTTCGGACGGATTTATGGATTGATTTATTGCTTGTAAATAAACGCTATTAAGAGAGAAGAACAGCTTGTGGACTCGTCCTCACTCTTTCTCACACGGAGGCACCGTTGCAACTCTGCTAACTGCTTTAGGTAGCTCCTGATTGAAGCCTGCGCTGGGAAATACAGCAGAAGTTTTGCTCAGAGGGAGTGTACAGGACAAGCAGTAATGCATAGGTACTGGTGTGCAAAGTCCTATGCTGCTTAGGACAATAAAATATAAAAGACTGTCTCACCTCTTATACACACAACTGATCATTGTGCTCTGCAGGAAAGGGCTGCCTGCAGGTCGCATTTTATCAGGAAGTCCACTTTGTCTCTACAGTGTTTGAAACTGAGATAGAAAAGCTAGGAGACAAATCTCTCCTGGAACCTGGGTTACAGGTGCAAAAACAGAATGGCTTGTCACCATTCCCACCCCCCACCCCATGCAGCAGCACTTTCTATTTATTTTTTTTCAAAATGCATGAACTAATTCACAATTCATATCAGTGACACATTGTTAATATCACATTTTTAATTGTTGTTGTTGTTTAGTCATTTAGTCGTGTCCGACTCTTCGTGACCCCATGGACCAGAGCACGCCAGGCACTTCTGTCTTCCACTGCTTCCCGCAGTTTGGTCAAACTCATGTTTGTAGCTTCGAGAACACTATCCAACCATCTCGTCCTCTGTCGTCCCCTTCTCCTTGTGCCCTCCATCTTTCCCAACATCAAGGTCTTTTCCAGGGAGTCTTCTCTTCTTATGAGGTGGCCAAAGTATTGGAGCCTCAGCTTCACGATCTGTCCTTCCAGTGAGCACTCAGGGCTGATTTCCTTCAGAATAGCTAGGTTTGATCTTCTTGCAGTCCATGGGACTCTCAAGAGTCTCCTCCAGCACCATAATTTAAAAGCATCCATTCTTCGGCGATCAGCCTTCTTTATGGTCCAGCTCTCACTTCCATACATCACTACTGGGAAAACCATAGCTTTTACTATACGGACCTTTGTTGGCAAGGTGATGTCTCTGCTTTTTAAGATGCTGTCTAGGTTTGTCATTGCTTTTCTCCCAAGAAGCAGGCGTCTTTTAATTTCGCAACTGCTGTCACCATCTGCAGTGATCATGGAGCCCAAGAAAGTGAAATCTCTCACTGCCTCCAATTCTTCCCCTTCTATTTGCGAGGAGGTGATGGAACCAGTGGCCACGATCTTCGTTTTTTTGATGTTGAGTTTCAGACCATATTTTGCGCTCTCCTTTTTCACCCTCAATAAAAGGTTCTTTAATTCCTCCTCACTTTCTGCCATCAAGGTTGTGTCATCTGCATATCTGAGGTTGTTGATATTTCTTCCAGCAATCTTAATTACGGCTAGGGATTCATCCAGCCCAGCCTTTTGCATGATGAATTCTGCATATAAGTTAAATAAGCAGGGAGACAATATACAGCCTTGTCGTACTCCTTTCCCAATTTTGAACCAATCAGTTGTTCCATATCCAGTTCTAACTGTAGCTTCTTGTCCCACATAAAGATTTCTCAGGAGACAGATGAGGTGATCAGGCACTCCCATTTCTTTAAGAACTTGCCATAGTTTGCTGTGGTCAACACAGTCAAAGGCTTTTGCATAGTCAATGAAGCAGAAGTAGATGTCTTTCTGGAACTCTTTAGCTTTCTCCATAATCCAGAGCATGTTTGCAATTTGGTCTCTGGTTCCTCTGCCTCTTCTAAATGCAGCTTGCACTTCTGGGAGTTCTCGGTCCACATACTGCTTGAGCCTTCCTTGTAGAATTTTAAGCATAACCTTGCTAGCGTGTGAAATGAGTGCAATTGTACGGTAGTTGGAGCATTCTTTGGCACTGCCCTTCTTTGGGATTAGGATGTAGACTGATCTTCTCCAATCCTCTGGCCACTGCTGAGTTTTCCAAACTTGCTGGCATATTCAGTGTAGCACCTTAACAGCATCATCTTTTAAAATTTTAAATAGTTCAGCTGGAATACCATCACTTCCACTGGCCTTGTTATTTGCAGTGCTTTCTAAGGCCCATTTGACTTCACTCTCCAGGATGTATGGCTCAAGGTCAGCAACCACACTACCTGGCGTGTACGAGCATCCATATCTTTCTGATATAATTCCTCTGTGTATTCTTGCCACCTCTTCTTGATGTCTTCTGCTTCTGTTAGGTCCTTACCACTTTTGTTCTTTATTATGGTAATCTTTGTATGAAATGTTCCTTTCATATCTCCAATTTTCTTGAACAAACCTCTGCTTCTTCCCATTCTGTTGTTTTCCTCTATTTCTTTGCATTGCTCGTTTAAGAAGGCCTTCTTGTCTCTCCTTGCTATTTTTTGGAAATCTGCAATCAATTTCCTGTATCTTTCACTATCTCCCTCGCATTTTGCTTGCCTCCTCTCCCCCGCTATTTGTAAGGCCTCGTTGGACAGCCACTTTGCTTTCTTGCATTTCCTTTTCATTGGGATGGTTTTCGTTGCTGCCTTCTGTATAATGTTGCGAGCCTCCATCCATAGTTCTTCAGGCACTCTGTCCAGCAAATCTAAATCCTTAAACCTGTTCCTCACTTCCACTGTGTATTCATAAGGGATTTGATTTAGATTGTATCTTACTGGCCCAGTGGTTTTTCCTACTTTCTTCAGTTTAAGCTTGAATTTTGCTATAAGAAGCTGATGATCTGAGCCACAGTCAGCTCCAGGTCTTGTTTTTGCTGACTGTATAGAGCTTCTCCATCTTTGGCTGCAGAGTATATAATCAATCTGATTTCGATGCTGCTCATCTGGTGATGTCCATGTGTAGAGTCGTCTCTTGTGTTGTTGGAAAAGCGTGTTTGTGATGACCAGCTTGTTCTCTTGACAGAACTCTATTAGCCTTTGCCTTTTTAATAGCAACTCTTTATTAGACACCACAAACATAAATGGGGGTCAGCCCCTGCAATAGCAGCCAAAACCATAAGTCATTTGAATAATTAATATTTACAAATGCCGGTGTGTGTAATGTGTTATGTAAAGACTCTCCTCCCTGAAAGAGAGGGGAGTGGTTGTGGGCGGGAGCCCGAACACCGCTCCTAGCAGGGGGCGTCGCCCCCTGCCTCCAGCTCACCTGGCTGGCACTCACGCCCCCCCCCAGTGGCTGTCCAACCAGGTGCCATGGGGGGGGGCGTGTCCAGCAGCCTTTATGCTGCAGTGCCAGCCTCTCTCCCTGGCCTCATTTCTCTTCGTCGCCCTGTGCTCTGCGGCGGAATCAGCTCACACCTCAGGCTGCATGGGTGCCACATGGACGGGATAATAACCCCAAACCTACGTCACACTACCTAAATGCCTTTAGATCGTTCATTGATGATTTTGAGCAGCATTTTTTCGAGCAATCCCTAACCCCATGCCCTCCACTGCTACCCCTGATATGATACTAGATTCCCAGGTGGTTCCGGAGAGCCTGCCTTTCACCCAGGTTGATGACCTCCCAGGCACCTTTGCCGCCCTCTTCAACGATTCTCAGTTCTCAGGCACAGGCCCAAGCTCTCTAGCAGTAACTGCGGCAGTGCAAACTGGGCCTCTGGCCCTCAGAATCTGCATTGGGTGTATTGACAGAATCTGTCAATAACCCTGTTGCGTCCAGTTCTTCTGGTTCTTTGCAGAATATGCAGCCCAGCAGCTGGAGGGGGAGCTTCAGACAGCTGAGGGGGGACAAACCATCAGGTAAAAGACGCACCAAGAAGAAGCACGTCTGTAAGAAGAGCAAGTAAAAAAGGGGCGACATGGATGAAGAGTCAGAACAGCCTGTGCGCTTTCTGGGGTGGCCGCCACCATTAGCTATGATAAAAGTCCGAAGGAAGGCTTCCAGGATCCCTCTAGCATGCTGGGATCAAATTGAAAATAGCACCTGGTCTGTGGCGGTCGTCCCGTATGTTGAGAAGAAGCCATTAGATTCTTATCGCACGGGTAAGCTGGACCTGAGAAGGGAGCCAAAGCGCAAGGTATGTTGGGAATTCAATAAGGGGTCATGCCAAAGGCAGTCTTGTAAGTATCTGCACGAGTGCGAGAGGTATGCAGGGGTACTCCCAGCCGTAGCATGTTACAAAGGGAAGCAGCCCTTTCGGGAAGGCGGGGTTCCAGTGCCAGAGAAGCCCCCGCAGCAGGGAACAGACGATAGGAACCCTCCGGGTCTAGCGTTTCCCTGATCCAGCTCCCTCCTCTCCGCATTCTTCGATCGAATTCTTCAATCGAGCACTAAGACTTATCCGGAATGTTGGTTACGAGGCACTCTTGGCAAAATGTGACATAGAGTCAGCCTTCTGTCTATTGCCAGTTCATCCCAATGACTCTCATTTGCTGGGATTCAAATTTCAAGGGAAATATTACATTGTCAAGGCTATGCCGATGGGTTGTTCTGCAGCCGGCTCGGCCTTTGAGACATTTAGCACTTTTGGGACTGGGCCTTGCGCTACAGAACCAATTCACCTGGGGTGACACGTTACCTCGGTGACTTTCTACTCATTGGGAAGCCCAATACTGCGAATGTGCCTCCCTTCTGGTGGCCTTTTCGGCTTTGGCCCAGGAGCTGGGAGTTCCCTTCACAGCAGATAAGGCGGACCCTCAACGCACCTTACTTGCCTGGGTATAGAGCTTGACACAGCAGCTCAACCCGCCCGCCTGCCAGTGGGGAAAATAGTTGCCCTTAAGGAAACAATTCGTCAAACCCTTCCCAAAATAATAATAATAATAATAATAATAATAATAATAATAATAATAATAAAGTCGCTCTTAGACAGGTCCAGTCCTGGCTGGATTATTTCAACATCGCATGTAGAGTAGTTTCACCAGGCCGCCCATTTCGCTCCTGCTTAGCCAGGTGTCAGCGGGCCTCAAGCATCCGCACCATAGAGTAAGACTTCCCAAGTCGGTCAAGGCCGATTTTGATGATGGGGATCAGATTTCTGGAACACTACAACGGAGTCTCCCTATGGCTGGAAATCCTTAATTTGGCCTATGATTTCCAGGTCCACTCCAATGCGCCTTCTGTGCCCGCCTAGCCAGGCCGTCAGTTGGTCTTAGACACCCGCACCACAGGGTCCGCCTCCCCAGGTTGGTCGAGGCAGATCCGGAGGCGTGGATGACTTTTCTGGAGAACTACAATGGGGTATCTCTATGGCAGGATGCCTTGAATCTGTCATCAGACTTCCAGGTCCAATCGGACGCGGCTGGGTCCTTAGGCTTTGGCTTGTACTTCAAGGGGCGCTGGTGTGCACAACAATGGCCGACGGCATGACAAGGTCAGGCCATCACGCGGGAGCTCACCTTTCTTGAGTTCTTTCCAATAGTGGTGGCCGTTCACATCTGGACGGAAGATTTTCGAGATCACCTGCGTGTGCTTCAGGACCGACAACCTGGCGGTCGTGAACATTCTAGCCAGGCAGTCATCTCGGTCTGAGAGGGTCTCCTCCCTTCTGCGGGCGTTCGTCCTCCGATACCTCGCTTCCGGTCGCTTGCACCTGGAGCACAGCTGTTGCCCGAACCCTTTCCGGTGCACCTGTGGAACGTTGGAGATGCAAAATGATACAGGGAGTGGCACCCTCCACTCTCAGGTCCTACAAGAAGGCCTGGTGTGATTTCCTTGGTTTCAGGTCTGGGTTATCTGGGCTCTCACATGACGTACCTTCTACCACTGACGATGTCTTGCAGTACCTTTCCCATCTCGATGATCTGGGACGCGCTCCTAAAACCTTAAAGATTCACGTAGCCGCCATCAGCTTCTTTTCAAAAGCTACATTTGCTCATGACCCGGGTAGCGACTTCTTGATCCTAGAGCCATTGAGGGTTGGGGCAGGTCACAACCTCACAGGGCCGAGGGCCGTAAGCCAATTTCTTACGGGTTGTTATCACAGATACGCATAAAACTCAGGTCAATTTGCTGGTCCAGGTTCGAAGCACGTCTCTTTCCGCAGCATACGCTATCGCCTTTTGGCGCGCTTAGAGTTGGTGAGGTGGTGTTTGAAGTTAGTGCACAAGGTTCAACACGCGGCCTCCTGTGCGAGGACGTGCAGTTGTCCGATACTAACGTCACAGTGCGTATATGTCAGTCCAAGACTGATCAGGCTAGTAAGGGTGTCCTAGTTAAGCTCACGGCGTCGGCACAGCTGGGCCCATGCCCGGTAAAGGACACTAGGTGGTACCTCTACCTCATATGCGACCTGCAGCTTTACCCTACTTATCTGCCTTTTCTTTTCTGTCTTTTACCCCCAGCTATGCTCAGGAGAAGCGTGTGGATTTGCGGCCACAGTATAGTTCATTGGGCCCGCGTACGAGCGGTGAGCTGCGGCCTTGCACACAATCTTGGCCTTCCACATGGTGTTCGAGTTTCCTGGTTTCCGAGAAGAGGCATGCGTTGGGAGGAGCTTATGCCATTGCTGTGGGAGAAAGTAGCCAAGTTCGGCCCTCCCGACATCCTTGTGATTCATTTGGGGGAGAATGATCTCACTAACAGAAGGAGTGTGGACTTGTTGTGGAGCATAAAAAGAGACTTGAATGCATTTGCAGCCGTGTGTCCCAGAACAACGGTGTTCTGGTCCTCCTTCTTGAAAAGAACTGTTCGGCGCGGTGCGCAAAGCTGTATGGCCATTGAAAGAACCAGGAAACTCGTAAATCGGGCGGTAGCCCGTTGGGTGCGCTTTATGTATGGCCGAGTCATTTATCATGACCGTATCCGGATCGGCGACCAAGCTTTGTACCGGAATGACGGTGTTCACCTATCGGATCTGGGGAACGACATTTGGTTAGCTAGTGTCAGCAGAAGTGTCTGGGATTGGTTGCAGCTTTGAAGGTATTGGCGGCGAGCCTTTAGCTCGGGTGGCGGTTAGGCATTGGAATAATGTGTTGTGGTGTGTCGAAGTGCTAGGTGTGGCCATCGCCTATGCCTTCAATTTCTAGGGGTATTCTGTTAAAGGAATCTGGCGGTCGTGTATTCCGTCCGAAGCCTGCTTGGCGGGAGGCCATGGCACGACCCTCGGTGACATCAGGGGTGAGCCTATAGTTGGATTAGCATCAACAGGTGATGAACCCCTGGTGAATAAACCCACTTGTTTCGCGATCCAATGCCTAAGCCAATACCTTTTCATTGCTGTAATCAATAAAGTTGTGGCCTTTTCTAGCCCATTAACTTTATATCACGTGTCCCTGTGTCTTCATTTCACTTCGCGGGGTTCGGGTCCTCGAACCACAAAGTACTGTGTTAGATTTGAACTAACATGTTTGGGGTGGGAAGGAGAGGCAAAGCAGCACATGGAAGGCAGCAGCCAGTGATCTAGCAGCAATCTCATAGAATCTTATGTTATAAGAATTTTAAGGTCATATATATATATATATATATATATATATATATATATATATATGTTGATCTGGTTATCAGATCAAGTTCCCAACACCTTAAGTACCCACCACCTAAAGAACAATAAAACTATCACTGCATATCCTTGCCAAGGATGGGCTGTGGGAACACCTGGCCTCAGGAAACCCATCAATGGATGTTCATTGTTCCCCTCGAGGGAGGGTTGCTGTGTACTTGACTGTATATCCCAAGGATTATGGAGGAGGGTGGTATTTAAGTTGAGTACGTGACCTCTCCCTTAGAGGATTATGGCGGAAGACGATGTCCAAGTCCGCCTTTCTTTTTGAAGCAAAATGCCATTGAAATGGGGGAGAGATGCCCTCGCATGAAGTCTTGGGTTTGCAGTTTTGGGAGAGTGAAGACTGTCTGCGGTGCTGGGGAGTGAGCAGGCTGGCAAGGCCCCCTGGATTTGGAGGTCCTAGGCTTCAGCCTACTTAGCCTATACATAAATCCTGCCCTGGTTAGAGGTAGTCTAGTCTCACTGTTAGCCAGGAAGGCCAACAGCTGAACCAGCCTAGTATGTCAGGCCAGACGAACGGTGTTGTGTCACAGTACCTACTGTGGGTTATTTATTGTGTTTCCCAGGAAAGTCGGATTTAAAGTCCCGACTGCAGTATAAAAGTAAGGCTAGCACTAAAAATCAAAATCTTAAGATCCAAATCCAAAGAGATGAACTCTATGGCTATATGGAAGGCAATGTGTCTGCAAGCATTGGAGTTAGTATCTAGAGATTTTCACCATTTGACAGAATTTAAAAACAAAACTTCAAATATGCTAAAATCCAACAAAAATCTATGCACATACAAATTCATAATCAGGATAAATACCTGTAAGCCCTAACCATTTTTCCTGTAGCATAAGGGGGCAGAAAGTCTGCTGATGGTAAAAGGCTAAAATGATGGGGGCGGGAATTGAAATTGAAATCTTATGGGCCTTGGCCATTTTCCTGTACATAAGTGGGGGGGGTGGGGAGAGAATTTAGTCTGCTCGTGGCTGAAATGACTAAGAATATATTTGAAATTTATGAATTCTGACTCTCTGGCCATTTAACTCATACATAAGAGAGTGGTTGATTGTTCCCCTAATGACACAAAATAATAACTTATATTTTTTAATAGAGGTCTGTACCCCAATCTCCTGTACATAAAGGTCTGTTTAATACAAGAAACATGATCCATTAACGCTGAGGCTTTAGTAAAGATTTAGTTTGACCAAATTTGTATTACTGGCTTTGGTGAAAACCTTGCTGGGTTTCTGGTTTTTTTTTTCTGTGTGTGTTTTTTTAAAAAAAATCTAACCCTATTTTTAAATCTACTCCTTAACCCTTCCCTTCCATTTTTCAAATGGTAATTTAGCCAAGAGGTGCAACACTTTAAATGGTATAATATTTAAGGCCATACTACCCTGAACACACCCAATCTCGTCTGATCTTCAAAGCTAAGCAGGTCTGGCCTGATTAGTACTTGGATGGGAGACCGCCTGGGAATACCGGGTGCTGTAGTACGATATGGATGCAACGCAGCTGCAAACTGCTAGCTTGAAAACATCACATGATGGGAATGTTGGGACTGTCCGTGGGAAACAGTGGGACAGTCAGTTCACAGGGCAATGCACCGGAATTTGCTCAGAGTGTAATTTGAGACCTTCCTCTTGCGTATGTACAGGAAGTACAGGAAGTCTTTGTCACTTGATTGCTGGAGTTTGAAGAGTACAGACACGTTTTCTGTAATGCTGAAGAGACAGAAATAAAAGCATGTAAATACGTTTCTGTCTATCTCCTTTCCCTGCCGGGGGAGCAGGAGGGAGTGGGTGTGCTCTTCCCACGCTGGGAAGAATCGCCTATCGAGACCTAGCCTGGATCTTGCTGGGGAATGCAGCCAGGGAGGTCAACCGGAGACCAAGCCGGGTGCCTGGGAAAGTTGCCAGTTTCTCCCTATATAGGCTTCATTTCCAACAATCTCATCTGATCTTCAAAGCTAAACAGGTCTGGCCTGATTAGTACTTGGATGGGAGACCGCCTGGGAATACCGGGTGCTGTAGGCTCCCAGATTCAAATGGAAAATGGATCAGCAGAACATGGAGCAAATACGCTCCTTCAGATATCTGGGAATCCTTTTCACTGAGACACTATCATGGAAGGGGGCACATTGAGGCTACGAAACTCAAAGCGCAGAAAGCTTGTGGGGCATTAATGAAATTCTATTTTACGGTGGGTGGTCAGCTATTGGAACCTGCGTTGAAAATCTTTGCCAGTAAAGTGGTCTCCCAGATGCTTCATGGAGCATATGGGGCAAGGACCCAAATGCCAACAAAGCCTTAGAAATAGTGCAGAATAAATTCCTCAGGAAAGCGCTTTCACTCTCCAACGGGACTCCAGCTGTTCTTCTCCATGTTGAAACTGGCGTGACAACAATACAGGCTAGAATTGATTACCTGTGCTTAAATTATGTGAAAAGACTTATTACAAGATTTTCAGGTGACTATGAAGATGGACAAGAGGCACTTAAGAGATTGTCTCTTTAGGTCTGATGCAGAAAGGGATCTAACCATGATGGCTTCTACCAAGAGTTTGCCATGGTTCCCACTTATTAAAACAGAGCATACCCGGGTTAGTTACCTGTCAAAGCTCCCACTTGCTGTACTTAGAATCGCTTTCACAGAATTACGATTCCAATCCATGCCCTTGGCAGTGTTGGATGGACGCTACGGCAAAGTACATTACAAAGAGAGACTTTGTGTGGGCAACCCTGTGTGGAGGACCTGTGCCACTATTTATTGCAGTGCCTGTTATATATATACCCAAGAGACTGATTCATAAAACCCCTGTTTCCGAATGAAACTCACTTGAATAGGGACTTCCGCGTAGTCTTTGCTCACGGTCAGATGCGTCTCTCCCACTCTGCCAAGGTTGGGAGGTACGCGTTCGTTAGCGGAGCTAGAAGGGGGAGCTAAGGCTAAGCTGACCCCGAAGCCTTGGAAGGAGATTCCAGGGTGATATGGCGTTGCTGCAGCACGAAGAAGAGGACCCCCAGACCATTTTCAAGCTCCTAAAAGCTGAGCAAGAAGGGGGAGAAGGGGGAGAACTTCTTCGGTGCTAGTTCCTGCAACCCTCCGCTGACGAGAAGCTCGAGCCCGTGGGTATGTCTATGGCTACACTTCTAACAAACTGAAGCAAACCTAAACGATTAGCCTAATTTACTTACTGAACTTGCTAATTTACGATTAAAACAAAGCGTTTGATCTTAAAACAAAGTGTTTGAACCTAAATGGCTTTTTGCAACTGACCAAGATTTACCTACAAGCTATACCAGACTGGTTTTTTTTCAAAAAAGACGTCTATTCCATTAATACCTAAGACGTTTTAGCCATCTTTTCCTGCTGGAGTCATGATCAAAAAGATTACCTGTGGCTTCATTAGTGTTGCGACAGAAATAAACCAAGAAGTCATGAAGAAGAAATAATAAAAAAGACCCTTCCCAAGTGGTGAAATATATAAAGGGGTTTCCAGACTCTTCAGTATAAAATTAACTGTTGTTCACAAGTTAGTTTTCAACTGTCTGTTCACGCTGGCAAAAGGAACATAAGAGGCCAGAGACTCCCAGAGAACGGTGGTGATTGAGAGAGTGATTGATTACAAAGTTATAAAACTGTCACAAGACTGATAAACATCGCCTCCCCTCTCCCAAGAAGTGTGGCTATCCTCCCTTTCTGGGGGTTTCTGCTTTTCTTCGGCTGTGGACTGCTACGGAGTATAAATCAATTTAGTAACAGCAAAGAGTACTTCTGCTGACTCACGCGCTCCGACATTTTCTTAGACCGACATTTCCTGGTTTGAGGAACGGAAATAAACTGTATTAGACTGACATAGATTGAGAAGGGGGTCGAAAATCGCAGAGAGGGAGTGACTCAAACAGCGACATCAGCTGGTGAAAGAAAACTTTGCACTCTTTTGAAAAAGACGTTCCTCTAATAAGACTTATAAGAGCAATTACAGGGATTTTTGCAAGATCTGCAACTAGTGAAGATCCCAAAACGCTGCATCATAATCTGCTGAAAGAGACAAGGTTTCATAATTTTTTATAGACCCTATACCCCATTACTGGAATAGCATTCCTGTTACCTCTGGAAAAGTAACATCTAGAGAGAACTTAATAGCACATAACATTATACCATTGTACATTATTAATTGAAAATACTCTCCAGCTCTTTTCTTATTATTTAAATATACTTTTCGTATTTTCTTCCCCCCTCTTTATTTCTTTACAAATTATAAATTGCATTATTATTATTTTTTCTTTTGCTTTATTTTTCTCTTACCCTCCCATCCTTTCTTTGTTTCTTTTGTAATTTTTTGTGTGTTTTTGTTTTGTTTTGTTTCTCTGTTTGTTTCATTTTTGTTGTTTTTCTGGTTGTTTTTGTGTGGTTTTCAACTTGTGTGGTTTTGTCTTGTGTGTGTTTTTTTTGTTGTTTCTGTTTTTTGTTGCTGTTTTTATTCTGTTTTTGTTTGCTTTGCCTTTCGCTATCTATTGGTAGCTAATGCATCTGATATTAGCACCAGATGTCTTTAGCTTTGTTGCAAGGTGCTGATTAACTGAACCGCTAACCTGTTTAAAGATTTATATATATGATGTATTACCCTGAATGATTAAGTGAACGCAAGGATTGCAATCATTTATTATATTTATTTGATTTGATGAATTTGTGATATTGCTGTATTGATGCCTGGCTGTAACTAATTAGATAATTGTTCATAATCAATTTAAAATATATTTAGTGAAACTGGGAATATAAAAAATTAGTGGATACATAGGCCGGAGATTACTATCAGACTGGTAAAATTGTTGTAATTGTATTAAGAAAGATTGAACTTAATTGACATTCATTAATTATCACATTGGAAATATTGACACGATTGTATTAAGAAAGATTGAACTTAATCCATATCCAATCTGTAAGACAGAAGGAAAGAGAACAAATTACCTAGTGAGCTAATTGAATTTCTTAGTGATGTATGGTAAAAAACCAACTGTGTCAGGTTCTGCGGCAGTTTCAGCCTCACAAATCAGGAGAACTTCTGTAATTGACATGGATCAACCACTAGATATGAGAGAATTAATTTTAAGTTTGAAGAAAGATATCCAAGATTTTAAAAATAATGTAAATGAAAAGGCAAAAGCAACAGAAGAAAAACTTATTTCAATGGGAGTTAAAGTAGATGAAAATGTGAAAATAGCAGCTGAGTTATCAACTCAGGTCAACAATTTAGTACAAAAAAATTCAGAACTGACGAAAATAGTGCTAGACCTTAAAGGTAAAACACAGAACCTAGAGGAAGCTCAGAAAAAATTACAAAATGAAAATAGAGAGTTGAAAAGGGAATGCGATAAGATAAGGAAAGAAACAGCAGATCTGAAAGCACAGCAGGATTCAACTTTGGACTCTATTGCGATGTTGCAAATGCAGAGAAGGGAGAATACCCTAAGATTCAGAGGACTAACAGAGGACGCAGAGGAAATAATTGAGAAAAAAATCTCAAAAGAGCTAGCAGCTTGGTTAGACCTAGAAGAAGAAGTAGCACAAAAAATAGAAAAAGCATTCAGAGTCAGGACAAATCGACGCGATCTGGACAACAAAGGATTTATTAAATAATATTACAAAAGCAGAAATCCATCCAAGGACAATTTCTGATCACAGTGCGGTCTGGGTTAATTTTAAAGGAAAAGAAGAAAAGGTTAAAAGGTGGCAACTTAATGAGAGTATGCTAAACGATGAAAAAATTGTACAGAAGGCCAAGCAAATCTTAGAAGAATATTTTAAGTTTAATTTAAATCAAGGAGTTGATCTAGAGACGGTTTGGGACGCGGGTAAAGCCGTCATAAGAGGCTTCTTTATACAACAAAATGCATTCCAAAGGAAAATAAAGGAGAAGAAGAAAATGGAGATCTGGGAGGAAATTAGAAAAAAGGAAAGGATCCTTTTCCAAAAACCAGATGATGAACTAATTAAGCAAAGTATAAAAATTTTACAGACGCAATTCTCCATGATAATAAATGAAGAGATAGAATGGAAGATAAAATGGTTGAGACATAGAAATTTTGAGTTTGCAAATAAACCTGGTAAACTTCTGGCCTGGCAATTAAAGAAGAAAAAGGAAGATAGAATTATCAATAAAATTAAAATTGAAGACAAATGGATTCAAGAACCGAAGGAAATTAGCAAAAACTTTGCTAGTTTTTTCGGAAAACTATATAAAGAAGGTCCAGAGACTCTAGAAAAAATAATTGATTATTTGGGCAAAAATAAACTACCAATAATACCTAAGGAAAAAACTGAAATCTTGAACTCACCAATAACAGCTATGGAGGTGCAACAAGCTATACAGAGATCAAAATTAGGAAAGACACCGGGCCCAGATAGTCTTCCAGCTAATTACTATAAAAAGTTAGAACAAGCATTATTTCTTCCCATGAAAGACCTAATGAATAATATTCTGGCAAATGGAAAATTTCCGAAAACATGGAAGGACAGCTTTATTACTCTTATCCATAAGCAGGGAACAGATGCCTCAAACATGGCCAATTACAGACCCATTGCACTGCTAAATACCGATTACAAGATATTCGCAGACATTCTTGCAAATAGATTAAAAATGGTGCTGAAAGAGATAATTCATAAAGATCAAACCGGATTTCTTCCCGGACGATTTATGCAATCCAATATTAGATGTGTGATTAATATATTAAAATATTTGGATATTAAAATTGATAAACCAGCAGCTATTATGTTGGTAGACACTGAAAAAGCTTTTGATAACGTGTCCTGGAAGTTCATGAAAAAATTAATGGAAGAAATCGGACTGGGAGAAAATATTTGTAAAGGAATAAATGCCATCTATTCGGAACAATATGCAAAATTGATCATCAACGGAAGAATTACTGAGGAGTGCAAAATAAACAAGGGAACCAGACAGGGCTGCCCACTGTCTCCACTGATATTTATCTTGGTGATGGAAGTCTTGAGCAATCAGATAAGAAGGGATCAGCTTGTTAGAGGCATCACTCTGGGACACAAAACATATAAAATTAAAGCTTTCGCGGACGATCTACTTGTTATGACTGAAAACCCTAAAGAAAGTCTGAAAAGAGTGCTGGAACTGATTAAAGAATTTGGAGAAGTGGCAGGCTTTAAACTGAATATAACAAAAACAAAAATGCTTGTTAAAAATGTAACCACAGAAGAAAAGGACAACTTAGAAAAAATATTGGGCCTGAAAATCTCTTCAAAAGCGAAATACTTGGGTATTTGGATCACCCCCAAGAACATAAACTTATTTCAGGATAATTACACCAAAACTTGGCTAGAGATTAGAAAAAACTTGGTAACCTGGAGTAAACTAAAATTAACATTTCTGGGTAGGATTTCCATTATAAAGATGAATGTGCTTCCAAAATTAATCTTTTTATTTCAAATGATTCCGATACTGGGTGAAGCAGGTTGTCTCAAGATTTGGCAAAGAG
Organism: Podarcis erhardii; assembly: GCF_964252035.2. Classification (NCBI taxonomy): domain Eukaryota; kingdom Metazoa; phylum Chordata; class Lepidosauria; order Squamata; family Lacertidae; genus Podarcis; species Podarcis erhardii. The sequence goes on along the minus strand of NC_138506.1, from coordinate 19,617,267 downwards.
AAATTTCCAAATTTCTGTGGGAAGGGAAGAAACCTAGGATTAAACACCTGATCTTAATAGACATAAAAGAGAGAGGAGGCTTTTCCCTACCCGATCTAAAACTTTACTACGAGGCAGCCTGTTTCACCTGGCTAAAAGATTGGTGCACGTTGCAGGATCCGGACCTCCTGGACCTGGAAGGGTTTGACAACCGTTGGGGATGGCACGCCTACCTAATATATGGAAAAGCGAAAATTCATAAAATTTTTACCAGCCATATAATAAGAGAGTCACTCTTTGCTGTATGGGAAAAATATAAAGACCTGATGGTGCCTAAAGTCCCGTGGTGGACTTCTCCAGTAGAAGCCATAGCAGTAAAACGGAAAAATACTCAGGAAAGCTGGCCAACATATAAAATACTTCTAAAAAATGAAGATAACCAAATAAAATTTAAAAAAATTGAGGAAATAAGAGAACACATTTCAGACTGGTTCCAATACCATCAGTTATTTGAAAAATTTAAATCTGACAAACAAAAGGGGTTCTCAGTAGATATTTCCCGATTCGAATCAGATCTTGTAAACTCTAAAAGAAAAACTCTTTCCAAAACTTACCGACTCCTCCTTGACTGGACAGTCAAGGAGGAGGAGGTAACAGTGGCAATGGTGAGGTGGTCCCAGGATTTTGGCCATTCAATAACCATGGCCCAATGGGAAAATTTATGGAAGATCAATTGGAAATTCACAAACTGTTACACGATTAGAGAGAACTTTCAAAAAATGCAACATCGATGGTATCTAACACCATGGAAACTTTCAAAAATGTATAAAAATGTGTCAAGTAATTGTTGGAGATGCGGAGACTCAGGAACATTCTACCATATGTGGTGGACATGTAGGAAAATACAGGTATTCTGGGAGAGTATACATGCAGAACTGCAAAAAATGTTAAAGATCTCTTTCAATAAAAAACCAGAGGCCTACCTCCTGGGAATAACAGATTTGGATATTCCACAAAAGAGGAAGGGTATCTTTTTATATGCGACGGCGGCAGCAAGAGTTTTGATCGCAGCAAAATGGAAGAGTAATGAAATCCCCTCTATACAAGATTGGATCCAAAAGCTGACAGAATATGCCGAATTAGATGGTTTATCAGAAAAGATAAAGAATAAATCAAAACAGGAATTTGTTTCTAAATGGGAGGTTTTCAAAGAATATCTGAAAAATAAATATAGTAGTTTAAATTCTGTTGCAGCATTCGAGGAACTTCAGTAATAGTTGCTAGGTAGATAGAAGAAATTAGATTTATTGAGAATAAGTTTAATTATGAAAAAAATGTGTATTGGCAGTAAGTAACATGAATTTGAAATATGGAATAGACGGGAAGTTGGGTCTTTAGTGTTAAGACCAATAGATGTTTTATTGTTTGCCAAGAAAATTATGTGGCTATGGTTATTTTTGTAATTTGTGTGTAATTTGGTATTTGTGTTTTTTTGTGTGTTTTTTTCTTGTTGTATAAATAAATAAATAAATTTTAAAAAAAGAAACTCACTTGAATAGGGTGGAAAGGGTGAAATGGCTGCTGAGTGATGCTGATGGCTTTGTAACTTATAAGGTAGCACTCTATGTGTTGGCAGCTAAGAAGAACAGGAGGAAAGAACTAGATAAAATAGCGGTCAACTGCAAAGGGGATTCGGATATTTAATTTGGCACATTTTACTAGAGAATCTTCTGCTATTCTGTTTTATGCAACAAACAATCTTAGTAGTTGTGACCGTGGTTTATATTGTATGTGTGGTGCCTGATGATTTTTATGGTTATTGCTGTTTTTCCTTTTGTTATTTTTCTGAATGATGCCATGGCCTATGGCTAGTGCAATAAAAGTCTATGATATTGATGCTGATGCTGATATAATAGATTTGCTGAATCATGAATTCTGTACATGTATAGAGGCTATGTCAGCTAGAGAGAAAGAGAGAAAAGAAAAGAAAAGAAAAGAAAAGAAAAGAAAAGAAAAGAAAAGAAAAGAAAAGAAAAGGGAGGTTTAAACCAAGAGGTGACAAAGTTGTGCTCTGCACATGAAACTTTATTCAAATTTCTTATTGTAAAACTGGGAACCATTAAGGGAACTGAAGTGAGAAGTACCCCTTTGTGTGTGCCTTGCATAAAATGTAGGTTGCCCTAAACCTTTGCTCCAGGGACTACTTAAGGGAAGACAAAAGGGTTAAGTACTGGACCATCTGGACTATCAAAAGTTAAGAGGTTGCCAAGTTCCACCCTAACATGCAAAATACTCTCCACAGGGTAAATTAACAAGTTTTGTCCCTTCGTTTCTTCCACAGCCAAAACTAAGTGAGGTAAATTGAGCAGAGTGAGGAGAAAATAACAGTAGTAATTATAAGGAAAAGTGATAATAATATTGAAATGAATAAAGTGCTTAACGCTAAGATTTTTATTGTTTGCAGCTTCTCAATAAAACTCAAGAATATTCTCCCCTTTTTGGCTTTTTACCCCTTCCCTTTCTAACTGTCTCTTTAAGTCCCAAAAACCCTGCCCCCTTACAGGATATCCTTTCTACAGATGTGTTACTACAGACCCAATGATGAAAAAACCCCAGCCCAATTCTTCGTGACCACAAGACTATTTATTACCTGCAACAACAACAAAAGACATAAGAGTGGCCACAGCAATTTCTTTCCGAAGGATATAGACTGATGGGGAGGGGGGGATGACAAAAAGGGGGAAGTTGAATTGTAAAGACATTTTCTCACTTTTTGATCTCAAGACTTTGTGCCCTGTGATTGAAGAGATATGTAAAAGCAGCAAGAATTGTCTCAAAATCACATGATTTCCTCAAGACATCCAACTGGTGTGGAATTATTTGTATGTTGTGTGCATTATGTGTTATTATGTAGGAATGCTGAAATGTGTCTGACAGTATGTTATTTCCACAAAGGGGGGACTCAATTTGTGTGTGTAAATGTTTTTTTGTTTAATGCATAGTGTTTTAATGTATAGTGTCTTATTGCTTACACCCCAACGGAGGTTCTCACGCATTTTACCTTTCTAATAGATCAGGCTATTGCGTAGGCCAGTATTTAGATTAGATCAATTTATGACCACATTTCCTTGTCCCACCTGGCACTCTGCAGTGTGCCAACCTTCTCTGTCCATATTTAAATTGTTTTAATTCATTTCACCAAGAAAAAGCTTCAGGATCCATGAAACAGGAGATATATCAAGGTGTATATGCTTTGATTTAGCAGGAATGATCTCTTATAGAGTTAATTTGCCTAATTTGGACAAGTGCCCCTTTTTAGAATGGTTTTTCACAGATTGGTTTGAAAAGTTGAAAACCATGGGGCTATATAAATTATAATTGGGCTCAGTTCTAACTGGGTAACTCCCTTTAAGAGCAAGTGGGAGTAGAAGTAGAAGAGATGCTAATGGATATTGATAAAATTTTCAGGATTAAATCAGAAAGATCAGACACTTATAAAGGGCCAGGAGATTGCTATTTTTTTTTTTAATTCAAGACTTATAAAGGACAAAATATTACAACAAAAGGGCCAAGTGAAGCTAATAATAGATGACAGGCCCATCAAAATATTTAAGGAAATCCCAAAAAGAATTTTGAGAAAAAGGCAGAATTATAAGACAGTAACAGAAGCTCTCTAATTCTCTTTTTTAATAGCAATCATGGGGGGGGGGGGGGGAGGTTCCAAGATGGCGACAGCTTAGCAAGCAGGCTCCGGAGCTCCGCAGATAACAGGACTATAATTAGCATTGATTGCCACCCAGGGAAGTAATTTTTCCTTTTTTTACTTCTCTACTTTTAAACTTACCAACCTACTGAGATTCTAACAGCACCTTCTTGTCTATGCTATGAGAAACATATTGGGCAAGTTCTGTGAAGCATCCTGGGCAGGCCGCCAGCTGCTAGCTATTAACCGCCAACTCGCTTCTATACTTTGTTCCTGAAACTCCTGGCAGTCTCCACACGGAGAAGCTCTTAAATTGAACAAACTGAGCACTTTCTATTTTTTCTCTCTTTTTTTGGTTGGGGAAACCTCTCCTTGTTTACTCCCCACGGCGATGCTATGCCTGCTAGTAAACGCTACAGGAACCCAGAGGATGTAGCTCTCTCACCGGTTTCCAAACAATCTAAAATAGAGGACTTTTAAAACAAATCTGCTTTTATAGTTCCAACAAAAAACTGGTTTTCTCCCCTTGAAGATGATTGTGAGTGTGGGGAGAGTATTCAAGGTGAGAGCGTGGAACTGGATCCAGCAATGGGGCAAGTTGATCCTGTGCCGCTCAGAGAGGAAGGAATAACAAGTAGGGAGAGCACCCAATTAACTCTAATTGCAAGAACGGTTGATCATATCTTCCAACAAATTAGAGGTATTGCCTCTCAAATAACCCAATTATTCAAAGAGGTCCACAGTTTATCAGTGGACAAGCAGGCATTAACAGAACACCATAGTACCAAAGGGAATTGGCGACAAGAGCAGACCCCTAAGCTCAACATAGAACGTGCAGAGGCTCTTAAAACAAACTCTTCTTATTTAATCTTCCAACCAAAAAAGATCTGCATGACAATTTGTGGAAGGCCAGATCAAACTCCTAGCTGGAAAGGTGCCCAGCGTTCCCAACGACATTTATCAGACTTACTTGGCATTGGACTTACAGAGATCGACCTCGTTAGGACTGAACTCTTGAATACCACAAATCAAATCCAAAAAATTATGTTAACTTTTTCCTCTACTAGACTGCCCTCACTGATTCACAAGCTGAAATTCAGATTGTCAAGCAGAGGAGTTTTTCCAACTCGGGTATTTCACAATTCTATTGTTGCACCCTTATGTAAGATGAGGACTGGTGCTTCAGAGGGGCCCACAAAACCAAAGCCTGGATCCCCAATGGAAGTAATGACATCACAAAAAAACTTGACAGGTGGGGAGGAAACAGACATGCCTGAGTTGAATTCGCAGAATCATGCCCAACATCAAAAATAACCAGGTGAGCCAAAAGGAACAGCCGATTCCTCTAGACAATCATCTTCAGGAATCTGAGCACTCTGTAAATCCTTTGAAAGAGGATTTTCTCAGGTCCTTTAGGAATATCCCTCAGGAAGAGCAACAAACAGTTATCAAGAGGCTTGATCTTATGAGCCAGACATTGAAAGAGATTAAAGAACCGGAGGTAAAGACTGACAATAGACCCAATGGCCACAACAGAATGATAACTATAGAACCACCAGAGTATTGGACAAAGATGAGATATTTAGAAGAGGAGTCAGGAACTACACCCAAGGAATCTCTGCTGGTGAGCAATTTGCAAAGAAAAGGCCCAGTGATTACAAATGTGAGTACTTTATGTACGACGACTGAAATAATCGAACATCTGGATTATTCCACTAGCATTAGCAATACTCTGTTGCCTCAAAAACTGGTAAACTCCGAGAGTACATTGGCCAACAATTGACTAAGAGTAAATCACTGTAAAACAATTAAACTTCTCTCATGGAATGTAACAGGGTGGACGAACAAGATCCAAGACAGTGATTTCTGTTCTTATCTACAAACACATGATATCATCTTTCTCCAAGAAACCTGGGCAAAAGAGGTCACTATGGTTGAATTACAGGGTTTTACAAGTTATACCCAACCAGCTCTTAAAACTGTAAAGTATGGAAGGCCTAGTGGGGGGCTGGCGGTGCTGGTGTCAACCTCTCTTATTTTTTTATTTTTTTTAATAATATTTATTAGAAATTTCCAATTACAACAAAATAAAAAGAACAAAACATCCCAATTTAAAATCTTATTTTCAATAACATCTTTCCAGGACTTCCCCTCCCCTCCCCCTCTTGTATTCCAATTCTTACAAATAAATTCAGCAAGTTCTTATCCCAGATTTTGAACTTATTATCATTAGCCCAATTTTAAAAATATTTTCCCATCCCCTAAAATCGACCTGTTCCCTTCCATGTGTTCCCCCCTTTAATATACAATACAAATTAAAATAATCAAATTTAATTAATTAAGATAAAATTATAAAATATAATTAAGATAATCAAATATAATTTTACGCCCTTTGGATTCCAAATTTCCCTCCCCCCTTTCCCGGTTGCATTCCCAATGTTCATCAACGTCTGATGTCTTCCTGGAGCTCCCACATCTATCTAGGCCATAGTCCTTTACCAGTCATTTTTAATTTCGAATGTCCAATCTTGGAAGGAGTCTATCTCAAAAAGGCCCATTTCTTCCATCCAGATTTTTATATTTAGGAGTAAAAACTCCAATTTTATTTCTTTAGACCTTTCAAATCTGGATGTCCCAAATGTTCCCACTTCCAACTTTATCCAATTCTTGTTGTTCTTGTTGTTCTTGTTGATCTCTCTCCTCCTTTTTTTTTTCCCCCCTGCTCTCCTGCACAAATGTTCTAATTCCAAGAACTTCTAATTCCTCTGCAGAGGCTCTGTTATTCAGGAACAAAACATTATGCCAAGTCCCTTCCATTCTTCAATAGATAAATCTATTGTCTCCTTTAGTGTGTAGACCTCTGTAGACAAAATAGTGTTCCATTTCTGCAGTTTCCCAGGAGATAAAAAGTTCTATTCAAATTCCAAGCCAACAATACTTGTAATATCCCTCAGCTCCTCTAGATGGATTGCAATAACTCAATTCCCTTCCAGATCACGCCCACCAGTCAAAATAACTTGTTATTCCTTGTTTTAAACAATTTATATCCAATTTATAACAAATGTAACCGGCAAAGTCCTCGTAACAAAGTTCTCATTTTTGTTCTTCCGCTTTGACAGCTCTTTGACAGCTGTCAAAACCTCTCTTTCTCTTCTCCCGGCGCTCTCACAAATCGCTCCCAGGATTCCGGGGGGGGGGGGGTTGCTTTTTTTAGCTCCAAACGAAATAGGTACCCCTTATTCAAGTACTACAAAGGACTCTAACATTGCCGAACAAAAGATGACCTCCAATAGACCTGACACACTGAGCCCAACAACAAACGAGGCCAAAGAAATGGAAGTAGTGACTGAAAATAGTCCTACTGTCCAGAATAGTCCACTAATCACAGAAATCTCTCAGGAACAAGGAACAGTTAAGGAAGAAAACCAAGAAAGGGAGGAAATTTTAATTTCCCGCACCTTAAAAAAGAATCTAAAAGATTTGCCATTATGCTCCCCATCGAAAGTAGCGACAAATGGCTGTATCTGCACAAGACAAAATCCCCCGCTGGACTCAATGACAGAACTAGAATGACTAAATGCTGTCAACCAGCCACCAACTCCAAAACGGATCCTACGCTTGCTGTCCTGGAATATCGCAGGGTGGGGAAACAAAGACGGAGACCCAGACCTAATGAACTTTTTTAAAGATTTTGAACTAATACTGATACAAGAAACATGGTCAACTAGAGATATTAAAATTAATGGATTCACCTCCTACACGAAACCCGCATTGAAAACTAACACGAAGGGCCGGCCGAAAGCAGGGTTCTGTTGTATGATCAAAGACAACTTAGGGTTTGAAATCAAGCAACTAGAAAAATGCTCACCACTTGCACAAGCTCTAATTTTAACCCAAAAAAAAGATTCTTTATTACTTCTAAATGTCTATATCCCCCCAACCAAAAACAACAGCAACAGTGAAAATTGGTCACAACTAACCTTTTATATAGAAAATTTGACCGATAAATACCCAAATGCCTCACTGATAATAGCAGGTGATTTTAATGCCAGAGTGGGAACCAACAACGAACAACTATGTAGCAAACTAAATTGGAATACTGATAATGATATCGCACATGCCCTGAAAATAGGACGACTCTCCAGAGACAGGGTTGTAAACAACGAAGGTTTACGCCTACTTGAATTATGTAACTACTTCAATTTGCAGATTGTGAACGGTTCAACAAAAGGCGATAGAAGCGGGGAGTTTACATACTTCTCCCCCCGAGGATGCAGTGTCATCGACTATATTCTTGTCCCTTATAATATTATAAATTCGATCATGGACCTCAAAATTGGAACGCGCACTGAAAGCGACCATCAGCCATTATCGCTGTCTATTAACTTAAAGGACGAATCCAAAATAACTAGGTACAATATCATAGAACCCTCTCAATACAAACAAATGACCCAATTAAAATGGTCCCAGGAAATGAGTGCAGCAGTGGGGCAAAAACTTACAGCCAACCTGAGAAAACAAGTATTATCCAACTTAAAGACCACTAATCTCTACAGTGATATTCCGAAAATTTATAATGAAATCTTCCAAATGTTTGTAGAGCTTAGTACCCCACCTAAAGTTTGGGAACTTAAACATAGCGCTAGCCCTTGGTTTGATGATGAATGTTTCCAGCTAAAAAGAAAACTGCGCCAAACATTTAGAAATAATCGCACTAAACTAGAGCCCTCTTATCTTGATGGAAAAAGAAAATATCACAACATTCTGGCCGAAAAGAAACAAAAATACGCAACCCAAAAATGGCTACAATTACTCGACTCAATTCAGAGTAAAAACAACAAAGCGTTCTGGAACCTAGTGTATGGAGGATTGAAAGCTGAAAATCAACTAACTCTACCACCAATTACAGAATCCAAATGGTCCCAATATTTTACATCTGTATTTAACAATCTACACAGTGAACTTAAAGGAAATGAAACCACTAAAAATAAAATAAATAAACTCCAGGAGTGGCCAAGGGTAGAGGAAGAGGAAATTAGAGAGATAGTTAAAAATTTCAAATCGGGGAAATCTCCAGGGCCAGACGGTCTACCAATAGAATTATTTAAGACCTATATAGATTGGTGGGCAGAACCCTTAGCTCAACTGTTTACTCTTATAGATAAATACGGGATCATACCTGAGATATGGTTAAGATCAATAATTATTCCAATCTTTAAAAATGGCGACCCAAAAGAACCAAGGAATTATAGACCGATAAGCCTACTATCAGTGATAGGGAAAATCTACGCTAAGCACCTCTTATCTAAACTCCTTACCTGGATGAAAAATCTAAACCTACCAGGGAAAGAACAAATAGGTTTCTCCAAAGGTTGCTCTACACTAGACCACTGCCTTATACTCATGCATCTGGTTGAAAAATACAGATCCCAAAGGCAATCTAAGATATACGCTGCTTTTGTAGATTTTCGTGGTGCATTCGACTCAATTGACCGCCCAAAGTTGTGGAGGAAACTCGCAGAATTAAAAATTGATCAGCGCTTATTGATTCTAATGCAAAATCTACACTCTTCTAATACCTGTCAAGTCAAACTTAACACCAAAGGTCACCTTTCATCAGATATCCCAAACTCGAAAGGGGTAAAACAAGGGTGTATTCTTGCCCCCTTTCTATTTAATTTATTCCTATCAGACTTGCCAGATTACCTTCAAAAAATAGAATCACATGCCCCTAAACTTAATCAGAAGCCAGTTCCTCTCTTATTATATGCAGACGATGCTGTCCTACTATCATTAACGAGCCTGGGTCTGAAACGTCTTATATCCTCACTGATCCCTTACTGCGAATGTAACAAACTCTCTATAAATTATGAGAAGACAAAAATTTTGGTCTTCTCGAATGGTTGGAAATTAGAGAAATGGAAAATAAGAGGGCAAGAAATCCAACAAGTGAAAATCCATAGGTATCTGGGAATCTTATTCCAGAGCAATTTAGGGTGGGTAACCCATCGCACAAATGCCATAAAACAGGCAAAGTGCACCTCATCAGCAGTTGCCCGTTTTTATTATCAGATAGGTAATCAATTTATTCCTGCGGCCATTCAGATATTTCAAACAAAAGTGCAATCCCAGTTACTTTATGGAATCCCGCTATGGGTCCAAGCATATAACAGTGATTTAAAAAAAATTCATTCCAGCTTTTTGAGACGTATTCTTGGACTCCCAGCTGTGATCAAATATGAAACAATGTGTGCAGAAATAGGCATACACACACTGGAATATTGGGCATGGTCCACCTCAATAAAGTACTGGTTACGCTGCCACTTTCGCTGCCCTCCATCAAGTCTGCTCGCTGATTTGCTCAAAGACTCCTATAAATCAAGATGGTATCAGCACCTCGAAAAAAAGATTGAATCTTTAGGCATCGAGCTGGAGCCCCTGTACAACTCTAATGAGCAGTACATTTTTCATAATATCCTAACTAGACTAAAGGATGTCGAGAGACAAAATATTATGGCAGCTGTAAACAAAATTTGCTCCCCCACATTCTATGATTTAAATATCTTAGATAGTAGAGCCAATTACGTCACTAAATTAATAATCCCAGCCCAACGTAGGGCTTTTATGCTGGCCCGTTTAAATGTTTTTCCCTCAGCATTTGTCAGGGGAAGATATCAAAACGTTCCTAGAAACAAGAGATTCTGCAGATGCTCTATGAATGTCCCGGACACTGTAGAGCATATTCTCTTTCATTGCCCATTGCACAGTACGCTCCGTCAACACGTGCTGTCCCCTCTTTCGGGTGGTCTGGAACCCCAGCAAGGTAAATGTGTGGGACTTTACCTATCCGACGCTGACCAAAGGGTAACGGCGGGGGTAGCTGAGTTTTTGGCAGCAGTCCTCCAAGGAGCAGGTTAACAAGGAAAACCACTGATTTTATATGTATATATATATATATATGTATGTAACCATCTGCTGCCTTTTTATATACATTTCAAGGTTTTTATATGTTATTTTCTCTTTTATGGTTTTATTTGCATAATGCCTAATAAAGGTTTGATAATAACTAACTAATAACTAACTACTTTAACTCCTCTATGACAGTGGGGGGGCTGACTTCCTTTTTGCGCCTTCCCCGCTCGCTCCGAATTTTTTAAAAAATTTATCCCCCTTTTTAGTCCAGGTTCCAATTACTCACGGGTTATTCTTTTAAGTCCAAATTTTCAATAGAGGAAGTCAGCGCTCTCCGTCGAATGGCATGCAGCTTCGCTCGGCAGGGGAAGCGGAGGACTCAAAGCACCACCACCCCCCGTCACCCGTTCCGCAGCCTTTAAAAAGGCTCCTTCGCGGGTCGGGGAGGGGCGCAAAAGGTGCCAGCCGAGTCACCATGTCCATGGGTTTCAGCGCCCATGGTTTTTGAGGGTCCCCGCGTCGCCGGCGCGGTAGGACCCAGCCCCTGCCGAGCAGGCTCCCTCCGGAGCTCGGAGGAAGTCCGCCATTCGGCGATGGTGCCAACCCGGAAGTCCGGTGTCAACCTCTCTTAATGTATCAATTCAACAGTGTCCCTCGTTGACCACCCCTAATTTTTTAATGTTGTCCCTTTCTGATAGTCTCATGAGAAATACTTATTGCATCTGTGTGTACATACCTCCAGTAAAGTCTTGTGGGGAACTGAGATCATATTGGGAAAAACTTGACTCGAAAGTATAGACTCTCTGTCACCCAACCCTCGGCTTGTCTTGGGAGGCGACTTCAATGCCCGGATCAGCCTTGTTTCCCCACAAAATACTATATTATGTGGACTAAACTTGGAGGACGAACCTGAAATCTGTCAGAGGGCAGCAATAGACACCACCACTAATCGCGCTGGGAAATATCTTTGTGAACTTATAATTAAGCATAACCTTTTGTTATGCAATGGGCATGGTCAAGGGGATCAAGAGGGTTATTTTACTTTTATCTCCCCCAGAGGATTTACTAGCACCATAGATTATATCCTAACATCTAATAATGTGCCAATTAACCAGGATACCTTCAGGATAATTCCCAGATCTGAAAGTGACCACTTTCCACTTGAGTTATCTCTGACATCATTCGTTTCTCCTGCCTTTCCTAAATTATTGGATGAAACGGAATATCTGATACTTGGAAACAGAAGGTTAAAATGGAATGCACAGGTCCAAGAAAAAATGATTCAGATCCTGGATTCCCATGAATTTGCTTTATTAAAGGGGGAAATGTTGTTAGAAACAAGTACATCACACTGCCCAACTGACGGGCAAATATGACCTCACAGTGACTGAGATTAAAGAACTTCCCTTATATTCCCAGGCAAATATGACCTCTCAGTGACTGAGATTAAAGAACTTCCCTTATATTCCCAGAAAAATATCTTTAAACGAACCATAAGGGCAGTGGCAATTAAAAACGATCTAAACTCTACATACACATCTACATGCGCCCCATTGTATTTTAAACTTAGAGAGGCCAATGAACGTACATCTTATTTTAATGAATTGACTTTTGCACAACTTCGGAAAGCTTTTACAGAGCTACAATTAAATACAATAAACTCTGCTTATAGAGATGGGAGACACAGATGCATACCAAAAAACGAACGTGTTTGCATTAAGGGATGTCCTGAGGTAGAGAACCTTATGCATTATATCTTGCACTGTAGAATAGAATATGTATTGAGAAAGGGCAATGGGATATCATATGCTTGCAGGAGACCCATGTGACTAGAAATCATAGAAGGGTTTTAGTAAACAAGAGATTGGGTCAAGAATTTATATCCTCAGATGTAAAAAAGAAAAGGGGAATTGTGATCTATGTAAACCCTAAACTAGATGCAAAAAAAAATCTTCAAGGATGATGAGGGTAGATTATTAGGGGTAAAAATAACCAAAGGTAAAGAACATTTAATTATAGTAGGAGTTTACGCACCGAATGGTAACAAAACAGAATTTTTCAGAAAAGTAGAAGCTAATTTACTGGAATTTATAGAAGAGGAAATTATTTTGATGGGAGACCTAAATGGTGTTCCATCAATAGAATTATATAGGACACAGAGAGAAAGAAAATAAAAAAGTAGACTCCCAGACACCTTCTTTCAGATGGTAGAAAACCTAAATTTGATTGACGCATGGAGATATAAAAATCCAGGAGAAAGACAGTATACACATGTCAGGGAGAGCCAGCACCTCTTGATTTGTAGCACTCAGTGTAGATAAAAATCCAGGCACACAGCCATCATTTGTAATCTTTATTGCACTTGGCGTATTTACAAGCAGATCAAGCAGAACCGTCCGTTCATCATGGTGTGTTGTTCCTTCTGACGCTTCTCTTTCTGAGGTGGGGCAAACACCACCAACTTCCCAGTCCCCTCCTACTCCTGTGACGAGGGGCATTCACACTCGGAAGTTCCCCCTCCCTTTCAGTATCACTCCCCTCTTCGTCTTCCCTTTCCTCTGAGGACGAGAAACTGCTGATTAAAGGAGATCTTTCCCTGTAACCTCCACTCTCTACCGGCAGTTCCCTGACAACACATTTCTCGGAAGTAAAAAAATCAGCCGGCAGAATTGACGGAATATGGCTAACAAATAACTTAACAACTAAAATTTAAAAAGCAGAAATACAGACCAAAATTATTACAGATCATAACCCAGTCACATTAGAATTAAAGGAATATAAGAAAACTAATAAAAGATAATGAAATAATATTAAACGATGAAAAGACTGTGAAAAAAGCGCAAGAATTAATGAAATATTTTTTTTAATTAAATAAAGAAGAGGATACAGACATCAGAACAATATGGGATGCAAGTAAAGCTTTCATAAGAGGCTTGCACGTAAAGCTTTACATACAACAAAGTTCAATAAGGAAAAGAAATAGAGAGCAAAAACTAGAACAAATAAGGAAAGAAATAGGAATAAATGAAAAATTATTAGCAAAACAACCAAAAAATGAATTAATAAGCCAAAAATTAAAAATACTACAAACCCAGGCATCAGCAATATTAAATAGTGAAATTGAGGATAATATAAAATGGATGAAACAAAGGTCATTTGAATTTGCAAATAAACCCGGAAAGATGCTAGCCTGGCAATTGAAAAAGAGACAAAAGGAAAAACTAATTGATAAAATAGTGGAAGAGGGGAGAACTTTAGATAACCCAGAGGAAGTTAAAAAGTGTGTTATAAAATATTATAATAAACTATATAAAGCAGGAACTGAGACAGAGGATGAAATAAAAGAGTATTTATGTGGAAAGGGCATACCTAAAATTAAGAAAGAAAAGATTCAAGACCTAAACTCCCCAATAACCATGACAAAGCTACATCAAGCGATAAGTAAGATGAAATTGGGGAAATCCCCAGGCCCGGACGGTCTTACCGCAATACATTACAAAAAATTAGAGGAATCACTATTATCACCTATGAAGATACTTTTAAATAGAGTACTAGAAGATGGGAAGATCCCCAATACCTGGAATCAGGCTCATATAGTAGTAATCCCAAAACAAGGACAAAATAAGGAGTTCATAACCAATTATAGACCAATATCATTACTTAAAAATGACTACAAGATTTATGCACAAATATTGGCAACAAGATTAAGACAGTTTTGCAGGATTGTATAAACAAAGAGCAGGCAGGGTTCTTGCCGGGGAAGGAAAATGAGTGATAATATAACAACAGTGATCAATATGATAAGAGTATTTAGACATGAAACCGAAGGTAACCTTTGTATTTGTGGACGCGGAAAAGGCGTTTGATAAAGTTTCATGGAAATGTCTAAAAATAATATTAGACCAGATGGACATGGGAGACCAATTTACAAGAGGGTTAAAAGCAATCTATGAACAACAAGAAGCAAATATAATAATAAATAATGACATGACTGAGTATTTTAATATACAGAAGGGCTCCAGACAAGGGTGCCCGCTCTCACAATTTTTATTCATTATGGTTTTGGAAATACTAAATCAAGAAATCAGACTAGACCAAGAAATAAATGGAATATCCCTAGGAGAGAAAATATATAAAATAAGGGCATTTGCAGATGATTTACTGTTAATGGTGGAAAACCCAAAGGAAAGCATAGCAAAGGTTCTAGAAAAAATGGGAAACTTCAGGTTTTGCTTTGAATAAAGAAAAAACGAAACTAATGGTAAAAAACATGAGAGACCAAGAGAAAAAGGAACTGGTAGAAAAATTTGGATTACAAATTGTAAAAAAGTGAAATATTTAGGAATTCAAATAACAATGAAAAATATAAATTTGTTTGAAGATAATTATTAAAAAAAATGGGAAGAAATAAAAAGAGAAATGGAAATTTGTTTTTTGTGGGGGTTTTTAAAATTATTCCAGTTTTAAAAATTACGAAAAGAAAACACTAAATTAAGCAAGAAAAAACAAGACAATACATCACCATGAATACAGACAAGCAAAAAATAAAAAAAACCCAGAAAAATACAAACAATTAAGAAAAAAAGAAAAAAGAAAAAGAAAAAAACAAATCAAACCTTCCCATAACTTATTTTTCATTTGCTTGTTTCCTTGTCCTCCTCACACCTCCCTTTTTTGTATTCTAGTTCAATTAGATATTTCAGCAAATCCTTTCCA
Organism: Podarcis erhardii; assembly: GCF_964252035.2. NCBI lineage: Eukaryota > Metazoa > Chordata > Lepidosauria > Squamata > Lacertidae > Podarcis > Podarcis erhardii. Next base: position 19,601,957 of record NC_138506.1, on the reverse strand, counting down.
TCTTTGTTTTTATCCTAATAATTTGTCTTAACATACTGTAATTTTACACTCTCTTCTTTCACCAATTAACTATCCATTTTTACTTAATCCTTTATATCATTTCTGCTAAAATCACATAACTTCATTCCAACATCCTTCTAACATTCCTTAATTTTACAATGTTTCTGTAAATAAGCTTTAAATTTCTTCCAATCTTCTTCCACCAACTCTTCTCCTTGGTCTCGGATTCTGCCAGTCATTTCCGCCAGTTCCATATAGACCATCACCTTCATGAGAAATGGCAATTTGGACGAGATTGAATTTAATACTCTGGGGTAGAATTTCGGCTATTAAAATGAATATCTTACCAAAATTCCTGTTCCTTTTTCAAGTGATCCCCATAATAGGTAAAGATGATTGTTTTAAAAAATGGAAAATGAACCTAACAAAATTTATATGGCAAGGCAAAAAGCCACGGATCAAACATAAATTATTAACTGGCATAAAAGAGCGGGGTGGCTTTGAACTCCCAGAGCTGAGAATATACTACAATGCGGCATGCTTTAGTTGGGTCAGAGACTGGATTACATTAGATGATAATGACATTTTAGACTTGGAGGGATGGAACAACAGATACGGTTGGCATGCCTATCTAATTTACAACAAAGTGGTGGTGCATAAAGAATTTCTAAGTCATATAATTAGAAATTCGTTATATAAGGTCTGGGTAAGGCATAGAAGGTTGTTAGAACCGAAAACCCCATGGTGGGTTTCACCATTAGAAGTAATATTGGTTAAAAAGAAAAATACGATAGGAAGATTGGCGACATACCAGCAGCTCCTAAAGGAGGAACAGGGCCATTTAAAATTAAGACCATACAAAGAGGTGACCCAATACTGCACCACGTGGTTACAATATCATCAAATTGCCCAAATATTTAATCAGGATAAAGCAATAGGATTTGAAAAAGAAGAATCAAAATTACAAAAAGTATTATTACAAAACTCGAAAAACAGTATATCCAAAATGTATAATTTATTATTAGAATGGGAGTTAAAGGATGAAGATTTAAAAGAAGTTATGACTAAATGGGCATGCGATATAGGTTACGCAATTCAGCTGGACCAATGGGAGAAACTATGGAAATGTGATATTAAATTTACGGCATGTTGCACAATCAGAGAAAATTTGATGAAAATGGTGTACCAATGGTACTTAACTCTGGTAAAATTGGCTAAAATTTACAAATTAAAATCAAATACCTGTTGGAGATGCAAGAAAGAAATAGGAACAATGTTTCACATGTGGTGGGAATGCCGACCTATTAAACAATTTTGGAATGAAATATATGAAGAAATCAAAAAGATATTTAAAATATCTTTCAGTAAAAAACCGGAGGCATTCCTTTAAGGTATAATCACAAACAATATTCCTGACAATCAAAGGAAAGTATTCCTTTATGCTACAACAGCTGCCAGGATGCTTATAGCAAAATTGGAAAGGGAGAAAAATTCCATCAATGAAAGAATGGCAAATTAAATTTTGTGAATATCTAAATCTGGCAAGACTCACAGCATTCATAAGGGGATAATCGGACCAGAAATTATTAAAAGAATGGGGATGTGCTAAAGAGTATATGAAAAAACATTGTTCTGGAGTAAGCATATCGGTATGTAATGAATGATGCTTTGCAGGGTTAAAGAAAAAGAAAAATGGTGTAAAAAGTATAAAGATAGAAGTAATTTACACCAGACACAACAATTTAGAAAGAGTAAATTTTTTGAGGTCTTAGAACAAAGGAAGGAAGTCAATATGTGTATATGTATGTAATGACTAGATTAGAATGAAGATATTGTTTTATTTGTAGATGTGTGCTTTTTTGTTTTTCTTTTGTTTTTCTTTCTTTCTTTTGTGTTCTGGTTTTCTTTCTTGTTTGTATAGTTTTATTTTGGAATCATTGTTTGTAATTTTTGTTGTAATTTTGCATTGAAAATAAAATTTATATATAAAAAAGAGCAAGTGAGCAACTTCCCATGAGTGCAAGACCAGAGCCTATAATAATAAAGTCCCATAGAAAGGCCAAGGCAAGGACATCTCTCTCATGACATGTCCAAACCTGTGGTGGCTGTGGCGGGTGTGAGGCAACATGGTCAAAATGAAAGCCCTAAGGGGATTCATCAGGAGTGCTTGCTGTGGTTATGCTGGAAGTGTGAGATCAGAGGAGAGCTAACTCTGACACCTGAGAACTCACAAAAAAGCAGAAACAAAACAAACTGCATTTTTCAATGTTTTTTGGGCCTTCCTGTTGAGTGAAAAGCATAAACCACAATTGAGAAAATGTTTCTCCCAAAGTGCTAGAATGCCACAAGCAATTTAGTAACAAAATGCAACATGTGTTACTTTTATGTGATATCCTATGTCCAGCTATGTGCACTGCTACACTTGCAAATAGCCTTAAGAGGCCTGACATGCAAGTCTCTTCAGATTTACACATATTAGGTTATTATTATTAACATACTAGGTTATTATTTTGTGGGGTAACCTTTTTAAAGAAAAAATTATAGCCCCAAAGGGGGGGGGGTTGTTATAACATTATTAAGGTGTGTGTGTGTGTGTGTGTGTGTGTGTGTGTATGATGTTCGTAAATGTACCAAGCAAACACATACAAATATGTAAACCACATGTCTGAAACCCACAGAAAAGTTCTAAAACCATTTTCTCTCTCCCAAAATGACCTCAAATATTTCTCTGCAAGGTCAAAGGAAATGGGAAATCTCCCCATTGTCTCTTTCCTCACAAATCCTGTCTCAAGGGCACATTTAAGATATGAATAGGGTGAGCCTGTGACCTGTGACCTGGATTCAGGAAAACAAAAGAGTGGCCAGGATGCCCAGGTAATCCAATCAAGTAACCTAGCAGACAGGAGGAAAAAACAACACACTCAGATTTTTGTTGTAGTCCGCCCCTTCTGTGATGTATGTATGATGTTTCTGGGGGTGGTCTTGAGCTACAGGGTGGGCAATTTCAAAGTCTATATAAGGGCTTGCACACCTTTGTCCTGGGTCCTCCTCCTCTCTCCTGCGTGTGAGGGGAGCACCCTGTTGCAACAGCTTTAATAAAGATCAGGCTTATAGCCGCTTTGGTTATGTATATCCTGGTCTCGCCTCTGTTCATTTCCTGACTGGTTTGAGCCTTAAAAGGTACGCTCTCTCCGAAGGTCCAGTCTTCCTTAAAAAGCTGAACCCCTTGAAGGGAACCCTCAATATTCTTGTTTCAGTTAGAGTTGGAAGGGACCTAAGGGTTATCTAGTCCAACCCCCTGCAATGCAGGAATCTCAGCTAAAACATCCATGACAGATGGCCATCCAACCCCGGGGGGGGGGGCAGGGGAGGCAAGGCATACCTGACAGAGATGCTGTAAGGATTAAAAGAATACATACCTGCAGCATGTGAACACTTGAGTGCAATGCAAACACTTATTACAGTTACTATATTTAATTTTTAATTGCTGTTTTAACTCAACTGTTGCACTGTTTGAATGTGCCTGCTTTACTCTGTTTTTTATAAGTGGATGCTTATTTTAGTGTTTCAGTGAAATGGTTTTATTGTGCATATTACTTGCATGTATATTACAGTGGTGCCTCGCAAGACGAACGCCTCGCAAAACGAAAAACTCGCAAGACGAAAGAGTTTTCTGTTTTTGAGTCGTTCCGCAAGACGAATTTCCCTATGGGCTTGCTTCGCAAGAAGAAAGCCCATAGGGAAATCTCCGGGGACCTCTTTTAAATGCTGGCGGTGGGGAGCAAAGCCTTTCGCCCCCCTCCGGCCTTCAGAAGAGGTCCAGGAAGGCCGGCGGGGGCCGAAAGGCTTTGCTCCCCACCGCCAGCATTTTAAAAGCGGTCCGGGATAGCTGTCCCGGGGGCTTTTAAAATGCTGGCGGTCGGCAGCAAAGCCCTCCTGTCCCCGGAGCTTGCGGGGCAGGAGGTGAGGAGAAGGGCTTTTCTGCCCACCGCCAGCCTTCAGAACAGCCTTCTGAAGGCTGGCGGTGGGAAGAAAAGCCCTTGTCCCCTCCCCCCCCCAGCCTTCAGAAGAGGTCGGGGGACAGACTGTCCCCGGACCTGGTCTGAAGGCGGTTTCCATAGGAACACATTGATTGATTTTCAATGCATTCCTATGGGAAACTGTGCTTCGCAAGACGAAAAACTCGCAAGAAGAAAAAACTTGCGGAACGAATTAATTTCGTCTTGCGAGTCACCACTGTATTTTGAAATTGGCTTTATACTTGTAAGCTGCATAGAGGCCAGCTTTGACATTTAAGCAGCATTTAAATCCTTTAAGACTATTGTTGATTATTATTACTACGATGCTGAACTTGAAAGAAATTTGAAAAAGTGAAACAAAAGTGCAACTACTAGATTATTAGAAGAGGGGCTGTGAGAAGAGGAGGGAGGAGCAGTAGAAATATAGTTCTATGAGCAGTTCCTCCTAAATAATAGGGGTTAGGGGAACAGAGGATGTCTCAAACCTCTCTAAAGCAGCCTTCCAGTGCCTCATTACTTAAACAAAAAAGGAATTTGCCAGCCTCTCTCTTCCTGCCATCCCCATGCCACTCCAACTCTCCAAGCAAAGCTCATTTTGCTTAAAAAACACACCCATACACACTCTTTCTCTTCTTTTGGCTCTTCTCTCCTGACAAAAGTGGGTGGTGGCAAAGTGTGGTGGGAGAGATGACCGCCTGGAGAATAAGTGGAGTGATACCTCTCTGAAAATGTGCCAAGTTAAAAGAGGAGCAAAACACTGCTAGCTTAAACACAAGCCGCTCTGGAGGGGATGTGTGGGATTGGGCTGAAAAATCAGCTCATTCAGCCTGTGGGGCGTGGGGTTTCTGTGCTTCAGCAGAACCCGCTTCCTTTGCAGCTTATGCAAACAGTACCACAATGAAGTCAGATTTCTCCTACCTGCATATCAAAAGGCTTCCTGCAGAGCACCTTAAGGTCAACAACCTGATAGCAGGTTTTCAGCTGTTACCAGAATTTATGGAAAGGGGGGGGGGGGTTGTCCCTTCAGCGGACATCATGCCCTAACGAGAGCTGAGCCTTTCACTTGCAAAGCTCGACCTATCCACTCATAGTATTAAAATAGCTGGCAAATAGCAACAAATGTGCGCTACCAAACAGCACCCTCAACACAAAGCACACAGGTACTACAGCCATCGACCACCATGCATGAGAACAAGCTAGCAAAATGTTTTTTGACACATTGTAACTAGCATTTGCTACATTGTATCTTGTGGAGCGCACCTTCCCTTGAAAGTGGGAAAACCTTCAAATATTCATATAAAATCAATCCAACATTGGATTGACACCATTATAATGCTGTTCTGTTCAGGAAGAAGATAGCTACCAGAGGAGGCACTTGGAATATGGGTAGGGTCTGTCAGTATTTTAATTCTTCCCATTGCTGGGATCACATGATCCTATTGTTTACTTTCCATACCGTGGGAAAGGAAGAGACGGAAGCCAGTCTGTGAGACTTCCATTACTGTTGTTTTTGTACACTCTTTGTTCTGTCTTGCAAAGAGACAGGATGTCTGTATGAGGGCTGCTCCCCCCATACATGTTTGTTACGTTCTTTTGTTTGGCTAATTGGTAGAAATAAATTAGTTATGCTACAAAACCTCCACAGCTCCGCTTCTCTTTTACTCTGCTGAGTTTGGGGTGCTTGCATGAACAGCTGTGAGTCCATAGCACCAGGACCCGCTCTCCAGGAATGCTGCCTTGTTGGAGATGTTACCGGAGGAGTCTTCGGAGGGTGGGTGGAGGTGCTGCTGTTGGCAAGTCCACGGAGAGGCTGCCGACAATTGATTATGGGCCCAGACTGCGAGCTGTTTCCGGGAGCCGCTGCAGGTGCTTGATTTATGGAGATATGTGGCTCCCAAGAAGATAGCTTCCCTGCATGCCAAGAGTGCTAATTTGGAGAGGGAGAGTGCTTGAGGTGCCGGGGCTGTTCTATGCTGCACTGAGAGAGTGTCTGGCTTTAAGACTTAAGCAGACATGGCTTGTTTCCTCTTCTTACGCCGGAGTCTTATCCAACATGGCAGGTAAAGATGCAAGTGCTTTTGCAATGTGAAAAGCTATGGCATACTATAGAAGACAACCCTGCGTGGCCAGTGTGGGCTGCTTCAGATTGAAAAGCCAGGGGTACGATCATTCTGAGTGTTTCAGACTGTTTGCTGGTGAGTCTGGAAGACCGAGAGGCTTTGCAGGATGCAGCTGCAGAAAGATGGCGATTTACCAAGCCACCTGACGCAGTTAAAATGCCTGAGGCAGGAGCTCACTCAAAGAAACGTGCAGCTCTCAGAAACAGTTTTTGCTATGCTTATGATCAACAGTTTGGATCCTTCTTATGATGCAATTGCTGCACAGTTATCAGTGTTGCCGGCAGATCGGTTAACAGATCATCATGTGACAGGGGTGCTTCTGAATGAGTGGGACCACAGACAAACTGTTTGTGATAGCCGGGACAAGGCTGTTGAAAATGTTCCCAAGCCTCCAACAGGGGAAAGCGAAAGTACCAAAGATTTAAAGGCCTGTTGTAAGGCGGTTATGAGAGGGTTTCTGATACAACAGAACGCTGTAAAGAAAAGAGCACAAAATGAGAAAAAAGATAAGATTTTGGAGAAAATTAAAGAATGTGAGAAGAAGCTAAGATCCAAACCGAAGTCAAAGGAGATTTTGAAAGAAATTAAATTCTACCAAGCACAATACTCCAAATTGATAAATCAGGAGGTGGAGTGGAAAGTTAAGTTAATGAAACAAAGATCATTTGACTCGGCAAATAAATGTGGAAAACTGCTAGCATGGCAGTTGAAAAAGAGACAAAAATTAAACACGTTCACCAACCTAGAGACTGAAGGAAGAAATATTCAGAACCCTGTGGAGATAAGGAAGTGCTTCCAGAGATACTTTAAACAATTATACACTCAAGGGCCGCAAAATGAGGCTGAGATAGAACAATTTTTGACAAAAAATGGACTACCAAGGTTGTCTCAATAAAATAGATCAATCCTGAATTGTAAAATAACACGACAAGAGATTGAAGTTGCCATTCAGAATATGCAATTGGGCAAGTCTCCAGGACCAGATGGGCTTACCTCCAAATATTATAAGGTACTGAAAGACTACTTGATACATCCACTAATGGAGGTTTGCAATGAGATTATGGAGGGGAAGAAAGCACCGGAAACGTGGAAAGAAGCCTTCATCACATTGATACCTAAATCAGAATTGGAAAAGACACAACTTAAGAATTACCGCCCCATTTCCCTTCTAAATGTGGATTACAAAATTTTTGCAGACATTTTAGCAAACAGATTTACAAAGGTTTTAAGTGAAGTGATTCATAAAGACCAGACCGGCTTTCTCCCAGGAAGACATTTGTTTGCTAACACAAGGAACATTATTGACATTTTGGAAATTCTGCAAACAAATATTAATACTAGAGCAGTGTTAATATTTATAGATGCGGAGAAGGCCTTTGACAACATTTCTTGGAAATTTATGAAGAAAAATCTGGAAGGGATGGGAGTGGGACGGGGATTTGAAAATGGGATAGATGCAATATACTCAGAACAAAAGGCTAAATTGATAGTTAACAATGTGGTGACAGAAGAGTTTAAAATCGAAAAAGGAACACGACAAGGTTGCCCTATTTCCCCACTGTTATTCATTTCGGTCCTGGAGGTGCTCTTGAATATGATTAGAGGGGACCGGTTGGTTGAAGGAATACGGGTCGGAGCGAAACAGTACAAACTCAAGGCTTTCGCAGATGACCTAGTTTTGACTTTACAGGAGCCAGAATCTAGTACGAAAAGGGCATTACAATTAATTCAAGACTTTGGTCGGGTGGCGGGTTTTAAATTAAATAAGCAAAAAACTAAGGTATTGGAGAAAAATTTGACAGTTTCAGAGTCAGAAAGGTTTCAGAAGGAGACAGAGTTAAACGTGGTTAAAAAAGTAAAATATCTAGGGGTGAACATAACAGCAAAAAATCTGAGCCTATTTAAGGACAATTATGAAAAGTGCTGGTCAGAAATTAAGAGAGATTTAGAAAGTTGGTCAAGATTGAAACTTTCCTTGTTGGGCGGAATTGCTGCTATAAAAATGAATGTATTGCCAAGGATGCTGTTTCTATTTCAGACTTTACAGATTGTGGACAAAATGGAGTGTTTCGGGAGGTGGCAAAGAGATATCTCTAAATTTGTCTGGCAGGGCAAAAAGCCCAGAATTAAGTTTAAAATATTAACTGATGCTAAATGTGATGGGATTATGAGCTACTTGTGCGTAAAAGTTCAGTCCCTCAGATCTTGGGCATGTTTCTTCAAGACTCTGTGTACAGCGGAGCCCCTTAAGCATGACTCCCTTAATCGCTGGCAGAATCCGACAGTGGGCGTTTACGGAAACGACTCCAGCATAGAAGCTCCTTAACGGAAACGCGTCGTCTGGATTCTCGGCGCGACAGTTTCCGGCGCGGAGTGGGTGTACCTATAGGAGGTCCTGCGACTTCTCCACTGTTTTCGCTGGAAGATTCCCTGAGCAATTCCTGCGCCTCACTCTCTCTCTGATCTCCCTCTCTCCCCCTGCTGGTACCTTCCCCCGCTGCTAATTCTCTCCTAGCTTCTGAGAGCCCCTCCACCACCTGCCTTTCCGATGGCAGTTCCCTGACATCCACCTCCCCCCCAGGGCCCCCTTCACCCCCTCCCGCCCCCTCCTTTACTGGCGGTGAGGATGGAAAACCCCGGAAAGAACACTCCTCATCGTCAGAGGATTCAAACACTTCTCTCCACTGACTCCCGTCTCTTCTCCCTGAGTCCCCCTCCTCGTCGGAGTCTATTCCCTCCTCCAGCCCTGATTCTGGGAACCCTTCGAACTCTTCTTCTTCATCGGTGGTGCCGAAGTGTTCCCTCCCAAACCGTGCTACGGGCTGAGGTTTCCTTGGGAACCGTTGATGAAACACTTCTATTAGAACCTCGTCATTGACCTCCTCTGCCGGTACCCATGTGTTTTCCGATTCCGGTTCCCCTTCCCATACAACCAAATACTCCACCTGATTCCCTTTCCACCTGGAATCAATGATTTCTGCCACCTGCATGTTGCGTTCCCTTTCTTCTATGACTGGTGTTTGAATGACCTCCCTCTCACGTTCCCCCCACTCCCGCCCTTCTCGGTACGGTGACAGTAAGGACCTATGAAATACTGGGTGCAGTTTCATGTGGTTGGGCAACCTGAGTTTGAATGCCACCGGGTTGACCTGTTGTATGACCTCAAAGGGTCCTAGCCGTTTGGGTTTCAATTTCTTACACCCTCCCTTGAACGGCAGTCCTTGGGTGGACAGCCACACCCGGTCCCCCACCCTTATGGTTTCACCTTCCCTTCTGCTTCTGTCTGCTTGCTTCTTGTATTCTTCCTTGGCCCTCTCTAAGTTGAGTTGCAGTTGCCTGTGGATAGCTTCCATCTCTTCCACAAAGTGTTCCGCTGCTGGGACACTCCATCTTTCCCCTCCTTCTCCTGGGAATGCCCTGGGATGACACCCATAATTAGCCAGGAAGGGACTCATCCCTGTGGACACATTCTCCGCGTTGTTGTAGGCAAATTCTGCCAGGGCCAACTTATCTACCCAATCATTTTTTCTGTCATTTACATAACACCTCAGGTATTGTTGTAAAATACCGTTTGCCCTTTCCGCCTGCCCATTTGTTTCTGGGTGTCGGGCAGTCGAAAAATTGACTTCTACGTGCAGCAAGCTCATGAGCTTCCTCCAGAACCTGGAAGTAAATTGTTTCCCCCGGTTTGAGACCACCCTCAAGGGGGCGCCATGCAACCTAAAAATATGCTTTACAAACAACTTGGCGGTTTCTTCCGCTGTGACCGCGTGTGAACAGGCTATAAAATGGCACATCTTAGTTAATAGGTCTACCACCACCATGACAGCTGTCTTCCCTTTGGATTTTGGCAGGTCCGTCATAAAATCTATGGATACTGCCTCCCATGGCCTTTCTGGTGTGGGTAAGGGTTCCAATAACCCCGCTGGTGCCAGCCTCTCTCCTTTTGCTTGTTGGCATCGGTCGCACCCCCTTACATATTCCCGTACGTCTTCCCTCACCTTGGACCACCAAAACTCCCTGGTAACCAACCACATGGTTTTGTGTTGCCCGAAGTGCCCCGCTGTGGGGCTGTCGTGCAATTGTTTGAGTACCCTGCCCCTCAATTCCCCTTCCGGTATGTACAGTGCCCCCTTGTAATACAACGTTCCGTTCCTTTCCTCAAAACCCCCTGTGTTCTCTCCACCTCCCCGGAGTCCTCTGAGTTTATCTTGGGCGTAATCATCGTTCTCGGTTCTCTCTACCAGTTCTATTTGCCCCACCAATGCCGCCCCACACACCCAGTGGTCCTCGGGAATGATATGTCTCTCCTCGGGCGCTCCCTCTCCCTCCAAATACTCTGGTTTTCGAGAGAGAGCGTCCGCTCTGACATTCTCCTTCCTCGGCACGTAGCAAATTTCAAAATGGAATTTGGAAAACTCCTGGGCCCATCTCACTTGTCTCTGGTTCAGTACTCGGGCAGTTCTCCAGTATTCTAGATTTTTGTGGTCGGTGCGCACTTGGACCTTGTGCTGCGCTCCGATCAGCAAATGTCGCCATCTCCGGAACGCTTCATGAATGGCGAGTAGTTCTCGGTCGTACACGGTGTAGTTTCTCTCGGATTTGTTCAGCTTCCGCGAGAAGAAGGCACACGGTCCCCATTCCGACGTATCTTTTCCCGGCTGTAGAAGCACCGCCCCCACCGCTCGGTCTGATGCATCAGTCTCCACTCTCATTGGTTGCCGTAGATCCACGTGCAAAAGTTGTTCTTCCGACGCAAACGCCTTCTTTAAACTTTCGAACGCTCGCTGCGCCTCTTCCGTCCAAACAAATTTATTCTTGCTGCTGAGACAATCAGTGATGGGGGCCGTTAAGTGGGCAAAGTTCTTGATGAACTTCCGATAGAAGTTTCCGAAGCCCAGGAACCTTTGCACGTCCTTCTTAGTTTTCGGTGTCTTCCATTCCAGTACCGCTTGAACCTTGCTGGGATCCATGGCCAATCCCTTGTCTGACAACCGGTACCCCAGGAATTCCACCTCTCTGGTATGAAACTGACACTTCTCCAGTTTCACCCACAGCTGGTTTGCTTGCAGTCTGCTCAGTACCTCTCTTACGTCCCGCACATGCTGCTCCTCATTCTCTGAGTACACCAAGACGTCATCTAAGAACGCTACACAGTTCTTGTAAAGCAAGGGTCCCAGGACGTGATTCATGAATGATTGAAAACAGGCTGAGCCCGCCTGTAGACCGAAGGGCATAACGAGGTACTCAAAGGCCCCCAAGGGGGTGAACATCGTGGTTTTCCACTCGTCTCCCTTTCTCATACGTATCAGGTTATACGCCCCCCTTAGGTCCAGCTTGGTAAAAATTTTCCCTTTCCTCACCCGGGTCAAAATGTCATCGATTCTGGGCATGGGGAAAGTCACAGGTACTGACACTGCATTTAGGGCCCGGAAGTCCACGACCAATCTGGGTTTATCCGTGTGTTTTTTGTCCACAAAGAACACTGGGCTGCCCCCCACCGCTCGTGACTCTCTGATGAAACCTCACTTGAGGTTTTTGTCAATGAACTCCCTTAACTCCTGCATCTCCCTGTCTGACATAGCATACAGCTTGCCCACTGGCAGTTGTGCTCCTGGGAGTAAGTTAATTTGACAGTCAAAGGGTCTGTGCGGGGGCAGTTTGTCTGCTTCTCTTTCTCTGAAGACGTTAACCAAGTCGGCATATTGTCGTGGTACCTCCCCTTTATCTGTTACTTCCATCCCTGCTAGCGTGGCCTGGGCTTCTGCCTGTGCTTCCCCTCCCTTGCAGTGCGCCAGGCAATACGCTGACCCAAATGAGACTACTCTCTGGTGCCATCCCACTAGCGGGTCATGCAGCGCTAGCCAGCTCATTCCCAATATGATGGGCGCTCCTCCCAGGGTAGCCACATTAAACGCTATGACCTCCGTGTGTCTTGTCACCCTCATTATCATGGGAACAGTCTGGAGGTTAACTTCTCCCCCCAACAGCTCCCTCCCATCAATCGTTGTCACCTGCAGAGGGTTACTTAAAGGAACAGTCTGTATCTGGTGTTCCGCTGCAAACTCCTTACTCATAAAATTGCAGGAGCTGCCTGAGTCCAATAGCGCCTTTATCTTTAGTGGATGTCCGTTTGGTAGCTCTAGCACCACCTCTACGACAAGCGCTGGTCTTGGGGGTTCAGGCTTGGGCACATTCACTGCTCTTTGGCCTGGCTGCTGTGCCCCGATGCTGGCAACCAGGCGTTGGCTTTTACCTGCTCCTTAACCCCCTCCTCCTCCCCCCCAACAGCTCCCGCCATTCCTTGCCATCCCTTCCTCTGAGGGCAGACTCTGGCAAAGTGACCTGGCTGTTGGCAGAGGAAACACTTCTTGGCACTATTTCCCTCTTTCTTCCGCCCTTCGTTGGCGTTTGAAACTCCGCGCGCACGCGCTGTTCCAATCTCCATCGGTTCTACTGGCGGTAACTGCTGCCCTGGTATCTCTGGAATGTGGAACTCACTCCAACGTTCCCCTTTCCCTTCCCGCTTTTCCAAGGCTCTTGCCTCTTGGCGCGCTCCGACGGCAAGCGCTGATTTAGTCAATTGGTCCATAGACTCCGCCCTGGGCACGCGGGAAAGTTCATCCTTCACCGCCGAGGATAACCCTTCTTCGAAAAGCATTTGAATTGGGTCTGCAGACAGGTCCCACCCCAGTTTATGGATCAACATGGTAAACTCAGTCCAGTACTCTCGGACGGAGCGGTTCCCCTGTTTACACGCCATCAATTGTCTGCGCACCACCCCCTGCTCAATCTCACTGGAAAACATCAGGTCAATGGCGCGAAAAAATTTCCTCGTGTCCTTTAGAGCGTCACTGTTCCCTGCCATCAGGGGCCTCACCCAGTCTTTCGCCCCACCTTCGAGATGCCCAATGACATACCCCACTCTCGATTCCTCATCTGGGAAGTCATCAAACTGCAGATTGAGGGCGTATTGCATCTCAGTCCTAAAGGCTTGATAATTTCTGGGATCACCCCCAAACTTTTGCACCAACCCTGGCACCTTCCTGGCAAGTGGGGTGGTTTTGCCCTTGTCTGCATCCTGAGCCCGCCTCTCTTCGAGCCTCGCTGTTTGCAGCGCTAGCTGGAGTTCCAACACCCTGTACCTTTCTTCCAGGCTTGGACCCGCTCCAGCTCCTCTTGCGTCTCCAGCTCCGGTTGGGTTGCTCATGATGCCTTTTGCACAAGCGCTTACGGAGACTGTCGGATTGCTGTGATGGGATTATGAGCTACTTGTGCGTAAAAGTTCAGTCCCTCAGATCTTGGGCATGTTTCTTCAAGACTCTGTGTACAGCGGAGCCCCTTAAGCATGACTCCCTTAATCGCTGGCAGAATCCGACAGTGGGCGTTTACGGAAACGACTCCAGCATAGAAGCTCCTTAACGGAAACGCGTCGTCTGGATTCTCGGCGCGACAGTTTCCGGCGCGGAGTGGGTGTACCTATAGGAGGTCCTGCGACTTCTCCACTGTTTTCGCTGGAAGATTCCCTGAGCAATTCCTGCGCCTCACTCTCTCTCTGATCTCCCGCACTCCCCCTGCTGGTACCTTCCCCCGCTGCTAATTCTCTCCTAGCTTCTGAGAGCCCCTCCACCACCTGCCTTTCCGATGGCAGTTCCCTGACACTAAAGAAAGAGGGGGGTTTGCCCTGCCAGACTTAAGGTTGTATTATGAATCAGCAGCTTTTTGCTGGCTGAAAGATTGGCTGCTTCTTGAAAACACTGATGTGTTAGATTTGGAAGGATTTAACAATGCTTTTGGATGGCATGCATATCTGTGGTATGACAAGGTTAAGATTCACAAGAATTTCAAGAACCATATTGTAAGGAAAGCAGTGTTTAATGTCTGGACAAAATATAAAGACTTATTAGAAAATAAGACCCCAAGGTGGTTATCACCTATGGAAGCTAAAGCTGTGAAAAGACCCAATATGGAGGTCAAATGGCCGAAATACTGGGAAATATTAGAAAGAGATGGAGACAATTGGAGATTGCAGAGTTTGGAGAAACTAAAAGACAAAGTGCGAGATTGGTTACATTACGCTCAGATTAAAGAGGCTTTTAAATTGGATAAAAAGTTAGGATTCCAGGTGGAAAAAATTGAAATTGGAAACAGAACTGTTAGAACCTAAGACTAAGGTACTTTCAAGAATGTATAACTTGTTGCTGAGGTGGAATACACAGGATGAAACGGTTAAATCAGCTATGATAAAGTGGGCACAGGACATTGGGTATAATATCATGTTTGCTGACTGGGAAAAGTTATGGACCACCGGTACGAAGTTTACGGCATGTAATGCCTTGAAAGAAAACATTATGAAAATGATATATAGGTGGTACATGACCCCAGTTAAGCTAGCAAAAATATATCACCTCTCAGATAATAAGTGTTGGAAATGTAAGGAAACTGAAGGAACGTTCTTTCACCTCTGGTGGACTTGCCCTAGGGTTAAGGCCTTCTGGGAAATGATATATAATGAGCTGAAAAAGGTATTTAAGTATACCTTCCCTAAGAAACCAGAGGCCCTCCTTTTGGGCATTGTTGGCCAGAGGGTGTTAAAGAATGACCGAACATTTTTTATGTATGCAACGACAGCAGCAAGGATACTTGTCGCCAAATATTGGAAAACTCAAGATTTGCCCACGCTGGAAGAATGGCAGATGCAACTGATGGACTACATGGAGCTAGCAGAAATGACTGGCAGAATCCGAGACCTGGGAGAGGAAGCAGTGGAAGAGGACTGGAAGAAATTCAAGGACTACCTACAAAAACACTGTAAATTATATGAGTGCTAAGAAGGATGAGGGATTTGAAAATAACAGGGCACCATAAAATTTGGTGAAAAGATTATGAGAATGAGTGAATTTTATGAGAAAAATAAATTTTGAATAAATATTATGGTAAGATTAGATATTTAAGACCTAGATAAAAATATTCAAAGTTAGGGACAAAATATTGGAAAAGTGTACAATGAGAATGGAAATAAGGTGATAAATTGCTGGTTAAAGTGTTATAAATTTGGAAAGTAGGAGCGAGAGATGTGAGGAAGTCCAAAAAATGAAGAAAAGTTGGTTATTATATGATGCTAAATTTTATGTTTGTTTTTCTTTTTTGTTTGTTTTTTGCTATGCTGTTTTCTTTTTTCTCTATTGTAACAAAAATTCTTAATAAATTTTTTTAATAAAAAAAAAAAATTAAAGGCCTGTTGTTTTTCCTGCGGGGAACTAGAACATTTTCAAAACCAGTGTAAAAAGACTGCAAAGAAGACACAAAGGCCTTACTTGCACGTTGTTCCAGTCTGCGTATACGCTCCACATTTGTCATCGACTCAGGTTGCACCAGACATCAGTGCCAAGATAAAGATCTCTTTGTCCAGCTTAAGATGGAGGAAGGTTTTATAGGCAAAGGGGATTGCGATACGGATACGCTCATACCTCTTCCAATCTGCGCCCCACCCCAAGGGACGAGGGTAGGCTGAGCAAGGATTACTCACCTCTGTCACTGGTGTTATGCAACACCAGGTCTATAGGCAACAAAACCGCCACCCTGCAAGATTTCTTTACCTCGCAGGGGGTCGACCTGGCTTGTGTGATGGAGACCTGGGTGTGCGAAGGGGAAATAGTTACCTTACGAGAGATGGTGCCCCGGGTTCTCCGCCCTCCACCACTCGCGGCCCATGGGCCAGGGGGAAGGGGTGGCATTATTAATCCGGGAAGATTGTTCTTTCAGGGCTCTGCCATCACCATTGATCCCCGGCATTGAATGTGGCGGCCTAGTGTGGGGTTCTGAGGAGAGCTTGGCTGTCTGGCTGGTGTACCGGCCATCAAGCACACCAGTAGCCACCCTGTCAGGCCTACTGGAGACAGTGGCCAGCTGGGCCTTGGAGTTCCCTAACCTATTGGTATTGGGGGACTTCAACATCCATGCTGATGCCACTCCCTCCTCACAGGCTCTGGACCTGGTGTCTTCCATGGCGACACTAGGGCTCTCCCAGTTTGTTTCGGGCCCCACACATCAAGCAGGCCACACGCTGGATTTGATCTTTGGCACAGGCATAGATGTGATCATGTCCCCCTTGATGATGGTGCCATGGTCTGATCACTACATTCTGAAAGCCAGGATTGACTTTCCACCCCCACCCTGCTTAGGTGGCGAGCCGATTTGGGCTTGCCCACAGAGGCTGATGGATCCTGATAGATTCCGTCAAGCCTTGCGGGACCTTGCTCCCCTTGGCGACTCATTGACTGAGCTTGTTGAGGGTTGGAATACCTGGCTCTTGGCGGCCATCGATGAGACTGCACCTAAGCGCCCTCTGCGACCCCGCAGAAACCGGGCTCCCTGGTTTACCGAGGAGCTCCAGAAAATGAAGCAGGACCTCAGACGGCTAGAGCGAGTATGGCAGGGTGCCTGCGATGGAGCGTCAAGAACTTCTTATAAGGTTTTTATGAAAACCTATGAGATGGCAGTGAAGGCCACTAAGAAGCCTTACTTCTCAGCCTCCATTGCATCCGCTAGCTCTCGCCTGATGCAACTTTTTAGTATAATTAGGTCTTTAACATCCCTGGAGGGACAGCCAAATTTAAATAACAATTTGACACATAGCTGTGAGGCATTTGTGAGCTTTTTTGTGGAGAAGGTCCTGTTGCTCCGCCGTGACCTCCCTGCCAATTTGGATACAATAACAGAACTGGAGGCCCCTCGACTGTCCTCGGGTCCAGTATTGGACCACTTTGACAGGCTATCCCCAGCTGATGTGGACAGACTCCTCCAAGCTGGAAAGCCCACCACCTGTCCTCTTGACCCGTGCCCGTCCTGGCTGATTAGAGCGTGTCCAGACGGGGTGCGGGGCCCCCTAGGGGATATCATCAATTTCTCCCTTGGCACCGGGGCATTCCCAGGAGAATTGAAGGAGGCAGTGGTGTGCCAGCTCTTAAAGAAAACATAATTAGATCCTTTAGATCTATCCAATTACCGCCTGGTTTCAAATCTTCCGTTCCTGGGTAAGGTGATTGAGAGAGCGGTTGCTGAACAACTTGGTGGGTTTCTGGATGAAACATTGGCTCTGGATCCATTCAAATCCGGCTTCCGCTCTGGTCATGGGACCAAGACGACTCTGGTCGCCCTAACAGATGATCTCTGCAGGCAGCTGGATCGAGGCGGTTTGGGGCTGCTGATTCTTTTAGACCTGTCAGCAGCCTTCGACATGGTCGATCACGAACTCTTGGACCACCGCCTCGCTGACGTGGGGATCCAGGGCACAGTTCTTCAATGGCTGCGCTTGTTTCTCTCTGGTCAGAGGGTAGCACTTGGGGGGGAACTGTCGTCACACCACTCCTTGGTGTGTGGAGTGCCGCAGTGTGCAATACTCTCCCCGATGCTTTTCAACATCTTTATGCACCCCCTCACACAGCTTGTCCGGAGTTTTGGTTTGGGCTGCCATCAGTATGCTGATGACACCCAACTCTATCTGTTGATGGATGGCCATCCTGACTCAGCCCCAGACACACTGATCAGATGTTTGGAAGCTGTGGCTGGTTGGTTATGTGGGAGCCAGTTGAAGTTAAATCCTTCGAAGACAGGGGTCCTTTGGCTGGGTTGGGACAATATGGGATTGGAGGGGGGCAACTCCCATCTCTTGTGGGGGCGCAATTAGTGCCAGCACTGTCTGTTAAGAGTTTGGGTGTAATCTTTGACATCTCCCTTTCCATGGACGTGCAGATTGCAACTATAACGAAGGCGGCATTTTTTTCATTTCCACCAAGCTAAGCAGTTGGCTCCCTACCTCTCTCGCCCTGACCTAGCCACTGTGATCCCCTTGATGGTTACCTCCAGACTTGATTGTTGTAACTCACTCTACGTGGGGCTGCCCTTGAGACTGACCCAGAAACTCCAGGGGGTGCAGAATGCCGCAGCGAGACTACTTCTGAATTGATTTTAGAATGAATTGATTTTAGAATGTATTTCAATTAATTGATTGTGATTTTATGTAAAGTGTGTTACTTTTACTGTTGTTAGCCACTCTGAGCCCGGCTTCGGCTGGGGAGGGCGGGATATAAATAAAAAATTATCATTATCATTATCATTATCATTATTACCATACAGCAGGCGGACGGTACTGTTTTGAAAAGCCTGGGACATGGGACAGTATTCTTGAAGAGCCAGAACGTTTTGTATGTGCCACATCTTCAAGATAATCTTTTGAGTGTATCTCAACTTAATTAATTGATTGTGATTTTAAAGTGGTCTTCACTAACTCTCGATGTGAAATATTTTGAGACAATAAGCTCATTCTGTATGCCAAATGTGTTAATGGTTTGTTTCTATTGCCTTAGTTTTCAGGTGCAGTTGCTGAAGCTACTGAAAAAGAGAGGTAGCACACTCCCAAGATAGTTTTCTGGGCTTCTGCAGTGGTCTAATCTAAAGCAAATCAGTGTCTTAAGCTTAAGCCAAGAAAGAGTATTCTCTATAAGATTGCATATCAATATACGCATCAAGACTTTGAGATTAGACCACTGAAGAAGCCCGAAAAACTATCTTGGGAGTGTGCTACCTGCAAGCCCCAGTAAAAGGGCCCCATCTTCAAAGCACCGGTGCCCTTCCCATGAAAGGGCTCCTGTCCGCCATGATCGGGCACACCAAGCAGAAGTCTGAAACCAGACATTATAAGTTCATCTTAGGTTGGGTAGTTAGCAAGTCTCTGTGGCTTTGTTTAATGTTTTGTATTTTTCTCAGAAGGTTGATAAAGTATGTATAATTATTGTTCTGTGTATATTAATCGCCTACTTTGTAGAGAGCAGCTACTGTGTAGAAAGCAGCTGTTGTGTTGAAAGCAGCAGTATTGGAGGTAAAATGACACTTCATGAATTATAATTACTGGGTAAATGTAAAATCATGTACTGTAAAATCATCAACTACTGCAAAAAAATAAATCTGTACCTTGGGAACTTTATCTGGATGCTGATCTGTCTTTTCATATTCAGCTGTGGTTGATGTGAATACTGCCCCCTTGTGATAGTAACAGGTATGTAAAAACAACAACACAGAGAATGGTAAATCATAGGAAACTTTAATGAACTGTATTGACTGAACTATGCCATGTATCATCTTTTGTATTACTAAAGCTATTGTTATATATTATTTTCATTAGCAAACCATTCCATGACAATGGATCGTGTAGAGAAGAATGTTAAGAAAAGAAAATATAGTGAGGATTTTTACAGTATGGTTTTACCTCAATAATTACAGCAGGAATTGAGAAACTGCAATGTGTTATTTGTTGTGAAGTTCTATCAGCCGAATCTATGAAGCTGAACAAACTAAAAAGCCATTTTGATAGCAAGCATCCGAGCTTTGCCGGCAAGAATACCAACTATTTTAGAAGCAAAGCTGATGGACTCAAGAAGGCCAGACTTGACACTGGTGGCAAGTACCACAAACAAAACGTAGCAGCTGTTGAAGCTTCATATTTGGTGGCACTCAGAATCGCCAGAGCTATGAAACCTCACACCATTGCTGAGGATTTACTGTTGCCAGCGGCCAAAGACATTGTTCGAGTTATGACTGGAGACTAATTTGTTACAAAATTGAGTGCAATTTTCTTATCTAACGACACTGTCCACAGAAGAATAGATTACATGTCTGCTGATATTCTTGATCAGGTAATCCAGGAAATTAAATCTGCTCCACTTCCAATATTTAGTATCCAGCTTGATGAATCTACAGACATTGCAAACTGTTCACAGTTACTGGTTTACGTGAGGTATATTAATGATGGCGACTTTAAAGATGAGTTTCTTTTTTTGCAAACCACTTGAAACGACAGCTACTGCATGTGATGCATTTGACACAGTTGGTTCATTTCTGAAAGAGCATAAAATCTCTTGGGAAAAGGTTTGTGGTGTTTGCACAGATGGTCTCCAGCTATGCTAGGATGTTGATCTGGATTTCAACATTTGGTACTGAATGCGTCACCAAAAGTCATTGGAACTCACTGTATGATTCATTGGCAAATATTAGCAATGAAGATGCTGCCACAAGAGTTACAAGAAGTAATAATAAGCATCATAAGTTCTGTCAATTTTGTAAAGGCGAGCACTTCAAACAGTCGACTGTTTTCGCAACTGTGCAATGAGTTGGATGCGCCGAACAATGCTCTGCTATTTCACACTGAAGTGAGATGGTTGTTGAGAGGAAAAGTTTTAAAACATGTTTTTGAGCTTCGTGATGAACTCAAAACGTTTTTTAATCGGAAAGCAAGACTGCACTTCGAAGCACTTTTCAGCGATAAAAGTGGACTGCAGAAAATAGCTTACTTGGTTGACATCTTTGCCATCTTGAATGAGTTAAATTTATCACTGCAAGGACCAAATGTGTGAGGGATGTTTTTGCTGCCTAGCTAGTTAGGAGATAACATTCCAGGCATCAAGGCACTTCTGTCCGGTAGATTTATTACTGCAAATCCAAGCCCACGCAGGAGCTCCAAAGACAGCACGTCCGTGTTGTTTCAGTCAGTTGCCGCTTCTAAATTTTTGTGACGCTGTTTCCTGGACCAGCATGCCCAGCGAGACAGGGAACAACTCTTATCTCCTCTCTTCTGGGAATAGCTAGTTCCTGGAACAGACTGGCCACTCCCTATTTCATTCTCTGACTCAGAGGACTGGCTGGAAAAGGGCTGCTTGGGCTCTCGGTAAGTGTTTCCATCCCCCCCCCGTCTCTGTCTGCTTCCCTTTCCCTGACATCCACCCCCTCCTCAAAGGCCCCCTCCCCTCCGGGAGCCTTGACTGTCTCCATTTCTTTCCCATCCGGGGTGGCGGATGGAAAACCTGTAAAACTATCCTCCTCATCCGTTACTTCAAATACCTCCCTCAAGTCCCCCATTCCTCGTGTTCCCCAATATACTACTTCTTCTTCTTCTTCTTCTTCTCCTTTCCCTCCCCCCCCCCAACAAACACTCTGTGAGGTGAGTGAGGCTGAGAGACTTCAGAGAAGTGTGGCTAGTCCAAGGTCACCCAGCAGCTGCATGTGGAGGAGCGTGGAAGCGAACCCAGTTCACCAGATTACGAGTCTACCGCTCTTAACCACTACACCACACTGGTACCTTGGTTCTCAGACTTAATCCGTTCCGGAAGTTCGTTACAAAACCAAAGCGTTTAAAAAACAAGGTGCGCTTTCCCATAGAAAGTAATGCAAAATGGATTGATCCATTCCAGACTTTTAAAAACAACCCCTAAAACAGCGATTTAACATGAATTTTACCATCTAATGAGACCATTGATCCATAAAATGAAAGCAATAATCAATGAATTGTACTATAAAATAAATAAGACAGTATTGCAGATGATAAAAACAAAAATTATTATTTTTTCTTACCTGCACTGATGATAGTCATTGTTTGGATGGGGGTCTTTTATCCATTTCCACAGTCACACAATCAGTAGCTGAACTTGTCACGGCTAAAATGGCCACTGTTTCTTTAATGCGAATAAAGCTGGGTCAGCATGACTCAGCAGTCTGCACCAAGTTGTATATATAAGTGAGAAATGTTAGTTTGTTACTGAGGCTGGTGTTTGGGTTGGTTGGTTGGTTGGTTGGTTGGTTGGTTGGTTGGTTGGTGCGTGCTGGTGTGTATTCAGTCGTGTTTTGCACAAAGACTTTTAAGAATAAAACTCTGCAAGGATATTCTCGTGGACTCTTTTTGTGCCGACAAGGGTCCGAGGACCAGGCTGAGGAGACAAAGGGAGGTCAGAACCTTTTCCTCCTTTTTTGCTTTTTACAAACACTGACAGGTTATGGGCCCAGTGTTTCTGAGCATGTGCAGAGTGCATAACGACTGATAGCATCTCAGCAGGGAGCTGGTGAGTCCTGGTGGTGCATGGAGCCAGTGGCTGTGTGTTGGAGCAGTTGGTGGCAAACTGTAACTGTCTGCAACGACACTGAAGCGGCTAGGATCTGAGGATCAGGAAAGCACTCAGCGTCGGCTACTGGAACAGTTTGAACTGCTAGAGGACCACAGTAGGCGACTCACAGAGCGGCTACACAAGTTGCAGAGCCAGGCGGGACCTGAGGGTCAACGGAGGCAGCAGCTAGAAGCCAGTGAGTGCCAGCCAGGACCATCCAGTTGGACTCTAAAGCGAGAGTCAGGAGAGATTGCTGGAGACCCCACAGAAGGGGCTCAGCAAGCACCAGCAGAGATGGCAGATTCCCAGTCTTCCCAAGTTGTAAATATTGGGGGAGGCATCCCTTTTGAACTTCTCTCAGAAAGCAACTGGCTGAGTTGGTCAATTAAAATGCAGCAGTTGTTAAGGAGAGATGGACTATGGGACTGTGTTGAAACTGAGGTTTTGAGAACTGACTCTGCTGAGAAAAAATGACTGGATGAAAGGGCTCGTGCCCAAATTATGCTGTGTTTGAGCAACTCTCAGTTATTGTATGTAGCAAATGCCAGCACAGCGTTTGAGTGCTGGAATTTATTAAGGGCAATGCATGTCAGAGAAACTGCTGGAACTATAATTTCTCTGACCAGAAGGCTGTTCAGGACTGTTATGAAAGAAGGTGAGAGTTTGGCAACTCATCTTCAAACGCTGAAATCTCTGTTTCTGCAACTACAACAGAGAGGTAAGCGTTATGATGAGACTGACCAAACCTACATTATCCTTTCAAGTTTGCCTGAAAGCTGGTTGCCTGTGATTAACAGCATGGAGAGTATGAGTCCCTGAGATCTGACCCTTGAGTATGTAGTTGGAAGATTGACCGAAGAAGCAGAAAGAAGGTCAGATAGACAGGCTGAACTCCAAGAGCGGAGAAGTTACAGTCGAGGGGGCCAGCAGCAGAATCTGCCAATGGAGCAACGCCAAGGCTTGGACTTGGCCATGGTGGTGAGGAGGTGCTATAGATGCAACCAACCCGGGCATCTCCAACATCAATGCAGGGCAAGACTTCCAGGAGACGATGTGGAGCAGAGACAGCAATCGACGCAGAAACGTAAGCAGAAGGGGTTCTCTTCAGGGAAGAAGAACACGCGTTCTGCTCAGTTTGTGTCTGCATTTTCTCGGGAGGAGAGGAAGATACCTCGAGGAACATGGTTGCTGGACTCTGGGAGCAGCAGGATTATCTGCAACAGTCGGGAGGACTTTAAGACCCTGGGGAAGCCAGCTGATGGAAAAGACTCAGTCTATCTTGCTGATGGTCGTAGAAGCAAGATTGATGGCCAGGGAACATGTTTCCTGCAGTGCTTGAACACTACTCTACCAGAGACTCTGTTTGTCAGCAGTTTGGACTATTGTTTACTGTCTGTAAGCTGTTTGATTAATGCAGGGTATAGTGTTAAGTTCACGCAGGATGGCTGTCTGATAAAGAATGGAACTCAGGTATGTGGCCATGCAAAGTTGGAAAATGGGTTATATGTAATGTAGGACAAGCCTGTTAAAGCAGCCCAGGTGGTTCAGGATAATTTGCCAGTTCATAAGGGGTGTGTACATGAACTGCACAGAAAACTGGGTCACGCCAATTTCTGTGTGCTTTCAGAAATGCAAAAGGTGTGCAAGAATCTAAAAGTAAATAGCTGTAACTGTTTCCTAGATTGCAATGTATGTAAAATGGCCAAACCTAAGAGGAAGCCTGTGGCTTCTAAAAGTGACAGAGTATCTAAAGAGGTTTTAGAACATGTCCATTGTGACGTGATAGGCTCTTTTCCACAGAAGACTGAAGGGGGCGTCAGATATGCTTTTCTGGTAATTGATGATAAATCACGTTTTAGTTGGTTGTTTTTGTTAAAGCAGAAATCTGAGTGTTTCCCCACATTCAGAGAATGGGTTGCCCAAGCTGAAAAGCTCTTCGCTCGCCCTGTTGTGCAGCTGCAAACAGATAGGGGTGGAGAATTTCTGAACAAACAATTTGGGACATGGTTGCGACGTAAGGGGACCACTCATCATTTGACTAACCCTTATAGCCCTGCTGAAAATGGTCTGTGTGAAAGACGTGGGGCTGTAATACAGTCAGTAAAGGACTGCCTGCTAGTGGATGCAGGACTGGGTCACAACCATAGGCTGTGGGGCGAGGCTTTTCTGACAGCGAACTTTTTGATTAATAGAACCTGGTCAAGCTCTATAAAAGATATACCTTATCGTGTATTGTTTGGGAAAGAACCAGAGTGGACAATGCTCCATAACTGGGGTGCTTGGGCACATGTAAATATCCCCAAAGCTCAGCGCCCAAAAGGGGGCGCTAGAGCGCAGAAACTGCGGTTTGTGGGATATCAGTCCTATGGCAAAGGGTGGCGTTTCAATTTACGCCCAGGACGTGTGGTTCTGTCATGAAGTGCAGACTTTGCTGACCAGGACAGATGGACTGCGATCCATGCCAACCCAGATTGCCTACTGCCCCTGCAAGTAAGAGAAGAGGCTTCTTCTCAGCCATTGGCAACACAGGAGCAGGATGAGGAGGAGGCACAGATTTCCGCAAAAGATGTGGCACTAGATAATACTTCTTCTCTAGAGGAAGAGGAAGAAGAGCCAGAGATAAGGGGGGAAGAAGAAGTAGTTGTGCCTAGACGCTCCCAGCGTTCAAACAAGGGTGTACCTCCTCAGCGTTTGACCCTAGGAGGAGTGAGAGTATGCAATGTGAGTTGTGTGGAACCACAAAGTTATAATGAAGTCTTAGACTTACCCCCTGGGGAACGTGCTTTGTGGGAACAAGCTATGAAAGAAGAAATGGACTCTTTTAAACGTAACAAAGTGTTTGAGGTCATAATGCCGCCACCTGGTGGCAGAGTGGTGTCATGCAAGTGGGTTTACAAAAGGAAAACCCTTGCATCTGGGGAACCACGTTTTCGAGCCAGATTACTAGCCAGAGGGTTCACTCAAATTAAAGGGGAGAGTTATGATGAAGTGTTTTCTCCCACTGTAAAGAGTGAAACTTTTCGTTTAATGCTTTTCATTGCTGCTGTAAGACAAGTAGCAGTGCACCATTTTGATGTTGATGCTGCATATCTGCATGCAAATTTAGACCATGAAGTGTTAATGAGACAACCCCCTGGGTTTGAAGAGGGGAATGGTGCAGTCTGGCGTTTGAAAAAGGCTGTTTACAGTCTCAAACAAAGTGGAAGGTGTTGGAACCAGTGTTTAAATGAAGCCCTTGTAAAACTTGGTTTTAAAAGGAGTGTGGCTGATCCATGCCTGTACACAAAGGGGACAGGCAACAAATATCTAATGCTCTTAGTCTTTGTTGATGATTTGCTTGTGGCAGAGAGTTCCACAGATGAGATCCAGAAGCTCACAAGCCAACTGGAAAAGAGGTTTAAGCTTAAAGCCTTAGGGCCTGTAAGCAATTACTTGGGAGTAGAAGTAAGGCAGAAAGCTGATGGAAGATTCCTATTGAGTCAGAAAGAGAAAATTCTTCGCTTGATAGGGCAGTTTGGCATGGAAAACTGCAAGCCAGTTCAGACTCCCATGACACCAGATTTCCCAAAGACAGTGTGTGATTGTAATGGTTCTAGGGGTTGCTTGTGCGTAAATCAGCGCCACGCTTGGCTGGGTTACCTGGGTGAACCTTTTCTGTCTGGACAGCCACCCATCTGTGGCTGTCTCAATCGCTGGCAGAATCCGTCAGTGGGTGTTTCTTGAACTTCTTCCAGCAAAGAAGCTCTTTGACGCCTAGTCTCCGCCTACTCTCCCTGCGCGGAAGCCTTCTGCGCAGGGAGGGTGTGGGCAGCGGAGGACCCGTGCTCTCCCCGCTGGTCTCCGGCGAGGAGTCATGGAGCCCCCTCGCCGATTCCCCCATCTGCCCCCCTTCTCCACTGGTGCTACGCTGATTTCCTTCCCCAGAAGATGGGCTGCCTCTCTCCCTCCTGGGACGCGCCCCGGAATCCCTCTGGAGCCCTCCCTCCTCCTCTGGCTCCGATGACAGTTCCCTGACATCCACCTCCTCCCCAGGACCCCCTCCACCCCCAGCGCGATTTTCTGGTTCAACCTCATCTGTTTCCTCGGCCGACGATGCGGGGAATCCCCTGAAGGAGCTGTCACCATCCTCTGAGGATTCAAAACCAGCCTCCCACCCGCTCAGATCTCTTCCTGCAGGGGGGACCTCCCAGTCTGATTCTTCTCCCTCTGACACCTCCCCTCCCTCCTCTTCGGAGGCCGGAAAACCCACAAAATCCCCTTCGTTGTCTGTGGTTCCAAATTCTTCCTCCCAGAATCTCGCTAGTGGTTTTGGCTTATCCGGGAACAAACTGTGGAATTCCCCCACCAGATAGCCGTCATTGATCAATTCAGCGGGGAACCACGTGTTTTTTGACCTGGGTTCTCCCTCCCAAGCCACCAAGTACTCCACCTGGTGACCTCGCCACCTTGAATCGAGTATTTCCGTGGCTTGGTTGCGGAGTTCCCTCTCCTCTACCAGCGGGTGGGTGGTGACTCCTCCCTCCCGCCTCGGAAATTCCCTCCCCTCCCTGTACGGTGAGAGTAGGGACCTATGGAACACCGGATGTATCTTCATGCTGTCAGACAACTTGAGTTTGAAGGCCACTGGGTTCACCTGCTGTGTTACCTCAAAAGGCCCCAATCGCCTCGGCTGCAACTTCTTGCACCCTCCCTTTAGGGGTAACCCTTGGGTTGACAACCACACCCTGTCTCCTACCCGTATGGCCTCCCCCTCCCGACGGTGCTTGTCCGCCTGCCTCTTGTAAACTTCCTTGGCCTGCTCCAAGTTCATCTTGAGTTGCTGGTACAAGGCCTCCATTTCTTCTACAAACTGCTCTGCCGCGGGTACACTCCACCCTTCCTCCCCCCTCCCCGGGAAGGCTCTGGGGTGACACCCATAATTGGCCATGAACGGGCTCATCCCCGTGGACACGTGTTCAGCGTTATTGTACGCAAATTCAGCCAACGCTAGTTTCTCTACCCAATCGTTCTGTCTCTCGCTGACGTAGCAGCGTAGGTATTGCTGGAGTATACCGTTCGCTCTTTCTGCTTGTCCGTTGGTTTCTGGGTGCCTCGCCGTCGAAAAGCTCACCTCGACCTGTAGCAAGCTCATGAGCTTCCTCCATAACCTGGAAGTAAATTGTTTCCCTCGGTCTGAGATTACCCTCGAGGGAGCTCCATGCAGCCTGAAAATGTGATCCACAAACAACCTGGCTGTCTCCTCTGCCGTCACCATATGTGAGCAAGCTATGAAATGGCACATTTTTGTCAGTAGATCGACTACTACCATGACTGCTGTCTTCCCCCTTGACTTGGGCAAATCTGTCATAAAATCAATGGACACCACCTCCCAGGGCCTTCCCGGTGGTTGGCAGCCAGGCGTTGTCGTTTCCCTGCGCCTGCCCTTCCTCCCCCTTCTCGTTGCAGCCAGCAGCCCCCACCATCCCTTGCCAGGCTTTTCTTTGAGGGCAGACCTTAGCAAAATGTCCTGGTCGTTGACAGAGGAAACACTTCTTGGTAGTTTTCCACTCCTTTCCCTCACTTTTACGACCTTCACTGGAGTTTGAAACCTCCCCCCCCCGCGCGCCCCATCAATTTCCATTGGCTCCACCGCCTGGGAAGGCTGCCTCGGTATCTCAGGAATGCGGTAGTCATGGAAACGTTCCCCTCGCATTTCCCGCTTCTCCTGAGCCCGCGCTTCCTGGCGTACGCCGATCGCCTGCACAGCCTTTGTAAGCTCATCCAGCGACCATGGTCGGGGCGCGCGGGACAGCTCGTCTTTCACTGCGGGGGACAGACCCTCCTCAAACAACATTTGTATCGGTTCAGACTCCAGATCCCACCCTAGCCGGTGGACTAACATCGCAAAATGCGACCAGTAGTCTCTGACGGACTGGCTCCCCTGCTTGCACCCCATCAGTTCCTGCCGAGTCACATTTTGCTCTACATCGCTGGAGTACATCGCATCCATCGCCTGGAGGAATTTCTTAAGGTCCTTCAAGGCATCATTTTGCGTCGCCATCAGGGGCCTGATCCATTCGCGTGCCCCATCCTGCAGATGCCCCACAATGTAAGCCACCCTCTCCCCGTCATCAGCAAAGTCATCTTTTTGCAGTTCCAAAGCGTACTTTACTTCCGTTCGGAAAGCATTGTAGTCCTGGGGCTTCCCACCAAACTTGTGTATCAGCCCCAGGACTTTCCTTGCGAAGGGGGTGGGTCTGACCTGTGCATTCTGAGCCTGTCTTTCGTCCAGCCGCGCCGTCAGGATAGCTACATGCTGCTCCAAGTCTCGGTTCCTCTCGACCAGACTCTGCACTGCAGCTGATTGCTCCGTCTCTCCGGCTGTCCCTGTTTGGCTCATCATGCTGCCTCTCCAGGGCTGCGCACAAGCAAGGTCAGAGACTGATGGATTGCTGTAATGGTTCTAGGGGTTGCTTGTGCGTAAATTGGCGCCACGCTTGGCTGGGTTACCTGGATGAACCCTTTCTGTCCGGACAGCCACCCATCCGTGGCTGTCTCAATCGCTGGCAGAATCCGTCAGTGGGTGTTTCTTGAACTTCTTCCAGCAAAGAAGCTCTTTGATGCCTAGTCTCCACCTACTCTCCCTGCGCGGAAGCCTTTTGCGCAGGGAGGGTGTGGGCAGCGGAGGACCCGTGCTCTCCCCACTGGTTTCCGGCGAGTAGTCATGGAGCCCCCTCGCCGATTCCCCCATCTGCCCCCCTTCTCCACTGGTGCTACGCTGATTTCCTTCCCCAGAAGATGGGCTGCCTCTCTCCCTCCTGGGACGCGCCCCGGAATCCCTCTGGAGCCCTCCCTCCTCCTCTGGCTCCGATGGCAGTTCCCTGACAGTGATGATGAATTTGATCAGCCTGAGTTGTATCACTCAAAAATAGGATCACTGTTGTATTTAAGCCAGTGGTCAAGGCCAGACATTGCATGTGCTACAAATGTTCTGAGCCAACGTGTATCTAAACCCAGTACTGCCGATTGGTGTGCTTTGAAAAGGCTTATCAGATATCTAAAGGGGACATTAAATGTATGTTTAAAACTATCTAGTACACAAGATGAAAAACTAGAAGTATTTGTTGATGCGGACTGGGGAAGCTGTGTAGCTACCAGAAAATCTACAAGTGGAATGGTTATGATGTTTGCCAATTCCATAATTGGATGGAGGTCAAAGAAACAAGGATTTGTTGCAACCTCATCCTGTGAGGCAGAATATGGGAGCCTGTCGCTAGCATGCAATGAAATCATGTGGTTTATACAGATACTAAAAGATCTAGATTGTAAAGTAGATTTGCCTATCCAAGTGTATGAAGATAGCCAATCGTGCATTGCATTAGCGGGATCAGAAATAATGAAATCTGCATGAAAACATATTGCTATCCGTCATGCGAATGTTAGAGATTGTGTACAGAATGGGGTAATCAAACTGGAGTATTGTCAGTCACAAGATAATATTGCTGATTTGTTTACCAAGCCTTTGCCAGCAACATGTCATAATGAATTGATGACAAAACTGGGTTTATGTATATAATGTATGTATGTATTCTTTCTGTTGGGGTTTTTCGCATTTAAGAAACAGAAGGGGTGTCACGGCTAAAATGGCCACTGTTTCTTTAATGCGAATAAAGCTGGGTCAGCATGACTCAGCGGTCTGCGCCAAGTTGTATATATAAGTGAGAAATGTTAGTTTGTTACTGAGGCTGGTGTTTGGGTTGGTTGGTTGGTTAGTGCTGGTGTGTATAGTTATTCAGTCGTTGTCAGGGGTTCAGGGAGAGAGGCGCAGATGAGGGAGGAGACAGAGAGTGAGGGGGAAGGATTCCAGAGTGACGAGGAAGAGGATGACAATGACCCAAGATTGTCCATGAGTCCGTCCAGTGAATCGGAGGACTCCCAAAAGGGAGCCCCTCTGGTCAAGCCAAGGGAAGCTAGAGGGGGAAGCAGTCAGGAGCAGGGAAACGAGGGGGGAACCCCCAGTGGGAGTTGGAGAGCGAGACCGGCTGCTCCGCTGGAACGGAGTGAGGGGGGAGGAGTGACCAGTGTGTCAGAAGGAGCAGAACAGGAAGCAGAGAGGGGAAGGAGATCAGGGCAAAACGTCCTGCCGGAAGGGGAGGAAAGTAGTATCGAGGGCAGTGTAACTGTCGAAGGCAAGGTCAGGAGCAACGTACGCGCGCCAAGTTCAAAATGGGAGGCGCGCGGAAATGAAGAGAGTCCTGGGGAGGAGCCTGGTCCCAAAGCCCGAAGGAGGGGGGAGGAGGCGGCAGAGGACTCAGCCTCTGGAGAGTCCCGAAGGGAGAGAACACAGGGGGGCAGAAAGACCCTGCGGAAAAGGAAAGAGAGAAAGAGGTGGACCAGTACAAGCCTCTTAAACTGGTGTAGAGGGGGGACCGACTCAGAGGGTACTTCAGCGGTCTAAGCGTAACAGACGTAGAGTCACGGAGCTCGGATGTAAAGCTAATAATGTTCTTCAATTAAAGCTTTTGTACATAAGCTGGAGTGGGCTTTGGTCTCTTGTGAGCTGGGATTTGTTGCAACCTCATCCTGTGAGGCAGAATATGGGAGCCTGTCGCTAGCATGCAATGAAATCATGTGGTTTATACAGATACTAAAAGATCTAGATTGTAAAGTAGATTTGCCTATCCAAGTGTATGAAGATAGCCAATCGTGCATTGCATTAGCGGGATCAGAAATAATGAAATCTGCATGAAAACATATTGCTATCCGTCATGCGAATGTTAGAGATTGTGTACAGAATGGGGTAATCAAACTGGAGTATTGTCAGTCACAAGATAATATTGCTGATTTGTTTACCAAGCCTTTGCCAGCAACATGTCATAATGAATTGATGACAAAACTGGGTTTATGTATATAATGTATGTATGTATTCTTTCTGTTGGGGTTTTTCGCATTTAAGAAACAGAAGGGGTGTCACGGCTAAAATGGCCACTGTTTCTTTAATGCGAATAAAGCTGGGTCAGCATGACTCAGCGGTCTGCGCCAAGTTGTATATATAAGTGAGAAATGTTAGTTTGTTACTGAGGCTGGTGTTTGGGTTGGTTGGTTGGTTAGTGCTGGTGTGTATAGTTATTCAGTCGTTGTCAGGGGTTCAGGGAGAGAGGCGCAGATGAGGGAGGAGACAGAGAGTGAGGGGGAAGGATTCCAGAGTGACGAGGAAGAGGATGACAATGACCCAAGATTGTCCATGAGTCCGTCCAGTGAATCGGAGGACTCCCAAAAGGGAGCCCCTCTGGTCAAGCCAAGGGAAGCTAGAGGGGGAAGCAGTCAGGAGCAGGGAAACGAGGGGGGAACCCCCAGTGGGAGTTGGAGAGCGAGACCGGCTGCTCCGCTGGAACGGAGTGAGGGGGGAGGAGTGACCAGTGTGTCAGAAGGAGCAGAACAGGAAGCAGAGAGGGGAAGGAGATCAGGGCAAAACGTCCTGCCGGAAGGGGAGGAAAGTAGTATCGAGGGCAGTGTAACTGTCGAAGGCAAGGTCAGGAGCAACGTACGCGCGCCAAGTTCAAAATGGGAGGCGCGCGGAAATGAAGAGAGTCCTGGGGAGGAGCCTGGTCCCAAAGCCCGAAGGAGGGGGGAGGAGGCGGCAGAGGACTCAGCCTCTGGAGAGTCCCGAAGGGAGAGAACACAGGGGGGCAGAAAGACCCTGCGGAAAAGGAAAGAGAGAAAGAGGTGGACCAGTACAAGCCTCTTAAACTGGTGTAGAGGGGGGACCGACTCAGAGGGTACTTCAGCGGTCTAAGCGTAACAGACGTAGAGTCACGGAGCTCGGATGTAAAGCTAATAATGTTCTTCAATTAAAGCTTTTGTACATAAGCTGGAGTGGGCTTTGGTCTCTTGTGAGCTGGGACCACGGGTGACTCTGACAGTCGTGTTTTGCACAAAGACTTTTAAGAATAAAACTCTGCAAGGATATTCTCGTGGACTCTTTTTGTGCCGACAAGGGTCCGAGGACCAGGCTGAGGAGACAAAGGGAGGTCAGAACCTTTTCCTCCTTTTTTGCTTTTGACAAACACTGGCAGAACTGGGTTCCACACAGTCACAAAAACAAATTAATTGAAAAAGCCTCAAAAACAAAAACGCAAAATAAATAGCAAAAACAAAAGCGCCAAACTCAATCTGTTCCGGAAGTCTGTTTGACTTCCAAAATGTTTAAAAACCAAGGCACAGCTTCTGATTGGTACAGGTACCCTGGAAACAATAGCCAGCAGCACCATCGGACATTCGGTTTCCGAAAAACGTTTGAAAACCGAAACCCTTACTTCCTGGTTTTTGGCATTTGGGAACCAAGGCGTTTGAGTACCAAGGTGTTTGAGAACCAAGGTACTATTGTAGGGGTTTAATTAATTGACCCTGAAAGCATAGGCAGAGCCTATTCTGATTGGTATACCAGCCAGTCTGCCATTTAGCATTCCTAATGGAAGTACTTCTGATTATTCACCAAGTTTAGCTTTGGTGAATAATTGGTGATAGTTAGGTACAGATTCATGAAATACGATGGTAGCTGAAAATCATGGTCACAGTGGATTCCAGATGCAAATGGTCCACAGGTTACATAAGATCTAGAGTGAAGATCGCTGTGTGAAATATCCCATAACTTCTGCCTCAGGGATTTAAGGGAAATATTGTAGCCCAGATGAGGTAAAAAGGATGGTGAAACACCAATTGAGGAGGTTTTTTGGGCTATAGTTTGCAACCATGAGCTGATAGATTCCTCACTGGTTAGATGTAAAAGTAATCCAGGCCAAATACCAAAATCTTTAGCCAGTATTTCAAGGCACCCCACCACGCTTTGGTGGAGAGTGGGCATTCACCTGTTTTCAACAATATAATTGAATTAGGTTGGGACCTGAAATAGGGACCAAAGGAACTTAACTTGGAACCCATCTAACTTAGAAAATAGACCAGACAGTGGACCAACACCAGCTGATGACATGGCTCTCCAAATCTCTTTTCTGATGAGAGCAGCTTTTGCATCTCATTTGGAAACCAAGGACCCAGATTCTGGAGGAAGAATGGGGAGGCACACAATGCCAGATGCTTGAAGTCCAGTGTGAAGTTTCTGTGAGGAGAATCAGAACTTACAGGGTTAAAGAGTTCTGTGTGACGTCTCACATTCTGAGGCGTGGTTTTGTTCACATATGGGAATCTTTCTTTGTGTGTGAGTTACTTTCGTTTTTGGCTGTCGACCGGAGAAGATGTCCGCTCGTTCTCCGGGCTGATTTATGATGTGCATCTCAGGGCTCCCCCTGCTGGTGTTAACCCTTTCCGGTTTTCATGCTTACAGGCTGAAGCTGGATAGTCTAATAGGACCAATGCCTAAAGCCTCTTACCTGTAACCAATAACAGATTCCTCACTGGCCTTGCAGACAACTTCATTGTCCAGAAAGTGGGAGAAGCAACAAGAGGAACAGCCATTTTAGATCTGGTCCTAACCAATGTTGATGACCTGCTTAGTGGGGTAGAAGTGGAAGGATCATTAGGCGCGAGTGATCATGCTCTTCTGAAGTTTACTATACAGCGGAAAGGAGCAGCCAAGCATACTAGGACTCAATTTCTTGACTTTAAGAAAGCCGACTTCATAAAACTTAGGGAAGTGCTGGGTGAGATCCCATGGACAGTAATATTAAAAGGAATGGGAGTTCATGATGGCTGGGAGTTTGTTAAGAGGGAGATAGTAAAAGCACAACTTCAGGCAATACCAATGAGACGGAAACATGGAAGGTGCCTAAAGAAGCCAGGGTGGCTATCTAAAGAACTTTTAACTGAGTTAAGATTAAAAAAGGATGTGTACAAAAAATGGAAAAGGGGGGAAACCACCAAAGAGGAATTCAAACAAATAGCCAGCACGTGTAGACACAAAGTCAGAAAAGCTAAAGCACAGAATGAACTCAGGCTTGCTAGAGAGGTTAAAAGCAACAAAAAAGGCTTTTATGGGTATGTTCGTAGCAAAAGGAAGAACAAAGAAACAGTGGGGTCACTCAGAGGAGAAGATGGTGTAATGCAAACAGGGGACACAGAAAGGGCTGAACTCCTCAATGCCTTCTTTGCCTCAGTCTTCTCCGATAAAGAAAACAATGCCCGACCTGAAGAATTTGGAGCAAATGATTCAGCAGAGGAAACACAGCCCAGAATAACTAAGGAGATAGTACAAGAATACTTGGCTAGTTTAGATGTATTCAAGTCTCCAGGGCCAGATGAGCTGCATCCAAGAGTATTAAAAGAACTGGCAGATGTGATCTCAGAACCACTGGCAGTCATCTTCGAGAATTCCTGGAGAACAGGCGAAGTCCCGGCAGACTGGAGGAGGGCAAATGTTGTCCCTATTTTCAAAAAGGGGAAAAGAGAGGACCCAAATAATTACTGCCCAGTCAGTCTGACATCAATACCAGGGAAGATTCTGGAGCAGATCATTAAGCAAACAATCTGTGAGCACCTAGAAAGGAATGCTGTGATCACCAATAGTCAGCATGGATTTCTGAAAAATAAGTCATGTCAGACTAACCTGATCTCGTTTTTTGACAGAATTACAAGCCTGATAGATGAAGGGAACGCAGTGGATGTAGCCTACCTTGATTTCAGCAAGGCATTTGACAAGGTGCCCCATGATATTCTTGTAAAGAAGCTGGTAAAATGCGGACTTGACTATGCTACCACTCAGTGGATTTGTAACTGGCTGTCTGACCGAACCCAAAGGGTGCTCATCAATGGTTCCTCTTCATCCTGGAGAAGAGTGACTAGTGGGGTGCCACAGGGTTCTGTCTTGGGCCCGGTCTTATTCAACATCTTTATCAACGACTTGGATGATGGACTCAAGGGCATCCTGATCAAATTTGCAGATGACACCAAACTGGGAGGGGTGGCTAACACCCCAGAGGACAGGATCACACTTCAAAACGACCTTGACAGATTAGAGAACTGGGCCAAAACAAACAAGATGAATTTTAATAGGGAGAAATGTAAAGTATTGCACTTGGGCAAAAAAAATGAGAGGTACAAATACAAGATGGGTGACACCTGGCTTGAGAGCAGTACATGTGAAAAGGATCTAGGAGTCTTGGTTGACCACAAACTTGACATGAGCCAACAGTGTGACGCGGCAGCTAAAAAAGCCAATGCAATTCTGGGCTGCATCAATAGGAGTATTGCATCTAGATCAAGGGAAGTAATAGTGCCACTGTATTCTGCTCTGGTCAGACCTCACCTGGAGTACTGTGTCCAGTTCTGGGCACCACAGTTCAAGAAGGACACTGACAAACTGGAACGTGTCCAGAGGAGGGCAACCAAAATGGTCAAAGGCCTGGAAACGATGCCTTATGAGGAACGGCTAAGGGAGCTGGGCATGTTTAGCCTGGAGAAGAGGAGGTTAAGGGGTGATATGATAGCCATGTTCAAATATATAAAAGGATGTCACATAGAGGAGGGAGAAAGGTTGTTTTCTGCTGCTCCAGAGAAGCGGACACGGAGCAATGGTTCCAAACTACAAGAAAGAAGATTCCACCTAAACATTAGGAAGAACTTCCTGACAGTAAGAGCTGTTCGACAGTGGAATTTGCTGCCAAGGAGTGTGGTGGAGTCTCCTTCTTTGGAGGTCTTTAAGCAGAGGCTTGACAACCATATGTCAGGAGTGCTCTGATGGTGTTTCCTGCTTGGCAGGGGGTTGGACTCGATGGCCCTTGTGGTCTCTTCCAACTCTATGATTCTATGGTTCTATGATTCTATGATTCTTCTATGAATAAAGTTGTGGCCAATTTTTGCCCATTAACCTAAAATAATGGTGTCCTGTGTCTTTATTTATTCCAACTGGTGGGAGGCGGGAATCGCCATGCAAGGCACATTTTCTGCTGCTGCCATACTCTGCTAAAAGCCAGGAAGAAAGTTTAAGGCTTATATCGGCACAGGCGTCCATCGGCACAGGGAGAAGCGTGCCGGGCGCCATTACATTCCAGCAGGTTATGGCCCAGGTTATGGAAGCTGTTGCCACGTCGTGCCTGTGGGGGGGGGGGGGAGAAGCAAGACCAGCTGGAGGTCCTGCCTAACATCTGAGGCAGCAAAGCTCGCTGGGGACGATCTCATCTTCAGGACCGGGTGCCAAGAGGAGCTGCCAGAACGTGAGTAGGCTCAGCCCCGGGGGAGAAGATGGTGGATGGCCAGGACTCTTTCACAGTTCCTTTTGAAAGATTGAATGGAACAAACTGGGAGGAGTGGTCCCGGAAAGTTAAGGCCTGGCTTGTAGCCAAAGATCTGTGGTCGGCCATGCAAGGAGCCCCATTGCAAGCTCCAGCCAGTGCTGCAGCAGCGGTCGTTGCAGCTGCCCATGCTTCACAGAGGAAAGAGCAGAAAGCCCTGGGAGCTATAGTGCTCAGTTTGGAGGGCTCACAGTCGCTATTGGTGGAGGCTCTTGAAAGTGCCCAGGAGGTCTGGCAGGCACTAGAGAGAGTGCATCACAGGACCACGGCTGGGGCAAAGATCCACACCACAAGAAGCTTGTTTGAGCTGAAGCTGCATCCTGGTGATAGCATCAGACAGCATGTGACTAAGATGCTCTCTGTTTTCAACAAGCTGAGACTGTTGCAAGTTAACTTTACTGAGGAGCTGTAAGTTTATATTTTGCTCAGCTCTCTGGACAAAAGCTATGACAATTTGTGTCTCACTTTGGAGTCTATGAGTCCAACTGTTCTGACGCTCCAGTATATGACTGGTCGTTTGTGCGACGAAGAAGAACGCCACCTCAGAGAGGGCCGAGCTGGCTCAGGGTGCCCTGCCGGCAACAGAGGGGGTGCCAAGCCAGAAGGCACGGTTCAGGCTTTTTCCACTCGTCATTGTTTTGTATGCAGTTCTGTTGAACACCTGCGTCGGTCCTGTCTGAGAAGAGCTAGAGAGGCTGGACAGGATGTCTCCAAGGTCGTTTCCCATGGCACTCAGCCAAGTCCTCGTGGCAGTCAGCCAGGTTTCCATGGCAGCCAGTCTAGGAGAGGAGGCCAGCATGGGAACGCGAAGGGAGGACGTGACAGAGGAAGTGTGAAGGATGGTTCTTCTTATCATCTTGCTGCCTCCATGGCAACCATGAAGGACAACTCCAGTGAAGGCAGCATGCTGCGTTGGATCATCAACTTAGGAGCCAGCCACCATCTGATGCCATCAAATGGCGAAATGTGGAACTGCAGGGCTGTTTCAACTGGAAAAGCAGTCACTCTTGCAGATGGGACACAGAGACAGTTAATCACTGTTGGGAATGTGTTTGTCTTGTTTCTACAGGCAGAGCTGGAAGCCTATGTTGTGCCAGTAATGTACTTTTGCCTTTTATCTGTATCTGCTCTTGTAAAGGAGGGCTATAAGGGTTGCTTTGAAAAAGGGTTCTATTTCCAGGGGTGGGAGGCAACTGGTCAGTGTTGAATGTCAGAACAGGCTCTATGTTCTGGAGACACCTCTGGAAGGTAAGGGGGACGCTGAGGCAGCACAGGCGCAATGTGCTAACGTTCCCGCACACAATATGTGTGCGCATCTGTGGCACAGGAGAATGTCTCACAGCTGCTGAAAATACATCCAGAAGTTGCCAGAGTGCACTGAGGGGTGCAAAATAAAGCCATGTGATAAGTTCTTGGATTGCAGAGCATGCAAAAGAGCAAAGGTGAAAAGGTGCAGTTATCTGAGACCTGAGAGGGTAACCACAAGGCCTTTTGAGCTGGTGCATGCAGACCTTTGTGGACCCATGCCAGTAGCCAGTCTGGGCGGAGCCAGGTTTGCTCTCACGCTGACAGACAATTTCTCTAGAAATGGGTGGGTCTTCTCACTGAAACACAAGAGCGAGGCAGCGCCGCTGATCAAAGACTGGATTGCGGCAGTGGAACTACAGTTTTCCACAAGGGTACAGAGCTTTCAGAGCGACCGAGGTGGGGAATTCACTGGGTCTGCTCTGCAGAGTTTCTTCCGCCAGAAGGGGATACGTCACAGGTTGACGGGTTGCTTTTTCTCCCCAGGAGAATGGCATTGCAGAGTGCAGGAACAGAACACTACAAGAGGCAGCTGAAGCGCTACTGTTTGACACTGGCTTGCCCCAGTGCTTTTGGGCCGAAGCTTGGAAAGCTGCCAGCTTCACACTTAACCGGTCTTATAGCTCTGCTGTAGGGGACACACCCTATTTTCTGCTACACGGTAAGAAGTCCAAGGTGCATTTCTTCCGTGTGTTTGGTTGCAAGGCTTGGGTTCTTGTGCCAAAGGCCCAACGCAAGAAGGGTGACCCGAGGTCCTGTAAAATGATCTTTTGTGGGTAAGAGCCTGGGACAAAGGGGTGGAGATTTGCCTATCCAGAAGGTGATCAGTTGAGGATTCTAGTCAGCAGGAGTGCTGAGTTCTGTGAGCAGAGTGGGTGGACACGGATCCATGGGAATCCTGATGTTCTCTCAGAGTCTGTCTGATTCTGCTGAGGAGGGAGAGGTAGATGCTGAACCTGTTGCTGAGGATCAGGTCTCTGATCAGGAGCAGGAACAGGGAAGGGCATCTCCGCAGGCTATCAAGAGAGAGCCAAAAAGTGAGCCTTCATCTCCCGTCAGTCAAGTGCAGAAGGCCAAAAGACGCAGTAAGTCAGAGGGGGAGTCTTCTGATGACAAGGACACACTACCTGGCCCCAGTGGGTCAGAGGGGGCACCAGAGACAGTGCTCAGACGTTCCACACGCACCACGAAGGGGGTACCACCTGAGAGGTTCGAGGTCACTAGCGTGTGGGTTGGTTTAGTGAAGTGCTAACCAGAGAGTTTTGAGGAAGTTCAACAGTTGCCTGAAGCAGAAGCCAGGAAATGGCAACAGGCAATGGGAAAGGAGTTGAACTCAATGAAGTCCTTAGGTGTTTTCTCCACCACGAAGCTGCCAGCAGGCAAGCAGGCCGTGAGCTGTCGTTGGGTTTACAGGATTAAGCCCACAGCATCTGGAGAACCACAGTACAAGGCTAGGCTAGTAGCCAGAGGGTTCACGCAGCGGAAGGGGCTGCATTACACCGAGGTGTATTCTCCTACTTCCCGGAGTGAAACGCTGCGTGTGATTTTAGCAGTAGCTGCCCAAAGAGGGCACCAAGTGCACCACTTTGATGTGGATGTGGCTTATTTGAACTCAGATCTGAAGGAGGCTCTGTACATGCTACCTCCTCCAGGGTTTGAGGGCAAAGCCACTTCCGACGTAGAAAGGAGGTGGGGTTGCGGGCTTCACCCTCCCACCATGCGCGCGGGGGCTGGCTCTCAACCTCCGTGCAATTGAGGGAATCCCTGATCGCTTCATCCCCTGGCCAGCCAATCGGCTGGCCTGGGGGGTGTGGCCTGCTCCATTTATCGCAGGAGTGGCCTCTTTGCCACTTTCAGCGGCTCCAGTTTCCTGCTTTGCTCTGCGGTTCAAGAAGCACATTTTTCTTGGTCTCTCTGGATCCACTTCGCAGAGCTGAAATCACTGGGGTTTTTTTTTTTCTGTAACAGCAGTTTTGGTGCCATTTGCCCAAGCTCCAAGCCCTGCAAGGGGCAGCGTGAGCCTCCGCTGCTGGTTCTTTTCCCCTCCTCAGCTGTGCTGTTTTCCCCACTCCTCAGCTGTTCTTCGGAGATGTTATCTACCTTAGCTGGAGCGCACGTGTCTTGGCTTGGCTTCAGTCTCTCTAGGTTTTCAGCTCTGCTGCTGGTTCAGGAAGAGAAACTTTTGCGCCTCCTTGACCAAAGAGCTGGGTTTTTTGTTTTTTGTTTGCTTTTGTTTACAGGCTCAGATCCTTTACTCTTATTAGGGTTCCCCCCTGCTTCACGCACCATTGGCTACCATTAGCAAGTGAGCCGATTTTGAGCTGAAATCACTGGGTGTGTGTGTTTCTTTTCAGCTTTTCCTCTGACCTTCGTGCCTGCTGGGAGCTAAGGAGAGCCTTCCCTACAGCTGAAACTGCCCGTGGCGAACCTTAGGGGAAACCTCTCTGGCGTCAACATCACAGCACATGATCGATTCCTGCATGCAACAGGCGACGGGTAACGTACATGGGTAGTGTTGTCTCGGGCTCTTCCCTTTATTTCCGTTATTGTGCGTTTGCCAGACCTGGGGAGGTTTCCATAGACGGATATCAAAATATTGGGCTGTGTGCGCTTAGCGTGTAGGGGAAGGCGGTGCTGTGCTGTTGCCTGGGTTATGGCTGCTTTGTTCTGCCATTTTGAGGGGACCACATGGTGCAGCAGCAGCGGCCATCTTAGGTGAGGCACATTTGCAGTTTCAAGAGCTGCTGGCCTTTGCATCTTAATTACTAACTAGTGCAATTGTGCAGGCTTTCTTTTGCAATTTGTTTTTCCCAATAGCCCCCCCCCCCACTTTTTATTTTATTCTATTAGGTACTACTTATTCCGCCTGTAGCTTTAGCTGCTTGGGGTAATTAGTTGCGTTTTTCATTTTACCACCTATTCTGTGACTGCATGATTAACTGTTCATTCAGGGAGACACTATTTTTGGTCGCCTTGTATTCCTCCAACATTGGTAACCTCTTTACATTGGGTTACATTGTGCTTCAATCACATTCAATCTTCTTCATGCAGCTCACTTTGTTACAGTGTGGTTCATTCTTGGTAGTTTGAATATAAAGTGCTACATTGTGGTGATCCAGATCAGTTGCAATAAGTAAGCCTAAAGAGGTTTTGTGTTGAGGGACAAATCATTATCATAAATTGCACTGCTGACAATCCATACCAGCAAAAAATTAATGTATTACAGCCATTTCAGTGCCGGTGTCTGGAAAATCTAACAAAGCCTCTGTGACGAACCTCAGGCGTGTAGTTCCTAAATAGTGCCTGGCAGGTGTGACCAGCACGCACTGACTCAATTGGGGGCTAGGTTTAATTTTTTGTTGAGTAGTGGGGATGGCCGCTAAGGGAAACCAGCAGGTGCCCTCTTCCAATTCAAGTGGGTCAGACAACCAAGATGGGTCAGGGAGGCCGGCTTTACCCTGCAGCCCACAGGCCTTATCACAGTTTTTCTCTGCCTTTGAAACCTTTTATCAACAGTTTAGGCCCATGGTCACTGGCTCCTCTGCACAATTAGTTGCTTCTCAGGATTGCATACCCGACACTCCTCCCAGCAATGAGGAGTGCCCTGGCACTTCAGCCTCCTTTTTCTGTACTTCACAGTCAGGCAGCATCGCATCTAACTGCCCCCACACGTGATCACAGTCTTTGCGTCCCCTCACGTCCAAGCCCAGTTCCTCAGGTGGCAGGGCTCCTTCTTGCAAGTCTAACCGTTCTTCTCAGCATGTAGCAGATGTTCCCAGTATTCTACAGGATCCGCA
The DNA here is from genome assembly GCF_964252035.2 of Podarcis erhardii. NCBI lineage: Eukaryota > Metazoa > Chordata > Lepidosauria > Squamata > Lacertidae > Podarcis > Podarcis erhardii. The sequence goes on along the minus strand of NC_138506.1, from coordinate 19,560,562 downwards.
ACCTCAGCCTACACCTGCAGAAGGTGGCGCAGGAACATCATCGGATGAGGAGGTGCAGGGACGTCAGGGAATGCCTGCAGCGGCTGAACAGCACCTGGTCATCAGTGAGGGGCAAGGGGGAAAGAGGAAAACTAAGAAGAAACATTTGGCTAAGAAGAGCAAGAAAAGTAAGCCGTCTGATACTGAGGATGAATCAGGTACTTCTTCATCAGATTCTGATAGCGATGCCCCTTTAGATGATACTGGGGTTTTGGGGAAGCCAATTCAGGGCTCCCTTTATGGATACACAAGAGAAGGGCAAACTCTCACCGTAAAACCTTTAATGGGTCTCTGGAGTGGAAAGGGGGTGCATTGGTGGAAGATGTAAAAACAGGTGTTGTGTGGAAACTACACAAGTCTATTTATGGTTTGAAACAATCGGCCAGAAATTGGAACGTGTCTGAATGAAGCTCTGGAAAGGTTGGGTTTCCAGAGGAGTCTTGCAGACAGTTGCCTGTACCTTAAGGGGTCAGGAGAGACATAGGAGGCAGTCCTGGTTTTTGTGGACGACTTTCTGTACACGGCACAGACAGGTAGACAGGTGCAAGGTTTTGCCAAAGAGCTTGGTAAGCAGTTTAAGCTCAAGAACCTTGGTCTCGTCCAGGTTTATCTGGGAGTTAGGATAGACAGGTCTGAGAACAGACGTTTTTTGCTCAGTCAGAAAGGCAAGATTGAGCAGTTGCTTGAGAAGTTCAGGATGTCTGACTGTGCAGGGGTCAGAAAGCCCATGGAGACAAGCTACGTGAAGGACAGTCAGCTTGGGGAGCCTTCTGAGATCCAAAACCCCGAGGTGTTTCAAGTCAGCGCTAGGGAGTCTGTTGTATCTCTCTCAGTGGAGCAGACCAGACATAGCATGTGCTGTGAATCTGCTCAGCAGGGAGGCTACAAAGCCCAATGTGAATGCCTGGCTAGATATCAAGAGAGTGATGAGGTATTTGCAGGATACCAAAGATTTTTGCCTCACGTTGTCAGCTGAAGGTGACACATGGCTTACGTGCTGGACTGACAGTGACTGGGCACATCTTGGAGACAGGAAATCTGTGTCTGGGCTGGTGGTAAAGTTCGGGGAATCCCTGGTTGGGTGGAAGTCCCGGAAGCAAAGTCTTATTGCACTTTCCTCCACTGAAGCTGAGTTCAGTGCGTTGTCTGATTTGTGCAGGGAGTTGGACTTTTACCGGTGCTTGATCCAAGAGATCTGTGGGGATTGTTGCTTGCCCATCACTGTTTGGGAAGACAATCAACCCTGTCTTAAGTTGGACAGTTGAAGTCCAGAACCAAGCATTTGGACATATGTTTCCAGAATGTGTGTCAGAGTGTCCAGGTAGGTTTGATACGGTTCAAGTATTGTTTGAGCCGGGAGAACCTAGCTGATGGGTTTACTAAACCCTTGAGCTTCCAGCGACATGGGGATTTCTGTGAAAGGTTGTGTTTGTGGTAAGTGATTGTGCTTACAATTTCCCTCAGGATGTGAGACGAGAGGGGGTTAAACAGTTCTGTGTGACGTCTCACAGTCTGAGGCGTGGTTTTGTTCACATACGGGAATCTTTCTTTGTGTGTGAGTTACTTTCGTTTTTGGCTGTTGACTGGAGAAGATGTCCGCTCGTTCTCCAGGCTGATTTATGATGTTTTTCTACTCATTAAAGTCTTCTTTAGATTAGCAAGAAGCCTGCGTTCAGCTTTGATTTATCACCCACACACAAGGCACATTTTCTGCTGCTGCGATACTCTGCTAACAGCCAGGAAGAAAGTTTAAGGCTTATGACTTCCGGGTTAGCGTGATCGGTTAATGGCGGATTCCCTCCGAGCTCCGGAGGGAATCGGCTCTGCTGAAGACGGGTCCTACCGCGCCGGCGACGCGGGGACCCTTAGAAACCGCAGGCGCGGAAGCCTGCGGACTTGGTGACTTGGTGGGCACCTTAAGCGCCCTCCCCGACCCACGAAGAGCCTTTTTAAAGGCTACGGAGAGGGTACGGAGAGCGGCGTGGTGCTGGGAGTAGACCGCTACTTCAGTGGAGCGAAGCCGCGAGCCATGGCCGGAGAGCGCTGACTTTTTCCCCAAAATTTGGACTGGAAAACAAACAACCCGTGAGTAGAATGGAATTTGGACTTTAAAATTTTTACCTTCGAATTCGGCACGACCGGGGGATGTGCTAAAGGGAAGTCCGCACCCCCCCTACCTACAAATGATCTAAAGCAAGAATCGGAGAACTAAGGTGGAGAGATTACTGTCTTTTTGGTGTTAGATAAAAGATATTTCCATGAATTTGACAGAAGAAGTCTTTGTGCTGGAGAGAAAGGGAGGAATTTTGGAACTTTTTGTGTAAACCCCCCCCCCGAACCCGGGAGCATCCTGTGCGTGTGCCGGAGGAAAAAGAATAAGGAGTTTGACAGCTGTCAAAGGAGCTGTCAAACGGGCGGTTAAAGTCAAGAACTTTGCTATTTAATAACTCTCTGAACTAAAGGTGATACATTTGAATTGAGGCGGTGGGAAACAAAGTAGTAATAAACAACAAAGTAACGGATTGTTGGAAAAGGACTATTAAGCAATTGGAATCCCCCTAGGGGGAACTAGAGACATTACAATGGCTGCAGAGGGAAAATTACTGGCAGAGATAGAAAAAATGTTTTTTCTCGTGGGAATCTTGCAAGAGCAGAGTACGGCTATGAACAAAGAACTTATGACCTTGAATTCTAAAACAAACAACTCTGCTGAATGCATAAAGGATTCGACTGATAAAAAATCTGCAGCTGAACCAGAAGAGATATTTTTGGAATTGACGGAGAGGAAAGAAGGAGTGGAGATAGTACAGGTGGAAAATACCAACCAGAAGCCTACATCGTTAGAAAATAAAGAAGAAGATCTTCGGATTACAAATCTGCGAAAGACGAGAAAGATGAAGAAGGAAGTCCCTGGAGTACTTGGAATACTGGAATTTAAAAGAATAAAGAAACATGATCGGGACTTCCTTTTTGAGTATGGGAGAGCAGCTGACTTTTTGCAGCAATTGCTTTTAAACATTTTGGATGGAAGAAAATTTGATGTGACTGTGACAGAACTCCTTCGAGACCTGAGGACCAACAAAAAGGATTACCAACAAAATTGGCAGAGAGAGACTGACAGAGAATTGAAGGCCTCGGATGTGAGGAATCCGGGCTAGGAACTGTTTTTGTGGACATTTGCTTGGGAAGGGATGGAAACCGGGGTAGGGAGGGAGGGGAGAATAGAATTTCAAAATTTCAAAATTTTATGATTTTTGTATTTGGCCATTGTGACCTATAATTAATATAATAAAGGGAGAAATTCGTGGAAGGGAAGTTAGGTCAACCTTAGAAAAAGGATTTAATGTTTATAAGAGAATTGGATAAGTTAAATGTGGACAAGTAAAAAGAGCTAAGTTTTAAAAATAATAACAACATGTTTAAGATGATAGACAAGAACTTGCTGAACTAATTATCGGAATTGGGATGTATGAAGAGGGGGTGGGGGGAAGTCAGGGAAAGAGGGTAAAGAAAGTAAGGGTATGTTATTCTAAAGCAGCAATGCTGCAGCAAGCAAAGGCTCTAACAGCTCAGACAGCTGCTAGTGGCTGTAAAGCCAGACAGGATGTGTGTGACTGCTGCCATGGAAACAAAGGGGCAGTCCATCCTTATTGAGCACAGGATATGAGCTCAGTGTGTGTCATATGACCTGTACAGGATGTACATGGGTGGAGTTTGGAGAGTTTCTCTCTGTTTGTTGAAGAGAGCAGACATCTTTACTGTATGACTGCTATAGACAGGAATAAAAGCATGTAGTTACATTTCTGTCTGTGTCTGATTCCCCTCCCTGGGGATATGCTGGAGAGGAGAAGGAGGAGAAGCAGTTGGTGTGTTTTTCTCACAGCCTGAGGAAAATCGCCGGAACGGACCTTGTGTGTTGTTTTTCTGCCGGGAGGCGCCGGAGGGAGGTCAAAGGAATTCAGCCGGTGCCTGGAGAGATAGGCACATACCTCTGACCGAGCTTGAATTCCAACAGTGGTAGCAGAGGATGGTTTCGATCCATCGACCTCTGCAAAAAGAGTGGCAGAGCTGCTGTTTTCATTGCTCCATGGAGGCCTGAGGTGAGAAAGCTGATTCTCTGCAGCTGACCAGAGGAAGCTGAAAGCCAAGCTACGGAGCCCAGGTATGAGATTTTCGGGCTTAGAAGTGTGAATGCAGATTGATTCATTCTCTGCTTCAAGGGAGCAAGGTTTGGGAAAAACAGCTCCGAGAGAGGAGAACTCTGCATTCCAAACATTCCTGTGGTTTTTCCTGTCCAAGGAAAAGAATGCAGATGCTTAGCAACGCAGGCCAGTTTCAAGATAAGGGCTGTACAGTCACACAGTGCCTCGGAGAGGCGAAAACAAGTTTGTGTTTTGACTAGGCCCTTAGAAAGGAACTCTTGAAAGGGACTTTGCAAGCAGCAAGTGTTATAGCTGCCAGGTGCACAGAGTATAAACAAGCCAGCTATTGGATTTTAGAGGCTTGTGTTTGAGAGTCATTGCAAGGACTCAAAATGGATGCTAAGAAGGGGGGAGCCCTGCCTTCTCCGCCCCTTTTGACCAGTGACAATTACGCATCTTGGTCTATTAAGATGAAGGCCCTGCTGCAGAATCAGAGACTGTTTGGGGTGATTGAGAACCCCATCCCTGCAGCACCAACGCGTGCTTGGGAGTCACAGGATGTGAAGGCCAGAACTGCTATAATTCTGTGCGTGTCAGACTCTGAGCTTATCCATATACAAGATTTACAGCACACGAAAGATGTTTGGGACACGCTGAGAAGGACACATCAGAGAGATGCAGGTTCTTCAGCGTTGCTGTATTTTGAGAAGCTGACCAACCTGAGGCTTGCGCCTGATGGAGATGTTCAAGCGCACCTGACGGAAATGAAATTTCTGCGTCAACAGATGGTGGAACGTAATTTCCGTCTGCAGGAGGAAGTGTTTTGCTTCATGGTCATCAACAGTCTGAATCGGACTTACAAAACGGTTGCCAGTCAGCTGGGGTCTCTCCCAGCGCAAGATTTGACTTCGGAGAGGGTCTTTGCCGTGGTTCTTAATGAACATGACAGGCTTGCCGCCCTGGAAGTCAAGGACAGGGGGAGACAAGAACGGAGTTCTGACACCCCCACTGCTACAGCTACTGGAGAAAATGCCGTAGCTTTGAACGTTGTCCGATGCTACAATTGTGGACAGACTGGGCATCTTCAGCGGTACTGTAAGAAGCCACGTCAGAACAAGGGAGCCAAGGGAAGCTCCACGAAGTCTGAGGCGTCAGGCAGAGGTCATGCCAAGTCACAGGCGAAGCCTGCAAAGGCTTTGATGTCGAAAGGAACCAAGCCAGAAGTGGAGAACGCTTTTGTCATAGACACTGGGTGCACATTTCACATGACCCATCGCAGGGATTTGTTTTCGTCGTTTAAGAAGCAAAGCTTCGTTGTACAACAAGCCAACGGTCAAGAGCTGGAAGCCACCGGAATTGGGACTGTGTATCTTAAAAGTTTGAACTTGACTATAAACAATGTTTATTTGGTTCCAGAGTTGAAGTACAATCTGCTCAGCGTATCACAGATTGCCAAGAAGGGACTAAAACTGTCCTATGATGATCAACACTGCGAGATCTACAAAGATGGAGAGTTGTATCTTTCTGCCGAAGAGAAAGATGGACTATATTTGTTGACTTTTGATCAAAGTGATTACATGGAATGTAATTCTTGTGATTCTAACATGATTTCTTTTGCAGGTGTAGCCAAGAAGAACGCCAAGCAGGTCACCTCGAGGGTCGACAAGGCATTTCAGCGGGTGTATGCTGATGTGATTGGTCCTCTAGCACCTTCTAGAGGCAATGCAAAGTATTACCTAATATGTGTTGATTCTTTCACAGGTTTTGTCTGGATTTATCTTTTGGAGAGACCGAAAGAAGCCTTAGAAAGGTTTAAAGAGTTTTGTGACAAGGTTAAAAATATGCATGATGCTGACATAGATTGTCTTTGCACAGATGAGAAGCCAATTTTTCTTTTACAGGATTTCCAGAGGTTCCTAAAGAAGAAAGGGATAAGACACAAAATTGCAGCTTCCGAAGAAGCTTGGAACAGATGTGTCTGTGTTAGGGTGAACAAAGAATTGCAAAAGGGAATGGAAGCGCAATTGCTTAGTTCACATCTGCCACATGAATACTGGGCTGAATCGCTAATGTCATATTGTTATACGTGGTTGAGAAGGTTTTCAAAAGAGTTGGGAAGTTCTCCTTTTGAGAAACTGTTCCACAGAAAACCTTCTGTTGCCCATTTCAAGGTTTTTGGGTCTCATGTGAGAACAGAAGCTCCGGGTGGAGTAAAGAATGCCAGAGGCATTTTTGTGGGTTATGAAAAGGGTCTCTACAGAGTAATTTTGTCTGAATCTGGTAAAGTGATTCTCACAAAATTTCTAGAGAGTGCTCCTGAACAGGAGAGAGTGATTGTTCACACATTTCCCACAGGTGGTGATTCTGATTCTGATTCTGATGATGACGATGTTGATTTTGTTGAGTTCAGTAGTACTGATGACAGCGATAGCTCAGACAGCTCAGTTGTCACAGTCATTGAGAGGAAATCTCACGTAATGACTAGACCCTCAGAAGAGGAAGACGAACCACTGTTTACAATTGGTACTGGTTCTCCAGAGAGTCCAAAGGTTGAACCAGAAAGCAAAGAAGAGCGGCACTTCTTACGTAGGCCTGAGAGAGCAACGAAGGGTGTACCACCCAAGAGGTATTCAAAGGAGTTTGCTAACCAAGCTATTGCATGTGTTGCTGTTGTAAATGACCAAGGTCAGATTGAAGCTGTGTCTGAGTCAGAGACAAAGGCACAACAGAGAGTTGTTAACCAAGGTAATGCAGAAGCACTCATTCCTTGGAAGTCACACAACCAGAGAGGTACATTGGTAAAACCAGTGGCGGGTAGTTCCAAGGGTGGAACTGAAACAACAGGGGAGTGTTATAAGTATAACAACTGTTTGTTTTCTTCTCTGGATGACGCTTTGCTCGCAGCACGCATTGATACTTTAGGGGGAGTATGTTATTCTAAAGCAGCAATGCTGCAGCAAGCAAAGGCTCTAACAGCTCAGACAGCTGCTAGTGGCTGTAAAGCCAGACAGGATGTGTGTGACTGCTGCCATGGAAACAAAGGGGCAGTCCATCCTTATTGAGCACAGGATATGAGCTCAGTGTGTGTCATATGACCTGTACAGGATGTACAAAAATGAACATCAATATACATATGGAGTATAAATTGTTGACATGGAATGGTCTTAATTTGAAAGTGAAACGGAATAAAACAGTACATTTACAGTGGTACCTCCGGTTATGAACAGGATCCGTTCTGGAGGCCCGGCCGTATCCTGAAAAAAACGCAACTGGAGTGCCGCTTCTGCGCATGCGAGAGCAGCGAAACCCGGAAGTATCCTGTTCCTGTACTTCCGGGTTGCCGCAGGACGCAACCTGAAAAGACGCAACATGAAGCAGACGCAACACAAGGTATGACTGTATTGAGAAAACAAACGTTGGATTTGATCTTCTTGCAAGAGACATGTTAAGAGAACCCAAAGGAAATAATTTATTAATTTGGACAGAAATTTATATCATTGGACATTAAGAAAAAGAGAGTTGTTCTATATGCCATTGACAAATTGGATCCCAAGCAGATATTTAAGGACAATAAAAGAATAATTATTGTGGTTGAGGTGACTTTAATGGGAGATTTATTTAATGGGAATTGATTTATTGCTCAGATAAATCCTGGAGCCTGGCGCACTCCCTCTGCGCAGCTCTGCTGCCAGGCCTCGGCATTCTCCAAGCTCCGCATTCCAATGCTCTGAGCAAAACAGAGTTCAGCAGCGGTAAGAGAAAGCTGCAAACTCCAGTGCTTTCTTCAGTGTGCTTAAATAAAGTCCACTCAGGGTCTTAGCAGCTAAAAGCAGTTTATTTACAGCAGAAAACTATCCATTATCTATCACAGCGGACATCGTGAAAAACACGTCCGCTTTCTTCAAAAGCGAAAGTAGAGAGAGACAAAGGGTTGAGACTCTCGGGTATGATGCAGAATCTCCCCCCTCCCCACAGTAGGCAGGCTGTACACTCTGAGCTGTTTAACCTTGTAAGCTCAGGTTCTCCTCACAGAACTTTGGCTGTGGGAATATATGCACCAAACAACAAGAAATGGCCCTTATTTAAAGACTTGAAAACAGTGTTAGAAACTGGGACAGAAAAACTAGGAGTCGCATGGCTCCTGGGACCTGGGTTGTGGGTGCCAAAACAGAATGTCTAGTTGCCTTTGGGGGGCGTGTTTCGGCAAAACCTTTTATTTATTTATTTGATAAGCATAAACTAATACACAATTCATATAAGTGACACATTGTTAACATCCAATTTAATAGAAGTTAATACATGTTTAATTTGGTGTTTATAATAAAAATATTGGTACCATTCTTCAGTTTTCAAAACACTGCAGCACTCTAAATAGAGATCCTGTGCAAGTCATTTGTGTGTGAAACCTGCAAGCAAAGAGTAAACTGCAACCCAAGAGCTCCATTTTGGAATGTAGCCCCCAATTAGGGTTGCCACCCATCCCTTATAATAAGGGATTGTCCCATTTTCATGCAAAAATGCTGCATCCTGTATGGAATGCAATTTGTCCCGTATTTCTGCCTCGCTTTCTTCTCACACTCTCCCAGACACTCACATGATATACAAAACATAGTACTACTACTGGAGCAGCACGGATGGATAAAAATCCTAACACTGCTTGCCCACATTCTGTCTCTGTCTCTGTCTCTCCTTTCCCAACCCTTCCCCTCCGTTACACTAAATCCAGTGAGTGATGGATGGCAAGCGTTTGGGGATGGAATGTAGGGGCAGGGCCAAGAAAGAATGGAGTGAGTTGGGATGCGCTGTGGGGAGGGGGGAAGGTGTGGCTGGCCAGTGGAAGGGTCACATGCCGGCACCTGAATGTGTGTCTCACATTAAAGCAGGCAGTTCTTTTCCTGCTTACCAGGGACATAGGGGATACTAGACTGCTGTATGGGTCCTCTTTGCTTTTGCGTGCTTCCCTGACCCTGTTCCGTTATAGAGGTGTAGGCAAGCAAAGAGTAAACTGCAACCCAAGAGCTCCATTTTGGAATGTAGCCCCCAATTAGCAAACCTATTTGGAATGTAGCCCCCAATTGCAAACCTATTCTTTAGGTACCAAAGATGCCCACCCAACCCATGAGTATTTAAAGTGCTTTAAATGGCTGTTAACAAATGAGGAGACATACTGCTCACCCACCACCTTTTTCTAGCACATTGTATCTACTTAGCTTAGTTGTCTTCTCATCCTGCTGGTATACTCCTTTCCCCTTCTTACTACTGACACCCCTAAAGGCGTTAAGGCCTAGTGCAGGCAAAATGTTCCCCATCTTACCTATGGTTACAAATTTGGGAATAGGCCATACACTCCTTTCCTCTTGGAGTGCCATAACCTTTCCCTCACCTGTCTTAATCATGGTTGTAATGGTTCTAGGGGTTGCTCGTGTGTAAGCAGGTACCTATCTCCCCGGCTGGGTGCAAACACCCGGCTGGGTTGCCAAAGTGAACCTTTTTCTGTCTGGACAGCCACTCACCCGTGGCTGACTCAATCGCTGGCAGAATCCGTGAGTGGGCGTTTCTTAAACTTCTTCCAGCAAAGAAGTTCTTTGACGCCTAGTCTCCGCCTACCCTCTCTGCGCGGAAGCCTTCTGCGCAGGGAGGGCGTGGGCAACGGAGGACCCCTACTCTCCCCGCTGGTCCCAGGCAAGGAGTCATGAGACCGCCTCACCACTTCCCCCAGCTGCCCCCCTTCTCCACTGGTGCTATGCTGATTCTCTTCCCCAGAAGATGGGCTGCTCCTCCCGATCCCTGGACACTCTCTGGAATCCCTCTGGCTTTTGCTCTCCCCCTCCAGTACTGATGGCAGTTCCCTGACAATGGTCTACTGTTGTTTTAGTGCCAAACATCATTACTACCAAATCAGAGTTTGAAACTGGTTTGTAAAACCCAATTAATGCTACAATTAAAGAAAATACCTAATTAAAGAAAATGGGTGATAGGGTGGTGGTCAGAAGGCATGGCCTGCTCCTGAACTATTAAACATACGTAGAGCTGCAAGTGGTGCTTTTCCTCACTCCTGACTTTATTTTTTTTTTTAACAGCAATTTTTTTTTTTCATTAAACATACATTCATTATACAAATAAATCCCACATGTATCTTTGGCTCTGCCGAGCTTCAGACTTCCGTCCACCCCTTCGGTAAGTATCGTACATTTTCTTACATCGCGTATTCTATTTGTTTATCTGGTTGACCATATGCTGTTAGAGTTAATCTAACCCTGAAAGTGTCTTTAAGGTTTTACAATTGTCTCTTATATACACCAAATATTTACTCCAACTTTCCTAAAACTTCTGTTCATCCTGGTCTCGTATTTTTCCTGATAATCTGGCCAGTTCTGCATAATTCATCATTTTAATCTGCCATTCCATAATAGTAGGTATTACATCTGTTTTCCAATTCTGGGCCAGCATAGTTCTTGCTGCCCTCGTGGCATACAGAAAAAGATTTTTGTCTTTCTTTTTGATTTCCTTCCCTGTCAGTCCCAATAGAAAGGCTTCGGGGGTTTTTTGGGAAAGTATACTTGAAAACTTTTTAAAGTTCATTATAAATTAATTCCCAGAAGCCCTTCACTTTACCACAGGTCCACCACATGTGGTAGAGGTCTCCCTCTGCCTCTCCACATTTCCAACATTTCTTGATTTTCATTTTGTACATCTTTGCCTGTTTTACCGGCGTAAGATGCCACCTATATATCATTTCCCATATATTCTCCTTCAATGACGTACAGGCTGTAAATTTCAGATTTACATTCCATAGTTCATGCCACGCTTCTAGTTCAATGTTATGTTCAAAATTGATGGCCCACTTAATCATGGCTTCTTTTACCTCCTCATTGTTGGTATACCAGTTCAATAATAAATCATACATTTTTGACAATAATTTGTTTTTACCTTCTATAATGTCTATATGAAATTTTGATTTCTTGTCCTCAAATCCCAACCTCTTTTTCTCTTCTTTTAATATCTCATTAACTTGTTGGTACTGTAGCCACCCTGTCAGTAAATTCTCTACTTCTTCATACGTCTTAAGCTTTATGCCTTGGTCAGTCTTTCTAATAAACTCTTCATATGTGGCTCTCTTTCCTTCCATGTTAACTTTCTTAATGATTAATACTTCTGTTGGTGATATCCACCAATGGGTTTTTCTTTCTAACAAATTTTTATTTCTTTCCCATACTTCATATATGGGTCCTTGATTATATGATTTAAAAAACGCCACCCATATGATTTAAAAAGTGCCACCCATACCTGTTGTCGTATCCTTCTAGATCCAGAAGGTCTGTGTTTTCTAATTTAATCCAGTCTCTTATCCAGATTAAGCATGCTGCTTCATAATAGATACTCATGTCTGGCAGGGCGAAGCCACCTCTTTCTTTTTTATCAACCAAGATCTTCATTTTTATTCTTGGCCTCTTTCCCTGCCAGACAAATCTTGCCAGTATTTTCTGCTACTCTTTAAATTGTTTTAATCCCTTAATCACTGGAATTCTTTGGAACAAGAATAACATTCTAGGTAAAACATTCATTTTAATCACTGATATTCTCCCTAATAAAGAAAGTCTCAGTCTGTCCCATATTTCTAAATCTTTCTTAATATCTCTCCACATGATTTCATAGTTATCTTTATACAGGTTTATGTTTTTTGCCGTCAACCATATTCCCAGATATTTAACTTTCTTGGCCGCTGTGATACTTGTCTCTTGTTGCAGTTCTTCTGTCTCTTCTTTACTTATGTTTCTGACTAACATTTTGGTTTTGTTCTTGTTGAGTTTGAACCCCGCTACTTTACCAAATTCTTCAATTCTTTGTAGAGCTTCTTGTATACTTCTCTTTTGATCTTCTAGGGTTAAGACTATATCATCCGCAAATGCTTTTATTTTGAATTCTTTGTATCCAACCTTGATCCCTTTGACTTTTGAAGTTTCTCTCAAAGTCTTATTAAGAACCTCCAATAGGGTTATAAACAACAGGGGTGACAGAGGGCACCCCTGTCTGGTCCCCTTAGAGATATCAAAGGTTTCTGATACGTTGTTGTTTATAATAAGTTTGGCTGTTTGATTTTGATATATGGCTTCTATACCCTTTGCAAACCCTTCTCCAATTCCCATCATTTTTAAATTCTCTTTCATAAATCTCCAGGAGACATTATCAAACACTTTCTCCGCGTCGATGAAAATCAGGGCCGCTTGTTTATCAATTCAGCTTTCTAGATATTCAATAATGTCTACTACATTTCTGATGTTATCTTTCAGCTGTCTTCCCGGTAAAAAACCTGCTTGATCTTTATGAATTATTTTATTTAGAAGCCTTTTTAATCTTTCCGCCAATACATCTGCAAATAATTTATAGTCATTATTCAATAATGAAATAGGTTTATAGTTTTTAACCTCTAAACCATTGGTGTCTTTTGGGGGGGATTAAAATAATATAAGCTTCTTTCCACGTACTTGGGATTTCCCCCCCTAAGATATTGTTCATAACATCACATAATACTGGTATTATTTGATCACTTAGGGTTTTATAATATTTGGCTGATATGCCATCCGGGCCTGGAACTTTCCCGATCTTCATTTTCTTTATTGCTTTTCAAATTTCTTGTTCTGTAATTGTCTGATGTAGTTGCTCTCTTTCTTCTGTTGTAGAATCATAGAATCATAGAGTTGGAAGAGACCACAAGGGCCATCGAGTCCAACCCCCTGCCAAGCAGGAAATTTGTTGATTTGTTGATTTGTGATTTGTGATTTGTGATTTGTTGTAGTTGATGTTTTTGTAAGTAATCCTCTATTCTGCTGTCGGCTTCTTTCTCTTTCTTATATAAGTCTTTGTAGTATTTCTGGACTGCCCTTCTTATCTCTTTGGGGTCTTCTATTATCTTTTCTCCCTCTCTTATTTTACATATTGTATTTTGTTTTTGTCTTGCCTTTAATTGCCATGCCAAATATTTTCCTATTTTATTAGCTGAATCAAAATTCTTTTGTCTCATCATTTTGATTCTCCATTCTACTTCCTGGTTCACCACCATTGAAAACTGAGCTTGCAATAACTGAGCTTAATAAGGAAGAATGAGTTAATAAAGGGAATTTCAATCGGTCGAAATGAATATAAAGTGAAAGCCTTTGCCGATGCGATGACTTGGTATTAACAACTGAAGAGCCAATTACAAGTGTTAAAGAAATATTAGAGGACATAGAACAATTTGGGCAAGTGGCAGGTTTTAAATTGAACAAAAAGAAAACTAAGATATTAGTTAAAAATATGAAACAGGACCTGGTAGAAACATTGCAACAACAAATAGGTATTGAAGTTTTCAAAAGAGTTAAGTATTTGGGAATTTGGTTAACTTCTAAAAATATTGATCTTTTTCAAAATAATTATACACCAGTGTGGAATACTGTTAAAAGAGACTTAGAAATATGGGGAAGGATGAAGTTATCATTTTGGGGAAGGATTTCAGCTATGAAGATGAATGTGCTACCTAAGATGTTATTCTTGTTTCAGACAATTCCAATAATCAAAGGGGCAGCAATTTTTAAAGATTGGCAAAAAACAATTTCAAGGTATATCTGGCAGGGAAAGAAGCCGAGAATTCAGTTTAAGTTACTAACAGATACTAAGGAAAGAGGAGGCTTCGCCCTGCCAGATTTGAAATTATATTATGAAGCATCTTGCCTCTGTTGGTTGAAGGAATGGATGAAATTAGAAAATACTGAATTGCTGAATTTAGAAGGCTATGACAATAGATTTGGGTGGCACACATATTTATGGTATAATAAGACAAAAGTCCATAAAGGATTTGGAAGCCATATATTTCGAAGATCTCTAATAGAAACCTGGGATAGGTATAAAAACCTATTGGAACGAAAAACACCACATTGGTTATCTCCATTACAAGCGATGAGTGTAAAAAAGGTCAATATGAGTGGGAAATGGATAACATATGGGAAATTGATATATATGGAAGGAAGTAAATGGAAACTGAAACCATATGAAGAAATTAAAGAATATGTTAATGATTGGTTACATTATCGCCAGGTCAACGAAATGTTTAAACAAGACTCTAAAGAAAAAGGATTTGATGAAAGTGGATCAAAGTTTGAATTAGAGATATTAAGTAATGATGCAAAAATTCTGTCTAAAATGTATAAATTGCTGCTTGAATGGCATTTGAAGGACGAAGAGGTTAAGTCGGTTATGATTCACTGGGCCAAAGATTTTGGGTATAATATACAGCTGAGTGATTGGGTGAAATTATGGAAGGAAGGTTTAAAATTTTCATGCATGCAATGCCCTAAAAGAAAATGTGATGAAAATGATGTATAGATGGTATATTACACCTGTTAAGTTAGCTAAAATGTATAAAGTTAGTAATAAATGTTGGAAATGTAAAGAAAAAGAGGGAACATTTTATCACATGTGGTGGGAATGTAAAAAGATGAAATGCTTCTGGGAGATGATATATAATGAGTTGAAAAAAATGTTGAAATATACATTTATAAAGAAACCAGAAGCATTTCTATTGGGCATTGGGAGTGATATAAATAGAAAGGAATGTAAGCTCTTTTTATATGTAATAACAGCAGCCAAGAATATTATTGGCCCAAAAATGGAAGCAAGAAGAGTTACCGTCGATTGAAGAATGGAGGATGAAGTTAATGGACTATGCAGAATTAGATAAACTAACAGAAAGGATTCGAAATCGGCGAGACCAGAAATTCACGGAAGACTGGAGTAAATTTATGGACTATTTGAAAAGTAATTGTGAAGAACAGGCGACGTTTGTAGGGTTGCAAGAAGTTTTGTGAGGAGTATTATTAGAAGTATTGTAAAAATGGAGAAGAGGGAGGATGATTTGTTAAGAGATGTAAAGGCAATATAAAGTTAAGAAATGCATAAGAAGTGGTTAAAATGGTGGATCATCAGTGATGCTGATGGAAGTCCAAAAAGATTGTATAAGTGATAAGTTTTGTGGTACATTTTATAATTTATATGTTAAAAGTAATAAAAAATATTATTCAAAATGATACGGAAGGGGGGGCATGTCTTCTTCACCTTCTTCGCTACAATATATCAATTTATTTCCAATTGTCAATGTCAAAAGGGACTAAAATCTATAAAATTCATAGAAAATCAACGTGCCAATTTGCTCAATTTCTCTAGGACTCCATCACACCTCCCCTGTCCTCCATAATCCCTCAAGCAAGGTGTCAAGACCCTAATCCTGTCAAATCACTCTGCCAAGCCTTTCCTCCGGGCAATGCCAGGTGGCAGACTATACATATTTGGACCATTGTCTTCTCATCATCGGTACTCAGGAAGTGTTTACCTACGCATATCTCCAACTCTGCATATTCCCCCTCCCTCCTCCATATGTTAATCCGTGTAACCCAACCTCTTCTTAATGTATTCATGATGTAATCTGTGTAACCCAACCTCTTCTTAATGTATTCATGATGTAATCTGTGTAACCCAAACTCTTCTTAATGTATTCATGATGTAACTGGGATGTATTTTGCACTGTATTCTGGGACATGGAGGGAAGTTTCAAAAGTTTATGTCACCCCTTTCTCACGGTTCAATCTCGTCTTGAACCTGTTGCGCAATAAACTTGGATCTTCTGCAGCTTGCTCCTGTCTCCGGCTGAGCTCATTTTCCTCCGCAGGGACCCGCGGACTTATAGTCCGATGAGCTGGGTGGCAGAGCAGCCTCGCACCCAGATTTTACCGTAACAAAAAAAAAAAAAGAAAACTGAGCTTGCAACATCTTAATATTTTGTTTTATTTCTTCATCTCTTGGCCTGGTTGTTAAAAGTCTCTCGTTCTCCATGAGGTGTGCCAGAATCTCCTCTTTTTTCTTTTCTCTCCCCCTTTTTGATAACTATTTTTTTGAATTAAGAAGCCTCTCATAACAGCTTTACTTGCATCCCATACTGTTTCGATAGGTGTTTCTTTATTCAAGTTCCAATTAAAATAATCTGTAATTGTTTCTTTTGCTTTATTTATTATCTTCAGATCATTGAATAGGCTTTCATTCATTCTCCATCTGAATGATGAAGGCTCTTTTCCTCTTACCTCCAGATACACCGGGTTGTGTGTGATCAGATAAAGTCCGTGGAAGAATTTCTGATTTAACTGATCTCGGGACTAATTCCTTAGATGGCCAGATTCTATTCTACCCCAGCTTTGATTTGGATTCGAGAAAAAGGTGAACTGTTTTGTTGTCCCTCACTCCTGACTTTAAAGGAACCACATGAAGCTTGGAGGGACAGCAAAAAAGAATGCATACAGAAACACTGCCTTTTATATTTTTAGCAGAAACCACAACAGTAGTAGAAACTAACTGAAATTGACAGTTGTGCACTTCACTTGCATAAAACAGTTTTAACTCACTACAGAACCCACTTCAGGCATTCCCCCTTGTGCCAATACCATTATTCCCTGGCCCCACTCCTCCTATAGCTTTCCATGCACTAGTGCAGAATTTCTGCAGCAAGGAGTCTTCTCAACTTTACGATTTAAAACAAGCCCATGACAAGCCTTCACCTTATCAAATGTTCAACCTACAATGCACATAGGACTGTGAGAGCAGCAACACAAGGAAGGGACAGACATTGCACCCCTACACTTTTTCACACCTGGTTGGGGGAACTTTAGTAGCAAATGCTCAGTTGGTCCAGCATGTTAGAATTCAGGCTCGGTCAGAGGTATGTGCCTATCTGCAGGCACCGGCTGAATTCCTTTGACCTCCCTCCGGCGACTCCCGGCAGGAAAAAACACACGAGGTCCGTTCCGGCGATTTTCCTCAGGCTGTGAGAAAAACACACCAACTGCTTCTCCTCCTTCTCCTCCTCCCTGCATATCCCCAGGGAGGGGAATGAGACTCAGACAGAAACTTAACTACATGCTTTTATTCCTGTCTATAGCAGTCATACAGTCAAAGATGTCTGCTCTCTTCAACAAACAGAGAGAAACTCCAAACTCCACCCATGTACATCCTGTACAGGTCATAAGACACCCACTGAGCTCATATCCTGTGCTCAATAAGGATGGACTGCCCCTTTGTTTCCATGGCAGCAGTCACACACATCCTGTTTGGCTTTCCAGCCACAAGCAGCTGTCTGAGCTGTTAGAGCCTTTGCTTGCTGCTGCATTGCTGCTTTAGAATAACACAGCAGTAGGGTTTCCATTTCCTAAGTGTCACATACACATTGCCAGTTTATAGAACAGCATCTGAGGCCACATGTCAAAGAGGTCATTTTTCCCCACCATAGAAAAGGAAAAGCTCTATTTGTACATTCAGGCCTACCTCAAGATCACAGCCATTGTGAGGTAACATACTCAGGGTTATAATCTCACCCCCTCGCTATAGCAACAAATCAACCATTTAGGATTGTGGTCCAATTAGTTTAGTTAAAGTATCTGGATAAGCACAAAATTTGTAAGATGGGATTTTCCCCTCAGGCCTATGATGAGCAGCGACAACCCAGGTGGTATAATGATAGTGACTAGCCTCAGCAATACTCTGCTTGAAGCTATGACAAAACATGAAACCCAACCCATGAAACATGAAAGAAGATGCCAATGAGCCTTTACTTCTATTCCCCCCCCCCACCCTGACACCATAAAAAATAGGCTGATCAGGCTGCTAATTATGCTTTGGTGGGGTGGGGAAAGACATGTGCAGGTAGGGCTGGCAAAAGACTGTGGAGACCGCTGCCAATCAGTGTGAAAGCACTACTGAATTAGATGGGCCAGTGATAAGACTCAATATAAGGCTGCTTCCCATATTCTAAGGCAAACATGTCCAACACATCGATGAATTCTGGTCGATTGCCACCCGCCCTCCGTTGGAGACGTTGGGAGGGGCTGTTTTGACACTGCATGCGCACCCACCCCTGCCCTGTTGGGAGAAGCAGCCGGCATCAGGAGAAGCAGGCGGCATGCACTCTCCCAACCTGCACCCATCCCTGCCCCCTTGGGTGAAGCAGCCAGTGCCTGCCCACCCTGAACCCATCCCTGGGTGGTATATCACTGCCAGTTTTTATATTGGATAGTGGATCACAATATGCCTGTTCTAAGGAAAAGTCTCGATCCTAGTAAGGCCCACCAGCGATAGCAGGAGCTCAGCAAACACAAGGACGAGGTCTCAAACAGCCCTGGAGAAACAAACAACTCATGGAGAAACTAAAAGCAACAGCAGAACACTGGACATGCACTGGATCTCCATCCACAAAGCCCCCACCCGCCATATGGGCATCCTAGTCCGATGAGACGGCTCCAACTACCATGTTATTTCCTCCTCCCCTTCTTCCCAAGCAGCAAGATTCCACTGCTTTCACCCCAACAGGAAGGGGATTAAGAATGACTGCTGTCAAGCTAGACCATTCCCGGCAGGCCAAGAGATCTGCCATGGCCTACCGTCAGACTTCCTTCTCCACCTCGTCCACCGTCTTTCCAGGGTCTCCTGTCCAGCACTGCCCCCTCACTCTGCCACAGCACCCTGAGACGCTGGTATGTTTCGTCACGTACCACTTCTGACTTCCCGCCGCGAAAGCACAGCATTGTCTGGTACTTGTCCCCCACCTTCTTCTTTTCCCTCCTCCGCGTTCACTTAAGCAGCCATTTTATGCTCTATTATTACTAAGGAACTTGGGCAGGAATTGGTCTGTAGGGGAGGGAGGTGGACCGGAGTTTGTTGACTGTTTACTGCAGACGCAATCAAGGAAGTAACTTATCCCTGCCGCACCTCCCAGTGAGTGTACGCGTACAGTACTTCTCGCAACCAGCTCTTCATCATCGTGGTGTTTACAGTTCGAAATGAGTTTCTGGAGCTTTCTTTAATACAACGCCGAGTATAGAGTCGGGAGGACTGGAGAATAGGGAGAGTATGCACTGGCGTTTGGGGCGTCCATTTTGAATAGGAGCCAAACCAATTAAGAAGGAGTGGGAGTGAGGAGAGGGGGGTTGCCTTTATTTATTAATTATTTTTTTTTAAGGAAATGAGAGAGTTGGGGAAAATTTGAAGACTGAACTAAGTGTTCTCAGCTGTCCTTCCCTGCCCTGAGTTTCCTTACTCTTTCCCGAGGTACGGGACGATGAGCCCGACAGGACCCCTACCATTCCCTAGTTGCACCAAGCACTACATATCTTTAATAAAGAGGAAAACCCCGTCTCTTTGTCTGAAACCTGTATTTTTATGAATGTAAACTTATGAATGAACTCTGTATTTACATACTACTGCATTCCAACCAATGAGAAACATCAGATTTTGACAGCTAGCCAATGGGGGTTAGCGGACAGCGGCCACTAGTGGATAGAATCTGTCAAAGCACCTCTTGCAACGAAGTAGCTTCTGCGGGCTGCAAACTGAGCTGTTGTTGTTTAGTCGTTTAGTTGTGTCTGACTCTTCATGACCCCATGGATCAGAGCGCGCCAGGCACTCCTGTCTTCCACTGCCTCCCGCAGCTTGGTCAAACTCATGCTGTTAGCTTCGGGAACACTATCCAACCATCTTGTCCTCTGTCGTCCCCTTCTCCTTGCGCCCTCCATCTTTCCCAGCATCAGGGTCTTTTCCAGGGAGTCTTCTCTTCTCATGAGGAGGCCAGAGTATTGGAGCATCAGCTTCAGGATCTGTCCTTCCAGTGAGCACTCAGGGCGGATTTCCTTAAGAATGGATAGGTTTGATCTTCTTGCAGTCCATGGGACTCTCAAGAGTCTCCTCCAGCACCATAATTCAAAAGCATCCATTCTTCGGCGACCAGCCTTCTTTATGGTCCAGCTCTCACTTCTATACATCACTACTGGGAAAACCATAGCTTCAACTATACGGACCTTTGTTGGCAAGGTGATGTCTCTGCTTTTTAAGATGCTGTCTAGGTTTGTCATTGCTTTTCTCCCAAGAAGCAGGCATCTTTTAATTTCGCAACTGCTGTCACCATCTGCAGTGATCATGGAGCCCAAGAAAGTGAAATCTCTCACTGCCTCCATTTCTTCCCCTTCTATTTGCCAGGAGGTGATGGGCCCAGTGGCCATGATCTTCGTGTTTTTTATGTTGAGCTTCAGACCATATTTTGTGCTCTCCTCTTTCACCCTCATTAAAAGGTTCTTTAATTCCTCCTCACTTTCTGCCATCAAGGTTGTGATCACTGCCTTGCCGTGGCGAAGGGGCTTGAATAACCCAGAGAAGCTATGAGCTATGCCGTGCAGGGCCACCCAAGATGGACAGGTCATAGTGGAGAGTTTTGACCAAACGTGATTCACCTGGAGCAGGAACCAGCAAGCCACTCCAGTATCCCTGCCAAGAAAACTCCATGGACAAAGAGAACAGGCATCTAAACTGAGCTGAGCTCAATCTTTGCACGGTTGACTGAGTGCCCCCTGCTGCTTTAACAATGGACTCAGTCTATTAAAAACCGATTAAGTAAGTTTCAAGTGCTCAAAATGGATATAATGTAAGAAGACTGTGTCAAATTGTTTTCCTCCTATTTGACGGCTCAGGAAAGACACCTAGCTTTGGAAAGCCACTTCCGAACCTGAGCAGGAGGTGGGGTTGGGGGCTTCAGCCCCCGCGAGAGCAGGGGAATCCCGGCCGCGTTGTTCCCCCCAGCCAGCCAATATTTAGGGCCGGCGCGGCCGGGCTCGTCCTCTCTTGCCGGCTAGCCCTCACGTTTTTGGAAGGTTTGTATTAGGTTGGTCTTAGGCTCTATTTTGCTGTTCATCTTCTTTAGGTTAATTTTTCAGTTTCGCAGTAGCAGCTTCGGCAGCAGCTTCCCTCTAAGCCTTGGAGGAGCTCACCGAGTGGCCACGGGAGCAGGGGGGCGCTCTTGGCTAAGTGTGACATTGAGTTGGCTTTCCGTCTCCTGCCAATCACCCTGAGGAATTTCTATGGCCAGGTTTTAGATTTGAGGGGGCTTATTCCATAGACAAATCTATGCTGATAGGGTCTCAGTAGCTTGTGCAGCCTTTGAGTCATTTAGTGCAATTTTGGACTGGGCTCTTCGCTTTAGAACTGGTTCTGAAGGGGTGACCCATTACCTTGATAACTCCCCCCCCCATCATTGGGAATAGCCTTGATTGCGCTTCTCTTTTAGAGGCTTTCACCTCCCTGGCTGAGGAGCTTGGGGTACCTTTGGTGGCGGACAAAACAGAGGGTCCAGTTTTGACCATAACCTATTTTGGGTATTGAATTGGACACTATTGCACAGACATCCCGCCTACCAAGGGAGAGGCTAGCAGCACTTAAAAAATTAATTCTGCAACTTCTTCCCCTCAAGAAGGTCACCCTTGGCCAGAGTCAATTCATGCTTCGGTCACCTCAACTTTGCATGCTGGGTAGTGTCCCCTGGCCACCCCTTTTGTGGGCGATTGGCTAAGCTGTCAGCGGGACTGCATGCTCCGCAACACTGTGTGCGCCTCTCTAAGTGGTCAAGTCAGACCTGAAGGTTGGGTCAAAGTTCCTGGAAAAGTACAATGGCATTTGCGGGCTGACGAGTTCAGGAATCACCAGGTATGCTTCTGGACCGACAATCACACGGTTGTCAGTGTCCTGTCAAAGCAATTATCGCACTCTCCTAGAGTGGCAAATCTGCCCCGGACCTTTGTCCTTTTGTACTTAGAATTAAACATCTATTTCTCTACCAAATTTACCCCTAGGGTTAACAACGCAGCAAATTGCCACGGACATTCCGGGAGCACCTTTGGAACCTTGGAAGCGTGATGTCCTGAAGGGAGTATTAGCTTCAGGAGCCCCGTCCACGCTTAGATCTTATAAAAAGGCTTGGTTGGACTTTAGGGAGTTTCAAGGCAAATTTATTTAAATAAATAAATAAATAAATAAATAAATAAATAAATAAAAATAATTTTTTAAAAAAGCTAGGCTTGACACACCTCAAGGCAAATTAAAAAATCCTAGGCTTGGCACACCTCCTACCAAGGCTGAAGCCCTGCAATACTTGGTACATTGGAGGGCGCTGGGTCGTGCAGAAAAGACTCTTTAACATCCAGTAGGCGGCAATCTCCTTTCTCTGTAAGGTTGTTTAATCCATAGACCCTAGTGTGGATTTTTTAGTGTGAAGGGCACTGTAGGGCTGGCGCAGGCTGCAGCCTCCTAAAAGTGATGGTAGAAGGCCCTTAACTTATGACATTCTATGCCAATTCCAAAATAAATAAATAAATAAATAAAATATAATAATAATAATAATAATAATAATAATTAAAAAAAAAAAATAAGAAGTATCTGTTGGTCCGAGGACAAGGCCCGGTTATTTTCAGCTGCATACTCCATTGTCTTTGGCGCTATGTGCATTGGCGAAGTGGTTTGTAAGGGCCAACCAGATTCCGCTGCCCGGGGTAGTTTGAGAGACCTGACCTTGTTCAGATCCAATTTAGTCCTGCATGTCCAATGTTCCAAAACCAATCAGCAGTAAAGGACACTAAACATTTCATGTACGTGAGACCAACCATCTCAGGTCCATTCCTTATACATTTGGATGGCTCCCGCCTTGCACGGCATCAGTCCACGCGCGTTATGCGAAGGGAGATTGCTGCCTGCGGTTTAGCCTCAGCTGAATTCGCGGCTAACTCCTTTAGGATTGGGGCCACCACCGCAGCAGTGCATTTGGGACTCTCAGCTGAAAGGATGAAAGACTTGGGGGCAGTGAAAGTCTGATGCATTTAAGGGATATATTCGTAAGACTTTGTGATTGTTCACAGTACACTTGACCTGGCTTTGTTACCTTCTTTTGCTTTCAGGTGACGTTGTGGTTGTTGTTGATAAGCAGTAGTCCCGTGCACAGCGGAATGATGAGGAGTACGTGCTACATACTCTAAATTGCTTTATTTACACTTCAAAGCTGGTATGTTACAGAAAAAACATCTTGCCTCTGCCAGAGCAGAGAAAAGCATCCTCTCTCCTCTAAAGCACGCACTGAACTGCAAAGAACAGTGAAAAACAGGAAACCAGTGTACGTCACATCCAGTCTCCCTTTCCCATGGGAAAACCCAACAGTAACTCTGACTGTGGAATGTAAACATTGTCTTGTGACAGGCATTTCGCTGCACAGTGAAGAGAGCAGAAACCAACATCCTCCCCCTTTCTGTGAACATCACTGGGCAGCGTGTTCGTACAATATCAGTACAAACCCAACTTCTGCACATAGGTACAGTGTTGATCCCTTGATACAATCTTGGACAATACATCAGCAGGAATTTCATTACCTGGCATATAGGACACCGTTACGAGTCCCTTCTGAATACGTTCCCTAGCATGTTGCAACTTCAATTGCAAGTGCTTTGTGCTTTGCTTACAACCTTCAGAATTCAGCAAAGCCAAACATGCTTTGTTGTCCTGGTAAACCTGGATTGGACATTTGACAGGAATTTTCATGTCTTTGCACAATTGCAACAACCATTCACAATCTTTAAGTGAATAAGACAGTGCATACAGTTCAGCTTCACAAGTACTTAAGCTAACTGTTGTTTGCTTCTTGCATGACCAATCAAATAGACCCTGATTGTACATATAGCAAACTCCAGACGTACTTTTCCTGTCTGTAGTGTCACTTCCAAAACTTGCATCTGCAAATATCTCAAGACCACCAGACTTCTGATTGTTAAATCTCAGTCTGTAATTCATAGTGCCTTTCAAATACCGCGCTATGCGTTTCAGAGCTTTCCAATCCTTAACAGTAGGATTGTTGACTTGTCTGCTTAGCAAATTACAGCTAACAGCAATGTCTGGTCTTGAACATCTGGCAATGAAATTTAGCTTGCCTAGCACACTTCTGTACAGTGTAGTGTCAGAAAATGCTTCTTCAGTGTCATCTACCTGATAACCTGTTGTCATCGGTGTGTCTACAGGGTTAGCATCCATCAGGTTTAGTTTGCTTAACACATCAGCAATTTTCCGTGACTGGTGTACTAGAATGTTACCATCTTGATCTCTCTCTATTTCTAGAGATAGGTAGTTGTTTACCTCACCAAGATCTTTCATGTCAAAGTGCTCTTTCAGTTGAGCTAGGGCATTATTGTACATTGTGACATCCTTCCAAAAGAATAAAAGATCATCAACATAAAACAAACAATACAGTTTCTTTTGCCCCTCCTCTTTGACAAATACACATGGGTCAGCTTTCCCTTGCTTAAAACCTAGAGAAAACAATACTTCAGTGAGTTTTGTGTGCCAACACCTTGCACTTTGTTTGAGACCATAAAGGGACTTCTTCAGAGCACAAACAAATCCCTGTTTTACCTGTACGCCATCAGGTGGAAGCATATAAAGTGATTCATCTAGAGATCCGTACAGAAAAGCTGTATTTACATCATGGTGACTAATGTGTAGATTCTCCTCTGCAGCTAGCTTGAGCATAAGCCTAATGCTCTCATACCTCACTGTGGGTGAGTAGGTCTCGTGATAGTCTTCACCTGGTACCTGTGCAAAACCTCTGGCTACCAATCTGGCTTTGTGTCTGACTATCTTGCCATTTTGATCAGTCTTCACTTTGAAGACCCATTTGCTTCCAAGCAATTTCATTCCTGGAACTACTGGAACTAGGTCCCATGTTTTGTTCCTTTCCAAGGAATCAAGCTCAGCCTTCATTGCATTTAACCATGGCTCAGCTTCCTTTGAATCCAAATCCTGGATTTCTTGGAAACTTGAAGGTTCAAATACCTTCTTGGAGCTTTTAACAGCTGTTACTGCTATCTTAGCAAACTCATCAGCAAATCTCTTTGGAGGTCTGCCTTTTGTGGCTCTCTGTGACCTGCGAATTAGCCGTAGGTCTTCAACACTCTCCTCTTCCTTCTTAGGAGAAAAGTGGCCTATTGTGAACAATGGTTCCTCCAATTCTTGATCAGAGCTTTCAGAGGGTCGCATAGAGGCTTTCGCACTCTTGAAATCCTCTGAATCACCCGATTCAGTTTCAGACTCAGAATCAGAACCTTCATCAGTGGGTGTGGGTTGCTGTGGTTGCTTTTGACTATCCTCAGTCTCATCACTGTCATCAGGATAACATTGGAAAATTCCCACATTCTCCCCCCACTTGGCATTGTACTCGACACTTCTTGTGAGCTTAATTGCCTTTGAGTCAGTCATCATTATTCTGTAAGAACCTTTCTGATAACCTAGAAAGATACCATGCAATCCACGCTTGTCTAACTTGGAGTTTTGTGGTGAGTGAACCCACATGTCAGAACCAAAAATTTTCATGTGTTTGATGTATGGCTTTTTGCCAAACATCTTCTCATACGGGGTACAACCAATCGCTGAAGATAACCTGCGATTATAACTGTAAGTGAAACATGAGAGAGCTTCGGCCCAATAACTCTCTGGAAGATTTGCATCATGCAGCAAGGTTTTTAACCCTTGAAGCAATGTCTGATTTGCTCGTTCCGCAAGTCCATTCTGCCATGGCGAGCGAGGACTAGACAAATCGTGTTGAATTCCTTTCTCAGTCAGAAAAGCTTCAAACTGCTGAGAAGTGAATTCTCCCCCACGATCACTGAAAAGAGTCTTTACCTTCTTACCATGCACATTTTCCAACCAAGCACAGAATTCCTTGAACCTAGGAAAAGCCTCTGATTTCTGCTTGAGATTGTACACATAAATATACCTGGAAAATGCATCAATGAGAACCATGAAGTACCTGTTTCCTCCCAAAGAGGGCGCTAGTGGCCCAACCAAATCAGCATGAACAATTTGGTATGGTTCTGTAGCTTGCCTACTAGACACCTTACCTTTCGCAGCCATTTTTACCTTGTTTGCTGCGCATGCCTTGCACTTCATGTGGTACCTGCAGGGTTTAATAGTCATACCTTCAACCAAGGCAGGCATCTTAGATACTGCCTCAAAATGCAAATGACCAAGTTTTCTGTGAAAATCATGAATACATTCTGCATGCAAACTTTTGTTAGAACCTGCAATGCAACAAGTGTCATCCTGCACAACATCATCATAATACAAAACATACAAACGATCAACATATTCAGCATACAATACATAATCATTTTTCTTTGTGATGATGCACCTTTTGTTCTTAAAGGAAACGTCAATATTCCGCTCATTCAGCTGTCCAACGCTGAGCAGATTATGTTTGGCATCCGGCACATAAAGCACATTCTGTATCGATAAGTCCAAACTGTGAAGAACAACAGTTCCGTAGCCTTTACTGGGGATTGTGTGGTCATCGGCCTGGTGAATCGCACCTTCCTGTGGTGTAAAAGACACGAACAGTCTCTTATCGTTGCACATGTGATGCGTTGCAGCCGAATCAACAACGAAGAAAGATCTAGACGTCTTCTGGACCTCTGCATCTTTTGGAGTGAAGCGTGAGACCATTGCCTTGTGCTGCGTTGTCCTGGACACCGGACCTTTGCCTTTGCTCTGGCCTCTTCCACGCGATGAGCTTCCACTGCGCTGCTCTGTCTTGGCTCTGGGATATTTGCATTCCCTTTTCATATGGCCTAGACGTCCACACGAGTAGCATTTCACTGCCTTCAAAGCTTTGGCGCCATCTGGTGGTTCCACTGCACTATGGGATGACGTCTGTGAAGTCTCCCATTTGCCCATGCAGCTAGCACCTCGCCTGTCTGCTTCATTCGGAATCATGGCAGTATCACAGGCTACTGTGAGTTGAGCATTTGGCTGATCAGTGGTATCAAATTCCCCACTTGCCTCAGCCAGCCTTCTGCAGCTAGCCATCATGACTCTGGCATTAGCCTTCTGCGTCATCTCTGCTGCTTTAAATCATGCTGCTTTATACAAGCTGCGTCTGTGCTGCTTCATTCCAAAGGCAAGTTCAAAAGGAAAGTTCTAAAGTGCTTTCTCTATGCTGCCTTATATCCATGCTGCGTCACTTCTGCAGCTGCTTTACTCCAAGAGCACTTTTAAAAGTTACTTTCGATTTCCCCAGCCCGGCAAAACTGCCTTAAAAGTTCAAAGTCCAGCCATAAAGCCATTAATTAGAAGCTGGCAGGCTGCCCGGAGCAGTAGCACATACCTCATCAATCATCTTGACGCGCAGAGCAGATTCCGTTCCGATCTGTCCCCCTGCATTCCGATCCTTTGCCGGCACTCCGATTCGACTTCTGGAGCCCATTCTTAAGATGACTGCGTTTTTCTGGGCCCGGAACCAAATGTTGTTGATAAGCAGTAGTCCCGTGCACAGCGGAATGATGAGGAGTACGTGCTACATACTCTAAATTGCTTTATTTACACTTCAAAGCTGGTATGTTACAGAAAAAACATCTTGCCTCTGCCGGAGCAGAGAAAAGCATCCTCTCTCCTCTAAAGCACGCACTGAACTGCAAAGAACAGTGAAAAACAGGAAACCAGTGTACGTCACATCCAGTCTCCCTTTCCCATGGGAAAACCCAACAGTAACTCTGACTGTGGAATGTAAACATTGTCTTGTGACAAGCATTTCGCTGCACAGTGAAGAGAGCAGAAACCAACAGTGGTGCACATTTGGATTATAGGCCCTGCACTGTCCACTGGGATAGAAACCATGCCGTTAACGGGGACCTAGGGTGCAGGAGCTATGAGGGCGCGCATCTGGATAATCGGGCACAGCTTTGTGCATTGGGCCAGGGTCCGCACCATCAATTCCGGTCTCGGGCCGCACCTTAACTGCATCAATATATCTTGGATCTCTCGGAGGGGAATGCGCTGGGCCGAAATGTTGCCCGCAATTAGGGCCAGAGCAGCAGCGGAGGGCCCCCCAGATGCTTTAGTTATCTAATTAGGCGAAAAGGATTTAGCTTACAGAAAGGCAGTCGACTTGATGTGGCATATCTTTAGTGACTTTGAGGAACTTAAGGCCTCTTATCCAAATATCACCATTCTTTGGGCCTTGTTGATGGAAAGGCGGGTTTGGAGAGATGGCAGGTGCCCGATAGCAATAAATAGGGCTAGGAAAGCCTTGGATGGTGCGTAGAGTGGCAGCCCTGGGTTTCCTTTAAGACAAGGACTCTTTCCCCCTCCATCACCTGCCATAATCCCTCAAGTGTAAGAGCACGTACACACACCCCACCCAGGGAAGCGCCCATGGGTGACAATTACTGAGCAGTTTGTGACCATAGAATCTAAAAGCCCATCACTGGACTGCCCAGGGCAAGAATGTGTAGAGAAAAGTTCTATTGTTCTTTGGTGACGGGTACTTAAGCGGTGCTGGCAGAGATGCCTGGACATGTTTGCCTATGTTAATCCTTATGTAACTGAAATATACTCAGAGTCGCAAAGTGATTTCATGATCTTTATTCAGCTCATAGTAGTGAGGAGGAGACAGGAAAATTGGCTTCCAGATGGAGAGATCAAAATTAGAAACAGAATTGTTAGAACCCAATACTAAGAATTTGTCAAGAATGTATAACCTGCTGTTGAAGTGGAATACACTAGATGAGACAGTTAAATCAGTTATGATTAAGTGGGCACAAGATATTGGTTATGACATTATGTTTGCTGACTGGGAACAGTTATGGACCACCGGTATAAAATTTACGGCATGTAATGCCTTAAGAGAAAATATTATGAAAATGATTTATAGGTGGTACATGACCCCAGTCAAGCTTGCAAAAATTTATCATTTGCCCAATAATAAATGCTGGAAATGTAATGTGACTGAAGGTACTTTCTATCACCTTTGGTGGACTTGCCCGAGGATTAAGGTCTTCTGGGAAATGATCTATAATGAAATTAAGAAGGTACTTAAATGTACTTTTCATAAGAAACCAGAGGCATTTCTCCTGGGCATGGTCGGCCAATTGGTGTCAAGGAAGGATAGGACGTTTTTTATGTATGCTACCACAGCAGCAAGGATTCTTTTAGCAAAGTATTGGAAGACACAAGAATTACCCACGCTGGAAGAATGGCAGACGAAGGTGATTGACTACATGGGACTGGCGGAGATGACTGGCAGAATCCGTGACCAAGGAAAAGAGACGGTGGAAGAAGATTGGAAGAAATTTAAAGTATATCTTAAGAATTGTTGTAAAATTAATGAGTGCTAAAATGTCAAGGGAAAGGAAAAAATAAAATTACAGCTGTAATTGATTAAGTAAGAGAAGAGGGTAAAAAAAAGAAAATAAGTAATTAGTTAACTGAAGTGAGGGGTTACTGAAGGAATTTTAAAACAGGGATGCAGAAAAGGGGAGGTAAGGGGAAGTCTGGGAAGTTAGGTTTATGAAAAAGAGATTTTGAAATTATACATGTTTATATGTTTTGGTTGTCTATGTTTTGTGAGCTGTTTTGTTTTTAATTTGTGTTGGAAAGTTAATAAAAATTATTATAAAAAAAAAAACATAGTAGTGAGGAGGAATGAATGAAAGTCCCCTCAAAGTATCTGCTTTATATACATTATTTACACAATGGGCTGCACATGATTGGCTAATTCCGGAATTCTACTGTAAGCCAATCAGGTTGTGGATTCACTTCTATCTGGAGCATGATTGGGTAGTTCCTGCCAACCAATCATACTGCTGCATTGTTCTAGGACCAATCAGACTGCTGCATTCTGAATCCTATTGTTCTAGGACCAATCAGACTGCTGCCTTTTGGATCCTATTGTTCTAGGACCAATCAGACTGTTGCAGTTTGGATCCTATTCAACTCAGTACATAACACCCCTCCCCTCTAAGTTCCAGTCCTGCCCGGGAGGTCGCATTCATAGTCCTCGAGGTACGCCGGCGGCCTACGTGTGCGTTGCGGCCTGGGGTGTTCCCTGGTCTGGGGTTCAGGTTCTGGCTCGTGTTCCAAGGATGCTGGCTGTGATGGGGCTGTTTGGTCTGGCGCAACCGGCTCGCTCAGTCGTGGTTCTGGTTCCGGTGTCCTTTCGGCCTCGCAGGTCCTCTCTGTATTTACTGATTCTGCCTCTCCTGCTGGCCCCTCATGCTCTATGGGCCTCACTGCCCCTCTGTTCCCTTGGGACTCCTCTGCCCTTTCCTCCTCCTGGTTTTCTCCTGGGAATCGTCGCCGTATCTGGTCGCAGTGGCGGCGCCAGCATTGCCCCCCATCCGTTAGCACCTCATACGACACGGGGCCAGTGACCCTGGTGACTGTGGCGGGTACCCATGCTGGGCCTGCCCCAAAATTGTTTGCGTACACTGGGTCCTGAGCCTCGAAGGTCCGGGGGTTCTTGCCTTCCCCCACCACTGCCTCATCCTGAGCTCTATCGGGGTGAAGGCGGTTCAATCTGATTGCAAGGCGCCGACCCATTAGTAGTTCAGCGGGGCTCCGGCCAGTCGTTGAGCTGGGGGTGCTGTGCTGTGCTAGAAGGAATGTGGCAAGGCGGTACTCCCAATCCCCTTGCGTCATGCGGCGAAGGGTGTCCTTGGTGGTCCGCACCATGCGTTCTGCTTGGCCATTGGTGGCAGGGTGGAATGGTGCCGAACGGATGTGGCGGATGGCGTTCTGCGCTGTGAAGGTTTGGAATTCTCCTGACGTAAATGCAGTCCCGTTGTCTGAGACGAGAGTGTCAGGGAGCCCGTGGGTTGCAAACAGCCTGCGTAGTACCCGGATGGCTGCGGACGTAGAAGTGGACGGTACCAGTGCGACTTCCAGCCATTTGGTGTAGGAGTCCACCACTATGAAGAATGTTTTCCCCTGAAAGGGGCCAGCGAAGTCCACATGCAGGCATGACCATGGTCCTCGGGCGGACTCCCAGGACTGGACTGGGGCCCTTGGGGGATCTGGGCGGGATTCTTGGCAGACCTGGCAGTGTTTGACCCAGGCCTCTATCTCTCCGTTGATCCCCGGCCACCACACATAACTCCTGGCAAGGGCCTTCATTCTTACTACCCCTGGGTGTGTCTCGTGTAGGGCTGTGAGGACCCTTTTGCGGAGGGGCTGGGGAACAACGACCCTGCTTCCCCATAACAGGCACCCCTTGTGGGCCGACAGTTCATGTTTGCGGGTTGTGTAGCCGGCGAATTCTGGCCCGGGGCTGCTGCTGGGCCATCCCCTCCACAACCAGTCCAGGACCCGGGAGATGACCCTATCTTTCTTGGAATGGTGTGCAACTTCTTGTGCCTGAATGGGGCGGTCGGGAAGCAGCTCCAGGCTCATAACCTCTTGTGCAGGTGCTGGGTCGGGGCCTGTTTCCGGTAGTGGTAGCCTGCTGAGGGCGTCCGCATGGCCCATCGCCTTCCCAGGGCGGTGAATCAGTGCATACTGGTAGCTGGCAAGGGAAATTGACCACCTGAGGACGCGAGGAGACAGCACTTGGGGGGTCTGCTTTTCAGGGGCAAACAAGCCAAGCAACGGCTTGTGGTCAGTCACCACGGTGAAGGGCCACCCGTACAAGAAATCATGGAATTTTTTTACTCCCTTCACGATTGCCAGACCCTCCTTGTCGATTTGTGAGTAGTTCCGCTCGGTTGCATTGAGTGTCTGGGAAAAGTATGCCACTGGTACCTCTCTTCCATCCGGGAGTTGGTGTCCCAGGACAGCGCCAATTCCATAGGGCGAGGCGTCGCATGCTAGCACCACCGGCAGCCTCTCGTCGAAGTGTGCCAAGACCGAGTTTGAGACAAGCAAGTCCTTGACTGCCTGGAATGCGGCCTCCTGGCGCTGGCCCCACACCCAAGGGGCCCGCTTGTCCAGGAGTCTGTGTAGGGGCTCCGCTACCGCCGCCTTGTGGGGAAGGAAGGAATGGTAAAAGTTCAATAGTCCCAAGAAGGCCTGAAGTTCAGTCTTGTTCTTGGGCGCTGGGGCATCACAAATGGCCCGTACATTGTCCCCAGTCGGGTGGACCCCTTCTGCGTCCACCATGAATCCCAGAAAGTCCACCTGAGGCACTCCTAGTAGACATTTTTCCCGCTTCACCTTGAGACCCGCCGTCTGGAAATGGTGCAGAACGGTGCGGAGGCGGTCCTCAAACTCCTCTGGTGTGGGCCCGGCAATCAACACATCGTCGAAGAAGGGGGTGATGCCAGGAATCCCCTTAAGTAGAGAGTCCATTAGATTCTGGAATATGCCTGGTGCCACGCTGACCCCGAATTGCAGCCGCTTTACCCTGAATGCTCCTCTGTGCGTCACAATCGTCTGTGCCTCTGCTGTGGCCTCATCTACTGGCAGCTGTTGATATGCTTGGGCCAAGTCCAGCTTGCCAAAAATTTTCGACCCAGCCAGGGTGGCAAGAACATGGCTGACCACTGGCACTGGGTATGCATGGGCCGTGAGGGCCTTGTTTATGGTACATTTATAGTCTGCGCAGATGCGGACCGAACCATTAGGCTTGACGGGTGTGACGATTGGGGTTTCCCAGGGGGCATTAGGCACTGGCTCCAGCACTCCTTGCTCCACGAGCCGGTCCAATTCCTCGTCTATACGGGGTTTCAGGGCGAACGGGACCCGGCGGGCCTTGAGCCTGACCGGTCGTACTGCGGGGTCAAGATGTAGAGCAATGGGGGGGGGCATATACTGTCCCAATTTCCCATCGAAAACCCCCGGAAATTCCTTGCATATGGCGTCCACGTCCACTTGTAAGCTAGTGTGGTTCACCCCGGTGACGGCTAGCCCCAGTGGTCCAAACCATGCCAATCCCAGTAAGCTAATGTAGGGGCCCTTGACCACCAGCAATTCCAGTTGCCGCGTCCGCCCTCGGTATTGCACCCTGAAGGTCCCCACCCCCATTGTGGGGACCTTACGTTTCTGGAAGTCCCAGAGGGTGAATGGGGCCGGCCTGAGTTTGGGACCCCCAGTAGGACACAGTTTCCTTAAGGTCCTTGCCGAGATTATGGATAGAGTTGAACCCGTGTCAAGCTCCATGAGGCATGGGGCCCCCTCTATCTGTACGTCAACATAAATTTTCTCTACGTTGGGGTGGGGCAACTGGTATACCTGGAAGTCCGTGAGCTCTGTCGAGTTGCCTTGGTGCGTTGGGCCCCGGGACCTGGGGCTCTTGGATTGGTCATCTGATGCCTGGCGTCGGGTGGGCCGAGCCCGACACACCCGGGCGATGTGTCCCGATTTTCTGCACTGCCTGCACTCTGCGTTGCGGAAACGGCAGGTCCTCCTCTCATGACTTTCTCCACAGCTTGCGCAGTTCCCTCCTTCTCGTCGAGGCAGCTGTGGTGTGTGGGCTGCTTGAGTGCGCTGCTGTACTCGGTGCACCTCCTCCCTGTTGGATCCTGAGTCGTCGGTGAGGTCTTCGTGGTGGACCCTCGGTTGGGACGGCTGGCTCGGCCGTGCCTCTTGCGTCGACCTCTCGGCAGCTTCCGTTGCCAGGGCCTCCTCCAGAGCGACCTGGAACGTTAGGTCCTTCTTAGCGTAGAGGCGTCGTTGCAGCTTCTCATCCTTCAGGCCACCGACGAGGCGGTCACGAAGCATGTTCTCCAGCTCTGAGAAGTTGTAGAACCGGGCGGCTTGGCGGAGAGAGGTCACAAACCCAGTTATGGTTTCCCCAGGGGCTTGCCGCTTTGCGTAGAAGGCATTTCGACGAGCCACCATTGAGGGCTGTGGCGAAAAGTGCCCCTTCAGCTGTTCCATTATTGTTTTGTATGGAACAGTAGCGACGTCTTCAGGCGCAAGGAGAGCCTGGGCGATTTCAAACGTCTCCTCTCCACAGACGCTGAAGAATATTGCCCTCTTCTTGGCGTCTTCTTCATCGGTGACCCCTTTGGCTTCTAGGAGGAAGGTGAAACGGGAGGCGTACGCTTCCCAGTCTCCAGATGCTGGGTTGAACGGCGAGAAGCTGCTGTCGGTTGCCATTCTGAGTTCCTTGTGTCCCGGAGCTGAAGCCTGGATACACGGTGCGAGGCAGCGGTGCGGCAGGTGGCGGTGCTGCGGTGCGGTGTGTGGCAGTCAGCTCAGCGGGATCCCACCTTCGTCACCAGTGAAATATACTCAGAGTCGCAAAGTGATTTCATGATCTTTATTCAGCTCATAGTAGTGAGGAGGAATGAATGAAAGTCCCCTCAAAGTATCTGCTTTATATACATTATTTACACAATGGGCTGCACATGATTGGCTAATTCCGGAATTCTACTGTAAGCCAATCAGGTTGTGGATTCACTTCTATCTGGAGCATGACTGGGTAGTTCCTGCCAACCAATCATACTGCTGCATTGTTCTAGGACCAATCAGACTGCTGCATTCTGAATCCTATTGTTCTAGGACCAATCAGACTGCTGCCTTTTGGATCCTATTGTTCTAGGACCAATCAGACTGTTGCAGTTTGGATCCTATTCAACTCAGTACATAACAGTAACCCTCCCCTTTATTGACATTTTAGTGGGCCAATTGGTACCGGGGAGGGATAGGACTTTTTTTTATGTACGCCACTACAGCAGCAAGAATACTAGCAAAGTATTGGAAGTTGCAAGAACTACCCACTCTGGAAGAATGGCAAACGAAGGTGATTGAATATATGGGACTGGCAGAGATGACCGGCAGAATCCGTGACCAGAGGAAGGAGGCGGTGGAGGAGGACTGGAAGAAATTTAAAGTGTATCTTGAGAATTGTTGTCAAATTAAGGACTGAAAAGATGTCGAGGGGTAAGAAATAAAGATTTACAGCTGTAAACTATAAACCATAGGGAAGAAGTTTTAAGGAGGTGATATGTAAAAATTGACTGAAGGGTTGCTAGAGAGAATTGTGAAATAAGGGTGCAGAACAGGAGAGGTATGGGGAAGTCTTCAAGTTTGTATGATCTGTGTTTTTTCTTTTTCTATGTTGTATTGTTATTTTTTCTTGTTATGTTTATGTTGTTATGTTTATGTTGTGAAAACTTAATAAAAATTATTAAAAAAAAAAAAATTATTGACATTTTAGTGACGTAGTAGTGATGTGTCAGTGACTCTGTATGCAATGTATTCTGGGTGACTGTGGAAAGTTTTAAAAGTCCATGTGACCCCATGCTTGAGGTTCTTACTCTAGTGGGGACCTGTTGCGCAACAAATAATGATCTTGGTCTACTAAACGCTGTTCTGCTCCGATTTTTGTGGCTGGGATCTCCTTCCTTTCTGACTGCAAGTACCCGCGGGCTCTGCCCGACGAGCTGGGCTGTGGAGTAGCCTCTCACTCCAGAATTTTCCCTTTCATAAGCAAAGCAGGCAGTAGCCTCCTTTCAGGAATGGCTATATTTTTAGTTTGGCTCCTGAGTCCCGAATGTAGTCTGACATTGTGTAGGGTTAAAATATTTTTGTGAGGAGATTAGCAACCGATGGCTGGGTTGTACCATTTCAGAGTGCTGGGCAAGGGAAAGCTCACATGGTTGAATGCTCTTACCTTTGAAATAATCATAATCACAATTTATCCACATAGAAAAATAACATTGCAGAGGCAAAAGGGTTGCCTGCTATGCTGGGGCCTTTATAATGTGGGATATTTTTTTTTTAAAAAAAATGCTTTTAAAAAAAAGGGGGGGGGGAATGGAGCACTGCCCCAAGCTCTCAGTACAGCTTGATATAAGACAAATTTGGGGTTAGCTTTTAAAGCCCAATTCCCCATCAAGGAACTCAGTGTCCCCTAAGTACATTATCGGTCAGAAAAGAATGCATGGAGGCAGGAACCAGTCAAATCAAGGCAGATCTTTATTTTTCTTTTGCAACAGCATTTCCTCCCACCCTTGCAAGGAGGTGAGGGCCCAGAACAAAAGTGTGTAACGATTTTTAGAGACTTTAGAAATTGCCCAACCCCTTAGCGAAAGACCACCTACAAGCATATCAATGTAGCAAAAAGAAGCAACAGAAATGTAGCAACAGAAATTTGAGAGTATGGCTTGTCATCTGGCCATTTGCAAGCGGATTTCCCTGTCTCCCCAGTTTTTCTTTGGTAAGTGGTGTTGGTGTGTGCAGGGGCGTAGGAAGGGGGGCGGGGGCCATCATGGAGGGGGGTGACAACAATTACTGCCCTACTAGGGTGGTTCATAAAAAACTTTTTTTATATAATGCCTGCTTCAAAGGTCTTATCTTACTACACTAGGGATTATACATAGGCGCCGACTCCATGGGGCTTGAGGGGGCCCGAGCCCCCTCAAAAATTCGTTTGGGGGGGCTCCGCCCCCCCAATAATCTCCGGCGCCCCTCCAGCAGAGCGCCATCGCCGCCCCTCCCCCAGCCCAAAATGCACAGGGAGGGGCGGGCTGCATGCCTCCTGCCCTCCCTCCCGAGCAAAAGCTCCACCCAATTTCCTTTGGAGCTGATTAATAGGCGCAGCACGCTCTCCCCTATTCGCTCACGAGGAGGCGGCGCCACTTTATTTGCATATTCATGAGCTTATTTATTATTCATGAGCTTTCCCGGGCCCCCCCAATATTTTTTATAAGTCCGCGTCCCTGGGATTATATAGCTATATCTGAAATTTCATGCATATCAGTTAATATCTTGACCCTCCTCCACAAAAACAGCTGTTTACTTTCCTATGTCGTGAAGGCTGAAATTTCAATTCAGTGGAGCAGGGTCAAGATATTAACTGATATGCATGAAATTTCAGATATAACTATAGAATCCCTGGTTTAGTAAGATAAGACCTTTGGAGCAGGCATTTTTTTTAAAAAAAAGTTTTTTATGTACTGCCCTACCCTCCACTGGGCTTCCCGGGTCCTGGAAAGTCGGCCTACGTTAAGAAAATGAGATTAGGCCTTGCCTTGCCTTCACCCCGCCCCCTGCCGATTGGCCAGCTGGGTTGGTGGCGGGGCATAGGCAAGGCAAGGTCAAATCTACTCGGCCTAGCCTCATTTTCTTCACATAGGCCAACTTTCTGGGCTGCTGGGGAAGCCTGCCAAGGCCGCTGCCTGTCCTGCACACCCCCTTCGTGCCCCAATCCTCCTCCAAAAAGCCTCTGCTGTCCCCGAAAGTGGAGTGCGCGGGACAATGGCAGTGCTGCAGCCCTGTTTTGTCCACGTGTGGCACCGGAAGGAGCCACTCTGGGTGCTTGGCAGGCCAGCCTCCCCTGCATGAAGCTAGGACCCCCCCCCTCACTCACTCACACACCACAGTCTTCCCTGCATGAAACATATGAGAAAAATCAGCAAAGCAGTTCTGTGGTTAATTGACCAATTCCTTTAAATAGAAGAAGAAGAAGAAGAGTTTGGATTTGATATCCCGCCTTTCACTCCCTTTAAGGAATCTCAAAGCGGCTAACATTCTCCTTTCCCTTCCTTCCCCACAACAAACACTCTGTGAGGTGAGTGGGGCTGAGAGACTTCAGAGAAGTGTCACTGGCCCAAGGTCACCCAGCAGCTGCATGTGGAGGAGCGGAGACGCAAACCCGGTTCCCCAGATTACGAGACTACCGCTCAACCACTACACCACACTGGCTCTATTAATGAAGTTCACACTTTTGACAACCAGTCTGATGCATTTGCAGAAAAATATTCCTAGACACAAGACTTTTATTTTTTATTTTTTAAGCCCTTTCAGTCTCCCATCTCGAGGCTAAGTACAGCAAACTGTACATTCCCACCCCTCTCCCCAGGGCTGGATTATTTACTTCTGTGTGCTTGTGTATCTGTCTCCCTTGTATCTATTAGGGACTATTCTCTTGCCTTTCCTTTGATATCTATGCTACTGATTACTTCTGCCGTTTTAAATTTAGAGAAAGTGTTTAATTTAAAAAGGATCTGTACTATAGAATAACAGTGGTAACAATACATTGAAGACAAGTAAATATTTTGGGGAGGGTGGTCCCAGAGCCCTAGCGCCACCATCCCAAAGAGGATAAAATGGGGGGACTTTGGTACTCTTTTGTCCTCCCCCCCCCCGTCTTTCTATCTGAGCTGGCTCCCTGCCTGTTACGTTACATGCAGGGAAACCTGTGTGGGGTTCCTGTCTGTGTAAAGTCTTCAAGCTGTTTCTGCGTGCGCCTGACAAATCTGCCCCATTGCCAAAATTTTGTAGAATGGTTTATTTAAATATTAAGGTTCATTATTGTTTCACAAGATGTGTATCTCTTTAAAGGCCAGAGTAAATATCATGACCTAGTTTTACAGCTGTCATGCACCATATCATTTATGTAAAAGTTGAAGACTGTGGGAGCCAATATGTTTCACGCCTTTTGATGCCTTGAATGCTTCTGACAGACCTCCCTTTAAACCCACTCTGACTCGCGTTTTGGTGCCACAATACAATTCACTAATTAAGAATAATAGTCGTAAGTCTATAGTGGCATAGAAGTCACCGCTTCTATTGCATCTGCAGAAAACAGCAGCAGGAGACTCTTTCAGGTGGTTCGCAATCTATCGGAACCATCTTCATCATCGGGGCCTGGTAGGGACCCCAAGATCTCCTGCAACGATTATGCAAAGTTTTTTGCAGATAAAATCACTCAGATTCGGAAGGAGGTAGACTCCACCATGGGAGCAGGGCTGGGGCGGGAGAGTGCTAGAGTCCAGTCTGGTCAAGTTGCATGGAATCAATTTCAATCCGTTACCTCCGAGGATGTGGACAGGCTGCTTGGACAAGTTAAACCGACTACCTGTCTCCTGTCCATTAAACTTTGATTAGTTTAATGTTAAGTAAACGTCCAGTGCGCTTCCAACGCCATAAATCTTATCTCAGCAGAGAATTTCGTGCAGCGGCTGAAGGAGGCAGGAGAGTCAGTACCTTTTATAAATGAAGAATCCTGGAGCAAGCACTTTGGAACTCAGGGAAAAACTTTATTCACAAAAGCAAAAAAAACCCTGGCGATAAAGCACACATGCTTTTATCTCCGGCATAAAGAAAACTTTACTCTAAACTTAACTCATATCAGCAAACACGCCCGCGGCCACAAACTGAGTCTGCGAGTCAGGTCAAGGGGGGAAGAGAGAGAAACACGGGTGAACTGACTATTTATACAAACCAACTCACATTCCTGGATGCTTAATGACTTTCAGCTGCTCAGTGATTAGAGCGACTTGTTACCTCTTAACCCTTTAGTACCAACACCCCCTCTCGCTCGTAACACTGAGCTGTACCAACCTTAATTCAAATTTAAACCTGAACAAGGTGGTTGTCACCAATGGAAGCTAAGGCTCTGAAAAAACTCAATATGGAGGCAAACTGTCCGAAATATTGGGAAATCTTGGAACAAGAAGGAGACAGATTAAAACTGCAGAAATTAAAAAACAAAGTACGGGACTGGCTTCATTACTATCAAATAAGGGAGGTTTTTAATTTGGATAAGAAAATTGGTTTTCAGGTGGAAAAATCAAAATTGGAAACAGAATTGTTAGATCCTAAAACTAAGAATTTGTCAAGAATGTATAACTTGCTGTTGAAATGGAATACACAGGATGAAACGGTTAAATCTGCTATGATTAAATGGGCACAAGATGTTGGACATAACATTATGATGACTGACTGGGAACAGCTATGGACCGCTGGTATGAAGTTTACAGCATGTAATGCCTTAAGAGAGAATATAATGAAAATGATGTACAGGTGGTACATGACACTAGTCAAGCTTGCAAAAATTTATCATCTGCCCGATAACAAATGTTGGAAATGTAAAGAGATTGAAGGTACATTCTTTCACCTTTGGTGGACGTGCCCAAAGATTAAGACCTTTTGGGAGATGATCTATAATGAAATGAAAAAGGTATTTAAATATACCTTCCAGAAGAAACCAGAGGCCTTTCTCTTGGGCATGGTCGGCCAATTGGTGCTAAAGGAGAATAGAACTTTCTTTATGTACGCCACAACAGCAGCAAGAATACTTATCGCAAAGTATTGGAAAACACAATATTTACCCACCCGGGAAGAATGGCAGACGAAGGTGATGGACTATATGGAACTGGCTGAGATGACTGGCAGAATCCGAGACCAAGGAGAAGAGTCGGTGGAAGAAGATTGGAAAAAATTTAAAGTTTATCTTCAGAAATATTGTAAAATTAAGGAATGTTAGAAAGATGTTGGAATAGAATTATGTGGTTTTAGCAGAAAGGATATAAAGGATTAAGTAAAAATAATTTGGTGAAAGAAGAGAATGCAAAATCATAATATATTAAGATAAACTATTAAGATAAAAACAAAGCTGGAAAGGATTTGCTGAAATATCTAACTGAATTAGAATACAAAAATGGGAGGTGTGAGGAGGTCAAGGAAGTAAGTGAATGAAAGCAAATGATGTAAAGGTTTGATCTGTTTTCTTTTTTCAATTGTTTGTATTTTTTCTGTCCTTTATTTTTTTCCCCTTTTTTATTTTTTCTCTTTGTAATCTTTAAAATTTGAATAAATATTATTTTTTAAAAAAACAAACAAATTTAAACCTGAACAGAAATATTTGTGAGATTGCGGACTCAAAGCTTTTGTAAAACCGTCTGCGAGATTTTCTTTGCTTGGACAATACTTTAGTTCAATTAAGCCTTGTTTTACACTTTGGCATACAATTTGATAACGGATATCCAACTGTTTTGTGAGTGCCTTGAATTGACCTGATTTAGCTAGTTTAATACAAGGTTGATTGTCTTCCCACACTCTGATAGGTAGGGAACATTCTCCAAACAATTCTTGTACCAGTTGCTTATAAAATTCCAGTTCTCTACATACATCTGATAATGCATTGAACTCAGATTCAGTTGAACTTAAAGCTATAAGTGATTGCTTTCTTAATCTCCAACCAATTAGTGCATTTCCAAATTTTATCGCCATTCCTGACACTGATTTTCTATCTGGTCCAGCATCTGCCCAACTGCTGTCGGCCCAACATTCAAGTTGTGTGCTGCCCTCTGCTGATAGTTTTAAGCGAAACCTTTTGGTAGTTTGGAGATACCTTAAAACTCTTTTTACTCCTTGCCAAGCATGCATTGATGGTTTTTCAGCTTGTCAGCACAGCATGTTGACAGCATATGTTATATCGGGCCGAGTCCACTGTGCAATGTGGAGTAGACTGCCTATCGCTGACTGGTAAACCCTGGGATTACTGAACTCTGCCTGTTGCTCGGCTTGAGCATCCTTTGTGTAACTTAACTCCATTGGGGTTTTAACACCAGCACAGTTGTCCATTTTAAACCTTTCCAGCAACTGCTGGATCTTAGCTTCTTGGCTGAGCCAATAGTTCCCATTTTCATCTTGTTGAATTTTAACTCCTAGATAAACAGATACAGTGCCTAGTGATTTTATCTGAAACTTTTCTCCAAGCTTTGTGGCAAATTGTTGTGCAAGTTTATCGTCCTTTCCACTGTATAATAAATCGTCAACAAATATCAAAACTGCTTCTTGTTCATATCCCGAGCCTTTTAGATAAAGACACGCATCTGAACACCATGCTCTCTAGAGCATCGTTTAAGCAGGAATTCCAATTACGGGCGGACTGTTTCAACCCATAAATGGATTTGTGTAGGCGCCAGACCTGGTTTGGCTTGTCTCCTTCAAAACCTGGTGGTGGTGTCATATAGACTTCCTCCTGTAAGTCTGCATTTAAATAAGCCACATTGACATCAAAATGAAACAGCTTATTTCCCTTCTTAGCTGAAGAGGCTAGAAGCATTCTTAATGACTCCAATCTTGAAGTAGGGGCATAGATTTGAGAATAGTGAACACCTTTGCGCTGCGAAAATCCTTTTGCAACTAGTCGGGCTTTATATTGCAACTCCTCAGTAGTTGTGGGCTTTAAACGATATACCCATCAACAACCTACAGCTTGTTGCCCTTTCGGAAGCTCTGTACTTGTAAACACACCGAGAGACTTCATTGAAGCCATCTCCTTTTCCATTGCTTCCTGCCACTTTACGGCTTCTGAGCTTGGAAGCTGTTGTACCTCTATATAGCTATCTGGGTCACACTGTGCCATATTTACGTATACACTTGTCACCTTAAACTGCTCTGGTGGTTTGCCCTTTGTGGTACGTTTTGATCTGCGCAATTGTTCCTCTTGTGCCCCCTCTGACCGTTGGCTGTCAGAATCTGTCTCAGACTTTATATCTGGATGTGCCTCTAGGGATAAAGACCTCCGTTTAGATACCTCCCTTGGGCTTGGTGTTACAGGCGACCTGCTTCGCTTTTGCTGTCTGCTAGGCCTACTGACTGGCAATGTTGGAACACTCCTAGATTCTGGCTTTTCTACCTCAGGAGAAGAACCTTGTGCCTGGTCAGAATCTATCTGCATCTGAACCATGTGCACCATCCCCTTCTGGCTCACCACCCTCTGGACTTTCATTCTCAGCATAAATGCCTATATCATCTCTCAAAATGTCAGGATTAGCATGTAAGTGAGTCCATCCGGATTGCTCACAAAATTCAGCGCTCCTACTGATGACCACTCTTGTAGTATCCCCATTTGGGTTCACGAACCTCCAAGATTTGGCGTGTGGTTCGTACCCACAAAAGATGAGTTTCCTAGCCCTTGGACTTCCCTTTTTCCTTAACGCTTTTGGGATAAGTACATAGGCTTGAGATCCAAACACCCGAAAGTAATTAACTTTGGGCAAGTACTCTAGTACCGAATTCAAGTTCTACTGCACGAACCCAATTTTTAACTGTTTCTGCAGTATCTGCTTTTGTTTTGAGAGGAAAAAACATGTGACTTTTCTTTTGTCATCCGAGAGACACAGTGCATACCTCGAACCTCCCATGCTAGCAACAGACATTGGGCCACATAGGTCCATATGCACAAGTTGGAATACTTTGTCAGATTTCCTATCTGAACTGGGATAACTGCATCTATGAACCTTCGCCCTTTTGCATGCAATACAATCCAAATACTTAGTACATTTGTTCATTTTGCACCCTTCTGATAATTCGGGTTGCCTTTTAACATACTGAAAGTTAATATGTCCCAAACGGCGGTGCCATAAATGAACACAAGAATTATGGGTGGGCGAGTTCACACAACCAGCATGAATCTGTTCAACTTCATCTGGACTTGTCTCAAAATAATATAACCCATTTCTGCATTCCACCTGCAAAATGACAGACAATATGGATTTAATTGACACTTGGAGAACTAAGAACCCCCTAGGCAGAGAGGGAACTTTCTTCTCTGAAGCTAAAATGACCTGGACAAGAATTGACCAAATCTGGATTTCTAGAGGAATGGCCCCTAAGATTCGAAAAGTGGAAATCTGCCCAAAAACTTGTTCCGACCATAATCCTGTGAAAATGGAAATAAAATTAACATCAATTGGATCCTTCAGATGGAGGATGAATGACACTTTGTTTAGAGATCCAGAAATTACTAAGAAGGCCCAAAAAACTTTGAAAGACTATTTTGAAATAAATTTGAAGACCACAGTGGAAAAAAGAGTAATCTGGGACGCAAGTAAAGCTGTAATGAGAGGTTTTTTGATTCAACAAAATGTAATTAAAAGGAGAACCCAAGAGGAGAAAAAAGAAAAGATTTTGGAGAAAATTAGAGAAGGAGAAAAGAAGCTCAGGACTAAACCAAAGTCACAGGAGATTTTGAGAGAAATTAAGCTACATCAAGTACAATATATGAAAATGGTAAATCAAGATATAGAATGGAAGATCAAACAGATGAGACAAAAAACCTTTGAATCAGATAACAAATGTGGAAAGTTATTAGCATGGCAGTTGAAGAAAAGACAAAAATTAAATACAGTTACAAATCTCGAAGTGGATGGTAAGAACATACAAAATCCACAGGAAATCAAAAATTGCTTCCAGAGATACTTCAAACAATTGTATGCACAAGGGCCACAGAATGAGATCAAAATTGACCAATTTTTGGAAACTAATGGACTACAAAAAATCTCTCAAGAGAATAAATTATTATTGAACTC
The DNA here is from genome assembly GCF_964252035.2 of Podarcis erhardii. Classification (NCBI taxonomy): domain Eukaryota; kingdom Metazoa; phylum Chordata; class Lepidosauria; order Squamata; family Lacertidae; genus Podarcis; species Podarcis erhardii. The sequence continues at coordinate 19,516,692 of NC_138506.1, read as the reverse complement.
TAGAATTTCTGAACAAGAGGTGGAGGGTGCCATTCAGAATATGCAGTTGGGCAAGTCTCCAGGGCCGGATGGGTTAACCTCCAAATATTACAAAGCTATGAAAGACTACTTAATTCAACCGTTAAAGGAGGTTTGTAATGAAATTATGGAGGGGAGGAAGCGCCGGAGTCGTGGAAAGAAGCTTACATCACGCTTATACCGAAAAATGAGTCTGAAAAGACACAACTTAAGAACTACCGCCCCATATCCCTGCTTAATGTGGATTACAAAATTTTTGCTGATATTTTGGCTAAAAGATTGAAAAAAGTATTAGCTGAAATGATACATAAAGACCAGGCCGGCTTTCTCCCTGGCAGACATTTATCAAATAATATGAAGAATATAATTGACATTTTGGAAAAGCTACAAGTTAACATCAACTCTAAAGCTGTTTTGATATTTATTGATGCAGAGAAAGCCTTTGATAATATATCTTGGAGCTTCATGAAGAAGAATCTTCAGGGGATGGGGGTGGGAGAAAAATTTGAAAATGGTATAGGTGCGATTTATTCAGAACAAAAGGCTAAATTAATAGTCAATAACGTAGTTACAGAAGAGGTTAAAATTGAAAAAGGGACACAACAAGGCTGCCCAATTTCCCCATTGCTTTTTATTTCGGTCCTGGAGGTTTTGCTGAACATGATCAGAAGGGACCAACAGATTCAGGGTATTCAGGTCGGTGATAAACAATATAAACTTAAAGCCTTTGCAGATGACCTAGTCTTGACATTGCAAGAGCCAGTCCCTAGTACTAAAAGGGCCTTAGAATTAATCCAGGATTTTGGTCAGGTGGCTGGCTTTAAACTGAATAAGTTAAAAACTAAGGTATTGGAGAAAAATTTAACGCCAATAGAGAGAGAAAAGTTTCAGAAGGAGACAGATTTATTATTGGTAAAGAAAGTAAAATACCTAGGGGTGAATATGACTTCTAAAAATGTTAACTTATATAAGGATAACTATGAGAAGTGTTGGTCAGAAGTGAAAAAGGATCTTGAAATCTGGTCAAATTTAAAGCTTTCCTTACTTGGACGAATTGCTGTCATCAAGATGAATGTATTGCCGAGAATGTTGTTTTTGTTCCAATCATTGCAGATTATAGACAAGATGGACTGTTTCAAGAAGTGGCAAAGGGACATTTCTAAATTTGTCTGGCAGGGCAAAAAGCCCAGAATTTAAGGTACTTACGGATGCGAAAGATAGAGGGGGATTTGCCCTGCCGCACCTTAAGTTATATTATGAAGCAGCAGCTTTTTGCTGGCTGAAGGAATGGCTACTTCTTGAAAACACGGACATTTTAGATTTGGAAGGGTATGATAATGTATTTGGATGGCATGCGTATTTGTGGTATGGTAAGGTTAAGGTACATAAGGCATTTAAAAACCATATTGTCAGAAAAGCATTATTTAATGTCTGGATCAAATATAAAGATGTGTTGGAGAACAAAACCCCAAGGTGGTTATCGCCAATGGAGGCAAAGGCCATGAAAAGACTTAACATGGAGACCAATTGGCCAAGGTACTGGGAAATTTTGGAGCAGGAGGGTGATAAATTGAAATTGCAGAGTTATGAAAAACTCAAAGACAAGGTGCGGGATTGGCTACATTACTTCCAAGTAAGAGAGGCCTATAATCTAGATAAAAAGATTGGCTTCCAGGTGGAAAAATCAAAGTTAGAAACTGAATTGTTAGAACCCAATGCTAAGATACTATCAAGAATGTATAATCTGCTGTTGAAATGGAATACTGTGGATGAGACAGTGAAATCTACTATGATTAAATGGGCACAAGATGTTGGACATAACATTATGTTTGCTGACTGGGAACAGTTATGGACCACCGGAATTAAATTTACGGCATGTAATGCCTTAAGGGAGAATATTATGAAAATGATGTATAGGTGGTACATGACCCCAGTCAAGCTTGCTAAAATCTACCATTTGCCCGATAACAAATGCTGGAAATGTAAAGAAACTGAAGGTACATTCTTTCACCTTTGGTGGACATGCCCAAGGATTAAGGCTTTCTGGGAGATGATATATAACGAACTAAAAAAGGTACTTAAGTACACTTTCCCTAAGAAACCAGAGGCCTTTCTCCTGGGCATGGTCGGCCAATTGGTGCCAAAGAAGGATAGAACTTTCTTTTTGTATGCCACAGCAGCAGCAAGAATTCTGGTTGCAAAGCATTGGAAGACACAAGATCTACCCACCTTGGAAGAATGGCAGATGCAAGTAATGGACTACATGGAAATGGCAGAAATGACTGGCAGAATACGAGATCAAGGAGAAGAGCAGGTGGAAGAAAATTGGAAGAAGTTTAAAAACTATCTACAAAAACATTGCAAAATCTTTGAATGTTGAGGACATTGAAATGAGAAGAAGAGGTTCAAGTGATTAAGATAAATAAAAATATGAAAGAAGGGATAGATATTTGAATAATATAATATTTGAAGGAATTTTCAAAGGATAAAACTAATATAAATGAATTTGCTAAATTAAATTTGAAGTGGAATACAAGAAAGGAGGGCGGGTGGAAGTCAAGAAAATAAGGCTATGAAGGATATGAATTTGAAAGGAGTTCTTTCTTTTTTCCTTTTTTTTCTTTCTTCTTTTTTATGTTAAGTGTTTGTATTTTTGTATTTTTGTATTTTTGTGGTTTTGTATCTTTCTTGTATTTTTTCTATTTATTGTTTATAATCTTTTTATTGTGAAAATTTAATAAAATATCATAAAAAAAGAAAAAAAAATGAAAAGCAAGTACTCTAGTACCGAATTCAAGTTCTACTGCACGAACCCAATTTTTAACTGTTTCTGCAGTATCTGCTTTTGTTTTGAGAGGAAAAAACATGTGACTTTTCTTTTGTCATCCGAGAGACACAGTGCATACCTCGAACCTCCCATGCTAGCAACAGACATTGGGCCACATAGGTCCATATGCACAAGTTGGACTACTTTGTCAGATTTCCTATCTGAACTGGGATAACTGCATCTATGAACCTTCGCCCTTTTGCATGCAATACAATCCAAATACTTAGTACATTTGTTCATTTTGCACCCTTCTGATAATTCGGGTTGCCTTTTAACATACTGAAAGTTAATATGTCCCAAACGGCGGTGCCATAAATGAACACAAGAATTATGGGTGGGCGAGTTCACACAACCAGCATGAATCTGTTCAACTTCATCTGGACTTGTCTCAAAATAATATAACCCATTTCTGCATTCCACCTGCAAAAGAGATACGTTATTCTTTGAAATAGTGCAAACCCCATTTTCAAACACAGTTTTAAACCCATCTCTATCAAGTTCTGACACAGACAAAATACACCCCTTCATTCCCTTTAGCACATAGGCATCAATTTCTGTATGCAAACAATTCAAGAACACTGTGCCTACGGTCTCTAAGGAACGCTTAGTTGAATCTGCCATTGTCACAACTTTAAGGGTTTGCAAATGCCTGCAATTCTGCAAACGGACACTAGATGGCGGCACCAGGTGGTGAGATGCACCACTGTCGATCAACCAGCATAGATTGCTGCCTTGGCCACGCCCTTGCATCAACGCCATTGCTGAAGCCATGTGCTGTGTGCTGTGGGAGTAGCCACGACCTCCTCCTCTTCTCCGACGTCCTCTGGAACTCCTTGTCTGGTAACTAGGGGAAATGGCCTTGGTGCTGTCTTGACCAGGTTCACATGTGCAGTTCCTGATTAAATGGGAAGAGGAACCACAGCGAAAACAGTGTCTAGCTGCAAAAGCATTTACTGTATTCTCAAACTCAGCATCCCCACTCTTAGGCACAGCACAACTCCCCTTTGATGACAAACCTCTTTCTCTTTGCCTTTTATCCTGTTCATCTGCAAGCCGCTGCAGAACCGTCCAGACCTCATGTGTGTTCTTTAACTCAGAAATGTAAGGCATTTGCTCTGGTCCCACTGCCAAAACTAATAGACCTTGGGCTTTCCTGTCGCGTTGCTGTGAAGCTGCTGCTGCTGCTTTGTCTTCTGCAGACGCGCCTGCAGCTGCCTGTAAAGGCGGTGCTTCAGTACAACTCCACAACTCTTTTGCTTGTAACCATACCCTTACTCTAGCCTTCCAATCTTGCCAATTTTTTCCATTGAGTCACGTAAACGGGACAGCAAAACTTTCCTGGAACTCTGCCATCCTCCCTGGGGCTTAGGAACGATACTCACACACCTGTAGGCCATCTCCCAGCATCTGAGTTGGCTCCTTGAGGAATAAGATGTCTTCCAGCGAGTACAAACTGTGCAGTGCCTGTTTAAAACTTTTTTTTTCTAGGCACGTTGCAGGACTCAAGCTGCTTTGAAGGCTTTCGTTTTCGGCAACCGCTTCTGTCTTCGCTCCAGTCCTTTCATAAATCGCTCTGAACTGCACTCCTTATCTCCTTCTTGACGTACAAACAGCCATAACCTGTCCATTAAACTTTGATTAGTTTAATGTTAAGTAAACGTCCAGTGCGCTTCCAACGCCATAAATCTTATCTCAGCAGAGAATTTCGTGCAGCGGCTGAAGGAGGCAGGAGAGTCAGTACCTTTTATAAATGAAGAATCCTGGAGCAAGCACTTTGGAACTCAGGGAAAAACTTTATTCACAAAAGCAAAAAAAAAAAAAAAAAAAAAAAAAAAACCCTGGCGATAAAGCACACATGCTTTTATCTCCGGCATAAAGAAAACTTTACTCTAAACTTAACTCATATCAGCAAACACGCCCACGGCCACAAACTGAGTCTGCGAGTCAGGTCAAGGGGGGAAGAGAGAGAAACACGGGTGAACTGACTATTTATACAAACCAACTCACATTCCTGGATGCTTAATGACTTTCAGCTGCTCAGTGATTAGAGAGACTTGTTACCTCTTAACCCTTTAGTACCAACATCTCCTTGATCCTTGCCCATCCTGGCTAATAAAAGTGAGCCGGGACGGGCTGGACGATGGGCTCTGCGGGGTGGTGAATGCTGTTAGTTTCTGTTTGTGGCACTGTGCAGCTGCTTAGAGTCACAAGACTCTGTTTACATTCCAGAGACAGTCCAGGCTGTTGGAAGTCTCACAGGAGACGGGAGACGGATGTGACGTTACTGGTTTCCTGTTCCTTTGTTCCTTTGTTTCAGTTGCTCTCTGCCTTTCATGGAGAGAGGATGTGTTTTCTGTCTGCGTAGTTAGGAAAATAAAACTCTTTGTAATGTAGCCATAAATCTCATCACTTCCGCGTGCTGCTTTGATTCTCTGCTGAATGGGAATGTGCCTGAGGCCTCATCAAAAGCTCAGGTCGTTAATCACGTCGGAGGCTATTCTGAAGGACTCAGCCGGAGGAAGATGAGCTTTATCAGCTCAGTCAAAAGCAGATTCCGACATTTTTGGTTCAGGGCCCAGAAGAACGGAATGCAGATTATCTTCTCTGCGTGTCATGTGCTCAAGCCCTGGGAAGCCAGCAAGTCCCTAATTAATTGGCAATAAGGATGGACTTTGAACTTCTAGCCAAAAGCCTGCGGCAGAAGATCACCGTAAGCAAAAGCCTCATGCAGCTGCTTGTAAAGAGACAGAGTCTGATTTAAAGGCACAGACATGGCCAATCCAAAAGTAACAGAGGCTATTCAATTTGCGATGGAAATTACAAAGCTCTCAAAAGGGTATTATCAGGACTGGGTGCAGTATGCAGAAGCTCTGCTAAGAACAGAGGGTCTGTTTAATGTGATATCAGACACACACACCCCAGCTCCAGTAACTGAAGAATGTGAGGCTAAGGATTCCAAAGCAAGGGGGACTCTGACGCTTATCGTGTTTCCTGAATAGTTATGTCTTTTGCGTGACAAGGCCTCAGACAAAGAGATGTGAGACAGTCTCCAACAGTCACATTTAAGAACGGAGGTGGGAGCTTCTTTGTTCTTTTACACCAAGTTTCATGATATGGCACTTGCTGATGGAGCAGATGTACATGCTCACCTCATGGAAATGCAGAATCTCAGGCATGAGTTGCAACAGCGTGGAATCACCTTTCCAGAGGCTGTGTGTTCCTTCACGATTCTACATTCTTTGGGTTCAAGTTGGGAAGCAATTGCCAACCAGCTTGCTATTTTGCCTACCGCTCAGCTTACGGTAGCGCATGTTACTGCTTTGGTGTTGAATGAATGAATGAATGAATGAATGAATGAATGAATTTATTAATACGGTCACAGACCAGCATCAACACACACAATATCGTAGATCATAAAAATAATAATAATCAGAAAAATCAGAATACAAGGGACAATATGAATATAACACAGATTTAAAATAAAAAATTAAAATTAATTATTAGCGCGCCCCCTGTAATTAACATTTAGGGGTTTGGTCATTATGGGATACCACTTGCTTCCTGCGATTGACACACAAAATTTAGCTACATTTAATGTAATCTTGGAATTCTTGTCCTCTAGCAGTAGTTTTAAACTATGATATTCCGATTCTTTCCTGGACTTTTGCACAACAGGTGTAATAAAAGTCAGACGTATATCCTCATAAAGACGACAACGTAATAGTACATGTGAAGCAGTTTCAACTTCCAACGAGCCACAGGGGCAGACCCGTGCTGTATATGGTTTACCCTCGAATCTGCCCTGAAGTAAGGCAGAAGGGAGAACATTAAATCTAGCGAGGGTAAAAGACCGTCTGTATTTGGGTACCTGAAGACCTGACAGATAATTAGCTGGAGAGAAACCTCTCCCCTGGTCCCTTATTGCTGGGTGTTTGATCATTTCACTCATATGGCATTGTAATTCTACGTCCCAGATACGCTGGCGAATTGTAGTCCTAGCTTTCTCGAAGCCTGTCGCTATCAGGGTCTGCTGTGGGATCCCCAAGCCTTTAAGCTTTTCCAGCAGTGTAGCTTTCCATCTGGATTGGTAAGTATCTAATAAGATTAAAGGTGCCAGCCCAACCGGGAAGAAAATAAGCTTTAGCCAGTAATGGATCTTCAATATCCATATCCGGGTACTGATAGGAATTTGTCCAACCTCCAAACGAACCACTATGTTGGATACGCAAGAGGGGATCCCCAGCAGGCAGCGGAAAAACTTAGTTTGGAATGCCTCTAAAAGAGTAAGGTTTTTAAAGCTGCAGATCTGGGATCCATATAACAGTTGTGATAGTATTTTGGCAGCAAAGACCTGGGAGGCTGCCGGTATGTGTTGGCCCCCTTTCCCGTAAAAGAATCTTATTAACGCTTTGGTAGATCTTTCTGCATTTGCAATGGTATTGTTAATCTGAAAGCGCCAGGAGCCCCTTTCCTGGAAGGTTACACCCAGGTATTTAAAGGTTGCTACCTGTTCTATTGAGCGATTGTCTATTCTCCATTTGTGCCTCCTCCTTTTTTTGGAGAATACCATCACTTTGGTTTTGTTGTAGTTAATTATTAGTTGTTCGATGCTACAGTATTTGGTAAAAGATCTCAAAAGTTTTCTTAATCCAACACAAGAAAAAGAAATTAAAACTGTGTCATCCGCATATAAAAGGACCGGGAGGGGCGTACCAGCCAGTTTGGGGGGATGGGCATTTTCTTTCTCCAGATTTCCTACTAGCGAATTGATACAGAAGTTAAATAAAGTAGGCGCAAGGACACACCCTTGCCTAACCCCCTGATGGATTTGGATTTCCTTGGATAGGTGGCCCTGTCTGTCACACCTTACCCTGACCCGTGTATTTTCATATAGACTGTGGATAAGATACAGTAGGCGTTTGTTTATATTTGCGGCGCTTAGCTTTCCCCAAAGCCTGTCCCTCGGTATTAAATCAAAAGCAGATTTGAAATCTATAAAGGCCACATATAAGGAGCCTCCTTTTCTTGAAGTATATTTCTCCGCAAGATGTTGGAGAACAAGGCCCTGGTCTAATGTTGACCGATTTGCCCTAAAACCCGCCTGTGCTTCTGAGAGAATGTGGTTTTGTTCCAACCAGTCCACTAATTTATCGCATAGGTGGGCAGCGTACAATTTGCTAATGATACTTAGGAGGCTAATTGGCCTATAATTAGCCGGATCTGATCGGCTCCCTTTCTTAAATAAAGGGATGATGATTGCTAATCCCCAGTCCTCAGGGATAGTGGCCGATTGGTCTATGCTGGTAAATAGGGCAGCTAGCACAGGGGCCCACCATTCAACATTAGCCTTAAGGAGTTCCGGTGTAATGTTGTCTACACCGGGTGCTTTTCCAGGTTTAAGGGATTGGATGAGCCTATAGATCTCTTCAGTTGCTACTGGGGGCCATTCGGCGCCAATATCACTCGAAACTGGGGGCATGGCCTGCAGATGTTGATTTGATGTATATAAAGTTGAAAAGTAAGCCTCCCAAATCCCAACTGGTATAGTATAATCAATTTCAATCGGGGAGTCTTGCCAACTTTTCGCAACTATTTTCCAAAAAGTGGCTGAGTCTTTCCTTCGAGAGGCCTCTAATAAACGTTGCCACTCCCCCCTTTGGGCCTGAAGCTTTTTCTTTTTAATCAGATCTTTATATTTACGTTTGGCTTTGAACCATTCCGCAGGCAGCAAGGGTAAGTTCGCTGATTTGTAGTTCCTGTACTTATCCAACAAGGAACGCTTCGTAGCAATACATTCCTGATCAAACCAAGATTTAGATTTCTTGAAGAATAAAGATTGGCGCGATGTCTTTTTTTGAGTCAGGTGGGGTTGCAAAAATGAGATCAGATCCTGGAACAAGATTATTCTAAATTCAGAACATGGTGTGTTTAAGAGATTATCTCTTCTCAAGAGGAATATGTCCGAGTATAGCCTTTCAGATGTTTCGGCATTCAACTTTTCGGACCATCTAGTACGTGAGTATCTCAACTCCATGTTGGGGGACCTAGGAGCTTCAAGTTTATCGTTACAAAATAAATCTTTTCTTGCATCCAATAGGAGGCAGAGCGGTAAGTGATCACTATCAACCCTCTCCTCCACTTTGCACTCAAGGGCTCTATTTAGGAGATTAAATGATACCATAATATAGTCGATAGTGGAAGCTCCTGCATTTGATATAAAAGTAAATTCCCCACAAGTCTCCCTATTCTTGCGCCCATTTAGTATGACCAGGTCCAGCTTGTTAGTAAGACGCAATAGGCACAGACCCGCATAATTACATCCCTTGTCTTTTGAGAGTCTGGTGGGTATAAGATGATTTTCTTCCACGATAGGTGGCGAGTCGTGGAAGTGTGCATATAGTGCTTCGTCAGACTGGCCAATTCTGGCATTAAGATCACCAGCCACTAGCACTGAAGCTGCAGGGGTTTGAGTCATCAAACCATCAATGTATGTTTCCAGCCCATGCCAGGTGTTTTTAGTCAGCTGCTTGCCCCTTTGGGAGGGAAGATATACATTAATCAATAGCAGGGTGAAGAGTCTGCTTTTCACTAATAAGGCCATGGCCAGGTGTTTCAGTGTCTCTAACTTTACTAAGGACGCCCTCAACCTTGTAGATATTAAAATGCCTAGGCCACCCTTGACTCTCCCCCCTTTAGTGCTTGGGGATCCTGTGAGGGACATTGAGGAAAAACCGTTAACTTCTAGGTCCCCTGTGAGCCATGTATCCTGTAAAAATACTATGTCGTAACCTTGGATAAATTTAGCAAAGGTTGGATCAGCTGCCTTTTTTTTGCCATCCTGCGATATTCCATGATAAAAAGCTAAGGTTGGCTTTACCAAGATCCACTCCTTGTCAATTATCTTCCAAGAAACTGTTGGAGTTTACCATACTACGTGGCAGCTGACTATCATCCTTACATGGAGAGCTGCCCAGGTGTTCTATGGTGTCAGATGGTAAATGTAGAGTACTCACATTGGTAGACACTGGGCCTTTGCTATGCAAGGCCTCCTCCTGGGGCTACTCTACCTGGTTGTAGCCTAATTCCACTTCATCTAAATATCTCATTTTGGACCAGAAGTCTTGTGAGGTTTCCTTAGGCATATTTTTCCTTATAGGGAGCGATGCATTGTTCTCCTTTGTGAGTTGTACTTTCTTGATTGCAGGTAGATTAATCTCTGCTTTTATCTGAAAGTTACGTGGTTGACGAGCCACTGAATCGGGTTCTTGTGAGATGATCGTTTTGGGGGGGCTCTTGCTCTTTCTTTGGACATCCTCCTTGGTTTCCTTATATAGATCTTTCCCGGCCAACTTATTTCTTAGCGTTTCTAATCTTTCAAGGATTTCAGCTTGTATTAAAGGTGGGAATGTCCAGAATTGACTAATTAAGGTATTTTCTTCAAAGGAGAAGTTGTGTGTAAGGGTATCCAGTTCGTGAATCGACTGGTGGTTATTCTGATATTCCACTTTATTGTTTTCCACCACCTTTGAATAGATGTCTTTCTTATTTACTTTGATGAGGTGCGAGGGGGGGGGGGCGGGCACTTCGAATAGGCGAGTCACTGTCAGGCCCACCCTTTGCAGCTTCTCCTTATTAACTAGTATTTGTTTTGCGGTCGAATCATCTTTAAATGTCAGCATCACTCGATTATACTTATAGTCATTTGGGAGAAAATCTACCTTGATAACGTTACCTTGTAGTAGGAGGCCTCTGAGTACTAAGTCAATTTTTTAAAATATATACGTTCTTTGTTGGTCCAGTGAATATAATTCTGTACGGTTATACATAGGGCAAATAACCAATCTGCTTCTGTTGAGGATCAGCGTTTGATTATTCTGAGTTATCTTATTGCGAATGGGGGTGATAGTCTCCACAGTAGCAGAGGAGGTTTGCCGGTCTTTATCTAGTTGTTCGATCTGGTCTTTCGCTGATTGAGGGTTAGGAGGTTGTGATGCGCTTGTCACTTTAGGCTGCTGGATAATGCTCTGTTTTGGGGTCACAGGTTTAGTATTCTTTATAATTGATTCCTTTATTGTGGAATTCTCCAGGAACTTGAATAACTTAGAAAAATTCAATTTCTTAGTTCGTGTATGACTCTTAGTCCACCTTCCCACTTTTATATTTTTTGACTTCTTCTTGTGAAGCAGGTGTATTCTCTGGTGGCGATGCTTCTTTTTAGGTGAGGGGTGTGTGACTCGACTGTTGGTGGACATGGGAGTGGCTCTCTTTGGGGCCTTCTCTGAGATACTGGGCTCTGTTGGAATTTCAATCGCTGGAGTAGGGGTGTGTGAGATTGCTCCCTTCCTGATGAGCTCTGTCAGGCTTACTAGCAGACCCACGCATTCCGTAAGAAAGTTCCTGATTGGACCTAATTCTTTACTTATGTGCATTTGGCATTCTTTCAACATTTCATTAAAAAGCCCAATCAGGATACAGGTATTGCTATCTGTGTCCCAACAGGCTCCTTTTAACTGGCTTGGATTTTCCTCAGTTCTCTTCGCACTTGAGGGTTCCATCCTAGCCTTTTCGCTGGGGCTGGCTACATTGACTGATCCATCTAGTGTGGCTTCCAAGCGTTTCAAATTTCGTTCTTGATCATGTTCTACGAGAGTGTCGGTAACACTAGATTGAGAGACTATCTGAGCCATCTCCATTGCCAGACTGATCCCCTCTCTCTCCTCTCCAATATCAGATTCCTTCCCATACCATGTTCGGTCAATAGACCAATCGTGGAGAGGTGGGGACTCGGAGCATATGGGCATTTTTGTTTTAGGCTTAAAATAATGCAAAATTTTTGTCTACGAGGTTGCCGGTGGTGATTCAACCCACTGCGTTGGGGAGACCCCCAGAACTTTACATTTCTGTCTGGTGAGCACCATCTCCGTAAAGTATATGGAGTTATGTGGGATATGTGGATGTGGATATAGCACCGCTTAGTCCCAATTAGACAATCTGGAGTTAACACTCCTCTCAATTAGTAACGATCTCTCCAGAAGCTCCACGTCTAGTTAATTAATTAGAAGTGGCTGTGGCCCAATGCGTGCCAGACTTTCCAACAGTTCACGATCTAACAATCAGAGATAGAGGGGGATAGGTGGAGTAAATTTTTACCGTGGTATTACTTACAGCGACCATGGCAGATGAAACATTGGGGGGGGGGGAGGGCGACGAAATCTTATCTGGCTTGAGCCGCCATCTTACTTGCCGAAGAAACTATGTAATGATACTTCCCGACGGCGTTGAAAATAAAGCTCAGTACTCTCTCTTCCTCTCTTCCACTCTCTTCCTCTCTCCTCTAATATAGTTGCACTCGGAAAGAAGTTTCATTGTGGTAGGTAAACCTCCAGCAGCCAAATGCCAATAAGATAAGGAGGTAATAAATCACTCCGGCTGAAGTCGAAGTCGGTGAAAGCTAAAGCTTAACAGGCAATAAAACTACTAGCTCTAAAACTACTATCTCTAAAAAGCACAGCAAGGGCATCTGAGACGAGGAATATTAAGCTGTAGCAGTCTGCAGCATCAGAGGGCAGCGTGGGGCTGCCGCTCCCTAGCCGCCATTTTCCAAAATGCTTTGGTGTTAAATGAAGCGGATCGGCGTAGTGCTAGCTGTATCACTAAGGGAGAGTCCTCACAGATGTCATCCCAGAATGCAGTGCAATCACAAGATGGCGCCAAAGCTTTGAAGGCAGTGAAATGCTACTCGTGGGGAAGTCTAGGCCACATGAAGAGGGATTGCAAACATCCCAGTGCCAAGGCAACAGAGCAGCGCAGCGCAGCAAAAGCTGAACACGTGGAAAAGGCAAAGGTCAGATGTCCAGGGCAATGCAACACAAGGACATGGTCTCACGCTTCACTCCAAAGGTCCAGAAGATGTCTAGATCTTTCTTCATCGTTGACTCGGAAGCGACCCGGTACGTTTGTCGGGACAAACACCTATTCATGTCCTTTACTCTGCAGGAAGGTGCGATTCACCAAGCGGATGACCACATGATCTCCAGTCAAGGCTACGGAATGGTTGTTCTTCACAGCTTGGATGTATTGATACGCAACTTTCTTTTTGTTCCAGATGCTGCACACAACCTATTGAGCATCTCGCAGCTGACTGAACAGGACATAGACATTTCCTTCAAGAAGAGGAAGTGCACCATCACCAAGAAAGATGACTTTGTATTGCATGCTGATTACATTGATCATTTGTTTCTATTGCATTATGATGATTCTGTTGATGTTGTGCAGGATGAAACTTGTTGTATTGCAGATACTAACAAGGTTTTGCATGCAGGATGTATTCATGATTATCACAGGAAACCTGGTCATTTAAACTTCGAGGCAGTTTCCAAAATGCCTGCCTTAGTAGAAGGTATGACTATTAAACCCTACAGGTACCACATGAAGTGTAAGGCATGCGCAGCAAACAAGGTCAAAATGACTGCGAAAGGTAAGGTGTCTAGTAGACAAGCTACAGAACCATACCAGGTAGTGCATGCTCATCTCGTTGGTCCACCAACATCCTCTTTGGGTGGAGCCAGGTACTTCATGGTCTTCATTGATTCATTTTCCAGGTATATTCATGTGTTCAATCTCAAGCAGAAATCAGAAGCGTTTCCTAGGTTCAAGGAATTCTGTGCTTGGTTGAAAAATGTGCATGATAAACAGGTGAAATGTTTGTTTACGGATCGAGGGGGAAAATTCACTTATCAGCAGTTTGAAGCTTTTCTGACTGAGAAAGGAATTCAACATGACCTTTCAAGTCCACGGTCTCCTGGGTGAATGGACTCCTAAGAAAGAAGAGGCGAGTGTTGAAGACTTATGTCTAATTCGCAGGTCTGAAAGAGCCACAAAAGGTAGACCTCCAAAGAGATTTGCTGATGAATTTGCTAAAGCAGCAAAAGCAGCAAAAGCTGTAACTGCTGTTAATAGCTCCAAGCAGATATTTGAACCTTCAAGCTTCCAAGAGATCCAGGCTTTGGACTCAAAGGCTGCTGAGCCATGGTTAACTGCCATGAAGGCTGAGCTTGATTCCTTAGAGAGGAACAAAACATGGGATCCCATTGAGCACATGCATTGACAATATGGACAGACTAGTTGCATACGAACGAATTGCATACTAGTTACATACGAACGAAAGTCCTCAGTTCATAAGGATTAATTAAGGTTCATAATTCATGTGGCTTACTTAAAGTGCATAATTCATTAGGTCTATTTTGAATACATACCTTTATTGCATACCTTTAATTTTATGGTGCATAATTCTCAGGGTTCATTCGAAGGCAGGAATAGGTACTTTGTCCTGAGTAGCTGGGCAATTCAGGTGTGATTACCTGCGTCTACATTTTCGTTATTCACATTGTGATCTGTTTTGTGTCTAATTTTGTTTTAGCATGGCTAACAGGGGTAATTCTCAGACACCCCATGCGGGGCAAGGTGGTTCTCAAACTCCCGCCATGCCCTGCAACCCTCAAGCAATAGCTCAATTCTTTTCTGCTATCGAAATCTTTTATTTACAATGCAGGCCAGCGGCTGCCAGTACTTCCACACCTGTGGCGGCTTCCCAGGATTGCATCCCGGACACCCTTCCCAGTGAGCAGGTCCGTGCAGGTCCTTCAACTTCTGCTTCTGGTACAGTGCAACTGGGCAGCGGGTCAGGCAACAGACCTCAAAGACATTCCCAGTCTTCGCGTGCTCAGAAGTCAAAGTCCAGCACATCAAAATCCGGTGTTTCGGGTACCAACTCCAAGTCAACAAGGCCCGGCTGCTCTACCACTAACCAACAGGTAATCGATATACCTAGTATTTTTCAGAAAACACCAGCTCAACCCATTCCTTCAGAGGGTGCTTCAGGTTCTTCTTCAGAGGAAGAGGTACCCCCTCAGCAGTCAACACCAGCATCCACTGACCCAGCCCCTGAGGTTAGCGGAACCCAGGGGGGAAAGAGAAAGGGTAAGAAGAAGCACATCGCTAAGAAGAGTAAGAGGAGCGAGCCCTCTGATTCCGAGGATGAAACAGGTACCTCTTCATCAGATTATGATAGTGACACCCCCATGGAGAGCTACTGCGGTGAGGGTGAGGATATTGCCGGGGTCCCACTTTGGGTGCACGAGAGAAGGGCCAATTCACACTGAAAAACATTTAATGGGACCCTGGAATGGAAGGGTGGTGCACTGGTGGAAGATGTCAAAACCTCCACTAATGTGTTTACCGACTTCATCTTAGGTAATCACCTTTCTAAAAGAAAGAGGACTAAAATACTCTATGGGGACTATATAGATATGTTTACATTGCTACCACCAGCTAAAATGTCAGGGAAAGGGGAAAAGAAGCGGTTTTATGGGAAAAGAAGGTATAGGTCACCCCGGGCGGAGCGCACCTTTGAGAACTGGCTGGACGGGTTCCATGTCTTCTTGGGGGTGGTTTCAGCATGTTACCCCAAACTTGGGATGCATCCTGCTGCCTACATGGCTCATGTTAGAAGGGCCTGTGCACTGGCTGGTGAGGCAGCTGCTCTAACGTATGATGAGGATTTTCGTAGAAACGCCTCCTTGCTTCCAACCACCCGCTGGGACCTGAGGGACCAGAACTATTGGATGGAGCACGTGGGTCCCTACGTGGAAAAGAAAACGCAGGACCCTGCTAAGTCCAGTAAGGTTGAAACGCAATGGCGTAAACAGTGTTGGGAGTATAACCGGGGAACTTGCCTGCGCCTGGCTTGTAAGTACTTGCACGAATGTGAAAAGTGTTTGGGTAGCCATCCGGCAACGGCGTGCTATAAAGGTAAGCAGCCCTTTCGGGGTGGCAGGGGTCAACTCCATCAGGGAAACCAAGGTGTCCCCGGACCCTCCCAGGGCGCAGCAGGCAACCGCTACTAATCTGTCCCTTACCCTAGCCTACTTGCCTATCAAACTACAACCCTTAAAAAGTCTCCTAGATTTATATCCAAATAGGCAAGCCACCCTTCTCATATGGGAAGGATTTTCCCATGGTTTTAGAATTCCGGTTTCATTCACACCCAATTCCGGAAACCCCCCTAATCAAAAGTCAGTAAAGGACAGGCCTGATATTGCCATGAAAAAGATACAGAAGGAAATACTGGCAGGGAGGGTAGCTGGGCCATTTCCGGAACCCCCCCCGGAAGACCTACACATTTCACCTTTAGGTATCGTGCCTAAAAAGGCCCCGGGTGAATTCCGGATGATACATAACCTCTCGTACCCAAAGGGTAGCTCAGTTAATGATGCAATTCCTCAGGAACTGTGCTCAGTGAAATATGCATCATTCGATCAAGCAGTAAAGCTTGTTCAGTTTTGGTAGGGGCACTTTCCTAGCCAAATGTGACATTGAGTCTGCTTTTCGCCTTCTTCCAGTCCACCCCGAGGATTTCCACTGGTTGGGTTTTAAATTTGATGGGGCTTACTTCATAGATAAAGCCATGCCCATGGGATATTCGATTGCCTGTGCGGCCTTCGAAAGCTTTAGTACATTCTTAGATTGGGCTCTTAGATTTAGAACCAGTTCTGTGGGGGTGGGGCAGTATTTGGACGTCTTTATTCTCATTGCAAGTAATGCTCACGACTGTGTGACACTGTTACAAGCTTTCATGTCCTTGGCCGAGGAACTGGGTGTACCTTTGGCAAAAGATAAAACTGAGGGCCCGGTCACTACTATGACCTACCCTGGGTATTGAGCTCGACACAATCGCACAAACATCTCGCCTCCCTGAGGATAAGTTAGCTGCCCTGAAAGAGCTTATTTCGCAACTATTGCCCCTTAAAAAGGTTACACTCAAGCAGATCCAATCCCTCCTAGGTCACCTTAACTTCGCCTGTCGGGTAGTTTCTCCAGGTCGCCCCTTTTGTGGGCGTTTGGCAAGATTGTCTGCAGGCCTACGGGCACCACACCATAGGGTGTGTCTCTCCAAAGCAGTCAAAGCAGATCTGGGGGTTTGGCTAGAATTTTTGGAAGAATATAATGGCATTTCCCTTTGGCAAGATAGCATGTCACTGCAGGCCAATTTTCAGGTTCATTCAGACGTGGCGGGTTCTCTGGGGTTTGGTGTCTATTTTAGAGGTCAGTGGTGCGTGCAGCGGTGGCCTTCAACATGGCACGGTAAACCGATATTGCGTGACTTAACCTTCTTGGAATTTTTTCCCATAGTAGTTGCAGTTCACTTATCGGCGGAACAGTTCAAAGACCGTGGGGTGTGCTTTTGGACGGATAACCAAGCAGTGGTCTCAGTCTTGACTAAGCAATCTTTGCGTTCCCCTAGCGTGGCAGCTCTGCTGCGGTCCTTTGTCCTTTCTTGCCTACAGCTAAATATGTATTTCTCTGCTAAATTTGTACCAGGCGTTAATAACAGCATTGCGGGTGCTCTGTCTCATTTCCAGATGGATCGCTTCTGCTCATTGGCACCGTGTGCGAAGCAATTGCCACAGCCGTTTCTGGAGCACCTTTGGAGCCTTGGGAACGAGAAGTGCTAAAGGGAGTATTAGCATCTGTTGCCCCCTCAACCCTAAGGTCTTATAAAAAGGCTTGGTCTGACTTCACAGCATTCTGTCGCAGAATGGGGGTGGGTAGACCAGACAATCCCCCGGCCAAGGCAGAGATTTTAAAATACCTCGTGCAGCTGTGTGAGTTGGGGCGCACCGCTAAGACTCTCAATATTCAGTCTGCAGCGATATCATTCTTCTGCAAAGCTATGTTCTCGGTCGACCCTTGCACGGACTTTGTCGTGCGGAAAGCTTCAGAAGGGTGGCGCAGATTTCAGCCCCCCAGCACAGATAGTAGAAGGCCCATAACATTTGATATACTCTGTCAAATACATAAGAAACTCAGGTCCATCTGCTGGTCAAAGTATGAGGCCTGCTTATTTTCAGCAGCTTATTCGTTTGCCTTCTTCGGTGCCTTATGCATAGGCGAGGTGGTCTGCGAGGGCCAACCAGATTCAAGTACAAAGGGGATTCTCCTGAATGATGTGACCTTATCCCGTGCAGACTTGGTGCTTAAAATTTGTAGTTCAAAAACCGATCAGCTCGGGAGAGGGACGCTGATTCGGCTGTTAGCTATGCAAAAAACTGGTCCTTGCCCCATAAAAGATGCAAGAAGATATTTATATTTAAGACCAAACACCCCTGGCCCCTTTTTCATACATGCAGATGGCTCCCACCTCTCAAAACACCAGTTTACATGGGTTATGCGTAAAGCAATTGCTGCTATTGGCCTTCCATCAGAGGAATATGCTGCTCACTCATTCCGCATTGGTGCAGCCACTACTGCGGTACACCGAGGCTTGCTGGCAGAAAGGATAAAGGATTTGGGTCGTTGGAAGTCCAACGCATACAGAGGGTACATCCGCAAACCTCTATGATGATCCCCATTGTCCCCATCATCCCTGACCCTTCTTCGTATGCTCTTTCCCTTCTAGGTGTTGGGGTGGTGCACCTTTGGATCATTGGCCATAGCATTGTTCATTGGGCTAGAATCCGAGCCGTTGCCAGGGGCTGGGGATGCGGTTTAGAGCTTCCAAAGAACCTTGAAGTATTCTGGATCACGCACCGCGGAATGCGATGGGCTGAATTTCTACCTGCAATAAAAGCTAAAGCTGCCTTGGAAGGTCCCCCTGAGGCGTTGGTCATACAGCTGGGCGAAAACGACCTGGCCTATCGGAAGGGCGTGGACTTAATGTGGCATATTTTCAATGATTTTGGGGAATTACGGGCTGCCTTCCCCAATCTAATGATAATTTGGTCATCACTCCTTGAAAGACGCACTTGGAGGGATTGCAGATGCCCCAAAGCTGTAAATAAAGCCAGGAGGATCCTGGAGCGCTCAGTGGCTCGTAGAGTGGTGGCACTGGGGGGACGGGTCATTGACCACCCCGGCATCCGGTTTAGCAGGGAGGCCCTCTACCACAAGGATGGCGTGCATCTTTCTGATGCGGGTAATGATGTTTGGCTTGCTGATATACTCACGGGGATTAGGGATTGGTTGGAGGTTTGAGGGTATTGGCAGCAAGCTTTGCTCAAGTAGCGGTTAGGCATCGGTAGGGGTATAACTACACCTTTTTAACAATCTTTCCCCACCTCTCCTCCCCCTACTTCCCACCATTTTCCGCCTTGTCGCTTAAGTATTCCTTCCAAATTTCTTCATATTTATCCATTCTTAATATGCGTTGATATGCAATTCGTTCGTATGTAACTAGTCTGCCCATATTGTCAATGCATGTGCTCAATGGGATCTTTTTGCGGCTCTTCCAATTCATCA
This sequence comes from Podarcis erhardii, assembly GCF_964252035.2. Taxonomy (NCBI): domain Eukaryota; kingdom Metazoa; phylum Chordata; class Lepidosauria; order Squamata; family Lacertidae; genus Podarcis; species Podarcis erhardii. Next base: position 19,497,551 of record NC_138506.1, on the reverse strand, counting down.
AAACAAGTTTTTTTGCTTCTAATATGGCACGGTACATCCATTTTTTTTGACCCCTTGTAATCTCCCACGTTTCCGGTATATAATTTAGAATTAAATTCAAATCCCCTAAATAACAATTTCTTTTTATTACTCTTGCTATATATATCCTCACCTCACACCAAAATGATTTTATCATTGGGCAGTTTTTACTTCCACATCTCCAGCAGTTGTCTGCATTTGTTATTTTCTTCTGGTAAAGTTTTGCTGGAGTCCAATGGACTCTGAATATTATTTTCTGCTGAATAAGTCTTAGTATAATAATAATAATAATAATAATAATAATAATATACCTCGCCCATCTGGCTGAGTTTTCCCAGCCACTCTGGGCGGCTCCCAATCAAGTATTAAAAACAATACAGCGTTAAATATAAAAAACTTCCCTGAACAGGGCTGCCTTCAGATGTCTTTTAAAGATAGGATAGCTACTTATTTCCTTCACATCTGAAGGGAGGGTGTTCCACAGGGTGGGCGCCACTACTGAGAAGGCCCTCTGTCTGGTTCCCTGTAACCTTACTTCTCGCAATGAGGGAACCGCCAGAAGGCCCTCGGCTCTGGATCTCAGTGTCCGGGCTGAACGATGGGGGTGGAGACGCTCCTTCAGGTATACAGGACCGAGGCCGTTTAGGGCTTTAAAGGCCAGCACCAACACTTTGAATTGTGCTCAGAAACGTACTGGGAGCCAATGCAGATCTCTCAGAACCTGTGTTATGTGGTCCCGGCAGCCACTCCCAGTCACCAGTCTAGCTGCCGCGTTCTGGATTAATTGCAGTTTCTGGGTCACCTTCAAAGGTAGCCCCACGTAGAGCGCGTTGCAGTAGTCCAAGCGAGAGATAACTAGAGCATGCACCACTCTGGTGAGACAGTCCGCGGGCAGGTAGGGTCTTAGCCTGCATACCAGGTGGAGCTGGTAGACAGCTTCCCTGGACACAGAATTAACCTGTGCCTCCATGGACAGCTGTGAGTTCAAAATGACTCCCAGGCTGCGCACCTGGTCCTTCAGGGGCACAGTTACCCCATTCAGGAGCAGGGAATCCCCCACACCCGCCTGCCCCCTGTCCACCAAAAACAGTACTTCTGTCTTGTCAGGATTAAACCTCAATCTGTTAGCCGCCATCCATCCTCCAACCGCCTCCAGGCACTCACACAGGACCTTCACCACCTTCACTGGTTCTGATTTAAAGGAGAGGTAGAGCGGGGTGTCATCTGCATACTGATGAACACCCAGCCCAAACCCCCTGATGATCTCTCCCAGCGGCTTCATATAGATATTAAAACACATGGGGGAGAGGACGGAACCCTGAGGCACCCCACAAGTGAGAGCCCAGGGGTCTGAACACTCATCCCCCAACACCACTTTCTGGACACGGCCCAGGAGAAAGGAGCGGAACCACTGTATAACAGTGCCCCCAGCTCCCAGCCCCTCTAGACGGTCCAGAAGGATGTTATGGTTGATGGTGTCAAAGGCCGCTGAGAGATCCAGCAGAACTAGGAAACACCTCTCACCTTTGTCCCTAGCCCGCCAGAGATCATCAACCAGCATGACCAAGGCAGTTTCAGTCCCATGGTAAGGCCTGAATCCCAATTGGAAGGGATCCAGATAGTCTTAGATCCATAGAAGCTATTTCTGTTGATTTTATACTTGACTCCCTTATATCATTTGTTATCTGTACCCCTAACTCTTCAGTCCATTTTTGTCTATCATATTCTAAATCATACTTCTTTCTGTTGAGTAGGGTTTTACATAGTGCAAGTGTAGAGTTTTTTGTTTTTGTTGCAGAAATTAAATCTTGTAGCAGCAAGGGTGTTTCCGAAGCTGCTATAGCGTCAGGGCCAAACTGCCTTTCCAACATATGTTTCAATTGGATGTATTGCCATTGTGTTTCACCGGTTAATCCATACTTTACTTGCAAAGTCTTATGTTCCACAAATTTGTAATTTTCATCAATTAATTGATTCAATGTCAAAATACATTTTTTCATCAAATTTTGCCAAATTCTTACTTGATTTCCAATTTTTAATTTTGGGTTGGCCCATATTGTTAATTTCTCATGCTGATAGGGGTCATCCTTATTATTATTATTATTTATATTCATCCAAATTTTTATAGGTGCTTTAATAGTATCCAGGATAATAGGATGTTTCATAAAATTGGAGCTGAGTTTACTCCACCCTACAAGAGGTTTGAAAAAACTATATTTGAGAGTAGCCCAACTGGGATTCCTGCTAGCTCTCCAATCGTTAGTCTTACTCAGCAGGTAGGCCTGGTGATATAGTTCCAGATTTGGGAGACCAAAGCCACCTTCCTTAGTTGGAAGTTGCATTTTATATGGTGATATTTTTGGTGGCTTTGTACCCCATAAGCACAATCTAAATAAGTTGATTTATTTTTTGGAAGTAAAATTTGGGAATATGTATTGGTAATCCTCTAAGAATGTATAAAAGCTTTGGAACAACATTCATTTTGAGGACATTAACCTTACCCCAAAGGGAAAGGTTTAGAGGTCCCCACCTTTCAATATCAAAAGAAATCTCATTTATAATTTGATTCAAATTTAATTTTACAGCGCATTGGAAGATGGCTGACAATACCATCTCTCCGGCTCACACAAGGTAATTAAGAGGCTAATATGGGAGTAATTAGCCTCCTGAGTTTTCCCAGGGGGAATGGGAAAACACTGCCTCGTCTGCGGTTGCCTATAAATCACCCCCGAGTTCGAAAGAAGGAGGGGGTGAGGGCACTAGACGGAAAGCCCTTGTGTGAGTTTTTTTCGCTCTCCCGGACACTACTTCTGATTGCGATCTGGAAATGAAATGGAAGGCTTTTGGGATGACGCAGTTCTAAAAGAGAACCGCCATGACAAGACAGGCTCTGTTGCAGGATTGATGGTCAAGAGGGGCAGGAAGCCACAGTTTTGTTATCATATTTGACTCTGCGTCTGATCTGGCAGAACCCCCTCAAAAGATTGATGTCGGAGCAACAAGTCTGGGAAAGCTAATGAGCAGACACCGAGGCTGTATTTTATGGAAATGTCGAAATGGCGTCTGCCGTCTGAATACGACTTTTGGATTAATGTGAAAATCCACACAGGACTATAAGAACGTTTGTTTCAACTTGCTTGTGGAGACTTTCAGTGGTTACAAAGAAAGGGGAAAAAAATACGATAACAACAAGAAAATTGAAAGATGATTTGTAAAGGAAAACAACAAAGAGATGAATGGACAGAACTGTGAACATCAAAGCAGCAGAAATAAGAGATGATTGGACCCTTTCTGAGCTCGAAGCATGGGTACCCCCAACAAAAATTTAAAATTTGGTTTTGTAATTTGGAACTAATGTGATTTGATTGGTTTGTTAATAAAAATTATTTTAAAAAAATCAAATTTAATTTTACAATTTGGTCTATATCCGATGAAATCATTATACCCAAGTATTTAATAAAGTCTTTGCACATCTGAAATTGATGGTTTCTATACAATGTAACCTTTGGCCCAATTGGTAGAATCTCTGATTTTGTCCAATTTATAGAATATCCCGATATTCTGCCAAAGGTTTTTATTTTCTCCATAATTTTTGGAATTGTATCTTCTGGTTTTGTAATAAATAAAATGATATCATCCGCAAATAATACAATTTTGTAATTATCTTTGTTGTGTTTTACACCCTTGATATGCTCATTCTGAATTATTGCTCTTTTTAATGGTTCCAGGCACAGATTAAATAATAACGGAGAAAGAGGACACCCTTGTCTCGTTCCTCGATTTAAACTAATCAAATTCGAAATTCTTCTGTTTGTAACAATCCGGGACGTTGGGTTTTTATAAATCATTTTAATCCAATTACAGTATTCTATAGGGAAACCAAATTTATGTAACACAAACCCTATGAATTCTTTATATATTCTGTCAAAAGCCTTTTCTGCATCTAATGACAATATCATAAACTCCTCTTCATCTTTATTTAAATTTATCAAATCTATTGTTAATCTGATATTATCTGTAGCTTGTCTTGTTTTTATAAAACCTGTTTGATTATTAGGTATCAAGTCTTGAATAACTTTTTGTAATTTTGCCGCCAATATTGCATTCAAAATCTTTGCATTGACATTCATTAATGATATTGGTCTATAATTTGCACATTTAATAGGGTCTTTGTTAGGTTTTGGTATAATTATTATTAAAGCTTCATTGAATGCTGTAGCAGATATACCTTTATGAGCTATTTCCTCATAGACTTCTAGAAGTCTGGGGACTAGTAGATTTTTGAATATTTTATACCATTCTATAGGAAAACCATCTGGTCCAGGTGATTTCCCATTCCCCATTGTATCTATTACATTCCCAATATCTAATATATTTAGGGGTGCTGATAGCATATCTTTTTGATCTTCTTCAATAGTTGGTATTTTAATATCTTGAAAGAAGTTTTCCACCTCATCCTCTGATATATTTTCTGGCCCTTCATATAATTTTTTGTAGAATTAAAAAAAATCATTATTGATATCTACTGATGGGGTAGCTGCAATGTTATTTTCATTTCTTATTAAGGGTATTATTTGGTTCGCTTTCTTTTGTTTTAGACGATTAGCTTGAATTTTTGTCGGTCTTTCTCCCTGTTCCCAATATATTTGTCTTAGACTTAGTAGGCTGAACTCATTTTTTTGAGCTAGTATATTATTCAGTTCTAAGGTGAGTTGTTGTATTCTTTTATATGTAATCTTAGATGGGTTATTTGCCATATCGCCCAACAGTGTTTTAAAAGAAATTTTTAGATTGTTTTCTTTTCATCTTTGCAGCTTGGCTTTATGGGCAGAGAAAGATATTATCTTCCCTCTGATGTAAGCTTTATATCCTTCCCATTCCATCAGTCTTGACGTTGAAGATTTGGAGTTATTTTTTAAATATATTTGTGTTTCTTGGGTTATATATTGAATAAAGTTTTTTTTCCCATTTATTAATGATATATTAAGATACCATCTCCTCATACCTTCCTGGGTTTTAGATAAATTATATTCCAGTATTACTGCTGAGTGATCAGCTATAATGGGAATATCAATGTCACATCAACTAGTAAAGGAATGTAATGATGCTGATGTTATGAAAAAGTCAATTCTATGCTGGGTATTATGAATTCCTGCATAATATGTATATGATTTTTCCTTAGGGTGGTGCAATCTCCATGAATCCACTAAATTCCGCTGTATCATATAGTTATTGTCTCTCTAACCTTTGTCCTTTTTTTCCAAGGGTACTGATGTGGTATCCATCTGTGGATCTAAAATTTCATTAAAATCTCCACCCATTATCAAGTGCTGATACGATAGAAGGCTTAATCTTTTAAAGCAGTTGGGAATAAACTTATGGTCATCAGTGTTTGGGGCATAGACATTTACTATTACTATTTCTGTCCCTTCTGTTTTGATTACAATTATTAAACAACAACAATCTTCCTCTCTTATTATATCTTGTATTTCATAAGGCCAGCCTTTCCTAAATAAAATTGTAACTCCCCTAGCATTTTCGTCTACGTTTGTTGAAAAAACTTCTTTTACCCATTGACATTTCAAACTTTGAGCCCCTTGTTCTGTCAAGTGTGTTTCCTGTAACAGACATATATCAGTCTTTAATGACTGGAGGTATTTTAGTGTTAGGATTTGATTTTTATTTTTCTTAAACCCCTTGACATTCATACTTATAATTCTCATTATGGCTTTAATCTGTAAGCTTTCTTCTCCTCTATTTTATCGTTAACAAAATTCTTTGGAAGGCCTAATATAAACCAAATATACTAAAAATTATTATCGCTCCATCCTAAGTCATATATTAACCGTGCTTATGTTTAATATATGGATTGCGAAATATATGAGTAATTAGCATTCTCACATGAGTGGGGCCCTCAGGCCTCATAAGGACGGTTGCTGCTGTTGTTGCTGGCCAGGAGGAGTCGGAGCAGTGAAGTGTTCTTTTAAAAATGTTTTAAAATTCTCTTTTTTCCCTTTTGGTTTTTTTTTGGGGGGTGGGGGTGGGGGGGATGGATGTTTGGTTGGGTTCGGGAATTTGTTTTGATTTTGATGTGTGTGTGATTTTTACAGTTTTTTGTTTGTGTTTTTTGTGGTTTTTTTTAAAAAAGGTTTTATTTTGTTCTTAAGGGGTGGAGTCAGGGCTGCCTGGGAGTGGGTCCCAGCCAACAAAATGGCTGGGGCAGGTTCCAGAGGGGGGGATGCACTGGGACAACCGATCTCAGTGATCACGGGTAGGAGGAGGAGTTACGCTAAGACCAGACCACTTCAAATGGTCCCAACCGCCTTGCCTCTAACTTCTTGCACCTCCCCTTTGTTGGTAAGTCCTTGGCCGACAACCACACCTTGTCCCCCACCTTGATCTCTTCTCCCTGCTGTCTACATTCATCAGCATTCCTCTTATACACGTTTTTAGCTGCGTCCAGCTTTTCTCTCAGTAGTTCGTGTAACGCCTGCATCTCCCGTATGAACTGTTCTGCCGCCAGCACCAACAAGGTGTCCTCTGGTTCTGGAAACGCCCTTGAATATCGTCCATAGTTGGCCAGAAACGGTGTTTGTTGGGTAGACGCATGTATCACATTGTTATACGCGAATTCTGCTAGTCCCAATTTATCCACCCAGTCCTCTTGCTGGTAGTTCACGTAGCAATGAAGGTATTGCTGCAATGTGGCATTGGTCCTCTCTGACTCTCCATTGGTTTGAGGGTGTCTCGCTGATGTCAGACACACTTCAACTTCCGAAAGCTGCATCAGCTTCCTCCAAAACTGTGAGGTAAATTGTGTTCCTCTGTCCGAAATCACTCGCAACGGCAGTCCGTGCAGTTTGAACATGTGGTCTACAAACATCTGGGCCGTTTCCTGTGCCGACAGCAGCTTTGGGCATGGCACGAAGTGCGCCATTTTCGTGAACAATTCCACCACAACCCAGATCACTGTCTGCTTTCGAGAAGGCAGCAAGTCTGTGATAAAATCCATCGCGATTGCCTCCCAAGGTCCTTGCGGAGTCGGAAGCGGTTGTAGAAGTCCCGCTTGTGCTGCTCTAGGTGTTTTTGCTCGTTGGCAAGTGTCACATGCCCTGACACACTCCTGGGCCTCTTCTCTCATCCTGGGCCACCAAAACTGTCTCCTTAGTTGATCTACGGTCTTGTACTGCCCAAAGTGGCAGGGTTGTCGTGGCACTGCCGCATGACTCGTGTTCGCAAATCCCCTTTTGGCATGTAGAGCACCTCACCCTTAAACAAGAGGCCTTCCCTTTCAGTGAATCCTTCAGCGCTGTTCTCCTTGTTACGGATCGCTGCCAGTTTCTGCTGTGCAAATTCATCTCCTTGTGTTTGGCGCTTGAACTCCTCTACTCCGACAATTAATGTTGCCGCTAGTTGCAACTGTTCCGGCTTCAGAATGTGTTTCAATTCTTGGTTCTGTTCTCCCCTCATGTATTCCGGTTTCCAGGACAAGGCGTCCGCCCTCTGGTTCAGGTGCCCCGGTACATATTGTATGCAGAAGTTGAAGCGGGCAAAAAACTGCGACCATCTGATCTGTCTCTGGTTCAGTTGTCTCGCAGTCTGCCAATATTCCAAGTTCTTGTGATCGGTGCACACCTCCACTTGGTGTCGTGCACCTTCTAGGAAATGCCTCCATGTCTCCAAGGCCTCTTTTATAGCCAGCAGCTCCCTTTCCCAAATGGTGTACTTCTGTTCCGAGGTGTTAAGCTTCCACGAGTGGAATGCACACGGCCGTAAGTCCCCGTGGCTGTCTTCCTGCAGCAGCACCGCTCCTACTGCCCTTTCAGAAGCATCCGTCTCCACTACCACCGGTCTGTACAGATCTGTGTGGTGCAGGTACTCCTCCGCGGCAAACATCTCCTTGAGCCTCTCAAACGCACACTGCACCTCCTCCGTCCAGACAAATGGCTTCTTGCCCCTCAAGCAGTCAGTGAGGGGTGTGGTGAGTTGTGAGTAGTTAGGCACGAACTTCCAATAGTAGTTAGCGAAGCCCAAGAACCTCTGCAAGTCCTTCGTGGTCTTAGGCTTCTGCCACTCCAACACTGCCTCTACCTTCGCCGGATCCACATGCACCCCCTCAGGAGACATGCGATACCCCAAAAATTCCACCTCTGTCACGTGGAACTGGCACTTCTCCAACTTGGCGTAGAGTCTATGTGCCCTCAGCCATTACAACACCTCCCTTAGCACATGCTCTTCACGACTTTCTGAGTATATCAAAAGATCATCAAGGTAAGATACCACGTTCCTGTCTAGCAAGTCTGCCAAAACATGATTGATGAAGGCCTGGAAGGTGGCTGTGCCCGATTGCAACCCAAACGGCATCACTAAGTACTCAAAGGTCCCATATCTTGTATTAAAGGCCGTCTTCCACTCATCGCCTTCCCTCATCCGTATCAGGTTGTAGGCCTCCCTCAGGTCCAACTTGGTGAAATTTTTTGCTGATCTCAACCTCTCCAGCAGATCCCCAATATGTGGCAAGGGGTATCGGCTGGGAATCATGAGCTTGTTGGTCCTCCTATAGTCCGCAACGAGCCTCTTTTCCGGGGTGTCCCTCTTGCTTATGAAGAAAACTGGGGCTCCCCCTGGTGCCTTTGTTGGTTGGATAAAACCACTTGCCAAATTCTTCTGCAAGAACTCCCTCAGCTCGGCTAGCTCCGTCTCTGACATGGAATAGAGGCGACTGGTGGGTATCTGGGCCCCTGGCACCAAGTCTGTTTTGCAGTCATAAGGGCGGTGTGGGGGTAACTGGTCTGCCTCCTTCTCACAGAGCACGTCTGTGAAGGCCTTATACTGCGGGGGTATGGAACTCTCTTCTCCCGTGAGTTTCCCTCCTACCTCCACCCCCTTTGCTCCCACCTCTCTAGGTACTTCAAGCCTCAAGCAGTTCGCTTGGCAAAAGGCTGACGCGAATGTTAAGGAGCGTTGGAACCAGGCCACACAGGGTCGTGTTTTGTGAGCCACGTCATTCCTAGGACTATGGGGTGTGTCGCTAACTTAGTGATATGGAACCTCATTGTCTCCTTGTGCCCCACCACCTCCACCCCTAACGATTGTGTGGCTTGAACCACCTCCCCCCCATTAAGGGTCTACCATCTATCATCTGTACCTCGATTGGGGAGTCTAGTTGCTGTGTCCCAAGGTTGTGTTGCTTCACGAAATCTGCATCTACAAAGTCTAGCGAAGCCCCTGAATCCACCAACGCTTGCCCTTGCACCCTGCGACCATCTGGGAGTTGTAGTGTCACGGGCAGAGCTATCCCAGGAATGGCTGGTTCCATTTGAGGCCCCTCTACTGACTTGTCTCCCAGCCCCTGGCCTCTCTTAAGTGCTGGGATTGGCCGTTTCCCGACTGTTCTGCTTGGGGTTTGGCTCATGGAATGTTAATGGCATGAACAATAAAGCCAAAAGAAATAAAGTTGAATATGAGTTATTAAAAAAAAACCACAACAGAGTTTAAAAAAATAAAAAACGGGGAATGAATTTATTTTCTCAGATGTGCAAAAGAAGAGAGGAGTTGTTATATATGTCAAAAATAAATATAGTGCACAACAAGTATTTAAAGATAATGAAGGAAGAATAATAGGAATACAAGTACAAATAGAAGGAGAAAAAATAATCATAGTGGGGATATATACACCAAATGAAAAGAAAGCGGACTTTTACAAAAAATTAGAGGAAATACTGGTGGACTACATAGAGTATAACATTATATTGTTGGGAGACTTCAACGGGGTAATCTCCACTGAACTGGACAGATCAATAAGAAGAGTGAAATCGGACCAGGGAAAACTGCCAAATTCCTTTATATCCTTAACAGAAAATAATGAATTAGTGGATATATGGAGATTAAAAAACCCATTAACAAAACAATTCACATATTATTCAGAACCAAACCAAAGCTGGAGCCGGATAGATCAAATCTGGACATCAAAAGAATTAACCACAAGAGTGGTGAAAGCTGAAATTTTACCAAAGACGTTATCAGATCATAATGCCATTACAATGGAATGGAAGACTAAAGACCCAACAGTTAGGAGGTGGAGAATAAACGACAATTTGTTAGACAATACAGAAATATTAGAAAGAACTAAAAAACATCTAAGTACTTACTTCGAACTAAACCTAAATAAAGGTACAGACATAAATGTAGTCTGGGATGCAAGCAAAGCAGTTACGCGAGGATTCTTCTTGCAACAGAACTGTATTCAAAAGAGGGAAAGGGAAAAGAATAAAGTAGAAATATTAAATAAAATAAAAGATATAGAAAAGCAGTTGGTTAGGAAACCAGAGGACCCAAAACTAAAACAAACAAGTAAATTGTTGCAAATGAAACTATCTATGATTATAAATCAAGAGGTGGAATGGAAAATTAAACTAGTAAAACAGCAAAATTTTGAATCAGCAAACAAAGCAGGGAAGTGGCTAGCTTGGCAACTAAAGAAAAAACAAGGACAGAACATTATAAATACAATAAAAGATAATAATGAAATAATAGACAATCCCAAAGAAATAAGGAAAGTGTTCCTTAAATTTTACAAAGAATTATATAAAGCACCCAAAGAAAACGAGGAGAAGATAAGAACTTATATAGGAAAACACAAACTGAGGGCAATTTCCCAAGAAAGAAGAGAACAATTAGAAAAACCAATATCAGAAGAAGAGATTATAGATGCAATTAAGCAAGAAAAGAATGGGAAGGCCCCAGGGCCGGATGGCATACCAATTAAATATAAGAAATTAAGTCAACAATTAGTCTCCACACTAAAGGAAGTAATGAATAATATAATGGAAAAAGGGCAGATTCCCAAGACATGGGAAGAAGCATTTATTTCCCTAATACCAAAACAAGGAACTGATCTCACAAACGTAAAAAACTTTAGACTGATATCATTGCTTAATAATGATTATAAACTGTTTGCAAATATACTAGCGCAGAGATTAAAAAACATTATGACTTCACATATACACTCGGATCAGGCAGACTTTTTACCAGGACGGCAGTTAAAAGACAACATAAGAAATATAGTAAATATAATTGAATATTTGGAAACAAAAATAAACAAGCAGGCTGCATTAATCTTCATAGACACAGAAAAGGCGTTTGATAACGTGTCTTGGTTTTTTATGAAATACAATTTAGAAATGATGGGTTTGGGAACAAAGTTTTTAAGAAGCATCGACGCAATTTATAAAGATCAGAATGCAAAACTTATAATAAACAACGGAGTGACAGAGAACTTTCATATTACAAAGGGCACAAGACAGGGTTGCCCATTGTCACCTCTATTATTTATTTCAATACTGGAAGTATTACTTCAAAACATAAGAGAAACAGGGGAAATTACAGGAATAAAATGTGGAGAAAAGGAATACAAAGTTAAGGCCTTCGCTGATGACATAGTCCTGACATTACAAGAACCTCAAACTTCGATAGTAGAAGCATTAAAAGTAATAGAAGAATTCAGAGCGATGGCAGGATTTAAAATTAATAAAAGTAAAACAAAAATGATGGTAAAGAACATGAATGAGGAACAACTAGACCAACTACAAAGCAAAACAGAAATAACAACGGTAAAGAAAATAAAATATTTGGGTGTTTGGCTTTCCCCAAAAAATACAAACCTATTCAAGGATAATTATAAAACAATATGGAAAGAAGTAAAAACGAAATTGGAAATATGGGACAGACTGAAGCTATCCTTCTGTGGAAGGATAGCAGCTATTAAGATGAATGTCCTACCAAAAATGCTCTTTTTATTTCAAACCATTCCAATTATAACAGGACAAGGCCAATTCAATGAGTGGCAAAAAGTGATCTCCAGGTTTGTATGGCAAGGGAAAAAGCCTAGAATAAAATTCAAACTTTTAACGGACAAAATAGAAAGAGGAGGCTTTTCACTACCAGACCTCAAAATATATTATGAAGCTGCATCTATAATATAGTTAAAAGAGTGGTTTAGTTTGGAAAATACAGATATATTAGATCTGGAAGGTTTCGGAAACAGATATGGGTGGCACGCATACCTTTGGTATGACAAGGTCAGAGTACATCGGGACTTTTTAAATCACATCATAAAAAGACCACTATTTGAAGTCTGGAAAAGATATAAAGAGTGGTTTGAAAGAAAGACGCCATGGTGGCTGTCACCCCAAGAAGCTTTTTCACTGAAAAAACTAAATATGAAAGGAAAATGGTTGACCTATAGAGACATGTTATTGGAAGAGAACAATGTAATTAAGATCAAACCATATGAGGAATTGAAAGATAAACTGCAAAGCTGAATGGAGTACCATCAAATGGGTGATATCTTCTCAAAGGATAAGAAAACAAGAGGGTTTGAACAAACAAAATCAAAATTAGAAACTGCAGTACTACAAAATAACAAAAAAGCACTGTCTAAGGTCTATGAGTATTTATTAGAATGGCACACAAAAGACGAAGAAATCAAAAGTGTCATGATTAAGTGGGCAATAGGCCACAACACTGAGTATGAAAAGTGGATAAAATTATGGAATACCGGCCTAAAATTTACTTCATGTACATTGTTAAAAGAAAATCTGTTAAAAATGATGTACAGATGGTACCTCATGCCAATTAAATTGTCAAAGATGTATAAAACAGGAAATAAAAATTGTTGGAAGTGTGGGGTGTAAGAAGGCAGTTTCTTCCACATGTGGTGGACTTGTGACATAGTGAAAACGTATTGGGAAAATATATATAACGAATTAAAGAAGATTTTTAGGTATACGTTTTTGAAAAAAACAGAGTCATTCCTGTTGGGAATGGTGGAAGAAGACATTGACAAGAATGACCAGAAATTTATGTTATATATAGAGAAGATGATGTGAAATAGGGAACCAGTAGAATTAAAATAATATCTCATAACGGGAAAATACAAGAAATTTACTGGGTAATAATAGCAAAATGAATTAAAAATGTATATTAGGACTATTATTGAACAAGATTTGTAAATGAATATAGACAGACAACAAGAACTTGTATATATAGAAAGATTTATTTGTTTACGGACATTTAATGGAAAAAATGAAGAAGAACAATCTTATTGAAAATGGACAAAGACAATGCAAAAAGTCAAAGAGGACATAAAAAAGCCAGAAGAAGGAAGGAGGGAAGTCAGCTCAGGAGAGCAAGAACAAATGTGAAATATAATGTATGTGTATGTACAGTATGTAACTAAAAATTTAATAAAGATCATCTGAAAAAGAGAAAAATCTGGATAAGGAAGAAAGAAAACTATTACAAGAAAAAATGGGCCTAGATTTTGTGGAAAAAGTTAAATATTTGGGGGTGAAACTGGGGAAAAATTGAATCTTTATAAAGACAATTATGAGAAATTATGGAATGAAATTAAAAGAGACTTGGAGATATGGTCAAACTTAAAATTGTCATTAATGGGCCGGATTTCTGTGATTAAGATGAATATGCTGCCAAAGATGCTTTTTTTGTTTCAAGCCCTCGCAATTATAGATAATGTGAAATGCTTTAAAGAATGGCAGAAAGTAATATCCAGATTTATCTGGCAGGGGAAGAAACTCAGAATTAAATATAAATTACTTACGGATTCTAAAGAAAGAGGGGGATTTTCCCTGCCAGATTTAAAAATTTATTTTGAAGCTGCTGCACTTTGCTGGATTAAAGAATGGATGCAATTAGAAGACACAGATCTATTAGATTTGGAGGGATTCAACAATGTGTTTGGATGCTGTAATGGTTGTAAGGGGGTTACTTGTGCGTAAGTAGCCTTCAGTAAGTATATTGACTGGCCAACCATGCTTTGGCTGACAGCTCACACTCCGTGACCGGTCAGTCACTTGCAGAATCCGTCAGTGGGCGTTTCTTGAACCTCTTCCAGCATAAGAGCTGTTTGACGCCAAGTCTCCTCCTACTTTCTCTGCGCGGAACTCGTCTGCGCAAGTAAGGGGAAGGCAGGGGCGTGTCAGCACTCTCTCCACTAGTCTCTGGTGAAGGGTCTTGGAGACCTGTCTCCAATTCCTCCATCTCCCTCTCTTCTCTACTGGTGTTACGCTGAATTCCTTCCCCCCTGCTTGTCCCCTCTCCGTCATCGCTCTGGAGCCCTGCCTCCGCCTCTCGCTCTGATGTCAGTTCCCTGACATCCACCTCCCTCCCAGGACCCCCTCCACCCCCAGCCCGGCCCTGTGACGTAACCTTGTCCCCCTCTTCAGCCGACGATGCAGGGAACCCCCGAAAGGAGCTGCTGTCGTCATCCGAGGACTCAAACCCCGCTTCCCACCCGCTCCGATTTCTTCGCGCGGGACGGGCTTCCCAGTCTGATTCCTCCTCTCCTGACGCTTCTCCTCCTTCCTCTTCGGAAGCTGGAAAACCCACAAAATCCTCCTCCTCCTCATCGGTGGTAGCAAATTGCTCCTCCCAGAATCTCTCCAGGGGTTTGGGCTTCCTCGGATACCTGTTGTGGAACTCTTCCACCAGATATCCATCATCTATCTCCCCCGCGGAAACCCACGTGTTTTCAGACTCGGGTTCTCCCTCCCACGCTACCAGGTACTCCACCTGCCGCCCCCGCCATCGCGAATCCAGGATCTCCATCACCTGGTGGTGGTGTTCCCTCTCCTCCACTTGTGGGTGTGTAAGCCCTTCCCCTACTTCCCCCCGGACCCTCCGCCCCCCCCCCCCGTACGGTGAGAGCAGTGACCTATGAAACACCGGGTGGATTTTCATGCTGTCTGGCAACTTGAGCCGGAATGCCACCGGGTTCACTTGGTGTGTCACCTCAAAGGGCCCCAGCCGTTTTGGCCGTAGTTTCTTACACCCGCCCTTGAAGGGTAAGCCTTGGGTGGACAACCACACCCTGTCCCCCACCCTTATAGTCTCCCCTTCCCGGCGACGTTTGTCTGCTTGCCTCTTGTACACTTCCTTGGCCCTTTCCAGGTTCATCTTAAGCTGCTGGTGCAGGGCTTCCATTTCTTCCACGAACTGCTCTGCTGCGGGTACGCTCCACCCTTCCTCCCCCCTCCCGGGAAAGGCCCTGGGGTGACACCCATAATTAGCCATGAACGGGCTCATCCCCGTGGACACATGCTCAGCATTATTATACGCAAACACCGCCAGTGGTAGCTTCTCTACCCAATCGTTCTGTCTCTCGTTGACGTAGCAGCGTAGGTATTGCTGTAAAATGCTGTTCGCCCTCTCTGCTTGCCCATTGGTCTCCGGGTGTCTAGCCGTCGAGAATCCCACCTCCACCTGCAATAAGCTCATGAGTTTCCTCCAGAACCTCGAGGTAAATTGTTTCCCTCAGTCTGAGATAACCCTCGAAGGAGCTCCATGCAACCTGAAGATGTGATCCACAAACAACCGGGCAGTTTCCTCTGCCGTTACTGCATGTGAGCACGCTATAAAATGGCACATTTTGGTTAGCAGATCTACTACTACCATGACTGCTGTCTTCCCTCTGGATTTGGGTAAATCTGTCATGAAATCGATAGACACCACCTCCCATGGTCTTCCCGGTGTGGGTAATGGTTCCAGTAGCCCTGCCGGGGCAGCCCTCTCCCCCTTGGCCCGTTGGCAGCGTTCACAACCACGTACATACTCCCGTACATCTTCCCTCACCCTTGGCCACCAGAACTGCCTAGTAACCAGTAACATAGTTTTGTGTTGCCCAAAGTGCCCCGCTGTTGGTTTGTCGTGAAGCTGTTTGAGCACCCTTTCCCGCAAGGCCTCCCCGGGCACATGCATTGCTCCCTTGTAGTACAGCAGTCCTTCCCTTTCCTCAAAGCCTCCCTGGTCTCCCCTCGCTTCCCCAAGTTCTCTGATTTTGGTTTGGGCGAACTCGTCCTGGCGAATCAGCTCGGTCAGTTCTCGTTTCCCAACCAACGTTCCCCCACACACCCATCGTTCCTCTGGGAACACGTGTCTTACTTCCGGCAGTCCTTCTTCTTCCGTGTACTCCGGCTTTCGGGACAGTGCGTCTGCCCTCACGTTCTCTACTCCCGGCACGTACTTGATCTCAAAGAAGAACTTGGAGAACTCCTGTGCCCATCAAATCTGTCTCTGGTTGAGCACTCGAGCCGTTCTCCAATATTCCAAGTTCTTGTGATCCGTGCACACCTGAATCTTGTGCTGAGCCCCTATTAGTAGATGTCTCCACTGCTGAAAGGCTGCGTAAATTGCTAGCAGTTCGCGATCATACACCGTGTAGTTTTGTTCCGATTTGCTCAGTTTCCGTGAGTAGAAGGCGCACGGTCTCCAGGCATGTTGGCTCCCTCCCGGCTGCAGCAACACCGCTCCTACCGCCCGGTCTGATGCGTCTGTCTCCAGCCTCATCGGCTTCTGCAGATCCACGTGCAGGAGCTGTTCCTCCGAGGCAAACGCCTTCTTTAGCCTTTCGAAGGATCGTTGGGCACTTTCAGTCCAGACGAACTTCTTTTTGCTACTGAGACAATCCGTGATGGGTGCGGTCAAGTGGGTGAAGTTCTTGATGAACTTCCGGTAGAAGTTGCTGAACCCGAGGAACCTCTGCACATCCTTCCGGGTTTTGGGGGTCTTCCATTCCAGCACCGCCTGCACCTTGCTGGGGTCCATGGCTAGGCCCCTGTCCGACAACTTGTATCCCAGAAATTCCACTTCTCTGGCGTGAAACTGGCACTTCTCCAGCTTGACCCACAACTGATGCTTCTGCAGCCTCTTCAGCACTTCCCTGACGTCCTGGACATGCTGTTTTTCATTGTCCGAATAGATCAGGACGTTGTCCAGAAATGCTACGCAGTTTTTGTACAGCAGGGGTCCCAGCACATGGTGCATGAAGCTTTGAAAACAGGCTGAGCCTGACTGTAATCCAAATGGCATGACTAGGTACTCAAAGGCCCCTAGGGGGGTAAACATGGTGGTTTTCCATTCGTCCCCCTCCCTCATCCTAATCAAATTGTATGCTCCCCGGAGGTCCAGCTTGGTAAAGATCTTCCCCTTCCTTACCCGAGTTAGAATATCATCAATTCTGGGCATTGGGAAGGTCACGGGTTCCGATACGAGGTTCAATTTTCTATAGTCCACGACCAGCCTGGGCTGATCCGTGTTTTTTTTGTCCACAAAGAACACAGGGCTGCCCCCCACTGCCTTAGATTCCCTTATGAAACCCCTTTTTAGGTTCTTGTCAATAAAGTTCCGCAACTCCTGCATCTCCCGGTCCGACATGGCATACAGCTTACCCACTGGCAGCTGCGCCCCAGGGAGTAGGTTGATTTGACAGTCAAAGGGCCTATGTGGTGGCAGCCTGTCCGCCTCCCTCTCGCTGAAGACCTCCTGTAAGTCCGCGTACTGTGGCGGCACCTCTCCTCTCGGCTTCAGTGTCGTTGCTGCCACCCTGGCCAACCTCCCCCTGGGCTTCCCCCCCCCCAGACAGTGTTCCAAACAGTGCGCTGACCCGAAGGTGACTGTCCGTTGATGCCAAGCCACCACTGGCTCATGTAGCACTAGCCAGCTCATGCCTAGTATTATCGGGGGTCCCGCCAGTGTGGCCACATGAAAGGCAATGGTTTCAGTGTGTCTGGAAACCCTCATACTCATTGGTGGGGTTTGATGTGTCACCTCCCCTCCCAGCAGCTCCCTGCCATCTATCGTGGTGACCTGGAGGGGAAAATCAAGTGGCAGCAGGTGGAGTTGGTGCTCTAGTGTGAACTCCTTGCTAAAAAAGTTGCAAGAGCTGCCTGAGTCCAGCATTGCCTTCACCTTGACTGGGTGTCCATTTGGGAGTTCTAGCACCACCTCTATCGCTATAGACGCCTTGGGTGGGTCTGGTTGGGGCACTTCCATTAGTTGCTCGCCTGGCTGCTGCGCCCCCCTGTGGACAGCCAAGCGTTGGCGTTTCCCTGCACCTTGTCCTCCGCCCCCTCCTCCTCGCTGCCAGCGGTCCCCACCATCCCTTGCCAAGCCTTTCTTTGTGGACAGACCCTGGCAAAGTGTCCTGGCCGTTGGCAGAGGAAACACTTCTTGGTGCTTTTGGCCGCCTTTCCCTCCCTTTTGAATCCTTGGTTGGCGCTCGAAACCTCGCGCGTGCGTGCTCCATCGATTTCCATTGGCTCAACGTCCCCGGAAGGCTGCTTTGGCATCTCAGGAATGCGGTAGTCAGGGCAACGTTCTCCTCTCCCTTCCCGCCTTTCCAAAGCGTGCGCTTCCTGCCGAGCTCCTATCGCAAGTGCAGCTTTGGTCAGTTCGTCCATAGATTGCGGGCGGGGAACACGGGAGAGCTCGTCCTTCATGGTTGGGGACAACCCCTCCTCAAACAGCATCCGTATGGTCGGGTCATCTAGATCCCATTCGAGCTGGTGTATTAGCATCGCAAAGCGGGACCAGTAGTCTCTAACGGATAGATCCCCCTGCGTGCATCTCATCAGCTCCCGCTGGGTTACACTCTGCCCAATTTGGCTTGAATACATTGCGTCCATTGCCTGGAAGAACTTCCGGACGTCCCTCATGGCAGCATTCTGCGTGGCCATTAGGGGCCTGACCCATTCATGCGCGGCATCCTGAAGGTGCCCCACGATATACGCCACCCTCTCTGCATCGTCAGCAAAGTCATCGTGCTGCAGCTCCAAAGCGTACTCTATTTGCGTTCGGAACCCATTATAGTCCTGGGGCTTCCCCCCAAACTTTTGTACCAGTCCCGGGACCTTCTTTGCCACTGGGGTGGGTCTAACCTGCGCATCCTGGGTTCGCCTCTCATTCAGCCGCGCTGTCAGCAGAGCTACATGCTGTTCCAGCTCCCGGTTCCTCTTCACCAGGTCCCGCACACCCGCAGCTTGCTCCGCTGCACCGGCGCCTCTAGTCTGGCTCATGGTTCCCCTGCCTGTGCACAAGTAACTTCAGAGACTGACGGATTGCTGTAATGGTTGTAAGGGGGTTACTTGTGCGTAAGTTGCCTTCAGTTTTAGTTATATTGACTGGCCAACCATGCTTTGGCTGACAGCTCACACTCCGTGACCGGTCAGTCACTTGCAGAATCCGTCAGTGGGCGTTTCTTGAACCTCTTCCAGCATAAGAGCTGTTTGACACCAAGTCTCCTCCTACTTTCCCCGCGCGGAACTCGTCTGCGCAAGTAAGGGGAAGGCAGAGGCGTGTCAGCGCTCTCTCCACTAGTCTCTGGTGAAGGGTCTTGGAGACCTGTCTCCAATTCCTCCATCTCCCTCTCTTCTCTACTGGTGTTACGCTGAATTCCTTCCCCCCTGCTGGTCCCTTCTCCGGCATCGCTCTGGAGCCCTGCCTCCGCCTCTCGCTCTGATGTCAGTTCCCTGACAGATGGCATGCATATTTATGGTATGACAAGGTAAAGGCCCATAATGCATTTAAAAACCATGTAATTAGGAAATCGCTGTATAATGTTTGGAGAAAATATAAAGATCTTTTAGAAAGAAAGACGCCCAGATGGCTTTCACCAATGGAGGCAAAGGCCCAGAAAAAACTAAATATGGATACCAAATGGTTGAGATATTATGATTTATTAATGGAAGAGGAAGAAGGTTATAAGACAAACAGTGTCAGAAGGACACTGACAAACTGGAACATGTCCAGAGGAGGGCAACCAAAATGGTCAAAGGCCTGGAAACGATGCCTTATGAGGAACGGCTAAGGGAGCTGGGCATGTTTAGCCTGGAGAAGAGGAGGTTAAGGGGTGATATGATAGCCATGTTCAAATATATAAAAGGATGTCACATAGAGGAGGGAGAATGGTTGTTTTCTGCTGCTCCAGAGAAGCGGACACGGAGCAATGGATCCAAACTACAAGAAAGAAGATTCCACCTAAACATTAGGAAGAACTTCCTGACAGTAAGAGCTGTTTGACAGTGGAATTTGCTGCCAAGGAGTGTGGTGGAGTCTCCTTCTTTGGAGGTCTTTAAGCAGAGGCTTGACAACCATATGTCAGGAGTGCTCTGATGGTGTTTCCTGCTTGGCAGGGGGTTGGACTCGATGGCCCTTGTGGTCTCTTCCAACTCTATGATTCTATGATTCTATTCTATAAATTAAAACCATTTGATCAAGTTAAAGATAAGTTAAACTGGTTACATTATCACCAGATTAATGAATTGTATAAATTGCATAAGAAAAATGGTTTTGCTTTTGTCTAAGTTAGAGACGGAGTTGTTGGACACTAAAGGCAAACATTTATCTAAAATGTATGTTATTGTTGGAGTGGCATACAAAAGATGAACAAGTTAAATCTGTGATGATAGATTGGGCAAGAGATGTAGGATATAATATAATGTTTGAGGATTGGGAAAGATTGTGGAAGAAAGGGGTCAAGTTCACCGCATGTACTGTATTAAAGGAAAATATAATGAAAATGATGTACAGATGGCATTTGACTCCTGTAAAATTAGCAAAGATATATCATAACTGTGACAATCTATGTTGGAAATGTAAAGAAAAGGAAGGAACCTTTTATCATATGTGGTGGACCTGTCCCAAGGTGAAAGACTTCTGGGAAAAGATTTACAACGAATTGAAAAAAATGTTGAAATATACATTTATAAGGAAACCAGAGGCCTTTCTTCTTGGAATAACAAGTTTGGAATTCCCCAAGAAAGATGTTAAATTATTTTTGTATGCCACAACTGCTGCGCATATTCTGTTAGCTAAAAAGTGGAAAACCCAAGAATTACCAACGATAGAAGAATGGCAGATGAAGATGATGGATTTTTCGGAGCTATGCGACCTAACCGGAAGAGTCCGCGACCAGAAGGAGGGGGAGTATCAGGAAAAGTGGATTAAATTTAATGATTACTTAGTTGGATATGTTAAGTTAAATTAACTGAAAACAGCTTGTAGATACTTAATTGGCTTAGGATTTTATTTAAGTGTCGAATTAATATGTTTAATTTCATAATGTGAAGATATAAGGATGTTAATGTTTAAGTTAAATTTTATAAGAACTATGATTTGGAAAACCGTTAAAAGGATATGCAATGAAATTCAACCAAGGGGAAGTGAGGAAGGGGAAGTGTTAATAAGTGTAATTTTCAATAAGGCTATGACTTATGTTTGTTTGTTTGTTTATAATGTTGTGAAAACCAATAATTATTTTTTTTGAAAAAAACAACAACACATGCTATTCTTTTTTTAGGTTTATTTCACTTCCTTTTGTGTTTTTTTGTGTGACTATGTATGCACACCCAAAAAACACGCAACACAGTGAAATAAACCAGAAATAAGCTTATTTGTCTTCTTTCTATGCATATTAACCCAAAAATCACATGTTTTGCTTTATTTGGACTTACTTCATTTTGTTTTGCATTTTTAGGGTGAATATGCAATCACACCCTAAAAACACGAAACGAAGTGAAATAAGCCCCCAAAAATTTCATTTGTCTTCTTTCTATGCATATTAAGCCAAAAATCGCATGTTTTGATTTGTTTTGGCTTATTTCACGTTGTTTTGCATTTTTAGGGTGAATATGCAATCACACCCTAAAAACGCGAAACGAAGTGAAATAAGCCCAAACAAATCTCATTCGTCTTCTTTCTAGGCATATTGACCCAAACAACAATTTGCTTTGTTTGAGCGTACTTCACTTCGTTTTGCGTTCTTAGGGTGAATATGCATGCACACCGAAAAAACACGGAACACAGTGAAATAAGCCTGAAATAAGCTTATTCGTCTTCTTTCTATGCATATTAACACAAAAAACACGTGTTTTGCTTTGTTTGGGCTTCCTTTACTTCGTTTTGCTTTTTTTTGAGTGAAAATGCATGCACACCCAAAAATCACAAAACGAAGTAAAATAAGCTCAAACAATGCTTTTTCAGCTTCGATCTAGGCATTTGTTGTTGTTTGTTGTTTAGTCGTTTAGTCGTGTCCAACTCTTCGTGGCCCCATGGACCAGAGCACGCCAGGCACTCCTTGTTAGGGGACATTCGGCACAGAAACATGTGTGTATACCTTTAAGAAGTTTCTGGGATTAATTGGCTGCAGGTGGCCGTTGCTATAAAGGAAAAAAGCTGAGTTTTGTAGCCTGCCTGCAGGAATAACACCCACCAGAGTTTGTGTTTATTGTTTAGTAATAAAGTCTTCGTTTTAGTTTGGGTTTTTACACCTATGTCTCCTGGAATCACTCTGTCCTCTGCCACCGGCTGGAAACCCCCCTCCAACACTCCTGTCTTCCACTGCCTCCCTCAGTTTGGTCAAACTCATGCTGGTAGCTTCGATAACACTATCCAACCATCTCGTCCTCTGTCGTCCCCTTCTCCTTGTGCCCTCCATCTTTCCCAACATCAGGGTCTTTTCCAGGGAGTCTTCTCTTCTCATGAGGTGGCCAAAGTATTGGAGCCTCAGCTTCACGATCTGTCCTTCCAGTGAGCACTCAGGGCTGATGTCCTTCAGAAAGGATAGGTTTGATCTTCTTGCAGTCCATGGGACTCTCAAGAGTCTCCTCCAGCACCATAATTCAAAAGCATCAATTCTTCGGCAATCAGACTTCTTTATGGTCCACCTCTCACTTCCATACATCACTACTGGGAAAACCATGGCTTTAACTATACGGACCTTTGTTGGTAAGGTGATGTCTCTGCTTTTTAAGATGCTGTCTAGGATTGTCATTGCTTTTCTCCCAAGAAGCAGGCGTCTTTTAATTTCGTGACTGCTGTCACCATCTGCAGTGATCATGGAGCCCAAGAAAGTGAAATCTCTCACTGCCTCCATTTCTTCCCCTTCTATTTGCCAGGAGGTGATGGAACCAGTGGCCATGATTTTCGTTTTTTTGATGTTGAGCGTCAAACCATATTTTGTGCTCTCCTCTTTCACCCTCTTTAAAAGGTTCTTTAATTCCTCCTCACTTTCTGCCATCAAGGTTGTATCACCTGCATATCTGAGGATGTTGATATTTCTTCCAGCAATCTTAATTCCGGCTAGGGATTCATCCAGCCCAGCCTTTCGCATGATGAGTTCTGCATATAAGTTAAATAAGCAGGGAGACAATATACAGCCTTGTCGTACTCCTTTCCCAATTTTGAACCAATCAGTTGTTCCATATCCAGTTCTAACTGTAGCTTCTTGTCCCACATAGAGATTTCTCAGGAGACAGATGAGGTGATCAGGCACTCCCATTTCTTTAAGAACTTGCCATAGTTTGCTGTGGTCAACGCAGTCAAAGGCTTTTGCATAGTCAATGAAGCAGAAGTAGATGTCTTTCTGGAACTCTCTAGCTTTCTCCATAATCCAGCACGTTTGCAATTTGGTCTCTGGTTCCTCTGCCTCTTCAGAATCCAGCTTGCACTTCTGGGAATTCTCAGTCCACATACTGCTTGAGCCTTCCTTGTAGAATTTTAAGCATAACCTTGCTAACATGTGAAATGAGTGCAATTGTGCGGTAGTTGGAGCATGCTTTGGCACTGCCCTTCTTTGGGATTGGGATGTAGACTGATCTTCTCCAATCCTCTGGCCACTGCTGAGTTTTCCAAACTTGCTGGCATATTGAGTGTAGCACCTTAACAGCATCATCTTTTAAAATTTTAAATAGTTCAGCTGGAATACCATCACTTCCACTGGCCTTGTTATTTGCAGTGCTTTCTAAGGCCCGTTTGACTTCACTCTCCAGGATGTCTGGCTCAAGGTCAGCAACCACACTACCTGGGGTGTACGAGACATCCATATCTTTCTGGTATAATTCCTCTGTGTATTCTTGCCACCTCTTCTTGATGTCTTCTGCTTCTGTTAGGTCCTGCTGCTGCTGCATCGTGAGTGCTTGGAGTGTAAGGCCTCTCCCTCCTTAGGCTAACTCCATCTGGCCTAGGGGGCGGGGCCCAGGCTCACCTTCGCCACGGCTTTAAGAGGCCTCACTGAGGCCAGGGACATTGCTGCTGCTGCATCGTGAGTGCTTGGAGTGTAAGGCCTCTCCCTCCTTAGGCTAACTCCATCTGGCCTAGGGGGCGGGGCCCAGGCTCACCTTCGCCACGGCTTTAAGAGGCCTCATTGAGGCCAGGGACATTGCTGCTGCTGCATCGTGAGTGCTTGGAGTGTAAGGCCTCTCCCTCCTTAGGCTAACTCCATCTGGCCTAGGGGGCGGGGCCCAGGCTCACCTTCGCCACGGCTTTAAGAGGCCTCACTGAGGCCAGGGACATTGCTGCTGCTGCATCGTGAGTGCTTGGAGTGTAAGGCCTCTCCCTCCTTAGGCTAACTCCATCTGGCCTAGGGGGCGGGGCCCAGGCTCACCTTCGCCACGGCTTTAAGAGGCCTCACTGAGGCCAGGGACATTGCTGCTGCTGCATCGTGAGTGCTTGGAGTGTAAGGCCTCTCCCTCCTTAGGCTAACTCCATCTGGCCTAGGGGGCGGGGCCCAGGCTCACCTTCGCCACGGCCTTAAGAGGCCTCACTGAGGCCAGGGACATTGCTGCTGCTGCATCGTGAGTGCTTGGAGTGTAAGGCCTCTCCCTCCTTAGGCTAACTCCATCTGGCCTAGGGGGCGGGGCCCAGGCTCACCTTCGCCACGGCTTTAAGAGGCCTCATTGAGGCCAGGGACATTGCTGCTGCTGCATCGTGAGTGCTTGGAGTGTAAGGCCTCTCCCTCCTCAGGCTAACTCCATCTGGCCTAGGGGGCGGGGCCCAGGCTCACCTCCCTGATAGTTTTAAGGACGGTGCTGCTGCAGCAAATGCTAAAGATGTTTTATATATTTTAATGTGTTTTAAACGTGTTTTTATTGCTTGTTTTGTTGTACCACCATGAATGGTGGTTTTTATCTATGTATTCTTGTTTTGTTCTATCTTGTTCTGTTTTGGGGTGGGATATTGAGTGGGGTGGGGATTGGTTTTTGTTTGGGCACAATTGTTTTTGGTTGTTTTGTTTTTCGATTTCGTAAAGGGAGGTTACTATGAGGCGTGGGATTGCTACCGTGGAGGGGCGAGGGAGGTATGGCGGTGGGGGCAGATGTTATAAGCGAAGGGGATCGAGATACGGATATGCTCGTACCCCTTCCAATCTGCGCCCCATCCCGAGAGACGAGGGTAGGGTGAGCAAGGATTACTCACCTCCTTCACTGGTGTTGTGCAATGCCAGGTCTATAGGCAACAAAACCGCCACCCTGCGAGATTTCTTTACCTCGCAGGGGGTCAACCTGGCTTGTGTGACGGAGACCTGGGTGCGCGAAGGGGTAACTGTTACCTTACGAGAGATGGCGCCCCCGGGTTTCTCTGTCCTCCACCAGTCACGGACTGTGGGCCGGGGGGGAGGGGTGGCATTATTAATCCGGGAAGATTGTTCTTTCAGGGCTCTACCATCGCCATCGATCCCCGGCATTGAATGTGTCGGCCTAGTGTGGGGCTCCGAGGAGAGCTTGGCTGTCTGGCTGGTGTACCGGCCACCTAGCGCACCAGCAGCCACCCTGTCAGGCCTGCTGGAGGCGGTGGCCGGCTGGGCCTTGGAGTTCCCTAACCTATTGGTATTGGGAGACTTCAACTTCCATGCTGATGCCGCTCCCTCCTCACAGGCTCTGGACCTGGTGTCTTCCATGGCGACACTAGGGCTCTCCCAGTTTGTTTCGGGCCCCACACATCAAGCAGGCCACACGCTGGATTTGATCTTTGGTGCCGGTATAGATGTGATCATGTCTCCTTCGATGAAGGTGCCATGGTCTGATCACTACGCTCTGAAAGCCAGGATTGACTTTCCACCCCCACCCTGCTTAGGTGGCGAGCCGATTTGGGCTCGCCCGCAGAGGCTGATGGACCCTGATAGATTCCGTCAAGCCTTGCGGGACCTTGCTCTCCCTGGCGACTCATTGACTGAGCTTGTTGAGGGCTGGAATACCCAGCTCCTGGCAGCCATCGATGAGATCGCACCTAAGCGCCCTCTGCGACCCCGCAGAAACCGGGCTCCCTGGTTTACCGAGGAGCTTCGGAAAATGAAGCGGGACCTCAGACGGCTAGAGCGAGTATGGCGGGGTGCCCGTGACGGAGCCTCAAGAACATCTTATAGGGTTTTTATGAAAACCTATGAGATGGCTGTGAAGGCCGCTAAGAAGTCTTACTTCTCGGCCTCCATTGCATCCGCTAGCTCTCGCCCGGCGCAATTATTTAGTATAATTCGGTCTTTAACGTCCCTTGAAGGACAGCCAAATTTAAATAACAATCTGACACACAGCTGTGAGGCATTTGCGAGCTTTTTTGCGGAGAAGGTCCTGTTGCTCCGCCATGACCTCCCTGCCAATTTGGATACAATAAAGGAACTGGAGGCCCCTCGACTGTCCTCGGGTCCAGTATTGGACCATTTTGACCGGATATCTCCAGCCGATGTGGACAGACTCCTCCAAGCTGGAAAGCCCACCACCTGTCCTCTTGACCCGTGCCCGTCATGGCTGATTAGAGCGTGTCCAGACGAGGTGCGGGCCCCCCTGGGGGATATCATCAATTTGTCCCTTGGCACCGGGATATTCCCAGGGGAACTGAAGGAGGCAGTGGTGCGTCCGCTCTTAAAGAAAACATCATTAGATCCCTTAGATCTATCCAATTACCGCCCGGTCTCGAATCTTCCATTCCTGGGTAAGGTGATTGAGAGAGCGGTTGCTGAACAGCTTGGTAGGTTTCTGGATGAAACATCTGCTCTGGATCCATTCCAGTCCGGCTTCCGTGCTGGTCATGGGACCGAGACGGCTCTGGTCGCCCTAACAGATGATCTCCGTAGGCAGCTGGATCGAGGCGGGTCGGGGCTGCTGATTCTTCTAGATCTGTCAGCAGCCTTCGACATGGTCGATCACGAACTCCTGGACCACCGCCTTGCCGACGTGGGAATCCAGGGCACAGTCCTTCAATGGCTGCGCTCGTTTCTCTCTGGTCGGGGACAGAGGGTGGCGCTCGGGGGGGAATTGTCATCGCGCCACTCCTTAGTGTGTGGAGTGCCTCAGGGTGCGATTCTCTCCCCGATGCTTTTTAACATCTTTATGCGCCCCCTCGCCCAGCTTGTCCGGAGTTTTGGGCTGGGTTGCCATCAGTATGCCGATGACACCCAACTCTATCTGTTGATGGATGGCCATCCTGACTCGGCCCCCGATACACTGGCGAGATGCCTGGAAGCTGTGGCTGGATGGTTACGTGGGAGCCGGTTGAAGTTAAATCCTTCGAAGACAGAGGTCCTCTGGCTGGGGCGGGATGATATGGGATTGAGGGGGCAACTCCCATCTCTTGCGGGGGTGCAATTAGTGCCAGCACCGTCCGTTAAGAGTTTGGGTGTAATCTTCGATACCTCCCTCTCTATGGAGGCGCAGATTACAGCTATAACAAAGGCGGCATTTTTTCATCTCCGCCAAGCTAAGCAGTTGGCCCCTTATCTCTCTCGCCCTGACCTAGCCACTGTGATCCATGCGACGGTCACCTCCAGACTGGATTATTGTAACTCGCTCTACGTGGGGCTGCCCTTAAGACTGACCCAGAAACTCCAGCGGGTGCAGAATGCCGCGGCGAGACTCCTTATGGGGTCTTCGCTGCGAGATCACATTCAACCGGTACTATACCAGCTGCACTGGCTCCCGGTGGAGTACAGGATCAGGTTTAAGGTGCTGGTTTTAACCTTTAAAGCCCTATATGGCCTAGGACCCTCGTACCTACGGGACCGCCTCTCCTGGTATGCCCCACAGAGAAACCTACGGTCTGCAAATAATAACATCCTCAAGGTCCCAGGCCTCAGAGAGGTTAGGCTGGCCTCAACTAGAGCCAGGGCCTTCTCGGCTGCGGCTCCAATCTGGTGGAACGCTCTGTCACAAGAGACTAGGGCCCTGCGGGACCTGACATCCTTCCGCAGGGCCTGCAAGACAGAGTTGTTCCACCAGGCCTTTGGTCAGGGCGCAGCCTGACTCCCTCCTCTGGCAACCTGCTTAGAATCTTGCTTAATTAGTTGCCATTAATTTGATTTTAATTGATTTTTATAATGTAATATTTTTAGAATGTGTGAATATCTGATGGTTTGATTGTTGATTGTTGTTAGCCGCCCTGAGCCCGGCTTCGGCTGGGGAGGGCGGGATATAAATAAAATTTATTATTATTATTATTATTATTATTACCACTTTTGTCCTTTGTTGTGGTAATCTTTGTACGAAATGAGGAGATTTCACCCCTCCCATATCCAAGAATCTCCTGACGAGTCTGCTGATTCTCCAGAGAGGAGGAGCAATGTTCTGCTTTCTACTTATTTAGCTCCAGCACCAAGTCAGTCAGTCAGTCAGTGTGTCAGAGAGAGAGAGAGAGACTGAATGTTAGAGATCGTGTGTAGAGATAAGGTTGCTGCTAAGAGCAGCTGCAGACACTCAGTGCAGCATTCATTTATGCTTAGGCCTATTTAGCGCTGTATATAGTTTTGTATTATAGTTGTAGTTGTAGTTATAGAATAAAAGAAGATATTCTACAGAGCTGCTCTCCGAGTCGTTTATACACTGCCAGACTCTGCTGTACTCTGCTGTGCGACGACTATATTGTAGAAGTGAATCCGGTGCTCACATCTCTAAGCTGTGAGTCCACAGCACTTTGACCTGTTCCTGTTAAAAGGTGGACTCTGGAAGTGCTGCCCAGCTCGCCTAGCCCGGTTGGGGTTGAAGTGCATGAGTCCAGTTGGTGACACTGGCTCAAGGGCGATGCTGACATCGGTTATGGGCCCAGTCGTCTGACCAGTCGTTGTTCCAGTCATCCCAGTCATCCCAGTTGCCAGAGGTTTCTGTTGCTGATCTCTGGACGGCGGAACGGAGGCTGCGTGCTGGACTGATTTGTGGTGCCCAGAAGCAGAGCTGTTTTGGAGCAGAGTGTTCAAGCTGCCGCTGTTGCTGTTGCTGTTGCTGCTGCTTGATTTATGGAGGTATGTTGCTGACTGCCAAAGAAAGAAGATAGCATCCCTGTTTGCCTGTTAATTGCGCTCTGAGTGGGAGAGAGAGTGGCTGAAGGATCCAAGGCTTTATCTGTGTTGCATGAGGGAAGTGTCTTGCTCTAAGTAATAGCAGACATGGCCTGTGCACATTCTGGCCAGATGGCTCTGTCCTTTCCTCTCCTCACGCCTGAAACCTACGCAGTTTGGCAAGTAAAGATGAAAGCGCTTTTACAGAGGGAAAAGCTATTTCACACGATAGAAGATGACCCTCCAGATAAGGATGATGATGATTGGGCTGAGTGGCATGCTGCAGATATGGAAGCCCGAGGGACAATTTTTTTGAGTGTTTCAGACCACTTGCTGGTGAACTTAGAGGGTCAAGAGACTGCATGAGCTGTTTGGCATAAGTTGAGAGATATGCATCTGAGACAAAATGCTGGTTCCAGTGTGATTTTCTTCAAGAAGCTGTGCAGGCTGCAGTTGGAGAAAGGTGGTGATTTGCCTAGCCATCTATCTCAGTTAAAGCGTCTCAGACAGGACCTTGTTCAGCGAGACCTGGCTATTTCATTATTATTTTTTTAATAATATTTATTGAATTTTACAAAAAAGGTTTACAAAAACAGAAAAACACACAAACACAAAAAGCAAAAACAAAAATTTAAAAAGAAAAATTGAAAATCATTGTTTCAAATATCATGCCATTCATTAACTTACTTTCATGACTTCCTCACATCTCCCTATTTTGTTTTTTTTTTTATAAATATTTATTAAGGTTTTTTTTAAAATATAAATGCACACATAAAACAATCTTACTTTTATAACAACAAATTCTTCACTTCTTTGGACTCCCTCACGTCCCCCTCTCCCATTTACATCATTAAAAAAAAAATTTTCCAAACAAATTATCAACTTGTTTACAATCTCATGTCCACACATTCCAATATGATTTAACACTTTTTCCAATAAAATTTTTATATTTTCTTTAGTCTCACTTATCATCAAATTTAAATCTAGTTTAGTGGTGGCCAGTTTTTATAATCTAGCATCCTTCTTAACATTCAAACAAATTACAATGTTTTTGTAGATACATCTTGAATTTCTCCCAGTCTTCCTCCATCTTTTCTTCTCCCAGATCTCGGATTCTGCCAGTCATCTCGGCCAGTTGCATATAGTCCATCAGCTGCATCTGCCACTCTTCCAGTGTGGGTAAATCTTGAGTTTTCCAATTTTTTGCGATGAGAATCCTTGCTGCCGTTGTTGCATACATGAAAAATGTTCGATCCTTCTTTAACACCTTCTGGCCGACAATACCCAGAAGGAAGGCCTCTGGTTTCTTAGTGAAGGTATACTTAAATACCTTTTTCAGCTCATTGTATATCATTTCCCAGAAGGCCTTCACCTTAGGGCATGTCCACCAGAGGTGGAAGAATGTTCCTTCATTTTCTTTACATTTCCAACATTTATTGTCAGACGAATGGTATATTTTGGCAAGTTTAACTGGGGTCATGTACCATCTATATATCATTTTCATAACATTTTCCTTCAGAGCATTACATGCAGTGAAGTTCAACCCAGTGGTCCACAACCTTTCCCAGTCCTCAAACATAATGTTATGCCCAATATCCTGTGCCCATTTTATCATAGCCGATTTAACCATTTCGTCTTGTGTGTTCCATTTTAGCAGCAAGTTATACATTCTAGATAGTACCTTGGTTTTGGGTTCTAACAATTCTGTTTCTAACTTCGATTTCTCCACCTGGAACCCTAACTTTTTGTCATTTTTAAAAACTTCTTTAATCTGAGCATAATGTAACCAGTCTCGCACCTTATCCTTCATTTTCTCCAAACTCTGCAATTTCCAATTGTCTCCATCTTTTTCTAATAATTCCCAATATTTTGGCCATTTGGCCTCCATATTGGGTCTTTTTCGGGCCTTAGCCTCCAGAGGTGAGAGCCACCTTGGAGTTTTGTTTTCCAATAAGTCTTTATATTTCGTCCAGACATTGAACAGTGCTTTCCTGACAATATGGTTCTTAAAGGCCTTATTGATCTTAACTTTGTCATACCATAAGTATGCATGCCAACCAAAAGCATTGTTAAAACCTTCCAAATCCAGCACGTCAGTGTCTTCGAGAAGTAGCCAATCTTTTAGCCAGCAGAAAGCTGCGGCTTCATAGTACAACTTTAAGTCTGGCAGGGCAAAGCCCCCTCTTTCTTTCGCATCTGTTAATATCTTAAACTTAATTCTGGGCTTTTTGCCTATTTTGTATTCCATTTAGAAATTTAATCAGCAAATTCTTATCCTCTTATTTTACACTTAATTATTTGTCCTCTTGAATTTTAACTTCTAAACATATTTGCTAGAACCACTTCATTTCATTTCAACATCATTCGCATTCAAAGATTTCACAGTGTTTCTGTAAATACATTTTGAATTTCTTCCAATCTTCTTCCACCGACTCTTCTCCCTGGTCTCGGATTCTGCCAGTCATTTCCGCCATCTCCATATACTCCGTCACTTGCATCTGCCAATCTTCCAGAGTGGGTACATCCTGTGTCTTCCAATGCTTTGCAATAAGTATTCTCGCTGCTGCTGTTGCATACATAAAAAAAGTTCTGTCCTTCTTTAACACCAATTGGCCGACTATCCCCAGAAGAAAAGCCTCTGGTTTTTTAGGAAACGTGTACCTAAGTACCTTTTTCAGTTCATTATATATAATCTCCCAGAAGGCCTTAATCCTTGGGCACGTCCACCAAAGGTGAAAAAATGTACCTTCAATTTCTTTACATTTCCAACATTTATTATCGGGCAAGTGATAAATCTTTGCAAGCTTGACTGGGGTCATGTACCACCTATACATCATTTTCATAATATTCTCTCTTAAGGCATTACATGCCGTAAATTTAATCCCAGTGGTCCATAACTTCTCCCAGTCTGCAAACATAATGTTATATCCTATATCTTGTGCCCATTTTATCATAGCAGATTTTACCGTTTCTTCCTCAGTATTCCATTTAAGCAGCAAATTATACATTTTTGACAATGTCTTAGCATTGGGTTCTAACAATTCTGTCTCTAACTTTGATTTTTCCACCTGGAAGCCCACTTTCTTATCTTGGTTATAAACCTCTCTTATTTGAAAATAATGTAACCAGTCTCGCACCTTATCTTTAAGTTTCTCATAACTCTGCAGTTTCAATTTGTCACCTTCCTCTTCCAAAATTTCCCAATACTTTGGCCATTTGGTCTCCATATTAAGTTTTTTTAACGCTTTAGCTTCCATAGGTGAGAGCCACCTTGGGGTTTTCCTTTCCAAAAGATCTTTATATCTCGACCATACATTAAACAATGCTTTTCTGACAATATGGTTTTTAAAAGCCTTATGTACCTTAACCTTGCCATACCACAAATATGCATGCCATCCAAATGCATTATCATAACCTTCAAGGTCTAAAATGTCTGTGTTTTCAAGAAGTAGCCATTCCTTCAACCAGCAAAAAGCTGCTGATTCATAATAAAGCTTCAAGTCTGGCAGGGCAAATCCCCCTCTATCTTTAGCATCCGTAAGTATCTTAAATTTTATTCTGGGCTTTTTGCCCTGCCAGACAAATCTAGAAATATCTCTTTGCCACCTCTTGAAACAATCCATCTTGTCAATAATTTGTAATGATTGGAACAAAAACAACATTCTCGGCAATACATTCATCTTAATAACAGAAATTCGGCCTAGCAAGGAAAGTTTCAAATTTGTCCATATTTCCAAATCTTTTTTCACTTCCGACCAACATTTTTCATAGTTATCTTTGAATAAATTCACATTCTTAGAGGTCATATTTACCCCTAGGTATTTTACCTTCGTTACCAATGTTAAATCTGTCTCTTTCTGAAAACTTTCTCTTTCAATCGGAGTCAATTTTTTTTCCAAAACCTTAGTTTTTGTCTTATTTAACTTAAATCCTGCCACTTGACCAAAGTCCTGGATTATTTCTAATGCCCTCTTGGTGCTAGCTATTGGCTCTTGTAATGTCAAAACAAGGTCATCTGCAAAAGCTTTAAGCTTGTAATGTTTAACTCCAACCTGAATACCCTGTATCAAGCGGTCCCTTCTTATCATGTTAAGTAAGACTTCCAGGACTGAAATAAAAAGTAGTGGGGAAATTGGGCAGCCTTGTCGTGTCCCTTTCTCGATTCTAAACTCTTCTGTCACCACATTATTGACTATCAATTTGGCCTTTTGTTCAGAGTAAATCGCACCTATACCATTTTCAAAGTTTTGTCCTACCCCCATCCCCTGAAGATTTTTCTTCATAAAACTCCAAGAAATATTGTCAAAGGCCTTCTCTGCATCCACAAATATCAAAACTGCTTCTGTATTGATGTTCACCTGTAACTTTTCTAGAATATTAATTATATTCCTCATATTGTCAGATAGATGTCTACCATTATTATTATTATTATTATTACCAGGGAGAAAGCCAGCCTGGTCTTTGTGTATCATTTCAGCTAAAACTTTCTTCAATCTTTTGGCCAGAATATCTGCAAAAATTTTATAATCCACATTTAAAAGGGATATGGGGCGGTAGTTCTTGAGTTGCGTCTTCTCAGTTTCATTTTTTGGTATAAGTGTGATATATGCTTCCTGCCACGACTCTGGCGCTTTTCCCCCCTCCATAATTTCGTTACAAACCTCCCTTAGTGGTTGAATTAAGTAGTCTTTCAAAGTTCTATAATATTTGGAGGTTAGTCCATCGGGCCCTGGAGACTTGCCCAATTGCATACTCTGAATGGCACCTTCAATTTCTTGTTCTATTATTTTGTAGTTCAAAAACAGTTTATTTTCTTGAGAAATTTTTTGCAGTCCATTAACTTTAAAAAACTGGTCAATTACAATCTCATTCTGTGGCCCTTGTGTGTAAAGTTGTTTAAAATATCTCTGAAAACAATTTCTTATCTCCTGTGGATTCTGGATGTTCTTTCCATCAACTTCAAGATTGGTAACAGTGTTTAATTTTTGTCTCTTCTTCAATTGCCACGCTAGCAACTTTCCACATTTGTTCGCTGAATCAAAAGTCTTTTGTCTCATCAGTTTAATTTTCCATTCTATCTCTTGATTTATCATTTTCTTATATTGTACTTGATATAACTTAATTTCTCTTAGAATCTCTTGTGACTTCGGTTTAGATCTAAGTTTCCTCTCACCTTCTCTTATTTTCCCCAAAATCTTTTCCTTTTTCTCCTCTTGAGTTCTCTTTTTTATTGCATTTTGTTGAATCAAAAATTATCTCATTACGGCTTTGCTAGCGTCCCAAATCACTCTTTTTTCCACAGAGGTCTTCAAATTTATCTCAAAATAGTCTTTCATAAGTTTTTGGGCCTTCTTTATAATTTCCTGGTCTCTAAACAAGGTGTCATTCATCCTCCATCTGAAGGAACCGGTCGATGTTACTTTCATTTCCATTTTCACAGGGTTGTGGTCGGAGCAAGTTTTTGGGCAGATTTCCACCCTTCGAATCTTGGGAGCCAGTCCTCTGGAAATCCAGATTTGGTCAATTCTTGTCCAGGTCTTTTGAGCTTCAGAAAAGAAAGTTCCCTCTCTGCCTAGGGGATTCTTAGTCCTCCATGTGTCGATCAAGTCCATATTGTCTGTCAATTCGAAAAAAGTTTTCGGTAGTCTTCCATCTTTAGTTACCACCTGTCTTTCTGATTTATCCATGTTTGTCGAAACCACTCCATTCATATCTCCAAGCATAATAATATTACGGTCCATAAAATCCAACAGTGTCTCATGCAATTTCTTAAAAAATTCTGATTTCCCCTCATTTGGTGCATATATCCCTACAATCAAAAAGTTATCTCCTTGAAATTGTATCTCAATTGCCATAATTCTTCCTTGGTCATCTTTAAAAACAAATTTGGGTGATAAACTTTCTTTTGCATAAATCACAACTCCTCTCTTTTTAACTTTGTCTGATGAAATAAATTCTTGACCTAATCTTTTATTAATTAAAACTTTTCTATGTTGGGACGCAAGCAAAGCTGTGATGAGGGGGTTCTTGATACAACAGAACGTCGTAAAGAAAAGGACACAAAATGAAAGGAAAGATAAGATCTTGCAGAAAATTAAAGAATTGGAGAAGAAATTAAGATCAAATCCGAAGTCACAGCCGATTCTGAGAGAAATTAAACTATACCAAGCACAATATTCCAAATTGATAAACCAAGAAATAGAATGGAAGATTAAATTAATGAAACAAAAAACTTTTGAATCGGCGAATAAATGTGGGAAACTGCTTGCTTGGCAGTTGAAGAAGAGACAGAAATTAAATACAGTTACAAACCTAGAAATTGAAGGAAGAAACATTCAGAACCCCATGGAAATTAGAAAGTGCTTCCAGAGATACTTCAAAAAATTATACACTCAAGGGCCGCAAGATGAGGCTGAGATTAAACAATTTTTGGAAAGAAATGGACTAACAAAGTTGTCACAAAAAAACAGATTAATCCTGAACAACAAAATAACACAACAAGAGATTGAACAAGCCATTCAGAACATGCAACTGGGCAAATCTCCAGGGCCAGATGGCCTGACTTCCAAGTATTACAAGATATTAAAAGACTATCTGATCCAACCAATGATGGAGGTTTGTAATGAAATTATGGAAGGGAAGAAGGCGCCGGAATCGTGGAAGGAAGCTTTTATCACATTGATACCAAAATCTGAAACTGAAAAGACACAACTCAAAAACTATCGTCCCATTTCCCTTCTGAATGTGGATTACAAAATATTTGCAGACATTTTGGCAAGTAGACTAAAAAGAGTTCTTAATGAAGTAATTCATAAAGACCAGGCAGGCTTTCTCCCAGGTAGACATATGTTTGCTAATACTAGGAACATTATTGACATTTTGGAACTTTTGCAAACAGACATAAATACAAAAGCAGTGTTAATTTTTATAGATGCGGAGAAGGCCTTTGATAACATTTCTTGGAAATTTATGAAGGGAAATTTAAAAGAAATGGGAGTGGGACGGGGGTTTGAGAATGGGATTGATGCAATATATTCAGAACAAAAGGCCAAACTGATAGTTAACAATGTGGTTACAGAAGAGTTCAAAATTGAAAAAGGAACACGACAAGGCTGCCCGATTTCCCCTTTGTTATTTATCTCGGTTCTGGAGGTGCTCTTGAATATGATCAGAGGGGACCGGTTGGTGGAAGGGATTCAGGTCGGAGCGAAACAATATAAACTTAAAGCTTTTGCAGATGACCTAGTCTTGACCCTGCAGGAGCCAGAATCTAGTACGAAAAGAGTATTACAATTGATTCAGGACTTTGGTCGGGTGGCGGGATTTAAATTAAACAAACAGAAAACCAAGGTGCTGGGAAAAAATTTGACAGATATAGAGTCAGAACGGTTTCAGAGAGAAACAGAATTAACTATGGTTAAAAAGGTAAAATACCTAGGGGTAAACATAACAGCAAAAAACCTGAGTCTATTCAAGGACAATTATGAAAAATGTTGGTCTGAAATTAAGAGAGACTTGGATAGTTGGACAAAATTGAAGCTTTCTTTGTTAGGCCGAATTGCTGCTATTAAGATGAATGTATTGCCAAAGATGTTGTTTTTGTTTCAAACATTACAGATTGTGGACAAAACGGAGTGCTTCCGGAAGTGGCAGAAAGACATATCTAGATTTGTCTGGCAGGGCAAAAAGCCCAGAATTAAGTTTAAGATATTAACAGATGCGAAAGAAAGAGGGGGCTTTGCCCTGCCAGACTTAAAGTTGTACTATGAAGCCGCAGCTTTCTGCTGGCTAAAAGATTGGCTACTTCTCGAAGACACTGACGTATTGGACCTGGAAGGTTTTAACAATGCTTTTGGTTGGCATGCATACTTATGGTATGACAAAGTTAAGATCAATAAGGCCTTTAAGAACCATATTGTCAGGAAAGCAGTGGAAAATAAAACTCCAAGGTGGCTTTCACCTCTGGAGGCTAAGGCCCGAAAAAGACCCAATATGGAGGCCAAATGGCCAAAATATTGGGAAATATTAGAAAAAGATGGAGACAATTGGAAATTGCAGAGTTCGGAGAAAATGAAAGATAAGGTGCGAGACTGGTTACATTATGCTCAGATTAAAGAAGTTTTTAAAAATGACAAAAAGTTAGGGTTCCAGGTGGAGAAATCGAAGTTAGAAACAGAATTGTTAGAACCAAAGACCAAGGTACTATCTAGAATGTATAACTTGCTGCTAAAATGGAATACACAAGACGAAATGGTTAAATCGGCTATGATAAAATGGGCACAGGACATTGGGCATAACATTATGTTTGAGGACTGGGAAAGGTTGTGGACCACTGGGCTGAACTTCACCGCATGTAATGCTCTGAAGGAAAATGTAATGAAAATGATATATAGATGGTACATGACCCCAGTTAAACTTGCCAAAATATACCACTCGTCTGATAATAAATGTTGGAAATGCAGAGAAAATGAAGGAACATTCTTTCACCTCTGGTGGACATGCCCTAAGGTGAAGGCCTTCTGGGAAATGATATATAATGAGCTGAAAAAGGTATTTAAGTATACCTTCACTAAGAAACCAGAGGCCTTCCTTCTGGGTATTGTCGGCCAGAAGGTGTTAAAGAAGGATCGAACATTTTTTATGTATGCAACAACGGCAGCAAGGATTCTTATTGCAAAAAACTGGAAAACTCAAGATCTACCCACACTGGAAGAGTGGCAGATGCAGCTGATGGACTATATGCAACTGGCCGAGATGACCGGCAGAATCCGTGATCTGGGAGAAGAGAAGATGGAGGAAGACTGGGAGAAATTTAAGATGTATCTACAAAAACATTGTAATTTGGTTGAATGTTAAGAAGGATGCTAGATTATAAAAAATTGGCCACCACTAAACTAGATTTAAATTTGATGATAAGTGAGACTAAAGAAAATATAAAAATTTTTTGGAAGAAGTGCTAGATTATATTTGAATGAGTGGACATGAGATTGTAAACAAGTTGATAATTTGTTTGGAAAAAATTTTTAACGATGTAAATGGGAGCGGGAGACGTGAGGGAGCCCAAAGAAGTGTTGAAATTGTTGTAAAAGCAGTAAGATTGTTTATTATGTGTGCATTTATTTTTAAAAACCTTAATAAATATTTATTAAAAAAAATAAAACTTTTCTATGTAATCTAGTCACATGGGTTTCTTGCAAACAAATCAAGTCCAATTTCTCCTTTTTTAACAAATGAAAAATTCTCTTCCTCTTATCAGGGGAATTTAGACCTCTAATGTTCCAACTTAGTACCTGCAGAGACATTGTGTAGTTATTCTGTTCCTCCAACTGCTCCCAGTAACTGTTCTTGGTCTGTTAGTGGTTTCACTTTCTCTAAGTTATCCAGACCCGGTGGTAGCTTTGCTGTGTCCAAAGCCCCAGGCTTTGGTATCCTCGGTTCTCCTTCCTCTGACTCTTTTCGTAGATGTTCCTCGTGGTCTTTCAGGAATCTCTCTTTATCCTCTTCTGATCGAATTCTCACCTTTCACCCTTTATAAGTGAAAGACAAACCCTGCGGGAACTCCCACCTAAAGATGATACTATTTCTTCTTAACAAATACACCAAGTCTGCGTATTTGGTCCTAAGATCCAAAAGATGTTTAGGAATATCTTTGTAAATCTCAATCCTGGAGCCTTCTATCTCCAGTGATTTCTTGTAATGCAAGCTCAAAATTTTATCTCTCTCTTCTTTAGATCTAAGTGTAATCAAACAATCTCTTGCTTTGTTCTTTTTTCCTTTACCACCCTTGCCAAATCTAAAGGCCGTCACTATCTTAAATTCTTTATCTTGGTCCAGGTCCCAGAATTCTTCAAATTCCTGTGTCAATAACTCACTCAAATTATCTTCTTCCACTTCTGGGACCGCTCTTATTCTTAAATTGGCCTGTTTATCCCTTAATTCAAATAAAGAGAGTTGCGTCTTGTGTTCTTCTAGTTGTCTATTTATTGGCTGGATTTTCCCCTCTACTTCCAGTGCCTTCCCTTTAGCTTCCTCCGCAATCTTCCTTGTCAATTTAGATTCCTGCAGCAGCCTGTCAATAGCCTGTGTATTTGAGTTAATAGTTGTAGTATTTAAATCAATCTTAGCTGACAATTTTTCCAATGCTCCAAAAATTTTGTCTAATGATGCATTAAGTGTCTCATCAGAGCCCCCACCTTTTGCCCCAGATTACCCAGTTTCCTCCTTTTCTGTAACTGGGGGGGGGGGCTACAACTGATTGTCTTCGCTGCTGCTGTCTAGTTTTTACTCTTGGAGGTTTATCCTGGGGTTGAAGTTGATCCATTCCTTTGTCTCCCTCAAGGTCACTCTCACAGTCAAATCTTTTGTTATGGGAAAGGTTTCTTGGCCAGCTGCAGTGGAAAAACCCCAGTTATATCACAGTCCTCCTCTAGGGGGGCTTAGCAACAATGTCCACTTTAAAATAAATACAGTAATTTCTTTCAGTCAAAGGCAACTGTTACAGAGGGAGTCTTTCCAAATTTTCCAATCAAAGGCAACAATTACAAAGAGAGTCTCTCCAGGTTTTCAGTTCAAAAGCAGGGTAACCATACAATGTAACTATAAACGGTGCATAAACTTTTCTTACTGTTCCTGGCAGTCCGCTAGCAGGGATTGAGCGGTAGTCTTAAATTCCTCTCTTTTTTCCTTTAAATAACAAATTTCTTCTTCCCCCCACCTTTAAGGGGGGTTGTTTCAGCAGACGTTGAAATTAAGTTCCTTCTAAGTTCTCTCCTTTTCACGGATCTTAGCTTCCAAAGTCTTTGCTTTGATCTTGTTTACAGAATGGGAAGACGGACTTCCTTTTTGCGTCTCCCGCTTCAGAGCCAAATTCAAAGTCTTGTGCCGATCAAAGGAGGTAATTCCTTTGATCCCCCCGTTTTAAAAAGTTCTTACTCACGGGTTGTTGTTTAAAGTCGAATTTCAAAGGAAAAAAGGTCAGTGCTCTCCGGCATCAGCTGTGCAGCTTCACTCCGCAGAAGTAGCGATTGCCTCTCAGCACCGCGTCACCCCCCCCGTCCTGTTCCGGGGCTTTTTTCCGAGCCCTTTCACAAACGGGGGGAGCGCAAAGGTGCCCACCGAGTGCCACGGTCGCAGGCTTCACCCGCCTGCGGTTTTTGACAGGGTCCCCGCTTCGCTGTAGCGGGCAGACCCAATTTCTGCGGAGCTTCCCCTTCTTTCTCAGAAGAAGACCGCCATTGCCGATGGCGCCGCCTCCGGAAGTCCTGGCTATTTCAGAGGCTGTGTTTGCAATGCTGATGATAAATAGCCTAGACGATTCTTACGATGGAGTAGCTGCCCAGATTTCTACAATGCCTGCTGACCGGCTAACAGAAGATTATGTGTCTAGCGTGCTCCTGAATGAGTGGGATCGCAGACAGGCTGTTAGAAAAAGCCGGGACTGTGCTGTTAAAAAGGTGCTTGAAAATGTGCCTGAGTCTTCAGCAGGGGAAAGTGAAAGTGAAACTGCTGCTGTTAAAGCACTAAAGTTGAGGCGGTGCTTTTCGTGTGGAGCACAAGGCCATTTGAGTTTTCAGTGCTGCAAGAAATCTTCAAAGAAGAAGGGAAACTTCAGAGGCACAGGGGGAGGTGGACGAAATCCCCAAGCACCTGCTACTTCAAAGGCCTTGATCTCTCGCTGTTCCAATCAACGTGGGCGGAGTTTCTTCGTGATCAACTCTGGCTGTACCAACCACGTGGCCAAAGATAAGGATCTCTTTGTTCAGCTTGAGAAGCAAGAGAAAGAAATTCATCTAGCAGATGGGACTGTTCTCACGAGTTTGGCTAAGGGAACTGTGTTCTTAAAGAGCCTGAATGCAACAATTAAGAATGTCCTGTATGCACCTGATATTCAGGACAATTTGTTGAGTGTTTCCCAGCTTGATCGTCAAGGGTTTAAGGTGGTGTTTGCTAAATCTCGTTGTGAAATTCGTCGAGATGGCAAGCTCATTCTATATGCAAAATGTGTTAATGGTTTGTACCAATTGCCTTTTGTTTCAGGTACAGGTACTGCTGAAGCAACTGAGAAAGAGTGTTGCAATTTGTCTATTGATAAGAATGAGAAGATGCATGACCAATGTATTCAGGGTGTACCACCGAAAAGGTTTTCTAAAGAGTTTGCTAACGCTGCGGTCACAAGCAACTCTGGTGTGGTCTTTGAACCAGTCAATTATAAGGAAGTTAAAAATCTGTCTGCAAAAGATGCAGAACCTTGGCTGAATGCCATGAGAGCTGAGTTGAGTTCCCTGAAACAGAACAATACTTGGGAATTGGTTCCAGCTGAACCAGGTATGAAGTGTGTAGACAGTAGGTGGGTCTACAAAGTAAAAACTGATCAGAGTG
This sequence comes from Podarcis erhardii, assembly GCF_964252035.2. Lineage (NCBI taxonomy): Eukaryota > Metazoa > Chordata > Lepidosauria > Squamata > Lacertidae > Podarcis > Podarcis erhardii. The sequence goes on along the minus strand of NC_138506.1, from coordinate 19,456,261 downwards.
GAAAAGTAGTCAGATATAAAGCCAGACTAGTGGTGCGAGGTTTTTCTCAGACACCTGATCAGGATTACCATGAAACGTATTCTCCAACAGTAAGATTTGAAAGTGTTAGACTGTTGTTGAAGATAGCCGCCGAAGAGGGTATGACGATTTCCCATCATGACGTTAATACTGCGTTTTTGTATGGTGTTCTAAATGAGAATATCTATATGTCACCCCCAGATGGTGTGCAGGTAAAAAAGGGAATGGTTTGCAAATTAAAAAAATCCCTGTATGGTTTGAAACAGAGTGCACGGTGCTGGCACACCAAGCTAACTGAAGTGCTGTTCTCCTTAGGTTTTGTGCAACGAAAGGCTGATTCATGTGTTTTTGTTAAAGAGTCCAATCAGCATAAGCTTTATTGCATCTGTTTTGTAGATGACATATTATTTGTGTGGAAGAATGAAAACATCTACAAAAGCACTTTGGCAAAGTTGCAAAAGCATTTTGATTTAAAAGACCTAGGAGAAGTTAGCAATTATCTCTCTCTTGAGATTGAAAGAAATGCTCAGGGTGATGTTTTGGTGCATCAGTCACGTAAGATCACTGATGTAATAGAGAAGTTGAACCTGACTGATGCAAATCCTGTGGATACTCCTATGGTCACAGGTTATCAGCATCACACAAATGCTGAGATTTTTCCTGATGCAACACTTTTCAGAAGTGTGTTGGGTAAACTTAATTTCATAGCAAGATGCTCAAGGCCAGACATTGCAATGAATGTGAATTTAATCAGCAGGTATGCCAATCAACCCACAGTTCAGGATTGGAAAGCGCTAAAACGGATAGCAAGATATTTAAAAGGAACCATGGATTACAGATTGAGACTTACAAGTCAAAAGTCTGGAGGTCTCGAGATCTATGCTGATGCCAGTTTCGGAAGTGACACAATGGATGGCAAAAGCACATCAGGAGTGTGTTATTTGTACAATCAATGTCTTTTTGATTGGTGTTGCAGAAAGCAAGCAACAGTAAGCTTAAGTTCCTGCGAGGCAGAGCTTAATGCTTTAACTCTTTCCCTTATGGATATAGAGTGGTTGCAGCAACTGTTTAATGACATAAAAGTGAAGGTCGCTTTTCCTGTTCAGGTTTTTCAGGATAATAAAGCATGTATAACATTGCTCCACTCAGAGGGATGTAAACAAAGGACAAAATACCTGCTAATCAAGCTCCATCGAGCTAGAGAGTGTATTCAAAATGGTATTGTAAAAGTGTGTTATATGCCGGGAAAAGAGATACCTGCAGATATGTTAACCAAGGTTGTAAGCAAAGAACAACTTTTGGAATGTGTATGCAAATTACAGTTATGTTTAGATTCTTGAAATGGTCAGATGAAATGGGGGAGGATGAGGAGATTTCACCCCTCCCATATCCAAGAATCTCCTGACGAGTCTGCTGATTCTCCAGAGAGGAGGAGCAATGTTCTGCTTTCTACTTATTTAGCTCCAGCACCAAGTCAGTCAGTCAGTCAGTGTGTCAGAGAGAGAGAGAGACTGAGTGTTAGAGATTGTGTGTAGAGATAAGGTTGCTGCTAAGAGCAGCTGCAGACACTCAGTGCAGCATTCATTTATGCTTAGGCCTATTTAGCTCTGTATATAATTTTGTATTATAGTTGTAGTTATAGAATAAAGAAGATATTCTACAGAGCTGCTCTCCGAGTCTGTTAGAATTCAAGCTCGGTCAGAGGTATGTGCCTATGTCTCCAGGCACCGGCTGAATTCTTTTGACCTCCCTCCGGCGACTCCTGGCAGGAAAAACACACGAGGTCCGTTCCGGCGATTTTCCTCAGGCTGTGAGAAAAACACACCAACTGCTTCTCCTCCTTCTCCTCCTCCCTGCATATCCCCAGGGAGGGGAATCAGACTCAGACAGAAATGTAACTACATGCTTTTATTCCTGTCTTTAGCAGTCATACAGTAAAGATGTCTGCTCTCTTCAACAAACAGAGAGAAACTCCAAACTCCACCCATGTACATCCTGTACAGGTCATATGACACACACTGAGCTCATATCCTGTGCTCAATAAGGATGGACTGCCCCTTTGTTTCCATGGCAGCAGTCACACACATCCTGTCTGGCTTTGCAGCCACTAGCAGCTGTCTGAGCTGCTAGAGCCTTTGCTTGCTGCAGCATTGCTGCTTTAGAATAACAGTTTATACACTGCCAGACTCTGCTGTACTCTGCTGTGCGACGACTATATTGTGGAAGTGAATCCGGTGCTCACATCTCTAAGCTGTGAGTCCACAGCACTTTGACCTGTTCCTGTTAAAAGGTGGCCTCTGGAAGTGCTGCCCAGCTCGCCTAGCCCGGTCGGGGTTGAAGTGCATGAGTCCAGTTGGTGACACTGGCTCAAGGGCGATGCTGACACCTTTCATATCTCCAATTTTCTTGAACAGATCTCTGGTTCTTCCCATTCTGTTGTTTTCCTCTATTTCTTTGCATTGCTCGTTTAAGAAGGCCTCCTTTTCTCTCCTTGCTATTTTTTGGAAATCTGCATTCAATTTCCCGTATCTTTCACTATCTCCCTCACATTTTGCTTGCCTTCTCTCCCCCGCTATTTGTAAGGCCTCGTTGGACAGCCACTTTGCTTTCTTGCATTTCCTTTTCATTGGGATGGTTTTCGTTGATGCCTCCTGGATAATGTTGCGAGCCTCCATCCATAGTTCTTCAGGCACTCTGTCCACCAAATCTAAATCCTTAAACCTGTTCCTCACTTTCACTGTGCATTCATAAGGGATTTGATTTAGATTGTATCTTACCGACCCAGCGGTTTTTCCTACTTTCTTCAGTTTAAGCTTGAATTTTGCTATAAGAAGCTGATGATCTGAGCCACAGTCCACTCCAGCTCTTGTTTTTGCTGACTGTATAGAGCTTCTCCATCTTTGGCTGCAGAGAATATAATTAATCTGATTTTGATGCTGCCCATCTGGTGATGTCCATGTGTAGAATCGTCTCTTGTATTTTTGGAAAAGTGTGTTTGTGATGACCAGCTTGTTCTCTTGAGAGAACTCTATTAGCCTTTGCTCAGCTTCGTTTTGATCTCCAAGGCCAAACTTGCCAGTTGTTCCTTTTATCTCTTGACTCCCTACTTTCGCATTCCAATCCCCTATAATGAGAAGAACATCCTTCTTTGGTGTCATTTCTATAAGATCTTGTAAGTCTTCATAGAATTGGTCAATTTCAGTTTCTTCAGCACCAGTAGTTGGTGCATAAACTTGGATTACTGCTATGTTAAAAGGTCTGCCTTGGATTCATATTGAGATCATTCTATCATTTTTGAGATTGCATCCCAGTACAGCTTTCGCCGATCTAGGCATATTGACCCCCCCCAAAAAAATAATTTGCTTTGTTTGGGCGTACTTCACTTCGCTTTGTGTTTTTAGGGTGAATATGCATGCACACCGAAAAAACACGGAACGCAGTGAAATAAGCCTAAAATAAGCTTATTTGTCTTCTTTCTATGCATATTAAGCCAAAAATCATGTTTTGCTTTGTTTTGGCTTACTTCACTTTTTTTGGAGTTTTTATGGTGAATATGCATGCACACCCAAAAAATGAGCATTGAACTAAAAAACACGTGTTTTGCTTTCTTTGGGCTTATTTCACTTCGTTTTGCATTTTTAGAGTGAATATGCAATCACACTGAAAAAACATGAAACAAAGTGAAATAATCCCAAACAAAGCTTATTCGTCTTCTTTCTATACATTTTCACCACCAAAACACGTTATTCTTTTTTTCTGTATATTTTACTTCCTTTTGTGTTTTTTGTGTGAATATGTATGCATGCCCCAAAAAACACGCAACGCAGTGAAATAAACCTGAAATAAGCTTATTCGTTTTCTTTCTATGCATATTGACACAAAAAACACGTGTTTTGCTTTGTTTGGGCTTTCTTTACTTCATTTTGCATTTTTAGGGTGAATATGCATGCATACCCCAAAATCACGAAACGAAGTAAAATAAACCCAAAGCTTTTTTGGCTTCTTTCTAGGCATATTGACCCAAACAACAATTGTTTTGCTTTGTTTGGGCGCACTTCACTTAGTTTTGCGTTTTTAGGGTGAATATGCTTGCATACCGAAAAAACAGGCAACGCAGTGAAATAAGCCTGAAATAAGCTTATTCGTCTTCTTTCTATGCATATTAAGCCAAAAATCACATTTTTTGCTTTGTTTTGGCTTATTTCACGTTGTTTTTCATTTTTATGGTGAATATGCATGCACTCCCAAAAAGCACAAAACGAAGTGAAATAAGCCCAAACAAATCATATTTGTCTTCTTTCTATGCATATTAAGCAAAAAAAAAACGTGTTTTGCTTTGTTTGGGCTTCCTTTACTTCGTTTTGCGTTTTGTGAGTGAATATGCATGCACACCCAAAAAGCACAAAACAAAGTGAAATAAGCCCAAACAATGCTTTTTCAGCTTCTTTCTAGGCATATTGACACAAACAACAATTAATTTGCTTTGTTTGGGCATACTTCACTTCGTTTTGTGTTAGGGAACTGCCATCAGCTCAGAGGCGGGAAGTGGAAGGGCTGTTGGGTTACAGGGAGCCGCCAAAGATCGTGAGAAGCAGCTCATCCTCCGGGGAGGAGCGAAGCCACGCCTCCAGTGGGGAAGGGATACAGGGTTCGGAAGATGCAAGGGAGAGCCGCAACACCGAACCTGAGCAAAGCGGGGGGGAAGCAGGTCCCCCTTTGCCCCTGCCCTCTCTGCGCAGAAGGCTTAGGTGCAGAGAGGGGAGGTGTAGGATGGGGGTCAAAAAACTGCTCTGCTGGGGAAAGTTTAAGGTCCACCCACTCCCCGATTCTGTTAGCGACTGAGCAGACATGGAATTGACTCGATCTGCATTGTGAACATTTTGGACAGATAATAAAGCCTTGAAAAGACCATTGGGGAGTCTTGCCTGATTGTTCTCGAGCAACCATGCCGGCATACATAACAGCAATCTGGGAGTCTCTGAAGTTGTTCGAGGGTAGCTGCGAGAAGGCAGCACGTTGAGCAAGACAGGGGCAGCTGCTGAGACAGAGCAGGAAAAGGCAATGCGAGCCTTAATGGAGAGGAACCGAGTCCTGGAGGCTCACGTCACAACGCTGTCAGCCTGATTGGAGGAACAAGACAGCCAGGTCAGAGCCACTCCAATTGGGAGGAAGGTCCTAGGGTTGGTGAAAAAGTTTGGGGGAAAGCCTCAGGAATACAACGCTTTTAGAACGGAGATACAATATGCGTTGGAATTGCAAGAAGGGGAGTTTGCTAACGACCGTGAAAAGGTTGCTTTCGTAATTGGACACCTTGAGGGATGTGCGAGGGAATGGGTGAGGCCCCTCATAAGCAGCGGGAAACGATGCCCTAAAGGACCTGACCAAGATTTATCAGGCGATGGACGTTATGTTCTCCCGTGAGGTGGAGGGAAGTGTGACACGAAAGGAGTTGCTGAGTTTCCGGCAGGGAACTTTGACTGTCCAGAGTTACTGGTTGCGGTTTGCGATGCTAGTGCACAAGTTAAGCTGGGACCTGGACTCTGAACCCCTGCAAGCTCTGTTTGAGGTAGGCTTGAATCCAGAGGTGAAAGATGAATTATCCAGGGGTCCTCGCCCACGTTCCATGGATGAGTTAACTAAAGTGGTGTTAGCCATTGGGGTTCGACAGGAGACGCGCGTGCAGGAAAGGCGGGAAGCCAGAGGGGAGCGTTTCCATGGCAGCCGCATTCCTGAGATACCAACTGGAGCTTCCCACAGACTGGTGCCAGCGGAGCTGATGGAAATCGATGGGGCCAGCCCGCGGGAGTTTTCAAATGCCGATGATCTCAGGAAGAAAGAGGGGAGGGACTGGGAGGCAGCCAAAAAGTGTTTCATCTGTCAGCAGCCTGGACATTTCACGAAGGCCTGTCCCCAAAGAAAAGCCTGGCCAGACATGGTTGGGGCAGCAGGCAAAGAGGAGGAGGGAGAGAAGGCACAGGAACAGGGAAACGAAAGAGCCTGGCAGACCAACAAGGGCAGCAGCCAGGCGGGCGACCAGTAAAAGAGCCCCAACCAGACCCTCCCAAGGCAGGTATAGCCATGCAAGTGATTCTGGAGCTCCCTAATGGGCACCCAATAGAGACCCAAGCTTTGCTGGATTCTGGGGCGTCCTGTAATTTTTTCAGCAGAGACTTAGCTTTAGCACACCAACTACACCTGTTGCCACTAGATTTCCCCTTGCAAGTGACCACCATTGATGGGAGAGAGCTACGGGGGGGGGGGGTGATGCACCAGAAACCCCCGATGAGGGTTTCCAGACATGTGGAAACAATTGCCTTTCATGTGGCCACACTGGCGGGACCCCCCCCCCATCATACTGGGAATGAGTTGGTTGGCACTCCATGACCCAGTGGTGTCGTGGCATCAACGATCCCTCACCTTTGGGTCGGCTCACTGCTTGGAACACTGTTTGGGGGGAAAGGAACCACGAGTGACTATGGCCAGGGTTGCTGGGGTGACGCTGGAGGAGAGGGGACATGTTCCACAACAATACGAGGAATTCAAGGAGGTGTTCAGTGAGAGAGAGGCTGACAAGCTGCCCCCCCACAGGCCCTATGATTGCCAAATCAACCTGGTCCCAGGGGCCAGGCTGCCGGTGGGTAAGCTGTATTTGATGTCCGACCAAGAGATACAAGAGTTGAAGCAGTTTATTGACAAGAATTTAAAGAGGGGTTTCATAAGGGAATCCAAGGCAGTGGGGGGGTAGTCCCGTGTTCTTTGTGGACAAGCGAGGGACAAACCAACACCGTCTCATTGTAGACTATAGGGTTGTAAATTCCATGACAGAACCCATAGCCTTCCCCATGCCCAGAATTGATGATGTTTTTGTTAGGGTGTGAAACCTAAGACGTTGGCAAGTTAGCAATGTCATGTGACTTTAAGTAGTCAAGCTCGTTAAGTATATAAAGAGTGTTTGTTTTCTCTGCCTGTGGGGCGTGAAGCAAAAATGTCTGAAAGCTCCGGAGGTGTTTCTGTTATCGTTCTGCAATAAAGCTGTCTTTGGAAAGACAGGCTTCCCCGTGTCGTTATTTCTTTGCTGCTGAGACTCTGAAGCTTGTACTGCAACAAGAATCTCTGCACTGGACTTAATTAATGCTCTGCAAAGAGAACTGTTGCTGGTTGTGCAGTGGAAGCGTTTACTGGACCAGTACACAGACTCTCTTAGGTTGTGGATCCTTCTACGTTTCTACAGCTGTATTGTGTGCAGAGAAAGTGAAAGCAGCTTTCGGATGAGAGAAGACCGGCTTGGTCGTAAATCCAGCTCTTAAAGGAACTTAGAGGCTGCAGAAAGTTGAGAGAGCTGCGTAAGTGAAGATTTACAGCTTCATTAGCTGCAAACGGCTAGCTTGACCTCCCGTTGTGTTTTTGTTTTGTTAATAAAAACAGAGGACGGTGGTAGGTTGCTAGTGAAGAGACGGAGGGAAAAAAGTTAAAAAGGCTTCAGAGGAGGCTGGAGGCGTCTGAAAAGTGAGTAAAACAAATCCCAAGGGGAAAGAGAAGCAAGGGCACACAGAGGGAGTAGCAGCCGACCCCAAGAATGGCAGTGGAAAATTTCCAGGTTCCCTTTACAAAGTTGAACTCTGCTAATTACGTGCAGTGGTCTAAGAGGGCTCAAGTCTGGTTGGAAGCCAAAGAAGTGTGGGCTGACTATGTCCAGAGGCGAAAGCTGTTTGTGGCTGTTGCAGCAGATGCCACAGCAGAGCAACAGGCTGCTGCACATGCTCAGAACAGGGAACATGATAAAATGGACACTAAAGCTAGATGCATGTTGATGGTATCGATAGACGATTCCCAATTACCTCATGTGGAAAATTTAAGGTCTGCATTTGAAATTTGGGAAGCTCTTAGGCGAATTCACCATAGAGCCACGCCCGGTGAGAAGGTGAACATTATACGTGCTTTGTATAAGTTGAAACTGAAGCCAGGGGATAGTGTGGTTGAACACACGTCACAGATGACTGAGTATTTCAACCGACTGTCATCTCTAGGTGTGAATTTTCCTGAAAATATTAAAGTTTATACTCTGCTTAGCAGCCTGCATGCAGGGTTTGAAAACTTAGTACTAACTTTACAAGTTTTGCCAGAGGACCAGCTGAATATGAATTATGTGACTGGTAGATTGTGTGAGCAAGAATATCAACATCATCGAAAACGTATTTGTCAGGGGCTCAGGAGCAGAGACACAGGGGAGAGAGGAAACGGAGAGCGAAGGGGAGGAATCTGAGGGCAGCGTAGGGGAGTATGACAATGGCCCGAGAGATTCCATGAGCTTCTCCAGCGATTCAGAAGATTCCCAGAGGGGGGCGCCGATGGCCAGGGCAAGGGGGGTCCCAGGGGGGACACACCAGAAGCAAGGGGCCAGCGGGGACTCCCAAAGCAGCAGCGGGAGATCAGGACCAGTTCCCCCACCAGAGCGGAGTGGGGGGGAAGAGTCCCACGAATCAGGGCCAGCGTCTCCTCCAGTAGGGAGAGAGGATGAGTCAGGGCTGGCCACGCCTCTATCGCAGAGTGAGGGAACGGAGGGGAAGTCAGGTCCAGCTACCCCCCCCCCGAGGGGGGAAGCAGTGACAGGAGCAGTGAAACGGTCAGGAGAAAGGTTGCCGGCTGGGCGCGCGCCAAGTTCAAATGTACAGGCGCGCGGGACAGCAGAAAACCCGGATTGGGAACCAGGTCCTAAAGCCCGCCGGAGGCAGGGGGAAGACTCAGGGGACTCAGCATCAGAAGAGTCTAGAAAGGGGAAGACCTCAGCGGACAAGCGGACCCAGAGGAGGAAAGAGCAAAGGAAGAGGTGCAGCAAGGCTAGAGTCTTAAACTGGTGTCTGGGGGGAGGAGATTCAGACGGAGCTTCAGTGGTCTAGAGTTCGAGACGTAGAGCTGCGCGCCGCGGCTTTGAAATGGAAACTGAACTTCAATAAAGACTTTTGTATATAACAAGAACTGGCGTTGGTCCTTTGTGAGCTGGGACCTCGGGCAGCTCTGACAGTAAGCTCCGTCTCCATTATCTCCTTGCAGCATGCGTTGGCGCAGCGATGGGCAAAACTTTTTTTTTTTTAATTTAATTTTTATTAATTTTCACCGCAAATTAAGAAACAAAACAACGCACATATAAAAGAAAATGAATAAAGGAATAAAGAGAAAAAAATAAAAATAAGCAAAGCCAAATAAGCAAAGCCATAAAAGAAAACACCAATAAACGCATATACATATTACAAATTACAACATTACATTAAGGACTTCCCTCCATCACGGTTTGAGCTCTATTTTGACCTTATCTCCCTGCGGTTTCTTATTACCGTCTATATCAGTACCTCTCAGATTTTATATTGTACCTACTGTAATTTTGATATTTCCTATGTTTTTTTCTATATATGTAAAGAATTTATTCCAATCATTAATAAATTTAACATTTTTCTGATGCCTGATCTTCTGTGTCATCCTTGCTAGCTCTATGTACTCGAATAACTTGGATTGCCATTCTCTAATAGTTGGGATATTGGGGGTTTTCCAATTTTGCGCTAAGAGTAACCTGGCTGCTGCCGTTGCGTATTGGAACATGGTTTGGTCTTCTCGTCTTATCTCCTCCCCGACCATTCCTAAGAGAAAAGCCTCAGGTTTTTTAGGGAAGGTGTATTTCAAGATCTTTTTTAGTTCATCATAGATAAGTCCCCAAAACCTTTTCACTTCTCCACATGCCCACCACATGTGAAAGAAGTCGCCCTCTTTTGATTTGCATTTCCAGCAAATTTTGTCCCCGGTCTTGTACATTTTTTTCCAATTTCACAGGGGTTATATACCACCTGTACATCATTTTTTGTAAATTTTCTCGGAGTCCAACACATGCTGTAAATTTCATGTCCTTGTTCCAGAGTTTCTCCCACCTATCAAATTCTAAGTTATATCCAAGGTCCATGGCCCATTTGATCATAACTTCCTTCACTTCTTCATGCGAGGGGCAAAACTTGGTGTTTTGCGAGCTCACGAAGATCGGCAAGGATGACTACAGAGGAGAAGGTGACAGCCCTGCAAGAAGCAGTCACGAGGCTTTCCTTGGAAATAGCAGCATCCAGAAAGAGAGAGGAGGAAGCAGTAGCGCTCTGCCTGGATCTGCAAACCAGGTGGGAACGTTTGGGCAAGGAGGGGCTGCCAGGACCCAAGCCGGAGGGAGTTGGCCTCGGGAAAAGGGGGGGCAGCATCGTATCCCATTTCGACGGGAACCTGCAGCAGTATCCTAACTTCAGAGCAGACATAGTTTTCACGCTAAATTTGCTTCGGAAAGACTTTAGAGATGAGGAGGAGAAAGTGGGGTTCATAATAACTCATCTGCATGGGGAAGCCAAGTCGTGGCTGCGCAATTTATGGCGCGAAAATGACCCCGCCCTCAAAGATTCAACAGCTTTTATCAAGGCTATGGACGCCTGTTTTAAATCAACGGTTGATGTGGATGTGGCCAGAAGGGAAATGCATGGTTTGAAGCAGGGGAAAGCCACTGTGAGACAATATCACTCCCGCTTTTTTGCGTTGGTAAATGCGCTGGGCTGGGAGAAGGACTCAACTGCCGTCCGAGACCTGTTCTGGGAGGGGCTGAATGGGGCTGTGAAAGATGAAATTGCGAGAGGGGAGAGACCCAACAGCACCACGGAAGTCGTCCCAAAAGCGCTGGCGATAGGGGTGCGTCTGGAAGAACGCCCTTGGAACAAGGATGAGGGACGTATGGGACGCACACCAGCCAGATCAACTCCTTTCCTACCCAGAGAGACAGCGCGCGCCCAGTCCACGCCTCCGCTGGGAGGGGGAGAAGAGCCGATGGAGATAGGTGGTGCCAGGGCTCAGACAGCAACCAGAGCCCAAACACCAGGAGCAGTCAAGGCGAAGCCTCCTAGAGGGAGCAGGAAGTGTTACATCTGCGACAGTGCACAGCACATGGCCAAAGAGTGTCCCCAGAGGCTCCAAAAGCACACTGCAGCCTCAGCAACAGTAAAAGGAGCAGTTCAGCAGGGGGAACAGCTACAGGGAAACGACGAAGCCTGGTTGGAGGCAGAGGCACTGGGGCCCAGCCAGGCGAGTCAGTGAAGCAGTCCCCAGAGATTTTACAGCCCACAGACCCCCTCCCGCCCAAACCAGTGGTGCAACTCACCGCATCGCTCCAGCTGCCCAATGGACTCACTATGGAAGTCCCTATTACCATTGACTGTGGTAGTAATGCAGACTTTATAGGAGTGGATTTCATCGAGCAACATCGCATAGTGCTGCTACCAGCCACGATGCCCCTGAACGTCGTCACAGTCGATGGAAGAGAGTTACTGGGAGGACAGGTGGTACAGCAAACGCCGCCAATGGTGATGCGAATTGGAAATCACCGCGAAGTCATCAGCTTCAATGTCACCCACCTGTCAGACACGCCCATAGTATTGGGCATGAGTTGGCTAGACAGGCACAGCCCGGCATTAGCATGGTACCAGCGTCAACTGACCTTCTGCTCCTCCTACTGCGCAGAACACTGCATCCTGACTAGCCAGGAAGACGAGGGGCAAGAGGATGAACCACAGCTACACTTAGGCATGCTGCAAGCGGTACCAGACAAGTACAAGGCGTTTTTGGAGGTCTTCTGCGAGAAGGAAGCGGACAAGCTGCCTCCCCATAGGCCCTACGACTGCAAGATTGACCTCCTGCCGGGGGCGACACTGCCGACTGGGAAACTGTATTCCATGTCTGAAGACGAACTGCAAGAACTCAGAGAGTTCATAGATCACAACTTGAAGCGGGGATTCATCCAAGAATCCAAAGCAGCGGGGGGCAGTCCCGTGTTTTTCGTGAAGAAAAAAGACACGCCCCAACGGAGGTTGATAGTTGATTACAGAATTACCAATTCCAGGACGAAGCCCACGGCATTCCCCATGCCCAAGATCGACGACCTGCTCGCGACGGTGAGGAAGGGACGCATCTTCACCAAGCTTGATCTTCGAGGGGCGTACAACCTCATACGCATGCGGGAGGGCGATGAGTGGAAGACAGCCATGTTTACGCCTTTGGGCACCTATGAATACCGAGTTATGCCATTTGGTTTGCAAAATGGCTCCCATTGTTTCCAAGCCTTCATGCACCACGTGTTAGCGGGACTCCTCTACAAGAAGTGCGTCTGCTTCCTAGACGACATCCTGATTTTCTCGGAATCGCAGGAGGCTCACGACAGAGACGTCAAGGAGGTCCTGCAGAGACTACGGGAGCACAGACTCTACGCCAAACTGGAGAAGTGCCAGTTCGACATGACGGAGGTGGATTTCCTGGGCTACAAGCTGTCCGACAAGGGACTCGCCATGGACAGCACCAAGGTCCGATCGGTGTTGGACTGGAAGAGCCCGCGCAATCGGAAGGAGGTCCAGAAGTTCGTCAGCTTCGCCAACTTTTATCGCAAGTTCATCAAGGGGTTCGCGATGGAGACGGCAGCCATCATGGACACCCTCAGCTCCAAGAAGAAGAAGTTCACCTGGACGGACCAGGCGGAGCAGTCCTTTCAGAGACTCAAGCGTCTCTTCGCGTCCGAAGAACAGCTGCTACACGTCAACCCCAGCAAACCAATGAGGGTTGAGACGGACGCCTCGGACAGAGCGGTGGGGGCGGTCCTGTTGCAGCAAGATCCGCAGGGGGACTGGAGGCCGTGCGCATTCTACTCCAGGAAACTCAGCAAGTCGGAACAGAACTACACCATCTGGGACAGGGAGTTGCTGGCCATTCATGCAGCCTTCAAAGCGTGGCGGCACTTCCTCATTGGAGCCAAACACACAGTGCAGGTCCGCACGGACCATAAGAACCTGGAGTACTGGCGCACGGCGCGGTTCCTGAACCAGAGACACATCCGCTGGGCGGAGTTCTTTGCGGATTTCGACTTCCGGATAGAATACATCCCGGGAGACAGCAACGTCATGGCGGATGCGCTGTCCAGGAAGCCGCAGTATCTCGAAGAAGCGGCACCGGTGGCGGCCAAGCACATTTTCGCACCGAAGGCGTGGGCGTGCGCTTCAGCTACCGTGAACCTGGACGAGGTACGTCGCGCGCTGCAGACGGATTCGTTCGCACAATCCAAGATGGAGGAGGTGCGAAGAGGCATAGCGAAGGGCGACGAGTTCCAGATACGCGACGGACTGCTCATCCGCAAGGGGGCCCTCTACGTGCTGGGAGACGACCTCCGCGCGAAAGTGCTGCAGCAGTTACACGACGCGCCCAGCGCCGGGCACTTCGGCAAGGACAAGACGGCGGAATTAGTAGCCAGAGACTTTTGGTGGCCCAAGATGAGGGGAGATGTCGCAGATTACTTCACTAGGTGTGACACATGCCAAAGGGCCAAACCAGTACACAGGCTGCCGGCGGGACTGCTGGAACCGCTACAGACGCCGCTCGAACCGTGGGAGAAAGTAGCCCTGGACTTTGTCACAGATCTGCCCAGCTCGCGAGGCAAAACAGCGGTACTCGTGGTCGTAGACCTGTTCACCAAGATGGCTCACTTCATTCCTTGCGCGAAGGTGGCCACAGCGGAACAGACTGCCAAGCTGTTCATAGACCACGTGTTCAAGGTTCACGGCTTACCGCAGTCCATCCTGTCCGACCGGGGTCGCCAATTCATCTCGAGCTTCTGGCAGAAGCTGCTGGGCATCCTGAACGTCAAGATCAACTTAGCGTCGGCACGACACCCGCAGACCAACGGACAAGCGGAGAGGGTCGACGCCATTATGCAGCAGTACCTGAGATGCTACGCGAATCAACAGCCCTCGACCTGGGTGGACTACCTACCGCTGGCCGAGTTTGCCTACAACAACACGAAGCACGTGTCCACGGGGGTGACACCGTTCTTCGCCAACAATGGGCGGCATCCCAGAACCTTCTCGGGATTAGAGAAAGTGGGGGAGGGGGAGACACAGGGAGCAGAGGCTTGGGCAGCGGAATTACGGGAAGTCCACGAGCAGCTCCGAAGGCATTTAGAACTAGCAAAACACGCATACAAAGTGCAGGCAGACAGGCACAGGAGAGTCGGGGAAGACATCCAGGTGGGGGACTGGGTCTGGTTAGCAGCCCAGGCAGTGCCGGCCAGGACGTTAGCTAAGAAGAAGCTCAGACACAAGCAGCTAGGGCCTTACCAAGTCGAGGCACAAATCAATCCGGTAGCCTTCCGGTTGACACTCCCGGAGGGCTCCAGAATGCACCCGGTCTTTCATAGATCAGTGCTTACACCCTACAAGGAACCCCACAGGTTTCAGGCGCCAGGGAACACCAGACCCAACCCGCAAATCGCCAACAGGGGGGGTGTCGCTGAGAGCGGCGCCACTCAACGAGGTCACGGAGATTTTGGACTCGAGATGGGGGGAAGAGGGGGTTGAATATCTCCTCGCCAGGGAAGGTACCCCGGCCAGCGCCAACAGGTGGGTACCGTACTATGCCGTGGAGGAGCACTACCTCAAAGACGAGTTCCATGCACTCTTCCCACACAGACCTATGCCGGCAGATTATTTCGACGAATATCTTTTCACACCCACGCTTTCAGCCAGCACGTTCCAGGGGTTCTCATCAGATGAGGAACCAGCACCCGACACACGCTCCCCGGAGGGATCACTCTCGGGGTCTGTCACAGACCGCTCTTATTGGTGGGACGATCAACTGGAGGTGGGGTGGAGCAGGGAACTGCTGAAGGGGCCTTTACAGGCAGCCTCCCCCGAGGCAACGGGGGGGGGGGAGACGGACATGGACGTGTTGGGGGAGGATCCTGGGTTCGAGCACAGCTGCAGAGAGATGGAAGCAGAGGAGATCGACGTCGACGAGCCCATTACGGACTGGCCGGACCCAGCCGGCCAGCTGCACACCAGAGGGGAAGAACTGTATCCCGCGCTCACCCCCACAGCGCTGGAGCACCCGGAACCCGCACCTGAAGAGGGGGAGGGGGAAGGGGGGGCTTCGAGAGGGGGATGGATGTCAGGGGCTCAGGAGCAGAGACACAGGGGAGAGAGGAAACGGAGAGCGAAGGGGAGGAATCTGAGGGCAGCATAGGGGAGTATGACAGTGGCCCGAGAGATTCCATGAGCTTCTCCAGCGATTCAGAAGATTCCCAGAGGGGGGCGCCGATGGCCAGGGCAAGGGGGGTCCCAGGGGGGACACACCAGAAGCAAGGGGCCAGCGGGGACTCCCAAAGGAGCAGCGGGAGATCAGGACCACTTCCCCCACCAGAGCAGAGTGGGGGGGAAGAGTCCCACGAATCAGGGCCAGCGTCTCCTCCAGTAGGGAGAGAGGATGAGTCAGGGCTGGCCACGCCTCTATCGCAGAGTGAGGGAACGGAGGGGAAGTCAGGTCCAGCTACCCCCCCCCCCCGAGGGGGGAAGCAGTGACAGGAGCAGTGAAACGGTCAGGAGAAAGGTTGCCGGCTGGGCGCGCGCGCCAAGTTCAAATGTACAGGCGCGCGGGACAGCAGAAAACCCGGATTGGGAACCAGGTCCTAAAGCCCGCCGGAGGCAGGGGGAAGACTCAGGGGACTCAGCGTCAGAAGAGTCTAGAAAGGGGAAGACCTCAGCGGACAAGCGGACCCAGAGGAGGAAAGAGCAAAGGAAGAGGTGGAGCAAGGCTAGAGTCTTAAACTGGTGTCTGGGGGGAGGAGATTCAGACGGAGCTTCAGCAGTCTAGAGTTCAAGATGTAGAGCTGCGCGCCGCGGCTTTGAAATGGAAACTGAACTTCAATAAAGACTTTTGTATATAACAAGAACTGGCGTTGGTCCTTTGTGAGCTGGGACCTCGGGCAGCTCTGACAGTATTGATAATTCAAATACCCCAAGGGTTGGATGTTCAGATAATTCCCAGCGTGGGGGAACTAGCAGGCAGAGCTGTAAGGAAGCCTCACAAGTGTCTGCTATGGCCAGCAAGTCATGTTTTCGATGTGGCAGCAGGTTTCATTTGATAGCAAAGTGTCCAGAAAAGCAACAGGAATTTCAACAGTCCAAGGTCAGTTTCCGGAGCTACAGGGGAAGACGAAGTGAGAACTACAAGAATCAACGATCCAGAGGGGGAGCAGGTGCTGATAAGGGACTATCTGCAATGGCAGCACAACAGAGTCCTAAAAGGAGCCAACAAACCTTGAAGTGGATAATTGACAGTGGAGCAAGTCACAGTTTAGTTCCAGCGACATCTAGTGGCAGCTTGATGAACTGCAAGACATTGCCAGTTGCAAAAACTGTGACTATAGCAGACAATAGTAAACGAGAAATGAACCTTAAAGGCACAATTTATGTTAATTGTTTGCAAACTAACCTTCCTGTTTTCGTTCTTCCAGGAATGAAGAATGGACTTTTGAGTGTGTCATGCCTGGTAAAAAGTGGTTTTAAGGTTGAGTTTGAAAATGATGTGTGCACCATTTCGAAACAGGGGAAGGAGCTAGTTAAAATTCCCTGTGAGGATGGGCTTTTTGTTTTGGATGAAGAGCAGTTAGCAGCAGGTAGATGTTCAACAGGTGAAGCACAAGCTAAGTGTGTAAATAAGGCTCCTCATATAGGTTGTGCACATCTACTACACAGAAGGTTAGCTCATATATGCTTTAAGTATGTAAGCAAGATGCCAGATTTAGCTGAGGAGTGTAACATTAAACCCTGTCCAAATTTTCTGGATTGTTGTGCTTGTAAACATGCTAAGGTTAAGACATGTAACTATCCTAGATCTGATAGAGTAAGCAAGAAACCCTTTGAACTTGTGCACACAGACGTGTGTGGCCCTATGCCAGTCAAATCGCTTGGAGGTGCGAGATTTATGCAAATTTTGGTGGATGATTTTTCAAGGGCTAGTTGGGTTTTCTTTCTGAAAGAAAAATCACAAGCAGCTTCCATCCTGATGGATTGGATTGAAGAAGTCAAATGTAAATTTGACACCAGGGTGCGTAAAATACAATCAGATCGTGGCGGGGAATATGTGAACCACACGCTGGAGACGTGGTTAAAAAGGAAAGGTATAGTTCATAGACTTACCAATCCCTATTCACCACAGGAGAATGCAGTTGCCGAAAGAAAATTTCGAACATTACAGGAAGCCATTGCTGCTTTGCTGTTTGATTCTGGACTTCCACAGCGGTTTTGGGCTGAGGCTGCACTGTATGCGAATTATACTTTTAACAGAGTGTACAATAGCACAGTAGGCAACACTCCTTACTTCATGCTATTTGGAAAAAAACCAAAAATTGATCATCTAAGAGTTTTTGGATGTCGTCCTTATGTGCTGGTGCCTAGGGCACAACGTAGGAAAGGCGATCCTAGATCTAAAGAAATGCTTTTCTGTGGTTATCAAGCAAACACAAAAGGTTGAAGATTTGTGAATGTAGAAGGCAATCAAACAAAAATCACAATCAGCAGAAGTGCGGAATTTTGTGAACAGGATGGTTGGAAAGTTTTGAGGAGGTTGAGCAATTACCCCAGGAGGAGGCCAGTAGGTGGCGTGAGGCCATGCAAAAAGAGTTGAATTCTATGAAAGAACTGGGTGTGTTTTCCATCACCAAACTGCCAGAAGGTACCAAGGCAGTAAGTTGTAGGTGGGTGTACAGGATAAAGACAACAGCGACGGGGAAACCAGAGTACAAAGCAAGGCTTGTAGCTCGAGGTTTAACGCAAAGAAAGGGGTTACATTATTCCGAAGTCTATGCACCCACTTCAAGGAGTGAAACTCTTCGGGCACTATTAGCAGTTGCTGCTCAGAAAGGGTTCAAAGTGAATCAATTTGATGTCTCTACAGCTTATCTTCATTCAGACTTGGCTGAAGAGCTCTATATGGAGCTACCGCCAGGATTGAAAGTTGGTAAATCAAATCAGGTATGGAAACTACATAAATCTATTTATGGACTCAAGCAATCTGCTCATAATTGGAATGAGTGTTTGAATGACGTTTTGGTAGGCATTGGTTTTAGCAGGAGCAAGGCTGACAATTGCTTATATTTCAGAGGTTCAGGAGATGCTCAAGAATCTTTGCTTGTTTATGTAGATGACCTGATTTATACTTCAAAGACACAATAACAAGTAAAAAAACTAGCCAAAGAGTTAAATAAACACTTCAAAGTTAAGAATCTTGGTGATGTGAAGGTCTGTCTTGGTGTTCAGATAGATAGGACCAAAAATGGCAGTTTTCTACTGAATCAAAAAGGCAAGATATTGCAAATGTTGAAAAAGTTTGGCATGACGGAGTGTGCAGGTGTTAGAACACCAATGGAAATGGGTTTTGTAAAAGACAATGAGTTCAAGGATAGTGCTGAATTCAAGTGTGCTGAAATCTTTCAGTCAGCACTGGGAAGCTTACTTCATCTTTCGCAATGGAGTAGACCAGACATTGCTTACGCTGTTAACTTACTCAGCAGAGAAGCTTCAAAACCTAGTGTAAATGCATGGAAAGGAATTCAAAGAGTGTTAAGATATTTACAATACACCAAAGATTTTTGCCTTGAATTATCTTCTGAAGGACAAGCACAGATTACTTGTTGGGCAGATAGTGATTGGGTAAATTTAAAGGATAGAAAATAAGTGTCTGGCTGTGTAATAAAATTTGGTAACTCTCTGATTGGGTGGAGATCCAAGAAACAGAACCTGATTGCTTTGTCGTCAACAGAAGCTGAGTTCTGTGCCTTATCTGAGTTATGCAGAGATCTAGAATTTTACAAATGCTTGGCACAAGAGATGTATGAAAAGGCCATCACTCCAATCACTGTATGGGGTGATAATCAACCGTGTCTTAAGTTAGCACAAAATGGGCAGTTTAAAGGTCGTACAAAACATTTGGATATCCGCTTTCAAAATGTTTGTCAAACGGTAAAAGCAGGAATTGTTAAATTAAATTACTGTCCCAGTCATGAAAATCAAGCTGATGGTTTTACAAAACCGCTTGGGTTTCAGCGGCATGAAAACTTTTGTGAAGAAATGGGTCTGAAGTAATTTTGTTTTTGTGTTGCCAGCGAGAGGGGGTGTTAGGGTGTGAAACCTAAGACGCTGGCAAGTTAGCAATGTCATGTGACTTTAAGTAGTCAAGCTCGTTAAGTTGTTAAGTTGCTCAGTATATAAAGAGTGTTTGTTTTCTCTGCCTGTGGGGCGTGAAGCAAAAATGTCTGAAAGCTCCGGACGTGTTTCTGTTATCTTTCTGCAATAAAGCTGTCTTTGGAAAGACAGGCTTCCCTGTGTCGTTATTTCTTTGCGGCTGAGACTCTGAAGCTTGTACTGCAACAAGAATCTCTGCACTGGACTTAATTAATGCTCTGCAAAGAGAACTGTTGCTGGTTGCGCAGTGGAAGCGTTTACTGGACCAGTACACAGACTCTCTTAGTTTTGGCATGAGTGAGGCAGGGGAAATTTTTTTACCAAGCTGGACCTCAGGGGACCTACAACCTGATTAGGGTGCGAGAGGGAGACAAATGGAATACGAGCATGTTCACCCCCCTTAGGGCATTTGAATATCTCGTCATGCCGTTTGGATTGTAATCGGGATCTGCCTGCTTTCAAGCCTTTATGCACCACGTGTTGGGCCCCCTGCTGTACAAGAATTGCATGGCCTTTTTGGATGACGTTTTAATCTTCTCAGAGAATGAAGCACAACACGTGGAAGACGTCAGGCAGGTGCTGGAGAGATTGAAGAAGCATCAGATGTGGGTCAAGCTGGAGAAATGCCAATTCCATGCTTGTGAGGTCGAGTTCCTGGGGTACCGACTGTCGGACAAGGGGTTGGCCATGGACCCGGAGAAGGTGAAAGCAGTGCTGGACTGGAAGAGCCCCAAGACAAAGAAGGATGTGCAGCAGTTCCTGGGGTTCAGCAACTTCTACAAGAACTTTATTAAGGACTTTGCGCACCTAACCACACCAATAACTGATTGTCTCAGTGGCAAGAAGAAGTTTGTGTGGACCAGGGAAGCACAGCAGGCCTTTGAAAGTCTGAAAAAGGCCTTTGCATCAGAGGAGCAGCTGCTGCACATGGATCCTGGGAAGCCTTTGAGGGTGGAGACAGATGCTTCCAACCGAGCCATCGGAGCAGTGCTGTTGCAGCAAGGCCCGGGGGAGGACTGGAGGCCTTGTGCCTTTTTCTCCCAGAAGCTGAGCAAATCAGAGCAAAATTACACTATTTATGACAAAGAGTTGCTAGCCATATACATGGCTTTTAGGCAGTGGAGACAGTTTTTGATCGGGGCGCAGCACCATAACCAGGTCCGAACGGACCACAAGAACCTGGAATACTGGTGGACAGCATGCGTGCTCAACCAGAGACAAGTCAGATGTTTGGAGGCCTTCTCACAATATAACTTTAAGATACAGTACGTCCCGGTGGCGGGGGGGGGGGGGGAGAGAAATGAGAGCAGATGCACTTTCCAGGAAGCTGGAGTACATGGAAGGGGAAGGACCGCCTGTGGCCAGACAAATGTTCCAAGAGGACAGATGGTCATGTGGACAGATGGTCATGTGGGGGAGCACTGACAGGGGAGGAGGAATGGGTTGGCCTCACCAGAGACGATGAGTTTGCTCAGACTAAAATTAGGGAACTTAGAGATGGAAAGGGGGGAAATGGGGGTTTCGAGGAGAAAAGAGGGCTCTTGTACTACAAAGGGGCACTATATGTACCGGGAGAGCCACTGAGGGTCAAGATCCTAAGACAGCTCCATGACAACCCCACAGCTGGGTATTTTGGGCAACATAAGACCATGTTACTAGTCACCAGGCAGTTCTGGTGGCCCAAGGTAAGGGAGGATGTACGGGAATATGTCCGAGGGTGTGACAGGTGTCAGAGGGCCAAAGGGCCAAGAGCAGCACCGGCGGGATTACTGGAACCCTTACTGACACCAGGGAGGCCCTGGGAGGTGGTGTCCATAGATTTTATGACAGTTCTGCCCAGGTCAAGAGGTAAGATGGCAGTGATGGTGGTGGTCAATCAGCTGACCAAAATGTGTCATTTCGTGGCATGCTCCCATGTGGTGACAGCCGAGGAGACTGCCAAGCAGTTCGTGGACCACGTTTTTCGACTGCACAGGCTCCCATCGAGGGTGGTCTCCGATCACGGAAGACAGTTCACCTCACGGTTCTGGCGTAAACTCATGAGCTTATTACAGGTAGAGGTGAGCTTCTCGACGGCAAGACACCCGGAAACCAACGGGCAGGCCGAGAGAGCGAACGCCATATTGCAGCAGTACTTACGCTGCTACATCAGTCAGAGGCAGAATGATTGGATGTAGAAATTAGTGCTGGCTGATTTTGCATACAATAATGCTGAACATGTGTCCACAGGGATGAGTCCCTTTATGGCCAACTATGGGTGTCACCCCAGGGATTTTCCAGGATGGGGGGAGTCTTGAATAGGTTTATTGCTTTATTGTTCGGCGTCCAGCACGCTTCCCCCTGCGAGCCTCTGCAGGTCATAAAGCAATTAGCAATTAGCAAAGTTGCACAGCGGTCGTGTGACGAAAGAGCAGTAAATCAGTCCCAAACGTTTCTTCTGTCCTAAAGTCTCTTTATTGAAACAAAATAACGTATTTACAAACTCCAACTTCCATCTGAGTTAAGCTGCATCTTCTCTCTCTGCTTGCAGCGTCGAAACAGACTGCTTTCGATTTCCACTCAGCTCACAGCATTCCAAGCTGCTTTCATCACGTCCTGGCTTACTTCTCTTGTAAGCCCCACCTCTCAGGCTCGAGGCATAGAAGGTTAACCCTTCTCTACACCCAACACCCCCTCTTGTCTTGCGCCTGAGGGGAGAATCGACCCTTGGTCGTCCCATGTAGGAATGAAAATCACGACAGACGAGTAGTGGGTGTCACGAGAGGCGTCTGCCGGGAAATCCCGGGAACTCTCTTTTATTGAATATTACAAACATTGCCACAGGTGTGCTTGTGGCTGATTGGTTGATACAAACACAAAGAAACTTAATGCTGATTGGTTAATGCAAATGCAAGGCGGGAATTACATGTGAGGGGTGGGAATTACATGTGAACATTAATCACTGGTAGATTAAAGGCTGGGAAACGAGGTTGGGACTAGACAGGCATGAAACCTCCTCATTAATAATAACTAAAGATTAACATAGCTATAGATGTGGTCAGCTATGCATGGAGTACAAGTCATCATGAACTTAAGGTGAACTGAACGATGAGAGAATGTCTTGGTGTTTGGAACAGGTTCGTACAGTGTGTGCAGAAACAGAGAAAAGATTATAAGCAAGACTTCCCAGAATGCAAGAGAAAAGAAGCAATGCTTCCCATAGCAAGACTTCCCATAAGGCCACAGTTATGTGTAGAAAGAGAACGATGCAATGCTTCCCTATAATGCAACAGTTATGTGCAGAGGGAAAACATATGTGCAGAAGGAAAACTTCCCTTTATCTCCCCCTTTCTTTTCTTTTTTGCGAGGCGTACTGGGTAAGGCAAAAATATTTCGGGATTAGTGGTGTGCCAGCAAATACCCAAAATAAGTTCGCCAGGGAGGATGGGACAGAAGATACTACGAGATACGTGGTTTGCCAGCGCATGCTCGAAATAAATCTGCCCATTTCTCCCCTTTGGTTTACTGTTGGTGTTGCCATTTCGCAAAATAAGCAGCAAGGATTTTATTGGGTGGCTGAGGGGGAGAGAGAAGCCGAGAGAAAAGACTTATGAGGCCAGGAATGCATTGGAGGAAGCAGCAAAACAAAATTAATATACATATAATAACAATGGCATATTGAAAAAGACTACGAAGCCAAGTAAAGTTTGGTAACCAAGCAGTAAGCAGAAAACCAACATCCTATTTGATGTGATGTGTGAGATTTTGCAAATGAGAGATTTGTTTTTGGATAGCCTTAGAATTGTCAGTGATATTAAAGCAGCACATGTTTTCCACTTATTCGCATCCGTAATGATGGAGCATCAATAGGTAATCGATAGCAGCGCGGTAAGAGTCCATGACGCAATTCACTCTGTTCTTTATTCAAAAGGTGAAGAGCTTGTGAAGTAGAATTCAAGGCTTTTGCTGCGGAGCAAGCTAAAGAGTTAATATTCCTGCTATTTCGTACAGCCAATCCAGGAACTCCTAAAAGAGAGACAGCTAGAGAGAAATATTCAGATCTGCTAGGGAGAAAAACAAAATCGTTATAATCATTAGTCAATTGCACAGTGCGTCAATATCGAGAGCGGGACAAATGATGCTTTTTTGGTAAAATAATAGACATACCGCTTAAGCAGCAAGGTGTGCCATGGCTGATGTTTGCAGGAATATAATTAAATGTAAAGCCTGGACACGACCAAAACCAGCCTTCAGGCAGCTCTGTGTATTTATATACATAGGAAATATTTGCATAATCAGAGCAATTAAAATTATCCTTGCCCATTTTCACACAGTTGGTTTTTGTGCAATTCACCATACGGGCACAAGTAACATTAAAGGAAGCCACGTATGGGGTCATGGAATTGGCTGCGTGGAGGAATGATGCAAAACTTTAACAGCAGCTGCCAGCTCAGAATGCTGGGCAGACTTCTGTGGAAGAGTGTAGAGGCTGTGCCATTTATCATTTTGTTGCCATGCAACGACCCCCCTGGAGGGGGCTCCATTAGTAAACACAGTAAGGGCATCCAACAGGGCAGGGCTACTGCACTATGCTTAAATTCACTTTCAAAAACTACATATTGAACAGCAAATAAAAGCATTTGGTTGGCTGCCAAATTTGGATTGGCTCCGGCAAGCAAGGACATGGCATGGCTCTGGTTGCCAATTTCCGCACAAGATTGATCGGTGTTTGCATTTTCAAAAGCCAATTTCTTCATGAGTTCATTCTGGGCTGTAGTATTATCAACCTGCCTGGTGACAGAAGAGCTAACAGGGAAAGCAGAAGGCAATTCCCCAGCCCACACAGATTCCTCCTCTAAGGACAGAATTCCTTTCTGCCTAGCCAGAGAAATTGAGGTGCGCACAGCTCCTGTAGGAGAGCACGCAGGGGTTGTGGCAGGCAAAGCAGGCAAAGGAGGAAGGGGAGGGGTGGATGGGTTTGTGGGCTGAGGTGTAGGGAGGGGTTGGCAAGGCTGCAATGGAGGCAAAAGCTTGGGATAAGGAGGGGGGGGATTGTCTGCTACAGCCAGAAGGGCAGGGGCCGAAGGAGACGCCTGGTGGACCTGGGGTCCTAATTTAGCAACGGCAGCTGCACATTTCTGCCAGGTGAGCAGACAATGAATTGAAGCCCTCGGTTCTGCAAAGAGGGTCTTCCCGATCTTTTGCCAAGTCTCCACCTCCAGAGAGCCCTTCTCGGGGTAGGAAGAATATTGGCAATTGATCTCCAAAAGTAATTGTTCAATTTCTTTTAAGGAAATTTGAACACCCACAACCCGTTGCCTAACTAAAGAAAAAAGTTCCTTGGCATGCTCTTTCTGCATCCGAGTCAAATCGCCCCCCATACTCACGAAGTAGCGCGCTGAGACTTTTCCAGTCGAGTGAAGTACAGGGGCTAGGCTGCATAAGGGATCTGGCACGTCCGGGGTCACCAGATGTAGGAATGAAAATCACGACAGACGAGTAGTGGGTGTCACGAGAGGCGTCTGCCGGGAAATCCCGGGAACTCTCTTTTATTGAATATTACAAACATTGCCACAGGTGTGCTTGTGGCTGATTGGTTGATACAAACACAAAGAAACTTAATGCTGATTGGTTAATGCAAATGCAAGGCGGGAATTACATGTGAGGGGTGGGAATTACATGTGAACATTAATCACTGGTAGATTAAAGGCTGGGAAACGAGGTTGGGACTAGACAGGCATGAAACCTCCTCATTAATAATAACTAAAGATTAACATAGCTATAGATGTGGTCAGCTATGCATGGAGTACAAGTCATCATGAACTTAAGGTGAACTGAACGATGAGAGAATGTCTTGGTGTTTGGAACAGGTTCGTACAGTGTGTGCAGAAACAGAGAAAAGATTATAAGCAAGACTTCCCAGAATGCAAGAGAAAAGAAGCAATGCTTCCCATAGCAAGACTTCCCATAAGGCCACAGTTATGTGTAGAAAGAGAACGATGCAATGCTTCCCTATAATGCAACAGTTATGTGCAGAGGGAAAACATATGTGCAGAAGGAAAACTTCCCTTTAGTCCCAAACCCAGACCTTCGCAAAACTCTCCATGTCTTTGGAAGGAGAGTGGCTTCGTGAACCCATCAGCTAGGTTCTTGGCAGAGGGACAATACTTCAGTGCAACTAATCCCTCCTGAACACTCTGGCACACATTCTGGAAGCAAATGTCTAGGTGTTTAGTTCTGGCCTTGAACTGACCTGTCTCTGCCAAACGCAGGCATGGTTGATTGTCCTCGAAAACACGAATCGGTAGACAATCCACTCCACAGAGTTCCTGCACCAAGCAAGCATAGAACTCTACTTCTCTGCATACCTCTGAAAGAGCACTGAACTCAGCCTCAGTGGATGAGAGCGCTATAAGACTTTGCTTCTTGGACCTCCATCCAACTACTGAGTTTCCAAACTTCACCACTAGGCCAGACACAGACTTGCGATCCTCAAGATTAGCCCAGTCCGAGTCCACAAAACAAGTCAGTTTGACTTCTCCTTGTGCTGGCAACCTAAGACAAAAGTCTTTGGTTTCCTGCAAATACCTCAGAACTCTCTTGATGCCATTCCAGGCTTGCACACTAGGGTTTGAAGCTTCCCTGCTGAGCAGATTGACAGCAAACGCTATATCAGGTCTGCTCCACTGGGACAAGTACAGCAAACTCCCTAGGGCTGACTGAAACACTTCAGCATTTTCGAACACAGCGTGTTCTACTTGCTGGCTGTCCTTCACAAAACTAGTCTCCATAGGACTTCTCACTCCTGCACAATCACTCATCCTGAACTTCTGAAGCAGTTGCTCAATTTTGCCTCTCTGGCTGAGCAAGAAGCTTCCATCCTGTGCTCGGTCAACACTGACACCTAGATAAGTTTTGACAGCACCAAGCTGCTTAAGCTTGAACCGTTTACCTAGCTTTCTGGCAAACCTCTCTGCCTGTTCACCTGTCTCTGAGAAGTATAACAAATCATCAACCCAAATCTGCAAATACTCTTGTGTTGCACCTGGTCCTCACAAATAAAGGCAACTATCAGCAACACTTCTTCTGAAACCTAGCTCTTCTAAGGCTTCATTCAGGCACATGTTCCAGTTTCTGGCAGATTGCACAAATCCATCTATGGATTACGTCAATCTCCACACAACACCCTGCCTCAAGTTCTCAAACCCCGGAGGAGGAATCATGTACAGCTCCTCCTGGAGATCTGAGTTTAGGTAGGCAACATCCACATCAAAGTGGTTTACCTTCCAGCCTCTCTGTGCTGCACAAGCTAAAAGCATTCTCAAAGTCTCCGCTCGTGACATTGGCGAATACACCTCCGTGAAGTGTATTCCCTTTCTCTGAGTGAATCCTCGAACAACTAATCTTGCTTTGTACTGTGGCTCTCCAGTGTCAGTGGGTTTCAAGTGGTAAACCCACCTGCAACTCACAGCCTGCTTTCCCGGTGGCAACTCTGTGAGTGAGAACACACCTAGGTCTTCCATGGACTTCATCTCTTTGTCCATTGCCCTGTGTCACTTACCTGCTTCTTCGTCAGGTAAACTCTGAATATCTTCAAAGGATTCAGGTTCACATCTGGCTGAACCTACCCAGACGCCTGAAGCGTCATACCGATCAGGAGGCCGCCTCGTCCTCGCTGATCTCCTCAGTGTGAATCCTGGTGACCCTACTGCTTCACTGGGTCCAGCTAAATCATCCTCAACTTCAGTGTCTCCCCCCTCTGACCTGCTGCGCCTCTTGGGCCTTACAGCTGGTCCAGCAGGTGAGGAAGGCTCACTCTTGGGCTCAGACTTGACACTTGCCTGAGGAGGTGTTCTAGGTTCCCTCCTCTGAGGGATCCTGAGCTGTCCCTGCCTTGGACTCTGTCCCTGTGGTGGACCCTGTTGCTCTGGACCATGGTCCCCAGCAACAAGTTCCTCTTCCTCCTCAACGTCTGAGTCATAGAACGGCTGTGGAATCACGTCTGGATTAGCGTGCAGACGTTTCCACCCGGCTTGCTCACAGAACTCAGCGCTATTGCTGATAACCAACTTTGACTGGTTTCCACTTGGGTACGCAAACCACCAGGCCTTTGAGCCAGGCTCATACCCTACAAAGATCATTCTTTTAGATCTTGGCTCACCTTTCTTGCGTAGAGCCTTTGGAATAAGCACCCAGGCCTCACAACCAAACACACAAAGGTAGTGTACCTTAGGCTTCTTTCCATGCAGCAAGAAATAAGGTGTATTTCCTACACTAGAGTTGTACACTCTATTCTGCGTATGAACCACAAATCTCCAGGCCTCAGACCAATATTTCTGGGGTAGCCCTGCGTCCCACAGGATCGCAGACACAGCTTCCTCCACCGTCCTGTTCTTTCTCTCTGCCAGCCCATTCTGTTGTGGAGAGTAAGGAGCGGACAGTCTGTGGCTAATTCCCTTCTCCCTGAAGAAATCCTGTAAAGCAGAACCAGTGAACTCAGCACCTCTGTCACTTTGAAAGCCATGCACTTTAGTGGAAAAGGTTACCTCAACTGCGGTGATCCAATCCCTGATCATTTTAGCCGCCTCCCTTTTCGTTTTCAGAGCAAAGGTCCAAGCAGACCTCGAAAAATCATCAACCAGAAGCAGAGAATACTTTGATCCCCCCAGTGACTCAACTGGCATGGGTCCACACAGATCTGCATGAATTAATTCAAAGGGTTGTGTGGTCTGTCTCTCTGACTTTGGATAGGAGCATGTCACAATTTTCGCCTGTTTACATGCATTGCAGTCTAAAAATTTGTCACAAGTATTAAATTTGCACCCTTGTGTCAGTTCTGGTGCTTTCTTAAGATACCCCCAATTCAGATGGGCGAAGCGCCTGTGCCAAATATGCGAACAACCATGGTGGGGCGCTACATTCACACATTGCCCCTTCGCATCTTTGGTGTCATCCTCTTCTGTTGACAAAGGCACATTTACAACAAACAAATTGCCTTTAGACTGCACTGTGTACACGTGTTTCCCATCCTTGGAAAATTCACATTTGGTACCTGCAAAAGACACATGATAACCATCAGTGAGTAAATCTTGCACACTTAACAGTTAGTTAAACCGGGCACTGCATAAGCTTTGACTTCATGCTTAAGAAAGGGACAGAAGAAAAAGCCTGTCTCGGTTAGTCTTCTTCTGCTTCCATCCGCGATCGTCACAAACCTATCAGTTTTTACTGTCCTGCAATTTCTTAAAAGGCCACTAGATGGCACTAGTGTGTTTGTGGCTCCAGAGTCGATGACAACAGTAAGAAAGTCTTGTTGTTGACATTCCTGGGTCGCCAGGGGAACAATCTCCTCGCTACCCCCCTCCTTGGGGCCTCTGCAGATGTCCTCTCTGGTTGTCACAGCAACAGACTCCCCCCCCCCGGCAGGGAGACTTGCCCACGACCTTCACAGCTTCCGTAGATGCAACTCTCTCAGTTGCCTTGGAGACTGGACTTGTCTCAGCATTCTTACGCAGCTCTGAAGCTCTTATCTTTGTTTGCTCCAGGTGGCCAACCTTGAAGCCTTTAGCTGAATTCAGCTTCGCACGACTTGACTCCAGCTCACATTGTAAACAACTCTTGGCAGCTTTTGGAGAAAGAGGCGTCTCTGAGCTTTCACTGCTCACTGCCCCCCCACTCCTCACGGGGCTTCCAGGACGTTTGCCTGCACCCCCTCTGATGGGTATGGGGCTCCCAACTCTTGGCCTCTCTCCTGCCTCCTCACACAGACACGTTGCAGCATCCATACAGCTCCCAGGCTCAGCAAAAGCACCAGCTGCATTGCCTGCAACAGCAACAGTCCCTTCGCCCCCCTGTGGGGGCTCCCAGCTCCTCCCAGCTGTGCATTGGCTCTCAAGAATGTGGCCGGCGCCATCTTGCCTCTCTTTCCTTGGGGCAGCCACGTCTCGGCCCTTGCTTCCTGTTGGTTTCTATTTCCCTCACTGAGCAGCAAATGCAGTCACAAGGCTTTGTTTTGCATTCCACAGTCAGAGTTACTGTTGGGTTCCCACGGGAATGCGAGACTGGATGTGACGTTCACTGGTTTCCTGTTTTTCACTGTTCTCTCGGTGTTCTTTGTTTCCGAGAGGTGTTGCTTCTCTGCACTCGCAGAGGCAAGATGCATGTTTGTATTCTCTCAGCATAGAAGTGTAAATAAAGTTAAGAATGTGGCACATACTGCTTATCCTTCCGCTGTGTGTGTGACGACGCTCTGCTTGGGCTCCAGATAAGACGAGCCTGTATCAGCTTCAGCTTCAGATGGGCCGAAGCTGGTCAAAACCTCACATTTTTTTTTTGGTTCCAGGCCCAGAAAAACGCAATCAAACTGAAGAATGGTCGCTGGCAAAGGAACAAAGAAACAAAGGATCAGAATGCCAGCAGCGGCAGAGGGACGGATCGGATGTTATCTGCGCGTCAAGATGATTGATGAGAGGTATGTGCTCATGCTCCGGGCAGCCTGCCAGCTCCTAATTAATAGCTTTATGGCTGGACTTTGAACTATTAAAGCCATTTGCCGTGGCACAGGCTCACAGGCTTGGGAGGCTTGAAAAGCGAAAGTGCTTTTGCAGAGTGCTATTGGAAGCTGCAGTAAACACAGACGCAGCTTGTTTAAAGCAGCTTGATTTAATGACGCAGAAGGCTAATGCCAGAGTCATGGCGGCCCTTTGGGATGCTTTTGGGATTCCAAAGCTCAATAAGAATTATGGGGAGTGGGTACTCTACGCAGAGGCTCTTCTGCGAAAAGAAGGTCTGTTTACAGTTATTACAGACAATCCCCCAGCTCCAATATCAGATGAATGGGCAGCTAAGGATTCCAAAGCAAGGGGAACTCTTACATTGATAGTCTCCCCAGAAGAGCTCTGTCTGTTGCGTGATAAGACCTCAGCCAGAGAAATTTGGGACACTTTCAGAGATTCTCATTTGAGGACAGAAGCTGGTGCTTCTTTGTTCTACTATGCTAGCTGCATGGGTAAGGGGGAGTCTTCACAGACGTCATCCCAGAATGCAGTGGAACCACCAGATGGCGCCAAAGCTTTGAAGGCAGTAAAATGCTACTCGTGTGGACGTCTAGGCCATATGAAGAGGGAATGCAGATTTCCCAGGGCCAAGACAGAGCAGCGCAGCGAAAGCTCATCGCGTGGAAAAGGCAAAGGCAAAGGTCCGGTGTCCAGGACAACGCAGCACAAGGCAATGGTCTCACGCTTCACTCCAAAGGTTGCAAAGGTCCAGAAGACGTCTAGATCTTTCTTCGTGGTGGATACGGGTGCAACGCACCATTTATGCAACAATAAGCGACTGTTCGTGTCTTTTACACCTCAGGAAGGTGCGATTCACCAGGCGGATGACCACACGATCTCCAGTCAAGGCTACGGAACAGTTGTTCTTCCCACCCCAGCTTCACAAGCCTCTCGGAGTGATTGCCAAGCGGCCTCTGGCCTTCTTGCACCCAGGACAACTGGCACTAGATGAGCATCCACATTTTCTTTTAAAGACTTCAAAGCCCTTTCTCACACGCTTCGCGTTGACCGTCCATAACCTCTTGAATAGGTTTATTGCTTTATTGTTCGGCATCCAGCACGCTTCCCCCTGCGAGCCTCTGCAGGTCGTAAAGCAATTAGCAATTAGCAAAGTTGCACAGCGGTCATGTGACGAAAGAGCAGTAAATCAGTCCCAAACGTTTCTTCTGTCCTAAAGTCTCTTTATTGAAACAAATTAACGTATTTACAAACTCCAACTTCCATCTGAGTTAAGCTGTATCTTCTCTCTCTGCTTGCAGCGTCGTAACAGACTGCTTTCGATTTCCACTCAGCTCACAGCATTCCAAGCTGCTTTCATCACGTCCTGGCTTACTTCCCTTGTAAGCCCCACCTTTCAGGCTCGAGGCATAGAAGGTTAACCCTTCACTACACCCAACAGGGAGGAGGAATGGAGTGTTCCGGCGGCAGAGCAGTTTGCAGAACAGATGGAGGCTTTGCTCCAGCAGCTACAATTAAACCTGGAAAGAGCTAAAGAAGTATATAAAAAGCAGGCGGACAGGCATCGCAAGCCAGGAGAGGTCATACAGGTGGGGGACACGGTGTGGTTGTCGTCTCAGGGGTTGCCCTTACGGGGGGTTTGCAGAAAACTGCAGCCTAAACTGCTGGGGCTCTTTGAGGTAATCCATCAGGTCAACCCAGTGGCGTTCAAGCTAAAACTGCCGGACAGCATGAGAATACATCCGGTGTTTCATAGGTCCTTACTTTTGCCTTACAGGGAGGGGCACAGCTCTACGGAAAGGGACGAAGGGGTCCCACTCATCCACTCGTAGAGAGGGCACCAGATAGAGTACTTGGTGGCCTGGGAGGGGGAACCCAGCTCAGAAAACACGTGGGTTCTCGCAGGCTCCATCACAGAAGAATATCTGGTCGAGGAGTTCCATGCTCTGTTCCCACACAAGCCAAAACCCCAAGGGAGGTTCTTTAACGAAGTGTTCGGACCCACTGACGATGAGGGGGACTTTGTAGGCTTTCCATGCTCAGGGGAGGAGGAGGGACCCCGGGACGAGGTCAGGGGGTTGTCTGAGAGGGAGGAATCTGACTGGGACTTCCTGTTGGCTAGGAGAAACACGGGAAGATGGGAAGCAGTTTTTGAATCCATGGAGGACGACGACCATTCTTTCTGGGGTTTTCTTCCCTCTCCTACTGACGGCCAGGAGGGAGAGGCTGTTAGAGACCCCACCAACGCGGAGGGGGTCTGGAGGGGGGGTGGATGTCAGGGAACTGCCATCAGCTCAGAGGCAGGAGGTGGAAGGGCTGTTGGGTTACAGGGAGCCGCCAATGATCATGAAAAGCAGCTCGTCCTCCGGGGAGGAGCGAAGCCATGCCTCCAGTGGGGAAGGGATGCAGGGCTCGGAAGATGCAAGGGAGAGCTGCAACACCAAACCTGAGCAAAGGGGGGGGTAGCAGGTCCCTCTTTGCCCCTGCCCTCTCTGCGCAGATGGCTTACGTGCAGAGAGGGGAGGCATAGGTTGGGGGTCAAAAAACTGCTCTGCTGGGGAAAGTTTAAGGTCCGCCCACTCCCCGATTCTGTTAGCGACTGAGCAGACATGGAATTGACTTGATCTGCATTGTGAACATTTTGGACAGATAATAAAGCCTTGAAAAGACCATTGGGGAGTCTTGCCTGATTGCTCTTGAGCAACCATGCGGGCATACATAACATTTTGCGTTTTTAGGGTGAATGTCCATGCACACCGAAAAAACGCGAAATGAACTGAAATAAGCCCAAACAAAGCTTATTCGTCTTCTTTCTATGCATTTTCACCCCCAAAACACATGCTATTCTTTTTTTAGGTTTATTTCACTTTTGTGTTTTTTGTGTGAATATGTATGCACACCCAAAAAACACGCAACACAGTGAAAGAAACCTGAAATAAGCTTATTTGTCTTCTTTCTATGCATAGTAACCCAAAAATCACATGTTTTGCTTTGTTTGGACTTACTTCACTTCGTTTTGCGTTTTTAGGGTGAATATGCATGCACAACCTAAAAGCACGAAACGAAGTGAAATAAGCCCAAACAAAGCTTATTCGTCTTCTTTCTATGCATATTGACACAAAAAAACACGTGTTTTGCTTTGTTTGGGCTTCCTTTACTTTGTTTTGCGTTTTTTGAGTGAATATGCATGCACTCCCAAAAAGCATGAAATGAAGTGAAATAAGCCCTAACAATGCTTTTTTCAGCTTCTTTCTAGGCATATTGACCCAAACAACAATTAATTTGCTTTGTTTGGGCGTACTTCACTTCATTTTGCGTTTTTAGGGTGAATATGCAATCACACCCAAAAAACACGCAACGCAGTGAAATAAACCTGAAATAAGCTTATTTGTCTTCTTTCTATGCATATTAACCCCAAAATCATATGTTTTGCTTTGTTTGGAGAGGAGGAGAGAGTGGTGGGAAAATATTGTTAAAAAGGTGTAGTCATAGGTATATCAGTGTATCCGAAACTGAATTTTCAAATTGTGTTATTAGTGTTATTATGGTTTTTGTAGTATGTGTCTTTTGCGGTTGTTGTTTGCAGTGAAAAAATGATTAAATAATAATAATAAAAAGGTAGGAGCTGGGGTTCTGCCTCAGCTTTGGCTGGTCTGCATGCCTGCAAATGAGCCTGCAGTTTCTCTGCAGAACAATTCAGCCAAACTGGTGAGACGCTGAAGCTCTCCCTTTTGCCTTCCTACATACTGCCTTGCAGATGGTGAAGCAGTCTTAGAGGGGAGACGGATAACTGCTGAAGCTAGGAGTGTGACTGTTCTGCCATCAGAGGGGAAACTGAAAGGGAAGGTAGGCAGTCAATCAGTCAGAGGTCTCACAATTATATCACCCCCTGGAGTTTGAAGGCTGTGATTTGCGATCTATTGCCTGCTCAATTTATTTTATACTGTTATAGCGATGTGGATTTAATATTGATTTGGACGATATATCAGTATACAGCACAGACCTATTTCCAGCAGTTTGACTTCTGAATTCTGCCTGTCATCAGACTGTTAATGGTACAGAAACCCTGTCATTAAAAAGTTGAAACTCTGGGTGGGAGCTTGTTTATCAAATAAGAACAAAACCAGAGTTGCTATAATATACTTAACTATGCTTATTGGTTTGTTAAAGCCTTGATTCAGTTTACTCATGTTTTTTGCCTCTTGGCATACAACGGGGTGTTGTAAGGATTAAAAGAATACAGACCTGCAGCATCTGAACAGTTGAGCACAATGCAAACACTTATTATGGTTACTACCGTATATTTAATTTGTAATTGTTTTTGTCAGGGAACTGCCATCGGCTCAGAGGCGAGAGATAGAAGGGCAGTTGTGTTACAGGGAGCCTCTGAAAATCTTGCAAAGCAGTTCCTCTTCTGGCGAGGAGGAAAGCCCCACCTCCAGTGGAGAAGAGGTGCAAGGGCCAGAGGATGCTAGGGAGAGCCTTAACACTGAGCCTGAGCAAGCCGGAGAGGAGGGAAGCACGCCCTTGCCATTGCCCATCTTGCACAGTAGTCTGAGGCGCAGGGAAGGGCAGAAACGGCTGGGGGTGACGAAACTTTTATGTTGGGGCAGGTACAAAAACAGACCACTCCCGGATTCTGCTAGCGATTGAGCCAGACATGAACTTATGACGCTCTCCACTGTAAAAAGTTTGCACCAAAATAAAGCCTGTAAAAGACAGATCGGAGTCCTGCCTGGTTACTCTCGAGCAACCGCAACAGCACCTGACAGTTTTCATTGCTATTTTAACTGTTAACTGTTGCACTGTTTGAATGCACTTGCTTTACTCTATTTTTATATGTTGGTGCTTATTTTAATGTTTCAGTGAAATCCTTCTATTGTGCATATTTATTACAAGCTTATGTATTATTTTGTAGTTGGGTTTATAGTTGTAAGCGGCTTAGAGGCTGGCTTTGGCAATTAGGCAGCATATAAATTCATTAAGAATACTGTGGATTATTATTACTATGATGCTGAACTGGAAAGAAGTTTGAGAGAGAAAGTGAAA
The DNA here is from genome assembly GCF_964252035.2 of Podarcis erhardii. Taxonomy (NCBI): domain Eukaryota; kingdom Metazoa; phylum Chordata; class Lepidosauria; order Squamata; family Lacertidae; genus Podarcis; species Podarcis erhardii. The sequence continues at coordinate 19,421,631 of NC_138506.1, read as the reverse complement.
CTACTACTGAGGAATGGAGATGGGAGAGTAGATTATCAGAAGAGTGGCTGTGGAGAAGAGGAGGGAGGGGCAGTAGAAATATAGTTTCAGGAGCAGTTTCACCTAAATAATGGGCGCTGGAAAGAGAGGAGGGCCCAAACCTCTCCAAAGCAGCTTTCCAGCACCTCATTACGTAAGCAAGAAAGTAATGCCCACAAACAGAATGAAGTAAACTTGGAACTTGCCAGCCTCCCCCCCCCCCACAAACAAATATAATTTTGCTTAAAAAAACACACACCCATACACACCCCATCTCTTCTTTCAGCTCTTCTCTTCTGAAATAAGGGGGTGGTGCCAAAGTGGAGTGGGGGAAGATGATGGCGTGGAGGAATAAGCGGACCCCGTCTCTGAAAACCTGCCTCATAAAATGAAGAGTGAAGGGCTGCTGGCTTAAACACAAGCCACTCTGCAGGGGGTGGACTGAAAAATCAGCTTCTTCAGCCTTCGGGATCGTGGATGGAGGGTTGGGACTGCCTTGTTTTTCAGGGTGGGTTTTTGCTTCCACAGAGGGATTGGACTTGCTTTGTAGCTTATGCAAACAGAACCACAATAGGGGGGAATTAAGGATGATATGTTTTTTGATAAAATGTTTTGTTGAAATTCCTAATAAAAATACTTTTAAAAAAAAACCAAACAAAAAAAACCCAACGAAGTTATAACTCCAATAAGGAATTCAGCAGGCCAGCCGCACAATCAACCTGTCATCAACAATACATTCAAGGTCTTATCATGGAATGTGGTGGGGTGGTCCCCCAAGTTAGTAGATATGAATTTTAAAGAATTCTGCATAAATTTTGATATTCTCTGCCAACAAGAAACTTGGGTGTCCTCACTAGATTTCACCTCCCTTCCAGGTTAGGCTGTATACACTCTCCTCTCTATAAAATCTGATGTTAAGGGTTGACCCCATGGTGGTTTAGCAACCATGGTCTCAGTCAATTCTAACCCAACTATCCAACAATTAGATGTTGGGTCTAGTAGTAATATTTTAACTCTCCAAATTGATTGGCCCAATGGTGTGAATCTTATTTTGATTAATGTTTATTGTCCCCTGCGAAATTCAAAGTATGAGGGTGCATTTAGTTGCTCTGATCTAGACAAAGTGCTTACATTCCTATTATTTATTGACCAGTTAATTTTATTGGCAGGAGATATGAATGCCAGAGTGGGCCCAAACAATTTTAAAATGGCTGAAAAAATGGGTTTAACTCCAGAAGAATTGAATCATTTCCCTATCAGAAACTCTAAGGACCTGGGAATCAATGAGGCTGGCCAATCACGTCCCCCCCTCATCTTTAAATTCCATCTGTTTCTATGTAATGGGTTAGATAAAGCCCCAGAATCTGACCATTATACATACATAGGACCAAAGGGGGGAAGTGTGATAGATTATTTGATCCTCTCACAACCAGCCATCTCACTGTCGATTTTAAAGTCCTGACCAAACCTGAAAGTGATCATATGCCAATCCAACTATCTCTCCTATCCCAGTTCAGCCCAATACCACCCTCAGAAAAAGGGTAGAAAAATAATTATAATTATTTTTAAAAAGAAGCTTATTTTTTTTTAAAAAAGAAGCTTCCATAAATTCCTTTCTTATATCATCTGACTCAACCTGACTCATCCAAATCCCATGAAAATCTTTGATAAATTAGTCCTGGAAAATGAGACCTTTCGTGGTCAACTCTAAACCCAACTATTCAGTTAAACAACTTAACTATGGCTGGTTTGATGCACAATGCATCACTCAGATTAACATTATAGCAAGAGCTATAAAGAAATTGAGATTAGAAGATTCACTAGAAAATTATATGCAATATATACACCTCCTAAGAGAATATAAAAAATTACTCAGGAAAAAATGGAAAAGCAAATCTCTCATACTTGGATGGAGTTAGACCACGCTTCCATGGAAAGGGATTCAACTAGATTCTGGGCCCTGGTGGCAAAAGGGACAACAACAGCATCTCTGCACAATGCCATGCCCACTTTTCTTCTCCCTTCATTCAGTCTAACCTAGGAACCTCCTTGAATTCCCATTATAACAAAGATATTGCTGCCCTGAATGGAACCCAGTAACTGATGATGAAATAAATGTCTTGATTAACTCCCTCCCTACCAAAAAAGCTCCTGAAGAAGATCTGCTCCCTGGATAATTATTTAAATCAAACCCAGGTTGGTGGTCCCCAGTCCTTGCTTCATTGTTTACCCATATCAGTCATCATGGGAAAATTCCCCAAAGATTGGGGTAAGTATAGTTGTCCCCATTCACAAAAATGGTTCCAAGGCTGACCCAAAGAATTTTAAACCAATCAGCCTACTGAGTATCATGTCAAAATTATACTAAAAGTATCTGTTGGGTAAGTTGGAGTCATGGGCCACTGCAAATGTGGTTATTGCTGAAGAACAATCAGGGTTTATGAAGGGTAAATCCACAATAGACCAATGTTTTGTCCTTCACCATGTGATCCAAAAATACTCACAAAATGGTAAGAAAGAGTTGTATGCCGCTTTTGTGGATCTTACTTCTGCCTTTGACCTGATAGACAGGGGACGTCTTTGGCAAAAGTTAGCCTCCACTAATATTGACAGAAGACTACTCTCTTTAATTCAACTGCTGCATACTCATACTTCGCTTAGGGTTAGACTTGGGACAAATGGGTTGCTATCTGATAATATCCCTACTGACAGGGGAGTCTGACAGGGATGCCTCCTAGCACCCTTTATTTTCATTTTTTTTATAAATGACATTGTTCAAGAACTAAGTCAGAGGTCTAGAATATTTTCCTGTTTCTATTCAGAATGTCAAACTCTCAGTTCTTTTGTATGCCAACAATATTGTTTTGATTTCTACTACCTTGATTGGGATGCGGAGACTTCTGAGGAAGTTGAATGTATTTTGCACAAAAGAGCAGTTAACAGTCAACCATTCTAAAACTAAAGTGGTGATTTTTGGGAAGAGGAGAAAATCTCACAGATGGAGTTTGGACAATAAACTCATTGAACAACAATGCTATTATAAGTACCTGGGCTTGGGTTTTAAGTCAAAACTGTCCTGGAAGCCAGCTAAACTGAAATCCTCTCACTCTATTCTGTCTTTATTATGGTTTTCCAGAGTTTTTTGGGGGGGAGTTTAGTTGCCCCCACGGCTGAGGCATTTCAAAAGAAGATTGTGCCACAATTATTGCATGGTGCAGAGATTTGGGGATATAGTAATGCCCTCCCATTAGAAGTGATGCAGAACACTTTCCTGAAATCATTGTTGATTGTCCCCAAAGGTACACCCGCCCCCTTTTTAAGAGCTGAAACAGGGCTAATTTCCTTACAAACTAGTGTGCATGTAGCACTAGCTCTATACTGGCTGACGTTGGCTAGCATGAGTAATACTAGGCTCCCTAAAAAAATGCTTCCTAGAGCAATTGAAATTTATGCCCTGAAGCTCTTGGGCAAACTCAGTCAGTAAGATTCTCCATAATGGGATTAATGTGGATTCCCTACCAAATTTTGCCTCTAACAGTCAAACAACTCATAAGAGAAAAAAATTATTTGGACTCCAATGGAGGGACATTCATTCATTTTCCCAGATGGCATACTCATCCTGGTATCCAATATATAAAACATATTTTGGGCTGGAGCAATACTTTATTAATCTCACACTGGCACCACTTAAAAAAAGCATTCACAGCTTTGTGTTTTCAGTGTATGCCCTCTGCATATCTAATGGGAAGATTCAATAGCACCCCTGTGTACCAAACACTCTGCATCCGTGAGTCGGGAGACGTGGAGGACATTCAACACTATTTGTTACAATGCCCCTTTATATACATCCCCTAGACAAAAATTCCTCAATTACATCCTTTGCTTTTTTTCCAACCAACCTCCCTTTGAGAAAATCTCTACAGTATTTTGCTGGCTGGCAGTAACGTATTTATTGCTGCACTGGTTGCAAAATTTGCCTTGGCTGCAAATAAGTTGAGAGCTAGGCACCAAGACAAGTCTCATAAGGGGGAATGTGAGATGTGGAGTGCTTAACTTATGCAGGTGTGATTTCTGCATTTTTGCTGTTGCTGTTGTTCAGTTTTAAATCAATTATTTCCATTCTACCCATTGTGACCAATTGTGACGGCTTATAGCTTTTAGCAATATAGATTCATTTGTTCGTTCAGTCACATAGTTTGTTGAAGGAACACTTGGACTTGGCCAAGGAGTCATACAAGAAGGAGGCAGATAAGCAAAGGTTCACCATAGCCACCCCAGCAGATCTAAACCCAGAGGGTGGAGGGAGGATGAAGAAGAGGAGGAGGAGAGTTATGTAGGGGTGTGTGTCTGGGACGTGGCTGAATCAAATGCCTGGGAAGAGTCTGACTCTGGTTGCACTGGTCGATGATCTCCGGCAGACTAGGGACAAAGGTGAAAGCTGTTTCCTAGTTCTGCTGGATCTCTCAGCAGCCTTTGATATGATCAACCATGACATCCTTCTGGACTGGCTATAGGAGCTGGGGGCACCGTTATACAGTAGTTCTGCTCCTTCCTTCTGGGCTGTGTTCAAAAGTTGGTGTTGGGGGATGAGTGTTCAGCCCCCTGGGCTCTCACTTGTGGGGTGCCTCAGGGCTCTGCCCTCTCCCCCATGCTTTTTAACATCTATATGAAGCTGCTGTGAGAGATCATCGGGGGGTTGGGCTGCGTGTTCATCAGTATGAGGATGATACCCAGCTCTACATCTCCTTTAAATCAGAACCAGTGAAGGCAGTGAAGGTCCTGTGTGAGTGCCTGGAGGCGGTCGAAGGATGGATAGCAGCTAACAGATTGAGGTTGAATCCTGACAAGACAGAAGAACTGCTTTTGGGGGACAGGGGCAGGTGGGGGGGGCTCCCTAGTCCTGAAAGGGGCAACTGTGCCCCTGAAGGAGCAGGTGCACAGCCTGGGAGTCATTCTGGACTCACAGCTGTCCATGGAGGCACAGGTCAATTCTGTGTCCAGGGCAGCTGTCTACCAGCTCCATCTGGTACGCAGGCTGAGACCCTACCTGCCCGCAGACTGTCTCACCAGAGTGGTGCATGCTCTGGTTATCTCCCGCTTGGACTACTGCAACATGCCGTACGTGGGGCTACCTTTGAAGGTGACCCGGAAACTACAACTAATCCAGAATGCGGCAGGTAGACTGGTGACTGGGACTGGCCACCAAGACCATATACTGTAACACCTGTCATGATCTGGCAGGCTCCTGGCTTAGATAATCAGCAAGCAATCATTGTTAGTTACAAGTAGATTTATTGTACACAGTAATTAACCTCAGAGCTACTCGCACTAGCAACCGTCCATCAAGATGACGTTGAGGCATCTGAATTCAAGTGTGTTTCCAACAGGATGCACACCAGCGCCCCACCGTCTTCTTTGATTGATGCCTTTCATTGACCTTTATTCCGGGTTGGCGCCATCGCCGAATGGCGGGCTTCCTCCGTGCTCCGGAGGGAGCCGACTCGGCAGGGGCTGGGTTCTACCGCGCCGGTGACGCGGGGACCCGCAAAAACCATGGGCACGGAGCCCCATGGACATGGTGACTCGGCTGGCACCTTTAAGCCCCCCCCCCGGCCCGCGAAAGAGCCTTTTTAAAGGCTGGAGAGCGGGCGCCTGGGGGGGGGTGCTTTGAGTCCGCCGCTTCCCCTGCCGAGCGAAGCCGCATGCCATTCGGTGGAGAGCGCTGGCTTCTTCCATTGAAAATTTGGATCCAAAAGAACAACCCGTGAGTAATTGGAATATGGATTAAAAAGAGGGATAAATTTTTAAAATCCGGAGTGAGCGGGGGGGGTATAAAAAGGAAGTCATCCCCCCCCAATTGTAGAAGAGCCAAAACAAAGGACTTAACAATAATAATAATAATAATAATAAATTTTATTTATATCCCGCCCTCCCCAGCCGAAGCCGGGCTCAGGGCGGCTAACAACAATCAACAATCAAACAATCAGATATTCACACATTCTAAAAATATTACATTATAAAAATCAATTAAAATCAAATTAATGGCAACTAATTAAGCAAGATTCTAAGCAGGTTGCCAGAGGAGGGAGTCAGGCTGCGCCCTGACCAAAGGCCTGGTGGAACAACTCTGTCTTGCAGGCCCTGCGGAAGGATGTCAGGTCCCGCAGGGCCCTAGTCTCTTGTGACAGAGCGTTCCACCAGATTGGAGCCGCAGCCGAGAAGGCCCTGGCTCTAGTTGAGGCCAGCCTAACCTCTCTGAGGCCTGGGACCTTGAGGATGTTATTATTTGCAGACCGTAGGTTTCTCTGTGGGGCATACCAGGAGAGGCGGTCCCGTAGGTACGAGGGTCCTAGGCCGTATAGGGCTTTGAAGGTTAAAACCAGCACCTTAAACCTGATCCTGTACTCCACCGGGAGCCAGTGCAGCTGGTATAGTACCGGTTGAATGTGATCTCGCAGCGAAGACCCCATAAGGAGTCTCGCCGCGGCATTCTGCACCCGCTGGAGTTTCTGGGTCAGTCTTAAGGGCAGCCCCACGTACAGCGAGTTACAATAATCCAGTCTGGAGGTGACCGTCGCATGGATCACAGTGGCTAGGTCAGGGCGAGAGAGATAAGGGGCCAACTGCTTAGCTTGGCAGAGATGAAAAAATGCCGCCTTTGTTATAGCTGTAATCTGCGCCTCCATAAAGAGGAAGGTATCGAAGATTACACCCAAACTCTTAACGGACGGTGCTGGCACTAATTGCACCCCCGCAAGAGATGGGAGTTGCCCCCTCAATCCCATATCATCCCGCCCCAGCCAGAGGACCTCTGTCTTCGAAGGATTTAACTTCAACCGGCTCCCACGTAGCCATCCAGCCACAGCTTCCAGACATCTCGCCAGTGTATCGGGGGCCGAGTCAGGATGGCCATCCATCAACAGATAGAGTTGGGTGTCATCGGCATACTGATGGCAACCCAGCCCAAAACTCCGGACAAGCTGGGCGAGGGGGCGCATAAAGATGTTAAAAAGCATCGGGGAGAGAATCGCACCCTGAGGCACTCCACACACCAAGGAGTGGCGCGATGACAATTCCCCCCCGAGCGCCACCCTCTGTCCCCGACCAGAGAGAAACGAGCGCAGCCATTGAAGGACTGTGCCCTGGATCCCCACGTCGGCAAGGCGGTGGTCCAGGAGTTCGTGATCGACCATGTCGAAGGCTGCTGACAGATCTAGAAGAATCAGCAGCCCCGACCCGCCTCGATCCAGCTGCCTACGGAGATCATCTGTTAGGGCGACCAGAGCCGTCTCGGTCCCATGACCAGCACGGAAGCCGGACTGGAATGGATCCAGAGCAGATGTTTCATCCAGAAACCTACCAAGCTGTTCAGCAACCGCTCTCTCAATCACCTTACCCAGGAATGGAAGATTCGAGACCGGGCGGTAATTGGATAGATCTAAGGGATCTAATGATGTTTTCTTTAAGAGCGGACGCACCACTGCCTCCTTCAGTTCCCCTGGGAATATCCCGGTGCCAAGGGACAAATTGATGATATCCCCCAGGGGGGCCCGCACCTCGTCTGGACACGCTCTAATCAGCCATGACGGGCACGGGTCAAGAGGACAGGTGGTGGGCTTTCCAGCTTGGAGGAGTCTGTCCACATCGGCTGGAGATATCCGGTCAAAATGGTCCAATACTGGACCCGAGGACAGTCGAGGGGCCTCCAGTTCCTTTATTGTATCCAAATTGGCAGGGAGGTCATGGCGGAGCAACAGGACCTTCTCCGCAAAAAAGCTCGCAAATGCCTCACAGCTGTGTGTCAGATTGTTATTTAAATTTGGCTGTCCTTCAAGGGACGTTAAAGACCGAATTATACTAAATAATTGCGCCGGGCGAGAGCTAGCGGATGCAATGGAGGCCGAGAAGTAAGACTTCTTAGCGGCCTTCACAGCCATCTCATAGGTTTTCATAAAAACCTTATAAGATGTTCTTGAGGCTCCGTCACGGGCACCCCGCCATACTCGCTCTAGCCGTCTGAGGTCCCGCTTCATTTTCCGAAGCTCCTCGGTAAACCAGGGAGCCCGGTTTCTGCGGGGTCGCAGAGGGCGCTTAGGTGCGATCTCATCGATGGCTGCCAGGAGCTGGGTATTCCAGCCCTCAACAAGCTCAGTCAATGAGTCGCCAGGGAGAGCAAGGTCCCGCAAGGCTTGACGGAATCTATCAGGGTCCATCAGCCTCTGCGGGCGAGCCCAAATCGGCTCGCCACCTAAGCAGGGTGGGGGTGGAAAGTCAATCCTGGCTTTCAGAGCGTAGTGATCAGACCATGGCACCTTCATCGAAGGAGACATGATCACATCTATACCGGCACCAAAGATCAAATCCAGCGTGTGGCCTGCTTGATGTGTGGGGCCCGAAACAAACTGGGAGAGCCCTAGTGTCGCCATGGAAGACACCAGGTCCAGAGCCTGTGAGGAGGGAGCGGCATCAGCATGGAAGTTGAAGTCTCCCAATACCAATAGGTTAGGGAACTCCAAGGCCCAGCCGGCCACCGCCTCCAGCAGGCCTGACAGGGTGGCTGCTGGTGCGCTAGGTGGCCGGTACACCAGCCAGACAGCCAAGCTCTCCTCGGAGCCCCACACTAGGCCGACACATTCAATGCCGGGGATCGATGGCGATGGTAGAGCCCTGAAAGAACAATCTTCCCGGATTAATAATGCCACCCCTCCCCCCCGGCCCACAGTCCGTGACTGGTGGAGGACAGAGAAACCCGGGGGCGCCATCTCTCGTAAGGTAACAGTTACCCCTTCGCGCACCCAGGTCTCCGTCACACAAGCCAGGTTGACCCCCTGCGAGGTAAAGAAATCTCGCAGGGTGGCGGTTTTGTTGCCTATAGACCTGGCATTGTACAACACCAGTGAAGGAGGTGAGTAATCCTTGCTCACCCTACCCTCGTCTCTCGGGATGGGGCGCAGATTGGAAGGGGTACGAGCATATCCGTATCTCGATCCCCTTCGCTTATAACATCTGCCCCCACCGCCATACCTCCCTCGCCCCTCCACGGTAGCAACTAAGATCGAGAGTGACCTTATCTTGATAAATTAGTGACTTCGCGAGGGAAAAATATAAGATTGAGCTGGAGGAGAAAAGTGGAATTTGAACTAAAAAGCAACCCCCCCCCGGAACCCCGGGAGCGATCGGTGAAAATGCCTGGGGAAGAGAAACGGAGGTTTTGACAGCTGTCAAAGAGCTGTCAAAACGGAAGAACAAAACAGAGACTTTGTTATGAGGACTTTGCCGGTTACATTGGTTATAAATTGGATATAAAATGTTTCAAATAAGGATCAACAAGCTACTTGGATTGGTGGATGTGATCTGGAAGGGAACTTAGTTACTGAAATCCATCTAGAGGAGCTGAGGGATATTGCAAGTGTTTTTGACTGGAAATTTGAACAGTTGAACAGAACTTTTTATCTCCTGGGAAACTGCAGAAATGGAACATTATTTTGTCTACAGAGGTCTACACACTACAGAAAACAATGGATGTAAATGAAAGGGACATGACGCAATGTTTTGCTCCTGAATAACAAGCCTCTGCAGAGAAACTAGAAACTTTTGGAAATAGAGCATTTCGGCAGAAGAGCAGGGAAAAAGCAAAAAATAAAAAGGAGGAGTGTGATTAATAAGAATAATGAAATAACAAGATCTGGACAGAACTGGAAGTGGGAACATTTGGGACATTCAGATTTGACAAGCTTACAGAAATAAAATTGGAGTTTTTGCTCCTGGATATAAAAATCTGGATAGAAGAAATGGGCCCCTTTTTGAGATAAACTCCTTCTATGATTGGACACTCGAACTTAAAAATGACTGGTAAAGGACTAGTGAGGTCTGGGCTTAGTGAGATGTGGGAACCCCAGGAAGATATCAGATGTCGAGGGATATTGGGAACGCAACCGGGAAAGGGGGGAGGGAAATCTGGAATCCAAAGGGTGCAAAACTATTTTTTATCTTGTTTACTTTTATCTGCTTTATTCTTGAAGGGGGGGAACTCGTGGAAGGGAATTAGGTCGATCTTAGGGGATGGGAATTTTCGAAAAATTGGGTTATTGACGATAAGTGTAATTTGGGGATAAGAATTTGTTGAATTGATTTGTTAAACTGGAAGACAAGAGGGGGTGGGGAGGGGAAGTCCTGGTTATTGGAAAAAGATTATAAATTGGATTTAATTTGTTTTAAATTGGAAAAATTTAATAAAAATTATTTAAAAAAAAAAAATGAAGGCGACCCGGAAACTACAACTAATCCAGAATGCGGCAGGTAGACTGGTGACTGGGACTGGCCACCAAGACCATATACTGTAACACCTGTCATGATCTGGCAGGCTCCTGGCTTAGATAATCAGCAAGCAATCATTGTTAGTTACAAGTAGATTTATTGTACACAGTAATTAACCTCAGAGCTACTCGCACTAGCAACCGTCCATCAAGATGACGTTGAGGCATCTGAATTCAAAGTGTGTTTCCAACAGGATGCACACCAGCGCCCCACCGTCTTCTTTGATTGATGCCTTTCATTGACCTTTATTAGTCTGCGGGAAGACTCGGGGTCATCTCCCACCTCTTCCTCTGACAAAGAATCCCCCCTCCCCTGTGTTGTGACTAAAGGTGGCTGGGAAAGAGGCCAGTCTCTTTTTCCCGCTTCTGACTGACTGCCCCCCCCCCCTCAGAATCCACATCGTGGCTGTGGGAAGTCATGCCTATGACAACACCAGTCCTGAAAGACCTACATTGGCTCCCAGTATGTTTCTGAGCACAATTCAAAGTGCTGAACTTGAAAGCCCTAAACGGCCTCGTCCCAGTAATCATGCTACCTAACTGATTTCTTGCATTCATCTAATGTGCCAGAATACTGGTTGTTATAGATATTATCTATAAACATTCTTTTCTACTTGGAAGGGTTAGTGATAGTTCATGCTCTCATGCCAAGCTACAAAATGGATACAAAATAACAAGAAAATTGAGTTCTAAGAAAATGCAATTTTAGGGGGAAAATATTTTCTTTTTCATTTCACCCCATTGAAGCTGTCAAGCTTCACACATCTTCAAATCCAATGTTTCTTATCCTAAACCACTCTTCTTTTAAGCTTTTAACCTTTGATTCCTTGTCTCCAATCCACCTATTAACATCCTCATCATAGATTTTTAAACCTATAACCATTTGTGTTACCTTCTTTTCAGTTATCTGTTCCACTTTTCTTCCCACGATGTGTATACAGCATAAAATAATTGGACAATAATATATATTTCACAACTTATAAGAAATAGGAGTACAGGTTTTAATATTTTACCCACGAATCCTTTTAGCCATTCCGACAGGTCCAGCCAGGAAACTAATCCATACTAGTATTTTTAGGTTGGTATGATATGTCTGTTACCTTATCAGCATGTGCTAAAGTGTCATTTACTCTACCAAAGCAAAATATTAATTTACATAGGTGCAACAATGTTTTTCTATTACTGCACATGCAGAAATGCCATTTGGTTTTATAATACCATAGACCTTAAGGTACTTGGTTCTCAATTAAGTTCAATAATGGTTTGAGACTGGGAAAGCACATAGCAGAGTTCAGATCGGCTCCCATTATTTTGACTACTGCTTGGTGTCTGATAATGTGTTTACCTATGCAAGCACCAGTTACTCCTGTGAAAAATGAAATAATCTCAACAACTGAGCATCCAAATCTTGTCAACGGGCCAGGGGTCTTCTCTATAAATTTATTAGATTCAAGCCCCATTTATTATGGTGCCTTCCTGCAGGCAGGGTATTCGCTATTCCCACAAGAGAAATTATCCTTCCCACATAACAAGTTCCATCCCAATACGGGGGGGTAAGATTCTGTAGGCCCATTGCCCCCACATCCAATAGTGGCCTGGCAGCTCTTCCCACTTTTCCCCCAATATTTTTTATTGAGTTTGTTTATTAGTACAGTTATTCAATTCATTCTTCAAACCATAATAAGATACATAAAGAAAAACTGGAATAATTCAACATCTTTGAAAATGACTTCCCTCCACCACGTTGCAGGTCCTTACTTCTTTTTCTTTTAAACTGTGCCCTTTTTCACCTTTTAATTCATTGATCTCACATGATGTACATTATCTGTCTCTTATCTAATTTGCAAAAAATAATCAAAGCATATTAGAGATTTTGTTTGGGAACAATGTTTTTCTAAGTATACTCCATAACACTCCCACTCAGTTTTAATTTTTTTATTTGTTTGATTCCTGGTTGCCTCTGTCATCTTTGCTAGTTCTAAGTATTCACATAATTTAATTTGCCACTATTCCTTTGTTGGAATTTTATTTCCCTTCCCATTTTTGGCAATCAACATTCTTGCTGCTGTTGTTGCGTACAGGAAAACCTTCCTCTTTTCATTTGGAATATCCTCTGTCAGAATGCCTAAAAGGAAGGCTTCTGGTTTGTTTGTTTGTTTTTACAAATGTTTGTTTAAACATTTTTTTTTAGTTCCTCATAAACAATATCCCCAAAGTTCTTCATTTTTCCACAGCCGCACCACATATGGTACATTGTTCCCTCCATTTGCTTGCACCTCCAGCATATGTTTGAATTTGTTTTGTACATTTTAGCCAAGTTTCTGGTGGTCATGTACCATCTATAAAACATTTTCATAAAGTTTTCCTTTAGTGTATAACAAGCCGTAAACTTTAGATCTTTATTCCATAATTTTTCACAAGCAGCCATCTGAATGGAGTAACCAAAGTCTTTTGACCATTTAATCATCACATCCTTCACTTCTTCATCTTTTACTTCCCAATCTAGCAGGAATCTATACATTTTATTTTATTTTTAAAATAATTTTTATTAACCGACCAATCAAATCAAATCAAATCACATCACGTAGATTCCGAATTACAAAGCCGAATTTTAAATTTTGTTGAGGGGACCCATATTTCAAGTTCCAAGGGGGGATTCCGATCATCTTCTTGCTGCTGCGTTAATATCCACAAATCTGTCCAAATAATGTTCATAATTCTATCCAGTCTTATCTTGCTGTTTCCACATCTCATCTTGTTCGTATATTTTTCTTTTTTTCCTTTATGATCTCTTCTGATAATCTCCTTAAACAGGTAAGCACCAATTATAATCCTGTGTGAATTTTCCGTTCGTCCAATCCTCATATCAAGATGGTTTCCATATATCATCGCTTTCATAAATAACATCACTCTTTCCATCATTAATCTCACAAATCTGTCGCTCTTAAGCCCCCCTGAGGAGGCTCACCCACAATATAAAAACAACTCTGTTCCTCCTCCCAGGCTTAAGTCTTCCGACAGAACTTGCCAAAATGGCGACGGTATTTTTTACTGCGTCATTCCAAAGCTCTTATACTTTCCACGATCTTCTTAAAACATGCTTTGGTTAGAAAATTATCTCCACACAGTCTTAAATCTACAGCTTAAGTCATTTAAACGGCATTTCTGACTTATGACTTGTGGGGGGGGGATTCTTGGTTAATCACATAGAGAAAAGAAAGGAAATTTCCCCCCCATCCAGTCCTTGCCGAACATACTGAGCCTTGGTGTGTCTTCTCATGATTTATTCTTGTTCCTCCGACCCGTCTTGTTTATCAGAGATGTCTTCAGTTAGCAGTCTTTACTCCCCCTTCTTCCTTGAAATATGTGCATTCGCTTCCTCCTAATTGTTTCTTTTGAAGTTACTGCAGCTAGGGGCGCGGACCAGAGACAGCGTCCAGGAGCGCCAAGATCCACAGGAGGGCTTTCTGCCTAGTGCCCCCACCCCCACAAATTCGGGGGTGGTATAGGGCACAGCAGGCAAGGGCAGTCCCCCCACAGGCTTGGGGGGGCAGGGAGGCTGTTTACTCCCATCACAGCCTCTTAATTACCTCGTGTGGGTCGGAGAGATGTTATTGTCAGCCATCTTCCGATGCGCCCCTAGTGGCCCCTCGAAGTCTATACATTTTAGATAGAATTTTCTTTTTATTCTGTAATACATCTTTTTCCAGCCTCAATACCTCTGTCGCAAACCCATTTTTCTGATCTTATTTTAAAATATCATTTAGTTGATGGTGCTGCAACCAATCTGTAAGATGATGTCTGATTTCCTCAAATTTTCTTACTTTGAGTTGGTTTTGTTCCTCCTCTAGAATTTATCTATAAGTTGTCCAATTTTTCTCCATGTTTTTCCTCTTTACTGTGATGGCCTCTAGAGGGGATAACCAACAGGGTGTTTTTGGTTCCAATAGATTTTTGTACCGTCCCACACCTTGTATATAATGATTTCTGTATTATATGATTTAGAAAACCCCTGTGTACTTTTACTTTATCATAGCCTAAATAGGCGTGCCACCCAAATCTATTGTCCCATCCCTCCAAATCCAATAAATCAGTATTCTGCAAGATCATCCACTCTTTTATCCAGCAAAGGCAGGACGCTTCATAGGGATATGAAGGTCTGGCAATGCAAAAACCCCTCTATCCTTAATATTAATTAGTAATTTATGTTTAATCCTGGGTTTTTTCCCTTGCAAATGAATTTTGATAGGTTCCTCTGCCATTCCCTGAAGCATCCTGTCCCCCCCACAGTTGGAATCATCTGAAACAGAAACAACATCTTTGGGAGCACGTTCATTTTGATTGTTAAAATTCTTCCCCAGAGCGAAAGATTCAATCTATTCCAAATTTCTAAACAATTTTTATCTTTTTCCAGTTCTTACTAGAATTATCATTAAATAAATTAATATTTTTTGCTGTAATCCAGATTGCCAAATATTCAACTTTTTTAGTTATTGTCAGACCAGACATTGTTTGTATTGGTGTTTCGCAACTTTCTGACTTGTTGCAGGATCATAGCCAGACCTAGCAGAGTATACGCAGAGTTCACGAAAGCAATTGGCAATTGGCTGCAGGATGGACGAAGCAGAAACCAGTAACTTGTACTTATAGGTGTTTATTATATACAGTGGACTATTTACAGGAACAGAACAGAACACAGATCTTTGACTAGCTCTCTCTTAGACGACTCACAACTCTCTTTTTTTAAAAAAATATTTTTATTAATTTTACAATACCAAATTATAGGAACATAACACACATTTTCTCACAAATACATTCTTTTTGGACTTCCCTCAGCTCTTCTGACAATCCTCCATTTTGATTCTTTTTTGCGCATTTCCTAATTTTATATTGCCTTATAATAATAACCTCCCCCCTCCCTACTCCCTTTTTTACAATATTTCTAATATTAATTCTTCACAGAGCTTCCTGCAAACCAACAATTTTGTTTGTTCATTGCATATACTTTTCAAATAATCTACAAATTTACTCCAGTCCTCGGTGAACTTATGGTCCCGTCGGTTTCGGATCTTTCCTGTTAATTTATCCAGTTCTGCATAGTCCATTAGTTTCATCCTCCATTCTTCCATCATTGGTAATTCTTCTTGTTTCCATTTTTGGGGCAATAATATCCTTGCCGCTGTTACCGCATATAAGAAAAGCTTACATTCCTTTTTGCTTATTTCATTTCCTACCATACCTAACAGAAATGCCTCTGGTTTCTTTACAAATGTATATTTCAACATTTTTTCAATTCATTATATATCATTTACCAGAAGCATTTCACCTTTTTACACTCCCACCACATATGATAAAATGTTCCCTCTTTTTCTTTACATTTCCAACATTTGTTACACACTTTATACATTTTTGCTAACTTTACTGGTGTGATATACCATCTATATATCATTTTCATAACATTTTCTTTTAACTCAGTACATGCCGTAAATTTTAAACCTTCATTCCATAATTTTGTCCATTCACTTAACTGTATACTATATCCAAAATCTTTGGCCCAATGTATCATAACCGATTTAATCTCCTCATCTTTAGTGTACCATTCGAGCAGCAATTTATACATTTTAGACAAAGTTTTAAAATCATTATTCAATATTTCCAGTTGAAATTGCGACTCTTTTTCCCAAAAAACTTTTTCTTTAACATCTCTTTTAAACATTTCATTAACCTGATAATAATGCAGCCAATCATTAACATACTCTTTCACTTCATCATATGATTTCAATTTCCATTTACCCCTTTCTTTAACTATTAAGTTCCTATATGTTATCCACCTCCCACTCATATTGACTTTTTTAACACTCATCGCCTCTAAGGGCGACAGCCAGTGTGGTGTTTTTGTTGGTTTCTGCTCTCTTCACTGTGCAGCGAAATGCTTGTCACAAGACAATGTTTACATTCCACAGTCAATTGCTGTTGGGTTTTCCCACGGGAAAGGAGACTGGATGTGACGTACACTGGTTTCCTGTTTTTCACTGTTCTTTGCAGTTCAGTGTGTTGTTCTCTCCGTGCTTTAGAGGAGAGAGAATGCTTTCTCTGCTCCGGCAGAGGCAAGATGTTTTTCTGTAATCTACCAGCTTTGAAAAGTAAATAAAGCAACTTAGAGTATGTGCACGTATTCCTCATCATTCCGCTGTGCACGGGACACTGCTATATCAACTATATTTGGTTCCGGGCCCAGAAAAATGCAGTCATCTTAAGAATGGGCTCCAGATATCGGAACTGCGGCAGAGGGACGGATCGGACTATATCTCTGCGCGTCAAGATAATTGATGAGGTATGTGCTACTGCTCCGGGCAGCCTGCCAGCTTCTAATTAATGGCTTTATGGCTGGACTTTGAACTTTTAAAGCCGTTTGCTGGGCATAGGCAAGGGCTCAAAGGATAAAGTTCCTATGCTGGGGAAATCGAAAGTAACTTTTTAAAAGTGCTTTTGGACTAAAGCAGCTGCAGAAAATAGTGACGCAGCATGATTTAAGGCAGCAGAGACAGAGCACTTTTGAACTTGCCTTTGGAATGAGGTTTGCTTGTATGAAGCAGCTTGATATAAAGCAGCACAGATGACGCAGAAGGCTAATGCCAGAGTCATGATGGCTAGCTGCAGACGTCTGGCTGAGGCAAGTGGGGAATTTGATCCCAATCAGCCAAATGCTCAACTCACAGTAGCCTGTGATACTGCCGTGATTCAGAATGAAGCAGATCGCCAGGGTGATAGCTGCATGGGCAAGGGGGAGACTTCACAGACGTCATCCCATAGTGCAGTGGAACCACCAGATGGCGCCAAAGCTTTGAAGGCAGTGAAATGCTACTCGTGTGGACGTCTAGGCCATATGAAGAGGGAATGCAGATATCCCAGGGCCAAGACAGAGCAGCGCAGCGAAAGCTCATCGCGTGGAAAAGGCCGAGGCAAAGGCAAAGGTCCAGTGTCAAGGACAATGCAGCCCAAGGCAATGGTCTCACGCTTCACTCCAAAGGTTGCAGAGGTCCAGAAGACGTCTAGATCTTTCTTCGTTGTTGATTCGGCTGCAACGCATCACATGTGCAACGATAAGCGACTGTTCGTGTCTTTTACACCGCAGGAAGGTGCGATTCACCAAGCGGATGACCACACAATCCCCAGTAAAGGCTACGGAACTGTTGTTCTTCACAGTTTGGACTTATCGATACAGAATGTACTTTATGTGCCGGATGCCAAACATAATCTGCTCAGCGTTGGACAGCTGAATGAGCGGAATATTGACGTTTCCTTTAAGAACAAAAGGTGCATCATCACAAAGAAAAATGATTATGTATTGTATGCTGAATATGTTGATCGTTTGTATGTTTTGTATTATGATGATGTTGTGCAGGATGACACTTGTTGCATTGCAGGTTCTAACAAAAGTTTGCATGCAGAATGTATTCATGATTTTCATCGAAAATTTGGTCATTTGCATTTTGAGGCAGTATCTAAAATGCCTGCCTTGGTTGAAGGTATGACTATTAAACCCTGCAGGTACCACATGAAGTGCAAGGCATGCGCAGCAAACAAGGTGAAAATGGCTGCGAAAGGTAAGGTGTCTAGTAGGCAAGCTACAGAACCATACCAAATTGTTCATGCTGATTTGGTTGGACCACTAGCGCCCTCTTTGGGTGGAAACAGGTACTTCATGGTTCTCATTGATGCATTTTCCAGGTATATTTATGTGTACAATCTCAAGCAGAAATCAGAGGCTTTTCCTAGGTTCAAGGAATTCTGTGCTTGGTTGGAAAATGTGCATGGTAAGAAGGTAAAGACTCTTTTCAGTGATCGCGGGGGAGAATTCACTTCTCAGCAGTTTGAAGCTTTTCTGACTGAGAAAGGAATTCAACACGATTTGTCTAGTCCTCGCTCGCCATGGCAGAATGGACTTGCGGAACGAGCAAATCAGACATTGCTTCAAGGGTTAAAAACCTTGCTGCATGATGCAAATCTTCCAGAGAGTTATTGGGCCGAAGCTCTCTCATGTTTCACTTACAGTTATAATCGCAGGTTATCTTCAGCGATTGGTTGTACCCCGTATGAGAAGATGTTTGGCAAGAAGCCATACATCAAACACTTGAAAATTTTTGGTTCTGACATGTGGGTTCACTCTCCACAAAACTCCAAGTTAGACAAGCGTGGATTGCATGGTATCTTTCTAGGTTATCAGAAAGGGTCTTACAGAATAATGATGACTGACTCAAAGGCAATTAAGCTCACAAGAAGTGTTGAGTACAATGCCAAGTGGGGGGAGAATGTGGGAATTTTCCAATGTTATCCTGATGACAGTGATGAGACTGAGGATAGTCAAAAGCAGCCACAGCAACCCACACCCACTGATGAAGGTTCTGATTCTGAGTCTGAAACTGAATCGGGTGATTCAGAGGATTTCAAGAGTGCGAAAGCCTCTATCCGACCCTCTGAAAGCTCTGATCAAGAATTGGAGGAACCATTGTTCACAATAGGTCACTTTTCTCCTAAGAAGGAAGAGGAGAGTGTTGAAGATCTACGGCTAATTCGCAGATCACAAAGAGCCACAAAAGGCAGACCTCCAAAGAGATTTGCTGATGAATTTGCTAAGATAGCAGTAACAGCTGTTAAAAGCTCCAAGAAGGTATTTGAACCTTCAAGTTTCCAAGAAATCCAGGATTTGGATTCAAAGGAAGCTGAGCCATGGTTAAATGCAATGAAGGCTGAGCTTGATTCCTTGGAAAGGAACAAAACATGGGACCTAGTTCCAGTAGTTCCAGGAATGAAACTGCTTGGAAGCAAATGGGTCTTCAAAGCGAAGACTGATCAAAATGGCAAGATAGTCAGACACAAAGCCAGATTGGTAGCCAGAGGTTTTGCACAGGTACCAGGTGAAGACTATCACGAGACCTACTCACCCACAGTGAGGTATGAGAGCATTAGGCTTATGCTCAAGCTAGCTGCAGAGGAGAATCTACACATTAGTCACCATGATGTAAATACAGCTTTTCTGTACGGATCTCTAGATGAATCACTTTATATGCTTCCACCTGATGGCGTACAGGTAAAACAGGGATTTGTTTGTGCTCTGAAGAAATCCCTTTATGGTCTCAAACAAAGTGCACGGTGTTGGCACACAAAACTCACTGAAGTATTGTTTTCTCTAGGTTTTAAGCAAGGGAAAGCTGATCCATGTGTATTTGTCAAAGAGGAGGGGCAAAAGAAACTGTATTGCTTGTTTTATGTTGATGATCTTTTATTCTTTTGGAAGGATGTCACAATGTACAATAACGCCCTAGCTCAACTGAAAGAGCACTTTGACATGAAAGATCTTGGTGAGGTAAACAACTACCTATCTCTGGAAATAGAGAGAGATCAAGATGGTAACATTCTAGTACACCAGTCACGGAAAATTGCTGATGTGTTAAGCAAACTAAACCTGATGGATGCTAACCCTGTAGACACACCGATGATAACAGGTTATCAGGTAGATGACACTGAAGAAGCATTTTCTGACACTACACTGTACAGAAGTGTGCTAGGCAAGCTAAACTTCATTGCCAGATGTTCAAGACCAGACATTGCTGTTAGCTGTAATTTGCTAAGCAGACAAGTCAACAATCCTACTGTTAAGGATTGGAAAGCTCTGAAACGCATAGCGCGGTATTTGAAAGGCACTATGCATTACAGACTGAGATTTAACAATCAGAAGTCTGGTGGTCTTGAGATATTTGCAGATGCAAGTTTTGGAAGTGACACTACAGACAGGAAAAGTACGTCTGGAGTTTGCTATGTGTACAATCAGAGTTTATTTGATTGGTCATGCAAGAAGCAAACAACAGTTAGCTTAAGTACTTGTGAAGCTGAACTGAATGCACTGTCTTATTCACTTAAAGATTGTGAATGGTTGTTACAATTGTGCAAAGATATGAAAATTCCTGTCAAATGTCCAATCCAGGTTTACCAGGACAACAAAGCATGTTTGGCTTTGCTGAATTCTGAAGGTTGTAAGCAAAGCACGAAGCACTTGCAATTGAAGTTGCAACATGCTAGGGAACGTATTCAGAAGGGACTCGTAACGGTGTCCTATATGCCAGGTAATGAAATTCCTGCTGATGTATTGTCCAAGATTGTATCAAGGGATCAACACTGTACCTATGTGCAGAAGTTGGGTTTGTACTGATATTGTACGAACACGCTGCCCAGTGATGTTCACAGAAAGGGGGAGGATGTTGGTTTCTGCTCTCTTCACTGTGCAGCGAAATGCTTGTCACAAGACAATGTTTACATTCCACAGTCAATTGCTGTTGGGTTTTCCCACGGGAAAGGAGACTGGATGTGACGTACACTGGTTTCCTGTTTTTCACTGTTCTTTGCAGTTCAGTGTGTTGTTCTCTCCGTGCTTTAGAGGAGAGAGAATGCTTTCTCTGCTCCGGCAGAGGCAAGATGTTTTTCTGTAATCTACCAGCTTTGAAAAGTAAATAAAGCAACTTAGAGTATGTGCACGTATTCCTCATCATTCCGCTGTGCACGGGACACTGCTATATCAACAGTTTTTGGCTCCAATAGATTTTTATATCTATCCCAAATATCTATAAGAGATCTTCGAAATATGTGGTTACCAAAACCTCTGTGGATTTTTTTCTTGTCATGCCATAAATATGCGTGCCAACCAAATCTATTATTGAATCCTTCCAGATCCAACAACTCTATATTTTCTAGTTTTATCCATTCTTTCAACCAACAAAGGCATGATGCTTCATAATACAATTTCAGGTCCGGCAGAGCAAAGCTACCTCTTTCTTTAGCATCCGTTAATAACTTAAATTGTATTCTTGGCTTCTTGCCCTGCCAGATATACCTCAAAATTATCTTTTGCCATTCTTTAAATATTGCAACCCCTTTAATTATTGGGATCATCTGAAACAAAAATAGCATCTTCGGTAGCACACTCATTTTTATCGTTGAAATCCTTCCCCAAAATGATAACTTCAGCCTTCCCCACACCTCTAGATCTCTTTTAATTCCATTCCACATTGGGATATAATTATTTTGGAATAAGTCAATATTTTTAGGAGTTAACCAAATTCCCAAATACGTAACCTTCTTAACCACTTCTATCCCTATTTGTTGCTGCACTGTTTCTATCAATTCTTGTTCCATATTTTTAGCAATTATTTTGGTTTTTTTCTTATTCAGTTTAAAGCCTGCCACCTGACCAAACTGTTCTATTTCTTCCAGTACCTCTTTAACACTTTTTGATGGTTCTTCAACTGTTTGTACCAAATCATCGGCAAAGGCTTTCACCTTATACTCGTTTCGGCCGACTGTTACCCCTTTTATTAACTGATTTCTTCTTATAGATCTTAAAAAGACTTCCAGTACCAAGATGAATAATAATGGTGAAAGAGGACATCCTTGTCTTGTGCCTTTAGTTATTACAATATTTTCAGTCATTACATTATTTACAATAAATTTTGCTCTTTGTTCCGTATATATAGCTTTTATACCATTAAGAAATAATTGACCTATACCCATAAATTCTAGGTTTTTTAACATAAATTCCCAAGATATATTATCAAAGGCCTTCTCTGCACCGACAAAAATTAACATAGCCTGTTTTTCATTCCTGGCTGTCAGATATTCCAAAATATTAATTATATTTCTTATATTACACTGGTCAACAACAAATTTGTTGCCTGCGTTTTTTCAGTTGATTTAGGACGAATCTGATGCGCTGAATCCAAAAATCACATTGGTTTTGCTCAATCAGGTCACGTTTTTGAGCTATGGCCACATGTTGTTTTTTTACGTTTTTGTTCACATGTACGCTTGTGTGGAGCATTTTAGAAGAAGTTGGTGGGGGTAAAATGCCGTGTCGAATAATTGTTTTGATTGGAAATGATTATTTTAATGACAAGAAGTATTCAGGTCCGATAGTTCTGGGTGATTATGTCAAAAAGGGATCAGTTTGAAGTCATAAAACCTCGAAATCTTCCATAAATTGGTGCAGTAAAGCATAAAGTTGGGGGATATAAACTAAGTTAATGGGGCAGCCGCCCCGCAAAGAATTGTCAAAGGACTTTGCCGAACTGTTGGCATCCAAATTGAAGGAAAAAAACCTCCTCTCTGACAGTGCTCGCAGCAGCTTCTTCAGCAACAGGCATCAAGAGTACCTCCGTTTTTTCTCGGAAGAGAAGGACTTGGTGTACTGTGCAGATATTGCGCAGCTTCTGCTCAAGCTTGGAGTGCCACAGTACGAACCCAAAGATTGGAGACTGTTCATTGACAGCAGCAAGCGATCACTGAAATGTGTTCTGCTACACAACGGCAACCAGTTTGCCTCTATACCCCTGGCTCACTCAAGTACACTGAAGGAGAACTATGAAGTGGTGAAGTATGTGCTGGAGAAAATTGGTTATGATCAGCATAAGTGGTTTATTTGTGTTGACCTGAAGATGGTGAACTTTTTGTTGGGACAACAGTCTGGCTTCACCAAGTACCCATGTTTTCTGTGCATGTGGGATAGTAGGGACCGTGCTCAGCATTACACAAAGAAGGACTGGCCTGTGCGGGAGGAATTGGTGTCTTGCAAAGAAAGGAACGTCATCAACGACCCTCTGGTGGACAGAGACAGAATACTCTTCCCACCGCTGCACATCAAGCTCGGCTTAATCAAGCAGTTCACCAAGGCTCTGGACAAGGATGGTGACTGCTTCACTTACTTGTGCCAGGCTTTTCCAGGATTGACCATGGAGAAGTTGAAAGCTGGCATCTTTGACGGTCCTCAGATCCATCAGCTCATCAGAGATCCAGAGTTCGGAAACTCAATGAACGAAGTGGAACTGGAAGCGTGGAAGGCATTTGTTCTGGTAATGAAGAACTTTCTTGGCAACAATAAGGCCAGAAACTACGCAGAACTTGTCAACAACATGCTGACTGCTTTCAGAAACCTGAGCTGCAACATGAGCGTCAAGATGCACTACCTATTTTCACATCTGATGCACTACCTATTTTCACATCTCCACCCCCATCATTCTGCCCGGACGCTGAGGTCCAGCGCCGAGGGCCTTCTGGCGGTTCCCTCATTGCGAGAAGCAAAGCTGCAGGGAACCAGGCAGAGGGCCTTCTCGGTAGTGGCGCCCGCCCTGTGGAACGCCCTTCCAGCAGATGTCAAAGCGATAAACAACTACCTGACATTCAGAAGACATCTTAAGGCAGCCCTGTTCAGGGAAGTTTTTAACGTGTGATATCTTACTGTATTTTTGGTTTTTATGTAAGCTGCCCAGAGTGGCTGGGGAGGCCCAGCCAGATGGGCGGGGTATAAATAATAAATTATTATTATTATTATTATTATTATTATTATTATTATTATTATTATCTGGACTGGTTTCCTGAGAACCTGGGTTCAATGAGTGACGAGCAGGGGGAGAGATTCCATCAGGACATAAAAGAGATGGAGACCAGGTATCAGGGTCGCTGGTCATGATGGCTGACTACTGTTGGACTCTGAAGAGAGACCTCCCTGCCGCTGAGCATTCCAGGAGTTCCAAGAAAGGGAAGTTCAAGCCCTGAAGTTTGAAAAATGGTGAAGCAACATGCAATTTACGTGTACTTACCTTTATCAATGCCCACCATTCAGTTTACAGTAATCGATGTTTCTATCAGGTAATCAATATATGTTGTTGGAAAAACATTTTTTCCTCTTAAAAACATATTTAGGATGATATGTGTTGACAAAAATCAGCTGATAATGCCACAAAAATGTAATCGATTTTATCACAAGATCTGATTTTTTTTCAAATCAACATAACACAAAAACCTGACCTGATGGAGAGAAACAGATGCCATTTCTTGATTCAGCAGTGCAAAAATACCCTAAATCACTTGTAGAAATCTAGACAACATTCAAAAAGTAAAAAATTGTTGCCCAGTGTTATCTTTCATCTGTCTGCCAGGTAAGAAACCTGCTTGATCCTTATGTATAATTTCTTTTAATAGTTTTTTCATCCTATCAGCTAATATACTTGCAAATAGTTTATAATCATTGTTTAACAACAAAATCGGCCTATAATTTTTTACTTGTGTTAAATCAGAATCTTGCTTTGGGATAAACGTAATAAAAGCTTCTTTCCAAGTTTCAGGAATTTCTCTTTCCCTTAAAATATTATTCATAACTTCTTTTAACGGCACAAGTAGGATGTGTTTCATCTCTTTATAATATCTTGCAGTGAATCCATCCGGTCCCGGTGTCTTTCCATTTTTAATTCCTTTATAGCATTTTTAATTTCTTCCATCTCAATTAGGTCATTCAGCCTATCTTTTTTATCTGTCGGGATTTTCTGCACTTCCTTTTTCTTTAAAAATTCCTCTATTTTTTGAATGTTATTTTTCTCCTTTCTCTTATATAAATGTCTATAAAAGTCCACAAATTCTTTTCTGATTCTTTTCGGATTTTCTATTTCCTTGTCTTCTACAATAATTTTATTAATTGTATTCTGTTCTTTTCTTTTCTTAATTTGCCAAGCCAGCCATTTACCTGATCTATTTGCAAATTCAAAATTTTTCTGCTTCATTCTTTTAATGTTCCATTCTACTTCTTTTTTTATTATCATTGCAAATTGAGATTGTAAAATTTTAATATTTTGTTTTATCTTCAAGTTATTTGGTCTTTTAATGAAATTCTTTTCGTTTTCCATTATTTGTTTTAAAATCTCTTTTTTCCCTTTCTCTCTAAATTTATTTTTGATCGTATTCTGCTGAATAAAGAAGCCTCTCATCACAGCTTTGCTGGCATCCCATACTATACTCATTTTCGTATCTTTATTACAGTTATTCACAAAATAGTCTGTCAAATTCTTTTGTGCCTTCTCTATGATTTCCTGATCATCCAAAAGGTGCTCATTTATTCTCCATCTAAAAGATTTTTCTTCAAATTCTTTTATTACACACTTTATTGCATTGTGATCCAAAAGAACCTTTGGTTGTATTTCAATCTCTAAAATTCTTGGCGTTAACTCATTGGAGATCCATACCTGATCAGTTCTTGACATTGACTGATTTGCTTCTGAATGGAATGTGAATTGCTTTTCTAGCGGGTGTCTTAGTCTCCAGATGTCTATTAAATTACAATTCTCAATCATAGAGAAAAAAGTTTTTGGCAATTTTCCATCTTTAGCCCTCCCCATTGCTCTCAGTCTGTCCATTTCCATTGAAACCACTCCATTCATATCACCCATTACTATGATCTTCTGGTCCATAAAGTCAAACAATTTTTCTTCCAGATTTTTATAAAAATCAGTCTTATTTCCATTTGGTGCGTAAATCCTGACTACTATCAATTTTTCTCCTTGCCAGTTAATTTGAACTGCTATGATTCTCCCCTCATCATCTTTGAAAATTTGCTGAGCTTCCAATTTATTTTTTATATACAATACCACCCCTCTCTTGCTTCTGTCCGATGAGATAAATTCATTTCCTAATTTTTTATTAATTAAAACTTTTCTATGTCTTCTTACCATGTGAGTCTCTTGCAAACATATAATGTCCAAATTCTTTTTCTTTAAATATTGTTCAATTTTATTACGTTTTTTTCTCTCGTTCATCCCATTAATATTCCAAGTCCATAATTTCAACGCCATCTTGTCCTCTTTTTATAATCCAAATATATTAAAATTTTATAACCGTTCTTCTTCTTCTTCCTCTTCTTCTTCCCCGTTTTCTCCTTGATCTTTTCTATCGTCCCCCTCCTCCTCTCCCAGCTCTGCCTGAACTCCTGCTCCCGCTCCTGCTCCTGCTCCACTTATTTCTTCCTCTCCTTTTCCTAACTCCTTGTTTTTTTCTTATAATAAATTTTTATTCATTTTCATTTTCCAAACACATAATTAAACACAAACATCACACAAGACAAAGAAAAAAAAACATACAAACATTTAAACAAGTATAAATTCATACTCTTATTTTCTATACCTTCTTTCCCCGGACTTCCCCATACCTCCCTTTCCCTGCATCCTTATTTCACATTTCTTTAGCAACCCTCCGGTCAATTAAATTTTTAGTTCCCTTCATTAAGTTCTTTTTAACTTATTAGTTACAGCTGTAATTGTCTGTTTCTTAGTCCTTGATATCTTAACACTCCTCAACTTTACAACAATTTTAAAGGTATATTTTAAATTTCTTCCAATCTTCTTCCACTGTCTCTTTCCCCTGGTCACGGATTCTGCCGGTCATCTCTGCCAATCCCATAAAGTCAATCACCTTTGTCTGCCATTCTTCCAGAGTAGGTAGTTCTTGCGTCTTCCAATACTTTGCCAAAAGAATTCTTGCTGCTGTAGTAGCATACATAAAAAACGTCCTATCCTTCTTCACTACCAGCTGGCCAACCATGCCCAGGAGAAAAGCTTCAGGTTTCTTAGGAAAAGTCCACTTAAGGACTTTCTTAATTTCATTATAGATCATTTCCCAAAAAGCTTTAATCCTCGGGCAGGTCCACCAAAGATGGTAGAAAGTACCTTCAATCTCATTACATTTCCAACATTTGTTATTGGGCAAATGGTAAATTTTTGCAAGTTTGACTGGGGTCATGTACCACCTGTAGATCATTTTCATAATGTTCTCTTTTAAGGCATTACATGCCGTAAATTTAACACCAGTGGTCCATAACTGTTCCCAGTCAGCAAACATAATATCATGACCAATATCTTGTGCCCATTTAATCATAGCTGATTTCACCGTTTCATCCTGTGTATTCCATTTCAACAGCAAATTATACATTCTTGACAAATTCTTAGTATTGGGTTCTAACAATTCTGTTTCCAACTTTGACCTCTCCTTCTGAAATCCTATTTTCCTGTCCTGTTTAAATTTCTCATTTATCTGATGATAATGCAACCAATCTCGTACTTTGGACTTTAATTTCTCATAACTCTGTAATTTGACCTTTTCACCATCATATTCTAAAATTTCATAATATTTTGGCCATTTAGACTCCATATTAAGTTTTTTCACCTCCTTAGCTTCCATTGGTGACAACCACCTGGGAGTTTTACTTTCCAGTAGGTCTTTATACCGTATCCAAACGTTATACACTGCTTTCCTAACAATATGATTTTTAAAGCCCTTGTGGACTTTTACCTTGTCATACCATAAATATGCATGCCAACCGAAGTTATTATCATACCCTTCCAAGTCCAAAATGTCTGTGTTTTCAAGAAGCAGCCAATGTTTCAACCAGCAAAAAGCTGCCGATTCATAGTAGAGTCTTAAGTCCGGCAGGGCAAACCCCCCTCTATCTTTTGCGTCAGTTAAAATCTTAAATTTTATTCTGGGCTTTTTGCCCTGCCAGACAAATTTAGATATATCTTTCTGCCACTTCTTGAAACAGTCCATCTTGTCCAAAATCTGCAAGGTCTGAAATAAGAATAACATTCTAGGCAATACATTCATCTTGATAACAGCAATTCGGCCTAACAATTCGGCCTAACTCCTTGTATCTTCTCAAAAACTTCAGTGTTTCATCCAGACTTGTAAGTTTGAACTTCTTTCCTTTGTAAAAAAAAAAGAGATCCCTTCTGGGAATTCCCATTTAAATTCAACTTGATTTTTCTTCAATGCTCGCATCAGTGGTTTGTACGGGTCCCCCCCCCCTTTTTAAATAAGTTTTTATTGTTAAAATAGTTCATCATTAATACACATATACAAGCATACAAACATACATTTCATACAATCCTTAAAAGTGTTCAAACATACTTACACTCAATCCCACAAATAATTCCTTTCCCCATCACCATCCACCACCCCTCACCCCACCTTTATGTTTGACTTCCAATCTACTCAATTACAATTTATTTCCACTTCTATTACTTTCTTTCACACACCTTTAGCCTAATTTCATACTTCTTTTTCTATTACACATTGTTATCCATCTTATTTGATATTTCAGTATTTGAAACGGAACTTGTTTATTCTAATAGGAGTTCTGATTTTTCGGTATGATTTTGCAAGTATCTTTTAAACACCTTCCAGTCCCTATCTATCTTTTCTTTTGAAATCCTTCCAATTTCTTCCATTGTTTTGGATATATTGTAATACTCCAATAATTTGGCAAGCCACTCTGTTTTTGTTGGTATTATACCACTTTTCCAGTTTTTCGCAATCAATAGCCTTGCTGCTACTGTTGAATATAAATATAAGATCTTATCTTCTTCCTTTAGGCTTCCTGGTACTATTCCCAATAGAAAACCTTCTGGTGTTTTCCTAAATGAGTATCTAAACATTTTTTTCATTTCATTATATATTATTTCCCAAAATTGTTTGATGTTTAAACAATTCCACCATATATGTATCATAGTACCTTTTCCCGTGTTGCATCGCCAGCAGACATCGCTACAATTTTTATTCATTTTTGCTATTCTTTCAGGTGTTAAATACCATCTATGTTGCATTTTAAGGTAATTTTCTTTCAGTATATAACACATAGTGAATTTCATATCTTCTTTCCACAATTTTTCCCATTGTTCAAACATAATATTTTTCCCAATATCTTGCGCTCATTTAATCATTGATGCTTTAACCAATTCATCCTTTGTTTCCCACTCTAAAATCAGATTATACAATTTAGATATATTTTTTTATTTTTCTTGTATTAAGTATTTATCGAATTTTGATATTTCTTTTTCAAATCCTAACTTTTTGTCTTTCGCTAATCTATACTTAATTTGAATATATTGGAACCAATCACTAATATGAGCTTTAATTTCTGTGTAATCCTTTAATTCCAATTCTCCGTTTTCTTCCTTTAATACAGTTTTATAGGTAGCCCAATTTTCTTTCATATTTAATTTTTTCACTGCGACAATTTCTGCTGGTGATGCCCACCAGGGAGTTTTTGGTTCTAGGAGTCTTTTATATTTCTCCCATATTTTATATATAGATTTTCTGATTATATGCCCTAGGAAGCCTTTATGTACTCTCACTTTTTCATCTATTAGATAGGCATGCCATCCAAATCTCGTCTCTACTCCCTCTAAATCCAATACATCCGAGTCATCTAATTTGATCCATTCCATTAGCCAGGTCAGACCCACCGCATCGTGATATAACTCCATATCTGGGAGACCAAATCCTCCTCTCTCCTTCTTATCTATCATTATTTTGTGTTTTATTCTTGGCTTTTTCCCTGACCATACGAATTTAGCCAAATCTCTTTTCCAGTTATTAAAACATTTATCTCCTCCTAGTACTGGAATACTTTGAAATAAAAACATCATCCTTGGTAATATGTTCATCTTTATTACCGATATTTTCCCTAGTAAGGAAAGATTTAATTTCCCCCATACTTGCAAGTCATTTTTTATTTCATTCCATGTTTTCCCATAGTTCTCATTACTTAAATCTATAGTGTTTGTTGTTAAATTTATTCCCTTTCCCCCCCTTGTCTTATTTCCTTTTAGGTTTTATTACTGCTGCTACTACTTTACGTTTATTTTGATATAGAAATAGAGATTTTACCATCTTGTCGCTGCTTCAGTGATGTGAGGCTTTTCACCGGTCTGTTTGATGTTCTTCTCTGTGCCTGGATTCCCCCCCACCTCAGCCGTTTTTCCTTCAGCGAGGGGTGCCGGGACTCCAAAAAGACACTGCCGAAGTTCCTTCGACTTGAGCTTCCTTCCAAGCCTTTTCAGGGGTCGTTTAGCCAAACGTTGCCCCTCACAGTACCGGTGTATGCTTACTGCATACAGAGCTCACACTGTTGCAGCTGTGGTAAAAGCGGAAGTCCTGTACGGGTCCCTTTTTTTCCCCCCCAACAGACGAAGTGAGATGTCTTTAAAAATAATTATATAATTTCCATCAATATTAAGCCTCTTTTCGAGACTTCCGGAGGCGGCGCGAACGGCAATGGCTGCCCTCTTCTTCTTGTGAAGGGGGAGCTCCGCGGAAACGGGTCGTCCGCTATGGCAAAATGGAGACCCACGTCGGAAACCCACAGGCAGCAGAAGCCTGTGGTCGTGGGACCCAGCGGGCACCATCAGTGCCCCCCGAAACTGGAAAGGAACCCCGTAAGGGGCTCCGGAAAGTGACGGGGTTGGCGCGGTGCTGTGGGTCGATCGCTCTTTCCGTGGAGTGAAGCCGCGAAGCTGTTGTCGGTGAGCGCTGACCTTTTTCCTGGGATCATCTGGCTAAGAAACAACTACCCGTGAGTAGGTGAAGTTTAAAGAATTTGTGCCTTTTGAAAAACAAGCCTCAATTTGACACTGAAACGGGAGACGCAACCAGGAAGTCCGTCTCCCGGCTCTGTTTAAAGATTTAAAGCAACGACATTCAATTTGCTTTTGCCTAAGAAACTGTACTTTAAGAGACTGCTATCTGAATATCTGATAGAGAACCTTACTTCAACTTAAGGTGGAAGAGGAAGAATTTGGCTTTCCCTCTCCATGAGTGGATTTATAAAAATATATTGAACTCCTGGCAACCAGACTGCCAAACAATTAGCGCTGTCAGGCTGCATGAACTGTCATATTGTAACTCGCACTTCTTGGAGATACTGTAACTTTCTATGTTCAACTCTGCAAAGTAAAGACTCTGTAAGGTTTTCTGGAGATTTGCAACTGTTATAAATTTGAGGGGACACTTTGTATTTGGGAAAAGACTCTATACTTTATAAGACTTTGTAAACTGTGTCCCTTCAAGAAAAACATTGTGTCCCTCTAGTGGAACATTGAAGCTGTACAACTACTGGGGTTTTTTTTCCATTCTTGGACTTGGGGATTTCCATGAGAATTGCAAACTGTGAAACTGACCTTGGCACATGGACAGCAGTGGAATGAGTGGGAGGACAAGATCAGGCAAAGCCAAAACACAACAACCTACTATAATCTCACAGCTGCGCAGATCATCTGTTCCCACTGTTCCTGTGACACGAGAGGAAGATTTAGAGCAAACTAAGCCTGAAGGAATGGCCACAGGAGGGGACTTTACCTCAGTGCTAGATAAAATCTTTGAAAAATTGGATGGCCTGAGCAAGCAAGTGGCTGAATAATCATCTAAAATTGACCAAAACACAGTCAGTGTTAACAATCTGACTCAACAAGTTAGCTTAAATGCACAATCTATTGGGAAATTGCTGGAGGCCACTACATTAAATCGTAAAACAGCCGAGGAGGCCAAACAGAAAGCAGAGGCCGTGCAAGAGGAAATCAAGCCTATGCGCAAACAGATTGGCGAACACCAGGCATATCTGTCTATGATAGAACTAAAAACTAGGGAAAATAACTTGAGATTGAGGTCGGTTCCAGAACTTGAAAAGGAAGATTTAAGTGAGTATTTGACAAAAGAGTTTGCAGAATTTTGGCCTTTGGAAGAGGATAAAGACTTTAAAATTATAAGTGCATTCAGACTTGGAAAGGGAGGGAGGAAGGTCAGGTCAAGAGATTGCCTGATCTCCCACAGAACGAAGGAAGAAAGAGATAAGATACTGAGTGCGCACTTTCAAAAGACACTTGAGATTCAGGATTTTAGAGTGGAAATTTACAAGGATATTCCGAAACATCTTCTGGAGCTGAGATCTAACTACGGAGATCTGGTGAAACTACTGAGAAGCAACAGAATCATCTTTAGATGGGAGTTCCCCCAGGGACTATCTTTTAACTTTAGAGGGGAAAAAGTTAAAATCAAAACAGTTGAAGACAAGGAAAAATTTTTGAGTGATTACGGAGAAGACCTTCAGAAAGAGACTGAAAAAGAATTAGGAGCCCCAGGATCTGGACCATTAAGTTCATTACTTACACCCTTGAGTCTTGACGAGCAGGAGAAAGTGATACCACCGCCAAAGGGAGAAGAACTTTTGGGAGCTGTAGGAGGAAAATAGATCTATCTCAACATGTCTCTGCAACTATTAAGTTGGAACATTCATGGTTGTAACTCCCCTCAGAAGAGGAAGAAGATCTTTCATATATTAAAAAAGGAACAATTAGACTTAATTTGCTTACAGGAAACGCATGTGATTAGGCTTCACAGGAAAGTTTTAATTAACAAAAGATTAGGCCAAGAATTTATCTCATCGGACAGAGTGAAGAAGAGAGGAGTTGTTATCTATGCAAAAGAAAGCCTATCACCAAAATTCCTTTTTAAAGATGAACAAGGGAGAATTTTGGCAATTGAAATTCAAATACAAGGAGAAAAATTCTTGATTTTAGGAATTTATGCACCAAATGAGGGGAAGTCAGAATTTTACAAGTAGTTGCATGAGACAATGCTGGACTACATGGACTATAACAACATTATTATGATGGGCGATATGAATGGGGTGGTATCTACAAATATGGATAAAGCACAAAGACAAAACATAACAAAAGATGGCAGGCTACCTAAAACTTTTTTTTACCTAACTAACAATATGGATTTGATTGACATCTGGAGAACAAAAAATCCCTTAGGGAGAGAAGGGACTTTCTTCTCTGAAGCCAAAATGACCTGGACTAGAATTGACCAAATATGGATAACTAGAGGACTGGCACCAAAGACTAGAAAGGTGGAAATCTGCCCCAAAACTTGCTCCGACCATAACGCCGTGAAGATGGAAATGAAACTAACATTAACTGGTTCCTTCAGATGGAAGATGAATGACACCTTATTAAGAGATCAAGAGATTGTTAAGAAGGCCCAAAAGACTTTGAGAGACTACTTTGAAGTGAATCTGAAAACTACAGTTGAAAAAAGAGTAATCTGGGATGCATGAGGGGGTTTCTGATACAACAGAATGCTATAAAAAAGAGAACCCAAAATGAGAAAAAAGATAAAATTTTGGAGAAAATAAAAGAAGGAGAGAAAAAATTAAGATCGAAACCAAAGTCACAGGATTCTGAGATTCTGAGAGAAATTAAATTATACCAAGTACAATATTTGAAATTGATAAATCAGGAAATTGAGTGGAAAATCAAACAAATGAGACAAAAGACTTTTGAATCAGCAAATAAATGTGGGAAACTGCTAGCGTGGTAGTTGAAAAAAAGACAGAAGTTGAACACGGTTACAAATCTTGAGGTTGAAGGAAAAAACATTCAGAATCCTGTGGAGATTAGAAAGTGCTTCCAGAGATACTTCAAACAACTCTATACCCAGGGGCCACAGAATGAGACTGAGATAGACCAATTTTTAAGAACTAATGGATTACAAAAAATATCTCAAGAAAATAAGACAATATTGAACTATAAAATAACAGAACAGGAGATTGAAGGTGCCATTCAAAACATGCAATTAGGCAAGTCTCCAGGACCGGACGGATTAACCTCCAAGTACTATAAGACTTTGAAAGACTATTTAATTCAACCATTAAAGGAGGTGTGCAACGAGATTCTGGAGGGAAAGAAGGCGCCGGAGTCGTGGAAAGAAGCTTTCATCACACTAATACCAAAATCTGAATTTGAAAAGACACAACTCAAGAACTACCGTCCCATATCCCTTTTAAATGTGGATTACAAAATCTTTGCAGATATTTTAGCTAACAGATTAAAAAGAGTTTTAAATGAAGTGATACATAAAGATCAGGCAGGCTTTCTTCCAGGCAGACATCTCTCTGATAATACAAGGAACATTATTGACATTTTGGAGCTATTGCAAATGAATATCAATACAAAAGCAGTTTTAATTTTCATTGACGCGGAGAAGGCCTTTGACAATATTTCTTGGAATTTTATGAAGAAAAATCTTAAGGGAATGGGAGTGGGACGGGGGTTTGAAAATGGCATAGAAGCAATTTATTCAGAACACAAAGCAAAATTGATAGTTAATAATGTGGTGTCAGAAGAGTTTAGAATAGAAAAAGGAACACGACAGGGCTGCCCTATCTCTCCATTGCTATTTATTTAGGTCCTGGAGGTGCTCTTGAACATGATTAGAAGGGACCGGCTGATCCAAGGAATTAAGGTCGGAGCTAAACAATATAAACTTAAGGCTTTCGCAGATGACTTGGTTTTGACATTACAGGAGCCAGAATCTAGTACGAAAAGGGTGTTAGAATTGATTCAAGAATTTGGTCATGTGGCAGGATTTAAACTGAACAAGCAAAAAACTAAGGTTTTAGAGAAAAATTTGACAATAATGGAAAAAGAAAGGTTTCAGAAGGAGACAGACTTTTTTATATATATATAATTTTTTTATTTGCATTTTATAAATTTCCATCCAATTATTCATTTAATCCCGCATACAACAAATTATGACTGTTTTTGACTTCCTTCAGCGTCTCTGACAATCATCCATATTTATACCTTTAATACACATTCCTTTCTTTCGTATTGCCATTATTCCTCCTTACTCCCATTATTTCTAATAAACAATACTTATTTTTATTTACAGTGCCTCTTTAAATCCCACTAGCGTTGTGTTTACACCACATATATTTTTCAGATAATCCACAAATTTTCCCCAGTCCTCGATGAACTTTTGGTCTTTAGTATATCTGATTTTCCCAGTTAATTTATCCAATTCTGCATAGTCTATCACTTTTGATCTCCATTCTTCTATCGTCGGTATCTCCTCTTGTTTCCACTTCTGAGCCAACAGAATTCTGGCTGCCGTTACAGCATATTGAAAAAGCTTGCAGTCCTTTTTTCCTATGTCCTTTCCTACAATACCTAAAAGAAAAGCTTCGGGGGTTTTTTTCACAAAAGTGTATCTTAACATTTTTTTCAGCTCATTATAAAGCATTTCCCAAAAACTTTTCACTTTCTTACATTCCCACCACTGATGAAAGAATGTCCCTTCTTTATCTTTGCATTTCCAACATTTGTTATCAACCTTATACATCTTTGCTAATTTTACAGGTGTCATATACCATCTGTAAAACATTTTCATCACATTCTCTTTCAGTGATGTACATGCCGTAAATTTTATATGCTCTTTCCACAATTTTTCCCAGTCTTCAAATTGAATATTGTACCCAAAATCCTTTGCCCACTGTATCATTACCGACTTGACCTCTTCATCTTTCGTATACCATTCCAGCAATATCTTACACATTTTTGACAAAGTTTTATACTCATTATTTATTATGTCTTTTTGAAAACTTGATTCTTTTTCTATATAACCTTTTTCCTTCAGATCTTTTTTAAATATTTCATTTAATTGTAGATAATGCCACCAGTCATGTACTTGCTCTTTAACTTGTTCATATGGCTTCAGTTTCCATTTCCCTCCCTCATTAGTTACCAATTCACCATAAGTAGTCCATTTATCTCTCATATTAATCTTCTTCACACTTATTACCTCTAACGGAGACAACCAATGTGGGACTTTTGGTTCCAATATATTTTTATATCTTTCCCAGACCTCTATTAGAGAGCCCCTGAAGATGTGGTTGCCAAATCCTTTATGCACCCTCTTTTTATCACACCAGAGATACGCGTGCCACCCAAATCTGTTATCAAATCCTTCAAGGTCTAATAATTCCTTGTTTTCTAACTTTATCCATTCTTTTAACCAACATAGACAAGCTGCTTCATAATACAGTCTCATATCTGGCAGGGCGAAGCCTCCTCTTTCTTTTACATCTGTCAATAACTTAAATTTTATTCTAGGCTTCTTCCCCTGCCAGATATACCTTGGAATCACTTTTTGCCATTCTTTGAAGATTCCTATACCCTTTAATATGGGTATGGTCTGAAATAAAAATAACATCTTTGGTAGCACCGTCATTTTTATCGTAGAGATTCTTCCCCAGAAAGATAGTTTCATTCTTGCCCACACCTCCAAATCCTTCTTTATTCCCTTCCAACCCGGGATATAATTATTTTGATACAAATCAATATTCTTGGGTGATAACCAAATTCCCAAATATTTAACCTTTTTCATCACCTCTATCTCCGTTCGTTGCTGCATTAGTTCAACCATATTTTGTTCCATATTTTTTACAATCATTTTTGTCTTTGTCTTATTTAATCTGAAACCTGCCACCATTCCAAATTGTTCCATCTCATTCAATACCTCCTTTATACTTTCTATTGGTTCTTCCATAGTCAGTACCAGATCATCGGCAAAAGCTTTAACTTTATACTCATTTAGACCTACTGTTACCCCTTTTATTTGCTTATTTTGTCTAATTGCATTTAGGAAGACTTCCAGAACCGTTATAAATAACAATGGAGATAATGGGCAACCTTGTCTTGTTCTGAGGCAAGGAAGAAGGGCTACCCCTATGCTATTCATATAATCAGTTATCAGAAATCAATATATTCATATATGCTCACACATAATCGAGGCTTACAGTGTTTGAAAATCCATTTTGAATCAAAGGGAAGCTGTGCCTTAGCTAACTGCATATTGCTTGGAACAGCAAGATTTAGAACCGACCTTTCCCCTACTACTTCTGTGAACCCTGGACATGGGGAAGACGTGAATCAGAGCTTCTGGTACAAAACCCCCTCAGATACAGGCTAAATTAGTCCACAGAATAGGAAGAGCAAAACCACAAAAACTCCAAACTCCCTGTCCTGTCATAACTAGGGCAGAGGTTAGACAGAGCGTCATTACAGGCATCGGAAAGCAGAACTTGAACTCGGTGTTTGACCAGTGCTTGTCCAGGTGCTGGACGCATGGCCAGAAGCTTGCTAATTGGTTATTCCTTGCTGACAATATCGTGACTGTCTCATGATTGTCTCATGATCTATGATTTGCTGTGATCTACTCAGGTATAAAGACCTCTGGATTTCTGTCAATCCGGGTCCCAGTTCTTTTGGAAGAGATTCCAACTGGGTCCTTATCGCCTGGCAATAAACTTCACCTTCTTTTTCTCCTATTACTGAGTCTGCCTGATCCTTATTTTGCACCTAGTGAGTTCCTGCTCACGCTCACCTGCAACATTTGGTGCTGTGACCGGATCATACAGGCCAGTAGGGTTTTTTTTTACCCCAAAAGAGCCTTGCCGGCTCGGGCGGGGGAACACGTCGGAGGGACCTTGTTCCAGCTCCAGGCGCCAATCGGACATCATTTCCGAAGGAGAGGGGCAACCGCCTTCGGCGTGGGCTTCCGTCAGGGCGAAGGCAACGACCGAGGGAGAATTTGAACGTGAGCCAACAGGAAAAGCGCGCCACGAAAGGAACTCACGGTGAGTAGAGGAAAGGAAAAAAAAATGGGTGCTTGATCAACACCCCAAGCGATCCACCAGTAACCTCCCGTTAAAGGGAAAAGGATCCCAAAGGG
The DNA here is from genome assembly GCF_964252035.2 of Podarcis erhardii. NCBI lineage: Eukaryota > Metazoa > Chordata > Lepidosauria > Squamata > Lacertidae > Podarcis > Podarcis erhardii. The sequence continues at coordinate 19,384,078 of NC_138506.1, read as the reverse complement.
AAGGGAGGAGAAGCTGGGTCTGCCAAGGGATAGGAGGAAAAGGTTCTGCAGAAAAAGGTTTGGAAAAAAGAAAAAGAAAAACAGCTGTGGGGGGGGGGTGAGAGAGAAAAGTGTTGTGTGTTTTTGCCAAAGGGTTTCGCCGCAAGCAAAGGGGGGGTGAAACGGCTGTGTGTATGAATGACTGAATGTCCCGGGACTTGTGGCTGGGGGAACTTGTGGCTGGGAGATTTGTGGTTGGAAGATTTATGGTTGGATGAGTAAGGGCTGGTTTAGAAAGGAAGAGTTGAAGAAAGGAAAGATTGTGAGTAAGCGGAGAAGGTTAGAAAAGTGAGGGAGGAGTGTGCTGTGGTTTCCTGGTCCTATTTTTGAAACCTGCCTGACAAAAGCGTTTTGCCTGGTGAAAAGGGAAAAGCTTTTGCAAGAAATGGGGGGGAAATGTTCAAAGGACGTTCAAGCTTGTACACCCCTAGAATGTATGATAGAGAATTTTAAAAGAGTCTTTCCGGAAGAACCAGGAGAGGTCAGACCAAGTAAGGAGATTTTGAAGAAATATTGCCAACAGGTGTGGCCTGCCCAGGTTAAAAATTGGCCCCCAGAAGGAACATTTAATTTAAGATTATGTCAAGCAGTTATGGACTCAATAATGCAAAAACCGGACTTATTTAAGGAGCAGTATTATTATATTAATAAATGGATTACAATATGTTTGAAAAATCCAGACTGGCTCAAAGTAAAGAAAGGAAGTGGTAGCAGCTGTGAGATTTTTGCTGTAAGGCAGGAAGCCAGGAAAACCACAAATTCTTCTGCAACTGACAGGAAAATTTATGTTGCTCCGCCGGAGGAAGAGGGAATCCTTCCCCCTCCATATAACTATAGCAACAGAAATCAAGCAATATTGCCGCCTTCAGGGCAAGTGTTGGCACCTAGTACACTGGCAGGACCAACCCATCAGATCCCTACGCCCAGCCAATCTCAGCCAATTGTACATAACTCTTTGCAAGCCACAAATAGCGTTTTGCAGGCTGCCCCGCCTTCTCAAGCATCGCTGGATGTGCCTAGCCTTCCAGATTTGCCTTCCCAGCCAAAACAAATAACAGGTTTTGATAAAAACACGTTACCCTCCCCTCCAGAGGAAAAATTCAATCAGGACATGTCAGCCTGGCAGACACAGACAGGGGGAGCGGAAGGAGGAACCAGTACATTTCAGATGTCTGGAGCATGGGGGGAACAAATTGATTCGTTAAAAACCCCAGAAAGCCGTGACAGTTCAAATTTATGGAAATTGATGAATCCTATTACAGATTCTGGACAGAAATTGGTCCTAAAAATGAGAGAAACTGATTTGCCTAGCGCATCTCAAAGCCCGGCCTCACCCAGTTTACCAAAGGGAGGTTATTATTTGCGAAATAACAAGGGGGCACCAGCGCCGATGCTTCCCCTGAGGGCTGTCTTAGGGCCCCAAGATTCTCGCCCGGTAGATGCGAATGGGAGGCCAACAGGCCCTTGGCCAACGAGGACGGTCACATACCAATACGTCCCCTTTACAACAACAGATTTATTGAATTGGAAAACACATACAGTACCCTTTTCAGAGAAACCTCAGGCCATGCTGGATTTAGTTGCTTCCATTATGGTAACTCATCTGCCTACATGGCAGGACTGCAGACATCTTTTAATGACTCTTTTCACCTCTGAGGAAAGGAGAAGAATAGATTCCACTTCAGATAACAATCTCAAAGCCCAGGTGCCCAATTCTGAAAATAATCCGGATGCGTGGGTTCGTGCCAGGTATCCACTTTCAGATCCAGGGTGGGACCCTGATAGGGATAAGGACGCCTTGGACAATTATCGGCAGGAAGTTTTAAAGGCTATTAAGGGAGCTGCCAGGAAGCCCACCAACATTTCTAAAGTTGCTGAAGTCGTTCAACAGGGTGATGAATCTCCTTCCAACTTTTTGGAACGCTTAATGGAGGCATATAGAATCTATACTCCCTTTGATCCAGAAGCCCCAGAAAGTAAGCAAATGGTAAATGCGGCATTTGTGGCTCAGAGTGCTTCTGACATAAAGAGGAAATTACAAAAGTTAGATGCCTTTGAAACATTGCAAATGGAACAGCTCCTAGCAATCGCGCAAAAGGTTTACTTGAACAGGGAAAATGAGGTTAAGAAGGACAGAGTTCGGGAATTGAAGCAAAAGGCAGTGTTTTTGGCTGCAGCCATCAGTCAAGGCTCAGCATATGATGCAGGTGCCCAAGGGAGAGGTTCAAATAGGGCACGTGGAAGAGGAAGAGGAAGGCGACTGCCATTGGGAAGAAATCAGTGTGCAAATTGCAGGAAGGAAGGTCATTGGAAACAGGAGTGCCCTGATGCAAGGGAAACAGAGGGAGAAGGTGGATTCAGGGAACAGAGGGAACGTGGACGTTGGGGATTGCAGCGTGGGAAAATGCAAGCAGGAAGATATGTGAGAAACAGAGCAAGTAGCAGAGATTTTGTTGGATTAGCGCAATTGGAGGAATATGAGAATGAGAATGCATAGGACAGACCGGGCTCAACTCTTTCCTTAGGCTCCCAAGAGCCCATGGTCTCGGTCAAACTGGGGAGCCGCTTAGTGAATTTTATGGTAGACACAGGAGCTCAATTTTCGGTGCTCACGAAGCCGTTAAAAGCAAAAAGCAACCAAGCAGCGACAATTGTGGGGGCCACTGGCAACAGCGTTCTAAAACCGTTTCTGCAACCTCAAGAATGCCAGATTGGAGGGAAAACCCTTACACATCAATTTCTGTATGTGCCAGAATGCCCCATTCCCTTGCTGGGACGTGACTTTCTGTCAAAGGTTCAAGCCCAAATCACCTTCACACTAAAAGGGGCAGAAATGAAATTACCCGAGGCTGCTACAGGGATTGTTACAGTAGGAGTCCCTAGAGAACAGGCCTGGAAAATGATGGTGGCTTTATCAAATAAGGACTCCCAAAGGGAAAAATCACAGATTCCAAAAAATCTGAGAGCCCCACCTGGAGTATGGGCAGAGGATAACCCACCAGGCATGGCAAAGAACATAGCACCATTCATAATAGATCTAAAGCCAGGGGCAAAGCCAATAGCAACTCGGCAATACCCTATCCCAAGACAAGCAGCAGAGGGAATGCAGATGCACATAGACAAGTTTTTGCAATATGGATTTTTGGTAAACTGCCAGTCCAGCTGGAATTCTCCACTTTTTCCAGTGCGTAAGCCTAATTCGGATCAGTTTCGCCCAGTCCAAGATCTGAAAAGGATTAATAATTTAATACAGACATTGCATCCCTGTTTACCCAATCCTTATAATCTCTTAGGATTGGTTCCATCAAGGGCAACTGTGTTTACAGTGTTGGACTTAAAAGATGCATTTTTCTGTTGCCGTGTTGCATCTCAAAGCCAGCCAATATTTGCATTTCAATGGGAGGATCCTTACAAGGGGACAAAACCTCAGTTAACGTGGACCAGGCTGCCTCAGGGATTCAAGAATTCCCCAACACTCTTTGGTACAGCATTAGCCCAGGATTTGTCTAAATTCCCTTCAGTACCTGGGAAAATGGTTCTTCTTCAATTTCTGGATGATTTATTGCTTGGATGTGACAGCTATGAGACTTGTAAAAAGGCCACAGAGGATTTGCTTTATCTCCTTTGGGAGGCAGGATACAAGGTGTCTCGGAAAAAGGCTCAAATTTGCCAAGAGACAGTGAAATATTTGGGTTTTCATATTTCTCACCAGCAGAGGGCGTTGGGATCCGAAAGAAAAGAAGCCATATGTATCATTAAGGAACCCACAAGCCGCAGACAATTGCGGGGGTTTTTGGGGGCAGCAAGCTTTTGCCGTATTTGGATCCCTGATTTTAGCACCCTAGCGAAGCCTCTTTATGAAAGCACAAAGGGTAGAGAAAATGCTCATTTTGAGCGGCATGCAGAGCAAAGGAAAGCTTTTAATATGTTGAAGTCTAAACTGATGCAGGCACCAGCCTTAGCCTTGCCAAGTCCGGATAAACCTTTTTATCTTTATGTTCACGAGAAATCTGGGATTGCAGCAGGAGTCTTGACTCAAGTATTGGGAAGCTGGAAGAGACCTGTAGCTTATTTGTCAGAACAGCTGGATGCAGTGGCAAAAGGATGGCCACCTTGTATGAGATCAGTAGCTGCAACAGCTTTATTGCTCAAAAAGGCATTTAAATTCACCTTTGGACAGGAAATTTATGTGAATGTGCCTCATGCTGTTTTAACATTAATGGAATACAAGGGAAGTTATTGGCTTTCCAACGAATGAATGGCAAAATACCAAGGGCTTTTATGTGGTAACCCACAAGTACATTTGCAAGTTGTAAACACCTTGAACCCTGCTTCCTTGCTACCCCTTCCCGAGTCAGTGGACCATGAGCCTCATGATTGCATTCAAGTAATGGACACAATTTATTCCAGTCGTCCAGATTTGCAGGATGAGCCCTTAAAAGACCCAGATGTGGAATATTTCACAGATGGAAGCAGCTTCATAAAGGAGGGGCAAAGGAGGGCAGGATATTCTGTGGTTACTCAAACTGATGTCATTGAAGCACGGCCTCTGCCAATTTCATCCTCAGCGCAGAAAGCAGAACTTGTGGCTTTAACCAGAGCACTTCAGCTAGCAGCTGGCTGTAGCGTAAACATTTACACAGACTCACAGTTTGCTTTTTTGACTTTACATGCCCACGAAGCCTTGTGGAAGGAAAGAGGGCTCATTAGTGCAGAAGGGAAAGCGCTGAAATATGGCCCGGAATTAGAAGCGCTTTTGGAAGCTGTATGGGCTCCAAGGAAGGTTGCGGTCATACATTGCCGAGGCCACAGCAAAGGAGCCACGAAAACGGCAAAGGGAAATCAATTTGCAGATCTGGCTGCAAAACGGGCTGCTCTATTGCCACCGCCACCTGCCTCAATAACCGCTTCTCTTTTTCCTACAGCGGTTGATGTAAAGCAAATGAAACCGGTTTACACAGAGGCAGAAGCAAAATGGGCCCAACAAGAGGGGGCTTACAGAATGCCACCACAGGATGGATGGTTTATCCTACCAGACCAGCGTGTATTTGTCCCGGAAGCCTTAGGCAGGGACATAGTGAAACAATATCATGAATCCACTCACTATGGGTCCACAGCATTGCGGGAAAGCCTGAATAGGCAATTTTACATAACTAGGATATCCCAGCTAGCAGAAGCAGCATCACGTGCATGCCTTCTGTGTGCAAAAAACAACCCCAAGCAAGGACCAGTACCTCCGCCAGGAATACAGCAAACAGGCTTAATGCCAATGGAAAATTTAATAGTGGATTTCACGGAAATGCCCAAGGCAAAAGGTTATAAAGCGCTTTTGGTTTCTACATGTTCTCTTACAGGCTGGCCTGAGATTTATCCAGCTAGAACAGAAAAGGCCCAGGAAGTAGTAAAGCGCCTCCTAACAGAAATCATTCCAAGGTTTGGTCTACCAAGATGTATAGGCAGTGACAATGGTCCAGCTTTCGTTGCATCAATAGTGGATGGTGTATGCAAGGCTTTGCAAATACAATGGAAACTACATGCAGCCTATAGACCTCAAAGCTCAGGGAAAACAGAAAGGATGAATCGGACTCTCAAAACACAGTTAGCAAAGTTGTGCCAGGAAACTCATTGTAAATGGGTAGACTTATTGCCTATAGCTTTGTTTAGGATCAGATGTTCACCAACAAAGAGACTAAAACTTTCTCCTTTTGAACTTTTGTATGGGAGACCTCCTCCAATAACCAAGGGAATCACAGCTGACTTAACTCAGGTGGGGGGACAGATAACAGCAGAGCAAATCCAGGCTCTTTGTCATATCTCTCTTGATTTAAACAGGTGGTGTCTCGAACGCACTCCCATCAGTTTAGCCGATCCAGTTCATCCGTTCCGTCCAGGAGACCTGGTTTGGGTACGAGAGTGGAAAAGCGAACCGCTGACAGCTCGGTGGAGAGGTCCCTACACGGTTCTGCTGGCCACGCCTACAGCGGTAAAGGTAGCGGAAGTCACCCCGTGGATTCATCATTCTCGTCTGAAGCGGTCTGAGGGACATTGGAACTGTGAGCTGAACCCATCTGACCCTCTGAAGTTGAAGCTCACCAGGAACCCCTGCACCTAGCCCCTCCGGAAGCGGGCGGGGAGCACGGGCAACGGGACTACAGGTCTGCTCTCACTGCACCTGGAAGCCAGTGAGTCTACGCACACCGGAAGATTTGGGAGCTGCACCAGCGTATGGGAGGACCCCTACTGGTTAAAATATCAGTCAATCCTAGATTCCAGCCAGACTTTGCATATAAACCCTTAGTAGAAATAACGATTACAAGGGCTGATAAAAGGTGGGACATTCGTGATAAGTGGGTGGATTGGGTAACTGCATACGGTAGTTACATTCCTTTCTTTCTTTGGGAATTCTACATACCAGATTGGGCACAAGCAGGTCCAAGACAATAGTTTCACAAGCAGAGGGAAGAGTACATGCCAGGGGAACCAAGGAGAGCCGTACGCAGCTTCTCCAACCCACCTCCCCAAGGGGCATTTTCCCGCACTGTACTGGTCACTGTAGTTGTTTTTCCTCCACCACCCACAGGTCCTTTCAAGGTAGCAGTTGCAGAGTGTATACAGGGTGAGTTGACCCCACCAGCTTGACCAGAACCCGGGGACCACTAATAAGTCCACTGGGTGCGGCCAGGCGGGGGGTTGTCTCGCAAAAAGGTATGTTCTGGTACCTGCTACCTTATATAATTGTTGCAATTTCACTCCTTCTGGTCCTGATCATTCTATTCTGCATATATAAGAAGGATCACGGTAGTGACACCAACCCAGAGCCGGAACTGATAAGGTTCAACCCCGAGGGCCTACGGGGGGAAGTTGAAGATGAAGCTTCTGTTCATATTGATGTGCTTGTGGCTCCAGAGAGGCCCAATGGTAGTGGGTAATGCCTTTATAAAACATGCTGAACACATGTTCCAAATATATGGGGAGAATGCTACCTTATATTATGAACACCCAAGGAAGGTAGCAGACATGTCCCTAATACCAGGATTAATCAAGGATCCTGATGTTGTTTTGGCAGGCTTGCTTTACAATCAGAGTGGTCTCTTTGCGGCCCCACCTTCAGAAATGAATGACATCCCCTATCGATACATCCGATACACCAGAACCACAAAAGGCCTATGTTTTTGTTGTCGTTCCACTGGAGTATGGAATTCCAAATGGAAGTATTGGCCCCAAGTTAAGTACCACATTGACAAAGGATGGCTGGGAAACTATACCCAATGCACAGATAAATTTTGGCTTTGGGGATCCCACAACGCCTCCTACCAGGGCAATACTACCTCTTCAGTTTTGTACCCATACTTTCCCCAGTATTCGGTTAATTTCACTGGACAAGGGTCCATTTGTTCTGGCTGGATGATTAAAGATCCTAACCTTTGGTTTCTATATGATGGTTTGGCGACAAATTTCCACCCAGGGAATTTCCAGTGTGTCGGCGTGGGCGCATTTACGTTTCCGGTTACGGTGGAGGTCAATCACCAGGTACCCCACCTTGGAAGCAGACGGAAAAGGGCAGCCCTAGGCGAACACTGTGCAGATGAAATTTTCCTGTCAAATTCTGTAGGGAGCGTTGGGGGAGGATTTATAGGATTCCTCTCGATGGGTGTTTATCCAGGAATAGTTTCTGAGCAAAATAGACAGGCGCTGTTTGCTCTTACATGCAGGCTGGAGAAAACTATCAATGCCACCACCCGTGTTTTGCGCTCCCTGCAGGCAGAGGTTGAAGATTTGAACCAATTGACGATGACCCATAGATTGGTTTTGGATTACCTCCTTGCACGTTCAGGCGATTTTTGCAAAATTGTCCCAAAGGGTCAATGCCAGGTAAAATTCCATGATCTTAACAAGACAATCGAGGACGAATTGCAAAAACTGCAGTCTTTGGTAGCTGACAACACACCCACTCAGAATCCCTGGGGAGAGATGTGGTCATGGATCCCAGGGGAGGGGTGGGTGCACAGCCTTCTGACTGCCTTAGCCATAGGAGGTTTTATTTTTCTGTTGCTTCTTTCTGTAATCCCTTGTTGTCTGTCTTTGCTTAGGGGGATGATAGCCCGCAATGTTAAGCATCTCACTGACCCTCAGATTCTGGCAATATACAGAGCTTTGCCCCCAGTGCCAGATGAGTCAGAGGAAGATGATGGTTACGAGCGAATGCATAGGGAACCGGTTCCGGTGCAGGAACAGGCCCCTTTGCAGGAAGCAGTGGTTTATTCTGATGTCCAGAGTGGTGTTCAAGCTCAGGAATCAGATGAATCTTCTTTCTGAGCTTGAAAAGGGGGGAATGAGGCAAGGAAGAAGGGCTACCCCTATGCTATTCATATAATCAGTTATCAGAAATCAATATATTCATATATGCTCACACATAATTGAGGCTTACAGTGTTTGAAAATCCATTTTGAATCAAAGGGAAGCTGTGCCTTAGCTAACTGCATATTGCTTGGAACAGCAAGATTTAGAACCGACCTTTCCCCTACTACTTCTGTGAACCCTGGACATGGGGAAGACGTGAATCAGAGCTTCTGGTACAAAACCCCCTCAGATACAGGCTAAATTAGTCCACAGAACAGGAAGAGCAAAACCACAAAAACTCCAAACTCCCTGTCCTGTCATAACTAGGGCAGAGGTTAGACAGAGCGTCATTACAGGCATCGGAAAGCAGAACTTGAACTCGGTGTTTGACCAGTGCTTGTCCAGGTGCTGGACGCATGGCCAGAAGCTTGCTAATTGGTTATTCCTTGCTGACAATATCGTGACTGTCTCATGATTGTCTCATTGTCAGGCCTGCCGCTAGGTCCCAGCTCACAGAGGACCAGCGCCCAGTGGATGTCATATACAAAAGTCTTTATTGAAGTTTAGTTTCCATTTCCAAGCTCTGGGCGCGCAGACCCACGTCTTGACGCTAGACCGGCTAAGTTCCCTCTGACTCGCTGCTGAACCCACACCAGTTTAAGATTCTAGCCTTGCTCCACCTCCTACGCTGTTCTTTCCTCCTCTGGGTCCTTCTGCCCTCTGATCTTACCTCCTTCCTGGATTCCTCTGACGCTGACCCCCCTGAGTCTCGCCCTTCCTTTCGGCGGGCTTTAGGACCTGGCTCCCTGTCAGGACTCCCTGCTGTGCCGCTCTCCTGTACATTTGAACTTGGCGCGCGCGCCCAGCCGGTAACTTTCCTTCTGACCGTTTCCCCGCTCCCTGATGTGGGCGTTGCCAAGCCTGACTCCTCTCCTCCCGCTGGAGATGAGAACACTGGTCCCGACTCCTGGGACTCCCCCTCCCCACTGCGCTCTGGTGGAGAAGCTGGTCCTGATTTCCAACTGCTGCTCAGGGACTCCCCGCTGGCCCCTCCCTCCTGGGGCTTCCCCCCTGGAACCCCCCTCGCTCTGGCCATCGGTGCTCCCTTCTGTGAGTCCTCCGATTCGCTAGAGAGGCTTGTGGATTGACTCTGCCCACTGTCACTGCCTGCTCCCCCTTCGTACTCCTCCTCCTCACTTTCGATTTGCTCACTCTGCTTTGCCTCTGCTCCTGAACCCCTGACACTCATGATCTATGATTTGCTGTGGTCTACTAAGGTATAAAGACCTCTGGATTTCTGTCAATCGGGGTCCCAGTTCTTTTGGAAGAGATTCCAACTGGGTCCTTATTGCCTGGCAATAAACTTCACCTTCTTTTTCTCCTATTACTGAGTCTGCCTGATCCTTATTTTGCACCTAGTGAGTTCCTGCTCACGCTCACCTGCAACAGTTCCTTTAGATATTTTTATATCTTCAGTAATAACATTGTTCACTATCAATTTTGCTCTCTGTTCTGTATAAATTGCCTTTATGCCATTGAAAAATTCTTGTCCAACTTCCATATGTTCTAAATTTTTCAACATAAATTCCCAAATTACGTTATCAAAGGCCTTTTCTGCGTCCACAAACATTAAGGTTGCTTGTTTATCGCACCTATCAGACAGATATTCTATTACATTAATTATATTTCTTATGTTATCTCTCATTTGTCTGCCTGGTAGGAAGCCTGCTTGATCTTTGTGTATGAGTTTTATTAATATCTTTTTCAGTCTCTTCGCTAAAATTCCTGCAAATATCTTGTAGTCTATATTCAGAAGTGAAATAGGCCTGTAGTTTTTAACTTGTGTTAAATCAGAATCTTGTTTTGGGATTAATGTTATATATGCTTCTTTCCACGTTTCTGGAATGTCCCTTTCTTTTAAGATATTGTTCATAACAACAGTCAACGGGGTCGTCAACACCTCTTTCATTTCTTTATAATAACTGGATGTAAACCCGTCAGGACCTGGGGCTTTCCCTCTTTTCAATTCCTTTATCACTTCTTTTACTTCTTCTTTTTCTATTGGGGCATTCAGCTGGTCTTTTTGGTCTGTTGGGATCTTTCGCACCATTCTCTCTCTTAGATATTGTCAGAGCTGCCCAAGGTCCCAGCTCACAGAGGACCAACGCCAGGTCGTTGTTATATACAAAAGTCTTTATTGAAGTTCAGTCTCTATTTCAAAGCCGTGCCGCGCAGCTCTACGTCTTAAACCCTAGACCGCCGAAGCTCCGTCTGAATCTCCTCCCCTCTGACACCAGTTTAAGACTCTAGCCCTGCTCCACCTCTTCCTCTGCTCTCTCCTCCTCTGGGTCCTCCTGTCCGCTGGGGCATTCCCTTTTCTGGACTCTTCTGACGCTGAGTCCCCTGACTCCTCCCCCTGCCTCCGGCGGGCTTTAGGACCTGGTTCCCAATCCGGGTTCTCTGCTGTCCCGCGCGCCTGTACATTTGAACTTGGCTCTCGCGCCCACCCAGTGACCTTCCTCCTGACCGTGACACTGCTTCTGTCACTGCTTCCCTCTTCCAGGAGGCTAGCTGGACCTGACTTCCCCTCCGTTCCCTGACTCTCCGATGGAGGCGTGGTCAGCCCTGACTCATCTTCTCTCCCTGCTGGGGGAGATGCTGGCCCCGATACCTGGGACTCTTCCCCCCCACTACGCTCTGGTGGGGAAGCTGGTCCTGATCTCCAACTGCTGCTCTGGGAGTCCCCGCTGGCCCCTTGCTTCTGGGGTGTCCCCCTTGGGACCCCCCTTGCCCTGGCCATCGGCGCCCCCTTCTGTGAATCTTCTGATTCGCTGGAGAGGCTCATGGAATCTCTCGGGCCACTGTCATCTTCTCCTACGCTGCCCTCAGATTCTTCCCCTTCGCTCTCCATTTCCTCTCTTCCCTGTGCCTCTGCTCCTGAGCCCCTGACATCCACATACGGGAATCTTTCTTTGTTTGTGTGTTCTCTTTCGGTTTTGACTGAGAGGCGAAAGGATGTGTGCTCTTTCGCCGGGCTGAATTTACGATGTTTTTCTACTCATTAAAAGACTGTTGGAGATAAGAGAGAAGCCTGCATTCAGTCTGAATTATTATCCACACACGGCAACAGTTTCTCCCGCTGCTGAACTCTGCTAGGACTATGCTAAGAGAGCTAAGGGAAGTTTTCGATCGGCACGGACGGCCAGTGGCGCAGCAGAAACGTGCCGGACGCCATGTTTACCCACAGAAGGTGGGGGCCCGCTAGAAACCCCAGGCGGGGGAGCCTGGGGACGTGGGGTTCGGCAGAGCGCCAAGAGCGCCTCCCCTACTCGCCGGGAAACCCCTTTTTGGGGCTCCGGAGCGAAGTGGGGTGAGCAGCGCGGTGCATCGAACCGACTGCTACTTTCACAGAGGGAAGCCGTGCAGCCATCACCGGAGAGCGCTGACTTTTTCCTGATGATAATTGGACTCAAAAAATACCCGTGAGTAAAAACGGAAGATTTGATTAAGAAAACTACAAAATTTATGAATTAGGCGCGAAGCGGGAAGGTCTAAACAGGAAGTCCGCCTTCTGCTTTGTAAATAGACTGAAGCAAAGACGTTATAAGCTAATCAGCCTGGAAAATTGACTTAAAGACTGAAATTTCCTGCTTTCATAAACAACAAAACCCTCCTTGACAGCAGGGGAAAAGGGTGGGGGGAAATCTCTGATTTTCTAACCCTGCAGGGAGAGAGTAAAGGAACATAAGTCTCCGTCGTCCCAAACCTGGGTACGGGGTGTCAGGACAGAAAGTTTTGGAGATGCCCATCGATTGAAAGTGGTTTATTTTTGACAGATAGCAAAAAGAAGAGAAACAAATTAACTTTAATGCCGCTTTCTGCATTTTGTATGTTAAGGAAACAATGTATTTGAAAACCGAAAGTAAATTTTCCTTTGTTGGATACATTTTAAAGATGGATGTGAACTGAAACTGTGTCCCCTAGAGGGAGCTTGTCAATTTGTTGCTGCAGTTTATAGTGAAACTCTACAATTCTGGGAATTAGACCGTGGGACCAGCCGCCTGACCTTGAACAGCAATGTGCCGGGAAGAAATCTTGTCGTCTGACCTTGGCAGAATATTTTTTTTAAAAAAATAATAATATTTTTATTAAGTTTATGAAATACAGAAAAAAAGAATAAAAGACAGATATAGAAAATAAAGTAGAGAAGTTACAAATTTCCATAATCCTTTTTTTCAGCAAATCCAATGGACTTCCCCGCATCTTCCTAACCCTGCGTTCTCTGTGATACAAAACATCAGCAATTTGTTAACTTATTTCAAAACTTATTGTATCTTTCATTTTATCATGTTATCTAATTTCCAAAGTGTTGTAACCGACATCTTATACGTTTTAACTTAAACATAATAAAGTTATTTCATTATTCCACCTCTGACTTCTTGTACCTTAATTTTCATTTCATTAGTTTACAATTGCTGAAGCTAGAATTTCCTCAAAAGTGCATTTTTTAACATTCATACAACTTATAGTGTTTTTTCAAATAGTCTTTAAATTTTTCCCAGTCTTCCTCGATTGTTTCTTCTCCCGAGTCTCGGATTCTGCCAGTCATTTCGGCCAGTTCCATGTAGTCCATCAACTGCGTCTGCCATTCCTCCAGCGTGGGTAAATCTTGTGTCTTCCAATGCTTAGCAATCAGGATCCTTGCTGCTGTGGTAGCATACATAAAAAAAGTTCTATCTTTCTTAAGTACTCTCTGGTCCACGATGCCCAGAAGAAAGGCCTCCGGTTTCTTAGGTAAGGTAAATCTAAGTACCTTTTTTAGTTCATTATGAATCATCTCCCAAAAGGCCTTCACTTTCGGGCAAGTCCACCAGAGGTGAAAGAATGTCCCTTCCGCCTCTTTACATTTCCAACATTTATTGTCAGACAGGTGATATATCTTAGCAAGTTTGACTGGGGTCATGTACCACCGGTATATCATTTTCATAATATTTTCCTTCAAGGCACTACATGCCGTAAATTTCATTCCGGTGTTCCATAACCTTTCCCAGTCTTCAAACATAATGTTGTGCCCCAAGTCCTGCGCCCATTTTATCATGGCGGATTTGACTGTCTCGTCCTGTGTATTCCATTTAAGCATCAAGTTGTACATTCTCGAAAGTAGTTTATTTTTTGGCTCTAACAGTTCTGTCTCTAATTTCGATTTTTCCACCTGGAATCCAACCTTTTTATCCACTTTAAAAACCTCCTGAATTTGAGCATAGTGCAACCAATCTCGCACCTTGTTTTTTAATTTTTCCAAGCTCAGCAACCTCCAATTGTCTCCAATTTTTTCAATTATTTCCCAATATTTAGGCCAATAGGCTTCCATGTTAAGTCTCTTACGTGCCTTGGCCTCCACCGGTGAGAGCCACCTCGGAGTCTTACTCTCCAATAAGTCCTTATATTTTGTCCAGACCATCAAAATTGCTCTTCTGACAATATGGTTTTTAAACAATTTGTGAACTTTAACCTTGTCATACCACAAATATGCATGCCACCCAAAAGCATTATCAAACCCTTCCAGATCTAGGACATCAGTGTTTTCCAATAAAATCCAATCTTTCAACCAGCAGAAGGCTGCAGATTCATAATATAACCTCAAGTCTGGCAGGGCAAATCCCCCTCTTTCTTTCGCGTCAGTTAGTATTTTAAACTTTATTCGGGGCTTTTTGCCCTGCCAAACAAACTTAGAAATATCCTTCTGCCACTTTCCAAGACATTCCACTTTGTCCACGATCTGTAGGGCCTGGAACAGAAATAACATTTTCGGCAATACATTCATCTTTATAGCTGCTATTCGGCCCAACAAGGAAAGTTTCAATCTTGACCATATTTCCAAATCTCTTTTGATTTCTGACCAACATTTCTCATAATTATCTTTAAAAAAATTCAAATTTTTGGAGGTCAGATACACCCCTAGGTATTTTACTTTTTTAACCACATTTAATTCTGTTTCTTTCAGGAACTCATCTGTTTCTGTAGTTGTCAAATTTTTTGCTAAAACCTTAGTTTTTTGCTTATTCAGCTTAAATCCCGCCACCCGACCAAAGTCAGAAATTAATTCTAGCACTCTTTTAGTACTAGAGACTGGCTCCTGTAATGTTAATACCAAGTCATCTGCAAAAGCTTTCAGTTTGTATTGTTTCACTCCGACCTCAATTCCTTGTACAGACCGGTCCTTTCTAATCATGTTCAATAGCACCTCCAGAACTGAAATGAACAATAGGGGGGATAGGGGGCACCCCTGTCGTGTCCCTTTTTCAATTTTAAACCCCTCTGTCACCACATTGTTTACTATCAGCTTAGCTTTTTGTTCTGAGTAAATTGCCTCTATTCCATTTTCAAACCCCCGCCCCACTCCCATCCCTTCCAAATTTTTCTTCATGAACATCCAAGAAATGTTGTCAAAGGCTTTCTCCGCATCAATAAAAATTAAAACCGCTCTAGTATTAAGATTTGTTTGTAGAAGTTCCAAAATGTCAATAATGTTTCTTGTATTATCAAACAAATGCCTACCGGGGAGAAAGCCAGCCTGGTCCTTATGGATCACTTCATTGAGTACTTTTTTGAACCTACTTGCCAAAATATCCGCAAAAATTTTGTAATCCACGTTTAGGAGTGAGATGGGGCGGTAGTTCTTAAGCTGGGTCTTTTCAGATTCTTGTTTGGGTATCAATGTGATGAAAGCTTCTTTCCACGTCTCCGGTGCCTTCCTCCCCTCCATAATCTGATTGCAGACCTCCAACAGAGGTTGTATCAAATAGTCCTTCAAAACCTTATAGTATTTGGAGGTAAGTCCATCAGGGCCTGGAGATTTGCCTAATTGAAGGTTCTGAATGGCACTTTCAATTTCTTGCGGAGTAATATTACTATTCAGGGTAGTTCTCATTTCCTGGGTTATTTTTTGTAATCCATTAGTTTTAAGGAATTGATCCACCTCAAAGTCTTTCTGTGGCCCTTGTGAATAAAGTTCTTTGAAATATCTCTGGAAACACTTTCTAATTTCCTCGGGTTTCTGAATCATTCTCCCTTCAATCTCTAGATTTGTAACTGTATTAAGTTTTTGTCTCTTTTTCAACTGCCATGCTAGCAGTTTCCCACACTTGTTTGCTGATTCAAAGGATCTTTGTTTCATTTGTTTAATTTTCCATTCCACCTCTTGGTTTATCAATTTCGAATATTGTGCCTGGAAAAATTTCACTTCTCTCAGCACTTCCTTCGACTTAGGCCTAGATCTTAATTTTTTCTCTCCTTCTCTTATTTTCTCCAATATCTTCTCCTTCTTTTCATTCCAGAACTTTTTCTTGATCGTATTTTGTTGTATAAGAAACCCTCTCATAACTGCTTTACTTGCGTCCCAGATTGTTCTTTTTTCCACAGTGGTGTTTAAATTTATCTCAAAATAGTCCTTTAAAGTTTTTTGGGCCTTCTTAACAATCTCCTGATCCCTTAATAGGGTGTCATTCATTTTCCATCTATAGGATCCGGTTATGTTTAATCTCAGTTCCACTTTCAATGCGTTATGGTCGGAGCAGGTTTTTGGGCAGATTTCCACTTTTCTAGTCTTAGGTGCCAGTCCTCTAGTTACCCATATTTGGTCGATTCGTGTCCATGTCAGATGAGCTTCAGAAAAGAAAGTTCCTTCTTTTTCTAGGGGGTTCTTAACCCTCCATATGTCAATTAAATCCATGTTGTCAGTCATTTCAAAAAAAGTTTTAGGTAGTCTGCCATCTTTCGTTATGTTAGCACTTTGCGACTTATCCATGTTTACAGATACGACCCCATTCATATCACCCAACATAATGATGTTGTTATAATCTAAATAGTCCAGCATAATCTCGTGCAGCTTCCTAAAGAATTCCGATTTTCCTTCATTTGGAGCATATATTCCTAATATCAAAAAATTTTCTCCTTGTGTCTGAATTTCAATCGCCAAAATTCTGCCATGTTCATCTTTAAATAAGAATTTCGGTGACAGGCTCTCCTTTACATATATCACCACTCCTCTTTTCTTAACTTTGTCCGAAGAAATAAATTCTTGGCCTAATCTTTTATTAATTAACACTTTTCTGTGGAGCCTTGTCACATGTGTTTCTTGCAAGCAAATAATGTCCAATTGTTCTTTTTTCAAAATATGAAATACTTTTTTTCTTTTTTCCGGAGAGTTTCCGCCATTTATATTCCAGCTAAGAAGCTGCAGAGACATCCTGGTTTAGTTGGTGGGTCCTACAATGGGGTGTCTAGATTTTCCTCCGATCCCGGAGGTGGTGGTGCTGGTCCAGATCCAGACGGTGTAGGTTTTGGTGGTGGTCCCGATGGTGGTGGTGGCCAAGAAGCTGCAGCTCCTTTTTGTAGGTCCTCCTCGTGGTCGTGTAGGAACTTCTGTTGATCCTCAGGTGTTTTGATTCTTACCTTCCTTCCTTTATAGTTAAATGATAGTCCTTGTGGAAACTCCCACCTATAAGGAATTGCGTTGTGTCTTAACAATTTGGTCAGGTCTGTGTAAGTGGTCCTAAGATCCAATAGATGTTTGGGTATATCTCTGTAAATTTCAGCCTTTTTACCTTCTATCTCCAAAGATTTTTTAAAATGTAGGCCTAATATCTTATCTCTTTCCTCTCTTGATCTCAAAATAACCAAACAGTCTCTGGCCTTATCTTTCTTTACCGATCTTCCCAGTCTAAAGGCCGTCACGATTTTGAAATCTTTGTCTTCCTCAATTCCCCAGAATTTGGAAAATAAAAGTGTCAGAAATCCCTCTAAATTACCTACCTCCAATTCTGGGATGGCCCTTAACCTGAGATTATTTTCCTTACTTTTCAATTCAACCAGTGACAGGTAGGCTTGTTGTTCCCCTACCTGTCTTTTCAGAGGCCTTACTTCCCCCTTAATCTCATCAACTTTTTTGTTTGCCTGTTCTGCTTTTTGATTGGCTTCCACAGCTAGTTTATAATTTTCAGCCGTAGCTCCTTGCAAATTCTCTATTGCCTGAGTATGCTGGGAAACCTGATCAGATAATTTACTAATAGAGGATGTAGCTTGGTCAATTTTTAATGATTGATTGTCCACCTTTTGGTTTAAAATTGCCAGTTGCTCCAAAATTTGTTTCAGGACTGTTTCAGATCCTCCAGTTGCCATATCTTCTGTAACAGGCTGCTCAGTTTCCACCTCCTGTGCTGTTAGCACAGTTGGGACAGATGATCTGCGTTGATGAGTTAAAGTTGTTTGAACAAGTTTCACAGATTTCTTTTCTTTTTCTTTTTCTTTAGCTTTGGCTGCTCTTGTTTTCCCTGAGCCGCTCATTCCACATCTGCCTCAGTTCAAGGTCAAATTGTCTTTTATTCCATAAGAGAGACAAGTCCAAAATATAAACAATTAAACCACAAGAAGTCTCAATAAAGTACAGTTCCCAGGCCACTATGTCTCCACAATCCTCTAGGGGGGGTATTTCAGAGTTTCAAGGAAGGAGAGAGCTCTTTTCCGCCATTAAAGTTCCCATATTCCCCGTATTAAGTCTTTGTAATTCCAGAGTACAAAAGGAAGGTTCCCAAGGCTTTCTATTTCTTGAATAAAAGCCACAAGGTGTCAAGAATGGTCCCAGCAACAATGTTTAAACGTTAGTATCTCAGTCTATGTAACAGTTTAAACTTCAGCAACAGTATCAGCAGTTTGACAGTTCTCTATTACGCTCTGGCAGCCCAACGACTAGGTTGTCCCTTTTAACTCCGTATAACTCAAAGATAGGAAGAAAGTTCCGAAAATAAAATCCACAGGTTTAACAAAGATTTCCCCTTTGACTTCTAAAAACAGAGTCTATCAATGCGCCTTTGTTCTGCTTTTACGATCCTTTTTGAACGCTACAGCGCTCTTCAGAGCCCTTGCTTTGATCTAGTTAGCAGGATCGGAAGACGGACTTCCTGTTACTCGCCTCCCGTTTTCAGTCAGAATCCTCAAATTTAGTCCAAAATTTAGTACCCCTTACTCACGGGTATGTAGCTGTCAAATTCAGTGTTTTCAAGAAGAAAGGTCAGCGCTCATCGGCAGCAGCAGCGCGGCTTTGCATCCACGAAAAGAGCGATGAACTCACAGCGCCGCTCCCCCTTTCACGTTCCGGAGCCCCTTACGAGGTTCCTTC
Source organism: Podarcis erhardii (assembly GCF_964252035.2). Lineage (NCBI taxonomy): Eukaryota > Metazoa > Chordata > Lepidosauria > Squamata > Lacertidae > Podarcis > Podarcis erhardii. The sequence goes on along the minus strand of NC_138506.1, from coordinate 19,365,522 downwards.
TTCGTTTCTGGGGGGGCTTTTGGCGCCCGCCGAGTCCCACGGCCACAGGCTCGCTCTGCCTGTGGTTTTTCTTAGTGGGTCTCCGCTTTGCCGCAGCGGACGACCCTTTTTCGCGGAGCCCCTCTTCACAGACTAAAGAGGACCGCCATTGCCATTTTGCGCCGCCTCCGGAAGTCCTGACCTTGGCAGAATAAATGCTATGCTACAGCAGCTGCATGAGAAAGTGAACGTAATGAATGAAAATGTAGACTTTATGTCTGTTGTAGCCAGTAAATATGAACTAACAGAAAATAAGGATAAAGAAGCTCCACAACAACTAACTCAGGAAACTGGTTTGACAGGGCAAGTTCAAGGGCAGATGACGACGGAAGAGGTTGTGACTGCACTTCAAAAGATACAGACGGAGAAACCTAAAGTCCTGCACGACCAAAAGCCGCAGTACTGCAAGATTGAATATGGTGTGTCTCTGGAAGTGTTTGGAGTTAAGGAAGTTCTCAGCTCTGGTGGGACTCTGGAACGGGTCGATAACTACTTTTGGAACAACTACTTTTTGGATTACAAAACTAACCTGGGGGAGTGGGAATCTGGGGAATGGGTTAGCCTGATGAAAGAAAATGGAGACTATTACCGGTTGGAGTTCCCCGGAAGCCCACCTCCCAAGGAGAAAGGGAAGAAATTACGAAAGAAACCAAAAAGGGACAGGGAAGGGTGTAAGAATAAACAGGAACAAGAAAATCTGCAGAAGGGGCATGGAAGAGATTTAAGAGCCTCGGATATCAGAACACCAGATTGATGGACTGGACATGAGACTTGAAAGGACTGACATAACCCGAAACCAGGAAGAAGGGACGTTGGATAAAAATTTGAGGAGAACTTCTATTTATTTTTTGAATTAGTCTGATATTAATGAAATAATAGGGAATTTGTGGGAAAGGAAATAATTGGCATTAGCAGAAAGGTTTGAAGAAGTCAGGTATAAATATGGTTTAAATTTTGAAATTTTATGGGAAGAAATTTAAGACTATTTGCATAAACAGTGTAAAATTAACGGATGTTAAAAGGAAGTGGGAATGAAATGAAGTGATCTTTAACAATAAGGTTAAAAAGGAAAATGCAAAAAATGGCTTGATAATTAGATGAAAAATAGAATGATGTAATATGTTCAAGATAAAGAACTAAGATAAAACAAAGAGGGGGAAATTTGCTGAAATAATTATTTGAATTGGAATACAAAGGAGGGAGGTGTGAGGAAGTCATGGAAATAAGTAAATGAATTATAAGACAGAGAAAGAGGGATTTGTTTTTAACATGTTCTTATTTTTCCTTTTTTTGTATTTTGTACTTTTCTTTTTTTGGATTATGTAATTTTTTTCTTTTGTATTTTTTCTCTTTTTTCTTGGAAATTTCAATAATTATTATTTTTAAAAAAACAAAAAACAATTACTCCTTAGTAAGAGCTTCTTGCCACTTGACTGGCTAATCCATCAAATAAGAAAGTGAAGAAAGCAATCGAAAGAGCTTCCAAAAATTAATTTCCAGCCAAATAAAAAAATATGTGGGACCTCACTTATACACCGTTCAGAGAAAGGAACAAAAACACACCCACAGTAACACCCACAGACTCCAACAGACTCCCAATAAATCCAAAACTTCTATAATAGAGTCTAGCAACTGATAGAAAAAAAGAGAACAAATCCAAATGAAACACTTTTAAGTAATATACCAGAGTTCAGCCAAGCCAAAAAGTAGAGAGGAGGACTTCCAAAAATAAACCGTCAAAGAGAAACAAAAAATGGCGTTGCTCCGATCTTCTTCTGCGTCGCACAGAAACAAAGAAGAGAGGGGGCAGCTTATTTTAAGGCTCTTATATCTTCAGTAAACACCCTTTATAACGAAAGATACAAAGAAAAAAATAGTCCAGTCTGGTTTATCCTTCAATTATCTCCCCATTTTCACTCAATTGCCGCCCAAAAAGGTCATTTAGCAGTTTTTTTTTAAAAAAATTACCCTTTCTGCTACGCAGCTGCTTAAAACCGAAACTAAAAATAAGGAGAGCTCCTTTCCCACAGTCTCATAAAATCCACCGAAAGGACTCACAGATAATTATATAGCAGGGTTTCTCCCCCTCCCTGTTCACCTCCAAATCCGTATTATTTAAGTAAATGTCTGAATACAGTTTTAAAAACAGAAAAAAAGAAACCGTTTGTGGTAACTCACTGTACCCTCTTTCGTTCTGTGAATGTTCCTTGCATATAAATAAGATTTCAGATGAGGCTGACCTCCTCTTTAAACCTCATCCCTTCCGAATCATTCCAAATTAGCAATCCCAATAAATATTCCAATTAGACTTGGGTTTCTTATTGTTTGAGAATCGATTGCTTCCGCATGCAAGCGTGGGGCTGTGCTTTCGGAGGATAGAAAATGGCTTCCCGTAGTGCCTGCTTCTCAGTCTCGCCGTTCTCTTCACCCCTAAAAAGAGGTTACCTGACAGCCGAGCGATCCAGCAATGGCTATGCCGGGAACCTGCCCCCTGGATTTTCCTCCAGGGGTATTTTGGGGGCTGCGGCGCCCTTGCAGCACCCCCTTTTCCTCTCGAAAGCCTGGATTTTCTCTCACGAGATAAATCCCGCTTGCGCCCACTCCCGCGATCGACCAGAAGTCGACGACTCACAACTCTCAACCTCAAACTCCTACTCTGAACTAACACATTTCAGTTAGTAGGCCCTAAATCATTATTCCCGTGAGAGAGCTTGACCAATCATGGAGCTGTCTCCATCCCTCTGTATCACCAGGCAGATTACACTCCTTTACATTGCCTTGGCTGTCAGCAAAACCCTAATTGACTCTGTGTGAAGCTGCATGTATTCAGATTCCCAACAGTTTGTAATTCTTGTTTTTCTTTATCTCACGTTTTTTGCCAACACCTTTGTTTTGTTTTTATTCAGTTTAAATTCCGCCACCTGACCAAACTCCTGCATTCTTTCCAGAATTTTTGGTATGCTTTCAAATGGATTTTCTGTCATTATTGTGAGGTCATCTGCAAAAGCTTTTCATTTAAAAGATTTGTTTCCCAATGTGATCCCTTTTATTTCCGAGTCAGTTCTTATTGCCAATGTTTCCAGAACCATAATAAACAATAATGGAGAGAGTGGTCAACCTTGCCTGGTTCCTTTCATTATTTTAAAGCTCCCTGATATTTCATTATTTATAATCAATTTAGCCAGTGTGACAGTGTGGTGTAGTGGTTAAGAGCGGTAGTCTCGTAATCTGGGGAACCGAGTTCGCGTCTCCGCTCCTCCACATGCAGCTGCTGGGTGACCTTGGGTTATTCACACTTCTTTGAAGTCTCTCAGCCTCACTCACCTCACAGAGTGTTTGTTGTGGGGGAGGAAGGGAAAGTAGAATGTTAGCCGCTTTGAGACTCCTTAGGGTAGTGATAAAGTGGGATATCAAATCCAAACTCTTCTTCTTCTTTTTGATTCTGCTAAATTGCTTCTATATCACTACCAAAAGTTTTCCCTAGACCCATTTTCTCTATAGTCCTTTTCATAAAATTCCATGATACGTTGTCAAATGCTTTTTCAGCATCTACAAACATCAATACCACTTGTTTGTCCGGTCTCATCTCCAAATATTCTAAAATATCAATCACTATTCTCCTATTGTTATTCATTTGTCTTCCCAGTAGAAACCCTGCCTGATTTTCGTTTATAACATCTTTTAGTGTTTTCTTTAACCTGTTCGCCATCACATCTGCAAACAGTTTATAATCATTATTTAAAAGGGATATTGGTCTATAATTTTTAGTCGATGTTAAATCCATTCCTTGCTTTGGAATCAGCATTATAAACACTTCTTGCGGAGTGTATAAGGTTAACCTTCTGTATGTCCTACATCTGGGGAGCAGTTTCCTACGTGAACGGAAGCTGCAGTTTCTTTGTCTGTGTGAGACACTTTCACTTTTGTCTGGGAGAGAGAGAGAAAGAGACAGCATTTGTCCAAGCTCTGGTGGAATCGTTTGTTATTTTTACCTGCTGATGTAAATAAAGGCTGTTTAGATAGAAGAAACAGCGTGCGGACTTTTCCTTCTTCTCACATGGAAAGATCTCGCTGCTCGCTCTGCTGCTGCCTGAAATAATTTATGTGCAGAGAAAACGTGCCAGACAGGCAGTAATTCCACACTTCTTGCCATGAATCTGGCAGTTTCCCTTCCTTTAAGATCTTATTCATGACTGTCTTGAGTGGTATTGAAAGTGCATCTTCTAATTTCTTTTTTTAAAAAATAATTTTTATTAATTTGCAAACATAATAATTGTCATACATTCCACAAAATTTCATCTCTTATACAATCTTTTTGGACTTCCATCAGCACCTCTGATGATCTTCCATTTTTATAATTTGTTCTGCATTTCTTAAATTCATATTGCCTTAATTGCGTGGCAAGTTTCCTCCCCCAAATGAAATAAAGACTCAGACACGTTGTTTTAAGGTTAATGGGAGTGAAAGGCCACAACTTTATTGATTATGGAATTGAAGGTATTGGCCTTAGGCATTGGCTTCTATCGACTACCCGGCATGGTGACCGGGAAGGGTTGAACACAAACTGCGGGAGTCCTGTTGAAGTACGCCAACTAGGATCCCACGGGTGTCACCGCTCGGGGGCATGCCGGAGGCCCTACCTCTCCAGGCTTCGGACAAGGCCACGCCCCCACTGGGAGTCCTCTACTGGACTACCCCTTCTCCTTGGGGGAAGGTGATGGCGCTCCCTTCCCCCCTCCTTTTGCCTAAAATTTGCCCCATGCCAATGCCTAACCGCCAATACCGCGAAAGTTGTGACGATTGCTACGAGGTAGGCGAAAAAACCAAAAGGCAGGAAGTGCGCCACTTTGGAAAAATTCCTACCAGGCCCCTTGCGGCGACCAACCGGAGTCCATAGCAAGGTCAATTCTAGCTAAACCTAAGGGTGGGTGGGATGGGAAAAACCGCGCAGCTGCTGGGCGAGGGGGAAAAGAGGGCAGTCCCTGGGCGTGCCTGGCCTTAAGTAGCCCAGGCCGCGCCTCCCCTCGCCCGCCGATTGGCGGGCTGGGTTTCAGGCACGCCCAGGGATTCCCCAGCTCTCGCGGGGGCAAGGGAAGCCCCCGCGAATGTGGGAGGCTCCTGCCCGCAACACCCTCTCCTCTGCAGGCTCGGAAAGGGCTTTGCGTGGCAAGTTTCCTCCCCCAAATGAAATAAAGACTCAGACACGTTGTTTTAAGGTTAATGGGCGTGAAAGGCCACAACTTTATTGATTACGGAATTGAAGGTATTGGCCTTAGGCATTGGCTTCTATCGACTACCCGGCATGGTGACCGGGAAGGGTTGAACACAAACCGCGGGAGTCCTGTTGAAGTACGCCAACTAGGATCCCACGGGTGTCACTGCTCGGGGGCGTGCCGGAGGCCCTACCTCTCCAGGCTTCGGACAAGGCCACGCCCCCACTGGGAGCTGTTAGTGCAGAGCGTAGCACGCGCGTGAACTGGTGTCTAGCCAAGAGTGACCCATCCTCATGTATCAGAAATGGGCCGGGGCCACTGGGTCTCAAATAGAGGAAACGCCGTGTATCTCTTACGGGACAGGGTCCACTACCTTGCACAGCCGCTAAACGTAGAAGCGCGCCCTTACCAAGCTGGTCTGTCTTAGAGCTCCGCACCTGGACGATTAGCTCGGACTCGGACAGGGAAAGATCACTTAATAGTATACCTCTCTGGAGGTGAGCCGCCCCGCGCTCGCAGACTACCTCCCCAATGCGGAGAGCGCCAAAGAATGCGATGGAATAGGCGGCCGAGAACAGGCGCGCTTCGTATTTTGACCAGCAAATTGCACGTAATTTCTTGTGAATCTGGGTCAAAATGTCAATTGTTATGGGCCTCCGCCTATCCACACTGGGGGGGGGGGTGCTGCCGACGCCAACCCTCAAGAGTCTTACGGACAATAAAAGCTGAACATGGGTCTGTGGCAAAAAAGGCTTTGCAAAAGTATGAAATCCCTGCGGACTGAATGTTGAGTGTTTTTGGGGCCCTGCCCAATTCCCTCAGGTGAGCCAAGTAGTGGAGAACCTCCCTCGTTGAGGGAATGGAATACAGCCCTGCGTTGGGCCTGCTGCTGCGAAATTTTAAGAAGTCGGCCCAGGCCTTCTTATATGATCTCATTGTGGAAGGGGCCACGGCACCGAATAACCCCTCCATCACTTCTTACTCCCAATATTCCAGAGATGCTCCGGGAAAGGCATTGATGATTGCTCCGCGTCTGGCGCTAACGAGCGGAAGCGCTCCATCTGAAAGCGAGACAAAGCATCCGCGATGTCATTGTTAATGCCAGGTACGAATTTTGCCGAAAAGTATATATTATGCTCTAAACACAGAAGGACAAATGACCGCAGGAGACTCCCGACTCTGGTGGAACGCACAGATTGTCTAGATAGGACCGCTACCACAGCTTGATTATCAGTGTTGAAACAAACCCTATGGTTGTGGAACTGCTCTGCCCAAAGATGTACCGCTACTACGATAGGGAAGAATTCCAAGAATGTGAGATCCCGGGTGATGGGTTCGCCCTGCCACTCTGGAGGCTACCTTTGGGCACACCACTGTCCCCGGAAGTAAACCCCGAAGCCCAGCGATCCAGCAGCTTCCGACTGAACTTGGAAGTCGGCCTTTAGAGACATAGAGTCCTGCCATAAGGATATGCCATTGTACCTGTCGAGGAATTGGAGCCACATGCCCATATCCGCCTTTACCTCCTTGGAAAGACGAACTCTATGTTGGGGAGCCCTAAGCCCTGCGGCCAATCTAGCCAGGCGGATGCAAAAGGGGCGTCCTGGCGCAACAACCCTACAGGCAAAGTTTAGGTGGCCCAGCAGGGATTGGATTTGTCTAAGATTGATCTTCCTAAGGGGCAGAAGCTGCTGGATCACCGCTTTAAGGGCGGACAGCTTCTCCTCAGGCAGACGAGATGTTTGCGCCACTGTGTCCAATTCGATGCCTAAATAAACCAAGGAAGTGGATGGACCCTCCGTTTTTTCGGCAGCCAGGGGCACCCCTAGTTCCTCTGACAGGGCTGTGAAAGCCCCCAGGAGTGCGGAGCAGCCCTGCCTACTATCAGCCACTAAGATAAAATCATCGAGGTAATGAGATACGCCCACCGACCCTGCTCTAAAGCGGAGGGCCCATTCGAGGAAAGTACTAAAAGACTCAAATGCCGCACAGGCCACGGAGCAGCCCATAGGCATCGCTTTGTCGATGAAATACTCCCCTTGAAATTTAAAGCCCAGCCAGCGAAAGTCAGCTGGGTGGACCGGGAGGAGACGAAAAGCTGACTCAATATCGCATTTTGCCAGCAGAGCTCCCTTCCCGAATTGCCAGATCATTTTAACTGCTTGGTCGAAAGAGGCATATTTTACCGTACAAAGTTCCTGGGGAATGGCATCGTTGACAGAGCCTCCCTTCGGGTAAGATAAGTTATGGATCATGCGGAATTCCCCGGGGGCCTTCTTTGGAACGATGCCCAACGGGGATAAGTGAAGCCCTTCGAATGGAGGCACGGCGAAGGGACCTGCCACCCTACCGGCTTTAATTTCTTTTTCTATCTTCTTCCTGGCTATATCGGGCCTATCCCTAACTGACTTCTGGTTTTGCGGTTCTCTAGGGGTGAGGGGAACCGCAACGGGGATTCTGAACACCATAGAGAAACCCTCCCAAAGGTATTGCGCGGCTTTTTGGTCCGGGTATCGGTCTAGCAGGGCTTTTAGGGGCTGAAGCCGGATAGGGGTATAGGCCAAACCAAGCTCAAAATTACTGGCGGTTACTCGGTCCTTGATGAGAGGGTCCGGGGGCACCTCTGGTGTTGCTGTGGAAGTACCCCCTGCCCCCCGAAAGGGCTGCTGCTTGTTCTTAAAGCACGAGGAGGCAGGATGGTTTCCCCAGCATCGCTCGCATTCATGGGTATACTTACAAAAGGGGCGATAACAGACGCCCCTATTGAACTCCCAGCACTGTCAGCGCCTTTTTGTATCGGTTTTACCATTTTTGGCTGGGTCCTGGTTTTTCTTTTCTATGTACGGATTGACGTCCTCTCCCCAGTAATTAGGATCGGTTAGGTCCCAACGTGTGGACGGCAGGAGAGAGGCATTCCTGCGAAAATTCTCATCATACGTCAAAGCCGCATTTTCTCCCGCGAGTGAGTACGCCCTCCTCACATGAGCCAGGTAGGCCACTAAATCCATGGATCTCCGTGGATAAGCGGCACAGACGACCCCCATGAAGACCTGATACCCATCTAACCAATTTTCAAAGGTGCGGTCCGCTTTTGAGGTTCTATACCTCCTTTTACCGTAGGAGCGCCTCTTTTTGCCCTTTCCCGTTAATTTGGCCGGGGGGAGAAGGGTAAAGATATCGACATAGTCCCCGTTGAGGATCTTATTCCTCTTTTTTTGGGACAGATGATTCCCCAGTATGAAATCAGTTGCCTGGTTGGTGGAGATTTTAACATCCTCGACCAACGCCCCATCCTTCCATTCCAGCACTCCATTGAAGGTTTTTCGATGGGAGTTGGCCCTCCTTTCGTGAGCCCAAAGCGGAATCCCATGATTGCTCTCACCTAAACTCCAGTATCCATCCATCTGATCCTCCGAATCTGACTCTGAAGAAGGATGACCTGAGTCATCCTCCGTTTCTGACTGCTTGCTCCGCTTCCTCTTTGCCGACGTATGCTTCTTCTTAGCTTTTCTCTTACCCCCTTGAGCATCACTGATTGGTGCGCTCCCACTGGCTACCGGCTGAGCACTTGGCAGATCAGGCTGCTCCCCTTCCGAGCCGGAACACACGCTGCCCTCTGTTGAACTGTGCTGAGGTTGCTGCTCCTGAAAGACACTAGGGATGTCTGTGGTCTGTGAGAGGGTGTTGCCGCTGGATCTTTTGGTAGGTGCCTTTCCCTTACTAGTACCCTTCGTCTGCGCCTTCCCTTTCCCTGCGCTAAGGCTTGCTTTCCTAGCCATGGCTGTCTGGGCACGAGTATTGGGGCGGCTTGTTAGTGAAGGCCCGGGGTGAGCGCTGCCCCCCAAGTTTGCTTCAGCACCCTGCTGACCATAGTCATTCGGGGGAGTATCAGGAATCATATCTTGAGATGACTCGGGTGCCGGAAGTGCCAGTGCTCCTCTAGACCTACATTGTCTGTAGAAGGTTTCAAAAGCCATAAAAAATTGGGCGAAAGCCTGAGGGTCACATGGCATAGCTGGTAATTGTGCGCCCCCAGAACTGTTGGATGCGGGCTGGGTGCCGGAGGTGGATGGCTGCTGATCACCCCCTGAAGCCATCCCTAATTTCAAGGCCGACTGCTTCAAACTCACCGTCCAAAGGACAGTTCAGTATGGGCTACTCTGACCGTGTATGGCTTCCTTTAAACCTTTTCTCAAATTTTCTTTGGAATTAGAACATTTGTGCAGGAGAGCAGGGGGGAAAAAAAAGAGGAGAAGAGAGAACAACAAGAACAACAAGAATAACAAGAACTGGACAAAGTTGGAAGATAGACCCTTTCCAAGATTGGACATTCGAAATCAAAGATGACCAAAAGACGGCAAAGACTATTAAAAAGACGGCAAAGCGGACTGGTGAAGGATTATGGCTTAGATGTGGGAGCTCCAGGACGACAGTAGACATTGACGGACATTGGGAACGCAACCGGGAAAGGGGGGAGGGAAATTTGGAATCCAAAGGGTGTTAAATTACATTTTATTCTCTTTTTCTATTTTTTTTTTATGTTAATCTGTATTGTATACTAAAGAGGGGAACTCGTGGAAGGGAACAGGTCGATTTTAGGGGATGGGAAAATATTTTTTAAATTGGGTTAATGATAATAACTTTAAAACTTGGGGTAAGAATTTGCTGAATCTATTTGAAAGAATTGGAATACAAGAGGGGGAGGGGAGGGGAAGTCCTGGAAAGATAACATTGAAAATAAGGCCTTAAATTTGGATGTTTTTCTTTTCTGTTATATTTGAAAATTTTTAATAAATATTATTAAAAAAAATAAAAAATAAACCTTTTCTCAATTTTTCTTACCCTTTTTTATGCTATATTATTTTATTATTTATTTATTTATTTATTTGTTTGTTTTATTTATATATATTATTTATATATATATTCTGATAATATTGTTATTGTTATCAAATTATTGTTATTCTTATTATTTATCTTATTTTTATTTATATTCTTGTTTATTTATCTCAATTATTTTTTAATTTATCCAATTCTAATTTAATGTAATAAAATTGTGTAACTAACCACTTCTTTTTATTTATGTTTTATTTATTTATTTATTTTTATATACCTATCTGCCTTATCCTCTTATCTACTTGCGCGTAAATTTATTATTATTATTTTTTATAGTGCACTCCTTATAATATTTATTTTAAATTCCTGCTAATTATCAAATTTATACAATCAATAAACCGCAGATGGGAGATAGGAATAAAAGATCGTAAAAACACCTCACAAACGGTGCAGTACTGCACCTCCTGTCACTAGATGGCGGCGCCCGCCAGGAGTGTGCTCCCAACTACGTCGCTAAATGAGGTATTAATGTTTACCGCACGAAACTAAGCAGGAACTGCAAGTGATTACGAGCAACCACAAAAGAGCTAGTATTTAAAATTGGTTTTTTTGTTTGTTTGTTTGTTTTTGCTAACAACAAAACAGAGGCTAGTATTAAAAGATTTAAGTTCCAGTTTCCAGGCCCCTTCCCTTAAAGAAAATGGCCGCCCCCTGCTTCAAACACGTGGCTTCTCAAAATGGCAGAGAGGATGTCACTGTTCTGCCCTTAGCTAAAATGGCTTCCAAGGCTTCCCCACGTGGTGCTGCAGCCGTGACGCCCGTAAGCTTCTATAGCAACCGGCACTGTATAGGGCACCCCCCCTTGCGAAGCGCTACCGATCGGCGCCCCGAACTACCGCCGAAAATAAATTAAACCAACCCACTCCACGCGGGAAAGGGTAGCGGGGGAGAGTGAGAGAGGAAGCTCGAAATAACCGCTAGCAAAAGGCAGACTCTGCTCAAGCACTCACTAGGACTAGAGAGCTCGCTAGGAAAGGGGCGGCTGGAGGAGGGAGAAAGGATGCCCGCAATAAACAAAAAGCTAGGGGAGGAATTAGGCTCTAGAGCTCGCTAGGAAAGGGTGGCGGGAGGTGAGAAAGGGGGTTACAATTTTCAGAAAGCAAGAAGCAGACTCGTGCGAGAGGTCGCTAACCGTGCGCGTGATACCCCTTCCTCTGGCGGCGCCAATCCCGAAACCTCAGCCGCTTCCTCCGATGGCCGCTGTGTCCTCGAGAATCCGCCGCCACGTAAATTCTGGACCAGACACCCGTGCTTCCCTGCCCTGGCCGCTGGTACCACGCTACAGCTCGGCAATCCTTCGCGAAACGCTGCCCGGGCGGCTGGCCAACAGGGGGGTATCCCAAATGCAGGTCTCCGTTAGAAAATCACAGTTGGATAAATTCTTCAGCTGTAAGAGCAAAAACCTCTCGGCTCCAAAACCAAAAAAACCCGCTCAGCTGCTGGGCGAGGGGGAAAAGAGGGCGGTCCCTGGGCGTGCCTGGCCTTAAGCAGCCCAGGCCGTGCCTCCCCTCGCCCGCCGATTGGCGGGCTGGGTTGCAGGCACGCCCAGGGATTCCCCAGCTCTCGCGGGGGCAAGGGAAACCCCCGCGAATGTGGGAGGTTCCTGCCCACAACACCCTCTCCTCTGCAGGCTCGGAAAGGGCTTTATCCTAACGTCATCATTTTCATTCAATAAAGCAATAATTCCAATTATTTACCTTACAAAACTTCCTGTAAACCTACAAATGTAATCTGGTCATCACAACTACTTTTTAAATAGTCCGTAAATTTACACCAATCTTCTGTGAATCTCTGGTCCCGTCAGTTTCGAATTCTTCCCGTTAGTTTATCTAGTTCTGCATAGTCCATCAGTTTCATCCTCCAGTCTTCTTTTGTCGGTAATTCTTCTTGCTTCCAATTTTGTGTCAATAATATTCTTGCTGCCGTCATTGCATACAGAAACAACTTACAGTCACTTCTAGTTATATCATCTCCAACAATGCCAAGTAAAAATGCTCCTGGTTTTTTAATAAACATATATTTCAACATTTTTTTCATCTCATTATATATCATTTCCCAGATGTTTTTCACCTTTTTACATTCCCACCACATGTGATAAAAAGTTCCTTCTTTTTCTTTACATTTCCAACATTTATTGCTTACCTTATACATTTTAGCCAGTTTAACAGGTGTAATATACCATGTATAAAACATTTTCATCACATTTTCTTTTAAGGCATTGCATGCAGTAAATTTTAAACCTTGCTTCCATAATTTTCCCCAGTCATTTAACTGTATATTATACCCAAAATCTTTAGCCCAATGAATCATAACCGACTTTACCTCCTAATCCTTCAAATGCCATTCAAGCAGCAATTTATACATTTTAGACAAAATTTTATACTTATTACTTAATATCTCAACTTCAAACTTTGACTTATTTTCATCAAATCCTTTTTCTTTAAAATCCTGTTTAAACATTTTGAAGGAATGGGTTTCCCAAACCCAAAACTGACTGTGCAGGCAGTTTGAAACTGCACCAAAATCCCTATTTTTCCTTAGCTAAAATCCATTAACTTGAGCTCTGAGTCAATGTATAAACAAAAACCTGGCTGTGCTCAAAGCTCTTTCCCTTATTAGTCCGTGACGGCAATGAGTGACCTTGCCAAGATCCAGTAGAGCAGGGATGATGCGTCTGTGCCTTATCTTATATCCTGACCACAAAGACCACAAACCCAGTCTGGGAACAGCGCCAGAGTGTGTTCTCGGAGATGGTGACCTCTTGCTCCAAGATAAGAGTAGGAACAGGAAGATCCTTTTATGGTCAGAAGTACAGGAAGGAAGATTCTTTTATGGTCAGAAGTATAGGAAGGAATACCCTTTTATGGTTAAGAATACCAGAGCAGGAACATCTGTGATGTCAACCTGCGTACATAGGCTGACGTGGTTGGATTCCTGGGGAAGGAGGGAGAGGGTGCCTGGAGGATATATATATACTGCATGAAACTTCTCATTTCTTTGGACTTGCTGTGGACTGACCACACAAGTGCCTTCTGCTATCCGGAGAGCAGAATAAACTCTTTCTTTGAACCAACCTTGGTATCATTTGACTTCCTTCCTCCTGTTCGGGAGCAACGCAGACCCAATCGGTGAACTCCAATAAGGCTACAATTTCATTAACCTGACAATAGTGTAGCCAATCCCTTACATATTCTTTAATTTCTTCATATGGTTTCATCTTCCATTTACTTCCTTCTTTTTGTATTAATCTCCCATAAGTTATCCAATTTCCCTGCATATTGATCTTTTTCACACTCATTACTTCTAATGGGGATAACCAGTGTGGTGTTTTTCGTTCCAATAGGTTTTTATACCTATCCCATATTTCTATTAGAGATCTTCGAAATATGTGGTTTCCAAATCCTTTATGGACTTTTGCTTTATTTTGCCATAAATATGTGTGCCAACCAAATCTATTATCATAACCTTCTAAATCTAACAAGTCTGTATCTTCTAATACCATCCATTCCTTTAACCAACAGAGACAAGATGCTTCATAATACAATTTCAGATCTGGCAGAGCGAAGCCTCCTCTTTCTTTAACATCTGTTAATAATTTATACTGTATTCTCGGCTTCTTCCCCTGCCAGATATATCTTGAAATTGTTTTTTGCCATTCTTTAAAAATTGTTGCCCCTTTGATTATTGGAATTGATTGAAACAAAAATAACATCTTTGGTAGCACATTCATTTTAACAGCAGAAATTCTTCCCCAAAATGACATTTTCATCCTTCCCCATATTTCCAAGTCTCTTTTAATTCCATTCCACACCGGTGTATAGTTATTTTGAAAAAGGTCAGTGTTTTTATTTGTTAACCAAATTCCTAAGTATTTAACTTTTTTAACCACTTCAATACCAATTTGTTGTTGTAACACTTCCACCAGGTCCTTTTTCATATTTTTAACTATCATTTTAGTTTCCCTTTTGTTCAGTTTAAAACCTGCCACTTGCCCAAACTGTTCTATCTCTTCTAATACTTCTTTAGTACTTATAGTTGGATTTTCTATTGTTAGTACCAAATCATCGGCAAAGGCTTTCACTTTATACTCTTTCTGACCAACTGAAATTCCCTTTATTGTCTCATTATTCCTTATTGTCCTTAGAAGAACCTCCAGTACCAATATGAATAACAGTGGCGATAATGGACACCCTTGTCTCGTACCTTTCGTAATCTCAATACTCTGTTACTATATTATTCACAATCAATTTTGCTCTTTGTTCTGAATAGTTAGCTTTAATTCCTTTTAAAAAGGATTGTCCAGTATTCATTAATTCTAAATTTTTCAGCATGAATTCCCAAGATATATTGTCAAAGGCCTTTTCCGCATCAACAAAAATTAACATCGCTTGCTTTTCATTTCTGGAACTTAGATATTCTATTACATTAATTATATTTCTTATGTTTTCTTTCATCTGTCTGCCAGGTAAAAAACCTGCTTGGTCTTTATGGATTATCTCATTCAAAATCTTTTCCAATCTATTTGCCAATATACTTGCGAATAACTTATAATCATTATTTAACAGCGAAATCGGTCTATAGTTCTTTACTTGCGAATCTTTTGGTATTAATGTAATATATGCCTCTTTCCATGTTTCTGGTAATTCTCCTTTTCTTAATATATTATTCATAACTTCCTTCAACGGTACAAGTAGGGTTTGTTTCATTTCTTTATAATATTTTGCTGTAAATCCATCCAGTCCCGGTGTTTTCCGACTTTTCAATTCTTTTATAGCATCTTTAATTTCCTCTATTTCAATTGGATCATTCAGTCGGTCTTTCTTTTCTGTCGGACTTTGTTGCACCCCTTTCTGTCTCAAGAAGTCCTCTATCTTCTTTCCATCATTTTTCCCAGCTGTTTTATATAATTGTCTATAAAATTTTACAAATTCTTTCCTAATTTCTTTCGGATTATCTGTTTCTTTTCCTTCCATTGTGATCTTATTTATTACACTCTGTTCTTTCCTTTTTTTAATTTGCCATGCCAACCATTTTCCAGATTTATTAGCATATTCAAAGTTTTTCTGTCTCAATCTTTTAACATTCCATTCAATTTCTTGGTTTATAATCATTGCAAATTGACTCTGTAGGATCTTAATATTCTGATTTATTTTCATGTTGTTTGGATTTTTAACTAGCTTCTTCTCATTTTCCATAATTTGTTTTAATATTTCTTTCTTTCCTTTTTCTTGAAATTTATTTCTGATACTATTTTGCTGTATGAAGAAGCCTTGCATAACCACTTTACTAGCATTCCAAACCACGTTCATTTTTGTTTCTTTATTACTATTAATCACAAAATACTACGTCAACATCTTCTGCGCTTTCTCCTTTATTTTTTGGTCGTCTAGTAAATTTTCATTTAGTCTCCATCAGAAAGTTTTTCCCTCTATTTCTTTTATCTCACATTTAATTGCATTGTGATCCGAAAGTATTTTTGGTTGTATTTCTATTTTTGTAACTCTTGGTGTTAATTCGCTGTTTACCCAAACCTGATCTATTCTTGACATTGATTGATTTGGCTCTGAAAAATAAGTAAATTGTTTTTCTAATGGGTGTCTTAATCTCCAGGCATCAACTAAATTGCAGTTCTCAATCACAGAAAAAAAGTCTTAGGTAGTTTTCCTTCTTTTGATTTTTCTCTTGCTCTCAGTCTATCCATCTCCAACGATACCACTCCATTCATATCTCCCATTATTATAATTTTCTGATCCACAAACTCATATAATTTTTCTGCTAAATCCTTATAAAATTCAGCTTTACTACCATTCAGTGCATACACTCTGACAATTATCAGTTTTTCACCTTGCCACATGACTTGTACCGCTATTACTCTACCTTCTTCATCCTTAAAAAGTTGCCTAGCTTCAAGTTTATTTTTTATATACAAAACCACTCCTCTTTTCCTGCTTCTGTCTGATGAAATAAATTCATTTCCTAATTTTTTATTAATCAGTACTCTTCTATGTTTCCTAGCCACATGTGTTTCTTGTAAACAAATAATGTCCAGATTCTTTTTTTTTTTTTTTTTTTTTTATAATAATTTTTATTGATTTTACAACATAAAGAAAAAACAAAACAAACATAATGCGACTTCCCCAAACCTCCCCTTCACTGCATCCAAATTTCAAAATTTTTAGCAATTCTTCATCCCATTTTTATATTTAATTCTCTTTAAAAAGAGTTTCTGCTTTATAAATTTCGATTTATAGCTGTAATTCTTAGTGTCCAATCCCCTGACATCTTAACATTCCGAAATTTTACAACAGTTTTTAAGATAGATTTTAAATTTTTTCCAGTCCTCCTCCACTGTCTCTTTCTTCTGGTCACGGATTCTGCCGGTCATCTCTGCCAGTCCCATAAATTCAGTCACCTTGGTCTGCCATTCTTCCAGAGTAGGTAGTTCTTTAGTCTTCCAATACTTCGCCAAAAGGATTCTTGCTGCTGTTGTTGCGTACATAAAAAAGGTCCTATCTTTCTTTGGTACCAATTGGCCGACCATGCCCAAGAGAAAAGCCTCCGGTTTCTTTACAAATGTCCACTTAAGGATTTTCTTAATTTCATTATAGATCATTTCCCAGTAGGCCTTAATCTTTGGGCAGGTCCACCAAAGGTGATAAAAAGTTCCTTCACATTCATTACACTTCCAGCAATTGTTATTGGGCAAATGATATATCTTTGCAAGCTTGACTGGGGTCATGTACCACCTATAGATCATTTTCATTATGTTCTCTTTCAGGGCACTACATGCCGTAAATTTAATACCTGTGGTCCATAACTGCTCCCAGTCAGCAAACATAATATCATGACCAATATCTTGTGCCCACTTAATCATGGCTGATTTAACCGTTTCATCTTGTGTGTTCCATTTTAGCAGCAGATTATACATTCTAGACAAATTCTTAGTATTGGGTTCTAGCAATTCTGTTTCTAACTTTGACCTCTCCTTCTGAAATCCTAGTTTTCTGTCCTGCTTAAAAGTTTCATTAATCTGGTAGTAATGTAACCAGTCTCGGACTTTAGGTTTCAATTTCTCAAAACTCTGTAGTTTCAGCTTTTCACCATCATATTCTACAATTTCACAGTATTTTGGCCAGTCTGTATCCATGTTCAATCTTTTTACCCAGATTCTTTTTTTTAAGGAAATGTCCAATTTTATCTCTCTTCTTTTTGTCATTAACTCCATTAACATTCCATGTCCAAATTTTTAGTGCCATTTTGTGTCCTGTTTAAAATAAAAGAAAGAAAAAAGTAAAAAAGTAAGAGTCTTAAACTTGTTCTTCTTCTTCATCTTCTTCTGCCTCTTCACTACCATCTTTATCCTTTTCTTCCAATCTTGCCGGCCCTGCTGCTCCTGCTTCCACTTCCTCATCTACTTTTCCCAATTCTTTATATCTTCTCAAAAATTTATGCGTTTCATCTGCATTTGTAAATTTGAACTTTTTCTCCTTATAATAAAAGGAAATCCCTTCTGGGAATTCCCACTTAAATTCAATTTCATTTTTCCTTAGTATCTGTGTCAGAGATTTATATTGATTGCGTTTTTTCAGAAAGAATCCAGAAGATCCAGAAGAATCCACGGCAGAAGAATCTAACGTGGACTAGAAGAGGACCTTTTCTATCCTTTTCTTTTCTTTCCCTTTGAATATATAGCTTTGTATATATGCTTTGTGGGAGGTAACACAGCTAATAGGTAATAGTTAGGTCCCTCCACCTGAAAATGCCGCAGATAGGACTGCGGGTGACCATGGTTTTGGCCAGGATGGTATTCCTCTTACTTCTGGCCATCGGCGTGCACACCGCTGCTTAAGGTAACCCAGCGGCTAATGAGAGAGTGGGGTGTCCGCAACACGTACAATAAATGGCTACAAATGGCAGAAATGCTAGCCTATTCTGCAAACCGAACCAATTGCACGGTCTGCACTCTGGGACCTACAGATGCTTTGGGAGGAATACCCCTCCTCCCTGTGCCTTGGAATGAGTCCTCAGTTACGGCCCTGATTTTGGGTTCCACAGGATTTTGTGCCATGTTAAATTTGACAGAAGGAGCTTGTTGCTCTAACGTCTCTGACCATGGTGAAGCTATTTGAAACCTGGCAGCAGAAATAGAGAAAGTGGCCCATGTTCCTGTCCCAACCTGGAATGGATGGGTCATGTCTTGGTTGACTGAGTGGCTTCCGAACCTTGGGTGGCTTAGAGGACTTTTAATAATGTTAATGGGCCCCTTGCTAATCTTGCTTCTTTTCTGCTCCTGTATACCCTGCTTAATGCAATGCCTGCAAAATATGATGCGTAAAATGATATCACGAATGATTCGGCCCCAGATTATAGCACTGACACTGACAGCCATAAGGCTGTCCAAAAGAAGAGGAGGGAATGAAGGAATGGGTTTCAACAGCCGAAGTGGAACATCTTTAGAAATTATTGTAAACGATCCATCAATGCAAAGCCTTTTTTCTCTATTTTTCTTTAAGATCAGGTTTCTCATCTCCCTATCTCTAAAAATAATTAAACAATCACCTGGAAATTTCTTTGCTTTAACAGTCCTTGTTTTAATTCTAAAAGCATTCTGTATTGTCTTTGCAACATCTTCCACTTCCATGCTTAACCATTGCGCTATCTCTGTTGTTAGTTTCTCCAAAATATTTTCTCCTTGTACTTCAGGCACAGATCTAAATCTCAGATTACGTTCTCTTTGCCTCAGTTCATTCATAGCAATTCCGTCCCACAATTCTTCCTGTGTTTTATTAATTTCTGACACTTCTCCCTTAACCTTCTCCTCTTCTCTCCTCATCTCTCTCACTTCTTGTTTTGTCCGTTTCATTCCTTCTTCCAAATTTTGAGTTCTTTTTGTTATTTCCTTCATCTGCCCCTTTAATTCATTAACTGCCATATCAATTTTTTGTCCATCAAATCTAATCTTGTTTCCAGATTCTTTTCACTTTGCTTAATATCTTTTTTAATTTCTGTAAACATTTTAAAAATATCTTCCTTGAACTCCGATTCCTGCTTTGATCCTCTTCTTTCCACAGGTGTCCCACCTTCTCCCGCTTTTTCCTGTGTTTTCTTCATTCTTATTGCTCTGTCCCTTTGTTATTTCTTGTCTCACCACTCGATATCACCCTTGTACTTCCAATCAATAAGTCTTCTGCCTCTTGTGTGGCCAATCCAATATCATAAATATTATATAAGTTTCAAAGTCCCAAAATCATTTAAGTTAAGAATTTATAATCCCAATTTCTGCCACTTGCTTGGCCAATCCAAGATAGCATACAAAACCAAAAAAGATCCAAAAAAAGCCAAGGAAAAAAGAGGGAAAAAAGGAAAAAACAGGCGAGACAAAAAACTAAAAAAGAAAAAAAGAAAAGAAGAAGATGAAAAAAAGATGACTGAACCAATTGAGCCAGATTTTTATTTTATTTTTAAATCAAGAATATATCTTATGTCACTTGCTTGGCTAAACTTATCCAACAAATCTCAAAATTCCAACAGAATAGAAATTAGTTATATCCACTAAGAGGGAAGGGGGAAAGGGGAAGGGGCAAAAGGGAGAAGCAAAAGGGAAAAATCCAGAAAAAAATAGAAAAATCAGAAAAATAAAAAATGGAGGGGGGGGGAATAAAATAAAACCACCCCACTTAATCCACTTCGCAGGACAAACAGAGCCGGCAGGCTGCAAAAAAACCAAAGAAAACCGAAGAAGGGGAAGATTTATATAAATCAATTTATATATCCCAAAAGAACACTGTCTGTCATTCAAATAGAATAACGTGGCGATCTTTCCAAGTCTCCTGCTAATCCACTTTTCACATACCAGAGGCAGGGGGGGGGTGAAGGAATGGGTTTCTGTGCAGTCAGTTTAAAACTGACTCAACCCCCCTTTTCTTCTTTCTCCAAGAGAGCACTGTAAAATGCATCAACTTGAGCTGTTGAGCAAATGCATAACAAGAACACAGCTGTATAAACAAACTCTCTCCTTTATCAGTCACGGCAAGGGATGACCTTGGCTGTTCCAGTAGGAGTAGGGATGACATTTCTAGGGCTTATCTCACATCCTGACGCACAGACCTAGTCCGGGAACATCGCCAGAGTGTGTTCTTGGAGTTGGTGACCTCTTGCTCCAAGATAAGAGTAGGAACAGGAATACCCTTTTATGGTCAGAAGTACAGGAAGGAATACCTGTGGAGTATGGTGGTTATAGGGTTAACCTTCTTGTGTTCTGTATCCAGGGGGAGGTGCATCTATGTGATGCTATGCTATCATCAGTCTTTGTTCTGTGAGTCTGCTTTCAGTTTTAGACTGAGCGTGCTTCGAGCACAGAGAGAGAATGCCAGAAAGCTCTGATGGTGTATAGACTGATTTATTGCTTGTAAATAAACGCTTGTAGATAGAAGAAGCTGTCTCTGGACTGTATCACTCCCTCTTCTCTCACACAGAAGGCAAACTGCTGCGTCTCTGCAATTTTTTCCTACCTAGGTCGTTTTTCTCAGAGTGTGCACAAGGGGAAACGGCTGGACGGTGGAATCATAATTCTTCAGGTTATGGAAGGTCAGCGCTTTATTGCCAAGTGTGAGAAGGAAGTACAAGGACGGCTGCCAGCTTTGAACTCCTGCCGGAAGAAAAAAGGCAGTTTTGAGATCGCTGGTGAAGGGGAGCCAAACGTCTTCGGAGCCTGGTTGGCAGAAAGCATGAGTAGCTTAAGCCACATAAAGGGGGGAAGATGGCTCAGCCCCAGACAAACGCATTCGAGTCCTTTAATGTTCCCTTTGGGAAACTAAATGGACATAATTGGACTGAGTGGTCTGTTCGGATGAAGTTCTGGTTGCTGGGAGAACAGCTTTGGTCTTGTGTGTACCCCCCACAGCCTCAAGCTGCTAAGAGGGCTTGTGAGGCAGAAATGGCAGCTGCTCAGGAGAAGGAGCAGAGGGTGCTTGGCATTCTAGAAGCAAGTGTGGATGCTTGTCTTTTGCCGATCCTTTAAGGGAAGGAGCCCTGGGTCGTTTGGCAGGCACTACAGACGGCATGTGAGGCCGCAGTGGGAGCCAGGGGCCGACAAAGGACTGAACTGAAACCAGAGTGGGCTGGAAGGAGCTTTGAGAGCCCTGTGAGCCCACCGAGGGCTGAAAGGACTGTTTCTGTTCCTGAAAGCTGTTTTGATGCTTCAACACATCTGTGTGATGGACTGGGAGAGAGGCTGAGAGCTGGGAGGAAAGCAGTGGCAGGCTGTTCCTCTGGAAGCCCTGTACCCAAGAGAGGGGGTGCATGCAGAAGCAATGCACCCAGGAGAGGGGGTGCAGTCAGCAGTGAGAGCTCTAAGCAAGCCTTTGTCTCCAAAAGTTGTTTTCGTCGAGAGTCGAAGTCAGGCTGCAAGTGGCATTGTTCTGCTGAGGAATTCAAGGTCGGCCAGCTGCAAGGAAAGCTGATAACAGACGGTTCTCAGATGGCAGAGCGTGAGAACATCGACAGAGGCCCTGCAACCATGGCAACTGTGAGGGCTGCAACTATGACAACCGTGAAGGACACTGGCCAAGGCCCCAGTCGGGGGGAGAGCATCGCTATGGCAACGTTGGAAGAGTGCCAGCCAGCTACGTTGTCTCTTGTTATTGATACTGGAGCGACACATTGCCTAGTGCCATCTGGTGGGCTTCTTCGAAACTGCAAAAAAGTAAAAACTGGTCGCTTTGTCTCTCTAGCTGATGGGAGCAAACGGCCCCTGACAGAGACTGGGATGTTGTATTGTGCTTTTCTTAATCATGAGATTCAAGCCTTTGTTGTTCCAGAAATCGCTAATTGTTTGTTAAGCGTGTCTGCTCTAATCTCTGACGGTTTCTGTGTAACTTTTGCAAATAACATGTGTTCTTTTTCCAGGGATGGCAAGGAGCTGTATACTGTGGAATGCAAGAATAGGCTTTTTGTGGTGGAGATGCCTATTGTTGCTGAGGATGCCACTGAAGAAACACGGGTGTGTAAACGTACCACCACACAGTGGGTGTTCCCATCTCTGGCATCGCAGATTTTGCCATATGAATTGCGGTTATGTTAAGAAGGCCCCAGAACTAACAGAAGGGTGCAAATTTAAGAGTTGTGACAGGTTCCTGGATTGCAGAGCCTGCAAGCAATCGAAGGTTATCACGTGCACTTATCCCAGGTCCGACAGGAAGACAAGTAGTCCTTTTGAGTTAGTTCATGCAGTTTTGTGTGGCCCCATGTCTGTGGAGTCCTTGGGTGGTTCAAAGTTCTTTCTTCTCCTGTTTGATGATTTTTTGAGGTCTTCTTGGGTTTTTTCTATAAAACGCAAGAGTGAGGCTGCTGGATTGATCAAAGATTGGATCACAGCAGTTGAGGTGACCTTTTCCACCAAGGTGAGAAATTTTCAGAGTGACAGGGGGGCAGAATTCACTGGTTCTGCGTTGCAGAATTTCTTCCGCCAGAAGGGAATCAGCCACCGGCTGACAGCGCCTCACAGTCCGCAACAGAATGGAATTGCAGAACGGAAGAATCGCGCTTTGCAGGAAGCTGTTTCTGCTATCTTATTTGATGCAGGGCTCCCACAGCGCTTTGGGGCCGAAGCTTGGAAAGCTGCCGGCTTCACTTTGAACAGGTCCTATAGCTCTGTTGTAGGGGACACGCCCTATTTCCTGTTGCACGGTAAGAAGCCCAAGGTGCATTTCTTACGTGTGTTTGGTTGTGAGGCTTGGGTCCTCATTCCAAAGGCCTTACGCAGAAAGGGTGAACCAAGGTCCAAGAAGATGATCTTTGTGGGATATGAACCAGGGTCCAAAGCTTGGAGGTTTGCATACCCGAGTGGAAACCAGTCTAGGCTGGTAATCAGCAACAGCGCTGAGTTCTGTGAACAAGCTGGGTGGACGCGTTTGCATGGCAACCCAGATGTTCTTTCACAGCAGTTCTTTGACTCAGATGAGGAGGAGGAACCTGTGGCTGGGGACCAAAGTCTAGGGCAACAGAGTCCACAGCAGGGACAGAGTCCACAACAGAGGCAGCTTAGAATCCCTCAGAGGGGGAGGCCCAGAACACCTCCTCAAACCACTGTCAAGTCTGAGCCAAAGAGTGAGCCCTCCTCACCTGCAGGTCCAGCTGTAAGGTTCAAAAGGCGCAGCAGGTCAGAGGGGGGAGTTTCTAACACTGAGGATGGTCTAGCTGGCCCTAGTGGGTCAGAGGGGGAAACAGAGTTTACGCTGAGAAGATCAACAAGATCAACGAAGGGCAGGCCACCTGACAGGTTTGAGGCCACAAGTGTGTGGGTTGGTGTGGCTAGGTATGAGCCTGAAACTTTTGAGGATGTTCAAAGAATGCCTCAGGAGGAAGCCAGCAAATGGCATGAGACGATGCAGAAGGAGATGAACTCAATGGAGTCTCTGGGTGTGTTCTCACTCACACAATTGCCGGTTGGCAAACAGGCTGTGAGTTGCAGGTGGTTTTATCGCCTTAAACCCACAGAGTTTCACACAGAGAAAAGGAGTCCATTTCACTGAAGTGTATTCTCCTACTTCCAGAAGTGAAACTCTGTGCATGCTCTTAACTGTTGCTGCATAAAGAGGTTGGAAGGTAAATCACTTTGATGTGGATGTTGCCTATTTGAACTCAGATCTCCAGGAGGAGTTTACATCCTTCCTCCTCCAGGGTTTGAAGTCAAGGGACAAGGCATTGTTTGGCGGTTGCATAAATCTATTTATGGTTTACGTCAATCTGCCAGGAACTGGAATATGTGTCTGAATGAAGCCTTAGAGAAGCTAGGTTTCAGGAGAAGTGTTGCTGATAGCTGTCTGTACCTGAAGAGGGGTCAGGAGAGACTCAGGAAGCGATTCTAGTCTTTGTTGATGATCTTTTATATCTGGCACAGACAGGTAAACAGGTGGAGAAGTTCACCAGGGAGCTTGGTAAGAGCTTCAAGCTCAAGCAGCTTGGAGCTGTTCGGACATATCTAGGCGTAGATGTGTCACGAACAGAGGATGGAAGTTTTTTGCTCAGCCAGAGAGGTAAAATTGAGTAACTGCTTCAGAAGTCCAGGATGAGTGAGTGTGCAGGTGTCAGAACTCCTATGGAGACTGGTTACGTGAAAGACAGTCAGCAAGTAGAACGCGCTGTGTTCGTAAATGCTGAACTCTTTCAGTCAGCTCTAGGTAGTTTGTTCGTAAATGCTGAACTCTTTCAGTCAGCTCTAGGTAGTTTGCTGTATCTATCCCAGTGGAGCAGACCAGACATAGCGTTTGCTATCAATCTGCTCAGCAGGGAAGCTTCAAGTCCTAGTGTACAGACCTGGAATGGCATCAAGAGGGTACTGCGGTATTTGCAGGATACGAAAGACTTTTGCCTTAGGTTGTCAGCTAAGGGTGACGTCAAGCTGACCTCGTGGGTGGATTCTGACTGGGCTAACCTTCAAGATAGGAAGTCTGTGTCAGACCTAGTGGTGAAGTTTGGGAACTCAGTAGTTGGGTGGAGGTCCCGGAAGCAAAGTCTCATAGCGCTCTCATCCACTGAGGCTGAGTTTAGTGCGCTTTCTGAAGTGTGCAGAGAGTTGGAGTTCTATGCATGTTTGGTCCAGGAACTCTGCGGATTGAATTGTTTGCCCATCGTTGTTTACGAAGACAATCAACTGTGCCTGAAATTGGCTGAATCGGGGCAATTTAAGGCCAGGACCAAACATCTAGACATTCGCTTTCAGAAAGTGTGTCAGAGTGTTCAGGAGGGATTGGTTGAGCTGAAGTACTGTCCCTCAGCCAAGAACCTTGCCGATGGTTTTACGAAACCACTAACCTTCCAGAGGCATGGAGAGCTCTGTGAAGGTCTGGGTTTGGGGTGAGCATTGTTGCTTGTCCCCCCCCCCCCCAGATGCAGAACAAGAGGGAGTGTGGAGTATGGTGGTTATAGGGTTAACCTTCTTGTGTTCTGTATCCGGAGGGAGGAGCGTCTACGCGACGCTATGCTATCGTCACAGTCTTTGTTCTGTGAGCTTGCTTTCAGTTTTAGACTGAGCGTGCTTCGAGCACAGAGAGAGAATGTCGGAAAGCTCTGATGGTGTATAGACTGATTTATTGCTTGTAAATAAACGCTTATAGATAGAAGAAGCTGTCTCTGGACTGTATCACTCCGTCTTCTCTCGCATGGAAGGCAAACTGTTGCATCTCTGCAATTTTTTCCTACCTAGGTTGTTTTTCTCAGAGTGTGAACAAGGGGAAACGGCTGGACAGTGGAATCATAATTCTTCAATGCCCTTTTATGGTTAAGAATACCAGAGCAGGAACATATGTGATGTCAACCTGCGTACATAGGCTGACGTGGTTGGATTCCTGGGGAAGGAGGGAGAGGGTGCCTGGAGGATATATATACTGCATGAAATTTCTCATTTCTTTGGACTTGCTGTAGACACACCACGCAGGTGCCTTTCTGCTGTTCTGGAGAGCAGAAATAAAGAACTCTTTCTCTGAACCAACCCTCGGTGTCATTTGACTTCCTTCCTCCTGTCCGGGAGCAATGCAGACCCCATCGGTGAACTCCAATAAGGCTACAGTGGAGTGGGTAAACAATTGTTGCTCTTCGCTTGGCTCTTCCCAAGAAAAAAAAAAGTAAATAAAAAAAAGAACTTCAAATGTCTTTGTGCAGGTCCCGGGGGGTTACCGTGTGGCGTGGTCCGCGGCTGAAGCGGGGTCCAAGGTAGGGAGTCAGGCGTGGACAGGAACTGTGGCAGAAAGCAGTACAGGGTCTGGCAGGAACAGGTAACCAACGATGTTGCTCCCGCAACCTGGGACTAGGCTGACTGGCCTCTTTCTCCTCTGAGGCCTAGGGCGGTCCCGGCCCACAGGTGACTCGCCTCCCCTGGCGAGCACCCCTCCTGAGAGAACTTAGTTCCCTCCGCCTCTCTGCCCTGAACCTCTGCAGCTCAGGAGAGGCTGGAGGGTTACTGGACCCAGAGGCAACCTCACCTTCCCCTGACAGGGCTGGGAGAGGAGCACCTGCAGGCAATGGGTCCTTGATCACCTCCGGAGCCGGAGCGGATTCAGCTGGTGTCTGCTCCTGAGGATCCAGCACAGGTGAGGGCCCTTCAGGTTCAAGCCCCTGCCCCGGCTCACCTGGCCCTGGAGGCGGGGACTCCTGTGCAGGCTGGGATTCCTCCGGTTCAGCCTCTGAATCAGATTCCCAGGCCATCACAGTCTTACATCCAGCTTGGGCTTAGCAGCTCCTTAACATGCTGCTTTTTGGCATAAGAAGAAAGAAAAACAAAAACTAGACTGAAGATATCCACAACAAAGCTTTAAAAAATGACTACGCAGTTCTTTTTAAAACAAAAGTAAAAGTTTCCCCGGAAGATTCTCTTCCTGCGATCCCAGAGTTTCATGTAAAAAAAGGCAAAATCACCCTCAGTTAAGGGTTTTTAACCCCCTCCTTAGTTTAATATACCATTTCCAATTAAGTAATGTGTTTAAATTAATAAAGAAAAGTTTCCACTGCAGGACAACTCACTGTTTTGTTGTTCCGTAGGTACTTCCTGCATATAACGATAGATCCCAGTCGGGGCTTACCTCCTTTTTACCGCCCTGCTGCTTCCGAATCGATAATTCTTTAATTTAACGCTCTATCCACCAAATAGATCCAGATTTTTATTGTTTTAGAATCGATCGCTATACCGGGCACAGACCCTGATGTTGGGAAAGATGGAGGGCACGAGGAGAAGGGGACGACAGAGGACGAGATGGTTGGACAGTGTTATTGAAGCTACAAACATGAGTCTGACCAAACTGTGGGAGGCAGTGGAAGACAGGAGTGCCTGGCGTGCTCTGGTCCATGGGGTCACGAAGAGTCGGACATGACTAAACGACTAAACAACAACATACCGGGCATGCTCGAGGCTGCGCTTTTCAAGGTTAGAAAATGGCGTCCCGCGCCGGCGTCTCTATCTCACCGCTCTTTCGGCTCCTATAAGGAGCTTTCCTGACGGCGGAGAGACCGCTTCTCGGCTGTGCTGGGAACCTGACCCCTGGATCTTCCTCCTGGGGGTTTTGGGGGGCTGCGGTGCCCTTACAAACCCCCCCTTCTCCTCCAAAAAGCCGGATTCTCTCTGAGGAGCTGAATCCCGCTTGCGCTCAGTTCCGCGAACGACCGGAAGTCAAGTGCATCTTCTAATTTCTTGTAATAATCTGCTGACAACCCGTCCGGTCCAGACGCTTTTCCTGGCTTGGCACTTACAATCGCCTGATGAATTTCCATCATTGTTATGGAGGTATTTAGATATTCAGTTTTCTTGCTTGCAATCTTGACTTAAATATTTTTCTATTTTATCTTCATCTTCCTTTCCTGCTTGATATAGGTCTTTAAAATAGTTTAAGAAATTTTTACTTATTTCCTGTTTCATCAATTGTCTTCCCTCCTTCTACAAGCTTTCCTATCATCTTTTCATTTTGTTTTCTCTTTAGCTGCCATGCCAGCAGTCTACCCAGTTTATTGGCAAATTTGAAGCTCTTTTGTTTTAACCATTTTATTTTCTGTTCAATTTCATGATTTAAGAGTATAGAGAATTGGGTTTGTAACATGTTGATGTTTTGCTTTGCTGTCTCGTCTCTTGGATTTTTTCATAGTTCTTTCTCATTTATACTTCTCTCTTTCCTAATTTGCTCCATTTTCTTTTATTTAACTTCCTTCTGGATAGCATTTTGTTGGATATAGAAGCCCCTCATAACAGCTTTGTTGACGTCCCATATTACTTTGATGTATTTCTTGATTTGTATTTATTTCAAAAAATTCTCTTAGAGTCTTCTGTGCTTTTTTTTACTATCTCTTCATCGTTCAAAATATTTTCATTCATTCTCCATCTCAGTCTTGTTTTTCTTCCCTCTCTCAATTCTAAAATGACTGGATTATGATCCTTGATCAATCTTGGTTGAATTTCTTTTTTGTTTGTTTGTTTGTTTGCAGAATCAGGTTGCTTGACACCCATATCACATCTATTCTCCCTGCTGATTGTTTTGAGTCCAAGAAGTGGGTGAATTCTTTCTCATTTTGATGTTTGAGTCTCCATACGACCTGTAGATTGAAAATTTCTGCCAATTGGAAAAAGGTCAATGGTCATCTTCCTTCCTTGGATTCTTTTTCTCTAGCTGTTTTGTCTAATTCCAATGAAGTTACTCCGTTAAAGTCGCCTAAAAAATCTAACTTTTCATTGCTATAATTGAACATTTTTTCCTCCAATGTTTTGTAGAATTCTGCTTTTCTTTCATTTGGAGCGTAAATTCCTATAATAATCATTTTTTTCTCTTTGAAATGTTATTTGAACTGCTATAATTCTGCCTTCTTCGTCTTTGAATATTAATTTTGGTTATAATATTGGATTGGCATAGATTATGATTCTTCTTTTTTTAGATATATCTGAAGAGATGAAGTCTGTACCTAATTTTTTTTAATCAAAACGCTTTTATGTCTCCTAGCTACACGTGTTTCCTGTAGACAGATAATATCTGTCAGAGCTGCCTCTAGGTCCCAGCTCACAGAGGACCAACGCCCGGTTAATGTAATGTACAAGAGTCTTTATTGAAGTTTAGTTTCCATTTCAAACCCCAGAGCGTGCAGCCCTACGTCTTGGCCCTAGACCGGCGAAGTCCCCTCTGAATCACTACCCCTTCCGCACCAGTTTAAGATCCTAGCCCGGCTCCACCTCCTGCGCTGTTCCTTCCTCCTCTGGGTCCTTCTGCCCCCTGGGGTTTCCTCCCTCCTGGACTCTTCTGACGCTGACCCCCCTGAGTCTTGCCCTTCCTTCCGGCGGGCTTTAGGACCTGGCTCCCTATCCGGGCTACCTGCTGTGCCGCTCGCCTGTACATTTGAACTTGGCGCACGCGCCCAGCCGGTGACTTTCCTCTTGACCGTTTCCCCGCTCTCCGATGGAGGCGTGGCCAGTCCTGACTCATCTCCTCCCTCTGGTGGTGAGAAGACTGGTCCCGATGCCTGGGACTCCTCCCCCCACTACGCTCTGGTGGGTACGCTGGTCCTGATTTCCAACTGCTGCTCAGGGAGTCCCCGCTGGGCCCTTCCTTCTGGGGTTTCCCCCTTGGCACCCCCCTTGCCCTGGCCATCGGCGCTCCTCTCTGTGAATCTTCCGATTCGCTGGAGAGACTCGTAGAATCTCTCTGACCACTGTCACTGCCTACACCCCCCTCGGATTCCTCCTCCTCACTCTCCATTTGCTCCTTCTCCTGTGTCTCTGCTCCTGAACCCCTGACAATATCCAATTTCTTTTTCATTAATATATGCTCTATTTTTTTTCTTTTTGTCTTGTTGTTTAAACCATTTACATTCCATGAAATGAATTTTAATTCAATGATTTAAGTGGGCTTTTATTTCAGTAAAATATTTTATTTGAGTACTGAAATAAAAGTGCTTCCCACTTTTTATTGACATGTCACTTGTTCATATAACATGGTGTCACCATAGTCTTCAGAATGCCAACCTCCCAATGAACTACCAGTGCCTAGTCCTTTTCAACAAGTTCCATGGTAGTCCCATTCTACCAGCAATCTCTCCTTGGTTTAGTAAATTCACAAATCCACAAAGGTTTGTTTGGATTCGACTTACGTTTTTGTGTTGCCCACCATGGTTTGATTCCAGGTACTCAGGTAACTCCCCAAGGTAGGACATATATAATTAAGACAGTGGTATGCTATCCATGTCCAGGTACTATTGGTGTACAGTGTGGTATTACACTTATTAATGAATTAATTAATTAATTACTTTATATACTGCCCTCATCCAAACATCAGAGTGTGGTTCACAACATAAAAATACAAAATGAGAACACAAAATACATAACAAAAATACAAAAACAAACCAATAAGCCCCCGTCTACAAACATATTTAAAAGAGCATGGCTTGTTTAATCAGCCAAAAGCCTAGTTATACAGATGTTTTTGCCTGGTGCCTAAAGATAAGCACTGAAGGCACCAGGCAAGCATCATTGGGAAGAGCATTCAACAAACGGGGAGACAACTCAGAAAAGGCCAATTCTCATATTGCCAGTGACCAGAACAAAGAAGGGCCTTAGATGATGATTGCAGGGTCTCTGTTAATTCATATGGGGAGAGACGGTCCTTGATGTATTGCGGTCCTGAGCCATTTTAGACTGAGCCATTCAAACAGTACTTTGAATTGGGCCTGGAAACTGATTAGCAGCCAATATTATATGCTCAACTCATTTTGCCCCAGTGAGCAACCTGGCTACCAAATTCTGCACCAGCTGCAGTTTCTGAATCATCTTCAGAGGCAGTTCACGTATAATGTGTTGCAGTCCCCAAAGCCTAGACAGCAGAAGTTAGGCTATCCTTGTCCAGACAGCGGCACAGCTGAGCCACCAGCCAAAGCTGATGCACCACCAAGGCCACCTGAGCCTCAAACGACAGCAAAGGATCCAGGAACACCCCCAAGCTGCGTACCCACTCCTTCAGAGCATGGGTGTAGCCGGGGGGGGCAGGAGGCAGCTGCCCCCCTAGATCAAATAAAACACTAGAAATACTTAACTAACTGACCAATGATGTCAGTTCTGCCCCCCCAACAAAAATCCTGGCTACACCCATACTTCAGAGGGAGTATAACCCCACCTCCCATCCATCTGGTCACAAGAACATCCCACTAACAGTGCCTCAGTCTGATCTGGATTGACCTTCAGTTTGTTGGTTCTCATCGAGTCCATTACTGAGACAAAATAATGGTCTAGCATATCCACTGCGTCACCTGCAATTGTAAATGAGAATTGGAGCTGTATGTCATCAGCACATTGCTGACAACGTACTCCAAACCTTGAGATAACCCTGCTCAGTGCTTTCATGTATGTGTTAAACAGCATAGGGGGTAAAATATTGAGGAACCCCACACTGAAGGCACCACAGGGCCAAAGAGCACTCCCCAAGCCTCACTATTTGGAAACAACCATCCAAGTAGGACCAGAACCACTGCAAAGCAGTGCTGCCCACCTGCAACCCGGACAGCTTCTCCAGGAGGATACCATGGTCAATAGTATCAAAATCCACTGAGAGATTGAGAATTAACAGGGAGACATTTCCCCTTTCTCTCTCCCAAGAGAGGCAATCATACCCAGGATTGATGATGAACCCTCACCAGTGTTTGTTTACATTTGACTAGAGTTTTCCTCCACTCACATTCAAGCTGTCTCCCAGCTTGTTTCCTTGCCCTAAGTTCTGGAGTATACCGGGGAGCCAAGCAGGCTTCATGAGCCAAGCAGGCGCTCTACGTGGGGCTACCTTTGAAGGTGACCCGGAAACTACAACTAATACAGAATGCGGCAGCTAGACTGGTTACTGGGAGCGGTCGCCGAGACCATATAACACCGGTCTTGAAAGACCTACATTGGCTCCCAGTACGTTTCCGAGCGCAATTCAAAGTGTTGGTGCTGACCTTTAAAGCCCTAAATGGCCTCGGTCCAGTATATCTGAAGGAGCGTCTCCTCCCCCATCGTTCTGCCCGGACACTGAGGTCCAGCTCCGAGGGCCTTCTGGCGGTTCCCTCACTGCGAGAGGCCAAGTTGCAGGGAGCCAGGCAGAGGGCCTTCTCGGTGGTGGCGCCCGCCCTGTGGAATGCCCTCCCATCGGATGTCAAGGCGATGGACAACTATCTGACATTCAGAAGACATCTGAAGGCAGCCCTGTTCAGGGAAGTTTTTAATATGTGACATTTTAGTGTATTTTTTATCTCTGTTGGAAGCCGCCCAGAGTGGCTGGGGAAACCCAGCCAGATGGGCGGGGTACAAATAATAAATTATTATTATTATTATTATTATTATTATTATTATGCAGAAGCTCAGGGGTGGTTGTGTTAATGTCCCAAGCCTTCTGGATGTTCCACAAGTCAGCGAGGGCTTTGACAAGAGTCATATCAGCCAGGAGTCATATCAGCCTGGAAATTCCCCAGGACTGTCTGGAAACCAATTGGACCCATTAGCCTGAGAGGGCAGACCATCCTAATAGGTCCCCTGCCTCTGCAGAGGGGAAAAGGTGCTGAGAGCCTAAATCTCAACAGGAAGTGATCTGACCATGACAAGTGTCATCTTCGTTCCGGAGCTGACAGAGGCTGGGAATGAGAACAAAGAGAGATAAGGACGCTGGAATGTGAGAGGGAGGAGGGACAGCCTAGCGGCATGGCTTCAGAGAACAGACTGATGGATGCCATGTTCAACAGCCCACTACAGCATGCTGCTGCAGAGCAGCAACTACTGAACTTGCAACAAGGGGGTGACTCTGTGGCCTCTTACTGGACTACCTTCAATTCACTAGTGCACAAGGTTGGCTGGGGGCAGAACACAAGGCCTCTTGCTGCCATGTATCACACAGGACTGAGTCCATCAATCCTGGACGACATGGAGAAGATGCAACCCATGCAGTCACTGGATGAGATAGTTCAAGCGTCGTTACAGCTAGGGCTACACCAACAGCAGAGAAAGCTAGAGAAGAGGGGGGCAGGGGGGCCCTTGGCGGGTAAAGGCCTACACTCCTAAGCTTCCAGAACAGGGGCTGGGCAGCACACCTAGTCAAGGAGAAGCTGTTGAACCAATGCAGATTGGATCGGTGGAATGGGAGAGGACCAGGAGGGCATGAAAGGGAGTCAACAGCATCGGGAGACGCGCACTTGCTTCGTGTGCACCAGGCAGGGGCATTTGGCTAAACAGTGTCCTGATAGGAAGACAGGGGGATCCCTTTCAGGGGCCAGGGTGGAGGAAAAACCCAAACCCCAAATAGAAAAGTCGGGAAACTGCCAATCCCAGCCCTTAAGAGAGGCCAGAAACTGGGAGGCAAATCAGTAGAGGGGCCTCAAATGGAACCAGCCGTTCCTGGGATAGCTCTGCCTGTGATGCTACAACTCCCAGACGGTCGCAGGGTGCAAGGGCAAGCGTTGGTGGATTCGGGGGCGTCACTAGACTTTGTAGATGCAGATTTCGCGAAGCAACACAACATTGGGACATAGCAACTAGAATCCCCAATAGAGGTACAGACGATAGATGGTCGACCCTTAATGAGGGGGAGGTGGTTCAAGCCACACAACTGTTAGTGTGGCAAGACCACCTGGAAGAATTTTACCCTTATGATTTCTATATAATTATATATCCATATATAACCATATATCCTAATGATGATTTTTATATATCCATATATCGAAATGATTTTTGAATTGCTAAGGCTTCAGCAGAACTAAAATGCTTAGATCTTAAAAATCCAAAGTTGCTCTCTGCCCTATTTCTCCCTCACTGCCTTGTTATTGTACTTGAAGGAAATAATAAATCTGATGTGTTGGCATTTTCCTCCTCCAGACAGCTTCTCAGTGGCTGAGTTAGGGAACAGGAAAAAATAGCCAACCACAATGTTCTAAGTCGGTAGCAGATGGTGTGTGTGTGTGGGGGGGGGTTATCCACGTTTCAATGGTCAAATAGGTTTCTTTTCCTCTTTATTGCTGTAAATTAGGGGAAAGGGCAAGTTGACGTATCATCTGAGGAAAAGCAGAAGCAAGAAGCATTCTTTACATGGTCAGGGGAGAAGCTTGTGTGCGCTCATTGGTTTGATTTTTTTGCTGCCCTATACGATTATGTCATGTTTAGGCTGTTTGTACTCAGGTATAAAACCTCACTGCACAGGGGTTTCAGCACCCAGGGTCTGGAGACGATTCCACTGGGTCATTATTGCTCAGCAATAAACATAACCTTCTTTTTCTCCACTGCTGCATCTGTCAATTCTTGGACACAACTTGAGTGGGCCACAGGTATTCTATATACCCTTGCAACATTAGGGGTGGAAGTGGTGGGGCACAAGGAGACAATGAGGCTCCACGTCACTAAGTTAGCGACACACCCCATAGTCCTAGGAATGACGTGGCTCACAAAACACGAACCTGTCGTGGCCTGGTTTCAACGCTCCTTAACGTTCGCATCAGCCTTTTGCCAAGCAAACTGGATGAGGCTTGAAGTACCTAGAGAGGTGGGAGCGAAGGGGGCGGAGGTAGGAGGGAAACCCATGGGAGAAGAGAGTTCCATAACCTCTCAGTATAAGGCCTTCAGAGACATGTTCTGCAAAAAGGAGGCGAATCAATTACCCCCACACCGCCCTTATGACTGGAAAATAGACTTGGTGCCAGGGGCCCAGATACCCACCAGTCGCCTCTATTCCATGTCAGAGACGGAACTAGCCGAGCTGAGGGAGTTCTTGCAGAAGAATTTGGCAAGGGGTTTTTGTTGGCATCTCTGTTACGACCAAGCTGATAAAGCTCATCTTCCGAAATTGCCCTCCGACGTGATTAACGACCTGAGCCTTTGATGAGGCCTCAGGCACATTCCCATTCAGCAGAGAATCAAAGCAGCATGCGGAAGTAATGAGATTTATGGCTACATGGCTAAAGAGTTGTATACCTCGCTATGCAGACAGAAAGGAAACATCCTCTCTCTATGGAAGCAGAGAGCAACCTGAACAACAAAGGAACAAAGGAACAGGAAACCACTAACGTCACATCCGTCTCCCGTCTCCTGTGAGACTTCCAACAGTATGGAATGTGTGGAATGTAAACAGAGTCTTGTGACTCCAAAGTACTGCTCAGTGGCAAACAGAAACTAACAGTTTTATCCGACCAACAAAGGCACCAGGGGGAGCCCCAGTTTTCTTCGTAAGCAAGAGGGACACCCCGGAAAAAGGCTCGTTGTGGACTATAGGAAGACCAACAAGCTCATGATTCCCAGCCGATACCCCTTGCCACGTATTGGGGATCTGCTGGAGAAGTTGAGATCAGCGAAAATTTTCACCAAGTTGGACCTTGTGTGAGGGAAGGCGACGAGTGGAAGACGGCCTTTAATACAAGATATGGGACCTTTGAGTATCTAGTGATGCCATTTGGGCTGCAATCGGGCACAGCCACCTTCCAGGCCTTCATCAATCATGTTTTGTCTACCGACTGCTGATGGAACTCGCACTTGCTGAGCTTAGCATACAGGTGGTGCTCCCGCAAGCGCTGCAGCACGGTCCAGACATGACCCTCGTGGTGAGCTGGGTCACGGGAGAAAATCAGAATGTCATCTAGGTACACCACCACGAACTTGTCTAGCAAGTCCTGGAACACGTGGTTGATGTACTGTTGGAACACGGTGGGCACATTGCACAATACGAAAGGCATTACCAGGTATTCGAACTGCCCATACCGGGTCCCGAATGCCACTCATCCGTGGCTCGGATCCGAATCAAATTGTAGCCCCCCCCCCCGGAGGTCTAGCTTGGTGAACACCTGCGCCCTTTGCACCCGCTCCAGCAATTCCAAGATAAGGGGCAAGGGGTACCGGTCTGGGATAGTAATCTTGTTCAGGGCCCGGTAATCATGGCAAAGACGAAGCTCCCCACATTTCTTCTTAACAAAGAGCACTGGAGCGGCGGTGGGCGAGGTGGAAGGCCAAATGAACCCACGCTCCAGGTTCTTGCGAAGGAAGTCCTGCAAAGCTTCGCGCTCCGGCTCCGCAAGAGAGTATAGGCGACTCACAGGCAGGGGCGCCCCGGGCTGGAGGTCTATGCCACAGTTGAAAGACCGATGGGGCGGCAGCTGGTCTGCCCCTCATTCCTCGAACACTTCTTGGTAGTCCTGGTAAACAGCAGGGAGCGTTGACGCAGCCTCCCCAGTGGGGGCGGCCGCTAGCATCTCGGACCGAGCATGGGGACACGGGTCTGGGAAGTGCACAGTCTGATTGACCCAGTCGATCTGGACATTGTGGGACTCCAGCCAGTCCATCCCGAGCACCAGGGGAAACCGGGGCATGGTAGCAATGTCCAGAGTTCGCACCTCCCGGTGCTGCTGGTGACACAGAATCAAGGGCTGGGTCTCCTGAGTAACGGCGCCCGAGCACAGGAGCTGCCCGTCAATTGCCTCCACCTGTACCGGTTCCGACTTATCCTGGAGTGGCACCTGATGATGGGCGGCAAAGGCAGAGTCCATATAAGAGCGGGTTGCCCCTGAATCCACGAGAGCATGGGTGAGAATCCAGGGCCCGCCAGGGGGGTATAGGAGCACCGGAACCATGAGGTGTCACAATTCCACCGGTGAGGGCCCCTCAGGCATTGTTCAGGGCCCCAGGTAGCCAGGGCCTTCGGCTACCGGGGTTGGCGGTTTCCCTGCGGCCGGGATCTTCTCGCGACAGGATCAGGCCTAATGTCCACTCCCACCGCAGTAGAGACACAGGTTCCCCTCCCGACGCCGCGTCTTCTCCGAGGGGGAGAGGCGAGGTCGTGCTGCCCCGAGCTGCGTTGGTTCGTCCAGCAACTCGGCTGTGGCTGTGGACCTGCTGGTAAGGACTGGAGCCAGAAGCTGGGAGTGCTGGCGGTCCTGGGCCTGGCGACGGTCCTCCAACCAATCGTCTATCTGCAGGCTCCGCTGAATGAGGGCGTCCAGCATGGTGGGGCAATCCATCGTGGCCAGCTGGTCCAGTATCTCATCCGAAAACCCCTTGAGATACTGGCCCCGCAGTGCAGAGTCATTCCAGGTCAAGTCCTGCGCCAACAGCTGAAATTCTGTAGCGTAGGCGGTGGATGTGAACTTGTCCTGTTTCAACCGACGAATTGCCCGATTGGCTTGGCTCCCCTTCAGAGGGTTGCCAAACGCAGTCTCCAAGTGGTTACAAAACCCCACATAGTCTGTCAGTAAAGGAGTGTCTTGCTGGAGCAGAGGCAAAGCCCACTTGGCCACCTGGTCCTTCAGCAAGCTGATCAGGAAGTACACCTTGGTGCAATCATCAGGAAAATTCCGGGCTCGCCCCTGAATGTACAGCTTGGCCTGGGCGAGGAACATGGGAAAGCTGGCTGGGGACCCATCAAATTTCTCTGGCAGGGCCACTGGGTACTTGCCAAAAACTGGAGCGTCGGCCCCAGGAGCCGGTAAGGCGTCCAACCGCTGCTGAAGCGCTGTAACCGCATTGCTTAGCTGCTGAATGGTGTGAGTCAAGGCCTGGTTCTCCTGGGCCAATGCCACCAACTCAGCTGCCTGATCAGCCATGGCTTCTGGCTTTTCCTGAACGCACCCCAACGAAGGGGGAGTGGGGGTGTGCGGGAGCAAACTGTGCTGGTCCCGGGGGGGTTACCGTGCAGCGTGGTCTGAGTCCAGTCCTGGGTTGAGGGTCTGGAGGTTGTCTGTCAAGGGCAAAGCGGGGTCCAACGCAAGGAGCCGGGCGTGGTTAGGAACTCCGGATGAGCAGGTCAGGGTGCTGGCAGGAACAGGTTTCCAGCGATGTTGCTCCCGCAACCTGGGACTGGGCTGACAGGCCTTTATCTTCTCTGGGGCCTAGGGCGGTCCCAGCCCACAGGTGACCCGCCTCTCCTGGCCTTAAGACGAGCACTCCTCCTGAGAGAACTTAGTTCCCTCTGCCTCTCTGCCCTGAGCCTCTGCAGCTCAGGAGAGGCTGGATCCAGAGGCAACCTCACCTTCCCCTGACAGGACTGGAAGAGGAGCACATGCAGACAACGGGTCCTCAATCACCTCCAGAGCCAGAGTGGATTCATCTGGTGTCTGCTCCTGAGAATCCAGCACAGGTGTGGGCCCTTCAGATTCAAGCCCCTGCCCCAGCTCAGCCAGCCCTGGAGGCGGGGACTCCTGTGCAGGCTGGGATTCTTCAGGTTCAGCCTCTGAATCAGATTCCCAGGCCATCACAGGCGACATCTATTGTCGGAGTAGAGGAGTTCAAGCGCCAAACACAAGGAGATGAAACTGGCAGCGATACGTAGCAGGGAGAACAGCGCTGAAGGATTCACTGAAAGGGAAGGCCTCTTGTTTAAGGGTGAGGTGCTCTACATACCAGAAGGGGACTTGGCGGGCACGAGTCATGCGGCAGTGCCACGACAACCCGACGGCGGGTCACTTTGGGCAGTACAAGACCGTAGATCAACTAAGGAGACGGTTTTGGGGCATGTAACACTTGCCAATGAGCAAAAACGCCTAAAGCAGCACCAGCGGGACTTCTGCAACTGCTTCCGACTCTGCAAGGACCTTGGGAGGTGATCGCGATGGATTTTATCACAGACTTGCCTTCTTCTCGAAAGCAGACAGTGATCTGGGTTGTGGTGGACTTGTTCACAAAAATGGCGCACTTCGTGCCATGCTCAAAGCTGCCGTCGGCACAGGAAACAGCCCAGATGTTTGTAGACCACGTGTTCAAACTGCACGAGCTGCCTTCGCAAGTGATTTCGGACAGAGGAACACAATTTACCTCGCAGTTTTGGAGGAAGCTGATGCAGCTTTCGGAAGTTGAAGTGTGTCTGAGATCAGCGAGACACCCTCAAACCAATGGAGAGTCAGAGACGACCAATGCTACGTTGCAGCAATACCTTCGTTGCTACGTGAACTACCAGCAAGAGGACTGGGTGGATAAATTGGGACTAGCAGAATTCGCGTATAACAATGCAGTACACGCGTCTACCCAACAAACACTGTTTCTGGCCAACTATGGACAACATCCGAGGGCGTTTCCAGAAGCAGAGGACACCTTGTTGGTGCCAGAGGCAGAACAGTTCGTAGGGGAGATGCAGGCGTTACATGAACTACTGAGAGAAAAGCTGGACGCAGCTAAAAACGCGTATAAGAGGAATGCTGATGAACGTAGACAGCAGGGAGAAGAGATCAAGGTGGGGGACAAGGTGTGGTTGTCAGCCAAGGACTTACCAACAAAGGGGAGGTGCAAGAAGTTAGAGGCAAGGTGCTTGGGGCCATTTGAAGTGGTAGAACAGGTAAACCCTGTAGCGTTCAATCTGAGATTGCCTGCCTCGATCAAGATAAATCCAGTAT
This sequence comes from Podarcis erhardii, assembly GCF_964252035.2. Taxonomy (NCBI): domain Eukaryota; kingdom Metazoa; phylum Chordata; class Lepidosauria; order Squamata; family Lacertidae; genus Podarcis; species Podarcis erhardii. Next base: position 19,326,535 of record NC_138506.1, on the reverse strand, counting down.
TTCACAGGGCTCTCCTGTCACCATACGTTCCTGCACATCCCTACCAGGAACCTAAACAGACACCTCCTCCCCCAGTCATGGTGGAGGATCAGGAGGAGTTTGAGATCCAACAGATTTTAGACTTGAGACTGTGTAGAAGACACTTACAGTATTTACTGTCATGGAAAGGTTATGGACCTGAAGAAAACTCCTGGGTACGAAGCCAGGATTTACACGCCCCAGACCTGCAGTGGCAGTTCCACCGTAGGTTCCCCCACAAGCCCAAGCCCAGAGGGCGGGAGGAAGAGGACGACCTTAGTGAAAAAGAAGCTGAGGAGAGTGGCACATGGTGGGCACCAGAGCAGAAAGAGCCCTCTGAGACAGGCAGCGAAGCCGAGGAGGAGGAAGGGGGGGCTTAGAGGAGGGGGTGATGTCAGCGTCTTTCCTGAGCTGACAGAGGCTGGGAATGAGAACAAACAAAGAGAGAAAAGGACACTGGAATGTGAGCTGGAATGTGAGAGGGAGGAGGGGCAGCCTAGCGGCATGGCTTCAGAGAACAGACAGCAGGCAGCAGATAGCAATGGTAATCTGATCCTGGAGCATAGTGACCAAGGAAAGGGGAGCCAGATCAGAGATACACAAAATACCAGTCTTAGCTCAGAAACAGAGGGAGGGAGGCCAGGAATAGCTAGCCCCAAAACTCGAAGGCGTGAAAAGGTCAGTGAGAGGAGGGAAAAGGAGTGAAAGCGAAAGGGCTTTTTCCCCTGTTGGAGGAAGAGGAAGGGGCGGAGTTTAGACTCGGCAACTGCAAACTTGGAGTCAGACACGGAGTGAAGGAGCTCCGGAGTGATTTATATGTTTGAGCAATAAACCTGAGATAAATGCAGTTGGGGAGACATGTGATGCTATGTCTGATAACCATTTTTTTCATGCAGGGTGCATGCATGGATCTTCCAGATTGCTGATGTCTGACACAAAGATGGTCAGGTGTACCAAAGGTGTTTGGGACAAAGCAAAAGGGGAAGGCAATATGGGTATCTTACAAAAGCACCCTACTGGTGATGATGAATCTGAAACAGATTCAGTATCAGACGAAGGTTCTGATAGGGAACCTATTAATACTATAATTGCTATATAAATGATTTGGCAAACCTCCCCCTAAACGATAACAACTGATAAAAAGATTAATAATGAAAAAGTAATAGTTATTGGAATTTACACACCAAACGAAAGAAAATCCAATTTTTACCAATTTTTGGAAGAAAAAGCAATAGAATATCTAGGGGATAAAATCATACTCTTAGGAGATTTTAATGGAGTAGTTAAGCCAGAAGAGGATAGAACAGCAAAGAAAAAAGAAGTGAGACAAAACAAAGTCCCAACTTCATTCTTCCATTTAATAGAACTTATGAACCTGAATGATGCTTGGAGGTTCAAGAATCCAACAGAGAAAGAATTTACATATTATTTGGAACCCCACAAATTGGCGGGAAGAATAGATGCCATTTGGACTACAAAGGAATTATTAAGCAACATCGTAAAAGCTGAAATCCATCCAGTAACAATCTCAGATCATAACCCAGTATGGATCAAGCTCAAAGGAAAAGAAGAAAAGACCAAAAGATGGTGACTCTATGAGAATATGTTGAATGATGAAAAGGTTATACAGAAGGCCAAGCAAGTTACAGAAGAATATTTTAAATTTAATTTAAATCTAGGAATAGACTTAGAGACGGTTTTGGATGAGAGCAAAGCAGTTTTAAGAGGTTTTTTCATCCAACAAAGTGCATTCCAAAGGAAAACAAAGGAGAAGAAAAAAATGGAGATCTGGGAGGAAATTAAGGGAAATGAAAGGAAATTATTTCAAAAACAAGACGATGAACAAATTAAACAAAATATAGAGACTTCCGGGTTGGCGCCATAGCCGAATGGCGGATTCCCTCCGAGCTCCGGAGGGAATCTGCTCGACAGGGGTCGGGTCCTGCCGCGCCGGCAACGCGGGGACCCTCAAAAACCACGGGCGCGGAAGCCCGTGGACCTGGTGACTCGGCGGGCACCGTTTGCGCCCTCCCCGACCGCGAAGGAGCCTTTTTAAAGGTTGCAGAGCGGAGGACGGGGAGCGGCGCGGTGCTGAGAGTCTTCTGCTTCCCCTGCCGAGCGAAGCCGCATGCCATTCGACGGAGAGCGCTAACTTCTTCTTTGGAAAATTGGGACTAAATCTAAAAACAACAACCCGTGAGTAATTTGGAAATTGGGCTAAAAACTCTTTTTTTTTGGATTTGGCACGAGCGGGGGAGGTGCAAAAAGGAAGTTCGTCTCCCCCCTATTGTATACAATATAAAGCAAGGATCTTAACTACTAAGGTCGAAAGAAGAGTCTTTTTTCTATTTGACAAAAGTTATTAATTCCACGGATTGACAATATAAGTAATTGTGCTGGAGGAGAAGAGCTATTTTTTGAATTAAAGTGCCACTCATCCCGGGACCGGGAGCGATCTGTGAGAGGAGCCTGCGGAGGAGACATAGAAGATTTTGACAGCTGTCAAACTAGCTGTCAAAGTCGGGAAAAATAGAGAACTTTGTTTCCGTTGTCTTTGCTGGTTACATTTGATACAATATAGTTAACTGTTGAAAATAAAGAAGAATTGAAACAAACTAACTTGGCTTTTGGGTTGGAAGTGAAAGGAATACTGAAATAATCAGAATCCCTCTAGTGGGGGTTCAGGGACATTACAAAAATGGAAATAGGTCAAAAAATACTAGCTGGCCTGGATGAGGTTAGGTTTCTCGTGAGAAAGTTGTGTAAGTTACAAGAACAAGGCCATGTTTTGTCTACAAGTGCCACAACTTTGAAGCCAACAGCAAAGGAATCTACTGAGTTGGAAAAGGATTTGATCTACAAAACCCAGGCAGCTGAACAAGGAAAAAAATTTGAGCAGGAGGAGCAGGAAGGAGGGGCTGTAATGTTGCAGAAGGTAAAGGAGAGCCAGAGGTCTGTCAAGATGGGCATAAAAGAAAGTAAGAATTGGATGATAAAAACTGGGTTTGAATTGGAAAATGAGGAATGGAAGGATCTCCTTTTGTGGGGATCTGAAGACCTATGTTTTACAAATTTGATCAAGGTGGAAGATGGAACTTTCTGGCTATTTGGACTTAGAAGGATTGAGAATCAAGATTTTAAATTTGGAGATCCGGCTGGAAGGAACATGGACATTATAGGGATAGTGCCCCTCCGAGACTTGGTGTTTAATATAAAAGACTTTCAAAGAAACCGGCAGAGAGGGACTGAGAGAGATTTAAGGGCCTCAGATGTGAGACTGCCGGGCTGATAACAGATGGACTAATGGACAATGGCTTGGGGATCGAAACCGGGGAAGGGAGGGTGGGGTCTGGAAATCCAAAAGGTGTACTAAAATATTCTGACTTATTATATCTTTTTTTCTTTCTATGTTGTTACTAGTATTGATATGGGGAATTCGTGGAAGGAGAACTGGGCCGATCTTAGAAAAAGTTTTTAAGTATAATGATTTATGTATAAATGCTAAAAGTTGATATATAAAGTGAATTTAATATAATAACAATCTAAGGTTAAGAATTTAAGAAGAACTTGTTGAACAAATTTTTGGACAGGGAATACAAGAAGGGGAGGCGAGGGGAAGTTCTGGAAAGAAGGTGTTGAAAATATGGATTGTAAATGTTGAAATTTTCTTTTCTTTTTCTTTTTTCTTTTTTTCGGTTTATGTACTTTTTGAAATTCTAATAAATATTATTTTTTTAAAAAAACAAATTAAACAAAATATAAAAATATTACAGACACAATTCTCCATGATAATGAATGAAGAGATAGAGTGGAAGATTAAATGGCTGAGACATAGAAACTTTGAGTTTGCAAATAAGCCAGGCAGACTTCTGGCTTGGCAAATAAAGAAAAAAACAGGATGAAAGAATTATCAAGAAAATTAAAATTGAAGATAGATGGATCCAAGATCAGAAAGAAATTAGTGAAAATTTCAAAAAAAAAAAAAAATCTATGGAAATTTATATAAAGAGGGTCCAGAGAAATTGGGAAAAATAATTGAATATTCAGGCAAAAATAAGCTATCCATAATCCCTAAGGAAAAAGTTTCTATCTTGAATTCATCCATAACAGTCATGGAGGTGCAACAAGCTATACACAGATCAAAGCTAGGAAAGACACCAGGCCCTGATGGTCTCTCAGCTATTTATTATATAAAAAAAATAGAACAATCACTATTCTTACCTATGAAGGACTTAATGAACAACATCCTTATAAATGGAAAGTTACCAAAATAATGGAAAGAAAGTTTCATTACCCTTATCCACAAACCGGGAACAGATGCTTCAAACATGGCCAATTATAGCCCAATTGCACTGTTAAACAATGATTATAAGATTTTTGCGGACATTTTAGAGAACAAATTAAAAACAGTGTTAAATGAGATAATCCACAAAGACCAAACTGGGTTTCTTCCCGGGCGATATTGTTAGGTTTCTGTGTGTTGCCACTGTACAGTGCTTGGAGTCACAAGACTCTGTTTTGCATTCCAGACATTCCAGGCTCACGGAAGACGGGAGACGGATGTGATGTTACTGTTTCCTGTTCCTTTGTTTTTCCAGTTGCTCTCTGCCTTTCACAGAGAGAGGATGTGTTTTCTGTCTGCGTAGTTAGAAATAAAACTTTAAGCAATGTAGCTCATGTTTCTCACCCTTCCCTGCTGCTGTATACTCTGCATAATGAGTGAACGTGCCTGGAGCCTCATCAAAGGCTCCGGTCATTAACCATCGTCGGAGGACTCGACCGGAGGATGAGCTTTATCAGCTTGATCGTAGCGGAGGCTCCGACATTTTTGGTTTTGGGCCCAAAAGAACTGAATGCAGCTTATCTTCTCTGTGTGTCAAGAAGAAGTTGTATTGCAGATACTAACAAGGTTTAGCATGCAGGATGTATTCATGATTATCACAGGAAACTTGGTCATTGAAACTTCGAGGCAGTTTCCAAAATGCCTGCCTTAGTTGAAGGTATGACTATTAAACCCTGCAGGTACCACATGAAGTGTAAGGCATGCGCAGCAAACAAGGTCAAAATGGCTGCAAAAGGTAAGGTGTCCAGTAGACAAGCTACAGAACCATACCAGGTAGTGCATGCTGATCTCATTGGTCCACTATCAACCTTTTTGGGTGGAGCCAGGTACTTCATGGTTCTCATTGATTCATTTTCCAGGTATATTCATGTGTTCAATCTCCAGCAGAAATCAGAAGCGTTTCCTAGGTTCAAGGAATTCTGTGCTTGGTTGAAAAATGTACATGATAAACAGGTGAAATGTTTGTTTACAGATCGAGGGGGAGAATTCACTTACCAGCTGTTTGAAGCTTTTCTGACTGAGAAAGGAATTCAACATGACCTTTCAAGTCCACGGTCTCCTTGGATGAATGGACTTTGTGAAAGGGCATGCCAAACATTGCTTCAAGGCTTGAAAACCTTGCTGCATGATGCCAATCTTCCAGAGAGTTATTGGGCAGAAGCGCTCAGCTGTTTTGTTTATACTTATAATCGCAGATTATCATCACCGATTGATTGTACCCCCTATGAAAATGTTTGGCAAGAAACCATACACCAAGCACATGAGAATTTTTGGTTCTGCCATGTGGGTTCACACACCACAAAGCTCCAAGTTAGGCAAACGTGGTTTGCATGGTATCTTTCTAGGATATCAGAAGGGTTCTTACAGAGTGATGATGACTGATACCAATACAGTTAGGCTCACTAGAATTGTTGAGTACAATGCCAAGTGGGGGGAGAATGTGGGAATTTTCCATTGTTATCCTGATGACAGTGAGGAGTCTGAGGATAAGCAACAGCAAAACCCCACACCCACTGATGAAGGTTCTGATTCTGAATATTTTAGTACACCAGTCACAGAAAATTGCTGATGTGTTAAGCAAACTGAACCTGATGGATGCTAACCCTGTAGACACACCAATGACAACAGGTTATCAGGTAGACGATATTGAAGAAGCATTTTCTGACACTACACTACACTGTACAGAAGTGTGCTAGGCAAACTAAACTTCACTGCCAGATGTTCAAGACCTGACATTGCAGTTAGCACGAATTTGCTAAGCAGACATGTCAACAATCCTACTGTTAAGGATTGGAAAGCTCTGAAACGCATAGCATGCTATTTGAAAGGCACTATGCACTACAAACTGAGATTTAACAATCAGAAGTCTGGAGGTCTTGAGATATTTGCTGATGCGAGTTTTGGAAGTGACACTACAGACAGGAAAAGCACGTCTGGAGTTTGCTACATGTACAACCAGGGTCTATTTGACTGGTCGTGCAGGAAGCAAACAACAGTAAGCTTAAGTTCTTGTGAAGCTGAACTGAATGCACTGTCTTATTCACTTGTGGATTGTGAATGGTTGTTACAATTGTGTCAAGACATGAGAATTCCTGTAAAGTGTCCAATCCAGGTTTATCAGGACAGCAAAGCATGTTTGGCTTTGCTGACTTCTGAAGGTTGTAAGCAAAGCATGAAGCACTTGCAATTGAAGCTGCAACATGCTAGAGAATGTGTTCAGAAAGGACTCGTAACAGTGTCCTACATGCCAGGTAATGAAATTCCTGCTGATTTATTGTCCAAGGTTGTTCCAAGGGATCAACACTGTACCTATGTACAGAAACTGGGTCTGTACTGAAATTGTACTGACACACTGCCCAGTGGTATTCACATAAAGGGGGAGGATCTCTTTTCTAATGAGAGCAGCTTTTACATCTCATATGGAAACCAAGGACCCAGAGTCTGGAGGAAGAATGGGGAGACACACAATGCCAGATGCTTGAAGTCCAGTGTGAAGTATCCACAGTCTGTGTTGATTTGGGGAGCCATGTCATCAGCTGGTGTTGGTCCACTGTGCTTCATTAAGTCCAGGGTCAATGCAGCCGTCTACCAGGAGATTTTGGACCACTTCATGCTTCCTTCTGCAGACGAGCTTTATGGGGATGCTGACTTCATTTTCCAGCAGGACTTTGGCACCTGCCCACACTGCCAAAAGTACCAAAACCTGGTTCAATGCCCATGGGATTACTGTGCTTGATTGGCCAGCAAACTCACCTGACCTGAACCCTATACAGAATCTGTGGGGCATTGCCAAGAGAAAGATGAGAGACATGAGACAGAGCAATGCAGAAGAGCTGAAGGCTACTATTGAAGCATCCTGGTCTTCCATAACACCTCAGCAGTGCCACAGGCTGATAGCATCCATGCCATGCCACATTGAGGCAGTAATTGATGCAAAAGGGTCCCAAACCAAGTACTGAGTACATATGCATGCTTCTACTTCTCTGAGGTCCAATATTGCTCTATTTGCAGTCCTTGTTTTGCTGATTTCATTTCATATTCTAATTTTCTGAGATTGTTAATTTGGCTTTTTCATCAGCTGTATGCCATGATCATCACAATTATAACAAATAAAGGCTTGACATATCTCGCTTTGCATTGCATGAGTCTATCTCATATATTAGTTTCACCTTTTAAGTTGAATTACTGAAATAAATGAACTTTTCCACGATATTCTAATTTTCCAAGTTTCACCTGTACTCTGTGTAATGAGTGAACGTGCCTGGAGCCTCATCAAAGGTTCAGGTTGCTAACCATTGTCGGAGGACTCAACGGAGGGTGAGTTTTATCAGCTTGGTCATAGTGGAGGCTCCGACATTTTTATGCCATCCAACATTAGATGTCTGATCAATGTCTTAGAATATATGGACTTGAAAATTGATAAACCAGCTGCTATTATGTTGGTGGGGGCCAAAAAGGCTTTTGACAGTGTGTCTTGGAAGTTTATGAAAAAACTAATGGAAGAAATCAGACTTGGGAAATTTTTTTGTAAAGGAATAAATGCCATATATTCAGAACAATGTGCAAAATTAATTATCAACGGTAGAATCACTTAAGATTGTGAAATAAATAAGGGAACCAGACATGGCTGCCCACTGTCTCCACTGATATTTATTCTGGTAATAGAAGTTTTAAATAACCAAATAAGGAGTGACAAACAAGTTAAAGGCTCTGGTTGCTAAAACCTATAAGTTCAAAGTTTTCACTGATGACTTGCTTGTTATGAATGAAAATCCCAAAGAAAGTCTGAAAAGAGTATTAGAATTGATTAAAAAAACTTTGGAGAAGTGACAGGCTTCAAGTTAAACATAACCAAAACTAAACTGCTAAGTAAAAATGTAGCTGTGAGAGAAAAGGAAGAAATAGAAAAGACAACAGGCCTGAAGATCTGCCAAAAAGCAAAGTATTTGGGTCCCCCCCCCCAAAAAAAAAACATAAATCTCTTCCAGGATAATTATACAAAAACCTGGTTGTAGATAAAAATAAATAAATCTTGAAACCTGGAGTAGGTTGAAGCTGTCATTCCTGGTCAGGATCTCCATCATAAAAATGAACGTACTGACAAAATTAACATTCTTGTTCCAAATGATCCCAATCCTAGGTGAGGCACACTGCCTCAAGGTATGGCAAAGAGAGATTTCAAAATTCTTATGGGAAGGGAAGAGACCCAGAATTAAACATTTGATCTTAATAGATATAAAGGACAGAGGAGGCTTCTCCCTACCTGATCTGAAATTATACTATGAGGAAGCCTGCCTCACATGGTTGACAGACTGGTGTAAACTGCAGGACCTCCTGGATTTGGAGGGCTTTGTCAATCGATGGGGATGGCATGCTTACCTTATATACGGAAAAGCCAAAATCCATAAAAACTTCATAAACCACATAATTAGAAAGTCACTTTTTGCATTTTGGAATAAATATAAAGAACTGTTGGAGCCCAAAGTTCCGTGGTGGACCTCCGCAATTGAAGCTTCCGTGGTGAAAAGGAAAAATACTCAGGAAATCTGATCAACATATAAAACTCTTTTAAAGGAAGATAGCCAATTAAAATTAAAAAGTTTTGAGGAATCGAGAGAGTACATCTCAGATTGGTTCCAATACCATCAGGAATATTGAAAATTTAAATCTGACAAACAAAAGGGTTTCATAACAGAAATCTCTTGATTCGAATCCGAGATAGTAAACTCTAAAAGAAAAACCCTCTCCAAAGCATACCGACTTCTCCTTGACTGGGAAGTCAAGGAGGGGGAGATCACTATGGCCATGGTTAAGTGGTCACAGGACTTTGGGTATTCAATAACCATGCCACAGTGGGAAAATTTGTGGAAGAATAATTGGAAATTTACAAACTGTTATATTCTAAAAGAAAACTTCCTAAAAATGCAACACCGATGGTATCTAACACCTTGGAAATTGTCAAAGATGTACAAAAATGTCCCAAGTAATTGCTGGAGGTGTGGAGATAAATCAGGCATTTTGGGAGAGTATCCACTTAGAAATACAAAAAATAATAAAGACTTCCTTTAAGAGAAAACCAGAAGCTTACCTCCTGGGGATCACAGATTTGGATATCTCGCAAAAAATGAAGAGTATATTTTTATACGCCACAGTGGCAGCAAGAATTCTTATCGCTACAAAGTGGAAGAGTGATGAAATCCCTTCTATTCATGAATAGATCCAAAAGTTAACAGATTATGTGGAAACAAAATAAAAAAATTCCTTCCAGTAGCACCTTAAAGACCAACTAAGTTAGTTCTTGGTATGAGCTTTTGTGTGCATGCACACTTCTTCAGATACACTGAAACAGAAGTCACCAGACCCTTCTATATAGTGAGAAGGTGGGGAGGGGTATTACTCAGAAGGGTGGTGGGATTGGGTGATTGGCAGGTAGCTGTGATGAGCCTGTTGACGACTCTTAACGACTGCAATAGGTCTTACAGGAAAAAGCAAGGGGTGAGAAGGTGAAAAATGGCTTTGTCATGTATAATGAGATAAGAATCCAATGTCTTTGTTCAGACCAGGTCTCTCCATGGTTTTAAGTTTGGTAATAAGTTGCAATTCAGCAGCTTCTCTTTCCAGACTGGAATATATATCCCCTTCAATTTTATATATCCCCTTCAATTTTTCAATAATCTATTTGTATCAATTATAATTGAACATTTACCATACATTCATTATAAATTCCTGGAAAAGAGAGTTCAAATCAACAAAGAATATGATTAAGTCTAGTTACAGATAGGTAGCCGTGTTGGTCTGCCATAGTGCATGCACACGAAAGCTCATACCAAGAACTGACTTAGTTGGTCTTTAAGGTGCTACTGGAAGGAATTTGTTTTGTTTTGACTATGATTAAGTCTGTTAAAATAAATTCTTGTGTGTGCAATCTCCTTTTTTACCACTAGATGGTGCTGTGTTCAACTTGTCTTTCTCATTGTATATGTGGAAGTTGGTCTGCCTTTCTAGCTGTTAGAAGTCTTTTTTAGCTGCTTTTCCGCTTACTTACTTCCATTTTCTTTCTCCATATGCCGAAGAAGAAAATGACTCAGCTCCTACTGTCCAACATATTGGGTCATCTCTCCCTCTTCTTCCCTGCCTCTTTCAGCCTTCTCCACCCTCCTTTCTCTGTTTGCTCTCTCCTTTCTCATCCTTGTTGTTCCTGTCTCTCACAGCCTTTTGACCTCCCCGTCTCCACTCTCTCCCGCTTCCGAAGCTCCTGGCACGATCCCATGTCGTCCAGCTCTTCCCACTTCTCCTCCACCTCTCGCTGCTGCTTCTAAAAGTCCCACCATACCTCTTTCTCAGAGTCTGAACCTCTCAAATTCTCCCCTTTATTTAATTCCTCCATGCCAGACTGTCACACCTACGTTTAAAGTTAATATTGTTCTCACTTATGTCAAGTCTAATTGGTATGCTTTTAACTCTTATTGAAGTCTTTATTTTCATAAAGTTCTTTGGTCACAATATTAAAAGCCACACTGGGGTGGACCTCCTTTCTCCCAACCCTGCGTTTCTGCTTTTATCTTAACTTAAATATGAAGTTCTCCTGCTGCCTCTTCTGCCAAACATATAACATGTAAATTTTCTTAGGAACACTGATTGTATATCAAGATCTTAATTTTGGAGAGACCTGACGCTGTCTCGCATGAGTCCTGAGGTATCTCACAGTCGGGAATGGCCCCCTTCTTTTGTGCTGAGATTCTCTCATCTTCTTTCACACATAACGTGCCAGAACGACAGGTGCTGTTGGGTTTGAGACCTCCTCTCAAACTTTTCCTGGGGAGTCAGCGTTGCCCCCATTCTCCCCCAATTCCCGTTCACTGTGATTAGGTGTGCTTGACTTCTTCAGTGGACTTTCCCTCGACCCATCGCCAAGAGCACCACACTGGAAGTCCGATTGTTGATCTTTTGAACAATGGGCGAGGAGGAATCCATTGGCTTCAAGGTTGGGAGGAGGACATTTGTACTGTGCATAGAGAGCGTGGTCATTAGGGCCCAATCTGGCCTTGAGGTCCCCTCCCAAGACTACAAAGGCATTTGGGTTGAGCAGGATAAGATCAGTGGTCTAAGTTTCCAGCTCAGCCCACAAGGCTCTGGTTTCAGGCTTCTGCCTCACTGGGGGCATATAAGCATTTATAACCAACAGGGTATGGTGTCTGAACTGGATTAACACTGCCATGGCATATGACTTGAATGGGGGGAAGAGACTTGATATGGCATGTAGAGAAGTGGAGACTAGAACCCCCCAGGCCCTCTTTCGCTCTTCCATGCTTTACACCTGGTTCTGCCCCGGTTGAGAATGATAGAAATCCATTAAGTAGCAGTTCATCCACAGTCCATGTTTCCTGGATGTCATGATTGGATAGGAAGTCTTTGAAACAAGGATCTTTGGTGGATGCAAACCACCCAGCCACATTCCAGGTTAAAAGAGTGACCTTATGCTGGTCATGTTTTGCTCTAGTTCTCTGCTGCTCCTGCTCAAAAAGGGTCTGTGAAGATTATTTAAGTTTTTCTTCTAGGGTCTCATTTTCCAATGGCATGCTTATACCCAGGCCTAGGTCAGCTGGTTGGTCTGCCCAGGAAGCAGCGACCTTTGGGGCCAATTTTATAGAACTCACCCCATCCCCATTCATAGTTTCCAGAGGATCATCTTTATCCCTTCCTGCTAAAGACGCAAAGTGGCTGGAGATAGTATTCTGAGGTGAGTAAAGGTCTTCAGTTGTTAGCTGTTTAGCAGTGGAAAGGATGCAATCCTCACAGACTTTTGGGCAATTCAATTTAGCTTTATTTTTGTGACAATTTAGTACTTGTCGGTCCCAGGGCAATGTATTTTTAAGTTCTGCCCATTTTTGTTGCAGCACAACATTTTTTTTTGTTTCATTACGTGAGTTAGCATCTGGATATTCAATGGTTTCAGTCATTGGACATATTATACTCACATTTGTAATCACTGGGCTTTTTCTTTATAAATTGACAACTGCAGTCCCGTATTTTTCGCCCTATAGGACGCACTTTTTCCCCTCCAAAAATGAAGGGGAAATGTGTGTGTGTCCTATGGGGCGAATGCAGGCTTTCGCTGAAGCCTGGAGAGCGAGAGGGGTCGGTGCGCACCGACCCCTCTCGCTCTCCAGGCTTCAGGAGAGCCCCACCGCCAGCCCCACAAGCTCAGGGGACAGCGGGGAGGTGCAGCGCGCCTGTCCCGCTGTCCCCCGACTTGGTTAGAAGGTTGGCGGGGGGGGGGAAAGCCTGCTCCTCCCCATCCCCAGCCCCGCAAACTTGGGGGACAGTGGGAGAGGCGCAGCGCGCCTTTCCCGCTGTCCTCCGACTTGGTTAGAAGGCTGGCGGAGGGCTTCCCCCTCCTCCAGCCCCGCAAGCTCCCAGAGCGATGCCAAAGCTGCACGCAGCTTCGGCATCACTCTGGGTCCCATTCTGGGGGCTGGGGGAGGGGGAAGCTCAGGCTTCCCCTGCCCCAGCCCTGCGCCTGGGGGGGGGGGAAATAATTTTTTCCCCTTTATCCCCCCCCCCCCAAATCTAGGTGTGTCCTATGGGCCGGTGCGTCCTATAGGGCGAAAAATACGGTAATTTCCTTTTGTGCTGATCCAAGTTCCTCCTCATCTAGATATCTCATTTCTGTCCAGACCCCAGGATTTGTCATGTCATGAATTGTTTTTGTTGCAGGAGGAAGTTTTCCTTCTTTTTGCTTTGTGCATTATTATTTGATAACAAATTCATCTCTGCCATGGTCCATTGTTGTGTAAGGTCTTTTTTGTGGAATGATCTGTCTGTTGATATTCCATTCCCCCACTATGCAGACGTGTGGGATTGTTTTAATCACATGTCTGTGTTTTACATTTCAGCACTGATTGTTGGAGTCTTGAGAACGGAAGTTCTGTTCTGTATTGCTTTTGTTTTCTCTTCTCTCTGAGAGCAAGGAGGAGAGGAGCCATGTTTTCCTTTGTCCTTATTTTGTATATAAATAAACTAGCTTAGTACTCACACCCCAGGGCCTGGCTTCTGCTGATATTGTTTCTCTGCTAATGTGTGCTCAGTGTCTCTGGACATGAATCACAGAATCTCGTCAGGGAAGAAGATTGATGAATCCCAGGACCGGCATGCAGATAGGAGGAACGGGCTGGCACGTATAATGTCGTTTGCCTGGTCGCCCGCCTTGCCTGTCGGCAATTACCCCGACACAGTCCGTTCACTATACCATTGTCCATAACATCTCTGGACTTGTCTTTTCCATGACTTGTTGGGATACTGCCGGGGAGATGGTGGCATCAGGCAGGCCCCCAGCTGGCTCCGGACGATCACTGGTCTCCTGTGGAACAGCGTCAGTCAGTCAGTCAGCGACACGAGCCTCAGATACGTTTAGAGACCCGTGCACGCTCTGTCAGCAGAGTGTGTAAATCTCCACTACGGAAGAGGCAGACAGAGAGAGATGTGCAAGCATATTTACAGCATTTATTCAGCATAGTTCAGGAACAAAGGAAAACATGACTGCTTGCCTTTGTGTCCAGCAAAAACAGCAGTATAGCAAAAGCAACATACAACAGAAGTTCCCAACAGACTGTGTTGGAAGTAAACAGGCATGTGATACATAAACTGTACCCTTTTAAGGTGGAATGGAACTATATCCTAACAGTTCTCCCTTTTTCATTTTTTATCTCTTTAATTACTTGTGACTTAAATTCCTTTAATTTTAAGCCCATAGCTTCTTCTGCGTGTCACAATTTAGATCCTGCTAAAAAGCTTCTCAATAAGTCTAGCCTTTCCAAGATTTCTATTTGGGCCATGGTTGGCAGAGTCCAATATAGACGCATTAAGGCTTTCTCTTCTGACGTAAAATTTTCTATCCACTTGATAGCAGAGTATTGTGAGTCGTGCATAGGTGGTATCTTCCATTCTGCTTTTGATGTCTCTTGTTTATAGTATAGGGGCAAGGATTCTTGGGTCCAAGTCAAATCTATTAGGTTTTCATCACTGTTTGGTTTTGGAGAATCTTTATTTTTGCACTTGATGGCCATATCACCAAGAAGAGAGGCCACTGGCACCTGGTTTTCAAAAAATCTTATAATTTCTAGCCTGTCTTTTATGAAAAACTCCCTGATTTTATAAATAAAGTTGGCTAGATCTGGGTCCCTAAAGGTAACCACTGCCCATGCCCTAAGACTGTCATAATATATATATTCTATAGAGACAATATCTTCAGGTCTCATTGCTCCTGGTAAGAGCTTATTTAAAATAAGCAGGAGATGTGTTATAGGTTCTGCCTGGGTGAGGAGGCCTTTCAGTTTTGGATAATTTGCAATAACTAATTTTTGTGGAATCATCACCAAATTCCACCCTTTTTCCTAATGAAAGTTACGCTGGGCCTCTGAGTAATTAGTTATTAGGTCAGATTCAATTTTGTGGATAGTATTCTCTCTGTTTCCCTTGTTCTCGGGTACTTTCCCTCCTCAGGTCAGAGCAGCAGCCACAACTGAGGTGTCTGTTTTATTTTCCTCTGTCGGATTTTCCTTCTCTGGAGTTTGCTGTGGTTTGGCAACATTTGCTGCTGTCTTCTTCCTTTCCCTTTCTTTCTATGGGCTTTTGATGTAGGCTTACTTGTATCCCAGGTGGAATCCATTGCTATCAACTTGTAGAGCTTCTGTAATTGATTTTTATGTGCATGGTGAATTATCTGCTTTTTAACATTTTTAATATTTTTACTTTTCTTAAATGCTTTAGATTTTTTCTTATATAGTCTTTTGATGACTTCTTTAGCATTTGCCTTCGTCATTTCAGTAATTACCCGCTGGGTTTGTCTAGATGTCCTTTTAATATCTTTTTACTCTGAAGCTCTCTCTTGAATTGTAAAGTTTTCCACCAAAGTTGTAAGCAGCTCATTGCTTACTGTAAGGAAGTTTTTGATGAGAGTTAATTCTAGGCACTCCTTCACGGATCACTGCCTTGTTGTGGCAAAGGGGCTTGAATAACTCAGAGATGCTATGAGCTATGCTGTGCAGGGCCACCCAAGATGGACAGGTCATAGTGGAGAGTTTTGACTAAATGTGATCCACCTGGAGCAGGAACCGGCAAGCCACTCCAGTATCCCTGCCAAGAAAACTCCATGGACAAAGACAACAGACATATAAAAGTTATGATGCTGGAAGATGAGCCCCTCAGGTCAGAAGGCATCCAACATGCTACTGAGGAAGAGCAGAGGACAAGTGCAAGTAGATTCAGAGCTGATGAAGCGGCTGGGCAAAAGCTGAAAGGTGACTCAGTTGCAGATATGCCTGGAAGCGAAAGGAAAGTCCAATGCTGTAAAGAAAAATATTGCATAGGAACCTGGAATGTAAGAACCATGAACCTTGGTAAGCTGAATGTGGTCAAAAATGAGACTGCAAGAATAAATATTGACATCCTGGGCATCAGTGAACTAAAATGGATGGTTACAGATAGGTAGCCGTGTTGGTCTGCCATAGTCAAAACAAAACAAATTCCTTCCAGTAGCACCTTAAAGACCAACTAAGTCAGTCCTTGGTATGAGCTTTCGTGTGCATGCACACTTCATCACTGTGTATCTGAAGAAGTGTGCATGCACACGAAAGCTCATACCAAGAACTGACTTAGTTGGTCTTTAAGGTGCTACTGGAAGGAATTTGTTTTGTTTTGTTTTGACTAAAATGGATGGGAATGGGCGAATTCAGTTCGGATGACCATCATATCTACTACTGTGGGCAAGAATCCCGTAAAAGAAATGGAGTGGCCCTCATAGTCAACAAAAGAGTGGCGAAAGCTGTACTGGGATGCAATCTCAAAAATGAAAGAATGATCTCGATACGAATCCAAGGCAGACCTTTAAACATCACAGTAATCCAAGTTTATGCACCAACTACTGGTGCTGAAGAAACTGAAATTGACCAATTCTATGAAGACTTACAACACCTTCTATAAATGACACCAAAGAAGGATGCGTTGGAATATGAGAGCTCACCAGCTGCGTGATAGCAGCACATTGTTTACATCATGTGATTCTGATGTTACTGAGCGTGAGACAGGATGTTCTACGCCGTTCTCAGGATTGTGTTCCAAGTGTAACTTGAGACCTTCCTGTTGTTGTTGCAAAGGAGGAGTGAGAGAGATGTACGGAGGCTTCTGAGAGAGAAGTCATGATTTGTACTAGCTCGTGTACAGTGTACAGTCTGTGGAATGAAGTAGAATGAATTTGACTACTTTCAGACTGTCTTCTTTCTTCTGCTGAGATGCAAGGGGAAAGGGAGTGTGCATCTTCCAAAAGGGAGGTGTCGCTTATTACCGATCTCCCTGGACTGAGCCAGGACCAGCCAGGGGCAGATCACCGGCAAGAGGCCCCAGTGCCTGGGAAGAGGAGTCAGCCTTTCCCGAGGGGGCCGGTCGCCAACAGGATGTTCTTCTCATTATAGGGGATTGGAATGCTAAAGTAGGGAGTCAAGAGATAAAAGGAACAACTGGCGAGTTTGGCCTTGGAGTTCAAAATGAAGCAGGGCAAAGGCTAATAGACTTCTGTCAAGAGAACAAGCTGGTCATCACACTCTTTTCCAACAACACAAGAGACGACTCTACACATGGACATCACCAGATGGGCAGCATCAAAATCAGATTGATTATATTCTCTGCAGCCAAAGATGAAGAAGCTCTATACAGTCAGCAAAAACAAGACCTGGAGCTGACTGTGGCTCAGATCATCAGCTTCTGATAGCAATATTCAAGCTTAAACTGAAGAAAGTAGGAAAAACCACTGGGCCAGTAAGATACAATCTTAAATCAAATCCCTTATGAATGCACAGTGGAAAGGGTGATACAGAAAAAAGACTGGACGATCTATCTGAATATATTTTGGTTATATTATATCGTTTTATATTGTCATCAGTATTGGTACTATTTGAAAGCGGCTGAGAGTTTTAGTTACAAAATTAAAAGACCACCCCCCCTCCAGTTCAAAGACCTCTGAGGAGGTGAATGAGGTGTTTTACAGCTTTATAGCACTGCTTCTTTGCTGCGGTTGGAAAATATTTGGCTTTTCCTCTGGGAGGGTTCTGGCTTGGATATTTGGATATAATTTGGATATAATTTTTCCTATTTATTATATTATTTAGCCATCCTTTTTCTGCACATTTTTATCTTTTTTCAACATTTTTAACATTTGGATTAAAATTTAATAAGGACATAATTTGATTATAGAATATTTTGTTGTTGTTGTTGTTGTTGTTGTTGTTGTTGTCTGCTGATTTGATGGATTAGCCTAATTGGTGGCAAGAAGACAAATTTTTATTTTTTCCAATAATAAGAATTTAAGACTTTGGTTGGAATACTGTCGAAAATTGGAAACTGTTAGCCATCCAAGAGGCAAGAAGATTCGATTTGGGGTTTTTTGGGTTGCAAATTGAATAAATAATTTAAAATTGGGAATATTGCTGGGAACTGGAAGTTGGTAGCCACGAAAGTGGCAAGAAGATTGTCTCCACTGCCTTTGGGGTGTTGGGCCCCTTCTCTCTTTTTGTATTTGTGTACTTTTTTCCTATTGTTTGATATTTGGGAAGGAATTGGAAGGGTTTTGAAGGGAATTTAATTAAAATGACTCATTTACAGAAGAAAATGAGTGAGGGGGGAACACCGATGGAGAGGAGAGGCTCTAAACAGGAATCAGATTTTAAAGGGGAGATACTGAAAATGTTTGCCGAAATTAAAAATGATATAAAGCAAAGTGAAAAGAATATAGAGACTAAATTAGAACAAGTGGACAAAAGGATTGGACAGATGGATAAAAAAGTTGATGTAGCAGTAAATGAATTGAAAGGACAGTTAAAGGAAGTAACTAAGAACACAAACCTTAGAAGAGGGGAGGAAAAGGACAAAGTTGGAATTGAAAGAAGTGAAAAAAGAGGAGGAAAAAATTAAAACAGGGATGTCGGAAATTAATAAATCACAGGAGGAGGTGTGGGATGCGATTGCCATGAATGAACTTAGGCAACGAGAAGTTAATCTAAGGCTAAGATCTGTGCTGGAGACGCAAGGTGAAAATATTAAAGGGAAACTGATAGCAGAGATAGCACAATGGTTGGAGTTGCAGACAGAAGAGGTGGCAAAAACAGTGCAAAACACATTCCGAATGAAGGTAAGAACAACTAAGTCAAGGAAATTTCCAGGTGACTGTTTGATTACATTTAAGGATAGAGAAATGAGAAATATGATACTACAAAAGAATAGAGAGAAGAGATTGAATATTGAAGGGAATTACATAATTATCTTTAAAGACATCCCAATCAGATTGTTGAAGCGGAGAGACCCATATAAACCAATGGTGCAAATTCTCAAGAGAAACAAGATAGAATTCAAATGGGAATTCCCGGAAGGAATCTCCTTTTTCTATAAAAGTAAGAAACACAGACATACGAGCCCAGAGGAAACAAATAAATTTCTGAGAAGATATAAGGAGTTAAGAACAGATGAAGAATAAGTAAGAGGTGCAGAAGCAGGAGGTCTGGAATTAGAAGTAGAAGTAGAAGTAGAAGTAGAAGTAGAAGTAGAAGTAGAAGTAGAAGTAGAAGTAGAAGTAGAAGTAGAAGTAGAAGTAGAAGTAGAAGAAACGGATAGATTATAGGAAAGTAAAACAAACTTATTTAATTAGAAATCATCATGGCGCTAAAATTATGGAATTGGAATATTAATGGGATGAACAAGAAGAAAAAACGGAATAAAATTGAACAATTTCTAAAAAAGAAAAATTTGGATATCATTTGTTTACAAGAAACACACGTGGCAAGAAAGCACAGAAAAAAATTGATTAACAAAAGATTAGGAAATGAATTTATATGTTTGGATAGAGAGAAAAAAAGAGGGGTCGTTTTGTATATCAAAAATAAAATTGAATCGCAACAAATTTTTAAAGATGAAGAAGGAAGAATTATTGCAGTCCGGATCAAATGGCAAGGGGAAAATTTGATAATTGTCAGGATCTATGCACCTAATGGAAATAAGACTGATTTCCACAAAACTTTGGAAGAAAAACTTTTTGAATATATGGACCAGAAAATTATAATAATGGGAGATATGAATGGGGTAGTTTCGCTGGAAATGGATAGACTAAGAGACGGAGCATCTAAAGAAGGAAAACTACCCAAGCCTTTCTTTTCAATGATTAAGAACTGTAATTTGATTGATATTTGGAGACTTAGACATCCATTGGAGAAACAATTCACATTTTTCTCTGAACCAAATCAGTCAATGTCAAGAATTGATCAAATATGGGTCTCGAATGAACTGACTCCAAGAATCCTACAAGTTGAAATTCAATCTAAAGTAATCTCAGATCATAATCCAATAAAACTGGAATTAAAAGGCTTTGAAGAAAGAACATTTAGATGGAAAATTAATGATTATCTTTTGGACGACCAGAAAATTTTAGGAAAAGCACGAAAGAAACTAACTGAATACTTCGTTGATAACTGTAACAAGGGCACAAAAATGAGCGTAGTATGGGACGCAAGCAAGGCTGTGATGCGAGGTTTCTTTATTCAGCAGAATTCATTGAAGAATAAAAATAAAGAAAAAGGGGAAAAGGAAATTTTAAAGCAGATAATGGACAATGAACAAAAATTAATTAAAAAACCAAATAACTCCAAATTAAAACAAGAAATTAAGACTTTGCAATCACAATTTGCAATGATAATAAATAAAGAAGTGGAATGAAATATTTAAAAGTTAAGACAAAAAACTTTGAGTTCGCGAACAAATCAGGCAAATGGCTTGCGTGGCAAATTAAAAAATGAAAGGAGCAGAACACAATCAACAAAATTATAGTGAACGGCGAAGAGATAGATAATCCGAAAGAAATCAGAAAAGGATTCTTGGACTTCTACAGACAATTATATAAAAATAAAGAAAGGAATAACATGAGGAAAATAGAGAGATTTTTAAAAGAGAAAAAGGTGCAAAAGATCCCGGCAGATAAAAAAGACCAACTGAATGCCCTAATAGAGACGGATGAGATAAAAGAGGTTATAAAGGAATTGAAGAGGGGAAAGGCCCCTGGACCAGATGAATTTACATCAGGTTATTATAAAGAGCTAAAAGATACTCTGATGATACCTTTGAAAGAAGTTATTAAAAATATTCTAAAGGAAAGAGACATCCCGGAAACATGGAAAGAAGCATTTATTACACTTATCCCAAAACAAGATTCGGACCTAACCCAAGTGAAAAATTATAGGCCTATTTCATTGTTGAATACAGATTATAAATTTTGTGCAGGGATCCTAGCAAGAAGAATGAAATAGATATTAGTAGAAACTATTCATAAGGATCAAGCAGGTTTCCTTCCAGGCAGACAGATGAAAGATAATGTAAGGAACATAATTAATATTTTGGAATATCTGACTGCCAGGAATGAGAAGCAAGCTATACTTATGTTTGTGGACGCAGAAAAGGCTTTTGATAACATAGCATGGGACTTCATGTTGAAAAATTTGGAGTGTATGGAAGTGGGAAAAGAGTTTTTTAAGGGGATAAAGGCAATATATACAGAACAGAGAGCTAAGTTGATTGTAAATAATGTGACTACGGATTCAAATTAAATAAGAAGAAAACCAAATTAACTGCAAAAAACATGGAGCAAAGTATGATAGAAATAATGCAACAACAAACAGAGATAGAGGTGGTGAAGAAGGTAAAATATTTAGGGATTTGGTTAACTCCTAAAAACATTGATCTATTTCAGAATAATTATATACCGGTTTGGAACGGAATAAGGAAAGATCTGGAGGTGTGGAGTAGAATGAAACCTTCTTTTTGGGGTAGAATTTCTACGATAAAGATGAGCGTCCTGCCAAAGATGTTATTTTTATTTCACACTATCCCCATAACAAAGGAGGTAACAATCTTTAAAGAGTGGCAAAGAATGATTTCAAGGTATATCTGGCAGGGTAAAAAGCCGAGAATTAAGTTTAATTTACTAACAGATGCGAAGGAAAGAGGAGGCTTTGCCCTGCCAGACTTGAAGCTATATTACGAAGCAGCATGTCTTTGCTGGGTGAAAGAATGGATAAAATCAGAAAATAAAGAATTATTGGACTTAGAAGGTTTTGATAACAGATTTGGATGGCACGCGTACTTATGGTATGGGAAGAAGAAAATTCATAAAGGTTTTGGGAACCACATCTTCCGGAGTGCATTAATAGAAATATGGGATAGGTATAAAAACCTATTAGAACCAAGAGTTCCACACTGGTTATCTCCGTTAGAAGTCATGAGTGTAAAGAAAATCAATATGAGAGGTAAATGGATTACATATGGTAAATTGATAATAAAAGAAGGAGGAAAATGGAAATTAAAACCATATGAACAAGTTAAAGAATATGTTTATGATTGGTTGCATTATTTTCAGGTTAATGAAATGTTTAAAAAAGATTTTAAAGAAAGTGGTAATGCAGAAAAAGATTCTAAGTTTCAAATGGATATTATAAATAATGATTGTAAATTTCTGTCAAAAATGTATAAGATATTGTTGGAATGGCATACGAAAGATGAAGAAGTTAAATCGGTAATGATACAATGGGCCAGGGATTTCGGTTATAATATACAATTTGATGATTGGGAAAAATTATGGAAAGAAAATTTAAAATTTACTGCATGTAAGGCGTTAAAGGAAAATGTGATGAAAATGTTTTATAGATGGTATATAACACCAGTAAAACTAGCAAAAATGTTTAAGACGTGTAATAAAGACTCTCCTCCTGCAAGAGAGGGGAGTGGTTGTGGTCGGGAGCCAGACTCCGCCTGAAGCAGGGGGCGTTCGCCCCCTGCCTCCCACACACCTGGCTGGCGCCCACGCCCACGGGCAGGCACCCAACCAGGTGCCTGCGAGGGGGCGTGTTTAGCAGCCTAAATTGCTGCGGCACCAGCCTTCCAGCCTCACTTTTCGTCATCCCGTCGCGAGTCACCCACCCTCCACTCCCTTAGAGCTCAGGGTCTCAGTTTTCTTTTGGCCTTGCTATGGACCTTAGGTTGGTCGCCCTGGTTGTCCAGGGGGCCTGGTAGGAATTTTTCCATTTGGCATTCGGCTTTTTGGTTTTTTCACCTACCTCGTAGCAATCGTCACAACTTTCGTGGTATTGGTGGGTGGGTTAGGCATTGGAATAATGTGTTGTGGTGTGTTGAAGGGCTAGGTGTGGCCATCGCCTGCACCTTCAATTTTGGGTATTCCGTTAAAGGAATCCGGCGGTCGTGTATTCTGTCCGATGCCTGCGTGGCGGGAGGCCATGGCACGACCCTCGGTGACATCAGGGGAGAGCTTATAGTTGGATTAGCATCAACAGGCTCCACCTACTGGTGAATAACCCCCCCCCCCCGTTTTAGACTCACCCCTCTCTGAGGGGGTGGAGTCAGCTGATGTAATCCAATGCCTAAGCCAATACCTTTTCACTTGCTGTAATCAATAAAGTTGTGGCCTTTTCTTGCCCATTAACCTTATATCACGTGTCCTTGTGTTTTCATTCCACTACGCGGGGATCGGGTCCTCGAACCACAAGTGTTGGAAATGCAAAGAAAAAGAAGGAACGTTTTATCATATGTGGTGGGACTGTAAGAAAGTGAAAAGTTTCTGGGAGATGATATATAATGAGTTGAAAAAGATGTTAAAATATACATTTGTAAAGAAACCAGAGGCTTTTCTTTTAGGGATTACAGGAAACGAGATAAGAAGAAAAGACTGTAAACTCTTTCAATATGAAGTTACAGCTGCAAGGATTTTACTGGCCCAGAAATGGAAACAAGAGGAAATACCGACGATTGAAGATTGGAGATTGAAACTGACAGACTACGCAGAATTGGACAAGCTAACTGGGAAAATTAGATATCTTAAGGACCAAAACTTAATCGAAGACTGGGGGAAATTTGTAGAATATCTGAAAAACACATGTGATGTGCAAACAACGTTAGTGGGATTTCAAGAAGCACTGTGAAATTTGAGATGTATTGTTTAAAGAAAAATAGAAGTGGGAGGGAAGACTACTGACAATACTAATGAGAAGGAATGCGCAATTAAGAGGTAAAGATGGATGATTGTCAGAGAAGCTGAAGGAAGTCCAAAAAGAGAGAATTGGTTTGTCAAAAAGTGGATAAAATTGTATGTTTGTGTTGTAAATTAATAAAAATTATTATAAAAAAAAGGAAATGGCCCAGGTGTTTGTCGAACACATGTTCAAGCTGCACGGGTTGCCATTGCGAGTGATTTTGTATAGAGGACACAATTTACCTCACAAATTTGGAGGAAGCTGATGCAGCTTTTAGAAGTAGAAGTGTGCCTGGGAGTCAGAGAGAACCAACTGGGAGTCAGAGAGAACCAACGCTACGCTGCATCAATACCTGCAATGCTATGTGAACTACCAGTAAGAAGACTGTGTGGACAAGCTGGGACTAGCGGAGTACGCATATAACAACACGGTGCATACGTACACCCAACAAACACCATTTTTAGCCAACTACAGAAGACATCCCTGGGCGTTTCTGGATCCTTGGAACACATTGCCAGTGCCAGCAGCAGAGCAGCTCGTGGGGGAGATGCAGGCCTTACAAGAACTACTGAGGGAAAAACTGGACGAGGCTAAGGCCGCATACAAGAAAGACGCTGACGAACGTAGACAACAGGGGGAGGAGATCGAAGTGGGAGATAAGGTGTGGTTGTCGGCAAAGGACTTGCCAATGAAGGGGAGGTGCAGGAAGTTGGAGGCAAGGAGGTTGGGACCCTTTGAAGTGGTAGAACAGATAAATCCGGTGACGTTCAAACTTAAGCTGCCAGCCTCGATGAAGATATATCCTGTATTCCATAGGGCCCTTCTGTCACCATACGTTCCAGTGCACCCCCACCAGGAACCTAAGCAGGCACCCCCTCCCCCAGTCATGGTAGAAGACCAGGAGGAGTTTGAGATCCAGCAGATTTTAGATTTAAGGTTGTGTAGAAGACAGTTGTGTAGAAGACAGTAGTGATGTATGGAAGTGAGAGCTGGACCATAAAGAAGGCTGATCGCCGAAGAATTGATGCTTTTGAATTATGGTGCTGGAGGAGACTCTTGAGAGTCCCATGGACTGCAAGAAGATCAAACGTGTCCATTCTTCAGGAAATCAACCCTGAGTGCTCACTGGAAGGACAGATCCTGAAGCTGAGACTCCAGTACTTTGGCCACCTCATGAGAAGAGAAGATTCCCTGGAAAAGACCCTGATGTTGGGAAAGATGGAGGGCACAAGGAGATGGCGACGACAGAGGACGAGATGGTTGGACGGTGTTCTCGAAGCTACGAACATGAGTTTGACCAAACTGCAGGAGGCAGTGGAAGACAGGAGTGCCTGGCGTGCTCTGGTCCATGGGGTCACAAAGAGTCGGACACGACTAAACGACTAAACAACAGAAGACAGTTGCAGTATCTAGTGTCATGGAAAGGTTATGGACCTGAGGAAAACTTTTGGGTATGGAGCCAGGATTTACACGCCCCAGAATTGCAGAGGCAATTCCACAGTAGGTATCCCCACAACCCCAAACCCAGAGGGTGGGGGGAGGCGAGTGACCTTAGCGAAGAAGAAGCTAAGGAGATTGATACAGGGTGGGAGCCGGAACCGAGAGAGCACTCCGTGACAGGCAGCGAGGCCGAAGAGGAGGAAGGGGGCTTAGAGGAGGGGGTGATGTCAGCTATGGGAATCTCAAGCCTCTCGTGCCTCTGCTGACAGAGCCTGAGAAACGCAAGAGGTGTGATTAGGTTGGAATGTGAAGCGGGTGAGGAGTAGCCAAGCTGCAGTACGAGCCTAATCTCACAGAACAAAGGGCAGGAAGAGAAGCTGGGGGGGGGGGAGAGACACAGACTGTTAGCTCCAGTTCCAACTCTGACGCAGTGACCCCAGAAATAGCCTGTCCAAAAAATCGTAGGCTCGAGAGAATCTGAAAGAAGAGGGGAAAAAGAAAGAAAGCAAAAGTGGGGGCTTCGTTGCTGGAGGAGGAAGGTGCGGAGCTCAGACTCAGCAACTGCAAACTGCGATAAACACGCCGAAGACTGAGCTCCGCAGTGATTTATGAGTTTGAGCAATAAACATGAGATAATTACTGCTAGAACTGTCTCACTTTTGTGGAGGAGAACCAAGCCATTACAGTCTGTTTTCTATAATGGGAAAGCTTTGTGCTGGTTTCCTCTATATGAAACTGACAACTTTTCTAAATGATAATAACATAATATCCTGGCAACACAGTTTTGCAGAAGGTTTATCATGAAAATTGCAAGCATCTGAGGCTTCTGGTGTGGTGCATTCTGTAATGGGTCAAGGGAAGTGCTCTGATACAGTGGTGAGGGGAGAATGAGGGCGATGCAGACTCCCCTGGGAAAAAGCCAGAGAAGAGGTCTCTGGCCAAAAAAGTATCAAGTGGCGCCAGAAGAAACTCTTCATGCCCCGGCACAAAAAGTGGAAGGTGGCAGGAAGAGTCTAGCGCTAAAAAGGGGGGCACCCCTAATAGCGAAACGCCTCAAGACCCAGACAAGGAAGCACCTGGTTTCTCCAAATATTACAACTGTAGACTTCAATTCAGACTCCCTAAAACAGACTTTACTATCAGCAATGCGTGGGAGTCTGGGAGCAAAACTCTATTTAAAACAGCAGCATAACATGATTTGGAAAAAGGAGGTTCACTCCGAAGTGATTTTAACAATTGTGACTAAGAAGCTTTGTGAGGATTACTTCCAGTCTCTTGCTGTGGGAAAAGGCTGCCTCCCACATGAACAGACCCCAGCCGTGTAATTCAGGGTTGATATGGGGGTAATTAGCCCTGGCAGACTCCCCAGGGTGGGGAAGGACTGTCTCACAGACCCGCAGATCATCTGTGATATGTCGGCTTGCATCAAGGTGCAAGCGGCAGGGATGCTGGGTCTAAGAGCACAGCATGGCTGGCACTCTCCAGAGCCACTCCTACACGCAAGAGACACCTGTTTTTCATAATTATAAGATTCAGGGAGAAAAACCAGGCATGTTCCAGATGGAGGAGAAAAAAGAAAAAAACCTGCTAAATTATACAGTCATTGGATGTTGAATTTCGGACTTTAAACAGACTCCCATCTTGAAACGTGGATTAAGGAGGCGAGCAACCACTATTTTTTGTTACTTGCTATATTACATCACAATTTGGCGAAGCTCAGCCAGAAAGAATTTAATTACTTGAACGAAACACAAGAGGTGAAAATTATAATTGAATGCATGATGCACAGCCCTCAATGGAAAACTAATGAGAAGTTGGCAAAACAAGATCAGATATGGCAGCTTGGGCTGAAGACGGAAACAAAATGCCGATTATTATTCCTCAGTGACAAAAAAAAATATAATCTTATAGAAAAGAGCTCCTTTGGACTTGGGTATATTTCGTTCTAAAATATATCTGCTTGTATGGATTATTTTTTATACATGATTGTGGACAGAAATTGTGGACAGAAGGACGGAGAGCGCTGGATCCCTGCCAGCACTTCTAGGGCCTGGAGGAGCTGGGGGAGGGGTCCTTTTGTTCTTGGAGGATACAGCTGGGAAGCGTGCCCCACAAGACAGCAATATATAAAGACATATACAGTGGTGCCTCGCAAGACGAAAATAATCCATTCCGCGAGTCTCTTCGTCTAGCGGTTTTTTCGTCTTGCAAAGCATCCCTATTAGCGGCTTAGCGGCTTAGCGCTATTAGCGGTTTAGCGGCTTAGCGGCTATTAGCGGCTTAGCGGCTTAGAAAAAGGGGGGGAAGGGAAAAAACTCGCAAGACTCGCAAGACGTTTTCGTCTTGCGAAGCAAGCCCATAGGGAAATTCGTCTTGCGAAGCGCCTTGAAAAATGGAAAACCCTTTCGTCTAGCGGGTTTTTCGTCTTGCAAGGCATTCGTCTTGCGGGGCACCACTGTACAGACATCAGCTCATTAAGAGGCATCAGAGAGAACTTGTTGACTTGCCATTTATAAACTTTCCTTTGGAGGCATTCGTCTTGCGGGGCACCACTGTACAGACATCAGCTCATTAAGAGGCATCAGAGAGAACTTGTTGACTTGCCATTTATAAACTTTCCTTTGGAACGAATTTATAAACTTTCCTTTGGAACGAAGACCGATGCCTTTAATGAGAACTTGACAAACAAAGGAGAGATAAGAGGACTGAATTGTGAAAGGTGAGTGCTGCCAAAGCCAGCATAGATAAAACTCCAGGCTCACCGCCAGTTTCTGTCTTTTAGATTTATTTACAAAGTTCAAAAGGTTTTCAGAGCTTCAAAGCATGTCTGTCCCTGTCTCATTAGATGCCTCGAATGGCTTTTTCTTACTCCTCCTTCCCCAGCAGGCTAATCGGCGGAAACCCCGCCTCTTATTTCCTCTGTTCAAAGGATAGCTAGTTCTGGGCTGAGCATCCCCCCCTCCCTGCCTCTTCTTCGCTGTCTGATGAGACGCTGCTAATTAGCTCTTTCGGCTCTCTATAAGTGCTGGTCTCCCCCCTTGGCTCTTTTGCCGTTTGCACTTCCCTGACATCCACCCCCTCCTCAAAGGCCCCCTCCCGTTCGGGAGACTCGACTGTACCCATCTCTCTTTTTTTTTGACTCACGTAACATCACAAATACTGTTGCAAAGCAGCATTCGCCCTCTCCGCTTGCCCATTGGTCTCGGGGTGCCTTGCCGTCGTGAAACTCACTTACACCTGAAGCTTGCGCCAAAAACGTGAGGTGAATTGAGCCCCCCTATCCGAAACCACTCGGGCACGTACCCCATGCAACCTAAACACATGCTCTACAAACAACTTGGCTGTTTCTTCCACCGTCACGGCATGCAAACAGGCCACGAAATGGCACATTTTGGTCAGTAGATCCACCACCAGCATGATAGCGGTCTTACCCTTACATCTGAGCAGATCAGTGATAAAATCCACCCCCACCACCTCCCATGGCTTTCCTGGTGTTGGCAACGGTTCCAACAACCCCGCTGGTGCTGCCCTTTCCCCTTTGGCCCTCTGGCATGTGTCACACCCTCGCACATATTCCTTTACATCCTCTCTCACCCTGGGCCACCAAAATTCCCGGGTGACCAGTAGCATGGTCTTATGCTGTCCAAAATGCCCTGCCGTGCAGCTGTCGTGGAGTTGCTTGAGAATTCTGCCCCGAAGGTTTTCACCTGGAACATACAAGGCCCCCCTATGGTACAGGAGCCCCCCTTTCATTTTGAAACCCCTTTCGGCACCCCTTTTTCTCTTAACTCCCCCATCTTTTGTCTGGCAAAGTCATCGTCTCTGAGCAGTTGCATTAGTTCGTCGTCCTTGACCAACGCCCCCCCCCCCACATCCATTTGCTCTCGGGGAACATCAGCCTTGCCACCGGAGGCCCTTCTCCCGTCAGATACTCCGGTTTCTGGGACAGCGCATCTGCCCTCGCATTCTGCTCTCCCGGCACATATTGGATCTTAAAGTTAAAGTTGGCAAAGAACTCTGCCCATCTTATCTGTCTCTGGCACAACACCCGTGCCATACGCCAGTACTCCAAATTTTTGTGGTCCGTGCACACCAAAATTTGGTGCTTCGCCCCAATCAGGAAGTGCCTCCATTGTTTGAAAGCAGCGATGATCAAAAGCAATTCTTTATCATAGATGGTATAGTTTTGCTCCGATTTGTTCAGTTTCCAAGTAAAAAAGGCACACGGCCGCCACTCCCCCTTTTGATCTGGCTGCAGCAGCACCGCCCCTATTGCCCGATCAGACGCATCCGTCTCCACACGCAGTGGTCGAGCGGGGTCGACGTGGATCAGTTGCTTAAGAGAGAAAGCCCCCTTAAGCTTCTCAAACCCTTCTTGGGCCGCCTGCATCTACCGAAACTTTTTCTTGGCACTGAGACAGTCCGTTATGGGCGCTGTCAGTTTCGCGAAACCCTTGATGAATTTCCTGTAGAAATTGCTGAAACCCAGGAAACACTGAACATCTTTCCTGGTCTTGGGGCTCTCCCATTCCACCACTGCCTTCACCTTCTCCGGATCCATGGCCAAACCCTTGTCCGACAGCCGGTACCCCAGAAATTCAACTTCCTTTGCATGGAACTGACACTTCTCCAGCTTGACCCACAAGCGATGCTCCTTAAGTTTGCTCAGGACCTGACATACGTCCTTCACGTGCTGTTTCTCATCTTCGGAGTACACTAGAAAGTCGTCCAAAAAGCAAACGCTGTTCCTGTACAGCAACGGTCCTAGTACGTGCTGCATGAAGGCTTGGAAACAGGGACTTCCGCACTGCAAACCGAAAGGCATGACGAGATGCTCAAATGCCCCCATCGGGGTGAACATGGTGGTCTTCCACTCATCACCCTCTCGCACTCGGATGAGGTTGTATGCCCCTCGGAGGTCCAGCCTGGTGAAAATCTTCCCTTTCCGCACCCGGGCCAGAACATCGTCGATCCTCGGCATTGGGAAAGCCACGAGTTCTGTCAGGCTGTTCAGGATTCTAAAGTCCACTACAAGCCTCCTCTCATTAGTCGATTTCTTGTCCACGAAGAACACGGGGCTCCCACCTGCCGCCTTGGATTCCCTGATGAATCCCCTTCTTAGATTTTTCTCAATAAAATCCTTCAGGTCCTTGATCTCTCCCTCCGACATGGAATAGGTCTTTTCCACCGGCAACGTGGCCCCCGAGACCAGGTTGATCTGACAATCATATGGTTGATGCGGCGGCAACACGTCAGCCTCTTTCTCGCTGAACACCTCCTGTAGATCCCTGTAACACGACGGGATTTCGGTCGTCCCCGCTCTGCATGCTGCTGCCATCTTGGCCTCTGTCTGTCGAGGTTGCTCTAGACCCAGGCAGTTCTCCATGCAGTGCATCGAACCGAACGTCAGGGACCGTTGATGCCAGGAAACCACCGGATCATGCAAAGCCAACCAGCTCATGCCCAATATGATAGGCAGACCCGCCAGCGTGGCCACGTGAAAAGCGATGACCTTGGAGTGGGTAGACACCCGCATCCGCATTGGAGGCGTTTGATGAGTCACTTCACCTCCCAGCAGTTCTCTCCCATCAACTGTAGTTACTTGCAGCGGAAAATCCAAAGGCCTCAGGTTCAGTTGGTGCTGCGCTGCAAACTCCTTGCTAAAAAAGGATGCAGATGCTCCTGAATCCACTAACGCAAACTCCTCCACTGCCTGGCCATTTGGGAGCTCTAGGACCACCTTCAACACTATGCTTGCTTTGGGGTGTCCAAGCCGAGGACTTTCGGTGCTGCTCCCGCCTGGCTGTTGCCCCGGTCCACCACCAGCCAGGCTCCTCCGTTTCCCGAATGCTGGGCTTCCTCTGCCTCTGCCTGTTGGGTGGCTCCCACCATTCCCTGCCAGTTACGACGCTCCACACACACTCTGGCAAAGTGCCCTGTTTTCTGACACACAAAACATCTCTTGGCCGCTTGCCAGTCTGTTTTCTCCTTCCCGCCCGACCGTTGTGCTTTCAAACTCTCCCACGCGCAGGCTGTGCCTATTTCCATGGGCTCAGGCTCTTGTTGATGTTCTGAGGCAGCTGCAGGCATTTCAAGAATGCGGTTACCATGGAAACTGCGCTCTCTGCCCTGCTTCCTTTGCCGCTATCTGGCTTCCTGTCTCAAACCCACCGCAAGAGCAGCCTTCGTTAATTCGTCCATATCTTTAGGGCGGGGGCCCCTCGCAAGCTCGTCCTTAATTTCTGGGTTCAGTTCAGCTTTAAACAACGCCTGTACAGGGTCTGCTTCTAAATCCCACCCCAGTTTCTGCACGAGCATGGCGAACTCAGACCAGTAACTGCGCACCGTGGATTTGCCTTGTTTCAAAGCCAAAAGCTCCTCCTGCATCTTGTCAATTAAACTTTGATCTGCATAGATAAAGTCCATCGCTTGCCAAAACTTGGGCAGATTTCTGAGGGCTTCATTATTGGAGGCTATTAACGGCCGGATCCAACTTCTAGCCCCTCCCGACAGGTGCCTAATTATGTGAGCAACTATCTGGGCATCGTCCCCAAACTGAGCAGATTGAAGCTCTAAAAAATATTTCATCTCCGTTTTGAAATCCAGATAATTTTCCGGGTCGCCATTGAACCGTTCCACCCACGCAGCCTTGCCCCCATCTGCCCATAGCCCACCTGTGGCTCCTTTCTGAGCACCTCTGGCTTCCTCAAGACGGGCCTGCAAGTCTGAAGAGCGCTGTTCCAACACGGCATTTCTCTTCCTAAGCTCCAAAACCTCCTTCTCCATCTTGGTGCTTATTCCTTATTCCACCAGCTTTTCAGCAGCAAGTGATTCGAGGCATGCTGTGAGAGGTGAGTGCTGCCAAAGCCAGCATAGATAAAACTCCAGGCTTGCTGCCAGTTTCTGTCTTTTAGATTTATTTACAAAGTTCAAAAGGTTTACAGAGCTTCAAAGCATGTCCGTCCCTGTCTCATTAGATGCCTCGAATGGCTTTTTCTTACTCCTCCTTCCCCAGCAGGCTAATCGGCGGAAACCCCGCCTCTTATTTCCTCTGTTCAAAGGTTAGCTAGTTCCGGGCTGAGAATCCCCCCTCCCTGCCTCTTCTTTGCTGTCAGATGAGACGCTGCTAATTAGCTCTTTCGGCTGGTCTCCCCCCTTGGTTCTTTTGCCGTTTGCACTTCCCTGACATGAATACCAAATAATAAGACAGGGAATAAGATGAGTTTAAAAAATGCATCTTGTGGGTTAACTAAACGAAAACTTTGCTACAAGATGTGAGCCACAGAAACAACAGCTGATTAGACTGAGAAGAAGGGTGGATAATATTAGAAGGGTGGATAATATTAGTCTTGAATTTGAAACATACCGAAAATGCAGAGACATGAATGAGGACGATTATTTCCAGATATTTGGAACATGGGAAGTCCCAAGAAATTTTTTATAATTGGAATATATAATTGGTGTATTGTTATTATTGTAATTTGGATTGATTTGATTTAATTTGTCATTAATTGGAAGATTGTTATTGAAAATGAGTAAAGTATTTAACAAAACAAAAACAAAAAAAGAAGCTTTGTGAGGATTACATCCTAAACTCAACTAAGACAAAACATATAAAAGAAAATAAATATCTGCAAGAAGATACTGCCCAACCAACAAGAACGCTGTTTAAGCAGACGGAAGGTACATGGGGAGAAGTGGAGGCGGAGGCGGTGGGGAGATCGAGAGGAATTGGGAGAGGGAAGAGCCAGGATGACACAATAATGCGAGAGCGTTTTGAGAGCTGGGAGGGAGGAGAGAAAGGAAGGAGAAAGGTTTGAGGGCAGATAAAGATGGCGGGGTCAGCTTGCTGATTGCTGACTCACCCTCACCTTGGAAAAATCGAACAGGAAATAAAGAAAGAGGAAGGACAGTTAATAAATATTCTAGGAACCAGGAAGAAAGACCTACCATGGCTGGTAACAAAGGAAGGGAAAGCGCACAGCGCCACCTGGCAGACAATTTTAAAAGTGCACGTAAAATGTGTTGATGTGTTCGTCCTTTATATTTGAATCCGACTCTTCTATCTCTTTCAATACAAACATTGGGAATAATAAATTTTGCCGAGTATCCAAAATAAAAGAAAGGAATGAAATAAGAACTTAAGATTCATATCCTGACAGGTCCCAATAGTTTGAAAATGTTAGACTTTGAGGCTCTGGAGTTGTTGGTTATATTGAAAGATCTCATTAACCAAACCTGGGTCAAAACATATTAACTTGTGTATATAGGAAAAACAAACGGAAAGTCAAGATGGCCAATAAGAAAATACAATCTAAAATAACTTCTACTGCCAGCTTACAAGGTAGGAGACATTCAACAGCAGAAATTGATCCCAATGCAGACTTGAAAGATTTGATAGTCAACGTGAACGAAAATATAAATGAGAAACTGGACTCAATGGACAATAAGATTGAACAAAATTTAAAAATAATAATAGACCTCCAAGGAGAGGAAAAAGACCTGACAATCAAAAAATAAGGAGCTAGATAAATCAGTTCAGGAATTAAAAATTAAGACTACTAAGCAAGAAGAAGTGTCCAAAAAAAATTCAGAATAATAAAGATCTGAGAAAAAATCAGGAGGCTCTATCGGAGGACATAACAGAGATAAAGAAAGCACAAGAGCAAATATTGGATCAGATTGCCATATTGGAAATGTATCAATGTGCAAGGATTCTGCGTTTTCGAGGAATTCCTTTATCCCAAGACGAACAAATTGAGAATAAAATAATTCAAGAGTTACCAAAGTGGGTGGGAGTCCAAGGGGATGGACGTGGATAAAATATTCAGGATCAGATCAGAAAGATCAAATACGTACAAAGGCCCAGGAGATTGCCTAGTGTATTTAAACTCAAGGCTACTCAAAGATAAAATACTTCAAAAAAGAAGCCAATGTAAATTAGTAATTGATGAAAAGAATATATCAATTTTTAAGGAATTGCCAAAAAGACTACTTAAGAAGAGGCAAAATTATAAAACTCTCACAGATGCCTTAAAGAAAAACTCAATAAGATTTAAGTGGGAATTCCTGGAGGGACTGACATTCACCTTTAAAGAAAGAAGAAAAACATTAAGATCGACAGAAGAAGTGGCAAAATTCTGGAGAAAGTACAAAAAGGAGCTTGGAGGAGAAGCATTGGCGGAAAGAGAAAAGGCGTTGGAAGGGAGAGAATAGAAACTTCAGTGCAGAAGGATAATCACTAGACAAGAACAATGTAATTAATTCACTTGAGTTTAGAAGTTTAACATAGTAATAAATTAGATAAATTTGAATAAAGATTGATGAACTTGAACATAATTTCTTGTTGTATGCTAAGCTAGAAAAATGCCAGTTCCACGTCCAGGAAGTAGAGTTTTAGGGCTATTGCCTTTCACCAAAGGGGGTGCACATGGACCCAGCCAAGGTGCAAGCAGTGTTGGAATGGCAACAACCCAGAACCAAGAAGGACGTGCAGAGGTTTCTGGGATTTGCACACTACTATTGTAAGTTCGTACCAAGGTATTCTCAGATCACAACACCACTCACAGAGAGTTTTTCACAGCTCTACCTCTCCTTTAAATCAGAACCAGTGAAGGCAGTGAAGGTCCTGTGTGAGTGCCTGGAGGCGGTTGGAGGATGGATGGCAGCTAACAGATTGAGGTTGAATCCTGACAAGACAGAAGTACTGTTTTTGTGGGACAGGAGGCGGGCAGGTATGGAGGATTCCCTGGTCCTGAATGGGGTAACTGTGCCCCTGAAGGACCAGGTGCACAGCCTGGGAGGTATTTTGGACTCACAGCTGTCCATGGAGGCGCAGGTTAACTCTGTGTCCAGGGCATCTGTCTACCAGCTCCATCTGGTATGCAGGCTAAAACCCTACCTGCCCGCGGACTGTCTCGCCAGAGTGGTGCATGCTCTAGTTATCTCCCGCTTGGACTACTGCAACGCGCTCTACGTGGGGCTACCTTTGAAGGTGACCCAGAAACTGCAATTAATCCAGAATGCGGCAGCTAGACTAGTGACTGGGAGTGGTCGCGGGACACATAACACCGGTTCTGAGAGATCTGCATTGGCTCCCAGTACGTTTCCGAGCACGATTCAAAGTGTTGGTGCTGACCTTTAAAGCCTTAAAAGGCCTCGGTCCTGTATACCTGAAGGAGAGTCTCCACCCCCATCATTCAGTCCAGACACTGAGGTCCAGCACCAAGGGCCTTCTGGCGGTTCCCTCCCTGCAAGAAGTGAAGTTACAGGGAACCAGGCAGAGGGCCTTCTCGGTAGTGGTGCCCGCCCTGTGGAACGCCCTCCCATCAGATGTCAAAGAGATAAACTACCTGACATTCAGAAGACATATTAAGGCAGCCCTGTTCAGGGAGGTTTTTAATATGTAACGCTGTACTGTTTTTAACACTTGATTGGAAGCCGCCCAGAGTGGCTGGGGAAACTCAGCCAGATGGGTGGGGTATAAATAATAAATAATTGTTGTTGTTGTTGTTGTTGTTGTTGTTGTTGTTGTTGTTGTTATTTTAAGGGGTAAAGGGCCTTTCCAATGGACCAAGGAAGCTCAGGAGGCGTTTGAGAGTTTAAAAGCAATGTTTGCATCGGATAAGTTTCTGGTGCATTTAGATCCATGCAGACCAATGAGGGTAGAGACTGGTGCCTCAGATAGGGCGATTGGTGCTGTTTTAGTACAGGAAGACAGGCAAGGCGACTGGAGGCCATGTGCCTTCTACTCCAGAAAGTTAAACAAGTCTGAGCAAAACTACACAATCTGGGATAAGGAACTCCTTGCGATCGCTTCTGCCTTTAAGACTTGGAAGCACTACCTGGAGGGTGCTCAGCAGTGGTACGCACGGACCACAAAAACTTGGAGTACTGGAGAAAGGCTAGACAGTTGAATCAAAGGCAAATTAGGTGGGCAGTTTTTTGCTGG
The DNA here is from genome assembly GCF_964252035.2 of Podarcis erhardii. NCBI lineage: Eukaryota > Metazoa > Chordata > Lepidosauria > Squamata > Lacertidae > Podarcis > Podarcis erhardii. Next base: position 19,290,708 of record NC_138506.1, on the reverse strand, counting down.
GTTTAATTTCAAGATTGAGTATGTTCCAGGGCAGCAAAATGTCCGAGCAGACATGCTGTCCAGAAAACCCAAATATATGGGAGAAAAGACACTTCCAGAAGTGAGAGGGGTTCTGAGGCCAGAGCAATGGGAATGTGCTGCAACCATAGTGAGTGACAGGCAGTTCTTGGAGCAAACTGCTATTGATGAATTTGCGCAAAAGAAGTTAGGGGAGTTGATGCAAGGTAGGAGGAAAGAGGAGGGTTTTGAAGAGAAAGGAGGGTTGTTGTATCACAAGGGAGCACTGTACATCCCAGAAGGAGAATTGAGAGCCAAGATTCTAAGGCAACCCCACGACAACCCCACTGCAGGTCATTTTGGTCGCAATAAGACCTTGTATCAAATCACAAGAGAGTTTCGATGGCCAGGTTTGAGGGAAGATGTGGAGGCATACATTAGGGGATGTGAGATATGCCAGAGGGTCAAGGGGAGCACCTGTTGGATTGTTGCGCCCCTTGGCCATGCCCACTAAGCCCTGGGAGGTAGTGTCTATAGACTTCATAACTGACCTGCCAACCTCGCAGAAACAAACAGTCATTTTGGTGGTGGTAGATGTGTTCACTAAGATGGTACATTTCATATCCTGCGAAAAGGTGCCATCGGCTCAAGATACTGCCAAGGTGTTTATAGACCACGTTTTCAGATTGCACGGTTTGCCCTCGAGGCTAATATCTGACCATGGAGCTCAATTTACTTCACAGTTTTGGAGGAAGTTAATGCAACTGTTAGATGTGGAAGTAAGTCTCACTTTGGCCAGGCATCCACAAACAAACGGGGAGGCAGAAAGAACGAGTGCCACACTGCAGCAATATCTGAGGTGTTATACCAACTACCAACAAGATGATTGGGCAGGAAAACTGAGTTTGGCAGAATTTGCATATAACAATGCAGTACACGCATCCACGGGGCGGGCACCTTTTGTGGCAAATTATGGGCTGCACCCAAGAGCTTTTTCCCGGACAGGAGGAACAGCTGTCGGTGCCAGCAACTGAGCAATTAATGGAGAAGCTGAAATGCTTTCATGAAATGTTGAAAGAGGATTTAGAGGCATCATAGGTGGCATATAAGAAGACGAGGAGGAGTTGTTTGTGGGATTAGTCCCTCCTGAGGACAGGGAGGGAGAAGATTGGGAGGGGCTTAGACAGGGGGGTGATGTCAGGGCAGAGCCAGGACGATCAGAGTGCCCTGACATAGCAGAGCATGAGCACTTAGAGACAGGAGCAGAAGAGGAATACGTGTATGTAGAAGGGGAAGGAGAAGAGCCTAGTGGAGCAGCGTCAACTCCAACAGGACCTGAGAACCAGGAAGAGGTGGGGGTGTGAACGGGCTGACTTACAGGCATCGCAAGGGTTAAACTCTGAATCGGATGGGGGCGGGAGATTTACAAGACGTGAGGACAAATGAAAGGGTCAGAGGCGGGGCTCAAGACAAATTGAGGGAAGTCAAAAAAGAGAAGTAAGATGTAATTAAGATGTATGGAATGTATAAATTTGCTTTTGTATTTGAAAACTAATAAAAATATAATATATATATATAAAAAGAGGCGGGGCTCAAGGTTCCAGCACTTTAGGTGCTGGAGGAGGAAGAAGAAGCCGTTAGCTGTATCTGAAGTGAGTGACTCGGATTGATGGATTAATCATTATGCCTTCTGTATATAGTTGTAAATAAAAACTATAAAACCATCAACATTCTGCCGTGGTTTCTGGTGAAGTGAGCAACTTCCAGCCCTGACAATAATTCAGTTACACTGGAACTGAGAGATAATAGAAAGGTAAAAAGAAGATGGAGAATGAATGGGGAAAAAATTAAATGATGAAAAGATTATATGCAAAGCACAAGAACTACTTAGAGAATTTTTCCAAATTAATAAAGAGCAAGATACAGATAGTAGAATAATATGGGATGCGAGTAAAGCATTTATAAGAGGATTTTATATCCAACAAAATGTGATTCAAAAAAGAAACAGAGAGAGGAAATGGACCAAATTCGAAAAGAAATGGAAGAAAACGAGAAAATATTAGCCAAACAACCCAAAAATGAAAAAGCAAGGCAGGCAAGCAATTTAATTATCACACAATCAATTATCAGCCTTATTAAATCAGGAAGTAGGAAAAAAATCAGATGGTTAAAATAAAGGATTTTTGAATTGGAGGCTTCCGGAGCAGCTCGCTCAGCAACGGGTTGGAGTTTGTGCTCCTGCTAGCTCGAGACAGACTCAGCACTTAGGGAGTTTTTATGGGAGCAACGGGAGGCAACGGGAGGCGTAGGTTGCCCCAACTCAGGTGGATTTCCTGAGAGCAGAAGCTCAAGGTGGCACAATAAGGGGTTCCCCCAAAACATAGGTCAGTTGACTGAAGGAAAAATAGAAAACCAACAGATGTGGGGAGAACCTCGGTGCATCGAACGAAACTGGAGAGCCAGTGTGGTGTATTGATTAAGAGCAGTAGTCTCGTAATCTGGGGAACCGGGTTCGCATCTCCGCTCCTCCACATGCAGCTGCTGGGTGACCTTGGGCTAGTCACACTTCTTTGAAGTCTCTCAGCCCCACTCACCTCACAGAGTGTTTGTTGTGGGGGTGGAAGGGAAAGGAGAATGTTAGCCGCTTTGAGACTCCTTAAAGGGAGTGAAAGGCGGGATATCAAATCCAAACTCTTCTTCTTCTTCTTCTACCACTCCCTGGTACTAGCGCCTCAAAACCTGGCGAGACAGCGCTGAACTTTCCTTTGCGAAAAACATAAGTTAAAGGGACGCTCCCCCCGGAGAAACCCCCAAATTGAAATAAATAAATGAAATACGGAACAAGTGCTTTTAAAAACAGAAAGGAAAAGGGGGGGGGAGTGACTAAATTGCTACAGTATCAAGTAAATAGAGGGTTATGGAAAGAGGGGGCTATCCCCCACAACAGAGGCAGAGACTGTTATCCTAGCTTGCGGTGGATTTTTAAGGAAAACATTCAACACACCAGACTAACTAATACTGATTAATAATCGAACAAAACTCAACAGTTAAAAAGGAAACAACGTCTTTTAAACAGCATCCTGAAAAGGACCTCAGCAGTAACAAAAAGCAAGAAGGCTCTTATTAAAAGCAAGAAAACTGCAGAAACTCTGTAAGAAAATGCCAACACCCTACAAATCCTCCTCAAACCAGAACGGTAAGCAAGGGCGAAAATGCGAAGAAGAAGGAGGGGCTAAAGAACTGAAAAGCCTTACCGGGGGGGACGGGGACTTGAAGTAAATGATGACAATTAAACTTTTGAGGAGGCGGTTTAGATAAGAAGAGTTACTATTTGGAAGGGCTGCGGGGGACGACTCGGAGGGAGGAGGCAGTGCAAAGACAGAGTGGGTGTCTCAGAGATCTGGGGAATTGTTTGGAGGGTCATTTGGAAAGCGGGGAAAGAGGGGAGTGAGTCAGCAGATTAGACAGCGGCCATTACGGAAGTGAGGCACTGACCCTTTAGGAAGAGACATCAAGAAGATAGACCAGCGGATCAAGGAAGAGGGGCAGACAAAAGGGAAGGTCGGTATTACACAGTGAGACTCGGCGGGCATCTTTTTGCGCCCCCCCAATTGGCAAAGGAGTCCAGTTCTGGCTCCGGAGCGGAGCGGGGAAGTGGCGCTGTGCTGTGAGTCGTCTGCTTCTTCCGTGGAGAGAAGCCGCAAAGCCGTTACCGGAGAGCGCTGCCTTCTTCCTGGAAATTTGGCACCAAGATCAACGACCCGTGAGTAGGTCAATTTGGCAATTAAAGGAATTGAATAAAAAGATTTGGCACCGAATGCGGAGAGGTACAAAAAGGAAGTCTGCCTCCCGTTTTTGTAAAGGAGTAAAGCAATGAATCTGTAAGCAGAAACCTTAAAGGACGTTCTTAAAGACTACAATCCGAACATCAAACAAGCATTAGCCCCCTTCTGATGCAGGGGGAGGAGGGGGGGAAGGATCTGAACAGTATTTCCCTGCAAAAAGAGAGAGTAAGAGCAGCCAAATCCACTGCTCAAACCCCTGAGACCGGCTTCTGTGAACTGTAAATAATGTCGTTCTGGGACGTGTGTTGTCGCTGAAAGTACTTTTTCTTTGCAACAGTTAACTCTGCAACAGTTAACTCTGCGTTTGAAGATACAATTAGGACACAATCTTACTGACTGGTTTCTCCTGATTTCAAGGTATCAGATCCCCTAGAGGAACTTTGAAATTGCTGCAACTGCAGCTGGATTAAGGGAATTTTCCACTTCAAAACAAACTTTGTCTCTGAGTGTGTGACTGACCTTGATAGACTCTGACTCTGACTTTGAGTGCGTGACTGACCTGGGCTTTTATCTGGAGGGTTACGGCTGATGGGAAAGACAAGTTAGAGTCCCAACAAGCAACCAGATCCGGGAAAGTATTTCGCTGCAAAGGAGAGCCTCGATATCCAGCCCCTCTGGCCTGCCAATAACAACCCCATTGGCACAATCTAAACCTAAAGGCATGGCTGCTGCTGATGCCCTGGCCCAGGCTCTTAGTAAAATAAATGAGTCTTTGGACAAAAAAAGTAAATAGCTAGCCGAGGCATCAAATAAAATTGATCAAAACACCACAAGTATTAATCAAAATACTACAAGCATTAATAATTTGGGTCAGAAAGTAAACACTAACACTGAGACCATTCAGAGATTAGTTCAGGAATCAACTTCAATACGAAAGACAGCTGACAAGGCAAAAGAAATCGCAACATATACAGCCACCGTGGTAGAAGAGAAGATCCCACCGTGTCAGAGCCACCCTGGGTCCCAGCTCACAAGAGACCAAAGTCCAGTCCAAGCTATATACAAAAGGTTTTATTGAAGATCATTGTCGTCATTACATCCAAACTCCGTGGCTCCGCATCTGTTACCCTTAGATGTTAGAAGTCCCCTCTGAGTCCGTCCCTCCCCTGCACCAATTTAAGAGGCTTGTACTGCTCCACCTTTTCCTCTCTTTCCTTTTCCGCAGGGTCTTCCTGCCCCCCTGTCTTCCCTCTTTCCGGGACTCCCCAGAGGCTGAGTCTTCTCCCGCCTGCTCCCCCCTCCTTCGTGCTTTGGCACCAGGCTCCTCCTCAGAGCTCTCCTCATTTCCGCGCGCCTCTATATTTGAACTTGGCGCGCGTACGTTGCCTCTGACCTTCCTTTCTACAGTTACGCTGCTCTCGGTACTACACTCCTCCCTTTCAGTCGGGACGTCTTGCTCCGAACTCCTCCCCCTTCCTCCTTCCTGTCCTGCTCTTTCTGACACACTGGCAACTCCCCCCCCTCTACTCCGTTCCGACGGGGGAGCTGGTCCCGCTTTGCCACTCCCACTGGGGATTCCCTCTTCGTTCCCCTCTCTCTGACTGATTCCCTCTCTATTGCCCCTTGGCCTGACCAGGGGGGCTCCCTTCTGGGAATCCTCTGATTCGCTAGACGGACTTTGGGACAACCTCGGCTCGTTGTCGTCCTCTTCCTCCTCGCCCTCGCTCTCTGTCTCCTCTCTCCCTAAAACCCTGACATCCATCCCCCCCTCGAAGCCCCCCCTTCCGCTCATCGGGTGCAGGTTGTGGAAGCTGCCGCTCTTCGGAGGCGGACGCAGGATACAGATTCTGCACCTCCATCTCCTCTGTTTGCAGTTCGTTGTACGAGTGTTCGAATTCGGGTTCTTGACCCAAGGTGTTCTCTTCTCCCTCCTCCATTGGTACCTGGTCCGGTGCTGCCTGCCAAGGTCCCGTCAGCCATTTCCTGCGCCAGTCCTCCTAGCAATTTCCTGCCATCCACCGTGACTACGTTCAGAGGTGTTGTCGCTGGCAGAAGCGCTATGCGATGCTGCTTGACAAAGTGCGTCCCCACAAAATCTGCGTTGCTCCCAGAATCAATCGTGATGGGGACTTCCAGGGTGGTTCCATTCGGCAACTGAAGTGTTGCAGTGAGCTGCACCGCTGGCTTGGGTGGTAAAGGGTCTGTGCGTTGCAAAAGCGCTGGGGACTGCTCTACAGATTCGCCTGGCTGAGCCCCAGCAGCTCTGCTTCCAGCCAGGCACTGTCGTTTCCCTGAGGTTGCTCTGCTTGCATCATTTCTGCTGCAACAGTTGCTAAAGCTGCAGTGTGTTTCTGCAGCCTCTGGGGACACTCTTTCGCCATGTGCTGTGCACTGTCGCAAATGTAACACTTCCTGGTCCCTCTAGGAGGCTTTGCCTTCACTGCACCGGAAGCTGGGGCTCTGGCTGTTGCTTGAGCCTTAGCACCACCAAGTTCCATGGGCTCCTCCCCCTGCCTTCCCAGTGGCGAAGGATGTGACTGACTGAACTCCCTGGGGATGAAAGAAGACGTCCTCGCTGGTGGACGCACCTGACGTTCTTCCTCAGTGTGCCAAGGACGTCCCTCGTGCCGTATCCCAATCGCCAAAGCCCTCTGCACAAGCTCCTCCAGGGTCTGGGGTCTGTCTCCCCTGGCAAGTTCATCCTTAATGGGACCGCTGAGCCCCTCCCAGAACAAATCCCTCACAGGTGCACAATCCTTCTCCCAGCTTAGCGCAGTCAGTAAAGCAAAAAATCTAGAATGGTACTGACGCACAGTGGCTTTGCCTTGCCGCAATCCAAAAATTTCCCTGCGTGCAAGATCCACATCTACAGTAGACTGGAAGCAGGCATCCATCGCTTTAATGAATTCATCTGCATCGCGGCGGGCAGGGCCATCTTCACGCCACAAATTGCGCAACCAGTCTCTGGCCGGCCCATGCAAGTGAGAAACAATAAACCCCACTTTCTCCTCCTCATCTTTAAAGTCATGACGAAGCAAGTGCAATGCATACAAAACGTCTGCTCTGAAACTGGGGTAGTGCTTCAGGTTCCCATCGAAGTGGGTGACTAGGCTGCCCCCCCTCCGTCCAAGTCCAATCCCCTCTGATCTGGACCCTGGGAACCCTTCCCTGCTTGCACGTTCCCACCTTGTTTGCAGGTCCTGGCAGCGCTTCTCCATTTCGTCATGCTTCTTCTGAGACGCAAGGACTGCAGCAGTGAGTTCGGAAACTGTAGTTCGCAGCGCTGTCAACTGCTCCTCCGCAGTCATGGCTGTCACTGTTCGTGAGCTTTGCAAAAAAAAATTTTGCGTTCAGAGAGAGGGGACTTTCTGTCAGAGCCACCCTGGGTCCCAGCTCACAAGAGACCAAAGTCCAGTCCAAGCTATATACAAAAGGTTTTATTGAAGATCATTGTCGTCATTACATCCAAACTCCGTGGCTCCGCATCTGTTACCCTTAGATGTTAGAAGTCCCCTCTGAGTCCGTCCCTCCCCTGCACCAATTTAAGAGGCTTGTACTGCTCCACCTTTTCCTCTCTTTCCTTTTCCGCAGGGTCTTCCTGCCCCCCTGTCTTCCCTCTTTCCGGGACTCCCCAGAGGCTGAGTCTTCTCCCGCCTGCTCCCCCCTCCTTCGTGCTTTGGCACCAGGCTCCTCCTCAGAGCTCTCCTCATTTCCGCGCGCCTCTATATTTGAACTTGGCGCGCGTACGTTGCCTCTGACCTTCCTTTCTACAGTTACGCTGCTCTCGGTACTACACTCCTCCCTTTCAGTCGGGACGTCTTGCTCCGAACTCCTCCCCCTTCCTCCTTCCTGTCCTGCTCTTTCTGACACACTGGCAACTCCCCCCCCTCTACTCCGTTCCGACGGGGGAGCTGGTCCCGCTTTGCCACTCCCACTGGGGATTCCCTCTTCGTTCCCCTCTCTCTGACTGATTCCCTCTCTATTGCCCCTTGGCCTGACCAGGGGGGCTCCCTTCTGGGAATCCTCTGATTCGCTAGACGGACTTTGGGACAACCTCGGCTCGTTGTCGTCCTCTTCCTCCTCGCCCTCGCTCTCTGTCTCCTCTCTCCCTAAAACCCTGACACACCGATACATAAACAATTACAAGACCACAAATCAACTCTTTCTATGATTGAGTTGAGGGAGAAACAAGCAAATTTAAGGGTCAGGGCAGTTCCTGAATTGGAAAAAGATAATTTGATTGAATTTCTTACAAAGGAATTTGCAGACTTTTGGAATCCAGATTTGGAGAAGGACAACTTCAAGATAGTGAGTGCTTTTAGACTCGGGAAAGGAGGGAGAAAGAATAGAGCAAGAGACTGTCTGATCACCCTCCGAACAAAAGAGGAGAGAGATAAAATCTTGAGTCTGCACTTCCAGAAGACTTTGGTAATACATCAGTCAAGAGTGGAGATATTTAAGGATATTCTGAAACATCTTTTGGACCTTAGGTCCAATTATAAGGACTTGACTGCACTGCTGAGAAGTAACAGAATTTTTTTCAGGTGGGAATTCCCTCAAGGCCTGTCTTTCAGTTATAAAGGCAAGAAGATAAGAATAAAATCAGAGGACGACAAAACCAAATTTTGGAGAGACCACGGAGAAGACCTGCAGAAGAAAGCCGAAGGAGAGTTAAGAACACTTGTAAGTGAAACCTTGGATATACCAGATCTTCCTCCTGGATTAAAAGAGCGTTTGAAGAAGGTGATACCACCAACAGAACAGGAACAGGCACTGGGTGCAGTTGGAGGAGAAGCATAGTACCTACATCATGGCTCTGCAACTATTAAGTTGGAATTGTAACGGTTTGAATTCCCCTCAGAAGAGGAGATCTGTGTTTCATTTATTAAAAACCTTGAGAGACTACTTTGAGATAAATATGAACACTGATGTGGAAAAAAGAGTAATCTGGGATGCTAGCAAGGCGGTTATGAGAGGGTTCTTGATACAACAGAATGCACTAAAAAAGAGAATCCAGAATGAGAAGAAGGAAAAAATTTTGGAGAAAATAAAGGAAGGTGAAAAAAAATTGAGAGCAAAACCCAAGTCGCAGGAGATCCTGAGAGAAACAAAGTTATACCAAGTGGAATTTATGAAAATGACGAACCAAGAGATTGAATGGAAAATTAAACAAATGAGACAAAATACATTTGAGTCAGCTAACAAATGTGGGAAACTGTTGGCTTGGCAAATGAAAAAAAGACAAAAACAAAATACAATTATAAATTTAGAAGTGGAAGGAAGGAATATACAGAACCCACTATATACACAAGGGCCACAGAGAGAAATTGACTTAGACCGATTTTTGAAGAAAAACAGATTACAAAAAATCTCTCAAGAAAATAAATTAATGTTGAGTGATAAAATAACTGAACAGTGAAGGCTTTCTGGGAAATGATATATAACGAGCTGAAAAAGGTATTTAAGTATACCTTTCTTAAGAAACCAGAGGCCTTCCTCCTCGGCATTGTCGGCCAGAGTGTGCAAAAGAAGGACCGAACCTTTTTTATGTATGCTACAACAGCAGCAAGGATACTTATTGCTAAAGGCTGGAAAACTCAAGACTTGCCCACACTGGAAGAATGGCAGATGCAACTGATGGGCTATATGGAACTGGATGAGATGACTGGCAGAATCCGAGACCAGGGAGAAGAATTGGAGGAGGAGAACTGGAAGAAGTTTAAAGACTATCTGCAAAAGCATTGTAAACTGTATGAATGTTAAGAAAAATGTAAGATCTGTAACATCAAGGCTCTAACAAATTAATAACCTTTATGTATAAAAGTCAATGTAATTGAAAAATAAGATAAATTGTGGATAAATGGTATCCTATAATTAACCTTTGACAAAAGAAATCTAAAAGATTAAATTTGAGATTTGAATATTGGGAAATTTTAATTAGATAAACTAAATTAAGTTAATAATTTGCTGGTAAAACTTATGAGTCTAGAGAGTAGGAACAAGAGGCGTGAGGAAGTCCAAGGATGTTTATGAAATGATGATATCTGAAATTGATATGTTTTTATATATATTTATTGTCAAACAAAATTTAATAAATATTATTTTTTTTTAAAAAAATAACTGAACAGGAGATAGAAGGTCCCATCCAGAATATGCAATTGAGTAAATCTCCAGGACCGGATGGACTGACTTCTAGATACTACAGATCTTTGAAGGAATGGTTAGTGCAACCCTTGAAAGAAGTCTGTAATGAAATAATGCAGGGGAAAATGGCACCAGAGTCGTGGAAGGAAGCATATATTACACTTGTACCAAAAACAGAGACTGAAAAGACTCAGCTCAAGAACTACCGTCCCATATCACTGCTTAATGTGGATTACAAAAAATTTGTGGACATTTTAGCTAAAAGACTAAAAAGAGTATTAGTGGAAGAGATACATAAAGACCAAGCGGGCTTTCTCCCAGGAAGACTCCTTTCTGATAATGTGAGAAATATAATTAATATCATAGAGAAATTGCAAGAGAATATAAATACAAAGGCAGTTTTGATATTTGTGGATGCGGAGAAAGCCTTTGATAATATTTCTTGGACTTTTATGAAAAAGAATTTACAGGGTATGGGGGTAGGCCAAGGTTTTGAAAATGGTATAAGTGCAATATATTCAGAACAAAAGGCAAAATTAATTGTGAACAATGTGGTGACGGAAGAATTTAAAATAGAAAAAGGGACATGACAAGGTTGTCCAATTTCCCCATTGCTTTTTATATCGGTTCTGGAGGTTTTGCTGAACATGATTAGAAGGGACCAGTTGGTTAAAGGTATACAGGTCGGAGCTAGACAGTACAAATTGAGAGCATTTGCAGATGACTTAGTATTGACGTTACAGGAGCCAGAATCTAGTACTAAAAGGGTTTTAGAACTGATTCAAGAATTTGGTCAGGTCGCTGGGTTTAAATTGAATAAGTCCAAAACCAAGGTTTTAGAGAAAAACTTAACACAAACTGAGAGAGAGAGGTTTCAGAACATGACAGATTTAACAGTGGTTAAGAAAGTTAAATACTTGGGGATCAATATGACAGCAAAAAATGGGAACTTATTTAAAGATAACTATGAAAAATGCTGGGGTGAAGTGAAAAAAGATTTAGAAATATGGTCAAATTTGAAGCTTTCTTTGTTGGGCCGTATTGCTGCTATAAAAATGAACGTATTGCCTAGAATGTTGTTTTTGTTTCAGGCATTGCAAATTGTGGACAAGATGGATTGTTTCAAGAAGTGGCAGAGAGATATTTCAGGATTTGTCTGGCAGGGCAAGAAGCCTAGAATAAAATTTAAAATATTAACGGACGCAAAGGAAAGAGGTGGGTTTGCCCTGCCAGACTTTAAACTTTATTATGAATCAGCAGCTTTCTGCTGGCTGAAAGATTGGCTACTTCTTGAAAACACAGACATTTTGGATCTGGAAGGTTTTAACAATGTATTTGGATGGCATGCATATCTGTGGTATGATAAGATCAAAGCGCATAAAGCATTTAAAAACCATATTGTTAGGAAAGCATTGTTTAATGTTTGGATAAGATACAAGGATTTACTGGAAAATAAAACCCCAAGGTGGCTGTCACCGATGGAAGCGAAAGCTCTAAAAAGGCTCAATATGGAGGCCAAGTGGCCGAAATATTGGGAAATTTTGGAACAAGAAGGAGATAAATTGAAATTGCAGAGTTTTGAGAAATTAAAAGATAAAGTGCGAGACTGGCTTCACTATTACCAGATAATGGAGGCATATAATTTGGACAAGAAAATTGGCTTCCAGGTGGAAAAATCAAAATTAGAATTGTTAGAATCCAAAACTAAGAATTTGTCAAGGATGTATAACTTGCTGTTGAAATGGAACACTCAGGATGAAACGGTTAAATCTGCTATGATTAAATGGGCACAATATGTTGGACATAATATCATGTTTGCTGACTGGGAACAGTTGTGGAACACCGGTATGAAATTTACGGCATGTAATGCCCTAAGAGAGAATATTATGAAAATGATTTATAGGTGGTACATGACCCCAGTCAAGCTTGCAAAAATTTATCATTTGCCCGATAATAAATGTTGGAAATGTAGAGAAAATGAAGGCACATTCTTTCACCTTTGGTGGACGTGCCCAAGGATTAAGGCTTTCTGGGAGATGATATATAATGAACTGAAAAGGGTATTTAAATATACCCCTTTGAAGAAACCAGAGGCCTTTCTTCTGGGCATAGTTGACCAATCGGTGTTAAAGAAGGATAGAACTTTCTTTATGTATGCCACAACAGCAGCAAGAATACTTATCGCAAAATATTGGAAGACACAAGATTTGTGTCAAGATTTCTTCCACTTTGGAAGAATGGCAGATGAAGGTGATGGACTACATGGAATTAGCGGAAATGACTGGCAGGATCCGAGATCAGGGAGAAGAGTCAGTGGAAGAAGACTGGAAGAAATTTAAAGACTATTTACAGAGACATTGCAAAATCAATGAATTTTAGAATAATGTTGGATTGGAACTAAGTGGTTTCTAGCTGTAATGGGTTAAAAGAATATGAAAAAATGGGTTTATACAAGTAAAAATTCAAGATTGTAATAACTTAAAAATAAGATTTGGGTAGCGTAAAGAGAGAAAGAAATTGTTGAACTAATAATTTGATTTGGAATACAAAAAAGGGAGGTATGAGGAGGTCCGAGAAACAAGTAAATGAAAAATAATGTGATGGAAAGATTGTTTTTTTTTAAAAAAAAAAAATTGTATTTTGTATTTTTTCTTTTTCTTCATTTTTTGTAATGTAAAAACCTTAATAAAAATTTTATTTTTTAAAAAATAGATAATAAGACAAAGGTCCATCAAGGATTTATGAACCATATAATAAAAAACTCTCTTATCAAAGTATGGAGGAAATATCTGTCAGGGAACTGGGGGCTGAGAAGGGGAAACACAGAGAGAAGCCTCCGATCGTAGGCAGCTGCACATCTTCAGAGGGGGAGGATGACGAAGGGTTGACAGGAAGCAATGAATCAGGGAGGGGGGAGCAACTTCCGGGGTTTAGCTCTTCATGTAAAAGAGGAAGGAAGAGGGGAGGGCTCCGGAAATGGTTATGCTGGAGAAAATGAAAGGAGGGGCCAGTCTCGGCAACTGACACCGAATAAGCCGGACATGCTTTCGAGAGCTCCGTAGTGTAAATAAGATAATGGACTCAATAAACCCTGTAAAGCTGGCTGAAGGCCTGGGCTGTGATCTTTTCTAGCACCCACCAATCATCCTTGACAATATCACAGGTTACTAGAAGCACTTGAAATGATATCAATAAAAAAGAAAAATATGGAGAAATTAGGGGTAATGTATAAGCAACTTTTAAAGGACGAGCAAGGACAATTGAAACTGAAACCATATGAAGAACTTAAACAGTTTTGTACCACCTGGCTACAATATCATCAATTATATAAATTTAACTCTGATAATAAAATTGGTTTCCAAAAAGAAGAATCAAAATTCCAGTTAGAACTTCTGAATAATCCAAAAAAAGAGACATTTTACAGGTGGTATTTAACCCCTGTAAAACTAGCTAAAATTTATAAACTAACATTGAGGCGTTACCAAAGTAAAGGAAGGATTGAACTCTGATTAATAAGAACACACACAGAGGCTTGAACTAGCAAGACTCTGGGAAGGGTGCGTATAATAATCTGTCCTCCACCCCCTGGACCAGGTCGTTTTATTCACAAAAGAACTTTTTACAGAGTGTTCGTAAGAGCCAATCAGATTTCTTCTGAGCATTTCAACAAACCCCATGTGGGGACAAAGTTAAACTACAAACACTAATTAAGCATGCATACTTTGGGGGTAAACAAAACAGAACTACAAAGGAGTGTGTCTGGCAACCCCGGAGGTGATAACAAGCAATATACATGAACAAGCAATATACATGATAAGGATGGCCAGGAAGACAGCGATCATTATCACCTTCAGGTGAGATCTGTTTCCTGGCCCTAAGATTAACATCCTAAGATTAACATATCAGAAAACCTACATTAAAGAAACTGCCCACCATCTTTCATAGCCCAGGATGCATGCCTGGCGAAGCAACTGGCAGCTGGGCTGTGTATGTGACTTGTCAAGCAAGAGAAATGGAACAGGGATGCAGAGGTGTGGATTCATCAAAAATCATATCAAAATAGTTTAAACCCAGTCAACGCAATGCTTTCATTGCTGACACAGATGGCTTACTCTATATTTGTTATAATTCCTCATAGCAATCCCACCTGATTACTACATAACATCTAATCTGTGTTGGAGATGTAAGGTATCAGAGGGATCTTGGTATCATGTCTGGTGGGGAAGTGATAAAATTAATTTTTTGGGGGAAAATATATATGAGGAATTGAAAAAAATATTTAGAATAACAATTGGTAAAAAGCCGGAAGCATTCCTTTTAGGAATTGTAACAAATGACATCCCCAAAGACATGAAGAGAATTTTTCTATATGCAACAGCCGCCACAAGGTTATTGGTTGCCAAAAATTGGAAATCAGAAGAAGTACCTGTTGGGATACTGCCAGGGAGACAGAGGCATCAGGCAGGCCCCAATCATCGTCTCTGGACCATCTCCCGGTCTCCCGTGGAAACAGCATCAGTCAATTAGCGACACAAGCCTCAGACACATTCCAAGACTCATGCACACCCTTTTCAGCAGTCTCCACAACAGAAGATTCACCCAGAAGAGCATATTTACAGCTTTATTCAACGTAGGTCAGAACAAAGGAAAAACATGACTGCTTGCATCCATGTCGAGGGAAAAAAAAACCAGAAACAAAAGCTATATACAAAACGGAAACTCCCAGTGAGCAAGAAGTACGCAGGCTAGTGACACACAACAGCCTGTTCCCTTTTTAAGGAGGAACGGAAATATCCTAACATCCTCCCCCTTTTCATGTAACCTGTAGTACCTGTGGTTCAACCCAACTGCAACCTCTGTACATAAACCTTAAGTTGTTCTCTGTCAACAACCTTAGACAACAGGTCAGCAGGAATTTCATTTCTTGGCATGTAGGACACCTGAATGAGTCCTTTCTGTTGGAGAGGGATTCCCAGCTGGTGGCAGAGGACAGAGTGACTCCAGGAGACATAGGTGTAAAAACCCAAACTAAAACGAAGACTTTATTACAAAACAATAAACTCGGGTGGGTGTTATTCCTGCAGGCAAGCTACAAAACTCAGCTTTTTTCCTTTATAGCAACGGTCAGCTGCAGCCAATTAATCCCAGAAACTTCTTAAAGGTATACACACATGTTTCTGTGCCGAATGTCCCCTAACACTTTCTGAATACACTCTTTTGCACAATGTAGCTTAATCTGCAAGTACTTGGTTCTTTGCTTGCAACTCTCTAAGTTCAGCAAAGCCAAACAGGGTCTATTGTCTTGATACACTTGTATAGGACATTTCACAGAAACTCTGATGTCCTGAAACAGTTGCATCAACCATTCACAATCCATGAGTGAAAATGACAGAGCATTGAGTTCTGCTTTGCAGAAACTTAGGCTTACTGTCGTCTGCTTCTTGCACAGCCAGTCAAACAGACAGTGGTTGTACATGTAGCATACTCCAGAAGTGCTTGTACCATCCATGGTGTCACTTCCAAAACTAGCATCTGCAAAGATTTCAAGACCTCCAGTCTTCTGACACGTGAACCTCAGCCTGTAGTGCAAAGTCCCCTTCAAATAGCAGGCTATGCGCTTCAGAGCTTTCCAATCCTGAACAGTATGATTGTTGGCATGTCTGCTAAGCAGGTTAGTGCTTACAGCTATGTCAGGTCTTGAACATCTAGCAACGAAATTCAACTTGCCTAGAATGCATCTGTACAGTGTGGTGTCAGAAAATGCTTCAGCAGTACTATCTATCTGGTAGCCTGTCACCATCGGTGTGTCTGCTGGGGTTGCATCAACCAAATTCAGCCTGGTTAATACATCAGCAATTTTCTGTGTTTGGTGTACCAGAAAATTACCTGCTTGGTCCCTCTCCATCTGCAGAGAAAGATACTTGGATACCTCACCAAGATCCTTCATGTCAAAGTGCTCCTTCAGCTGAGCTAGGGTGCTTTGGTACAAAGCCTGATTCTTCCAAAACAGAAGATCATCAACAAAACATAAACAATACAGTTTGTTTTGCCCCTCCTCCTTGACAAACACACATGGATCAGCTTTGCCTTGGTGAAAACCTAGAGAAAGCAATGTCTCAGTGCCTTTTGTGTTCCAACACCTGGCACTCTGCTTGAGACCATATAAGGACTTCCGTAGTTTACAGACCATTCCCTTCTGTATCTGCATTCCATCAGGTAGAAGCATATACAGCTCCTCCCCCAAAACCCCACACAAAAAAGCTGTGTTCACGTCGTGATGAGAAACGTGCAGTTTCTCCTCTGCAGCAATCTTGACCATTAGCCGAATGGTCTCATACTTGATGGTGGGTGAGTAGGTCTCGTGGTAATCCTGTCCTGGTACCTGTGAAAAATCTCTGTCAACCAATCTGGCTTTGTGCCTGACAACCTTGCCAGTCTGGTCTGTCTTGGCCTTGAAGACCCATTTGCTGCCAACCAGTCTCATTCCTGGGACTACTGGGACTAGCTCCCAGGTTTGGTTCCTATCCAAGGAATCAACTTCAGCCTTCATGGCATTAAGCCATGGCTCAGCATCTTTAGAGGTTAACTCCTGAACCTGTTTGAAGCTCGAAGGTTCCCACACCTTCTCCGAGCTACTAAGAACAGCAGTTGCTGACTTAGCAAACTCATCAGCAAATCTCTTTGGAGGTTTGCCTTTTGTGGCCCTTTCAGATCTGCGTACTAGACGCAAGTCTTCTGCACTCATCTCCTTCTTCTTAGGAGAAAAGTGACCAATGCTGAACAGTGGTTCTTCCAGTTCAGTGTCAGACGCATCAGATGGTCTGACTGAGGCCTTTGCGCTCTTGTAGTCTGCTGTGTCATCACTGTCATTGACACCAGCAGCAGTGCTGCCCACTGAGCTGGAATCCGAACTCTGATCATCATCCTCAGCTTCCTCTTCTACCTCTTCATCATCTGCTTCTTTCACATCATCTTCATCCTCCTCCTCTGAGTGACTCTGGAAAATTCCCACATCCCCCCCCCACTTAGGATTGTACTCAACACTCTTTGTGAACCTAATGGACTTAGAGTCAGTCATGAATACCCTGTATGCACCTTTTTCGTACCCCATGAACAAACCATGTGCCCCACGCTTCCCAAGCTTGCTACTCTGTGGGGTGTGGACCCACATGTCAGAACCAAAGATTCTCATGTGCTTGACATAAGGTTTATTACCAAACATCTTCTCACAGGGAGTACAACCAATAGGTGATGACAGTCTCCTGTTATAGGAATAAACAAACATGTTCAAAGACTCCCCCCAAAACTTCTCAGAGAGATTGGCATCATGCAACAAGGTTTTTAGGCCTTGAAGCAAAGTCTGGCTTGCTCGGTCACAATGTCCATTCATCCATGGAGATCTAGGAGTTGAGAGGCTGTGCTGGATTCCCTTCTCAGTCAGGAAAGTTTCAAACTGCTGAGAAGTGAATTCACCCCCTCGATCAGTAAACAAACAGCCAATGTGTTTGTTGTGAGCATTCTCCAGCAAAGCACAGAATGCCTTGAACCTAGGAAACGCTTCTGACTTCTGTTGGAGCATAAACACATGAATGTACCTGGAAAAAGAATCAATTAAAACCACGAAGTACCTTGCTCCACCCAAAGAGGGCGCAAGTGGACCAACTAGGTCTGCGTGGACTAGCTGATAGGGTTGGAAGCCTGTCTGCTAGACACCTTGCCTTTTGGAGCAACCTTCACCTTGTTCTCTGCACAAGACACACATTTCATGTGAAACCTACAGGGCTTAATGTTCAAACCCTGAACCAACCCAGGCATCTTGGCCAGTGCCTGCCAAGACATGTGACCAAATTTTCGGTGCGCCTTGTGAATACATCCTGCATGAAGAACTTTGTTAGTTTGTGCAACACAACAAGATTTAACATTAGACACATCAACAGCATTGTCATCATAAGTTATACAGAACAAGCCATCTATAAACTTTGCATGCAAAATGTCCTCTTTGCCTTTCCTGATGACACAGATGCTCTTCTTGAAGGAAATCAGCTGTGGGACGCTGAGCAAATTGTCGTTAGAATCTGGAACAAAAAGTACTTCCCTGATGGTTGTGTGCAGACTTGCCAGTCTCAACTGTCCTGACTTCTGCAATTCTCAACGTCTTTCCATCAGCCTGTTGGATCTCTCCATCTTGAGGCGTGAAGAAGATAAACAGGTGCCGATCCTTAGTTAAATGCCGTGTGGCTCCAGAATCGACAACAAATCTGGCTTTGGCCTTTGGAGCAGCAGTGCCAGCAAACAAAACCTTGTTTTCCACCGGCCTGGGCTGCTGCTTGCCCCCCTGCTCCTGGCCATCTGCAGGCTTTTGTCTCTGTTTACATCTCGCCTTCCAGCCTCTGCGAAGACAACCTTGGTTCTCACAGGAAACAGAGCTCTCAGCTGCCGACTCCTTGGCTCCCCCTGGACACTGGAATGCTGTCTGGGATGACATCACAGTCAGCTCCCCCTGCAGCTTGCAACCGGTGCCCTCGGCATCCCTGCAATCACTCTCAATTTGGGAAACAGTCAGGACCTCCGACGCAGTCAAACTCTGTGCTGGGAAGGCTGCCAGATGGGCTACTTTCAAAGCATTCCACATCTGACTTACTGTCGTGTTGCCAGCCAGTGTTACAATTCCCTCCAGAACGATGGACAAGACGATCACGTCTATGTCCCTTGAATCCTCCGCCCTCCATCTATCTGTCAGAGGAACTGGAGGGGCTTCACACACAGTGTGCCACACTCCAAACTGTCTCAATAGGCACAGTACCTTGCCCAGGTCTCATAATTGTGGGCATTAAGCTTTGGTACGGAAACCACCTGAGGCTTGTAAAAACTCCATTTCAGCTCTTTACTTCAGCCGTGAGTCTTACTTCCTTCAAAGACTCCTTATCTTTGGCAGCTCATAAATTACGAGGCCTGCTGGCTCTTCTCACCAGCCTAATTAGCCTGCCGGACATCAAAGACTCTGCGGCGGCATCAGAAAAGTCTTGCTTTTCCCCACATACCTCACACAGTCTTCAGCAGTCTTACTCTCCTGTAAGTGCCGTGAATCTGGGCCCAAAACCTATTGTTGGGATACTGCCAGGGAGACAGAGGCATCAGGCAGGCCCCAGTCATCGTCTCCAGACCATCTCCCGGTCTCCCGTGGAAACAGCATCAGTCAATTAGCGACACGAGCCTCAGACATATTCCAAGACTCATGCACGCCCTTTTCAGCAGTCTCCACAACGGAAGATTCACCCAGAAGAGCATATTTACAGCTTTATTCAACATTGGTCAGAACAAAGGAAAAACATGACTGTTTGCATCCATGTCGAGGAAAAAAAACAACCAGAAACAAAAGCTATATACAAAACGGAAATTCCCAGTGAGCAGGAAGTACGCAGGCTAGTGACACACAACAGCCTGTTCCCTTTTTAAGGAGGAACGGAAATATCCTAAGAGTACCATCAGTGATAGATTGGCAACATATTGTTTTTGAAATGATTGAATTAGCAAAAATGACAGCAACAATTAGAATGCAATCTAACCAAAATCTCAAACAGGAATGGGAGTGTGTAGACGAATACGTGATCAAAAGATGCTCCAACAAAAATTGATTGATATGCATAATTTAAACAGATATACAAGAATGTATGTTTAATTATAAAGATACAAAATACAATCACAATAATGTTATATAAAAACACACCAAAAAACAAGGAAGTCACGCACGGGTGGAGGGAAGACATAGGGAAAGAAATAAGAAGCAAATAAGAAATGACCAAATGTTGGTACATAATGAAATGGAAAAATGTGAATTTACAAATATAATGTATATGTAATACTATGTGAATATTTCGTATATGTATCGAGATATCAATCAATCAATGATAATAACATAATACCTTAAGCCCAGGCTGCCTTTCACTAGAATTTCTCAACATCAGACCACTGCCTTGTGCTGTCCCACTTAGCGGAGAAATACACCAGGCCTCTGTAGGGAAAATTATTTGTCGTCTTTGTGGACTTGAAATCCACATTTGACTCTATTTCTAGCTTGAAATTGTGAGCCAAATTACATCTGGTACTGCAGGATAAAAGACCTTATTAAAGCTCTGTATAGCGACAGTAAATTGCAGGTTAGATGTGGGTTGCAGGGCTAACTTTCGGATTGTATTGAGATGGATAGGGGAGTGAGAAAGGGCAGTATTTTGGCCCCTACATTGTTCAGCCTTTTTCTAAATGATTTAGAGGAAAGTATAATTGACCCAGATGGTCACCTCCCAAAAACAGGAACCAGAAAGACCCCTCACTTACTGTATGAACACAATGCGGCCATCCCCTCTTGGTCCAGACCTGGTTTGAAATACCAACTGAGGAAGTTTTCAGATTACTTGTCTGCAAATGGTTTACCCATCAACTATGAGAAATCAAAAATCACGGTCTTTGAGAAAAGATATTCCCCTTGTAAATGGGTATGGGTGGCCATAATCTAGAGCAGACCAAATGCTTCTGGTATTTAGGGCTGTTGTTTCACCACACAAAGTCCTAGAATTGCCACTGGCCTGTCAGAAGGCGAAGATGAGCAAGCTTGCTATACTCCGTTCTTCTTGTTTTTTCCTCAAAGGGAGGTCATTATGTTCCACCAGCCATAAGGATATTTAATGCAAAATCTGTTCCCCAACTCCTAAATGCTTCAAATGTCTGGTGCAATGGTTTATGTCCTAAGCTAGACAGGTTCCAGGCAAAATTCATTCGGTTCCTACTTCAGGTTCTAAACTGTGTTCCTAATTCAATTCTATTTCTGGAAACAGGTAAATGCCTGCTTTCCACCAAAGTGTGGTGGGCTGCCCTGAAATACTGGTTAAAGATTTCAGTATTTGTACATTTAACCAGCTGTCAGTTCATGGTTAAACTATGGCTCAAAAAGCCTCCTCAATTGGACTTTTACCATCCTTTTTACATCATCTGGGTTATGATCTTGCCCTTAAATCATTGAGGCAGAGGTTATGGGATATTGCATCCACTCTCTATCATATGAAACCTGTGGATCATTTGCATCCGGAATTCAATATGGGCATGATTTTCAATTACCCTTGTATCTTACGAATCTGTCAGTATCCAATTATTGTCAACTGTTTACCAAAGCCAGATTAAATGTATTTCCATCTGAAGTTCTAAACGGCAGACTGACTGATATACCTTATCAGAATAGACTATTTATGCTTTTAGGCTGTTGATTGTATGAAGCATATCTTACTACACTGTGGGCTATATAAACAAGCCAGGGATCAATTAATTAAACCCCTTTTCTCAAAGATAAGTCAAATTATATTACCCTGGCCATGGCAAAAAATTTATCAGAGGTAATAAGAAATAGAAATCAGCATGCTCTGGATAAAACATAGTGACTGCCTTGAAATCTTTTCCTTGTATCTCTGCTGCATTTTGCTTTCAAAACTGTTTTTGTAGGTCTTTGGACCATAATCAAGAATGTGTGTGTTATCTGATCCCAAGTGAACACAGGTGAGCAACATGCAGTTCAAAACTCATTTCACACATTGCCCAAACTTCTTCAGATTGCCCCGTTCTCTCAATACCTCATAGCTCCTTCTTTCCTGTTCATGTCCTCTTGCTTTTCATGGCTTTAAAAAGTGTCATTTCCCCTCTTTCTATGCAGGTTAAAAATACTTAGAAGGGGCAGCATTTTTTTGAGATATAATGGTTGTATTGTTTATGGAATAGTAATCTTTCACACACAGCCAGTTGCTGGAAAAGAAATTTATAGATTTCAGGCATATGTGTGTGCATTTGTAGTTTGTTGAAAGGGTTTTGGTCAATAATGCAGTTTACCTACATAGCGAAGCATTTTAATGTATAATGTTTTAATATGTTTTTATATATGTTGTAAGCCACCCAGAGTACATCTCACTGGGTTTTGCCAATTATCCATTAACAATTATCTGTGCTGTCTGTGATGTGTAGATCAAGTTTACACATTTAATAAAGTTGTCTCCAAAGTTCATTTCCTGCAGTACTCTAAACTAAAATACCCAATTTATGTTGTCAAAAGGGTTTTCTGCATAAAAAAATCAAAATAAAAAAACAATAAAAGCAGCTTGCTTCTCATTGTGGTAATTCAAGCATTCAAAAACGTCTAATGCATTTCTTTTAACTGTCCTTTGGGTAGGACTCCACACTGATCGTCGTGAATGAAGTCCTGTAAAATCTTGTTTAATCTTTCTGACAAAATCAATGTAAATAACATATGATCATTGTTCAGTAAGGAAAATGGTCATTATTTATTTATTTATTTATTTATTTATTTTGCTAAAGACATGTTTTGAGCTTCTTTAGGTGTAAGTGTAATGTTGGCCTCCTTCCAGCTATCTGGTGTCTTACCGCTCTGTATAATATTGTTTTCTGTTTTTTGTCCATTGCAAAGGTTGTAAATGTTCATCTTCAAAAGGCATAGTAAGAAGCCAATAGTCCATCTCGGCCTGGTACCTTTCCTTTCTTCATTTTTAAAATTGCATCACATAATTCTCAAGTAGTTTTGGGGCCATTCATTATTTGTCTTTGAGGATCTGAAATGTTTAGTAAATGCCATTTTTTAAAAAAAAAAAAAAAAGATATTACTTGACATTTATACAACTTAGAATATTGGTGAAATACTTTTTTCATATTTTGTATTATCTGTTATTACAGCATTTCCTTCTTGCAACTTCAGTATCGCTTTCTTTTCTTTCTCTTTCCACAGTTTATATGCTAACCATTTCCCAGGTTAGCAAATTCAAAAAGATAGTGTTTAGCATAATTCCATTTTGTTTCTATCTCCTACATTGTTAACACAGACAATTGCATGTCGAGGCCCCATGACCACTCCGTTCCCTGAGGTACCAAGCAACTGCATATACCACCTTCCCTGTTGAATGGTCTCTTTAAATTTGAAGGTTCATTATTGCTCCACAAGATGTGTATGTCTTTAAGGGCCAGAACAAATAACATGACCTAGTTTTACACTTGTGAAAGAGTATAGAAGGCGCTGCTAAGTTGTGTTAATTAAGCTGTGTCAGCAATTGGGTATAGTATATAAATAATAATAATAAATAATAATAAATTTTATTTATATCCTGCCCTCCCCAGCCGAAGCCGGGCTCAGGACGGCTAACAACAATAAAACAGTACAAAAGTACAGCACAAACAACACTCTAAAATCATTCATTATAAAATTAATTAAATTCAAGCCACTGGCCACCATTGGGCCAGAGCTCCGCGAAGATTGCCGAAGGAGGGAGTCAGGCTGTGCCCTGGCCAAAGGCCTGGCGGAACAGCTCTGTCTTGCAGGCCCTGCGGAAAGATGTCAAGTCCCGCAGGGCCCTAGTCTCTTGTGACAGAGTGTTCCACCAGGTCAGAGCCACAGCCGAAAAAGCCCTGGCTCTAGTTGAGGCCAGCCTAACTTCTCTGTGGCCTGGGACCTTCAAGATGTTTTTATTTGAAGACCGTAAGTTTCTCTGTGTGGCATACCAAGAGAGGCGGTCCCGTAGGTATGAGGGTCCTAGGCCGTATAGGGCTTTAAAGGTTAAAACCAGCACCTTAAACCTGATCCTGTACTCCACCAGGAGCCAGTGCAGCTGGTATAGCACCGGGTGAATGTGATCTCGCAGAGAAGACCCCGTAAGGAGTCTCGCTGCAGCATTCTGCACCCGCTGGAGTTTCTGGGTCAGTCTCAAGGGCAGCCCCACGTAGAGCGAGTTACAATAATCCAGTCTGGAGGTGACCGTCGCGTGGATCAAAGTAGCTAGGTCAGGACGAGAGAGGTAAGGAGCCAACTGCTTAGCTTGGCGGAGATGGAAAAATGCCGCCTTTGTTATAGCTGCAATCTGCGCCTCCATGGAAAGGGAGGTGTCAAAGATTACACCCAAACTCTTAACGGACGGTGCTGGCACTAATTGCACCCCCGCAAGAGATGGGAGTTGCCCCACAATCCCATATCGTCCCGTCCCAGCCACAGGACCTCTGTCTTTGAAGGATTTAGCTTCAACCGGCTCCCACGTAACCATCCAGCCACAGCTTCCAAACATCTGGTCAGTGTGTCTGGGGCCGAGTCAGGATGGCCATCCATCAACAGATAGAGTTGGGTGTCATAGGCATACTGATGGCAACCCAGCCCAAAACTCCGGACAAGCTGGGCGAGGGGGCGCATAAAGATGTTGAAAAGCATCGGGGAGAGTATCGCACCCTGAGGTACTCCACACACCAAGGAGTGGCGCAATGACAATTCCCCCCCAAGCGCCACCCTCTGTCCCTGACCAGAGAGAAACGAGCGCAGCCATTGAAGGACTGTGCCCTGGATCCCCACGTCGGCATGGCGGTGGTCCAGAAGTTCGTGGTCGACCATGTCGAAAGCTGCTGACAGATCTAGAAGAATCAGCAGCCCCGACCCGCCTCAATCCAGCTGTCTACGAAGATCATCTGTTAGGGCAACCAGAGCCGTCTCGGTCCCATGACCAGCGCGGAAGCCGGACTGGAATGGATCCAGAGCCAATGTTTCATCCAGAAACCCACCAAGCTGTTCAGCAACCGCTCTGTCAATCACCTTACCCAGGAACGGAAGATTCGAAACCGGGCGGTAATTGGATAGATCTAAAGGATCTAATGATGTTTTCTTTAAGAGCGGACGCACCACTGCCTCCTTCAGTTCCCCTGGGAATGTCCCCGTGCCAAGTGACAAATTGATGATATCCCCCAGGAGGGCCCGCACCTCGTCTGGACACGCTCTAATCAGCCAAGACGGGCACGGGTTAAGAGGACAGGTGGTGGGCTTTCCAGCTCGGAGGAGTCTGTCCATATCGGCTGGGGATATCCGGTCGAAGTGGTCCAATACTGGACCCGAGGACAGTCGAGGGGCCTCCAGTTCCTTTATTGTATCCAAATTGGCAGGGAGGTCATGGCGGAGCAACAAGACCTTCTCCGCAAAAAAGCTCGCAAATGCCTCACAGCTGTGTGTCAAATTGTTATTTAAATTTGGCTGTCCCTCAAGGGACGTTAAAGACCTGATTATACTAAATAATTGCGCCGGGCGAGAGCTAGCAGATGCAATGGAGGCCGAGAAGTAGGACTTCTTAGCAGCCTTCACCGCCATCTCGTAGGTTTTCATAAAAACCCTATAAGATGTTCTTGAGGCTCTGTCACGGGCACCCCACCATACTCGCTCTAGCCGTCTGAGGTCCCGCTTCATTTTCCGGAGCTCCTCGGTAAACCAGGGAGCCCGGTTTCTGCGGGGTCGCAGAGGGCGCTTCGGTGCGATCTCATCGATGGCTGCCAGGAGCTGGATATTCCAGCCCTCAACAAGCTCCGTCAATGAGTCGCCAGGGGGAGCAAGGTCCCGTAAGGCTTGGCAGAATCTATCAGGGTCCATCAGCCTCTGCGGGCGAGCCCAAATTGGCTCGCCACCTAAGCAGGGTGGGGGTGGAAAGTCAGTCCTGGCTTTCAGAGCGTAGTGATCAGACCATGGCACCTTCATCGAAGGAGACATGGTCACATCTATACCTACGCCAAAGATCAAATCCAGCGTGTGGCCTGCTTGATGTGTGGGTCCCGAAACAAACTGGGAGAGCCCTAGTGTCGCCATGGAAGACACCAGGTCCAGAGCCTGTGAGGAGGGAGTGGTATCAGCATGGATGTTGAAGTCCATGGATGTTGAAGTCGCGATCGGTGAAGATGCGCAGAAAGTCCCCGCAAGGACTTTCTGATCAACACGGAGGCTTGGGGGAGCTGCAAGGGCACTGCGCCCCCCAAAAATCCCAGGGGGGAGACCCTGGGGGATAGGTTTCCTGGCAGCGTGGGAGCGGTCTGTAGTCTTTCGGGTCTGTTCCTTCTACGGGAAGAGACTCGGGACGGGGGCTGCGAGCGCAAGAAAGGGAAAACACCGACTCCGTGCTGAGATGCCTCTAGCTTCAGCCAAGGAAAGAGCAATGAACCTCCACAAGACAAGAACGGATTCTCCTACGTGTTAAGCGCTAAATTGTTTAAAAAAAATGGAACTTAAGGGGGGAGAGCCGTGGATGTTTAAAGATTTCGGTGAGGAATTCATCCGGCTGAGAGCAGAAAATGGCGCGGGTCGCTGAATCTCAGGCGCACAAAGAAGGAAGCAGCGGCTTCCGTTCTCCCGGCCATTGCCTGACTGAGTGAGTACTGATCGCCAAGGCTTTTTTGCCTGAGCAAACTAACGACTAACCACTAAATACAAAGTAACGTAGATGTTGCCTGTTTGAACTTTTACTCTACCTCCTTGCTGCGTACTTTGTTTCCTCGGTGGTGAGATACAGCTACAAACTTTAATCAGAACTTTGCAATTGGGGAGTGTATTGAAGGTGGCGGTAAACGGGGAAGGCTTGAGAAAAGCTTGAGAAGAGCGGCGCAGATAGAGTGAAAGATAAAGAGAAGGGGCAGACGGAGGCAGACTTTCAATTACGGACGTCCTGAGAATTAAAATATAAGGGACTAGAAAGCTGCGAAGGCTGCAAGACATTGCAAGCCTCTTTATCCCTCTTTTTTCTTTGTCCTTATCCTCCCTCGTAGGTTCTACCCCCCCTTCCCCTCTATTATCCTAATAAGCTATATGATTTCAACCCCCTCATTAATAACGGTACTGGAGACCCTTGACGAATGCTGCAACTTCTCTGACGAGGGAAAGAGTCTGAAGCAAACTTGAACGCCGGACTTCTCTTCATGATATGTGCTTCTAACAACTAAGAATAAACCCTCTTCTCCTCTCTCCCCCCCTACCATCCACTCTTAATAACTGTGTTGATCATCTCTACAATAATTTCGAATTTTGAACTCTGAAACTCTGAATTTTGAATCTTGAACTCTGAACTCTGATTTTTGAACTCTGAAAAAACCCTCTCTACAGACTGCAGTGTTTGCCTTTCGAGGCTGGATTAGGCCGCCAAGTGGCTGAAGAACCATAGGGTGAAGTTGGACTGACTAAATAATTTTTGTGAAACAGCCTAAGCAACAACTCACTTCTGGTTAAATATCCTGTATGGAGATGAAGCCCCTAGTACTCATATTATTAGGATGCGTTTAATTTCTGGGCTAATTCTACTCAATTCTACTCTTTTACTATTACATTTTTACTATTATTTTTTCCTCTCTTTTCTCTTTCTTTACGTTTGCCCGAAAATATTACATCTACCCCTGGTTTGGTGAGTTAGGGCTACTTGCCTTCTGATATTTGGAAATTGCACTTGCAATTGCATTTGCAGATTCATGGGACCTGACCTATTCGCAGACCAATCTAGGATACTGGGGTGAGACACCTTACAAAACCCTAGATATTTTTGGAGGTGGTGGGGCAATTGAACCTGATAATTTCTGTATAAGATAACCTCTATAGAGGAGGGAAAAGAAGGGAAAGAAGGGAAAGAAGGAAGAAAGATTGTGAGCCCTTTAAGGGAGAGATTTGGTATAAAATATAGAACGCGAAAATTGGGGTATAATGTGGGGATAAGATGGGAAAAAGGCGGGGGGAACCCCAAATGAAAGAAAGCTATCCCGACAGGAAGAAATTAAAGATCTAGATATCCTTTGGTTAAAAATTAAGGAGGAGTTTAAACAAAATGAAACCCACATGGAAAGCAAACTAGGAGAAATGCAAGAGCTGATAGATAGAAAGATAGAAGGAGCAGTAGGAGAACTCTCCACCAAAATTCAAGAACTGTCTGCCAAGTCAAAAATATATGAGGAAACCAATAAAAAAATTCAAAAAGAGATGAGAGAGCAGAAAAAAGAGACAGAAAAGATAAAGGAAGAAGTGAGAGAAGTGAATAGGATGCAGGAGCAGATATGGGATAATTTAGCGATGACAGAAATGCGACAGAAACATCTCCACCTAAAATTCAGAGGATTAGGAGAGGAAAATAAAGGGAACATAAAAGAGAAAATGATTGAGGAGTTGGCTAAGTGGTTGGAACTGAAAGAGGAAGAGGTGGCTTGTACGGTGGAGAATGTCTTTAGAATAAGACTGAGACCCCAACAAAATAGGTTAAAGAGACCTCTTGAGGACTGTCTAGTAATCCTAAACTCAATTGAGATGAAGAACTTAATACTAAAAACCAGCTATCATAAAAAATTAACAATTGATGGTAAACCAATTATTATTCTTAAAGTGATTCCAGTTAGGCTCTTGCGTAAAAGGGAAAGGTACGGACAGATAGCTGGCGCTCTGAGGAGAAACGGTATACAATATAGATGGGAGTTCCCCGAGGGGATCGCCTTCTTTTTCAAAGACAAAAGATTCAAACTGACAGATATCCGAGAGGTGGAAAATTTTTTGAGAAGGTATGAGAAAGAGCTTGGTAAGGGGGAAGAGAGGATAAGAGACAGAGAGGGATCTAGAAACGAGAAAAAAAGAAAGAAAGACAAGAAAGGGAGACAGGAAGAAGGAGAAATCGGAGAAGAAGATACAGAAGAGGAAGAGGGTGCGGTGGGAGGCGAGGAAGCAGAAGAGGAGGACTATACTGGGAACGGAAGCCCCAAAATATAAATTTAAAAATCTTGATTGAATAAAGGGATTAAATCGTTAGGAATGTCTTTGAACTTTTTGACTTGGAATGTAAACGGTTTGAATGAAAAATCAAAAAGGAATAAACTAGAAAAAATTGTGAGGAATAAAAACTATGATGTGATTTGCTGGCAAGAAACACACGTAGCCAAAAAACACAAACATATATTGATAAATAAAAAGCTGGGAGTAGAGTTTATCAATTCGGATGTAGAAAAAAAAAGACGGCTGGTAATTTACGTTAAAGAGAAATGGGAACCAATATTGATTTGCAAAGACCCCGAAGGTAGAATTTTGGGAGTTCAAATTAACCATCAAGGGGAAAAAATTAATGTGGTAACTGTTTATGCACCCAATACAAAGAAAGCAGAGTTTTTTAAAAAAACTGGAGCAAATGTTACTAGAACTAGAAAATCATAAATTAATTCTGCTTGGAGACCTGAATGGAGTACCATCTCCAGAATTAGACAGAAATGGAAAAAAGAGGAAATCGAACCAAGGGAAACTCCCCAAATCATTTAATAATCTCCAAGAAAATCTGGACTTAATCGATATCTGGAGGCATAAAAACCCAATAACGAAACAATTCACGTATTTCTCAGAACCACATCAGAGTTGGGGCAGAATCGATCAGATATGGGTTTCAAGTGAATTATCGATAAGAACAATGAAATGTGAAATACAACCCAGAACCCTTTCTGACCACAACCCAATAGTGTTGGAAATAAAATGTAAATCATCAGGCCCATATAGATGGAGATTGAATGAATACCTACTCGAAAATGAGGAGATAATTGAAAAGGCTAAGACTACTCTTAAAGAGTACTTTGATATGAACTTGAACAAAGAAACAAAAATTGACATAGCTTGGGACGCCAGTAAGGCGGTCCTAAGAGGATTTTTTATTCAGCAAAACACCTATAGAAAGAAATTAAGAGAATCAAAGAAGGAAGAAATAGTCAGACAACTAGGAGAATGTGAGAAAAAACTAATAGTAAACCCTAGAGACGAAAGGACTAAACAAATCTCTAAAACGCTGCAGACGCAATACTCAATATTAATAAGTCAAGAGGTAGAATGGAGAATTAGATCAATGAAGCAAAAGTATTTTGAATCTGCGAACAAAACGGGACGGCTATTGGCGTGGCAACTTAGAAAAAGGAAAAAACAGAATGTGATTAATAAAATTAAAGTAGAAGAACAAATACTTGAGGACCCCGGTAAAACAGAGGAAAAGTTCCTTCAATTTTACGAAAACTTGTATAAAAAGGAAGAGGAAGACACGGAAGAAATAGATAAGTACTTGGAAAGGAATAGAAGAGAACAGCTAACGGATGAGGAGAAAACCTACCTAAACAAACCAATAACGGTTGATGAGATCAAGGAAATAATTAAGAGGATGAAACCAGGGAAAGCTCCAGGTCCTGACGGGTTATCCCAAAAGTATTACAAAGTCTTAGAAGAATATCTGGCCCCGGTCCTTTGTAAAGTAATGAATAATATTTTACAAGGAGGTTCGGTGCCCGACTCTTGGAAAGAGGCGCACATCACGTTAATCCCCAAATCAGAACTTGATAAGCTGGACATAAGAAACTACAGGCCGATATCACTACTCAATAATGATTATAAAATCTTCGCAGAAATAATGGCAAATAGGCTTAAAAAACACTTAATGAAATCCATCCACAAAGATCAAGCAGGATTTCTTCCTAACAGGTACTTAAAGGACAACGTAAGACACATAATTAATATTATTGAGTACTTGGAACTTAAGATTGATATTCCCGCAGCCCTAATTTTCATCGATGCCGAAAAGGCATTCGACAACGTGTCATGGAGGTTTCTACTAAAAGGCATGGAGAGGGTTGGTATAGAGGGGCCCTTCCTGGAAGGTATAAGGGCGATATATGCAGAACAAAGGGCCAGACTGATTATTAATAATAATTTAACCAGCTCATTTGAGATCTCGAAGGGTACAAGACAGGGTTGCCCCCTATCCCCCCTCCTATTTATTATGGTACTGGAAGTGATTACAAACACGATTAGGGAAACCTCCGAAATAAAGGGAATCAGATTAGGAGACAAAGAATATAAACTAAAAGCTTATGCCGACGATTTGGTGATATCGCTAGGAGATCCAGTAGTGGGTATCGGTAAAGTCATAGAGCTGCTTGAGGAGTTCGGAAATCTGTCCGGCTTTAGACTTAACAAAGTTAAAACCAAAATGCTGACAAAGAATTTAACTGGAGAGCAAAGAAATCAGTTAGAGTCGAAAACGGGAATTAAGGTGGTGAAAAAGGTGAAATATTTGGGCATTTGGATCTCCGCAAAAAATATAAACTTAGTAGAAGATAATTATACAAGGACCTGGAAAGAGATCAAAAAAGACCTGGACACCTGGAGTAGGTTAAGACTGTCTTGGTCGGGCAGAATGGCCGCAGTTAAAATGAGCATTCTCCCAAGGTTGCTGTTCCTATTTCAGAACATTCCGGTGATCAGGGGTACGACATCATTCAAAGATTGGCAGAGAACCCTGTCCAGATTCATTTGGCAGGGCAAGAGAGCAAGAATTAAATTTAAATTACTCACAGATCGCAGTGACAGGGGAGGATTTGCCGTTCCTAATCTGAAACTATACTATGAGGCCGCGTGTCTGTGCTGGATCAAGGACTGGATTGTTTTGAAAAATGTAGATTTGCTGGACTTGGAGGGGTTTGACGCCAGATTCGGCTGGCATGCGTATTTATGGCAAGATAAGGAGAGGGCCCACAAAGGATTCTCCAACCATATAATCAGAGGTGCGCTACTTGAGATATGGAATAGAAATAAGAAACTTTTAGAAAAAGACACCCCTTGGTGGTTATCACCAGTTGACATTTTGACAATTAAAAAATCTAATATGGAAGGTCAAAGATGGACCTATGAGGATCTATTGGTAAAATCAGACAGAGGGTGGAAGCTTAGACCCTATGAAGAACTGAAGGATAAATTAACAACCTGGTTGCAATTTTACCAAATTAATTCTCTATGGAACGAGCATAAAAAAACAGGGATGAGTGAGGAAAAAGTCCAGATTCCAGGTGGAAATAATAGAAGGAAACTCCAAACTCCTATCTAAAATGTATAACCAATTATTAGATTGGGACACGAAGGACGAGGAGGTAAAGGAGGTAATGACTAAATGGGCAATAGACCTTGGTTATAACCTGGACTTTGACAGATGGGCGAAACTCTGGAAGAAGGACATGAAATTCACAACATGTGTCGACCTTCGAGAAAACTTACAAAAAATGATGTACAGGTGGTATCTTACCCCTGTGAAACTAGGAAAAATGTACAAGACGGGGGACAAAACTTGCTGGAAGTGCAAGGTGAAGGAAGGAGACTTCCATCATATGTGGTGGTCCTGTGAAAAAGTAAAAAGGTTTTGGGGACTTATCTATGACGAACTTAAAAATTTTTTGAGATACACCTTCCCTAAAAAACCGGAAGCCTTTCTTCTAGGGATGGTTGGGAAGGAGATTAGGCAAAAGGATCAAACCATGTTCCAATACGCAACAGTAGCTGCCAGGATACTGCTAGCGCAAAACTGGAAAACCCCTAATATTCCAACCATCAGAGACTGGCAATCTAAGTTATTTGAATATATAGAGCTAGCAAGGATGACACAGAAGATCAGGCATCAGAAAAATGTAAAATTTATTAATGACTGGAGTAAATTCCTTACATATATGGAAACAAATTTAGGAAACATTAAAATCACAGTAGGTGATACATAAGTTTGAGAGGTGTAAATAAAAGTGATAAAAACACCCCGCAGGAAGATAATGTGGGACTACAACTCAAGCCGTTTTGAAGGGAAGTCAATCACTGTTAGGTGATGGGTGAGTGTATTCTTTGCTTTTTCTTTTTTGTTGATGTATTTGTTGGTAAGTTTGTATTTTTGTCTTATGTTATTTTTTGTTTGCTTTTTCTTGTTTTTTCTTGTGTTTTTCTTTTTGTTATTATGAAAAAAGTTCAATAAAAATATTTTTTTTTAAAAAAAAGATGTTGAAGTCCCCCAATACCAATAGGTTAGGGCACTCCAAGGCCCAGCCAGCCACCGCCTCCAATAGGCCTGACAGGGTGGCTGCTGGTGCGCTAGGTGGCCAGTACACCAGCCAGACAGCCAAGCTCTCCTCGGAGCCCCACACTAGGCCAACACATTCAATACCGGGGATCGATGGCGATGGTAGAGCCCTGAAAGGACAATCTTCCCGGATTAATAATGCCACCCCTCCCCCCCGGCCCACATTCCGGGACTGGTGGTGGATGGAGAAACCCAGGGGCGCCATCTCTCGTAAGGTAACTCACACAAGCCAGGTCGACCCCCTGCGAGATAAAGAAATCTTGCAGGGTGGCGGTTTTGTTGCCTATAGACCTGGCATTGCACAGCACCAGTGACAGAGGTGAGTAATCCTTGCTCACCCTACCCTCGTCCCACGGGGTGAGGCACAGATTGGAAGGGGTACGAGCATATCCATATCTCGATCCCCTTCGCCTATAACATCTGCCCCCCCCCCCAGGGCAGCACCTAGCTCTCTCAGTACCCTGGTGGTTGGGCCATGGCTATTGATATGTTATAATTAATGTAAAAGCAGTTTTTGTTATTAAAACCTAGCTAAAGTTATTTTGCATTCTTTGTAATGTGTGGTCTCCCCAGCAAGCTCTCTGCAGTGCAACTAGTCTGCAAATAGC
This sequence comes from Podarcis erhardii, assembly GCF_964252035.2. Taxonomy (NCBI): domain Eukaryota; kingdom Metazoa; phylum Chordata; class Lepidosauria; order Squamata; family Lacertidae; genus Podarcis; species Podarcis erhardii. The sequence continues at coordinate 19,257,456 of NC_138506.1, read as the reverse complement.
CAACATCTTTGGTTATGGGCCCAGCTGCTGAGTGGATGACTGCACATTTTTGGACTTTGAGAAAGATTTGAAAACTCCTTCTCCTGTTGGCATAGTTCTGTGGGTCTGGAAGAGTTCCAGAATGGTTGACCGGGTTCCAGAAGCCGAGAAAACTCTGATCTTCCCACAGCTGACAGATGAGAACTACAGTTTATGGTCGTTTCGGGTGGAGGCACTTCGGACCTCTCGGGAAGTGTAGACTTATGTAACTGATGACCCTCCTGACCCTGTGACTAATGCTTGGTCAAAAGGAGATGTGAAAGCGACTTCCGGGTTGGCGCCATCGCCGAATGGCGGACTCCCTCCGAGCTCCGGAGGGAGCCTGCCCGGCAGGGGCTGGGTCCTACCGCGCCGGCGACGCGGGGACCCTCAAAACCATGGGTGCTGAAACCCATGGACATGGTGACTCGGCTGGCACCTTTTGCGCCCCCCCGACCCGCGAAGGAGCCTTTTTAAAGGCTGCGGAACGGGTGATGGGGGGGGGTGCTTTGAGTCCTCCGCTTCCCCTGCCGAGCGAAGCCGCATGCCATTCGACGGAGAGCGCTGACTTCTTCTATTGAAAATTTGGACTTAAAAGAATAACCCGTGAGTAATTGGAACCTGGACTAAAAAGGGGGATAATTTTTTTTAAAATTTGGAGCGAGCGGGGGAGGCGCAAAAAGGAAGTCAGCCCCCCCCCCTGTTGTAGAGGAGTTAAAGTAATGGATTTGACAACTAAGATCGAGTGCAACCCTATTTTGACAAAGTTACTAACTTCGCGATGGAAAATTATAAGACTGAGCTGGAGGAGAAAAGTGGAATTGAACTAAAAAACAATCCCCCCCCCCCCGGAATCCTGGGAGCGATTTGTGAGAGCGCCGGGAGAAGAGAAAGAGAGGTTTTGACAGCTGTCAAAGAGCTGTCAAAGCGGAAGAACAAAAATGAGAACTTTGTTACGAGGACTTTGCCGGTTACATTTGTTATAAATTGGATACAAATTGTTTAAAACAAGGAATAACAAGTTATTTTGACTGGTGGGCGTGATCTGGAAGGGAACTGAGTTATTGCAATCCACCTGGAGGAGCTGAGGGATATTACAAGTATTGTTGGCTTGGAATCTGAATAGAACTTTTTATCTCCTGGGAAATTGCAGAAATGGAACACTATTTTGTCTACAGAGGTCTACACACTAAAGGAGACAATAGATTTATCTATTGAAGAATGGAAGGGACTTGGCATAATGTTTTGTTCCTGAATAACAGAGCCTCTGCAGAGGAATTAGAAGCTTTTGGAATTAGAACATTTGTGCAGGAGAGCAGGGGAAAAAAAAAAAAGGGAGGAGAGAGATCAACAAGAACAACAAGAATTGGATAAAGTTGGAAGTGGGAACATTTGGGACATCCAGATTTGAAAGGTCTAAAGAAATAAAATTGGAGTTTTTACTCCTAAATATAAAAATCTGGATGGAAGAAATGGGCCTTTTTGAGATAGACTCCTTCCAAGATTGGACATTCCAAATTAAAGATGACTGGTAAAGGACTATGGTCTAGATAGATGTGGGAGCTCCAGGAAGACATCAGACGTTGATTAACACTGGGAACGCAACCGGGAAAGGGGGGAGGGAAATTTGGGATCCAAAGGGCGTAAAATTATATTTGATTATTTTAATTCTATTTTATAATTTTATCCTAATTAATTATATTTGATTATTTTAATCTGTATTGTGTATCAAAGGGGGGAACGCGTGGAAGGGAACAGGTCGATTTTAGGGGATGGGAAAATATTTTTAAAACTGGGCTAATGATAATAAGTTCAAAATCTGGGATAAGAACTTGCTGAATTTATTTGTAAGAATTGGAATACAAGAGGGGGAGGGGAGGGGAAGTCCTGGAAATATGTTATTGAAAATAAGATTTTAAATTCGGATGTTTTGTTTTTTTTATTTTGTTGTAATTGGAAATTTCTAATAAATATTATAAAAAAAAAAAAAGGAGATGTGAAAGCCAGGGCGATAATTAATTTGGCAGTCAGCGACCAGCAAGTAGTCTATATAAGGAATAAGAAAACTGCCAAAGAAATGTGGGACAGTCTTGCAGCAGTACATATTAGAAAACAGTCCCTTAATGAGGACTTTGCTGGTGTAGCTAGCAAGATATCTGCCGTTCCATCAGCACAATTAACTGTGAAAGGGGTAACGGCAAGATTAATGGGCGAGTTGGACAGAAGGGAGGCTTGTGCCATAAGCACTCCTATTTCCAGAAATAATGAGGAACACCATATGCAAACTTGTGGTGATATGACTGCATTTAAAGCAGCCAAGCGTTGTTGGTTCTGCGATAAACAAGGGCATTTTGCAAAGGACTGTAGATCCAAGAGACTGTAGATCCAAGAGAAAGCAAAGTACCCCCAAGTCTGTTTCTGTTCGTCAATCACGGTCGTCAGCCCAGCAGCTGACATCATATCGTAAAGACAGAAACGAGCTGCAAGCTTTTCACGCTTGGACAACAGATCGTAAACAAATTAAAGGTGCCAAGTGAAATTCTTTTATTGTGGACTCTGGAGCATCCCAGCATATTTGCAAAGATTGAAGCTTGTTTATTTCTTTCAAAGAGTAAATTGGCAATGTACATTTAGCCAGTTCACAAGTCTTGCAGTCGCTTAGCAGGGGTACTGTTAAACTTGACTCTTTAAACTGTAGGAAAGTTTTGCTTCTGTAGGAAAGTTTTTGCCACCCCTCAAAGGGGAGTACAGGTTAAACATGTTTGCAATCATCTTGTTCGTGCCATGTCAGTCATGGGCAAGCCTCATTCCTTAAAAACTGACAATGCCCCAGCGTATTGTGCTAAAACCTTTGCTCAGTTTTGTGAAACTTGGAATATTCGCCATTTATTTGGCATCCCTTACAATGTTGAACGTGCCAACCGCACTTTAAAAACTGCCTTAATTCGGCAGGAAAATAAGGCCGGAGTCCCAGCCTCACTTTCAGAAAAGGAAGGCTGGTTGGCTAGTGTTCTCTTTACTCTCAATCATTTGAATGTTTCCGTACAGGATCATCAGTCTTATACTCGCCTCCAAAAGCATTTTCAGCAGAAAGAAATACTTCCAGCCCCGCTGGTCCGTTATAAAATATTACCCTCCAACGAATGGAGTGAACCAGTAAAACTGATTACCTGGGGAAAGGGTTATGCTGCAGTTTCTACTCCACAGGGTGCTCGCTGGGTTCCCGCACACTGCGTCCGCCTTTACCATGGCATGGCAACAGGCCTTGCAGGATCCGATACCGCAGTTCAACCGTCAACTCCAGATCATCCAGGATCCGACGCCCAGCCCCCCCAGGACTCGCAAGCGAGGAAATCGTAATGGACCAGTGACGTGGGGCCAAATAAAATCACTTTCACTTCAAGCTGAACAGCTTAGACAGGAAAAGCAACTAGAAGCAACCCCTGGAAATTTGCTTCTGTGCCTCATTTCTTGCCTTAATATAAATTCCATGATAGTGCTCATTATCAGTGTTTTGTTTTTGCCCCTTTCTGCTTCTGCTCCTAATAGCGGTGGTTCCACACCCATAAATGTGTGGGAATCTTTTGCAAAAACCCTTAATGTTTCTTCTTTTTGTCTAACCCAGCAGGTATCAATAGGTGAAATTCTTGGCTCCTGCCTTATCCCTGTTTGTCATGACCCTCTTGATGTGCAAAATGATACCTGGTTTTATTCATCCCTACCCCAAAATGATTCTCTCCGCACCCTCGGTTATTCCGGTTACCATAACTGGGGTAACCAAGTGCGCCGACGCCCATCTCTAGCCATCGATTTGTTGACCCCATACGTGGCTTCCTTTAATGTCACTTGTGCCCGTATGGTCAATTGCACAAAAACCAACTGTGTGGAGATGGGTAAGGATAATTTTAATTGCTCCAATTATGTAAATATTTCCTATGTATATAAATACACAGAGCTGCCTGAAGGCTGGTTCTGGTCGTGCCCAGGCTATACATTCAATTATATTCCAGCAAACATCAGCCATGGCACGCCCTGTTGCTTAAGCCGTTTGTCTATCATTTTACCCAAAAAGCATCATTTGTCCCGCTCTAGATATCGCCGCTCTGTGGAATTGACTAATGATTGTGATGATTCTGTTTCTCTCCCTAGCAGATCTGAATATATCTCTCTAGCTGTCTCTCTTTTAGGAGTCCCTGGATTGGCTGTACAGAATAGCAGGAATATTAACTCTTTAGCTTGCTCTGCAGCAAAAGCCTTGAATTCTACTTCACAAGCTCTTCACCTTTTGAATAAAGAACAGAGTGAATTGCGTCACGGACTCTTACAAAACAGCGCTGCAATTGATTATTTACTAATGCTTCATCATTATGGTTGTGAACAAGTAAATGATATGTGTTGTTTCAATATTACTGATAATTCCAAAGCTATTCATATGCAAATCTCTCATTTGCAAAATCTCACACACCATATTAAACAGGACGTTGGATTTTCTGGCCTCTGGGAGTCGTTTACCCAGTGGCTCACTGGTTGGTTGCCAAATTTGTATTGGCTTCGTAATCTTTTTCAATATGTTATTGTCATAGTATGTATATTAATTTTGTTATGCTGTTTCATCCAATGCATTCCTGGTCTCATATGCCTTTGGTCTCAGTGTTTCTCTCCCCCTTTGCCACCCAATAAAATTATTGCTGCCTACTTTGCGAAATGGCAGCACCAACAGTAAATAATAGGGGAAATTTGGACGGATTTATTTTAGGCATGCGTTGGCAAACCACGTGTCCTGAAATGCTTTTGTCCCATTCACCCTGAAATCATATAGCAATATCAATGGGCAGACTTATTTCAGGCATACGCTGGCAAACCACGCATCCTGAAGTATTTTTGTCCCACTTAAATATTTTTGTCCCCTTAAATAAAAGAAAAGGGGGAGATGTAGGAAAGTTTTGCTTCTGTAGGAAAGTTTTTGCTTCTGTACAAACCGTTCTAGGTTGAGACATTTTCTCATCACCCCAGAATGTTCAAGTTCACACTTAGTTCATACAAACATGGCATTCTGACCTGTTCTTAATGCATAGTTGATCACATCTATGGAACGTGATTGATATGTTCTTTTAAGTCTTACATTATCAATCATTAAGTAATTGTTTTAGGTCTTGTTCTATTAATCACCAATTATAATTTAATTAGGAGGTTTTCATGCCTGTCTAGTTCTGTGTTCCCTTTCTCAGCCTTTAATCTATCAGTGATTAATACCTATATGTATCCTTTGCTTTGTACTTGTATTAACCAATCAGCAACAAGCACATATGTGGCAATGCTGTATTATTCAATAAAAGGGACTCCCCGAGACATGCTCGAGAGGATGCCTCCCATATGACACCTGCTACTCGTCTGTCATTTATTCCAACCCAACATTAAACATTACGATAGCGAACTTCATTTACTGCCCGTCAGTGGATAATTTATTGTCAGTAAGGTGTTTTGCTCGTCAGGGCATAGCTGTGCGTTTCTTAAAGTCAATGTGTGAATTTTTCGATGGGAACAAACGTCTATTGCATGCCTGGGACTCTGATGGTTTATATAGACTGTATTTTCGCACCTACTCACAATCGCCTATAAATTTCAGAGCAGCACAGTCAAGCCAGGGGTTGATGAATGTACGGCCACATTCCGGGTGTGTCCATGAAGCACACAGACTTTTAGGACATCTGAATTTTGCTGATGCAATTAAGACAGAGTATTGTTAATGGCCTCAACTTAAAACCATGTAAATTCTTTATGCAATGTCTATCCTGTTGCAAGAATAAGATTAAGGTTGCATGCAAGGGTAGGTGCTCAGACAGGAAAGTAACTGAGCCATTTGAGCGTGTACATTGTGATTTAGTTGGGCCACTCCCATCATCATTAGGAGGTTCTAAGTACTGACTTACCCTGATAGACCAGTATAGTAAATATTGTTGGACTTATGCAATAGCTGAGAAGTCACAAGCATTTGAGAAGTACAAGGTTTTTTGCAGCTGGGTAAAAACACACTTCAACAAACCTATTAAGAACCTGTTTTCTGACCAGGGCAGGGAATTTGTTTCTGAGGTTTTTGAGAATTTCCTGGAAGTGCAGAGGACTACTCATGAGTTATCTTGCCCTCGAAGTCCCTGGCAAAATGGGCTTGTTGAACTTGTGCAGCATGATTTGCAGGCAGGGGTTAAAACTTATCTGCATGATGCTAATCTGCCCAGAGTTTTTTGGGCTGAAGCACTCAATGCTTTTTGCTATGTTAAAAATCATAGTTATCATTCTGGTTTAGATGTCACCCCCTATGAGATGTTTAAAAAACGCCCTAATCTGAAATACCTACGTATTTGGGGTTCAGGTGTAATTATGCATTATCCCGCTAAGCAGAAATTGGGTGAGCGCAGTGTTCAGGGAAAATTAATGGGCTACCAGCAGGGGGCGTACAGAATTTACATACCAGCAACTGGCAAATTTCATATTACCAGAAGCATGATACAAACTGTAAATTGGAATGGAGTTGCTGTTTTCCAAGATACTAAAAGTATAGATAATACTGAGGAAGAAGAGGAAGCAGCAGCAGCAGCAGCAGGGAATAACAGTGATTCTGAATTAATGGGAAAAGATGAAAAGCCTGTTGAATCTGATAATTTGTTTGATGATTTAAAGTTACAGGCACCCGAGGGAAGGTTAGATTCTCTTGAGTTTTCTGACCGTGAGCTTAGTCTACAGGCATCTCTTCAGTCTGACAATAATGATTTACAACCTGAAACTAGTAGTTTACTGAGTCCCATTAAGTCTGAGGAGTCTAACTCTCCTTCCGGACTGAAACGTTCAGATAGAAAAAGACAGAAGCCACAACGTTTTCCAGATGAACATTTTAATACTGTGTATGCCAATAAGGCGGTTTTTGAGCCAAAAAGCTACAATGATGTTCGGAATTTACCTAAGCACCAAGCTGTAAATTGGTATAAAGCTATGAACTCTGAGATAGCTTCTTTAAATGAGCATAACACTTGGTCTCTTGTAGCACAAACCCCAGATATGAGATTTATTGATTCAAAATGGGTTTATAGAGTTAAAATGAATGACAAAAATGAAGTTGTAAGGTACAAGGCTAGATTAGTGGCTAGGGGTTTTCAACAAATTCCAGGCGAAGATTGATTTGTGTTATTCACCAAGTGTAAAATATGAAACAGTTAAGCTTTTGTTAAAAGATGCATCACAACATGAACATTCTGTTTATCTTTTGGATATAAAAACTGCATATTTATTTGCAGATTTAAAAGAACAAATTTTTATGCGTGTTCCTGAAGGTTTGGTATGAAAATTAAATAAATCCCTTTATGGTCTGCACCAAAGTGGAAGGAATTGGCACCAAATTTTAACAAAAGAATTGCTGGATATTGGGTTTTTTGCAAGGAAAGGCAGACAATTTTGTATTTATAAAGGAAAGGTCAAACTCTGTAACAAAAATACGTGTGTATGTAGATGACGTGTTAATTTCTACAAAAACTAAACAGGAATATGAACAGGTAGTATCACAGTTACAGAAGAAATTTGATATGGTGGAATTAGGCATAGCTAAAAATTACTTATCCATGCAAATTGAGAAAGGCAAAAATGGATCTTTTCTGGTTCATCAAACTGCAAAAATTGATGATCTTGTTGAAATGCTATGTTTAGAAAATGCAAATGGGAAGGAAACGCCTATGGTGTGTGGTTTCACCTTTACAGGTGAAGATAAGCCATTTCCTAACAAAACTTTGTATCGTTCTGCTATAGGCAAGCTAAATTCCATTCAAAGAATCTCGAGACCAGATAAAACTTATGCTTTTCACTTTCTCGCAAAATTTGTGGAAAAGACCACTACGCAATGTTTTTCTGCTCTTAAGAGAGTGGTGATGTACCTTAAACATACCAAACATTATAGGTTGCAGCTTACGTCAAGTATTGACAAAGGTTTTGAAATTTTCTGCGATGCATCTCATGCAGTGGAACAAAATAATTGCAGGGGTGTGTCTGGTATGGTGTTTTGTTATAACGGGTGTCCATTTGAATGGAAGTCCCAGACACAAACCATTATTTGTCTCTCCACAATGGAGAGTGAATTATGTGCATGCATTCACGCCACTCGTGATACAGAATTGTATCTGCAAGTATTTGCAGATCTTCAGATGCTAGTAACACTACCAGTAAAAGTTTACCTTGATTCCCAAAGCGGACTTGCTATACTGTGTTCAGAGACCAATACGCAGTGCACTAGAGTCTTAAGATTATGTTTACAGTTTGTAAAGAAACTAATTGCTGAAAAATAATTGTATTTCAATATGTTCCAGGTGACAATCAAATTGCAGACATTTTTACTAAAGCACTTCCAAAGGTTACACATGAATGACATGTACAAAATATGCTTTATGTTTTTGTTCCACAATAACGAACCGCAGGGGAAATGTTGAATGGTTTCTTTAAATGTAAAGGTTCATTATTGTTCCACAAGATGTGTATGTTTTTAAGGACCAGAGCAAATAACGTGACCTAGTTTTACAGCTGTGAAGCAGTATAGCGAGTGCTGCTAAGTTGTGCTAATTAAGCTGTGTCAGCAATTGGGTATAGTATATAAAGAGCAGCACCTAGCTCTCTCAGTACCCTGGTGGTTGGGTCATGGCTATTGATATGTTATAATTAATGTAAAAGGAGTTTTTGTTTTTGTTATTAAAACCTAGCTAAAGTTATTTTGCGTTCCTTGTAATGTGTGGTCTCCCCAGCAAGCTCTCTGCAGCGCAACTAGTTTGCAAAGAGCCAACATTCCCATCCTCTGGTAGTGTCACTAAGGGGTGAAACCAGCCAGAAGGGGCAAATTGGGGCATGCCGCAAGTGGTCTCCATTGAAAGAGTGGTATGGTCTGGGCATTGGACAAGAGCCACTCCTCCCAGATCCTTTTAACAGGTTACCCTTAACCGTGGAGGGGCAGGTGGAGGCTACAACCTCCCCTCCAACCAAGACCTAGGCTTACCCAATGCCTATCCAATTGAGTCATTAGCGGTTTGCCACCAAACCAATCACACCTGCAACCGACCATAGATGCCTTCCACTATGTTGCGCAGCCAGATATCATTGCCAGCATCTGAAAGGTATGCCCCGTCTCCCCGATAATGTGCCTCCCAATTAAATGTGATGTCAGGGTGTCAAATCACACAGCACTTGGAGCACTCCACCCTGCGACTGATGGCACGATTGGCCTGCTTCCGGGCCCGATTAAGGCTAGCAGGGTCAGGGCTGTTGCGCCACCAATGCTGTGGCCAGTGGGACCATAGAATATGGGGAAAAGATGCTGACAGTCTTTCTAAGTTCTCAATTACACTCCAATTAATGTCTATGGTGTTCCAGGGGCCGAGATCATTCTCCCCCAGCTGGAGAATGATTGCTTTGGCTGGGCTGTGTTGCCTGATCTTAGATGTGACAATGGGCATGAACTCCTACCACTTCATTCCATGCCTCAAAAACCAGGATATCTGGATGTAGGGCGACAAACTGAGGATTCTGTCTCTCCCTGTGTTGACTGCATGGACCCTAGCCCACTGGGCTATACTGTGGCCGACAATTCAGATCCATTTTGGGCAAGTACCTGTGGAGATTGATATTATGCGGGGGGGGGGTGTACTTGTGACTCACAATGTACATATTTCTTATTGGCGTTAGAATTAAAACAATCAGGAGGTGTAAGTCTGTCTGTTGGGAGGCCCCACGGAGCTGCCATAGTGGTGGCCCCGATTCTAAAGGAGTGGGTTGCAAAGTTGGCTGCCTGACCCCCACAGGTTGAACGGCTTTACGCAACACCTATGTAAATTGGTGCCTGGCCAGTTGCGATCAGTCTTCGTAAATGAATAACGGGCCAGGACCCAGGGGCCTTAGTGCCAAGTATCGTATCATGTCCTTGACAGGGCAAGGTCCTTTGTGCTGCAGTGCAGCCAGTCTGATTAGCGTTCCTCTGCCTGCCTGATCTATCTTGAATGAGTGGATCCTAATTACTAGCTCATCCGGGGTGAGATTTATGTCTTATCATAACAGCCCATGGGAAAGGGGGTCACTGGTGCCCTCGTTAACGTATCCCCCAACTCTGAGGGCCCCCCAAAATGTGACCGAGTAAGTATAATAATAATAATAATTTATTATTTGTACCCCAGCCACTCTGGGCGGCTTCCAACAAAGATGAAAAATACACTAAAATATCACATATTAAAAACTTCCCTGAACAGGGCTGCCTTCAGATGTCTTCTGAATGTCAGGTAGTTGTTTATCGCTTTGACATCTGATGGGAGGGCGTTCCACAGGGCGGGCGCCACTACCGAGAAGGCCCTCTGCCTGGTTCCCTGTAACTTGGCCTCTCGCAGTGAGGGAACCGCCAGAAGGCCCTCGGAGCTGGACCTCAGTGTCCGGGCAGAACGATGGGGGAGGAGACGCTCCTTCAGATATACTGGACAGAGGCCGTTTAGGGCTTTAAAGGTCAGCACCAACACTCTGAATTGTGCTCGGAAACGTACTGGGAGCCAATGTAGGTCTTTCAAGACCGGTGTTATATGGTCTCGGCGGCCGCTCCCAGTCACCAGTCTAGCTGCCGCGTTCTGGATTAGTTCTAGTTTCCGGGTCACCTTCAAAGGTAGAGCGCATTGCAGTAGTCCAAGCAGGAGATAACCAGAGCATGCACCACTCTGGCGAGACAGTCTGCAGGCAGATAGGGTCTCAGCCTACGTACCAGATGGAGCTGGTAAACAGCTGCCCTGGATACAGATTTGACCTGTGCCTCCATGGACAGCTGTGAGTCCAAAATGACTCCCAGGCTGCGCACCTGGTCCTTCAGGGGCACAGTTACCCCATTCAGGACCAGGGAATCCTCCACACCTGCCCGCCTCCTGTCACCCAGAAACAGTACTTCTGTCTTGTCAGGATTCAACCTCAATCTGTTAGCTGCCATCCATCCTCCAACCGCCTCCAGACACTCACACAGGACCTTCACCGCCTTCACTGGTTCTGATTTAAGAGAGTGGTAGAGCTGGGTATCATCCGCATACTGATGAACACCCAGCCCAAACCTCCTGATGATCTCTCCCAGTGGCTGCATGTAAATGTTGAAAAGCATGTTAACAAATTGCTGATGTTTTGTATTACAGAGAACGCAGGGTTTGGAGGATGTGGGGAAGTCCAATAGATGTGCTGGAAAAAAGGATTATGGAAATTTGTAATTTCTCTACTTTATTTTCTATATCTGTCTTTATCTCTTTTTTCTGTATTTCATAAACTTAATAAAAATATTATATAAAAAAAAAGAAAAGCATGGGGGAGAGGACAGAACCCTGAGGCACCCCACAAGTGAGAGCCCAGGGGTCTGAACACTCATCCCCCACCACCACTTTCTGAACACGGCCCAGGAGGATGGAGCGGAACCACTGTATGACAGTGCCCCCAGCTCCCAGCCCCTCTAGACGGTCCAGAAGGATGTTATGGTCGATGGTATCAAACGCCGCTGAGAGATCCAGCAGAACTAGGAAACAGCTCTCACCTTTGTCCCTAGCCCGCCGGAGATCATCGACCAGTGCGACCAAGGCAGTTTCAGTCCCATGATGAGGCCTGAATCCCGACTGGAAGGGATCCAAATGGTCCGCTTCTTCCAGGCGTGACTGGGGTTGTTCAGCAACCACTCGTTCAATCACCTTGCCCAAGAATGGAAGATTTGAGACTGGGCAATACTTGGCCATCGTGGCCGCATCTAAAGATGTTTTTTTAAGAAGCGGTTTAATAACTGCCTCTTTCAGCGGGTCTGGGAAGGCTCCCTCACGGAGGGAAGCATTCACCACCCCACGAAGCCCATCGCCCAGTCCTTCCCGGCTAGCTTTTATAAGCCAGGATGGGCAAGGATCCAGGAGACAGGTGGTTGGCTTCGCTCGTCCAAGCAGCCTGTCCACATCCTCGGAGGTAACAGATTGGAATTGATCCCACACAACTTGACTAGACAGGACTCTAGCACTCTCCCGCCCTGGCCCTGCTCCCACGGTGGAGTCTACTTCTTCCCGAATCTGAGCGATTTTATCTGCAAAAAACTTTGCGAAATCATTGCAGGAGATCATGTGACCCGTACTGGGCCCCGATGGCGCAGGTGGTTCCGCTAAATTGTGAACCACCTGAAAAAGTCTCTTGCTGCTGTTTTCTGCAGATGCAATAGAGGTGGTGAAGAAATTCTTCTTCGCCGTCGCTGTCGCCACTTGGTAGGCTCGACGTTGACCTGTGTCCGGTCAGATTCGGAATGAGTTATCTGCCACTGGCGTTCTAGCCGTCTCAACGATTGTTTCATTGCCCTCAGATCCGTGGAAAACCACGGGGCTGCCCGGGCTCCATGCAATCGGAGAGGGCGCTTCGGAGCCAAACAGTCAATAGCCCTGGTTAACTCCACATTCCAGCGGGCCACCAGGGAATCAGCTGAAAGGCCATCAACATGGGATAAAGCATCCCCTACCACTCTCTGGAAACCATTTGGATCCATTAAGTGGCGGGGGCGGACCATCCGAATCGGTCCCACCTCCCTGCAGAGGGGATGGGTCACAGAGAAGTCCAGTTGCACCAGGAAGTGATCTGACCATGGCACTTCTTTCATTTCGCTTTTACTTAGTGTCAGATCACCAACATCCATAGAGGTAAACACCAGGTCCAAGGCATGTCCGCGGCTATGGGTTGGGCCAGACTTATTCAGGGACAGCCCCATGGAGGCCATGCTTTCCACGAAGTCCCGAGCAGCCCCTTGTAAGGTCGTGTCGGCATGGATGTTAAAATCCCCTAGGACAACCAAGCTAGGTGTCTCCAGGAGAACATCCATCACAACCTGAAGTAGCTTGGGCAGGGAATCCTTGGTGCAGCGGGGAGGTCGGTACACCAAAAGGAATCCTGTACTGCCCTTATTGCCCAACTTCCAGAACATGCACTCGGAAAACTGGGTCTTCCCAATAGGACGCCTGGTGCAAACTAATGACTTCCTAAAAATCACTGCAACCCCCCTCCCCGCCCACATGACCTGGGTTGCTGTGATTAAGAGAAACCTGGTGGACAAGCAGCGGCAAGGACAGGCCCATCTGCTTCATCCAACCAAGTCTCTGTTACACATGCCAGGTCAAGTCCTCCATCCATGATCAAGTCATGGATAGCAGTGGTCTTATGAATCATTGACCTGGCATTGCACAGCAGCACCTTCAGGTCATGTGGGTATCCCTTGCTGATTCTAGTATCCATCCGGTCAGGACCAGACCCGGAGCAATAAAGCAATAAATCTATCAGAAGAGGTTATGGGTCAACGCGAAGCGTGTGAGAAAGGGTTTGGAAGACTTTAAAAGACTGAACATCAGCTTGATCGACTGCCAAGGCTTCAAAGAGAGCAGAGGGCAGATCGGAGGAGGCTGACGGAGAGGGAGCTGAGAGCCACGTCGTCCGGAGTGCCCGGTTTGGCTGCAGAGTGAGTATTATCGGCTACTCTTGCAAAGGTCAGCAGAAGGGAGGCAATGGCTCAGCCCCAGGGACACGTCTTTGAGAGTTTCAATATCCCCTTTGAGAGACTCAATGGGAGTAACTGGGAAGATTGGCAGAAAATAATGTACTTTTGGCTGGGAGGGAAGCAGCTTTGGGAGTGCACGCAGCAGGACCCCTTTGTGGCTGCCCAAGGGGCAGAGGCTGCTGATCAAGAGCGTGCAGCTGCTGCAGCCAAGAAAGATCAGAAGGCCATGCCCCACGTAGTCATGGCACTTGAGGCTAATGAGTTGCCTCACATTGACGGTTTGAGGACCTGCCACCAGATTTGGACTGTGTTGCAAAGAATCCACCAACGCACAACAGCAGGGGCCAAGGTGCATGTGTTACATTATTTCTTGATTGATGAAGAAATAAGACGTAAAGGGGCTGCTAGAGAGCCTACAGGCTGTACCCCTAGAAAAGGTGGGGGGCAGCAGGGCACAGTGAGCATACTGTGAAAGCTTTTGCCTCTAGCAAGAGATGTTTTCGCTGTGGCAGTCACACACATCTTATCCGTAACTGCCCAATGGAAGCACAGGGGCCCAAGGACAGTTGGAGAGGAATACAGCAGCTGCCAGGAACGCAGATAAGCTCTGCTTCTCAGCAGCAGAGGCGTGGGAAAGCTTCCGAAGGCACCGGACGTGGAGACAACAAAGACAAAGCATCATATTTCCACCTGGCAGCGTCAATGGCAAACGTGAAGGACGCCTGCGCAGGCCCCTGTCGGGGGGGCAGTGAGAGGGGGAATGTCGCTATGGAGACCCAGGAAAGTCAACAACAAGACTTTCTCACTGTAATAATCGACTCAGGAGCGACAAATACGCTGGTGCCTGTCAGATAGTAGATTTATTGCTCAGATAAGTCCTGGCGTCCAGCCCACTTCGGCTACGCAGCTCTGCTGGACTTCAAAGGCCACATTCCAAAAGCTCTGAGCAAAAAATGCAGAGTTTACGCAGCAGCAAGAGAAAGCTGCAAAGCTTCTTCAGAGCTTTCTTCAGTGTGCTAAAATAAAGTCCACTCAGGATATTAGCAGCTAGAAGCAGTTTATTTACAGCAGACTATCCATTATCTATCACAGCGAACAGCATCGTGAAAAACACGTCCTCTCTCCTCAAAAGCGAAAGTAGAGAAAAAAACAAAGACTGGAGACACTCGGAAATGACGCAGGGTCTCCCTCCTCCCAACAGTGGGCAGTGTGTACACTCTGAGCTGTTTAACCCTGTAAGCTCAGGTTCTCCTCACACCCCCTCTCGCGCTGCACCACTGTGGGGGTAGTAAGTACAGAACTTACTCCCAACTCCAAACCACCACAAAACTCCCCATGACGCTGGAAGCTTAAAGGTTTGGTGAATCCATCGGCCAGGTTACTGTGACTGGCACAATACTTCAGCCGAATCAAACCTGACTGAACACTCTGACACACATTTTGGAAACGTATGTCCAGATGCTTGGTTCTGGCCTTAAATTGCGCAGATTCAGCCAATTTCAAACAAGGTTGATTGTCTTCCCAAACCGTGATGGGCAAGCTACAATCCCCATAGATCTCTTGCACCAAGCATCTATAGAACTCTAGTTCCCGGCACAAATCTGGCAGTGCACTGAATTCACCTTCAGTAGAAGACAGCGCAATGAGACTTTGCTTCTGGGACTTCCATCCAATTAGTGACTTCCCAAACTTTACCACCAACCCAGACACAGACTTGCGGTCTTGCGAATTCGCCCAGTCACTGTCCGCATAGCATGTGAGCTTCGCCTCACCTTCAGCTGGCAGCTTAAGACAGAAGTCTTTGGTATGCTGCAGGTAGCGCAGTACCCGCTTGATACCGTGCCAAGCACTCACACTGGGCTTTGACGCTTCCCTACTTAGCAGATTGGTAGCAAAGGCAATGTCTGGTCTGCTCCATTGGGACAGATACAACAGACTACCTAGAGCTGACTGAAAGAGCTCAGCATTCTCAAACTCGGCACTTTCTGCTTGCTGGCTATCTTTCACGAAGTTCGTCTCCATGGGTGTCCGAACTCCTGCACAATCAGACATTCTGAACTTCTCAAGCAACTGTTCAATCTTGCCTTTCTGACTGAGCAAGAAGCTACCATCCTTAGTTCTTGCTATCTGCACGCCTAGGTAGATCTTTACTGCACCCAGGTTCTTGAGCTGAAACCGCTTCCCAAGCTCTTTGGCAAACGTCTGCACCTGTTTGTCTGCCTTTCCAATATGGATGATGTCATCAACAAAAAATAACACCAGTTCCTGCGAGTCTCCTGATCCTCTAAGGAACAAGCGACTGTCAGCAAGACTCTTCCTGAAACCTAGCTTCTCCAAAGCTTCATTCAGGCACAAGTTCCAATTCCTGGCCGACTGCTTCAGGCTGTAAATTGACTTGTGAAGTTTCCACACAGTACCTCGCTCATTGCCCTCAAACCCTGGAGGAGGAAGCATGTACAAATCCTCCTGGAGGTCTGAGTTCAAGTAAGCAACGTCCACATCAAAATGATGCACCAGCAACCCTCTTTGTGCAGCTATGGCCAAAAGCAAACGTAGAGATTCACTCCTACAGGTGGGAGCATACGTTTCCGTATAATGCAACCCCCTGCGCTGAGTGAATCCTCTCGCCACTAATCTGGCCTTATACTGCGGTTCTCCTGTCGCTGTAGGCTTAAGACGGTAAACCCAGCGGCTACCCACGGCTTTTTCGCCCATCGGCAACTTCGTGAGGGAGAACACACCTAGAGACTCCATTGAGTTCATCTCCTTCTGCATCGCCTCATGCCATTTCCTGGCTTCTTCCTGAGGTAGTTTCTGAAAATCTTCAAAACTCTCGGGTTCACACTGTGCCATTCCGACCCACACGCTAGTGACAGCAAACCTTTCGGGAGGTTTCCCCTTGGTCGTCCGAGCTGAACGGCGCAGCACCACTTCAGGAACCTCCTCTGACCCACTGGGGCCAGCCAGAACGTCCTTGGCATCAGAGAGCTCCCCCTCTGACTTACTGCGCCTTCTGGACTTCTCAGCCGAACCTGTGGGGGAAGATGGAGCACTGCGTTGCTCAATCTTCACAGCCTTGGGAGAAGTTCTCCCCTCTGCCTGCACTGGGTCTGAACTCTGAGCCTCGGCTGCAGGTTCAACCTCTTCCTCACCTTCATCAGCAGAGTCAAACAGACTCTCTGACAGGATGTCAGGGTTCCCATGTATCCTAGCCCAACCACTCTGCTCACAGAATTCAGCACTGTTGCTGAGCAGAATCCTGGACTGATTCCCTGACGGATAAGCAAACCTCCACCCCTTGGTCCCTGGCTCATACCCACAGAAAATCATCTTTTGGGACCTGGGTTCACCTTTCTTGCGTTTGGCCTTTGGTATGAGGACCCAAGCCTCACAACCAAAAACACGAAAGTAGTGAACTTTCGGTTGCTTTCCGTGCAACAAGAAGTACGGGGTGTCACCTACCACTGAATTGAACGACCTGTTCAGAATAAAGTTGGCCGTTCGCCAAGCCTCCCCCCAAAAACGCTGTGGGAGCCCGGCATCAAACAAAAGAGCTGCGGACATCTCCCCTAGAGTCCTGTTCCGCCTTTCCGCAATCCCATTCTGTTGGGGAGAGTGCGGAGAGGTCAATCTGTGTTGAATCCCCTTTTTGCGGAAGAAACTTTGCAGTGCAGACCCGGTGAACTCCCCACCGCGATCGCTCTGAAAGCTTTGCACCCGTGTGGAAAACTGCAGTTCCACAGCCACAATCCAGTCTTTGATTAGCGGTGCAGCCTCACTTTTGTGTTGGATCGTGAAGGTCCAAGAATTCCGAGTATGGTCATCAATCAGAACCAGCGCATATTTGGCTCTGCCCAAACTGGTCACAGACATGGGACCTGACAAATCTGCATGAATTAATTGAAAAGTCCTAGTGGTCACCCTTTCAGACCTTGGGTATGTGCACGTTTTTACCTTTGCAGACTTGCACGCTCTGCAATCTAGAAACTTAGCACAAGGTTTCATTTTGCACCCTTGCGTACACTCTGGGATCTTCTTCACTGACCCCCAGGACACGTGAGCCATGCGTCGGTGCCATAAGTGAGCACACGCATCATGAACTGGAACGTTGGCACACTGTGCTTGAGCCACCTCCATGTCACCTGTACCTGCAAAAGAAGCATTTATCACAAACAACCTGTCTTTACATTCAACACTGACTAGGTGCTGTCCATTCTTAGAAATAGAACACTTATTGTTCTCAAAACACACTTTGTAGTTTTCAGCAAGAAGGGCGCTGACAGACAGCAACGCGCAAGACAGTCCTGGAACAACAAAAGCCTGGATCGAATCCTGTAAGAAAGAACAAAACAGTGAGCCAGTCTGCGTGAGTGGGTGTTTAGTCCCATCTGCTAAACACACAGTCTTTCCAGAAGTTACAGAGGTGCAGTTCTCCAGGAATCCTGCAGATGGCACTAAGTGATGAGACGCTCCTGAGTCTACCACAAAAGTCAGCACAGCATCCTGTTGACAACTCTTGACTGCAGCCATAGAGGCTGCCAAATGTTTACATTCAGTGTCTCTGCCAGCTGCCTTCGGCTTGCCTTTCCCACGCTTTGAAGAAGAGCTCTTTATCTGGTTGCTACAGGAGACGGCCTTCGGCTGTTCCTGTGCCTCGACTGGACAGTCTCTCACCAGATGGGAGGGGGAGCCACAGCGATAACAGCAGCGACGCGTAGCAACAGCTCTCACAGCTCTCTCTTCAGCCATTCCTTTGTTCCCAGCACCCCCACCTTTGGGTGCACAGCCTGGGCCTGCACGCTCCCCAGCACTCTGGTTGTAGGCCTCAACATCACACGGCCCCTCGGAGACAAAGCAGCTACTCCCAGCTGTAACTTCAGGAACATGGCCAGCAGCCCCCTCTGGGCTCTCCGCTTCCTCCCTGTTTTGCTGATTTAATCTCTCAAAGGGGACGTTGAAACTCTCCTGGAGTTCTGCAATCTCCTCCCCCGGTCCCCCCTTGGGGCTGTGGAGTACTCACGCGTACTAAACCGGCTCCGAGGATAGGCTTCTGGCGTCCCTTTGCAGCACACAGCTTGCAGCCAGTCTCTCTGCTTTCTCCCAGGCAAAGCCTCAAAGCAGGCCTTCTTCTTCCGGCAGCAAAAACAGCAGCGTCTCACCTTTTACAGCCTTTGTAAGCACACAGCATTCCAAACAGGCTCTCCACCGGACATCAAAGCAGCTTCCTCTAATTGCAATTACTGTCCATAACCTGTCAGATAGTAGATTTATTGCTCAGATAAGTCCTGGCGTCCAGCCCACTTCGGCTACGCAGCTCTGCTGGACTTCAAAGGCCACATTCCAAAAGCTCTGAGCAAAAAACGCAGAGTTTACGCAGCAGCAAGAGAAAGCTGCAAAGCTTCTTCAGAGCTTTCTTCAGTGTGCTAAAATAAAGTCCACTCAGGATATTAGCAGCTAGAAGCAGTTTATTTACAGCAGACTATCCATTATCTATCACAGCGAACAGCATCGTGAAAAACACGTCCTCTCTCCTCAAAAGCGAAAGTAGAGAAAAAAACAAAGACTGGAGACACTCGGAAATGACGCAGGGTCTCCCTCCTCCCAACAGTGGGCAGTGCGTACACTCTGAGCTGTTTAACCCTGTAAGCTCAGGTTCTCCTCACAGTGCCATCTAGTGGTCTTTTAAGAAATTGCAGGACAGTAGAAACTGAAAAATTTGTAACGATTGCGGATGGAAGCAGAAAAAGACTAACTGAGACAGGCTTTTTCTTCTGTCCCTTTCTTAAGCATGAAGTCAAAGCTTATGCAGTGCCCGGTTTAACTAACTGTTTATTAAGTGTGCATGATTTACTCACTGATGGTTATCATGTCTCTTTTGCAGGTACAAAATGTGAGTTTTCCAAGGATGGGAAACACGTGTACACAGTGCAGTCTAAAGGCAATTTGTTTGCTGTAAATGTGCCTTTTTCTACAGGAGAGGATGACACCGAACAAGTGAAGGGCCAATGTGTGAATGTAGCGCCTCACCATGGTTGTTCACATATTTGGCACCGACGCTTCGCCCATTTGAATTGGAGATATCTTCAGAAAGCACCAGAGCTGACACAAGGGTGCAAATTTAATGTTTGTGACAAATTTTTAGATTGCAATGCATGTAAACAGGCAAAAATTGTGACATGCTCCTATCCAAAGTCAGAGAGGCAGACCACACAACCCTTTGAATTAATTCATGCAGATCTGTGTGGACCCATGTCAGTTGAGTCACTGGGAGGATCAAAGTATTCTCTGCTTCTGATTGATGATTTCTCGAGGTCTGCTTGGACCTTTGCCCTGAAAACTAAAGGGGAGGCGGCTAAAATGATCAGGGATTGGGTCACCGCAGTTGAGGTAACCTTTTCCACCAAAGTTTGTGGCTTTCAAAGTGATAGAGGTTCCGAGTTCACTGGTTCTGCTTTACAGGATTTCTTTAGGGAGAAGGGGATTAGCCACCGATTGACCGCTCCTTACTCTCTGCAACAGAATGGGGTCGCAGAGAGACAGAACAGGACGGTGCAGGAAGCTGTGTCTGCGATCCTGTGGGACGCAGGACTACCCCAAAAGTATTGGTCGGAGACTTGGAGATTTGTGGTGCATACGCAGAACAGAGTGTACAACTCTAGTGTAGGAAACACACCTTATTTCTTGCTGCATGGAAAGAAGCCCAAGGTACACTACCTTCGTGTGTTTGGTTGTGAGGCTTGGGTGCTTATTCCAAAGGCTCTACACAAGAAAGGTGAGCCAAGATCTAAAAGAATGATCTTTGTAGGGTATGAGCCTGGCTCAAAGGCCTGGCGGTTTGCGTACCCAAGTGGAAACCAGTCAAGGTTGGTTATCAGCAATAGCGCTGAGTTCTGTGAGCAAGCTGGTTGGAAACGTCTGCACGCTAATCCAGATGTGATTCCACAGCCGTTCTATGACTCAGACGTTGAGGAGGAAGAGGAACTTGTTGCTGGGGACCACGGTCCAGAGCAACAGGGTCCACCACAGGGACAGAGTCCAAGGCAGGGACAGCTCAGGATCCCTCAGAGGAGGGAACCTAGAACACCTCCTCAGGCAAGTGTCAAGTTTGAGCCAAAGAGTGAGCCTTCTTCACCTGCTGGACCAGCTGTAAGGCCCAAGAGGCGCAGCAGGTCAGAGGGGGAAGACACTGAAGTTGAGGAAGATTTAGCTGGACCCAGTGAAGCAGCAGGGTCACCAGGAATCACACTGAGGAGATCAGCGAGGACAAGGAGGCCTCCTGATCGGTATGACACTTCAGGCGTCTGGGTAGGTTCAGCCAGATGTGAACCTGAATCCTTCGAGGATATTCAGAGTTTACCTGAAGAAGAAGCAGATAAGTGGCACAGGGCAATGGACAAAGAGATGAAGTCCATGGAAGACCTAGGTGTGTTCTCACTCACAGAGTTGCCACTAGGAAAGCAGGCTGTGAGTTGCAGGTGGGTTTACCGCTTGAAACCCACTGACGCTGGAGAGCCACAGTATAAAGCTAGGTTAGTTGTTCGAGGATTCACTCAGAGAAGGGGAATACACTTCACGGAGGTGTATTCGCCAACGTCACGAGCGGAGACTCTGAGAACGCTTTTAGCTTGTGCAGCACAGAGAGGCTGGAAGGTAAACCACTTTGATGTGGATGTTGCCTACCTAAACTCAGATCTCCAGGAGGAGCTATACATGATTCCTCCTCCGGGGTTTGAAAACTTGAGGCAGGATGTTGTGTGGAGATTGCACAAATCCATCTACGGATTACGTCAATCTGCTATAAACTGGAACATGTGCCTGAATGAAGCCTTAGAAGAACTAGGTTTCAGGAGAAGTGTTGCTGATAGTTGCTTTTATTTGAGAGGTTCAGGTGCAACACAAGAGTATTTGCAGATTTGGGTTGATGACTTGTTATTCTTTTCAGAGACGGATGAACAGGCAGAGAAGTTTGCCAAAGAGCTAGGTAAACGGTTCAAGCTTAAACAGCTTGGTGCTGTCAAAACCTACCTAGGTGTCAATGTTGAGTGTGCACAGGATGGAACTTTCTTGCTCAGCCAGAAAGGCAAAATTGAGCAATTGCTTCAGAAAATGAGGATGAGTGATTGTGCAGGAGTGAGAGGTCCTATGGAGACTAGTTTTGTGAAGGACAGCCAGCAAGTAGAACGCGCTGTGTTCAAAAATACTGAAGTTTTTCAGTCAGCCCTAGGGAGTTTGTTGTACTTATCCCAGTGGAGCAGACCTGATATAGCGTTTGCTGTCAATCTGCTCAGCAGGGAAGCTTCAAACCCTAGTGTGCAAGCCTGGAATGGCATCAAGAGAGTTCTGAGGTATTTGCAGGAAACCAAAGACTTTTGTCTTAGGTTGCCAGCACAAGGAGAAGTCAAACTGACTTGCTTTGTGGACTCGGATTGGGCTAATCTTGAGGATCGCAAGTCTGTGTCTGGTCTAGTAGTGAAGTTTGGGAACTCAGTAGTTGGATGGAGGTCCAAGAAGCAAAGTCATATAGCGCTCTCATCCACTGAGGCTGAGTTTAGTGCTCTTTCAGAGGTGTGCAGAGAAGTAGAGTTCTATGCTTGCTTGGTACAGGAACTCTGCAAAGTGGATTGTCTGCCGATATGTGTTTTCGAGGACAATCAACCATGCCTGCGTTTGGCAGAGTCAGGTCAGTTCAAGGCTAGAACTAAACACCTAGACATTCGCTTTTGGCATGTGTGCCAGAGTGTTCAGGAGGGATTAGTTGCGCTGAAGTATTGTCCCTCTGCCAAGAACCTAACTGATGGTTTCACGAAGCCACTCTCCTTCCAAAGACATGGAGAGTTTTGCGAAGCTCTGGGTTTGGGACGACCATGGGTCGCTTCTCCCCTCAGGCGCGAGACAAGAGGGGGTGTTGGGTGTAGTGAAGGGTTAACCTTCTGTGCCTCGAGCCTGAGAGGAGGGGCGTACAAGGGAAGTACGCCAGGACGTGACGAAAGCAGCTTGGAATGCTGTGAGCTGAGTGGAAAGTGAAAGCAGGTTATTGCGTCACTGCAAGCTGAGAGAGAAGGACGCAGAGAAAATGCAGCTTGAATCAGATGGAAATTGGAGTTTGTAAATACGCTATTTTGTTCCCAATAAAGAGATATTAGGATAGAAGAAACGTCTGGACTTATTTACTGCCCTTTCACACACAGACGCTGTGTAATTCTGCTAATTGCTTTACGACCGCTCCAAAGCCACACTGCGTAAACAGATACAGATAGGTAGCCGTGTTGGTCTGCCATAGTCAAAACAAAATAAAAAAATTCCTTCCAGTAGCACCTTAAAGACCAACTAAGTTAGTTCTTGGTATGAGCTTTCGTGTGCATGCACACTTCTTCAGATACAAAGAAGTGTATCTGAAGAAGTGTGCAGATATCTGAAGTGTATCTGAAGAAGTGTGTGTATCTGAAGAAGTGTATCTGAAGAAGTGTGTGTATCTGAAGAAGTGTATCTGAAGAAGTGTATCTGAAGAAGTGTGCATGCACACGAAAGCTCATACCAAGAACTAACTTAGTTGGTCTTTAAGGTGCTACTGGAAGGCATTTTTTGTTTTGTTTTGCGTAAACAGAAGCTGCGGAGACTCACAGGGGAAGCGTGGCTGGGCGCCAAACAATAAAGCAATAAATCTATCAGAAGAGTTATGGGTGCCAGTCCTGAATGGGCAGTGACAGATTGTGGAAAAGAACCCAGAGACTGGAAGCAACTCAGTGTTTCTCAAGCAGCTAGCTGTGTGAAGGCGTCGGCAGGGAGTGTCTGTTTGCGACCAGGAGCCGAGCAATTTCTTCAAGTCACATGTGAGTAAAGACTGCGTGGAAAGTTGAAAGCTGGGTGGACCCATGGCTGGACTTGGAGCTGGAGTTCAAGGGGGAGCTTCATGTTTTCCAGTAGAGAAACTGGGAGAATCCAATTATATGTCATGGAGTTTACAGATGCAGGCATTTTTAAAGAAAGAACAATGTTGGACTGTTATTGTTAACCCTCCTGTAAAAGATGAGGGTAAAGAAGTAGATGAAGCAGACCAAAGACTGGAGGACAAAGCATATGCCAATTTAATTTTGAGTTTAGAGAAGTCTCAGTTATCTCATGTGCGAGACCTTGAAACATCAAGTGAGATTTGGAAAGCACTAAGAGCGATACACATTAGAGATACTGCTGGCAGCAAAATTACTCTAATGAGAGCTCTGTTCCGAGCCAGACTAAGTGAGGGTGAATGTGTTTCAAAATACCTTCAAAGAATGCATGATTTATTTTCACAGTTAAATGAACTTGGGGAAGATTTTTCTGAGCAGAGAAAGGTTTATATTGTGCTGTCTTCACTTCCTGAGTCATGGGATAATTTAGTGATGATGCTGGAGGCAATTCCAGAAAGCCAATTAACAATGCATTTCTTAACTGGGTGTTTACTTGATGAGGAGGAAAGACGCCATGAGAGGAAGGCGACAACCCCTCACCATAACTCCGGAAATGGGAGGTGGTCCAGTAAAAGAGATGCAACTGATGAGGAGTGGCAACATAAAGAGTTTGTTGACCACGCAGAGGAAGCAGCTTTCACAGTCAGAAGATGCTATTATTGTGGGTCAACCAAGCATTTAGCACGTCAGTGCACTGTGTCTGTGGGGAAAACACAAGAAAAGGGCGGCCTGCGTTTGCTGGGAAGCGAGGAGACAGGAAGAGTCGAGTCCAATATGTTTCTGCAGCAGTTCGAGGCACCAGTCACAACGTTGGACAGGACTGGGTTTTAGACTCAGCAGCGACAAACATTTTTGTTAAGTCTCCACAAGCCCCTGTAGAAAAGCAACCTTGTAAATCTGTAAATGTAGTACTAGCTGACGGAACAGTGCATGAGTCAGCTGGAAAGGGTAGTGTGAATATTAACTGTTTAAGCACCAAATTTACCAATGTTTTATGTGTACCAAGTTTAGAAAATAATTTGCTTTCAGTTGCAAGTCTTGTTAAACAGGAGTTTAAGGTAACCTTCTCTGGTTCAGGCTGTAAAATAGAAAAAGCTGGAAAAGTGGTTACAGCGTCACTAAAATGGTTTCTTTGTTTTGAAAGACCAGCTAATAAGTGAGTCTGGGGCATGTGTAATAGAGTCTTGCATGATGAGTGCCAGCATCTGTGGCATCATCGTTTGGGGCATGCCAATTTCCGCAGTATTGCAAAAATGCCAGAATTAAGTAAGGGAATTAAAATGAAAAAATGTTCAGTTTTTTCTGGACTGCAATACCTGCAAGGAGTCTAAAAGTAAGCGGGGATCTTATCCTGAAAGTAATAGAATTAGCAAGAAGCCTTTTGCTTTAGTACACTCAGACCTTTGTGGACCATTTGCAGAATCTGAAGGAGGAGCAAAGTTTTTTCTGGTTCTCGTGGATGATTATAGCCGGTATACTTGGGTATACTTGTTAAAACACAAAAGTGAAACTGGTCAACTGATTAAAAATTGGGTCAACTATATAGAAAGGCAGTTTTCCTACAAAGTTACCCAATAGCAGAGTGACTGTGGAGGTGAGTTCATGTCTGAAGCCCTCCAGATATGGTTGAAAAAATGTGGTATTAGTCACTGTAAATCGTGTCCTTTTTCACCTGAAGAAAATTCAGTTGCAGAATGCAAGATAAGGTCTTTGCAAACAATACTAGATTCTATGTTATGTGATTCTGACTTATCCAAAAAGTTTTGGGGGGAAGCAATTCTCTGTGCTAATTACATACAGAACAGATTTTTTCATTCTACCATAAACAATACTCCTCATTTTTTGTTTTTTGGAAAAAAACCTTTTTTGGACCGTGTTAAAACTTTTGGTTGTTGGGCTTGGGTTCACATCCCAAAAGGACAGAGAAGGAAAGGAGATCCCAAGGCAAAGAGACTTAGATTTGTTGGTTATCAAAGTTGGTCAAAAGGGTATTGTTTTGCAGTAGGGCGTGGCAAAGTTGTGATATCAAGACATGCAGAGTTTTGTGAGCAAGATGGTTGGGCTCATTTACATGGAAATTCAGAGGTTGTTTTATCTTCAGATGTTACAGATAAATTTGTGAAATTTGAGGAAGAAAAGCCACAAATTAAAGAAAGTTCTGAAAGTGATATTGATGAGGAATCAGGGGATGAGGGTCTCAGTACACAATCTCCTAAAGCTGAACCAATTTCTCCTGAGCAAGATGAATTAGAAGGGAAGATAGTTCAGAGGGGGAAAGTGCTCAAGTTAGAAGATCACAAAGAAGCAATAAGGGGGTACCTCCAGAAAGCTTTACCATACAAGAAGTTAAAACTGTTGATGTGAAGAAAGAACCTCGTGATTATGAGGAAGTTTTAAAGTCACCACACCAGGAAATAGTAATGTGGAAAAATGCAATGAGAGCAGAAACGAAATATTTAGCAGAACATAATGTGTTTACTATTGAGCCATTGCCAGAAGGAAAAAAGGCAATGGACTGTAGATGGGTGTATAAAACACTTGGCAGATGGTAGTGTTAGGTACAAAGCTAGGCTGGTAGCATGAGGCTTTACGCAAAGAAAAGGTGAAAGTTTTGATGAAACCTTTTCTCCTACTGCAAGGAGTGAAAGTGTACGTTTATTGCTAGCTATTGCAGCACCTTCATGGATCACTGCCTTGCTGTGGTGAAGGGGCTTGAATAACTCAGAGAAGCTATGAGCTATGACATGCAGGCCACCCAAGATGGACAGGTCATAGTGGAGAGTTTTGACCAAACGTGATCCACCTGGAGCAGGAACCGAATAGCCTCTCCAGTATCCCTGCCAAGAAAACTCCATGGACAAAGACAACAGCCATATAAAGGTTATGACGCTGGAAGATGAGCCCCTCAGGTCAGAAGGCGTCCAACATGCTACTGAGGAAGAGCGGAGGACAAGTACAAGTAGATTCAGAGCTGATGAAGCGGCTGGGCCAAAGCCGAAAGGTCGCTCAGTTGCGGATATGCCTGGAAGCGAAAGGAAAGTCCAATGCTGTAAAGAAAAATATTGCATAGGAACCTGGAATGTAAGAACCATGAACCTTGGTTAGTTGGATGTGGTCAAAAATGAGATGGCAAGAATAAATATTGACATCCTGGGCATCAGTGAACTAAAATGGATGGGAATCGGCGAATTCAGTTTAGATAACCATCATATCTACTACTGTGGGCAAGAATCCCGTAAAAGAAATGGAGTGGCCCTCATAGTCAACAAAAGAGTGGCGAAAACTGTACTGGGATGCAATCTCAAAAATGATAGAATGATCTTGATACGAATCCAAGGCAGACCTTTTAACATCACAGTAATCCAAGTTTATGCACCAACTACTGGTGCTGAAGAAACTGAAATTGACCAATTCTACATGGGTGGCGCTGTGGGTTAAACCACAGAGCCTAGGACTTGCCGATCGGAAGGTCGGCTGTTCGAATTCCCACGACGGGGTGAGCTTCCGTTGCTCGGTCCCTGCTCCTGCCAACCTAGCAGTTTGAAAGCATGTCAAAGTGCAAGTAGATAAATAGGTACCGCTCCAGCGGGAAGGTAAATGGCATTTCCGTGCGCTGCTCTGGTTCGCCAGAAGCGGCTTAGTCATGCTGGCCACATGACCCGGAAGCTGTACGCAGGTTCCCTCGGCCAATAAAGCGAGATGAGCACCGCAACCCCAGAGTCCGTCACGACTGGACCTAATGGTCAGGGATCCCTTTACCTTTACCTTTATGAAGACTTACAACACCTTCTAGAAATGACACCAAAGAAGGATGTTCTTCTCATTATAGGGGATTGGAATGCTAAAGAAGGGAATCAAGAGATAAAAGGAACAACTGGCAAGTTTGGCCTTGGAGTTCAAAACGAAGCAGGGCAAAGGCTAATAGAGTTCTGCCAAGAGAACAAGCTGGTCATCACAAACACTGAACAACAACTGTTCCAACAACACAAGAGACGACTCTACACATGGACATCACCAGATGGGCAGCATCGAAATCAGATTGATTATATTCTCTGCAGCCAAAGATGAAGAAGCTCGATACAGTCAGCAAAAACAAGACCTGGAGCTGACTGTGGCTCAGATCATCAGCTTCTTATAGCAAAATTCAAGCTTAAACTGAAGAAAGTAGGAAAAACCACTGGGCCGGTAAGATACACTCTAAATCAAATGCCTTATGAATGCACAGTGGAAGTGAGGAACAGGTTTAAGGATTTAGTGGATTTGGTGGACAGAGTGCCTGAAGAACTATGGGTGGAGGCTCGCAACATTATACAGGAGGCAGCAACAAAAACCATCCCAATGAAAAGGAAATGCAAGAAAGCCACTTCTGCCCTGGGGAGGAGGTGGTGGTGCGGGCTTCACACCCCCAACATGTGTGCGTGGAGGCTGGCTCCCAGCCCCACGCGATCTGGGGAATCCTCGGCCGTGTCATCCCCGGGCCAGCCAATCGGCTGGCTCAGGGGGTGTGGCTTGCCTCTTTTAAGGCAAGCGCGGCCGAGGATTTCCCTCTTTGGCCGCTCAGCTGCTTTGGTTTTCTCAGCTGCTTTAGTTTATTGTTAGCTCTCTGGTCATGTTTTCGGAGTTTTTTTGTTGCATTGGAGATCTTCTGCCTGTTCTCTCCGTTTTTTCTCCTTCAGGTTGCGAGGCCAGTGATCGCAGCACGTGGATCAGAAAGGACCTGGGAGCGCAATCCCGTCCGCTTTGCTGACAGCGTTTGGCTCGGAGCTCACTTAGCCGGGAACCTTGGCTGCCGGTTTCCCCCGCAGCTAACAGCGCCACAACATGCAGGAACGGAAAGAAGGGGCTAAGGTGTGCAATCCCTGACCGCTCTGCTCTGTGGGCAGCTTCCGGCTTCGCTCCCATCCCGCAGGGATCCCAAGCCGACGGTTCCACCGCAGCGAGCTGCGCCTTGCTGTGTTTCCCTCCCCACAGCACCAGAGCAGATCCCTCCATCGGGTGCCTCCAGCACGCCTGCCCAGGACATTTGCACGCGAGCCGCTACAGCGCTCGTGGGAGGTGTAGTTTATCTTGGGGTTTTTGAACCTGAGGGAGGTGCGGGCAATTGGGGGTGAGTGGAGGCTTGTGTTTTAGCAATACGCCTTGGTGGGTGGCTGTTGTGATAGCTTGGTCGCACATATCTGGGGGTTCCCATTGTGAGGTAGTCATGTGGCCCGGTTGCAGCGGCGGCCATCTTTGGTGAGGCATGCGGCACGTGATACAGTATCAACGCAGCCATTTTAGGTGTGGCGTACATGGCCCAGCAGCCCCAGCGGTCATATTAAGTGTTGCATAGCCTGAAGCTAGCATGTCACAGGGTTTATTCTAGGGAGGCACCAAGCAAAGTTAATTAATTTTGTCGGTTCACGGTATTTGGGGGTCACTTTCTGATACCGCTGGGCAACTTCCTTAATTATAACTCACTATAAAGGCAGGGTTTTAAACCTTTTGGCAACAATAAATTGGTTAGTGCCTTGCTCATAAATTATCCCTGGCACAGACTGTGTTTAGTGGATTGATTTAGCACATATGGTGGCTTAATTTTAAAGTGCTGTTGCCTAGTGCCTTGCCCTGTTGCAGATCTTGCTTAGTGGATTGTTTTAGCGTGTATGGTGGCTTATTTTAAAGTGCATTTGCTAACGGGTATGGCAGCTTAATTTTTAAAGTGTGTTTCCTTAGTGCCTTGCGCATAAAGTGCCTAGTGTTGTATTTGATAAGTGCTGTTTCGCTTGCACAGAGAGTGCTTTCTGGGTATAAGTTATTGTGTAATTTTCTGAGCTTCATACACAACGGCCATTTAATTTACTTGCTTTTAATTTAATTTTTAAGTTTCCTTTGTGGCAAGCAGAAAGTATATATTATTTCATTTAATTTGTGCATGTGGTTTGAGAACTTTTGGGTGCTTCTGTTTTAATTACCATTCTTAGGGGATTAAATTTAAAGTGTTATAGTGCAGTGCCTAGCTCATAAAGGGCTTGTTCCTCATCAAGCAGGGCACAAGTGGACCCGTAGTAAGTGCTTCGGGTGAATAGTTAAAATCCTGTTGTGGTGTCAGTTATAATAGCAAGGTCGGAACCCCAGCAAAATAAAAAGCTTTAGCAACCTTTGAGCTGCTGTAGGCTAGTGTGGACAACACTCAACTAAGAGCACCACCACAACAATAACTGTTTTGGGAGGCTAGTGTGGACAATACTGAACTAATAGCACCAACACAACAATAACTGTTTTAGGTGGTCAGTGCATAAGCTTGGTGGTGCCATGGCTTCCAGGGGCAACCCACAGGCACCCTCTCCCAATGGAGGCGGGTCCGGTATGCAAACCCCTGCCATGCCTTTCAACTCACAGGCCTTTGCACAATTCTTTTCTGCGTTTGAAACATTCTATCTACAATGCAGGCTGAGGGCCACAGGGTCCCCTGCGCCAATAGCAGGTACGCAGGATTGCATTCCAGACACCCTCCCTAGCAACCAGGAGTGCCCAGGTACATCAGCCTCCAGTTTAAGTGCTGCGCAGCCTGGGAGCAGCACGGGTAGTCGCCCTCACACACGCTCACAGTCGTCGCACACACAAAAGTCTAGGCCCAGTTCCACGGGTGGCAGGACACATTCCACTAGGTCTAATCGCTCTATTCCTCAGCAGCAGATTATAGATGTTCCTAGTATATTGCAGGAGCTACTGTCTCAGCCTACACCCACCCAAGGGGGATCAGGATCATCTTCAGAGGATAATGCGCAGGCACAACAAGTAACACCCACAACCGCTGAGATGACCCCTGACGTCAGTGAGGTGCAGGGAGGAAAGAGAAAGGCAAAGAAGAAACACACAGCGAAGAAGAGTAAGAAAAGTAAGCCTTCCGACACTGAGGATGAATCAGGTACTTCCTCATCAGATTCCGACAGTGATGCCCCCTTGGAGTCTGGGGGAAGAAATTTCTGGGGTCCCGTTATGGGTTCATGAGCGGAGGGCTAATTGCCATTGTAAGACATTTAATGGGTCCTTGGAATGTAAGGGAGGTGCTTTGGTGGAGGACGTGAAAACGTCCACTAATGTTTCCACTGATTTCATTTTGGGAAATCACCTATCCAAAAGGAAAAGGGCCAAGATTCTTAACGGGGATTATGTGGATATTTTCACCCTGCTTCCACCAGCTAAGGTCTCAGGGAAGGGGGAAAAGAAGCGTACTTACGGGAAACGAAGGTATAGGACACCACAGGCAGAACGCAATTTTGAGAACTGGCTGGACAGGGTTTCAGGTCTTCATGGGCGTAATTTGCGCATGTTACCCCAAACGCGCCATGCATTTAGTTGCCTATATGGCCCACGTACAAAGGGCCTTTGCTCTGGCTGGGGAGGCAGCCGCCTTAACGTATGATGAAGATTTCAGCAGAAATGCTTCTTTGCTGCCTACTACCCACTGGGATCTGAGGGACCAGAACTATTGGATGGAGCATGTGGGTCCATACGTGGAAAAGAAGCCACAGGACTCATTTAAGTCTGGTAAGTTCGAGTCAAAACATCGTAGGCAGCGCTGGGAGTATAACAGAAGGACGTGTATGTGGCCAAACTGTAAGTACCTGCACGAATGTGAAAAGTGCCTAGGCAACCATCCGGCCACATCTTGTTTTTTTTTTTTTTTTTTTTTTTTTTTTTTTGCATTTTAAAATTTTTTATTAATTTCATTCTAAATACAATATATCCGAAATACAGAACTTTCCATTCATTTTTGACTTCCTTCAGCGACGTTGACATTCCTTCGAATTTGAGTCTTTGAAACACATTCCATCCTTACATATTGCCATACATATCTCCCTTTATACATTATTTCGATTTGAACAATACTTGTTAATTCTTTACAGTGCCTCTTTAAAACCCACTAGCGTTGTGTTTAGAAAACATTTATTCTCCAGATAACCCACAAATTTCCCCCAATCTTCAATAAACTTTTGATCTTTTAAATATCTTAATTTCCCTGTCAATTTATCCAACTCAGCATACTCTGTCAATTTTGCTCTCCACTCTGCAACTGTTGGCATTTCTTCCTGCTTCCACCTCTGAGCTATCACAATTCTGGCTGCTGTAACCGCGTACTGGAATAGTTTACAATCCTTTCTCCTGATGTCCTTTCCCATAATACATAGTAGAAAAGCTTCTGGCTTTTTAACAAAAGTGTAACCTAGCATCTTTTTCAATTCATTATATACATCCTCCCAGAAGCTTTTAACTTTCTTGCACTCCCACCATTGATGATAAAACGTCCCCTCCATAAGTTTACACTTCCAACACTTATTGTCTATCTTATACATCTTAGCTAATTTTACAGGAGTCATATACCACCTGTATTGCATCTTCATTACATTTTCTTTTAGTAATGTACAGGCTGTAAACTTTATATTCACTCTCCACAGCTTTTCCCAATCTTCCATTTGAATGTTATACCTTAAATCCCTTGCCCATTGTACCATCACTGACTTCACTTCCTCATCTTTCGTATTCCACTCCAGTAGTAGTTTATACATTTTGGAAAGGTTTTTGTAATCACTATTTATTATCTCTTTTTGGAATGTTGATTCTTTTTCTACGTATCCTCTTTCCTTCACCTCTGTTTTAAACAGCTCATTTATCTGGAAATAATGCAGCCAACCTTGTGTGAGCATTTTGACCTGGTCGTATGGTTTAACTTTCCACTTCCCTCCTTCATAAAAAACCATATCTTCATACTTTCCCCATTTTTCCTTCATGTTAACTTTCTTTACACCTATCATCTCCTGTGGGGACAACCAGTGTGGTGTTCTTGGTTCTAATATATTTTTATATCTGTCCCAAACCTCTATTAGCGGTCCTTTAAAAATGTGGCTACCGAATCCCCTATGCACTCTCTTTTTATCCTTCCATAAATACGCGTGCCACCCAAACCTGTTGTTGTACCCCTCCAGATCTAATAACTCTTTGTTCTCTAACTTTACCCAATCTTTTAACCAACACAGACATGCTGCTTCGTAATAAAGTCTCATGTCTGGTAAGGCGAAGCCCCCTCGGCCACATCTTGCTTTAAAGGTAAGCAGCCCTTTCGGGGCAGCAGGGGGCACTTCGACCAAGGAAATCAAGGTGCCCCGGGACCCTCCCAGGGTGTGGCCGGAAACCAGTATTAATACTGCCCTCGGTCTGGCCTCCTCACCAATTAAATTGCAACTGCTAAAAATCCTCCTTGATTTATACCCAAACAAGCAAGCCGCTAGGTACCTTTGGGAGGGCGCTGTCTGGACAGAAAAGGTTCACTCAGGCAACCCAGCCAGGTGTGGCGCCGGTTTACGCATGAGCAACCCCTAGAACCATCACAGCAATCCGTTAGTCACTGACGTTGCTTGTGCGCAGCCCCGGAGAGGCAGCACGATGAGCCAAACAGGGACAGCCGGAGAGACGGAGCAACAAGCTGCGGTGCGGAGTCTGGTCGAGAGGAACCAAGACTTGGAGGTGGCCAGGGTGGCTGGGCTGGCCTTGGAACAAAAAGGGGAGGTGCCACCACAATATGCTGACTTGAAGGAGGTCTTCAGCGAGAGGGAGGCAGATAGACTACCCCCCCACAGGCCCTTTGACTGCCAAATCAACCTACTCCCAGGGGCTCAGTTGCCAGTGGGTAAGCTGTATGCCATGTCCGACCGGGAGATGCAGGAGTTGCGGCAGTTTATTGACAAGAACCTGAAGGGAGGGTTCATAAGGGAATCAAAGGCGGTGGGGGGCAGTCCGGTGTTCTTTGTGGACAAAAAAGAGACTAATCAGCCCAGATTAGTCGTGGATTACAGGGCCTTGAACCTGGTGTCAGAACCCGTGACCTTCCCAATGCCCAGGATTGACGACATTTTAACACGGGTGAGGCAGGGGAAGATTTTTACCAAACTGGACCTCAGGGCAGCATACAATTTGATTAGGATAAGGGAGGGGGACGAATGGAACCAACCATGTTCACCCCCCTGGTGGCCAAAGGTGAGGGAAGATGTACGGGAATATGTACGGGGGTGCGACCAATGCCAGAGGGCAAAGGGGGAGAGGGCTGCCCCCGCAGGGTTACTGGAACCCTTACCTACACCGGGAAGACCCTGGGAGGTGGTGTCCATTGATTTTATGACAGATTTGCCCAAGTCGAGGGGGAAGACAGCAGTCATGGTAGTAGTCAATCTACTGACAAAAATGTGCCATTTCATAGCTTGCTCACATGCGGTGACAGCAGAGGAGACGGCCAGGTTGTTTGTGGATCACATCTTCAGGCTGCATGGAGCTCCCTCGAGGGTAATCTCAGATCGTGGGAAACAATTTGCTTCCTGGTTCTGGAGGAAGCTCATGAGCTTGCTACAGGTAGAGGTGGGTTTCTCGACGGCGAGGCACCCGGAAACCAACGGACAAGCAGAGAGAGTGAATGGTATACTCCAGCAATACCTACGCTGCTACGTCAGCGAGAGACAGAATGATTGGGAAGAGAAACTAGCGTTGGCTGAATTTGCGTACAATAACACTGAACATGTGTCCACGGGAACGAGCCCGTTCATGGCCAATTATGGGTGTCACCCCAGAGCCTTCCCGGGGAGGGGGGAGGAAGAATGGAGTGTACCCGCGGCCGAGCAGTTTGTAGAAGAAATGGAAGCCTTGCACCAGCAACTCAAGATGAACTTGGAACGGGCCAAGGAAGTTTACAAGAGGCAGGCGGACAAGCACTGTCGGGAGGGGGAGGCCATACGGGTGGGAGACCAGGTGTGGTTGTCAATCCAAGGGTTACTCCTAAAGGGGGGGTGCAAAAAGTTGCAGCCGAGACTGCTAGGGCCTTTTGAGGTAACACAGCAGGTGAACCCCGTGGCATTCAAGCTCAAGTTGCCTGACAGCATGAAGATACATCCGGTGTTCCACAGGTCCCTACTTTCACTGTACAGGGAGGGGCGGGAATTTCCGAGGCGGGAGGGAGGAGTCACCACCCACCCGCAGGTAGAGGAGAGGGAACACCGCAACCAAGCCACGGAAATACTCGATTCAAGGTGGCGAGGTCGCCAGGTGGAGTACTTGGTAGCTTGGGAGGGAGAACCCAGGTCAGAAAACACATGGGTCCCCGCTGAGTCGATTAATGACGGCTATCTGGTGGGAGAATTCCACAGCTTGTTCCCGGATAAACCAAAACCACTAGCGAGATTCTGGGAGGAAGAATTTGGAACCACAGACGACGACGAAGACTTTGTGGGTTTTCCTGCCTCCGAAGAGGAGGGAGGGGAGGTGTCAGAGGGAGAAGAATCAAACTGGGAGGCCCACCCCGCGGGAAGAGATCGGAGCGGGTGGGAAGCTGGTTTTGAAGCCTCAGAGGATGGTGACAGCTCCTTCAGGGGGTTCCCCGTATCATCGTCCGAGGAAAGGGACGAGGTTGAATCGGAAAATCGCCCCGGGGGTGGAGGGGGTCCTGGGGGGGAGGTGGATGTCAGGGAGGAGGGAGGGCTCCAGAGGGATGCCGGAGAGCGTCCCAGGAGGGAGAGAGGCAGCCCATCTGCGGGGGAAGGAAATCAGCGTAGCACCAGTGGAGAAGGGGGGCAGATGGGGGAATCGCTGAGGAGGCTCCATGACTCCTCGCCGGAGACCAGCGGGGAGAGCACGGGTTCTCCACTGCCCACACCCTCCCTGCGCAGAAGACTTCCGCGCAGGGAGAGTAGGCGGAGACTTGGCGTCAAAGAACTTTTTTGCTGGAAGAAGTTGAAGAAACGCCCACTGACGGATTCTGCCAGCGATTGAGAGAGCCACGGATGGGTGGCTGTCCGGACAGAAAGGGTTCACCCAGGTGACTCAGCCAGGTGTGGCGACGACTTACACACGAGCAACCCTTTAGAACCATTACAAGATGGTATATAATGCCAGTAAAATTGGCCAAAATGTATAAAACATGTAATAAATGTTGGAAATGTAAAGAAAAAGAAGGGACATTTTACCATATGTGGTGGGAGTGTAAAAAGGTGAAAGGTTTCTGGGAAATGATATATAATGAATTGAAAAAGATGTTGAAATATACGTTTGTTAAGAAACCGGAGGCCTTTCTGTTGGGAATGGTTGGAAATGATATAAATTAGAAAGATTGTAAACTTTTCCAATACGCAGTAACAGCAGCGAGAATACTTCTGGCCCAAAAATGGAAGCAGGAAGAAATTCCAACAGTGGAAGAATGGAAACTGAAACTGACTATGCGGAACTGGATAAATTAACAGGGAAGATTTGATATCAGCGGGACCAAAAGTTCATCGAGGACTGGGGAAGATTTACAGATTATCTGAAAAGTATAAGTGATGAACATGTAATGCTTGTTGGTTTTCAAGAGACTCTGTGAAAAAAATAAGGAATGTTGTAAAAAAGAGAGTAAGATGGAGAGGTGATATTTAAAGGCAATAATAAGTTTAGAAATGCTTTAATAATATAAATGTAAACGGAAGATTGGCAGAGAAACTGAGGGAAGTAAAAAAAAATATGAATGTGTGACAAAATGTGATTGGCTGTATAAAACTGTTTGTGAAAATAAATAAATATCAATATAAAAAAAAGCACATGAGAATTTTTGGTTCTGACATGTGGGTTCACAGACCACAAAGCTCCAAGTTAGGCAAACGTGATTTGCATGGTATCTTTCTAGGATCTCAGAAAGGTTCTTGACACTAATACAATTAGGCTCACTAGAAGTGTTGAGTACAATGCCAAGTGGGGGGAGAATGTGGGTATTTTCCAATGTTATCCTGATGACAGTGAAGAGTCTGAGGATAAGCAGCAGCAAAACCCCGCACCCACTGATGAAGGTTCTGATTCTGATTCTGAAACTGAATCAGATGGTTCAGAGGATTTCAAGAGTGCTAAGGCCTCTATGCGACCCTCTGAAGGCTCTGATCGAGAATTGGAGGAACCACTGTTCACTATAGGCCACTTTTCTCCTAAGAAAGAAGGGGAGAGCGTTGAAGACCTACGTCTAATTTGCAGGTCTGAAAGAGCCACAAAAGGTAGACCTCCAAAGAGATTTGCTGATGAATTTGCTAAAGCAGCAAAAGCTGTAACGGCTGTTAATAGGTCCAAGAAGGTATTTGAACCTTCAAGTTTCCAAGAGATCCAGGCTTTGGACTCAATGGATGCTGAGCCATGGTTAACTGCCATGAAGGCTGAGCTTGATTCCTTAGAGAGGAACAAAACATGGGAGCTAGTTCCAACAGTTCTAGGGATGAAACTGCTTGACAGCAAATGGGTCTTCAAAGCAAAGACAGGTGAAAATGGCAAGACACAAAGCCAGTCTGGTTGGCAGAGGTTTTTCACAGGTACCAGGAGAAGACTATCACGAGACCTACTCACCCACCGTGAGATATGAGAGCATTAAGCTTATGCTCAAACTTGCTGCAGAAGAGAATCTACACATTTCTCATCACGATGTGAATACAGCATTTTTGTATGGAACCTTAGGTGAATCACTTTATATGCTTCCACCTGATGGCGTACAGGTAAAACAGGGATTTGTTTGTTCTCTGAAGAAGTCCCTATATGGTCTCAAGCAAAGTGCATGATGCTGGCACTCTAAACACACTGAAGTGTTGTTTTTTCTAGGTTTTCAGCAAGGTAAAGCTGATCCATGTGCATTTGTCAAAGAGGAAGGGCAAAAGAAGCTGTATTGCTTGTTTTATGTTGATGATATTCTTTGCTGTTGGAAGGATGTCACAATGTACAACAGCGCCCTAGCTCAACTGAAGGAGCACTTTGACATGAAAGATCTTGGTGAGGTAACCAACTACCTATCTCTGGAAATAGAGAGAGACCAAGATGGTAATATTCTAGTACACCAGTCACAGAAAATTGCTGATGTGTTAAGCAAACTAAACCTGATGGATGCTAACCCTGTAGACACACCAATGACAACAGGTTATCAGGTAGATGATACTGAAGGAGCATTTTCTGACACTACACTGTACAGAAGTGTGCTAGGCAAAGTAAACTTCATTGCCAGATGTTCAAGACCTGATGCTATGTTAGGTCTGCTCCACTGGGACAGATACAGTAGGCTACCCAGAGCTGACTGAAAGAGTTCAGTATTTTCGAACGCAGTGCATTCTACTTGCTGACTGTCTTTCACGTAGCTCGTCTCCATGGGTGTCCAAATGCCTGCACAATCAGTCATTCTGAACTTCTTAAGCAGTTGCTCACTTTTACCCTTCTGGCTGAGCAAAAAGCTTCCATCTTCAGTTCGAGCTGCCTCTACACCCAGGTAAGTCCGAACAGCTCCTAGATGTTTGAGCTTGAACTGTTTACCGAGCTCTTTAGCAAACTTCTCCACATGTTTATCTGTCTGGGCCATATAAATAATATCATCAACAAAGACCAGGATAGCTTCCTGTGTCTCTCCTGACCCTTTAAGGTACAGACAGCTATCAGCAACACTTCTCCTGAAACCTAGCTTCTCTAAGGCTTCAATTCAGACACATGTTCCAGTTTCTGGCAGATTGACGTAAATCATAAATAGATTTATGCAATCTCCAAACGATGCCTTGCCCTTTGGCCTCAAACCCTGGAGGAAGAAGCATGTACAACTCCTCCTGGACATCTGAGTTCAAGTAGGCGACATCTACATCAAAGTGGTTCATCTCCCAACCTCTTTGTGCAGCAACGGCTAAGAGCATGCGCAGAGTTTCACTTCTGGAAGTAGGAGCATACACCTCCCTGTAATGCAGCCCCTTCCGCTGTGTGAACCCTCTGGCAACTAGCCTAGCCTTGTACTGTGGTTCTCCAGACTCTGTGGGTTTAAGGTGATAAACCCACCTGCTGCTCACAGCCTGTTTGCCAGCCGGCAACGTTGTGAGAGAGAACACACTTAGAGACTCCATTGAGCTCAACTCCTTCTGCATCGCCTCATGTCATTTGCTGGCTTCTTCCTGAGGCAGGTTCTGAACATCCTCAAAACTTTCAGGTTCACACTGAGCCACACCAACCCACACACTTGTGGCTTCAAACTTGTCAGGTGGCTTACCTCTCGTGGTCCGAGTTGATCTCCTCAGTGTGAACTCTGGTACCAACTCTGACCCACTAGGGCCAGCTAGATCATCCCCAGTATCAGAGAACTTCCCCTCCGACCTGCTGCGTCTTTTGAACCTCTCTGCTGGACCTGCAGGCGAGGACGGCTCACTCTTTGGCTCAGACTTGACAGTGGACTGTGGAGGGGTTCTAGGCCACCCCCTTGGAGGGGTTTTGGGCCGCTCCTGCTCTGGACCCTGTTGCTCGGGACTGTTCCTCAGCAACAGGCTCAGTTCCCTCCTCTTCCTCCTCATCTGAGTCAAGAAACTGCTCTGAAAGAACATCTGGGTTACCATGTATGCGTGTCCACCCACTTTGCTCACAGAACTCAGCACTGCTGCTTTCAAGCAGCCGGGACTGGTTGCCATCAGGAGATGCGAACCGCCATGCTTTGGACCCAGGTTCATATCCCACAAAGATCATCTTCCTGGACCTTGGTCCACCCTTTCTGTGTTTGGCCTTTGGGATGAGGACCCAAGCCTCACAGCCAAAAACATGTAAGAAATGCGCTTTGGGCTTCTTACCGTGCACCAGAAAATAGGGTGTGTCCCCTACAGCTGAATTAAACACATGATTCTGAGTGAACGAAGCCGTCTTCCACCCTTCAGCCCAAAAGTGTTGTGGGAGTCCTGCGTCAAACAGCATGGCAGCCACAGCCTCTTGTAGTGTTCTGCTCTTGCGTTCAGCAACATCATTCTGTTGAGGACTCTGTGGTGCTGTCAGTCTGTGACTGATCCCCTTCTGGCAGAAGAAACTCTGCAGTGCAGATCCAGTAAACTCCGCCCCTCTATCGCTCTGAAAGCTAACCAATTTGGTAGAAAATTGCAACTCTACAGAGGCGCGCCTGCTCTCCGCCCTCCCGCGCTCCAGCCTGGCCGGCCAAGAAGCGCTGCTGCGCTCGCCACTCGCTGCAACCGCGAGCGGGACTAGACGGGAAGCGAGCGAGCGCTGCTGCTGCCGCCTCGCCTCCCCCCCGCCGCCTCCTGCGCTCGCCTCGCCGTCCGGGCCCCGCGAGCCATGGTGCCGGGGTTGCCTCCCGCGGGCTGCAGCCTATGGGCCAGCTGCGCCTGAGCGGCGGCGCCCGCCTGCCCCCCGATGCCCCCGGCGCCCCTGCCTCGCCGCCGCTGCTTCCCCCGCCGGGGCGGAGGAGGCTGCTCGCGCTGCTGCTCTTCGCCATGCTCGCCTTGTGGCTCTGCGTGCTCTATTCGTGCGCCGCCGGGGCGTGCGCCTCCGCCGCGCCGGGTCTCCTGCTGCTGCGCGGCTCGGCGCCTCCTGCACGGCGGGCACACAACCCCGCGGCGCTCTCCAAGCTGCTGCTGCTGCGGGCGCCGGGCTCCAAGGGCCAGCTGAGCCCCGAGCAGGAGAACAACGACGAGGACGACGACGAGGACGACGACGGGGGGAATAACAACAGCAACGGCGGCGCTGCCGTGGATTCTCCTCTCAGCCCCATCTCCAGCTTCCTCAACGGATCCGGCACCAAGCGGCTGCCCCAGGCGGTGATCATCGGCGTGAAGAAGGGTGGCACTAGGGTGCTGCTCAAGTTCCTGCGGGTGTACCCCGACGTGAGGGCCGTGGGCGCCGAGCCCCACTTCTTCGACCGCAACTACGAGCGGGGACTCACCTGGTACAGGGATTTGATGCCAAGAACTCTCGATGGGCAGATCACCATGGAGAAAACTCCCAGCTACTTTGTCACCAAGGAAGCCCCGGCTCGCATCTCTGCCATGTCGAAGGGCACCAAGCTCATTGTGGTGGTGAGAGACCCGGTCACCAGAGCCATATCTGACTACACGCATACTCTGTCCAAGAAGCCTGACATCCCCACCTTTGAGAGCCTGACCTTCAAAAACAGGACTACGGGCCTCATTGATACCTCCTGGAGTGCCATCCAGATTGGCATTTACGCCAAGCACCTGGAAAACTGGCTCCTGTACTTCCCCATTGGGCAGATCCTCTTTGTCAGTGGGGAGAGGCTAATCAGTGATCCAGCTGGTGAGTTAGGCCGAGTCCAGGACTTTCTGGGCCTCAAGAGGATCATCACGGACAAACACTTCTACTTCAACAAAACCAAGGGTTTCCCATGCCTGAAAAAGGCTGAAGGCAGCAGCAAGCCCCACTGCTTGGGCAAAACCAAGGGGCGGACCCACCCCAACATAGACCAGGAAGTGGTCCAGAGGCTGCGGGAATTCTACAGGCCCTTCAACATGAAGTTCTACCAGATGACTGGACATGACTTTGGCTGGGATTGATGGTTTAATGCCGACGTTCTTGCCAGAGTTAATCCCCTCATTTCAGCTTGCTATCCCCCTTATATATGTAGATAGGTCTATATGTAAAATGTACAGAAATCTATTTTATAATAATTTATTTTTAATTCTTAAGCAATTAATTCACTAAGCTGCCTAACCACACTGTAGCAGCCCATAGCTGTGTTTTTAACATTCCACAGTGCTGAATCCTTACTCTGCTCTTTCTCTTTTTTGTAGCCTGGTTCAGTTTGAGCTGGAAAGTGCTTCCAAGTATCTTCTATGAGAAAAATTAATATAAAAGAAAGGTTGGTGGGTAAGGGAGAAAGAATTTTTAAAAGCACAATTTTATTTTCCAATACGGGTACTAGGCATTTTGAAACACTTTTGTGAAAGGCTAGAAATAAAAAAGAAATTAAAAAAAAAAATTGCAACTCTACCGCTGTGATCCAATCCTTAATCAATGCAGTGGCTTCCCCTTTGTGTTTTATCGAAAAAACCCAAGAGTTCCTCGAAAAAGCATCCACCAAAAGAAGAATGAATTTTGACCGACCCAGAGACTTTACCGGCATGGGTCCACACAAATCTGCATGGACTAGCTCAAAAGGCTTGCTTGTCTCTCTGCTTGACCTGGGATATGAACATGTTTTTACCTTGGATTGCTTACAGGCTCTGCAATCTAAAAACTTATCACATCCCTTTAATTTACACCCCTCTGCACACTCTGGGGCCTTCTTGACATAGGACCAATTCAAATGAGCGAGTCTCCTGTGCCAGAGATGGGAACAGCCATCATGTGGTGGGACGTTTGCACACTGCACCTGTGTTACCTCAGGGGGGTCATCACCAGCAATAGGCATCTCAACCACGAACAGACTATTCTTACACTCAACACTGAAAAGTTGCTTCCCATCCCTGGAAAAAGAACACATGTTATTTGCAAACTGAACACAGAAACCATCAGCTACTAGAGCAGACACAGATAAAAGACAGTTGGCTATTTCTGGAACCACAAAAGCCTGAACATCATTATCTAGGAATGAAAAATAAAGGGTTCCAGACTGAGTCAGTGGCCTTCTGCTTCCATCTGCCAGCGACACATATCTTCCACTTTGCAGTTCTGAAGAAGCCCAGCAGATGACACTAAAGTGTGCGTGGCTCCAGTGTCGACAACAAAGGAGAGACTGGCTTCCTGTTTGGGTTTCACAACAGCCATCGAGGCAGCCAGGTGGTACAGAGATGTTTTCTCTCTACTTTCGCTGCGGCCAGGGCCCTTGCCAGCTTTTCCACACTTGGAAGTGCTCTTTATCTGGTTGCTTTGGGAGACCACCTTGGGCCCTTCCTGTTGCGCCTCTGCAGGACAGTCTCTCACGAGATGGCCAGTACTTTCACAATGAAAACATCTTTTGGAGACAAAGGCTTTCACAGAGCTCTCCCAGCTTCTGCCTGCACCCCCACTCCTGGGTGCCCAGCTTCCAGAGGAACAGCCTGCGACTGCTTTCCTCTCAGCTCTCTGCCTCTCTCTCCCTGTCCATCACACAGATGTGTTGAAGCGTAGAAACAGCTTCCAGGAACGTTGTTTTCAGCCCTCACTGGGCTCACAGCCCCCTCTCGGTCTTTGGCTTCCACTGTGGCTTCACACACCCTCTCCAGTGCCTGCCAAGCGACCCGGGCCTCCTTGCTCCCCCCAAGGTGAGGCAACAGCCAAGCGTCCATGCTTGCTCTCAGCATGCCCAGCACACTCTGCTCCCTTTCCAGAGCTGCAGCCACTTCTGCCTCAGTAGCACTCTCAGCAGCCTGAGGTGGTGGGGTTTGCATGCATTGCCAGAGCTGTTCTCCCAACAGCCAGTGCTTCATCCTTACGGACCACTCTTCCCAATTGGGGCCAGTCAGCCCTTCAAAAGGCAAGGTGAAAGCCTTTGGAGCCTGCGCCATCTTTCCCGGGGCTTAGCTTACTCACACTTCTGCCGGCCGGTGCTCAAAGATGCTTCCTTCAGCTCCGCTTCACAAGCGAAATCTCGACTGCCTCAGCGTCTGGCAGGACTTGAACACTGGACATTTCCTTCTCACACTCAGCAGCAAAACGAACGGTCCATAACCTGTGAAATTTACTGCCTGTCCGGCACGCTTCCGTGGTGCAATAAATCTGCTTCCAGACAGCTGCATAGCTGAGCAGCGGTTGCTTATGTGTGAGAAGAAGGAAAAAGGGTCCACTCACTATTCTTTCTAACAGCGTTTATTTACAGCAAGCAGAACAACAAACAGTTCCATCAGAACTCGGACACACGCTGTATGTCTCTCTCTCCGCCAAAATCGAAAGTGCTTTCTACACAGACACAGACAAAGAACAACGCAGCTTCCGCTTCCTGGGAAGCTCCTTCCCAGATGCAGGACATTCAGGAGGTTTAACCCTTAACCACCACACTCCAGAGTAGCTCATACTATCTCATCCTTCCGCATGCTGTTTTGATGCTCTGCTGGGACGACGTGCCTGAGGCCTTATCAAAGGATCAGGTCATCAATTAACCGTCAGGATGCAATTCTGAAGATGAGCCTTATCAGCTCGGTTGAACGGAGATTCCGACAGTAAATGCACCAGGTATTTTAGCACCTCTGCCTTTGTGGGGGGGGGGGTGTCACGCCTATCTCTATTTTATTACGGAATGCCAAAAAATCTGACCAAGCCTTTTTATATGATCTAAGTGTTGACGGGGCAACAGATGCTAATACAACTTTCAGGACTTCTTGCTCCCAAGGCTCCAAAGGTGCTCCGGAAATGGTTGTGGCAATTGCTGTGCTTCTGGCGCCAATGAGCGTAAGTGATCCATCTGG
Source organism: Podarcis erhardii (assembly GCF_964252035.2). Lineage (NCBI taxonomy): Eukaryota > Metazoa > Chordata > Lepidosauria > Squamata > Lacertidae > Podarcis > Podarcis erhardii. Next base: position 19,213,774 of record NC_138506.1, on the reverse strand, counting down.
AAATGAGATAGAGCATCCACAATGTCATTATTAACTCCTGGTACAAACTTGGCCGAGAAATAAATGTTTAGTTTTAGGCACAAAAGGACAAAGGATCTCAGCAGGGCTGCCACCCTTGAGGAACGCGATGACTGTTTTGATAGGACTGAGACAACTTCCTGCTTGTCTGTCCAGAAGCATACCATGTGATCTTTGAACTCCTCCGCCCACAAGTGTACCGCGACCACGATCAGAAAAAATTATAGGAAGGTGAGGTCACGCGTTATAGGCTTACCCTGCCAGGCCGAGGGCCACAGTTGCGCACACCACTGTCCTTTAAAGTAGACGCCAAACCCTAAGGAACCCACCACATCAGACTGTACCTGAAAGTCAGCCTGAAGCGACAGATTGTTCTGCCAGAATGAAATGCCATTGTACATGTCCAAAAACTCTAGCCAAACCTCCAAATCAGACTTGACCGCTTTTGAAAGGCGCACCCTGTGCTGGGGAGTCTGCAGACCTGCTGACAACATTGTCAAAAGCCCTCAAAAGGGGCAGCCCGGGGACACCACCTGGCAAGCAAAGTTAAAATGACCTAGGAGCGATTGAATCTGCCTGAGGGTGACCTTCCTAAGAGGCAGCAGCTGTAAAATAAACTCCTTAAGGGCAGTTAATATTTCTTTGGGTAGGCGAGATGTCTGCGCGATCGTGTCCAGCTCTATGCCCAAGTAGGTCATGGTTGTGACTGGGCCTTCAGTTTTGTCCGTAGCCAAAGGGACACCGAGCTCCTCTGCCAGGGATGTAAATGCTTGTAGTAACACTGTGCACTTGGGCCCATTACTTGCATCAAGAATAAAGTCATCAAGATAATGTCCCACCCCTTCGGAACCAGTTTTAAAGCAAAGAGCCCAGTCCAGAAATGTGCTAAAGGTCTCAAAGGCTGCACATGCTACCGAGCACCCCATGGGTATGGCTTTATCTATGAAATACGCCCCTTCAAATTAAAAACCCAGCCAATGGAAGTCGTCCAGGTGAACCGGAAGGAGACGAAAGGCAGGCTCGATGTCGCACTTAGCTAGCAGGGCTCCCCTACCGAATCTACGAATAAGCTTTACCGCTTGGTCGAAGGAGGCATACTTCACGGAACACAATTTCTGTGGTATTGCATCTTTAACCGAACTCCCCTTTGGATAGGAAAGGTTGTGTATCATGCGGTATTCTCCCGGGGCCTTCTTAGGGACAATTCCTAACGACGAAATGTGTAAACCCTCGAACAGAGGTTCCATGAAGAGGCCAGCTACCCTCCCAGCCATAATTTCCTTATTGTGATGGTTCTAGGGGTTGCTTGTGTGTAAACCGGCGCCACACCTGGCTGGGTTGCCTGAGTGAACCTTTTCTGTCCGGACAGCCACTCACCCGTGGCTGTCTCAATCGCTGGCAGAATCCGTCAGTGGGCGTTTCTTGAACTTCTTCCAGCAAAGAAGCTCTTTGACGCCTAGTCTCCGCCTACTCTCCCTGCACAGAAGCCTTCTGCGCAAGGAGGGTGTGGGCAGCGGAGGACCTGTGCTCTCACCACTGGTCCCCGGCGAGGAGTCATGGGACCACCTCACTGATTCCCCCATCTGCCCCCCTTCTCCACTGGTGCTACGCTGATTTCCTTCCCCAGAAGATGGGCTGCTTCTCCCCATCCCGGGATGCTCTCCGGAATCCCTCTGGAGCCCCCTCTCTCCCTCTGGCTCCGATGGCAGTTCCCTGACATCCACCTCCTCCCCAGGACCCCCTCCACCCCCGGCGCGATTTTCCGATACAACCTCCTCTCTTTCCTCGGCCGACGATGCAGGGAATCCCCTGAAGGAGCTGTCACCATCCTCTGAGGATTCAAAACCAGCCTCCCACCCGCTCAGATCTCTCCCCGCGGGTTGGACCTCCCAGTCCGATTCTTCTCCCTCTGACACCTCCCCTCCCTCCTCTTCGGAGGCAGGAAAACCCACAAAGTCCCCTTCGTCGTCTGTGGGTCCAAATTCTTCCTCCCATAATCTAGCTGGTGGTTTTGGCTTATCCGGGAACAAACTGTGGAATTCTTCCACCAGATACCCGTCATTGATAGATTCAGCGGGGACCCACGTGTTTTCCGACCTGGGTTCTCCCTCCCAAGCTACCAAGTACTCCACCTGGCGACCTCGCCACCTTGAATCGAGTATTTCCATGGCTTGGTTGCGGTGTTCCCTCTCCTCTACCCATGGGTGGGTGGTGACTCCTCCCTCCCGCCCTGGAAATTCCCGTCCCTCCCTGTACGGTGAAAGTAGGGACCTATGAGGAAATTATATACACAAGGGCCAGTAAACGAACAAGAAATTGAAGAATTCCTTAGAAACTATGGACTACCAAAAATTTCAGAACAAAATAAAAGGATCTTGAATGAGAAATTAACAGAACAAGAGATAGAGGGTGCCATTCAGAATATGCAACTGGGAAAATCACCAGGACCAGATGGTTTGACTGCCAGATACTACAAGGATTGGTTAATACAACCATTAAAGGAAGTTTGCAATGAAATTATGGAGGGGAAAAAGGCACCTGAATCGTGGAAAGAGGCTTTCATCTCACTTATACCGAAAACAGAGACTGAAAAAAACCAGGTTAAAAACTACCGCCCTATATCTTTACTAAATGTGGATTATAAAATTTTTGCAGACATTTTGGCAAAAAGATTGAAGAGAGTGTTATTAGGGGAGATTCATAAGGACCAAACTGGCTTTCTCCCAGGGAGGCATATGTCAGACAATGTGAGGAACATTATCGATATTTTGGAGCTGTTAGAAGTTGACATTAATAGAAAGGCTGTTTTAATTTTCGTGGATGCGGAGAAAGCCTTTGACAACATTTGTTGGAGCTTTATGAAAAAGAATCTCCAAGGGATGGGGGTAGGCCAAGGTTTTGAAAACGGTATAGGTGCAATATATTCGGAACAAAAAGCAAAGTTAATTGTAAACAATGTGGTAACGGAAGAAATACCTATAGAAAAAGGTACACGACAGGGTTGCGCAATATCCCCCCTGCTTTTTATATCAGTCCTGGAGGTTTTGTTAAATATGATTAGAAGGGACCAGTTGGTTAAAGGAGTTCAGGTCGGAGCCAGACATTATAAATTAAGAGCATTTGCAGATGACCTAGTTTTGACTTTGCAACAGCCAGACACTAGTACTAAAAGAGTGTTAGAACTAATTGAAATATTTGGTCAAGTAGCAGGATTTAAATTGAATAAACAGAAAACAAAGGTTTTGGAGAAAAATTTAACAATGGAAGAAAGAGAGAGGTTTCAGAGTGAAACAGGTTTGGAAATAACGAAAAAAGTGAAATACCTGGGGGTAAACTTAACATCTAAGAATGTGAATTTATTTAAAGACAATTATGAAAAATGTTGGTCAGAAGTAAAGAAAGATTTAGAAACATGGTCAAGGTTGAAACTGTCCTTGTTAGGTCGAATTGCTACTATTAAGATGAATGTATTGCCTAGAATGCTATTTTTGTTTCAGACCTTACAAATTCTGGACAAGATGGATTGTTTCAAGAGGTGGCAGAAAGATATATCAAAATTTGTCTGGCAGGGCAAAAAGCCCAGAATAAAGTTTAAGATTTTAACTGATGCAAAAGATAGAGGGGGGTTTGCCCTGCCGGACTTAAGATTATATTACGAAGCAGCAGCTTTCTGCTGGCTGAAAGACTGGCTACTTCTTGAGAACACAGACATCTTAGATTTGGAAGGATATGATAATTGTTTTGGTTGGCATGCATACTTATGGTATAACAAGGCAATGGTGTACAAAGGTTTTAAAAACCATATTGTTAGAAAAGCATTATATAATGTTTGGAGCAGATACAAAGACCTATTGGAAAGTAAAACTCCCAGGTGGTTGTCACCAATGGAAGCCAAGGGGGTGAAAAAACTTAATATGGATTCTAAATGGCCAAAATATTGTGAAATCTTAGAATATGAAGGTGAAAGGGTTAAGCTTCAGAGTTATGAAAAACTAAAGTCCAAAGTTCGAGATTGGCTGCATTACCACCAGATAAATGAGACATTTAAAGAGGACAGGAAAATAGGATTTCAGAAGGAAAGGTCAAAGTTAGAAACGGAACTGTTAGAACCCAATACTAAGAATCTGTCAAGAATGTATAATTTGCTGCTTAAATGGAATACACAGGAGGAAACGGTGAAATCAGCTATGATTAAATGGGCACAGGATATCGGTCATGACATTATGTTTGCTGACTGGGAACAGTTATGGACCACTGGTGTTAAGTTCACGGCATGTAATGCCTTAAAAGAAAATATAATGAAAATGATCTACAGGTGGTACATGACCCCAGTCAAGCTTGCAAAAATTTATCATTTGCCCAATAATAAATGTTGGAAATGTAATGAGAATGAAGGTACCTTCTATCACCTATGGTGGACCTGCCCGAGGGTGAAAGCATTCTGGGAAATGATCTATAATGAAATTAAGAAAGTCCTTAAATGGACATTTACTAAGAAACCAGAGGCTTTTCTCCTGGGCATGGTTGGCCAATTGGTGCCAAAGAAGGATAGGATTTTCTTTATGTATGCTACTACTGCAGCAAGAATTCTTCTGGCAAAGTATTGGAAGATGCAAGAACTACCTACTCTGGAAGAATGGCAGACAAAGGTGATTGACTTCATGGGACTGGCAGAGATGACCGGCAGAATTCGTGACCAGGGGAAAGAGGCAGTGGAAGAAGACTGGAAGAAATTTAAAATATATCTTAAAAACTGTTGTAAAATTGAGGAGTGTTAAGATGTCAAGGGGTAAGAAGCAGAGAATTACAGCTGTAACCAACAAATTTATGGGAATTTAATGAAGGGAACTAAATGGATAAATTGACTAAAGGGTTGCTAAAAAAATTCTTTCTAAAATAAGGATGCAGCGAAAGGGAGGTATGGGGAAGTCGATTGAAAGAAGTTACAAGAAAATAAGATTATGAATTTATTTATGTTTGATTTGTTTATGTTTGTTTTGTGTTTTGTGATGTGTTTGTCCTTTAATTATGTGTTTTAAAAATTGAATAAAAATTATTATTATTTTTTTTAAAAAAAGAAAGTAGGGACCTATGGAACACCGGATGTATCTTCATGCTGTCAGGCAACTTGAGTTTGAATGCCACTGGGTTCACCTGCTGTATTACCTCAAAAGGCCCCAGCCGCCTCGGCTGCAACTTCTTGCACCCTCCCTTTAGGGGTAAACCTTGGGTTGACAACCACACTTCCTTGGCCCGCTCCAAGTTCATCTTGAGTTGCTGGTGCAAGGCCTCCATTTCCTCCACAAATTGCTCAGCCGCCGGTACACTCCATCCTTCCTCCCCCCTCCCCGGGAATGCCCTGGGGTGACACCCATAATTGGCCATGAACGGGCTCATTCCCGTGGACACATGTTCAGCGTTATTGTACGCAAATTCAGCCAAAGCTAATTTCTCTACCCAGTCGTTCTGTCTCTCGCTGACGTAGCAGCGTAGGTATTGCTGGAGTATACTGTTCGCTCTTTCTGCTTGTCTGTTGGTTTCTGGATGCCTCGCTGTCGAGAAGCTCACCTCGACCTGTAGCAAGCTCATGAGCTTCCTCCAGAACCTGGAAGTAAATTGTTTCCCGCGATCCGAGATTACCCTCGAGGGAGCTCCATGCAGTCTGAAAATGTGATCCACAAACAACCTGGCTGTCTCCTCTGCCATTGCCGCGTGTGAGCAAGCTATGAAATGGCACATTTTTGTCAGTAGATCGACTACTACCATGACTGCTGTCTTCCCCCTTGACTTGGGCAAATCTGTCATAAAATCAATGGACACCACCTCCCAGGGCCTTCCCGGTGTAGGTAAGGGTTCCAGTAACCCTGCGGGGGCAGCCCTCTCCCCCTTTGCCCTCTGGCATCGGTCGCACCCTTTTACATCTTCCCTCACCTTTGGCCACCAGAACTGCCTGGTGATGAGCAGCATGGTCTTGTGCTGTCCAAAGTGTCCAGCTGTTGGGTTGTCATGGAGTTCTTTGAGTACCTTCCCCCTCAAGGTCTCCCCTGGTACATACAGTGCCCCCTTATAGTACAGTAGCCCTTCTTTTTCCTCAAACCCTCCATGGTCTTCCCTTCCATCCCAGAGTTCCCTGATTTTCGCTTGAGCGAACGCGTCGTCTCTGGTAAGCCCAGCCAGTTCTCGTTTCCCAACCAACGCTCCCCCACACACCCATCTGTCCTCGGGAAACATGTGTCGGATCTTCGGCGGTCCCTCTCCTTCCATGTACTCCGGCTTCCTGGAGAGAGCATCCGCTCTTACGTTTTCCTCTCCCGGCACGTATCGTATCTCGAAGGAAAACTTCGAGAACTCCTGAGCCCATCAAATCTGTCTCTGGTTGAGTACTCGCGCGGTCCGCCAGTATTCCAAGTTCTTGTGGTCAGTACAGACCTGGATCTTGTGCCGTGCCCCTATCAACAGATGTCTCCATTGCCGAAAAGCCACATAGATTGCCAGCAGTTTGCGGTCATACACGGTATAGTTTTGCTCCGACTTGCTCAGCTTCCTTGAGAAAAAGGCATACGGCCTCCAGCCCTGCTTGGCCCCCGGCTGCAAAAGGACCGCCCCGACGGCTCGGTCGGACGCGTCCGTCTCCAGTCTCATGGGCTTCTCCAGATCAACGTGCAGGAGCTGCTCCTCCGAAGCAAACGCCTTCTTCAGTCTTTCAAAGGATTGCTGGGCACTTTCTGTCCACCCTTCTTTTTGCTACTGAGACAATCTGTGATGGGCGCGGTCAAGTGAACGAAGTTCTTTATGAACTTCCTGTAGAAGTTGCTGAACCCTAAGAACCTCTGCACATCCCTCCGGGTTTTGGGGGCCTTCCATTCCAGCACTGCCTTCACCTTGCTTGGGTCCATAGCTAGGCCCTTGTCTGACAACTTGTATCCCAGAAACTCAACCTCTCTGGCGTGAAATTGGCATTTTTCCAGCTTGACCCACAACTGCTGCTTCTGCAGTCTCTGTAGTACTTCCCTGACATCCCTGACGTGTTGCTCCTCATTGTCCGAATAGATCAAGACGTCATCCAAAAAGGCTACACAATTCTTGTACAGCAGGGGCCCCAACACGTGGTGCATGAACGCTTGAAAGCAGGCGGAGCCCGATTGTAATCCAAATGGCATGACTAAGTACTCAAAAGCCCCTAGGGGGGTGAACATGGTAGTTTTCCATTCGTCCCCCTCCCTTATCCTAATCAAATTGTATGCTCCCCTAAGATCCAGCTTGGTAAAAATTTTCCCCTGTCTCCCCCGTGTTAAAATGTCATCAATCCTGGGCATTGGGAAGGTCACGGGTTCTGAGACCAGGTTTAGGGCCCTGTAATCCACTACAAGTCTGGGCTGATTAGTGTCCTTTTTGTCCACAAAGAACACCGGACTGCCCCCACCGCCTTTCATTCCCTTATGAATCCCCTCTTCAGGTTCTTGTCAATAAATTGCCGCAACTCCTGCATCTCCCGGTCGGACATGATGCACAGCTTACCCATCGGCAGCTGAGCCCCTAGGAGTAAGTTGATTTGGCAGTCAAAGGGCCTATGGGGGGGGTAGTCTATCTGCCTCCCTCTCGCTGAAGACCTCCTTCAAGTCAGCATATTGTGGTGGCACCTCCCCTTTTTGTTCCAAGGCCAGCCCAGCCACCCTGGCCACCTCCAAGTCTTGGTTCCTCTTGACCAGACTCCGCACCGCAGCTTGTTGCTCCGTCTCTCCGGCTGTCCCTGTTTAGTGTCCTTTTTGTCCACAAAGAACACCGGACTGCCCCCCACCGCCTTTCATTCCCTTATGAATCCCCTCTTCAGGTTATTGTCAATAAATTGCCGCAACTCCTGCATCTCCCGGTCGGACATGGTGTACAGCTTACCCACCGGCAGCTGAGCCCCTAGGAGTAAGTTGATTTGGCAGTCAAAGGGCCTATGGGGGGTTAGTCTATCTGCCTCCTTCTCGCTGAAGACTTCCTTCAGGTCCGCATATTGTGGTGGCACCTTCCCTTTTTGTTCCACGGCCATCCCAGCCACCCTGGCCACCGTCATTCTTAGGTTCTCTCCCCCCCCCCCCCAGACAGTGTTCCAAGCAATAAGCTGACCCAAAGGTAACTGACCGCTGATGCCATGACACTACTGGATCATGCCGTGCTAGCCAGCTCATTCCCAGTATTATTGGGGGTCCTGCCAGTGTGGCCACGTGAAAGGCGATGGTCTCCGTGTGCCTGGAAACCCTCATTCGCATTGGCGGGGTCTGGTGTGTCACTCCCCCCCCCCCAGAAGTTCCCTGCCATCAATGGTGGTCACCTGCAAGGGAAAATCTAGGGGCAGTAGGTGGAGTTGGTGCTCCAGAGCGAAGTCCCTGTTGAAGAAATTACATGAGCTGCCTGAATCCAGCAGCCCCTTAACTTTGACGGGGTGCCCATTTGGGAGTTCTAGAACCACTTCTATGGCTATAGCTGCCTTGGGAGGGTCAGGCTGGGGCACTTCTATTGGTTGCTGGCCTGGCTGCTGCCCCCGCTGGTTGGCAGCCAGGCGTTGTCGTTTCCCTGCGCCTGCCCTTCCTCCCCCTTCTCCTCACAGCCAGCAGCCCCCACCATGCCTTGCCAGGCCTTTCTTTGAGGGCAGACCTTAGCAAAATGTCCTGCTCGTTGACAGAGGAAACACTTCTTGGTAGTTTTCCAATCCTTCCCCTCCCTTTTGCGACCTTCACTGGAGTTTGAAACCGCGCGCGCGCGCGCCATCAATTTCCATCGGCTCCGCCGCTGTCTCGGTATCTCAGGAATGCGGTAGTCATGGCAACGTTTCCCTCTCCCTTCGCGCTTCTCCTGAGCCCGCGCTTCCTGGCGTACGCCAATAGCAAGCACAGCCTTGGTCAGTTCATCCATAGACCGTGGGCGGGGTGCGCGGGACAACTCGTCCTTTACTGTTGGGGACAGCCCCTCCTCAAACAACATTTGAATCGGTTCAGAGTCCAGATCCCACCCGAGCCGGTGGATTAACATCGCAAATCGCGACCAGTAGTCTCTGACGGACTGGCTTGGCTCCCCTGCCTGCACCCCATCAGTTCCCGCCGAGTCACACTTTGCTCCACTTTGCTGGAGTACATCACATTCATTTCCTGGCAGAATTTCTTAAGGTCCTTCAAGGCATCATTTTGCGTCGCCATTAGGGGCCTGATCCATTCGCGCGCCCCATCCTGCAGATGCCCCACAATGTATGCCACCCTCTCCCCGTCATCAGCAAAGTCATCATGCTGCAGTTCCAAAGCGTACTCTATTTCCGTTCGGAAAGCATTGTAGTCCTGGGGCTTCCCACCAAACTTGTGTACCAGCCCCGGTACCTTCCTTGCGATGGGGGTGGGTCTGACCTGTGCATCTTGAGCCCGTCTTTCGTCCAGCCGTGCCGTCAGGATAGCTACATGCTGCTCCAAGTCTCGATTCCTCTCTGCCAGACTCTGCATTGCAGCTGGTTGCTCCGGCTCTCCGGCTGTCCCTGTTCGGCTCATCATGCTGTCTTTCTGCCGCTCCGCACAAGCAACGTCGGTGACTGACAGATTGCTGTAATGGTTCTAGGGGTTGTTCGTGCGTAAGTCGTCGCCACACCTGGCTGAGTCACCTGGGTGAACCCTTTCTGTCCGGACAGCCACCCATCCGTGCCTCTCTCAATCGCTGGCAGAATCCATCAGTGGGCGTTTCTTGAACTTCTTCCAGCAAAAAAGTTCTTTGACGCCAAGTCTCCGCCTACTCTCCCTGCGCGGAAGTCTTCTGTCAAAGCTTCTATTTCTCCTCACCAGGCGCTCTCACGGATCGCTCCCGGTTCCCGGGGGGGTTACGTTTTAGCTCACACGTTCCACTTTTCTCCTCCAGCACAGTCTTATAATTTTCCATCATGAAATTAATAACTTTATCAATATAAAATAGACCCTTCTCTCGATCTTAGTTGTCAAATCCTTGCTTTAAATCCTCTACAACAGGGGGGAGACGGACTTCCTTTTTGCACCTCCCCCGCTCGTGCCAAATTTAAATTTTCTTTTTCTTTTAAATCCGATTTCCCAATTACTCACGGGTTGTTCTTTAAGTCCAAATTTTCAATGGAAGAAGTCAGCGCTCTCCGTCGAATGGCATGCGGCTTCGCTCGGCAGGGGAAGCAGAGGACTCATAGCACCACACCACCCCCCGTCCCCCGCTCCGTAGCCTTTAAAAAGGCTCCTTCGCGGGTCGGGGGCGCAAACGGTGCCTGCCGAGTCACCAAGTCCATGGGTTTCAGCGCCCATGGTTTTTGAGGGTCCCCGCGTCGCCGGCGCGTCGGGACCCAACCCTTGCCGAGCAGGCTCCCTCCGGAGCTCGGAGGGAGTCCGCCATTCGGCGATGGCGCCAACCCGGAAGTCCGGGAAGTCTTGGTTCTAACAGGCTTCTGTACCTGTCCCATACATCTATAAGTGATCTTCGGAAGATATGATTTTCAAATCCTTTATGATTTTTCTTCTTTTCATACCATAAATATGCATGCCAACCAAATCTATTATCAAAACCTTCCAAATCCAACAATTCTCCATTTTCTAATTTAATCCACTCTTTTAACCAACAAAGGCATGATGCTTCATAATATAATTTCAAGTCCGGCAGAGCAAAACCCACTCTTTCTTTTGCATCTGTTAATAACTTAAACTGAATCCTTGGTCTTTTACCCTGCCAGATATATCTTGAAATTATCTTTTGCCATTCTTTAAATATTGATACCCCCTTGATTATCGGGAGTGTTTGAAATAAGAATAACATATTTGGCAACACACTCATCTTTATCGTAGATATTCTTCCCCAAAAAGATAACTTTAACCTTCCCCACACCTCCAGATCCCTTTTTATTCAATTCCATACTGGTAAATAATTATTCTGAAACAAATCAATATTTCTGGGGGTTAGCCAAATTCCTAAATATCTCACTTTATTCACCACTTCTATACCTATTTGTTGTTGCATTACCTCTATTAATTCTTGATTCATATTTTTTGCAATAATTTTAGTCTTCTTTTTATTTATATAAAATCCTGCAACTTGACCAAATTGTTCTATTTCTTCTAATATTCTTTTGACATCGTCCAGTGGTTCCTCTACCGTTATCACCAGATCATCTGCAAACGCTTTAACTTTGTATTCGTTTTTACCTACAGTTACCCCTTTTATTTCTTCATTTTTCCTTATTGATTTTAACAAAACTTCCAGTACCAAGATAAATAATAATGGCGATGGAGGACAACCCTGTCTTGTACCTTTAGTTATTTTTATATCTTCTGTCATGATATTGTTACTATCAACTTTGCCTTCTGTTCCGTATATATTGCTTTTATTCCATTAAAAAATTCCTTACCCACATCCATACGTTCTAAATTTTTTAACATGAAGTCCCATGATATATTGTCGAAGGCCTTTTCAGCATCCACAAAAATTAGCATAGCTTGTTTCTCATTCCTGGCATTCAAATATTCTAAAATATTGATTATATTTCTTATATTATCTTTCATTTGTCTGGCAGGAAGGAAACCTGCCTGATCCTTATGTATAAATTCTTGCAATAATGTCTTCATTCTCTTTGCTAATATACTCGCAAACATTTTGTAATCAGTATTTAACAAAGAAATAGGCCTATAATTTTTAACTTGCATTAAATCCAAATCTTGTTTTGGGATAAATGTAATAAAAGCTTCTTTCCACGTTTCCGGAATTTCTCTATTTTTCATTTACAGATAGGTAGCCGTGTTGGTCTGCCATAGTCAAAACAAAACAAATTCCTTCCAGTAGCACCTTAAAGACCAACTAAGTCAGTTCTTGGTATGAGCTTTCGTGTGCATGCACACTTCTTCAGATACGAAGTGTATTATTACGAAGTGTATTATTTCATAATATTGTTCATAACTTCTTTCATTGGTGTAAGTAGGATATGTCTCATTTCCTTGTAGTAACTAACTGTAAATCCATCTGGTCCTGGAGCTTTTCCTTTCTTCAACTCTTTTCCTTTCTTCAACTCTTTTATCGCCTCTTTTATTTCTTCTAACTCAACTGGGGCATTCAAATTATCTTTTTTCCCCGCCGGGATCTTCTGCACCTCTTTTTCCTTTAAAAATCTTTCTATTTTCCTCATATTGTTCTTTTCTTTACTTTTGTACAAATGTCTGTAAAAATTCAAGAATCCTTTTCTAATCTCTTTCGGATTGTCTATTTCTGCACCTTCAATGATGATTTTGTTCACTGTGTTCTGTTCCTTTCTTTTCTTTATCTGCCACGCCAGCCATTTTCCTGATTTATTAGCAAACTCAAAGCTCCTTTGTCTCATTCTTTTTATATTCCCTTCTACTTCCCTGTTTATTATCATTCCAGATTGTGTTTGTAAAGTCTTTATGTTCTGTCTTATTTTCACATTGTTGGGTTTTTTATCAATTTTTGTTCACTCTCCATTATTTGCCTCAGAATTTCCTTCTTTACTTTCTCTCTGTTTTTATTTTTCAATACATTTTGCTGAATAAAGAAACCTCTCATCACAGCTTTGCTGGCGTCCCAAACTATATTCATTTTTGTCCCCTTGTTGCAATTATTTACAAAGTAATCAGACAGATGCTTTTGTGCACTCTCTAAAACTTTTTGATCATCTAGAAGGTAATCATTGAGTCTCCATCTGAAAGTTTTTTCTTCATAACCTTTTAATTCAAATTTTATTGCACTATGGTCCGAAATTACTCTTGGTTGAATTTCAATGTCCAAGATTCTTGGAGTTAGTTCGTTTGAGACCCATACTTGATCTATTCTTGACATGGATTGATTTGGCTCCGAATAGAATGTGAATTGTTTTTCCAGCGGGTGTCTAAGTCTCCAAATATCAATCAAATTACAGTTCTTTATCATTGGAAAAAAAGTCTTAGGTAATTTTCCATCTTTACTCACCCCTGTTGTTCTCAATCTATCCATTTCCATTGACACCACTCCATCCAGGTCTCCCATTATTATAATCTTCTGGTCCATATATTCGAATAGTTTTTCTTCTAAACTTTTATAAAAGTCTGTCTTATTGCCATTGGGTGCATAGATCCCGACAATTATTATTTTTTCTCCTTGCCACTTGATCTGGACTGCAATAACTCTGCATTCCTCATCCTTGAAAATTTGCTGAGTTTCTATTTTTTTCCGAATATACAAAACTACCCCTCTCTTTTTAGTCCTGTCCGAGGATATAAATTCATTTCCTAATCTTTTATTAATCAAAACTTTTTTATGTCTTCTTGCCACATGAGTTTCTTGTAAACAAATAATGTCCAAAATTTTCTTTTTTAAATGTTGTTCAATTTTGTTCCATTTTTTCATTAATCCCATTAATATTCCAAGTCCATAATTTCAACGCCATTTTAGCCATATTGAAATTTTTATTACAAATTTTATAATCTATCTACCTCTTCTTCTTCTTCTTCCTCTTCTTCGTCTATCTTCTTCCTTTCTTCCTCTTCTAAATTGAATATTCAGCCACTTATTATTGAGGGGAAGTGCGTGGAACAGGTCTCAGTGTTTCGATTTCTGGGAATGGAGTTGAGAGACGACCTAATCTGGGGAGAGAACAGCAAAGACCTGGTGAAGAGAGCACAGCAGAGGTTATATTTTCTGAAAATCCTCCGGAAAAGCAATCTCTCAAAGGACCTGTTGATGGCATTCTACCATTGCACTGTGGAGAGCGTACTAACTTATGGTCTGTGCGTGTGGTTTGGGAGCTGCACGGCCAGGGGAAAAACAATGCTATCCAGGGTTGTAAAGACTGCAGAGAGAATTATTGGGTGCACTCTTCCCACCTTAGATCAAATCTATGCTGCCAGGTGCCATAAGAAAGCGGCAGAGATAGCACATGATAGTACACACCCCGGAAATGATCTCTTTCAGCTTCTGCCTTCTGGAAGAAGGTATAGGGTTATAAAGGCCAGGACTAGCCGCCTGAAAAACAGTTTCTACACTAATGCAATTCTGGTTCTAAACGCAGCATAAGGGGTCTCTGTAGTATAGTGTATTTTAAAATGGGGTTTTAGAGTTTTTTTTAGGGGTTTTTGAATGTTTTATGTAGTTTTTATGTAGTTTTATGTAGTTTTGTGGTACTTTTATGTAGCTTTTATGTAGTTTTTCAATTTCATTGTTCCGCAAGGGACAATGACAATAAAGTTATCGTATCGTATCGTATCCAAGTCCGCTCCTCCTGCCGCCTCCATTCCTGGTTCTGCATCTCTTGCTTCTTCATCTTCGTTTCATAGCTCTTTGTACCTTCTCAAAAATTTACCTGTTTCCTCCGGACTTGTCTTTTACTTTTGTAGAAGAAGGAAATCCCTTCCGGGTATTCCCATCTAAATTCTATCTTGTTTTTCTTTAGAACTTGCACCATTGGTTTGTATGGCTCTCTCCATTTTAACAGCCTGATTGGGATATCTTTAAAAATAATTATATAATTTCCCTCAATGTTCAATCTCTTTTCTCTATTCCTCTGAAGTATCAAGTTTCTAATCTCTTTATCTTTAAATGTAATCAAGCAATCTCCTGGGAACTTCTTTGCCTTAGCAGATCTTATCTTCATTCGAAATGCGTTCTGCACTGTTCTTGCAACCTCATCTGTCTGCAACTCCATCCATTGTGCTATCTCTTTTATTAATTTCTCTTTAATATTTTCTCCTTGCACCTCTGGGACAAGCCTAAATCTTATGTTCACTTCTCTCTGCCTATGTTCATTCATGGCAATCGCGTCCCAGACCTCCTCCTGTGATCTGTTAATTTCTGACATCCCTGTTCTTATTTTCTCTTCCTCTTTTCTCATCTCCTTCATCTCCAATTTTGTCCTTTTCATCCCTTCCTCCAGAGTCTGTGTCCTCCTGCTCACCTCCTTTAATTGCCCTTTCAGTTCATTAGCTGTTACATCATTTTTTTTATCCATCTGGCCTATTCTTTTATCCATTTGTTCTAATTTTGTTTTGTTTTGTTCTAGTTTTGTTTCTAAATTCTTTTCACTCTGCTTAATATCACTTTTAATTTCTGCAAACATTTTCAAAATCTCTCCTCTAAAGTCTGCTTCCTGTTTAGATCCTCTCCTATCCACCGGTGTTCCGCCTTCACTCACTTTTTTCTGTGTATGAGACTTTATGTTCAATCTCCCCCACCAATCTTAGTAAATCTTAACACTTTCCCTTAAAGTATACAGTCAGTAGTAAGGTAACGAAAACACTTTTTCAAGAGAGAGAAAGAATAAACAAAAATTTTCATACACCTCCCAGAAATATTCATACACCCAATAGCGAATATAAATGTTGAAAATTAAAACCTCCAGAGGTTAAATAATATAATGTCCAATCAATTGTATACCATTCAACACTATGTGCAATCTTTAAGATAGCCAAAATTATTGCAAAAAAGAGGAAAGTGACCAGAAGTGTTGCAAAGGGGGGGGGGGGGTTGAAAGGGCAATCCGGGGTTCAAAAGTGCTGAGATGAAAAAATTAAATTTGAATATAAAATATTTTCGAAATGCCTAAATATCACAATATATCCACAGAAACCAATTGGCAGACAGTGCATTCAGATTATGCAGAGGTAAGGAAAAAAATCACCAAAAAAGAAGAGATATTGAAGAAGTAACCCCAAATCTGGTGATATAGAGATGAAAAAGAAAAAAGCCAAATCCACGTTTAAATTAAATCCAAATATACATCAAGTGACGTTATACCACAATGCAGCCGAATAGGCAGTTCCTTCTCCTTCGTAGGTACTTCGTAGGTACTTGAAATTTAAAAGAGGGGATTACCATGAAGATCCTTCACTCAAGCTCAGTCATTTTCCCTTTTATAATAAAAAAGCTAGGTTGAAAACAGAAGTAATAAAAAAAAAAAAACCTATAGAGGAAACACGTTACCAAATATATTCAGATAACTCATTCAATCTGTCTTTTTATCTCTTTTCTTCTTTTTTGTTGCTGGGTTGCTTTAAACTCCAATTAAAATGGAGGTGCAAAAGCTCTATTTTATTGCGTAGTTCTTTTTTAAACCGAAAGTACCGGGAAGGGTTTTACTGTCTTTACTTCTGTCAAACCAATCCTTACAACTAAGACCTCCAAAGTCACAAAATAACCAACTTCTGCTTCCTCTTTTAGTTGCCCACTTTTTACAACTTTTGCAACAATGTATGTTACTTTTAGCAAACTTTCTCAGAGAAAGAAGTTCAAACCGCCTGCCGAATCACCAACCTCTCATTCCAAACTCCGCTCGTAGTCTTGCGTTCCTGTCCGATCTCAGATGAAACTGACCTCCGTTTCCCTTCTTTTTTATTCCGAAACCTTCCTTTTTATTAAATCCAATTATAAATCCAAATTTGGTTCGAATTTCTTATGAGTTGAGAATCGGTCACTCACCCTGCAAGCCTGGGGCTGCACTCTCGGGGGTAAGACAATGGTTTCCCGGTGCCTGCTTCTCCACCCGCCGTTCTCTTCGCTCCTATTACGGAATTACCTGACGGCCAGGCGGTCTGCAATAGGCTCCACTGGGATCCTGACCCTCTGGTTTCCCTCCAGAGGGGTTTGGGGGGGCTACTGCGCCCTGTAGCACCCCCGTTTGTCCCCGAAAGCCTGGGTTTTCCCTCTCCGAGAAAATCCCGCTTGCGTCGGGTCCATGGCTCGATTCTCATGTGCTTGATACATGGTTTCTTGCCAAACATCTTTTCATAGGGGGTACAACTAATCGGTGATGACAATCTGCAATTATAAGTATAAAAAAACAGCTGAGCGATTCTGCCCAATAACTCTCTGGAAGATTGGCATCATGCAGCAAAGTTTTCAAGCCTTGAAGCAATGTTTGGCTTGCCCTTTCACAAAGTCCATTCGTCCAAGGAGACCGTGGACTTGAAAGGTCATGTTGAATTCCTTTCTCAGTCAGAAGAGCTTCAAACTGCTGAGAAGTGAATTCTCCCCCCTCAATCTGTAAATAAACATTTCACCTGTTTATCATGCACATTTTTCAACCAAGCACAGAATTCCTTGAAACTAGGAAACGCTTCTGATTTCTGCTTGAGATTGAACACGTGAATATACCTGGAAAATAAATCAATGAGGACCATGAAGTACCGGGCTGTTGGTACTAAAGGGTTAAGAGGTAACAAGTCACTCTAATCACTGAGCAGCTGAAAGTCATTAAGCATCCAGGAATGTGAGTTGGTTTGTATAAATAGTCAGTTCACCCGTGTTTCTCTCTCTTCCCCCCTTGACCTGACTCGCAGACTCAGTTTGTGGCCATGGGCGTGTTTGCTGATATGAGTTAAGTTTAGAGTAAAGTTTTCTTTATGCCGGAGATAAAAGCATGTGTGCTTTATCGCCAGGGGTTTTTTGCTTTTGTGAATAAAGTTTTTCCCTGAGTTCCAAAGTGCTTGCTCCAGGATTCTTCATTTATAAAAGGTACTGACTCTCCTGCCTCCTTCAGCCACTGCACAAAATTCTCTGCTGAGATAAGATTTATGGCGTTGGAAGCGAACTGGACGTTTACTTAACATTAAACTAATCAAAGTTTAATGGACAGGTTATGGCTGTTTGTACGTCAAGAAGGAGATAAGGAGTGCAGTTCAGAGCGATTTATGAAAGGACTGGAGCGAAGACAGAAGCGGTTGCTGAAAACGAAAGCCTTCAAAGCAGCTTGAGTCCTGCAACGTGCCTAAAAAAAAAAAAAAGTTTTAAACAGGCACTGCGCAGTTTGTACTCGCTGGAAGACGTCTTATTCCTCAAGGAGCCAACTCAGAGGCTGGGAGACAGCCTACAGGTGTGTGAGTATCGTTCCTAAGCCCCAGGGAGGATGGCAGAGTTCCAGGAAAGTTTTGCTGTCCCGTTTACGCGACTCAATGGAAAAAATTGGCAAGATTGGAAGGCTAGAGTAAGGGTATGGTTACAAGCAAAAGAGTTGTGGAGTTGTACTGAAGCACCGCCTTTACAGGCAGCTGCAGGCGCGTCTGCAGAAGACAAAGCAACAGCAGCAGCTTCACAGCAACGCGACAGGAAAGCCCAAGGTCTATTAGTTTTGGCAGTGGGACCAGAGCAAATGCCTTACGTTTCTGAGTTAAAGAACACGCATGAGGTCTGGACGGTTCTGCAGCGGCTAAATTCCAGAAACACTGTGGGGGCCAAGATCCATGCTACAAGATGTTTGTTTGATTTACGTCTCCAACCGGGAGCATGTGTGAAAGAACATATTGCCAAAATGGTGTCTGCCTTTAATCAACTAAGACAGCTGGGCATTCCTTTCTCTATAGAGCAGCAGTCATACATATTGTTGTCTTCTCTTGATAAAAGCTATGAGACTCTAGCTTTAACTTTGGAAGCTATGCCTTCAGCTGAATTAACCCTTGAATACATTTCTTCTCGGCTTGCAGATGAACAAGATAAAAGGCAAAGAGAAAGAGGTTTGTCATCAAAGGGGAGTTGTGCTGTGCCTAAGAGTGGGGATGCTGACTTTGAAAATACAGTGAATGCTTTTGCAGCTAGACACTGTTTTCGCTGTGGTTCCTCTTCCCATTTAATCAGGAACTGCACACGTGAACCTGGTCAACACAGCACCAAGGCCGTTACCCCTAGTTACCAGACAAGGAGTTCCAGGGGACGTCGGAGAAGAGGAGGAGGTCGTGGCTACTCCCACAGCACACAGCACATGGCTTCAGCAAAAACTCATCTTTTGTGGGTACAAACCACACGCCAAATCTTGGAGGTTTGTGAACCCAAATGGGGATACTACAAGAGTGGTCATCAGTAGGAGCGCTGAATTTTGTGAGCAATCCGGATGGACTCACTTACATGCTAACCCTGACATTTTGAGATGATATAGGCATTTATGCTGAGAATGAAAGTCCAGAGGGTGGTGAGCCAGAAGGGGATGGTGCACATGGTTCAGATGCAGATTCTGACCAGGCACAAGGTTCTTCTCCTAAGGTAGAAAAGCCAGAATCTAGGAGTGTTCCAACATCGCCAGTCAGTAGGCCTAGCAGACAGCAAAAGTGAAGCAGGTCGCCTGCAACACCCAGCCCAAGGGAGGTATCTAAACGGAGGTCTTTATCCCTAGGGGCGCATCCAGATATAAAGTCTGAGACAGATTCTGACAGCCAACGGTCAGAGGGGGCACAGGAGGAACAATTGCGCAGATCAAAACGTACCACAAAGGGCAAACCACCAGAGCGGTTTAAGGTGACAAGTGTATATGTAAATATGGCACAGTGTGAGCCAGATAGCTATATAGAGGTACAACAGCTTCCAAGCTCAGAAGCCGTAAAGTGGCAGGAAGCAATGGAAAAGGAGATGGCTTCAATGAAGTCTCTCGGTGTGTTTACAAGTACAGAGCTTCCGAAAGGGCAACAAGCTGTAGGTTGTCGATGGGTATATCGTTTAAAGCCCACAACTACTGAGGAGTTGCAATATAAAGCCCGACTAGTTGCAAAAGGATTTTCGCAGCGCAAAGGTGTTCACTATTCTCAAATCTATGCCCCTACTTCAAGATTGGAGTCATTAAGAATGCTTCTAGCCTCTTCAGCTAAGAAGGGAAATAAGCTGTTTCATTTTGATGTCAATGTGGCTTATTTAAATGCAGACTTACAGGAGGAAGTCTATATGACACCACCACCAGGTTTTGAAGGAGACAAGCCAAACCAGGTCTGGCGCCTACACAAATCCATTTATGGGTTGAAACAGTCCGCCCGTAATTGGAATTCCTGCTTAAATGATGCTCTAGAGAGCATGGGGTTCAGGAAAAGCGCAGCAGATGCGTGTCTTTATCTAAAAGGCTCAGGATATGAACAAGAAGCAGTTTTGATATTTGTTGACGATTTATTATATAGTGGAAAGGACGATAAACTTGCACAACAATTTGCCACAAAGCTTGGAGAAAAGTTTCAGATAAAATCACTAGGCACTGTATCTGTTTATCTAGGAGTTAAAATTCAACAAGATGAAAATGGGAACTATTGGCTCAGCCAAGAAGCTAAGATCCAGCAGTTGCTGGAAAGGTTTAAAATGGACAACTGTGCTGGTGTTAAAACCCCGATGGAGTTAAGTTACACAAAGGATGCTCAAGCCGAGCAACAGGCAGAGTTCAGTAATCCCGGGGTTTACCAGTCAGCGATAGGCAGTCTACTCCACATTGCACAGTGGACTCGGCCCGATATAACATATGCTGTCAACATGCTGTGCTGACAAGCTGAAAAACCATCAATGCATGCTTGGCAAGGAGTAAAAAGAGTTTTAAGGTATCTCCAAACTACCAAAAGGTTTCGCTTAAAACTATCAGCAGAGGGCAGCACACAACTTGAATGTTGGGCCGACAGCAGTTGGGCAGATGCTGGACCAGATAGAAAATCAGTGTCAGGAATGGCGATAAAATTTGGAAATGCACTAATTGGTTGGAGATCAAGAAAGCAATCACTTATAGCTTTAAGTTCAACTGAATCTGAGTTCAATGCATTATCAGATGTATGTAGAGAACTGGAATTTTATAAGCAACTGGTACAAGAATTGTTTGGAGAATGTTCCCTACCTATCAGAGTGTGGGAAGACAATCAACCTTGTATTAAACTAGCTAAATCAGGTCAATTCAAGGCACTCACTTGGATATCCGTTATCAAAATGTATGCCAAAGTGTAAAACAAGGCTTAATTGAACTAAAGTATTGTCCAAGCAAAGAAAATCTCGCAGACGGTTTTACAAAAGCTTTGAGTCTGCAATCTCATAAATATTTCTGTTCAGGTTTAAATTTCAATTAAGGTTGGTACAGCTCAGTCTTACAAGCGAGAGGGGGTGTTGGTACTAAAGGGTTAAGAGGTAACAAGTCACTCTAATCACTGAGCAGCTGAAAGTCATTAAGCATCCAGGAATGTGAGTTGGTTTGTATAAATAGTCAGTTCACCCATGTTTCTCTCTCTTCCCCCCTTGACCTGACTCGCAGACTCAGTTTGTGGCCATGGGCGTGTTTGCTGATATGAGTTACGTTTAGAGTAAAGTTTTCTTTATGCCGGAGATAAAAGCATGTGTGCTTTATCGCCAGGGTTTTTTTGCTTTTGTGAATAAAGTTCCAAAGTGCTTGCTCCAGGATTCTTCATTTATAAAAGGTACTGACTCTCCTGCCTCCTTCAGCCGCTGCACGAAATTCTCTGCTGAGATAAGATTTATGGCGTTGGAAGCGCACTGGACGTTTACTTAACACTAAACTAATCAAAGTTTAATGGACACGGGCTCCACCCAAAGAGGGTGTTAGTGGACCAACGAGATCTGCATGCACTACCTGGTATGGTTCTGTAGCTTTTCTACTAGACACCTTACCTTTTGCAGCCATTTTGACTTTGTTTGCTGCGCATGCCTTACACTTCATGTGGTACCTGCAGGGTTTAATAGTCATACCTTCTTCTTTTTTTATTATTAAATTTTGACATAAATATATTTCACAAACGTACAAAAGACAAAATGAAAAAGAAGAAACAGAAAAAGAGAAGAAAAAAGAAAAAGAAAAAGAGAAAAAAAGAAAAACATGAAATACATACAACTTTAATGACATTGATCGACTTCCCTTTACCTCGATTTCAGAAAATATTACCTTGTTTATCTATCTGCTGTGTCTATTCCTTAATAAAACTTTTTACGTAGTAAGCGTTATCTCATGCCTACTGTGATTTCTGTAAGTACATATGTGTTTCTGATCAACATTTTGATTTTCCCCTTGTCTCTATTTCCATATATATCCTAAAATTATCCCATTCATTGTTAAATTTTGCACTTCTTTGATTTCTTATTTTCTGTGTCAATTTAGCCAACTCCAAATAATCGGATAATTTAAGTTGCCACTCCTTTAGTGTTGGGATTTTTGGTGTTTTCCAGTACTGTGCTATGAGGGTTCTGGCGGCCACCGTTGCATATTGAAAAAAGGTTCTATCTTCTTCTTTGATATCCTTACCAATTATCCCCAGCAGGAAGGCTTCGGGTTTTTTAACAAACGTATATTTAAGAATTTTTTTTAATTCATTATAGATGGATTCCCAAAATATTTTGAGAATCTCACACGTCCACCACATATGGATGAATTCGCCCTCCTTGCTCCTACATTTCCAACACAGTTTATCGCCCGTTCTATACATTTTATATAGTTTTACCGGCGTTATGTACCATCTGTACATCATCTTATACATGTTTTCCTTTAGTGTCGTGCATGCTGAGAAATTCATATCTTTACACCACAATGCCTTCCATTTGTCAAACTCTATGTTGTACCCTAGGTCTACCGCCCACTTCACCATCACATCCTTTACTTCCTCGTCCTTGGTGTCCCACTCAAGCAACTGGTTGTACATTTTTGATAATAATTTTGTTTTACTTTCTATTATTTCAATCTGAAATCTAGATTTCTTGTCATTTATTCCGATCTTATTATCTTCCCTCCACATTGAATTTATTTGATGGTATTGAATCCAGTCAGTCAGCTTGTTTTTTATTTCTTCGTAAGGTCTAATCTTCCACCCGGATTCTGTTTTGGTTAGTAAATCTTCATATGTCCATCTTTCCCCCTCAATGTTTAATTTTTTAATTGTTAAAATGTCTATTGGTGATAACCACCAGGGCGTTTTCTGCTCCAACAGTTTTTTATTCCTTTCCCACACTTCCAGCAGTGGCCCTCTGAAAATGTGATTAGAAAAACCTTTATGAACCCTTCCTTTGTCTCGCCATAGATAGGCATGCCAACCGAATCTTAGATTAAACCCCTCTAGGTCTAACAATTTTTTGTTTTTGATGACAATCCAGTCTTTTACCCAACAAAGACATGCAGCTTCGTAATATAACCTCAAATTTGGAACCGCAAGACCACCCCTATCTCTTTGATCTGTGAGCAATTTAAATCTAATTCTTGGTCTCTTTCCCTGCCAAATGAATTTAGAATGTAATCTCTGCCATTCTTTGAATATTGAGGTTCCTCTAATTATCGGTATATTCTGGAATAGGAAGAGTAATTTAGGTAGTAAGCTCATTTTAATCGCCGCCATTCTCCCCAACCACGAGAGATGTATTCTATTCCATGTATCCAGGTCCTTCATTATTTCTTTCCATGTTTTCTTGTAGTTATTTTCAATCAGATTTATATTTTTCATAGTTAACCAGATTCCAAGGTATTTTACTTTTTTAGTTATTTTAATTCCAGTTTGACTTTCAAGATCGTTTTTGGTTTCTTCTTCCATATTTTTGGTCATTATTTTGGTTTTTGTTCTGTTCAATTTAAATCCGGATAATTTTCCAAATTCCTCTAATAGCTTTAACACTTTGCTGACGCTCTCTTTTGGTTCTTCCAATGACAGCATAAGATCGTCTGCATATGTTTTCAGTTTATATTCTTTCGCTCCTATTTTTATGCCACGGATCTCTGGGGTTTTTCTTATCTTGTTTGTGATTATCTCTAAAACCATGATAAACAACAGCGGTGACAGAGGGCACCCCTGTCGAGTGCCTTTTGCTATTTCAAACTGTTCTGTCAGGGTATTGTTAATAATTAATCTAGCTCTTTGTTGTGTGTAGATTGCTCTAACTCCTTCCAGGAATGTGCCGTCTATCCCTTTCCAGGCACTTTATCAGAAAACCCCAGGAGACATTGTCGAAAGCCTTCTCGGCATCGATGAACATTAAAGCAGCGGGAATTTCATTATGACATTCTAAATATTCAATAATGTCTATTGTATGTCTAATGTTATCTTTTATTTGTCTGTTGGGAAGGAAACCGGCCTGGTCAATATGAATGAGATTAGTTAAACACTTTTTAAGTCTGTGTGCCATTATATCTGCGAAGATCTTGTAGTCGTTATTCAATAATGAAATCGGTCTGTAATTCTTGATGTTAAGTTTGTCTGAATCTGGTTTTGGGATCAACGTGATATAGGCTTCTTTCCAGGATGCTGGCATTTTTCCTCCTCTTAGTATCTCGTTGATTACGTCACATAGTACTGGTGTTATGTATTCCTCTAGGACCTTGTAATACTTGGCAGATAACCCATCTGGGCCTGGGGCTTTCCCCAGTTTCATCCTCTTGATTGCCTCTCGGATCTCCTCTATTTTTTTTTTTTTTTTATAATATTTATTGAACATTTTCAAATATACCAAAATAAAAAAAGAAAAAGAAAAGAAATAAAACATCCATTTTATAACCTTATTTTCATTAGCATCTTGCCAGGACTTCCCCACCCCACCCCCTCTTGTATTCCAATTCCTTCAAATAGATTCAGCAAGTTCTTACCCCAAATTTTAAACTTATTATAGTTAACCCAATGTTAAGAATGTTTTTCCATCCCCTAAAATCGACCCCGCTCCCTTCCACGAGTTCCCCTCTTTAATATGCAGAACAGATTAAAATAAAAAGAAAATAGAACAAAGAATAAAGTATAATTTAACACCCTTTGGATTCCAAATTTCCCTCCCCCCTTTCCCGGTTGCGTTCCCCAACGTCCATCAATGCCTGTTGTCATCCTGGAGATCCCACATCTAGGCCGAAATCCTTCACAAGTCCACTTTGCCGTCTTTTTAATAGTCTTTGCCGTCTTTTTGATCATCTTTAGTTTCAAGCGTCCAATCTTGGAAAAGCTCTATCTCAAAAAGGTCCATTTTTTCCATCCAGATCTCTGTATTTAAGAGTAAAAACTCCAATTTTGTTTCTTTAGACCTTTCAAATCTGGATGTCCCAAATGTTCCCACTTCCAGCTTTGTCCAATTCTTGTTGTTCATGTTGTTCTTATTATTCTCTCTCCTCACTTTCCTCTAGTTTCTTTTCCTGCTCTCCTGCAAAAATGTTCCAATTCCAAAAGCTTCTAAATCCCCTACAGAGGCTTTGTTATTCAGGAACAAAACTTTACGTCAAGTCCCTTCCATTCTTCAATAGATAAATCTATTGTCTCCTTTAGTGTAGAGACCTCTGTAGACAAAATAGTGTTCCATTTCTGCAGTTTCCCAGGAGATAAAAAGTCCAATTCAAATTCCATGCCAGCAATACTTGTAGTGTCCCACAGCCCCTCTAGAGGGATTATAGTAACTCAGTTTCCTTCCAGATCGCACCCAACAGTCAAAGTAACTTGTTATTCCTTGTTTTAAACAATTTATATCTATTTGTAACAAATGTAACCGGCAAAGTCCTCATAACAAAGTTCTCTTTTTATTCTTCAGCTTTGACAGCTCCTTTGACAGCTGTCAAAGCCTCTGTTTCTCCTCTCCCGGCGCTCTCGCAGATCGCTCCCGGTTCCCGGGGGGGGGGGTTGCGTTTTAGCTCACGTTCTACTTTTCTCCTCCAGCCCAGTCTTATAATTTTCCATCGTGAAATTAGTGACTTTATCAAAATAAGGTAGCACTCGATCTTAGTTGTTAAATCCTTTGCTTTAAATCCTCTACGACAGGGGGGAGACGGACTTCCTTTTTGCACCTCCCCCGCTCGCTCCAAATTTAAAATTTTTCCCCTTTTTAAATCCAGTTTCCAATTACTCACGGGTTGTTCTTTTTAATCCGAATTTTCAATGGAAGAAGTCAGCGCTCTCTGCCAAATGGCATGCGGCTTCACTCGGTAGGGGAAGCGGAGGACTCATAGCACCACACCCCCCCGGCACCCGCTCCGTAGCCTTTAAAAAGGCTCCTTCGCGGGTCGGGGGGCGCAAACGGTGCCCGCCGAGTCACCATGCCCATGGGTTTCAGCGCCCATGGTTTTTGAGGGTCCCCGCGACACCGACGCGGTAGAACCCAGCCCCTGCCGAGCAGGCTCCCTCCGGAGCTCGGAGGGAGTCCGCCATTCGGCGATGGCGCCAACCCGGAAGTCAGCCGGATCTCCTCTATTTTTATGGGTTTATTTAAGGCGGTTCTTTCCTCTTCTGATATATTTTTGGGACTATTTTCTTCTAGATATTTTGCGATGCCCGTTAAATCTTCTTCTTCTCTTTTGTATAGGTTCTCATAGAATTTAAGGAAGTTCTTTTTTATTTCATTGGGGTCTTCCAGGACTTGTTCTTCAACTTTTATTTTATTGATGGTACTAAGTTTTCTTCTTTTTCTCAGTTGCCACGCCAGAAACTTTCCAATTTTATTTGCCGATTCGAAGGACCTTTGTTTCATTAACTTTATTCCCCATTCCACCTCTTGGCTTATTAATATCGAGTATTCTGTTTGGAGCATTTTATATTGTTGCTTATGGCCATCGTCGTTTGGATTTTTTATCATATTTTTTTCGCATTCTTTCAATTGATGGATTAATTCTTCTTCTTTTTTTTCTTTAGCCTTTTTTCTTTGGGTATTTTGTTGTATCAGGAAGCCTCTTAACACAGCCTTGCTAGCATCCCATACTGTGTCTATACCTGTCCCTTTGTTGATGTTTAAGTCAAAATAGTCTTTTATGGTAGTTTTAGCTTTTTCGATCACTTCTTCTTTTTCAAGTAGGTAGTCATTCATTCTCCATCTGTACAACCCTTGGATCTTCCACCTTAATTGTAATGTTATTGGGCTATGTTCCGATAAGGTTCTGGGTAGAATTTCGCATTTCTCCGTTCTTATTATTAATTCTCTTGAGATCCATATCTGATCCAGCCTGCTCCAGCTCTGATGTGGTTCAGAGAAATGGGTGAATTGTTTCGTTGTAGGGTTTTTGTATCTCCATATATCTATTAGGTCCAGATTTTCTTCCAGATCATTAAACGATTTCGGTAGTTTCCCTTGATTTATGTTCTTTTTTCTTGTACTTCTATCTAGTTCTGGCGTCGGAACCGCATTTAAATCTCCGAGTAAGACCAGTTTATTGTTGTCTAGCTCTAATAAAGATTGTTCCAGTTTTTTAAAGAACTCCATTCTATTTGAGTTTGGGGCATAGACTGTTACCACGTTTATTTTCTCTCCCTGGTAGTTAATTTGAATTCCTAAAACTCTTCCATCCTCATCCTTGCAAATTTGTTTGGGTTCTAGTTTCTCCTTCGCATAGATTACTACCCCTCTTTTTTTCTTTGAGTTTGAATTGATGAATTCTATTCCCAACTTCTTATTTATTAGAATATGCTTATGTTTTTTGGCAACATGAGTTTCTTGGCAACAAATGACATCAATATTTTTTTTCTTTATAATCTTTTCAAATTTATTTCTCTTGGGCTTATCATTAAAACCATTCACATTCCACGAAAGAAACTTGAGAGATATTTTGGGTTATTATTGCGTGCGCTTTATCCTTGTTTCTGGTTTAGAATCTGGTGTTATTCTTTCTGTTAGATTCTCTGTCTTCTCCTTCCTCTTCTTCCTCCGATTTTGTGTCTTCCGTCTCCTCCTCCATTCCCCCCCGCCCCCAACTCCACTCCCCCCCGCCTCCCTCCCCCCCCGCATCCAGATCACCTCCTCGCTGTCTTGCTTCCTCTCTACCCAGATCTTTTTCGTACCTTCTCAGGAACTTTTCTGCTTCATGTGTATCTGTCAACTTGAATTTTTTGTTCTTGTAATAGAAGGAAACCCCTTCTGGGAATTCCCATTTATACTGAATTGTGCTTCTCTTCAGCACACTTGTCAACTGTGTATATCCTTCCCTTTTACGTAGAATCCTGACTGGAATTTCTTTAAAAATGATGATTGGACGATCTCCAATCATCAGCTTTTTTTTGAAGCTCGTTCTTACTATTGTGTTTTTCATTTCTATGGTGTTAAAAATTACTAAGCAGTCTCCCGGGGTTTTTTTTTATTTGATTTGTTGTGGTTTCCCTCTTATTCTAAATGCGTTCTCTATGGTGTATGCTACTTGTTCCTCTTTCATCTGCAGCCATTTTGCTAGTTCCCTAACTATTCTTTCCCTTGTGTTTTCATTTGCTTCTTCGGCAATCCCTCTGAATTTTAAATTGTCCCATAGTTGATCTTGTGTTTTATTTAAGTTTTTTACTTCATCCTCTTGGCTTATTAATATCGAGTATTCTGTTTGGAGCATTTTATATTGTTGCTTATGGCCATCGTCGTTTGGATTTTTTATCATATTTTTTTCGCATTCTTTCAATTGATGGATTAATTCTTTTTTTTTTTTTTCTTTAGCCTTTTTTCTTTGGGTATTTTGTTGTATCTCTATGGTGTATGCTACTTGTTCCTCTTTCATCTGCAGCCATTTTGCTAGTTCCCTAACTATTCTTTCCCTTATGTTTTCATTTGCTTCTTCGGCAATCCCTCTGAATTTTAAATTGTCCCATAGTTGATCTTGTGTTTTATTTAAGTTTTTTACTTCATCCTTTAGCTTTTCTGTTTCTTTCTTTTGATCCCTCAAATCTTTCTGCGTTCTTTTATTTGATTCTTCAAGTATTTTTGATTTGACTGTCAGATCTTGTATCTTTTTTGTGAGTTCGCCTACAGCACTTTCTATTTTACTATCTATTTGTTCCTGCAATTCTCCTAACTTACTTTCCATATGCATTTCTCTTTGCTTGAATTCCTCTTTGATTTTTAGCCATAGAATGTCTAGATCTTTAATCTCTTCTTGCCGGGATGCCTTTCTATCTCCCGGGGTCCCTCCGACTTTTTTACCATCTTTCCACGACATCTTGTAAGTTGTCTCTCTCTCCCCAAAGGGGCTCACAATCTTACTTATCCTTATTTTATTTTTTATTTTTATTTTTTCCCCTTATATGTATATATATTCTCCACCCCAGAGACACTCTAGGCTATGTAAATTGTTCTCCTATCTTCCTGTCTTTTTATCCTCTTTCGTTTTTCCCCGTTTTAGATAATAGCTTTCGTTATCTTAATTCAGTTCGCCTATTTCCAATTATTCACTCAAAATTGTTAAATCCCATTTACATTTCTAAAACCTTTGGATTGTTGAATACTCAAATTGAGTTAGTATATTAGTATAGTTGTTATTAGAGACAGGACAAAGTTAAACAAGATAAGAGGGAGTAGAAAAAAATCAAATATAGAGTCTTTCTTTTTTTAATCCAGGAGGGGTTGTCTAGTCTTTCTATATTCCTGTAATTTTCAGCCACTTGTTGGCTTAATCCAGTTTTCAGGAGTTGTGCTGAGTCTTTGCACTCTGGTGACTCTAATTCCACGTTCCAGTAGGTCTCTTTCTGCAGTTTCTATAGAGATATAATTATGTCCCCGAAGCCACTCTGCACCGGTTGTGGCCAACAGCAGACTGTAGTTAATCACCTTATCATTCAACGTAAAAGGTTATAACCAGCAAATAAGGAAGCATCCTGGATCAGATGTTGTTCAGGTAGTTTAAAGTCCTTCCATAACTAAAGGTATATAAATGAGGGTAAGAATGGATTGAATAAATTTTTAGTTAGGTTAGTTAAGTTAAATTGTTACAATAAAGAGGGAAGAAAGGGAAGAAGGGCAAGAAGGGCAAGTATTAAAGTATTAAAGAAAAAACGGGGGGAGGAGGTAAATAGGGGGGGAAAGGGAGAGGGGGAATAAAAGGGGGGGAACCAGAGGGAGGAAAAACACTAAATTATATACATAGTGAAGGTGAAGGTTTTACGAGCTGGAGAATTGTACTTTAAATTCGTGAAGTTTTGTCCTAAGCGTAGTGGTCTTAAGGAAACCTCTCTCCCGTGCCCGCAGTTCTTCACAGGTTAAAAGGTCCTTTCGTTGCTAATTCTTTTTATGTGTCTCCGACCAGCTCTTTCAGGTCCTTCTCCCAAATACTTTTACAGGCAGTTCATATAAGCAGTTCTTTTTCTCTATTTAAACCCGCAAAGGTCCCGTCTTGAAGAGGCTCGATGTCAGACTGTTTTTTAAATCTTGGCAGCTCCTCTAAATAGGAGCTGACAGTCCGTGGCTGTGAGATATTTCAGGGTTTTTTTTATGTTCGTTACTCTAGAAGTCCAAAATATTTGCTTTGTAACTCAATAGGTCCAAGATAATTGCTTTATAGCTTTATAGCTCACAAGATAGTTGCTTTATAGCTTTATAGCTCACACAGTCAAGCGGAAAAAAGACTTCCTGCCACCTCCTTGCTACTTTGTAGCCAGCGCCATTTTAAGCCTCTAATCTAATCAAGATAAACTCCCAAAGTTAAATCTTCTAACACCTGACGTTCTCTTAGTGTATTTTCAAAATTTTTGAAGTAAAAAGCAGCTACTCACACTAAGGGTTCCGCACTTATGGTTTTGGAGGTTCGTCGCCTTCTTCAGGGGGAGCCTGAGGCATCGTAATGCAGGATCGTTGTTTCCCCTTTGGTGCTAGCGGTCTCGTCACTCCGGGCTCTTAAACAAAGCCATTTCCGGCTTCAAGGAGATGGGATTGCGGGCGGGCTCCTCCCACACGCACGCGGGGGCTGTCCTTTGCCTCCCGCGTGAACAGGGAATCCCCGGGCGTGTCACCGAGCCGGCCCGCCAATCAGCGGACCGGGGAGGCGGGGCCTGGGCCTATTTAAGGCCAGGTACGCCCGGGGACCGCCCTCTTCCACCTGGACAGCTTCGAGGTCTTTGGAATCCCTACTCTCCGCCACGAGTCTCGTCTCACCTTCGGCCGCCTGTTTCTCTCACCACAAGAGCTGAAATCACTGGAGACCACGGTCTCCGCAGGAGCTAAAATCACAGTCGGGGAGAGTGACGGCGGTGAAGGCGGAGCGATTCGGGCAGCAGTGCTGGTTTTCCGTGCGCTGGAACATCATCCCCTGGACGAAGGGACCTGAGCAGCAAGCGCAGGATCTTACAGCCGAGTAGCGGCATTTTTTGCGGAGTATTTTACAGAGTGCGTCCGTCTTCCGGGAGCGCATCTGCTTTCCCGGAGTCCCTCTCGGAGAGCCTCTCGGGGAGCTTCGCATTGTCCTTGGCGGCTGAAGTGGGGTAACGTACAGAGCAGCTTTCTTCCTTCCCGCTTCCCACAGCTTCCTCCGTGTTCACCCGCTTTCCCCCCTTTCCCGCATTTCATACCTCCCCCTAAGCCACGGGGCTAGTCTTACGGGGTGCCGTTGCTTGGCGGAACTGATCTTTGCCACGCTTCTCTTCCCGCGGGCTTACCTCCTCAATTTTCAACCTCCTCCCTTCCTTAACTTGCGGTGCAGTCGCTTTCACTCGGTTCGGTGGCCCCCGACACGGCCGCTATCCTTGCTTCCCCCGAGCATTCCCTGCCTCCTTGTTTTCGCCTTCCTCCGCGCCCCGTGGGTTCCCTAGGGCGTCGCAGCTGCACGCCTCCTCAGGGGCTGGGTTTCCCTGAGGCTGGGGCCGCCATTTCTGCTAAGGGAAAGTTTTAGGCAAGCCAGCAAGCTGCCATTTTGTGGGTACACGTGGTGGTTACGCGGACGGCCATTTTGGTTAAGGGAAGGTCGAAGGGTGGCCGCCATTTTAGGAAGGGCCACGTGTCCGCAGTCACGGCGGCCATTTTGGGAGTGGCATTTCAGTGAATATATCCTGGAAAATAACAGCTGGTTTCTCGAAGCAGAATTTTGCTACACAAGCGGAGTTTCCGGCTCTCGCTTGTACCGCTGTAATCCTGTGGTCCCTTCAACATAGACAGGGGAGGCGTCGACGTTATTTGCCACACTGTTTCCGGCGGAGGGGCAGTTCTAAGGAATAATAGTAGCGATTGTATGAGTGGCTAGTTTGTGTAAAATTGGGAGCGGCAGTTTATTTAATAGTTTTCATTAATAGATAAGTGCATTGTAAGTATAAATAATAATAATAATAGCAATAATAGGTATTTAATAGTTTTCAAGGCAATCCATTTACCGCTATTTTTTGGTAAGTCAATAAATAATTACTAATAAATTAATAATTACAAAAAAATAAAAATAAAATAATAACAATATTCAGGAAATATTGGTAATTAGATTCTTAAACAAACAAACAAACAAACAAACAAATAAATAAATAAATTTTTAAAAATAATAATAATAAAGAGGGGGGCTTCAGGACACTAGTCCCACACACAGGATTTTCTTGCTGCCATCCTTTCGGGAACCGTAACAGCTGCATTTCTGTGCGTTAATAGCAGCTTGGTCAATTTAGCCTATTTTGCGGGATCTCAGCTAGGTGGCACTAATTGCTGCCACCCCTTGGAGTGTCATAACAGCTGGACCAGGGTGCGGTAATAGCAACTTGGTCACAGTTAGCCTGCCTCCTACAATTCTATACTGGGTAGCTTGGCCAGTTCGGTGCGTACAATACTGAACTAGTTAGTAACCGTTGCAAGGGCTCTGATAGCCAGCTCAGTGGGGACAATACTGAACTAGGTGCACCCATACGCTGAATAAGTAACTGCAGCCTAAGTGTGCCCGTCCCCCTATCCATTGAGCATGGCGTCCGGTGGTGACCAACAGCCATCTACTTCTGGCAATCAAGCCGGATCACCCGCGGGCAATGTAGGAGCCCAGCTGCCATCCATGCCTTTCGATCCTCAGGGCTTTGCCCAATTCTTCATGGCGTTCGAAACATTTTACAAGCAGTGTAGGTCGAGGGAAGCTCCAGCACTCCCAGCTCCAGAACCCTCTCAGGAGGTCATCCGCGACACACACCCTAGCCACCAAGTTCAGCAAGCCATTCCCGCTATGCCCTCCATTGCCGGAGGCAGCAACCAGTCCGAAGCGGCAGGCACAAGCCGCCCTAATACCCGTGCCCGAGCTGCTTTGGCAAAGAAAAATAACCAGAACGCAGGAACAGGAAAGGCACCGGCTAGGGGCCTTGCTAAGGGGAAGGCGTCTGCCAAGGGTACCACTAGCAACTCTATTTCACAGGTTGTAGACATTCCTAGTGTGTTTCAGGATCAGCAGCCCCAGCACAGCTCTACGGAGGACAGCGCCGGTTCTGCCCAGGAGGAGGAGGGCATTGAGACTTCCACCCCCCAGACAGCGGCAGGCACAACCCAAGCCAGCGTTGAGGTCCAGGGTGGAAAGAGGAAGTCCAAGAAGACGCACACATCCCCCAGGAAGAAGAGGAGTAGGCGGTCAGAGACGGAGGATGAGTCAGGTACGTCATCCTCGGATTCGGATAGCGAGGGTCCCATGGATAGCTACTGGGGTCTGGGGGAGGAGAATCACGGGATCCCCCTTTGGGCTCATGAAAGGAGGGCTAACTCCCATCGTAAGACTTTCAATGGTGTGCTGGCTTGGAAAGATGGAGCATTGGTGGAAGACGTTAAAGTAGCCACCAATCAATCCACGGACTTTATATTGGGGTACCACTTGTCACAGAAGAAGAGGAATAAAATCCTCAATGGTGACTACGTGGATATGTTTACACTCTTACCCCCGACTAAGTTGACAGGGAAAGGTGAAAAGAGGCGTTCCTATGGAAAGCGTAGGTATAGGACGCCTAAGGCCGAACGCACCTTCGAGAACTGGTTGGATGGGTACCAGGTTTTCATGGGAGTTGTGTGCGCTGCTTACCCTCTCCGCTCCATGGACCTTGTTGCTTATCTTGCTCATGTGAGGAGGCCACATGCTCTCGCTGGTGAGAATGCCGCTTTAACGTACGATGAGGATTTTCGTAGAAATGCTTCTCTGCTGCCTTCCACCCGATGGGATCTAACGGATCCCAACTTCTGGGGTGAGGACGTGAACCCCTACATCGATAAGAAAAACCAGGATTCTTCCAAGGCGGGTAAGACTGAGCCTAAGCGGCGACGACATTGCTGGGAATTCAACAGGGGTGCATGCTCGAGACCCTCCTGTAAGTATTTGCATGAGTGTGAACGATGCTGGGGGAACCACCCCGCGTCCTCCTGCTATAAGAACAAACAGCAGCCCTTTCGGGGGGCCGGGGGTTCTTCCACAACAACAGCAGGGGTGCCCCCGGAACCTCCCACCAGGGGCCTGGGAACCGTCAGTAATCTGGATCTCGGTCTAGCATTTCCCCCCATAAAACTACAGCCCCTGAAAGCATTACTAGAGCTTTATCCTGATCAAAGAGCGGCGGAATACCTTTGGGAGGGGTTTTCTAGAGGGTTCAGGATCCCCGTAGCTTCCCCTCCCGTCACTTGTGACCCCAAAAATCAAAAATCAGTTAGGGAAAGGCCTGAGATTGTTAAAAAGAAAATAGAGAAAGAAATCCGCGCTGGCAGGGTCGCGGGCCCATTTTACAAGCCTCCAGTTGAAGGTCTTCACCTATCCCCTTTGGGTATTGTACCAAAAAAGGCCCCAGGGGAATTTCGTCTGATACACAACCTCTCCTACCCGAGGGGAAGTTCGGTCAATGATTCAATTCCCCAAGAGCTTTGCACAGTGAAATACGCCTCCTTCGACCAAGCAGTAAAAATGATTCGCAAATGCGGGCTAGGGGCACTCCTTGCCAAATGCGATATCGAGTCAGCTTTCCGCCTGCTACCTGTACACCCAGCTGAATCCTTTAGCACCTTTCTGGAATCCTTTAGCACCTTTCTGGAGTGGGCCCTTCGTTCCAGGACAGGCTCATCGGGTGTTTCCCATTATCTCGATGACTTTATTTTGGTTGCCGAGGATAGGCCTCAGTGCGCCGCGCTCCTTGAGGCCTTCACGGCGCTAGCGGCGGAGCTGGGTGTGCCCCTGGCTGCCGAGAAAACAGAAGGCCCTGCCACATCGTTAGTTTACCTGGGTATCGAGTTAGACACAGTGGCGCAAACCTCAAAGCTGCCCCGGGATAAGCTTTTAGCCCTTTCTGAATTGATACAACTTCTACTGCCCCTAAAGAAGGTTACGTTAAGGCAAATTCACTCTTTATTAGGCCATCTAAATTTCGCATGCCGAGTAGTGGCCCCGGGTAGACCTTTTTGTGGTCGTTTAGCCAGATTATCAGATGGATTGAGGGCTCCTCAGCATAGGGTACGCCTCTCAAAAGAAGTCAAAGCAGACTTAGAGGTCTGGCTGCAATTCCTTAGGAAATATAACGGGATATCCTTGTGGCAAGATACTATGTCCCTCAATGCGGACTTCCAAGTACAGTCAGACGCAGCAGGATCTTTGGGTTTCGGCGTCTACTTCAAAGGCCAGTGGTGTGCAAGGCGGTGGCCGAATGACTGGCAGGGCCAACCTATTTTGCGAGACCTTACGTTCCTGGAATTTTTCCCCATCGTAGTCGCAGTGCACCTCTGGACTGACCAGTTTCGCAACCACAGGGTTTGTTTCAACACAGATAACCAAGCAGTAGTGGCCGTTCTCTCCAGTCAGTCCTCGCGCTCCCCCAGGGTCGGAAGCCTGTTGCGGTCCTTCGTTCTTCTGTGTCTTGAGCAGAACATATATTTCTCTGCCAAATTCGTACCTGGCGCTAATAATGACATCGCGGATGCTCTGTCTCGCTTTCAGATGGAGCGCTTCCGCTCGTTAGCGCCGGAGGCCGAGCAGTCATCGATGCCTTTCCCGGAGCATCTCTGGAGTTTTGGGAACAAGAAGTTTTGAAGGGAGTATTCGGTGCAGTGGCCCCCTCAACCATGAGATCTTACAAAAAAGCGTGGGCTGACTTCCTAAGGTTTCGCAATAAGTTACCCAGTCAAAGTCCGAAGGCGGTTCCCTCCACGAGAGAGGTCCTCCATTATTTAGTACACCTGAGGGAGTTGGGCAGGGCACCTAGAACTTTGAATATCCAGTCCGCGGGGATTTCTTATTTCTGTAAAACATTCTTCGCCACGGATCCGTGCACCGAGTTCATAGTACGGAAGACCTTAGAGGGGTGGCGTTGGTCGCAGCCGCCCAGCATCGATAGGAGGAGGCCAATAACTTATGACGTGTTGTCTCAGATACATAAAAAATTTAGGGTTATTTGCTGGTCAAAATACGAGGCTCGACTATTTTCGGCTGCTTACTCCTTAGCCTTCTTTGGTACCCTTCGAGTAGGTGAGGTGGTCTATGAGGAGGGGACGGCCCATGGTCAGAGGGGCATCCTGCTAGAGGATTTGACTCTGTCAACATCCGAAATCATCGTCCAGGTTCGGAGCTCTAAGACCGATCAACGGGGCAAGGGGGCCCTGTTGCGGTTGCCAGCAGCACAAGGGAGTGGCCCTTGCCCGGTAAAAGACGCGAGGCGTTTCCTGTACTTAAGACCTAGTAACCCGGGCCCCTTCCTAATCCACGCTGATGGTTCACCTTTGGCCAGGCACCAGTTCACACGGGTAATGCGCATGGCGTTAGCGGCCTGCGGATTGCCCGCGGCCGAGTACGTGGCCCACTCCTTTCGAATCGGTGCAGCTACCACTGCGGTGCACCTTGGGCTTTCCACGGAAAGGATAAAAGACTTGGGTCGTTGGAAATCTAACGCATACAGAGCTTATGTAAGGAAGTGATTAGGTATTGGGTGTTGCATCGGACCTGGCCCAAACCATCCCCTAAGTCTGACCTCTGCCTCTCTATCTATTTTCATTTCAGAAATACGGAAATTACGCATTTGGCTGGTAGGCCACAGCATTGTACATTGGGCCAAGAGTCGGGCCATGGCCACCGGGCTGGGAAACAACCTGAACCTGCCTGCGAATGTAGAGCTGACTTGGATAGCGCGCAGAGGGATGCGCTGGTGTGAATTCAAGCCGGCTGTGATGGCTAGGGCCGCCTGGATGCCCCCCCCCCGGATGCCCTGATTATACAGCTTGGGGAAAACGACCTCACTTATCGCAAGGCCATAGACTTGAGGTGGAATATATTTGATGACTTGGCCGATCTGATGGCTGTTTACCCGAACATCACTATATTTTGGTCCTCGTTGCTCGAGAGGAGGACATGGAGGGATTGTGTGAGCCCGGTGGGAGTCAATAAAGCAAGGAAAGTCCTGGAACGGGCAGTGGAGCGTAGAGTGGCGGCTCTGGGAGGGTGCACCATTGGTCACCCTGGCATCCAGTTCAGCAACGAGGCCCTCTACAGGCGTGATGGCGTGCATCTTTCAGATGCGGGGAATGATATATGGCTGGGCGACATTATTGCAGGTATTAGGGATTGGTTACAGTCTTAAAGGTATTGGCGGCGAGCTTCGCTCGGTGGCGGTTAGGCATTGGCAGGGGGTATTGATATGCAAATGAGTGGGGGGAAGGAAGCGCCATCACCTTCCCCAAATGAAATGGGTAGTCCGGTAGAGGACTCCGGGGGGCGTTGCCTTGTCCGAAAC
The DNA here is from genome assembly GCF_964252035.2 of Podarcis erhardii. Taxonomy (NCBI): domain Eukaryota; kingdom Metazoa; phylum Chordata; class Lepidosauria; order Squamata; family Lacertidae; genus Podarcis; species Podarcis erhardii. The sequence continues at coordinate 19,176,692 of NC_138506.1, read as the reverse complement.
CTAGGGAGGTAAGGGCCTATGGCACGCCCCCGAGCGGTGACACCCGTGGGATCCTAGTTGGCGTACTTCAACAGGACCCCCACGGCTTGTGGACAACCCTTCCCGGTCCCCAAGCCGGGTAGTCGTTAGGAGCCAATGCCTAAAGCCAATACCTTTCAATTCTGTAATCAATAAAGTTGTGGCCTTTTCATGCCCATTAACCTAAATTTCCGTGTCCTGTCTCTTTATTTCACGTGGGGGAGGGGCCTTGCCACGCAAAGACATTTCCGGCTTCAAGGAGATGGGATTGCGGGCGGGCTCCTCCCACACGCACGCGGGGGCTGTCCTTTGCCTCCCGCGTGAACAGGGAATCCCCGGGCGTGTCACCGAGCCGGCCCGCCAATCAGCGGACCGGGGAGGCGGAGCCTGGGCCTATTTAAGGCCAGGTACGCCCGGGGACCGCCCTCTTCCACCTGGACAGCTTCGAGGTCTTTCCCATCCCACCCACCCTTTAGGTTTAGCTAGCTGGACCTTGCTATGGACTTCGGTTGGTCGCCGTATGGGGCCTGGTAGGAATTTTTCCAACTTGGCCTATTTTGCGCCGTTTGGTTTTTTCGCCTACCTCGTAGCAATCGTCACAACTTCTCCCGTATTGGCGGTTAGGCATTGGCAGGGGGTATTGATATGCAAATGAGTGGGGGGAAGGAAGCGCCATCACCTTCCTCAAATGAAATAGGTAGTCCGGTAGAGGACTCCGGGGGGCGTTGCCTTGTCCGAAACCTAGGGAGGTAAGGGCCTACGGCACGCCCGCGAGCGGTGACACCCGTGGGATCCTAGTTGGCGTACTTCAACAGGACCCCCACGGCTTGTGGACAACCCTTCCCGGTCCCCAAGCCGGGTAGTCGTTAGGAGCCAATGCCTAAAGCCAATACCTTTCAATTCTGTAATCAATAAAGTTGTGGCCTTTTCATGCCCATTAACCTAAATTTCCGTGTCCTGTCTCTTTATTTCACGTGGGGGAGGGGCCTTGCCACGCAAACAAACAAAAAAACCCCCGAAAAAACGGCGATCTGCGTCCACACGGCTGGGGCTCTTTCCCTCAAGGGATTCCCCCCTTGAGCTTTCTGGGAGGGCGCAGTGCCTTTGTGACCCCCCCTGATCACTGCATTATTCGGAAAACTCCTCCGGAGTTTTTCCGCACTCCCTTTCTGCTCGCGACGGAAACCGGAAGCCCCTAATAGTCATACCTTCAACTAAGGCAGGCATTTGGGAAACTGCCTTATTTACTGTGATAATCATGAATACATCCTGCATGCAAAACCTTGTTAGTATATGCAATACAACAAGTTTCATCCTGCACAACATCAACAGAATCATCATAATGCAATACAAACAAACGATCAATATAATCAGCATGCAATACAAAGTCATCTTTCTTGGTGATGGTGCACTTCTTTTTCTTGAAGGAAACGTCTATGTCCTGTCCACTTCCAATCTACCAGGAAGCATTTTTCTGCTGGAGAAACAGCTTGCACCAGCAGAGGGAGGCAGCACTCCACAGAAAACCTCTCTGTCATACAAGCAGTCCTCTACAAGGAGATCCTTGGGCTGGGAGGGGGCTGGAAGTGACCATATTCCAGATGAGGGGGAGCATGAAGCCAGGCTCTGGGCTTTCGTTTCGTGTTGGAATGGAGATGTAAAATCACTTCTTTTGTATTCAGGTCAGGACAACAGAGCCACACCTGGGAGCTTGTCAAAAGTTAAAAGTTAAAAATGTAAAGGTCAAAAGTTAAAAATGTAAAGTTAAAAATGGAATTCTGTTTAAAAATCAGGTCAGGACAACAGATCCACACCTGGGAGCTTGATGGCAGCTGAAGGGATCCACGGTGATCCAGGACAAGCTGCACTTGCTGCTCAGGTAAGGCCAGAAGGAGGCTTACCAGGCGTCCCCAGTTGCCAGGGACAGTCCCCAGATTCAGCAATCTGTCCCCGGCAGAAATTTGTCCCTGGAATGTCCCCGGATTTACGCCTGGGGACTTCCTGCGCTGCAACATGGCTGACGCCATGGCAGCAAGCAGCATCGGAGGTCCCGACTACATCCGGGGACATTAATTAAAGCCGGGGACATTCCAGCCAGTTCCAGCCAGCCAATCCGCTGGCTGGGGGGGGGTGCCCCGACCTTGCTGCAGCCGCCGCCGCTGAGGAGAGGGAGAGCCAGACCCGAGAGAGCAGACCCAGAGGAAGGTCTGTCTGCTTTAACGCCTCATTGCTGAGCAAAAAACAGCATTCTTGGCCGTTCCTGTGCCGTACACCCCTCCCCCTTTTCTCCAGCTGGACGGCTTGTCTTTGGGGCGTTGAGGCAAAGCACAGCAGCGGGGATCCCCTGTCCCCCCCACTTTGTGGGAGACCTTGCTTGCAGATAAGGATAGCGCACGGTTGGAGAGCCTTTTATTTGTAATTGCTCTGGTTGCTTAGAAGGGTAGTTGGCGGATGAAGTTAATCAAATCAACTTTAATCGTTTAACCTGCCAGAAAAAGGGCCAGTTTGAAACAGCGGCTGTCTAGTTCACAGAGTTCCTGAACAAGCATGCATGGAAACACCGGGGTTTTTTTTGTTTTTTGTTTTTTTATAAATAATATTTATTAAAATTTTTAAGGGTTACAAAAAGCAAAAGTAAAAGTAATAACACCATATTAAACAAAAACAAAACAACACATCACAATAAGAAAAACAAAACAAAAACAAAAAAACAAAAAAACAAAAAACAAAAAACAAAAAAACAAAAAACAAAAAACAAAACAAAAAACAAAACAAAAAAAACAAAAAAAACAAAAAAACCACAACTAATCTTCCAACTTATCTTTCATTTGCTTGTTTCCTTGACCTCCTCACACCTCCCTTTTTTGTATTCTAATTCGATTAACTATTTCAGCAAATCCTTTCCATCTTTTCCAATTTTTGTTCTGTAATTTATCTCAATATAATGTAACTTTACTTTCCCTCCTTTCACCAATTTTTTTAACCTTATTTTAACATTAAAACTAAAATACTTATATATGCTTAACTCCTTATAACATTTCTGCTAAATCCATAAAATATTAATCCACCATTTTTCTATCACTCATTAATTTTGCGATATTTCTATATATAAACTTTGAATTTTTCAGTCTTCTTCCATCAACTCCTCTCCCTGGTTTCGGATTCTGCCAGTCCTTACCGTCAATTCCATATAGTTCATCAACCTGGAGATCTTATGTCCAAGGCTCTTAACTCTTTTCCAGGTCCCTTCTGCAGATCTTCTTCATATTCTTTAATGCTAGAGAGCAAATCTCGAGAAAACTCCATCCTAACATTACTTTTATTCCTTCTGGACAGTTCAGCCAAATTTCCATAGTTGACGCTAGGGTCTATACAGTGTTTCAGGACGTATTTCAAGATTCCTCCAAATCCAAAGGCCGTCAAAACTTCAATCTCCTTCAAATCCAAGTCCATGTCCCAAAAGTCAATTAATCCCTGGACAGAGAGATCTTTCCAACTTTCCTTCTTCAGTCCAAGCCGGGATCCAATCCTCAAAATCTGGCTTTTTCTAGATTCAATCATAAAAGGCCTCAATTTATAGTCCTCAATTTGCTTCTGTAGAACTAAGGATCCCACTTGTATTATTTTAGGTTCAAAAACAACGACTTTCTCCTTTTCCTCCACCATTTGTTCTGCCAAGGTAGGTTCCTGTGCCAGGTCCTGAATTATTTCTGTGTTGGTGCTCACTTTTTGTCTCATATTAGTCACTTTCTGTTCCAAATTATCAATTTTAAAAGTCATGTCATCCATCTTTTTATAAATCTCTTCCAGCAAATAGTTTGTCTTACATAATGCAGTCAAAATAACTTCTCCTATCAACATTTTGAATGGTCCAAGGTCAATCTTTGGTTCTCAGAATCCTTATCTTGCAGCTGGAGACCTCCCAGTTACACTCCTATAACAATTTCAAAGGCTCCCTCTAGAGGGAAACAGTCTCCACTTGTATCAGTTCTTTCAAGCACAACTCAGGCAATAATCATAGTTTCGATTTTCAGTTGCTTTTTCCTCCATTTTAAATGCAGAAGAGGACAATGGAAACAGTATCTTGCTCTTATTTTAGCTAGCTGTCAAATCCGTTCTGTCAATAAACTTTCCCCAAGCGTCATCTGGCAGCCCATTCCCAGGTTCAGAGCTGTGGTAATTTGATTTTCCCCTCACTCCTGCAGGCTTAGTAAGATCAAATTTTCCCCCCTCTTCACCTGCTTCCAAGGGGGGTTTTGTATTTTTAACCGATGGAGATTTAATCCTTTATCAAAAGCTTTCAAAGACTTTAGCTTGTAACGTCTTTGCTTCAGTCTATTTACAAAAGCGGAAGGCGGACTTCCTGTTTATGACCTTCCCGCTTCGGCGCCAAATTAAGGTACTTAAAGATCCAATTTTCCGTTCTACTCACGGGTAGTTGTTTAAAATCCAATTGTCCACAGGAAAAAGTCAGCGCTCTCCAGCAACAGCAATGCGGCTTCACTCCGTGAAAGAAGCAGTCGATTCAAAGCACCGCGCCGCTCACCCCACGTCGCTCCGGATCCCCAAAACAGGGTTTCCCCGCGAGTAGGGGAGGCACAAAAGGTGCCAGCCGAATCCCAGGTTCACAGGCTTCTTCCGCCTGTGATTTCAGTGGGTCTCCGCCTTCGCCGTGGCGGTCAGACCCTGTTTTTCACGGAGTAAGTTCCTCCCGATCGGAGGAGCTCAGCCATTGCCTGAGGCGCCAACCCGGAAGTCCTCCGAAACACCGGTTTCTATAACAACTGAAATGTACTTCATTTGCAACTAAGTAGAGCCTCTCTGCTAATGCAGAGCACAATCCAAAGCTTCAGGCAAGGTCATTTATATACCCAGAACCCAGAGCAGCCTTTTCTCATACTCCTCTGAAGTACCACCACTGCAACACCAACGCTTGGCCTTCTGGCACCTGCAGGCTAGGGAAAGAGCTCTTTAGCACCCTGGGGTGGAGCTCCTTCTCAGCAATAGCACTGTCTGCTCATTCCCAACTTCTTCAACCAGTGCCTCTGTGCCTTCTGTAAATGTCTGGAGTACATGTCTAGCAGGAAGTGTCTGTCCTCTCCAGGATGTTGAAATACTGAAGAAGGCACCCAATAGCCCTAAGATGGGGGTGGAAACAGTACTTAATGATGATCAAGCATTGCGTATGAAGGTCCAGGAGCCTGTAGAAAACCTCCAGCCATTGCCTGCAATACTCCAGGAGCCGCAAGCAAGAGGTATTTTTGAGAAAAGGGGGGGGGGGAGTGGGGATGGAAAAGTAGATATATATATATAGAATTCTTTAATGAGAAATTAAAAAACCCTTTTTTTAAAAAAGAGAAAAATGAGTAATAATAATGAAAATGAGTAAATGAGTAAGAAGTGAATAGAAATGGATGAATAATGAGTAATAATGTATTAATAAAAAAGGGAGGGTTGTGTGTATAAATGAAGGAGGAGGAGGAGGAGAGAGAGAGAGAGAGAGAGAGAGAGAGAGAGAAGGGAACAAGAAAAAGGGGCAGTTTTAATTCTCCCGTGGGACCCCCAGGGCTTGGTGTCGGGTCCCTAGATCGGGGCTGAGGCGGTAGTTCCAGGAAATGGGCTCCAATGGTTCAGGCCGCCTACCTGGGTTCATAGGGTTTGAAAATACTAATAAGAAATGGACTGAAAATAAACTAAATAAAATAAAGCATGGTTTTTGCTGTGCCCCCCTGCACTGGCAGGGGAGGGTCCATGCCGCATTCTTCTAGCCCCCAGCCAGTCCCCGGTGCTCGGTTCCTCGGCTCTTTTGCTCCAGCCGCTGGTGATATTGGCTTGGGGTCGGAGCTGGGCTAGGTGGGGCGTTCCCTCTGGGCTTCCCTGTCTCTCCCGATCCTCTCCTATCATTCCCCCCCCCCCATGTTACCTGTGGGGGCGCCTTACCAATACAGTCATACCTTGGATCCCAAACACCTTGCGACTCGAATGTTTTGGCTCCTGAACGCCACAAACCCGGAAGTGAGTGTTCCGGTTTGTGAATGTTCTTTGGAGCCCAAATGTCCAACGGGGCTTCCGCGGCTTCGGATTGAGTGCAGGAAGCTCCTGCAGCCAATCAGAAGCCGTGCCTTGGTTTCCGAATGTTTTGGAAGTCAAACGGACTTCTGGCATGGATTCCGTTTGACTTCCAAGGTACCACTGTACTCGGAGCAGGGGCAATCCCATTGCCGCCTTCAGTTCTGGTAAAGCTAAGAATTGCTTGTGCAGATCTTGATGCCTTCAAGGCCGAGGCTGTCATCTGATGAGACCCAGTACTCCTATCAGAGAAGCAAATCCTCAAATACAGTCATTCCTCTTGTTCCGCTCGGTTCAGGTGACGTATTTTCAGGTTGCGTCCTGCGGCGACCCGGAAGTAACGGAATGGGTTACTTCCAGGTTTCACTGCTCGCGCATGTGCAGATGCTCAGAATGATGTCACGCGCATGCGCAGAAGCGGCAAATCGCGACCCGCACACGCGCAGACGTGGGTTGCGTTCTGCTCATGATGCGAACGGGGCTCCGGAACGGATCCCGTTCGCAACCAGAGGTACCACTGTAGTTGAAATGCCTGGCTTGTTCAATGGCTTGTCCATTTGGGAGCCATTTCTGCTTCCTGGGCTGTGCCCCCAATACTACGGCTTTTGTCTTGGAATAATTTGTATTAAAATCTTTGTTACGACACAGTCTCCCAAAGTTCTGGGGTGGGGGGTGGGGGATGGCGGCAGCTGTGGTTGTAAGACTCCCTTAAACCTGATTTACAGTGCTGGCTCTTGGGGATTGAAAGGGCACATAAAAAGGCCTTGCCCCAAATTAAAGAAAAACCAACAAACAACCCCAGTCAAACAATTAAAAAAACCAGCTTGTGGAGCTCAGATGAACAAGTCCCACTTTGGTGCAACTTGACCGGAATGACATGCACAGATGCTCCCTTCATTTTCTGAGTTAAAGCAGTGATTTTGGCTGAGGTGTGGCATGCAGCTGAAACAGTATTTAAGGAAGCTCAAGTATTCCGTGTGAAGCTCCAGAAGCTTGAAGAGAAACTCCAGGCGTTGCCAGCAACACTCCAGGAGCCGTAAGCCAGAGGTATTTTTGAGAATCCTGTCTTCACATGGCCCTCCCTCCCAATGATGTTGGGTTTCAAGTCCCATCATCCATGCTGAGCGCTGGCCATGTTGGCTGGGGCTTAGGGGAGTCCCACCACAGTCTGGAGCCCAGTTCAGTGCGCCTTTGTGGGCAGCTGGTAGCCATGCCAGGGTCGCCTTCACTGCGGGGAAGGGGTGGCCTCCCCCCCACCCCCACCCCATGCGCAGGAGACCAGAGGTCAGTAGCAGACTGCGCATGTGCCTCTGAAGGGCACAAAGGTTTGCTGCCTCCTTGTGTGCCCATTTTCTTGCCAAAAAGAATAAAAATACAGCATATGGTTGCACATACCAGGCACCAATTTTAATGGTGGTTCTTTGGCTTTTCCTTCAGGTGAGGAACACGAGGAGGAGCAGCAGGCGGAGGAGGAGAAGGGAAAAATAAAGAAAATGGGGGGCGGGAAATATATATTTTCCTATATATTTCTATTATTAGTTCTATGTATTGCTTCTTTATTTAATAAAATTTATTTTAAAAAGCCCGCAAAGTGGTTTACCAAAACAAAAAAACCACCACAGCAGTAAAATCAAGAAAAATCAACAATCCTACTTTAAAACATACAAAAGCTAAAATATTAAGAGATGAAAATTTCCTCAACTTCCTAAGCTTCTAGGTATGCTTGCCTAAACAAGAATGCTTTTAGCAGGTGCCTGAAAAGCGTCTAGCAAAGGTACGTGCTTTGTTGCAAGAGGCGGGGAGTTCCAAAGGGCAGGTGCTGCCACACTAAACAATGCAGTACAGATATTCTGCGGAACCTGTGGTAGTGCTTGAAACTGTTAGAATTCCAGCTCCATGATTGCAGTCATGGGATTGTTGTCTGCAGTCATGGGATTGTTGTCTCTAATTCTTTGGAGCGTAGCTAAACGTTCCTCCAGTTGCTGGACTTTGTCTTCTAAGAGGGCAATCAACATGCAATTGCTGCAGGTAAAGCTGCCTGCAACCTTTGGCAAGATGGCAAACATTGCGCAGGAACTGCAGGCGACTGCAGCTGTTCCCTTCCCCTCCAGAGGAAACCTTTCTTCGCTTTCAGTCTTTTCTCTCCCCCCCTCCTTTTTCCTTTTTTTCCTTTTTTTCCTTTTTTTCCTTTTTTAAGAATATGCTATACGGAATTTCCGAGGGGGAAATTCGCTAGGGATCTCGTCTTTCCCAGAAACCCCTCCACATAGCTAGGGCGCGAGACAATGAGCTCGAGAAAGCCCTTTCCTTCCCCTGTCGCACCAAGCACCACATCTTTTTTATGAATAAAAGACCCTGCTTTCCTCTTTCTGGTATGAATGCGTATCAATATGAACGGGGACTTGGGCATGAACTCTGTATTTACATACTGCTGCGTATAGCCCAATCAAAAGCATTGGATTTGGACAGCTAGCCAATAGCGCTTAGAGGATAGCAGCCTCTAGTGGACAGAATCTTTCTTGTGCCGCTGCCTGTTTCCGTTCTGCAGAGCAGCGGAGCTTTGCCAGCTTGACTGAGCTCCTGAGTGCCCACCTGCTGAGAGAACAATGGACTCAGTCCATCAAAAGCCCATTTACTGATTTCTATTGCCAAAAGTGATCCTTTGTTGCAAGAAATATGTCAAGCCACTTCCCTTATGGACTTCCAGCTTAGGAAAAGCCCCTCACTTCAGAAAATCCTCGAAAATCAACCCCCTGCATCAATTTCCTCCATTCCAACGCCATTCTTGCCCTTAAGGAAAGGACTCTTCCCCCCTCTATCTCCCGCCATAATCCCTCAAGCGTGAGGACACGTGTGCACCCCCCCCCACCCAGGGAAGTGCCCAAAGGTGACAATTACTGAGCAGTTACTTGGCCAAAGAAACCAAGAGCCCATCACCAGACTTGCACCAGGGTATGGATGTGCAGGAGGGACGCAGGTGGCGCTGCAGTCTAAACCACAGAGCCTAGGGTTGCCGATCAGAAGGTCAGCAGTTTGAATCCCCGCGACGGGCTGAACTCCCGTTGCTCGATCCCTCCTCCAGCCAACCTAGCAGTTCGAAAGTACGTCCAAGTGCAAGTAAATAAATAGGTACCGCTCCAGCAAGAAGGTAAACGGCGTTTCCGTGCGCAGCTCTGGTTTGCCAGAAGCGGCTTAGTCCTGCTGGCCACATGACCCGGAAGCTGCACGCCGGCTCCCTCGGCCAATAAAGCGAGATGAGCGCTGCAACCCCGAGTCGGTCACGACTGGACCTAATGGTCAGGGCTCCCTTTACCTTTATTATTTTTTTTTTTAAAATAATTTTTATTAATTTTCGACAAACAAAGGTACAAACAAAAACATATAAACTGACTTCCCCAAACCTCCCCTTCGCTGCATCCTTATTTTATCAATTTTTTAGCATTCTTTCATCCAATTCTTAAATATCTTTCTTATTAAAGTTTATCAAATTCAAATTTTACAACTGTAATTCCTTGTGTCTAATCCCTTGACATCTTAGCATTCCATAATATTACAAACGTCCTTAAGATAAATTTTAAATTTTTCCCAGTCCTCTTCCACCGACTTTCTCCTCTGGTCTCGAATTCTGCCGGTCATCTCCGCCAACCCCATAAATTCAGTCACCTTGGTCTGCCATTCTTCCAGAGTAGGTAGTTCTTGCGTCTTCCAATACTTTGCCAGGAGGATTCTTGCTGCTGTAGTTGCATACATAAAAAAGGTTCTATCTTTCTTTGGAATTGTTTGGCCAACCATGCCCAAGAGAAAGGCCTCCGGTTTCTTTACAAAAGTCCATTTAAGGATTTTCTTAATTTCATTATAGATCATTTCCCAGTAAGCCTTAATCTTAGGGCAGGTCCACCAAAGATGATAAAAAGTTCCTTCACATTCATTACATTTCCAACACTTGTTATTGGGCAAATGATATATCTTTGCAAGCTTGACTGGGGTCATGTACCACCTATAGATCATTTTCATTATATTCTCTTTTAGGGCCGTACATGCCGTAAACTTAATGCCTGTGGTCCATAACTGCTCCCAATCAGCAAACATAATATCATGTCCAATGTCCTGTGCCCACTTAATCATTGCTGATTTAACCGTTTCATCCTGTGTATTCCATTTTAGCAGCAAATTATACATTCTAGACAAGTTCTTAGTATTGGGCTCTAGCAATTCTGTTTCTAATTTTGACCTCTCCTTCTGGAAACCTAGTTTCTTGTCCTGCTTGAAAGTTTCATTGATCTGGTAATAATGTAACCAGTCACGGACTTTAGGCTTTAGTTTCTCAAAACTCTGTAGTTTCAACTTTTCACCATCATACTCTATAATTTCACAATATTTTGGCCAATCTGACTCCATATTAAGCTTTTTAACCGCCTTGGCTTCCATTGGTGACAACCACCTGGGGGTTTTACTTTCCAACAAATCTTTATATCTAATCCATACATTGTACAATGCTTTCCTGACAATATGATTTTTAAAATTTCTATGAACTTTTACCTTGTCATACCATAAATATGCATGCCATCCAAAACTATTATCGTACCCTTCCAGATCTAAAATATCTGTATCTTTCAGAAGTAGCCATTGTTTCAACCAGCAGAAAGCTGCTGCTTCATAGTAAAGTCTTAAGTCCGGCAGGGCAAAACCCCCTCTGTCTTTTGCATCAGTCAAAATCTTAAACTTAATTCTGGGCTTTTTGCCCTGCCAGACAAACCTAGATATATCTTTTTGCCACTTCTTGAAACAATCCATCTTGTCTAAAATTTGCAATGTCTGGAATAAAAACAACAATCTAGGCAACACATTCATCTTGATAACAGCAATTCGGCCTAACAGGGAAAGTCTCAGTCTAGACCACATATCGAAATCTTTCTTCACTTCAAGCCAGCATTTCTCATAGTTATCTTTGAATAAATTAATGTTTTTAGATGTTAAATTTACCCCCAGATATTTCACCTTACTTAAGTTAAGTAAGGGCTCCCTTTACCTTTAGCTTTACTTGAGAGGTGCCTGGACATGTTTGCCTGTGTTAAGCTTGTACTGAGTGAGAAGTCTGGACATGTTTGCCTATGGCCTGTCCACCGTCCCTCAGACCTGTGGGAATATTCAAGGATGCAGGAGAGGATATATTGTCTGATTATATCCTTATCCAACTTGTCTTAACAAGTTCCACAATTTAGCAGAGTAACATTCCCCTCTTCTAAAATTGGCAGCGGATGCGTTTGCTCAGGCTCGCTAAAGCCTCTATAATAACTGTTCTGGTATTTCCCCCTTATTCCCTCATAAAAGATAAGACATGACACAGTCTTCTATAAAAGTATAAAAAGAGTTTACTCACATTCTGTTCACAATCGGATCCCAGAAGGCAGACTTAGCTTAGAAAAGTAACATACACTTGAAAACTATTCCATAAGAAGACAGTCCCTTTGTCCTCTCTTGGCTGGAGGCCAAGAGGGCATCTTTGGCTAAGCAGATGTTGCTTCTTCAATGCATGTGGTGAAAGAGAGAGAGAGATGGCTGCCCTGCTCTGTGCTTTTGTCGTTACCTGCACAGGTGAGGCCAAACCCACCTTTAGTCACATGTAGAGGAAGTTTGTCCCAGCCCAGAAGGAAACAGGAAGTTTACCTGCTGGCTGGACAAACATTCCTCCCCATGTGTAAACATGTGCACTCTAGGAATGTTGTACTTGACTACTCTTGTGTTTCACATCCCACAAGAGCATGTGGTGGGCCGGACTATATTTTGAAAAAATATAGTAGCCTCACACCCCGGAATTTTCCTCATCAATGCCAACTCACCCATAGAGGCAGAATAGGAAGCCAGCCCTCCAGGACTTGCTCCTCTGCTGTAAACATAGTTAAAGTTGAGCTGCAGCTAGTAAGACCAAGTACTGGGCGCCTCTCACAGAATCAAACACTAAAATTGGGTCGAGTGCTTCTCTCCAGAATCTCTTTCCAGGATTATGGCTTCACATGCCTCCTTCTAATAGCAAATTCATCTGGGGAGACCCGACAGACGGCGGCCAAACACATGGAAAGCACATTTGGTGGTGGGGAACAAGAGTGTGTGGCTCCACAAACCTTAAAAAGCACCCTCTCCAATGGCATGGCACTTGGATGACCCTGTGGTTCTACCCCTGGGGCTGAGGGTGATGAAACAATTCCTGAGACAGCTAAAGTGCTGGTGGTGAAAAACCCACTTCAAATGAGACCAAACACGGGTTAGAGCTCAACGTTGAGCCTACCAAGTGGCGATAGCGACGGTGAGGAGGACCATTGTTGCTGGATCTGTTGGTGAAAACAGTACCAGGAGACTCTTTCAGGTGGTTCATAGTCTAACAGAACCACCTTTGCCATCAGGGTCTGATACAGAGTCCAAGATCTCCTAAAATGACTCCTGTCATGAGTTTTTTTTGCAGATAAAATTGCTCAGGTTTGGAAAGAGGTAGACTCCACCAAGGTAGGAGGGTGCCAGAGCTCTGCCTAGTCAGAGACATAGGATGGCTTGCCAGTTCCCACATGGAGGAGGGGGTAGGAGGGAGGGAAACAGACGGAGTATGCATGCGCATTCGACTGCCTAATGGCATCCACATCACCCAGGGGATCACAGCCACAGAGATAAGAAAAGAAGAGCCACCCCATTGTCTGGAGAGGTCACTTACCTGATCGCATGGACAAGCCCCAGTGATGGAAGCGTGCAGCTGTATTGAGGCAGCACCAGGTGCTGAAATTGTGCACCTCTAACAATTTTGTGCCTGGGGCGACTGCCCCTGTGCCCCGCAGCCCACTACGCCACTGGGTCTAGTCAAGTTGGATGGGATCCATTACAACCTGTTGCCTCTGAGGATGTGGACAGACCTGAACAAGCGAAACCTACCAGCTGAAGAAGTGATTGTTCAACTGCTTATTAAAAAGACATATTTGGACCTGGCCATTATGTCCAATTATTGTCCAGTCTCAAACTTTCCATTCCTGGGCAAGGTGATTGAACGGATAGTCACTGAACAACTCCAGGCATGTCTGGAGAATAATGCAAAATATAGATGTCTTGGAAAAATCTCAGGATATACCGTATTTTTCCCTCTATAACACGCAGATTTTTTCTCCTAAAAAGGAAGGGGAAATGTCTGTGCGTGTTATAGAGCGAATGTGTGGTCCCTGGAGCCGAAAAATCAGGCAAAAATCAGGCAAAAAATCAAATCGCGGCGCTGCACGGAGAAGCGAAACCTGAAAAGAGGAAGTGGCTGCTTTCCTGCATTCTGCCTCAGGGTCTTACTGCCCACCCTCCTCTGTTTCGTTGCTGTGTTTGCTGAAACGGAACAAAGAGCAGGGAAAGCCCCTCCCCTCCAGGCAAGCAGAGGGGAATTCCTCTCTGTGCTGCTGGGGGAGAGGGAGAGAGAGGGGGGAAGGGAGAGAGGGGGGGAGGGGGAGGGAGAGAGAGGGGGGAGGGAGAGAGAGAGGGGGAGGGAGGGAGAGAGAGGGAGGGAGGGAGGGAGGGAGGGAGGGAGGGAGGGAGGGAAAGAGAGAGAGAGAGAGAGATGGCTGGCTTGGGTGGGGGGAAACTTTTGCCTTTCTTTCCTCCCTCCCGTTAAATCCCTCTCCTGCATTCTTAGCCAGCTGCTTCTCTGCACACCCCTCTCATGTCCCTTCTTTGTTTTTCCTTCGCTCCCCACTTAAAATGTGGTTACAAAGCATAGATCCACATGGATCCTCAGGATCTTTGCATTGGGTCACCCCAAATTCACCATCAGATCACATAGCATGTCCATGGCTACAGCCTGCACCCAAAAAATCACGCACCCACTGTTGCCTGGGGCTGCAATGGTGCAAAAATGTGGTTACAAAGCATGGATCCACAGGCATTCTCAGGATCTTTGCATTGGGTCACCCCAAATTCACCATCAGATCACATAGCATGTCCATGGCTACAGCCTGCACCAAAAAAATCACGCACCCACTGTTGCCTGGGGCTGCAATGGTGCAAAAACGTGGTTACAAAGCATGGATCCACAGGGATTCTCAGGATCTTTGCATTGGGTCACCCCAAATTCACCATCCGATCACATGTCTGTGGCCACAGCATGAAGCCCAAAAATGATACATCCACTGTTTCATTCAGAATGTTTTTTCCCTTGCTTTCCTCCTCTAAAAACGATGTGCGTGTTATGGTCAGGTGCGTGTTATAGAGCGAAAAATACGGTACTATAAATAGGTCCAAATCAGAGTTGATGTTATTAGGAAATATATATTTTTGTTCAACTGTATAAACAATACCAATTTCATACTTGTACAGAAAATGTTAATTATCTAGGCACATTACTACCATGAGATTTATCAGCAAAGTATTCCCCTCAGCTCCTCCTCCTGACTAGGCTGCTTCTGTGGGAGAAGAGAGCTGTCACGTGCCTTGCCCGCTACCTTTTTAACAACCCAGCTGACCTCAGTGCATTTTGTCCTTTCCCTCAGGCAGCAAAATGTCTTAGGCTGGCCTTGGGCATAAGTACTCGCCAAGTTGCAACGTTTTGTTTCAAAACCCACTTGCTTAAATTAAAAAAGGAAAAGAAGGGAATGCTTTTTTAAAAAAATGATGTGCCCAGAACTCCTTTCTCTGATCAGTGAGTAAGCCCAAACAGCTCACACACATCTGGCCTTAGGACTTCCAGAGCGGATGTGTGATCCCAAGCTATTGTTTGACATGCCATATTTTTTATTTCAGAATTGGAGCACTCTTGCAGAGACTGTCCCTTTGTTCAGAATGTCACAGGCCCAGAGTGAAAAACTGACACTCCTAATTTCAAGCTCAGGCCCTCCAGGTGTTTCTGGACTCCAGATCCTATAATCCCAGACCATTGGTCATGGTGGTAAGGGGCATTGGAGACCAGCAAAATCTGGAGGGACACAGATCAACTCTCAGCCAAAAGTTTGGCTTTTGCTATTTTTTGACACCCTTGGTCATGAGCCAAGTGTTCATGAGTGTGTGTTCTATAGCTTTTAGCCCAATATTGATTGATGGGGAATGGAGGCTTATTTTGGGATGGTTTGTGGTGCACAGCCCTGTCTTGTCCTCTCCTCTTTTGTGTGTGTGTGTGTGTGTGTGTTTGTGTGCGTGTGTTTTTCCAAGGGCTTTTTGCTTGTTCACTGGGATCCTTCAGAAGGAAGAGACAAAAGAGTAGTGGCATTTTAGGACAACATAACAAAAACTTATGCAGGCATAGCCTATTTCATCAGAAGCATATAGGAGACTGAGGAGGTTGATTGATAGTTTGAGGTATTGGTTGAGGCTAAGGCACCTGAAAGATCATATCACCCCTTATATACCCAATGGATGGCTCTGCTCTGCAGATGACGGCTTCCTGCAGGTACCATCTTATCGGGGGGTTCCTTCTCTGCTATCTTTTCAATGCCTACTTCCTCTTCCTCTTTCAAGAAGCCTTCTAAGGAGAGATTTTTCTTAGTCTGCTTCTGTATAGGAACTGTTTTTGGATGTTTTGGTTGTTTAACTGTTGTGTGTTTGCTGCCCTGGACTCCTTTGGGAGGAAGGGTGGGATATAATGATGCCGAGTAGTGCCTCCTGCCCATAACTGAAGGTTTTGTGGAGGCGCCATAGCCTCAGTGTCTCAGCACCTGCATTGCATGCAGAAGGTCCCAGGTGCAGTCCCTAGCACCTGCAGTTAGAAGCTCAATGTAGGTAGGAGCCTCTCTCTGCCCAAGACCTTGGAGAGCTTCTGCCACTCAGGCTGGAAGTGGGCAATACTGGGCTAAATGGATCAATCAGGTTTAGGATCAGGGACTTGCTTCTCTTAAATGAGCTACCTTCCCAGGTGGATGAGCCCCTCTGCTCGTCACTTCCCTCTACACCACGGGCAGAAACCACCTTCTTGACTGTTGGACCCCCTAGTGGTCTCATCTGCTCAATTGTCCGGAGCCTGGCTGTCAGGGCTGATTCAGCTGCAGTTCAGTATCAAAACTCAGAGATGAGCAGTAAGGTGGACTCTTTCTTCAGAGAGACAAAACCCGACAGAGAAACTCCACAGGCAGGACTAGCCCCAGTTGCCAGAACAGAGGATCTTAGCCTCCTCCTAAGGTAGGGCTATCATACATCAACAGCTTCTGGGTCTTCCTTTAAGAAGCTCAACAATTTGGGGGTCTTCCTAAAAATAGCTCCACAGCTTTCGGGGTGTCTTGGTTTCTACTTTTAGAAATATGGCATCCCTATCTTAAGGCTCCTCCCCAGTCGGCTGACTTCCCAACAGTCATGGAGGGGCTCTCTGTGCCTTTTGTTCTGCTCCGTGTAATGCCTCCCTTGTTCCTGGGGACAGAGGAGGAGGGGAGAAGGGAACAGTGGACATGGCAGGTGCCTGGGGATCTGTTGCAGCCTCAGCCTCCTCCTCCTCCTCCTCCTCCTCCTCCTCCTCCTCCTCCTCAGCTGCCTCAGTCTCCCTTAAACCTGTTGCTTGTTTAGCCTCCAAGCCATCTGCTCCCCCTTCTTCTTCTTCTTCTGACCTGTCTCCTGCATCCCACCAGCAGTCTCCTGGTTTGGGGCCTTCCCACTTTGATGCTTCCCTGGGGGGTTCCCTGGCTGTAGCCTCCTGCCATTCCTCCTCCTCTAGCCAGTACCCGACACTAGCTTTGCATGCAGGGGAAGCCCCTAACTCACTGAGGGTTTGAGACCCATCAACTCCCCTCACCTGGTTAGCCAGCCAGTTGAAGCCATTCCTGGGGTGTGGCTGCTGCTGCAGGCTCACAGTTTCTAAGAGCTGCAGGTGAGAGCTGTAGTGACCAAAGGTGGACAAACTACCCCAGAAGGAGCACAACGTGCCCCCCACCAGAGGTACTACCCCTCCCCTCGCACCCTTGCGTCATGAAGGACAGAGAGTGGAGAGTTGAATGTGTGTAGAAACCAGCCTCCCTTAGGAAACCAAAGTTTACATTCATCACTCCACCCACTTTCACCTGTGGCCCCTTCCACCACAGGCACACGGCCCCTGGGAGGTTTCCCAGAGGAGAATATGGCCCTTAAGACTGAAAAAGAGTCCCCAACTCCAAACTAGTGACGAACTGCCATTGATGGCTCCAGCTGGATGTTGAAATCTCCCTCGAAGCTCCTTCTCAGATCCATGTTCCCTTTCAACAACTGGCTTCCTCCTGCAGGTCAAACAGTCCCCTCAGTACAAGGACCCATTGTTTCTCCATGTGCATTTTCAGCGGCCTCCCATGTGACTGCCAGTGATATCCTTTTTCCCATCCTCAGATTTTGCCCCACCCCCAGCAGCCTAAAATTCTCATCAGCTTATATCTTCAAAGGAAATAAGACATCTCCAGCTGAGCAAGACCTGGTATTTTCCCCTCTTCAGATAGCTCTGGATCTTCAGCTGCAGAGGGAAAATGCCCACGGTCCTTTCAAAATTTCCCATGTATTCGTAGGAACATCACCTGTCTTGGAAAAAAGGAAGGAACAAATGTCTCAGATGCAAGCCCTTTAATCTGGAATTGCTATTCTTAACTGCATGTGGCTGGGCTGTTCTGGGGCTTCTGTACCTTGAAGTAATAATTTCTTGTTTGCATGTTCTACCCCAGCTGCTGCTCCCTGTTCAGTTCAGCTGGGGGATTAATTATGCCTTGTCATTTGATTCGTCAGGGTCTGTTCCATACATGCCGGGTGGATAAAACGACTAATTCATGTCATGTCTAACTGGTTTGAGGGAAAGGCTTCTCAGAAGCTAGGGCATGTCATAAAATACGGCAATGTACAAAAGCGGGTGGAGGGTGGACATTAAAATCAGTCCAAAGAATTCAAATGTCTGGGTGCTCAGGAAATGTTTAAATGATAGCACAGACCTGTTGGCATAGAAAAGGTCTTCAAGAGATGCCTGAAAGTCAGCATTTCATTACAGATCAGCCTTCTCACGGTTTCAGTCACTTGTGCAGACAGCTCAACTTCTGCAACCAATGACCTCCTGCAGAGTGTAGCCACAAAAGAGAGTTTTGGGAGGACTGGAGGACAGGCTTGCAGTTCATTCAGGGCAGAAGCAATGGGAGAAGGGCCATAGCTTAGTGGTAAAGCAGCTGCTTACATGCAGAAGCTCCCAGGTTCCATCTGTTGTATCTCCAGCTAGAATGTCCTCTGTCTGAAACCCTGGAGAGTTTTTGCCATCCATTGTGGACAAGACTGAGCTAGATAGAGCCATAGTGGGACTCAGTATAAGGCAGCCTCCTATTGTCCCAGGAACAAGCCTTTGCCACGCACAGAGGACTCCTTAAATACATGAAATAAATAAAGCTGCCCTGGAAAGGGATGCTGAAAATGAGTCACAATTAGACAGCCCTGGGACAACAAAACACTCGGACACAGTGCCTTTAAAGCACGGACCTGTGCCTAGGAAGCATGGGGCACAAGGTACCTGTGGCTGAGCCTTGAGAGACTGCTGTCCAAGGTGCTGAAGGGATTGAATACAAAGATGCAACTGTTAGAATGTCAAGGGGCATGATGGTGCTTTGAATACATAAAGCAGACGCGGCCTAACTTGCACAGTTGCAGAATGAACTGAATTGAGCTGGAAGAAGCAGGACTACATGGGATGAAGAACGCTATACAGGAAATGGCTCTGGGTGGCCCACTGGGAGAGGCACATGATGCAAAAAGCAGCAGTTCCAACCCATTCATGGGAAACAGAGCTCTGAAATCCTGGAGAGCAGCTGCTGGCTGTGGCAGACCATACAGAACTAGATGGCCCAGTGGTCTCACTGGGTTTTCAAGCCAGAACACAGCTTCAGCGCCCCCAGGACAAACCAATTTTTAATTCTCCAAACTCTTACTAATCAGAGTTTCGTTTTTAAAGCGACAGTAGTTCAAAGCATTGACTAGGGGCTTTTCAATGTTCAAAGGCACTTCGGATGCCTTGACTTGCAATCCTTACAACAACCCTGCAGAGCAGTTCAGTGTTATCTCGAGTTGCAGAATAGCGAGGCGCGATGCCGAGGCAGACGCAGGGTGGCCCACCTAAGGAGTTCATGGTAGGGGGACCTAATGAGGCCAAACTCTGTCTTTTGCAGCCCACTCCTGCATATTGTAATAAACAAAAATCTGCCCTTATTCCCTTATGGGGAACACAAGAGCCCTTCTAGAGTCCTTTGTAGGTTCTCCATCGGTCGGAGAAAATAACAGAGGCCAAGCAGAGAAGATTGAGAAGCAAAGCAGCTAGTAAGCCTGATCTTTATTGAACTGTTGCAACAGGGTGCTCCCCCCACAGGCAGGAGAAGGAGGAGGCCTCCGAACAAAGATGTGCCTGCCCTTATAGAGACATTTTATTTTATTTTATTTTATTTTATTTATAATAGTTATTCAAATTTTAAAGATTACAAAGAGAAAAAATAAAAAATAAAAAATAAAAATAAAAAAGACAGAAAAAATACAACAATTGAAAAAAAACAGATCAAACTTTTACATCACTTGCTTTCATTCACTTACTTCCTTGACCTCCTCACACCTCCCATTTTTGTATTCTAATTCAGTTAGATATTTCAGCAAATCCTTTCCAGCTTTGTTTTTATCTTAATAATTTATCTTAATATATTGTGATTTTGCATTCTCTTCTTTCACCAATTCATTTTTACTTAATCCTTTATATCTTTCTGCTAAAACCACATAATTCTATTCCAACATCTTTCTAACATTCCTTAATTTTACAATATTTCTGAAGATAAACTTGGTCTCGGATTCTGCCAGTCATCTCAGCCAGTTCCATGTAGTCCATCACCTTCGTCTGCCATTCTTCCCTGGTGGGTAGATCTTGTGTTTTCCAATACTTTGTGATAAGTATTCTTGCTGCTGTTGTGGCGTACATAAAGAAAGTTCTATCCTCCTTTAGCACCAATTGGCCGACCATGCCCAAGAGAAAGGCCTCTGGTTTCTTCTGGAAGGTATATTTAAATACCTTTTTCATTTCATTATAGATCATCTCCCAAAAGGTCTTAATCTTTGGGCACGTCCACCAAAGGTGAAAGAATGTACCTTCAATCTCTTTACATTTCCAACATTTATTATCGGGCAGATGATAAATTTTTGCAAGCTTGACTGGTGTCATGTACCACCTGTAAATCATTTTCATTATATTCTCTCTTAAGGCATTACATGCCATAAACTTCATACTTGTGGTCCATAACTCTTCCCAGTCAGCCATCATAATGTTATGTCCAACATCTTGTGCCCATTTAATCATAACAGATTTAACCGTTTCATCCTGTGTATTCCATTTCAACAGCATTCTTGACAAATTCTTAGTTTTAGGATCTAACAATTCTGTTTCCAATTTTGATTTTTCCACCTGAAAACCAATTTTCTTATCCAGATTAAAAACCTCCCTTATTTGATAATAATGAAGCCAATCTCGTACTTTGTTTTTTATTTTTATTTTTTAAAAATATATTTATTTAATTTTACAAAAAAAAGAAAGAATTTCAAAACCACAAAGCCAATCACAAACATACATCAGAATACAAAAAACAGATTAAAAATAAAAACTCCAATTTTTAAATTCATGTTTACATAGCAATCTTTCTTGACTTCCTCCCGCCTCCCTTTTCTGTGTTCCTCTTTGTCCAATCAGATACAGCAAATCCTTACCCTCTTTCAAAACTCATTTCTAATTATTAAAATCACATCTATTATGTCTCCGATCTTTCCTCCTTATGTTTGAACACCTTTAACATATTGTCTACTTTTGACATAATATAACTTTAATCTTTCACCCTTTTTCTATTACATTTTTGCATACTTTTTAACACTGTATCCCTAATGCCATATTATTTTTATATCCAACATCATTTTAAGATTCGTAAACTTTGCAGTGTTTCTGCAGATAGTTCTTAAACTTCTTCCAGTCCTCTTCCACCGCTTCTTCTCCCAGGTCTCGAATTCTGCCAGTCATTTCTGCCAATTCCATGTAGTCTATTACTTGGATCTGCCATTCTTCCAAGGTGGGCAAATCTTGTGTCTTCCAGTACTTTGCGATGAGTATTCTTGCTGCTGTTGTCGCATACATAAAAAACGTTCTATCTTTCTTTAACACCAATTGACCGACTATGCCCAAGAGAAAAGCCTCTGGTTTCTTAGGGAAGGTATATTTAAATACCTTTTTCAGTTCATTATATATCATCTCCCAGAAAGCCTTAATCTTCGGGCATGTCCACCAAAGGTGAAAGAATGTGCCTTCAGTTTCTTTACATTTCCAACATTTGTTATCAGGCAAATGGTAAATTTTAGCAAGCTTGACTGGGGTCATGTACCACCTATAGATCATTTTCATAATATTCTCTCTTAAGGCATTACATGCCGTAAATTTCATACCAGTGGTCCACAACTTTTCCCAGTCAGCAAACATAATGTTATGACCTATGTCCTGTGCCCATTTAATCCTTGCTGATTTAACTGTTTCATCCTGAGTATTCCATTTCAACAGCAAGTTATACATTCTTGAAAGAATCTTAGTTTTAGGTTCTAACAGTTCTGTTTCCAATTTCGATTTCTCCACCTGGAAGCCCAATTTTTTATCCAAATTATAGGCCTCTCTTATTTGATAATAATAAAGCCAATCTCGCACTTTATCTTTTAATTTCTCAAAACTCTGCAATTTCAATGTATCTCCTTCTTGTTCTAGTATCTCCCAATATTTTGGCCACTTGGCCTCCATATTGAGTCTTTTCAGAGCCTTAGCTTCCAAAGGTGACAACCACCTTGGGGTCTTGCTTTCCAGTAAGTCTTTGTATCTTGTCCAGGCATTAAACACCACTTTCCTGACAATATGATTTTTGAATGCTCTATGAGCTTTAACCTTGTCGTACCATAGATATGCATGCCACCCAAAAGCATTATTAAAACCTTCCAAATCCAAAACGTCAGTGTTCTCAAGAAGCAGCCAATCTTTCAACCAGCAGAATGCTGCTGATTCATAGTAAAGCTTAATGTCTGGCAGGGCAAACCCTCCTCTTTCCTTTACATCAGTTAGTATTTTAAATTTTATTCTGGGCTTTTTGCCCTGCCAGACAAATTTAGAAATATCTCTCTGCCACCTCTTGAAACAATCCATCTTGTCCACAATCTGCAAAGTTTGAAACAAAAATAACATTTTTGGCAATACATTCATCTTTATAGCTGCAATTCGACCCAACAAGGAAAGCTTCAAATTAGACCAAATTTCTAAATCTTTTTAAACCTCTGACCAACATTTCTCATAATTATCTTTACATAAATTCAAACTTTTTGCAGTCATGTTAATCCCTAGGCATTTCACTTTCTTAGCCACAGTTAAACCTGTCTCATTCTGAAACCCTTCTTTTTCCATTGATGTTAAATTTTTCTCTAAAACCTTAGTTTTTAGCTTGTTTAATTTAAATCCTGCCACATGACCAAATTCTTGAATCAGTTCTAAAACCCTTTTCGTACTAGATTCTGGCTCCTGTAATCTCAAAACCAGGTCATCTGCAAAAGCCTTCAATTTATATTGTTTGGCTCCGACCTGAATTCCTTTGATCAACCGATCCCTTCTAATCATGTTCAACAGCACCTCCAGGACCGAAATAAATAATAATGGAGAGATAGGGCAGCCCTGACGTGTTCCTTTTTCTATCTTAAATTCTTCTGTCACCACATTGTTAACTATCAATTTTGCTTTTGGTTCTGAATAGATTGCATTTATACCATTTTCAAACCCCTGTCCCACTCCCATTCCCTTGAGATTTTTCTTCATAAAGTTCCAAGAAATATTATCAAAGGCCTTCTCCGCATCAACAAAAATTAATACTGCTTTTGTGTTAATATTCGTTTGCAGCAACTCCAAAATATCAATTATGTTCCTTGTATTCAGTTACAGATAGGTAGCCGTGTTGGTCTGCCATAGTCAAAACAAAACAAATTCCTTCCAGTAGCACTTTAAAGACCAACTAAGTCAGTTCTTGGTATGAGCTTTCGTGTGCATGCACACTTCTTCAGATACACAAGGATGGATTCCTTGTATTGTCAGACAGATGTCTGTCTGGTAGAAAGCCTGCCTGGTCCTTATGTATCACTTCAGTTAATACTCTTTTTAATCTGTTAGCCAAAATATCTGCAAAAATTTTGTAATCCACATTTAAAAGGGAGATGGGACGGTAGTTCTTAAGTTGTGTCTTTTCAGATTCTGTTTTTGTTATAAGTGTGATGAAAGCTTCTTTCCACGACTCCGGCGCCTTCTTCCCCTCCATAATTTCATTACAGACCTCCTTTAATGGTTGAATTAAGTAGTCTTTCAAAGTCCTGTAGTATTTGGAGGCCCTGGAGATTTGCCCAATTGCATATTCTGAATGGCATCTTCAATCTCCTGTTCTGTAATTTTATAGTTCAACATTATCTTATTTTCTTGAGATATTTTTTGTGATCCATTGGTTCTTAAAAATTGTTCTATATCAGTCTCTTTCTGTGGCCCTTGAGTGTAAAGTTGTTTAAGGTATCTCTGGAAGCACTTTCTGATCTCCACCGGATTCTGAATATTTTTCCCTTCCATCTCAAGATTTGTAATCGTATTTAACTTCTGTCTTTTTTTTCAACTGCCACGCTAATAATTTTCCACATTTATTCGCTGACTCAAAAGTCTTTTGTCTCATTTGTTTCAGGGAGGTTCTCTTTCTTTAATTGGTCCGTTGCCGGATCTTTCTCTCTTACTTTTTCCTGAACATTCATCTCTGTTAGCTTATTTCTAAGGGTCTCCAATCTTCCCAAGATCTCAGATTGGGCAAGGAAAGGCAACAATCCAAACTGATTTATTAATGCCTTTTCTTCTGGATAGAAGTTATCAGTCCCCTCATTAGGCAGTCTCATCTCCTGTCTTAGTTTCAAGGACCCTTGCTCAGTATGTTCCAGTTTATCTTTTGAGTGTCCTCTCTCCTCCTTTGCTTTACAAGTAAATCTTGTCTCAGCTGTCGTAAGATCATCAGAAAACAAATTCAAACATGTGCTGTTTTCAAAATATCTTGTTACCGTTATCCTTTTCTTTAACAGCAAATGTCTTGATCTATATATATATTTAGCCAAGTTTTGATCTTTGAAGGAGGCAATCACTCGCAGAGAGTATCCATTGTAGAATATGAAATCTACTGAGATAATGTCATTTAATTTTATTTTCCCTGGCAGCATATCATCTAAAGTATTCACAAAATGCACCGAGCGTTCTTTCTGTGTGAGGAAGCCCTTTGGCTTCGGGTAGTTTAGAAAAGCCAACTTCCTATCTGCCAGTATCAGTTTCCATCCTTTATCCTGGGACAGATCTTGCCCTGCTACTGGCTCATCTTGAGATCTGCCATAATCAATGGTATGGGGTGAGTCTTCTTTAATATTTATGGGTCCTTGAGGTTTCAGCATAGAGCACCCGGGTAGTGATTCCGTTTCCTCACTTGTTTTGTTAGGCAGCAATGGTGTTTCTTTCAAGGACTTCAGCTGGATCTTTTTTCCTGGATCCACACTGTTGTTCTCTCTGCTGCCGTGTGTAGCAGGTTTGTTAGAGTTTGTTTTTGATTTTGTTGGAATCAGCTTATATAGTCTTTTCCAACATACTTTACATGCACGTCGGTTTATGACCGATTTCCTTGTAGTTTTTATGTTCTTACTTTTCTTTTTAGTTTCAGCTTTCTTCTTATGGGATCTCTTACTGATACCTCGCTTCTTTTGATTTACTTGGGTAGGAGATTCAGTTTTGGGGTTTGAACCACCCTCGAAAAAGGGGCCAAGTATTTCATTTATTAAAGAAGGAACATCTAGATGTAATCTGTTTACAAGAAACCCACATTGCCAGGATACATAGAAAACTTTTAACAAACAAGAGATTAGGACAAGAATTTATATCATCAGATAGAGTCAAGAAAAGAGGAGTTGTGATTTATGTCAAGGAAAAATTTGAACCAAAATTGATCTTTAAGGATGACCAAGGAAGATACCTGGCAGTGGAAATCCAAATTCATGGAGAAAAAATATTGATTGTTGGAGTTTATGCACCAAATGAGGGGAAGGCTGAATTCTTCAAGAAGTTGCATGAGACTTTAATGGACTTTTTGGACTTTAAAATTATAATGATGGGTGACATGAATGGAGTCGTCTCTACAAATATGGATAAGGCCCAAAGACAAACAATATCGAACGATGGAAGACTACCAAAGACTTTTTTTGACCTGACTGACACTATGGATCTGATTGATATTTGGAGAACTAGGAACCCTCTGGAAAGGGAGGGGACCTTCTTCTCTGAAGCAAAAATGACATGGACTAGAATTGATCAAATATGGATTTCTAGTAATCTGGCATCAAAGGTTAAAAAAACAGAAATCTGCCCAAAGACCTGCTCTGACCACAACGCTGTCAAGATGGAAATGAAACTGACAACAGCTGGAACCTTTAGATGGAGAATGAATGACACCCTCTTTGGAGATGAGGAAATTTGCAAAAAGGCCCAAAAAACACTTAAAGACTACTTCGAGATCAATTTGAGATCAGATACAGAAAAAAGAATCATTTGGGACGCAAGTAAAGCCGTGATGCGTGGCTTCCTAATACAACAGAATTCAATAAAGAGGAAAAAACAGAATGAGAAGAAAGAGAAAATTTGGAATCTAATAAAAGAAGGGGAGAAGAAACTGAGATCTAAGCCTAAATCCCAGGAGATATTAAGAGAAATAAAATTCTATCAAACACAATATATGGAATTGATGAACCAGGAAATAGAATGGAAAATTAAACAAATGAGACAAAAGACTTTTGAGTCTGCAGATAAATGTGGGAAGCTACTGTCTTGGCAACTGAAAAAGAGACAAAAACTGAATACAGTGACATCACTCGAAGTAGACGGGAAGTCTATTAATAAACCAAATGAGATAAGTAATTGTTTTCAAAGTTTCTTTAAGAAATTATACAAACAAGGGCCAAAAAATGAACAGGAGATAGAAGAATTTATTGGAAAATACGGACTATCAAAAATTTCTGAAAACAACAGAAGGAGTTTAAATGAGAAAATTACAGATCAAGAAATAGAGAGTGCCATCCAGGATATCAAGCTGGGAAAATCACCAGGACCAGATGGACTAACTGCGAGATATTATAAAGTATTGAAGGACTGGTTAATACAACCACTGAAAGAAGTCTGCAATCAAATTTTGGAGGGGAAAAAGGCTCCCGAATCGTGGAAGGAAGCATTCATCTCACTTATACCAAAGACAGAAACTGAGAAACATCAAGTTAAGAATTACCGCCCTATATCACTTTTGAATGTGGATTATAAAATTTTTGCAGACATTCTAGCAAAAAGATTCAAAAAAGTTTTGTTAGAGGAGATTCACAGGGACCAAACAGGCTTTCTACCAGGCAGGCAATTGTCAGACAATGTGAGGAATATTATAGATATTCTAGAACTTTTGGAAACTGATATAAATAGAAAAGCTGTTTTGATTTTTGTGGACGCAGAGAAAGCCTTTGACAATATTTGTTGGAGCTTTATGAAGAGGAATCTCCAAGGAATGGGGGTAGGCAAGAACTTTGAAAATGGTATAAGTGCAATTTATTCCGAGCAAAAGGCCAAACTTATTGTAAATGGTATGGTTATGGATGAAATTCCAATAGAGAAAGGGACACGACAGGGATGCCCAATTTCCCCTCTATTGTTTATATCGGTACTGGAGGTTTTCCTTAATATGATTAGAAGAGACCAGCTGGTTAAAGGTATACAGGTCGGAACTAAACATTATAAGCTAAGAGCATTTGCAGATGACTTAGTTTTGACATTACAACAGCCAGAAACTAGTACAAAAAGAGTTCTGGAACTTATTGAAATATTTGGTCAGGTAGCAGGTTTTAAATTGAATAAACACAAGACAAAGGTGTTGGAAAAAAATCTTACGGTGGGGGAAAAAGATAGTTTTCAAAGAGAAACTGGTTTGGAAATTACTAAAAAGGTAAAATATCTGGGGGTGAATTTAACATCTAAGAATGTGAACTTATTTAAAGATAACTATGAGAAATGCTGGGCTGAAGTGAAGAAAGATTTCGATATATGGTCAAGATTGAGACTTTCCTTGTTAGGCCGAATTGCTGTAATTAAGATGAATGTATTGCCGAGATTGTTGTTTTTGTTCCAGACATTGCAAATTTTAGATAAGATGGACTGTTTCAAGAAGTGGCAGAAAGATATATCTAAATTTGTCTGGCAGGGCAAAAAACCCAGAATTAAATTCAAGATTTTGACTGATGCAAAGGATAGAGGGGGCTTTGCCCTGCCGGACTTAAAACTTTATTATGAAGCAGCAGCTTTTTGCTGGCTGAAACCATGGCTACTTCTTGAGAATACAGACATTCTGGACTTGGAAGGTTATGATAATAGTTTTGGTTGGCATGCATATTTATGGTATGACAAGGTAAAGGTACACAGAAATTTTAAAAATCATATTATTAGGAAAGCATTGTATAATGTATGGAATCGATATAAAGATTTGTTTGAAAGTAAAACCCCCAGGTGGCTGTCACCAATGGAAGCTAAGGCGGTAAAAAGATTGAACATGGATACAGACTGGCCAAAATATTGTGAAATTATAGAATATGATGGTGAAAAGTTGAAACTACAGAGTTTTGAGAAATTGAAACCTAAAGTCCGAGATTGGTTACATTACTACCAGATTAATGAAACTTTTAAGCAGGATAGAAAACTAGGATTTCAGAAGGAGAGGTCAAAGTTAGAAACAGAATTGCTAGAACCCAATACTAAGAATTTGTCTAGAATGTATAATCTGCTGCTAAAATGGAATACACAAGATGAAACGGTTAAATCAGCCATGATTAAGTGGGCACAAGATATTGGTCATGATATTATGTTTGCTGACTGGGAGCAGTTATGGACCACAGGTATTAAATTTACGGCATGTAGTGCCCTGAAAGAGAACATAATGAAAATGATCTATAGGTGGTACATGACCCCAGTCAAGCTTGCAAAGATATATCATTTGCCCAATAACAATTGCTGGAAGTGTAATGAATGTGAAGGAACCTTTTATCACCTTTGGTGGACCTGCCCAAAGATTAAGGCCTACTGGGAAATGATCTATAATGAAATTAAGAAAATCCTTAAGTGGACATTTGTAAAGAAACCGGAGGCTTTTCTCCTGGGCATGGTCGGCCAATTGGTACCAAAGAAAGATAGGACCTTTTTTATGTACGCAACAACCGCAGCAAGAATCCTTTTGGCGAAGTATTGGAAGACTAAAGAATTACCTACTCTGGAAGAATGGCAGACCAAGGTGACTGAATTTATGGGACTGGCAGAGATGACCGGCAGAATCCGTGACCAGAGGAAAGAGACAGTGGAGGAGGACTGGAAAAAATTTAAAATCTATCTTAAAAATTGTTGTAAAATTTCGGAATGTTAAGATGTCAGGGGATTGGACACAAAGAATTACAGCTATAAATCGAAATTTATAAAGTAGAAACTCTTTTTAAAGAGAATTAAATATAAAAATGGGATGAAGAATTGCTAAAAATTTTGAAATTTGGATGCAGTGAAGGGGAGGTTTGGGGAAGTCGCATTATGTTTGTTTGTTTTTTGTTTATGTTGTAAAATCAATAAAAATTATTATAAAAAAAAAAAAAGAGATTCAGTTTTGGGGACAGAGACATACAACCCTATGTCCTTTCCTTGGTGTAAATGATTTTCCACTGATGATCCTTGTGTGCACTTGCTGGTTGCTGGTTGCTTTGTATATTCTGACTCTTGAGGGATGGTTGGTGGGTCAGCACCATGAGATTCTGAGCCTTTAGCTTGGAGGGAATAATTTTCCACTAGTGTCAGGAGCAGCCCATTTGTTATTGTTAAATATTTTTTCATAGCTGCCAGATCCAGATTTATAGAGAGCAGCCAGTCCTGAGGATAGCAGTCATTGTTTTCCGTCTGGGAGCCCATAGATGAAGTCTGGGTTTTCTGGGAGTTTTGGGTTTCTTCCTGTAACTCTGAGGATAATATCTCAGCCAGGACTATTTCATGGGCCAGGCTCATTGTATTTCTATTTTGGTTGTTATTCTCCGAGTCCTGTATTCCTCTAGAGAAGGTTGAGTGATCTTGAGCAGCAGAGGAAAAAAGAAGGGCCTCATCCTGCTTCAACTCAATCATCTCAGCCATCTTTTGCTCATTTCCATTTCCATTCTCGTTGTCCCTTGTATGTGAAAAGTATTGCGTGATTTTACTCTGTTTCTCATAACACTCCTGGAACAATGGACTTGTCGCTATCCCCAGGTCCTTACGTTTCTTTCTAGTAAGTACCATTTGTAAATCTTTGTTACCAGTCAGGGGTTATTCTTCCTGTTTCAGAAACTATGTCTCTTAGGAAGTCAAAAACTCCACCCAGCTGTAGACTAAAGTCCAAATTGAGGCAAGATTTGGGGTGGCTGTTTGTAATTTGATAGCTTATAGTTCAGAGCATAACACGGAGTTGGCAATAAATTAGCTGTCACCCGTTTTCCTTATTATCGGACAGACTTGAGGAGAGTGGCGGCGTGGGGAGTAAACCCTCCGGACATTAAGATAACAAGAAGGGCTTTGCTCTTCTGAGCTAGATAGAGCCATAGTGGGACTCAGTATAAGGCAGCCTCCTATTGTCCCAGGAACAAGCCTTTGCCACGCACAGAGGACTCCTTAAATACATGAAATAAATAAAGCTGCCCTGGAAAGGGATGCTGAAAATGAGTCACAATTAGACAGCCCTGGGACAACAAAACACTCGGACACAGTGCCTTTAAAGCACGGACCTGTGCCTAGGAAGCATGGGGCACAAGGTACCTGTGGCTGAGCCTTGAGAGACTGCTGTCCAAGGTGCTGAAGGGATTGAATACAAAGATGCAACTGTTAGAATGTCAAGGGGCATGATGGTGCTTTGAATACATAAAGCAGATGCGGCCTAACTTGCACAGTTGCAGAATGAACTGAATTGAGCTGGAAGAAGCAGGACTACATGGGATGAAGAACGCTATACAGGAAATGGCTCTGGGTGGCCCACTGGGAGAGGCACATGATGCAAAAAGCAGCAGTTCCAACCCATTCATGGGAAACAGAGCTCTGAAATCCTGGAGAGCAGCTGCTGGCTGTGGCAGACCATACAGAACTAGATGGCCCAGTGGTCTCACTGGGTTTTCAAGCCAGAACACAGCTTCAGCGCCCCCAGGACAAACCAATTTTTAATTCTCCAAACTCTTACTAATCAGAGTTTCGTTTTTAAAGCGACAGTAGTTCAAAGCATTGACTAGGGGCTTTTCAATGTTCAAAGGCACTTTGGATGCCTTGACTTGCAATCCTTACAACAACCCTGCAGAGCAGTTCAGTGTTATCTCGAGTTGCAGAATAGCGAGGCGCGATGCCGAGGCAGACGCAGGGTGGCCCACCTAAGGAGTTCATGGTAGGGGGACCTAATGAGGCCAAACTCTGTCTTTTGCAGCCCACTCCTGCATATTGTAATAAACAAAAATCTGCCCTTATTCCCTTATGGGGAACACAAGAGCCCTTCTAGAGTCCTTTGTAGGTTCTCCATCGGTCGGAGAAAATAACAGAGGCCAAGCAGAGAAGATTGAGAAGCAAAGCAGCTAGTAAGCCTGATCTTTATTGAACTGTTGCAACAGGGTGCTCCCCCCACAGGCAGGAGAAGGAGGAGGCCTCCGAACAAAGATGTGCCTGCCCTTATAGAGACATTTTATTTTATTTTATTTTATTTTATTTATAATAGTTATTCAAATTTTAAAGATTACAAAGAGAAAAAATAAAAAATAAAAAATAAAAATAAAAAAGACAGAAAAAATACAACAATTGAAAAAAAACAGATCAAACTTTTACATCACTTGCTTTCATTCACTTACTTCCTTGACCTCCTCACACCTCCCATTTTTGTATTCTAATTCAGTTAGATATTTCAGCAAATCCTTTCCAGCTTTGTTTTTATCTTAATAATTTATCTTAATATATTGTGATTTTGCATTCTCTTCTTTCACCAATTCATTTTTACTTAATCCTTTATATCTTTCTGCTAAAACCACATAATTCTATTCCAACATCTTTCTAACATTCCTTAATTTTACAATATTTCTGAAGATAAACTTGGTCTCGGATTCTGCCAGTCATCTCAGCCAGTTCCATGTAGTCCATCACCTTCGTCTGCCATTCTTCCCTGGTGGGTAGATCTTGTGTTTTCCAATACTTTGTGATAAGTATTCTTGCTGCTGTTGTGGCGTACATAAAGAAAGTTCTATCCTCCTTTAGCACCAATTGGCCGACCATGCCCAAGAGAAAGGCCTCTGGTTTCTTCTGGAAGGTATATTTAAATACCTTTTTCATTTCATTATAGATCATCTCCCAAAAGGTCTTAATCTTTGGGCACGTCCACCAAAGGTGAAAGAATGTACCTTCAATCTCTTTACATTTCCAACATTTATTATCGGGCAGATGATAAATTTTTGCAAGCTTGACTGGTGTCATGTACCACCTGTAAATCATTTTCATTATATTCTCTCTTAAGGCATTACATGCCATAAACTTCATACTTGTGGTCCATAACTCTTCCCAGTCAGCCATCATAATGTTATGTCCAACATCTTGTGCCCATTTAATCATAACAGATTTAACCGTTTCATCCTGTGTATTCCATTTCAACAGCATTCTTGACAAATTCTTAGTTTTAGGATCTAACAATTCTGTTTCCAATTTTGATTTTTCCACCTGAAAACCAATTTTCTTATCCAGATTAAAAACCTCCCTTATTTGATAATAATGAAGCCAATCTCGTACTTTGTTTTTTATTTTTATTTTTTAAAAATATATTTATTTAATTTTACAAAAAAAAGAAAGAATTTCAAAACCACAAAGCCAATCACAAACATACATCAGAATACAAAAAACAGATTAAAAATAAAAACTCCAATTTTTAAATTCATGTTTACATAGCAATCTTTCTTGACTTCCTCCCGCCTCCCTTTTCTGTGTTCCTCTTTGTCCAATCAGATACAGCAAATCCTTACCCTCTTTCAAAACTCATTTCTAATTATTAAAATCACATCTATTATGTCTCCGATCTTTCCTCCTTATGTTTGAACACCTTTAACATATTGTCTACTTTTGACATAATATAACTTTAATCTTTCACCCTTTTTCTATTACATTTTTGCATACTTTTTAACACTGTATCCCTAATGCCATATTATTTTTATATCCAACATCATTTTAAGATTCGTAAACTTTGCAGTGTTTCTGCAGATAGTTCTTAAACTTCTTCCAGTCCTCTTCCACCGCTTCTTCTCCCAGGTCTCGAATTCTGCCAGTCATTTCTGCCAATTCCATGTAGTCTATTACTTGGATCTGCCATTCTTCCAAGGTGGGCAAATCTTGTGTCTTCCAGTACTTTGCGATGAGTATTCTTGCTGCTGTTGTCGCATACATAAAAAACGTTCTATCTTTCTTTAACACCAATTGACCGACTATGCCCAAGAGAAAAGCCTCTGGTTTCTTAGGGAAGGTATATTTAAATACCTTTTTCAGTTCATTATATATCATCTCCCAGAAAGCCTTAATCTTCGGGCATGTCCACCAAAGGTGAAAGAATGTGCCTTCAGTTTCTTTACATTTCCAACATTTGTTATCAGGCAAATGGTAAATTTTAGCAAGCTTGACTGGGGTCATGTACCACCTATAGATCATTTTCATAATATTCTCTCTTAAGGCATTACATGCCGTAAATTTCATACCGGTGGTCCACAACTTTTCCCAGTCAGCAAACATAATGTTATGACCTATGTCCTGTGCCCATTTAATCCTTGCTGATTTAACTGTTTCATCCTGAGTATTCCATTTCAACAGCAAGTTATACATTCTTGAAAGAATCTTAGTTTTAGGTTCTAACAGTTCTGTTTCCAATTTCGATTTCTCCACCTGGAAGCCCAATTTTTTATCCAAATTATAGGCCTCTCTTATTTGATAATAATAAAGCCAATCTCGCACTTTATCTTTTAATTTCTCAAAACTCTGCAATTTCAATGTATCTCCTTCTTGTTCTAGTATCTCCCAATATTTTGGCCACTTGGCCTCCATATTGAGTCTTTTCAGAGCCTTAGCTTCCAAAGGTGACAACCACCTTGGGGTCTTGCTTTCCAGTAAGTCTTTGTATCTTGTCCAGGCATTAAACACCACTTTCCTGACAATATGATTTTTGAATGCTCTATGAGCTTTAACCTTGTCGTACCATAGATATGCATGCCACCCAAAAGCATTATTAAAACCTTCCAAATCCAAAACGTCAGTGTTCTCAAGAAGCAGCCAATCTTTCAACCAGCAGAATGCTGCTGATTCATAGTAAAGCTTAATGTCTGGCAGGGCAAACCCTCCTCTTTCCTTTACATCAGTTAGTATTTTAAATTTTATTCTGGGCTTTTTGCCCTGCCAGACAAATTTAGAAATATCTCTCTGCCACCTCTTGAAACAATCCATCTTGTCCACAATCTGCAAAGTTTGAAACAAAAATAACATTTTTGGCAATACATTCATCTTTATAGCTGCAATTCGACCCAACAAGGAAAGCTTCAAATTAGACCAAATTTCTAAATCTTTTTAAACCTCTGACCAACATTTCTCATAATTATCTTTACATAAATTCAAACTTTTTGCAGTCATGTTAATCCCTAGGCATTTCACTTTCTTAGCCACAGTTAAACCTGTCTCATTCTGAAACCCTTCTTTTTCCATTGATGTTAAATTTTTCTCTAAAACCTTAGTTTTTAGCTTGTTTAATTTAAATCCTGCCACATGACCAAATTCT
Source organism: Podarcis erhardii (assembly GCF_964252035.2). Lineage (NCBI taxonomy): Eukaryota > Metazoa > Chordata > Lepidosauria > Squamata > Lacertidae > Podarcis > Podarcis erhardii. The sequence goes on along the minus strand of NC_138506.1, from coordinate 19,142,718 downwards.
TGAATCAGTTCTAAAACCCTTTTCGTACTAGATTCTGGCTCCTGTAATCTCAAAACCAGGTCATCTGCAAAAGCCTTCAATTTATATTGTTTGGCTCCGACCTGAATTCCTTTGATCAACCGATCCCTTCTAATCATGTTCAACAGCACCTCCAGGACCGAAATAAATAATAATGGAGAGATAGGGCAGCCCTGACGTGTTCCTTTTTCTATCTTAAATTCTTCTGTCACCACATTGTTAACTATCAATTTTGCTTTTGGTTCTGAATAGATTGCATTTATACCATTTTCAAACCCCTGTCCCACTCCCATTCCCTTGAGATTTTTCTTCATAAAGTTCCAAGAAATATTATCAAAGGCCTTCTCCGCATCAACAAAAATTAATACTGCTTTTGTGTTAATATTCGTTTGCAGCAACTCCAAAATATCAATTATGTTCCTTGTATTCAGTTACAGATAGGTAGCCGTGTTGGTCTGCCATAGTCAAAACAAAACAAATTCCTTCCAGTAGCACTTTAAAGACCAACTAAGTCAGTTCTTGGTATGAGCTTTCGTGTGCATGCACACTTCTTCAGATACACAAGGATGGATTCCTTGTATTGTCAGACAGATGTCTGTCTGGTAGAAAGCCTGCCTGGTCCTTATGTATCACTTCAGTTAATACTCTTTTTAATCTGTTAGCCAAAATATCTGCAAAAATTTTGTAATCCACATTTAAAAGGGAGATGGGACGGTAGTTCTTAAGTTGTGTCTTTTCAGATTCTGTTTTTGTTATAAGTGTGATGAAAGCTTCTTTCCACGACTCCGGCGCCTTCTTCCCCTCCATAATTTCATTACAGACCTCCTTTAATGGTTGAATTAAGTAGTCTTTCAAAGTCCTGTAGTATTTGGAGGCCCTGGAGATTTGCCCAATTGCATATTCTGAATGGCATCTTCAATCTCCTGTTCTGTAATTTTATAGTTCAACATTATCTTATTTTCTTGAGATATTTTTTGTGATCCATTGGTTCTTAAAAATTGTTCTATATCAGTCTCTTTCTGTGGCCCTTGAGTGTAAAGTTGTTTAAGGTATCTCTGGAAGCACTTTCTGATCTCCACCGGATTCTGAATATTTTTCCCTTCCATCTCAAGATTTGTAATCGTATTTAACTTCTGTCTTTTTTTCAACTGCCACGCTAATAATTTTCCACATTTATTCGCTGACTCAAAAGTCTTTTGTCTCATTTGTTTAATTTTCCACTCTATTTCCTGATTTATCAGTTTCATATATTGTACTTGATATAACTTAATTTCTCTCAGAATCTCTTGTGACTTTGGTTTCGATCTTAATTTCTTCTCTCCCTCTTTTATTTTCTCCAAAATTTTGTCTTTTTTCTCATTTTGGGATCTCTTTTTTATTGCATTCTGTTGTATTAAGAACCCTCTCATGACCGCCTTGCTTGCATCCCAGATTACTCTTTTTTCAACCGTGGTTTTCAAATTTATTTCAAAATAGTCTCTCAAGGTCGGACTTCCGGAGGCGGCGCGAAACAGCAATGGCGGTCCTCTTCGCGCTCTGAAGAGGGGCTCCGCAGGAAAGGGTCGTACGCTGCGGCATAGCGGCGACCCATCCAGAAAAACCACGGGCAGAGTGAGCTCGTGGCCGTGGGACTCGGCGGGCGCCAGAAGCCCCCCCAGAAACGAAGAAGGGACCCCGTAAGGGGCTCCGGAACGTGGAAGGGGGAGCGGCGCTGTGAGTTCATCGCTCTTTCTGCGGGAGCAAAGCCGCGCAGCTGCTGCTGATGAGCGCCGACCTTTCTTCTTGGGACATCAGATTTGCAACTACAACCCGTGAGTAAGGGGATTTAAAAATCATCGGGACAAAAAAAAAACACTTTAATTTGGCTGAAAACGGGAAGCGTAACCAGGAAGTCCGTTTCCCGACCGTGCTAAAGAGATCAAAGTAAAGTTTTGACAAGCGGGAAGCGCTTTAAAAGAACTTAAAAAAAAAAAAAGATTGGATTATCGTGCAGACAACTGAACTTTTGGCAGAGTTTAAAAGAGACAATTTTGGAACATTTATCTTCACCTTTTGACTGGGTTTTTATTCTTCCTTTGGGATTTACAAATAATTTAAGAAACCAAATCTGAGGGCTGCCAGCGTAAAAAAGAACTGTCAAACTGCTAAACTGTGGATACTATTTCTTTGTGGGAAGTGCTACATATTAAAGATACAATATTGAAGTTATAGAGAAACTGTTTCTTGCCCCAATTCTGAGACATTGTTTTAAGTTTGGGAAAGCTCAACGTTAAAAAGAAATTTAAGACTAGTTTTGAACTTCAGGTGTCCCCTTTTGGAATTGTTGTTCCTTTTGTGGATTGTTGGAATTGCAAAGAAGAAAAATTTCTTTCTTTTGGTTGAACTTCACTACTCCCCCTAGAGGACTTTGGATTTATAAGTTCCTGGGAACTACATTTTGTTTTGACTCTCTGTAGCCTGGCTGTTTACATTTTGGATTGTCTCTCTCATGGGAACACTGATAGTTTGACCTTGACACATAGAAGGACTTGGAATGAGCGAGGCAGCGAAAACAAGGTTGGCAAAAACAAAAGCAAAACAACTGGTACAAACAACTTTGACTTCCCAACCACGCAGATCATCGGTCCCAACGGTTCTAGAAACACAAAAAGAAGCGGATGAGCCGGTACCTACAGAGGAAATGGCTTCAGGAGGGTCTGAAAAAGTTTTGAATCAGATTTTAGAACAGCTGGCAATTTTAAATAAAAAGGCAGATGAACATTCAGCTAAAATCGATCAAGCCACATCCTCAATAAATAAATTGTCTGACCAGGTGGCTCAACATACACAAGCAATTGGGAATCTCCAAGAGGCTACAGCAGTGAATTATAAACTGGCTGAGGAAGCCAAACAAAAAGCAGAGGAAGCCAACTTGAAAGTTGAGGCATTAAAGGGGGAGGTGAAGCCGCTACATAAACAGATAAATGACCAACAGGCCTACTGGTCAATGACGGAACTGAAAAACAGGGAAAGCAATCTGAGACTTAGAGCTATTCCAGAACTGGAACAGGAGGACTTGATTGGCTATTTATCATCAGAAATTTCTAAGTTCTGGGGCATCGAAGAGGATAAAGATTTTAAAATTGTGACTGCTTTCAGACTAGGAAGAGTGACGAGGAAGGATAAACCTAGAGACTGTCTGATTATTTTAAGATCTAAGCAAGAGAGAGACAAAATATTAGGCCTCCATTTTGGAAAATCGCTTGTTATCCAGGGCAACAGAGCTGAAATTTACAGAGATATACCTAAACAGCTTTTGGATCTTAGAGGGACTTATACGGAACTTGCAAAATTATTGAGAGGCAACTCAATCCCCTATAGGTGGGAGTTCCCTCAAGGATTATCTTTTAACTTCAAAGGAAAGAAAGTTAAAATTAGATCAGCAGAAGACCAACAAAAGTTTTTGAACGACCACGAAGAGGACCTACAGAAAGGGACAACAAGAGATTGGCCACCACCACTACCTACACCTGAATCAGTACCTACACCCCCGGGACCAGAGGATCCAAAGAAAAAGACACCTCCACAGGACTCATAGCTTGAACCAGGATGTCTCTGCAGTTGTTTAGCTGGAATATAAATGGTGGAAATTCCCCAGAAAAAAGAAGAAGAATCTTTCACATATTGAAAAAAGAACAATTGGACATCATTTGTTTGCAGGAAACACATGTGACTAGGCTCCACAGAAAAGTTTTGATTAACAAAAGATTAGGCCAAGAATTCATTTCATCAGACAAAGTAAAGAAAAGAGGAGTGGTGATCTATGCAAAGGAGAGCCTGTCACCAAAATTTTTATTTAAAGATGAACAAGGAAGGATTTTGGCTATTGAAATACAGTTCCAAGGAGAAAAATTTTTGATTTTAGGGATTTATGCACCGAATGAGGGGAAATCAGAATTTTATAAGAAACTGCATGAGACAATCTTGGATTATTTAGACTATACTAACATCATTTTGATGGGAGATATGAATGGAGTTGTCTCTACAAATATGGATAAGTCACAAGATCAAAGTTTAACAAAAGACGGCAGACTACCTAAAACCTTTTTTGAACTAACCGACAATATGGACTTAATTGATATTTGGAGGACAAAAAACCCCCTGGGTAAAGAAGGAACTTTCTTCTCTGAAGCTCATCTGTCGTGGACAAGGATAGACCAAATATGGATATCTAGAAGGCTGGCACCTATGACTAGAAAAGTAGAAATCTGCCCAAAAACCTGCTCCGACCATAATGCCATGAAAATGGAATTAAGACTAACAACAACCGGCTCCTTTAGATGGAAAATGAATGACACACTATTAAGAGATCAGGAGATTGTGAAGAAGGCCCAAAAAACCTTGAAAGATTATTTTGAAATTAATTTGAGTACCACGGTGGAAAAAAGAACAATCTGGGACGCAAGTAAAGCAGTCATGCGAGGGTTTCTGATACAACAGAACACGATTAAAAAAAGGCTCTGGAATGGGAAAAAAGATAAGATTTTAGAGAAGATAAGAGATGGAGAGAAAAAGCTGAGATCCAAACCAAAATCGAAGGAGATCTTGAGAGAAATCAAATTCTACCAAGCACAGTATGCGAAATTGATAAATCAAGAAGTCGAGTGGAAAATCAAACAAACGAAACAAAGATCTTTTGAATCAGCCAATAAGTGTGGAAAACTCTTGGCATGGCAATTGAAAAAGAGACAAAAACTGAACACAGTCACCAATCTAGAGATTGAAGGGAGAAATATCCAGAAACCAGAAGAAATTAGGAAGTGTTTCCAGAGATATTTTAAAAAGCTTTATACCCAAGGGCCACAAGAGGAGAAGGAGATAGACCAATTTTTGGAAACAAATGGACTACCAAAACTTGCTCAGGAAAAGAGAACAATCCTGAATCACAAAATAACACAACAAGAAATAGAGAATGCCATTCAGAATATGCAAATAGGCAAATCTCCAGGTCCGGATGGGCTTACCTCCAAGTATTATAAGACGTTGAAAGACTATTTGATACAACCACTAATGGAGGTATGCAACCAGATTTTGGAGGGGAAGAAGGCACCGGAATCGTGGAAAGAAGCTTTCATCACATTGATCCCCTGTGAATCTTTTTGCTTTATTTGTCTTCACTTTCATTCTAAATGCACTTTGGACCGCCTTTGCCATCTCTCCTGTAGGTAGTTCCATCCATTTTGCCAGTTCTGTTATTAATTTGTCTTTAATATTCTCTCCCTGGGTCTCCGGCACAGCTCTGAGTCTCAGATTCACCTCCCTCATCCGAAGTTCATTCATCGCTATAACATCCTTCATCTCTTCCTGCACTTTGTTTAATTCCATCATTTCTACTTTTAATTTCTCTTCTTCCCGTTTAACCTCTTTCATTTCTAATCTTGTCTTCTTTAATCCCTCCTCTACCGATTGAGTCCTTCTAAACACTTCTTTCATTTGCCCTTTCAATTCATTTACTGTTTCGTCGATTTTTTTATCCATTTTTCCAATTTTATTATCTACTTGTTCTAATTTAGATTCTAGATTCTTTTCGCTCTGCTTGATTTCCGCAAACATTCTTAGAATATCTGCCTTAAAGTCTATCTCTTGTTTAGATCCTTTCCTCTCTACCGGTGTCCCCCCCTCAGCCCCTTTCTTTGTTGGATTTGACATTTTGACCCAGTAATTCTCCCCTTACACCAACAACTTCTTGCCTAACCCTCAGCCACACACCCCTCCCAACAAAGTTTGTCAAATTAGCCCAATTCTGTCCTTTCACAGTTATTTCGCAGTTATAAACAATTTAACAATTATTTAAATTTAAGTAGTCTTTATAACTTATACAACTTATATATATACCACCAGAAGTTCATATAAAGGTCCACTATGTTGTCTTCTTGCCTCCACTCAGGCTAATCCTTTTATAATGATGTTCTTTTGGTAAGGTCCTGCCGAGCACGAAGAGGGGAGATATGATATTTAGAATAACAATTTAGTAGCTAGTTCATCAGATTCAATTGGAGGTGATTGGAGGAAGGATATTTCAGAGCCCTCTTCCCTTTTGAAGTGAGGTAGTCCTATTATGCATTCAAGAGCGATAGCTTAAATGACTGCTAATCAACGATCAGAGTCTATCAATCAAGTGAAAAATAAAGAACAAATTGTGCTGCCTCTCTTTATCCACTAGAGGTCTTAGTCAATATTTGTATAGCGTTACTCCAACTGAGGAGAAGAAAAGGGAAGCAACGGAAAGTATCCGTCGCCGTCAGTCTCCGCACCCCAGATTCATAAAAATAAACTCCACAAGTAGTAAAAGAAGAAAAACCCAAAATAGAAGATAAAAGAAGGAAAAAAAATAAGCAGGACGGTTTGCACCAACCAACTGATGTTGCTCAGTCTTGCTCAAAGATATTCCGCTGAGGTGTCCGCTGAGGTGTCCGTACGTGACGCATAAAATGTCTGCAATGGCGTCGGAACCTTCTCTTCCGTTTCACTACTTTTTGTTACTGAGTACAAGTAGAGAAGCGTCCCTCTTATCACTAACACCCTCCGATTCACCCAGAACTTCAGCTAGAAACAGTTAAACTTCTGTTCCCCCCTTTGCTGTAACAGTATCTTTGAAATAAGTTACTTTTTAACAGAGTTCAGACAAGGGGGAAAAACGGTATCCGCTGGGGCAACTCACTTTCACTTTTCCCAGCTCTGCAAGAAGTGCTGCGTCGGAGTTGATTTCGGCTGTCAGCTGAGCTCCGCAACTTCTCCTTTTTGCTCCGGGACTTCCTTGTTTTATAACTTCAAATTTCAGCTTGATTCGGTACCGGATTTCTTTGGTTTGAGAGCGTAGCGCTTCCTCGGCAAGCTCGGGGCTTCGCTATTCTGGAGGCAGATAATGGCTTCCCTCAACCCGCGAATCCGCTCCGCCGTTCTCTTCACTCCTTTCGAAGCTACCTGACGGCCGGGCTGACCGCTCCTGGTCCGCTGGGATCCTGACCCTCTGGACACCCACCAGTGGTATTTTTGGGGGCCACCGCGCCCTGTAGCACCCCTTTTTCCTCCAAAATAGCCCGGGATTTCCCTCACGGAAAAATCCCCGCTTGCGACGAGATCGCGCTGCACCGGAAGTCTCCCACATTGATCCCTAAAGTGGAAACTGAAAAGACTCAACTAAAGAACTACCGTCCCATCTCACTCCTAAATGTGGATTACAAAGTCTTTGCAGACATTTTGGCGAGTAGACTTAAAAATGTATTAAATGAAGTAATTCATAAGGACCAGGCAGGCTTTCTCCCAGGAAGACATTTGTCTGACAACACTAGGAATATTATTGACATTTTGGAACTTTTGCAAACCAACATTAATACAAAATCAGTGTTAATCTTTGTTGACGCGGAGAAAGCCTTTGACAATATTTCTTGGAGATTTATGAAGAAAAATTTGGAAGGGATGGGAGTGGGACGGGGGTTTGAAAATGGAATAGAAGCAATTTATTCAGAGCAGAAAGCAAAGTTAATTGTAAACAATGTGGTGACAGAAGAATTTAAAATTGAAAAAGGAACACGACAAGGGTGCCCCCTATCCCCTCTGTTATTTATTTCAGTTCTGGAGGTGCTTTTGAACATGATTAGGGAAGACCGGTTGGTACAAGGAATACAGGTCGGAGCGAAACAATTTAAACTGAAAGCTTTCGCAGATGACTTGGTTTTAACATTACAGGAGCCAGAATCTAGTACAAAGAGAGTGTTAGAGTTAATTCATGAATTTGGTCGGGTAGCAGGGTTCAAACTGAACAAGCAAAAAACTAAGGTTTTGGAGAAAAACTTGACATCTTTGGAAATAGATGAGTTTCAGAAAGAGACAGAATTAAATGTTGTTAAAAAAGTAAAATACCTAGGGGTAAACCTGTCTGCCAAAAATCTGAATTTGTTTAAAGATAATTATGAAAAATGTTGGTCAGAAATTAAGAAAGATTTAGAGATCTGGTCAAGATTGAAACTTTCCTTGATGGGCCGAATTGCAGCTATAAAAATGAATGTATTGCCGAAGATGTTATTTTTGTTTCAGACCCTACAGATCATAGACAGAGTGGAGTGTTTTGGGAAGTGGCAGAAAGATATTTCTAGGTTTGTCTGGCAGGGCAAAAAGCCCCGAATAAAATTTAAAATACTAACGGATGCCAAAGAGAGAGGGGGGTTTGCCCTGCCAGATTTAAGGTTATATTATGAAGCTGCGGCTTTCTGCTGGATGAAAGAGTGGTTATTACTTGAGAACACTGATGTCTTGGATTTGGAAGGGTATGACAATGCTTTTGGGTGGCATGCATATTTGTGGTACGACAAGGTAAAGGTTCATAAAATGTTCAAAAACCATATTGTCAGAAAAGCTATATTCGCGGTCTGGACAAAATATAAAGACTTATTAGAGAGTAAAACCCCGAGGTGGTTATCACCAGTGGAGGCCAAGGCTAGAAAAAGACTCAATATGGAGGTCGGATGGCCAAAATATTGGGAAATGATAGAAAAAATAGGAGACAACTGGAGACTGCAGAGCTTCGAAAAATTAAAGAATAGGGTGCAAGATTGGTTTCACTATGCTCAAATTCAAGAAGTCTTTAAGTCTGATAAAAAAACAGGATTCCAGGTGGAAAAATCAAAACTAGAGACAGAACTGTTAGAATAATAATAATAATAATAATAAATTTTATTTATATCCCGCCCTCCCCAGCTGAAGCCGGGCTCAGGGCGGCTAACAACAATCAGCAATCAAACCATCAGATATTCACACATTCTAAAAATATTACATTATAAAAATCAATTAAAATCAAATTAATGGCAACTAATTAAGCAAGATTCTAAGCAGGTTGCCAGAGGAGGGAGTCAGGCTGCGCCCTGACCAAAGGCCTGGTGGAACAACTCTGTCTTGCAGGCCCTGCGGAAGGATGTCAGGTCCCGCAGGGCCCTAGTCTCTTGTGACAGAGCGTTCCACCAGATTGGAGCCGCAGCCGAGAAGGCCCTGGCTCTAGTTGAGGCCAGCCTAACCTCTCTGAGGCCTGGGACCTTGAGGATGTTATTATTTGCAGACCGTAGGTTTCTCTGTGGGGCATACCAGGAGAGGCGGTCCCGTAGGTACGAGGGTCCTAGGCCGTATAGGGCTTTAAAGGTTAAAACCAGCACCTTAAACCTGATCCTGTACTCCACCGGGAGCCAGTGCAGCTGGTATAGTACCGGTTGAATGTGATCTCGCAACGAAGACCCCATAAGGAGTCTCGCCGCGGCATTCTGCACCCGCTGGAGTTTCTGGGTCAGTCTCAAGGGCAGCCCCACGTAGAGCGAGTTACAATAATCCAGTCTGGAGGTGACCGTCGCATGGATCACAGTGGCTAGGTCAGGGCGAGAGAGATAAGGGGCCAACTGCTTAGCTTGGCGGAGATGAAAAAATGCCGCCTTTGTTATAGCTGTAATCTGCGCCTCCATAGAGAGGGAGGTATCGAAGATTACACCCAAACTCTTAACGGACGGTGCTGGCACTAATTGCACCCCCGCAAGAGATGGGAGTTGCCCCCTCAATCCCATATCATCCCGCCCCAGCCAGAGGACCTCTGTCTTCGAAGGATTTAGCTTCAACCGGCTCCCACGTAACCATCCAGCCACAGCTTCCAGGCATCTCGCCAGTGTATCGGGGGCCGAGTCAGGATGGCCATCCATCAACAGATAGAGTTGGGTGTCATCGGCATACTGATGGCAACCCAGCCCAAAACTCCGGACAAGCTGGGCGAGGGGGCGCATAAAGATGTTAAAAAGCATCGGGGAGAGAATCGCACCCTGAGGCACTCCACACACCAAGGAGTGGCGCGATGACAATTCCCCCCCGAGCGCCACCCTCTGTCCCCGACCAGAGAGAAACGAGCGCAGCCATTGAAGGACTGTGCCCTGGATTCCCACGTCGGCAAGGCGGTGGTCCAGGAGTTCGTGATCGACCATGTCGAAGGCTGCTGACAGATCTAGAAGAATCAGCAGCCCCGACCCGCCTCGATCCAGCTGCCTACGGAGATCATCTGTTAGGGCGACCAGAGCCGTCTCGGTCCCATGACCAGCACGGAAGCCGGACTGGAATGGATCCAGAGCAGATGTTTCATCCAGAAACCTACCAAGCTGTTCAGCAACCGCTCTCTCAATCACCTTACCCAGGAATGGAAGATTCGAGACCGGGCGGTAATTGGATAGATCTAAGGGATCTAATGATGTTTTCTTTAAGAGCGGACGCACCACTGCCTCCTTCAGTTCCCCTGGGAATATCCCGGTGCCAAGGGACAAATTGATGATATCCCCCAGGGGGGCCCGCACCTCGTCTGGACACGCTCTAATCAGCCATGACGGGCACGGGTCAAGAGGACAGGTGGTGGGCTTTCCAGCTTGGAGGAGTCTGTCCACATCGGCTGGAGATATCCGGTCAAAATGGTCCAATACTGGACCCGAGGACAGTCGAGGGGCCTCCAGTTCCTTTATTGTATCCAAATTGGCAGGGAGGTCATGGCGGAGCAACAGGACCTTCTCCGCAAAAAAGCTCGCAAATGCCTCACAGCTGTGTGTCAGATTGTTATTTAAATTTGGCTGTCCATCAAGGGACGTTAAAGACCGAATTATACTAAATAATTGCGCCGGGCGAGAGCTAGCGGATGCAATGGAGGCCGAGAAGTAAGACTTCTTAGCGGCCTTCACAGCCATCTCATAGGTTTTCATAAAAACCCTATAAGATGTTCTTGAGGCTCCGTCACGGGCACCCCGCCATACTCGCTCTAGCCGTCTGAGGTCCCGCTTCATTTTCCGAAGCTCCTCGGTAAACCAGGGAGCCCGGTTTCTGCGGGGTCGCAGAGGGCGCTTAGGTGCGATCTCATCGATGGCTGCCAGGAGCTGGGTATTCCAGCCCTCAACAAGCTCAGTCAATGAGTCGCCAGGGAGAGCAAGGTCCCGCAAGGCTTGACGGAATCTATCAGGGTCCATCAGCCTCTGCGGGCGAGCCCAAATCGGCTCGCCACCTAAGCAGGGTGGGGGTGGAAAGTCAATCCTGGCTTTCAGAGCGTAGTGATCAGACCATGGCACCTTCATCGAAGGAGACATGATCACATCTATACCGGCACCAAAGATCAAATCCAGCGTGTGGCCTGCTTGATGTGTGGGGCCCGAAACAAACTGGGAGAGCCCTAGTGTCGCCATGGAAGACACCAGGTCCAGAGCCTGTGAGGAGGGAGCGGCATCAGCATGGAAGTTGAAGTCTCCCAATACCAATAGGTTAGGGAACTCCAAGGCCCAGCCGGCCACCGCCTCCAGCAGGCCTGACAGGGTGGCTGCTGGTGCGCTAGGTGGCCGGTACACCAGCCAGACAGCCAAGCTCTCCTCGGAGCCCCACACTAGGCCAACACATTCAATGCCGGGGATCGATGGCGATGGTAGAGCCCTGAAAGAACAATCTTCCCGGATTAATAATGCCACCCCTCCCCCCCGGCCCACAGTCCGTGACTGGTGGAGGACAGAGAAACCCGGGGGCGCCATCTCTCGTAAGGTAACAGTTACCCCTTCGCGCACCCAGGTCTCCGTCACACAAGCCAGGTCGACCCCCTGCGAGGTAAAGAAATCTCGCAGGGTGGCGGTTTTGTTGCCTATAGACCTGGCATTGCACAACACCAGTGAAGGAGGTGAGTAATCCTTGCTCACCCTACCCTCGTCTCTCGGGATGGGGCGCAGATTGGAAGGGGTACGAGCATATCCGTATCTCGATCCCCTTAGAACCTAAGACTAAGGTACTTTCGAGAATGTATAACTTGCTGCTTAAATGGAACACTCAGGATGAGATAGTCAAATCAGCCATGATAAAATGGGCTCAGGATATTGGGTACAACATTATGTTTGAAGACTGGGAAAGGTTATGGAGCACTGGAATGAGATTCACGGCATGCAATGCCTTGAAAGAGAATATTATGAAAATGATATATAGGTGGTACATGACCCCAGTCAAGCTAGCAAAAATTTGCCATCGATCTGATAATAAATGTTGGAAATGTAAGGAGGCTGAGGGGACATTCTTTCACCTTTGGTGGACGTGTCCAAAAGTGAAGGCCTTCTGGGAAATGATTTACAATGAGTTAAAAAAGGTGTTTAGGTACACCTTTCCTAAGAAACCAGAGGCCTTCCTCCTGGGCATAGTGGACCAAAAGGTGTTAAAGAAGGACAGAACATTTTTTATGTATGCAACTACAGCAGCAAGAATACTTATTGCAAAAGTTTGGAAGACACAAGACCTTCCCACGCTGGAAGAGTGGCAGACGCAGTTGATGGACTATATGGAATTGGCAGAAATGACTGGCAGGATTCGAGATTTGGGAGAAGAGACAACGGAAGAAGACTGGAAAAAATTTAAGGACTATTTACAAAAACATTATAAGTTGTATGAATGTTAAGAATCTGCATGATTTGGAAATTCTTGCTCCTGCAACTAGATTGGGAAAATAGAAAATTAAGTTATAAGTAAGAAAAAGGTGAAATTTAAAGTTATTTTATGTATTATTCTAAAGCATAAATATTTGAAAAAGGTACTTTAAATCTAGAAGTAAAATATTTTGAAAGATACAAATAAGACACGAAATAAGGTAATAATTTGCTGACATGTTTATTGTAAGGAACGCAGGGTGAGGGAGATGTGGGGAAGTCCAGTTAATAATGTAAAAATGCATTTTGAAAGTTGGATCGCTTTTTCTTTTTCTTTTTTCTTTTTTCTGTAAATTGAAAATGTAATAAAAATTTTAATAAAAAAAAACAAAAACAAAATAGTCTCTCAAGGTCTTTTGGGCCTTTTTAACAATCTCTTGATCTCTTAATAAGGTGTCATTCATCTTCCATCTGAAGGAACCGATAGGTGTTAGTTTCATTTCCATCTTTACAGCATTATGGTCGGAGCAAGTTTTTGGGCAGATTTCCACCTTTTTTATCTTAGGTGCCAGTCCTCTAGTTATCCATATTTGGTCAATTCTAGTCCAAGTCATTTTGGCTTCAGAAAAAAACGTCCCTTCTCTACCTAGGGGATTTTTGGTTCTCCAAATGTCAATCAAATCCATATTGTCAGTCAGTTCAAAAAAAGTTTTCGGCAGTCTGCCCTCTTTTGTTACAATCTGTTTTTGTGCTTTATCCATATTTGTAGATACCACTCCATTCATGTCTCTCATCATAATGATGTTATTATAATCCATATAATCCAACATTGTTGGAGGGAGAGAGAGAGGGGGAGGGAGAGAGAGAGGGGGAGGGAGGGAGGGAGGGAGGGAGGGAGGGAGGGAGGGAGAGAGAGAGAGAGAGATGGCTGGCTGGCTGCCTGGCTTGGGTGGGGGAAAACTTTTGCCTTTCTTTCCTCCAACCCGTTAAATCCCTCTCCTGCATTCTTAGCCAGCTGCTTCTCTGCACACCCCTCTAATGTCCCTTCTTTGTTTTTCCTTCGCTCCCCACTTAAAATGTGGTTACAAAGCATAGATCCACATGGATCCTCAGGATCTTTGCATTGGGTCACCCCAAATTCACCATCAGATCACATAGCATGTCCATGGCTACTGCCTGCACCAAAAAAATCACGCACCCACTGTTGCCTGGGGCTGCAATGGTGCAAAAACGTGGTTACAAAGCATGGATCCACAGGGATTCTCAGGATCTTTGCATTGGGTCACCCCAAATTCACCATCAGATCACATAGCATGTCCATGGCTACAGCCTGCCCCCCCAAAATCACGCACCCACTGTTGCCTGGGGCTGCAATGGTGCAAAAACGTGGTTAAAAAGCATGGATCCACATGGATCCTCAGGATTTTTGCATTGGGTCACCCCAAATTCACCATCAGATCACATAGCATGTCCATGGCTACAGCCTGCACCAAAAAAATCACGCACCCACTGTTGCCTGGGGCTGCAATGGTGCAAAAACGTGGTTAAAAAGCATGGATCCACATGGATCCTCAGGATTTTTGCATTGGGTCACCCCAAATTCACCATCAGATCACATAGCATGTCCATGGCTACAGCCTGCACCAAAAAAATCACGCACCCACTGTTGCCTGGGGCTGCAATGGTGCAAAAACGTGGTTACAAAGCATGGATCCACAGGAATTCTCAGGATTTTGGCATTGGGTCACCCCAAATTCACCATCAGATCACATGTCTGTGGCCACAGCATGAAGCCCAAAAATGATACATCCACTGTTTCATTCAGAATGTTTTTTCCCTTGTTTTCCTCCTCTAAAAACAATGTGCGTGTTATGGTCAGGTGCGTGTTATAGAGCGAAAAATACGGTACATTGTGATCAGTTATCTTACTTTGCTTGCAAAAAAGAGAGAAAGTAATTGGAAAGTAACAAAAATTGGAACTGTTTATTTTTCTCGGTTGGACTTTTAAAAGGTTATTTTTTTGGACTATTGCAACTGTTTCCCCCTGGAGGGAGTTTTAGAAATTGCTACAAGGGGAATTTTCCACTGGTAAACAGAAACTGTGTATCTGGGTGACCTTGGCTCTTCCATTGTTTAAGTGTTATGGCTGATGGGAAAGAAAAAGTAGATTTGCCACTTCCAGAAAGAATAACAAGGTCTGGGAAGACCTTGGGGCAGCAAAGGCAATCAGCTGCTGGTCTCACTACTTTATCTGTGACTGTACCAACACAACCTAAGTCTAGTGGAATGTCTTCAGAAGATGCTTTAGCGAACGCACTGGCCAAGATTAATGAATCTTTGGTGCAACTCAGCATGAGGGTTGAAGAGACAAATAAGAGGGTCGAGGAGACAAAAACGATTGTGGATGAGACCAAAGTGAAGGTCGACACTGCAACCACTAAAATGGACTTAAATACAGAAACTCTAAACAGTGTGGAGCAAAAGGTTAACACTAATACAGAATCTATCCAGAAATTGTTGCAGGAATCCACTTTGACCCGACAGATTGCAGATGAAGCTAAGGAGAAAGCTGCTGCTGTGGAATTTAAGGTAACACAATTGGAAACAGAGAAGGTTCCAGACCTACAGAAACAAATTGAAGACCACAAATTGATGCTGTCTATGATTGAATTGAAGGAAAAACAGATGAATTTAAGGATTAGAGCTGTACCCGAATTGGAGGAGGGCACTCTGATAGACTTTTTGACACAGGAATTTGCAGAGTTCTGGAAGTCGGATTTGAAACAAGAAGAATTTAAAATTGTGAGGGCCTTCAGACTAGGAAAAGGAGGAAAGAAGATCAAAATAAGGGACTGTCTGATTACCCTCCGATCTAAAGAAGAGAGAGACAAAATTTTGGGTTTGCATTTTCAGAATCCTTTGATAATTCTGCAATCAAGAGTGGAAATTTTTAAAGACATACCGAAACATCTTTTGGATCTTAGATCCAACTTTGGAGATTTGGTTGCCCTTCTGAGAAGGAACAAAATCATTTTCAGGTGGGAATTCCCCCAAGGCCTATCCTTTGGTTACAAAGGAAGAAAGATAAAAATAAGATCAGTTGAGGAAAAAGACAAGTTTTTGGGAAATCACGAAGAAGACCTGCAGAAAGAACTTGGAAAAGAGCCAGAAGTTTTGGACAAGAGCTCACCAAAAAGAGGGAAATCAACACCACCGACTGATATAGACAAAGTACTGGGTGTGGGTGGAGGAAAAGCAGAGTAATTACATCATGACACTGCAAGTACTAAGCTGGAATGTGAATGGACTGAACTCCCCGGAAAAAAGGCGGAGAGTCTTTCATTTATTAAAAAAAGAGCAATTGGATTTGATTTGTTTACAAGAAACACATGTGACAAAGCTACATCGGAAGATTCTGAGTAACAAAAGATTAGGATCTGAATTTATTTCATCAGATAAAGTTAAGAAAAGAGGAGTAGTACTTTATGCAAAGGAGAGCCTGTCACCGAAATTCTTATTTAAAGATGACCAAGGAAGATTTGTTGCAATTGAAATTCAATCACAAGGAGAGAAGTTTTTGATAGTAGGTATTTATGCACCAAATGAGGGGAAATCGGAATTTTTCAAGAAGTTGCATGAAATTCTGATGGACTATTTGGACTATAATATGATCTTGATGGGAGGTATGAATGGAGTGGTGTCTACTAACATGGATAAGGCCCAGAGACAGGTGATTACAAAAGATGGCAGATTACCAAAGACGTTTTTTGACATGGCTGACAATATGGACCTTGCTGACATTTGGAGAACTAAGAATCCCTTGGGAAGAGAAGGAACTTTCTTCTCTGAAGCCAAAATGACATGGACAAGAATTGACCAAATTTGGGTAACAAGGGGGCTGGCTCCGAAGATTAAAAAAGTGGAAATTTGCCCCAAAACTTGCTCTGACCACAATGCGGTGAAGATGGAAATGAAACTAACACCAATTGGTTCCTTTAGATGGAGGATGAATGACACCTTGTTTAGGAATGAAGGAGTGATTAAAAAGGCCCAAAAAACCTTGAGAGACTATTTTGAGATAAACATGAATACCACTGTTGAAAAAAGAGTAATATGGGACGCAAGTAAAGCAGTTATGAGAGGGTTTTTGATACAACAGAATGCAATTAAGAAGAGAGCTCAAAACGAAAAATAGGATAAAACATTGGAGAAAATAAAGGAAGGAGAAAAGAGACTGAGAGCAAAACCAAAATCACAGGAGATCCTGAAAGAGTTAAAGTTATATCAAGTACAATATATGAAATTGATGAATCAGGAAATAGAATGGAAGATTAAACAGATGAGACAAAAGACATTTGAATTGGCTAACAAATGTGGGAAACTGCTGGCTTGGCAAATGAAAAAAAGACAAAAACTTAATACTATTACTAATTTGGAAGTGGAGGGAAATAATATACAGAATCCTGTGGAGATCAGGAAGTGTTTTCAGGAGTATTTTAAACAGTTATATACACAGGAGACCCAGAAAGAAATGGATATTGACCGATTTTTGAAAATAAATGGACTACAAAAAATCTCTCAAGAGAATAAGTCAATGCTGAATTATAAAAGAACAGATCAAGAGGTGGAAGGAGCCATTCAGAATATGAAATTGGGCAAATCTCCAGGGCCGGATGGCTTGACTTCAATATATTATAGATCTTTGAAAGAATGGCTAGTACAGCCTTTGAAGGAAGTTTGCAATGAAATATTGGAGGGGGAAAAGGCACCAGAGTCGTGGAAAGAAGCATATATTATACTTATACCGAAAATAGAGTCTGAGAAGACACAGCTTAAGAACTACCGCCCCATATCTTTGCTCAATGTGGATTACAAAATTTTTGCTGAAATCATGGCTAAAAGATTAAAAAAGGTATTGGTAGAAGAAATTCATAAAGATCAAGCGGGCTTTCTCCCGGGGAGACACTTGTCACATAATACAAGGAATATAATTAATATTTTAGAAAAATTACAAGTGAATATTAATACTAAAGCAGTTTTGATATTTGTGGACGCGGAGAAAGCTTTTGACAACATTTCTTGGAGCTTTATGAAGAAAATTTTACAGGGAATGGGGGTAGGCCAAGGTTTTGAAAACGGTATAGGTGCAATTTATTCAGAACAAAAAGCAAAATTAATTGTGAACAATGTAATTACAGAAGAATTTAAGATTGAGAAAGGAACACGACAGGGCTGCCCAATTTCCCCATTGCTCTTTATATCGGTCCTGGAAGTTTTGCTCAATATGATTAGAAGGGACCAATTGGTTAAAGGCATACAAGTCGGAGCCAAACAGTATAAATTGAAAGCATTCGCTGATGATTTAGTCTTGACATTACAGGAGTCAGAATCCAGTACTAAAAGAGTATTACAATTAATTCAAGAATTTGGTCAGGTTGCGGGTTTTAAGTTGAACAAGCTGAAAACTAAGGTGTTAGAGAAAAATTTAACAGTGATTGAGAAAGAGAGGTTTCAGAAGGAGACAGGATTAACATTGGTTAAGAAAGTGAAATACCTGGGGGTCAATATGACTGCTAAGAACGTGAATTTATTTAAAGATAACTATGAAAAATGTTGGATGGAAGTGAAAAAGGATTTAGAAATATGGTCAAATTTGAAGTTATCATTGCTAGGCCGAATTGCTGCGATAAAGATGAATGTATTGCCAAGGATGTTGTATTTGTTTCAAACATTGCAAATTTTGGACAAGATGGACTGTTTCAAGAGGTGGCAGAGAGACATTTCTAGATTTGTCTGGCAGGGCAAGAAGCCTCGAATAAAATTTAAGATTTTAACTGACACTAAAGAAAGAGGTGGATTTGCCCTGCCAGACCTGAAGCTTTATTATGAATCAGCTGCCTTTTGCTGGCTGAGAGAATGGCTGCTTCTTGAAAACACGGACATTTTGGACCTAGAAGGTTTTAATAATGTCTTTGGGTGGCATGCATATTTGTGGTATGACAAGGTCAAAGCACATAAAGCGTTTAAAAACCATATTGTCAGGAAAGCGCTGTTTAATGTCTGGATAAGATATAAGGACTTGCTTGAAAATAAAACTCCAAGGTGGTTGTCACCAATGGAAGCTAAGGCTCTGAAAAAACTCAATATGGAGGCAAACTGGCCGAAATATTGGGAAATTTTGGAACAAGAAGGAGACAGATTAAAACTGCAGAGTTTTGACAAATTAAAAAACAAAGTACGGGACTTCCGGAGGCGGCGCGAACGACAATGGCGGTCCTCTTCTGTTTGTGAAGGGGAAGCTCCGCAGGAACGGGTCGTCCGCTACGGCGAAGCGGAGACCCTTGCCAGAAAACCACAGGCGGCGATAGCCTGTGGCCGTGGGACCCGGCGGGCACCATCAGCGCCCCCCGAAACTGCGAAGGGACCCCGTAAGGGGCTCCGGAGCGTGACGGGGGTAGTGGTGCTGTGAGTCAATCGCTCTTTCTGCGGGGTGAAGCCGCAAAGCTGCTGTCGGTGAGCGCTGACCTTTTTCCTGGGACTATTCGGCTAAGAAACAACTACCCGTGAGTAGGTGAAGTAATTCGAACTGAGGATTAAAATATAAATTTAATTTGGCACTGAAGCGGGAGGTGCAACCAGGAAGTCCGTCTCCCGGCTTTGTTTAAAGACTTAAAGCAACGACGTTTAATTTACTTATGCCATGGAAACTGGGATTTTAAAAGGACTTATCTGAGCATCAAACAGAAGATCCCACCTCAGTTAAATTGGGGTGGAAGAAGGGAAATTGGGCTTTTATCTTTCCAGTTGTGGATTTATTAAAAGTTTTAGAGCTCCCGGCGATCGGGCTGCCAAACTACGAGAACTGTCAGGCTGCTTTGAACTGTTATATTGTAACTCGCACCTTTGGAGACTTAGTAACTTTTTATGACTAACTCTGCAGAAGCTTAAAGATTTGGAAAGTTTATGGCTACTTTTGTAAATTTTCAAGAGACACTTTGTAATTTTGGGAAAGACTTTATAAATTGTAACTTTTGAAGATAAACAAAGTGTCCCTCTAGTGGACTATTGAAGCTATACAACTACTGGGGGATTTTTCCATCTCTGGACTTGGGGATTTTCCATGAGAAAGGCAGACCGTGGGACCAACCTTGGCTCATAGACAGAAGTGGGATGAGTGGGAAGACAAGATCAGCTAAAGCCAAAACACAGCAGCAGCCCAGTATAATTTCACAGTTACGCAGATCATCTGTTCCCACGGTACCTGTGGCACAAGAGGAAGATTTAGAACAAACCAGGTTTGAAGGAATGGCCACAGGAGGGGACTTTAATTCACTGCTGAATAAAATTCTTGAAAAATTGGATGGAGTAAGTAAGCAACTGTCTGATCAATCAACCAAAATTGACCAAAATACAGCTAGTATTAATAATTTGACCCAGCAAGTCAGTTTAAATTCTCAATCTATTGGGAAATTATTGGAAGACACCACATTAAATCGTAAAACGGCTGAGGAGGCTAAACAGAAAGTAGAGGCTGTGCAAGAAGAAATTAAACCTATGCGTAAACAGATTGGTGAACATCAGGCACTTCTGTCTATGATAGAATTGAAAAATAAGGAAAATAATATTAGGATTAGGTCGGTACCAGAACTTGAAAAGGAGGATTTAATTGACTATTTGACACGGGAATTTGCAGAATTTTGGTCACTGGAAGAGGATAAAGATTTTAAGATTGTAAGCGCATTCAGACTTGGAAAGGGAGGGAGGAAGATCAAGTTCTGATCTCCCTCAGAACAAAGGAGGAAAGAGACAAGATACTGAGTGCGCATTACCAGAAGACTCTAGAGATCAAAGACTCAAGGATTGAACTCTACAAGGACATCCCGAAACACTTACTAGAACTCAGATCTAACTACGGAGATTTGGTGACACTATTGAGAAGTAACAGAATTGTCTTCAGATGGGAGTTCCCTCAGGGGCTATCCTTCACTTTTAAAGGGAAAAAAGTTAAAATTAAATCTCTGGAAGATAAGGAAAAAAATTTGAGTGCCTACGAAGAAGACCTCCAGAAAGGGATTGAGGCCTTGGGGCTTGACGAACCTGAGAAAGTGATACCACCGTCAAAGGAGGAAGAACTTTTGGGAGCAGTAGGAGGAAAATAGATCTACACCAACATGTCCCTGCAACTATTAAGTTGGAATATTCATGGTTTGAACTCCCCCGAAAAGAGGAAGAAAGTTTTTCATTTACTAATCCTTAAATTCATCTGTTTTTCCTTCAATTCAATCATAGACAGCATCAATTTGTGGTCTTCAATTTGTTTCTGTAGGTCTGGAACCTTCTCTGTTTCCAATTGTGTTACCTTAAATTCCACAGCAGCAGCTTTCTCCTTAGCTTCATCTGCAATCTGTCGGGTCAAAGTGGATTCCTGCAACAATTTCTGGATAGATTCTGTATTAGTGTTAACCTTTTGCTCCACACTGTTTAGAGTTTCTGTATTTAAGTCCATTTTAGTGGTTGCAGTGTCGACCTTCACTTTGGTCTCATCCACAATCGTTTTTGTCTCCTCGACCCTCTTATTTGTCTCTTCAACCCTCATGCTGAGTTGCACCAAAGATTCATTAATCTTGGCCAGTGCGTTCGCTAAAGCATCTTCTGAAGACATTCCACTAGACTTAGGTTGTGTTGGTACAGTCACAGATAAAGTAGTGAGACCAGCAGCTGATTGCCTTTGCTGCCCCAAGGTCTTCCCAGACCTTGTTATTCTTTCTGGAAGTGGCAAATCTACTTTTTCTTTCCCATCAGCCATAACACTTAAACAATGGAAGAGCCAAGGTCACCCAGATACACAGTTTCTGTTTACCAGTGGAAAATTCCCCTTGTAGCAATTTCTAAAACTCCCTCCAGGGGGAAACAGTTGCAATAGTCCAAAAAAATAACCTTTTAAAAGTCCAACCGAGAAAAATAAACAGTTCCAATTTTTGTTACTTTCCAATTACTTTCTCTCTTTTTTGCAAGCAAAGTAAGATAACTGATCACAATGTACCGTATTTTTCGCTCTATAACACGCACCTGACCATAACACGCACATTGTTTTTAGAGGAGGAAAACAAGGGAAAAAACATTCTGAATGAAACAGTGGATGTATCATTTTTGGGCTTCATGCTGTGGCCACAGACATGTGATCTGATGGTGAATTTGGGGTGACCCAATGCCAAAATCCTGAGAATTCCTGTGGATCCATGCTTTGTAACCACGTTTTTGCACCATTGCAGCCCCAGGCAACAGTGGGTGCGTGATTTTTTTGGTGCAGGCTGTAGCCATGGACATGCTATGTGATCTGATGGTGAATTTGGGGTGACCCAATGCAAAAATCCTGAGGATCCATGTGGATCCATGCTTTTTAACCACGTTTTTGCACCATTGCAGCCCCAGGCAACAGTGGGTGCGTGATTTTTTTGGTGCAGGCTGTAGCCATGGACATGCTATGTGATCTGATGGTGAATTTGGGGTGACCCAATGCAAAAATCCTGAGGATCCATGTGGATCCATGCTTTTTAACCACGTTTTTGCACCATTGCAGCCCCAGGCAACAGTGGGTGCGTGATTTTGGGGGGGCAGGCTGTAGCCATGGACATGCTATGTGATCTGATGGTGAATTTGGGGTGACCCAATGCAAAGATCCTGAGAATCCCTGTGGATCCATGCTTTGTAACCACGTTTTTGCACCATTGCAGCCCCAGGCAACAGTGGGTGCGTGATTTTTTTGGTGCAGGCAGTAGCCATGGACATGCTATGTGATCTGATGGTGAATTTGGGGTGACCCAATGCAAAGATCCTGAGGATCCATGTGGATCTATGCTTTGTAACCACATTTTAAGTGGGGAGCGAAGGAAAAACAAAGAAGGGACATTAGAGGGGTGTGCAGAGAAGCAGCTGGCTAAGAATGCAGGAGAGGGATTTAACGGGTTGGAGGAAAGAAAGGCAAAAGTTTTCCCCCACCCAAGCCAGGCAGCCAGCCAGCCATCTCTCTCTCTCTCTCTCTCTCTCTCTCTCTCTCCCTCCCTCCCTCCCTCCCTCCCTCCCTCCCTCCCTCCCCCTCTCTCTCTCCCTCCCCCTCTCTCTCTCCCTCCAACAATGTTGGATTATATGGATTATAATAACATCATTATGATGAGAGACATGAATGGAGTGGTATCTACAAATATGGATAAAGCACAAAAACAGATTGTAACAAAAGAGGGCAGACTGCCGAAAACTTTTTTTGAACTGACTGACAATATGGATTTGATTGACATTTGGAGAACCAAAAATCCCCTAGGTAGAGAAGGGACGTTTTTTTCTGAAGCCAAAATGACTTGGACTAGAATTGACCAAATATGGATAACTAGAGGACTGGCACCTAAGATAAAAAAGGTGGAAATCTGCCCAAAAACTTGCTCCGACCATAATGCTGTAAAGATGGAAATGAAACTAACACCTATCGGTTCCTTCAGATGGAAGATGAATGACACCTTATTAAGAGATCAAGAGATTGTTAAAAAGGCCCAAAAGACCTTGAGAGACTATTTTGTTTTTGTTTTTTTTTATTAAAATTTTTATTACATTTTCAATTTACAGAAAAAAGAAAAAAGAAAAAGAAAAAGCGATCCAACTTTCAAAATGCATTTTTACATTATTAACTGGACTTCCCCACATCTCCCTCACCCTGCGTTCCTTACAATAAACATGTCAGCAAATTATTACCTTATTTCGTGTCTTATTTGTATCTTTCAAAATATTTTACTTCTAGATTTAAAGTACCTTTTTCAAATATTTATGCTTTAGAATAATACATAAAATAACTTTAAATTTCACCTTTTTCTTACTTATAACTTAATTTTCTATTTTCCCAATCTAGTTGCAGGAGCAAGAATTTCCAAATCATGCAGATTCTTAACATTCATACAACTTATAATGTTTTTGTAAATAGTCCTTAAATTTTTTCCAGTCTTCTTCCGTTGTCTCTTCTCCCAAATCTCGAATCCTGCCAGTCATTTCTGCCAATTCCATATAGTCCATCAACTGCGTCTGCCACTCTTCCAGCGTGGGAAGGTCTTGTGTCTTCCAAACTTTTGCAATAAGTATTCTTGCTGCTGTAGTTGCATACATAAAAAATGTTCTGTCCTTCTTTAACACCTTTTGGTCCACTATGCCCAGGAGGAAGGCCTCTGGTTTCTTAGGAAAGGTGTACCTAAACACCTTTTTTAACTCATTGTAAATCATTTCCCAGAAGGCCTTCACTTTTGGACACGTCCACCAAAGGTGAAAGAATGTCCCCTCAGCCTCCTTACATTTCCAACATTTATTATCAGATCGATGGCAAATTTTTGCTAGCTTGACTGGGGTCATGTACCACCTATATATCATTTTCATAATATTCTCTTTCAAGGCATTGCATGCCGTGAATCTCATTCCAGTGCTCCATAACCTTTCCCAGTCTTCAAACATAATGTTGTACCCAATATCCTGAGCCCATTTTATCATGGCTGATTTGACTATCTCATCCTGAGTGTTCCATTTAAGCAGCAAGTTATACATTCTCGAAAGTACCTTAGTCTTAGGTTCTAACAGTTCTGTCTCTAGTTTTGATTTTTCCACCTGGAATCCTGTTTTTTTATCAGACTTAAAGACTTCTTGAATTTGAGCATAGTGAAACCAATCTTGCACCCTATTCTTTAATTTTTCGAAGCTCTGCAGTCTCCAGTTGTCTCCTATTTTTTCTATCATTTCCCAATATTTTGGCCATCCGACCTCCATATTGAGTCTTTTTCTAGCCTTGGCCTCCACTGGTGATAACCACCTCGGGGTTTTACTCTCTAATAAGTCTTTATATTTTGTCCAGACCGCGAATATAGCTTTTCTGACAATATGGTTTTTGAACATTTTATGAACCTTTACCTTGTCGTACCACAAATATGCATGCCACCCAAAAGCATTGTCATACCCTTCCAAATCCAAGACATCAGTGTTCTCAAGTAATAACCACTCTTTCATCCAGCAGAAAGCCGCAGCTTCATAATATAACCTTAAATCTGGCAGGGCAAACCCCCCTCTCTCTTTGGCATCCGTTAGTATTTTAAATTTTATTCGGGGCTTTTTGCCCTGCCAGACAAACCTAGAAATATCTTTCTGCCACTTCCCAAAACACTCCACTCTGTCTATGATCTGTAGGGTCTGAAACAAAAATAACATCTTCGGCAATACATTCATTTTTATAGCTGCAATTCGGCCCATCAAGGAAAGTTTCAATCTTGACCAGATCTCTAAATCTTTCTTAATTTCTGACCAACATTTTTCATAATTATCTTTAAACAAATTCAGATTTTTGGCAGACAGGTTTACCCCTAGGTATTTTACTTTTTTAACAACATTTAATTCTGTCTCTTTCTGAAACTCATCTATTTCCAAAGATGTCAAGTTTTTCTCCAAAACCTTAGTTTTTTGCTTGTTCAGTTTGAACCCTGCTACCCGACCAAATTCATGAATTAACTCTAACACTCTCTTTGTACTAGATTCTGGCTCCTGTAATGTTAAAACCAAGTCATCTGCGAAAGCTTTCAGTTTAAATTGTTTCGCTCCGACCTGTATTCCTTGTACCAACCGGTCTTCCCTAATCATGTTCAAAAGCACCTCCAGAACTGAAATAAATAACAGAGGGGATAGGGGGCACCCTTGTCGTGTTCCTTTTTCAATTTTAAATTCTTCTGTCACCACATTGTTTACAATTAACTTTGCTTTCTGCTCTGAATAAATTGCTTCTATTCCATTTTCAAACCCCCGTCCCACTCCCATCCCTTCCAAATTTTTCTTCATAAATCTCCAAGAAATATTGTCAAAGGCTTTCTCCGCGTCAACAAAGATTAACACTGATTTTGTATTAATGTTGGTTTGCAAAAGTTCCAAAATGTCAATAATATTCCTAGTGTTGTCAGACAAATGTCTTCCTGGGAGAAAGCCTGCCTGGTCCTTATGAATTACTTCATTTAATACATTTTTAAGTCTACTCGCCAAAATGTCTGCAAAGACTTTGTAATCCACATTTAGGAGTGAGATGGGACGGTAGTTCTTTAGTTGAGTCTTTTCAGTTTCCACTTTAGGGATCAATGTGGGAGACTTCCGGTGCAGCGCGATCTCGTCGCAAGCGGGGATTTTTCCGTGAGGGAAATCCCGGGCTATTTTGGAGGAAAAAGGGGTGCTACAGGGCGCGGTGGCCCCCAAAAATACCACTGGTGGGTGTCCAGAGGGTCAGGATCCCAGCGGACCAGGAGCGGTCAGCCCGGCCGTCAGGTAGCTTCGAAAGGAGTGAAGAGAACGGCGGAGCGGATTCGCGGGTTGAGGGAAGCCATTATCTGCCTCCAGAATAGCGAAGCCCCGAGCTTGCCGAGGAAGCGCTACGCTCTCAAACCAAAGAAATCCGGTACCGAATCAAGCTGAAATTTGAAGTTATAAAACAAGGAAGTCCCGGAGCAAAAAGGAGAAGTTGCGGAGCTCAGCTGACAGCCGAAATCAACTCCGACGCAGCACTTCTTGCAGAGCTGGGAAAAGTGAAAGTGAGTTGCCCCAGCGGATACCGTTTTTCCCCCTTGTCTGAACTCTGTTAAAAAGTAACTTATTTCAAAGATACTGTTACAGCAAAGGGGGGAACAGAAGTTTAACTGTTTCTAGCTGAAGTTCTGGGTGAATCGGAGGGTGTTAGTGATAAGAGGGACGCTTCTCTACTTGTACTCAGTAACAAAAAGTAGTGAAACGGAAGAGAAGGTTCCGACGCCATTGCAGACATTTTATGCGTCACGTACGGACACCTCAGCGGACACCTCAGCGGAATATCTTTGAGCAAGACTGAGCAACATCAGTTGGTTGGTGCAAACCGTCCTGCTTATTTTTTTTCCTTCTTTTATCTTCTATTTTGGGTTTTTCTTCTTTTACTACTTGTGGAGTTTATTTTTATGAATCTGGGGTGCGGAGACTGACGGCGACGGATACTTTCCGTTGCTTCCCTTTTCTTCTCCTCAGTTGGAGTAACGCTATACAAATATTGACTAAGACCTCTAGTGGATAAAGAGAGGCAGCACAATTTGTTCTTTATTTTTCACTTGATTGATAGACTCTGATCGTTGATTAGCAGTCATTTAAGCTATCGCTCTTGAATGCATAATAGGACTACCTCACTTCAAAAGGGAAGAGGGCTCTGAAATATCCTTCCTCCAATCACCTCCAATTGAATCTGATGAACTAGCTACTAAATTGTTATTCTAAATATCATATCTCCCCTCTTCGTGCTCGGCAGGACCTTACCAAAAGAACATCATTATAAAAGGATTAGCCTGAGTGGAGGCAAGAAGACAACATAGTGGACCTTTATATGAACTTCTGGTGGTATATATATAAGTTGTATAAGTTATAAAGACTACTTAAATTTAAATAATTGTTAAATTGTTTATAACTGCGAAATAACTGTGAAAGGACAGAATTGGGCTAATTTGACAAACTTTGTTGGGAGGGGTGTGTGGCTGAGGGTTAGGCAAGAAGTTGTTGGTGTAAGGGGAGAATTACTGGGTCAAAATGTCAAATCCAACAAAGAAAGGGGCTGAGGGGGGGACACCGGTAGAGAGGAAAGGATCTAAACAAGAGATAGACTTTAAGGCAGATATTCTAAGAATGTTTGCGGAAATCAAGCAGAGCGAAAAGAATCTAGAATCTAAATTAGAACAAGTAGATAATAAAATTGGAAAAATGGATAAAAAAATCGACGAAACAGTAAATGAATTGAAAGGGCAAATGAAAGAAGTGTTTAGAAGGACTCAATCGGTAGAGGAGGGATTAAAGAAGACAAGATTAGAAATGAAAGAGGTTAAACGGGAAGAAGAGAAATTAAAAGTAGAAATGATGGAATTAAACAAAGTGCAGGAAGAGATGAAGGATGTTATAGCGATGAATGAACTTCGGATGAGGGAGGTGAATCTGAGACTCAGAGCTGTGCCGGAGACCCAGGGAGAGAATATTAAAGACAAATTAATAACAGAACTGGCAAAATGGATGGAACTACCTACAGGAGAGATGGCAAAGGCGGTCCAAAGTGCATTTAGAATGAAAGTGAAGACAAATAAAGCAAAAAGATTCACAGGGGATCAATGTGATGAAAGCTTCTTTCCACGATTCCGGTGCCTTCTTCCCCTCCAAAATCTGGTTGCATACCTCCATTAGTGGTTGTATCAAATAGTCTTTCAACGTCTTATAATACTTGGAGGTAAGCCCATCCGGACCTGGAGATTTGCCTATTTGCATATTCTGAATGGCATTCTCTATTTCTTGTTGTGTTATTTTGTGATTCAGGATTGTTCTCTTTTCCTGAGCAAGTTTTGGTAGTCCATTTGTTTCCAAAAATTGGTCTATCTCCTTCTCCTCTTGTGGCCCTTGGGTATAAAGCTTTTTAAAATATCTCTGGAAACACTTCCTAATTTCTTCTGGTTTCTGGATATTTCTCCCTTCAATCTCTAGATTGGTGACTGTGTTCAGTTTTTGTCTCTTTTTCAATTGCCATGCCAAGAGTTTTCCACACTTATTGGCTGATTCAAAAGATCTTTGTTTCGTTTGTTTGATTTTCCACTCGACTTCTTGATTTATCAATTTCGCATACTGTGCTTGGTAGAATTTGATTTCTCTCAAGATCTCCTTCGATTTTGGTTTGGATCTCAGCTTTTTCTCTCCATCTCTTATCTTCTCTAAAATCTTATCTTTTTTCCCATTCCAGAGCCTTTTTTTAATCGTGTTCTGTTGTATCAGAAACCCTCGCATGACTGCTTTACTTGCGTCCCAGATTGTTCTTTTTTCCACCGTGGTACTCAAATTAATTTCAAAATAATCTTTCAAGGTTTTTTGGGCCTTCTTCACAATCTCCTGATCTCTTAATAGTGTGTCATTCATTTTCCATCTAAAGGAGCCGGTTGTTGTTAGTCTTAATTCCATTTTCATGGCATTATGGTCGGAGCAGGTTTTTGGGCAGATTTCTACTTTTCTAGTCATAGGTGCCAGCCTTCTAGATATCCATATTTGGTCTATCCTTGTCCACGACAGATGAGCTTCAGAGAAGAAAGTTCCTTCTTTACCCAGGGGGTTTTTTGTCCTCCAAATATCAATTAAGTCCATATTGTCGGTTAGTTCAAAAAAGGTTTTAGGTAGTCTGCCGTCTTTTGTTAAACTTTGATCTTGTGACTTATCCATATTTGTAGAGACAACTCCATTCATATCTCCCATCAAAATGATGTTAGTATAGTCTAAATAATCCAAGATTGTCTCATGCAGTTTCTTATAAAATTCTGATTTCCCCTCATTCGGTGCATAAATCCCTAAAATCAAAAATTTTTCTCCTTGGAACTGTATTTCAATAGCCAAAATCCTTCCTTGTTCATCTTTAAATAAAAATTTTGGTGACAGGCTCTCCTTTGCATAGATCACCACTCCTCTTTTCTTTACTTTGTCTGATGAAATGAATTCTTGGCCTAATCTTTTGTTAATCAAAACTTTTCTGTGGAGCCTAGTCACATGTGTTTCCTGCAAACAAATGATGTCCAATTGTTCTTTTTTCAATATGTGAAAGATTCTTCTTCTTTTTTCTGGGGAATTTCCACCATTTATATTCCAGCTAAACAACTGCAGAGACATCCTGGTTCAAGCTATGAGTCCTGTGGAGGTGTCTTTTTCTTTGGATCCTCTGGTCCCGGGGGTGTAGGTACTGATTCAGGTGTAGGTAGTGGTGGTGGCCAATCTCTTGTTGTCCCTTTCTGTAGGTCCTCTTCGTGGTCGTTCAAAAACTTTTGTTGGTCTTCTGCTGATCTAATTTTAACTTTCTTTCCTTTGAAGTTAAAAGATAATCCTTGAGGGAACTCCCACCTATAGGGGATTGAGTTGCCTCTCAATAATTTTGCAAGTTCCGTATAAGTCCCTCTAAGATCCAAAAGCTGTTTAGGTATATCTCTGTAAATTTCAGCTCTGTTGCCCTGGATAACAAGCGATTTTCCAAAATGGAGGCCTAATATTTTGTCTCTCTCTTGCTTAGATCTTAAAATAATCAGACAGTCTCTAGGTTTATCCTTCCTCGTCACTCTTCCTAGTCTGAAAGCAGTCACAATTTTAAAATCTTTATCCTCTTCGATGCCCCAGAACTTAGAAATTTCTGATGATAAATAGCCAATCAAGTCCT
This sequence comes from Podarcis erhardii, assembly GCF_964252035.2. Taxonomy (NCBI): domain Eukaryota; kingdom Metazoa; phylum Chordata; class Lepidosauria; order Squamata; family Lacertidae; genus Podarcis; species Podarcis erhardii. Next base: position 19,113,027 of record NC_138506.1, on the reverse strand, counting down.
CCTGTTCCAGTTCTGGAATAGCTCTAAGTCTCAGATTGCTTTCCCTGTTTTTCAGTTCCGTCATTGACCAGTAGGCCTGTTGGTCATTTATCTGTTTATGTAGCGGCTTCACCTCCCCCTTTAATGCCTCAACTTTCAAGTTGGCTTCCTCTGCTTTTTGTTTGGCTTCCTCAGCCAGTTTATAATTCACTGCTGTAGCCTCTTGGAGATTCCCAATTGCTTGTGTATGTTGAGCCACCTGGTCAGACAATTTATTTATTGAGGATGTGGCTTGATCGATTTTAGCTGAATGTTCATCTGCCTTTTTATTTAAAATTGCCAGCTGTTCTAAAATCTGATTCAAAACTTTTTCAGACCCTCCTGAAGCCATTTCCTCTGTAGGTACCGGCTCATCCGCTTCTTTTTGTGTTTCTAGAACCGTTGGGACCGATGATCTGCGTGGTTGGGAAGTCAAAGTTGTTTGTACCAGTTGTTTTGCTTTTGTTTTTGCCAACCTTGTTTTCGCTGCCTCGCTCATTCCAAGTCCTTCTATGTGTCAAGGTCAAACTATCAGTGTTCCCATGAGAGAGACAATCCAAAATGTAAACAGCCAGGCTACAGAGAGTCAAAACAAAATGTAGTTCCCAGGAACTTATAAATCCAAAGTCCTCTAGGGGGAGTAGTGAAGTTCAACCAAAAGAAAGAAATTTTTCTTCTTTGCAATTCCAACAATCCACAAAAGGAACAACAATTCCAAAAGGGGACACCTGAAGTTCAAAACTAGTCTTAAATTTCTTTTTAACGTTGAGCTTTCCCAAACTTAAAACAATGTCTCAGAATTGGGGCAAGAAACAGTTTCTCTATAACTTCAATATTGTATCTTTAATATGTAGCACTTCCCACAAAGAAATAGTATCCACAGTTTAGCAGTTTGACAGTTCTTTTTTACGCTGGCAGCCCTCAGATTTGGTTTCTTAAATTATTTGTAAATCCCAAAGGAAGAATAAAAACCCAGTCAAAAGGTGAAGATAAATGTTCCAAAATTGTCTCTTTTAAACTCTGCCAAAAGTTCAGTTGTCTGCACGATAATCCAATCTTTTTTTTTTTTTAAGTTCTTTTAAAGCGCTTCCCGCTTGTCAAAACTTTACTTTGATCTCTTTAGCACGGTCGGGAAACGGACTTCCTGGTTACGCTTCCCGTTTTCAGCCAAATTAAAGTGTTTTTTTTTTGTCCCGATGATTTTTAAATCCCCTTACTCACGGGTTGTAGTTGCAAATCTGATGTCCCAAGAAGAAAGGTCGGCGCTCATCAGCAGCAGCTGCGCGGCTTTGCTCCCGCAGAAAGAGCGATGAACTCACAGCGCCGCTCCCCCTTCCACGTTCCGGAGCCCCTTACGGGGTCCCTTCTTCGTTTCTGGGGGGGCTTCTTGTTGAATGGTTTCTTTAAATGTAAAGGTTCATCATTGTTCCACCTAATGTGTATGTCTTTAAGGGGCCAGAGCAAGGGCCAGAGCAAGATAACGAGACCCAGCTTTACAGCTGTGAAACATAGCAGGTGCTGCTGAGTTGCATTGATTAAGGTGTGTCAGCATTTGCATGTAGTATATAAGGAGCAGCACCTAGCTCTCCCATTACCCTGGGGGTTGGGTTGGTGGTTGGGTCTGGTTTGTTGTTAATGTATTTAGTGTATAAGGAGTTTTTGTTTTTTGTAATTAAAACCTTGTTTAAGTTACTTTTGAGTCCCTTTCTTTTTAATGCATGGTCTCCCCAGCAAGCTCTCTGCAGCGCTACCATACTGCAAATAACCAACATCTTTGGTTATGGGCCCAGCTGCTGAGTGGATGACTGCATATTTTTGGACTCTGAGAAAGGTTTGAAGACTCCTTCTCCTGTTAGTGTAGTTTTTGTGGGTCTGGAAGATTTCCAGAATGGTTGACCGGGTTCCTGAAGCTGAGAAGGCTCTGGTCTTCCCACAGCTAACAGATGAGAACTATAGTTTATGGTCTTTTCGGGTGGAGGCGCTTTTGACCTCTAGGGAAGTATGGACCTATGTAACTGAAGACCCTCCTGACCCTGTAACTAATGCTTGGTCCAAAGGAGATGCAAAAGCCAGGGCGATAATTAATTTGGCAGTCAGCGACCAGCAGGTAGTCTATATAAGGAATAAGAAAACTGCCAAAGAAATGTGGGACAGTCTTGCAGCAGTGCATGTTAGAAAAGAGTCAGCGTCTGCATTGACGTTTTTCAAGCAGCTGTACCAGACGAAGTTGCAGCCTGGTGGTGATTTGGCAGCACACTTGAGATGTCTGGAGGCAATACGCGGCGAATTAATTCGAAGGGACATGGACATACCTGATATTCAGTATGTTTTTATCATTCTTTGTTCCCTTAACGAGGACTTTGATGGCGTAGCTAGCCAGATATCTGCCGTCCCACCAGCACAATTAACTGTGGAAGGGGTAACGGCAAGATTAATGGGCGAGTTGGATAGAAGGGAGGCTTGTGCCATAAGCACTCCTATTTCCAGAAGTAATGAGGAACGCCATATGCAAACTTGTGGTGATGCGACTGCATTTAAAGCTGCAAAGCGTTGTTGGTTCTGCAATAAGCAAGGACATTTTGCAAAGGACTGCAGAGTCAAAAGAAAGCAAAGTACTCCCAAGCCTGTTTCTGATCGTCAGTCACGGTTGTCATCTCAGCAGCCAACATCGCACCGTAAAGACAGAAACGAGCCGCGAGCTTTTCACGCTCAGACTGCAGATCATAAAAGAATTAAAGGTACCAAGTGGAATTCTTTTATTGTGGACTCAGGAGCTTCTCACCACGTTTGCAACAATCGAAGCTTGTTTATTTCTTTCGAAGAGGAAATTGGTAATGTACATTTAGCCAATTCACAAGTCTTGCAGTCACTTGGCAGAGGTACTGTTAAACTTGACTCTTTAAACATTACAATAGCGAACTGCATTTACTGCCCATCAGTGGACAACTTATTATCAGTAAGGTGTTTTGCTCGTCAAGGCATAAGTGTGCGTTTCTTAAATTCAATGTGTGAGTTTTTTGAGGGGAACAAACGTCTATTGTATGCCCGGGACTCTGATGGTTTATATAGACTGTATTTTCGCACCTACTCCCAATTGCCTATAAATTGCAGAGCAGCACAGTCAAGCCAGGGGTTGAGGAATGCAAGGCCTCATTCCGGGTGTCTCCACGAGGCGCACAGAATTCTGGGACACTTGAATTTTGCTGATGTAATTAGGACGAAGAATATTGTTAATGGCCTCAACTTAAAGCCATGTAAATTCTTTATGCAATGTTTATCCTGTTGCAAGAATAAGATTAAGGTTGCACGCAAGGGTAGGTGCTCAGATAGGAAAGTAACTGAGCCATTTGAGCGTGTACATTGTGATTTAGTTGGGCCACTCCCACCATCATTAGGAGGTTCTAAGTACTGGCTTACCCTCATAGACCAGTATAGTAGATATTGTTGGACTTATGCAATAGCTGACAAGTCCCAAGCATTTGAGAAGTACAAAGTTTTTTGCAACTGGGTAAAAACGCACTTTAACAAACCAATTAAGAACCTGTTCTCTGACCGGGGCGGGGAATTTGTTTCTGAGGATTTTGAGAAATTCCTGGAAGCGCAGGGGACTACTCATGAGTTATCTTGCCCCCGAAGTCCCTGGCAAAATGGGCTTGTTGAAGTTGTGCAGCGTGACCTGCAGGCAGGGGTTAAAACATATCTGCACGATGCTAATCTGCCCAAAGACTTTTGGGCTGAAGCGCTTAATGCGTTTTGTTATGTCAGAAATCGCAGTTATCATTCTGGTTTAGATGTCACCCCCTATGAGAAGCTGTTTAAAAAACGCCCTAATCTGAAATACCTACGCATTTGGGGTTCAGATGTAATTATGCATTATCCCGCTAAGCAGAAATTGGGTGAGCGTAGTGTCCAGGGTAAATTAATGGGCTACCAGCAGGGGGCGTACAGAATTTACATACCAGCAACTGGCAAATTTCATATTACCAGAAGCATGATACAAACTGTAAATTGGAATGGAGTTGCTGTTTTCCAAGATACTGATGGTATAGATAATACTGAGGAAGAAGAGGAAGAAGCAGCAGCAGCAGCAGGGAATAATGGTGCTTCTGAATTAATGGAAAAAGACAAAAAGCCTGTTGAATCTGATAATTTGTTTGATGATTTAAAGTCACAGGCACCCAAGGATAGGTTAGATTCTCTTGAGTTTTCTGATCGTGAGCTTAGCCTACAGGGGCCTCTTCAGTCCGACAATGATGATTTACAACCTGAAACTAGTAGTTCACTTAGTCCCATTAAGTCTGAGGAGTCTGACTCCCCTTCTGGACTAAGACGTTCAGATAGAAAGAGGCAGAAGCCACAACGATTTGCAGATGAACATTTTAATACTGTGTATGCCAATAAGGTGGTTTTTGAGCCAAAAAGCTACAGTGACGTTCAGAATTTACCTAAGCACCAAGCTGCAAATTGGTATAAAGCTATGAACTCTGAGATAGCTTCTTTAAAAGAGCATAACACTTGGTCTCTTGTACCACAAACCCCAGATATGAGACTTATTGATTCAAAATGGGTTTATAGAGTTAAAATGAATGACAAAAATGAAGTTGTAAGGTACAAAGCAAGATTAGTTGCTAGGGGTTTTCAACAAATCCCAGGCGAAGATTATGATTTGTGTTATTCGCCAAGTGTAAAATATGAAACAGTTAAGCTTTTGTTAAAAGATGCATCACAACGTGGACATTCTGTTTATCACCTAGATATAAAAACTGCATATTTGTTTGCAGATTTAAAAGAACAAATTTTTATGCGTGTTCCTGAAGGCATAGACGCTGCTGAAGGTTTGGTATGCAAATTAAATAAATCCCTTTATGGTCTGCACCAAAGTGGAAGGAATTGGCACCAAACTTTAGCAAAAGAATTGCTGGATATTGGTTTTTCACAAGGAAAGGCAGACAATTGTGTATTTATAAAGGAAAGGGCAAACTCTGTGACAAAAATATGTGTGTATGTAGATGACGTGTTAATTTCTACAAAAACTAAACAGGAATATGAAGAGGTAGTTTCACAGTTACAGAAGAAATTTGATGTGGTGGAATTAGGCATAGCTAAAAATTACTTATCCATGCAAATTGAGAAAGGCAAAAATGGATCTTTTCTGGTTCATCAAACTGCAAAAATTGATGACCTTGTTGAAATGCTACGTTTAGAAAATGCAAATGGGAAGGAAACGCCTATGGTGTGTGGTTTCACCTTTACAGGTAAAGATAAGCCATTTCCTAACAAAACTTTGTATCGTTCTGCTATAGGCAAGCTAAATTTCATTCAAAGAATCTCAAGACCAGATATAACTTATGCTTTTCACTTTCTGGCAAAATTTGTGGAAAAACCTACTACACAATGTTTCTCTGCTCTTAAGAGAGTGGTAATGTACCTTAAACATACCAAACATTATAGGTTGCAGTTTACATCAGGTATTGACAAAGGTTTTGAAATTTTCTGCGATGCATCTCATGCAGTGGAACAAAATAATTGCAGGGGTGTGTCTGGTATGGTGTTTTGTTATAATGGTTGTCCGTTTGAATGGAAGTCCCAGACACAAACCATTATTTGTCTCTCCACAACAGAGAGTGAATTATGTGCATGCGTTCAGGCCACTCGTGATGTAGAATGGTATCTGCAAGTATTCGCAGACCTACAGATGCAAGTAACACTACCAGTTAAAGTTTACCTTGATTCCCAGAGTGGACTTGCTATCCTATGTTCAGAAAACAATACGCAGCGCACCAGAGTCTTAAGATTACGTTTGGAGTTTGTAAAGAAATTAATTGCTGACGAAATGATTGTATTTGAATATGTCCCAGGTGATAATCAAATTGCGGACATTTTTACAAAAGCACTTCCAAAGGTTACACATGAAAAACATGTACAAAGTATGCTTTATGTTTTTGTTCCACAATGATGAACCGCAGGGGAAATGTTGAATGGTTTCTTTAAATGTAAAGGTTCATCATTGTTCCACCTAATGTGTATGTCTTTAAGGGGCCAGAGCAAGGGCCAGAGCAAGATAACGAGACCCAGCTTTACAGCTGTGAAACATAGCAGGTGCTGCTGAGTTGCATTGATTAAGGTGTGTCAGCATTTGCATGTAGTATATAAGGAGCAGCACCTAGCTCTCCCATTACCCTGGGGGTTGGGTCTGGTTTGTTGTTAATGTATTTAGTGTATAAGGAGTTTTTGTTTTTTGTAATTAAAACCTTGTTTAAGTTACTTTTGAGTCCCTTTCTTTTTAATGCATGGTCTCCCCAGCAAGCTCTCTGCAGCGCTACCATACTGCAAATAACCAACACTTCTGGCGCCCGCCGAGTCCCACGGCCACGAGCTCACTCTGCCCGTGGTTTTTCTGGATGGGTCGCCGCTATGCCGCAGCGTACGACCCTTTCCTGCGGAGCCCCTCTTCAGAGCGCGAAGAGGACCGCCATTGCTGTTTCGCGCCGCCTCCGGAAGTCCGACCTTGAGAGACTATTTTGAAATAAATTTGAAAACCACGGTTGAAAAAAGAGTAATCTGGGATGCAAGCAAGGCGGTCATGAGAGGGTTCTTAATACAACAGAATGCAATAAAAAAGAGATCCCAAAATGAGAAAAAAGACAAAATTTTGGAGAAAATAAAAGAGGGAGAGAAGAAATTAAGATCGAAACCAAAGTCACAAGAGATTCTGAGAGAAATTAAGTTATATCAAGTACAATATATGAAACTGATAAATCAGGAAATAGAGTGGAAAATTAAACAAATGAGACAAAAGACTTTTGAGTCAGCGAATAAATGTGGAAAATTATTAGCGTGGCAGTTGAAAAAAAGACAGAAGTTAAATACGATTACAAATCTTGAGATGGAAGGGAAAAATATTCAGAATCCGGTGGAGATCAGAAAGTGCTTCCAGAGATACCTTAAACAACTTTACACTCAAGGGCCACAGAAAGAGACTGATATAGAACAATTTTTAAGAACCAATGGATTACAAAAAATATCTCAAGAAAATAAGATAATGTTGAACTATAAAATTACAGAACAGGAGATTGAAGATGCCATTCAGAATATGCAATTGGGCAAATCTCCAGGGCCTCCAAATACTACAGGACTTTGAAAGACTACTTAATTCAACCATTAAAGGAGGTCTGTAATGAAATTATGGAGGGGAAGAAGGCGCCGGAGTCGTGGAAAGAAGCTTTCATCACACTTATAACAAAAACAGAATCTGAAAAGACACAACTTAAGAACTACCGTCCCATCTCCCTTTTAAATGTGGATTACAAAATTTTTGCAGATATTTTGGCTAACAGATTAAAAAGAGTATTAACTGAAGTGATACATAAGGACCAGGCAGGCTTTCTACCAGACAGACATCTGTCTGACAATACAAGGAACATAATTGATATTTTGGAGTTGCTGCAAACGAATATTAACACAAAAGCAGTATTAATTTTTGTTGATGCGGAGAAGGCCTTTGATAATATTTCTTGGAACTTTATGAAGAAAAATCTCAAGGGAATGGGAGTGGGACAGGGGTTTGAAAATGGTATAAATGCAATCTATTCAGAACCAAAAGCAAAATTGATAGTTAACAATGTGGTGACAGAAGAATTTAAGATAGAAAAAGGAACACGTCAGGGCTGCCCTATCTCTCCATTATTATTTATTTCGGTCCTGGAGGTGCTGTTGAACATGATTAGAAGGGATCGGTTGATCAAAGGAATTCAGGTCGGAGCCAAACAATATAAATTGAAGGCTTTTGCAGATGACCTGGTTTTGAGATTACAGGAGCCAGAATCTAGTACGAAAAGGGTTTTAGAACTGATTCAAGAATTTGGTCATGTGGCAGGATTTAAATTAAACAAGCTAAAAACTAAGGTTTTAGAGAAAAATTTAACATCAATGGAAAAAGAAGGGTTTCAGAATGAGACAGGTTTAACTGTGGCTAAGAAAGTGAAATGCCTAGGGATTAACATGACTGCAAAAAGTTTGAATTTATGTAAAGATAATTATGAGAAATGTTGGTCAGAGGTTTAAAAAGATTTAGAAATTTGGTCTAATTTGAAGCTTTCCTTGTTGGGTCGAATTGCAGCTATAAAGATGAATGTATTGCCAAAAATGTTATTTTTGTTTCAAACTTTGCAGATTGTGGACAAGATGGATTGTTTCAAGAGGTGGCAGAGAGATATTTCTAAATTTGTCTGGCAGGGCAAAAAGCCCAGAATAAAATTTAAAATACTAACTGATGTAAAGGAAAGAGGAGGGTTTGCCCTGCCAGACATTAAGCTTTACTATGAATCAGCAGCATTCTGCTGGTTGAAAGATTGGCTGCTTCTTGAGAACACTGACGTTTTGGATTTGGAAGGTTTTAATAATGCTTTTGGGTGGCATGCATATCTATGGTACGACAAGGTTAAAGCTCATAGAGCATTCAAAAATCATATTGTCAGGAAAGTGGTGTTTAATGCCTGGACAAGATACAAAGACTTACTGGAAAGCAAGACCCCAAGGTGGTTGTCACCTTTGGAAGCTAAGGCTCTGAAAAGACTCAATATGGAGGCCAAGTGGCCAAAATATTGGGAGATACTAGAACAAGAAGGAGATACATTGAAATTGCAGAGTTTTGAGAAATTAAAAGATAAAGTGCGAGATTGGCTTTATTATTATCAAATAAGAGAGGCCTATAATTTGGATAAAAAATTGGGCTTCCAGGTGGAGAAATCGAAATTGGAAACAGAACTGTTAGAACCTAAAACTAAGATTCTTTCAAGAATGTATAACTTGCTGTTGAAATGGAATACTCAGGATGAAACAGTTAAATCAGCAATGATTAAATGGGCACAGGACATAGGTCATAACATTATGTTTGCTGACTGGGAAAAGTTGTGGACCACCGGTATGAAATTTACGGCATGTAATGCCTTAAGAGAGAATATTATGAAAATGATCTATAGGTGGTACATGACCCCAGTCAAGCTTGCTAAAATTTACCATTTGCCTGATAACAAATGTTGGAAATGTAAAGAAACTGAAGGCACATTCTTTCACCTTTGGTGGACGTGCCCGAAGATTAAGGCTTTCTGGGAGATGATATATAATGAACTGAAAAAGGTATTTAAATATACCTTCCCTAAGAAACCAGAGGCTTTTCTCTTGGGCATAGTCGGTCAATTGGTGTTAAAGAAAGATAGAACGTTTTTTATGTATGCGACAACAGCAGCAAGAATACTCATCGCAAAGTACTGGAAGACACAAGATTTGCCCACCTTGGAAGAATGGCAGATCCAAGTAATAGACTACATGGAATTGGCAGAAATGACTGGCAGAATTCGAGACCTGGGAGAAGAAGCGGTGGAAGAGGACTGGAAGAAGTTTAAGAACTATCTGCAGAAACACTGCAAAGTTTACGAATCTTAAAATGATGTTGGATATAAAAATAATATGGCATTAGGGATACAGTGTTAAAAAGTATGCAAAAATGTAATAGAAAAAGGGTGAAAGATTAAAGTTATATTATGTCAAAAGTAGACAATATGTTAAAGGTGTTCAAACATAAGGAGGAAAGATCGGAGACATAATAGATGTGATTTTAATAATTAGAAATGAGTTTTGAAAGAGGGTAAGGATTTGCTGTATCTGATTGGACAAAGAGGAACACAGAAAAGGGAGGCGGGAGGAAGTCAAGAAAGATTGCTATGTAAACATGAATTTAAAAATTGGAGTTTTTATTTTTAATCTGTTTTTTGTATTCTGATGTATGTTTGTGATTGGCTTTGTGGTTTTGAAATTCTTTCTTTTTTTTGTAAAATTAAATAAATATATTTTTAAAAAATAAAAATAAAAAACAAAGTACGAGATTGGCTTCATTATTATCAAATAAGGGAGGTTTTTAATCTGGATAAGAAAATTGGTTTTCAGGTGGAAAAATCAAAATTGGAAACAGAATTGTTAGATCCTAAAACTAAGAATTTGTCAAGAATGCTGTTGAAATGGAATACACAGGATGAAACGGTTAAATCTGTTATGATTAAATGGGCACAAGATGTTGGACATAACATTATGATGGCTGACTGGGAAGAGTTATGGACCACAAGTATGAAGTTTATGGCATGTAATGCCTTAAGAGAGAATATAATGAAAATGATTTACAGGTGGTACATGACACCAGTCAAGCTTGCAAAAATTTATCATCTGCCCGATAATAAATGTTGGAAATGTAAAGAGATTGAAGGTACATTCTTTCACCTTTGGTGGACGTGCCCAAAGATTAAGACCTTTTGGGAGATGATCTATAATGAAATGAAAAAGGTATTTAAATATACCTTCCAGAAGAAACCAGAGGCCTTTCTCTTGGGCATGGTCGGCCAATTGGTGCTAAAGGAGGATAGAACTTTCTTTATGTACGCCACAACAGCAGCAAGAATACTTATCACAAAGTATTGGAAAACACAAGATCTACCCACCAGGGAAGAATGGCAGACGAAGGTGATGGACTACATGGAACTGGCTGAGATGACTGGCAGAATCCGAGACCAAGTTTATCTTCAGAAATATTGTAAAATTAAGGAATGTTAGAAAGATGTTGGAATAGAATTATGTGGTTTTAGCAGAAAGATATAAAGGATTAAGTAAAAATGAATTGGTGAAAGAAGAGAATGCAAAATCACAATATATTAAGATAAATTATTAAGATAAAAACAAAGCTGGAAAGGATTTGCTGAAATATCTAACTGAATTAGAATACAAAAATGGGAGGTGTGAGGAGGTCAAGGAAGTAAGTGAATGAAAGCAAGTGATGTAAAAGTTTGATCTGTTTTTTTTCAATTGTTGTATTTTTTCTGTCTTTTTTATTTTTATTTTTTATTTTTTATTTTTTCTCTTTGTAATCTTTAAAATTTGAATAACTATTATAAATAAAATAAAATAAAATAAAATAAAATAAAATGTCTCTATAAGGGCAGGCACATCTTTGTTCGGAGGCCTCCTCCTTCTCCTGCCTGTGGGGGGAGCACCCTGTTGCAACAGTTCAATAAAGATCAGGCTTACTAGCTGCTTTGCTTCTCAATCTTCTCTGCTTGGCCTCTGTTATTTTCTCCGACCGATGGAGAACCTACAAAGGACTCTAGAAGGGCTCTTGTGTTCCCCATAAGGGAATAAGGGCAGATTTTTGTTTATTACAATATGCAGGAGTGGGCTGCAAAAGACAGAGTTTGGCCTCATTAGGTCCCCCTACCATGAACTCCTTAGGTGGGCCACCCTGCGTCTGCCTCGGCATCGCGCCTCGCTATTCTGCAACTCGAGATAACACTGAACTGCTCTGCAGGGTTGTTGTAAGGATTGCAAGTCAAGGCATCCGAAGTGCCTTTGAACATTGAAAAGCCCCTAGTCAATGCTTTGAACTACTGTCGCTTTAAAAACGAAACTCTGATTAGTAAGAGTTTGGAGAATTAAAAATTGGTTTGTCCTGGGGGCGCTGAAGCTGTGTTCTGGCTTGAAAACCCAGTGAGACCACTGGGCCATCTAGTTCTGTATGGTCTGCCACAGCCAGCAGCTGCTCTCCAGGATTTCAGAGCTCTGTTTCCCATGAATGGGTTGGAACTGCTGCTTTTTGCATCATGTGCCTCTCCCAGTGGGCCACCCAGAGCCATTTCCTGTATAGCGTTCTTCATCCCATGTAGTCCTGCTTCTTCCAGCTCAATTCAGTTCATTCTGCAACTGTGCAAGTTAGGCCGCGTCTGCTTTATGCATTCAAAGCACCATCATGCCCCTTGACATTCTAACAGTTGCATCTTTGTATTCAATCCCTTCAGCACCTTGGACAGCAGTCTCTCAAGGCTCAGCCACAGGTACCTTGTGCCCCATGCTTCCTAGGCACAGGTCCGTGCTTTAAAGGCACTGTGTCCGAGTGTTTTGTTGTCCCAGGGCTGTCTAATTGTGACTCATTTTCAGCATCCCTTTCCAGGGCAGCTTTATTTATTTCATGTATTTAAGGAGTCCTCTGTGCGTGGCAAAGGCTTGTTCCTGGGACAATAGGAGGCTGCCTTATACTGAGTCCCACTATGGCTCTATCTAGCTCAGTCTTGTCCACAATGGATGGCAAAAACTCTCCAGGGTTTCAGACAGAGGACATTCTAGCTGGAGATACAACAGATGGAACCTGGGAGCTTCTGCATGTAAGCAGCTGCTTTACCACTAAGCTATGGCCCTTCTCCCATTGCTTCTGCCCTGAATGAACTGCAAGCCTGTCCTCCAGTCCTCCCAAAACTCTCTTTTGTGGCTACACTCTGCAGGAGGTCATTGGTTGCAGAAGTTGAGCTGTCTGCACAAGTGACTGAAACCGTGAGAAGGCTGATCTGTAATGAAATGCTGACTTTCAGGCATCTCTTGAAGACCTTTTCTATGCCAACAGGTCTGTGCTATCATTTAAACATTTCCTGAGCACCCAGACATTTGAATTCTTTGGACTGATTTTAATGTCCACCCTCCACCCGCTTTTGTACATTGCCGTATTTTATGACATGCCCTAGCTTCTGAGAAGCCTTTCCCTCAAACCAGTTAGACATGACATGAATTAGTCGTTTTATCCACCCGGCATGTATGGAACAGACCCTGACGAATCAAATGACAAGGCATAATTAATCCCCCAGCTGAACTGAACAGGGAGCAGCAGCTGGGGTAGAACATGCAAACAAGAAATTATTACTTCAAGGTACAGAAGCCCCAGAACAGCCCAGCCACATGCAGTTAAGAATAGCAATTCCAGATTAAAGGGCTTGCATCTGAGACATTTGTTCCTTCCTTTTTTCCAAGACAGGTGATGTTCCTACGAATACATGGGAAATTTTGAAAGGACCGTGGGCATTTTCCCTCTGCAGCTGAAGATCCAGAGCTATCTGAAGAGGGGAAAATACCAGGTCTTGCTCAGCTGGAGATGTCTTATTTCCTTTGAAGATATAAGCTGATGAGAATTTTAGGCTGCTGGGGGTGGGGCAAAATCTGAGGATGGGAAAAAGGATATCACTGGCAGTCACATGGGAGGCCGCTGAAAATGCACATGGAGAAACAATGGGTCCTTGTACTGAGGGGACTGTTTGACCTGCAGGAGGAAGCCAGTTGTTGAAAGGGAACATGGATCTGAGAAGGAGCTTCGAGGGAGATTTCAACATCCAGCTGGAGCCATCAATGGCAGTTCGTCACTAGTTTGGAGTTGGGGACTCTTTTTCAGTCTTAAGGGCCATATTCTCCTCTGGGAAACCTCCCAGGGGCCGTGTGCCTGTGGTGGAAGGGGCCACAGGTGAAAGTGGGTGGAGTGATGAATGTAAACTTTGGTTTCCTAAGGGAGGCTGGTTTCTACACACATTCAACTCTCCACTCTCTGTCCTTCATGACGCAAGGGTGCGAGGGGAGGGGTAGTACCTCTGGTGGGGGGCACGTTGTGCTCCTTCTGGGGTAGTTTGTCCACCTTTGGTCACTACAGCTCTCACCTGCAGCTCTTAGAAACTGTGAGCCTGCAGCAGCAGCCACACCCCAGGAATGGCTTCAACTGGCTGGCTAACCAGGTGAGGGGAGTTGATGGGTCTCAAACCCTCAGTGAGTTAGGGGCTTCCCCTGCATGCAAAGCTAGTGTCGGGTACTGGCTAGAGGAGGAGGAATGGCAGGAGGCTACAGCCAGGGAACCCCCCAGGGAAGCATCAAAGTGGGAAGGCCCCAAACCAGGAGACTGCTGGTGGGATGCAGGAGACAGGTCAGAAGAAGAAGAAGAAGGGGGAGCAGATGGCTTGGAGGCTAAACAAGCAACAGGTTTAAGGGAGACTGAGGCAGCTGAGGAGGAGGAGGAGGAGGAGGAGGAGGAGGAGGAGGAGGAGGAGGAGGAGGCTGAGGCTGCAACAGATCCTCAGGCACCTGCCATGTCCACTGTTCCCTTCTCCCCTCCTCCTCTGTCCCCAGGAACAAGGGAGGCATTACACGGAGCAGAACAAAAGGCACAGAGAGCCCCTCCATGACTGTTGGGAAGTCAGCCGACTGGGGAGGAGCCTTAAGATAGGGATGCCATATTTCTAAAAGTAGAAACCAAGACACCCCGAAAGCTGTGGAGCTATTTTTAGGAAGACCCCCAAATTGTTGAGCTTCTTAAAGGAAGACCCAGAAGCTGTTGATGTATGATAGCCCTACCTTAGGAGGAGGCTAAGATCCTCTGTTCTGGCAACTGGGGCTAGTCCTGCCTGTGGAGTTTCTCTGTCGGGTTTTGTCTCTCTGAAGAAAGAGTCCACCTTACTGCTCATCTCTGAGTTTTGATACTGAACTGCAGCTGAATCAGCCCTGACAGCCAGGCTCCGGACAATTGAGCAGATGAGACCACTAGGGGGTCCAACAGTCAAGAAGGTGGTTTCTGCCCGTGGTGTAGAGGGAAGTGACGAGCAGTGGGGCTCATCCACCTGGGAAGGTAGCTCATTTAAGAGAAGCAAGTCCCTGATCCTAAACCTGATTGATCCATTTAGCCCAGTATTGCCCACTTCCAGCCTGAGTGGCAGAAGCTCTCCAAGGTCTTGGGCAGAGAGAGGCTCCTACCTACATTGAGCTTCTAACTGCAGGTGCTAGGGACTGCACCTGGGACCTTCTGCATGCAATGCAGGTGCTGAGACACTGAGGCTATGGCGCCTCCACAAAACCTTCAGTTATGGGCAGGAGGCACTACTCGGCATCATTATATCCCACCCTTCCTCCCAAAGGAGTCCAGGGCAGCAAACACACAACAGTTAAACAACCAAAACATCCAAAAACAGTTCCTATACAGAAGCAGACTAAGAAAAATCTCTCCTTAGAAGGCTTCTTGAAAGAGGAAGAGGAAGTAGGCATTGAAAAGATAGCAGAGAAGGAACCCCCCGATAAGATGGTACCTGCAGGAAGCCGTCATCTGCAGAGCAGAGCCATCCATTGGGTATATAAGGGGTGATATGATCTTTCAGGTGCCTTAGCCTCAACCAATACCTCAAACTATCAATCAACCTCCTCAGTCTCCTATATGCTTCTGATGAAATAGGCTATGCCTGCATAAGTTTTTGTTATGTTGTCCTAAAATGCCACTACTCTTTTGTCTCTTCCTTCTGAAGGATCCCAGTGAACAAGCAAAAAGCCCTTGGAAAAACACACGCACACAAACACACACACACACACACACACAAAAGAGGAGAGGACAAGACAGGGCTGTGCACCACAAACCATCCCAAAATAAGCCTCCATTCCCCATCAATCAATATTGGGCTAAAAGCTATAGAACACACACTCATGAACACTTGGCTCATGACCAAGGGTGTCAAAAAATAGCAAAAGCCAAACTTTTGGCTGAGAGTTGATCTGTGTCCCTCCAGATTTTGCTGGTCTCCAATGCCCCTTACCACCATGACCAATGGTCTGGGATTATAGGATCTGGAGTCCAGAAACACCTGGAGGGCCTGAGCTTGAAATTAGGAGTGTCAGTTTTTCACTCTGGGCCTGTGACATTCTGAACAAAGGGACAGTCTCTGCAAGAGTGCTCCAATTCTGAAATAAAAAATATGGCATGTCAAACAATAGCTTGGGATCACACATCCGCTCTGGAAGTCCTAAGGCCAGATGTGTGGGAGCTGTTTGGGCTTACTCACTGATCAGAGAAAGGAGTTCTGGGCACATCATTTTTTTAAAAAAGCATTCCCTTCTTTTCCTTTTTTAATTTAAGCAAGTGGGTTTTGAAACAAAACGTTGCAACTTGGCGAGTACTTATGCCCAAGGCCAGCCTAAGACATTTTGCTGCCTGAGGGAAAGGACAAAATGCACTGAGGTCAGCTGGGTTGTTAAAAAGGTAGCGGGCAAGGCACGTGACAGCTCTCTTCTCCCACAGAAGCAGCCTAGTCAGGAGGAGGAGCTGAGGGGAATACTTTGCTGATAAATCTCATGGTAGTAATGTGCCTAGATAATTAACATTTTCTGTACAAGTATGAAATTGGTATTGTTTATACAGTTGAACAAAAATATATATTTCCTAATAACATCAACTCTGATTTGGACCTATTTATAGTACTGTATTTTTCGCTCTATAACACGCACCTGACCATAACACGCACATCGTTTTTAGAGGAGGAAAACAAGGGAAAAAACATTCTGAATGAAACAGTGGATGTATCATTTTTGGGCTTCATGCTGTGGCCACAGACATGTGATCGGATGGTGAATTTGGGGTGACCCAATGCAAAGATCCTGAGAATGCCTGTGGATCCATGCTTTGTAACCACGTTTTTGCACCATTGCAGCCCCAGGCAACAGTGGGTGCGTGATTTTTTTGGTGCAGGCTGTAGCCATGGACATGCTATGTGATCTGATGGTGAATTTGGGGTGACCCAATGCAAAGATCCTGAGAATGCCTGTGGATCCATGCTTTGTAACCACATTTTTGCACCATTGCAGCCCCAGGCAACAGTAGGTGCGTGATTTTTTGGGTGCAGGCTGTAGCCATGGACATGCTATGTGATCTGATGGTGAATTTGGGGTGACCCAATGCAAAGATCCTGAGAATCCCTGTGGATCCATGCTTTGTAACCACATTTTTGCACCATTGCAGCCCCAGGCAACAGTGGGTGCGTGATTTTTTTGTTGCAGGCTGTAGCCATGGACATGCTATGTGATCTGATGGTGAATTTGGGGTGACCCAATGCAAAGATCCTGAGGATCCATGTGGATCTATGCTTTGTAACCACATTTTAAGTGGGGAGCGAAGGAAAAACAAAGAAGGGACATGAGAGGGGTGTGCAGAGAAGCAGCTGGCTAAGAATGCAGGAGAGGGATTTAACGGGAGGGAGGAAAGAAAGGCAAAAGTTTCCCCCCACCCAAGCCAGCCATCTCTCTCTCTCTCTCTCTTTCCCTCCCTCCCTCCCTCCCCCTCTCTCTCTCCCTCCCTCCCCCTCTCTCTCTCCCTCCCCCCTCTCTCTCCCTCTCCCCCAGCAGCACAGAGAGGAATTCCCCTCTGCTTGCCTGGAGGGGAGGGGCTTTCCCTGCTCTTTGTTCCGTTTCAGCAAACACAGCAACGAAACAGAGGAGGGTGGGCAGTAAGACCCTGAGGCAGAATGCAGGAAAGCAGCCGCTTCCTCTTTTCAGTTTTCCCTTCTCCGTGAAGCGATGCGATTTGATTTTTGCCTGGCGATTTGATTTTTGCCTGATTTTTCGGCTCCAGGGACCACACATTCGCTCTATAACACGCACAGACATTTCCCCTTCCTTTTTAGGAGAAAAAAATCTGCGTGTTAGAGAGGGAAAAATACGGTATCTCTCTTGCTGTCCTCGAACCTTCTATTGACAATTAGAGCGCAATTCAAACGAGAAATAGTCTTTGTCTACGGGCAGACCGTTCCCAATTTCGAGCAGTGGATTTTAAGCTCTTTCCCTCTCTCTTGCAGGTATACACAGTCCAAAACGTCCCCCTCCTTCCCTGCTCCCTAGGAAGGGGGTTCAAAACTTTATCGTGTTAGAAGTCAGTCCTTTCCAGACGAAATCCCAAAGCTTTAGCTTAGAGTCTCTTTGCTTTGATCTATTTACAAAAGCGGAAGGCGGACTTCCTGTTTAGACCTCCCCGCTTCGGTATCCAATTAAGTCTTTTTTCCCCCTTTTTAAATAAATCCAATTTCCCCTACTCATGGGTAGTTACTTTTTGTAGTCGAATTGTCCCAGGAAAAAGTCAGCGCTCTCCAGCAACGGCTATGCGGCTTCGCTCCGTGAAAAAAGCAATTGACTCACAGCACCGCGCCGCTCGCCCCATTTCGCTCCGGAGCCCATAGACGGGTTTCCTTGCGAATTGGGGGGGCACAAAGGGTGCCCGCCGAGTCCCACGCTCACAGGCTTCCCCGCCTGTGATTTTTGAAGGGTCCCCGCTTCGCCGTAGCGGTGCAGACCCGATTTCCACAGAGCTGGTCCCTCCGAATCAGAGGGAATCCGCCATTTGCCGATGGCGCTAACCCGGAAGTCCCCTTCTAGAGACATTTTAAATTGCCCGCCCTGGAGTCCAAGGCCACCCCTTGACACATCATACCTACATCACAGAAGGCGTGCAGCTCAAAACCACCCCCCAGATACATCGTACCTACATCACAGAAAGGGGTGTAGCTCAAAAACACCCCCCGATACATCGTACCTACATCACAGAAAGGGGTGCAGCTCAAGACCACCCCCCAAATACATCATACCAACATCACAGAAAGGGCGGTCTACAACAGACATCTGAGTGTGTTGTTTACCTCCTGTCTGGCAGGTTACCTGTTAGTGCTCACTTGATTGGGTACCCTGGGGAGCCTGGCCAGTCTTTTGTAATGACAAATACTTAGTTCCTGAGCCAGGTCACAGGCTCAGCCTATGTAGGAGTGCAAATATCCAGAGATGTAGTGATCAGATGGGATTACTATGAGGAATGATAAAAGACCCTGATGCTGGGAAAGATGGAGGGCACTAGGAGAAGGGGACGGCAGAGGACGAGATGGTGGGACAGTGTTCTCGAAGCTAGCAGCATGAGTTTGAGCAAAGTGCAGGAGGCAGTGGAAGACAGGAGGGCCTGGCGTGCTCTGGTCCAGGGGGTCACGCAGAGTCGGACATGACTAAACGATTAAACAACATCTAGTTTTGATTGGATTAACAGGGTAACAAGGTTTCGATTGACTCAGTCCGTTGTTCTCGCAGCGGGAGCTGTCATCACCTTGTCAGCGCTCAGTGGAGCGTGCAAAACAGCTGGAGCTGAGCTACCTCTGCAGAGCCATGGCATTGCTGCCAAGTCAAGTACTTTATTACGGTCATAGACCAGCATAAACAAAACATATACATAGATAGTATAACAGTATGAATCCAGGCGAATAATTATTAAATAAATAGGAGCTAGAACCAAACGTAGATTTAAACATATACATAGAGTACTTAATTAAGGATAGACAATGGGTCTAAAAATTTATAAGAAAGATTAAAAGATTAAAAGATCAGTTAACACAGCTATATGGGTTGGGCTTCAGAAGTGCGGATCTAATAATATGGGCCTTCAGTTTAGGATTGAATTGTAGCATAGATCATTATTCGTCAAATATCTATCATGGCAGCGCAATATCTGGTGACTGAATATGTGACTTCAGGGCTCTCTTCCTGTGAACCAGACCAAGTTTTATTGCGACAAAAGCCAGCGACACCAAACACCACAAGACCAAACAAAAAGAAATCAACAACAACATCAAGAAGAAGAAGAAGAAAAAAGATTAAACAAGGGAACTTCGCAGTGTGCCACTCAACAAAAGAAATTTACGCTTCCTGATTGCTAAAGTGCAAAATTTGGCCACCTCATATGATATTGAGCTTGAGGAATCTTCCAGAAGGTATTTTCGTATAATTTCGGGGGAGGATTCCAAATAATGTTGTAGGGGTATAAATTTTGATAAAAGCGGCAAAATGAGTTGAGCTCGTTCTTCACTATAAAATTCGCAAAATAGAAGGATGTGAGTGACAGATTCTACCTTATTAGGCATACAGGGGCAGAGACGTGCATGCATTGGTACCCGCGTGAATTTGCCGTACAGCACTGCTGAGGGCATTGTCTCGAAGCGGGCTCTAGAGAAAGCCCATCTATAAGCTTCGTTAGTGATGTTAGTTAGGTAAGGGGCAGCTGCAAAGTTAGGCCAAGCTTTTAAACATCTATATGTCTCCGGGAGTAGAGCGTCTTCTTGTTGTAATTCGACATCGTAAAGTCTCTGAATGATAATTGCCTTTGCCTTGTTCTGAGTTCCGAGAAAAAGATTTTCAAGGTTTAGGCCAATTTGTTTGATCTTGTTAGCTATTTGCATAAGCCAAGGAGGATAGGGAGCTGCGGCCAGGAAGCAAGGTAGCAGTCCCTTAGGATTATAATGGATTTTCAGCCAGAGGGATATTGCTTGCTCCCAGACTTTTAATTCCACTCTGGGTAGTCCTGCCTCTTGCCTTAAGACTGCATTAGGTGTACACTTTGGGGTAGCAAATAGTGATCTTAAGAATTTTGATTGTAC
This sequence comes from Podarcis erhardii, assembly GCF_964252035.2. Taxonomy (NCBI): domain Eukaryota; kingdom Metazoa; phylum Chordata; class Lepidosauria; order Squamata; family Lacertidae; genus Podarcis; species Podarcis erhardii. Next base: position 19,092,946 of record NC_138506.1, on the reverse strand, counting down.
TGTTTCAAGGGTCTTAAGGTTGGCAGAGGGGCTAATTTGAGTGCCATACAGGAGTTGGACTAAAGATTTTGCCTGAAAAACTTTTAGGGCCATCGGGAGGAAGCCAGCTCCTTTCCTTCTGAATAATCTAAGGATGGCATTTGCACTTCTTCCTGCTGATATGGCTGCTGTGGTCAGGTGTGTTGACAATTTGGCATTATAAGAGAAAGTAATGCCTAAGTATTGGAAGGTCTTAGTCTGTTCAATGGCGTTTCCCTTTACGCTCCAATTATCTTTCCTGAAGGAGCGGTTAAAATGTACAATTTTGGTTTTGGCAAAGTTAATTGTTAACAGTTCAGTGTTACACTGGTCACTAAACTTTCCTAAGGCACGTTTCAGACCCACTTTGGTTTGAGAGAGAAGAATGGCATTGCTGCGATTGGCTGAAGGGCTACATTCAACGCCATCTGATTGGCTAGAGCGCATCCTCATGCAAATAAATTGTTCATTCATCAAATACATCGATCGTGTATAGCATCGGGATATGGGGTCAGAAATGGCGCTTTCTTCTCAGGGTTTTTGGACTTTTGTGCAGTGCTTGGTGCAACGTTGTGACAGGGTGAGGGGAGTCCTAGTGTGGCAGGGTTCCCTTGAGGTCATCGCCTCGGGCTCCACGTCTCTTACTCGGGAGTAAGACTTCGTTCATATGCCCCCCCCCCTCATTCCGTAACACTCTTCATATGGACTTCATGGAGTGTGCACTCTCGCAGGGTCTGCTTCCAGAAACTACTATTGCAGATGTTTATATTTTGGCAGAAATGGTTTACAAATATGCACAATGGCAAGCAGGCAGACAGGAACAGTTACAAAGCAAACTTGGTCCTGCCTAGCCTGGAAGCTGTTTCCAACTAGTGAACTAGAAACCTTTCAGCAACCTTTACAGCCATCTACAAACCCCGAAGTTTGTATTTTCTTGAGCTTTCTCTAGAGAAGGGGCTGTTTAGTATATTGGAGCAGAATAGTGTATTAGCTCTCATGTTTTGTGTAAAGCAAGCCCTTGTTAAGTACCGTCAGCTGAATTGGGCTTGTGCCCAGATCTTAGCACACTAACCGATAAAACAGGTGAGGGTAACCTGTGGCCCTCCAGACGTTGCTGAACTACAATTCTCATCATCCTGGATCTGCACTGGATCTGCAGTATGATGACTTTGTAGACGATGGGGCGAGAGTTGCCTTTGTGATCGGGCATCTGGAAGGTGGCGCCAGGGATTGGGTTAGACCACTGATGGTATCTGAGAATGCTGCCTTAAAGGACTTGAGGAAGTTTTTTACAGCCATGGATTTGATGTTTTCCAGCCAGATTGAGCAGAGCGTTGTGCGCAGGCAGTTATTGGCGTGCAAACAAGGGAACCAATCAGTCAGAGAGTACTGGTCGCGGTTTGCTATGCTCATACATCGACTTGGGTGGAAACTGGCTTCGGAACCGATTCAGACGTTATTTGAGGAAGGCCTAGCCCCCGCAGTGAAGGACGAACTTTCCCGCGCGCCCCGCCCGCAGTCGATGGATCAGCTGACCAAAGCTGTGCTTGCGATTGGAGCGCGGCAGGAAGCACGGGCTCTAGAGAAGCGGGAAGGCAGAGGAGAGCGTTGGAATGACTTCCGCATTCCTGAAATACCAGAGCAACCTTCCCCGCCAGTGGAGCCAATGGAGATCGGAGGCGCACGCGCGCACGGGGTTTCAAACTCTAGCGAAGTTCGAAAGAAGGAGGGGGAAACGGCCAAGAAGTGTTTCCTCTGCCAACAGCCAGGGCATTTTGCCAGGGTCTGCCCTCAAAGAAAGGCATGGCAAGGAATGGTGGGGGCGGCTGGGAGTGAGGAGGAGGGGCTTAAGGAGCAGGGAAAAGCCAACGCTTGGCTGCCGACGACAGGGCACAGCAGCCAGGCAAACACCCCCCCGAGCAGCCATCACCATAGAAGTGGTGCTAGAGCTCCTCAACGGCCACCCACTCAAGATAAAGGCGCTGTTGGACTCAGGCAGTTCTTGCAATTTTCTTAGCAAGGAATTTGCGTTAGAGCACCAGCTGCAGACTCTGCCTCTAGGCAGTTCTTTGCAAGTCACGACCATAGATGGGAGGGAACTCCTGGGAGGGGAGGTAACACACCAGACGCCCCCCATGAGAATGAGGATTGCCAGGCACACTGAAATTATTGCCTTTCACGTAGCCACCCTGGCGGGACCGCCAATCATACTGGGAATGAGCTGGCTGGCGCTACATGATCCGTTAGTGGGATGGCACCAGCGGACGGTCTCATTCGGGTCAGCTCACTGCTTGGAGCACTGCCACGGGGGGGAAACCCCGAGGATGGCAATAGCCAGAGTGGCAGGGATGGAGGTGGGAGAGAAGGGGCAGCTACCACCGCAGTACGCTGACTTGCAAGATGTCTTCAATGAGAAAGAAGCGGACAGACTGCCCCCTCATAGGCCCTTTGACTGTCAAATCAACCTACTCCCGGGAGCCCAGCTGCCAGTGGGCAAACTGTACGCCATGTCGGACAGGGAGATGCAGGAGTTGAGGGAATTTATAGACAAGAACCTAAAAAGAGGTTTCATAAGGGAATCAAGGGCGGTGGGGGGCAGTCCAGTGTTCTTTGTGGACAAGAAGGACACTAATAAGCCCAGGCTTGTAGTGGACTTTCGGGCCGTGAATTCGGTGTCGGAACCCGTGACCTTCCCCATGCCCAGGACTGACGACATTTTGACCAGGGTGGGGAAGGGAAAGATTTTCACCAAGCTGGATCTAAGGGGAGCGTACAATCTGATCAGGATGAGGGAGGGAGATGAATGGAAAACCACCATGTTCACCCCTCTGGGGGCCTTCGAGTACCTCGTTATGCCCTTTGGATTACAAGCGGGTTCGGCATGTTTTCAATCCTTCATGCATCACGTTTTGGGACCCTTGCTGTACAAGAATTGTGTAGCCTTTTTAGATGACGTGTTGATTTATTCGGAGGACGAGGAGCAACACGTCAGAGATGTCCGGGAAGTGCTAAAGAGGTTACAGGTGCACCAGCTGTGGGTCAAACTGGAGAAGTGCCAGTTCCACACCCGAGAGGTCGAGTTCCTGGGGTACCGGTTGTCAGACAAGGGCCTGGCTATGGATCCGGGCAAGGTACAAGTGGTACTGGAATGGAAGACACCCAAGACCCGGAAGGACGTGCAGATTCCTGGGTTTTGGAAACTTCTATCGGAAGTTCATCAAAAACTTTGCCCACTTAACTGCACCCATCACAGATTGCCTCAGTAGCAAGAAGAAGTTCATCTGGACGGAAGAGGCGCAGCAATCTTTTGAAAGGCTAAAGAAGGCGTTCGCTTCGGAAGAGCAGCTCTTGCATGTGGATCTGCAGAAGCCAATGAGGCTGGAGACTGATGCATCGGACAGAGCGGTGGGGGCCGTACTGCTTCAGCCGGGGGGGGGACCAGTCCGACTGGAGACCGTGTGCCTTTTTCTCCAGGAAGTTGAACAAATTGGAGCAGAACTACACGGTGTATGACCGGGAGCTGCTGGCTATCTATGAAGCGTTTCGACGCTGGAGACATTTGCTAATAGGGGCGCAGCACAAGATCCAGGTGTGCACGGACCATAAGAACCTGGAATACTGGAGAACAGCAAGGGTACTCAACCAGAGACAGGTGCGGTGGGCTCAGGAGTTTTCCAAGTGCCATTTTGAGATTCGTTACGTACCGGGGGAGGAAAACGTCAGAGCAGACGCCCTCTCCCGGAAGCCAGAGTATCTGGAAGGAGAGGGAGCACCGGAAGAACGACATGTGATACCCGAGGACCGATGGGTGTGTGGGGGAGTGTTGGTAGGGCAACGGGAGCTTGCAGAGGGGACGGCAGACGACGAGTATGCCCAAAACAAGATCAGGGAGCTCAGGGGGGCAGGCGGAAACCCGGGGGGTTTTGAGGAAAAGGATGGGGCACTGTATTACAGGGGGGCATTGTATATACCAGAGGGGGACTTGAGGAGTAGAGTACTCAAACAATTACACGACAGCCCCATGGCGGGACATTTTGGTCAACACAAAACCATGTTGCTAGTCACCAGGCAGTTCTGGTGGCCAAAGGTGAGGGAAGATGTATAAGGGAGAATATATAAGGGGGTGCGACCGCTGCCAGCAAGCCAAAGGGGAGAGGGCGGCACCCGTGGGGTTACTGGAACCATTACCCACACCAGAAAGACCATGGGAGGCAGTGTCCATAGATTTTATGACCGATTTGCCCAAGTCAAGGGGCAAAACGGCCGTCATGGTAGTAGTCGACTTGTTAACTAAGATGTGCCATTTCATCGCTTGCTCGCATGCGGTGACGGCGGAGGAAACTGCCAAGCTGTTTGTGGAACACATTTTCAGGCTGCATGGCGCCCCCTTGAGGGTTTTATCAGACCGAGGAAAACAATTCACTTCCAGGTTCTGGAGGAAGCTCATGGGCCTACTACACGTCGAGGTCAATTTCTCGATGGCCAGGCACCCGGAGACCAACGGGCAGGCAGAAAGAGCGAACAGTATACTCCAATAATACTTACGGTGCTACGTCAGCGAGAGGGAGAATGACTGGGTAGAGAAATTAGCTTTGGCCGAATTTGCCTACAATAACGCGGAGCATGTGTCCACGGGGATGAGCCCGTTCATGGCCAATTATGGGTGTCACCCCAGGGCCTTCCCGGGGGGGGGAGGAGAGATGGAGTGTACCAGCGGCTGAACAGTTTGTGGAAGAAATGGAAGCCCTGCACCAACAGCTTAAGATGAACTTGGAGAGGGCCAAGGAAGTGTACAAAAGGCAGGCAGATAGGAGCCGGAGGGAAGGAGAGACCATAAGGGTTGGGGACCGGGTGTGGTTGTCAACCCAAGGGTTACCGTTCAAGGGAGGTTGCAAGAAATTAAGGCCAAAACGACTGGGACCCTTCGAGGTAACACAGCAGGTGAACCCGGTGGCCTTTAGGCTCAAATTGCCTGACAACATGAAACTACATCCGGTATTCCATAGGTCATTACTCTCACCATACAGGGAAGGGCGGGAATTGGAAGCTGCATTCCGTGAGTCTAGCCTGATGCCGGAAAGCAGAGTGAGTTTTTGCCTGCTTCTGAGAGGCAAGAGAGCTGCTGAGAGACAGAGCTAAACGCTGAGAGCAGCTGAAATCGTTCCTCCACGGAAGGGAGAGCCGGAGCAGCTGGGCCGTTTCTCCACGGACAGGAGCCGGAATCAGCTGGTACAGAGTGAGTACAGCTTGTGGGGCACCTTGGGAGAACGGGAGAATATGGCAGAGAGCCAGCTAGTTTCTGGGCTTTGGGAAGCAAGCCAGTGGGAGCCAAAAGCACCACCCCTTAGCTGGGAAGATAGCCAGCAGAAAATGCAACAAGAACTGAATATGCTCAGAGCATGCGTTCATGCATCGCTGAGGCCTCATTTGGAGGGAGTAAAGTCAGCAAGGGCTGCCTGGGATGTGCTGAAGGGCTTGTGTGAAGCTTCAGCACAAGGCCAGAGCCCTGGAGACGCTGGACTGGCAGGCCCATTTCCCGATGTATCGGCCTCTAGGAGCGCTGGTGAGCAGATCGGGGGGGCGAAGAGTTCCAAAGGCAAGTTTAAGAAACTTTCCACAGGAAGTGCTGGAGCGGAGAGGAGCTTCAGAGGCAGCTTCAGAGGGGGCGAGGCTGGTGGGAGGCGCCGTTCCAGGAGAAGGAAGGCCAGGCCAGCTGGGAGGAGCCCCGGGCAGTGTTTTTCCACTGGAGTTCAACATCTGCGTGGCAGTTGCCCCCACCGGAGCACACAGGCACGGCAGGATGTTGTGAAGGACACTTCTCATGGGAATCAGGCGGGTTTCCATGGCAACCAGCCTGCAAATGTGAGAGTTCAGAACTTAACTGGTTAAGTGTTCTGAGGTGTGCGTCACTTTCTGACGTCAGCTTTAGAAGCTGGGAGGAGTCTGGGAGGAGACTGTACTTTGTGTTCTCTCTGTGTGTTTGAGAGAGAGACATGGCTGCAAGCAGCGATGGACAGTTTTGCTGAAATGTTTTAATAAAGAGCTGTAAATAGACGAACCTGTCTGTGTATGCTTGCATGGAGACAAGGAGAAAAAGACTGCTTTACACCGCTGTATGCTACTCTGCTAAGCCGTGGCTAAAGAGACAGCAGAATTTGTTGCGCAGCTAGGAAGGAAGTGTGCTGGACGCTGTAAACGACTGATTGGGATCGTAAAGCTATCAGAGGCCACGGCTCAACGATCGAGCTCCAAAGATCGTTATCTCTCAGAGGTTATGGAAGGTCAGTCAACGCTCGTAAAACAGTCGGCTTTGAGCTACTGGAATGCTTTGAAGCTGGCCGGAGGTTGGAAGCTGCATTCCGTGAGTCTAGCCTGATGCCGGAAAGCAGAGTGAGTTTTTGCCTGCTTCTGAGAGGCAAGAGAGCTTCTGAGAGACAGAGCTAAACGCTGAGAGCAGCTGAAATCGTTCCTCCACGGAAGGGAGAGCCGGAGCAGCTGGGCCGTTTCTCCACGGACAGGAGCCGGAATCAGCTGGTACAGAGTGAGTACAGCTTGTGGGGCACCTTGGGAGAACGGGAGAATATGGCAGAGAGCCAGGATATTCCGGTGGAAAAGCTCACTTTAAAAAGTTGGGCAACCTGGAGCAAAAGAATAAGGGGCTGGTTCCTGGTCCATGGGCTTTGCAAGGGCCAGATGGAGCCAAAGTCCAGAAAATGATCTTCTGTGGGTATGAGCCAGAAGCTCGTGCATGGAGGTTTGCTTACCCGTCAGGTGATCAGAGTAAGGTGCTGATCAGTAAAAACGCTGAGTTCTTTGAGCAGGATGAAAGGCCAAAGATTTCTGCACAGCGTGATGTTCTTTCAGAATGTCTCTCTGATCCAGAGGACAGTTCTGTTGAGGAGGAAGGAGAGGCTGAGTCTGCTGATGACGATCAGGTCACTGACCAAGGTCAGGAGCAGGATGGGGCGTCTCCACGAGTTGTTAGAAAAGGACAGCCCAAGAGTGAGCCTAGTTCTCCTGTGAGTGTAATGGAGAGGATTCGAAGACGCTTTAAGTCAGAGGGGGAATCCCGTGATGCAGAGGACACATCTGCTGGTGACAGTGAGCCAGAGGAAACACCAGAGTTTGTGCCTAGGCGATCCAGTCGCACAACCAAAGGTATTCCACCTGAGAGGTACCAGGCCACAGGTGCGTGGGTAAGTTTCGCACAGTGCGATTCTGAGAGTTGTGAGGTGATTCCACAGATGCCTAACAGGTACTCCAAGGGAGGGCACAAGGCATTGGGGAAGGGATTGATCTCACAGGGTGTTGCTGAAGATGTTACACAGGTCTTGTCAGAAAGCAACGCAAGAGGGGTGTGAGAGTTCAGAACTTAACTGGTTAAGTGTTCTGAGGTGTGCGTCACTTTCTGACGTCAGCTTTAGAAGCTGGGAGGAGTCTGGGAGGAGACTGTACTTTCTGTTCTCTCTGTGTGTTTGAGAGAGAGACATGGCTGCAAGCAGCGATGGACAGTTTTGCTGAAATGTTTCAATAAAGAGCTGTAAATAGACGAACCTGTCTGTGTATGCTTGCATGGAGCAAGGGAGAAAAAGACTGCTTTACACCGCTGTATGCTACTCTGCTAAGCCGTGGCTAAAGAGACAGCAGAATTTGTTGCGCAGCACGGAAGGAAGTGTGCTGGACGCTGTAAACGACTGATTGGGATCGTAAAGCTATCAGAGGCCACGGCTCAACGATCGAGCTCCAAAGATCGTTATCTCTCAGATTTCAGGGGCGGGAGGGAGAGGTTCCCGTACCCCCACAGGTAGAAGAGAGGGAGCGCAGCAGTCACGCAGCAGAGATACTAGATTCAAGGTGGAAGGGAAGACAGGTGGAGTATCTGGTGGCTTGGGAGGGGGAGCCCGAGTCGGAAAATGCATGGGTGCCAGCGGAAACCATCAAGGATGAGTTTCTCCTGGAAGAGTTCTCCTGGGGGAACCGCTGACACCCCCCCAGGACCCAAATCGAGGCGGGAGCGAGAGTGCCTGGCCACATGGCCGACTGCCCAGTGGCGCTCCAGGGCCAGTAAAAACCCAGGGAGAAGGAGGAAAGGAGAAGGAGAAGGAAGAGAGAGAAAGAGGAAGGAGAAAAAAGAGGGGAGCCCCGACCTTGCGGCCGCTGAGGAAGAGAGGTAGGAGAGCACCAGGAGGGCAAGGATACGGGGCCGAGCCCAGGCCCGACCCGAGCCTACTCCACGGCAGATAGCACTCCAAGAGATCAGGCTGGGGCCTAGAGGAAGGCCACGCGACAGAGGAGACCCAGAAGAGAAGGTATTACTTCTTATTTTTTAAAAAAATGATTTTTAAAAAATAACATTTTTTTCTCTTTTGAAAAAAAAAAAAAGTGTCCCCAGATTCTTTGAAAAAAATCTGGTAACCTTACCTTAAATCCTAACCTTCTGATTCCAAGTCTCTTCTTTCTCAATATCCCCATTCCGTTAACCGCACCAAGCAACAAGCTGTAAAATACAAGTTTAAAAAGCAAGCTTTCCTTTGCATCTCACAGAACTTTAAATGTAATTCGTGGTTTTTTTCACCTGTCCGCCAAACTTGGGTCGTTTTGCCTTCCTTTAAATGGGAAATCAGTAGTCAAGCCATACTTTTCGGTAAAACGTTTGTCTGGATCCCGGAAGTCCTACCTGAGAAGAACAATGGGAGTTTCTGCTAGCGCCAGCCGCTTCTCCTTCTGCAAGCAGCGCCACCCGAATTCCCACCTGGGATGAGCCGCTTGGCGCACTAAACTGAGCCGCCGAAGAAAGACTGGGGCGGGCGGCAAGTGGGAGGGGGAAGTTGTGTGCTTCTGTCCCGTGAGAAAAGTGCTGGGCTCTGTCTCTCCAGTTGCGCTTCCTCAGTTCAGAGGTGGACTATAGCAGCTGGGCTGGGCTGCCTCAAAGCCCATCAAGGCCACAGGCTGCTAGCGTGACTCATCCCGGCTTTCTCATCTGAGGGGAAAGGATGTGCGGTCTTAAATGCTGGCCTTGGCAACTTGGCTGAGCTACCTTGGGCCAGTCCTTGGGCCAGCTTAGCCTCCCACCCCAGCCGCTCCAGGATGGGAAGTGCGTCCCAGGGGAAGCGGGATTCAGGCGGAGGAGGACGTCGGATTGGGTGGGGGTTGCCAGGAGCAGCACGATGTCCCTCGAACCCCCAGCTTCCACTCTCTAGGCAGGCGCCCAACGTGACCAGCTGGCAAGGGCTCTTTTTTACTCCAGCCTTGGCGTGCAGATCCCGGGTTCAGCCCCAGATCTCTGGAGCGGAAAGGCTCTTGGGCGTGACTATGAAAGGCAGCATCTGTCAGAATAGGTCATACTGAGCCAGTACAGATGAACGTGACTATTGGTTTGCTTCCTCGGCATCCCAGAACTGTGAAGGTTGCCTCAACTGTTGAGCAACACAGCTAAGGAAGAAGGAGTGGAGTGTCTCCGGGGGGAGCATAGCTCCCATTCCCTTCCAAACACACAGACAGAACAGTGTGGAGGCACCCAGGGAATAGTTGCAGCAGCCGGATGGCTGGCTGAAACACACACCATTGCACTCTTTTTGCATGGGATTCAATCTGAATCAGCCAGTTAGTGAACTTGGTGCTCCTGTGCAACAAACCCACTACAAAATTGCTCTTCCCCACACACTTCCAGGTCCCTCCAGCTGGTTTTTTGAGTGTGATGGATTTTTCTCACTCCAGAGCAGTTTGTGTTTAAGCTGAAGGTCAGCAGGAAAGCAAGGGAGACTAAAATTTTTGCATTTGTTGATATAAGAAGGTTTTAATAACGCTAATAATGACTGTGTGGAAATGACTGGAAAAAGGGAAAAAAGGAAAATCAAGGTTTTTGACTCTTGGTTTCCTGGAAGATGATCCAAAGACTCCCCTGGACTAGAAGAGACATCTCATTAACAACTGGAGAAATGCCAAAGAACTTTGGATATCTGCTTGGGAGGTTTCTGATGCAGTATTAATTTAACAAGGAGCCAGAAGTGAAACCGAAAGTAGACTGACCAGCTGTTGTTGTTGTTGTTTAGTCGTTTAGTCGTGTCCGACTCTTCGTGACCCCATGGACCAGAGCATGCCAGGCACTTCTGTCCTCCACTGCCTCCCGCAGTTTGATCAAACTCATGCTGGTAGCTTCAAGAACACCATCCAACCATCTCGTCCTCTGTCATCCCCTTCTCCTAGTGCCCTCCATCTTTCCCAACATCAGGGTCTTTTCCAGGGAGTCTTCTCTTCTCATGAGGTGGCCAAAGTATTGGAGCCTCAGCTTCACGATCTGTCCTTCCAGTGAGCACTCAGGGCTATTTTCCTTAAGAATGGATGCGCTTGATCTCCTTGCAGTCCATGGGACTCTCAAGAGTCTCCTCCAGCACCATAATTCAAAAGCATCAATTCTTCGCGATCAGCCTTCTTTATGGTCCAGCTCTCACTTCCATACATCACTACTGGGAAAACCATAGCTTTTACTATACGGACCTTTGTTGGCAAGGTGATGTCTCTACTTTTTAAGATGCTGTCTAGGTTTGTCATTGGTTTTCTCCCAAGAAGCTGGTGTCTTAATTTCGAGACTGCTGTCACCATCTGCAGTGATCATGGAGCCCAAGAAAGTAAAATCTCTTACTGCCTCCATTTCTTCCCCTTCTATTTGCCAGGAGGTGATGGGACCAGTGGCCATGATCTTCGGGGGTTTTTTGATGTTGAGCTTCAAACCATATTTTGCGCTCTCCTCTTTCACCCTCATTAAAAGGTTCTTTAATTCCTCCTCACTTTCTGCCATCAAGGTTGTGTCATCTGCATATCTGAGGTTGTTGATATTTCTTCCGGCAATCTTAATTCCGGCTTCGGATTCATCCAGCCCAGCCTTTCGCATGATGAATTCTGCATATAAGTTAAATCAGCAGGGAGACAATATACAGCCTTGTCGTACTCCTTTCCCAATTTTGAACCAATCAGTTGTTCCATATCCAGTTCTAACTGTAGCTTCTTGTCCCACATAGAGATTTCTCAGGAGACAGATGAGGTGATCAGGCACTTCCATTTCTTTAAGAACTTGCCATAGTTTGCTGTGGTCGACACAGTCAAAGGCTTTTGCATAGTCAATGAAGCAGAAGTAGATGTCTTTCTGGAACTCTCTAGCTTTCTCCATAATCCAGCGAATGTTTGCAATTTGGTCTCTGGTTCCTCTGCCTCTTCTAAATCCAGCTTGCACTTCTGGGAGTTCTCGGTCCACATACTGCTTGAGCCTTCCTTGTAGAATTTTAAGCATAACCTTGCTAGCGTGTGAAATGAGTGAAATTGTGCGGTAGTTGGAGCATTCTTTGGCACTGCCCTTCTTTGGAATCGGGATGTAGACTGATCTTCTCCAATCCTCTGGCCACTGCTGAGTTTTCCAAACTTGCTGGCATATTGAGTGTAGCACCTTAACAGCATCATCTTTTAAAATTTTAAATAGTTCAGCTGGAATACCATCACTTCCACTGGCCTTGTTATTTGCAGTGCTTTCTAAGGCCCATTTGACTTCACTCTCCAGGATGTCTGGCTCAAGGTCAGCAGCCACACTACCTGGGGTGTACAAGCCATCCATATCTTTCTGGTATAATTCCTCTGTGTATACTTGCCACCTCTTCTTGATGTCTTCTGCTTCTGTTAGGTCCTTACCACTTTTGTCCTTTATTATGGTAATCTTTGTACAAAATGTTCCTTTCATATTTCTGATTTTCTTGAACAGATCTCTGGTTCTTCCCATTCTGTTGTTTTCCTCTATTTCTTTGCATTGCTCGTTTAAGAAGGCCTTCTTGTCTCTCCTTGCTATTCTGCATTCAATTTCCTGTATCTTTCAGTATCTCCCTCGCATTTTGCTTGCCTTCTGTCCCCCGCTATTTGTAAGGCCTCGTTGTACAGCCACTTTGCTTTCTTGCATTTATTTTTCATTGGGATGGTTTTAGTTGCTGCCTCCTGTATAATGTTGCGAGCCTCCACCCATAGTTCTTCAGGCACTCTGTCCAGCAAATCTAAATCCTTAAACCTGTTCCTCACTTCCACTGTATATTCATAAGGGATTTGGTTTAGATTGTATCTTACCGGCCCAGTGGTTTTTCCTACTTTCTTCAGTTTAAGCTTGAATTTTGCTATAAGAAGCTGGTGATCTGAGCCACAGTCAGCTCCAGGTCTTGTTTTTGCTGACTGTATAGAGCTTCTCCATCTTTGGCTGCAGAGAATATAATCAATCTGATTTCGATGTTGCCCATCTGGTGATGTCCATGTGTAGAGTCGTCTCTTGTGTTGTTGGAAAAGCGTGTTTGTGATGACCAGCTTGTTCTCTTGACAGAACTCTATTAGCCTTTGCCCTGCTTCGTTTTAATCTCCAAGAGAGATCAAAATGAAGCAGACTGACCAGCTAGCTGAATCCAATTATATTGCTATGGGGTGGGGGAAAACCTCTAACATTTTACTTTTCGATACTTGTACTTCCAGGGTGAATTGAATGGGTGGAGGGGGGGGGGGTTGGACGAGCGGAGGAAAGAAGAGCTAACTTGTCCGTGGCTGTTTGACCCTGCAGGAGCCAGAACCTAGTACGAAAAGAGTATTGCAATTGATTCAAGACTTTGGTCGGGTGGCGGGATTTAAACTAAATAAACAGAAAACTAAGGTGCTGGGAAAAAATCTGACAGACACAGAGTCAGAATGGTTTCAGAGAGAAACAGAATTAGCCATGGTAAAAAAAGTAAAGTACCTAGGGCTAAACATGACAGCAAAAAATCTGAGTCTATTTAAGGATAATTATGAAAAATGTTGGTCTGAAATTAAGAGAGACTTGGACAGTTGGACCAGATTGAAGCTTTCTTTGTTAGGCCGAATTGCGGCTATTAAGATGAATGTATTGCCAAAGATGTTGTTTTTGTTTCAAACATTGCAAATTGTGGACAAGACGGAGTGCTTCCGGAAGTGGCAGAGAGATATTTCTAAATTTGTCTGGCAGGGCAAAAAGCCCAGAATTAAGTTTAAGATATTAACTGATGCGAAAGAAAGAGGGGGCTTTGCCCTGCCAGACTTAAAGTTGTACTATGAAGCCGCAGCTTTCTGCTGGCTAAAAGACTGGCTACTTCTCGAAGACACTGATGTATTGGATCTGGAAGGTTTTAACAATGCTTTCGGTTGGCACGCATACCTATGGTATGACAAAGTCAAGATCAACAAGGCCTTTAAAAACCATATTGTCAGGAAAGCAGTATTTAATGTCTGGACAAAATACAAAGACTTATTGGAAAACAAAACTCCGAGGTGGCTTTCCCCTCTGGAAGCTAAGGCCCGAAAAAGACCCAATATGGAGGCCAAATGGCCAAAATATTGGGAAATATTAGATAAAGATGGAGACAATTGGAAATTGCAGAGTTTGGAGAAAATGAAGGATAAAGTGCGAGACTGGTTACATTACGCTCAGATTAAAGAAGTTTTTAAAAATGATAAAAAGTTAGGGTTCCAGGTGGAGAAATCGAAGTTGGAAACAGAATTGTTAGAACCAAAGACTAAGGTATTATCTAGAATGTATAACTTGCTGTTAAAATGGAACACACAAGACGAAATGGTTAAATCAGCTATGATAAAGTGGGCACAGGACATTGGGCATAACATTATGTTTGAGGACTAGGAAAGGTTGTGGACCAATGGGCTGAACTTCACTGCATGTAATGCTTTGAAGGAAAATGTAATGAAAATGATATATAGATGGTACATGACCCCAGTTAAACTTGCCAAAATATACCATTTGCCTGATAATAAATGTTGGAAATGTAAAGAAAATGAAGGAACATTCTTTCACCTCTGGTGGACCTGCCCTAAAGTGAAGGCCTTCTGGGAAATGATATATAATGAGCTGAAAAAGGTATTTAAGTATACCTTCACTAAGAAACCAGAAGCCTTCCTCCTGGGTATTGTCGACCAGAAGGTGTTAAAGAAGGACCGAACATTTTTTATGTATGCAACAACGGCAGCAAGGATACTCATCGCTAAGAACTGGAAAACTCAAGATCTACCCACACTGGAAGAGTGGCAGATGCAGCTGATGGACTATATGCAACTGGCGGAGATGACTGGCAGAATCCGAGACCTGGGAGAAGAAAGGATTGAAGAGGATTGGAAGAAATTTAAGATTTATCTAAAAAAATATTGTAATTTGGTTGAATGTTAAGAAGGATGCTTGATCATAAAATAATTGGCCACCACTAAATTAGACCGGAATTTGACGATAATTGAGATTAAGGAAAATATAAACCCTCTGGAGAATTGTTAGACTATTTTTAAATGAGTGGAAATAAGATGGTAAATAAGATGATAATTTGCTTGAAAAAATCATTCAACGATGTAAGTGGGAGCAGGAGACGTAAGGAAGTCCAAAGAAGTTATGAGATTTTGTTATGACATAACTAATGTTGTCTATTATCTGTGCATTTCTTTTATAAAAACACCTTAATAAATATTTATTTTAAAAAATAAATAACTTGTCCGTGGCTGGGGGCGCAATCTGGACGGTTCTGCCAGGGCGCAAGATCACCTAACTACTGCTCTGCGCCTCTGGACCAGGGGTGGATGGTGCTCATTGGGACTGGGAGGGTGGAAGGCAAGGAGGACAAGAATAGGTGGCGCCAGAGCCAAGGAGTGGCAGAGCAAATGCGTTCTGTATCTGAGATGGAGTGGGAAGGGGCTGGCGGCCACCGCAGCCATCCCCTGTCTGCCCTCATGGACCGGCCAGAATCCACTGGGCAAATGCTCATCTTGCCAGAGTCTGGGTCTTCTGCAGTTGCTCTCTCAGAAACCGTGCCCAGGTGGGATGTTTCTTTTTTCGTAGCTGCTTCATCCCTGAGGAAGTTGGAGGTGACGCAACTCCTGCATCTCTGAAGTGGGAAGGTTTGGGGGTATAACAAATTCCACCCTTCTTCCTTGGCTCCGTGGAAAGAAAGCATCTTTACATTTTGAGCGCATTTCACAGGCCAGGAGCCAAGCACCCCTTCCTGAGGGGGAGAAGAGGCCCAGAAAAGATGAGCCCTTCCCAGCCCAAAGGCGTTCCCCTGAGATTCAGCTTCCAGGCTATGGCTAACCAGGTTAGGAGCAGGAATATTGGGAGCGGGAAGGAACTGATGTCATCTGCCAGAGCAGCTGGCTAATTGAAGGGAATGAGGTGATAACAAGGCTTTGAAATCTGAACTCTTGTTTGTGGCTGGTTAGGATAGAGGGAGGTGGAGAACAAGGGCAATCGGAAGCAGACTCTGGGTAGTTGGTTCCTTTTCTTTGTTCGGGTTCCTACGTCACACCAGCAGTTTAAATGGCAACACTCCTTTGCAAGATTGGCCGCGTTTTTAATTGTTATGGAAAATCAATAAAATGATAAGTTGCCCCTGCCAAAGGGTTGCATGACATCTGGCTGAAGACTTTTTGTGCTAAAAGTTGAAGCTATGCTGGGGTGTGTGTGTGTGTGTGTGTGTGTGTGTGTGTGTCCGTCCGTCCATGTGGCCGCTGTTTATTCAACATTCCACCCCCTCCAAAGCATCCTAAGAACCTTAGTTTTCCTTTCACAGTGCTACGATTCCCAGCACCCTTAACAAACCATTGTTCCCAGGACTTTTTGGGTGTGGGTGGGAGATGTGCTTTACATGTGCGGTGTGCAGGCATCTCCCAGCACATGTGTGTGGGGATTCAAAACTAACTCTTATGCTTTTCTTCCTTAGACCAGCTTGACGTTGAAAAAGAGGTTCTCTGGGTTGAGGAACACACGCCATTTCACAGTGAAGCAGAACACGGGCCGAATGGTCACTCTGTCATTGGATTTGGTGAAGTTAGACTTGCTTTGCAAAGGAGCTTGCCCCTGAAGCCAGTTGGTTGCCTGCCTCTGGCTGGCTGGTGGCTTGGCACCACCAAAACACAGAGACAGCCCCATGCAACCTCACACCCAAAGATTTCTGCCCATGCTTCAGACATGCAGCCCTAAGAGCAGCTCTGACTCCCAGTCTAGGCCCCTCTGCCCCAGTCTTCCTCCTGATGTAGGCTACAGGATCTGGGAAGTCTGATCCAGCTTTGAGGTGTGGTTCCATATGGCCGTTAGTACTGTTCTGCTTTTGCCAGAGAGCCACGTGGTAAGGAAGATCTCCAAGCAGACTTCCTAGGGGGTCCTCTTTAATCCTCAGGTCTGCCCACAAAGGCATGATCCAGCACCCTCATGCCACAGCTGCCTCTGGAGTAACCCTCACTCCAGTAAGAGGCTTGCCTCACAGCTGAGTGCCTGGTTGTTTGTGTAGGGCGGGGGCAGGGAATCTTGTGGGCTCCCAGATATTGCCAGATCCAATGGCCTTCTGCCTCAGCCAGCATGGCCGACGGTCAGGGGTGATGGAATCCAACAACATCTAGAGGGCCACACAATTCCTCATCCCTGGTCTAGTGAATTTGAGGTTCTTGGTTTCTCTCCCTCTGCCCCCTTTTGCCTGGAAAAGCACTTTGGCAGATTCCTTTGGAGGATTTGGGTGTGACAAGCTGTAGCAGCGCACTGAATAAAACAACTCTGAGAAGCTGAAACACCGGGCTGTTTTCTTTTCTAATAAAAATATTCACTGTGCAGTTCACAGGCACAAAACACAATGTTGATATTGTCCAGGAAATGGGTTTTCAGTTGGAGGGCATGGGTTGCGTGAGAGCATGTTGTGTGGGATAACCAGTCTCATATAACCAACATGCTTCAGTCTAATTAGTGCATGAAGGGGTTAACACCATAGAGTAAGCTGTCCTGCCATCTTAGCCATGTCTCTTCCCCTTACCTTGGGAGTGAGTTCTGATCTATTCTGGTATTCACTTTTTCAGCGTTTAATGTACTGTGGGTTTTTCCTGATTTTATGGTTTTATCTTTCTGTAAACCGCTTTGATGTTTCTTACCATCTGGTAGTGTATAAATTTTATGAAATAAATAAATAATTTCAAACAAACAAACAAACAAACAAATAAAAAAATAGGAAGATGTAAAACCACAACCTCCGAAATGAAAGCTACTGTGCCTCCAGACGGATGCTTTTGCCTGGAGGGGGGCCGTATTCTGCAATGTGCTATCGATGCAATAATAGTGCAGCTTTCTAATGGACTGTCCACGCAAACATCATTCTGCTTTCTCAGTTGCTCTGCAATGCTTCGCTAGGGTTACCACATCATGGCCACCTGGGGGTGCGCTCCTGTGTTGTAGCTCAGCAAAAGCAGGACAAAATTCCTCTAGTATGGCTCACAGTGAGGGCTGCTGAGAGTTGAGAGAGATCTCGGAGGCCAAAGAGTTTGCTTTTCTGCTCAGTACAGGGGATCTTGCCAGCTCTTCACCCCTGACTGGCCGAAGATGCCCATCTCTCATCCATGCAGCTCCACAGCGTGCCTGGATGATGACTCAGATGGAGCTGGACACACCATTCCTGAAGGATGCAATAATCTTGCAATTGTGGTGGACCAACTACATGCCAACAGGATGTCAGACTGAATGGGCCTTGGCCTGACCCAGCAAGGCTCCTCAAATACGCTTATGTTCCCCTGACTTTGGGGACGCCTTGCAAGAGTCTCACCCGTCTCATGGCTATTTTTCTAGTGTGGACCAGTTCTACAAGCTCTCCCCTGAAAGCAGGTGCACCATCCAGAACATGCTGGCGCTGTACCTGAAGAAGAAAGCGAACACAGACCAGGAGGCAGGGACTTCTAGGGGAAGCGAGGCCTTCATGCGGGAAGCCTTGACTCCTCACGTGCTCCACGGGATCAGCTTCGACCCCACCACCCAGTCTTCTGCTGGTGTCACTCTTCCCCCTGGCCCAGAACAGGAGGCTCCTTCCCAACACGCAGAATGCCTTGCACGTGATCGATGGGCCTGTGCTCACTGTGACATAGGCAGGGCCGGATTTATGTATAGGCTAAGTAGGCTGAAGCCTAGGGCCTCTAGATCTAGGGGGCCTCACCAGCCTGCCCGCTCCCCAGCGCCACAGACAGTCTTCCCTCTCCCCAAATTGCAAACCCAAGACTTCATGCAGGGCATTTCTCCCCTATTTCAATGACATTTTGCTTCAAAAGGAAAGGTGGACTTGGAGAAGGCAAGCAAAATGCGAGGGAGATACTGAAAGATACAGGAAATTGAATGCAGATTTCCAAAAAATAGCAAGGAGAGACAAGAGGGCCTTCTTAAACGAGCAATGCAAAGAAATAGAGGAAAACAACAGAATGGGAAGAACCAGAGATCTGTTCAAGAAAACTGGAGCTATGAAAGGAACATTTCATACAAAGAGTACCGTAATAAAGGACAAAGGTGGAAAGGACCTAACAGAAGCAGAAGACGTCAAGAAGAGGTGGCAAGTATACACAGAGGAATTATACCAGAAAGATATGGATGTCTCATACACCCCAGGTAGTGTGGTTGCTGACCTTGAGCTTGACATCCTGGAGAGCAAAGTCAAATGGGCCTTAGAAAGCACTGCTAATAACAAGGCCAGTGGAAGTGATGATATTCCACCTGAACTATTAAATTTTGTTAAAGATGATGCTGTTAAGGTGCTACATGCAATATGCCAGCAAGTTTGGAAAACTCAGCAGTGGCCAGAGGATTGGAGAAGACCAGTCTACCTCCTTTAGAGGAAAAGGCCTTGAGGGGAGGACCTCTTGCCTCCACAATCCTTCCTAAACATGCATAAGCTGAGAGGCAATTGTCCGGCAAATGTGGTGCTGTGGGGAGGCAGGAACATTTTCCTGCAGTTAAGTATTTTCTAAGTTCCTTTCCCGAAACTTCCCCAAACGGTTCTGAAGCCTCTCTAACCTCAGAAGTCTTTTCCTCTCTCGGGAATTCTGGGATTCGAGGATAACTTCATGGAGAAGGAAAGAAACCTGCAGAATCAGCAAATGAGTGCCCGCTGGGAGCCTCCACCCCCACCGCTGCCACCAAGCTGGCTGTAAGTTGCCTTAGAGGTGTACTGTGCCCTCCCGCCTCCTTGCTTTTAAGGACTACTTGAGTTCTGTTCTCATCTCCCTGAGGCGTATCCGTGACAAGGAGAGCATGAGCAAGAAGCAACCCCAATGACCCACACTATGCGCAAGCTCTTTGTGCCTTCCACACATACGCAGTCCGGACAGAGAGAGGGACTCATCAAGCACGTCCTCGCCAAGAGAGAGAAGGAATATGTCAACACCCAGAATTTCAGCTCAGATCATGCAAAAGTGCGAACACCAGTGGAACCTGTATCAGAGTTGGGGCTGGAGAAAGCAACATCTACATGACAGCTTTATTGTTGGGTGCCAGGCAAAGTCTGTCCTGTTCACTCAGGCCACATGGGTGGGTAATGGAAAGTATTAGTTGTGGTGGGCAATTTTCCTTGGTGCCACATACTGAACCGTGGCTTCATATTATGAGCAGGACGGCAGCCTCTCCTCCAGGTTTGCACACCTCTCCCCCACCCCAAGCCTATTGGGAAGCTTCCACTTGGATTTTAAATTAACCACAGTTTGGTGTGTCCAGATCCTATGGTGGTTCATTTTACCAGCTTTGTAAATCCACAATTGGAAGTTGGCTTGTTTCAATGAGCCATGGTTCAAATGAAGTGGTTTGTGCAGCTTCAGACATTGTGACAAGATGCAGTTAATCCAAAACTGAAGCTAAAAGCTGTGCTGGAGGACAGGGAGGTGTGACCCCCCCCCCCAACACTTGGTGTGGGTCATCCTTATAAGGCTAAGCTTACTACTTCAAACAAAGTTTTTGCTTTGGTTATTTCCTCGTACCGTTAGTAGTACTCAGTGGACATTTGTTTTTCATGTCTGCTTTTATGATATGTTTATCAGTATGGGGTTAGCAGCTTCAGATCCTACTGTTTTACAGAGGCTGTTTAGCTTGCTCTTTTTACCCCTTTACTAGACAGGCTGTATTTCTGTGCTGTTTTCAGAGTGGGGAATGCCCATTCCTTCATGCCCAGCATGGAAACACAGAAGGCTAGCCATTTAGGAGGTTTGCAGAGAGGACAAGGGTGTTACGGGGTAATCTTCTAGCAAACAAGCTTGGCACAGCAGATCTGAGAGGTGGTTTTCTGCTCCCGGAAAGCCAGCCTGGAAACCAGGTTGCCAAGTGAAGGAAGAATGGAGAGATCAACCAACTCACTTGCCTTCAAAGAATTTCTGGTTGCCTGTGGCTACTGGGATAGTGCTTAAATATCAGGCTGGCTGACACATCTTAAAAAATACAAGGAAAAAGCTTTTTTTCTTTCATTAGCAAAGCTCCTTTGGGGCCCCGAATAGCTAAGCTGAGGAAGAAGTGGCTGGTATTACTTGTTTGTTCTTGGTCCTGATCTTGCCTGCCCTTGCACACTCCTGTTGTCTTTGCATATTTAACCAGCACGTCTGTTCCAATTGGAGTCCTATTCCTGCAGTTCCACATCCTTCTCTTTGGCACTTGGGCATTCGGTTCCAGGAGCTGGACCTGAGCACAGAGGCTTTCTTCTACTTGGACTCGACAAAGGAGCAAGAGTGGCTGACAGCTGTGGAAAAGGCTTTGCGTTCCAAATCCAAGTACAAGAAAGTAAGTCCAACCCCACCCATTTCTTCAGCAGCCAGACAGCTGTCAGGAGCTGGAGTGAGGAGGAGGAGGAGGAGGAGGTCAGCAAGAAAAAACACCTGGTGTCAGTGGTGTTTTATTCAAAAGAAGCCAACATTCTTTATTCAAAGAAACCCAAACCATGCAGGCCTCGTGATCACAGAAACCTTTCCCAACAGGTCTTGCCCCATTGAGGTAGTTGTGAAGGCTGAAGGTTGCTACCCTCCCACCACTCTCTTAAGTCTCCTTCTCCCCCTGGTCCTTCCCAAGCAACCTGAGACTCTGACACCTTGCCTGTCTTTGCTCCCTCCTCTTAATTTCTCTGTGTTCTGGGAGACCAGCAGGGAGGGGAGCTGATCGCAGCAGGATGGGGAGACCCCCTGGCTTCTTCAGCAGCCTGCCTGATCTCTGCCTCTTGACCCCCGCCTCCAGCCTCCACTTCTGCCTCGGATTCTGGGCTGCTGTTTGCCACAGAATCTTCCTGCCCTCCTGCCTCTTCAGTTTCCAACACCTCCTCTTGCTCACAGTCTGCTCCCTCTTCTCCCTCGGAAGACTCAGCGTCGTTGTCCCCCCACCAGTTCCCTGGCTCTGAGCCTTCTTCCCTTGGGGGATCCCCAGTTGGTGCCACCTGCCACTCCTATCTGCATCCAGCCGGCCCAGGACAGCAAGCAATGAACAGAGCTGGTAGACATCCCAGTACCTTGCATCTTCTAGGTGCAGCTGGTGCGTCTAGTCGGAATGATGTTGCTCATCTTTGTCAGGAAGGACCAGCTCAGCCGCATCAAGGAAGTGATGAGGGAGACAGTGGGCACAGGCATCATGGGGAAGATGGGGAGTAGACCCTGACAGCGGAATTCCCTACGTCTATCTTTCTGTCTGTCTATCTGTTTTTCTAATCTCTGCCAACCAGTTTCCCCCTCTTTCCTGCTTGCTCACTAACAGCCATCTTTGCTCCGCCCCTGCAGGGTAATAAGGGGTGTGTGGCCGTGAGGCTTGTCTGCAACAATACCAGCTTCTGCGTTGTCAATTCCCACCTTGCTGCCCACGTGGAAGACTTTGAGTGCCAAAACCAGGATTACAAGGATATCTGTGCCCAGATAATAATAATGATAATAATAATAATAATAATTTTTATTTATACCCCGCCCTCCCCAGCCAAGGCCAGGCTTAGGGCAGCTAACAAGCAATAATTAAAACAAGTTGAATGAATACAACTTAAAAACAAGATTAAAATACAGCATTAAAATATTGAAACATTAAAATGCTGCCTCATCACAGGAGGAGAAAGGAAAAAGAAAGAGGGGGAGGGAATCAAATCGGCTCCAAGCCAAAGGCCAGGCGGAACAACTCTGTCTTACAGTCCCTGCTTAAAGAAATCAGATTCCGCAGGGCCCTGGTCTCATGAGACAGAGCGTTCCACCAGTGTTGAAAAGGCCCTGGCTCTGGTTGAAGCTAATCTAACTTCCTTAGGGCCCGGGACCACTAGGGTGTTGATATTTATGGACCTTAAAGTCCTCCGTGGGGCATACCGGGAGAGGCGGTCCTGTAGGTCTTAAGTCGTGAAGGGCTTTAAAGGTCAAAACCAGCACCTTAAATCTGACCCTGTACTCCACCGGGAGCCAGTGCAGCTAGAAAAGCACTGGGTGAATATGCTCCCATGGCAGAAATCCCATGAGGAGCCTCGCTGCAGCATTCTGCACCCGCTGGAGTTTCAAGGGCAGCCCCGCATAGAGCGAATTACAGTAGTCAAGCCTGGAGGTGACCGTCGCATGGATCACTGTGGCCACGTCAGGGCGGGAAAGTTAAGGGACCAACTGCTTGATGCGGCGAAGGTGGAAAAATGTCGCCTTGGCTGTTGCTGTAACCTGCGCCTCCATGGAAAGAGAGGCGTCAAGGATTACACCCAAACTCTTAACAGAAGGCAATGGCACTAATTGGACCCCGCAAGAGAAGGGAGTTGGTCCCTCATCCCCATGCCATCCCAACCCAGCCATAGGACTTCTGTCTTCGAAGGATTTCGTTTCAATCAGCTCCCACGAAACCATCCAGCCACAGCTTCCAAGCATCTGCTCAGTGTGTCCGGGGCCGAGTCGGTGCAGCCATCCATCAGCAGGTAGAGCTAAGTGTCATCAGCATATTGGTGACAGCCCAGCCCAAAGCTTCGGACAATCTGGGCAAGGGGGCGCATAAAGATGTTAAAAAGCATTGGGGAAAGGTTTGCGCCCTGCGGCACTCCACACACCAAGGAGTGGCACGACAACATCTTCCTCCCTAGCGCCACCCTCTGTCCCCGACCAGAGATAAAAAAGCACAGCCATTTACGGGCTATGCCCTGTATCCCCACGTCGGCAAGGCGGTGGTCCAGAAGATCATGATTGACCATGTCAAAGGCTGCTGACAAATCTAAAAGAATCAGCAGTCCTGACCCGCCTCAATCCAGTTGTCTACGTAGATCATCTGTTAGGGCAACCAGAGCTGTCTCGGTCCCGAAACCAGGACGGAACCCGGACTGAAATGGACCTAAAGCCGATGTTTCCTCCAGAAACCTACCAAGCTAATCAGCAACCGCTCTCTCAATTACCTTACCCAGATATGGAAGATTTGAAACTGGCCGGTAATTGGATAGGTCTAAAGGATCTAGTGAAGTTTTTCTTTAAGAGCAGACACACCACTGCTTCCTTCGAATCCCCTGGGAATGTCCTCATGCCAAGGGACAAATTGATAATTTCAACCAGGAGGGTCCGTGGAACATCTGGACACGCCCTAATCAGCCAAGACGGGCACGGATCGAGGAGGCAGGTGGTGGGCCTACCAGCTTGGAGGAATCTATCCACATCAGCAGGGAGTAGCCGATTGAAATGGTCCAACACTGGACCCGAAGACAGTCAAGGGGCCTCCAGTTCAGTCACTGTATCTAAATTGGCAGGGAGGTCATGGCGGAGCAACAGGACTTTCTCCGCAAGAAAGCTCGTGAATGCCTCACAGCTGTGGGTCGAATTTGTGCTTAAATTTGGTTGTCCTCCTAAGGACATTATTGACCTAATTATTCTAAAAAGTTGTGCCGGGCGAGAGCTAGCGGATGCAATGGAAGCTGCAAAGTAAGATTTCTTAGCAGCTTGCATAGCCATCTCATAGGCTTTCATAAGTGTCCTATAAGATGTTCTTGAAGCTCTGTCACGAGTCTGTCGCCATAGTCACTCTAGCTGTCTGAGATCCTGCTTCATTTTCCGGAGCACCTCAGTAAACCAAGGGGCCTGGTTTCTTTTTTTTCTTTTTTTTAAATGATATTTTATTAAATTTTAAGAATAAAAAGTTATAAGACAATCAATAGAAAAAACACAAGAAAAAAATACAAAAACACAAAAATACAAAAATACAAAAGTACAGACAATTAACAGAAAAAAAAGAGCAGAAAAACAAAAATCCCTCTTTTTTATCTTCTCCTCTTTAGTTAACTTATTTTCCTGACTTCCTCACGCCTCCCTTTTTTGTATTCCACTTAAAAATTGGTTCAGCAAATTCATCTATTGATTTATCCTTAATTATTTTTCCTCACATATTTTAGCTTCGAGCTTTCATCTAATATAAATCCATTCTTACATAATCTTTTACCTTATTGCTAGAACCCCTTCATTTCATTTCAATGTCATCAACATTCAAAAATTTTACAATATTTCTGTAAGTAAATTTTAAATTTCTTCCAATCTTCTTCCACCAACTCTTCTCCCTGGTCTCGGATTCTGCCAGTCATTTCCGCCATTTCCATGTAGTCCATCACTTGCATCTGCCATTCTTCCAGGGTGGGTAGGTCTTGTGTCTTCCAATGCTTTGTGATGAGTATTCTTGCTGCTGCTGTAGCGTACATAAAGAAAGTTCTATCCTTCTTTGGCACCAGTTGGCCGACTATGCCCAGGAGAAAGGCCTCTGGTTTCTTCGGGAAAGTATATTTAAATACCTTTTTCATTTCATTATAGATCATCTCCCAGAAAGCCTTAATCCTTGGGCACGTCCACCAAAGGTGAAAGAATGTACCTTCAGTTTCTTTACATTTCCAACATTTATTATCGGGCAAATGATAGATTTTTGCAAGCTTGACTGGGGTCATGTACCACCCGTACATCATTTTCATAATATTCTCTCTTAGGGCATTACATGCCGTAAATTTAACCCCAGTGGTCCACAACTGCTCCCAGTCAGCAAACATAATATTATGTCCTATATCTTGTGCCCATTTTATCATAGCAGATTTTACCGTTTCTTCCTCAGTATTCCATTTCAACAGCAAATTATACATTCTTGATAGTATCTTAGCATTGGGTTCTAACAGTCAAGGGGCCTGGTTTCAACGGGGTCGCAGAGGGCGCTTAGGCGCGATCTCATCGATGGCTGCCAAGAGCTGGTTATTCCAGTCCTCGACAAGGTCATCTAATGAGTCGCCAGGAGGAGCAGGGTCCCACAAGGCCTGACGGAATCTTTCAGGATCCATCAGCCTTTGCGGGCGAGCCCAATAAGGCTCGCCACCCGAGCAGGTGAGGAGCGGGAAGTCAATCTTGGCTTTCAGAGCGTAGTGAACAGACCATGGCACTTCCACAGGGGGGAGCATGATCACATCTATGCCAACACCAAAGATCAGATCCAGCGTGTGGCCTGCTTGATGAGTGGGGCCCAAAGCAAACTGGGAGAGCCCTAGTGTTGCCATGGAAGTCACTAGGTCCAGAGCCTGTGAGGAGGGGGCGGCATCGGCATGGACAGTGAAGTCTCCCAAAACCAATAAGCTTGGGAACTCTAAGGCCCAGCCCACCGCCACCTCCAGCAGGTCTGACAGGGTGGCTGCCGGTGCGCTGGGTGGTCGGTACACCAGCCAGACAGCTAAGCTCTCCTTGGTGCCCCACACGAGACCAACACATTCAATGCCGGAGATTGCCGGTGCTGGCAGAGCTCTGAAAGAGCAATCCTCCGGGATTAACAACGCTCCTCCTCCCCCCCCCCGACCCACAGTCCGCGATTGATGGAGGACAGAGAAGCCGGGGGTGTTATCTCATGTAGGGAGACTACTTCACCTTCCTGTACCCAGGTCTCCATCACGCAAGCCAGGTCGATCCCCTGCGAGATAAAAAAGTCACCCATGGTGGCGGTTTTGTTGCCTATGGACCTGGCATTGCACAACACCAATGACGGAGGTGGGTAATCCCTGCTCGCCCTACCCTCGTCCCTTGGGATGGGACGTAGATTGGAAGGGGTTCGAGCATCACTGCATCTCAAAACCCTTTGCCGATAGTGATATCTAGCCCCACCGCCATTCCTCCCTAGCCCTTCAATAGTGGGAATCCCAGACCCCATAGTAGCCTCCCCAATAGAGGGGTAACATCCCCTCACTGACAAGTCATCCCTGGGCCAGGACTCCTGGGTCAAAATGGTAAGGGGAAGAGGTGAAGGTTTGATAGGGTAAGTATCCCTAGAAGATAAAACCCAACCAACCGCACCCCAAGCGGGGAGGGCGGTCCCACGGTGTTTCGTTAACTGTCAATCCCCCTCTCCCTCCTGGATTGATTGGAGGACTGTTGGTTCTATCTGTGGCTGTGGGAGTACTGATGAGGCATGTGCTATAAAATGTGGATCACTGGCCAACAAAGAGCCAGCTTCGAGTTTGGAAGATCTGTCCATCCTGTCTTGCCAGGAGTACAGTAGAGAAGGTTGATCATTCTGATAAATTTTTGGAACATTAGGCAAAGGTCCAGATGTAGATTGGGTGCTGGATTTCTCCAGATTTTCAGCAACGTATAGTTCTTTAGGTGTTGTTGCCATAGAAATGTCGGAGGTGCCAAATTCCTCATCTACTTTGGTGTCACTTGAAAAGGGAACAGGGAGTTGCACTGATGTCTTTCTATGGGATAAAGAGCTGTTGGACCTCTTTAAATATTGTGCTCTAGGCTCTACTGACCTTATATTTTGGGTAGAAATCTCAGTCTTTATACTCATTAGCCTCTTCTTCAGGCCTTGTAAATCTAGGCTTACAGAATTCTTTTCTTCCTTCGGGCAGTTAGTATTTCTAGTCTTAAGCTTGCTTTCCCTTGTCCTCATTAGCTTTGACTCTATGCAAGGAACCAATTGCCTCCTTGTTTCGTCCTTAAATACCCTCACTGGGCGGAGAGAGTGGAACCACCATAGAGTATCCTTTATCTCCATGAGTCGAGATGGGAGGGCTGATGACCTAAAGGTCATAAATAGGTGCGTGATGGTTCCCAAGGTAGGCAGGAAGTGGAAATTTTCTATATCTCCATTTCGGTAATGGTAATTCAGGAGCTGAGACAAGGAGCTGAGACAAGGACATGCCATTTGGATAGGATTTAAAAAGATATTTCTACAAGCAAGGAGTTTGCCATTAGGGAGCATTAAAACATGCATTCCCTGCGAAATGGTGCTTTGTTATTATGCAGATTAGTCTAAGTGAAGACTGTGATTGATTGCATACAAAGCAGCTTCCTAGACGCTGTAAACATACAGCGGCCATCAGGAGTCATTTTATAATGCATTATGTAGCACATGCTGCCCAATTGCTCCTCATGCTGTTCTCTCTTGGAGCAAGCAGGAGAAGCAAAGCACAAGGCCTTGGCACCACATCACGTCTGAACCCGGGACTGTGGCCTTATCATAATAAGCAACAATTGCCAGCCAATCTGAAGTCCCTGCTTATGGCTGGCCTGCTGACTGTGGCTTGTTAGGGAGCAACAAACCATGACCAGATGTAATGGGGAAAACAAAGCTCCCAGGTTTGTTTATCCTGCTTGTGCCAGGAGCAAAGGGGGAGAAATGAAGCAATGGTCACAAGCATCTTGCAACCGTAAGTCAGAAAGTCGATGGTGATGTGTGAATACATAGATTACAACACCCTTGCACTCACCATGATTCAGAGTAGAGTAACTGAACAGGTAACGTTGAATACCAAGAGCTGTTGTGTTTTTCTGAAATCTGTTCAGGCAAAAAGTGTTCAGTACCAGATACACCTGCCCTGTGGTGCTGAAGATTTCTGTGTGAATTACAGAACATGAACTGGTTACTTGACTAGGAGCCAGGAGCACGTAAAAAGGGAGGGGGCACCTCACAAACATGAATTATATCTACATCACCAAAGGAAAACCACAAATAAACGCTGACAGTCCTTTAAGAACTCATTTCTTATTAAATGCAGGTCAATTGTGTTCAGATGTCTGTGACCCTGTCCTTGAGAAATGGCAGAGGTCACAAAACCTAGCAGAGAATTCTGCCAATTATTCCATCTGTTATTTGCATAGCCTATGCTTTATTTATGTACCACAAAAGTAATAGTGTAGTGTCCTGTGGGGGAGGTGTCCAGTCTCAAGTCAAACAAGAGCATGTAATAACCCATCTGAATATGGCAACTGTAAGCTCTGACTCACTTGCTAAATATTCTCCTATCCTTGTCATGGTATCACATGGCAATTGCTGCCTACCGTCAAGAACAGTCCATTATGCAGATGTAGTTTTGGTTACTGCATTTTGCTAACTTGGGTGCCGTTTTTCATCTGCCACCAGACAACTCACCCCCACCCCCCAAAAAAACCGATCACTGCAAGGATTCAGGAAACTGTGTAAGGGTTGAGGCACCCAAACACATAGTTTTGCTAGAACTTTTATGCAACGACTAGACTGGTGAAGTGTTAGGTTCCATAGAGCATCGTCCAACAGTAGTGCTTGCTGTACCCCTCCAGTTTGGTGCGCAGTGGCGTAGCGTGGGGGGTGCAGGGGGGGCCGGCCGCACCGGGCGCAACTTCTGGGGTTAGGGCAAATCCACGGGTTAGGGGGCGCAAATCCACGGGTTAGGGGGCGCAAATCACTTGCCTTGCCCCGGGTGCTGACAACCCACGCTACGCCACTGTTGGTGCGCATTAAGGATTCTGCACAGGAATTCAGTTTTTCCCATCACAACTCAAAAAAGTGACCTCCAAAATACATTGTGCAACTTTCTCCAATGGGTAAAATGCCTTCATGATGACTGAAACACGAAGCAAAGCAGAGGTGGATTTAGGGCAGTGAAGCTCTTCCCCTGCACAGCATGTGGGGGCCAGAAGGGAGCCTTCCTGCCTCCTTCCCCAAGCCTAGTTAGCACTCTCCCAGCTTTGGGACTGAGATGAGAGGGCTCTAGGACCCCACCAGAGCCTTGTGCATCCTTCCCCAAGCCTGACCCCTCCCCTGCCTGGCTTTTGGAAGGCACCAGGAGGGCACCATATTACCAAGGTCCCTCCCTGGGCAAAGTGTCATTTGTTCTTCAGTAAGAGTGTCTGTGCAAACAGAACAGAAACGGTGATGGTAGGGATGAATGGAAATGACCTTCCGTTGAGCACTCTGTCTTAAGCTCCCCTCGAAAGCTGGGGGTGCATATAGGTTCTGGTAACACCAGACGCATTTGCACAGAGGATTTGATCCCCACAGCCCATGTTCATGGAGACAATGCCATCTGTGGAAGTCCTAACCATGCCACATGATTGCCAGGCTATGTGCAAGTCTAATATGGGGTGTGTGCAGCTAGGCCCCTGCAGCAGGCTGAGGGGAGACTAAGGAAGCCTCCCTTTTAAAAAAGGTGTTCAATCCAGTGCTGAACTGGAAGCGTAACACTGGCCCTCCAAGCTGTCACGGGTGAGGTTTCACTATGTTACGAGACTCCTTAAAATCGAATAAACAAGAAACATGGGGGGAAATATTATGAGATTCACCGCAGCCAATTAAGGCCTGGTGAGATGCTGCTGATTAGCTGGATAGCCCATGTTTTCTACCAACGGAAGATTGGGTGGCATACATTTAAGATACAGGTAGGTAGCCGTGTTGGTCTGCCGTAGTCGAAACGAAATAAAAAAATGCCTTCCAGTAGCACCTTAGAGACCAACTAAGTTTGTGATTGGTATGAGCTTTTGTGTGCTCATGTATCTGAAGAAGTGTGCATGCACACGAGAGCTCATACCAAGAACAAACTTAGTTGGTCTCTAAGGTGCTACTGGATAGGGACGCGGGTGGCGCTGTGGGTAAAACCTCAGCACCTAGGACTTGCCGATCGCATGGTCAGCAGTTCGAATCCCCACGGCGGGGTGAGCTCCCGTCATTCGGTCCCAGCTCCTGCCCACCTAGCAGTTCGAAAGCACCCTTAAGTGCAAGTAGATAAATAGGTACCGCTTTGTAGCGGGAAGGTACACGGCGTTTCCGTGTGCTGCTCTGGTGCTGGTTCGCCGGAGCAGCTTTGTCACGCTGGCCACGTGACCCCGAAGTGTCTGCGGACAGCGCTGGCTCCCGGCCTCCAGAGTGAGATGAGCGCACAACCCTAGAGTCCGTCAAGACTGGCCCGTACGGGCAGGGGTACCTTTACCTTTACCTTAAGGTACTACTGGAAGGCATTTTTTATACATTTAAGAGAAAGTCTTTCATTTAAGAGTTATCAACATAAAACGTTTTAAAGCAATTAGACCTATTAGTACAGCAGCATCCCAAAGTTCAGCAGGTCAAGCCATTCATAGTTCCACTATGACTACGTGACAGGGCTGAGAAAGGGAGTCACCGCAACTCAAGTTGACTTCATCATGCGAGGTTCAAGTCTTACATGCTTGCTGCTTGAAACATGGCCCTATGGGTGCAGCTTCCCCACAGCAAAGCGTTTCTGAAAAGCAGAGAATTACTTTATCCTCTTCCAACCATTTGAGGAGTGTTTCACATAAATGGCTTAGCTCATCTCCATTGGATTCTGCCCCACGTGGCAACCTCGGTGCGGACTCCACTATGAATTGCTCCATAAGCATATGCCTGGACAGGGAAAGCTGCTCAGATCTAACATGATGGCTGTATTCTCTTCAAGAGAAGATTCGGACCACCCGGAGTTCTTTGTAATAAACCATTTATGCAAATCTTGCAAAATTCCCTCCTTCCCACTTCTCTGGGGAGCTTTCTAGTGGCAAGAGCACCACTCTGTGTGTGTCTGCTATCACCACCACCACCACCACCACCACGAAATATGAGGCTGTCAGACAATGGTTGAGGTCTGAACTCTCTATTGGGCTGCTGCCCACTCTCTCCAACAAGCACAAGAGAATCGTCTTGCGTAAGATCAACAACTATAGGTTCTGAAGTTTCGCAAGTGAGGTCAACTACTTCCACATCCATACGTCTATCGTTAAGGCTGTGTGGCAGGGAGGCGGAGGCGGAGGAGGAGGGGATACAGGGTTCAGAAGCAGTTCCCACCATCATCTTGTCCAGAGTATGAGGAGGTCTTGCGGAGGTGTTGCGACTGCCCCTCTTGCTGTTGCTGTGCTGGGTTGCATTACATTCTGTACTTGTTGAACTCATGATGCACAGGGATGGGAGAGGCACAGGCTGCAGAGTACCTTTGAAGGTGACTCGGAAACTGCAATTAATCCAGAACGCGGCAGCTAGACTGGTGACTGGGAGCGGCTGCCGAGACCACATAACACCAGTCTTGAAAGACCTACATTGGCTCCCAGTACGTTTCCGAGCACAATTCAAAGTGTTGATGCTGACCTTTAAAGCCCTAAACGGTCTCGGTCCAGTATACCTGAAGGAGCGTCTCCACCCCCATTGTTCTGCCCGGACACCTGGGTCCATCTCCAAGGGCCTTCTGGAGGTTCCCTCACTGCGAGAAGCCAAGTTACAGGGAACCAGGCAGAGGGCCTTCTCGGTGGTGGCACCTGCCCTGTGGAACACCCTCCCACCAGATGTCCAAGAGAACAACAACTACCAGACTTTTATAAGACATCTGAAGGCAGCCCTGTTTAGGGAAGCTTTTAATGTTTGATGGATTACTGTATTTTCATATTTTGTTGGAAGCCGCCCAGAGTGGCTGGGGTAGCCCAGCCAGATGGGCGGGGTATAAATAATAAATTGTTGTTGTTGTTGTTGTTGTTATCAGGGAGAGCATTGGTGCCAAAATGAGTTTGGCAAAGAATGGATTTTTAAGGGAGTCTTTCTAGTGAGCACAGTGCACTGGTGAGGCTGCACAGAAGCAGCGTCAAATGCTGAGGCACAACAAGGGGAAACTTCTCGAATTTGCAAAGGGGATTTTTTTAAAAAATCAAAGTCTTGAAGTGCAAACTTTGAAAAGAAGAAAAAGTTGCATGATCCCTCCATAGCTTCTCGTTTGCCCAAGGCGGCAGTGCACTGTTGTGCATCTCGATCGGGCTCACAGTCAAAGCGACTGCACAGAAGCAGCGTCAATATTGTCCACCTCTTTTCCAAAGACTTTAAGTAAAACAAACTTACCCAGTAGCTTCTTTGGAAGCCGCCCTCGGACCTACAGCAAGAGGAGAGACACAAAAAGGAGTTAGATCTCCAGTATGGCCCATGCTCAAACATCCAAGGAAGCATCCTGGCTCTTTTACTGCAGCTGCATAAGCATTGCTGGGGTCTAGCATGGGCAAAAGTGCACAGATTGAGAGACTGTTGTATCCTGGCAAAATCTTTTTCTGTGGCTTTTTGCCAGTTCCTCTGACAGGTAGTGGCAAGAGTGTTGAACTAAGACTGGGCAGACCAGGGTCCAAATCCACACTAGGCGTGAAGCTTGCTGAATGCCCAGTCCCTGCCTCTCAGCATGGCTGTGGGACTAAGTGGGAGGGAGGAGAACTCTGTACCGCCCCTTGAGGACTTGGCAGAGCAATGGTTCCACAGTAGCTTCACTTCTCTCGATCACATCAAAGTTGATGCATCGCCACAAATTGGCCAAAGACCTGCCTGACTCTGAACTGGTGAGGAGCAGCAAGGATGGGACACTTTAGCTGCATGCTCCTGTCCCAAGAACCCAGAAGATGGCTAAGCGCTTAAGGACAGGGCTGAGGTTTTGTCAGGAGACAAAGGTTCTTGAGAGCAGAAGCAGGCCAGGCCTAGGCAGCGCGGCCTACGAGGGCTACACAAATCTGTCAAGCCTAAGTGTTAGCAGTCAAATGCTGGGTCACTGTGACTCAGGACTCATCTTGGGTTCCCTATAAATGTAACCAGCCATCTCTGTGGGCCTCAGTCTGTGTGTAGAGTGTGTGTGTCTCAGCCAGGATGTTGTGTTGTTGCAGACGGAGCGGCTCCAGGACTCCAGTTAATCAGTAACTATGAGCTGTGCCTCTGGGAAGACGAAGAAGGCTGCTAGGAGCACTCGGTGTATGCTCTTTGACTATGCTGTTTCTGAACAAGTTTATTTTCTTCAGTAAAAGGTAGTGCTAAGAGTGTTGAACTAAGACTGGGCAGACCAGGGTCCAAATCCACAGCAGGCCATGAAGCTCACTGAGTGACCATGGGCCAGGCACTACCTCTCAGGGCCATAAGCATTTTATCAAGTCAATATTGCGAGGAACAACTGCATAGCTGAATTGAAAACCCCTAGACCAATTAAGGGATCAATATTAAGACCACAACGTATCACTGTGGCTGATTAATTTATTCATTTTGAAGTGTTCTACTCTCCTTTCCGGTTGAGAGAGTAGCTCTGTGTATGTTACAACAGACTACCATAAGCGAACAAGCGGCACACAGACAATCCAGCACTCTTTGGGCTGGTGGACAGCGTGCTAACCACTTGGGTTAAAGTGCTTATTCTTTTAGGTTAAAGAATATGTAAGTGATTGGCTGCACTATTGCCAAGTCAATTAAATGTTTAAACAGGATTTGAGGGGGAAAGGATTTGATGATAACAAATCAAAATTTGAAATTGATGTATTGGATAATAAATAAAATTTTTTGTCTAAAATGTATAAATTGCTGCTTGAATGGCATTTGAAAGATGAAGAGGTAAAGTCGGTTATGATACACTGGGCCAAAGATTTTGGGTATAATATACAGTTAAAAGATTGGGGGAAACTGTGGAAGGAAGGATTAAAATTTACTGCATGCAATGCTTTGAAAGAAAATGTGATGAAAATGATGTATAGGTGTTATATCGCCCCAGTAAAATTAGCTAAAATGTATAAAATAAGTAATAAATGTTGGAAATGTAAAGAAAAGGAAGGACATTTTTATCACATGTGGTGGGAATGTAAAAAAGTGAAAAGCTTCCGGGAAATGATATATAATGGGATGAAAAAGATGTTGAAATATACATTGATTAAGAAACCAGAAGCATTTTTACTTGGCATTGTAGGAGATGATATTAATAGACAGGATTGTAAGTTGTTTTTATATGCAATGACTGCAGCAAGAATATTATTGGCACAAAAATGGAAGCAAGAAGAACTACCAACGAAAGAAGAATGGAGGGTGAAGTTGATGGACTATGCAGAATTAGATAAATTAACAGGAAGGATTCGAAACCTGCGGGATCAGAGATTCATAGAAGACTGGAGTAAATATATGAAGTATTTGAAAAGTAATTGTGATGAACAGATTACGCTAGTAGGACTGCAAGAAGTTTGGTAAGGTGGATAGTTTGAAATACTGCAAGAAAGACTATGAAAAGCATTATTAGTTAAGGATAATTAAATGTAATCTAGAAATTAAGAAATGCAGAATAAGTGATAAAGAATGGGAAATCATCAGAGGTGTTGACGGAAGTCTAAAATATTGTATAAGATGAGAAGATCTGTTGTATGACTGTTGGAACTGATATGTTTTTATAGATATAAGATATTTTTTTAAAAATGATGGAGGGCATTGAGAAAGCGGGTAGGGAAAAGTCCTTCTCCTCCTCTCAAAGAATCATAGAACTGCAGGCTCTCACCAAACTCTCTCTGTGTCCCGTAATGTCCGTGGCTCTGCTCTGAGTAAGATCAGGTCGGCCCCCACGTTCAGCTCTCTAACCGCCACACCACACTGCCTTCCCTTTGCACGCTTGGGAGCTGTCTTTGGCTCCTTGCTGCCTATACCCTCAGAAGACGAATCCCCGCCCCTCGCTTTCAGAGGGAACCGCTGCTGCCATCTGTGCCTGGCGTGCACGGGTGGCTCACGCCTCTTGCGCGCTCGCTCTTGTATCATGTCCTGCTGCAGCCTCGGAGGGCAAGCGCCTCTTCCCTGCCTTGCCCGCTTCCCATGAGAAAGCCTGTGGGAACCACACTTTCTCCCTGGCTGCAGGTCTCGTCTCTCGCCCACTGCACGCAACTTCACATTCACACACACGCAGCCATACACGGGTCTGCCGCCCTTTGGGCGCGCACCTTGCCTCCTTGCCGTGCTGGCAGTTCTCTCAAGCAACAGGTGTAATAAGAACAACACTTTCCTGGCGATTTTCCTGCAAGAAAGCTCCCTCTCCTTGTTGGCACAACAGGCAGACGCAACATTTCACCCCCTCCCCTAAATGCCTACTCAGAAGTAAGTGCATTGAGTCAGATCGGGCCAACTAGTCCCAGGTAAGTGCGTACACACTTACTTTGGAGTAAGCGACAGCAGGCGCTGCAGCCTCCGTGCCCTTCTCGGGAGTCCGCCGGGAGCCCCACGGCGGGAAGCTCTGCTGCTCACGACGAGGCCAGGTCCCTGCCAGGCGCATGCGCGAGCGACCAGCTCCTGCTCTCCCATCTGTGCAATAGTTTCATTTTTTTTTTTAAATAAATATTTATTAAGGTTTTTAAATATAAATGCACACATAATAAACGATCTTACTTCTATTACAACAATTTCATCACTTCTTTGGACTCCCTCACGTCTCCCGCTCCCATTTACATCGTTAAAAAAATTTTTTCCAAACAAATTATCAACTTGTTTACAATCTCATGTCCACTCATTCAAATATAATCTAGCACTTCTTCCAAAATTTTTTATATTTTCTTTAGTCTCACTTATCATCAAATTTAAATCTAGTTTAGTGGTGGCCAGTTTTTTATAATCTAGCATCCTTCTTAACATTCAACCAAATTACAATGTTTTTGTAGATACATCTTGAATTTCTCCCAGTCTTCCTCCATCTTCTCTTCTCCCAGGTCACGGATTCTGCCGGTCATCTCGGCCAGTTGCATATAGTCCATCAGCTGCATCTGCCACTCTTCCAGTGTGGGTAGATCTTGAGTTTTCCAGTTTTTTGCAATGAGAATCCTTGCTGCCGTTGTTGCATACATAAAAAATGTTCGATCCTTCTTTAACACCTTCTGGCCTACAATACCCAGAAGGAAGGCCTCTGGTTTCTTTGTGAAGGTATACTTAAATACCTTTTTCAGCTCATTATATATCATTTCCCAGAAGGCCTTCACCTTAGGGCATGTCCACCAGAGGTGAAAGAATGTTCCTTCATTTTCTTTGCATTTCCAACATTTATTATCAGACGAATGGTATATTTTGGCAAGTTTAACTGGGGTCATGTACCATCTATATATCATTTTCATTACATTTTCCTTCAGAGCATTACATGCGGTGAAGTTCAGCCCAGTGGTCCACAACCTTTCCCAGTCCTCAAACATAATGTTATGCCCAATGTCCTGTGCCCATTTTATCATAGCCGATTTAACCATTTCGTCTTGTGTATTCCATTTTAGCAGCAAGTTATACATTCTAGATAGTACCTTGGTCTTTGGTTCTAACAATTCTGTTTCTAACTTCGATTTCTCAACCTGGAACCCTAACTTTTTGTCATTTTTAAAAACTTCTTTAATCTGAGCATAATGTAACCAGTCTCGCACCTTATCCTTCATTTTCTCCAAACTCTGCAATTTCCAATTGTCTCCATCTTTTTCTAATATTTCCCAATATTTTGGCCATTTGGCCTCCATATTGGGTCTTTTTCGGGCCTTAGCCTCCAGAGGTGAAAGCCACCTTGGAGTTTTATTTTCCAATAAGTCTTTATATTTTGTCCAGACATTAAACACTGCTTTCCTGACAATATGGTTCTTAAAGGCCCATCTGTGCAATAGTTTGAAGGAGTTTCCCCAAAGAAATCTGGAAGCAGATTTTATCCCCATCCTTGGGAATCATTTGTGTGCCATATCTTTTTCAGGGGTTCCATTGATAACCTACATGAAGCAATAGAGAGTATAATTGAGAATCTAATCCTTTCCCCCCTCTCTATCCATTGCAATTTTCAAATTTGGTTCAGGGTGACTGTTTTCTCACCCTCTCCAGTTGCACATCCAGACTCAGGCATGCTCATGGGTGAGCTGTGTGATAAGCCGGTGGAGACAGGGTTTTCGTGTATGGGGGGGGGTGCACCCTCACACATATCCCAAGGCATGTGGATGAAAGCAGGCAGTGCCAAGAAGGCGTGTCTGTGTGTTTGTGTGGGCACTAGGGGTGTAACTTGTTGACTTTTCTTTTCTTCCCCCAAAACAGTTTCCTGTATCATAAAGGGATGCACTTTTGCTTAGAAACACTGGAAAAGGGACTAAGTATTCTCAGTTATGGAAAAAGGTCGCCCCAAAATGAAAAGTTGGAAACATCGTATATGTAACGTTACTACTCATAACTATGAGCACTTTTTAAAACTTCATGGAACTGTTTATAACTTTTACAGCTGCCTGGAACTTCCTCAAACTGTGGAGAATGTTCAAGAAGAATCCAAATATTGGTCTATAGGGAAAGATTTGTGGGCAAACAACTAATCTTCTTAATTTTTAATATTTCTTTCTGTGGCAATATACAATTGTGGCTGGAAAAACCCAGCTGGGTGGGCGGGGTCTAAATATAATCATAATCGTAATCATTACAATGTCACACAAGATCCTCAATTTATTCTCAGCAATAAGAAGTGATGACCCATGTGTATTAGAAAATTTGCAAGCTCTATTTTTCCTGGATACATGCTATGCATATTACATACTACATTGTTTATTTATTTTTTGTTTAAATCGGGTGCTCAGCTTCTTCTACCATTGCAAGGAAATAGCCTCCTATCCTGAGCAGTACTGAGCGTCCAGCCAAGCAGTGGACTGGGATGCGGGCCTCACTGGAGTCCTTTGGGCACGCCCATTGTGCAGAACCTGGCTGGCCGGAGCCCCCTCTGACAGCAGGCACCATGGGGGGGGGGAGAGATCTGCTTGGTGGTGAAGTGCCCCTACTTTGCATGCCAAAGGCTCCAGGTTCAATCCCTGGCACCCCCACCCCCCCCCTTAAAAGGACCCTTGGCCGGAGAGCTGGTGCCAGCACAGCAGACAATACCGGTGGGTTAGATGGACACCAGTGTCCGTCAGATTCTTCTGTTCTGTGCCTTGGCGGAGCAGGTGTGATGAAACCTTGGGCCTCACCCCGGAGGTTTCTGAGCTACAATTCCCCTCAGCCCCAGCTGATGGTGGTTGATGGGAGTTGTAGTCCAAAATATTTATTTGTTTGCATTTGCATCCCACCTCATTCTCCAAGGAGCTTAACGTGGCAGAGGTACAGGGTTCTCCCTTCCCGATTGAATCCCATCGCAGCACTCTCTAGCAATACCATTGCAGTGCCTTTGAGTGCATGCAGAGTGCCCATACCCCGTGATGCCTTGCGACTGGCCTTTGCGTGGCTTTATCCACCAGGGGTCGCCGCGAGGGGCGGAGAAGGGCTATAGTTCAGAAGGTCCCAGGCTTAGTCCCCAGGGACATCTCCAGCAAGCAGGGCTGGGAGAAGACTATGAGAAGATGCTGCCAGTCAGTGGAGACAATTCCGAGCTCTATAGACCAGGAGTCTCTGACTTGGCAAAAGGCAACTGCCCCACGTTCTTCTGTTCTTCTATTATTCTGCGTGGAGCAAATGGGCGCACGAAAAAGGGAGCGAAAGAGAAGGAGGGGGACACATTTCAACACGACACCCTGGTCGGGTGCTATTTATTCATTCATTCAGTGCATTTATATCCCCTCTTTTCCTCGGAGGAGCTCAATGTGACATCCAGGTGGCGTCCAGAGTGGCGGAATCTAATCCCAACGACAACCCTGTGAGGTAGGCTAGAGTGACAAGCAGTGACTGGCCCGGGGGGGGGGGGGCAACTTGTATGAAATATTGTGGGAGGGCAGGTAAGCCCCTTCCTGCATAATCGACTGTCCCACCCAAATATTTGATTACAGGGTGGGGAAAGGGACCTCGACCCCTAGGAGTTGGCTTCCATGGACTGGCCTCTAATGCCACACGCAGGGAGCTTCGAGGCCGAGTGGGAGGATTTGAACCCAGGTCTCTCCCAGGTCCTAGTCTGACAAACTAATCACTATGCCACCCCGGACCTCTTAAAAAGAGCTCCTTCAACAACGGAGGCCAAAAGGCAACATGAAAGTGTAGTGATTTGGGAGGACTAGAGGAAAGGGAGGGGGCGCTGACCCCAGCCGCTCTTAAAGGGCTCAAAAGAAGAGGAAGGATGTGCGCGAGAGCAGGAGTGACGCGAGGAATCGGGGCA
Organism: Podarcis erhardii; assembly: GCF_964252035.2. NCBI lineage: Eukaryota > Metazoa > Chordata > Lepidosauria > Squamata > Lacertidae > Podarcis > Podarcis erhardii. Next base: position 19,054,061 of record NC_138506.1, on the reverse strand, counting down.
TCATTGGCATGGCGCATAATTGCGCAGGGGTGTGCGCAGACCTCGATGCTCGCAGCCTCAAGAGCTTCTGGTTCACTCTTCGGCGGCCGATCCCGAGTGATCATTGGCTGCTGGAGATGCGGGGAGGTGGAGATAACAGAGGCCGGAAACATCTTTGCTAGCGGCACCGAGGAAACTCAGCGGTAGGCAGAGGACTTCCCAAGGTGGCAGAGAGGGGGAGCCCACGGCCATGTTGGCTGCCAGTCCGGCGAGCGACGGGCCACGGGGGGTCGACCACACCTGAACTCCCCATTCTCATTTCCCGTTGACCGGCTTGCAGGAATTGGTGGGACTTTGCTGGGAGGTCCCTTCCCCAGCTTTCTGAATGATTTCATTTGTAACGCACTGCCTTTCTGGCCAAGGAACCCAAGGCGGCTCACCATTTTCAAATGCAGAAACCAATAAATTACACAGCATAAACCAAGAAGTTCTCGCTGAAGTAGGAACCAGACCGAGGTGAGGAGTTGAGTTTTGGCGCACCTCTTCCGCTCCAGATGTGGTCCCCAGGCTCCAGCAGCCTCTGGAGAGCCGCAGGCCCCTCATCCCCAGCGCTCCGAGCTTGGGGAGGGCTGTTGCGCCAGCAGCCTGCTTCCAAGATGCATCTGGAGGATGGTCTTATAAGAATTTGAAGGTCTTAGATAGGTCATAAATGTTCATAAATGGACCAAGCAAACACGTGCATAAATATAGAAACCACATGTTTGGAGCAGCACAGGAATACAGTCCTGAAACCATTTTGACTCCCAAACTAACCAAAGGTTTCTCTCCAAGGAGGGAGAGGGAACCTTCCCATTGTCCCAGGAATTAAGTGATTACCATCTCAGAGGACTGGCCAGGTTCCCCAGGTAATCCAATCAAGTGACCATTAACAGGTAACTGTTATTCTAAAGCAGCAATGCTGCAGCAAGCAAAGGCTCTAACAGCTCAGACAGCTGCTAGTGGCACCGAAGCCAGACAGGATGTGTGTGACTGCTGCCATGGAAACAAAGGGGCAGTCCATCCTTATTGAGCACAGGATATGAGCTCAGTGTGTGTCATATGACCTGTACAGGATGTACATGGGTGGAGTTTGGAGTTTCTCTCTGTTTGTTGAAGAGAGCAGACATCTTTTACTGTATGACTGCTAAAGACAGGAATAAAAGCATGTAAGATACATTTCTGTCTCAGTCTGATTCCCCTCCCTGGGGATATGCAGGGAGGAGGAGAAGGAGGAGAAGCAGTTGGTGTGTTTTTCTCACAGCCTGAGGAAAATCGCCGGAACGGACCTCGTGTTGTTTTTCCTGCCGGGAGTCGCCGGAGGGAGGTCAAAGGAATTCAGCCGGTGCCTGCAGATAGGCACATACCTCTGACCAAGCCTGAATTCCAAACTCCTGCCAGACAGGAGATAAACAACGCACTCAGATTTCTGTTGTAGACTGCCTTTTCTATGATGTAGATGTGATGTATCTGGGGGGTGGTCTTGGGCTACACCCCTTCTGTGATGTATGTATGATGTTTCTGGGGGTCGTCTTGGACTCCAAGGTGGGCAATTTAAAATGTCTATATAAGGGTGGGCACACCTTTGTTGTGGGCCCTCCTCCCTCCTCCTGCGTGTGAGGGGAGCACCCTGTTGCAACAGCTTTAATAAAGATCAGGCTTACTAGCTGCTTTTTTTCTCAATATTCTCTGGTTGACCTCTGTTATCTTCTCCTATCAATAGGGAACCCACTTAAGGACTCTATACGGGCTCTTGCATACCCCATAAGGGACGAAGGGCAGATTTGGTTTACAACAGAGGGCAGCGTGAGAAAAGCATATCGGACCAGCAAGGTCTTTGGTTGGACCTCCCAATGTCAGCTGCTGGCTGGGCCGCTGGCTTCTAGCTCATGCACAGACCGCTGGGGTGCACAGATGGGGCGGGTTGTTCCCACTCCAAATTAAGTTTTTTTAAAAAAAAATCTCATCAAAGAATTCTATATATATCTACTTTTCCATCCCCACTTTCCCCCACTTTTTCTATTTACTTATTACAATGGTGTTTTTCCCCCTTCTCTTTTCTGAACAAACAAACCATTTTCAGTAGGATTTTTTGTGTTTTCTTTTTCTTTCTTCTTTTTCTCTCTATCTCTTTTCTCTCTTCCTTATCTTTTCTTTTTCATCTTGTCTTTTGTCTGACACTATAACTTGAATCACCACAGCGACTTTTGATTTTTAAATAGAATTCCATTAGCCTTTACATTTTTAACTTTTGACTCTTATCTGCAAACTCCCAACCCCACCTCCCCACCTTAACACTGGGAGGGCCATGTCCCCGGAATTTGTGAAGACAGGATTCTCAAAAATACCTCTTGCTTGCGGCTCCTGGAGTATTGCTGGCAACGGCTGGAGTTTTTCTTCAAGCTCCTGGACCTTCATAGGCAATGCTTGATCATCCTTAAGTACTGTTTCCGCCCCCGTCTTAGGGCTATTGGGCGCCTTCTTCAGTATTTCAACATCCTGGAGAGGACAGACACTTCCTGCTAGACATTTACTCCAGACATTTACAGAAGGCACAGAGGCACTGGTTGAAGAAGTTGGGAATGAGCAGACAGTGCTATTGCTGAGAAGGAGCTCCACCCCAGGGTGCTAAAGAGCTCTTTCCCTAGCCTGCAGGTGCCAGAAGGCCAAGCGCTGGTGTTGCAGTGGTGGTACTTCAGAGGCGTATGAGAAAAGGCTGCTCTGGATTCTGGGTATATAAATGGCCTTGCCTGAAGCTGTGGATTGTGCTCTGCATTAGCAGAGAGGCTCTACTTAGTTGCAAATGAAGCACATTTCAGTTATTATAGAAACCAGTGTTTCCACGCATGCTTGTTCAGGAACTCTGTGAACTAGACAGCCGCTGTTTTAAACTGGCCCTTTTTCTGACAGGTTAAACGATTAAAGTTGACTTGATTAACTTCATCCGCCAACTACCCTTCTAAGCAACCAGAGCAATTACAAATAAAAGGCTCTCCAACCGTGCACTATCCCTATCTGCAAGCAAGCTCTCCCACAAAGTGTTCTATGAGACACATGAGCCAAATAGCCGAGGAGACAGTTTTTTAGCTGCCTGTCATTCATACACTTTATACTGAAAGGATTTCAGGGGCAGATGCTCTTTTTCTGCATGGAGGGTGGGGGTTTCCAAAGGAGCACTATTCAGACCTGCATTCATGGCTTATGAGTCGTAGCCGTGTGACAACTGCACATCATGCTGATGTATTGAAGGGCTGATGTTGCACTTCCAGGTAGAAGAGCTCGTTGGCATTATTTTAGGCTCTGTGTCAATTGACTTTGTGACATGATGGGGGGGGGGGAGTTATTATTTTTAGAGTATTTACCTGCAACCTGTTATGTGGGAATCTCAAGGTACTTTACAACTAGGTCTGAAAATAGGCAAACATTGAAATGCAGCAGAATAAACAGGCCTACAGTAAAAAAAATATCCTTCCAAGCCCATATTGGCTGGCAGCAGCATCCCCCCAAGTCCATGATGGATAAACACTTTCCCCACATGGAGCAGAATTGCACCCATGTTGGCAAAGGCCTCCTTTCTAGAAGGGGGAGCAGAGGCTGCCCCCACCCACTGCTCTCTTCTCCCAGGCATCTGAAGAGACACAAGCCTGAATTGCAAGTCAGTTCCCACTTTGGGGCAACAGGGAACAAACATGCAGAGGACGAGTTCTGAGGCTCCCCCAACAAAGCCATTTCCCTGGGCCCACCTGCCAGCCTGCTGCTGGCTGGCTGCCCACCCACAGGAAAACAGCACGATTCTCCCCACCAACAGGACATAACAAGAAGATGGGGACTATAACATAGGACTTCCTAACTTGTGAGTTCTGATGAGCCGCTGCTGCTTCCCCAGTTTAAAGGATGGCGGCTCAGGTGAGCCATTAAGCTAGAAGCTGCCGTTCGGAAATGCCTTCCTTTTGCCTTCCACCTCACAACATCCTTCCCCAGCCTGGTGCACTCCAGGTGTTCTGTGGCTCCATCTCTCTCTTTTTTTTTTAATTTTTATTAAGATTTTAAAGGTTACAGAAAAAAAAGGTAAAAAGAAAACAATCGAAGAAAAGAAAGAAAAAAACAATACATATATCAAAAAAAACACATCATCAAAAACATCATCAAAAAAACAGGAAAAAAGAAAAAAATCAAACCTTTAACTCACTTACTTACATTCACTTATTTCCTTGACTTCCTCACGCCTCCCATTTTTGTATTCTACTTCAATTAGATATTCCAGCAAATCCTTCCAACTTTGTTTTTATCCTAATAATTTATCTTAACATACTATAATTCCCCTCTTTGTATTCTAAATTCATATAGATATTTCAGCAAATCCTTCATCTTATTTTTATCCTTATATCTTATCTTCATATACTATAATTTTCCATTCTTTCTTTCACCAAATAACCATCCACTTTTACTTTATTCAATCTTATTTCTCATTAAAACTTATATATCTGTACTTATTCTCAATACGTTTCCCCTAGGGTCAAAAAAGATTCCACTCCACGATTTTCCCATCTCTCATTAAAAAAAACAACAACAAATTATATTATATACACTTTAAATTCCCAATTTTCTTCCACCAGATCCCCTCCCCGGTTTCGGCCCCTAGCCATAGTTCCATCAATCTCGGAAAACCATCAACCCGGAGATCTTAAGTCCGAGGCTCTTAAGTCTCTTTCATGTCCCCTCTGCCGGTCTTTTTTGATAATCTTTGGTGTTGAAAACCAGATCTCGGGGAAGCTCCAACCCAACAGTAATCATATTCCTTCCTGCCAAACTTCCATAGTTAAAAATAGGGCCTATAGGATATTCCAAATCTTGTTTCACACTCCTTTCAAATCCAAAGGCCCCCGAAGCTCCAACCTCCACCTGGCTCAGATTTGTATCCCAAAAGTCATTTGATCTCCACATAGGATGATCTCTCCATCTTTCATTTTTCAGACCAAGCCAGGCTTCCATCTCCAAAAATTTGCTTCTCCTAGTTGCCATCATGTAAGGCCTCAAATTGTAGTCCACCATTTGCCTCTGTAGGGTTACGGCTCCCCCTTTCATCACTTTAATCACAACATGATTCTCCTTCTCAAATTTTTCAATTTGTTCAATTGGAAGAGGTTCCTGTGCCGAGTTCTTGTCAACTTCTTTACTAATACCCACTTTTGTTCCCAAGATTACAACATTAGTAGCCATAACATTTATCTGGTCTTGCAGCTTTCCCAAGAGATAAAATGTCCTGTTCAGTTCACACTCAATTTCCTTCCCAACCGCCATCCTTAAACAGTCCAAGGTCAAAAACTGGTTTCTCAGGGCTTTATCTTTAAAAGCAATTTCCCAGCTGCTTCCTTACGACAATATCCCAAAGCTCCCTCTAGAGGGATTCAAATTCCTTTTCACTCCTTCCAGCACAGACCCAAAGGTCCCATATGTTAAATTGTAACAGTTCCTTCCTTCTTTTTAAACGTAATATTGTAACAAAACCAGACAGTAGAAACAAAGTCCTTCCTTTGTATCTTGACAGCTAACTTGACAGCTGTCAAATTTATCTATTCACCGTCAGCGGGCTCTCACAGACCACTCCCGGGTTTAGGGAAGTGGCGCTTCAATTCCCGAATTTTAACCTTCTCCTGCAGGTTCCCCTGCTTCCCAAAAAATAATATTGATGGTAGTTTCAATCAGTGGAATTTAAATCCTTTACATAAAACTCTCCACGACCTTAGTTAACAGGTTCTTTGCTTCAGTTTATTTACAGAAAGGGGAGGCGGACTTCCTGTTTAGACCTTCCCCGATCGGTGCCAATTTAAAAATTCTTTAAAAATCCAATTTCCATTCTACTCACGGGTTGTTGTTTGAAATCCAATTGTCCACAAGAAAAAGTCAGCGCTCTCCGGCAACGGCTACGCGGCTAAACTCCGTAAAAATAGCGGTCGATTCAAAACACCGCGCCGCTCACCCCACGTCACTTCAGAACCCCCGAAAAGGGGTTTCCCTGTGGGTAGGGGGGCGCTCCTGGTGTCAGCCGAATCCCACGTTCCCAGGCTTCATCCACCTGGGATTTCTAAAGGGTCTCCGCCTTCGCCGCGGCGGCACGACCCGAATTCTACGGAGCGGGTTCCTCTCAGTCAGAGGAACGCCGCCATTACCGATGGCGCTAACCCGGAAGTCCTGGGGCTCCATCTCTCACCAGGCCCAGACGGTATGGCCAGGGGTCAGGGATGGGGGCAGTTGTCCAAACCAGCTGGAGAGACTCAAGGAGGGCATTGCAGCCTCAAAGCCCTTTCCCTACCTCTCAATCTGGACTTACCTGGCCTTGCCCCTGGCCGCCTTTAGCCAGATCAGCTGTGCTCGGAGCTGGGACAGACCCCTCTGGAGACTTAGAGGTAGAGGAAACAGCCTGGGTCCCCGCAAAGGTGATCACACTTTTCCTACTCCCAGACTGCAAACTAGAGAACGTCGCTGCACACTGGTGACCCATTCCCTGGGTGGTGCACTGGGAAGAAGAAACCTCATCCAGAGATGGGAGGGAAGCACTTTGGCCAGTGCCATGGGGCCTTTCTTCGGAAAGCTGCTTGGGGACCTGCAATGGAGCACTGCCCAAGGAGGAGGAAATGTGGGAGGCCTGCTGGGAAGGCTGCTGGGACCCCAACTCTTCCTGGCTAAGGGAAGCAGCTCTTCCAGTGGTATCTCTGGGAACAGAGGGCATCGAAGTGAGCTGGAAATGAAAAGGCTCAGCCAGGTGGGAGCCGGAGGTCTCTGTGGTCGCACCCAGGGATTCATTGGGCGAACTTTTCTTCTCCATTCTGTGGACACGAAGGCAAGTCTTCTGACCACTGTACCAGCTGGTTTCAAAGGCTATTTTTTATGAAAGCTTGAAAAACAAAGAAAACACAATATACAGAAATCAGTGTCAGATATCAAGCATTTTGAAAACATAAAAATGAAAAGAAACAGAAGACGAAAAGCTTTCTTCTTTGTTGCAAAGTAATTCCCAAGAATAAGCCCAGAGTAGGTAGGCCTTTTTACTCCTGGGGAAATCACCGGCAATCACCAGCAATTGCTAAGAAAATCCAGAACAGTCACATTTGACTTCAAAAGAGGAGACTTCCTCAAAATGAGGGATTGGGTAAAAAGGCAGTTGAAGGGGGAAAGTCAAGGATGGTGAGCCCTTCTGTGCTCCAGAGGGCCTGGGTGGCCTCATTCCCCTCTTGTTCTGAGCACTGCAGAGGGAGGCAAACATGAAGAAGAAGAAGAGTTTGGATTTGATATCCCGCCTTTCACTCCCTTTAAGGAGTCTCAAAGCGGCTAACATTCTCCTTTCCCTTCCTCCCCCACAACAAACACTCTGTGGGGTGAGTGGGGCTGAGAGACTTCAGAGAAGTGTGACTAGCCCAAGGTCACCCAGCAGCTGCAGGTGGAGGAGCGGAGACACGAACCCGGTTCCCCAGATTACGAGACTACCGCTCTTAACCACTACACCACACTGGCTCTCATGTCCTTCCTGGGGGCTGGTCCCTCCCCGCCCTGTTCCTGGAGGGCAGCAGGAGGAGGGGGCTGCTGCAGCTGCCTCCTTTGGGGGCATGGCTCACCTTGCCTGCTCCTGCCCTCCTCCAACACAGACAACCTTACCTGTCTCAGCCATCCATGGGGGCTTGAGAGTGTGTGAGCAGACTTTGTCATGGGAGGAGTCAGGCCTTGCAGATGAGGAATGCTGGGGGCAGGCATTCAAACTCAGCCCTGAAGCTCACTGGGTGACCTTGGGCCAGGCACTCACCCTAGGCCAGTTGCTCATCTCCTTGTCACCTGTAGGGAGGGCGTTCCACAGAGAGGCTGCCACCACTGAGAAGGCCCTCCCTCTGCCTGGTTCCCTGCAACCTCGCTTCTCGCGGGGAGGGAACCACCAGAAGACCCTCGGAGGAGGACCTCCGGGCTGAAGGATGGGGGTGGAGATGCTCCTTCAGGTATACTGCACTGAGCTTCCTGACCTAACATTTGCCTCGCTTAACATAATTAATTAGTAAGTGAAGTTTTCCTCTTCCATTCAAGTAGTACAGGAAGTAAGAACGTGAAAAAAGGAGTACTACTTCTAGAATTCCCAACTCCTGACATAAAACAGCACAAAGGTTGTCTTTTCTTGACCATCGATCACCGGCGCAAAGTCCCTACGCCACCCCCTATTGTGCTTCAATACAGCCCCATCGGTCAGCCCGGACACTGAGGTTCAGCGCTGAGGGCCTTCTGACTGATGTTTTAATGTCTTTTTAATATTTTCCTGGAAGCCGCCCAGAGTGGCTAGGGAAACCCAGCCAGATGGGCGGGGTAGAAATAATAAAAATTATTATTATTAAATCCTTGTACGTGTTAGAAACAGAATTTGAAGGGGCAGTCTTTTCTGGCAGTGCCAAATGAATCTACTGACCCATTTCTAAGTCCTAAAATCCACAATTTCTCTGAATACTTGAAAAACCCAGTGGTGCAGGACCTCCTAGCATGGCATCTGCTGGGGAACATTTCCTAGCACTTGGCTGGGAACTGCTGCAGCGCTATGGTCAGGAAAGGCTTTCTGTATATCGGTAAGTCCCAACAGTTGAATAGGAACCTTCAAAAACAATGTATGTATTTGTATCTCATGTTTTAAGCTATTTCACATGTCCACCAAGCACGAGAAAATGTCCCTTCATCTTCTTGACATTTCCAACAAACATTTGGTATGTTTTCATGTATTCTAAATAACTTCTCGGGAGTTAGATACCAACAATACTTAAATATATATATATATTTAAAAGTCTATTTTAAGTCATAACTCAATGTATATTTTAACTCTTTAGTCCACATATGTTACCACTATTCCAACTGTACAATATAACCAAAAAAAGAGAGAATCTTGCCCCTTTAATCATGCACTTTTTAGTCTGTTCCTCTTCCATTTAGGATTTCAACAAAAGTTTGTACATTTTTGATATCACATGATGTGCACAATTGTATCTCAAAACCCGTCTTCCACTCTTCCATACCCCAAGTCTTCATTTCCAACTAGAATCTCTCAATCAATCAATCAATCAGTCAATCATTTATTTATTTGTATGTTGCCTTTCCAAATTTCAAACCATGTGCAAGGCAGCTTACAAAAAAAAAATATTAGATAACTGCAAACATAACAAAACTAGTCGTAAACAATGAACAAAATATCAAAAAGTACACAACGAAATTGAAAAAAAATCCACATAAATAATAAGATTCCACGTAAATCATATAATCCAAAAATTAACATCAGCGACAGCAACCCCCCCCCCCCCGCCGAAAAAGAACCCATAAACAACACCCCAACCTGCTTTTATTAAGTGTAAAAGAGAAACCCCTTGTTTTAATTTTACAATCTCCCCGTTTCCACTTTAAGAACTCTCAGTAGATTAACCATTTCTCTTTATCTGTCACCCTTTTGTCTATAAAAAGTGTCTTCTGGTGAAACCCAAAATAGAGTCTTTGTGTATAAACTAACTTTATATCTATTTTCAGATTCTTAATATGCCACAGTGGTTCTCAAGGTGCGCATTTCCTCTGACTTGATCTACCACAAATATCCAAGCCATCTAACCCTGGAATCCTAACCTTCTAATTCCAAGTCTCTTCTTTCTCAATATCCCCCATTCCGTTAACCGCACCAAGCAACAAGCTGTAAAATGCAAGTTTAAAACGCAAGCTTTCCTTTGCATCTCGCAGAACTTTAAATGTAATTCGTGGTTTTTTCACCTGTCCTCCAAACTTAGGTCTTTTTGCCATCCTTTAAATGGGAAATCAGTAGTCGAGCCATACTTTTTGGTAAAACGTTCGTCTGGATCCCGGAAGTCCTACCTGAGAAGAACAATAGGAGTGTCCGCTAGGGCCAGCCACTTTTCCTTCTGCAGGCAGCGCCACCCGAATTCCCACCTGGGATGAGCCGCTTGGCGCACTAAACTGAGCAGCCGGAGAAAGACTGGGGCGGGCGGCAAGTGGGAGGGGGAAGTCGTGCGCTTCTGTTTTTGTTTTTTTTTAATAGATATTTATTAGATTTTCCAATTTAGCACAAAAAACAGAAGTACAAAAGTACAAAAATACAAAAATACATAATCAAAGAAGAAAAAAAACAAAACAAAACAAAACAAATATAATTTCCAAAGCTTATTTCTATTACCTTGTTTCTCGAACCTCCTCTCACCTCCCCCTTTTGTATTCCCGTTCGAATCTTGATTCAGCAAATCCTTATATAACCTTTTTATAACTTATTTTAGCTTATTACTCCACTTTTACTTTACAGCTGGTAACCACTTAATTTCTGTCCAACAACATTCTAACATTCATTAATTTTGCAATATTTCTGCAAATAGTCTTTAAATTTCCTCCAATCTTCTTCCGCCGACTCTTTTCCCTGGTCTCGAATTCTGCCGGTCATTTCTGCCAGTCCCATATAGTCGATCATCTTCATCTGCCATTCTTCCAGAGTGGGTAGATCTTGTGTCTTCCAATATTTCGCAATCAGTATTCTTGCTGCTGTTGTTGCATACATAAAGAAGGTTCTGTCCTTCTTTGGCACCAATTGGCTGACCATGCCCAGAAGAAAGGCCTCTGGTTTCTTCAAGAAAGTGTACTTAAGTACTTTTTTCAATTCATTATATATCATTTCCCAGAAGGCCTTAATCCTTGGGCAAGTCCACCAAAGGTGAAAGAATGTACCTTCAGTTTCTTTACACTTCCAACATTTATTATCAGGCAAATGATAAATTTTTGCAAGCTTGACTGGAGTTATGTACCACCTATAAATCATTTTCATAACATTCTCTCTTAAGGCATTACATGCCGTAAATTTCAAACCGGTGTTCCATAACTGTTCCCAGTCAGCAAACATAATGTTATGTCCAACGTCTTGTGCCCATTTAATCATAACAGACTTCACAGTTTCATCCTGAGTGTTCCATTTCAACAGCAAGTTATACATCTTAGACAGATTCTTAGTTTTAGGTTCTAACAATTCTGTTTCTAATTTCGATTTTTCCACCTGGAATCCGATTTTTTTGTCCATTTTATATATCTCCAATATCTGATAGTAGTGAAGCCAATCTCGTACTTTACTCTTTAATTTCTCAAAACTCTGCAATTTCCATTTGTCTCCCTCTTGTTCCAGAATCTCACAATATTTTGGCCAATTGGTCTCCATGTTAAGTCTTTTGAAAGCTTTAGCTTCCATCGGTGACAACCACCTTGGGGTTTTATTTTCCAGTAAATCTTTGTATCTTATCCAAACATTAAATAGTGCTTTCCTGACAATATGATTTTTAAACATTTTATGAACCTTAACCTTGTCATACCATAAATATGCATGCCACCCAAAGGCATTATTAAAACCTTCCAAGTCCAAAATGTCTGTGTTCTCAAGAAGCAGCCAGTCTTTCAACCAGCAAAAAGCTGCTGATTCATAATAGAGTTTGAAGTCCGGCAGGGCAAAGCCCCCCCTTTCCTTTACATCAGTTAAAATCTTAAATTTTATTCTGGGCTTTTTGCCCTGCCAGACAAATTTAGAAATATCTTTCTGCCACTTCTTGAAACAGTCCATTTTGTCCACAATTTGCAATGTTTGGAACAAAAATAACATTCTAGGCAATACATTCATTTTTATGACTGCAATTCGGCCCAACAAGGAAAGCTTCAAGTTTGACCATATTTCTAAATCTCTTTTCACTTCTGACCAGCATTTTTCATAATTATCTTTAAATAGGTTCACATTCTTCGCTGTCATCTTAATCCCCAAGTATTTAACTTTCTTAACCACAGTCAAACCAGTCTCATTCTGAAACCTTTCCTTTTCCATTGATGTTAGATTTTTCTCTAGAACTTTAGTTTTTAACTTATTCAGTTTAAATCCTGCTACTTGGCCAAATTCATTAATTAGGTCTAAAACCCTTTTCGTACTAGATTCTGGCTCCTGTAACGTTAAAACTAGGTCATCTGCAAATTCTCTCAATTTGTACTGTTTAGCTCCGACCTGTATCCCTCTAACCAACTGGTCTTTTCTAATCATGTTCAGCAAAACCTCCAAGACCGATATAAAAAGCAGTGGGGAGATTGGGCACCCCTGTCGTGTCCCTTTTTCTATCTTAAACTCCTCCGTAACCACATTATTTACAATTAATTTTGCTTTTTGTTCCGAATAAATTGCGCCTATACCGTTTTCAAACCCTTGCCCTACCCCCATACCATGTAAATTCTTTTTCATAAAACTCCAGGAAATATTGTCAAAGGCTTTCTCCGCGTCCACAAATACAAAAACTGCTTTCGTGTTTATGTCAACTTCTAACTTTTCCAAAATGTCAATTAAGTTCCTCAAATTATCAGACAAATGCCTTCCCGGGAGAAAGCCCGCCTGGTCTTTATGGATCTCATCCACCAACACTTTTTTCAATCTTCTAGCCAAGATATCAGCAAAAAATTTTGTAATCCACATTTAATAAAGATATGGGGTGATAGTTCTTAAGTTGAGTCTTTTCAGTCTCTGTTTTCGGTATAAGCGTGATGTATGCATCTTTCCACGACTCCGGTGCCCTTTTCCCCTCCAAAATCTCGTTGCAGACCTCCTTCAGAGGTTGTATTAAATAGTCCTTCAAAGATTTGTAATACCTGGAGGTCAGCCCATCTGGTCCTGGAGACTTGCCCAGTTGCATGCTCTGAATGGCACCTTCTATTTCCTGTTCTGATATTTTGTAGTTCAACATCAATTTGTTTTCTTGTGAAATTTCCTGTAATCCATTTATCCTTAAGAAACGTTCTATGTCTGTGTCTTTCTGTGGCCCTTTTGAATATAATTGTTTGAAATACTTTTGAAAACAGTTTCTGATCTCATTTGGGTTATGTATATTCTTCCCTTCCACTTCTATATTTGTAATGGTATTTAACTTTTGTCTTTTTCTCATTTGCCAAGCCAAAAGTTTCCCACACTTATTTGCCGATTCAAAGGTCTTTTGTCTCATCTGTTTAATCTTCCATTCTATTTCTTGGTTCATCAATTCCATATATTGTGTCTGATATAACTTTATTTCTCTCAAAATCTCTTGCGACTTTGGTTTGGCTCTCAATTTCTTTTCCCCTTCTTCTATTTTCTTTAAAATTTTATCTTTCTTCTCATTTTGGCTTTTCTTCTTTATTGCATTCTGTTGGATCAGAAACCCTCTCATAACAGCCTTACTTGCGTCCCAAATTGTTCTTTTTTCAACATCAGTACTCATATTTAATTCAAAATAGTCTCTCAAAGTTTTTTGGGCCTTTTTATAAACTTCTTCATCTTTAAATAAGGTGTCATTCATCCTCCATCTAAACGAACCAGTTGTTATTTGAGTCGTGCGCTTCTGTCCCGTCAGAAAAGTGCTGATCCTCCCAGGAGGCAGCCTGCTTGCAGACAAGGGGGCTGAGCTGCTCCGGCTTTCTCATCTGAGGGGAATGGATGCGCGGTCTTAAATGCTGGCCTTGGCAACTTGGCTGAGCTACCTTGGGCAAGTCCTTGGGCCAGGTTAGCCTCCCTCACAGAGGGTTGTTCTGAAGATACACTCAGGCGGAGGAGGACGTTGGGTTGGGTGGGGGTTGCCAGGAGCAGCGCGAGGTCCCTCGAACCCCTGGCTTCCACTCTCCAGGCAGGCGCCCAACGTGGCCAGCTGGCAAGGGCTCTTTCTTACTCCAGCCTTGGCGTGCAGATCCCGGGTTCAGCCCCAGATCTCTGGAGCGGAAAGGCTCTTGGGCATGAATATGAAAGGCAGCATCTGTCAGAATAGGGCATACTGAGCCAGTACAGATGAACGTGACTATTGGTTCGCTTCCTCTGCTATTTGCCTTTTCGGGCACCTCAGAGGTGGCAGAGAGAGGCAGGGGAGAGACTCCGGCCTCTACAGAAGGCTGCACCCCTTTCCTCCATGTCCCCACCCCAACTCTTAGGACCAGAAGCAAGAGACAGCTACTGTTCCCTGAATTGCTTGTGATGCAGCCATACTCCAGGCTCTTATTGTCACAGCCCTGCAGGATCAGACCAAGGCCCATCTAGTCCAGCTCTCAGCAGCCCAGCAGATGTCCAAGGGAAGCCCCAAGCAGACTCCAAATGCAGCCCCACTCTCCCCACTGGGGACGCCTGCAACGGGTAAGCAGAGGTAGAATGCCTCTGCGGCTGGAGGTGCAACATGGTCTAACCCTCCATGAATTTGATGAATCCTTTCTTAAAGCCATCCCCGGAAGGAGGAAACTTCAGTGACACTAGGCACTCTCTGTGTGGCCTCAATCTGCCATCATTCCGCTTTCTTAAAGAGATCCAGGTTATGATATTATGAGGAGGAAACATCGCTCTGCACCTTTCCCACATCATGCATACTTCTATGATGTCCCCACTTTCCCCCCTCTCCCAAAGCCCCAAAGCCTCCTACATTGTAAGCCTTCCTTACAGGGGAATCATCAGAACCACCTGTGCTGCAGAGCTTCTGGCTGAAAGGCGACTCATGGAGATTTGCATTGACTGCTGCAATGCACCCCTAATGATTCAGATTGTATCATTATAGCATCATTGTGTTGATTTGTGTCCATTAAACTTTAATTAGTTTAATGTTAAGTAAACGTCCAGTGCACTTCCAACGCCATAAGTCTTATCTCAGCAGAGAATTTCGTGCAGCGGCTGAAGGAGGCAGGAGAGTCAGTACCTTTTATAAATGAAGAATCCTGGAGCAAGCACTTTGGAACTCAGGGAAAAACTTTATTCACAAAACCAAAAAAACACACCCTGGCGATAAAGCACACATGCTTTTATCTCCGGCATAAAGAAAACTTTACTCTGAACTTAACTCATATCTGCAAACACGCCCATGGCCACAAACTGAGTCTGCGAGTCAGGTCAAGGGGGGAAGAAGAGGGAGAAACAGAAAAGAGGGTGAACTGACTCTTTATACAAAATAACTCACATTCCTGGATGCTTAATGACTTCCAGCTGCTCAGTGATTAGAGCGACTTGTTACCTCTTAACCCTTTAGTACCAACAATTTGTTATTGATATATTAAAGGGGCCTGGGACATGCCTGTCCATTCCCAACAGCAAGGGCCCCTCGCCAGTTGGCTTGCTTCCTCTGAGGCCGCCTCAGCTCCTGGCAGCCCACACCCCCTGGCCAGCCCCAGAGGCACCATTCTCTGGGGGAGAACAGCTGGGCAAGCCTTGGGGAGGCAGAGATGGCATCCGAGGAGGGAGGGAAGGAAAGAGGGACAGAGGCCAGTGTCTCCCGCGGCACCCCAGCTGCAGAACTGGGATGGGAAAGGTTTCTAGTCCAACTAACTGGTCTGGAGAAGAGGAAAGGCAGCCATGCTTGCTCCTTTGTCTTCTCCGAGGAGACTTCCAGCCTGACTTCTCATCTTGAGGCCCCAGCGAGAAGTGGGAAGAGGAGGAGGAGGAGGAGGAAGCATCCCCAGAAGAAGTGTGCTCCCCTCAAGTAGGTGCTTCCACCCCCCACTCCTAAATTTGCTTCCAACAGATACTTGGGGGGGGGGGCATCCTGACCATCTGGTCAATTCCTGGTGCTAGGAGAATTAGAAGGTCTAAGATATAAACACATACATAAATACCGTAAGTAGTTGTCATCACAAAAGAATATGCAGGTAAACCCATGAACAGCCAGGTAAACCCATCAACAGGTTTCCTGCCAGACAGGAGTCTGTTGTAGGCCGCCCCTTCTGTGATGTATGTATCGTTTTTTGCTGTATCGAATTGTATCCTTTTTGCTGTATCTTTCTCATTGACTTTAAGAATGGATCTGAATGTATTTTTCCTCAAAATGCTGTACTTTTCTAAATGTATCCAAATGTATCCGAATGGGTTTCTGTATTTCCCCCCAAACTCATCGCCTAGAGGATGTTCCTTAAATATAACAATCACTTGTTCCAAATGTATTTGATTCAAATGTATTTAAGGCCCCACTTTTCACATGGTGTCCTGTTGTGTGGTCAGAAAGTACTCTTTATTGTTTGATTTGGGTTAATGTCAGAATAAAAGCGAGTTCCTTCAAAATAACACATTCCTTTTTATCTTACCAATTTCTCATATTGTAAGAAGCGGAAGAAGAAACCATAGAGAGCATTCATATTTTCCTTCTGATCAATGAAGTCAAACGTTACAATTATCCATTTTAGAATGAGCACCTATAGGGAGAAGACAGATCTCAGTAAGCCAAAGCAAGGCCAAGACAACCAACCCCTTCTGGAATATGGTCAGCGTGTACAACATCTAGCTGAATCATCACCAGGATAACTAAGTCAGACTGGGGAAAATATCATTCTTCAGAACCAAGACATCATTACCATGCTTTCCAAGTTACCTGAAAGTCACTAGAACACTTGCGAGCACAGAGCCAAGACACAGCTGAAATAAGAGAATCCACTGTTATTACGGAAATGGGAATCAGAGTCTTCAGTAGCCTAGTGCTTATCACTGTGCCTGCAAGACATTGAAAGACACTGCTTAACATTCTGAACATCTTCACTCTTGATAATTTCTCACAAGCTAGAAGCAGCCCCGGTTCTTGTTAAGGGAGAAGGCAGGGCAATGCAGCTACTTTGACATACTTTGCTGCCAAGGGGAAAGAGAAGAAGCCAAAACATGTTTTCTTTACCAAGCTTGGCACTGAGTGCGATGTTCAGCAAGTTATGAATTTCTTCTGGTGCCAAGCCTCTCTCTTGCGCAATCTTTTCCACAGTCTCCAAAGGACTCTGCAAAGCTCCCTGCTTCCGTGAGGCACTATCTTGAATTAGGAAAAAGTCCAAGTGTGATTCAAATCCATTCGAAAAACCGTCCTCATGCATGATGGCCTGTCCAATGGCTTGCTTTACCATCAATTGGCAAGGGAGCCCCATTGAGATGCCATGGCATTTGGAAAACTCTGGAATGCTGAACTTGCCTTTTGCTTTCTTTTTTTTTTTTAATAATTTTTATTAATTTTCATAAACAAAAAACACACAAATAAAAACATTCATAAACAACACATGACTTCCCCATGCCTCCCCTTCACTGCACCCTTGTTTCAAATTTTTTTAGCAATCCTTCATTCCATTTCTATATTTAATTTCCCTCAAGATTCTCTTGACTTAAATATTTACAGCTATAATTCTCTGTTTCTTACCCCTTGACATTTTATCAGTCTAAGATTTTGCAACAGTTCTTAAGATATATTTTAAATTTTTTCCAGTCCTCTTCCACTGTCTCTCTCCTCTGATCACGGATTCACCTTTTGCTTTCTTGCTCCTTCGTTCAGTGGGTAGGTAGGTGTAGGTCGGGGCAAGTCGAAAGCTTCCTTGAAATTCCTCAGCCCCAGCCAGCATTGCCAATGGGCAGGATGATGAGAATTGTAGTTCAGCAACGTCTGGAGGGCCACAGGTTACCCTCACCTGTTTTATCGGTTAGTGTGCTAAGATCTGGGCACAAGCCCAATTCAGCTGACGGTACTTAACAAGGGCTTGCTTTACACAAAACATGAGAACTAATACACTATTCTGCTCCAATATACAAAACAGCCCCTTCTCTAGAGAAAGCTCAAGAACATACAAACTTCGGGGTTTGTAGATGGTTGTAAAGGTTTCCATTTCACTAGTTGGAAACAGCTTCCAGGCTAGGCAGGACCAAGGTTGATTTGTAACTGTTCCTGTCTGCCTGCTTGCCATTGTGCATATTTGTAAACCATTTCTGCCAAAATATATACATCTGCAATAGTAGTTTCTGGAAGCAGACCCTGCAAGAGTGCACACTCTATGAAGTCCATATGAAGAGTGTTACGGAATGGAGGGGGGGCATATGAATGAAGTCTTACTCCCGAGTAAGAGACGTAGAGCCCGAGGCGATGACCTCAAGGGAACCCTGCCACACTAGGACTCCCCTCGCCCCGTCACAACGTTGCACCAAGCACCACACAAAAGTCCAAAACCCCGAGAAGAAAGCGCCATTTCTGACCCCGTATCCCGATCCTATACACGATCGATGTATTTGATGAATGAACAATGTATTTGCATGAGGATGCATTCTAGCCAAACAGATGGCCTTGAATGTAGCCCTTCAGCCAATCGCAGCAATGCCATGGCTCTGCAGAGGCAGCTCAGCTCCAGCTGTTTTGCACGCTCCACTGAGCGCTGACAAGGTGATGACAGCTCCCGCTGCGAGAACAACGGACTGAGTCAATCGAAACCTTGTTACCCTGTTAATCCAATCAAAACTAGATGTTGTTTAGTCGTTTAGTCGTGTCCGACTCTGCGTGACCCCATGGACCAGAGCACGCCAGGCCCTCCTGTCTTCCACTGCCTCCCGCACTTTGCTCAAACTCATGCTGGTAGCTTCGAGAACACTGTCCCACCATCTCGTCCTCTGCCGTCCCCTTCTCCTAGTGCCCCCCATCTTTCCCAACATCAGGGTCTTTTCCAGGGAGTCTTCTCTTCTCCTGAGGTGGCCAAAGTCTTGAAGCCTCAGCTTCAGGATCTGTCCTTCCAGTGAGCACTCAGGGCTGATTTCCTTCAGAATGGATAGGTTTGATCTTCTTGCAGTCCATGGGACTCTCAAGAGTCTCCTCCAGCAGCAGAATTCAAAAGCATCAATTTTTCGGCGAATGTGAGCGGTATTGGCTTAGGCATTGATTGGACCCGACTATATCTGACTCCTGCCCATTGTGCAGGAAGTCCCAGTAAGGGTAAGCCACCGGTAGGGGGAGCCCTGTCGATGCGAACCAACTCAAGCTCCCCCTGGTGCTCCTGTCGGGGTCGTGTCAAGGCCTTAGCCCCCCAGCCGGGCTTCAGACTAGATCAACACCCCCGGATTCCTTTAACAGAATACCGTTAAGCATGGAGGGGCAGGTGGCGGCCACACCTCCCCTCCTCCACACAAGGTCAAACAATGCCTAACCGCAACCCTAACAAAGTTGTGACGATTGCTATGAGGTAGGCGAAAACCAAGTGTCCAGTGTGAGATTTTTTGACCAGCTTCGGCCCATCTGAAGCTGATACAGGCTCGTCTTATCTTGAGCTCAAGCAGAGTAATCCACACAGCAGAAGGATAAGCAGTATGTGCCACATTCTTAACTTTATTTCCACTCTATGCTGAGAGAATACAAACATGCATCTTGCCTCTGTGAGAGCAGAGAAGCAACTGTCTCTCTAACAAAGAAACCGAGAGAACAGTGAAAAACAGGAAACCAGTGTACGTCACATCCAGTCTCCCATTTCCCGTGGGAATCCAACAGTAACTCTGACTGTGGAATGCAAAACAATGTCTTGTGACTGCAGTTGCTGCTCAGTGAGGGAAATAGAAACCAACATCCTCCCCCTTTCTGTGAACATCACTGGGCAGCGTGTTCGTACAATATCAGTACAAACCCAACTTCTGCACATAGGTACAGTGTTGATCCCTTGATACAACCTTGGACAATACATCAGCAGGAATTTCATTACCTGGCATATAGGACACCGTTACGAGTCCCTTCTGAATATGTTCCCTAGCATGTTGCAACTTCAATTGCAAGTGCTTCGTGCTTTGCTTACAACCTTCAGAATTCAGCAAAGCCAAACATGCTTTGTTGTCCTGGTAAACCTGGATTGGACATTTGACAGGAATTTTCATGTCTTTGCAGAATTGTAACAACCATTCACAATCCTTAAGTGAATAAGACAGTGCATTCAGTTCAGCTTCACAAGTACTTAAGCTAACTGTTGTTTGCTTCTTGCATGACCAGTCAAATAGACCCTGATTGTACATGTAGCAAACTCCAGACATACTTTTCCTGTCTGTAGTGTCACCACCAAAACTTGCATCTGCAAATATCTCAGGACCACCAGACTTCTGACTGTTAAATCTCATTCTGTAATGCATAGTGCCTTTCAAATAGCGTGCTATGCGTTTCAGAGCTTTCCAATCCTTAACAGTAGGATTTTTGACTTGTCTGCTTAGCAAATTACAGCTAACAGCAAGGTCTGGTCTTGAACATCTGGCAATGA
Source organism: Podarcis erhardii (assembly GCF_964252035.2). NCBI lineage: Eukaryota > Metazoa > Chordata > Lepidosauria > Squamata > Lacertidae > Podarcis > Podarcis erhardii. Next base: position 19,034,009 of record NC_138506.1, on the reverse strand, counting down.
AGTTTAGGTTGCCTAGCATACTTCTGTACAGTGTAGTGTCAGAAAATGCTTCTTCAGTGTCATCTACCTGATAACCTGTTGTCATCGGTGTGTCTACAGGGTTAGCATCCATCAGGTTTAGCTTGCTTAACACATCAGCAATTTTCCGTGACTGGTGTACTAGAATGTTACCGTCCTGATCTCTCTCTATTTCCAGAGATAGGTAGTTGTTTACCTCACCAAGATCTTTCATGTCAAAGTGCTCTTTCAGTTGAGCTAGGGCGTTATTGTACATTGTGACATCTTTCCAAAAGAACAGAATATCAACAGCATAAAACAAACAATACAGCTTCTTTTGCCCCTCCTCTTTGACAAATACACATGGATCAGCTTTCCCTTGCTGAAAACCTAGAGAAAACAATACTTCAGTGAGTTTTGTGTGCCAACACCGTGCACTTTGTTTGAGACCATATAGGGATTTCTTCAGAGCACAAACAAATCCCTGTTTTACCTGTACACCATCAGGTGGAAGCATATAAAGTGATTCACCTAGAGATCCGTACAAAAATGCTGTATTTACATCGTGGTGACTAATGTGTAGATTCTCCTCTGCAGCAAGCTTGAGCATAAGCCTAATGCTCTCATACCTCAAGGTGGGTGAGTAGGTCTCATGATAGTCTTCACCTGGTACCTGTGAAAAACCCCTGGCTACCAATCTGGCTTTGTGTCTGACTATCTTGCCATTTTGATCAGTCTTCGCTTTGAAGACCCATTTGCTTCCAAGCAGTTTCATTCCTGGAACTACTGGAACTAGCTCCCATGTTTTGTTCCTCTCTAAGGAATCAAGCTCAGCCTTCATGGCATTTAAACATGGCTCAGCATCCTTTGAATCCAAATCCTGGATTTCTTGGAAACTTGAAGGTTCAAATACCTTCTTGGAGTTTTTAACAGCTGCTACTGCTGTCTTAGCAAACTCATCAGCAAATCTCTTTGGAGGTCTGCCTTTTGTGGCTCTTTGTGACCTGCGAATTAGCCGTAGGTCTTCAACAGTCTCCTCTTCCTTCTTAGGAGAAAAGTGGCCTATAGTGAACAATGGCTCCTCCAATTCTTGATCAGAGCCTTCAGAGGGTCGCATAGAGGCTTTTGCACTCTTGAAATCCTCTGAATCACCCGATTCAGTTTCAGACTCAGAATCAGGACCTTCATCAGTGGGTGTGGGTTGTTGCGGCAGCTGTGGCTGTTGCTGCTGCTGTGGCTGTTGCCTATCCTCAGTCTCATCACTGTCATCAGGATAACATTGGAAAATTCCCACATTCTCCCCCCACTTGGCATTGTACTCAACACTTCTTGTGAGCCTAATTGTCTTAGAGTCAGTCATCATTATTCTGTAAGAACCTTTCTGATAACCTAGAAAGATACCATGCAATCCACGCTTGCCTAACTTGGAGCTTTGTGGTGTTTGAACCCACATGTCAGAACCAAAAATTCTCATGTGTTTGATGTATGGCTTCTTGCCAAACATCTTCTCATAGGGGGTACAACCAATCGCTGAAGATAACCTGCGATTATAACTGTAAACAAAACAAGAGAGAGATTCGGCCCAATAACTCTCTGGAAGATTGGCATCAAGCAGCAAGGTTTTCAACCCTTGAAGCAATGTTTGAATTACCCTCTCTCAAAGTCCATTCTGCAATGGTGAGCGAGGACTAGACAAATCATGCTGAATTCCTTTCTCAGTCAGAAAAGCTTCAAACTGCTGAGAAGTGAATTCCCTCCCACAATCAGAGAAAAGAATCTTTATCTTCTTACCATGCACATTTTCCAACCAAGCACAGAATTCCTTGAACCTTGGAAAAGCCTCTGATTTCTGCTCGAGATTTTACACATAAATATACCTGGAAAATGCATCAATGAGAACCATGAAGTACCTGTTTCCACCCAAAGAGGGCGACAGTGGACCAACCAAATCAGCATGCACTACCTGGTATGGTTCTGTAGCTTGCCTACTAGACACCTTACCTTTCACAGCCATTTTCACCTTGTTTGCTGCGCATGCCTTGCACTTCATGTGGTACCTGCAGGGTTTAATAGTCATACCTTCAACCAAGGCAGGCATTTTAGATACTGCCTCAAAATGCAAATGACCAAATTTCCTGTGAAAATCATGAATACATCCTGCATGCAAACTTTTGTTAGAACCTGCAATGCAACAAGTTTCATCCTGCACAACATCATCAAAATACAAAACAAACAAACGATCAACATTTTCAGCATGCAATACATAATCGTTTTTCTTTGTGATGGTGCACTTCTTGTTCTTGAAGGAAACGTCAATGTTCCGTTCATTCAGCTGCGCAACACTGAGTAGATTGTGTGCGGCATCTGGAACGTAGAGCACATCTTGTATCGATAAGTCCAAACTGTGAAGAACAACAGTTCCGTAGCCTTGACTGGGGATCGTGTGGTCATCCGCCTGGTGAATCGCACCTTCCTGCGATGTAAAAGACACAAACAGTCGCTTATCGTTGCATACATGGTGCGTTGCGCCCGAATCCACCACGAAGAAAGATCTAGACGTCTTCTGGACCTCTGCAACCTTTGGAGTGAAGCGTGAGACCATTGCCTTGTGCTGCGTTGTCCTGGACACCGGACCTTTGCCTTTGCCTTTTCCACGCGATGAGCTTTCGCTGCGCTGCTCTGTCTTGGCCCTGGGATATTTGCATTCCCTCTTCATATGGCCTAGACGTCCACACGAGTAGCATTTCACTGCCTTCAAAGCTTTGACGCCATCTGGTGGTTCCACTGCATTCTGGGATGACGTCTGTGAAGACTCCCCCTTACCCATGCAGCTAGCACCTCGGCGGTCTGCTTCGTTCTGAATCACGGCAGTAACATGGGCTACTGTGATCTGAGCAGTTGACAGAACAGCAATCTGAGTGGCAACGGACTCCCAACTTGAACCCAAAGAATGTAGTATCATGAAGGAATACACAGCCTCTGGAAAGGTGAGTCCTCTCTGTTGCAGCTCATGTCTCAGATTCTGCATCTCCATCAGATGTGTACGCACATCTGCACCTTCAGCAAGTGCCATATCATGCAGCTTGGCATAGTAGAACAAAGAAGCACCAGCTTCTGTCCTCAAATGAGCCTCTCTCAAAGTGTCCCAAATTTCTCTGGCTGAGGTCTTATCACGCAACAGACAGAGCTCTACTGGGGAGACTATCAATGTAAGAGTTCCCCTTGCTTTGGAATCCTTAGCTGCCCATTCATCTGATATTGGAGCTGGGGGGTTGTAAACAGACCCTCTTTTCGCTGTAAACAGACCCTCTTTTCGCAGAAGAGCCTCTGCGTAGAGTACCCACTCCACGTAATTCTTATTGAGCTTTGGAATCCCGAAAGCATCCCGAAGGGCCGCCATGACTCTGGCATTAGCCTTCTGCGTCATTAATCAAGCTGCGTCTGTGTTTACTGCAACTTCCAATAGCACTCTGCAAAAGCACTTTCGCTTTTCAAGCCTCCCAAGCCTGTGAGCCTGTGCCACGGCAAACGGCTTCAAAAGTTCAAAGTCCAGCCATAAAGCCATTAATTAGAAGCTGGCAGGCTGCCCGGAGCATGAGCACATACCTCTCATCAATCTTCTTGACGCGCAGAGCAGATAACGTTGTTCCATCTCTCTGTTCCTCTGCCGGCATTCCGATTTCGTTTATCTGGGCCCATAACCATAAATGTGAGATTTTTTGACCAGCTTCGGCCCATCTGAAGCTGATACAGGCTCGTCTTATCTTGAGCCCAAGCAGAGTAACCCACACAGCAGAAGGATAAGCAGTATGTGCCACATTCTTAACTTTATTTCCACTCTATTCTGAGAGAATACAAACATGCATCTTGCCTCTGTGAGAGCAGAGAAGCAACTGTCTTTTTAACAAAGAAACCGAGAGAACAGTGAAAAACAGGAAACCAGTGTACGTCACATCCAGTCTCCTATTTCCCGTGGGAATCCAACAGTAACTCTGACTGTGGAATGCAAAACAATGTCTTGTGACTGCAGTTGCTGCTCAGTGAGGGAAATAGAAACCAACATCCAGTGCCAATTTGCCAAGTGGAAAAATTCCTACCAGGCCCCTCGGACAACCAAGGCAACCAACCAAAGTCCATAGCAAGGCCATTGCCTAACCTGCAAAATAGGGAGGGAGGGCGGGTGATTGAGGAAGCGAGCCAAAGAGGAAGTTCTCTGGGGGTTGGCTGGCCGGGCTCTGACGTGGCTGGGATCTCATAGGCAACGGGGGACAGAGTCCCCCACCCCTGGTGGGGAGTGGGTGGCCACGTGGTCCACCGCAACTCCTCCCCACTGGGAAGTGGAGAGGATTTCCCAAGACATATCCTGTATTTGCATGTTACCCCAACACATTCCTCCTATGTTAACCATGTATAACCCTCCCCTTTTCTGATGGAGTGGTGATGTTTAGCGAACTGTCTGCTGGGATAAGATTCGAACTTTTAAAAGTCCTTGTTCTCGGGGTTCAATTCCTCTCTGAACCTGTTGCGCAATAAACTTTGGTCTCCGCTATTTGCTCCGGTTGGTGGCTGGACTCCTTTGTTCCGCAGGGACCCATGGGCTCTGAGCAGCCTCCCACCTGGATTTTTCCGTAACAACAGAAACTCGACTAACCCTCTTGAGAGAAAAAGGTGGCTTTTGCTCCCACTGCAATGTTGTAATCTAAATAAGCACATCTTCCTACAAGTGAATAGTAGCCACCTACCTGGGGGAAAATAAAGTGGTATGCTGAGAGACATGTTTACGGTGGAGAGCAAATCTGTGTTCAACAATCCAAACATCCAGAGAGAAACCAGATGGCAGCTTTTTTTTTTACTGTGTCCACAGAACTCAATGAAAGCCTGTGGGATGTAAACACAGGAGCAGTCAATGACAACATTCCTAGAGTGTACATGTTAGAACATGGGGAGGGATGTCTGTCCAGCAAGCAGGTAAACTTCCTGGGGACGGACTTCCTCCGCATGTGACCAGAGGTGGGTGTGGCCTCACCTGTGCAGGTAAATGATAAAAGCACAGGGCAGGCAGCCATCTCTCTCTCTTGCCTCTTGCCTCTCTCATCTTCATCTTTCGAAGAAGCAGGATGCCCTCTTGGCTCTCAGCCAAGAGAGGAGGAAAGGACTATCTTCCTATAAGATAGATTCTAAATGTATTTTACCTTTTTAAGCCTGTCTGCCTTCTGGGATCATATTGTGAACAGAACGTGAGTAAACTCTTTTTTTAAAAAAATAATATTTATTACTTTTAAACACTACAAAAAAGGAAAGAAAAAAGAAAAAAAGACAGTACAATACAATATAAAAACATTACACAGCACTAACACAATAAGCTAAACAAAACAAAACAATTTAACACACATCATACAATTTCAATGTCATATCTTTCATTTACTTGTTTCAGCGACCTCCTCACACCTCCCTTTTTGTATTCCACTTCTGTTAATTGTTTCAGCAATTCCTTTCCATCTTTCTCTGTTTTCTGTCCTATATTTATCTTAACATATTCTAACCTTATTTTTCCCTAATACTCTAATAATCTATTTATACTTAATTCCTTATAACATTTCTACTAAAGCCATATAACTTCATTCCAACATTTTCCCAACATTCGTCAATTTTACAATATTTCTATAAATAGTCTTTGAACTTTTTCCAGTCTTCTTCCACCGACTCTTCTCCCTGGTCTCGGATTCTGCCAGTCATTTCCGCCAATTCCATATAGTCCATTAACCTGGTGATCTTCTGTCCGATGCTCTTAGCTCTTTTCCACGTCCCTTCTGCAGATCTTCTTCGTATTTATACAAAAACTTTACTTTGTCTTCTACTGATCTTATTTTTATCTTCCTTCCTTTGAAGCTGAAGAATAGACCTTGGGGAAACTCCCACCTAAAGATGGTTTTATTCCTTCTCAGCAAGGCAGCCAAATCTCCATAGTTAGACCTAAGATCCAAAAGGTATTTCGGGACGTCTTTAAAAATTTCCACTCTTGACTGTTGTACTTCTAGGTTCTTCTGGTAGTGCCAACAGTCTCTTATTCTGTTCTTATCTTTTTTCCCTCCTCTTCCAAGTCTGAAGGCCCTCACAGTTTTAATCTCTTCTTGACCCAAGTCCAAGTCCCCCAAATTAGCAAATTCCTGTGTGAGGAAGTCTATCAAACTTTCCTTCTCCAATTCAGGTAGGGCTCTGATCCTCAAATTTGTTTGTTTTTCTTTAAGTTCAATCATAGCAAGCGTCAACTTATGGTCATCCAGTTGCCTCTGTAAGGCTGGGGCTCTCTCTCTCTCCAATTGTGTTACATTACGTTCAGCAGCAACGGCTTTCTCCCTGGCTTCCTCCACAGTCTGCCATGTCAAAGTAGATTCCTGTATCAATTTCTGGATGGTTTCTGTATTGATATTCACCTTTTGTCCCAAATTATTTATACTTTCTGTATTTAAATCGATTTTAGTAGTTGCAGCTTCCACTTTCGCATTTGTCACGTCTACTTTCTTGTTAAGCTGTTCCAGTGAATCACTTATCTTATTTAATGCAACCGTTAAGGCCTCTTCTATCAACATTCCTCTTGATTTTGAATATGCTGGTACAAAAGCAGTAGTAGAGGAAGCAGGGGGGCCTGATGTTGAGGCCCTCCTAGATTGCTGCCAAGTCCTCCCAAACCTTAATGTTTTTTCAAGAATTGACTGGTCCGTTTTTTCCTTTCCATTTGCCATAACACTTAACCGATTCAAGGTCAGTCCCAAAGTCTCACAGCTTTTTATCTTGCATTTGGAAATTCCCCCAGCCCAGCTCTTGTAACAGTTTCAAAGGCTTCCTCTAGAGGGAAACAGTTTCTATTTAAGTTAGTCAGTAATATCCTTTTTTAAACACAGCTCAAACAATGAAGTTAGTTTCAATTTTCAGTTATTTTTACTCCTTTTTAAAAGCAGACGGAGACAGTAGAAACAATATATTTCTCTTATTAGCTAGCTGTCAACAAACAATCTGTCAGTGAACGCTCCAAAAAACGTCAGTCCTGCTAGCAGCCTGTTTCCAGGGTCTGAGCGGCGGCATTTTAACTCTCTTCGCTCTCTCCCGCAGGCATATTCAGTTCACAACTTCCCCCCCTCGTCTCCTGCCTCCAAGGGGGGGTTTAATGTTCTTTACCGATGGAAATTTAGTCCTTTACAAAAGGCTTTCCAAGACTTCAGCTTGCAGCCTCATTGCTTCAGTCTATTTACAAAAGGGGAAGGCGGACTTCCTGTATTAAACCTCCCCGTTACGATACCAAATTAAACGTTTAAAAATCCAATTCTCCCGCTTCAGCTCTACTCACGGGTAGTTACTTTAGAATCAAATTGTCCACAGGAAAAAGTCAGCGCTCTCCGGCAACAGCTATGCGGCTTTGCTCCGTGGAAGAAGCAGATGATTCGAAGCACCGCGCCGCTCACCCCACGTCGCTCCGGACCCCCAAAACCGGATTTCCCCGCGAGTAGGGGAGGCGCAAAAGGTGCCCGCCGAATCCCACGTTCACAGGCTTCTCCCGCCTGTGATTTTTTATGGGTCTCCGCTCTCGCCGTGGCGGCCAGACCCAGATTCCCACGGGGCAAATTCCTCCCGATCAGAGGAATTCCGCCATTACCGGAGGCGCCAACCCGGAAGTCCCCCTTTTCTGATGAAAATTTAGTCCATTAACATTCCAAGAGTAGACTCTCAGGGCCATCTTTTATACTAAGGGGCCGCTGCCCCTGCCCCCCGTGGCTGTGGACTTTCCAATCTCTTCTTAAAACAAAGTTTTTGCCCCCCTTCCCCCTGCTAGAAGGGAGGATTTTGAAGATTACTTGTAAGTTTTCTGACAGTTTTTTCCGCTTACGGCTTCGGTCAGCGGTAGCTGCTTTCGCTTTTAAGTCAGCAGAAAGGGTTCGACCTCCGTGTTTAAATCCCTTTTGTTCTAATTTAATAGTCCAAATTTCATCTTTTTTCTTTACTCACAATTTCAAATTCTTATTTTTAACGGAGAAATCTGCTGCTTACGATCTCCGGACTCAGAGCTTCACGCTGTGAGGGAAGCGAATTGATTCCACAGTGCCCACGTCTCTGACCCCACTCACTCTTGGGGCTCTTTTTAGAGCTTACTGGGGAGTGGGGGAGTCACCAGGGGCACCCGCCAGAACAACAAGCCCTCAGAACGCACGATCTGAGGTTTTTCCTGGGGTACCGTGTCGCTTTCAGGGTCACCCCAAACTTCACAGCGTTGGGGCTCTTTCAGCTGAAAGAGCTCCTGTCTCCCATTACCAGGCAATCAACCGGAAGTCCTAAAAATGTTTTTTCTAGCCTTCCTTCCTCATAGCAAATTCATCCAAAACTTCATAAAAAATTGTTTGTCCAAGTTTGTCACTTTCATTGTACAGAATGCTCAGTGCAGACAACCTCTCTTGAGACACTGTGGCCCTTAATTTATTTTTAATTCTTTTGAGTCTTGAATAACTCCTCTATCCCAAGCAGTTAGTGACCATAAAGCTAAGAAATAGCCACAAGATTGCTTCCACATTAGGAAAGGCCATCTGATTTTTTTTCTTGTATATAATTTGATAAAGGTCTGTATGAGACAGAGAAGCCCATGGCTTTGTCTCACGTACAGATGAAAGTGCAAAAGTGCATCAATAAGTTTCAGGTCAATATCTTCTGGGTATGCTTCCATCAACAGTTCAACACCTTGCTGAATTTCTTGCTTTGATGCTGTCAGATTAGCAAAAATGGAAAACACAGTACACAGTACTTCTTTTTAAATAGGCTTCAAGTGCATCTAATATAGGAATAAAGGATTTTATTCTAAACCTATCTCTTGAAGAAAGTGCATCTAAGGCATCAGGTGCACTTCTGTCATTTATTTGCTGTTCCCTCACTCTTTGTCTCCTTGTTTTGTAGTTAACATTTGGCAAGGTGACTTTTGCTTGTTTCTAAAGTTCATCAAAATCTTCTCTAACTTTCCTTAAAAAATCCAGAAGTGAACTGTACAAACTTGCACAAGAACTCAATAACAGGTATGATTTCTGAAGGGCTTTGCTGACCTTGTGAAAATGACCTAGCACATGGGTCCAAAAATGCAGCATAATCCAGTTCTTTCATTTTCTGCAAAAGATTGTTAACTTGAAGCTTGGTCTCCCCCGTCCCATTAATGTCAGAGTACAAATGACTGAGGGCATTAGCGATAGCTAGAGATGTAAAATTTCCAGAAATATTGAAGCCATGAGAAAAAAACGTATCTGCTGGTTTTCCCCCAGAAAAAATAGACATTTTGGGGAAATTGAAAAAAAGTTCAGTGTGGAGTAGTTTTACAAATTGCGTGAAACACAGTGTATATAAAAGTATTGTGCTGGCAATAAAACAGGTAACACCCCCCTTTTCCTCAAAAGCAACAAAAAAGCAAGAGACCACCAACATAAAAAATAACCAACAGCAAAGAAAGTTAAGGTCCACCTCAATATTTAAGCTCCATAGAAGGTCTACCCTTTGAGTGGTGCTTTTTTTTAAAAAAAAAAAAGAAACAGAAGACACAACATATACCTGCAATTTATTCTATCTCATTTTCTGAACTACTACTATCATTTTCCATTGCTTCTTCCTCTTCCTCTGCCATTTTTCTCATGGACTTCTAAAAATTTTAGGTTTGCATGGATTGAAACAAGGTTTTCTACCCTTTCACAGGTCAGTTTGTTTCTTGAATTGGTATGAATATTATCAAACATAGACCAGATTCTTTCACATGCAGCAGAAGATGCAGGAATCTGCAGTAAGCGAGATGCAAGAGGTGTCAGAGGTTGTGTGGTGCAGAAACCTTGCCACCATGTTGCAGGAGGGATATGTTTTGCAGAATCCCAGAATGCATTCTGTCACGGCTTAAAATTAGTTGCTGTTTCTTGAATACAAAAAGAACTGAGTCGGCATGAGTCAGTGGCCTACAATGAATCGGCAAAGCCTGCATGACTCATGCAACCTTTCACCTACATATGCCTGTATATATAGAGTGGTCATTGATTATGTGTGATGGGTTGGTTGGTAGCTGGTTGCATTTGATATGTATAAAGCTCTCGGTTGTGGTTGGAGAAGCCTTTTTTTAGAATAAAAGCAGCATTCTGCAAAGTACTCTTTCTCAAGGACTCTTTGTGCCGACTAGGGTCCAAGGACCAGGCAAAGGAGGTCAAAACCTTTTCTTTTAAAAACACTGACAGGTTATGGGCCCAGTGTTTCTGAGCGTGTGCAGAGTGCAAGATGACTGACAGCATCTCAGCAGGGAGCTGGTGAGTCCTGGTGGTGTATGGAGCCAGTGGCTGTGTGTTGAAGCAGTTAGTAGCAAGCTGTAACTGTCTGAAGCAATGCTGGAGCGGCTAGAATCCAAGGATTAGGAAACCAGAAGTTATAATTCTTTTGGAATTCATATCCGTGTGTACTAACATATCTTTAATTGATTTGGTCCGTCTCAGGCCAATCAAAGGAAATTCATTACAACCTGGTACATTCCAGAGTACATGCCAATGTTTGCATATAATTTTAATAATTCTATCTGCATGAGTAATATATTCTAATGAGCCCGTAACACGATTTTGAGACCATGAGGTGGTTGTGGGACCAAGAAGCAATGTCCAGTCCTTCGTAAGAGATTTATATTTGGACCTGTTGACAATGGTGGGAGGATATCCCCTGGAACGAAGAGAGTGAGCTAGGATTTCTGCACTGTTATGGAAATCATGGTCCAGAAGAGGAATTTCTTTTAAGGCGTAAAAATTGTCCATAAGGTAAGTTGTCCCTCGATCATCTGGGGTGAAAAGAAGAATAGTGCAATAGAGAATTACAATCAGTGGGTTTTTTCTGAGGTTTAACAGCAAGGAAGCCATTATGTTTTATAACCTCAACATCCAAAAAAATTACAAGAAATGGAGCTATGATGACCTGAAAAAGATAAAGATGGATGTAACGAGTTAAGCCATGTGGAAAACTGTAAAAACTCTTGTTCATTACTGAAAAGGAAAAATAAATCATCAATGTATCTGTAATAAAGTAATAAAGCAGAAGAAAAAGGATTGTTGTGTAAAATGTGTGATTTTTCAAATTCATTCATGAAGATATTAGATACCGAGGGGGCTATGGGAGATCCCATAGCCACTACCTGCAATTGAAAATAAAATTAATCCATGAAACGGAAGTATTCCCCCCCCCCCCGCCAATATAATATCCAATAAATCAAGAGGGAAATCCGGTGTGTGTGTGTGAAGGATCTGTGTGGGATCGCAGAAGGCGACTGATAATTGAATGTGCCTCATCTAAAGGAATGTTGGTCTATAGCGAGGCTACATCCAGAGCAGCTAGAACCATAGCGTCAGTGACCCTGGTCTGCTCTATGACTCGAATAAAATGAGACGTGTCATGTAAATACGCTGGTGAATCCTTGGCAAACGGTTGAAGAAAAAAGTAAGTATTTCGCTGTGGGATCCAAAATGGAACCCAATCCTGATACTATAGGCCTGCCTGGGGGAAAATGAATGTCCTTGTGGATCTTAGGAAGGCAATAAAAAACTGGAATACCACTCGAGCAGTTGGGGTTCGGATTGGGGAACAACACTCACACATACGTAATGCCAATATGGAGGCACCTCTGGTAGAACAATTTGTTTCTCACAATCCTTCAGACATGGATTTATTATTTACAGTTTTATGGGTGAATCAGAAGACAATTGGTATCAGAAAAGATTATGAGTGACAGTTACAGCAGCAAGAAACCCGTTTTATTTTTATGTTTTAAACTATTCATCCAGGGGGACTTAACTCTGAATTAGACCTCAATTGTTTTGATTATCTGTATCTTTGCTGTTACTTTGTACCGTGTCTGTCAGGGAACTGCCATTGGAGCCAGAGGGAGAGGGAGGGCTCCAGAGGGATTCCGGAGAGTATACCGGGAGGGAGAGAAGCAGCCCATCTTCTGGGGAAGGAAATCAGCGTAACACTAGTGGAGAAGGGGGGCAGATGGGGGAATCGGCGAGGTGGCTCCATGACTCCTCGCCGGAGACCAGCGGGGAGAGCACGGGTCCTCCGCTGCCCACACCCTCCCTGTGCAGAAGGCTTCCGCGCAGGGAGAGTAGGCGGAGACTAGGCGTCAAAGAGCTTCTTTGCTGGAAGAGGTTCAAGAAACGCCCACTGACGGATTCTGCCAGCGATTGAGACAGCCACGGGTGAGTGGCTGTCCGGACAGAAATCATAGAATCATAGAATCATAGAGTTGGAAGAGACCACAAGGGCCATCGAGTCCAACCCCCTGCCAAGCAGGAAACACCATCAGAGCACTCCTGACATATGGTTGTCAAGCCTCTGCTTAAAGACCTCCAAAGAAGGAGACTCCACCACACTCCTTGGCAGCAAATTCCACTGTCGAACAGCTCTTACTGTCAGGAAGTTCTTCCTAATGTTTAGGTGGAATCTTCTTTCTTGTAGTTTGGATCCATTGCTCCGTGTCCGCTTCTCTGGAGCAGCAGAAAACAACCTTTCTCCCTCCTCTATGTGACATCCTTTTATATATTTGAACATGGCTATCATATCACCCCTTAACCTCCTCTTCTCCAGGCTAAACATGCCCAGCTCCCTTAGCCATTCCTCATAAGGCATCGTTTCCAGGCCTTTGACCATGTTTCCTCTGCTGAATCATTTCAGCATGCACTACCTGGTATGGTTCTGTAGCTTGTCTACTAGACACCTTACCTTTTGCAGCCATTTTGTCCTTGTTTGCTGCGCATGCCTTACACTTCATGTGGTACCTGCAGGGTTTAATAGTCATACCTTCAACTAAGGCAGGCCTTTCGGAAACTGCCTTGAAGTTTAAATGACCAAACTTCCTGTGATAATCATGAATACATCCTGCATGCAAAACATTGTTAGTATCTGCAACACAACAAGTTTCATCCTGCACAACAGATTCATCATAATGCAATACAAAGAAACGATCAATATAATCAGCATGCAATACAAAGTCATCTTTCTTGGTGATGGTGCACTTCCTCTTCTTGAAGGAAACGTCTATGTCCTGTTCAGTCAGCTGCGAGACACTCAGTAGGTTGTGTGCAGCATCTGGAACAAAAAACGTTGCGTATCAATGCAGCCAAGCTGTGAAGAACAACTGTTCCATAGCCTTGACTGGAGATCGTTTGGTCATCCGCTTGGTGAATCACACCTTCCTGCGGAGTAAAAGACACAAACAGGTGTTTGTCCCAACAAATGTGTCTGGTCGCTCCCGAGTCAACGACGAAGAAAGAACTAGACGTCTTCTGGACCTTTGGAGTGAAGTGTGAGACCATTGCCTTGTGCTGAATTGTCCTGGACATCGGACCTCTGCCTTTGCCTTTTCCACGCATTGAGCTTTTGCTGTGCTGCTCTGTTGCCTTGGCCTTGGTATGTTTGCACTCCCTCTTCACATGGCCTAGACGTCCACACGAGTAGCATTTCACTGCCTTCAAAGCTTTGGCGCCATCTAGTGGTTCCACTGCATACTGAGATGACGTCTGTGAGGACTCCCCCTTAGTGATGCAGCTAGCACTGCGCCGATCCGCTTCATTCAACACCACAGCAGTAACATGCGCTACCGTTAGCTGAGCAGTAGGCAAAAGAGCAAGCTGGCTGGCAATCGCTTCCCAACTTGAACCCAAATAATGTAGAATCATGAAGGAATACACAGCCTCTGGAAAGGTGATTCCACGCTGTTGCAACTCATGCCCGAGTTTCTGCATTTCCATGAGGTGAGCACGTACGTCTGCTCCTTCAACAAGTGCCATATCATGCAACTTGGCATAAAAGAACAAAGAAGTTCCTGCTTCTGTTCTCAAATGTGACTCTTGCAAACTGTCCCACATTTCTTTCTCTGTGGCCTTGTCATGCAAAAGACATAGCTCTTCAGGGGACACAATAAGCGTCAGAGTTCCCCTTGCTTTGGAATCCTTAGCCTTCCATTCATCAGTCATTGGAGCTGGGGGGGGGGTCTGATATCACATTAAACAGACCCTCTTTTCATAGCAGAGCCTCTGCATACTGCACCCAGTTTTGATAATTCCCTTTTCCGAGCTTTGGAAAACCAAACACGTTTTCAAGAGCCTCTGTTACTCTTGGACTGGCCATCTCAGTGTCTTTTAAAGCAAGCTGCGTCTATTTAACAGTTGCATTCCAAAAGCACACTTCCTGAGGCCTTCTGCCGCAGCCGATCAGAGCTTTGGCTTGAAGTCCAAAGTCCACCCCTTAATGCCATCAATTAGGGACTGGCAGGCTTCCCGGGGCTCGAGCACATACCTCTCATCAATCTTCTTGACACGCAGAGAAGATAAGCTGCGTTCCGTTCTTCTGCCGTTCGTCTGGGCCCATAACCAAAAATATCAAGATCTCTGCTCGGCCAAGCTGATAAAGCTCATTTTCTTCCCGAGCCTTCAGAATCTCCTCCTGACGGTTAATTGACGACCTGAACCTTTGATAAGGCCTCAGGCACGTCCTCCCAGCAGAGCATCAAAACAGCATGCGGAAGTGATGAGATTTATGGCTACATTTTAAAGAGTTTTATTTCTAAACTACGCAGAACAGAAAAGACATCCTCTCTCTATGAAAGCAGAGAGCAACAGAAACAAAGGAACAAAGGAAACAGGAAACCACTAACGTCACATCCCGTCTCCCTTTCCCGTGAGACTGCCAACAGCCTGGACTGTGTCTGGAATGTAAACACAGTCCTGTGACTCCAAGCAGCTGCACAGTGAGAAACAGAAACTAACAATCACATGGCCCCTTGCACAGGTGCCCAGTGACTCCTCTGATGAGTCTGCAGAAAGATCCATCTCCAAAAGCAACTCTCCTCCTGAGCAAAGTCCTTTTTGCCTGTTTAAGCCCTTCCCAAGTCTCTTCCCCCCTCCCCTGAACACCCAGAAAGCCTCCCAGGCTGTAAGTAGCAGAAGGGAGCAGAAGGAGGATCAAGGAGTAAACAAAGGATTAATCCCTTCCAAGATGGCCTTCCTGCCTCTTCTCTTTTGCCATACCTAGAGAAGCCAACAGGAAATCCTACCAGTGGCTGGCAGGAAGTTGGAACTATAGATAATGGGGTTATCCCTGCCCTAGGTATACATTCTCTCTCTCTCTCTCTCTCTCTCTCTCTCTCTCTCTCTCTCTCTCTCTCTCTCTCGGTTACTTCCTGCCAGTGGTGAGATGGGCAGTGACAACCCACAAAGGATCATATTTCCCTCCCTACAGGAGAAGGACATACTCTTTGATGTCCTCGCATACTCAAGGCTATCAAAACTCCTACGTCAAATAATACAAAATCTTGAGCTGTCTGAAGCGGCCCGTCATCAGGCTGTCATGGCACTGATGCAGAACTTTCACTCGGATTTCTCTGGTGGTTACGTAGAGCACCTCTCCATGGTAAAGCAGGCCATTTTTCTTAGAAAACAGTTCCACCTCTGTGCTGCCTTCCCTCAGCGCTGCCAGCTTGTCTTTGGTGAAGGTGGCAGCCACCATCTGTTGTTGGAAATCAGAGACCACCATGGCTGATTCTGCTGCTAGCTGTAGCTGTCCCAGGCTCAATGTTTCGCGGCTCTAGAGTAGGGCCAACCCCCCCCCCCCCAACTTGGGCTTCCAGGATAGAACATCCACTCCCTCATTCTGCTTGCTTGGTACATATACGACTCTGAAATCGAGCCTTGCGAAGAATTGATCCCAATGGATCAGCCTCTGATTGAGATGGTGTGCTGTCTGCCAGTACTCGAGATTCCGATGGTCGGTGCGTACCTTCACCTGGTGCTGGGCACCTTCCAGGAAATGTCTCCAGCCTGTAAAGCAGGCATGGGCAAATTCGGCCCTCCAGATGTTTTGGACTACAATTCCCACAATCCCTGACCACTGGTCCTGTTGGCTAGGGATAATGGGAGTTGTAGTCCCAAAACATCTGGAGGGCTGAGTTTGCCCATGCCTGCTTTAAAGGCTTCCTTGATGGCCAGCAGTTCCTTTTCCCAGATAGTATAATTCCACTCCAAGGGATTCAACTTCCTCAAGTGGAGGGTGCAAGCAACACAGCGCCAATGGCCCTGTTGGAGGCCTCAGTCTCCACCAGGAATGGCTGAAGGGGGTCTGCATGCGCAAGATACACATCCGAGGAGAACTGCCTTAGGCGCTCAAATGCCTATTGCGTCTCTGCAGCCCACCATAACGGCTGCTTGCCTCTCAAACAGTCCTAGAGGGGAGTGGTGAGTCTCAAATAGCCGGGCAATAACTTCTGGTAGTAGTTGGTGAATCCCGGGAATCTCTGCAAATCCTTTTTTGTCCTTGGGGTCTGCCAAGTGCTCATGCTCTGCATCTTGCCTGGGTTCATCTTTACCCCCTAGGGGTTGAGACAATACCCCAGGAAATCCATGGTGGTCCCTGGCAAGGAGTCATGCGACCACCTCGCCGATTCCCCCATCTGCCCCCCTTCTCCACTGGTGCTACGCTGATTCTCTTCCCCAGAAGATGGACTGCCTCTCCCCATCCCGGGACGCTCTCTGGGACCCCTCCAGAGCCCGCTCTCTCCCTCCGGCCCTGATGGCAGTTCCCTGACACAACCCGAGGTTCCACTGTATTTAGTTTTCAAAAATCCATGCATAGACGAAGTTCTGACAAGGTTTTTTTTTCTTTACAAACAGGACAGGGGTGCCACCAGGCTCCTTAGAAGGACGGATGAAACCTCTTCCCAGATTCTTGTCCAGAAAATCCCTCAAGGTGGTCCGTTCTGTTTCTGACATTGGGTAGAGGGGGCTCCTGGGGAGCTGTGCCCCTGGCAGGAGGTCAATCTTGCAACCATAAGAGTCGATGATGTGGCAACCGGTCTGCTTCCTTCTCACGGAAGACATCCCTGAAGGAGCAGTATTTGGGGGGCAGCTGGCTCTACTCACCAGTGAGAGGCCCCACCAAAGCTGCTTCCACTGCAGCAATGGTCTCGGGTGAGATCTCCTAGGCAGTGGCACTGGCAATATGCCGAACCAAACACTAGGGAGCGCTGCCCCCACACAATGACAGGATTGTAAGTATTATTCATTCTCCCATTGCTGTTGGATCTCGTGATCCACACTGTTTACATTACATTCCTGTGGAAGTGTGAGAACGGAAACTCAGACACAGCATTTCTGTTCTCTGTGTTTTTGTATTTCTGCGCTTTTGCTGCAAGCATATAAGGAATACCTGTTGCCCACTCAAAATGTGTCCAAGAATCAATAGACGCAGCAGTAGAGAAAAATAAGGCAAAGTTTATTGCTGAGCAATAAAGACCCAGTGGAATACTTTCCACTGAGTGCCGAAGCCCCCTGGGCATTGAGTTTATATACCTGATTACAAACAGCATTTGGGCATTACATATTCATATATTGCGGCAAAATCAAACCAATGAGCAGGGCACAAGCTCTTCCTATGCCCATGTAAAGAATACTTCTGCTTTTCTCATATTGTGCATCCTTATGCCCTTTACCCTAATTTTCAGCAATAAGGAGGAAAAGAAACCTATCTGACCATTGAAACCTGAATAACCCCCACCATCTGCTATTGGCTAGAGCATTGCATTGTGGCAGACTGCTTTTTCCTGTTCCCCATCTCAGCCCCATCTCATGAGCATGAGAAGCAGTCTGGGGAAGGTTCCCTATAGAAAAAATGCCAATACATCAGATTTATTGTTTCCTTCAAGTACAATAGCAGGACAGAGAGAAATAGGCAAAGGGAAACTCTGGATTCTTGAGATTCAAGCACTTTTAGCTCTGCTGAAGCCTTAGTGATTTAAACATCATTAGGATACATGGATATATAAAAATCATCATTAGGATATATGGTTATATATGGATATATGATTATATAGAAATCATAAAGGTAAAATTCTTCCAGGTGGTCTTGCCACATTTTGTTCTGTCTCCCAGACACACAGGATGTTTGTGTGAGCTGCTCTTCACACTGTTGTTATTTTCTTTATTATGATTTGATTTGATGTACAGCAATAAAATTAGCAATGCTACATACTTCCACAACCTAACTTTTGTTTACTCTGCTGTTCGCATGCTCATATGAGCAGATATGAGTAGCTGAGATACAGGACTGTTGCTGAATGCTTCATGAGAGTCCTGTTACCGGAGGGAGAAGCCTCATAAGGATCATGGCATGTCAATCAAGACATCCCCAACACCAGGGGAAACGTGGCTAGCTTGGCTAGGTAAAATACAGCCTGCTCTTGGTGTCCCAGCAGCTCAAGGGGCAATGGCACAGTAGTGTTGGAGATAGAACCTGAAAGCAGTGGGACAGACAGATATTGTGACCAATAACAGGGACTCCAGCTCTTGTGTTCCCACCCCTTGCTGCCGGGCAAAGTCACAGTCCAGAAAATTGTTGGAAGCACCAGTCCAAAGGAGCACACAGCTGCACTTTGTGCCCATCAGGGAATTGTAGCACTGCTCTCAGAGTAAGGCCAGTGGGGGAGGAAGAGGTATCGAAGGATGAGGCCCTGTGTTCTGTCTTCTTCCCAGCCCTGTGAAGAAGAGCTTGACCTTTACCAGAGATAGAATTTGGAGTTTTCCTGCTGCTGATCCTCCTGGTCTGGCCTTCTCCTCTCCATGGCAACACAGAGGGTGCTGGAAGAGCTTTTGGCCGGACAACTGCAAGCAAAATGGCTCCCTCCTCCACAGTACAGTCACAATATCTCACAATATCACAATATTGTATTGGGTTTACTGCCTCTGACAGTACCAGCTGTGACTGGTTTGACAGCTATGACCATTCATGGACAGGGAAAGGCCACAGTAGTTCATGCATTGGCTACTTCAAGACTGGATTGCTGCAATGTGTTCTATGTGGGGCTTCCCTTGTGCTTGATCCAGACGCTGCAGTTAGTGCAAAATGCTGCAGCCCGATTGACAGGAGCAAGGCCTTGTCAGCATATAACACCCGTGCTCAGAGATCTGCACTGGTTGCCATTTTGCTATCAGGACAGGTTCAAGGTGTTACTATTAGTATATAAAGCCCTTAACAACTAAGGACCAGTTTATTTACGAGCTCACCTTATCTTACATGTGCTCAGTTGACTGTTTAGATTGGCAGAATTGGCACTACTACAGGTGTCACATAATACCCATTCTGCATTTGTAAGAATTCAATTGTTTTGTGTGGCAGCGCCTACACTTTGAAACTCCCTGCCTATTGAGATCAAGCAGGCACTTTCAATGCACTCTTTTTGGTGCCTGCTAAAAACATTCCTTTTTAAACAATCCTACCCAGATGCTTAGAAAGTTTAGGTAATTTTTATGTGTTTTAGTCTTTTAATTTTTGTATGTTTTAAAGTAGGGTTGTATTTTTTTGTTTTACTGTTATTATCTTTTGTGAACCACTTTGAGGTATTTTTTTACAACTGAGTGGTGTATATATTGTATGAAATAAATAAATTCCACACACTGATACTGGAATAATTTCACAGCGAAAGACACAGGAAGTTTAAATATAGGGCTAAATATAGTTGTAATTTCCAGTACATACAGAGAAAGTATAGAGTGGCCTATAAAAAGTGGAGGCAGTGGTAGTGGTAGCTCAGAACAATTCTGGTAAGGAAAAGGCATGTCACCAGATGCTGAAAGATATGGTTCTGCAAATACAAAATTGTTCAGCATTGGTTCTGAATGCCAAGTGCTCCTTTCACCATTGACTTTCCTGCAGTACTTAATGAGTGCCATAGATAAACAGATAAAAAATCAATTGCTTGCTTTGGTAACGTTTCAAGCACTTAAAGATTTCAAGCAGACACCAGACTGCTTATGAAAAGCATGCCTTTGTGAGGCATCATTCATAATGAGGGTCAAGCAAAAGTTGGTTGCCCCACCCACTTGTTATTAAAAAGGAGGGGGTGGGAGGAGGAATAGGACTGCCTGACAACTAGTTTCCATAATTTATATTATGAACATTTCCACTAGGGAGTTGCTATCTCATCTGTACTTACAGATACATTTAAGAAAATGGATCCTCCAACTCCTCTCTCCTGGACAATTGACAGGTCTTGGATCAGATGAGTCGCAATTCTCCTGTCTTCAATTAAAATACACCTTTGGGTTTATTATCACACAATTGCTCCCTGGGAAATTTATAACTCCTCTTTTCTGTTGTATACCCCTCATGTCCATCCCCTTGGGCTTTTATTTTCTTCTGCCCATGTGACTATTACCATCCCCATCTATCAATATGTGCCTCTTGATTTTCTGGAGGTGATCCTAGGGCTGCCAAATTGTGTGCCGTATGCAGCCATGTGTCTGGAAACTGGCCAAGGGCTTTTGGAAAACAAAGCATGACTCATAACTATAAAATTCTGGCTCCGCCTATATTTCAAGTCCAACCCAACTTCTTTAACTTTCTATATGCTGGCGGAATCCCACCACTCCAAATGGTTAGCTCACATTGAGAGCAAAATCAGAACCTGTGGCCTATCACTCAAGTCACTGCTGATGCTCCCACAATTGGAAGCATTCCAGACAATCAAGCATAGAATTCTAGAGATTGAATTCCAAACCACTAGCAGTGCAGCCAAAAAACCCTGTTCCCCATTGGGGTTGGGAATTCCACCTTCGTTTGACCAGGATACTCCATATTTAAATCACCTTTAGGATCCCCATCTACACAGAGCTCTTTACCTTGCAAGATTCAATGTTTTGCAAGGTAGGTCCTCGAAAACCCCATATTTTGAAAGGTACTGCTCTTGTGACACAAAACAGGTTGAATCCATCACACGTTCATGTGCATAAAATCCCAACAGTGGCCAGAGTAGAGGACACAAACACACACAAAAAAAGCAAAGGGAAAAAGAAGAAAGAGAAGATAAAAAGAGAAAAATTAAAAGGACTTATGATTCTCCATCTGTCAGTTACATATAAAAAGATTATTCAAAGTATTCACTCCAGGATAACATCCAACTGTTCCTTCTTCTGCTAAGTGATATTTGGGGAACTACCGTATTTTTCGCTCTATAGGACGCACCAGACGATAAGACGCACCTAGGTTTTTTTTGGGGGGGGGGTGTGGAAACAAGAAAAAAAAATTCTGAATCCCAGAAGCCAGAACAGCAAGAGGGATCTGGCTTCTGGGATAGCCCCTTGCTGTTCTGGCTTCTGGGATAGCCACTGATGCCTCTCCCGGGCAGTGGGATGAAGGCTCCCCCTGCCTGGAAGAGGCTGCGCGCGGGTAAGCTGCCCTCTGTACCTTCCCCCATCTCCAGCAAGAACTGTGCGCTCTTTATTTTATTTTATTTTATTTTATTTTATTATTTTATTTTATTTTATTTTATTTTATATTATTTTATATTATTTTATTTTATTTTATTTTATTTTATTTTATTTTATTTTATTTTATTTTACATTAATTTTATTTTATTTTATTGCTTTTATTTTATTTTATTTTATTTTTTATTTTATTTTATTTTATTTTAATTGCTTTTATTTTACACGGTTACTATTGCATTGGGGCCAAAAGTGCTGAGTGCTTAAAGGATCTTTCCGCATTTCTTCTCTAAATGCTGAGTGCCTACATTCAGCAGCGGGGATCAGTGCCTAGGGCAGAGGAAGCTCTTTGCTGATATCTTTGACTTTTACGATAAAATAAAAATAATAAATAAATATTAATAATAATATAATAATAAACAAATACTAAATAAATAAAATTAATTAATTAATTAATAAACAAATAAATAATTTTTTTAAAAAAAAATTTAATTAAGTGAATTAAGTGAGTAGACTAAAGCAAGTGTTGTTAATACTGAACTAGGCCCAGCTAGCTTTTCCGGATTAAAGCGACAGCTGAGCCAGTGTTGATAATACTGAACTAGGTGCAGTTAGTTTCTCCAGATTAAAGTGCAGCTAAGCTAGTGCCGATAATACTGAACCAGGTCCGACTAGCCTTTCTCGATTTAAGTGGGGGCTAGCCAGTGTCGATAATACAGAATTGTGCGCAGCCTATAGGCTGTGGGTTTGATAGGAGTAGGGGCTAGTGGTTGCTCTTTAATTAGCATAGACTATACCGAACTACCTCCCCTAGACTCAGAGTTATACAAGGTCAGCTTCAGCACTACGGATTGGTCACACTTCGCTGTAGGCATTGTTCTCGGAGGCGCAAGATAGTGTGCAGCTCCGCACAGGCCGGTCAGCACTAAACTAGTAGCCAATTAATTTCCGCGGTACCTTGAGCGTTACAGAATAGAAATGGCTTCTGGTGGGGACCAGCAGGCATCCTCTTCCGGCAATCAGCTGCCACCTACCACAGGCAATGGGGGAGCACAAATACCGGCTATGCCCTGTGACCCTCAAGCCTTTGCCCAATTTTTCATGGCTTTTGAAACATTTTACAGGCAGTGTAGGCCTAGGGGAGCACTGGCGCTTCCAGCTCCGGAGCCATCGCAGGAGGTGATACCCGATACCCCCCCTAGTTATCAGGGGCAGGGGCTGCAAGATATTCCAGCCATTGCGGGGAGCAGCGCCCAGTCAGAAACAGCAAACGTAGGTCGCCCCAATACCCGTGCCCAGGCAGCCATCGCTAAGAAAGCCAGCCAAAGTATTGGTAAAGGTAAAGCACTCTCCTGTATGTGAGTGTCTGAGGGCCCTGCTCCTTCCTGCCACTCACCATCTGACCTGGGGCGGGGCCTGGGGCCTCATAGGGACTGCTGGACTCTGCTGCCCGGGAGGACTCTCCTGCGTGTGAGTGTCTGAGGGCCCTGCTCCTTCCTGCCACTCACCATCTGGCCTGGGGCGGGGCCTGAAGCCTCATAAAGGACTGCTGGACTCTGCTGCCCGGGAGGACTCTCCTGTATGTGAGTGTCTGAGGGCCCTGCTCCTTCCTGCCACTCACCATCTGGCCTGGGGCGGGGCCTGAAGCCTCATAAAGGACTGCTGGACTCTGCTGCCCGGGAGGACTCTCCTGTGTGAGTGTATGGGGTCCTGCTCCTTCCTGCCACTCACCATCTGGCCTGGGGCAGGGCCTGACGGGCCTCACTAGAACAGTTGCTGTTACTGCTGGAGGGGTGCAGAGTGCTTTTAAAATGTTTTAAAATTTTTATTTTGAATTTTTTGTATATGGGGGGGGGGTGCGGTGGATGTTCATTGGGCCTGGGAATTTGTTTGATTTTATGTTTTTGTAATTTTTGTAATTTTTATTGTTCTTTGTTTATATTGTTTTATTTGTGTTGTGTTTTGTTTGTTTGTTTGTTTGTTTTTTAAAGGGGTTATTTTGTTCTTAAGGGGAGGGGTCAGGGCTGCCGGGGAATGGGCCCCAGCCCACAAAATGGCTGGGATATGCTTCACAGGGGGGAATGCACTGGGACAACCGATCTCAGTGATCACGGGTAGGAGGAGGAGTTACGCTAAGACCAGACCATGTCATTACAGAGGAGGCAGGTTTAGTCGTTGTCTGAGGACTATCCCTACCTCTGGGTCTGGTCCTGACCGGATGAATACTAGAATCAGCAAGGGATA
This sequence comes from Podarcis erhardii, assembly GCF_964252035.2. NCBI lineage: Eukaryota > Metazoa > Chordata > Lepidosauria > Squamata > Lacertidae > Podarcis > Podarcis erhardii. Next base: position 19,010,481 of record NC_138506.1, on the reverse strand, counting down.
CCCACATGACCTGAAAGTGTTGCTGTGCAATGCCAGGTCAATGATTCATAAGACCACTGCCATCCATGACTTGATCATGGATGGAGGACTTGACCTGGCATGTGTAACAGAGACTTGGTTGGATGAAGCAGATGGGCCTGTCCTTGCCGCTGCTTGTCCACCAGGTTTCTCTTACGCACAGCAACCCAGGTCATGTGGGCGGGGAGGGGGGGTTGCAGTGATTTTTAGGAAGTCATTAGTTTGCACCAGGCGTCCTATTGGGAAGACCCAGTTTTCTGAGTGCATGTTCTGGAAGTTGGGCAATAGGGGCAGTACAGGATTCCTTCTGGTGTACCGACCTCCCCGCTGCACCAAGGATTCCCTGCCCGAGCTGCTTCAGGTCGTGGCGGATGTTCTCCTGGAGACACCTAGCTTGGTCGTCCTAGGGGATTTTAACATCCATGCCGACACGACCTTACAAGGGGCCGCTCGGGACTTCGTGGAAAGCATGGCCTCCATGGGGCTGTCCCTGAATAAGTCAGGCCCAACCCATAGCCGCGGACATGCCTTGGACCTGGTGTTTACCTCTACGGATGTTGGTGATCTGACACTAAGTAAAAGCGAAACGAAAGAAGTGCCATGGTCAGACCACTTCCTGGTGCAACTGGACTTCTCTGCGACCCATCCCCTCTGCAGGGAGGTGGGACCGATTCGGATGGTCCGCCCCCGCCACTTAATGGATCCAAATGGTTTCCAGAGAGTGGTTGGGGATGCTTTATCCCATGTTGATGGCCTTTCAGCCGATTCCCTGGTGGCCCGCTGGAATGTGGAGTTAACCAGGGCTATTGACTGTTTGGCTCCGAAGCGCCCTCTCCGATTGCATGAAGCCCGGAGAGCCCCGTGGTTTTCCACGGATCTGAGGGCAATGAAACAATCGTTGAGACGGCTAGAGCGCCGGTGGCGGATAACTCATTCTGAATCTGACCGGACACGGGTTAGAGCTCAACGTCGAGCCTACCAAGTGGCGATAGCGACGGCGAAGAAGACCTTCTTCGCCGCCTCTATTGCATCTGCAGAAAACAGCAGCAGGAGACTCTTTCAGGTGGTTCGCAATTTAGCGGAACCACCTGTAACATCGGGGCCCAGTACGGGCCACATGTTCTCCTGCAATGATTTTGCAAATTTTTTTGCAGATAAAATCGCTCAGATTCGGGAAGAAGTAGACTCCACCGTGGGAGCAGGGCCGGGGCGGGAGAGTGCTAGAGTCCTGTCTGGTCAAGTTGTGTGGGATCAATTTCAATCTGTTACCTCCGAGGATGTGGACAGGCTGCTTGGACGAGTGAAGCCAACCACCTGTCTCCTGGATCCTTGCCCATCCTGGCTTATAAAAGCTAGCCGGGAAGGACTGAGCGATGGGCTTCGTGGGGTGGTGAATGCTTCCCTCCGTGAGGGAGCCTTCCCAGACCCGCTGAAAGAGGCGGTTATTAAACCGCTTCTTAAAAAACCATCTTTAGATGCGGCCACGATGGCCAATTATCGCCCAGTCTCAAACCTTCCATTCTTGGGCAAGGTGATTGAGCGAGTGGTTGCTGAACAACTCCAGGCACGCCTGGAAGAAGCGGACCATTTGGATCCCTTCCAGTCGGGATTCAGGCCTCATCATGGGACTGAAACTGCCTTGGTCGCACTGGTTGATGATCTCCAGCGGGCTAGGGACAAAGGTGAGAGCTGTTTCCTAGTTCTGCTGGATCTCTCAGCGGCGTTTGATACCATCGACCATGACATCCTTCTGGACCGTCTTGAGGGGCTGGGAGCTGGGGGCACTGTCATACAGTGGTTCCGCTCCTTCCTCCTGGGCCGTGTTCAGAAAGTGGTGGTGGGGGATGAGTGTTCAGACCCCTGGCCGCTCACTTGTGGGGTGCCTCAGGGTTCTGTCCTCTCCCCCATGCTTTTCAACATCTACATGCAGCCGCTGGGAGGGATCATCAGGAGGTTTGGGCTGGGTGTTCATCAGTATGCAGATGATACCCAGCTCTACCTCTCTTTTAAATCAGAACCAGTGAAGGCGGTAAAGGTCCTGTGTGAGTGTCTGGAAGCGGTTGGAGGATGGATGGCGGCTAACAGATTGAGGCTGAATCCTGACAAGACAGAAGTACTGTTTTTGGGGGACAAGAGGCGGGCAGGTGTGGAGGATTCCCTGGTCCTGAATGGGGTAACTGTGCCCCTGAAGGACCAGGTGCGCAGCCTGGGAGTCATTTTGGACTCACAGCTGTCCATGGAGGCACAGGTCAAATCTGTATCCAGGGCAGCTGTTTACCAGCTCCATCTGGTACGTAGGCTGAGACCCTATCTGCCTGCGGTCTGTCTCGCCAGAGTGGTACATGCTCTGGTTATCTCCCGCTTGGACTACTGCAATGCGCTCTACGTGGGGCTACCTTTGAAGGTGATCCGGAAACTACAACTAATCCAGAATGCGGCAGCTAGACTGGTGACTGGGAGCAGCCGCCGAGACCATATAACACCGGTCTTGAAAGACCTACATTGGCTCCCAGTACGTTTCCGAGCACAATTCAAAGTGTTGGTGCTGACCTTTAAAGCCCTAAATGGCCTCGGTCCAGTATATCTGAAGGAGCGTCTCCTCCCCCATCGTTCTGCCCGGACACTGAGGTCCAGCTCCGAGGGCCTTCTGGCGGTTCCCTCACTGCGAGAGGCCAAGTTGCAGGGAACCAGGCAGAGGGCCTTCTCGGTGGTGGCGCCCGCCCTGTGGAATGCCCTCCCATCGGATGTCAAGGCGATGGACAACTACCTGACATTCAGAAGACATCTGAAGGCAGCCCTGTTCAGGGAAGTTTTTAATATGTGACATTTTAGTGTATTTTTTATCTCTGTTGGAAGCCGCCCAGAGTGGCTGGGGAAACCCAGCCAGATGGGCGGGGTACAAATAATAAATTATTATTATTATTATTAAAGGTCCCGCCAAAGGGAAGGCTACTGCAAAAGGTGCCAACAGCAACGCCTTGTCACAGGTTGTAGATATTTCTAGTGCCCCTTGCTGTTCTGGCTTCTGGGATAGCCACTGATGCCTCTCCCGGGCAGTGGGATGAAGGCTCCCCCTGCCTGGAAGAGGCTGCGCGCGGGTAAGCTGCCCTCTGTACCTTCCCCCATCTCCAGCAAGAACTGTGCGCTCTTTAAAGGGAGCGCGATTCTTGGAGGCTTTTCTGGGAGGTGGGGGAAGGGACAGAGCCCCCCACTTCCCACAAGAGCTGCGTGAAGCCTCCCAGGGCAGCGGAAAGCTTTCGTCTCGCTGCCCTACGGAGGCTTCGCAGGGGCTATCCAAAAGCCAGAATAGCTAGAGGGAGCGCTGCACAGCGCTCCCTCTAGCTGTACTAGCTTCGTGCGAAGCCTCCGCAGGGCGTGGGGAGCCTTCATTCCTGTGTCCTGCGGAGGCTTCTGGGATACCCCACAAAGCCTCCGCAGGGCAGCGGGATGCGCAGCAAAGCCCGAAGCTTGAACAGCGAGACGGAGCGCTCTGCAGCGCTCTGTCTCGCTGTTCTGGCTTCTGGGGCAGCCCATGAAGCCTCCGCAGGGCAGTGGGATGAAGGCACCCCACTGCCCTGTGGAGGCTTTGCGCATTTAAGCCCGAAGCTAGAACAGCGAGACGGAGCGCTGCGCGGCGCTCCCTCTCCCTGTTCTGGCTTCTGGCTTAGCCACACAGCCTGCATTCGCTCCATAAGACGCACACACATTTTCCCTTACTTTTTATTTTTATTTTTTTTATAAATATTTATTAAGATTTTCCAATTTTATGCACAAAGAAAAACAATAGACACAAAAGCAAAAAATACACATTTAAAACAAAGCAAAACAAATATAATTCCCAATTCTTATTTCCATTACCTTATATCCCGGACCTCCTCTCACCTCCCCCTTTTGTATTCCAATTCAAATTCTTAATTCAGCAAAATCCTTATTGCAGCATTGATATAACTTATTTTAACTTATTATTCCACCTTTACATTACAGCTGGTAACCGTTTAATTTCTGTCCAACATCATTCTAGCATTCATTAATTTTGCAATATTTCTGTAAATAGTCTTTAAATTTCCTCCAATCTTCTTCCGGTGACTCTTTCCCCTGGTCTCAGATTCTGCCGATCATTTCTGCCAGTCCCATGTATTCGATCATCTTCATCTGCCATTCCTCCAGAGTGGGTAAATCTTGTGTCTTCCAGTATTTTGCGATGAGAATTCTTGCTGCTGTTGTCGCGTACATAAAAAATGTTCTGTCCTTCTTTAGCACCAATTGGCCAACCATGCCCAGAAGAAAGGCCTCTGGTTTTTTCAAGAAGGTGTACTTAAGTACCTTTTTCAATTCATTATAAATCATTTCCCAAAAGGCCTTAATCCTTGGGCACGTCCACCAAAGGTGAAAGAATGTACCTTCAGTCTCTTTACATTTCCAACATTTGTTATCGGGCAGATGATAAATTTTTGCAAGCTTGACTGGGGTCATGTACCACCTATAAATCATTTTCATAATATTCTCTCTTAAGGCATTACATGCCGTAAATTTCAAACCGGTGGTCCGTAACTGTTCCCAGTCAGCAAACATAATGCTATGTCCAACATCTTGTGCCCATTTAATCATAGCAGACTTCACCGTTTCATCCTGAGTATTCCATTTCAACAGCAAGTTATACATCTTTGACAAATTCTTTGTTTTAGGTTCTAACAATTCTGTTTCTAATTTTGATTTTCCCACCTGGAATCCAATTTTTTTATCCAATTTATAAACCTCCATTATCTGATAATAATGAAGCCAGTCTCGTACTTTACTTTTTAGTTTCTCAAAACTCTGCAATTTCAATTTGTCTCCCTCTTGTTCCAAAATCTCACAATATTTTGGCCATTTGGACTCCATATTAAGTCTTTTGAAAGCTTTAGCTTCCATTGGTGACAACCACCTTGGGGTTTTATTTTCCAATAAATCTTTGTATCTTATCCAAACATTGAACAATGCTTTCCTGACAATATGATTTTTAAATGCTTTATGAACCTTAACCTTGTCATACCACAAATATGCATGCCACCCGAAAGCATTATTAAAACCTTCCAAATCCAAAATGTCTGTGTTCTCCAGAAGCAGCCAGTCTTTCAACCAGCAAAAAGCTGCTGATTCGTAGTAAAGTTTGAAGTCCGGCAGGGCAAAACCCCCCCTTTCCTTTACATCAGTTAAAATCTTAAATTTTATTCTGGGCTTTTTGCCCTGCCAGACAAATCTAGATATATGTTTCTGCCACTTCTTGAAACAGTCCATCTTGTCCACAATTTGCAGTGTTTGAAACAAAAATAACATTCTAGGCAATACATTCATTTTTGTAGCTGCAATTCGGCCCAACAAGGAAAGCTTCAAATTTGTCCATATTTCTAAATCTCTTTTCACTTCTGACCAGCATTTTTCATAATTGTCTTTAAATAAATTCACATTTTTCGCTGTCATCTTAATCCCCAAATATTTCACTTTCTTAACCACAATCAAACCAGTCTCATTCTGAAACCTTTCTTTTTCCATTGATGTTAATTTTTTCTCTAAAACTTTAGTTTTTGACTTGTTCAGTTTAAATCCTGCTACTTGACCAAATTCCTTAATTAAGTCTAAAACCCTTTTCGTACTAGATTCTGGCTCCTGTAATGTCAAAACTAAATCATCTGCAAATGCTCTCAATTTATACTGTTTGGCTCCGACCTGTATCCCTTTGACCAACTGGTCTTTCCTAATCATGTTCAGCAAAACCTCCAAGACCGATATAAAAAGCAATGGGGAAATTGGGCACCCCTGTCGTGTCCCTTTTTCTATCTTAAATTCATCCGTAACCACATTATTTACAATTAATTTTGCTTTTTGTTCCGAATAAATTGCGCCTATACGTTTCGTTGTCCCTGAGAGGGGGCAATGACAATAAAGATATTATTATTATTATTATTATTATTATTATTATTATTATTATTATACCATTTTCAAACCCTTGCCCTACCCCCATACCCTGTAAATTCTTTTTCATAAAACTCCAGGAAATATTGTCAAAGGCTTTCTCCGCGTCCACAAATATAAAAACTGCTTTCGTGTTTATATTCACTTCTAATTTTTCCAAAATGTCAATTATATTCCTCAAATTATCAGATAGATGCCTTCCCGGGAGAAAGCCCGCCTGGTCTTTATGAATCTCATCCATCAAAACTTTTTTCAATCTTCTAGCCAAAATATCAGCAAAAATTTTGTAATCCACATTTAATCCCTTACTTTTTAGGAGGGAAAAGGTGCGTCTTATAGAGCGAAAAATACGGTAGTTGAAAAGTTTCTCTACTTCCAAAGACGGTAATAAAATGATATACTCAGATATTGATTGAATTTTGTATTTGTGACAATCCTAGAAAGTAACAATAATTGTTACAGATATGTGATGTAACAATCACACATCCAGCAACGGAGGAGTGAAATGCTAACATCCTCCCCCTTTTCAGGTAACCGTTGCTGCATTTGCTAACGCAGCCATACACAATCAAACATACAGTTGTCGTACACATAACAGACTCCTGCAGTGCTCCCCCCCAACCTGTGGGGCCACTTGCAACTGGTCTGGCCTTGTGCCTGACCATCTTGCCCTTCATGGCCTTTAGCCATGCCTCAGCATCCTTTGAGGGCACACTCTGTACCTCTTGGAAGCTTTTAGGTTCAAAAATCTGTTCTGAGCTACTAACAACAGCTATATTTGCAGTAGCTGTTTTGGCAAACTCCTGAACAAACCTCTTAGGTTGTTTGGCCTATGTGGCCCTTTCACTTCTGTGTATGATACACAAGTCTTCCAGACTGGGCATCTCCTCTTTAGGAGAATAGTGACCTATTGTGAACTGTGGTTCCTCCAATTCTCGCTCAGACTGTTCAGATGGTCTGAGAGATGCTTGTGCACTTTTGGGACATGGGTGGCACTGTGGTCTAAACCACTGAGCCTAGGGCTTGCCAATCAGAAGGCCGGCGGTTCGAATCCCTGTGACGGGGTGAGCTCCCGTTGTTCAGTCCCAGCTCCTGCCAACCTAGCAGTTTGAAAGCATGTCAAAGTTCAAGTAGATAAATAGGTACCGCTCCGGCGGGAAGGTAAACGGCGTTTCCATGCACTGCTCTGGTTTCGTCAGAAGCGGCTTAGTCATGCTGGCCACATGACCCGGAAAAACTGTCTGCGGACAAACGTTGGCTCCCTCGGCCAGTAAAGCGAGATGAGCGCTGCAACCCCTGAGTCGTTCACAACTGGACTTAACTGTCAGGGGTCCTTTACCTTTACCTTTTTATATCAGTAGAACTCACATCTGCACTGTCACTGTCACTGTCACTGCTGTCAGCAGACTCAGTATCTGAGCCATTAGCAGAAATGGGGTAGCTTTGGAAAATGCCCACATTGTCTCCACATTTTTCATTGTACACGACACACCTGGTTAGCCTTACCTCTTTGGTATCAGACATTAGTACTCTGTAGGAGCCTTTTTCGTAACCTAGGAAAATACCACGCAAACCACGTTGCTGCATTTGCTAACACAATCAAACATACAGTTGTCATACCCATAACAGACTCCTGTAGTTCTTTTCCCGTATGTGGGACCACTTGCAACTGGTCTGGCCTTGTGCCTGGCCATCTTGTGCTTCTGCTCAGTCAGTTTTATAGACCCAACGACTATCAAGAAGCTTCATACCTGGGTTTATCGGGACTAGTTCCCAAGTCTTGTTCCTTTCTAAGGAATCAAGTTCAGCCTTCCTGGCCTTTAGCCATGGCTCAGCATCCTTTAAGGACACACTCTGTACCTCTTGGAAGCTTTTATGTTCAAAACTTGTTCTGAGCCGCTAGCAACAGCTATATTTGCAGTAGCTGTTTTAGCAAACTCCTGAGCATACCTGGTGGGTGGCTTACCCTTAGTAGCTCTTTCAGATCTGCGTATGAGACGCAAGTCTTCCAGACTAGGCTTTTCCTCTTTAGGAGAATAGTGACCTATTGTGAACAGTGGTTCCTCCAATTCTCGATCAGACTGTTCAGATGGTCTGAAAGATGCTTGTGCGCTTTTGTAGTCCACTGTATCAGTATAACTCACATCTGCGCTATCACTGTCACTGTCATCATCAGATTCAGTATCTGAACTGGCAGAAATGGGATAGCTTTGGAAAATGCCCACATTATCTCCCCATTTTGCATTGTACTCAACACTTCTGGTTAGTCTTACCACCTTGGTATCAGATATTAGTACTCTAAACAACCCTTTTCGTACCCTGGGAAAATACCATGCAAACCATGTTTGCTGAGCTTGTTGCTCTGTGGTGTCTGAACCCACATATCAGAACCAAAAATTCTAACCGACCACCTGTCTCCTTGATCCTTGCCCATCCTGGCTAATAAAAGCGAGCCGGGAAGGGCTGGGCGATGGGCTCTGCGGGGTGGTGAATGCTTCCCTCTGTGAGGGAGCCTTCCCAGACCCGCTGAAAGAGGCGGTCATTAAACCACTTCTTAAAAAACATCTTTAGACCCGGTCAATATGGCCACCTATCGCCCAGTTTCAAATCTACCATTCTTGGGCGAGGTGATTGAGCGGGTGGTTGCTGAACAACTCCAAGCACGCCTGGAGGATGCGGACCATTTGGATCCCTTCCAATCAGAATTCAGGCCTCACCATGGGACTAAAACTGCCTTGGTTGCATTGGTTGATGATCTCCGGCGGGCTAGGGACAAAGGTGAGAGCTGTTTCCTAGTTCTGCTGGATCTCTCAGCGGCCTTTGACACCATCGACCATAACATCCTTTTGGACCGTCTAGAGGGGCTGGGAACTGGGGGCACTGTTATACGGTGGTTCTGCTCCTTTCTTCTGGGCCGTGTTCAGAAAGTGGTGGTGGGGATGAGTGTTCAGACCCCTGGGCTCTCACTTGTGGAGTGCCTCAGGGTTCCGTCCTCTCCCCCATGCTTTTTAATATCTATATGAAGACACTGGGAGAGATCATCAGGGGGTTTGGGCTGGGTGTTCATCAGTATGCAGATGACACCCAGCTCTACCTCTCTTTTAAATCAGAACCAGTGAAGGCGGTGAAGGTCCTGTGTGAGTGCCTGGAGGCGGTTGGAGGATGGATGGCGGCTAACAGATTGAGGTTGAATCCTGACAAGACAGAAGTACTGTTTTGGGGGGACAGGGGGTGGGCGGGGGTGGGGGATTCCCTGGTCCTGAATGGGGTAACTGTGCCCCTGAAGGACCAGGTGTGCAGCCTGGGAGTCATTTTGGACTCACAGCTGTCCATGGAGGCGCAGGTTAATTCTGTGTCCAGGGCGGCTGTCTACCAGCTCCACCTGGTACGCAGGCTAAGACCCTACCTGCCCGCAGACTGTCTCACCAGAGTGGTGCATGCTCTAGTTATCTCCCACTACTGCAATACGCTCTACGTGGGGCTACCTTTGAAGGTGACCCAGAAACTACAATTAATCCAGAACGCGGCAGCTAGACTGGTGACTGGGAGTGGCCGCCGGGACCACATAACACCGGTCCTGAGAGATCTGCATTGGCTCCCCAATACGTTTCAGAGCACAATTCAAAGTGTTGGTGCTGACCTTTAAAGCCCTAAACCGGCCTCGGTCCTGTATACCTGAAGGAGCGTCTCCACCCCCATCGTTCAGCCCGGACACTGAGATCCAGTGCTGAGGGCCTTCTGGCAGTTCCCTCATTGCGAGAAGTGAGATTACAGGGAACCAGACAGAGGGCCTTCTCAGTAGTTGCGCCCACCCTGTGGAACACCCTCCCTTCAGATGTGAAGGAAATAAGCAGCTATCCTATCTTTAAAAGACATCTGAAGGCAGCCCTGTTTAGGGAAGTTTTAATATTTAATGCTGTATTGTTTTTAACACTCGATTGGGAGCCGCCCAGAGTGGCTGGGGAAACTCAGCCAGATGGGTGGGGTATAAATAATAAATTATAATTATAATTATAACTGAGGAAATATGATTCCACCGTCCAGCCATTTCCCCTTGTGCACACTCTGAGAAAAACGACCTAGGTAGGAAAAAATTGCAGAGATGCAGCATTTTGCCTTCCGTGTGAGAGAAGAGGGAGTGATACAGTCCAGAGACAGCTTCTTCTATCTATAAGCGTTTATTTACAGCAGTAAATCACCACCAGAACTTTCAAACATTTCCTCTCCGTTCCTCTCCGTTCCTCTCAGTCTAAAACTGAAACCAACTCACAGAACAAAGACTGTGATGATAGCATAGCGTCGCGTAGACGCTCCCCCCCCCAGATACAGAACACCAAGAAGGTTAACCCTATAACCACCATACTCCACAATAACTGTTGTTGCTGTTGTTGTTGTTGTTGTTGTTGTTGTTGTTGTTGTTGTTGTTGTTGTTATATCAGGTGCTTGAGAAAAGGCTTCTTCTGGTACAATTTCTCATAGGGTGTGCTGTTTACAGCTGAGGAGTATCTCCTGCTAGAAACATACAGAAAACAATTCAGTCCTTCAGCCCAAAATGAATTTGGCAAATTTGCATCATGCAACTATGATTTCACGCCCTGTAGCAAGATCTGGTTCACCCCTTCACACAAACCATTCTGCCATGGTGATCTTGGGGTACCAACATCATGCTGAATGCCTTAGTCAGGAAACTCTCAAAACCTGTTGAACAAAAGACTCCTCCCCGATCTTGGAAAAGAGAATCAATTTGCACATTATGAACACTTTTCAACCATGCACAAAATTCCTTAAACTTGGTTAGGGCTTGATCCTTTTGTTGCAGCATATACACCCAAGTAAATCTGGAAAAAGAATCAACCCAAACCAGAAAATACTTAGCATTGCTTCTAGAGGGAGATAGAGGACCAACTAAATCAGCGTGCACCTGCTGATAAGGTTTTATAGCTCCCCCCCCCCCCGACAATTTCCCTCTGGGAGCTATCTCAACCTTTGTTTCTGCACATGACTTGCACTTCATGTGATCCTTATTTTCAGACATAACACAACATGTTTCATTTTTCACCACATCACCACCACCACCACCACCACCATATGATAGTAAATACAATCCATTTACATTATAGCCGTACAATATGTTCTCATTGATCTTGCTAATGATGCACTTCTCTTTACTGAAGGCAACAGTAAAGTCTTGCGAAGTAAGCTGGGAAACCAGGAACAAAAAGTACATTTTGCACAGTTGTCCCGATGCTCTGAAGGTTAATAGTACCAACACCTTCACTCTGCAAGCGATGACCATCTGCCTGAAGTACAGTCCCTTGTTGCGCCTTAAAGGTGACAAACAGGTGTCGGTCACAGCATAGGTGTCTTGATGCCCCAAAATCTATTATGAACACATTCTGGGCTTTTGGGTTGGTGCTTTGCATGATCAAAGCCTTTGCCTGGCTGGGCTTGACCCTTGCCTTTGGCCCCTCTGTCCTTGAAGCTCTTGGTAGCTTCCTTGGCTTTTGGGTGCTTTCTACAATCCTTTTGCAGATGCCCCTTCTCACCGCAATTGTAGCACTGCTGTGCTTTCAAAGCTGTGGCACTTTCTGCACTCTGTGCCACCGACTGGGGTGCTTTAGAAGCAACAGCCTCCCCCTGATCATTAGCAATAGCCTTCCTGCGGTCAGACTCATTGAGCAGGACAGAGCAAACACATGAAACAGATAAATCAGCAGTTGGCAGAACAGCCAGCTGAGATGTGACAGCTGAGTAACTGTCACCCAGGGAATTCAAGATCATAAAGCAAAATAAAGACTCTGGAAGTGCGACTTCCCTCTGCACCAGCTGCTCCCTTAGGTATTTCATCTGCGTCAGATGCCTTTGGAGCTCTCCCCCAGGCTGTAACGCCATCTTGGACAGCCTCTGGAAATGAAGCAACGCTGATCCCGCAGCTACTCTCAGATGTGCCTCTCAAAGAGCAATTGACGCATCTTGAGCTGACCTCTTCACCTGAAGATGGATCAGCTGCTGATCACGTACAGCCAGTGTGAGCGTAGCTCTAGCCTGTTGATCTGCCTTCCTTCACCTTTGGGAGGGCTGGGCTGGCAGACACCTGTGTGCCAAAGGTCAACCGTGTGCCAAACACCCTGTTTCAGCAGCAAAGCCTCAACCTTGAGATTCCAGGTAGCATAATTATCCTTCGTTAAAAGAGGACATGAGGAAATTCCCAATCCTTGTAATAGATCCCTCTCTGGCTCTTTTACTTCAGCCGGGGAAATTCCACAGCAAACAGCCATAAATCTTGCAAGCGGCTTACCAAGTTCCACTCGCTGAACTGAGCGGTTACATACCTCATTAAATCACTGAGACAGGACTCAGGACACTCTACAGCACACTCCAGACTCTGAACCGATACGCTGCTCCATTCTGGGCTTTGGTACCGATGTCGCAGCTCCACTCTGGCACCCATAACCATGTTGGTTTCTATTTCCCTCACTTGTCACAAGACAATTATTTACATTCCACAGTCAGAGTTACTGTTGGATTCCCACGGGAATGGGAGACTGGATGTGACGTACACTGGTTTCCTGTTTTTCACTGTTCTCTCGGTGTTCTTTGTTTCCGAGATGAGGTTGCTTTTCTGCTCTCACAGAGGCAAGATGCATGTTTGTATGCTCTCAGCATAGAGTGGAAATAAAGTTAAGAATGTGGCACATACTGCTTATCCTTCTGCTGTGTGGACTACTCTGCTTGGGCTCAAGATAAGACGAGCCTGTATCAGCTTCAGATGGGCCGAAGCTGGTCAAAATCTCACATTTTTTGTTCCGGGCCCAGGAAAACGGAATCGGACTGAAGAATGGCTGCTGGCAGAGGAACAGAGGAACGGATCGGACGTTATCTGCTCTGTGCGTCAAGATGATTGATGAGAGGTATGTGCTCATTGCCCCGGGAAGCCTGCCAACTCCTAATTAATGGCTTTATGGCTGGACTTTGAACTTTTAAAGCCGTTTGCCACAGCACAGGCTCAAAGGCTTGAGAGGCTTGAAAACCGAAAGTGCTTTTACAAGTGCTTTTGGAAGCAGCTGTACTCAGACGCAGCTTGATTAATAAAGCAGCAATGTTGGCTAATGCAAGACTGGCTGATGCTTGTGGGATTCCTAAGCTCAATAAGAAGAATTGAGGAAGCAATTATTTGAGCTCTGCGTTAGTTGTGCGGTTTTTATTAGTTTATATTAGTTTTTACCAGTTTTATCAGCTTTTTTATTACTTTTATCAGCTTTTTAATCAGCTTTTTATTACTTTTACGAAAAAGGATCTCTGCAGCTGCTGGGAAACACTTCACTGGCAGGCAGGCTGAGCTAAGCCAAAGACATATTAAGAAAAACTGCTCGGACAGCTCTGTGGGAACTCCCGTTTGTGTGTCGCCGCTCTCTACTCTAATTGTTTTAAGTGATAAGGAAGATAAGGGAGATCAACAGCTGAAGGAAACCTGCTGTGAACTTTTACTGCAGCGAGTGAGTATAACTCCCTAAAGGAAAAGAATGTGATTAGAGAGAAATCCTTGGGAGGAGAGAAAAATCGCTTACCCGATAAGGGCCTGAGAGAGCCTTGGAACCTCTCCCTTTACCCAAAACTCCCTTGCGGAGAGTCCTGCGACGGAGCTAATGATATTAGTTCAATTAAGTTTTTAACTCAAGTTTTAAGGTATTGTGACCTTGAAAGAAGATATATATATATATTTTAAAAATCCTTTTAAACTTCCTGATTATTACCGGGGGAGTACCAGAGCTTCTGCGGTATTCATTTTGCAGCAATTGAAGAAGCAAACTCACCTCTGCTTCTCCACCGCGTTGTCTTTCTCCTCTTTTACAACTACCTCATTTATATATATCTCAGTCAATGCTTTGTAGCGTATTTATTACATCAAAATAATCCACAACAATGAAGATATAATTTTCAACTTTAAAGAAACAATGGTGACTACCAGAAGTGGCTGCAAAACCTCAGGTTTTTCTCTGAAGGCTGTAAGACCCACCTTTAAAAGAGCCACTCCAAAGAAAGCACAAACCAAAATCACTTGCTTCTATACGAACAGAGCAAAATGTGGAACAAACGAGGAAACGACTGAAATGAATGAGAACGAGAACGAGAAGGGAAGAGAAAGTCAACTCTTGCCTACCAATCTCTCTTACAACCATAGCGAAGGACTGGTTATGCAAAGAAAGGAGTGTACCAAAAGTAGTGATAAAAGCCTGAATATAATGGAACCAACACAAAATATCCTCAATACTGCCGATGAAGTATCCCCGAAACTGAAAGCCAAATCCCAAGTCCCCCCCGAACCATTGTTAGAGCAAAAATGGGAGGAACTAATGTTAAAACAAATTTCGGAACTGGCCTCGGGAAATATTAAGCCTTCGAAAGACTCTTATCCTCATTCCCACGAGACAAATGAAGAGGGTCTCTCAATCATCAAATGGCTAGTGCTCCTTACTGAGGACATTGAATCCATAAAGTCCTACTTGGACATTTGCACAAAAATTCTCACCATCATGGCTGACTCCTGTAAAACTCTTTGGAGAAAACCCATCGGAATGCCTGCAAAATTGGAAAGTAATCATGGCCTCGCCCCCACCCTCTGTAGGAGTGGCCCTTTAAGGAAGGGTAAGAAAGCCTGCAGAGCTAATGCTTGTAAAAGGAGATCCACAGTTGTAAAAAATGTTAAAAAAAGTAAAAACATAAAAAATTTAAGAGAGTGCATTATAAAAAAATGGTTTTTAAAAAGCTTTTTAACCTACTAGAGAGCACCACAGCCTCTGGGATTAGAGGGAACCTGGTGAAGTCTTCAGCCAAGAAGTCAGTTAAACAGGATTTGCCCCCAAACGGTTATGATGACAAAGCTCTGGATTGTCTAAAACCTTCAATGCTTACTCCACCCCCAAGCCCGAAGCAAGATTTGTTGCCCCAAGATCCATGGTCCTACGTTTTAACTATAGACAACTCCAAATCAAATAAGGAGAGCATTCCAACAAATAAGAACTGGAAGCTGGTGTTGCTTCAAAACAAGCTTGTTTTCTCAAGCTATCCTAAGCCTCCAGGATTCTTATCTCAAGGGGATCGCAAAGTCCATTTACTGAACTTCATTAAGGCATATATGCCAGGTACTTTGAGTAATACCTCGGAGCTGGATCAAGTGGAATATCTATATTTTGATGGCTGGCTTGCAAGGGCGGTGGTCACATTCCATGATCGGAGAATGGCAAAACTGATATATAAACAGAGAGAACACCTAAAAATAAGTGGTGTAAAAATATCAAGGTACTTTAAAAATGAGGCCTCTCCTATCCCACTATTCACCAGTCCTGTGACCTCGACTGTAACACCTCATCAAATGGCTGAACACCACACTTTAATTGATATAAAAGACACTGAGGACTCGCCTAATCACCACCCAGAGTTACTTATTAATGATCTACAAAGACCAGACTCGCCCGGGACTTTATATGAGGCGAGCCAAGGTAACGGGTTCGAAAGTTTTGAAAATAATTTAATTTACTCCTACTGCGCACTACCCCAAGAAACTCAGAACAAAATACTTTATAGACTGAATAACCTTCGCTCTTGCTTGACAAATCTGATGAAGGACCAACCGGGACTACATAATCAAAACATATCTGAGTATGTCTCAGATCAGGCTTCATGCCTCTATCGTCACGAGCTGGATTTATGGGCCGAGAAACCCTCCGTTACCCCAGGTCTAGTGGTTGCTGCGGAGATGAATCCATCCTCTCAGATCCTGGAGCTGAAACGCCCCTCCCATAACCCAGCTCGCATGCAATCCATCTCAGAGGCAAACCTGGTCACTACATTAGCTTGGGATAAAATGAGAGAATTAAATGAGACTGAATTGGGCTCCCCAAATAAAGTGCCCAGCATGGGTGCGCCAGGTTGCAACCCTAGCATTCCACCCTCCTCAAATGTGAGCATACTGAATACATCTTTAAATATCATTGAATTAGCATCTGAACTATATGATCCTGCTGAAAGGAATAATAGTAAGAACCAGAGGAATTTGGTGTGACATTCGGAATGCACCACGCATACCTCACTAGCACCCTTAAATCAAAGTTCTCTCCAAACTCTTTCTATTATGTCCTGGAATGTAGCTGGACTTTCAAGTAAACTAGCTGATCCTGATTTTATAAATTTTCTTGAACCTTATGGTATAATACTTCTGCAGGAAACCTGGTCTCTTAAACCTTTAAATATTCCTAATTTTATTACCTATAATTTACCCGCTACTAAAATGTCAACAAAAGGTCGCCCTAAAGCTGGTTTGATCTGTGGTATTAAACAGTCTTCTAACCTTAAAATTAATTATACCAGAAATATTGGACAGTATGCACAACTGTTATCACTTACTATTGTATACAGGGAAATTTTTCTTTTAAATATATATTTTCCTCCCATAGAGTTGGAAATCAGACCAGATTATGGTTGGAATTTGCTCTCTGAAGAGTTGTATTTAATACGTAGTAAATTTCCAAATATTCCCCTGATTGTAATGGGAGACACCAATGCTCGAATTGGATCAGACAATACAGCTCTCTATAAACGCTATGGCTCAAATCTAGCTGAAGACGCCCCTCTTCCATTGAGAATAGGGAGGAATTCTAAGGACATCATTATTAATAAAGCGGGAGGAAAACTTCTACAATTGGTTTTAGAATTGAACCTCTCATTTTTGAATGGCTCAATGTGGCCGGATATTCCAGGAAATTTTACTTTTAGCTCCAAAAGGGGTAGGAGCGTCATCGACTATTCTCTAGTTTCCGTTGAAATGTTAAATGAAATTGCCTCTTTTACAGTTGTACCTCGCTCAGAGAGTGACCATTTCCCAATAGTTTTAGAGATGTACAGGAATCCTAGAAATAATGATATTAGACCTCCTATTAGTATTGATAAGACTATTTATGCCAAAAGAATTTATATAAGTGATAAAAATAGGTAGGATCTATTAGCAGTATTTGAAAATAACCCAGTTCTCCCGGAACCTGTGGCTAACCAAAATTTGTTGCCCTTGGAGGATAATGATTGTTACTATAAGACTATCCAGGAATTATTTTCTTCTTTTTTAGACTTGTAAAGAAAAGGAAAACCCAAGAGAGGACCAGAAACTATGGGCTTAAAAATCTGGAGTTGGAACGTTAATGGGATGAATGGAAAAAAAAAGAGGAATAAAATTGAGCAATATCTGAAAAGGAAAAATCTGGATATTATCTGTCTCCAAGAAACGCATATAGCCAGAAGGCATAGGAAAGTATTAATTAATAGGAGGCTGGGGAATGAATTTGAGTCCTTGGATAAGGAGAAGAAAAGAGGGGTGATATTATATATCAAAAATAAGATTGAAGCTAAAACAATATTTAAAGATGAAGAAGGTAGGATAATAGGGGTCCATATTAACTGGCAAGGAGAAAATTTGGTGGTAATTGGGGTATATGCCCCAAATGACAGCAAGTCGGAATTTTTTAAAAAACTGGAAGAGAAAATATGCGAATATGCTGATCAAAAAATTGTTCTAATGGGTGATCTGAATGGGGTGGTTTCACTAGAAGCGGATAGGTGTAGGGAAGGAGGAAGTAAGAATGGGAAACTACCAAAATCTTTTTTCTCAATGGTCGAAAACGGTAATTTGATAGATATTTGGCGTTTGAAACATCCATTAGATAAACAATTCACCTTCCACTCTGAACCAAATAAGTCGATGTCACGTATTGATCAGATATGGATCTCAAGCGAACTATGCCCAAGAACTAAACTAATAGAAATAAGACCAAGTGTAATCTCAGATCATAACCCGATAGAGTTAGAATTAAAAAGCCTGGAGCCAAGAACTTTCAGATGGAGATTAAAGGACTATCTTCTGGAAGACCAAAAAATTGTTGAAACAGCGCAGGAAAAGCTAAAGCAATATTTCACCGAAAACTGCAGTAAAGGAACAAAGACCAATGTAGTGTGGGATGCAAGTAAGGCAGTAATAAGAGGTTACTTTATCGAGCAGAACGTAATCAAAAATAAGAACAGAGAGAAAGGAAGAGATGAAATTCTGAAGCAGATAATGATAAACGAACAAAAATTATCTCAGAAACCTAACTGTCAGAAAGCAAAAGAAAGAATTAAAATTCTGCAAGCACAATTTGCCACAATAATAAATAGAGAGGTGGAGTGGAACATCAAAAAATTAAGACAAAATTTTTTTGAGTTTTCAAACAAATCCGGCAAGTGGCTTGCATGGCAAATCAAAAAGAGAAAGGAACAGACCACAATAAATAAAATAAAGGTGGGAGAGGAAGAGAAAACCGATCCTAAAGAGATCAGGAGAGAGTTTCTCAACTATTACAGAAGTTTGTATTCTAAAAAAGAGAGAGTTAGCTTAAGGAAAATAGAGAGATTTTTGAAGGACAAAGGAGTGCAGAAAATCTCAATGGAGGAAAGACAACGACTGAATACTCCAATTGGAAGTGATGAAATAGAAGATGTAATTAAAGAGTTAAAGAGGGGAAAAGCCCCTGGTCCCGATGGATTCACTGCAGGTTATTACAAAGAGATGAAATCCATTTTGGTGGGACCTCTAAAAGAAACTATAGATAATATTTTAAGGAAAGGAGAATTCCCAGAGACCTGGAAGGAGGCATTTATTACATTTATCCCCAAGCAAGATGCAGATTTAACTCAGGTCAAAAATTACAGACCGATCTCACTGCTAAACACAGACTATAAAATATTTGCAGGGATTCTGGCAAAAAGGTTGAAAAGGTTGTTATCAGAAATTATCCATAGGGATCAAGCGGGATTCCTGCCAGGTCGGCAGATGAGAGACAACACAAGAAACATAATTGACATGTTAGAGTACCTATCTGTCAGGATTGACAAACAGGTTACAATGATGTTCGTAGATGCCGAGAAGGCATTTGACAATGTCATTTGGGATTTCATGCTGAAAAATATAGAACATATGGAGGTGGGGAAGGATTTATTTAATGGAGTGAAAGCCATATATACAGACCAGAAAGCTAAATTGATTATTAACAATATAGTAACAGAAGAGATAAAGATACAAAGAGGAACAAGACAGGGTTGCCCGCTCTCCCCGCTTTTGTTTATAATGACTCTAGAAGTTTTATTAAACTCTATAAGGCAGAACCAAAAAATAAAAGGAGTGCTAGTTGGAAAGAATGAATACAAGACCAAAGCCTTCGCAGATGACGTAGTAATAATGACAGAAGAACCAACAATTGCGACAGGAGAAATATTAAAAGAATTAGATCAGTTTGGAGAGGTAGCAGGGTTCAAAATAAATAAGAGTAAAACAAAAATAATAGGCAAAAACTTGGATCAGAAAACAACAGAAATAATCCAACAGCAAACGCAAATAGAGGTGGTTAAAAAAGTGAAATATCTAGGTATTTGGATAACACCTAAGAATATAGACTTATTCAAAAACAATTATGAACCGGCGTGGAGGGAAATAAGAAAAGATTTGGAAATTTGGAGAAAGCTGAATCTGTCATTCTGGGGAAGGATTAACACGATTAAGATGAATGTGCTTCCAAGGCTGATGTTTTTGTTTCAAACTATCCCTATAATTAAAGGTAGCCGAATCTTTAAAGAGTGGCAACGAGTGCTCTCGAGATACATCTGGCAGGGAAAGAAACCTAGGATTCAGTTTAAATTATTAACAGACATAAAGGAAAGAGCGGGTTCCGCCTTGCCGGATGTAAAACTATATTATGAGGCGGTCTGCCTATGTTGGGTCAAAGATTGGGTAAAGTTAGAGAACAGGGAACTACTTGACTTGGAGGGCCATGATAACAACTTCGGCTGGCACGCCTATTTATGGCGGGATAAATGGAAAATATACAGGGGATTTGGGAATCATATTTTTAGAGGACCATTAATTGAAATATGGGAAAAATATAAAAATCTGTTGGAACCGAAAACACCACATTGGCTTTCGCCTCTGGAAGTCATGTGTGTGAAGACTATTAATATGAGAAGTAACTGGGCAACATATAATCAGTTAATAATCAAAGAAGAGGGGAATTGGAAGATACGACCATATGATCAGGTCAAAGAATATGTCTACGACTGGCTACATCACCTCCAGGTGAACCAAATGTTTAGGAAGGATCTTAAAGAAAGAGGTTATGGAGAGAAGGCATCCAAGTTTCAGATGGAGATTATAAATAAAGAAGAGAAAATTGTATCGAAAATGTATAGGATATTGTTGGATTGGAATCTAGGAGATGAGGAAGTCAAGTGCGTGATGATCCGCTGGGCAAAGGATGTAGGACATAATATACTATTCGAGGATTGGGAAAAACTTTGGAAGAAAGGACTTAATTTCACGGCGTGTATAACGATAAAAGAAAACGTAATGAAGATGTTTTATAGGTGGTATTTAACACCTATGAAACTATCGAAAATGTATAAGGTGGATAACAAGTGCTGGAAATGTAAGGTTAGTGAGGGCTCCTTCTACCATATGTGGTGGGAGTGTGGAAAAGTGAAACAGTTCTGGGAAAAGATTTATACTGAATTAAAGAAGATCTTAAAATATACATTTTCAAAGAAAGCAGAAACCTTTTTATTAGGCATATTAGGTCATGAGATAAAAAAAGAAGACTGTAGATTAGTGTATTATGCAGTTGCAGCGGCAAGAGTAATGCTGGCCCAGATGTGGAAAAAGCAGGAAACTCCAACGGTGGAGGAGTGGAGATCAAAGCTGTTAGACTACATGGAACTGGATAGACTCACAGGTAAAGTAAGATATACAAAAGACCAAAAGTTCACCAAGGATTGGGGAAAATATGTAGATTATCTGGAATCCATTAGCCAAGGGAAAATAATGCTAAAGGGATTCAGAGACGCACTGTGATAAAAAATAAGAGTTATTGTTGAAAGACAATAGGAGATTAAACAACTTATGAGGATAATATAAACTAAGAAATGCATATGAAGAGATATAATGACAATATAGACTAAGAAATGTGTAACTTAAAGTATTACTTCGAATGATTTTCGGAGAAGCTAAAGGAAGCCTAGAAAGCAAAGATCAGGAAATGTGGTGGATGTGAAAACTAAGTCTATGTATATTTCTTTACTTTCACTTCTTTCTTTATATTGTGTTGTATTTCTATTCTTATTTGTCTGTATGTATGCATATATATCTTTTTTTTTTCATGAAGCAAAGCAATAAAAATAATTTGGGGAAAAAATAAATAAATAAATGAAATTGCCTCTTTTACAGTTGTACCTCGCTCAGAGAGTGACCATTTCCCAATAGTTTTAGAGATGTACAGGAATCCTAGAAATAATGATATTAGACCTCCTATTAGTATTGATAAGACTATTTATGCCAAAAGAATTTATATAAGTGATAAAAATAGGGAGGATCTATTAGCAGTATTTGAAAATAACCCAGTTCTCCCGGAACCTGTGGCTAACCAAAATTTGTTGCCCTTGGAGGATAATGATTGTTACTATAAGACTATCCAGGAATTGTTTTCTTCTTTTTTAGACTCTCAGTCCAGCAACAAACCTTTAAATAAGTATAACTGGTTCGATAAAGATTGTATTAACTATAAGAAAGAACTTAGAACTTGTCTAAAAGAAGCCTACATTACCAACTTTCAAGGTCTCTGGAAGACTTATTTTGAAATGAAAAATGCTTTTAAGAACATGCTCCTGGAAAAAAAATCTGAGTTTGCACTAGCCAAATGGTCTAAAATTGTTACTGCATTAGAAATTAAAGATACTAAAACTTTTTGGTCACTTCTCTCAATAAAAGATACCACTGAGTTCCCTAATATAAGCGATGAGGTTTGGATTTCACATTTTACTGCTGTTTTTTATGATCACCAAGTTTGTAAAAAGGAAAATTTTAAAGTTTCTTTGGCAAAAACCACACAATTTCAAATTACTGTTGAGGAGATGAAAAGGATAATCTTTTCGTTTAAGCAAGGGAAATCACCAGGTATGGATGGCATCCCAATAGACCTGCTGAGATTAGATATAGAATGGTGGGCCATTAAACTTGTGCCGCTTTTTAATTCTATCTATCAATCAGCCCTTGTACCTAAGTCGTGGAACAACTCAATAGTGGTACCGATTTTTAAAAAAGGTGATAGGAATTGCCAAGAGAATTACAGGCCTATAAGTTTGCTACCATGCATAAGCAAAATCTATGCCAAATCTCTGCTTATTAAATTGGAAGAATGGATGCTGACAAAAGGCCTACCTGGTAAAGAGCAGGCTGGTTTTAAGGCAGGCTCATCAACTCTTGACCAGTGTCTAGTGTTAAGTCATCTTGTGGATAAATATGTTATGAGAAATAAAAGGAAACTCTTTGTGGCATTTGTGGATTTAAAAAGTGCCTTTGATTCGGTTGACTGCAACAAACTATGGACTAAACTAGAACACCTTGGTATTGACCCATATTTACTTACACTGATTCAAAGTTTACATTCTAATAACCAAATATATGTTAAAGTATCAAAAGATGGTAGACTTGCAGGTCCTATTCTGAATAATCGTGGAGTTAGGCAAGGTCCCAGCTGTATTGCAAGTGATTGATATGAAACTGTGTGCCCAACTTCTTTACGGCACACCAGTGTGGATCTCAGGCGACCTCAAGAGGTTGGATAAATTTCATGCTTCCCTTCTGAGGTCATTATTAGGACTTGCAAACTCAGTAAAATATGAAACAATATGTTGTGAGCTGGGAATATTGCCTTTATCAGTTAGAGCATGGCTGAGGACCTTGAAATATTGGATCTTCCTCCATTATAGAGCCCTAGCCCCTAATTCTCTACTTTACGATCTTTTAAGTGATAGTGCAATCTACAATCTATCACTGATATGTAGGAGAAAACTGGATTCTATAGGGCTCATTCTAACTGACTTTGAAATCTCTGATCCCAAAGATACATGGGAAATTATTAGGAAGACTCTTACAGAAAAAAGTGCTCTCACCATGCTTGAGGTTGCAAAGCACAGCACCTGCTCTCCCATTCACTTAAATCTCCCTTTGTGTAGAGATTTCCAAAAGGGATACATGACAAATCTGAAGAATCATGAATCGCGTAGGCTGTTTATGTTAGCCAGATTTAACATGTTTCCCTCGGTGGTAGTGAAAGGAAGATATCTAGCTATCCCAGATTCTGAGCGTCTCTGCAAATGCAGGAAAAAAAAAAACTCGATACTCTAGAGCATATATTCTTCTCCTGTGATTTTGGTAGTTATGCCAGAATACAATTATATGAGGCCCTAAAATTTAAAAAACAGATTTGTACTCAACCAACGGTCCAGGACATGTTGGCGGACAGCGATGATCAAATTACTTTGATAGTGGCCGAATTTTTGAGAGCTGTCCATGATGAAAGAATGGGCCATGATAGAGAGACTTAGTGGTTTCTAATGGTAGGTGACGTTGCTGTGTTGTATTTTTATTTCATATTAAATTGTATTATATTATTCATGTACATTGATTAATTTCTGGGAGTTAAGAATAGGACTAGGATAAATTGTGTTTGCTGTACCCGTATTTTATACAGTTTGTATATGGGACTTCCGGTCGGCGCCAGCGCTTAATGGCCGCTCTCTCCCCGAGCTCCGGAGAGAGGGCTGCTTCACAAGTTCGGGTCTGGCCACTACGGCGAAGCGGGGACCCCTAAAATCACAGGCGCGGAAGCCTGTGAACAAGGAGACTCGGCGGGCACCATTTGCGCCCCCCCTTACTGCAAAAGAGCCTTTTTAAAGGCTCCGGAGGAGCATCGGGGGATCGTGCGGTGCTGAGAGTCGCTACCCAGCCCGTGGAGTGAAGCCACGTCGCCATCAGCGGAGAGCGCCGATTCCTTCCTGAAATTTGGACTGAAATTGAATACCCGTAAGTAGGATTGGAAAACTTATCAGGACTTTAAAATAACTGAAATTTGGCTGAAAGTGGGGATGGTAAATAAAGGAAGTCTGCCTCCCCCGGACTGCATGAACTCTTAAAGCAACGGCATGAGAAGCTGCAATTGAAAGAAAAGTAATTTTGAATTGTTTGAACTGTTTAACCTAGACATTGAACCTGAACTACCCCCCCAGCAAGCAGGAGCAGGGGGGGATGAAAGAGAATTAATCTTAACCTGCATGAGAGGAAAACTAAGTGAAAACTCCTGCTGTCTCTGATTTTGGGAACGGACTGCCTGGGTGAAGCACTTTGACAGGGGACTGTCAGACAAGAACTGCTGCAAAGCGGTGACTTTATTGGATACAGTTTTCTTGGACTTTATAGAAATAACATTGTTGCAACTTAAAGACTGAAAGACTGTTGTTAAAAATTTCTCCCCTCTGAGGGCTTTGGGTTTCTTTGTTGCGCCTGCTTACTGGATACAATGATGCTCCCTCTAGAGGGCTGAAAGGTAACAGTTGTAACATAGACTGCTAAAATCAAGTCACTGGATTTTTCCACTCAAGCTGTTCCTGTGGGAACGACCTTGGGATATGAGTGGCCCTGCAGAAGAGATAGTAACAAGATCTAAGGTTAAAACACAAGAGAAAAGGGCCTCAATAACAGGCTTACTGTCAACAGGCGCAGCTGGACAGGAGAAGGGAATAAACACATTTATGGATTCAGTGACACAAGCATTGCTTAAAATAAATGAATCTTTAGAAAATTTGACAAAGCAGAGTACAGAGAATACTAAACAATTGACAGAACTTTCAACAAAATTGGACTTGAATACTAAGAGCATTACATCTAATACAGAGACTATAAATAAATTGGTCCAAGAAAATGCTACAATTCGAAAAATTGCGGAAGATGCTAAATTAACTGCCGAAACCACGCAGGAAAGTTTAATACCAGTGTGTAAGAAGCTTGACCAGCATGAGGCGGCCTTGTCTTTATGGGAGATGCAACGGAAAGAGAAGAATTTAAGATTTAGGTTGGTCCCTGAAAGTGAAGGGGACAACTTAGTGGACTTTCTCACAAAAGAACTTTCAGATTTTTGGCAGGTAAACTTAGAGGAAGAAGAATTTAAGATAACAACCGCCTTCAGATTGGGTAGAAGGCAAGGTAGGAAGATCCCAAGGGATTGCCTGATAACTTTGAGATCTAAAGAGGAAAGAGATAAGATACTAAACTTGCATTACCAGAGAACTCTTCAGATTCAAAATGCCTCTGTGCAGATTTACAAGGACATCCCTAAATACATTCTGGAGGTAAGAACATACTTTAAGAACTTGGTTGACCTGCTGAAGAGGAACAACATACCTTTTAGGTGGGAATTTCCACAAGGTTTGTCTTTTAACTTCAAAGGAAAGAAAGTCAAAATAAGAACAGTGCAAGATAAAGAACAATTCCTGGACAGAAACGAGGAGGACCTTTTGAAAGGAGTGTTAGAATCAACGTCGGAAACAGATCTTGGAAACTTGACTTTTGGACTCAAGTCACCAACGGAAGAAGACCAGCCGCAGGGAGCGACTGGAGGCAACTAAATAACAATGTCTCTGCAATTTCTAACTTGGAACTGTAATGGACTGAACCTTCCCAGAAAAAGGCGTGAGGTTTTTCATATTTTGAAAAGAGAACAATTGGATTTGATATGCTTACAAGAAATCCATGTTACAAGGGCACATAGAAGATTGCTTATAAATAAAAGATTAGGACAGGAATTTATTTCGTCGGACAAAGTTAAAAAAAGAGGAGTGGTGATCTACGTAAAGGAGAAGTTGACCCCAAAATTGATCTTTAAGGATGAACATGGAAGGATTTTGGCAATTGAGATACAAATCCAAGGAGAAAAATTTTTGATAGTTGGCATTTATGCACCAAACGAAGGGAAGGCAGAATTTTATAAGAAATTGCATGAGACATTAATGGACTATCTGGATTACAAGGTGATTTTGTTGGGAGATATGAACGGCGTCGTTTCTACTAACATGGACAAAGCACAAAGACAGGTGGTCTCTAAAGAGGGGAGACTACCTAAGACCTTTTTTGAAATGACTGAAAATATGGACTTGATTGACATCTGGAGAACAAGAAACCCTCTTGAAAGAGAGGGAACATTCTTTTCAGAGGCACAGACGACATGGACAAGAATAGATCAAATTTGGATTACTAGTGGAATGGCTCCAAGGATAAAAAAAGTGGAAATCTGCCCAAAAACACGCTCTGACCATAACGCAGTGAAGATGGAAATGAAACTGACAACAGCTTCAGATGACAACAGCTTTCCTTCAGATGGAGAATGAATGACACCCTATTCAGAGATGCTGAGATTTATACCCTATTCAGAGATGCTGAGATTTATAAAAAGGCCCAAAAAACTTTGAAGGACTATTTTGAGATAAATCTGAGGACAGAGGTGGAGAAAAGAGTGATTTGGGACGCAAGTAAGGCTGTGATGCGAGGTTTCTTTATACAACAGAATTCTTTAAAGAGAAGGAAACAAAATGAGAAGAAGGACAAGATTTTGGAAAAAATAAAAGAAGGAGAAAAGAAACTGAGGTCTAAACCAAAGTCTCATGAAATTTTGAGAGAAATCAAGTTTTATCAGATGCAGTATATGGAATTGATGAACCAGGAGATAGAATGGAAAATCAAGCAAATGAGACAGAGGACATTTGAATCAGCGGACAAATGTGGGAAACTTTTAGCATGGCAATTGAAGAAAAGACAGAAACTGAACACAGTCACAAGCTTGGAGGTGGATGGAAAAAACATTTTCAAACCAAACGAGATTAGCAATTGTTTTCAGAGTTATTTCAGAAGGTTATATGCACAAGGGCCTGAAAATGAAGGAGATATAGAGGACTTTCTTAAGAAATATGGATTACAAAAAATTTCGCAGCAAAGTATGTTGATTTTAAACGAGAAAATAACAGATAAAGAAATAGAGGGTGCCATTCAAAATATGCAATTAGGGAAATCTCCAGGGCCAGATGGCCTAACCTCCAGATACTATAAAACATTGAAGGACTGGTTAATACAGCCGCTTAAGGAGGTTTGTAACGAAATACTAGAGGGGAAAAAGGCACCTGAATCGTGGAAAGAAGCTTTTATCACATTAATACCAAAGACTGAAACTGAAAAAAATCAGATTAAGAACTACCACCCTATATCATTACTAAATGTGGATTACAAAATATTTGCTGATATTTTGGCAAAAAGACTGAAGAGAGTGTTAGTGGAGGAGATTCATAAAGATCAGGCAGGCTTTCTCCCAGGAAGACATTTATCAGAGAACGTAAGGAATATAATTGACATTATGGAGCTGTTAACTGTAAATATTAATACAAAAGCGGTGTTGATTTTTGTGGAGGCGTAGAAAGCCTTTGACAATATTTCTTGGAACTTTATGAAAAAGAATCTCCACGGGATGGGGGTAGGCCAAAAGTTCGGAAATGGTATAGGTGCAATATATTCTGAACAAAAGGCAAAGTTAATTGTAAATAATGTGGTAACTGATGAACTTTCCATAGAAAAAGGGACACGGCAAGGGTGCCCAATATCCCCATTACTTTTTATATCTGTCCTGGAGGTTTTGTTGAATATGATTAGGGGGGACCAGCTGGTAAAAGGAGTTCAGGTCGGAGCCAGACAGTACAAACTGAAGGCATTCGCAGATGACTTAGTATTGACTTTGCAAGAGCCGGACACTAGTACAAAGAGAGTTTTAGAGTTAATTCAAGTCTTTGGTCAGGTGGCAGGATTTAAGTTGAATAAACAAAAAACTAAAGTTTTGGAAAAAAAATTAACAAATGCTGAAAGAGAGAGTTTTCAAAATGAAACTGGATTAACGGTGGCAAAGAAAGTAAAATATTTGGGGATTAATATGACATCCAAAAACGTGAATTTATTTAAAGACAACTATGACAAATGTTGGACAGAGGTAAAGAAAGATCTAGAAATATGGTCGAACTTGAAGCTTTCCTTGTTAGGCCGAATTGCAGTGATCAAAATGAATGTATTGCCTAGAATGTTATTTTTGTTTCAGACACTACAAATTGTGGATAAACTAGATTGCTTCAAGAAGTGGCAGAAAGATATATCTAAATTTGTCTGGCAGGGCAAAAAGCCCAGAATAAAATTTAAGATACTTACTGATGCAAAAGAAAGAGGGGGGTTTGCCCTGCCGGACTTAAGACTGTACTATGAATCGGCAGCTTTCTGCTGGCTGAAAGACTGGCTACTTCTTGAGAATGCAGACACGTTGGATTTGGAAGGATTTGACAATAGGTTTGGTTGGCATGCATATATATGGTATGACAAGGTTAAAGTTCATAAGGGTTTTAAAAACCATATTGTCAGAAAAGCATTATATAACGTTTGGATTCGATATAAGGATTTGCTGGAAAATAAAACTCCTAGGTGGCTATCACCTATGGAAGCTAAGGAGGTGAAGAAACTTAACATGGAACCTAAATGGCCAAAATATTTTGAAATTTTAGAACAAGAAAGTGGTAAATTTAAACTACAGAGCTATGAGAAAATAAAGTCTAAAGTACGAGATTGGCTCCATTATTATCAAATAATGGAGACTTTTAAACAAGACAGGAAAATTGGTTTCCAGGTGGAGAAATCGAAACTAGAGACAGAATTGTTAGAACCCAATACTAAGAATTTATCAAGAATGTATAACCTATTGCTGAAGTGGAATACAATAGATGAAACTGTTAAGTCAGCTATGATTAAATGGGCACAGGACATAGGTCATGACATTATGCTTGCGGACTGGGAACAGTTATGGACCACCGGTACTAAATTTACGGCATGTAATGCCTTAAAAGAAAATATTATGAAAATGATTTACAGGTGGACAGGATCA
The DNA here is from genome assembly GCF_964252035.2 of Podarcis erhardii. Lineage (NCBI taxonomy): Eukaryota > Metazoa > Chordata > Lepidosauria > Squamata > Lacertidae > Podarcis > Podarcis erhardii. Next base: position 18,981,646 of record NC_138506.1, on the reverse strand, counting down.
CACTTCAAAACGACCTTGACAGATTAGAGAACTGGGCCAAAACAAACAAGATGAATTTTAATAGGGAGAAATGTAAAGTATTGCACTTGGGCAAAAAAAATGAGAGGTACAAATACAAGATGGGTGACACCTGGCTTGAGAGCAGTACATGTGAAAAGGATCTAGGAGTCTTGGTTGACCACAAACTTGACATGAGCCAACAGTGTGACGCGGCAGCTAAAAAAGCCAATGCAATTCTGGGCTGCATCAATAGGAGTATTGCATCTAGATCAAGGGAAGTAATAGTGCCACTGTATTCTGCTCTGGTCAGACCTCACCTGGAGTACTGTGTCCAGTTCTGGGCACCACAGTTCAAGAAGGACACTGACAAACTGGAACGTGTCCAGAGGAGGGCAACCAAAATGGTCAAAGGCCTGGAAACGATGCCTTATGAGGAACGGCTAAGGGAGCTGGGCATGTTTAGCCTGGAGAAGAGGAGGTTAAGGGGTGATATGATAGCCATGTTCAAATATATAAAAGGATGTCACATAGAGGAGGGAGAAAGGTTGTTTTCTGCTGCTCCAGAGAAGCGGACACGGAGCAATGGTTCCAAACTACAAGAAAGAAGATTCCACCTAAACATTAGGAAGAACTTCCTGACAGTAAGAGCTGTTCGACAGTGGAATTTGCTGCCAAGGAATGTGGTGGAGTCTCCTTCTTTGGAGGTCTTTAAGCAGAGGCTTGACAACCATATGTCAGGAGTGCTCTGATGGTGTTTCCTGCTTGGCAGGGGGTTGGACTCGATGGCCCTTGTGGTCTCTTCCAACTCTATGATTCTATGATTCTATGATTCTATGATTCTATGATTCTATGATTCTATGGTACATGACCCCAGTCAAGCTCGCGAAGATTTACCATTTGCCCAATAATAAATGTTGGAAATGTAATGAAGCCGAAGGTACCTTCTTTCACCTTTGGTGGACCTGCCCAAGGATTAAGGCCTTCTGGGAAATGATTTATAATGAAATTAAGAAGGTACTTAAATGTACTTTTCAAAAGAAACCGGAGGCATTTCTCCTGGGCATGGTTGGCCAATTGGTTTCAAAGAGGGATAAGATTTTCTTTATGTACGCCACTACAGCAGCAAGGATTCTTCTAGCAAAGTATTGGAAGACACAAGAATTACCCACACTGGAAGAATGGCAGACGAAAGTGATTGACTTTATGGGACTGGCAGAAATGACCGGCAGAATCCGCGACCAAGAGAAAGAGACAGTGGAGGAAGATTGGAAAAAGTTTAAACTATATCTTAAGAACTGTTGTAAAATAGAGGAGTGATAAAATGTCAAGGGGAAGGAAGATGCAGAATTGCAGCTAAAACTGTTTGATGATTTAAGGTGAAATTGAGAATGACAATGAGTTTAAATTTAATTGGCAAAAAGGGTTGTTGAAAAACTGTAAAATAAGGATGCAAAAAGGGTGAGGTATGGGGAAGTCAGAGAAACGAGGCGTATGAAAATGAGGTTAAGAAATGAAATTTTTTGTGTGTGTTCGTATTTGTTGATGTTTGTGTGTTGTTGTTGTTTAGTGTTAAAAATTGGAAAATTAATAAAAAATTATTTAAAATATATATATATATATACAGTTTGTATATGTTGTTTGTCAATGTGTGGTGTGCTATGCCTAATAAAGGATTTTGAATTGAATTGAATTAAGAAGAATTATGCGGAGTGGGTAATGTACGCAGAAGCTCTTCTGCGAAAAGAAGGTCTGTTTAATGTTATTACAGACACCCCCCCCAGCTCCAATAACAGATGAATGGGCAGCTAAGGATTCCAAAGCAAGGGGAACTCTTACATTGATAGTCTCCCCAAAAGAGCTCTGTCTGTTGCATGATAAGACCTCAGCCAGAGAAATTTGGGACACTTTGAGAGAGGCTCATTTGAGGACAGAAGCTGGTGCTTCTTTGTTCTACTATGCCAAGCTGCATGATATGGCACTTGCTGAAGGTGCAGATCTGATGGAAATGCAGAATCTGAGACATGAGCTGCAACAGAGAGGACTCACCTTTCCAGAGGCTGTGTATTCCTTCATGATACTACATTCTTTGGGTTCAAGTTGGGAGTCCGTTGCCACTCAGATTGCTGTTCAGCCAACTGCTCAGCTCACGGTAGCCCATGTTACTGCCGTTGTTCTGAATGAAGTGGACAGGCGAGGTGCTAAGGGGGAGTCTTCACAGACGTCATCCCAAGAATGCAGTGGAACCACCAGATGGCGCCAAAGCTTTGAAGGCAGTGAAATGCTACTCGTGTGGACGTCTAAGCCATATGAAGAGGGAATGCAGATTTCCCAGGGCCAAGACAAAGCAGCGCAGCGAAAGCTCATCGCGTGGAAAAGGCAAAGGCAAAGGCAAAGGTCCGGTGTCCAGGACAACGCAGCACAAGGCAATGGTCTCACGCTTCACTCCGAAGGTTGCAAAGGTCCAGAAGACGTCTAGATCTTTCTTCGTGGTGGATTTGGGCGCAACGCACCACTTATGCAACGACAAGCGACTGTTTGTGTCTTTTACACCGCAGGAAGGTGCGATTCACCAGGCGGATGACCACACGATCCCCAGTCAAGGCTACGGAACTGTTGTTCTTCACAGTTTGGACTTATCGATACAAGATGTTCTCTACGTTCCAGATGCTGCACACAATCTACTCAGTGTTGCGCAGCTGAATGAACGGACAATTGACTTTTCCTTCAAGAAAAAGAAGTGCACCATCACAAAGAAAAACGATTATGTATTGCATGCTGAATATGTTGATCGTTTGTTTGTATTGTATTTTGATGATGATGTGCAGGATGAAACTTGTTGCATTGCAGGTTCTAACAAAAGTTTGCATGCAGGATGTATTCATGATTTTCACAGGAAATTTGGTCATTTGCATTTTGAGGCAGTATCTGAAATGCCTGCCTTGGTTGAAGGTATGACTATTAAACCCTCCAGGTACCACATGAAGTGTAAGGCATGCGCAGCAAACAAAGTGAAAATGGCTGCGAAAGGTAAGGTGTCTAGTAGGCAAGCTACAGAACCATACCAGGTAGTGCATGCTGATTTGGTTGGTCCACTGTCGCCCTCTTTGGGTGGAAACAGGTACTTCATGGTTCTCATTGATGCATTTTCCAGGTATATTTATGTGTACAATCTCGAGCAGAAATCAGAGGCTTTTCCAAGGTTCAAGGAATTCTGTGCTTGGTTGGAAAATGTGCATGGTAAGAAGATAAAGACTCTTTTCACTGATCGCAGGGGGGGGAATTCACTTCTCAGCAGTTTGAAGCTTTTCTGACTGAGAAAGGAATTCAGCATGATTTGTCTAGTCCTCGCTCGCCATGGCAGAACGGACTTTGTGAGAGAGCAAGTCAGACATTGCTTCAAGGGTTGAAAACCTTGCTGCATGATGCCAATCTTCCAGAGAGTTATTGGGCCGAATCTTTGGCCTGTTTTGTTTACAGTTATAATCGCAGGTTATCTTCAGCGATTGGTTGTACCCCCTATGAAAAGATGTTTGGCAAGAAACCATACATCAAACACATGAGAATTTTTGGTTCTGACATGTGGGTTCACACACCACAAAGCTCCAAGTTAGGCAAGCGTGGATTGCATGGCATCTTTCTAGGTTATCAGAAAGGTTCTTACAGAATAATGATGACTGACTCTAAGACAATTAGGCTCACAAGAAGTGTTGAGTACAATGCCAAGTGGGGGGAGAATGTGGGAATTTTCCAATGTTATCCTGATGACAGTGATGAGACTGAGGATAAGCAACAGCCACAGCTGCAGCAACCACCCACACCCACTGATGAAGGTCCTGATTCTGAGTCTGAGACTGAATCGGGTGATTCAGAGGATTTCAAGAGTGTGAAAGCCTCTATGCGACCCTCTGAAAGCTCTGATCAAGAATTGGAGGAACCATTGTTCACTATAGGCCACTTTTCTCCTAAGAAGGAAGAGGAGAGTGTTGAAGACTTAAGGCTAATTCGCAGGTCTCAGAGAGCCACAAAAGGCAGACCTCCAAAGAGATTTGCTGATGAGTTTGCTAAGACAGCAGTAGCAGCTGTTAAAAGCTCCAAGAAGGTATTTGAACCTTCAAGTTTCCAAGAAATCCAGGATTTGGCTTCAAAGGATGCTGAGCCATGGCTAAATGCCACAAAGGCTGAGCTTGATTCCTTAGAGAGGAACAAAACATGGGAGCTCTTCTGCGAAAAGAAGGTCTGTTTAATGTTATTACAGACACACACACCCCAGCTCCAATAACAGATGAAGCACTGCGTGTTCCTTGTTCCGGGGGAGTCTTGGATCAGCCTGGGAGAGCTGCATTCCTGCCGGACAAAGACGGAAGCTTTGATTGCTTGCCGCTTGGAACTGTGAGTAATCAGTTTTGATTTATTGAGGCTGTTAAACCTCAAAGAAAGAAGCAGTTCTTAATTGCCCAAAGACTGCTTGAAGATTTACAGCTTGCTACCTAGAAGGAGCTGAGAGCTGTTAATTGGAGCCAAGATGGATTCCAAGCATGGGGTTGGGGTGATGATGTACCCTCCTCTTACAGACTCTAATTATGCCGGTTGGAGTTTGAAAATGAAAGCTATGCTTGAGCGTCAGAGAAAATTTGATGTTATTCGAAACGCCATTCCTGCAGTGCCAGACAGGCTATGGAATGATTGCGATACGCAAGCAAAAGCTGCAATAATTCTGTGTGTCTCAGATGAACAATTGATCTACGTTCAGGATCAGCCCCACGCACGTGATATGTGGGAGGCATTGCGTCGCATTCATATGCGAGAAGCAGTCGGGACGGCTTTGCTACACTTTCAGCAGCTCACAAATATGAGGCTGAAGGAAGGAGAGGATCTTCAGACTCGCCTCATGAGGATGAAATTCCTGTGTAATGAGCTGGCGCAGAGGAATTTTCCACTGGAAGAGTCAGTGTTTTGTTTCATGTTGATCAATAGTCTGGATCAGAGATTTGGGACTGTTGCCCAGAACTCTAGCCCAATGGTTGCCATTATTATTATTATTATTATTATTATTATTACTATTCCATCCTCACTAGCTTTGCAGGATCCGTCTCTTTCATCCTTCCTGAGGAGTCAAGGAGCTAATACAAGCTGCAGGGTCCTGGGAGAGAGGAAGAAGCAAAGGGAGCCTCAGAGGCCCTGCAGGGATTCTCCTACTCTTGATATTCCCCTGCCCCTGGAGAAGTACAAATGGGGCAGCCCCTTCCCAACAGAAGCCCCATTTCTAAACATCTCCAGTGGTTCCAATTTCATCTGTTTGCTCCTGACCCCACTTCATAAGGCTGGCATGGTCTGCACAGTAGTGACCTGAAAGTAGATCCCATTGAACTCAGTGGGGCTTATGGACAGAACTTGGTGCCAAAACCAGTCGCCGTCCTGTCCCCAAGCCTGAAAACTGCAACACCAGGCATGCTTATCTATGGTATCATAAGGCAAAAGTTCATAAAAGTTTTTATAATCATAATTATAATTGATTCTTAAAGTTTGGGAGAAATATAAAGCTTTATTAGAACAGAAAACACCATTGTGACTTTCCCCATTAGAAGCAATATCTTTGGATAAAGTAAATATGAGAATAAATTGGCCGACATATAGAGAGCTGTTAACAGAAATTGACAACCAATTAAAATTAACAGACTTTGAAGAAGTAAGAGAAAAGGTAATAGATGGGTTACAATATTTCCAACTAAAACTTTTAAAAATGACAAAAAGAATTTAGATATGAAGTGTAAGATTTCAGAGAGAAATAATAATAATAACAATAATAATATTTTTTTATTTATACCCCGCCCTTCCCGGTTCAGGAAACCGGGCTCAGGGCGGCTAACAACAAATTTAAAACAATTGATGCTACGAAAAACAACAACAGCATAAAATACAGTATAAAGCGTAAATAACAATAAAATCAAAAATCAATTTAGAGGGAAAATTCATCCAATAAACATTAGATGATCACCAGGGCTAGCTGGCTAAATTAGTCCCACTTGGGCCAGCGAGGAGAGCAGGGGAGAACTAGCTGTGGGATCCCAGAGCGGGCAATCTTCACAAAAAGGGGAGGCGGAGGGAAGGAAGGGGAACAAAAGATCAGGCTGAGTTCAAATGGAAAGCCAGGCGGAATAGCTCTGTCTTACAGGTCCTGCGGAAGGAAGTTAAATCCTGCAGGGCCCTGGCCTCATGGTGGAGCATTCCACCAGGTCGGAGCCATCACTGAGGAGGCCCTGGCCCTGGGTGGAGGATAGTCTGACTTCCTTAGGGCCCGGGACCTCTAAACTATGATTATTCATGGACCTTAACAATAGTAGAAGGTAGTACAAAACTGCTGTCAAAAATGAACAATCTGCTTTTGGAATGGGACACTGAAGAGGAACAGGTCAAATGTATTATGATAAAATGGGCAAAGGATGTGGGACATATATTAATGATGGATTGGGAAAGGCTTAGATTTGACATTTTCTGCATGTAATTTACTGAAAGAGAACTACATGAAAATGATGGTATAGGTGGTATTTAAGCCCGGTTAAATTAGCAAAAATGTACTTCTCACTCACCTTGTTGTGGTGAGTGGGCTTGCACGTTCCTATGACCCTTGGGAGTGAAGCCATCGGGAATCTCGTACACCCAGCAGGGTCACCTAAGTACTTAATTCGTTCTGGATGTCCGTACTTAACCTGAAACTGTTATTAACCTGAAGCACCACTTTAGCTAATGGGGCCTCCTGCTGCTGCCGCGCCGCCAGAGCACAATTTCTGTTCTCATCCTGAAGCAAAGTTCTTAACCTGAAGCTCTATTTCTGGGTTAGCGGAGTCTGTAACCTGAAGCATCTGTAACCTGAAGCGTATGTAACCTGAGGTACCACTGTATTTTACTAATTAGTACTTTACTAATAATAGTGGAAGTGATGCAGAGAGTGACTCTCTCCTTAAGCTCCGTACCAGTAGTATACAAGGAATCTTTACAACCCTAAGTAGCTGATTCCCAAAAGAATCTGCCCTGCAAGCAAAAGAAACCTCTGACAAGCACAGAAGAAGCCCAACCTGGAGATATATCCTCATGTGCTTCCCCATCTCAGAAGCCCCTCCTGGCCCTGAGGGAACCTGATTCACAGGAGAAACAGTTCCCCTCCTCTCCTTGGACAAGTTAAAGGATGTCTCCCCTGTTAGGATTTTTATCTCACCAGCTGCGCAGCGAGCAGCACAATGGTTGTTTACATCATGTGAGTGTCTGAGAGCGTGAGACAGGAAGTTTCTGCTCAGTCTCAGTACTGTAAGAAAGTTACTTTCGCTTCTGAGTGAAGTGTGTTCTTCTGTACTGCTGCTCAGAGAGAGCAGACACGCTCATGGAGTCTCTGTGTATAGACAATGAATAAAGTAAGTTAGAGCTACTGATTGTCTCTTCCTTCTGCAATGAGATGCCAGAAGACGAGTGTGCTCCTCTCTCAGGAGGGAGGGGTCGCTTATTACTGGTCTCTCTGGACTGAGGAAGATTTACAGCCAGAGGGTGACCACCGGAGAGACACCTCGGTGTCTTGGGCAGGTGGCGGCCTTCCCGGGTGTTTTTCCAACATCCCCTGCTAAAGTGATGACACCCCTGCTTGCCTGGGATCCCGATTTTTCTGACTGATTCTCCCAGTCTCCTCGCTAGAACAGATGGCAGAGAAGGGAGAGCAGGAACATGATGGTACAGCACCTTCCCCCTCGTCACAGAAGGAGACACAGTTACAACCATCTCAACCATCACCCAATGCGCAGCTATTGCTCCTGCAAAAATTACCCACCCAGGCCCCGGTTCACAATGCAACTGCTTGACAACCAAGTGACCAGCATAAGGTCACCCTTTTATCCTGGAATGTGGCCAGGTGGTTTGCTCCCACCAGAGATCCTTGTTTTAAAGACTTTCTCTCCCATCATGACATCATAATGAACCAGGAAACATGGGCAGCGGATGAGCTGTTACTCAATGGATTTCATTCATTCTCAACTGGGGCAGATCTAGGGTAAAGCGTGGAAGAGCGAAAAGGGGCATGGTGGGTCTCCACTACCCTACATGCCATTTCAAGCCCTCTCCCCTCATACAAGTCATAAGCCTGGGCAGTGTTAATCCAATTCAGCCACCAGGCCCTGTTGGTAATTAACGCTTACATGCCCCCAATGAGGCAGAAATATCAGATCAGAACCTTGTGGGCTGAACTTTAAATTTATACCACTGACCTTCTTTTGCTTAACCCAAATGCACCTGTAGTTTTGGGAGGGGACCTCAATGCCAGATTGGGCCCTAATGATCATGCCCTTTATGCACAGCACAAATGTTCTCCTCCCAACCTTGAAGCTGATGGATTCCTCCTCACCCGTTGTTCAAAAGATCAGAAATCAAACTTTGCAGGCATCTGCTTGGCTCAAACAGCATTTAGGCTAAACCTCTACATCTTAAATGGTGCCTTTGAAAGTGACTACCTAGCTGAATTCTGGCTCCAGAAGGAGTGCTATAGACCAGGGACGTCCAACTCCCAAGAGATTGCAATCTACTCCCACAAAGAAAAAGAAAAAAGCAGTGATCTACCAATGGGGGGGGGGTGCGCCAAGCCAAAGCTGTTGAGCTTTTTTTTGGGGGGGGCAAACCAAAGTTGTGGAGCTTTTTTTAGGGGGAGACACCATAGTTATGCTCGTCAAGGTACTAACCCCAGCAGCAATAACTCCGTCTTCCGTTTTTGCAATCATGTGCGAATGACACAGCAAGGGGGCGATACTCTTCTCCCCCCCCCCCCCCCCGTGGAGGATTTTTTTTTAAAAAAATAATTTTTATTGAATGGTTTTATGTGACAAAAAGCAATACAGCCATACTACCACAAAATATGATTAAGAAATAAAAATTACATACATCGATATTTAGTTTGTTATTTGTTATTTAATGTCTTATTTCCTCCCAAACATTGCATACAACAACACACATATGTGCAGACAGACACCCACACAGAAAATGATAATAATGAAAGTAAATATTTTCCCCCTTTTATCTTCCAAAATCTTTTCTTCCTGTCAAGTCCCTTTGCATAGGATTTATCTTACATTTGAATGTACACAAAACAATAAACCTTTCTATATAATTTTTCTAATACATTCTGAAAACATATTAAATCCTTTATTGTATTCCACCTCCTTTTAGTTCCTTTATCACTCGAATGCTAGCACGGAGTCAAAACTATTATTGTATTTTTGAACATATTTTTTATAAACATCCCATTTTTCCGCTAATTTTTGCTTTGAGTTTCCTCTGAGTTTACTAGTCAGTTGAGCCGTCGCCACCAATTCCTGTAATTTGATTTGCCAATCTGCTTTTTGGTGCCTCGTGATCTTTCCATCCCTTGGCCACAAGTATACAAGCTGCTGCAGTTGCATACAAAAATACCTCTCTTAGATTCTTTGGGATCTCTTTATCTAAAATACTTAATAGAAATGCCTCCGTTTTTTTGGTAAAAGTTATCCCCATCATCTTTTTTAATTCATCGTATATTTCCCCCCAAATAATCTTAATCTTTCCACACGTCCACCACATGTGGATCATGTCACCGTTATTTCCTCCACATCTCCAACAAGCATTCGCCAAATTTTTATACATTCTTGATCATCTGGAAGGAGTGAGGTACCACCTATGAGCCATTTTCATCATGTTTGCTCTTATATTATAGCTGCCTGTAAATTTCAAATTTACATTCCATCAGTTTTCCCCATCTTTTAGCATAATTGGACGGCCCACATTCCACATCTCGGGCCCACTTTATCATTGAAGCCTTAACCTCCTCATCCATTACTTCGTAGTCTAAAAGAAGTCTATACATTTTTGCGATTATTTTAGTTTTACTATTCAGTAATTCTCTTTCAAATCTTAAAGGCTCCTTTTCAAAACCTATCTGCTTATCCTGTCTGAACATTTCATTAACCTGGAAGTAATCTAGCCAACTAGAAAAGTGATCTTTTATTTTCTCATAACTTATCAATATTAGTTGACCCTCCTCCTCCCCCCTTAATATTGTGTTATACGTTATCCAGTTCTCTTTGATGTTGTTGTTGTTTTTAACAGCGATTGCTTCTAATGGAGAGTTCCATCTTGGGGTTTTCTGTTCCAAATATCTTTTGTATTTTTCCCACACCTTATATATAGCATTTCTTATTATATGATTTGAAAAACTCCTATGCGTCTTTATTTTCCCATAATTAAGATAGCCATGCCATCCAAAACATGTGTCATGACCTTCTAGATCTAAAGTATCCCAGTTTTTTAATAAACACCAATCTTTCAACCAGAGAAGACATGAGGCTTCGTAATATAGCTTCAAATCCGGTAACCCGAAGCCACCTCTTTCTACAGTATCTATTAATATCTTATGCTTTATTCTTGGTCTTTTACCCTTCCACAAAAAGTTAGAAATTTCTTTTTGCCACTTGTCAATACTGCTGGTCTTTCCTATAATTGGAATCGTTTGGAATAAAAAGAGTAGCTTTGGTAAGACTATCATTTTAATTACTGAAATACGGCCCAGGAATGATAAGTTTAGGCTTGTCCATGTCTCCAACTGTCTTTTGATATCTTTCCAACGATTAATATAATTATCTTCATACAAGTTAATGTTCTTTGGTGTTATCCATAATCCTAAATACTTGATTTTGGGGTAAATTTTAATTTGTATTATTTTTTCTAATTCTGCTTTTTCATCTGGCGACAAATTTTTAACTAATAGTTTTGTCTTGTTTAAATTCATTTTGAACCCCGCAACTTTACCGTAGCCATAGATTATTTCCAACGCCTTTCTTAAACTCTGTTTTGGTTGCTCCGTAGTTATAAGTAAATCGTCAGCAAATGCCCTCATTTTGTAACTTCTGTTTCCCAGCATAATCCCTTTTATTTCTTTTTCCTCCCTAATTTGTTTACATAAGACTTCCAATGTTAGTATGAAAATTAAGGGGGATAGTGGGCAACCTTGTCTGACCCCTTTACTGATTTCACACTCCTGTGATAAATTTCCATTGATTATGATTTTAGCTTTTTGTTTTGAATATATTGCTTCAATCCCTTTTATATACTGTATACCAAAATCCATATGGTGTAATAGACCTTTCATAAATTTCCAGGAGACCCTTTCGAAAGCTTTTTCAGCATCTATGGCCATTAAGACTGCCTTCTTTTCTATTCTTAAGTCTAAATACTCTAATAAGTTTATAATGTTTCTAGTGTTGCTATAGATGTGCCTCCCGGGCAAAAAGCCAGCTTGGTCATTGTGTATAATCATCTGGAAGACTTTTTTTGATCTTTCGGCTAAAATATTTGCATATAATTAATAATCGCTATTTAGGAGTGCGATAGGCCTATAGTTGTTAATAAGTAGATTGTCCGTTCCCTGTTTTGGAATTAATGCAATAAGGCTGTCTTTCCATGAGTCCGGCATGGTTCCATCTTTTAAGATGTTGTTCATGATACTTCTTAATGGGTCAGACAGTATGTCCTCAAATTTTTTATAATACATTGCCGGTAGGCCATCAAGCCCTGGTGACTTTCCTATCTTTGCTTCCTTAATTGCTCTTTGAATTTCGTACAATGTAACAGGTGCATTCAACAGTTCGTTTTGTTGTTTAGTAAGTTTCGGAAGACCGTTCTGTTCTAAATATTCTTTAACTTCTTCTGATCTTTCATTTCCTTCCTTATAGAGTTCTCTAAAGAATTCGAGAAATCGTTTCTCTATTTCTTTAGGGTTGTTTATTATTTTGCCTTCACACTTAACTCTATTTAGAATCCTTTCTGCCTCTCTCTTCTTTAGTTGCCATGCTAATAACCTTCCTGGTTTATTAGCATGTTCAAAGGTTTTTCCCCCCAATAATCTTAGTTTCCATTCCATTTCTGCATTTATTAGCATTAAATATTGAGATTGTAGGATCTTAATATTTCTTTTGAATTCTACACTATTTGGTTTTTTGTATAATTCCAGCTCGTTTTTTCTAATCTCCTCTAAGATTTCTTGTTGTTGTTTTTTTCCCTTTGTTTTCTTTGAATTACGTTTTGTTGAATAAAGAAACCTCTTAATGTTGAAATTCAGGCTCGGGTCAGAGGTATGTGCCTATCTGCAGGCACCGGCTGAATTCCTTTGACCTCCCTCCGGCGACTCCCGGCAGGAAAAAAACAACACGAGGTCCGTTCCGGCGATTTTCCTCAGGCTGTGAGAAAAACACACCAACTGCTTCTCCTCCTTCTCCTCCTCCCTGCATATCACCAGGGAGGGGAATCAGACTCAGACAGAAATGTAACTACATGCTTTATTCCTGTCTATAGCAGTCATACAGTAAAAGATGTCTGCTCTCTTCAACAAACAGAGAGAAACTCCAAACTCCACCCATGTACATCCTGTACAGGTCATATGACACACACTGAGCTCACATCCGGTGCTCAATAAGGATGGACTGCCCCTTTGTTTCCATGGCAGCAGTCACACACATCCTGTTCGGCTTTCCAGCCACAAGCAGCTGTCTGAGCTGTTAGAGCCTTTGCTTGCTGCAGCATCGCTGCTTTAGAATAACATACTCCCCCTAAAGTATCAATGCGTGCTGCGAGCAAAGCGTCATCCAGAGAAGAAAACAAACAGTTGTTATACTTATAACACTCCCCTGTTGTTTCAGTTCCACCCTTGGAACTACCCGTCACTGGTTTTACCAATGTACCTCTCTGGTTGTGTGACTTCCAAGGAATGAGTGCATCTGCATTACCTTGGTTAACAACTCCCTGTTGTGCCTTTGTCTCTGACTCAGACACAGCTTCAATCTGACCTTGGTCGTTTACAATAGCAACAGCTAGGTTAGCAAACTCCTTTGAATACCTCTTGGGTGGTACACCCTTCGTTGCTCTCTCAGGCCTACGTAAGAAGTGCTGCTCTTCTTTGCTTTCTGGTTCAGCCTTTGGACTCTCTGGAGAACCAGTACCAATCGTAAACAGTGGTTCGTCTTCCTCTTCTGAGGGTCTAGTCATTACGTGAGATTTCCTCTCAATGACTGTGACAACTGAGCTGTCTGAGCTATCGCTGTCATCAGTACTACTGAACTCAACAAAATCAACATCATCATCATCATCATCAGAATCATCATTACCTGTGGGAAATGTGTGAACAATCACTCGCTCCTGTTCAGGAGCACTCTCTAGGAATTTTGTGAGAATCACTTGACCAGATTCAGACAAAATTACTCTGTAGAGACCCTTTTCATAACCCACAAAAATGCCTCTGGCATTCTTTACTCCACCCGGAGCTTCTGTCCTCACATGAGACCCAAAAACCTTGAAATGGGCAACAGAAGGTTTTCTGTGGAACAGTTTCTCAAAAGGAGAACTTCCCAACTCCTTTGAAAACTTTCTCAACCACGTATAACAAAATGACGTTAGCGACTCAGCCCAGTACTCATGTGGCAGATGTGAACTAAGCAATTGCGCTTCCATTCCCTTTTGCAATTCTTTGTTCACCCTAACACAGACACATCTGTTCCAAGCTTCTTCTGAAGCTGCAATTTTGTGTCTTATCCCTTTCTTCTTCAGGAACCTCTGGAAATCCTGTAAAAGAAAAATTGGCTTCTCATCTGTGCAAAGACAATCTATGTCAGCATCATGCATATTTTTAACCTTGTCACAAAACTCTTTAAACCTTTCTAAGGCTTCTTTCGGTCTCTCCAAAAGATAAATCCAGACAAAACCTGTGAAAGAATCAACACATATTAGGTAATACTTTGCATTGCCTCTAGACGGTGCTAAAGGACCAATCACATCAGCATACACCCGCTGAAATGCCTTGTCGACCCTCGAGGTGACCTGGTTGGTGTTCTTCTTGGCTACACCTGCAAAAGAAATCATGTTAGAATCACAAGAATTACATTCCATGTAATCACTTTGATCAAAAGTCAACAAATATAGTCCATCTTTCTCTTCGGCAGAAAGATACAACTCTCCATCTTTGTAGATCTCGCAGTGTTGATCATCATAGGACAGTTTTAGTCCCTTCTTGGCAATCTGCGATACGCTGAGCAGATTGTACTTCAACTCTGGAACCAAATAAACATTGTTTATAGTCAAGTTCTGACTTTTAAGATACACAGTCCCAATTCCGGTGGCTTCCAGCTCTTGACCGTTGGCTTGTTGTACAGCGAAGCTTTGCTTCTTAAACGACGAAAACAAATCCCTGCGATGGGTCATGTGAAATGTACACCCAGTGTCTATGATAAAAGCGTTCTCCACATCTGGCTTGGTTTCTTTCGACATCAAAGCCTTTGCAGGCTTCGCCTGTGACTTGGCATGACTTCTGCCTGACGCCTCAGACTTTGTGGAGCTTCCCTTGGCTCCCTTGTTCTGACGTGGCTTCTTGCAGTACCGCTGAAGATGCCCAGTCTGTCCACAATTGTAGCATCGGACAACGTTCAAAGCTACGGCATTTTCTCCAGTAGCTGTAGCAGTGGGGGTGTCAGAACTCCGTTCTTGTCTCCCCCTGTCCTTGACTTCCAGGGCGGCGAGTCTGTCATGTTCACAAAGAACCACGGCAAAGACCCTGTCCGACGTTAGATCAGCTGCTGGGAGAGACCCCAGCTGACTGGCAACTGTTTCGTAAGTCCGATTCAGACTGTTGATGACCATGAAGCAAAACACTTCCTCCTGCAGACGGAAATTACGTTCCATCATCTGTTGACGCAGAAATTTCATTTCCGTCAGGTGCGCTTGAACATCTCCATCAGGCGCAAGCCTCAGGTTGGTCAGCTTCTCAAAATACAGCAACGCTGAAGAACCTGCATCTCTCTGATGTGTCCTTCTCAGCGTGTCCCAAACATCTCTCGCGTGCTGTAAATCTTGTATATGAATAAGCTCAGAGTCTGACACGCACAGAATTATAGCAGTTCTGGCCTTCACATCCTGTGACTCCCAAGCACGCGTTGGTGCTGGTGGGATGGGGTTCTCAATCACCCCAAACAGTCTCTGATTCTGCAGCAGGGCCTTCATCTTAATAGACCAAGATGCGTAATTGTCACTGGTCAAAAGGGGCGGAGAAGGCAGGGCTCCCCCCTTCTTAGCATCCATTTTGAGTCCTTGCATTGACTCTCAAACACAAGCCTCTAAAATCCAATAGCTGGCTTGTTTACACTCTGTGCACCTGGCAGCTATAACACTTGCTGCTTGCAAAGTGGCTTTCAAGAGTTCCTTTCTAAGGGCCTAGTCAAAACACGAACTGTTTTTGCCTGACTTCCAGCCCTTATCTTGAAACTGGCCTGTGTTGCTAAGCAACTGCATTCTTTTCCTTGGACAGGATTAACCACAGGAATGTTTGGAATGCAGAGTTCTCCTCTCTCGGAGCTGTTTTTCCCAAACCTTGCTCCCTCGAAGCAGAGAATGAATCAATCTGCATTCACACTTCTAAGCCCGAAAATCTCATACCTGGGCTCCGTAGCTTGGCTTTCAGCTTCTTCTGGTCAGCTCCTGGCTGCAGAGAATCAGCCCCATTTCAGGCTTCCATGGAGAGGGATGAAAACAGCAGCTCTGCCACTCCTTGATGCAGACTCCCATGGATCGAAGAAACCATCTGGCTCTGGCTACCACTGTTGAAATTCAGGCTCGGGTCAGAGGTATGTGCCTATCTGCAGGCACCGGCTGAATTCCTTTGACCTCCCTCCGGCGACTCCCGGCAGGAAAAAAACAACACGAGGTCCGTTCCGGCGATTTTCCTCAGGCTGTGAGAAAAACACACCAACTGCTTCTCCTCCTTCTCCTCCTCCTTGCATATCCCCAGGGAGGGGAATCAGACTCAGACAGAAATGTAACTACATGCTTTATTCCTGTCTATAGCAGTCATACAGTAAAAGATGTCTGCTCTCTTCAACAAACAGAGAGAAACTCCAAACTCCACCCATGTACATCCTGTACAGGTCATATGACACACACTGAGCTCACATCCGGTGCTCAATAAGGATGGACTGCCCCTTTGTTTCCATGGCAGCAGTCACACACATCCTGTTTGGCTTTCCAGCCACAAGCAGCTGTCTGAGCTGTTAGAGCCTTTGCTTGCTGCAGCATTGCTGCTTTAGAATAACACTTAAGACAGCTTTACTAGCATCCCAGACTATTTTTAAATCAGTGCCCTTATTTAAATTCAGTTCAAAAAAATCCTTTAAGGTCTTTTTTGTTTTTTCTATTATTATTTCATCTCTCAATAAAGTTTCATTTAATCTCCATCTTATAGATTTCCTCTTTCCCCAAGTCAGCATTACTTGTACTGTTTTCTTTGAATTACGTTTTGTTGAATAAAGAAACCTCTTAAGACAGCTTTACTAGCATCCCAGACTGTCTTTAAATCAATGCCCTTATTTAAATTCAGTTCAAAAAAATCCTTTAAGGTCTTTTTTTGCTTTTTCTATTATTATTTCATCTCTCAATAAAGTTTCATTTAATCTCCATCTTATAGATTTCCTCTTTCCCCAAGTCAGCGTTACTTGTACTGCATTATGATTAGCTATTGTCTTTGGTTGAATTTCAGATTTACATATTTTGACTGTCAAATCTTTTGTTAGCCAGATGGCATCAATTCTTCCTTCTGAGTTACTAGGGTAGGGAAAAAAAGTGTATTCTTTCACTGTCAGATTTTGTATTCTCCATGCGTCCTCTAAACTTAACAAATCTAACAGAAAAAAGGTTTTGGGGAGTTTTATTTGCTGTTTTTTAGTAGTCTTTTTGGATCTGTCTAAATCAGGATTTACCACACCATTTTGGTCTCCTAAAAATATAATTTTCTCTCCAATAAAATCCCCCAACTCTCGTTCCAACTTTTTATAAAATTCACTTTTTTTTTTCATTCGGTGCGTAAAAACCGATAACTTTAATTGTTTCCCCCAGGACTATTATTTCTATGACAACGACCCTTCCTTGTGAATCTTTATAGATCAATTTTGGCTCCAAATGCTTTTTTGCATATATTACAACGCCATTCTTCTTAGATTTATATGAAGAAACAAAATCAAGTCCCAGTTTCTTATTGGATAAAATTCTTGTGTGTTGTTTTGTGATATGAGTTTCTTGCAAACATATCAAATCCAATTTCTGTTTGCTGAGTACAAATTCCACCTTCTTTCTTTTCCCTTTCTTTTCCCCAGTCTCAAAACTTCCATTCTTGGGCAAGGTGATTGAGCGGGTGGCTGTGTTAGCATTTCACTCCACCGTCGCTGCATTTGAGATTGTTGTAAATCACATGCCTGTCTGAGAAGACTATGGGAACGGAAGACATCCTTATCTCTCTTTCGTTGTATGTACTTTGGACTGTACTTTCACTTCTTCTGTTCTCTCGGAAGAGAGCGGACACCATTATGCTGTAGTCTGTATATAGAGTGTAAATAAATAGTATTTTTTTTAAATGATATTTATTCAAATTTTAAAGGTTACAAAGAGAAACAATACATAAAAACAAGTCACATCAAAGAAAAAAGAAAAAAGAAAAACAGATAAAAAAGGAAAAAAGGAAAAAATACATAGAATCAAAAAAAGAACAAATCAAATCTTTACATAACTTTCTTTCTTTAGCTTATTTCCTTGACCTCCTCACACCTCCCCTCTATGTATTCTAGTTCAGTTAAATATTTCAGCAAATCCTTCATCCTTGTTTTTATCCTAATAATTTATCTTAATATACTGTAATTTTACATTCTCTTCTTTCACCAATTAACCATCCATTTTTACTTTATTTAATCTTATTTCTCATTAAACCTAATATATTTGAACTTGATCTCTTAAGACATTTCCTCTAGGGTCATAAAAATTTAATTCCACGATTTTTCCATCTCTCATTTATTTATTTTTTAAGTCTCCATATATACACTTCAAATTCCCAATTTTCTTCCACCATCTCCCCTCCCCGGTCTCGGCCCCTGCCGCCAGTTCCATCAACCTCCAACAGTCCATCAACCTGGAGATCTTATATCCAAGGCTCTTAACTCTTCTTGACGTCCCTTCTGACGATCTTCTTGATAGTCTTTGATGTTGGGGTGAATATGAATCCACCTTCGGGTAAATATAAATTGCTGTCCAGTCACGCTTCCTCTGGGCAGCTCTCTGCTTGGAAGCTCTGACCTGGCAGGAGAGCAAAGTAGCAGCAGCGGTCCTGCGTCGGTGTGAGAATAGGGATAAATCAAGTCCAGAGGCAGATCGGTTCTTATCTCTAGAAGCGTTTATTTACAAGCCATAAATCAGTCTCTTTCCATCAGAAACCTCCGCCATTCCGACATCTCTCCGTGCTTCCAAAAGCACACAGATTCACAGCCTCTCCGTTGAGCTGTGTCTCTCAGTCAGAAGTGAAAGCAACTCTGCTCACAGACTGTGACGCACTTCTCTGCGTCAAGCTCCTCCCAGATACAGGACACCACGGAGTTTTAACCCTGTCTGTTCCAAACTCCACACCCCCTCTTTTCCTGCATCTGGGGACAATAGCCAACAATGCTTTCCCCATACACAGACCCTCACAGAACTCCTCGTGTTTCTGGAAGGTTAATGGTTTTGTGAAACCATCAGTGAGGTTCTTGGTTGAGGGACAGTATTTCAGAGCAACTAGCCCCTCACGAACGCTCTGACACACATTTTGTTTGGTCCTCGCCTTGAACTGCCCCGTCTCAGCCAATTTGAGGCACGGTTGATTGTCTTCATGCACCACAACGGGCAGACAATTTTCTCCACAGATTTCCTCGACCAAACACACATAGAACTCCAGCTCTCTGCAAACCTCTGATAGCGCACTGAATTCAGCTTCAGTAGACGAAAGCGCTATGAGACTTTGCTTCCGGGACCTCCACCCAACTACTGAGTCCCCAAACTTCACCACTAGACCTGACACTGATTTGCGGTCCTCAAGTTTACCCCAATCTGCGTCCACCCAAGCAGTCAGCTTGACATCGCCCTCAGCTGACATCTTAAGGCAAAAGTCTTTGGTATCTTGCAGGTAACGTAGCACCCGCTTTATACCATTCCAGGCCTGCACACTAGGACTTGAAGCCTCTCTACTGAGCAGATTGACAGCAAACGCTATATCTGGTCTGCTCCACTGTGACAGATACAGCAGACTACCCAGAGCTGACTGAAAAAGTTCAGTGTTTTCGAACACCACACGTTCTACTTGCTGACACTCCTTCACAAATCCAGCCTCCATGGGTGATCTGGCACCTGCACAATCAGACATCCTGAACTTCTCAAGCAACTGTTCAATCTTACCTTTTTGGCAAAGCAAGAAGCTTCCATCACTTGCTTTTGTGATCTGCACGCCTAAATAGGACTTGACATCTCCAAGCTGCTTTAGCTTGAACCGTTTTCCAAGCTCTCTAGCAAACTTCTCCACCTGTTTACCTGTCTGTGCCATGATCAAGATATCATCAACAAAGACCAGCACCACTTGCTGTTTTAAACCTGAATCTCTAATGTAAAGACAACTGTCTGCAAGAGATCTCTTAAAACCTAAGGCTTCATGTAGGCACATATTCCAATTCCTGGCAGATTGACGTAATCCATAGATGGTTTTGTGCAACCGCCACACGACGCCTGGCTCACTGACTTCAAACCCAGGAGGAGGAAGCATGTACAACTCCTCCTTGAGATCTGAGTTCAGGTAGGCGACATCTACATCAAAATGGTTCACCTTCCAACCTCTCTGTGCTGCTATCGCCAAAAGCGTTCTCAGAGTCTCCGCTCTCGAGGTTGGCGAATATACCTCTGTGAAGTGGACACCCTTTCTCTGTGTGAATCCTCGGGCCACTAATCTCGCTTTATACTGTGGTTCTCCTGCTTCTGTGGGTTTCAAGCGGTAATCCCATCTGCAGCTCACGGCTTTTTCGCCCATCGGCAACTTCGTGAGTGAGAACACACCTAGAGACTCCGTTGAGTTCATCTCCCTCTGCATCGCCTCACGCCATTTGCTAGCTTCTTCCTGAGGCAACTTCTGAACATCCTCAAAGGATTCAGGTTCACATCTAGCCACACCAACCCAGACACTAGTGGCTTCATACCTTTCAGGTGGCTTTCCCTTGGTTGATTTTGCTGACCTCCTCAGCGTGAATTCTGGAACTGCGCCTGATTCACCTGGATCAACCTTACTATCCTCTGTGTCTGAAACATCCCCCTCTGACCTGCTGCGCCGTTTCGGGCGTACAGCTGGTTCTGCCGGCGAGGATGGTGCACTCCTTAGCTCAGACTTGACAGAGACCTGTGGAGGAGTCCTGGGACTCCCTTTTGGAGAGATACGGAGCCTCTCCCTTGGAGATCCTGGCTCTGAACTCTGTGGCTGTGGACCATGCACATCAGCAACAGGTTCAGCCTCGTCCTCCTCCTCTTCCTCATCTGAGTCTGATAGAACATCTGGGTTCCCGTGAAGACGTTTCCACCCACTCTGCTCGCAAAACTCAGCACTGCCGCTAATAAGCAGCTTCGACTGGTTGCCAGTAGGGTATGCGAAACGCCACGCCTTTGAACCCGGCTCATAGCCCACAAAGATCATCTTCCTAGATCTTGGCTCACCCTTTCTGCGCATGGCCTTTGGAATGAGGACCCAAGCCTCAGACCCAAAAACATGGAGAAACCCCACCTTCGGTTTCTTGTGATGCAACAAGAAAAACGGTGTGTTGCCTACACTGGAATTGTACACTCGATTCTGCACAAAACATGCTGTCTTATAACTCTCAGCCCAAAAGCGCTGTGGCAAACTTGAGTCTGCCAACATAGCATTTGCTGCTTCCTGTAGTGTGCGAAACTTTCTCTCTGCAACTCCATTCTGTTGCGGACTGTAGGGGGCAGACAATCGATGACTGATACCCTTCTGCCTGAAAAACGATTGCAGCGCAGAACCTGTGAACTCCCCCCCCCGCGATCAGATTGAAAGGAAATCACCCTGGTAGAGAACTGCAGCTCTATCGCTGTGATCCAATCCCTGATCAGTGCAGCTGCTTCTGACTTGCATTTAAGCGCAAAACCCCAACAAAATTTCGAAAAATCGTCAGTCAGAACCAGAATCCATTTAGACCCAGCTAAAGAAGGTTTTGGCATGGGACCTGACAAATCTGCATGCACAAGTTCAAAGGGTTTGCTGGTTCTCCTCTCTGACCTGGGATATGGGCATGTTGTGATCTTTGACTGCTTACAGGCTTGACAATCTAGGTATTTGTCACAAGCCTTGAACCTACAACCAATGGTGTTTTCTGCAGCTTTTCGCACAAGCGACCACCCAGCATGTCCAAATTTTCTGTGCCACAAGTGTATACAATCATCGTGTGGTGGGACATTTGCACACTGCACCTGTGCGTCTTCAATGGACTCTCCACTAGCCCCATTTTCCACCAGCCCCATTTTTCCACCAGCCCCATTTTCCACAGGCATCTGCACCAGAAAGAGCCTGTCTTTTCTCTCAACGCTGTAGATCTTCTTCCCATCCCTGTAAAAGGAACAACAATTGTTAGAGAAACGAACATCGAACCCATCATCATTCAGTGCTGTCACACTTAAAAGAGAGTGTGCAAGCTCTGGGACCACAAAAGCTTGCACCCAATGATCCAAGAAAGAACAATATAAAAACCCAGATTCAGTCAATGGTCTCTGCGACCCATCTGCTAATTTGACATAACGTTGAGTTTTAACTGTCTTGCAGTCCCTCAGGAACTCTCGAGAATTTACGAGACTGTGGGTCGCTCCTGTATCGATGATTAGAGATAAAATGTCTCTCTGGCTGTTTTCCAAAGTTGCCATGGCGTTGCTCGCACCCCCACCGGTTGCCATGGACACAGCCTCCCCCCGACCAAGGCTTTTGCCTTTTCCCAGAGACGCCGTCGCAGCTGTGAGGTGATAAGACACCTTTTCTTTGTTTTTCTCCTGGCCTGCCGCTTTCCCACGTCGCTGCTGAGAACCAGCCTTGGGAAACTGCTTTGTTGACACTCCACGCCGGCTGGCCTCCTTGCCGCCATCCTGCGCCTCTAGCGGATGCTTCCCAGCGCTGTTGGACGTCGCAGCAAAGCACAAACAACTCTTGGAGACTTTGGCTTTCCCAGAGCTCTTGGATCGGCCTGCACCCCCACTCCTGGGTGCCACGTTGCCTGAGGAACATACTGCAACTGCCTTCCTCTTTCCATCTCCCAGCCTTTCTCCAGCACACAGTCCATCACACAGATGTGTTGAAGCATAGAAACAGCTTCCCAACACAGTCCCAGCCTTTTCTGGACTTTCTGGGCGTCCCTCAGCCCCTCCTGGGCTTGGTGCTCCCTTTGGGCATCCTCTAGCCCCCTCTGGTCTGGCTCCCACTGCGGCCTGACATGCCGTCTTCAGTGCCTGCCACGCGACCCAGGGCTTCTTCCTTTGGAGCTCTGGCAACAGCCAAGCATCAACGCTGGCCCTTAAAATGGCTAGCACCCTTTGCTCTCTCTCCAGAGCATCAGCCACGTCTGCTTTGGGCTGGGCCTGGACTGGATCGGCTTGCGTGCATTCCCACAGCTGCTTTCCCTCCAGCCAATAGTACATGCGCTCACTCCAGTCCTGCCAATTGGCCCCATTCAGTCTTTCACCGGGGTAGCTGTCTTGGCCCTGCTGTGCCTGAGCAGCAGCCATTTCCACCCACCGGGGCTTTAAGCGTACTCACACGCCTGCCAGCAAGCTGGACCTCCGAAGCAGCCATCTTCCTTGGCTCTTGGCTCCGCTCTCCAGCACCTCCCACTGCCCTTTCCTGGCAGGAGATTTCAGCAACTCAAAGCTGGCAGCCTTCCTCCCTTCTCACACTTGTCAGGAAACACGTAACTCCCATAACCTGTTGGGGTGAATATGAATCCACCTTCGGGTAAATATAAATTGCCGTCCAGTCACGCTTCCTCTGGGCAGCTCTCTGCTTGGAAGCTCTGACCTGGCAGGAGAGCAAAGTAGCAGCAGCGGTCCTGCGTCGGTGTGAGAATAGGGATAAATCAAGTCCAGAGGCAGATCGGTTCTTATCTCTAGAAGCGTTTATTTACAAGCCATAAATCAGTCTCTTTCCATGAGAAACCTCCACCATTCCGACATCTCTCCGTGCTTCCAAAAGCACACAGATTCACAGCCTCTCCGTTGAGCTGTGTCTCTCAGTCAGAAGTGAAAGCAACTCTGCTCACAGACTGTGACGCACTTCTCTGCGTCAAGCTCCTCCCAGATACAGGACACCATGGAGTTTTAACCCTGTCTGTTCCAAACTCCACATTTGATGCTAAAAAGCAGATCTTGGGGGAGCTCCAACCCAACGATGCTTAGATTCCTTCTTAACAAGTCCGCCCGATTTCCATAGTTGAAGCTAGGGCCCACAAAGTATTCCAAATCTTGTTTCACAATTCCTCCAAGTCCAAAGGCCCCAAAAGCTCCAAGCTCCTCCTGGCCCAAATCCATATCCCAAAAGTCGATTGATCCCTGCATAAGGGGATCTCTCCCACTTTCCTTTTCCAAACCAGGCCAGGCTCCCATCTTTACAATCTGGCTTTTCCTAGTTACAGTCATATAGGGCTTCAGTTTATAATCCTCCATTTGCCTCTGTAAGGTTAAGGCTCCCCCTTGTATTGCATTATATTCAGCAAGAGCGACTTTCTCCTTCTCCAATTCATCAATTTGTTCAATTAAAATAGATTCCTGTGCCGGATTTTTGTCAACTTCTGTACTGTTGCCCACTTTTGTTCCCAAGATGTCAATGTTGGTAGCCATGACATCTATCTGTTTATGTAACTTTCCCAACAAATAGAATGTCCTATTCAGTACAGAGACTACTTCTTCCTTAGCCGACATTCTTGAGATGTTCAAGGTCAAAGCTGGTTTCCCACAGCCTTTATCTTAGCAGCTGCACCCTTGTAACAATGTCCCAAGGCTCCCTCTAGAGGAAGCCAGACTTCATTTGTATCAATCCTTTCCAGCACAATTCCAAAAGTAAATTTAGTAACAATTTTTAGTTACTTTTTCTTCTTTTTAAGCGCAGAAGCGGGCAATGGAAACAATGTCCTTCTTTTAGACTAGCTGTCAAATTTATCCTGTTCACCGTCGATGGGCTTTTTGCAAACCGCTCCCAGGTTCAGAGACGTGGTGCTTCAATTTTAAATTTTAAATTTTCACCTTCTCCTATAGATTCTCCCCCCGCTTCCAGGGGGCATTAAATAATTTCAATCAGTGGAGTTTTGGTCCTTTACATAGGACTTTCCAAAGACCTTAGTTAGCAACTACTTTGCTTCAGTCTATTTACAGAAAGGGAAGGTGGACTTCCTGTTTGAACCTTCCCCGTTCGGTGTAAATAAATAGTAGCTTAGATCTATAATGTCCCACGCTTGTTGCTGTGTTATGCCAGATTAGTGTGCATATGCCAGCTGGTATATGTCGCTGAGTTCCCTGGAGATGAAGGGAGATGCCTTTTCCAGTGCTGCACACATCGGAGGATGCTCGGAGATATGGGGGCTTGCAGGCATCCCCAGGGCGTTTTCCTTTTTTCCCCCAAATTTTTTTATTGGTTTTCACAATATTATAAACAAACAAACACAACAAACATAAATCATAGCTGTCAGGGGCTCAGGAGCAGAGGCACAGGGGAGAGAGGAAATGGAGAGCGAAGGGGAAGAATCTGAGGGCAGCGTAGGGGAGTATGACAGGGGCACGAGAGATTCCATGAGCTTCTCCAGCCAATCAGAAGATTCCCAGAGGGGGGCGCCGAGGGCCAGGGCAAGGGGGGTCCCAGGGGGGATGCACCAGAAGCAAGGGGCCAGCGGGGACTCCCAAAGCAGCAGCGGGAGATCAGGACCAGCTCCC
Source organism: Podarcis erhardii (assembly GCF_964252035.2). Classification (NCBI taxonomy): domain Eukaryota; kingdom Metazoa; phylum Chordata; class Lepidosauria; order Squamata; family Lacertidae; genus Podarcis; species Podarcis erhardii. The sequence continues at coordinate 18,956,794 of NC_138506.1, read as the reverse complement.
CCACCAGAGCGTAGTGGGGGGGAAGAGTCCCATGTATCAGGGCCAGCGTCTCCTCCAGCAGGGAGAGAAGATGAGTCAGGGCTGACCACGCCTCTATCGGAGAGTGAGGGAACGGAGGGGAAGTCAGGTCCAGCTAGCCTCCCCGAAGGGGGAAGCAGTGACAGGAGCAGTGTAACGGTCAGGGGAAAGGTTGCCGGCTGGGCGCGCGCGCCAAGTTCGAATGTACAGGCGCGCGGGACAGCAGAAAACCCGGATTGGGAACCAGGTCCTAAAGCCCGCCGGAGGCAGGGGGAAGACTCAGGGGACTCAGCGTCAGAAGAGTCTAGAAAGGGCAAGACCCCAGCGGACAGGCGGACCCAGAGGAGGAAAGAGCAAAGGAAGAGGTGGAGCAAGGCTAGAGTCTTAAACTGGTGTCTGGGGGGAGGAGATTCAGACGGAGCTTCAGCGGTCTAGAGTTTGAGACGTAGAGCTGCGCGCTGCAGCTTTGAAATCGAAACTGAACTTCAATAAAGACTTTTGTATATAACAACGAACTGGCGTTGGTCCTTTGTGAGCTGGGACCTCGGGCAGCTCTGACAATAGCCTTATTGAAAATTACACTTATTAACTTTGTTAAGTGACTTCCTCGCTTCCCCTTGGTTGAATTTCATTGCATGTCCTTTTAACGGTTTTCCAAATCCCAATTCTTATGAAATTTAACTTCAACATTAACATCCTTAAATCCTCACCTTATGGAATTAAACATATTAATTCATCACTTAACATAAATAAAATCCTAAGCCAATCAAGTATCTGCAAGCTGTTTTCAGTTAATTTAACTTAACAAATTTAACTACAGTGGTGCCTCGTAAGACGAAAAGAATCCGTTCCGCGAGTCTCTTCGTCTAGCGGTTTTTTCGTCTTGCGAAGCAAGCCCATTAGCGGCTTAGCGGATTAGCGCTATTAGCGGCTTAGCGGATAAGCGGATAAGTGGCTTAGCGGCTTAGAAAAAGGGGGGAGGGGGAAAAAGTCAGAAAAACTCGCAAGACATTATTGTCTTGCGAAGCAAGCCCATAGGGAAATTCGTCTTGCGAAGCACCTCCGAAACGGAAAACCCTTTCGTCTAGCGGGTTTTTCGTCTTGCGAGGCATTCGTCTTGCGGGGCACCAATGTATATAATCATTAAATTTAATCCACTCTTCCTGATACTCCTCCTCCTGGTCGCAGACTCTTCCGGTTAGGTTGGCTAGCTCTGAAAAATCCATCATCTTCATCTGCCATACTTCTATCATTGGTAATTCTTGGGTTTTCCACTTTTTAGCTAACAAAATACGAGCAGCAGTTGTGGCATACAAAAATAATTTAACATCTTTCTTGGGCAATTCCAAACCTGTTATTCCAAGAAGAAAGGCCTCTGGTTTCTTTATAAATGTATATTTCAACATTTTTTTCAATTCATTATAAATATTTCCCCAGAAGTCTTTCACCTTGGGACAGGTCCACCACATATGATAAAAGGTTCCTTCCTTTTCTTTACATTTCCAACATATATTGTCACAATTATGATATATCTTTGCTAATTTTACAGGAGTCAAATACCATCTATACATCCTTTTCATTATATTTTCCTTTAACAGAGTACATGCGGTGAACTTGACCCCTTTCTTCCACAATCTTTCCCAGTCCTCAAACATTATATTATTTTCTTCATCTCTTGCCCAATCTATCACCACAGAATTAACTTGTTTATCTTTTGTGTGCCACTCCAACAATAGCTTGTACATTTTAGATAAATTTTTATCTTTAGTATCCAACAACTCGGTCTCCAACTTAGATTTTTCATAAGCAAAACCATTTTTCTTGTCCAATTTATACAATTCATTGATCTGGTGGTAATATAACCAGTTTAGCTTATCTTTAACTTGATCAAATGGTTTTAATTTGTAACCTCCTCCTTCTTCTATTAATAAATCATAATATCTCAACCATTTGGTGTCCATATTTAGTTTTTTCTGGGCCTTTGCCTTCATTGGTGAAAGCCATCTGGGCGTCTTTCTTTCTAAGAGTTCTTTATATTTTATACAAAAATTATACAACGATTTCCTAACTGCATGGTTTTTAAATGCATTATGGGCCTTTACCTTGTCATACCATAAATATGCATGCCAACCCAACACATTGTTGAAACCCTCCAAATCTAATAGATCTGTGTCTTCTAGTTGCATCCATTCTTTAATCCAGCAAAGTGCAGCAGCTTCAAAATAGATTTTTAAATCTGGCGGGGAAAATCCCCCTCTTTCTTTAGAATCCGTAACTAATTTATATTTAATTCTGGGTTTCCTCCCCTGCCAGATAAATCTAGAGAGTGCTTTCTGCCATTCTTTAAAGCATTTCGCATTATCTATAATTGGGAGGGCTTGCAACAGGAAGAGCATCTTTGGCAGCACATTCATCTTAATCACAGAAATCCGGCCCATTAATGACAATTTAAAATTTGACCATATCTCCAAATCTCTCTTAATTTCATTCCATAATTTCTCATAATTATCTTTGTACAAGTTCAGATATTTAACTTTTTTCACAAAATCTAGGCCCGTTTTTTCTTGTAATAGTTTTCTTTCTTCATTATCCAGATTTTTCTCAATTACTTTGGTCTTGCTCTTGTTTAATTTAAATCCTGCTACCTGACCAAACTCTTGTATCAATCAGCTCCAGTGCTTTGACTGCACTGGAATCTGGATCTTGTAATGTCAGAACTAGATCATCAGCAAAGGCTTTTAATTTATATTGTTTTGAACCTACTGTAATACCTTTGACTTGTTCATCTTTTCTAATCATAGACCTCCAGGACTGAAATAAACAGCAGAGGGGAAAGTGGGCACCCTTGCCTGGTTCCTTTCTCAATTCTAATTTCCTCTGAAACCACATTATTTACAATAATTTTGGCTTTTTGTTCTAGATAGATCACTTTAATACCATTTAAAAAATCATGACCTATCCCCATACTCTCTAAATTATGTAACATAAAACTCCAAGAAACATTGTCAAAGGCTTTTTCTGCATCAATAAACATTAGCATAGCTTTACAACTCTTTCTTGCTTCTAACTTTTCCAAAATATCTACAATATTTCTAATGTTGTCTTTCATATGTCTTCCAGGCAGAAATCCTGCCTGGTCTTTATGAATATACTCAGATAAAACCTGCTTCAGCCTGTTGGCCAGTATGTTTGCAAAATATTTATAATCCACATTGAGTAGGGAGACTGGTCTGTAGTTTTTAACATTGGATCTGTCTTGACCCTGTTTAGGAATCAGAGTAATATACCGTATTTTTCGCTCGATAACACGCACCCGACCATAACACGCATGTAGTTTTTAGAGGAGGAAAACAAGAAAAAAAATATTCTACACGAAACAGTGGATGTATGTTTTTTGTGGTTCATGCTGTGGCCACAGACATGTGATCTGATGGTAAGTTTGGGGTAGCCCAATGCAAAAATCCTGAGGATCCATGTGGTTCCATGTTTGTAACCACGTTTTTGCACCACTGCGGCCCCAGGCAACAGTGGGTGCATGTTTTTTTGGTGCAAACTGTAGCCATGGACATGCTATGTGATCTGATGGTGAATTTGGGGTGACCCAGTGCAAAAATTCTGAGGATCCATGTGGATCTGTGCTTTGTAATCACGTTTTAAGTGGGGAGGGAAGAAAAAGCACTCAAGGGACAAGGAGCACGCGTGGAGCAAGCTCTGCTTCTCTCCCTCCTCCTCCCCCCCATAGCGAGCTGAAAAACTGTGCTGGAGGGACAGAGAGCCTGCTTGCTTTAAAGGAGCCTACCGTGTTGTAATCTTCGAGCCTAGTCAGAGGAATGTGCCATACTCCAGGCACCCGGCTCCGATTACTTCTTGACCTCCCTGTCAGCGACTCCCGGCAGGAGACAGGCGAGGTCTCTATCGGCGATTCTCCTCAAACGTGAGAAGAACACACCACTCTCCCACCTCCCTGTTTTCCCCAGGAGGGGGAAAAGAGACAGACAGAAATGTATTTACATGCCTTTATTTCTGTCTATGCAGCAGTACAGAGAAACATGTCTGCACTCTCTAAACACCAACAGCAGAGAGAGAATAACTCCACCCCTGTACTTCCAGTACATGTCAGGTGACACACTGAGCTAACATCCGGCGCTCAGTACAGTGAATAGGCTGTCCCTTTGCTCCCACGGTACAGCCCCAAACATCAACATCCTGTTTGGCTTTTCCAGCCAGCTGCAGCTCGCTGCTGCATTGCTCCTTTTCGTAACATACCGGACAGGAGCCACTTACACGAGCTGAAAATCTTTCCTGCTATTTCCAGCAAAGCGGGACAAGATACAGAGAGCCTGCTTGCTTTAAAGGAGCCAACTGGACAGGAGCCGCTTACACTCGTGTAAGCGGCTCCCCTCCCCTCCTGCTTTGCTCCTTTAAAGAAGCAGGCACTCTGTCCCTCTCTCCTCCCCATTCAGCAGCTCTTCTCCCGCTGGAAACCACGGAGGAGGGAAGCATTCGCTCCGTAACATGCACAGACATTTCCCCTTACTTTCTAGGAGGAAAAAAATGCGTGTAATGGAGCGAAAACTACGGTAAGCTTGCTTCCAGGTTTCAGGTGCTTTGCTCCCTCCCAAAATTGAATTAGATACTTCTACCAGAGGTGGAATGAGCCAGTCTTTCAATGTCTTATAATATTTCGCTGATAGACCATCAGGTCCTGGTGTCTTGCCAAGTTGCATTGAATTTATTGAATTTATTGCCTGTTCCACTTCCTGGTTTGTAATTACACCTTTTAGTAGATTCTTTTTATCCTCCGGAATCTGTTGCAACCCAAACAAAACAAAATCTGTTGTTTTTTTAGGTAATTTGTAAAAGGTTCCCATTCTTCTTTGAAGTCACAGTTGTCCTTGTCTCGTAGTTTGCATGTCAATTTCGCCAGTTCTGCATAGTTCATCAGTTTCTCTTGCCACTGTTCTTTTGTCAGGATTTCCTCATTCTCCCATCCTTGTGCAATCAAGACTCTTGCCGCTGTTGTCACATACATAAATAAGTTATTTCTTTTCCTTGGCAGGTCTTTCCCTACAATCCTTAACAAAAGTGCTTCTGGTTTTTTTACAAATGTTAATTTAAACATTTTCTTCAACTCATTATATATCATTTCCCCAAAATTTTTAATTTCTCTACATTCCCACCGCATTTGGTAAAACGTCCCTTCTATTTCTTTACACTTCCAACATACATTTGACCCGGTTTTATACATTCTTGCAATCTGTACTGGTGTTATATACCATCTTGTCAAGGGAACTGCCATCAGAGCTGGAGGCGGAGGGAAAGCTCCAGAGGGATGCCGGAGAGGGTCCCAGTAGGGAGAGAGGCAGCCCATCTGCTGGGGAAGGAAATCAGCGTAACACCAGTGGAGAAGGGGGGCAGAGAGGGGATTTGGAGAAGATGCTCCAAGACTCTTTGCCAGAAACCAGCAGGGAGAGCACAGGTACTCCGCTGCCCACTCCCTCCCTGCGCAGAAGACTTCCGCGCAGGGAGAGTAGGAGGAGACTTGGCGTCAAAGAACTTCTTTGCTGGAAGAGATTCAAAAAACGCCCACTGACGGATTCTGCCAGCAACTGAGACAGCCATGAAGTGAAGGGCTATCCAGACAGAAAGGGTTCAACCAGATACCCAAGCCAAGAGTGGCGGCAACTTACGCATAAGCAACCCCTAGAACCATTACACATCTATACATCACTTTCATATAATTTTCTTTCAAAAGAGAACAGTCTGTAAATTTTAAATCTATTCTCCACAATTTAACCCAATCTTCAAATTGTATATTATGTCCTATATCTTGTGCCCATTTGATCATGACCGATTTCACCTCATCTTTTGTTTCCCATTCTAGCAGAATACTATATGCACCGTTCAGCAACTTCACTTTTCCTTCTATCATTTCCTTTTGAAATCTAGAAGTAGTATAACTAAATCCTTTCTTGTTGTCTTCTTTGTATATCTTTTGTAATTGCCTGTAATGTAACCAACTCTGAAAATGATCTTTTATTTCCTCATACTCTTTTAGCTTCCATTTTCCTTCTCGGTCCTTTAGTAAATCACTGTATGTAAGCCATTTTCCTTTTTTACCAAGTGGCTTGAGCAGCAAAGCTTCAAGTGCTGAGAGCCACCAAGGTGTCTTCTGTTCTATTAAATCTTTATATCTCTCCCAAACCCTCATTAATGATTTCCTAATTATATGATTATAAAATCCTTTATGTACTTTTCCTTTCCCATACCATAGATATGCATGCCATCCAAATCTATTATCATGACCTTCCAAATCCAATGCTTCTTGCTTTTCCAGCTTTATCCAGTCCCTAATCCATACCAAACATGCAGCCTCATAATACAATTTAAGGTATGGGAGGGCAGGCCAAACTGCCTCTTTCTTTTGTATCTGTAAGTAACTTATACTTTATCCTTGGCCTTCCCCCCCCCCCCCCGATAAACTTTGAAATTTCCTTCTGCCATTTTTTAAGGCAATCATCTTTTACCATTACTGGGACTGAATGGAACAGAAATAGCATTTTTGGCAAAACATTCATTTTTACCGCTACTATTTTTCCTAGCAGGGAGAGGTTCATTCTGCTCCATAATTCTAAATTTCTTTTTATCTCGAGCCACACTTTTTCATAATTATCTTTGTAAATATTTATGTTTCTTGATGTTAACCATATCCCTAAATATTTGACCTTTTTATGAACTTCTATCTCGATATTTTGCTCCAACTCTTTTTTCTCTTCTTCCTTCAAACTTTTGACTAATAATTTAGTTTTATTCCTATTTACTTTAAATCCTGCCACTTCCCCAAATTTTGAATCTTTTCTATAACTCCAGGGAGAGAATTTTTTGGACATATAACACCAGTCTTGAAAGACCTACATTGGCTCCCAGTATGTTTCCAATCACAATTCAACGATATACGATATACGATATACGATATACGATATACGATATACGATATCTTTATTGTCATTGTCCCTTGCGGAACAATGAAATTGAAAAACTACATAAAACTACATTAAAACTACATAAAACTACCACGAAACTACATAAAACTACATAAAAACTACATAAAACTTTCAAAAACCCCTAAAAACTCTAAAACCCCATTTTAAAATAGTGTTGGTGTTGACCTTTAAAGCCCTAAATGGCCTCGGCCCAGTATACCTGAAGGAGCATCTCCACCCCCATCGTTCAGCCCAGACACTGAGGTCCAGCTGCGAGGGCCTTCTGCCGGTTCCCTCACTGCAAGATGTGAGGTTACAGGGAACCAGGCAGAGGGCCTTCTCAGTGGTGACACCTGCCCTGTGGAATGCCCTCCCATCAGATGTCAAGGAAATAAACAACTATCTGACTTTTAGAAGACATTTGAAGGCAGCCCTGTTTAGGGAAGTTTTTAATGTTTGATCTTTTATTCTGTTTTTAATCTGTTGGGAGCTGCCCAGAGTGGTGCCCATAATAATCTAATGCGACCCCGCAGAAACCAGGCTCCCTGGTTTACTGAGGAGCTCTGGAAAATTAAGCGGGACCTCAGACGGCTACAGCGAGTATGGCAGGGTGCCCGCGATGGAGCCTCAAGAACATCTTATAGGGTTTTTATGAAAACCTACGAGATGGCAGTGAAGGCCGCTAAGAAGTCTTACTTCTCGGCCTCCGTTGCATCCGCTAGCTCTCACCCGGCGCAATTATTTAGTATAATTAGGTCTTTAACGTCCCTGGAGGGACAGCCAAATTTAAATAACAATTTGACACACAGCTGTGAGGCATTTGCGAGCTTTTTTGCGGAGAAGGTCCTGTTGCTCCACTGTGACCTTCCTGCCAATTTGGATACAATAACGGAACTGGAGGCCCCTCGACTGTCCTCGGGTCCAGTATTGGACCACTTTGACCGGATATCTCCAGCCGATGTGGACAGACTCCTCCAAGCTGGAAAGCCCACCACCTGTCCTCCTGACCCGTGCCCGTCTTGGCTGATTAGAGCGTGTCCAGACGAGGTGCGGGCCCTCCTAGGGGATATCATCAATTTGTCCCTGGACACCAGGACATTCCCCAGGGGAACTGAAGGAGGCAGTGGTGCGTCCGCTCTTAAAGAAAACATCATTAGATCCCTTAGATCTATCCAATTACCGCCCGGTTTCGAATCTTCCATTCCTGGGTAAGGTGATTGAGAGAGCGGTTGCTGAACAGCTTGGTGGGTTTCTGGATGAAACATCGGCTTTGGATCCATTCCAGTCCGGCTTCCGTGCTGGTCATGGGACCGAGACGGCTCTGGTCGCCCTGACAGATGATCTCCGCAGGCAGCTGGATCGAGGTGGGTCGGGGCTGCTGATTCTTCTAGACCTGTCAGCAGCCTTCGACATGGTCGATCACGAACTCCTGGACCACCGCCTCGCCGATGTGGGGACCCAGGGCACAGTCCTTCAATGGCTGTGCTCGTTTCTCTCTGGTCGGGCACAGAAGGTGGCGCTTGGGGGGGAATTGTCATCGCACCACTCCTTGTTGTGTGGAGTGCCTCAGGGTGCGATACTCTCCCCAATGCTTTTCAACATCTTTATGCGCCCCCTCGCCCAGCTTGTCCGGAGTTTTGGGCTGGGCTGCCATCAGTATGCTGATGACACCCAACTCTATCTGTTGATGGATGGCCATCCTGACTCGGCCCCAGACACAAGAGCTTTCACAAATGATTTTATTGCATTAGCCATGCGGCCATAGCATAATATACATAGAAATAACAACATAACATGGGGGTGGGGAGATAAAAGTGTATGTCGTCCTGGGCGAATACTTTGAGAGAATGGGGATAACAAAGGTAACGGGGGATTTAAAACATCGAGTAACAGAGAATACAAAAAACAGGTTCGATTGTGCGGCGTATCGACTACATCTGTGGTATTGAAGAAGGAGTTGGTGCCGCTTTCCTCTTCATCACACTAAGCAGGAAATTAGCTGTCATCTCGGTAATCCAACAATCAGAATCCTGCAGAAGAAGGGACACTATCCAAGGCTGGATTGGGAGATGAAGCTTGTTCACGAGAGGAGTTAGAAACCGAGATCTTTCATCTGTCCAGTTGGGACAGAAGAGCATTACATGTTCCATAGTCTCCAGAGCCATGTCATTGCAGGAGCATGTTCTATTTGCGATGGGAACTCTGGAGTAACGACCCGACAGAACTGCTGTAGGAAAACAGTTGAGACGGGCACAGGTAAAGGCCCTTCGTTTAGCCTCCGAAGGAATTGTAAAGCAGTATAGAGGAATCCCTTCAGGGGGTGGAATAGCTAGGGCTAAGCCTGAACACGGCCCTCTTGCATGGGAAGCTGTGTTAGAGAAGTCAAGTTGCTGTAGCTTCTTTTTGATTAGAGGTAGGACTCTCTTGGAGGGCAGGTCCCTCGGGAGCATCGGGCAGGCGGCCGCCCCCCGCCAGCCGGACTCCTTCCCCTCCGTCCAGGTGCGCGGGAGCGTGTGGAACCGGCGCAGCTTGGAGGCCACCCGCCGGAGGGTGCGGCGCCTCTTGGGGGTCGACCTGGCGCCCGTCGTGAGACTCCGCCGCTTGCCGCTGGTCGGGCGCCGAGGAGCGGGCGCCCCTTGAAGGACCCGCCCCAGGCACCGGGCTTGGGGGGGGGCGTTGAACCGGGATCGTGGTGTGTGTGTTTTTTTGGGGGGGTTCTCCTCTCCTCGCCAGCCGCGACGTAGCGAACAAGCGAAGGGAGGCGCGTGCCAGTCACCTGTTTACAATGACTTTGGTCCGGATTGGGTCGTCCTTACCAATTCATTGAACTGCACTTTAGGGCGAAGTCTTGGGAGGACTGTCGCCCCCTTTTCCCCATCTGGACTGGAAGGGCGCCCACAGCTGGCTGCTCGCCCCACAAGCTACAGGGGAGCCTTTTCTACTTACCTTGGATAACCTTGGGCTGAGGAGGAGGCAAGAGATGCAGTCTGGTTTTTCCTTTCCTTTCGAGTCACTTCTTCTTTCTTGCCATTGGGCTACCTCACCCACGAATTTGGCAAAGAGATCACTTGTTGCTCCCCCCCCTTTCCAAAGGAACTTTGCTATCAGTTTAATGCCAATTTCCCCCCTCTAAGAAGTAGCCAATGGACTATTATATATGACTTTTTGTGCAATTGCACTAGATGCTCAGGGTTACTTGAATATGCTAAGTGTTTCCAGTTTCAGATAACGGGACTTAAGCTTTTGACCAAGGATGCTCAAGGAATGAAGACTTAATTAACAGCTCGCGGCTGATTGGATGGTGCAAAAATGTTTTGCTCCTTTTTGTTTTTGTTTTGTACATGAGTTGGACTTTGTGATAACAAACTTTCAGTATAATAATGGTTGAATGTTTTGTATGTAATAAAGTTTTATAGCGGCCCCAGACACACTGATCAGATGTTTGGAAGCTGTGGCTGGATGGTTATGCGGGAGTTGGTTGAAGTTAAATCTTTTGAAGACAGAGGTCCTTTGACTGGGTCGGGACGATATGGGATTGGGGGGGGGCAACTCCCATCTCTTACGGGGGCGCAATTAGTGCCAGCACTGTCCATTAAGAGTTTGGGTGTAATCTTTGACACCTCCCTTTCCATGGAGGCGCAGATTGCAGCTATAACAAAGGCGGCATTTTTTCATCTCTGCCAAGCTAAGCAGTTGGCTCCTTACCTCTCTCGCCCTGACCTAGCCACTGTGATCCATGCGACGGTCACCTCCAGACTGGATTATTGTAACTCACTCTACGTGGGGCTGCCCTTGAGACTGACCCAGAAACTCCAGTGGGTGCAGAATGCCACGGCGAGACTCCTTACGGGGTCCTCGCTGCAAGATCACATTCACCCGGTGCTATACCAGCTGCACTGGCTCCCGGTGGAGTACAGGATCAGCTTTAAGGTGCTGGTTTTAACCTTTAAAGCCCTATACGGCCTAGGACCCTCATACCTACGGTACCGCCTCTCCTGGTATGTCCCACAGAGGAACTTACGGTCTTCAAACAAAAACATCTTGGAGGTCCCGGGCCACAGAGAGGTTAGGCTGGCCTCAACTAGAGCCAGGGCTTTTTCAGCTGTGGCTCCGATCTGGTGGAACGCTCTGTCACAAGAGACTAGGGCCCTGCGGGACTTGACATCTTTCCGCAGGGCCTGCAAGACAGAGCTGTTCCACCAGGCCTTTGGCCAGGGCACAGCCTGACCCCCTCCTTTGGCAATCTTCACAGAACTCTAGCCCAATGGTTGCCATCAATTTGATTTGAATTAATTTTAGAATGAAATGATTTTAGAATGTTGCATTATTTTATTGTTGTTAGCCGCCCTGAGCCCGGCTTCGGCTGGGGAGGGCGGGATATAAATAAAATTTATATTTCAAACGAATCCGCAAGCTAACTTCCAGGTATATTGAGGGGAATCTGTTCTGCTACATCACTTACTAGCATGAGTGAAGGAAGGATAATACTTATCCAATATATCCTTTCCTACTATTCTTAACATTCCCACAACCCTCCCCCCCCCCCATCTCATTTGTTCTTGCAACAGCAGTGTGTAAAATACAGGTTATATTCCCATTTTACATATGAGAAAAGTGAGGCGCAACAGCCCACCTACTGACTCAAGTAATCTCTCCAATCTACCATGTGCTCCCTCGCTTGCTCTCTCACTGTTTACATAGTTTTCTATTTCAGACAAGAAGTGTGGAGTTTTCTTTAACTTCATAAAAGTATGGTTTGTTTCCTTCTCAATCAGTTTCACCTCTCTTTTGGGGATGAGTGGTGGTGGTAAAGAGAGAAGTGTATTTAGGATGGCACCATACGACATTCCTTTTCTCTACAGAGTCGGGGAAGTTGACCTCGTGGATGGGTTCCAGGGCCGTGAGAAGGACTGTATCATTGTGTCCTGTGTTCGAGTGAACAGCATGCAAGGATCAGTTGGGTAAGACTTTGCTGTCATAGTGCGAGGTGACAACTGAGGTGCCTCAACTTGGCACTTCTGACACTTAAGATGTGATCCTTGGGGTGGTCAAGTATGTGGGCCACTGTCCACAATTCAAGGTTGGAACAAGGGGTGTTGGAGCCCCTATGGTGGTCTTGTACTCCACTCTTGACCACCTGTGATGCCCATATCTTTCCCTTTTTAACTTTAAAGCTCATTACCTTGTTTCCTTGACCTCCTCACACCTCCCCTTTTTGTATTCCTATTTACATAATCAAATCAGCAAATCCTTGCCCTCTTTCAATTTATCATCTTTAACTTTGTATCTTAACATATCACAACTCAAATATCTTCATCCATCAATTCATTTTTGCATACTCTTTCTAACTTTATCACTAATGCCACTTATTTTTAATCCAACATCATTTTAGCATTCATAAATTTTACACTGTTTCTGTAGATAGTCTTTAAATTTCTTCCAGTCCTCTTCCACCAGCTCCTCTCCCAGGTCTCGGATTCTGCCAGTCATCTCCGCCAACTCCATATAGTCCATCACTTTCATCTGCCATTCTTCCAGGGTGGGTAAATCTTGTGTCTTCCAATACTTTGCGATAAGGATTCTTGCTGCTGCTGTAGCATACATAAAAAATGTTCTGTCCTTCTTTAACACCAATTGGCCGACCATGCCCAGGAGAAAGGCCTCTGGTTTCTTCAGGAAGGTGTACTTAAACACCTTTTTAATTTCATTATAGATCATTTCCCAGAAAGCCTTAATCTTTGGGCACGTCCACCAAAGGTTTCCAACATTTATTATCGGGCAAATGATAAATTTTTGCAAGCTTGACTGGGGTCATGTACCACCTGTACATCATTTTCATAATATTCTCTCTTAAGGCATTACAAGCCGTAAATTTCATACCGGTGGTCCACAACTGTTCCCAGTCCGCAAACATAATATTATGACCAATATCTTGTGCCCATTTAATCATAGCTGATTTAACCGTTTCATCCTGCGTATTCCATTTTAACAGCAAGTTATACATTCTTGATAGTATCTTAGTTTTGGGTTCTAGTAATTCCGTTTCCAATTTTGATTTTTCCACCTGGAAGCCAATTTTTTTATCCGAATTGTAGGCCTCTCTTATTTGAAAATAATGAAGCCAATCTCGCACTTTATCTTTTAATTTCTCAAAACTCTGCAATTTCAGTTTGTCTCCTTCTTGTTCCAATATTTCCCAATACTTCGGCCATTTGGCCTCCATATTGAGTCTTTTCTGAGCCTTTGCTTCCATTGGTGACAGCCACCTTGGGGTCTTATTCTCCAGTAAATCTTTATATCTTGTCCAGACATTAAACAATGCTTTCTTGACAATATGGTTTTTAAATGCTTTGTTTGCTTTAACCTTGTCGTACCACAAATATGCGTGCCACCCAAAAACATTGTTGAAACCTTCTAAGTCCAAAATGTCTGTGTTTTCAAGAAGCAGCCAGTCTTTCAACCAGCAGAATGCTGCTGATTCATAGTAAAGTTTAAGGTCTGGCAGGGCAAATCCGCCTCTTTCCTTTACATCAGTTAATATTTTAAATTTTATTCTGGGCTTTTTGCCCTGCCAGACAAATCTAGAAATGTCTCTCTGCCACTTCTTGAAACAGTCCATCTTGTCCACAATTTGCAATTCTTGAAACAAAAACAACATTTTTGGCAATACATTAATCTTTATAGCTGCAATTCGACCCAACAAGGAAAGCTTCAAATTTGACCATATTTCTAAATCTTTTTTCACTTCTGTCCAACATTTCTCATAATTATCTTTAAATAAATTTAGGTTCTTGGCAGTCATATTAACCCCTAGATATTTTACTTTCTTAACCAATGTCAAACCTGTCTCCTTCTGAAACCTCTCTTTCTCAATCGGTGTAAGCTTTTTCTCTAACACTTTCGTTTTTTACTTGTTCAACTTAAATCCTGCCACATGACCAAATTCTTCAATCAGTTCTAATACCCTTTTCGTACTAGATTCTGGCTCCTGTAACGTCAAAACTAAGTCATCTGCAAAAGCTTTCAATTTGTATTGTTTCGCTCCAACCTGAATACCTTTGATCAGACGGTCCCTCCTAATCATATTCAGCAAAACCTCCAGGACCGAAATAAAAAGCAATGGGGAAATAGGGCAGCCTTGTCATGTCCCTTTTTCTATCTTAAGTTCTTCTGTCACCACATTATTAACTATCAGTTTAGCCTTTTGTTCTGAATAAATTGCACTTATACCATTTTCAAACCCTTGTCCCACCCCCATTCCCTGAAGATTTTTCTTCATAAAATTCCAAGAAATATTGTCAAAGGTTTTTTCCGCATCAACAAAAATTAAAACTGCTTTGGTGTTAATGTTCATTTGTAACATCTCCAGAATGTTAATTATATTCCTCGTGTTATCAAACAAGTGCCTACCTGGGAGAAAGCCAGCTTGGTCCTTGTGTATTTCTTCAACTAATACCTTTTTTAATCTGTTGGCCAAAATGTCAGCAAAAATTTTATAATCCACATTTAACAGGGATATGGGGCGGTAGTTCCTAAGTTGTGTCTTTTCAGACTCAATTTTCGGTATAAGTGTAATATAAGCTTCCTTCCACGACTCTGGCGCCTTCTTCTCCTCCAAAATCTCATTGCAAACCTGCTTTAGTGGTTGAATTAACCAATCTTTCAAAGACTTATAGTATTTTGAGGTTAGTCCATCCGGCCCTGGAGATTTGCCTAGCTGCATGTTCTGAATGGCACCTTCAACCTCCTGTTCTGTAATTTTATAGTTCAACATTATCTTGTGTTCTTGAGAGATTTTTTTGTAATCCATTTGTTCTTAAGAATTGATCTATATCAGTCTCTTTTTGTGGCCCTTGTGTGTAAAGTTGTTTAAAGTATCTCTGGAAGCACCTTCTAATCTCCAATGGATTCTGAATGTTCTTTCCTTCCACCTCTAGATTTGTAATAGTGTTTAGTTTCTGTCTTTTTTTCCAACTGCCAAGCTAGCAGTTTCCCACATTTGTTAGCCGATTCAAATGTCTTTTGTCTCATCTGCTTAATTTTCCATTCTACTTCCTGGTTTATCACTTTCATATATTGTACTTGATATGACTTAATTTCTCTCAGAATCTCTTGCGATTTTGGTTTCGCTCTTAATTTCTTCTCTCCTTCTTTTATTTTTTCCAAAATTTTATCTTTTTCTCATTTTGAGTTCTCTTTTTTATTGCATTCTGTTGAATCAGAAACCCTCTCATGACCGCTTTGCTTGCGTCCCAGATTACTCTTTTTTCAACCGTAGTTTTCAGATTTACCTCAAAATAGTCTCTCAAGATTTTTTGGGCCTTCTTGGTAATCTCTTGATCTCTGAATAAGGTGTCATTTATCCTCCATCTAAAGGAACCGATTGGTGTTAGTTTCATCTCCATCTTTACTGCATTATGGTCGGAGCAAGTTTTTGGGCAAATTTCCACTTTTCGTGTCTTGGGTGCCAGTCCTCTAGTTATCCATATTTGATCAATTCTTGTCCATGTCATTTTGGCCTCAGAGAAGAATGTACCCTCTCTTCCAAGGGGGTTCTTAGTTCTCCAAATGTCAATCAAATCCATATTGTCAGTCAGTTCAAAAAAGGTTTTCGGTAGTCTGCCGTCTTTAGTTACAAACTGTCTCTGCGCCTTGTCCATATTTGTAGATACCACCCCGTTCATGTCTCCCATCATGATAATGTTATAGTCCATGTAATCCAGCAGTGTCTCATGCAATTTCTTGTAGAATTCAGATTTCCCCTCATTTGGTGCGTAAACTCCTACAATCAAGAATTTTTCTCCTTGTGATTGAATTTCAATTGCCACAATTCTTCCTTGTTCATCTTTAAAAACAAATTTCGGGGATAGGCTCTCTTTTACATAAATGACCACTCCTCTCTTTTTTACCTTGTCCGATGAAATAAACTCTTGGCCCAATCTTTTATTAATCAATACTTTTCTATGTAGCCTAATCACATGAGTTTCCTGTAGGCAAATTAAGTCCAATTGTTCCTTTTTTAATAAATGAAAAACTTTCCTCCTCTTCTCTTTTTTTATAATAATATTTATTAAATTTTTAAACAATAATCAACATACATAACAACATGATCTTTTTCAATAACCACATTTCATTCTCATCTTTGGACTTCCTCACATCTCTTGTTCCTGCATTCTGAGCACATAAATTTTTCTAGCAAATTATTTACTTAATTCAGTTTATATCATGTAATTGTCCAGTATTAAATCTCAAATCTTAGAATTTAAATCATTCTTTTTTTTTTAAGAACTTAATTCTAACATATTATTTATCCAAAATTTGTCTTTTCTTTCAGTCACGTTTAAATTTATATTCTTTGTTACTAATTTGTTGGAGCCATATTATTACAGATTTTACATCTTTCTTAACATTCATACAATTTACAGTGTTTTTGTAAATAGTCCTTAAATTTCTTCCAATCCTCCTCCACCAATTCTTCTCCCAGGTCTCGGATTCTGCCAGTCATCTCTGCCAGTTCCATATAGTCCAACAGTTGCATCTGCCATTCTTCCAATGTGGGCAAATCTTGAGTTTTCCAGCCTTTAGCGATGAGTATCCTTGCTGCTGTTGTGGCATACATAAAAAAAGTTCGGTCCTTTTTTTGCACACTCTGGTCAACAATGCCCAAAAGGAAGGCCTCTGGTTTCTTAGGGAAGGTATACTTAAATACCTTTTTTAGCTCATTATATATCATTTCCCAGAAAGCCTTCACTCTAGGACAGGACCACCAGAGGTGAAAGAATGTTCCTTCAGCTTCTTTACACTTCCAACATTTATTATCAGGCAAATGGTATATCTTTGCAAGCTTGACTGGGGTCATGTACCACCTGTATATCATTTTCATAATATTTTATTTCAAAGCATTACATGCGGTAAATCTCAGACCTGTGGTCCATAGCTTTTCCCAGTCAGCAAACATAATGTTGTACCCTATGTCCTGTGCCCATTTTATCATAGCTGTTTTAACCGTTTCATCCTGTGTATTCCATTTTAGCAGCAAGTTATACATTTTTGAAAGTATCTTAGAGCTGGGTTCTAACAGTTCTGTTTCTAACTTTGATTTTTCCACCTGGAATCCTATCTTTTTTTCCGACTTAAAAACTTCTTTAATCTGAGCATAATGTAGCCAATCTCGCACTTTATCTTTTATTTTCTCCATACTCTGCAACCTCCAATTATCTCCGTCTTTTTCTATTATTTCCCAATATTTCGGCCATTTAGCCTCCATATTGAGTCTTTTCGGGGCCTTAGCCTCCATTGGTGATAACCACCTTGGGGTCTTGTTTTCCAATAAGTCTTTATATTTTATCCAGACATTGAACACTGCTTTCCTGACAACATGATTCTTAAAGGCCTTGTGTATTTTAACCTTGTCATACCACAAATATGCATGCCATCCAAAAGCATTGTTGAATCCTTCCAAATCTAAAACATCCGTGTTTTCAAGAAGCAGCCAGTCCTTCAACCAGCAGAAAGCTGCTGATTCGTAGTACAGCTTTAAGTCTGGCAGGGCAAAGCCCCCTCTTTCTTTAGCGTCAGTTAATATCTTAAACTTAATTCTGGGCTTTTTGCCCTGCCAGACAAATTTAGAAATATCTCTCTGCCACTTCTCAAAACACCCCATTTTGTCCACAATCTGTAGAGTTTGAAACAAAAACAACATTTTTGGCAATACATTCATCTTAATAGCAGCAATACGTCCTGACAAGGAAAGTTTCAATCTTGACCAAATTTCTAGATCCCTTTTAATTTCAGACCAACATTTTTCATAATTATCTTTAAATAAGTTCATGTTCTTGGCTGTTATGTTTACCCCTAGGTATTTTACTTTTTTAACCACATTTAATTCTGTCTCTTTCTGAAACCTTTCTGATTCTAAAGGGGTCATATTTTTTTCCAAAACCTTGGTTTTTTGCTTGTTAAGTTTAAATCCCGCCACCCGACCAAACTCATAGATCAATTGCAATACCCTTTTGGTACTGGGCTCTGGCTCCTGTAAGGTCAATACTAGGTCATCTGCAAATGCTTTAAGTTTGTACTGTTTCGCTCCGACCTGAATACCCTCCACCAACCGGTCTCCTCTAATCATATTTAAGAGCACTTCCAGGACCGATATAAATAACAAAGGGGAAATAGGACAACCTTGTCGTGTTCCTTTTTCAATATTAAACTCTTCCGTCACCACATTGTTCACTATCAATTTTGCCTTCTGCTCCGAATAAATTGCCTCTATCCCATTCTCAAACCCCCGCCCCACTCCCATTCCTTCCAAGTTTTTCTTCATAAACTTCCAAGAAATATTATCAAAGGCCTTCTCCGCATCTATAAATATCAGAACTGCTTTTGTGTTGATATTTGTCTGCAGGAGTTCCAAAATGTCAATAATGTTTCTTGTGTTTGCAAACAAATGTCTACCTGGGAGAAAGCCTGCTTGGTCCTTGTGAATCACTTCATTTAACACTTTTTTAAATCTGCTTGCTAAAATGTCTGCAAATATTTTATAATCCACATTCAGGAGGGAGATGGGGCGGTAATTCTTGAGTTGTGTCTTTTCGGTTTCTAGTTTAGGTATCAATGTGATGAAGGCCTCTTTCCACGACTCTGGTGCCTTCTTCCCTTCCATAATTTCATTACAAACCTCCATTAGTGGGTATATCAAATAGTCTTTCAATGTCTTATAATACTTGGAGGTGAGACCATCTGGCCCTGGAGATTTGCCCAGTTGCATGTTCTGAATGGCTTCTTCAATCTCTTGTTGTGTTATTTTGTAGTTCAGGATAGTTCTATTTCGCAGGGACAGCCTTGGTAGACCATTCTTCTTTAAAAATTGTTCTATCTCCGATTCGTCTTGCGGCCCTTGTGTATATAATTGCTTGAAATATCTCTGGAAGCACTTTCTAATCTCCGCTGGGTTCTGAATGTTTCTTCCTTCGATTTCTAAATTTGTTACCGTGTTCAGCTTTTGTCTCTTTTTCAGCTGCCATGCTAGCAGCTTTCCACATTTATTTGCTGATTCAAAGGATCTCTGTTTCATTAGCTTGACTTTCCATTCCACTTCCTGATTTATCAGTTTTGAATATTGCGCTTGATAAAGTTTAATTTCTCTTAAAATCTCCTTTGATTTCGGTTTAGATCTTAACTTCTTCTCACCTTCTTTAATTTTCTCCAAAATCTTATCTTTTTTCTCATTCTGTGCTTTTTTCCTTATAGTGTTCTGTTGTATCAGAAACCCCCTCATAACCGCCTTACTTGCGTCCCAGACAGTTCTTTTTTCCACCGTGGTGTTCAGGTTAATCTCAAAATAGTCCTTCAAAGCTTTTGGGGCCTTTTTGATAATCTCCTGATCTCTAAACAAATTGTCATTCATCCTCCATCCAAAGGAGCCGGTTGGAGTTAGTCTCATGTCCATCTTTACAGCGCTATGGTCGGAGCAGGTCTTTGGGCAGATTTCCACTTTTTTTATCTTAGGTGCCAGGCCTCTAGTTGTCCATATTTGGTCGATTCTTGTCCATGTCAGTTGGGCTTCAGAAAAAAATGTTCCCTCTCTTCCTAGGGGGTTCTTTGTTCTCCAGATATCGATCAAGTCGATGTTGTCAGTAAGTTCAAAGAATGTTTTAGGTAGTCTGCCTTCTTTTGTTACATTTTGACTATGTGACTTATCCATGTTGGTTGATACCACCCCGTTCATATCTCCCATCATAATGATGTTGTCATAGCTCAGATAGTCCAGTATTGTCTCATGCAGCTTCTTATAAAATTCCGATTTTCCGTCATTTGGCGCATAAACTCCTAATATCAAAAACTTTTCTCCTTGGTTCTGGATCTCAATTGCCAGGATTCTTCCTTGTTCATCTTTGAATAAAAATTTTGGTGACAGGCTCTCTTTTGCATATATCACCACACCTCTTTTCTTAACTCGGTCCGAAGAGATAAATTCTTGGCCTAATCTTTTATTTATTAACACTTTTCTATGAAGCCTAGTCACATGTGTTTCTTGTAAACAAATAATGTCCAATTGTTCTTTTTTCAAAATATGAAATATCCTTCTCCTTTTCTCCGGGATGTTGGCGCCATTTATGTTCCAACTCAGAAGTTGCAAAGACATCCTGGATATATCTGTTATTGCCCTGGTGGTGGTATCTTTTTGTCCTGGTCTTCAGGCCCCAAGGGTGTAGGTATAGATGCAGAGGATGGTCCAGCCCCTGAAGGTTCTTCAATCCCTTTCTGAAGGTCCTCTCCGTAAATATTCAAAAATTTGTCTCTGTCTTCAGCTGTTTTTATTTTCACCTTCTTCCCTCTGAACGTGAAAGATAGTCCTTGTGGAAATTCCCACCTAAAAATAATTGAGTTGCCCCTCAACAGCCTTGTTAGTTCAAGGTAGGTGGATCTGAGGTCCAGAAGTTGTCTAGGAATATCCTCCTCTTCTCCGGGGGATTCAAACCGTGGATGTTCCAACTTAATAATTGCAGAGACATGGCGTAATTTTCTATTTTCCTCCAACTGCTCCCAAAAGTTCTTCTTCCTCTGACGGTGGTATTACTTTTCCTAATTTGTCCAATCCCAAAGGTGTTGATACTGCGTCAAGTTCTCCTGGTTTTAAAGCTCTTGGTTCTTCTAGAGCTCCTCTTTGAAGGTCTTCTTCGTGGTCTCTCAAGAATTTTTTCTTATCTTCCACTGATCTTATTTTAAACTTTTTCCCTTTAAAAGTAAAAGACACCCCCTGGGGGAATTCCCATCTAAAACCAATTCTGTTTCTTCTCAGTAGGGCCACCAAATCTCCGTAGTTGGTTCTGAGAGCCAATAAATATTTCGGAATGTCCTTAAAAATTTCCACTCTTGAGTCATTAATTTCCAAAGTCTTCTGGAAGTGCGCACTCAGTATTTTATCTCTCTCCTCTTTCGTTCGGAGGGTAACCAAACAGTCTCTCACCCTGTTTTTCCTCCCTCCTTTCCCAAGTCTGAACGCACTTACTATCTTAAAGTCTTTCTCCACCTCCAAATTCCAAAATTCTTCAAATTCCTGTGTAAGGTAGTCACTTAAACTCTCTTTTTCCAGTTCTGGAACTGCCCTAATTCTCAGATTAGTCTGTTTATCTCTCAATTCAATCATAGAGAGAAGTGCTTGGTGGTCCCCAATCTGCTTGTGCATCGGCTTTATTTCTTCTTCCACAGCCACTGCTTTTTCTTTTGCCTCCTCAGCTATTTTTCGGTTAGACGCAGATTCTTCCAATAATTTTCCAATAGATTCTGTGTTAGAATTCACCTTCTGCCCCAGATTATTAATACTGGCCATATTTTGGTCTATTTTAGTTGATTGTTCAGTAACTTGCTTACTTATACCTTCCAATCTTTCATAAATTTCATTTAACACTGAGGTAAAGTCCCCTTCTGAAGCCATTCCTTTTGGCCTTGCTTGTGTAAAATCTTCCCTCTGTGTCACAGAAGGGCCAGGAACAGATGATCTGCGTTGCTGGGAAACTGTGCTGGGCTGCTCGGCTTTAGTCTTAGCCGATCTTGTTATCCTACCAGTCATCACACTTCTGTCTCTGAATCAAGGTCGATCCCACGGTCAAGTCTTCCCGTGGAAAATCCCCAAAGTCAAGAATGGAAAAATCCTCCAGCTGGGTGCACAATTTCAATGTTCCTCTAGGGAGTCTATATCAGTCATTAAAGTTACAATTTAAAAGTCTTATCCAACTTTCCAAATTGTCCCTTCAAAAAACAAGCAACAGTTTCAAATCAAAAGAAAACCTTCAAAGTTTCTCTTTTGCAGAGTTGATCTTAAAAAAGTTACTCTTTTGCAAAGTTGATTCTTAAAGAAGTTACAATGTCTATAGGCAGTGCGACTCTCAATGCAACAGTTCGAAAAAGCCTGGCAGTCCGTTCCCGGGAGTTGAGTAGTTTTCTCTGTTTCACTCCATAAATAAAAGGAAGACAGTCAATTTTCCCTCTCCCCCCCCCTCTATTAATCTGGGGGAGGGATTCTTCTGCTTTGATGTTCAGATTTGGAACTTTAAAACGCCACTCTCCAGGTCTTAGCTTTAAGAGTCTTTGCTTTGAACTATATACAGAAACGGAAGACGGACTTCCTGTTTACACCTTCCCGCTTCAGTGCCAAATTTATCCTTTTTTTCCTTTAAGTCCCAAATTCTTAAACTTCACCTACTCACGGGTAGTTGTTTGACAGCCGAATGATCACAGGAAAAAGGTCAGCGCTCTCCGGCAACAGCTTTTGCGGCTTCACTCCATGGAAAAAGCGATCGACTCTCAGCACCGCGCCAGACTCCCGTTACGCTCCGGAGCCCCTTGCGGGGTCCCTTCGCAAGTCCGGGGGGCGCTACCGGTGCCCGCCGAGTCCCACGGTCACAGGCTCCTTCTGCCTGTGATTTTTTTGCAAGGGTCTCCGCTTCGCCATAGCGGACGACCCGTTTCCGCGGAGCTTCCCCTCCGGAGTTAGAAGGAGACCGCCATTGCCTTATGTTGGTGAATCTGGGAGGGGGCTTCCACTGTGTCTAGCTGGGGGGGGGAAGAGGGGGCCTCTAACCAGTGGTAGCAACTCTTCTGGCTCTTCCAGAAAAAAATAGCAGGATGTGAAAGTGCCTGCCTGTCCCACAACCCAAAAACTGTGTTTATGTGCCCTTCTGTCAAACTGCCTGGAAGGAACCTAATGGCAGTCTAGGGTAGCACACAATAAAAGCCAGATCTTGAAGCCAGAAGTTCATATTGTGAGTGGAGGTGCAGTGTGTGTTGAAGGTGAGGGGCACTTTGTCAGCTTACAACTGAACTATATATCTGGGAGGTGCAGGGAAGTTGAGGGGTTGGCAAGGCCAGAAGGAAGCATTGGGCTTTGGGGCAGAATGGAGGGCAGAGTGCAGACACCCTCTTGCTGTTGGGATACTGCCAGGGAGACAAAGTCCATCATGGCTCCCAAGCCGTCTCCGGACGTCCATCGACCTCCCGTAGAAACGCAGTATCAGCAATTAGCGACACAAGCTCCAGAAAATAGCTTGTGACATTCCAGAGCAGATGCACGCTCTATCAGCAGATAATGCACAGCGAAAGATGCACGCAGAAGAGTATTATTTAGAAGTTTATTCAGCGTTGGTCAGAACAAAGAAAAAACATGACTGCCTGCTTCGGTCTGCTCAGGCACAGAGAGAAACGAAAGCATAGACACAACAGAAACATCCTGTGAACAGGAAATACGCAGACTCTGTGACTCACAAAGCCTGCTCTCTTTTAAGGTGGAACGGAAATATCCTAACATCCTCCCCCTTTCCGTGTAACCTGTAGTACCTGTGGTTCAACCCAATTGCAACCTCTGTACATAAACCTTAAGTTGTTCTCTGTTAACAACCTTAGACAACAGATCAGCAGGAATTTCATTTCCTGGCATGTAGGACACCTGAATGAGTCCTTTCTGAATACACTCTCTTGCACGATGTAGCTTAATCTGCAAGTACTTGGTTCTTTGCTTGCAACTCTCTGAGTTCAGCAAAGCCAAACAGGATCTATTGTCTTGATACACTTGTATAGGACATTTCACAGAAACTCCGATGTCCTTAAACAGTTGCATCAACCATTCACAATCCATGAGTGAAAATGACAGAGCATTGAGTTCTGCTTCACAGGAACTTAGGCTTACCGTCGTCTGCTTCCTGCACAGCCAGTCAAACAGACAGTGGTTGTACATGTAGCATACTCCAGAAGTGCTTGTACCATCCATGGTGTCACTTCCAAAACTAGCATCTGCAAAGATTTCAAGACCTCCAGTCTTCTGACTGGTGAACCTCAGCCTGTAGTGCATAGTCCCTTTCAAATAGCGGGCTATGCGCTTCAGGGCTTTCCAATCCTGAACAGTGGGATTGTTAGCATGTCTGCTAAGCAGGTTAGTGCTTACAGCTATGTCAGCTCTTGAACATCTAGCAATGAAATTCAACTTGCCTAGAATGCATCTGTACAGCGTAGTGTCAGAAAACGCTTCAGCAGTACTATCTACCTGGTAACCTGTCACCATCGGTGTGTCTGCTGGGTTTGCATCAACCAAATTCAACCTGGTTAATACATCAGCAATTTTCTGTGTTTGGTGTACCAGAAAATTACCTGCTTGGTCCCTGTCCACCTGCAGAGAAAGATACTTGGATACCTCACCAAGATCCTTCATGTCAAAGTGCTCCTTCAGCTGAGCTAGGGTGCTTTGGTAAAAAGCCTGATTCTTCCAAAACATCAGAAGATCATCAACAAAACATAAACAATACAGTTTGTTTTGCCCCTCCTCCTTGACAAACACACACGAATCAGCTTTGCCCTGGTGAAAACCTAGAGAAAGCAATGTCTCAGTGAGTTTTGTGTTCCAACACCTGGCACTCTGCTTGAGACAATATAAGGACTTCCACAGTTTACAGACCATTCCCTTCTGTATCTGCATTCCATCAGGTGGAAGCATGTACAGCTCCTCCCCCAAAACCCCGTACAAAAAAGCTGTATTAATGTCACGATGGGAAACATGCAGTTTCTCCTCTGCAGCGATTTTGAGCATCAGCCGAATGCTCTCATACTTGACGGTGGGTGAGTAGGCCTCGTGGTAATCCTGTCCTGGTACCTGTGAAAAACCTCTGGCAACCAATCTGGCTTTGTGTCTGACAACCTTGCCATTCTGGTCTGTCTTGGCCTTGAAGACCCATTTGCTGCCAACCAGTCTCATTCCTGGGACTACTGGTACCAGCTCCCAAGTTTGGTTCCTATTCAAGGAATCAACTTCCGCCTTCATGGCATTTAGCCAAGGCTCAGCATCTTTAGAGGTAAACTCCTGAACCTCTTTGAAGCTTGAAGGTTCCCACACCTTCTCTGAGCTACTAAGAACAGCAGTTGCTGTTTTAGCAAACTCATCAGCAAATCTCTTCGGAGGTCTGCCTTTGGTCGCCCTTTCAGACCTGCGTACTAGACGCAAGTCTTCTGGACTCATCTCCTCCTTCTTAGGAGAAAAGTGACCAATGGTGAACAGTGGTTCTTCCAGTTCATTGTCAGAGGCATCAGATGGTCTGACTGAGGCCTTTGCGCTCTTGTAGTCTGCTGTGTCATCACTGTCGCTGACACCAGCAGCAGCGCCACCCACTGAACTGGAATCCGAACTCTGATCATCATCATCATCATCATCCTCAGCTTCCTCAACATTATCTGGTTTTTTCACATCACCTTCATCTTCCTCTGGGTAACTCTGGAAAATTCCCACATTTCCCCCCCCCCCACTTAGGATTGTACTCAACACTCCTTGTGAACTTAATGGACTTAGAGTCAGTCATCCATACTCTGTATGCACCTTTTTCATACCCCATTAACAAACCATGTGCCCCACGCTTCCCAAGCTTGTTGCTCTGTGGGGTGTGTACCCACATGTCAGAACCAAAGATTCTCATGTGCTTGACGTTAGGTTTCTTACCAAACATCTTCTCATAGGGAGTGCAACCAATAGGTGATGACAGTCTGCGATTTAAGGTATAAACAACCGTTGACAGAGCCTCCCCCCAAAACTTCTCAGGGAGATTGGCATCATGCAACAAGGTTTTTAGGCCTTGAAGCAAAGTTTGGTTTGCTCGCTCCGCAAGTCCATTCATCCATGGCGATCTAGGCGTTGACAAGTCATGCTGGATTCCCTTCTCAGTCAGGAAAGCTTCAAACTGCTGAGAAGTGAATTCCCCGCCCCGATCAGTAAAGAGACAGCCGATACGTTTACCGTGAACATTCTCCAACCAAGCACAGAATGCCTTGAACCTAGGAAACACTTGCAATTTCTGCTCGAGCATAAACACATGAATGTACCTGGAAAAAGAATCAATTAGAACCATGAAGTACCTTGCTCCACCCAAAGAGGGTGCAAGCGGACCAACCAGGTCTGCGTGGACTAGCTGGTAGGGTTTGGAAGCCTGCCTGCTAGACTCCTTGCCTTTTGGAGCAACCTTCACCTTGTTCTCTGCACAAGATACACATTTCATGTGAAACTTACAGGGTTTGATGTTCAAACCTTCAACCAACTCAGGCATCTTGGCCAACGCCTGCCAAGACATGTGACAAAATCTTCAATGTGCTTCATGAATACATCCTGCATGAAGAACCTTGTTAGTTTGTGCAACACAACAAGAATCCACATTAGACACAGCAACAGCATTGTCATCATAAGTTATACAGAACAAACCATCTATAAACTTTGCATGCAAAATGTCCTCTTTGCCTTTCCTGATGACATAGACGCTCCTCTTGAAGGAAATCTCAAAGCCACGTCCAGTCAGCTGTGGGACACTGAGCAAATTGTCTGCAGCACCTGGAACATAAAGTACATCTTTGATGGTAGTGTGCAGACTTGCCAGTTTCACAGTCCCTTCTCCTGCAATTCGCAACGTCTTTCCATCAGCCAGGAAGATCTCACCATCTTGAGGTGTGAAGGAGATAAAAAGATGCCGATCCTTTGTTAGATGGCGGGTGCATCCAGAATCTACAATAAATCTTGCCTTGGCCTTTGGAGCAGCTTTTCTAGCAAGCAAAACCTTGTTTTCCACCTGCGTGGGCTTTTGCTGCTTGTCCCCCTGCTCCTGGCCATCAAACTTGCCTTTAGCCTTTGGTGAAGCTGTGCCAGCAAACAAAGCCTTGTTTTTCCCTGGCTTGGGCTTTCCACCCCCCTTCTGCTTCTGGCCATCTGCTGGCTTCTGTCTCTGTTTACCTCTGGCCTTCCGGTATCTGTGAGGATGACCTTGGCTCCCATGAGAAACAGAGCTCTCACCTGCCGACTCATTGGCTCCCCCTGGAGGCTGGAATGCTCTCCGGGATGACATCACAGTCAGCTCCCCCTGCAGCTTGCAACCAATGCCCTCGGCATCCCTGCAAACACTCTCATTCTGGGAAACAGCCAGGACCTCCGATGCAGTCAAACTCTGGGCTGGGATGACTGGCAGATGAGCTACTTTCAAAGCATTCCACATCTGACGTGCAGTCGTGTTGCCAGCTAGCGTAGCAATTTCCTCCAGAGAGACGGACAAGACTATTACGTCTATTGCTTTTGAATGTTGGGCCCTCCATCTATCTGTCAGAGGAACTGGAGGGGCTTCACACACAGTATGCCACACTCCAAACTGACGAAGCAAGCTCTCACAGCAACTTGCCCAAGTCTCATAATTTTGCCTGTTTAACTTTGGGCACTCAGCAGCTTCAGAGGCTTGGAAAAACTCCATTCCAGCTCTTTACTTGAGCCGTGAGTCTTTTTCACATCAGAGACTCCTTATCTTCGCTCCCATTAATCACGAAGCCTGCTTGGCTCGGCTCCCAGGCCAATTAGGCCAGCCGGACATCAGAGTCTCTTGCCATGGCAAACAGAAAAGCCTGTGCTTTCGCTTTTCCCACGCATACCTCAGCAGTCTGTCACAGTCTTACTCTCCTGTAAGTGCCGTGAATCTGGGCCTGAAACCTGTTGTTGGGATACTGCCAGGGAGACAAAGTCCATCATGGCTCCCAAGCCGTCTCCGGACGTCCATCGACCTCCCGTAGAAACGCAGTATCAGCAATTAGCGACACAAGCTCCAGAAAATAGCTTGTGACATTCCAGAGCAGATGCACGCTCTATCAGCAGATAATGCACAGCGAAAGATGCACGCAGAAGAGTATTATTTAGAAGTTTATTCAGCGTTGGTCAGAACAAAGAAAAAACATGACTGCCTGCTTCGGTCTGCTCAGGCACAGAGAGAAACGAAAGCATAGACACAACAGAAACATCCTGTGAACAGGAAATACGCAGACTCTGTGACTCACAAAGCCTGCTCTCTTTTAAGGTGGAACGGAAATATCCTAACACTTGCCTCTCCTCTTCTGTAGCTTCAGATGGGTCACAAAATGGGGAGCCCCTATCAGAGGGCTCCTGGCTTCGATGGGTCCAGTGCTTTTAGATGCGCCCCAGAAGAACTGCTGTTCAAGTGTCAAGGTGGGAGTCAAGAGGAGGTCAGGAATAACTCACAAGGGGCTTCTTTTTATTATTTTATTTAAAAGTGTGGGGGGGGGGTTTAGAAGGAGAAAAAAATTCACTGTTGTGCTAACGATGCATTTCTGTTTTTCAAGTCACCTGAATCACAACAAATAGTATTACTCCACCAACAGGTTGTGCTGGATAGGCAGCTGAAGGTCCTGACATGGAATGAAGCTGGTTTCCACCACCAGCCCACTTCCTTTCCACATGTGTTTTTTTTATGGTGGTGGGGGTGTCTGCGCTTGGAAGCCACATGGTGGCAGGTAGGGAGCAGCTGAAATTGCAAAAGCAGAGCATGGACTGATTTTAAGATTTATTCCTCCTTGGTGGGAATGCCTGAAACTTTTTTAATGCCTTTGAAATTTAAACAGGGATTTAGTTGAACCCCACAGTGGTAGCTAGTAGGGCACTGTGGACATAGCTGCCCATCCTGAGCCAGCCTTACATACAGGGTTTTCCCCCGTCTCTAGGTTTCTGAAGAGTCTGCAGCAACTGAATATCACCATCACCCGAGCCAAGTACAGTCTCTTCATCCTTGGACACCTGCAAACGCTCATGGTACGTGGAAGAAGAAATAAACACCTTTGTGGAGGGTTAATGGTGGTGTCCTGGGCTTGGCCCAAAGACACCTGGATTTATACACACACACAAACTCCCCATATCACCTCCAAAAGCTATAAATCAAGCCTACTTCATAGGGTTGTTTGGAAGGAGAGCATAACAGGATTCAGGGGTGCCCACAGGATTTTCTGAGCACAGTACCCTGTATAGATTGGGCCCTTTGCCCACACTTGCAAAAGAGGGCACACGTTGGCTCTGCTGGCTGTGGCAAGTGGGAGTTGTAGTTCAAAACATCTGGAAAGCATCAGGCTGGCCAAAAGGTGTCGTAAGTAATTATGTATTTTGAATCAGCAGTGTTAGGGAAAATATTGGGCAGCATTTGCTTATTTATTGAATTTTATGTTCTGCCCAAATGAGCCCAGTGTGGTAAACATGCCACACACAGAATAAATGTTAAAGCATTCTAAAAACAGCTACGATTAAAAATCTGGGGGGGGGGGAGGCTTTCTCTCATCCAGTGATCTCAGCATTGCTAGGAACAGTGTTCTTCAACCACCAAAAGTGCCTGGCTAAACAAACATGTTTTCAAATGCCTCCTGAAAGGCAATGATGAGGGAGAAAGGCATAGCTCCCCAGGGAGGGCATTCCACAAAGAGGGAGCCACCACTGAGAAGGCCCTGTCGCTTGTGGGTGCCCAGAGGAACCTGAAACTCAGGTTTCATAAATTATAAAACAATTAGGTTACTTTAGGTCTTTCCACAATTGAGCTTAAACTGGCAATACTATATTCCAGAGCTAAGGAAGCTCTGCTGCCTCCCAGTGTTGCTGGACTACAACTCCCGTCTTCTGACCTTTAGCTATGCTGGCTGGGGCTGGTGGGAATTGGAACCCAACAACACAGCTTCCCCACCACTGCTATTTTTCATGCAAGACCAAGCATGGCACTTCAGGGGGTGGACCATTTGGTCTGATCCACCAAGGTTGTTCGTGAGAGGCTGTAAGGGCAGGGACTGGGAATCCTACAGCCCTACAGATGTTGTACAACTCCCATCAGCCACAGCCAGCATAGCCAATGGTCAAGGGATGGTGGGAGATGTAGTTCAGCAGCATATAGAGGGCCACAGAAGTTCTCCACTCGTCTCAGTGTTTTAAAATGCCAAACTGTGTGGTGGGGAGGGTTTATTTCAAGCAGAGAAAGGGATTGGGTTCTCTACCATGCCAGTTGCTTCTGCCCCATCAGACTCTTCTCTATCCTGACACTTTTCTCCCAGTCAGGCTCTTGGACTGGGAGTGAGCCCTGTCGGGAGAAAAGTAGGTGGAGTGGGGGAGACTTCAGCACCCTCTTTCCCATCCTGCCACTTTTCTGTGTGAAATCACAATCACTCACATACGTATGCACTCAGTCTTATTATGGTCACTTTTGTCAGTCTTGTACTGCAATGACTTTGCCACTAGAGGGCCTCCAATCCAGATTTCTCCATTTGGAAGTCCTGGTGATGATGGTTTGCTGTTGCTCCTGTAAAGTGGCAGAGTTGTTAGTGGACTTGCATTAAACAATACTTGTTTCTCTGTCACTGGTGGTTCTATAGCTGCAGTGAGGAGGGAAGGATAATTGTAGCCTATGTACAAATGTATTGGAGGGATTCTCTGTTGTGTGTTCAGAAGCCACTGTTTACCAGTGAGTGCAATCCAAAGGAAGTTCTGTGTCCTAATTTCTACTGACACCCATTATTAGTGGTCTTTAGTATTTCAGATTAATTTAGCCAGTCTTTTTCAAGCTAAGGTCTCCTCCATTTTTCCTTGTGGAATGTCCCATTAAACTTTAATTAGTTTAATGTAAATGCCCAGTGCGCTTCCATCGTCACAAGTCCCACTACAGCAGAGCATTTCGCGCAGCAGTTTAAGAAGGGCAGGAGAGGCAGTATCTTTTCAAAGAGGAGTCTTGGAGCAAGCGGTTTTGGAACTCAAAGAAAGGTTTATTTACAAAAACAAAAAAAACCCCGGCGACGAACCACACATATCAGCAAACACGCCCAAAAGGGGAGAAGGGGGAAGAACAAACACACGGGAGACTATTTATACAAACTCATGTTCCTGGAAGCCTAATGACCTCCAGCTGCTCAGTGATTAGAGCGTTTCTGCTACCTTTTAACCCTTTGATAGCAACACCCCCTCTTGCTCGTAACACTGAGCTGTACCAACCTTAATTCAAATTTAAACCTGAACAGAAACATTTATGAGATTGCGGACTCAAAGCTTTCGTAAAACCGTCTGCGAGATTTTCTTGGCTTGGGCAATACTTTAGTTCAATTAAACCTTGTTTTACACTTTGGCATACATTTTGATAACGGATATCCAAGTGTTTTGTGTGTGCCTTGAATTGACCTGATTTAGCTAGTTTAATACAAGGTTGATTGTCTTCCCACACTCTGATAGGTAGGGAACATTCTCCAAACAATTCTTGTACCAGTTGCTTATAAAATTCCAGTTCTCTACATACATCTGATAATGCATTGAACTCAGATTCAGTTGAACTTAAAGCTATAAGTGATTGCTTTCTTGATCTCCAACCAATTAGTGCATTTCCAAATTTTATCGCCATTCCTGACACTGATTTTCTATCTGGTCCAGCATCTGCCCAACTGCTGTCGGCCCAACATTCAAGTTGTGTGCTGCCCTCTGCTGATAGTTTTAAGCGAAACCTTTTGGTAGTTTGGAGATACCTTAAAACTCTTTTTACTCCTTGCTAAGCATGCATTGATGGTTTTTCAGCTTGTCTACACAGCATGTTGACAGCATATGTTATATCGGGCCGAGTCCACTGTGCAATGTGGAGTAGACTGCCTATCGCTGACTGGTAAACCCCGGGATTAGAGAACTCTGCCTGTTGCTCGGCTTGAGCATCCTTTATGTAACTTAACTCCATTGGGGTTTTAACACCAGCACAGTTGTCCATTTTAAACCTTTCCAGCAACTGCTGGATCTTAGCTTCTTGGCTGAGCCAATAGTTCCCATTTTCATCTTGCTGAATTTTAATTCCTAGATAAACAGATACATTGCCTAGTGATTTTATCTGAAACCTTTCTTCAAGCTTTGTGGCAAATTGCTGTGCAAGTTTATCGTCTTTTCCACTGTATAATAAATCGTCAACAAATATCAAGACTGCTTCTTGTTCACATCCCGAGCCTTTTAGATAAAGACACGCATCTGCTGCGCTCTTTCTGAACCCCATGCTCTCTAAAGCATCGTTTAAGCAGGAATTCCAATTACGGGCGGACTGTTTCAACCCATAAATGGATTTGTGTAGGCGCCAGACCTGGTTTGGCTTGTCTCCTTCAAAACCCGGTGGTGGTGTCATATAGACTTCCTCCTGTAAGTCTGCATTTAAATAAGCCACATTGACATCAAAATGAAACTGCATATTTCCCTTCTTAGCTGAAGAGGCTAAAAGCATTCTTAGTGACTCCGATCTTGAAGTAGGGGCATAGATTTGAGAATAGTGAACACCTTTGTGCTGCGAAAACCCTTTTGCAACTAGTCGGGCTTTATATTGCAACTCTTCAGTAGTTGTGGGCTTTAAACGATATACCCATCGACAACCTACAGCTTGTTGCCCTTTCGGAAGCTCTGTACTTGTAAACACACCGAGAAACTTCACTGAAGCCATCTCTTTTTCCATTGCTTCCTGCCACTTTGCGGCTTCTGAGCTTGGAAGCTGTTGTACTTCCATATAGCTATCTGGCTCACACTGTGCCATATTTACGTATACACTTGTCACCTTAAACCGCTCTGGCGGCTTGCCCTTTGTGGCACGGTTTGATCTGCGCAATTGTTCCTCTTGTGCCCCCTCTGACCGTTGGCTGTCAGAATCTGTCTCAGACTTTATATCTGGATGTGCCTCTAGGGATAAAGACCTCCGTTTAGATACCTCCCTTGGGCTTGGTGTTGCAGGCGACCTGCTTCGCTTTTGCTGTCTGCTAGGCCTACTGACTGGCGATGTTGGAACATTCCTAGATTTTGGCTTTTCTACCTTAGGAGAAGAACCTTGTGCCTGGTCAGAATCTGCATCTGAACCATGTGCACCATCCCCTTCTGGCTCACCACCCTCTGGACTTTCATTCTCAGCATGAATGCCTAAATCATCTCTCAAAATGTCAGGGTTACCATGTAAGTGAGTCCATCCGGACTGCTCACAAAATTCAGCGCTCCTACTGAGGACCACTCTTGTAGTATCCCCATTTGGGTTCACGAATCTCCAAGATTTAGCGTGTGGTTCGTACCCACAAAAGATGAGTTTCCTAGCCCTTGGACCTCCCTTTTTCCTTAACGCTTTTGGGATAAGTACATAGGCTGGACATCCAAACACCCGAAAGTAATTAATTTTGGGCTTCTTCCCATATAAAGCAAAATATGGGGTAGTGGCAATTACCGAATTATATACTCGGTTCAGAATATGAGTAGCCGTTTGCCAGGCTTCCGCCCAGTAACTTTGAGGGAGTTTAGCATCAAACAACATAGAGTTTGCCAACTCTTGCAGAACCCTGTTTTTACGTTCGGCCACACCTCCTTCTTGGGGGGAATAAGGTGTAGACAGACGATGCTTAATTCCCCTTTTCTTAAAGAAATTCTGCAACACAGACCCGGTAAATTCTGACCCTCTGTCTGTTTGAAAAGCAAGTACTTTAGTACCGAATTCAAGTTCTACTGCATGAACCCAATTTTTAACTGTTTCTGCAGTATCTGCTTTGGTTTTGAGAGGAAGAAACCATGTAACCTTCGTTTTGTCATCCGAGAGACACAGTGCATACCTCGAACCTCCCATGCTAGCAACAGGCATTGGGCCACATAGGTCCATATGCACAAGTTGGAATATTTTGCCAGATTTCCTATCTGAACTGGGATAGCTGCATCTATGAACCTTCGCCATTTTGCATGCAGTACAATCCAAATACTTAGTACATTTGTTCATTTTGCACCCTTCTGATAATTCAGGTTGCTTTTTAACATACTGAAAATTAATATGTCCCAGACGGCGGTGCCATAAATGAACACAAGAATTATGGGTTGGCGTGTTCACACAACCGGCATGAACCTGTTCAACTTCATCTGGACTTGTCTCAAAATAATATAACCCATCTCTGCATTCCACCTGCAAAAGAGATACATTATTCTTTGAAATAGTGCAAACCCCATTTTCAAACACAGTTTTAAACCCAACTCTATCAAGTTCTGACACAGACAAAATACACCCCTTCATTCCCTTTAGCACGTAGGCATCAATTTCTGTTTGCAAACAATTCAAGAACACTGTGCCTACGGTCTCTAAGGAACGTTTAGTTGAATCTGCCATTGTCACAACTTTAAGGGTTTGCAAATGTCTGCAATTCTGCAAACGGACACTAGATGGCGCCACCAGGTGGTGAGATGCACCACTGTCGATCAACCAGCGTAGATTGCTGCCTTGGCCACGCCCTTGCATCAACGCCATTGCTGAAGCCATGTGCTGTGTGCTGTGGGAGTAGCCACGACCTCCTCCTCTTCTTCGACGTCCCCTGGAACTCCTTGTCTGGTAACTAGGGGTAACGGCCTTGGTGCTGTCTTGACCAGGTTCACGTGGACAATTCCTAATTAAATGGGAAGGGGAACCACAGCGAAAACTGTGTCTAGCTGCAAAAGCATTTACTGTATTCTCAAACTCAGCATCCCCACTCTTAGGCACAGCATAACTCCCCTTTGATGACAAACCTCTTTCTCTTTGCCTTTTATCCTGTTCATCTGCAAGCCGAGATGAAATGTATTCAAGGGTTAATTCAGTTGAAGGCATAGCCTCCAAAGTTAGAGCTAGAGTCTCATAGCTTTTATCAAGAGAAGACAACAATATGTATGACTGCTGCTCCATAGAGAAAGGAATGCCCAGCTGTCTTAGTTGATTAAAGGCAGACACCATTTTGGCAATATGTTCTTTCACACACGCTCCCGGTTGAAGACGTAAATCAAACAAACATCTCGTAGCATGGATCTTGGCCCCCGCAGTGTTTCTGGAATTTAACCGCTGCAGAACCGTCCAGACCTCATGCGTGTTCTTTAACTCAGAAACATAAGGCATTTGCTCTGGTCCCACTGCCAAAACTAGCAGACCTTGGGCTTTCCTGTCGCGTTTCTGTGAAGCTGCTGCTGCTGCTTTGTCTTCTGCAGACGCGTCTGCAGCTGCCTGTAAAGGCGGTGCTTCAGTACAACTCCACAACTCTTTTGCTTGCAACCAAACCCTTACTCTAGCCTTCCAATCTTGCCAATTTTTCCCATTGAGTCGCGTAAACGGGACAGTAAAACTTTCCTGGGACTCTGCCATCCTCCCTGGGGCTTAGGAACGATACTCACACACCTGTAGACCGTCTCCCAGCTGCTGAGGTGGCTCCTTGAGGAATAAGACGTCTTCCAGCGAGTACAAACTGCTCAGTGCCTGTTTAAAACTTTTCTAGGCACGTTGCAGGACTCAAGCTGCTTTGAAGGCTTTCGTTGTCAGCAACCGCTTCTGACTTCGCTCCAGTCCTTGCATAAATCACTCTGAACTGCACTCCTTAGCTCCTTCTTGATGTACAAACAACCATAACCTGTCCCATTAAACTTTAATTAGTTTAATGTAAATGCCCAGTGCGCTTCCATCGTCACAAGTCCCACTACAGCAGAGCATTTCGCGCAGCAGTTTAAGAAGGGCAGGAGAGGCAGTATCTTTTCAAAGAGGAGTCTTGGAGCAAGCGGTTTTGGAACTCAAAGAAAGGTTTATTTACAAAAACAAAAAAAACCCCGGCGACGAACCACACATATCAGCAAACACGCCCAAAAGGGGAGAAGGGGGAAGAACAAACACACGGGAGACTATTTATACAAACTCATGTTCCTGGAAGCCTAATGACCTCCAGCTGCTCAGTGATTAGAGCGTTTCTGCTACCTTTTAACCCTTTGATAGAGGCATACTCCAAAAGCAGATGGAGCCAGAGACCCACACAATCACACTCGCCCTCTCCTGCAGTGCAACAGAAGTTAGAAAAATCTCCTTAGAGGGAGCAGGTAGGATTGACAAGTTGAAGGGTAGTGGGCTGACTGGGAATGCTGGGGGGGACTGATTTGGTCACCAGGTTCCTGTCCCTGCCTTCGAAGAAAAGAGAACTGGGAGCAAGCTACAACAGCCTCTACTTTGAGGCAGCAGGATTAACTTCGAATCCATGAATTTTCCCAACTCTTGTTTATAAACCGTCATTACCGCACCTGCCCAGTCTCCTGTCCTAATAATTTATTGTTTCTTAAAATAAAATAAAAACCATTGTAGGAAAATGAAGATTGGAATGCTTTGATTCAAGATGCTCAGAAAAGAGGTGCCATCATCAAGACCTCCAGTGGCAAATACAATGTTCCTTGCTATGCAAGTGATGCTAAGAAGATCTTGAAGCCCATGGCAGTCCAGCAGAGCCAAACAAGGACAGGTGAGTGCAGCATCTGAGTTGCATGGAGCTCCTGGACGACATACCTGGCAATACTCAGCTGGTGCTCCTGCTCCAGGAAACAGTGAGGCATGGCCCTTGCCAGTATCTCAGGATTCCTCTTCCCTAAAGCCATTCTTTCCTACACAGGCTAAACCTGTCCAAGAGCTGGCCAAAAGATCCAGCAATGAAAGTGAAGGCCTCAGATGAATTGCTGGAAATCTAGGCCCCCCTTGATGCCAAGCAACAGAGGACAATGCAGTAGCCCCACAGTCCCTCCCGTATACTCAGAACCTTTTATTGTGGCTGCTGGTGTACTTTGCTCCACAGCCTTTTCCTGGATTGCAAGGTCATCTGCCTGAAAGATAATGC
Source organism: Podarcis erhardii (assembly GCF_964252035.2). Lineage (NCBI taxonomy): Eukaryota > Metazoa > Chordata > Lepidosauria > Squamata > Lacertidae > Podarcis > Podarcis erhardii. Next base: position 18,920,336 of record NC_138506.1, on the reverse strand, counting down.
ATTTTGAGTGATTGTTTTCTATATCATGGAGAGTTAGGCAGCCTGCTTCCTGTGCTGTAAACTTCAAGAAATCACACACTGTAAATGTTGGGTGTAGTGTATATTTGTACGGCATGTAGAGAAACTTATCTTTTAGAGGTGAAACAGGCCTGGCTGTGGCCACAGTTAAATCACATGCCCCTGGGGTGAGTGTCCTGACATGTGCCTCGTCACATGCAAACAGCTCACCATGAGAGTTTGGCTTGCTGGTGTCTCAGGTTAGCATGTCCAGCCCTCATTGGGCCAGCACGCCTGGGTGAGTGCTGAAGTTGTTCCTGCTGCCATATTTCTTTCTGGCCCTAAAATTTAATTTGGCGAGAGCGACACCACTTATTTCTTAGTTCACATTTTTATTCTTTTGTATACATGATAAAAATATTTATAGATAATAATTTAAAAAGAAGGCACTGTGTACATAATGTCGCAACAGGGAACATAGCAGGCATTTCATAGAAGTGATTTGTGCAGATTTCTGCAAGTGTAAAAGATGAAGATTTCCTTTTGCATTGGATCTGCTGCCACTTATGAGCCAAGGAGCCATGGGCCAAGTGCATCCTCACATTGCAACCTCCCCAACAAATTGACATCCAGCAGTCTGGCAAGATGAGCTTTGGCAGGAGAGACTGTAATCTAACCTGGTGCCTTCCAGATGTTTTGGACTACAATTCCCATCAGCCCTGGCCAGCTGTATGACGCTGAAACTGATGTGAGAGCGCAAAACCTTCACTGACTGGGGCTGATGGGAGTTGTAGTCCAAAACATCTGGACAGCATCTGGTTGGAGAAGTTTGCAGGCTGGAGAGGACTGTTGTTATGATTATCACTGATGTTTTGGAATGTGTTTCTAATGTACATCGCCCTGAGATCTTTTGATAAAGGGCAGTATATAGATCAAATCATTATTATTACTACTACTCTGACAGTTAATTCTTGGTTTCCTTCACATAGAACAGGAGATCAAAAAATGCTATTCAGCAAAGTGTTCGAGCAGCATTAACATTTTGGTACAACTGTCTGCTTCTTCAGTGTAATAGCTGAAATGTAAATTTAAAAGTACATTTACATTTTTTGAGAAAAATAAAACCGAAAGTAATGAAATACAAATTGTTTTCACAGTATGTTCTGCTTTTTCTGAATTGTATGTGTGTTGGCCTCAGAGATGATTTTTAATAGAGAGGAGTTCCCTTCAGCTATTTCCCTCCTGCTCTCTCTTGTGTCCAACTTGTGAAGTAACCTCAGTGGCCTTACAGCTGTTTAGTGTGCTGTACCCAAGGCGGTAAGGTCAAAGGAAAGGAGCTAGACAAAGAATGATCCAATAAGTCCTCAATGGCAGAACAGGCGGATGATAATGGTATGCTACAATGGCTGCTGTGAGGGCGGATGAAGGCTGCAGCAGATAAGAATCTACTGGTTGTTCACAAGATGAAATGGTTAAATCGGCTATGATAAAATGGGCACAGGACATTGGGCATAACATTATGTTTGAGGACTAGGAAAGGTTGTGGACCACTGGGCTGAACTTCACCGCATGTAATGCTCTGAAGGAAAATGTAATGAAAATGATATATAGATGGTACATGACCCCAGTTAAACTTGCCAAAATATACCATTCGTCTGATAATAAATGTTGGAAATGTAAAGAAAATGAAGGAACATTCTTTCACCTCTGGTGGACATGCCCTAAGGTGAAGGTCTTCTGGGAAATGATATATAATGAGCTGAAAAAGGTATTTAAGTATACCTTCACTAAGAAACCAGAGGCCTTCCTTCTGGGTATTGTCGGCCAGAAGGTGTTAAAGAAGGACCGAACATTCTTTATGTATGCAACAACGGCAGCAAGGATTCTCATCGCAAAAAACTGGAAAACTCAAGATCTACCCACACTGGAAGAGTGGCAGATGCAGCTGATGGACTATATGCAACTGGCCGAGATGACTGGCAGAATCCGTGATCTGGGAGAAGAGAAGATGGAGGAAGACTGGGAGAAATTCAAGATGTATCTACAAAAACATTGTAATTTGGTTGAATGTTAAGAAGGATGCTAGATTATAAAAAATTGGCCACCACTAAATTAGATTTAAATTTGATGATAAGTGAGACTAAAGAAAATATAAAATTTTTTGGGAGAAGTGCTAGATTATATTTGAATGAGTGGACATGAGATTGTAAACAAGTTGATAATTTGTTTGGAAAAAAACTTTTAACGATGTAAATGGGAGCGGGAGACGCGAGGGAGTCCAAAGAAGTGATGAAATTGTTGTGATAGAAGTAAGATTGTTTATTATTTGTGCATTTATATTTAAAAACTTTAATAAATATTTATAAAAAAAAATAAAAAAAAATCTACTGGTTGTCGTGATTACTCAGGCCATCAGAATAGAGGCTTACTGCGAAGACTGCACGTTGGTCAGTGTGCACTGATCTACACACACAAAACAAATTCACAAACAGGCATCTTCCAAAAGCCAGTCCCAAACCTGTTATGACCAATTAGGTCCTTTTAATCTGTTTACATGTTTAGCATAGATGAGACCCAGTACACTCTAGGAAGGCACAAGTAAACCCCAGACAACCAATACTGAATTTTCTCTATAACATTGCTTTATTGATCAACAAACATGACAAGACAGGGAACATGCACTCAGTCATATACGCATCCATACATCTCCCATACTCACCACTCTTCACTGAATGGGCCAGAGTCAGTAAGAGTCACGGGTGACCAGACGACAGCGCTGTCAAATGTCTAGCACGCAACTGAGGCTGGAGAGCTTTGTCATTTATACACCTTGTTCATTTGATGTGTGGCATTACACAACTCCTTGCTCCTTGTTTTTAGCGTGTTTTTGGCATCTCATATCCTTGTCCTTGGCATCATCTCACAACTCTTATCTGAATGTTGTGTAAAGTTTTGCAGCCCACCTCCAAGCCTCCTTGCTGTACTGTTCCCGGCACACACTGTTTTTGCCAAAACAATGTGATGTTTTCCACATTCCATTAGCGCTTATACATTTTTGTCTACTTGAAGAAGCCATGGTCCGATCTGAAAAATACAAATATTTAGGTTACAAAACTATAAAAAATAAAGAAAAATTAAGTTTGCAAAACAATAATTACCATGTGCTTGGGGTAGATCAACGTGTCAGTGTCCACTTATCCCCAGTGTAAATATGACATATTGGCAAAAGTTGGAAATTGAAAGATAACTATAGCACGTGCACAAAAATCGATTTCAAATTTGAAATCAGCATTGAAAGAACATAAAAGAACAGTTGAAAAATCTCATGCAACAGAAAATGAAAAAAAATTGTTCCCCAGTATACTGTGTATCCCAAGGGAATACATTTTTTTGCATACCTCCAACTGTACATAGATATACATGTCATGTTTAATGCTATATAAGTCACTTACATTTATACTCATATTGTACTACTTTGGCTATGTGTTTAATAAAATATTGAATTCTTGCATTGTGAAAAACAAAGCTTATGGTGAAAAATGAAAAACATGAATTAAACTAGAGCTTACAGAACAAAACCAACTTCAGATATGAAAACAGCACGTCAAAATTAGGTTAGAACAACTGCAGGTGTCAATGCAAAAATACAAAACTGTTTCCCAGTGTTAATACACTCCATGATGGCTATCAAGATTATACCTCAATGCAGGCTTCAAGGAAGGAAACCAAGGCATAAAATGAACACTCAAGCCCTTCAAGATCCTATTAAGCAGGATTGCTTCCAAACAACTCTTAAGGACCATCTGTTTTCAGAATTCCCTGATAACATCAAGGAACACTGGGCCAAGCTAAAAACATCCATTAGTGCAGCCTGTGAACAAATTATTGGATACCAAACCAAGAAACACCAGGACTGGTTTGATGAGAATAACAGTGAGATTGAACGCCTTATGAACAAGAAAAGGAAGGCCTTTCAGATCTGGCAAAGAGATAGAAACTATGCCACTAAGTAAAAACATGCCAACACTAAGGCCGAGGTTCAAAGAAGAACCAGAGAACTAAAGAACACCTGTTGGATAAAAAAAAAGCTCAAGAGATCCAACACTTAGCTGACACTCATGATGCACAGAGTTTCTTTAAGCCACAAAGACCATCTATGAACCAATAAATCATGGCATATGCCCCCTATGCTCAACAGACGGTACCACACTTCTAAAAGATAAAAGAAGCTATTGCACTGCGCTGGAAAGAACATTACCAACATCTCCTTAATCGCAACTCCCCCGTAGCTGCTGAGCTCCTCTCGCAAATTCCGCAAAACCAAGTTAGAGATGAGCTTGTACACACATCAACACTACCAGCTTTCAGACTTCCTGGTTGGTCACGTGGCAAGGCAGTCATGGAGTCTTTCGGCTGAAAGAATTCCAGCACTTTGAAGAAGGGAGAGGCTGTGAGAGCGACACAGTCCCCCATTAAAACCTCAGATCGGGCGTTCTGAGGACTTGGTTTATCCGGCAAGCCTTATCTGCGACTCCCCCAGTCCCCGGTAAGCTCGTAAGAGCCCTGAGAGTGAGTGGGGTGGAGACGCGGCTCAGCGGAAACGACTTCTATCTTCAAAGTTGCGAAGCTCTGAGAACTGCCAACCAGCAGTGATCAATCCCTCCTTAAAAAAAGAATAAGCAATTTGGAACTGTAAGTACTCCTAAATCATTCTTAGAGCTATCTGGGAAGATTAGGGAGACGTTGGAAAAGGAGGTGGCTCCCCTTCTGTTGAACAAAAATATGAAGCGGCGTGCAAAGACCGAAGCCTAAAAGTAAAGAAACTTCCGGGTTGGCGCCCCCGGCAATGGCGGAGCTCCTCCGATCGGGAGGAACTTGCTCCGTGGAAAGTTGGGTCTGTACCGCCACGGCAAAGGCAGAGACCCATTGAAATCACAGGCGGAAGAAGCTTGTGAACCTGGGATTCGGCTGGCACCTTTTGCGCCTCCCCTACTCGCGGGGAAACCCTGTTTTGGGGATCCGGAGCGATGTGGGGTGAGCAGCGCGGTGCTTTGAATCGACCGCTTCTTTCACGGAGTGAAGCCGCATTGCTGTTGCCGGAGAGCGCTGACTTTTTCTTGTGGACAATTGGATTTTAAACAACAACCCGTGAGTAAAACAGAAAATTGGATCTTTAAATATCTTAATTTGGCATCGAACGGGGAAGATTCAAAACAGGAAGTCCGCCTTCCCCTTTTGTAAATAGACTGAAGCAAAGAGCTTACAAGTTAAGGTCTCGGAAAGCCTTATGTAAAGGATTAAACTTCCATCGATTGAAATTATTAGACCCCCCTTGGAAGCAGGAGAAGAGGGGGGAAATTTTGGACTGTGTATCCTGCAGGAGAGAGTGATTAAAATTAAATTACCACTGCTCTGAACCTGGGAACGGGCTCCCAGTGATTGACGTTTCGGGAGAGTTCATTGACAGCGAAGAGAACGGATGTTGACAGTCAGTTAAATAAGAGAAATATATTGTTTCTATTGTCCGCTTCTGCGTTTAAAAGGGAGGGAAAGTATCTGAAAATTGAAACTATCTTTACTTTTTTATCTGTGTTGGAAAAGATTGATACAAGTGGAGACTGTTCCCCTCTAGAGGGAGCTTTTGAAACTGTTACAAGAGTGGAGCTGGGAAATCTCCAGCTGCTTGATAAGAACTGTGAGAACTAGAGATTGACCTTGGACATTCGAGAATGTCGACAGGAGAAGCCTTATGGACTGCATTTTCTAAGATAAGCCACTTGTTGGAACAGCTTCATAAAAAGATGGATGCTATGACTACTAAAATTGACATTTTGGAACCAAAAGTGAGCACCAATACAGAAATTATTCAGGATTTGGCACAGGAATCTATTTCAACAGGACAAATTGCTGAAAAGGAGAAGGAGAAAGTTGCTGTTGTCGAACCTAAAGTAATACAAGGGGGAGCCTTAGCCTTACAGAGGCAAATTGAGGACTACAAGTTGAGGCCCTTTATGATTGAGACTAGAAAAAGTCAGATTTTGAAGATCGGAGCCTGGCCTGGACTAGAAAAGGAAAGTTGGAAAGATCCCTCTATGCAGGGATTAACTGACTTTTGGAATATGGACTTGGGTCAGGAGGAGATTGGAGTTCTGGGGGCCTTTGGATTTGGAGGAATTTTGAAACATGCCCGGAAATACTTTATGGATCCTAGTTTTAATTATGGAAATCGGGCTGACCTGTCGAGAAGGAATAAAAGTATCGTTGGATTGGAGTTTCCCCGAGATCTGCTCTTTAGCATCAAAGAATATGAAGAAGACTGGCAGAAGGGATGTGGAAAAGAGTTAAGAGCCTCGGACATAAGATCTCCAGGTTGATGGACTGTATGGAGTTGACGGAAGTGGCTGGTAGAGTCCGAGACTGGGGAGAGGAGATGGTGGAAGAAGATTGGAAATTTAAAGTCTATATATAGAAATATTGTAAAATTAATGAGTGATAGAAAAATGTTGGAAGGAAATTTTATGGCTTTAACTGAAATGCTATAAGGAGTTAAGCTTAAATAAGTATACTAATTTTAATGGAAATAAGATTAAAAATATGTTAAGACATTTATATGATAGAAAATAGAGAAAGTTGGAAAGGAATTGCTGAAACAATTAATGGAAGTGGAATACAAAGAGGGAGGTGAGAGGAGGTCAATGATACAAGGGAATGAAAGATAGAATATGGAAAAGGTATGATGTATGTTTTTAAATTGTTTTTGTTTTGTTTGGTTTAGTTTATTGTGTTAGTTTAATTTGTTAAGGTTGTGCTTTGTATTGTTTATGTATTGTATTGTTTTTTTCTCTTTTTTGTTCTTTTTTTTTCTTTTGTCTTCTTTCTTCCTTTTCTTTTTTGTAAGCTTTAAAAGTAATAAATATTATTATTATTATTATTTTAAAAAGAAAACTTTTAAAACTGGAAGCGATGTTTTTCCCCTTTCCCTTCTTTGGGAACATAGGGGTATGTGAATGATTTATTACAATTGGAAACTTGCCTAATTAGACTGAGATATCCTCTCTCGGCAGCGGACCAGCCGAGAGGAAAGGCTAGTCTCCATCGTGATTTTATAAGGAAAGTGAATAAACTTAATCTCCACCTCAACTAAATAGCCTGTAAATTGTGAATTGTCCTGCACTGACTAGTAACGTTCTAAAGTGATAAAAACTGTCTTACTTCCTCTCAAGAAAGAGTGCTTTGGATAAACTTCTCTCTGCCATATTTTTTGTTGTGATTGGAGTAGTTTTAAAGACTAAGGAAGCTGCTTTCGATTGGCTGGTGGAAAGGAGCAACTGTTTTTCTCCATTGTTCTGGCAGACTGTGTGATTGACCTTGACATTCCTCAGATATGACTTCAGAAAAAGAAAAGTGTAGACGTGGCTCTAAAGCACCGACACAATTTGAGGAGTCGGTTTTGTCAGCGTTAAATGATATTAAAGAAGGACTGGACCGCAATACAGGCGCGGTAAATAAATTGGAAGAAAGGTTTGACCAGTTGAGCACCGACCTGTGAGTTGTTAAAGAGCAAATTAATACACATGATGAAAGATTGACACAATTGGAGAATATTCGGGTCCAGGACCTGGAACGCTTGCAACAGGAAAATGCAACAGCTATAGCTTATTTACAGCTGGCACAGAAACAATCCCATCTGAGATTGAGAGGATTTCCTAATCTGGAACAGGATCAAGACAAACTCAGAGAATGTGTGATAAAACATTTTGTTGAATTCTGGGATCTGAAAAAAGAGGAAGTGGAAGACTGGGTGGAGAAAGCCTATAGATTTGGACCTAAAAAAGAGACTAAAATAACTTACGACTGTATTGTGGTCTTTAAGACTAAGGAACAAAGAGATATCATTTTGGGACATCACTATAAAAAAGGCCTCAAAGTGTCTGATAAAGGTTTTTTTTGAATTTGAGATCCCAGTACAAGGATCTGACAGACATTCTGAGGAGAAAGAACATTTTTTTCAGGTGGGAATTTCCAGAGGGCCTATCCTTCAAATTTGAAGGAAGAAAGCAAAAGATTAAGAATCTTCAGGAGAAGGATAGATTTATGCAGAAGCACTCGGTGGAACTTGGATTGCAAACTTCACAGCTGCGGGGGGCGGAGGCAGCCTCCTCGTAAATAGACAATATGGCGTTGAGAATTTATTAATGGACTTGAAAATGTTTCTATGGACTTGAAAATGTTTGTTCAGGGTTCCTTCAGATGGCGAATGAATGACGATTTGTTGAGAAATTCATCAATTGTAAATAAGGCCCAAAAAACCCTAAAGGATTATTTTGAACTTAATATGACTCAAGGAATGGAGATAAGGGTGATTTGGGAGGCCAGCAAAGCGGTAATGAGAGGGTTTCTGATACAACAAAACGCAATTAGGAGAAAGTCACAGAATGAGACAAAAGACAAAATTATGGAACAACTGAAAGACAAAGAGAAGAAGCTTAGAGGAAACCCAAAGAATTTGCAGATCCAAAAAGAAATTAAAGCCTTACAGGTTCAATATTCACAGTTAGTAAATCAAGAAATTGAATGGAAGATAAGAAGGATGAGACAAAGAAATTTTGAATCTGCAAATAAATGTGGGAAACTACTAGACTGGCAATTAAAAAAGAGACAAAAACAAAGTACTATTACAAACATTGTTACAGAAGGAAAATCGGTAGAGAAACCTGCAGACATTAGAAAATGTTTTTATAAATATTATAAGCAACTGTATAAAAAAGAAAAAGAAGATCTAGGGAAAATCGAGCAATTTATAAAGAACAACGGACTGCAACGGATTCCGAAAGATAAAAAGAATTTGCTAAATGGCGTAATTACAAGTCAGGAAGTGGAACATGCAATAAATTCAATGCAACTTGGCAAGACATCAGGACCTGATGGTCTATCAGCGAAATATTATAAGACATTGAAAGATTGGCTTATACAACCTCTCGTAGAAATATCTAATTCAATTTTACGGGGGGGGGGGAGCACCTGAAACCTGGAAACAAGCTTACATTACTCTGATTCCTAAACAGGGTCAGGATAGATCCAACGTTAAAAACTACAGACCAATCTCCCTACTCAATGTGGATTATAAAATTTTTGCAAATATACTGGCTAATAAGCTAATAAAGGTTTTATCTGAGTATATTCATAAAGACCAGGCAGGATTTCTGCCTGGAAGACATATGAAAGACAATATTAGAAATGTTGTGGATATTTTGGAAAAGTTAGAAGCAAGAAAGAGTTGTAAAGCTATGCTAATGTTTATCGATGCTGAGAAAGCCTTTGACAATGTTTCTTGGAGTTTTATGTTACATAACTTAGAGAGTATGGGGATAGGTCATGTTTTTATAAATGGTATTAAAGCGATCTATCGAGAACCGAAAGCTAAAATTATTGTAAATAATGTGGTTTCAGAGGAAATTAGAATTGAGAATGGAACCAGGCAAGGGTGTCCACTGTCCCCTCTGCTGTTTATCTCAGTTCTGGAGGTCTTGCTAAGTATGATTAGAAAAGATGAACAAGTTAAAGGTATTACAGTAGGTTCGAAACAATACAAATTAAAAGCCTTTGCTGATGATTTGGTTCTGACATTACAAGATCCAGACTCCAGTGCAGTTAAAGCACTGGAGCTAATACATGAGTTTGGTCAGGTAGCAGGATTTAAATTAAACAAGAGCAAGACCAAAGTAATAGAGAAAAATCTGGATAATGAAGAAAGGAAAATACTACAAGAGAAAACGGGCCTAGATTTTGTGAAAAAAGTTAAATATCTGGGGGTGAACCTGTCTGGGAAAAAATTGAATTTGTATAAGGATAACTATGAGAAAATGTGGAATGAAATTAAAAGAGATTTAGAGGTGTGGTCTAACTTAAAATTGTCATTAATGGGCCGGATTTCTGTGATTAAGATGAATGTGCTGCCAAAGATGCTTTTTTTGTTTCAAGCCCTCCCAATTATAGACAATATGAAATGTTTTAAAGAATGGCAAAAAGCTCTTTCTAGATTTATCTGGCAGGGGAGGAAACCCAGAATTAAATACAAATTACTTACGGATTCCAAAGAAAGAGGGTGATTCTCTCTGCCAGTCTTAAAAATCTATTTTGAAGCTGCCGCACTTCGTTGGATTAAAGAATGGATGAAATTAGAAGATACAGATTTACTAGATTTGAAGGGATTTGATAATGTGTTTGGTTGGCATGCATATTTGTGGTATGATAAAGTAAAAGCCAATAAAGCATTTAAAAATCATATAATTAGGAAATCGTTGTATAATGTTTGGATAAAATACAAAGACCTTTTAGAAAGAAAGACGCCCAGATGGCTTTCACCAATGGAGGCAAAGGCCCAGAAAAAATTAAATATGGATACCAAATGGTTGAGGTATTATGACTTATTAATAGAGGAAGAGGAAGGCTATAAATTAAGACCATTTGAGCAAATTAAAGATAAGCTAAATTGGCTACATTACCACCAGATTAACAAATTGTATAAACTGGATAAGAAAAATGGTTTTGCCTGGGAAAAATCTAAGTTGGAGATGGAGTTGTTAGATACTGAAGGTAAAAACTTATCTAAAATGTACAAGCTTTTGCTGGACTGGCATACGAAAGATGAACAAGTTAAATCGGTGATGATAGCCTGGGCAAGAGATTTAGGACATAACATAAAGTTTGAGGACTGGGAAAGATTGTGGAAAAAAGGGGTGAAGTTCACCGCATGTACTTTGTTAAAGGAAAATATTATGAAAATGATGTATAGATGGTATTTGACACCTGTAAAATTAGCAAAGATGTATTATAATTGTGATAATATATGTTGGAAATGTAAAGAAAAGGAAGGAACCTTTTATCATATGTGGTGGACCTGCTCCAAGGTGAAAGACTTCTGGGAAAAGATTTATAATGAATTGAAAAAAAAATGTTGAAATATACATTTATAAAGAAACCAGAGGCCTTTCTTCTTGGAATAACAAGTTCGGAATTGCCCAAGAAAGATGTTAATCTATTTTTGTATGCCACAACTGCGGCTCGTATTTTGTTAGCTAAAAAGTGGAAAACTCAAGAATTACCAACAGTAGAAGAATGGCAGATGAAGATGATGGATTGTATGGAGCTAGCCGATCTAACCGGAAGAGTCCGCGACCAGAAGGAGGAGGAACATCACGAAGAATGGAAGAAATTTAATGATTATTTAGTTAAATTTGTTAAGCTAAAATAACTGGAAATAGCGTCCAGATACTTAAAGGGCTTAGGATTGTATCTATGTTAACTGATAAAATAATATGTTTAATACAAGAAGGAGAAGATTTAAAGATCTTAATGTTTAATTTAAAGGGTATTAAAATTGGGATTTGGAAAACCGTTATAAGGATATGCAATGAAATTCAACTAAGGGGAAACGAGGAAGTCATTTTACAAAGTAAATAACTGTTATTTTCAATAAGGTTATGATTTATGTCTGTTATGTTTTGTTTGTTTTATGTTTTTGTTTGTCATTGATATTGTAAAAACTAATAAAATTTTTGCAAAAAAAAAAAAAAACCCACTACCAGCTTTCTCTAACCAACCCACAACACAACACTAACATTGACCACTCTATATATACAGGTAGAATTAGGTGAAAGGTTGCATGAGTCATTGTAGGCCGTTGACTCATGCTGACTTAGTTCTTTTAGCATTAAAGAAACAGCGGCCAATTTTTAGCCGTGACAACCCTTCTGTTTCTTAAATGCAAAAAACCCCAACAGAAAACAAAACATACATATACTATATACATAAACCCAGTTTTGTCATCAATTCATTATGACATGTTGCTGGCAAAGGCTTGGTAAACAAATCAGCAATATTATCTTGTGATTGACAATACTCCAGTTTGATTACCCCATTCTGTACGCAATCTCTAACATTTGCATGACGGATAGCAATATGCTTTGATGCAGACTTCGTTATTTCTGAGCCCACTAATTCAATGCACAATTGACTATCTTCATACGCTTGGATAGGCAAATCTACTTTACAATCTAGCTCTTTTAGTATCTGTATAAACCACATGATTTCATTGCATGCTAGCGACAGGCTCCCATATTCTGCCTCACAGGATGAGGTTGCAACAAATCCTTGTTTCTTTGACCTCCATCCAATTATGGAATTGGCAAACATCATAACCATTCCACTTGTAGGTTTTCTGGTAGCTACACAGCTTTCCCAGTTCGCATCAACAAATACTTCTAGTTTTTCATCTTGTGTACTAGATATCTTCAAACATACATTTAATGTCCCCTTTAGATATCTGATAGGGCGCGGGTGGCGCTGTGGGTAAAACCTCAGCGCCTAGGACTTGCCGATCGCATGGTCGGCGGTTCGAATCCCCACGGCGGGGTAAGCTCCCGTTGTTCGGTCCCAGCTCCTGCCCACCTAGCAGTTCGAAAGCACAATTAAGTGCAAGTAGATAAATAGGTACCGCTTTCTAGCGGGAAGGTAAACGGCGTTCTGTGTACTGCTCTGGTGCCAGTTCACCGGAGCAGCTTCATCACGCTAGCCACGTGACCCGGAAGTGTCTGCGGACAGCGCTGGCTCCCGGCCTCTAGAGTGAGATGAGCGCACAACCCTAGAGTCTGTCAAGACTGGCCCGTACGGGCAGGGGTGCCTTTACCTTTTACCTTTAGATATCTGATAAGCCTTTTCAAAGCACACCAACCGGCAGTACTGGGTTTAGATACACGTTGGCTCAGAACATTTGCAGCACACGCAATGTCTGGCCTTGACCACTGGCTCAAATATAACAGTGATCCTATTTTTGAGTGATACAACTCAGGCTGATCAAATTCATCATCACACACTGTCTTTGTGAAATCTGGTGTCATGGGAGTCTGAACTGGTTTACAGTTTTCCATGCCAAACTGCTCTATGAAATGAAGAATTTTCTCCTTCTGGCTCAATAGGAAGCTTCCTTTGGCTTCCCACCTTACTTCTACTCCCAAGTAATTGCTTACAGGCTCTAAGGCTTTAAGCTTAAACCTCTTTTCCAGCTGACTTGTGAGCTTCTGGATCTCATATGTGGAACTCCCTGCTACAAGAAAATAATCAACAAAGACTAAGAGCATTAGATATTTGTTGCCTGTCCCCTTGGTGTAGAGGCATGGATCAGCCACACTCCTTTTAAAACCAAGTTTTACAAGGGCTTCATTTAAACGCTGGTTCCAACACCTTCCACTTTGTTTGAGACCATAGACAGCCTTTTTCAAATGCCAAACTGCACCATTCCCCTCTTCAAACCCAGGGGGTTGTCTCATTAACACTTCATGGTCTAAATCTGCATGCAGATATGCAGCATCAACATCAAAATGGTGCACTGCTAATTGTCTTACAGCAGCAATGGAAAGCATTAAATGAAAGGTTTCACACTTTACAGTGGGATAAAACACTTCATCATAACTCTCCCCTTTAATTTGAGTGAACCCTTTGGCTACTAATCTGGCTTGAAAACTTGGTTCCCCAGATGCAAGGGTTTTCCTTTTGTAAACCCACTTGCATGACACCACTCTGCCACCAGGTGGCGGCATTATGACCTCAAACACTTACATTTAAAAGAGTCCATTTCTTCTTTCATAGCTTGTTCCCACAAAGCACGTTCCCCAGGGGGTAAGTCTAAGACTTCATTATAACTTTGTGGTTCCACACAACTCACATTGCATACTTTCACTCCTCCTAGGGTCAAACGCTGAGGAGGTACACCCTTGTTTGAACACTGAGAGCGTCTAGCCACAACTACTTCCTGCTCCCTTATCTCTGGCTCTTCTTCCCTTACCTCTAGAGAAATATTATCTATTGCCACATCTTTTGGGAAAATCTGTCTTCTGCTCCTGTGTTGCCAATGGCTGAGAAGAAACCTCTTCTCTTATTTGCAGGAGCAGTAGGTAATCTGGGTTGGCATGGATCGTAGTCCATCTGTCCTGGTCAGCAAAGTCTGCACTTCGTGACAAAACCAAGCATCCTGGGAGTAAATTGAAACACCACCCTTTGCCATAGGACTGATACCCCACAAACCACAGTCTCTGCAGTCTAGCACCCCCTTTTTGGTGCTGAGCTTTGGGGATATTTACATGTGCCCAAGAACCCCAGTTATGATCATCAACCACTCTGGTTCTTTCCCAAGCAACACACGATAAGGAAAATCCTTTATAGAGCTTGACCAGGTTCTATTAATCAGAAAGTTTGCTGTGAGGAAAGCCTCACCCCACAGCCTATGGTTGTGACCTGATCCTGCATCCACTAGCAGGCAATCCTTTACTGACTTTATTACAGCCCCACGTCTTTCACACAGACCATTTTCAGCAGGGCTATAAGGGTTAGTCAAATGATGAGTGATACCCTTACGTCGCAACCATGCCCCAAATTGTTTGTTCAGAAATTCTCCGCCCCTATCTGTTTGCAACTGCACAACAGGGTGAGCGAAGAGCTTTTCAGCTTGGGCAACCCATTCTCTGAATGTGGGGAAACACTCCGATTTCTGCTTTAACAACAACAACCAACTAAAATGTGATTTATCATCTATTACCAGAAAAGCATATCTGGTGCCCCCTTCAGTCTTCTGTGGGAAAGGACCTATCATGTTGAGGCATCTAATCATAGCCTGCATTTTTATCAAGGCTTATATTTTGATCAGGGCCTGTATTTTAAAATGAGCTTAAAGATTTTCAAATGTTTTATGCCAGGCAGAAGACCAGCTGCCTAAGTACTTTGGCAAGATGTTTATCCTCCTGGACAAGGGGGCCCCCTGATTTATAGCAGAAAACAATTCTCAAAGTCGTAAAAAGGGAATTACAGGCTGAGAGCAAAGGTTACACTGACCCTACATATTACAGAATATAAAAAAGCTGAGAAAAAACATAATTAAGAGTTGGTAAATAGTAAAATAAAACCATGTGCCTCCCATTAAACTTGAGCCATTTTTTCCTAAGGTTAAAAGGGCAAGAGCAAATGGAAAAAGCAGCTGGCTTGGCTGGAGAAGGGGGGTGTAAACAGAAGAAGAGGTTTCTTCCTATTTTATTTTGAGGCTGTAAACTGTTCCTTCCTTTTTACTTTGAGAAGGTTTATTCTTCTAAAAAGCTATCTATGATAATGTATGAAATATATTGGCTTAAATGTAATTATGCAAAGGATTTAGAAACTAAGAAATGTTAAATCCTTATGCTAGATTCTTATTTCATATAGTTGGAAGAGACCACAGGGGCCATCAGCCCAGCCCCCCTGCCAAGCAGGAAACACCATTAGAGCACACATATGGTTGTCAGGCCTTTGTTTAAAGACCTCCAAAAGAAGGAGATCTTTCAATGATGATGTGAACTCAAGATCCTTGACATCTGTTTAAGATAAAAATTTAAAACTATTAACCATCTGTTTTGGAGGGCAATAGGGCAAGGAGGGCAAGAGGTGAGCTGGTAATTAAGGTTCCTTGTTGAGACAAATGTAAGATAAATGACTACTTATTTGTCTTTTATAGATAGAAGAATATATAGCTTTTTGTTTCCCATAAAAGGCAAAAGGAAATGGGTGTATCTTTTGTGATTGGTTCTAGCAAACAGCCAATAGGAATTTCAACCAGGCTGATTGGACAGAGGCAGCCAAAGGAGGAGCAAGGGGGCTGGGTTAAGGAAATATAAGTGCTGGCCATAATGGCAGGAGGCCAGGCCAGAGCTTGGTAACCATATACCACTGTGCCTCTCATTTATTTGTCTGACAAATAAATTATTATTTTAATTTCTCTATTGCTGCGTTGAATATTTCATTCCAGCTAAGCGTTAACCACAAGCAGGGTGCTACAATGTCACAATGGACAAGTTCTAAAACTTCTTTAGATACTCTGTCACTTTTAGAAGCCACAGGCTTCCTCTTAGATTTGGCCATTTTACATACATTGCAATCTAGGAAACAGTTACAGCTATTTACTTTTAGGTTCTTGCACACCTTTTGCATCTTTGAAAGCACACGAACATTTGCATGACCCACTTTCCTATGTAATTCACGTACACACCCCTTATGAACTGGCAAATTATCCTGAACCACCTAGGCTGCTTTAACAGGCTTGTCCTGCATTACATATAACCCATTTTCCATCTTTGCATGGCCACATACCTGTGTTCCATTCTTTATCAGACAACCATCCTGCGTGAACTTAACACTATTTGTTGTTGTTGTTGTTTAGTCGTTTAGTCGTGTCCGACTCTTCGTGACCCCATGGACAAGAGCACGCCATGCACGCCTGTCTTCCACTGCCTCCCGCAGTTTGGTCAAACGCATGCTGGTAGCTTCGAAAACACTATCCAACCATCTCGTCCTCTGTCGTCCCCTTCTCCTTGTGCCCTCCATCTTTCCCAACATCAGGGTCTTTTCCAGGGAGTCTTCTCTTCTCATGAGGTGGCCAAAGTATTGGAGTCTCAGCTTCAGGATCTGTCCTGCATATATACCCTGCATTAATCAAACAGCTTACAGACAGTAAACAATTGTCCAAACTGCTGACAAACAGAATCTCTGGTAGAGTGGTGTTCAAGCACTGCAGGAAACATATTCCCTGGCCATCAATCTTGCTCCTACAACCATCAGCAAGATAGATCGAGTCTTTTCTGTCGACTGGCTTCTCGAGGGTCCTAAAGTCCTCCTTATTGTTGCAGATAACCCTGCTGCTGCCAGAGTGCAGCAACCACATTCCTCGAGGTATCCTCTCCTCTCGAGAAAATGCAGACCCAAGCTGAGTAGAACGTGTGTTCTTCTTCCCTGAAGAGAACCCCTTCTGCTTACATTTCTGTGTCGATTGCTGTCTCTGCTCCATGTAGTCTCCTGGAAGTCTTGCCCTGCATTGACGCTGGAGATGCCCAGGTTGGTTGCATCTATAGCACCTCCTCAATGCCATGGCCAAGTCCAAACCTTGGCGTTGCTCCATTGGCAGATTCTGCTGCTGGCCCCCTTGGCTGTAACTCCTTCGCTCTTGGAGTTCAGCCTGTCTATCTGGCCTCCTTTCTGCTTCTTTGGTCAAACTTCCAACCACATACTCAAGGGTCAGATCTCAGGGACGCATACTCTCCATGCTGTTAATCACGGGCAACCAGCTTGCAGGCAAACCTGAAAGGATAATGTACATTTGGTCAGTCTCATCATAACGCTTACCTCTTTGCTGCAGTTGAAGAAACAGATTTCAGCATTTGAAGAGTTACAATCCCCACAGATCTTTTGTACCAGGCATCTATAGAACTCCAGTTCCCGGCACAAATCCGACAGTGCGCTGTCCTCAGTAGAGGACAGCGCAATGAGACTTTGCTTCCAGGATTTCCACCCAATAAGAGATTCCCCAACCTTTATTACCATCCCAGATACGGACTTCCCGTCATCCAGATTCGCCCAGTTGCTGTGTGTCCAGCACGTGAGCTTCGTCTCACCAGCAGCTGACAGTTTGAGACTGAAGTCCTTGGTATCTTGCAGGTACCACAGTACCCGCTTGATACCCTTCCAGGGACTTACACTGGGCTTCGTAGCTTCCCTACTGAGCAGATTGGTAGCAAACGCAATGTCTGGTCTGCTCCATTGGGACAGAGACAACAGACTACCCAGAGCTGACTGAAAGAGTTTAGTGTTCTCGAACTCAGCGTGTTCTGCTAGCTGACTGTCTTTCACGTAGCTTGTCTCCATGGGTGTCCTGAGTCCTGCACAATGAGACATTCTGAACTTCTCAAGCAACTGCTCAATCTTGCCTTTCTGACTGAGCAAGAAGCTACCATTTTCAGTTCTAACTATCTGCACACCTAGGTAGATCTTTACTGCACCTAGGTTCTTGAGCTGAAAACGTTTACCAAGCTCTTTGGCAAATTTCTGCACCCGTTTGTTTGCCCCTGAGAAATGAATGATGTCATCAACAAAGACCAAAACCATTTCCTGTGACTCTCCTGACCCTTTAAGGTACAGGCAGCTGTCAGCAAGACTCTTCCTGAAACCTAGCTTCTCTAAGACTTCATTCAGACACAAGTTCCAATTCCTGGCTGATTGTCTTAGCCCATAAATCGATTTGTGCAATCTCCACACAATGCCTTGCCCCTTGCCCTCAAACCCTGTAGGAGGGAGCATGTACAACTGCTCCTGGAGGTCTGAGTTCAAATAGGCTACATCCACATCAAAGTGATGCACCTGCAAACCTCTTTGTGCAGGCTAAGAGCATGTGCAGAGTTTCACTTCTGGAAGTAGAAGCATATACTTCAGTATAATGCAGCCCCTTCCGCTGCGTGAACCCTCTGGCTACTAGCCTAGCCTTGTACTGCGGTTCTCCAGTTGCTGTGGGTTTAAGACAGTAAACCCAGCGGCTACTCACAGCCTGTTTGCCAGCCGGCAACGTTGTGAGGGAGAACAGACCTAGAGACTCCATTGAGCTCATCTCCTTCTGCATTGTCTCATGCCATTTGCTGGCTTCTCCCTGAGGCAGTTTCTGAACATCCTCAAAACACTCAGGTTCACACTGTGCCATACCAACCCACACACTTGTGACTGTAAACCTGTCAGGAGGTTTACCTTTTGTTGTCTGAGTTGAAAGTCTCAACTCAACTTCAGGTACCCCCTCTGACTCACTAGGGCCAGCTAGAACGTCCTTGGCATCAGAGAGCTCCCCCTCTGACTTACGGCACCATCTAGACTTCTCAGCTGAACCTGTGGGAGAGGAAGGAGCACTCCTCTGTTCAAGCTTCACCGCTTTAGGAGAAGTTCTCCCCTCTACCTGTTCTGGGTCAGGACTCTGTGCCTCAGCAGCAGGTTTAGCCTCTTCCTCTTCTTTATCAGCAGAGTCAAGCAGACTCTCTGAAAGAACATCAGGGTTCCCATGTATGCGTGTCCACCCACTCTGCTCACAGAATTCAGCACTGTTGCTGAGCAGAATCCTGGACTGGTCGCCTGTTGGATAGGCAAATCTCCACCCCTTGGTCCCTGGCTCATACCCACAGAAAATCATCTTTTGAGACCTAGGGCCACCCTTTCTGCGTTTGGCCTTTGGTATAAGGACCCAAGCCTTGCAGCCAAAAACACGGAAGAAATGCACCTTGGGCTTCTTGCCGTGCAGCATAAAACAGGGTGTGTCCCCTACAACAGAGTTAAAACAACCTGTTCAAAGTGAAGTTGGCCGTCTTCCAAAATTCCCCTCAAAAGCGCTGGGGAAGCCCGGCATCAAACAGCAACGCTGCAAACATTTCCTGCAGTGTTCTGTTCCGGCATTCTGCAACGCCATTCTGTTGGGGACTGTATGGTACTGTCAACCTGTGATGTATTCCCTTCTGGCGGAAGAAACTTTGCAGAGCAGACCCAGTGAATTCCCCACCACGGTCACTCTGAAAGTTCTACACACGCGTGGAGAACTGCAGTTCCACTGCCGCAATCCAGTTTCTGATCAGTGGCGCAGCCTCACTCTTATGTTTAAGCATGAAAACCCAGGAATTTCTTGAGAAATCATCTATCAGCATGAGCACATATTTGGCCCCGCCCAGACTGGCTACTGACATAGGGCCACACAAATTTGCATGTACCAGCTGAAAAGGTCTAGTGGTCACCCTTTCAGACCTTGGGTAGGTGCACATTTTCACCTTTGCGGGTTTACACACTCTGCACTCAAGAAAATTAGCATATGACTTCATTTTGCACCCCTCAGTGCACTCTGGGATCTTCTTCATGTAACCCCACAACATGTGAGCCATTCATCTGTGCCAAAGATGTGCACATGCATCATGGACTGGAACGTTGGCACATTGTGCTTGAGCTGTTTCCGTGGTACCTGGACCTGCAAGAGAAGCTTCTAGCACAAACAGCCTGTATTTACACTCCACACTGACTAGTTGTTGCTCATCCCTGGAAATAGAGCACATGTTATTCTCAAAACAGACTTTATAATTATCAGCAACAAGAGCGGCGACGGATAGCAGCCCGCAGGACAGTCCAGGAACGACAAACGCCTGTATCGAGTCCTGTAAGAAAAAGCAAAACAGTGAGCCAGACTGTGTCAGAGCACGTTTAGTCCCATCTGCAAGACAGATGGATTTTCCAGAGACTACAGAGGTGCAGTTCTGCAAAAAACCACCAGAGGGCACAAGGTGCTGTGAAACTCCTGAGTCAATCACGAAGGTCAGCACAGTGTCCTGTTTACAGCTCTTGACTGTTGCCATGGAAGCTGCCAAGTGTTTATGTTCAGGGCCATCCCTGCCAGTTGCTTTTGGCTTCGGTTTCCCACGTCTCACAGCTGTGGAAGAGCCTCTAATCTGGTTGCCACGGGAGACGACCTTGGGCCCTTCCTGTGCCTCTACTGGGCAGTCTCTCATGAGATGGGAGGGGGAGCCACATTTGTAGCAGTGTCTCAAAGCAAATGCTCTGTTCGGGTCTGGTACGTTTCCACAGCTCCAGAATTCCCAGACTTGTAGCAGAGCGGCACAGCGAGTGCTTCTTGTGTGAGTGAAGAAAGAGTCCACACACTGTTGTTCTTCTAAACTAACAGCTTTATTTACATCAGACAGATAAAATAAACAGACCATCAGAGACAGCCGACATGGCTCCTCCGTCTCTCGGCAGAAAAGTGAAAGTAACTCACAGACAAAGAATTCAGCTTCCCGGATGTAGGGATAGCTCCTCCCCAGATGCAGGACACACAGAGATGTTAACCCTGTATGCGTGTCCATCCACTTTGCTCACAGAACTCAGCACTTTTTCTGACTATAAGTCTGGACTGATAGCCTTTTGGATAGCTAAATCTCCATCCCTTGGTCCCTGGTTCATACCCACAGAAGATCATCTTCCTGGACCTTGGTCCACCCTTTCTGCGTTTGGCCTTTGGCACAAGAACCCAAGCCTCACAACCCAAAACATGGAAGAAATGCACCTTGGGCTTCTTGCCATGCAGAAGAAAATAGGGTGTGTCCCCTACAACAGAACAATAGGAGCGATTCTGAGAAAATGAAGCACACTGCCAGGCTTCGGCCCAAAAGCGTTGTGGAAGCCCAAAATCAAAGAGCATAGCTGCAACAGCCTCTTGTAGTGTTCTGTTCTTGCGTTCAGCAACGCTATTCTCTTGAGGACTGTGTGGGACTGTCAACCTGTGACGTATTCCCTTTTGGCGGAAGAAATTCTGCAGCGCAGACCCAGTGAACTCTGCACCACGATCAGACTGAAAGCTCCAGACCTTTGAAGAGAATTGCAATTCTACAGCAGAGATCCAGTCTTTCACCAATGTTGCAGCTTCCCCCCTTTTTTTAAGCGGGAAGACCCAAGAATCCCTTGAAAAATAATCCAAAAGCAAAACAATGTGTTTTGCCCCACCCAGACTGGCTACTGGCATAGGGCCACACAAGTCTGCATGCATCAGCTCAAAAGGCCTGGTTGTCACTCTGTTAGATGTGGGGTAAGAGCACGTTTTTACCTTGGATTGCTTACAAGCTCTGCTATCTAAAAACTTATCACATGTCTTCATTGTGCACCCTGGGATGTTCTTAACGTAACCCCAATTCACATGTGCCATATGTGCCATATGTCGATGCCATAAATGCTGACAGCCTCAACCAAAGCCAGGGCTTTTTCGGCTGTGGCTCTGATCTGGTGGAACGCTTTGTCACAAGAGACTAGGGCCCTGCGGGACTTGACATCTTTCTGCAGGGCCTGCAAGGCAGAGCTGTTCCACCAGGCCTTTGGTCAGGGCACAGCCTGACTCCCTCCTTTGGCAATCACAGCTGGGCACGTTGCCTGCAGCAGATCTGACTGTGCCACGTATTTGTGCCGCTCTCTTGAATGAGAACGATCGATTGGCTGTGATTGCCACATCTCAGGGGGAGAGTGGAGCTTCGATAGCTACCCCCACAGTTGCTCAAGAAGAGCAGGCAGTTGCTTTAAACGTCATTCGTTGTCACAATTGTGGTCTTGTTGGCCATCTACAGAAAAACTGTAAAAAGAGCCGTGTTTCCAAAGCAGCCAAGGGGAGCTCAAGGAAAGAAGAGGCAAGTAGCAGATCACATGCTAAGCCTCAGGCAAAGCCTGCTATAGCTTTGTTTTCGCCAAAGTCTTCAGCGTCAACCTGGAATGCGTTTGTGATAGACACAGGTGCTACCGTGCATCTCACAGGGCGGAAAGGGTTATTTTCCACTTTTGAGGATCGGCGTTTCACCGTGAAGCAAGAGGACGGTCATGAGTTAGAAGCCACTGGATTTGGAACAGTGTTTCTTCAAAGTCTCAATGTCACCATTAACAATGTTTATTATGTTTCAGGTTTGAAGTTCAACCTGTTGAGTGTGTCACAACTGACTGAGCAAGGATTGGTGATATCCTGCAACAAGAAGAGGTGTGAAATCTCCAGAGATGGAAAGCCACTTCTTTCTGCTACAAAAGAAGATGGACTATATTTGCTTTCTTTTGATAGTACTGATTGTAAAGGCTGTAATGCTACTAATGTGTCTTGTTTTACAGGTACCACAGGCAACAAGAAGCCTGCAAAAGTCACCAGAGTTTTTCAGCAGGTGTATGCTGATGTAATTGGTCCTCTACCGCTCTCTAGAGGCAAAGCAAAGTACTATCTATTAATGGTTTATTGTTTTTGCGTGGACAGGCGGAGTCCCAGATCCCGAGTGGTCCCCCCGTCATGTGGAATAACGACTCTAGACAACGTGCTATGGGATTAAATTGGCCACAACTTTATTAAATTTCAAATGTGGGTAGACCTTGGCTCAGGCATTGGGCGTTCTCCCTCCCCAGTCCCCAGCCGGGGACCTAGGGAGCATCAGGGTTATCCAGTGTGTGTGTGGGGGATGGGCCGGCTCTGGAGAACATATGTTCAAGCAGAGATAGCCGCCCCCGTTACGCCGCCGCAGGGGAGAGCAATGACGACCTTTCGGCGTACGGCCAAAGCCTCCCTTCAAAAACCCCTTTAACGGGGAACCCTGGTATCGCCGCCGCAAAGAGGAAGATGGACTAAAGGATTCCGCCCAAGGCCTGATACCGCCAAAGTTGTGACGTTTTGCTACGGGAAAGGCGAAACCTGCCAATGCAGGGAAATTCCTTTCCGGCCCTTTAACAGCGACCTTATCGTAGCAGCGCCCGCATACCTGTGGAGACAGGTTAACCTGCAAAACCTATGAAAAAAAAAAAAAGTTAACCTGCAAAAGAAGACATTAACTGAGGGTGGGTAGGGTGGGAGAAGCTCTGGAGCCAAGTGAGGATTAACAATTAAGATCCACCCTCTATTGTGTGGGCAGGTAATCCCTCCCCTTACCTGGCCTGGTTTCCCTGGCAACACTTCCCCCAGGTGGGATTGGACAACTCGCTGGGGTAGGCGGGGACCTCCAGGTATCCCACCTGGGGGAAGGCAAAGCCTATGCTGATGGGGCCACTCCAGATCCAGGGCTGCACGCGTCCACGCAAAAGGCGCCCCCCGTTTTAAGTGGGGAGCGGTCATTGCGTGGACAGGCGGAGTCCCAGATCCCGAGTGGTCCCCCCGTCATGTGGAATAACGACTCTAGACAACGTGCTATGGGATTAAATTGGCCACAACTTTATTAAATTTCAAATGTGGGTAGACCTTGGCTCAGGCATTGGGCGTTCTCCCTCCCTAGTCCCCAGCCGGGGACCTAGGGAGCATCAGGGTTATCCAGTGTGTGTGGGGGGGATGGGCCGGCTCTGGAGAACATATGTTCAAGCAGAGATAGCCGCCCCCGTTACGCCGCCGCAGGGGAGAGCAATGACGACCTTTCGGCGTACGGCCAAAGCCTCCCTTCAAAAACCCCTTTAACGGGGAACCCTGGTATCGCCGCCGCAAAGAGGAAGATGGACTAAAGGATTCCGCCCAAGGCCTGATACCGCCACCCGAGACCGCAAAGATTGCGGTCTCGCCGCCAAGACTACCTACATCTGAAAAAACCCCTTTGCCATCCTCCAACCAGTCAATCAGGCCATGCCTGATGTCGCTCAGCCAACGCTCGTTACCACGGTCCGATAGGTGCACGCCATCGGGCCGGAATAGCTCCTTCATGTAGACTTTAATGTTGGGGTGTTTTGCGACCCGACCTCCGATGCGAGTGATTGCAGAGCGCACTGCCCTATTGATTTTTTCAATGGTGTAATTAAGTCTAGTGGGATTGATGTTGCCACGCCAATGCAAGCGTGGCAGAAGTTCAGACCAGAAAATCGTGATGTTGGGGTGAGCGGCATGTACGCTTTCCAGGTCCGCGATCGCTGTTTTAATCAGAATTATGCTTTTTTGCACGATCAAGTCATTTTCGCCAAGGTGGAGCACAACCGCGTTTGGCGGATGGCGGAACGCAAGTTCGTGACGCAACCGAGGGAGCAGGGCATCCCATCGCATTCCACGTTGGCCGAACCAAGAAATGGAGATCTTTGGCTGCAGACCCAGGTGTTCTCCGCCTGGACCAGTAGTGGCATGGATGGCCGCCCAATGCACTATGCTGTGGCCGAAGATCCACACATGTTTGGGGGTTGAGCCTGAAAGAAAGGATTATATGGTATCTGTCAGTGACTGCTGGTTGTTTCGAATATAGCCTTTGAAGGCAGCTAAACGCCACCGCCCCATTGTTTTTATGTGTTCTGCCGGGAGGCCGCTCGCAGCTGCCGAGGTTGCTGCACCAATACGAAATGAATGCCCGGAGAATTGTGCCGGGTCGCCTCCACAAGCATGGATGGCCTTACGCAATATTGAGACAAATTGGCAACGGGTCATGGGGCGGCCTGATGCATGAATGAGGAGGGGGCCTGGTCCAGGAGGACGTACCTTCAGGGATTTGCGTGTGTCTGCGACAGGGCATGGTCCAGTGTGTGGGGAGGAGGCTAGACTTAGCGTGGAACCCCTACCTAGTTGATCGGTTTTGGACACTTGGATTTTGACTTGTATCATGCGTCTGTCAAGGTTGATATCAGCCAGAGACAAGCCCCTGCGATGAGGTGACAATGTGCCCCCTATGCACTCCCCGATACGGAGTGCACCAAAGAAGGCCAGGGAGAAGGCTGCCCTGAAGAGCCTGACCTCATAGTTGGACCAGCAAATACTGGGGAGCGCATCCCAGATCAGCTGGAGGATTTCTATGGTTACTGGCCTCCTCTTATCTGGAATGGGCGGGTGGGAGCGATGCCACCCTGCAATAAGCTTCCTTACGTGGAAAGTGTTACAGGGGTCTGGGAGCCAAAAACAGTTGCTTAAGTAGGAGATAGCGGCCTTGTGCAGGCTGATGGTTTTAAGGGCCATGCCCCTACGCTTTAGGTGAACCAGATATTTTAGAACATCAGACTCCTTAGCTGTACGCCTGCGACGTAAGCCAAACTTATCTCTGAACCCCTCGAATTGGGACCATGCTCTGGTGTAGGACCGCAGCGTTGATGGTGCAAGGGCGCTCAGAACTCCTGCTGTCACTTCTCCCGTCCAATTTCCCAGAGGTCCTCCGGAAAGGCTTCTGGGAGTTGATCGGCCTCGGGTGCTAGGTCGCGAAAGCGCTCCATCTGAAAGCGAGACAGGGCATCTGCGATGTCGTTATTGAGGCCCGGGATGAACCGCGCAGAAAAGGAGATGTTACTTTTCAGACATTCCAGCACGAAGAGACGGAGCACGCGAATTACCCTGTTGGATTTTGCGGATTGCTTCGCAATGATTCTTACCACCGCCTGGTTGTCCGACCAGAAGCACACCCTGGTGTCCTTGAGGAGGTGCCCCCAAACACGGAGAGCCACTAGGATTGGGAAGAACTCAAGGAAAGTTAAATCACGTGTAATGCCCTCCTCATGCCAAGATGTCGGCCAAGGCTGCGCGCACCAGTGACCCCTGAAGTAGACGCCGAAGCCAAAGCGACCAGAGGCGTCAGAGTGCACCTGTAGCTGTTCCTTAGGCAGCAGCCAATCTTGCCAGAAGGACACCCCATTGTAACTTTCCAGGAAGGTTAGCCATATTTTGAGGTCTTCCCTTATGGTGTGGGTGACCCTGATGTGGTGATGGGGGGCAACACCGCCAGCCGTGAGACGGGCTAGGCGTGCGCAAAAGGCGCGACCGGGCGAGATAACCCTGCATGCAAAGTTGAGGTGTCCTAAGAGTGTCTGGACCTGACGCAACGTGGTCTTTTTCTGGGCCATCATGTTGGTTATCAATTCCCTCAACGTGGCGAGTTTGGCCAGGGGCAGGCGAGAGGTTTGGCTGACAGAATCCAGTTCAATACCCAGATATGAGATGACGGTGGTTGGACCTTCGGTCTTGTCCGCTGCCAACGGGATGCCCAATTCAGCTGCCAGCTGAATGAAGCATGCCAGCGCCCTAGCGCACGCGTCTGAGCCCGCTGGCTGGACGAAAAAGTAGTCATCTAGGTAATGGGTAATGCGGTGGGACCCTGACCTGCATTTCATGGCCCATTCCACGAATGTGCTGAAGGTTTCAAATGCAGCGCATGCGATGGAACAGCCCATGGGCATTGCTTTGTCAAAGTACCATTGGTCCTGGAATTTGAAACCTAGCAACCAGAAGTCCCTGGGG
Source organism: Podarcis erhardii (assembly GCF_964252035.2). Lineage (NCBI taxonomy): Eukaryota > Metazoa > Chordata > Lepidosauria > Squamata > Lacertidae > Podarcis > Podarcis erhardii. The sequence goes on along the minus strand of NC_138506.1, from coordinate 18,893,782 downwards.
TGGACTGGTAACAGACGGAAGGCCGATTCGATGTCACATTTTGCCATGAGCGCGCCCGGGCCACACTCCCTGACCAGCCTGATTGCGTGATCAAGAGATGCATATTTGACTGAGCATTGTTCTTGGGGAATGGCGTCATTTACTGACCCACCCTTTGGGTAAGAAAGGTTATGTATTAATCGAAACTCGCCTGGGGCCTTCTTAGGTACAATACCTAGTGGAGACACTATGAGGTTAGGAAATGGAGGTTCTGTGAAGGGACCTGCCACTCGCCCCAGCAAGCGTTCTTTGGTAATCTTCTTCTCGGCAATGTGTGGCATATCTCGGACAGACTTTTGGTTGGGGGGATTGGTGCATGAGGGGGTGCCTACCACTGGGATGCGGAAGCCTTCCTTAAAGCCCTCCTCAATGTATTTTGCTGCCTCTTTATTGGGGTACTGGTGTAACAAAGGCAGCATTGCTGATAGGGATATGGGTGAGGGGGCTAGGGAAAGGAGAGCACTATTTGCGGGCATTGTTTTTGCTTTGCTGAGCGCCAGAGGAGCCTGAAGAGGCTCCGGCCTCTCTTTTGTCTTGAGATGCGCCTGCGCCTGATCCGCGGGAACCTCGAAAAAGCTTCTTCCCCCGAAAACATTTCATGGTGGGGTGAGATCCACTACAGCGCTCGCATTCATGAGCAAAGCGACATTTTTCTCTGAAGCAGGAGCCGTTGTTATACTCCCAGCAAGATCTCTTGGGGGCCTTGGATTGATATTTGGACTGCTTCACATTGTCGGGCCCTTTCTTGAAGAGCGGCGACACCAACTCAGACCACACGTCATCATCTTTGATATCCCATCTAACTGTGTCGTCCACTGCCGCCCGTTCCCTGAATGCCTGGTCATAGGCGAGTGCCGCCTCCCCCCCAGACATGGCTTCAGCCTTTAGGATGATGAGTAGGTAGTTGGTCAGGTGCCAACCCCTGTCAGGGTAACTAGCGACTATAATACCCATGTAAGTGGTGTATGCAGTGAGCCAATTACGAAAGGTACGCTCAACACTCACTTTTTTATCTTTTTTCCTCTGCTCGGCGGATTTAGATTTTAGGGCTGTCGAAGCGGCAGGGGATAGCAGATCAAACAAATCCACGAACTCCCCATTAAGGATGCGTTCCCGCAACTTCTCGCGCAGGCGAATGCCTGGGGGCTGGTCGGTTCTTTTGTGGTTGGATTTCCTAATTCTACCTCTGGAGTCAATGCCCTCCTCCCCGCAAGGCGCGATAGCACCATGTTCACGCCTGTGCCTCCGGTTGCGGCGCCGCCAGACCCAGTGCGGCAGCCCTGGGGCGTCGGGGCCTGTAACCCAATAGCCTTTGATGCTCCCCCCCTGTTCACTATCAGTGGAGCTGGACCTACCTGAGGAACTAGATGATCCAGACGAGTCCCTCTTGGACTTGTGGCCCCTCCTCCTGGACTTGTGGTGCTTCCTCCCGCGATGACGCGATCTGCGCGACTCAGGGCTCTTGTCACTCTTGTACCTGTCTGAGGAGCTGGAACGGGGGGACCTACCTCTGCGCCAGGTGGATGCGGATGATGAGCGTGATCCCCCTTCCTGAGCACGGCGGTCAGCGGAGCTGTTACTGCGTCCTCGCCTGCGTCTGTGAGGTGACACAGAGCGCCCTCTGCGCGAATCCCGCCGCTCAAGACGGCGCCTCAGCCGGGCAATGGTCCTATCCCTACTGTCACCACGCGCCGAGTGCGAGAGACTGCTACTAAGGGAGGAGCGGGTAGAGGAGGAGCTCTCTGTACGTCTCGGCTTGGCGGCCGACCCCTTGCTGGCGTGGCTTGCCAAGGCTAGTGGGCTTATGGACCCAGAAGGCCCTCTAGGTGCCGCTGCCCTCTTGGGCGCGGTCTTTCTGGGCTTGGCCTGCTCCTCCCTGGTCGGACGCGCCTTCCGCTGTCCAGTCGCCTGTCTCTGGGCAGGCTTGGTGGGTGCGCCCCTTACAGTGCCCCTTCTGGTGCGGGGAGGAGAAGCAGCCTGACGCTTTGGCGGCATGGTGTGGGGCTGATAGAGTGGGGTATGCTAGGGAATCCGGAAAACAAGGGGGGGGCAATGATTGGTAGGAAATGCCCGCTATCAATTTGCAAAAACACACTAGTGATAAAGGTAATGGTACAGATAATGGGAGGGGAGGACATAAGGCAAGAACTGAGTCACAGCAGGAATCGCTACTGAAGGCTGCAAAATAAAACAAGCAATAGTTTAGAAATTACTGCACAGATTTCGGTTGAGGTCCATTGGCGGTCTCCCCTCGACGATAATGAGCACGATGCCTGCTGTCCGCTGCACCTGCTGGCAAGTCATGGTGGCGATATGTAAAACCAATACGTACCTAATGAGGCTATAGGTGTGCCTGAGGACCACCGAGGCATGACCGCTGCCACGCGGCCAGATCCAGGATGGCCGCCGCCATGTGGCCACCCCCAAGCAGGCCCTGCACGCCCCCAGCAGAGACCAGTCCTACAGTGGGTTGGCAGGGCCCCGTGATGTGGTTCCACCCCCCGCCACACAGTTTGAGGGGGGGTGGGGCAAGCAGGGACCCACACTGTCCCCCGGGGCCGACTCAGGGGGGGTAAACCCGCCGGCTGCAGAGATCCCCCCTGCTGCCCAGGGGAGGTTCAGAGTTGCCAGCGGCCTCTGCAGCCGGGGGAGGCAGGATCGGAGGGCGGCAGGAAGGCCCCCGACGCCCGGGGGAGGCTCCGGGGCCGCCCAAGGCCCGATTAGGCCTCGGAGCCTCCCGAGGCCCAGCCAGGCCTCTCTGAGGCCCAGCTAGGCCCCCGGAGCCGGGGGGAGGCCACACGGCGCGGCCTGCGCCCCCCCCCCACAATCGCGGGGGCGGCAGGAAGGCCCCCGCCGCCCAGGGGAGGCTCCAGGGCCGCCCAAGGCCCGATTAGGCCGCGGAGCCTCCCGAGGCCCAGCCAGGCCTCTCTGAGGCCCAGCTAGGCCTCTGGAGCCGGGGGGAGGCCACACGGCGCGGCCTGCGCCCCCCGGCAATTGCGGGGGCGGCAGGAAGGCCCCCGCCGCCCAGGGGAGGCTCCGGGGCCGCCCAAGGCCCGATTAGGCCGCGGAGCCTCCCGAGGCCCAGCCAGGCCTCTCTGAGGCCCAGCTAGGCCTCTGGAGCCGGGGGGAGGCCACACAGCGCGGCCTGCGCCCCCCCGGCAATCGCGGGGGCGGCAGGAAGGCCCCTGCCGCCCAGGGGAGGGCCCGGGGCTGCCCAAGGCCCGATTAGGCCTCGGAGCCTCCCGAGGCCCAGCCAGGCCTCTCTGAGGCCCAGCTAGGCCCCCGGAGCTGGGGGGGAGGCCACACGGCGCGGCCTGCGCCCCCCCCCACAATCGCGGGGGCGGCAGGAAGGCCCCCGCCGCCCAGGGGAGGCTCCGGGGCTGCCCAAGGCCCGATTAGGCCGCGGAGCCTCCCGAGGCCCAGCCAGGCCTCTCTGAGGCCCAGCTAGGCCCCCGGAGCTGGGGGGAGGCCACACGGCGCGGCCTGCGCCCCCCCCCCACAATCGCGGGGGCGGCAGGAAGGCCCCCGCCGCCCAGGGGAGGCTCCGGGGCTGCCCAAGGCCCGATTAGGCCGCGGAGCCTCCCGAGGCCCAGCCAGGCCTCTCTGAGGCCCAGCTAGGCCCCCGGAGCTGGGGGGAGGCCACACGGCGCGGCCTGCGCCCCCCCCCACAATCGCGGGGGCGGCAGGAAGGCCCCCCGCCGCCCAGGGGAGGCTCCGGGGCTGCCCAAGGCCCGATTAGGCCGCGGAGCCTCCCGAGGCCCAGCCAGGCCTCTCTGAGGCCCAGCTAGGCCTCTGGAGCCGGGGGGAGGCCACACGGCGCGGCCTGCGCCCCCCCCGGCAATCGCGGGGGCGGCAGGAAGGCCCCCGCCGCCCAGGGGAGGTTCCTTGGCCGCCCAAGGCCCGATTAGGCCGCGGAGCCCCCCCGAGGCCTAGTAAGGCCCCCAAAACGCGGCAGGCCTCCCTGCGGCCTAAAAAAGGCCGCCTGGAGGCCACAAAGGCCCTGGGGGGTGGCCGGGGACCCCTCCGCCACCACCCACCGCACCCCAGGGGCGCCAGGCCTGGCAGGGAAAGGGGAAGGGGCCGCGTGTGGCATTGCCCCCCCCCGCGGCCCACACGCCCCCGCAGGCATGGGGGGGCAGCCAGAGGGGGCCCCATGCCATCACCCAGCACCCCAGGGCATCAGGGCCCGCCTAGGGAAAAGGATCCCCTTTTAAAAAGGGGGATCCTGGAATCCATTACCCCCCCCGCTAGCCCTTGGAACCCAATCGCGGGGGGGGGGGGGAGGCCAAAGGCCCCAGGCTTACCTTTTGGAGCAAGGAAGTCCAGCGACGTCCTTCCAGGAGAAGCTCTGGAGCCAAGTGAGGATTAACAATTAAGATCCACCCTCTATTGTGTGGGCAGGTAATCCCTCCCCTTACCTGGCCTGGTTTCCCTGGCAACACTTCCCCCAGGTGGGATTGGACAACTCGCTGGGGTAGGCGGGGACCTCCAGGTATCCCACCTGGGGGAAGGCAAAGCCTATGCTGATGGGGCCACTCCAGATCCAGGGCTGCACGCGTCCACGCAAAAGGCGCCCCCCGTTTTAAGTGGGGAGCGGTCATTCTCAATATGGCTGGGTGTACATGTTGCAGAAGCCTCAACAAGCCTTAGCAAAGTTCAAAGAATTTTATGAAAAGGTGAAATTTGTTCATGATGCTAATATTGAAAGTCTTTTCACTGATGAAAAGCAGGTTTTTGTTTCACAGGATTTTCAAGATTTCCTAGATAAACAGGAGATTGAGCACGAAGTTGCTGTCTCTGAAGCTTCATGGAACAAAAGTGTGTGTGTCAAGGTGAACACAGAGTTGCAACAAGGCATGAAATCACAACTGCTAAGTGCAGATCTGCCCCAAAAGTTTGGGGCTGAGTCGCTGAATGCTTTTTCTTACACTTGAGTGAGTAAGGTTTCAGCAGGTATGGAAAGTTCTTCATTTGAGAGACTGTTCCAGAGAAAACTTTCTGTTAGACACTTAAAGGTTTTTGGATCTCATGTGCGTGTAGAAACACCACAAGGAGTCAAAGGTGCACAGGGCATTTTCGTGGGTTATGAGAAAGGTTTATACAGAGTAGTATTGCCTGAAACTGACTCAGTGATTCTTACAAGGTTTGTATAATGCACTGGACGACAGGAGAGAGAGGTTCTCCACAGTTTCCCCACTGAAATCAATACAGATGTGAATTCTGGTATAGAGAGTGACAGTGAAAGCACCACTGAGGGTTCTGGTACAAATGACAGAGTCATTGAGAAATGTACGCATACAATGTCCAGGCCATCACAAGTAAAGGCTGAACTGGAATTGTCAGAGCCACTATTTACTGTTGGATGTGGTTCTCCTAAAAGTCCCAAGAAAGAACTAGCCAGCAAGGAGGATCTGCACCTCATTCGCAGATCTGAGAGAGTCACAAAGGGCATACCACCCAAAAGGTACTCTCAGGAGTTTGCTAACTCAGCTGTTGCATGTATAGCTGTAGTTAACAACTCAAGCCAGGTTCAAGGTTTGTCCAAGACAGAGACAAAGCCACACCTGAAAGTTGCAAAACGCGACACAATTCTCCCAAACCAAGGTAGAGCAGAAGCTCTAGTCCCTTGGAAAACAGGTAACCAGAGGTTTCAGCTGGTGGAACCAGTTGCAGGTAGTTCCAAAGATGGAGCTGGTACAACAGGGGTTTGCTATGTGTATAACAACTGTTTGTTTTTCTCTCTTGATGCTGCACTTGTTTTCACAGCTAGCGTTACCTAAAAATGGGGGAGCATGTTGGGATTTTTATATCTCACCAGCTGCGAAGAGCAGCACATTGTTGACATCATGTGATGTCTCTGAGCATGAGACAGGAAGTCTCTGCTTGTTCTCATGTAACCGGAGAGTTGCTTTCGCTTCTCAGTTGAAGTGTGTGTCGAGTCGTAGACCTCTGTGCTTGCTGCTCAAGAGAGCAGACATGCTTGTAAGTGGTGCGTGTACAGTCTGTAAATAAAGTAGTGAGTAGACTACTGACTGTCTCTTTCTTCTGTGATGGGATACCAGAAGACGAGTGTGCTACTCTCAGGACGGAGGGGTCGCTTATTACCAGTCTCTCTGGACTGAGGGCAATTTCCAGCCAGAGGGTGACCACCAGAGAGAAGCCTCGGTGTCTTGGGAAGTTGGCACCCTTCCCGGGGGCATTTTTCCAACAGTATATACTCATTTAGTATTTTTTTTAATCTATTGGCTAATATGTTTGCAAACAATTTATAATCATTATTTAACAAAGAAATAGGCCTGTAATTTTTGATTTGCAGCAAATCTGCATCTTGTTTTGGAATTACTGTAATATAGGCCTCTTTTCATGTTTCTGGGATTTCACCTGTATTCAGTATTTCATTCATGACATCTTTCAATGGGTTCACTAATTGTTCACTTAATTTTTTATAGTATTTTGCCGTAAGACCATCCGGCCCTGGTGACTTGCCGTTTTTAGAGCCTTTTATTGCCTCTAGCAATTCTTGCGCTGTTATCTGGGTGTTAAGAATGTTCCTTTGTTCCTCTTTTATGTGTGGCATATTACTACTTCTGATGTACTCTTCTATCTTGAATGTTTTTTCTTTCCCTTGTCTATACAGCTCTGAAAAATATTTAACAAACCCTTCTCTTATTTCCTTCAACTTATCTGTGATCTTTTTTTAGTGCTACCTCTAGTGCTGCGTCCTGTTGTTTTAATATTGTTTTATCTTGTTATTTTACTGCTCTAACTCCCTGATATTGTGAGGCTGCAAGAAGCTGCGCTGGGCTGGGCTGGGCTGAGCACCTTGCCAGGCACTGCTGAATGAAAGGTTGTGTCAAACTTTACTAGATACAAGCTATAAATTAAGGAAGAGAAACACCCTAATCGTCTGAGTTGCTGGCGAGCCCAAGTGGTAGCTACAGTGAACCCCCAAAGTGTTTTTTTCTGCTGGATGGCACTGACTCTGGCCCTGTAAATTCAAGGCCAATGTATTTGGAGATAATTGACTTCAGCAAACCATCGATAACAACTATATTTATTATGGTACTTACTAGAAAGAACTGCAAAGATATGGGAATCATGCCAGTCCCGTTAGTCAGTTCCCCAGAACCCCGAAGGAGACAGAGTAAAATTACTCATTATTTTCTTCAAAAGGGAGAGAAAGAGGGACCTGAACGGGTTAATCTTAGATGAGGTTATTCTGGATTGTGTGCTGGATTGGTCAACTCAGCTTAAAGAGCTCCGACATGATGCTGATAATATAAACAACTCAATAAGCCTGGCCCAAGAATTGGCCTTAGCTGAGAATACCTACAAGGCAAATACAACTGATATAACGACACAAAGGCTGCCTTCTGAGCTTGGAAATAACCTTCAAAGTCAACAGGTTACTTCCAAAGGTACCCAAACAGAGCATAGCTGTCAACCTTTTCCTTTTCTTGTGAGGAATCCTATTCGGAATAAGGGAATTTCCCTTTAAAAAAGGGAAACGTTGACAGCTATGAAACAGAGGATAGAGGTGGCTATCTGCAGGACCAGGTCCACTTGATATGCACTGACCTATCCAACATTAAAAAATTCTTAACGATAACAAATGGGTTACTTCTGAACCTAGTGGAAAGTTCTACACCTCAAGAAAGAGACATAGAGCCAAAAATGAACAACCTCCCCGAACCAGCTGAAATAAATCATCCAGTACTCAGTAAGAAATCACAAAGACAAAAACCAGAAGCAAAGAAGAAAAGCAAAGAACATCAAAATACTAAGGAAGTAAAAGATAACCCATCGTGTCTGCAAAAAACAATGGCAGAAACTTTACAACCTAATCTCATCATCCTCTACACCTGGCTTAAACAAATCCACCTCAAGGGGCAGTAAAGAAAAAGGCAAAGTAGGAACAATCAAGGCAAAGCCCCAGTCTATATCTGTGAAGGAAATCTCGAACCAGAGCTCTGAAACAGACACAACAATGGAAGTAACTTCCCAGAGCCCTGGAAGGATACCAATGGGCAACACAGGTAGTAGAGAGGTGGCGACCCATAATAACAATGGGAACATGCTACAGGTCCGGCAAGTTTCAAGCCAGAAAAAAGGCTGGAGCTTGGTATTAATTCCCCCAAAACTTGTATTCGCCAACTACCCAAAACTGAGGGGCTTTCTCCCACGGATAGATCGCATAAAGCATCTCTTGAACATCTTAAATGACATACTGCCAGGTGTAGTAAAGCCAACTGATATAGTTTCTATAGAGTATTTATACTATGATAGTCACTCAGTACAAGCATTGATCACCTTCCATGATCAAAATCTGGCCAACCTTATCCACAGAGCAAGACAACTACTCATAAAGGAAAGGATAGAAATATTAAGATTCTTCGAAAATAGGGTACCAAAGACCTCCCTCTTTGATGCCAAGGGCGATAAGCCAATGGCAAACGAGAATCAAAAAAACTCTAAAAAGGAAAACCGACCCCAAAGGTTTGACCATCATAAACAAGAGTCACCAAAATAAAAAAGGAAAGGCACATCCCTATACAACTCACAATACCCTATGAGCGAGCAAAATGACATTTTCTCTACAGAAGAGAACGCTCTAATAAGCCGATTTTGGTCATTGCCGCCCCCAGCCCAAGCTGAAATTTTGGAAAGACTAGAAACACTAAGAAACAGATTGGCTGGGAAGGATGCTCACAATGAGGCCAAGGAGGGTCCACATTCGTGGCCCATCTCTCCAAAATGTCTAGTTGGCAAGAGGACGTCCGGAGGCTCATTCAAATTGCATAGAAACGGACCTTCAGTCCCAGCCTCCATTGGTGTATGACATGGCAGCAGCCAACCAGGACGTGAAGCCTTCGAGCTCTTGGCTTGGCTACCTCAGGTTGTCCCCAAATGAAATAGCTACTCCTCCCACGTTGAGAACAGAGGAACACCATAGCTCTACCAAACAGACCCCCACCGATAGAGCAAATGGGAGTGTTTTTTTAGACAAGGTGGAAATGACGGAAACAGGTCTCGGAGGGAATGGGGTCTAAAGTTGCTGTCCTGGAATATAGCAGGCTGGCGCGCAAAGAAGAATAACCAACACCTAATGTCCTACCTCATGCAATTTGACACCCTCCTCCTCCAAGAGACATGGCATAGCAACCCTATAACGCTTAATGGCTATAGTTGCCATTCTTTGCCTGCCACCCCCTCCCCGAGGTGAAGAAGGCCCAGTGGGGGTCTAGCCTGTTTTATCTCCACAGTGCTAGACCACATAACAACAGCTTCAACCACTTGCAACTCACTTGCAATTGCTGTCCTAATCAAACTAAGGAGAGCCTCTTTATTGCTGGTCAACATCTATATACCTCCTTGCCAGAAAAAATCTACAATTAAGGCCACTTGGGCAGATTTAGGGTCCTATATAGAGTTTCTCGAATCCATCCATCCTGTTGTTCCGCTCATTATTGGTGGATATTTCAATGCACACATGGGTGCTAATGATGACAGCTTTCTGAGTATAGTAAACTTGTGAGGGTGAGTCAGAGTGGGGGCCATATATTCCAGTAAAAAATGTCACCCAATCATTTCCTTGGACAGATGCTTCTAACGAGTAGCCCAGCCCATTTGCACCTCGAACAACCAAATGCCAAAATTTCCATGAGTCCTTTTGAAGTGCTACGTCTCCCAATGCTTTCCACTGTTGCTCATAATATATTTGTTTCTTGCCTTTAAGTAATAATTTATAATTGTATCATAATTGGGCTACCTCAGCTTGTAGAGCAAGATTGTGCTTATCATGTTTTAACTTCAATTTTCTAAGTTCCCTAGCTGGATGTTAGGATATAATCTATGGTGCTAGTAAATCCTCTGGGGGAGATAAAAGTAAAATAACCCTCTTGATCCCCTTGATTGTGCCCATTGCATAACAAAAGGTTACGCTTAATTATAAGTTCCCAGCGCGGTTAGAAGTGGTGTCCATTGCTGCCCTCTGACAGATTTCGGGTTCGTCCTCCAAGTTTAGTCCAGATAATATTGTATTTTGTGGGGAAACAAGGCCGATCCGGGCATTGAAGTCACCTCCCAAGACAAGCTGAGGGTTGGGAGACAGCGAATCTATACTTTCGAGTAGTTGGTCAAGTTTTTCCCAATATGATCTCAGTTCCCCACAAGACTTTACTGGAGGTATGTACACTCAGATACAGTAAGTATTTCTCCAGAGACTATCAGAAAGGGACAACACTAAAAAATTAGGGGTGGTCAGCGAGGGAAACTGTTGAATTGATACATTAAGAGAGGTTGACACCGGCACCCCCAGCCCCCCGCTAGGCCTTCCATATTTTACAGTTTTAAGAGCTGGATGAGTGTAACTTGTGTTGTTGTTGTTTAGTCGTTTAGTCGTGTCCGACTCTTCGTGACCCCATGGACCAGAGCACACCAGGCACTTCTGTCTTCCACTGCCTCCCGCAGTTTGGTCAAACTCATGCTGGTAGCTTCGAAAACACTATCCAACCATCTCGTCCTCTGTCGTCCCCTTCTCCTTGTGCCCTCCATCTTTCCCAACATCAGGGTCTTTCCCAGGGAGTCTTCTCTTCTCATGAGGTGGTCAAAGTATTGGAGCCTCAGCTTCCTTCAAGTGAGCACTCAGGGCTGATTTCCTTAAGAATGGATAGGTTTGTTGGTCAAGAAAGTGAAATATTTAGGGGTTAACATGACTGCCAAGAATGTGAATCTGTTTAAGGATAATTATGAAAAATGTTGGATTGAAGTGAAAAAGGACTTAGGAATATGGTCAAATTTGAAGCTATCGTTGCTAGGTCGAATTGCCGCGATAAAAATGAATGTATTGCCAAAGATGTTGTTCTTGTTTCAAACATTGCAAATTATAGACAAGATGGATTGTTTCAAGAAGTGGCAGAGAGATATTTCCAGATTTGTCTGGCAGGGCAAGAAGCCTCGAATAAAATTTAAGATATTAACTGATGCTAAAGAAAGAGGTGGATTTGCCCTGCCAGACTTAAAGCTTTATTATGAATCAGCTGCATTTTGCTGGCTGAGAGAATGGATGCTTCTTGAGAACACTGATGTGTTGGATTTAGAAGGTTTTAACAATGTTTTTGGGTGGCATGCATATTTGTGGTATGATAAGGTAAAAGCACATAAAGCGTTTAAAAACCATATTGTCAGGAAAGCACTGTTTAATGTTTGGATAAGATATAAGGACTTGCTTGAAAATAAAACCCCAAGGTGGCTGTCACCAATAGAAGCGAAGGCTCAGAAGAAGCTCAATATGGAGGCCAAATGGCCGAAATATTGGGAAATTTTGGAACAAGAGGGAGACAGACTAAAATTGCAGAGTTTTGAAAAATTAAAAAATAGAGGGCGAGATTGGCTTCACTATTACCAGATAATGGAGGCATATAATTTGGACAAAAAAGTTGGCTTCCAGGTGGAAAAATCAAAATTGGAAATAGAACTGCTAGATCCTAAAATTAAGAACTTGTCAAGAATGTATAACTTGCTGCTGAAATGGAATACTCAGGATGAAACGGTGAAATCTGTTATGATTAAATGGGCACAAGACGTTGGACATAATATTATGATGGCTGACTGGGAACAGTTATGGACCACAGGTATGAAATTCACGGCATGTAATGCCTTAAGAGAGAATATAATGAAAATGATATACAGGTGGTACATGACACCAGTCAAGTTTGCAAAAATCTATCATCTGCCTGATAATAAATGTTGGAAATGTAAAGAGACCGAAAGTACATTCTTTCACCTCTGGTGGACGTGCCCAAGGATTAAGACCTTCTGGGAGATGATTTATAATGAAATGAAAAAGGTATTTAAATATACCTTTCTGAAGAAACCAGAGGCCTTTCTCCTGGGCATGGTCGGCCAATTGGTGCCAAAGAAGGACAGAACTTTCTTTATGTATGCAACAACAGCAGCAAGAATACTCATCGCAAAGTACTGGAAGACACAAGATCTACCCACCCAGAAAGAATGGCAGATGAAGGTGATGGACTATATAGAACTAGCGGAAATGACTGGCAGAATCCGAGACCAGGGAGAAGAGTCGGTGGAGGAAGATTGGAGGAAATTTAAAGACTATTTACAGAAACATTGTAAAATTAATAACTGTTAGAAGGATGTTGGAATAATATTATATGATTTTAGCAGGAATGATATAAAGGATTTGGGAATAACTGACTGTTAATTGTGAAAGGAGGAAAAGTAAAGTTACATTATATTAAGACAATTTACAGGACAAAAATTTTAAAAGAGGGAAAGCATTTGCTGAAATGGATAATTGACCTAGAATACAAAAAAGGGAGGTGTAAGGCAGTCAAGGAAATAAGCTAATGAAAGATTAGTAATGAGGAGATCTGATATATTTTTCTTTGCGTTTTTGTTTCTGTTTAATGGGTTTTATTTTTCTGTTTTTTCATATTGTGATGTGTTGTTTTGTTTTTGTTTAATGTGGTATTTTTATTTTTTCATTCTGTAACCTTTAAAATGTTAATAAATATTATTTTTTTAAAAAGGAATTAGGTACAGACAGATTGTAAATGTATTAAAGGGAAAAAACAAGGTTAGAATATGTTAAGATAAATTATAGGACAGAAAACAGAGGAAGATGGAAAGGAATTGCTGAAACAATTAACAGAAGTGGAATACAAAAAGGGAGGTGTGAGGAGGTCGCTGAAACAAGTGAACGAAAGTTATGATATCGAAATTATTGGATGTGTTTTTAAATTGTTTTTGTTTTGTTTGGTTGATTCAATGTTTTAGGGTTTCGGTTGTGTGGTGTTTTTGTTTTTGTATTGTATTGTATTGTCTTGTATAATTCTTTTTCTTTTCTTTTGTAATCTTTAAACTGTTAATAAATAATTTTTATTTTATTTTTTAAAAAAAGAATGGATAGGCTTGATCTTCTTGCAGTCCATGGGACTCTCAAGAGTCTCCTCCAGCACCATAATTCAAAAGCATCAATTCTTCGGCGATCAGCCTTCTTTATGGTCCAGCTTTCACTTCCATACATCACTACTGGGAAAACCATAGCTTTTACTATACGGACCTTTGTTGGCAAGGTGATGTCTCTACTTTTTAAGATGCTGTCTAGGTTTGTCATTGCTTTTCTCCCAAGAAGCAGGCGTCTTTTAATTTCGTGACTTCTATCACCATCTGCAGTGATAATGGAGCCCAAGAAAGTGAAATCTCTCACTGCCTCCATTTCTTCCCCTTCTATTTGCCAGGAGGTGATGGGACCAGTGGCCATGATCTTCATTTTTTTGATGTTGAGCTTCAGACCATATTTTCCGCTGTCCTATTTCACCCTCAATAAAAGGTTCTTTAATTCCTCCTCACTTTTTGCCATCAAGGTTGTGTCATCTGCATATCGGAGGTTGTTGATATTTCTTCCGGCAATCTTAATTCCGGCTAGGAATTCATCCAGCCCAGCCTTTCGCATGATGAATTCTGCATATAAGTTAAATAAGCAGGGAGACAATATACAGCCTTGTCATACTCCTTTCCCAATTTTCAACCAATCAGTTGTTCCATATCCAGTTCTAACTGTAGCTTCTTGTCCCACATAGAGATTTCTCAGGAGACAGATGAGGTGATCAGGCACTCCCATTTCTTTAAGAACTTGCCATAGTTTGCTGTGGTCGACACAGTCAAAGGCTTTTGCATAGTCCATGAAGCAGAAGTAGATGTCTTTCTGGAACTCTCTAGCTTTCTCCATAATCCAGCGCATGTTTGCAATTTGGTCTCTGGTTCCTCTGCCTCTTCTAAATCCAGCTTGCACTTCTGGGAGTTCTCAGTCCACATACTGCTTGAGCCTTCCTTGTAGAATTTTAAGCATAACCTTGCTAACATGTGAAATGAGTGTAATTGTGCGGTAGTTGGAGCATTCTTTAGCACTGCCTTTCTTTGGGATTGGGATGTAGACTGATCTTCTCCAATCCTCTGGCCACTGCTGAGTTTTCCAAACTTGCTGGCATATTGAGTGTAGCACCTTAACAGCACCATCTTTTAAAATGTTAAATAGTTCAGCTGGAATACCATCACTTCCACTGGCCTTGTTATTTGCAGTGCTTTCTAAGGCCCATTTGACTTCACTCTCCAGGATGTCTGGCTCAAGCTCAGCAACCCCACTACCTGGGGTGTACGAGACATCCATATCTTTCTGATATAATTCCTGTGTATTCTTGCCACCTCTTCTTGATGTCTTCTGCTTCTGTTAGGTCCTTACCACTTTTGTCCTTTATTATGGCAATCTTTGAACGAAATGTTCCTTTCATATCTCCAATTTCTGGTTCTTCCCATTCTGTTGTTTTCCTCTATTTCTTTGCATTGCTCGTTTAAGTAGGCCTTCTTGTCTCTCCTTGCTATTTTTTGGAAATCTGCATTCAATTTCCTGTATCTTTCTCTATCTCCCTCGCATTTTGCTTGCCTTCTCTCCCCCGCTATTTGTAAGGCCTCATTGGACAGTGTCAGGGAACTACCATCGGAGCCAGAGGGAGAGGGAGGGCTCCAGAGGGATTCCGGAGGGCGTCCCGGGAGGGAGAGAAGCAGCCCATCTTCTGGGGAAGGAAATCAGCGTAGCACCAGTGGAGAAGGGGGGCAGATGGGGGAATCGGCGAGGTGGCTCCATGACTCCTCGCCGGAGACCAGCGGGGAGAGCACGGGTTCTCCGCTGCCCACACCCTCCCTGCGCAGAAGGCTTCCGCGCAGGGAGAGTAGGCAGAGACTAGGCATCAAAGAGCTTCTTTGCTGGAAGAAGTTCAAGAAACGGCCACTGACGGATTCTGCCAGCGATTGAGACAGCCACGGGTGAGTGGCTGTCCGGACAGAAAGGGTTCACTCAGGCAACCCAGCCAGGTGTGGCGCCGATTTACGCACGAGCAACCCCTAGAACCATTACAGCAATCCGTCAGTCACTGATGTTGCTTGTGCACAGCCCAGGAGAGGCAGCAAGATGAGCCAAACAGGGACAGCCGGAGAGACGGAGCAACCAGCTGCAGTGCGGAGTTTGGTCGAGAGGAACCGAGACTTGGAGAAGCATGTAGCTATCCTGACGGCGCGGCTGGACGAAAGACGGGCTCAGGATGCACAGGTCAGACCCACCCCCATCGCAAGGAAGGTACCGGGGCTGGTACACAAGTTTGGTGGAAAGCCCCAAGACTACAATGCTTTCTGAACGGAAGTGCAGTACGCTTTGGAACTGCAGAAAGGTGACTTTGCTGATGACGGGGAGAGGGTGGCTTACATTGTGGGGCATCTGCAGGATGGATCAGGCCCCTAATGGCGACGCAAAATGATGCCCTGAAGGACCTTAAGAAATTCTTCCAGGGAATGGACGCGATGTTCTCCAGCGAGGTGGAACAAAGTGTGACATGGCAGGAACTGATGGGGTGCAAGCAGGGGGGCCAATCCGTCAGAAACTACTGGTCGTGTTTTGCGATGTTAGTCCACTGGCTCGGGTGGGATCTGGACTCTGAACCGATACAAATGTTGTTTGAGGAGGGTCTGTCCCCCGAAGTGAAAGACAAGTTGTCCCGAGCGCCCCGGCCACGGTCGATGGATGAGCTCACAAAGGCTGTGCTGGCGATCAGCGTACGCCAGGAAGCGCGGGCTCAGGAGAAGCGGGAACTGAGAGGGGAACGTTTCCATGACTACTGCATTCCTGAGATACCGAGGGAGCCTTCCCAGGCGGCGGAGCCAATGGAAATTGATGGTGTGCGCGCGCGCGAGGTTTCAAACTCCGGTGAAGGTCGTAAAAGGGAGGATAAGGAGTGGAAAACTACCAAGAAGTGTTTCCTCTGTCAACAACCAGGACATTTTGCTAAGGTCTGCCCTCAACGAAAAGCCTGGCAAGGGATGGTGGGGGCTGCAGGCCACGACGAGAAGGGGGAGGAAGAGCAGGCGCAGGAAAACGACAACGCCTGGCTGCCAACCAGCAGGGGCAGCAGCCAGGCCAGCAACCAATAGAAGTGCCCCAGCCTGACCCCCCTCCCAAGGCAGCTATAGCCATAGAAGTGCTGCTAGAACTCCCGAATGGGCACCCCATCAAAGTTAAGGGACTGCTGGATTCGGGCAGCTCGTGTAATTTCTTCAGCAGAGACTTCGCTCTGGAGCACCAACTCCACCTGTTGCCTCTAGATTTTCCCTTGCAGGTGACCACCATCGATGGCAGGGAACTTCGGGGGGGGGAGTGACACATCAGACCCCGCCAATGCGAATGAGGGTTTCCAGGCACACGGAGACCATTGCCTTTCACGTGGCCACACTGGCAGGAACCCCAATAATACTGGGGATGAGCTGGCTGGCACTGCATGATCCAGTAGTGTCATGGCATCAGCGGTCAGTCACCTTTGGGTCAGCTTACTGCTTAGGACATTGTCTGGGAGGGGAGAACCCAAGAATGACGGTGGCCAGGGTGGCTGGGCTGGCCGTGGAACAAAAAGGGGAGGTGCCACCACAATATGCTGACCTGAAGGAGGTCTTCAGCGAGAGGGAGGCAGATAGACTACCCCCCCACAGGCCCTTTGACTGCCAAATCAACTTACTCCCAGGGGCTCAGTTGCCGGTGGGTAAGCTGTACGCCATGTCCGACCGGGAGATGCAGGAGTTGCGGCAGTTTATTGACAAGAACCTGAAGAGGGGGTTCATAAGGGAATCAAAGGCGGTGGGGGGCAGTCCGGTGTTCTTTGTGGACAAAAAAAGAGACTAATCAGCCCAGATTAGTCGTGGATTACCGGGCCTTAAACCTGGTGTCAGAACCCGTGACCTTCCCAATGCCCAGGATTGACGACATTTTAACACGGGTGAGGCAGGGGAAGATTTTTACCAAGCTGGACCTCAGGGGAGCATACAATTTGATTAGGATAAGGGAGGGGGACGAATGGAAAACTACCATGTTCACCCCCCTGGGGGCTTTTGAGTACTTAGTCATGCCATTTGGATTACAATCGGGGTCCGCCTGCTTTCAAGCATTCATGCACCACGTGTTGGGACCCCTGCTGTACAAGAATTGCGTAGCCTTTTTGGATGATGTCTTAATCTATTCGGACAATGAGAAGCAACACGTCAGAGACGTCAGGGAAGTGCTACAGAGACTGCAGAAGCATCAGATGTGGGTCAAGCTGGAAAAATGCCAATTTCACGCCAGAGAGGTCGAGTTTCTGGGGTACAAGTTGTCAGACAAGGGCCTAGCTATGGACCCAGGCAAGGTGAAGGCAGTGCTGGAATGGAAAGCCCCCAAAACCCAGAAGGATGTGCAGAGGTTCTTAGGGTTCAGCAACTTCTACAGGAAGTTCATAAAGAACTTTGCTCACTTGACAGCGCCCATCACAGATTGTCTCAGTAGCAAAAAGAAGTTCGTGTGGACAGAAAGTGCCCAGCAATCCTTTGAAAGGCTGAAGAAGGCGTTCGCTTCGGAAGAGCAGCTCCTGCACGTTGATCTGGAGAAGCCCATGAGACTGGAGATGGACGCGTCCAACCGAGCCGTTGGAGCGGTCCTTTTGCAGCCCAGGGCCAAGCAGGGCTGGAGGCCGTGTGCCTTTTTTTCAAGGAAGCTGAGCAAGTCAGAGCAAAACTACACAGTATATGACTGAGAACTGCTTGCGATCTATGCGGCGTTTCAGCAATGGAGACATCTGTTGATAGGGGTGAGGCACAAGATCCAGGTTTGTACTGACCACAAGAACTTGGAATACTGGCGGACCGCGCGAGTGCTCAACCAGAGACAGATTCGATGGGCCCAGGAGTTCTCCAAGTTTTCCTTCAAGATCAGATACGTGCCGGGAGAGGAAAACGTAAGAGCAGATGCTCTCTCCCGGAAACCGGAGTACATGGAAGGAGAGGGACCACCGGAGATCCGACACGTGTTTCCCGAGGACCGGTGGGTGTGTGGGGGAGCGTTGGTTGGGAAACGAGAACTGGCAGGGCTTACTAGAGACGACGCGTTCGCTCAAGCAAAAATCAGGGAACTCCGGGACGGAAGGGAAGACCATGGAGGGTTTGAGGAAAAGGAAGGACTACTGTACTATAAGGGGGCACTGTATGTACTGGGGGAGACCTTGAGGGGGAAGGTACTTAAACAACTTCATGACAACCCAACAGCTGGGCACTTTGGACAGCATAAGACCATGCTGCTCATCACCAGGCAGTTCTGGTGGCCAAAGGTGAGGGAAGACGTACGGGAATATGTACGGGGGTGCGACCGATGCCAGAGGGCAAAGGGGTAGAGGGCTGCCCCCGCAGGGTTACTGGAACCCTTACCTACACCGGGAAGGCCCTGGGAGGTGGTGTCCATTGATTTTATGACAGATTTGCCCAAGTCAAGGGGGAAGACAGCAGTCATGGTAGTAGTCAATCTACTGACGAAAATGTGCCATTTCATAGCTTGCTCACAAGCGGTGACGGCAGAGGAGACAGCCAGGTTGTTTGTAGATCACATTTTCTTTTCTTTTTTAAAAAATAATATTTATTCCAGTTTTAAAAATTACAAAAAAAAACACTAGATTAAGCAAGAAAAAAACAAGACCATGTATACAGACAAGCAAAAAAAAAACCACCAGAAAAATACAAACAATTAAGAAAAAGAAAAAAGGAAAAAAAAAGACAGCCAGGTTGTTTGTGGATCACATTTTCAGGCTGCATGGGGCTCCCTCGAGGGTAATCTCGGATTGCGGGAAACAATTTACTTCCAGGTTCTGGAGGAAGCTCATGAGCTTGCTACAGGTCGAGGTGGGCTTCTCGACGGCGAGGCACCCAGAAACCAACGGACAAGCAGAAAGAGCGAACGGTATATGTCAGGGAACTGCCATCGGAAAGGCAGGCGGTGGAGGGGCTCTCGGAAGCTAGGAGAGACTCAGCAGCGGAGGAAGGCACCAGCAGGGGGAGAGAGGGAGCTCCCAAAGAAAGAGAGTCGGAGGGATGGCTCAGGGAGACTTCTAGCGAAAACAGTGGTGAGGTCTCAGGACCTCCTGTAGGCACACCCACTCCTCGCCGGAAACTGTCGCGCCGAGAATCCCGAAGACGCGTTTCCGTCAAGGAACTTTTATATTGGAGTAGATTCCGCAGACGCCCACTGTCGGATTCTGCCAGCGATTAAGGGAGTCATGCTTAAGGGGCTCCGCTGTAGACAGTCTTGAGAAACATGCCCAAGATCTGAGGGACTGAACTTTTACGCACAAGTAGCTCATCATCCCATCACAGCAATCCGACAGTCTCTGTAAGCGCTTGTGCAAAAAAAGGCATCATGAGCAACCCAACCGGAGCCGGAGACGCAGGAGGAGCTGGAGCGGGTCCAAGCCTGGAAGAAAGGTACAGGGTGTTGGAACTCCAGCTAGCGCTGCAAACAGCGAGGCTCGAAGAGAGGCGGGCTCAGGATGCACACAAGGGCAAAGCCACCCCACTTGCCAGGAAGGTGCCAGGGTTGGTGCAAAAGTTTGGGGGTGATCCCAGAAATTATCAAGCCTTTAGGACTGAGATGCAATACGCCCTCAATCTGCAGTTTGATGACTTCCCAGATGAGGAATCGAGAGTGGCGTTTGTCATTGGGCATCTCGAAGGGGGGGCAAAGGACTGGGTGAGGCCCCTGATGGCAGGGAATAATGACGCTCTAAAGGACACGAGGAAATTTTTTCGCGCCATGGACCTGATGTTTTCCAGTGAAATTGAGCAGGGGGTGGTGCGCAGACGATTGATGGCGTGTAAACAGGGGAACCGATCCATCCGAGAGTACTGGACTGAGTTTACCATGTTGATCCATAAACTGGGGTGGGACCTGTCTGCGGACCCTATTCAAATGCTTTTCGAAGAAGGGTTATCCTCGGCGGTGAAGGACGAAATTTCCCGCGCGCCCAGGGCGGAGTCTATGGACCAATTGACTAAATCAGCGCTTGCCATAGGAGCGCGCCAAGAGGCGAGAGCCTTGGAAAAGCGGGAAGGGAAAGGGGAACGTTGGAGTGAGTTCCGCATTCCAGAGATACCAGAGCAGCACTCCCCGCCAGTAGAGCCGATGGAGATTGGAGCAGCGCGCGCGCGCGGAGCTTCAAACACCAACGAAGGGCGGAAGAAGGAGGGAAAGAACGCCAAGAAATGTTTCCTATGCCAACAGCCAGGTCACTTTGCCAGAGTCTGCCCTCAAAGGAAGGGATGGCAAGGAATGGCGGGAGCTGTTGGGGGGGAAGAGGAGGGGGTTAAGGAGCAGGTAAAAGGCAACGCCTGGTTGCCAGCATCGGGGCACAGCAGCCAGGCCAAAGAGCAGTGAATGTGCCCAAGCCTGAACCCCCCAGACCAGCGCTTGTTGTGGAGGTGGTGCTAGAGCTACCAAACGGACATCCGCTAAAGATAAAGGCGCTATTGGACTCAGGCAGCTCCTGCAATTTTATGAGTAAGGAGTTTGCAGCTGAACACCAGATACAGACTATCCCTTTAAGTAACCCTCTGCAGGTGACAACGATTGATGGGAGGGAGCTGTTGGGTGGAGAGGTAAATCTACAGACTGTTCCCATGATAATGAGGGTGGCAAGACACACGGAGGTCATAGCGTTTAATGTGGCTACCCTGGGAGGAGCGCCCATCATATTGGGAATGAGCTGGCTAGCGCTGCATGATCCACTAGTGGGATGGCACCAGAGAGTAGTCTCATTTGGGTCAGCGCATTGCCTGGCACACTGCAAGGGAGGGGAAGCCCAGGTAGGAGCCCAGGCTACGCTAGCAGGGATGGAAGTAACAGATAAAGGGAAGGTACCACGACAATACGCCGACTTGGTTAACGTCTTCAGCGAAAGAGAAGCAGATAAACTGCCCCCGCACAGACCCTTTGACTGTCAAATTAACTTACTCCCAGGAACACAACTGCCAGTGGGCAAGCTGTATGCAATGTCAGACAGGGAGATGCAGGAGTTAAGGGAGTTCATTGACAAGAACCTCAAGCGAGGTTTCATAAGAGAGTCACGAGCGGTGGGGGGCAGCCCAGTGTTCTTTGTGGACAAAAAACACACGGATAAACCCAGATTGGTCGTGGACTTCCGGGCCCTAAATGCAGTGTCAGAACCCGTGACTTTCCCCATGCCCAGAATCGATGACATTTTGACGCGGGTGAGGAAAGGGAAAATTTTTACCAAGCTGGACCTAAGGGGGGGCGTATAACCTGATACGTATGAGAAAGGGAGACGAGTGGAAAACCACTATGTTCACCCCCTTGGGGGCCTTTGAGTACCTCGTTATGCCCTTCGGTCTACAGGCGGGCTCAGCCTGTTTTCAATCGTTCATGAATCACGTTCTGGGACCATTGCTTTACAAGAACTGTGTAGCGTTCTTAGATGACGTCTTGGTGTACTCAGAGAATGAGGATGAGCATGTGCGGGACGTAAGGGAGGTACTGAGCAGGCTGCAAGCAAACGAGCTATGGGTGAAACTGGAGAAGTGTCAGTTTCATACCCGAGAGGTGCAGTGGCGTAGCGTGGGTTGTCAGCACCCGGGGCAAGGCAAGTGATTTGCGCCCCCTAACCCGTGGATTTGCGCCCCCTAACCCTAACCCCCAGATGTTGCGCCCCCCTGCACCCCCCACGCTACGCCACTGCGGAGTCGTCCGCCATCCTGAGCCAGCGGACCGACCGATCGCTCGCCCGCCCGGAGCCGCTGCGGCCGGAGAGCTGCGCCCGATCGCTCTGCGCCCTCTGCCCGCCGCTGGCTCTAGGCCAAACCCCGGGCCCGACTCGGGAAGCAAATACCGCGCATGAGAGGAAAAGATGCGCAAACCCCCGGCGCAGGCGCCCCGCTTGTTGACACGGGAGGGGAGGGGGGGAGAGGAAACGCTGCTGGTGCCGCTGCTCCTCGGCAGCGGCTCCTCCTCTTAGCCCGCCCTGCTTACATTTGCGCCAATCCCCACCCACTAAAGCCTTCGCGCCTCCCAATGGGAAGCCTTGCCGGGCGGCGGCCTCTGCTGCCTGAGAGTTCTAAAGCCACGCCCACTTTCCCAGAGACTGGCTGTTCTGAGGGATCCAGGGCAGGGCCGGCGTGCGCGCGCGCTTCTTGCTGCCCGGGCGCTTGCTCTAATCCCACCTTCCCTGGGAGGGAGGGACGGCGGTGGCCGCGAGCGTCTGGGGTGGGGCGCGCGCTGGCTCTCCCTGGCGGCCCCCGCGCCTGGCGTTCTATCAGCGCGCCCGCCCGCCTCCTCTCTCTTTCCCCACCCATCCTCCACGTGCTGCGCTCTAACCCGGAGTTAGAAGGGAATTAGAACACGCCCCCCGTGTGGGGTGGGTTTTTTTTTTTGCTGCTTCTTCTTTTTTTAGGGCTTTAAAGTTATGCTTAATATCTGCAACACATTGAGTGCTCGTCCAGAAAAGTTGAGACTCACCCTCCAGTGCTATGCTCATGAGGCGCTTTCCTTCTCGTTGCTTAGGACTTCGTAGCAGCGGGGAAACCGCCAAAAAAGCCCCTTCGGGCGCGCGGGAGGAGCGAGCCGCCCGCTTTCCCGCCCTCGCCGGCCTCCTGGGGCGCACGCAGCGCTCGCGCCCTCCGCAGCCCGCCCAAACGCGCGCCAATGCCGGGCGGGCGACGCGCCCCCTCCGGGAAGCGCGATGTAGGCGCCGCTCCTGCACCCGACGGCCTTTTCTGCAGGGCTTCTAGCTGCAAGCGAGTGTGCGCGCATAAGGCGGCGCCTGGGCTGGGGAGCGTGCAGCCTCGTCCTTTCCATCGCAGCCAGCACTGTGAGAGAGAGAGTGAGCCACCAGGACCAGGTAGGGGCAGAGAGCTCCGAGTGCGCCCCCAAAAATGTTGCGCCCGGTGCGGCTGGCACCCCTTGCACCCCCCACGCTACGCCACTGGAGAGGTGGAATTCCTGGGGTACCGGTTGTCAGACAAGGGATTGGCCATGGATCCCAGCAAAGTTCAAGCGGTACTGGAATGGAAGACACCAAAAACTAAGAAGGACGTGCAAATGTTCCTGGGCTTCGGAAACTTCTATCGGAAGTTCATCAAGAACTTTGCCCACTTAACGGCGCCCATCACTGATTGTCTCAGCAGTAAAAAAAAATTTGTCTGGACGGAGGAGGCGCAACGGGCCTTCGAAAGGTTAAAGAAGGCGTTTGCGTCGGAAGAACAACTTTTGCACGTGGATCTACAGCAACCAATGAGAGTGGAGACAGATGCATCCGACCGAGCGGTGGGGGCGGTGCTTCTACAGCCGGGAAAAGATACGTCGGAATGGAGACCGTGTGCCTTCTTCTCGCGGAAATTGAACAAATCCGAGAGGAACTACACCGTGTACGACCGGGAACTACTCGCCATCCATGAAGCGTTCCGGAGATGGCGACATCTGCTGATTGGCGCACAGCACAAGGTCCAGGTGTGCACCGATCACAAAAATCTAGAATACTGGAGAACTGCCCGAGTACTGAACCAGAGACAAGTAAGATGGGCACAGGAGTTCTCCAAATTCCATTTTGAAATCCGCTACATACCAGGGTCAGAGAATGTTAGAGCGGACGCTCTCTCTCGGAAACCAGAGTATTTGGAGGGGGAGGGAGCGCCAGAGGAGAGACATATCATCCCCGAAGACCACTGGGTGTGTGGGGCGGCATTGGTGGGGCAAAGAGAACTGGTAGAGGGTACTGAGAACGATGAATACGCCCAAGATAAACTCAGAGGACTCAGGGGAGGTGGAGAGGACGCCAGGGGGTTTGAGGAAAGGAACGGAGCGTTATATTACAAAGGGGCATTGTACATACCGGAAGGAGAACTGAGGGGCCGGGTACTCAAACAATCGCACGACAGCCCCACAGCGGGGCACTTCGGGCAGCACAAAACCATGTGGTTGGTTACCAGGGAGTTTTGGTGGCCCAAGGTGAGGGAAGACGTACGGGAATACGTCAGGGGGTGCGACCGTTGCCAGCGGGCAAAAGGGGAGAGACTGGCACCAGCGGGGCTACTGGAACCCTTACCCACACCAGAGAGGCCATGGGAGGCAGTATCCATAGATTTTATGACGGATCTGCCAAGATCCAAAGGGAAAACAGCAGTCATGGTGGTGGTAGACCTATTAACCAAGATGTGCCACTTTATAGCCTGTTCCCACGCAGTCACAGCGGAAGAAACCGCCAAGTTGTTTGTAAAACATGTTTTTAGGTTGCATGGCGCCCCCTTGAGGGTGGTCTCTGACGGAGGGAAACAATTTACTTCCAGGTTCTGGAGAAAGCTCATGAGCTTACTACACGTAGAGGTCAAT
Organism: Podarcis erhardii; assembly: GCF_964252035.2. NCBI lineage: Eukaryota > Metazoa > Chordata > Lepidosauria > Squamata > Lacertidae > Podarcis > Podarcis erhardii. Next base: position 18,869,487 of record NC_138506.1, on the reverse strand, counting down.
TTTTCCACGGCCCAACACCCAGAAACTAACGGGCAAGCGGAAAGAGCAAATGGTATTTTACAACAATACCTGAGGTGTTATGTAAATGATAGAGAAAATGATTGGGTAGATAAGTTGGCTCTGGCAGAATTTGCCTACAACAACGCGGAGAATGTGTCCACAGGGATGAGTCCCTTCCTGGCCAATTATGGGTGTCATCCCAGAGCATTTCCAGGCGAAGGAGGGGAAAGTTGGAGTGTCCCTGCAGTGGAACACTTTGTAGAAGAGATGGAAGCGATCCATTGGCAACTCCAACTCAATTTAGAAAGGGCCAAGGAAGAATACAAGAAACAAGCAGACAAAAACAGACGGGAGGGTGAAACCATAAGGGTGGGGAACCGAGTGTGGTTATCCACCCAAGGGCTGCCATTCAAGGGCGGGTGCAAGAAATTGAGGCCTAAGCGGCTGGGACCGTTTGAGGTGATACAACAGGTCAACCCAGTGGCATTCAAACTCAGGTTGCCCAACCACATGAAACTGCATCCAGTATTTCACAGGTCCTTACTGTCGCCGTACCGAGAGGGGCAGGAGTGGGGGGAACGTGAAGGGGAGGTCACACAAACACCAGTCATAGAAGAAAGGGAACGCAACAATCATGTGGCAGGAATCGTCGATTCCAGGTGGAAGGGAAATCAAGTGGAGTATTTGGTAGAATGGGAAGGGGAACCTGAGTCAGAAAACACATGAGTACCGGCAGAGGAGGTCAATGACGAGGTGTTAATTAGGAATTAACATGACAGCAAAAAATCTGAACCTATTTAAAGATAATTATGAAAAAGGTTGGACGGAAGTGAAAAAAGATTTAGAAATTTGGTCAAATTTGAAGCTTTCCTTGTTGGGTTGAATAGCAGCTATAAAGATGAATGTATTGCCTAGAATGTTGTTTCTGTTTCAAACATTGCAAATTGTGGACAAGATGGATTGTTTCAAGAAGTGGCAGAAATATATTTCTAGATTTGTCTGGCAGGGCAAGAAGCCCAGAATAAAATTCAAGATATTAACTGATGCAAAGGAAAGGGGGGGATTTGCCCTGCCAGACTTTAAACTCTACTATGAATCAGCAGCATTTTGCTGGTTGAAAGACTGGCTGCTCCTTGAGAACACAGACATTTTGGATTTAGAAGGTTTTAACAATGTTTTTGGGTGGCATGCATATTTGTGGTACGACAAGGTTAAAGCACATAAAGCATTTAAAAACCATATTGTCAGGAAAGCATTGTTCAATGTTTGGATAAGATATAAGGACTTATTGGGGGACTTCCGGGTTAGCGCCAACGCGTAATGGCGGATTCCCTCTGAGCTCCGGAGGGACCAGCTCCACGAGTTCGGGTCTTGCCGCTGCAGCAAAGCGGGGACCTTCAAAAATCACAGGCGGGTGAAGCCTGTGAGTGTGGGACTCAGCGGGCACCATTTGTGCCCCCCCCCGAACTGCGAAAAAGCCTTTTTAAAGGCTTCGGAACGGGACGGAGTGAGCGGCGCGGTGCTGAGAGTCGACTGCTCTTCTCGTGGAGTGAAGCCACACAGCCGTTAGCGGAGAGCGCTGACTTTTTCCTGGCAATTGGATTCTAAAACAGCTACCCGTGAGTAGGTTTAATTTGAACTACTTTGAGAACAAATTGAATTAATTTGGCACCGAAAGGGGAAGGTATAAACAGGAAGTCTGCCTCCCCTTTTTGTAGACTGAGCAAAGCAAAGAGAGACTACAAAGCGGAAACCTTTAAAGACATTTTGCAAAGACTTAAATCCAACACCAAAAAAAAAGTGGCTTCCCCTCCAAATTGCAGGAGTGGAGGGGGAAAGATTTAAACATTCTTTACCTGCATGAAAAAGGGGGAAAGAAAATTTTATCCGCTGCCTCCAAACCTGGGAACGGACTGCCTTTAGATAAGAAACCCGATCAGTGGGAAGCCTGTCTCAAACTAGAGCTGAAAGTTAAAGACTTTTGAACCAGCTCTGCAAGAGAGATACAGTGTTTCTGGACTTATCCTGTTTCAAAGTAACCTTTTAAAGTAACTATTTTAAAGTAACTATTTGGGGACATTGAAACTGTGACTTTTAAGTGATCTGAAGAACTCATAAGGACTTTATTTGTTTCTAAAGAGTTGTGAACTGAATTGGTCCCCCTAGAGGAATATTGACATTGTTGCAATAATATCCAAGCAACTGGAAATTTCCTTTCCAAAACAAATCCTTCAGGCGTGGGACTGACCTTGGATTCTCATGAGAGTGTCATGGCAAATGATAAAGGAAAATTAGAGTTGGCACAGGAAAAAACTACTGGCACTAGATCTGGCAGACAATTTCGGACTGACATTGCAGCTCAGAGAAGGGCCTCAACATCTGGTACATTAGGAGCTGCTACTTTGCAAACTAAACCAAAAGTTATGTCATCTGAAGATGTATTGACCCAGGCACTTGGTAAAATTAATGACTCTTTGGAAAATTTAGCAAGACAAGTAGCAGAGACAAACAAACAAGTGGCTGAGACAAATAAACAGGTAGCTGAGGCTTCAGCAAAAATAGACTTGAACACTACAAGCATTAATGACCTGGGCAAGAAGGTGAATTCTAATACACAGTCCATTGAAAAATTAATAGAGGAATCGGCCACGACCCAAAAAGTAGCTGAGGAAGCTAAGGAAACTGCAACTGCCGCCCAAGAGAAGATATTACCAGTATATAAGAAACTTGAGAACCATGACCTGACATTGTCTATGATTGAACTACAAGGGAAGGAGAGGAATTTGAGAATTAGAGCAGTACCTGAAATTGAGAAGGACAATTTGGCGGATTTTCTTACAAAAGAATTTACAGACTTTTGGCAACAGGACTTGGGGAAGGAAGAATTTAAGATAGTGAGTGCATTTAGAATTGGGAAAAGACAAAGAAAGAATAAGGCAAGAGACTGTTTGATTACCTTCCGAACAAAAGAAGAAAGGGACAAAATTTTGAATTTGCATTACCAAAGAACTTTGGAAATTGAAGATTCATTTGTGGAGATCTTCAAGGACATCCTAAAATATATTTTGGACATAAGGACCAACTACAGAGATCTAGTCGCCCTACTGAGGAGAAATAGAATACTCTTTAGGTGGGAATTTCCCCAAGGCCTATCTTTTAAATACAAAGAAAGGAAAATAAGAATAAGAACAGTGAACGATAAAGACAAGTTTTTGGAAGATCACGGAGAAGACCTACAGAAAGAAGCGGAATCTGGAGAAGACCCGAGACCACTGGAAAAAGGAATACTAAACATAGCAAACCTATCATTTGGACTACTTGAACCAGGGAAAGAGACACCACCGACAGAACAAGAACAGCAACTCGGAGCAGTTGGAGGTAAAGAGAAGTAACCCCATCATGGCTTTGCAACTTCTAAGTTGGAATTGTAATGGACTTAACTCCCCTCGGAAGAGAAAAGGTGTTTTTCATATATTAAAAAAGGAACAATTGGACTTGATTTGTCTACAAGAAACACATGTAATGAGGTTACACAGGAAAATACTTATTAATAAGAGATTGGGACAAGAGTTTATTTCATCTGACAAAGTAAAAAAAAGAGGAGTGGTGATATATGCAAAGGAGAGACTTTCACCGAAATTAATCTTCAAAGATGAACAAGGAAGATATTTGGCAATTGAAATTCAACACCAAGGAGAGAAATTTTTGATAGTCGGAATTTATGCACCGAACGAGGGGAAATCTGAATTTTTTAAGAAGTTGCATGAGACTCTATCGGATCATTTGGATTATAATTTGATTTTGATGGGGGATATGAATGGAGTGGTATCTACAAACATGGACAAGGCACAAAGACAGGTAGTCACCAAAGATGGCAGACTACCCAAAACTTTTTTTGAAATGACTGACAATATGGATTTGGTGGATATTTGGAGAATAAAGAACTCTTTGGGAAGAGAGGGAACCTTCTTTTCTGAAGCCAAGATGACATGGACTAGAATTGACCAAATACGGGTAACTAGAGGAATGGCACCAAAGATAAGGAAAGTGGAAATCTGCCCTAAAACTTGCTCCGACCACAATGCTGTAAGGATGGAGATGAAACAAATAGCAACTGGCTCTTTTAGATGGAGGATGAATGACACCTTATTTAGAGATCAAGAAATATACAAAAAGGCCCAAAAAACTTTGAGAGACTATTTTGAAATAAATATGAACACTGAGGTTGAAAAAAGAGTAATCTGGGACGCAAGTAAAGCTGTTATGAGAGGATTTTTGATACAACAGAATGCCATAAAGAAAAGAAGTCAAAATGAGAAGAAAGACAAAATTTTAGAGAAAATAAAGGAAGGGGAGAAGAAATTGAGAGCAAAACCAAAGTCGCAGGAGATTTTGAGAGAAATAAAATTATACCAAACACAATATATGGAACTGATGAACCAAGAAACAGAATGGAAAATTAAACAAATGAGACAAAAGACATTTGAATCAGCGAACAAATGCGGGAAACTTTTGGCTTGGCAAATGAGAAAAAGACAAAAATTAAACACTGTTATGAATCTAGAAGTGGAAGGAAAAAATATACATAATCCAAAGGAGATCAGAGACTGTTTCCAGAAATATTTTAAACAATTATATTCACAAGGGCCACAGAAGGAAATGGACATAGAACGATTTTTAAAGACAAATGGATTACAAAAAATTTCTCAAGAAAGTAAATTGATGTTGAGCTATAAAATATCAGAACAGGAAGTAGAAGTTGCCATTCAAAATGTGCAATTGGGCAAGTCTCCGGGACCGGATGGGCTGACCTCGAGGTACTACAAATCTTTGAAGGAGTCTTTATTACAACCTTTGAAGGAAGTCTGCAATGAAATTTTGGAAGGGAAAAGGGCGCCGGAGTCGTGGAAAGAGTCATATATCACACTTATACCGAAAACAGAGACTGAAAAGACTCTACTTAAGAACTACCGCCCCATATCGTTATTAAATGTGGATTACAAAATTTTTGCTGACATTCTGGCTAAAAGATTGAAAAAAGTATTGATGGAAGAGATTCATAAAGACCAAGCGGGCTTTCTCCCGGGAAGACATTTGTCTGACAACCTGAGGAATATAATTGACATCTTGGAAAAACTAGAAGTGAACATAAACACTAAAGCAGTTTTAATATTTGTGGACGCGGAGAAAGCCTTTGACAACATCTCTTGGAGTTTTATGAAAAAGAACCTACAGGGGATGGGGGTAGGCCAAGGTTTTGAAAATGGTATAGGTGCAATATACTCTGAACAAAAAGCTAAATTAATTGTAAATAATGTGGTGACGGAAGAATTTAAGATAGAAAAAGGGACACGACAGGGGTGCCCAATTTCCCCATTGCTTTTTATACCGGTCCTGGAGGTCCTGCTGAACATGATTAGAAGAGACCAGTTGGTTAAAGGTATACAGGTCGGAGCTAAACAGTACAAATTGAGAGCATTTGCAGATGACTTAGTTTTGACTTTACAGGAGCCAGAATCTAGTACAAAAAGAGTTTTAGACTTAATTCAAGAATTTGGTCAAGTGGCAGGATTTAAATTGAACAAGTTAAAAACTAAGGTTTTAGAGAAAAATTTAACACAAATTGAAAAAGAAAGGTTTCAAAATGAGACTGGTTTGACCGTGGTTAAGAAAGTGAAATATTTAGGAATTAACATGACAGCAAAAAATCTGAACCTATTTAAAGATAATTATGAAAAAGGTTGGACGGAAGTGAAAAAAGATTTAGAAATCTGGTCAAATTTGAAGCTTTCCTTGTTGGGTCGAATTGCAGTTATAAAAATGAATGTATTGCCTAGAATGTTGTTTTTGTTTCAAACATTGCAAATTGTGGACAAGATGGACTGTTTCAAGAAGTGGCAGAAAGATATTTCTAGATTTGTCTGGCAGGGCAAAAAGCCCAGAATAAAATTTAAGATATTAACTGATGTAAAGGAAAGGGGGGGATTTGCCCTGCCGGACTTTAAACTCTACTATGAATCAGCAGCATTTTGCTGGTTGAAAGACTGGCTGCTTCTTGAGAACACAGACATTTTGGATTTGGAAGGTTTTAATAATGCTTTCGGGTGGCATGCATATTTGTGGTACGACAAGGTTAAGGTACATAAAGCATTTAAAAATCATATTGTCAGGAAAGCATTGTTCAATGTTTGGATAAGACACAAAGATTTATTGGAAAATAAAACCCCAAGGTGGTTGTCACCAATGGAAGCGAAAGCTTTTAAAAGACTCAACATGGAGTCCAAATGGCCAAAATATTGGGAAATTTTCGAACAGGAGGGAGATAAATTGAAATTGCAGAGTTTTGAGAAACTAAAAAACAAAGTGCGAGACTGGCTTCATTATTATCAGATAATGGAGGCTTACAAATTGGACAAGAAAATTGGATTCCAGGTGGAAAAATCGAAATTAGAAACAGAACTGTTAGAACCTAAAACCAAGGTGTTGTCAAAGATGTACAACTTGCTGCTGAAATGGAATACTCAAGATGAAACAGTTAAATCTGCTATGATTAAATGGGCACAAGATGTTGGACATAATATTATGCTTGCTGACTGGGAACAGTTATGGACCACCGGTATGAAATTTACGGCATGTAATGCCTTAAGAGAGAATATTATGAAAATGATTTACAGGTGGTACATGACCCCAGTCAAGCTTGCAAAAATTTACCATTTGCCCGATAATAAATGGTGGAAATGTAAAGAGATTGAAGGTACATTCTTTCACCTTTGGTGGACGTGCCCAAGGATTAAGGCTTTCTGGGAAATGATTTATAATGAAATGAAAAAGGTATTTAAATATACCTTCTTGAAGAAACCAGAGGCCTTTCTCCTGGGCATGGTTGGCCAATTGGTGTTAAAGAAGGATAGAACTTTTTTTATGTATGCGACAACAGCAGCAAGAATACTTATTGCAAAATATTGGAAGACACAGGATCTACCCACGCTGGAAGAATGGCAGATGAAGATGATAGACTACATGGGACTGGCAGAAATGACCGGCAGAATCCGAGACCAGGGAACAGAGTCGGCGGAAGAAGATTGGAAGAAGTTTAAAGACTATTTGCAGAAATATTGTAAAATTAAGGAATGTTAGAATGATGTTGGATAGAAATTAAGTGGTTTCCAGCTGTAATGCCCTAAGAGATATGGAAAATAAGGTTTTGAAATAAGCAAAAACTAATGGTGAGGATTTGCTGAACTAATAATTTGAATTGGAATATAAGAAAGGGAGGTTTGAGGAGGTCCGGAAAATAAGTTAAAAGAAAATAAGTAAATGGAAATTTTATGTGTTTTTATTTTTTCTGTTTTTGTATTTTTTGTATTATGTATTTTGGTTGTTTCTTTTCTTTGTTTTACAATGTATCACTTTGAAAAATTCTAATAAATATTTTTTTTTAAAAAAAAAGATATAAGGACTTATTGGAAAATAAAACCCCAAGGTGGCTGTCACCAATGGAAGCAAAAGCCCTGAAAAAGCTCAATATGGAGGCCAAATGGCCGAAATATTGGGAAATTTTGGAACAAGAGGGAGATAGACTGAAATTGCAGAGTTTTGAGAAATTAAAAAACAAAGTGCGAGATTGGCTTCATTATTATCAGATAATGGAGGCATATAATTTGGACAAGAAAATTGGCTTCCAGGTGGAAAAATCAAAATTAGAAACAGAACTGTTAGAACCCAAAACTAAGATTTTGTCAAAGATGTATAACTTGCTGTTGAAATGGAACACTCAGGATGAAATGGTGAAATCTGCTATGATTAAATGGGCACAAGATGTTGGACATAACATTATGTTTGCTGACTGGGAACAGTTGTGGACCACAGGTACGAAATTTACGGCATGTAATGCCTTAAGAGAGAATATTATGAAAATGATATACAGGTGGTACATGACCCCAGTCAAGCTTGCAAAAATCTATCATTTGCCCGATAATAAATGTTGGAAATGTAAGGAAACTGAAGGTACATTCTTTCACCTTTGGTGGACGTGCCCAAGAATCAAGGCTTTCTGGGAAATGATCTATAACGAAATGAAAAAGGTATTTAAATATACCTTTTTGAAGAAACCAGAGGCCTTTCTTCTGGGCATGGTCGGCCAATTGGTGTCAAAGAAGGACAGAACTTTTTTTATGTACACTACCACAGCAGCAAGAATACTCATTGCAAAGTATTGGAAGACACAAGATCTACCCACTTTGGAAGAATGGCAGACGAAGGTGATCGACTATATGGGATTGGCAGAAATGACTGGCAGAATCCGTGACCAGGGAGAAGAGCTGGTGGAAGAAGATTGGAAGAAATTTAAAGACTACTTACAGAAATATTGTAAAATTAATGAATGTTAGAATGATGTTGGATAGAAATTAAGCGGTTTCCAGCTGTAATGTTTTAAGATAATATGAAAAAAGGGTTATAAACAGGTAAAAACTTAATGGTAAGGATTTGCTGAACCAACAATTTGAAGTGGAATACAAAAAAGGGAGGTATGAGGAGGTCTGGGAAATAAGCTAAAGGAAAATTAGCAATGGAAAATCTGTATGTTTTTAACTATTTTTATTTTGTATTTTTGTTATTTTCTTTTTTCATTTTTATTGTAATATTCTAAAAAACCTTAAAAAATATTCTATTAAAAAAAAAATTATTGAGGAGCAAGGGTATAGTCCTGCTAGCCTTGTTTGCTTTCTCTGATTCCAACAATTTAACTTGCAAGTCAAGTTTGCTGGCAAGTTCCGCAACTTGTGGCTGCAACAAAACATTCTGCTGCCAGACCGCCTCCATCGATAACCCTCCTCTGGCTCCCCCAGCTGCTCCCTTCGGCTGTTTGGACGTACCTTTTTTGTCTTTCGATGGGTTTTGCATGGCTCAGCTTCCCTCTCCTTGCGAAGAGAACTGAGACTCCCAGAATCCTGAGATGGCTTGTGAACTCTCTCTGCAAGAAATGCCTCTGTTCACTCAGAGATACATATATACAGTCTTTATTTTACATATGTACAAGCAGCACGTTACAATCATGCATCTGAATCCTCTGGATCAGATTCTGGGAGTGCCTTACGCCCGCCCCGTCTCCAACAGAAAAGGCGTGGAATTTTCATGTGATGTCTCTGTCCCCTCCTCTTTAACACTCTCCTATCTGTGGCAGACGGAATAGGCATTGTTTCGCTGTCTGTGCCAGAACTTCCTGTGTGGTATTGAGGCTCTGGTCCAACATCTGTGAGCTGTCCTTCCTCCTGGCGTTCCCTTCTTTCCTCCATCGCCACTTCCTGCCCCCCTTCCTCTGCCTGTCTCTGCTCCTCCCCTTCATTCTCTGGCAATACCATGACATACGCCAAGCTGGAAAAGTGTGCTTTTCACCAGGAGCGCATGGAATTCCTGGGATACATCATCTCCCCTGCAGGTCTCCAGATGGACCCCCGAAAGGTGCAGACGGTGCTGGATTGGAGCCCCCCCCCCCCAAGGATGTAAAGGAAGTACAACAGTTCGTTGGGTTTGCCAACTTCTACCGACACTTCATTCGGGGATTTTCACATGTGGTTGCTCCCATTTGCGCCCTCGTCCGGAAGGATGCCACGTTTCAGTGGACACCGGCAGCGCAAGAGGTGTTTGAGTTCCTGAAGGAGGCATTTACCTCTGCCCCCATCCTGGCCCATCTGGACTCACAGCTCCCTTTCATACTCGAGGTGGACGCCTCGGACCAGGCGATTGGGGCCGTGGATGTTAGGATATAGTTCAATTCCACCTTAAAAGGGTACAGGCACGACATTTGTGTATCACATGCCTGTTTACTTCCACCTCTCACTGGGAACCTCTGTTGCATGTTGCTTTTGTATTACTGCTGTTTTTCCCGGAGACTAAGGCAAGCAGTCATGTTTTTCCTCTGTTCCTGACTACGCTGAATAAAGCTGGAAATATGCTCTCTCTGTCTGCCTCTTCCGTTGTGGATGATTTACATAATCTGCTGACAGAGTGTACACGAGTCTCGGAACATATCTGAGGCTCGTGTCGCTGACTGACAGGAGACCGGTGATCATCCAGAGCCAGCTGGGGGTCTGCCTGATGCCCCCGTCTCCCCGGCAGTATCCCAACAACAGGGTTTCGGGCCCAGAATCACGGCGCTTACAGGAGAGTAAGACTGTTGATGCCTGTGAGATCCTGGCAGCGACAGAGGAATGTGGAGAAAAGCAAGGCTTTTCTGTGTCATGGCAGAGAGTCTTTGAAGTCCAAGCCAAGTAATTAGGCCCAAGAGAGAAGCAGGCCTCTTAATTTACGACCTGCCAGAGATAAAGAGCCTTTGAAGGGAATGAGGCTCACTGCTGAAGTAAAGAGCTGAAATGGAGCTTTTACAAGCCTCAGATGGGGTTCCGTGCCCAAAGCTTAATGGCCACAATTATCAGACCTGAGCAAGGTACTGCGAGGGCCAATTGAGAAAGTTTGGAGTGTGGCACAGTGTCTGAAGCCCTTCCACCAGGCTCCGTGGTGTAGCAACTTTCTTGGCAAAAAACGCCTCTGAAACAACAATATGCCGGGAACTCCCTGAATCAATAATCCAGGTGTTTCGCCGCTCATCAGGACACTCGACCACGGCCATCACAAGTTGCGCCATCTGCTTCTTCTTTGCAAACTTCTTCTGCTGCTTGCGCTGCTTTGGCCTCCTCCGGACACTGCTTCCTCAGATGCCGAGTAGAACCACACTGGTAACAACGCCAAACAGCAAACGCAGCCTCTTTGCCAGCCGTAGCTCGGGTACATTGTTTTGGCTGCTTCTCCTCAGAAATGCTGCCTGCACTCCTCACAAGCCTATTGCTTGACGAAGCACTTGAAGCTGACAACTCCTTTCTGTCACGCCTCTGCCATTCCTCCAGCAGCCTGCCAGTAACATAATCCAGAGTCAGATCTTCTTCACGCATAGCTTCCAGCGTGAGAACGAGATTGTCCCAGCTATCAGGGAGAGAACTTAGAATATTGCAGACCTTTTCCTCCTCTGGAAGATTACAGCCTCTCTCCTGAAGTGCCACAAAATTTGAAGTGCATCGAAAATTTGGTCATTTATCTTGGCAGGCACTGGCCAAGATGCCTGGGTTGGTTCAGGTTTGGACATCAAGCCCTGTAAGTTTCACATAAAATGTGTATCTTGCGCAGAAAACAAGGTGAAGGTTTCTCCGAAAGGCAAAGTGTCTAGCCGACAGGCTTCCAAACCCTATCAGCTAGTCTACACAGACCTGGTTGGTACACTTGCGCCCTCTTTGGGTGGAGCGAGGTACTTAATGGTTTTAATTGATTATTTTTTCCAGGTACATTCATGTGTTTATGTTCCAGCAGAAGTCAGAAGCGTTTCCTAGGTTCAAGGCGTTCTGTGCTTGGTTGGAAAATGCCCACAGTAAACGCATTAGCTGTTTGTTTACAGATCAAGGCGATGAATTCACTTCTCAACAGTTTGAAGCTTTCCTGACTGAGAAGGGAATCCAGCACGACCTCTCAAGTCCCAGATCTCCGTGGGAGAATGGACTTTGCGAGCGGGCAAGCCAAACTTTGCTGCAAGGACTAAAAACCTTGTTGCATGGTGCCAATCTCCCTGAGAACTATTGGGCGGAGTCTTTGAATACTTTTGTTTATTCATACAACAGGAGACTATCATCACCTATTGGTTGTACTCCCTATGAGAAAATGTTTGGTAAGAAACCTTACGTCAAGCACATGAGAATCTTTGGTTCTGACATGTGGGTACACACCCCACAGAGCAGCAAGCCTGGGAAGCATGGTTTGTTCATGGGGTATGAAAAAGGTGCATACAGGGTGTTCATGACTGACTAAAAGTCCATTAGGTTCACAAAGAGTGTTGAGTACAATCCTAAGTGGGGGGGAAATGTGGGAATTTTCCAGAGTCACTCACAGGAGGATGAAGATGATGAGGAAGAAGGGGAAGCTGATCAGAGTTCGGATTCCAGCTCAGTGGGCGGCGCTGCTGCTGTGGTCAGCGACGGTGATGACACAGCAGACTACAAGAGCGCAAAGGCCTCAATCAGACCATCTGATGCGTCTGACACTGAACTGGAAGAACCACTGTTCACCATTGGCTACTTTTCTCCTAAGAAGGAGGAGATGAGTGCAGAAGACTTGCATCTAGTACGCAGATCTGAAATGGCCACAAATGGCAAACCTCCAAAGAGATTTGCTGATGAGTTTGCTAAGACAGCAACTGCTGTTCTTGGTAGCTCAGAGAAGGTGTGGGAACCTGCAAGCTTCAAAGAGGTACAGGAGTTAACCTCTAAAGATGATGAGCCCTGGCTTAATGCCATGAAGGCTGAAGTTGATTCCTTGAATAGGAACCAAACCTGGGAGCTAGTCCCAGTAGTCCCAGGAATGAGGCTGATTGGCAGCAAATGGGTCTTCAAGGTCAAGACAGACCAGACTGGCAAGGTTGCCAGGCACAAAGCCAGATTGGTCACAAGAGGTTTTTCACAGGCACCAGGACAGGATTTCTATGAGACCTACTCACCCACCATCAAGTATGAGAGCATTAGGCTAATGCTCAAGATTGCTGCAGAGGAGAAACTGCACGTTTCTCATCACAATGTGAACACAGCTTTTTTGTACGGGATTTGGGGGGGGGGGAGCTGTATATGCTTCCACCTGATGGAGTGGAGGTACAGAAGGGAATAGTCTGTAAACTACGGAAATCCCTATATGGTCTCAAGCAGAGTAACAGGTGTTGGAACACGAAACTCACTGAGACATTGCTTTCTCTAGGTTTTCACCAAGGTAAAGCTGATCCATGTGTGTTTGTCAAAGAGGAGGGGCAAAACAAACTGTATTGTTTATGTTTTGTTGATGATCTTCTTTTGTTTTGGAAGAATCAGGCTTTGTACCAAAGCACTGTAGCTCAGCTGAAGGAGCACTTTGACATGAAGGAACTTGGTGAGGTATCCAACTATCTTTCTCTGCAGGTGGAGAAGGACCAAGCAGGTAATTTTCTGGTACACCAAACACAGAACATTGCTGATGTATTAACCAGGCTGAATTTGGTTGATGCAAACCCAGCAGACACACCAACGGTTTGTGTATCACATGCCTGTTTATTTCCAGCTCTCTCTGGGAACTTCCATTGCATGTTGCTTTTGTATTACTGCTGTTTTTCCCGGAGACGAAGGCAAGCAGTCATGTTTTTCCTTTGTTCCTGACTACGCTGAAAAAAGCTGTAAATATGCTCTCTCTGTCTGCCTCTTCCGTTGTGGATGATTTACATATTCTGACGAAGTGTGTGCACGAGTCTCAGAACGTATCTGAGGCTCGTGTCGCTAATTGACTGATGCTGTTCCACGGGAGGCCGGTGATTGTCCGGAGCCAGTTGGGGGCCTGCCTGATGCCCCCGTCTCCCTGGCAGTATCCCAACAGTGCTGTCTCAAAGACAGGGGCCACGGCAGTCGCTTTACCCCTGTGCCTTCTTTTCCCACCAGCTTACTTCTGCGGAGCGGAATTATGATATTTGGGATAGTGAACTCCTTGCCATTAAAGTGGCGTTCGAGGAATGGTGCCACCTGCTTCAGGTGCACCCGGTTCAGGTCCTCACGGATCATCGGAACCTCAAATATTTCCAAGCCATTAAATGCCTTAAGCACGGTGGGCTTTGTTCTTCACATGTTTTAATTTCCAGATCGCCTATTGCCTTGGCACCCAGAACAGAAAGCCAACTCTCTTTCATGGAGGGACTCGGACTCTGGGGGTGATGGTTCAGAGCCAGCACCCATGTTGACCTCGACCAATTTTCTCCAGGGAACCTGGGAGCAGAACTTTCAGGCACAGTTTCGCCTGGCTGTGCGACAGGATCTGTTCACCAAGGACTGGTTGGATACTGTCCCGGTGCCTTTGGGACCAGGGGGTGTGCCACTTGATGTCCAGGATGGGTGTGTGTACCATCGCAGCCGGCTCTACATTCCGGAGGGGCCGCTCCGGACCTAGGTCCTTGAGCAGTGCCATGACACGTGAACCGCCGGACATGGGGGATACGCGAAGACACTGCAGCTACTGGCCTGAGCTTTCTGGTGGCCAGGGGTTTGGGTGGACATTAAGAAGTACATGCGGTCCTGTGAGACTTATGCTCGGACCAAGGTGCCACGGCAGAGACCCCTGGGGCTCCCGGATGCAGTGATCTCCAATAGGGGTCCCCAGTTCATGTCCCGGTTCTGGGCAGCCTTCCTTAAGGGACTGGGTATTGAGAGGCGCCTCTCTTCCGTGTACCACCCTCAAACAGATGGCCAGACGGAGAGGGTTAATCAAGTCCTGGAGCAATATCTCCGCTGCTGCTTCCTGAGCTACCATCAGGACGATTGGCTTCCTGACTCCTGGCTTCTGGACCCCCATTCCTGCTCCCACCCCGCCATCTTGCCCCCAGTCCTGACGTCCCCTGCTGGGACTTCAATTGCCCGTGAACCGGACCGTGACAATCGACAAACATGATGACTGCTGGTTTATCAATTTTAAGATCCAAGTATTCATATATAAATTTATATATTTATACATTTATAAATATAAATGTATTCATTTATCAGTGTTCTTATATTGGATTGCATATATGTTCCAGGGAGAAAACCTGTTTGATCTTTGTGAATTGTCTCCTTCAACAATATCTTTAATCTGTTTGCAATGATATCAGCATAGATCTTTTTTTAAAAAAATAATATTTATTGTTTTTAAACACTACAGAGAAAAAGAAAGAGAAGAGAAGAGGGGAAAAAAGAAACAATACAATACAATATATAAACAATACACAACACAACACTAACACAATAAACTAAACAAAACCAAACAAAAACAATTTAAAACACACATCTTACCATACCAAACAAACAAACAAACAATATTTATTACGGCCATAGGCCCATACAGGTAAAAACAACACATAAATAACAACTTGTGCACGTGGTGGGAAAAAAAAAAAACAGCCGCTAAAACACCACCATAACAATAAAATACTATAAAATAGAATGGCATACTACGCCTTAGTTAGCTTGTAGTCCTCCTTGGCGTCGCTTTTGGGTAAGGACAGCGACCAGGAACCTTGCCACATTCAGGGTCGTATGAGTATCCTTATCCTGCAAGATTTGGGCAAGGTGGAATTTTGGTGGGGTACCCTCTAGTTTCTGTATGATTGATCCCAACAAATTTGCCCGTGGCACATTGAACAGGGGGTAAGTGAACATGATGTGCTGGAGCGACTCCGGCGTCTCCTTATCACATTCGCACGTGGCGGGGGCTTGGCCCTTTGAGAATCTATGTCTCAGGACGTTGGAGGGAAAAACGTTGAACCTCGCTTTGGTGAAGGCCAGTCTATGGGCAACAGTCGAAAGGGAGGAGAGGTATGATGGAACGCAGTAAGTTAAAGTGATACCAATGTTCTGGGGCGAACAAACACCTCCCCCCAGCATATAATTTCGCTGTAGATCGATGTCATCCAGTCTTTGGCGGATCAGTCTTTGAGCGGTAATTTGGTCTAGTTTTAGGGAATCTGAAGGAGAGATTCCATAACTCAGGAGTTTGGCATGAATTCTACTAGACCAAAGGCTAGAGAATTCATCTCGCCATAAGCATTGGACAAGGTAGTGGTTTGGTAATCTATGCCACAATGATAACCAATAATTGAAGACTTGCTTCCACAGGCAAGTTTCTAAGGATGCGATCTTCAGTTCTAGTCGCATGGCTGCGTTGCTTACGCACAGGGGGAGCATTAGGAGCCGACGCAGGAATTGATTTTGCAGTGTCTCAAGAGGAGCAAGATCTGTCATCACGGCCCAAAGCGGGGCAGCATAAGCAAGCGCGGCAACCACTTTTGCCTTGAACACCTTTAGGGCCGAGGGAACATGCAAAGCTCCATCCGAAAAAAAGAATCGGAGGAGCGCATATGACAGAGTTTTGGCCTTGTTAAGTAGGTGTTGAATTTGAGCTTTCCACCCCAAATTGTGTTGAAAAATAACTCCTAGGTATTGAAATTTTAGGACTTGCTCTATTTTTGCTCCACCAAGCTTCCATTCGTATAATCTCCGGCTTCTGGAGAAAATCAGAGTCTTGGATTTAGCATGGTTGATGGTTAATTGGTTGAGTTGACAATACGTGGCAAAGATCTTCAAAGCTCTGGTTAGTCCAACACGTGTATAAGATAGAATTACCGCGTCGTCCGCATATAAAAGGAGTGGGCAGCGGTAGTCCGCAAGTCTAGGCGCGTGTGTACTTGGAGATGATTTAACTAGGGATGCTCGCATGTCGCTGATGAATAGGTTGAATAGACAGGGAGCCAATATACATCCTTGGCGCACTCCCTTGTTTATTGGTATCGAATTTGTGAGGTCGCCCGCAGGAGTAAGTCTCACTCTAGCAAGGGTGCCTTCATGGAGCTGACTTATAAGCCATAGGAGTCTTCTATCAATGCCCTGTTTCGCAAGTTTCTCCCATAGAATGTTTCTAGGAACGCTGTCAAAGGCTGCCTTTAGGTCTAAGAAGGCAGCACAGAGGTAGCCCCGGGGGGGAGAGGAGTACTTTCGTGCCAGATGGTAAAGAACTATCGCATGATCGGTTGTAGAGCGTTTAATTCTGAACCCTGCTTGTTCGTGGCCAATCTGATTAGTCTCATCTACCCATCGCAGTAGTTTAGTCAGCAAAAAGCTGGCATAAATTTTCCCAATGATCGAAAGGAGGCTGATGTTACGGTAGTTTTCCGGCTCCATTGGAGAACCTTTTTTATGAATTGGTACTATAATGGCCTCCTTCCACATTTTGGGGATGAGGCCAGAAGCGTTGATTGCATCGAAGGTTTTGGCCAAGATGCCAGCCCACCATTTTGGGTGTAGTTTAATGGCTTCAGCAGGGATCAGATCGGGCCCTGGGGCTTTACCCGGTTTCAGCTGAGCTATTAGCTTGGCTATTTCGTCAGGATCGGTGGAAGGCCAAATAGGTAGGTGGGTAAACAGATGCGTCAGGTGGTCGGAGGGAGCATCTGCCTGTGAGAAGCATTTCTTCAGGAACAATTCCCATGTCGGTGCAGGGATGACTGCCCTTGGGTATTTCCTCACCCTTCTGTTGATCAAAGACCAGAAATCCCTGGATCTGTGTGATTTTGAAGCAATAATCAAAGCCTGCCAGCGATTGTGTTGCCACTCACGTTTGGCAATTTTCTGCGTGCGTTTGTAAACTAGCTTGGCTTGTGCATAACTAGCTGGCAGAGTAGATGCACCGGAGGTCTTATATACATTATATATAGCACGGAGGCGCTGTCTTGCTTGTTTACACTGGGAATTATACCAGGGGGCACCGTAAGTATATTCATTTCGATTTAATATTTTGGGTGGTAACCTGAAGAAGGACGTAAGATCAGTCGTATGATGGTGGAAGCATTTCAGCACTATGCTATGCTCGTCTGAGGCAGAGCCTATGTTGGGATGGGGCCCGAGGATTACTTTTTGAAAGAATTCCTGGTACCGTTGAGCCTGGGTCTCCGACCATTTGATTCCTCTTACTTGGAGAGATTCGTTGGTTACCATCTGGGTCGCATGTCTATGAGCCTCCGACTGCCAGTTCAGGGAGAGCTTGGCTACAAGGGGAAGATGATCACTAGATTGTATATTCTCGATCTTAAAGGTGGAAATGCACTTAAGTAGATCCCTGGAGACCAACAGGTAATCGAGGACGCTGTTTGATTTAACGCTCAGGTGGGTAAAATCCCCAGGAATGTCAGGGAGACATGTGCCATTTAAGGGGACCAGATTTAAACGGATGGCCATTTGATAGAGGAGTACTCCAGCCTCATTTGCTCTGTGGTCTTTAGAAGTTCTCCTCATGATATGTTCCAGATCATAATTATCAAGGTTTGGAGTAGCCCACCATTTGGCTTTGGTCAGCGAGTCCCAGTTTGCTGCTGTGCGGGCGTTAAAATCGCCACCTATTATTGCCGGGGTATTAGGAAACTTAACATAGCATGAGAGCAGATGCTCTTCTAGCGAGCCCCATTTAGAGCCAAGTTCGAGGGAAGAACCCCCAGGTGGCAAGTAGACATTTGTAACTAGAAGTGAGATCTTTTCCCCCGCAATCAGCCCGGTAAGGGCGTAAGGAGGCAAGGCCTGTACTAGGGTAAGTTTAGAATGTAGGTTGAGGGAGATGCCTATTATTAGGCCCCCTTTAGGGCGGCCTCCTTTCAGGGAGGGGCAGGCAGGGAGTTCTAGAAGCTCAAAGCCATTTAGGACAATTTTCTCTACTTCCCACGATTCTTGGAACAAGATGATATGAAACAGGTTAATATACTCCAGGAATTCTGGATCAAGTTTTTTTCCCCTCCAGCCCGCAATGTTCCAGCTGAGGACTGATAGGGGGGAGTTCCTGTTGTGTCCAATTCGCTGTCATTTCAGGGAGAGATGTGTGTCCTTAGGGGGCAGGGCAGACCCCACAAAAAAGTCAGTTATTTTACTTTGCATGGCTGGCAACCAAACAAAAACAATTTAAAACACACATCTTACCATACCAATATCTTAACTTTCATTCCCTTGTTTCAGCGACCTCCTCACACCTCCCTTTTTGTATTCCACTTCTATTAATTGTTTCAGCAAATCCTTTCCATCTTCCTCTATTTCTGTCCTATAATTGTCCTAACATATTTTAACCTTATTTTCCCTTTAATACTCTAATAATCTATTTATACTTAATTCCTTATAACATTTCTACTAAAGCCGGATAACTTCATTCCAACATTTTTCTAACACTCATTAATTTTACATTATTTCTATAAATAGTCTTTAAACTTTTTCCAATCTTCTTCCACCGTCTCTTCTCCCTGGTCTCGGATTCTGCCAGTCCTTTCCGCCAATTCCATATAGTACATCAACCTGGTCATCTTCTGTCCGATGCTCTTAACTCTTTTCCAAGTCCCTTCTGCGAGTCTTCTTCATACTTATACAAGAACTTTGCTTTGTCTTCTACTGATCTTATTTTTATTTTCCTTCCTTTGAGGCTAAAGAGTAGATCTCGGGGAAGCTCCCACCTAAAGATGATTTTATTCCTTCTCGACAGGGCAACCAAATCTCCATAGTTAAACCTAAGATCCAAAAGGTATTTCAGGACGTCTTTAAAAGTTTCCTCTCTTGACTGTTGTTCTTCTAAGTTCTTCTGGTAGAGTCTGAAAGCCCCCACAATTTTAGTCTCTTCTTGGCCCAAGTCCAGGTCCCCAAAATCAGCAGATTCCTGTGTAAGAAAGTCCATCAAACCTTCCCTCTCCAGTTCAGGCAGGGCTCTGATCCTCAAAGTCTGTTTTCCTTTAGATTCAATCACAACAGGCATCAACTTATGATCATCAAGTTGCATGTGTGAGGCTGGGACTCTTTCTCTCTCCAATTGTGTTACTTTAGGTTCAACGGCAACAGCTTTCTCCCTAGCCTTCTCCGCAGTTTGCCAAGTCAAAGTAGATTCCTGTGTCAATTTCTGGATAATTTCTGTATTGGTGTTCACCTTTTGTCCCAAATTATTTATACTTTCTATAGTTAAATCCACCTTCTTGTGAAGCTGTTCCAATGAATCATTTATCTTACATAATACAGTCACTAAGGCCTCTTCTGTCGACATTCTTAACCGATTCAAGGTCATTCCCAAAGTCTCACAGCTTTATCTTGCAGCTGGAAATTCCCCCAGCTCAGCTCTTGTAACAGTTTCAAAGGCTTCCTCTAGAGGGAAACAGTTTCTATTTGTATTAGTCCTTTTAAACACAGTTCAAACAATAAAGTTAGTTTCAATTTTCAGTTACTTTTACTCCTTTTTAAGAGCAGACGGAGAGAATAGAAACAATGTATCTCTCTTATTTAGCTAGCTGTCAGCGAACGTTCTATTCACTGTCAATGAACAATCCAAAAACGTCAGTCTTACTAGCAGCCCGTTTCCAGGTTCGGAACGGTGGTATTTTGACTTTCTTCGCTCTCTCCTGCAGGCACACACAATCCAAAACTTCCCCCCTCTTCTCCTGCTTCCAAGGGGGGTTTAATGTTTTCTACCGATGGAAATTTAGTCCTTTACAGTAGGCTTTCCAAGACTTTAGCTTACAGCCTCTTTGCTGCGATTTATTTACAAAAGGGGAAGGCGGACTTCCTGTTTTGAACCTCCCCATTTCGGTGCCAAATTAAGACGTTTAAAAATCCAATTCTCCGCTCTACTCATGGGTAGTTGCTTTAAGATCAAATTGTCCACAGGAAAAAGTCAGCGTTCTCCGGCAACAGCTATGCGGCTTCGCTCCGTGGAAGAAGCAGTCAATTCGAAGCACCGCGCCACTCACCCCATGTCGCTCTGGAACCCCGAAACCGGGTTTCCCCGTGAGTGGGGGAGGCGCAAAAGGTGCCAGCCGAATCCCAGGTTCACAGGCTTCACCCGCCTGTGATTTTTAGTGGGTCTCCACCTTTGCCGTGGCGGCCAGACCCAAATTTCCACGAGGCAAATTCCTCCCAATCAGAGGAATTCCACCATTACCGGAGGCGCCAACCCGGAAGTCTACCGATATCAGCATAGATCTTATAGTCATTGTTTAGCAGAGCAAAAGGTCTATAGTTAGCAATATTTGATAGTCCTGTTCCTTGTTTATGGATGACCGAGGTATAGCTCTCCTTCCAAGAGTCCGGTAGCTTTTAGGGGTAGGGATAAAGCATCTTCTAATTTTTTTATAATAAACAGCTGGAAGACTGTCAGGACCCTGATTTTGATCTTTGAATAGAATGCTGTACTTCCATCGCTGTAATGGGGGAAATTAAAGTTATTAATTTTTTCCTTAGAAATCATTGGTAATTTACATGTCTTTAAGAATTCCTTAATTTTTTCATTCTTCTCCGGGCCTTCTTTATATAGTTTTGAATAGAAGTTGGCAAAACTTTTCCTGATCTCTTTCGGGTTTTGAATCCAAGCTTCCTCAACTTTAATTTTACTAATAATTCTGTCATCTTGCTCCATTTTTATCCGCCAGGCCAATAATTTACCCGATTTATTTGCATACTCAAAGTTTCTATGTCTCATCGACTTTATTTTCCATTCTATTTCCTCATTTATTAACATGGAAAATTGAGTCTGTAAAGTTTTTATTGTTAGTTTAATCTGTTCATCATCTGGTTTTTGGAATATTTTTTTTTTCATTTAACCAAATTTCCTCCCAAATTTCCATTTCTTTCTTTTCCATTTTCTTTTCCATTTTCTTTTGGATTGCATTCTGCTTGATAAAGAATCCTCTTAACATCGCTTTGCTTGCATCCCATACCATTTTTTCATTTCACAATATACTTCTCTCTGCAGAAATTATTCAACATAAAAAAGAAGAAGAAAAAAACAACTTCAGTTAATATCAAACGTAACTGTTCCGGTTCCTCTGAATGTCCCCAAAGTGGCAGTAGGTTCTCCAAAAAAATTCTGCTTCTGGTACAGACAAAATTTTTCTACATTTGCCCTTAAAAAAGGAGATCCCTTTGGGGAACTCCCATCTATAATCAATTGTTTTGGTTTTTAGAGCATCCGTCAGAGCCTTATATTTATCTCTTTTCCTTATCAGTTGATTTGGAATAATTTTATGTATGATTATATCTTTTCCTTCAACTCTCGGGGGGGGGGGGTTGTTACTTGTCTGAAGAATTTTGTTTTTTAAGTCTAAGGACTTGAAAGATACGAGACAGTCTGCTGGCCAGCTATTTTGTTTGGCTACCTTAGAGTTTACTCTACAGGCTTTTTCTATTTTTTGTGTTACCTCTGATTCCTCAAGTTCTAACCAGACAGCGAGTTCTTTGGCTATTTTTCTCTCTATAACTTCCTCTGTCTTCTTCAATAATGCTCTGAATCTCAATGTATTTTATCTTCTCTGCATTTGTAAAATTGCCAGAGAGTCCCAGATTGCTTCTTGTTGTTTCCTCAAATCCACTGTTTCCTCTCGTATTTTATTGCATGCACTTTATTGCTGTATTTTTTTCTGCCCTTCTTCTAAATTCTGAGATTTCTCTTTAAGGTCATGCACGGTTTTTATTAATTCGGAATTTTCTTGTACCAAATTGTGTACCTGATCTGATAAATCCGCTGTAATTTTAACATTTTCATCTAATTTAACCTTCATTGACATAAAATTATCCTCTACTATTTTAGCATTTTCATTTACAGTTAAGATCTGCAATGTCTTTTCATAATTCCAATCATAATTCCTTGATATCCACTGTTGCATCCAGATCATAAGCAGAGCTTCTCCTTGCTTGTGTGCCTTGTGTAGCTAACGATGCAGTAGGAGGTTTTTTTACCAGCCATTGCTGGGAATTTCTTTAGTCTCTTTAAATATGTAGCTCCTACCATACACTTTCTTATTCTCAAATTTATACGTGGTTCAGTCTATAATAAGATACTTCAAATTCATTCACATAAATTCTGAGTAGCAAGGTTAATAATTATAACTTCCAAATTCATTTACAATTTTTACCTGATAAATTTAAAAACTCACTAATTTAAGACTGAATTATATCGTGCAGTTTATCCAGTCAAATAATAATATAATTCCAATAATTGATTAATTAAATGAAACCATACTGCTAATAAAAAGAAAATAGAAGTAGGGGGGCTGGGAAATAAATGAACATAAATAAATAGGGACGCGGGTGGCGTTGTGGGTAAAACCTCAGTGCCTAGGACTTGCTGATCATAAGGTCGGCGATTCGAATCCCCGCGGCGGGGTGAGCTCCCGTCGTTCGGTCCCAGCTCCTGCCCACCTAGCAGTTCGAAAGCACCCCTAAGTGCAAGTAGATAAATAGGTACCACTTTATAGCGGGAAGCTAAACAGCGTTTCCGTGTGCGGCGCTGGTGCTGGCTCGCCAGCTGCAGCTTCGTCACGCTGGCCATGTGACCCAGAAGTGTCTTCAGACGGCGACGGCTCCCGGCCTCTTGAGTGAGATGAGCGCACAACCCTAGAGTCGGTCACGACTGGCCCGTACGGGCAGGGGTACCTTTAAATAAGTACTAATGCGAAACAGATACTATAAGAGAAGAGAAAAAAATGGGGTGATAAGAAACATAAAGAAAAATTAAAAGGGACAAAGTGGGAAAAAAGACAGGAAAAAGAGAGAAAGAGAGAGAGGGAGAAGAGAAAGAAAGAGGAAGACAAAAAGGAAAAAGTTTTAAGAGAGCGACAAAAAGCTAATGTTCTGTCAGCAGAGAGGAATTTTCAGTTTGAGTGCTGTATCTTCTTTTCTTCACTACGTGTCTCAACTCCGTCAGATCTTGCTGTTGAGTGAGTGCGCAGCCTTTACCTCTAGAATGAAATTTTAGTCCAGCTGAAACCGATGACAGCCAATCAACTGACAGCACATTACTGCTGAGTCTTTCTGACCCAGCACTTCCATAGAAAGTATTGCAGGCTGATTGCATAAGCCAGTTGTATCAGCTAGCAAACTCAAGCCTGCAGACTTACTATCTCTCACATTGGTCCTAGAACAATGCAGCAGTATGATTGGTCCGCAGGAGCCACCCAATCCAGCTCCAGGTGGAAGTGAATCCACAACCTGATTGGCCTACAGGAGAATCCCGGAATTAGCCAATCACATGCGGCCCATTGTTGTAATAATGTATATAAAGCAGATATTGTGGGGGAACTTTCATTCCTCGCTAATATGAGCTGAATAAAGAGCATGAAATCCACACTCAACTCCGAGTATATTTCACTTGCCTAGATGGAGGATATGGAAGGGCATGTGTAGAAACTGGCCTGCTGTACAGAGGTAACATTTACATTAGCTGCCCTACTCACTTTTGCCTCTGCCCCCACCTACCACCAGCATGTGGTGCTCAGAAGGTTGCCCAGAATGGAATGAGGTAATTGGGTTGGGAAAAAAGATTTTCCACCCCTGAATTGGCATTTCCTTGTAGGGAAAGGCAATGCAGCCCCCCCCCCCCAAGTTCATTTTGTGTGTCCCTTTCCCAATCCACCCTGTCCACACTAAACCTACCTTTTTGCAAGATCCAAGAGATTGCTTTGATCCTGTTATCAGCCCCCACTCTTACAAGCTGATGCAATTTGAAACAAAACACTGCAGTGTAGATAAAAAAGTTTTAATGCCACTGCCGTTTGGCCCCCTTCTAACCAGTAGTGCGCACACTAGGAGAAAGAAACCCTTGAGCACCTGCCTTCATTGCATGCCTGCATGATGTGAGTACACAAAGGACAGTTAACTGGACAGAGGACAGTTAACTGGACAGATCTGCAGCCTTGGTGGTTCCACATTCAGCAGTGCAGTCAATGTTCTCTAGATGTTGGGAACTCTTCATTGGCTGCAGCAGAGGCATTTGGCACAGGGGAAGAGGCTGGTTTGGAGGGTCAGCATAGCTCAGTGGTAGAGCCTTACATGCAGAAGTTTCCAGGTTCAATCCTCAGAATCTCCAAGTAGGAATAAGAAAGACAGACCACTGCCTGAAACCCTTGAGAGCTGCCACTCAGCAGAGACAATATGGAGCTAGATGGACCAATGGCCTGGCTGTAAGGCAGATTCCTATGTCCCTTTACTCCAAGTATGGGGAAACTTGGGCCCTCCAGATGTGGTTGTGTTACAGCTCCCATCATGACCAGAGATTATGGGAGTTGTAGTTCAGCAACACCTGGAATGAGAAAAGCTCTCATCTCCACACCTGCTATATTCCCATTATCCATTTTCACTCTCTTACCCTCTTTAGCCAACTTAAGAAGCAGCAAGTTTGTTAAGTGAAATGCTCCCATTGCCCTGTCATGTCCTCATCCCCATCCCTATTTAAAAGCTCACAAGTAACCCTCAAGGTCAAATCCTGGGACCCAGTGGCAGTCCAAACCATTTTGCTGTCTGGGGCGAAAGACAAGATGGCAGTCTCTCTCTTGTTCGATAGGCAGAATCTGACCAGGCTTTGAATCTTAAATCATAACTGGGCAATGTCTTCCAGCACACTTGAGCTGACTTGGAGAACTCAAGGCAGGCTGTGTGACACACACAAGCTAGTCCTCCCTGTGAGGTTTTTGACCAGCTTCTGCCCATCTGAAGCTGAAGCTGATACAGGCTCGTCTTCTCTGGAGCCCAAACAGAGCGTCGTCACACACAGCGGAAGATAAGCAGTATGTGCCACATTCTTAACTTTATTTACACTTCTATGCTGAGAGAATACAAACATGCATCTTTCCTCTGCGAGAGCAGAGAAGCAACTTCCTCTCGGAAACAAAGAACGCCGAGAGAACAGTGGAAAACAGGAAACCAGTGAACGTCACATCCAGTCGCCCATTCCCATGGGAACCCAACAGTACTCTGACTGTGGAATGCAAAACAATGTCCCATGACAAGCATTTCGCTGCACAGTGAAGGAAGCAGAAACCAACATCCTCCCCCTTTCTGTGAACATCACTGGGCAGCGTGTTCGTACAATGTCAGTACAAACCCAACTTCTGCACATAGGTACAGTGTTGATCCCTTGATACAATCTTGGACAATACATCAGCAGGAATTTCATTACCTGGCATATAGGACACCGTTACGAGTCCCTTCTGAATACGTTCCCTAGCATGTTGCAACTTCAATTGCAAATGCTTCGTGCTTTGCTTACAACCTTCAGAATTCAGCAAAGCCAAACATGCTTTGTTGTCCTGGTAAACCTGGATTGGACATTTGACAGGAATTTTCATGTCTTTGCACAATTGTAACAACCATTCACAATCTTTAAGTGAATAAGACAGTGCATTCAGTTCAGCTTCACAAGTACTTAAGCTAACTGTTGTTTGCTTCTTGCATGACCAGTCAAATAGACCCTGATTGTACATGTAGCAAACTCCAGACGTACTTTTCCTGTCTGTAGTGTGTGCACCAAAACTTGCATCTGCAAATATCTCAAGACCACCAGACTTCTGATTATTAAACCTCAGTCTGTAATGCATAGTGCCTTTCAAATAGCGTGCTATGCGTTTCAGAGCTTTCCAATCCTTAACAGTAGGATTGTTGACTTGTCTGCTTAGCAAATTACAGCTAACAGCAATGTCAGGTCTTGAACATCTGGCAATGAAGTTTAGCTTGCCTAGCACACTTCTGTACAGTGCAGTGTCAGAAAATGCTTCTTCAGTGTCATCTACCTGATAACCTGTTGTCATCGGTGTGTCTACAGGGTTAGCATCCATCAGGTTTAGTTTGCTTAACACATCAGCAATTTTCCGTGACTGGTGTACTAGAATGTTACCGTCTTGATCTCTTTCTATTTCCAGAGATAGGTAGTTGTTTACCTCACCAAGATCTTTCATGTCAAAGTGCTCTTTCAGTTGAGCTAGGGCGCTATTGTACATTGTGACATCTTTCCAAAAGAATAAAATATCAACAACATAAAACAAGCAATGCAGCTTCTTTTGCCCCTCCTCTTTGACAAATACACATGGATCAGCTTTCCCTTGCTTAAAACCTAGAGAAAACAATACTTCAGTGAGTTTAGTGTGCCAACACCGTGCACTTTGTTTGAGACCATAAAGAGACTTCTTCAGAGCACAAACAAATCCCTGTTTTACCTGTACGCCATCAGGTGGAAGCATATAAAGTGATTCACCTAGAGATCCGTACAAAAATGCTGTATTTACATCGTGGTGACTAACGTGTAGATTCTCCTCTGCAGCAAGCTTGAGCATAAGCCTAATGCTCTCATACCTCATGGTGGGTGAGTAGGTCTCGTGATAGTCTTCACCTGGTACCTGTGAAAAACCTCTGGCTACCAATCTGGCTTTGTGCCTGACTATCTTGCCATTTTGATCAGTCTTCGCTTTGAAGACCCATTTGCTTCCAAGCAGTTTCATTCCTGGAACTACTGGAACTAGCTCCCATGTTTTGTTCCTCTCTAAGGAATCAAGCTCAGCCTTCATGGCATTTAACCATGGCTCAGCATCCTTTGAATCCAAATCCTGGATTTCTTGGAAACTTGAAGGTTCAAATACCT
Organism: Podarcis erhardii; assembly: GCF_964252035.2. Classification (NCBI taxonomy): domain Eukaryota; kingdom Metazoa; phylum Chordata; class Lepidosauria; order Squamata; family Lacertidae; genus Podarcis; species Podarcis erhardii. The sequence continues at coordinate 18,842,493 of NC_138506.1, read as the reverse complement.
TCCTGGAGCTTTTAACAGCTGCTACTGCTGTCTTAGCAAACTCATCAGCAAATCTCTTTGGAGGTCTGCCTTTTGTGGATCTTTGTGACCTGCGAATTAGCCGTAAGTCTTCAACACTCTCCTCTTCCTTCTTAGGAGAAAAATGACCTATTGTGAACAATGGTTCCTCCAATTCTTGATCAGAGCATTCAGAGGGTCGCATAGAGGCTTTCGCACTCTTGAAATCCTCTGAATCACCCGATTCAGTCTCAGACTCAGAATCAGGACCTTCATCAGTGGGTGTGGGTTGTTGCGGCAGCTGTGGCTGTTGCTGCTGCTGTGGCTGTGGCTGTTGCCTATCCTCAGTCTCATCACTGTCATCAGAATAGCATTGGAAAATTCCCACATTCTCCCCCCACTTGGCATTGTACTCAACACTTCTTGTGAGCCTAATTGTCTTAGAGTCAGTCATCATTATTCTGTAAGAACCTTTCTGATAACCTAGAAAGATACCATGCAATCCACGCTTGCCTAACTTGGAGCTTTGTGGTGTGTGAACCCACATGTCAGAACCAAAAATTCTCATGTGTTTGATGTATGGCTTCTTGCCAAACATCTTCTCATAGGGGGTACAACCAATCGCTGAAGATAACCTGCGATTATAACTGTAAACAAAACAAGAGAGAGATTCGGCCCAATAACTCTCTGGAAGATTGGCATCAAGCAGCAAGGTTTTCATACCCTGAAGCAATGTTTGGCTTGCCCTCTCGCAAAGTCCATTCTGCCATGGCGAGCGAGGACTAGACAAATCGTGTTGAATTCCTTTCTCAGTCAGAAAAGCTTCAAACTGCTGAGAAGTGAATTCCCCCCGCGATCAGTGAAAAAAGTCTTTATCTTCTTACCATGCACATTTTCCAACCAAGCACAGAATTCCTTGAACCTTGGAAAAGCCTCTGATTTCTGCTCGAGATTGTACACATGAATATATCTGGAAAATGCATCAATGAGAACCATGAAGTACCTGTTTCCACCCAAAGAGGGCGATAGTGGACCAACCAAATCAGCATGAACAACCTGGTATGGTTCTGTAGCTTGCCTACTAGACACCTTACCTTTCGCAGCCATTTTCACCTTGTTTGCTGCGCATGCCTTACACTTCATGTGGTACCTGCAGGGTTTAATAGTCATACCTTCAACCAAGGCAGGCATTTTAGATACTGCCTCAAAATGCAAATGACCAAATTTCCTGTGAAAATCATGAATACATTCTGCATGCAAACCTTTGTTAGAACCTGCAATGCAACAAGTTTCATCCTCCACATCATCATCATAATACAAAACAAACAAACGATCAACATATTCAGCATGCAATACATAATTGTTTTTCTTTGTGATGGTGCACTTCTTGTTCTTGAAGGAAACGTCAATGTTCCGTTCATTCAGCTGCGCAACACTGAGTAGATTGTGTGTGGCATCTGGAACGTAGAGCACATCTTGTATCGATAAGTCCAAACTGTGAAGAACAACAGTTCCGTAGCCTTGACTGGAGATCGTGTGGTCATCCGCCTGGTGAATTGCACCTTCCTGCGGTGTAAAAGACACGAACAGTCGCTTGTCGTTGCATAAATGTCTCGTGGCACCCGAATCCACCACGAAGAAAGATCTAGACGTCTTCTGGACCTTTGCAACCTTTGGAGTGAAGCGTGAGACCATTGCCTTGTGCTGCGTTGTCCTGGACACCGGACCTTTGCCTTTGCCTCTTCCACGCGATGAGCTTTTGCTGCGTTGCTCTGTCTTGGCCCTGGGATATCTGCATTCCCTCTTCATATGGCCTAGACATTCTGGGATGACGTCTGTGAAGACTCCCCCTTACCCATGCAGCTAGCACCTCGGCGGTCTGCTTCGTTCTGAATCACGGCAGTAACATGGGCTACTGTGATCTGAGCAGTTGGCTGAACAGCAATCTGAGTGGCAACGGACTCCCAACTTGAACCCAAAGAATGTAGTATCATGAAGGAATACACAGCCTCTGGAAAGGTGAGTCCTCTCTGTTGCAGCTCATGTCTCAGATTCTGCATCTCCATCAGATGTGTACGCACATCTGCACCTTCAGCAAGTGCCATATCATGCAGCTTGGCATAGTAGAACAAAGAAGCACCAGCTTCTGTCCTTAAATGAGAATCTCTCAAAGTGTCCCAAATTTCTCTGGCTTGTGAAGAGAATCGGAACTTACAGGGTTAAACAGTTCTGAGTGATGTCTCACATTCTGAGGTGTGGCTATGTTCCCAGAGGGGAGTGTTTCTCTGTGTGTTTTTTTCCTTTCGCTTTTGCGGCGAGGCAGCAAGATGTGCGCTCTCTCGCCGGGCTGATTTATGATGTTTTTCTACACGATTAAAGACTGTGAGAGATAAGCAAGAACGCTTGCGTGCAGTCTGATTTATTACACACACACTGCAACAGTTTTCTACCGCTGCGACGACTCTGCTACAGGAAGCTGACGGAGAGCTATCCACGGGAGTCCAGTGGGGCACAGGGAAGCGTGCCGGACTCCATCCAAAAGCCACAGGTTATGGGAGGTCAGCCAAGCCTTTGAAACTGTTGCCAAGTTGTGCTGGTGTGTGTGGAAGCCAGCTGAGAGGAAGCTGAAGCCAGCTGGAGTCCTGCCTAATGTTTGAGGCAGCGGAGCTCGCTGGGAGGATCGGATCTCCGAGGACCGGGTGCCAGGAGGAGCTGCTGTTACGTGAGTACGCTCAGCCCCGGGGGAGAAGATGGCAGACAGCCATGAATCGTATGCCGTCCCGTTCGAAAAATTGAACGGAAGAAATTGGGAGGAGTGGAGCAGGAAGCTGAAGGCCTGGCTGGTAGCCAAGGGTCTGTGGGAGGCGGTACTAGGGCCTCCACAACAAGCGGCAGCCGATGCTTCGGCAGCAGATATCGCAACTGCTCATGCTTCGCAGAGAAAAAATCAGAAAGCCCTGGGAGCTATTGTGCTCAGTTTGGAGGGCTCGCAGCTACTTTTGGTAGAGGGGCTGGAGACTGCTCATGAGGCCTACCAGGCACTAGAGAGAGTGCACCACAGGACCACAGCTGGGGCAAAAATCCACACTACCAGACGGTCTTATCACGCAACAGACAGAGCTCTTCTGGGGAGACTATCAATGTAAGAGTTCCCCTTGCTTTGGAATCCTTAGCTGCCCATTCATCAGTTATTGGAGCTGGGGGGGCGTCTGAAATAACTGTAAACAGACCTTCTTTTCGCAGAATAGCCTCTGCGTAGACTACCCAGTTCGCGTAATTCTTTTTATTGAGCTTAGGAATCCCACAAGCATCCTGAAGGGCCATCATGACTCTGGCATTAGCCTTCTGCGTCATCTCTGCTGCTTTAAACAAGCTACGTCTGTGTTTACTGCAGCTTCATTCCAAAAGCACTTTTAAAAGGCACTTTCGGTTTTCAAGCCTCCCAAGCCTCTGCCGAGCAGACGGCTTTAAAAGTTCAAAGTCCAGCCATAAAGCCATTAATTAGGAGCTGGCAGGCTGCCCGGAGTATGAGCACATACCTCTCATCAATCATCTTGATGTGCAGAGCAGATAACACCGACCCGTCTCTCTGCCCTTGCTGGCATTCCGATCCTCTGGTTCTTTGTTCCTTTGCCAGGAGCCATTCTTCAGTTTGATTGCGTTTTTCTGGGCCCATAACCAAAAATGTGAGGTTTTTGACCAGCTTCTGCCCATCTGAAGCTGAAGCTGATACAGGCTCGTCTTCTCTGGAGCCCAAACAGAGCGTCGTCACACACAGCGGAAGATAAGCAGTATGTGCCACATTCTTAACTTTATTTACACTTCTATGCTGAGAGAATACAAACATGCATCTTTCCTCTGCGAGAGCAGAGAATCAACTTCCTCTCGGAAACAAAGAACGCCGAGAGAACAGTGGAAAACAGGAAACCAGTGAACGTCACATCCAGTCACCCATTCCCGTGGGAACCCAACAGTACTCTGACTGTGGAATGCAAAACAATGTCCCGTGACAAGCATTTCGCTGCACAGTGAAGGAAGCAGAAACCAACACTACCAACACTTTGCTGCTGCTCGCCAACCACCTCTACCCTGCCCTCAGCATCTTCCGCCTGAGAAGGCTGCTGGTCCCTCTCGTCCCCAGCCCCCAAAGAGCTGCCTCGTCCAAAAGATGGAGAAGATGAGTAGTAAAGTGACGCTTAAGTTGACAGCCATCAGGTAGGTGAAAATCTGGAGCTGGGGGTTGCAGGCACACGCCCACATTGGGGAGCGGTGGTGGTTGGGCAGGGTTGTGGTGGCAGTGGTAGCACTAGCCAGGCGGCTTGGCTCACAGTAGCTCTCAATGCTTGGATCTCTCACTGGGCCCAGGTCCAGGGTGTAAACCCTGGGCTGGCAGAGGAAGTACCTGCTCTTGCGCTGCTCCTTCAAGCACAGCTGCCAACCCTACAGGATGATGTGGTTGGGCTCCAGGCACAGCAGGCGCAGGAGGGCCTCATTGGTGGGCAGCTCAGTGACAGGCTGGTCGGAGGGGAGGACAGTAGGGTGGCGGCAGAGTGAGCACTGCAAGCGGTTCTGGGCTGGGGACACCAAGCTGAAAAGAGCCAGGCACTTGATGCAGAAGGAATATTGGCACTAAAGGACCTTGGGGTGCAAAAAGTGTTGTCGTAAGGGTTTCAGCAGATGGGGCATTCAGCCTCCAGCCCCTGGACCTGCTTCTCAGCCATGGGGAAACCCAGTCAACAGCACAGCCTTCTTTGCTACCTAGGAGACTAAAAAACAAGGGCAGGTGGAAACCCAGTGACAGTAATCATACAGCAGCATCAATGCAGTGGAACCTTTGGCCCATGAGAGGGAACATTTGGCTTGCCATAGGGCCGTGCTTGCTGAGGCTGATGGGAGTTGTAGTTCTTCAACATTGGTGGGGGTGGGAGACAAGTTTTCCAACATCTGGCTTTTACAGCATCAGCAAATGCAAAGAGAGAGGTCCTCCACCCAAGGGAATTTGCAGTATGAAGTTTAAGAGTGGAAGTGAGCCCTTCTCTTGCAAAGCAATTGATAAGGCAAGGGTGGGAAGATAAACATCCACATCAGAACAGCCTGCTGGAACAGGCCAATGGCAATCTATTTTATTTTATTTTCAATGCAAAATTACAACAAAAATTACAAACATTGAATCCAAAATGAAACAGTACAAACAAGGAAAAACACCCCAAAACACAAGAGAGGGAAAACACACACACAAAAACCCCCAAAAAAACCAAAAAACCACCACACATCTACAAATAATACCATATCATCATTCTAATCTAATCATTACTGTCAGGGGACTGCCATCGGAACAGGGAAGGGAAGGAGAGGGGCAGTTAGGTTACAGGGAACCTCCGAAAATCTTGTGAAGCAGTTCCCCTTCCTGTGGTGGGGAAAGCCACACCTCCAGTGGGGAAGAGGGGAAGGGACCAGAGGATGCTGCTGGGAGCCTCAGCACCGCTCCTGGGCAAGCTGGCCAGGAGGGAAGCATGCCTCTTCCGTCACCCACCCTGCGCAGAGGTGTAAAATGCAAAGAAGGAAGGAAAAGGCTGGGGGTGACTAAGCTATTATGTTGGGGGAGGACCTGGAAATGACCACTCCCGGATTCTGCTAGCGATTGAGGCAGACATGAACTTGTGGTTCTACACTGTAAATAGTTTTGCACCAAAATAAAACCTGTAAAAGACAGGTTGGAGTCCTGACTGGTTACTCACAAGCAACCACCATTGCCATCTGACAGCAATCTGGGAGTCATTGCGGTTGCTCAAGTGTAACAGCAGAGAGAGACACGATGAGTCACCTCAAAAAGGGAGCTGCAGGCGGAGGCACTGAGGGAGAGGAGGCATGGAACGTAGCAGCCATGGTACAGAGGAACGTGGAGTTGGAGCCACACGTCATCGAGCTTGTAGTGAGGCTTGAGGAGCGCAGAGTGCAGGACCAGCAGGTCAGAACCACTCCAGTTGGGAGAAAAGTACCATTGCTGGTGAGCAAGTTGGGAGGGAACCCCCAAGAATACCTGGCATTTAAGACTGAGATTAAATACGCCCTGGACTTGCAAAAGAGGGCCACCCAATGGAAGTGCAGGTGTTAATTGATTCTGGGGCGAGTGATAATTTTTTCAGCAGAGACTTTGCCTTGGAGCACCAGTTGCACCTGTTACCACTAGACTTTCCCTTGCAAGTCACCACCATTGATGGGAACCCTGAAACCAACCGTCTCCTTGATCTCAGACCCACTGAAAGAGGTTGTCATTAGGACTTCTGGGTTAGCGCCATCGGCGAATGGCGGAGTTCCTCCGACCGGAGGAACGGGCTTCATGGAAACTGGGTCTTCCCACCGCGACGAAGGCGGGGACCCGCTAGAAATCCCAGGTGGAGGAAGCCTGGGAACGTGGGGTTCGGCAGAGCACCAGGAGCGCCTCCCCTACTCGCGGGGAACCCCAGTTTGGGGCTCCGGAGTGAAGTAGGGTGAGCGGTGCGGTGCTGCGAACTGATTGCTACTTTCACGGAGGGAAGCCGCATAGCCATCGCCGGAGAGCGCTGACTTTTTTCTGTTGACAATTGGACTCTAAACAAGTACCCGTGAGTAGAAACGGAAAATTGGATCAAGAAACATCCTAATTTGGCATCGAAGCGGGAAGGTTCAAAACAGGAAGTCCGCCTTCCGCTTTTTGTAAATAGACTGAAGCAAAACCTTTGTAAGCTAATAGCCTGGAAAACTGTTTTGTAAAGGTCGAAATTTCCTTCATTTATGACCACTAAAATCCCCAACTTGACTGTTTAAGTTTGCAGGAGAGGGAGTAAAGAAAAATAAGTTTCCACCGTCTCAAACCTGGGAACGGTGGTCAGAGACAGAAATTGTTTGAGACGTCCATTGACTGTGAATGGAACATTTTGACAGATAGCTAAAAAAAAAGAAAAACAAATTGATTCCAATGTTGCCTTTTGCATTCTAAAGAAACAAAATATTCGAAAATTGAAAGTAACTTTCCTTTGTTGGATATGCTTTAAAAAGATGGTTACAAATAGAAACTGTCTCCTCTAGAGGGAGCTTGTCAAATTGTTGCTGCAGTTTACTTGGGACTTCACAGCTGCGAGATTAAGATCGTGGAAGCAGACAGCGACCTTGAATAAAAATGTGTTTGGAGGAAGTTTTGGTGCTTGCTTTCTGCAAGACGAGCGTTTTGTTGGAGCAGCTGCACGAGAAGATGGATTTGATGAATGAGAAGTTGGATTTGATGACTGTTGCAGTCAGGGAATGTGAACAAATAGGGAATACTGACGCAGAAATTATACAGAGACCAACTCAGGAAACTGGTTCGACTGTGCAAATGCAAGGGCAGATGATAATGGAAGAGGTTGCGATGGTACCTCAAGCAATACAATTGGAGAGATCTGAGGCCCTGCAGGAGCATAAGCCGTTGTTTTGGAAGATTGAATTTGGAATGGGCCTGTGGGAGTCTGGAGCTGAGGAGGCTCTTAAACTTGGAGGGACTTTGAAATATGTTGTTAAATATTCTTTGGATTATATTGATTACTGTGGGGAGTGGGACTGTGGGGAATGCGCTGGTTTGATGAGGGGAAATGGAGATAATTATGGGCTGAAATCCCCCAGAGACCTACTCCTCAATGAGTATAAACAAGAAGAAGAAGATCTGCAGAAGGGGCATGGAAGAGATTTAAGAGCCTCGGACATAAGACTACCAGGTTGATGGACTAAATGGAATGGACAGTAAGGGCTGACATAACCCGAGACCAGGAAAAAGGGACGTTGGATGAAAATTGGAAAGTCTATAAAGAAAAATTTTTAATTTGGGGAATTATGGTAAAATTAATGAATATTAGGGAAAATGTTGGAATGAAACTGTCTGGCTTTAGTAGAAATGATATAAGGAGTTATGTATAAATAAGTATTAAGTTTTAAGTTTCAAGGTGTTTTACGGCAAGATAAGGTTAAACAAAGTAACGCAAATTTTTAGCAGTAATGTTATAGAATAAGGTAAAATTGGATTATGAATAGGTGAGAATGTAAAGTTACAATATATTAAGATAAATTATTAAGATAAAAGCAAAAATGGAAAGGATTTGCTGAAACTGCTAATTGAACTAGAATACAAAAAAGGGAGGTGTGAGGAGGTCAGGGAAACAAGTAAATGAAAGACAAGACATGGAAAGATTGAAATGTTTTTAATTGTTTTTATTTTTCTGTATTTTGTATTTTTCTTATTTTCTTTTTCTTTTTCTTTTTTGTAATATTTTTGAAACTTTAATAAATATTATTATTATTTTTTTTAAAAAAAGAAAGAGGTGGTGTCAGGGAACTGACATCGGAGCCAGAAGTGGAGGCAGGGCTCCCAAGCAATGCCGGAGAAGGGCCAAGCGGGGAGAGAGGGAACTCATCGGCTGGGGAAGGAAATCAGCGTAACACCAGGGATAAAGGGGGGCGGTTGGGGGAATCGGAGAGGTGTCTCCAGGACTCTTCCCTGGAAACCAGCGGGGAGTGCACAGGTCCTCCTCTGCCCACACCCACCCTGCGCAGAAGACTTCCGCGCAGGGAAAGTAGGCGTAGACTTGGCGTCAAAGAGCTTCTGTGCTGGAAGAAGTTTAAGAAACGCCCACTGACGGATTCTGCTAGCAACTGAACAGCCACGAAGTGAAGGGCTGTCCAGTCAGGAAAGGTTTAACCAGGCTATCTAGCCAGGAGTGGTGGCAAACTTACGCACGAGCAACCCCCATACATCCATTACAGGTGGTCATTAAACCGTGGCTTAAAAAAATATCTTTAGACCCGGCCAATATGGCTGTCAGCTTCGTTCCGTAGCTGACAGAGGCTGGGAATCTAAGCAAGCCAAGGGAGATAAGGACACTGGAATGTGGACTGGAATGTGAGAGGGAGGAGGGGCAGCCAAGTGGCAGAGTTTCAGAGAGCAGAGAGCAAGCAGAAGATAGCAAAGCTCTAAACACCAATCTTAGCTCAGAGACAGAAGGGGAGAGGCCGGGAATAGCTAGCCCAAAAACTCGAAGGCGCGAAAAGGTCAGTGAGAGAAGGGAAAGGGAATGGAAGCTGTCAGGGAACTGACGTCGGAGAGAGAGGCGGAGGCAAGGTTCCAAAACGATGCGGGAGAGGGGACCAGCAGGTGGGAAGGAATTCAGCGTAACACTAGTAGAGAAGAGAAGGAGATGGAGGATTTGGAGACAGGGCTCCAAGACCCTTCACCAGAGACTAGTGGAAAGAGCGCTGACACGCCTCTGCCTTCCCCTTACTTGCGCAGACGAGTTCCGCGCAGGGAAAGTAGGAGGAGACTTGGCGTCAAACAGCTCTTATGCTGGAAGAGGTTCAAGAAACGCCCACTGACGGATTCTGCAAGTGACTGACCGGCCACGGAGTGTGGGCTGTCAGCCAAGGCATGGTGAACCAAGCAATCTGACTGAACTTGGAGGCAACTTACGCACAAGTAACCCCTTACAACCATTACAGCAATCCGTCAGTCCCTGAAGTTACTTGTGCACAGGGAGGGAACCATGAGCCAGACTGGAGGTGCTGGTGCAGCGGAGCAAGCTGCGAGTGTGCAGGACTTGGTGAAGAGGAACCGGGACCTGGAACAGCGTGTAGCTCTGCTGACGGCGCGGCTGGATGAAAGGCGAACTCAGGGTGTGCAGGTTAGACCCACCCCAGTGGCAAAGAAAGTGCCGGGACTGGTACACAAGTTTGGGGGGAAGCCCCAGGACTATAACGCGTTCCAAACGGAAATAGAGTACGCTTTGGAACTGCAGCACGATGACTTTGCTGACGATGCTGAGAGGGTGGCATATATCGTGGGGCACCTTCAGGATGGGGCGCGCGAATGGGTCAAGCCCCTAATGGCCACGCAAAATGCTGCCATGAGGGACGTACGGAAGTTTCTCCAAGCTATGGACGCGATGTATTCAAGCCAAATTGGGCAGAGTGTGACCCAACGGGAGCTGATGAGGTGCAAGCAGGGGGACCTATCCGTTAGAGACTATTGGTCCCGTTTTGCAATGCTGATACACCGGCTAGAATGGGACCTGGATGACCCACCTATACGGATGCTGTTTGAGGAGGGGTTCTCCCCAACCGTGAAGGACGAGCTCTCCCGCGCACCCCGCCCGCAATCTATGGACGAATTGACCAAAGCTGCGCTTGCGATAGGAGCTCAGCAGGAAGCGCGCGCTTTGGAAAAGTGGGAAGGGAGAGGAGAGCGTTGCCCTGACTACCGCATTCCTGAGATGCCAAGGCAGCCTTCCGGGTCCGTTGAGCCAATGGAAATCGATGGAGAGCGCGCGCGCGAGGTTTCAAGCGCCAACCAAGGATGCAAAAGGGAGGGAAAGGCTGGCAAAAGCACCAAGAAGTGTTTCCTCTGCCAACAGCCAGGACACTTTGCCAGGGCTTGTCCACAAAGAAAGGCTTGGCAAGGGATGTTGGGAGCCGCTGGTAGCGCGGAGAGAGTGGCGGAGGACAAGGTGCAGGGAAATGCCAATGCTTGACTACCCACAGGGGGGCACAGCAGCCAGGCGAGCAACTAATGGAAGTGCCCCAACCAGACCCACCCAAGGCGTCAATAGCAATAGAGGTGGTGCTAGAACTCCCAAATGGGCACCCAGTCAAGGTGAAAGCAATGCTGGATTCAAGCAGCTCCTGTAATTTTTTTAGCAAGGAGTTCGCACTAGAGCACCAACTCCACCTACTGCCACTTGGTTTTCCCCTCCAGGTCACCACAATAGATGGCAGGGAGCTGCTGGGAGGGGAGGTGACACATCAAACCCCACCAATGAGAATGAGAGTTTCCAGGCACACAGAAACCATTGCCTTTCATGTGGCTACTCTGGCGGGACCCCCGATAATATTAGACATGAGCTGGCTAGTGTTACATGATCCAGTGGTGGCTTGGCATCAACGGACAGTCACCTTTGGGTCAGCTCACTGTTTGGAACACTGTCTGGGGGGGGGGGGACCCAGGCTGAGGTTGGCCAGAGTGGCAGCAACGACACTGAAGCCGAGAGGAGAGGTGCCGCCACAGTACGCTGACTTACAGGAGGTCTTCAGCGAAAGGGAGGCGGACAGGCTGCCACCACATAGGCCCTTTGACTGCCAAATCAACTTACTCCCAGGGGCTCAGCTGCCGGTGGGCAAGCTGTATGCCATGTCAGACAGGGAGATGCAGAAGTTGCGGAACTTTATTGACAAGAACCTGAAAAGAGGTTTCATAAGAGAATCTAAGGCAGTGGGGGGCAGTCCGGTGTTCTTTGTGGACAAAAAGAACACGAATGAGCCCAGATTGATCGTAGACTATAGGACGTTGAACCTTGTGTCAGAACCCATGACCTTCCCAATGCCCCGGATTGATGACATTTTAACACGGGTGAGGAAGGGAAAGATCTTCACCAAGCTGGACCTCCGGGGAGCATACAATTTGATTAGGATGAGGGAGGGGGACGAATGGAAAACCACCATGTTCACCCCTCTAGGGGCCTTTGAGTACTTAGTCATGCCGTTTGGATTACAGTCAGGCTCCGCCTGTTTTCAAGCCTTCATGCACCACATGTTGGGGTTCCCTGCTGTACAAGAACTGCGTAGCATTTCTGGACGACGTCCTAATCTATTTGGACAATGAGAAGCAGCATGTCGAGGACGTCAGGGAAGTGCTAAAGAGGTTGCAGAAGCACCAGTTGTGGGTCAAGCTGGAGAAGTGCCAATTCCACGCCAGGGAAGTGGAATTTCTGGGGTACCGGTTGTCGGACCGGGGCCTAGCTATGGACCCCAGCAAGGTGCAGGCGGTGCTGGACTGGAAGACCCCTAAAACACGAAAGGATGTGCAGAGGTTCCTCGGGTTCAGCAACTTCTACCGGAAGTTCATCAAGAACTTCGCCTACTTGACCGCACCCATCACGGATTGTCTCAGTAGCAAAAAGAAATTCGTCTGGACTGAAAGTGCCCAATGATCTTTCGAAAGGCTAAAGAAGGCGTTCACATCGGAGGAACAGCTCCTGCATGTGGATCTGCAGAAACCGATGAGGCTAGAGACAGACGCGTCAGACCGGGCGGTGGGAGCGGTGTTGCTCCAGCCGGGAGGGAGCCAACATGCCTGGAGACCGTGAGCCTTCTTCTCACGGAAGCTGAGCAAGTCGGAACAAAACTACACGGTGTATGACCGCGAACTGCTGGAAATTTACGCAGCCTTTCAGCAGTGGAGACATCTACTGATAGGGGCCCAGCACAAGATTCAGGTGTGCACGGATCACAAGAACTTGGAATATTGGAGAACGGCTCGAGTTCTCAACCAGAGACAGATTCGGTGGGCACAGGAGTTCTCCAAGTTCTTATTTGAGATCAAGTACGTGCCGGGAGAAGAGAACGTGAGGGCAGACGCACTGTCCAGGAAGCCGGAGTACACGGAAGGAGAAGGACCGCCGGAAGTGAGACATGTGTTCCCAGAGGAACGATGGGTGTGTGGGGGAGCGTTGGTTGGGAAACGAGAACTAACCGAGCTGATTCGTCAGGACGACTTCGCCCAAACCAGAATCAGAGAACTCAGGGAAGCGAGGGGGGACCCGGGAGGCTTTGAGGAAAGGGAAGGACTGCTGTACTACAAGGGAGCTATGTATGTGCCCAGGGAGGCCTTGTGGGAAAGGGTGCTCAAACAGCTTCACGACAACCCAACAGCGGGGCACTTTGGGCAACACAAAACTATGTTACTGGTTACTAGGCAGTTCTGGTGGCCAAGGGTGAGGGAAGATGTACGAGAGTATGTACGGGGGTGTGACCACTGCCAACGGGCTAAGGGGGAGAGGGCTGCCCCAGCAGGGTTGCTGGAACCCTTACCCACACCGGGAAGACCCTGGGAGGTGGTGTCTATAGATTTTATGACAGATTTGCCCAAGTCCAGAGGGAAAACAGCAGTCATGGTAGTAGTAGATCTGCTAACCAAAATGTGCCATTTTATAGCTTGCTCGCATGCAGTAACGGCAGAGGAAACGGCCAGGTTGTTTGTGGATCACATCTTCAGGTTGCATGGAGCTCCTTCGAGGGTTATCTCAGACCGAGGGAAACAGTTTACCTCAAGGTTCTGGAGGAGGCTCATGAACTTATTGCAGGTGGAGGTGGGATTCTCGACGGCGAGACACCCGGAGACCAACGGGCAAGCAGAGAGAGCGAACAGTATTTTACAGCAATATCTACGCTGCTTCGTGAACGAGAGGCAGAACGATTGGGTAGAGAAGCTAGCACTGGCTGAGTTTGCGTATAACAATGCTGAGCATGTGTCCACGGGGATGAGCCCGTTCATGGCTAATTATGGGTGTCACCCCAGGGCCTTTCCCGGGAGGAGGGAGGAAGGGGGGAGCGTACCCGCGGCAGAACAGTTTGTGGAAGAAATGGAGGCTCTGCACCAGCAGCTTAAAATGAACCTGGAAAGGGCCAAGGAAGTGTACAAGAGGCAAGCAGACAAGCGTCGCCGGGAAGGGGAGACTATAAGGGTGGGGGACCGGGTGTGGTTATCCACCCAAGGGCTACCCTTTAAGGAAGGGTGCAAGAAACTGCGGCCGAAACGGCTGGGGCCCTTTGACGTAACACACCAAGTGAACCTGGTGGCATTCAGGCTCAAGTTGCCAGACAGCATGAAAATCCACCCGGTGTTTCATAGGTCGCTGCTCTCACCGTACAGGGGGGAGGGGAGGTTCCGGGGGGAAGGAGGAGAAGGCCTCACACACCCACAAGTGGAGGAGAGGGAACACCGCAACCAGGTGACGGAGATCCTAGATTCGCGATGGCGGGGGCGGCAGGTGGAGAACCTGGTAGCTTGGGAAGGAGAACCCGAGTCAGAAAACACGTGGGTTCCCGTGGGGGAGGTAAATGATGGATATCTGGTGGAAGAGTTCCACAGCAGGTATCCGAGGAAGCCCAAACCAATAGAGAGATTCTGGGAGGAGCAATTTGGAACCACTGATGAAGAAGAGGAGGATTTTGTGGGTTTTCCTACTTCCGAAGAGGAAGAAGGAGAAGCGTCAGGGGAGGAGGAATCGGACTGGGAAGCCCATCCCGCGCAGAGAAACCGGAGCGGGTGGGAAGCGGGGTTTGAGTCCTCGGAGGACGACAACAGCTCCTTCCGGGGGTTTCCTGCATCGTCGGCTGAAGAGGGAGACAAGGTTGCGTCACCGGATCGGGCCAGGGGTGGAGGGGGTCCTGGGAGGGAGGTGGATGTCAGGGAACTGACATCGGAGAGAGAGGCGGAGGCAAGGCTCCAAAACAATGCGGTAGAGGGGACCAGCAGGGGGGAAGGAATTCAGCGTGACACCAGTAGAGAAGAGAAGGAGATGGAGGATTTGGAGACAGGGCTCCAAGACCCTTCACCAGAGACTAGTGGAGAGAGCGCTGACACGCCTCTGCCTTCCCCTTACTTGCGCAGACGAGTTCCGCGCAGGGAAAGTAGGAGGAGACTTGGCGTCAAACAGCTCTTATGCTGGAAGAGGTTCAAGAAACGCCCACTGACGGATTCTGCAAGCGACTGACCGGCCACGGAGTGTGGGCTGTCAGCCAAGGCATGGTGAACCAAGCAATCTGACTGAACTTGGAGGCAACTTAATCACAAGTAACCCCTTACAACCATTACAGAAGCGGAAGGGTTTTTTCCACTGTTGGAAGAAGAGGAAGGGGCAGAGTTTAGACTCGGCAACTGCTAACTTGGAGTCAGACATGGAGTGAAGGAGCTCCGGAGTGATTTATGTGTTTGAGCAATATACCTGAGCTAATTACTGCCGGTGTCTCGCTTCTGTGGGTGGCTGATGGATGCCATGTTCAAGAGCCCACTAGAGCACGCCACTGCATAGCAGCAGCTACTGAACTTGCGACAAGGGGGTGACTCTGCGGCCTCTTACTGGACTACCTTCAATTCACTAGCGCACAAGGTGGGCTGGGGACAGAACACAGGGCCCCTTGCAGCCATGTATCGTGCAGGGCTGAGTCCTTCGATCCTGGATGAGATGGCGAAGATGTAACCCATGCAGTCATTGGAAGAGATAGTTCAAGCGTCCTTACAGCTAGGGCTACGCCAACAGCAGAGAAAGCTAGAGAAGAGGGGGGCAGGGGGGCCCTTAGGGGTAAGGGCCTACACTCCCAAGCTTCCGGAACAGGGGGTTGGCAGCACACCTAGTCAGGGAGAAGCTGTTGAACTGATGCAGATTGGATCGGTGGAAGGGGAGAGAACCAGGAAGGCATGGAAGGAAGGGAGTCAGTGGCGTCGGGAGACACGCACTTGCTTTGTGTGCACCAGGCAGGGGCATTTGGCTAAACAGTGTGCTGATAGGAAGACAGGGGGATCCCCCTCAGGGGCCAGGGTGGAGGAAAAACCCAAACCCCAAGCAGAACAGTCGGGAAACAGCCCAGCCCAGCCCAGCCCAGCCCAGCCCAGCCCAGCCCAGCCCAGCCCAGCCCAGCCCAGCCCAGCCCAGCCCAGCCCAGCCCAGCCCAGCCCAGCCCAGCCCTTAAGAGAGGCCAGGGGCTGGGAGGCAAGTCAGTAGAGGGGCCTCAAATGGAACCAGCCATTCCTGGGATAGCTCTGCCCATGACGCTACAACTCCCAGACGGTCGCAGGGTGCAAGGGCAAGCGTTGTTGGATTCGGGGGCGTCACTATTTTTTTTTAAAAAAATAATATTTATTAAGTTTTCAACAAGAAAAAGGTTACAAAACAGTAAAAGGAAAACACAAAAAATACAAAAACCAAAAGTAGACATAAAAAGAAAAAAGAAAAAAAGGAAAAAATCCCTCTTTCTGATATCTTACCACTCATTTACTTATTTTCATGACTTCCTCTCACCTCCCTTTTTTGTATTCCATTTAAAAATTTGTTCAGCAAATCTGTACCCTCTTAGTTTACCCTTTTTTATTTATTAACAGTTTTTATTTTTAATTACAGTACCAATAAACAATACAATATAACACATCTCTTAACATAGTTTTCTTAACTTCTTTGGACTCCCTCACATCTCCCGCTCCTGCGTTCCTGACTATAAAATTTTATCCAGCAAATTTATCCCCTTGTTTCTATTCTTATTATCTAATTTCCAATGTTGTATCTCTAATTTTAGATATCCTTTATTCAAATCTTAAAAATTTAAATATAACCTAAAATTTCCAAAAAAATTAATCTTTTCTTAAATTTAGCTTATCTTCATATTTCACTTCATCTAGCTTGATGGTGCCAAGTTATTTATACTCTAGCATCCTTCTTAACATTCATACAATTTACAATATTTTTGTAGATAAATCTTAAATTTCTTCCAATCTTCTTCCACCGTCTCTTCTCCCAGGTCTCGGATTCTGCCAGTCATCTCAGCCAGTTCCATATAGTCTATCAGTTGCATCTGCCATTCTTCCAGTGTGGGTAAATCTTGGGTTTTCCAATGCTTAGCGACAAGTATCCTTGCTGCTGTTGTTGCGTACATAAAAAATGTTCGGTCCTTCTTTAGCACCTTCTGGCCGACAATACCCAGAAGGAAGGCCTCTGGTTTCTTAGGAAAGGTATACTTGAATACCTTTTTCAGCTCGTTATATATCATTTCCCAGAAAGCCTTCACTCTAGGGCAAGTCCACCAGAGGTGAAAGAATGTTCCTTCATTTTCTTTACATTTCCAACATTTGTTATCAAACAAGTGGTATATTTTTGCAAGTTTGACTGGGGTCATATACCATCTATATATCATTTTCATAACATTTTCTTTCAAAGCATTACATGCAGTGAAATTCAGCCCAGTAGTCCACAACCTCTCCCAGTCCTCAAACATGATGTTATATCCAATGTCCTGTGCCCACTTTATCATAGCCGGTTTAACCGTTTCATCTTGTGTATTCCATTTTAACAGCAAGTTATATTTAACAGCAAGTTATAGTTTACCCTTAACTGTTTATCCTCACATATTATAACTTCAAATTTTCCTCTAATATCAATCCATTCTTACATATTCTTATTTTACCTTATTACTAGAACCACTTCGTTTCATTCCAACATCATTAACGTTCAATAATTTTACAGTATTTCTGTAGATAGATTTTAAATTTCTTCCAATCTTCTTCCACCAACTCTTCTCCCTGGTCTCGGATTCTGCCAGTCATTTCCGCCAATTCCATATAGTCCATTACTTGCATCTGCCATTCTTCCAAGGTGGGTAGGTCTTGTGTCTTCCAATGCTTTGCGATGAGTATTCTTGCTGCTGCTGTAGCGTACAAAAAGAAAGTTCTATCCTTCTTTGGCACCAATTGGCTGACCATGCCCAGGAGAAAGGCCTCTGGTTTCTTCAGGAAGGTATATTTAAATACCTTTTTCATTTCATTATAGATCATCTCCCAGAAAGCCTTAATCTTTGGGCACGTTCACCAAAGGTGAAAGAATGTACCTTCGGTCTCTTTACATTTCCAACATTTATTATCGGGCAAATGATAGATTTTTGCAAGCTTGACTGGTGTCATGTACCACCTGTATATCATTTTCATAATATTCTCTCTTAGGGCATTGCATGCCGTAAATTTCATACCTGTGGTCCACAACTGTTCCCAGTCAGCAAACATAATGTTATGTCCAACATCTTGTGCCCATTTAATCATAGCAGATTTTACCGTTTCATCCTGAGTATTCCATTTCAACAGCAAGTTATACATTCTTGATAATATCTTAGTTTTGGGTTCTAGTAGTTCTGTTTCCAATTTTGATTTTTCCACCTGGAAGCCAATTTTTTTATCCAAATTGTAGGCCTCCCTTATTTGAAAATAGTGAAGCCAATCTCGCACTTTATCTTTAAGCTTCTCAAAACTCTGCAATTTCAGTTTATCACCCTCCTGTTCCAGAATCTCCCAATATTTTGGCCAATTGGCCTCCATATTGAGTTTTTTCAGAGCCTTCGCTTCCATAGGTGATAGCCACCTTGGGGTTTTATTTTATTTTATTATCCAAACATTAAACAATGCTCTTCTGACAATATGATTTTTAAATGCCTTATGTGCTTTAACCTTGTCATACCACAGATATGCATGCCACCCAAAAACATTATCAAAACCTTCTAAATCCAAAATATCTGTGTTCTCAAGAAGCAGCCATTCTTTCAACCAGCAAAATGCTGCTGATTCATAGTACAATTTAAGGTCCGGCAGGGCAAATCCACCTCTATCCTTTGCATCAGTAAGTATCTTAAATTTTATTCTGGGCTTCTTGCCCTGCCAGACAAATCTAGAGATATCTCTCTGCCACTTCTTGAAACAGTCTGTCTTGTCCATAATTTGCAATGATTGGAACAAAAACAGCATTCTTGGCAATACATTCATTTTTATAACAGCAATTCGGCCAAGCAAGGGAAGCTTCAGGCTTGACCATATTTCAAGATCTTTTTTCACTTCTGACCAACATTTCTCATAGTTATCTTTAAACAAATTCACATTCTTAGTAGTCATGTTCACCCCCAGATATTTTCCTTTCTTTACCAATGTTAAACCTGTCTCCTTCTGAAACCTCTCTTTCTCGATCAGTGTTAAATTTTTCTCAAGAACCTTAGTTTTTAACTTATTCAATTTAAATCCTGCCACCTGACCAAATTCCTGGATTAATTTCAATACCCTTTTAGTACTAGATTCTGGCTCCTGTAATGTCAATACTAAGTCATCTGCAAAGGCTTTAAGTTTGTACTGTTTGACTCCGACCTGAATACCTTTGATCAGTTGGTCCCTTCTAATCATATTTAACAGGACCTCCAGGACCAAAATAAAAAGCAATGGGGAAATTGGGCAGCCTTGTCGTGTCCCTTTCTCCATCTTAAATTCTTCTGTCACCACGTTATTGACTAGCAGTTTAGCCTTTTGTTCTGAGTAAATTGCACCTATACCATTTTCAAAGCCTTGACCAACCCCCATCCCCTGAAGATTTTTCTTCATAAAGCTCCAAGAAATATTGTCGAAAGCTTTCTCCTCGTCTACAAATATCAAAACTGCTTTGGTATTAATATTCTTTTGAAGTTTTTCTAGAATGTTAATTATATTCCTCGTGTTATCAGACAAATGTCTACCAGGGAGAAAGCCGGCTTGATCTTTATGTATCTCCTCCACTAATACTTTTTTCAATCTTTTAGCCAAAATGTCTGCAAAAATTTTGTAATCCACATTAAGCAGGGATATGGGGCGGTAGTTCTTAAGTTGTGTCTTTTCAGACTCGGTTTTCGGTATAAGTGTAATATAAGCTTCCTTCCACGACTCTGGCGCTTTTTGCCCCTCCAGGATTTCATTGCAAACCTCCTTTAGTGGTTGAATTAACCAATCTTTCAAGGATCTATAGTATTTAGAGGTTAAACCGTCCGGCCCTGGAGATTTACCCAACTGCATGTTCTGAATGGCACCTTCCACCTCCTGTTCAGTTATTTTATAATTCAGCAGTAGCTTGTTTTCTTGAGAAATTTTTTGTAATCCATTAGTTTTCAAAAATTGGTCTATGTCAATCTCTTTCTGTGGACCTTGTGTGTAAAGTTGTTTAAAGTATCTCTGGAAGCAGTTTCTAATCTCTTGAGGATTCTGTATATTCTTTCCTTCCACTTCCAAATTTGTAACAGTATTTAGCTTTTGTCTTTTTTTCATCTGCCACGCTAACAGTTTCCCACATTTATTAGCCGATTCAAATGTCTTTTGTCTCATCTGTTTAATTTTCCATTCTATTTCCTGATTTATCATTTTCATATATTGTACTTGATACAGCTTTATTTCTCTCAGAATCTCTTGCGACTTTGGTTTCACTCTTAGTTTCTTCTCACCTTCTTTTATTTTCTCCAAAATTTTATCTTTTTTCTCATTTTGAGTTCTCTTCTTTATTGCATTCTGTTGAATCAGAAACCCTCTCATAACCGCTTTACTTGCGTCCCAGATTACTCTTTTTTCGACGGTGGTTTTCATGTTTATCTCGAAGTAATCTCTCAAGGTTTTTTGGGCCTTCTTGGTAATCTCTGAATCTCTAAACAGGGTGTCATTCATCCTCCATCTAAAGGAACCAATCGGTGTTAGTTTCATCTCCATTCTCACAGGGTTATGGTCGGAGCAAGTTTTAGGTCAAATTTCCACTTTTCGAATCTTGGGAGCCATTCCTCTGGTTATCCAGATTTGGTCAATTCTTGTCCATGTCATTTTGGCTTCAGAAAAGAAAGTCCCCTCTCTACCCAGGGGGTTCTTAGTTCTCCAGGTATCAATTAGGTCCATATTGTCTGTCATCTCAAAAAAAGTTTTTGGTAGTCTTCCATCTTTAGTAACTACCTGTCTTTGTGACTTATCCATATTTGTAGACACCACTCCGTTCATATCTCCCATCAATATAATGTTACAGTCCATGTGGTCCAACAATGTCTCATGCAGTTTCTTAAAAAAATCAGATTTCCCCTCATTTGGTGCGTAAACTCCTACTATCAAGAGTTTCTCTCCTTGAAATTGAATTTCAATTGCCACAAATCTTCCTTGGTCATCTTTAAATATAAATTTTGGTAGTAAACTCTCTTTTGCATAAATCACAACTCCTCTCTTTTTGACCTTATCTGATGAAATAAACTCTTGGCCTAATCTTTTATTGGTCAATACTTTCCAGTGTAGCCTTGTCACATGGGTTTCTTGTAAACAAATCAAGTCCAATTGTTCCTTTTTCAACAGGTGAAAAACTTTTTTCCTCTTATCCGGGGAATTGAGGCCGCGAATATTCCAACTTAATATCTGCAGAGACATGGTGTAATTATTTTGCTTTTCCTCCGATTGCTCCTAGTAGTTGTTCTTGTTCTGTCGGTGGTGTCACTTTCTCTGATTTGTCCAATCCCAAAGAAGGCCTTGCTGGGTCTAGTATTCCTGGTTTTAATGCTTTTGGCTCTTCTTCTTCCTCAGCTTCTTTTTGTAGGTTTTCTCCGTGATCTCTCAAAAATCTCTCTTTGTCCTCCACTGATCTTATTTTGATTTTTCTCCCTTTGTAGGTAAAAGAAAGACCTTGGGGAAACTCCCACCTAAATGCAACTCTGTTGCTTCTTAACAGGGCCACTAAGTCTCCGTAGTTAACCCTAAGATCCAATAGATGTTTTGGAATGTCCTTAAAAATTTCTATTCTTGAATCTTCTATTTCCAAGGATTTCTGGTAATGGAGACTCAGTATTTTATCTCTCTCTTCTTTTGTTCGAAGAGTGATCAAGCAGTCTCTCACCCTGTTCTTTCTTCCCCCTTTTCCAAGTCTGAAGGCACTTACTATCTTAAAATCTTGTTTATCTGAATCAAGGTTACAAAAATCTTCAAATTCCTGTGTAAGATAACCACTTAGGTTGTCTTTCTCAAGTTCTGGTACAGCCCTGATCCTCAGATTAGTCTGTTTTTCCTTCAGTTCAATCATAGACAATAGCGACCTGTGGTCCTCTAACTGTTTACTTATCGGCGGTATCTTTTCCTCTACAGCCAGTACCTTTTCCTTTGCTTCTTCTGCTATTTTTCTATTTAATGTAGATTCTTGCAGCAGCCTGTCAATAGCCTCTGTATTGGAATTCACCTTCTGCCCCAGGTTGTTAATACTTGTAGTATTTTGGTCAATTTTAATTGATGCATCAGCAACTTGATTACTTAATTTTTCCAAGGATTCAAATATTTTGTTTAGTGCTGAAGATAGTCCCTCTTCAGATGCCATTCCTTTTGGCCCAACCTGCACAGGATCTTCCCCTTCTGGTACAGAAGGGCCAGATGCTGATTGTCTACGCTGCTGCAGTCTAGTTTTAGCCGATCTTGTCGTTTTTTCCTGAGGCAAATTTGCCATCGCCCTGTGTCTGAGGATCAAGGTCACTCCCACGGCCCAGACTTGTTTTGCAGTGAAATTTCCCTGGCCAGCTGGAATGGAAAATTCCCAGTTGTAACAATTTCAGAGTTCCTCTAGGGGGACACAGTAGCAACAATATTTGTTTCAATAGAGTATCTTTCCCAACTTTTCAAGTCCCCTTTCAATAGTAGGCAACAGTTTCAAGTTTAGAGAAAACCTTCAAAACCTTCAAAATACTTGCAGAGTATCTGTCACAAAGTTGCATTGTCCATAAGTAGTGCGACTCTCAACACGGCAATTCTATTATTCCTTGGCAGTCCGATACCAAGGATTAAGTGGTGGTCTTTGTTCCCTTTCCTCTCCTTTTTTTTTTTTTTTTTTTTTTGCAGGCAAAAGAATTTCTTTCCTCCCTTCCCTCCCCTCTCCTGCAGCTCAGGGAGGGAGTCCTTTTATTTTGGCGTTAGGAATTAGATCCTTTTAGCACGATTTTCCAGTTCTTAGCTTAGAAAGTCTTTGCTTTAGTCTATTTACAAAAAGCGGAAGGCGGACTTCCTGTTTACACCTTCCCGCTTCAGTGCCAAATTCAAATTTATTCCTTTGATTCTCTGGTCTTTAACTTGACCTACTCACGGGTTGTTGTTTAAAAGTCGAATTGTCACAGGAAAGAGGACAGTGCTCTCCGACAACAGCTGTGCAGCTTCACTCCGCAGAAGTAGCGATTGACTCTCAGCACCGCGCCAAACTCCCCGTCCTGCTCCGGAGCCCTTTGCAGGGTTCCTTTGCAAATTGGGGGAGCGCTGAAGGTGCCCGCCGAGTCCCATGGTCGCAGGCTTCACCCGCCTGCGGTTTTCGAGAGGGTCCTCGCTTCGTACCTACGGGACCGCCTCTCCTGGTATGCCCCACAGAGAAACCTACGGTCTGCAAATAACAACATCCTCAAGGTCCCAGGCCTCAGAGAGGTTAGGCTGGCCTCAACTAGAGCCAGGGCCTTCTCGGCTGCGGCTCCAATCTGGTGGAACGCTCTGTCACAAGAGACTAGGGCCCTGCGGGACCTGACATCTTTCCGCAGGGCCTGCAAGACAGAGTTGTTCCACCAGGCCTTTGGTCAGGGCGCAGCCTGACTCCCTCCTCTGGCAACCTGCACAGAATATTGCTTAATCGGTTGCCACTAATTTGATTTTAATTTTTACAATGAATATTTTGAATGTGTGATTATTTGATTATTTGATTATTTGATTATTTGATTATTTGATTATTTGATTATTTGATTATTGTTAGCCGCCCTGAGCCCGGCTTCGGCTGGGGAGGGCGGGATATAAATAAAATTTATTATTATTATTATTATTATTCGCTGTAGCGGGAGGACCCGATTTCTGCGGGGCTTTCTCCCTCTGATTTAGAGGGAGTCCGCCATTGCCGATGGCGCCGCCTCCGGAAGTCCAGGGGCGTCACTAGACTTTGTAGATGCAGATTTTGTGAAGCAACACAACCTTGGGACACAGCAACTAGACTCCCCAATAGAGGTACAGATGATAGATGGTCGACCCTTAATAGGGGGGAGGTGGTTCAAGCCACACAACCATTAGGGGTGGAAGTGGTGGGGCACAAGGACACAATGAGGTTCCACGTCACTAAGTTAGTGACACACCCCATAGTCCTAGGAATGATGTGGCTCACAAAACACGATCCTGTCGTGGCCTGGTTCCAACGCTCCTTAACGTTCACGTCAGCCCTTTTGCCAAGCGAACTGCTTGAGGCTTGAAGTACCTAGAGAGGTGGGAGCACAGGGGGCGGAGGTAGGAGGGAAACTCACGGGAGAAGAGAGTTCCATACCCCCGTGTATAAGGCCTTCAGAGACGTGTTCTGTGAGAAGGAGGCAGACCAGTTACCCCCACACCGCCCTTATGACTGCAGAATAGACTTGGTGCCAGAGGCCCAGATACCCACCAGTCGCCTCTATTCCATGTCAGAGACGGAACTAGCCGAGCTGAGGGAGTTCTTGCAGAAGAATTTGGCAAGGGGTTTTATCCAACCAACAAAAGCACCAGGGGGAACCCCAGTTTTCTTCGTAAGCAAGAGGGACACCCCGGAAAAGAGGCTGGTTGTGAACTATAGGAGGACCAACAAGCTCATGATTCCCAGCCAATACCCCTTGCCACATATTGGGGATCTGCTGAAGAGGTTGAGATCAGCGAAAATTTTCACCAAGTTGGACCTGAGGGGGGCCTACAACCTGATACAGGTGAGGGAAGGTGATGAGTGGAAGACGGCCTTTAATACAAGATATGGGACCTTTGAATACTTAGTGATGCCATTTGGGTTGCAATCGGGCACCGCCACCTTCCAGGCCTTCATCAATCATGTTTTGGCAGACTTGCTAGACAGGACCGTGGTATCTTACCTTGATGATCTTTTGATATACTCAGAAAGTCCTGAAGAGCATGTGCGACATGTAAGGGAGGTGTTGCAACGGCTGAGGGCGCATAGACTCTACGCCAAGTTGGAGAAATGCCAGTTCCACGTGACAGAGGTGTGATTTTTGGGGTATCGCGTGTCTCCTGAGGGGGTGCATATGGATCCGGCAAAGGTGAAGGCGGTGTTGGAGTGGCAGAAGCCTAAGACCAAGAAGGACTTGCAGAGGTTCTTGGGCTTCGCTAACTACTACAGGAAGTTCGTGCCTAACTACTCGCAACTCACCACAACCCTCACTGACTGCTTGAGGGGCAAGAAGCCGTTCGTCTGGAAGGAGGAGGCGCAGTGTGCGTTTGCTTTCAATTTGTATTCTTTCACTCCAATTTTTATGCTGCGAATCTCTGAGGTTTTCCTTATCTTATTTGTAATGGTCTCTAACACCATGATAAACAACAGAGGTGACAGAGGGCACCCCTGTCGTGACAGAGGTGACAGAGGGCACCCGTGTCGTGTACCTTTCGCAATCTCAAAAGATTCTGTTAAATTATTGTTAATAATTAATTTAGCACTTTGTTGTGTATAAATTGCTTTAATTCCTTCCAGGAATGTGCCCTCTATCCCTGACCTTTCCAAACATCTTATCAGAAAACGCCAGGACACATTATCAAAAGCCTTTTCGGCATCAACCAACATTAAAACTGCGGGGATTTCATTATGGCATTCTAGGTATTCAATAATGTTTATTGTATGTCTTATGTTGTCTTTTATTTGCCTATTAGGTAGAAAGCCGGCCTGGTCAATGTGAATAAGATTGACTAAACACTTTTTAAGTCTGTACGCCATTATAGCTGCGAAGATCTTATAATCATTATTCAATAATGAAATCGGTCTGTAATTTTTAATGTTAAGTCTGTCTGAATCTGGTTTTGGTATCAACGTGATGTATGCTTCTTTCCAGGACGCTGGTATTTTTCCTCCTCTTAATATCTCGTTCATTACGTCACTTAACACCGGTGTTATATATTCTTCCAGGACTTTATAGTACTTGGCCGATAGCCCATCTGGGCCTGGGGTTTTCCCC
Organism: Podarcis erhardii; assembly: GCF_964252035.2. Lineage (NCBI taxonomy): Eukaryota > Metazoa > Chordata > Lepidosauria > Squamata > Lacertidae > Podarcis > Podarcis erhardii. The sequence continues at coordinate 18,817,170 of NC_138506.1, read as the reverse complement.
AGTTTCATCCTCTTGATTGCCTCTCGAATTTCCTCTACTTTTATAGGTTTATTTAATACGCTTCTTTCGTCTTCTGATATAGTGTTAGGGCTGTTTTCTTCTAAATATTTATCTATTTCTGTTAAATCTTCTTCTTCTCTTTTGTATAAATTTTCATAGAATTTGAGGAAGTTCTTTTTTATTTCGTTAGTGTGATGGGATGATGAGCTGCTTGTGCGTAAAAGCTTAGTCCCTCAGAGTTTGGGCATGGTTCTCAAACTCTGTCCTTAGCAGAGCCCTTAAACATGACTCCCTTAATCGCTGGCAGAATCCGACAGTGGGCGTTTACGGAATCTACTCCAGCATAAAAGCTCCTTAACGGAAACGCGTCTTCTGGATTCTCGGCGCGACAGTTTCCGGCGAGGAGTGGGTGTACCTATAGGAGGTCCTGAGACTTCTCCACTGTTCTCGCTGGAAGACTCCCTGAGCCATCCCTTCGACTCACTTTCTCTCTGATCTCCCTCTCTCCCCCTGCTGGTACCTTCCTCCGCTGCTGAGTCTCTCCTAGCTTCCGAGAGCCCCTCCACCACCTGCCTTTCCGATGGCAGTTCCCTGACATCCACCTCCCCTCCATGGCCCCCTTCACCCCCTCCCGCCCCCTCCTCTACTGGCGGTGAGGATGGAAAACCCCGGAAAGAACACCCCTCATCGTCAGAGGATTCAAACACTTCTCTCCACTGACTCCCGTCTCTTCTCCCTGAGTCCTCCTCCTCGTCGGAGTCTATTCCCTCTTCCAGCCCTGATTCTGGGAACCCTTCAAACTCCTCTTCCTCATCGGTGGTGCCGAAGTGTTCCCTCCCGAACCGTGCCACGGGCTGAGGTTTCCTTGGGAACCGTTGATGAAACGTTTCTATTAAAACCTCGTCATTGACCTCCTCTGCCGGTACCCGTGTTTTCTGACTCCGGTTCCCCTTCCCATTCTACCAAGTACTCCACCTGATTCCCTTTCCACCTGGAATCAATGATTTCTGCCACATGCATGTTGCGTTCCCTTTCTTCTATGACTGGTGTTTGAGTAACCTCCCTCTCACGTCCCCCCCACTCCCGCCCCTCTCGATACGGCGACAGTAAGGACCTGTGAAATACTGGGTGCAGTTTCATGTGGTTGGGCAATCTGAGTTTGAATGCCACCGGGTTGACCTGTTGTATGACCTCAAAGGGTCCCAGCCGTTTGGGTCTCAATTTCTTACACCCTCCCTTGAACGGCAGTCCTTGGGTGGATAGCCACACCCGGTCCCCCACCCTTATGGTTTCACCTTCCCATCTGCTTCTGTCTGCTTGCTTCTTGTATTCTTCCTTGGCCCTCTCTAAGTTAAGTTGGAGTTGCCGGTGGATCGCTTCCATCTCTTCAACAAAGTGTTCCGCTGCCGGGACACTCCATCTTTCCCCTCCTTCTCCTGGAAATGCCCTGGGATGACACCCATAATTAGCCAGGAAGGGACTCATCCCTGTGGACACATTCTCCGCGTTGTTGTAGGCAAATTCTGCCAGGGCCAACTTATCTACCCAATCATTTTCTCTGTCATTAACATAACACCTCAGGTATTGTTGTAAAATACCGTTTGCCCTTTCCGCCTGCCCATTTGTTTCTGGGTGTCGGGCAGTCGAAAAATTGACCTCTACGTGCAGTAAGCTCATAAGCTTCCTCCAGAACCTGGAAGTAAATTGTTTCCCTCGGTCTGAGACCACCCTCAAGGGGGCGCCATGCAACCTAAAAATATGTTTTACAAACAACTTGGCGGTTTCTTCCGCTGTGACTGCATGCGAACAGGCTATAAAATGGCACATCTTAGTTAATAGGTCTACCACCACCATGACAGCTGTTTTCCCTTTGGATTTTGGCAGATCAGTCATAAAATCTATGGATACTGCCTCCCATGGCCTTTCTGGTGTGGGTAAGGGTTCCAGTAGCCCCGCTGGTGCCAGGCTCTCCCCTTTTGCTCGCTGGCATCGGTCGCACCCCCTTACATATTCCCGTACGTCTTCCCTCACCTTGGGCCACCAAAACTCCCTGGTAACCAACCACATGGTTTTGTGTTGCCCGAAGTGCCCCGTTGTGGGGCTGTCGTGCAATTGTTTGAGTACCCGGCCCCTCAATTCTCCTTCGGGTATGTACAGTGCCCCCTTGTAATACAATGTTCCGTTCCTTTCCTCAAACCCCCCTGTGTTCTCTCCACCTCCCCGGAGTCCTCTGAGCTTCTCTTGGGCGTATTCATTGTTCTCGGTTCCCTCTACCAGTTATCTTGGCCCCACCAATGCCGCCCCACACACCCAGTGGTCCTCGCGGATGATATGTCTCTCCTCTGGCGCTCCCTCTCCCTCTAAATACTCTGGTTTTCGAGAGAGAGCGTCTGCTCTGACATTCTCCTTCCCTGGCACGTAGCAAATTTCAAAATGGAATTTGGAGAACTCCTGGGCCCATCTCACTTGTCTCTGGTTCAGTACTCGGGCGGTTCTCCAGTATTCTAGGTTTTTGTGGTCAGTGCGCACTTGGACCTTGTGCTGCGCTCCAATCAGCAAGTGTCGCCATCTCCGGAACGCTTCATGAATGGCGAGTAGTTCTCGGTCGTACACGGTGTAGTTCCTCTCGGATTTGTTCAATTTCCGCAAGAAGAAGGCACACGGTCTCCATTCTGACGTATCCTTTCCCGGCTGAAGAAGCACCGCCCCCACCGCTCGGTCTGATGCGTCGGTCTCTACTCTCATCCGTTGCTGCAGATCCACGTGCAAAAGTTGTTCTTCCGACACAAACGCCTTCTTTAACCTTTCGAACGCTCGCTGCGCCTCTTCCGTCCAGACAAATTTCTTCTTGCTGCTGAGACAATCCGAGATGGGCGCCGTTAAGTGGGCGAAGTTCTTGATGAACTTCCGGTAGAAGTTTCCAAACCCCAGGAACCTTTGCACGTCCTTCTTTGTTTTAGGTGTCTTCCATTCCAGTACCGCTTGAACCTTGCTGGGATCCATGGCTAATCCCTTGTCTGACAAACGATACCCCAGGAATTCCACCTCTCTGGTATGAAACTGACACTTCTCCAGTTTCACCCACAGCTGGTTTGCTTGCAGTCTGCTCAGTACCTCTCTTACGTCCCGCACATGCTGCTCCTCATTCTCTGAGTACACCAATACGTCATCTAAGAATGCTACACAGTTTTTGTAAAGTAAAGGTCCCAGGACATGATTCATAAATGATTGAAAACAGGCTGAGCCCGCCTGTAGACCGAAGGGCATAACGAGGTACTCAAAGGCCCCCAAGGGGGTGAACATGGTAGTTTTCCATTCGTCTCCCTTTCTCATTCGTATCAGGTTATAAGCCCCCCTCAGGTCCAGTTTGGTGAAAATTTTCCCCTTCCTCACTCGGGTCAAAATGTCATCGATTCTGGGCATGGGGAAAGTCACTGGTTCTGACACTGCATTTACGGCCCGGTAATCCACAACCAATCTGGGTTTATTCGTGTCTTTTTTGTCCACGAAGAACACTGGACTACCCCCCACCGCTCGTGACTCCCTGATGAAACCTTGTTTGAGGTTCTTGTCAATGAACTCTCTTAACTCCTGCATCTCCCTGTCGGACATGGCGTACAGCTTGCCCACTGGCAGCTGGGCTCCTGGGAGTAGGTTAATTTGACAGTCAAAGGGTCTATGCGGGGGCAGTTTATCTGCTTCTCTTTCGCTGAAGACGTTACCCAGATCGGCGTATTGTCGTGGTACCTTCCCCTTATCTGTTACTTCCATCCCTGCTAGAGTGGCCTGGGCTCCTCCCTGAGCCTCCCCCTCCTTGCAGTGTGCCAGGCAATGCGCTGACCCAAATGAGACTACTCTCTGGTGCCAACCCACTAGCGGATCGTGCAGTGCTAGCCAGCTCATTCCCAATATGATGGGCGCTCCTCCCAGGGTGGCCACATTGAACGCTATTACTTCCGTGTGTCTTCATTATCATGGGGACAGTTTGTTGGTTAACTTCTCCACCCAACAGTTCCCTCCCATCAGTCGTTGTCACCTGCAAAGGGTTACTCAAGGGGATAGTCTGTATCTGGTGTTCAGCTGCAAACTCCTTGCTCATGAAATTGCAGGAGCTGCCTGAGTCCAATAGCGCCTTTATCTTTAGCGGATGTCCGTTTGGTAGCTCTAGCACCACCTCTACGACAAGCGCTGGTCTTGGGGGTTCAGGTTTGGGCACATTCACTGATCTTTGGCCTGGCTGCTGTCCCCCGATGCTGGCAACCAGGCGTTGGCTTTTACCTGCTCCTTAACCCCCTCCTCTTCACCCCCAACAGCTCCCGCCATTCCTTGCCATCCCTTCCTTTGAGGGCAGACTCTGGCAAAGTGACCTGGCTGTTGGCAGAGGAAACATTTCTTGGCGCTCTTTCTCTCCTTCTTCCGCCCTTCGTTGGTGTTTCAAGCTCCACGCACGCGCGCTGCTCCAATCTCCATCGGCTCTGCCGGCGGGGGATGCTGCTCTGGCATCTCTGGAATGCGGAACTCACTCCAACGTTCCCCTTTCCCTTCCCGCTTTTCCAAGGCTCTCGCCTCCTGGCGCGCTCCAATGGCAAGCGCGGATTTAGTCAGCTGGTCCATAGACTCCACCCTGGGCGCGCGGGAAAGTTCATCTTTCACCGCCGAGGACAGCCCTTCTTCGAACAGCATTTGAATGGGGTCCGCAGACAGGTCCCACCCCAATTTATGGATGAGCATGGTAAACTCTGTCCAGTATTCTCGGACGGATCGGTTCCCCTGTTTACACGTGTCAGGGGCTCAGGAGCAGAGACACAGGGGAGAGAGGAAACGGAGAGCGAAGGGGAGGAATCTGAGGGCAGCGTAGGGGAGTATGACAGTGGCCCGAGAGATTCCATGAGCTTCTCCAGTGATTCAGAAGATTCCCAGAGGGGGGCGCCGATGGCCAGGGCAAGGGGGGTCCCAGGGGGGACACACCAGAAGCAAGGGGCCAGCGGGGATTCCCAAAGCAGCAGCGGGAGATCAGGACCAGCTCCCCCACCAGAGCGGAGTGGGGGGGAAGAGTCCCATGTGTCAGGGCCAGCGTCTCCTCCAGTAGGGAGAGAAGATGAGTCAGGGCTGGCCACGCCTCTATCGCAGAGTGAGGGAACGGAGGGGAAGTCAGGTCCAGCTAGCACTCCCGAAGGGGGAAGCAGTGACAGGAGCAGTGTAACGGTCAGGAGAAAGGTTGCCGGCTGGGCCCGCGCGCCAAGTTCAAATGTACAGGCGCGCGGGACAGCAGAAAGCCCGGATTGGGAACCAGGTCCTAAAGCCCGCCGGAGGCAGGGGGAAGAATCAGGGGACTCAGCGTCAGAAGAGTCCAGAAAGGGCAAGACCCCAGCGGACAAGCGGACCCAGAGGAGGAAAGAGCAGAGGAAGAGGTGGAGCAAGGCTAGAGTCTTGAACTGGTGTCTGGGGGGAGGAGATTCAGACGGAGCTTCAGCGGTCTAGAGTCCAAGACGTAGAGCTGTGCGCCGCGGCTTTGAAATCGAAACTGAACTTCAATAAAGACTTTTGTATATAATAAGAACTGGCGTTGGTCCTTTGTGAGCTGGGACCTCGGGCAGCTCTGACAACACGCCATCAACTGTCTGCGCACCACCCCTTGCTCAATCTCGCTGGAAAACATCAGGTCCATGGCGCAAAAAAACTTTCTCGAGTCTTTTAGAGCGTCATTGTTCGCTGCCATCAGGGGCCTCACCCAGTCTTTCGCCCCCCCTTCGAGATGCCCAATGACAAACGCCACTCTCGATTCCTCATCAGGAAAGTCATCAAACTGCAGATTGAGGGCGTATTGCATCTCTGTCCTAAAGGCTTGATAATTTCTGGGATCACCCCCAAACTTTTGCACCAACCCTGGCACCTTCCTTGCGAGTGGGGTGGTTTTTCCCTTGTCTGCATCCTGAGCCCGCCTCTCTTCGAGCCTCGCCGTTTGCAGCGCTAGTTGGAGTTCCAACACCCTGTACCTTTCTTCCAGGCTTGGACCCGCTCCAGCTCCTCCTGCGTCTCCGGCTCCGGTTGGGTTGCTCATGATGCCTCTCCTTGCACAAGCGGCTTTCAGGGACTGTCGGATTGCTGTGATGGGATGATGAGCTGCTTGTGCGTAAAAGCTTAGTCCCTCAGAGTTCGGGCATGGTTCTCAAACTCTGTCCTTAGCGGAGCCCTTAAACATGACTCCCTTAATCGCTGGCAGAATCCGACAGTGGGCGTTTACGGAATCTACTCCAGCATAAAAGCTCCTTAACGGAAACGCGTCTTCTGGATTCTCGGCGTGACAGTTTCCGGCGAGGAGTGGGTGTACCTATAGGAGGTCCTGAGACTTCTCCACTGTTCTCGCTGGAAGACTCCCTGAGCCATCCCTTCGACTCACTTTCTCTCTGATCTCCCTCTCTCCCCCTGCTGGTACCTTCCTCCGCTGCTGAGTCTCTCCTAGCTTCCGAGAGCCCCTCCACCACCTGCCTTTCCGATGGCAGTTCCCTGACAGTTAGGGTCCTCCAAAACTTGTTCTTCAACTTTTATTTTGTTGATAATACTGAGTTTTCTTCTTTTTCTCAATTGCCATGCCAGGAACTTTCCAGTTTTGTTTGCCGATTCGAAGAACTTTTGTTTCATTAACTTAATTCCCCATTCTACCTCTTGACTTATTAGTATTGAATATTGTGTTTGCAGCATCTTATACTGTTGCTTGTAACCATTGTCATTCGGTTTTCCTAACATATTTTTCTCACATTCTCTCATTTGATTAATTAATTCTTCTTTTTTTTGTTCTCTAGCCTTTTTTCTTTGGCTGTTTTGTTGTATCAGGAAACCTCTTAACACTGCCTTGCTGGCATCCCAAACTACATCTATATTTGTCTCCTTATTAATATTTAAATCAAAATAATCTTTTAAAGTAGTTTTGGCTTTCTCAATCACTTCTTCTTTTTCAAATAAATAATCGTTCATTCTCCATCTGTATATACCCTGGGTCTTCCAGTTTAGTTGTAACGTTATTGGGCTGTGGTCAGATAGAGTTCTGGGCTGTATCTCACATTTCGACACCCTTATTGTTAATTCTCTTGATATCCATATCTGATCTAGCCTACTCCAACTTTGGTGTGGTTCTGAGAAGTGAGTGAATTGTTTTGTCATGGGGTTTTTGTATCTCCATATATCTATTAGGTGTAGGTTTTCCTCAAGATCTTTAAACGATTTCGGTAATTTCCCTTGGTTTAAATTCTTCTTTCTCACACTCCTATCTAGTTCTGGTGTCGGCACTCCATTTAAGTCTCCAAGTAAGACCAATTTATTATTTTCTAATTCTAATAAGGATTGTTCCAGTTTTTTGAAAAATTCCAATCTGTTTGAATTTGGTGCGTAGACTGTTACTACATTTAGTTTTTCTCCCTGGTAGTTGATTTGTACTCCTAAGATACTTCCTTCCTCAGCCTTGCAAATTAATTTGGGTTCTAATTTCTCCTTCACATAAATTACTACCCCTCTTTTTTTCTTAGAGTCTGAATTGATAAATTCTATTCCCAACTTTTTGTTTATTAAAATATGCTTGTGTTTTTTTGGCAACATGGGTTTCTTGGCAACAAATGACATCAATGTTTTTTCTCTTTATAATTTTTCCTCTTTTTTTTTTGATAAATTTTTTATTAATTTTTTTCCATAAAAACTCCAATCATATAAATTTCCACATCACATATTTTAACTTATTGGACCTCCCTCAACTTCTCTGACAATCATTCGTAGTTAAATTTCTATCTTCACATTCCTTAATTTTAGTATTGCCTTTAAATACAATATTTCTATCCTCATTTACATTCTTGCAATATTCCTTATATTTTCACAAAGCTTCTTTAAGACACACTAGCGTTGTGTATTCCTCACATACAGTTTTCAAATATTCTGTAAATTTCCCCCAGTCCTCAAAAAACTTGTGGTCCCTTTGAGGTCCCTCTTTATAATTTTTTCAAATTTATTTCTCTTGGACTTTTCATTAAAGCCGTTCACATTCCACAATAAAAACTTAAGAGTCATTTTATTACTAACTACACTTTGTCCTAGTTTCTGATTTAGATTCTAGCGCTTCTGTTTCTGTTAGTCTCTATATCTTCCCCCTCCTCCTCCTCCACCGATCTTGTGTCTTCCGCTTCTTCCTCCGGCTCTCCCCCCTCCTCCTCCCCCCCTCCCTCCCCTCCCCCTCCTCCTCTCTATATCTGTATCACCTCCTCGCTGTCTTACTTCTTCTTTGCCCAAGTCTTTTTCATATCTTCTCAGGAACTTTTCTGCTTCTTGTATGTCTGTCAACTTGAACTTTTTATTCTTATAAAAAAAGGAAACCCCCTCTGGGAATTCCCATTTGTACTGTATTGTATTTCTCTTCAGAACATTTGTTAATTGTCTGTAACCATCCCTTTTGCGCAGAAACCTGATTGGAATTTCTTTAAAGATAATGATTGGACGATCTCCAATCATTAACTTTCTTTTGAAGCTGGTTCTAAGTATTGTGTCTTTCATTTCGATGGAATTAAATATTACTAAACAATCTCCAGGAATTCTTTTTGACTTAGTTTGTTGCTGTTTCCCTCTTATTCTGAAGGCATTTTCTATTGTATATGCTACTTGTTCTTCCTTTATTTCCAACCATTTTGCAAGTTCTTTAACCATTTTTTCTCTTATGTTCTCATTTGCTTCTTCAGCGACCCCTCTAAATTTCAAATTAAGTTGTTTTTGACGCATTTCTGTCATGGCTAAATTGTCCCATAACTGATCTTGTGTATTGTGTAGGTCTTTTACTTCTTCCTTTAACTTTTTGTTTCTTTCTTTTGGTCCCTCAAATCTTTTTGGGTTCTTTTATTAGATTCTTCAATTATTTTTTATTTGACTGTCAAGTCTTGTATCTTTTTAGAGAGTTCACCTACGGCGCTTTCTATTTTCCTGTCTATTTGTTCCTGTATTTCTCCTAGTTTACTTTCCATATGTGTTTCAGATTGTTTAAATTCCTCTTTGATCTTTAACCATAGGATGTCTAAATCTTTGATTTCCTCTTGTCGGGATGCCTTCCTCTCTCCCGGTGTCCCTCCAACTTTTTTTTGCAGATATTTTGGCTAAAAGATTAAAAACTTTTTTTCGGACATCTTATGGTTTCTTTCTCTCTCCCCTAAGGGGCGCACAATCTTTCTTTTGCCCCTTCTGTGATTTCACCACCTTAATCTATGTAATCCCGTGTTGGCTTATCCTCTTATCCTCCTATCCTTTTTTGTTTCTCCCGGTAGCAAAGGGGGACTTTCAATATCTTATTTCAATTTATGTAATTCAATAATTTATTCAATAACTTATTCAATGCTATCCAATGTTATCCAATCCCACTTGCTTTTCCAGGAACCAAGTGTTTGGTTTATGTTAGTACGTTAGTATGGTTATTTCAGAGACAGAGGAAAGGGTGGCAAAATAAAGAAAGATATATATATATATATAAAAAATCAAAAGTCGTATGCAATATCCTTCTTTTTATAGTCCAAGAGGGGTTGTATAGTCTCTATAAATTCCTGTAGTTTTCAGCCACTTGTCGGCTTAATCCAGTTCACGAAAAGAGTGCCAGGTTTTCGTCACACTCTATTGCCTCCAATTCCAAGTTTTATTGAGTCTCTTTTATAGTCTTAGGGGGGGTATAATTATGTCAAAGAGTCCACACTGGATACCCCAGTTGATATCCGACTTTTTGGGGTCTGTTCACCCTGTCGTTCAGCATACGAGATTATTTTCCGTTGGTTGTATTTCTCCAATGATAAAAGGACGTCTTGGGTTAAATGTTATTCCAGTAGACTGAGTTTCCCTCCAAACTGAGGGTAAGGAGGATAGGTTGTTAGTTGTATTATTGAGATAATTATTGAAATAAAAGAACGAGGAGAGCGGATGGGTAAAAGAAGTCGGAAAAAAGGGAAAAGGAAGGAGAAGAAAAAGAAAAATATGGAAATAGAATATAGGAGGGAGTGAGGGAAGAAAGAAGGAGTAGGAAGGGGAGAAGTCACAAACTTATAAGCACAGCATAGATACAGCTTTTGCAGAAAATCTGGAGGAAAATTTTAAGGTTCCTTTGATTAGAGTTCTTTTGATTAAAGTTCTTCTAATTATAGTCCCATATAGTTTAACCTCATAAATTTCTTGTCCTGGTCGTGAAAACCTTGAGTAGACCCCCAATGCATCCGCCAGGACCTACAGTTGGGGAGGGTTCTTTTTACTGGTATTTCCTTTAAATTTTTGAGCCGTATTTCTAGCAGTTTCTTTCAAACAGCTCTGCAAATCTCCGTTTTAGACGGCTCTGTAGCACTCCGTTACTTGCTCTTTTTTTTTTTTTAATACCTATCCGCTCCCCCCAAGGGAGGCTGGCAGTCTGGAACTGTGAGGTGTTTCAAATTCTTTGTATTCCTTACTCTCAAGTCCAAGACAGTTACTTTGTATTCATGCAGTCAGGCGGAAAAGAACTTCCTGTCTCCTCCTTGCAACTTTGTAGCCAGCGCCATTTTAATCCTCTACCGAGATAAATTCCCAGATTAAATCTTCTTACATCCGACGTTCTCTTAGTGTATTTTCAAATTTTATAAAATTAAATAAGTCTACTCACACTAAGGGTTCCGCTCTTATGATTTTGGAAGTCCGTCGCTTTCTTCAGAGAGAGCCAGAGGCATCGTAGTACAGGGTCGTTGCTCTCCCTTTTGTGCTAGTGGTCTCGCCGCTTCGGGATCTTCTAAGAAAAAAAACCCCGAAAAAACAGCGAACCGCGTCCGCACGGCTGGGTATCCTTCCCCCAAGGGATTCCCCCCTTGGGATTTCGGGGGGGGGGGCACAGTGCCTTTGCGACACCCCCAAGCCCCTGTATTACTTGGAGAACTCCTCCCTTTCTGCTCACGACGGAAACCGGAAGTCACCGAAATTCAGCATTCACTTGTTTCATTGACTTCCTCACTCCTCCCTTTTTGTATTCCACTTCAATTAACTGTTTCAGCAACTCCTTTCCATCTTCCTCTGTTTTCTGTCCTGTAATTAATCTTAACATATTCTAACCTTGTTTTTTCCCTTTAATACATTAACAGTCTATCTGTACCTATTACAGATAGGTAGCCGTGTTGGTCTGCCATAGTCAAAACAAAACAAATTCCTTCCAGTAGCACCTTAAAGACCAACTAAGTCAGTTCTTGGTATGAGCTTTCGTGTGCATGCACACTTCTTCAGATACCTTTGGTATCTGAAGAAGTGTGCATGCACACGAAAGCTCATACCAAGAACTGACTTAGTTGGTCTTTAAGGTGCTACTGGAAGGAATTTGTTTTGTTTTATCTGTACCTAGTTCCTTATAACATTTCTGCCAAAGCCATATAACTTCATTCCACCATTTTTCTAAAGCTCATTAATTTTACAATATTTCTGTAAATAATCTTTAATTTTTTTCCAATCTTCTTCCGCCGACCCTTCTCCCTGGTCTCGGATTCTGCCAGTCATTTCCGCCAATTCCATATAGTCCATCAACTTCATCTGCCATTCTTCCAAGGTGGGTAAATCTTGTGTCTTCCAATACTTCGCGATGAGTATTCTTGCTGCTGTTGTTGCATACATAAAGAAAGTTCTGTCCTTCTTTCGCACCAATTGGCCGACCATGCCCAGGAGAAAGGCCTCTAGTTTCTTCAGAAAGGTATATTTAAATACCTTTTTCATTTCATTATAAATCATCTCCCAGAATGTCTTAATCCTTGGGCATGTTCACCAAAGGTGAAAGAATGTACCTTCAGTCTCATTACATTTCCAACATTTATTTTCGGGCAAATGGTAAATTTTTGCAAGCTTGACTGGTGTCATGTACCACCTGTAAATCATTTTCATTAAATTCTCTCTTAGGGCATTACTTGCTGTAAATTTCATACCTGTGGTCCATGACTGTTCCCAGTCAGCCATCATTATGTTATGTCCAACATCTTGTGCCCATTTAATCATAGCAGATTTCACCGTTTCATCCTGAGTGTTCCATTTCAACAGCAAATTATACATTCTTGACAAATTCTTAATTTTGGGATCTAACAATTCTGTTTCCAATTTTGATTTTTCCACCTGGAAGCCAACTTTTTTATCCAAATTATATGCCTCCATTATTTGGTAATAATGAAGCCAATCTCACACTTTGTTTTTTAATTTTTCAAAACTCTGCAATTTTACCCTGTCTCCATCTTGTTCCAAAATTTCCCAATATTTCGGCCATTTGGCCTCCATATTGAGTTTTTTTCTGTGCCTTCGCTTCCATTGGTGACAACCATCTTGGGGTTTTATTTTCTAACAAGTCCTTATATCTTATCCAAACATTAAACAATGCTTTCCTAACAATATGGTTTTTAATGCTTTATGTGCTTTTACCTTATCATACCACAAATATGCATGCCAACCAAATACATTGTTAAAACCTTCTAAATCCAGCACATCAGTGTTTTCAAGAAGCAGCCATTCTTTCAGCCAGCAAAAAGCAGCTGATTCATAGTAAAGTTTAAGGTCTAGCAGGGCAAATCCACCTCTTTCTTTAGCATCAGTTAATATCTTAAATTTTATTCTAGGCTTCTTGCCCTGCCAGACAAATCTGGAAATGTCTCTCTGCCACTTCTTGAAACAATCCGTCTTGTCTATGATTTGCAATGTTTGAAACATCCTTGGCAATACATTCATTTTTATCACAGCAATTCTGCCTAACAATGATAGCTTCAAATTTGACCATATTTCTAAGTCCTTTTTCACTTCAAATTCACATTCTTGGCAGTCATATTAACCCCTAAATATTTCACTTTCTTGACCAGTGTTAATCCTGTCTCTTCCTGGAACTTCTCTCTTTCATTCAGAGTTAAAATTTTCTCTAAAACCTTAGTTTTCATTTTGTTTAACTTAAAACCTGCTACCTGTCCAAATTCTTGAATCAGTTCCAGTACCCTTTTAGTACTAGATTCTGGCTCCTGTAAAGTCAATACTAGGTCATCAGCAAATGGCCTCAATTTATACTGTTTAGCTCCCACTTGTATACCTTTAACCAATTGGTCCTTTCTAATCATATTTAGCAAAACCTCCAGGACCGATATAAAAAGCAGTGGAGAGACTGGGCAACCTTGTTGTGTTCCTTTCTCAATCTTAAACTCTTCTGTAACTCTTCTGGCAGTCATCTTTGAGAATTCCTGGAGAACAGGCGAAGTCCCGGCAGACTGGAGGAGGGCAAATGTTGTCCCTATTTTCAAAAAGGGGAAAAGAGAGGACCCAAATAATTACCGCCCAGTCAGTCTGACATCAATACCAGGGAAGATTCTGGAGCAGATCATTAAGCAAACAATCTGTGAGCACCTAGAAAGGAATACTGTGATCACCAATGTCTTTTGTCTCATCTGTTTAATCTTCCATTCTATCTCTTGATTCAACAATTTCATATATTGTACTTGATATAACTTTATCTCTCTCAGGATCTCCTGTGATTTTGGTTTTGTTCTCAGTTTCTTCTCTCCTTCCTTTATTTTCTCCAGGGTTTTATCCTTTTTCTCATTTTGTGTTCTCTTCTTAATTGCATTCTGTTGTATCAAAAATCCTCTCATAACCGCTTTGCTTGCGTCCCAGATTACTCTTTTTTCCACTGTAGTATTCATATTTATCTCAAAATAGTCTCTCAAAGTTTTTTGGGCCTTCTTGGTTACTTCTTCATTCCTAAACAAAGTATCATTCATCCTCCATCTAAAGGAACCAATTGGCGTCAATTTCATCTCCATCTTCACAGGATTATGGTCAGAACAAGTTCTGGGGCATATCTCCACCTTGCTAGTCTTCGGAACCAGACCTCTAGTTATCCAAATTTGGTCAATTCTTGTCCATGTCATTTTAGCTTCAGAGAAAAAAGTTCCCTCTCTTCCCAAAGGATTCTTCATTCTCCAAATGTCAACTAAATCCATATTTTCAGTCATGTCAAAAAAAGTTTTTGGTAGTCTACCATCTTTGGTGACTACCTGTCTCTGTGCCTTATCCATATTTGTAGACACCACTCCATTCATGTCTCCCATCAAGATCATATTGTAATCCATATAGTCCAATAGAGTCTCATGTAACTTCTTAAAAAATTCCAATTTTCCTTCATTTGGTGCATAGATACCTACTATCAAAAATTTCTCTCCTTGTGATTGAATTTCAATTGCAAGAAATCTTCCTTGTTCATCTTTAAACATAAATTTCGGTGATAGGCTCTCCTTTGCATAAAGTACTACTCCTCTTTTTTTAACTTTATCCGATGAAATAAATTCATGGCCCAATCTTTTATTACTCAATATCTTCCTGTGTAGCCTTATCACATGTGTTTCTTGTAGACAGATCAAGTCCAAAGACTCTCCGCCTTTTTTTCGTGGAGTTCAGTCCATTAACATTCCAACTCAGTACTTGCAACGCCATGGTGTAATTACTCTGCTTTTCCTCCAACTGCACCCAATGCTTGCTCTTCTTCTGTTGGTGTTGGTGTCACATTCACTGGGGGATCCAATCCAAAGGAATATGTTGATATATCCAATATTCCCTTATTTGATGATCTTCTATCCAATGCTCTTTGCTCTAGTCCTCTGTCTGATGGTCTTCTATCCAGTACTTCTGGCTCTTTCCCAAGTCCCTTCTGGAGATCTTCTTCGTATTTATCCAAAAACTTTACTTTGTCTTCTACTGATCTTATTTTTATTTTCCTTCCTTTGAAACTGAAAGATAGACCTTGGGGAAATTCCCACCTGAAGATGATTTTATTCCTTCTCAACAGGTCGACCAAATCTCTGTAATTAAACCTAAGATCCAAAAGATATTTTAGAACGTCTTTAAAAATTTCCACTCTTGACTGTTGTATTTCCAAAGTCTTCAAGATAGTGCCAGCCCAAAATTCTATCCCTCTCTTCTTTAGTTCGGAGGGTGATCAAACAGTCTCTTATTCTACTCTTTTCTCCCCCCCCCCTTCTGAGTCTGAAGGCACTCACAATTCTGAATTCCTCTTGCTCCAAGTCCAATTCCCAAAAATCAGCAAATTCCTGCGTGAGAAATTCTATCAAACTGTCCTTCTCCAGTTCAGGTACAGCTCTAATCCTCAAATTTGTCTGTTTTTCTTTGAGCTCAATCATAGAAAGCGTCAGCTTATGGTCATCAAGTTGCCTCTGTAGATTTGGGACTCTCTCTGCCTCCAGTTGTGTTACTTTATCTTCTACAACAGCAACTTAAGGCTTTGAAAAAACTCAGTATGGAGGCCAAGTGGCCGAAATATTGGGAGATACTAGAACAGGATCGAGACACATTGAGATTGCAGAGTTTTGAGAAATTAAAAGATAAAGTGCGAGATTGGTTACACTACTATCAAATTAGAGAGGCCTTTAACTTGGATAAAAAAATAGGCTTCCAGGTGGAAAAATCGAAATTAGAAACAGAATTGTTAGAACCTAAAACTAAGATACTTTCGAGAATGTACAACTTGCTGCTAAAATGGAATACTCAGGATGAAACAGTTAAATCAGCTATGATTAAATGGGCACAGGACATTGGTCATAACATTATGTTTGCTGACTGGGAAAAGTTGTGGACCACCGATATGAAGTTTACGGCATGTAATGCCTTAAGAGAAAATATAATGAAAATGATCTATAGATGGTACATGACCCCAGTCAAGCTTGCAAAAATTTATCACCTGCCTGACAACAAATGCTGGAAATGTAAAGAAACTGAGGGAACATTCTTTCACCTTTGGTGGACATGCTCAAAGGTTAAGGCCTTCTGGGAAATGATCTATAATGAACTAAAAAAGGTATTTAAGTTTACCTTTCCTAAGAAACCAGAGGCCTTCCTTTTGGGCATTGTCGGCCAATTGGTGCCAAAGAAAGACAGAACATTCTTTATGTATGCAACAACTGCAGCAAGAATACTCATCGCAAAGTATTGGAAGACACAAGATTTGCCCACCCTGGAAGAATGGCAGATGCAAGTGATCGACTATATGGAACTGGCAGAAATGACTGGCAGAATCCGAGACCTGGGAGAAGAGTCGGTGGAAGAGGACTGGAAGAAGTTCAAAGAATATCTCCAAAAACACTGTAAAATGTTTGAATGTTAAAATGATGTTGGATATAAAGAGAATAGGGCATCAGTGACATGGTAAAAAGAAATATGTAAAAATGTTTTGAAGAAAAAAGGGGTAAGACCAGAGTATTATTATGTCGAGACTAAACAAATAATATAAAGGATTAAGTTATAAAGAACATGTGATAAATGGTTTTAAAAGGAAAGGAAACCAAAGGCATAATAGGTTGAAATGTATAATATTGAATAAGACTGGAAGGAGGGTAGGGAATTGCTGAATTTGATTGTGTAAAGGGGAACACAGAAAAGGGAGATGTGAGGAAGTCAGGAAAGAGGGTTTTAAAGATAGTAAGTAAGAAATAATTTTTTCTTTGTTTTTTGTTCTTTTTCTTTTTATTATCTCTCCTTTTTGACTTTATATTATTTTTAAACTGTGTTGTTTTTGATTGTCTTTTCTTTTTGTTTTTCCTGATTGTGATGTTTGTTTTGTTGTGCAAAACCTTAATAAATATTTAAAAAATAATAATAAATACAACAGCAACTTTTTCCCTAGCTTCCTCTACGGTCTGTCGAATCAAAGTAGATTCCTGTATCAATTTCTGGATAGTTTCTGTATTAGTATTCACCTTTTGTCCCAAGTTATTTATAGTTTCTGTATTTAAGTCAATTTTAATAGTTGCAGCATCCACTTTCGCATTTGTCACATCCACTTTTGCATTTGTCACATCCACTTTCGCATTTGTCGCGTCTGCTTTCTTATTAAGCTGTTCCAATGCCTCATTAATCTTGCCCAGTGCAGCCGCTAATGCCTCTTCTGTTGACATTCCTCTTGGTTTAGAATGTACTGATGCAGCCACTGAGGGAGCAGGGGGACCTGATGCTGAGGCTCTCCTAGGTTGCTGCCAAGACTTCCCAGACCTTGTTGTTTTTTCTGGGATTGACTGGTCTATCGTTCCCTTTCCATCTGCCATAACACTTAAAGAATTCAAGGTCAGTCCCACAGTTTTTATCTTACAGCTGGGAATTACCTAATCCAGCTCCTGTAACAGTTTCAAAAACTTCCTCTAGAGGGAAACAGTTGCAATTTATAACAGTCCGTAATGTCCCCTTTTAAAATGCAGTTCAAGCAATAAAGTTAATTAGTTACAGTTTTCAGTTACTTTTTTTTAAAGTCAGACGGAGACAGTCAAAACAAAGTATCTCTCTTATTTGGCAAGCTGTCAAAAAATGTTCTATTTGCAGTGCGTAAACATTTCAAAGCACGTCAATCTTAATGGCAGCCCCAGTCCAGGTTCGGAGCGGTAGTATTCTAACTTCCTTCACTCTCTCCTGCAGGCATGTACGATCCACACTTCCCCCCTCTTCTCCTGCTTCCAAGGGGGGGTTAGATGGTTTTTACTGATGGAAATTTAGTCTTTTAAGAAAGGCTTTCCAAGAGTTTAGCTTACAGCCTCTTTGCTTCAGTCTATTTACAAAAGGGGAAGGTGGACTTCCTGTTTTGAACCTCCCCCATTCGATGCCAAATTAAGACGTTTTAAAAATCCAATTCTCCACTCTACTCACGGGTAATTGCTTTAAAATCAAATTGTCCACAGGAAAAAGTCAGCGCTCTCCGGCAACAGCTGTGCGGCTTCGCTCCGTGAAGGAAGCAGTCGGTTCGAAGCACCACGCCACTCACCCTACGTCGCTCCGGATCCCCGAAACCGGGTTTCCCCATGAGTAGGTGGGCGCAGAAGGTGCCAGCCGAATCCCACGTTCACAGGCTTCACCTGCCTGTGATTTATAGTGGGTCCCCGCCTTCGCCGTGGCGGCCAGACCCAAATTTTCACGAAGCAAATTCCTCCCAGTCAGAGGAATTCTGCCATTGCCGATGGCGCTAACCCGAAAGTCAACCCTGTAGTGTTTAAACTGAGATTGCCTGCCTCGATGAAGATACACCCTGTATTCCACAGGGCTCTCCTGTCACCACACGTTCCTGCACACCCCTACCAGGAACCTAAACAGACACCTCCTCCTCCGGTCATGGTGTAGAATCAGGAGGAGTTTGAGATCCAACAGATTTTAGACTTGAGACTGTGTAGAAGACAGTTACAGTATTTTGTGTCATGGAAAGGTTATGGACCTGAAGAAAACTCCTGGGTACGAAGCCAGGATTTACACGCCCCAGACCTGCAATGGCAGTTCCACCGTAGGTTCCCCCACAAACACAAACCCAGAGGGTGGGAGGAAGAGGACGACCTTAGCGAAGAAGAAGCAGAGGAGACTGGCACATGATGGGCATCAAAGCAGAGAGAGTCCTCTGAGACAGGCAGCGAAGCCGAGGAGGAGGAAGGGGGGCTTAGAGGAGGAGGTGATGTCAGCTTCGTTCGTAGCTGACAGAGGCTGGGAATCTAAGCAAGCCAAGGAAGATAAGAACACTGGAATGCGGACTGGAATGTGAGAGGGAGGAGGGGCAGCCGAGTGGCAGAGTTTCAGAGAGCAGAGAGCAAGCAGAAGATAGCAAAGCTCTAAACACCAATCTTAGCTCAGAGACAGAAGGGGAGAGGCCGGGAATAGCTAGCCCAAAAACTTGAAGGCGCAAAAAGGTCAGTGAGAGGAGGGAAAAAGAGCGGAAGCGAAAGGTTTTTTTCCACTGCTGGAAGAAGAGGAAGGGGCGGAGTTTAGACTCGGCAACTGCTAACTTGGAGTCAGACACAGAGTGAAGGAGCTCCGGAGTGATTTATGTGTTTGAGCAATAAACCTGAGATAATTACTGCCGGTGTCTCGCTTCTGTGGGAGAGCCAAGCCATTACAATGGCCAACTATCACCCAGTCTCAAATCTTCCATTCTTGGGCAAAGTGATTGAGCGTGTGGTTGTTGAACAATTCCAAGCTCTACCTCTCTTTCAAATCGGAACCAGTGAAGGCGGTGAAGGTCCTGTGCGAGTGCCTGGAGGCGGTTGGAGGATGGATGGTGGCTAACAGATTGCGGTTGAATCCTGACAAGACAGAAGTACTCTTTTTGGGGAACAGGGGGCGGGCAGGTGTGGGTGACTCCCTGGTCCTGAATGGAGCAACTGTGCCCCTGAAGGACCAGGTGTGCAGCTTGGGAGTCACTTTGGACTCACAGCTGTCCATGGAGGTGCAGGTGAATTCTGTGTCCAGGGCAGCTGTCTACCAGCTCCATCTGGTACGCAGGCTGAGACCCTACCTGCCTGCAGACTGTCTTGCCAAAGTGCTGCATGCTCTAGTTTTCTCCCGCTTGGACTACTGCATCGCAACAGGCTCTATGTGTTTGTTTCTGTTTGTGCCACTGTGCAGCTGCTTAGAGTCACAAGACTCTGTTTACATTCAAGAGACAGTCCAGGCTGCTGGAAGTCTCATGGAAGACGGATGTGATGTACTGGTTTCCTGTTCCTTTGTTTGTTTCAGTTGCTCTCTGTTCTCACAGAGAGAGGATGTGTTTTCTGTCTGTGTAGCTTAGTAATAAAACTCATAGAGATGTGGCCATAAATCTCATCACTTCTGTGTGCTGCTTTGATTCTCTGCATAATGGGAATGTGCCTGGAGGGCTCATCAAAGGCTCAGGTCGTTAATCATGCCAAAGGACTCAGCCGGAGGAAAATGAGCTTTATCAGCTCGGTCGAACGGAGATTTCAACATTTTTTGTTTCGGGCCCAGAAGAACGTCAGAAAGAACGGAATGCAGGTTATCTTCTCTGTGTGTCAAGGGTGGACTTTGAACTTCAAGCCAAAACACTAACCGGCTGCGGCAGAAGGGTGCTTTTGGAATGCAGCTGCTTGTAAACAGACAGAGTCTGCCTTAAAGACTCAGACATGGCTAATCCAAAAGTACAGGAGGCTCTTCAAAATGCGATGGGAATTCCAAATCTCTCAAAAGGTAATTATCAGGACTGGGTACAGTATGCACAGGCTCTGGTAAGAAAAGAGGGTCTGTTTAATGTGATAACAGATGCCCCCCCCCCCAGCTCCGGTGACCGAAGCATGGGAGGCTAAGGATTCCAAAGCAAGGGGGACTCTGACGCTTATTGTGTCCCCTGAAGAGTTATGTCTTTTGTGTGACAAGGCCTCAGCCCAAAGAGATGTGGGACAGTCTCCAACAGTCACATTTAAGAACAGAGGCTGGTGCTTCTTTGCTCTTTTAGGCCAAGTTGCATGATATGGCACTTGCTGATGGAGCAGACGTACGTGCTCACCTCATGGAAATGCAGAATCTCAGGCATGAGTTGCAACAGCATCGAATCACCTTTCCAGAGGCTGTGTATTCCTTCATGATTCTACATTCTTTGGGTTCAAGTTGGGAAGCGATTGCCAGCCAGCTTGCTGTTTTGCCTACTGCTCAGCTAACGGTAGCGCATGTTACTGCTGTGGTGTTAAATGAAGCGGATTGGCGTAGTGCTAACTGCATCACTAAGGGGGAGTCCTCACAGACGTCATCCCAGAATGCAGTGGAACCACTAGATGGTGCCAAAGCTTTGAAGGCAGTGAAATGCTACTCGTGTGGACGTCTAGGCCACGTGAAGAGGGAATGTAACTATCCCAATGCCAAGGCAACAGAGCAGCACAGCGAAAGTTCAACGTGTGTGTCAGGGAACTGCCATCGGAGAGACAGGTGGTGGACAGGCTCCAGGAGAATAGGAGAGAATCTGCAGCAGAAGAGGGAACCAGCAGGGGGAGTGCAGGAGTCACAGCGGAGGGGAGGCTCTGGGATGCTTCCAGTGAGAGTAGTGGAGAGGTAACGGGACCCCCGTTGGGAACTCCCACCCTTCGCCGGAAACTGTCACGCAGAGAGTCACGAAGGCGCATGTCCGTCAAACAGCTTTTATGTTGGCGTAAATTCCGTAGACGCCCACTGTCAGATTCTACCAGCGACTGACGGAGTCATGCTTTGGGGGCTCCGTTAGTGCATCGGTTTGGATGACCAGCCAAACCCCAGAGGGATCTAGCTTTTACGCACAAGCAGCTCATTATCCCATCACAGCAATCTGACAGACTTTGAAAGCAGCTTGTGCAAGCAGAAGGCATCATGAGCGAACCAGCCGGAACCGGAGGAACAGGAGCTGGAGCTGGAGCAGGTCCAAGCCTGGAAGAAAGGTACAGGGCGTTGGAGGTCCAGCTCGCGCTGCAAACGGCGAGGCTCGAGGAGAGGAGGGCTCAAGATGCAGATAAGGGGAAGACCACCCCACTTGCCAGACGGGTGCCTGGACTGGTGCAGAAATTTGGGGGGGATCCCCGGAACTATCAAGCCTTTAGGACAGAGATGCAATATGCTCTCAATCTACTGTTTGATGACTTCCCCGACGAGAACTCTAGAGTGGCGTACGTGATTGGCCATCTAGAGGGAGGGGCGAGGGACTGGATTCGGCCCCTGATGGCAGCCAATAATGAAATCTTAAAGGACACAATGAAGTTTTTCCGCGCCATGGACTTGATGTTTTCCAGCGAGATCGAGCAGGGAGTGGTGCGCAGGCAGTTAATGGCGTGTAAACAGGGGAGCCGATCTGTACGTGAGTACTGGACTGAGTTCACCATGCTGATTCATAGACTTGGGTGGGACCTTGCTAGTGAACCTATTCAAATGCTGTTTGAAGAAGGTCTCTCTCCGGCAGTGAAAGATGAACTTTCCCGGGCGCCTAGGGCGGAGTCTATGGATCAGGTGACTAAATCAGCGCTGTCCATAGGGGCACGCCAGGAAGCTAGAGCTATGGAAAAGCGGGAAGGAAAGGGGGAACGTTGGAAGGACTTCCGCATTCCAGAGATTCCGGAGCAGCCTTTCCCGCCAGCAGAGCCGATGGAACTTGGAACAGCGCGCGCGCGCGCAGTTTCAAACACCAGTGAAGGGCGGAAGAAGGAGGGAAAGAGCGGCAAGAGATGCTATCTCTGCCAACAGCCAGGTCACTTTGCCAGAGTCTGTCCGCAAAGGAAGGAATGGCAAGGGATGGCGGGAACTGTTGGGGGGAAGGAGGAAGAAGAAATCACGGAGCAAGTAAAAGCCAACGCCTGGTTGCCAACATCAGGGCACAGCAGCCAGGCCAGGGAGTAATGAATGTGCCCACGCCGGAACCTCCAAGACCAGCGCTTGTGATAGAGGTGTTGCTGGAACTGGCAAACGGACACCCACTGAAGATAAAAGCGCTATTGGATTCAGGTAGCTCATGTAATTTCATGAGCAAAGAGTTTGCAGCTGAACACCAGATACAGACTATCCCATTGAGTAAGCCTTTGCAGGTTACCACGATTGATGGGAGGGAGCTGTTGGGAGGAGAAGTGAGCCAACAGACTGTACCAATGATAATGAGGGTGGCACGACACACCGAACTGATAGCGTTTAACGTAGCCACCTTGGGAGGAGCTCCTATTATCTTGGGTATGAGCTGGCTGGCGCTACACGATCCGCTAGTAGGCTGGCATCAGAGAGTGGTTTCCTTTGGATCAGCACATTGCCTAGAACACTGCAAGGAGGGAGAGGCTCAGGCAGGCGCCAGGGCCACTCTAGCAGGGATGGAAGTGATGGACAAGGGGAGGGTGCCACCACAATACGCTGACTTGATTGACGTATTCAGCAAAAAAGAAGCAGATAAACTGCCCCCGCACAGACCCTTTGATTGTCAAATTACCTTACTCCCAGGAGCACAATTGCCAGTGGGCAAGCTGTATGCAATGTCAGATAGTGAGATGCAGGAGTTAAGGGAGTTCATTGACAAGAATCTCAAGCGAGGTTTCATCAGAGAGTCACGAGCGGTGGGGGGCAGCCCAGTGTTCTTTGTGGACAAAAAAAACACGGGCAAGCCCAGGCTTGTATGTGATTTCAGGGCCCTAAATGCAGTGTCAGAACCAGTGACTTTCCCTATGCCTAGAATTGATGACATTCTAACACAGGTGAGAAAAGGGAAAATTTTTACCAAGCTGGACCTTAGGGGGGCATATAACTTGATACGTGTGAGAAAGGGGGATGAGTGGAAGACCACTATGTTCACCCCCTTGGGGGCCTTTGAGTACCTCGTTATGCCTTTCGGATTACAAGCGGGCTCCGCCTGCTTTCAATCATTCATGAATCACGTCCTGGGGCCACTGCTCTACAAGAACTGCGTAGCGTTCTTAGATGACGTCCTGGTGTACTCAGACAATGAGGAGCAGCATGTGCGAGATGTAAGAGAGGTACTGAGCAAGCTGCGAGAAAACCGGCTGTGGGTGAAACTGGAGAAGTGTCAGTTTCATACCAAGGAGGTGGAATTCCTGGGGTACCGGTTGTCTGACAAGGGATTGGCCATGGATCCCAGCAAGGTTCAAGCGGTACTGGAATGGAAAACACCAAAGACCAAGAAGGACGTGCAAAGGTTCCTGGGCTTCGGAAACTTCTATAGGAAGTTCATCAAAAACTTTGCCCATTTAACAGCGCCCATCACGGATTGTCTTAGTAGCAAAAAGAAATTTGTTTGGACGGGAGAAGCGCAGAGGGCGTTCGAACGCTTAAAGCAGGCGTTTGCGTCGGAAGAGCAACTTTTGCACGTGGATCTACAACAACCAATGAGAGTGGAGACTGACGCGTCAGACCGAGCGGTGGGGGCCGTTCTTCTCCAGTCGGGAAAAGATACGTCTGAATGGAGACCGTGTGCATTCTTCTCACGGAAGTTGAACAAATCCGAGAGGAACTACACAGTGTACGACCGAGAACTGCTCGCCATTCATGAAGCATTCCGGAAATGGCGGCACTTGCTGATTGGGGCGCAGCACAAGGTTCAAGTCCGAACTGACCACAAAAATCTGGAATACTGGAGAACAGCCCGAGTGCTGAACCAGAGACAAGTGAGATGGGCCCAGGAGTTCTCCAAATTCCACTTTGAGATTCGTTACGTGCCCGGCTCCGAGAACGTGAGGGCGGACGCTCTTTCCAGGAAACCTGAGTACTTAGAGGGGGAGGGAGCGCCTGAGGCAAGGCATGTAATCCCTGAAGACCGCTTGGTGTGTGGGGCGGCATTGGTGGGGCAGAGGGAACTGATAGACGGTACGGAGAACGATGAATACGCCCAAGAGAAACTCAGAGAGCTCCGGAGGACAGAGGAGAACACAGGGGGGTTCGAAGAAAAGAACGGGGCGTTGTATTACAAAGGGGCACTGTACATACCCGACGGGGAACTGAGGGGCAGAGTACTCAAGCAGTTGCATGACAGCCCCACAGCGGGACATTTTGGACAGCACAAAACCATGTGGTTGGTTACCAGGGAGTTTTGGTGGCCCAAGGTGAGGGAGGACGTACGAGAATATGTCAGGGGTTGCGACAGGTGCCAGCGAGCGAAAGGAGAGAGGGTGGTGCCAGCGGGGCTATTACAACCCTTACCCACGCCCGAAAGGCCATGGGAGGCAGTATCCATAGATTTTATGACGGACCTGCCAAAATCCAAAGGCAAAACAGCTGTCATGGTGGTGGTAGATCAATTAACCAAGATGTGTCATTTTATAGCTTGTTCACATGCAGTCACAGCGGAGGAAACCGCCAAGTTGTTTGTAGAACATATTTTTAAGTTGCATGGCGCCCCCTTGAGGGTTTTGAGCGACAGAGGGAAACAATTTACTTCCAGGTTCTGGAGGAAACTTATGAGCTTACTGCACGTAGAACTCAATTTCTCAACTGCCCGGCACCCAGAAACCAATGGGCAAGCGGAAAGGGCAAATGGGATTTTACAACAATACCTGAGGTGTTATGTAAAAGACAGAGAAAATGATTGGGTGGATAAGTTACCTCTAGCAGAATTTGCCTACAACAACGCGGAGAACGTGTCCACAGGGATGAGTCCCTTCCTGGCAAATTATGGGTGTCACCCCCGGGCATTCCCAGGAGAGGGAGGGGAGAGGTGGAGCGTGCCGGCGGCAGAATATTTTTTTGAAGAGATGGAGGCGATCCACCGTCAGCTTCAACTTAACTTAGAGAAAGCCAAGGAAGAATATAAGAAGCAAGCAGACAGAAATAGGAGGGAAGGTGAAACTATAAGGGTGGGGGACCGGGTGTGGTTGTCCACCCAAGGGCTACCGTTCAAGGGCGGGAGTAAGAAATTGAGGCCCAAAAGATTGGGACCCTTTGAGGTCATACAGCAGGTCAACCCAGTGGCATTCAAACTCAGGCTGCCCAGTCACATGAAATTACACCCAGTATTTCACAGGTCATTACTGTCGCCGTACCGAGAGGGACGTGAGTGGGGGGAGCGTGAGAGAGAGGCCACCCAAACGCCCGTGATAGAAGAGAGAGAGCGCGACATGAACGTGGCAGGAATCATTGATTCCAGGTGGAAGGGGAATCAGGTGGAATATCTGGTAGAATGGGAGGGGGAAGTAGAGTCGGAAAACACTTGGGTACCAGCAGAGGTAGTCAATGACGAGGTTTTAATAGAAACATTTCATCAGCGTTTCCCAAGAAAACCGCAACCCGTGGCACGATTTAGAAGGGAACACTTTGGGACCACCGATGAGGAAGGAGAGTTTGAAGGGTTCCCAGAGTCAGGGGTGGGTGAAGAAGCCGACTCCGACGAAGAAGAGGAAGACGGGGAGAGAGACGGTACGCCGTGGCTAGAAGTGTTAGAATCCTCGGACGACGAGGAGAGTTCCTTCAGGGGCTTTCCGCCCTCACCGCCAGTGGGAGAGGAGGCGGGAGGGGGTGAAGGGGGCCCTGGGGGGGAGGTGGATGTCAGGGAACTGCCATCGGAGAGACAGGTGGTGGACAGGCTCCAGGAGAATAGGAGAGAATCTGCAGCAGAAGAGGGAACCAGCAGGGGGAGTGCAGGAGTCACAGCGGAGGGGAGGCTCTGGGATGCTTCCAGTGAGAGTAGTGGAGAGGTAACGGGACCCCCGTTGGGAACTCCCACCCTTCGCCGGAAACTGTCACGCAGAGAGTCACGAAGGCGCATGTCCGTCAAACAGCTTTTATGTTGGCGTAAATTCCGTAGACGCCCACTGTCAGATTCTACCAGCGACTGACGGAGTCATGCTTTGGGGGCTCCGTTAGTGCATCGGTTTGGATGACCAGCCAAACCCCAGAGGGATCTAGCTTTTACGCACAAGCAGCTCATTATCCCATCACAGTGTGGAAAAGGCAAAGGTAAAGGCAAAGGTCAGAAGTCCAGGACAACGCAACTCAATGTTAGTTTCTGTTTGCCACTGAGCAGTGCTTTGGAGTCACAAACTCTGTTTACATTCCACACATTCCATACTGTTGGAAGTCTCACGGGAGACGGATGTAACGTTAGTGGTTTCCTGTTCCTTTGTTCCTTTGTTCAGTTGCTCTCTGCTTTCATAGAGAGAGGATGTATATTTCTTTGCTGTCTGCGTACCTAGAAAATAAACAGAAGAAGTTAAAGAACATTTAGAACAAAACTGTCTTCCGAAACTTACTAAAGAACAAAAAGAACTGTTGAATGCCCCTATTACATCGTACGAAATTCAAAGAGCAATTAAGGAAGCAAAGATAGGAAAGCCACCAGGGCCAGACGGCCTACCGGCAATATATTATAAAAAAATTGAGGACTTACTGTCTGACCCATTAAGAAGTATCATGAACAACATCTTAAAAGACGGAACCATGCCGGATTCTTGGAAAGACAGCCTTATTGCATTAATTCCAAAACAGGGAACGGACAATCTACTTATTAACAACTATAGGCCTATCGCACTTCTAAATAACGATTATGAATTATATGCAAATATTTTAGCCGAAAGATCAAAGAAAGTCTTCCAGATGATGATACACAATGACCAAGCTGGCTTTTTGCCCGGGAGGCACATTTATAGCAACACTAGAAACATTATAAACTGATTAGCGTATTTAGACTTAAGAATAGAAAAGAAGGCAGTCTTAATGGCTATAGATGCAGAAAAAGCTTTTGACAGGGTATCCTGGAAATTTATCACAGGAGTGTGAAATCAGTAAAGGGGTCAGACAAGGTTGCCCACTATCCCCCTTAATTTTCATATTAACATTGGAAGTTTTATGTAAACAAATTAGGGAAGAAAAAGAAATAAAAGGGATTATGCTGGGAAATAGAAGTTACAAAATGAGGGCATTTGCTGACGATTTAATTATAACTACGGAGCAACCAAAACAGAGTTTAAGAAAGGCATTGGAAATAATATATGGGTTTCCCAGGAACCAGCTATGGGCAAAATTGGCAGCGACATCTATCGACCGCCGCCTTCTCCTGCTGATTATTAATTTGCATACAAATACCTTCCTGAGGATTAGGCTAGATAGCAAGGGGCTAGTCTCCAATCCGGTTGCCACCACTAGGGGGGTAAGACAGGGCTGTTTGCTTGCCCCTGCTCTGTTTAACTTCTATATTAATTCGCTAGTGGTGCATATGGCAAATACTGATTTCCAATTTAGTCCTAGCTATGCTATGTAAGGGACAGTTGAACATTATATGAGGAAGAGATTCAACTGTTTTCCCGTCACACTCGCATAGCGGAGACACCAAACCCTTGGAAAATCTGTAGCTCAACAGGTTCGATGGAAAAACATTGAACCTTGCACGAATAAATGCAAGTCAGTGTGGTACAGATGAAAGAGATGACATGTATGATGGAAGGCCAAGTGGTGGGGTTATTCCGTGATACCTGGGGGAGCAGACACCCCCACCCCTGGAGAGGTTGTGTTGATTTTCAATGTCTGCTAATCTTTGCTCGATAAGGCTTTTGGCTGAGCGTAGGTTCATCTTTAAGGAGTCCGCTGGGGAAATTCCGATGCTCAGAAGTTTGGCATGGATTTTTCCTACCCACGGGTTAACAAAGTCATCCCGCCAGAGGCACTGAAAGAGGTAATGGTCGGGAAGCCTATGCCAGCTGGACAGCCAATAGCCAAAGACTCGCTTCCAGATGACCGTCTCCAATGATGCAATCCTTAACTCCAGATGTATGGCTGCATTGCTCACACACATGGGGAGTTTCAGGAGGTGACGGAGAAACTGATTCTGCAATGTCCCCAGCGATGTTAAATTGGACCCTGGGGCCCAGAGCGGGGCAGCATAACAGAGGGTGGAAACCACTTTTGCGTGGTACACCTTCAATGCAGAAGGGATGTGGGAGGCTCCGTCGGCCGCAAAAAATTGGAGTAGGGTGTAAAGTATTGTTTTCCCTTTGTTCAGTAAATACTGTATCTGTGGCTTCCAGCTTAGGTTATAGTGAAAAAAGACTCCCAGGTATTTAAATTTGAAAACCTGTTCTAATTGGACTCCATCTAACTTCCAGCTGTAAGTTTTCCGAGACCTGGTAAAGACCAGT
Source organism: Podarcis erhardii (assembly GCF_964252035.2). Lineage (NCBI taxonomy): Eukaryota > Metazoa > Chordata > Lepidosauria > Squamata > Lacertidae > Podarcis > Podarcis erhardii. The sequence goes on along the minus strand of NC_138506.1, from coordinate 18,788,788 downwards.
ACTTTTGATTTTCCATGATTAATTGTCAGGTGGTTGAGTTTGCAATAAGCCGCAAAAATCTTTAGAGTTCTGCATAAACCGACTCTAGAGTAGGAAAGGATCGCTGCATCGTCAGCATATAAGAGCAGAGGGCAGCGAAAATCAGCTAGGCGGGGGGCATGAATGTTGGCTTGAGACTCACTCAGAAAGAGCTTCATGTCGCTAATAAACAAGTTGAAGAGGAGTGGGGCCAAAATGCAGCCTTGGCGCACTCCTCTATTTATTGGGACCTCATTGGATAGGTTTCCCGCCGGTGTAAGTCTCACTCTAGCCGACGACCCGTGGTGTAATTGGGTTATAAGCCATAACAGCCTTCTATCTATGCCCCATCTCTCTAATTTCTTCCATAGACAGTTTCTTGGGATACTGTCGAAGGCGGCCTTTAAGTCTATGAAAGCAACACATAGGCGCCCCCAACTCGGGGCAGAATATTTTCTGGCAAGATGATACATAATTACCATATGGTCAGTGGTCGAATAATTGTTCCTAAAGCCCGCTTGCTCATGGCCAATCAAGTTTGAGTCGTATGCCCAATGGGACAGCTTAGACAGCAAAAATTTTGCATAGATTTTCCCGATGATAGACAAAAGGCTGATGTTCCGATAATTCTCTGGGTCAGCAGGGGGACCCTTTTTATGGACTGGTACGATCACGGCCTCCTTCCATGACCTAGGGATAAGCCCCGTAGAATTAATTGCATCAAAGACTTTGGCCAGAATTTCAGCCCACCACCTCGGTTGCGCAACAATAGCCTCAGCAGGGACTAGATCCGGCCCAGGGGCTTTGCCCGTTTTCAGATCTAGTATCAAGTCCATTATCAGTTCTGGGTCGGTAGAGGGCCACAAAGGTAGATGGTCGGCTCGGAATTCCGTGGGTGAGTTGGATTCCTCTGCCAAAGAGAAATATTTACTCAAGAATTGTTCCCATGTGGGCGCAGGGATAATCGCCAGTGGGTACTTCCTTCCTCTTTTGTTTATCAGAGCCCAAAATTCCTGTGGTCTGCGGGATCTAGAGGCCGCAATCAAGGCTCGCCAACACTTTTGGTACCACTCGCGTTTGGCCAGCTTTAAAGTCTGTTTGTATGCTCTTTTGGCTTGTAAATAGGAGGGTGGTAGAGCCTGGGCATTAGAGTTTTTGTATTCATTATAGATAGAATGAAGAAGGGATCTTGCTTGTTTGCAAGAGGTGTTAAACCAAGGGGCCCCAGTATTGCAATGCGCCACTTTCGCCTTTTGAGGAGGTGATGTAAAAAAAGTGGTAAGGTTTGTTATAAGAAGGTTAAAAAGTTTCAAAACCGAATTGAAATCTTGTAAATCAGTAGTTATTTGAGGTAGATAGGCAATGATTTCCCTATGAAAAAATTCCTGGTATTTTTGGGCCACAGCCTCCGACCATTTGATCCCTCTTATTTTGGTCGATGATGAGGTTTCCAGAAGGACTGAGTGTTTATAGTCCTTCTGGCACCGGAACAATGACAAAGTGGTCACTATTGGAAGGTGATCACTGAAAGGTTGGTTTTCAACTTGGAAGGAAAGTACATTAACGGCCAAATTTGCAGAGATCAAGAAGTAATCGATAACACTGTTAGATGCTAGTCCCAGGTGAGTAAACTCCCCTGGTATGTCGGGGGGGAAGGTGCCGTTCAAGAAGACTAGATTCAGGCGAATGGCCATTTGGTAAAGAGTCACTCCTGCTTTGTTTACTCTGTTGTCCTTTGAAGTTCTAATTCTGGCATGTTCCAAGTCAAAGTTGTCCAAGCATGGGGGAGTCCACCATTTGGACTTGGTTAGTAGGTCCCAATTTGTGGCAATACGAGCATTAAAGTCTCCCCCAATTAAGGAGTGCGAGTTAGGGCATTTAGTATGACATGGCAATGGGTGATTTTCAAATGATTCCCATCTCCAATCAAGATCAGGTGCAGAGCCTTCAGGGGGGAGATAGACTAAAGGGAAGTTTTCCTTCTGCACATATGTTTTCCCTCTGCACATATGTTTTCCCGGCAGACGCCTCATGACACCCACTGCTCGTCTGTCGTGATTTTCATTCCTACATCTGGTGACCCCGACGTGCCAGATCCCTTACGCAGCCTAGCCCCTGTACTTCACTCGACTGGAAAAGTCTCAGCACGCTTATTTCGTGAGTATGGGGAACGATTTGACTCGATTGCAGAGAGAACATGCCAGGGAATTGTTTTCTCTAGTTAGGCAGCGGGTTGTGGGTGTTCATGTTTCCTTAAAAGAAATTGAACAACTACTTTGTGAAATCAATTGCCAATATCCTTCCTATCCAGAGACTGGCTCTCTGGAGGTGGAGACTTGGCAGAAGATCGGAAAGACCCTCTTTGCAGAACCGAGGGCTCCGATTCATTGTCTGCTTACCTGGCAGAAATGTGCAGAGGCCGTTGCAAAATTTGGACCCCAGGTCCCCCAGGCGTCTCCTTCGGCCCCTGCTCTTATGCCTGTAACAGACAATCCCCCCCCCCCTTATCCACAGTTGGTGCCTCCTTCTCCTTCGCAGCCCGGCCAACCCCCCCCCCCGCTTCTCACTCATCTCAACCTGCTTCCACCCCCCACCCCCCTTCCCCCCTCCTCCTTTGCCTGCTCCTGCTGGAGCCGTGTGTGCTGCGCTCTCTCAGGCAAGACAGAAAGGGCTTTTGTCCTTGCAGGAAGAATCTGAGTGGGCGGGGGAACTGCCATCTGCTTTCCCAATTTCTTATACTAATCCAGGTACTGCTCAGCAACAGGTGTTGTATGAGACACTCCCTTACTCTGTTCTAAGGGAATTGAGGAGAGCCATCGCTGATTCTGGCTTAAAATCCTCCTATGTCACAGGGATGCTGGAGGGGATTGCGTCTGGTTATACAATGCTACCCCAAGACTGGAAAGATTTAATGCGCATGTTGCTCTCACCAGCCCAGTATGTCGTTTTTGACAGTGAATTTAGGCTAAGTGCTTCAGCCCTGTCTGATCCTCAGCATTCAGCTAATGAACTTTATGGTGCTGGTCCGTTTGATAATATAACAGCCCAGGCGACGCTGACACCTGCACATTTTAGCCGCACCGCGACTTGTGTACAGCGCGCCTTTCGGAAAGTCCCTGTCTCAGGGCAACCGCTGAGCTCTTTTGTTAATATTAAACAACAACATTCAGAGCCCTACCATCAATTTATAGATAGATTGAAAGAAGCAGTCACCAGGCAGGTTGATAATACTACAGCCCAGAATGAACTGATGAAAAAATTGGCTTTTGAAAATGCAAACACCGACTGTAAGAAGGCTTTGCAGTCAATCATTAACCGTCCTAAATACGATCTGGCTCAGATGATTCAATCTTGTGCGGACATTGGAAGCCAGAGCCATGCCATGTCCTTGCTTGCCGGTGCCATCCAGGCTGGCAATAAGCCAACTGGTAACTGCTTTAATTGTAAACGCCCTGGTCATTTTGCAAAAGAATGCAGAGCACCTGGCGGTGGGGCACACAGGTCTGGTGATGCCAATAAGGCTAAACCTTCCAAAAAATGCCCAAAATGCGGTAAAGGCTATCATTGGGCAAATCAGTGCAGGAGTTCGGGAAACTCCATGTCGGCCCCGCCCTCGGGCCACGAGAATTAGAGGGCCCCTTGCCGTCAGCTCCCACCATTGACGCTCTTCCTAAGGAGACACCTTCAGATTTCACCATTGATTTAATTAATCAGGAATCCAAAGATTCTGTTTTACCTGGTGAAATCGTGCTCATGCCCACCCAATTGTCAGGGCCACTACCTCCCAAAGTCGCAGGTTTGATTTTGCCAAAATTTTCTGCAGCCAAAGAAGGAATCATGGTTATTCCTTCAGTCTTGGAACCTGACTATGTGGGCACAATAATGCTTCAACTTTGGAGCCATATGCCCATGCAGTTAAAAAAGGGTGATTCCTGGGCACACTTGGTAGTGCTTCCTACCCCTCCTACTGCTTCCATTATGGATAGTAATTTGCACCAGCTCTGTCCCCTCTCTCCGCAGCTATTAGCTGTAATCCAGAGGATCGGTGAACAGAAACTTCTTCGTAAGTATAAAATCAATGGCAAAGTTCTGGAAGGCTTGATTGACACAGGCGCAGACGTTTCTGTAATATCCAGTAATTGCTGGGACCCCACGTGGCCCCTTGAGTCTGCCTCTGCAGTTTGGGGTGTAGGTGGACCTCAAACCTCTTCCAAAAGCGTACAATGGCTGCCTGTTTCTCTGCCTGATAGCTCTGAAACCATTGCATATATTCAGCCTTGCGTACTGAAAATTCACCTCAATCTGTGGGGCAGAGACCTACTACAACAATTACAAGCTACCATTCAATTTAATGAGTAAGCTTGCACTCCCCCTCAACTGGAAATCCACCACCCCTTTATGGGTGGAATAATGGACCAGTGACGTGGGGCCAAATAAAATCACTCTCATTTCAAGCTGAACAGCTTATAAAGGAACCTTAATATAAATTCCATGATAGTGTTCATTTTCAGCGTTTTGTTTTTGACTAATGATTGTGACGATTCCATTTTTCTCCCTAGCAGATCTGAATATATTTCTTTAGCTGTCTCTCTTTTAGGAGTCCCTGGATTGGCTGTACGAAATAGCAGGAATATTAACTCTTCAGCTTGCTCCGCAGCAAAAGCCTTGAATTCTACTTCACAAGCTCTTCACCTTTTGAATAAAGAACAGAGGGAATTGTGTCATGGACTCTTACCGCGCTGCTATCGATTACCTATTGATGCTCCATCACTACGGATGCGAACAAGTGGAAAACGTGCTGCTTTAATATCACTGACAATTCTAAGGCCATCCAAAAACAAATCTCTCATTTGCAAAATCTCACACATCACATCAAACAGGATGTTGGTTTTCCTGCTTTCTGGGATTCTTTCACCCAGTGGCTTACTGCTTGGCTGCCAAACCTTACTTGGCTTCGTAATCTCTTTCAATATGCTATCGTCATAATTTGCATGCTGATTTTATTATGCTGCTTCCTCCAATGCATTCCTGGCCTCATAAGTCTTTTCTCCCGGTTTCTCTCTCCCCCTCAGCCACCCAACAAAATCCTCGCTGCTTATTTTGCAAAATGGCGACACCAATTGTAAACCAAAGGGGAGATATGGGCAGATTTATTTCGAGCATGCGTTGGCAAACCACGTATCTCGTAGTATTTTTTTGTCCCATCCTCCCTGGCGAACTTATTTTGGGCATTCGCTGGCACACCACTAATCCCGAAATATTTTTGCCTTATTTACCTAGAACGCCTCGCAAAAAAGAAAAAAGAAAGGGGGAGATAAAGGGAAGTTTTCCTTCTGCACATATGTTTTCCCTCTGCACATAACTGTTGCATTATGGGGAAGCATTGCTTCTTTTCTCTTGCATTCTGGGAACTCTCGCTCATGATCTTTTCTCTGTTTCTGCACACACTGTACGAACCTGTTCCAAACACCAAGACATTCCCTCATTGCTCCGTTCACCTTAGGTTCATGTTGACCTGTTCTCCATGCATAGTCGACCACATCTATAGAACTTGATTATTGTATTCTTTCATGTTATGATCAATCATTAATAATTGTTTCATGCCATATTAATCTTTAGTTAGGAGGTTTCATGCCTGTCTAGTCCCAACCTCGTTTCCCAGCCTTTAATCTACCGGTGATTAATGTTCACACGCAATTCCCATCCCTCACATGTAATTTCCGCCTTGTATGTATGTTAACCAATCAGCATTGAGTTTCTTTGTGTTTGTATCAACCAATCAGCCACAAGTACACCTGTGGCAATGTTTGTAATATTCAATAAAAGAGAGTTCCCGGGACTTTCCCGGCAGACGCCTCATGACACCCACTGCTCGTCTGTCGTGATTTTCATTCCTACAATAGACATTAGTAATTAATAATGAGGACTTCCCTTCTGCAATCAGTCCAGATAGAGCAAAAGGCGGGGAAGCCCGTACCAGAGTGAATTTGGCGTGAAGTTGGAGTGAGATCCCAATCAAAAGACCCCCTTTGGGGCGACCACCTTTCAAGGAAGGGGAGGCCGGAAGTGTTAGAAGATCAAAGCCGTCTATGGTAATCTCTTCCTCATCCCATGTTTCTTGGAATAGGATGATATTAAATGAATTTATGTACTTCCTGAATTCGGGATCTGATTTTTTGGTTCTCCAACCAGCAATGTTCCAGCTAAGTATTGATAATGTCAGATCCTTGTGCTGTCCCGGTAATTGTCACTTTGAGTTGTTTAATAGGTTCTTGGAGGTAGAAGGAGGACCCATAAAGAAATCAGTAATTTTAGTTTGTGCGGATAAGGTCTTCTTCTGTGTTGATCGAATCCATGATTTGGTAACATTAACAGGCAGGGAGGGCTTTGCCGGGGAGGAAGAATTAGGCAAAGTTAGTGAGGTCGGATGCTGTTCATTGAGGTGAGTAGTAGTAGGTCGTTGATGGGCTATACTAGTAGATCCGTCAGAGTTGTCAGTCTTAACCAGGGTAGCGCTAAGAGGTGTTCCAGCCATCACTTGTAGTTGCTGCGCAGATGGAGAAGAATTATCACGCAGATGTATAGAAGGACGTGAACGTGGGGGTGGTGCATGCATAATCATTTCCTGGTGATCTTCAGACAGGGTAGATTCTAGCTCTGGCATTGAAGCAAAGGATTCATCAACTTCCATATTTTGATTGGACATAAGGTCTGAGACGGGAGTGTTGAGTTTATCGACTTCCTCCACGGTAGAATGGTGCTGTTGGTCAACAGGTGACTGCTGATTCAGATCAGTAGGGGGTAACAAAGTAGCGGGTTGAAAGCTTATCAAGGCATTTGATGGAGACGCCTTGTGGGACGTGGAGCGCCTGCTCTCCTCTCTCGTCGGCATAGAGGGGTCCCCTTGCGATAGGAGTCTTTGTTTGAGTAGATCCAATCTGTCGAGAATGGCCTGCTGTTCTTCTGAAGGGAGTTTTGCATAAGAGGAGATAAGATTTCTCTCTTCAGGGATATTCCAATCTCCGCTTGCAATTGGATCATTCCTCAGCGTAACTAGATGGACACTTGGGATCGCAGGTGGAACAGGGGGTACCCGGCTAGGTGTTTTTTCCTTTATAATAGGGATAGAAGGAGGTAACGAGCATTCATTGCCGGTTAAGATGTTGGCAAAAAGAGGTTTGACACTCGTGTCCTTAAAGACTCTTGTTGTTACAATCTCCCAGGCTGCCAGCTGGTCTTTTTGTCTTGCAAGAAGATGTAGGATCCTTGCAGACTGGAAGGAGAGCATAAATTTCCTTGGCCAGGGCGTGGCATTTAGGGGTACTACAGATATAAGATCTATCTGGAAAAAAGGGATATTTAGCAAATCACGTAGGTACCCTTTAGCCATCCTCAGGTTATTCCACCTAAGTCTGGGGGCGTCACTGGAAAAAATGGATAGACATATTTTATTAGGTTGAAAAATCAAGGATTGCTTATTCCTTTGGGGCAGTGGCAGCCTGCTTCTAGAACCCTTAAGGTGAGATTTCTGGTCATGTTGTCTCTTTAAGGCACTTACAAGCTGCACAGGAGATTGATGCAAATTAGATAGCTCAGTTGAGGAAGATGGATGAGTCAGAAGGTCTTGTGAAAGTTTATTCAAAGATAAAGAAATCCCTTCCAATTCCTTGAAAATGAAGCTTAAAGTCCTGATTACTAGTTGTATTTGATCAGGTACTGATTCATGGGCAGTTTGCCCTGATGCGTCCTGTTTTAGTGACGGCGAAGGTGTAATTAAGCTGTCAGGGAGGAGGGCTTCCCTATGGCTTCCATCCCCCCCTGGATCAACTGGCTTTTCCAGCTCCCCTTGACCGTACAGAGGCCAAAAGTGGTTGTATGTTTCGACCACAGAAACAATTACTTGCTCTGTTTGGCTGTTATTGTTAGTAGGTGGTGAGGGAGATTCAAGCTTTGACTGCTTTACTCTTGGAGGTGAACAACCTTTCTCAGCAGATCTTGGTCGCTTGCCGTGACCCATTTGTCACTGTCTCACTGACTACGGAGGTTAAAAGTAGAGATAAACGGAGATAAAAAGAGAACTTATCTTTTGTGGACACAACTCCTCTGCTACTCCTCCTCCACTGCTCAACATAACCCAGTCTTCAAGGCGGCGTTTCTAATCAGCAGCAGGCTTTCTCAGCAGAAGGTTTGAGTATCCTTGTTAATACGTATATTGGCCATGACTGGCCAACAGTAGAGATAAAACGGTTAAAACATCTAACAGAGGTAAAATAATTAAAAGTCTAATAAAAACAGCTATAAAAACGGCTATAAAAGGCTGTAAAGGGCTATAAAAGGTTTGTAATCCAGGAGGGTTCATGGAGGAGAAGTTGTTACAGCCGCCATCTTGAGTGAGAAGTAAGAGAGCCAATGTAGGTAGTGTCTATCGTGTTGGACTTTCAAGTAAAGCAGGGAAATATAGGCCGTTAGACTTTTAAAATATCACCTTCTAAGTTTCTTCCAAAGTTCCCCACTTCCCTCAGCATTGACCACATTTGGTAAAAATGGTTTACTTACAAACCCTTCAAAAGTCAGATTAATGCACTTTTCCATACAGCAGCAGGAAATGTTTACCTTAGATTAAAGGCAGTTTAACTTAGTTTCAAATTTGGTAAACAGCTTGCTAAAGCCACATGGTCTACATGTGGGTTCACATGGTAGAATGAGAGAGAACAAAGGTATGGTAACCTTTCTTCCCAAGGTGAGGGTGTGTGACCTAGCTAAGCCTGTCAGGACAGCTTATTCTATCGTTGCTTCAAATACCTGGGTCAGGTTGTTAGATCAAATAGGTACTTCTTGGCGCACAGAGAATACATAGCCTCGAACGCATCGAAAGCAGCCTTGGTGATTAGAACCCTGTACTCTAAGAAACAGGCACAAACCGTCAAAGTTGCCTTGCGACTCTTTAAAATGAAAGTCCTCCCTCTTCTACTGGTGGGCATTGCCTTGGGCTCACGTAGGGACTTTGAAAAATTGGAATCTATCCAAACCCAATTCCTCAGGGCCATACTCAGGATCCCCCCCCTCCGTGGCAGGTGCGATCATGAGATTGGAAACCGGTTGCCAAGCCTTTAGGTATGTGGCCCTGAAAGCGAAGTTATGGCTTTGGCTTAAGCTTTGTTTCAGACCGGTGGGTTTGGCCCCCTTGATTCTGAGGGATAACTTTAAATCTCCATGGGAAGGGGAGATAGTGGAGGAAGTGCAGAAGTGCGGGTTGTCCTCCCTTTATATAGAGTCCATGACGTATAGTCACGCAAAGGCGGTGATCGCCCAAAGATTAAGGGATATTGCCAGACAGGAGGACATAGCCCGTGTGAAACCTGGGTTGTTTCTGGGGGAGCAGATGTATCGGGCTGCTCCAGCTCGCTACCTGGCGGATATCCACTACGTGGAATACCGCAGACTATTTACCGCGGCTAGGCTGAATGTTCTTGACTCGGCGGTTCTGAAGGGAAGATATGGAGGAGTCCCAAATGACCAGAGATTATGCCATTGTGCGTTGGGTGAGGTAGAATCCACAGAGCACATTTTACTGAGCTGTCCCTTCTACAACGATTTAAGACAGTATCTTATAACCCCATATTTACCCCAGCTCAGTCCCCGACAAAGAGGAAAGCAGACAGCAAGATCTGCTAAATAAGTCTTCTGGGAAAACAACTTTGTCAGTGGCTAAATTCCTTTTCCTGGCACTCAAGTGTCGGAAACGTATAACTGAATGCCTTGATGTGGGTTATCTGTGAGAGGTTTAGTACTGTGGCCCTACCTTATTTATGTTTTAGTTTATAATTCTGTATTGTGTTTTATTTCTGACTATCGGTCGAATAAAGGAAATTGAATTGAATAATATATGGCTACGGTAAAGTTGCGGGGTTCAAAATGAATTTAAACAAGACAAAACTATTAGTTAAAAATATGTCGCCAGATGAAAAAGCAGAATTAGAACAAATAATACACATTAAAATCTACCCCAAAATCAAGTATTTAGGATTTTGGATAACACCAAAGAATATTAACTTATATGAAGATAATTATACCAATTGTTGGAAAGATATCAAAAGACAGTTGGAGACATGGACACGGTTAAATTTATCATTCCTGGGCCGTATTTCGGTAATTAAAATGATAGTTTAACCGAAGCGACTCTTTCTATTCCAAACGATTCCAATTACAGGAAAGACCAGCAGTATCAACAAGTGGCAAAAAGAAATTTCTAAATTTTTGTGGAAGGGTAAAAGACCAAGAGTAAAGCAGAAGATATTAATAGATACTGTAGAAAGAGGTGGCTACGGGTTACCGGATTTGAAGCTATATTACGAAGCCTCATGTCTTCTCTGGTTGAAAGATTGGTATTTATTTAAAATTGGGATATTTTAGATCTAGAAGGTCATGACACCCGTTTTGGGTGGCATGGCTATCTTAATTATGGGAAAATAAAGACGCATAGGAGTTTTTCAAATCATATAATAAGAAATGCTATATATAAGGTATGGGGAAAATACAAAAGATATTTGGAACAGAAAACCCCAAGATGGAACTCTCCACTAGAAGCAATCGCTGTTAAAAAAAGCAACAACATCAAAGAGAACGGGATAACGTATAACACAATATTAAGGGGGGAGGAGGAGGGTCAACTAATATTGATAAGTTATGACGTGGTCTGGTCTTAGCGCAACTGCTCCTCCCACCCGCGATAACAGAGATTGGGTGTTCCAATACATCCCCCCGTAGGGAACCTGCCCCAGCCATTCTGTTGGCTGAGGCCCCCTCCCAGGCAGCCCTGACCCTTTCCCCTTAAAAAGCAAAATACAAACTATACAATAACCTAAAAACATAGTAAAAGAAAAACAAACCAAGAAACAATTATGCTAAACTTAAAATAATCCCCGCCCCAACTAAACATTTCTCCCACCCCAGAAAGAAAACAACAACAACAACAACAACAACAACAACAACAACAACAACAACAACAAACCACCGTTTGAGGTGCAACAGAGACACAGCCAGAGAGAGAGAGAGACCCTGCTTCGGCAGGATTTTTTTTTTATATATAATAATATTTATTGAGGTTTTACAGAAGAAAAAAAAACCACATAGGTACTTACAACCAAATAAGAAAAACAGACACAAAAGAAAAAACACATCGGAAAAGATAGTAAAGAACATAAAAAAGAAAAAATCCAATTTTTAACTTCATAGTTATTTAACCCTCCTTCTTGACTTCCTCACATCTCCCTTTTTTGTGTTCCTCTTTGCCCAATCAGATTCAGCAAATCCTTACCCTCTTTCCAATCTCATTGAAAGTTATATAGTTCAACCTATTCTGTCACCAATCATTCTTCTCTTTTTAATTTGATTTTTAGCTATTCCTTATAACTTAATCGCTTATACCATATTGTTTAAATTTAACATAATATATCTCTAGTCTTTAACCCTTTTTTGCATACTCTTTTTAACTTTGTCACTAATGCCATATTATTTTTATATCCAACATCATTTTAACATTCATAAATTTTGCAATATTTCTGCAGATAGTCCTTGAACTTCTTCCAGTCCTCTTCCACCGACTCTTCTCCCTGGTCTCGGATTCTGCCAGTCATTTCTGCCATCTCCATGTAGTCTATTACTTGTATCTGCCATTCTTCCAAGGTGGCCAAATCTTGTGTCTTCCAGTGCTTTGCGATGAGTATTCTTGCTGCTGTTGCATACATAAAAAACGTTCTATCTTTCTTTGGCACCAATTGGCCAACCATGCCCAAGAGAAAAGCCTCTGGTTTCTTAAGGAAGGTATATTTAAATACCTTTTTCAGTTCATTATAGATCATTTCCCAGAAAGCCTTAATCTTTGGGCACGTCCACCAAAGGTGAAAGAATGTACCCTCAGTTTCTTTACATTTCCAACATTTGTTATCAGGCAAATGATAAATTTTAGCAAGCTTGACTGGGGTCATGTACCACCTGTAAATCATTTTCATAATATTCTCTCTTATGGCATTGCATGCCGTAAATTTCATACCGGTGGTCCACAACTTTTCCCAGTCAGCAAACATAATGTTATGACCAATGTCTTGTGCCCATTTAATCATAGCTGATTTGACCGTTTCGTCCTGTGTGTTCCATTTAACAGCAAGTTATACATTCTTGATAGTATCTTAGTTTTAGGTTCTAGCAGTTCTGTTTCCAATTTTGATTTTTCCACCTGGAAGCCCATTTTTTTATCCAGATTATAGGCCTCTCTAATTTGATGGTAATGAAACCAGTCTCGCACTTTATATTTTAGTTTCTCAAAACTCTGCAGTTTCAATTTATCTCCTTGTTCTAATATCTCCCAATATTTCGGCCATTTGGCCTCCATATTGAGTCTTTTCAAAGCCTTTGCTTCCATAGGTGACAACCACCTTGGGGTCTTGTTTTCCAATAGATCTTTGTATCTTGTCCAGACATTAAACAATGCTTTCCTGACAATATGGTTTTTAAATGCTTTATGTGCTTTAACCTTGTCGTACCACAGATATGCATGCCACCCAAAAACATTGTTAAAACCTTCTAAATCCAGAATGTCAGTGTTCTCAAGAAGCAGCCAGTCTTTCAACCAGCAGAATGCTGCTGATTCATAATAAAGTTTAATGTCTGGCAGGGCAAACCCACCTCTTTCCTTTGCGTCAGTTAATATTTTAAATTTTATTCTGGGCTTTTTGCCCTGCCAGACAAATCTAGAAATATCTCTCTGCCACTTCTTGAAACAGTCCATCTTGTCCACAATCTGCAAAGTTTGAAACAAAAATAACATTTTTGGCAATACATTCATCTTTATAGCTGCAATTCGACCCAACAAGGAAAGCTTCAATTTTGACCATATTTCTAAATCTCTTTTAACTTCTAACCAGCATTTCTCATAATTATCTTTAAATAGGTTCAAATTTTTTGCTGTCATGTTAATCCCCAGATATTTCACTTTCTTGACCACAGTCAAACCTGTCTCATTCTGAAACCTTTCTTTTTCAATTGGTGTTAAATTTTTCTCTAAAACCTTAGTTTTTGACTTGTTCAATTTAAATCCTGCCACATGACCAAACTCTTGAATCAATTCTAATACCCTTTTCGTGCTAGACTCTGGCTCCTGTAATGTCAAAACCAAATCATCTGCGAAAGCTTTCAGTTTATATTGTTTAACTCCGACCTGAATACCTTTAATCAAGCGGTCCCTTCTAATCATGTTCAGCAAAACCTCCAGGACCGAAATAAAAAGTAATGGGGAGATAGGGCAGCCCTGCCGTGTTCCTTTTTCTATCTTAAATTCTTCTGTCACCACATTATTAACTATCAGTTTAGCCTTTTGTTCTGAATAAATTGCACTTATACCATTTTCAAAACCTTGTCCCACCCCCATTCCCTGGAGATTTTTCTTCATAAAATTCCAAGAAATATTGTCAAAGGCCTTCTCCACATCAATAAAAATTAGAACTGCTTTTGTGTTGATGTTCACTTGTAATTTCTCCAAAATGTTAATTATATTTCTTGTGTTATCAGACAAGTGTCTACCTGGGAGAAAGCCAGCTTGGTCCTTATGTATCTCTTCAACTAACACCTTTTTTAGTCTGTTAGCCAATATGTTAGCAAAAATTTTATAATCCACATTTAATAGGGATATGGGGCGGTAGTTCTTAAGTTGTGTCTTTTCAGACTCAGTTTTCGGTATAAGCGTAATAAAAGCTTCTTTCCACGACTCAGGAGCCTTCTTCCCCTCCATAATTTCGTTACAAACCTCCTTTAGCGGTTGAATTAAATAGTCTTTCAAAGTTCTATAGTACTTGGAAGTTAACCCATCCGGCCCTGGAGATTTGCCCAATTGCATATTCTGAATGGCACCTTCAATCTCTTGTTCTGTAATTTTCTGGTTCAACATTATCTTATTTTCTTGAGAGATTTTTTGTAATCCATTAGATCTTAAAAATTGGTCTATGTCAGTCTCTTTCTGAGGCCCTTGTGTATAAAGTTGTTTAAAATATCTCTGGAAACACCTTCTAATCTCCACAGGATTCTGAATGTCTTTCCCTTCTATCTCAAGATTTGTAATTGTATTTAGCTTCTGTCTTTTTTTCAGCTGCCAAGCTAGCAGTTTTCCACACTTATTTGCCTATTCAAATGTCTTTTGCCTCATCTGCTTAATTTTCCATTCCACTTCTTGATTTATCAATTTCATATATTGTACTTGATATAACTTAATTTCTCTCAGAATCTCTTGCGATTTGGGTTTTGATCTTAGTTTCTTCTCTCCTTCTTTTATTTTCTCCAAAATTTTTTCTTTTTTTTCATTTTGAGTCCTCTTTTTTACTGCATTCTGTTGGATAAGAAACCCTCTCATAACCGCTTTGCTTGCGTCCCAGATTACTCTTTTTTCCACTATGGTTCTCAGATTTACTTCAAAATAGTCCCTCAATGTCTTTTGGGCCTTCTTACTAATCTCTTGGTCTCTTAATAAGGTGTCATTCATCTTCCATCTAAAGGAACCGGTTGGTGTCAGTTTCATTTCCATCTTTACAGCATTATGGTCGGAGCAAGTTTTTGGGCAGATTTCCACCTTTCTTATCTTGGGTGCCAGTGATCTAGTTATCCATATTTGGTCAATTCTAGTCCATGTCAATTTGGCCTCAGAAAAGAATGTACCTTCTCTTCCTAGGGGATTCTTGGTTCTCCAGATATCAATTAAGTCCATATTGTCAGTCAGTTCAAAAAAGGTTTTTGGTAGCCTGCCCTCTTTTGTTACAGTCTGTTTCTGTGCCTTGTCCATGTTCGTAGATACCACTCCATTCATATCTCCCATCATAATGATGTTGTTGTAATCCATGTAATCCAGCAATGTCTCATGCAACTTCTTGTAAAACTCCGATTTCCCCTCGTTTGGTGTGTAGATTCCTAAGATCAAAAATTTTTCTCCTTCGGTTTGGATTTCAATTGCCAAGATTCTTCCTTGTTCATCTTTAAAAAGAAATTTTGGTGATAGGCTTTCTTTTGCATAAATGACCACTCCTCTCTTTTTAACTTTGTCCGATGAGATAAACTCTTGGCCCAGTCTTTTATTAATCAATACTTTCCTGTGTAGCCTAATCACATGTGTTTCCTGTAAACAAATTAAGTCCAATTGTTCCTTTTTTAATAAATGAAAGACTTTCCTCCTCTTCTCTGGGGAATTTAGACCATGAATATTCCAACTTAAAAGTTGCAGAGACATGATGTTGTAGTTCTATTTCCCTCCTACTGCTCCCAGAAGTTCTTCCTCCTTTGACGGTGGTATCACTTTCCCTAATTGGTCAGATCCCAAAGGTGCTAGTATTGAGCTTAGTGCTCCAGATCTTAAGGCTCTCAGTTCTTCCTTAACCTCTTTTTGAAGGTCTTTTCCGTGGTCACTCAAAAAATTTTCCTTGTCTTCAACTGATCTTATTTTAACTTTTTTCCCTTTATAGGTAAAGGACACCCCCTGGGGGAATTCCCACCTAAAAACAATTTTGTTGCTTCTCAATAGCGCCACTAGGTCTCCGTAGTTAGCTCTGAGTTCAAGCAGATATTTCGGGATATCCTTGTAAATTTCCACTCTTGAATCTTGGATCTCTAAAGTCTTCTGGAAGTGCGCACTCAGTATCTTGTCTCTCTCTTCCTTTGTTCTGAGGGAGATCAAACAGTCTCTCGACCTGATTTTCCTCCCTCCCTTTCCAAGTCTGAACGCACTTACTATCTTAAAGTCTTTATCCTCTTCCAGAGACCAAAATTCTTTAAATTCCTGTGTAAGATACTCACTTAAATTCTCTTTTTCAAGTTCTGGTACTGACCCGATCCTGAGATTGTTCTCTTTATTTTTCAATTCTATCATAGACAGAAGTGCCTGATGTTCCCCAATCCGTTTACGCATCGGCTTTATTTCTTCCTGCACAGCCTCTACTTTCTCCTTAGCCTCCTCAGCTGTTTTCCAATTCGACACAGTTTCTTCCAGTAATTTCCCAATAGATTGTGCATTTGAATTCACTTGCTTGCTCAGATTATTAATGCTAGCCGTGTTTTGATCAATTTTGGTTGATTGTTCAGTCACTTGCTTACTTAGGCCATCCAATTTTTCATAAATTTTATTTAACACCGAGGTAAAGTCCTCTCCTGAAGCCATTCCTTTAGGCCTCAGTTGATCTAAATCTTCCTCCTGTGCAACAGGAAGACTGGGAACAGATGATCTGCGTAGCTGAGAAATTATACTGGGCTGTTGTGTTTTGGTTTTAGTTGACCTTGTTGTCCTGCCAGTCATCCCACTTCTGTCTATGAGTCAAGGTCAGTCCCACGGTCTGTTCTTCCCGTGGAAAATCCCCAAAGGCAAAGATGGAAAATTCCCCCAGTAGATGCACAGTCTCAATATTCCTCTAGGGGGACACTGTATCTATCTTCAAAATTACAATTTACAAAGTCTTTTCCAACATTCCAAAGTGTCCCTTTCAGACTGGCAACAGTTGCAAAACTTTAAAAACCCTTCCAAAACCTTCAACTTTCTGCAGAGTCAATCATACCAAAGTTACAATATCTCTAGTGTTTCGAGAAAGGAGCAATGCAGCAGCGAGCTGCAGCTGGCTGGAAAGCCAAACAGGATGTTGATGTTTGGGACTGTACCGTGGGAACGAAGGGACAGTCTATTCACTGTACTGAGCACCGGATGTTAGCTCAGAGTGTCATCTGACCTGTACTGGAAGTACAGGGGTGGAGTTTTTCTCTCTGCTGTTGGTGTTTGGAGAGTGCAGACGTGTTTCTCTGTACTGCTGCATAGACAGAAATAAAGGCATGTAAATACATTTCTGTCTGTCTCTTTCCCCCTCCTGGGGAAGGCAGGGAGGAGGGAAGAGTGGTGTGTTCTTCTCACGTCTGAGGAGGATCGCCGATAGAGACCTCGCCTGCATCCTGCCGGGAGTCGCAGACAGGGAGGTCAACAAGTAACTCAAGCCGGGTGCCTGGAGAGTGGCAAATTCCTCTGACAAGGCTTGAGATTACAACATCTAGATGGTGCGAGATTCAATGTAGCAGTTCAAAGCAGCCTGGCAGTTCTAAACAGCCTGGCAGCCCGTTACCGGGAGTTCAAAAGAAAGTTTGTAAATCCACAAATGGAAGAGTAGCGATCAGATTTATCCTCTTCCCCCTCTCTTTACTTGAGGGGGAGTTCTTCTCTTTGATGCTCAGATTTAAGCTTTTAACAGTTCCGCTTTCCAACGCATTAGAGTTGAAAGTCTTTGCTTTGAAATGTTAAACAAAGCTGGGAGACGGACTTCCTGGTTGCGCCTTCCCGGTTCAGTGCCAAATTAAGCTTTGTTTTCCTTTTAATCCCAAATTCGTAAAACTTCACCTACTCACGGGTAGTTGTTTAGCAGCCGAATGATCACAGGAAAAAGGTCAGCGCTCTCCGGCAACGGCTTTGCAGCTTCACCCCACGGAAAGAGCGATCGACTCACAGCACCGCGCCAACCCCGTTACGCTCCGGAACCCCTTGCAAGGTCCTTTCACAGTTTCGGGGGGCGCTAACGGTGCCCGCTGAGTCCCACGGTCGCAGGCTTCTTCTGCCTGCGATTTCTTCACAAGGGTCTCCGCTTCGCCGTAGCGGACGACCCGTTTCCGTAGAGCTTCCCCCTCTGCATCAGAAGGAGACCGCCATTGCCGTTGGCGCCGCCTCCGGAAGCCTGCTTCGGCAGGATTTAAACTGAATAAATCAAAAACCAAGGTTTTAGAGAAAAATCTAACACCGTTAGAGAAGGAGAGGTTTCAGATGGAGACAGGTTTAACATTGGTTAAAAAAGTGAAATACCTGGGGGTAAACATGACTGCTAAGAATTTAAATCTATTTAAAGATAACTATGAGAAATGTTGGTTAGAGGTGAAAAAGGACCTTGAAATATGGTCAAATTTGAAGCTTTCCTTGCTTGGCCGAATTGCTGCTATAAAAATGAATGTATTGCCAAGAATGCTGTTTTTGTTTCAATCACTGCAAATTTTGGACAAAATGGACTGTTTCAAGAAGTGGCAGAGAGACATTTCTAGATTTGTCTAGCAGGGCAAGAAGCCCAGAATAAAATTTAAGACACTAACGGATGCAAAGGATAGAGGTGGATTTGCCCTGCCAGACCTTAAACTCAGTGGCGTAGCGTGG
Source organism: Podarcis erhardii (assembly GCF_964252035.2). Taxonomy (NCBI): domain Eukaryota; kingdom Metazoa; phylum Chordata; class Lepidosauria; order Squamata; family Lacertidae; genus Podarcis; species Podarcis erhardii. The sequence continues at coordinate 18,770,565 of NC_138506.1, read as the reverse complement.
GGGGTGCAGGGGGGGCCGGCCGCACTGGGCGCAACATCTGGGGGTTAGGGAAATCCACGGGTTAGGGGGCGCAAATCCATGGGTTAGGGGGCGCAAATTACTTGCCTTGCCCCGGGTGCTGATAACCCACGCTACGCCACTGCTTAAACTCTATTATGAATCAGCAGCATTTTGCTGGCTGAAAGAATGGCTGCTTCTTGAGAACACAGACATTTTGGATTTAGAAGGTTTTGATAATATCTTTCGGTGGCATGCATATTTGTGGTATGACAAGGTTAAAGCACATAAGGCATTTAAAAATCATATTGTCAGAAGAGCATTGTTTAATGTCTGGACAAGATATAAAGACTTACTTGAAAATAAAACCCCAAGGTGGCTATCACCTATGGAAGCGAAGGCCCTGAAAAAACTCAATATGGAGGCCAATTGGCCAAAATATTGGGAGATTCTGGAACAGGAGGGTGACAAACTGAAATTGCAGAGTTTTGAGAAGCATAAATGTCACAGCCACCCAGGTGGGTCCCAGCTCACGAGAGACCTTACTCCGTTATAGTTTACTTACAGGAAAAGTTTATTGAAGATAATTGCTTCTTTCACAGTTCAGCATTGTGGCTGTACGTCTGTCACGTTAGACCGCCGAAGTCCCCCTCTGACTCCTCCCCTCCTCCACACCAACTTAATAGCCTGGCTCTAGACCACCTCTTCCTCTCCTTTCTTTTCCGCAGGGTCTTTCTGCCCCCCTGGGTTCTCTCTTTCCGGGATTCGCCTGAGGCTGAATCCTCTGCCGCCTCCTGCCCCCTCCTTCTGGCTTTGGGGCCGGGCTCCTCCTCTGAGCTTTCCCCACTTCCGCGCGCCTCTATGTTTGAACTTGGCGCGCGTACGTTGCTTTTGACCTTTCCTTCGTCCTCTATACTGCCCCCTGTTCCACTCTCTACCCTTTCCGGCTGAACACCTTGCTCCAACCCCCTCTCTCTGTTTTCTCCTGTTCCTCCTCCCTCCGAGAGGCTGACAACTCCACCCCCTTTACTCCGTTCCGGCTGAGACCCCTCTGACAGCGTCTGTGCTTCACTGGGCTTTCTCCCCTCCTTTCCTGACTTTTCACAGCTTCTCTCTTCTCCTGCTTTTCGCCTGATCATGCTAGCTCCCTTTTGGGAATCCTCTGACTCACTGCTTAGGCTCATAGATTCCCTTCGAATTCCGTCATCTTCTTCCTCGTCTCTCTCTCCCTCCTCCCACTCGCTTTCCGTCTCCTCTGCCATCTCCTCACTTCTCCCAGAAACCCTGACATCCATCCCCCCCTCGAAGCCCCCCCTTCCCCCCTCCCGGTCGCTGGGTGCAGGTTGAGGGAAATGTGGTTCTTCCTGGGTCGGTTCAGGATACCGGGTGTCCACGTCAATCTTCTCCTCTGGCAGCTCCGTATACGTGTGTTCGAACTCGGGTTCCCCCCCTGAAGGCATCACAGTCTCTTCCTCCCTCACTGCTTCTCCTGGCGCTGCCTGCCAAGGACCTATCATCCACCTCTGACTCCATACCTCCCTTGGCTGATCCACCCACCAATAAGGGTTTGTCTCTCCCCCCCCCAGGCGGGGATCCCTGGTCGGGCTTGTTTTGGGCGTAGAGCCCTCGGGCGAGGAGAAACCCCCGAACGTGCTGCCCGACAAAGTGGGCGTGAAAAGCCAATCATCAAAATACTCCTCGGGCATGGGTTTGTGCGGAAAAATTGCATGAAACTCCTCCTTCAACAGGGGTTCGTCCAAAGCGTAACCCGGCACCCAGCTATTTGCAGAGACTGGAGTGCCTTCCCTGGCGAGAAAATATTCAACTCCCTCCTCCCCCCATCGTGAATCCAGTATCTCTGTGACCTCATTAAGAGGTTCTGGTCTTGGCGACTCCCCTCCCTCAGGCGCCCTTCTACGTGGCTCTGGAGGTGCTCCTGACTCTTGAAACCTGTGTGGGGCTTTGTAGGGAGTGAGCACCGACCTATGAAAGACCGGGTGCACCCTGGAGCCCTCCGGAAGGGCTAGGCGAAAAGCCACCGGATTGATCTTAGCCTCAACTTGATATGGTCCTAGCTGCCTGTGTTCTAACTTCTTTTTGGCCAACGACCTGGCCGGCATCGCGTGGGCTGCTAACCATACCCAGTCCCCAACCTGAATGTCTTCCCCCGCCCTTCTGTGTTTATCGGCTTGCACCTTATACGCCTGCTTTGCCAGCTCCAAATGTCTCCGCAGCTCCTCGTGCACCTCTTGCAACTCTGCTGCAAACTGGTCGGCATTTTGAGGTCCCCCCCCTTCAGGTGCTGTAAAGCTCGGGAAGGTTCTGGGATGACGTCCATAGTTCGCGAAGAAAGGCGTCACCCCGGTGGATGCGTGCTTCGTGTTGTTGTAGGCGAACTCAGCCATCGGCAGGTAGTCCACCCACGCCGCGGGTCGCTGGTTGGCGTAACACCGTAGGTACTGCTGCATGATCGCGTTGACCCTCTCCGCTTGACCGTTGGTCTGTGGATGCCTCGCCGACGTCAGGTTGATCTTGACGTGCAAGATGCCCAGAAGCTTCCGCCAGAAAGTGGAAACAAATTGGCGCCCCCTGTCGGACAAGACGGACTGCGGTAGTCCATGCACTCTGAAGACGTGATCGATGAAGAGCTTTGCGGTCTGTTCTGCCGTCGCCACCTTGGCACAAGGAATGAAGTGCGCCATCTTGGTGAACAAGTCCACAACCACTAACACCGCCGTCTTACCTCTGGAGCTGGGCAGGTCTGTAACAAAGTCCAACGCTACCCTCTCCCACGGTTGCTGCGGTGTCTCCAGCGGTTCTAACAATCCCGCCTGCTTCTGATGCACTGGTTTGGACCTCTGGCAGATATCGCACCTGGCTACGTAGTCCGCCACCTCTCCTCTCATCTGGGGCCACCAAAAGTCCCTTGCCACCAACTCCATCGTCTTCTCTTTGCCGAAATGGCCCGCACTCGGGGCATCGTGCAATTGTTGCAAAACCGTGGCGCGAAGCTCGTCGGTGGGCACGTAAAGGGCGCCCTTGCGAGTCAAAAGTCCATCCTGCAACTGAAACTCATTGTTGTCAGGCGACCCTCTGCGGAGCTCCTCCATCTTGGATTGTGCAAACTGATCCTCTTGCAGCGCGCGTCGCACCGCGTCCAGGTCGACTGCGATGGTAGCGCACGTCCACGCCTGCGGTGCGAAAATGTACTTTGCTGCGATTGGAGCTACTTCCTCCAGGTATTGAGGCTTTCGGGACAGCGCGTCTGCTATAACATTGGAGTCTCCAGGGATGTATTCTATTTTGAAATCGAAATCCGCAAAGAATTCCGCCCAGCGCATGTGTCGTTGGGTTTGCAATTTAGCCGTCCGCCAATACTCCAAGTTCTTGTGATCCGTGCGGACCTGCACCGTGTGCTTGGCTCCTATCAAGAAGTGTCGCCACGCTTTGAAAGCTGCATGAATGGCCAACAACTCCCTGTCCCATATGGTGTAGTTGCGCTCCGTCTTGCTGAGCTTCCGGGAGTAGAATGCACCCGGTCTCCAGTTGCCTTGCGAATCCTCTTGCAAGAGGACGGCCCCAACTGCTCTGTCTGATGCATCTGTCTCTACCCGCATGGGCCTGCCAGGATTCACGTGCAGCAGCTGCTCCTCGGAGGCGAAAAGGCTTTTAAGCTTCCGAAAGGATCGCTCTGCTTGTTCGGTCCAGACGAACTTCTTCTTCTTGGAACTGAGGGTGTCAGTGATTGCCGCCGTCGCGTTTGCAAAACCTTTAATAAACTTGCGATAAAAATTGGCAAAGCCGATGAACCTCTGGACCTCCTTCCGATTTCGAGGGCTCTTCCAGTCCAACAGCGCTTGGACTTTAGTCTTGTCCATGGCCAGTCCCTCGTCGGACAGCTTGTAGCCAAGGAAATCTACCTCTCTCACATCAAACTGGCACTTCTCCAACTTGGCGTACAGCCTGTGTTCCTTCAGCCTCTGCAGAACTTCCTTCACGTCCTTATCGTGATCCTCTGGCGATTCCGAGAAAATCAGGATATCGTCGAGAAAACAGACACACTTCTTGTAGAGGAGACCTGCCAGGACGTGATGCATGAATGCTTGGAAAACATGGCTGCCATTTTGTAGACCGAAGGGCATAACTCTGTATTCGTACGTGCCCAAAGGAGTGAACATGGCCGTCTTCCACTCGTCGCCCTTCCTGATGCGGATGAGGTTGTAAGCTCCACGTAAATCCAGCTTGGTAAAAATCTTCCCCCTCCTGACTGTAGCCAAAAGGTCGTCAATTTTGGGCATGGGGAAGGCCTTGGGCTTAGTTAGTCTGTTTATGAACCGGTAGTCCACAATGAGCCTCTTCTGGGGCGTGTCTTTCTTTTTCACAAAGAAAACAGGACTGCCTCCCGCTGCTTTAGATTCCTGGATGAATCCGCGCTTGAGGTTGTGTTCTATGAACTCCCGAAGCTCTTGCAGCTCGTCTTCCGACATGGAGTACAGCTTGGCAGTTGGCAACTGCGCGCCTGGCACTAAGTCAATCGCGCAGTCGTAAGGTCTGTGAGGCGGCAATTTGTCAGCTTCCTTTTCGCAGAAAACCTCCAAGAACTCCGCGTACTTGTGAGGAACCGCTTGCACCATACTCAGATGCAGCTGCTGTTCGGCTTCTCCTCCTTGATCGGTTTGGATGCAATTCTGGGCGCAATACGATGAACAAAAGGTGATCTGCCTCTGGTACCAAGCAACCGCGGGACTGTGCCTGTCCAGCCAACTCATGCCCAACACGATGGGCGTGTCCGATAAGTGGGTGACATTGAAACTAATAAGCTCTCGATGGTCTCCAATTTGCATCATCATGGGAGGGGTTTGCTGCACCACTTGCCCCCCCAGCAACTTCCTGCCGTCTACCGTGACCACGTTCAGAGGCGTCGTTGCAGGCAGGAGCGCTATGTTATGCTGCTTGACGAACTGTAATCCCACGAAATCGGCGTTGCTTCCCGAATCGATGGTTGTTGGAACCTCGAGAAGTCGCCCATCAGGCAGCTGGAGTGTTGCTGTGAGTAAAACTGCTGGTTTGGGAGGTAAAGGGTCCATGCGCTGCAAGGATGCTGGGGACTTCTCTACAGATCCGCCTGGCTGAGCCCCAGTAGCTCTGCTTCCAGCCAGGCACTGCAGTTTCCCTGAAGCTGCTCCTCTGATTGCACCTCTGCTGTCACAGTTGCTAGTGCTGCAGTGTGCTTCTGGAGCCTCTGGGGGCACTCTTTCGCCATATGGTGTGCACCGTCGCAGATGTAACACTTCCTGGTCCCTCTAGGAGGCTTCGCTTTGGCTGCAGCAGGGATGGGGCTCTGGGATGGCTTTTGAGCCCTAGCACCACCAATCTCCATTGGCTCCTCGCCTTCCTTCCCCATTGGTGAGGGGTGCGCACGGCTGAAATCCCTGTGCACAAAAGGGAGAGCTTTTGCTTGCGCGCGCGCTTGGGGCCCCCCCTCCTCGTGCCACGGACGTCCCTCATGTCGAATTCCTATAGCCAAAGCCCGTTGCACCACGTCTTCCAGGGTCTGGGGTCTGTCCCCCCTTGCGATCTCATCCTTGACGGAGGGGCTCAATCCCTCCCAAAAAAGATCCCTGACCGGTAGACTGTCCTTCGGCCAATCTAAGGCGGTGAGCAATGCAAAAAATTTAGAATGATATTGGCGTACAGTGGCTCTCCCCTGCCTCAGCCCGTGCATCTGCCGGCGCGCAATGTCCTTATCCACAGAGGATTGAAAACAAGCATCCATTGCCTTGATAAACGCATCTGCATTGCGACGGGCTGGTCCATCTTCGCGCCACAGATTGCGTAGCCAAGCCCTGGCCTCCCCATGCAGGTGCGAAACAATAAATCCCACTCTCTCCTCCTCATCTCTAAAATCATGACGGAGTAAATGCAGTGCATACACGACATCTGCCCTGAAGTTGGGATAGTCTTGCAAGTTGCCATTAAAATGCGAAACTAGGGCACCCCCCCTCCTTCCAAGCGCAATGCCCTCCGCTCTGGAGCCCGGGGTCCCCGCCTTGTCCGCATTTTCCCACCTTGCTTGCAAATCCTGGCACGCTTTCTCCAAGTCAGCATTCTTCTTCTGCGAAGCAATGACTGCCGTTGTGAGAGTGGTAATCTGATCCCGGAGTGCAGCCAGCTGTTCCTCAGCACTCATGGCTGCCCCGTTCGTGAGCTTCGCAAAAAAAAAATTTTTGCTTTCAGAGGGAGGGGGACTTTCTGTCACAGCCACCCAGGTGGGTCCCAGCTCACGAGAGACCTTACTCCGTTATAGTTTACTTACAGGAAAAGTTTATTGAAGATAATTGCTTCTTTCACAGTTCAGCATTGTGGCTGTACGTCTGTCACGTTAGACCGCCGAAGTCCCCCTCTGACTCCTCCCCTCCTCCACACCAACTTAATAGCCTGGCTCTAGACCACCTCTTCCTCTCCTTTCTTTTCCGCAGGGTCTTTCTGCCCCCCTGGGTTCTCTCTTTCCGGGATTCGCCTGAGGCTGAATCCTCTGCCGCCTCCTGCCCCCTCCTTCTGGCTTTGGGGCCGGGCTCCTCCTCTGAGCTTTCCCCACTTCCGCGCGCCTCTATGTTTGAACTTGGCGCGCGTACGTTGCTTTTGACCTTTCCTTCGTCCTCTATACTGCCCCCTGTTCCACTCTCTACCCTTTCCGGCTGAACACCTTGCTCCAACCCCCTCTCTCTGTTTTCTCCTGTTCCTCCTCCCTCCGAGAGGCTGACAACTCCACCCCCTTTACTCCGTTCCGGCTGAGACCCCTCTGACAGCGTCTGTGCTTCACTGGGCTTTCTCCCCTCCTTTCCTGACTTTTCACAGCTTCTCTCTTCTCCTGCTTTTCGCCTGATCATGCTAGCTCCCTTTTGGGAATCCTCTGACTCACTGCTTAGGCTCATAGATTCCCTTCGAATTCCGTCATCTTCTTCCTCGTCTCTCTCTCCCTCCTCCCACTCGCTTTCCGTCTCCTCTGCCATCTCCTCACTTCTCCCAGAAACCCTGACAATAAAGATAAAGTGCGAGACTGGCTTCACTATTTTCAAATAAGGGAGGCTTACAATCTGGATAAAAAAATTGGTTTCCAGGTGGAAAAATCAAAATTGGAAACAGAATTGTTAGATCCCCAAACTAAGAATCTATCAAGAATGTATAACTTGCTGTTGAAATGGAATACTCAGGATGAAACGGTTAAATCTGCTATGATAAAATGGGCACAAGATGTTGGACATAACATTATGTTTGCTGACTGGGAACAGTTATGGATCACAGGTACGAAATTTACGGCATGTAATGCCTTAAGAGAAAATATTATGAAAATGATATACAGGTGGTACATGACACCAGTCAAGCTTGCAAAAATATACCATCTGCCCGATAACAAGTGTTGGAAATGTAAAGAGACTGAAGGTACATTCTTTCACCTTTGGTGGACATGCCCAAGGATTAAGGCTTTCTGGGAGATGATCTATAATGAATTGAAAAATATATTTAAGTATACCTTCTTGAAGAAACCAGAGGCCTTTCTCCTGGGCATGGTCGGCCAATTGGTGCCAAAGAAAGATAGAACTTTCTTTATGTAAGCCACAACTGCAGCAAGAATACTCATCGCGAAGTATTGGAAGACACAAGATCTACCCACCCTGGAAGAATGGCAGATGAAAGTAATAGACTATATGGAGCTGGCGGAAATGACTGGCAGAATCCGAGACCAGGGAGAAGAGTTGGTGGAAGAAGATTGGAAGAAATTTAAAGATTATTTGCAGAAACATTGTAAAATTAATGAATGTTAAAATGATGTTGGATTGAAATGAAACGGTTCTAGCAATAAGGTTAAAAAGAGTATGTAAAAAATGGATTGATAATCAGATGAAAATATGAAGCTATAATATGTTAAGATATAGAATTAAGATAAAAGCAAAGAGGGAAAGGATTTGCTGAACCAATCATGTGAACTGGAATACAAAAAAGGGAGGTGTGAGGAGGTCAGGAAACATGTAAACAAAATATAAGATATGAAAAGATTGATTTTTTGATTTTTTTCTAATTGTTTTTTATTTTTCACTTTTCAAGTACTTTGTATTTTTCTTTTGTATTTTTGTATTTGTAACTTTTTCTTTTTTATTCTGTAACTACATTCTTTTTTCTGTTGGTAAAACCTCAATAAATATCTTTTTTAAAAAAACACAAAAAAGGACTCAGCCGGAGGAAAATGAGCTTTATCAGCTCGGTCGAACGGAGATTTCAACATTTTTTGTTTCGGGCCCAGAAGAACGTCAGAAAGAACGGAATGCAGGTTATCTTCTCTGTGTGTCAAGGGTGGACTTTGAACTTCAAGCCAAAACACTAACCGGCTGCGGCAGAAGGGTGCTTTTGGAATGCAGCTGCTTGTAAACAGACAGAGTCTGCCTTAAAGACTCAGACATGGCTAATCCAAAAGTACAGGAGGCTCTTCAAAATGCGATGGGAATTCCAAATCTCTCAAAAGGTAATTATCAGGACTGGGTACAGTATGCACAGGCTCTGGTAAGAAAAGAGGGTCTGTTTAATGTGATAACAGATGCCCCCCCCCCCCAGCTCCGGTGACCGAAGCATGGGAGGCTAAGGATTCCAAAGCAAGGGGGACTCTGATGCTTATTGTGTCCCCTGAAGAGTTATGTCTTTTGTGTGACAAGGCCTCAGCCCAAAGAGATGTGGGACAGTCTCCAACAGTCACATTTAAGAACAGAGGCTGGTGCTTCTTTGCTCTTTTAGGCCAAGTTGCATGATATGGCACTTGCTGATGGAGCAGACGTACGTGCTCACCTCATGGAAATGCAGAATCTCAGGCATGAGTTGCAACAGCGTCGAATCACCTTTCCAGAGGCTGTGTATTCCTTCATGATTCTACATTCTTTGGGTTCAAGTTGGGAAGCGATTGCCAGCCAGCTTGCTGTTTTGCCTACTGCTCAGCTAACGGTAGCGCATGTTACTGCTGTGGTGTTAAATGAAGCGGATCGGCGTAGTGCTAACTGCATCACTAAGGGGGAGTCCTCACAGACGTCATCCCAGAATGCAGTGGAACCACTAGATGGTGCCAAAGCTTTGAAGGCAGTGAAATGCTACTCGTGTGGACGTCTAGGCCACGTGAAGAGGGAATGTAACTATCCCAATGCCAAGGCAACAGAGCAGCACAGCGAAAGTTCAACGTGTGGAAAAGGCAAAGGTAAAGTCAAAGGTCAGAAGTCCAGGACAACGCAACTCAATGTTAGTTTCTGTTTGCCACTGAGCAGTGCTTTGGAGTCACAAACTCTGTTTACATTCCACACATTCCATACTGTTGGAAGTCTCACGGGAGACGGATGTAACGTTAGTGGTTTCCTGTTCCTTTGTTCCTTTGTTCAGTTGCTCTCTGCTTTCATAGAGAGAGGATGTATATTTCTTTGCTGTCTGCGTACCTAGAAAATAAACTCTTTGCAATGTACCCATAAATCTCATCACTTCCACATGCTGCTGGAAACTCTGCTTAATGGGAATGTGCCTGAGGCCTCATCAAAGGCTCAGGTCGTTAATTATCGTCAGGGGCGACTCGGCCGGAAGATGAGCTTTATCAGCTTGGCCGAATGGAGATGCCGACATTTTGGGGTCTGGGCCCAGAAGAACAGAATGCAGGTTATCTTCTCTGTGTGTCAAGAAGATTGATGAGAGGTATGTGCTCGAGCCCCGGGAAGCCTGCCAGTCCCTAATTAAGGGTGGTCTTTGAACTTCTAGCCAAAGCTCTGACCGGTTGCTGCAGAAGCTCAGGAGCATGCAAAGGCCTCAAGAAGGGTGCTTTTGGAATGCAGCTGCTTGTAAATAGACGCAGCTTGCTTTAAAGACACAGAAGGCTAATGCCAGAATAATGGAGGCCCTTCGAAATGCCATGGCAATTCCTAAGCACTCAAAAGGGAATTATTTGGACTTGGTGCAGTATGCAGAGGCTCTGCTAAGAAAAGAGGGTCTGTTTAATGTGATAACAGACGTCCCCCCCAGCTCCAGTAACTGAAGAATGGGAGGCTAAGGATTCCAAAGCAAGGGGAACTCAGACTCTTATTGTGTCCCCTAAAGAGTTATGTCTTTTGCGTGACAAGACGTCAGCCAGATTGATGTGGAACAGTCTGCAACAGTCACATTTGAGAACGGAGGTGGGAGCTTCTTTGTACTTTTATACCAAGTTGCATGATATGGCACTTGCTGAAGGAGCAGACGTACGTGCTCACCTCATGGAAATGCAGAATCTCAGGCATGAGTTGCAACAGTGTCGAATCACCTTTCCAGAGGCTGTGTATGTGATATTTTGACCAGCTTCGGCCCATCTGAAGCTGAAGCTGATACAGGCTCGTCATATCTTGAGCCCAAGCAGAGCGTCGTCACACAGCAGAAGGATAAGCAGTATGTGCTACATTCTTAATTTTATTTCCACTCTATGCTGAGAGAATACAAACATGCATCTTGCCTCTGTGAGAGCAGAGAAGCAACACCTCTCGGAAACAAAGAACACCAAGAGAACAGTGAAAAACAGGAAACCAGTGAACGTCACATCCAGTCTCCCATTCCCGTGGGAACCCAACAGTAACTCTGACTGTGGAATGCAAAACAATGCCTTGTGACTGCAGTTGCTGCTCAGTGAGGGAAATGGAAACCAACATCCTCCCCCTTTCTGTGAACATCACTGGGCAGCGTGTTCGTACAATATCAGTACAAACCCAACTTCTGCACATAGGTACAGTGTTGATCCCTTGATACAATCTTGGACAATACATCAGCAGGAATTTCATTACTTGGCATATAGGACACCGTTACGAGTCCCTTCTGAATATGTTCCCTAGCATGTTGCAACTTCAATTGCAAATGCTTCGTGCTTTGCTTACAACCTTCAGAATTCAGCAAAGCCAAACATGCTTTGTTGTCCTGGTAAACCTGGATTGGACATTTGACAGGAATTTTCATGTCTTTGCACAATTGTAACAACCATTCACAATCTTTAAGTGAATAAGACAGTGCATTCAGTTCAGCTTCACAAGTACTTAAGCTAACTGTTGTTTGCTTCTTGCATGACCAATCAAAAAGACCCTGATTGTACATGTAGCAAGCTCCAGACGTGCTTTTCCTGTCTGTAGTGTCACTTCCAAAACTTGCATCTGCAAATATCTCAAGACCACCAGACTTCTGATTGTTAAATTTCAGTCTATAATGCATAGTGCCTTTCAAATAGCGTGCTATGCGTTTCAGAGCTTTCCAATCCTTAACAGTAGGATTGTTGACTTGTCTGCTTAGCAAATTACAGCTAACAGCAATGTCAGGTCTTGAACATCTGGCAATGAAGTTTAGTTTGCCTAGCACACTTCTGTACAGTGTAGTGTCAGAAAATGCTTCTTCAGTGTCATCTACCTGATAACCTGTTGTCATCGGTGTGTCTACACGGTTAGCATCCATCAAGTTTAGTTTGCTTAACACATCAGCAATTTTCCGTGACTGGTGTACTAGAATGTTACCGTCTTGATCTCTCTCTATTTCCAGAGATAGGTAGTTGTTTACCTCACCAAGATCTTTCATGTCAAAGTGCTCTTTCAGTTGAGCTAGGGCGTTATTGTACATTGTGACATCCTTCCAAAAGAACAGAATATCAACAACATAAAACAAGCAAAACAGCTTCTTTTGCCCCTCCTCTTTGACAAATACACATGGATCAGCTTTCCCTTGCTTAAAACCTAGAGAAAACAATACTTCAGTGAGCTTTGTGTGTCAACACCGTGCACTTTGTTTGAGACCATAAAGGGATTTCTTCAGAGCACAAACAAATCCCTGTTTTACCTGTACGCCATCAGGTGGAAGCATATAAAGAGATTCACCTAGAGATCCGTACAAAAATGCTGTATTCACATCGTGGTGACTAACGTGTAGATTACAGCAAGCTCTGCAGCAAGCTTGAGCATAAGCCTAATGCTCTCATACCTCATAGTGGGTGAGTAGGTCTCGTGATAGTCTTCACCTGGTACCTGTGAAAAACCTCTGGCTGCCAATCTGGCTTTGTGCCTGACTATGTTGCCATTTTGATCTGTCTTTGCTTTGAAGACCCATTTGCTTCCAAGCAGTTTCATTCCTGGAACTACTGGAACAAGCTCCCATGTTTTGTTCCTCTCTAAGGAATCAAGCTCAGCCTTCGTGGCATTTAACCATGGCTCAGCATCCTTTGAATCCAAATCCTGGATTTCTTGGAAACTTGAAGGTTCAAATACCTTCTTGGAGCTTTTAACAGCTGCTACTGCTGTCTTAGCAAACTCATCAGCAAATCTCTTTGGAGGTCTACCCTTTGTGGCTCTTTGTGACCTGCGAATTAGCCGTAGGTCTTCAACACTCTCCTCTTCCTTCTTAGGAGAAAAGTGACCTATTGTGAACAATGATTCCTCCAATTCTTGATCAGAGCCTTCAGAGGGTCGCATAGAGGCTTTCGCACTCTTGAAATCCTCTGAATCACCCGACTCAGTCTCAGACTCAGAATCAGGACCTTCATCAGTGGGTGTGGGTTGTTGCGGCAGCTGTGGTTGTTGCTGCTGCTGTGGCTGTTGCCTATCCTCAGTCTCATCACTGTCATCAGGATAACATTGGAAAATTCCCACATTCTCCCCCCACTTGGCATTGTACTCAACACTTCTTGTGAGCTTAATTGTCTTAGAGTCAGTCATCATTATTCTGTAAGAACCTTTCTGATAACCTAGAAAGATACCATGCAATCCACGCTTGCCTAACTTGGAGCTTTGTGGTGTGTGAACCCACATGTCAGAACCAAAAATTCTCATGTGTTTGATGTATGGCTTCTTGCCAAACATCTTCTCATAGGGGGTACAACCAATCGCTGAAGATAACCTGCAATTATAACTGTAACCAAAACAGGAGAGAGATTCGGCCCAATAACTCTCTGGAAGATTTGCATCATGCAGCAAAGTTTTTAACCCTTGAAGCAATGTCTGATTTGCCCTCTCGCAAAGTCCATTCTGCCATGGCGAGCGAGGACTAGACAAATCGTGTTGAATTCCTTTCTCAGTCAGAAAAGTTTCAAACTGCTGAGTTTTTATCTTTTTACCATGCACATTTTCCAACCAAGCACAGAATTCCTTGAACCTTGGAAAAGCCTCTGATTTCTGCTCGAGATTGTACACATAAATATACCTGGAAAATGCATCAATGAGAACCATGAAGTATCTGTTTCCACCCAAAGAGGTCGACAGTGGACCAACCAAATCAGCATGCACTACCTGGTATGGTTCTATAGCTTGCCTACTAGACACCTTACCTTTCGCAGCCATTTTCACTTTGTTTGCTGCGCATGCTTTGCACTTCATGTGGTACCTGCAGGGTTTAATAGTCATACCTTCAACCAAGGCAGGCATTTTAGATACTGCCTCAAAATGCAAATGACCAAATTTCCTGTGAAAATCATGAATACATCCTGCATGCAAACTTTTGTTAGAACCTGCAATGCAACAAGTTTCATCCTTCACAACATCATCATAATACAATAATAATAATAATAATAATAATAATAATAATAATAATAATAATTTATTATTTATACCCCGCCCATCTGGCTGGGCCTCCCCAGCCACTCTGGGCAGCTTACATAGAAACCAAAAATACAGTAAAATATCACACGTTAAAAACTTCCCTGAACAGGGCTGCCTTAAGATGTCTTCTGAATGTCAGGTAGTTGTTTATCGCTTTTACATCTGCTGGAAGGGCGTTCCACAGGGCGGGCGCCACTACCGAGAAGGCCCTCTGCCTGGTTCCCTGTAGCTTTGCTTCTTGCAATGAGGGAACCGCCAGAAGGCCCTCGGCGCTGGACCTCAGCGTCCGGGCAGAACGATGGGGGTGGAGACGCTCCTTCAGGTATATTGGACCGAGGCCGTTTAGGGCTTTAAAGGTCAGCACCAACACTTTGAATTGTGCTCGGAAACGTACTGGGAGCCAATGTAGGTCTTTCAAGACCGGTGTTATATGGTCTCAGCGGCCGCCCCCCGTCACCAGTCTAGCTGCCGCATTCTGGATTAGTTGTAGTTTCCGAGTCACCTTCAAAGGTAGCCCCACGTAGAGCGCATTGCAGTAGTCCAAGTGGGAGATAACCAGAGCATGCACCACTCTGGCGAGACAGTCCGCAGGCAGATAGGGTCTCAGCCTACGTACCAGATGGAGCTGGTAAACAGCTGCCCTGGACACAGATTTGACCTGTGCCTCCATGGACAGCTTTGAGTCCAAAATGACTCCCAGGCTGCGCCCCTGGTCCTTCAGGGGCACAGTTACCCCATTCAGGACCAGGGAATCCTCCACACCTGCCCGCCTCCTGTCCCCCAAAACAGTACTTCTGTCTTGTCAGGATTCAACCTCAATCTGTTAGCCACCATCCATCCTCCAACCACCTCCAGACACTCACACAGGACCTTCACCGCCTTCACTGGTTCTGATTTAAAAGAGAGGTAGAGCTGGGTATCATCCGCATACTGATGAACACCCAGCCCAAACCTCCTGATGATCTCTCCCAGCGGCTGCATGTAAATGTTGAAAAGCATGGGGAAGAGGACAGAACCCTGAGGCACCCCACAAGTGAGAGCCCAGGGGTCTGAACACTCATCCCCCACCACCACTTTCTGAACACGGCCCAGGAGGAAGGAGCGGAACCACTGTATGACAGTGCCCCCAGCTCCCAGCCCCTCAAGACGGTCCAGAAGGATGTTATGGTCGATGGTATCAAACGCCGCTGAGAGATCCAGCAGAACTAGGAAACAGCTCTCACCTTTGTCCCTAGCCCGCCGGAGATCATCAACCAGTGCGACCAAGGCAGTTTCAGTCCCATGATGAGGCCTGAATCCCGATTGGAAGGGATCCAAATGGTCCGCTTCTTCCAGGCGTGCCTGGAGTTGTTCAGCAACCGCTCGTTCAATCACCTTGCCCAAGAATGGAAGATTTGAGACTGGGTGATAGTTGGCCATTGTGGCCGCATCTAAAGATGTTTTTTTAAGAAGCGGTTTAATAACTGCCTCTTTCAGCAGGTCTGGGAAGGCTCCCTCACGGAGGGAAGCATTCACCACCCCACGAAGCCCATCGCCCAGTCCTTCCCGGCTAGCTTTTATAAGCCAGGATGGGCAAGGATCCAGGAGACAGGTGGTTGGTTTCACTCGTCCAAGCAGCCTGTCCACATCCTCGGAGGTAACAGATTGGAATTGATCCCACTCAACTTGACTAGACAAAACTCTAGCACTCTCCCGCCCCGGCCCTGCTCCCATGGTGGAGTCTACTTCTTCCCGAATCTGAGCGATTTTATCTGCAAAAAACTTTGCAAAATCATTGCAGGAGAACATGTGGCCCGTACTGGGCCCCGATGTTGCAGGTGGTTCCGCTAAATTGTGAACCACCTGAAAAAGTCTCCTGCTGCTGTTTTCTGCAGATGCAATAGAGGCGGTGAAGAAATTCTTCTTCGCCGTCGCTATCGCCACTTGGTAGGCTCGACGTTGAGCTCTAACCTGTGTCCGGTCAGATTTGGAATGAGTTATCCGCCACCGGCGCTCTAGCCATCTCAACGATTGTTTCATTGCCCTCAGATCCGTGGAAAACCACGGGGCTGTCCGGGCTCCATGCAATTGGAGAGGGCGCTTCGGAGCCAAACAGTCAATAGCCCTGGTTAACTCCACATTCCAGCGGGCCACCAGGGAATCAGCTGAAAGGCCATCAACATGGGATAAAGCATCCCCTACCACTCTCTGGAAACCATTTGGATCCATTAAGTGGCAGGGGCGGACCATCCGAATTGGTCCCACCTCCCTGCAGAGGGGATGGGTCACAGAGAAGTCCAGTTGCACCAGGAAGTGATCTGACCATGGCACTTCTTTCGTTTCGCTTTTACTTAGTGTCAGACCACCAACATCCATAGAGGTAAACACCAGGTCCAAGGCATGTCCGTGGCTATGGGTTGGGCCAGACTTATTCAGGGACAGCCCCATGGAGGCCATGCTTTCCACGAAGTCCCAAGCAGCCCCTTGTAAGGTCGTGTTGGCATGGATGTTAAAATCCCCTAAGACGACCAAGCTAGGTGTCTCCAGGAGAACATCCGCCACGACCTGAAGCAGCTCAGGCAGGGAATCCTTGGTGCAGCGGGGAGGTCAGTACACCAAAAGGAATCCTGTACTGCCCCTATTGCCCAACTTCCAGAACATGCACTCGGAAAACTGGGTCTTCCCAATAGGACGCCTGGTGCAAACTAATGACTTCCTAAAAATCACTGCAACCCCCCCCTCCCCGCCCACATGACCTGGGTTGCTGTGCGTAAGAGAAACCTGGTGGACAAGCAGCGGCAAGGACAGGCCCATCTGCTTCATCCAACCAAGTCTCTGTTACACATGCCAGGTCAAGTCCTCCATCCATGATCAAGTCATGGATGGCAGTGGTCTTATGAATCATTGACCTGGCATTGCACAGCAGCACCTTCAGGTCATGTGGGTATCCCTTGCTGATTCTAGTATCCATCTGGTCAGGACCAGACCCGGAGGCAGGAATAGTCCTCAAACAACGACTAAACCTGCCCCCTCTGTAATGACATGGTCTAGTCTTAGCGTAACTGCTCCTCCTACCCGTGATCACTGAGATCGGTTGTCCCAGTGCATCCCCCCCTGTGGAACATGCCCCAGCCATTTTGTGGGCTGGGGCCCACTCCCCGGCAGCCCTGACCCCTCCCCTTAAGAACAAAATAACACCTTAAACAAACAAACAAAACCAATAAAGCAATACAAACAAACAAAAAACTGTAAAAATTACAAAAAACATAAAAATCAAAAAAATTCCCCAAGCCCAACCAAACATCCATCCCACCCCCACCCCCCACATACAAAAAATCCAAAAGAAATTTTAAAAAACATTTTAAAAACACTCTGTGCCCCTCCGGCAGTAACAGCAACTGTCCTATTGAGGCCTGTCAGGCCCCGCCCTGGGCCAGGTGGTAAGTGGCAGGAAGGAGCAGGGCCCTCCGGCACTCACTCAGGGGAGTCCTCCCGGACAGCAGACAGCAGACAGCAAGCAGCAAGCAGTCCTTTTGAGGCTTCAGGCCCCGCCCCAGGCCAGATGGTAAGTGGAAAGAGCAGGGCCCTCAGGCACTCACTCAGGGGATCAACATATTCAGCATGCAATACATAATCGTTTTTCTTTGTGATGGTGCACTTCTTGTTCTTGGAGGAAACGTCAATTTTCCGTTCATTTAGCTGCGCAACACTGAGTAGATTGTGTGCAGCACCTGGAACGTAGAACACATCTTGTATCGATAAGTCCAAACTGTGAAGAACAACAGTTCCGTAACCTTGACTGGGGATCGTGTGGTCATACGCCTGGTGAATCGCACCTTCCTGCGGTGTAAAAGACACGAACAGTCGCTTGTCGTTGCATAAATGTCTCGTGGCACCCGAATCCACCACGAAGAAAGATCTAGACGTCTTCTGGACCTTTGCAACCTTTGGAGTGAAGCGTGAGACCATTGCCTTGTGCTGTGTTGTCCTGGACACCGGACCTTTGCCTTTGCCTCTTCCACGCGATGAGCTTTCGCTGCGCTGCTCTGTCTTGGCCCTGGGATATCTGCATTCCCTCTTCATATGGCCTAGACATTCTGGGATGACGTCTGTGAAGACTCCCCCTTACCCATGCAGCTAGCACCTCGGCGGTCTGCTTCGTTCTGAATCACGGCAGTAACATGGGCTACTGTGATCTGAGCAGTTGGCTGAACAGCAATCTGAGTGGCAACGGACTCCCAACTTGAACCCAAAGAATGTAGTATCATGAAGGAATACACAGCTTCTGGAAAGGTGAGTCCTCTCTGTTGCAGCTCATGTCTCAGATTCTGCATCTCCATCAGATGTGTACGCACATCTGCACCTTCAGCAAGTGCCATATCATGCAGCTTGGCATAGTAGAACAAAGAAGCACCAGCTTCTGTCCTCAAATGAGCATCTCTCAAAGTGTCCCAAATTTCTCTGGCTGAGGTCTTATCATGCAACAGACAGAGCTTTTCTGGGGAGACTATCAATGTAAGAGTTCCCCTTGCTTTGGAATCCTTAGCTGCCCATTCATCTGATATTGGAGCTGGGGGGGGGGGGGCGTCTGTAATAACTGTAAACAGACCCTCTTTTCGCAGAAGAGCCTCTGCGTAGAGCACCCAGTTCGTGTAATTCTTTTTTTTTGAGCTTAGGAATCCCACAAGCATCAGCCAGCCTTGCATTAGCCATCTCTGCTGCTTTAAACAAGCTGCGTCTGTGTTTACTGCAGCTTCCAATAGCACTCTGCAAAAGCACTTTCGCTTTTCAAGCCTCCCAAGCCTGTGAGCCTGTGCCGCGGCAAACAGCTTTAAAAGTTCAAAGTCCAGCCATAAAGCCATTAATTAGGAGCTGGCAGGCTTCCCGGAGCAATGAGCACATACCTCTCATCAATCATCTTGACGCGCAGATAACGTCCGATCTGTCCCTCTGCCCCTGCTGGCATTCCGATCCCCTGTTTCTTTGTTCCTCTGCCAGCAGCCATTAGTTCAGTCCGATTCCGTTTTTCTGGGCCCGGGACCAAAAATGTGATATTTTGACCAGCTTCGGCCCATCTGAAGCTGAAGCTGATACAGGCTCGTCATATCTTGAGCCCAAGCAGAGCGTCGTCACACAGCAGAAGGATAAGCAGTATGTGCTACATTCTTAATTTTATTTCCACTCTATGCTGAGAGAATACAAACATGCATCTTGCCTCTGTGAGAACAGAGAAGCAACTCCTCTTGGAAACAAAGAACACCAAGAGAACAGTGAAAAACAGGAAACCAGTGAACGTCACATCCAGTCTCCCATTCCCGTGGGAACCCAACAGTAACTCTGACTGTGGAATGCAAAACAATGCCTTGTGACTGCAGTTGCTGCTCAGTGAGGGAAATAGAAACCAACAGTGTATTCCTTCATGATTCTACATTCTTTGGGTTCAAGTTGGGAAGCGATTGCCAGCCAGCTTGCTGTTTTGCCTACTGCTCAGCTAACGGTAGCGCACGTAACTGCTGTGGTGTTGAATGAAGCGGATCAGCATAGTGCTAGCTGCATCACCAAGGGCAAGTCCTCACAGACGTCATCCCAGAATGCAGTGGAACCACCAGATGGCGCCAAAGCTTTGAAGGCAGTGAAATGCTACGTGTGTGTACGTCTAGGCCACGTGAAGAGGGAATGTAAACATTCCAAGGCCAAGGCAATGGAGCAGCGCAGAAAAAGCTCAACACGTGGAAAGGCAACGGCAAAGGTCCGAAGTCCAGGACGACGCAACACAAGGCAATGGTCTCACGCCTCACTCCAAAGGTCCAGAAGACGTCTAGATCTTTCTTCATCAACGACTTGGGAGCTACCAGGCACGTCTGTCGGGACAAACACCTGTTCGTGTCTGTTACTCCACAGGAAGGTGCGATTCAACAAGCGGGTGACCACACGATTTCCAGTCAAGGCTACGGAACGGTTGTTCTTCACCGCTTGGATGCATCGATACGCAACATTGTTTTTGTTCCAGATGCTGCACACAACCTGTTGAGCGTCTCACAGCTGACTGAACAGGACATAGACGTTTCCTTCAAGAAGAGGAAGTGCACCATCACCAAGAAAGATGACTTTGTATTGCATGCTGATTATATTGATCATTTGTATTGTTTGTATTGCATTATGATGATTCTGTTGATGTTGTGCAGGATGAAACTTCTTGTATTGCAGGTACTAACAAGGTTTTGCATGCAGGATGTATTCATGATCATCACAGGAAACTTGGTCATTTAAACTTTGAGGCAGTTTCCAAAATGCCTGCTTTAGTAGAAGGTATGACTATTAAACCCTGCAGGTACCACATGAAGTGTAAGGCATGTGCAGCAAAAAAGGTCAAAATGGCTGCAAAAGGTAAGGTGTCTAGTAGACGAGCTACAGAACCATACCAGGTAGTGCATGCTGATCTCGTTGGTCCACTAACACCGTCTTTGGGTGGAGCCAGGTACTTCATGGTCCTCATTGATTCATATTCCAGGTATATTCATGTGTTCAATCTCCAGCAGAAATCAGAAGCATTTCCTAGGTTCAAGGAATTCTGCGCTTGGTTGAAAAATGTGCATGAGAAACAGGTGAAATGTTTATTTACAGATCAAGGGGGAGAATTCACTTCTCAGCAGTTTGAAGCTTTTCAACATGACCTGTCAAGTCCACGGTCTCCTTGAATGGGTGGACTTTGTGAAAGGGCAAGCCAAACTTTGCTTCAAGGCTTGACACTAATACAGTTAGGCTCACTAGAAGTGTTGAGTACAATGCCAAGTGGGGGGAGAATGTGGGAATTTTCCAATGTTATCCTGATGACAGTGAGGAGTCTGAGGATAAGCAGCAGCAAAACCCCACATCCACTGATAAAGGTTCTGATTCTGAAACTGAAACTGAATCAGATGGTTCAGAGGATTTCAATAGTGCTAAGGCCTCTCTGCGACCCTCTGAAGGCTCCGATCGAGAATTGGAGGAACCACTGTTCACTATAAGCCAATTTTCTCCTAAGAAAGAAGAGGAGAGCGTTGAAGACTTACGACTAATTTGCAGGTCTGAAAGAGCCACAAAAGGTAGACCTCCAAAGAGATTTGCTGATGAATTTGCTAAAGCAGCCAAAGCTGTAACTAATGTTAATAGCTCCAAGAAGGTATTTGAACCTTCAAACTTCCAAGAAATCCAGGATTTGGATTCAAAGGATGCTGAGCCATGGTTAACTGTCACGAAGGCTGAGCTTGATTCCTTAGAGAGGAACAAAACATAGGAGCTAGTTCCAACAGTTCCAGGAATGAAACTGCTTGACAGCAAATGCGTATTCAAAGCAAAGACAGATCAAAATGGCAAGATAGTCAGATGCAAAGCCAGATTGGTAGCCAGAGGTTTTTCACAAGTACCAGGAGAAGACTATCACGAGACCTACTCACCCACCGTGAGATATGAGAGCATTAGGCTTATGCTCAAACTGGCTGCAGAAGAGAATCTACACGTTTCTCATTACGATGTGAATACAGCATTTTTGTACAGAACCATAGGTGAATCATTTTATATGCTTCCACCTGATGGCGTACAGGTAAAACAGGGATTTGTTTGTTCTCTGAAGTCCCTATAGGGTCTCAAACAAAGTTCACGATGCTGGCACTCTAAACTCACTGAAGTGTTGTTTTTTCTAGGTTTTCAGCAAGGTAAAGCTGATCCATGTGTATTTGTCAAAGAGGAAGGGCAAAAGAAGCTGTATTGCTTGTTTTATGTTGATGATATTCTTTTCTTTTGGAAGGATATCAAAATGTACCATAGCGCCCTAGCTCAACTGAAGGAACACTTTGACATGAAAGATCTTGGTGAGGTAACCAACTACCTATCTCTGGAAATAGAGAGAGACCAAGATGGTAATATTTTAGTACACCAGTCACAGAAAATTGCTGATGTGTTAACCAAACTAAACCTGATGGATGCTAACCCTGTAGACACACCGGAGAAAAATGAGGCATTATCAGTTTGGCCGAGCGGAGATGTCGACACATTCATGTGTTTATGCTCCAAAGTGAAGTGAAAACAAAGTGAAGGTTGCTCCCGAAGGCAAAGTGTCTAGCAGACAGGCTTCCAAACCCTATCAGAACAAAGAAACAAGAAACCAGTAACATCAACATACGTCTCCCGTCTCCTGTGAGACTTCCAACAGTCTGGAATGTCAATAGAGTTTTGTGACTCCAAGAACTGCACAGTGGCATAACAGAAACCCAACACCGAATGAAGGTTTTGTTCTGGCTCTGGCTGTGTCTCTGTTTCAGGCTCCTACGCTGTATCAAGCACTGTATCACGCTCTGCCTCTCCCTCTACCACTGGCGCTACCTCTGCTTCGTGCTACGTTTCAGGCTCAGGCTCTGTTTCAGACTGTGTCTCTGTTTCAGGCTCCAGCACTCTATCAAGCACTATTTCAGACTCAGGCTGTTGATCTCAGCTGTGGCTGTGGCTGTGTGGCTGTTTCAGGCTCCCACGCTGTATCAAGTACTGTTGAAAACACAGGCTGTGGCTCTAGGCTATGGCTGATTCAGGTTCTCACAATGGCTCTTCCTCTGCCTCTGTTTCAGTCTCAGGCTCAAGTTCTGGCCCAGCTATGTTTCTGGCTCTATGTGTCAGGCTTTGTCTCTGTTTCATGCTGTTTCTCTGTTTCAGGCTCTGACACTGTTTCAAGCCCTATTTCTGGCTCTACCTCTATCTCTGCCTCTGCCTATTTTTCAGGCTTAGGCTCTGTTTCAGACTGTGTCTCTATTTCTGGCTCCGGCACTGTATCAAGTACTGTTGCAGACTCAGGCTCTGGCTCTTTTTCAGGTTCTGGTTCTGAATGAGGGTCTGGTTCTGGCTGTTATTCAGCGTCTCGCTCTGGCTCTGGCTGTGTCTCTGTTTCAGGCTCCGACGCTGTATCAAGCACTGTATCAGCCACTGCCTCTCCCTCTGCTTCTGGAGCTACCTCTGCCTGTTGCTAAGTTTCAGGCTCAGGCTCTGTTTGAGGCTGTGTCTCTGTTTCTGGCTCTGGCACTGTATCAAGTACTGTTGCAGACTCAGGCTGTGGCTCTAGGCTGTAGATGTGGCTGTGACTCTGGCTCTGGCTATCTTTCAGGTTCTGATTCTGAATGAGGGTCTAGCTCTGGCTCTGATTCATGGTCTCGCTCTGGCTGTGTCTCTGTTTCAGGCTCTGACGCTGTATCAAGCACAGTATCAGCCTCTGCCTCTGTTTTAGACTCAGGCTGTGGCTGTGGCTGTGGCTCTGTTTAAGGATCTGGCGCTGTATCAAGCACTGTTTCTGGCTCTATTTCACGCTCCTGCCCAGTATCAAGCACTGTTTCAGGCTCTGCCTCTGCCTCTACTTCTGCTTCTAGCTATGTTTCAGGCTCAGGCTCTGTTTCAGGCTGTGTCTTTGTTTCCTGGCTCCTGCACTCTATCAAGGACTGTTTCAGACTCAGGCTGTGGTTCTAGGTTGTGGCTGTGGCTGTGGTTCTGGCCCTGGCTCTGTTTTGGGCTCTGGCCCTGTATCAAGTGCTGTTGCTGGCTCTGTTTCTGTCTCTGGCTATGTCTCTGGCTCTGCCTCTGGCTGTGTCTCTGTTTCAGGCTCTGACTGTGTATCTGGCTTTGGCTATGTTTTCAGCTGTTTGTCTGTTTCAGGTTCCAACATGGTCTGGAGCACTGTTTTCGGCTCTGGCTCTGGCTCTGGCTCTGATTCAAGGTCTAGTTCTGGCTCTGTTTCAGGCTCTGCCTCTGCCTGTGTTTTAGGGTTTTTTTTCAATTTTTTTTTGTTTTTTTTCCAAATTTGTAACAAAACAAACACAATACAAATATAAAACATACATAACATGTAACACACATAATGAAAAAAGAAACATAAAAACATTGCTTTCAATACCTAATTTAACTTCATTGTTAACTGACTTCCTCGAATCCCTCCTATCTGAATTTCATTTTATCTCCTTGTAGCAGTTCTCCTAAATCTTAATTCTAATAAAATAAAATCCATTTAATTATTATATTCTACTCTTTTATTAATTCTAATCCCTATTGTTTAACAGCCCATTATTATTATAATCCTCCGCCTATTTGTTACTTCCAAGTAACTTCCATTATCTTATATTACAATATTTTGCCAAATATTCTTTAAATTTCTTCCAATCTTCTTGAGTCTTCTCCTCCTTCTGATCATGGATTCTTCCAGTCAGGTTGGCCAACTCCAAAAAGTCCAACATCTTCATCTACCATTCTTCTGTTGTTGGTATTTCTTGGGATTTCCAGTTTTTCGCTGTTAGCAGTCTTGCTGCTGTGGTGGCATACAAAAACAATCTAACATCCTTTTTGGGCAATTCCAGACCTATTATTCAAAGTAGAAAGGCTTCTGGTTTCTTAATAAATGTATTTTTCAACATTTTTTTCAACTCATTATAAATCTTTTCCCAGAAGTCTTTCACCTTGGGACATGTCCACCACATATGATAAACGGTACCTTCTTTTTCTTTGCATTTCCAACATAAATTATCATCTGTATGATAAATATTTGCTAACTTTACAGAGGTTAAGTACCATCTATACATCATTTTCATAATATTTTCTTTTAATACAGTACATGCAGTAAACTTAACCCCTTTCTTCCACAACCTTTCCCAATCTTCCAACATTATATTGTGTCCAACATCTCTTGCCCAATCTATCATCACAGATTTAACTTGTTCGTCCTTTGTATGCCATTCCAACAATAAGTTGTACATTTTGGATAGATTTTAACATTGGTATCTAACAACTCCATTTCCAATTTGGATTTTTCCGTTGCAAAACCATTTTTCTTATCAAGCTTATACAGTTCATTGATCTGATAATATTGTAGCCAATCCGATTTATCTTTAATTTGATCAAATGGTCTTAATTTAAATCCTTCGTTGTCTTCCAACAATAAATCAGCATATTTCAACCATTTACTCTCCATATTTAACTTTTTCTGGGCCTTTGCTTCCATTGGTGAGAGCCACCTGGGTGTTTTCCTTTCTAAGAGATCTTTATATCTTATCCAAACATTGTATAAAGATTTTCTAATTACATCACTTTTAAAACCTTTGTGGGCCGATATCTTATCATAACATAAGTATGCATGCCAACCAAATACATTGTCAAATCCCTCCAAGTCTAACACATCCACATTTTCTAATTGAATCCATGCCTTAATCCAGCAGAAAGCTGCAGCTTCAAAGTATATCTTCAGATCTGGCAAGGGAAATCCCCCTCTTTCTTTTGAATCTGTTAATATTTTATATTTAATTCTGGGTTTTTCCCCTTGCCAGATAAATTTAGACATTTTAAATGTCTAAATGACATTTCTGCCATTCTTTAAAACATTTTACATTGCCAATAATTGGGATAGCTTGAAATAAAAACAACATCTTTGGCAATACATTCATCTTGACCACTGATATTCGGCCCATCAACAACAATTTTAAATTTGACCATATCTCAAGATCTCTCTTAATTTCATTCCATAATTTTTCATAATTATCCTTATATAAATTCAATTTTTTCACCGATATATTCACACCCAAATATTTCACTTTTTTCACAAAGACAAGGCCAGTCTTCTCCTGAAGGACTTTTCTCTCCTCATTATCTAAGTTTTCTCCCAACACTTTGGTTTTGCTTTTATTTAACTTGAATCCTGCAACCTGCCCAATCTCCTGAATCAACTCCAGTCCCTTCACTGCACTGGAGTCTGGATCTTGTAAAGTTAACACCAAAGCATGAGCAAAGGCTTTTAACTTATATTGCTTGGATCCTACTGTTATACCTTTAACCTCTTCTTCCTTCCTTAGCATATTTAGCAAAACCTCCAGAACTGAAATAAAAAGTAGAGGGGAAAGTGGGCACCCTTGCCTGGTTCCTTTTTCAATTCTAATTTATTCTGAGACCACATTATTAACTATAATCTTTGCTTTTCGTTCAAAATAGATCACATTGATACCATTTAAGAATTCTTGTCCAACCTCAATACTTTCTAAATTCTTTTTCATAAAATTCCAAGAGACATTATCAAAGGCCTTCTCCGCATTGATAAACATTAACACCGCTTAACAATTTTTTTAAACTTCCAACCTTTCTAACACATCGATTATATTCCTAATATTATCTTTCATATGTCTTCCAGGCAGGAATCCTGCCTGGTCCTTATGGATATAATCTGTTAGTACCTTCTTCAGCCTATTAGCCAAAATGTTAGTAAAAATTTTGTAATCCACATTAAGTAATGAGATCAGTCTGTAGTTTTTTACATTGGGTCTATCTTGATCTGGTTTTGGTATCAGAGTTATAAAAGCTTCCTTCCAGGTTTCAGGTGCTTTGCCCCCTCTTAATATCTTGTTGCATACCTCAACCAATGGCTGAATCAGCCAGTCTTTCAAAGTCTTGTAATATTTTGCAGACAGACCATCTGGTCCTAGGGCTTTGCCAAGTTGCATCTGGTTTATGGCCTTCTCTACCTCTTGTCTTGTAATCCATCCATTAAGTAGGATCTTTTTATTTTTGGGAATTTTTTGCAAACCATTTACTTTAATAAATTGCTCGATTTTATCTTTATCTTCCTTTCCATTTTTATACAGCTGTTTATAATATTTCTGAAAACACCTTCTTATGTCTGCGGGATTCTCTACCGACTTTCCTTCTGATACAATATTTGTAATAGTACTTTGTTTCTGTCTCTTTTTTTAACTGCCAAGCCAACAGTTTTCCACATTTATTTGCCGATTCAAAATTTCTCTGTCTCATCATTTTTAATTTCCATTCTATTTCCTGATTTATAATCTGGGAATATTGTATCTGTAAAGCTTTAATTTCCTTTTGAATCTGCTGATTCTTTGGATTACATTTCAAATTCTTCTCTTTATCTTTTAATTGCGACAGAATATTATCTTTTTTCTCATTCTGTATCTTTTTCTTTATCGAGTTTTGTTGTATGAGGAATCCTCTCATTACTGCCTTACTTGCGTCCCAAATGACTCTTGTTTCCACCTCTGAATTCATATTTATCTCGAAATAGTCCTTTAGAGTCTTTTGGGCCTTCCTAATCATCTGTTCATTCCTCAACAAATCACCATTCATTCTCCATCTATAAGATCCCTGCAGAAACAATTTTGTTTCCAAAAACACTGCATTATGGTCCGAGCAAATCTTTGGGCAAATTTCAGTTTTAGTTACCCTGGGAACAAAGTCTCTGGATAGCCATAAATAGTCGGTTCGTGAAAATGATTGATTTGTATCTGAATAAAATGTGAAGTCTTTTTCTGTTGGATTTCTCACTCTCCATATGTCTGACAGATCAAATTTATCTACCATTTCAAAGAAAGTCTTTGGTAATCTGCCAGCATTCATTATTTTCTGTCTCTGTGTTCTATCCATAAGTGTTGATGCCACTCCATTCAAGTCTCCCATCAAAATCAATTTGTAATCCAAATAGTGCAGAAGTCTTGTTTCCAGATTCTTAAAAAATTCTGCTTTGCCATCATTTGGTGCATGAATTCCCAACAACAAATATTTTTCGCCTTGTGCTTTAATTTCAACTGCGATATATCTTCCCTCCTCATCCTTAAACAACATTTTAGGGTTCCATTTTTCTTTAACATAGAAAACTACTCCTCTTTTCTTCACTTTATCAGATGAAATAAATTCCTGACTGAGTTTCTTATTCTGAAGGACTTTTCTATGTAATCTAGTAACATGGGTTTCTTGTAAACAAATTATGTCCAAGTTCTGCTTTGCTAACACATGATAAACTGGGTTCCTTTTTGGCCAAGAGTTCAAACCATTTACATTCCATGAGTAAATTCTCAATGCCATCTTGTATTTTTAGGGAGCTCCTGCCCCTGCCCCCAGTGGCTGTGGGCTATCCACTCCAAAGTCCTTGGTGTTTTTTTTTCCAGAAACCTTGCTTTTTCTTCAACAGTCCTGATTCTTTGTTTTCTTCCTAAAAAGTTAAAGGAAAGGCCACCAGGAAATTGCCACCTGAAAAAGATGTTCTTCCGTCTCAAGGCACCAGCCAGATCTGTGTAATTATTCCTTAAGCTCAAAAAATGCTTTGGGATCTCTTTGAATAAAATAATTGGTTTATCTTTGATCTTCAGACTTTTTTTATAGTGTAGACCCAGGATATTCCCTCTCTGTTCTTTGGTCTTAAAAACTACAATGCAATCATGTGTGATTTTGGAGCCTTTCTTAGGTCCAAATCTGTAGGCCTTTTCAATCCAGGAATTTAGCTTATGTTTTTGGAGATCCCAGCACGTAGCAAATTCATGAATTAACCAATCCTTAAGGTTATCTTGTTCCAATTGAGGTGCGCCTCTCACTCTTAATTGATGTTCACGTTCTTTCATCTGCAAAAAAGCGATCGCATTGAGTGCTTCCTGCTGGGTCCTTTCCACATCAGGAACTCTCACTGTTTCCAATTCCGTCAATCTTGTTTCATGAACTGAGACTTCTTCTTTCACCTCTTTTATATCGTTTTTCAAATCAACAAATTCTTGTTTCAGCTCTGTCTTTGGCTCTGTTTTCAGCTGTGTCTCTGATTCTGGCTCCGGCCCTGTATCCAGCACTGTTTCTGGCTCTGGCTCTGGCTATGTTTCTGCCTCTGGCTATGTTTCAGGCTCTGGCACTCTATCAAGCACTGTTTCAGACTCAGACTGTGAGAAAAAACAACAACAACTGTGGATGTGGCTGTGGCTCTGCCTCTGTTTCAGGCTCAGGCTGTTTCAGACTGTGACTCTGTTTCAGGCTCCGGCGCTGTATCAAGCACTGTTTCAGGCTCTGCCTCTGCCTCTGCCTCTGCCTCTGCTTCTGGCTCTGTTTCAGGCTGTGTCCCTGTTTCAGGCTCTGGCACTCTATCAAGCACTGTTTCAGACCGAGGCTGTGGCTGTGGCTGTGGCTGTGGCTGTGGCTGTGGCTGTGGCTGTGGCTGTGGCTGTGGCTGTGGCTCTGGCTCTGGTCCTTTTTCAGCTACGGCACTCTATTAAGCACTGTGTATGACTCAGGCTGTGGCTCATGGCTGTGGGTGTGGCTGTGTCTCTGTTTCAGGCTCCTACGCTGTATCAAGCACTGTATCAGGCTTTGCCTGTGGACTTTGGTGGTTAATGGGTTAACCTCTGGTATGCCCTGTGCCTGGGAGGGACTTCTACGTGAAGTCACGCAATTCCTTTCTCTGTGTGTTTTAATTTCACTTTTCTCCGTGAGTGAGAGGAGAAAGACACGAAGTGCTCTAGCTCTGACAGAGTTTGCTGCTTTGCTTGTAAATAAACGCTGTAGAATAGAAGTACCGTGTTTGGACTCTCTTTTCCTTTCTCCTTCCACACGAAGGCAACCGCTGCTACTCTGCTACCCTGCCTTAGGTGATGATTTCCCAGAAGATTGTGCAGAAGGAAAAGCAGAGTTTTCTGCGCAGGGAAACGCACTGGACAGGCAGAAGTTCCAAAAAGTTATGGGAGCCAAGTTTGGTTTGCCGTGTGTGAGAAGGGACCACAAGGAGAAGCCCAGGTTTGAGCACCTTCTCAGGGAGAAGCAGGTGAGAGCTCACTGAAGACAGAGCTTCTCAGGCTCTGGTTCTGAATGAGGACTTGGTACTGGCACTGATTCAGGGTCTGGCTCTGGCTCTGGCTCTGGCACTCTATCAAGGACTGTTTCAGACTATCATTTTAATTACCGAAATACGGCCCAGGAATGATAAATTTAACCTTGTCCATGTCTCCAACTGTCTTTTGATATCTTTCCAACAATTGGTATAATTATCTTCATATAAGTTAATATTCTTTGGTGTTATCC
The DNA here is from genome assembly GCF_964252035.2 of Podarcis erhardii. NCBI lineage: Eukaryota > Metazoa > Chordata > Lepidosauria > Squamata > Lacertidae > Podarcis > Podarcis erhardii. The sequence continues at coordinate 18,741,133 of NC_138506.1, read as the reverse complement.
AAAATCCTAAATACTTGATTTTGGGGTAGATTTTAATGTGTATTATTTGTTCTAATTCTGCTTTTTCATCTGGCGACATATTTTTAACTAATAGTTTTGTCTTGTTTAAATTCATTTTGAACCCCGCAACTTTACCGTAGCTATATATTATTTCCAACGCCTTTCTCAAACTCTGTTTTGGTTGCTCCGTAGTTATAATTAAATCGTCAGCAAATGCCCTCATTTTGCAACTTCTATTTCCCAGCATAATCCCTTTTATTTCTTTTTCTTCCCTAATTTGTTTACATAAAACTTCCAATGTTAATATGAAAATTAAGGGGGATAGTGGGCAACCTTGTCTGACCCCTTTACTGATTTCACACTCCTGTGATAAATTTCCATTGATTATGATTTTCGTTTTTGTTTTGATTATATTGCTTCAATCCCTTTTATATACTGTATACCAAAATCCATATGGTGTAATAGACCTTTCATAAATTTCCAGGATACCCTGTCGAAAGCTTTTTCTGCATCTATAGCCATTAAGACTGCCTTCTTTTCTATTCTTAAGTCTAAATACGCTAATCAGTTTATAATGTTTCTAGTGTTGCTATAAATGTGCCACCCGGGCAAAAAGCCAGCTTGGTCATTGTGTATCATCATCTGGAAGACTTTCTTTGATCTTTCGGCTAAAATATTTGCATATAATTTATAATCGTTATTTAGAAGTGCGATAGGCCTATAGTTGTTAATAAGTAGATTGTCCGTTCCCTGTTTTGGAATTAATGCAATAAGGCTGTCTTTCCAAGAATCCGGCATGGTTCCGTCTTTTAAGATGTTGTTCATGATACTTCTTAATGGGTCAGACAGTAAGTCCTCAATTTTTTAATAATATATTGCCGGTAGGCCGTCTGGCCCTGGTGGCTTTCCTATCTTTGCTTCCTTAATTGCTCTTTGAATTTCGTATGATGTAATAGGGGCATTCAACAGTTCTTTTTGTTCTTTAGTAAGTTTCGGAAGACAGTTCTGTTCTAAATGTTCTTTAACTTCTTCTGTTGTTTCATTTCCTTCCTTATAGATTTCTCAAAAGAATTCGAGAAATCGTTTCTCTATTTCTTTAGGGTTGTTTATTATTTTGCCTTTGCACTTAACTCTATTTATAAGCCTTTCTGCCTCTCTCTTCTTTAATTGCCATGCTAATAACCAGGCTCAGGTTCTGTTTCAGGCTGTGTCTCTGTTTCAGGCTCCTGCGCTGTAGCAACCACTGTTGCAGACTCAGGCTGTGGCACTATGGCTGTAGCTGTGGCTCTGGTTCTGTTTCAGGCTCTGGCACTGTATCAAGCACGGTTTCAGGCTCAGGCTCAGCCTCAGGCTTCTGCTCTTTATTAGGCTTTGTCTCAGTCTTTGGCTCTAGCACTTATTCTAGCTGTATTTCAGGCTCGGCCTGTGTCTCAGCCTTTGTCTCTGTTTCACGCTGTTTCAGGCTCCGACGCTGTTTCAAGCCCTGTATCTGCCTCTGCCTCTGTTTCAGGCTCTGGCACTCTATCAAGCACTGTTTCTGGCTCTGGCTCTCTTTCAGGCTCTGGTTCTGAATTAGGGTTTTGTTCTGGCTCTGGCTGTGTCTCTGGATCTGGCTGTGTCTCTGCTTCAGGCTCCTACGCTGTATCAAACACTGTATCAGGCTCTGCCTCTCCCTCTGCCCCTGGCTACGTTTAAGCGTCAGGCTCAGTTTCAGACAGTGTCTCTGTTTCAGGATCCAGCACTCTATCAAGCACTATTTCAGACTCAGGCTGTGGATCTCGGCTGTGGCACTAGGCTCCGTCTGTGGTTCTGTCTGTGGCTCTGGCTCTCTTTCAGGGTCTGGTTCTGAATGAAGACCTGGTTCTGACTCTGATTCAGGGTCTCATGATGGCTCTTCCTCTGCCTCTGACCCAGCTATGTTTCAGGGTCTGGCTCTCTTTCAGGCTCTGGTTCTGAATTAGGGTTTTGTTCTGGCTCTGGCTCTGGCTCTGGCTTTCTTTCAGCTCTGGCTCTGAATGAGGCTCTGTCTCTGTCTCTGATTCATGGTCTCACTCTGACTCTGATTCAGGGTCTCGCTCTGGCTCTGGCTCTGGCTCTGGCACTCTATCAAGGACTGTTTCAGACTCAGGCTGTGGCTGTGGCTCTGCCTCTGTTTCAGGCTCAGGCTCTGTTTGAGGCTGTGTCTCTGTTTCAGGCTCCGGCACTGTATCAAGTACTGTTGCAGACTCAGGCTGTGGCTCTAGGCTGTGGCTGTGGCTGTTGCTCTGGTTCGGGCTGTGGCTCTTTTTCAGGCTCTGGTTCTGAATGAGGGCTTGGTTATGGCAATGATTCAGGGTCTCGCTCTGTCTCTGGCTGTGTCTCTGTTGCACCTCAAACAGTGGTTTGTTGTTGTTGTTGTTGTTGTTGTTGTTGTTGTTGTTGTTGTTGTTATTTTCTTTCTGGGGTGGGACAAATGTTTAGTTGGGGCGGGGATTATTTTAAGTTTAGCATAATTGTTTCTTGCTTTGTTTTTCTTTTCCTATCTTTTTAGGTTATTGTATAGTTTGTATTTTGCTTTTTAAGGGGAAAGGGTCAGGGCTGCCTGGGAGGGGGCCTCAGCCAACAGAATGGCTGGGGCAGGTTCCCAACGGGGGGATGTATTGGAACACCCAATCTCTGTTATCGCGGGTGGGAGGAGCACTTACGCTAAGACCAGACCACGTCTTTACCGAAGATCTTGTTCTGACTCTGATTCTGATTCTCTGATTCTGGCTCTCTATCAAGGGCTGTTTCAGACTCAGGCTGTGGCTGTGGCTGTTGCTCTGGTTCTGGCTCTGGCTCTGGCTATTTCTCAGGCTCTGGTTCTGAATGAGGGCTTGGTTCTGGCACTGATTCAGGGTCTGGCTCTGGCTCTGGCTCTGGCACTCTATCAAGGACTGTTTCAGACTTAGGCTGTGGCTGTGGCTCTGCCTCTGTTTCCATTCTTACAATGGAATGTACACAAAACAATAATCCTTTCTATATAAATTTTCCAATACATTCTGAAAACATAATAAATCCTTAATTGTTGTCCACCTCCTTTTAGTTCCTTTATCACTCGAATGCTAGCACGGAGTCAAAACTATTATTATATTTTTGAACATATCTTGTATAACCATCCCATTTTTCTGCAAATTTTTGCTTTGAGATTCCTCTGAGTTTGCTAGTCAATTGAGCCGTCTCCACCAATTCCTGTAATTTGATTTGCCAATCTGCTTTTTGGAGCCTCGTGATCTTTCCATCCCTTGGCCACAAGTTGACGAGCTGCTGCGGTTGCATACAAGAATACCTCTCTTAGATTTTTTGGGATCTCTTTATCTAAAATACTTCATAGAAATGCCTCCGTTTTTTTCGTAAAAGTTATCCCCATCATCTTTTTTAATTCATCGTATATTCCCGCCCCCCCCCCCAAAAATCTTAATCTTTTCACACGTCCACCACATGTGGCTCATGTCACCGTTATTTCCTCCACATCTCCAACAAGCATTCGCCAAATTTTTATACATTCTTGATCATCTGGAAGGAGTGAGGTACCACCTATGAGCCGTTTTCATCATGTTCGCTCTTATATTATAGCTGCCTGTAAATTTCAAATTTACATTCTGTCAGGGGTTCAGGAGCAGAGGCAAAGCAGAGTGAGCAAATGGAAAGTGAGGAGGAGGAGTACGAAGGGGGAGCAGGCAGTGACAGTGGGCAGAGTCAATCCACAAGCCTCTCTAGCGAATCGGAGGACTCACAGAAGGGAGCACCGATGGCCAGAGCGAGGGGGGTTCCAGGGGGGAAGCCCCAGGAGGGAGGGGCCAGCGGGGAGTCCCTGAGCAGCAGTTGGAAATCAGGACCAGCTTCTCCACCAGAGCGCAGTGGGGAGGGGGAGTCCCAGGAGTCGGGACCAGTGTTCTCATCTCCAGCGGGAGGAGAGGAGTCAGGCTTGGCAACGCCCACATCAGGGAGCGGGGAAACGGTCAGAAGGAAAGTTACCGGCTGGGCGCGCGCGCCAAGTTCAAATGTACAGGAGAGCGGCACAGCAGGGAGTCCTGACAGGGAGCCAGGTCCTAAAGCCCGCCGAAAGGAAGGGCGAGACTCAGGGGGGTCAGCGTCAGAGGAATCCAGGAAGGAGGTAAGATCAGAGGGCAGAAGGACCCAGAGGAGGAAAGAACAGCGTAGGAGGTGGAGCAAGGCTAGAATCTTAAACTGGTGTGGGTTCAGCAGCGAGTCAGAGGGAACTTAGCCGGTCTAGCGTCAAGACGTGGGTCTGCGCGCCCAGAGCTTGGAAATGGAAACTAAACTTCAATAAAGACTTTTGTATATGACATCCACTGGGCGTTGGTCCTCTGTGAGCTGGGACCTAGCGGCAGGCCTGACAGTAAGTTCCCTCTCTGCTTTTTTCCATCAATTTTACAACCTCGTGGCGTGTGGGAAAGCAGCGGGGGGTGAAGATTGGTGCTTCGCGAGCTCACGAAGAACAGGGAAATGACTACCGAAGAGAAGATAGCGAGTCTGCAAAACGCAGTGACGCAGCTGACCGCAGAAATTGCAGCGTCCAGAAAGAAGGAACAGGAAGCAGCTGCTGCCTACCAGGATCTGCAAACCAGGTTTGAAAAGCTCACTACACAGAGGCTACCGGCCACCAGACCAGAAGGGATTGGGCTGGGGAATAGAGGAGGGAGCCTTGTGTCCCATTTCAATGGGGACCTGCAGGAGTATCCTAACTTCAGAGCAGATGTAATATATGCCCTGCAGCTGCTAGACCAGGACTTCAAAAATGAGGAGGAGAGAGTGGGATTTATTGTTTCGCATTTGCGGGGAGAGGCGAAATCGTGGCTGCGGAATCTCTGGAGAGATAAGGATCCAGCCCTCCATGATGCAGTTGCCTTCGTTAAAGCGATGGATGCGTGTTTTTTGTCTGAGATTGATGTTGACATCGCCAGGAGACAGATTCATGGGCTAAAGCAAGGAAGAGCCACTGTCCGGCAGTATCATTCACGCTTTTTCGCATTGATTAATTCACTGGGGTGGGAGAAAGACTCAGCTGCCGTCAAAGACCTGTTCTGGGAGGGGCTGAATGGAGCTGTGAAGGACGAGATTGCAAGGGGGGAGAGACCCCAAACCACCAAAGAGGTTGTGCAGAGGGCTCTTACGATTGGAGTGAGGCTGGAAGGACGCCCTTGGGAAAAAGAGGAAGGGCATTGGGGACGCACACCAACGAAAGCACCACCCCCCTTTCCCAAGGAAGCGGCGCGAGCTAGATCCCTGCCTCCAATGGGAGGGGGAGAAGAGCCAATGGAGATAGGTGGTGCTAAGGCTCAGTCCACAGCTGGAGCCCTAACGCCGAGAGCAGCCAAAATGAAGCCTCCTAGAGGGACCAGGAAGTGCTACATCTGCGACAGTGCTCAGCACATGGCAAAAGAGTGTCCCCAGCGGTTTCACAAGCACACTGCAGCAGCAGCGACAGTAACAGAAGCAGTGCAGCAAAGAGAATCGCAGCAGGAAAACTCCACTGTCTGGCTGGAAATGGAGCCTCTGGGGGCCAGCCAGACAAATCAGTGAAGCAATCCCCAGGGACATTGCAGCCCACGGACCCCCTCCCACCCAAACCAGTGGTGCAGCTCACCGCATCCCTTCAACTTCCCAATGGGCTCACTGTGGAAATTCCCATTACCATTGATTCTGGGAGCAATGCAGATTTTATAGGCATGGAGTTCGTCCAGCAACATGGCATAGCCCTTCTGCCAGCGACGGTACCTCTGAACGTCGTCACGGTGGACGGCAGGGAGCTACTGGGAGGGCAAGTGTTGCAGCAGACGCCGCCTATGGTGATGCGTATTGGTAATCACCGCGAAGTCATCAGCTTCAACGTCACCAGACTGTCGGACACGCCCATAGTGTTGGGCATGAGTTGGCTGGATAGGCACAGCCCGGCGTTAGCTTGGTACCAGCGTCAACTAACCTTCGGCTCCTCCTACTGCGCAGAACACTGCATCCTGGCTGACTTGGAAGGCGAGGGGCATGAGGATGGACCACAGCTAAACTTCGGCATGTTGCAAGCAGTACCCAACAAGTACAAAGAGTTTTTGGAGGTCTTCTGCGAGAAGGAGGCGGACAAGCTGCCGCCCCACAGACCCTACGACTGCAAGATTGACCTCCTGCCGGGGGCGACGCTGCCGACGGGGAAACTGTACTCCATGTCTGAAGATGAATTGCAAGAACTCAGAGAGTTCATAGAGCACAACTTGAAGCGGGGATTCATCAGGGAGTCCAAGGTGGCAGGGGGCAGTCCCGTGTTCTTTGTAAAGAAGCGGGACACGCCCCAGAAGAGGCTGATCGTGGACTTTCGCGTCTTGAACCAGAAAACCAAGCCCTCAGCCTTCCCTATGCCCAAGATCGATGACCTGCTGGCGACGGTGCGGAAGGGTCGCATCTTTACCAAATTGGATCTGCGCGGAGCGTACAATCTCATTCGCGTGAGGGAAGGCGACGAGTGGAAAACGACCATGTTTGCGCCGCTGGGAACTTATGAATATAGAGTTATGCCTTTTGGATTAAAAAATGGTTCCCACTGTTTTCAAGCCTTCATGCATCATGTCTTGGCGGGTCTCCTCTACAAGAAGTGCGTATGCTTCCTGGACGACATCCTGATCTTCTCAGAGTCGCAAGAGGCTCACGAGAGAGATGTCAGGGAAGTTCTGCAGAGGCTGCGGGAGCACAGGCTGTACGCCAAGCTGGAGAAGTGCCAGTTCGACAAGACGGAGGTGGATTTCCTAGGCTACAAACTGTCCGACAAGGGACTGGCCATGGACGGTGCCAAGGTACGAGCAGTGCTGGACTGGAAGAGCCCACGCAATAGGAAGGAAGTCCAGAGGTTTGTCGGCTTTGCCAACTTTTATCGCAAATTCATCAAAGGTTTCGCCATGCAGACAGCGGCCATCACCGACACCCTCAGTTCCAAGAAGAAGAAGTTCATCTGGACGGAGCAGGCGGAGCAGTCCTTTCAGAAGCTCAAGCAGCTCTTCGCTTCCGAGGAAAACCTGCTACACGTAAATCCCAGCAGGCCCATGAGAGTGGAGACGGACGCCTCGGACAGGGCCGTGGGAGCCGTTCTGTTGCAGCAAGACCACCAGGGGGACTGGAAGCCGTGCGCTTTTTACTCCAGAAAACTCAGCAAAGCAGAGCAGAACTACACCATCTGGGACAGGGAGTTGCTGGCCATACATGCAGCCTTCAAGGCGTGGCGGCACTTTCTTGTCGGAGCCAAACACACGGTGCAGGTCCGCACAGACCATAAGAACTTGGAGTATTGGCGCACGGCGAGGTTCCTGAACCAGCGACACATCCGCTGGGCGGAGTTTTTTGCAGACTTCGACTTCAGAATTGAGTACATCCCAGGAGACAGCAACGTCTTGGCGGACGCGCTGTCCAGGAAACCGCAGTATCTGGAAGCAGAGGCACCGGCAGCGGCCAAGCACATTTTCACACCACAGGCGTGGGCATGCGCGTCAGCCATGGTGGACCTGGACGCGGTACGCCGCGCGCTGCAAACGGACTCTTTCGCCCGGGCCAAGATGGAGGAGCTGCGCAGCGGCACGGCGAGGGACGACGAATTCCAAGTACGCGACGGCCTGCTCCTCCGCAAGGGAGTCCTCTACGTACCAGGAGACAGCCTCCGTGCGAAGGTACTGCAACAGCTGCACGACGCGCCCAGCGCCGGGCACTTCGGCAAGGAGAAGACGGTGGACTTAGTGGCCAGAGACTTTTGGTGGCCTAAGATGCGGGGGGATGTAGCGGACTACGTCAATAGGTGCGACACCTGTCAGAGGGCCAAGCCTGTACATCAGCCGCCGGCGGGCCTGTTGGAACCGCTACAGACGCCGTTCGAACCGTGGGAGAGGGTGGCACTGGACTTTGTCACAGATTTGCCTAGCTCGAGGGGCAAGACAGCAGTACTCGTGGTAGTAGATCTGTTCACCAAGATGGCCCACTTCATTCCTTGCGCGAAGGTGGCCACGGCCGAGCAGACCGCTAAGATGTTTATAGACCACGTGTTCAAGGTGCACGGCCTACCACGGTCTATTTTGTCCGACAGGGGGCGCCAGTTCATCTCCAACTTCTGGCAAAAGCTGATGGGTTTCCTGAACGTCAAAGTCAGCCTGGCGTCGGCGAGACACCCGCAGACTAATGGGCAGGCGGAGAGGGTCAATGCCATCATGCAGCAGTACCTGAGATGTTACGCGAACCAGCAGCCCTCGACCTGGGTGGACTATCTACCGTTGGCCGAGTTTGCCTACAACAACACGAAGCATGCGTCCACGGGGGTGACACCGTTTTTCGCCAACAACGGGCGGCATCCCAGAACCTTCCCGGGGTTGGACACAGTGAGGGAGGGGGAGCCGCAGGGAGCAGAGGCCGTGGCAGCGGAGTTGCAGGAGATACACAAGCAGCTCAGGAGGCAGTTAGAGATGGCGAAACAGGCTTACAAAGTGCAGGCAGACCGACACAGGAGGGTTGGGGAAGACATCCAGGTGGGAGACTGGGTCTGGTTAGCAGCCCAGGCAGTTCCAGCCAGATCGTTGGCCAAGAAGAAACTCGGACACAAGCAGCTAGGGCCTTACCAAGTAGAGGCGCAGATCAACCCAGTGGCCTTTCGGTTGACACTCCCGGAGGGGTCCAGAATGCACCCGGTCTTTCATAGATCAGTGCTCACACCCTACAGAGAGCCCCACAGGTTTCAGGCACCAGGGACGGCGCCAGACCCGCTCAGGGAAGCGCCCAAAAAGGGGGGGTCGCCGAGAGGGGAGCCACTTAATGAAGCCACGGAGATTTTAGACTCAAGGTGGGGGGAGGACGGGATTGAATATCTTCTCGCCACAGAGGATACCCCGGCCAGCACCAACAGGTGGGTGCCGGATTACGCGGTGGAGGAGCAGTGGCTCAAGGAAGAATTCCATACGCTTTTCCCGCACAAACCCATGCCGGCGGGCTTTTTCGACGACTGTCTGTTCACACCCACCCTTTCAGCCAGCACCTTCAGGGGTTTCTCTTCAGCGGAGGACTCGGTTCCGGGAGGCAGTTCCCCAGAGGGATCGCTCTCGGGTTTTGGCACGGGGGGATCTTATTGGTGGGAGGACCAACCTGAAGTGGGCTGGCGCAGAGACAGGCCGAAGGGACCCGGGGAAGTGGAGTCCCCGCAGGCGACAGGGGGAGAAGGGGTCTTGGGTGATTTGGGGGCGGACTCAGATTTCGAACACACCGCTCAGGAGATGGAAGCGGAGGAGATCGCCGTCGACGAGCCCTTGGGGGACTTCCCAGACTTATCCCGATGGCTGCATGCCTCGGGGGACGAACTGTATCCTGGACTCACCCCCACAACACTGGAGCACCCGGAACCCGCACCAAAAGAGGGGGAGGGGGGAAGGGGGGGCTTCGAGGGGGGGATGGATGTCAGGGGTTCAGGAGCAGAGGCAAAGCAGAGTGAGCAAATGGAAAGTGAGGAGGAGGAGTACGAAGGGGGAGCAGGCAGTGACAGTGGGCAGAGTCAATCCACAAGCCTCTCTAGCGAATCGGAGGACTCACAGAAGGGAGCACCGATGGCCAGAGCGAGGGGGGTTCCAGGGGGGAAGCCCCAGGAGGGAGGGGCCAGCGGGGAGTCCCTGAGCAGCAGTTGGAAATCAGGACCAGCTTCTCCACCAGAGCGCAGTGGGGAGGGGGAGTCCCAGGAGTCGGGACCAGTGTTCTCATCTCCAGCGGGAGGAGAGGAGTCAGGCTTGGCAACGCCCACATCAGGGAGCGGGGAAACGGTCAGAAGGAAAGTTACCGGCTGGGCGCGCGCGCCAAGTTCAAATGTACAGGAGAGCGGCACAGCAGGGAGTCCTGACAGGGAGCCAGGTCCTAAAGCCCGCCGAAAGGAAGGGCGAGACTCAGGGGGGTCAGCGTCAGAGGAATCCAGGAAGGAGGTAAGATCAGAGGGCAGAAGGACCCAGAGGAGGAAAGAACAGCGTAGGAGGTGGAGCAAGGCTAGAATCTTAAACTGGTGTGGGTTCAGCAGCGAGTCAGAGGGAACTTAGCCGGTCTAGCGTCAAGACGTGGGTCTGCGCGCCCAGAGCTTGGAAATGGAAACTAAACTTCAATAAAGACTTTTGTATATGACATCCACTGGGCGTTGGTCCTCTGTGAGCTGGGACCTAGCGGCAGGCCTGACACATTCCATCAGTTTTCCCCATCTTTTAGCATAAATGGACGGCCCACATCTTGGGCCCACGTTATCATTGAAGCCTTAACCTCCTCATCCATTACTTCATAGTCTAAAAGAAGTCTATACATTTTTGCGATTATTTTGGTTTTACTATTCAGTAGTTCTCTTTCAAATCTTGAAGGCTCCTTTTCAAAACCTATCTGCTTGTCCTGTCTGAACACTTCATTCACCTGGAAGTAATCTAGCCAACTAGAAAAGTGATCTTTTATTTTCTCATAACTTATCAATATTAGTTGACCCTCCTCCTCCCTCCTTAATATTGTGTTATACGTTATCCCGTTCTCTTTGATGTTGTTGCTTTTTTTAACAGCGATTGCTTCTAGTGGAGAGTTCCATCTTGGGGTTTTCTGTTCCAAATATCTTTTGTATTTTCCCCATACCTTATATATAGCATTTCTTATTATATGATTTGAAAAACTCCTATGCGTCTTTATTTTCCCATAATTAAGATAGCCATGCCACCCAAAACGGGTGTCATGACCTTCTAGATCTAAAATATCCCAATTTTTAAATAAATACCCATCTTTCAAGCAGAGAAGACACGAGGCTTCGTAATATAGCTTCAAGTCCGGTAACCCGTAGCCACCTCTTTCTACAGTATCTATTAATATCTTCTGCTTTACTCTTGGTCTTTTACCCTTCCACAAAAATTTAGAAATTTCTTTTTGCCACTTGTTGATACTGCTGGTCTTTCCTGTAATTGGAATCCTTTGGAATAGAAAGAGTAGCTTCGGTAAAACTATCATTTTAACTTTGGCCATGTCTCCAACTGTCTTTTGATATCTTTCCAACAATTGGTATAATTATCTTCATATAAGTTAATATTCTTTGGTGTTATCCATAATCCTAAATACTTGATTTTAGGGTAGATTTCAATGTGTATTATTTGTTCTAATTCTGCTTTTTCATCTGGCGACATATTTTTAACTAATAGTTTTGTCTTGTTTAAATTCATTTTGAACCCCGCAACTTTACTGTAGTCATAGATTATTTCCAACGCCTTTCTTAAACTCTGTTTTGGTTGCTCCGTAGTTATAATTAAATCGTCAGCAAATGCCCTCATTTTGTAACTTCTATTTCCCAGTATAATCCCTTTTATTTCTTTTTATTCCCTAATTTGTTTACATAAAACTTCCAATGTTAATATGAAAATTAAGGGGGATAGTGGGCAACCTTGTCTGACCCCTTTACTGATTTCACACTCCTGTGATAAATTTGTTACCATAAAGCAGCAATGCTGCAGCAAGCAAAGGCTCTAGCAGCTCAGTCAGCTGCTTGTGGCTGGAAAGCCAAACAGGATGTTTGTGACTGTAGCCATGGAAACAAAGGGGCAGTCCATTCTCCTTATTGAGCACCGGATGTGAGCTCAGTGTGTGTCATATGATCTGTACAGGATGTACATGGGTGGAGTCAGTTTGAGTTTCTCTCTGTTGTTCGAAGAGAGCAGACATCTTTGTATGTATGGCTGCTAAAAACAGGAATAAAAGCATGTAGTTACATTTCTGTCTGAGTCTGATTCCCCTCCCTGGGGATATGCAGGGAGGAGGAGAAGCAGTGGTGTGTTTTTCTCACAGTCTGAGAAAAATCGCCGATACGGACCTCAACTGTTTTTCCTGCCGGGAGTCGCGGGAGGGAGGTCAAAAGGAATTCAGCCGGTGCCTGGACAGATAGGCACATACCTCTGACCGAGGCAGAATTCCAACAATTGGTAGCAGACCTGCTGGTTTCTTCGATCCATGGGAGTCTGCATCAAGAGTAGCAGAGCTACTGTATTCATCGCTCCATGGAAGCCTGATGTGAGAGGCTAATCCCTCTGCAGCCAGAAGCTGACCAGCCGAAGCTGACAGCCAAGCCACGGAGCCCAAAGGTATGAGATTTTCGGGCTTAAAAGTGTGAATGCAGATTGATTCATTCTCTGCTTCACGGGGAGCAGCGTTTGGGAAAACAGCTCCAACTGAGAAGAGGCCTGCATTCCAGACATTCTTGTGGTTTCCCGTCCAAGGAAAGGAATGCACTGTTGCTAAGCAACGCCGGCCAGTTACCCGTGAGAGCTGCACAGTCAGGCTATGCCTCAGAGAGGCAAAAACAAAGTTTGTTTTGACTTAGGCTCTCACGAACCCTTGGAAGAAACATTCCAACGCAGCCAGTGTCAGAGCTGCCAGGTGCACAAGAGTGTAAACAAACCAGCTTTTGGATTTTAGAGGCTTGTGTTTGAGAGTTAATGAAAGGACTCAAAATGGATGCAAAGAAGGGAGGTTTGCCTTCTCCACCCCTCCTGACCAATAAGAATTATGCATCTTGGTCTATTAAGATGAAGGCCCTGCTGCAGAATCAGAGACTGTTTGGGGTGATTGAGAACCCCATCCCTGCTGCACCAACGCGTGCTTGGGAGTCACAGGATGTGAAGGCCAGAACGGCTATAATTCTGTGTGTGTCAGACTCGCAGCTTATCCATATACAGGATTTAGAGCACGCGAAAGACGTTTGGGACACGCTGAGAAGGACACATCAGAGAGATGCAGGTTCTTCAGCGTTGCTGTATTTTGAGAAGCTGACCAACCTGAGGCTTGCGCCTGATGGAGATGTTCAAGCGCACCTGACGGAAATGAAATATCTGCGTCAACAGATGGTGGAAAGTAATTTCCGTCTGCAGGAGGAAGTGTTTTGCTTCATGGTGATAAACAGCCTGAATCGGACTTACAAATCCGTTGCCAGTCAGCTTGGTTCGCTACCGGCGGCTCAGTTAACTTCGGAGAGGGTCTTTGCCGTCGTGCTGAACGAACATGACAAACTTGCTGCCCTGGAGGTCAAGGACAGGGGGAGACAAGAACGGAGTTCTGACACCCCCACTGCTGTTGCTACTGGAGAAAATGCTGTAGCTTTGAACGTTGTCCGATGCTACAATTGTGGTCAAACTGGGCATCTTCAGCGGAACTGCAAGAAGCCACGTCAGAACAAAGGAGCCAAGGGAAGCTCCACGAAGTCTGAGGCACCAGGCAAAGGTCATACCAAGTCACAGGCGAAGCCTGCAAAGGCTTTGATGTCGAAAGGAACCACGCCAGAAGTGGAGAACGCTTTTGTCATAGACACGGGAGCGATGGTTCATATGTCCCCAAACAGACAGCTATTTTCGTCGTTTAAGAAGCAAAGCTTCGCTGTACAACAAGCCAACGGTCACGAGCTGGAAGCCACCGGAATTGGGACTGTATATCTTAAAAGTCTGAACTTGACTATAAACAATGTTTATTTGGTTCCAGAGTTGAAGTACAATCTGCTCAGCGTTTCGCAAATTGCCAAGAAGGGACTAAAACTGTCCTATGATGATGAGAACTGCGAGATCTACAAAGATGGAGAGTTATATCTTTCTGCCGAAGAGAAAGATGGACTGTATTTGTTGACTTTTGATCAAAGTGATTACATGAATTGTAATTCTAACATGATTTCTTTTGCAGGTGTAGCCAAGAAGAACGCAAACCAGGTCACCTCAAGGGTCGACAGGGCATTTCAGCGGGTGTATGCTGATGTGATTGGTCCTCTAGCACCTTCTAGAGGCAATGCAAAATATTACCTAATATGTGTTGATTCTTTCACAGGTTTTGTCTGGATTTATCTTTTGGAGAGACCAAAAGACGCCTTAGAAAGGTTTAAAGAGTTTTGTGACAAAGTTAAAAATATGCATGATGCTGACATAGATTGTCTTTGCACAGATCAGAAGCCAATTTTTCTTTTACAGGATTTCCAGAGGTTCCTGAAGAAGAAAGGGATAAGACACAAAATTGCTAGTTCCGAAGAAGCTTGGAAGAAATGTGTCTGTGTTAGGGTGAACAAAGAATTGCAAAAGGGAATGCATGCGCAATTACTTAGTTCGCATCTGCCACATGAGTACTGGACTGAGTCGCTAATGTCATTTACTTATACGTGGTTGAGAAAGTTTTCAAAAGAGTTGGGAAGTTCTCCTTTTGAGAAACTGTTCCATAGAAAACCTTCTGTTGCCCATTTCAAGGTTTTGGGGTCTCATGTGAGGACAGAAGTTCCAGGTGGGGTAAAGAATGCCAGAGGCATTTTTGTGGGTTATGAAAAAGGTCTCTACAGAGTAATTTTGTCTGAATCTGGTCAGGTGATTCTCACAAAATTTCTAGAAAGTGCTCCTGAACAGGAGAGAGTGATTGTTCACACATTTCCCACAGGAGATGGTGATTCTGATTCTGATGATGATGTTGATTTTATTGAATTCAGTAGTACTGATGATGACAGCGATAGCTCAGACAGCTCAGTTGTCACAGTCATTGAGAGGAAATCTCACATAATGACTAGACCCTCAGAAGAGGAGGATGAACTACTGATTAAGCTTAGTACTGGTTCTCCAGAGAGTTCAGAGGCTGAACCAGAAAGCAAAGAAGAGCAACACCTCTTACGTAGGTCTGAGAGAGCAACGAAGGGTGTACCACCCAAGAGGTATTCAAAGGAGTTTGCCAACCTAGCTATTGCATGTGTTGCTGTTGTAAACGACCAAGGTCAAATTGAAGCTGTGTCTGAGTCAGAGACAAAGGCACAACAGAGAGTTGCTAACCAAAGTAATGCAGATGCACTCATTCCTTGGAAGTCACACAACCAGAGAGGTACATTGGTGAAACCAATGGCGGGTAGTTCCAAGGGTGGAACTGAAACAACAGGGGAGTGTTATACATATAACAACTGTTTGTTTTCTTCTCTGGATGACGCTTTGCTCGCAGCACGCATTGATACTTTAGGGGGAGTATGTTACCATAAAGCAGCAATGCTGCAGCAAGCAAAGGCTCTAGCAGCTCAGTCAGCTGCTTGTGGCTGGAAAGCCAAACAGGATGTTTGTGACTGTAGCCATGGAAACAAAGGGGCAGTCCATTCTCCTTATTGAGCACCGGATGTGAGCTCAGTGTGTGTCATATGATCTGTACAGGATGTACATGGGTGGAGTCAGTTTGAGTTTCTCTCTGTTGTTCGAAGAGAGCAGACATCTTTGTATGTATGGCTGCTAAAGACAGGAATAAAAGCATGTAGTTACATTTCTGTCTGAGTCTGATTCCCCTCCCTGGGGATATGCAGGGAGGAGGAGAAGCAGTGGTGTGTTTTTCTCACAGTCTGAGAAAAATCGCCGATACGGACCTCAACTGTTTTTCCTGCCGGGAGTCGCGGGAGGGAGGTCAAAAGGAATTCAGCCGGTGCCTGGACAGATAGGCACATACCTCTGACCGAGGCAGAATTCCAACAAAATTTCCATTGATTATGATTTTAGCTTTTTGTTTTGATTATATTGCTTCAATCCCTTTTATATACTGTATACCAAAATCCATATGGTGTAATAGACCTTTCATAAATTTCCAGGATACCCTGTCGAAAGCTTTTTCTGCATCTATAGCCATTAAGACTGCCTTCTTTTCTATTCTTAAGTCTAAATACGCTAATAAGTTTATAATATTTCTAGTGTTGCTATAAATGTGCCTCCCGGGCAAACAGCCAGCTTGGTCATTGTGTATCATCATCTGGAAGACTTTCTTTGATCTTTCGACTAAAATATTTGCATATAATTTATAATCGTTATTTAGAAGTGCGATAGGCCTATAGTTGTTAATAAGTAGATTGTCCGTTCCCTGTTTTGGAATTAATGCAATAAGGCTGTCTTTCCAAGAATCCGGCATGGTTCCGTCTTTTAAGATGTTGTTCATGATACTTCTTAATGGGTCAGACAGTAAGTCCTCAATTTTTTTATAATATATTGCCGGTTTTATAATATATTGTTGCAGACTCTTTTTTATATATATATATGTCAGAGTCACCCGTGGTCCCAGCTCACAAGAGACCAAAGTCCACTCCAGCTTATGTACAAAAGCTTTTATTGAAGAACATTATTAGCTTTACATCCGAGCTCCGTGACTCTACGTCTTTTACGCTTAGACCGCTGAAGTCCCCTCTGAGTCAGTACCGCCTCTACACCAGTTTAAGAGGCTTGTACTGGTCCACCTCTTTCTCTCTTTCCTTTTCCGCAGGGTCTTTCTGCCCCCCTGTGTTCTCTCCCTTCGGGACTCTCCAGAGGCTGAATCCTCTGCCGCCTCCTCCCCCCTCCTTCGGGCTTTGGGACCAGGCTCCTCCCCAGGACTCTCTTCATTTCCGCGTGCCTCCCATTTTGAACTTGGCGCGCGTACGTTGCTCCTGACCTTCCCTTCGACAGTTACACTGCCCTCGATACTACTTTCCTCCCCTTCCGGCAGGACGTTTTGCCCTGATCTCCTTCCCCTCTCTGCTTCCTGTTCTGCTCCTTCTTTTTTTTTTTTATAATAATTTTTATTGATTTTACAACATAAAGAAAAAACAAAACAAACATAATGCGACTTCCCCAAACCTCCCCTTCACTGCATCCAAATTTCAAAATTTTTAGCAATTCTTCATCCCATTTTTATATTTAATTCTCTTTAAAAAGAGTTTCTGCTTTATAAATTTCGATTTATAGCTGTAATTCTTAGTGTCCAATCCCCTGACATCTTAACATTCCGAAATTTTACAACAATTTTTAAGATAGATTTTAAATTTTTTCCAGTCCTCCTCCACTGTCTCTTTCTTCTGGTCACGGATTCTGCCGGTCATCTCTGCCAGTCCCATAAATTCAGTCACCTTGGTCTGCCATTCTTCCAGAGTAGGTAGTTCTTTAGTCTTCCAATACTTCGCCAAAAGGATTCTTGCTGCTGTTGTTGCGTACATAAAAAAGGTCCTATCTTTCTTTGGTACCAATTGGCCGACCATGCCCAAGAGAAAAGCCTCCGGTTTCTTTACAAATGTCCACTTAAGGATTTTCTTAATTTCATTATAGATCATTTCCCAGTAGGCCTTAATCTTTGGGCAGGTCCACCAAAGGTGATAAAAAGTTCCTTCACATTCATTACACTTCCAGCAATTGTTATTGGGCAAATGATATATCTTTGCAAGCTTGACTGGGGTCATGTACCACCTATAGATCATTTTCATTATGTTCTCTTTCAGGGCACTACATGCCGTAAATTTAATACCTGTGGTCCATAACTGCTCCCAGTCAGCAAACATAATATCATGACCAATATCTTGTGCCCACTTAATCATGGCTGATTTAACCGTTTCATCTTGTGTGTTCCATTTTAGCAGCAGATTATACATTCTAGACAAATTCTTAGTATTGGGTTCTAGCAATTCTGTTTCTAACTTTGACCTCTCCTTCTGAAATCCTAGTTTTCTGTCCTGCTTAAAAGTTTCATTAATCTGGTAATAATGTAACCAGTCTCGGACTTTAGGTTTCAATTTCTCAAAACTCTGTAGTTTCAGCTTTTCACCATCATATTCTACAATTTCACAATATTTTGGCCAGTCTGTATCCATGTTCAATCTTTTTACCGCCTTAGCTTCCATTGGTGACAGCCACCTGGGGGTTTTACTTTCAAACAAATCTTTATATCGATTCCATACATTATACAATGCTTTCCTAATAATATGATTTTTAAAATTTCTATGTACCTTTACCTTGTCATACCATAAATATGCATGCCAACCAAAACTATTATCATAACCTTCCAAGTCCAGAATGTCTGTATTCTCAAGAAGTAGCCATGGTTTCAGCCAGCAAAAAGCTGCTGCTTCATAATAAAGTTTTAAGTCCGGCAGGGCAAAGCCCCCTCTATCCTTTGCATCAGTCAAAATCTTAAATTTAATTCTGGGTTTTTTGCCCTGCCAGACAAATTTAGATATATCTTTCTGCCACTTCTTGAAACAGTCCATCTTATCCAAAATTTGCAATGTCTGGAACAAAAACAACAATCTCGGCAATACATTCATCTTAATTACAGCAATTCGGCCTAACAAGGAAAGTCTTAGTCTTGACCATATATCGAAATCTTTCTTCACTTCAGCCCAGCATTTCTCATAATTATCTTTAAATAAATTCACATTCTTAGATGTTAAGTTCACCCCCAGATATTTTACCTTTTTAGTAATTTCCAAACCAGTTTCTCTTTGAAAACTATCTTTTTCCCCCACCGTGAGATTTTTTTCCAACACCTTTGTCTTGTGTTTATTCAATTTAAAACCTGCTACCTGACCAAATATTTCAATAAGTTCCAAAACTCTTTTTGTACTAGTTTCTGGCTGTTGTAGTGTCAAAACTAGGTCATCTGCAAAGGCTCTTAGCTTATAATGTTTAGTTCCGACCTGTATACCTTTAACCAGCTGGTCTCTTCTAATCATGTTAAGGAAAACCTCCAGTACCGATATAAACAATAGAGGGGAAATTGGGCATCCCTGTCGTGTCCCTTTCTCTATTGGAATTTCATCCATAACCATACCATTTACAATAAGTTTGGCCTTTTGCTCAGAATAAATTGCACTTATACCATTTTCAAAGTTCTTGCCTACCCCCATTCCTTGGAGATTCCTCTTCATAAAGCTCCAACAAATATTGTCAAAGGCTTTCTCTGCATCCACAAAAATCAAAACAGCTTTTCTATTTATGTCAGTTTCCAAAAGTTCTAGAATATCTATAATATTCCTCACATTGTCTGACAAATGCCTGCCTGGTAGAAAGCCTGTTTGGTCCCTGTGAATCTCCTCTAACAGCACTTTTTTGAATCTTTTTGCTAGAATGTCTGCAAAAATTTTATAATCCACGTTCAAAAGTGATATAGGGCGGTAATTCTTGACTTGATGTTTCTCAGTTTCTGTCTTTGGTATAAGTGAGATGAATGCTTCCTTCCACGATTCGGGAGCCTTTTTCCCCTCCAAAATTTGATTGCAGACTTCTTTCAATGGTTGTATTAACCAATCCTTCAATACTTTATAATATCTCGCAGTTAATCCATCTGGTCCTGGTGATTTTCCCAGCTTCATATCCTGGATGGCACTCTCTATTTCTTGATCTGTAATTTTCTCGTTTAAACTCCTTCTATTGTTTTCAGAGATTTTTGATAGTCCGTATTTTCCAATAAATTCTTCTATCTCCTGTTCATTTTTTGGCCCTTGTTTGTATAATTTCTTAAAGAAACTTTGAAAACAATTACTTATCTCATTTGGTTTATTAATAGACTTCCCATCTACTTCGAGTGATGTCACTGTATTCAATTTTTGTCTCTTTTTCAGTTGCCAAGACAGTAGCTTCCCACATTTATCTGCAGATTCAAAAGTCTTTTGTCTCATTTGTTTAATTTTCCATTCTATTTCCTGGTTCGTCAATTCCATATATTGTGTTTGATAGAATTTTATTTCTCTTAATATCTCCTGGGATTTAGGCTTAGATCTCAATTTCTTCTCCCCTTCTTTTATTAGATTCCAAATTTTCTCTTTCTTCTCATTCTGCTTTTTCCTCTTTATTGAATTCTGTTGTATTAGGAAGCCACGCATCACGGCTTTACTTGCGTCCCAAATGATTCTTTTTTCTGTGTCTGATCTCAAATTGATCTCGAAGTAGTCTTTAAGTGTTTCTTGGGCCTTTTTGCAAATTTCCCCATCTCCAAAGAGAGTGTCATTCATTCTCCATCTAAAGGTTCCAGCTGTTGTCAGTTTCATTTCCATCTTGACAGCATTGTGGTCAGAGCAGGTCTTTGGGCAGATTTCTGTTTTTTTAACCTTTGATGCCAGATTACTAGAAATCCATATTTGATCAATTCTAGTCCATGTCATTTTTGCTTCAGAAAAGAAAGTCCCCTCCCTTTCCAGAGGGTTCCTAGTTCTCCAAATATCGATCAGATCCATAGTGTCAGTCAGGTCAAAAAAAGTCTTTGGTAGTCTTCCGTCATTAGATATTGTTTGTCTTTGGGCCTTATCCATGTTTGTAGAGACGACTCCATTCATGTCACCCATCATTATAATTTTAAAGTCCAAAAAGTCCATTAAAGTCTCATGCAACTTCTTGAAGAATTCAGCCTTCCCCTCATTTGGTGCATAAACTCCAACAATCAATATTTTTTCTCCATAAATTTGGATTTCCACTGCCAGGTATCTTCCTTGGTCATCCTTAAAGATCAATTTTGGTTCAAATTTTTCCTTGACATAAATCACAACTCCTCTTTTCTTGACTCTATCTGATGATATAAATTCTTGTCCTAGTCTCTTGTTTGTTAAAAGTTTTCTATGTATCCTGGCAATGTGAGTTTCTTGTAAACAGATTACGTCTAGATGTTCCTTCTTTAATAAATGAAATACTTGGCCCCTTTTTCGAGGGTGGTTCAAACCATTGCAGTTCCAACTGAAGAGTTGCAGAGACATTTTGGTTACTGGGTAGACCTTCCACCGACTGCACCAAGTTGTTGTTCCTCCTCGGTCGGTGCTCGGTTCAGTCCAAATGATAGATTTGAGATGTCCGGTACTTCCTCCTCGTTGACAGTTCCTTTCTGAAGATCCTCTTGATTTCTTTCCAAAAAGAACTCTTTATCCTGGTTTGTTTTTATTTTAATTTTCTTCCCTTTGTAGCTAAAGGACAGCCCTTGTGGAAATTCCCACCTGAATGGGATATTATTCTTCTTAAGTAGATCAACTAGTTCTTTAAATTGAGATCTAACCTCCAAAAAGTATTTAGGAATATCCTTGAAGATTTGAATCTGAGAATTTTTAATGACCAAGGCCTTCTGGAAATGTAGGTTCAATATTTTGTCTCTTTGTTCCTTTGATCCTAAGGTAATTAAACAATCTCTTGGCTTCTTCCCTTGCTTCCTGCCAATCCGAAAGGCTGAGGTTATCATAAATTCATCTTCCTCTCCATCTAGCTCATCATTCCAGAAGTCTTGAAATTTGTCTGTAAGGAATTCCCCGAGCTTGTCCTCTTCCTCTTCTGGAACCAGTCTTAATTTCAGATTCTTACTTTTCCTTTCCAGTTCTAGTAGGGCTAATGCTGAATCATGTTCATGTACTTTTTTTACAATAGGCGCAAACTTTCCTTTGGTTTCTTCAGCAGTGGACCTAGCACTCTCAGCTATTCTCCTTGTTTCCGTAGATTCTTGAACCAAACGGTTTATAGAATCTGTATTAGATGAAATTGTTGTTGTATTCAGGTCTAGTCTTGTTGTCAACTCCGTCAATTTCTTTGAGTTCTCTGTAGACTGTTTAGTGAGTTCTGCAGATTGCTTGGTAAGTACTTCTAGTGACTGATTTATTTTAAGCAGGGCCTGTGTCATTGACTCCATTGATGCTGCTGTTATTTTTTCTTGTGCAGCTGCTGCTCCTGATAAGGAGCCTCTTTTTTGAGCTTGTTTTTGAGCCTGCTTTGTTTTACTTCTTGTTGAAATCTCTTCTGGCGGGTTGCTCATAACTCAAGGTCATTCACACAGGAAAGTTGCAAGTGGAAAATCCCACTGGATACTCCGTAATGTAACTAAAGCCCTCTAGAGGAGGAAATTGTAACCGTCCAAAGGCACCCAGAACAAAGAAACAGAAAGTCCAAAGGCAAAAGTCCCATTAAAAGTCTTTAGTTTGTAGCACTTTACTGTTAAAATTGTAATCCACCAAAGTCCCGAGTATGTTTCAAAATAAGTCTTATTTTGTAGCCGCTGTCCTTTGACAGCTCACTTGACAGTTCCTTTTTTCAGGCGATCGCTGCTCCGGCAGCCTGGCCAGAAGTATCAGCAGCAGAGGTTTTTTATTCCTTATCCCTTTCTTATGCAGGTTAAATTAATTCTGTTTCCTCCCCCCCTTCTCCTGCACAACAGGGGGGAGATCCTTTCGATGTCTGGTTTAATAAGAGTTAAAAGGAAAGTCCATTTAAACACAGCTTAGTCTTTTCATTGCTCCACTAATCATGCAGTTCCGGGAGGCTGACTTCCTTAATTTTGCCTTCCCGTTTTCAGCCAAATCTTCTAAATTTTTTAAGTCCCGTCTTACTTTTGCAGTCTTACTCACGGGTATTGTTGTTGCCAATCGTTGATTTCAGAAAGGAATCGGCGCTCTCCGTTAATGGCGACGCGGCTTCACTCCGTAAGCTGGGTAGCGATCCTCAGCACCGCGCTGACCCCGATGCCGCTCCGGAGCCTTTAAAAAGGCTCTTTCACGATGCCGGGGGGGCGCAAAGGTGCCCACCGAATCTCCTTGCTCACAGGCTTCAGCGCCTGTGATTTTAGGGGTCCCCCGCTTGCCGTAGCGGGTAAGACCCGAACTTACGGAGCAGTCCTGCCTCGGAGCTTGAGGCTAGGACCGCCATCAAACGCTGGCGCCGACCGGAAGTCTTCCTGTTCTGCTCCTTCTGACACACTGGTCACTCCTCCCCCCTCACTCCGTTCCAGCGGAGCAGCCGGTCTCGCTCTCCAACTCCCACTGGGGGTTCCCCCTTCGTTTCCCTGCTCCTGACTGCTTCCCCCTCTAGCTCCCCTTGGCTTGACCAGAGGGGCTCCCTTTTGGGAGTCCTCCGATTCACTGGACGGACTCATGGACAATCTTGGGTCATTGTCATCCTCTTCCTCGTCACTCTGGAATCCTTCCCCCTCACTCTCTGTCTCCTCCTTCATCTGTGTCTCTCTCCCTGAACCCCTGACATCCATCCCCCCCTCGAAGCCCCCCCTTCCCCCCTCCCGGCCCTCGGAGGCAGGTCGTGGGAGCCGCAGCTCCTCGGAGGTAGATGCAGGATACAGTTCGTTTGCTTCAATGTCCTCTGCTAGCAGCTCGGTGTATGTGTGTTCGAATGCGGGTTCTTCACCCAAGATGTTCTCGGCTCCCTCTTCCATTGCTACTTCGTCTGGTGCTGCCTGCCAAGGCCCCGTCAGCCATTTCTTGCGCCAGTCGTCCTCTGGTTGCTCGTCCCACCAGTAAGAGGGTTCTGTGTCTACCCCCGAACACGATCCCCTGGGCGGGCTTGATTCTGGCGTTCTCTCCTCGGCGGAAGAAAAGCCCCTGAAAGTACTGTCTGAAAGTGTGGGCGTAAAGAGCCAGTCATCAAAATACTCGGCTGGCATGGGTCTATGCGGGAAAAGTGCATGGAACTCGTCTTTCAGAAGAGGTTCGTCTAAAGCGTAGTCCGGCACCCAAATATTGGCACTGGCCGGGGTACCCTCTCTGGCTAGAAAGTATTCTACTCCCTCTACCCCCCATCTCGAGTCCAGGATCTCAGTGACCTCGTTGAGTGGTTCGGCCCTGGGCGCCCCCTCCCTCTCGGGTGACTGAGTGCGTGCGTGCAGTACTGTTTCAGACTCCTGAAACCTGTGCGGGGTCTTGTAGGGAGTGAGCACCGACCTATGAAAGACCGGGTGCACTCTGGAACCTTCGGGGAGGGCCAGTCGAAAAGCTACAGGGTTAATCCTAGCCTCCACCTGGTATGGCCCTAGCTGCCTGTGTCCCAGCTTTTTCTTAGCCAACGACCTGGCTGGCATCGCTTGGGCCGCTAACCATACCCAGTCCCCCACCTGGATGTCCTCTCCCACTCTCCTGTTTTTGTCTGCCTGCACCTTATATGCTTGTTTGGCTAGCTCCAAATGTCTCCGCAGCTCCTCGTGCACCTCTTGCAGTTCTGCTGCGAACTGATCGGCTTCTTGCGTCACCCCCTCTCCCGGTGTTACGAACCCCGGGAAGGTTCTGGGATGACGACCATTGTTCGCGAAGAACGGCGTCACCCCCGTCGACGCGTGCTTCGTGTTGTTGTAGGCAAACTCCGCCATCGGCAGGTAGTCCACCCACGCCGCCGGACGCTGATTGGCGTAACATCTCAGGTACTGCTGCATGATCGCGTTGACTCTCTCTGCTTGGCCGTTGGTCTGCGGATGCCTTGCCGACGTTAGGTTGATCTTGACATGCAGGATACCTAGAAGCTTCCGCCAAAAAGTAGAAACAAATTGGCGCCCCCTGTCGGACAGGATGGATTGTGGCAGCCCATGCACCTTGAACACGTGATCGATGAAGAGTTTGGCGGTCTGTTCCGCCGTCGCCACCTTCGCGCAAGGAATGAAGTGCGCCATCTTGGTGAACAGGTCCACCACCACCAGCACCGCCGTCTTGCCTCTGGAGCTGGGCAGGTCAGTGACGAAGTCCAGCGCCACCCTCTCCCACGGTTGCTGTGGCGTCTCCAGCGGTTCCAGTAACCCCGCTGGCTTCTGGTGCACTGGCTTGGACCTCTGACAAGTGTCACACCTGGCGACGTAATCCGCTATCTCTCCCCGCATCTGGGGCCACCAAAAGTCCCTGGCCACCAGTTCTATTGTCTTCTCCTTGCCGAAGTGTCCCGCACTGGGGGCGTCGTGCAACTGCTGCAGAACCCTCGCGCGGAGCTCTTCGCCCGGTACGTAGAGGGCACCTTTGTGAGTCAACAGCCCGTCGCGTAATTGGAACTCATCTTCTCTCTGCGAACCCCTGCGCAGCGCCTCCATCTTGGATTGTGCAAATCGATCTACTTGCAACGCACGTCGCACCGCGTCTAGGTCGACTGCGATGGTAGCGCACGTCCACGCCTGCGGTGCGAAAATGTGCTTGGCTGCCACTGGCGCTGCTTCCTCGAGATATTGCGGTTTCCTGGAGAGCGCGTCGGCTATAACGTTGGATTCTCCCGGGATGTATTCTATCCTGAAGTCGAAATCCGCGAAGAATTCAGCCCAGCGCATGTGTCTTTGGCTCTGGAGCTTCGCCGTGCGCCAATACTCTAAGTTCTTGTGATCTGTGCGGACCTGCACTGTGTGCTTGGCACCTATGAGGAAGTGTCGCCACGCTTTGAAGGCAGCGTGGATGGCCAACAGCTCTCTGTCCCATATGGTGTAGTTTTGCTCCGCCTTGCTGAGCTTTCGGGAGTAAAAGGCACAGGGTCTCCAATTTCCTTGGGAATCTTCTTGCAGGAGCACGGCTCCCACCGCTCTGTCTGAGGCATCGGTCTCTACTCGCATGGGTCTGCCCGGATTCACGTGCATCAGCTGCTCCTCGGAAGCGAAGAGGCTTTTAAGCTTCCTAAAAGAGCGCTCCGCCTGTTCCGTCCAAGCGAACTTCTTCTTCTTGGAACTGAGGGTGTCCGTGATTGCTGCTGTCTCCTTTGCAAAACCCCTGATGAATTTGCGGTAGAAATTGGCGAACCCGACAAATCTCTGGACCTCCTTCCGATTGCGTGGGCTCTTCCAGTCTAACACGGCGCGGACCTTGACGCTGTCCATGGCCAGCCCCTTGTCAGACAGCTTGTAGCCGAGGAAATCCACCTCCGTCACATCAAACTGGCATTTCTCCAACTTGGCGTAGAGCCTGTGTTCTCGCAGTCTCTGCAGGACCTCCCTCACGTCCCTTTCATGAGCCTCCTGCGATTCCGAAAAGATCAGGATGTCGTCGAGGAAACACACACACTTCTTGTAGAGGAGCCCCGCCAGCACGTGATGCATAAAGGCTTGGAAGACGTGAGATCCATTTTGGAGACCAAACGGCATAACTCTGTATTCATACGTGCCCAGAGGCGTGAACATGGCCATCTTCCACTCATCGCCCTCCCGGATACGGATGAGGTTATACGCTCCACACAGATCCAACTTGGTGAAGATTTTCCCCTTCCGCACGGTCGCTAGGAGGTCATCAATCTTGGGCATGGGGAAGGCCTTGGGCTTGGTCATGGAATTTATGGCCCTGTAATCCACAATGAGTCTTTTCTGGGGCGTGTCTTTCTTCTTTACAAAAAACACAGGACTGCCCCCCACTGCTTTGGACTCCCGGATGAATCCACGCTTCAAATTATGCTCTATGAACTCCCTGAGTTCTTGCATCTCGTCCTCAGACATGGAATACAGCTTCGCAGTCGGCAGCTGCGCCCCCGGCAACAGGTCGATCGCGCAATCGTAAGGTCTGTGGGGCGGCAGCCGGTCAGCTTCCTTCTCGCAGAAAACCTCCAGGAAACTCTCGTACTTGCGAGGAACTGCCTGCGCCATGCCAAGTTGCAGCTGCTGCTCCGCCCCTTCCTCCTGGCTGGACTGGATACAATGTTGAGCACAGTACGATGAGCAAAAGGTGATCTGCCGTTGGTACCACGCTATCGCAGGACTGTGTCTCTCCAGCCAACTCATGCCTAGTACTATAGGCGTGTCCGACAGGCGGGTGACATTGAAGCTGATGACTTCTCTATGATGTCCAATCCGCATCTCCATGGGAGGCGTCTGTTGCACAACTTGTCCTCCCAGCAATTTCCTGCCATCAACCGTGACTACGTTTAGAGGCGTTGTCGCGGGCAGAAGCGCTATGCGATGCTGCTTGACGAAATGCACCCCCACAAAGTCCGCGTTGCTCCCAGAATCGATCGTGATGGGGACTTCCAGGGTGGTTCCGTTCGGCAACTGGAGTGTTGCAGTGAGCTGCACCGTTGGCTTGGGTGGTAAAGGGTCTGTACGTTGCAAAGGCACTGGGGACTGCTCTACAGATTCGCCTGGCTGAGCCCCAGCAGCTCTGCTTCCAGCCAGGCACTGTCGTTTCCCTGAGGCTGCTCCTCTTGCATCACTTCTGCTGCCACTGTTGCTAAGGCTGCAGTGTGCTTCTGGGGCCTCTGGGGGCACTCTTTCGCCATGTGTTGTGCACTGTCACAGATGTAACATTTCCTGTTCCCTCTAGGAGGCTTCGCCTTTACTGCCCCGGATGCTGGGACTCTGGCTGTTGCTTGAGCCTTAGCACCACCAATTTCCATCGGTTCCTCCCCCTGCCGCGCCAGAGGCGAGGGATGTGCCTGGCTGAAGTCTCTGTGGAGAAAAGGAGGCGTCCTTGCCGGTGCACGCGCCTGGCGTCCCTCCTCATTGTGCCAAGGACGTTCTTCGTGCCGTACCCCTATTGCAAGAGCCCTCTGCACGACGTCCTCCAGGGTCTGAGGTCTGTCTCCCCTGGCAAGTTCATCTTTTATGGGGCCGCTGAGACCCTCCCAGAACAAATCTCTCACTGGTTTGCAGTCCTTCTCCCAGCCTAAGACAGTCAGTAAGGCGAAAAATCGCGAATGATACTGACGCACACTGGCTCTGCCTTGCCGCAACCCGTGCATTTCCCTGCGTGCAAGATCAAGATCCACGGTTGACTGGAAACAAGCGTCCATCGCTTTAATAAATTCATCAGAATCGCGGCGGGCAGGGCCGTCTTCGCGCCACAAATTGCGCAACCAAGCTCTTGCCTCCCCATGCAAATGAGACACAATAAACCCCACTTTCTCCTCTTCATCTTTAAAGTCATTACGAAGCAAATGCAGTGCATACAAGACGTCTGCTCTGAAACTTGGGTAGTGCTTTAGGTTCCCATCGAAGTGGGTGACTAGACTGCCCCCCCGCCTTCCAAGTCCAATTCCCTCTGATCTGGACCCTGGGAACCCCTCCTTGCTTGCACGCTCCCACCTTATTTGCAGGTCCTGGCAGCGCTTCTCCGCTTCATCACTCTTCTTCTGAGATGCAATGACTGCAGCGGTGAGTTCTGTAACTGCGTTGCGCAGCGTTGCTAGTTGCTCCTCCGCACTCATGGCTGCTACCGTTCGTGAGCTTTGCAAAAAAAAATTTTGCGTTCTTTGAGAGGGGACTTGCTGTCAGAGTCACCCGTGGTCCCAGCTCACAAGAGACCAAAGTCCACTCCAGCTTATGTACAAAAGCTTTTATTGAAGAACATTATTAGCTTTACATCCGAGCTCCGTGACTCTACGTCTTTTACGCTTAGACCGCTGAAGTCCCCTCTGAGTCAGTACCGCCTCTACACCAGTTTAAGAGGCTTGTACTGGTCCACCTCTTTCTCTCTTTCCTTTTCCGCAGGGTCTTTCTGCCCCCCTGTGTTCTCTCCCTTCGGGACTCTCCAGAGGCTGAATCCTCTGCCGCCTCCTCCCCCCTCCTTCGGGCTTTGGGACCAGGCTCCTCCCCAGGACTCTCTTCATTTCTGCGCGCCTCCCATTTTGAACTTGGCGCGCGTACGTTGCTCCTGACCTTCCCTTCGACAGTTACACTGCCCTCGATACTACTTTCCTCCCCTTCCGGCAGGACGTTTTGCCCTGATCTCCTTCCCCTCTCTGCTTCCTGTTCTGCTCCTTCTGACACACTGGTCACTCCTCCCCCCTCACTCCGTTCCAGCGGAGCAGCCGGTCTCGCTCTCCAACTCCCACTGGGGGTTCCCCCTTCGTTTCCCTGCTCCTGACTGCTTCCCCCTCTAGCTCCCCTTGGCTTGACCAGAGGGGCTCCCTTTTGGGAGTCCTCCGATTCACTGGACGGACTCATGGACAATCTTGGGTCATTGTCATCCTCTTCCTCGTCACTCTGGAATCCTTCCCCCTCACTCTCTGTCTCCTCCCTCATCTGCGTCTCTCTCCCTGAACCCCTGACAATATATATAAAATATTTATTACTTTTAAACCTTACAAACAAGAAGAAAAAGAAAAGGAGGGAAAAAAGAAGAAAAAACAAAAGAAAGAAAAAACAATACAATACAATATATAAACAATACACCACACAACATTAACGCATTAAACTAAACAAAACAGAACAAAAACAATTTAAAAACATACATCATACCATTTCAATGCCTTATCTTTCATTCCCTTGTTTCATCGACTTCCTCTCACCTCCCTTTTTTTTTTTTTAAATACATATTTTATTAAAGTTTTTAAACATGAATGCAAAGATAGAAAACAGTATAACATATATCATAACATACTTTCGTAACTTCTTTGGACTCCCTCACATCTCCCGCTCCCATTTGCATCATTGTCAATTCTTGCCTGCAATTTATCATCTTGTTTACAATCTTGTGTCACATTCATTTAACTCTAATCTGTTAATTCTCCAATAGGTTTATAATTTTTCCTCAACTTACTTGTCATCTTAATTCCATCTAGTTTAGTGGTGCACAATTATTTATGATCTAGCATCCTTTCTTAACATTCAACCAAATTACAATGTTTTTTTAAATAAATCTTAAATTTCTTCCAGTCTTCTTCAACCCTCTCCTCTCTCAGGTCTCGGATTCTGCCAGTCATCTCGGCCAGTTCCATATAGTCCATCAGTTGCATCTGCCACTCTTCCAGTGTGGGTAGATCTTGAGTTTTCCAGTTCTTAGCGATGAGTATCCTTGCTGCCGTTGTTGCGTACATAAAAAATGTTCGGTCCTTCTTTAACACCTTCGGGCCGACAATACCCAGGAGGAAGGCCTCTGGTTTCTTGGTGAAGGTATACTTAAATACCTTTTTCAGCTCATTATATATCATTTCCCAGAAAGCCTTCACCCTAGGGCAAGTCCACCAGAGGTGAAAGAATGTACCTTCATTTTCTTTACATTTCCAACATTTATTATCAGACAAATGGTATATCTTGGCAAGTTTAACTGGGGTCATGTACCATCTATATATCATTTTCATTACATTTTCCTTCAAAGCATTACATGCAGTGAAGTTCAACCCAATGGTCCACAACCTTTCCCAGTCCTCAAACATAATGTTATGCCCAATATCCTGTGCCCACTTTATCATAGCCGATTTAACCATTTCATCTTGTGTGTTCCATTTTAACAGCAAGTTATACATTCATGAAAGTACCTTAGTCTTAGGTTCTAACAGTTCTGTTTCCAACTTCGATTTCTCCACCAGGAACCCTAACTTTTTGTCATTTTTAAAAACTTCTTTAATCTGAGCGTAGTGTAACCAGTCTCGCACTTTATCCTTCATTTTCTCCAAACTCTGCAATTTCCAATTGTCTCCATCTTTTTCTAATATTTCCCAATATTTTGGCCATTTGGCCTCCATATTGGGTCTTTTTCGGGCCTTAGCTTCCAGAGGTGAAAGCCACCTTGGAGTTTTGTTTTCCAATAAGTCTTTGTATTTTGTCCAGACATTAAACACTGCTTTCCTGACAATATGGTTCTTAAAGGCCTTATTGATCTTAACCTTGTCATACCATAAGTATGCATGCCAACCAAAAGCATTGTTAAAACCTTCCAGGTCCAGTACGTCAGTGTCTTCGAGAAGTAGCCAGTCTTTTAGCCAGCAGAAAGCTGCGGCTTCATAGTACAACTTTAGGTCTGGCAGGGCAAAGCCCCCTCTTTCTTTCGCATCCGTTAATATCTTAAACTTGATTCTGGGCTTTTTGCCCTGCCAGACAAATCTGGAGATATCTCTCTGCCACTCCGTCTTGTCCACAATCTGTAGTGTTTGAAACAAAAACAACATTTTTGGCAATACATTCATCTTAATAGCAGCAATTCGGCCTAGCAAAGAAAGTTTTAATTTTGTCCAACTGTCCAAGTCTCTTTTGATTTCAGACCAACATTTTTCATAATTATCCTTAATAGACTCAAATTTTTTGCTGTTATGTTTACCCCTAGGTACTTTACTTTTTTAACCACAATTAGTTCTGTCTCTCTCTGAAACCGTTCTGACTCTGTATCTGTCAGATTTTTTCCCAACACCTTAGTTTTCTGTTTGTTTAATTTAAATCCCGCCACCCGACCAAAGTCTTGAATCAATTGTAATACTCTTTTTGTGCTAGATTCTGGCTCCTGCAGGGTCAAAACTAGGTCATCTGCAAAGGCTTTAAGTTTATACTGTTTCGCTCCGACCTGAATCCCTTCCACCAACCGGTCCCCTCTGATCATATTCAAGAGCACCTCCAGAACCGAAATAAATAACAAAGGGGAAATCGGGCAGCCTTGTCGTGTTCCTTTTTCAATTTTGAACTCTTCTGTAACCACATTGTTAACTATCAATTTGGCCTTTTGTTCTGAGTATATTGCATCGATCCCATTCTCAAAACCCCGTCCCACTCCCATTTCTTTTAAATTTCCCTTCATAAATTTCCAAGAGATATTATCAAAGCCCTTCTCCGCATCTATAAAGATTAACACTGCTTTTGTGTTTATGTCTGTTTGCAAAAGTTCCAAAATGTCAATAATGTTCCTTGTATTAGCAAACATGTGTCTGCCTGGGAGAAAGCCTGCCTGGTCTTTATGAATTACTTCATTTAGAACTTTTTTAAATCTACTTGCCAAAACTTCTGCAAATATTTTGTAATCCACATTTAAAAGGGAGATGGGACGATAGTTCTTGAGTTGTGTCTTTTCGGTTTCCAATTTTGGTATCAATGTGATGAAAGCTTCCTTCCACGATTCCGGCGCCCTCTTCCCCTCCATAATTTCATTGCTTACCTCCATCAATGGTTGTATCAAATAGTCTTTTAATGTCTTATAATACTTGGAGGTAAGCCCATCTGGCCCTGGAGATTTGCCCAGTTGCATGTTCTGAATGGCTTGTTCAATCTCTTGTCGTGTTATTTTGCTATTCAGGATTGATCTATTTTCTTGTGACAATTTTGTTAGTCCATTTTTTTCCAAAAATTGTTTAATCTCAACCTCATCTTGCGGCCCTTGGGTATATAGTTTTTTGAAGTATCTCTGGAAGCACTTTCTGATCTCCGCGGGGTTCTGAATGTTTCTTCCTTCAATTTCTAAATTTGTAACTGTGTTTAATTTTTGTCTCCTCTTCAACTGCCAAGCTAGCAGTTTCCCACATTTATTTGCCGATTCAAAAGTTTTTTGTTTCATTAGTTTAATCTTCCACTCTATTTCCTGATTTATCAATTTAGAATATTGTGCTTGGTGAAGTTTGATTTCTCTCAAAATCGGCTGTGACTTCGGATTTGATCTTAACTTCTTCTCTAGTTCTTTAATTTTCTCCAAGATCTTATCTTTCCTCTCATTTTGTGTCCTTTTCTTTACAGCATTCTGTTGTATCAAGAACCCCCTCATCACGGCTTTGCTTGCGTCCCAGATAGTTCTTTTTTCCACCGTAGTGTTCATGTTTATCTCAAAGTAATCCTTCAAAGCTTTTTGGGCCTTCTTAATAATCTCCTGATCTCTAAACAAATTGTCATTCATCTTCCATCTAAAGGAACCGGTTGGTAGTAATGTCATGTCCATCTTCAGTGCGTTATGGTCGGAGCAGGTCTTTGGGCAGATTTCCACCTTTCTGACCTTGGGTGCCAGACCTCTAGTTATCCATATTTGGTCGATTCTTGTCCAAGTCAGCTGGGCTTCAGAGAAAAATGTCCCTTCTCTTCCCAAGGGGTTCTTCGTTCTCCAGATGTCAATCCAATCCATATTGTCTGTCATTTCAAAAAAAGTCTTTGGTAGTCTGCCGTCTTTTGTAACATTTTGGCTTTGTGACTTATCCATATTAGTTGATACGACCCCGTTCATGTCTCCCATCATAATGATGTTGTTATAGTCCAGATAGTCCAGCATAATCTCATGCAACTTCTTGTAAAATTCCGATTTCCCCTCGTTTGGTGCGTAGATTCCTAATATCAAAATCTTCTCTCCTTGATGTTGTATCTCAATTGCCAAAATTCTTCCATGTTCATCTTTAAATAAAAATTTAGGTGACAGGCTCTCTTTTGCATATATCACCACGCCTCTCTTCTTTACTCTGTCCGAAGATATGAATTCCTGGCCAAGTCTTTTGTTTATTAACACTTTTCTGTGGAGCCTAGTCACATGTGTTTCTTGTAAACAAATAATGTCCAATTGTTCCTTTTTTAATATATGAAAAAAATTCCTCCTTTTTTCTGGGATGTTACAGCCATTTATATTCCAGCTCAAAAGTTGCAGAGACATCCTGAATAAATCTGGTTAATTTCCTGGGGGTGGTACCTTGTTCACTGGATCTTCCGAGTCCAAGGGTGCAGGTACCCCTGGTGCTCCAGGCCCAGAAGGTAGTTCAATTCCTTTTTGAAGGTCCTCTCCGTATGCAGTCAGAAATTTATCTCTGTCTTCCAATGTTCTAATTTTAACCTTCTTCCCTCTAAAAGTGAAAGATAATCCTTGGGGAAATTCCCACCTGAAGATAATTGAATTGCTCCTCAACAGTCTAACCAGTTCCAAATAGTCAGATCTAAAGTCCAACAGTTGTTTAGGAATATCCTTGTAAATTTCAATTCTTTTGTCCGAAATGTCCAGTGACTTTCCGTAGTGTAGGCCCAAAATCTTATCCCTTTCCTCCTTTGATCTCAATATTATCAGACAGTCTCTGGGCTTCTCTTTCTTTATAAGTCTTCCAAGCCTAAAAGCTGATACAATTTTAAAGTCCTTTTCCTCTAGTTTCCAAAACTTGGAAAATTCTTTAGTCAGAAACTCAGCTAGGTTGCCTTCTTCCGCTTCTGGTACCGACCTTATCCTTAAGTTACTCTCCCTGTTTCGCAGTTCTAACATAGAAAGATAGGTCTGGTGTTCATCTACTTGTTTGCAGAGTGGTCTTACCTCTTGTTCTAACTTTCCAAGTCTTTGGCTGGTATCCTCAGCCAATTTCCGATTTTCACCTGTAGCCACCGTCAGTTCTCCAATTGCTTGTACGTCCTGTGCTACTTGTCCAGTTAATCTATTTAGACATTCTGTGTTTTGATCAATTTTGGCTGTTTGCTCATCAGCTTTTTTATCCAGAGATTCCACTCTCTTATCCAAAGATTCCAATTTTTCATAGATTTTCTCTAAAATAGAAGCAGTTGCTCCTGAGGCCATATCTTCCAGTTGTAATTCCTCAGTTTCTCCCTCCCCTGCCCGTGGCAGAGAAGCAGCTTCTTCCTCAGAAGGCAAAGTAGGCACAGATGATCTACGTGTCTGTGAGGCTGCAGTTAAAGTTGTTAAAGTTGTTTGTCTAGTTCTTGGTCCCTTTTTTCTAGCGCCACTCATTCCAAAGTTATCTAAAAGTCAAGGTCAAGCTGAGTTGTTCCCATGAGAAAGCAACAGCCCAGATGGTAACAGTCAAACAGGAGGCCGGGAAAAGGAAAGTAAAATAATGTCACTGCTGTAAATCCCAAATCCTCTAGGGGGAGCTTAAAATGTCTTTAGGGAAGAGATTAAAGTCAAATTTAATGTCCAGGAACCTTCAATAGTAAGTTTTTGCAGAGTTAGTATTAGCAGCCACAATGTTTTAAACAGTGCGTACTGGTATTCCAAATGATGCTTCAAAGTATCAAGTCCAAACTCCCTCAGATTGTTTCAAAGTTTAAATTCAAAGTATCCAAATCTGCAAACTGACTGCTCAGTTACTCAGGCAGCTCCAGCACCTGGGTTTCTTACTTAAATTGTAGTTCCAATAGAAGAAAGGTATCACAATACAGATAGAAAGCATAAAATCCAACGCTTTAAGTCCTTATTCAACTTACAAAGAAGTTCAGTAGGTGCTCAGATCCATTAGGTTAAAAGTTCTCTCTTTGCCTCCACTCCTCCAGCTCTTTGCTTTGAAGTTCAATGACAGCGGAAGACGGACTTCCTGTTTTTCGTCACTCCGCTTTCAGCCAAATTCAGTATTTTTAAGTCCCGAAATTTTATAGAGTCCTTTGTTACTCACGGGTTGTTGCTTTTCCGAGTCGAAAATTTCCAGGAAGAGAGGTCAGCGCTCACCGGCAGCAGCAGCGCGGCTTCACTCCGTTGATTGCGAAACGACCCACAGCGCCGCTACCCCCTCCCCGTTCCGGAGCCCCTTACGGGGTTCCTTCAACGTTTCGGGGGTTGCTCCTGGCGCCCGCTGGGTCCCGAGACCACAGGCTTTTGCTGCCTGTGGATTTCCAATGTGGGTCTCCGCTTCGCCGTAGCGGATGACCCGTTCTCAACGGAGCTCCCTCTCCGCAATTAGAAGAGGGCAGCCATTGCCGTTCGCGCCGCCTCCGGAAGTTCTCACCTCCCTTTTTGTATTCCACTTCTGTTAATTGTTTCAGCAAATCCTTTCCATCTTTCACTATTTTCTGTCATATAAATATCTTAACTTATTTTAACCTCATTTTCCATTAATACTATAATACTTATTTATGCTTAACTCCTTATAACACTTCTACTAAGGCCATATAAATTCATTCCAACATTTTTCTAACACTCATTAATTTTACCATATTTCTACAAATAAACTTTCAACTTTTTCCAATCTTCTTCCACCGTCTCTTCTCCCTGGTCTCGGATTCTGCCAGTCATTTCCGTCAATTCCATATAGTCCATCAACCTGGTGCTCTTCTGTCCGAGGCTCTTAACTCTTTTCCAGGTCCCTTCTGCAAGTCTTCTTTGCATTTATACATACACTTTACTTTGTCTTCTGCTGATCTTGTTCTTAATTTCCTTTCTTTGATGCTGAAGAGTAGGTCTCGAGGGAGCTCCAGCCTAGCAATGTTTTTATTCCTTCTCGACATGTCATCCACATCTCCGTGGTTAAAACTAGAATCCAAAAGATATTTCAGGACATGTTTCAAAGTCCCTCCAAATCTGCAGGTCCCCACAACTCCAATTTCCTCCTGACCCAGGTACAGATCCCAAAGGTCAGTAAATCCCTGCATGAGGTGATCTATCCAACTTTCCTTCTCCAGTCCAAGCAGGGTTCCAATCTGACTTTCTCTGAATTCAATCATAGAGGGTGTTGTGACGTGGGGTTTGTGATTTCAGCTCTCTTGACATAATATGCTGGAGACAGTGCCCAGGAGACTGGGGCGACTGCCCTTCGCAATCACCAGTTTGAGTACCGCCTGTTTGTCCCGGAACTGTACTCTCACGGCACACATTCCCATGACATGGAAGCGGCCCGCTGAGTATGACTGCAAAGTTGCTGGGAAGGGCTCCAGAGGGGGCAACTTACCCCTGGGGAAGAATGTCCTCGCGGTCTGGTCCGATACGATAGTGAATCCAGATCTGGAGTCCACCTCCATGTCGCACAGCTGACCCTCAATCTTCACCTTGACGTGTGCCTTGCCTTGCGCTGGAAACTGCACAACCCTCCCGTTGATCTCTGTTACGTAGTGGCAGTCCTTTAGAACATGGTTTGCTGTGGGCGATCTGCGATGCTCCAGTCTAGGTGCTCCTGTCGCTCCCAACGCCGCCGATCTACAGACCCTGGCGATGTGACCTGTCTTTCCGCACGTCCGGCACATAGCATCCTGGAAACGACAACTCTTCCGCTCATGGTTTCCGCCACAACCAGGGCACCTGCCTCGGTGATCTTTGTGCACTGTGCAGGCCTGACGCACTGACTCGACCCCACGGACTGGGCTCTGGCTCGGAGTAGCCTCTAGCTTGTCCATGGCATGCGCAACTTCTATCTGTGGCTTAGGGGCCCTGCGACTGGCATCAAGCTCCTCTCTTTCATAATTCTCCGTGGCGGTGGCCTCCTTCAAGACTGAAGCAAGGGTAACCTCTTCTTTAGCCACGATGCGTCTTCTGGCTTTCTTGCTGCTCAGACCACCGATAAACCGATCCAGGAGAGTCTCTTCCAGATCTTGGAAGTCGCAGTGCTGAGCGAGCTTCCGCAGTTCAGCTAGAAATGCAGATACAGACTCCCCAGCACGCTGCTGCCTCTTATGAAACTCCATCCGCCGGGCCATCTTGGTCTCAGTAGGCGCTAAATGGCTTGTTAGGCAGGCAAGAATATCTTTGAGAGATGTCTCACTTAGCTTCGCTGGGGCAAGCAATGCCTTGGCCAGCTTGAAGATCTCAGGCCCACAGTAGCTCAGGAATGTGGCCCTTCTTTTGCTGGCATCGGTGATCCCTTGAGCCACTGCGAAGAACTCGAAGCGTTCGACGTAGTCTTCCCACGTGTGGGGCTCTGATGGCTGGAAGGGCTCCAATACCCTTGGACTCTCCATTGTCCTGTGGGCAGGGTCGTCTTCTCAACTGGCCAGTGAGTCTTGTTCTTAGCTACAATCCGGACTCTGAGGCAGGGCTGCGTTTAACCGCTCCTCAGCATTCCGGATCCCACCTTCGTCGCCAGTTGTTGTGACGTGGGGTTTGTGATTTCAGCTCTCTTGACATAATATGCTGGAGACAGTTCTCTAGTAACACTTCTTTATTAAAGCAACAAGACTGAGACCTGAGGAGGGGAGAGCTACATTTATAGGGACAGGGAACTAGCTAGAAAGGATACATTTTGGAGGGAACAATATCAGGCAATCACAGTCCTGCCTTTTGGAGGAAACCAATAAGACAGAGGATCCAAATACAGCAGCTTAAATGAACCAATAGTAGCTGTGCCCTCTGGAACCAAAAGGCAGTTACTTTACCCTAATGCAAATACAGACAATAATAATACAGATATAAAATCCTTTGACTCAATACACAACAGAGGGCAACAACTTGTAATCATCAAGTTGCCTCTGTAAGGCTGGGGCTCTCTCCCTCTCCACTTGTATTACTTTAGGTTCAACAACCACAACTTTCTCCCTCGCTTTCTCCACCATTTGGCATTTCAAAGTAGATTCCTGTATCGGTTCCTGAATAGTTTCTGTGTAGATGTTCAAAAGGTGCCAGCCGAATCCCACGTTCACAGGCTTCTCCCGCCTGCGATTTGTAGTGGGTTTCCGCCTTCGCCGTGGCAGCCAGACCCTAAATTCCACGGAGCAAGTTCCTCCCGATCAGAGGAACTCCGCCATTGCCGGAGGCGCTAACCCGGAAGTAAGTACTGTTGCAGACTCAGGCTGTGGCTCTAGGCTGTGGCTGCAGCTATGTTTTGCGCTCCGGCCCTGTAGCAAGCCCTATTTCTGGCTCTGGCTCTGGCTCTGGCTCTGGCTCTGGCTCTGGCTCTGGCTCTGGCTCTGGCTCTGGCTCTGGCTCTGGCTCTGGCTCTGGCTCTGGCTCTGGCTCTGGCTCTGGCTCTGGCTCTGGCTCTGGCTCTGGCTCTGGCTCTGGCTCTGGCTCTGGCTCTGGCTCTGGCTCTGGCTCTGGCTCTGGCTCTGGCTCTGGCTCTGGCTCTGGCTCTGGCTTTCTTTCAGCTCTGGCTCTGAATTTGGCTCTGGCTCTGCTCTGATTCATGGTCTCACTCTGACTCTGATTCACCGCCTTGCCGACGTGGGGATCCAGGGCACAGTCCTTCAATGGCTGCGCTCGTTTCTCTCTGGTCGGGGACAGAGGGTGGCACTCGGGGGGGAATTGTCATCGCGCCACTCCTTGGTGTGTGGAGTGCCTCAGGGTGCGATTCTCTCCCCGATGCTTTTTAACATCTTTATGCGCCCCCTCGCCCAGCTTGTCCGGAGTTTTGGGCTGAGTTGCCATCAG
Source organism: Podarcis erhardii (assembly GCF_964252035.2). Taxonomy (NCBI): domain Eukaryota; kingdom Metazoa; phylum Chordata; class Lepidosauria; order Squamata; family Lacertidae; genus Podarcis; species Podarcis erhardii. The sequence continues at coordinate 18,702,927 of NC_138506.1, read as the reverse complement.
TATGCTGATGACACCCAACTCTATCTGTTGATGGATGGCCATCCTGACTCGGCCCCAGACACACTGGCAAGATGTCTGGAAGCTGTGGCTGGATGGTTACGTGGGAGCCGGTTGAAGTTAAATCCTTCGAAGACAGAGGTCCTCTGGCTGGGACGGGGCGATATGGGATTGAGGGGGCAACTCCCATCTCTTGCAGGGGTGCAATTAGTGCCAGCACCGTCCGTTAAGAGTTTGGGTGTAATCTTCGATACCTCCCTCTCTATGGAGGTGCAGATTACAGCTATAACAAAGGCGGCATTTTTTCATCTCCGCCAAGCTAAGCAGTTGGCCCCTTATCTCTCTCGCCCTGACCTAGCCACAGTGATCCATGCGACGGTCACCTCCAGACTGGATTATTGTAACTCGCTCTACGTGGGGCTGCCCTTGAGACTGACCCAGAAACTCCAGCGGGTGCAGAATGCCGCGGCGAGACTCCTTATGGGGTCTTCGCTGCGAGATCACATTCATCCGGTACTATACCAGCTGCACTGGCTCCCGGTGGAGTACAGGATCAGCTTTAAGGTGCTGGTTTTAACCTTTAAAGCCCTATATGGCCTAGGACCCTCGTACCTACGGGACCGCCTCTCCTGGTATGCCCCACAGAGAAACCTACGGTCTGCAAATAACAACATCCTCAAGGTTCCAGGCCTCAGAGAAGTTAGGCTGGCCTCAACTAGAGCCAGGGCCTTCTCGGCTGCGGCTCCAATCTGGTGGAACGCTCTATCACAAGAGACTAGGGCCCTGCGGGACCTGACATCTTTCCGCAGGGCCTGCAAGACAGAGTTGTTCCACCAGGCCTTTGGTCAGGGCGAAGCCTGACTCCCTCCTCTGGCAACCTGCACAGAATTTTGCTTAATCGGTTGCCATTAATTTGATTTTAATTAATTTTTATAATGAAATATTTTGAGAATGTGTGATTATTTGACTGTTTGATTATTTGATTGTAGTTAGCCGCCCTGAGCCCGGCTTCGGCTGGGGAGGGCGAGATATAAATAAAAATTATTATTATTATTATTATTATTATTATTATTATTATTATTATTATTTTCTTTCTGGGGTTTCCCGCCCCCCAAAAAATCTTAATCTTTTCACACGTCCACCACATGTGGCTCATGTCACCGTTATTTCCTCCACATCTCCAACAAGCATTCGCCAAATTTTTATACATTCTTGATCATCTGGAAGGAGTGAGGTACCACCTATGAACCGTTTTCATCATGTTTGCTCTTATATTATAGCTGGCTGTAAATTTCAAATTTACAGTCCATCAGTTTTCCCTATTGTCAGAGTCACCCGTGGTCCCAGCTCACAAGAGACCAAAGTCCACTCCAGCTTACGTACAAAAGCTTTTATTGAAGAACATTATTAGCTTTACATCCGAGCTCCGTGACTCTACGTCTGTTACGCTTAGACCGCTGAAGTCCCCTCTGAGTCGGTCCCCCCTCTACACCAGTTTAAGAGGCTTGTACTGGTCCACCTCTTTCTCTCTTTCCTTTTCCGCAGGGTCTTTCTGCCCCCCTGTGTTCTCTCCCTTCGGGACTCTCCAGAGGCTGAATCCTCTGCCGCCTCCTCCCCCCTCCTTCGGGCTTTGGGACCAGGCTCCTCCCCAGGACTCTCTTCATTTCTGCGCGCCTCCCATTTTGAACTTGGCGCGCGTACGTTGCTCCTGACCTTCCCTTCGACAGTTACACTGCCCTCGATACTACTTTCCTCCCCTTCCGGCAGGACGTTTTGCCCTGATCTCCTTCCCCTCTCTGCTTCCTGTTCTGCTCCTTCTGACACACTGGTCACTCCTCCCCCCTCACTCTGTTCCAGCGGAGCAGCCGGTCTCGCTCTCCAACTCCCACTGGGGGTTCCCCCTTCGTTTCCCTGCTCCTGACTGCTTCCCCCTCTAGCTCCCCTTGGCTTGACCAGAGGGGCTCCCTTTTGGGAGTCCTCCGATTCACTGGACGGACTCATGGACAATCTTGGGTCATTGTCATCCTCTTCCTCGTCACTCTGGAATCCTTCCCCCTCACTCTCTGTCTCCTCCCTCATCTGCGTCTCTCTCCCTGAACCCCTGACATCCATCCCCCCCTCGAAGCCCCCCCTTCCCCCCTCCCGGCCCTCGGAGGCAGGTCGTGGGAGCCGCAGCTCCTCGGAGGTAGTTGCAGGATACAGTTCGTTTGCTTCAATGTCCTCTGCTAGCAGCTCGGTGTATGTGTGTTCGAATGCGGGTTCTTCACCCAAGATGTTCTCGGCTCCCTCTTCCATTGCTACTTCGTCTGGTGCTGCCTGCCAAGGCCCCGTCAGCCATTTCTTGCGCCAGTCGTCCTCTGGTTGCTCGTCCCACCAGTAAGAGGGTTCTGTGTCTACCCCCGAACACGATCCCCTGGGCGGGCTTGATTCTGGCGTTCTCTCCTCGGCGGAAGAAAAGCCCCTGAAAGTACTGTCTGAAAGTGTGGGCGTAAAGAGCCAGTCATCAAAATACTCGGCTGGCATGGGTCTATGCGGGAAAAGTGCATGGAACTCGTCTTTCAGAAGAGGTTCGTCTAAAGCGTAGTCCGGCACCCAAATATTGGCACTGGCCGGGGTACCCTCTCTGGCTAGAAAGTATTCTACTCCCTCTACCCCCCATCTCGAGTCCAGGATCTCAGTGACCTCGTTGAGTGGTTCGGCCCTGGGCGCCCCCTCCCTCTCGGGTGACTGAGTGCGTGCGTGCAGTACTGTTTCAGACTACTGAAACCTGTGCGGGGTCTTGTAGGGAGAAATTTCTTTTTGCCACTTGTTGATACTGCTGGTCTTTCCTGTAATTGGAATCGTTTGGAATAGAAAGAGTAGCTTCGGTAAAACTATCATTTTAATTACCGAAATACGGCCCAGGAATGATAAATTTAACCTTGTCCATGTCTCCAACTGTCTTTTGATATCTTTCCAACAATTGGTATAATTATCTTCATATAAGTTAATATTCTTTGGTGTTATCCATAATCCTAAATACTTGATTTTGGGGTAGATTTTAATGTGTATTATTTGTTCTAATTCTGCTTTTTCATCTGGCGACATATTTTTAACTAATAGTTTTGTCTTGTTTAAATTCATTTTGAACCCCGCAACTTTACCGTAGCCATATATTATTTCCAACGCCTTTCTTAAACTCTGTTTTGGTTGCTCCGTAGTTATAATTAAATCGTCAGCAAATGCCCTCATTTTGTAACTTCTATTTCCCAGCATAATCCCTTTTATTTCTTTTTCTTCCCTAATTTGTTTACATAAAACTTCCAATGTTAATATGAAAATTAAGGGGGATAGTGGGCAACCTTGTCTGACCCCTTTACTGATTTCACACTCCTGTGATAAATTTCCATTGATTATGATTTTCGCTTTTTGTTTTGATTATATTGCTTCAATCCCTTTTATATACTGTATACCAAAATCCATATGGTGTAATAGACCTTTCATAAATTTCCAGGGTACCCTGTCGAAAGCTTTTTCTGCATCTATAGCCATTAAGACTGCCTTCTTTTCTATTCTTAAGTCTAAATACGCTAATCAGTTTATAATGTTTCTAGTGTTGCTATAAATGTGCCTCCCGGGCAAAAAGCCAGCTTGGTCATTGTGTATCATCATCTGGAAGACTTTCTTTGATCTTTCGGCTAAAATATTTGCATATAATTTATAATCGTTATTTAGAAGTGCGATAGGCCTATAGTTGTTAATAAGTAGATTGTCCGTTCCCTGTTTTGGAATTAATGCAATAAGGCTGTCTTTCCAAGAATCCGGCATGGTTCCGTCTTTTAAGATGTTGTTCATGATACTTCTTAATGGGTCAGACAGTAAGTCCTCAATTTTTTAATAATATATTGCCGGTAGGCCGTCTGGCCCTGGTGGCTTTCCTATCTTTGCTTCCTTAATTGCTCTTTGAATTTCGTACGATGTAATAGGGGCATTCAACAGTTCTTTTTGTTCTTTAGTAAGTTTCGGAAGACAGTTCTGTTCTAAATGTTCTTTAACTTCTTCTGTTGTTTCATTTCCTTCCTTATAGATTTCTCTAAAGAATTCAAGAAATCGTTTCTCTATTTCTTTAGGGTTGTTTATTATTTTGCCTTTGCACTTAACTCTATTTATAAGCCTTTCTGCCTCTCTCTTCTTTAATTGCCATGCTAATAACCAGGCTCAGGTTCTGTTTCAGGCTGTGTCTCTGTTTCAGGCTCCGGCGCTGTAGCAACCACTGTTGCAGACTCAGGCTGTGGCACTATGGCTGTAGCTGTGGCTCTGGTTCTGTTTCAGGCTCTGGCACTGTATCAAGCATGGTTTCAGGCTCAGGCTCAGGCTCAGGCTTCTGCTCTTTATTAGGCTTTGTCTCAGTCTTTGGCTCTAGCACTTATTCTAGCTCTATTTCAGGTTCGGCCTGTGTCTCAGCCTTTGTCTCTGTTTCACGCTGTTTCAGGCTCCGACGCTGTTTCAAGCCCTGTATCTGCCTCTGCCTCTGTTTCAGGCTCTGGCACTCTATCAAGCACTGTTTCTGGCTCTGGCTCTCTTTCAGGCTCTGGTTCTGAATTAGGGTTTTGTTCTGGCTCTGGCTGTGTCTCTGGATCTGGCTGTGTCTCTGCTTCAGGCTCCTACGCTGTATCAAGCACTGTATAAGGCTCTGCCTCTCCCTCTGCCCCTGGCTACGTTTAAGCGTCAGGCTCAGTTTCAGACAGTGATTCTGTTTCAGGATCCAGCACTCTATCAAGCACTATTTCAGACTCAGGCTGTGGATCTCGGCTGTGGCACTAGGCTCCGTCTGTGGCTCTGTCTGTGGCTCTGGCTCTCTTTCAGGGTCTGGTTCTGAATGAAGACCTGGTTCTGACTCCGATTCAGGGTCTCATGATGGCTCTTCCTCTGCCTCTGACCCAGCTATGTTTCAGGGTCTGGCTCTCTTTCAGGCTCTGGTTCTGAATTAGGGTTTTGTTCTGGCTCTGGCTCTGGCTCTGGCTCTGTTTCAGGCTTAGGCTCTGTTTGAGGCTGTGTCTCTGTTTCAGGCTCCGGCACTGTATCAAGTACTGTTGCAGACTCAGGCTGTCGCTCTAGGCTGTGGCTGTGGCTGTTGCTCTGGTTCGGGCTGTGGCTCTTTTTCAGGCTCTGGTTCTGAATTAGGGCTTGGTTATGGCACTGATTCAGGGTCTCGCTCTGTCTCTGGCTGTGTCTCTGTTGCACCTCAAACGGTGGTTTGTTGTTGTTGTTGTTGTTGTTGTTGTTGTTGTTGTTGTTGTTGTTGTTATTTTCTTTCTGGGGTGGGACAAATGTTTAGTTAGGGCAGGGATTATTTTAAGTTTAGCATAATTGTTTCTTGCTTTGTTTTTCTTTTACTATGTTTTTAGGTTATTGTGATGGGATAATGAGCTGCTTGTGCGTAAAAGCTGGATCCCTCAGAGCTTGGCATAGGTCTCAAAGCTCTGCCTTTACGGGAACCCTCAAAGCATGACTCCCTCAATCGCTGGCAGAATCTGTCAGTGGGCGTTTCCGGAATTTGCGCCAACATAAGAGTTCCTTAACGGAAACTCTCCTTCGGGATTCTCGGCGTGACAGTTTCCTGCGAGGAGTGGGTGTACCCAGAGGAGGTCCTGAGACCTCCCCGCTGTTTTAACTGGAAGTCTCTTGGAGCCATCCCTCCGACTGAGTTTCTCCATGAACTCTCTCTCTCCCCCTGCTGGTTCCTTCCTCCGCATCCGAGGGTCTCCTAGCCTCCTTGAGCCCCTGCACCACCTGACACTCCGATGGCAGTTCCCTGACAGTTATTGTATAGTTTGTATTTTGCTTTTTAAGGGGAAAGGGTCAGGGCTGCCTGGGAGGGGGCCTCAGCCAACAGAATGGCTGGGGCAGGTTCCCAACGGGGGGATGTATTGGAACACCCAATCTCTGTTATCGCGGGTGGGAGGAGCAGTTGCGCTAAGACCAGACCACGTCTTTACCGAAGATCTGGTTCTGACTCTGATTCTGATTCTCTGATTCTGGCTCCCTATCAAGGGTTGTTTCAGACTCAGGCTGTGGCTGTTGCTCTGGTTCTGGCTCTGGCTCTGGCTCTTTCTCAGGCTCTGGTTCTGAATGAGGGCTTGGTTCTGGCACTGATTCAGGGTCTGGCTCTGGCTCTGGCTCTGGCACTCTATCAAGGACTGTTTCAGACTTAGGCTGTGGCTGTGGCTGTGGCTCTGCCTCTGTTTCCATTCTTACAATGGAATGTACACAAAACAATAATCCTTTCTATATAAATTTTCCAATACATTCTGAAAACATAATAAACCCTTAATTGTTGTCCACCTCCTTTTAGTTCCTTTATCACTCGAATGCTAGCACGGAGTCAAAACTATGATTGTATTTTTGAACATATCTTGTATAACCATCCAATTTTTCTGCAAATTTTTGCTTTGAGATTCCTCTGAGTTTGCTAGTCAATTGAGCCGTCTCCACCAATTCCTGTAATTTGATTTGCCAATCTGCTTTTTGGAGCCTCGTGATCTTTCCATCCCTTGGCCACAAGTAGACGAGCTGCTGCGGTTGCATGCAAGAATACCTCTCTTAGATTTTTTGGGATCTCTTTATCTAAAATACTTCATAGAAATGCCTCCGTTTTTTTCGTAAAAGTTATCCCCATCATCTTTTTTAATTCATCGTATATTCCCCCCCCCCAAAATCTTAATCTTTTCACACGTCCACCACATGTGGCTCATGTCACCGTTATTTCCTCCACATCTCCAAAAAGCATTCGCCAAATTTTTATACATTCTTGATCATCTGGAAGGCGTGAGGTACCACCTATGAGCCATTTTCATCATGTATATATTATATATTATATATCTTATATTATAGCTGGCTGTAAATTTCAAATTTACATTCCATCAGTTTTCCCCATCTTTTAGCATAATTGGACGGCCCACATCTTGGGCCCACTTTATCATTGAAGCCTTAACCTCCTCATCCATTATAAAAGAAGTCTATACATTTTTGCGATTATTTTGGTTTTACTATTCAGTAGTTCTCTTTCAAATCAGAATCAGAGTCAGAACCAGATCTTCGGTAAAGACGTGGTCTGGTCTTAGCGCAACTGCTCCTCCCACCCGCGATAACAGAGATTGGGTGTTCCAATACATCCCCCCGTAGGGAACCTGCCCCAGCCATTCTGTTGGCTGAGGCCCCCTCCCAGGCAGCCCTGACCCTTTCCCCTTAAAATTCAAACTACAAACTATACAATAACCTAAAAAAATAGTAAAAGAAAAACAAAGCAAGAAACAATTATGATAAACTTAAAATAATCCCCGCCCCAACTAAACATTTGTCCCACCCCAGAAAGAAAATAACAACAACAACAACAAACCACCGTTTGAGGTGCAACAGAGACACAGCCAGAGACAGAGCGAGACCCTGAATCAGTGCCATAACCAAGCCCTCATTCAGAGTTTACCAGCTCCATGTGGTACGTAGGCTGAGACCCTATCTGCCTGCAGACTGTCTCGCCAGAGTGGTGCATGCTCTGGTTATCTCCAGCTTGGAGTACTGCAATGTGCTCTACGTGGGGCTACCTTTAAAGGTGACCCGGAAACTACAACTAATCCAGAACGCGGCAGCTAGACTGGTGACTGGGAGCGGCCGCCGAGACCATATAACACCAGTCTTGAAAGACCTACATTGGCTCCCAGTGCGTTTCCCTGCACAATTCAAAGTGTTGGTGCTGACCTTTAAAGCCACAGCCTAGAGCCACAGCCTGAGTCTGCAACAGTACTTGATACAGTGCCGGAGCCTGAAACAGACACAGCCTCAAACAGAGCCTGAGCCTGAAACAGAGGCAGAGCAACAGCCACAGCCACAGCCACAGCCACAGCCTGAGTCTGAAACAGTCCTTGATAGAGTGCCAGAGCCAGAGCGAGACCCTGAATCAGAGTCAGAGTGAGACCATGAATCAGAGCAGAGCCAGAGCCAAATTCAGAGCCAGAGCTGAAAGAAAGCCAGAGCCAGAGCCAGAGCCAGAGCTGGAAAAAGGGCTTGATACAGGGCCGGAGCGCAAAACATAGCTGCAGCCACAGCCTAGAGCCACAGCCTGAGTCTGCAACAGTACTTACTTCCGGGTTAGCGCCTCCGGCAATGGTGGAGTTCCTCTGATCGGGAGGAACTTGCTCCGTGGAATTTAGGGTCTGGCCGCCACGGCGAAGGCGGAGACCCACTAAAAATCGCAGGCGGGAGAAGCCTGTGAACGTGGGATTCGTCTGGCACCTTTTGCGCCTCCCCTACTCGCGGGGAGACCCGGTTTCGGGTATCCGGAGCGATGTGGGGTGAGTGGCGCGGTGCTTCGAATTGACTGCTTCTTTCACGGAGTGAAGCCGCATTGCTGTTGCCAGAGAGCGCTGACTTTTTCCAGTGGACAATTTGATTCTAAACAACTACCCGTGAGTAGAACGGAAAATTGGATTTTTAAACGTCTTAATTTAGCACCGAAACGGGGAGGTTTCAAACAGGAAGTCCGCCTTCACCTTTTGTAAATAGATTGAAGCAAAGAATTTGCAAGCTAAAGTCTTGGAAAGTCCTATGTAAAGGATTAAACCTCCAATGGCTAAAATCATTAAACCCCCCTTGGAGGCAGGAGAAGAGGGGGGAAATTTTGGATCACGAAAGCCTGCAGGAGAGAGTGAAGAAAGTTGGATCACCACCGCTCTGAACCTGGAAATGGACTGCTAGTAAGACTGACTTTATGGGAAAGTTCATTGACTGTGACAGTTAGTTAAATAAGAGAAATACATTGTTTTCATTGTCTCTCTTCTGGAAAAGAGTTAAGAGCCTCGGACAGAAGAGCACCAGGTTGATGGACTATATGAAATTGACGGAAATGAGTGGCAGAATCCGAGACCAGGGAGAAGAGACGGTGGAAGAAGATTGGAAAAAGTTGAAAGTTTATTTATAGAAATATGGTAAAATTAATGAGTGTTAGAAAAATGTTGGAATGAATTTATATGGCCTTAGTAGAAGTGTTATAAGGAGTTAAGCATAAATAAGGATTATAGTATTGGGCTTCGGGAGGCGACGCGAAACGGCAATGGCGGTCCTCTTTACGCTGTGAAGAGGGGCTCCGTGGAAAAGGGTCGTCCGCTGCGGCAAAGCGGAGACCCATCAAGAAACACCGCAGGCAGAGTGAGCCTGTGGCCGTGGGACTCGGCGGGTGCCAGAAGCCCCCCCAGAAGCGCAGAAGGGACCCCGTAAGGGGCTCCGGAACGTGAAAGGGGGAGCGGCACTGTGAGTTCATCGCTCTTTCCGTGGATGCAAAGCCGCGCAGCTGCTGCCGATGAGCGCCGACCTTTCTTCCTGAAAAACATCGGATTGGCTGTAATTTACCCGTGAGTAAGGGGTATTAAAATCTGGATCCAAAATTTAAAACTTGGAAATTCGGCCGAAAACGGGAGGCGAGTAACAGGAAGTCCGTCTCCCGATCTTGCTAAACAGATCAAAGCAAAGACTCTGAGGAATGCTGAGGAGTTTAAAGGAGATCGTAAAAGTGGAACTATTGTGCATTTACAGACTTAGTTAAAGGATAAAGGAGAAATTATTTTTAAACCTGTGGGATCTGCTTTTGGAACTTTCTTCTTGTTTTTCCTTTGCTTTTGGATTTAAAAGGGACAACCAAGCCGTCAGGCTGCCAGCGCGCAAGAGAGCTGTCAAACTGCGGATTACTGTTGCAAGAGTTTAAACTGTTACACGCATTGAGGTCTCAACACTTAAACATTGTTGCTGTCACCTTTCTTGTTACCTTGTGGCTTTCCTTTAAGAAATAGAAGGCTTTTGGGAACTTTCCTTTTGTCTCGGAACTATAAGGATTTAACATAGGGAATATAGGAACTTTAATGGCGGAAAAATTATTCCCTTCCTTGAAACTGTGAGATACCCCCCCTAGTGGATTGTGGAGATATAGAGGCCTGGGAACTACACTTTGTTTGGACTTTCTGAGGTTTAATTGTTTGCATTCTGGACTTGTCTATCCCATGGAATAAAAGATAATTTGACCTTGAACAGAGGCAGGTGGGGAATGAGCGGCACAGGGAAAACAAGAGCAGCTAAAGCTAAAGAAAAAGAAAAAAAAGCTGTGCAACTCGTTAAAACAACTAACTCATCAACGGAGATCATCTGTCCCAACTGTGCTGACAGCACAGGAGGTGGAAGCTGAACAGCCTGCTGCAGAAGATATGGCAGCAGGAGGGTCTGAAGCAGTTTTGAAACAAATTTTGGAGCAATTAGCAATTTTGAACCAAAAGGTGGACAATCAATCAACAAAAATTGACCAAGCAACATCCTCTATTAGTAAACTGTCTGAAAAGGTTTCCCAGCATACCCAAGCAATTGAGAATTTGCAAGGAGCAACAGCTGAAAATCATAAATTAGCTGAGGAAGCCTTTCAAAAAGCAGAGCAAGCGAACAAAAAGGTTGATGAGATTAAGGGAGAAGTTAGGCCTCTGCAAAGACAGGTAGGGGAACAGCAAGCCTACCTGTCAATGGTTGAACTGAAAAATAAGGAGAATAACCTCAGGCTGAGGGCCATCCCAGAATCGGAGGAAGGTAATTTGGAGGGATTTTTGACACTTTTATTTTCCAAGTTCTGGGGAATAGAAGAAGATAAAGACTTTAAAATTGTGACGGCATTCAGACTGGGTAGATCGGTAAAGAAAGACAAGGCCAGAGACTGTTTGGTCATCTTGAGATCAAGAGAAGAAAGAGACAAGATATTAGGCCTACATTTTAAAAAATCTTTGGAGATACAAGGTAAAAAGGCTGAAATTTACAGAGATATACCCAAACAGCTTTTGGATCTTAGAGCCTCATATTTAGAACTGACAAAATTGTTGAGATACAACGCAATCCCTTATAGGTGGGAGTTTCCGCAAGGACTATCATTTACCTACAAAGGAAGGAAAGTAAGAATTAAAACACCAGAGGACCAGCAGAAGTTCCTACACGACCACGGGGAAGACCTCCAAAAAGGGGTAGCAGCTTCTTGGCCACCGCCACTACCGGAACCTACACCTGGAGCTGGACCAGCTTTACCACCACCGGGATCGGAGGAAAATCAAGATACCCCATTGTAAGACTTACGAATTGATCCAGGATGTCTCTGCAACTGCTTAGTTGGAACATAAATGGCGGAAACTCCCTGGAAAAAAGAAGAAAAGTGTTTCATATCTTGAAAAAAGAACAATTGGACATTATTTGCCTGCAAGAAACCCATGTGACAAGGCTCCATAGGAAAGTGTTAATTAACAAAAGGTTAGGCCAGGAATTCATTTCTTCGGATAAAGTCAAGAAAAGAGGAGTGGTGATATATGCAAAGGAGAGCCTGTCACCGAAATTTTTATTTAAAGATGAACTAGGCAGAATTTTGGCGATTGAAATTCAAACACAAGGAGAAAAATTTTTGATATTAGGAATTTATGCACCAAACGATGGAAAATCGGAATTTTTTAAGAAGTTGCATGAGACCTTACTGGATTATCTAGATTACAACAACATCATCATGTTGGGAGATATGAATGGGGTGGTGTCTGTACATATGGATAAGTCGCAAAGTGCAAACATAACGAAAGATGGCAGACTACCTAAGACCTTTTTTGAAATGACTGACAATATGGACCTGATTGACATATGGAGGGTTAAGAACCCCCTAGGAAAAGAAGGAACTTTCTTTTCTGAAGCTCATCTGTCATGGACACGAATCGACCAAATATGGATAACTAAAGGACTGGCACCTAAGACTAGAAAAGTGGAAATCTGCCCAAGAACCTGCTCCGACCATAATGCCTTGAAAGTGGAATTGAGATTAAATACAACCGGATCCTTCAGATGGAAAATGAATGACACATTACTAAGAGATCAGGAGATTGTTAAGAAGGCCCAAAAAACTCTAAAGGACTATTTTGAGATAAACTTAAACACTACGGTGGAAAAAAGAACAATCTGGGACGCAAGCAAAGCAGTCATGAGGGGGTTTCTAATACAACAAAATACGATAAAGAAAAGACTCTGGAATGAAAAGAAGGAGAAGATATTGGAGAAAATAAGAGAAGGAGAGAAAAAATTAAGATCTAGGCCTAAGTCGAAGGAAGTGCTGAGAGAAGTGAAATTTTTCCAAGCACAATATTCGAAATTGATAAACCAAGAAGTGGAATGGAAAATTAAGCAAATGAAACAAAGATCTTTTGAATCAGCTAACAAGTGTGGGAAACTGCTAGCATGGCAGTTGAAAAAAAGACAAAAATTAAATACAGTTACAAATCTAGAGATTGAAGGGAGAATTGTTCAGAAACCCGAGGAAATTAGAAAGTGTTTCCAGAGATACTTCAAAGAACTTTATGCACAAGGGCCGCAGAAAGAGTTCGAGGTGGATCAATATGTCAAAACCAATGGATTACAAAAAATACCCCAGGAAATGAGAACAATCCTGAATGGTAAAATTACACGGCAGGAAATCGAAAGTGTCATACAGAACCTCCAACTAGGCAAATCTCCAGGCCCTGATGGACTTACCTCCAAATATTACAAGGTTTTGAAGGACTACTTGATACAACCCTTGATGGAGGTCTGTAATCAGATTATGGAGGGGAGGAAGGCACCGGAAACGTGGAAAGAAGCTTTCATCACATTGATACCTAAACTAGAAACTGAAAAGACCCAACTTAAGAACTACCGTCCCATCTCACTCCTAAATGTGGATTATAAAATCTTTGCGGACATTTTGGCAAATAGATTTAAAAAAGACCTTAATGAAGTGATCCATAAGGACCAGGCAGGCTTTCTCCCTGGTAGGCATTTGTTTGATAACACAAGAAACATCATCGACATTTTGGAACTTTTACAAACAAATCTTAACACTAGAGCGGTGTTAATATTTATTGATGCGGAGAAAGCCTTTGACAACATTTCTTGGATGTTTATGAAGAAAAATTTGGAAGGGATGGGAGTGGGACGGGGGTTTGAAAATGGAATAGAAGCAATTTATTCAGAGCAAAAAGCTAAATTGATTGTTAACAATGTGGTGACAGAGGAGTTCAAAATAGAAAAAGGGACACGACAGGGGTGCCCCCTATCACCTCTATTATTTATTTCAGTCCTGGAGGTGCTATTGAACATGATCAGAAAGGACCGGTTGGTACAAGGAATCGAGGTCGGAGTGAAACAATACAAACTGAAAGCATTTGCAGATGACTTGGTATTAACATTACAGGAGCCAGTCTCTAGTTCTAAAAGAGTTTTAGAATTAATTTCTGATTTTGGTCGAGTGGCGGGATTCAAGTTGAACAAGCAAAAGATTAAGGTTTTAGCAAAAAACTTGACATCTACAGAAACAGATGAGTTCCTGAAAGAGACAGAATTAAATGTGGTTAAAAAAGTGAAATACCTAGGGGTGTATCTGACCTCCAAAAATTTGAATTTGTTTAAAGATAATTATGAGAAATGTTGGTCAGAAATTAAACGAGATATGGAAATTTGGTCAAGATTGAAACTTTCCTTGTTAGGTCGAATAGCAGCTATAAAGATGAATGTATTGCCGAAAATGTTATTTTTGTTTCAGACCCTACAGATCGTGGACAAGGTGGAATGTTTTGGAAAGTGGCAGAAGGATATTTCTAAGTTTGTTTGGCAGGGCAAAAAGCCCCGAATAAAGTTTAAAATTTTAACTGATGCGAAAGAAAGAGGGGGACTTGCCCTGCCAGACTTGAGGTTATATTATGAATCTGCAGCCTTCTGCTGGATGAAAGATTGGATTCTGCTGGAGAACACTGATGTCCTAGATCTGGAAGGGTTTGATAATGCTTTTGGGTGGCATGCATATTTGTGGTATGACAAGGTTAAAGTTCATAAACTGTTTAAAAACCATATTGTTAGAAGAGCAATTTTCATGGTCTGGACAAAATACAAAGACTTATTGGAAAGTAAGACCCCGAGGTGGCTTTCACCGGTGGAGGCCAAGGCACGTAAGAGACTCAATATGGAGGCCTATTGGCCAAAATATTGGGAAATAATTGAAAAAATTGGAGACAATTGGAGGTTACAGAGCTTGGAAAAATTAAAAAACAAGGTGCGAGATTGGTTGCATTATGCCCAAATTCAGGAGGTTTTTAAAGTGGACAAAAAGGTGGGATTCCAGGTGGAAAAATCGAAATTAGAGACAGAATTGTTAGAACCAAAAAATAAACTGCTCTCCAGAATGTACAACTTGCTGCTTAAATGGAACACACAGGACGAGATAGTCAAATCCGCCATGATAAAGTGGGCACAGGATATTGGACACATTATGTTTGAAGACTGGGAAAGGTTATGGAACACCGGAATGAAATTCACGGCATGTAGTGCCTTGAAGGAAAATATTATGAAAATGATATACCGGTGGTACATGACCCCAGTCAAGCTTGCTAAGATATATCACCTGTCTGATAATAAATGTTGGAAGTGTAAGGAGGCGGAAGGGACATTCTTTCACCTCTGGTGGACATGTCCGAAAGTGAGGGCCTTCTGGGAGATGATTTATAATGAGCTAAAAAAGGTATTTAGATATACCTTACCTAAGAAACCGGAGGCCTTTCTTCTGGGCATTGTAGACCAGAATGTGTTAAAGAAGGATAGAACCTTTTTTATGTATGCTACTACTGCAGCAAGAATACTCATCGCGAAGTATTGGAAGACACAAGATTTACCCACGCTGGAGGAATGGCAGACGCAGTTGATGGACTATAATGATCTATAATGAATTGAAAAATATATTTAAGTATACCTTCTTGAAGAAACCAGAGGCCTTTCTCCTGGGCATGGTCGGCCAATTGGTGCCAAAGAAAGATAGAACTTTCTTTATGTACGCCACAACAGCAGCAAGAATACTCATCGCAAAGTATTGGAAGACACAAGATTTACCCACGCTGGAGGAATGGCAGACGCAGTTGATGGACTATATGGAATTGGCTGAAATGACTGGCAGAATCCGAGACTTGGGAGAAGAAGCAATGGAAGAGGACTGGAAAAAATTTAAGGACTATCTACAAAAACATTATAAGTTGTATGAATGCTAAGAAAATGCACCTTTTAGGAAATCTTAGCCCCAGCAATAGCAATTAGGTGAAATGAAAATTAAGGTACAAGAAATTTGAGGTGGAATTAGGAAATAATTTTATTGTGTTTTAATTAAAATATATAAGAATTGGTGTACAATATTTGGAATTTGATAACATGATAAATTGAAAGATACAATAAGTTATGAAATAAGATGACAAATTGCTGAAGTTTGTATTATAAACAATGCAAGGTCTGGAGGATGTGGGGAAGTCCAGTAGATTTGATAAAAGGATTACGGAAAAAAAAAAAAAAAGGATTATAGTATTAATGGAAAATAAGGTTAAAATAAGTTAAGATATTTATATGACAGAAAATAGTGAAAGATGCAAAGGATT
Source organism: Podarcis erhardii (assembly GCF_964252035.2). Taxonomy (NCBI): domain Eukaryota; kingdom Metazoa; phylum Chordata; class Lepidosauria; order Squamata; family Lacertidae; genus Podarcis; species Podarcis erhardii. The sequence continues at coordinate 18,687,454 of NC_138506.1, read as the reverse complement.
TGCTGAAACAATTAACAGAAGTGGAATACAAAAAGGGAGGTGAGAGGAAGTCGATGAAACAAGGGAATGAAAGATAAGGCATTGAAATGGTATGATGTATGTTTTTAAATTGTTTTTGTTCTGTTTTGTTTAGTTTAATGTGTTAATGTTGTGTGGTGTATTGTTTATATATTGTATTGTATTGTTTTTTCTTTCTTTTGTTTTTTCTTCTTTTCCCCCCTCCTTTTCTTTTTCTTCTTGTTTGTAAGGTTTAAAAGTAATAAATATTATTTTATATATATATAAAAAAGAGTCTGCAACAATATATTATAAAACCGGCAATATATTATAAAAAAATTGAGGACTTACTGTCTGACCCATTAAGAAGTATCATGAACAACATCTTAAAAGACGGAACCATGCCGGATTCTTGGAAAGACAGCCTTATTGCATTAATTCCAAAACAGGGAACGGACAATCTACTTATTAACAACTATAGGCCTATCGCACTTCTAAATTACGATTATAAATTATATGCAAATATTTTAGCCGAAAGATCAAAGAAAGTCTTCCAGATGATGATACACAATGACCAAGCTGGCTGTTTGCCCGGGAGGCACATTTATAGCAACACTAGAAAAATTATAAACTGATTAGCGTATTTAGACTTAAGAATAGAAAAGAAGGCAGTCTTAATGGCTATAGATGCAGAAAAAGCTTTCGACAGGGTATCCTGGAAATTTATGAAAGGTCTATTACACCATATGGATTTTGGTATACAGTATATAAAAGGGATTGAAGCAATATAATCAAAACAAAAAGCGAAAATCATAATCAATGGAAATTTATCACAGGAGTGTGAAATCAATAAAGGGGTCAGACAAGGTTGCCCACTATCCCCCTTAATTTTCATAATAACATTGGAAGTTTTATGTAAACAAATTAGGGAAGAAAAAGAAATAAAAGGGATTATGCTGGGAAATAGAAGTTACAAAATGAGGGCATTTGCTGACGATTTAATTGTAACTACGGAGCAACCAAAACAGAGTTTAAGAAAGGTGTTGGAAATAATATATAGCTACGGTAAAGTTGCGGGGTTCAAAATGAATTTAAACAAGACAAAACTTGTCTTGGAAAATATGGACTATCAAGAATTCCAGAACAAAGTAGAAGGATCCTAAATGGGAGAATAACAGAACAAGAAATAGAGGGTGCCATTCAGAATATGAAAGTGGGGAAATCACCAGGACCAGACGGTTTAACGGCAAGATATTATAAAATGTTAAAAGACTGGTTAATCCAACCGTTAAAAGAGGTTTGTAATCAAATTCTAGAAGGGAAAAGGGCTCCTGAATCGTGGAAAGAGGCATTTATCTCACTTATACCGAAGACAGAGACTGGGAAAAACCAGGTTAAAAACTACCGGCCTATATCCTTACTAAATGTGGATTACAAAATTTTTGCAGACATTTTGGCAAAAAGATTTAAAGGAATTCTAGCAGGGGAGATTCATAAGGACCAAGCAGGCTTTCTCCCAGGAAGACATATCTCGAGTAATGTGAGGAACATTTTAGACATTTTGGAATTGTTGGAAAGAGAGATTAACAGAAAAGCAGTTTTGATCTTTGTGGACGCGGAGAAAGCCTTTGACAATATTTGTTGGAGTTTTATGAGGAAGAATCTCCATGGGATGGGGGTAGGCCAGGGATTTGAAAACGGTATTGGTGCGATATATTCTGAACAAAAAGCTAAACTGATAGTGAATGGTATGGTTATGGACGAAATCTCAATAGAAAAAGGGACACGACAGGGATGCCCGATATCCCCCCTTCTTTTTATATCGGTCCTGGAGGTTTTATTAAATATGATTCGAGCGGACCCGCTGGTTAAAGGGATTCAGGTCGGAGTGAAATTCTATAAATTAAGGGCATATGCAGATGATCTGGTGTTAACACTGCAACAGCCAGATGAGAGTACTAAAAGAGTATTAGAACTAATTGAAGTTTTTGGTCAAGTGGCAGGGTTTAAACTGAATAAGCAAAAAACGAAAGTGTTGGGGAAAAATCTGACATTGGAAGAGAAAGATAGATTCCAGAGTGTAACTGGTTTGGAAATAGTAAAGAAAGTGAAATATCTGGGGGTGGATGTAACATCAAAAAATATTAATTTATTTAAGGACAATTATGAAAAATGTTGGACAGAAGTTAAAAAAGATCTAGACACATGGTCGAGGCTGAAACTTTCCTTGCTAGGCCGTATTGCTGTTATTAAAATGAATGTATTGCCAAGAGTGCTGTTTTTGTTTCAAACATTACAAATTCTAGACAAGGTGGAGTGCCTCAGAAGATGGCAAAAAGATATTTCTAAATTTGTCTGGCAGGGCAAAAAGCCAAGAATTAAATTTAAGATTTTAACAGACGCGAAAGATAGAGGGGGTTTTGCCCTGCCGGACTTAAGGCTTTACTACGAGGCAGCAGCTTTCTGCTGGCTGAAACCATGGCTACTTCTTGAGGACACAGATATCTTGGATCTAGAAGGATATGACAATAATTTTGGTTGGCATGCGTATTTATGGTATGACAAGGTAAAAGTACACAAGAGTTTCAAAAACCATATTGTCAGAAAGGCGCTGTATAATGTTTGGATTAGATATAAGGATTTATTAGAAAGTAAAACCCCCAGATGGTTATCACCAATGGAAGCAAAGGCAGTTAAAAGACTCAACATGGACTCCGATTGGTTAAAATACTCAGAAATTTTGGAACATGATGGTGATAAATATAAACTTAAGAGCTACGAGAAGCTAAAGTCAAAAGTCCGAGACTGGTTGCATTATCATCAGATAAATGAAGTATTTAAGCAAGATAGGAAGATAGGCTTTCAGAGTGAGAGGTCTAAGTTAGAAACAGAGCTATTAGATTCCAATACTAAGAATCTTTCTAGAATGTATAATCTACTGCTGAAATGGAATGTACAGGATGAAACGGTAAAATCAGCAATGATTAAGTGGGCGCAAGATGTAGGTCATGATATTATGTTTGTTGACTGGGAACAGTTATGGACCACCGGCATGAAATTTACGGCATGTTCTGCCTTGAAAGAAAACATAATGAAAATGATCTATAGGTGGTACATGACCCCAGTCAAGCTGGCTAAGATCTATCATCTGCCTGACAATAAATGTTGGAAATGTAAAGAGTCTGAAGGAACCTTTTATCACCTTTGGTGGACCTGCCCAAAGATTAAGGCCTACTGGGAAATGATCTATAATGAAATTAAGAAAGTCCTTAAATGGACATTTCCTAAGAAACCAGAGGCCTTTCTCTTGGGTATGGTGGGCCAATTGGTACCAAAGAAGGATAGGACTTTTTTTATGTACGCCACTACAGCAGCAAGAATACTACTAGCAAAGTATTGGAAGTTGCAAGAACTACCCACTCTGGAAGAATGGCAAACGAAGGTGATTGAATATATGGGACTGGCAGAGATGACCGGCAGAATCCGTGACCAGAGGAAGGAGGCGGTGGAGGAGGACTGGAAGAAATTTAAAGTGTATCTTGAGAATTGTTGTCAAATTAAGGACTGAAAAGATGTCGAGGGGTAAGAAATAAAGATTTACAGCTGTAAACTATAAACCATAGGGAAGAAGTTTTAAGGAGGTGATATGTAAAAATTGACTGAAGGGTTGCTAGAGAGAATTGTGAAATAAGGGTGCAGAACAGGAGAGGTATGGGGAAGTCTTCAAGTTTGTATGATCTGTGTTTTTTCTTTTTTTATGTTGTATTGTTATTTTTTCTTGTTATGTTTATGTTGTTATGTTTATGTTGTGAAAACTTAATAAAAATTATTATTAAAAAAAAAAAAAGACAAAACTATTAGTTAAAAATATGTCGCCAGATGAAAAAGCAGAATTAGAACAAATAATACACATTAAAATCTACCCCAAAATCAAGTATTTAGGATTATGGATAACACCAAAGAATATTAACTTATATGAAGATAATATACCAATTGTTGGAAAGATATCAAAAGACAGTTGGAGACATGGACAAGGTTAAATTTATCATTCCTGGGCCGTATTTCGGTAATTAAAATGATAGTTTTACCGAAGCTACTCTTTCTATTCCAAACGATTCCAATTACAGGAAAGACCAGCAGTATCAACAAGTGGCAAAAAGAAATTTCTAAATTTTTGTGGAAGGGTAAAAGACCAAGAGTAAAGCATAAGATATTAATAGATACTGTAGAAAGAGGTGGCTACGGGTTACCGGACTTGAAGCTATATTACAAAGCCTCGTGTCTTCTCTGGTTGAAAGATGGGTATTTATTAAAAAATTGGGATATTTTAGATCTAGAAGGTCACGACACCCGTTTTGGGTGGCATGGCTATCTTAATTATGGGAAAATAAAGACGCATAGGAGTTTTTCAAATCATATAATAAGAAATGCTATATATAAGGTATGGGGAAAATACAAAAGATATTTGGAACAGAAAACCCCAAGATGGAACTCTCCACTAGAAGCAATCGCTGTTAAAAAAAAGCAACAACATCAAAGAGAACGGGATAACGTATAACGCAATATTAAGAGGGGAGGAGGAGGGTCAACTAATATTGATAAGTTATGAGAAAATAAAAGATCACTTTTCTAGTTGGCTAGATTACTTCCAGGTGAATGAAGTGTTCAGACAGGATAAGCAGATAGGTTTTGAAAAGGAGCCTTCAAGATTTGAAAGAGAACTACTGAATAGTAAAACCAAAATAATCGCAAAAATGTATAGACTTCTTTTATAATGGATGAGGAGGTAAAGGCTTCAATGATAAAGTGGGCCCAAGATGTGGGCCGTCCAATTATGCTAAAAGATGGGGAAAACTGATGGAATGTAAATTTGAAATTTACAGGCAGCTATAATATAAGAGCAAACATGATGAAAATGGCTCATAGGTGGTACCTCACTCCTTCCAGATGATCAAGAATGTATAAAAATTTGGCAAATGCTTGTTGGAGATGTGGAGGAAATAACGGTGACATGAGCCACATGTGGTGGACGTGTGAAAAAATTAAGATTTTTTTTTGGGGGGGGGGATATACGATGAATTAAAAAAGATGATGGGGATAACTTTTACGAAAAAAACGGAGGCATTTCTATGAAGTATTTTAGATAAAGAGATCCCAAAAAATCTAAGAGAGGTATTCTTGTATGTAACCGCAGCAGCTCGTCTACTTGTGGCCAAGGGATGGAAAGATCACGAGGCTCCAAAAAGAACAGATTGGCAAATCAAATTACAGGAATTGGTGGAGACGGCTCAATTGACTAGCAAACTCAGAGGAATCTCAAAGCAAAAATTTGCAGAAAAATGGGATGGTTATACAAGATATGTTCAAAAATACAATCATAGTTTTGACTCCGTGCTAGCATTCGAGTGATAAAGGAACTAAAAGGAGGTGGACAACAATGAAGGATTTATTATGTTTTCAGAATGTATTGGAAAATTTATATAGAAAGGATTATTGTTTTGTGTACATTCCATTGTAAGAATGGAAACAGAGGCAGAGCCACAGCCACAGCCTAAGTCTGAAACAGTCCTTGATAGAGTGCCAGAGCCAGAGCCAGAGCCAGAGCCAGACCCTGAATCAGTGCCAGAACCAAGCCCTCATTCAGAACCAGAGCCTGAGAAAGAGCCAGAGCCAGAGCCAGAACCAGAGCAACAGCCACAGCCTGAGTCTGAAACAACCCTTGATAGGGAGCCAGAATCAGAATCAGAGTCAGAACCAGATCTTCGGTAAAGACGTGGTCTGGTCTTAGCGCAACTGCTCCTCCCACCCGCGATAACAGAGATTGGGTGTTCCAATACATCCCCCCGTTGGGAACCTGCCCCAGCCATTCTGTTGGCTGAGGCCCCCTCCCAGGCAGCCCTGACCCTTTCCCCTTAAAATTCAAAATACAAACTATACAATAACCTAAAAAAATAGTAAAAGAAAAACAAAGCAAGAAACAATTATGCTAAACTTAAAATAATCCCCGCCCCAACTAAACATTTGTCCCACCCCAGAAAGAAAATAACAACAACAACAACAACAACAACTAACCACCGTTTGAGGTGCAACAGAGACACAGCCAGAGACAGAGCGAGACCCTGAATCAGTGCCATAACCAAGCCATCATTCAGAGTTTACCAGCTCCATGTGGTACGTAGGCTGAGACCCTATCTGCCTGCAGACTGTCTCACCAGAGTGGTGCATGCTCTGGTTATCTCCAGCTTGGAGTACTGCAATGCGCTCTACGTGGGGCTACCTTTAAAGGTGACCCGGAAACTACAACTAATCCAGAACGCGGCAGCTAGACTGGTGACTGGGAGCGGCCGCCGAGACCATATAACACCAGTCTTGAAAGACCTACATTGGCTCCCAGTACGTTTCCCTGCACAATTCAAAGTGTTGGTGCTGACCTTTAAAGCCCTAAACAGCCTCGGTCCAGTATATCTGAAGGAGCGTCTCCTCCCCCATCGTTCTGCCCGGACACTGAGGTCCAGCTCCGAGGGCCTTCTGGCGGTTCCCTCACTGAGAGGCCAAGTTACAGGGAACCAGGCAGAGGGCCTTCTCGGTAGTGGCGCCCGCCCTGTGGACTTTACTTTGTCTTCTGCTGATCTTGTTCTTAATTTCCTTTCTTTGATGCTGAAGAGTAGGTCTCGAGGGAGCTCCAGCCTAACAATGTTTTTATTCCTTCTCGACATGTCATCCACATCTCCGTGGTTAAAACTAGAATCCAAAAGATATTTCAGGACGTGTTTCAAAGTCCCTCCAAATCTGCAGGTCCCCACAACTCCAATTTCCTCCTGACCCAGGTCCAGATCCCAAAGGTCAGTAAATCCCTGCATGAGGTGATCTATCCAACTTTTCTTCTCCAGTCCAAGCAGGGTTCCAATCTGACTTTCTCTGAATTCAATCATAGAGGGCAACAACTTGTAATCATCAAGTTGCCTCTGTAAGGCTGGGGCTCTCTCCCTCTCCACTTGTATTACTTTAGGTTCAACAACCACAACTTTCTCCCTCGCTTTCTCCACCATTTGGCATTTCAAAGTAGATTCCTGTATCGGTTCCTGAATAGTTTCTGTGTAGATGTTCACTTTTTGTCCCAAATTAGTCGCTTTTTGTCCCAAAATATCAATTTTAATATTCATCACATCCATCTTTTTATGGAGCTGTTCCAATGACTCACTTATCTTGCATAGTGCAATCACTAAGGCTTCTTCTGTCGACATTCTCAAGCAATCCAAGGTCAATCTCACGGTTTTCTCTTGCAGCTGGAGATTCCACCAGCCCAACTCTTGTAACAATTTCAAAGGCTCCCTCTAGAGGGAAACAATTTCTGTTTGTATCAATCCTTTTAAGCACAGTTCAAGCAGTAAAATTAGTTTCAGTTTTCAGCTACTTTTACTCCATTTTAAACGCTGAAGGAGACAATGAAAACAATGTATTTCTCTTATTTAACTAACTGTCACAGTCAATGAACTTTCCCATATAGTCAGTCTTACTAGCAGTCCATTTCCAGGTTCAGAGCGGTGGTGATCCAACTTTCTTCACTCTCTCCTTGTGCTGGACCTGGAGGAAAGGTACCGTGAGCGTAGCCTGAGTCCACACGAAGAGGGGCGAGGTCCGAGGCGGAGAGCCGGGTGGGGAACAGGAACGCTGGAACAGGAGGCCGAGCAGGGAACAGGAACACCGGATGGTCAGGAACAGGAGGCCGAGCAGGGATCAGGAACACAGGAAGGTCCAAAGCCAACAACAACGTTGCTCCCGCAACCTGGGACCAGGCTGACTGGGCTTTTATCCTCTTCTAAGGCCAGGGGCGGTCCCGGCCCCCAGGAGCCCCGCCTCCTCTGGCCTTAAGGCGAGCACTCCTCCTGGGAGCAACCAGTTCCCTTCGCCTCTCTGCCCTAAGCCTCTGCAGATCAGGAGAGGCCGAAGGGTTACTGGGCCCTGGAGGAGGCTCACCTGTAGCCACTGAGTCCTCAAGCCCCTCTGGGGCCTGAAGGGTTTCACCTGGGGCCAGCTCCTGGTGCTCTGCCACAGGTGCAGGCTCTTCAGCATCTAGGCCTTGCCCCAGTTCAGCCGGCCCTGGAGGCGGGGACTCCTGTGCAGGCTGGGATTCCTCTGGTTCATCCTCTGAATCGGAATCCCAGGCCATCACACCATCCCCCCTCCCAGGCCCCCCCCTCAACCGAGGGTCCGGACCCGGCTTGCCGGGGTACGTCGCATGGAACTCTCGGAGGCAGGCAGGTGCGTGGACGTTGGCCGCTGGTTCCCAGGAACGGTCCTCCGGTCCGTACCCCTTCCAGTCAATGAGATACTGCAGCTTTCCCCTGCGGTATCAGGAGTCCAGGATGCGTTCCACCTCGTACTCAGGCTCTCCCTGAACCAACACTGGCTGCAGTTGGGGACGGTTCGGGTGGAACTCGTCGGGTGGGGCCACCGGACTCAGAAGGGACCTGTGGAAGACCGGGTGAACCTTCAGGGTTGCGGGTAACCGGAGACGGAATGCCACAGGAGAGACTTGGTCCACGATAGGGAACGGGCCGGTGAATCGGGCGTCCAACTTCCGCGAAGGTCGAGAGGGGTGGAGGTGGCGAGTGGAGAGCCAAACCAGGTCACCGACGCGAAGTTCCGGCCCCACCTGGCGGTGGCGGTCGGCCTGGGCTTTGTATGCTTCCTTGGCCTGGTGCAGTTGCTCCACCAAAAGCTGTTGCTGGCACTGCAGCTCTTGAAGCCACTCCGTCACCGCCGGGACCGCGGATGCCGGCAGCACATCTGGAAACAGCCGTGGATGATAACCGTAACTGGCCTGGAACGGGGTCTGCTGGGTGGACGCATTCACCGCGTTGTTGTAGGCGAACTCCACCAATGCCAGGTGGTCGACCCAGTCATCCTGCTGGTAGCTGCAGTAACACCGGAGGTACTGCTCCAGCACCGCGTTCGCCCGTTCCGTCTGGCCATCGGTCTGTGGGTGGTAGGCTGACGAGAGGCAGACCTCTGTCCCGAGGCTCTGGTGTAATGCTCGCCAGAACCGGGATGTGAACTGAACGCCCCGGTCGGACACCACGCGCTCAGGTAGGCCATGCAGGCGGAAGACATGCTGAAGGTACAGCTGAGCAGTTTCCTTGGCTGTGGGTACAGATGGGCAGGGGGCGCAGTGCACCATCTTGGTGAAATGGTCGGAGAAAACTAGGAGGCAGGTACAGCCATGAGACGGGGGTAAGTCCACTACAAAGTCCAACGAAACCGTGTGCCAAGGGCGCGGTGGAACTGGCAATGGCTGAAGTAGGCCGGGGGGTCGCCCGGTAGGGCCCTTGGTGCGCCGGCAGACATCACAACCAGCAACGTAGCGAGCCACGTCAGCCTTCAGGCGGGGCCACCAAAACTCACAACTGACCAGATGGGTGGTCCGATACCGTCCAAAGTGCCCCGCTGCTGGGGCATCATGGGCCATCCGGAGAACCTCCAGCCGCAGTGGCCCTGGCGGGATGTACGGACGACCGTGGTGCAGCAGAAGGCCCTGATGCAGGACCAGCCCCGGATACTGTGGGCTGGACCCTTCAGCCAGCTCCCGGAGTCGTTCCTGGGCCCAAGCGTCGACCCGCTGCTGTTCCCGCACCCGAGCCTGCAGTGGCTCCGCCTCCTGGGTGGCCAGGAATGCAGCTGGAGGTAGGATCGTGGTGGGTTCTGCTTGCTGTACCGTGTCTGCGTTGTCTTCAGGTTTCCGGGACAGGGCATCCGCCTTCTGGTTCTGAGAGCTAGGGATGTAGCGGATCCGGAACTGGAACCGGGAAAAGAACAACGCCCACCGGATCTGTCTTTGGTTCAGCTTGCGGGTGGTCTGGAGGTACTCCAGGTTCCGGTGGTCGGTTCTCACCTCCACCGGATGTCGTGCCCCCTCAAGATGGTGGCGCCAGACCTCAAAGGCCACCTTGATGGCCAGTAGTTCCCGCTCCCACACAGTATAGTTACACTCCGCTGGTAGGAGCTGGCGGGAATAGAAGGCACAGGGTAAGAGTGGCGCTTCAGGTCCATTCTGTTGAGACAAGACGGCACCGAGAGCCGTACTGGAGGCGTCGGTCTCCACCACAAAGGGTCGAGAGGGGTCAGGATGTTGTAAGATTGGCGCCCTCTGGAAACAGGCCTTCAACCCCTGAAACGCCTCCTCTGCCTCCTTGTCCCAGGAAAACGGCGTCTTTGGGCGCAGTAGCCGGGTCAACGGGGTGGTGCGATGAGCATAATCTGCGATGAAGGTACGGCAGTAGTTGGCGAACCCCAGGAAACGCTGTAGGTCCTTGCGGTTCCGGGGTGCCGCCCATTCTCGAACTGCTGCCACCTTCCCAGGGTCCATCTGCACCCCATCTGGAGAGAGCCGGTGTCCAAGGAAGTCCACAGTCCGCTGATGGAACTCACACTTGCTTAGCTTTGCATACAAACGGTGCTCACGCAAGCGCTGCAGCACGGTCCGGACATGTCCCTCATGGCGAGCCGGGTCACGGGAGTAAACCAGTATGTCATCCAAGTACACCACCACGTACTTGTCTAACAAGTCCTGGAACACGTGGTTGATGTAGCGTTGGAACACAGCAGGCGCGTTGCACAAACCGAAAGGCATAACCAAGTATTCGAACTGCCCGTACCGGGTCCCAAACGCTGTCTTCCACTCATCCCCGGCTCGGATCCGAATCAAGTTGTAGGCCCCCCGGAGGTCCAGCTTGGTGAACACTTGTGCCCCTTGCACCCGCTCCAGCAACTCCGAGATAAGGGGCAAGGGGTACCGGTCTGGGATGGTAATTTTGTTCAGGGCTCGGTAATCATGGCAAGGGCGGAGTTCCCCACATTTCTTCTTAACAAAGAGCACTGGTGCCGCGGTAGGCGAGGTGGAAGGCCTAACGAACCCACGCTCCAGGTTCTTGCGCAAGAAGTCCTGCAAAGCCTCGCGCTCTGGCTCTGTTAGAGAATATAAGCGACTCACTGGTAAGGGCGCTCCGGGCTGGAGGTCTATGCCGCAGTCAAAAGGCCGATGCGGCGGCAGCTGGTCTGCCCCCCGTTCCTCAAACACGTCCTGGTAGTCCTGGTACACGGCTGGGAGCGTGGGTGCTGCCTCCTCCGTGGGCGCGGCCGCCAGCGTCTCGGATTGAGCATGGGAACATGGGTCTGGGAAGTGCACAGTCCGTTTGACCCAGTCAATCTGAACGTTGTGAGCTTCCAGCCAGTCCATCCCGAGCATGAGGGGGAACCGGGGCATAGAGGCAATGTCCAAAGTTCGCAACTCCCGGTGCTGCTGGAGACACAGGACCAGGGGCTGGGTCTCCTGAGTAACGGCTCCTGAACGTAGAAGCCGTCCGTCAATTGCTTCCACCTGGACCGGTTCTGGCTTGTTCCGAAGTGGCACCTGATGATGGGCAGCAAAAGCAGCGTCCATATAAGAACGGGTTGTTCCTGAATCCACCAAAGCATGGGTAAGAATCTAGGGCCCACCTGGAGGGTATAAACGTACCGGAACCATAAGATGTTGCAAGTCCATTGGTGCGGGCCCATTCTACGCTGTTTGGGACCCCCGGTAGCTAGGGCCATCAGCTACTGGGGGTTGGCGGTTTCCCTGCGGCTGGCGTTTCTCAGGGCAGGACCGAGCGTAGTGTCCACTTCCGCCACAGTAGAGACATAGATTCCCCTCCCGACGCCGCACCTTCTCTGCGGGGGAAAGGCGTGGCCGCACTGCCCCGAGCTGCTTAGGCTCCTCCGATAACTCAGTTGTGACCGTGGGGCTGCCGGAAGAAACTGGTGCCGAGAACTGGAGGTGTCGGCGGCCCCGGGCCTGGCGACGATCCTCCAGCCGGTCGTCTATCTGTAGACTCCGTTGAATGAGAGTGTCTAGCGTGGTGGGGCGTTCCATTGTGGCCAGCTGGTCCAGTATCTCGTCCGAAAGCCCTTCGAGATACTGGTCCCGCAATGCCGAGTCGTTCCAGGTCAAGTCCTGTGCCAACAGCCGAAACTCCGTGGTATATGCGGCCACCGTGGACTCGCCCTGTTTCAACCGCCGAATCGCCCGGTTGGCTTGACTCCCTTTCTGGGGGTTGCCGAACGCGGCCTCCAAAAGATTGCAAAACCCCGTATAGTCTGCCAGCAAGGGGGAGTCTTGCATGAGTAGCGGCAACGCCCACTTGGCCGCCTGGTCCTTTAACAAACTAATCAAAAAGTGCACCTTGGTGCGGTCGTCAGGGAAGTTCCGGGCTCGCCCCTGAATATACAGCTTGGCTTGGGCGAGGAACATGGGAAAGCTGGCCGGGGCCCCATCAAATTTCTCGGGCAAAGCCACTGGGTACTTGCCAGGAGCCGGGGCGTCGGCCCCAGGAGCCAGTAGGGCTTCCAAGCGCTGCTGAAGTGCCGTAACCGCGTCGCTGAGCTGCTGCACGGTGTGAGTCAAGGCCTGGTTCTAGTGGGCCAAAGCCACCAGCGCAGCCGCCTGGTCAGCCATGGCCTCTGGCTCTTCCCGAACGCACCCCAACGAAGGGGGAGTGCGGGTGTGGCGGGAGCAAACTGTGCTGGACCTGGGGGAAAGGTACCGTGAGCGTAGCCTGAGTCCACACGAAGAGGGGCGAGGTCCGAGGCGGAGAGCCGGGCGGGGAACAGGAACGCTGGAACAGGAGGCCGAGCAGGGAACAGGAGCACCGGATGGTCAGGAACAGGAGGCCGAGCAGGGAACAGGAGCACCGGATGGTCAGGAAAAGGAGGCCGAGCAGGGATCAGGAACACAGGAAGGTCCAAAGCCAACAACAACGTTGCTCCCGCAACCTGGGACCAGGCTGACTGGGCTTTTATCCTCTTCTAAGGCCAGGGGCGGTCCCGGCCCCCAGGAGCCCCGCCTCCTCTGGCCTTAAGGCGAGCACTCCTCCTGGGAGCAACCATTTCCCTTCACCTCTCTGCCCTAAGCCTCTGCAGATCAGGAGAGGCCGAAGGGTTACTGGGCCCTGGAGGAGGCTCACCTGTAGCCACTGAGTCCTCAAGCCCCTCTGGGGCCTGAAGGGTTTCACCTGGGGCCAGCTCCTGGTGCTCTGCCACAGGTGAAGGCTCTTCAGCATCTAGGCCTTGCCCCAGTTCAGCCAGCCCTGGAGGCGGGGACTCCTGTGCAGGCTGGGATTCCTCTGGTTCATCCTCTGAATCGGAATCCCAGGCCATCACACTCCTGCAGGCTTACGTGATCCAAAATTTTCCCCCTCTTCTCCTGCCTCCAAGGGGGGTTTAATGATTTTAGCCGTTGGAGGTTTAATCCTTTACATAGGACTTTCCAAGACTTTAGCTTGCAAATTCTTTGCTTCAATCTATTTACAAAAGGTGAAGGCGGACTTCCTGTTTGAAACCTCCCCGTTTCGGTGCTAAATTAAGACGTTTAAAAATCCAATTTTCCGTTCTACTCACGGGTAGTTGTTTAGAATCAAATTGTCCACTGGAAAAAGTCAGCGCTCTCCGGCAACAGCAATGCGGATTCACTCCGTGAAAGAAGCAGTCAATTCGAAGCACCGCGCTGCTCACCCCACATCGCTCCGGATACCCAAAACCGGGTCTCCCCGCGAGTAGGGGAGGCGCAAAAGGTGCCAGCCGAATCCCACGTTCACAGGCTTCTCCCGCCTGCGATTTTTAGTGGGTCTCCGCCTTCGCCGTGGCGGCCAGACCCTAAATTCCACGGAGCAAGTTCCTCCCGATCAGAGGAACTCCACCATTGCCGGAGGCGCTAACCCGGAAGTAAGTACTGTTGCAGACTCAGGCTGTGGCTCTAGGCTGTGGCTGCAGCTATGTTTTGCGCTCCGGCCCTGTATCAAGCCCTATTTCTGGCTCTGGCTCTGGCTTTCTTTCAGCTCTGGCTCTTAATGAGGCTCTGGGTCTGGCTCTGATTCATGGTCTCACTCTGACTCTGATTCAGGGTCTCGCTCTGGCTCTGGCTCTGGCACTCTATCAAGGACTGTTTCAGACTCAGGCTGTGGCTGTGGCTCTGCCTCTGTTTCAGGCTCAGGCTCTGTTTGAGGCTGTGTCTGTTTCAGGCTCCGGCACTGTATCAAGTATTGTTGCAGACTCAGGCTGTGGCTCTAGGCTGTGGCTGTGGCTATTGCTCTGGTTCGGGCTGTGGCTCTTTTTCAGGCTCTGGTTCTGATAATAATAATAATAATAATAATAATAATAATAATAATAATAATAATAATTTATTATTTGTACCCCGCCCATCTGGCTGGGTTTCCCCAGCCACTCTGGGCGGCTTCCAACAAAGATGAAAAGTACACTAAAATGTCACATATTAAAAACTTCCCTGAACAGGGCTGCCTTCAGATGTCTTCTGAATGTCAGGTAGTTGTTTATCGCTTTGACATCTGATGGGAGGGCCTTCCACAGGGCGGGCGCCACTACCGAGAAGGCCCTCTGCCTGGTTCCCTGTAACTTGGCCTCTCGCAGTGAGGGAACCGCCAGAAGGCCCTCGGAGCTGGACCTCAGTGTCCGGGCAGAACGATGGGGGAGGAGACGCTCCTTCAGATATACTGGACAGAGGCCGTTTAGGGCTTTAAAGGTCAGCACCAACACTTTGAATTGTGCTCGGAAACGCACTGGGAGCCAATGTAGGTCTTTCAAGACTGGTGTTATATGGTCTCGGCAGCCGCTCCCAGTCACCAGTCTAGCTGCCGCGTTCTGGATTAGTTGTAGTTTCCGGGTCACCTTTAAAGGTAGCCCCACGTAGAGCGCATTGCAGTACTCCAAGCTGGAGATAACCAGAGCATGCACCATTCTGGCGAGACAGTCTGCAGGCAGATAGGGTCTCAGCCTACGTACCACATGGAGCTGGTAAACTCTGAATGAGGGCTTGGTTATGGCACTGATTCAGGGTCTCGCTCTGTCTCTGGCTGTGTCTCTGTTGCACCTCAAACGGTGGTTTGTTGTTGTTGTTGTTGTTATTTTCTTTCTGGGGTGGGACAAATGTTTAGTTGGGGCGGGGATTATTTTAAGTTTAGCATAATTGTTTCTTGCTTTGTTTTTCTTTTACTATTTTTTTAGGTTATTGTATAGTTTGTATTTTGATTTTTAAGGGGAAAGGGTCAGGGCTGCCTGGGAGGGGGCCTCAGCCATCAGAATGTATGGGGCAGGTTCCCTACGGGGGGATGTATTGGAACACCCAATCTCTGTTATCGCAGGTGGGAGGAGCAGTTGCGCTAAGACCAGACCACGTCTTTACCGAAGATCTGGTTCTGACTCTGATTCTGATTCTCTGATTCTGGCTCCCTATCAAGGGTTGTTTCAGACTCAGGCTGTGGCTGTTGCTCTGGTTCTGGCTCTGGCTCTGGCTCTTTCTCAGGCTCTGGTTCTGAATGAGGGCTTGGTTCTGGCACTGATTCAGGGTCTGGCTCTGGCTCTGGCTCTGGCTCTGGCACTCTATCAAGGACTGTTTCAGACTTAGGCTGTGGCTGTGGCTCTGCCTCTGTTTCCATTCTTACAATGGAATGTACACAAAACAATAATCCTTTCTATATAAATTTTCCAATACATTCTGAAAACATAATAAACCCTTAATTGTTGTCCACCTCCTTTTAGTTCCTTTATCACTCGAATGCTAGCACGGAGTCAAAACTATGATTGTATTTTTGAACATATCTTGTATAACCATCCCATTTTTCTGCAAATTTTTGCTTTGAGATTCCTCTGAGTTTGCTAGTCAATTGAGCCGTCTCCACCAATTCCTGTAATTTGATTTGCCAATCTGTTCTTTTTGGAGCCTCGTGATCTTTCCATCCCTTGGCCACAAGTAGACGAGCTGCTGCGGTTGCATGCAAGAATACCTCTCTTAGATTTTTTGGGATCTCTTTATCTAAAATACTTCATAGAAATGCCTCCGTTTTTTTCGTAAAAGTTATCCCCATCATCTTTTTTAATTCATCGTATATTCCCCCCCCCCCAAAAAAAATCTTAATTTTTTCACACGTCCACCACATGTGGCTCATGTCACCGTTATTTCCTCCACATCTCCAACAAGCATTTGCCAAATTTTTATACATTCTTGATCATCTGGAAGGAGTGAGGTACCACCTATGAGCCATTTTCATCATGTTTGCTCTTATATTATAGCTGCCTGTAAATTTCAAATTTACATTCCATCAGTTTTCCCCATCTTTTAGCATAATTGGACGGCCCACATCTTGGGCCCACTTTATCATTGAAGCCTTTACCTCCTCATCCATTATAAAAGAAGTCTATACATTTTTGCGATTATTTTGGTTTTACTATTCAGTAGTTCTCTTTCAAATCTTGAAGGCTCCTTTTCAAAACCTATCTGCTTATCCTGTCTGAACACTTCATTCACCTGGAAGTAATCTAGCCAACTAGAAAAGTGATCTTTTATTTTCTCATAACTTATCAATATTAGTTGACCCTCCTCCTCCCTCCTTAATATTGTGTTATACGTTATCCCGTTCTCTTTGATGTTGTTGCTTTTTTTAACAGCGATTGCTTCTAGTGGAGAGTTCCATCTTGGAGTTTTCTGTTCCAAATATCTTTTGTATTTTCCCCATACCTTATATATAGCATTTCTTATAATATGATTTGAAAAACTCCTATGCGTCTTTATTTTCCCATAATTAAGATAGCCATGCCACCCAAAACGGGTGTCATGACCTTCTAGATCTAAAATATCCCAATTTTTTAATAAATACCCATCTTTCAAGCAGAGAAGACACGAGGCTTCGTAATATAGCTTCAAATCTGGTAACCCGTAGCCACCTCTTTCTACAGTATCTATTAATATCTTATGCTTTACTCTTGGTCTTTTACCCTTCCACAAAAATTTAGAAATTTCTTTTTGCCACTTGTTGATACTGGTGGTCTTTCCTGCAATTGGAATCGTTTGGAATAGAAAGAGTAGCTTCAGTAAAACTATCATTTTAATTACCGAAATACGGCCCAGGAATGATAAATTTAACCTTGTCCATGTCTCCAACTGTCTTTTGATATTTCTCCAACAATTGGTATAATTATCTTCATACAAGTTAATATTCTTTGGTGTTATCCAAAATCCTAAATACTTGATTTTGGGGTAGATTTTAATGTGTATTATTTGTTCTAATTCTGCTTTTTCATCTGGCGACATATTTTTAACTAATAGTTTTGTCTTGTTTAAATTCATTTTGAACCCTGCAACTTTACCGTAGCCATAGATTATTTCCAACGCCTTTCTTAAACTCTGTTTTGCTTGCTCTGTAGTTATAATTAAATCGTCAGCAAATGCCCTCATTTTGTAACTTCTATTTCCCAGCATAATCCCTTTTATTTCTTTTTCTTCCCTAATTTGTTTACATAAAACTTCCAATATTATTATGAAAATTAAGGGGGATAGTGGGTAACCTTGTCTGACCCCTTTACTGATTTCACACTCCTGTGATAAATTTCCATTGATTATGATTTTCGCTTTTTGTTTTGATTATATTGCTTCAATCCCTTTTATATACTGTATACCCAAATCGAAAGCTTTACTGTATACTGTATACCCTGTCGAAAAGCTTTTTCTGCATCTATAGCCATTAAGACTGCCTTCTTTTCTATTCTTAAGTCTAAATACGCTAATCAGTTTATAATTTTTCTAGTGTTGCTATAAATGTGCCTCCCGGGCAAACAGCCAGCTTGGTCATTGTGTATCATCATCTGGAAGACTTTCTTTGATCTTTCGGCTAAAATATTTGCATATAATTTATAATCGTAATTTAGAAGTGCGATAGGCCTATAGTTGTTAATAAGTAGATTGTCCGTTCCTTGTTTTGGAATTAATGCAATAAGGCTGTCTTTCCAAGAATCCGGCATGGTTCCGTCTTTTAAGATGTTGTTCATGATACTTCTTAATGGGTCAGACAGTAAGTCCTCAATTTTTTTATAATATATTGCCGGTTTTATAATATATTGTTGCAGACTCTTTTTTATATATATAAAAAATAATATTTATTACTTTTAAACCTTAGAAACAAGAAAAAGAAAAGGAGGGGGGAAAAGAAGAAAAAACAAAAGAAAGAAAAAACAATACAATACAATATATAAACAATACACCACACAACATTAACGCATTAAACTAAACAAAACAGAACAAAAACAATTTAAAGACATACATCATACCATTTCAATGCCTTATCTTTCATTCCCTTGTTTCATCGACTTCCTCTCACCTCCCTTTTTGTATTCCACTTCTGTTAATTGTTTCAGCAAATCCTTTCCATCTTTCACTATTTTCTGTCATATAAATATCTTAACTTATTTTAACCTTATTTTCCATTAATACTATAATCCTTATTTATGCTTAACTCCTTATAACACTTCTACTAAGGCCATATAAATTCATTCCAACATTTTTCTAACACTCATTAATTTTACCATATTTCTATAAATAAACTTTAAACTTTCCAATCTTCTTCCACCGTCTCTTCTCCCTGGTCTCGGATTCTGCCAGTCATTTCCGTCAATTTCATATAGTCCATCAACCTGGTGCTCTTCTGTCCGAGGCTCTTTCTTTGATGCTGAAGAGTAGGTCTCGGGGGAGCTCCAACCTAGCAATATTTTTATTCCTTCTCGACATGTCATCCACATCTCCGTGGTTAAAACTAAAATCCAAAAGATATTTCAGGACGTGTGTGATGGGATAATGAGCTGCTTGTGCGTAAAAGCTTGATCCCTCTGGTGTTTGGCTGGTCAACCAAACCGAGTCACTAACGGAGCCCCCAAAGCATGACTCCGTCAGTCGCTGGTAGAATCTGACAGTGGGCGTCTACGGAACTTACGCCAGCATAAAAGCTGTTTGACGGACATGCGCCTCCGGGACTCTCTGCGTGACAGTTTCCGGCGAAGGGTGGGAGTTCCGAAGGGGGGTCTTGTTACCTCTTCACTATTCTCACTGGAAGTATCCCAGAGCCTCCCCTCCGACTCCCCTTCCTCCGGAGCTCCTGCTCTCCCCCTACTGGTTCCTTCTTCTGCTGCAGAATCTCTCCTATTCTCCTGGAGCCTTTCCACCACCTGTTCCTCCGATGGCAGTTCCCTGACATCCACCTCCCCCCCAGGGCCCCCTTCACCCCCCCGCCTCCTCTCCCACTGGCGGTGAGGGCGGAAAGCCCCTGAAGGAACTCTCCTCGTCGTCCCAGGATTCAAACACTTCTAGCCACGGCGTACCGTCTCTCTCCCCGTCTTCCTCTTCTTCGTCGGAGTCGGCTTCCTCACCCACCCCTGACTCTGGGAACCCTTCAAACTCCCCTTCCTCATCGGTGGTCCCAAAGTGTTCCCTTCTAAATCGTGCCACGGGTTGCGGTTTTTTTGGGAAACGCTGATGAAATGTTTCTATTAAAACCTCGTCGTTGACTACCTCTGCTGGTACCCAAGTGTTTTCCGACTCTACTTCCCCCTCCCATTCTACCAGATATTCCACCTGATTCCCCTTCCACCTGGAATCAATGATTCCTGCCACGTTCATGTCGCTTTCTCTCTCTTCGATCACGGGCGTTTGGGTGACCTCTCTCTCACGCTCCCCCCACTCACGTCCCTCTCGGTACGGCGACAGTAATGACCTGTGAAATACTGGGTGCAATTTCATGTGACTGGGCAGTCTGAGTTTGAATGCTACTGGGTTGACCTGCTGTATGACCTCAAAGGGTCCCAATCTTTTGGGTCTCAATTTTTTACTCCCTCCCTTGAACGGTAGTCCTTGGGTGGATAGCCACACCCGGTTTCCCACCCTTATAGTTTCACCTTCCCTCCTATTTCTGTCTGCTTGCTTCTTATATTCTTCCTTGGCTTTCTCTAAGTTAAGTTGAAGCTGACGGTGGATCGCTTCCATCTCTTCAACAAAATGTTCCGCCGCCGGCACGCTCCACCTCTCCCCTCCTTCTCCTGGAAATGCCCGGGGATGACACCCATAATTTGCCAGAAAGGGACTCATCCCTGTGGACACGTTCTCCGCATTGCTGTAGGCAAATTCTGCCAGAGGTAACTTATCTACCCAATCATTTTCTCTGTCTTCTACATAACACCTCAGGTATTGTTGTAAAATCCCGTTTGCCCTTTCCGCTTGCCCATTTGTTTCTGGGTGCCGGGCAGTTGAAAAATTGAGTTCCACGTGCAGTAAGCTCATAAGTTTCCTCCAGAACCTGGAAGTAAACTGTTTCCCTCTGTCGCTCAAAACCCTCAAGGGGGCGCCATGCAACCTGAAAATATGCTCTACAAACAACTTGGCGGTTTCCTCCGCTGTGACCGCATGTGAACAGGCTATAAAATGACACATCTTAGTTAATAGATCTACCACCACCATGACAGCTGTTTTGCCTTTGGATTTTGGCAGGTCCGTCATAAAATCTATGGATACTGCCTCCCATGGCCTTTCTGGTGTGGGTAAGGGTTGTAATAGCCCCGCTGGCACCACCCTCTCCCCTTTCGCTCGCTGGCACCTGTCGCAACCCCTGACATATTCCCGTACGTCCTCCCTCACCTTGGGCCACCAAAACTCCCTGGTAACCAACCACATGGTTTTGTGCTGTCCAAAATGCCCCGCTGTGGGGCTGTCATGCAACTGCTTGAGTACTCTGCCCCTCAGTTCCCCATCGGGTATGTACAGTGCCCCTTTGTAATACAACGCCCCGTTCTTTTCTTCAAACCCCCCTGTGTTCTCCTCTGTCCTCCTGAGTTCTCTGAGTTTCTCTTGGGCGTATTCATCGTTCTCAGTACCCTCTATCAGTTCCCTCTGCCCCACCAATGCCGCCCCACACACCCAGCGGTCTTCAGGGATTACATGCCTTGCCTCAGGCGCTCCCTCCCCCTCTAAGTACTCAGGTTTCCTGGAAAGAGCGTCCGCCCTCACGTTCTCGGAGCCTGGCACGTAACTAATCTCAAAGTGGAATTTGGAGAACTCCTGGGCCCATCTCACTTGTCTCTGGTTCAGCACTCGGGCTGTTCTCCAGTATTCCAGATTTTTGTGGTCAGTTCGGACTTGAACCTTGTGCTGCGCCCCAATCAGCAAGTGCCGCCATCTCCGGAATGCTTCATGAATGGCGAGCAGTTCTCTTTTTTTTTAAAAAAAAAATAATTTTTATTGATTTTCATAAAACAAAAAGCACAAAATTAAACAAACAAACAAACAATACATGACTTCCCCATGGCTCCCCTTCACTGCACCCCTGTATCCAAAATTTTTAGCAATCCTTCATTCCTTTTCAAAATTTGATTTCCTTCATAATTTTCTTAACTTAAATATTTCCAACTATAATTCTCTATTTCTTAACCCTTGACATTTTATCAGTCCAAAATTTTGCAACAGTTCTTAAGATATAATTTAAATTTTTTAATGGCGAGCAGTTCTCGGTCGTATACTGTGTAGTTCCTCTCGGATTTGTTCAACTTCCGCGAGAAGAATGCACACGGTCTCCATTCAGACGTATCTTTTCCCGGCTGGAGAAGCACGGCCCCCACCACTCTGTCTGACGCGTCAGTCTCCACTCTCATTGGTTGTTGTAGATCTACGTGCAAAAGTTGCTCTTCCGACGCAAACGCCTGCTTTAAGTGTTCGAACGCCCGCTGCGCTTCTTCCATCCAAACAAATTTTTTCTTGCTGCTAAGACAATCCGTGATGGGCGCTGTTAAATGGGCAAAGTTTTTGATGAACTTCCTATAGAAGTTTCCGAAGCCCAAGAATCTTTGCACGTCCTTCTTGGTCTTTGGTGTTTTCCATTCCAGTACCGCTTGAACCTTGCTGGGATCCATGGCCAATCCCTTGTCAGACAGCCGGTACCCCAGGAATGCCACCTCCCTGGTATGAAACTGACACTTCTCCAGTTTCACCCACAGCCGATTTTCTCGCAGTTTGCTCAGTACTTCTCTTACATCTCGCACATGCTGCTCCTCATTCTCTGAGTACACCAGGACGTCATCTAAGAATGCTACGCAGTTCTTGTAGAGCAATGGCCCCAGGACGTGATTCATGAATGATTGAAAACAGGCCGAGCCCCCCTGTAATCCGAAGGGCATAACGAGGTACTCAAAGGCCCCCAAGGGGGTGAACATAGTGGTCTTCCACTCATCCCCCTTTCTCACACGTATCAAGTTATATGCCCCTCTAAGGTCCAGCTTGGTAAAATTTTTCCCTTTTCTCACCCGTGTCAGAATGTCATCAATTCTAGGCATAGGGAAAGTCACTGGTTCTGACACTGCATTTAGGGCCCTGAAATCACATACAAGCCTGGGTTTACCCGTGTTTTTTTTGTCCACAAAGAACACTGGGCTGCCCCCCACCGCTCGTGACTCTCTGATGAAACCTCGCTTGAGGTTCTTGTCAATAAACTCCCTTAACTCCTGCATCTCACTGTCTGACATTGCATACAGCTTGCCCACTGGCAATTGTGCTCCTGGGAGTAAGGTAATTTGACAGTCAAAGGGTCTGTGCGGGGGCAGTTTATCTGCTTCCTTTTCGCTAAAGACGTCCATCAAGTCAGCGTATTGTGTGGCACCTCCCCCTTGTCCATCACTTCCATCCCTGCTAGAGTGGCCCTGGCCCCTGCCTGAGCCTCTCCCTCCTTGCAGTGTTCTAGGCAATGTGCTGATCCAAAGGAAACCACTCTCTGATGCCAGCCTACTAGCGGATCGTGTAGTGCCAGCCAGCTCATTCCCAAAATAATAGGAGCTCCTCCCAAGGTGGCTACGTTAAACGCTATCAGTTCTGTGTGTCTTGCCACCCTCATTATCATTGGTACAGTCTGTTGGCTGACTTCTCCTCCCAACAGTTCCCTCCCATCAATCGTGGTAACCTGCAAAGGCTTACTTAATGGGATAGTCTGTATCTGGTGTTCAGCTGCAAACTCCTTACTCATGAAATTACAGGAGCTGCCTGAATCCAATAGCGCTTTTATCTTTAGTGGGTGTCCGTTTGACAGTTCCAGCAACACCTCTATCACCAGCGCTGGTCTTGGAGGTTCCGGCGTGGGCACATTCACTACTCCTTGGCCTGGCTGCTGTGCCCTGATGTTGGCAGCCAGGCGTTGGCTTTTACTTGCTCCTTGATTTCTCCTTCCTCCTTCCCCCCAACAGTTCCCGCCATCCCTTGCCATTCCTTACTTTGAGGACAGACTCTGGCAAAGTGACCTGGCTGTTGGCAGAGATAACATCTCTTGGCGCTCTTTCCCTCCTTCTTCCGCCCTTCACTGGTGTTTGAAACTGCGCGCGCGCGCGCGCTGTTCCAAGTTCCATCGGCTCTGCTGGTGGGAAAGGCTGCTCCGGAATCTCTGGAATGCGGAAGTCCTTCCAACGTTCCCCCTTTCCTTCCCGCTTTTCCAAAGCTCTTGCCTCCTGGCGCGCCCCTATGGACAGCACAGATTTAGTCAGCTGATCCATAGACTCCGCCCTAGGCGCCCGGGAAAGTTCATCTTTCACTGCCGGAGAGAGCCCTTCTTCAAACAGCATTTGAACTGGTTCACTCGCAAGGTCCCACCCCAGTCTATGAATCAGCATGGTGAACTCAGTCCAGTACTCACGTACAGATCGGCTCCCCTGTTTACACGCCATTAACTGCCTGCGCACCACCCCCTGCTCAATCTCGCTGGAAAACATCAAGTCCATGGCGCGAAAAAACTTCATTGTGTCCTTTAAGATTTCATTATTGGCTGCCATCAGGGGTCGAATCCAGTCCTTCGCCCCTCCCTCTAGATGGCCAATCACGTACGCCACTCTAGAGTTCTCATCGGGGAAGTCATCAAACAGTAGATTGAGAGCATATTGCATCTCTGTCCTAAAGGCTTGATAGTTCCTGGGATCCCCCCCAAATTTCTGCACCAATCCAGGCACCTTTCTGGCAAGTGGGGTGGTTTTCCCCTTATCCGCATCTTGAGCCCTCCTCTCCTCGAGCCTCGCCGTTTGCAGCGCGAGCTGGACCTCCAACGCCCTGTACCTTTCTTCCAGGCTTGGACCTGCTCCAGCTCCAGCTCCTGTTCCTCCGGTTCCGGCTGGTTCGCTCATGATGCCCTCTGCTTGCACAAGCTGCTTTCAAAGACTGTCAGATTGCTGTGACAGTATCCCAGAGCCTCCCCTCCGACTCCCCTTCCTCCGGAGCTCCTGCTCTCCCCCTACTGGTTCCTTCTTCTGCTGCAGAATCTCTCCTATTCTCCTGGAGCCTTTCCACCACCTGTTCCTCCGATGGCAGTTCCCTGACAACGTGTTTCAAAATCCCTCCAAATCTGAAGGTCCCCACAACTCCAATTTCCTTCTGACCCAAGTCCAGATCCCAAAGGTCAGCAAATCCCTGCATGAGATGATCTATCCAACTTTCCTTTTCCAGTCCAAACAGGGTTCCAATCTGACTTTCTCTGAATTCAATCATAGAGGGCAACAACTTGTAGTCATCAAATTGCCTCTGTAAGGCTGGGGCTCTGTCCCTCCCCACTTGTATTACCCTAGGTTCAACAACCACAACTCTCTCCCTCGCCCTCTCCACCATTTGGCATGTCAAAGTAGATTCCTGCATCGGTTCCTGAATAGTGTCTGTGTAGATGTTCACTTTTTGTCCCAAATTAGTCACTTTTTGTCCCAAAATATCAATTTTAATATTTATCACATCCATCTTCTTGTGAAGCTGTTCCAATGACTGACTTATCTTGCATAGTGCAATCACTAAGGCTTCTTCTGTCGACATTCTCAAGCGATCCAAGGTCAATCTCACGGTTTTCTCTTGCAGCTGGAGAGTCCACCAGCCCAACTCTTGTAACAATTTCAAAAGCTCCCTCTAGAGGAAACAATTTCTGTTTGTATCAATCCTTTTAAGCACAGTTCAAGCAGTAAGATTAGTTTCAATTTTCAACTACTTTTACTCCTTTTTAAACACAGAAGGAGACAATGGAAACAATGTATTTCTCTTATTTAACTAACTGTCACAGTCAATGAACTTTCCCAAAAAACGTCAGTCTTACTAGCAGACCGTTTCCAGGTTCAGATCGGTGGTGATCCAACTTTCTTCACTCTCTCCTGCAGGCTTACACGATCCAAAATTTCCCCCCTCTTCTCCTGCCTCCAAGGGGGGGTTTAATGATTTTAGCCGATGAAAGTTTATTCCTTTACATAGGACTTTCCAAAACTTTAGCTTGCAAATTCTTTGCTTCAATCTATTTACAAAAGGGGAAGGCGGACTTCCTGTTTGAAACCTCCCCGTTTCAGTGCCAAATTAAGACATTTAAAAATCCAATTTTCCGTTCTACTCACGGGTAGTTGTTTAGAGTCAAATTGTCCACAGGAAAAAGTCAGCGCTCTCCGGCAACAGCAATGCGGCTTCACTCCGTGAAAGAAGCAGTCAATTCGAAGCACCGCGCCGCTCACCCCACATCGCTCCAGATCCCCGAAACCGGGTCTCCCCGCGAGTAGGGGAGGCGCAAAAGGTGCCAGCTGAATCCCACGTTCACAGACTTCTCCCGCCTGCAATTTTTAGTGGGTCTCCACCTTTGCCGTGGTGGCCAGACCCTGAATTCCACGGAGCAAATTCCTCACGATCAGAGGAATTCCGCCATTGCCGGAGGTGCTAACCCGGAAGTCTGCTTCTCGAGATTCCTGCAGCCCCTGTGGACTCTGCCGGTTCAGCTTTCCCCTGCTCTGCTGCAGGGGGCAGCAAAAATCACAATGCGGGGAAAAGCGTGAAGCCAGCCAATGCCTCTACATAGCTCCATCTTATTTCAGACATCGTGATATATTGGTGTATTGCAATGTTTAGCTAGTGATATATCACCGTGTTGAAAGCCAGCTATCGCCCAGCCCTAGTTGTGGCCTCAGAGGGCAAGACTTGTCTACCCAGCTGGAGCAAGGAAAGAATGCATACAGGCACACATTCTGTCAGGCTCTCATGCCAGGAGAAGCAGTTTCTGGATATCGTACCCCAGGATGGTGATGACTCCACTGAGCGGCCAAGGAGATCTGGCTTTTGGTGGACCACCTCTTCGAGAATGCCTGCCACCAGGTGAGCTGAGGGGGACGGTACCATTGAAATGATGGGTGTTGGCTGGAATCCAGTACCAGTTTTGGGGTGTGCAGGTTCCAAACGCCACAATTGATTTATATCTTAGCTACCGACTCGCTCTTACAAGCTCCTGCTGTGAGTATAGTGGCACCTTGGTGGAGCGGCAGCGGGTGGGACATCCAGCATACGGTCTTCCTTAGAGCAGCTCAGAAGAACCCAAGTGTTCACAACCATTGTCTGTCTATCCCTAGCAAAGCGGCTCTCTGAGACTCGCCACTAGAAGAAGCGGGGAATGATTTCACTCTCCCATTGCCCCAAATCAGGAGAAGGGTAGTAGGAATGCTACTGTGGAAAGCAGGCGGGATACAATTCTCAGCCCTTGTGCCAGCTCTCTTGGTGCTGGACTTCTCTCCATTGTGGCATTCCTCGACCTCACATTATGCACCCCAGGGCTGGATTGTTCTTCATGCTATCCAGGATGTACCTCATCCCTTCCTAACGCATGGGTGATACTCTGCTTCAGGAGGACCTCTTCCAGACCCCGGGCACGCAGGACAAGCTGCAGGAGATGATTGAGTGCCTGGACACCAGCATTCCTGAGACGATCCGTATCCTCTTTGGGGGACATTGTTGGGGAGCAGGGCTGCTTGGTGGTTTTCTTTCGCTCTTGGCTGGAGTGGACCTCACTTTTATATACCTAGTGGCTTAGGTTCCTAGGCCACCCCATCCTTAAGGCTCTGGGACACAGCACAATGAAATGCCCACAGTCAAGTCCAGTCATGCATCCAAACAGCTTCACAGCTTTAACCCCCATTTGAAAACATCAGCCTGGCAAGATAGAGCAGAGGTGGAGAATCTTGACAGGCCCGCAGGCCCCACATCTAGCATCTTACGTGGTGTCAGGTGTGGAGACAGGTAAAGACATGGCTGCAAAGGAGCTTCAAGGGTGCATTCAATTGTTCTTTGGCAAGCAGGGTTTCTTGACCGCACTTTTGGAGTTGACCACTAGTATTTGTTGTTTGGATTGAAACCATGCCTGCAGAAGGACATTTCCTCGGCAGATCAGCTTTGCAGGCAGCTTCGTCAAGAGGGGAGGTGTGGGATAATTACAGTGGGATGGCTCAGCTGGTAGAGCGTGACACTCTTAATCTCAGGGCTGCAGGTTCAAGGTCCACCTTGCGCCAAAAGGGGAAACTTGCAAGGTGGGCCCAGATGTATAAGGACCAAGCTGTCCGTGTTTGTAAAAAGCAAAAAAGGAGGAAAAGGTTCTGACCTCCCTTTGTCTCCTCAGCCTGGTCCTCGGACCCTTGTCGGCACAAAAAGAGTCCACGAGACCATAAACAGCCTTTTTCAAACGCCAGACTGCACCATTCCGCTCTTCAAACCCAGGGGGTTGTCTCATTAACACTTCATGGTCTAAATTTGCATGCAGATATGCAGCATCAACATCAAAATGGTGCACTGCTAGTTGTCTTACAGCAGCAATGGAAAGCATTAAACGAAAAGTTTCACTCTTTACAGTGGGAGAAAACAAGTCATCATAACTCTCCCCTTTAATCTGAGTGAACCCTCTGGCTAGTAATCTGGCTCGAAAATGTGGTTCCCCAGATGCAAGGGTTTTTCTTTTGTAAACCCACTTGCATGACACCACTCTGCCACCAGGTGGCGGCATTATGACCTCAAACACTTTGTTACGTTTAAAAGAGTCAATTTCTTCTTTCATAGCTTGTTCCCACAAAGCACGTTCTCCAGGGGGTAAGTCTAAGACTTCATTATAACTTTGTGGTTCCACACAACTCACATTGCATACTCTCACTCCTCCTAGGGTCAAACGTTGAGGAGGTACACCCTTGTTTGAACGCTGGGAGTGCCTAGGGACAACTACTTCTTCTCTCCCCCTTATCTCTGGCTCTTCTTCCTCTTCCTCTAGAGAAGTATTATCTATTGCCACATCTTTTGGGGAAATCTGTGCCTCCTCCTCATCCTGCTCCGCCAATGGCTGAGAAGAAGCCTCTTCTCTTACTTGCAGGGGGTTGGCATGCATCACAGTCCATCTGTCCTGGTCAGCGAAGTCTGCACTTCGTGACAGAACCACGTGTCCTGGGCGTAGATTGAAACGCCACCCTTTGCCATAGGACTGATATCCCACAAACCGCAGTTTCTGCGCTCTAGCGCCCCCTTTCTGGCGCTGAGCTTTGGGAATGTTTACATGTGCCCAAGAACCCCAATAGAGCTAGACCAGGTTCTGTTAATCAAAAAGTTCGCTGTCAGAAAAGCCTCGCCCCACAGCCTATGGTTGTGACCCAGTCCTGCATCCACTAGCAGGCAGTCCTTTACTGACTGTATTACAGCCCCACGTCTTTCACACAGACCATTTTGAGCAGGGCTGTAAGGGTTAGCCAAACGGTGAGTGATCCCCTTACGTTGCAACCATGCCCCAAATTGTTTGTTCAGAAATTCCCCGCCCTATCTGTCTGCAACTGCACAACAGGGCGAGCAAAGAGCTTTTCTGCTTGGGCAACCCATTCTCTGAATGTGGGGAAACACTCTGATTTCTGCTTTAACAAAAACAACCAACTAAAACGTGATTTATCATCTATTACCAGAAAAGCATATCTGGTGTCCCCTTCAGTCTTCTGTGGAAAAGAGCCTATCACGTCACAATGGACAAGTTCTAAAACCTCTTTAGATACTCTGTCACTTTTAGAAGCCACAGGCTTCCTCTTAGATTTGGCCATTTTACATACATTGCAATCTAGGAAACAGTTACAGTTATTTACTTTTAGGTTCTTGCACACCTTTTGCATCTCTGAAAGCACACAGAAATTGGCGTGACCTAGTTTTCTGTGCAGTTCATGTACACACCCCTTATGAACTGGCAAATTATCCTGAACCACCTTGGCTGCTTTAACAGGCTTGTCCTGCATTACATATAACCCATTTTCCAACTTTGCATGGCCACATACCTGAGTTCCATTCTTTATCAGACAACCATCCTGTGTGAAGTTAACACTATACCCTGCATTAATCAAACAGCTTACAGACAGTAAACAATAGTCCAAGCTGCTGACAAACAGAGTCTCAGGTAGAGTAGTGTTCAAGCACTGCAGGAAACATGTTCCCTGGCCATCAATCTTGCTTCTACGACCATCAGCAAGATAGATAGAGTCTTTCCCATCAGCTGGCTTCCCCAGGGTCTTAAAGTCCTCCCGACTGTTGCAGATAATCCTGCTGCTCCCAGAGTCCAGCAACCATGTTCCTCGAGGTATCTGCCTCTCCTCTCTAGAAAATGCAGAAACAAACTGAGCAGAACGCGTATTCTTCTTTCCCTGAAGAGAACCCCTTCTGCTTACGTTTCTGCGCCGATTGCTGTCTCTGCTCCACGTCGTCTCCTGGAAGTCTTGCCCTGCATTGACGTTGGAGATGCCCGGGTTGGTTGCATCTATAGCACCTCCTCACCGCCATGGTCAAGTCCAAACCTTGGCGTTGCTCCTTTAGCAGATTCTGCTGCTGGCCCCCTCGGCTGTAACTCCTCCGCTCTTGGAGTTCAGCCTGTCTATCTGACCTTCTTTCTGCTTCTTCGGTCAATCTTCCAAACACATACTCAAGGGTCAGATCTCGGGGACGCATACTCTCCATGCTGTTAATCACAGGCAACCAGCTTTCAGGCAAACTTGAAAGGATAATGTAGGTTTGGTCAGTCTCATCATAACACTTACCTCTCTGCTGTAGTTGAAGAATTTGTGGATGCGGAGAAAGCTTTTGACAACATTTCTTGGAGTTTTATCAAAAAGAACCTACAGGGGATGGGGGTAGGGCAAGGCTTTGAAAATGGTATAGGTGCAATATATTCTGAACAGAAAGCTAAATTAATTGTAAATAATGTGGTTACAGAAGAATTTAAGATAGAAAAACAACGGCAGCAAGGATACTCATCGCTAAGAATTGGAAAACTCAAGATCTACCCACACTGGAAGAGTGGCAGATGCAACTGATGGACTATATGGAACTAGCCGAGATGACTGGCAGAATCCGAGATCTGGGAGAAGAGAGGGTCGAAGAAGATTGGAAGAAATTCAAGATTTATTTAAAAAAACACTGTAATTTGGTTGAATGTTAAGAAAGGATGCTAGATCATAAATAATTGTGCACCACTAAACTAGATGGAATTAAGATGATAAGTAAGTTTGAGGAAAAATTATAAACCTATTGGAGAATTAATAGATTATAATTAAATGAATCTGACACAAGAGTGTAAATAAGGTGATAAACTGCGGGCAAGAATTGACAATGATGCAAATGGGAGCGGGAGGTGTGAGGGAGTCCAAAGATGTTAAGAAAGTATGTTATGATATATGTTATACTGTTTTTTATCTTTGCATTTATGTTTAAAAATCCTAATAAAATATATTTAAAAAAAAAGAATTTAAGATAGAAAAAGGGACACGACAGGGGTGCCCAATCTCACCATTGCTTTTTATATCGGTCCTGGAGGTCCTGCTGAATATGATTAGAAGAGACCAGTTGGTTAAAGGTATACAGGTCGGAGTTAAACAGTACAAGCTGAGAGCATTTGCAGATGATTTAATTTTGACATTACAGGAGCCAGAATCTAGTACTAAAAGAGTTTTAGAGTTAATTCAAGAATTTGGTCAAGTGGCAGGATTTAAATTGAACAAGCTTAAAACTAAAGTTTTAGAGAAAAACTTAACATCAATTGAAAAAGAAAGGTTTCAGAATGAGACTGGTTTGACTGTGGTTAAGAAGGTGAAATATTTGGGGATTAATATGACAGCAAAAAATGTGAACTTATTTAAAGATAATTATGAAAAATGTTGGACAGAAGTGAAAAAAGATCTAGAAATATGGTCAAATTTGAAGCTTTCCTTCAAATAAAGATGAATGTATTGCCTAGAATGTTGTTTTTGTTTCAAACATTGCAGATTGTGGACAAGATGGACTGTTTCAAGAAGTGGCAGAAAGATATTTCTAGATTTGTCTGGCAGGGCAAGAAGCCCAGAATAAAATTTAAGATATTAACTGATGTAAAGGAAAAGGGTGGATTTGCCCTGCCAGACTTTAAACTCTACTATGAATCAGCAGCATTGTGCTGGTTGAAAGACTGGCTGCTTCTTGAGAACACAGACATTTTGGACTTAGAAGGATTTAACAACGCTTTTGGGTGGCATGCATATTTGTGGTACGACAAGGTTAAAGTACATAAAGCATTTAAAAACCATATTGTCAGGGAAGCATTGTTTAATGTTTGGATAAGATACAAAGATTTACTGGAAAACAAAACCCCAAGGTGGTTGTCACCAATGGAAGCGAAAGCCTTTAAAAGACTCAATATGGAGTCCAACTGGCCAAAATATTGGGAAATTTTGGAACAAGAGGGAGACAAATTGAAATTGCAGAGTTTTGAGAAACTAAAAAACAAAGTGTGAGACTGGCTTCACTATCATCAGATAATGGAGGCTTATAAATTGGATAAGAAAATTGGATTCCAGGTGGAAAAATCAAAATTGGAAACAGAACTGTTAGATCCTAAAACTAAGAATTTGTCAAGAATGTACAACTTGCTGCTGAAATGGAATACTCAGGAAGAAATGGTTAAATCTGTTATGATTAAATGGGCACAGGATGTTGGACATAACATTATGTTTGCTGACTGGGAACAGTTATGGACCACCGGTTTGAAATTTACGGCATGTAATGCCTTAAGAGAGAATATTATGAAAATGATTTATAGGTGGTACATGACCCCAGTCAAGCTTGCAAAAATTTATCATTTGCCCGATAACAAATGTTGGAAATGTAAAGAGACTGAAGGTACATTCTTTCATCTTTGGTGGACGTGCCCAAGGATTAAGGCTTTCTGGGAGATGATTTATAATGAAATGAAAAAGGTATTTAAATATACCTTCTTGAAAAAACCAGAGGCCTTTCTCCTGGGCATGGTTGGCCAATTGGTGCCAAAGAAGGATAGAACTTTCTTTATGTACGCGACAACAGCAGCAAGAATACTCATCGCAAAATATTGGAAGACACAAGATCTACCCACTCTGGAAGAATGGCAGATGAAGAT
Organism: Podarcis erhardii; assembly: GCF_964252035.2. Lineage (NCBI taxonomy): Eukaryota > Metazoa > Chordata > Lepidosauria > Squamata > Lacertidae > Podarcis > Podarcis erhardii. The sequence continues at coordinate 18,655,373 of NC_138506.1, read as the reverse complement.
GATCGACTATATGGGACTGGCAGAAATGACCGGCAGAATCCGAGACCAGGGAAAAGAGTCGGCGGAAGAAGACTGGAAGAAGTTTAAAGACAATTTGCAGAAATATTGTAAAATTAAGGAATGCTAGAATGATGCTGGATAGAAACTAAGTGGTTTTCAGCTGTAATACTTAAGAGTTATGGAAAATAAGGTTTTGAAATAAGTAAGAGAATTAATAGTGAGGACTTGCTGAACAAACAACCTGAACTGGAATATAAGAAAGGGAGGTATGAGGAGGTCTGGAAAAGAGGTTAAAGGAAAATAAGTAAATGGAAACTCTGTGTTTTTTAAATGGTTTTTATTTTTTGTATTTTTCTATTTTTCTATTTTTGTTTTTCTGTTTTTCCTGTTTTGTGATGTATTATTTCTGAAAACTTTAATAAATATCTTATAAAAAAAGAAGAAGAAGAAACAGAGATTTCAGTGTTTGAAGATGAGTTGCCAAACTCTCACCTTCTTTCATAACAGTCCTGAACAGCCTTCTGGTCAGAGAAATTATAGTTCCAGCAGTTTCTCTGATATGCATTGCCCTTAATAAATTCCAGCACTCAAACGCTGTGCTGGCATTTGCTACATGCAATAACTGAGAGTTGCTCAAACACAACATAATTTGGGCACAAGCCCTTTCATCTAGCCGTTTTTTCTCAGCAGAGTCCCATCTCAAAACCTCAGTTTCAACACAGTCCCATAGTCCATCTCTCCTTAACAACTACTGCATTTTAATTGACCAACTCAGCCAGTTGTTTTCTGAGAGAAGTTCAAAAGGGATGCCTCCCCCAATATTTACAACTTGGGAAGACTGGAAATCTGCCATCTCTGCTGGTGCTTGCTGAGCCCCTTCTGTGGGGCCTCCAGCAATCTCTCCGGACTCTCTCTTTAGAGTCCAACTGGATGGTCCTGGCTGGCACTCACCGGCTTCTAGCAGCTGCCTCCGTTGACCCTCAGGTCCCGCCTGGTCCTGCAACTGGTGTAGCCGCTCTGTGAGTCGCCTGCTGTGGTCCTCTAGCAGTTCAAACTGTTCCAGTAGCCGACACTGAGTGCTTTGCTGATCCTCAGATCCTAGCCGCTCCAGCGTCACTGCAGACAGTTACAGCTTGTCACCAACTGCTCCAACGCACAGCCACTGGCTTCATACACCACCAGGACTCATCAGCTCCCTGCTGAGATGCTGTCAGTCGTTTTGCACTCTGCACATGCTCAGAAACACTGGGCCCATAACCTGTCAGTGTTTGTAAAAAGCAAAAAAGGAGGAAAAGGTTCTGACCTCCCTTTGTCTCCTCAGCCTGGTCCTCGGACCCTTGTCGGCACAAAAAGAGTCCATGAGAATATCCGTGCAGAGTTTTATTCTTAAAAGTCTTTGTGCAAAACACGACTGAATAACTATACACACCAACACTAACCAACCAACCCAAACACCAGCCTCAGCCAAACTAACATTTCTCACTCTCTATATATAACTTGGTGCAGGCTGCTGAGTCATGCTGACCCAGCTTTATTTGCATTAAAGAAACAGCGGCCATTTTAGCTGTGACACAAGCTTCTTGCTTTGGACCAGCCTGGGAAGGAGGCAGAGTGCAGGCAACAGGACAGAACACTTTCCTTGCCAGGCTGTCAATAGCTGGCAGTGACCACTCGGTGGCCGAAGCTCTGCTCATCTTCCTGGAGGCAGTGCCAGAACCAGTCCTTTGCTATGAACTGTATCAGCGCTGCCTTGAGTGCTCACATGACAGCCACCTCTGTCGCCAGGTCGGCCCCAGAGCCCCATCTCTTCCTGGCTGGTCTGTGGTGTGTACAGAAGCATAGAATCAGAAGGGATTTCCAAAGTCATCTAGTCCAAATGTTGCCGCGAGTAACAGGAAATCCACTAAAACATCCCTGAAAGCCAGTAAACCGGCACACTGGCAGGAGGGCTAGTCTGGTCTGGGAAGCCTTGTTAACTGCAGAGGTTGCTGATGTCTCCTTTGATAACCATCCCTCTCGGTTGTGGAGGGGGGTGGGGTGCGCACATGTTGCCTTTTTGCTTTCTGACCAGGACTTGTAACAATAGCCCACCTGTTTCAGTGAACCTCGCTTGAATTTCCAACCCAGGAAGCGGCCATATACTGGGCCATCTAGCTCAGTATTGTCGAAATTGACAAGCAGTGGCTCTCCAGGATTTCAGACAAGGGATGTTCCCTACCCTCCTGGGAGATGCTGGGGGTGGAGCCTGAGACTTTCTGCATGAAAAGCAGGTGGTTTACTGCAGAGCTATGGCCCTTCCCCCAAGATATCTCAGTTGGTAGAGCATAAGACTCTTCATCTCAGTGTCCTGAGTTCGAGCCCCACCTTAGGCATTGCAGGGGGTTCGATTAGTTAACCCTCGTGCTCCCTTCCGACTCTACAGTTGTATTATTCCCCAAAGTTCCCAGCAGAGTTCTAGTCCGGTCACCATTTTAAACATTCTTTTTTTTATGCCAGGTCTAAACCTGCAAACATAACAACTACACCGTGCTAGTGATCCATGCCCCTCCTCTAGCAAAGCTCTGCACTGAAACTCCAAACCGCCCCTCCCTGTCTTGCAGGTGATCTGCCAGTTGCCGCGGTCGCACCAGAACGTGTTCCGCTTCGTGGTGGCTTTCCTGCGGGAGCTGCTGAAATACTCTGAGAGCAACAACGTCAGTGGCAACATGCTAGGTAAGGCCTGCCTGTCCTGGCTGGGAGCTGGCCTTCCTCCTGCTCCCGCCTCCTCTCATGCAAATGTTTTCGCTTCCCTGCAGCCACCCTCTTCGCCAGCCTCCTGCTACGGCCTCTGCCCAACGTTCTGCCGAGTGCCATCGGCTTCCTCCTGGGCTTCCTGCTGGGGGTGGATGACTACGAAAGGTGCCAAGCGTGACTGGAGACGAAGTGGGGAGGGAAGAGGCCTGCCCTTCCCCTTGTGCCATCTTGCCATGTGCCAGCTCCCTTCCCTGTGCTTCGCCCTTTCCACCTTTTCCTCTTGACTCCTGACACGGTTGCACACTTGGCTTTCCACATGGTTCCAGGGCATTGGCAGCAGGTTCAGGGTGCTTGGGGAGGGACCCTGTTGGAGGACAGTCATTCCCCTGCCCATCCTACTACCACCACTGCTGCTCTCAGTCCCTGCGCAATAGTCCACGCTCTCCCCTTCTGCTGCAGCTGAGCATGTGCTACTCTTGGTGGGTACCAGGCATAAGGATTCCTGGCCTGTCCTGGGATTGCAGGACCTCTTTCTCTGTCCCCCCAGCCTTGATGCTCATCAAGAAGGGGAAGGGCAGCCACTGTGGCCCACGTACGCCTTAGCCTGCTCTCCATAGTTCAGCTATCTGTCCCCATTATGCCAAGTAGAGTTCTAGGGTGTTCATTCTTCATGAAACACTAAGCACTGCCTAAAGGGACCAGGGAGGAGGAGGGGGCGCAGGCTGGGCAGCAGGAGGGGAGCTGAGGCAGTGGGTACAGCTGGGTTGGGTTGGGCTCCCCACCCGACCCCAAGTTCTGCAACTTTGTCTTTCTGGTTTTTTCTGTCCTGGGTTCCTGTACTTGGTGCACACACACTCTTAATTTATTGGGAAACGGTTGTTTCAAAATGAAAGATCCGTTGTGCAGAGATTGTTCTGGTGTTTGGAGGGGAGCTACACTTGCCTTTGCTGGTTTCTCCACTGCTCTGAAGCTCAGCCAGACTTTCCAAATGTAGCCGCCTTGGGCCCTCGCAGCACACATGAGGGAGAGGCTGTGGGGCATCAGGTCGTGCAGATACCATGGAATCTGACTTGGCTCTTCACAACAAGGCTTGCAGGTGCAGAAAGAGGGCTACATTGCTTCCCCAAGGTGTTTCTCAATTGCGCTCCTTCCTCATACTGCTTGCAGCTTGCAAGTTTCAGCCCAGCAGCAGCTGGCTGCGAATTATTGCATAGACTCTTGAGGGGAGGTCTGGCCTCCCCTCTCCCCATTAAGCTTTGTCTCCAGGGCTCAGTGGTAGGAGGGAGAACAGAGGAAGAAAAAGAACTGGGCTTGGCTTGAGGGGGTTATGAGAGCATATGTGCACCTGGTGCCAAGGGATAAGGCTGCAGAACTGAGCAGAGCACACTTAAGAGCAGGAGGAGCTGAGCCCTGCTCCCGCCGCCACCACCAACAGCAACTCCTAGATGTCCACTTGTTCTTCTCAAGGGAGTCCCCAAAATGACCAAAGGAGACTGGAGCTCTGAGAGCAGCTATGGAGACTGCAGAGTCTGGATGGGAGCTCTTTTATTACTTATTTTCATTTGAAGTGGGATGGAGTGGAGGCTAGATGGGTCACTTTGAGGGGGGGGAGCAGGCGGAGAGCAGTGGAACGGGATTGGGAACTTCCCCCTTCCCCACTGAAATAATCCAACTGGGCACCCTAGGAATTGGCAGGGCCAACCTGCGCATGAGGCGTTGCGAGGCCATTGGCTCAAGGGGGGGGGGCAGATCAAGGTCCATAGAGCACCATGCTTGCAGCCATGCCACTGTTGTGACCACGGTCAGGCCCTTGTGAGGGTTTTGCCAACACAACCTGCTCTTCTCCAGCCTCCTTTCCTAAAGGAGAAGCAGAGGCAGGGCTCAGGGTGTTTCTGCCTCAAGCAAAAACATCCTCAGCTGGTCCTGGCAGTGGACATTAGAAATTGCTTTCGATATGGAAAAGAGTGGATTGCAGGAAAGTGGGGGGAGGGGAGTGTGTTAAAGGAAAAGGGAGGAGTTTTCCAAACTAAAATTGGGGTTGAAGACAGAGCTCTATTGAGTCACAAAAGGGGCTTCTGCCTGCCCAGTGGAATTTCTGGCTCCCCACATCCCAGCGTCTTAAAACACAAGAAGAGCTTGGGGAGTCAATTTTGTGCATAAGGTAGATGTTTGGCATGGTCTGTCCTTGATGTGAAAAGAGGATTCTTTCAATATTTACTTTGGTGAACTACAGCTCCCACAACAACAACTCTGAAGGTGACGCAGATGTTCAGAGCGGGGTGCTGATAATGCCAAGGTCATAAGTTTGATCCCTGTATAGGCCAACTGCATTATTCCTGCATTGTAGGGGATGGAACTAGATCAGTGGTTCCTAATTGGCTGATTACTGAGGACCCCTTATTTTTCAAAAGCCAAGCCGCAGACCCCCTACTTTTGAAAAATTTGATAACTCTATGGTAGTTACCTCTGCAAAGCAATTTTTTGAACAAAATGTGGGGTAATAAGCAAAGGATTTTAGGTATACTAAAAACAACAAGACCGCCCATAAAATGTATGCTATTGCCATGCCAAAATGAGAGAAAATTAGTTGGAGGGAGGCAAGGGATGGGGCCACGGACCCCTGATTGGGAATAAGGGAACTAGATGGTCCTCAGTGTCCCTTCCAACTCCACAATTCTATGATCCTGTGTCTTAAACACAAATCTTGAGGAATAGTGTGTGTGTGTGTGGGGGTTCTGTTTTAACTTTCCCAGCCTTTGCTTTATTCTGATTTGCGCTTGCGTCCCTACTCCCCACGTGTAGAATTGCTATACCTTTGGATTTTCCTGGACATTCAAGCGTTTCCCGCATGGACACTTGTTTCCAACGGCCAAATCCCGGCAATTCCGGGCGGATGGCAACCCTACCCACTTGTGCCAGATTGCCTGGCATACATTACAAGCATCTAGTCACATCCCGGGGCTAGCCGACCTGACGGAAAGAGTCCACGACCAGAAGGAGGAGGAGTACCAGGAAGAATGGACAAAATTCAAAGATTATTTAGCTAAATATGTCAAGATAACCTAATTGGAAAAGCTATGTAAGGATAGGAATTAAGATGTTTCAAGATAGATTAGAAAGAAAATTAATTTTGGAGAATTAATTTAAAAAACTGAAAAGAAAAACACCATAGATTATCCAGAATCCCAAGCAGCGACATTGTGAAACATTCATAGGAATAAAAGGTAGGGGGAAAGGAGGCACAATGTCAAGCAGGCAACAGAATAAACCCGAGCACTGTGGGTCTAAAACCGGCCCCTGAATCTCTTGCTCCCCACTCTGCCCTTCTAACAAGAACATTTTTTTGCTTGCTGGATGGCTGTGTGCAATGAGAGCTCAGTCACTGAGGAAGGGTGTGTGAGGAGAACCTGAGCTTACAGGGTTAAACAGCTCAGAGTGTACGCACTGCCCACTGTTGGGAGGAGGGAGACCCTGCGTCATTTCCGAGTGTCTCCAGTCTTTGTTTTTTTCTCTACTTTCGCTTTTGAGGAGAGAGGACGTGTTTTTCACGATGCTGTTCGCTGTGATAGATAATGGATAGTCTGCTGTAAATAAACTGCTTCTAGCTGCTAATATCCTGAGTGGACTTTATTTTAGCACACTGAAGAAAGCTCTGAAGAAGCTTTGCAGCTTTCTCTTGCTGCTGCGTAAACTCTGCGTTTTTTGCTCAGAGCCTTTGGAATGTGGCCTTTGAAGTCCAGCAGAGCTGCGTAGCCGAAGTGGGCTGGACGCCAGGACTTATCTGAGCAATAAATCTACTATCCAAAGGTTATGGACAGTAATTGCAATTAGAGGAAGCTGCTTTGATGTCCGGTGGAGAGCCTGTTTGGAATGCTGTGTGCTTACAAAGGCTGTAAAAGGTGAGACGCTGCTGTTTTTGCTGCCGGAAGAAGAAGGCCTGCTTTGAGGCTTTGCCTGGGAGAAAGCAGGGAAGCTGGCTGCAAGCTGTGTGCTGCAAAGGGACGCCAGAAGCCTATCCTCGGAGCCGGTTTAGTACGCGTGAGTACTCCACAGCCCCAAGGGGGGACCGGGGGAGGAGATGGCAGAACTCCAGGAGAGTTTCAACGTCCCCTTTGAGAGATTAAACCAGCAAAACTGGGATATCTGGGTTAGAAGAATAAGGGGGTGGTTTTTGGCCACAGGGCTCTGGAGCATAGCCCAGAAGGAGCCGGCCCCACCCATGCCACTTGCTTCTGAAGATGACGCAGCAGGCTTTGAGGCTGCTTTGCTGGAGGATAGACAGCAGAGAATGCAAAGGGAACTCTGCATGCTGAAAGCAAGCGTGAACGCTTCGCTATTGCTCCATTTGGAGGGCGTTGAGTCGGCTCAGGCCGCTTGGCAGTTGCTGAGGAGTCTGTGTGCAAGCTCAGCATGAGACCAGGGCCCTAAGAAAGCCGAGAACAGGGAGGAAGCGGAGAGCCCAGAGGGGGCTGCTGGCCATGTTCCTGAAGTTACAGCTGGGAGTAGCTGCTTTGTCTCCGAGGGGCCGTGTGATGTTGAGGCCTACAACCAGAGTGCTGGGGAGCGTGCAGGCCCAGGCTGTGCACCCAAAGGTGGGGGTGCTGGGAACAAAGGAATGGCTGAAGAGGGAGCTGTGAGAGCTGTTGCTACGCGTCGCGGCTGTTATCGCTGTGGCTCCCCCTCCCATCTGGTGAGAGACTGTCCAGTCGAGGCACAGGAACAGCCGAAGGCCGTCTCCCGTAGCAACCAGATAAAGAGCTCTTCTTCAAAGCGTGGGAAAGGCAAGCCGAAGGCAGCTGGCAGAGACACTGAATGTAAACATTTGGCAGCCTCTATGGCTGCAGTCAAGAGTTGTCAACAGGATGCTGTACTGATTTTTGTGGTAGACTCAGGAGCGTCTCATCACTTAGTGCCATCTGCAGGATTCCTGGAGAACTGCACCTCTGTAACTTCTGGAAAGACTGTGTGTTTAGCTGATGGGACTAAACACCCACTCACGCAGACTGGCTCACTGTTTTGTTCTTTCTTACAGGATTCGATCCAGGCTTTTGTTGTTCCAGGACTGTCTTGCGCGTTGCTGTCTGTCAGCGCCCTTCTTGCTGAAAACTACAAAGTGTGTTTTGAGAACAATAAGTGTTCTATTTCTAAGAATGGACAGCACCTAGTCAGTGTTGAATGTAAAGACAGGTTGTTTGTGATAAATGCTTCTTTTGCAGGTACAGGTGACATGGAGGTGGCTCAAGCACAGTGTGCCAACGTTCCAGTTCATGATGCGTGTGCTCACTTATGGCACCGACACATGGCTCACGTGTCCTGGGGGTCAGTGAAGAAGATCCCAGAGTGTACGCAAGGGTGCAAAATGAAACCTTGTGCTAAGTTTCTAGATTGCAGAGCGTGCAAGTCTGCAAAGGTAAAAACGTGCACATACCCAAGGTCTGAAAGGGTGACCACTAGGGCTTTTCAATTAATTCATGCAGATTTGTCAGGTCCCATGTCTGTGACCAGTTTGGGCGGAGCCAAATATGCGCTGGTTCTGATTGATGACCATACTCGGAATTCTTGGACCTTCACGATCCAACACAAAAGTGAGGCTGCACCGCTAATCAAAGACTGGATTGTGGCTGTGGAACTGCAGTTTTCCACACGGGTGCAAAGCTTTCAGAGCGATCGCGGTGGGGAGTTCACCGGGTCTGCACTGCAAAGTTTCTTCCACAAAAAGGGGATTCAACACAGATTGTCCTCTCCGCACTCTCCCCAACAGAATGGGATTGCGGAAAGGCGGAACAGGACTCTAGGGGAGATGTCCGCAGCTCTTTTGTTTGATGCCGGGCTCCCACAGCGCTTTTGGGGGGAGGCTTGGCGAACGGCCAACTTTATTCTGAACAGGTCGTTCAATTCAGTGGTAGGTGACACCCCGTACTTCTTGTTGCACGGAAAGCAACCGAAAGTTCACTACTTTCGTGTTTTTGGTTGTGAGGCTTGGGTCCTCATACCAAAGGCCAAACGCAAGAAAGGTGAACCCAAGTCCCAAAAGATGATTTTCTGTGGGTATGAGCCAGGGACCAAGGGGTGGAGGTTTGCTTATCCATCAGGGAATCAGTCCAGGATTCTGCTCAGCAACAGTGCTGAATTCTGTGAGCAGAGTGGTTGGGCTAGGATACATGGGAACCCTGACATCCTGTCCGAGAGTCTGTTTGACTCTGCTGATGAAGGTGAGGAAGAGGTTGAACCTGCAGCCGAGGCTCAGAGTTCAGACCCAGTGCAGGCAGAGGGGAGAACTCCTCCCAAGGCTGTGAAGATTGAGCAACGCAGTGCTCCATCTTCCCCCACAGGTTCGGCTGAGAAGTCCAGAAGGCGCAGTAAGTCAGAGGGGGAGCTCTCTGATGCCAAGGACGTTCTGGCTGGCCCCAGTGGGTCAGAGGGAGTTCCTGAAGTGGTGCTGCGCCGTTCAGCTCGGACGACCAAGGGGAAACCTCCCGAAAGGTTTGCTGTCACTAGCGTGTGGGTCGGAATGGCACAGTGTGAACCCGAGAGTTTTGAAGATGTTCAGAAACTACCTCAGGAAGAAGCCAGGAAATGGCATGAGGCGATGCAGAAGGAGATGAACTCAATGGAGTCTCTAGGTGTGTTCTCCCTCACGAAGTTGCCGATGGGCGAAAAAAGCCGTGGGTAGCCGCTGGGTTTACCGTCTTAAGCCTACAGCGACAGGAGAACCGCAGTATAAGGCCAGATTAGTGGCGAGAGGATTCACTCAGCGCAGGGGGTTGCATTATACGGAAACGTATGCTCCCACCTGTAGGAGTGAATCTCTACGTTTGCGGGACTTCCGGTGTAGCGCGATCTCGTTGCAAGCGGGGATTCTTTCCGTGAGGGGAATCCCGGGCTATTTTGGAGGACAAAGGGGTGCTACAGGGCGCGGTGGCCCCCGAAAATACCACTGGTGGGTGTCCAGAGGGTCAAGATCCCAGCGGACCAGGAGCGGTCAGCCTGGCCGTCAGGTAGCTTCGATAAGAAGTGAAGAGAACGGCGGCGCGGATCCGCGGGTCGAGGGAAGCCATTATCCACCTCCAAATAGCGAAGCCCCGAGCTTGCCGAGGAAGCGCTACGCTCTCAAATTAAAGGAATCCGGCTCCAAGTAAGTTAAAATCCAAAGTTATAAAATAAGGAAGTCCCGGAGTGTATAGGAGAAGTTTGCGGAGTTCAGCTGACAGCCGAAATCAACTCTGACACAGCACTACTTGCAGAGCGCGGAAAGTGAAAGTGAGTTGCCCTAGCGGACACCGTTTTTCCCCTTTTCGGGACCTCTTAAAAAATAACTCTTGAAGAGGATACGTTATATCAAAGTTATTGTTACAGTGAAAAGGGGAACAGAAGATTAACTGTTTCTAACTGAGTCCTGGGTGAAACAGAGGGTGTAAGCGATAAGAAGGGGCACTTCTCAATTTCTACTTAGTAACATAAGGACAGTGAAACGGAAGAGAAGGCTCCGACGCCATTTCGGACATCTTATGCGTGCACGTACTGACACATCAGTTGAATACTTTTGAGCAAGATAGAGCATTATTATTTGGTCGGCGCAAACCGTTTCTTTTTTTTCTATTACAGACATTTCACTTTTTCTTACTTGTTGGGTTCTTTTTATGGAACTTGGGGCAGGGAGACTGACGGAGATTGACATTTTTCGTTACTTCTTTTTCTCCTTTTTTTTCCTCCTCCGTTGGAACACATGCTATTCCAATATAGATTAAGACCTCTAGTGGCTAAAGTGAGATAGTACAACTGATTTTTTTCTTTTTTTTCCTCTCTTTTGGCGGAGCTTCATTTTATACTACTTATTTGATGGACTTTGATGGTTGTTAAAAGTTAGACAGAACACTTGGATATAAGCTGATCATTGGACATTTAAATTGTTTCTCCTGAACGTATATTTGGAGTATCCCCCACTATAAGGGAAGAGGGTTTCGAGACACTCTTTCTTCAATCTCTTCAATTGAACTGGATAACTAGTTACTGAACTGTTAATTCAAATATTTTACCTCTCCCTTTTGTGTTCGGCTGGACCTTACTAAGAGGACAACATTACTAAAAGGATTAGCCTGAGTGGAGGCAAGAAGACAACTCAGTGGGCTCTTATATGAACACTTGGTGATATATATATATATAAGTTATAAAGACCAGTTGAATTTGAATAACTGCAAATTTGGAATTAACGGTGAAATAACTGCGAAAGGATAGAACTGGGTTGAATTGATATATTTGGAATTGATATATTTTGTTGGGAGGGGTGCGTGGCTGGGGGCTTGGCAAGTAGGGGTTGTTGAGTGGAGAGAATTATTGGGACAAAATGTCAAACCCAACTAAGAAAGGGGCTGATGGGGGGACACCTGTCGAGAGGAAAGGATCTAAACAAGAGATAGACTTTAGGGCAGATATTCTAAGAATGTTTGCGGAAATTAAACAGAGTGAAAAGAATTTAGAGTCCAAACTAGAACAAGTAGATAATAAGATTGGAAAAATGGATAAGAAAATGGACGAAACAGTAAATGAACTGAAAGGGCAAATAAAAGAAGTGTTCAGAAGAACACAATCGGTAGAAGAGGGATTGAAGAAGACAAGACTAGAAATGAAAGATGTCAAACGGCCTGCCAGGTCGGCAGATGAGAGACAACACAAGAAATATAATTAATATGCTAGAATACCTGTCTGTTAGGATTGACAAACAAGCTATAATGGTGTTTGTAGATGCCGAGAAGGCATTTGATAACGTGATATGGAACTTTATGTTGAAGAACTTAGAACAAATGGATGTGGGTAACGATTTCTTTAATGGGGTAAAAGCAATATACACAGAGCAGAAGGCCAAATTGATCATAAACAATATGGTGACGGAGGAGATAAGGATACAGAAGGGAACAAGACAAGGATGTCCGCTTTCTCCATTACTATTTATAACTGTGTTAGAGGTCCTTATGAACTCAATAAGACAAAACGAGAATATAAAAGGAGTATCAGTAGGACAGAATGTTTATAAGACCAAAGCCTTTGCCGACGACTTAGTAATAATGACAGAAGAACCAGCAACGGCAATAGGGGAAATATTAAAGGAAATAGAACAATTTGGAGAAGTGGCAGGCTTCAAATTAAACAAGACAAAAACGAAAATGATAGGAAAAAACGTGGACCCAAAGATAATTGAAACAATCGCAGATAGAGATGGTCAAAAAAGTCAAATATCTCGGCATCTGGTTAACACCCAAAAACATAGACTTATTCAAAAATAATTATGAGCCGATGTGGAAGGAAATAAAGAAAGATTTAGAGAAATGGGGAGGGCTAAAATTGTCATTCTGGGGAAGGATTAATGTAATCAAGATGAATGTCTTATCAAGGTTGATGTTTCTATTCCAGACCATCCCTATAATCAAAGGGAGTCAAATCTTTAAGGAATGGCAAAGGATAGTCTCAAGATTTATATGGCAGGGCAAAAAACCCAGAATTCAGTTCAAATTACTGACAGACGTAAAGGAAAGAGGGGGCTTTTCCCTGCCGGATCTGAAACTGTACTATGAGGCATCATGCTTATGTTGGATAAAAGAATGGGTAAAATTGGTGAATACGGAGCTGCTCGACTTAGAGGGCTTCGATAATAGATTCGGGTGGCACGCGTATTTATGGAAGAACAAAAGGAAAGTACACAAGGGGTTTGCAAATCACATTTTTAGAGGGCCGCTAATCGAAGTTTGGGAAAGATATCAAAATCTGTTAGAGCCGAAAACACCACATTGGCTTTCACCTCTCGAAGTAATGAGTATAAAAACCACTAATATGAGAAGCAATTGGGCAACTTATGATCAGCTACTAACTAAGGTTGAAGGGAAATGGAAGCTAAAACCGTATGAGCAAACAAAGGAACATGTTTACGATTGGCTACATCACCATCAGGTGAATCAGATGTTTAGTAAAGATATCAAAGAAAGAGGTTATGCAGATAAAGACTCAAAATTCCAGACAGAAATAATAAATAATAAAGTGAAAATTATATCTAAGATATATAGGATGCTGTTGGACTGGAATTTAGGCGACGAGGAAGTCAAATCGGTGATGATCCATTGGTCAAGGGATATAGGTCATAGTATACAGTTTGAGGATTGGGAGAAACTTTGGAAGGAGGGGGTAAACTTTACGGCGTGTACTTCGATAAGGGAAAACGTTATGAAGATGTTTTATAGGTGGTACTTGACACCCATGAAATTATCAAAAATGTATAAGGTGGATAATAAGTGCTGGAGATGTAAAGACATAGAGGGCTCCTTCTACCATATGTGGTGGGAGTGCAGAAGGGTGAAACAATTTTGGGAGAAAGTACACACTGAATTGAAGAAGATATTAAAGTACACGTTCATAAAGAAACCAGAAATCTTTCTTCTAGGGATATTAGGACAAGAGATAAAAAAGGAAGATCGCAGATTGGTATACTATGCGGTTACGGCAGCAAGGGTAGTATTAGCCCAGAAGTGGAAACTACGGGAAACCCCAATGGTGGAGGAGTGGAGATCTAAGTTGTCGGATTACGCAGAGTTGGATAGATTAACAGGAAAAGTTAGATACATAAGAGACCAAGTGTTCACCAAAGATTGGGAAAAGTATGTAGATTATCTGGAATGTATTAGTGAAGGGCAAATAACGCTAAAGGGATTTAGAGACGCACTGTGAAAGACTAAGAGTTATTGTGCAAAGCAAACAGGAATTAGGAATCGGTATAATGACAATATAAGTAATGAAACGTGTAATTTTATTTATTGCTTCGAATGATTTACGGACAGGCTGAAGGAAGTCCCGTAAGAGACGACTATGTTATATGGATGATATGGAAATGATAATTGCTGTTTATTATTTTTAATTTTTCTTTTCTGTGTATTTTCTTTGTATTTGTGTGTTACCTTGTGTGTGTTTTTGTAAATAACTAATAAAAAAAGAAAGGAAAAAAAAAAGAAAGATGTCAAACGGGAAGAGGAGAAAATAAAAGTAGAAATGATGGAACTAAGCAAAGCTCAGGAAGAGATGAAGGACGTGATAGCGATGAATGAACTTCGGTTGAGGGAGGTGAATCTGAGATTCAGAGCTGTGCCAGAGACTCAAGGAGAAAATATCAAAGATAAATTGATAACAGAATTGGCAAAGTGGATGGAACTATCTGCAGAAGAAATGGGAAAGGCGATCCAAAGTGCATTTAGAATGAAAGTGAAAACAACTAAAACAAAAAGATTTACAGGGGACTGCCTGATTACATTCAAAGATAGAGATATGAGAAATATGATTCTACAGAGGAACAGAGAAAAAAGATTGAATATAGATGGGAATTTCATAATTATCTTTAAAGATATACCAATTAGACTGCTTAAACGGAGAGATCCTTACAAATCTCTGGTCCAGACGTTAAAGAGAAACAACATTGAGTTTAGGTGGGAGTTCCCAGAAGGAATTTCATTCATGTATAGGAGTAAAAGACACAGACTGACAAACCCAGAAGAAACTGGGAAATTTTTGAGGAAATACAAAGAATTAAAAGCAGATTCGGAGGAAACCAAAGGAGCAGAGGGAAGAACATTAGGACAACTAAAACCAGAGGAGAAAGAAGAAGAGAACGGAAAGAAAACGGACGAAGAAGAAGAAGAGGAAGAAGAAGAGGTAGACAAATTATAGGTAAATAATTAGATCTTATTTAAATTAAGACATTATGGCGTTAAATATTTGGAATTGGAACATAAATGGGATGAACGAAAAAAAGAAAAGGAACAAAATTGAACAGTTTTTAAAAAGGAAAAACTTAGATATCATTTGTTTACAAGAGACACACGTAGCCAGAAGACACAAAAAAATATTAATCAACAAAAGATTGGGAAATGAATTTGTATCTTTAGACAAGGAGAAAAAGAGAGGAGTGGTCTTATATATTAAAAACCAAATTGAAACTCAACAAATTTTTAAGGATGAAGAGGGAAGGATAATAGCGGTTCGAATTAACTGGCAAGGAGAAAATTTGATAATAGTCGGGATCTACGCACCGAACGGAAGTAAGACTGAATTCTATAAAACTTTAGAAGAAAAATTACTTGAATATATAGACCAGAAAATCATCTTAATGGGTGATATGAACGGAGTGATCTCATTAGAAATGGACAGACTTAGGGAAGGAACAAGTAAAGAAGGGAAACTACCAAAATCCTTCTTTTCTATGATAGAGAGTTGCAACTTGATAGACATATGGCACCTCAAGCATCCGTTAGATAAACAATTTACGTACTACTCTGAACCGAACAAGTCAATGTCAAGGATAGACCAGATTTGGATCTCGAGTGAACTGATACCAAGAACCAAAGAGATAGAAATTCAACCGAAAGTAATTTCTGATCACAACCCAATAGAATTTGAACTAAGAAGCCTCGAAGAAAGAACTTTCAGATGGAGAATGAAAGATTATCTCCTAGACGACCAGAAAATAGTTGAAAAAGCGCAAAAGAAACTAACAGAATATTTCATAGACAATTGTAATAAAGGTATAAGAACTAAAGTGGTCTGGGACGCCAGCAAGGCAGTAATGAGAGGTTTCTTCATCCAGCAAAACTCAATTAAAAATAAAAACAGAGAAAAAGGCAGAAAAGAAATTCTGAAGGAAATCATGGATAATGAACAAAAATTAATTAAGAAACCAAATAATTTGAAGATAAAAGAAAAGATTAAAGCTCTACAAGCACAGTTCGCTATCATAATAAATAGAGAAGTAGAATGGAATATAAAGAAATTGAGACAAAGAAATTTTGAATTTGCGAACAAATCAGGAAAATGGCTTGCATGGCAATTTTAAAAAAAGGAAGGAACAGAGTACAATAAATAAGATTACAGTAGAAGGAGAAGAGGTAACTAATCCGAAGGAAATTAGAAAGGGATTCTTGGATTACTATAAAAGATTGTACAAAAACAGAGAAAGAAATAACTTGAGGAAGATAGAGAGATATCTGAAAGAGAAAAAGGTACAAAAGATCCCGACCGGAAAAAAAGAGCAATTGAATACCCCAATTGAATTAGAAGAGATAAAAGAGGCGATCAAAGAATTAAAAAGGGGGAAGGCTCCAGGGCCGGATGGATTCACTGCCTGCTACTACAAAGAAATGGAACCTATTTTGACAACGCCTTTGAAGGAAGTGATGAACAATATTTTAAGAGAAGGAGAAATCCCCGAAACTTGGAAGGAGGCTGTCAGGGAACTGCCATCGGAGGAACAGGTGGTGGAAAGGCTCCAGGAGAATAGGAGAGATTCTGCAGCAGAAGAAGGAACCAGTAGGGGGAGAGCAGGAGCTCCGGAGGAAGGGGAGTCGGAGGGGAGGCTCTGGGATACTTCCAGTGAGAATAGTGAAGAGGTAACAAGACCCCCCTTAGGAACTCCCACCCTTCGCCGGAAACTGTCACGCAGAGAGTCCCGGAGGCGCATGTCCGTCAAACAGCTTTTATGCTGGCGTAAGTTCCGTAGACGCCCACTGTCAGATTCTACCAGCGACTGACGGAGTCATGCTTTGGGGGCTCCGTTAGTGACTCGGTTTGGTTGACCAGCCAAACACCAGAGGGATCAAGCTTTTACGCACAAGCAGCTCATTATCCCATCACAGCAATCCGACAGACCTTGAAAGCAGCTTGTGCAAGCAGAGGGCATCATGAGCGAACCAGCCGGAACCGGAGGAGCAGGAGCTGGAGCTGGAGCAGGTCCAAGCCTGGAAGAAAGGTACAGGGCGTTGGAGGTCCAGCTCGCGCTGCAAACGGCGAGGCTCGAGGAGAGGAGGGCTCAAGATGCGGATAAGGGGAAAACCACCCCACTTGCCAGAAAGGTGCCTGGATTGGTGCAGAAATTTGGGGGGGATCCCAGGAACTATCAAGCCTTTAGGACAGAGATGCAATATGCTCTCAATCTACTGTTTGATGACTTCCCCGATGAGAACTCTAGAGTGGCGTACGTGATTGGCCATCTAGAGGGAGGGGCGAAGGACTGGATTCGACCCCTGATGGCAGCCAATAATGAAATCTTAAAGGACACAATGAAGTTTTTTCGCGCCATGGACTTGATGTTTTCCAGCGAGATTGAGCAGGGGGTGGTGCGCAGGCAGTTAATGGCGTGTAAACAGGGGAGCCGATCTGTACGTGAGTACTGGACTGAGTTCACCATGCTGATTCATAGACTGGGGTGGGACCTTGCGAGTGAACCAGTTCAAATGCTGTTTGAAGAAGGGCTCTCTCCGGCAGTGAAAGATGAACTTTCCCAGGCGCCTAGGGCGGAGTCTATGGATCAGCTGACTAAATCTGTGCTGTCCATAGGGGCGCGCCAGGAGGCAAGAGCTTTGGAAAAGCGGGAAGGAAAGGGGGAACGTTGGAAGGACTTCCGCATTCCAGAGATTCCGGAGCAGCCTTTCCCACCAGCAGAGCCGATGGAACTTGGAACAGCGCGCGCGCGCGCACAGTTTCAAACACCAGTGAAGGGCGGAAGAAGGAGGGAAAGAGCGCCAAGAGATGTTATCTCTGCCAACAGCCAGGTCACTTTGCCAGAGTCTGTCCTCAAAGTAAGGAATGGCAAGGGATGGCGGGAACTGTTGGGGGGAAGGAGGAAGGAGAAATCAAGGAGCAAGTAAAAGCCAACGCCTGGCTGCCAACATCAGGGCACAGCAGCCAGGCCAAGGAGTAGTGAATGTGCCCACGCCGGAACCTCCAAGACCAGCGCTGGTGATAGAGGTGTTGCTGGAACTGTCAAACGGACACCCACTAAAGATAAAAGCGCTATTGGATTCAGGCAGCTCCTGTAATTTCATGAGTAAGGAGTTTGCAGCTGAACACCAGATACAGACTATCCCATTAAGTAAGCCTTTGCAGGTTACCACGATTGATGGGAGGGAACTGTTGGGAGGAGAAGTCAGCCAACAGACTGTACCAATGATAATGAGGGTGGCAAGACACACAGAACTGATAGCGTTTAACGTAGCCACCTTGGGAGGAGCTCCTATTATTTTGGGAATGAGCTGGCTGGCACTACACGATCCGCTAGTAGGCTGGCATCAGAGAGTGGTTTCCTTTGGATCAGCACATTGCCTAGAACACTGCAAGGAGGGAGAGGCTCAGGCAGGGGCCAGGGCCACTGTAGCAGGGATGGAAGTGATGGACAAGGGGGAGGTGCCACACAATACGCTGACTTGATGGACGTCTTTAGCGAAAAGGAAGCAGATAAACTGCCCCCGCACAGACCCTTTGACTGTCAAATTACCTTACTCCCAGGAGCACAATTGCCAGTGGGCAAGCTGTATGCAATGTCAGACAGTGAGATGCAGGAGTTAAGGAAGTTTATTGACAAGAACCTCAAGCGAGGTTTCATCAGAGAGTCACGAGCGGTGGGGGGCAGCCCAGTGTTCTTTGTGGACAAAAAAAACACGGGTAAACCCAGGCTTGTATGTGATTTCAGGGCCCTAAATGCAGTGTCAGAACCAGTGACTTTCCCTATGCCTAGAATTGATGACATTCTGACACGGGTGAGAAAAGGGAAAAATTTTACCAAGCTGGACCTTAGAGGGGCATATAACTTGATACGTGTGAGAAAGGGGGATGAGTGGAAGACCACTATGTTCACCCCCTTGGGGGCCTTTGAGTACCTCGTTATGCCCTTCGGATTACAGGGGGGCTCGGCCTGTTTTCAATCATTCATGAATCACGTCCTGGGGCCATTGCTCTACAAGAACTGCGTAGCATTCTTAGATGACGTCCTGGTGTACTCAGAGAATGAGGAGCAGCATGTGCGAGATGTAAGAGAAGTACTGAGCAAACTGCGAGAAAATCGGCTGTGGGTGAAACTGGAGAAGTGTCAGTTTCATACCAGGGAGGTGGAATTCCTGGGGTACCGGTTGTCTGACAAGGGATTGGCCATGGATCCCAGCAAGGTTCAAGCGGTACTGGAATGGAAAACACCAAAGACCAAGAAGGACGTGCAAAGATTCTTGGGCTTCGGAAACTTCTATAGGAAGTTCATCAAAAACTTTGCCCATTTAACAGCGCCCATCACGGATTGTCTTAGCAGCAAGAAAAAATTTGTTTGGATGGAAGAAGCGCAGCGGGCGTTCGAACACTTAAAGCAGGCGTTTGCGTCGGAAGAGCAACTTTTGCACGTAGATCTACAACAACCAATGAGAGTGGAGACTGACGCGTCAGACAGAGTGGTGGGGGCCGTGCTTCTCCAGCCGGGAAAAGATACGTCTGAATGGAGACCGTGTGCATTCTTCTCGCGGAAGTTGAACAAATCCGAGAGGAACTACACAGTATACGACCGAGAACTGCTCGCCATTCATGAAGCATTCCGGAGATGGCGGCACTTGCTGATTGGGGCGCAGCACAAGGTTCAAGTCCGAACTGACCACAAAAATCTGGAATACTGGAGAACAGCCCGAGTGCTGAACCAGAGACAAGTGAGATGGGCCCAGGAGTTCTCCAAATTCCACTTTGAGATTAGTTACGTGCCAGGCTCCGAGAACGTGAGGGCGGACGCTCTTTCCAGGAAACCTGAGTACTTAGAGGGGGAGGGAGCGCCTGAGGCAAGGCATGTAATCCCTGAAGACCGCTGGGTGTGTGGGGCGGCATTGGTGGGGCAGAGGGAACTGATAGAGGGTACTGAGAACGATGAATACGCCCAAGAGAAACTCAGAGAACTCAGGAGGACAGAGGAGAACACAGGGGGGTTTGAAGAAAAGAACGGGGCGTTGTATTACAAAGGGGCACTGTACATACCCGATGGGGAACTGAGGGGCAGAGTACTCAAGCAGTTGCATGACAGCCCCACAGCGGGGCATTTTGGACAGCACAAAACCATGTGGTTGGTTACCAGGGAGTTTTGGTGGCCCAAGGTGAGGGAGGACGTACGGGAATATGTCAGGGGTTGCGACAGGTGCCAGCGAGCGAAAGGGGAGAGGGTGGTGCCAGCGGGGCTATTACAACCCTTACCCACACCAGAAAGGCCATGGGAGGCAGTATCCATAGATTTTATGACGGACCTGCCAAAATCCAAAGGCAAAACAGCTGTCATGGTGGTGGTAGATCTATTAACTAAGATGTGTCATTTTATAGCCTGTTCACATGCGGTCACAGCGGAGGAAACCGCCAAGTTGTTTGTAGAGCATATTTTCAGGTTGCATGGCGCCCCCTTGAGGGTTTTGAGCGACAGAGGGAAACAGTTTACTTCCAGGTTCTGGAGGAAACTTATGAGCTTACTGCACGTGGAACTCAATTTTTCAACTGCCCGGCACCCAGAAACAAATGGGCAAGCGGAAAGGGCAAACGGGATTTTACAACAATACCTGAGGTGTTATGTAGAAGACAGAGAAAATGATTGGGTAGATAAGTTACCTCTGGCAGAATTTGCCTACAGCAATGCGGAGAACGTGTCCACAGGGATGAGTCCCTTTCTGGCAAATTATGGGTGTCATCCCCGGGCATTTCCAGGAGAAGGAGGGGAGAGGTGGAGCGTGCCGGCGGCGGAACATTTTGTTGAAGAGATGGAAGCGATCCACCGTCAGCTTCAACTTAACTTAGAGAAAGCCAAGGAAGAATATAAGAAGCAAGCAGACAGAAATAGGAGGGAAGGTGAAACTATAAGGGTGGGAAACCGGGTGTGGCTATCCACCCAAGGACTACCGTTCAAGGGAGGGAGTAAAAAATTGAGACCCAAAAGATTGGGACCCTTTGAGGTCATACAGCAGGTCAACCCAGTAGCATTCAAACTCAGACTGCCCAGTCACATGAAATTGCACCCAGTATTTCACAGGTCATTACTGTCGCCGTACCGAGAGGGACGTGAGTGGGGGGAGCGTGAGAGAGAGGTCACCCAAACGCCCGTGATCGAAGAGAGAGAAAGCGACATGAACGTGGCAGGAATCATTGATTCCAGGTGGAAGGGGAATCAGGTGGAATATCTGGTAGAATGGGAGGGGGAAGTAGAGTCGGAAAACACTTGGGTACCAGCAGAGGTAGTCAACGACGAGGTTTTAATAGAAACATTTCATCAGCGTTTCCCAAAAAAACCGCAACCCGTGGCACGATTTAGAAGGGAACACTTTGGGACCACCGATGAGGAAGGGGAGTTTGAAGGGTTCCCAGAGTCAGGGGTGAGTGAGGAAGCCGACTCCGACGAAGAAGAGGAAGACGGGGAGAGAGACGGTACGCCGTGGCTAGAAGTGTTTGAATCCTGGGACGACGAGGAGAGTTCCTTCAGGGGCTTTCCGCCCTCACCGCCAGTGGGAGAGGAGGCGGGGGGGTGAAGGGGGCCCTGGGGGGGAGGTGGATGTCAGGGAACTGCCATCGGAGGAACAGGTGGTGGAAAGGCTCCAGGAGAATAGGAGAGATTCTGCAGCAGAAGAAGGAACCAGTAGGGGGAGAGCAGGAGCTCCGGAGGAAGGGGAGTCGGAGGGGAGGCTCTGGGATACTTCCAGTGAGAATAGTGAAGAGGTAACAAGACCCCCCTTAGGAACTCCCACCCTTCGCCGGAAACTGTCACGCAGAGAGTCCCGGAGGCGCATGTCCGTCAAACAGCTTTTATGCTGGCGTAAGTTCCGTAGACGCCCACTGTCAGATTCTACCAGCGACTGACGGAGTCATGCTTTGGGGGCTCCGTTAGTGACTCGGTTTGGTTGACCAGCCAAACACCAGAGGGATCAAGCTTTTACGCACAAGCAGCTCATTATCCCATCACAGAGGCATATATTACATTCATTCCAAAACAGGATTCTGACCTAACCCAAGTCAAAAATTACAGGCCGATCTCACTCCTAAACTTAGACTATAAGATATTCGCTGCGATTCTTGCAAAGAGGATGAAAAAGATTCTATTAGAAATTATACATAAAGACCAGGCGGGCTTCTTACCAAGCAGACAGATGAAGGACAACATAAGAACTATAGTTAATATGATGGAATATCTGTCTGCTAGGATTGATAAACAAGCTGCAATGATGTTTTTCGATGCCGAAAAGGCATTCGATAATATAATATGGGACTTCATGTTAAGAAATTTGGAACATATGGAGATTGGCAAAGAATTTCTTAATGGAATAAGAGCAATTTACACAGAACAGAAAGCCAAATTGATTATAAATAATGTAGTCACAGAAGAAATAAGGATACAAAAGGGAACAAGACAGGGATGCCCTCTCTCACCGCTACTTTTTATAACGGTACTAGAAGTTCTTTTGAACTCGATCAGACAAAATAAGGAAATAAAGGGAGTGACAATCGGCCAGAACGAATATAAGATCAAAGCATTTGCAGATGACTTGGTAATAATGATTGAAGAACCAATAAGTACGACAAAAGCAGTTTTGGAGGAAATGGAACAGTTTGGAAGTATGGCAGGTTTTAAACTAAACAAGAAAAAAACAAAAATGATTGTAAAGAACATGGATCAAGATCAAATAGAAGTAATGCAACAACAAACACAAATAGAGGTGGTTAAAAAGGTGAAATACCTGGGTATATGGATAACTTCCAAAAATATAGATTTATATAAAAATAATTATGAACCAGCTTGGAAGGGAATTAAAAAGGACCTGGAGGTGTGGGCGAAACTGAGATTGTCATTTTGGGGAAGGATCTCTACAATCAAAATGAATGTGCTCCCAAGGATACTGTTTCTATTCCAGACTATCCCCATAATTAAAGGAAGGAAGATCTTTAAGGAATGGCAAAGAGTGATCTCAAGATACATCTGGCAGGGCAAAAAGCCGAGAATCCAATTTAAGTTGTTAACAGATACAAAGGAAAGAGGAGGCTTTGCCCTGCCAGACTTGAAACTGTATTACGAGACCTCATGTCTTTGCTGGACGAAAGAGTGGATTAAACTGGAGAATAATGAATTGTTGGACCTAGAGGGGTTCGACAATAGATTTGGATGGCATGCCTATTTATGGCATGAGAAAAAGAGAGTCCATAAGGGTTTTGAGAACCACATCTTCTGGGGTCCTTTAATTGAGGTATGGGACAGGTATAAAAACCTATTAGAACCTAGAACACCACGTTGGTTATCACCTCTAGAAGCAAAGAGTGTAAGGAGAATTAATATGAGAAGCAAATGGATAACATATGACCAGTTGTTGTTTAAAGAAGGGGGAAAGTGGAAAATAAAACCGTATGAACAGGTGAAGGAACATGTATATGATTGGATGCACTACTTCCAAATGAATGAGATGTTTAAGAAAGATGGTAAAGAACGAGGTTTTGCGGACAAGGAATCGATATTTCAAAGTGAGGTTATAGATAACGATAGTAAAAATTTATCCAAAATGTACAAACTGTTGTTAGATTGGAATTTGGAAGATGAAGAAGTTAAGTCGGTAATGATTAGCTGGGCTAGGGATGTGGGTCACAATATACAATTTGAGGAATGGGAAAAACTATGGAAGGAGGGTCTAAAATTCACTGCATGTACGACGTTAAAAGAAAATACGATGAAGATGTTCTATAGATGGTATATGACACCGGTAAAACTGGCAAAGATGTACAAGACATGCAATAGGTGCTGGAAGTGTGGGGAAAAGGAGGGTACTTTCTATCACATGTGGTGGGATTGCGGGAAAGTGAGAGACTTCTGGGAGAAAATATACAATGAGTTAAAGAAGATTTTAAAATACACGTTTAAAAAAAGGCCGGAAGTCTTTTTATTGGGAATACTAGGAAATGAGATAAAAAGGAAAGATTGCAAATTTTTTCGATACGCAATTACAACCGCAAGAGTGGTTTTGGCCCAGAGATGGAAACAGCAAGAAATACCGACTGTAGAAGATTGGAGAATAAGATTGTTAGATTACGCAGAGTTAGACAAATTGACAGGGAAGATTAGATACTTAAGAGACCAAAAGTTCATCGGGGACTGGGAGAAATTTGTGGAATATCTGGATTGTCTAAGTAAAGGTCAGATGACGCTTAAGGGATTTAAAGAAGCACTGTGTGATGGCCTGGGATTCCGATTCCCACCGACAAGTACGTGGTGGTGTACTTGGATGACATACTGGTTTACTCCCGTGACCCGGCTCGCCATGAGGGACATGTCCGGACCGTGCTGCAGCGCTTGCGTGAGCACCGTTTGTACGCAAAGCTCAGCAAGTGCGAGTTCCATCAGCGGACTGTGGACTTCCTTGGACACCGGCTCTCTCCAGATGGGGTGCAGATGGACCCTGGGAAGGTGGCAGCGGTTCGAGAATGGGCGGCACCCCGGAACCGCAAGGACCTACAGCGTTTCCTGGGGTTCGCCAACTACTGCCGTACCTTCATCGCAGATTATGCTCATCGCACCACCCCGTTGACCCGGCTACTGCGCCCAAAGACGCCGTTTTCCTGGGACAAGGAGGCAGAGGAGGCGTTTCAGGGGTTGAAGGCCTGTTTCCAGAGGGCGCCAATCTTACAACATCCTGACCCCTCTCGACCCTTTGTGGTGGAGACCGACGCCTCCAGTACGGCTCTCGGTGCCGTCTTGTCTCAACAGAATGGACCTGAAGCGCCACTCTTACCCTGTGCCTTCTATTCCCGCCAGCTCCTACCAGCGGAGCGTAACTATACGGTGTGGGAGCGGGAACTACTGGCCATCAAGGTGGCCTTTGAGGTCTGGCGCCACCATCTTGAGGGGGCACGACATCCGGTGGAGGTGAGAACCGACCACCGGAACCTGGAGTACCTCCAGACCACCCGCAAGCTGAACCAAAGACAGATCCGGTGGGCGTTGTTCTTTTCCCGGTTCCAGTTCCGGATCCGCTACATCCCTAGCTCTCAGAACCAGAAGGCGGATGCCCTGTCCCGGAAACCTGAAGACAACTCAGACACGGTACAGCAAGCAGAACCCACCACGATCCTACCTCCAGCTGCATTCCTGGCCACCCAGGAGGCGGAGCCACTGCAGGCTCGGGTACGGAAACAGCAGCGGGTCGACGCTTGGGCCCAGGAACGACTCCAGGAGCTGGCTGAAGGGTCCAGCCCACAGTATCCGGGGCTGGTCCTGCATCAGGGCCTTCTGCTGCACCACGGTCGTCTGTACATCCCGCCAGGGCCACTGCGGCTGGAGGTTCTCCGGATGGCCCATGATGCCCCAGCAGCGGGGCACTTTGGACGGTATCGGACCACCCATCTGGTCAGTCGTGAGTTTTGGTGGCCCCGCCTGAAGGCTGACGTGGCTCGATACGTTGCTGGTTGTGATGTCTGCCGGCGCGCCAAGGGCCCTACCGGGCGACCCCCCGGCCTACTTCAGCCATTGCCAGTTCCACCGCGCCCTTGGCACACGGTTTCGTTGGACTTTGTAGTGGACTTACCCCCGTCTCGTGGTTGTACCTGCCTCCTAGTTTTCTCCGACCATTTCACCAAGATGGTGCACTGCGCCCCCTGCCCATCTGTACCCACAGCCAAGGAAACCGCTCAGCTGTACCTTCAGCATGTCTTCCGCCTGCATGGCCTACCTGAGCGCGTGGTGTCCGACCGGGGCGTTCAGTTCACATCCCGGTTCTGGCGAGCATTACACCAGACCCTCGGGACAGAGGTCTGCCTCTCGTCAGCCTACCACCCACAGACCGATGGCCAGACGGAACGGGCGAACGCGGTGCTGGAGCAGTACCTCCGGTGTTACTGCAGCTACCAGCAGGATGACTGGGTCGACCACCTGGCATTGGCAGAGTTCGCCTACAACAACGCGGTGAATGCGTCCACCCAGCAGACCCCGTTCCAGGCCAGTTACGGTTATCATCCACGGCTGTTTCCAGATGTGCTGCCGGCATCCGCGGTCCCGGCGGTGACGGAGTGGCTTCAAGAGCTGCAGTGCCAGCAACAGCTTTTGGTGGAGCAACTGCACCAGGCCAAGGAAGCGTACAAAGCCCAGGCCGACCGCCACCGCCAGGTGGGGCCGGAACTTCGCGTCGGTGACCTGGTTTGGCTCTCCACTCGCCACCTCCACCCTTCTCGACCTTCGCGGAAGTTGGACGCCCGATTCACCGGCCCGTTCCCTATCGTGGACCAAGTCTCTCCTGTGGCATTCCGTCTCCGGTTACCCGCAACCCTGAAGGTTCACCCGGTCTTCCACAGGTCCCTTCTGAGTCCAGTGGCCCCACCCGACAAGTTCCACCCGAACCGTCCCCGACCGCAGCCAGTGTTGGTTCAGGGAGAGCCTGAGTACGAGGTGGAACGCATCCTGGACTCCCGATACCGCAGGGGAAAGCTGCAGTATCTCATTGACTGGAAGGGGTACGGACCGGAGGACCGTTCCTGGGAACCAGCGGCCAACGTCCACGCACCTGCCTGCCTCCGAGAGTTCCATGCGACGTACCCCGGCAAGCCGGGTCCGGACCCTCGGTTGAGGGGGGGGCCTAGGAGGGGGGATGGTGTGATGGCCTGGGATTCCGATTCAGAGGATGAACCAGAGGAATCCCAGCCTGCACAGGAGTCCCCGCCTCCAGGGCCGGCTGAACTGGGGCAAGGCCTAGATGCTGAAGAGCCTGCACCTGTGGCAGAGCACCAGGAGCTGGCCCCAGGTGAAACCCTTCAGGCCCCAGAGGGGCTTGAGGACTCAGTGGCTACAGGTGAGCCTCCTCCAGGGCCCAGTAACCCTTCGGCCTCTCCTGATCTGCAGAGGCTTAGGGCAGAGAGGCGAAGGGAACTGGTTGCTCCCAGGAGGAGTGCTCGCCTTAAGGCCAGAGGAGGCGGGGCTCCTGGGGGCCGGGACCGCCCCTGGCCTTAGAAGAGGATAAAAGCCCAGTCAGCCCGGTCCCAGGTTGCGGGAGCAACGTCGTTGTTGGCTTTGGACCTTCCTGTGTTCCTGATCCCTGCTTGGCCTCCTGTTCCTGACCATCCGGTGCTCCTGTTCCCTGCTCGGCCTCCTGTTCCTGACCATCCGGTGTTCCTGTTCCCTGCTCGGCCTCCTGTTCCAGCGTTCCTGTTCCCCGCCCGGCTCTCCGCCTCGGACCTCGCCCCTCTTCGTGTGGACTCAGACTACGCTCACGGTACCTTTCCCCCGGGTCCAGCACACACTGTAAAAAAGTAAGAAGTATTGTCTAAAGGGAACAGGAAGAAAAAAAGAGAGAGAGATAAATAATGTCAATACAAAACCGAGAAATGTGTAATGAAAATTATGATTATGGATGATTTACGGAACAGCTGAGGGAAGTCTAAAAAAGAAATAAGTTATGAAAATGATATGAAACTAGCATATTTTGTGTTGTTTTGTTTTGTTTTGTTTTCTGATGCTTATTAATAAAAATTATATGGGGGAAAAAAAAAGAATCTCTACGTTTGCTTTTGGCCATAGCTGCACAAAGAGGGTTGCTGGTGCATCATTTTGATGTGGACGTTGCTTACTTGAACTCAGACCTCCAGGAGGATTTGTACATGCTTCCTCCTCCAGGGTTTGAGGGCAATGAGCGAGGTACTGTGTGGAAACTTCACAAGTCAATTTACGGCCTGAAGCAGTCGGCCAGGAATTGGAACTTGTGCCTGAATGAAGCTTTGGAGAAGCTAGGTTTCAGGAAGAGTCTTGCTGACAGTTGCTTGTTCCTTAGAGGATCAGGAGACTCGCAGGAACTGGTGTTATTTTTTGTTGATGACATCATCCATATTGGAAAGGCAGACAAACAGGTGCAGACGTTTGCCAAAGAGCTTGGGAAGCGGTTTCAGCTCAAGAACCTGGGTGCAGTAAAGATCTACCTAGGCGTGCAGATAGCGAGAACTGAGGATGGTAGCTTCTTGCTCAGTCAGAAAGGCAAGATTGAACAGTTGCTTGAGAAGTTCAGAATGTCTGATTGTGCAGGAGTTCGGACACCCATGGAGACGAACTTCGTGAAAGATAGCCAGCAAGCAGAAAGTGCCGAGTTTGAGAATGCTGAGCTCTTTCAGTCAGCTCTAGGTAGTCTGTTGTATCTGTCCCAATGGAGCAGACCAGACATTGCCTTTGCTACCAATCTGCTAAGTAGGGAAGCGTCAAAGCCCAGTGTGAGTGCTTGGCACGGTATCAAGCGGGTACTGCGCTACCTGCAGCATACCAAAGACTTCTGTCTTAAGCTGCCAGCTGAAGGTGAGGCGAAGCTCACATGTTATGCGGACAGTGACTGGGCGAATTCGCAGGACCGCAAGTCTGTGTCTGGGTTGGTGGTAAAGTTTGGGAAGTCACTAGTTGGGTGGAAGTCCCGGAAGCAAAGTCTCATTGCGCTGTCTTCTACTGAGGCTGAATTCAGTGCACTGTCAGATTTGTGCCGGGAACTAGAGTTCTATAGGTGCTTGGTGCAAGAGATCTATGGGGATTGTAGCTTGCCCATCACGGTTTGGGAAGACAATCAACCTTGTTTGAAATTGGCTGAATCTGCACAATTTAAGGCCAGAACCAAGCATCTGGACATATGTTTCCAAAATGTGTGTCAGAGTGTTCAGTCAGGTTTGATTCGGCTGAAGTATTGTGCCAGTCACAGTAACCTGGCCGATGGATTCACCAAACCTTTAAGCTTCCAGCGTCATGGGGAGTTTTGTGGTGGTTTGGAGTTGGGAGTAAGTTCTGTACTTACTACCCCCACAGTGGTGCAGCGCGAGAGGGGGTGTGAGGAGAACCTGAGCTTACAGGGTTAAACAGCTCAGAGTGTACGCACTGCCCACTGTTGGGAGGAGGGAGACCCTGCGTCATTTCCGAGTGTCTCCAGTCTTTGTTTTTTTCTCTACTTTCGCTTTTGAGGAGAGAGGACGTGTTTTTCACGATGCTGTTCGCTGTGATAGATAATGGATAGTCTGCTGTAAATAAACTGCTTCTAGCTGCTAATATCCTGAGTGGACTTTATTTTAGCACACTGAAGAAAGCTCTGAAGAAGCTTTGCAGCTTTCTCTTGCTGCTGCGTAAACTCTGCGTTTTTTGCTCAGAGCCTTTGGAATGTGGCCTTTGAAGTCCAGCAGAGCTGCGTAGCCGAAGTGGGCTGGACGCCAGGACTTATCTGAGCAATAAATCTACTATCCAAAGGGTGCTGGCCCAGTGGGAGAAGCATGTGCTTGGCATGCAGGCGATCCAAAAATCCATTCAAGAGCAAAATTCCAGTTCTCATGTTTTCTGTCGAAATGGCTAATTTAAAGGGGAATAGCATGGTGCCTTGCACAGAGTCAGACCAAGGAGAAATTCTGTAAGCAAAGGTAGCAGGCTTTGAAAAGCTTATGCAGATACACAAGGACACATTGCTAAAAGAAACAAAGGGATTTGGAGGGACCATGAGTGAACAGGTAGTACCAGAATGTACAGAATTGTACCTAGAAAAAGGTTACAACTGGATTACCTTTTTGTAAACAACAACAACAACAACCCCCAAAATAAAACTCGGAAGCAGCAGGACTCCTTAGGAACTCTTCAAAAAACAAAACACAAAACTGCATATCCCTACCTAGTCACCAAATGGGAGGGGAAACGTAAACCAGCATCTTACACTGCTTTAAATGATAGCCAGATTCTGCAATTTTTTACCACACCAGAAGTAAAAGCACGGGGCATTAATAAGTTTTTGAAAAATCATGCACTTCATTTGTAGGCAAGGGAAAGCTTTCTGAAATGTACAAAATCTTACTAAGACACACAATCTGTTGAAATGACCAAGCAGCGGACGAGATTCGGGGCAGTGGTGTGCCGCCTGGGGAAATGTTCCTTTCCATTCACCTTAAGCAAAGATGTGGTGACCTTGTGCATCCATAAATAACTTTCAGAAATGTATTTCGTTACTTCCCAAAGCTTCTCAATGGGCTACCAAATGGCATTTCTTTTTATTTTGGATGAAACTGGGGAAGCAGCTTTAGAAGAAGGGGTTGCTGACATTCACTGGCCTGGAAAACACCTGATGCCAATATGATGGCATAGCGGTGTCCGCAAATTGTGGGTGATGAATTGCTTGGGTGGCCTCTCTTGAGAAACGTTGCCAGAAAATATATGAACCAGTTTGTGATAAAAAGTGATTCGTAAAGCTGCAAACAGCAGGTGTCCCAAGGTTAAGGAGAAAACATGGCAACGAAAGAGGGGGGAGATTAGTTCAGGGTCCAGCTGGGTGGGTTGTCAAGGAAACAGTGTCCTGTCCATCTTTGTGACATCTCGTGCTGCTTGTAGAAAAGACAGAAGCTACACATCCCCGTCGTGGGATAGTTGGGAGGAGTTGGCTGAGACAGAACTGGGACGGAGAAGCAAGCAAGCGAGGGAGGAACCAACAAGGGAGATAGGTGTAGACTTTGCCTTGTTTTGCTTTCACTTTATCATTTCATTTTCATTTGTATATTTTGTGCACATATTTTCCTGTATATTTTAGACAGAGAGGAGTAGCAATAGGGTTAGAGGCAAGGTTCAGAGTTAGTGTTGTGTGAGCATTTTAAAGCAGTTGAGTTTAAACAGGAGGGGATTTCACCTGAAGAGATGGCCAGCATCGTGAATCTGTAAGTAGGATTTCTTCTGCTTCTTTTTTGTAATCTTCTGGGGCGAGGGCTTGGGGTCCCCCACACGGCCAGCATCCCCATGGAATTTAACCCCTTCCTGAACAGCTTAACTTCTCTTCCCACCCCCCTCCCTTTCCCCGCCTTCCCATTCTCCCTCAAATCTCATTGCAGCTCAGCTGGTTAGAGGGAGCTGCAGATAGCACCAAGGTTGCAGGTTCGATTCCCATAAGGTACAGCTGCATATTCCTGCATTGCAGGGGGTTGGACTAGATGATCCCCAGGGTACCTTCCATGATACTTATTTGGGGATGCTTTTTATTACATTCGTAGCCCACTTTTCATCCAAGCAGTTCAAGGTGGCATTGATGGCTTGCCTTTCCCCCTGTTTTTCCCCTCACAACAAACCTGTTAGGCAGGCTAGGATGAGAGTGACTGGACCCAACACCAAACAGTGCACTTCATGACTGAGTGGGTCACTCTGGCTCTAAGAGAGTTTTCATTGCATTCTTTGGCTCATCTATGCCTTGATGCTTTGACGACCTTCCTAGCAGCCCCCTTCCCTCTCCAGGCAGGGCTGCTGTCCTAACAGCATTATGCTGAGGGCTCTTTTAAATGCTGGAAATGCTTCCCTTATCTTTCCTTTGCTGGGGGTGGGGGTGGGGGGAGTGTTGGAATCCCCCCCAAAAAAATACATGAGATGCACCACTGTGTTCCTGTGGAGAGCCGTTTGGGGTCTGTGGGTGCATAAAAAAACAAAAAGAGCCCTATTGCGTGGCGAGTTCCCGCCGCCCCCCCAAAAGTGGAAATAAAGACACATGACACAATTATTTAAGGTTAATGGGCTAAATATGGCCACAACTTTATTGGTTACAGGTGATGAGTGGTATTGGTTTAGGCATTGGTCCTAACCGACTATCCGGCTTCAGCCCGTCCGCTTGCGGTCCGGGAAGGGTTAACCACCAGTAGGGGGAGTCCTGCTGATGCACATCAACTCGGAACCCCCCCCCCCCGGTCACCGCTCAGGGGCGTGCCTTAGGCCCTCACCTCCATAGGCTTCGGACAGGGCCACGCCCCCCGGAATCCTTTATCGGACTACCCTTCAATATGCGGGGCAGGTGATGGCTCTTCCTCCCCTCTTCCATCTACAGAACAATACCAATGCCTAACCGCCAATACCCAGAAAGTTGTGACGATTTGCTGCTACGAGGTAGACGGCGATAAATAGGGCTGGTCACGCTCCCTGAGCCAGCGATTGGCTGTCCAGGGGCTGACGCGGCCGGGGATTCCCTCAGTCGCCCGCAACTCCACCTCCTTTGTAGGCGGAAGTGGCTTTGCTGGATCAGAGGAAAAGCCCATCTAGTCCAAACTCACAAGCAGTAGCCCACTCCTGCTGCTTCTCCTCTAGCTGTGGGCTTCAGAGGTAGAGTGCCTCTGTTCCTGGAAGCTCTATATTGCTATGTTGAGTGATAGTAAGAGATGCTGTTGTTCTCCTCCAACAATTGGTGTAATCTGCTTCCCAGCCCTGCAGGCTACTTGTCCTTGTAGCATCGGCTGCCTGCAAATTTCAGCAACGGAGTAAACATGATGTGAAGAAGTTCCCACCAGCATTCTCAAATGAGTTGATTCAAAGCTCTCCCTCCATCTGCTTTCTCTCCTAGGCCACGATCATCTTGGATAACTCCTTCCTGCTCCTTTCCTTGTTGGTGTTTTAAATAATAAATAAATAAACAAACAAACAAACAAATGATTGAAGATTTCTTAGTTTACAAAAAAAACGTGCCTTGTCTTTTTTGTCAAGTTGTGTTTTCTACAGATCAGTTTCATTTGTTGTGAGACATTAGTGTTGCATGCAGTGTTGGGTTAGGAAGAACAGAGGGGGGAAGAGGGGGAGGGTGGGGTCGGGTGGCAATGCTTCTCTTCTACTTAGTGTACAGGGGAAACTCGGGAAATTAGAATATCGTGGAAAAGTTCATTTATTTCAGTAATTCAACTTCAAAGGTGAAACTAATATATGAGATAGACTCATGACATGCAAAGCGAGATATGTCAAGCCTTTATTTGTTATGATTGTGATATTATGACGTACAGCTGATGAAAACCCCAAATTAACAATCTCAGAAAATTAGAATATGAAATGAAATCAGCAAAACAAGGATTGCAAACAGAGCAATATTTGACCTCTGAGAAGTAGACGTTTCACCTTTTAAGCTGAATTACTGAAATAAATGAACTTTTCCACGATATTCTAATTTCCCGAGTTTCCCCTGTATGTGTGGGGTTTTGTGTCAGCATCACTTGTGTGGGTTCACTTACTATTCCCTTGTTGCATTTCCTTGGTGGTGAGAGAGGTTGGGGGGTGACCTAGGGTGTGGCTGGTGGTCTTTGGTTGGCTGCAGGGAGATTTGTTTTTGTGTGTGAGTGGGCACCTAGGGTACAAATAACCAGAAACCTCATCAGACTATACCTCCACAACTACAACCCCTCGTGGCGACAAATCAACAAATACCCGTGGAGATGCAACAACACCAAATGCTCCTTTCCTTGTTGATACGATGTCCCGCAGCCGAAGTAGTGTGTGAAATGACACGGCTCTGCCTGAAACTGTTAGGCCACCCGTATTTGTGTTCTGGCTATGCTGCAAAGACTCCCTGCCTATTGCGCGGACAGGCAGAGTCCCCAGATCCCACGCGGTCCCCCCGTCATGTGGAATAACGACTCAAGACAATGTGCTATGGGATTAAATTGGCCACAACTTTATTAAATTTCAAATGTGGGTAGACCTTGGCTCAGGCATTGGGCGTTCTCCCTCCCCAGTCCCCAGCCGGGGACCTAGGGAGCATCAGGGTTATCCAGTGTGTGTGTGGGGGGGGGATGGGCCGGCTCTGGAGAACATATGTTCAAGCAGAGATAGCCGCCCCCGTTACACCGCCGCAGGGGAGAGCAATGACGACCTTTCGGCGTACGGCCAAAGCCTCCCTTCAAAAACCCCTTTAACGGGGAACCCTGGTATCGCCGCCGCAAAGAGGAAGATGGACTAAAGGATTCCGCCCAAGGCCTGATACTGCCAAAGTTGTGACGTTTTGCTACGGGAAAGGTGAAACCTGCCAATGCAGGGAAATTCCTTTCCGGCCCTTTAACAGCGACCTTAACGTAGCAGCGCCCGCATACCTGTGAAGAAAAATTAACCTGCAAAACCTGTGAAGAAAAGTTAACCTGCAAAATAAGACATTAACTGAGGGTGGGTAGGGTGGGAGAAGCTCTGGAGCCAAGTGAGGATTCCCAGGTAAGATCCTCCCTCTATTGTGTGGGCAAGTAATCCCTCCCCTACCTGGCCTGGTCTCCTTGGCAACACTTCCCCCAGGTGGGATTGGACAACTGACTGAGGTAGGCGGAGACCTCCAGGTATCCCACCTGGGGGAAGGCAAAGCCAAGCCTATGCTGTTGGGGCCGCTCCAGATCTAGGGGCTGCACGCGTCCACGCAAAGGGCGCCCCCCGTTTTAAGCGGGGAGCGGTCATTCTTACACACACACACACCCCATTTTGGTTGTAGGCTTCTGTCTCAGGTTTTGAAATGTGTTGGGGAGGGGGGTTTACTGGGTTGTTTTTCATCTTTATTATGCATTTTGTGTTTTTATATTGCAATTTTTATGTTGGAACCAGTGCTTCTTTTCTATTAAATAAATGTTTGGGCTACTCTCATTTTGACTCAAGAAAATCACCATTTGATAGTTGAAATCGGGGGAAATAAATGCAGTACAGTAAATGGACAAAAGTGCAAAGATTCACGAAATGTTTCGGGGTGTGCGTACCCCTGCATCCCCCCAGAAAAAAGCACTGGTTGTAACAGAGCCCTGTGGGTATAGGGCGGTATAACAACAACAACAAGGTCTGCCCCTCTCCTTCTCTTCTAGGTTCAGGCGACTGAGGGACATGGCAGCCCGCAAGAAGAAGGGGACCCGCAAAGTCCCCAAGAAGTCCAGGGTTGCTGTGGGCCCACGTGAGCAAATGCTTCCTTTTCATTTTGGAGCGTAAGGAGGGGTGGCCTTAATGCTCTAATCCTCAACTGTGGAAAATAAGTAGAAATGAACTAACCTGCCCCCATGTCCTTTCCTTCTTCTCTTGTTGCAGATGGTTCAGAGACCGGCAGGGTCTGGGCATCGCCTGTGGTTAGTATTTGAGAAAACAGCACAGTACATACGAAATCCCTCACCCCCACCCCCACCCATCCACCAGTGCTGTTTATACCCCCATTTTGGGGGTCTCAGATGCAGAGAAGCCCTCCTGCCATGAACTGACAGCCTGACTCTTGCCATTTCAGCAACTGGAGAAGGATGAGATGTTGCTCTGCTGCGTGTTGGCCACTTGCTCGGAGGCCCGCCAGAGAGAAAAGGACAGGTTGAGGTACTCCAAGAAGATGGCCGTCAAGGCAATTGCGGTGAGTGAGAGGTTGCATGAGGTATCCAGGGGTGAGGGGGGCAGGAGAGCCGGGGATGGGATTGGGGGGATGCTGGGCAGAAGGAAGGCCTGGCGGGGTCTGGCCAAGAGAAGGGTTGTGCAGGCATTTGGCATGAAATTGCCAATTCCTGCACTGAGTTTGGGGTTGGAGGAATCCACCTGATGTCCGTAGGGAACTGACGTTTCCCCCTCCGCCCTCTGTTCTCTATCAGGATCTCATGGGACGGATTGCGTGCTTTACGCAGCCTGAATTGGCCCTTGCTATGGCACTGGAAGCCCTTTACCAACTGAGGTATACCGGGTTTTTTGAGCTTGACGAGCAGCTGGCGGGGGGGGGGGGAGGGGAGCAGAATGTGGAAAGGTGTTACCAGACCTTGCCACTGCAGTGAATTCGATTGGAAGAATTGCTTACAAGTTCTTGGGTTTCTTGCGTTCAAAAAGCTTTATTCATGCAGCAACTATTTACAGGATGAGTGGAGATGTGAGAGAGAAAATAGAAGCTATATTGTCTAGAGATGACTGCGAAATGGCTCAGCTTTTAGGGGTGGGATTAACTAAGACCTAGAGGCTTGCAACCAAGTGCCAGGTAGACTGCCACATAAACAGTGCCCTCGTGTGTTTATTTTAATTTTACCTTTATTCATTTTTACCCTGTAAAATCGATACGCTGCTTGATTGTCAAAAGTGGTTTAAGCTAACACATGCATTCACTAGAACTTCAAGAGAATGAAATGTATTTGATGCTCCCCCCCCCCCATAAGAGACAGAGTCTAAAAAGGTTTCCCTCCTTCTCTCCAGCCTCAGGAAGCCCAAATTACCACTGAAGCTCCACAGCCTGATTGTGCATGCAGCCTTTGCGGCGGTCATTGAGGTCAAAACTGAGCCCGACAAGCAGGTAAGTTGTTAGCCTTGAAATTTGACTTCTCTAGTTGTTGTTTCTTCTTCACACGCTTTAAGCATTGCTCCCATTGCTCAACATCTGATCTCTCTTTCCCCTGCTTGGCGCATCCTCTCCCTCATTGCCATTGCCTGCAGGAGTTAGAGGAACGTTATACTCTGATGCTGGGAGGCCTCCTCTGGGAGGCCCCAAGCACTAAGATCCTGAACTTGCTGATGAATGTAAGTATCTTGATGGCCTCAGTGGCTGTTTGACCTAGAAAGCTTTCATGGAGAAGCCGCCACCTAGCAGTGCCCCTCTTGGGCCCTTCCCCTCTTGTAAGGCAAGCTGGCCACATGGACGAGCCAGCAAAGGCCCACTTGCCCAGACAGCCAAAGGAGGGCCTTGGATGCAGAGCTACAATTTGGGGCTGGAGGACATTGCCATTTTAGAACAGAAACGGATCTCTCTCTGAGAGTGTAAAGGGCTTCACAGTGGTCTGCCTCTTTCCCCCAGACCAGCCTCCTGATCCTGAGGTCCCCTTTCCTCCCACAGGAACTGAGAGGTTACACAACAAGTGTGATTGCAGCGGAGAGGCAACTGGCAGCCAGTGGCATTAGCTGGCTGATGTCCTATGCAAGAAGGCTCAGTTGCCTGAAGGTAAGTCTCTCACCTTTGGCACCTTCACAGCCCCAAGAGGCTCCCAGAGTGGCTTGTGAAAGGATTCCCACCGTAGGAATCACAGTCTGGTATCAGGCACACAACACAATGTGTGTCCCTGGGATGCCGGACAAGGCTGGAGACATTTCCTGCCCTCTTCCTTGATCTTACACTTCCACCTCTGCCTAGTAGGCTGCAGGACCCATTGAGGTCGCCTGGGGCAAGGGATTGGGGCCAGGCAATAGAACTCACTCATCCCATGATGGAAGCAAGTCTTCCCTGGCTTGGGTCTGCTTCCATGTTCTCTTGCACCCATTATTTGGGAGGGAGGGTTTAGGATCAGATCAGTCATCTGATCCAGTACGGTCTTTTCTTTTCTCTACAGCATGCTCTCGTCCCTCTGGAGCTGGCTCACTTCTGCCCCAAAGAAGGTAACACCCACAGCCTGGGGACATGGGACGCACTTTCCAGACTAAGGAGAGCCCACTCAGTAGCTGCAGCATCCTTGCTTGATGCAGACCTCCTGGGTCATGTGGCTGTGAAATCCTGCCACAGCACAAAGATGGCCAAACTGCAGGCTTGGAAGGAGTCGTTGCCACCAAAGACAAGATCCATAAAGCCTCCTTGTAAAAAGGGTGGAAGGGGGGCCAGGTCAATTTGGTGAATCAGTAAATGTGGCAGAAATTCATCTCTCTTCTCCTTCATTCTCTTCCAGATGACATAAGACTTGATGTCAGTTTCGATTATGGGGAGAAGACACAAGTTTCAAGGCTCAGCGATGATGGAGTGGCAATTTTTGCTTGTTGTTTCATTGTGTCTTGTTGCTAATTGTGATCATTGCTGTTGTTTTAGAATTCTTTCCTATGCAATATTACTTTTTTATTGCTTTTAAATTGTTGCTTTTTAAATTGTCCTTGTAAAGGAAAGTGTTCTGCTAATGTTGATTGTATTCTGAATTGCTTCAAGAAGCCTCATAGCAATGAATAATATTCAGAGTAATAATTATTTTACCTGCCTTAATTATAATAAAGCATTGACATGCATATTTTAAATTAGCGGTTAAGGTCTTAAACTACACATTTTAATAGTTTCACATCTGAATTCTTTACTGTGTTCTAGCTTATAGATTTTGATTTTAACCTACATATATATGAGAGCCAGTGTGGTGTAGTGGTTAAGAGCGGCAGTCTCGTAATCTGGGGAACTGGGTTCGCGTCTCCGCTCCTCCATATGCAGCTGCTGGGTGACTTCTCTGAAGTCTCTCAGCCCCACTTACCTCACAGAGTGTTTGTTGGGGGGGGAGGAAAAGGAGAATGTTAGCCGCTTTGAGACTCCTTAGGGATGCAAGAAGGGCCTTTACACTTGCCAAAAGCTCGGCTCTTCCCTCACCGGTCCTGGATGCAGCCTTCAGAAGGGTCCCGAGTGTCCTCTATTTAAGAGTGTCCTCTATTTAAGAGGCTTCTACTCTGCAGCCTCTTATAGTTGTTTTATCTGCGAGTTTTTTAGTTTTTATGCTGTTTTAACTGCGTGTCTTTGTTGGTTTTTAGCTCTTATTGGTTTTAATTATTAGTTTTTAAATTATCCATTATCTGTGTTTAAGCTTGTATTTTATTTGGATGTTTTATGCCTGTTTCCTTGTCCTCATTTGCCCTAACAATTATCGGTCAAAAATCCCAACTGCTATTTTATCTATATGCTTTTCTTAATCCTGGTCTGTGACCGTAATAAAGTTCATTCATGTCAGCCGCTTTGAGACTCCTTAGGGTAGTGATAAAGCGGGATATCAAATCCAAACTCTTCTTCTTCTTCTTCTACATGATCTCTATCTCTGTAGAAGTCCATATTCTGGTTTGTGACTGTAATAAATTGATTCGTTCATTCAATAAAGCTTTGGTGGTTTTGAAATTCAGTAAATTGTCTCTGCCTCCATTTTTTTGGTATTGAGGGAAACGCTCTATAAAATAATCAGAAAACATCAGGGTTGTAGTCAACATCAGTCCTTTCCACAGCAGACCTATTTAAATTGATGGGCACAAATTATGTGGCTGTGTTGATTTTGACGCATCTCTTCTGAGTAAAACTCAGTTGACTACTCCTCACAGGATATCATGGAATTGTAGAGTTGGAAGGGACCACAAGAGTCATCTAGTCCACCCCCTTGCAATGCAGGAATATTTTGACCAACGTGGGGCTCCAACCCACGACCCTGAGATGAAGAGTCTCACACTCTACTGACTGAGCTATGGGCAGATATCTTGTTTGATAAATGTGTCCCTTGGAAACATTTTGGTTTTATCCTCTCTGCAGGAGTTGCTATGCCTGATCATTCCATCTAGTTCTGTCGCAAGAGAGGTGGGGGTTGTTTTCTGATTTCTTAATTGTGAATATTTGGGGGGGAGGGGAGGCATAGGTGGAAAGGAGATACTCAGATGGACCAGAGTGAAATGGGGGCTTCGGGATGGCTTGGGGAATTCTCAAAGTGTCACATCCAAACCAAAACTCTGGCTTGTTGGATGCCCCTGCCTTCTGTCATCATTTGAGTTTTCCTCTGCTTCCCTTTCAAGCTGCTGTCTGGAAGGAGGCCAAAGCCCACTTAAACATAAGAATGATTATAAGAAAGCATTCATTCAACAGCCAGAGTTGAATGAAGACGATGTGCTAGGAGGAGAATGAGCTAATTAAACCATTCTGCAACACACACACACACACACACCCCAGCATAGCTTCAACTTTTAGCACAAAAAGTCTTCAGCCAGATGCCATGCAACCCTTTGGCAGGGGCAACTTATCATTTTATTCATTTTCCATAACAAAGAATTAAAAAGGCGGCCAATCTTGCAAAGGAGTGTTGCCATTGAAACTGCTGGTGTGACGTAGGAACCCGAACAAAGAAAAGGAACCAA
The DNA here is from genome assembly GCF_964252035.2 of Podarcis erhardii. Lineage (NCBI taxonomy): Eukaryota > Metazoa > Chordata > Lepidosauria > Squamata > Lacertidae > Podarcis > Podarcis erhardii. The sequence continues at coordinate 18,616,264 of NC_138506.1, read as the reverse complement.
CTACCCAGAGTCTGCTTCCGATTGCCCTTGTTCTCCACCTCCCTCTATCCTAACCAGCCACAAACAAGAGTTCAGATTTGAAAGCCTTGTTATCACCTCATTCCCTTCAATTAGCCAGCTGCTCTGGCAGATGACATCAGTTCCTTCCCGCTCCCAATATTCCTGCTCCTAACCTGGTTAGCCATAGCCCGGAAGCTGAATCTCAGGGGAACGCCTTTGGGCTGGGAAGGGCTCATCTTTTCTGGGCCTCTTCTCCCCCTCAGGAAGGGGTGCTTGGCTCCTGGCCTGTGAAATGCGCTCAAAATGTAAAGATGCCTTCTTTCCAGGGAGCCAAGGGAAAAGGGTGGAAATTGAAATACCTCCAAACCATCCCACGTCAGAGATGCAGGAGTTGCGTCACCTCCAACTTCCTCAGGGATGAAGCAGCTACAAAAAACGAAACATCCCACCTGGGTACGGTTTCTGAGAGAGCAACAGCAGAAGACCCAGACTCTGGCAAGATGAGCATTTGCCCAGTGGATTCTGGCCGCTCCATGAGGGCAGACAGGGGATGACTGCGGTGGCTGCCAGCCCCTTCCCACTCCATCTCAGATACAGAACACATTGGCTCTGCCACTCCTTGGCTCTGGCGCCACCTACTGTTGGCCTCTATACTTGGCCTCTAAACCCAGTGAGGTGGGAGGGGTGCAAATGACACAATTACATTTATAGCCCCCATTTCCTGCAAGGAGGTCAAGTTGGTGTGCAGAGTTCTCTCTCCCCCCCCCCCATTTTATCCTCACAACAACCCTTTGAGGTAGGTTAGGCTGAGCGTGAGTGCCTGGCCCAGGGTCACCCAGTGAGCTTCAGGGCTGAGTTGGAATGCCTGCCCCCAGCATTCCTCCTCTGCAAGGCCTGCCTCCTCCCATGACAAAGTCTGCTCACACACTCTCAAGCCCCCATGGATGGCTGAGGCAGGTAAGGTTGTGTGTGTTGGAGGAGGGCAGGAGCAGGCAAGGTGAGCCATGCCCCCAAAGGAGGCAGCTGCAGCAGCCCCCTCCTCCTGCTGCCCTCCAGGAACAGGGCGGGGAGGGACCAGCCCCCAGGAAGGACATGTTTGCCTCCCTCTGCAGTGCTCAGAACAAGAGGGGAATGAGGCCACCCAGGCCCTCTGGAGCACAGAAGGGCTCACCATCCTTGACTTTCCCCCTTCAACTGCCTTTGTACCCAATCCCTCATTTTGAGGAAGTCTCCTCCTTTGAAGTCAAATGTGACTGTTCTGGATTTCCTTAGCAATTGTCCACTTCCATACTGTGTATGTTGAATTTGATAGCACTGTGGTCACTGTTCCCATTTGATTCAACCACACCTACATCTTGCCAGTTGAGAGCATCAGGCAGAGCACCCAGCACCTACCGAATCCTTTTTTTATTCCAGCAGGTCTTTTTAACGGAAGTCTGATGTCATCAATGTTAACTTTTCTGCAATGTATTTCTCGTATGTCACTCCAGAGATGATTATAGTCTAGTGGTGTATAAGCTGTTTAAATAGTAAATGGTTGAATGCAATTTTTAAAATAATAATTGTGTAACAAGGGGGAAAGCATACTTGTATCTGACCATATTTTAATGGACACAGACTTTGATAAATAGCATCCTAGCCATAGGCTAATTTTGTGGAGTTTAAAGCTAAGAGGGAGGGGGAAGAGGAAGGATGTTGTTGGCTGAAATGAAGTCCGATCCTGTACAGATAAATCACTAGTGGAAGCGCCAACAGAAATGTGTACAGATTCCACACGATCATGAGGAAGCCTGAATCTGGGCAGGACCTTGTCTCTTTGCCTGTCATTTGTGGCTGCTCCACCCAGGTCTGAGACACCTTCCGGAGTGAAACAGTGATCGGGGGATGGGGGAGGCAAGAGGATGGAGCCGTGTAAACCCCTCCGCGGGTACTGTGAAAACAGACTCCTTTTGTCTGGATCTTCCCAGCACAAAGATGGGTCTGTATGCATTTTGAGTAGAGGAGGAGGGTCTGTGGAACTGCCCACCACTGCGGTGTACTGTTCCCAGGATAGGTAAAGATCATTCAACAGTTTTCAAATCGAAAAACGGTGTTTCATTTTGAGATCCTTCGTAACACCATCCAGTTCATTTAACCACAACCTACGACCCTTGAGGTTTTTACTGAAGCAAAAGGATTGATTCCATCCCTGTATCAAACAGCTGTGATTTGAGGATTGTCTGTTTCATAGCAGCTCCTGTGCCCCTTCCCTCTGCTGCATTTGGCATGAAATTGCCGGTGATTTCCCCAGGAGTAAAAAGGCCTACCTACTCTGGGCTTATTCTTGGGAATTACTTTGCAACAAAGAACAAAGCTAACATTGAAGGAAGCTTTTCCCTATTCCATACATATTGTTGATATTTAACACCAGGAGGCTGCGTGTGTTTCTGCCATTGCAATTTGGATGAGATAATCTGGGCTCGAATACTGAGGCGGGGGGGGGGGGGAGGTTGGTTTATGGAAAGTAGAATAATTGGATGATTGGATGTTAATATGAAGTAAGAGTTTTGCATAAGTTTTTTAAAGCTGATAGACAAAGAATCAGAAGTCTTTTCATCTTCTGTTTCTTTTCATTTTTATGTTTTCAAAATGCTTGATATCTGACACTGATTTCTGTATATTGTGTTTTCTTTGTTTTTCAAGCTTTCATAAAAAATAGCCTTTGAAACCAGCTGGTACAGTGGTCAGAAGACTTGCCTTCGTGTCCACAGAATGGAGAAGAAAAGTTCGCCCAACGAATCCCTGGGTGCGACCACAGAGACCTCCGGCTCCCACCTGGCTGAGCCTTCTCATTGCCAGCTCACTTCGATGCCCTCTGTTCCCAGAGATACCACTGCAAGAGCTGCTTCCCTTAGCCAGGAAGAGTCGGGGTCCCAGCAGCCTTCCCAGCAGGCCTCCCACATTTCCTCCTCCTTGTGCAGTGCTCCATTGCAGGTCCCCGAGCAGCTTTCCGAAGAAAGGCCCCATGGCACTGGCCAAAGTGCTTCCCTCCCATTTCTGCATGAGGTTTCTTCTTCCCAGTGCACCACCCAGGGAATGGGTCACCAGCTTGCAGCGACGTTCTCTAGCCTGCAGTCTGGGAGTAGGAAAAGTGTGATCAACTTTGCGGGGACCCAGGCCGTTTCCTCTACCTCTAAGTCTCCAGAGGGGTCTGTCCCAGCTCCGAGCACAGCTGATCTGGCTAAAGGCGGCCACGGGCAAGGCCAGGTAAGTCCAGATTGAGAGGTAGGGAAAGGGCTTTGAGGCTGTAATGCCCTCCTTGAGTCTCTCCAGCTGGTTTGGACAACTGCCCCCATCCCTGACCCCTGGCCATACCGCCTGGGCCTGGTGAGAGATGGAGCACCAGAACACCTGGAGTGCACCAGGCTGGGGAAGGATGTCGTGAGGTGGAAGGCAAAAGGAAGGCAGACAGCCCATCCCGGGGTCGGTCCTTTTCCTCCTGCGTGCCACATTTCCGAAAGGCAGCTTCTAGCTTAATGGCTCACCCGAGCCGCCATCCTTTAAACTGGGGAAGCAGCAGCGGGTCATCAGAACTCACAGGTTAGGAAGTCTTCTTGTTATGTCCTGTTGGTGGGGAGAATCGTGCCATTTTCCTGTGGGTGGGCAGCCAGCCAGCAGCAGGCTGGCAGGTGGGCCCAGGGAAATGGCTTTGTTGGGGGGGCCTCAGAACTCGTCCTCTGCATGTTTGTTCCCTGTTGCCCCAAAGTGGGAACTGTCTTGCAATTCAGGCTTGTGGCACACAGGTAGAGAAGGGGAGCCCTTTGTCTCTTCAGATGCCTGGGAGAAGAGAGCAGTGGGTGGGGGCAGCCTCTGCTCCCCCTTCTAGAAAGGAGGCCTTTGCCAACATGGGTGCAATTCTGCTCCATGTGGGGAAAGTGTTTATCCATCATGGACTTGGGGGGATGCTGCTGCCAGCCAATATGGGCTTTGAGGGATATTTTTTTACTGGAGGCCTGTTTATTCTGCTGCATTTCAATGTTTGCCTATTTTTGGACCTAGTTGTAAAGTACCTTGAGATTCCCACATAATAGGTTGCAGGTAAATACTCTAAAAATAAAAACTCCCCCCCCCCATCATGTCACAAAGTCAATTGACACAGAGCCTAAAATAATGCCAATGAGCTCTTCTACCTGGAAGTGCAACATCAGCCCTTAAACACATCAGCATGAGGTGCAGTTGTCACACGGCTACGACTCATAAGCCATGAATGCAGGTCTGAATAGTGCTCCTTTGGAAACCCCCACCCTCCATGCAGAAAAAGAGCATCTGCCCCTGAAATCCTTTCAGTATAAAGTGTATGGATGACAGGCAGCTAAAAAACTGTCTCCTCGGCTATTTGGCTCATGTGTCTCATAGAACACTTTGTGGGAGAGCTTGCTTGCAGATAGGGATAGCGCACGGTTGGAGAGCCTTTTATTTGTAATTGCTCTGGTTGCTTAGAAGGGTAGTTGGCGGATGAAGTTAATCAAGTCAACTTTAACCGTTTAACCTGCCAGAAAAAGGGCCTTTTTAAAACAGCGGCTGTCTAGTTCACAGAGTTCCTGAACAAGCATGCATGGAAACACCGGTTTCTATAATAACTGAAATGTGCTTCATTTGCAACTAAGTAGAGCCTCTCTGCTAATGCAGAGCACAATCCACAGCTTCAGGCAAGGCCATTTATATACCCAGAATCCAGAGCAGCCTTTTCTCATACTCCTCTGAAGTACCACCACTGCAACACCAGCGCTTGGCCTTCTGGCACCTGCAGGCTAGGGAAAGAGCTCTTTAGCACCCTGGGGTGGAGCTCCTTCTCAGCAAAGCCACTTCCGGCCTGCCCAGGAGGTGGGGTTGCGGGCTTCACGCCCACCCCACGTGAGCGGGGGCTGGTTTCAGCCCCCGCGAGAACAGGGGAATCCCGGCCGCGCTGCCCCCCCCCCCAGCCAGCCAATCAGCTGGCTGGGGGCGTGGCCTGCCCTATTTAGGGCCGGCGCAGAGGGGGCTCGCCCTCTTTTCGCCGGTTAGCCCTCACGTTTTGGATTCCGTCCAGCGGTTGGTATTTTTCCTGCATGCTAGTTGGTTGATTGATTGATTGATCTTTATTACGGCCATTGGCCCGTTACACGACAGTTTCCCATACCAACATATTATACTTAACCCTCCAAATTTAAAATCGCCAACACTTACAAAAGACAAACAGGAACCGAAGCAAAACAAAAACAAAGACCACCATCATACATTACAATAAATTTGTAACCTATACATCGCCCTCTGCTCATAAATTAATCAAGGATATCAATGGTGATATCGCCTAAAACATAGATCATGGTTTAAAACAATGGTGATATCACCTAAAACATAGATCATGGTTTAAAGGGGTTATCCGAGCCACACAGGAGACCGTTTCTCTTCTTTAGGGATAGGACGCTGATCAAGAATCTGGCAACCATGAGTGATCTTAGGGGGTCATCATCAATTAGTAGATATCTCAGTTTGGCTTCAATCGTATCATCGGCAATTCCCTTAAGATATTGAGCAAGAAACTTGCTCCTGGCCGGTAAGTGAAAAGCACAGTCAAAAATTATGTGATGCAACGATTCCGGTGCCCCACAATTACAATCACATAAGAGCGATATCTGTCCATTGGAGAATCTATTTCTCAGCACGTTCGATGGGAAGGTGTTGAATCTTGCCTTTACAAAGGCATATCTATGAGCTGAGGAAGTTAAGGAATTCAAATAGTTTGGGAGCCTTAAGAGGGGTAATAAACCAAGATTTAGAGGTGAGCAGGTACCATTGCCCAAGACCATTTTCTGCTGCAAGTCCATCTCCTTTAGCTTACAGGTTACTGTTCTTTTAGCTGGGACTATGTCCTGCTCTAGTAATTTGGATGGGGAGATTCCCATTGCCGTAATTTTCAGCTGTAAATTTTTTACCCATGGGCTCTGGAAATCATCTCTCCACATACATTGTATCAAGTACAAGTTTGGGAGATTGTGCCATAGAGATAACCAGTGACAAAGTATGTGCTTCCACAGAGCATTTTCCAGGGATACAATATTAAGTTCCATGCGTAACGCTGTATTACTTACACAGCTGGGCAGTTTCAATATCCCTCTTAAAAACTGATTTTGAATGACCTCCAGGTGAGATAGGTTGACAAAAGTCCCCCAAATTGAGATGGCATAAGCAATTGTCGGGGTCACCTTGGCCTTGAAGACTTTCAGCGCCGATGGGATATGAAGGGCCCCATCGGTGAAGAAGAATCGCAAGATCGCCAAGGAGATAGCTTTGGCTCTATTTGTAACATAGGCTACATGGGCCTTCCATCTGAGGTTATGTTGTAACCAAACTCCCAAATATTGGAATCTGTAGACTTGTTCGATGACTCTCCCATCAATTCTCCAATTATGGAGTTTCCGGCTCTTTGAGAAAATCAGGATCTTAGATTTTCCATAATTAATTGTAAGGGAATTTGCGTTACAGTATGATCCAAATTTTTTTAAGGCCCTCCTGAGACCTACTCTAGAAAAAGAAAGAATGACTGCGTCATCCGCATATAGTAACAAAGGGCAGCGATAAAGTGCTAGGCGGGGTGCATGAATCCTTTCTTGGGCCTCTATTAGGGGAGTCCTCATGTCGCTTATGAACAAATTGAACAGGAGTGGAGCCAATATACAACCCTGTCAGACACCTCTGTTAATGGGAATTGAATTGGTGAGATCACCCTCCGGGGTGAATCTCACTCTAGCCGCTGAGTTCTCATGGAGTTTGATTATTAGCCAGAGAAGCCTTCTGTCGATGCCCCAGTGGGTGAGTTTTTCCCAGAGGATGCTCCTGGGGATACTATCGAATGCTGCCTTTAGGTCACTGAATGCCACACAGAGTTGGCCACCCTTTGGGGTGGAATATTTCCAGGCAAGATGTTGTAAAATTAGAATATGATTAATTGTTGACTGTTTTGGCCGGAATCCAGCTTGTTCGGGCCCAATTAATTTTTTCTCTTCGGCTCATTGGATAAGTCTGTTCAACAGGAAGCGGGCATACAGTTTCCCCACTATTGAGAGCAGACTGATGTTTCTGTAATTCCCCGGGTCATCTGGTGAGCCCTTTTTGTGGATTGGAACGATAACAGCGTCCTTCCATACTTCCGGGATCATTCCAGAGTTGTTAACTGCATCGAAGATGGTCGCCAGGACCTTGGCCCACCAGTCCGCGTGGTATTTTATAGCTTCTGCCGGGATCAGGTCTGGCCCAGGCGCTTTCCCTGTTTTGAGTTTGACAATCAAGTCATGGATGTCTTCCGGAGCGATGGGGGGCCAGAGGGGAAGCTGATCTTGAAATCCGTCTCTTATGTTAACGATACAGTCAGTTGTGGCAAAGTAATTTTTTTAATAAGATTCCCAAACCGGGGCAGGAATAATAGTTAAAGGGTATCTTTTAGTTCTTTTATTTACCAGGAGCCAAAATTGTCTGGAGTTCCGTGATGATGAGGCTTCTATAATTGCCCGCCATTGATTCACTTGCCATTCCAGTCTGGCACCCTTTTGAATTTGCTTGTAGGCCGATTTTGCTTGGAAATATTCTTTTGGCAAGACCGTTGCCCCAGAGGCTTTGTACTCTTTGTAGATGTTACCAAGAAGTTGTCTAGCCTGTTTACAAGCACTGTTGAACCACAATGCACCTATCTTCCTTTGTGTTCGATTTATTTTATGCGTCGGGACAGAGAAAAAAGACGTTAGATCTTCCGACAGATTCGAGAATAGTCTTAGAGTTTGGTCATAATCATGATAATCCTCAATTAAGCCTGAATATGCTTGTTTTAGTCCTTGTTGGAAATATGCTGAGAATTTTTGAGCCTGTAGTTTGGACCATTTTACACTTTTGACTTGCAGTACTGAATTCGTAATCAAATGTGTTGGATGTCTGTCTCCATCTGGGGTCCAGTCTATAATCATTGTGGCGACCAACGGTAGGTGGTCGCTCAGTTGAATATTTTCAACTTTAAAATGGGAAAATTTGGGGAATATATCATGAGATACCAGCATATAGTCCAGGACACTGTTTGCAGAGGAGCTTATGTGTGTGAACTCACCCGGTACGTCAGGCGGGCAGTTCCCGTTTAGAATCACTAAGTTTAAACGTAGTACCAATTGGTAAAGAAGGGTTCCTGCTTCATTTACCCTTTTGTCTTTGGAAAGTCTTTGATTATGGAGGGAGAGGTCATTAATGAATTCTGGGGTTATCCACCATTTGGCTTTGATTAAGGACTCCCAATTTGTTGCAATGCGAGCATTGAAATCCCCTGCTATAACATTGGGTATATTGGGGTATTTGGAGTGACAAAGAATAAGATGTTCCTCCAAGATTCCCCATTTATTGTATAAGTCTGCAATGTTGCCTCCAGGAGGAAGATAAACATTTGTTATAGCAAGTTCGAAGTTTTTCCCCGTAATCAGGGCTGTAATTGCAAGGGTGGAAGCATTTACAAGCGTGAGTTTTGCCCGTATTTTCAAGGAAATTGCTATAACTAATCCTCCACTAGGCCGGCCTCCTTTAGTAGACAGGCATGCCGGTAATGATATAGCATCAAAACCATTAATATTTACTCTCCCCTCTTCCCATGTTTCCTGCAGGAGAATTACTTGGTGTGAGTTTATTAGTTTTACAAAATCCGGGTCAGATTTTTTCCCCTTCCAACCTGCTATGTTCCAGCTTAAAAGGGAGAACGGGGGAGAATTTGACTGAGGTTTGGGTAGTCACAATGGAGAAGGGGGGAACGCTGATCTTGGTGGATTGTCAAATTTGAAGAAGTCAGTAATTTTCCTTTGGCTAATAGTAAATGACTTCTCTCCTTTTGGCGCAGGTGTGCCTCTTGAGCTATTTGTAATTATGCTCTGCTCGCCCGGTCCTATAGGGGTAGTGTCCTGGTTTGGTCTAGTCTCCTCTCTGAAATCCCTTGTTTTATCAGAGAGCTTGTCATCTAGGGGAGCAGAGATTAAATCGGTACAAGTTTTAACTATTATTAGATTTTCCTTCCGTGGGTATATCATCTTATTTATATGGCCCAAGGGGTCTTCTGTCCAGTCCGTATCGCTAGCAGATTGAACTTCCAAATCATCAGCTAGAGATTCTCCGTCCGATAATGATGACTCCAGGTCAGGCATTGAGGAATGTGTCGAAATTTTGTTTATATTTTGCTGTTCTTTAGTAGGTATAACCATTTCAGCAGATGCAGGGAGAGCTGGTTTCAGATTAACTAATAGGGGTGGCGAGACGGTTGTCTGTATCGTTGTCTTGGCTTTTATGGACCTATTTTGGGGCTGTGGGCTGAATTTGAGAAGGTCCACTGAGCCTCCAATGGCCCCGTTGGTTTGAATTCCTTTGTTTCCTATTTTGCTTTTGGCCTCGGACATCTTCTCTCTTAATTTATCTAATTTATTTATTATTTTTTTCCTTTTCTTGTGACTGTAATTCGTCAAATGAATTCATAAGTGCGCTTTCATCGTTGGATATTCTGGAGCCACCCAAATTCGTCCCTGGTTGTGGACTGCAGGCAATCTCCTCCGTTCTCAGTGGGGAAAGCAACATCTCTTTGTCTGGTGATTTTGTAGAGCTTGTTTCTGAATCTAATATCTGTTTCTCTTTTTCCACAAGTAGTGGTTTTACTGCAAAAACCCTTGTGGGTATGATTTTGGTTTTTATAAATTTCCATTTTTGTCTTATTATTAATAAGGGTAGTCTCAGCGAACGGAAGGCTAAAATAACTTTGTAAGGGCCATTTGATTGAGTTAGCGGAAGTAAAGCATGAAGATCGATATGAGCTATGCTTATTCTCAGGATTTTGCTTAGGGCAGTTTTAGCTCCTTCCAAGCTTGACCAATCCCATATCTCAGACCTTATTGTTAGGCACACCTTCTTAGGTTGCAGTGTTAGATTTTGCTTACACATGAGATTGTTTAGTTTGTATTTTCTCATCCCCTTTGCCCCAAAGTTTGGCGGGGCTATCACTGGAGGTCCCCTCTGGTAGCTATTTTTGAGGGCAATTTTGGCATCCATATCCATCACTTTTTCCGTTAGCTTGGAAATTGAGCACGTCAGAAAGTCTATCTTTTTAAAAATACAGTCCAGTGTCCTAATGACTAGTTGTAAATGGGAGGACTCATTTCCCAGCTGGTTTTCTTTGTCTTGGATCTTCTCCCCATCCAGCTCGGGCCCACCCTTGATGGGAGTGCTCATTAGATTACAAGTGTGTAGGGTGGTATTTTGGGACTTGGGAATGTTATTAGCTACATCCAAGTCACTTAGTGGAAGGAATCTATTGTATGTAATAGCTGCTGCTTGAAAATTTGACTGGTCTCTTCTTTCTTTAGCTTGTAGCTTAGGGCTAGGGAGAAGTAGTAATTCCTCTGCTTCTCTGAGGCGTTTCCTCTTGCCCATAGCCACAGTATATATGAGCTAAATAATGTAAATAATACAGGAGAGAAGAAGGGGACTTCTTACCACAGTCAATGATTTAGCTATACAGCTGAGTATTTAGCTCCAGGGATTTCTCCGCAGTTCCAGTGTGGAGAGCCAGTGTGGTGTAGTGGTTAAGAGCGGTAGTCTCGTAATCTGAGGAACCGGGTTCGCGTCTCCGCTCCTCCACATGCAGCTGCTGGGTGACCTTGGGCCAGTCACACTTCTTTGAAGTCTCTCAGCCCCACTCACCTCACAGAGTGTTTGTTGTGGGGGAGGAAGGGAAAGGAGAATGTTAGCCGCTTTGAGACTCCTGAAGGGGAGTGAAAGGCGGGATATCAAATCCAAACTCCTCCTCCTCCTCTTCGTTGAAGAGCCAAGAGCCCCAGAAGGGAAACTTCCTGTGGGCTGGTTCACTGATTCCTTCTAAGCAGTCTTTCAAGGCCTACCACATAAGGCCGGGCCCAGAACGAAATCTTGCTGAAGCCGGTTACCAAACCTCCAGAGGGTCCTATCCGATGCACTGTTGTAGAGTTATTGTGTAGATTTGAAACTTCCCTCCTTCTCCAGGTACCGTTGGTCGGGTAAGCAGTTCACAGTTCTATCTTTAGACCTCTTCTCTCTCTGCTCTCAGTACAGGCGGCAGTGTTCTCTCCTCTCTGGCAACCTTGACCGGACAGCTGATAAGGAGGGAGGGAGCAGGCTGAGACAAGCTGAAGACAAGCTGAAGCTCGCAGAGCCAGCAGGAATTGTAAAAGTACTCAGAGTCTTTAAAATGTTTTCCGTTTGTTAAAAATTGGCATCCGGAGGGCAATTAAGATACGGTTTTAAAAGAATAAAAGTGAGTGCCGGGGAGCGTGACTTGCCTTGGTGCCATCTTGGCTCCTCCTGCATGCTAGTTGTTTTCTTTGTTCTCCTTGCTTTGTTTTGTCTTCGTGCTTGCAGAAATCAGTAAGCAGCTTGGGTTATTTCTGTCTGCTTTTGGGTCTCCGTGGTCCGCTCCCGGTCAAGAAGCCGCTCATCCGCAGCGTTCAGTTTAATTAAACTGCTTGGCTTAAAACAAATTATTTGGCAATTAATTCACAAGTGATCTCATTTCTCTGTTCCTTTTAAATAATATTCTAATTTAACTCAGAGGTAATTTAAAGGGTTAGTTAAGAGTAATCTAATTCAGCAAGTGATTCAAGTGGCATCTGATTTAATTGATTAAGGTACAAAACTGCTTGGCTTAAAACAATTATTCGGCAATTAATTCACAAGTGATCTCCTTTCTCTGTTCCTTTTAAATATAACTCAGAGGTAATTTAAAGGGTTATTTAAGGGTAATCTAATTCAGCAAGTGATTCAAGTGGCATCTGATTTAATTGCTTAAGGTACTGCATAAGGCAATCCAGCCTTCACTGCTGTATTTCCGGGGGACAACTTATAGTATATGGGATAGCTCACACATTTTCTAATTTATTCTCCCCCTGGTTTTGCAATTACAGTTCCATTAAAGTGCTAACAAGTATAATCAGGTATAAGGTTCAAATTGAGGTTACCGTATTTTTCGCTCGATAACACGCACCTGACCATAACACACACATAGTTTTTAGAGGAGGAAAGCAAGAAAAAAAATTCTGAATGAAACAGTGGATGTATCATTTCTGTGCTTCATGCTGTGGCCACAGACATGTGATTTGATGGTGAGTTTGGGGTAGCCCAATGCAAAAATCCTGAGAATCCATGTGGATCTGTGCTTTGTAACCACGTTTTTGCACCATTGCAGCCCCAGGCAACAGTGGGTGCGTGATTTTTTTGGTGCAGGCTGTAGCCATGGACATGCTATGTGATCTGATGTTGAATTTGGGGTGACCCAATGCAAAGATCCTGAGGATCCATGCTTTGTAACCACGTTTTTGCACCATTGCAGCCCTGTTTTTGCATCAGATCATTGCTATGTGATCTGATGGTGACTTTGGGCTGACCCAATGCAAAGATCCTGAGGATCCATGTGGATCCGTGTTTTGTAACCACGTTTTTGCACCATTGCAGCCCTGTATTTGCATCAGATCATTGCTATGTGATCTGATGTTGAATTTGGGGTGACCCAATGCAAAGATCCTGAGGATCCATGTGGATCCGTGCTTTGTAACCACGTTTTTGCACCATTGCAGCCCTGTTTTTGCATCAGATCATTGCTATGTGATCTGATGTTGAATTTGGGGTGACCCAATGCAAAGATCCTGAGGATCCATATGGATTCGTGCTTTGTAACCACGTTTTTGCACCATTGCAGCCCTGTTTTTGCATCAGATCATTGCTATGTGATCTGATGTTGAATTTGGGGTGACCCAATGCAAAGATCCTGAGGATCCATGTGGATCCGTGCTTTGTAACCACATTTTAAGTGGGGAGGGAAGGAAAAACATAGAAGGGACAAGGAGCACTGAGAGGGGTGTGCGGAGAAGCAGCTGGCTAAGAATGCAGGAGAGGGGTTTTACGAGGGAGGAAAGGAAGGCAAAAGTTCCCCAAGCCAGCCAGCGCTCTCTCTCTCTCTCTCTCTCTCTCTCTCCCCCCCCCCCCATCTGCATGTTGCCTGCGAGTCTCTAGACGCAGCAGCAGCAGCAGCAGCACAGGAGCACGGAGAGGAGTTAGAAGGAAGGACGCTCTGCTTTCCCCTCTGCTTGCCTGGAGGGGAGGGGTTTTCTCTGCTCTTTGTTCCGTTGGAGCAAACACAGTAACGAAAGAGAAGAGGGTGGTGTTATGTACTGAATTGAATAGGATCCAAACTGCAGCAGTCTGACTGGTCCTAGAACAATAGGATTCAGAATGCAGCAGTCTGATTGGTCTTAGAACAATGCAGCAGTATGATTGGTTGGCAGGAACCACCCAAGCATGCTCCAGATAGAAGTGAATCCACAACCTGATTGGCTTACAGTAGAATTCCAGAATTAGCCAATCATGTGCAGCCCATTGTGTAAATAATGTATATAAAGCAGATACTTTGAGGGGACTCTCATTCATTCCTCCTCACCACTATGAGCTGAATAAAGAGCATGAAATCACTTTGCGACTCTGAGTATATTTCAGGTGGGCAGTAAGACCCTGAGGCAGAATGCAGGAAAGCAACAGCTTTCTCTCTCGGGAGGCTCTAACGCACGTGTGGCTGCCTGCAATCAGTTTAGCAGACGGAGAATGAAGATAAACTGGTAAAATAAGGGGGCTGGGTTAAAGCTAAAGGGAAAACCTCAAAGATCCCTCAAGAACAAGGCAGGGGTTCAGGGCTCCCAAAGCCGAGCTGCAGCCTTAGAAGGGGAAAATGGGGCTTTCGGAGGTGGTTTTTACTGCCCCGCTGCTTCCAATTTTTTAAAAGGCAAATTGCAGGAGAAGATGCAGCAGTCAGTCACTCTCTCACTCCCTCCAAGCACCCACGCTAGCGAACAAACACACAGGCAACCACACACTCACAAAGCACACACACTAGCAAACACACAGTCGGGCTGCAGAGTGGCCAAACCTCCTAGCAAGCACTTCCCTGGCTTCTGCTGACCACAACTAAGACGACCCTCGAAGAAAATGTGTGATGCACTCCGGCCAGTCGGCTCCAGGGACCACACATTCGCTCAATAACACGCATAGACATTTCCCCTTACTTTTTAGGAGAAAAAAATCTGCGTGTTATAGAGGGAAAAATACGGTAATTGATTAATCAAAATAAGCAAATAAATAAATAACTTTGGTAAATTGAATAAATGACTGAATAAAATTAAATTTGCTGATTCAAACTCATTAAATCTAAAACCAGCTAGTGTTCATACTGGTGCAGACAATACTGAGCTACTGTCATATTGCTTGTAGCTAAGCACAACTGGTGGGGTTGGCAATCTTGGTTTGCATTGCAACTTACCAGTGCAGACAATACTGAACTACGGTTCTGCTTCTTGCTGCTCACGCATATAAACTGAGCTACTTGCCACTGATTGGTTTAAGCGAGAGTCTAGATCGCAATTATGTTGGCTCAAGGTAACCAGGAAAATGCTGCTGTATCCGGGGGGGCCCAAGGGAACCAGGAGGAGTCCCAGCCATTTATAATACCAAGTAACCCACAGGCTTTGGTGCAGTTTTTCACAGCTTTTCAGGAATTTTATAAGCAAAGCAGGTCTGCAGGCCAAGTGACACCCACACCAGGGGCAGCGGCACCAATGGCAGTCGCTACAGTGACAGCAGCACCAACGGCAGTTGCACCGGTGGTAGCGGCGCCAGTGGCAGCGGCGCCGGTGCCAGCTGCACCAATGGCCTTCTCCCAAGAGTTCATCCCCGACACTCAACTGAACGAGGTGGTACTCCCCGGTACCTCCGCGGCCACTGCGGCAGTGCTGAGGGCAGCCAAAGATGCAACAGCTCGGCAAAAGAACACCCGTGCACAGTCTGCCACCTCAGGCAAGTCGAAAGGGGGTCAGAGGGGTGGCAGGAAGGGTAAGGCTAGTACTCAAGGTTCCAAGGCTGCTAACCCACAAAAGGACCCAGGTGTCCCTAGTCTCTTTCAGATCCCGCTTCTGCAGGCGGCAACGGCCGAGGGCGCATCAGACTCTACTTCCGACGAGGAAGCGCAGGGACTGCAGGAGGTACAGGCGGTCAGCGTACCGCCTCAAGCCACGCCGGATGTCCCCTCTGGGAAGAGGAAGGAAAAAAGGAAACACACATCAAAGAAGAGTAGGCGGTCGGAATCAGAAGATGATTCAGGTACCTCTTCTTCATCCGATTCTGATAGCGATGCTCCTAAGGAGGAGTATTGGGGCCATGGGGAAGACTGTGTGGGTCTTCCTGCATGGGCTCATGAGAGGAGGGCCAACTCCTACCGTAAGACCTTTAATAGGACCCTTGAATGGAAGGATGGCGCGCTAGTCCCGGATGTTAAAACTTCCACTCACCTATCTACAGATTTCATTGTAGGTAACCATTTATCTCAGAGAAAGTGGGACAAGATCCTTAATAGGGACTTTATTGATATATTCAGTTTGCTGCCGCCAGCTAAGCTGACAGGTAAAGGGGAAAAGAGGCGCAGCCATGGTAAACGCAGGTACAGAACACCAAGAGCCGAGCGCACTTTCGAAAACTGGATCTCAGCAATAGCACTGTCTGCTCATTCCCAACTTCTTCAACCAGTGCCTCTGTGCCTTCTGTAAATGTCTGGAGTAAATGTCTAGCAGGAAGTGTCTGTCCTCTCCAGGATGTTGAAATACTGAAGAAGGCGCCCAATAGCCCTAAGACGGGGGCGGAAACAGTACTTAAGGATGATCAAGCATTGCCTATGAAGGTCCAGGAGCTTGAAGAAAAACTCCAGCTGTTGCCAGCAATACTCCAGGAGCCGCAAGGAAGAGGTATTTTTGAGAATCCTGTCTTCTCAAATTCCGGGGACATGGCCCTCCCAGTGTTAAGGTGGGGAGGTGGGGTTGGGAGTTTGCAGATAAGAGTCCAAAGTTAAAAATGTAAAGGCTAATGGAATTCTATTTAAAAATCAAAAGTCACTTTTGTGGTTCAAGTTGTAGTGTGAGACAAAAGACAAGATGGAAAAGAAAAGATAAGGAAGAGAGAAAAGAGATAGAAAGAAAAAGAAAACACAAAAAATCCTACTGAAAATAGTTTCTTTGTTCAGAAAAGAGAAGGAAAAGAAAAAAACCATTGTAATAAGTAAATAGAAAAAGGGGGGGAGGGGATGTAAAAGTAGATATATATATAGAATTCTTTAATGAGAAATTAAAAAAACCTTTTTTTTTAAAAAAAGGGGAAAATGGGTAATAATAATGAAAATGAGTAAATGAGTAAGAAGTGAATAGAAATGGATGAATAATGAGTAATAATGTTTTAATAAAAAAGGAGGGTTGTTTGTATAACTAAAGAAGGAGGAGAGAGAGAAGGGAACAAGAAAAAGGGGCAGTTTTAATTCTCCCGTGGGACCCCCAGGGCTTGGTGTCGGGTCCCTAGATGAGGGCTGAGGCGGTGGTTCCAGGAAATGGGCTCCAATGGTTCAGGCCGCCTACCTGGGCTCATAGGGTTTGAAAATACGGATAAGAAATGGACTGAAAATAAACTCAATAACATAAAGCATGGTTTTTGCTGTGCCCCCCTGCACTGGCAGGGGAGGGTCCACGCCGCGTTCTTCTAGCCCCCAGCCGGTCCCCGGTGCCCGGTTCCTCTGCTCTTTTGCTCCAGCCGCTGGTGATATTGGTTTGGGGTCGGAGCTGGGCTAGGTGGGGCATTCCCTCCGGACTTCCCTGTCTCTCCCGATCCCCTCCTATCATTCTCTCCCCCCCCCCATGTTACCTGTGGGGACCCCTTACCAATACAGTAGTACCTTGGATCCCACACGCCTTGCGACTCAAATGTTTTGGCTCCCGAACGCCACAAACCCGGAAGTGAGTGTTCCGGTTTGTGAATGTTCTTTGGAGCCCAAATGTCCGACGGGGCTTCCGCGGCTTCGGATTGAGTGCAGGAAGGTCCTGCAGCCAATCGGAAGCCACGCCTTGGTTTCCGAATGTTTTGGAAGTCAAACGGACTTCTGGAATGGATTCCGTTTGACTTCCGAGGTACCACTGTATATCTTCTCGGAGCAGGGGCAATCCCATTGCCGCCTTCAGTTCTGGTAAAGCTAAGAATTGCTTGTGCAGATCTTGATGCCTTCAAGGCCGAGGCTGTCATCTGATGAGACCCAGTACTCCTATCAGAGAAGCAAATCCTCAAATACAGTCATACCTCTTGTTCCACTCGGTTCAGGTTACGTCTTTTCAGGTTGCGGCCCGCGGCGACTCGGAAGTAACGGAATGGGTTACTTCCAGGTTTCGCTGCTCGCCCATGTGCAGACGCTCAGAATGACGTCACGCGCATGCGCAGAAGCGGCAAATCGCGACCCACACACGCGCAGACGTGGGTTGCGTTCTGCTCATGATGTGAACGGGGCTCCGGAACGGATCCCGTTCGCAACCAGAGGTACCACTGTAGTTGAAATGCCTGACTTGTTCAATGGCTTGTCCATTTAGGAGCCATTTCTGCTTCCTGGGCTGTGCCCCCAATACTACGGCTTTTGTCTTGGAATAATTTGCATTCAGCTCTTTGTTACGACACAGTCTCTCAAAGGTGGGGGTTGGGGGTTGGGGGTTGGCGGCAGCTGTGGTTGTAAGACTCCCTTAAAACTGATTTACAGTGCTGGCTCTTGGGGATTGAAAGGGCACATAAAAAGGCCTTGCCCCAAATTAAAGAAAAACCAACAAACAACCCCAGTCAAACAATTAAAAAAACCAGCTTGTGGAGCTCAAATGAACAAGTCCCACTTTGGTGCAACTTGACCAGAATGACATGCACAGATGCTCCCTTCTTTTTCTCAGTGATAGGAGCTCTTTTGGCTGAGGTGTGGCATGGAGCTGAAACAGTATTTAAGAAAACTCAAAGATTCCTTGTGAAGCTCCAGGAGCTTGAAGAGAAACTCCAGGCGTTGGCAGAAACACTCCAGGAGCCACAAGCCAGAGGTATTTTTGAGAATCCTGTCTTCACATGGCCCTCCCTCCCAATGATGTTGGGTTTCAAGTCCCATCATCCATGCTGAGCGCTGGCCATGTTGGCTGGGGCTTAGGGGAGTCCCACCACAGTCTGGAGCCCAGTTCAGTGCGCCTTTGTGGGCAACTGGCAGCCATGCCAGGGTCGCCTTCGCTGTGTGGAAGGGGTGGCCTCCCCCCACCCCCACCCCATGCGCAGGAGATCAGAGGCCAGTAGCAGACTGCGCATGTGCCTCTGAAGGGCACAAAGGTTTGCTGCCTCCTTGTGTGCCCATTTTCTTGCCAAAAAGAATAAAAATACAGCATATGGCTGCACATACCAGGCACCAATTTTAATGGTGGTTCTTTGGCTTTTCCTTCAGGTGAGGAACACGAGGAGGAGGAGGAGCAGCAGCAGGAGGAGGAGAAGGGAAAATAAAGAAAATGGGGGGATATATATTTCCCTATATATTTCTATTATTAGTTCTATGTATTGCTTCTTTATTTAATAAAATTTATTTTAAAAAGCCTGCAACGTGGTTTACCAAAACAAAAAACAAAAAAACCACCACAGCAGTAAAATAAAGAAAAATTAACAATCCTGCTTTAAAACAGACAAAAGCTAAAATATTAAAAGAGATGAAAATTACTTCAACTTCCTAAGCTTCTAGGTATGCTTGCCTAAACAAGAATGCTTTTAGCAGGTGCCTGAAAAGCGTCTAGCAAAGGTACGTGCTTTGTTGCAAGAGGCGGGGAGTTCCAAAGGGCAGGTGCTGCCACACTAAACAATGCAGTACAGATATTATGCGGAACCTGTGGTAGCGCTTGAAACTGTTAGAATTCCAGCTCCATGATTGCAGTCATGGGATTGTTGTCTATGTTTTGACTCCACAGAGTGGGAAGTGACAGCGACAGGATGTTTGTGTTCCTGTGTTCCGTGAAGTGGGACTATTGTCCTTTGTTCTTTTTCTCTTTGCTGTCTGATGCTAGAGAGAGAGGGAGCCATGTTGCAGTGCTCCGTGTGTGTGTTGATATGTAAATAAAGTCGATTAGCCAAAATGCTGAGTTGCTGAGGTCTGTCACGCATGATGCACAAACTCTGCGGATCCCTAAGTGTGCCGGTGTCGCTTGGCATCGGTCACTGTGATGTTCGGGCTGAAGAAAGCCCCCTCTATCTCCCGCCATAATCCCTCAAGCGTGAGGACACGTGTACACCCCCCCCACCCAGGGAAGTGCTCAAAGGTGACAATTACTGAGCAGTTACTTGGCCAAAGAAACCAAGAGCCCATCCCCAGACTTGCACCAGGGTATGGATGTGCAGGAGGGACGCGGGTGGCGCTGCAGTCTAAACCACAGAGCCTAGGACTTGCCGATCAGAAGGTCGGCAGTTCGAATCCCCGTGACAGGGTGAGCTCCTGTTGCTCAGTCCCTGCTCCTGCCAACCTAGCAGTTCGAAAGCACGTCCAAGTGCAAGTAGATCAATAGGTGCCGCTCCAGCGGGAAGGTAAACGGCGTTTCCGTGCGCAGCTCTGGTTCGCCAGAAGCGGCTTAGTCCTGCTGGCCACATGACCGGGAAGCTGCACGCCGGCTCCCTCGGCCAATAAAGCGAGAGGAGCGCTGCAACCCCGGGTCGGTCACGACTGGACCTAATGGTCAGGGCTCCCTTTACCTTTAGCTTTACTTAAGAGGTGCCTGGGCATGTTTGCCTGTGTTAAGCTTGTACTGAGTGAGAAGTCTGGACATGTTTGCCTATGGCCTGTCCACCGTCCCTCAGACCTGTGGGAATGTTCAGGGATGCAGGAGAGGATATATTGTCTGATTATATCCTTACCCAAATTGTGTTAACAAGTTTCACAATTTAGCAGAGTAACATTCCCCTCTTCTAAAATTGGCAGCGGATGCGTTTGCTCAGGCTCGCTAAAGCCTCTAGAATAACTGTTCTGGTATTTCCCCCTTATTCCCTCATAAAAGATAGGACATGACACAGTCTTCTATAAAAGTATAAAAAGAGTTTACTCACATTCTGTTCACAATCGGATCCCAGAAGGCAGACTTAGCTTAGAAAAGTAACATACACTTGAAAACTATTCCATAAGAAGACAGTCCCTTTGTCCTCTCTTGGCTGGAGGCCAAGAGGGCATCTTTGGCTGAGCAGATGTTGCTTCTTCAATGCATGTGGTGAAAGAGAGAGAGAGATGGCTGCCCTGCCCTGTGCTTTTGTCGTTACCTGCACAGGTGAGGCCACACCCACCTCTGGTCACATGTAGAGGAAGTTTGTCCCAGCCCAGAAGGAAACAGGAAGTTTACCTGCTGGCTGGGACAAACATCCCTCCCCATGTGTAAACATGTGCACTCTAGGAATGTTGTACTGACTGCTCTTGTGTTTCACATCCCACAAGAGCATGTGGTGGGCTGGACTATATTTTGAAAAAATATAGTAGCCTCACACCCCGGAATTTTCCTCATCAATGCCATCTCACCCATAGAGGCAGAATAGGAAGCCAGCCCTCCAGGACTTGCTCCTCTGCTGTAAACATAGTTAAAGTTGAGCTGCAGCTAGTAAGACCAAGCACTGGGCGCCTCTCACAGAATCAAAGGCTAAAATTGGGTCGAGTGCTTCTCTCCAGAATCTCTTTCCAGGATTATGGCTTCACATGCCTCCTTCTAATAGCAAATTCATCTGGGGAGACCCGACAGACGGCAGCCAAACACATGGAAAGCTCATTTGGTGGTGGGGAATAAGAGGGTGCTGCTCCACAAACCTTAAAAAGCACCCTCTCCAATGGCATGGCACTTGGATGACCCTGTGGTTCTACCCCTGGGGCTGAGGGTGATGAAACAATTCCTGAGACAGCTAAAGTGCTGGTGGTGAAAAACCCACTTCAAATGAGACCAAACACGGGTTAGAGCTCAACGTCGAGCCTACCAAGTGGCGATAGCGACGGTGAGGAGGACCATTGTTGGTGAATCTGTTGGTGAAAACAGTACCAGGAGACTCTTTCAGGTGGTTCATAGTCTAACAGAACCACCTTTGCCGTCAGGGTCTGATACAGAGTCCAAGATCTCCTGTAATGACTCCTGTCATGAGTTTTTCTGCAGATAAAAAGAGGTAGACTCCACCAAGGTAGGAGGGTGCCAGAGCTCTGCCTAGTCAGAGACATAGGATGGTTTGCCAGTTCCCACGTGGAGGAGGGGGTAGGAGGGAGGGAAACAGACGGAGTATGCATGCGCATTTGACTGCCTAATGGCATCCACATCACCCAGGGGATGACAGCCACAGAGATAAGAAAAGAAGAGCCACCTCATTGTCTGGAGAGGTCACTTACCTGATCGCATGGACAAGCCGTTGTCATCGGACCCCAGTGATGGAAGCGTGCAGCTGTATTGAGGCAGCACCAGGTGCTGAAATTGTGCACCTCAAACAATTTTGTGCCTGGGGCGACTGCCCCTGTGCCCCGCAGCCCACTACGCCACTGGGTCTAGTCAAGTAAAGTGAAGTTGATCCTCCACTGTGGGTTACTTTTGTTCAAAGCAAGATTCCTCTGGAGGGAGAGGATGTTGCAAAGTAAGTCAGAGGCAAAGCAGCCCCAAGCCAGGTTCTGTGTTTGCACACATGATTTGCAGTGAGCCAAGGGCTGAATTGCTGCTGTTGTTTCATAGCCCAGAACAGCAGGTGTAGGCGAAAGGTCTAAAGTTAGACAACCAGGTCTTGGTCAAGGCATCCGCTGACCAGCAGGCCATAGAGAAGCGGAACGTCAGCATTTCAACTCTGAGCCAAAAGTTTGGCTTTTGCTATTTTTGGACACCCTTGGTCATGAGCCAAGTGTGATTCTCGAAGTCTCAATGCTGACTTTGCCAAATCCATACAGGCCCTTTTCATCTCTCATGCTCAGGAAGTAGCAGCCACAGCTCAGGAGAGGATTTTTCATTTGCTCCTGTTCCATGGGGTGGGGAAAACTCAACACTTTTAATCTTGTCTTATTTTTATGCAAATTGGGTGGTCCAAAACAAGGAGACTTATATCTGCACCCTCTCTTTAGCACAGGTGGCCTGCAGGAGAATTTCCTGTCCTTAAAAGTAAAACTGAACTTTTTTGGGAAGGCATTGTCTGCCACGTTTGCAGTTGAAGGCAGAGCTGGGGGGGGGCAGGAATGTTCAGCAGAGGTCAACCAAAATTATCAAGGGGCTGGAGCAACTCCCAGATGAGAAGCTAAAACATTTGGGGCTTTCTAGTTTAGGGGGAAATGAGTAAGGGAGGACACGGTCAGCGGTACACGCCTGGTGTAGAGAAAGTGGAATGCGATCAGTTTTTCATCCCTCCATAATTCCAGAACCCAATGGGGCCATCCAATTGTGGGTTATTGGGTGGTTGTTGTTTTTATTTTGATTACAGTCGTACCTTGGAAGTTGTATGGAATCAGTTCCGGGAGCCAAAACGTTCAAGAACTAAGCTGTTTGAAAACGAGGGTACAAGAGCAAAAAAAGAGGACAGCCTGAGGCACTGCCAGCCCGAGCTGGGAAAAGAGGTGGGCGGGGTCGCCACTGCCATGCCCCTTTCCCCAGCTCGGGCTGGCAGGGGCCATGACGGGCAGAGCAGCCCAATCCCGAGCCACCTGAGCCCGAGACCCCAACAACTCCCCCTCAACCTGGATATTTCCTTTAAAATGTAAAAAATCGCCCAGATAGGCATGTTGGTCCCCCAAAAGAGGACATGTCCGGGTTTCCCCAGACATATGGCAACCCTAAATTGTGGTGGAAGATGACCCTGAAAATACTGGCAAAGCCTTGTATGGTACGGCATGGAAAGGGGAACTAGAATAAAGGAAGGAGTGAAGGGGCTGCATTAGTGAGGTTGTTAGAGTGTGGGAGTCATAAAGCCAAGGCAGAGGCTTGTAAAAACTGCAGGGTGCCCCCTGACATTCCTCTGGGCAATGATTACCTTATATGGAGAGGGGAGTGTCAAGCCTTGACCGGATGAGGTAACAGGAGACTTTGGAAAACGGCCATGCGGCTGGGAGAACAAAGGAGATAATAAAAAGTTGCCGGAGGAGGAAGGCTGGAAGGAGCTGCCCTCCAGTATTATGAAAATACTCGCTGCCTCATTGTGTCTTCTTTCTTTGCTATGCTAAACCACTTTTGATGGCTGGCTCCAACAAGTGGTGCCCTCTCTGAGGCTCAATTAAAAGAAGAGGAAAACTTAAAAGAAAGGAGGCTGACTAAAGAAAGCAGTTGAGACGGACTTCAAAGGCTAAAGGAAGCAGTGTGAGGCTGGCTTCAAACTTCAAAGGAAACCGTAAGAGGCTTCTCGATCATCGACTCATCACGCCCGGAAAGGGTTACGCAGCGCTGATTTCATCTAAGGATCCCTGGTGAGTCAATCCCTTTTATATTGATTTTAGAAATATGGGCAATTCCCTGTCATCTCCGCAACAGAAATTTTTAAGAGACTTACAATTTGTCCTCTCCTCCAACAAATTGGAAGTTCCTGAGGGTGATTTGATACAGCTCATTCTGGCCATCGATGAGCATTGTCCTCGGTTTCCAGCAGAGGGGACATGGGAACTAACACAATGGGATAAGATTGGAGCACATTTTCATGGACATCCCAGTTTCGGTGTTCGAATTTTAAATGCTTGGTGTAAAATTCGTTATGCTATGGGCTCTTTATCACCAAAAAATATCTCCATGGCTGCATTGCCAAAACAACCCTCAGCTTCTTTAATTCAGCATGCTGTTCTGCCATGTGTTCCAGCACTTGTTTTGCCAGCAGCCCCAGACCCCAAACCTCCAAATTACAGTTCCTCACCAGAGGACCCAATCCTGCAAAAATACAGTGGTCTGGCTGGAAATGACCCTGCTCTTTCAGCGGCAGAACAAGCTACCCCCTTTCAACGTGCAGTACTTGCCTGTTCTTTATCACAGGATACCATGGCATTCCCTGTTATTGTGCCCCCTGCTGGTGCTCCAGCAGGAACTCAAGCCCAGCACCAACCTTTTGACTTTAAAATCTTGAAAGAACTGCAATTGTCAGTTAGGACAAATGGACTGCAAGCCCCATTTACACAAGCTCTTTTGGAAGCCACATTAGCCCAGCTATTGGTTCCAGATGACATCAAGCTTTTGGCACGTACAGTTTTACCCCCATCAGCTGGTGTATTGTTTGCCCATGAATGGGAAATCGCCTGTCATGCTTATGCTCCTGCTTTACTGCAACAAGCAAGAGGGAATAATCCTAATCTTACCCTCGCAGATGTGATGGATGCTATGATGGGGCGTGGGCCCTTTGCTCAGGCTTCAGTGCAAGCCACACTGCTGCAGATCTTATTGAGGGATACTGCTCTTGCTGCTCAACAAGCAATGAGAAAAATCCCGGAACCCCCCAGTATTCAGCCTAGGTGGGGTTCAATCAGACAAGAACCTAGAGAATCATATTCTTCCTTTATGGACAGGCTGATTACAGCAGTGAGTAGACAAATTGAAAATCCTGAAGCCAAACAAATAATTATCAAACAATTGGCCTTTGAAAATGCAAATGAGGATTGTAAGGTTGCGTTGCGCCCGATAATACACAATCCTACCACAGACACAGCAGCCATGCTTCGCATTTGTCAGTCTGTAGGTACAGCCACCCACAAGGCTCATCTGCTGGCGGCAGCGTTAAATAAAAACCAGCCTGTAGCCACCGATACAACATTTCCAGCGTGGCAAACCAAGATCACTGATACCTCAGTGTGGGTAGAAGAGTGGCCTCCACCAAAAGGAAAATCCGCAGCAATGGCACCATCTCGTTTCTGAACAGCTTATTTCAGAACAATTGACCCTTGGCCACATTGAATTGTCCACATCTCCCTGGAACAGTCCAATTTTCGTTATTAAGAAAAAAATCAGGAAATTGGCGTCTTTTACAGGATATGAGGAGAATTAATCAACAAATACAGCCAATGGGAACTTTACAACCTGGCATGCCAAATCCAAATATGCTCCCACGAGAATATCAGTTGGCTGTGATTGATTTAAAGGACTGTTTTTTTTTCTATCCCATTGGATCCAGCAGACAGGGAACGGTTTGCTTTTACATTGCCAGTATATAACAATTTGCAGCCCACCCAGTGATATCAGTGGGTTGTTCTGCCTCACAGCATGCGGAACTCCCCTACACTTTGTCAACATTTTGTGGGTGAAGCATTGAAACCTTTCCGCATGCGCCACCTAGAGGACAAGCCTTTGTGGGTTCCAGCTCGATGCGTGCGGCCATGGCGAGCATCTTCAACCGCGGAAGTGCCTTCCTAACCATTTGCCTTGCCATCCTTTGCTGCACCGTTATACAAGGAAGAGAAGCAGACGACCCAGTCCAGTTGAAACCACCATATTTCACCTTATCAGCTGGCAAGCCGCAGTCGTCAGAATCCTACTCTGGCTGGCAGCATCCACGGCTCAGCCACTCTCGAACTATAAGAACAGCTTTGTTGAATAAGACTTTTAGGGGAGAAAATTATCATAAGATATGGAGGAATAATATTTTTGTGCAAGATATGATTAAGTTTACTAGTTTATTGCATGCTTCTAAATGTTGGTTATGTATGCACATGCCCCCTTTTGCCAGCCACTCAGGCATAATGCTTCATGGTGTGCCTATTAATGGATCTTTTCAATTTACAAATGTTATATCACCTAACCAAACTTTTTGGCCTCCAGTACAATTGACCCTCCATGAGCCTGCCCCCATTTGTTTTCAAATTAGAGAGGGGAAAGAATCATGGGGCATATATCCAAACTGTCAATATACATTGAAATTCACTTTTAATAGCTCTTGTTCTCTTACAGGAACATACAGTGACCAATCTCAGTGCTGTAAGAGTGACACAAGTGCATGGCTAAAAACTAGGAAAGAAACCTACCATGCCAATTGGAGTCTGAATTCTTCTATCCCTGGCTTAGCAAATGCCGCAGATGAACAATTTCATATCAGTTCCTTATTTACTGAAGCCTTTAATTGGTCCCAACAGAGTAGTAATATCAGCTATTTACTCCAAAGAGAGTTATGGTTGCTTTGTGGCGAAAAAGCACACAAAGCCATTCCTCGAAACCTCACAGGCACATGTACCTTAGGTATCGTGGTTCCGTTGTTGTATAAGGTTGATAAGTTACCATCTTCTCTTAGACTACGAAATCGTCGGGAGGTTAATTCACCCATAAATCAATATATCGGTACCCAGATCTCTCGGGCCTTGCTGCCCTCAGTGGGTGCAGCAATGAACTATAGGGACCTCCATCAGCTAGCAAATTGGACTGAGGGATTATTCAATGATACCATAAAAGCTTTGAAGGAACTCAACCAGGAGGTGTCCGCAATGAGAGAAGTGGTTTTACAGAATCGTTATACTTTAGATGTGATTTTAGCCTCGCCTCAAAAGGAGGAGTTTGTGCACTTGTTCATTCTCATTGTTGTATGTTTATTCCTGATAATAATGTCAGCATATCTGTGACGATCGACCATATGGAAACTATGGTAGCCCACAATCCGTTTGCCCCCTCTCCTTCCGTTGATCCATGGGCATGGTTATATTCTTGGCTTCCGGATGGAAGTTGGCTTCGACATTTATTAATTTTAGTGATCATTATAGTAGTTATTTGCATTATTTTGTGTTGCTGTATTCAATGTATTCCTTCTTTAATCTCTATATGTACTGCATGGTTCTCCAGTCCGCGGCCCGCTTCCGGTTTCACAAGAGTCGCTTATCGCACTTGATATAATCATATTGGAACGGACATTTATGACTCTGATTAAAAAAATAAAGAGGGCATGTGGGAGTCATAAAGCCAAGGCAGAGGCTTGTAAAAACTGCAGGGTGCCCCCTGACATTCCTCTGGGCAATGATTACCTTATATGGAGAGGGGAGTGTCAAGCCTTGACCGGATGAGGTAACAGGAGACTTTGGAAAACGGCCATGCGGCTGGGAGAACAAAGGAGATAATAAAAAGTTGCCGGAGGAGAAAGGCTGGAAGGAGCTGCCCTCCAGTATTATGAAAATACTCGCTGCCTCATTGTGTCTTCTTTCTTTGCTATGCTAAACCACTTTTGATGGCTGGCTCCAACATTAGAGCAAGTTTCCTTGGAATGAGGCTCAGCGGAGACTGTGGTGTCTTTATGATATATGGTTTATTCACACACATATACAACCTGAGCCGAAGATGGAGAGGCTCACAGCATTAACGCCTCAGAAGGTCTTGCTTCTTCCAGTTACAGCCTTCGAATCAAGAAGAAATCAGGCATGGCTCTCTCTCTGTGACTTCTGCCAACTTCCAGCCCAGGTCTCTCACACAACTCTGACCTTTTCCTTTCTCATTCCCAGCCAGGCGAGGGAGGAGGCCCACCCTCATTTGCCCTCTGGCACAGAGCAACCACAAGGTTCATAGGTGGCAACTATGACCCTTGCTTGGTTAATTCAACAATGGAATCCTCCATTAGATTTTCACCCTTGCAGACTAGCTCCCAAACTCACAAGGCTGAGGGACTTGGCAAGACCAAGGCTGTTTCAAAACCAGTTTTTAGGTGCATTTAGCTTTGTGTTCTATAGCTTTTAGCCCAATATTGATTGATGGGGAATGTGTGGGAATGTTCTGGGGTGCAGGAGAGGATATATTGTGAGATTATATCCTAATCCAACTTGTGCTAACAAGTTCCCAAAATATCAGCAGAGTTTATAACATTCCCCCTTTTAAGTTCGCAACAGTAACGTCTGCACAGGTTCGCTAGAACCTCTATAATAATTACTCTGGTAATTTCCCCCTTTTGATCCCTCTTAAAATACAAGACACGACACAGTCTTTATAAAAGTATAAAAGAGTTTACTCACGTTCTGTTCACAATATGATCCCAGAAGGCAGACAGGCTTAAAAAGGTAAAATACATTTAGAATCTATCTTATAGGAAGATAGTCCTTTCCTCCTCTCTTGGCTGAGAGCCAAGAGGGCATCCTGCTTCTTCGAAAGATGAAGATGAGAGAGGCAAGAGGCAAGAGAGAGAATGGCTGCCTGCCCTGTGCTTTTATCATTTACCTGCACAGGTGAGGCCACACCCACCTCTGGTCACATGCGGAGGAAGTCCGTCCCAGGAAGTTTACCTGCTTGCTGGACAGACATCCTTCCCCATGTTCTAACATGTACACTCTAGGAATGTTGTCATTGACTGCTCCTGTGTTTACATCCCACAGAATGGAGGCTTATTTTGGGATGGTTTGTGGTGCACAGCCCTGTCTTGTCTTGTCTTGTCCTCGTGTGTGTGTGTGTGTGTGTGTGTGTGTGTTTTTCCAAGGGCTTTTTGCTTGTTCACCGGGATCCTTCAGTAGGAAGAGACAAAAGAGGAGTAGTGACATTTTCCTGCAGGTACCATCTTATCGGGGGTCCCTTCTCTGCTATCTTTTCAATGCCTACCTCCTCTTCCTCTTTCAAGAAGCCTTCTAAGGAGA
The DNA here is from genome assembly GCF_964252035.2 of Podarcis erhardii. Taxonomy (NCBI): domain Eukaryota; kingdom Metazoa; phylum Chordata; class Lepidosauria; order Squamata; family Lacertidae; genus Podarcis; species Podarcis erhardii. The sequence goes on along the minus strand of NC_138506.1, from coordinate 18,587,808 downwards.
GATTTTTCTTAGTCTGCTTCTGTGTATGAACTGTTTTTGGATGTTTTGGTTGTTTAACTGTTGTGTCTTTGCTGCCCTGGACTCCTTTAGGAGGAAGGGTGGGATATAATGATGCCAAGTAGTGCCTCCTGCCCATACCTGAAGGTTTTGTGGAGGCGCCATAGCCTCAGTGTGTCAGCACCTGCATTGCATGCAGAAGGTCCCAGGTGCAGTCCCTAGCACCTGCAGTTAGAAGCTCAATGTAGGTAGGAGCCTCTCTCTGCCCAAGACCTTGGAGAGCTTCTGCCACTCAGGCTGGAAGTGGGCAATACTGGGCTAAATGGATCAATCAGGTTTAGGATCAGGGACTTGCTTCTCTTAAACGATCTACCTTCCCAGGTGGATGAGCCCCACTGCTCGTCACTGCCCTCTACAGCACGGGCAGAAACCACCTTCTTGACTGTTGGACCTCCTAGTGGTCTCATCTGCTCAATTGTCCGGAGCCTGGCTGTCAGGGCTGATTCAGCTGCAGTTCAGCATCAAAACTCAGAGATGAGCAGTAAGGTGGACTCTTTCGTCAGAGAGACAAAACCCGAGAGAGAAACTCCACAGGCAGGACAAGCCCCAGTTGCCAGAACGGAGGATCTTAGCCTCCTCCTAAGGTAGGGCTATCATACATCAACAGCTTCTGGGTCTTCCTTTAAGAAGCTCAACAATTTGGGGGTCTTCCTAAAAATAGCTCCACAGCTTTCGGGGTGTCTTGGTTTCTACTTTTAGAAATATGGCATCCCTATCCTAAGGCTCCTCCTCAGTCGGCTGACTTCCCAACAGTCGTGGAGGGGCTCTCTGTGCCTTTTGTTCTGCTCCATGTAATGCCTCCCTTGTTCCTGGGGACAGAGGAGGAGGGGAGAAGGGTACAGTGGACATGGCAGGTGCCTGGGGATCTGTTGCAGCCTCAGCCTCCTCCTCCTCCACCTCCTCCTCCTCCTCCTCCTCCTCAGCTGCCTCAGTCTCCCTTAAACCTGTTGCTTGTTTAGCCTCCAACCCATCTGCTCCCCCTTCTTCTTCTTCTTCTGACCTGTCTCCTGCATCCCACCAGCAGTCTCCTGGCTTGGAGCCTTCCCACTTTGATGCTTCCCGGGGGGGTTCCCTGGCTGTAGCCTCCCACCATTCCTCCTCCTCTAGCCAGTACCCGACACTAGCTTTGCATGCAGGGGAAGCCCCTAATTCACTAAGGGTTTGAGACCCATCAACACCCCTCACCTGGTTAGCCCACCAGTTGAAGCCATTCCTGGGGTGTGGCTGCTGCTGCAGGCTGACAGTTTCTAAGAGCCGCAGGTGAGAGCTGTAGTGACCAAAGGTGGACAAACAACCCCAGAAGGAGCACAATGTGCCCCCCACCAGAGGTACTACCCCTCCCCTCGCAACCTTGAGTCATGAAGGACAGAGAGTGGAGTGTTGAATGTGTGTAGAAACCAGCCTCCCTTAGGAAACCAAAGTTTACATTCATCACTCCACCCACTTTCACCTGTGGCCCCTTCCACCACAGGCACACGGCCCCTGGATGGTTTCCCAGAGGAGAATATGGCCCTTAAGACTGAAAAAGAGTCCCCAACTCCAAACTAGTGACGAACTGACATTGATGGCTCCAGCTGGATGTTGAAATCTCCCTCTAAGCTCCTTCTCAGATCCATGTTCCCTTTCAACAACTGGCTTCCTCCTGCAGGTCAAACAGTCCCCTCAGTACAAGGACCCATTGTTTCTCCATGTGCATTTTCAGCAGCCTCTCATGTGACTGCCAGTGATATCATTTTTCCCATCCTCAGATTTTGCCTCACCCCCGGCAGCCTAAAATTCTCATTAGCTTATATCTTCAAAGGAAATAAGACATCTCCAGCTGAGCAAGACCTGGTATTTTCCCCTCTTCAGATAGCTCTGAATCCTCAGTTGCGGAGGGGAAATGTCCATGGTCCTTTCAAAATTTCCAGTGTATTCATAGGAACATCACCTGTCTTGGCAAAAAGGAAGGAACAAATGTCTCAGATGCAAGCCCTTTAATCTGGAATTGCTATTCTTAACTCCATGTGGCTGGGGTATTCTGGGGCTTCTGTACCTTGAACTAATAATTTCTTGTTTGCATGTTCTACCCCAGCTGCTGCTCCCTGTTCAGTTCAGCTGGGGGATTAATTATGCCTTGTCATTTGATTCGTCAGGGTCTGTTCCATACATGCCGGGTAGATAAAACGACTAATTCATGCCATGTCTAACTGGTTTGAGTGAAAGGCTTCTCAGAAGCTAGGGCATGTCATAAAATACGGCAATGTACAAAAGTGGGTGGAGGGTGGACATTAAAATCAGTCCAAAGAATTCAAATGTCTGGGTGCTCAAGAAATGTTTAAATGGTAGCACAGACCTGTTGGCATAAAAAAGGTCTTCAAGAGATGCCTGAAAGTCAGCATTTCATTCCAGATCAGCCTTCTCACGGATTCAATCACTTGTGCAGACAGCTCAACTTCTGCAACCAATGACCTCCTGCAGAGTGTAGCCACAAAAGAGAGTTTTGGGAGGACTGGAGGGCAGGCTTGCAGTTCATTCAGGGCAGAAGCAATGGGAGAAGGGCCATAGCTTAGTGGTAAAGCAGCTGCTTACATGCAGAAGCTCTCAGGTTCCATCTGTTGTATCTCCAGCTAGAATGTCCTCTGTCTGAAACCCTGGAGAGTTTTTGCCATCCATTGTGGACAAGACTGAGCTAGATAGAGCCATAGTGGGACTCAGTATAAGGCAGCCTCCTATTGTCCCAGCAAAAAGCCTTTGCCACGCACAGAGGACTCCCCTGAGAGCTTGCAGGGCAGCTGCTGAAGAAGGAGCAAAAAGGGTTTTCTTGTGTGTGTGTTTCTTTGTGGCTGATTAGCTGCTCTCCCTGTGCAAAGGTCAGAGGGGGCAGGGTTTCTGTTGAGGCAGGTGTTTAGCTGTGGGAGGAGCTTATCAGAGCTTGCAGGGCAGCGGTGCGCGCCTAGCGGCGCACGCAGTTTGATCCATCTTTTAGATTTAGGGGAGCTAGTCTTAAACGTTTGTTGGGGGAGACCTAGGTTTTTTTTTGGGGGGGGGAGTTATTTGTCCGGTCTTCACGCTTTTTATGATGGAGGACCGCTGTAGCCACCACCAACGACACGTTCTCAAGATGGAGGGGGAGGGAACAGCTGCAGTCACCTGCGGTTCCTGCACAATGTTTGCCATCTTGCCAAAGGTTGCAGGCAGCTTTACCTGCAGCAATTGCATGTTGATTGCCCTCTTAGAAGACAAAGTCCAGCAACTGGAGGAACGTGTAGCTACGCTCCAAAGAATTAGAGAGTTGGAGCTCTTCTTGGAAGCAACAGAGCACACCGTCTCCACCAAGGAAGAGACAGGGGACTCCCCTGAGAAGGAGGCTAGTTCACCAACAGAGGAGCCAGATATATGGAGAAACGTGACTCAAAGAAGTAGGAGGCCCAGGGTTTGCTCTGATTGTTTAGAAATACACAATCGCTTTGAGGTCCTCTCCCCTAGCATGGAAGACGAAGAGCAGACTCCATTTGAGGATCTCTCCCTCATTACAGTCGATCAGGTATATGAAGACGAGCAGCAAAGTCAGTTCTCAGGGAATGTGCAGGCAAACTTGGAACGGACAGCTCACGGAAGAACCCCGACCAAACCTAAGAGGAGGCGTGTAGTGGGGATAGGGGATTCCCTACTGAGGGGAAAAGAAGCAGTGATCTGTGGGCCTGACAAGATGTCTCGGGAAGTGTGCTGTCTCCCCAGGGCTAAGATCCAAGATGTAACTGAACGACTGCAAGGAATCATAAAACCCACTGACAAATACCCCTTCCTCTTGGTTCATGTGGGAACCAATGACACTGCAAGCAATAGCCTCCAGAAGATCAAAAGAGACTATGAGGCTCTGGGCAGGAAATTGAAGCAATTAAATGCACAAATTGTCATCTCATCTGTCCTCCCAGTTGAACGGCGTGGCCCAGGGAGAGAGGGAAAAATAGTAGAAGTGAACAGCTGGCTTCGCAAATGGTGTAAACAGGAACGGTTTGGATTCTTAGATCACGGACTGCAGTTTCTTGATGATGGACTTCTGGCAAGCGATGGGCTGCACCTCACAACGGTTGGGAGGAATGTTTTTGCCAAAAATCTCAGAAACCTCATCAGGAGGGCTTTAAACTGACTAATGTGGGGGAGGGAGACAGTGCTCCTGAAGGTAGGAGTCTATCAATTGATGAAGATGATCATCCAAATGTCATAGACCAAATGGAGCAAACAGCACGCAGACCTAGTGGTGGGAGGAAAAAATCCTTAAATAAGAGACACGGGGGAATGATTAATGGACTTCAATGTCTGTACACTAATGCGCAAAGCATGGGAAATAAACAAGATGAGCTTGAGCTCTTGGTACAGCAAACTAAATATGACATAATAGGCATCACTGAAACCTGGTGGGATAAGTCCCACGACTGGAATGTAATAATGGAGGGATACAATCTATTTCAGAGAAACAGACCAGACAAGAAAGGAGGAGGAGTGGCGTTATATGTCAGGGATGTGTATACCTGTGAAGAGATCCAAGATTTAGAACCTCAAAGCCAAAGTGAGAGCATTTGGGTCAAAATTAAGGGAGAGAAGAATAACAGGGACCTCATTGTGGGAGTTTACTATAGATTCCCAAGCCAAACGGAGGACATAGATGATGCCTTCCTGGAACAGATGGCCAAGCATGCAAAAGGAAGGGAGATAGTAGTAATGGGGGACTTCAATTACCCGGATATTTGCTGGATGTCAAACTCAGCCAAGAGCATAAGGTCAAACAGATTCCTCAATGGCCTTGCAGACAACTTCGTTGTCCAGAAAGTGGGAGAAGCAACAAGAGGAACAGCCATTTTAGATCTGGTCCTAACCAATGTTGATGACCTGGTTAGTGGGGTAGAAGTGGAAGGATCATTAGGCGCGAGTGATCATGCTCTTCTGAAGTTTACTATATAGCGGAAAGGAGCAGCCAAGCATACTAGGACTCAATTTCTTGACTTTAAGAAAGCCAACTTCATAAAACTTAGGGAAGTGCTGGGTGAGATCCCATGGACAGTAATACTAAAAGGAAAGGGAGTTCATGATGGCTGGGAGTTTGTTAAGAGGGAGATAGTAAAAGCACAACTTCAGGCAATACCAATGAGACGGAAACATGGAAGGTGCCTAAAGAAGCCAGGGTGGCTATCTAAAGAACTTTTAACTGAGTTAAGATTAAAAAAGGATGTGTACAAAAAATGGAAAAGGGGGGAAACCACCAAAGAGGAATTCAAACAAATAGCCAGCACGTGTAGACACAAAGTCAGAAAAGCTAAAGCGCAGAATGAACTCAGGCTTGCTAGAGAGGTTAAAAGCAACAAAAAAGGCTTTTATGGGTATGTTCGTAGCAAAAGGAAGAACAAAGAAGCAGTGGGGTCACTCAGAGGAGAAGATGGTGAAATGCAAACAGGGGACACAGAAAGGGCTGAACTCCTCAATGCCTTCTTTGCCTCAGTCTTCTCCAATAAAGAAAACAATGCCTGACCTGAAGAATTTGGAGCAAATGATTCAGCAGAGGAAACACAGCCCAGAATAACTAAGGAGATAGTACAAGAATACTTGGCTAGTTTAGATGTATTCAAGTCTCCAGGGCCAGATGAACTGCATCCAAGAGTATTAAAGGAACTGGCAGATGTGATCTCAGAACCACTGGCAGTCATCTTTGAGAATTCCTGGAGAACAGGCGAAGTCCCGGCAGACTGGAGGAGGGCAAATGTTGTCCCTATTTTCAAAAAGGGGAAAAGAGAGGACCCAAATAATTACCGCCCAGTCAGTCTGACATCAATACCAGGGAAGATTCTGGAGCAGATCATTAAGCAAACAGTCTGTGAGCACCTAGAAAGGAATGCTGTGATCACCAATAGTCAGCATGGATTTCTGAAAAATAAGTCATGTCAGACTAACCTGATCTCGTTTTTTGACAGAATTACAAGCCTGGTAGATGAAGGGAACGCAGTGGATGTAGCCTACCTTGATTTCAGCAAGGCATTTGACAAGGTGCCCCATGATATTCTTGTAAAGAAGCTGGTAAAATGCGGTCTTGACTATGCTACCACTCAGTGGATTTGTAACTGGCTGACTGACCGAACCCAAAGGGTGCTCATCAATGGTTCCTCTTCATCCTGGAGAAGAGTGACTAGTGGGGTGCCACAGGCTTCTGTCTTGGGCCCGGTCTTATTCAACATCTTTATCAACGACTTGGATGATGGACTCAAGGTGTAATGGTTGTAAGGGGTTACTTGTGCGTAAATTGCCTGCAAGTTCAGTCAGATTGCTTAGTTCACCATGCCTTGGCTTACAGCCCACACTCCGTGGCCGGTCAGTCGCTTGCAGAATCCGTCAGTGGGCGTTTCTTGAACCTCTTCCAGCATAAGAGCTGTTTGACGCCAAGTCTCCTCCTACTTTCTCTGCGCGGAACTCGTCTGCGCAAGTAAGGGGAAGGCAGAGGCGTGTCAGCGCTCTCTCCACTAGTCTCTGGTGAAGGGTCTTGGAGCCCTGTCTCCAAATCCTCCATCTCCTTCTCTTCTCTACTGGTGTTACGCTGAATTCCTTCCCCCCTGCTGGTCCCCTCTCCTGCATCGTTTTGGAGCCTTGCCTCCACCGCTCTCTCCGATGTCAGTTCCCTGACACAAGGGCATCCTGATCAAATTTGTAGATGACACCAAACTGGGAGGGGTGGCTAACACCCCAGAGGACAGGATCACACTTCAAAACGACCTTGACAGATTAGAGAACTGGGCCAAAACAAACAAGATGAATTTTAACAGGGAGAAATGTAAAGTATTGCACTTGGGCAAAAAAAATGAGAGGCACAAATACAAGATGGGTGACACCTGGCTTGAGAGCAGTACATGTGAAAAGGATCTAGGAGTCTTGGTTGACCACAAACTTGACATGAGCCAACAGTGTGACGCGGCAGCTAAAAAAGCCAATGCAATTCTGGGCTGCATCAATAGGAGTATAGCATCTAGATCAAGGGAAGTAATAGTGCCACTGTATTCTGCTCTGGTCAGACCTCACCTGGAGTACTGTGTCCAGTTCTGGGCACCACAGTTCAAGAAGGACACTGACAAACTGGAACGGGTCCAGAGGAGGGCAACCAAAATGGTCAAAGGCCTGGAAACGATGCCTTATGAAGAACGGCTAAGGGAGCTGGGCATGTTTAGCCTGGAGAAGAGGAGGTTAAGGGGTGATATGATAGCCATGTTCAAATATATAAAAGGATGTCACATAGAGGAGGGAGAAAGGTTGTTTTCTGCTGCTCCAGAGAAGCGGACACGGAGCAATGGATCCAAACTACAAGAAAGAAGATTCCACCTAAACATTAGGAAGAACTTCCTGACAGTAAGAGCTGTTCGACAGTGGAATTTGCTGCCAAGGAGTGTGGTGGAGTCTCCTTCTTTGGAGGTCTTTAAGCAGAGGCTTGACAACCATATGTCAGGAGTGCTCTGATGGTGTTTCCTGCTTGGCAGGGGGTTGGACTCGATGGCCCTTGTGGTCTCTTCCAACTCTATGATTCTATGATCAACATATTCAGCATACAATACATAATCTTTTTTCTTTGTGATGGTGCACTTCTTGTTCTTGAAGGAAACGTCAGTGTTCCATTCATTCAGCTGCGCAACGCTGAGTAGATTGTGTCCAGCATCTGGAACGTAGAGAACGTTGTGTATCGACAAGTCCAAACTGTGAAGAACAACAGTTCCGTAGCCTTGACTGGAGATCGTGTGGTCATCCGCCTGGTGAATCGCACCTTCCTGTGGTGTAAAAGACACGAACAGTTGCTTGTCGTTGCAAATGTGTCTGGTGGCTCCTGAATCAATTACGAAGAATGATCTAGACATCTTCTGGACCTTTGCAACCTTTGGAGTGAACCGTGAAACCATTGCCTTGTGCTGCGTTGTCCTGGACACCGGACCTTTGCCTTTGCCTTTTCCACGCATTGAGCTTTCGCTGCGCTGCTCTGTTGTCTTGGCCCTGGGATATCTGCATTCCCTCTTCATATGGCCTAGATGTCCACACGAGTAGCATTTTACTGCCTTCCAAGCTTTGGCGCCATCTAGTGGTTCCACTGCATTCTGGGATGACGTCTGTGAAGACTCCCCCTTACCCATGCAGCTAACACCTCGGCGGTCAGCTTCATTCTGAATCACGGCAGTAACATGGGCTACTGTGATCTGAGCAGTTGGCTGAACAGCAATCTGAGTGGCAACGGACTCCCAAGTTGAACCCAAAGAATGTAGTATCATGAAGGAATACACAGCCTCTGGAAAGGTGAGTCCTCTCTGTTGCAGCTCATGTCTCAGATTCTGCATCTCCATCAGATGAGCACGCACATCTGCACCTTCAGCAAGTGCCATATCATGCAGCTTGGCATAGTAGAACAAAGAAGCACCAGCCTCTGTTCTTAAATGAGAATCTCTCAAAGTGTCCCAAATCTCTCTGGCTGAGGCCTTATCACGCAATAGACAAAGCTCTTCTGGGGATACCAACAACGTAAGAGTTCCCCTTGCTTTGGAATCCTTAGCTGCCCATTCATCTGTCATTGGAGCTGGGGGTTGTCTGTAATAACATTAAACAGACCCTCTTTTCGCAGAAGAGCCTCTGCGTACAACTCCCATTCCACGTAATTCTTTTTATTGAGCTTAGGAATCCCAAAAGCGTCTGCTAGCCTTGCATTAGCCATCTCTGCTGCTTTAAAGCAAGCTGTGTCTGTGTACAGCTGCTTCCAAAAGCACTTTCGTTTCTCAAGCCTCTGCCGAGCCTCTGCCGAAGCAGGCTTAAAAGTTCAAAGTCCAGCCTTAAAGCCATTAATTAGAAGCTGGCAGGCTTCCCGTTGCAAGAGCACATACCTCTCATCAATCTTCTTGACGCGCAGAGCAGATAACTCTGATATGTCCCTCTGTTCCTCTGCCGGCATTCCGATTCCGATTTTCTGGGCCCATAACCAAAAATGTGAGATTTTGATCAGCTCCGGCCCATCTGGAGCTGACACAGGCTCGTCTTATCTTGAGCCCAAGCAGAGTGTAGTCCAGCAACGAAAGGATAAGCAGGTAAATGTGCTACATGCTAAATTTAATTTACACTCTATGCTGAGAGCATACAAACATGCATCCTGTCTCTGTGAGAGCAGAGAAGCAACTCCTCTCGACACAAAGAAAGCGAGAGAACACTGAAAAACAGGAAACCAGTGTACGTCACATCCAGTCTCCCATTCCCGTGGGAACCCAACAGTAACTCTGACTGTGGAAACAGGATCTGGGAAGTCTGATCCAGCTTTGAGGTGTGGTTCCATATGGCCATTAGTACTGTTGTGTTTTTGTCAGAGAGCCACGTGGTAAGGAAGGTCTCCAAGCACGCTTCCTAGGGGGTCCTCTTTAATCCTCAGATGTGCCCACAAATGCATGATCCAGCACTCTCATGCCACAGCTGCCTCTTGAGTGACCCTCCCTCCGGTAAGAGGCGTGCCTCACAACTGAGTGCCTAGTTGTTTGTGTAGGGCGGGGGCAGGGAATCTTGTGGGCTCCCAGATATTGCCAGATCCAATGGCCTTCTGCCTCAGCCAGCATGGCCGAACGTCAGGGGTGATGGAATCCAACAACATCTAGAGGGCCACACAATTCCCCATCCCTGGTCTAGTGAATTTGAGGTTCTTGGTTTCTCTCCCTCTGCCCCCTTTTGCCTGGAAAAGCACTTTGGCAGATTCCTTTGGAGGATTTGGGTGTGACAAGCTGTAGCAGCGCACTGAATAAAACAACTTTGAGAAGCTGAAATACCGGGCTGTTTTCTTTTCTAATAAAAATATTCACTGTGCAGTTCACAGGCACAAAACACAATGTTGATATTGTCCAGGAAATGGGTTTTCAGTTGGAGGGCATGGGTTGCGTGAGAGCATGTTGTGTGGGATAACCAGTCTCATATAACCAACATGCTTCAGTCTAATTAGTGCATGAAGGGGTTAACACCATAGAGTAAGCTGTCCTGCCATCTTAGCCATGTCTCTTCCCCTTACCTTGGGATTGAGTTCCGATCTATTCTGGTATTCACTTCTTCAGCATTTAATGTACTGTAGGTTTTTCCTGATTTTATGGTTTTATCTTTCTGTAAACGGCTTTGATGTTTCTTACCATCTGGTAGTGTATAAATTTTATGAAATAAATAAATAAATTCGAATAAATAAATAAATAGGAAGCTGTAAAGCCGCAACCTCCGAAATGAAAGCTACTGTGCCTCCAGACGGCTGTTTTTGCCTGGAGGGGGGCCGTATTCTGCAATGTCCTATCGATGCAATAATAGTGCAGCTTTCTAATGGACTGTCCACGCAAACATCATTCTGCTTTCTCAGTTGCTCTGCAATGCTTCGCCAGGGTTACCACATCATGGCCAGCTGGGGGTGCGCTCCTGTGTTGTAGCTCAGCAAAAGCAGGACAAAATTCCTCTAGTATGGCTCACAGTGAGGGCTGCTGAGAGTTGGGAGAGATCTCGGAGGCCAAAGAGTTTGCTTTTCTGCTCAGTACATGGGATCTTGCCAGCTCTTCACCCCTGACTGGCCGAAGATGCCCATCTCTCATCCAGGCAGCTCCACAGCGTGCCTGGATGATGACTCAGATGGAGCTGGACACAACATTCCTGAAGGATGCAATAATATTGCAGTTGTGGTGGACCAACTACATGTCATTTTGCTTTGTAAGTTGTTCTGTGGTGCGTCCCCTGTGCTACTATATTATTATCAGCCAGAGGGGCCCTCTTGAGCTATAAAGTACAACTTAAGTGGGACAAATCCCCCCCAATTACATTTAGGTGGATTTAGGGTAGTGCAATTGGTTTGGTCACACTGGCGTGAAGCCTTGCGGGCCCCACAGGGGACACCGCAACTATGATGTTGAATAGACGTTGAAAGGCGTGGGGGCACTGAATTTTGGCATCGTACAAGGCTCCCATGGAATTTGAGATGCCATGGTTCACCACTGAAGAACATTTGTGGTATGAAAAAGGTACCTGGTTTCAGCTGGAAGTTAGGGGGCACTGGTTGGAAGTGTCAGAGTATGTCTGTCCCGAAAGCCTTGCAGGCACAAACAGTACTGAATACAGTCTTGCATATAACTGCCCTCCTACTGTCATGAATAGAAACAATCATGAATTGACAAAAACGGGCATCTGGAAGGAACCACTATGCCAACAGGATGTCGGACTGAATGGGCCTTGGCCCGACCCAGCAAGGCTCTTCAAATGCGCTTATCTTGCCCTGACTTTGGGGACGCCTTGCAGGAGTCTCACCCGTCTCATGGCTATTCTTCTAGTGTGGACCAGTTCGACAAGCTCTCCCCCGAAAGCAGGTGCACCATCCAGAACATGCTGGCGCTGTACCTGAAGAAGAAAGCGAACACAGACCAGGAGGCAGGGACTTCTAGGGGAAGCGAGGCCTTCATGCGGGAAGCCTTGACTCCTCACGTGCTCCACGGGATTAGCTTTGACCCCACCACCCAGTCTTCTGCTGGTGTCACTCTTCCCCCTGGCCCAGAACAGGAGGCTCCTTCCCAACACGCAGAATGCCTTGCACGTGATCGATGGGCCTGTGCTCACTGTGACATAGGCAGGGCCGGATTCATGTATAGGCTAAGTAGGCAGAAGCCTAGGGCCTCTAGATCTAGGGGGCCTCGCCAGCCTGCCCGCTCCCCAGCGCCGCAGACAGTCTTCCCTCTCCGCAAATTGCAAACCCAAGACTTCATGCAGGGCATTTCTCCCCCATTTAAAGGACATTTTGCTTCAAAAGGAAAGGTGGACTTGGAGAAGGCAAGCAAAATGCGAGGGAGATAGTGAAAGATACAGGAAATTGAATGCAGATTTCCAAAAAATAGCAAGGAGAGACAAGAGGGCCTTCTTAAACGAGCAATGCAAAGAAATAGAGGAAAACAACAGAATGGGAAGAACCAGAGATCTGTTCAAGAAAACTGGAGCTATGAAAGGAACATTTCATACAAAGAGTACCATAATAAAGGACAAAAGTGGAAAGAACCTAACAGAAGCAGAAGACGTCAAGAAGAGGTGGCAAGTATACACAGAGGAATTATACCAGAAAGATATGGATGTCTCATACACCCCAGGTAGTGTGGTTGCTGACCTTGAGCCTGACATCCTGGAGAGCAAAGTCAAATGGGCCTTAGAAAGCACTGCTAATAACAAGGCCAGTGGAAGTAATGATATTCCACCTGAACTATTAAATTTTGTTAAAGATGATGCTGTTAAGGTGCTACACGCAATATGCCAGCAAGTTTGGAAAACTCAGCAGTGGCCAGAGGATTGGAGAAGACCAGTCTACCTCCTTTAGAGGAAAAGGCCTTGAGGGGAGGACCTCTTGCCTCCACAATCCTTCCTAAACATGCATAAGCTGAGAGGCAATTGTCCGACAAATGTGGTGCTGTGGGGAGGCAGGAACATTTTCCTGCAGTTAAGTATTTTCTAAGTTCCTTTCCCGAAACTTCCCCAAACGGTTCTGAAGCCTCTCTAACCTCAGAAGTCTTTTCCTCTCTCGGGAATTCTGGGATTTGAGGATAACTTCATGGAGAAGGAAAGAAACCTGCAGAATCAGCAAATGAGTGCCCGCCAGGAGCCTCCACCCCCACCGCTGCCACCAAGCTGGCTGTAAGTTGCCTTAGAGGTGTACTGTGCCCTCCCGCCTCCTTGCTTTTAAGGACTACTTGAGTTCTGTTCTCATCTCCCTGAGGCGTATCCGTGACAAGGAGAGCATGAGCAAGAAGCAACCCCAATGACCCACACTATGCGCAAGCTCTTTGTGCCTTCCACACATACGCAGTCCGGACAGAGAGAGGGACTCATCAAGCACGTCCTCGCCAAGAGAGAGAAGGAATATGTCAACACCCAGAATTTCAGCTCAGATCATGCAAAAGTGCAAACACCAGTGGAACCTGTATCAGAGTTGGGGCTGGAGAAAGCAACATCTACATGACAGCTTTATTGTTGGGTGCCAGGCAAAGTCTGTCCTGTTCACTCAGGCCACATGGGTGGGTAATGGAAAGTATTAGCTGTGGTGGGCAATTTTCCTTGGTGCCACATACTGAACCGTGGCTTCATATTATGAGCAGGACGGCAGCCTCTCCTCCAGGTTTGCACACCTCTCCCCCACCCCAAGCCTATTTGGAAGCTTCCACTTGTATTTTAGGGACGCGGGTGGCACTGTGGGTAAAACCTCAGCGCCTAGGACTTGCCGATCGTCAGGTCGGCGGTTCTAATCCCCGCGGCGGGGTGCGCTCCTGCTGCTCAGTCCCAGCGCCTGCCAACCTAGCAGTTTGAAAGCACCCCCGGGTGCAAGTAGATAAATAGGGACCGCTTACTAGCGGGAAGGTAAACGGCGTTTCCGTGTGCTGCGCTGGCTCGCCAGATGCAGCTTGTCACGCTGGCCATGTGACCCGGAAGTGTCTGTGGACAGCGCTGGCTCCCGGCCTATAGAGTGAGATGAGCGCACAACCCTAGAGTCTGGCAAGACTGGCCCGTACGGGCAGGGGTACCTTTACCTTTACCTTTTACTTGTATTTTAAATTAACCACAGTTTGGTGTGTCCAGATCCTATGGTGGTTAATTTTACCAGCTTTGTAAACCCACGATTGGAAGTTGGCTTGTTTCAATGAGCCATGGTTCAAATGAAGCGGTTTGTGCAGCTTCAGACATTGTGACAAGATGCAGTTAATCCAAAACGGAAGCAAAACCTTTGGAACTCCTCCTAAAAGCTGTGCTGGAGGACAGGGAGGTGTGACCCCCCCCCCAACACTTGGTGTGGGTCATCCTTATAATGCTAAGCTTACTACTTCAAACAAAGTTTTTGCTTTGGTTATTTCCTCGTACCGTTAGTAGTACCCAGTGGCCATTTGTTTTTCATGTCTGCTTTTATGATATGTTTATCAGTATGTGGTTAGCAGCTTCAGATGCTACTGTTTTACAGAGGCTGTTTAGCTTGCTCTTTTTACCCCTTTACTAGACAGGCTGTATTTCTGTGCTGTTTTCAGAGTGGGGAATGCCCATTCCTTCATGGCCAGCATGGAAACACAGAAGGCTAGCCATTTAGGAGGTTTGCAAAGAGGACAAGGGTGTTACGGGGTAATCTTCTAGCAAACAAGCTTGGCACAGCAGATCTGAGAGGTGGTTTTCTGCTTCCGGAAAGCCAGCCTGGAAACCAGGTTGCCAAGTGAAGGAAGAATGGAGAGATCAACCAACTCACTTGCCTTCAAAGAATTTCTGGTTGCCTGTGGCTACTGGGATAGTGCTTAGATATCAGGCTGGCTGACACATCTTAAAAAATACAAGAAAAAAGCTTCTTTTCTTTCATTAACAAAGCTCCTTTGGGGCCCCGAATAGCTAAGCTGAGGAAGAAGTGGCTGGTATTACTTGTTTGTTCTTGGTCCTGACCTTGCCTGCCCTTGCACACTCCTGTTGTCTTTGCATATTTAACCAGCACGTCTGTTCCGATTGGAGTCCTATTCCTGCAGTTCCACATCCTTCTCTTTGGCACTTGGGCATTCGGTTCCAGGAGCTGGACCTGAGCACAGAGGCTTTCTTCTACTTGGACTCGACAAAGGAGCAAGAGTGGCTGACAGCTGTGGAAAAGGCTTTGTGTTCCAAATCCAAGTACAAGAAAGTAAGTCCAACCCCACCCATTTCTTCAGCAGCCAGACAGCTGTCAGGAGCTGGAGTGAGGAGGAGGAGGAGGAGGAGGTCAGCAAGAAAAAACACCTGGTGTCAGTGGTGTTTTATTCAAAAGAAGCCAACATTCTTTATTCAAAGAAACCCAAACCGTGCAGGCCTCGTGATCACAGAAACCTTTCCCAACAGGCCTTGCCCCAGTGAGGTAGTTGTGAAGGCTGAAGGTTGCTACCCTCCCACCACTCTCTGAAGTCTCCTCCTCCCCCTGGTCCTTCCCAAGCAACCTGAGACTCTGACACCTTGCCTGTCTTTGCTCCCTCCTCTTAATTTCTCTGTGTTCTGGGAGACCAGCAGGGAGGGGACCTGATCGCAGCAGGATGGGGAGACCCCCTGGCTTCTTCAGCAGCCTGCCTGATCTCTGCCTCTTGACCCCCGCCTCCAGCCTCCACTTCTGCCTCGGATTCTGGGCTGCTGTTTGCCACAGAATCTTCCTGCCCTCCTGCCTCTTCAGTTTCCAACACCTCCTCTTGCTCACAGTCTGCTCCCTCTTCTCCCTCTGACGACCCCCCACCAGTTCCCTGGCTCTGAGCCTTCTTCCCTTGGGGGATCCCCAGTTGGTGCCACCTGCCACTCCTATCTGCATCCAGCCGGCCCAGGACAGCAAGCAATGAACAGAGCTGGTAGACATCCCAGTACCTTGCATCTTCTAGGTGCAGCTGGTGCGTCTAGTCGGAATGATGTTGCTCATCTTTGTCAGGAAGGACCAGCTCAGCCGCATCAAGGAAGTGATGAGGGAGACAGTGGGCACAGGCATCATGGGGAAGATGGGGAGTAGACCCTACGTCGATCTTTCTGTCTGTCTATCTGCCAACCAGTTTCCCCCTCTTTCCTGCTTGCTCACTAACAGCCATCTTTGCTCCGCCCCTGCAGGGTAATAAGGGGTGTGTGGCCGTGAGGCTTGTCTGCAACAATACCAGCTTCTGCATGGTCAATTCCCACCTTGCTGCCCACGTGGAAGACTTTGAGCGCCGAAACCAGGATTACAAGGATATCTGTGCCCAGATAATGATTATTATTATTATTATTATTTTATTTTTATACCCCACCCTCCCCAGCCAAGGCCAGCCTTAGGGCAGCTAACAAGCAATAATTAAAACAAGTTGAATGAATACAACTTAAAAACAAGATTAAAATACAGCATTAAAATATTGAAACATTAAAATGCAGCCTCATCACAGGAGGAGAAAGGAAAAAGGAAGAGGGGGAGGGAATCAAATTGGCTCCAAGCCAAAGGCCAGGCGGAACAACTCTGTCTTACAGGCCCTGCGGAAAGAAATCAGATCCCGCAGGGCCCTGGTCTCATGAGACAGAGCGTTCCACCAAGCCAGTGTTGAAAAGGCTCTGGCTCTGGTTGAAGCTAATCTAACTTCCTTAGGGCCCGGGACCACTAGGGTGTTGCTATTTAAGGTCCTCCGTGGGGCATACCGGGAGAGGCGGTCCTGTAGGTCTTAAGCCGTGAAGGGCTTTAAAGGTCAAAACCAGCACCTTAAATCTGACCCTGTACTCCACCGGGAGCCAGTGCAGCTAGAAAAGCACTGGGTGAATATGCTCCCATGGCAGAGACCCCGTGAGGAGCCTCGCTGCAGCATTCTGCACCTGCTGGAGTTTCTGGGACAACTTCAAGGGCAGCCCCGCATAGAGCAAATTAAAGTAGTCAAGCCTGGAGGTGACCGTCGCATGGATCACTGTGGCCAGGTCGGGGCAGGAAAGGTAAGGGACCAACTGCTTGATGCGGTGAAGGTGGAAAAATGTCGCCTTGGCTGTTGCTGTAACCTGCGCCTCCATGGAAAGGGAGGCGTCAGGGATTACACCCAAACTCTTAAAAGAAGGCAATGGCACTAATTGGGCCCCCGCAAGAGAAGGGAGTTGGTCCCTCATCCCCATGCCATCCCAACCCAGCCATAGGACCTCTGTCTTTGAAGGATTTAGTTTCAATCAGCTCCCACGAAACCATCCAGCCACAGCTTCCAAGCATCTGCTCAGTGTGTCCGGCGCCGAGTCGGTGTGGCCATCCATCAGCAGATAGAGCTGAGTGTCATCAGCATATTGGTGACAGCCCAGCCCAAAGCTTGGGACAATCTGGGCAAGGGGGCGCATAAAGATGTTAAAAAGCACTGGGGAGAGGATTGCGCCCTGCGGCACTCCACACACCAAGGAGTGGCAAGACGACGACATCTCCCTCCCTAGCACCACCCTCTGTCCCCGACCAGAGATAAAAGAGCACAGCTATGCCCTGTATCCCCACTTTAGCGAGGCGGTGGTCCAGAAGATCATGATTGACCATGTCAAAGGCTGCTGACAAATCTAAAAGAACCAGCAGTCCTGACCCGCCTCGATCCAGTTGTCTACGGAGATCATCTGTTAGGGCAACCAGAGCCGTCTCGGTCCTGAAACCCGGACGGAACCCGGACTGAAATGGACCTAAAGCCGATGTTTCCTCCAGAAACCTACCAAGCTGATCAGCAACTGCTCTCTCAATTACCTTACCCAGATATGGAAGATTTGAAACTGGCCGGTAATTGGATAGGTCTAAAGGATCTAGTGAAGTTTTTCTTTAAGAGCAGACACACCAATGCTTCCTTCAGTTCCCCTGGGAATGTCCCCGTGCCGAGGGACAAATTGATAATTTCAACCAGGGGGGTCCGTGCAACATCTGGACACGCCCTAATCAGCCAAGATGGGCACGGATCGAGGAGGCAGGCGGTGGGCCTACCAGCTTGGAGGAATCTATCCACATCAGCAGGGAGTATCCGATTGAAATGGGGGTGTTATCTCATGTAGGGAGACTACTTCGCCTTCCCGTACCCAGGTCTCCGTCATGCAAGCCAGGTCAATCCCCTGCGAGACAAAAAAGTCACGCATGGTGGCGGTTTTGTTGCCTATGGACCTGGCATTGCACAACACCAATGACGGAGGTGGGTAATCCCTGCTCGCCCTACCCTCGTCCCTTGGGATGGGGCATAGATTGGAAGGGGTTCGAGCATCACTGCATCTCAAAACCCTTCGCCGATAGTGATATCTAGCCCCACCGCCATTCCTCCCTAGCCCTTCAATAGTGGGAATCCCAGACCCCATAGTAGCCTCCCCAATAGAGGGGTAACATCCCCTCACTGTCAAGTCATCCCTGGGCCAGGACTCCTGGGTCAAAATGGTAAGGGGAAGAGGTGAAGGTTTGATAGGGTAAGTATCCCTAGAAGATAAAACCCAACCAACCGCACCCCAAGCGGGGAGGACGGTCCCACGGTGTTTCGTTAACTGTCAATCCCCCTCTCCCTCCTGGATTGATTGGAGGACTGTTGGTTCTATCTGTGGCTGTGGGAGTACTGATGAGGCATGTGCTATAAAATGTGGATCACTGGCCAACAAAGAGCCAGCTTCGAGTTTGGAAGATCTGTCCATCCTGTCTCGCCAGGAGTACAGTAGAGAAGGTTGATCATTCTGATAATTTTTTGGAACATTAGGCAAAGGTCCAGATGTAGATTAGGTGCTGGATTTCTCCAGATTGTCAGCAACGTAGAGTTCTTTAGGTGTTGTTGCCATAGAAATATCGGAGGCACCAAATTCCTCATCTACTTCGGTGTCGCTTGAAAAGGGAACAGGGAGTTGCACTGATGTCTTTCTATGGGATAAAGAGCTGTTGGACCTCTTTAAATATTGTGCTCTAGGCTCTACTGTCCTTATATTTTGGGTAGAAATCTGAGTCTTTATACACATTAGCCTCTTCTTCAGGTCTTGCAAATCTAGGCTTACCGAATTCTTTTCTTCCTTTGGGCAGTTAGTATTTCTAGTGTTAAGCTTGCTTTCCCTTGTCCGCATTAGCTTTGACTCTATGCAAGGAACCAATTGCCTCCTTGTTTCGTCCTTAAATACCCTCACTGGGTGGAGAGAGTGGAACCACCATAGAGTATCCTTTATCACCATGAGTCGAGATGGGAGGGCTGATGACCTAAAGGTCATAAATAGGCGCACGATCTTTCCCAAGGTAGGCAGGAAGTGGAAATTTCCTAGATCTACATTTCGGTAATGGTAATTCAGGAGCTGAGACAAGGACATGCCATTTGGATAGGATTTAAAAAGATATTTCTACAAGTAAGGAGTTTGCCATTAGGGAGCATTAAAACATGCATTCCCTGCGAAATGGTGCTTTGTTATTATGCAGATTAGTCTAAGTGAAGACTGTGATTGATTGCATACAAAGCAGCTTCCTAGACGCTGTAAACATACAGCGGCCATCAGGAGTCATTTTATAATGCATTATGTAGCACATGCTGCCCAATTGCTCCTCATGCTGTTCTCTCTTGGAGCAAGCAGGAGAAGCAAAGCACAAGGCTTTGGCACCACATCACGTCTGAACCCGGGACTGTGGCCTTATCATAATAAGCAACAATTGCCAGCCAATCTGAAGTCCCTGCTTATGGCTGGCCTGCTGACTGTGGCTTGTTAGGAAGCAACAAACCATGACCAGATGTAATGGGGAAAACAAAGCTTCCAGGTTTGTTTATCCTGCTTGTGCCAGAAGCAAAGGGGGAGAAATGAAGCAATGGTCACAAGCATCTTGCAACTGTAAGTCAGAAAGTCGATGGTGATGTGTGAATACATAGATTACAACACCCTTGCACTCACCATGATTAAGGGAGTTCAGCAACGTCTTCTGGTGCAAGCAAAAATAGACCCACTGGGTTTGGGTCCCCCCTTTCCAAACTGGTTCCTACTGGAATCCTGATGGGAGTTTTGTTTAAGATGCAAAGTGTGTTTTGTTGATGCAGAAAAGTGGACTCGATTAACTAAGCAAGGGCATTCAGAGTAGAGTAACTAAACAGGTAACGTTGAATACCAAGAGCTGTTGTGTTTTTCTGAAATCTGTTCAGGCAAAAAGTGTTCAGTACCAGATACACCTGCCCTGTGGTGCTGAAGATTTCTGTGTGAATTACAGAACATGAACTGGTTACTTGACTAGGAGCCAGGAGCAAGTAAAAAGGGAGGGGGCACCTCACAAACATGAATTATATCTACATCACCAAAGGAAAACCACAAATAAAGGACTGTCAGTGGACTGTCAGAGCCTAAGAACTCATTTCTTATTAAACGCAGGTAAATTGTATTCAGATGTCTGTGACCCTGTCCTTGAGAAATGGCAGAGGTCACAAAACCTAGCAGAGAATTCTGCCAATTATTCCACCTCTTATTTATGTACCCCAAAAGTAATAGTGTAGTGTCCTGTGGGGGAGGTGTCCAGTCTCAAGTCAAACAAGAGCATGTAATAACCCATCTGAATATGGCAACTGTAAGCTCTGACTCACTTGCTAAATATTCTCCTATCCTTGTCATGGTATCACATGGCAATTGCTGCCTACCGTCAAGAACAGTCCATTATGCAGATGTAGTTTGGGTTACTGCATTTTGCTAACTTGGGTGCCGTTTTTCATCTGCCACCAGACAACTCACCCCTACCCCCCAAAAAACCCGATCACTACAAGGATTCAGGAAACTGTGTAAGGGTCGAGGCACCCGAACACATAGTTTTGCTAGAACTTTTATGCAACGACTAGATTGGTGAAGTGTTAGGTTCCATACAGCATCGTCCAACAGTAGTGCTTGCTGTACCCCTCCAGTTTGGTGCGCATTAAGGATTCTGCACAGGAATTCAGTTTTTCCCATCACGACTCAAAGAAGTGACCTCCAAAATACATTGTGCAACTTTCTCCAATGGGTAAAATGCCTTCATGGTGACTGAAACCCGAGGCAAAGCAGAGGTGGATTTAGGGCAGTGAAGCTCTTCCCCTGCACAGGATGTGGGGCCCAGAAGGGAGCCTTCCTGCCTCCTTCCCCAAGCCTAGTTAGCACTCTCCCAGCTTTGGGACTGAGATGAGAGGGCTCTAGGACCCCACCAGAGCCTTGTGCATCCTTCCCCAAGCCTGACCCCTCCCCTGCCTGGCTTTTGGAAGGCACCAGGAGGGCACCATATTACCAAGGTCCCTCCCTGGGCAAAGTGTCATTTGTTCTTCAGTAAGAGCGTCTGTGCAAACAGAACAGAAACGGTGATGGGTAGGGATGAATGGAAATGACCTTCCGTTGAGCACTCTGTCTTAAGCTCCCCTCGAAAGCTGGGGGATGCATATAGGTTCTGGTAACACCAGACGCATTTGCACAGAGGATTTGATCCCCACAGCCCATGTTCACGGAGACAATGCCATCTGTGGAAGTCCTAACCATGCCACATGATTGCCAGGCTATGTGCAAGTCTAATATGGGGTGTGTGCAGCTAGGCCCCTGCAGCAGGCTGCGGGGAGACTAAGGAAGCCTCCCTTTTAAAAAAGGTGTTCAATCCAGTGCTGAACTGGAAGCGTAACACTGGCCCTCCAAGCTGTCACGGGTGAGGTTTCACTATGTTGCGAGACTCCTTAAAATTGAATAAACAAGAAACATGGGGGGAAATATTATGAGATTCACCGCAGCCGATTAAGGCCTGGTGAGATGCTGCTGATTAGCTGGATAGCCCATGTTTTCTACCAACGGAAGATTGGCTGGCATACATTTAAGATACAGGTAGGTAGCCGTGTTGGTCTGCCGTAGTCGAAACGAAATAAAAAAATGCCTTCCAGTAGCACCTTAGAGACCAACTAAGTTTGTGATTGGTATGAGCTTTTGTGTGCTCATGTATCTGAAGAAGTGTGCATGCACACGAGAGCTCATACCAAGAACAAACTTAGTTGGTCTCTAAGGTGCTACTGGAAGGCATTTTTTATACATTTAAGAGAAAGTCTTTCATTTAAGAGTTATCAACATAAAACGTTTTAAAGCAATTAGACCTATTAGTAGAGCAGCATCCCAAAGTTCAACAGGTCAAGCCGTTCATAGTTCCACTATGACTACGTGACAGGGCTGAGAAAGGGAGTCACCGCAACTCAAGTTGACTTCATCATGCGAGGTTCAAGTCTTACATGCTTGCTGCTTGAAACATGGCCCTATGGATGCAGCTTCCCCACAGCAAAGCGTTTCTGAAAAGCAGAGAATTACTTTATTCTCTTCCAGCCATTTGAGGAGTGTTTCACATAAATGGCTTAGCTCATCTCCATTTGATTCTGCCCCACGTGGCAACCTCGGTACGGACTCCATTATGAATTGCTCCATAAGCATATGCCTGGACAGGAAAAGCTGTTCAGATCTAACATGATGGCTGTATTCTATTCAAGAGACGACTCGGACCACCAAGAGTTCTTTGTAATAAACCATTCATGCATGCAGTGTTAGAAATGAGCCACAGTGTTGTATAAACCTTGGTCAACAGAAAGAGGGGTTTGCCACTAGAAAACAAGTAGATGTGGAACAGACTCCCATCGGTGAGTGGTTGGCTTTGGTTTTTTACAAGGCAAATTGCAAAAAGAAGCTGCAGGTTGTATTATCATAAATGACTATGAATAGCCTAGTCTTGAATAGATGAGTTCACTCGACATCATTCTTTTCTCAAAGCAGCAACAGAACTAGAACAGAAATGAGCTATCTGGGACTTCCGGGTTAGCGCCATCGGTAATGGCGGATTCCCTCTGATTCGGAGGGATCAGCTCTGCGGAAATTGGGTCTGTACTGCTACGGCGAAGCGGAGACCCTTCAAAAATCACAGGCGGGTGAAGCCTGTGAGCGTGGGACTCGGCGGGCACCCTTTGCGCCCCCCCAATTCGTAAGGAAACCCGACTACGGGCTCCGGAGTGAAGCGGGGCGAGTGGCGCGGTGCTGTGAGTCAACTGCTTCTTCCACAGAGCGAAGCCGCACAGCCGTTACCGGAGAGCGCTGACTTTTTCCTGTGACAATTCTACTACAAAAGTAACTACCCGTGAGTAGGATAAATTGAAAAAAGGAAGGGAAAAAAAAGGTCTAATTTGGTACCGAAGCGGGGAGGCATAAACAGGAAGTCCGCCTTCCGCTTTTTGTAAATAGACTAAAGCAAAGAAGCTGTAAGCTAAAGCCTTGGAAAGCTGATCAGAAAGGACTAATATCCCAACATTAAAATAAGTGAATTCCCCCCTTGGTTGCAGGAGAGGAGGGGGGAGAGGCTTGGACTATATTTGCCTGCAAGAGAGAGGGAAGGAAATAAAAATCTACTGCTCAAAACCTGGGAACGGGCTGCCAATGGACAATAAGACTGCCGCATTGTGAAATGTACTGTACGTGAATAGAGTACTTTTTGACAGCTAGCTCTGCAAGGGAGATACATTTTTTCTGGTTGTCTCCTCTTGATCTTAGAAAGAAGGGGAAATAACTGAAAAGTAACTGAAATTGAAACTGTCTTTTACTTTGTGAAATGGGGGTTTAAAAAGTGCTACTTTCTAATGCAACAAGTACAGACTACTACTGTGTCCCCCTAGAGGAAGTTTCTGAAATTGTTACAACAATTGGGCCAGGGGAATTTTCCACTTCAAAACAAATTGTGGCCGTGGGACTGACCTTGGGTATTCAGTTAAAGTGTTATGGCAGATGGAAAAGAAAAAGTAGACTCGCTCCAAGACAAAACAACGAGGTCTGGGAAATCTTGGCAGCGAAGAGCATCAACATCTGGCCCTTCTGCCTCATCTGCGGCTGTATCTACACAATCTAAGTCAAAAGGTATGTCATCTGAAGAAGCTTTAGCACTTGCATTAGGTAAGATAAATGAATCACTGGAAAAATTAAGTAAACAAGTGGTTGAAGCATCAACTAAAATTGATCAAAACACTATAAGCACCAACAATTTGGGACAAAAGGTGAATACTAATACAGAAACTATTGAGAAATTGCTACAGGAATCTACTCTGACTCGACAGACCTCTGAAGAAGCTAAGGAAAAAGCAGCTGCCATAGAGGAGAAGATACCAGACATACAGAGGCAACTTGAGGATCACAGGTCGACGCTTCCTATGATTGAACTTAAGGAGAAACAAACGAACTTGAGGATCAGAGCCGTGCCTGAATTAGAGAAGGACAGTCTGACAGACTTTCTTATGCAGGAATTGGCAGATTTCTGGGATTTCGATTTGGAGAAAGAAGAATTTAAGATAGTGAGTGCTTTTAGACTTGGAAGAGGGGAGAAGAAGAACAGGGTGAGAGACTGTCTGATTACCCTCCGAACAAAAGAGGAGAGAGATAAAATTTTGAGCCTGCACTTTCAGAAGACCTTGGAAATACATCAGTCAAGAGTGGAAATATTTAAAGATATTCCAAAACATCTTTTGGACCTTAGGTCCAATTATGGAGATTTGGTTGCCCTGCTGAGAAGGAATAGAAGTATTTTTAGGTGGGAATTTCCCCAAGGCCTATCTTTTAGCTTTAAAGGAAGACAGATAAAAATAAGATCAGTGGACGACAAAGGAAAATTTTTGAAAGATCACGGAGAAGATTTGCAGAAAGAATCTGGAGAAGAGCTAAGAGCATTGGACAGAGAACCAACAGACAGAGGACCAGAACAAAAAGCATTGGACAGAGGATTACTAAAAAGAGGAATACTAGACATAGCAAAATTACCCTTTGGATTGGACTGCCCAGAGAAAGTGACAATAATACCACCGACAGAACAAGAGCAAGCATTTGGTGCAGTTGGAGGAAAATCAGAGTAACTACATCATGGCTCTGCAACTATTAAGCTGGAATACTAATGGACTTAACTCCCCTCAAAAGAGGAAAAGAGTCTTTCATTTATTAAAAAAGGAACAATGGACTTGATTTGCCTACAGGAAACACACATGATAAGGCTACACAGGAAAGTATTGATTAATAAAAGACTGGGCCAAGAGTTTATTTCATCGGACAAAGTCAAAAAAAGAGGAGTAGTAATCTATGCAAAGGAGAGTCTATCACCGAAATTCATATTTAAAGATGACCAAGGAAGATTTGTGGCAATTGAAATTCAACTACAAGGAGAGAAATTCTTGATAGTAGGAGTTTATGCACCAAATGAGGGAAAATCAGATTTTTTAAAAAAGTTACATGAGACTCGGATGGACTATTTGGACTACAATATGATTATGATGGGGGATATGAATGGAGTGGTATCTACAAATATGGACAAGGCACAGAGACAGGTAGTTTCTAAGGACGGCAGACTACCAAAAACCTTTTTTGAGATGACTGACAATTTGGATTTAGTTGACATCTGGAGAACAAAGAACCCCTTGGGTAGAGAGGGAACTTTCTTCTCTGAAGCCAAAATGACATGGACAAGAATTGACCAAATTTGGGTAACTAGAGGACTGGCTCCAAAGATAAGAAAAGTGGAAATTTGCCCTAAAACTTGCTCCGACCATAATGCTGTGAAGATGGAGATGAAACTAGCACCAATTGACTCCTTCAGATGGAGGATGAATGACACCTTGTTTAGGGACAAAGAAGTGACTAAGAAGGCCCAAAAAACCTTGAGAGATTATTTCGTGATAAATATGAATACTACTGTTGAAAAAAGAGTAATCTGGGACGCAAGGAAAGCGGTTATGAGAGGGTTTCTGATACAACAGAATGCAATAAAGAAGAGAACTCAAAACGAGAAAAAAGGTAAAATTTTGGAGAAAATAAAGGTGAGAAGAAATTGAGAGCGAAACCAAAGTCACAAGAGATTTTGAGAGAAATAAAGTTACATCAAGTACAATATATGAAAATGAAGAATCAGGAAATAGAATGGAAAATTAAACAGATGAGACAAAAGACATTTGAGTCGGCTAATAAATGTGGGAAATTGCTGGCCTGGCAAATGAAAAAAAGACAAAAACTTAACACTATTATAAATTTGGAAGTGGAAGGAAAGAATATACAGAACCCAGTGGAGATTAGAAATTGTTTCCAGAGGTATTTTAAACAACTATATACACAAGGGTCACAGAAAGAAATTGATATAAATCAATTCTTGAAAATAAATGGACTACAAAAAATCTCTCAAGAAAACAAGTTAATGCTGAATTATAAAATAACTGAACAGGAGGTAGAAGGTGCCATCCAGAAGGTGCAACTGGGTAAATCTCCAGGGCCGGACTGTTTAACTTCAAGATACTATAGATCCTTGAAAAATTGGATAATACAACCACTAAAGGAAGTTTGTAATGAAATTTTGGAAGGGAAAAAAGCACCAGAGTCATGGAAGGAAGCTTACATTACACTTATACTGAAAACTGAGTCTGAGAAGACACAGCTTAAGAATTACCGCCCCATATCTCTGCTTAATGTGGATTATAAAATTTTTGCAGATATTTTGGCTAAAAGATTAAAAAAAAGTATTAGTGGAAGAGATACATAAAGATCAAGCAGGCTTTCTCCCGGGCAGACACTTGTCTGACAACACGAGAAATATAATTAACATTTTAGAAAAATTACAAGTGAATATTAATACTAAGGCAGTTTTGATATTTGTGGACGCGGAGAAAGCTTTTGACAATATTTCCTGGAGTTTTATGAGGAAGAACTTACAGGGGATGGGGGTTGGTCAAGGTTTTGGAAATGGTATAGGTGCAATATATTCTGAACAAAAGGCCAAATTAATTGTTAATAATGTGGTGACGGAGGAATTTAAGATAGAGAAAGGGACACGACAAGGTTGCCCAATTTCCCCATTGCTTTTTATATCGGTCCTGGAGGTCCTCTTAAATATGATTAGAAGGGACCAATTGGTTAAGGGTATACAAGTCAGAGCCAAACAGTACAAATTGAAAGCATTTGCAGATGACTTAGTATTGACATTACAGGAGCCAGAATCTAGTACTAAAAGAGTATTGGAACTGATTCAAGAATTTGGTCAGGTTGCAGGATTTAAGTTGAATAAGTTAAAAACTTAGGTTTTAGAGAAAAATCTAACAGTGATTGAGAGAGAGAGGTTTCAGAAGGAGACAGGTTTAACATTGGTTAAGAAAGTGAAATACCTGGGGGTTAATATGACAGCTAAGAATGTGAATTTATATGAAAAATGCTGGATGGAAGTGAAAAAAGATTTAGAAATATGGTCAAATTTGAAGCTTTCATTGCTAGGCCGTATTGCTGCGATAAAAATGAATGTATTGCCAAGAATGTTGTTTTTGTTTCAAACACTGCAAATTTTGGATAAAATGGACTGTTTCAATAAGTGGCAGAGAGATATTTCTAGATTCGTCTGGCAGGGCAAGAACCCCAGAATAAAATTTAAAATACTAACGGATGCAAAAGAAAGAGGTGGATTTGCCCTGCCAGACCTTAAACTTTACTATGAATCAGCCACATTTTGCTGGCTGAGAGAATGGCTGCTTCTTGAAAACACAGACATTTTGGACTTAGAAGGTTTCAACAATGTATTTGGGTGGCATGCATATCTGTGGTATGACAAGGTCAAAGCACATAAAGCATTTAAAAACCATATTGTCAGGAAAGCATTGTTTAATGTCTGGACAAGATATAAAGACCTACTTGAAAATAAACCCCCAAGGTGGTTGTCACCGATGGAAGCGAAGGCTCAGAAAAAGCTCAATATGGAGGCCAAATGGCCGAAATATTGGGAAATTTTGGAACAAGAGGGAGATAAATTGAAATTGCAGAGCTTTGAAAAACTAAAAGACAAAGTGCGAGATTGGCTTCATTATTATCAAATAATGGAGGCATACAATTTGGACAAGAAAATTGGCTTTCAGGTGGAAAAATAAAATTGGAAACAGAACTCTTAGATCCCAAAACTAAGATTCTGTCAAGAATGTATAACTTGCTGTTGAAATGGAACACTCAGGATGAAATGGTGAAATCTGCTATGATTAAATGGGCACAAGATGTGGGACACAACATTATGCTGGCTGACTGGGAACAGTTATGGACCGCAGGTATGAAGTTCACGGCATGTAATGCCTTAAGAGAGAATATTATGAAAAGTGACACCAGTCAAGCTTGCAAAAATATATCATTTGCCTGATAATAAATGCTGGAAATGTAAAGAGACTGAAGGTACATTCTTTCACCTTTGGTGGATGTGCCCAAGGATTAAGGCTTTCTGGGAGATGATTTATAATGAAATGAAAAAGGTATTTAAATATACCTTTCTGAAGAAACCAGAGGCCTTTCTCCTGGGCTTGGTAGGCCAATTGGTGTTAAAGAAGGATAGATTTTTTTTTATGTATGCCACAACAGCAGCAAGAATACTCATCGCAAAGTATTGGAAGACACAAGATCTACCCACCCAGGAAGAATGGCAGATGAAGGTGATGGAGTACATGGAACTGGCGGAAATGACTGGCAGAATCCGAGACCAGGGAGAAGAGTCGGTGGAAGAAGATTGGAAGAAATTTAAAGTTTATTTACAGAAACATTGTAAAATTAAGGAATGTTAGAAGGATGCTGGAATGAAGTTATGTGGCTTTAGCAGTAATGTTACAAAGGGGTATGTAAAAATGGATTGTTAATAGGTGAGAATGTAAAGTTATAATATATTAAGATAAATTATTAAGATAAAAGTAAAAATGGAAAGGATTTGCTGAAATAACTAATTGAACTAGAATACAAAAAAGGGAGGTGTGAGGAGGTCAGGGAAACAAGTAAATGAAAGACAAGATATGGAAAGGTTGATTTGTTTTTAATTGTTTTTACTTTTCTGTATTTTGTATTTTTTGCTTTCCCCCCCTTTTTTTATTCTTGTAACTTTTTTGAAACTTTCATAAATATTATTTTTTTTAAAAAAAAGAAATGAGATATCGGCACAAAGCAATGTGGCAGCAGCAGACATATCCTCCAAGCTGTTCTTCAAACGTCTACAGACCTCAAAAAATGTGAGCTGCAAAAACCTTAAAGCAAAATGAAGCTGAAACAGTACAACTGGACTATAAGGAGGCCAACTGGGAAAAAGTGAAATTGCTAACTGTCATATTTAAGTCATATATACTGTACTTGGTGTGTTCTTTGGAGTTCACTCATGTTTATGAAGGCCACATTAGACTGTGTTCAGGAACACCCATGTCTTCACATATAAATTGGATGATACTCCTTTGGAGTGAGATGCCTCCTACAAATTGGGCAAAAGTTAGCATACCTAAGAAAATTGCTGAGGCACTGACTACAGAAGATGTGGCCACATGTTGTTGACACTATAAGCCGTCCGCTTTGCACAATCTCTACAAAGCTGTCTATGCAAATTCCACAACTCAAAGTGCCTGAGGATCTTGCAAATTCCCTCCTTCCCACTTCTCTGGGGAGCTTTCTAGTGGCAAGAGCACCACTCTGTGTGTGTCTGCTATCACCACCACCACCACCACCACTAAATATGAGGCTGTCAGACAATGGTTGAGGTCTGAACTCTCTATTGGGCTGCTGCCCACTCTCTCCAACAAGCACAAGAGAATCGTCTTGCGTAAGATCAACAACTATAGGTTCTGAAGTTTCGCAAGTGAGGTCAACTACTTCCCCATCCATACTTCTATCATTAAGGCTGTGTGGCAGGGAGGCGGAGGCGGAGGAGGAGGGGATACAGGGTTCAGAAGCAGTTCCCACCATCATCTTGTCCAGAGTATGAGGAGGTCTTGCGGAGGTGTTGCGACTGCCCCTCTTGCTGTTGCTGTGCTGGGTTGCATTACATTCTGTACTTGTTGAACTCATGATGCACAGGGATGGGAGAGGCACAGGCTGCAGAGTACTTGCTTCCCCCCTTATCTCCGTGTGCTGCTCCCTGCTTAGTCGCCAAGCAATTCTGTAATGTGATAAGGATGATCATGAATGCTCTCTCTAAAGCAACTTGATGCAACTGGTGACGCTTTGGAGCACCGTGACTTTCTTAGAGTTGTCTCTTTTATAGCAGGTACTCCGAAGCTGGAGCAAGTTCAACATCTTGAGGAGTTAGGGCAGGCTTCCTCAACCTTGGCCCTCCAGATGTTTTTGGCCTACAACTCCCATGATCCCTAGCCAGCAGGACCAGTGGTCAGGGAGGATGGGAATTGTCGTCTCAAAACATCAGAAGGGCCGAGGTTGAGAAAGCCTCATTTAGGGTGTCTTTCGTGTTACTCTATAGAACTGCATTCACGTGGGAAGAAACAGGATTAGGCTAAGAAGCAGGCACACAACTATTAGTTTTCTATCTTTCAGCCAAGAGATTAGCTAAAACAATTAGGATTATTACGAGGTGGAGCATCTTTCCCTACCTTGACAGTCCTCTTTATACAAGAGTCTGATAAGGAGAAGGGAAGAACTCATGATGAATGTCTCTTCTTCAAGAAGAACCAGGGCACATAGCCAAGCTGAGGACGATGGGAAATCTTAAATGAAATTCATTGGAGTTGCCTCTACTAGAGCGCACCTCCTATGGCTGCTCTTGCAAGAGGTATTTTCCAGGTATGACACATTCAATGTGTACACCCAACAGGGTGGATAAAAATCAATGATTTAAAAAAGAATAATTAAAAAATCTGTTTTTTATTTAAATTGGATTTTTAAAATAAAATGTTTCTGGAGGAAAGATCTTTCTAAAGATAGTTTTCTATTTAAGTTACATTATAGTCCAAAGGCTATTCATCAGGAAAGAAGTATTTGTTTTAAGTCTTTCATGTGTGCTAAAACTCAGTCTAAGGTTTTTTTGGGTTTTTTTAACAAAAATCCCCCACGTTTAACCACATCAGTTAACAAACATGGATACATATGCTATAATTTTATTGTTTTAGTTAAATACGCTATTTAAAATGTTATTAAGGAAATGATTATTTTTCTCCTTCAGCTGTCCACGGAGGCGCAGGTCAATTCTGTGTCCAGGGCAGCTGTTTACCAGCTCCATCTGGTACGCAGGATGAGACCCTCCCTGGCTGCAGACTGTCTCGCCAGAGTGGTGCATGCTCTAGTTATCTCCCGCTTGGACTACTGCCATGTGCTCTACATAGGGCTACCTTTGAAGGTGACTCGGAAACTGCAATGAATCCAGAACGCGGCAGCTAGACTGGTGACTGGGAGCGGCCACCGAGACCACATAACACCAGTCTTGAAAGACCTACATTGGCTCCCAGTACGTTTCTGAGCACAATTCAAAGTGTTGATGCTGACCTTTAATGCCCTAAACGGTCTCGGTCCAGTATACCTGAAGGAGCGTGTCCACCCCCATTGTTCTGCCCGGGCACCTGGGTCCATCTCCAAGGGCCTTCTGGAGGTTCCCTCACTGTGAGAAGCCAAGTTACAGGGAACCAGGCAGAGGGCCTTCTCGGTGGTGGCACCTGCCCTGTGGAACACCCTCCCACCAGATGTCCAAGAGAACAACAACTACCAGACTTTTAGAAGACATCTGAAGGCAGCCCTGTTTAGGGAAGCTTTTAATGTTTGATGGATTACTGTATTTTCATATTTTGTTGGAAGCCGCCCAGAGTGGCTGGGGTAGCCCAGCCAGATGGGCGGGGTATAAATAATAAATCGTTGTTGTTGTTGTTGTTGTTGTTGTTGTTATCAGGGAGAGCATTGGTGCCAAAATGAGTTTGGCAAAGAATGGGTTTTTAAGGGAGTCTTTCTAGTGAGCACAGTGCACTGGTGAGGCTGCACAGAAGCAGCGTCAAATGCTGAGGCACAACAAGAGGAAACTTCTCGAATTTGCAAAGGGGATTTTTTTAAAAAATAAAAGTCTTGAAGTGCAAACTTTGAAAAGAAGAAAAAGTTGCATGATCCCTCCATAGCTTCTCGTTTGCCCAAGGCGGCAGTGCACTGTTGTGCATCTCGATCGGGCTCACAGTCAAAGCGACTGCACAGAAGCAGCGTCAATATTGTCCACCTCTTTTCCAAAGACTTTAAGTAAAACAAACTTACCCAGTAGCTTCTTTGGAAGCCGCCCTCGGACCTACAGCAGGAGGAGAGACACAAAAAGGAGTTAGATCTCCAGTATGGCCCATGCTCAAACATCCAAGGAAGCATCCTGGCTCTTTTACTGCAGCTGCATAAGCATTGCTGGGGTCTAGCATGGGCAAAAGTGCACAGATTGAGAGACTGTTGTATCCTTGCAAAATCTTTTCCTGTGGCTTTTTGCCAGTTCCTCTGACAGGTAGTGGCAAGAGTGTTGAACTAAGACTGGGCAGACCAGGGTCCAGATCCACACTAGGCGTGAAGCTCACTGAATGCCCCGTCCCTGCCTCTCAGCGTGGCTGTGGGACTAAGTGGGAGGGAGGAGAACTCTGTACCGCCCCTTGAGGACTTGGCAGAGCAATGGTTCCACAGTAGCTTCACTTCTCTCGATCACATCAGTGTTAGCAGTCAAATGCTGTGTCACTGTGACTCGGGACTCATCTTGGGTTCCCTATAAATGTAACCAGCCATCTCTGTGGGCCTCAGTCTGTGTGTAGAGTGTGTGTGTCTCAACCAGTATGTTGTGTTGTTGCAGACAGAGCGGCTCCAGGACTCCAGTTAATCAGTAACTAAGATCTGTGCCTCTGGGAAGACTAAGAAGGCTGCTAGGAGCACTCGGTGTATGCTCCTTGACTATGCTGTTTCTGAACAAGTTTATTTTCTTCAGTAAACTTTTATTCTGTATATGAAGAAGACCCTGCGTTGATTAATTGACCGCTGCGCGACAGTTTTCCCTCATGTATTGAAGGCCTGCACTGGGAGGGCTTTTGTCAATTCCTCCGACAGTCACTGTGCGGTGGTGGTAAGGGTGTTGGACCCAGGGTCCAAATCCACAGCAGGCCATGAAGCTCACTGAGTGACCATGGGCCAGGCACTACCTCTCAGGGCCATAAGCATTTTATCAAGTCAATATTGCGAGGAACAACTGCATAGCTGAATTGAAAACCCCTAGACCAATTAAGGGATCAATATTAAGACCACAACGCATCACTTATAGATCAAGCAAACCTGTGGCTGATTAATTTATTTATTTTGAAGTGTTCTACTCTCCTTTTCGGTTGAGAGAGTAGCTTTGTGTATGTTACAACAGACTACCATAAGCAAACAAGCGGCACACAGACAATCCAGCACTCTTTGGGCTGGTGGACAGCGTGCTAACCACTTGGGGGGGAAATGTTGAAGGGGGCAAATGTCCTAATGACCAAGAGCAGGGGTGGGGAATGCTGTGTCCCTCCCCAATGTTGCTGAACTACAATACAACTCCATCCATTCCTAGCCATTGCCACGCCTGCGGGGGCTGAGGAAAGATTCTCCATCCCAGGACTAATGAGCTCTACAATTTAGCCTGCTTGTTTTTCTTGCACTTAGTAAACAAAGCTATAAAGTTTGAACCT
The DNA here is from genome assembly GCF_964252035.2 of Podarcis erhardii. Taxonomy (NCBI): domain Eukaryota; kingdom Metazoa; phylum Chordata; class Lepidosauria; order Squamata; family Lacertidae; genus Podarcis; species Podarcis erhardii. Next base: position 18,554,854 of record NC_138506.1, on the reverse strand, counting down.
GCCAAGCTAATACTTATTTTCAAGTGGCACCTGCTTTGCCATCGTCACTAAATGAATTTATGACATTTCTCTTTTCCCCATAGGAAAAGGTAAAGGGACCCCTGACCAGTCGTGGCCGACTCTGGGGTTGCGGTGCTCATCTCGCTTTCTTGGCCACCGAGGGAGCCGGCATACAGCTTCCGGGTCATGTGGCCAGCATGACTAAGCCGTTACTGGCGAACCAGAGCAGCACACAGAAACGCTGTTTACCTTCCCACCGGAGCGGTACCTATTGATCTACTTGCACTTGGATGTGCTTTCGAACTGCTAGGTTGGCAGGAGCAGGGACCGAGCAACGAGAGCTCACCCCGTCGCGGGGATTCGAACCGCCGACCTTCTGATCGGCAAGCCCTAGGCTCTGTGGTTTAACCCACAGCGCCACCCGCGTCCCACTCTTTTCCCCATAGAAATAGGTAAATCCCTTGCCCACCCCCGCTGCCGGTAAGAGCAAGTAAATGAATGCAGAGAAAGTAAGGTTTATAGGCAGCAAAATACAAATTCTCAAACAAAAGTCAGCATCTTAGTAAACTGCCAGCTGCTTCCAAAGCCAGTCGCTACAAAGATGGGAACGAGCCCACCTCACAAGACAAGTGCCGTAGCGTGGGGGATGCAGGGGGGGCCGGCCACACCGGGCGCAACATCTGGGGGTTAGGGAAATCCACGGGTTAGGGGGCGCAAATCCATGGGTTAGGGGGCGCAAATTACTTGCCTTGCCCCGGGTGCTGATAACCCACGCTACGCCACTGCACAAGGCTGTTAGGAAGATTTCGTGGGCAGGGGAGCTTTCTCCAAGGAAGCGTCTGAACCACCCTGAAGTGCTTTGTAAAATGCAACCAAATTATGACTACGTTCAGTTTGGATAAGCAGAGCAGTCTTCTCTCCCTGCCACACACCACGTGGAGTGAATCCCTGATGAAGAAAGACTGCAGCACTTGGGAGTTAGACAAGCAAGAGGCGACAGGATAGAATTCTTTTTTTAAATTATGGACTTCCGGTTGGTCGCGAAGCCGAGAGCAAGCAGGATTCTGCCCTTAGGGGAGAATCCAGCTTTTCGGGAGGAGGGGGGAAGGGGGGCATTGCATGGGCGCCGCAAGCCCCCAAAAACCTCAGGAGGAAGATCCTGAGGGCAGGTTCCCAGCGAAGCTGAAGAGCGGTCCCTCCACCGCTTGAAACACTCCTTTTTGGCAAGATGGAGACGCCGGCGTGGGACGCCATTTTCTACTCCTGAGAAGCGCAGCCTCAAGCTTACCCGGCACAGCGATCGATTCTCAAAAAAATAAAATTCCCGATTTAATTGGCGAGAAGGAAGAAAATTAAAAGAATTAGAATGATTCGGAAGCAGCGGGGTGGAAAAAGGAGGTCAGCCCCGGCTGGGATCTATTTTACATGCAAGACATTCCTGCAGAACAAGAAATTTGTGAGTTTCCTACAGCGGAACTTATAAATTTATATAAACACTTTGCTTTAACTTAAGACTGTATATAGTAATAAAAAGGGGGTGGAAACCCCTTACTATGGGGGTGGGGGTCTGTGGGAGGATCTCTGAGATGGCAGGAGGGGAACCCTTCAGAAAAACTTTTACTTTCGTTTTTGGGAACTGCGTAGTTATAAGAAGCCTCTTATTGTTATTTTTGAAATTTTTATGTAAGTGCCAAGCAGCAACATTTTGAAAGAACTGCCAAGTCCGAGTTAAAAGAGAGAGATACTGTTTATTGTTACTCTTACTTTATGTTTTACTTGGAGAAAAGCGGAGCGGAGAAAGAAGCGCTTCACCCCCCCCCCTTGCTTCCTGTCTGTGGTTTTTCGTTTACTTTTAGCGGTTTGAGACTTAGACTGTCCTAATTGCTTTTTTCTTTTTGTTGTGGCTGGTTTATGAATTTTTATATTTATTATATATTTTTTGCCTTCTTTTTCTCTCCTTGTTGTTTTTATTTTTATTGGGGTGGGAAGGCTGAAGGCTGATCGCCGAAGAATGGATGCTTTTGAATTCTGGTGCTGGAGGAGACTCTTGAGAGTCCCATGGACTGCAAGAAGATCAAACCTCTCCATTCTGAAGGAAATCAGCCCCGAGTGCTCACTGGAAGGACAGATCCTGAAGCTGAGGCTCCAAGACTTTGGCCACCTCATGAGAAGAGAAGACTCCCTGGAAAAGACCCTGATGCTGGGAAAGATGGAGGGCACAAGGAGAAGGACAGAGGACAAGATGGTTGGACAGTGTTCTCGAAGCTACCAGCATGAGTTTGACCAAACTGCGGGAGGCAGTGGAAGACAGGAGTGCCTGGCGTGCTCTGGTCCAGGGGGTAACGAAGAGTCAGACACGACTAAACGACTAAACAACAACAACAACTGTGAAGTGGACGCTTGAAGGCTAAGGGTGGAACATTATTGCACTTGCTTTTTGTTCTTTTTTACTGTTTGCTCCTGTTTATGTTTTCCAACATAAAAAAGCATTGTGGTGGATTGGCTAAACAAGTGGCAGAAGATATATATACTTTTTATTACTTTTTATTATTTGGATCTTTATTGGATTATAATTCCTCTGTCCTAGCATTTGTGGTAGAGTGGCTAAACAAGTGGCGGAAGAATTAAATTTTTATATTTATATTTTTGATTCTTTCCTTAATAATTGGACATATTTGTGGATTACAACTTCTTTGGTGTGGCTCTGTGGATCTGATATTTTGGATTGGCCAAACAAAAGGCGGAAGTTGAATATTGATTGGTGTTTTTGCTTAACATTGGTGGGTGACATATATTACATTAATAGCAAAACAGGATTCGGACTTTACACAAGTAAAGCATTATAGGCCGATTTCGTTGTTAAACAATGATTATAAATTGTTTGCTAGTATGCTGGCAAACAGATTGAAAAATGTACTGAATGAAATAATACATAAGGATCAAGCAGGCTTTTTACCTGACAGACAGATGGACGACAACACAAGAAATCTCGTGAATATAATTGAATATCTGACTACCAGAAATGAAAAGCAAGCGGTGTTAATTTTTGTAGATGCGGAAAAGGCCTTCAATAATATATCTTGGGAATTAAAAGGAATAAAAGTGATATACTCAGAACAAAGAGCAAAACTGATAGTAAATAATATAATAACAGAAAATATTGAGATTACGAAAGGTACAAGACAAGGGTGTCCATTATCACCATTACTATTCATAGCGGTACTGAAAGTCTTTCTAAGAACAATAAGGAGAAATGACAAAGTAAAAAGCATTTCAGTCGGTCGGAAAGAGCATAAAGTGAAAGCTTTTGCAGATGACTTAGTATTAACAATGAAAGAACCACTAATTAGTGCCAAGGAAGTATTAGAAGAGATAGAACAATTTGGACATGTAGCAGGTTTCTAACTGAACAAAAAGACTAAAATGATAGTTTACAATATGAAACAGGACTTGGTGGACATGTTGCAGCAACAGATTGGTATTGAAGTTGCTAAAAAAAGTTAAATATTTAGGAATTTGGTTAACGTCAAAGAATATAGACCTCTTTCAGAACAATTATATACCGGTGTGGAATGGAATCAAAAGAGATCTGGAAATATGGGGAAGGATGAGATTATCATTTTGGGGAAGGATTTCAGCTATTAAAATGAATGTCCTACCAAAGATGTTCTTTTTGTTTCAATCAATTCCAATAATCAAGGCGGCAGCAATCTTTAAAGAATGGCAAAAGACGGTTTCAAGATATATCTGGCGGGGAAGAAACCAAGAATTCAATATAAGTTATTAACAGATGCTAAAGAAAGAGGGGGCTTTGCCCTGCCAGACTTGAAACTGCATTATGTGTTAATGGTTTCAGAACTCACAGGGTTAAAGAGTTCTGTGTGACGTCCCTCAATTCCTGTCGCGTGACTCAGAAGGAGGGAGGAGTTGTTCCTCACTGTTCCGTCTCTGCTTCCAAGGGAGACGGTAGCAGCCATGAGCGCTAGAAGCCCTGTAGAAATCTGAGAAGTGCTGTTTTGTATTTTACTGCTGTAATAAAGACTGTTATGTAAACACACAGACGCCTATGTGTGTTTGGATCTTATACACCGAGAAGCAACAGCTTTCCGCTGTGTTTACTCTGCATGTCGTGGCGGAGCGAAGGATCGGCGCAGCTTGAGGGAAACGTGCCGGACCCGGAGATCGCTGTAAGCTGGGCCTAATTGGGGTCGTAAACCAATTAGCCACGCCTTTTCCACATTATGAAGCGTCCTGCCTCTGTTGGTTAAAGGAATGGATGTTGTTAGAAAATACAGCTTTGCTGGATCTGGAAGGTTATGAGAATAGATTTGGTTGGCACACATATTTATGGTATAATAAGACAAAAGTCCATAAAGGATTTGGAAACCATATATTCCAAAGATCTCTCTTTGAAATATGGGATAGGTATAAAAACCTATTAGAACATAAGACACCGCAGTGGCTATCTCCATTAGAAGCAATGAGTGTGAAGAAGATAAATATGAGCAAAAATTGGGTTACATGTGAAAAATTAATACAAAAGGAAGGAAATAAATGGAAAATGAAACCTTATGAAGAGGTAAAAGAATAAGTAAATGACTGGCTGCACTATTGCCACGTCAATGAAATGTTTAAACAGGATTTGAGGGGGAAAGGATTTGATGATAACAAATCAAAATTTGAAATTGAAGCACTGAATAATAAATATAATTTGTTGTCTAAAATGTATAAATTGCTGCTTGAATGGCATTTGAAAGATGAAGAGGTAAAGTCGGTTATGATACACTGGGCCAAAGATTTTGGGTATAATATACAGTTAAAAGATTGGGGGAAACTGTGGAAGGAAGGATTAAAATTTACTGCATGCAATGCTTTGAAAGAAAATGTGATGAAAATGATGTATAGGTGTTATATCGCCCCAGTAAAATTAGCTAAAATGTATAAAATAAGTAATAAATGTTGGAAATGTAAAGAAAAGGAAGGACCTTTTTATCACATGTGGTGGGAATGTAAAAAAGTGAAAAGCTTCCGGGAAATGATATATAATGGGATGAAAAAGATGTTGAAATATACATTGATTAAGAAACCAGAAGCATTTTTACTTGGCATTGTAGGAGATGATATTAATAGACAGGATTGTAAGTTGTTTTTATATGCAATGACTGCAGCAAGAATATTATTGGCACAAAAATGGAAGCAAGAAGAACTACCAACGAAAGAAGAATGGAGGGTGAAGTTGATGGACTATGCAGAATTAGATAAATTAACAGGAAGGATTCGAAACCTGCAGGATCAGAGATTCATAGAAGACTGGAGTAAATATATGAACTATTTGAAAAGTAATTGTGATGAACAGATTACGCTAGTAGGACTGCAAGAAGTTTGATAAGGTGGATAGTTTGAAATACTGCAAGAAAGTCTACGAAAAGCATTATTAGTTAAGGATAATTAAATGTAATCTAGAAATTAAGAAATGCAGAATAAATGATAAAGAATGGGAAATCATCAGAGGTGTTGACGGAAGTCTAAAATATTGTATAAGATGAGAAGATCTGTTGTATGACTGTTGGAACTGATACGTTTTTATAGATATAAGATATTTTTAAAAAATGATGGATGGCATTGAGAAAGCGGGTAGGGAAAAGTCCTTCTCCTGCTCTCAAAGAATCATAGAATTGCAGGCTCTCACCAAACTCTCTCTGTGTCCCATAATGTCCATGGCTCTGCTCTGAGTAAGATCAGGTCGGCCCCCACGTTCAGCCTCCCAGGTCTCAGGCCAGCTCTCTATTTGCCACACCACACTGCCTTCCCTTTGCACGCTCGGGAGCTGTCTTTGGCTCCTTGCTGCCTATACCCTCAGAAAAGGAATCCCCGCCCCTCGCTTTCGGAGGGAGCCGCTGCTGCCATCTGTGCCTGGCGCACTCGCTCTTGTATCATGTCCTGCTGCATCCTCGGAGGGCAAGCGCCTCTCCCCTGCCTTGCACGCTTCCCATGAGAAAACACACAGCCCTTCCAGCCTGTGGGAGCCACACTTTCTCCCTGGCTGCAGGTCTCGTCTCTCGCCCACAGCACGCAACTTCACATTCACACACACGCAGGCATACACGTGTCTGCCGCCCTTTTGGCGCGCACCTTGCCTCCTTGCCGTGCTGGCAGTTCTCTCAAGCAACAGGTGTAATCATAATAACACTTTCCGGGCGATTTTCCTGCAAGAAAGCTCCCTCTCCTTGTTGGCGCTGAGGACCGAGCACAACAGGCAGACGCAACATTTCACCCCCTCCCCTAAATGTCTACTCAGAAGTAAGTGCACTGAGTCAGATCGGGCCAACTAGTCCCAGGTAAGTGCGTACACACTTACTTTGGAGTAAGCGACAGCAGGCGCTGCAGCCTCCGTGCCCTTCTCGGGAGTCCGCTGTGAGCCCCACGGCGGGAAGCTCTGCTGCTCACGAGGAGGCCAGGTCCCTGCCAGGCGCATGCGCGAGCGACCAGCTCCTGCTCTCCCATCTGTGCAATAGTTTCAAGGAGTTTCCTCAAAGAAATCTGGAAGCAGATTTTATTCCCATCCTTGGGAATCATTTGTGTGCCATATCTTTTTCAGGGGTTCCATTGATAACCTACATGAAGCAATAGAGAGTATAATTTAGAATCTAATCCTTCCCCCCACCTCTCTATCCATTGCAATTTTCAAATTTGGTTAAGGGTGACTGTTTTTCTACACACCCCTCACCCTCTCCAGTTGCACATCCAGACTCAGGCATGCTCATGGGTGAGCTGTGTGATAAGCCAGTGGAGATAGGGTTTTCGTGTGGGGGGGTACTTTGTACATGCTCAGAAGCACCCTCTACACATATCCCAAGGCATGTGGATGAAAGCAGGTAGTGCCAAGAAGGCGTGTCTGTGTGTTTGTGTGGGCACTAGCGGTATGACTTGTGGACTTTTCTTTTCTTCCCCCAGTTTCCTGTATCATAAAGGGATGCACTTTTGCTTAGAAACACTGGAAAAGGGACTAAGTATTCTCAGTTATGGAAAAAGGTCGCCCCAAAATGAAAAGTTGGAAACATCGTATATGTAACGTTACTACTCATAACTATGAGCACTTTTTAAAACTTCATGGAACTGTTTATAACTTTTACAGCTGCCTGGAACTTCCTCAAACTGTGGAGAATGTTCAAGAAGAATCCAAATATTGGTCTATAGGGAAAGATTTGTGGGCAAACAACTAAACTTCTTAATTTTTAATATTTCTTTCTGTGGCAATATACAATTGTGGCTGGAGAATCCCAGCTGGGTGGGCGGGGTCTAAATATAATCAGAATCAGAATCATTACAATGTCACACAAGATCCTCAATTTATTCTCAGCAATAAGAAGTGATGACCCATGTGTATTAGAAAATTTGCAAGCTCTATTTTTCCTGGATACATGCTATGCATATTACATACTACATTGTTTATTTATTTTTTGTTTAAATCGGGTGCTCAGCTTCTTCTACCATTGCAAGGAAATAGCCTCCTATCCTGAGCAGTACTGAGCGTCCAGCCAAGCAGTGGACTGGGATGCGGGCCTCACTGGAGTCCTTTGGGCACGCCCATTGTGCAGAACCTGGCTGGCCGGAGCCCCCTCTGACAGCAGGCACCATGGGGGGGGGGGAGAGATCTGCTCGGTGGTGAAGTGCCCCCACTTTGCATGCCAAAGGCTCCAGGTTCAATCCCTGGTACCCCCACCCCCCCTTAAAAGGACCCTTGTCCGGAGAGCTGCTGCCAGCACAGCAGACAATACCGGTGGGTTAGATGGACACCAGTGTCTGCCAGATTCTTCTGTTCTGTGCCTTGGCGGAGCAGCTGTGATGAAACTTTGGGCCCCAGCTGATGGTGGTTGATGGGAGTTGTAGTCCAAAATATTTATTTGTTTGCATTTGCATCCCACCTCGTTCTCCAAGGAGCTTAACGTGGCAGAGGTACAGGGTTCTCCCTTCCCGATTGAATCCCATCGCAGCACTCTCTAGCAATACCATTGCAGTGCCTTTGAGTGCATGCAGAGTGCCCATACCCTGTGATGCCTTGCGACTGGCCTTCGCGTGGCTTTATCCACCAGGGGTCGCCGCGAGGGGCGGAGAAGGGCTATAGTTCAGAAGGTCTCAGGCTTAGTCCCCAGGGACATCTCCAGCAAACAGGGCTGGGAGAAGACTATGAGAAGATGCTGTCAATCAGTGGAGACAATTCTGAGCTCTATAGACCAGGAGTCTGACTTGGCAAAAGGCAACTGCCCCACGTTCTTCTGTTCTTCTATTATTCTGCGTGGAGCAAATGGGCGCATGAAAAAGGAAGCGAAAGAGAAGGAGGGGCACACATTTCAACACGACACCCTGGTCGGGTGTTATTTATTCATTCATTCAGTGCATTTATATCCCCTCTTTTTCTTGGAGGAGCTCAGTGTGACATCCATGTGGCGTCCAGAGTGGCGCAATCTAATCCCAACGACAATCCCTTTGAGGTAGGCTAAAGTGACAAGCAGTGACTGGCCTGGGGGGGGGGCAACTTGTATGAAATATTTGTTACGAAAAAGGAGCAATGCAGCAGCGAGCTGCAGCTGGCTGGAATGCCAAACAGGATGTTGATGTTTGGGACTGTACCGTGGGAGCAAAGGGACAGTCTATTCACTGTACTGAGCACCGGATGTTAGCTCAGAGTGTCACCTGACATGTACTGGAAGTACAGGGGTGGAGTTTATCTCTCTCTGCTGTTGGTGTTTGGAGAGTGCAGACATGTTTCTCTGTACTGCTGCATAGACAGAAATAAAGGCATGTAAATACATTTCTGTCTGTCTCTTTCCCCCTCCTGGGGAAGACAGGGAGGAGGGAAGAGTGGTGTGTTCTTCTCACGTTTGAGGAGAATCGCCGATAGAGACCTTGCCTGTATCCTGCCGGGAGTCGCTGACAGGGAGGTCAACAAGGAACTCAAGCCGGATGCCTGGAGAGTGGCAAATTCCTCTGACTAGGCTCGAGATTCCAACAACTGGTAGCAGCGCAGGTGGTTCTGATCCATGGAAATCTGCGTGAGAGGTTGATGGATCGTATGCCATCCTCTGCACCAAAAGAAAGAAGATAACGTCTGTGTGCAGCTGGAAGCTGATCAGATGGCTGGCCATCGAGACGAGGTGGATGCCAAGCGACGAAGCCCCAAGGTATGAAGATTTATGGCTGTAAAGTGAACGCGTTAAGGAAAAGTTACAGATAGGTAGCCGTGTTGGTCTGCCATAGTCAAAACAAAACAAATTCCTTCCAGTAGCACCTTAAAGACCAACTAAGTCAGTTCTTGGTATGAGCTTTCGTGTGCATGCACACTTCTTCAGATACACTTCTTCAGATGTGTGTATCTGAAGAAGTGTGCATGCACACGAAAGCTCATACCAAGAACTGACTTAGTTGGTCTTTAAGGTGCTACTGGAAGGAATTTGTTTTGCGTTAAGGAAAAGTTTTCGGTTCACAAAAAGGTGCCTGCGTTTGGGAAAAACCAGCACTGTGGGGAAAAGCAGCCGCATACTTCGCATGCCTAGATAAGAGCTGGTATGCACAGTTGCTAAGCAACGTAAAGTCAGAACAGTGGAAAGTTACTGACTCGGGGCTGGAACACGGAGTGTGTTTTGTCTACTTCGCTGTTCTTTGCAAGGACTTTTGAGCAGCTTGCGGTTTTACTGCCAAGGGAAAAAGGCAGTAAACAACTAAGAAAGGCCTTTGGGATTTTACAGGCTCCAGAGTGAGAGCTGAGGCCTAGATTCAAAATGGATGCCAAGAAGGGGGGAGGCTTGCCTTACCCACCTCCCCTGACAAATGACAATTATGCCTCATGGTCTGTAAAGATGAAAGCCCTGCTGCAGAATCAGAGGATTTTTGGGGTGATTGAGAACCCCATCCCTCCTGCACCAACGCCAGGTTGGAATTCACAGAATGTGAGAGCCAGGACGGCCATAATTCTGTGTGTCGCAGATGATCAGTTGGTGCATATACAGGATTTGCAGTACGCGCAAGAAGTTTGGGACACGCTGCGTAGAACACATCAGAGAGATGCTGGTTCTTCAGCGTTGCTGCATTTTGAAAAGCTGACAAATTTGAGGCTTGCGCCTGATGGAGATGTTCAAGCGCACCTGACCGAGATGAAGTTTCTGCGCCAACAGATGGAAGAGCGCAATTTTCATCTACAGGAGGAAGTGTTTGGCTTCATGGTTATAAACAGCCTGAATCGGACTTATAAAACGGTTGCCAGTCAGCTTGGTTCCCTACCGGCACAGCAGTTGACCGCGGAGAGGGTGTACGCAGTTGTTCTTAATGAACATGACAGACTTGCTGCACTGGAAGTCAAGGACAGGGGGAGGGAGGAACGGAGTTCTAGCTCCCCCACTGCTACTGCTACTGGAGAGGACGCTGTAGCTTTGAACGTTGTCCGTTGTTACAGTTGTGGACAGGCTGGGCATCTTCAGCGGAACTGTAAGAAGCCACGTCAACAGAAAGGAGCTAAGGGGAGCTCTGCGAGGCCTGAGGCGTCAGGCAAAGGTCGTACCAAGTCCCGGGTGAAACCTGCAAAGGCTTTGATGGCACTAAAAGCCACACCAGAAGTGGGAAACTCTTTTATTTTGGACACTGGAGCCACACAACACATGACATATCACAGAGAACTGTTTTCAACGTTTAAGAAGCAAAGCTTCGCTGTGAAGCAGGCCAACGGTCAGGAGCTGGAAGCGACCGGAGTTGGGACTGTGTATCTTGAGAGTCTGAACTTGACTATAGACAATGTGTACTTGGTTCCTGAGTTGAAATTCAATCTGCTGAGTGTTTCGCAGATCGCAAAGAAAGGACTGAAACTGTCCTATGATGCTCAAAGCTGCGAGATCTTCAAAGATGGAGAGTTGTATCTTTCTGCCAGAGAGAAAGATGGACTGTATTTGTTGACTTTTGATCAAAGTGATTACATGAAATGTAATTCATCTGATTCTAACATGATTTCTTTCGCAGGTGTGGCGAAGAACGCCAGGAAGGTCACCAGAGTCGACGAAGCTTTTCAGCGGGTGTATGCTGATGTGATTGGTCCTCTAGCACCATCTAGAGGCAATGCAAGATTTTACCTTGTGTGTGTGGATTGTTTCTCTCATTACGTTTCAGTGTATGTTTTAGAGAAACCACGAGAAGCCTTAGAAAGGTTTAAAGAGTTTTGAGACAAGGTTAAAAATGTGCATGATGCTAACATTGATTGTCTTTTCACAGATGAGAAGCCAATTTTTCTTTTACAGGATTTTCAGGACTTCCTGCAGAAGAAAGGGATAAGGCACAAGGTTGCTGTTTCAGCGGAAGCGTGGAACAGGGGTGTCTGTGTACGGGTGAACAAAGAATTGCAAAAGGGGATGCATGCGCAATTGCTTAGTTCACATCTGCCACATGAGTTCTGGGCGGAGTCGCTAATGTCTTATTGTTATACATGGTTAAGAAACTTTTCAAAAGAATTGGGAAGTTCTCCTTTTGAGAAGCTGTTCCATAGAAAACCTTCTGTCGCCCATTTCAAGGTTTTTGGGTCTCATGTGAGGACAGAGGCTCCAGGGGGAGTAAAGAATGCCAGAGGCATTTTTGTGGGATATGAAAAGGGTCTCTACAGAGTAATTTTGTCTGAATCTGGTCAGGTGATTCTAACAAAGTTTCTAGAGAGCGCTCCTGAACAGGAGAGAGTAATTGTTCACACATTTCCCACAGAGGACAATTCAGATGATGATGATGATTTTACTGATTACAGTGGTACTGATGAAGACAGTGATAGCTCAGGGAGCTCAGTTGTCACAGTCATTGAGAGGAAATCTCACACAATGGCTAGACCATCACAGGTGGAGGATGAACCATTGTTCACTATTGGTACTGGTTCTTCAAAGAGTCCTGAAACTGATCCAGTGAGCAGAGAGGATCAGCACCTCATACGTAGGTCTGAGAGAGTTACAAAGGGTGTACCACCCAAGAGGTATTCAAAAGAGTTTGCCAACTTAGCTGTTGCATGTATTGCTGTTGCACACAACCAAGGACAGTTTGAAACTGTGTCTAAGTCAGAGACAAAGGCACAACAGAGAGTTGCTAACCAAGGTAATGCAGAAGCACTCATTCCTTGGAAGCCAGACAACCAAAGAGGTACACTGGGGAAACCAGTGGCGGGGAGTTCCAAGGGTGGAACTGAAACAACAGGGGAATGTTATATGTATAACAACTGTTTGTTTTCCTCTCTGGATCAAGCTTTGCTCGCAACACGCATTGATTCTTTTGGGGGAGGATGTTACGAAAAAGGAGCAATGCAGCAGCGAGCTGCAGCTGGCTGGAATGCCAAACAGGATGTTGATGTTTGGGACTGTACCGTGGGAGCAAAGGGACAGTCTATTCACTGTACTGAGCACCGGATGTTAGCTCAGAGTGTCACCTGACATGTACTGGAAGTACAGGGGTGGAGTTTATCTCTCTCTGCTGTTGGTGTTTGGAGAGTGCAGACATGTTTCTCTGTACTGCTGCATAGACAGAAATAAAGGCATGTAAATACATTTCTGTCTGTCTCTTTCCCCCTCCTGGGGAAGACAGGGAGGAGGGAAGAGTGGTGTGTTCTTCTCACGTTTGAGGAGAATCGCCGATAGAGACCTTGCCTGTATCCTGCCGGGAGTCGCTGACAGGGAGGTCAACAAGGAACTCAAGCCGGATGCCTGGAGAGTGGCAAATTCCTCTGACTAGGCTCGAGATTCCAACAATATTGTGGGAGGGCAGGTAAGCCCTTCCGGCATAATTGACTGTCCCCCTCAAATATTTGATTAGGGGGTGGGGAAAGGGACCTTGACCCCTAGGAGTTGGCTTCCATGGATTGGCCTCTAATGCCACACGCAGGGAGCTTCGAGGCCGAGTGGGAGGATTTGAACCCAGGTCTCTCCCAGGTCCTAGTCTGACAAACTAATCACTATGCCGCCCCGGATCTCTTAAAAAGAGCTCCTTCAACAACGGAGGCCAAAAGGCAACATGAAAGTGGGACTTCCGGGTTGGCGCCATCGCCGAATGGCGGACTCCCTCCGAGCTCCTGAGGGAGCCTGCTCGGCAGGGGTTGGGTCCCGACGCGCCGGCGACGCGGGGACCCTCAAAAACCATGGGCGCTGAAACCCATGGACTTGGTGACTCGGCGGGCACCGTTTGCGCCCCCCGACCCGCGAAGGAGCCTTTTTAAAGGCTACGGAGCGGGGGACGGGGGGTGGTGTGGTGCTATGAGTCCTCTGCTTCCCCTGCCGAGCGAAGCCGCATGCCATTCGACGGAGAGCGCTGACTTCTTCCATTGAAAATTTGGACTTAAAAGAACAACCCGTGAGTAATTGGGAAATCGGATTTAAAAGGAAAAAAAAAAATTAAATTTGGAACGAGCGGGGGAGGTGCAAAAAGGAAGTCCGTCTCCCCCCTGTTGTAGAGGATTTAAAGCAAGGATTTGACAACTAAGATCGAGAGAAGGGTCTATTTTATATTGATAAAGTTATTAATTCCACGATGGAAAATTATAAGACTGTGCTGGAGGAGAAAAGTGGAACGTGTGAGCTAAAACGTAACCCCCCCGGGAACCGGGAGCGATCCGTGAGAGCGCCTGGTGAGGAGAAATAGAAGCTTTGACAGCAGTCAAAGGAGCTGTCAAAGTTGAAGAATAAAAAGAGAACTTTGTTACGAGGACTTTGCCGGTTATATTTGTTACAATTTGGATATAAATTGTTGAAAACAAGGGATAACAAGTTACTTTGACTGTTGGGTGTGATCTGGAAGGAAACTGAGTTACCATAATCCCTCTAGAGGGGCTTTGGGACGCTACAAGTATTGCTGTACGCATGGAATTGAATAGGACTTTTTATCTCCTGGGAAAACTGCAGAAATGGAACATTATTTTGTCTACAGAGGTCTCTACACTAAAGGAGACAATAGATCTATCTATTGAAGAATGGAAGGGACTTGACGTAAGGTTTTGTTCCTGAACAAACAAAGCCTCTGTAGAGGAACTAGAAGCTTTTGGAATTAGAACATTTTTGCAGTGGAGCAGGAAAAGAAACCAGAGGAAAGTGAGGAAAGAGAACAACAAGAATTGGACAAAGCTGGAAGTGGGAACATTTGGGACATCCAGATTTGAAAGGTCTAAAGAAATAAAATTGGAGTTTTACTCTTAAATATAGAGATCTGGATGGAAAAAATGGACCTTCTTGAGATAGAGTCCTTCCAAGATTGGATGTTCGAAATTAAAGACGATTAAAAAGATGGCAAAGACTATTAAAAAGACGGTAAAGTGGAGTTGTGAGGGATTTGGGCCTAGATGTGGTATCTCCAGGACGACAGCAGAAATTGATGGACATTGGGGAACGTAACCGGGAAAGGGGGGAGGGAAATTTGGAATCCAAAGGGTGTAAAATTATACTTTGTTCTTTATTTTTTTTTAAATCGTATTCTGTTCTGCATATTAAAGAGGGGAACTCGTGGAAGGGAACAGGGGTCGATTTTAGGGGATAAAAAAAATATTTTTAACATTGGGTCAATGATAATAAGCTTAAAATTTGGGGTAAGAACTTGCTGAATTTATTTGAAGGAATTGGAATACAAGAGGGGGTGGGGTGGGGAAGTCCTGGAAAGATGTTAATGGAAATAAGTTTCAAAAGTAAATGTTCTATTTTTTTTTTTTCTTTTTTCTGTTATATTTGGAAATTTTCAATAAATATTATTAAAAAAACAAAAAACAAAAGGCAACATGAAAGTGTAGTGATTTGGGAGGACTAGAGGAAAGGGAGGGGGCGCTGACACCAGCCACTCTTAAAGGGCTCAAAAGAAGAGGAAGGATGTGCACGAGAGCAGGAGCGACGCGAGGAATCAAGAATCAGGGCATTGCGCATAATTGCGCAGGGGTGCGCGCAGACCTCGATGCACGCAGCCTCAATCACTTCTGGTTCACTTTTCGGTGGCCGATCCCAAGCGATCATTGGCTGCTGGAGACGCGGGGAGGTGGAGATAACAGAGGCTGGAAACATCTTTGCTAGCGGCACCGAGGAAACTCAGCGGTAGGCAGAGGACTTCCCAAGGTGGCAGAGGGGGGGAGCCCACGGCCATGTTGGCTGCCAGTCCGGCGAGCGACGGGCCATGGGGGTCGACCACACCTGTGTGGGATGTAAACACAGGAGCAGTCAATGACAACATTCCTAGAGTGTACATGTTAGAACATGGGGAGAGATGTCTGTCCAGCAAGCAGGTAAACTTCCTGGGGACGGACTTCCTCCGCATGTGACCAGAGGTGGGTTTGGCCTCACCTGTGCAGGTAAATGATAAAAGCACAGGGCAGGCAGCCATTCTCTCTCTTGCCATCTCTCTAGCCTCTCTTGCTCTCGAAGAAGCAGGATGCCCTCTTGGCTCTCAGCCAAGAGAGGACGGGACTATCTTACTATAAGATAGATTCTGAATGCATGTAATCTTTTAAAGCTGTCTGCCTTCTGGGATCATATTGTGAACAGAACGTGAGTAAACTCTTTTATACTTTTATAAAGACTGTGTCGTGTCTTGTATTTTAAGAGGGAACAAAAGGGAAAATTACCAGAGTAATTATTATAGAGGTTCTAGCGAACCTGTGCAGACATTACCGTTGCAAACTTCAAGGGGAATGTCATAAACTCTGCTGATATATTGGGAACTTGTTAGCACAAGTTGGATTAGGATATAATCTCACAATATATCCTCTCCTGCACCCCAGAACATTCCCACAAAGGGTTAGTGGCCCCAGTATTGCATATTTCTGTGTATTTTTGAAGGATTGCGTTGGATTGTGATTTTGAGTTGAGTAGTATTTTTCTGAGTTAACTTCCTGGTAAGCACATGGTCCTTTGTTCCATTGTGCAGTGGGGATTAAGCAAGCCCCCCCCCCTTCCCTCAGAGTTCACAGTGACCCAAGGCAGTGAAGAATTGTTTTGCTTTTTGAGATTTTGATTTTAAAATTTTGAGAAATTTTTGAAATTTTCAAATTTTGGATATTATGATGGCTAGAGCAGCTTTTGATAGTGATGCAAAGCTAGGAATGCCTGTGCTGAATGAACACAATTTCATACACTGGAAGCAGCGCTTGATAGCATGTTTAGATTATAAGCACATTTTGGAAGCTTTAAAGCCTCAGCCTACAGGATCGTCTGAGGAGGATTTAGCCAAGATAAGTGCTTGGAAACGCATGAACAGCGAAGCTAGACACATAATTTTGAGTGGACTTCATGATGAGCAGCTATCATTAATAAATAGTACAGATGATGCGTCTCAAATCTTAAGAGATATTGAGCGCGTGTATGAATAATCT
Organism: Podarcis erhardii; assembly: GCF_964252035.2. Taxonomy (NCBI): domain Eukaryota; kingdom Metazoa; phylum Chordata; class Lepidosauria; order Squamata; family Lacertidae; genus Podarcis; species Podarcis erhardii. The sequence continues at coordinate 18,538,503 of NC_138506.1, read as the reverse complement.
AGCATAAACTGCTTCAGAAACTTGGTGTATATTAACCAGATTGAGGATGAATTCAAAAGAGGAATTCACAGAGCACACCAACAAGTTTACTGAGATTATTCAAAGAATTGATCTGACTCCCAAAGCTTTTGATGAAGATACAAAGATAGCATTTTTGTTATCATCACTTGGACCACGCTTTAGCGCATTTGTAAGTTTGATGGACCATAGAGAAGGTCTGACTTTTAAAGACTTGATTGGTTATTTAAAAGAAGAATGCAGAGATAGAGCTGAATCTCCAGTGAGAAATGACAGAATGAAGGACAGTGGTTATGCATCTAGGCAATTTACAAAGTCCAAAGAGATGCCTAAGAAGGTAATTTGTTTCAATTGTAACAAAGAAGGACACATTGCAAAGAATTGCAATGCTCCTAAAGCAAAGAAACCCCACCCCTTTCAGCCAAAAGGGGAAAATAAGGGAAAATGTGAATGCACATGGCTACTGCAAGAAAAAAGATGAGAGACATGAGACCGAGCAATGCAGAAGAGCTGAAGGCTGCTATTGAAGCATCCTGGTCTTCCATAACACCTCAGCAGTGCCACAGGCTGATAGCATCCATGCCACACCACATTGAGGCAGTAATTGATGCAAAAGGGGCCCAAACCAAGTACTGAGGACATATGCATGCTTCTACTTCTCAGAGGTCCAATATTGCTCTATTTGCAGTCCTTGTTTTGCTGATTTCATTTAATATTCTAATTTTCTGAGATTGTTAATTTGGGGTTTTCATCAGCTGTGCAGCATGATCATCACAATTATAACAAATAAAGGCTTGACATATCTTGCTTTTCATGTCATGAGTCTATCTAATATATTAGTTTCACCTTTGAAGTTGAATTACTGAAATAAATGAACTTTTCCATGATATTCTAATTTTCCGAGTTGGAAACACCGTTTTCTATAACAACTGAAATGTGCTTCATTTGCAACTAAGTAGAGCCTCTCTTCTAATGCAGAGCACAATCCACAGCTTCAGGCAAGGCCATTTATATACCCAGAATCCAGAGCAGCCTTTTCTCATACTCCTCTGAAGTACCACCACTGCAACACCAGCGCTTGGCCTTCTGGCACCTGCAGGCTAGGGAAAGAGCTCTTTAGCACCCTGGGGTGGAGCTCCTTCTCAGCAATAGCACTGTCTGCTCATTCCCAACTTCTTCAACCAGTGCCTCTGTGCCTTCTGTAAATGTCTGGAGTAAATGTCTAGCAGGAAGTGTCTGTCCTCTCCAGGATGTTGAAATACTGAAGAAGGCGCCCAATAGCCCTAAGACGGGGGCAGAAACAGTACTTAAGGATGATCAAGTATTGCGTATGAAGGTCCAGGAGCTTGAAGAAAAACTCCAGCCGTTGCCAGCAATACTCCAGGAGCCGCAAGCAAGAGGTATTTTTGAGAATCCTGTCTTCACAAATTCCGGGGACATGGCCCTCCCAGTGTTAAGGTGGGGAGGTGGGGTTGGGAGTTTGCAGATAAGAGTCAAAAGTTAAAAATGTAAAGGCTAATGGAATTCTATTTAAAAATCAAAAGTCGCTGTGGTGATTCAAGTTATAGTGTGAGATAAAAGACAAGATGGGGGGAAAAAGACAAGGAAGAGAGAAAAGAGATAGAGAGAAAAAAGAAGAAAGAAAGAGAAAGAAAATGGTGCATTCGAAAATGGTGAGCCGCCTTGGGTTCCTTGGCCAGAAAGGCAGTGCGTTACAACTTAAATCATTCAGAAAACTGGGGAAGGGACCTCCCAGCAAAGTCCCACCAATTCCTGCAAGCCGGTCGACGGGAAATGAGAATGGGGAGTTCAGGTTGTGGGAATGTTCTGGGGTGCAGGAGAGGATATATTGACTAATTATATCCTAATCCAACTTGTGCTAACAAGTTCCCAAAATATCAGCAGAGTTTATAGACATTCCCCTTTTAAGTTCGCAACGGTGACGTCTGCACAGGTTCGCTAGAACCTCTATAATAATTACTCTGGTAATTTCCCCTTTTGTTCCCTCTTAAAATACAAGACACGACACAGTCTTTATAAAAGTATAAAAGAGACTTCCGGAGGCGGCGCGTCCGGCAATGGCTGCCCTCTTCTAACTGCGAAGAGGGAGCTCCGCAGAAACGGGTCGTCCGCTACGGCGCAGCGGAGACCCACATCGGAAAACCACAGGCAGCGTAAGCCTGTGGCCGTGGGACTCGGCGGGCACCAGGAGCGCTCCCCGAAACGCAGAAGGGACCTCGTAAGAGGTTCCGGAACGTGGAGGGGGGTGCGGTGCTGTGAGTCAATCGCTCTTTCTGTGGAGTGAAGCCGCGTAGCTGCTGTCGGCGAGCGCTGTCCTCTTTCCCTGGAAACATTCGGCTTGAAACCAACAACTCGTGAGTAAGAAATGAAAGAAGGATTTGGTGGATAAATCTTTTACAAATTTGGCTAAAAGTGAGAGATGAAAACAGGAAGTCCGTCTCTTGTCACTGCTTAAGATCTGAAGCAAAGACTTTGACATTTGGAGTCTTGGAAGAAGTGTTAAAGGCACTTGACTCTTACATCTATTTAAGTTGCCACTTAAGACTCAACTTTTTAAAAGTTTTACTTTAAATACGAACTGTATCGGTACCTGCCCTGCTGGATATACAAATTAACAAAGAACCCCAGGCAGTCGGACTGCCTAGATAACAGAACTGTCAGATTGCAAGACTTTGATACTTTGTTGTTGGAGTTATTATCTGCTGAGCTTTGCTGGAACTGTTGCATTGTGCTGCTACATCCTGCACTTACTGAGACATTGTTATACTTTAAGACCAACTCTGCCAAAATACAATTTAGTTGAAGGTCTCTAAGAAATTAAAGGCTGTTTGGAGATTGTTTTTAAAGCTTCTGAAGTATTGGGGTTTTTGAATATTTTAAATAATTGATATTAACAACTTGACTTCTTCCCTGCAACATAAGTGGCTCCCTCTAGAGGACTTTGGAACTACAATTATAAGTGACTTTCCTTTCGGTTTCCTCTCCTCCTGTTTCTTTTGTGGGCTTGTGGATTCCCATGAGAACATATTCAATTTGACCTTGACTAAGCAGATAGAAGTGGAATGAGCGGCACTGGGAGACAAACAAGAGCGGCTAGAGGGAAAAGACAATCAACTTTGAATCTACTTTCACAGCCGCGCAGATCATCTGTTCCTGATGTTTTAGAACTAGAGGAAAGCGAACACCTGTTGGGAGAAGATATGGCATCAGGTGGATCTGCCTCAGTCTTAGACAAAATACTTGAAAAATTGGAAGGATTGGACAAAAAAGTGGATGCACAAACGGCAAAGATTGACCAGACCAGAGATTGTGTTAACACGTTAACTGAACAAGTCGCTTCGAACGTTCAAGCAATTGGCAATTTATCTGAATCCACTGCAGAAAATCGGAAATTGGCAGAGGAAGCCATTCAGAAAACTGAGGCACTGGAGCAGGAGGTAAGACCACTGCACAAGCAGGTTGGGGAATAACAGGCCTATCTGTCTATGATTGAACTTCGAGCTCGGGAAAATAACTTAAAATTGAGGTTTCTACCAGAACTTGAATCTGAACAAGGGAACCTAATTGAGTTTTTAACAAAAGAATTTTCCAAGTGGTGGCCTTTGGAGGAGGAAAAAGATTTTAAAATTGTGACTGCCTTTAGGCTTGGGAAATTCACAAAGAAGGACAAGCCCAGAGACTGTTTGATTACTTTGAGATCTAAGGAGGAAAGGGACAAAATATTAGGACTGCACTATGGAAAGTCACTTGAAATTTCGGACAAAAGAGCAGAGATTTACAAGGATATTCCTAAACAACTTTTGGACCTTAGATCCACCTATCTTGAACTAGTCAGGCTGCTGAGAAGTAACTCAATTGTTTTTAGGTGGGAATATCCACAAGGACTATCTTTTACGTTCAGAGGGAAGAAGGTAAAAATCAAAACAGCTGAAGACAGAGATAAATTCCTGAATACCTACGGAGAGGACCTTCAAAAAGGGATTGAAACACCTCCAGGGGCTGGACCACAGTCTTTACCTACACCTACACCTGCGGGGCCTGAAGGCCAGGACAAAAAGACACCACCACCAGAACAATAACAGATTTGACCAGGATGTCTCTGCAACTTCTTAGTTGGAATATAAATGGCGCCAACATCCCAGAGAAAAGAAGAAGGATATTTCATATTTTGAAAAAAGAACAATTGGACATTATTTGTTTACAAGAAACACATGTGACTAGGCTACACAGAAAAGTATTGATAAATAAAAGACTAGGCCAAGAATTTATCTCTTCGGATCGAGTAAAGAAAAGAGGCGTGGTGATCTATGCAAAAGAGAGCCTGTCACCAAAATTTTTATTTAAAGATGAACAAGGACGAATTTTGGCAGTTGAGATTCAGACTCAAGGAGAAAAGTTTTTGATATTAGGAATTTATGCGCCAAATGAAGGAAAATCGGAATTTTACAAGAAGCTGCACGAGATTATGCTGGACTATCTGAACTATGATAACATCATCATGATGGGAGATATGAATGGGGTGGTTTCAACGAACATGGATAAATCACATAGTCAAAATGTAACAAAAGAAGGCAGACTACCTAAAACCTTTTTTGAATTGACTGACAACATGGACTTGATTGACATCTGGAGAACAAAGAACCCTCTAGGAAGAGAAGGAACATTCTTTTCTGAAGCCCAACTGACTTGGACAAGAATCGACCAAATCTGGACAACCAGAGGCCTGGCACCCAAGATAAAAAAAGTGGAAATCTGCCCAAAGACCTGCTCCGACCATAACGCTGTAAAGATGGATATGAAATTAACGCCAACCGGCTCCTTTAGATGGAGGATGAATGACAATCTGCTTAGAGATCAGGAGATCAGTAAAAAGGCCCAAAAAGCTTTGAAGGACTATTTTGAAATAAATTTGAAGACTACGGTGGAAAAAAGAATCGTTTGGGACGCTAGTAAGGCGGTTATGAGGGGGTTTCTGATACAGCAGAATACTATTAAGAAAAAGGCACAGAATGATAAAAAGGATAAGATCTTGGAGAAAATTAAAGAAGGCGAGAAGAAATTAAGAGTGAAACCGAAATCAAAGGAGATTCTAAGAGAAATTAAATACTACCAAGCACAATATTCAAAATTAATAAACCAAGAAGTGGAATGGAAAGTTAAGTTAATGAAACAAAGATCTTTTGAATCGGCAAATAAATGTGGAAAGCTGCTAGCATGGCAGCTGAAAAAGAGACAAAAACTGAATACAGTAACGAACTTAGAAATTGAAGGAAGAAATATTCAGAACCCAGCGGATATCAGAAAGTGCTTCCATAGATATTTCAAGCAACTATATACACAAGGGCCGCAAAATGAATCAGAGATAGAACAATTTTTGAAGGAGAATGGTTTACCAAGGTTGTCTCTACGGAACAGAACAATCCTGAATCATAAAATAACACAATCAGAGATTGAAGAGGCCATTCAGAATATGCAACTGGGCAAATCTCCAGGGCCAGATGGGCTTACCTCCAAATATTATAGGACATTGAAAGACTATCTGATACACCCACTAATGGAGGTTTGCAATGAAATCATGGAGGGGAAGAAGGCACCGGAGTCGTGGAAAGAAGCTTTCATCACATTGATACCCAAATTAGAAACTGAAAAGACACAACTTAAGAATTACCGCCCCATCTCCCTCCTAAATGTGGATTACAAAATATTTGCAGACATTTTAGCAAGTAGACTTAAAAAAGTTTTGAATGAAGTAATCCATAAGGACCAGGCTGGCTTTCTCCCAGGCAGACATTTGTTTGCTAATACAAGGAACATTATTGACATTTTGGAACTCCTGCAAACAAATATTAATACAAAAGCAGTTCTGATATTTATAGATGCGGAGAAGGCCTTTGACAATATTTCCTGGAAGTTTATGAAGAAAAATTTGGAAGGAATGGGAGTGGGGCGGGGGTTTCAGAATGGGATAGAGGCAATTTATTCAGAGCAAAAGGCCAAACTGATAGTGAACAATGTGGTGACAGAAGAGTTTAGAATCGAGAAAGGTACACGACAAGGTTGTCCTATATCCCCTTTGTTATTTATATCGGTCCTGGAAGTGCTCTTAAACATGATTAGAGGAGACCGGTTGGTAGAAGGTATCCAGGTCGGAGCGAAACAGTATAAACTTAAAGCATTTGCAGATGACCTAGTATTGACTCTACAGGAGCCAGAGCCCAGTACTAAAAGGGTTTTGCAATTGATTCATGAGTTTGGTCGAGTGGCGGGATTTAAACTTAATAAGCAAAAAACCAAGGTTTTAGAAAAAAATTTGACTTCTTCAGAATCAGAAAGGTTTCAGAAAGAGACAGAATTAAATGTGGTTTAAAAAGTAAGATACCTAGGGGTAAACATAACAGCGAAGAACAGAAATTTGTATAAGGATAATTATGAAAAATGTTGGTCTGAAATCAAAAGGGATCTAGATATTTGGTCAAGATTGAAACTTTCCTTGTCAGGACGTATTGCTGCTGTTAAGATGAATGTACTGCCAAAAATGCTGTTCCTGTTTCAAGCTTTGCAGATTGTGGACAAAATGGAGTGTTTTCGGAAGTGGCAAAGAGATATCTCTAAATTTGTCTGGCAGGGCAAAAAGCCCAGAATTAAGTTTAAAATATTAACTGATGCTAAAGAAAGAGGGGGCTTTGCCCTGCCAGACTTAAAATTGTACTATGAATCAGCAGCTTTCTGCTGGTTGAAGGATTGGCTACTGCTTGAAAACACTGATGTTTTGGATCTGGAAGGATTCAACAATGCTTTTGGTTGGCATGCATATCTGTGGTATGACAAGGCTAAAATACATAAGAATTTCAAGAATCATGTTGTCAGAAAAGCACTGTTTAATGTCTGGTTAAAATACAAAGATTTATTGGAAAATAAAACCCCAAGGTGGTTATCTCCAATGGAGGCTAAGGCCCCGAAAAGACTCAATATGGAGGCCAAATGGCCGAAATATTGGGAAATAATAGAAAAAGATGGAGATAACTGGAGATTGCAGAGTATGGAGAAAATAAAAGATAAAGTGCGAGATTGGCTACATTATGCTCAGATTAAAGAAGTTTTTAAGCTGGATAAAAAGATAGGATTCCAGGTGGAAAAATCAAAGTTAGAAACAGAACTGTTAGAACCCAGCTCTAAAATACTTTCAAGAATGTATAACTTGCTGTTAAAATGGAACACACAGGATGAAACGGTCAAATCAGCTATGATAAAATGGGCACAGGACATAGGGCATAACATTATGTTTGCTGACTGGGAAAAGTTATGGACCACAGGTTTGAGATTCACGGCATGTAATGCCTTGAAAGAAAACATTATGAAAATGATATACAGATGGTACATGACTCCAGTCAAGCTTGCAAAGATATACCATGTGTCTGATAATAAATGTTGGAAGTAAAGAAGCGGAAGGAACATTCTTTCACCTCTGGTGGACTTGCCCTAGAGTAAAGGCTTTCTGGGAAATGATATATAATGAGCTGAAAAGGGTATTTAAGTATACCTTCCCTAAGAAACCAGAGGCCTTTCTTTTAGGCATTGTCGGCCTGAGTGTGCAAAAGAAGGACTGAACTTTCTTTATGTATGCTACAACTGCAGCAAGGATACTCATCGCTAAATGCTGGAGAACTCAAGACTTGCCCACACTGGAAGAATGGCAGATGCAACTGATGGACTACATGGAATTGGCGGAAATGACGGGCAGAATCCGAAACCTGGGAGAAGAACTGGTGGAGGAGGATTGGAACAAATTTAAGGACTATTTACAAAAATATTGTAAATTGTATGAATGTTAAGAAAGATGTAAGATTAGTTATAATTTGGCTTCAACAAATTAAAATTAAATATGAAAAATATAAATTTAAGTGTAATTGGAAGAAATGATAAATTTTGGCTAAATGGTACTTTAGAATTAAGTATTTTACAGGTGTCATGCTAAATTCTGAAATTTGAGACTTAATTTGGGGAAATTTTACTATATGAATGGAACTAATTTAATAATTTGCTAGCAAAATTCATAAGTCTAGAATGCAGGAGCAAGAGCTGTGAGGAAGTCCAAGGAGGAGTATGAAATGTGGATATTTGAAAATACTATGTTACTATTTATGTCTTTGATTGTTTAAAAAATTCTTAATAAATATATATATATATAAATATAAAAGTATAAAAGAGTTTACTCACGTTCTGTTCACAATATGATCCCAGAAGGCAGACAGCTTTAAAAGGTTACATACATTCAGAATCTATCTTATAGTAAGATAGTCCCGTCCTCTCTTGGCTGAGAGCCAAGAGGGCATCCTGCTTCTTCGAGAGCAAGAGAGGCAAGAGAGATGGCAAGAGAGAGAATGGCTGCCTGCCCTGTGCTTTTATCATTTACCTGCACAGGTGAGGCCAAACCCACCCTGGTCACTTGCGGAGGAAGTCCGTCCCAGGAAGTTTACCTGCTTGCTGGACAGACATCTCTCCCCATGTTCTAACATGTACACTCTAGGAATGTTGTCATTGACTGCTCCTGTGTTTACATCCCACACAGGTGTGGTCGACCCCCATGGCCCGTCGCTCGCCGGACTGGCAGCCAACATGGCCGTGGGCTCCCCCCCTCTGCCACCTTGGGAAGTCCTCTGCCTACCGCTGAGTTTCCTCGGTGCCGCTAGCAAAGATGTTTCCGGCCTCTGTTATCTCCACCTCCCCGTGTCTCCAGCAGCCAATGATCGCTTGGGATCGGCCACCGAAAAGTGAACCAGAAGTGATTGAGGCTGCGTGCATCGAGGTCTGCGCGCACCCCTGCGCAATTATGCGCAATGCCCTGATTCCTGATTACTCGCGTCTCTCGCGCACATCCTTCCTCTTCTTTTGAGCCCTTTAAGAGCGGCTGGGGTCAGCGTCCCCTCCCTTTCCTCTAGTCCTCCCAAATCACTACACTTTCATGTTGCCTTTTGGCCTCCGTTGTTGAAGGAGCTCTTTTTAAGAGATCCGGGGCGGCATAGTGATTAGTTTGTCAGACTAGGACCTGGGAGAGACCTGGGTTCAAATCCTCCCACTCGGCCTCGAAGCTCCCTGCGTGTGGCATTAGAGGCCAGTCCATGGAAGCCAACTCCTAGGGGTCGAGGTCCCTTTCCCCACCCCCTAATCAAATATTTGAGGGGGACAGTCGATTATGCTGGAAGGGGCTTACCTGCCCTCCCACAATATTTCATACAAGTTGCCCCCCCCCGGGCCAGTCACTGCTTGTCACCCTAGTCTACCTCACAGGGTTGTCGTTGGGATTAGATTGCGCCACTCTGGACGCCACATGGATGTCACACTGAGCTCCTCCAAGGAAAAGAGGGGATATAAATGCACTGAATGAATGAATAAATAGCACCCGACCAGGGTGTCGTGTTGAAATGTGTGCCCCTCCTTCTCTTTCCTTCCCTTTTTCGTGCGCCCATTTGCTCCATGCAGAATAATAGAAGAACAGAAGAACGTGGGGCAGTTGCCTTTTGCCAAGTCAGAGACTCCTGGTCTATAGAGCTCAGAATTGTCTCATCTTCTCATAGTCTTCTCCCAGCCCTGTTTGCTGGAGATGTTCCTGGGGACTAAGCCTGGCACCTTCTGAACTATAGCCCTTCTCCGCCCCTCGCGGTGACCCCTGGTGGATAAAGCCATGCGAAGGCCAGTCGCAAGGCATCACAGGGTATGGGCACTCTGCATGCACTCAAAGGCACTGCAATGGTATTGCTAGAGAGTGCTGCGATGGGATTCAATCGGGAAAGGAGAACCCTGTACCTCTGCCACGTTAAGCTCCTTGGAGAACGAGGTGGGATACAAATGCAAACAAAGAAATATTTTGGACTACAACTCCCATCAACCACCATCAGCTGGGGCTGAGGGGAATCGTAGCTCAGAAACCTCCGGGGTGAGGCCCAAGGTTTCATCACACCTGCTCCGCCAAGGCACAGAACAGAAGAATCTGGCGGACACTGGTGTCCATCTAACCCACCGGTATTGTCTGCTGTGCTGGCACCAGCTCTCCGGCCAAGGGTCCTTTTATTTTATTTTTTTAAAAAAAATTTATTAAGACTTTAAAGATTACAAAAAGAAAGAAAAAGAATTAAACATGACAATATAATAAAATACAAAAAACAAAGACAAAAACACTACATGAAACATTGAATTAACAAAACAAAACAAAAACAATTAAAAACACTTCCAATATTTTCAATCTTAACTTTCATTCACTTGTTTCATTGACTTCCTCACGCCTCCCTTTTTGTATTCCACTTCAATTAACTCTTCAATTAACTGTTTCAGCAATTCCTTTCCATCTTCCTCTGTTTTCTGTCCTGTAATTAATCTTAACATATTCTAACCTTATTTTTTCCCTTCTAACTGCACCTAGTTTCTTATAACATTTCTGCCAAAGCCATATAACTTCACTCCACCATTTTTCTATAGCTCATTAATTTTACAATATTTCTGTAAATAATCTTTAATTTTTTTCCAATCTTCTTCCACCAACTCTTCTCCCTGGTCTCAGATTCTGCCAGTCATTTCCGCCAATTCCATATAGTCCATCAACTTCATCTGCCATTCTTCCCGGGTGGGTAAATCTTGTGTCTTCCAATACTTCGCGATGAGTATTCTTGCTGCCGTTGTTGCATACATAAAGAAAGTTCTGTCTTTCTTTGGCACCAATTGGCCGACCATGCCCAGGAGAAAGGCCTCTGGTTTCTTCAGAAAGGTATACTTAAATACCTTTTTCACTTCATTATAAATCATCTCCCAGAATGTCGTAATCCTTGGGCATGTCCACCAAAGGTGAAAGAATGTACCTTCAGTCTCATTACATTTCCAACATTTATTTTCGGGCAAATGGTAAATTTTTGCAAGCTTGACTGGTGTCATGTACCACCTGTAAATCATTTTCATTAAATTTTCTCTTAGGGCATTACATGCCGTAAATTTCATACCTGTGGTCCATAACTGTTCCCATTCAGCCATCATTATGTTATGTCCAACATCTTGTGCCCATTTAATCATGGCAGATTTCACCGTTTCATCCTGAGTGTTCCATTTCAACAGCAAGTTATACATTCTTGACAAATTCTTAATTTTGGGAACTAACAATTTTGTTTCCAATTTTGATTTTTCCACCTGGAAGCCAACTTTTTTATCCAAGTTATATGCCTCCATTATTTGGTAATAATGAAGCCAATCTCGCACTTTGTTTTTTAATTTTTCAAAGCTCTGCAGTTTTACTCTGTCTCCATCTTGTTCCAAAATTTCCCAATATTTTGGCCATTTGGCCTCCATATTAAGTTTTTTCTGTGCCTTCACTTCCATTGGTGACAACCATCTTGGGGTTTTATTTTCTAACAAATCCTTATATCTTATCCAAACATTAAACAATGCTTTCCTGACAATATGGTTTTTAAATGCTTTATGTGCTTTTACCTTATCATACCACAAATATGCATGCCAACCAAATACATTGTAAAAACCTTCTAAATCCAGCACATCAGTGTTTTCAAGAAGCAGCCATTCTTTCAGCCAGCAAAAAGCAGCTGATTCATAGTAAAGTTTAAGGTCTGGCAGGGCAAATCCACCTCTTTCTTTAGCATCAGTTAATATCTTAAATTTTATTCGAGGCTTCTTGCCCTGCCAGACAAATCTGGAAATGTCTCTCTGCCACTTCTTGAAACAATCTGTCTTGTCTATGATTTGCAATGTTTGAAACAAAAACAACATCCTTGGCAGCACATTCATTTTTATCACAGCAATTCGGCCTAACAATGAAAGCTTCAAATTTGTCCAAATTTCTAAATCCTTTTTCACTTCAATCCAACATTTTTCATAATTATCCTTAAATAAATTCACATTTTTGGCAGTCATATTAACCCCTAAATATTTCACTTTCTTAACCAATGTAAATCCTGTCTCCTCCTGAAACTTCTCTCTCTCATTCACAGTTAAATTTTTCTCGAAAACCTTAGTTTTCATCTTGTTCAACTTAAAACCTGCTACCTGTCCAAATTCTTGAATCAGTTCCAATACCCTTTTAGTACTAGATTCTGGCTCCTGTAAAGTCAATACTAAGTCATCAGCAAATGCTTTCAGTTTGTACTGTTTAGCTCCCACTTGTATACCTTTAACCTCTTGGTCCTTTCTAATCATATTTAACAGAACCTCAAGGACCGATATAAAGAGCAATCGAGAAATTGGGCAACCTTGTCGCGTCTCTTTCTCAATCTTAAACTCTTCTGTCACTACATTGTTCACAATTAATTTTGCCTTTTGTTCTGAGTAAATTGCACCTATACCATTTTCAAAACCTTGACCTACCCCCATCCCCTGTAGATTCTTCATCATAAAACTCCAAGAGATATTGTTAAAGGCTTTCTCTGCATCTACAAATATCAAAACTGCCTTGTTATTGATATTCACTTGTAGTTTTTCTAGAATATTAATTATATTCCTCATGTTGTCAGACAAGTGTCTGCCCGGGAGAAAGCCGGCTTGGTCTTTATGAATTTCTTCTACTAACACCTTTTTTAATCTTTTAGCCAAAATATCTGCAAAAATTTTGTAATCCACATTAAGCAGCGATATGGGGCGGTAATTCTTAAGCTGTGTCTTTTCAGTCTCTGTTTTCGGTATAAGTGTAATGTAAGCTTCCTTCCACGACTCTGGTGCCTTTGTCCCTTCCAATATTTCATTGCAGACTTCCTTCAATGGTTGTATTAACCATTCTTTCAGAGATCTGTAATATCTTGAAGTCAAACCATCTGGTCCTGGAGATTTACCTAATTGCATGTTCTGGATGGCCCCTTCCACCTCCTGATCCGTTATTTTGTAATTCAACGTTAGCTGTTTTTCCTGAGAGATTTTCTGTAGTCCATTTATTTTCAAAAATCGATCAATGTCCATTTCTTTCTGCTTCTCCTGTGTATAAAGTTGTTTAAAATACCTCTGAAAACACTTCCTGATCTCCACTGGGTTCTGTATATTCTTTCCTTCCACTTCCAAATTCGTAATAGTATTGAGTTTTTGTCTTTTTTTCATTTGCCAGGCCAACAATTTTCCACACTTATTAGCCGATTCAAATGACTTTTGCCTCATCTGTTTAATCTTCCATTCTATTTCCTGATTCATCAGCTTCGTATATTGTACTTGGTATAACTTTATCTCTTTCAGAATCTCCTGTGACTTTGGTTTTGCTCTCAGTTTCTTCTCTCCTTCCTTTATTTTCCCCAGGATTTTATCCTTTTTTTTCATTCTGAGTTCTCTTCTTAATTGCATTCTGTTGTACTAGGAATCCTCTCATAACCGCTTTGCTTGCATCCCAAATTACTCTTTTTTCCACTGTAGTATTCATATTTATCTCAAAATAGTCTCTTAGAGTTTTTTGGGCCTTCTTGGTCACCTCTTCATTCCTAAACAAAGTATCATTCGTCCTCCATCTAAAGGAACCAGTTAGTGTCAATTTCATTTCCATCTTCACAGCATTATGGTCAGAACAGGTTTTGGGGCAGATCTCCACTTTGCTGATCTTCGGAGCCAATCCCCTGGTTACCCAAATTTGGTCAATTCTTGTCCATGTCATTTTAGCCTCAGAGAAGAAAGTTCCCTCTCTTCCCAGAGGGTTCTTCACTCTCCAAATGTCAACTAAGTCCATATTTTCAGTCATGTCAAAAAAAGTTTTTGGTAGTCTACCATCTTTGGTGACTACCTGTCTCTGTGCCTTGTCCATATTTGTAGACACCACTCCATTCATATCTCCCATCAAAATCATATTATAGTCCATGTAATCCATCAGAGTCTCATGTAGCTTCTTAAAGAACTCCGATTTTCCTTCATTTGGTGCATAAATACCTACAATTAGGAATTTCTCTCCTTGTGATTGAATTTCAATTGCAACAAATCTTCCTTGATCATCTTTAAATATGAATTTCGGTGATAGGCTCTCCTTTGCATAAAGGACCACTCCTCTTTTTTTAACTTTATCTGATGAGATAAATTCTTGGCCCAATCTTTTATTACTCAATATCTTCCTGTGTAGCCTTATCACATGTGTTTCTTGTAGACAAATCAAGTCCAAATGTTCTTTTTTCAATAAATGAAAGACTCTCCGCCTTTTTTCTGGGGAATTCAGTCCATTCACATTCCAACTCGAAACCTGCAACGCCATCATGTAATTACGCTGATATTCCTCCAACTGCACCCAATGCTTGCTCTTCTTCTGTTGGTGGTGGTGGTGACACGTTCACTGGGAGATCCAGTCCAAAGGATAATGCTGATATATCCAATATTCCCCTGTTTGGTGATCTTCTATCCAATGCTCTTTGCTCTAATCGTCTATCTGGTGATCTTCTATCCAATGCTCTTGGCTCTTTTCCAAGTCCCTTCTGCAGATCTTCTTCGTATTTATAAAAAAACTTTATCTTCTACTGATCTTATTTTTATTTTCCTTCCTTTGAAACTGAAGGATAGACCTTGGGGAAACTCCCACCTAAAGATGATTTTATTCCTTCTCAGCAGGGCAACCAAATCTCTGTAGTTAGGCCTAAGATCCAAAAGATATTTCGGGACGTCTTTAAAAATTTCCACTCTTGACTGTTGTACTTCTAGGTTCTTCTGATAGTGCCAACCCAATATTCTATCTCTCTTCTTTAGTTCGAAGGGTGATCAAACAGTCTCTTATTCTGTTCTTCTCTTTTTTCCCTCCTCTTCCAAGTCTGAAGGCCCTCACAATTTTAATCTCTTCTTGACTCAAGTCCAAGTCCCAAAAGTCAGCAAATTCCTGTGTGAGGAAGTCTATCAAGCTTTCCTTCTCCAATTCAGGTAGGGCTCTGATCCTCAAATTTGCCTGTTTTTCTTTAAGTTCAATCATAGCAAGCGTCAACTTATGATCATCAAGTTGCCTCTGTAGGGCTCGGACTCTCTCTGCCTCCAATTGTGTTACTTTACATTCTGCAGCAACGGCTTTCTCCCTAGCTTCCTCCGCAGTCTGCCGTATCAAAGTAGATTCCTGAATCAATTTCTGGATGGTTTCTGTATTGGTATTCACCTTTTGTCCCAAATTATTTATACTAATAGTTGCAGCATCCACTTTCGCATTTGTCGCATCTGTTTTCTTGTTAAGCTGTTCCAGTGAATCATTTATCTTATTTAATGCAACCGCTAAGGCCTCTTCTGTCAACATTCCTCTTGATTTTGAGTGTACTGGTGCAGAAGCAGCCGCAGAAGAAGCAGGGAGGCCTGATGTTGAGCCTCTCCTGGGTTGCTGCAAAGTCCTCCCAGACCTTAATGATTTTTCTGCAGTTGACTGGTCTGTTTTTTCCTTTCCATTTGCCATAGCACTTAAAAGATTCAAGGTCAGTCCCAGAGTCTCACAGTTTTTTATCTTGTAGCTGGAAATTCCCCTAGCCCAGCTCTTATAAAGCAACCAGTTTCAAAGGCTTCCACTAGGGGGAAACAGTTTCTATTTATGTTAATCAATAATGTCCTCTTTTAAACACAGTTCAAAGAATCCAAAGTTAGTTTCAGTTTTCAGTTACTTTTACTCCTTTTTAAAAGCAGCCGGAGACAGTAGAAACAATGTATTTCTCTTATTAGCTAGCTGTCAATGAACGTTCTAAGCGCTGTCAATGAACATTCCAAAAGACGTCAGTCCTGCTAGCAGCCCGTTTCCAGGGTCAGAGCGGCGGTATTTTAACTCTTTTCGCTCTCTCCTGCAGGCATATTCAGTCCACAACTTCCCCCCCCCTCTTCTCCTGCCTCCAGGGGGGGGGGGGGGTTTAATGTTCTTTAGCGATGGAAATTTAGTCTTTTACAATAGGCTTTCCAAGACTTCAGCTTGAAGCCTCATTGCTTCAGTCTATTTACAAAAGGGGAAGGCGGACTTCCTGTATTGAACCTCCCCGTTACGATACCAAATTAAACGTTTAAAAATCCAATTCTCCCGCCTCAGCTCTACTCACGGGTAGTTACTTTAGAATCAAATTGTCCACAGGAAAAAGTCAGTGCTCTCCGGCAACAGCTATGCGGCTTCGCTCCGTGGAAAAAGCAGACGATTCGAAGCACCGTGCCGCTCACCCCACGTCGCTCCGGACCCCCGAAACCGGGTTTCCCTGCGAGTAAAGGAGGCGCAAAAGGTCCCGCCGAATCCCACGCTCACAGGCTTCTCCTGCCTGTGATTTTTTGCGGGTCTCCACCTTTGCCGTGGCGGCCAGACCCAAATTCCCACGGGGCAAATTCCTCCCGATCAGAGGAATTCCGCCATTACCAGAGGCACCAACCCGGAAGTCTCCACAGGAAAAGATTTTGCAAGGATACAACAGTCTCTCAATCTGTGCACTTTTGCCCATG
This sequence comes from Podarcis erhardii, assembly GCF_964252035.2. Lineage (NCBI taxonomy): Eukaryota > Metazoa > Chordata > Lepidosauria > Squamata > Lacertidae > Podarcis > Podarcis erhardii. The sequence goes on along the minus strand of NC_138506.1, from coordinate 18,522,078 downwards.
CTAGACCCCAGCATGTGCTTATGCAGCTGCAGTAAAAGAGCCAGGATGCTTCCTTGGATGTTTGAGCATGGGCCATACTGGAGATCTAACTCCTTTTTGTGTCTCTCCTCCTGCTGTAGGCCCAAGGGCGGCTTCCAAAGAAGCTACTGGGTAAGTTTGTTTTACTTAAAGTCTTTGCAAAAGAGGTGGACAATATTGACGCTGCTTCTGTGCAGTCGCTTTGACTGTGAGCCCGATCAAGATGCACAACAGTGCAGTGCCGCCTTGGGCAAACAAGAAGCTATGGAGGGATCATGCAACTTTTTCTTCTTTTCAAAGTTTGCACTTCAAGACTTTTATTTTCTAAAAAAATCCCCTTTGCAAATTTGATAAGTTTCCCCATGTTGTGCCTCAGCATTTGACGCTGCTTCTGTGCAGCCTCACCAGTGCACAGCCAGTGACAACCATCTTGGGGTTTTATTTTCTAACAAATCCTTATATCTTATCCAAACATTAAACAATGCTTTCCTGACAATATGGTTTTTAAATGCTTTATGTGCTTTTACCTTATCATACCACAAATATGCATGCCAACCAAATACATTGTTAAAACCTTCTAAATCCAGCACATCAGTGTTTTCAAGAAGCAGCCATTCTTTCAGCCAGCAAAAAGCAGCTGATTCATAGTAAAGTTTAAGGTCTGGCAGGGCAAATCCACCTCTTTCTTTTGCATCCGTTAGTATTTTAAATTTTATTCTGGGGTTCTTGCCCTGCCAGACGAATCTAGAAATATCTCTCTGCCACTTCTTGAAACAGTCCATTTTATCCAAAATTTGCAGTGTTTGAAACAAAAACAACATTCTTGGCAATACATTCATTTTTATCGCAGCAATACGGCCTAGCAATGAAAGCTTCAAATTTGACCATATTTCTAAATCTTTTTTCACTTCCATCCAGCATTTTTCATAGTTATCTTTAAATAAATTCACATTCTTAGCTGTCATATTAACCCCCAGGTATTTCACTTTCTTAACCAATGTTAAACCTGTCTCCTTCTGAAACCTCTCTCTCTCAATCACTGTTAGATTTTTCTCTAAAACCTTAGTTTTTAACTTATTCAACTTAAATCCTGCAACCTGACCAAATTCTTGAATCAGTTCCAATACTCTTTTAGTACTAGATTCTGGCTCCTGTAATGTCAATACTAAGTCATCTGCAAATGCTTTCAATTTGTACTGTTTGGCTCTGACTTGTATACCCTTAACCAATTGGTCCCTTCTAATCATATTTAAGAGGACCTCCATGACCAATATAAAAAGCAATGGGGAAATTGGGCAACCTTGTTGTGTCCCTTTCTTTATCTTTTTTTTATTAAAAAAAAGATATTTATTTTGGTTTTATATAGTAAAGCAAATATTACAATCAAACAAAAGAGAAAAAATACAATAAAAAACAACATAATCCAACAGATCTAAAAAAACACAGTAAAAAACATATGACAGAAAAAATAAGAAAAAACAGAAAATAAAGAAAAGTTAGTTTTTGAATTCTTATCTTTATAACCCTCTTCCCTGACTTCCTCACGTCTCCCTTTTCTGCATTCCCCTTTACACAATCAAATTTAGCAGCTCCTTACCCTCTTTCAAATCTTAATCAATATTATACATTTCACCCTATTATGTCTTCGATTTTCCCTTTCTTTTTAAATCCATTTTTGCATGTTCTTTATAACTTTATCCAAACTTATATCATTTTGTTTAATTTTGACATAATATTACTCTGGCCTTTACACCCTTTTCTTTTAAAACATTCTTGCATTTTTCTATTTACCATGTCACTGATGCCATCTTATCTTTATATCCAACATCATTTTAACATGAACTCAGGCTTGCTAGAGAGGTTAAAAGCAACAAAAAAGGCTTTTATGGGTATGTTCGTAGCAAAAGGAAGAACAAAGAAACAGTGGGGTCACTCAGAGGAGAAGATGGTGAAATGCAAACAGGGGACACAGAAAGGGCTGAACTCCTCAATGCCTTCTTTGCCTCAGTCTTCTCCAATAAAGAAAACAATGCCCGACCTGAAGAATTTGGAGCAAATGATTCAGCAGAGGAAACACAGCCCAGAATAACTAAGGAGATGGTACAAGAATACTTGGCTAGTTTAGATGTATTCAAGTCTCCAGGGCCAGATGAACTGCATCCAAGAGTATTAAAAGAACTGGCAGATGTGATCTCAGAACCACTGGCAGTCATCTTTGAGAATTCCTGGAGAACAGGCGAAGTCCCGGCAGACTGGAGGAGGGCAAATGTTGTCCCTATTTTCAAAAATGGGAAAAGAGAGGACCCAAATAATTACCGCCCAGTCAGTCTGACATCAATACCAGGGAAGATTCTGGAGCAGATCATTAAGCAAACAGTCTGTGAGCACCTAGAAAGGAATGCTGTGATCACCAATAGTCAGCATGGATTTCTGAAAAATAAGTCATGTCAGACTAACCTGATCTTGTTTTTTGACAGAATTACAAGCCTGGTAGATGAAGGGAACGCAGTGGATGTAGCCTACCTTGATTTCAGCAAGGCATTTGACAAGGTGCCCCATGATATTCTTGTAAAGAAGCTGGTAAAATGCGGTCTTGACTATGCTACCACTCAGTGGATTTGTAACTGGCTGACTGACCGAACCCAAAGGGTGCTCATCAATGGTTCCTCTTCATCCTGGAGAAGAGTGACTAGTGGGGTGCCACAGGGTTCTGTCTTGGGCCCGGTCTTATTCAACATCTTTATGGACTTGGATGATGGACTCAAGGGCATCCTGATCAAATTTGCAGATGACACCAAACTGGGAGGGGTGGCTAACACCCCAGAGGACAGGATCACACTTCAAAATGACCTTGACAGATTAGAGAACTGGGCCAAAACAAACAAGATGAATTTTAATAGGGAGAAATGTAAAGTATTGCACTTGGGCAAAAAAAATGAGAGGCACAAATACAAGATGGGGGACACCTGGCTTGAGAGCAGTACATGTGAAAAGGATCTAGGAGTCTTGGTTGACCACAAACTTGACATGAGCCAACAGTGTGACGCGGCAGCTAAAAAAGCCAATGCAATTCTGGGCTGCATCAATAGGAGTATTGCATCTAGATCAAGGGAAGTAATAGTGCCACTGTATTCTGCTCTGGTCAGACCTCACCTGGAGTACTGTGTCCAGTTCTGGGCACCACAGTTCAAGAAGGACACTGACAAACTGGAACGGGTCCAGAGGAGGGCAACCAAAATGGTCAAAGGCCTGGAAACGATGCCTTATGAAGAACGGCTAAGGGAGCTGGGCATGTTTAGCCTGGAGAAGAGGAGGTTAAGGGGTGATATGATAGCCATGTTCAAATATATAAAAGGATGTCACATAGAGGAGGGAGAAAGGTTGTTTTCTGCTGCTCCAGAGAAGCGGACACGGAGCAATGGTTCCAAACTACAAGAAAAAAGATTTCACCTAAACATTAGGAAGAACTTCCTGACAGTAAGAGCTGTTCAACAGTGGAATTTGCTGCCAAGGAGTGTGGTGGAGTCTCCTTCTTTGGAGGTCTTTAAGCAGAGGCTTGACAACCATATGCCAGGAGTGCTCTGATGGTGTTTCCTGCTTGGCAGGGGGTTGGACTCCATGGCCCTTGTGGTCTCTTCCAACTCTATGATTCTATGATTAACATTCAAACATTTTACAATGTTTTTGTAGATATTCTTTAAACTTCTTCCATTCCTCTTCCACCGACTCTTCTCCCAGGTCTCGGATTCTGCCAGTCATTTCTGTCAATTCCATATAGTCCATCACTTGCATCCTCCATTCTTCCAGGGTGGGCAAATCTTGTGTCTTCCAATACTTTGCGATGAGTATTTTTGCTGCGGTTGTTGCATACATAAAGAATGTTCTATCTTTCTTTGTCACCAATTGGCCGACAATGCCCAAAAGGAAGGCCTCTGGTTTCTTAGGAAAGGTAAACTTAAATACCTTTCTCTATCTTAAATTCCTCCGTCACCACATTATTAACAATTAATTTGGCCTTTTGTTCAGAATATATTGCACCTATACCATTTCCAAAACCTTGACCAACCCCCATCCCCTGTAAGTTCTTCCTCATAAAACTCCAGGAAATATTGTCAAAAGCTTTCTCCACGTCCACAAATATCAAAACTGCCTTAGTATTAATATTCACTTGTAATTTTTCTAAAATGTTAATTATATTTCTCGTGTTGTCAAACAAGTGTCTGCCCGGGAGAAAACCTGCTTGATCTTTATGTATCTCTTCCACTAATACTTTTTTTTTTAATCTTTTAGCCAAAATATCTGCAAAAATTTTATAATCCACATTAAGCAGAGATATGGGGCGGTAATTCTTAAGCTGTGTCTTCTCAGACTCAGTTTTCGGTATAAGTGTAATGTAAGCTTCCTTCCACGACTCTGGTGCTTAAACTAAATGCCCAGTGGTGGGCTGTTTTTTTGGCCCAACTCTTTACGGCAATAAATGATACATGCAAAATCCCAGAAAACTGGAAACTGAGCCTGGTAGCCCCCATCTATAAGAAGGGAGACCCCCAAGACCCCTCAAACTATCGCCCCATAAGTCTCCTGGACATTGTGTATAAACTTTATACTCGCCACCTGCTAAATAAATTGGTTGACTGGGCTGACCACTCTAACTTGTTTAATCCAGAACAGGCAGGGTTTAGAAAGGGCCATAGTACAATAGGCCACTGTTTGGTACTACAGACAATGATAGATAAGTATACAAAGACACATAAGAGCAAACTTTTTGTGGCTTTTGTAGATCTCACATCCGCTTTTGACTCAATCTGTAGGGACAAATTATGGCAAAAACTATATGACACAGATATTGATAGACGACTTCTCAAAATACTTAGAGAGTTACATTCAGACACCACAGTCAAAATCAGAACTGGGATGTCAGGCAACTATACTGACCCACTGCCACTGGGGAAAGGGGTTAAACAGGGCTGTTTGTTAGCGCCGTTCCTCTTTAATTTCTATATAAACAACATTGTTCAACATATGGCAAAGTATAAGTCATCAGCCCCTGCCCTGGAAGGCAAACACCTGAATATACTGCTATATGCTAATGACATGGCGGTCATGGCACTCACTCGAAGGGGCCTACTCAGCATGCTGGAGGGACTCGCAGCTTATTGTTCCCAAAACTCTCTAAAGATAAACTATGATAAAACAAAAATTGTGGTATTTACTAGAGCTTGCCACACATTTAGATAGTCTCTAGATGAACACAAAATTGAACAATGTCTCCTTTTTAAATATCTTGGTATCACTTTCCAAGCTACATCTAGCTGGCTTGCCCACTTCAAGACTGTAGCCCTTCTAACACGTAGGACAACTGGTGCTCTGCTCAGCTTTTTTTATTTGAGGGGTGGGCAACTGGTGACCCCGGCACTAAAAACTTTTGTTGGAAAAGTGATTCCACAGATGTTATACGGAGTAGAACTCTGGGGATGGAATCAGAAGCTGTTAGAACGGCTTGAAATCTTCCAAAATTTTTATCTCAAAAGAATTCTAGGCCTCCCTCAGAGTACTCTGGCAGCTCTCCTAAGAATGGAAGTAGGATTACCTTCTGTGTCTGCCAGGGCCCACTTAAGATTCTTGCGTTTTTTCACCAACCTCATAGATGCCCCGAACACCTTATTGGCTAAACAAGCCTTTGTATCATTACAATATAATACCACTTGGCATAAAAGTCTACTAGACATTCTATCCAGATACAACTTACCAGAGTTTAATACTCTCAAATTGTGGAGCCCTGATAAAGTTCGGGAATGGATCTTTGAAAAAGATGCCTTTTTGGACTCCACCAAGATAAAAAACTCTGGGTTTTCCTACTGGTTCCCACGAGTAAAAGCAGTTAAAATCTGTGCCAACTACTTGGTGGAGATCACAGATCCCACCCTTCGGACAGCTTTCACCATGGCACGGTTTCAAACATTGCCAACTGCTTATCTGACCGGTAGATACACAAAAACCCCAGTTGAACATCGTTTATGTCCTTGCCTTATGAAAATTAAAGAGGATCTTATACATTATTTCCTCTATTGCCCCATTTACTCGGGCTTTAGAGACGCATTGCTGCAAATTATACCCAACTCTATAACCAGCCCTGAAGATAGAATAAAATTTTTGTTAGTTGATGCAAACCCACGCATTACCCATGTGGTAGCGGTCTTTGTGATGAAGGCCATGAAAGCCAGGGAAAGATTTATGGACGACAATGTAAAGACCCCTTCATCGTCTGTTTAACTCGCTGCTCGTTTTCCCTCTTTTTCTACTTTGTGGGAAGAAGGTTTTGTTGGCATAGTATGTAATGAATTTTAATATTTTTAACTATTGTAGTGTTGATTTTTGTGCACAGGCATGGTCCTCACAATAAACGGATTTGATTTGTATCTCTTCCACTAATACTTTTTTTAATCTTTTAGCCAAAATATCTGCAAAATTTTATAATCCACATTAAGCAGAGATGTGGGGCAGTAATTCTTAAGCTGTGTCTTCTCAGACTCAGTTTTCGGTATAAGTGTAATGTAATAATAATAATAATATAATAATAATAATTTATTATTTATACCCCGCCCATCTGGCTGGGCCTCCCCAGCCACTCTGGGCAGCTTACATAAAAACCCAAAATACAGTAAAATATCACACGTTAAAAACTTCCCTGAACAGGGCTGCCTTAAGATGTCTTCTGAATGTCAGGTAGTTGTTTATCACTTTGACATCTGCTGGAAGGGCGTTCCACAGGGCAGGCACCACTACCGAGAAGGCCCTCTGCCTGGTTCCCTGTAGCTTTGCTTCTCGCAATGAGGGAACCGCCAGAAGGCCCTCGGCGCTGGACCTCAGCGTCCGGGCAGAATGATGGGGGTGGAGACGCTCCTTCAGGTATACTGGACTGAGGCCGTTTAGGGCTTTAAAGGTCAGCACCAACACTTTGAATTGTGCTCGGAAACATACTGGAAGCCAATGTAGGTCTTTCAAGACCGGTGTTATATGGTCTCGGCGGCTGCTCCCAGTCACCAGTCTAGCTGCCGCGTTCTGGATTAGTTGTAGTTTCCGAGTCACCTTCAAAGGTAGCCCCACGTAGAGTGCATTGCAGTAGTCCAAGCGGGAGATAACCAGAGCATGCACCACTCTGGCGAGACAGTCTGCAGGCAGATAGGGTCTCAGCCTACGTACCAGATGGAGCTGGTAAACAGCTGCCCTGGACACAGATTTGACCTGTGCTTCCATGGACAGCTGTGAGTCCAAAATGACTCCCAGGCTGCGCACCTGGTCCTTCAGGGGCACAGTTACCCCATTCAGGACCAGGGAATCCTCCACACCTGCCCGCCTCCTGTCCCCCCAAAACAGTACTTCTGTCTTGTCAGGATTCAACCTCTAGAGAGATGGGGCATAGATAGAAGGCTGTTATGGCTTATAACCCAATTACACCACGGGTCGTCGGCTAGAGTGAGACTTACACCGGCGGGAAACCTATCCAATGAGGTCCCAATAAATAGAGGAGTGCGCCAAGGCTGCATTTTGGCCCCACTCCTCTTCAACTTGTTTATTAGCGACATGAAGCTCTTTCTGAGTGAGTCTCAAGCCAACATTCATGCCCCCCGCCTAGCTGATTTTCGCTGCCCTCTGCTCTTATATGCTGACGATGCAGCGATCCTTTCCTACTCTAGAGTCGGTTTATGCAGAGCTCTAAAGATTTTTGCGGCTTATTGCAAACTCAACCACCTGACAATTAATCATGGAAAATCAAAAGTACTGGTCTTTACCAGGTCTCGGAAAACTTACAGCTGGAAGTTAGATGGAGTCCAATTAGAACAGGTTTTCAAATTTAAATACCTGGGAGTCTTTTTTCACTATAACCTGAGCTGGAAGCCACAGATACAGTATTTACTGAACAAAGGGAAAACAATACTTTACACTCTACTCCAATTTTTTGCGGCCGACGGAGCCTCCCACATCCCTTCTGCATTGAAGGTGTACCACGCAAAAGTGGTTTCCACCCTCTGTTATGCTGCCCCGCTCTGGGCCCCAGGGTCCAATTTAACATCGCTGGGGACATTGCAGAATCAGTTTCTCCGTCACCTCCTGAAACTCCCCATGTGTGTGAGCAATGCAGCCATACATCTGGAGTTAAGGATTGCATCATTGGAGACGGTCATCTGGAAGCGAGTCTTTGGCTATTGGCTGTCCAGCTGGCATAGGCTTCCCGACCATTACCTCTTTCAGTGCCTCTGGCGGGATGACTTTGTTAACCCGTGGGTAGGAAAAATCCATGCCAAACTTCTGAGCATCGGAATTTCCCCAGCGGACTCCTTAAAGATGAACCTACGCTCAGCCAAAAGCCTTATCGAGCAAAGATTAGCAGACATTGAAAATCAACACAACCTCTCCAGGGGTGGGGGTGTCTGCTCCCCCAGGTATCACGGAATAACCCCACCACTTGGCCTTCCATCATACATGTCATCTCTTTCATCTGTACCACACCGACTTGCATTTATTCGTGCAAGGTTCAATGTTTTTCCATCGAACCTGTTGAGCTACAGATTTTCCAAGGGTTTGGTGTCTCCGCTATGCGAGTGTGACGGGAAAACAGTTGAATCTCTTCCTCATATAATGTTCAACTGTCCCTTACATAGCATAGCTAGGACTAAATTCCTGGGTCCTGCTTTACTGCGCTTGGTTGGCAGGCCTGTTGAGTCACATGCCGCACTGCTCTTGCAGGATACAGATCCTTCTGTAACTCTGCAGGTGGCGAGATTCCTGAATGCGGTTATCTCACACACAAAAACCACCCAAAAACAACAACAACAACAAAAACTAATTGGACAGTCATGATGAGAGTGCATGACGGATCTCGTCTCCAGTTCTCCTTTTTCTGTGAACCGTCCCTTGGATCTTTCCGGGCCCCAAGCTGTTACTTGTCACTGCTCAATGACCCACCCTTGCATCGTGGTGTTCCCCTTCTGTTGTTAGATGTATTGGTTTTTATGCTTCTGTGCTTTTATGTTTGTACATATTTTATGGGCTAATAGCCGTAAATAAATTTAATAATAAAAAAACCTCAATCTGTTAGCCGCCATCCATCCTCCAACCGCCTCCAGACACTCACACAGGACCTTCACCGCCCCCACTGGTTCTGATTTAAAAGAGAGGTAGAGCTGGGTATCATCCGCATACTGATGAACACCCAGCCCAAACCTCCTGATGATCTCTCCCAGCGGCTGCATGTAAATGTTGAAAAGCATGGGGGAGAGGACAGAACCCTGAGGCACCCCACAAGTGAGAGCCCAGGGGTCTGAACACTCATCCCCCCCCCACCACTTTCTGAACACGGCCCAGGAGGAAGGAGCGGAACCACTGTATGACAGTGCCCCCAGCTCCCAGCCCCTCAAGACAGTCCAGAAGGATGTTATGGTCGATGGTATCAAACGCCGCTGAGAGATCCAGCAGAACTAGGAAACAGCTCTCACCTTTGTCCCTAGCCCGCCGGAGATCATCAACCAGTGCGACCAAGGCAGTTTCAGTCCCATGATGAGGCCTGAATCCCGACTGGAAGGGATCCAAATGGTCCGCTTCTTCCAGGCGTGCCTGGAGTTGTTCGGCAACCGCTCGCTCAATCACCTTGCCCAAGAATGGAAGATTTGAGACTGGGCGATAGTTGGCCATCGTGGCCGCATCTAAAGATGGTTTTTTAAGAAGCGGTTTAATAGCCGCCTCTTTCAGCGGGTCTGGGAAGGCTCCCTCAGGGAGGGAAGCATTCACCACCCCACGAAGCCCATCGCCCAGTCCTTCCCGGCTAGCTTTTATAAGCCAGGATGGACAAGGATCCAGGAGACAGGTGGTTGGTTTCACTCGTCCAAGCAGCCTGTCCACATCCTCGGAGGTAACAGATTGGAATTGATCCCACTCAACTTGACTAGACAGAACTCTAGCACTCTCCCGCCCCGGTCCTGCTCCCACGGTGGAGTCTACTTCTTCCCGAATCTGAGCGATTTTATCTGCAAAAAACTTTGCAAAATCATTGCAGGAGAACATGTGGCCCGTACTGGGCCCCGATGTTGCAGGTGGACCACCTGAAAAATTGTGAGCCACCTGAAAAAATCTCCTGCTGCTGTTTTCTGCAGATGCAATAGAGGCGGTGAAGAAATTCTTCTTCGCCGTCGCTATCGCCACTTGGTAGGCTCGACGTTGAGCTCTAACCTGTGTCCGGTCAGATTCAGAATGAGTTATCCGCCACCGGCGCTCTAGCCGTCTCAACGATTGTTTCATTGCCCTCAGATCCGTGGAAAACCACGGGGCTGTCCGGGCTCCATGCAATCGGAGAGGGCGCTTCGGAGCCAAACAGTCAATAGCCCTGGTTAACTCCACATTCCAGCGGGCCACCAGGGAATCAGCTGAAAGGCCATCAACATGGGATAAAGCATCCCCTACCACTCTCTGGAAACCATTTGGATCCATTAAGTGGCGGGGGCGGACCATCCGAATTGGTCCCACCTCCCTGCAGAGGGGATGGGTCTGTTGTTGATAAGCAGTAGTCCCGTGCACAGCGGAATGATGAGGAGTACGTGCCACATACTCTATATATTGCTTTATTTACACTTCAAAGCTGGTATGTTACAGAAAAAAACATCTTGCCTCTGCCGGAGCAGAGAAAAGCATCCTCTCTCCTCTAAAGCACACACTGAAACTGCAAAGGACAGTGAAAAACAGGAAACCAGTGTACGTCACATCCAGTCTCCCTTTCCCATGGGAAAACCCAACAGTAACTCTGACTGTGGAATGTAAACATTGTCTTGTGACAAGCACTTCGCTGCACAGTGAAGAGAGCAGAAACCAACATCCTCCCCCTTTCTGTGAACATCACTGGGCAGCGTGTTCGTACAATATCAGTACAAACCCAACTTCTGCACATAGGTACAGTGTTGATCCCTTGATACAATCTTGGACAATACATCAGCAGGAATTTCATTACCTGGCATATAGGACACCGTTACGAGTCCCTTTTGAATACGTTCCCTAGCATGTTGCAACTTCAATTGCAAGTGCTTTGTGCTTTGCTTACAACCTTCAGAATTCAGCAAAGCCAAACATGCTTTGTTGTCCTGGTAAACCTGGATTGGACATTTGACAGGAATTTTCATGTCTTTGCACAATTGTAACAACCATTCACAATCTTTAAGTGAATAAGACAGTGCGTTCAGTTCAGCTTCACAAGTACTTAAGCTAACTGTTGTTTGCTTCTTGCATGACCAATCAAATAGACCCTGATTGTACATGTAGCAAACTCCAGACGTACTTTTCCTGTCTGTAGTGTCACTTCCAAAACTTGCATCTGCAAATATTTCAAGACCACCAGACTTCTGATTGTTAAATCTCAGTCTGTAATGCATAGTGCCTTTCAAATACCGCGCTATGCGTTTCAGAGCTTTCCAATCCTTAACAGTAGGATTGTTGACTTGTCTGCTTAGCAAATTACAGCTAACAGCAATGTCTGGTCTTGAACATCTGGCAATGAAGTTTAGCTTGCCTAGCACACTTCTGTACAGTGTAGTGTCAGAAAATGCTTCTTCAGTGTCATCTACCTGATAACCTGTTATCATCGGTGTGTCTACAGGGTTAGCATCCATCAGGTTCAGTTTGCTTAACACATCAGCAATTTTCCGTGACTGGTGTACTAGAATGTTACCATCTTGATCTCTCTCTATTTCCAGAGATAGGTAGTTGTTTACCTCACCAAGATCTTTCATGTCAAAATGCTCTTTCAGTTGAGCTAGGGCGTTATTGTACATTGTGACATCCTTCCAAAAGAATAAAAGATCATCAACATAAAACAAACAATACAGTTTCTTTTGCCCCTCCTCTTTGACAAATACACATGGATCAGCTTTCCCTTGCTTAAAACCTAGAGAAAACAATACTTCAGTGAGTTTTGTGTGCCAACACCGTGCACTTTGTTTGAGACCATAAAGGGACTTCTTCAGAGCACAAACAAATCCCTGTTTTACCTGTACGCCATCAGGTGGAAGCATATAAAGTGATTCATCTAGAGATCCGTACAGAAAAGCTGTATTTACATCATGGTGACTAATGTGTAGATTCTCCTCTGCAGCTAGCTTGAGCATAAGCCTAATGCTCTCATACCTCACTGTGGGTGAGTAGGTCTCGTGATAGTCTTCACCTGGTACCTGTGCAAAACCTCTGGCTACCAATCTGGCTTTGTGTCTGACTATCTTGCCATTTTGATCAGTCTTCGCTTTGAAGACCCATTTGCTTCCAAGCAGTTTCATTCCTGGAACTACTGGAACTAGGTCCCACGTTTTGTTCCTTTCCAAGGAATCAAGCTCAGCCTTCATGGCATTTAACCATGGCTCAGCTTCCTTTGAATCCAAATCCTGGATTTCTTGGAAACTTGAAGGTTCAAATACCTTCTTGGAGCTTTTAACAGCTGTTACTGCTATCTTAGCAAACTCATCAGCAAATCTCTTTGGAGGTCTGCCTTTTGTGGCTCTCTGTGACCTGCGAATTAGCCTTAGGTCTTCAACACTCTCCTCTTCCTTCTTGGGAGAAAAGTGACCTATTGTGAACAATGGTTCCTCCAATTCTTGATCAGAGCTTTCAGAGGGTCTCATAGAGGCTTTCGCACTCTTGAAATCCTCTGAATCACCCGATTCAGTTTCAGACTCAGAATCAGAACCTTCATCAGTGGGTGTGGGTTGTTGTGGTTGCTTTTGACTATCCTCAGTCTCATCACTGTCATCAGGATAACATTGGAAAATTCCCACATTCTCCCCCCACTTGGCATTGTACTCAACACTTCTTGTGAGCTTAATTGCTTTTGAGTCAGTTATCATTATTCTGTAAGAACCTTTCTGATAACCTAGAAAGATACCATGCAATCCACGCTTGTCTAACTTGGAGTTTTGTGGTGAGTGAACCCACATGTCAGAACCAAAAATTTTCATGTGTTTGATGTATGGCTTTTTGCCAAACATCTTCTCATACGGGGTACAACCAATCGCTGAAGATAACCTGCGATTATAACTGTAAGTGAAACATGAGAGAGCTTCGGCCCAATAACTCTCTGGAAGATTTGCATCATGCAGCAAGGTTTTTAACCCTTGAAGCAATGTCTGATTTGCTCGTTCCGCAAGTCCATTCTGCCATGGCGAGCGAGGACTAGACAAATCGTGTTGAATTCCTTTCTCAGTCAGAAAAGCTTCAAACTGCTGAGAAGTGAATTCTCCCCCGCGATCACTGAAAAGAGTCTTTACCTTCTTACCATGCACATTTTCCAACCAAGCACAGAATTCCTTGAACCTAGGAAAAGCCTCTGATTTCTGCTTGAGATTGTACACATAAATATACCTGGAAAATGCATCAATGAGAACCATGAAGTACCTGTTTCCTCCCAAAGAGGGCGCTAGTGGTCCAACCAAATCAGCATGAACAATTTGGTATGGTTCTGTAGCTTGCCTACTAGACACCTTACCTTTTGCAGCCATTTTCACCTTGTTTGCTGCGCATGCCTTGCACTTCATGTGGTACCTGCAGGGTTTAATAGTCATACCTTCAACCAAGGCAGGCATCTTAGATACTGCCTCAAAATGCAAATGACCAAATTTTCTATGAAAATCGTGAATACATTCTGCATGCAAACTTTTGTTAGTACCTGCAATGCAACAAGTGTCATCCTGCACAACATCATCATAATACAAAACATATAAACGATCAACATATTCAGCATACAATACATAATCATTTTTCTTTGTGATGATGCACCTTTTGTTCTTAAAGGAAACGTCAATATTCCGCTCATTCAGCTGTCCAACGCTGAGCAGATTATGTTTGGCATCCGGCACATAAAGCACATTCTGTATGGATAAGTCCAAACTGTGAAGAACAACAGTTCCGTAGCCTTTACTGGGGATTGTGTGGTCATCCGCCTGGTGAATCGCACCTTCCTGCGGTGTAAAAGACACAAACAGTCGCTTATCGTTGCACATGTGGTGCGTTGCCGCTGAATCAACAACGAAGAAAGATCTAGACGTCTTCTGGACCTCTGCAACTTTTGGAGTGAAGCGTGAGACCATTGCCTTGGGCTGCGTTGTCCTGGACACCGGACCTTTGCCTTTGCTCTGGCCTCTTCCACGCGATGAGCTTTCGCTGCGCTGCTCTGTCTTGGCCCTGGGATATTTGCATTCCCTCTTCATATGGCCTAGACGTCCACACGAGTAGCATTTCACTGCCTTCAAAGCTTTAGCGCCATCTGGTGGTTCCACTGCACTATGGGATGACGACTGTGAAGTCTCTCCCTTGCCCATGCAGCTAGCACCCCGCCGATCTGCTTCATTCAGAATCACGGCAGTAACATAATCCACTGTCAGCTGAGCAGTAGGCTGTACAGCAATCTGAGTCGCAACAGACTCCCAACCTGAACCCAAAGATTGTAGTATCATGAAGGAATACACAGCCTCTGGAAAGTTGAGTCCTCTCTGTTGCAGCTCATGTCTCAGATTCTGCATCTCCATCAGATGTATACGCACATCTCCACCTTCAGCAAGAGCCATATTATGCAGCTTGTTAAAGTAAAACATAGTGGATCCAGCTTCTGTCCTCAAGTGAGCCTCTCTCAAAGCGTCCCAAATTTGTCTGGCTGAGGTCTTATCACGCAATAGACAGAGCTCTTCTGGGGATACTATCAATGTAAGAGTTCCCCTTGCTTTGGAATCTTTAGCTTCCCATGCATCTGTAACTGGAGCTGGGGGGGGTGTCTGTAATAACTTCAAACAGACCCTCTTTCCGCAGAATAGCCTCTGCATAGAGAACCCAGTCCGCATAGTTATTCTTATTGAGCTTAGGAATTCCACAAGCATCCTGAAGGGCCATCATGACTCTGGCATTAGCCTTCTGTGTCATCTCTGCTGCTTTAAATCAGGCTGCTTTATACAAGCTGTGTCTGTGTAGCTGCTTCAAACCTTATTCCAAAGGCAAGTTCAAAAGGAAAGTTCTAAAGTGCTTTCTCTATGCTGCCATAAATAGTGCTGCGTCACTATTTTCTGCAGCTGCTTTCCTCCAAGAGCACTTTTAAAAGTTACTTTCGATTTCCCCCACATAGTAACTTTGCCCGGCAAACGGCTTTAAAAGTTCAAAGTCCAGCCATAAAGCCATTAATTAGAAGCTGGCAGGCTGCCCGGAGCAGTAGCACATACCTCATCAATCATCTTGACGCGCAGAGCAGATTCCGTTCCGATCTGTCCCCCTGCATTCCGATCCTTTGCCGGCACTCCGATTCGACTTCTGGAGCCCATTCTTAAGATGACTGCGTTTTTCTGGGCCCATAACCAAATGTTGTTGATAAGCAGTAGTCCCGTGCACAGCGGAATGATGAGGAGTACGTGCCACATACTCTATATATTGCTTTATTTACACTTCAAAGCTGGTATGTTACAGAAAAAAACATCTTGCCTCTGCCGGAGCAGAGAAAAGCATCCTCTCTCTCTCTAAAGCACACACTGAAACTGCAAAGGACAGTGAAAAACAGGAAACCAGTGTACGTCACATCCAGTCTCCCTTTCCCATGGGAAAACCCAACAGTAACTCTGACTGTGGAATGTAAACATTGTCTTGTGACAAGCACTTCGCTGCACAGTGAAGAGAGCAGAAACCAACAGGGTTGCAGAGAAGTCCAGTTGCACCAGGAAGTGATCTGACCATGGCACTTCTTTCGTTTCGCTTTTAGTTAGTTGGATCACCAACATCCATAGAGGTAAACACCAGGTCCAAGGCATGTCCACGGCTATGGGTTGGGCCAGACTTATTCAGGGACAGCCCCATGGAGGCCATGCTTTCCACGAAGTCCCGAGCCGCCCCTTGTAAGGTCGTGTCGGCATGGATGTTAAAATCCCCTAGGACAACCAAGCTGGGTGTCTCCAGGAGAACATCCGCCACGACCTGAAGCAGCTCGGGCAGGGAATCCTTGGTGCAGCGGGGAGGTCAGTACACCAAAAGGAATCCTGTACTGCCCCTATTGCCCAACTTCCAGAACATGCACTCGGAAAACTGGGTCTTCCCAATAGGACACCTGGTGCAAACTAATGACTTTCTAAAAATCACTGCAACCCCCCCTCCCTGCCCACATGACCTGGGTTGCTGTGCGTAAGAGAAACCTGGTGGACAAGCAGCGGCAAGGACAGGCCCATCTGCTTCATCCAACCAAGTCTCTGTTACACATGCCAGGTCAAGTCCTCCATCCATGATCAAGTCATGGATGGCAGTGGTCTTATGAATCATTGACCTGGCATTGCACAGCAGCACCTTCAGGTCATGTGGGTATCCCTTGCTGATTCTAGTAAGCTTCCTTCCACGACTCTGGTGCTTTTTTCCCCTTCCAAAATTTCATTACAAACTTCCTTTAGTGGTTGTATTATCCAATTTTTCAAGGATCTATAGTATCTTGAAGTTAAACCGTCTGGCCCTGGAGATTTACCCAGTTGCACCTTCTGGATGGCACCTTCTACCTCCTGTTCAGTTATTTTATAATTCAGCATTAACTTGTTTTCTTGAGAGATTTTTTGTAGTCCATTTATTTTCAAGAATCGATCTATATCAATTTCTTTCTGTGACCCTTGTGTATATAGTTGTTTAAAATACCTCTGGAAACAATTTCTAATCTCCACTGGGTTCTGTATATTCTTTCCTTCCACTTCCAAATTTATAATAGTGTTAAGTTTTTGTCTTTTTTTTCATTTGCCAGGCCAGCAATTTCCCACATTTATTAGCCGACTCAAATGTCTTTTGTTTAATTTTCCATTCTATTTCCTGATTCTTCATTTTCATATATTGTACTTGATGTAACTTTATTTCTCTCAAAATCTCTTGCGACTTTGGTTTCGCTCTCAATTTCTTCTCACCTTTATTTTCTCCAAAATTTTAACTTTTTTCTTGTTTTGAGTTCTCTTCTTTATTGCATTCTGTTGTATCAGAAACCCTCTCATAACCGCTTTCCTTGCGTCCCAGATTACTCTTTTTTCAACAGTAGTATTCATATTTATCACGAAATAATCTCTCAAGGTTTTTTGGGCCTTCTTAGTCACTTCTTTGTCCCTAAACAAGGTGTCATTCATCCTCCATCTGAAGGAGTCAATTGGTGCTAGTTTCATCTCCATCTTCACAGCATTATGGTCGGAGCAAGTTTTAGGGCAAATTTCCACTTTTCTTATCTTTGGAGCCAGTCCTCTAGTTACCCAAATTTGGTCAATTCTTGTCCATGTCCAAATAGTCCAAATAGTCCAAATAGTCCATCAGAGTCTCATGTAACTTTTTAAAAAAATCTGATTTTCCCTCATTTGGTGCATAAACTCCTACTATCAAGAATTTCTCTCCTTGTAGTTGAATTTCAATTGCCACAAATCTTCCTTGGCCATCTTTAAATATGAATTTCGGTGATAGACTCTCCTTTGCATAGATTACTACTCCTCTTTTTTTGACTTTGTCCGATGAAATAAACTCTTGGCCCAGTCTTTTATTAATCAGTACTTTCCTGTGTAGCCTTATCACGTGTGTTTCCTGTAGGCAAATCAAGTCCATTGTTCCTTTTTTAATAAATGAAAGACTCTTTTCCTCTTTTGAGGGGAGTTAAGTCCATTAGTATTCCAGCTTAATAGTTGCAGAGCCATGATGTAGTTACTCTGATTTTCCTCCAACTGCACCAAATGCTTGCTCTTGTTCTGTCAGTGGTATTATTGTCACTTTCTCTGGGCAGTCCAATCCAAAGGGTAATTTTGCTATGTCTAGTATTCCTCTTTTTAGTAATCCTCTGTCCAATGCTTTTTGTTCTGGTCCTCTGTCTGTTGGTTCTCTGTCCAATGCTCTTAGCTCTTCTCCAGATTCTTTCTGCAAATCTTCTCCGTGATCTTTCAAAAATTTTCCTTTGTCGTCCACTGATCTTATTTTTATCTGTCTTCCTTTAAAGCTAAAAGATAGGCCTTGGGGAAATTCCCACCTAAAAATACTTCTATTCCTTCTCAGCAGGGCAACCAAATCTCCATAATTAGACCTAAGGTCCAAAAGATGTTGTCAGTGAACTGCCATCAGAGCCCAGGGCGGTGGCGAGGCTCCCAGACGCTGGAGAGGGAACCAGCAGGGGGAGAGGGAGAGCTTCCTCTGAAGAAGTAGAGGAGGAGGAAGCGTCGGAGGGAAGGCTCAGAGATGCTTCCAGCGAGACCAGCGGAGAGAGCTCAGGACCTCCCATTGGGACGCCCACTCTGCGCAGAAAGCTGTCGCGCAGGGAAGCTAGGCGGAGACTCTCGGTCAAGGAGCTTTTATGTTGGAAGAAATTCAGGAAACGCCCACTGACGGATTCTGCCAGCGATTAAGACAGCCACGAAGTAAGGGCTGTCTGGTCAGGGAAAGTTTTATCCAACTACTCAGCTTGGAGCGGTGTGGCGCTTACGCACAAGCAACCCCTTATCCCATTACAGCAATCCGTCAGTCCTCGACGTTGTTTGTGCGGAGGAGGCATCATGAGCAAAACAGAAGGAGCCGGCGGTGGAGAGGGAGCCAGGGGAGGACCAACTCTGGAGGAGAGAAACAGAGATTTGGAACGACAGCTGGCTCTACTAGCGGCACAGCTCGATGAGAGGAGGGCTCAGGATGCACAGGGGAAACCCACCCCCATTGCAATGAAGGTACCGGGACTGGTGCATAAGTTCGGGGGCGATCCGAGGGACTACCAGGCATTTAAGACAGAGGTGCAGTATGCACTGGACCTGCAGTATGATGACTTTGTAGACGAGGGGGCGAGAGTAGCTTTCGTGATCGGACACCTGCAGGCTGGAGCCAGAGAGTGGGTTAGACCACTGATGGCATCCGATAATGATGCCTTAAAAGACTTGAGGAAGTTTTTTTCAGCCATGGATCTGATGTTTTCCAGCCAAATTGAGCAGAGCGTTGTGCGCAGGCAGTTGATGGCGTGCAAACAAGGGAACCAATCAGTCAGAGAGTACTGGTCGCGATTTGCCATGCTCATACACCGACTTGGGTGGGATCTGACTTCAGAACCGATTCAGATGTTATTTGAGGAAGGTCTGGCCCCCGCAGTGAAGGACGAACTTTCCCGCGCGCCCCGTCCGCAGTCGATGGATCAGCTGACCAAAGCTGTGCTTGCTATTGGAGCACGGCAGGAAGCAAGGGCTCTAGAGAAGCGGGAAGGCAGAGGAGAGCAATGGAATGACTTCCGCATTCCTGAAATACCAGAGCAACCTTCCCCGCCAGTGGAGCCAATGGAGATCGGAGGCGCGCGCACGCGCGGGGTTTCAAACTCTAGCGAAGTTCGAAAGAAGGAGGGGAAAACAGGCAAGAAGTGTTTCCTCTGCCAGCAGCCAGGGCATTTTGCCAGGGTCTGCCCTCAAAGAAAGGCATGGCAAGGAATGGTGGGGGCGGCTGGGAGTGAGGAGGAGGGGCTTAAGGAGCAGGGAAAAGCCAACGCTTGGCTGCCGACGACAGGGCACAGCAGCCAGGCAAACAACCAGTAAATGTGCCCAAGCCAGAGCCCCCCCGAGCAGCCATCGCCATAGAAGTGGTACTAGAGCTCCCCAACGGCCACCCACTCAAGATAAAGGCGCTGTTGGACTCAGGCAGTTCTTGCAGTTTTCTTAGCAAGGAATTTGCGTTAGAGCATCAGCTGCAGACTCTGCCTCTAGGGAGCCCTTTGCAAGTCACGACCATAGATGGGAGGGAACTCCTGGGAGGAGAGGTAACACACCAGACGCCCCCCATGAGAATGAGGATTGCCAGGCACACTGAGATTATTGCCTTTCACGCAGCCACCCTAGCAGGACCGCCAATCATACTGGGAATGAGCTGGCTGGCGCTACATGATCCGTTAGTGGGATGGCACCAGCACACGGTCTCATTCGGGTCAGCTCACTGCTTGGAACACTGCCACGGGGGGGGACCCCGAGGATGGCAATAGCCAGAGTGGCAGGGATGGCAGTGGGGAAGAAGGGGCAGGTACCACCGCAGTACGCTGACTTGCAAGATGTCTTCAGTGAGAAAGAAGCGGATAGACTGCCCCCTCATAGGCCCTTTGACTGTCAAATCAACCTACTCCCAGGAGCCCAGCTGCCAGTGGGCGAACTGTACGCCATGTCAGACAGGGAGATGCAGGAGTTGAGGGAATTTATAGACAAGAACCTAACGAGAGGTTTCATAAGGGAATCAAGGGCGGTGGGAGGCAGTCCAGTGTTCTTTGTGGACAAGAAGGACACTAATAAGCCCAGGCTTGTAGTGGACTTTCGGGCCGTGAATTCTGTGTCGGAACCCGTGACCTTCCCCATGCCCAGGATTGACGACATTTTGACCAGGGTGAGGAAGGGAAAGATTTTCACCAAGCTGGACCTAAGGGGAGCGTACAATCTGATCAGGATGAGGGAGGGAGATGAATGGAAAACCACCATGTTCACCCCTCTGGGGGCCTTCGAGTACCTCGTTATGCCCTTTGGATTACAAGCGGGTTCGGCGTGTTTTCAATCTTTCATGCATCACGTTTTGGGACCCTTGCTGTACAAGAATTGCATAGCCTTTTTAGATGACGTGTTGATTTATTCGGAGGACGAGGAACAACACGTCAGAGATGTCCGGGAAGTGCTAAAGAGGTTACAGGCGCACCAGCTGTGGGTCAAACTGGAGAAGTGCCAGTTCCACACCCGAGAGGTCGAGTTCCTGGGGTACCGGTTGTCAGACAAGGGACTAGCTATGGATCTGGGCAAGGTACAAGCGGTACTGGAATGGAAGACACCCAAGACCCGGAAGGACGTGCAGAGGTTCCTGGGGTTTGGAAACTTCTATCGGAAGTTCATCAAAAACTTTACCCACTTAACTGCACCCATCACAGATTGCCTCAGTAGCAAGAAGAAGTTCGTCTGGACGGAAGAGGCGCAGCAATCTTTTGAAAGGCTAAAGAAGGCGTTCGCTTCGGAAGAGCAGCTCTTGCATGTGGATCTGCAGAAGCCAATGAGGCTGGAGACCGATGCATCGGACAGAGCAGTGGGGGCCGTACTGCTTCAGCCGGGGGGGGGGAACCAGTCCGACTGGAGACCGTGTGCCTTTTTCTCCAGGAAGTTGAACAAATCGGAGCAGAACTACACGGTGTATGACCGGGAGCTGCTGGCTATTTATGAAGCGTTTCGACGCTGGAGACATTTGCTAATAGGGGCGCAGCACAAGATCCAGGTGTGTACGGATCATAACAACCTGGAATACTGGAGGACAGCAAGGGTACTCAACCAGAGACAGGTGCGGTGGGCTCAGGAGATTTCCAAGTTCCATTTTGAGATTCGTTACGTACCGGGGGAGGAAAACGTCAGAGCAGACGCCCTCTCCAGGAAGCCAGAGTATCTGGAAGGAGAGGGAGCGCCGGAAGAGCGACATGTGATACCCGAGGACCGATGGGTGTGTGGGGGAGTGTTGGTAGGGCGACGGGAGCTTGCAGAGGGGACGGCAGACGACGAGTATGCCCAAAACAAGATCAGGGAGCTCAGGGGGGCAGGAGGAAACCGGGGGGGGGGGGTTGAGGAAAGGGATGGGGCACTGTATTACAGGGGGGCATTGTATATACCAGAGGGGGACTTGAGGAGTAGAGTACTCAAACAATTACACGACAGCCCCACGACGGGACATTTTGGGCAACACAAAACCATGTTGCTAGTCACCAGGCAGTTCTGGTGGCCAAAGGTGAGGGAAGATGTACAAGAATACATAAGGGGGTGCGACCGCTGCCAGAGAGCCAAAGGGGAGAGGGCGGCACCCGCGGGGTTACTGGAACCATTACCCACACCAGAAAGACCATGGGAGGCAGTGTCCATAGATTTTATGACCGATTTGCCCAAGTCAAGGGGCAAAACGGCCGTCATGGTAGTAGTCGACTTGTTAACTAAGATGTGCCATTTCATCGCCTGCTCGCATGCGGTGACGGCGGAGGAAACCGCCAAGCTGTTTGTGGAACACGTTTTCAGGCTGCATGGCGCCCCCTTGAGGGTTTTATCAGACCGAGGAAAACAATTCACTTCCAGGTTCTGGAGGAAGCTCATGAGCCTACTACACGTCAAGGTCAATTTCTCGACGGCCAGGCACCCGGAGACCAACGGGCAGGCGGAAAGAGCGAACAGTATACTCCAACAATACTTACGATGCTATGCCAGTGAGAGGGAGAATGACTGGGTAGAGAAATTAGCTTTGGCCGAATTTGCCTACAATAACGCGGAGCATGTGTCCACGGGAATGAGCCCGTTCATGGCCAATTATGGGTGTCACCCCAGGGCCTTCCCAGGGGGAGGGGAGGAGAGATGGAGTGTACCAGCGGCGGAAGAGTTTGTGGAAGAAATGGAAGCCCTGCACCAACAGCTTAAGATGAACTTGGAGAGGGCCAAGGAAGTGTACAAAAGGCAGGCAGACAAGCACCGCCGGGAAGGGGAGACCATAAGGGTTGGGGACCGGGTGTGGTTGTCAACCCAAGAGTTACCGTTCAAGGGAGGTTGCAAGAAATTAAGGCCAAAGCGACTGGGACCCTTCGAGGTAACACAGCAGGTGAACCCGGTGGCCTTTAGGCTCAAATTGCCTGACAACATGAAACTACACCCGGTATTCCATAGGTCATTACTCTCACCATACAGGGAAGGGCGGGAATTTCAGGGACGAGAGGGAGAGGTTCCCGCACACGCACAGGTAGAAGAGAGGGAGAGCAGTAGTCACGCAGCGGAGATACTAGATTCAAGGTGGAAGGGAAGACAGGTGGAGTATCTGGTGGCTTGGGGGGGGGGGGACCCTGAGTCGGAAAATGCATGGGTGCCAGCGGAAACCATCAAGGATGAGTTTCTCCTGGAAGAGTTTCACCACAGGTTCCCAAGGAAGCCCAGACCTTTAGCGAGGTTCTGGGAGGAGCAATTTGGCACCACAGATGACGAAGAGGATTTTGCGGGGTTTCCGGCCTCTGAGGGGGAGGGAGGAGAAGTATCTGAGGGAATGGAATTGGATTGGGAAGATTCTCCAGTGGGAAGAGATAGTAGTAGGTGGAGAGCGGTGTTCGAGTCATCAGAAGATGGGGAAGGTTCTTTCCGGGGGTTCCCTGGATCACCGGCCAAAGAAAGGGGATGGACCGGGGGTGAGGGGGGTCCTGGAGGGGAGGTGGATGTCAGGGAACTGCCATCGGAGCCCAGGGCGGTGGCGAGGCTCCCAGACGCTGGAGAGGGAACCAGCAGGGGGAGAGGGAGAGCTTCCTCTGAAGAAGTAGAGGAGGAGGAAGCGTCGGAGGGAAGGCTCAGAGATGCTTCCAGCGAGACCAGCGGAGAGAGCTCAGGACCTCCCATTGGGACGCCCACTCTGCGCAGAAAGCTGTCGCGCAGGGAAGCTAGGCGGAGACTCTCGGTCAAGGAGCTTTTATGTTGGAAGAAATTCAGGAAACGCCCACTGACGGATTCTGCCAGCGATTAAGACAGCCACGAAGTAAGGGCTGTCCGGTTAGGGAAAGTTTTAGCCAACTACTCAGCTTGGAGCGGTGTGGCGCTTACGCACAAGCAACCCCTTATCCCATTACAGATGTTTCGGAATATCTTTAAATATTTCCACTCTTGACTGATGTATTTCCAAGGTCTTCTGAAAGTGCAGGCTCAAAATTTTATCTCTCTCCTCTTTTGTTCGGAGGGTAATCAGACAGTCTCTCACCCTGTTCTTCTTCCCCCCTCTTCCAAGTCTAAAAGCACTCACTATCTTAAATTCTTCTTTCTCCAAATCGAAATCCCAGAAATCTGCCAATTCCTGCATAAGAAAGTCTGTCAGACTGTCCTTCTCTAATTCAGGCACGGCTCTGATCCTCAAGTTCGTTTGTTTCTCCTTAAGTTCAATCATAGGAAGCGTCGACCTGTGATCCTCAAGTTGCCTCTGTATGTCTGGTATCTTCTCCTCTATGGCAGCTGCTTTTTCCTTAGCTTCTTCAGAGGTCTGTCGAGTCAGAGTAGATTCCTGTAGCAATTTCTCAATAGTTTCTGTATTAGTATTCACCTTTTGTCCCAAATTGTTGGTGCTTATAGTGTTTTGATCAATTTTAGTTGATGCTTCAACCACTTGTTTACTTAATTTTTCCAGTGATTCATTTATCTTACCTAATGCAAGTGCTAAAGCTTCTTCAGATGACATACCCTTTGACTTAGATTGTGTAGATACAGCCGCAGATGAGGCAGAAGGGCCAGATGTTGATGCTCTTCGCTGCCAAGATTTCCCAGACCTCGTTGTTTTGTCTTGGAGCGAGTCTACTTTTTCTTTTCCATCTGCCATAACACTTTAACTGAATACCCAAGGTCAGTCCCACGGCCACAATTTGTTTTGAAGTGGAAAATTCCCCTGGCCCAATTGTTGTAACAATTTCAGAAACTTCCTCTAGGGGGACACAGTAGTAGTCTGTACTTGTTGCATTAGAAAGTAGCACTTTTTAAACCCCCATTTCACAAAGTAAAAGACAGTTTCAATTTCAGTTACTTTTCAGTTACTTCCCCTTCTTTCTAAGATCAAGAGGAGACAACCAGAAAAAATGTATCTCCCTTGCAGAGCTAGCTGTCAAAAAGTACTCTATTCACGTACAGTACATTTCACAATGCGGCAGTCTTATTGTCCATTGGCAGCCCGTTCCCAGGTTTTGAGCAGTAGATTTTTATTTCCTTCCCTCTCTCTTGCAGGCAAATATAGTCCAAGCCTCTCCCCCCTCCTCTCCTGCAACCAAGGGGGGAATTCACTTATTTTAATGTTGGGATATTAGTCCTTTCTGATCAGCTTTCCAAGGCTTTAGCTTACAGCTTCTTTGCTCTCCGGTAACGGCTGTGCGGCTTCGCTCTGTGGAAGAAGCAGTTGACTCACAGCACCGCGCCACTTGCCCCGCTTCACTCCGGAGCCCGTAGTCGGGTTTCCTTACGAATTGGGGGGCGCAAAGGGTGCCCGCCGAGTCCCACGCTCACAGGCTTCACCCGCCTGTGATTTTTGAAGGGTCTCCGCTTCGCCGTAGCAGTACAGACCCAATTTCCGCAGAGCTGATCCCTCCGAATCAGAGGGAATCCGCCATTACCGATGGCGCTAACCCGGAAGTCCCAGATATCTCATTTCTGTTCTAGTTCTGTTGCTGCTTTGAGAAAAGAATGATGTCGAGTGAACTCATCTATTCAAGACTAGGCTATTCATAGTCATCTATGATAATACAACCTGTATGATAATAATTTTGGCTGGCATGCATATTTATGGTATGACAAGGCAAAGGTTTATAAGGGCTTTAAAAATCATATTGTCAGGAAAGCTTTGTATAATGTTTGGAATCGATATAAGGATTTGTTGGAAAATAAAACACCCAGATGGTTGTCACCAATGGAAGCTAGAGTGGTGAAAAAACTTAATATGGACTCTAATTGGCCAAAATATTGTGAAATTATAGAATATGACGGTGAAAAAGTTAAATTACAGAGCTTTGAGAAACTAAAATCCAAAGTTCGAGACTGGTTACATTATTATCAGATAAATGAGACTTTTAAGCAGGACAGGAAACTAGGATTTCAGAAGGAGAGGTCAAAATTGGAAACAGAATTGTTAGAGACCAATACTAAGAATTTGTCTAAAATGTATAATTTGTTGCTGAAATGGAATACACAGGATGAAACGGTTAAATCAGCTATGATCAAATGGGCACAAGACTTAGGTCATGATATTATGTTCGCTGACTGGGAACAGTTATGGACCACAGGCCTTAAATTTACGGCATGTAGTGCCTTGAAAGAAAACCTAATGAAAATGATCTATAGGTGGTACATGACTCCAGTCAAGCTTGCAAAGATATATCATTTGCCCAATAATAAATGCTGGAAATGTAACGAATGTGAAGGAACTTTCTATCATCTTTGGTGGACCTGCCCAAAGGTTAAAGCCTACTGGGAAATGATCTATAATGAAATTAAGAAAATCCTTAAGTGGACATTTGTAAAGAAACCAGAGGCTTTTCTCTTGGGCATGGTCGGCCAATTGGTACCAAAGAAAGATAGGACCTTTTTCATGTATGCAACTACAGCAGCAAGAATTCTCCTGGCAAAGTATTGGAAGATGCAAGAATTACCTACTCTGGAAGAATGGCAGACGAAGGTGACTGGCAGAGATGACCGGCAGAATCCGTGATCAGAGGAGAGAGACAGTGGAAGAGGACTGGAAAAAATTTAAAATATATCTTAAGAACTGTTGCAAAATCTCAGACTGATAAAATGTCAAGGGGTAAGAAACAGAGAATTATAGCTGTAAATATTTAAGTCAAGAGAATCTTGAGGGAAACTAAATATAGAAATGGAATGAAGGATTGCTAAAAAAAATTTTGAAGCAAGGGTGCAGTGAAGGGGAGGCATGGGGAAGTCATGTGTTGTTTATGATTGTTTTTATTTGTGTGTTTTTTGTTTATGAAAATTAATAAAAATTATTTTTTTTTAAAAAAAAAGATAATACAACCTGCAGCTTCTTTTTGCAATTTGCCTTGTAAAAAACCAAAGCCAACCACTCACCGATGGGAGTCTGTTCCACATCTACTTGTTTTCTAGTGGCAAACCCCTCTTTCTGTTGACCAAGGTTTATACAACACTGTGGCTCATTTCTAACACTGCATGCATGAATGGTTTATTACAAAGAACTCTTGGTGGTCCGAGTCGTCTCTTGAATAGAATACAGCCATCATGTTAGATCTGAACAGCTTTTCCTGTCCAGGCATATGCTTATGGAGCAATTCATAATGGAGTCCGTACCGAGGTTGCCACGTGGGGCAGAATCAAATGGAGATGAGCTAAGCCATTTATGTGAAACACTCCTCAAATGGCTGGAAGAGGATAAAGTAATTCTCTGCTTTTCAGAAACGCTTTGCTGTGGGGAAGCTGCATCCATAGGGCCATGTTTCAAGCAGCAAGCATGTAAGACTTGAACCTCGCATGATGAAGTCAACTTGAGTTGCGGTGACTCCCTTTCTCAGCCCTGTCACGTAGTCATAGTGGAACTATGAATGGCTTGACCTGTTGAACTTTGGGATGCTGCTCTACTAATAGGTCTAATTGCTTTAAAACGTTTTATGTTGATAACTCTTAAATGAAAGACTTTCTCTTAAATGTATAAAAAATGCCTTCCAGTAGCACCTTAGAGACCAACTAAGTTTGTTCTTGGTATGAGCTCTCGTGTGCATGCACACTTCTTCAGATACATGAGCACACAAAAGCTCATACCAATCACAAACTTAGTTGGTCTCTAAGGTGCTACTGGAAGGCATTTTTTTATTTCGTTTCGACTACGGCAGACCAACACGGCTACCTACCTGTATCTTAAATGTATGCCAGCCAATCTTCCGTTGGTAGAAAACATGGGCTATCCAGCTAATCAGCAGCATCTCACCAGGCCTTAATCGGCTGCGGTGAATCTCATAATATTTCCCCCCATGTTTCTTGTTTATTCAATTTTAAGGAGTCTCGCAACATAGTGAAACCTCACCCGTGACAGCTTGGAGGGCCAGTGTTACGCTTCCAGTTCAGCACTGGATTGAACACCTTTTTAAAAAGGGAGGCTTCCTTAGTCTCCCCGCAGCCTGCTGCAGGGGCCTAGCTGCACACACCCCATATTAGACTTGCACATAGCCTGGCAATCATGTGGCATGGTTAGGACTTCCACAGATGGCATTGTCTCCGTGAACATGGGCTGTGGGGATCAAATACTCTGTGCAAATGCGTCTGGTGTTACCAGAACCTATATGCATCCCCCAGCTTTCGAGGGGAGCTTAAGACAGAGTGCTCAACGGAAGGTCATTTCCATTCATCCCTACCCATCACCGTTTCTGTTCTGTTTGCACAGACGCTCTTACTGAAGAACAAATGACACTTTGCCCAGGGAGGGACCTTGGTAATATGGTGCCCTCCTGGTGCCTTCCAAAAGCCAGGCAGGGGAGGGGTCAGGCTTGGGGAAGGATGCACAAGGCTCTGGTGGGGTCCTAGAGCCCTCTCATCTCAGTCCCAAAGCTGGGAGAGTGCTAACTAGGCTTGGGGAAGGAGGCAGGAAGGCTCCCTTCTGGGCCCCACATCCTGTGCAGGGGAAGAGCTTCACTGCCCTAAATCCACCTCTGCTTTGCCTCGGGTTTCAGTCACCATGAAGGCATTTTACCCATTGGAGAAAGTTGCACAATGTATTTTGGAGGTCACTTCTTTGAGTCGTGATGGGAAAAACTGAATTCCTGTGCAGAATCCTTAATGCGCACCAAACTGGAGGGGTACAGCAAGCACTACTGTTGGACGATGCTGTATGGAACCTAACACTTCACCAATCTAGTCGTTGCATAAAAGTTCTAGCAAAACTATGTGTTCGGGTGCCTCGACCCTTACACAGTTTCCTGAATCCTTGTAGTGATCGGGTTTTTTGGGGGGTAGGGGTGAGTTGTCTGGTGGCAGATGAAAAACGGCACCCAAGTTAGCAAAATGCAGTAACCCAAACTACATCTGCATAATGGACTGTTCTTGACGGTAGGCAGCAATTGCCATGTGATACCATGACAAGGATAGGAGAATATTTAGCAAGTGAGTCAGAGCTTACAGTTGCCATATTCAGATGGGTTATTACATGCTCTTGTTTGACTTGAGACTGGACACCTCCCCCACAGGACACTACACTATTACTTTTGGGGTACATAAATAAGAGGTGGAATAATTGGCAGAATTCTCTGCTAGGTTTTGTGACCTCTGCCATTTCTCAAGGACAGGGTCACAGACATCTGAATACAATTTACCTGCGTTTAATAAGAAATGAGTTCTTAGGCTCTGACAGTCCACTGACAGTCCTTTATTTGTGGTTTTCCTTTGGTGATGTAGATATAATTCATGTTTGTGAGGTGCCCCCTCCCTTTTTACTTGCTCCTGGCTCCTAGTCAAGTAACCAGTTCATGTTCTGTAATTCACACAGAAATCTTCAGCACCACAGGGCAGGTGTATCTGGTACTGAACACTTTTTGCCTGAACAGATTTCAGAAAAACACAACAGCTCTTGGTATTCAACGTTACCTGTTTAGTTACTCTACTCTGAATGCCCTTGCTTAGTTAATCGAGTCCACTTTTCTGCATCAACAAAACACACTTTGCATCTTAAACAAAACTCCCATCAGGATTCCAGTAGGAACCAGTTTGGAAAGGGGGGACCCAAACCCAGTGGGTCTATTTTTGCTTGCACCAGAAGACGTTGCTGAACTCCCTTAATCATGGTGAGTGCAAGGGTGTTGTAATCTATGTATTCACACATCACCATCGACTTTCTGACTTACAGTTGCAAGATGCTTGTGACCATTGCTTCATTTCTCCCCCTTTGCTTCTGGCACAAGCAGGATAAACAAACCTGGAAGCTTTGTTTTCCCCATTACATCTGGTCATGGTTTGTTGCTTCCTAACAAGCCACAGTCAGCAGGCCAGCCATAAGCAGGGACTTCAGATTGGCTGGCAATTGTTGCTTATTATGATAAGGCCACAGTCCCGGGTTCAGACGTGATGTGGTGCCAAAGCCTTGTGCTTTGCTTCTCCTGCTTGCTCCAAGAGAGAACAGCATGAGGAGCAATTGGGCAGCATGTGCTACATAATGCATTATAAAATGACTCCTGATGGCCGCTGTATGTTTACAGCGTCTAGGAAGCTGCTTTGTATGCAATCAATCACAGTCTTCACTTAGACTAATCTGCATAATAACAAAGCACCATTTCGCAGGGAATGCATGTTTTAATGCTCCCTAATGGCAAACTCCTTACTTGTAGAAATATCTTTTTAAATCCTATCCAAATGGCATGTCCTTGTCTCAGCTCCTGAATTACCATTACCGAAATGTAGATCTAGGAAATTTCCACTTCCTGCCTACCTTGGGAAAGATCGTGCGCCTATTTATGACCTTTAGGTCATCAGCCCTCCCATCTCGACTCATGGTGATAAAGGATACTCTATGGTGGTTCCACTCTCTCCACCCAGTGAGGGTATTTAAGGACGAAACAAGGAGGCAATTGGTTCCTTGCATAGAGTCAAAGCTAATGCGGACAAGGGAAAGCAAGCTTAACACTAGAAATACTAACTGCCCAAAGGAAGAAAAGAATTCGGTAAGCCTAGATTTGCAAGACCTGAAGAAGAGGCTAATGTGTATAAAGACTCAGATTTCTACCCAAAATATAAGGACAGTAGAGCCTAGAGCACAATATTTAAAGAGGTCCAACAGCTCTTTATCCCATAGAAAGACATCAGTGCAACTCCCTGTTCCCTTTTCAAGCGACACCGAAGTAGATGAGGAATTTGGTGCCTCCGATATTTCTATGGCAACAACACCTAAAGAACTCTACGTTGCTGACAATCTGGAGAAATCCAGCACCTAATCTACATCTGGACCTTTGCCTAATGTTCCAAAAAATTATCAGAATGATCAACCTTCTCTACTGTACTCCTGGCGAGACAGGATGGACAGATCTTCCAAACTCGAAGCTGGCTCTTTGTTGGCCAGTGATCCACATTTTATAGCACATGCCTCATCAGTACTCCCACAGCCACAGATAGAACCAACAGTCCTCCAATCAATCCAGGAGGGAGAGGGGGATTGACAGTTAACGAAACACCGTGGGACCGTCCTCCCCGCTTGGGGTGCGGTTGGTTGGGTTTTATCTTCTAGGGATACTTACCCTATCAAACCTTCACCTCTTCCCCTTACCATTTTGACCCAGGAGTCCTGGCCCAGGGATGACTTGACAGTGAGGGGATGTTACCCCTCTATTGGGGAGGCTACTATGGGGTCTGGGATTCCCACTATTGAAGGGCTAGGGAGGAATGGCGGTGGGGCTAGATATCACTATCGGCGAAGGGTTTTGAGATGCAGTGATGCTCGAACCCCTTCCAATCTATGCCCCATCCCAAGGGACGAGGGTAGGGCGAGCAGGGATTACCCACCTCCGTCATTGGTGTTGTGCAATGCCAGGTCCATAGGCAACAAAACCGCCACCATGCGTGACTTTTTTGTCTCGCAGGGGATTGACCTGGCTTGCATGACGGAGACCTGGGTACGGGAAGGCGAAGTAGTCTCCCTACATGAGATAACACCCCCATTTCAATCGGATACTCCCTGCTGATGTGGATAGATTCCTCCAAGCTGGTAGGCCCACCGCCTGCCTCCTCGATCCGTGCCCATCTTGGCTGATTAGGGCGTGTCCAGATGTTGCACGGACCCCCCTGGTTGAAATTATCAATTTGTCCCTCGGCACGGGGACATTCCCAGGGGAACTGAAGGAAGCATTGGTGTGTCTGCTCTTAAAGAAAAACTTCACTAGATCCTTTAGACCTATCCAATTACCGGCCAGTTTCAAATCTTCCATATCTGGGTAAGGTAATTGAGAGAGCAGTTGCTGATCAGCTTGGTAGGTTTCTGGAGGAAACATCGGCTTTAGGTCCATTTCAGTCCGGGTTCCGTCCGGGTTTCAGGACCGAGACGGCTCTGGTTGCCCTAACAGATGATCTCCGTAGACAACTGGATCGAGGCGGGTCAGGACTGCTGGTTCTTTTAGATTTGTCAGCAGCCTTTGACATGGTCAATCATGATCTTCTGGACCACCGCCTCGCTAAAGTGGGGATACAGGGCATAGCTGTGCTCTTTTATCTCTGGTCGGGGACAGAGGGTGGTGCTAGGGAGGGAGATGTCGTCGTCTTGCCACTCCTTGGTGTGTGGAGTGCCGCAGGGCGCAATCCTCTCCCCAGTGCTTTTTAACATCTTTATGCGCCCCCTTGCCCAGATTGTCCCAAGCTTTGGGCTGGGCTGTCACCAATATGCTGATGACACTCAGCTCTATCTGCTGATGGATGGCCACACCGACTCGGCGCCGGACACACTGAGCAGATGCTTGGAAGCTGTGGCTGGATGGTTTCGTGGGAGCTGATTGAAACTAAATCCTTCAAAGACAGAGGTCCTATGGCTGGGTTGGGATGGCATGGGGATGAGGGACCAACTCCCTTCTCTTGCGGGGGCCCAATTAGTGCCATTGCCTTCTTTTAAGAGTTTGGGTGTAATCCCTGACGCCTCCCTTTCCATGGAGGCGCAGGTTACAGCAACAGCCAAGGCGACATTTTTCCACCTTCACCGCATCAAGCAGTTGGTCCCTTACCTTTCCTGCCCCGACCTGGCCACAGTGATCCATGCGACGGTCACCTCCAGGCTTGACTACTTTAATTTGCTCTATGCGGGGCTGCCCTTGAAGTTGTCCCAGAAACTCCAGCAGGTGCAGAATGCTGCAGCGAGGCTCCTCACGGGGTCTCTGCCATGGGAGCATATTCACCCAGTGCTTTTCTAGCTGCACTGGCTCCCGGTGGAGTACAGGGTCAGATTTAAGGTGCTGGTTTTGACCTTTAAAGCCCTTCACGGCTTAAGACCTATAGGACCGCCTCTCCCGGTATGCCCCACGGAGGACCTTAAATAGCAACACCCTAGTGGTCCCGGGCCCTAAGGAAGTTAGATTAGCTTCAACCAGAGCCAGAGCCTTTTCAACACTGGCTTGGTGGAACGCTCTGTCTCATGAGACCAGGGCCCTGCGGGATCTGATTTCTTTCCGCAGGGCCTGTAAGACAGAGTTGTTCCGCCTGGCCTTTGGCTTGGAGCCAATTTGATTCCCTCCCCCTCTTCCTTTTTCCTTTCTCCTCCTGTGATGAGGCTGCATTTTAATGTTTCAATATTTTAATGCTGTATTTTAATCTTGTTTTTAAGTTGTATTCATTCAACTTGTTTTAATTATTGCTTGTTAGCTGCCCTAAGGCTGGCCTTGGCTGGGGAGGGTGGGGTATAAAAATAAAATAATAATAATAATAATAATCATTATCTGGGCACAGATATCCTTGTAATCCTGGTTTCGGCGCTCAAAGTCTTCCACGTGGGCAGCAAGGTGGGAATTGACCATGCAGAAGCTGGTATTGTTGCAGACAAGCCTCACGGCCACACACCCCTTATTACCCTGCAGGGGCGGAGCAAAGATGGCTGTTAGTGAGCAAGCAGGAAAGAGGGGGAAACTGGTTGGCAGATAGACAGACAGAAAGATCGACGTAGGGTCTACTCCCCATCTTCCCCATGATGCCTGTGCCCACTGTCTCCCTCATCACTTCCTTGATGCGGCTGAGCTGGTCCTTCCTGACAAAGATGAGCAACATCATTCCGACTAGACGCACCAGCTGCACCTAGAAGATGCAAGGTACTGGGATGTCTACCAGCTCTGTTCATTGCTTGCTGTCCTGGGCCGGCTGGATGCAGATAGGAGTGGCAGGTGGCACCAACTGGGGATCCCCCAAGGGAAGAAGGCTCAGAGCCAGGGAACTGGTGGGGGGTCGTCAGAGGGAGAAGAGGGAGCAGACTGTGAGCAAGAGGAGGTGTTGGAAACTGAAGAGGCAGGAGGGCAGGAAGATTCTGTGGCAAACAGCAGCCCAGAATCCGAGGCAGAAGTGGAGGCTGGAGGCGGGGGTCAAGAGGCAGAGATCAGGCAGGCTGCTGAAGAAGCCAGGGGGTCTCCCCATCCTGCTGCGATCAGGTCCCCTCCCTGCTGGTCTCCCAGAACACAGAGAAATTAAGAGGAGGGAGCAAAGACAGGCAAGGTGTCAGAGTCTCAGGTTGCTTGGGAAGGACCAGGGGGAGGAGGAGACTTCAGAGAGTGGTGGGAGGGTAGCAACCTTCAGCCTTCACAACTACCTCACTGGGGCAAGGCCTGTTGGGAAAGGTTTCTGTGATCACGAGGCCTGCACGGTTTGGGTTTCTTTGAATAAAGAATGTTGGCTTCTTTTGAATAAAACACCACTGACACCAGGTGTTTTTTCTTGCTGACCTCCTCCTCCTCCTCCTCCTCACTCCAGCTCCTGACAGCTGTCTGGCTGCTGAAGAAATGGGTGGGGTTGGACTTACTTTCTTGTACTTGGATTTGGAACACAAAGCCTTTTCCACAGCTGTCAGCCACTCTTGCTCCTTTGTCGAGTCCAAGTAGAAGAAAGCCTCTGTGCTCAGGTCCAGCTCCTGGAACCGAATGCCCAAGTGCCAAAGAGAAGGATGTGGAACTGCAGGAATAGGACTCCAATCGGAACAGACGTGCTGGTTAAATATGCAAAGACAACAGGAGTGTGCAAGGGCAGGCAAGGTCAGGACCAAGAACAAACAAGTAATACCAGCCACTTCTTCCTCAGCTTAGCTATTCGGGGCCCCAAAGGAGCTTTGTTAATGAAAGAAAAGAAGCTTTTTTCTTGTATTTTTTAAGATGTGTCAGCCAGCCTGATATCTAAGCACTATCCCAGTAGCCACAGGCAACCAGAAATTCTTTGAAGGCAAGTGAGTTGGTTGATCTCTCCATTCTTCCTTCACTTGGCAACCTGGTTTCCAGGCTGGCTTTCCGGAAGCAGAAAACCACCTCTCAGATCTGCTGTGCCAAGCTTGTTTGCTAGAAGATTACCCCGTAACACCCTTGTCCTCTTTGCAAACCTCCTAAATGGCTAGCCTTCTGTGTTTCCATGCTGGCCATGAAGGAATGGGCATTCCCCACTCTGAAAACAGCACAGAAATACAGCCTGTCTAGTAAAGGGGTAAAAAGAGCAAGCTAAACAGCCTCTGTAAAACAGTAGCATCTGAAGCTGCTAACCACATACTGATAAACATATCATAAAAGCAGACATGAAAAACAAATGGCCACTGGGTACTACTAACGGTACGAGGAAATAACCAAAGCAAAAACTTTGTTTGAAGTAGTAAGCTTAGCATTATAAGGATGACCCACACCAAGTGTTGGGGGGGGGGTCACACCTCCCTGTCCTCCAGCACAGCTTTTAGGAGGAGTTCCAAAGGTTTTGCTTCCGTTTTGGATTAACTGCATCTTGTCACAATGTCTGAAGCTGCACAAACCGCTTCATTTGAACCATGGCTCATTGAAACAAGCCAACTTCCAATCGTGGGTTTACAAAGCTGGTAAAATTAACCACCATAGGATCTGGACACACCAAACTGTGGTTAATTTAAAATACAAGTAAAAGGTAAAGGTAAAGGTACCCCTGCCCGTACGGGCCAGTCTTGACAGACTCTAGGGTTGTGCGCTCATCTCACTCTATAGGCCGGGAGCCAGCGCTGTCCACAGACACTTCCGTGTCACGTGGCCAGTGTGACAAGCTGCATCTGGCGAGCCAGCGCAGCACACGGAAACGCCGTTTACCTTCCCGCTAGTAAGCGGTCCCTATTTATCTACTTGCACCCGGGGGTGCTTTCAAACTGCTAGGTTGGCAGGCGCTGGGACTGAGCAGCAGGAGCGCACCCCGCCGCGGGGATTCGAACCGCCGACCTGACGATCGGCAAGTCCTAGGCGCTGAGGTTTTACCCACAGTGCCACCCGCGTCCCTAAAATACAAGTGGAAGCTTCCCAATAGGCTTGGGGTGGGGGAGAGGTGTGCAAACCTGGAGGAGAGGCTGCCGTCCTGCTCATAATATGAAGCCACGGTTCAGTATGTGGCACCAAGGAAAATTGCCCACCACAGCTAATACTTTCCATTACCCACCCATGTGGCCTGAGTGAACAGGACAGACTTTGCCTGGCACCCAACAATAAAGCTGTCATGTAGATGTTGCTTTCTCCAGCCCCAACTCTGATACAGGTTCCACTGGTGTTTGCACTTTTGCATGATCTGAGCTGAAATTCTGGGTGTTGACATATTCCTTCTCTCTCTTGGCGAGGACGTGCTTGATGAGTCCCTCTCTCTGTCCGGACTGCGTATGTGTGGAAGGCACAAAGAGCTTGCGCATAGTGTGGGTCATTGGGGTTGCTTCTTGCTCATGCTCTCCTTGTCACGGATACGCCTCAGGGAGATGAGAACAGAACTCAAGTAGTCCTTAAAAGCAAGGAGGCGGGAGGGCACAGTACACCTCTAAGGCAACTTACAGCCAGCTTGGTGGCAGTGGTGGGGGTGGAGGCTCCTGGCGGGCACTCATTTGCTGATTCTGCAGGTTTCTTTCCTTCTCCATGAAGTTATCCTCAAATCCCAGAATTCCCGAGAGAGGAAAAGACTTCTGAGGTTAGAGAGGCTTCAGAACCGTTTGGGGAAGTTTCGGGAAAGGAACTTAGAAAATACTTAACTGCAGGAAAATGTTCCTGCCTCCCCACAGCACCACATTTGTCGGACAATTGCCTCTCAGCTTATGCATGTTTAGGAAGGATTGTGGAGGCAAGAGGTCCTCCCCTCAAGGCCTTTTCCTCTAAAGGAGGTAGACTGATCTTCTCCAATCCTCTGGCCACTGCTGAGTTTTCCAAACTTGCTGGCATATTGCGTGTAGCACCTTAACAGCATCATCTTTAACAAAATTTAATAGTTCAGGTGGAATATCATTACTTCCACTGGCCTTGTTATTAGCAGTGCTTTCTAAGGCCCATTTGACTTTGCTCTCCAGGATGTCAGGCTCAAGGTCAGCAACCACACTACCTGGGGTGTATGAGACATCCATATCTTTCTGGTATAATTCCTCTGTGTATTCTTGCCACCTCTTCTTGACGTCTTCTGCTTCTGTTAGGTTCTTTCCACTTTTGTCCTTTATTATGGTACTCTTTGTATGAAATGTTCCTTTCATAGCTCCAGTTTTCTTGAACAGATCTCTGGTTCTTCCCATTCTGTTGTTTTCCTCTATTTCTTTGCATTGCTCGTTTAAGAAGGCCCTCTTGTCTCTCCTTGCTATTTTTTGGAAATCTGCATTCAATTTCCTGTATCTTTCACTATCTCCCTCGCATTTTGCTTGCCTTCTCCAAGTCCACCTTTCCTTTTGAAGCAAAATGTCCTTTAAATGGGGGAGAAATGCCCTGCATGAAGTCTTGGGTTTGCAATTTGCGGAGAGGGAAGACTGTCTGCGGCGCTGGGGAGCGGGCAGGCTGGCGAGGCCCCCTAGATCTAGAGGCCCTAGGCTTCTGCCTACTTAGCCTATACATGAATCCGGCCCTGCCTATGTCACAGTGAGCACAGGCCCATCGATCACGTGCAAGGCATTCTGCGTGTTGGGAAAGAGCCTCCTGTTCTGGGCCAGGGGGAAGAGTGACACCAGCAGAAGACTGGGTGGTGGGGTCAAAGCTGATCCCGTGGAGCACGTGAGGAGTCAAGGCTTCCCGCATGAAGGCCTTGCTTCCCCTAGAAGTCCCTGCCTCCTGGTCTGTGTTCGCTTTCTTCTTCAGGTACAGCGCCAGCATGTTCTGGATGGTGCACCTGCTTTCGGGGGAGAGCTTGTCGAACTGGTCCACACTAGAAGAATAGCCATGAGACGGGTGAGACTCCTGCAAGGCGTCCCCAAAGTCAGGGCAAGATAAGCGCATTTGAAGAGCCTTGCTGGGTCGGGCCAAGGCCCATTCAGTCCGACATCCTGTTGGCATAGTGGTTCCTTCCAGATGCCCGTTTTTGTCAATTCATGATTGTTTCTATTCATGACAGTAGGAGGGCAGTTATATGCAAGACTGTATTCAGTACTGTTTGTGCCTGCAAGGCTTTCGGGACAGACATACTCTGACACTTCCAACCAGTGCCCCCTAACTTCCAGCTGAAACCAGGTACCTTTTTCATACCACAAATGTTCTTCAGTGGTGAACCATGGCATCTCAAATTCCATGGGAGCCTTGTACGATGCCAAAATTCAGTGCCCCCACGCCTTTCAACATCTATTCAACATCATAGTTGCTTTGTCCCCTGTGGGGCCCGCAAGGCTTCACGCCAGTGTGACCAAACCAGTTGCACTACCCTAAATCCACCTAAATGTAATTGGGGGGGATTTGTCCCACTTAAGTTGTACTTTATAGCTCAAGAGGGCCCCTCTGGCTGATAATAATATAGTAGCACAGGGGACGCACCACAGAACAACTTACAAAGCAAAATGACATGTAGTTGGTCCACCACAACTGCAATATTATTGCATCCTTCAGGAATGTTGTGTCCAGCTCCATCTGAGTCATCATCCAGGCACGCTGTGGAGCTGCCTGGATGAGAGATGGGCATCTTCGGCCAGTCAGGGGTGAAGAGCTGGCAAGATCCCATGTACTGAGCAGAAAAGCAAACTCTTTGGCCTCCGAGATCTCTCCCAACTCTCAGCAGCCCTCACTGTGAGCCATACTAGAGGAATTTTGTCCTGCTTTTGCTGAGCTACAACACAGGAGCGCACCCCCAGCTGGCCATGATGTGGTAACCCTGGCGAAGCATTGCAGAGCAACTGAGAAAGCAGAATGATGTTTGCGTGGACAGTCCATTAGAAAGCTGCACTATTATTGCATCGATAGGACATTGCAGAATACGGCCCCCCTCCAGGCAAAAACATCCGTCTGGAGGCACAGTAGCTTTCATTTCGGAGGTTGCGGCTTTACAGCTTCCTATTTATTTATTTATTCGAATTTATTTATTTATTTCATAAAATTTATACACTACCAGATGGTAAGAAACATCAAAGCCGTTTACAGAAAGATAAAACCATAAAATCAGGAAAAACCTACAGTACATTAAATGCTGAAGAAGTGAATACCAGAATAGATCGGAACTCAATCCCAAGGTAAGGGGAAGAGACATGGCTAAGATGGCAGGACAGCTTACTCTATGGTGTTAACCCCTTCATGCACTAATTAGACTGAAGCATGTTGGTTATATGAGACTGGTTATCCCACACAACATGCTCTCACGCAACCCATGCCCTCCAACTGAAAACCCATTTCCTGGACAATATCAACATTGTGTTTTGTGCCTGTGAACTGCACAGTGAATATTTTTATTAGAAAAGAAAACAGCCCGGTATTTCAGCTTCTCAAAGTTGTTTTATTCAGTGCGCTGCTACAGCTTGTCACACCCAAATCCTCCAAAGGAATCTGCCAAAGTGCTTTTCCAGGCAAAAGGGGGCAGAGGGAGAGAAACCAAGAACCTCAAATTCACTAGACCAGGGATGGGGAATTGTGTGGCCCTCTAGATGTTGTTGGATTCCATCACCCCTGACGTTCGGCCATGCTGGCTGAGGCAGAAGGCCATTGGATCTGGCAATATCTGGGAGCCCACAAGATTCCCTGCCCCCGCCCTACACAAACAACTAGGCACTCAGTTGTGAGGCACGCCTCTTACCGGAGGGAGGGTCACTCAAGAGGCAGCTGTGGCATGAGAGTGCTGGATCATGCATTTGTGGGCACATCTGAGGATTAAAGAGGACCCCCTAGGAAGCGTGCTTGGAGACCTTCCTTACCACGTGGCTCTCTGACAAAAACACAACAGTACTAATGGCCATATGGAACCACACCTCAAAGCTGGATCAGACTTCCCAGATCCTGTTTCCACAGTCAGAGTTACTGTTGGGTTCCCACGGGAATGGGAGACTGGATGTGACGTACACTGGTTTCCTGTTTTTCAGTGTTCTCTCGCTTTCTTTGTGTCGAGAGGAGTTGCTTCTCTGCTCTCACAGAGACAGGATGCATGTTTGTATGCTCTCAGCATAGAGTGTAAATTAAATTTAGCATGTAGCACATTTACCTGCTTATCCTTTCGTTGCTGGACTACACTCTGCTTGGGCTCAAGATAAGACGAGCCTGTGTCAGCTCCAGATGGGCCGGAGCTGATCAAAATCTCACATTTTTGGTTATGGGCCCAGAAAATCGGAATCGGAATGCCGGCAGAGGAACAGAGGGACATATCAGAGTTATCTGCTCTGCGCGTCAAGAAGATTGATGAGAGGTATGTGCTCTTGCAACGGGAAGCCTGCCAGCTTCTAATTAATGGCTTTAAGGCTGGACTTTGAACTTTTAAGCCTGCTTCGGCAGAGGCTCGGCAGAGGCTTGAGAAACGAAAGTGCTTTTGGAAGCAGCTGTACACAGACGCAGCTTGCTTTAAAGCAGCAGAGATGGCTAATGCAAGGCTAGCAGACGCTTTTGGGATTCCTAAGCTCAATAAAAAGAATTACGTGGAATGGGAGTTGTACGCAGAGGCTCTTCTGCGAAAAGAGGGTCTGTTTAATGTTATTACAGACAACCCCCAGCTCCAATGACAGATGAATGGGCAGCTAAGGATTCCAAAGCAAGGGGAACTCTTACGTTGTTGGTATCCCCAGAAGAGCTTTGTCTATTGCGTGATAAGGCCTCAGCCAGAGAGATTTGGGACACTTTGAGAGATTCTCATTTAAGAACAGAGGCTGGTGCTTCTTTGTTCTACTATGCCAAGCTGCATGATATGGCACTTGCTGAAGGTGCAGATGTGCGTGCTCATCTGATGGAGATGCAGAATCTGAGACATGAGCTGCAACAGAGAGGACTCACCTTTCCAGAGGCTGTGTATTCCTTCATGATACTACATTCTTTGGGTTCAACTTGGGAGTCCGTTGCCACTCAGATTGCTGTTCAGCCAACTGCTCAGATCACAGTAGCCCATGTTACTGCCGTGATTCAGAATGAAGCTGACCGCCGAGGTGTTAGCTGCATGGGTAAGGGGGAGTCTTCACAGACGTCATCCCAGAATGCAGTGGAACCACTAGATGGCGCCAAAGCTTGGAAGGCAGTAAAATGCTACTCGTGTGGACATCTAGGCCATATGAAGAGGGAATGCAGATATCCCAGGGCCAAGACAACAGAGCAGCGCAGCGAAAGCTCAATGCGTGGAAAAGGCAAAGGCAAAGGTCCGGTGTCCAGGACAACGCAGCACAAGGCAATGGTTTCACGGTTCACTCCAAAGGTTGCAAAGGTCCAGAAGATGTCTAGATCATTCTTCGTAATTGATTCAGGAGCCACCAGACACATTTGCAACGACAAGCAACTGTTCGTGTCTTTTACACCACAGGAAGGTGCGATTCACCAGGCGGATGACCACACGATCTCCAGTCAAGGCTACGGAACTGTTGTTCTTCACAGTTTGGACTTGTCGATACACAACGTTCTCTACGTTCCAGATGCTGGACACAATCTACTCAGCGTTGCGCAGCTGAATGAATGGAACACTGACGTTTCCTTCAAGAACAAGAAGTGCACCATCACAAAGAAAAAAGATTATGTATTGTATGCTGAATATGTTGATCATAGAATCATAGAGTTGGAAGAGACCACAAGGGCCATCGAGTCCAACCCCCTGCCAAGCAGGAAACACCATCAGAGCACTCCTGACATATGGTTGTCAAGCCTCTGCTTAAAGACCTCCAAAGAAGGAGACTCCACCACACTCCTTGGCAGCAAATTCCACTGTCGAACAGCTCTTACTGTCAGGAAGTTCTTCCTAATGTTTAGGTGGAATCTTCTTTCTTGTAGTTTGGATCCATTGCTCCGTGTCCGCTTCTCTGGAGCAGCAGAAAACAACCTTTCTCCCTCCTCTATGTGACATCCTTTTATATATTTGAACATGGCTATCATATCACCCCTTAACCTCCTCTTCTCCAGGCTAAACATGCCCAGCTCCCTTAGCCGTTCCTCATAAGGCATCGTTTCCAGGCCTTTGACCATTTTGGTTGCCCTCCTCTGGACACGTTCCAGTTTGTCAGTGTCCTTCTTGAACTGTGGAGCCCAGAACTGGACACAGTACTCCAGGTGAGGTCTGACCAGAGCAGAATACAGTGGCACTATTACTTCCCTTGATCTAGATGCTATACTCCTATTGATGCAGCCCAGAATTGCATTGGCTTTTTTAGCTGCCGCGTCACACTGTTGGCTCATGTCAAGTTTGTGGTCAACCAAGACTCCTAGATCCTTTTCACATGTACTGCTCTCAAGCCAGGTGTCACCCATCTTGTATTTGTGCCTCTCATTTTTTTTGCCCAAGTGCAATACTTTACATTTCTCCCTGTTAAAATTCATCTTGTTTGTTTTGGCCCAGTTCTCTAATCTGTCAAGGTCGTTTTGAAGTGTGATCCTGTCCTCTGGGGTGTTAGCCACCCCTCCCAGTTTGGTGTCATCTACAAATTTGATCAGGATGCCCTTGTGTCAGGGAACTGACATCGGAGAGAGCGGTGGAGGCAAGGCTCCAAAACGATGCAGGAGAGGGGACCAACAGGGGGGAAGGAATTCAGCGTAACACCAGTAGAGAAGAGAAGGAGATGGAGGATTTGGAGACAGGGCTCCAAGACCCTTCACCAGAGACTAGTGGAGAGAGCGCTGACACGCCTCTGCCTTCCCCTTACTTGCGCAGACGAGTTCCGCGCAGAGAAAGTAGGAGGAGACTTGGCGTCAAACAGCTCTTATGCTGGAAGAGGTTCAAGAAACGCCCACTGACGGATTCTGCAAGCGACTGACCGGCCACGGAGTGTGGGCTGTAAGCCAAGGCATGGTGAACTAAGCAATCTGACTGAACTTGCAGGCAATTTACGCACAAGTAACCCCTTACAACCATTACACCTTGAGTCCATCATCCAAGTCGTTGATAAAGATGTTGAATAAGACCGGGCCCAAGACAGAACCCTGTGGCACCCCACTAGTCACTCTTCTCCAGGATGAAGAGGAACCATTGATGAGCACCCTTTGGGTTCGGTCAGTCAGCCAGTTACAAATCCACTGAGTGGTAGCATAGTCAAGACCGCATTTTACCAGCTTCTTTACAAGAATATCATGGGGCACCTTGTCAAATGCCTTGCTGAAATCAAGGTAGGCTACATCCACTGCGTTCCCTTCATCTACCAGGCTTGTAATTCTGTCAAAAAACGAGATCAGGTTAGTCTGACATGACTTATTTTTCAGAAATCCATGCTGACTATTGGTGATCACAGCATTCCTTTCTAGGTGCTCACAGACTGTTTGCTTAATGATCTGCTCCAGAATCTTCCCTGGTATTGATGTCAGACTGACTGGGCGGTAATTATTTGGGTCCTCTCTTTTCCCCTTTTTGAAAATAGGGACAACATTTGCCCTCCTCCAGTCTGCCGGGACTTCGCCTGTTCTCCAGGAATTCTCAAAGATGACTGCCAGTGGTTCTGAGATCACATCTGCCAGTTCCTTTAATACTCTTGGATGCAGTTCATCTGGCCCTGGAGACTTGAATACATCTAAACTAGCCAAGTATTCTTGTACTATCTCCTTAGTTATTCTGGGCTGTGTTTCCTCTGCTGAATCATTTGCTCCAAATTCTTCAGGTCAGGCATTGTTTTCTTTATTGGAGAAGACTGAGGCAAAGAAGGCATTGAGGAGTTCAGCCCTTTCTGTGTCCCCTGTTTGCATTTCACCATCTTCTCCTCTGAGTGACCCCACTGCTTCTTTGTTCTTCCTTTTGCTACGAACATACCCATAAAAGCCTTTTTTGTTGCTTTTAACCTCTCTAGCAAGCCTGAGTTCATTCTGCGCTTTAGCTTTTCTGACTTTGTGTCTACACGTGCTGGCTATTTGTTTGAATTCCTCTTTGGTGGTTTCCCCCCTTTTCCATTTTTTGTACACATCCTTTTTTAATCTTAACTCAGTTAAAAGTTCTTTAGATAGCCACCCTGGCTTCTTTAGGCACCTTCCATGTTTCCGTCTCATTGGTATTGCCTGAAGTTGTGCTTTTACTATCTCCCTCTTAACAAACTCCCAGCCATCATGAACTCCCTTTCCTTTTAGTATTACTGTCCATGGGATCTCACCCAGCACTTCCCTAAGTTTTATGAAGTTGGCTTTCTTAAAGTCAAGAAATTGAGTCCTAGTATGCTTGGCTGCTCCTTTCCGCTATATAGTAAACTTCAGAAGAGCATGATCACTCGCGCCTAATGATCCTTCCACTTCTACCCCACTAACCAGGTCATCAACATTGGTTAGGACCAGATCTAAAATGGCTGTTCCTCTTGTTGCTTCTCCCACTTTCTGGACAACGAAG
Organism: Podarcis erhardii; assembly: GCF_964252035.2. Classification (NCBI taxonomy): domain Eukaryota; kingdom Metazoa; phylum Chordata; class Lepidosauria; order Squamata; family Lacertidae; genus Podarcis; species Podarcis erhardii. The sequence continues at coordinate 18,478,177 of NC_138506.1, read as the reverse complement.
TTGTCTGCAAGGCCATTGAGGAATCTGTTTGACCTTATGCTCTTGGCTGAGTTTGACATCCAGCAAATATCCGGGTAATTGAAGTCCCCCATTACTACTATCTCCCTTCCTTTTGCATGCTTGGCCATCTGTTCCAGGAAGGCATCATCTATGTCCTCCGTTTGGCTTGGGAATCTATAGTAAACTCCCACAATGAGGTCCCTGTTATTCTTCTCTCCCTTAATTTTGACCCAAATGCTCTCACTTTGGCTTTGAGGTTCTAAATCTTGGATCTCTTCACAGGTATACACATCCCTGACATATAACGCCACTCCTCCTCCTTTCTTGTCTGGTCTGTTTCTCTGAAATAGATTGTATCCCTCCATTATTACATTCCAGTCGTGGGACTTATCCCACCAGGTTTCAGTGATGCCTATTATGTCATATTTAGTTTGCTGTACCAAGAGCTCAAGCTCATCTTGTTTATTTCCCATGCTTTGCGCATTAGTGTACAGACATTGAAGTCCATTAATCATTCCCCCGTGTCTCTTATTTAAGGATTTTTTCCTCCCACCACTAGGTCTGCGTGCTGTTTGCTCCATTTGGTCTATGACATTTGGATGATCATCTTCATCAATTGATAGACTCCTACCTTCAGGAGCACTGTCTCCCTCCCCCACATTAGTCAGTTTAAAGCCCTCCTGATGAGGTTTCTGAGATTTTTGGCAAAAACATTCCTCCCAACCGTTGTGAGGTGCAGCCCATCGCTTGCCAGAAGTCCATCATCAAGAAACTGCAGTCCGTGATCTAAGAATCCAAACCGTTCCTGTTTACACCATTTGCGAAGCCAGCTGTTCACTTCTACTATTTTTCCCTCTCTCCCTGGGCCACGCCGTTCAACTGGGAGGACAGATGAGATGACAATTTGTGCATTTAATTGCTTCAATTTCCTGCCCAGAGCCTCATAGTCTCTTTTGATCTTCTGGAGGCTATTGCTTGCAGTGTCATTGGTTCCCACATGAACCAAGAGGAAGGGGTATTTGTCAGTGGGTTTTATGATTCCTTGCAGTCGTTCAGTTACATCTTGGATCTTAGCCCTGGGGAGACAGCACACTTCCCGAGACATCTTGTCAGGCCCACAGATCACTGCTTCTTTTCCCCTCAGTAGGGAATCCCCTATCCCCACTACACGCCTCCTCTTAGGTTTGGTCGGGGTTCTTCCGTGAGCTGTCCGTTCCAAGTTTGCCTGCACATTCCCTGAGAACTGACTTTGCTGCTCGTCTTCATATACCTGATCGACTGTAATGAGGGAGAGATCCTCAAATGGAGTCTGCTCTTCGTCTTCCATGCTAGGGGAGAGGACCTCAAAGCGATTGTGTATTTCTAAACAATCAGAGCAAACCCTGGGCCTCCTACTTCTTTGAGTCACGTTTCTCCATATATCTGGCTCCTCTGTTGGTGAACTAGCCTCCTTCTCAGGGGAGTCCCCTGTCTCTTCCTTGGTGGAGACGGTGTGCTCTGTTGCTTCCAAGAAGAGCTCCAACTCTCTAATTCTTTGGAGCGTAGCTACACGTTCCTCCAGTTGCTGGACTTTGTCTTCTAAGAGGGCAATCAACATGCAATTGCTGCAGGTAAAGCTGCCTGCAACCTTTGGCAAGATGGCAAACATTGTGCAGGAACCGCAGGTGACTGCAGCTGTTCCCTCCCCCTCCATCTTGAGAACGTGTCGTTGGTGGTGGCTACAGCGGTCCTCCATCATAAAAAGCGTGAAGACCGGACAAATAACTCCCCCCCCCAAAAAAAAACCTAGGTCTCCCCCAACAAACGTTTAAGACTAGCTCCCCTAAATCTAAAAGATGGATCAAACTGCGTGCGCCGCTAGGCGCGCACCGCTGCCCTGCAAGCTCTGATAAGCTCCTCCCACAGCTAAACACCTGCCTCAACAGAAACCCTGCCCCCTCTGACCTTTGCACAGGGAGAGCAGCTAATCAGCCACAAAGAAACACACACACAAGAAAACCCTTTTTGCTCCTTCTTCAGCAGCTGCCCTGCAAGCTCTCAGGGGAGTCCTCTGTGCGTGGCAAAGGCTTTTTGCTGGGACAATAGGAGGCTGCCTTATACTGAGTCCCACTATGGCTCTATCTAGCTCAGTCTTGTCCACAATGGATGGCAAAAACTCTCCAGGGTTTCAGACAGAGGACATTCTAGCTGGAGATACAACAGATGGAACCTGAGAGCTTCTGCATGTAAGCAGCTGCTTTACCACTAAGCTATGGCCCTTCTCCCATTGCTTCTGCCCTGAATGAACTGCAAGCCTGCCCTCCAGTCCTCCCAAAACTCTCTTTTGTGGCTACACTCTGCAGGAGGTCATTGGTTGCAGAAGTTGAGCTGTCTGCACAAGTGATTGAATCCGTGAGAAGGCTGATCTGGAATGAAATGCTGACTTTCAGGCATCTCTTGAAGACCTTTTTTATGCCAACAGGTCTGTGCTACCATTTAAACATTTCTTGAGCACCCAGACATTTGAATTCTTTGGACTGATTTTAATGTCCACCCTCCACCCACTTTTGTACATTGCCGTATTTTATGACATGCCCTAGCTTCTGAGAAGCCTTTCACTCAAACCAGTTAGACATGGCATGAATTAGTCGTTTTATCTACCCGGCATGTATGGAACAGACCCTGACGAATCAAATGACAAGGCATAATTAATCCCCCAGCTGAACTGAACAGGGAGCAGCAGCTGGGGTAGAACATGCAAACAAGAAATTATTAGTTCAAGGTACAGAAGCCCCAGAATACCCCAGCCACATGGAGTTAAGAATAGCAATTCCAGATTAAAGGGCTTGCATCTGAGACATTTGTTCCTTCCTTTTTGCCAAGACAGGTGATGTTCCTATGAATACACTGGAAATTTTGAAAGGACCATGGACATTTCCCCTCCGCAACTGAGGATTCAGAGCTATCTGAAGAGGGGAAAATACCAGGTCTTGCTCAGCTGGAGATGTCTTATTTCCTTTGAAGATATAAGCTAATGAGAATTTTAGGCTGCCGGGGGTGAGGCAAAATCTGAGGATGGGAAAAATGATATCACTGGCAGTCACATGAGAGGCTGCTGAAAATGCACATGGAGAAACAATGGGTCCTTGTACTGAGGGGACTGTTTGACCTGCAGGAGGAAGCCAGTTGTTGAAAGGGAACATGGATCTGAGAAGGAGCTTAGAGGGAGATTTCAACATCCAGCTGGAGCCATCAATGTCAGTTCGTCACTAGTTTGGAGTTGGGGACTCTTTTTCAGTCTTAAGGGCCATATTCTCCTCTGGGAAACCATCCAGGGGCCGTGTGCCTGTGGTGGAAGGGGCCACAGGTGAAAGTGGGTGGAGTGATGAATGTAAACTTTGGTTTCCTAAGGGAGGCTGGTTTCTACACACATTCAACACTCCACTCTCTGTCCTTCATGACTCAAGGTTGCGAGGGGAGGGGTAGTACCTCTGGTGGGGGGCACATTGTGCTCCTTCTGGGGTTGTTTGTCCACCTTTGGTCACTACAGCTCTCACCTGCGGCTCTTAGAAACTGTCAGCCTGCAGCAGCAGCCACACCCCAGGAATGGCTTCAACTGGTGGGCTAACCAGGTGAGGGGTGTTGATGGGTCTCAAACCCTTAGTGAATTAGGGGCTTCCCCTGCATGCAAAGCTAGTGTCGGGTACTGGCTAGAGGAGGAGGAATGGTGGGAGGCTACAGCCAGGGAACCCCCCCGGGAAGCATCAAAGTGGGAAGGCTCCAAGCCAGGAGACTGCTGGTGGGATGCAGGAGACAGGTCAGAAGAAGAAGAAGAAGGGGGAGCAGATGGGTTGGAGGCTAAACAAGCAACAGGTTTAAGGGAGACTGAGGCAGCTGAGGAGGAGGAGGAGGAGGAGGAGGAGGAGGTGGAGGAGGAGGAGGCTGAGGCTGCAACAGATCCCCAGGCACCTGCCATGTCCACTGTACCCTTCTCCCCTCCTCCTCTGTCCCCAGGAACAAGGGAGGCATTACATGGAGCAGAACAAAAGGCACAGAGAGCCCCTCCACGACTGTTGGGAAGTCAGCCGACTGAGGAGGAGCCTTAGGATAGGGATGCCATATTTCTAAAAGTAGAAACCAAGACACCCCGAAAGCTGTGGAGCTATTTTTAGGAAGACCCCCAAATTGTTGAGCTTCTTAAAGGAAGACCCAGAAGCTGTTGATGTATGATAGCCCTACCTTAGGAGGAGGCTAAGATCCTCCGTTCTGGCAACTGGGGCTTGTCCTGCCTGTGGAGTTTCTCTCTCGGGTTTTGTCTCTCTGACGAAAGAGTCCACCTTACTGCTCATCTCTGAGTTTTGATGCTGAACTGCAGCTGAATCAGCCCTGACAGCCAGGCTCCGGACAATTGAGCAGATGAGACCACTAGGAGGTCCAACAGTCAAGAAGGTGGTTTCTGCCCGTGCTGTAGAGGGCAGTGACGAGCAGTGGGGCTCATCCACCTGGGAAGGTAGATCGTTTAAGAGAAGCAAGTCCCTGATCCTAAACCTGATTGATCCATTTAGCCCAGTATTGCCCACTTCCAGCCTGAGTGGCAGAAGCTCTCCAAGGTCTTGGGCAGAGAGAGGCTCCTACCTACATTGAGCTTCTAACTGCAGGTGCTAGGGACTGCACCTGGGACCTTCTGCATGCAATGCAGGTGCTGACACACTGAGGCTATGGCGCCTCCACAAAACCTTCAGGTATGGGCAGGAGGCACTACTTGGCATCATTATATCCCACCCTTCCTCCTAAAGGAGTCCAGGGCAGCAAAGACACAACAGTTAAACAACCAAAACATCCAAAAACAGTTCATACACAGAAGCAGACTAAGAAAAATCTCTCCTTAGAAGGCTTCTTGAAAGAGGAAGAGGAGGTAGGCATTGAAAAGATAGCAGAGAAGGGACCCCCGATAAGATGGTACCTGCAGGAAAATGTCACTACTCCTCTTTTGTCTCTTCCTACTGAAGGATCCCGGTGAACAAGCAAAAAGCCCTTGGAAACACACACACACACACACACACACACACACACACACACACACACGAGGACAAGACAAGACAAGACAGGGCTGTGCACCACAAACCATCCCAAAATAAGCCTCCATTCTGTGGGATGTAAACACAGGAGCAGTCAATGACAACATTCCTAGAGTGTACATGTTAGAACATGGGGAAGGATGTCTGTCCAGCAAGCAGGTAAACTTCCTGGGACGGACTTCCTCCGCATGTGACCAGAGGTGGGTGTGGCCTCACCTGTGCAGGTAAATGATAAAAGCACAGGGCAGGCAGCCATTCTCTCTCTTGCCTCTTGCCTCTCTCATCTTCATCTTTCGAAGAAGCAGGATGCCCTCTTGGCTCTCAGCCAAGAGAGGAGGAAAGGACTATCTTCCTATAAGATAGATTCTAAATGTATTTTACCTTTTTAAGCCTGTCTGCCTTCTGGGATCATATTGTGAACAGAACGTGAGTAAACTCTTTTATACTTTTATAAAGACTGTGTCGTGTCTTGTATTTTAAGAGGGATCAAAAGGGGGAAATTACCAGAGTAATTATTATAGAGGTTCTAGCGAACCTGTGCAGACGTTACTGTTGCGAACTTAAAAGGGGGAATGTTATAAACTCTGCTGATATTTTGGGAACTTGTTAGCACAAGTTGGATTAGGATATAATCTCACAATATATCCTCTCCTGCACCCCAGAACATTCCCACACATTCCCCATCAATCAATATTGGGCTAAAAGCTATAGAACACAAAGCTAAATGCACCTAAAAACTGGTTTTGAAACAGCCTTGGTCTTGCCAAGTCCCTCAGCCTTGTGAGTTTGGGAGCTAGTCTGCAAGGGTGAAAATCTAATGGAGGATTCCATTGTTGAATTAACCAAGCAAGGGTCATAGTTGCCACCTATGAACCTTGTGGTTGCTCTGTGCCAGAGGGCAAATGAGGGTGGGCCTCCTCCCTCGCCTGGCTGGGAATGAGAAAGGAAAAGGTCAGAGTTGTGTGAGAGACCTGGGCTGGAAGTTGGCAGAAGTCACAGAGAGAGAGCCATGCCTGATTTCTTCTTGATTCGAAGGCTGTAACTGGAAGAAGCAAGACCTTCTGAGGCGTTAATGCTGTGAGCCTCTCCATCTTCGGCTCAGGTTGTATATGTGTGTGAATAAACCATATATCATAAAGACACCACAGTCTCCGCTGAGCCTCATTCCAAGGAAACTTGCTCTAATGTTGGAGCCAGCCATCAAAAGTGGTTTAGCATAGCAAAGAAAGAAGACACAATGAGGCAGCGAGTATTTTCATAATACTGGAGGGCAGCTCCTTCCAGCCTTTCTCCTCCGGCAACTTTTTATTATCTCCTTTGTTCTCCCAGCCGCATGGCCGTTTTCCAAAGTCTCCTGTTACCTCATCCGGTCAAGGCTTGACACTCCCCTCTCCATATAAGGTAATCATTGCCCAGAGGAATGTCAGGGGGCACCCTGCAGTTTTTACAAGCCTCTGCCTTGGCTTTATGACTCCCACATGCCCTCTTTATTTTTTTAATCAGAGTCATAAATGTCCGTTCCAATATGATTATATCAAGTGCGATAAGCGACTCTTGTGAAACCGGAAGCGGGCCGCGGACTGGAGAACCATGCAGTACATATAGAGATTAAAGAAGGAATACATTGAATACAGCAACACAAAATAATGCAAATAACTACTATAATGATCACTAAAATTAATAAATGTCGAAGCCAACTTCCATCCGGAAGCCAAGAATATAACCATGCCCATGGATCAACGGAAGGAGAGGGGGCAAACGGATTGTGGGCTACCATAGTTTCCATATGGTCGATCGTCACAGATATGCTGACATTATTATCAGGAATAAACATACAACAATGAGAATGAACAAGTGCACAAACTCCTCCTTTTGAGGCGAGGCTAAAATCACATCTAAAGTATAACGATTCTGTAAAACCACTTCTCTCATTGCGGACACCTCCTGGTTGAGTTCCTTCAAAGCTTTTATGGTATCATTGAATAATCCCTCAGTCCAATTTGCTAGCTGATGGAGGTCCCTATAGTTCATTGCTGCACCCACTGAGGGCAGCAAGGCCCGAGAGATCTGGGTACCGATATATTGATTTATGGGTGAATTAACCTCCCGACGATTTCGTAGTCTAAGAGAAGATGGTAACTTATCAACCTTATACAACAACGGAACCACGATACCTAAGGTACATGTGCCTGTGAGGTTTCGAGGAATGGCTTTGTGTGCTTTTTCGCCACAAAGCAACCATAACTCTCTTTGGAGTAAATAGCTGATATTACTACTCTGTTGGGACCAATTAAAGGCTTCAGTAAATAAGGAACTGATATGAAATTGTTCATCTGCGGCATTTGCTAAGCCAGGGATAGAAGAATTCAGACTCCAATTGGCATGGTAGGTTTCTTTCCTAGTTTTTAGCCATGCACTTGTGTCACTCTTACAGCACTGAGATTGGTCACTGTATGTTCCTGTAAGAGAACAAGAGCTATTAAAAGTGAATTTCAATGTATATTGACAGTTTGGATATATGCCCCATGATTCTTTCCCCTCTCTAATTTGAAAACAAATGGGGGCAGGCTCATGGAGGGTCAATTGTACTGGAGGCCAAAAAGTTTGGTTAGGTGATATAACATTTGTAAATTGAAAAGATCCATTAATAGGCACACCATGAAGCATTATGCCTGAGTGGCTGGCAAAAGGGGGCATGTGCATACATAACCAACATTTAGAAGCATGCAATAAACTAGTAAACTTAATCATATCTTGCACAAAAATATTATTCCTCCATATCTTATGATAATTTTCTCCCCTAAAAGTCTTATTCAACAAAGCTGTTCTTATAGTTCGAGAGTGGCTGAGCCGTGGATGCTGCCAGCCAGAGTAGGATTCTGACGACTGCGGCTTGCCAGCTGATAAGGTGAAATATGGTGGTTTCAACTGGACTGGGTCGTCTGCTTCTCTTCCTTGTATAACGGTGCAGCAAAGGATGGCAAGGCAAATGGTTAGGAAGGCACTTCCACGGTTGAAGATGCTCGCCATGGCCGCACGCATCGAGCTGGAACCCACAAAGGCTTGTCCTCTAGGTGGCGCATGCGGAAAGGTTTCAATGCTTCACCCACAAAATGTTGACAAAGTGTAGGGGAGTTCCGCATGCTGTGAGGCAGAACAACCCACTGATATCACTGGGTGGGCTGCAAATTGTTATATACTGGCAATGTAAAAGCAAACCGTTCCCTGTCTGCTGGATCCAATGGGATAGAAAAAAAAACAGTCCTTTAAATCAATCACAGCCAACTGATATTCTCGTGGGAGCATATTTGGATTTGGCATGCCAGGTTGTAAAGTTCCCATTGGCTGTATTTGTTGATTAATTCTCCTCATATCCTGTAAAAGACGCCAATTTCCTGATTTTTTTCTTAATAACGAAAATTGGACTGTTCCAGGGAGATGTGGACAATTCAATGTGGCCAAGGGTCAATTGTTCTGAAATAAGCTGTTCAGAAACGAGATGGTGCCATTGCTGCGGATTTTCCTTTTGGTGGAGGCCACTCTTCTACCCACACTGAGGTATCAGTGATCTTGGTTTGCCACGCTGGAAATGTTGTATCGGTGGCTACAGGCTGGTTTTTATTTAACGCTGCCGCCAGCAGATGAGCCTTGTGGGTGGCTGTACCTACAGACTGACAAATGCGAAGCATGGCTGCTGTGTCTGTGGTAGGATTGTGTATTATCGGGCGCAACGCAACCTTACAATCCTCATTTGCATTTTCAAAGGCCAATTGTTTGATAATTATTTGTTTGGCTTCAGGATTTTCAATTTGTCTACTCACTGCTGTAATCAGCCTGTCCATAAAGGAAGAATATGATTCTCTAGGTTCTTGTCTGATTGAACCCCACCTAGGCTGAATACTGGGGGGTTCCGGGATTTTTCTCATTGCTTGTTGAGCAGCAAGAGCAGTATCCCTCAATAAGATCTGCAGCAGTGTGGCTTGCACTGAAGCCTGAGCAAAGGGCCCACGCCCCATCATAGCATCCATCACATCTGCGAGGGTAAGATTAGGATTATTCCCTCTTGCTTGTTGCAGTAAAGCAGGAGCATAAGCATGACAGGCGATTTCCCATTCATGGGCAAACAATACACCAGCTGATGGGGGTAAAACTGTACGTGCCAAAAGCTTGATGTCATCTGGAACCAATAGCTGGGCTAATGTGGCTTCCAAAAGAGCTTGTGTAAATGGGGCTTGCAGTCCATTTGTCCTAACTGACAATTGCAGTTCTTTCAAGATTTTAAAGTCAAAAGGTTGGTGCTGGGCTTGAGTTCCTGCTGGAGCACCAGCAGGGGGCACAATAACAGGGAATGCCATGGTATCCTGTGATAAAGAACAGGCAAGTACTGCACGTTGAAAGGGGGTAGCTTGTTCTGCCGCTGAAAGAGCAGGGTCATTTCCAGCCAGACCACTGTATTTTTGCAGGATTGGGTCCTCTGGTGAGGAACTGTAATTTGGAGGTTTGGGGTCTGGGGCTGCTGGCAAAACAAGTGCTGGAACACATGGCAGAACAGCATGCTGAATTAAAGAAGCTGAGGGTTGTTTTGGCAATGCAGCCATGGAGATATTTTTTGGTGATAAAGAGCCCATAGCATAACGAATTTTACACCAAGCATTTAAAATTCGAACACCGAAACTGGGATGTCCATGAAAATGTGCTCCAATCTTATCCCATTGTGTTAGTTCCCATGTCCCCTCTGCTGGAAACCGAGGACAATGCTCATCGATGGCCAGAATGAGCTGTATCAAATCACCCTCAGGAACTTCCAATTTGTTGGAGGAGAGGACAAATTGTAAGTCTCTTAAAAATTTCTGTTGCGGAGATGACATATTTCTAAAATCAATATAAAAGGGATCGACTCACCAGGGATCCTTAGATGAAATCAGCGCTGTGTAACCCTTTCCGGGCGTGATGAGTCGATGATCGAGAAGCCTCTTACGGTTTCCTTTGAAGTTTGAAGCCAGCCTCACACTGCTTCCTTTAGCCTTTGAAGTCCGTCTCAACTGCTTTCTTTAGTCAGCCTCCTTTCTTTTAAGTTTTCCTCTTCTTTTAATTGAGCCTCAGAGAGGGCACCACTTGTTGGAGCCAGCCATCAAAAGTGGTTTGGCATAGCAAAGAAAGAAGACACAATGAGGCAGCGAGTATTTTCATAATACTGGAGGGCAGCTCCTTCCAGCCTTCCTCCTCCGGCAACTTTTTATTATCTCCTTTGTTCTCCCAGCCGCATGGCCGTTTTCCAAAGTCTCCTGTTACCTCATCCGGTCAAGGCTTGACACTCCCCTCTCCATATAAGGTAATCATTGCCCAGAGGAATGTCAGGGGGCACCCTGCAGTTTTTACAAGCCTCTGCCTTGGCTTTATGACTCCCACACTCTAACAACCTCACTAATGCAGCCCCTTCACTCCTTCCTTTATTCTAGTTCCCCTTTCCATGCCGTACCATACAAGGCTTTGCCAGTATTTTCAGGGTCATCTTCCACCACAATTTAGGGTTGCCATATGTCTGGGGAAACCCGGACATGTCCTCTTTTGGGGGACCAACATGCCTATCTGGGCGATTTTTTACATTTTAAAGGAAATATCCAGGTTGAGGGGGAGTTGTTGGGGTCTCGGGCTCAGGTGGCTCGGGATTGGGCTGCTCTGCCCGTCATGGCCCCTGCCAGCCCGAGCTGGGGAAAGGGGCATGGCAGTGGTGACCCCGCCCACCTCTTTTCCCAGCTCGGGCTGGCAGTGCCTCAGGCTGTCCTCTTTTTTTGCTCTTGTACCCTCGTTTTCAAACAGCTTAGTTCTTGAACGTTTTGGCTCCCGGAACTGATTCCATACAACTTCCAAGGTACGACTGTAATCAAAATAAAAACAACAACCACCCAATAACCCACAATTGGATGGCCCCATTGGGTTCTGGAATTATGGAGGGATGAAAAACTGATCGCATTCCACTTTCTCTACACCAGGCGTGTACCGCTGACCGTGTCCTCCCTTACTCATTTCCCCCTAAACTAGAAAGCCCCAAATGTTTTAGCTTCTCATCTGGGAGTTGCTCCAGCCCCTTGATAATTTTGGTTGACCTCTGCTGAACATTCCTGCCCCCCCCCCAGCTCTGCCTTCAACTGCAAACGTGGCAGACAATGCCTTCCCAAAAAAGTTCAGTTTTACTTTTAAGGACAGGAAATTCTCCTGCAGGCCACCTGTGCTAAAGAGAGGGTGCAGATATAAGTCTCCTTGTTTTGGACCACCCAATTTGCATAAAAATAAGACAAGATTAAAAGTGTTGAGTTTTCCCCACCCCATGGAACAGGAGCAAATGAAAAATCCTCTCCTGAGCTGTGGCTGCTACTTCCTGAGCATGAGAGATGAAAAGGGCCTGTATGGATTTGGCAAAGTCAGCATTGAGACTTCGAGAATCACACTTGGCTCATGACCAAGGGTGTCCAAAAATAGCAAAAGCCAAACTTTTGGCTCAGAGTTGAAATGCTGACGTTCCTCTTCTCTATGGCCTGCTGGTCAGTGGATGCCTTGACCAAGACCTGGTTGTCTAACTTTAGACCTTTCGCCTACACCTGCTGTTCTGGGCTATGAAACAACAGCAGCAATTCAGCCCTTGGCTCACTGCAAATCATGTGTGCAAACACAGAACCTGGCTTGGGGCTGCTTTGCCTCTGACTTACTTTGCAACATCCTCTCCCTCCAGAGGAATCTTGCTTTGAACAAAAGTAACCCACAGTGGAGGATCAACTTCACTTTACTTGACTAGACCCAGTGGCGTAGTGGGCTGCGGGGCACAGGGGCAGTCGCCCCAGGCACAAAATTGTTTGAGGTGCACAATTTCAGCACCTGGTGCTGCCTCAATACAGCTGCACGCTTCCATCACTGGGGTCCGATGACAACGGCTTGTCCATGCGATCAGGTAAGTGATCTCTCCAGACAATGAGGTGGCTCTTCTTTTCTTATCTCTGTGGCTGTCATCCCCTGGGTGATGTGGATGCCATTAGGCAGTCAAATGCGCATGCATACTCCGTCTGTTTCCCTCCCTCCTACCCCCTCCTCCACGTGGGAACTGGCAAGCCATCCTATGTCTCTGACTAGGCAGAGCTCTGGCACCCTCCTACCTTGGTGGAGTCTACCTCTTTTTATCTGCAGAAAAACTCATGACAGGAGTCATTACAGGAGATCTTGGACTCTGTATCAGACCCTGACGGCAAAGGTGGTTCTGTTAGACTATGAACCACCTGAAAGAGTCTCCTGGTACTGTTTTCACCAACAGATTCACCAACAATGGTCCTCCTCACCGTCGCTATCGCCACTTGGTAGGCTCGACGTTGAGCTCTAACCCGTGTTTGGTCTCATTTGAAGTGGGTTTTTCACCACCAGCACTTTAGCTGTCTCAGGAATTGTTTCATCACCCTCAGCCCCAGGGGTAGAACCACAGGGTCATCCAAGTGCCATGCCATTGGAGAGGGTGCTTTTTAAGGTTTGTGGAGCAGCACCCTCTTATTCCCCACCACCAAATGAGCTTTCCATGTGTTTGGCTGCCGTCTGTCGGGTCTCCCCAGATGAATTTGCTATTAGAAGGAGGCATGTGAAGCCATAATCCTGGAAAGAGATTCTGGAGAGAAGCACTCGACCCAATTTTAGCCTTTGATTCTGTGAGAGGCGCCCAGTGCTTGGTCTTACTAGCTGCAGCTCAACTTTAACTATGTTTACAGCAGAGGAGCAAGTCCTGGAGGGCTGGCTTCCTATTCTGCCTCTATGGGTGAGATGGCATTGATGAGGAAAATTCCGGGGTGTGAGGCTACTATATTTTTTCAAAATATAGTCCAGCCCACCACATGCTCTTGTGGGATGTGAAACACAAGAGCAGTCAAGTACAACATTCCTAGAGTGCACATGTTTACACATGGGGAGGGATGTTTGTCCCAGCCAGCAGGTAAACTTCCTGTTTCCTTCTGGGCTGGGACAAACTTCCTCTACATGTGACCAGAGGTGGGTGTGGCCTCACCTGTGCAGGTAACGACAAAAGCACAGGGCAGGGCAGCCATCTCTCTCTCTCTTTCACCACATGCATCGAAGAAGCAACATCTGCTCAGCCAAAGATGCCCTCTTGGCCTCCAGCCAAGAGAGGACAAAGGGACTGTCTTCTTATGGAATAGTTTTCAAGTGTATGTTACTTTTCTAAGCTAAGTCTGCCTTCTGGGATCCGATTGTGAACAGAATGTGAGTAAACTCTTTTTATACTTTTATAGAAGACTGTGTCATGTCCTATCTTTTATGAGGGAATAAGGGGGAAATACCAGAACAGTTATTCTAGAGGCTTTAGCGAGCCTGAGCAAACGCATCCGCTGCCAATTTTAGAAGAGGGGAATGTTACTCTGCTAAATTGTGAAACTTGTTAACACAATTTGGGTAAGGATATAATCAGACAATATATCCTCTCCTGCATCCCTGAACATTCCCACAGGTCTGAGGGACGGTGGACAGGCCATAGGCAAACATGTCCAGACTTCTCACTCAGTACAAGCTTAACACAGGCAAACATGCCCAGGCACCTCTTAAGTAAAGCTAAAGGTAAAGGGAGCCCTGACCATTAGGTCCAGTCGTGACCGACCCGGGGTTGCAGCGCTCCTCTCGCTTTATTGGCCGAGGGAGCCGGCGTGCAGCTTCCCGGTCATGTGGCCAGCAGGACTAAGCCGCTTCTGGCGAACCAGAGCTGCGCACGGAAACGCCGTTTACCTTCCCGCTGGAGCGGCACCTATTGATCTACTTGCACTTGGACGTGCTTTCGAACTGCTAGGTTGGCAGGAGCAGGGACTGAGCAACAGGAGCTCACCCTGTCACGGGGATTCGAACTGCCGACCTTCTGATCGGCAAGTCCTAGGCTCTGTGGTTTAGACTGCAGCGCCACCCGCGTCCCTCCTGCACATCCATACCCTGGTGCAAGTCTGGGGATGGGCTCTTGGTTTCTTTGGCCAAGTAACTGCTCAGTAATTGTCACCTTTGAGCACTTCCCTGGGTGGGGGGGGGTGTACACGTGTCCTCACGCTTGAGGGATTATGGCGGGAGATAGAGGGGGCTTTCTTCAGCCCGAACATCACAGTGACCGATGCCAAGCGACACCGGCACACTTAGGGATCCGCAGAGTTTGTGCATCATGCGTGACAGACCTCAGCAACTCAGCATTTTGGCTAATCGACTTTATTTACATATCAACACACACACGGAGCACTGCAACATGGCTCCCTCTCTCTCTAGCATCAGACAGCAAAGAGAAAAAGAACAAAGGACAATAGTCCCACTTCACGGAACACAGGAACACAAACATCCTGTCGCTGTCACTTCCCACTCTGTGGAGTCAAAACATAGACAACAATCCCATGACTGCAATCATGGAGCTGGAATTCTAACAGTTTCAAGCGCTACCACAGGTTCCGCATAATATCTGTACTGCATTGTTTAGTGTGGCAGCACCTGCCCTTTGGAACTCCCCGCCTCTTGCAACAAAGCACGTACCTTTGCTAGACGCTTTTCAGGCACCTGCTAAAAGCATTCTTGTTTAGGCAAGCATACCTAGAAGCTTAGGAAGTTGAAGTAATTTTCATCTCTTTTAATATTTTAGCTTTTGTCTGTTTTAAAGCAGGATTGTTAATTTTTCTTGATTTTACTGCTGTGGTGGTTTTTTTGTTTTTTGTTTTGGTAAACCACGTTGCAGGCTTTTTAAAATAAATTTTATTAAATAAAGAAGCAATACATAGAACTAATAATAGAAATATATAGGGAAATATATATCCCCCCATTTTCTTTATTTTCCCTTCTCCTCCTCCTGCTGCTGCTCCTCCTCCTCCTCGTGTTCCTCACCTGAAGGAAAAGCCAAAGAACCACCATTAAAATTGGTGCCTGGTATGTGCAGCCATATGCTGTATTTTTATTCTTTTTGGCAAGAAAATGGGCACACAAGGAGGCAGCAAACCTTTGTGCCCTTCAGAGGCACATGCGCAGTCTGCTACTGGCCTCTGATCTCCTGCGCATGGGGTGGGGGTGGGGGGAGGCCACCCCTTCCACACAGCGAAGGCGACCCTGGCATGGCTGCCAGTTGCCCACAAAGGCGCACTGAACTGGGCTCCAGACTGTGGTGGGACTCCCCTAAGCCCCAGCCAACATGGCCAGCGCTCAGCATGGATGACGGGACTTGAAACCCAACATCATTGGGAGGGAGGGCCATGTGAAGACAGGATTCTCAAAAATACCTCTGGCTTGCGGCTCCTGGAGTGTTTCTGCCAACGCCTGGAGTTTCTCTTCAAGCTCCTGGAGCTTCACAAGGAATCTTTGAGTTTTCTTAAATACTGTTTCAGCTCCATGCCACACCTCAGCCAAAAGAGCTCCTATCACTGAGAAAAAGAAGGGAGCATCTGTGCATGTCATTCTGGTCAAGTTGCACCAAAGTGGGACTTGTTCATTTGAGCTCCACAAGCTGGTTTTTTTAATTGTTTGACTGGGGTTGTTTGTTGGCTTTTCTTTAATTTGGGGCAAGGCCTTTTTATGTGCCCTTTCAATCCCCAAGAGCCAGCACTGTAAATCAGTTTTAAGGGAGTCTTACAACCACAGCTGCCGCCAACCCCCACCCCCACCCCCCACCTTTGAGAGACTGTGTCGTAACAAAGAGCTGAATGCAAATTATTCCAAGACAAAAGCCGTAGTATTGGGGGCACAGCCCAGGAAGCAGAAATGGCTCCTAAATGGACAAGCCATTGAACAAGTCAGGCATTTCAACTACAGTGGTACCTCTGGTTGCGAACGGGATCCGTTCCGGAGCCCCGTGCACATCATGAGCAGAACGCAACCCGCGTCTGTGCGTGTGTGGGTCGCGATTTGCCGCTTCTGCGCATGCGCGTGACGTCATTCTGAGCGTCTGCACATGGGCGAGCAGCGAAACCTGGAAGTAACCCATTCCGTTACTTCCGGGTCGCCGCGGGCCGCAACCTGAAAAGACGTAACCTGAACCGAGCGGAACAAGAGGTATGACTGTATTTGAGGATTTGCTTCTCCGATAGGAGTACTGGGTCTCATCAGATGACAGCCTCGGCCTTGAAGGCATCAAGATCTGCACAAGCAATTCTTAGCTTTACCAGAACTGAAGGCGGCAATGGGATTGCCCCTGCTCCGAGAAGATATACAGTGGTACCTCGGAAGTCAAACGGAATCCATTCCAGAAGTCCGTTTGACTTCCAAAACATTCGGAAACCAAGGCGTGCTTCCGATTGGCTGCAGGAGCTTCCTGCACTCAATCCGAAGCCGCGGAAGCCCCGTCGGACATTTGGGCTCCAAAGAACATTCACAAACCGGAACACTCACTTCCGGGTTTGTGGCGTTCGGGAGCCAAAACATTTGAGTCGCAAGGCGTGTGGGATCCAAGGTACTACTGTATTGGTAAGGGGTCCCCACAGGTAACATGGGGGGGGGGAGAGAATGATAGGAGGGGATCGGGAGAGACAGGGAAGTCCGGAGGGAATGCCCCACCTAGCCCAGCTCCGACCCCAAACCAATATCACCAGCGGCTGGAGCAAAAGAGCAGAGGAACCGGGCACCGGGGACCGGCTGGGGGCTAGAAGAACGCGGCGTGGACCCTCCCCTGCCAGTGCAGGGGGGCACAGCAAAAACCATGCTTTATGTTATTGAGTTTATTTTCAGTCCATTTCTTATCCGTATTTTCAAACCCTATGAGCCCAGGTAGGCGGCCTGAACCATTGGAGCCCATTTCCTGGAACCACCGCCTCAGCCCTCATCTAGGGACCCGACACCAAGCCCTGGGGGTTCCACGGGAGAATTAAAACTGCCCCTTTTTCTTGTTCCCTTCTCTCTCTCCTCCTTCTTTAGTTATACAAACAACCCTCCCTTTTTTATTAAAACATTATTACTCATTATTCATCCATTTCTATTCACTTCTTACTCATTTACTCATTTTCATTATTATTACCCATTTTTCCCTTTTTTTTAAAAAAAAGGTTTTTTTAATTTCTCATTAAAGAATTCTATATATATATCTACTTTTCCATCCCCTCTCGCCCCCCTTTTTCTATTTACTTATTACAATGTTTTTTTTCTTTTCCTTCTCTTTTCTGAACAAAGAAACTATTTTCAGTAGGATTTTTTGTGTTTTCTTTTTCTTTCTATCTCTTTTCTCTCTTCCTTATCTTTTCTTTTCCATCTTGTCTTTTGTCTCACACTACAACTTGAACCACAAAAGTGACTTTTGATTTTTAAATAGAATTCCATTAGCCTTTACATTTTTAACTTTGGACTCTTATCTGCAAACTCCCAACCCCACCTCCCCACCTTAACACTGGGAGGGCCATGTCCCCGGAATTTGAGAAGACAGGATTCTCAAAAATACCTCTTCCTTGCGGCTCCTGGAGTATTGCTGGCAACAGCTGGAGTTTTTCTTCAAGCTCCTGGACCTTCATACGCAATGCTTGATCATCCTTAAGTACTGTTTCCGCCCCCGTCTTAGGGCTATTGGGCGCCTTCTTCAGTATTTCAACATCCTGGAGAGGACAGACACTTCCTGCTAGACATTTACTCCAGACATTTACAGAAGGCACAGAGGCACTGGTTGAAGAAGTTGGGAATGAGCAGACAGTGCTATTGCTGAGATCCAGTTTTCGAAAGTGCGCTCGGCTCTTGGTGTTCTGTACCTGCGTTTACCATGGCTGCGCCTCTTTTCCCCTTTACCTGTCAGCTTAGCTGGCGGCAGCAAACTGAATATATCAATAAAGTCCCTATTAAGGATCTTGTCCCACTTTCTCTGAGATAAATGGTTACCTACAATGAAATCTGTAGATAGGTGAGTGGAAGTTTTAACATCCGGGACTAGCGCGCCATCCTTCCATTCAAGGGTCCCATTAAAGGTCTTACGGTAGGAGTTGGCCCTCCTCTCATGAGCCCATGCAGGAAGACCCACACAGTCTTCCCCATGGCCCCAATACTCCTCCTTAGGAGCATCGCTATCAGAATCGGATGAAGAAGAGGTACCTGAATCATCTTCTGATTCCGACCGCCTACTCTTCTTTGATGTGTGTTTCCTTTTTTCCTTCCTCTTCCCAGAGGGGACATCCGGCGTGGCTTGAGGCGGTACGCTGACCGCCTGTACCTCCTGCAGTCCCTGCGCTTCCTCGTCGGAAGTAGAGTCTGATGCGCCCTCGGCCGTTGCCGCCTGCAGAAGCGGGATCTGAAAGAGACTAGGGACACCTGGGTCCTTTTGTGGGTTAGCAGCCTTGGAACCTTGAGTACTAGCCTTACCCTTCCTGCCACCCCTCTGACCCCCTTTCGACTTGCCTGAGGTGGCAGACTGTGCACGGGTGTTCTTTTGCCGAGCTGTTGCATCTTTGGCTGCCCTCAGCACTGCCGCAGTGGCCGCGGAGGTACCGGGGAGTACCACCTCGTTCAGTTGAGTGTCGGGGATGAACTCTTGGGAGAAGGCCATTGGTGCAGCTGGCACCGGCGCCGCTGCCACTGGCGCCGCTACCACCGGTGCAACTGCCGTTGGTGCTGCTGTCACTGTAGCGACTGCCATTGGTGCCGCTGCCCCTGGTGTGGGTGTCACTTGGCCTGCAGACCTGCTTTGCTTATAAAATTCCTGAAAAGCTGTGAAAAACTGCACCAAAGCCTGTGGGTTACTTGGTATTATAAATGGCTGGGACTCCTCCTGGTTCCCTTGGGCCCCCCCGGATACAGCAGCATTTTCCTGGTTACCTTGAGCCAACATAATTGCGATCTAGACTCTCGCTTAAACCAATCAGTGGCAAGTAGCTCAATTTATATGCGTGAGCAGCAAGAAGCAGAACCGTAGTTCAGTATTGTCTGCACTGGTAAGTTGCAATGCAAACCAAGATTGCCAACCCCACCAGTTGTGCTTAGCTACAAGCAATATGACAGTAGCTCAGCATTGTCTGCACCAGTAATGTCAGGGGCTCAGGAGCAGAGGCACAGGGAAGATGGGAAATGGAGATTGAGGGCGAGGAATCAGAGGGCAGTGTAGGAGGAGACAGTGGTCCAAGGGATTCCATAAGCCTCTCCAGCGAATCGGAAGATTCACAGAAGGGAGCGCCAGTGGCCAGGGGTAGGGGGGTCCCAAGGGGAACGCCCCAGGAGCAAGGGGGGAGCAGGGACTCCCAGAGTAGTAGTTGGAGATCAGGACCAGCTTCCCCACCAGAGCAGAGTGGGGGGGAAGGGTCCCAGGCATCGGGACCAGTACTTCCCCCACCAGGGAGAGAAGACGAGGCAGAGCTGACCACGCCTTCCTCGGAGAGTCGTACAACGGAGGGGAGGTCAGATCCGGCCAGTGTCACGGAAGAGGGAAGCAGTGTAACGGTTAGGAGAAAGGTCACTGGGTTGGCCCGAGAAGCAAGTTCAAATGTACAGGAGCGCGGGACAGCAGAGAGTGAGGATTGGGAACCGGGTCCTAAAGCACGCCGGAGGCAAGGGGAGGAGCTAAGCGACTCAGCGTTGGAAGAGTCCAGGAAGGGCAATGCCCCAGAGGGCAGGAGGACCCAGAGGAGGAGAGAGCAGCGCAGAAGGTGGAGCAGGGCTAGGATCTTAAACTGGTGCGGAAGGGGAAGTGATTCAGATAGGACTTCGCCGATCTAGAGTCTAGACGTAGGGTTGCACGCTCTGGCTTTAAAATGGAAACTATACTTCAATAAAGACTTTTGTACATAATATCAGCCTGGCGTTGGTCCTCTGTGAGCTGGGACCTAGAGGCAGCCCTGACAGTAAGTCCTATCTCACCAGAAAAACCTCGCAGCGTGAGTGGACGCAGCGGGGGGCGAAGATTGGTGCTTCGCAAGCTCACGAAAGCAAGACAAGATGACTACCAAAGAACGCATAACAGCCCTGCAAAACACAGTGACACAACTCAACGCGGAAATTCTTGCATCTAGGAAGAGGGAAGAGGAAGCGGCTACTGCCTGCAAGGATCTGGAAATCAGGTTGGAAATGTTGACTAAACAGGGGGTGCCGGGAACCAGACCAGAGGGAATTGGGCTGGGAAAGAGAGGAGGCAGCCTCGTGTCTCATTTTGATGGGAATCTGCAGCAGTATCCTAAGTTCAGAGCAGACGTGGTTTACGCGCTAGAATTGCTGGAGAAGGATTTTAGAGATGAGCGGGAGAAAGTAGGCTTCATATTAACGCATCTTCACGGAGACGCTAAAGCGTGGCTGCGTAATCTGTGGCGAGATAAGGACCCAGCCCTCCAAAATGCGGATGCCTTTCTTAAGGCGATGGACGATTGTTTTCTATCAGCGATAGATGTAGATCTCGCCAGGAAAGAGATACATGGATTAAAACAAGGGAGGGCCACTGTGAGGCAATATCACGCACGCCTTTTTGCATTGGTCAACGCGCTGGGATGGGAGAAAAATTCAGCTGCCGTCAGGGACCTTTTTTGGGAGGGGCTGAATGGGGCTGTGAAAGACAAAATCGCAAGGGGGGAGAGACCCCAAAGCACTCAAGAAGTGGTCCAGAGGGGGCTGACGATTGGGGTGCGTCTGGAACAACGTTCCTGGAGCAAAGACGAAGGGAGTTGGGGACGCGCGCCAGCAAGAGCACCTCCTTTCTTTCCCAGGGACACAACGCGCGCTCAATCCACGCCTCCGCTGGGAGGGGGAGAGGAGCCGATGGAGATAGGTGGTGCCAAGGCTCAGTCAGCAGCCAGAGCCCTAACGCCGGGAGCAGTCAAAATGAAGCCTAGAGGGAACAGGAAGTGTTACATCTGCGACAGTGCTCAGCACATGGCGAAAGAGTGTCCCCAGAGGCTGCAGAAGCACACTGCAGCCTCAGCGACGATTACAGAAGCAGTTCAGCAGAATGTACCACAGCAGGGAAACGACGGAGTCTGGCTGGAATCATAGGCACTGGGGCCCAGCCAGACGAGTCAGTGAAGCAGTCCCCAGGGATCTTACAGCCCACAGACCCCCTCCCACCCAAACCAGTGGTGCAGCTCACCGCATCCCTCCAGCTTCCCAATGGGCTCACCATGGAAATCCCCATTACCATTGACTCTGGCAGCAATGCAGACTTTATAGGAGTGGATTTCATCAAGCAACATGGCGTAGCGCTCCTGCCTGCCACGATGCCCCTGAAAGTAGTGACAGTCGACGGCAGAGAGCTACTGGGGGGACAAGTGCTACAGCAAACACCACCAATGGTGATGCAAATTGGAAACCACCGCAAAGTCATCAGCTTCAATGTTACACACCTGTCAGACACACCCATAGTGTTGGGCATGAGTTGGCTGGACCGGCACAGTCCGGCATTAGCATGGTACCAGCGCCAATTGACTTTCAGCTCCTCCTACTGCGCAGCAAACTGCATACTGCCCACCCAGGAAGATGAGGGGCTGGAAGATGGGCCACAGTTACACTTGGGCATGCTGCAAGCGGTACCCGACAAGTACAGAGACTTTTTGGAGGTTTTCTGCGAGAAGGAGGCGGACAAGCTACCCCCCCCCCCACAGACCATACGACTGCAAGATTGACCTCCTGCCGGGGGCGACGCTGCCGACGGGAAAACTGTATTCCATGTCTGAAGATGAACTGCAGGAACTCAGGGAGTTCATAGACCTCAACTTGAAGCGGGGATTCATCCGGGAGTCCAAAGCAGTGGGGGGCAGCCCCGTGTTTTTTGTGAAGAAAAAAGACACGCCCCAAAAGAGGCTTGTAGTTGATTTCAGAATTTTGAATTCGAAAACCAAGCCCACAGCCTTCCCCATGCCCAAGATCGATGACCTCCTGGCGACGGTGAGGAAGGGTCGCATCTTTACCAAGTTGGATCTACGCGGAGCGTACAATCTCATATGCGTGCGGGAGGGCGACGAGTGGAAGACGGCCATGTTTACGCCGCTAGGCACCTATGAATATAGAGTTATGCCTTTTGGATTACAAAATGGCTCCCACTGTTTTCAAGCCTTCATGCACCATGTCTTAGCGGGTCTCCTCTACAAGAAGTGCGTCTGCTTCCTGGACGACATCCTGATCTTCTCGGAGTCGCAGGAGGCCCACGAGAGAGATGTCAAGGAAGTCCTGCAGAGGCTGAGAGAGCACAGGCTTTATGCCAAGCTGGAGAAGTGCCAGTTCGACGTGACGGAGGTGGATTTCCTGGGCTACAAGCTGTCCGACAAGGGACTCGCCATGGACAGCGCCAAGTTCCGCTCGGTGCTGGACTGGAAGAGCCCGCGCAATCGGAAGGAGGTCCAGAAGTTTGTTGGCTTTGCCAACTTTTATCGCAAGTTTATCAAGGGTTTCGCTATGCAGACGGCGGCCATCACCGACACCCTCAGCTCCAAGAAGAAGAAGTTCATCTGGACGGAGCAGGCGGAGCAGTCCTTTCAAAAGCTCAAGCGTCTCTTCGCGTCCGAAGAACAACTACTACATGTGAACCCCAGCAAACCCATGAGGGTTGAGACGGACGCCTCAGACAGAGCCGTGGGGGCGGTCCTGTTGCAGCGAGACCACCAAGGGGACTGGAGGCCGTGCGCTTTCTACTCCAGGAAGCTCAGCAAGTCGGAGCAGAACTACACCATCTGGGACAGAGAGTTGCTGGCCGTTCATGCAGCATTCAAGGCGTGGCGGCACTTCCTCATCGGAGCCAAACACACAGTGCAGGTCCGCACGGACCATAAGAACTTGGAGTACTGGCGCACGGCGAGGTTCCTAAACCAGAGACACATCCGCTGGGCGGAGTTCTTTGCAGATTTCAACTTCAGGATAGAATACATCCCAGGAGACAGCAACATCATGGCGGATGCGCTGTCCAGGAAGCCGCAGTATCTCGAGGCAGAGGCACCGGCGGCAGCCAAGCACATTTTCGCACCGGAAGCGTGGGCATGCGCCTCAGCCACGGTGGACCTGGACGCAGTACGTCGCGCGCTGCAGACAGACTCCTTTGCACGATCCAAGATGGAGGAGGTGCGAAGCGGCAAGGCGAAGGACGACGAGTTTCAGATACGCGACGGACTGCTCATCCGCAAAGGGGCCCTCTACGTGCCGGGAGACGACCTCCGCGCGAAGGTACTGCAGCAGTTACACGACGCACCCAGCGCTGGGCACTTCAGCAAAGAGAAGACGGTGGAACTAGTAGCCAGAGACTTTTGGTGGCCCAAGATGAGGGGGGAAGTCGCGGATTACGTCACGAGGTGCGACACATGCCAAAGGGCCAAACCGGTGCACAAGCCGCCGGCGGGATTGCTGGAACCGCTACAGACGCCCCTCGAGCCGTGGGAGAAAGTGGCCCTGGACTTTGTCACAGATCTGCCCAGCTCGCGAGGCAAGACAGCGGTACTCGTGGTAGTAGACTTGTTCACCAAGATGGCCCACTTCATTCCTTGCGCGAAGGTGGCCACAGCGGAACAGACAGCCAAGATGTTCATAGACCACGTGTTCAAGGTGCACGGCCTACCACGGTCTATCCTGTCCGACTGGGGGCGCCAGTTCATCTCGAGTTTCTGGCAGAAGCTGATGGGCATCCTGAACGTCAAGGTCAACCTATCGTCGGCGAGACACCCGCAGACCAACGGACAAGCGGAGAGGGTCAACGCCATCATGCAGCAGTACCTGAGATGCTACGCGAACCAGCAGCCCTCGACCTGGGTGGACTATCTGCCGCTGGCCGAGTTTGCCTACAACAACACGAAACACGTGTCCACGGGGGTGACACCGTTTTTCGCCAACAATGGGCGGCATCCCAGGACCTTCCCGGGTTTAGAGAAAGTGGGGGAGGGGGAACCGCAGGGAGCTGAGAACTTGGCAGCGGAGTTACAGGAGGTCCACGAACAGCTCCGAAGGCAGTTGGAGCTAGCTAAACACGCTTACAAAATGCAGGCAGACCGACACAGGAGAGTTGGGGAGGACATCCGGGTGGGGGACTGGGTCTGGTTAGCAGCCCAGGCAGTGCCGGCCAGATCGTTAGCTAAAAAGAAGCTCGGACACAAGCAGCTAGGCCCTTACCAAGTTGAGGCACAGATCAACCCAGTGGCCTTCTGGCTGACACTCCCGGAGGGATCCAGAATGCATCCGGTCTTTCATAGATCGGTGCTCACGCCCTACAAGGCACCTCACAGGTTCCAGGCACCAGGGACTGCCCCCAGCCCGCTCAGAGACACACCCACACAGGGGGGGCCGCCGAGGACGGACCCGATCAATGAGGCCACAGAGATTTTAGACTCGAGATGGGGGGAGGAAGGGATTGAATATCTCCTTGCCAGGGAAGACACCCCATCCAGTGCCAACAGGTGGGTACCGGACTATGCAGTGGAGGAGCAATGGCTCAAGGACGAATTCCATGCACTTTTCCCGCACAGACCCATGCCGGCAGATTATTTCGACGAATATCTTTTCACACCCACACTCTCCACCAGCACGTTCCAGGGTTTCTCTTCAGCTGAAGAGGTGTCACCGGAGACCAGCTCCCCAGAGGGGTCCCTCTCAGGGTTTGGCACAGGAGGATCTTATTGGTGGGAGGATCAGCCTGAGGTGGGCTGGCGCAGAGATCTGCTGAGAGGACCATGGCACGCAGTGTCACCCCAAGCGACAGGGGAAGAGGGGGTCACGGGCGAGTTGGGGGTAGATCCAGGTTTCGAGCACACCTCCCAAGAGATGGAAGCAGAGGAGATCGCCGTTGACGAGACCATGGAGGACTTCCCGGACTTATCCGGCTGGCGGCACGCCACGGGGGAAGAACTGTACCCCGCACTCACCCCCACGACATTGGAGCACCCAGAACCCACTCCGGGAGAAGGGGAGGGGGGAAGGGGGGGCTTCGAGGGGGGGATGGATGTCAGGGGCTCAGGAGCAGAGGCACAGGGAAGATGGGAAATGGAGAGCGAGGGCGAGGAATCAGAGGGCAGTGTAGGAGGAGACAGTGGTCCAAGGGATTCCATAAGCCTCTCCAGCGAATCGGAAGATTCACAGAAGGGAGCGCCAGTGGCCAGGGGTAGGGGGGTCCCAAGGGGAACGCCCCAGGAGCAAGGGGGGAGCAGGGACTCCCAGAGTAGTAGTTGGAGATCAGGACCAGCTTCCCCACCAGAGCAGAGTGGGGGGGAAGGGTCCCAGGCATCGGGACCAGTACTTCCCCCACCAGGGAGAGAAGACGAGGCAGAGCTGACCACGCCTTCCTCGGAGAGTCGTACAACGGAGGGGAGGTCAGATCCGGCCAGTGTCACGGAAGAGGGAAGCAGTGATAGAAGCAGTGTAACGGTTAGGAGAAAGGTCACTGGGTTGGCGCGAGAAGCAAGTTCAAATGTACAGGAGCGCGGGACAGCAGAGAGTGAGGATTGGGAACCGGGTCCTAAAGCACGCCGGAGGCAAGGGGAGGAGCTAAGCGACTCAGCGTCGGAAGAGTCCAGGAAGGGCAATGCCCCAGAGGGCAGGAGGACCCAGAGGAGGAGAGAGCAGCACAGAAGGTGGAGCAGGGCTAGGATCTTAAACTTGGTGCGGAAGGGGAAGTGATTCAGATAGGACTTCGCCGATCTAGAGTCTAGACGTAGGGTTGCACGCTCTGGCTTTAAAATGGAAACTATACTTCAATAAAGACTTTTGTACATAATATCAGCCTGGCGTTGGTCCTCTGTGAGCTGGGACCTAGAGGCAGCCCTGACAAGTATGAACACTAGCTGGTTTTAGATTTAATGAGTTTGAATCAGCAAATTTAATTTTATTCAGTCATTTATTCAATTTACCAAAGTTATTTATTTATTTATTTGCTTATTTTGATTAATCAATTACCGTATTTTTCCCTCTATAACACGCAGATTTTTTCTCCTAAAAAGTAAGGGGAAATGCCTATGCGTGTTATTGAGCGAATGTGTGGTCCCTGGAGCCGACTGGCCGGAGTGCATCACACATTTTCTTCGAGGGTCGTCTTAGTTGCGGTCAGCAGAAGCCAGGGAAGTGCTTGCTAGGAGGTTTGGCCACTCTGCAGCCCGACTGTGTGTTTGCTAGTGTGTGTGCTTTGTGAGTGTGTGGTTGCCTGTGTGTTTGTTCGCTAGCGTGGGTGCTTGGAGGGAGTGAGAGAGTGACTGACTGCTGCATCTTCTCCTGCAATTTGCCTTTTAAAAAATTGGAAGCAGCGGGGCAGTAAAAACCACCTCCGAAAGCCCCATTTTCCCCTTCTAAGGCTGCAGCTCGGCTTTGGGAGCCCTGAACCCCTGCCTTGTTCTTGAGGGATCTTTGAGGTTTTCCCTTTAGCTTTAACCCAGCCCCCTTATTTTACCAGTTTATCTTCATTCTCCGTCTGCTAAACTGATTGCAGGCAGCCACACGTGCGTTAGAGCCTCCCGAGAGAGAAAGCTGTTGCTTTCCTGCATTCTGCCTCAGGGTCTTACTGCCCACCTGAAATATACTCAGAGTCGCAAAGTGATTTCATGCTCTTTATTCAGCTCATAGTGGTGAGGAGGAATGAATGAGAGTCCCCTCAAAGTATCTGCTTTATATACATTATTTACACAATGGGCTGCACATGATTGGCTAATTCTGGAATTCTACTGTAAGCCAATCAGGTTGTGGATTCACTTCTATCTGGAGCATGCTTGGGTGGTTCCTGCCAACCAATCATACTGCTGCATTGTTCTAAGACCAATCAGACTGCTGCATTCTGAATCCTATTGTTCTAGGACCAATCAGACTGCTGCCTTTTGGATCCTATTGTTCTAGGACCAGTCAGACTGCTGCAGTTTGGATCCTATTCAATTCAGTACATAACACCACCCTCTTCTCTTTCGTTACTGTGTTTGCTCCAACGGAACAAAGAGCAGAGAAAACCCCTCCCCTCCAGGCAAGCAGAGGGGAAAGCAGAGCGTCCTTCCTTCTAACTCCTCTCCGTGCTCCTGTGCTGCTGCTGCTGCTGCTGCGTCTAGAGACTCGCAGGCAACATGCAGATGGGGGGGGGGGGAGAGAGAGAGAGAGAGAGAGAGAGAGAGCGTGCGCGCGCTGGCTGGCTTGGGGAACTTTTGCCTTCCTTTCCTCCCTCGTAAAACCCCTCTCCTGCATTCTTAGCCAGCTGCTTCTCCGCACACCCCTCTCAGTGCTCCTTGTCCCTTCTATGTTTTTCCTTCCCTCCCCACTTAAAATGTGGTTACAAAGCACGGATCCACATGGATCCTCAGGATCTTTGCATTGGGTCACCCCAAATTCAACATCAGATCACATAGCAATGATCTGATGCAAAAACAGGGCTGCAATGGTGCAAAAACGTGGTTACAAAGCACGAATCCATATGGATCCTCAGGATCTTTGCATTGGGTCACCCCAAATTCAACATCAGATCACATAGCAATGATCTGATGCAAAAACAGGGCTGCAATGGTGCAAAAACGTGGTTACAAAGCACGGATCCACATGGATCCTCAGGATCTTTGCATTGGGTCACCCCAAATTCAACATCAGATCACATAGCAATGATCTGATGCAAATACAGGGCTGCAATGGTGCAAAAACGTGGTTACAAAACACGGATCCACATGGATCCTCAGGATCTTTGCATTGGGTCAGCCCAAAGTCACCATCAGATCACATAGCAATGATCTGATGCAAAAACAGGGCTGCAATGGTGCAAAAACGTGGTTACAAAGCATGGATCCTCAGGATCTTTGCATTGGGTCACCCCAAATTCAACATCAGATCACATAGCATGTCCATGGCTACAGCCTGCACCAAAAAAATCACGCACCCACTGTTGCCTGGGGCTGCAATGGTGCAAAAACGTGGTTACAAAGCACAGATCCACATGGATTCTCAGGATTTTTGCATTGGGCTACCCCAAACTCACCATCAAATCACATGTCTGTGGCCACAGCATGAAGCACAGAAATGATACATCCACTGTTTCATTCAGAATTTTTTTTCTTGCTTTCCTCCTCTAAAAACTATGTGTGTGTTATGGTCAGGTGCGTGTTATCGAGCGAAAAATACGGTAACCTCAATTTGAACCTTATACCTGATTATACTTGTTAGCACTTTAATGGAACTGTAATTGCAAAACCAGGGGGAGAATAAATTAGAAAATGTGTGAGCTATCCCATATACTATAAGTTGTCCCCCGGAAATACAGCAGTGAAGGCTGGATTGCCTTATGCAGTACCTTAAGCAATTAAATCAGATGCCACTTGAATCACTTGCTGAATTAGATTACCCTTAAATAACCCTTTAAATTACCTCTGAGTTATATTTAAAAGGAACAGAGAAAGGAGATCACTTGTGAATTAATTGCCGAATAATTGTTTTAAGCCAAGCAGTTTTGTACCTTAATCAATTAAATCAGATGCCACTTGAATCACTTGCTGAATTAGATTACTCTTAACTAACCCTTTAAATTACCTCTGAGTTAAATTAGAATATTATTTAAAAGGAACAGAGAAATGAGATCACTTGTGAATTAATTGCCAAATAATTTGTTTTAAGCCAAGCAGTTTAATTAAACTGAACGCTGCGGATGAGCGGCTTCTTGACCGGGAGCGGACCACGGAGACCCAAAAGCAGACAGAAATAACCCAAGCTGCTTACTGATTTCTGCAAGCACGAAGACAAAACAAAGCAAGGAGAACAAAGAAAACAACTAGCATGCAGGAGGAGCCAAGATGGCACCGAGGCAAGTCACGCTCCCCGGCACTCACTTTTATTCTTTTAAAACCGTATCTTAATTGCCCTCCGGATGCCAATTTTTAACAAACGGAAAACATTTTAAAGACTCTGAGTACTTTTACAATTCCTGCTGGCTCTGCGAGCTTCAGCTTGTCTTCAGCTTGTCTCAGCCTGCTCCCTCCCTCCTTATCAGCTGTCCGGTCAAGGTTGCCAGAGAGGAGAGAACGCTGCCGCCTGTACTGAGAGCAGAGAGAGAAGAGGTCTAAAGATAGAACTGTGAACTGCTTACCCGACCAACGGTACCTGGAGAAGGAGGGAAGTTTCAAATCTACACAATAACTCTACAACAGTGCATCGGATAGGACCCTCTGGAGGTTTGGTAACCGGCTTCAGCAAGATTTCGTTCTGGGCCCGGCCTTATGTGGTAGGCCTTGAAAGACTGCTTAGAAGGAATCAGTGAACCAGCCCACAGGAAGTTTCCCTTCTGGGGCTCTTGGCTCTTCAACGAAGAGGAGGAGGAGGAGTTTGGATTTGATATCCCGCCTTTCACTCCCCTTCAGGAGTCTCAAAGCGGCTAACATTCTCCTTTCCCTTCCTCCCCCACAACAAACACTCTGTGAGGTGAGTGGGGCTGAGAGACTTCAAAGAAGTGTGACTGGCCCAAGGTCACCCAGCAGCTGCATGTGGAGGAGCGGAGACGCGAACCCGGTTCCTCAGATTACGAGACTACCACTCTTAACCACTACACCACACTGGCTCTCCACACTGGAACTGCGGAGAAATCCCTGGAGCTAAATACTCAGCTGTATAGCTAAATCATTGACTGTGGTAAGAAGTCCCCTTCTTCTCTCCTGTATTATTTACATTATTTAGCTCATATATACTGTGGCTATGGGCAAGAGGAAACGCCTCAGAGAAGCAGAGGAATTACTACTTCTCCCTAGCCCTAAGCTACAAGCTAAAGAAAGAAGAGACCAGTCAAATTTTCAAGCAGCAGCTATTACATACAATAGATTCCTTCCACTAAGTGACTTGGATGTAGCTAATAACATTCCCAAGTCCCAAAATACCACCCTACACACTTGTAATCTAATGAGCACTCCCATCAAGGGTGGGCCCGAGCTGGATGGGGAGAAGATCCAAGACAAAGAAAACCAGCTGGGAAATGAGTCCTCCCATTTACAACTAGTCATTAGGACACTGGACTGTATTTTTAAAAAGATAGACTTTCTGACGTGCTCAATTTCCAAGCTAACGGAAAAAGTGATGGATATGGATGCCAAAATTGCCCTCAAAAATAGCTACCAGAGGGGACCTCCAGTGATAGCCCCGCCAAACTTTGGGGCAAAGGGGATGAGAAAATACAAACTAAACAATCTCATGTGTAAGCAAAATCTAACACTGCAACCTAAGAAGGTGTGCCTAACAATAAGGTCTGAGATATGGGATTGGTCAAGCTTGGAAGGAGCTAAAACTGCCCTAAGCAAAATCCTGAGAATAAGCATAGCTCATATCGATCTTCATGCTTTACTTCCGCTAACTCAATCAAATGGCCCTTACAAAGTTATTTTAGCCTTCCGTTCGCTGAGACTACCCTTATTAATAATAAGACAAAAATGGAAATTTATAAAAACCAAAATCATACCCACAAGGGTTTTTGCAGTAAAACCACTACTTGTGGAAAAAGAGAAACAGATATTAGATTCAGAAACAAGCTCTACAAAATCACCAGACAAAGAGATGTTGCTTTCCCCACTGAGAACGGAGGAGATTGCCTGCAGTCCACAACCAGGGACGAATTTGGGTGGCTCCAGAATATCCAACGATGAAAGCGCACTTATGAATTCATTTGACGAATTACAGTCACAAGAAAAGGAAAAAAATAATAAATAAATTAGATAAATTAAGAGAGAAGATGTCCGAGGCCAAAAGCAAAATAGGAAACAAAGGAATTCAAACCAACAGGGCCATTGGAGGCTCAGTGGACCTTCTCAAATTCAGCCCACAGCCCCAAAATAGGTCCATAAAAGCCAAGACAACGATACAGACAACCGTCTCGCCACCCCTATTAGTTAATCTGAAACCAGCTCTCCCTGCATCTGCTGAAATGGTTATACCTACTAAAGAACAGCAAAATATAAACAAAATTTCGACACATTCCTCAATGCCTGACCTGGAGTCATCATTATCGGACGGAGAATCTCTAGCTGATGATTTGGAAGTTCAATCTGCTAGCGATACGGACTGGACAGAAGACCCCTTGGGCCATATAAATAAGATGATATACCCACGGAAGGAAAATCTAATAATAGTTAAAACTTGTACCGATTTAATCTCTGCTCCCCTAGATGACAAGCTCTCTGATAAAACAAGGGATTTCAGAGAGGAGACTAGACCAAACCAGGACACTACCCCTATAGGACCGGGCGAGCAGAGCATAATTACAAATAGCTCAAGAGGCACACCTGCGCCAAAAGGAGAGAAGTCATTTGCGTGTTGAGTTCCACAGTGCCACCCCCCCCCCAAATAATTCACACTTCACACTTCAATTTTGTTTAGGTTTTTGGCATAATTTTGGCCACAACTTTATTCAAATACAAAATATGTGAGTGGTTGCTTAGGCATTGGTTATGACTATCTGTCCATGCCCTCAGGGACAGAGCTGGCAATCCGTACGCCAACGGAATCCAGTGTGGGAAACAAGTATTGGGTGAGAAAGTGGAGCTGGGCATCAGTCCCGCACTTCTCACCCTCATGTTCCTGCGGGGCTTGCACGGCCCAGGTCCAACGCCATGGACAAGGACGAAAAGAATGGCAAGCCCCTGGATTCCTTTAACGGAATTCCCTTCGCATCATTTGGAGGGGTAGGCACTTACCCCTCCAAGCACCATTTAACCAATGCCTAACCGCCAACCTTACAAGTTGTGACGATTTGCTACGCAGTAGGCAAAAACCAAATGGCACAAGCCAATCAGCCAAATGGCAAAATTCCTACCAGGCCCCCGCACCAAGGCGAACGACCCCATGACAGGCATAGCAAGGTCAACTGAGGAAACCACCCTAATTAAAGGGAGGGAGGGCGGGTGATCCGATCCCAAACGGCCAAGAGGATGTCCCATCGTCTGGCCCCTGTATTTAAAGCCTCTGACCCCTCCTCCAAATTAGCAACATCAACTTTCCCCAGTAACCCATTTAACCCTTTAAGGCTGGGTTCCACCAAATTTGCCTAATCATGCCAGGGTGGCCTGCTCCCCAACCGCAACACGTGCTCTCTGTTAGGGAGAACACGCTTTGCGTGTTGAGTTCCACAGTGCCACCCCCCCCCAAATAATTCACACTTCACACTTCAATTTTGTT
Source organism: Podarcis erhardii (assembly GCF_964252035.2). Taxonomy (NCBI): domain Eukaryota; kingdom Metazoa; phylum Chordata; class Lepidosauria; order Squamata; family Lacertidae; genus Podarcis; species Podarcis erhardii. Next base: position 18,446,102 of record NC_138506.1, on the reverse strand, counting down.
TAGGTTTTTGGCATAATTTTGGCCACAACTTTATTCAAATACAAAATATGTGAGTGGTTGCTTAGGCATTGGTTATGACTATCTGTCCATGCCCTCAGGGACAGAGCTGGCAATCCGTACGCCAACGGAATCCAGTGTGGGAAACAAGTATTGGGTGAGAAAGTGGAGCTGGGCATCAGTCCCGCACTTCTCACCCTCATGTTCCTGCGGGGCTTGCACGGCCCAGGTCCAACGCCATGGACAAGGACGAAAAGAATGGCAAGCCCCTGGATTCCTTTAACGGAATTCCCTTCGCATCATTTGGAGGGGTAGGCACTTACCCCTCCAAGCACCATTTAACCAATGCCTAACCGCCATGGAGCCACAGCTCACCGCCAAACCACTCACAATCCCAACCAAGCCCTCAGCTTGGCCACCACTGCACCCAGCCAAGCCTCATTCCCTGAGGCAGAAAGATGCACACCGTCATCTCTGAAAAGGGATACAGCCTGATAATGAATCATTGGATGTGAAATCACATCTCCGCCCAGCTCAAAGATCTTTCTAGCCACTGCTGAATTGATGCGCTTTCTGGCCCTTTCCGTGGCTTCCGGGCAACGACTGCCCAACCAAATGCGGCGGCGCAGCAGCTTAGACCAAAATATTTTTGCTGTTGGCACCCATGCCTGCAGCATCTCCAAGTCACTCAACATTGCAGCACGTAGAGAAAAACAGTCCATGGATACCAGGTCATTCTCACCCAGCTGCACCACTATGGCTGAGGGAGGCCCTTCCAAGAGCAGCTGGCTCCGAATTCGTGGCAGGAACTCTGACCAGCGCATCCCCCGTCTGGTCAGCCACGACAGCCGTACATGTGGAGGAAAGCCGAGGCTTGGACCCAGTCCGGACTGACGTGCTGCAACACCAGCCCAATGGACGATGCTGTGCCCCACCAACCAGATGCGGACAGCTGCCGGACCTGAGGTAAACAAAGCAAACAATGTAAGGATCTGAGATTTATCAGCGAACATAACCACGAAACGCATCAGACTTCCAGCGTCCCAAATCCTTTATTCTATCCGCCGACAAGCCCCAGTGAGCAGCCGTTGTTGCAGCCCCAATCCTGAAGGAATGAGGGGCAAAACCAGAGGCCGTGCCATCACAGGCCAAAATCGCCTTTCGCATCACCTGTGCGAACTGGCGTCTCGTTAGGGGCAACCCATTTTCATGCTTAAGCAGAGGCCCGTCACCCGAGGGGCGCACTGCTAAATACTTGCTGACGTCCTTTACAGGGCAAGGGCCTGACTCCCCAGTAGCAGGGAGCCGAATCACAGCACCCCTACCCTTCTGATCAGTTTTCGAGTTCCTGACTGTGATTATTAGCTCTGCCGGGAATAGCTGCAGATCCTGGATCAAAAGGCCCCTGGAACGACCATCTCCATGGTCCTCCAGCACAAGTTCACCCACTCTCAACGCTCCAAAAAAGGCAATGGAGAAGGCCGCCGAAAAAAGGCGAGCCTCATACCCTGACCAGCACACCACCCGCAGCCTCTTACGCATCCTAGTCAATAAGTCAAAAGAAATTGGGTGCCGTGATGCTGGCCGGGAAGGACGAAGCCTGGCCCAGCCCTCCAAGGCCTTACGCACGACAAACTTTGAACAGGGATCTTTATCAAAAAATGTTTTACAGAAAAATGCTATAGCAGCTGCCTGTATCCTAATTGTCTTAGCTGCACGCCCCATCTGAAATAAATGTGCCAAGTAACTCAACACCTGTGATGAGGTGGGTGGGACGCCTTTTAACTCGGTGGCTGCCTGCTGCATAAATATCAAAAAATCGGTCCAGGCTTTTGTATAAGATCTAAGGGTAGAAGGGGAAACAGATGCCGCTACTCCCTGCAAAACTAATTGCTGCCAAGGTTCCAGAGATGATCCGGGAAATATTCCGGACGTATCCGTGCCTCTGGAACCAGAAGTCTGAACCGCTCCATCTGAAAACGGGACAGAGCATCAGCAATTTCGTTAGACACCCCAGGAATAAAACGTGCAGAAAATACTATATTAAAACGTAAACAATGCAACACAAAGGCCCGCAATAAGGCCGACACCCTGGGTGAACGTGACGACAGCTTTGCCAGCACAGACACCACCGCCTGGTTATCGGTCCAGAAGCAGACACGACGGTTCCTGAATTCCTCGACCCACAAATGCACAGCCACTGCAATGGGAAAAAACTCGAGAAATGTTAGGTCCCGTGTAATCTCTCCTCCCTGCCACGCAGGCGGCCAACGCTTGGCACACCAACGCCCTTTCCAATAAAGACCAAAACCCAGGGAACCTGCAGCATCAGATTGAACCTGAAAATCATTATGCAAATTTAACGTGTCTTGCCATAAAGACACACCATTGAATTCCTCCAGGAATTCAAGCCACATAGAAAGGTCGGCCTTCACTTCGTTAGAAAGGCGCACTCGATGGTGAGGAGCCTTCAACCCTGCCATAAGACGGGCCAAGCGGGAACAGAAAGGGCGCCCAGGCGCCACTACCCTACACGCGAAGTTCAGGTGCCCTAACAAAGACTGTATTTGTCTCAGGGATACTTTCTTCAAAGGAAGAATTTCCTCAATGACTGACTTCAAGGCCACCAGCTTGTCACTTGGTAAGCTAGAAGTCTGGGCAACTGTGTCCAATAGGATGCCCAAGTAAGTCAGCTGAGTTGATGGACCCTCCGTCTTTTCCGCTGCAAGCGGAACCCCCAGCTCCTGCGTAAGATCATTAAAGGCTTGAAGCAACACCGAGCAATCCCCGGTGTTGTGACCCGAGGCCAGTAAAAAATCATCGAGATAATGAGTGACCCCGCCCAACCCTGTTCTAATTTTGAGGGCCCATTCCAAAAAGGTGCTAAATGATTCGAAGGCGGCACACGCTACAGAACAACCCATAGGCATGGACTTATCGAAATAAAATTTTTCCTCAAACTGGAAACCCAAGAGCCAGAAATCGTCCGGATGAATCGGGAGAAGGCGAAATGCCGATTCAATATCACATTTTGCCAATAGGGCAGCGCGGCCAAACTTCCGAATCATCTTGATCGCCTGATCAAGAGATGCATATTTTACGGAGCAGAGGTCTGGAGGGATGACATCATTAACTGAAGTACCCCTAGGATGTGACAAATTATGAATTAAACGAAATTCCCCCGGGGCCTTCTTTGGCACAATACCCAACGGGGACACGTGCAACTTATGAAAGGGAGGGGCATCAAAAGGGCCAGCCATCCGATGCATGGCTAGCTCCTTAGCAATCTTCCTGCGAGCTACCTCAGGTAGCTCACGAACTGATTTCTGGTTAGAAGGATTCCGTGCCACGGGGGGCATGGCTACTGGAATCCTAAAACCAATAGAAAAACCATCACTCAAATACTGTGCTGCGACCCTATCAGGATAAGACTGTAACAGAAGTTGCAGAGCCGGCAGATGGACCGGGGTATAAGCCAGGGAGGTCAAAACCTCATTTCCCTGTACCTGACGTCGAAGGGATAGAGACGTTTTGCTTGGGGGGTTGTTGCGAGCCCCCCTTTCCTCCCCGAAAGGGCCGGCGATACCCAAAACAGGAGGAGGCAGGATGCGTACCATTGCATTTTTCGCATAAGTGCGCGTACTTACAACCCTGGCGCTGACAGGAGCCCTTATTAAAATCCCAGCATGGTAGGCGACGACTAGGCCGAAAGGCCTGGGACCTCGCCTTCTGCTGCTCTGGCACCTTTTTATCGATGAGTGGAGCTACATGTGTAGTCCATACGTCAAGATCCTTACGATCCCATCTGGCTGAGGGAATCTTGGCGGCACGGCGCCTGAAGTTCTCATCATATTTTATCGCGGCTCTCTCACCAGCATTGGTGAAGGCGGAGCGAACAATAGATAAATAAACAATTAAATGAAGAGATCTACGTGGATAAGCTGCCACCACAATACCAGCGAAGACCTGGAAACAATCGAGCCAGTGCTCAAAAGTCTTGTCTGTAACGGAGGCACCCTGGCGTTTCTTTGGCAAATTCCCCTTCTCCTGGTCCTCCGAAGGAGGGGCCAGTTTAAAAATGTCCACATAGCGACCGTTCAGTATCCTAGATCGCAGTTTATTTGACAAGTGCGAACCTGGGATGATGTCTCTGGCGGAATTGGTAGAGACTTTAACGTCAGGTACCAACACGCCATCCTTACACTCTTGAACGGCCCCATACCTTGCCCGGTGCGAATTGGCCCTGCGCTCCCAAGCCCACCGAGGCAGCCCCGAAGCCGTCTCTCCAAAACCCCAATAAAGTTCCCTTGCAGCGTTATTCTCATCATCAGAACTGGAAGATGACATACCAGAAGAAGTGGAAGATGATTCGTCCCTCCTTCTCTTGGCGCGTTTTCGGGAAGACCTCCGGTGGCGACGTTTTCCACCCGATGACTTCCTGGCAGGGACCGGCAAACTGTCCTCCATGGACGACTCAGACTCAGGGCTCAGCTGCAATGTACCTGGAGCTGAGTGAGGAGAAGCAACAAGTGAAAGACCGGAACCCGAAGCCACCTCATCCGAAGGTTGGGTGAGCGCGCCTCGGCGGGTGGAAGCCGCCAAAGGGCTCTTCCTCCCCGCGGCCCTCCCAGAGGAACGGCGTGGCCTTCGAGAACGGCCGCGAGCAGCAGGTAAGTCACGGGGACGGGCTATCTGTGAATCAGTCATCAAGCCTCTAGATGATGAGCCATCTCTCTCCTCCTCACTAGATGATGGTGACACCGGGAATGGCGCCACTACTGGACGCGGACGCCTGCCAGACGTGGACGGCTGAGCCGAGCACTGCTGAAGGAGACCATCCATTTCGGCTGCAAAGCGAGACAAGGCCACTGGATTGCCAGCCATACTTTCCACCAAGGATTGCACCCGTCCCACCGGTTGACTCGGGGTGGGAGAGCGAAGCGCCTGTGATGGACCCTTAATAGGCCGTTTTGCGCCGGAGGCTGAGCCAGGACGAGCGGCAACTTTCTTAGGGGCCATACCTGCTAATTGGGATCAAAACAAAATTAACAATTAACAATTGCAGTAGCCCGGCGTCACTGCTAGACACGGGTAATGAATTTACAGGAGTCAAGAATAATCCAAAATGCTAGGAGAATAAGCAAAATAAAACAACTAACAAAGAATGTTCAAAGTTCCAAGGCAATCTTTTCTATCTATCTATCTAACTATCTATTTCTATTTATTTTATTCACTGAATTATTTATTTATTATTTAATTTCTTTATATTATTCTATTTATTTTTATTTAATTGCTCATACCCAGAATGCTGGATAAAACAAACAATTAACTGAGTGCACTTTCCACTTCAGCCAGGAGAGGGCACCCCGCAGTACCAAATTATAAACGCAAGGTGCAGCGCTGCACTGAGCCACTAGGGGGAGCTCCAGGCAGCTGACCCGGCTGCAGTTACCTAACTGAGCCACCGGTGGCAGTCAAGAGCAGGCAGCCAACGCGAGGAATTCTCCTCCCGCGTTGGAGCGTACTAGGGGAGCGAAATGGCGGGCGCGATCGCGGGCCGCTGCTCCCGATCCCGGGAAAGCGGCCCCGCCAATCGCAGGAGAAGAAAGGTGGAAGCCGGGCGAAGCAGCCGCAGGCCTGTCCCCCCAACGCCGCCGCGCCGGCCCGGCAACGCTGCCACCACTGGCAACCGGCCGCCTGCTACGGCCGGCCGCCCGCTAAAGCCGGCCGCCCGCTAAAACCGGCCGCCCACGCTCCCGCGCCGCCCACGGCGCACGGCCCGCGGGAAGAGGGAGACCCCAAAGCGGTGCCTCACGGACTCCCGAAGTCAAGAGGGGGCACCCCCTCCCACCCGGCGGGGGCTGCGCAGCCCAGGGCCGTAAAAGCACCCGCCCGCTTAGGCTCGGATGCCACAAAAGGTAAGGGGAAGCAACGGTCTTACAAAGGGGAAGGGGTTCTTTAAGCTCGGCGGGACCACCACTAGGCCCGAGCGGCCCACACGAGCCTCTGCCGTCGTCCCCCGCGTTCCAGGCCCACAGCCGAGCGCGGCGCCAGCCAAAGAAAGGGGGGAAAGGAGGGGGGGAGGGGGAAGGATTTTATGATCGGGGCCTCAGCGGCAGTGGGCAGCCAGCAGCGGGTGCCCGAATTCGGGAGAGGCCCGGTGCCCCAGCCCAAAGGCAGGGCCCGGTAGGCCGGGGGGGGGGAACCCACCCTCTAGCCTCTATGAAGACTGCTTCTCAAATAAAAGAAAAAAACCAAATTAAGACAATAAGGATATAGATGACTGAGGGGGTGAGAAGGGAATGGGGGAAGGGAAAACGGGAGGATCAATTTAAGCAAGGGAAAAAAGGGGGGACGAGAGGAACAGCAACCCAAGATAGGCCCCAGTAAAACCGAAAGCAAAGGCAGTGTACAACCGTATCAATGCAGCTCCTTGATCCGATCCCAAACGGCCAAGAGGACGTCCCATCGTCTGGCCCCTGTATTTAAAGCCTCTGACCCCTCCTCCAAATTAGTAACATCAACTTTCCCCAGTAACCCATTTAACCCTTTAAGGCTGGGTTCCACCAAATTTGCCTAATCATGCCAGGGTGGCCTGCTCCCCAACCGCAACACGTGCTCTCTGTTAGGGAGAACACGCTTTACTATTAGCCAAAGGAAAATTACTGACTTCTTCAAATTTGACAATCCACCAAGATCAGCGTTCCCCCCTTCTCCATTGTGACTACCCAAACCTCAGTCAAATTCTCCCCCGTTCTCCCTTTTAAGCTGGAACATAGCAGGTTGGAAGGGGAAAAAATCTGACCCGGATTTTGTAAAACTAATAAACTCACACCAAGTAATTCTCCTGCAGGAAACATGGGAAGAGGGGAGAGTAAATATTAATGGTTTTGATGCTATATCATTACCGGCATGCCCGTCTACTAAAGGAGGCCGGCCTAGTGGAGGATTAGTTATAGCAATTTCCTTGAAAATACGGGCAAAACTCACGCTTGTAAATGCTTCCACCCTTGCAATTACAGCCCTGATTACGGGGAAAAACTTCGAACTTGCTATAACAAATGTTTATCTTCCTCCTGGAGGCAACATTGCAGACTTATACAATAAATGGGGAATCTTGGAGGAACATCTTATTCTTTGTCACTCCAAATACCCCAATATACCCAATGTTATAGCAGGGGATTTCAATGCTCGCATTGCAACAAATTGGGAGTCCTTAATCAAAGCCAAATGGTGGATAACCCCAGAATTCATTAATGACCTCTCCCTCCATAATCAAAGACTTTCCAAAGACAAAAGGGTAAATGAAGCAGGAACCCTTCTTTACCAATTGGTACTACGTTTAAACTTAGTGATTCTAAACGGGAACTGCCCGCCTGACGTACCGGGTGAGTTCACACACATAAGCTCCTCTGCAAACAGTGTCCTGGACTATATGCTGGTATCTCATGATATATTCCCCAAATTTTCCCATTTTAAAGTTGAAAATATTCAACTGAGCGACCACCTACCGTTGGTCGCCACAATGATTATAGACTGGACCCCAGATGGAGACAGACATCCAACACATTTGATTACGAATTCAGTACTGCAAGTCAAAAGTGTAAAATGGTCCAAACTACAGGCTCAAAAATTCTCAGCATATTTCCAACAAGGACTAAAACAAGCATATTCAGGCTTAATTGAGGATTATCATGATTATGACCAAACTCTAAGACTATTCTCGAATCTGTCGGAAGATCTAACGTCTTTTTTCTCTGTCCCGACGCATAAAATAAATCGAACACAAAGGAAGATAGGTGCATTGTGGTTCAACAGTGCTTGTAAACAGGCTAGACAACTTCTTGGTAACATCTACAAAGAGTACAAAGCCTCTGGGGCAACGGTCTTGCCAAAAGAATATTTCCAAGCAAAATCGGCCTACAAGCAAATTCAAAAGGGTGCCAGACTGGAATGGCAAGTGAATCAATGGCGGGCAATTATAGAAGCCTCATCATCACGGAACTCCAGACAATTTTGGCTCCTGGTAAATAAAAGAACTAAAAGATACCCTTTAACTATTATTCCTGCCCCGGTTTGGGAATCTTATTAAAAAAATTACTTTGCCACAACTGACTGTATCGTTAACATAAGAGACGGATTTCAAGATCAGCTTCCCCTCTGGCCCCCCATCGCTCCGGAAGACATCCATGACTTGATTGTCAAACTCAAAACAGGGAAAGCGCCTGGGCCAGACCTGATCCCGGCAGAAGCTATAAAATACCGCGCGGACTGGTGGGCCAAGGTCCTGGCGACCATCTTCGATGCAGTTAACAACTCTGGAATGATCCCGGAAGTATGGAAGGACGCTGTTATCGTTCCAATCCACAAAAAGGGCTCACCAGATGACCCGGGGAATTACAGAAACATCAGTCTGCTCTCAATAGTGGGGAAACTGTATGCCCGCTTCCTGTTGAACAGACTTATCCAATGAGCCGAAGAGAAAAAATTAATTGGGCCCGAACAAGCTGGATTCCGGCCAAAACAGTCAACAATTAATCATATTCTAATTTTACAACATCTTGCCTGGAAATATTCCACCCCAAAGGGTGGCCAACTCTGTGTGGCATTCAGTGACCTAAAGGCAGCATTCGATAGTATCCCCAGGAGCATCCTCTGGGAAAAACTCACCCGCTGGGGCATCGACAGAAGGCTTCTCTGGCTAATAATCAAACTCCATGAGAACTCAGCGGCTAGAGTGAGATTCACCCCGGAGGGTGATCTCACCAATTCAATTCCCATTAACAGAGGTGTCTGACAGGGTTGTATATTGGCTCCACTCCTGTTCAATTTGTTCATAAGCGACATGAGGACTCCCCTAATAGAGGCCCAAGAAAGGATTCATGCACCCCGCCTAGCACTTTATCGCTGCCCTTTGTTACTATATGCGGATGACGCAGTCATTCTTTCTTTTTCTAGAGTAGGTCTCAGGAGGGCCTTAAAAAAAATTGGATCATACTGTAACGCAAATTCCCTTACAATTAATTATGGAAAATCTAAGATCCTGATTTTCTCAAAGAGCCGGAAACTCCATAATTGGAGAATTGATGGGAGAGCAGTGGCGTAGCGTGGGTTGTCAGCACCCGGGGCAAGGCAAGTAATTTGCGCCCCCTAACCCCTGGATTTTAGCACTCGAGTGCGAGCGCGCCCCCCCAGATGTTGCGGCCGGCCCCCCCCCTGCACCCCCCACGCTACGCCACTGGGGCTGGGGGCGAGCGAAGGAGCCAAGGACCCCCCCCTTAAGGCTCAGCAGGAATTTATTAAATTTATTATTTGCGGCGCCCCCGCGGGCCGAGGCAGCCGAAGCCCCCTCCCCTCGGGCGCCTCCCCGCCCCCTCCTCTCCTTGGGCTGTAGGTGGAGCCCGCGCTCCGAGGCGCTCCAGATTGGGGCTTGGCGAGCGCCTCTCCTCCCCCCCCCGGCCTGGACCGGGGGCTTCCAGCCGCGCTCCGTCCTCGCCCGACCCCCCCCCAGCTGAGAGTTGCGCTGAGAGCCGAAGCTAGCGGCGCCCCCTTCAGCCGGGAGACCCTCGCCCGGCCGCCGGCTTCCTCTCGGAGGGTGTTGGGGAGCGCAGGGCGCGGCGAGGCCCCTCGGAGCTCTCCTCCCCCCCAGTCGGCAGAAGCAGCCGCCGCCTGTGGCTGGGCCGAGGGGATGGCGGCGGCGGCGGGGTGCGGAGGTGTTGGTGCCGGCGGCGGCGCTGCTGCAGTGGCTGCTCCTCTTGCGAGCAGTGAGTGGAGCGCAGCCGCAGCGGTGGCGGCGGGGGGCGCGCGCGCACTAGGGCGCAAGGGTGGCGGGGGCGGCGGGGGCGGGGAGGCCGGCGGAGGAAGGAACTTGTCCCTTCCCTCTGGACTCGCGCCCCCCCAGAAGTTGCGCCCGGTGCGGCCGGCACCCCTGGCACCCCCCACGCTACGCCACTGTGGGAGAGTCATCGAACAAGTCTACAGATTCCAATATTTGGGAGTTTGGTTACAACATAACCTCAGATGGAAGGCCCATGTAGCCTATGTTACAAATAGAGCCAAAGCTATCTCCTTGGCGATCTTGCGATTCTTCTTCACCGATGGGGCCCTTCATATCCCATCGGCGCTGAAAGTCTTCAAGGCCAAGGTGACCCCGACAATTGCTTATGCCATCTCAATTTGGGGGACTTTTGTCAACCTATCTCACCTGGAGGTCATTCAAAATCAGTTTTTAAGAGGGATATTGAAACTGCCCAGCTGTGTAAGTAATACAGCGTTACGCATGGAACTTAATATTGTATCCCTGGAAAATGCTCTGTGGAAGCACATACTTTGTCACTGGTTATCTCTATGGCACAATCTCCCAAACTTGTACTTGATACAATGTATGTGGAGAGATGATTTCCAGAGCCCATGGGTAAAAAATTTACAGCTGAAAATTACGGCAATGGGAATCTCCCCATCCAAATTACTAGAGCAGGACATAGTCCCAGCTAAAAGAACAGTAACCTGTAAGCTAAAGGAGATGGACTTGCAGCAGAAAATGGTCTTGGGCAATGGTACCTGCTCACCTCTAAATCTTGGTTTATTACCCCTCTTAAGGCTCCCAAACTATTTGAATTCCTTAACTTCCTCAGCTCATAGATATGCCTTTGTAAAGGCAAGATTCAACACCTTCCCATCGAACGTGCTGAGAAATAGATTCTCCAATGGACAGATATCGCTCTTATGTGATTGTAATTGTGGGGCACCGGAATCGTTGCATCACATAATTTTTGACTGTGCTTTTCACTTACCGGCCAGGAGCAAGTTTCTTGCTCAATATCTTAAGGGAATTGCCGATGATACGATTGAAGCCAAACTGAGATATCTACTAATTGATGATGACCCCCTAAGATCACTCATGGTTGCCAGATTCTTGATCAGCGTCCTATCCCTAAAGAAGAGAAACGGTCTCCTGTGTGGCTCGGATAACCCCTTTAAACCATGATCTATGTTTTAGGTGATATCACCATTGTTTTAAACCATGATCTATGTTTTAGGCGATATCACCATTGATATCCTTGATTAATTTATGAGCAGAGGGCGATGTATAGGTTACAAATTTATTGTAATGTATGATGGTGGTCTTTGTTTTTGTTTTGCTTCGGTTCCTGTTTGTCTTTTGTAAGTGTTGGCGATTTTAAATTTGGAGGGTTAAGTATAATATGTTGGTATGGGAAACTGTCGTGTAACGGGCCAATGGCCGTAATAAAGATCAATCAATCAATCAACCAACTAGCATGCAGGAAAAATACCAACCGCTGGACGGAATCCAAAACGTGAGGGCTAACCGGCGAAAAGAGGGCGAGCCCCCTCTGCGCCGGCCCTAAATAGGGCAGGCCACGCCCCCAGCCAGCTGATTGGCTGGCTGGGGGGGGGGGCAGCGCGGCCGGGATTCCCCTGTTCTCGCGGGGGCTGAAACCAGCCCCCGCTCACGTGGGGTGGGCGTGAAGCCCGCAACCCCACCTCCTGGGCAGGCCGGAAGTGGCTTTGCTGAGAAGGAGCTCCACCCCAGGGTGCTAAAGAGCTCTTTCCCTAGCCTGCAGGTGCCAGAAGGCCAAGCGCTGGTGTTGCAGTGGTGGTACTTCAGAGGAGTATGAGAAAAGGCTGCTCTGGATTCTGGGTATATAAATGGCCTTGCCTGAAGCTGTGGATTGTGCTCTGCATTAGCAGAGAGGCTCTACTTAGTTGCAAATGAAGCACATTTCAGTTATTATAGAAACCGGTGTTTCCATGCATGCTTGTTCAGGAACTCTGTGAACTAGACAGCCGCTGTTTTAAAAAGGCCCTTTTTCTGGCAGGTTAAACGGTTAAAGTTGACTTGATTAACTTCATCCGCCAACTACCCTTCTAAGCAACCAGAGCAATTACAAATAAAAGGCTCTCCAACCGTGCGCTATCCCTATCTGCAAGCAAGCTCTCCCACAAAGTGTTCTATGAGACACATGAGCCAAATAGCCGAGGAGACAGTTTTTTAGCTGCCTGTCATCCATACACTTTATACTGAAAGGATTTCAGGGGCAGATGCTCTTTTTCTGCATGGAGGGTGGGGGTTTCCAAAGGAGCACTATTCAGACCTGCATTCATGGCTTATGAGTCGTAGCCGTGTGACAACTGCACCTCATGCTGATGTGTTTAAGGGCTGATGTTGCACTTCCAGGTAGAAGAGCTCATTGGCATTATTTTAGGCTCTGTGTCAATTGACTTTGTGACATGATGGGGGGGGGGAGTTTTTATTTTTAGAGTATTTACCTGCAACCTATTATGTGGGAATCTCAAGGTACTTTACAACTAGGTCCAAAAATAGGCAAACATTGAAATGCAGCAGAATAAACAGGCCTCCAGTAAAAAAATATCCCTCAAAGCCCATATTGGCTGGCAGCAGCATCCCCCCAAGTCCATGATGGATAAACACTTTCCCCACATGGAGCAGAATTGCACCCATGTTGGCAAAGGCCTCCTTTCTAGAAGGGGGAGCAGAGGCTGCCCCCACCCACTGCTCTCTTCTCCCAGGCATCTGAAGAGACAAAGGGCTCCCCTTCTCTACCTGTGTGCCACAAGCCTGAATTGCAAGACAGTTCCCACTTTGGGGCAACAGGGAACAAACATGCAGAGGACGAGTTCTGAGGCCCCCCCAACAAAGCCATTTCCCTGGGCCCACCTGCCAGCCTGCTGCTGGCTGGCTGCCCACCCACAGGAAAATGGCACGATTCTCCCCACCAACAGGACATAACAAGAAGACTTCCTAACCTGTGAGTTCTGATGACCCGCTGCTGCTTCCCCAGTTTAAAGGATGGCGGCTCGGGTGAGCCATTAAGCTAGAAGCTGCCTTTCGGAAATGTGGCACGCAGGAGGAAAAGGACCGACCCCGGGATGGGCTGTCTGCCTTCCTTTTGCCTTCCACCTCACGACATCCTTCCCCAGCCTGGTGCACTCCAGGTGTTCTGGTGCTCCATCTCTCACCAGGCCCAGGCGGTATGGCCAGGGGTCAGGGATGGGGGCAGTTGTCCAAACCAGCTGGAGAGACTCAAGGAGGGCATTACAGCCTCAAAGCCCTTTCCCTACCTCTCAATCTGGACTTACCTGGCCTTGCCCGTGGCCGCCTTTAGCCAGATCAGCTGTGCTCGGAGCTGGGACAGACCCCTCTGGAGACTTAGAGGTAGAGGAAACGGCCTGGGTCCCCGCAAAGTTGATCACACTTTTCCTACTCCCAGACTGCAGGCTAGAGAACGTCGCTGCAAGCTGGTGACCCATTCCCTGGGTGGTGCACTGGGAAGAAGAAACCTCATGCAGAAATGGGAGGGAAGCACTTTGGCCAGTGCCATGGGGCCTTTCTTCGGAAAGCTGCTCGGGGACCTGCAATGGAGCACTGCACAAGGAGGAGGAAATGTGGGAGGCCTGCTGGGAAGGCTGCTGGGACCCCGACTCTTCCTGGCTAAGGGAAGCAGCTCTTGCAGTGGTATCTCTGGGAACAGAGGGCATCGAAGTGAGCTGGCAATGAGAAGGCTCAGCCAGGTGGGAGCCGGAGGTCTCTGTGGTCGCACCCAGGGATTCGTTGGGCGAACTTTTCTTCTCCATTCTGTGGACACGAAGGCAAGTCTTCTGACCACTGTACCAGCTGGTTTCAAAGGCTATTTTTTATGAAAGCTTGAAAAACAAAGAAAACACAATATACAGAAATCAGTGTCAGATATCAAGCATTTTGAAAACATAAAAATGAAAAGAAACAGAAGATGAAAAGACTTCTGATTCTTTGTCTATCAGCTTTAAAAAACTTATGCAAAACTCTTACTTCATATTAACATCCAATCATCCAATTATTCTACTTTCCATAAACCAACCTCCCCCCCCCCCGCCTCAGTATTCGAGCCCAGATTATCTCATCCAAATTGCAATGGCAGAAACACACGCAGCCTCCTGGTGTTAAATATCAACAATATGTATGGAATAGGGAAAAGCTTCCTTCAATGTTAGCTTTGTTCTTTGTTGCAAAGTAATTCCCAAGAATAAGCCCAGAGTAGGTAGGCCTTTTTACTCCTGGGGAAATCACCGGCAATTTCATGCCAAATGCAGCAGAGGGAAGGGGCACAGGAGCTGCTATGAAACAGACAATCCTCAAATCACAGCTGTTTGATACAGGGATGGAATCAATCCTTTTGCTTCAGTAAAAACCTCAAGGGTCGTAGGTTGTGGTTAAATGAACTGGATGGTGTTACGAAGGATCTCAAAATGAAACACCGTTTTTCGATTTGAAAACTGTTGAATGATCTTTACCTATCCTGGGAACAGTACACCGCAGTGGTGGGCAGTTCCACAGACCCTCCTCCTCTACTCAAAATGCATACAGACCCATCTTTGTGCTGGGAAGATCCAGACAAAAGGAGTCTGTTTTCACAGTACCCACGGAGGGGTTTACACGGCTCCATCCTCTTGCCTCCCCCGTCCCCCGATCACTGTTTCACTCCGGAAGGTGTCTCAGACCTGGGTGGAGCAGCCACAAATGACAGGCAAAGAGACAAGGTCCTGCCCAGATTCAGGCTTCCTCATGATCGTGTGGAATCTGTACACATTTCTGTTGGCGCTTCCACTAGTGATTTATCTGTACAGGATCGGACTTCATTTCAGCCAACAACATCCTTCCTCTTCCCCCTCCCTCTTAGCTTTAAACTCCACAAAATTAGCCTATGGCTAGGATGCTATTTATCAAAGTCTGTGTCCATTAAAATATGGTCAGATACAAGTATGCTTTCCCCCTTGTTACACAATTATTATTTTAAAAATTGCATTCAACCATTTACTATTTAAACAGCTTATACACCACTAGACTATAATCATCTCTGGAGTGACATACGAGAAATACATTGCAGAAAAGTTAACATTGATGACATCAGACTTCCGTTAAAAAGACCTGCTGGAATAAAAAAAGGATTCGGTAGGTGCTGGGTGCTCTGCCTGATGCTCTCAACTGGCAAGATGTAGGTGTGGTTGAATCAAATGGGAACAGTGACCACAGTGCTATCAAATTCAACATACACAGTATGGAAGTGGACAATTGCTAAGGAAATCCAGAACAGTCACATTTGACTTCAAAGGAGGAGACTTCCTCAAAATGAGGGATTGGGTACAAAGGCAGTTGAAGGGGGAAAGTCAAGGATGGTGAGCCCTTCTGTGCTCCAGAGGGCCTGGGTGGCCTCATTCCCCTCTTGTTCTGAGCACTGCAGAGGGAGGCAAACATGTCCTTCCTGGGGGCTGGTCCCTCCCCGCCCTGTTCCTGGAGGGCAGCAGGAGGAGGGGGCTGCTGCAGCTGCCTCCTTTGGGGGCATGGCTCACTTTGCCTGCTCCTGCCCTCCTCCAACACACACAACCTTACCTGCCTCAGCCATCCATGGGGGCTTGAGAGTGTGTGAGCAGACTTTGTCATGGGAGGAGGCAGGCCTTGCAGAGGAGGAATGCTGGGGGCAGGCATTCCAACTCAGCCCTGAAGCTCACTGGGTGACCCTGGGCCAGGCACTCACACTCAGCCTAACCTACCTCAAAGGGTTGTTGTGAGGATAAAATGGGGGGGGGAGAGAGAGAACTCTGCACACCAACTTGACCTCCTTGCAGGAAATGGGGGCTATAAATGTAATTGTGTCATTTGCACCCCTCCCACCTCACTGGGTTTAGAGGCCAAGTATAGAGGCCAACAGTAGGTGGCGCCAGAGCCAAGGAGTGGCAGAGCCAATGTGTTCTGTATCTGAGATGGAGTGGGAAGGGGCTGGCAGCCACCGCAGTCATCCCCTGTCTGCCCTCATGGAGCGGCCAGAATCCACTGGGCAAATGCTCATCTTGCCAGAGTCTGGGTCTTCTGCTGTTGCTCTCTCAGAAACCGTGCCCAGGTGGGATGTTTCGTTTTTTGTAGCTGCTTCATCCCTGAGGAAGTTGGAGGTGACGCAACTCCTGCATCTCTGACGTGGGATGGTTTGGAGGTATTTCAATTTCCACCCTTTTCCCTTGGCTCCCTGGAAAGAAGGCATCTTTACATTTTGAGCGCATTTCACAGGCCAGGAGCCAAGCACCCCTTCCTGAGGGGGAGAAGAGGCCCAGAAAAAATGAGCCCTTCCCAGCCCAAAGGTGTTCCCCTGAGATTCAGCTTCCGGGCTATGGCTAACCAGGTTAGGAGCAGGAATATTGGGAGCGGGAAGGAACTGATGTCATCTGCCAGAGCAGCTGGCTAATTGAAGGGAATGAGGTGATAACAAGGCTTTCAAATCTGAACTCTTGTTTGTGGCTGGTTAGGATAGAAGGAGGTGGAGAACAAGGGCAATCGGAAGCAGACTCTGGGTAGTTGGTTCCTTTTCTTTGTTCGGGTTCCTACGTCACACCAGCAGTTTCAATGGCAACACTCCTTTGCAAGATTGGCCGCCTTTTTAATTCTTTGTTATGGAAAATGAATAAAATGATAAGTTGCCCCTGCCAAAGGGTTGCATGGCATCTGGCTGAAGACTTTTTGTGCTAAAAGTTGAAGCTATGCTGGGGTGTGTGTGTGTGTGTGTTGCAGAATGGTTTAATTAGCTCATTCTCCTCCTAGCACATCGTCTTCATTCAACTCTGGCTGTTGAATGAATGCTTTCTTATAATCATTCTTATGTTTAAGTGGGCTTTGGCCTCCTTCCAGACAGCAGCTTGAAAGGGAAGCAGAGGAAAACTCAAATGATGACAGAAGGCAGGGGCATCCAACAAGCCAGAGTTTTGGTTTGGATGTGACACTTTGAGAATTCCCCAAGCCATCCCGAAGCCCCCATTTCACTCTGGTCCATCTGAGTATCTCCTTTCCACCTATGCCTCCCCTCCCCCCCAAATATTCACAATTAAGAAATCAGAAAACAACCCCCACCTCTCTTGCGACAGAACTAGATGGAATGATCAGGCATAGCAACTCCTGCAGAGAGGATAAAACCAAAATGTTTCCAAGGGACACATTTATCAAACAAGATATCTGCCCATAGCTCAGTCAGTAGAGTGTGAGACTCTTCATCTCAGGGTCGTGGGTTGGAGCCCCACGTTGGTCAAAATATTCCTGCATTGCAAGGGGGTGGACTAGATGACTCTTGTGGTCCCTTCCAACTCTACAATTCCATGATATCCTGTGAGGAGTAGTCAACTGAGTTTTACTCAGAAGAGATGCGTCAAAATCAACACAGCCACGTAATTTGTGCCCATCAATTTAAATAGGTCTGCTGTGGAAAGGACTGATGTTGACTACAACCCTTATGTTTTCTGATTATTTTATCGAGCGTTTCCCTCAATACCAAAAAATGGAGGCAGAGACAATTTACTGAATTTCAAAACCACCGAAGCTTTATTGAATGAACGAATCAATTTATTACAGTCACAAACCAGAATATGGACTTCTACAGAGATAGAGATCATGTAGAAGAAGAAGAAGAAGAGTTTGGATTTGATATCCCGCTTTATCACTACCCTAAGGAGTCTCAAAGCGGCTGACATGAATGAACTTTATTACGTTCACAGACCAGGATTAAGAAAAGCATATAGATAAAATAGCAGTTGGGATTTTTGACCGATAATTGTTAGGGCAAATGAGGACAAGGAAACAGGCATAAAACATCCAAATAAAATACAAGATTAAACACAGATAATGGATAATTTAAAAACTAATAATTAAAACCAATAAGAGCTAAAAACCAACAAAGACACGCAGTTAAAACAGCATAAAAACTAAAAAAACTCGCAGATAAAACAACTATAAGAGGCTGCAGAGTAGAAGCCTCTTAAATAGAGGACACTCTTAAATAGAGGACACTCGGGACCCTTCTGAAGGCTGCATCCAGGACCGGTGAGGGAAGAGCCGAGCTTTTGGCAAGTGTAAAGGCCCTTCTTGCATACCTAAGGAGTCTCAAAGCGGCTAACATTCTCCTTTTCCTCCCCCCCCAACAAACACTCTGTGAGGTGAGTGGGGCTGAGAGACTTCAGAGAAGTCACCCAGCAGCTGCATGTGGAGGAGCGGAGACGCGAACCCAGTTCCCCAGATTACGAGACTGCCGCTCTTAACCACTACACCACACTGGCTCTCATATATATGTAGGTTAAAATCAAAATCTATAAGCTAGAACACAGTAAAGAATTCAGATGTGAAACTATTAAAATGTGTAGTTTAAGACCTTAACCGCTAATTTAAAATATGCATGTCAATGCTTTATTATAATTAAGGCAGGTAAAATAATTATTACTCTGAATATTATTCATTGCTATGAGGCTTCTTGAAGCAATTCAGAATACAATCAACATTAGCAGAACACTTTCCTTTACAAGGACAATTTAAAAAGCAACAATTTAAAAGCAATAAAAAAGTAATATTGCATAGGAAAGAATTCTAAAACAACAGCAATGATCACAATTAGCAACAAGACACAATGAAACAACAAGCAAAAATTGCCACTCCATCATCGCTGAGCCTTGAAACTTGTGTCTTCTCCCCATAATCGAAACTGACATCAAGTCTTATGTCATCTGGAAGAGAATGAAGGAGAAGAGAGATGAATTTCTGCCACATTTACTGATTCACCAAATTGACCTGGCCCCCCTTCCACCCTTTTTACAAGGAGGCTTTATGGATCTTGTCTTTGGTGGCAACGACTCCTTCCAAGCCTGCAGTTTGGCCATCTTTGTGCTGTGGCAGGATTTCACAGCCACATGACCCAGGAGGTCTGCATCAAGCAAGGATGCTGCAGCTACTGAGTGGGCTCTCCTTAGTCTGGAAAGTGCGTCCCATGTCCCCAGGCTGTGGGTGTTACCTTCTTTGGGGCAGAAGTGAGCCAGCTCCAGAGGGACGAGAGCATGCTGTAGAGAAAAGAAAAGACCGTACTGGATCAGATGACTGATCTGATCCTAAACCCTCCCTCCCAAATAATGGGTGCAAGAGAACATGGAAGCAGACCCAAGCCAGGGAAGACTTGCTTCCATCATGGGATGAGTGAGTTCTATTGCCTGGCCCCAATCCCTTGCCCCAGGCGACCTCAATGGGTCCTGCAGCCTACTAGGCAGAGGTGGAAGTGTAAGATCAAGGAAGAGGGCAGGAAATGTCTCCAGCCTTGTCCGGCATCCCAGGGACACACATTGTGTTGTGTGCCTGATACCAGACTGTGATTCCTACGGTGGGAATCCTTTCACAAGCCACTCTGGGAGCCTCTTGGGGCTGTGAAGGTGCCAAAGGTGAGAGACTTACCTTCAGGCAACTGAGCCTTCTTGCATAGGACATCAGCCAGCTAATGCCACTGGCTGCCAGTTGCCTCTCCGCTGCAATCACACTTGTTGTGTAACCTCTCAGTTCCTGTGGGAGGAAAGGGGACCTCAGGATCAGGAGGCTGGTCTGGGGGAAAGAGGCAGACCACTGTGAAGCCCTTTACACTCTCAGAGAGAGATCCGTTTCTGTTCTAAAATGGCAATGTCCTCCAGCCCCAAATTGTAGCTCTGCATCCAAGGCCCTCCTTTGGCTGTCTGGGCAAGTGGGCCTTTGCTGGCTCGTCCATGTGGCCAGCTTGCCTTACAAGAGGGGAAGGGCCCAAGAGGGGCACTGCTAGGTGGCGGCTTCTCCATGAAAGCTTTCTAGGTCAAACAGCCACTGAGGCCATCAAGATACTTACATTCATCAGCAAGTTCAGGATCTTAGTGCTTGGGGCCTCCCAGAGGAGGCCTCCCAGCATCAGAGTATAACGTTCCTCTAACTCCTGCAGGCAATGGCAATGAGGGAGAGGATGCGCCAAGCAGGGGAAAGAGAGATCAGATGTTGAGCAATGGGAGCAATGCTTAAAGCGTGTGAAGAAGAAACAACAACTAGAGAAGTCAAATTTCAAGGCTAACAACTTACCTGCTTCAAAACAAAAAAATTCCTTCCAGTAGCACCTTAAAGACCAACTAAGTCAGTTCTTGGTATGAGCTTTCGTGTGCATGCACACTTCTTCAGATACGAATTCTTCAGATATCTGAAGAAGTGTGCATGCACACGAAAGCTCATACCAAGAACTGACTTAGTTGGTCTTTAAGGTGCTACTGGAAGGAATTTTTTTGTTTTGACTATGGCAGACCAACACGGCTACCTATCTGTAACTTACCTGCTTGTCGGGCTCAGTTTTGACCTCAATGACCGCCGCAAAGGCTGCATGCACAATCAGGCTGTGGAGCTTCAGTGGTAATTTGGGCTTCCTGAGGCTGGAGAGAAGGAGGGAAACCTTTTTAGACTCTGTCTCTTATGGGGGGGGGGGAGCATCAAATACATTTCATTCTCTTGAAGTTCTAGTGAATGCATGTGTTAGCTTAAACCACTTTTGACAATCAAGCAGCGTATCGATTTTACAGGGTAAAAATGAATAAAGGTAAAATTAAAATAAACACACGAGGGCACTGTTTATGTGGCAGTCTACCTGGCACTTGGTTGCAAGCCTCTAGGTCTTAGTTAATCCCACCCCTAAAAGCTGAGCCATTTCGCAGTCATCTCTAGACAATATAGCTTCTATTTTCTCTCTCACATCTCCACTCATCCTGTAAATAGTTGCTGCATGAATAAAGCTTTTTGAACGCAAGAAACCCAAGAACTTGTAAGCAATTCTTCCAATCGAATTCACTGCAGTGGCAAGGTCTGGTAACACCTTTCCACATTCTGCTCCCCTCCCCCCCCCCCCCGCCAGCTGCTCGTCAAGCTCAAAAAACCCGGTATACCTCAGTTGGTAAAGGGCTTCCAGTGCCATAGCAAGGGCCAATTCAGGCTGCGTAAAGCACGCAATCCGTCCCATGAGATCCTGATAGAGAACAGAGGGCGGAGGGGGAAACGTCAGTTCCCTACGGACATCAGGTGGATTCCTCCAACCCCAAACTCAGTGCAGGAATTGGCAATTTCATGCCAAATGCCTGCACAACCCTTCTCTTGGCCAGACCCCGCCAGGCCTTCCTTCTGCCCAGCATCCCCCCAATCCCATCCCCGGCTCTCCTGCCCCCCTCACCCCTGGATACCTCATGCAACCTCTCACTCACCGCAATTGCCTTGACGGCCATCTTCTTGGAGTACCTCAACCTGTCCTTTTCTCTCTGGCGGGCCTCCGAGCAAGTGGCCAACACGCAGCAGAGCAACATCTCATCCTTCTCCAGTTGCTGAAATGGCAAGAGTCAGGCTGTCAGTTCATGGCAGGAGGGCTTCTCTGCATCTGAGACCCCCAAAATGGGGGTATAAACAGCACTGGTGGATGGGTGGGGGTGGGGGTGAGGGATTTCGTATGTACTGTGCTGTTTTCTCAAATACTAACCACAGGCGATGCCCAGACCCTGCCAGTCTCTGAACCATCTGCAACAAGAGAAGAAGGAAAGGACATGGGGGCAGGTTAGTTCATTTCTACTTATTTTCCACAGTTGAGGATTAGAGCATTAAGGCCACCCCTCCTTACGCTCCAAAATGAAAAGGAAGCATTTGCTCACGTGGGCCCACAGCAACCCTGGACTTCTTGGGGACTTTGCGGGTCCCCTTCTTCTTGCGGGCTGCCATGTCCCTCAGTCGCCTGAACCTAGAAGAGAAGGAGAGGGGCAGACCTTGTTGTTGTTGTTATACCGCCCTATACCCACAGGGCTCTGTTACAACCAGTGCTTTTTTCTGGGGGGGATGCAGGGGTACGCACACCCCGAAACATTTCGTGAATCTTTGCACTTTTGTCCATTTACTGTACTGCATTTATTTCCCCCGATTTCAACTATCAAATGGTGATTTTCTTGAGTCAAAATGAGAGTACCCCAAACATTTATTTAATAGAAAAGAAGCACTGGTTCCAACATAAAAATTGCAATATAAAAACACAAAATGCATAATAAAGATGAAAAACAACCCAGTAAACCCCCCTCCCCAACACATTTCAAAACCTGAGACAGAAGCCTACAACCAAAATGGGGTGTGTGTGTGTAAGAATGACCGCTCCCCGCTTAAAACGGGGGGCGCCCTTTGCGTGGAGGCGTGCAGCCCCTAGATCTGGAGCGGCCCCAACAGCATAGGCTTGGCTTTGCCTTCCCCCAGGTGGGATACCTGGAGGTCTCCGCCTACCTCAGTCAGTTGTCCAATCCCACCTGGGGGAAGTGTTGCCAAGGAGACCAGGCCAGGTAGGGGAGGGATTACTTGCCCACACCTGGGAATCCTCACTTGGCTCCAGAGCTTCTCCCACCCTACCCACCCTCAGTTAATGTCTTATTTTGCAGGTTAACTTTTCTTCACAGGTTTTGCAGGTTAATTTTTCTTCACAGGTATGCGGGCGCTGCTACGTTAAGGTCGCTGTTAAAGGGCCGGAAAGGAATTTCCCTGCATTGGCAGGTTTCACCTTTCCCGTAGCAAAACGTCACAACTTTGGCGGTATCAGGCCTTGGGCGGAATCCTTTAGTCCATCTTCCTCTTTGCGGCGGCGATACCAGGGTTCCCCGTTAAAGGGGTTTTTGAAGGGAGGCTTTGGCCGTACGCCGAAAGGTCGTCATTGCTCTCCCCTGCGGTGGTGTAACGGGGGCGGCTATCTCTGCTTGAACATATGTTCTCCAGAGCCGGCCCATCCCCCCCCCCACACACACACTGGATAACCCTGATGCTCCCTAGGTCCCCGGCTGGGGACTGGGGAGGGAGAACGCCCAATGCCTGAGCCAAGGTCTACCCACATTTGAAATTTAATAAAGTTGTGGCCAATTTAATCCCATAGCACATTGTCTTGAGTCGTTATTCCACATGACGGGGGGACCGCGTGGGATCTGGGGACTCTGCCTGTCCGCGCAATAGGCAGGGAGTCTTTGCAGCATAGCCAGAACACAAATACGGGTGGCCTAACAGTTTCAGGCAGAGCCGTGTCATTTCACACACTACTTCGGCTGCGGGACATCGTATCAACAAGGAAAGGAGCATTTGGTGTTGTTGCATCTCCACGGGTATTTGTTGATTTGTCGCCACAAGGGGTTGTAGTTGTGGAGGTATAGTCTGATGAGGTTTCTGGTTATTTGTACCCTAGGTGCCCACTCACACACAAAAACAAATCTCCCTGCAGCCAACCAAAGACCACCAGCCACACCCTAGGTCACCCCCCAACCTCTCTCACCACCAAGGAAATGCAACAAGGGAATAGTAAGTGAACCCACACAAGTGATGCTGACACAAAACCCCACACATACAGGGGAAACTCGGGAAATTAGAATATCGTGGAAAAGTTCATTTATTTCAGTAATTCAGCTTAAAAGGTGAAACGTCTACTTCTCAGAGGTCAAATATTGCTCTGTTTGCAATCCTTGTTTTGCTGATTTCATTTCATATTCTAATTTTCTGAGATTGTTAATTTGGGGTTTTCATCAGCTGTACGTCATAATATCACAATCATAACAAATAAAGGCTTGACATATCTCGCTTTGCATGTCATGAGTCTATCTCATATATTAGTTTCACCTTTGAAGTTGAATTACTGAAATAAATGAACTTTTCCACGATATTCTAATTTCCCGAGTTTCCCCTGTACACTAAGTAGAAGAGAAGCATTGCCACCCGACCCCACCCTCCCCCTCTTCCCCCCTCTGTTCTTCCTAACCCAACACTGCATGCAACACTAATGTCTCACAACAAATGAAACTGATCTGTAGAAAACACAACTTGACAAAAAAGACAAGGCACGTTTTTTTTGTAAACTAAGAAATCTTCAATCATTTGTTTGTTTGTTTATTTATTTATTTATTATTTAAAACACCAACAAGGAAAGGAGCAGGAAGGAGTTATCCAAGATGATCGTGGCCTAGGAGAGAAAGCAGATGGAGGGAGAGCTTTGAATCAACTCATTTGAGAATGCTGGTGGGAACTTCTTCACATCATGTTTACTCCGTTGCTGAAATTTGCAGGCAGCCGATGCTACAAGGACAAGTAGCCTGCAGGGCTGGGAAGCAGATTACACCAATTGTTGGAGGAGAACAACAGCATCTCTTACTATCACTCAACATAGCAATATAGAGCTTCCAGGAACAGAGGCACTCTACCTCTGAAGCCCACAGCTAGAGGAGAAGCAGCAGGAGTGGGCTACTGCTTGTGAGTTTGGACTAGATGGGCTTTTCCTCTGATCCAGCAAAGCCACTTCCGCCTACAAAGGAGGTGGAGTTGCGGGCGACTGAGGGAATCCCCGGCCGCGTCAGCCCCTGGACAGCCAATTGCTGGCTCAGGGAGCGTGACCAGCCCTATTTATCGCCGTCTACCTCGTAGCAGCAAATCGTCACAACTTTCTGGGTATTGGCGGTTAGGCATTGGTATTGTTCTGTAGATGGAAGAGGGGAGGAAGAGCCATCACCTGCCCCACATATTGAAGGGTAGTCCGATAAAGGATTCCGGGGGGCGTGGCCCTGTCCGAAGCCTATGGAGGTGAGGGCCTAAGGCACGCCCCTGAGCGGTGACCGGGGGGGGGGGGTCCGAGTTGATGTGCATCAGCAGGACTCCCCCTACTGGTGGTTAACCCTTCCCGGACCTCAAGCGGACGGGCTGAAGCCGGATAGTCGGTTAGGACCAATGCCTAAACCAATACCACTCATCACCTGTAACCAATAAAGTTGTGGCCATATTTAGCCCATTAACCTTAAATAATTGTGTCATGTGTCTTTATTTCCACTTTTGGGGGGGCGGCGGGAACTCGCCACGCAATAGGGCTCTTTTTGTTTTTTTATGCACCCACAGACCCCAAACGGCTCTCCACAGGAACACAGTGGTGCATCTCATGTATTTTTTTGGGGGGGGATTCCAACACTCCCCCCACCCCCACCCCCAGCAAAGGAAAGATAAGGGAAGCATTTCCAGCATTTAAAAGAGCCCTCAGCATAATGCTGTTAGGACAGCAGCCCTGCCTGGAGAGGGAAGGGGGCTGCTAGGAAGGTCGTCAAAGCATCAAGGCATAGATGAGCCAAAGAATGCAATGAAAACTCTCTTAGAGCCAGAGTGACCCACTCAGTCATGAAGTGCACTGTTTGGTGTTGGGTCCAGTCACTCTCATCCTAGCCTGCCTAACAGGTTTGTTGTGAGGGGAAAAACAGGGGGAAAGGCAAGCCATCAATGCCACCTTGAACTGCTTGGATGAAAAGTGGGCTACGAATGTAATAAAAAGCATCCCCATATAAGTATCATGGAAGGTACCCTGGGGATCATCTAGTCCAACCCCCTGCAATGCAGGAATATGCAGCTGTACCTTATGGGAATCGAACCTGCAACCTTGGTGCTATCTGCAGCTCCCTCTAACCAGCTGAGCTGCAATGAGATTTGAGGGAGAATGGGAAGGCGGGGAAAGGGAGGGGGGTGGGAAGAGAAGTTAAGCTGTTCAGGAAGGGGTTAAATTCCATGGGGATGCTGGCCGTGTGGGGGACCCCAAGCCCTCGCCCCAGAAGATTACAAAAAAGAAGCAGAAGAAATCCTACTTACAGATTCACGATGCTGGCCATCTCTTCAGGTGAAATCCCCTCCTGTTTAAACTCAACTGCTTTAAAATGCTCACACAACACTAACTCTGAACCTTGCCTCTAACCCTATTGCTACTCCTCTCTGTCTAAAATATACAGGAAAATATGTGCACAAAATATACAAATGAAAATGAAATGATAAAGTGAAAGCAAAGCAAAGCAAAGTCTACACCTATCTCCCTTGTTGGTTCCTCCCTCGCTTGCTTGCTTCTCCGTCCCAGTTCTGTCTCAGCCAACTCCTCCCAACTATCCCACGACGGGGATGTGTAGCTTCTGTCTTTTCTACAAGCAGCACGAGATGTCACAAAGATGGACAGGACACTGTTTCCTTGACAACCCACCCAGCTGGACCCTGAACTAATCTCCCCCCTCTTTCGTTGCCATGTTTTCTCCTTAACCTTGGGACACCTGCTGTTTGCAGCTTTACGAATCACTTTTTATCACAAACTGGTTCATACATTTTCTGGCAACGTTTCTCAAGAGAGGCCACCCAAGCAATTCATCACCCACAATTTGCGGACACCGCTGTGCCATCATATTGGCATCAGGTGTTTTCCAGGCCAGTGAATGTCAGCAACCCCTTCTTCTAAAGCTGCTTCCCCAGTTTCATCCAAAATAAAAAGAAATGCCATTTGGTAGCCCATTGAGAAGCTTTGGGAAGTAATGAAATACATTTCTGAAAGTTATTTATGGATGCACAAGGTCACCACATCTTTGCTTAAGGTGAATGGAAAGGAACATTTCCCCAGGCGGCACACCACTGCCCCGAATCTCGTCCGCTGCTGGGTCATTTCAACAGATTGTGTGTCTTAGTAAGATTTTGTACATTTCAGAAAGCTTTCCCTTGCCTACAAATGAAGTGCATGATTTTTCAAAAACTTATTAATGCCCCGTGCTTTTACTTCTGGTGTGGTAAAAAATTGCAGAATCTGGCTATCATTTAAAGCAGTGTAAGATGCTGGTTTACGTTTCCCCTCCCATTTGGTGACTAGGTAGGGATATGCAGTTTTGTGTTTTGTTTTTTGAAGAGTTCCTAAGGAGTCCTGCTGCTTCCGAGTTTTATTTTGGGGGTTGTTGTTGTTGTTGTTTACAAAAAGGTAATCCAGTTGTAACCTTTTTCTAGGTACAATTCTGTACCTTCTGGTACTACCTGTTCACTCATGGTCCCTCCAAATCCCTTTGTTTCTTTTAGCAATGTGTCCTTGTGTATCTGCATAAGCTTTTCAAAGCCTGCTACCTTTGCTTACAGAATTTCTCCTTGGTCTGACTCTGTGCAAGGCACCATGCTGAGGCATCTAATCATAAGCCTGCATTTTTATCAAAGCTTCTATATGTTTAATCAGGGCTTGCATTTTAAAATAAGCTTAAAGATTTTCAAATGTTTCATGCCAGGCAAAAGACCAGCTGCCTAAAAGGCCTTGGCAATGTTTTTCCTCCTAGGAAAGGGGCCCCCTGATTTATAGCAGAAAACAATTCTCAAAGTCATAAAAAAAGGGAGTTACAGACCTGACCTTGCATGTTGCAAAGTACTAAATTAAGGGTGGATAAATGGGTAAAATAACACCATGGGCCTCCCATTAAAACTTGAGCCGTATTTTCCTAAGGCCAGGAGCAATGGAGAAGCATCTAGCTGGCTGTGAAAGGAGGGGTGTAAACTGAAGAGGCTTCTTTTAAAGCTGTTTTTTTTACTGAGTTCCTTTTTTACTTTACAAAGGCCTTATTCCTTTTAAAAGGCTACCTATGATAATGTATGAAATATATTAGCTTAAATATATTGGCTTAAATGTAATTATGCAAAGGATTTAAGAAATGCTAGATTCTTATTTCATAGAGTCATATTGCAATAGGAGACCAGAGGGGCAAATGAGCCCAGCCTCCTGCCAGACAGGAGACGCCATCGAGCACTCCTGATATATAGTTGTCAGGCCTTTTTGTTTAGAAACCATCAAGTTTCTGTTTAGAAACTCTCATTTATTTGTCTGACAAATAAATTACTATTTTAATTTCTCTATTGCTGCGTTGAATATTTCATTCCAGCTAAGCGTTAACCACAAGCAGGGTGCTACAATGCTATTCCCCTTTAAATTAGCCATTTCGACAGAAAACATGAGAACTGGAATTTTGCTCTTGAATGGATTTTTGGATCGCCTGCATGCCAAGCACATGCTTCTCCCACTGGGCCAGCACCCTTTGGATAGTAGATTTATTGCTCAGATAAGTCCTGGCGTCCAGCCCACTTCGGCTACGCAGCTCTGCTGGACTTCAAAGGCCACATTCCAAAGGCTCTGAGCAAAAAACGCAGAGTTTACGCAGCAGCAAGAGAAAGCTGCAAAGCTTCTTCAGAGCTTTCTTCAGTGTGCTAAAATAAAGTCCACTCAGGATATTAGCAGCTAGAAGCAGTTTATTTACAGCAGACTATCCATTATCTATCACAGCGAACAGCATCGTGAAAAACACGTCCTCTCTCCTCAAAAGCGAAAGTAGAGAAAAAAACAAAGACTGGAGACACTCGGAAATGACGCAGGGTCTCCCTCCTCCCAACAGTGGGCAGTGTGTACACTCTGAGCTGTTTAACCCTGTAAGCTCAGGTTCTCCTCACACACCCTTCCTCAGTGACTGAGGTCTCATTGCACACAGACATCCAGCAAGCAAAAAAATGTTCTTGTTAGAAGGGCAGAGTGGGGAGCAAGAGATTCAGGGGCCGGTTTTAGACCCACAGTGCTCGGGTTTATTCTGTTGCCTGCTTGACATTGTGCCTCCTTTCCCCCTACCTTTTATTCCTATGAATGTTTCACAATGTCGCTGCTTGGGATTCTGGATAATCTATGGTGTTTTTCTTTTCAGTTTTTAAAATTAATTTTCCTTTTTTTTCCCTTTCTTATTCTTTTTCATTAGTTATTTCCCAAAAAACACACAAGGTAACACACAAATACAAAGAAAATACACAGAAAAGAAAAATTAAAAATAATAAACAGCAATTATCATTTCCATATCATCCATATAACATAGTCGTCTCTTACGGGACTTCCTTCAGCCTGTCCGTAAATCATTCGAAGCAATAAATAAAATTACACGTTTCATTACTTATATTGTCATTATACCGATTCCTAATTCCTGTTTGCTTTGCACAATAACTCTTAGTCTTTCACAGTGCGTCTCTAAATCCCTTTAGCGTTATTTGCCCTTCACTAATACATTCCAGATAATCTACATACTTTTCCCAATCTTTGGTGAACACTTGGTCTCTTATGTATCTAACTTTTCCTGTTAATCTATCCAACTCTGCGTAATCCGACAACTTAGATCTCCACTCCTCCACCGTTGGGGTTTCCCGTAGTTTCCACTTCTGGGCTAATACTACCCTTGCTGCCGTAACCGCATAGTATACCAATCTGCGATCTTCCTTTTTTATCTCTTGTCCTAATATCCCTAGAAGAAAGATTTCTGGTTTCTTTATGAACGTGTACTTTAATATCTTCTTCAATTCAGTGTGTACTTTCTCCCAAAATTGTTTCACCCTTCTGCACTCCCACCACATATGGTAGAAGGAGCCCTCTATGTCCTTACATCTCCAGCACTTATTATCCACCTTATACATTTTTGATAATTTCATGGGTGTCAAGTACCACCTATAAAACATCTTCATGACGTTTTCCCTTATCAAAGTACACGCCGTAAAGTTTACCCCCTCCTTCCAAAGTTTCTCCCAATCCTCAAACTGTATACTATGACCTATATCCCTTGACCAACGGATCATCACCGATTTGACTTCCTCGTCGCCTAAATTCCAGTCCAACAGCATCCTATATATCTTAGATATAATTTTCACTTTATTATTTATTATTTCTGTCTGGAATTTTGAGTCTTTATCTGCATAACCTCTTTCTTTGATATCTTTACTAAACATCTGATTCACCTGATGGTGATGTAGCCAGTCGTAAACATGTTCCTTTGTTTGCTCATACGGTTTTAGCTTCCATTTCCCTTCAACCTTAGTTAGTAGCTGATCATAAGTTGCCCAATTGCTTCTCATATTAGTGGTTTTTATACTCATTACTTCGAGAGGTGAAAGCCAATGTGGTGTTTTCGGCTCTAACAGATTTTGATATCTTTCCCAAACTTCGATTAGCGGCCCTCTAAAAATGTGATTTGCAAACCCCTTGTGTACTTTCCTTTTGTTCTTCCATAAATACGCGTGCCACCCAAATCTATTATCAAAGCCCTCTAAGTCGAGCAGCTCCGTAATCACCAATTTTACCCATTCTTTTATCCAACATAAGCATGATGCCTCATAGTACAGTTTCAGATCTGGCAGGGCAAAGCCCCCTCTTTCCTTTACGTCTGTCAGTAATTTGAACTGAATTCTGGGCTTTTTGCCCTGCCATATAAATCTTGAGACTATCCTTTGCCATTCCTTAAAGATTTGACTCCCTTTGATTATAGGGATGGTCTGGAATAGAAACATCAACCTTGATAAGACATTTATCTTGAT
The DNA here is from genome assembly GCF_964252035.2 of Podarcis erhardii. Classification (NCBI taxonomy): domain Eukaryota; kingdom Metazoa; phylum Chordata; class Lepidosauria; order Squamata; family Lacertidae; genus Podarcis; species Podarcis erhardii. Next base: position 18,416,089 of record NC_138506.1, on the reverse strand, counting down.
TAATATTGAGTTCATAAGGACCTCTAACACAGTTATAAATAGTAATGGAGAAAGCGGACATCCTCGTCTTGTTCCCTTCTGTATCCTTATCTCCTCCGTCACCATATTGTTTATGATCAATTTGGCCTTCTGCTCTGTGTATATTGCTTTTACCCCATTAAAGAAATCGTTACCCACATCCATGTGTTCTAAGTTCTTCAACATAAAGTTCCATATCACGTTATCGAATGCCTTCTCGGCATCTACAAACACCATTATAGCTTGTTTGTCAATCCTAACAGACAGGTATTCTAGCATATTAATTATATTTCTTGTGTTGTCTCTCATCTGCCGACCTGGCAGGAATCCCGCCTGGTCCCTGTGAATAATTTCTGATAGCAAAATCTTCAGCCTTCTTGCCAGAATTCCTGCAAATATCTTATAATCTGTGTTTAGGAGTGAAATTGGTCTGTAATTTTTAACCTGGGTTGGATCTGCATCCTGTTTGGGGATAAACGTAATATATGCCTCTTTCCAGGTCTCTGGGGTTTCTCCTTTCTTTAAGATATTGTTCATAATCGTTTTTAGAGGTCCCATCAAAATAGATTTCATTTCTTTGTAGTAGCCGGCTGTAAATCCGTCAGGGCCTGGTGCCTTACCCCTCTTTAAATCTTTAATTGCCTCCTCTATTTCCTCATTTCCAATTGGTGTATTCAAACGTTGCTTTTCCTCTATTGAGATTTTTTGCACCCTTTTATCCTTCAAGAATCTCTCTATCCTCCTTAAACCAACTTTCTCTTGATCTTTATACAAATTCCTGTAATAGCTGAGGAATTCGCTCTTAATTCCTTTGGGGTCGGTTCTTTCTACTCCCTCCACTGTTATTTTATTAATTACACCTTGCTCCTTCCTTTTTTTGATTTGCCAGGCAAGCCATTTGCCTCATTTATTCGCAAATTCAAAGTTTTTTTGCCTTAGTTTTTTAATGTTCCATTCCACCTCTCTATTTATTATTATAGCAAACTGGGCTTGTAGAATTTTAATTCTTTCCTTCGCTTTTTGACAATTTGGTTTTTGTGATAGTTTTTGTTCGTTAACCATTATCTGTTTTAGAATTTCCTCTTTGTTTTTCTCTCTATTCCTATTTTTGATTGCATTCTGTTGGATAAAGAACCCTCTCGCATCCCAGACAACGCTATCCTTTGTTCCTTTATCACCATTATCTTTAAAATAATCTATCAGTTTTTTCTGTGCCTTTTCCACAACTTTCTGGTCATCTAAAAGGTGGTCTTTTAATCTCCATCTGAAGGTTCTTGTCTCTAGGCTTTCCAGTTCCAGCTCTGTTGGGCTATGATCTGAAATTACTTTTGGTCTTATTTCTATTAATTAAACTCTTGGACACAGTTCCTTTGAGACCCATATCTGGTCTATGCGCGACAGCGATTGGTTAGGCTCAGAATAAAAGGTGAATTGTTTGTCAAGCGGGTGTCTGAGACGCCAGATGTCCACCAGATTACAATTTTCTACCATGGAAAAGAAGGTTTTTGGTAACTTTCCTTCTTTGCTTGTTCCTTCTCTTTGTCTATCCATTTCTAGTGAAACAACCCCGTTCATATCCCCCATTAAGATTATTTTTTGGTCCACAAATTCCGTCAACTTCTCTTCTAATCTTTTAAAGAATTCCGTTTTACTACCATTTGGGGCGTATAGCCCCACTACCATCAGCTTTTCACCTTGCCAGTTAATACTGACCCCTATCATCCTCCCCTCTTCATCCTTGAATATTGTTTTAGCTTCTATATTATTTTTAACATACAGTACCACACCTCTTTTCTTTACCTTGTCTGAGGATTCAAATTCCTTTCCCAACCTTTTGTTAATTAACACTTTCCTATGTCTTCTAGCAACGTGCGTTTCCTGTAGACAGATAATGTCCAAATTTTTCTTTTTCAAATATTGCTCAATTTTATTCCTCTTATTTTTATCGTTCATCCCATTAATATTCCAGTTCCAGATTTTTAATCCCATGCTTAACTTTCACTTCAGAAGTTAAGTTTTCGCCTGAGTTTTATTCGAATTCTCTTTTCCTTTAAGGATTCCCTGAGTCCTCCGCTTCCTCCTCTGCCTCTTCGCCCGATCTACATCCTCCTTCCTCCTCCTCATCCCCTTCTCCTAACTCTCCTGATGGGGGCCCCTCATCTCCTCCAACCCCCGTTCCATTTACCTCCACTTTAAGTTCCTTGTACTTCCTCAAAAACTTCCCGGTTTCTTCTTGACTTGACAGCTTGTGCCTCTTACCTCTATATACAAATGATATCCCTTCCGGGAATTCCCATCTAAATTCGATCTTATTTCTTCTCAGTACCTGCGCCAAGGATTTATAGTGATCTCTTCGTTTAAGTAGTCTGATCGGGACATCTTTAAAAATAATTATATAATTCCCATCTATATTCAACCTCTTTTCTCTATTCCTTTGAAGGATCCTATTTCTCATTTCTCTATCCTTGAATGTAATCAGACAATCACCTATAAGTTTCCTTCCTCTTGTTGTGTTAACGCACATTCTGAATGCATTTTGTATATTATTGGCCATTTCCTCCGCTGGTAAACCCATCCATTCTGCTAACTCCCTTGTCAATCTCTCTTTAATATTTTCATTTTGGGTCTCTGGCACAGCTCTAAATCTCAGATTAACCTCCCTCTGCCTCAGTTCATTCATCGCAATAATGTCCTTCATCTCTTCCTGAGCCTTATTTAAGTCCATCATTTCAGTTTTAATCCTTTCTTTATCCCTCTTAATATCCTTTAATTCTATCCTTGTCTTCTTTAACCCTTCCTCTGTAAGCTGCGTTCTCCTAAATATTTCTTTTATTTGGCCCTTAAGTTCGTTAACAGTCTCATCCATTTTTTAATCCATTTTCCCGATCCTGTTATCCACTTGCTCTAATTTATATTCTAAGTTGGCTTGGCTTTGTTTGATCTCTGTAAACATCTTCAAAATATCCGACTTAAAGTCTACCTCTTGCTTAGAGCCCCTCCTATCCCCAGGGGTCCCGCCATTCGTTCCTTTTTCCCCTGTATCTGACATCTTAAATACTTACACACTTTTATCTCCCCTTGTCCCCGATAATTTCTCGCCCCCTGAGTTTGTTTCAGATGATTTCCTTTATACCGCCCGCTTTGTCCGTTTTTGTAATACCCTCTTTCTTTCTTTAGTGTTACTGTTCAGAATTCCCAATTCTTTATATATGTATTTTCCCAACAGTCAGTATCGAAGTCCGTATATATAGAATCAATATCAAGTTCTTACTGTACAGTCCTCTTCCTTCAAGGCGGAATGCTCCAATGTCGGGGGTTTGTCCTGCCTCCAATCAGGCTAGTCCATGTTCCATAGTAGATATACGGGGGGGGGGGGTGTCTTAAAATAGGGGGTGGTGAATAGAAGAAGGAGGGGAGAAAAGGAAAAGGGCAGGGGGAGTGGAGGCCAGTCTCAAACCACACCAACCTCATTTTAACACAAGAGGCCGTCAAACCAATATACACTGATGCCAGTTCCCAGAGTGTTCCCAAAGTGTTCCCAGAAGCTCCCAGAAGTTCAAAAACCCTAGTCTCCAACCAAAGGAAAAGAGATGGAGAACAATATGTGTATTAGCTCCAGTATAGATATTATCACTGTCCTCTTTCTGCTTTTCACAAACTCACGCACAAAAAGTCTCAAATGGCGGCGGGGGTTTCTCTTCCGGCTTCGTTCTCCTGAATTCTGACGCTAAGATAGAGATACACCCCTTCTCCTCTTTACAGCCTCTGGTTCACCAAAAACGCCAAGTCCTAATGCTTTGTCTCTGGCCCCCTTTCTTCCCTCTTCCTCTCCAGCGTGCTTTTCCTTCTATTCGGCTTGTTTGGAGGGAGGAATACAGAAAGGGAAACAGCGTAACCGCTAAGGCGACTCCCTTTCTCTTTTCCCCGCACTGGCGTCTTTCCGCGTCTAAATTGATTTCGGCTATCAGCTGAACTCCGTTTGTTTCTCTTTACTCTCTCTGAGACTTCCTTATTCTTTTTATCTTAATTACAAAGTTGCAAGTGTCGGAGTTCTTTGTTCTGAGAGCGTACTGCTCTCCCTGCAAGCTCAGGGCTTCGCTATCTGAAGGTGAGTAATGGCTCCCCCTCGACCACTAGACCTCTCCGCCCACGCTCTTCGCCTCTTCCGACGTTACCTGGCAGCCGGTTTGGTCTTTCTCTGGCCGTGCCGGGGACTAGACTCTCTGAACACCCTTCAAGAGAGTTTTGGGGGGTCTCCGCGCCCTAGAGTTGCCCCCAGTCCTTCAAAATAGCTCAAGTTCTCCCTCCCGGTGAGAACCCTGCTTGCACTGAGATCGCAGCACATCTTGAAACATCTTAATTCCTATCCTTACATAGCTTTTCCAATTAGGTTATCTTGACATATTTAGCTAAATAATCTTTGAATTTTGTCCATTCTTCCTGGTACTCCTCCTCCTTCTGGTCGTGGACTCTTTCCGTCAGGTCGGCTAGCCCCGGGATGTGACTAGATGCTTGTAATGTATGCCAGGCAATCTGGCACAAGTGGGTAGGGTTGCCATCCGCCCAGAACTGCCGGGATTTGGCCGTTGGAAACAAGTGTCCATGCGGGAAACGCTTGAATGTCCAGGAAAATCCAAAGGTATAGCAATTCTACACGTGGGGAGTAGGGACGCAAGCGCAAATCAGAATAAAGCAAAGGCTGGGAAAGTTAAAACAGGAAAACCCCCCCCCCACACACACTATTCCTCAAGATTTGTGCTTAAGACACAGGATCATAGAATTGTGGAGTTGGAAGGGACACCGAGGACCATCTAGTTCCCTTATTCCCAATCAGGGGTCCGTGGCCCCATCCCTTGCCTCCCTCCAACTAATTTTCTCTCATTTTGGCATGGCAATAGCATACATTTTATGGGCGGTCTTGTTGTTTTTAGTATACCTAAAATCCTTTGCTTATTACCCCACATTTTGTTCAAAAAACTGCTTTGCAGAGGTAACTACCATAGAGTTATCAAATTTTTCAAAAGTAGGGGGTCTGCGGCTTGGCTTTTGAAAAATAAGGGGTCCTCAGTAATCAGCCAATTAGGAACCACTGATCTAGTTCCATCCCCTACAATGCAGGAATAATGCAGTTGGCCTATACAGGGATCAAACTTATGACCTTGGCATTATCAGCACCCCGCTCTGAACATCTGCGTCACCTTCAGAGTTGTTGTTGTGGGAGCTGTAGTTCACCAAAGTAAATATTGAAAGGATCCTCTTTTCACATCAAGGACAGACCATGCCAAACATCTACCTTATGCACAAAATTGACTCCCCAAGCTCTTCTTGTGTTTTAAGACGCTGGAATGTGGGGAGCCGGAAATTCCACTGGGCAGGCAGAAGCCCCTTTTGTGACTCAATAGAGCTCTGTCTTCAACCCCAATTTTAGTTTGGAAAACTCCTCCCTTTTCCTTTAACACACTCCCCTCCCCCCACTTTCCTGCATTCCACTCTTTTCCATATCGAAAGCAATTTCTAATGTCCACTGCCAGGACCAGCTGAGGATGTTTTTGCTTGAGGCAGAAACACCCTGAGCCCTGCCTCTGCTTCTCCTTTAGGAAAGGAGGCTGGAGAGGAGCAGGTTGTGTTGGCAAAACCCTCACAAGGGCCTGACCGTGGTCACAACAGTGGCATGGCTGCAAGCATGGTGCTCTATGGACCTTGATCTGCCCCCCCCCCTTGAGCCAATGGCCTCGCAACGCCTCATGCGCAGGTTGGCCCTGCCAATTCCTAGGGTGCCCAGTTGGATTATTTCAGTGGGGAAGGGGGAAGCTCCCAATCCCATTCCACTGCTCTCCGCCTGCTCCCCCCTTCCCTCAAAGTGACCCATCTAGCCTCCACTCCATCCCACTTCAAATGAAAATAAGTAATAAAAGAGCTCCCATCCAGACTCTGCAGTCTCCATAGCTGCTCTCAGAGCTCCAGTCTCCTTTGGTCATTTTGGGGACTCCCTTGAGAAGAACAAGTGGACATCTAGGAGTTGCTGTTGGTGGTGGCGGCAGGAGCAGGGCTCAGCTCCTCCTGCTCTTAAGTGTGCTCTGCTCAGTTCTGCAGCCTTATCCCTTGGCACCAGGTGCACATATGCTCTCATAACCCCCTCAAGCCAAGCCCAGTTCTTTTTCTTCCTCTGTTCTCCCTCCTACCACTGAGCCCTGGAGACAAAGCTTAATGGGGAGAGGGGAGGCCAGACCTCCCCTCAAGAGTCTATGCAATAATTTGCAGCCAGCTGCTGCCGGGCTGAAACTTGCAAGCTGCAAGCAGTATGAGGAAGGAGCGCAATTGAGAAACACCTTGGGGAAGCAATGTAGCCCTCTTTCTGCACCTCCAAGCCTTGTTGTGAAGAGCCAAGTCAGATTCCATGGTATCTGCACGACCTGATGCCTCACAGCCTCTCCCTCATGTGTGCTGCGAGGGCCCAAGGCGGCTACATTTGGAAAGTCTGGCTGAGCTTCAGAGCAGTGGAGAAACCAGCAAAGGCAAGTGTAGCTCCCCTCCAAACACCAGAACAATCTCTGCACAACGGATCTTTCATTTTGAAACAACCGTTTCCCAATAAATTGAGAGTGTGCGTGCACCAAGTACAGGAACCCAGGACAGAAAAGCAGAAAGACAAAGTTGCAGAACTTGGGGTCGGGTGGGGAGCCCAACCCAACCCAGCTGTACCCACTGCCTCAGCTCCCCTCCTGCTGCCCAGCCTGCGCCCCCTCCTCCTCCCTGGTCCCTTTAGGCAGTGCTTAGTGTTTCATGAAGAATGAACACCCTAGAACTCTACTTGGCAGAATGGGGACAGATAGCTGAACTATGGAGAGCAGGCTAAGGCGTACGTGGGCCACAGTGGCTGCCCTTCCCCTTCTTGATGAGCATCAAGGCTGGGGGGACAGAGAAAGAGGTCCTGCAATCCCAGGACAGGCCAGGAATCCTTATGCCTGGTACCCACCAAGAGTAGCACATGCTCAGCTGCAGCAGAAGGGGAGAGCGTGGACTACTGCGCAGGGACTGAGAGCAGCAGTGGTGGTAGTAGGATGGGCAGGGGAATGACTGTCCTCCAACAGGGTCCCTCCCCAAGCACCCTGAACCTGCTGCCAATGCCCTGGAACCATGTGGAAAGCCAAGTGTGCAACCGTGTCAGGAGTCAAGAGGAAAAGGTGGAAAGGGCGAGGCACAGGGAAGGGAGCTGGCGCATGGCAAGATGGCACAAGGGGAAGGGCAGGCCTCTTCCCTCCCCACTTTGTCTCCAGTCACGCTTGGCACCTTTCGTAGTCATCCACCCCCAGCAGGAAGCCCAGGAGGAAGCCGATGGCACTCGGCAGAATGTTGGGCAGAGGCCGTAGCAGGAGGCTGGCGAAGAGGGTGGCTGCAGGGAAGCGAAAACATTTGCATGAGAGGAGGCGGGAGCAGGAGGAAGGCCAGCTCCCAGCCAGGACAGGCAGGCCTTACCTAGCATGTTGCCACTGACGTTGTTGCTCTCAGAGTATTTCAGCAGCTCCCGCAGGAAAGCCACCACGAAGCGGAACACGTTCTGGTGCGACCGCGGCAACTGGCAGATCACCTGCAAGACAGGAAGGGGCGGTTTGGAGTTTCAGTGCAGAGCTTTGCTAGAGGAGGGGCATGGATCACTAGCACGGTGTAGTTGTTATGTTTGCAGGTTTAGACCTGGCATTAAAAAAAGAATGTTTAAAATGGTGACCGGACTAGAACTCTGCTGGGAACTTTGGGGAATAATACAACTGTAGAGTCGGAAGGGAGCACGAGGGTTAACTAATCGAACCCCCTGCAATGCCTAAGGTGGGGCTCGAACTCAGGACACTGAGATGAAGAGTCTTATGCTCTACCAACTGAGATATCTTGGGGGAAGGGCCATAGCTCTGCAGTAAACCACCTGCTTTTCATGCAGAAAGTCTCAGGCTCCACCCCCAGCATCTCCCAGGAGGGTAGGGAACATCCCTTGTCTGAAATCCTGGAGAGCCACTGCTTGTCAATTTCGACAATACTGAGCTAGATGGCCCAGTATATGGCCGCTTCCTGGGTTGGAAATTCAAGCGAGGTTCACTGAAACAGGTGGGCTATTGTTACAAGTCCTGGTCAGAAAGCAAAAAGGCAACATGTGCGCACCCCACCCCCCTCCACAACCGAGAGGGATGGTTATCAAAGGAGACATCAGCAACCTCTGCAGTTAACAAGGCTTCCCAGACCAGACTAGCCCTCCTGCCAGTGTGCCGGTTTACTGGCTTTCAGGGATGTTTTAGTGGATTTCCTGTTACTCGCGGCAACATTTGGACTAGATGACTTTGGAAATCCCTTCTGATTCTATGCTTCTGTACACACCACAGACCAGCCAGGAAGAGATGGGGCTCTGGGGCCGACCTGGCGACAGAGGTGGCTGTCATGTGAGCACTCAAGGCAGCGCTGATACAGTTCATAGCAAAGGACTGGTTCTGGCACTGCCTCCAGGAAGATGAGCAGAGCTTCGGCCACCGAGTGGTCACTGCCAGCTATTGACAGCCTGGCAAGGAAAGTGTTCTGTCCTGTTACCTGCAGCCTGCCTCCTTCCCAGGCTGGTCCAAAGCAAGAAGCATGTGTCACGGCTAAAATGGCCGCTGTTTCTTTAATGCAAATAAAGCTGGGTCAGCATGACTCAGCAGCCTGCACCAAGTTATATATAGAGAGTGAGAAATGTTAGTTTGGCTGAGGCTGGTGTTTGGGTTGGTTGGTTGGTTGGTTGGTTGGTTAGTTAGTTAGTTAGTTAGTTAGTTAGTGTTGGTGTGTATAGTTATTCAGTCGTGTTTTGCACAAAGACTTTTAAGAATAAAACTCTGCACGGATATTCTCATGGACTCTTTTGGTGCCGACAAGGGTCCGAGGACCAGGCTGAGGAGACAAAGGGAGGTCAGAACCTTTTCCTCCTTTTTTGCTTTTTACAAACACTGACAGGTTATGGGCCCAGTGTTTCTGAGCATGTGCAGAGTGCAAAACGACTGACAGCATCTCAGCAGGGAGCTGATGAGTCCTGGTGGTGTATGAAGCCAGTGGCTGTGCGTTGGAGCAGTTGGTGACAAGCTGTAACTGTCTGCAGTGACGCTGGAGCGGCTAGGATCTGAGGATCAGCAAAGCACTCAGTGTCGGCTACTGGAACAGTTTGAACTGCTAGAGGACCACAGCAGGCGACTCACAGAGCGGCTACACCAGTTGCAGGACCAGGCGGGACCTGAGGGTCAACGGAGGCAGCTGCTAGAAGCCGGTGAGTGCCAGCCAGGACCATCCAGTTGGACTCTAAAGAGAGAGTCCGGAGAGATTGCTGGAGGCCCCACAGAAGGGGCTCAGCAAGCACCAGCAGAGATGGCAGATTTCCAGTCTTCCCAAGTTGTAAATATTGGGGGAGGCATCCCTTTTGAACTTCTCTCAGAAAACAACTGGCTGAGTTGGTCAATTAAAATGCAGCAGTTGTTAAGGAGAGATGGACTATGGGACTGTGTTGAAACTGAGGTTTTGAGATGGGACTCTGCTGAGAAAAAACGGCTAGATGAAAGGGCTCGTGCCCAAATTATGTTGTGTTTGAGCAACTCTCAGTTATTGCATGTAGCAAATGCCAGCACAGCGTTTGAGTGCTGGAATTTATTAAGGGCAATGCATATCAGAGAAACTGCTGGAACTATAATTTCTCTGACCAGAAGGCTGTTCAGGACTGTTATGAAAGAAGGTGAGAGTTTGGCAACTCATCTTCAAACACTGAAATCTCTGTTTCTTCTTTTTTTTTTTTTTATAAGATATTTATTAAAGTTTTCAGAAATAATACATCACAAAACAGAAAAAACAGAAAAACAAAAATAGAAAAATAGAAAAATACAAAAAATAAAAACCATTTAAAAAACAGAGTTTCCATTTACTTATTTTCCTTTAACCTCTTTTCCAGACCTCCTCATACCTCCCTTTCTTATATTCCAGTTCAGGTTGCTTGTTCAGCAAGTCCTCACTATTAATTCTCTTACTTATTTCAAAACCTTATTTTCCATAACTCTTAAGTATTACAGCTGAAAACCACTTAGTTTCTATCCAGCATCATTCTAGCATTCCTTAATTTTACAATATTTCTGCAAATTGTCTTTAAACTTCTTCCAGTCTTCTTCCGCCGACTCTTTTCCCTGGTCTCGGATTCTGCCGGTCATTTCTGCCAGTCCCATATAGTCGATCATCTTCATCTGCCATTCTTCCAGAGTGGGTAGATCTTGTGTCTTCCAATATTTTGCGATGAGTATTCTTGCTGCTGTTGTCGCGTACATAAAGAAAGTTCTATCCTTCTTTGGCACCAATTGGCCAACCATGCCCAGGAGAAAGGCCTCTGGTTTTTTCAAGAAGGTATATTTAAATACCTTTTTCATTTCATTATAAATCATCTCCCAGAAAGCCTTAATCCTTGGGCACGTCCACCAAAGATGAAAGAATGTACCTTCAGTCTCTTTACATTTCCAACATTTGTTATCGGGCAAATGATAAATTTTTGCAAGCTTGACTGGGGTCATGTACCACCTATAAATCATTTTCATAATATTCTCTCTTAAGGCATTACATGCCGTAAATTTCAAACCGGTGGTCCATAACTGTTCCCAGTCAGCAAACATAATGTTATGTCCAACATCCTGTGCCCATTTAATCATAACAGATTTAACCATTTCTTCCTGAGTATTCCATTTCAGCAGCAAGTTGTACATTCTTGACAAATTCTTAGTTTTAGGATCTAACAATTCTGTTTCCGATTTTGATTTTTCCACCTGGAATCCAATTTTCTTATCCAATTTATAAGCCTCCATTATCTGATGATAGTGAAGCCAGTCTCACACTTTGTTTTTTAGTTTCTCAAAACTCTGCAATTTCAATTTGTCTCCCTCTTGTTCCAAAATTTCCCAATATTTTGGCCAGTTGGACTCCATATTGAGTCTTTTAAAGGCTTTCGCTTCCATTGGTGACAACCACCTTGGGGTTTTGTTTTCCAGTAAATCTTTGTATCTTATCCAAACATTAAACAATGCTTTCCTGACAATATGGTTTTTAAATGCTTTATGTACTTTAACCTTGTCGTACCACAAATATGCATGCCACCCAAAAGCGTTGTTAAATCCTTCTAAGTCCAAAATTTCTGTGTTCTCAAGAAGCAGCCAGTCTTTCAACCAGCACAATGCTGCTGATTCATAGTAGAGTTTAAAGTCTGGCAGGGCAAATCCACCCCTTTCCTTTACATCAGTTAATATCTTAAATTTTATTCTGGGCTTCTTGCCCTGCCAGACAAATCTAGAAATATCTTTCTGCCACTTCTTGAAACAGTCCATCTTGTCCACAATCTGCAATGTTTGAAACAAAAACAACATTCTAGGCAATACATTCATCTTTATAGCTGCAATTTGACCCAACAAGGAAAGCTTCAAATTTGACCATATTTCTAGATCTTTTTTCACTTCTGTCCAACATTTTTCATAATTATCTTTAAATAAGTTCACATTTTTTGCTGTCATATTAATCCCCAAATATTTCACCTTCTTAACCACAGTCAAACCAGTCTCATTCTGAAACCTTTCTTTTTCAATTGATGTTAAGTTTTTCTCTAAAACTTTAGTTTTAAGCTTGTTCAATTTAAATCCTGCCACTTGACCAAATTCTTGAATTAACTCTAAAACTCTTTTAGTACTAGATTCTGGCTCCTGTAATGTCAAAATTAAATCATCTGCAAATGCTCTCAGCTTGTACTGTTTAACTCCGACCTGTATACCTTTAACCAACTGGTCTCTTCTAATCATATTCAGCAGGACCTCCAGGACCGATATAAAAAGCAATGGTGAGATTGGGCACCCCTGTCGTGTCCCTTTTTCTATCTTAAATTCTTTTTTTTAAAATATATTTTATTAGGATTTTTAAACATAAATGCAAAGATAAAAAACAGTATAACATATATCATAACATACTTTCTTAACATCTTTGGACTCCCTCACACCTCCCGCTCCCATTTGCATCATTGTCAATTCTTGCCCGCAGTTTATCACCTTATTTACACTCTTGTGTCAGATTCATTTAATTATAATCTATTAATTCTCCAATAGGTTTATAATTTTTCCTCAAACTTACTTATCATCTTAATTCCATCTAGTTTAGTGGTGCACAATTATTTATGATCTAGCATCCTTTCTTAACATTCAACCAAATTAGTGTTTTTTTAAATAAATCTTGAATTTCTTCCAATCTTCTTCGACCCTCTCTTCTCCCAGATCTCGGATTCTGCCAGTCATCTCGGCTAGTTCCATATAGTCCATCAGTTGCATCTGCCACTCTTCCAGTGTGGGTAGATCTTGAGTTTTCCAATTCTTAGCGATGAGTATCCTTGCTGCCGTTGTTTTTCTATCTTAAATTCTTCTGTAACCACATTATTTACAATTAATTTAGCTTTCTGTTCAGAATATATTGCACCTATACCATTTTCAAAGCCTTGCCCTACCCCCATCCCCTGTAGGTTCTTTTTGATAAAACTCCAAGAAATGTTGTCAAAAGCTTTCTCCGCATCCACAAATTCTTCAACTACAGCAGAGAGGTAAGTGTTATGATGAGACTGACCAAACCTACATTATCCTTTCAAGTTTGCCTGAAAGCTGGTTGCCTGTGATTAACAGCATGGAGAGTATGCGTCCCCGAGATCTGACCCTTGAGTATGTGTTTGGAAGATTGACCGAAGAAGCAGAAAGAAGGTCAGATAGACAGGCTGAACTCCAAGAGCGGAGGAGTTACAGCCGAGGGGGCCAGCAGCAGAATCTGCTAAAGGAGCAACGCCAAGGTTTGGACTTGACCATGGCGGTGAGGAGGTGCTATAGATGCAACCAACCCGGGCATCTCCAACGTCAATGCAGGGCAAGACTTCCAGGAGACGACGTGGAGCAGAGACAGCAATCGGCGCAGAAACGTAAGCAGAAGGGGTTCTCTTCAGGGAAAGAAGAATACGCGTTCTGCTCAGTTTGTTTCTGCATTTTCTAGAGAGGAGAGGCAGATACCTCGAGGAACATGGTTGCTGGACTCTGGGAGCAGCAGGATTATCTGCAACAGTCGGGAGGACTTTAAGACCCTGGGGAAGCCAGCTGATGGGAAAGACTCTATCTATCTTGCTGATGGTCGTAGAAGCAAGATTGATGGCCAGGGAACATGTTTCCTGCAGTGCTTGAACACTACTCTACCTGAGACTCTGTTTGTCAGCAGCTTGGACTATTGTTTACTGTCTGTAAGCTGTTTGATTAATGCAGGGTATAGTGTTAACTTCACACAGGATGGTTGTCTGATAAAGAATGGAACTCAGGTATGTGGCCATGCAAAGTTGGAAAATGGGTTATATGTAATGCAGGACAAGCCTGTTAAAGCAGCCAAGGTGGTTCAGGATAATTTGCCAGTTCATAAGGGGTGTGTACATGAACTGCACAGAAAACTAGGTCACGCCAATTTCTGTGTGCTTTCAGAGATGCAAAAGGTGTGCAAGAACCTAAAAGTAAATAACTGTAACTGTTTCCTAGATTGCAATGTATGTAAAATGGCCAAATCTAAGAGGAAGCCTGTGGCTTCTAAAAGTGACAGAGTATCTAAAGAGGTTTTAGAACTTGTCCATTGTGACGTGATAGGCTCTTTTCCACAGAAGACTGAAGGGGACACCAGATATGCTTTTCTGGTAATAGATGATAAATCACGTTTTAGTTGGTTGTTTTTGTTAAAGCAGAAATCAGAGTGTTTCCCCACATTCAGAGAATGGGTTGCCCAAGCAGAAAAGCTCTTTGCTCGCCCTGTTGTGCAGTTGCAGACAGATAGGGCGGGGAATTTCTGAACAAACAATTTGGGGCATGGTTGCAACGTAAGGGGATCACTCACCGTTTGGCTAACCCTTACAGCCCTGCTCAAAATGGTCTGTGTGAAAGACGTGGGGCTGTAATACAGTCAGTAAAGGACTGCCTGCTAGTGGATGCAGGACTGGGTCACAACCATAGGCTGTGGGGCGAGGCTTTTCTGACAGCGAACTTTTTGATTAACAGAACCTGGTCTAGCTCTATTGGGGTTCTTGGGCACATGTAAACATTCCCAAAGCTCAGCGCCAGAAAGGGGGCGCTAGAGCGCAGAAACTGCGGTTTGTGGGATATCAGTCCTATGGCAAAGGGTGGTGTTTCAATCTACGCCCAGGACACGTGGTTCTGTCACGAAGTGCAGACTTCGCTGACCAGGACAGATGGACTGTGATGCATGCCAACCCCCTGCAAGTAAGAGAAGAGGCTTCTTCTCAGCCATTGGCGGAGCAGGATGAGGAGGAGGCACAGATTTCCCCAAAAGATGTGGCAATAGATAATACTTCTCTAGAGGAAGAGGAAGAAGAGCCAGAGATAAGGGGGAGAGAAGAAGTAGTTGTCCCTAGGCACTCCCAGCGTTCAAACAAGGGTGTACCTCCTCAACGTTTGACCCTAGGAGGAGTGAGAGTATGCAATGTGAGTTGTGTGGAACCACAAAGTTATAATGAAGTCTTAGACTTACCCCCTGGAGAACGTGCTTTGTGGGAACAAGCTATGAAAGAAGAAATTGACTCTTTTAAACGTAACAAAGTGTTTGAGGTCATAATGCCGCCACCTGGTGGCAGAGTGGTGTCATGCAAGTGGGTTTACAAAAGAAAAACCCTTGCATCTGGGGAACCACATTTTCGAGCCAGATTACTAGCCAGAGGGTTCACTCAGATTAAAGGGGAGAGTTATGATGACTTGTTTTCTCCCACTGTAAAGAGTGAAACTTTTCGTTTAATGCTTTCCATTGCTGCTGTAAGACAACTAGCAGTGCACCATTTTGATGTTGATGCTGCATATCTGCATGCAAATTTAGACCATGAAGTGTTAATGAGACAACCCCCTGGGTTTGGAGAGCGGAATGGTGCAGTCTGGCGTTTGAAAAAGGCTGTTTATGGTCTCGTGGACTCTTTTTGTGCCGACAAGGGTCCGAGGACCAGGCTGAGGAGACAAAGGGAGGTCAGAACCTTTTCCTCCTTTTTTGCTTTTTACAAACACTGACAGCTTGGTCCTTATACATCTGGGCCCACCTTGCAAGTTTCCCCTTTTGGCGCAAGGTGGACCTTGAACCTGCAGCCCTGAGATTAAGAGTGTCACGCTCTACCAGCTGAGCCATCCCACTGTAATTATCCCACACCTCCCCTCTTGACGAAGCTGCCTGCAAAGCTGATCTGCCGAGGAAATGTCCTTCTGCAGGCATGGTTTCAATCCAAACAACAAATACTAGTGGTCAACTCCAAAAGTGCGGTCAAGAAACCCTGCTTGCCAAAGAACAATTGAATGCACCCTTGAAGCTCCTTTGCAGCCATGTCTTTACCTGTCTCCACACCTGACACCACGTAAGATGCTAGATGTGGGGCCTGCGGGCCTGTCAAGATTCTCCACCTCTGCTCTATCTAGCCAGGCTGATGTTTTCAAATGGGGGTTAAAGCTGTGAAGCTGTTTGGATGCATGACTGGACTTGACTGTGGGCATTTCATTGTGCTGTGTCCCAGAGCCTTAAGGATGGGGTGGCCTAGGAACCTAAGCCACTAGGTATATAAAAGTGAGGTCCACTCCAGCCAAGAGCGAAAGAAAACCACCAAGCAGCCCTGCTCCCCAACAATGTCCCCCAAAGAGGATACGGATCGTCTCAGGAATGCTGGTGTCCAGGCACTCAATCATCTCCTGCAGCTTGTCCTGCGTGCCCGGGGTCTGGAAGAGGTCCTCCTGAAGCAGAGTATCACCCATGCGTTAGGAAGGGATGAGGTACATCCTGGATAGCATGAAGAACAATCCAGCCCTGGGGTGCATAATGTGAGGTCGAGGAATGCCACAATGGAGAGAAGTCCAGCACCAAGAGAGCTGGCACAAGGGCTGAGAATTGTATCCCGCCTGCTTTCCACAGTAGCATTCCTACTACCCTTCTCCTGATTTGGGGCAATGGGAGAGTGAAATCATTCCCCGCTTCTTCTAGTGGCGAGTCTCAGAGAGCCGCTTTGCTAGGGATAGACAGACAATGGTTGTGAACACTTGGGTTCTTCTGAGCTGCTCTAAGGAAGACCGTATGCTGGATGTCCCACCCGCTGCCGCTCCACCAAGGTGCCACTATACTCACAGCAGGAGCTTGTAAGAGCGAGTCGGTAGCTAAGATATAAATCAATTGTGGCGTTTGGAACCTGCACACCCCAAAACTGGTACTGGATTCCAGCCAACACCCATCATTTCAATGGTACCGTCCCCCTCAGCTCACCTGGTGGCAGGCATTCTCGAAGAGGTGGTCCACCAAAAGCCAGATCTCCTTGGCCGCTCAGTGGAGTCATCACCATCCTGGGGTACGATATCCAGAAACTGCTTCTCCTGGCATGAGAGCCTGACAGAATGTGTGCCTGTATGCATTCTTTCCTTGCTCCAGCTGGGTAGACAAGTCTTGCCCTCTGAGGCCACAACTAGGGCTGGGCGATAGCTGGCTTTCAACACGGTGATATATCACTAGCTAAACATTGCAATACACCAATATATCAAGATGTCTGAAATAAGATGGAGCTATGTAGAGGCATTGGCTGGCTTCACGCTTTTCCCCGCATTGTGATTTTTGCTGCCCCCTGCAGCAGAGCAGGGGAAAGCTGAACCGGCAGAGTCCACAGGGGCTGCAGGAATCTCGAGAAGCAGACTTCCGGGTTAGCACCTCCGGCAATGGCGGAATTCCTCTGATCGTGAGGAATTTGCTCCGTGGAATTCAGGGTCTGGCCACCACGGCAAAGGTGGAGACCCACTAAAAATTGCAGGCGGGAGAAGTCTGTGAACGTGGGATTCAGCTGGCACCTTTTGCGCCTCCCCTACTCGCGGGGAGACCCGGTTTCGGGGATCTGGAGCGATGTGGGGTGAGCGGCGCGGTGCTTCGAATTGACTGCTTCTTTCACGGAGTGAAGCCGCATTGCTGTTGCCGGAGAGCGCTGACTTTTTCCTGTGGACAATTTGACTCTAAACAACTACCCGTGAGTAGAACGGAAAATTGGATTTTTAAATGTCTTAATTTGGCACTGAAACGGGGAGGTTTCAAACAGGAAGTCCGCCTTCCCCTTTTGTAAATAGATTGAAGCAAAGAATTTGCAAGCTAAAGTTTTGGAAAGTCCTATGTAAAGGAATAAACTTTCATCGGCTAAAAGCATTAAACCCCCCCTTGGAGGCAGGAGAAGAGGGGGGAAATTTTGGATCGTGTAAGCCTGCAGGAGAGAGTGAAGAAAGTTGGATCACCACCGATCTGAACCTGGAAACGGTCTGCTAGTAAGACTGACGTTTTTTGGGAAAGTTCATTGACTGTGACAGTTAGTTAAATAAGAGAAATACATTGTTTCCATTGTCTCCTTCTGTGTTTAAAAAGGAGTAAAAGTAGTTGAAAATTGAAACTAATCTTACTGCTTGAACTGTGCTTAAAAGGATTGATACAAACAGAAATTGTTTCCTCTAGAGGGAGCTTTTGAAATTGTTACAAGAGTTGGGCTGGTGGACTCTCCAGCTGCAAGAGAAAACCGTGAGATTGACCTTGGATCGCTTGAGAATGTCGACAGAAGAAGCCTTAGTGATTGCACTATGCAAGATAAGTCAGTCATTGGAACAGCTTCACAAGAAGATGGATGTGATAAATATTAAAATTGATATTTTGGGACAAAAAGTGAACATCTACACAGAAACTATTCAGGAACCGATGCAGGAATCTACTTTGACATGCCAAATGGTGGAGAGGGCGAGGGAGAGAGTTGTGGTTGTTGAACCTAGGGTAATACAAGTGGAGAGGGACAGAGCCCCAGCCTTACAGAGGCAATTTGATGACTACAAGTTGTTGCCCTCTATGATTGAATTCAGAGAAAGTCAGATTGGAACCCTGTTTGGACTGGAAAAGGAAAGTTGGATAGATCATCTCATGCAGGGATTTACTGACCTTTGGGATCTGGACTTGGGTCAGAAGGAAATTGGAGTTGTGGGGACCTTCAGATTTGGAGGGATTTTGAAACACGTCCTGAAATATCTTTTGGATTTTAGTTTTAACCACGGAGATGTGGATGACATGTCGAGAAGGAATAAAAATATTGCTAGGTTGGAGCTCCCCCGAGACCTACTCTTCAGCATCAAAGGAAGGAAATTAAGAACAAGATCAGCAGAAGACAAAGTATACGAAGAAGACTTGCAGAAGGGACCTGGAAGAGAGTTAAGAGCCTCAGACAGAAGATCACCAGGTTGATTGACTATATGGAATTGATGGAAATGAATGGCAGAATCCGAGACCAGGGAGAAGAGACGGTGGAAGAAGATTGGAAAAAGTTTAAAGTTTATTTATAGAAATAGGGAAAAATTCATGAGTGTTAGAAAAATGTTGGAATGAAATTATATGGCTTTAGTAGAAGTGTTATAAGGAGTTAAGTATAGATAAGGATTATAGTATTAATGGAAAATAAGGTTAAAATAAGATATTTATATGACAGAAAATAGTGAAAGATGGAAAGGAATTGCTGAAACAATTAATAGAAGTGGAATACAAAAAGGGAGGTGAGAGGAAGTCGATGAAACAAGGGAATGAAAGATAAGGCATTGAAATGGTATGATGTTTGTTTTTGTTCTGTTTAGTTTAGTTTAATGCATTAATGTTGTGTGGTGTATTGTTTATATATTGTATTGTATTGTTTTTTCTCTCTTTTGTTTTTTCTTCTTTTTTTCTCTTTTTCTTTTTCTTTTGGTTTGTAAGGTTTAAAAGCAATAAATATTATTATTATTATTTTTTAAAAAAAGGAATCTCGAGAAGCATTGTCTGGCTTCACAGTTTCCCCCCACATTGTGTTTTTTGCATAGTACACACACACATCATGATTCGCAATATATTGCCAGGTCAGAAATTATGAAACCAGTCTCACTATCTAGACTTCAAGCTGATTTCAAAATATATGTATATTGACATATCGCCCGGCCCTAGCCACAGCAAGCATCTCAAGTGGGGAAACAAAAAACAAATTGCTCGCACCCCAAATCCAAGCTCCCCCTCCCCCTATTAATATTAAGCTAGTAATCCTTCCACTCCAGATGTGCAGTTCACCCCAAAGCTTACTGAATATGCAGCTGTGGACATGAGGTTTGGCTAACATTTTATTTAAATTGTTGGAACCTGCCCTGGGACCTTAGGGTGAAGGGCGGGAAATAAGTAACCAAAACTGCAACAGAACATGGATGGGCCTTCATAGGTTGATGGGCTGCAGCCCCAGCCAGCATGATGAGATGATGGGGTCACATGTTCACCACCCCTTGTCTAGAGCACATTGCAGAGGCAGTGGTAGAAACTGAGCAACAGCTGGAGCCCCAGCCCACGACTTTGTATGGGCAATGCAGCACACAGCAGCTGGTGAACCATGCCTCCGGCCTCCTTCCCATCTTCCTCTCCAGAAATGTTCAGGGTGGTTAGTTCTATCTCAAGCTACCACATTCAAGAGAAAAAGAAAGAGAGGAGGGGGGAGCAAGAGAGCTTTAGGAGCACAGCAGTGGCAAGCAGCCCATCACTAAAAGGAGTTGGCAAGGATGGAGAATTTGATCCCCTCATCCCCAGGGCAGCTGTTGATTAGGACCCAGTTCATCCCCCCTCCCCCGCCGCCAATACTCCCCGCCCCTGTCTTGAGAGAGAGAGAGAGAGAGAGAGAGAGAGAGAGTGTATTAGTGTGAGGAATGACATATACTGTATCAGAGTCTTAGTGCAAGAGTAGCTGGTGCATGCTAAAGAACACAGGAGCCTTGCTGGGTTAGATCAGCATTTTGTTCCCACAATGGCCAACCACATGCCCTTGGGAGTCCATAGGGACACGGGGACAAGAGCACTCTGTCCATTATGTTCCCCAGAAACTGGTAATCAAAAGCATGTGGTTTGTGATAATAGTGGCAAGAAATAGCCACTGCTAAACATATCCTCCATGATTCTAAATGTCTACGGCTGTCCAAATTGACAGTCACCACTGTCTCCTTGTGGCTAGGATAATACACCCAAGTAGATATGATTTCAAGAGGAGTGACATTTCCCTGAGCCACCCCAAAGCAGCCACTACTGCTTCCCAAATGCCAGTGCTCAGGTGGTAAGAGTAAGCCAGAGTGGCATAGCCTGTGCAGCAGTTGCTGAGCACAGAGACAAGGAGAAAACTGGCTCTTGGGGCCAGAGGGGGCTGGCGCCTGCATCATGAGACTGGGCTGTCTGCCTCCCGTGCTGCCCATCGCAAGCGGACCCAGAGTCAAGCAGCGCAAAATCAGTGACAAGCAGTGGTGGGAAATTCTGGTTTCGTCTCCGTTCTCCTCTGCCAAGTTCTACAAGGGCCACGTTGAGACTAGGGAAGAGACCAAAGCAGAGAGCTAGAGCCACCACCTGGACTGGATTTGAGTCAGAAGGCAGGCAGGTGAGGGTTGCCTGAGAGGAAAGTCAGGTTGGTGGGGTAGTGCCTGGTTTGCCCTAAGGGACCAGCTGCCACTGCATGGAGCAGCTGCTGATCGTTGACAAGGGCAACTCCATTTACGTGCCTTTGAGGCACATGCACACTGCCGCAAAGCTGGAAGGGGCACTTGAAGGGGCAAATATGTCCCCCCCCCCAAGAGCACAAAAGCGGCAAAGTGGCATGGAAACAGCATCTCGACTCCCTCCCAGGAGCTTTGGCACCGACCTTTCAGGCCTGTGGAGAGTTGGAGCAAGGAGTTTTGCAGGGAGGCTGCTGGTTTTCAAAAGGCCTTTCAAAAGGGTTTCCGGAAGTTTAGAGGGTGTTTGCAGGCTTTTCCAATGCTGTCCCCAATATACGCAATTTCATTTAAACGCACGGTACCTCGGAACGCAACCCCCGTGTAAACGGGGCGTTGCCTGTACCTGATTTGAGCCCGCTACAAGAACATCTAGAGGATAGCAAACCAACTGTTACCTTTTCTAGGAAGCTGTCTTCTCCCTGAGATCAGAGGAGGAAGGCAAGAGCAAAAGACAACCAAGGGTGTTAATGGCACAGGCCCTGAGAAGAGAAAGAAGCAGCCCGTTGGCTGAACAGTATCTGGGCAGATGGCAGGGAAATGCACACGGTTCAGTGGCCCTGCAAAAGGGCAGGTGGGAGGACCAGAACCTGGGATGACTCAGTCAAGGCAAACAAAGGGCATGGACAGCACACAGGAAGCGGATGCACAGCTACAGAAGCTGAAGCTGAATGCAGCGGAGGACCCCCAGCCCCCACATTTCTGAGTGGAAGAGCAGCTGTTTTTCAAGCAGGCAAGCAGAGTGGGAAGGGTAGACATCCAGCACAAGGCTTCCAAGGAGGTCCCGAAGCAGCTTGGTAGGTAGCTCCCACTGATGGTGAGGAAATAGTCCTTGCCAGGGTCAAGGTGAAGGACAAAGATAGGCTCAATCTTCTCTTCCTTGCTGACGTACACATCCAGGGAAATGTCCACCGTCTCACCTAAAACGGGAGGAGGTCAGGTCTTTGGCACAGCCAGGTTTGCTTCTCTGTAAATTAAAGGTTAAGACGGTGAATAATTGAACAATAGGACACAATAGGAGGCTGCTGGATCAGGCCAATGGCCCATCTAGTACAGCATCCTGTTCTCACAGGTGTATGGGGAAAACCTTAACTTCAAGAATTAGGAAAAGAAGCGACTCAGTTCCCACCCCCACCCCACTTTCCTCTCTAGTCCTCCAAAGCAGCAGCTGCACAGAAGATGGTGACAGGATACTGGGGGGTGAGAGAAAGTGATCCTAACAAAAGAATATAAAAAGGGAAAGGATTTTTGCGCCCCCAATGTAACTTTCTTTTTTAGTTTACATTTCATTGAGTTTTTAAAAGTTTGGCTAGTTCTATATGTTCCCCAAGATATTTTTGTGCCTCCACAACATAAAAATACGCATATTTTTTTTAAAAAAATAATTTTTGGACGGACTGCTCTCACTGGTTCTCTGCGATGCCAAAAGGTGTTTTGGGACCCTCCAGCATTTTTTGGCTTCAATTCATTTGTGTGTGTGTGTGTGTGTGTGTGTGTGTGTGTGTGTGTGTTTAAAGCTGGTCACAACACTTTTACACTTTGGGCTCAGATGCTTTGACGTGTGGCCCTTGGAGGCTTGAGCATGGGGCAATGCAGCCCACAAATGTTAAGCCTCCCCTGCTCTACCAAACTCCCAAGGTTTGATAGAGGAGGGTTGGGAAGAGGAGAAGAACAGGGGGGATGAAAAGGAAACCAAGGCCTTCCCTAGATGACCCTTGGGGTCCCTTTCCAACTCTACAGTTCTCTGATTCCAGAGAGAGATGCGCTGGGCTCCAAGTATCCCTCGCAGGGCTCAGCGCGAAGCCATGGCTTCCAATACTGGCTGTCACTGAGCTTGGGGACACGGCACTTCCCACTGCAAGGAGACAGGAGAGACACCAGGACTGTTGGACTGGCTGAGGCAACACACAAGGCTCACACAGTCAAACTTTGGCTCCACACACGGCCTGTGATCTTGACCACGGTCAAGAGCTGGAGATGATGGGGCTTGGGAGTCCAACTTCTGAAGGGGCGGACCTTGCAGGTGTGCAGGCATTTTGCCTCATGGAGAGAGTTGTTAGGAAATCAAAAGCTGCCTTCTACCAGGTCAGAATGAATTTCTGACCTCCCCCAGTTTGGATTCCTACATTGCAGGGGGTTGGACTAGATGACCCTCGTGATCCCTTCCAACCCCACAATTAATTAATTAAGTCTACTCTGGCTGGCAGCAGCTCTCTGTGGCCCAATCCTTTTTCAGGTGGAGGCGCCATAGAGTTTCAACTTGAGACTCTGCATACAAAGCATATGGTACACCACCAAATGATGATCCTTCCCAAAAGCAAGGGGCCCTGTTATTCTTGTTCAGACACTATTTTTTCAGTGATCCAAAAGACCCTTTCTGGCACCTGAAATGCAGCCCAAAGGAGCCTGCCGTTTTCCGGCTTCGTCACTACATGTTCCACCTGTCCTTTTGATTTCCCCATTACCACAGCAAGAGCAATGAAACTAGCAGGCCTGGGTGGCTTCTGACAGTTCTCAAGAACCACAAGAATATGCAAAATCATGGATGGTGAGGCTCAATGGCTACTAGCCATAATGGCCACAGAACATACTCCACCAAGAGAAGCAGTATGGCTTGGAGGAGGGGAGCGTGCTGTTGCACTCAGGTCCTGTTTTTGGGCTCCCTGAGAGGCATCTCATTGGCCAATGTGGGAACAGGATGCTGGGCCAGATGGACCAGTGGCCTGATCCAGCAGGGCTGCTCTCATGTTCTTATGCCCTGGCAGACTCATCTTGAGAGAGCACCAAGTCTCATTCCCAGACGACTTGTTCTGATCATAATGATGTGAAGATGGAAATGAAATTGACGCCAATTGGTTCCTTCAGATGGAGGATGAATGATACTTTGTTTAGGAATGAAGAAATGACTAAGGCAGCCCCCCCAAAATTGAGAGACTATTTTGAGATAAATATGAATACTACAGTGGAAAAAAGAGTGATCTGGGATGCAAGTAAAGCGGTTATGAGAGGATTTCTGATACAACAGAATGCAATTAAGAAGAGAACCCTGAATGAAACAAAAGATAAAACCCTGGAGAAAATAAAGGAAGGAGAGAAGAAACTGAGAGCAAAACCAAAATCACAGGAGATCCTGAAAGAGATAAAGTTATATCAAGTACAATATATGAAATTGTTGAATCAAGAGATAGAATGGAAGATCAAACAAATGAGACAAAAGACATTTGAATCGGCAAATAAGTGTGGAAAATTGTTGGCTTGGGAATTTAAAAAAAGACAAAAACTTAACACTATTATGAATTTGGAAGTGGAAGGAAAGAATATACAGAACCCAGTTGAGATCAGAAAGTGCTTCCAGAGGTACTTTAAACAACTATACACACAGGAGAAGCAGAAAGAAATGGACATTGATCGATTTCTGAAAATAAATGGACTACAGAAAATCTCTCAGGAAAACAAGTTAATATTGAATTATAAAATAACGGATCAGGAAGTGGAAGGGGCCATACAGAACATGCAATTGGGTAAATTCATGGAACTTTGAAGTGTCAGGCATAGCTCTAATGGCTTTAGCCCAAACGTAGAAGAGTTTTCCTGCACAGCGAAGAAGCTAGTTGAGGTGGAAATGACTAGTCAGCTAGACTCAGAATAACTATTTACAGGATTTATTAAAAGGAAAAGAAACCAGCAGAGTTTCTGCATACAAAACAAAGTAAAATAAATCCTTTCTTTCTCTCTCTCTCTTAACCATACACAGCACTCCTACTCCTAACACACCTAACACCAAACTGTGCTAGCATTTCTAGATAGCAGAGTTGAGTGCTGGTCGTTAACCAATCAGAGTAAGTAGTTTCTAGGTCAAGCAGACCTTGGCTTTCTGCCAAGAGTAAATTGACCCTGCCTTGAGTTAATTGTGTGAAGCCAGAATCTGTAAGTTTTCATGAGGATCAATTAACAGAAACTGAACACTCCCTCACAGATTCTGCTGGACAATTAACATCAAATAACACCTATGTAGGAGATTATTTTTCCAGCAAACCTAAACCCTTGCACATTTGCTTGTTCTTTATCTTTGCCAATGGTTTAGTTAATACATCTGCTACATTTTCTTCACTTGATACATAAGTACATGTGATTATATTGTCTTGTACACAGCAATGTACATTTTGGTATTTTACAGAGATATGTTTGGAACGTGATTTGAAACCCTCTGTTTTACTTAAGGTTATACAAGCCTGATTATCAATGTAAACTCGTACTGGTTCTCCACAATTTACATTTAAATCTGCTAACAAATGCTTGAAATAAATCACCTCGTTGCACAATTCACTCAATGTGGCGTACTCGGATTCCGTTGATGACACACTTACAACGTCTTGCTTGCGTGACCGCCAGCTGATTAAAGCTCCACCGACCATTATGACTAGTCCTGTGACAGATTTTCTATCTGGCAAATTTCCCCAGTCACTATCACAGTAGCAACTCAACATTTCATCCTCTGAAGAATTTAATTGTAACATATAGCCAATTGTCTGTTTGAGGTATCTCAGAACTTGTTTTACCCCTTTCCAGGCATTTAGTGTGGGTTTTGAGACCAATCTACTCAATATGCCTACTGCGTAGCTAATATCAGGTCTGGACCACTGTGCTAGATACAATAAACTTCCAATTACAGAATGATATATATCAGGATGTTCGAATTCAGGACTCTCATCTATATGAAGTGTTTTTATGAAACCTGGATCCATAGGCACCACTGCCCCTTTGCAATCCTGCATCCTGTATGTAGTCAGTAGTTGTTTAACTTTGTTCTGCTGACTAATTAGGCAGCTGCCATCTTGGGCCCAGCACACTTCCAACCCTAGATATGTCCTAACCGGGCCTAAGTCCTTCATTTTGAACTTACTGGACAATTGCTTGGCAAACCTTTTAGTTTATCTGTTTTGCAAGCATACAATACATCATCTACATAAATCAGACAAAACTCTTGATCACTGCCTGTACCACGTACATAAACACAATTGTCAGCTGTACTCTGCTTGAAACCAAATGACACTAAGGCCTCATGGAAACATTTGTTCCAAGATCTTGCCGCCTGTTTGAGACCATATAGAGCTTTGTTTAATTTCAACACTCTATTGGAACCTGTCTCATAACCAGGCGGTTCGGCTAGATACAGGTCTTCTGATATTGATGCATGTAAATATGCAGTCTGGATATCAAAATGGTTTAACAGGAGTTTTCTCTTTGCTCCAAGCGTTAGAATCAGCCTTACACTGTCCCCCTTAGCAGTAGGGGAAAAAGTCTCGTCATAATCTTTTCCAGGCCTCTGAGAGTATCCTTGAGCCACTAAACGAGCTTTGTATTTGTACTTTCCTGTCACCAGAGGTTTAAGTTTGTACACCCACCTGCAGCCTACAATCTTTGCCCCCTCAAGCGCTGCTACTGGTGTAAAGACCTTGTGCTCATTCAGAGAGGACATCTCTTCTTCCATTGCCTGTTTCCAGAGCTCTGCCTCCTCTTTTGGTAACTTTAACACCTCCTGAAAACTCTTGGGCTCTGCAATTACACTAAACACATTTGCAGTATCTGGAGAAAAACGCACCGGAGGCACTCCTTTGTTTTGTCTTTTAGATCTTCTGGGAGAAAATTTTTCTTCTGACCCACTTTCCTCCTCAGAACTACGACCTCTCTTTTGTTGCTTAGCAACTGGTCTCTGGCTAATTCCACTTTCTTGAGAGCTCTTATCTGAAGTTTCCTCCCCCTCAGACTCTGATTCTCTATGTTTACCTTCAGAGTCATGAAGCTCCTGGGAAGGTTCAAACCAAACCTCAGTATTGGCATGTAGTCTCTCCCAGCCACTATGTTCACAAAAAATTGGCATTCCTGGAGATCACAATGCCATTTGTCCCTTCAGCAAAGCGGAAACCTTTTCCCAGCTCCTGGTAACCCACAAACACTAACTGTTTGGTCTTAGGATCTCCCTTCTTTCTCATTTGTTTTGGAATTAATACCCAGGCTTTTGATCCAAACACATGCAAATGGTCAATTTTGGGTTTTTTCTGAAACAATTTAAAGTACGGAGTTGTACCTATTGTTTGATGAAAAAGCCTATTTTGGAGATAACACGCGGTGAGCATGCTCTCCCCCCAATAAGACATGGGCAAATCAGCATCATCAAGCATGGCAAACATATTTTGTAAAGATCTGTGTTTTCGCTCTGCAACGCCATTCTCTTCTGGGGGAAAAGCGTTCGTTTTTCTATGCCCAATGCCACGCTTTTGTAACCAATCTCTAAAAGCATTTGACATAAATTCGCCACCTCTGTCCATCTGAATCCTTCTGAGTTTAATGGACAGAAATCTTTCCACAGATGCCACCCAGCCTTTAAACTTAGTGAACACGTCACCCTTATTCTTCATGGGAAAAACCCAAGAGTAACACGTGGTGTAATCCACAATTGTTAATGAAAAACGCGATCCACCCCTGCTTACAGCAAATGGACCAATTACGTCCATGTGAACCAGCTGTAGCGGTGACTCACTAATTCTGTCACTTCTGGGGTAAGAGACTCTGTGGGTTTTAACCTTTTTACAGACATTACAATCAAGGTACTTGTTACAACTCTTTAAATTACCCCCATCAGCCAATTCAGACATTTTTAGTACATTTTTCCAGCCAGCATGCCCCATTTTCCTATGCAATAAGTGCACACAGTTGTCATGTATAGCTTTGTTATTCACTGCAGGCTGAGATTTACTGACTACTGCTGCAACTTGAGATCCTGCTTTAAGCCAAAACAAGCCTCCCTCTGACTTAGCAGTGCCTAAAATCTCACCAGGCTTCTTAATAATGCAACTGTCTCCTTCAAAATACACTCTAAACCCAGCTTTTAGCAAACAATCTACAGACATCAGATTGCTCCTTAATGAAGGCACACAAAGTACATTTTGCAGGCATTCACGAAAACAAGGAACAAAAACTGCACCCCCCCCCCGAAATCACTTTGGAAGTACTTCCGTCTGCTAAGGCCACCTGGCTGTGCTGTGCTGAGTTCTTGGAAACAAACAATTCATCTGAATTTACGATGTGCCGAGACGCTCCCGAATCGACCACCCAGACAGCTTGTTTCTCATCAGCAATCTTGACCTCGGCGGTCACCAGCTGAGCCGACTGTTTTCGTTTGAAGAATTTCTTTTTACGCTGCTGCTGATCTCGTCTCTGCTCTTGCACCGGCCACTGAGACTTGACCAACTCCGGACATTGTCGTTTTAGATGCGCTGAAGACCCACATCGGAAACAACGCCTAACAGCAAACGCTGACTCCTCACCGGTACGCTGCTCTTGCTTCACCTCTGGCACGGCATGAGAACTCCTTCCAAACCACCCGCCTGTAGAAGCCTCTGCAGCAAACGACCTTTCTTGCCTCTTCTGCCATTCTTCAATCAAACACCCAGTAACGTAACTGACTGATAAATCATGCTCCTGTATGCCTTCTAGAGACAAAACTAAATTATCCCAGCTTTCCGGGAGAGAACTCAAAATAATAGCCACCTTCTCCTGCTGGTCTAACGCACAGTCTCTTTCCTGTAGCGCAGCAAACTTTAACTGTAAACTGTGTAGGTGTTCCTGCATTGTAACCCCAGGCTGTAACATTGCCTTGTACAATGCCCTGCGAATGAACAGCTTGGAAACCGCTGTCTCACGCACATGAAGTTCTTTAAGTGCTTGCCACACACCTCTAGCTGTCTTGATTCCCCTCACATACGGCAACTGGGAATCTTCCAGCCCCAAAACAATTGTGGCCCTTGCTCTTTGGTCTTTATCAAGGTCTTCATCATCAGGCTTCGCAGGAAACTTACTCACCACTTGCCAGAGACGATCCCTCTGCAGCACTGCCTGCATGCGTTCCGACCACAGCAAGTAATTGGAGTCATTCAGACGCTCAAAAGCCATCTGAACTGGTTGTGAGGCCATCTTGAGAGCGATGTTCCTGGAACCCGGAACCAGCTACTCACGACCACCGAGAGAGAAAACAGGAACCACAGCACCCAGCACTCACACGCTGCAGCTGTTGTCCTTGTGTCCAGTGCGTCACCAGCTCACAACAGTCAGGAACCAGCCAGTGTCCATCTGCTGCACCAACAGGAACAACAACTTCCGGAACTACTGGAACCAAGACCGTTGATGCTGACACCACCACAACTCAGGCTGGCAGCACAATACCCATAACCTCATGGAACTTTGAAGTGTCAGGCATAGCTCTAATGGCTTTAGCCCAAACGTAGAAGAGTTTTCCTCGCAGCGAAGAAGCTAGTTGAGGTGGAAATGACTAGTCAGCTAGACTCAGAATAACTATTTACAGGATTTATTAAAAGGAAAAGAAACCAGCAGAGTTTCTGCATACAAAACAAAGTAAAATAAATCCTTTCTTTCTCTCTCTCTCTTAACCATACACAGCACTCCTACTCCTAACACACCTAACACCAAACTGTGCTAGCATTCCTAGATAGCAGAGTTGAGTGCTGGTCGTTAACCAATCAGAGTAAGTAGTTTCTAGGTCAAGCAGACCTTGGCTTTCTGCCAAGAGTAAATTGACCCTGCCTTGAGTTAATTGTGTGAAGCCAGAATCTGTAAGTTTTCATGAGGATCAATTAACAGAAACTGAACATAAATCTCCAGGACTGGATGGTTTGACTTCAGGATACTACAGATCCTTGAAAGAATGGCTAATACAACCATTGAAGGAAGTCTGCAATGAAATATTGGAAGGGAAAAGAGCACCAGAGTCGTGGAAGGAAGCTTACATCACACTTATACCGAAAACAGAGACTAAAAAGACACAACTTAAGAATTACCGCCCCATATCGCTGCTTAATGTGGATTACAAAATTTTTGCAGATATTTTGGCTAAGAGATTAAAAAAGGTGCTTGTAGAAGAAATTCATAAAGATCAAGCGGGCTTCCTCCTGGGCAGACATTTGTCTGACAACATGAGGAGCATAATTAATATTTTAGAAAAATTACAAGTGAATATTAATACTAAAGCATACTAACTGATATTTGTGGACGCGGAGAAAGCCTTTGACAATATTTCTTGGAGTTTTATGAAAAAGAATTTACAGGGGATGGGGGTAGGTCAAGGTTTTGAAAATGGTATAGGTACAATTTATTCAGAACAAAAGGCAAAATTAATTGTGAACAAAGTAGTGACAGAAGAGTTCAAGATTGAGAAAGGGACACGACAAGGTTGCCCAATCTCTCCATTACTTTTTATATCGGTCCTGGAGGTTCTGCTAAATATGATTAGAAAGGACCAATTGGTTAAAGGTATACAAGTGGGAGCTAAACAGTACAAACTGAAAGCTTTGGCTGACGATTTGGTATTGACTTTACAGGAGCCAGAATCTAGTACTAAAAGGGTATTGGAATTGATTCAAGAATTTGGTCAGGTAGCAGGTTTTAAGTTGAACAAGACGAAAACTAAGGTTTTAGAGAAAAATCTAACTGTGATTGAGAGAGATAAGTTTCAGAAGGAGACAGGATTAACATTGGTTAAGAAAGTGAAATACTTAGGGGTAAACATGACTGCCAAGAATGTGAATCTATTTAAGGATAACTATGAAAAATGTTGGACTGAAGTGAAAAAGGATTTAGAAATATGGTCAAATTTGAAGTTATCATTGTTAGGCCGAATTGCAGTGATAAAAATGAATGTATTGCCAAGGATGCTGTTTTTGTTTCAAACATTGCAAATTCTAGACAAAATGGACTGTTTCAAGAGGTGGCAGAGAGATATTTCTAGATTTGTCTGGCAGGGCAAGAAGCCTTGAATAAAATTTAAGATATTAACTGATGCTAAAGAAAGAGGTGGATTTGCCCTGCCAGACCTTAAGCTTTATTATGAATCAGCTGCATTTTGCTGGCTGAAAGAATGGCTGCTTCTTGAAAACACAGATGTGCTGGATCTGGAAGGTTTTAACAATGTATTTGGTTGGCATGCATATTTGTGGTACGACAAGGTTAAAGCACACAAAGCGTTTAAAAACCATATTGTTAGAAAAGCACTGTTTAATGTTTGGATGAGATACAAGGATCTGTTAGAAAATAAAACCCCAAGATGGTTGTCACCAATGGAAGTGAAGGCTCAGAAAAAAACTCAATATGGAGGCCAAATGGCCGAAATATTGGGAAATTTTCGAACAAGATGGAGAGAATAAAATTGCAGAGCTTTGAAAAATTAAAAAATAGAGTGCGAGATTGGCTCCATTACTACCAAATAATGGAGGTATATAACACAGACAAAAAACTGGGCTTCCAGATGGAAAAATCAAAATTGGAAACAGAATTGTTAGATCCCAAAACTAAGAACTTGTCAATAATATATAACTTGCTGTTGAAATGGAACACTCAGGATGAAATGGTGAAATCTGCTATGATTAAATGGGCACAAGATGTTGGATGTAACATTATGATGGCTGACTGGGAACAGTTATGGACCACAGGTATGAAATTTACGGCATGTAATGCCCTAAGAGAGAATTTAATGAAAATGATTTACAGGTGGTACATGACACCAGTCAAGCTTGCAAAAATTTATTATTTGCCCGAAAACAATTGTTGGAAATGTAATGAGACTGAAGGTACAGTCTTTCACCTTTAGTGGACGTGCCCAAGGATTAAGACATTCTGGGAGATGATTTATAATGAAATGAAAAAGGTATTTAAATATACCTTCCTGAAGAAACCAGAGGCCTTTCTCCTGGGCATGGTCGGCCAATTGGTGCCAAAGAAGGACAGAACTTTCTTTATGTATGCCACAACAGCAGCAAGAATACTCATCGCAAAGTATTCGAAGACTCAAGATTTACCCACCCGGGAAGAGTGGCAGTTGAAGTTGATGGACTACATGGAATTGGCGGAAATGACTGGCAGAATCCGAGACCAGGGAGAAGAGATGGTGGAAGAAATTTAAAGATTATTTACAGAAATATTGTAAAATTAAGGAATGTTAGAAGGAGGCTGGAATGAAGTTACATGGCTTTAGCAGAAATGCTATAAAGAATTAAGTACAATAGATTGTAAATGGATTAAAGGAAAAAATAATGTTAGAATTTGTTAAGTTAAATGATAGGACAGAAAATTGAGGAAGATGGAAAGGATTTGCTGAGATAATTAATCAAAGTGGAATACAAAAAAAGGGAGGTGTGAGGAGGTCGCTGAAACAAGTAAATGAAAGTTAATAACATTGAAAGTATTGGATGTGGTTTCCCCCCCCTCTTTTTCTTTTAATTGTTTTTGTTTTATTTTTGTTATGTATATGTAGTATTTTTGTCTTTGTATTGTATTGTATGGTTTTGTTATGTTTAATTCTTTTTCTTTTCTTTCTGTAACTTTTAAAACTTTAATAAATATTATTTAAAAAAACACAACAAGTCTAATTCCCAGACTTCCTTGACACAAACAGGATTCTCTGCTTATACACACCATGAAACAGAGGATGCTGGTTATCAGGACAAATGTGGGGAAAAGGAGCCAAAACATTTCCAGAGCAGGGATGGCTTGCGGAAGACAACATATCACAGCCTTGCATTTCACAACTCGCCTAGCAGCCTTTGGCAACCCGGAATTCCATGCAAGCAAAGTGAGCAGGTGAAGGAGAGCTGGATCTCTCTCTTCCTCCGTGGCTTGGTGTCCATTCTGGCTGCAGAGGAAAGGAAGTCCATCCAGCCCTCAACTCTAGCCCTCCTCCAACAGCTTGCTTAGCAGAAAGCCATGTTTAAAATATATGTTTTACTAGCCTGCTCAGGAGGATGGAAAGGCAGGACACTACTAGCATCTCAGCAGACTAGGAAAAACAAACAAGCCTTGCAGAAGAATGATTGAGAGGACTTACTTACAAAGGCTCAACTATCAAGCAGGATCAGTTTTAGAGTCGAATTTGTACGTTGGGATGAACTTGATCTCTCCCTCTGTGAAATCAGCAAAAGCTGTCTTTTGGGTACGCTGAATGTTTAGCTAAAGCCAAAAAGAAATCGCTTATCAGCAGAGAAGAGTAAGACCCCTGTTGCCTGACAATGGAGTCTGTTAACAGCCACTGTTGTGCTGGAAGACCAAGGTGAAGTACTACTAGGTTAAAGTTAAAGGTAAAGGGACCCCTGACCATTAGGTCCGGTCGCGACCGACTCTGGGGTTGCGGCGCTCATCTTACGTTATTGGCCGAGGGAGCTGGCGTACAGCTTCCGGGTCATGTGGCCAGCATGACTAAGCCGCTTCTGGTGAACCAGAACAGCACACAGAAACGGCGTTTACCTTCCCGCCGGAGTGGTACCTATTGATCTACTTGCACTTGGACGTGCTTTCGAACTGCTAGGTTGGCAGGAGCAGGGACCGAGCAAGGGGAGCTCACCCCATCGCGGGGATTCGAACCGCCGACCTTCTTTTTTTTTTTTTTTAAATATATTTTATTTGAGTTTTTAAACATAAATGCAAAAATAAAGAACAGTATAACAAATATCATAACATCTTTTCATAACATCCTTGGACTCCCTCACGCCTCCCGCTCCCATTTGCATCATTGTCAATTCTTGCCAGCAATTTATCATCTTGTTTACACTCTTGTGTCAAATTCATTTAAATATAATCTATAAATTCTCCAAAAGGTTTATAATTTTTTCTCAAATTTACTTATCATCTTAATTCTTTCTAATTTAGTGGTGCACAATTATTTATGATCTAGCATCCTTTCTTAACATTCAACCAAATTACAATGTTTTTTAAAATAAATCTTGAATTTCTTCCAATCTTCTTCAACCCTCTCCTCTCCCAGGTCTCGGATTCTGCCAGTCATCTCTGCTAGTTCCATATAGTCCATCAGTTGCATCTGCCACTCTTCCAGTGTGGGTAGTTCTTGAGTTTTCCAATTCTTAGCGATGAGTATCCTTGCTGCCGTTGTTGCATACATGAAAAATGTTCGGTCCTTCTTCTAACCGCCGACCTTCTAATCGGCAAGCCCTAGGCTCTGTGGTTTAACCCACAGCGCCACCCGCGTCCCTACTAGTAGGTTAGCCAAGTGCAAAAAAAGGGGTATACCTGCTGAAATCCTATCTTATACCCAATTATTAAAGGTACAGGATGCTTGTGCATTTTTGTCCCATGTCATCTTAAATTACTTTGCTGCATCACACGACAGGAAAATCCTCTAACTCAGGAGCAGCAGACACGTGGCCCTCACAATGCTGCAGAACTACAATTCCCATCATCCCTGATTACTGGCCATGATGGCTGGAGCCAACAGGAACTGCAGCTCAGTAACATCTGGCAGACCACAGGTTAGCCATACCTACAATATGCAATGTTATATGTACCAATAATCCATACAAACTGTTAACAACCACCAGAATACACCCCCGACACTAGGAGCAACTGCAAAACCATCCTTTCGCATCCTACGTTGGCTCCCAGGACGTTTCTGAGCACAATTCTGAGTGTTGGTGCCAACCTTTAAAGCCCTAAATGGCCTCAGCCCTGAAAGAGTGTCTCCATCCCCATTGTTCAGCCCAGGCATCAGGGTCCAGCACCGAGGGCCTTCTGGCGGTTTCCTCACTGTGAGAAGCGAAGTTACAGGGAACCAGGCAGAGGGCCTTCTGAGTAGTGGCACCTGCCCTGTGGGACACCCTCCCGTCAGATGTCAAGGAGATAAGTAACTATACAGCCTTTAGGGAAGTTTTTAATGTTTTATGATGGTTTTGCATATGTTGGAAGTCTGAGGCTGCCCCCCCTTGCCTTCCTTGCAGCATCCTTCTCAAAGGGCTAAGGCATGACTACGCTCACAGAGTTTAAATCCACCATAAGGTGCAGCAATCAGGCCTCTGTTTCAACACAAAATACCAATGATCCTTATGCCAAGTGGGAGAAAGATCGTCAACATGATGAACACACAAACCTTGGAGAGAAAAATGTAAAACAAAAAGCACCAGCAATTTAATTGGACTTAATGGAAGTCTCTGCCACATGTGAGCAACGCAGATTTTCTTTTTTCTTTTTTTATAATATATTTATTTAATTTTACAAAAGAACAAAAGAAATTCAAAACAACAAAACCAATCACAAACATACATCAGAATACAAAAAACAAATTAAAAGTAAAAACTCCAATTTTTAAATTCATGTTTACAAAGCTTTCTTTCTTGACTTCCTCACGCCTCCCTTTTTTGTGTTCCTCTTTGTCCAATCAGATACAGCAAATCCTTACCCTCTTTCAAAACTCATTTCTAATTATTAAAATCACTTCTATTATGTCTCCGATCTTTCCTCCTTATGTTTAAACACCTTTAACATATTGTTTACTTTTGACATAATATAACTTTAATCTTTCACCCTTTTTCTATTACGTTTTTGCATACTTTTTAACACTGTATCACCAATGCCATATTATTTTTATATCCAACATCATTTTAGCATTCATAAACCTTGCAGTATTTCTGCAGATAAGTCTTAAACTTCTTCCAGTCCTCTTCCACCGCTTCTTCTCCCAGGTCTCGGATTCTGCCAGTCATTTCTGCCAATTCCATATAGTCTATTACTTGCATCTGCCATTCTTCCAAGGTGGGCAAATCTTGTGTCTTCCAGTACTTTGCAATGAGTATTCTTGCTGCTGTTGTCGCATACATAAAAAACGTTCTATCTTTCTTTAACACCAATTGGCCGACTATGCCCAAGAGAAAGGCCTCTGGTTTCTTAAGGAAGGTATATTTAAATACCTTTTTCAGTTCAAGAATGTACCCTCAGTTTCTTTACATTTCCAACATTTGTTATCAGGCAGATGGTAAATTTTAGCAAGCTTGACTGGGGTCATGTACCACCTATAAATCATTTTCATAATATTCTCTCTTAAGGCATTACATGCCGTAAATTTCATACCGGTGGTCCACAACTTTTCCCAGTCAGCAAACAAAATGTTATGACCTATGTCCTGTGCCCATTTAATCATAGCTGATTTAACTGTTTCATCCTGAGTATTCCATTTCAACAGTAAGTTATACATTCTTGAAAGAATCTTAGTTTTAGGTTCTAACAGTTCTGTTTCCAGTTTCGATTTCTCCACCTGGAAGCCCAATTTTTTATCCAAATTATAGGCCTCTCTTATTTGATAATAATGAAGCCAATCTCATACTTTATCTTTTAGTTTCTCAAAACTCTGCAATTTCAATGTATCTCCTTCTTGTTCTAGTATCTCCCAATATTTCGGCCACTTGGCCTCCATATTGAGTCTTTTCAGAGCCTTAGCTTCCAAAGGTGACAACCACCTTGGGGTCTTGCTTTCCAGTAAGTCTTTGTATCTTGTCCAGACATTAAACACCGCTTTCCTGACAATATGATTTTTGAATGCTCTATGAGCTTTAACCTTGTCGTACCATAGATATGCATGCCACCCAAAAGCATTATTAAAACCTTCCAGATCCAAAATGTCAGTGTTCTCAAGAAGTAGCCAATCTTTCAACCAGCACAATGCTGCTGATTCATAGTAGAGTTTAAAGTCTGGCAGGGCAAATCCACCCCTTTCCTTTACATCAGTTAGTATTTTAAATTTTATTCTGGGCTTTTTGCCCTGCCAGACAAATTTAGAAATATCTCTCTGCCACCTCTTGAAACAATCCATCTTGTCCACAATCTGCAAAGTTTGAAACAGAAATAACATTTTTTGGCAATACATTCATCTTTATAGCTGCAATTCGACCCAACAAGGAAAGCTTCAAATTAGACCAAATTTCTAAATCTTTTTTAACTTCTGACCAACATTTCTCATAATTATCTTTAAATAAATTCAGGTTTTTTGCAGTCATGTTAATCCCTAGGTATTTCACTTTCTTAGCCACAGTTAAACCTGTCTCATTCTGAAACCCTTCTTTTTCCATTGATGTTAAATTTTTCTTTAAAACCTTAGTTTTTAGCTTGTTTAATTTGAATCCTGCCACATGACCAAATTCTTGAATCAGTTCTAAAACCCTTTTCGTACTAGATTCTGGCTCCTGTAATGTCAAAACCAGGTCATCTGCAAAAGCCTTCAATTTATATTGTTTGGACTTCCGGGTTGGTGCCATCGCTGAATGGCGGACTCCCTCTGAGCTCCGGAGGGAGCCTGCTCGGCAGGGGCTGGGTCCTACCGCGCTGGCGACGCGGGGACCCTTAAAAACCATGGGCGCTGAAACCCATGGACATGGTGACTCGGCTGGCACCTTTTGAGCCCCCCCCCGACCCGCGAAGGAGCCTTTTTAAAGGCTGCGGAACGGGTGACGGGGGGGGGGTGCTTTGAGTCCTCCGCTTCCCCTGCCGAGCGAAGCCGCATGCCATTCGACGGAGAGCGCTGACTTCTTCTATTGGAAATTTGGACTTAAAAGCATAACCCGTGAGTAATCGGAACTTGGATTAAAAAAGGCGAGAAATTTTTAAAGAATTTGGAACGAGCGGGGGAGGAGTAAAAAGGAAGTCAGCCCCCCCCCCCCCCTGTTGTAGAGGAGCTAAAGTAAAGGACTTAACATCTAAGATTGAGCGCAACCCTATTTTGATAAAGTTATGAAATTTCGCGATGGAAAACTATAAGATTGAGCTGGAGGAGAAAAGTGGAATTTAATTAAAAAGCAACACACCCCCCCCCGGAACCTGGGAGCGTTTTAGTTAGAGCGCCGGGAGAAGACAAGGAGAGGTTTTGACAGCTGTCAAAGAGCTGTCAAAGCAGAAGAACAAAAATGGGAACTTTCTTACGAGGACTTTGCCGGTTATATTTGTTACAAATTGGATACAAAATGTTTAAAACAAGGAATAATAAGTTACTTTGACTGGTGGACGTGATCTGGAAGGGAACTGAGTTACTACAATCCACCTAGAGGAGCCGAGGGATATTACAAGTTGTTGACATCGAATTTGACAGAACTTTTTATCTCCTGGGAAACTGCAGAAATGGAACACTATTTTGGCTACAGAGGTTTACACACTAAAGTAGACAATAGACTTATCTATTGAAAAATGGAAGGGACTTGGCATCATGTTTCGTTCCTGAATAACAGAGCCTCTGCAGCGGAATTTAGAAGCTTTTGGAATTAGAACATTTGTGCAGGAAAACAGGAAAAGAAAGAGGAGAGAGATTAACAAGAACAACAAGAATAATAAGAATTGGACAAAGTTGGAAGTGGGAGCATTTGGGACATCCAGATTTGAAAGGTTTAAGAAATAAAATTGGAGTTTTTACTCTCAAGTATATAAAAATCTGGATGGAAAAAATGGGCCTTTTTGAGATAGACTCCTTCCAAGATTGGACATTTAAAATTAAAAAAGACTGGTAAAGGACTATGGTTTAAATAAATGTGGGAGCTCCAGGAAGACTTCAGATGTTGATTAATATGGGGAACACAACCAGGAAAAGGGGGAGGGAAATTTGGAATCCAAAGGGTGTAAAATCATATTTTATTTTATTATATTTTAATCTATTATGTATATTAAAGGGGGGAACGCGCGGAAGGGAATAGGTCGATCTTAGGAGATGGGAAAATGTTTTTAAATTGGGTTAATGATAATAAGGTTAAAATTTGGGATAATAAATTGCTGATTTTATTTGTAAGAATTGGAATATAAGAGGGGGAGGGAAGGGGAAGTCCTGGAAAGATGTTACGGAAAATAAGATCTTAAATTTGGATGTTTTGTTTTTTTATATTGTTATAATTGGAAATTCTTAATAAATATTATTAAAAAAACAAAAACAAAAAAACAATTTATATTGTTTGGCTCCGACCTGAATTCCTTTGATCAACCGATCCCTTCTGATCATGTTCAACAGCACCTCCAGGACCGAAATGAATAATAGTGGAGAGATAGGGCAGCCCTGACGTGTTCCTTTTTCTATCTTAAATTCTTCTGTCACCCCATTGTTAACTATCAATTTTGCTTTTTGTTCTGAATAGATTGCCTCTATTCCATTTTCAAACCCCTGTCCCACTCCCATTCCCTTAAGATTTTTCTTCATAAAGTTCCAAGAAATATTGTCAAAGGCCTTCTCCGCATCAATAAAAATTAATACTTCTTTTGTATTGATATTCATTTGCAGCAACTCCAAAATATCAATTATGTTCCTTGTATTATCAGACAAATGTCTGCCTGGTAGAAAGCCTGCCTGATCCTTATGTATCACTTCAGTTAATACTCTTTTTAATCTATTAGCCAAAATATCTGCAAAAATTTTGTAATCCACATTTAAAAGGGAGATGGGACGGTAGTTCTTAAGTTGTGTCTTTTCAGATTCTGTTTTCGGTATAAGTGTGATGAAAGCTTCTTTCCACGACTCCGGTGCCTTCTTCCCCTCCATAATTTCATTACAGACCTCCTTTAATGGTTGAATTAAATAGTCTTTCAAAGTCCTATAGTACTTGGAGGTTAGCCCATCCGGCCCTGGAGATTTGCCCAATTGCATATTCTGAATGGCACCTTCAATCTCCTGTTCTGTAATTTTATAGTTCAACATTATCTTATTTTCTTGAGATATTTTTTGTAATCCATTAGTTCTTAAAAATTGGTCTATATCAGTCTCTTTCTGTGGCCCTTGAGTATAAAGTTGTTTAAAGTATCTCTGGAAGCACTTTCTAATCTCTACCGGATTCTGAATATTTTTCCCTTCAATCTCAAGATTTGTAATCGTATTTAACTTCTGTCTTTTTTTCAACTGCCACGCTAATAATTTTCCACATTTATTTATTTATTTATTAATGATATTTTATTAAATTTTCACAAGAAAAAATTTTATAAACAATAAATAGAAAAAACACAAGAAAGATACAAAACCACAAAAATACAAAAATACAAAAGTACAAACACTTAACATAAAAAGAAGAGAAAAAAAAGGAAAAAAGAAAAAACTCTTTTCAAATTCATATCCTTCATAGCCTTATTTTCTTGACTTCCACCCGCCCTCCTTTCTTGTATTCCACTTCAAATTTAATTTAGCAAATTCATTTATATTAGTTTTATCCTTTAAAAATTTCTTCAAATATTATATTATTCAAATTTTCTTCCAATATCTATCCCTTCTTTCATATTTTTATTTATCTTAATCACTTGAACCTCTTCTTCTCATTTCAATGTCCTCAACATTCAAAGATTTTTCAATGTTTTTGT
Source organism: Podarcis erhardii (assembly GCF_964252035.2). Classification (NCBI taxonomy): domain Eukaryota; kingdom Metazoa; phylum Chordata; class Lepidosauria; order Squamata; family Lacertidae; genus Podarcis; species Podarcis erhardii. The sequence goes on along the minus strand of NC_138506.1, from coordinate 18,376,298 downwards.
AGATAGTTTTTAAACTTCTTCCAATCTTCTTCCACCTGCTCTTCTCCTTGATCTCGTATTCTGCCAGTCATTTCTGCCATTTCCATGTAGTCCATTACTTGCATCTGCCATTCTTCCAAGGTGGGTAGATCTTGTGTCTTCCAATGCTTTGCAACCAGAATTCTTGCTGCTGCTGTGGCATACAGAAAAAAAGTTCTATCCTTCTTTGGCACCAATTGGCCGACCATGCCCAGGAGAAAGGCCTCTGGTTTCTTAGGGAAAGTGTACTTAAGTACCTTTTTTAGTTCATTATATATCATCTCCCAGAAAGCCTTAATCCTTGGGCATGTCCACCAAAGGTGAAAGAATGTACCTTCAGTTTCTTTACATTTCCAGCATTTGTTATCGGGCAAATGGTAGATTTTAGCAAGCTTGACTGGTGTCATGTACCACCTATACATCATTTTCATAATATTCTCCCTTAAGGCATTACATGCCGTAAATTTAATTCCGGTGGTCCATAACTGTTCCCAGTCAGCAAACATAATGTTATGTCCAACATCTTGTGCCCATTTAATCATAGTAGATTTCACTGTCTCATCCACAGTATTCCATTTCAACAGCAGATTATACATTCTTGATAGTATCTTAGCATTGGGTTCTAACAATTCAGTTTCTAACTTTGATTTTTCCACCTGGAAGCTGTGGGAATGTTCTGGGGTGCAGGAGAGGATATATTGACTAATTATATCCTTATCCAACTTGTGCTAACAAGTTCCCAAAATATCAGCAGAGTTTATAGACATTCCCCCTTAAGTTCGCAACGGTAACGCTTGCACAGGTTCGCTAGAACCTCTATAATAATTACTCTGGTAATGTCCCCTTTTGTTCCCTCTTAAAATACAAGACACGACACAGTCTTTATAAAAGTATAAAAGAGTTTACTCACGTTCTGTTCACAATATGATCCCAGAAGGTAGGCAGGCTTAAAAAGGTTACATGCAGTTAGAATCTATCTTGTAGCAAGATAGTACGGTCCTCTCTTGGCTGGGAGCCAAGAGGGCATGTTGCTCCTTCAGAAGATGAAGATGGCAGAGAGGCAAGAGGCAAGAGGCAAGAGGCAAGAGAGAGAGTGGCTGCCTGCCCTGTGCTTTTATCATTACCTGCACAGGTGAGGCCACACCCACCTCTGGTCACATGCGGAGGAAGTCCGTCCCCAGGAAGTTTACCTGCTTGCTGGACAGACATCCCTCCCCATGTTCTAACATGTACACTCTAGGAATGTTGTCATTGACTGCTCCTGTGTTTACATCCCACATACCCCTTCTCAGGCAATACAACATACACAAAACATAAACAACTTTATTCAACCACCCAGAGTCCCAGCTTGACACGTAGATTCTGGAAACTCTCTCTTGGTAGGGGTTTCGTCAGGATGTCAGCAGTCATCTCTTGGGTGCTGCAGTAGGATAGTTCCACAAGTCCATCCTGGATCATCTGGCGTATGTAGTGGTACTTAACCCCAATGTGTTTTGTTCTGGCCAGGAACTTCTCACTCTGCGTCAGCTTCAGGCAACTTTGATTGTCCTCTAGCAAGCTGACAGGCCCTTTTCTCACCAACCCAAAGTCCTTTATGAGTTGATCAAGCCAGGCGATCTCTCTGCAGGCTTCTGTTGCTGCAACGTATTCTGATTCTGTGGAAGATAATGCTACACAGCTCTGTTTATAACTGCCCCATGAAACAGGTCCATCACCAAACATGAAAACATGACCACTTGTTGATTTATAATCAGCATTATCCCCAGCCCAATCCGCATCAGTATACCCAACCAACTTAGGGTCTCTGACGGCTGGTAACCTTAATTTACAATTCATGGTACCCTTCAAATATCGCACCACCCTCTTTACACCTGCCCAATCATGCTCAGTGGGAGAATTCACTTTTCTGCTAAGAATCCCCACAGCATTAGCTAAGTCAGGTCTACATGTGGTAACTAAATACAAAAGTTTACCAATCGCCGACCTGTAGTCATTGTTGTCTGGCAACTGCTTCGAATCCTGCTGATTCTTCAGGAAGTCAGTAGCCATCGGTGTAGCAACTGGATGTGCGTCTTGCATCTGCATGTGCTCAATTAGCTCGTGGATCTTCTGTCTTTGGCTGAGAAGAAATGAGCCGTCCTCTTCTCTTTCCACCTGGATCCCGAGGTAGTACTGGACATCTCCTAGCTCCTTGACCTCCACCTCTTTGCTAAGGTGTTTTACTATCTGTGTATAGTCTTTCTCACTTGCTGTGGCAATAATCAGGTCATCAACAAATGCTAAGATATATGAGAATTGTCCATTATTTGACTTACTGTACAAGCACTTGTCAGCGTCGCCTTGCTTGTACCCAAGTTGCGTCAGCATTTTATGCAACTTCTGGTTCCAGGCTCTAGCAGCCTGTTTAAGTCCATAAAGTCCTTTCTGCAGTTTGCACACTAAATGTGCCTCATGTGGTTTCACAAAACCTTTGGGCTGCTTCATATAAATTTCTTCAGAAATCTGCCCATGTAGAAAAGCGGTAGCAATGTCTATGTGTTTCACTCTCATTTTCTTGGAGGCTGCAATGCTTAAAAGCATTCTTACGCTGCTGTACCTCACGGTTGGTGCAAAAACTTCATCATAGTCTTCACCAAAACGCTGTGAAAATCCCTGTGCTACAAGTCTAGCTTTGTAGCGCTGCACTTCTCCTTCTGACCCCTTCTTAACCTTGAAAACCCATTTACTGCCAATGGCCTTCTTACCGGGAGGCAGCTCAGTGAGTGTCCAGGTCTTGTTCTGATGCAGTGCATCCATCTCCTCCTGCGCGGCCTTCCTCCAGAGACTGGCTTCTGCAGCTGGCATCTCCTGTATCTCTTCCCAAGTGGAAGGTTCTTGTGGAAACGCCGACCCTGCAAAGTAGGACAACCGTAATGGTGGGACACCTTTGTTGGTTCTGGACGAGCGCCTGACCTCTGGTTCTGCGACCGCATCAGCTTCCTCATCCTCCTCCAACGCAGGCATGTCCCCATCTGAGTCCTCATCTTCGTCTCTGGTGCCGCCAGGGTTCTGGTCCTCTGCGTCTTCTGGTGTGTCGCCTGTAGGGGGCGCTGTAACACTTGAAGGCAGATTATTACTTTGTGGGGTCTCAAAAGGGAAATATACAAATTCTTGAGTCCTTTCTGACTCATCAGAAGAATCCACAACAGTGTTCTTAGTGTCTACTTTTCCATATTCATCAAAATAAACCGCATGGTATGCATTTGTCTTACCAGTTTGTAAGTCCATAATTCTATATCCTTTGCCTCCAGAGGCGTATCCCACAAGGATACCTGCTTTTGCCCTGGAGTCAAGCTTGTGTCTGTGTTCCTTGGGCACGTGGAAGTAACACGGACTTCCAAATACACGTATGTGCGACAGATTGGGAGCTTTCCCATGCCAAAGTTCAAATGGTGTGCGCTCTGCACCTTTAGTTGGCAGTCTATTCTGCAAATAGACCGACGTGTACACTCCTTCGGCCCACAGCTTCTGTGGCAAACATGCATCCTTTAGCATGCACCTTGTCATGTCCATAATGGACCTAAACTTTCTCTCAGCTATGGCATTCTGCTGTGGTGTGTAAGGAATTGTGGTTACATGTGCAATTCCTTCCTTGGCCAGGAGAGCCTGCATTTCATTTGAGCAGTACTCACCTCCATTGTCGCTCATTAGCACAGCTGGAGCTCTTTGGAATTTGTTCTTGACCATGGCAATGTATTCCTGGAGCTTGTCCACTGTCTCACTCTTCTCTTTGAGGAAATACACAACACAAAATCTTGAAAAGTCATCCAGAAATATTAAAATATATCTATTCTTTCCCAGTGAGGGAACACTCATGGGTCCACATATGTCAGTGTGCACTATGTCAAGCACTTTGTTGCTTCTTTGTTCTGCACAACGTGGAAATGAAGGTTTTACAGCCTTCTCAGTAATACAGCTTATGCACTTTGCTGGAGCTTTGTTGCTCTGCTTTACCTGCAAACCTCTTACAAGATCTCTTTTCTGTAGATCCAGAATGACGTTGGTGTCTCTATGTCCAAGCCTTCTGTGCCACAGGTCCAGATCTGCTTCATCCTTCTGGCTGGAATGTGCCACTTTTGCAGACTGATTCTCTGAAAGATCAAGCTCATATACACCATTGATTAGCTCTGCTTGAGCAAACACTTTGCCATTTCTAGTCACCTTGCATACTCCATTTCCAAATGTGATCTGGAAACCTTTCTTGTCCAGTGTGGACACGCTGATTAAATTGCAGCTCAGCTCTGGAACATACAAAACTCTAGAGATTGTGTTCTCAATGCATTCATTGTTTATATTGCATTTCAGACTCATGGAACCTGCACCTTTTGCTTTAACAATGTTGCCATCTGCAATTTCAATTTCAGATCCTTCTTCATCATTTATCTCATTAAAATAGTCCTCTTTATATGAAAAATGTGAGCTGGCACCTGAATCAATTATCCATTTATTACGTCTATTTTCACGATTCTGGACAGCTAAATTCCTTTCTTGCAGTAGCCATGTGCATTCGCATTTCCCCTTCTTTTCCCCTTTTGGCTGAAAGGGGTGGGGTTTCTTGGCTTTAGGAGACTTGCAATTCTTTGCAATGTGTCCTTCTTTGTTACAATTGAAACAAATCACTTTCTTAGGCATCTCTTTGGACTTTGTACATTGCCTAGATGCATAACTGCTGTCCTTGCTTCTAGCATTTCTCACTGGAGATTCAGCTCTATCTCTGCATTCTTCTTTTAAATAACCAATCAAGTCTTTAAAAGTCAGACCTTGTCTATGATCCATCAAACTTACAAATGCGCTAAAGCGTGGTCCAAGTGATGATAACAAAAATGCTATCTTTGTATCTTCATCAAAAGCTTTGGGAGTCAAATCAATTCTTTGAATAATCTCAGTAAACTTGTTGATGTGCTCTGTGAATTCCTGTTTTGAATTCATCCTCACTCTGGTTAATTTACACACCAAGTTTCTGAAGCAGTTTATGCTAGATTCTCCATACACGCGCTCAATATCTCTTAAGATCTGAGATGCATCATCTGTACTATTTATTAGTGATAGCTGCTCATCACGAAGTCCACTCAAAATTATGTGTCTAGCTTCGCTGTTCATGCGTTTCCAAGCATTTATCTTGGCTAAATCCTCCTCAGACGATCCTGTAGGCTGAGGGTTTAAAGCTTCCAAAATGTGCTTATAATCTAAACATGCTATCAAGCGCTGCTTCCAGTGCATGAAATTGTGTTCATTCAGCACAGGCATTCCTAGCTTTGCATCACTATCAAAAGCTGCTCTAGCCATCTTAAAATCCAAAAATTTGAAAATTCTTCAAAATTTCAAAATTTCTCAAAATTTTAAAATCAAAATCTCAAAAATCTCAAAATACAAAACAATTCTTCACTGCCTTGGGTCACTGTGAACTCTGAGGGAAGGGGGGGTTGCTTAATCCCCACTGCACAATGGAACAAAGGACCATGTGCTTACCAGGAAGTTAACTCAGAAAAATACTACTCAACTCAAAATCACAATCCAACGCAATCCTTCAAAAATACGCAGAAATATGCAATACTGGGGCCAATAACCCTTTGTGGGAATGTTCTGGGGTGCAGGAGAGGATATATTGACTAATTATATCCTTATCCAACTTGTGCTAACAAGTTCCCAAAATATCAGCAGAGTTTATAGACATTCCCCCTTAAGTTCGCAACGGTAACGCTTGCACAGGTTCGCTAGAACCTCTATAATAATTACTCTGGTAATGTCCCCTTTTGTTCCCTCTTAAAATACAAGACACGACACAGTCTTTATAAAAGTATAAAAGAGTTTACTCACGTTCTGTTCACAATATGATCCCAGAAGGTAGGCAGGCTTAAAAAGGTTACATGCAGTTAGAATCTATCTTGTAGCAAGATAGTACGGTCCTCTCTTGGCTGGGAGCCAAGAGGGCATGTTGCTCCTTCAGAAGATGAAGATGGCAGAGAGGCAAGAGGCAAGAGGCAAGAGGCAAGAGAGAGAGTGGCTGCCTGCCCTGTGCTTTTATCATTACCTGCACAGGTGAGGCCACACCCACCTCTGGTCACATGCGGAGGAAGTCCGTCCCCAGGAAGTTTACCTGCTTGCTGGACAGACATCCCTCCCCATGTTCTAACATGTACACTCTAGGAATGTTGTCATTGACTGCTCCTGTGTTTACATCCCACAGAAGCCAATCTTTTTATCTAGATTATAGGCCTCTCTTACTTGAAAATAATGTAGCCAGTCCCGCACCTTGTCTTTGAGTTTTTCATAACTCTGCAATTTCAATTTGGCACCCTCCTGCTCCAAAATTTCCCAGTACCTTGGCCAATTGGTCTCCATGTTAAGTCTTTTCATGGCCTTTGCCTCCATTGGCGATAACCACCTTGGGGTTTTGTTCTCCAACACATCTTTATATTTGATCCAGACATTAAATAATGCTTTTCTGACAATATGGTTTTTAAATGCCTTATGTACCTTAACCTTACCATACCACAAATACGCATGCCATCCAAATACATTATCATACCCTTCCAAATCTAAAATGTCCGTGTTTTCAAGAAGTAGCCATTCCTTCAGCCTGCAAAAAGCTGCTGCTTCATAATATAACTTAAGGTCCGGCAGGGCAAATCCCCCTCTATCTTTCGCATCCGTAAGTATCTTAAATTTAATTCTGGGCTTTTTGCCCCGCCAGACAAATTTAGAAATGTCCCTTTGCCACTTCTTGAAACTGTCCATCTTGTCTATAATTTGCAATGATTGGAACAAAAACAACATTCTCGGCAATACATTCATCTTGATGACAGCAATTCGTCCAAGTAAGGAAAGCTTTAAATTTGACCAAATTTCAAGATCCTTTTTCACTTCTGACCAACACTTCTCATAGTTATCCTTATATTAGTTAACATTTTTAGAAGTCATATTCACCCCTAGGTATTTTACTTTCTTTACCAATAATAAATCTGTCTCCTTCTGAAACTTTTCTTTCTCTATTGGCGTTAATTTTTTCTCCAATACCTTAGTTTTTAACTTATTCAGTTTAAAGCCAGCCACCTGACCAAAATCCTGGATTAATTCTAAGGCCCTTTTGGTACTAGGGACTGGCTCTTGCAATGTCAAGACTAGGTCATCTGCAAAGGCTTTAAGTTTATATTGTTTATCACCGACCTGAATACCCTCAATCTGTTGGTCCCTTCTGATCATGTTCAGCAAAACCTCCAGGACCGAAATAAAAAGCAATGGGGAAATTGGGCAGACTTGTCGTGTCCATTTTTCAATTTTAACCTCTTCTGTAACTACGTTATTAACTATTAATTTAGCCTTTTGTTCTGAATAAATCGCACCTATACCATTTTCAATTTTTTCTCCAACCCCCATCCTAATTTTCCACATTTATTAGCTGACTCAAAAGTCTTTTGTCTCATTTGTTTAATTTTCCACTCTACTTCCTGATTTATCAGTTTCATATATTGTACTTGATATAACTTGATTTCTCTCAGAATCTCTTGTGACTTTGGTTTCGATCTTAATTTCTTCTCTCCCTCTTTTATTTTCTCCAAAATTTTGTCTTTTTTCTCATTTTGGGATCTCTTTTTTATTGCATTCTGTTGTATTAAGAACCCTCTCATGACCGCCTTGCTTGCGTCCCAGATTACTCTTTTTTCAACCGTGGTTTTCAAATTTACTTCAAAATAGTCTCTCAAGGTCTTTTGGGCCTTTTTGACAATCTCTTGATCTCTTAATAAGGTGTCATTCATCTTCCATCTGAAGGAACCGATAGGTGTTAGTTTCATTTCCATCTTTACGGCATTATGGTCGGAGCAAGTTTTTGGGCAGATTTCCACCTTTTTTGTCTTAGGTGCCAGTCCTCTAGTTATCCATATTTGGTCAATTCTAGTCCAAGTCATTTTGGCTTCAGAGAAGAACGTCCCTTCTCTACCTAGGGGATTTTTGGTTCTCCAAATGTCAATCAAATCCATATTGTCAGTCAGATTTTCCAGACAGATGCAAAACGTAGAGCAGGAAACCTTAAACCTTTAGATATTGCTGGACAGCAGCTATGCTGGGGCTTGATGGGAGTCCAACAACATCTGGAGCGTGTGCTGAGCTAGGAAAGCCCTCTAACTGGGAAATTGCAGAGCAGTCCTACTTATTCCAAGGCAACCCTCCAACTTAATTGGGACTTGCTTCTAATTCAGGTTGCACAAACCTGCAACCTTAAAAAGCATTTGTAGAAGTCGCAGTCATCCTATGTTATAGCTACACTTTGCTCCTAACTGTCTGAAAGTGGTTTCTCTAGCCTAGGCTGGGGTATCCCAGACAAAGGAAATAAACAGGGCAATATCCTAAACCACCACATATAACACAAAGATGTCTCTCACCTGGTCGTAGGTCAGAAGTCTCTGAAGCTCATTTTTAGGGATCAGATGACAATGCTGGAAAAAAGCAAAGAAACCACAGCTACAGGCTAGCTCACGGGGTCAGGGGGCGGGGGGCAGCCTGCTGCCACTTCCTGCAATATGTAGTAAGACTGATAACTAGGATTGGGCAGTATGATCATATTAGGCTAGTGCTCTGTGAACTAGACTGGCTCTTGAAGTGCTTCCAGGCCCAATTCAGAGTATCCCATTTGGCCTTTAAAGTGTTTCAAGGTTTGGTACCAGAAGAAGGCCCACTTATGTTTGCACTGCCTCTCCACTGACTAGAATCCCTTTCCCAGGGAACTCCTGCTCTTTCAAGCATGGCAGGGCCTTTTCAGTCATGGCACCCGACCTTTCAGAATAATCTCCCAAAGAGGTTCACCTGGCCCCTGCTTTGATGTCCTTTCAGCAAAGACTTTTAGAATTTCCCCTGGTTCGTTAATTCATGGGCAGGGCGCTTGTGGCCCTCCAAACCCTGCTGTAGTACACAGGAACATAGGAAGCGACCTTATATTGAGGCAGACCATTGACCCATCAAGCTCAGGATGGACTACATGGACTGGCAGCAGCTTTCAGGCAGAGATCATGCCCAGCCCTAGCTGCACACACTGGTGACTGAGCCTGGAACCTTCTCCATGCAAAATGGCCGCTCTGCTTTTGCGTTACTGCCATTAACAAACTGCAACTCCCACCCCGATCACTGGAGAAGTTGCCCACATTTGCTATAATCTAATCTAGTGCATCTCTGCCACTCAGTTTATGTTGCTCTCTACTGGCTGCTCTAGTAGAAACCTTAGTGGTGCAGCTGCAGCAGCAGGGATCGCCGACACTGCACCCTCCTGGTGTTGCTGAAGTGGAACTCTCATGAGCCCCAGTCAGCAAGGCCAATTCTTAGCAATCAGTGGCGTAGCGTGGAGGGTGCAGGGGGGGCCGGCCGCACCGGGCGCAACATCTGGGGTTAGGGCAAATCCACGGGTTAGGGGGCGCAAATCCACGGGTTAGGGGGCGCAAATCCACGGGTTAGGGGGCGCAAATTACTTGCCTTGCCCCGGGTGCTGACAACCCACGCTACGCCACTGTTAGCAATTATGGGAATTTTGGTCTATCAACATTTGGAGAGCACTATGCTGCCTGCCATAAAGAAGGCTGATCACCGAAGAATTGAGGCTTTTGAATTCTGGTGCCGGAGGAGACTCTTGAGAGTCCCATAGACTGCAAGAAGATCAAACCTATCCATTCTGAAGGAAATCAGCCCTGAGTGCTCACTGGAAGGACAGATCGTGAAGCTGAGGCTCCAATACTTTGGCCACCTCATGAGAAGAGAAGACTCCCTGGAAAAGACTCTGATGTTGGGAAAGATGGAGGGCACAAGGAGAAGGGGACGACAGAGTACGAGATGGTGGGACCGTGTTCTCGAAGCTACCAGCATGAGTTTGACCAAACTGCGGGAGGCAGTGGAAGACAGGAGGGCCTGGCGTGCTCTGGTCCATGGGGTCACGAAGAGGCGGACACGACTAAACGACTAAACAACAACAAATGCTGCCTACCCTGAGCTACACACAGACAGGAAAGTTACAGAAACATGACTCAATTTGCTTCTCCAGATAGCGGAGACCAGCAAGTTACATCAGCCAAGGCTCTCTCCCTCCAAGCCCTCGAAACGCACTCGTGTTTCATGATTGTCAGCTGCGGCAGACCCTGGTCAGGGGGCAGGAAGCTCATCTGGGCACAGATATCCTTGTAATCCTGGTTTTGGCACTCAAAGTCTTCCACGTGGGCAGCAAGGTGGGAATTGACAACGCAGAAGCTGGTTTTGTTGCAGACAAACCTTGCGGCCACACACCCCTTGTTACCCTGCAGGGGCGGAGCAAAGATGGCTGTTAGTGAGCAAGCAGGAAAGAGGGGGAAACTGGTTGGCAGAGATTAGAAAAACAGATAGACAGACAGAAAGATCGACATAGGGAATTCCACTGTCAGGGTCTACTCCCCATCTTTCCCATGATGCCTGTGCCCACTGTCTCCCTCATCACTTCCTTGATGCATCTGAGCTGGTCCTTCCTGACAAAGATGAGCAACATCATTCCGACTAGACGCACCAGCTGCACCTAGAAGATGCAAGGTACTGGGATGTCTACCAGCTCTGTTCATTGCTTGCTGTCCTGGGCCAGCTGGATGCAGATAGGAGTGGCAGGTGGCACCAACTGGGGATCCCCCAAGGGAAGAAGGCTCAGAGCCAGGGAACTGGTGGGGGGTCGTCAGAGGGAGAAGAGGGAGCAGACTGTGAGCAAGAGGAGGTGTTGGAAACTGAAGAGGCAGGAGGGCAGGAAGATTCTGTGGCAAACAGCAGCCCAGAATCCGAGGCAGAAGTGGAGGCTGGAGGCGGGGGTCAAGAGGCAGAGATCAGGCAGGCTGCTGAAGAAGCCAGGGGGTCTCCCCATCCTGCTGCGATCAGGTCCCCTCCCTGCTGGTCTCCCAGAACACAGAGAAATTAAGAGGAGGGAGCAAAGACAGGCAAGGTGTCAGAGTCTCAGGTTGCTTGGGAAGGACCAGGGGGAGGAGGAGACTTAAGAGAGTGGTGGGAGGGTAGCAACCTTCAGCCTTCACAACTACCTCACTGGGGCAAGACCTGTTGGGAAAGGTTTCTGTGATCACGAGGCCTGCACGGTTTGGGTTTCTTTGAATAAAGAATGTTGGCTTCTTTTGAATAAAACACCACTGACACCAGGTGTTTTTTCTTGCTGACCTCCTCCTCCTCCTCCTCCTCACTCCAGCTCCTGACAGCTGTCTGGCTGCTGAAGAAATGGGTGGGGTTGGACTTACTTTCTTGTACTTGGATTTGGAACGCAAAGCCTTTTCCACAGCTGTCAGCCACTCTTGCTCCTTTGTCGAGTCCAAGTAGAAGAAAGCCTCTGTGCTCAGGTCCAGCTCCTGGAACCGAATGCCCAAGTGCCAAAGAGAAGGATGTGGAACTGCAGGAATAGGACTCCAATCGGAACAGACGTGCTGGTTAAATATGCAAAGACAACAGGAGTGTGCAAGGGCAGGCAAGGGCAGGACCAAGAACAAACAAGTAATACCAGCCACTTCTTCCTCAGCTTAGCTATTCGGGGCCCCCAAGGAGCTTTGCTAATGAAAGAAAAAAAGCTTTTTCCTTGTATTTTTTAAGATGTGTCAGCCAGCCTGATATCTAAGCACTATCCCTAGTGGTGGGAGGAAAAAATCCTTAAATAAGAGACACGGGGGAATGATTAATGGACTTCAATGTCTGTACACTAATGCACAAAGCATGGGAAATAAGCTAGATGAGCTTGAGCTCTTGGTACAGCAAACTAAATATGACATAATAGGCATCACTGAAACCTGGTGGGATAAGTCCCACGACTGGAATGTAATAATGGAGGGATACAATCTATTTCAGAGAAACAGACCAGACAAGAAAGGAGGAGGAGTGGCGTTATATGTCAGGGATGTTTATACCTGTGAAGAGATCCAAGATTTAGAACCTCAAAGCCAAAGTGAGAGCATTTGGGTCAAAATTAAGGGAGAGAAGAATAACAGTGACCTCATTGTGGGAGTTTACTATAGATCCCCAAGCCAAACGGAGGACATAGATGATGCCTTCCTGGAACAGATGGCCAAGCATGCAAAAGGAAGGGAGATAGTAGTAATGGGGGACTTCAATTACCCGGATATTTGCTGGATGTCAAACTCAGCCAAGAGCATAAGGTCAAACAGATTCCTCACTGGCCTTGCAGACAACTTCATTGTCCAGAAAGTAGGAGAAGCAACAAGAGGAACAGCCATTTTAGATCTGGTCCTAACCAATGTTGATGACCTGGTTAGTGGGGTAGAAGTGGAAGGATCATTAGGCGCGAGTGATCATGCTCTTCTGAAGTTTACTATACAGCGGAAAGGAGCAGCCAAGCATACTAGGACTCAATTTCTTGACTTTAAGAAAGCCGACTTCATAAAACTTAGGGAAGTGCTGGGTGAGATCCCATGGACAGTAATACTAAAAGGAAAGGGAGTTCATGATGGCTGGGAGTTTGTTAAGAGGGAGATAGTAAACACACAACTTCAGGCAATACCAATGAGACGGAAACATGGAAGGTGCCTAAAGAAGCCAGGGTGGCTATCTAAAGAACTTTTAACTGAGTTAAGATTAAAAAAGGATGTGTACAAAAAAATGGAAAAGGGGGGAAACCACCAAAGAGGAATTCAAACAAATAGCCAGCACGTGTAGACACAAAGTCAGAAAAGCTAAAGCACAGAATGAACTCAGGCTTGCTAGAGAGGTTAAAAGCAACAAAAAAGGCTTTTATGGGTATGTTCGTAGCAAAAGGAAGAACAAAGAAACAGTGGGGTCACTCAGAAGAGAAGATGGTGAAATGCAAACAGGGGACACAGAAAGGGCTGAACTCCTCAGTGCCTTCTTTGCCTCAGTCTTCTCCGATAAAGAAAACAATGCCCGACCTGAAGAATTTGGAGCAAATGATTCAGCAGAGGAAACACAGCCCAGAATAACTAAGGAGATAGCACAAGAATACTTGGCTAGTTTAGATGTATTCAAGTCTCCAGGGCCAGATGAACTGCATCCAAGAGTATTAAAAGAACTGGCAGATGTGATCTCAGAACCACTGGCAGTCATCTTTGAGAATTCCTGGAGAACAGGCGAAGTCCCGGCAGACTGGAGGAGGGCAAATGTTGTCCCTATTTTCAAAAAGGGGAAAAGAGAGGACCCAAATAATTACCACCCAGTCAGTCTGACATCAATACCAGGGAAGATTCTGGAGCAGATCATTAAGCAAACAGTCTGTGAGCACCTAGAAAGGAATGCTGTGATCACCAATAGTCAGCATGGATTTCTGAAAAATAAGTCATGTCAGAGACTTCCGGGTTAGCGCCTCTGACAATGGCGGAATTCCTCTGATCGGGAGGAATTTACTCTGTGGAAACAGGGTCTGGCCGCCACGGCGAAGGCGGAGACCCACTAAAAATCACAGGCGGGAGAAGCCTGTGAACCTGGGATTCAGCTGGCACCTTTTGCGCCTCCCCTACTCGCGGGGAGACCCGATTTCGGGGATCCGGAGCGACGTGGGGTGAGCGGCGCGGTCCTTCGAATTGACTGCTTCTTTCACGGAGTGAAGCCGCATAGCTGTTGTCGGTGAGCGCTGACTTTTTCCTGTGGACAATTTGATCTTAAAACTACTACCCGTGAGTAGAACGGAAAATTGGATTTTTAAACATTTTAATTTGGCATCGAAACGGGGAGGTTTAAAACAGGAAGTCCGCCTTCCCCTTTTGTAAATAGACTGAAACAAAGAGGCTGCAAGCTAAAGTCTTGGAAAGTCTTCCGCAAAGGATTAAACTTCCATCGATTAAAACTATTAAACCCCCCTTGGAAGCAGGAGAAGAGGGGGGACATTTTGGATTGCGCAAGCCTGCAGGAGAGAGTGATGAAAATTAAATCACCACTGCTCTGAACCTGGAAAGGGGCTGCCAGTAAGATTGACGTTTTGAAGTTCATTGGCTGTGAATAGAACGTATCTTGACAGTTAGCTAAATAAGAGAAATATATTGTTTCCATTGTCCTCTTCTGCGCTTAAAAAGGAGGAAAAGTAACTGAAAATTGAAACTATATTTACTGTTTGAACTGTGCTTAAAAGGATTGACACAAATAGAAACTGTTTCCCTCTAGAGGGAGCCTTTGAAACTGTAATAAGAGCTGAGCTGGGGGAACCATCTGCAAGATAAGAGACTGTGAGAATCAGGGATTTGTTAGAATTCAGGCTCGGTCAGAAGTATGTGCCTATCTGCAGGCACCGGCTGAATTCTTTTGACCTCCCTCCGGCGACTCCTGGCAGGAAAAACACACGAGGTCCGTTCCGGCGATTTTCCTCAGGCTGTGAGAAAAACACACCAACTGCTTCTGCTCCTTCTCCTCCTCCCTGCATATCCCCAGGGAGGGGAATCAGACTCAGACAGAAATGTAACTACATGCTTTTATTCCTGTCTTTAGCAGCCATACAGTAAAAGATGTCTGCTCTTTTCAACAAACAGAGAGAAACTCCAAACTCCACCCATGTACATCCTGTACAGGTCATATGACACACACTGAGCTCACATCCTGTGCTCAATAAGGAGAATGGACTGCCCCTTTGTTTCCATGGCAACAGTCACAAACATCCAGTTTGGCTTTGCAGCCACAAGCAGCTGACTGAGCTGCTAGAGCCTTTGCTTGCTGCAGCATTGCTGCTTTAGAATAACATACTCCCCCTAAAGTATCAATGCATGCTGCGAGCAAAGCGTCATCCAGAGAAGAAAACAAACAGTTGTTATATGTATAACATTCCCCTGTTGTTTCAGTTCCACCCTTGGAACTACCCGCCACTGGTTTTACCAATGTACCTCTCTGGTTGTGTGACTTCCAAGGAATGAGTGCATCTGCATTACCTTGGTTAACAACACTCTGTTGTGCCTTTGTCTCTGACTTAGACACAGCTTCAATTTGACCTTGGTCGTTTACAACAGCAACACATGCAATGGCTAGGTTGGCAAACTCTTTTGAATACCTCTTGGGTGGTACACCCTTCGTTGCTCTCTCAGACCTACGTAAGAGGCGCTGCTCTTCTCTGCTTTCTGGTTCAACCTTTGGACTCTCTGGTGAACCAGTACCAATTGTAAGCAGTGGTTCGTCCTCCTCTTCTGAGGGTCTAGTCATTGTGTGAGATTTCCTCTCAATGACTGTGACAACTGAGCTGTCTGAGCTATCGCTGTCATCATCAGTACTACTGAATTCAATAAAATCAACATCATCATCATCATCATCATCAGAATCATCATCATCACCTGTGGGAAATGTGTGAACAATCACTCTCTCCTGTTCAGGAGCACTCTCTAGAAATTTTGTGAGAATCACCTTACCAGATTCAGACAAAATTACTCTGTAGAGACCCTTTTCATAACCCACAAAAATGCCTCTGGCATTCTTTACTCCACCCGGAGCTTCTGTCCTCACATGAGACCCAAAAACCTTGAAATGGGCAACAGAAGGTTTTCTGTGGAACAGCTTCTCAAAAGGAGAACTTCCCAACTCTTTTGAAAACTTTCTCAACCACGTATAACAAAATGACGTTAACAACTCAGCCCAGTACTCATGTGGCAGATGTGAACTAAGCAATTGTGCTTCCATTCCCTTTTGCAATTCTTTGTTCACCCTAACACAGACACATCTCTTCCAAGCTTCTTCGGAAGCTGCAAGTTTGTGTCTTATCCCTTTCTTCTTCAGGAACCTCTGGAAATCCTGTAAGAGAAATATTGGCTTCTCATCTGTGCAAAAACAATTTATGTCAGCATCATGCATATTTTTAACCTTTTCACAAAACTCTTTAAACCTTTCTAAGGCTTCTTTCGGTCTCTCCAAAAGATAAATCCATACAAAACCTGTGAAAGAATCAACACATATTAGGTAATACTTTGCATTGCCTCTAGATGGTGCTAAAGGACCAATCACATCAGCATACACCCGCTGAAATGCCCTGTCGACCCTCGAGGTGACCTGGTTGGCGTTCTTCTTGGCTACACCTGCAAAAGAAATCATGTTAGAATCACAAGAATTACATTCCATGTAATCACTTTGATCAAAAGTCAACAAATACAGTCCATCTTTCTCTTTGGCAGAAAGATACAACTCTCCATCTTTGTAGATCTCGCAGTGTTGATCATCATAGGACAGTTTTAGTCCCTTCTTGGCAATCTGCGAAACACTGAGCAGATTGTACTTCAACTCTGGAACCAAATAAACATTGTTTATAGTGAAGTTCAGACTTTTAAGATACACAGTCCCAATTCCGGTGGCTTCCAGCTCTTGACCGTTGGCTTGTTGTACAACGAAGCTTTGCTTCTTAAACGACGAAAACAAATCCCTACGATGGGTCATGTGAAATGTACACCCAGTATCTATGACAAAAGCGTTCTCCACTTCTGGCTTGGTTCCTTTCGACATCAAAGCCTTTGCAGGCTTCGACTGTGACTTGGCATGACCTCTGCCTGACGCCTCAGACTTCGTGGAGCTTCCCTTGGCTCCTTTGTTCTGACGTGGCTTCTTGCAGTACCGCTGAAGATGCCCAGTCTGTCCACAATTGAAACATTGGACAACGTTCAAAGCTACAGCATCTTCTCCAGTAGCTACAGCAGTGGGGGTGTTAGAACTCCGTTCTTGTCTCCCCCTGTCCTTGACTTCCAGGGCGGCAAGTCTGTCATGTTCACAAAGAACCACGGCAAAGACCCTCTCCGACGTTAGATCTTGCGCTGGGAGGGACCCCAGCTGACTGGCAACTGTTTTGTAAGTCCGATTCAGACTGTTGATCACCATGAAGCAAAACACTTCCTCCTGCAGACGGAAATTGCGTTCCACCATCTGTTGACACAGAAATTTCATTTCCGTCAGGTGCGCTTGAACATCTCCATCAGGCGCAAGCCTCAGGTTGGTCAGCTTCTCAAAATACAGCAACGCTGAAGAACCTGCATCTCTCTGATGTGTCCTTCTCAGCGTGTCCCAAACATCTCTCGCGTGCTGTAAATCTTGTATATGGATAAGCTGAGAGTCTGACACACACAGAATTATAGCAGTTCTGGCCTTCACATCCTGTGACTCCCAAGCACGCGTTGGTGCTGCAGGGATGGGGTTCTCAATCACCCCAAACAGTCTCTGATTCTGCAGCAAGGCCTTCATCTTAATAGACCAAGATGCATAATTGTCACTGTTCAAGAGGGTTGGAGAAGGCAGGCCTCCCCCCTTCTTAGCATCCATTTTGAGTCCTTGCAATAACTCTCAAACACAAGCCTCTAAAATCCAATAGCTGGCTTGTTTACACTCTTGTGCACCTGGCAGCTATAACACTGGCTGCTTGTAAAGTCCCTTCCAACAGTACATTTGGGCCTAAGTCAAAACAAAAACTTTGTTTTTGCCTCTCTGAGGCATAGCCTGACTGTACAGCCCTTATCTCGAAACTGGCCTGGGTTGCTACGCAACAGCATTCCTTTCCTTGGACAGGAAAAACCACAAGAATGTCTGGAATGCAGAGCTCTTCTCTCTCGGAGCTGTTTTTCCAAAACATGGCTCCCTTGAAGCAGAGAATGAATCAATCTGCATGCACACTTTTAAGCCCGAAAATCTCATACCTGGGCTCCGTAGCTTGGCTTTCAGCTTCTTCTGGTGAGCTTCTGGCTGCAGAGAATCAGCCTCCTCACCTCAGGCCTCCATGGAGCGATGAAAACAGCAGCTCTGCTACTATTTTTGCAGACTTCCATGGATCGTAGAAACCATCCTCTGCTACCACTGTTAGAATTCAGGCTCGGTCAGAGGTATGTGCCTATCTGCAGGCACCGGCTGAATTCTTTTGACCTCCCTCCGGCGACTCCCGGCAGGAAAAACACACGAGGTCCGTTCCGGCGATTTTCCTCAGGCTGTGAGAAAAACACACCAACTGCTTCTGCTCCTTCTCCTCCTCCCTGCATATCCCCAGGGAGGGGAATCAGACTCAGACAGAAATGTAACTACATGCTTTTATTCCTGTCTTTAGCAGCCATACAGTAAAAGATGTCTGCTCTCTTCAACAAACAGAGAGAAACTCCAAACTCCACCCATGTACATCCTGTACAGGTCATATGACACACACTGAGCTCACACCCTGTGCTCAATAAGGAGAATGGACTGCCCCTTTGTTTCCATGGCAACAGTCACAAACATCCAGTTTGGCTTTGCAGCCACAAGCAGCTGACTGAGCTGCTAGAGCCTTTGCTTGCTGCAGCATTGCTGCTTTAGAATAACAGGATTGACCTTGGACCATTTGAGAATGTCGACAGAAGAAGCTTTAGTGATTGCATTATGCAAGATAAGTCACTCGTTGGAACAACTCCACAAGAAGACAGATGTTATGACTACTAAAATTGATAACTTGGGACAAAAAGTGACTAACTTGGGACAAAAAATGACTAATTTGGGACAAAAAGTGAACATCAATACAGAAATTATTCAGGATCTGATACAGGAATCTACTTTGACAGGGCAAATTGTTGAGAAGGCGAAAGAAAAAGTTGCTGTTGTTGAACCTAAAGTAATACAAGTGGGAGCCCCAGCCTTACAGAGGCAAATTGAGGACTATAAGTTGAGGCCTTTTATGATTGAATTTAGAAAAAGTCAGATTTTGAGGATCGGAGCCCTGCCTGGACTGGAGAAGGAAAGTTGGATAGATCCCTTCATGCAGGGATTTACTGACTTTTGGGATTTGGACTTGGGTCGTGAGGAGATTGGAGCTGTGGGGGCCTTTAGATTTGGAGGAATTTTGAAACATGTCCTGAAATACCTTATGGATTTTAGATTTAACCATGGAGATTTGGTTGACCTGTCGAGAAGGAATAAAAGCATTGCTAGGTTGGAGCTTCCCCGAGATCTGCTCTTCAGTATCAAAGGAAGGAAAATAAGAACAAGTAGAAGACAAAGTAAAGTCCATGTATAAATATGAAGAAGACCTGCAGAAGGGACTTGGAAAAGAGTTAAGAGCCTCGGACAGAAGATCACCAGGTTGATGGACTATATAGAATTGACGAATGACTGGCAGTATCCGAGACCAGGGAGAAGAGATGGTGGAAGAAGATTGGAAAAAGTTTAAAGTTTATTTTCAGAAATAGAAATATTGTAAAATTACTGAGTGTTAGAAAAATGTTGGAATGAAATCTTATGGCTTTAGTAGAAATGTTATAAGGAGTTAAGCATAAATAAGCATTATAGTATTAATGGAAAATAAGGGTAAAAATAAGTTAAGATATTTATATGACAGAAAATAGAGAAAGATGGAAAGGAATTGCTGAAACAATTAATAGAAGTGGAATACAAAAAGGGATGTGAGAGGAGGTCGATGAAACAAGGGTATGAAAGATGTACTGAAATGGTAGGATGTATGTTTTTAAATTGTTTTTGTTTTGTTTTGTTTAGGTCAATGGGTCAATGTTGTGTTTTGTATTGTTTATATATTGTATTGTATTGTTTTTTCCCTTTCTTGTTTTTTTTCTTTTTTTTCTTCTCTTTCTTTTTTGTAAGTTTTAAAAGTAATAAATATTATTTTTTTATTTTTTTAAAAAAATATAATATTTTATTGAGTTTTACACAAAAAAAGAACAAAAAAGCAAATTTCCATTCCAACATAAAAATCCACAAACATTACTAAAGAAAAAAAAGAACATAGACAAAAAAAGAGGAGAAAAAGGAAATTTTAGCATAAAAAAAACAACTCACTTTCCAATTATACCCTTCAAAACCTTATTTTCCTTACTTCCACCCGCCTCCCGATCTTGTATTCTATGTAATAATTAGTTCAGCAAGATCATTCTTTATTCATTTTCATTCTTAGTCCCTCCCTTTGTAGTCTTATTTAACTTAGTCACTAGAACCCCTTCTTTTCCTTTTCAATGTCCTCAACACTCAAAAATTTTACAGTGTTTTTGTAGGTAGACTTTTAACTTCTTCCAATTTTCTTCCACCTGCTCTTCTCCTTGATCTCGAATTCTGCCGGTCATTTCAGCCATTTCCATATAGTCTATTACTTGCATCTGCCATTCTTCCAGAGTGGGTAGATCTTGCGTCTTCCAATGCTTTGCAATGAGTACTCTTGCTGCTGTTGTCGCGTACATAAAAAAGGTTCTGTCCTTCTTTGACACCAATTGGCCGACCATACCCAGAAGAAAGGCCTCTGGTTTCTTCAAGAAGGTATACTTAAATACCTTTTCCAGTTCATTATATATCATCTCCCAGAAAGCCTTAATCCTTGGGCACGTCCACCAAAGGTGAAAGAATGTCCCTTCAGTTTCTTTACATTTCCAACATTTATTATCGGGCAAATGATAGATTTTTGCAAGTTTGACTGGGGTCATGTACCACCTATATATCATTTTCATAATATTCTCCCTTAAGGCATTACATGCCGTGAATTTCATACCGGTGGTCCACAACTGTTCCCAGTCAACAAACATGATATTATGACCAACATCTTGTGCCCATTTTATCATAGCAGATTTTACCGTTTCATCCTCAGTGTTCCATTTCAACAGCAGATTGTACATTCTCGACAATATCTTAGCATTGGGTTCTAACAATTCTGTTTCCAACTTTGATTTTTCCACCTGAAAACCGATTTTCCTGTCCAAATAATAGGCCTCTCTTACTTGAAAGTAATGTAACCAGTCTCGCACCTTATCCTTAAGTTTCTCGTAACTCTGCAATTTCACTTTGTCTCCCTCCTGCTCCAAAATTTCCAAATATTTTGGCCAATTAGATTCCATGTTAAGCTTTTTCAGGGCCTTTGCTTCCATAGGTGAAAGCCACCTTGGGGTTTTATTTTCCAATAAATCTTTATATTTCATCCAGACATTAAACAATGCTTTCCTGACAATATGGTTTTTAAATGCTTTATAAACTTTAGCCTTACCGTACCACAAATATGCATGCCACCCAAAAACATTATCATATCCTTCCAAGTCTAAAATGTCCGTGTTTTCAAGAAGTAGCCAATCCTTCAACCAGCAGAAAGCTGCTGCTTCATAATATAACTTAAGGTCCGGCAGGGCAAACCCCCCTCTTTCCTTTGCATCAGTAAGAATTTTGTATTTTATTCTGGGCTTTTTGCCCTGCCAGACAAATCTAGAAATTTCTTTTTGCCACTTCTCGAAACAGTCCATTTTGTCAATAATTTGTAACGTCTGAAACAAAAACAACATTCTTGGCAATACATTCATTTTGATAACCGCAATTCTACCCAGTAAGGAAAGCTTCAAGTTTGCCAAATTTCAAGATCTTTTTTCACTTCTGACCAACACTTCTCAACACTTCTCAACACTTATTTTTCATTATTTTTTTTAAAAAATAATATTTATTATAAAAGTAATAAATATTTTTTTTTTAAATGAAAAATAAGTCATGTCAGACTAACCTGATCTCGTTTTTTGACAGAATTACAAGCCTGGTAGATGAAGGGAACGCAGTGGATGTAGCCTACCTTGATTTCAGCAAGGCATTTGACAAGGTGCCCCATGATATTCTTGTAAAGAAGCTGGTAAAATGCGGTCTTGACTATGCTACCACTCAGTCGATTTGTAACTGGCTGACTGACTGAACCCAAAGGGTGCTCATCAATGGTTCCTCTTTATTCTGGAGAAGAGTGACTAGTGGGGTGCCACAGGGTTCTGTCTTGGGCCCGGTCTTATTCAACATCTTTATCAACGACTTGGATGATGGACTCAAGGGCATCCTGATCAAATTTGCAGATGACACCAAACTGGGAGGGGTGGCTAACACCCCAGAGGACAGGATCACACTTCAAAACGACCTTGGCAGGTTAGAGAACTGGGCCAAAACAAAGAAAATGAATTTTAACAGGGAGAAATGTAAAGTATTGCACTTGGGCAAAAAAAATGAGAGGTGCAAACACAAGATGGGTGACACCTGGCTTGAGAGCAGTACATGTGAAAAGGATCTAGGAGTCTTGGTTGATCACAAACTTGACATGAGCCAACAGTGTGACGCGGCAGCTAAAAAAGCCAATGCAACTCTGGGCTTCATCAATAGGAGTATAGCATCTAGATCAAGGGAAGTAATAGTGCCACTGTATTCTGCTCTGGTCAGACCTCACCTAGAGTACTGTGTCCATTTCTGGGCACCACAGTTCAAGAAGGACACTGACAAACTGGAACGGGTCCAGAGGAGGGCAACCAAAATGGTCAAAGGCCTGGAAACGATGCCTTATGAAGAACGGCTAAGGGAGCTGGGCATGTTTAGCCTGGAGAAGAGGAGGTTAAGGGGTGATATGATAGCCATGTTCAAATATATAAAAGGATGTCACATAGAGGAGGGAGAAAGGTTGTTTTCTGCTGCTCCAGAGAAGCGGACACGGAGCAATGGATCCAAACTACAAGAAAGAAGATTCCACCTAAACATTAGGAAGAACTTCCTGACAGTAAGAGCTGTTCGACAGTGGAATTTGCTGCCAAGGAGTGTGGTGGAGTCTCCTTCTTTGGAGGTCTTTAAGCAGAGGCTTGACCACCATATGTCAGGAGTGCTCTGATGGTGTTTCCTGCTTGGCAGGGGGTTGGACTCGATGGCCCTTGTGGTCTCTTCCAACTCTATATTTCTATGATTCTATGATTCTATCCCAGTAGCCACAGGCAACCAGAAATTCTTTGAAGGCAAGTGAGTTGGTTGATCTCTCCATTCTTCCTTCACCTGGCAACCTGGTTTCCAGGCTGGCTTTCCGGGAGCAGAAAACCACCTCTCAGATCTGCTGTGCCAAGCTTGTTTGCTAGAAGATTACCCCGTAACACCCTTGTCCTCTTTGCAAACCTCCTAAATGGCTAGCCTTCTGTGTTTCCATGCTGGCCATGAAGGAATGGGCATTCCCCACTCTGAAAACAGCACAGAAATACAGCCTGTCTAGTAAAGGGGTAAAAAGAGCAAGCTAAACAGCCTCTGTAAAACAGTAGCATCTGAAGCTGCTAACCACATACTGATAAACATATCATAAAAGCAGACATGAAAAACAAATCGCCACTGGGTACTACTAACAGTGAGACACGGGTGGCGCTGTGGGTTAAACCACAGAGCCTAGGGCTTGCCGATCAGAAGGTCGGCGGTTCGAATCCCCGCGATGGGGTGAGCTCCCCTTGCTCGGTCCCTGCTCCTGCCAACCTAGCAGTTCGAAAGCACGTCAAAGTGCAAGTAGATAAATAGGTACCGCTCCGGCGGGAAGGTAAACACTGTTTCTGTGTGCTGTTCTGGTTCACCAGAAGCGGCTTAGTCATGCTGGCCACATGACCCGGAAGCTGTACGCCAGCTCCCTCGGCCAATAACGTAAGATGAGCGCCGCAACCCCAGAGTCGGTCGCGACCGGACCTAATGGTCAGGGGTCCCTTTACCTTTAACTTTAACCTAGTAGTACTTCACCTTGGTCTTCCAGCACAACAGTGGCTGTTAATAGACTCCATTGTCAGGCAACAGGGGTCTTACACTTCTCTGCTGATAAGCGATTTCTTTTTGGCTTTAGCTAAACATTCAGCGTACCCAAAAGACAGCTTTTGCTGATTTCACAGAGGGAGAGATCAAGTTCATCCCAACGTACAAATTCGACTCTAAAACTGATCCTGCTTGATAGTTGAGCCTTTGTAAGTAAGTCCTCTCAATCATTCTTCTGCAAGGCTTGTTTGTTTTTCCTAGTCTGCTGAGATGCTAGTAGTGTCCTGCCTTTCCATCCTCTTGAGCAGGCTAGTGAAAAATATATTTTAAACAACAATATTTTTAAGCAACCACACTACCTTGGGTGTATGAGACATCCATTTCTTTCTGGTATAATTCCTCTGTGTATTCTTGCCACCTCTTCTTGACGTCTTCTACTTCTGTTAGGTTATTTCCACCTTTGTCCTTTATTATGGTAATCTTTGTATGAAATGTTCCTTTCATAGCTCCAGTTTTCTTGAACAGATCTCTGGTTCTTCCCATTCTGTTGTTTTCCTCTATTTCTTTGCATTGCTCGTTTAAGAAGGCCCTCTTGTCTCTCCTTGCTATTTTTTGGAAATCTGCATTCAATTTCCTGTATCTTTCACTATCTCCCTCGCATTTTGCTTGCCTTCTCCAAGTCCACCTTTCCTTTTGAAGCAAAATGTCCTTGAAATGGGGGAGAAATGCCCTGCATGAAGTCTTGGGTTTGCAATTTGCGGAGAGGGAAGACTGTCTGTGGCGCTGGGGAGCGGGCAGGCTGACGAGGCCCCCTAGATCTAGAGGCCCTAGGCTTCAGCCTACTTAGCCTATGCATGAATCCGGCCCTGCCTATGTCACAGTGAACACAGGCCCATCGATCATGTGCAAGGCATTCTGCGTGTTGGGAAGGAGCCTCCTGTTCTGGGCCAGGGGGAAGAGTGACAGATGGTTGAAAGGGGAGGAATGCCCATTCTCCTCTGCTGCTTCAGAAGACTGGGTGGTGGGGTCGAAGCTGATCCCGTGGAGCACGTGAGGAGTCAAGGCTTCCCGCATGAAGGCCTCGCTTCCCCTAGAAGTCCCTGCCTCCTGGTCTGTGTTCGCTTTCTTCTTCAGGTACGGCGCCAGCATGTTCTGGATGGTGCACCTGCTTTCGGGGGAGAGCTTGTAGAACTGGTCCACACTAGAAGAATAGCCATGAGACGGGTGAGACTCCTGCAAGGCATCCCCAAAGTCAGGGCAAGATAAGTGCATTTGAAGAGCCTTGCTGGGTCGGGCCAAGGCCAATTCAGTCCGACATCCTGTTGGCATGTAGTTGCTCCACCACAATTGCAATATTATTGCATCCTTCAGGAATGGTGTGTCCAGCTCCATCTGAGTCATCATCCAGGCACGCTGTCGATCTGCCTGGATGAGAGATGGGCATCTTCGGCCAGTCAGGGGTGAAGAGCTGGCAAGATCCCCTGTACTGAACAGAAAAGCAAACTCTTTGGCCTCCGAGATCTCTCCCAACTCTCAGCAGCCCTCACTGTGAGCCATACTAGAGGAATTTTGTCCTGCTTTTGCTGAGCTACAGCACAGGAGCGCACCCCCCAGGTGGCCATGATGTGGTAACACTGGCGAAACATTGCAGAGCAACTGAGAAAGCAGAATGATGTTTGCGTGGACAGTCCATTAGAAAGCTGCACTATTATTGCATTGATAGCACATTGCAGAATACGGCCCCCCTCCACGCAAAATCATCCTCCGTTTACAGAAAGATAAAACCATAAAATCAGGAAAAACCTACAGTACATTAAACGCTGAAGAAGTGAATACCAGAATAGATCAGAACTCACTCCCAAGGTAAGGGGAAGAGACATGGCTAAGATGGCAGGACAGCTTACTCTATGGTGTTAACCCCTTCATGCACTAATTAGACTGAAGCATGTTGGTTATATGAGACTGGTTATCCCACACAACATGCTCTCACGCAACCCATGCCCTCCAACTGAAAACCCATTTCCTGGACAATATCAACATTGTTTTGTGGAAACAAAGATCATTTGATTCGGCAAATAAATGTGGAAAACTGCTAGCATGGTAGTTGAAAAAGAGACAAAAATTAAATACTAACCTAGAGACTGAAGGAAGAAATATTCAGAACCCTGTGGAGATTAGGAAGTGTTTCCAGAGATATTTTAAACAACTATATACTCAAGGGCCGCAAAACGAGGTGGAGATAGAACAATTTTTGACAAAGAATGGATTACCAAGGTTGTCTCAAGAAAATAGATCAATCCTGAATTGCAAAATAACACGACAAGAGATTGAAGCTGCCATTCAGAATATGCAATTGGGCAAATCCCCAGGGCCAGACGGGCTTACCTCCAAATATTACAAGACACTGAAAGATTACTTGATACATCCACTAATGGAGGTTTGCAATGAGATTATGGAGGGGAAGAAAGCACCGGAAACGTGGAAAGAAGCCTTCATCACATTGATACCTAAATCAGAATTGGAAAAGACACAACTTAGGAACTACCGCCCCATTTCCCTTCTAAATGTGGATTACAAAATTTTTGCAGACATTTTAGCAAACAGACTTAAAAAAGTTTTAAGCGAAGTGATTCATAAAGATCAGGCAGGCTTTCTCCCAGGAAGACATTTGTTTGCTAATACAAGGAATATTATTGACATTTTGGAACTTCTGCAAACAAATATTAATACAAGAGCAGTGTTAATATTTATAGATGCGGAGAAGGCCTTTGACAATATTTCTTGGAAGTTTAAGAAGAAAAACCTGGAAGGGATGGGAGTGGGACGGGGATTTGAAAATGGGATAGATGCAATCTATTCAGAACAAAAGGCTAAATTGATAGTCAACAATGTGGTGACAGAAGAGTTTAAAATTGAAAAAGGAACACGACAAGGTTGCCCTATTTCCCCTCTGTTATTTATTTCGGTCCTGGAGGTGCTCTTGAATATGATTAGAGGGGACTGGTTGGTGGAAGGAATTCAGGTCGGAGCGAAACAGTACAAACTTAAGGCTTTCTCAGATGACCTAGTTTTGACCCTACAGGAGCCAGAATCTAGTACGAAAAGGGCATTACAATTGATTCAAGACTTTGGTTCTTGTGGCGGGTTTTAAATTAAACAAACAAAAAACTAAGGTATTGGAAAAAAAACTTGACAGCTTCAGAGTCAGAAAGGTTTCAGAAAGAGACAGAGTTAAACGTGGTTAAAAAAGTAAAATACCTAGGGGTGAACATAACAGCAAAAAATTTGAATCTATTTAAGGACAATTATGAAAAGTGCTGGTCAGAAATTAAGAGAGATTTAGAAAGTTGGTCAAGACTGAAACTTTCCTTGTTGGGCCGAATTGCTGCTATAAAAATGAATGTATTGCCAAGGATGCTGTTCCTATTTCAGACTTTACAGATTGTGGATAAAGTGGAGTGTTTCGGGAGGTGGCAAAGAGATATCTCTAAATTTGTCTGGCAGGGCAAAAAGCCCAGAATTAAGTTTAAAATATTAACTGATGCTAAAGAAAGAGGGGGGTTTGCCCTGCCGGACTTAAGGTTGTACTATGAATCAGCAGCTTTTTGCTGGCTGAAAGATTGGCTGCTTCTTGAAAACACTGATGTTTTAGATTTGGAAGGATTTAACAATGCTTTTGGATGGCATACATATCTGTGGTATGACAAGGTTAAGATTCACAAGAACTTCAAGAACCATATTGTCAGGGGTTCAGGGAGAGAGACGCAGAGTGAGGGGGAAGGATTCCAGACTGACGAGGAAGAGGATGACAATGACCCAAGATTGTCCATGAGTCCGTCCAGTGAATCGGAGGACTCCCAAAAGGGAGCCCCTCTGGTCAAGCCAAGGGGAGCTAGAGGGGGAAGCAGTCAGGAGCAGGGAAAGGAAGGGGGAACCCCCAGTGGGAGTTGGAGAGCGAGACCGGCTGCTCCGCTGGAACGGAGTGAGGGGGGAGGAGTGACCAGTGTGTCAGAAGGAGCAGAACAGGAAGCAGAGAGGGGAAGGAGATCAGGGCAAAACGTGCTGCCGGAAGGGGAGGAAAGTAGTATTGAGGGCAATGTAACTGTCGAAAGGAAGGTCAAGAGCAACGTAAGCGCGCCAAGTTCAAAATGGGAGGCGCGCGGAAATGAAGAGAGTCCTGGGGAGGAGCCTGGTCCCAAAGCCCGAAGGAGGGGGGAGGAGGCGGCAGAGGATTCAGCCTCGGGAGAGTCCCGAAGGGAGAGAACACAGGGGGGCAGAAAGACCCTGCGGAAAAGGAAAGAGAGAAAGAGGTGGACCAGTACAAGCCTCTTAAACTGGTGTCGAGGGGGGAGCGAGTCAGAGGGGACTTCAGCGGTCTAAGGGTAACAGACGTAGGGTCACGGACCTCGGATCTAAAGCTACTGATGTTCTTGAATAAAAGCTTTTGTACATAAGCTGGAGTGGACTTTGGTCTCTTGTGAGCTGGGACCACGGGTGACTCTGACACATATTGTAAGGAAAACAGTGTTTAATGTCTGGACAAAATATAAAGACTTATTAGAAAACAAGACCCCAAGGTGGTTATCACCTATGGAAGCTAAAGCTGTGAAAAGACCCAATATGGAGGTCGAATGGCCTAAATATTGGGAAATTTTAGAAAGTGATGGAGACAATTGGAGATTGCAGAGTTTGGAGAAACTAAAAGATAAAGTGCGAGATTGGTTACATTATGCTCAGATTAAAGAGGCTTTTAAATTGGATAAAAAGTTAGGATTCCAGGTGGAAAAATCGAAACTGGAAACAGAATTGTTAGAACCTAAGACTAAACTACTTTCAAGAATGTATAACTTGCTGCTGAGGTGGAATACACAGGATGAAACGGTTAAATCAGCTATGATAAAGTGGGCACAGGATATTGGGTACAACATTATGTTTGCTGACTGGGAAAAGTTATGGACCACCGGTATGAAGTTCACGGCATGTAATGCCTTGAAAGAAAACATTATGAAAATGATATATAGGTGGTACATGACCCCAGTCAAGCTAGCAAAAATATATCATCTGTCAGATAATAAGTGTTGGAAATGTAAGGAAACTGAAGGAACGTTCTTTCACCTCTGGTGGACTTGTCCCAGGGTTAAGGCCTTCTGGGAAATGATATATAATGAGCTGAAAAAGGTATTTAAGTATACCTTCCCTAAGAAACCAGAGGCCCTCCTTTTGGGCATTGTTGGCCAGAGGGTGTTAAAGAATGACCGAACATTTTTTATGTATGCAACGACAGCAGCAAGGATACTTGTCGCCAAATATTGGAAAACTCAAGATTTGCCCACGCTGGAAGAATGGCAGATGCAACTGATGGACTACATGGAGCTAGCAGAAATGACTGGCAGAATCCGAGACCTGGGAGAGGAAGCAGTGGAGGAGGATTGGAAGAAATTCAAGGATTATTTACAAAAACACTGTAAACTATATGAGTGTTAAGAAGGATGAGAGATTCGAAAACAACAGGGCATCATAAAGCTAGTTGAAGAGATTATGAGAATGAGTGAATTGTATGAGAATAATAAATTTTGAATAAATATTATGTTAAAATTAGGTATTTAAGATCTAGATAAAATATTCAAAGTTAGGGACAAAATATTGAAAATGTGTATAACAAGAATGGAAATAAGGTGATAAATTGCTGGCTAAAGTTTTATTAATGTGGAATGCAGGAGCGGGAGATGTGAGGAAGTCCAAAAATGAAGAAAAGATGGTTATTACAAGATGTTAAATTTTGTGTTTGTTTCTCTTTGTCTGTTCTTTGTCTATTCTGTTTTCTTTCTTTTTTATTGTATTAACAAAACTCTTAATAAAAATCTTTTTTTAAAAAAACAAAACATTGTGTTTTGTGCCTGTGAACTGCACAGTGAATATTTTTATTAGAAAAGAAAACAGCCCGGTATTTCAGCTTCTCAAAGTTGTTTTATTCAGTGCGCTGCTACAGCTTGTCACACCCAAATCCTCCAAAGGAATCTGCCAAAGTGCTTTTCCAGGCAAAAGGGGGCAGAGGGAGAGAAACCAAGAACCTCAAATTCACTAGACCAGGGATGGGGAATTGTGTGGCCCTCTAGATGTTGTTGGATTCCATCACCCCTGACCGTCGGCCATGCTGGCTGAGGCAGAAGGCCATTGGATCTGGCAATATCTGGGAGCCCACAAGATTCCCAGCCTCCGTCCTACACAAACAACCAGGCACTCAGCTGTGCGGCACATCTCTTACCGGAGGGAGGGTCACTCCAGAGGCAGCTGTGGCATGAGGGTGCTGGATCATGCCTTTGTGGGCACATCTGAGGATAAAGTGGAGTCCCTAGGAAGCATACGTGGAGATCTTCCTTACCACGTGGCTCTCTGGCAAAAACACAACAGTACTAACGGCCATATGCAAGACTTCCGGGTTAGCGCGAACGGCTAATGGCGGATTCCCTCCGAGCTCCGGAGGGAATCGGCTCTACTGAAGACGGGTCTTGCCGTGCCGGCGACACGGGGACCCTCAGAAACCGCAGGCGCAGAAGCCTGCGGACTTGGTGACTCGGTGGGCACCTTAAGCGCCCTCCCCGACCCACGAAGAGCCTTTTTAAAGGCTACGGAGAGGGTACGGAGAGTGGCGTGGTGCTGAGAGTAGACCGCTACTTCAGTGGAGCGAAGCCGCAAGCCATGGCCGGAGAGCGCTGACTTTCTTCCCAAAATTTGGACTGGATAACAAAGGACCCGTGAGTAGTGGAATTTGGACTTTAAAAATTTTATCCTGTGAATTCGGCACGATCGGGGGATGTGTTAAAGGGAAGTCCGCACCCCCTCTACTTATAGACGATTTAAAGCAAGGAACGGAGAATTAAGGCGGAATGAATACTGTTTTGATGATTTAAAAGTTTTTCACAAATTTGATAGAAGAAGATTTTGTGCTGGAGAGAAAGGGAACTTTGGAATTTTGTGTGTAATCTCCCCCCAAAACCCGGGAGTGTCCTATTTGGGTGCCGGAGGAAGAAATGAAAGGAGTTTGACAGCTGTCAAAGAAGCTGTCAAACGGGCGGACAAAGTAAAGAATTTTGTTATTTAACAACTCTTGGAATTAAAGGTGATACATTTGAACTGAGGCGATTGGAAACAAAGTATTGATAATAACAAAGTAACAGATTATTGGAAAAGGACTACTAAATAACTGAAAGCCCCCTAGGGGGAATTAGTGACATTACAATGGCTGCAGAGGGAAAATTACTGGCGGAGATAGAAAAAATGTTCTTTCTCGTGGGAATCCTGCAGGAGCAGAGTATGGCTTTGAGTAAAGTTTTTATGACCTTGAATTCTGAAACAAACAACTCTGCTGAATGCACAAAGGAGACGTATGACAAAAACTCGGCAGCTGAGCAGGAAGAGATGCCTTTGGAATTGACAGAGAAGAAAGAAGGAGTTCAGACACTACAAGTGGAAAATATCAACCAGGAATCTGCATTGTTAGAGTATGAGCAAGAAGACCTTTGGATTACAAATCTGCGAAAGATGAGAAAGAAGAAGAGGGAAGTCCCTGGAGTACTTGGAATATTAAAACTAAAAAGAATAAAGCAACATGATTGGGACTTTCCTCTTGAGTATGGAAAACTAGATGGT
Organism: Podarcis erhardii; assembly: GCF_964252035.2. Taxonomy (NCBI): domain Eukaryota; kingdom Metazoa; phylum Chordata; class Lepidosauria; order Squamata; family Lacertidae; genus Podarcis; species Podarcis erhardii. The sequence goes on along the minus strand of NC_138506.1, from coordinate 18,345,170 downwards.
CCTTCGCAGCAAACACTCTTTAACATTCTGGATGAAAGAAAATATGATGTGACTCTGACTGAACTCCTTCGGGGTCTTAGGACCAACAAAGAGGATTACCAATATAGTTGGCAGAGAGGGACTGACAGAGAATCAGACGCCTCGGACGTGAGGAATCCGGGCTAAGAACTACTTTTTGTTTGTTTTTGGGACATTTGTCTGGGAAGGGACAGAAACCGGGGCAGGGGGGGGAGAGAGAATAGAATTATAAAATGTTATGATTTGTTTTACTTGGTCAATGTAACCTATAATTAATATAATAAAGGGAAAATTTGTGGAAGGGAAGTTAGATCGACCTTAAAAAAAAAGAAATTAATGATTATAAGAGAATTGGATAAGTTGAATATAGATAAACAAAAAGAATTTAATTTTTAAAAACAATATGAATATGTTTAAGAGGTTAGGTAAGAACTTGCTGAATTAATTTTGGAACTGGGATGTAAGAGGAGGGGGTGGGGGGAAGTCAATGAAAGTGGGTAAAGAAAATTAGGGTATGTAATTGTATTTGTGTGTTTGTGTGTTTTTGTCTTTGTGTGTGTGTTTGTTGTTATAAAATGTAAAAACCCAATAAAAATTATTTAAAAAAAAACAACAAAAAAAAACAGTACTAACGGCCATATGGAACCACACCTCAAAGCTGGATCAGACTTCCCAGATCCTGTAGCCTACATTGTGAGATATCGATCTTCCAGCTCGATCTATTTAGCGTGACCGCTGATTAGTTTACGATCTCAATCAGCCGTTTACAGCGTCCAGCACACTTCCTTCTAGCTGCGCAATAAATTCTGCTTCTCCCAGTCACGCCTTAGCAGAGTAGCATACAGCGGTGTAAAGCTGTCTTTTTCTCCTTTTCTCCATGCAAGCATACACAGACAGGTTTGTCTATTTACAGCTCTTTATTGATACATTTCAGCATCTAAGACCGGGGCTTCTTTCAGCCATGTCTCTCTCTCAAACACACAGAGAGAACAGAAAGTACAGGAAAAACAAGCTCCTCCTTAGCTTCTAAAGCTGACGTCAGAAAGTGACGCACACCTCAGAACACTTAACCAGTTAAGTTCTGAACTCTCACACCCCCTCTTGCGTTGCTTTCTGACAAGACCTGTGGAACATCTTCAGCAACACCCTGTGAGATCAATCCCTTCCCCAATGCCTCGTGCCCTCCCTTGGAGTACCTGTTAGGCATCTGTGGAATCATCTCACAACTCTCAGAATCGCACTGTGCGAAACTTACCCACGCACCTGTGGCCTGGTACCTCTCAGGTGGAATACCTTTGGTTGTGCGACTGGATCGCCTAGGTACAAACTCTGGTGTTTCCTCTGGCTCACTGTCACCAGCAGGTGTGACCTCTACATCACGGGATTCCCCCTCTGACTTAAAGCGTCTTCGAATCCTCTCCATTACACTCACAGGAGAACTAGGCTCACTCTTGGGCTGTCCTTTTCTAACAACTCGTGGAGACGCCCCATCCTGCTCCTGACCTTGGTCAGTGACCTGATCGTCACCAGCAGACTCAGCCTCTCCTTCCTCCTCATCAGAACTGTCCTCTGGATCAGAAAGACATTCTGAAAGAACATCACGCTGTGCAGAAATCTTTGGTCTTTCATCCTGCTCAAAGAACTCAGCGTGTTTACTGATCAGCACCTTACTCTGATCACCTGACGGGTAAGCAAACCTCCATGCACGAGCTTCTGGCTCATACCCACAGAAGATCATTTTCTGGACTTTGGCTCCATCTGGCCCTTGCAAAGCCTTAGGCACAGGGACAACCGCAGGAGATCCAAACTTGCGCAGAAAGTGAACCTGGGGTTTTCTGCCATTCAACAAAGAATACGGTGTGTCACCTACTAGTGAGTTGTAGACACGATTCCAGGTGAAACACACACACCTAGTTGCCTCCAGCCAAAACTTTGGAGGTAACCTAGCTTCTGTCAGCATCACCTGTGCAGCTTTAACCAGAGCTTCACTTCTAAGCTCTGCTACCCCCCCTTGCTGGGGAGAAGTAACTGTGTGACGTATCCCTCTCTTGTGAAAGAACTGCTGCAAAGCAGAACCAGTGTACCTAGCATTTCTGTCACTGACGATTGCTTTCACCTTGGTGGAGAACCTCTGTTCTACCCCCTCAATCCAGCTCCTGATCAGCTGTGCTGCATCCTCCCTGGACTTGAGACCATGAGTCCAGGTGTTCTGCGAAAAATCATCCTGAATTGTCAGGAGAAACCTGCCCCCCCCTAGACTCTGTTCCTTGACAGGATTGAACAGATCTATGTGAACCAGCTCAAAGGGCTTAGTGGTTACCCTTTTCACCTCTGGGTAACTGCACCCTTTCACCTTTACCTGTCTGCAAGTGTCACAGTTAATGGCACTTCCACAATTTTTAATCTTACAACCTTTGGTAACCTCGGGTAAAACCTGCAAATCCTCTACAGGACTGTGAATGGTCCTCTGATGCCATGCGCAAGCACATTGAACATGAGTGGGAACTGTAGCACGCTGCGCCTGTGCTCTCTCAACCTTCCCCTCACCCCAAGAGACGTTTTAAGAATGAAAAGATCATTCTGCCCCTTCTTAACCTTGGCAAGTACCCTCTCCCCTTTGGAGATTGTGCAGACATCATCCTGAAAACAAACCTGAAACCCTTTTTTCAACAAATAAGGCACAGATAACAAACAGTGATGCACCCCTGGAACAACACAAAACTCCATCTGTTCCTGCAAAACAGAAAGATAAACATTAGCAAACTTATAAACATTTGTTCTTTGTCCATTTGCGAACTTAACAGTCTGTCCTTTTGGAACTGCCGTGCAATTCCACATCTCGACTGCAGGGGTCACTGGAACCATGTTGCGGTTAGCTGCAGAGTCAATAACAAAACTAAGCTCCACACAGCTGTCTTCAAACAAAGCCATGCTAGCAGTGACTTGATAAGACTCTTCCTGTTGTTTACCACGACGGCTGGACTCAGTTCCACGCCTGCCTGCCTTCCCAGGCCCATTGCCATGGAAACCCGCCTGGCTCCCATGGGAAGTGTCCTTGGAAACATCCTGCCTCGGCTCTGTGCTCCGGTGGGGGCAACTGCCACGCAGACGTTGAACTCCAGTGGAAAAACACTGCCCGGGGCTCCTCCCAGCTGGCCTGGCCTTCCTTCTCCTGGAACGGCGCCTCCCACCAGCCTCGCCCCCTCTGAAGCTCCTCTTCCCTCCAGCACTAGTGGAAAGTTTTTTCAACTTGCCTTTGGAACTCTTCGCCCCCCCGATCTGCTCACCAGCGCTCCTAGAGGCCGATACATCGGGAATTGGGCCTGCCAGTCCAGCGTCTCCAGGGCTCTGGCCTTCTGCTGAAGCTTCACACAAGCCCTTCAGCACATCCCAGGCAGCCCTTGCTGACTTTACGCCCTCCAAGCGAGGCCTCAGCGATGCATGAACGCATGCTCTGAGCATATTCAGCTCTTGTTGCATTTTCTGCTGGCTATCTTCCCAGCTAAGGGGTGGTGCTTTTGGCTCCCTCTGGCTTCCTTCCCAAAGCCCAGAAACTAGGAACCAACCCCTTATTCTTCTGCTCCAAGTTGCCCAACTTGTTAAAGTGAGCTTTTCCACCGGTATGTCCTGGCTCTCTGCCATCTTCTCCCGTTCTCCCAAGGGGCCCCAAGCTGTACTCACTCTGTACCAGCTCCTCCGGCTCTCCCTTCCGTGGAGAAACGATTTCCAGCTGCTCTTAGCTCAGCTCTGTGTCTCAGCAGCTCTCTTGCCTCTCAGAAGCAGGCAAAAACTCCCTCTGCTTTCCGGCATCAGGCTAGACTCACGGAACGCAGCTTCCAACCTCCGGCCAGCTTCAAAGCATTCCAGTGGCTCAAAGCCGACTGCTTTACGAGCGTTGACTGACCTCCATAACCTGTGAGATATCGATCTTCCAGCTCGATCTATTTAGCGTGACCGCTGATTAGTTTACGATCTCAATCAGCCGTTTACAGCGTCCAGCACACTTCCTTCTAGCTGCGCAATAAATTCTGCTTCTCCCAGTCACGCCTTAGCAGAGTAGCATACAGCGGTGTAAAGCTGTCTTTTTCTCCTTTTCTCCATGCAAGCATACACAGACAGGTTTGTCTATTTACAGCTCTTTATTGATACATTTCAGCATCTAAGACCGGGGCTTCTTTCAGCCATGTCTCTCTCTCAAACACACAGAGAGAACAGAAAGTACAGGAAAAACAAGCTCCTCCTTAGCTTCTAAAGCTGACGTCAGAAAGTGACGCACACCTCAGAACACTTAACCAGTTAAGTTCTGAACTCTCACATACATCAGGAGGAAGACTGGGGCAGAGGGGCCTAGAGTGGGAGTCAGAGCTGCTCTTAGGGCTGCATGTCTGAAGCATGGGCAGAAATCTTTGGGTGTGAGGTTGCATGGGGCTGTCTCTTTGTGTTTTGGTGATGCCAAGCCACCAGCTAGCCAGAGGCAGGCAACCAACTGGCTTCAGGGGCAAGCTCCTTTGCAAATCCAGTCTGATTTCACCAAATGCAATGACAGAGTGACTATTCGGCCCGTGTTCTGCTTCGCTGTGAAATGGCATGTGTTCCTCAACCCAGAGAACCTCTCGTTCAACGTCAAGCTGGTCTAAGGAAGAAAAGCCTAAGAGTTAGTCTTGAATCCCCCCACACATGTGCTTGGAGATTCCTGCACACCGCACATGTAAAGCACATCTCCTCCCACCCACACCCAAAAAGTCCTGGGAACAATGGTTTGTTAAGGGTGCTGGGAATCGTAGCACTGTGAAAGGAAAAGTAAGGTTCTTAGGATGCTTTGGAGGGGGTGGAATGTTGAATACACAGCGGCCACATGGACGGACACACACACACACACACACACACACACACCCCAGCATAGCTTCAACTTTTAGCACAAAAAGTCTTCAGCCAGATGTCATGTAACCCTTTGGCAGGGGCAACTTATCATTTTATTGATTTTCCATAACAACAATTAAAAAGGCGGACAATCTTGCAAAGGAGTGTTGCCATTTAAACTGCTGGTGTGACGTAGGAAGCTGAACAAAGAGAAGGAACCAACTACCCAGAGTCTGCTTCCGATTGCCCTTGTTCTCCACCTCCCTCTATCCTAATCAGCTGCAAACAAGAGTTCAGATTTGAAAGCCTTGTTATCACCTCATTCCCTTCAATTAGCCAGCTGCTCTGGCAGATGACATCAGTTCCTTCCCGCTCCCAATATTCCTGCTCCTAACCTGGTTAGCCATAGCCCGGAAGCTGAATCTCAGGGGAACGCCTTTGGGCTGGGAAGGGCCTCTTCTCCCCCTCAGGAAGGGGTGCTTGGCTCCTGGCCTGTGAAATGCGCTCAAAATGTAAAGATGCCTTCTTTCCAGGGAGCCAAGGAAGAAGGGTGGAATTTGAAATACCTCCAAACCTTCCCACTTCAGAGATGCAGGAGTTGCGTCACCTCCAACTTCCTCAGGGATGAAGCAGCTACGAAAAATGAAACATCCCACCTGGGTACGGTTTCTGAGAGAGCAACAGCAGAAGACCCAGACTCTGGCAAGATGAGCATTTGCCCAGTGGATTCTGGCCGGTCCATGAGGGCAGACAAGGGATGGCTGCGGTGGCCGCCAGCCCCTTCCCACTCCATCTCAGATACAGACCACATTGGCTCTGCCACTCCTTGGCTCTGGCGCCACCTACTGTTGGCCTCCTTGCCTTCCACCCTCCCAGTCCCAATGAGCACCATCCACCCCTGGTCCAGAGGCGCAGAGCAGTAGTTAGGTGATCTTGCGCCCCGGCAGAACCGTCCAGATTGCGCCCCCTAGCCACGGACAAGTTAGCTCTTCTTTCCTCCGCTCGTCCAACCCCCCCCCCTCCACCCATTCAATTCACCCTGGAAGTACAAGTATCGAAAAGTAAAATGTTAGAGGTTTCCCCCCACCCCATAGCAATATACCGTATTTTTCGCACCATAGGACGCAGTTTTTCCATCTTAAAAACTAAGGGGGAAAGTCTGTGCGTCCTATGGAGCGAATGCAGGGGGGGAGGCAAGCAGGAAAAGCCCCCAAGAGTCACACACAAGCTTCGCGCGGCTCCTGCAGGCTTTTCCCCAGGAGGGAGAAGGGACTGACACGGCCAGTCAGTCCCTTCTCCCTCCTCTAGAAAAGCCTTGTGCAATCTCTCCAGTCGTGGGAGGCTACGCAAGGCTAAAGAGGAAGCCCGGGCAGTGAGCGCGATCCATCCTGCTTGCTGCCGGGCTTCCTCTTTTGCCTAGCACGCCTCTCCAGCCGCGGGAGGCTGCCCAAGGCTAAAGAAGCTAACTTTTTAAAAATCTCTCTATCTCTACCTCTTTTTCTTTTTTCGTCCTTTCTCCACCCCCTTATTTTCCTCTGGATCAGTGTTTTTATCTAGATTAACGTTTTAGTTTGGAGGGGGGGGGATATTATAAAAAAAGGAAACTTTGCAGCTTTTATTTTAGTATACAATAAAAACAGATTAAACAAAACACAAGAGAAGGAACTAGCATAGAAGAAGAAGAGAAAAGGGAAAGAGGGAGGATACAAAGCCATTTACCAGAGGTAGATCTTAACCCTTGCCTCACCTGAGAGCTTCTCTGGGCAGGAATTCCCTCGGCTTAAGTGGGGTGAGGGAGGAGTGGCAGGTAGGGGGGTACCTACCTAGACAGTGAAGCCACATGTCTCTCCAATGAAAACTGGGAGTGGGCATTGTGTGAAGTGGCTGTGGATCTCCTGCCGCAGAAGTGTAGGACTGTATAGAGTTGGGAGGGCCACCCGAGGGTCATCTAGCCTAGCCCCCTCACAATGTAGGAATCACAGCTAAAGAACGCCAGGCAGATGGTCCCCCAACCGCTGCTTAAAAGCCTCCAGTGGTGGAGACCCCCAACACCTTCCAAGGTCATAGAATTGCAGGGTTGGAAAGGAACCCCAGGAGTCATCTAGTCCAGCCCCGGTGGACAGCGGGCACGATCCATCCCGTTGCGCAAGGCTAAAGATGCTGCTCAAGGCTAAAGAGGAAGCACGCAGCCTGTCCGTTGCTCTTTCGGGCTGGGGGGGGGGTTAATATTTTTTTCCTTGATTTCCCCCTCTAAAAACTAGGTGCGTCCGGTGGTCCGGTGTGTCCAATAGAGCGAAAAATACGGTAATTGGATTCAGCTAACTGGTCAGTCTACTTTCGGTTTCACTCCTGGCTCCTTGTTAAATTAATACTGCATCAGAAACCTCCCAAGCAGATATCCAAAGTTCTTTGGCATTTCTCCAGTTGTTAATGAGATGTCTCTTCTAGTCCAGGGGAGTCTTTTGATCTTCTTCCAGGAAACCAAGAGTCGAAAGCCTTGATTTTCCTTTTTTTCTTTTTCCAGTCATTTCCACAGAGTTAGTCATTATTAGAGTTATTAAAACCTTATTATATTAACAAATGCAATTTTTTTAGTCTCCCTTGCTTTCCTGGTGACCTTCAGCTTAAACACAAATAGCTCTGGAGTGAGAAAAACCCATCACACTCAAAAAGCCCAGCTGGAGGGACCTGGAAGTGTGGGGGGGAAGAGCAATTTTGTAGTGGGTTTGTTGCACAGGAGCACCAAGTTCACTAACTGGCTGATTCAGATTGAATCCCATCCAAAAAGAGTGCAATGGTGTGTGTTTCAGCCAGCCATCCGGCTGCTGCAACTATTCCCTGGGTGCCTCCACACTGTTCTGTCTGTGTGTTTGGAAGGGAATGGGAGCTATGCTCCCCCCGGAGACACTCCACTCCTTCTTCCTTAGCTGTGTTGCTCAACAGTTGAGGCAACCTTCACAGTTCTGGGATGCCGAGGAAGCAAACCAATAGTCATGGTCACCTGTACTGGCTCAGTATGACCTATTCTGAGAGGTGCTGCCTTTCATATTCACGCCCAAGAGCCTTTCCGCTCCAGAGATCTGGGGCTGAACCCGGGATCTGCATGCCAAGGCTGGAGTAAGAAAGAGCCCTTGCCAGCTGGCCACGTTGGCCGCCTGCCTGGAGAGTGGAAGCCGGGGGTTCGAGGGACATCGTGCTGCTCCTGGCAACCCCCACCCAACCCGAGGTCCTCCTCCGCCTGAATCCCGCTTCCCCTGGGACGGACTTCCCATTCTGGAGCGGCTGGGGTGGGAGCGCTCCCCACCCCCCTCTCCAGACTCTCCTCGTGCTTCTTCTTCATGCCTCGGGTGTTTTCCTGAGTGTATCTTCAGAACAACCCTCTGCGAGGGAGGCTAAGCTGGCCCAAGGACTGGCCCAAGGTAGCTCAGCCAGGTTGCCAAGGCATTTAAGCATTTAAAACCGCGCATCCTTTCCCCTCAGATGAGAAAGCCGGGATGAGTCATGCTAGCAGCCTGTGGCCTTGATGGGCTTTGAGGCAGCCCAGCCCCCTTGTCTGCAAACAGGCTGCCTCCTGGGAGGATCAGCACTTTTCTCACGGGACAGAAGCGCACAACTTCCCCCTCCCACTTGCCGCCCGCCCCAGTCTTTCTCCGGCGGCTCAGTTTAGTGTGCCAAGCGGCTCATCCCAGGTGGGAATTCGGGTGGCGCTGCTTGCAGAAGGAGAAGTGGCTGGTGTTAGCGGACACTCCCATTGTTCTTCTCAGGTAGGACTTCCGGGATCCAGACGAACGTTTTACCAAAAAGTATGGCTCGACTACTGATTTCCCATTTAAAGGATGGCAAAAAGACCTAAGATTGGAGGACAGGTGGAAAAAAAACCGAATTACATTTAAAGTGCTGTGAGATGCAAAGGAAAGCTTGTGTTTTAAACTTGTATTTTACAGCTTGTTGCTTGGTGCGGATAACGGAATGGGGATATTGAGAAAGAAGAGACTTGGAATTAGAAGGTTAGGATTTAAGGTAAGGTTACCAGATTTTTTGTCAAAGAATCCGGGGACACTTTTTTTTTTCCAAAAGAGAAACAAATGTTATTTTTTTTTAATCATTTTTTTAAAAAATAAGAAGTAATACCTTCTCTTTTTTATAATATTTATTAAGGCTTTTTTTAATACAATACATAAAAATAAAACAGTATAACATATATCTCAACATAGTTTCACCACTTCTTTGGACTTCCTCTCATCTCCCGCTCCTACCTTCATTCCAATAAAATTTTGCCAGCAATTTATCATCCTAATTCCACTCTTATTATCTAACTTTCTAATCTCCAACACCCTATGACCAAATCTTAGTAGATTAAATATAATCTAATAATTGTTCAAAAAAAATAATTAAATTCTTAAGTAGCTTATCCTCATAACTCCATTCTAGTTTAGTGGTGCCAAATTATTTATGATCCAGCATCCTTCTTAACATTCAACCAAGTTACAATGTTTTTGCAAATAAGTCTTAAATTTCTTCCAGTCTTCTTCCATCCTCTCCTCTCCCAGGTCTCGGATTCTGCCAGTCATCTCGGCTAGTTCCATGTAGCCTATCAGTTGCGTCTGCCATTCTTCCAGTGTGGGTAGATCTTGGGTTTTCCAATATTTAGCGATGAGTATCCTTGCTGCCGTTGTTGCATACAAAAAAAAAGTTCGGTCCTTCTTTGTCACCCTCTGACCGACAATGCCCAAAAGGAAGGCCTCTGGTTTCTTAAGGAAGGTATACTTAAATACCTTTTTCAGCTCATTATATATCATTTCCCAAAAGGCCTTCACTTTAGGACAGGTCCACCAGAGGTGAAAGAATGTTCCTTCATTCTCTTTGCATTTCCAACATTTATTATCAGACACATGGTATATTTTTGCAAGTTTGACTGGGGTCATGTACCATCTATACATCATTTTCATAACATTTTCTTTCAAAGCATTACATGCAGTGAAATTCAACCCAGTGGTCCACAACCTTTCCCAGTCCTCGAACATAATATTATGCCCAATATCCTGTGCCCATTTTATCATAGCCGATTTGACCGTTTCATCTTGTGTGTTCCATTTTAACAGCAAATTATACATTCTTGAGAGTACCTTAGTCCTAGGTTCTAACGGTTCTGTTTCCAAGTTCGATTTCTCCACCTGGAACCCTAACTTTTTGTCATTTTTAAAAACTTCTTTAATCTGAGCGTAATGTAACCAGTCTCGCACTTTATCCTTCATTTTCTCCAAACTCTGCAATTTCCAATTGTCTCTCCATCTTTTTCTAATATCTCCCAATATTTTGGCCATTTGGCCTCCATATTGAGTCTTTTTCAGGCCTTAGCTTCCAAAGGTGAGAGCCACCTTGGAGTTTTATTTTCCAATAAGTCTTTATATTTTGTCCAGACATTAAACACTGCTTTTCTGACAATATGGTTCTTAAAGGCCTTATTGATCTTAACCTTGTCATACCATAAATATGCATGCCAGCCAAAAGCATTGTTAAAACCTTCCAAATCCAATACGTCAGTGTCTTCGAGAAGTAGCCAGTCTTTTAGCCAGCAGAAAGCTGCTGACTCATAATACAACCTTAAGTCTGGCAGGGCAAAGCCCCCTCTTTCTTTCGCATCAGTTAATATCTTAAACTTAATTCTGGGCTTTTTGCCCTGCCAGACAAACTTGGAAATATCTCTCTGCCACTTCCGGAAGCACTCTGTTTTGTCCACAATCTGTAGTGTTTGAAACAAAAACAGCATTTTTGGCAATACATTCATCTTGATAGCAGCAATTCGGCCTAACAAAGAAAGTTTCAATTTTGTCCAGCTATCTAAGTCTTTCTTAATTTCTGACCAGCATTTTTCATAGTTATCCTTAAAAAGACTCAGATTTTTTGCTGTTATGTTTACCCCTAGGTACTTTACTTTTTTAACCACATTTAGTTCTGTCTCTCTCTGAAACCGTTCTGACTCTGTATCTGTCAATTTTTTTTCCAATACCTTAGTTTTCTGTTTGTTTAATTTAAATCCCGCCACCCGACCAAAGTCTTGAATCAATTGTAGTACTCTTTTCGTACTAGATTCTGGCTCCTGCAGGGTCAAAACTAGGTCATCTGCAAAGAAGTAATACCTTCTCTTCTGGGTCTCCTCTATCGCGTGGCCTTCCTCTGGGCCCCAGCCTGATCTCTTGGAGTGCTATCTGCCCTGGAGTAGGCTCGGGTCGGGCCTGGGCTCGGCCCCGTGTCCTTGCCCTCCTGGTGCTCTCCTACCTCTCTTCCTCAGCGGCCGCAAGGTCAGGGCTCCCCTCTTTTTTCTCCTTCCTCTTTCTCTCTCTTCCTTCTCCTTCTCCTTTCCTCCTTCTCCCTGGGTTGGCTCCGGGGTTTTTACTGGCCCTGGAGCGCCACTGGGCAGTCGGCCACATGGCCGGGCGCTCTCGCTCCTGCCTCGATCTGGGTCCTGGGGGGGAGTGTCAGCGGTTCCCCCAGTTGACATGCCGGGCATCCCTGGTTCCCCCTCGGCAGTGGCAGCGCAGGCGGCAGTCTCAGCAACCCAGAGCCAGCCTGGTAGTGCGCTTGGCTCTGGCTGGCTTCAGGAGCTACTCATTGCCGTGACACCCTCCATTTTGCCTCGCCGGAAGTCCCCATATGATGTGTCTTGTGCCGTTGAACCAATCACGCAACATTCCTTCCCTACTAATAAATCTACAAATCTACAATCTGTTGGGGACAGATTTGTAAATCCGGGGACTGTCCCCGGGAGACGGGGACATCTGGTAATCATTCCGTAATAGGGCTTCTCCTGCCTTTGCCAGTATGTCAGCCTTCTCAGCCTCCTTAAAGAGGGCGTTCAGAAGCACTTGTACGTCTGGCCATATGGGATTGTGAATGGAGAAGGTGGCGCAGTCTGGATGAGTCCCTCTGTCTTGCTCTTTGGTCACTGTGACTGAGCACCATTTTGGGCCGATCAGGAACTATGGGGAAGGGGATCCACCCAGAAGTTGTGGAGGGAACAGGAAGAGAAGCTTGGTCAACAGACTGGCTCATGTCAGAAGGAGGCCTGACTGCATCCTTGGCGAAGCCCAGGGCAGGGCAGGAAGGCAGCATTGCCCAGCGGGAAGGCATTCGGAGGCAAATCATCAGCAAGGAGCAGAAAATCCCCTCCCCTTCCCTGAAGAAGACTGAAGAATCTCTAGTCGGCATTCAGATGAGTTCAGCATCCCAGGTCTCTGGGGTGTTCCTGTCCATTACAAAGTTGACTCGAGGCTCCGTCAACTGAGGCCCTACACTCCTTGCGTACATGAAAGGGGCACAGAAAGGATGGGAGGCAGTCTTTTCCTGGAGCCTTGGGCTGCTTCTGCTACCGTCTTACCTGCAGCAGTTCACTCGCTGGCTGCTGACCCTTTTTCTCCATCACCTGGATGATCCTCTCAAGAGAGGAGAGTTTCCTGCAGAGTCTGGCCAGCTGCTCATCCCTTCTCCCTGCAATCTCCTTCTCCATCTCTTCCACATGATTCAGCAGACGCTTTTTTTCTTCTTCTTCCAGGAACTGGCGCAGTTATCTGAACTTCTCCACAGTCTTCAGCCTCTCCGGTTCTGAGGAGGTCTGAGTGAGGAAGATGGTCAGCCTTCAAAACATCAGCAAGAGAATTAGGATTTGAATTGAACTGCTTCCACCCTCTCAGCTCACAAGTCCTCAGGCTTCTCCTTGACTGCTTTTCACATAATAAACAACAATGGGAAATAAACTCCATTTAGCTGCATTCAAAGGCGAACTTACCTAATTCGCAATTTTTGGAAAAATATGGAGACCAAAACAGCAATCTTTTGAAATTCACACCTCTGAATTTCTCAAGGTTGACCCAGCCAGGTAATGTTCACAAAAAATGTATTTATGAGGGCAAAGCACGTATCAAAATATTTATACGAGAAGGTAGCCACCCTAGCATTTGATTCATTTTCAGAATAATAAATAAATAGCAAACCGATATGGGAAAAGGAGAAATGGGGAGAAGTTGAAATTGGCAGATTTCCCCATCCCTCCTCAGTCCGGACTTGCTTCTTGAAGTGCTTGTTCCCTCACTAGTAACAAGAGGGACACTTCCAAGGAGGTCTTTGCTTTCCTTGTCCAGGTCTGCTTGATAGGCCAGAATTTCCCCTCTCTCTTTCCTCCGAATCTCCAGGCGGCGACAAAGAGAGGAGATGAATATTCTACTGGCTTCTTGGGTCCAGTGGCCTTGCTATAATAGCAAGAAAGAAAAGTACAGAGGTTTTCAACCTTTTGGGGTCCACCGCTTCCTGGACCAACTCCCTTCTTTCTGCGGCACCCCTGTGGGGCTCAGGAGACCAGTTAGGTCCCCCCTTGCTTGCCTCCCCTCCCCCTTTCTCGAACAGCCTCCCTTGCGGAGTGCTCTCTCAGCCTCCTCTCCTCTCCCCTCTCCTTAGGAGTCCTCCTCTTGGTCTCTGAGCTGCCCCCGCTGCCCCCCAGGGGCCTGGGACTTGCCTGTCCATTCCCTCTGGGGGAGAACAGCTGGGCAAGCCTTGGGGAGGCAGAGATGGCATCCGAGGAGGGAGGGAAGGAAAGAGGGACAGAGGCCAGTGTCTCCCGCGGCACCCCAGCTGCCACAGCACACTGCTTGAAAACCACTGCAGAACTGGGATGGGAAAGGTTTCTAGTCCAACTAACTGGTCTGGAGAAGAGGAAAGGCAGCCATGCTTGCTCCTTTGTCTTCTCCGAGGAGACTTCCAGCCTGACTTCTCATCTTGAGGCCCCAGGGAGAAGTGGGAAGAGGAGGAGGAGGAGGAGGAAGCATCCCCAGAAGAAGTGTGCTCCCCACCAGTAGGTGCTTCCACCCCCCACTCCTAAATCTGCTTCCAACAGATACTTGGGGGGGGGGCATCCTGCACCATCTGGTCAATTCCTGGTGCTATGAGAATTAGAAGGTCTAAGATATGAACACATACATAAATACTGTAAGTAGTTATCATCACAAAAGAATATCCAGGTAAACCCATGAACAGCCAGGTAAACCCATCAACAGGTTTCCTGCCAGACAGGAGTCTGTTGTAGGCTGCCCCTTCTGTGATGTATGTATGATGTATGGAGGGGTGGTCTTTGGCTCCAGGGTGGGCAATTTCAAATGTCTATATAAGGACTTGGTTCGGGATCTCCTCCTCCCTCCTGGAGGATATTCAATATTCTCTGGTTGGCCTCTGTTATTTTCTCCTACCGATAGAGAAGCTACAAAAGGACTCTATATGGGCTCTGAGGTACCCCAGAAGGGAAAAGGAGCCGTTTTTTCCTTATAACACTGGCCCCCAGTCCCCACCCCCTTGCAGCTGATCCCTTGCTGCTATCTGCTTTGCAGGGTCCTGCTAGCCAAAGGAGACATGTACTTTGTTGTGTATGTGCAATTCACATTTGTAGTGTTCTAAATATGTACAAAGCAACCTTGCAGGGGGATGTGGATGAGGTTAACCCTTTCTCTCCCTGCCATGGTCCCAACCCATATATTTGAAGCTGCTGTATTTCAAGGGAAGATCCCTTGGCCCCCCCTGGAAGAGAGAAAGACTTTGACTCCCTCCTCCCAGCCATCCCAGCAGCCCTCAGGCTTCCCCTTGGCTGCTTCTAAGGTAATAAACAACCACCAAGTAATACCATGCCTACTTTGTATCTGAGAATTAAGATCACCTGCCAAGAAGAATACACAGCTATTTCTCCCCCTCAAGGTACCTTGTATTCCTCGACAGCATCTTCCAAAGGAATCACCTCGTGGTGTTTGTGCTTCTTGGATCTGCCCCAAACCACACAGGTGGGGGCTTCATCCTCCTTGCAAAAGAGTTTCAGGGGCTCCTGGTGCTTCTCACAGACTCCTCCTTTCCCTCTGGAAGACTGAGAGTCTTGGCTACTTCGACAAGATGTCTCGGGAAGTGTGCTGTCTCCCCGGGGCTAAGATCCAAGATGTAACTGAACGACTGCAAGGAATCATAAAACCCACTGACAAATATCCCTTCCTCTTGGTTCATGTGGGAACCAATGACACTGCAAGCAATAGCCTCCAGAAGATCAAAAGAGACTATGAGGCTCTGGGCAGGAAATTGAAGCAATTAAATGCACAAATTGTCATCTCATCTGTCCTCCCAGTTGAACGACGTGGCCCAGGGAGAGAGAGAAGAATAGTGGAAGAGAACAGCTGGCTTCGCAAATGGTGTAAACAGGAACGGTTTGGATTCTTAGATCACGGACTGCAGTTTCTTGAAGATGGACTTCTGGCAAGAGATGGGCTGCACCTCACAACGGTTGGGAGGAATGTTTTTGCCAAAAATCTCAAAAACCTCATCAGGAGGGCTTTAAACTGACTAATGTGGGGGAGGAAGACAGTGCTCCTGAAGGTAGGAGTCTATCAATTGATGAAGATGATAATCCAAATGTCATAGACCAAATGGAGCAAACAGCACGCAGACCTAGTGGTGGGAGGAAAAAATCCTTAAATAAGAGACACGGGGGAATGATTAATGGACTTCAATGTCTGTACACTAATGCGCAAAGCATGGGTAATAAACAAGATGAGCTTGAGCTCTTGGTACAGCAAACTAAATATGACATAATAGGCATCACTGAAACCTGGTGGGATAAGTCCCACGACTGGAATGTAATAATGGAGGGTTACAATCTATTTCAGAGAAACAGACCAGACAAGAAAGGAGGAGGAGTGGCGTTATATGTCAGGGATGTGTATACCTGTGAAGAGATCCAAGATTTAGAACCTCAAAGCCAAAGTGAGAGCATTTGGGTCAAAATTAAGGGAGAGATGAATAACAGGGACCTCATTGTGGGAGTTTACTATAGATCCCCAAGCCAAACGGAAGACATAGATGATGCCTTCCTGGAACAGATGGCCAAGCATGCAAAAGGAAGGGAGATAGTGGTAATGGGGGACTTCAATTACCCGGATATTTGCTGGATGTCAAACTCAGCCAAGAGCATAAGGTCAAACAGATTCCTCACTGGCCTTGCAGACAACTTCGTTGTCCAGAAAGTGGGAGAAGCAACAAGAGGAACAGCCATTTTAGATCTGGTCCTAACCAATGTTGATGACCTGGTTAGTAGGGTAGAAGTGGAAGGATCATTAGGCGCGAGTGATCATGCTCTTTTGAAGTTTACTATACAGCGGAAAGGAGCAACCAAGCATACTAGGACTCAATTTCTTGACTTTAAGAAAGCCGACTTCATAAAACTTAGGGAAGTGCTGGGTGAGATCCCATGGACAGTAATATTAAAAGGAAAGGGAGTTCATGATGGCTGGGAGTTTGTTAAGAGGGAGATAGTAAAAGCACAACTTCAGGCAATACCAATGAGACGGAAACATGGAAGGTGCCTAAAGAAGCCAGGGTGGCTATCTAAAGAACTTTTAACTGAGTTAAGATTAAAAAAGGATGTGGACAAAAAATGGAAAAGGGGGGAAACCACCAAAGAGGAATTCAAACAAATAGCCAGCACGTGTAGACACAAAGTCAGAAAAGCTAAAGCACAGAATGAACTCAGGCTTGCTAGAGAGGTTAAAAGCAACAAAAAAGGCTTTTATGGGTATGTTCGTAGCAAAAGGAAGAACAAAGAAACAGTGGGATCACTCAGAGGAGAAGATGGTGAAATGCAAACAGGGGACACAGAAAGGGCTGAACTCCTCAATGCCTTCTTTGCCTCAGTCTTCTCCGATAAAGAAAACAATGCCCGACCTGAAGAATTTGGAGCAAATGATTCAGCAGAGGAAACACAGCCCAGAATAACTAAGGAGATAGTACAAGAATACTTGGCTAGTTTAGATGTATTCAAGTCTCCAGGGCCAGATGAACTGCATCCAAGAGTATTAAAAGAACTGGCAGATGTGATCTCAGAACCACTGGCAGTCATCTTTGAGAATTCCTGGAGAACAGGCGAAGTCCCGGCAGACTGGAGGAGGGCAAATGTTGTCCCTATTTTCAAAAAGGGGGAAAGAGAGGACCCAAATAATTACCGCCCAGTCAGTCTGACATCAATACCAGGGAAGATTCTGGAGCAGATCATTAAGCAAACAGTCTGTGAGCACCTAGAAAGGAATGCTGTGATCACCAATAGTCAGCATGGATTTCTGAAAAATAAGTCATGTCAGACTAACCTGATCTCGTTTTTTGACAGAATTACAAGCCTGGTAGATGAAGGGAACGCAGTGGATGCGCCCTACCTTGATTTCAGCATGGCATTTGACAAGGTGCCCCATGATATTCTTGTAAAGAAGCTGGTAAAATGCGGTCTTGACTATGCTACCACTCAGTGGATTTGTAACTGGCTGACTGACCGAACCCAAAGGGTGCTCATCAATGGTTCCTCTTCATCCTGGAGAAGAGTGACTAGTGGGGTGCCACAGGGTTCTGTCTTGGGCCCGGTCTTATTCAACATCTTTATCAACGACTTGGATGATGGACTCAAGGGCATCCTGATCAAATTTGCAGATGACACCAAACTGGGAGGGGTGGCTAACACCCCAGAGGACAGGATCACACTTCAAAACGACCTTGACAGATTGGAGAACTGGGCCAAAACAAACAAGATGAATTTTAATAGGGAGAAATGTAAAGTATTGCACTTGGGCAAAAAAAATGAGAGGCACAAATACAAGATGGGTGACACCTGGCTTGAGAGCAGTACATGTGAAAAGGATCTAGGAGTCTTGGTTGACCACAAACTTGACATGAGCCAACAGTGTGACGCGGCAGCGAAAAAAGCCAATGCAATTCTGGGCTGCATCAATAGGAGTATAGCATCTAGATCAAGGGAAGTAATAGTGCCACTGTATTCTGCTCTGGTCAGACCTCACCTAGAGTACTGTGTCCATTTCTGGGCACCACAGTTCAAGAAGGACACTGACAAACTGGAACGGGTCCAGAGGAGGGCAACCAAAATGGTCAAAGGCCTGGAAACGATGCCTTATGAAGAACGGCTAAGGGAGCTGGGCATGTTTAGCCTGGAGAAGAGGAGGTTAAGGGGTGATATGATAGCCATGTTCAAATATATAAAAGGATGTCACATAGAGGAGGGAGAAAGGTTGTTTTCTGCTGCTCCAGAGAAGCGGACACGGAGCAATGGTTCCAAACTACAAGAAAAAAGATCCCACCTAAACATTAGGAAGAACTTCCTGACAGTAAGAGCTGTTCGACAGTGGAATTTGCTGCCAAGGAGTGTGGTGGAGTCTCCTTCTTTGGAGGTCTTTAAGCAGAGGCTTGACAACCATATGTCAGGAGTGCTCTGATGGTGTTTCCTGCTTGGCAGGGGGTTGGACTCGATGGCCCTTGTGGTCTCTTCCAACTCTATGATTCTATGATTCTATGATTCTATGATTCTATGATTCTATGATTCTATGATTCTATGATTCTATGATTCTATGATTCTATGATTCTATGATTCTATGATTCTATGATTCTATGACAAAGGTAGCCAATTGCCGATTGCGGACGAGGCTCCTTCTCTGGACTCCAACTCGGCCTTGAGGACAGGAAGCCAGCCTCCTTTTTGCCCCGCTGCACTGGATCAGGCCGGACCGGCAGAAGTTGTGCCCACACCCTGGGATGGTCCCTGTGTCATAAGAGAGTCAGGGTCTGTTACCGGAGAATCCGAGGGCTTCCTTGGGCAGAAATCAAGACACCAACCAGAGCAATTTGGAGCAAATCAGCAGCCTGTAGGCTCGGTCTTTATTGAAGGAAAACTGTCGCGACAGGACTCCCACTGCCCACAAGGTGAAGCAAGATGGAAGCCCAGAACAAAAGAAGACCCCAACTTTTATTAGCTCCTAATCCCCTAAGTTACACCCCTAGAAATACATCATATTTACATCATGACTACATTAAAAAACAGGAGGAGTCAGGGGAGGGGTCGCACAGGTAATCTGAGTATCCTGACACCTGGCCGGAGCCCCTTCTCTTCCTCCCCATGAGTCATTTTCAGAAAACAAAGGGAAAGGCGCAGTTTCCTGCCCCCTGAGGGGAATCTGGTCACGGTCCCTTTGTTAGAGTCTGTGCTGAATACACTAGTGTATGCAGTTCGTTGTGTCCTTGATAATCTTCTGTCTGAGCCCATCAAGATAACTATCAAGGTTGCCATGTCAACTGGGAAGGGCTGCAGAGTACGTGCCTGCTCGGTCAAGGGATTATGGCTGACTGGTATTAGGCCACCCCCTTTGATAGTCCTTGTAATACGAAGCAGAATAAAAGTGGTCTGGTGAAAATCCGATATACGGCTGATTTATGGTGAATTTATGAAGAATACTGTCCTTGAAGTTCAAAGCACTTTCGCCTTTCCGGAAGCGGTTTGCAACATTTTGATTAAATCAGTCACGGTCAATTGGACTCGGAAACTTTGTATTTGAGAGCTGTCAAAGATAGAGAAGCGGGCGCCTGCTGCCTGCAGTACCTGCGTGGCCGCCACAAGGGGCGCTGTTCGGTAACGCTGATTGGCTGAAACGGCAGCCGATTGACCCTGAGTTCAGACAGTTGGTCTACCCATAATAAGGATAGGGCGAGGTAGAGTGTTACGGTCTATTAAGGGAAAATATACGAAAATAAAGGGGTTCTGTGCGGAGCTGTCAAGCTAGCGCTACCTTATTTACGGAAGGCTTTTAGGGGATGCCCCTCTAGAAGGGACATCTCCAGGCTCGGGGAGGTGGGAGGTGCGTGTGTTTGTGTGTGTGTGTGGTGCTTGTGCATTACGTTGTAATGAAGGGGGGGGTCTCCTGCTACAGTTCAGAGAGGGGAATAAAGGAGAAGGACCCTACCAATATCAAATATATTGCATTTGCCTTGGGGAATGGATCGTTTTTCACTGTATCGAATTGTATAATTTTTGCTGTATCTTTCTCATTGACTTTAAGAGTGGATCTGAAAGTATTTTTCGACTCAAATGTATTTTTCCTCAAAATGCTGTACTTTTCTAAATGTATCCAAATGTATACGAA
Source organism: Podarcis erhardii (assembly GCF_964252035.2). Classification (NCBI taxonomy): domain Eukaryota; kingdom Metazoa; phylum Chordata; class Lepidosauria; order Squamata; family Lacertidae; genus Podarcis; species Podarcis erhardii. Next base: position 18,325,302 of record NC_138506.1, on the reverse strand, counting down.
TGGGTTTTTGTATTTCCCCCCAATCTCATCGCCTAGAGAATGTTCCTTAAATGTAACAATCTCTTGTTCCAAATGTATTTGATACAAATGTATTCGAGTGTATACTTTTATGGGGAAACGTAGCTAGGAAAATGTGGCGAGATATAAATTGCTTATAGTGCCTTTGAACGTTCCACCCTCTATCCTTTCACGAGCTGCCAAAAACACTCTCCACACCACACTGCGATCTAATGGATCCACAAATGATACCATGAATACACACAAATACAGGGACTTCCGGGTTAGCGCGAACGCGAATGGCGGATTCCCTCCGAGCTCCGGAGGGAATCGGCTCCGTTGAGGACGGGTCTTGCCGCGCCGGCGACGCGGGGACCCTCAGAAACCGCAGGCGCGGATGCCTGCGGACCTGGTGACTCAGTGGGCACCTTAAGTGCCCCCCCCGACTCATGAAGAGCCTTTTTAAAGGCTACGAAGGGGTACGGAGGGTGGCGTGGTGCTGTGAGTAGATCGCTGCCTCAGTGGAGTGAAGCCGCGAGCCATGACCGGAGAGCGCTAACTTTCTTCCTGAAATCTGGACTGTAAAACAAGCTACCCGTGAGTAGAAGGGAATTTGGACTTAAAATTTTTTGGCTTTGAATTTGGTACGACCGGGGGATGTGCTAAAGGGAAGTCCGCACCCCCCCTATCTACAAACGATCTAAAGCAAGGATCGGAGAACTAAGGTGGAAAATTGCTGTCTGATCAAGGAAAAAAAGATCTTTCCATGAATCTGACAGGTGAAGATTTTGTGCTGGAGAGAAAGGGAGGAATTTTGGAACTTTTAATGTAAAACCCCCCCCCCCCGAACCCGGGGGCGTCTTGCCGGAGGGAAAAAGAACAAAGAGTTTGACAGCTGTCAAACGAGCTGTCAAACGAGCGGCCAAACTTAAAATCTTGCTATCTAATAACTCTCTCTTTTAAAAGTGATACATTTGAAATGAGATGGTTGGAAACAAAGTAGTAAATAAATGACAAAGTAACAGACTGTTGGAAAGGACTATCGAGCAATTGGAATCCCCCTAGGGGGGACCAGAGGCACTACAATGGCTGCAGAGGGAAAATTACTGGCAGAAATAGAAAAAATGTTTTTTCTCGTGGGAATTTTACAAGAGCAGACTACGGCTATGAGCAAAGTACTCATGACCTTGAATCCCAAAACAAACAATTCTGCCGAATGTATAAACGACATGCCTGAAAAAGAATCTGCAGCCGAGCCACAAGGAGGGATGGAAAGGAAAGGAGAAAGGGAGACAGTTCAAGTGGAAAATATCATCCAACTAAATACCAACCAAAAGCCTATACTGACAGAAAGTAAAGAAGAAGACCCTTGGATTACAACTCTGCAAAAGATGAGAAAGATGAAGAAGGAAGCCCCTGGATTACTTGGAACACTGGAACTTAAAAGAATAAAGAAACATGACCGAGACTTTCTTCTTAAGCATGGGCCTGACTTTCAGAAACAACAGTTTTTAAACTTTTTGGATGGAAGAAAACTTGATGCGACTGTGACAGAACTGTTTCGAGAACCGAAGACCAACAAAAAAGACTACCAACAAAACTGGCAGAGAGAGACTAACAGGGAATTAAGGGCCTCGGATGTGAGGAATCCGGGCTAGGAACTCTTTTTGGGGATGCTTCTCTGGGGACGGAAGCCGGGGTAGGGAGGGAGGGGAGAACAAAAACTTTTAAAATTTTATAATCTTTTATCAGGCCAAATGGATTTACAAGTAATATTAAAGGGAGAAATTCATGGGGAGGGAAATGGGGTCGACCTTAGGAAAAAGAGAATTAGAAAGTGAAAAGTTAAATGTTTTTAAGTAAAATGTTTTTCCTTTCTTTTTTTATAATAATAATAAGATGTGTAAGATAATGGATAGGAACTTGCTGAAATAATTATTGAAATTGGGATGTAGGAAGAGGGGGTGGGGGGAAGTCAGAGAAAGAGGGTAATGAAAGTAAGGGCATGAAATTACATACGTGTTTGTCTGTGTCTTTTTGTGTATGTATGTCTTTAAAAAATGTGAAAACCTAATAAAAATTTATATATATATATAAAAAAAAAATACACAAAAATACAAGCTCTAAAATAAATTAGTTTTATTTTCCCATAAGTATGCAAACATAAGACTATCACACCCGAATTGATAGCTATGCAGAACAGGATTCCCCCCCCCTCCATCAGATAGCTGCCTGCGCAGCTGTCTTTGAGGGGGGTGGAGGGAGGAACGGGCAGGATCGACATCGGATAGCTGCCTGCCTGCCTGAACATGCCGTGCCCCCGGGGGGCGCTGCGACCGGTGCCCATTGGGAAGGAACAAGACAGGAAAAGGAAGGAAATGGGAGAGGTTTTTGTAAGGCCCAACTTTTCACATGGTGTCCTGTTGTGTGGTCGGAAAGTACTCTTTATTGTTTGATTTGGGTTAATGTCAGAATAAAAGCGAGTTCCTTCAAAATAACACATTCCTTTTTATCTTACCAATTTCTCATATTGTAAGAAGCGGAAGAAGAAACCATAGAGAGCATTCATATTTTCCTTCTGATCAATGAAGTCAAACGTTACAATTATCCATTTTAGAATGAGCACCTATAGGGAGAAGACAGATCTCAGTAAGCCAAAGCAAGGCCAAGACAACCAACCCCTTCTGGAATATGGTCAGCGTGTACAACATCTAGCTGAATCATCACCAGGATAACTAAGTCAGACTGGGGGAAATATCATTCTTCAGAACCAAGACATCATTACCATGCTTTCCAAGTTACCTGAAAGTCACTACAACACTTACGAGCACAGAGCCAAGACACAGCTGAAATAAGAGAATCCACTGTTATTACGGAAATGGGAATCAGAGTCTTCAGTAGCCTAGTGCTTATCACTGTGCCTGCAAGACCTTGAAAGACACTGCTTAACATTCTGAACATCTTCACTCTTGATAATTTCTCACAAGCTCGAAGCAGCCCCGGTTCTTGTTAAGGGAGAAGGCAGGGCAATGCAGCTACTTTGACATACTTTACTGCCAAGGGGAAAGAGAAGCCAAAACATGTTTTCTTTACCAAGCTTGGCACTGAGTGCGATGTTCAGCAAGTTATGAATTTCTTCTGGTGCCAAGCCTCTCTCTTGCGCAATCTTTTCCACAGTCTCCAAAGGACTCTGCAAAGCTCCCTGCTTCCGTGAGGCACTATCTTGAATTAGGAAAAAGTCCAAGTGTGATTCAAATCCATTCGAAAAACCGTTCTCATGCATGATGGCCTGTCCAATGGCTTGCTTTACCATCAATTGGCAAGGGAGCCCCATTGAGATGCCATGGCATTTGGAAAACTCTGGAATGCTGAACTTGCCTTTTGCTTTCTTGCTCCTTCGTTCAGTGGGTAGGTAGGTGTAGGTAGGGGCAAGTCAAAAGCTTCCTTGAAATTCCTCAGCCCCAGCCAGCATTGCCAATGGGCAGGATGATGAGAATTGTAGTTCAGCAACGTCTGGAGGGCCAGAGGTTACCCTCACCTGTTTTATCGGTTAGTGTGCTAAGATCTGGGCACAAGCCCAATTCAGCTGACGGTACTTAACAAGGGCTTGCTTTACACAAAACATGAGAGCTAATACACTATTCTGCTCCAATATACAAAACAGCCCCTTCTCTAGAGAAAGCTCAAGAAAATACAAACTTCGGGGTTTGTTGATGGTTGTAAAGGTTGCTGAAAGGTTTCTAGTTCACTAGTTGGAAACAGCTTCCAGGCTAGGCAGGATCAAGTTTGCTTTGTAACTGTTCCTGTCTGCCTGCTTGCCATCGTGCATATTTGTAAACCATTTCTGCCAAAATATATACATCTGCAATAGTAGTTTCTGGAAGCAGACCCTGCAAGAGTGCACACTCCATGAAGTCCATATGAAGAGTGTTATGAACGAAGTCTTACTCCCGAGTAAGAGACGTAGCGCCCGAGGCGATGATCACAAGGGAACCCTGCCACACTAGGACTCCCCTCGCCCCGTCACACCGTTGCACCAAGCACCGCACAAAAGTCCCAAACCCCGAGAAGTAAGCGCCATTTCTGACCCCGTATCCCGATGCTATGCACAATCGATGTATTTTATGAATGAACAAGGTATTTGCATGAGGATGCGCTCTAGCCAATCAGATGGCGTTGAATGTAGCCCTTCAGCCAATCGCAGCAATGCCATGGCTCTGCAGAGGCAGCTCAGCTCCAGCTGTTTTGCACGCTCCACTGAGTGCTGATAAGGTGATGACAGCTCCCGCTGCGAGAACAATGGACTGAGTCAATCGAAACCTCATTACCCTGTTAATCCAATCAAAACTAGATGTTGTTTAGTCATTTAGTTGTGTCTGACTCTGCGTGACCCCCTGGACCAGAGCACGCCAGGCCCTCCTGTCTTCCACTGCCTCCCGCAGTTTGGTCAAACTCATGCTGGTAGCTTCGAGAACACTGTCCCACCATCTCGTCCTCTGTCGTCCCCTTCTCCTTGCGTCCTCCATCTTTCCCAACATCAGGGTCTTTTCCAGGGAGTCTTCTCTTCTCATGAGGTGGCCAAAGTATTGGAGCCTCAGCTTCAGGATCTGTCCTTCCAGTGAGCACTCAGGGCTGATTTCCTTCAGAATGGAGAGGTTTTAGCTTCTTGCAGTCCATGGGACTCTCAAGAGTCTCCTCCAGCACCAGAATTCAAAAGCATCCATTCTTTGGCGATCAGCCTTCTTTATGGTCCAGCTAGATACAATGTAGCAACGTCAGGCCAGGCCACTTCCGAAAAGAACCGTCTGTATTAAAAAAGCCTAAAAACACTTGGAAATTCATAGAAAACCACTGGTTTCACCGATTCTCTTCAATCCACCGCCAGTCTGCCTCGTTGGCTAAGGACTTGGGAACCCCTCAGTCCCCGCCAGAATTCCCCAAGCGGGAGATCACCTACTCACAGGAAGGTACTTTACCCGTAGGTGACAATCGCTGGGCAAAAGCTCTCCTCCGAACTTACCCAGGCAGCAGACTATGCAAACCAAAGTTCTATTGTCCTCTTGCAGTAGGTGCTTAGAATGTACTTCCCAAGACATATCCTGTATTTGCATGTTACCCCAACACATTCCTCCTATGTTAATCATGTATAACCCCCCCTTTTTTCTGATGGAGTGGTGATGTTTAGCGAACTGTCTGCTGAGATAAGATAGGAACTTTTAAAAGTCCTTGTCACCCCGTTCTCGGGGTTCAATTCCTCTCTGAACCTGTTGCGCAATCAACTTTGGTCTCCGCTATTTGCTCCGGTTGGTGGCTGGACTCCTTCTTTGTTCCGCAGGGACCCACGGGCTCTGAGCAGCCTCCCACCTGAATTTTTCCGTAAGAACAGAAACTCGACTAACCCTCTTGAGAGAAGAAAGGTGGCTTTTGCTCCTGCTGCAATGTTGTCATCTAAATAAGCACATCTTCCTACAAGTGAATAGTAGCCACCTATCTGGGGGGAAATAAAGTGGTATGCTGAGAGACATGGTTACGGTGGAGAGCAAATCTGTGCAGTGGCGTAGCGTGGGTTGTCAGCACCCGGGGCAAGGCAAGTAATTTGCGCCCCCTAACCCTGGATTTGCGCCCCCTAACCCTAACCCCCAGATGTTGCGCCCGGCGCGGCCGGCCCCCCCTGCACCCCCCACGCTACGCCACTGAATCTGTGTTCAACAATCCGAACATCCCGAGGGAAACCAGATGGCAGCTTTGTTTTACTGTGTCCACAGAACTCAATGAAAGCCAACCAATGGTTTGGGTCAGGTGAAGTAGAAGCATGTTGAAATCTGCAGATGGCACAAAGTTCAGCGGCAGTAGATCAGAAAGAGGGGCAGTCCTTAAACAGCTGAAGAGAATGGGATACACCTCAACTGAGCATCCAAGTATTAACATCCTGACGGTAAGGACCTTACCCAACCCTAGTCAGATGTAAACACCATTTTAAAGTATGGCTTGAGGAGCTAAAAGATGAAGAGGAGTACCCATTCAGAAGCACATCATATTGGAAACAATGCAGTTCAGTACTAACACTCAGATATGCACCAGCGTTATTCCCAGTTCGTGATCCAGCAAGAGACAAACGTACTGGAGCTGATTTACATGTCTTGTTCTTCTCTGCTGGATTGGGGCATAAGCACTGAGCCCTATCTTTCTTCTTACCTTTATTCAAACGGGTCAAGGCTTCTTCGATGGAAAGTCGGTCATCTTCTGTCTCTTCTGCTTTGTTTACTACCAGTAGCCAGCAAAGCTTGTTCTGGCACCTTAGAATTCTCGTGTCTCTTCATTATTTTCTTATTCTAGGAAAGAAACACAAGACAAGGTCAGCTTTTTTCCCCTTTTCTTTTGCTAGTATTTTCCTGTCCTCCGATAATCAAGTTTGGTGCAGAAAAGGAATGGAGAGCTTTGTTGTTGTTGTTGTTGTTGTTGTTGTTGTTGTTGTTTAGTCGTGTCCGACTCTTTGTGACCCCATGGACCAGAGCACGCCAGGCCTCCCGCAGTTTGGTCAAACTCATGCTGGTAGCTTCGAGAACACGGTCCAACCATCTCGTCCTCTGTCATCCCCTTCTCCTAGTTGTGGGATGTAAACACAGGAGCAGTCAATGACAACATTCCTAGAGTGTACATGTTAGAACATGGGGAGGGATGTCTGTCCAGCAAGCAGGTAAACTTCCTGGGGATGGACTTCCTCCGCATGTGACCAGAGGTGGGTGTGGCCTCACCTGTGCAGGTAAATGATAAAAGCACAGGGCAGGCAGCCATTCTCTCTCTTGCCTCTGCCATCTCTCTCTGCCATCACTTTTCGAAGAAGCAGGATGCCCTCTTGGCTCTCAGCCAAGAGAGGACAGGGCTATCTTCCTATAAAATAGATTCTGAGTGTATGTAACCTTTTAAAGCTGTCTGCCTTCTGGGATCATATTGTGAACAGAACATGAGTAAACTCTTTCATAATAATAATAATAATAATAATAATTTATTTATACCCCACCCATCTGGCTGGGTTTCCCCAGCCACTCTGGGTGGCTTCCAAAGGAATATTAAAATACTGTGATACATCAAACATTAAAAGCTTCCATAAACAGGGCTGCCTTCAGATGTCTTCTAAAAGTCTGGTAGTTGTTGTTCTCTTGGACATCTGGTGGGAGGGCGTTCCACAGGGAGGGCACCACTACCGAGAAGGCCCTCTGCCTGGTTCCCTGTAACTTGGCTGCTCGCAGTGAGGGAACCGCCAGAAGGCCCTCAGTGCTCAACCTCAGTGTCCGGGTAGAACGATGGGGGTGGAGATGCTCCTTCAGATATACTGGACCGAGGCCGTTTAGGGCTTTAAAGGTCAGCACCAACACTTTGAATTGTGCTCGGAAACGTACTGGGAGCCAATGTAGGTCTTTCAAGACCGGTGTTATATGGTCTCGGCGGCCGCTCCCAGTCACCAGTCTGGCTGCTGCGTTCTGGATTAGTTGTAGTTTCCGGGTCACCTTCAAAGGTACCCCCACGTAGAGCGCATTGCAGTAGTCCAAGCGGGAGATAACCAGAGCATGCACCACTCTGGCAAGGCAGTCCGCAGGCAGATAGGGTCTCAGCCTGCGTACCAGATGGAGATGGTACACAGCTGCCCCGGACACGGATTTAACCTGTGCCTCCATGGACAGCTGTGAGTCCAAAATGACTCCCAGGCTGCGCACCTGGTCCTTCAGGGGCACAGTTACCCCATTCAGGACCAGGGAATCCTCCACATCTGCCCGCCCCCTGTCCCCCAGAAACAGTACTTGTGCTGGACCCGGGGGAAAGGTACCGTGAGCGTAGTCTGAGTCCACACGGAGAGGGGCGAGGTCCGAGGCGGAGAGCCGGGCGGGGAACAGGAACGCTGGAACAGGAGGCCGAGCAGGGTACAGGAACACCGGATGGTCAGGAACAGGAGGCCGAGCAGGGAACAGGAGCACCGGATGGTCAGGAGCAGGAGGCCGAGCAGGGATCAGGAACACAGGAAGGTCCAAAGCCAACAACGACGTTGCTCCCGCAACCTGGGGCCGGGCTGACTGGGCTTTTATCCTCTTCTAAGGCCAGGGGCGGTCCCGGCCCCCAGGAGCCCCGCCTCCTCTGGCCTTAAGGCGAGCACTCCTCCTGGGAGCAACCAGTTCCCTTCGCCTCTCTGCCCTAAGCCTCTGCAGATCAGGAGAGGCCGAAGGGTTACTGGGCCCTGGAGGAGGCTCACCTGTAGCCACTGAGTCCTCAAGGAAGCCTGGGAACGTGGGGTTCGGCAGAGGACCAGGAGCGCCTCCCCTACTTGCGGGGAACCCCATTTTGGGGCTCCGGAGCAAAGTAGGGTGAGCGGCGCGGTGCTGCGAACTGATTGCTACTTTCACGGAGGGAAGCCGCATAGCCATCGCCGGAGAGCGCTGACTTTTTTCTGTTGACAATTGGACTCTAAACAAGTACCCGTGAGTAGAAATGGAAAATTGGATCAAGAAACATCCTAATTTGGCATTGAAGCGGGAAGGTTCAAAACAGGAAGTCCGCCTTCCGCTTTTTGTAAATAGACTGAAGCAAAAACTTTGTAAGCTAATAGCCTGGAAAATTGTTTTGTAAAGGTCGAAATTTCCTTCATTTATGACCACTAAAATCCCCAACTTGACTGGACTTTCGGAGGCGGTGCCACCGACAATGGCGGATTCCCTCTAATCTAGAGGGAGAAAGCCCCGCAGAAATTGGGTCTTACCGCTGCAGCGAAGCGGGGACCCTCTCGAAAATCCCAGGCGGGTGAAGCCTGCGATTGTGGGACTCGGCGGGCACCTTTTGCACCCACCCCCCCGATCGGCAAAGGAACCCTGCAAAGGGCTCCGGAGCGAGACGGGGTGCTGGCGCGGTGCTGAGAGTCAATCGCTACTTCTGTGGAGCGAAGCTGCACAGCTGATGTCGGAGAGCGCTGTCCTCTTTCCTGTGACAATTCGGCTCTTAAACAACAACCCGTGAGGAGGACAATTGAAAGATCGGGAGATCAAAGGAATCGCCCCTTTGATCAAAGGAACAACCTTGAATTTGGCACCGAAGCGGGAAGGTGTAAACAGGAAGTCCGCCTTCCGCTTTTTGTAAATAGTCTGAAGCAAAGATCTTACAAGCTAAAAAGCCGGGAAAATTGATTTTAAGATTGAAATTTCCTGCATCTATAAACATCAAAACCCCCCTTGACAGCAGGAGAAAAGGGGGGAAGAAATTTTGACTTTTTAATCCTACAGAGAGAGTGAAAGAATACAAGCTTCCATCGTCCCAAACCTGGGGACGGAATGTCAGGACAGAAATTGTCGGTGATGCCTTTTAATTGAAAATGGAAAAACTATTGATAGATAGAACTTCCGGAGGCGGCGCGAACGGCAATGGCGGTCCTTTTCCTTTAGTGAAAGGGAAGCTCCGTGGAAATCGGGTCATCCGCTACGGCGAAGCGGAGACCCGCGTCGGAAACCCACAGGCAGCAAGAGCCTGTGGTCCTGGGACTCGGCGGGTGCCAGAAGCGGCTCCCGAAACGCAGAAGGAACCCCGTAAGGGGCTCCGGAACGTGGAGGGGGTCCGCGGCGCTGTGAGTCGATCGCTATTCCTGCGGAGTGAAGCCGCACAGCCGCTGTCGGTGAGCGCTGACCTTTTTTCCTGGAAAGACTGATTTAAAAAGCAACAACCCGTGAGTAAAAGGGGAATTTGAACTTAAATTTTTATTAAATCTGGCTGAAAGCGGAGAGACGTAAACAGGAAGCAAAGATTGGGATATTTGGAGCCTTTGAAGAGGTGTTAAAGAGAGACTGATCTATGCATTCATTGAAACTGCTTTCTGTGTAAAGTGAAGATTTAACTAAATTTTGGGATTTATTCTTTACATGGACTGTGCTAAACTTCTTCCTTTGAAGCTATATTTTTTTGAGAAACCCAGGCATTTGGAACTGCCAAAAAAATAGAACTGTCAGACTGCAGACTTTGACATTTTGTTATTGGGACTTGATACAATCTGAGTGCTTGTGGACTTGCTACTTTGAAACATCACTGTTGCACTTGTCAGAGACAAAGTAATACTTTTTATACCAGCTCTGCTAAATACAATTTAACTGAAGGCTTCTGGAAACTAAATTGGATTTTATTGAACCTTATTGATTTGCTTCTTCCCTTAAGATATTATGAGCTCCCTCTAGAGGATTTTGGACTTACAGACGTGACTTAATTTTACTTTCTCTTTCCTTTCCTTTATTTGACTGTTTGCTCTCTGGGCTGCCGTATTCCCATGGGAACAACTTAGTCTGACCTTGATTGCTAGATAAAATTGGCATGAGTGGCGCAAGAAAAAAAGAGGCCAGAGTTAGAACCAGACAAACAACTTTAGCTTTAGCCTCACAGGCACGTAGATCTTCTGTTCCTACTCTGCCAGTGGCAGGGGAAGAAGAAACTGAGCAATTACAAGAGGAAGATATGGCTGCAGGAGCATTAGGCCCAACCTTAGAGAAAATCCTGGAAAAATTGGAAACTTTGGATAAGAAAGTTGATGAACAAACGGCTAAGATCGACCAAAACGCAGCCAGCTTAAACAAAATAAATGATCAAGTGGCTCAGAACGTACAAGCAATTGGACAGTTATCAGATGCCACTGCAGAAAACCGTAAACTGGCTGAGGCAACTAACCAAAAAGTTGAAGATTTAGAACAAGAGGTCAAGCCACTGTCCAAACAAGTTGGGGAGCAGCAGATGTACTTGTCTATGATTGAACTGCGGAACCGGGAGAATAATTTGAGATTGAGGGCGATACCAGAACTTGAACAAGGAAACTTAATTGAGTTCCTGACTAAAGAATTTTCTAAATTTTGGCCTTTGGAAGAGGGAAAGGACTTTAAAATTGTGTCGGCCTTCAGACTTGGAAAGTTTGCGAGTAAAGGTAAGCCCAGAGACTGCTTGATAACTCTGAGATCGAAGGAGGAAAGAGATAAAATTCTAGGCCTACACTATGGAAAGTCACTGGACATTTCGGATAGGAGAGCTGAAATTTACAAAGATATCCCGAAACAGCTTTTGGACCTTAGATCCACCTACCTTGAACTGGTCAAACTGTTGAGGAGCAACTCAATTATTTTCAGGTGGGAATTTCCTCAGGGACTATCCTTTACTTTCAGAGGGAAGAAGGTCAAAATTAAATCATTGGAAGATAGAGACAAATTTTTGATTGCCCACGGAGAAGACCTTCAAAAAGGGATTGAAATACCTCCGAGGCCTGGACCATTAGTTGTAACTCCACCTTCGGAACCTGAAGACCCAGAGAAAAAGATACCACCACCAGAACAATAACAGATTTATTCAGGATGTCTCTGCAACTTTTGAGTTGGAATATTAATGGCGCCAATTCTCCGGAAAAAAGGAGAAGAATATTTCACATATTGAAAAAAGAACAATTGGACATTATTTGCTTGCAAGAAACACATGTGACTAGGCTCCACAGAAAAGTGTTAATAAACAAAAGATTAGGCCAAGAATTTATCTCTTCGGACCGAGTCAAGAAAAGAGGAGTGGTGATATATGCAAAGGAGAGCCTGTCACCAAAATTTTTATTTAAAGATGAACAAGGAAGAATTTTGGCAATTGAGATACAACACCAAGGAGAGAAGTTTTTAATATTAGGAATTTACGCACCAAATGAGGGGAAATCGGAATTTTACAAGAAGTTGCATGAAAGCATGCTGGATTATCTGGACTATGACAACATCATTATGATGGGAGACATGAATGGGGTCGTATCAACCAACATGGACAAGTCACAAAGTCAAAATGTAACAAAGGATGGCAGACTACCAAAGACTTTTTTCGAACTAACTGACAATATGGACTTGATTGATATTTGGAGGACAAAGAACCCCTTGGGAAGAGAAGGAACATTCTTTTCTGAAGCCCAACTGACATGGACAAGAATCGACCAAATATGGACATCTAGAGGTCTGGCACCTAAGACTAGAAAAGTGGAAATCTGCCCAAAGACCTGCTCCGACCATAATGCAGTAAAGATGGACATGAGACTACTACCAACCGGCTCCTTCAGATGGAAGATGAATGACAATTTGTTTCGGGATCAGGAGATCATTAAGAAGGCCCAAAAAGCTTTGAAAGATTATTTTGAGATAAATTTGAACACTACGGTGGAAAAAGAATCATCTGGGACGCAAGTAAGGCCGTGATGAGGGGGTTCTTGATACAACAGAATGCGGCAAAGAAAAGGATACAAAATGAGGAAAAAGATAGAATTTTGGAGAAAATTAAAGAATGTGAGAAGAAATTAAGGACAAAACCGAAGTCACAGCCGATCCTGAGAGAAATTAAACTTTATCAAGCGCAATATTCTAAATTGATAAACCAGGAAATAGAGTGGAAAGTTAAATTAATGAAACAGAGAACATTTGAATCAGCGAATAAATGTGGGAAACTGCTAGCATGGCAGTTGAAGAAGAGACAAAAAATGAATATAGTTACAAATTTAGAGATTGAAGGAAGAAACATACAGAACCCTGTGGAGATTAGAAAGTGCTTCCAGAGATATTTCAAACAACTGTACACTCAAGGGCCGCAAGATGAGGTTGAGATAGAACAATTTTTGATAAAGAATGGACTACCAAAATTGTCACAAGACAACAGATCAATCCTGAATTGTAAAATAACAAGACAAGAGATTGAACAAGCCATTCAGAATATGCAATTGGGCAAATCCCCAGGGCCTGATGGGCTTACCTCCAAGTATTATAAGACATTGAAAGACTATCTGACACAACCATTGCTGGAGGTAGGCAACGAAATTTTGGAAGGGAAAAGGGCGCCGGAAACGTGGAAAGAGGCTTTCATCACGTTGATACCTAAATCAGAAACTGAAAAGACACAACTTAAGAACTACCGTCCCATCTCCCTTCTAAATGTGGATTACAAAATTTTTGCGGACATTTTAGCAAGCAGATTTTAAAAAGTCCTAAATGAAGTAATTCATAAGGACCAGGCAGGCTTTCTCCCAGGCAGACATTTGTTTGCTAATACAAGGAACATTATTGACATCTTGGAACTTCTGCAAACAAATATTAATACAAAAGCTGTGTTAATTTTTATAGATGCGGAGAAGGCCTTTGACAACATTTCCTGGAAGTTTATGAAGAAAAATTTGGAAGGGATGGGAGTGGGACGGGGATTTGAAAATGGGATAGATGCAATCTATTCAGAACAAAAGGCTAAACTGATAGTTAACAATGTGGTGACAGAAGAGTTTAAAATTGAAAAAGGAACACGACAAGGCTGCCCTATTTCCCCTTTGTTATTTATTTCTGTCCTGGAGGTGCTCTTGAACATGATTAGAGGAGACCGGTTGGTTGAAGGAATACGGGTCGGAGCGAAACAGTACAAACTTAAAGCTTTTGCAGATGACCTGGTTTTGACATTACAGGAGCCAGAATCTAGTACGAAAAGAGTATTACAATTGATTCAAGAGTTTGGTCGCGTGGCGGGATTTAAATTAAATAAGCAAAAAACTAAGGTTTTGGAAAAAAACTTGACAGTTACAGAGTCAGAAAGGTTTCAGAAAGAGACAGAGTTAAATGTGGTTAAAAAAGTAAAATACCTAGGGGTAAATATAACAGCAAAAAATCTGAGTTTATTTAAGGACAACTATGAGAAATGTTGGTCAGAAATTAAGAGAGATCTAGAAAGTTGGACAAGATTGAAACTTTCCTTGTTAGGCCGAATTGCTGCTATTAAGATGAATGTATTGCCAAAAATGTTGTTTTTGTTTCAAACTTTGCAAGTTGTGGACAAAACAGAGTGCTTTCGGAAGTGGCAGAGAGATATTTCTAAATTTGTCTGGCAGGGCAAAAAGCCCAGAATTAAGTTTATTTTTTTATTTTTTTAAAATAATTTTTATTAATTTTACAACACAAACAAAAAACAAACAAACATAACACGACTTCCCCATACCTCCCCTTCACTGCATCCTTGTTTTAAAATTTTTTAGCAATCCTTCATCCATTTTTATATTTAATTCTCTTTAAAAATTTTCTTAATCTTAAATTTTTACAGCTGTAATTCTTTATATCAAATCCCTTGACATCTTAACATTCCGAAATTTTACAACAGTTTTTAAGATAAATTTTAATTTTTTCCCAGTCCTCTTCCACTGTCTCTCTCCTCTGGTCACGAATTCTGCCGGTCATCTCTGCCAGTCCCATAAATTCAGTCACCTTGGTCTGCCATTCTTCCAGAGTAGGTAGTTCTTTAGTCTTCCAATACTTTGCCAAGAGAATTCTTGCTGCTGTTATTGCATACATAAAAAATGTTCTATCTTTCTTTGGAATCATTTGGCCTACCATGCCCAAGAGAAAAGCCTCCGGTTTCTTTACAAATGTCCACTTAAGGATTTTCTTAATTTCATTATAGATCATTTCCCAGTAGGCCTTAATCTTCGGGCAGGTCCACCAAAGATGATAAAAAGTTCCTTCGCATTCATTTCACTTCCAACAGTTGTTATTGGGCAAATGATATATCTTTGCAAGCTTGACTGGGGTCATGTACCATCTATAGATCATTTTCATTATATTTTCTTTTAAGGCACTACATGCCGTGAATTTAATACCTGTGGTCCATAACTGCTCCCAGTCAGCAAACATAATATCATGACCAATGTCTTGTGCCCACTTAATCATAGCTGATTTGACCGTTTCATCCTGTGTGTTCCATTTTAGCAGCAGATTATACATTCTAGACAGATTCTTAGTATTGGGTTCTAACAATTCTGTTTCTAGCTTTGACCTCTCCTTCTGGAATCCTAGTTTCCTGTCCTGCTTAAATGTCTCATTAATCTGGTAATAATGTAACCAGTCTCGGACTTTAGGTTTTAATTTCTCAAAACTCTGTAGTTTCAACTTTTCACCATCATATTCTATAATTTCACAATATTTTGGCCAGTCTGAATCCATGTTCAGTCTTTTTACCACCTTAGCTTCCATTGGTGACAACCACCTGGGGGTTTTACTCTCCAACAAATCTTTATATCGATTCCATACATTATACAGTGCTTTCCTGACAATATGGTTTTTAAAGTTTCTATGAACCTTTACCTTGTCATACCATAAGTATGCATGCCAACCAAAGTTGTTATCGTAGCCTTCCAGATCCAAGATATCTGTATTCTCAAGAAGTAGCCATTGTTTCAGCCAGCAAAAAGCTGCTGCTTCATAATAAAGTCTTAAGTCTGGCAGGGCGAAGCCCCCTCTATCCTTTGCATCAGTCAAAATCTTAAATTTTAGTCTGGGCTTTTTGCCCTGCCAGACAAATTTAGATATATCTTTCTGCCACTTCTTGAAACAGTCCATCTTGTCTAAAATTTGCAGTGTCTGGAACAAAAATAACAATCTCGGCAATACATTCATCTTGATAACAGCAATTCGGCCTAACAAGGAAAGTCTCAGCCTAGACCATATATCAAAATCTTTCTTCACTTCCAACCAACATTTCTCATAATTATCTTTGAATAGGTTCACGTTCTTAGATGTTAAATTCACCCCCAGATATTTCACTCTTTTTGCAATTTCCAAACCGGTTTCTCTTTGGAAACTATCTTTTTCCCCCATCGTTAGATTTTTTTCCAGCACCTTTGTCAAGTCCATAGTGTCAGTCAGTTCAAAGAAAGTCTTTGGTAGTCTTCCATCCTTAGATATTACTTGTCTTTGGGCCTTGTCCATGTTTGTGGAAACAACTCCATTCATATCGCCAATCATTATAATTTTAAGGTCCAAAAAGTCCATTAAAGTCTCATGCAACTTCTTAAAGAACTCAGCCTTCCCCTCATTAGGTGCATAAACTCCTACAATCAAAATCTTTTCTCCTTGAATTTGAATTTCCACTGCCAGGTATCTTCCTTGCTCATCCTTAAAGATCATTTTTGGCTCCAATTTTTCCTTGACATAAATCACTACTCCTCTTTTCTTGACTCTATCTGATGAGATAAATTCTAATCCTAGTCTCTTGTTTGTTAGAAGTTTTTTATGTGTCCTGGCAATGTGGGTTTCTTGTAAGCAAATTACATCTAAATGTTCTTTCTTTAATATATGAAACACTTGGCCCCTTTTTCGGGGATGGTTTAGACCATTACAATTCCAGCTCAGGAGTTGCAGAGACATTTTTATTGCTGGGTACCTCTTCCACCGACTGCACCAAGTTCTTGCTCCTCCTCGGTCGGTGCTTGGTTCAATCCAAATGATAGGTTTGAAATGTCCGGTATTTCCCTCTCACTCACAGTTCCTTTCTGAAGATCCTCTGAATTTCTTTCCAGAAAATGTTCTTTATCCTGATTTGTTTTTATTTTAATTTTCTTCCCTTTAAAGTTGAAGGACAACCCTTGTGGGAATTCCCACCTGAATGGAATGTTGTTCTGTTTGAGTAAATCAACTAAGTCTTTAAATTGAGTTCTGACCTCCAAAAAGTGTTTAGGAATATCCTTGAAGATCTGTATCTGGGAGTTTTTAATGACCAAGGCCTTCTGGAAATGTAAATTCAATATTTTATCTCTTTGTTCCTTTGATCTCAAAGTGATTAAGCAATCTCTTGGTTTCTTGCCTTGCTTCCTGCCAATCCGAAAGGCTGTAGTTATTACAAATTCATCTTCCTCTCCATCTAGCTCATCATTCCAAAAGTCTTGAAATTTATCTGTAAGAAATTCCCCAAGCTTGTCCTCTTCCTCTTCTGGTACCAATCTCAGTTTCAGATTCTTACTTTTCCTCTCCAATTCCAAAAGGGCTAAAGCTGCATCATGTTCATGTACTTTCTTTGCAATAGGCGCAAATTTTCCCTTGGTTTCTTCAGCAGTGCTCCTGGCGCTCTCAGCTATTTTCCTTGTTTCCGTGCTCTCTTGAATTAAACGATTGATAGAGCCTGTATTAGATGATATTGTCGTTGTGTTCAAGTCTAATCTTGTTGTCAACTCCGTCAGTTTCTTAGAGTTCTCTGTAGACTGTTTAGTAAGCTCTGCAGACTGCTTAGTAAGTACTTCTAAAGATTGATTTATTCTGAGTAGAGCCTGTGTCATAGAATCCATTGATGCTGCTGTTGTTTTCTCCTGTGCAGCTGCTGCTCCTGATATGGAACCTCTTTTTTGAGCTTGTTTTTGAGCCTGCTTTGTTTTACTTCTTGTTGAAATTTCTTCCAGCGGGTTGCTCATAACTCAAGGTCGTTCACACAGGAAAGTTGCAAGTGGAAAATCCCGCTGAATCCACCGTAATGCAACTGAAGCCCTCTAGAGGGAGAAATTGTATCCAAACAGAGGTAACAGATATACAAAGAAACGGAAAGTTCCAAAAGCAAAAGTCCAACCAAAAGTCCAACCAAAGTCCCTACTTTGTAGCACTTTATGGTATTGAAACTTTTATCCACCAAAGTCCCGTTATTATGTTTCAAGTAGGTCTTATTTTGTAACCGCGATCTTTTGACAGCTCATTTGACAGTTCCTTCTCTAGGCGATCGCTGCTCCGGCAGTCTGGCCAGAGGTGTCGGCAGCGGAAACTTCCCCGTTCATAACTCTTTCTTTCTTTTAGCAGGTTAAATTAGTTCTGTTTCCCCCCCCCCTTCCCCTGCTCTACAGGGGGGAGATCCTTTCGATGTCCGGTCTAATAGAGTTTAAAGTAACTTTCCTTTTAAATACAGCTCAATCTTTTCATTGCTCCGTCACTCATGCAGTTCCGGGAGGCTGACTTCCTTAATTTTGCCTTTCCCGTTTTCAGCCAAATCTTCTAAATTTTTAAAGTCCCGTTTCCTTAATTTTCCGTTCTTACTCACGGGTGTTGTTGTTGCCAATCAGTAGTTTCAGAAAGGAATCGGCGCTCTCCATCAATGGCGACGCGGCTTCACTCCGCAAGCTGGGTAGCGATCCTCAGCACCGCGCTCGCCCCGATGCCGCTCCGGAGCCTTTAAAAAGGCTCTTTCACGATACCGGGGGGCGCAAAGGTGCCCACCGAATCTCCTTGTTCACAGGCTTCAGCGCCTGTGATTTTAGGGGTCCCCCGCTTGCCGTAGCGGGTAAGACCCGAACTCGCGGAGCAGTCCTGCCTCGGAGCTCGAGGCAAAGACCACCATTAAACGCTGGCGCCGACCGGAAGTCCAAGCCCAGAATTAAGTTTAAGATATTAACTGATGCGAAAGAAAGAGGGGGCTTTGCCCTGCCAGACTTAAAGTTGTATTATGAGGCCGCAGCTTTCTGCTGGCTAAAAGATTGGCTACTTCTCGAGGACACTGACGTACTAGATTTGGAAGGTTTTAATAATGCTTTTGGGTGGCATGCATATTTATGGTATGACAAGGTTAAGATCAATAAGACTTTCAAGAACCATAATGTCAGAAAAGCAGTGTTTAATGTCTGGATAAAATACAAAGACTTATTGGAAAATAAAACTCCAAGGTGGCTTTCACCATTGGAAGCTAAGGCCCGGAAAAGACTCAATATGGAGGCCAAATGGCCGAAGTATTGGGAAATATTAGAAAAAGATGGAGATAATTGGAAATTGCAGAGTCAGGAGAAAATGAAAGACAAAGTGCGAGATTGGTTACATTATGCTCAGATTAAAGAAGTTTTTAAACTTGATAAAAAGCTAGGATTCCAGGTGGAAAAATCGAAGCTAGAAACGGAACTGTTAGAGCCTAAGACTAAGGTACTTTCAAAAATGTATAACTTGCTGTTGAAGTGGAATACACAAGATGAAACGGTTAAATCGGCTATGATAAAGTGGGCACAGGACATTGGATACAACATTATGTTTGAGGACTGGGAGAGGTTGTGGACTACTGGGCTGAAGTTTACTGCATGTAATGCTTTGAAAGAAAATGTTATGAAAATGATATATAGATGGTATATGACCCCAGTCAAACTTGCAAAAATATACCACTTGTCTGATAACAAATGTTGGAAATGTAAAGAAAATGAAGGAACATTCTTTCACCTCTGGTGGACTTGCCCTAGAGTGAAGGCTTTCTGGGAAATGATATATAATGAGTTGAAAAAGGTACTTAAGTATACCTTCCCTAAGAAACCAGAGGCCTTCCTTTTGGGTATTGTTGGCCAGAATGTGCTAAAGAAGGACTGAACATTTTTTATGTATGCAACAACGGCAGCAAGGATACTCATCGCCAAGAACTGGAAAACTCAAGATCTACCCACACTGGAAGAGTGGCAGGTGCAACTGATAGACTACATGGAACTGGCTGAGATGACTGGCAGAATCCGAGACCTGGGAGAGGAGATGGTGGAAGAAGATTGGAAGAAATTCAAGATTTATTTACAAAAATATTGCAAATTGTATGAATGTTAAGAAGGATGCTAGAGTATAAACAACTTGGCACCATTGAGTTAGACGAAGTGAATTATGAAGATAAGCTAAATTTAAGAAAAGATAAAAATTTGGAAGATGTAACATTGGAAAATTAGATATTAAGATTAGAAATAAGGGGATAAATTTGTTGAATAAAATTTTATAAACAGGAACGCAGGAGCGGGAGATGCGAGGGAGTCCAAAGAAGTGAAAAGATCTATGTTAATAGATGTTATATTGTATTGTTTTATTGGCATTGTGATTTAAACAAAAAATTGTTAATAAAAATTACTATTAAAAAAAAGACAGATAGAACTAAAAGAGAAATAAAATAATTCTAATGCTGCTTTCTGCTTGTTTGCATTATATTGAAAGGAAACAAAGTATTTGAAAATCGAAAGTAAATTTCCCTTTGTTGGATACACTTTAAAGATGGACGTTAAATAGTAATTGTATCCCCTAGAGGGAGCTAGCCAGCGTGTTTGTTGCAACTTACAGGGAATATATAACAGCTGTGAAAATCAGACCGTGGGACTAGCTATTTGACCTTGACAGAAATGAACAGGGAGGAAGCCTTACTTGCTGCCCTTGGCAAAATAAATGCTGTGCTGCAGCAGTTGGATGAGAAAGTGACCTTGATGAACCAAAAGTTGGATTTTATATCTGCTGCAGCTAGTAAAGATGAACTAACAGGAAACGAAGTTAAAGAAACCTTACAACAACCAATTCAGGAAACTGGTTTAACAAGGCAAGTTCAAGGGCAGAGGAAGATGGAAGAGGTTGCGATTGCACCTCAAAAGATACAGAAACTCAAAATCCCGCATGACCAAAAGCTGCAACATTGGAAGACTGAACTTGGAGAACATCTGCAAAACTTTGGAGTTAAGGAAGCCTTTAGCTCTGGTGGGACTGTGAAACAAGTTGATGATTATTTTTGGAACAACTACCTTTTGGATTATAAATCAAACATTGGGGAGTGGATTACCGGGGAATGGGACAATCTGATAAAAGAAAATGGAGAATATTACTGTATGGAACTCCCCGGAGATTCACTCCCCAAGGAGAAAGGGAAGAAAATATGCAAGAATCCAACAAGGGACAAGGATGTGTGCAAGTATAAACAGGAACAAGAGAACCTGCAGAGGGGGCATAGAAGGGACCTGAGAGCCTCAGATATTAGAACACCCGATTGATGGACAGGATACAATGGTGTAAGGACTGACATCATCCGAAACCAGGAAGAAGGGGCGTTGGATAAAACCAGAATGAGAATTTCTTTTTTATAAATCATTTTATTTTTAGAATTAGTGTAATACTAATGAAATACTAAAATGTGCTGGAAAGGAATTAATTGGCTTTAGCAAAAAGGTTTGAAGGAGTTAAGTTTAAATATGGATTAAATTTCGAAATTTTAAGGTTTTGAAGGTAAGATAAGGTCAAAGAAATTAATGGTAAATTGACCTGTAAAATTTTCAAATGTTAATGATGTTGAAATGAAATGAAGTGGTTCTAGTAATAAGGTAAAATAAGAACTTGTAAGAATGGATTGATATTAGATGAAAATCTGAAGTTATAACATATGAGGATAAACAATTAAGGGTAAATTAAGAGGGTATGAATTTGCTGAACCAACTTTTAAATGGAATACAAAAAAGGGAGGTGAGAGGAAGTCAGGAAAATAAGTAAATGAATGGTAAAAAATTGAAAAGAGGGATTTTTATTTTTTATTTTTATTTTTATTTTTTTATGTTAAACATTGTTTTTTGTATTTTTCTTGTGTGTTTTTTAATTATTGTTCTGTAACTTTTTTCTTGTTAAAATCTAATAAAATATCATTTTTAAAAAATAAAAATAAAATCCCCAACTTGACTGTTTAAGTTTGCAGGAGAGGGAGTAAAGAAAAATAAGTTTCCACCGTCTCAAACCTGGGAATGGGGGTCAGAGACAGAAATTGTTGGAGACGTCCATTGACTGTGAATGGAACATTTTGACAGATAGCTAAAAAAAAAAGAGAAACAAATTGATTCCAATGTTGTCTTTTGCATTCTAAAGAAACAAAATATTGAAAAATTTAAAGTAACTTTCCTTTGTTGGATATGCTTTAAAAAGATGGTTACAAATAGAAACTGTCTCCTCTAGAGAGAGCTTGTCAAATTGTTGCTGCAGTTTACTTGGGACTTCACAGCTGCGAGATTAAGATCGTGGAAGCAGACAGCGACCTTGAATAAAAATGTGTTTGGAGGAAGTTTTGGTGCTTGCTTTCTGCAAGACGAGCGTTTTGTTGGAGCAGCTGCACGAGAAGATGGATTTGATGAATGAGAAGTTGGATATGATGACTGTTGCAGTCAGGGAATGTGAACAAATAGGGAATACTGACGCAGAAATTATACAGAGACCAACTCAGGAAACTGGTTCGACTGTGCAAATGCAAGGGCAGATGATAATGGAAGAGGTTGCGATGGTACCTCAAGCAATACAAATGGAGAGATCTGAGGCCCTGCAGGAGCATAAGCCGTTGTTTTGGAAGATTGAATTTGGAATGGGCCTGTGGGAGTCTGGAGCTGAGGAGGCTCTTAAACTTGGAGGGACTTTGAAATATGTTGTTAAATATTCTTTGGATTATATTGATGACTGTGGGGAGTGGGACTGTGGGGAATGCGCTGGTTTGATGAGGGGAGATGGGGATAATTATGGGCTGAAATCCCCCAGAGACCTACTCCTCAATGAGTATAAACAAGAAGAAGAAGATCTACAGAAGGGGCATGGAAGAGATTTAAGAGCCTCGGACATAAGACTACCAGGTTGACGGACTAAATGGAATGGACAGTAAGGGCTGACATAACCCGAGACCAGGAAAAAGGGACGTTGGATGAAAATTGGAAAGTCTATAAAAAAAAATAATTTGGGGAATTAGGGTAAAATTAATGAATATTAGGGAAAATGTTGGAATGAAACTGTCTGGCTTTAGTAGAAATGATATAAGGAGTTATGTATAAATAAGTATTAAGTTTTAAGTTTCAAGGTGTTTTACGGCAAGATAAGGTTAAACAAAGTAACACAATTTTTTAGCAGTAATGTTATAGAATAAGGTAAAATTGGATTATGAATAGGTGAGAATGTAAAGTTACAATATATTAAGATAATAATAATTTATTATTTGTACCCCGCCCATCTGGCTGGGTTTCCCCAGCCACTCTGGGCGGCTTCCATAAAAACCAGAAATACACTAAAATATCACAGATTAAAAACTTCCCTGAACAGGGCTGCCTTAAGATGTCTTCTGAATGTCAGGTAGTTATTTATCGCTTTGACATCTGCTGGAAGGGCGTTCCACAGGGCGGGTGCCACTACCGAGAAGGCCCTCTGCCTGGTTCCCTGTAGCTTTGCTTCTCGCAATGAGGGAACCGCCAGAAGGCCCTCGGCGCTGGACCTCAGCGTCCGGGCAGAACGATGGGGGTGGAGACGCTCCTTCAGGTATACTGGGCCGAGGCCGTTTAGGGCTTTAAAGGTCAACACCAGCACTTTGAATTGTGCTCGGAAACGTACTGGGAGCCAATGTAGGTCTTTCAAGACCGGTGTTATGTGGTCTCGGCGGCCGCCTCCAGTCACCAGTCTAGCTGCCGCATTCTGGATTAGTTGTAGTTTCCGAGTCACCTTCAAAGGTAGCCCCACGTAGAGCGCATTGCAGTAGTCCAAGCGGGAGATAACTAGAGCATGCACCACTCTGACGAGACAGTCCGCGGGCAGGTAGGGTCTCAGCCTGCGTACCAGGTGGAGTTGGTAGACAGCTGCCCTGGATACAGAATTCACCTGCGCCTCCATGGACAGCTGTGAGTCCAAAATGACTCCCAGGCTGTGCACCTGGTCCTTCAGGGGCACAGTTACCCTACTCAGGACCAGGGAGTCCTCCACACCAACCCGTCCCCTGTCCCCCAAAAACAGTACTTCTGTCTTGTCACGATTCAACCTCAATCCATTAGCCGCCATCCATCCTCCAACCGCCTCCAGGCACTCACACAGG
This sequence comes from Podarcis erhardii, assembly GCF_964252035.2. NCBI lineage: Eukaryota > Metazoa > Chordata > Lepidosauria > Squamata > Lacertidae > Podarcis > Podarcis erhardii. The sequence continues at coordinate 18,301,908 of NC_138506.1, read as the reverse complement.
ACCTTCACCGCCTTCACTGTTTCTGATTTGAAAGAGAGGTAGAGCTGGGTATCATCTGCATATTGATGGACACCCAGTCCAAACCCCCTGATAATCTCTCCCAGCGGCTTCATATAGATGTTAAAAAGCATGGGGGAGAGGACGGAACCCTGAGGCACCCCACAAGTGAGGGCCCAGGGGTCTGAACACTCATCCCCCACCACCACTTTCTGAACACGGCCCAGGAGGAAGGAGCGAAACCACTGTATAACAGTGACCCCAGCTCCCAGCCCCTCTAGACGGTCCAGAAGGATGTTATGGTTGATGGTATCAAACGCCGCTGAGAGATCCAGCAGAACTAGGAAACAACTCTCACCTTTGTCCCTAGCTCACCGGAGATCATCAACCAGCGCGACCAAGGCAGTTTCAGTCCCATGATGAGGCCTGAATCCCGATTGGAAGGGATCCAAATGGTCCGCATCCTCCAGGCGTGCCTGGAGTTGTTCAGCAACCACGAGCTCAATCACCTTGCCCAAGAATGGAAGATTTGAGACTGGGCGATAGTTGGCCATACTGGCTGGGTCTAAAGATGGTTTTTTAAGAAGCGGTTTAATGACCGCCTCTTTCAGCGGATCTGGGAATGTTCCCTCACAGAGGGAAGCATTCACCACCCCGCAGAGCCCATCGCCCAGCCCTTCCCGGCTTGCTTTTATTAGCCAGGATGGGCAAGGATCCAGGAGACAGGTGGTTGGTTTCACGTGTCCAAGCAGCCTGTCCACATCCTCGGGGGTAATGGATTGAAATCGATTCCATGCAACTTGACCAGACAGAGCTCTAGCACTCTCCCGCCCCAGCCCTGCTCCCACGGTGGTGTCTAGCTCCTTCCGAATATGAGTGATTTTATCTGCAAAAAACTTTGCAAAATCGTTGCAGGAGATCTTGGGGTCTTTACAAAGCCCCGGTGGTAAAGGAGGTTCTGTTAAATTACGAACCACCTGAAAAAGTCTCCTGCTACTATTTTCTGCAGATGCAATAGAGGCGGTGAAGAAAGTCTTCTTCGCCGTCGCTATCGCCACTTGGTAGGCTCGACGTTGAGCTCTAACATGTGTCCGGTCAGATTCGGAGTGAGTTTTTTGCCACCGACGCTCTAGCCGTCTCAGCGATTGTTTCATCGCCCTCAGCTCCGAAGAAAACCACGGAGCTGTCCGGGCTCCATGCAATCGGAGAGGGCGCTTCGGAGCCAGACAGTCGATAGCCCTGGTTAACTCCGCATTCCAGTGGGCCACCAGGGAATCAGCTGAAAGGCCATCAACATGGGATAAAGCATCCCCTACCACTCTCTGGAAACCATTTGGATCCATTAAGTGGTGGGGGCGGACCATCCGAATCGGTCCCACCTCCCTGCAGAGGGGATGGGTCGCGGAGAAGTCCAGTTGCACCAGGAAGATAAATTATTAGGATAAAAGCAAAAATGGAAAGGATTTGCTGAAACTGCTAATTGAACTAGAATACAAAAAGGGAGGTGTGAGGAGGTCAGGGAAACAAGTAAATGAAAGACAAGACATGGAAAGATTGAAATGTTTTTAATTGTTTTTCTTTTTCTGTATTTTGCATTTTTCTTATTTTCTTTTTCTTTTTCTTTTTTGTAACATTTTTGAAACTTTAATAAATATTATTAAAAAAAGAGAGAGAGAGAGAGACTGGGCGATAGTTGGCCATCGTGGAAAACCACGGGGCTGTCCAGGCTCCATGCAATCGGAGAGGGCGCTTCGGAGCCAAACAGTCAATAGCCCTGGTTAACTCCACATTCCAGCGGGCTTTTATAAAGACTGTGTCGTGTCTTGTATTTTAAGAGGGAACAAAGGGGAAATTACCAGAGTAATTGTTATAGAGGTTCTAGCGAACCTGTGCAGATGTTACCGTTGCGAACTTAAAGGGGAACGTTATAAACTCTGCTGATATTTTGGGAACTTGTTAGCACAAGTTGGATTAGGATATAATCTCACAATATATCCTCTCCTGCACCCCAGAACATTCCCACACTAGTGCCCTCCATCTTTCCCAGCATCAGGGTCTTTTATAATTCCTCATAGTAATCCCATCTGATCACTACATCTCTGGATATTTGCACTCCTACATAGGCTGAGCCTGGGACCTGGCTCATGAACAAAGTCTTTGTCATTACAAAAGACTGGCCAGGCTCCCCAGGGTACCCAATCAAGTGAGCACTAACAGGTAACCTGCCAGACAGGAGGTAAACAACGCACTCAGATGTCTGTTGTAGACCGCCCTTTCTGTGATGTAGGTACAATGTATCTGGGGGGTGGTCTTGAGCTGCACCCCTTTCTGTGATGTAGGTTCTTCTTCTTCTTCCCCTTCTTCTTCCTCCTCTTCCTCTTCTTCTTCCTCTTCTTCCCCTTCCTCTTCCTCTTCCTCTTCTTCTTCCTCCCCTTCTTCTTCCCCTTCTTCTTCTTCTTCTTCTTCTTCTTCTTCTTCTTCTTCTTCTTCTTCTTCTTCTTCTTCCCCTTCTTCCTCCTCCTCCTCCTCTTCTTCTTCGTCCTCCTCTTCTTCTTCCTCTTGTTCCCCTTCTTCTTCCTCTTCCTCTTCTTTCCCTTCTTCCTCTTCTTTGTTTAATTAATTTAGGAAACCACCCAGCGAGTGGGGGAGCTGCGCAGCTTTGCCAGCCGCCTCCCCTTCCCCTGCATGCCCGCCGACTGCGTCCTGCCAACCATAAGTTTGGCGGGCGCACAGCTTCCCTCCCAAGCCTCTGCGGGCATCGCTCTCCTGCAGCGACACATGGGAGAGTTGCGCTCCCCCCCCCGGATGGCTGGCCATGCGCAGCTACGGCCACCCCAACACTATCACGGTACTTTGGGGGCACCGGGCGGATATTGGCACCCGGTGCCGCATCTGCGAAAGACGGCCCTGTTCTCGTCCCACATAAGAGATTTCTCAGGAGACAGATGAGGGGATCAGGCCCTCCTATTTCTTTAAGAACTCGCCATCGTTTGCTATGAAACATGGACCACTTTTGAAGGCCATCTCCAGCTCCTTGAAAGATTCCATCCACGGAGTCTCTGGAAATTTTGACACATCACTTGGGAAGACAGGCAAACGAATGTCGGTGTACTGGAAGAAGCAAAGACCAGCAGTGTGGAAGTGAGGATTCTTCAACATAAACTTCCTTGGACCGGTCATGTTGTGCGGATGCCTTGTGATAAGAATTTAAAGGTCTCAGATATATATGAAATGCTCATCAATGTACTAACCAAGCACCCTAACCATAGATCAGCGCAGGAAGACCGACATGAAACCATTTGGATTCCCAAACTGACCAAATGTTTTCTCTGCAAGGTCAAAGGAAAATGGAAAAGCCTCCCCATTGCCTTTTCCTTCACAAATCCTGTCTTAAGGGCACATTTAAGATAGGAATAGGGTGTGAGCCTGGGACCTGGCTCAGGACCGCAGTCTTTGTCGTTACAAAAGACTGGCCAGGCTCCCCAGGGTACCCAATCAAGTGAGCACTAACAGGTAACCTGCCAGACAGGAGGTAAACAACGCACTCAGATGTCTGTTGTAGACCGCCCTTTCTGTGATGTAGGTACGATATATCTGGGGGGTGGTCTTGTGCTACACCCCTTTCAGTGATGTAGGTATGATGTATCTGGGGTGTGGTCTATATAAGGGCAGGCACATCTTTGTTCGGAGTCCTCCTCCTTCTCCCGCCTTTAAAAACGAAACTCTGATTAGTAAGAGTTTGGGGAATTAAAAATTGGTTTGTTCTGGGGGCGCTGAAGCTGTGTTCTGGCTTGAAAACCCAGTGAGACCACTGGGCCATCTAGTTCTGTATGGTCTGCCACAGCCAGCAGCTGCTCTCCAGGATTTCAGAGCTCTGTTTCCAATGAATGGGTTGAAACTGCCACTTTTTGCATCATGTGCCTCTCCCAGTGGGCCACCCCGAGCCATTTCCTGTATAGCGTTCTACATCCCATGTAGTCCTGCTTCTTCCAGCTCAATTCAGTTTATTCTGCAACTGTGCAAATTAGGCCGTGTCTGCTTTATGCATTCAAAGCACCATCATGCCACTTGACATTATAACAGTTGCATCTTTATATTCAATCCCTTCAGCACCTTGGACAGCAGTCTCTCTTTTTTTTTTAATAAATATTTATTAAAGTTTTTAAATATAAATGCACAAATAATAAACAATCTTGCTTCTGTCACAAACATAGTTTCATCACTTCTTTGGACTCCCTCACGTCTCCCGCTCCCATTTACATCGTTAAAAGTTTTTTCCAAACAAATTATCAACTTGTTTACAATCTCATGTCCACTCATTCAAATATAATCTAGCAATTCTTCCAAAAAATTTTATATTTTCTTTAGTCTCACTTATCATCAAATTTAAATCTAATTTAGTGGTGGCCAATTTTTTATAATCTAGCATCCTTCTTAACATTCAACCAAATTACAATGTTTTTGTAGATACATCTTAAATTTCTTCCAGTCTTCCTCCATCTTCTCTTCTCCCAGGTCTCGGATTCTGCCAGTCATCTCGGCCAGTTGCATATAGTCCATCAGCTGCATCTGCCACTCTTCCAGTGTGGGTAGATCTTGAGTTTTCCAGTTTTTTGCAATGAGTATCCTTGCTGCCGTTGTTGCATACATAAAGAATGTTCGGTCCTTCTTTAGCACCTTCTGGCCGACAATACCCAGAAGGAAGGCCTCTGGTTTCTTAGTGAAGGTATACTTAAATACCTTTTTCAGCTCATTATATATCATTTCCCAGAAGGCCCTCACCTTAGGGCATGTCCACCAGAGGTGAAAGAATGTTCCTTCATTTTCTTTACATTTCCAACATTTATTATCAGACGAATGGTATATTTTGGCAAGTTTAACTGGGGTCATGTACCATCTATATATCATTTTCATTACATTTTCCTTCAGAGCATTACATGCGGTGAAGTTCAGCCCAGTGGTCCACAACCTTTCCCAATCCTCAAACATAATGTTATGCCCAATGTCCTGTGCCCACTTTATCATAGCCGATTTAACCATTTCGTCTTGTGTATTCCATTTTAACAGCAAGTTATACATTCTAGATAGTACCTTAGTCTTTGGTTCTAACAATTCTGTTTCTAACTTCGATTTCTCCACCTGGAACCCTAACTTTTTGTCATTTTTAAAAACTTCTTTAATCTGAGCGTAATGTAACCAGTCTCGCACCTTATCCTTCATTTTCTCCAAACTCTGCAATTTCCAATTGTCTCCATCTTTTTCTAATATTTCCCAATATTTTGGCCATTTGGCCTCCATATTGGGTCTTTTTCGGGCCTTAGCTTCCAGAGGTGAAAGCCACCTTGGAGTTTTATTTTCCAATAAGTCTTTATATTTTGTCCAGACATTGAACACTGCTTTCCTGACAATATGGTTCTTAAAGGCCTTATTGATCTTAGCTTTGTCATACCATAAGTATGCATGCCAACCAAAAGCATTGTTAAAACCTTCCAGGTCCAATACATCAGTGTCTTCGAGAAGTAGCCAGTCTTTTAGCCAGCAGAAAGCTGCGGCTTCATAGTACAACTTTAAGTCTGGCAGGGCAAAGCCCCCTCTTTCTTTCGCATCTGTTAATATCTTAAACTTAATTCTGGGCTTTTTGCCCTGCCAGACAAATTTAGATATATCTTTCTGCCACTTCCGGAAGCACTCCGTCTTGTTGGACAGCAGTCTCTCAAGGCTCAGCCACAGGTACCTTGTGCCCCATGCTTCCTAGGCCCAGGTCCGTGCTTTAAAGGCACTGTGTCCGAGTGTTTTGTTGTCCCAGGGCTGTCTAATTGTGACTCATTTTCAGCATCCCTTTCCAGGGCAGCTTTATTTATTTCATGTCTTTAAGGAGTCCTCTGTGTGTGGCAAAGGCTTGTTGCTGGGACAATAGGAGGCTGCCTTATACTGAGTCCCACTATGGCTCTATCTAGCTCAGTCTTGTCCACAATGGATGGCAAAAACTCTCCAGGGTTTCAGACAGAGGACATTCTAGCTGGAGATACAACAGATGGAACCTGAGAGTTTCTGCATGTAAGCAGCTGCTTTACCACTAAGCTATGGCCCTTCTCCCATTGCTTCTGCCCTGAATGAACTGCAAGCCTGTCCTCCAGTCCTCCCAAAACTCTCTTTTGTGGCTACACTCTGCAGGAGGTCATTGGTTGCAGAAGTTGAGCTGTCTGCACAAGTGACTGAATCCGTGAGAAGGCTGATCTGGAATGAAATGCTGACTTTCAGGCATCTCTTGAAGACCTTTTTTATGCCAACAGGTCTGTGCTACCATTTAAACATTTCTTGAGCACCCAGACATTTGAATTCTTTGGACTGATTTTAATGTCCACCCTCCACCCGCTTTTGTACATTGCCGTATTTTATGACATGCCCTAGCTTCTGAGAAGCCTTTCACTCAAACCAGTTAGACATGACATGAATTATGGTGAAAATTATGGCTTTTTCGGTAGCCTTGGAGCCCGGCACACTTCCTCTCCGCAGCTCTGGTGACCGTCAGCTACTTGTAGCAGAGTTCCGCAGCGTAGAAAACTGATGCAGTACGTGTGTGATAAATCAGGCTACTGACGAGCGTTCTGGCTTAGCTCTCAGTCTTTAATTGTGTAGAAAAACAACATAACTCAGACATTGATCAGACCCGGTGAACGCGCTGACATTTTGCTGTTCACCGTCCGGGAACGGAAGAACAAACTGAAAACACAGAGAAAGAACACTCCCCTCTGTGAGAACTAGCCATGCCTCAGGAATGTGAGACGTCACTCAGAACTTCTTAACCCTATAAGTTCTGATTCTCTCCACATGAATTAGTCGTTTTATCCACCCGGCATGTATGGAACAGACCCTGACAAATCAAATGACAAGGCATAATTAATCCCCCAGCTGAACTGAACAGGGAGCAGCAGCTGGGGTAGAACATGCAAACAAGAAATTATTAGTTCATATTTTTTTAAAAATAATCTTTATTCCTTTTCAAACTTACGGCAGACAAGAAAAAAGAACAAAAGAAGAAGCAATACAATAAACAATACAAAACACAACCTTAACACTAAATTAAACAAAACAAAACAACAACAATTTAAAAAACATATAGCATACCATTTCATTAGTCTATCTTTCATTCCCTTATTTCATCGACTTCCTCTCACCTCCCTTTTCGTATTCCACTTCTGTTACTTGTTTCAGCAAATCCTTTCCATCTTTCTCTATCTTTATCATTATGAATGTCTTAACATATTTTTAACCTTATTTTCCATTAATACTAAAATACTTATTTATACTTAACTCCTTATAGCATTTCTGCTAAAGCCATAAAGTTTCATTCCAACAATTTTCAAACACTCATTAATTTTACAATATTTCTATGTACAAACTTTAGACTTTCCCAATCTTCTACCACCATCTCTTCTCCCTGGTCTCGGATTCTGCCAATCATTTCCGTCCATTCCATATAGTTCATCAACCTGGAGATCTTCTGTCCGAGGCTCTTAAATCTTTTCCAAGTCCCTTCTGCAATTCTTCTTCATATTCTTTGATGCTGAAAATGCTGAAGAGCAAGTCTCCGGGAGGCCCCAACCCAGCCATGCCCCCATTCCCTCTCGACAGGCCAGCCAACTCTCCACAGCTAGAACCAAGGTCCATACAATATCTAAAATCATGTTTCAAGACTCCTCCAGATCCAAAGACCCCCACAACTCCAATCACCTCCTGACCCAGATTCAGAACCGAAAGGTCAATAAATCCCTGCATGAAAGAGTCTATCCAACCTTCCTTCTCCAGTGCAGGCAGGGCTCCAATCTTCAAATTCTGACTTTTTCTATATTAATTCATAAGAGGCCTCCACTTATAGTCCTCAATTTGCCTCTGAAAGGCTGGGGCTTCCACTTGTATTACTTTAGGTTCAACAACGACAACTTTCTCCTTCTTCTCCCCAGTTTGTCCTGTCAAAGTAGTTTCCTGTATCAAATCCTGAGCAATTTCTGTATTAATGGTCACTTTTTGTCCCAAATTTATTACTTTTTGTTCCAAGTTCTCAAGTTTGGAATTCATAACATCCGTCTTTTTGTGAAGCTGTTCCAGCGAGTAGCTTATCTTACATAAAACAGTCACTAAAGCTCCTTCTGTCAACATTCTTAAAGTCCAAGGTCAATCTCTGATTCTCACAGCTCTTATCTTGCAGCTGGAAAAAACTCACTCTTGTAACAATTTCAAAAGCTCCCTCTAGAGGGAAAAAGTTTCCACTTGTATCGATCCTTTCATGCGCATTTTAAAATATAAAGTAAGTTTCAATTTTCAATTACTTTTCCTCCTTTTTGAACGCAGAAGAGGACAATGGAAACAATATATTTCTCTTATTTAGCCATCTGTCAACATGCTATCCATTCACAGTCAATGAACTCTCCCAAAACGTTAATTCTGCTGGCAGCCCTTTTCCAGGTTCAGAGCAGTGGTAATTTAATTTTTCACTCTCTCCTGCAGGCTCACTAAGTCCAAAATTTCCCCCTTCTTCTCCTGCTTCCAAGGGTTTTTTTAAACAGTTTTAACCGATGGAGATTTAATCCTTTACAAAATACTTTCCAGGGCTTTAACTTGCAACGTCTTTGCTTCAATCTATTTAGAAAAGAGGAAGGCGGACTTCCTGTTTAAAACCTTCCCGCTTCGATGCCAAATTAATGAATTTAAAGATCCAATTTTCCGTTCTACTCACGGGTAGTTGTTTAAAGTCAAATTGTCCACAGGAAAAAGTCAGCGCTCTCCGGCAACAGCGATGTGGCTTCACTCCGTGAAATAAGCAGTCGATTCAAAGCACCGCGCCGCTCACCCCACTTCGCTCCGGATCCCCAAATCAGGGTTTCCCCGTGAGTAGGGGAGGCGCAAAAGGTGCCAGCCAAATCCCAAGTTCACAAGCTTCTCCCGCCTGTGATTTCAATGGGTCTCCGCCTTTGCCGTGGCGGTCAGACCCTAATTTCCACGGAGCAAATTCCTCCCGATCAGAGGAACTCCGCCATTGTCTGGAGGTGCCAACCCGGAAGTCTCGGGCCAGTCACACTTCTCTGAAGTCTCTCAGCCCCACTCACCTCACAGGGTGTTTGTTGGGGAGGGGGTAGGGAAAGGAGAATGTTAGCCGCTTTGAGACTCCTTAGGGTAGTGATAAAGCGGGATATCAAATCCAAACTCTTCTTCTTCTACATGTTCTCTATCTCTGTATAAGTCCATATTCTGGTTTGTGGCTGTAATAAATTGATTCGTTCATTCAATAAAGCTTTGGTGGTTTTGAAATTCAAGCTTCTCCCGCCTGTGATTTCAACAGGTCTCCGCCTTCACCGTGGCGGTCAGACCCTAATTTTCACGGAGCAAATTCCTCCCAATCGGAGGAACTCCACCATTGCCTGGAGGCGCCAACCCGGATGTCCAAGAAATTATTAGTTCAAGGTACAGAAGCCCCAGAACACCCCAGCCACATGGAGTTAAGAATAGCAATTCCAGATTAAAGGGCTTGCATCTGAGACATTTGTTCCTTCCTTTTTTCCAAGACAGGTGATGTTCGTACGAATACATTGGAAATTTTGAAAGGACCGTGGGCATTTGTCCTCCGCAGCTGAAGATCCAGAGCTATCTGAAGAGGGAAAAATACCAGGTCTTGCTCAGCTGGAGATGTCTTATTTCCTTTGAAGATATAAGCTAATGAGAATTTTAGGCTGCCGGGGGTGGGGCAAAATCTGAGGATGGGAAAAATGATATCACTGGCAGTCACATGGGAGGCTGCTGAAAATGCACATGGGGAAACAATGGGTCCTTGTACTGAGGGGACCCTTAAAATCACAGGCGCGGAAGCCTGTGAGCATAGTGACTCGGCGGGCACCATTTGCGCCCCCCCAACTGCGAAGGAGCCTTTTTAAAGGCTCCGGAACGGGGACGGGGTGCGGCGCGGTGCTGAGAGTACTCCTTCTTCTGCGGAGTGAAGCCGCAAGCCATTATCGGAGAGCGCTGACTTTTTCCTTGGAACAATCGGACTCTAAAACATCAACCCGTGAGTAATACGGAAATTCAAACTTTAAAGAAAAATTTGTTGGATCAGGAACCAGCGGGGAAGGGTTAAAAAGGAAGTCCGCCCCCCTCTTTGTAAACAATTTAAAGCAAAGGACCTGTTAGCTAAGGTCAAGAGAACCTTTTATTTCTTTTTAGTAAAAGATTTTAACTTCACGGTTTTAACATTACAAGAATTTTCACTGGAGGATAAAGGATCAATTTTGGGAGCTGAAGTTTCACCCCCCCCCCCGGACCCGGGAGCATCCCGCGAGAGAGCCTTTTGATGAAATACTGAAGAGTTTGACAGCTGTCAAGTTAGCTGTCAAGACGGGAAAAGGGAACCTTGTTTTTGTTGCTTCTGCTGGTTACATTGGTTATAATCTGTTGAAAATAAGGAAGGGCTGATACAAAATAACTTGACTTTTGGACTTGAGCTGAAAGAAATATTAAGGAACTAAAATCCCCCTAGAGGGGTTTAGTGACATTACAGGAATGGCTGGAGGAGGGGAAATCCAAGTTGAATTAGACAGAACATTTGTTCTCTTGGGAAAGTTACAAGGCCAAATCGATGTTTTGGCTACAAACGTTACAACTCTGGACTTGACAGTAAATAACATTGTTGAATCTGATAAGGATTTGAAACAGGAAGCCTATTTAACTGAACAAATAGAGAAAATTGAGAGCTTTGACAATATTGAGAGCTTTGACAATATGGAGCAGGAGACATATGTTGCTCCTGAAGAAAAGGAAGGAGGAGCTGAAATTTTGCAGATGCTAAAGGAGAGTTGCAATTTGAGGCCTGACATGATGACAAAAAAGGAAAATAAAAATCTGATGTGGAAAGCCTGGTCTGAATTGGAGAGTGGAGCACTGAGAGATCTCCTTATGTGGAGATCTGAAGACCGAAGGATTATAAATTTGATTAAGGTGGAAGCTGGAGCTTGGGGGACATTTGGACTTGAAAGGAGTACAAAACAAGATGTGAAGTACCCCATAGGCTTTACTATTAAATATGGAGGTCTGGCTGGTAGAAACATGGATTCTGTTGGGCCGGAGCCTCTTCGAGATTTGGAGTTTAACATTAAGGACTATCAAAAAGACCAGCAGAGAGGAACTGAGAGAGAATTGAGAGCCTCGGACGTGAGATCTCCAGGCTAAACAGTATATTGAGACTGATGGATTTTTGTTGGGGACTGAAACCGGGAAAAGGGTGGGTGGAGTTTGGGAATCCAAAGGGTATACAAATATAGTTTGTTTTATTTTTAATTTGTTTTGCTATTGGTATGGAAATTGGGAAAGTCGTGGAAGGGAAATTTTGGTCGATTTTAGGAAAAACGTTTAAGAAAAAATAATGAGGTATAAATATTGATGTGTAAATTTGGATAGGTTAAAACTGGTTTTTTAAAATGGTCTAAATTAAATGAAAATAAGGTTTGTAGACATAAATTGAGGATGAAAGAAAGAAGAAAAGTAAAATAATAACAGGTTAGAATAAATTATTAAGTAAAAATGGAGAAATAAGTTAAGGACTTGCTGCGCTAATAACTTAAATTGGAATACAAGAAGGGGAGGTGTGAGGAGGTCTGAGAAACAAGTTAAAAGAAAATTTGAATTTTTATGTGTTTTTGTTTTTAAGTTTTGGTTTTTTGTATTGTTGTTATTTTTTGTTTATTTTTGTTTTTGATTTTATATGTATTTTGAAAATGCTAATAAATATTTATTAAAAAAAATTATATATTGTGAGATTATATCCTTATCCAACTTGTGCTAACAAGTTCCCAAAATATGAGCAGAGTAAGACATTCCCCTTTTAAGTTCGCAACGGTAACGTGTGCTCAGGTTCGCTAGAACCTCTATAACAATTACTCTGGTAATTTCCCCTTTTGTTCCCTCTTAAAATACAAGACATGACACAGTCTTTTATAAAAGTACAAAAAGAGTTTACTCACATTCTGTTCACATTCAGATCCCAGAAGGCAAACAGGCTTAATAAGGTAATATACATTTAGAATGTATCTTATAAGAAGATAGTCCCTTTCTCCTCTCTTGGCTGGGAGCCAAGAGAGCATCTTTAGCAGATGTTGCTTCTTCAAAGAATAGAAGAGAGAGAGAGATGGCTGCCCTGCCCTGTGCTTTTATCATTCCCTGCACAGGTGAGGCCACACCAACCTCTGGTCACATGCGGAGGAAGTCTGTCCCAGTAAGTTTACCTGCTGGCTGGACAAATATCCCTCCCCATGTCTAAACATGTACACTCTAGGAATGTTGTAATTGACTGCTCCTGTGTTTTACATCCCACACATTCAACACTCGACTCTCTGTCCTTCTTGACGCAAGGGTGCGAGGGGAGGGGTAGTACTGAAGCAAAGAGGTACTCGCATTGTGTTAAAAATAGATCAGCCAGACAGCAATGGAGAATAAGAAGGTGAGGTTTATTGCCAGGCAATAAGGTACCCAGTTGGAATATTTTCCAAAGAACTGGGGACCCCGATTGACAGAAATCCAGAGGCTTTTATACCTGAGCAGAACACAGCAAATCATTGATCATGAGACAATCAGGAAGGATTCACAATATTGTCAGCGAGAATCAGCCAATCAGCAAGCGGTTGTCACGCTACTTGACCTCCGGTCAAACCTTGGTCGGCACCGGATTCTACTTCTGCTTTCCGATGCTTGTAGTGACGCTCTGTCTAACCTTTCCCCCAGTAATGACAGGACAGGGAGCTTGGACATTTTGTGGTTTTGCTCTTCCTGTTCTGTGGATTAATTTAGCCTGTATCTGAGGGGATTTTGTACCAGAATCTCTGATTCATGTCTTTCCCCCTTGTCCGGGGTGCACAGATATTTAGGGGAAAGGTCGGCTCTAACTTTTTGCCGTTTCAAGCAGTTTGCAGCACAGCTTCCCTTTTGATTCAAAATGAATTATAAAGTACTGTAATCCTTGATTTGTATAAGCATATGTGGATATATATTGAATATATTGAATATATTGGTTTCTGATAACTGATTATGTGGATAGCATAGGGGTAGCCCTTCTCCCTTGCCTCATTCCCCCCTTTTCAAGCTCAGAGAGAAGATTCATCTGACTCCTGAGCTTGAACACCACTCAAGACATCAGAATAAACCGTTGCTTCCTGCAATGGGGCCTGTTCCTGCACCGGAACCGGTTCCCTATGCATTCGCTCGTAACCATCGTCTTCCTCTGGCTCATCTGGCGCTGGTGGCAAAGCTCGATATATTGCCAGAATCTGAGGGTCAGTGAGATGTTTAACATTGCGGGCTATCATTCCTCTAAGCAAAGACAGACAACAAGGGATTACAGAAAGAAACAACAGAAAAACAATTCCTCCTATAGCTAAGGCAGTCAGAAGGCCATGCACCCACCCCTCTCCTGGGATCCATGACCACATCTTTCCCCAGGGATTCTGAGAGGGTGTGTTGTCAACTACCAGGGACTGAAGTTTTTCCAATTCATCCTCGATTGTCTTGTTAAGGTCGTGGAACTTAACCTGGCATTGACCTTTTGGGACAATTTTACAAAAACCGCCTGAACGTGCAAGGAGGTAGTCTAAAACCAATCTATGGGTCATCGTCAGTTGGTTCAAATCCTCAACCTCTGACTGCAAAGAGCGCAAGACATGGGTGGTGGCATTGATAGTTTTTTCCAGCCTGCATGTAAGAGCAAACAGTGCTTTCTTATTTTGCTCGGAAACTACTCCTGGGTCAATTCCCATTGAGAGGAATCCTATAAATCCACCCCCAACGCTCCCTACAGAATTTGTCAGATAAATTTCATCTTCACAGTGTTCGCCTAGGGCCGTCCTTTTCCGTCTGCCTGCAAGACGAGGTACCATGTGGTTGACCTCCACTGCAACCGGAAAGGTGAATGCCCCTACACCGACACACTGGAAATTTCCTGGGTGGAAATTTGTCGCCAATCCATCATATAGAAACCAGAGGTTAGGATCTTTAATCATCCAACCAGAACAAATGGACCCTTGTCCGGTGAAATTAACCGAATACTGAGGAAAGTATGGGTATAAATCTGATGAGGTCGTATTGCCCTGGTAGGAGGCATTGTGGGATCCCCAAAGCCAAAATTTATCCGAGCATTGGGTATAATTTCCCAGCCATCCTTTGTCAATGTGGTACTTAACTTGGGGCCAATACTTCCATTTGGAATTCCATACTCCAGTGGCATGACAACAAAAACATAGACCTTTTGTGGTTCTGGTATATCTGATATATCGATAGGGGATGTCATTCATTTCAGTAGGTGGGGCTGCAAAGAGACCACTCTGATTGTAAAGTAGGCCTGCCAAAACAACATCAGGATCCTTGATTAATCCTGGTATAAGGGACATGTCTGCTACCTTCCTTGGGTGTTCATAATACAGGGTAGCATTCTCCCCATATATCTGGAACATGTGTTCAGCATGGTTTATAAAGACATTACCTACTACCATTGGGCCTCTCTGGAGCCACAAGCACATCAATATCAACAGAAGCTTCATTTTCATTTTCCCCATGTATGCCTTCAAGGTTGAACCTTATCAGTTCTGGCTCTAGGTCGATGTTAATACTGTGATCCTTCTTGTATAAACAAAATACAATGATCAGGACCAGAAGGAGCGAAATTGCAACAATTAAATAAGGTAGCAGGTACCAGAACATACCCTTCAGTGAGATATAGCCTCCCGCTCGGCCGCACCCAGTGGACTTATTGGTGGTCCCCAGGTTCTGATCGAGCTGGTGAGGTCAACTCACACTGTATACACTCTGCAACTGCTACCTTGAAGGGACCTGTGGGTGGTGGAGGAAATACAACTACAGTGACCAGTGTAGCACCAGGAAATGCTCTTTTGGGGAGGTGGGTAGGAGAAGCTTCGTATGGCTCTCCTTGCTTCCCCTGGCATGTACTCTTCCCTTGTATGTGAACTATTGTCTTGGACCTGCTTGTGCCCAATCTGGTATGTAGAGTTCCCAAAGAAAGAAAGGAATGTAACTACCGTATGCAGTTACCCAATCCACCCACTTGTCACGAATGTCCCCCTTTTTGTCCACCCTTGTTATTGTAATTTGCACTAAGGGTTTATGAGCAAAGTCTGGCTGGAATTTAGGATTGACCGAAATTTTAACTGGTAGGGGTCCTCCCATACGCTGGTGCAGCTCCAAAATCTTCCGGTGTGCGTAGACTCACTGGCTTCCAGGTGCAGTGAGAGCAGACCTGTAGTCCCGTTGCCCGTGCTCCTGCCCGCTTCCGGAGGGGCTAGGTGCAAGGTTTCCTGGTGAGCTTCAGCTTCAGAGGGTCAGACGGGTTCAGCTCACAGTTCCAATGACCCTCAGACCGCTTCAGACGAGAATGATGAATCCACGGGGTTACTTCCGCTACTTTTACTGCAGTAGGTGTAGCCAGCAGAACCGTGTAGGGACCTCTCCGTCAGTGGTTCGTCTTTCCAATCTCGTACCCACACTCGGTCTCCTGGCCGAAAAGGATGAACTGGGTCGGATAAGCAGATGGGAATGCGCTGGAGACACCACCTGTTTAAATCAAGAAAAACACGGGAGAGAGCCTGGATTTGTTCTGCTGTTATCTGCCCCCCCACCTGAGTCAAGTCTGCTGTTTTCCCCCTGGCTATTGGAGGTGGTCTCCCATACAAAAGTTCAAACGGAGAAGTTTCAGTCTCTTTGTTGGTGAACATCTGATCCTAAACAAAGCTATAGGCAACATGTCTATCCATTTACAATGAGTTTCCTGGCACAATTTCGCTAATTGTGCTTTCAGAGTCCGATTCATCCTTTCTGTTTTTCCTGAACTTTGAGGTCTATATGCCGCATGCAGTTCCCATTGTATTTGCAACGCTTTGCATACCCCATCCACAATTGATGCAATGAAAGCCGGACCATTGTCACTGCCTATGCACCTTGGTAGACCAAACCTTGAAATGATTTCCGTTAAGAGGCGCTTTACTGTTAAGTGATTTCTGTTAAGAGGCGTGTTGGGGAATTCTTGAATCCTTGAGGCAACCTTGTCCATGTTAACTGAGTCTTTGTCCCCTTGTAAGGATCCTCCCATAGAAATGCAAATATTGGCTGACTCTGGGAGGCAACACGGCAACAGAAAAATGCATCTTTTAAGTCCAATACTGTAAACACAGTTGCCTCTGAGGGAATCAATCCTAGGAGGTTGTAAGGATTGGGCAGACATGGATGCAGAGTCTGTATTAAATTATTAATCCTTTTCAGATCTTGGACTGGGCGAAACTGATCTGAATTCGGCTTGCGCACCGGAAAAAGTGGAGAATTCCAGCTGGACTGGCACTTTACCAAAAGCCCATATTGCAAAAACTTATCTATATGCAACTGCATTCCCTCTGCTGCTTGTCTTGGGATTGGATATTGTCGAGTTGCTATCGGCTTTGCCCCTGGTTTTAAATTTATTATGAATGGGGCTATATTCTTTGCCATGCCTGGTGGGTTGTCCTCTGCCCATACTCCAGGTGGGGCTCTCAGATTTTTAGGAATCTGTGAAATTTCTTTTTGAGAGTCTTTACTTGACAAAGCCACCATCATTTTCCATGCCTGTTCCCTAGGCACCTCTACTGTGACTATCCCAGATGCAGCCTGGGGTAATTTCATTTCTGCCCCTTTTGGTGTGAATGTAATCTGTGCTTGAACCTTTGATAGAAAGTCACGTCCCAGCAAGGGAATTCAGGCACATACAGAAATTGATGTGTAAGTGTTTTCCCTCCAATCTGGCATTCTTGAGGTTGCAGAAACGGTTTTAGGACCCTGTTGCCTGTGGCTCCCACAATTGTCACTGCTTGGTTGCTTTTTGCCTTTAATGGCTTCGTGAGCACCGAAAATTGCGCTCCAGTGTCTATCATGAAATTTGCTAAATGGCTCCCCAGTTTAACCGAGACCATGGGCTCCTGGGAGCCTAAAGAAAGAGTTGAGCCCGGTCTATCCTATGCATTCTCATTCTCATATTCCTCCAATTGCGCTAATCCAACAAAATCTCTGCTACTTCCTCTGTTTCTCACATATCTTCCTGCTTGCATCCTTCCTCTCTGCGATCCCCATTCACGTCCACGTTCCCTCTGATCCCTGAATCCACCTTCTCCCTCTGCTCCCCTTGCATCAGGGCACTCTTGCTTCCAATGACCTTCCTTCCTGCAAATTGCACATTGATTCCTTCCCAATGGCAGTCCTCTTCCCCTTCCACTTCTACCTCCACGTGCCCTACTTGAACCTCTCCCTTGGGCACCTGCATCAAATGCCGATCCTTGGCTGATGGCTGCAGCCAAAAACACTGCCTTTTGCTTCATTTCCCGAACTCTGTCCTTCTTAACCTCATTCTCTCTGTTCAAGAAAACCTTTTGAGCGATTGCTAGGAGCTGATCCATTTGCAATGTTTCAAAAGCGTCTAACTTTTGTAATTTCCTCTTAATGTCCGTAGCACTCTGAGCCACAAATGCCGCATTTACCATTTGCTTACTTTCTGGGGCTTCTGGATCAAAGGCCTGAATCTGTAATTGCATCCATTAATTTCCATAATTTTGAACTGTCATGGCTTCCTGGGGTTCTTAATGAATTAGTTTGTTCCCCCCATGCTCCAGACATTTGAAATGTACTGGTTCCTCCTTCCGCTCCCTCTGTCTGTGTCTGCCTGACTGACATGTCCTGGTTGAATTTTTCCTCGGGAGGGGAGGGTAACATGCTTTGATCTAAGGCAGCCGCTTGATTTGGCTGGGAAGGCAAATCTGGAAGGCTAGGCACATCCAGCGTTGCTTGAAAAGGTGGGGCTGCCTGAGAAGCTTGTTGTGAGTTATTTACCGCCAGCTGAGATGGGCTGGGCACAGGTATCTGTTGGGCTTGTCCTGCCATTGCATTTTGACTTGGCAACACTTGCCCTGAAGGCGGCTGCATTGCTTGATTTGTGCTGCTATAATTGTATGGCGGTGGAGGGATTCCCTCCTCCTCTGGCGGAGCAACATAAATTTTTCTGTCAGCTGCAGAAGAATTTGTGGTTTTCCTGGCTTCCTGTCTTACAGCAAAAATCTCACAGCTGCTATTATTTCCTTTTATTCTGAGCCAGTCCGGATTTTTTAAACAAATAGTAGTCCATTTTGAAATATAATAAAACTGCTTCTTAAGCAAATCCGGTTTCTGCATTATTGAGTCCATAACTGCTTGACATAGCTCAATCCTGAAGGTACCTCCCCGTGGCCAATTTTTGACCTGTTGGGGCCAAATCTGCTGGCAATATTTCTTTAAAACCTCCTTACTTGGTTTGACCTCTCCTTGTTCTTCTGGGAAAACTCTTTTAAAATTTTCTAACATGCATTCTAGGGGTGTACAGGCTTGAACTGGTTTTGAACATTTTCCCCCCATAGTTGTTCTTTGCAAAAACTTTCCCTCTTCGCCAGGCAAGCTTTTAGCTAGGCAGTTTCAAAAATAGGACAAGGAAACCCACAGCACACTTCCCCCTTTTTTTTCTTGCTTTCCTGCACTCATTCAGAACCCTTTTCTCCTTTTTTTTTTCTTTCAAACACTCTTCCTTTTATATATATCACAGTCCTTTCTCATTCAACCACAAGTCCCGGGACACTCTTCCATTCGATCATACACATACACACCGCCCTTTTCGCCCCCCTTTGCCTGCGGCGAAACAACTTTGGCAGAGAAACCCACACACACACACACACACAGCTGTTTTGTTTCTTGTTTTTCCTAACCTTTTCCTGCAGAAACTCCCTTATTCCCTCCTTTTGGGCTCACCCAGCTTCTCCTCCCTTTCCCTTCTGGGAATCCTTTTCCCTTTAACGGGAGGTTACTAGTGGGTCGCCCGAGTGTTGATCAAGCACTCATTTTTATCTCAACTCACCGTGAGTTCCTTCCGTGGCGCGCTTTTCCTGTTGGCTCACGTTCAGATTCTCCTTCCTCGGTCCTTGCCTCCGTCTTGCTGGGGATCCGGGCCGAGGCGATTGCCCCCCTCCTTCGGAAATGATGTCCGAGTGGCGCCTGGAGTGAGCAAGGTCCCCGACACGCCCCCCCCGCAAGAACCGAGCGAGGCTCTTTTGGGTTAAAAAAACCCTACTGGCCTGTCTGATCCAGTCACGGCACCAAATGAAGCAAAGAGGTACTCGCATTGTGTTAAAAATAGATCAGCCAGACAGCAATGGAGAATAAGAAGGTGAGGTTTATTGCCAGGCAATAAGGTACCCAGTTGGAATATTTTCCAAAGAACTGGGGACCCCGATTGACAGAAATCCAGAGGTCTTTATACCTGAGCAGAACACAGCAAATCATTGATCATGAGACAATCAGGAAGGATTCACAATATTGTCAGCGAGAATCAGCCAATCAGCAAGCGGTTGTCACGCTACTTGACCTCCGGTCAAACCTTGGTCGGCACCGGATTCTACTTCTGCTTTCCGATGCTTGTAGTGACGCTCTGTCTAACCTTTCCCCCCAGTAATGACAGGACAGGGAGCTTGGACATTTTGTGGTTTTGCTCTTCCTGTTCTGTGGATTAATTTAGCCTGTATCTGAGGGGATTTTGTACCAGAATCTCTGATTCATGTCTTTCCCCCTTGTCCGGGGTGCACAGATATTTAGGGGAAAGGTCGGCTCTAACTTTTTGCCGTTTCAAGCAGTTTGCAGCACAGCTTCCCTTTTGATTCAAAATGAATTATAAAGTACTGTAATCCTTGATTTGTATAAGCATATGTGGATATATATTGAATATATTGAATATATTGGTTTCTGATAACTGATTATGTGGATAGCATAGGGGTAGCCCTTCTCCCTTGCCTCAGTACCTCTGGTGGGGGGCATGTTGTGCACCTTCTGGGGTAGTTTGTCCACCTTTGGTCACTACAGCTCTCACCTGCGGCTCTTAGAAACTGTCAGTCTGCAGCAGCAGCCACACCCCAGGAATGGCTTCAACTGGCGGGCTAACCAGGTGAGGGGAGTTGATGGGTCTCAAACCCTCAGTGAGTTAGGGGCTTCCACTAAACGCTAAGCTAGTGTGAGGTACTGGCTAGAGGAGGAGGAATGGCGGGAAGCTACAGCCAGGGAACCCCCCAAGGAAGCATCAAAGTGGGAAGGCCCCAAGCCAGGAGACTGCTAGTGGGATGCAGGAGACAGGTCAGAAGAAGAAGAAGAAGGGGGAGCAGATGGCTTGGAGGCTAAACAAGCAACAGGTTTAAGGGAGACTGAGGCAGCTGAGGAGGAGGAGGAGGTGGAGGGGGAGGAGGGGGAGGAGGAGGAGGTGGTGGCGGCTGAGGCTGCAACAGATCCCCAGGCACCTGCCATGTCCACTGTTTCCTTCTCCCCTCCCCTTCTGTCCCCAGGAACAAGGGAGGCATTACACGGAGCAGAACAAAAGGCACAGAGAGCCCCTCCACGACTGTTGGGAAGTCAACCGACTGAGGAGGAGCCTTAGGATAGGGATGTCATATTTCTAAAAGTAGAAACCAAGACACCCCAAAAGCTGTGGAGCTATTTTTAGGAAGACCCCCAAATTGTTGAGCTTCTTAAAGGAAGACCCAGAAGCTGTTGATGCCTGATAGCCCTACCTTAGGAGTGAAGAAGATTTATTGCTCAGATAAATCCTGGCGTCCAGCCCACTTCGGCTGCGCAGCTACCGGCCAGGCCTCCGGACTTCAAAGGCCACATTCCAAAGGCTCTGAGCAACACGCAGAGATCAGCAGCGGTAAGAGAAAGCTGCAAACTTCAGTGCTTTCTTCAGTGTGCTTAAATAAAGTCCAGACAGGATCTTAGCAGCTAAAAGCAGTTTTATTTAAGCAGAAACTATTCATTGTCAAACAGCATCATGAAAACACGTCCTCTCTCCTCAAAAGCGAAAGTAGAGGGGAAAAAACAAAGGCTGGAGACTCTCGGATATGACGCGGTCTCCCCCCTCCCAAATGTAAGCAGGGCGTACACTCTGAGCTGTTTAACCCTGTAAGCTCAGGTTCTCCTCACACCCCCTCTCGCCCTGCGCTACTGTGGGGAAAGTATGTACAGAATTTACCCCCAACTCCAAACCACCACAAAACTCCCCATGACGCTGGAAGCTTAAAGGTTTGGTAAATCCATTGGCCAAGTTAATGTGACTGGCACAATACTTCAGCCGAATCAAACCTGACTGAACACTCTGACACACATTTTGGAAACGTATGTCCAGATGCTTGGTTCTGGCCTTAAATTGTGCAGATTCAGCCAATTTCAAACAAGGTTGATTGTCTTCCCAAACCGTGATGGGCAAGCTACAATCCCCATAGATCTCTTGCACCAAGCATCTATAGAACTCTAGTTCCCGGCACAAATCTGACAGTGCACTGAATTCAGCCTCAGTAGAAGACAGCGCAATGAGAATTTGCTTCCGGGACTTCCACCCAACTAGTGACTTCCCAAACTTTACCACCAACCCAGACACAGACTTGCGGTCCTGCGAATTCGCCCAGTCACTGTCCGCATAGCATGTGAGCTTCGCCTCACCTTCAGCTGGCAGCTTAAGACAGAAGTCTTTGGTATGCTGCAGGTAGCGCAGTACCTGCTTGATACCGTGCCAAGCACTCACACTGGGCTTTGATGCTTCCCTACTTAGCAGGTTGGTAGCAAAGGCAATGTCTGGTCTGCTCCATTGGGACAGATACAACAGACTACCTAGAGCTGACTGAAAGAGCTCAGCATTCTCAAACTCGGCACATTCTGCTTGCTGTCTATCTTTCACGAAGTTCGTCTCCATGGGTGTCCGAACTCCTGCACAATCGGACATTCTGAACTTCTCAAGCAACTGCTCAATCTTGCCTTTCTGACTGAGCAAGAAGCTACCATCTTCAGTTCTCGCTATCTGGACGCCTAGGTAGATCTTTACTGCACCCAGGTTCTTGAGCTGAAACCGCTTCCCAAGCTCTTTGGCAAACTTCTGCACCTGTTTGTCTGCCTTTCCAATATGGATGATGTCATCAACGTAAAATAACACCAGTTCCTGCGAGTCTCCTGATCCTCTAAGGAACAGGCAACTGTCAGCAAGACTCTTCCTGAAACCTAGCTTCTCCAAAGCTTCATTCAGGCACAAGTTCCAACTCCTGGCCGATTGCTTCAGACCGTAAATTGACTTGTGAAGTTTCCACACAGTACCTTGCTCATTGCCCTCAAACCCTGGAGGAGGAAGCATGTACAAATCGTTCTGGAGGTCCGAGTTCAAGTAAGCAACGTCTACATCAAAATGATGCACCAGCAACCCTCTTTGTGCAGCAATGGCCAAGAGCAAACGTAGAGATTCACTCCTACAGGTGGGAGCATAAACTTCTGTATAATGCAACCCCTTGCGCTGCGTGAATCCTCTCGCCACTAAACTGGCCTTATACTGCGGTTCTCCTGTCGCTGTGGGCTTAAGATGGTAAACCCAGCGGCTACCCACGGCCTGTTTGCCCACCGGCAACTTCGTGAGGGACAACACACCTAGAGACTCCATTGAGTTCATTTCTTTCTGCATCGCCTCATGCCATTTCCTGGCTTCTTCCTGAGGCAGTTTCTGAACATCTTCAAAACTCTCGGGTTCACACTGTGCCATTCCGACCCACACACTAGTGACGGAAAACCTTTCAGGAGGTTTCCCCTTGGTCGTCCGAGCTGAACGGCGCAGCACTACTCCAGGAACCACCTCTGACCCACTGGGGCCAGCCAGAACGTCCTTGGCATCAGAGAGCTCCCCCTCTGACTTACTACACCTTCTGGACTTCTCAGCCAAACCTGTGGGGGAAGATGGAGCACTGCGTTGCTCATTCTTCACAGCCTTGGGAGAAGTTCTCCCCTCTGCCTGCACTGGGTCTGAACTCTGAGCCTCAGTAGCAGGTTCAACCTCTTCCTCTCCTTCATCGGCAGAGTCAAGCAGACTCTCTGACAGGATGTCAGGGTTCCCATGTATCCTTGCCCAGCCACTCTGCTCACAGAATTCAGCACTGTTGCTGAGCAGAATCCTGGACTGATTCCCTGACGGATAAGCAAACCTCCACCCTTTGGTCCCTGGCTCATACCCACAGAAAATCAGCTTTTGGGACTTGGGTTCACCTTTCTTGCGTTTGGCTTTTGGTATGAGGACCCAAGCCTCACAGCCAAAAACGCGGAAATAGTGCACTTTCGGCTTCTTTCTGTGCAGCAAGAAGTACGGGGTGTCACCTACCACTGAATTGAACGACCTGTTCAGAATAAAGTTGGCCGTTCGCCAAGCCTCCCCCAAAAAACGCTGTGGGAGCCCGGCATCAAACAAAAGAGCTGCAGACATCTCCCCTAGAGTCCTGTTCCGTCTTTCCGCAATCCCGTTCTGTTGGGGACTGTGTGGAGAGGACAATCTGTGTTGAATCCCCTTTTTGCGGAAGAAACTTTGCAGTGCAGACCCGGTGAACTCCCCACCGCGATCGCTCTGAAAGTTTTGCACCCGTGTGGAAAACTGCAGTTCCACAGCCGCAATCCAGTCTTTGATTAGCGGCGCAGCTTCATTTTTGTGTTGGATCGTGAAGGTCCAGGAGTTGCGTGTATGGTCATCAATCAGAACCAGCGCATATTTGGCTCCACCCATACTGGTCACAGACATTGGACCACACAAATCTGCATGAATTAACTGAAAAGCCCTAGTGGTCACCCTCTCAGACCTAGGGTATGTGCACGTTTTTACCTTTGCAGACTTGCACGCTCTGCAATCTAGAAACTTAGCACATGATTTCATTTTGCACCCTTGCGTACACTCTGGGATCTTCTTCACTGACCCCCAGGACACGTGAGCCATGCGTTGGTGCCATAAGTGAGCACACGCATCATGAACTGGAACGTTGGCACACTGTGCTTGAGCCACCTCTGTGTCACCTGTACCTGTAAAAGAAGCATCTATCACAAACAACCTGTCTTTACATTCAACACTGACTAGTTGCTGCCCATTCTTAGAAATAGAACACTTATTGTTCTCAAAACACACTCTGTAGTTCTCAGCAAGAAGGGCGCTGACAGACAGCAATGCGCAGGACAGTCCTGGAACAACAAAAGCCTGGATTGAATCCTGTAAGACAGAACAAAACAGTGAGCCAGTCTGCGTGAGTGTGTGTCAAGTCCCATCTGCTAAACAGTCTTCCCAGAAGTTACAGAGGTGCAGTTCTCCAGGAATCCACTAGATGGCACTAGGTGATGGGGAGCACCTGAGTCGATTGCAAAAGTCAGCACAGCGTCCTGTTGACAACTCTTGACTGTTGCCATAGAGGCTGCTAAATGTTTATGTTCAGTGTCTCTGCCAGCTGCCTTCGGCTTGCCTTTCCCACGCTTTGAAGAAGAGCCCTTTATCTGGTTGCTACGGGAGATGGCCTTCGGCTGTTCCTGTGCCTCCACTGGACATTCTCTCACCAGATGGGAGGGGGAGCCACAGCGATAATAGCGACGGGAAGCAAAAGCTCTGACAGCTCCCTCTTCAGCCATTCCTTTGTTCCCAGCACCCCCACCTTTGGGTGCACAGCCTGGGCCTGCACACTCCCCAGCACTCTGGTTGCGGGCCTCTACATCACACGGCCCCTCGGAGACAAAGCAGCTACTCCCAGCTGTAACTTCAGGAACATGGCCAGCAGCCCCCACTGGGCTCTCAGCTTTCTCCCTGCTCTCGGCTTTCTCCCGGCCCTGGGCTCCTGCTGAGCTTTCACACAGACTCCTCAGCATCTGCCAGGCGGCCTGAGCCGACTCAACGCCCTCCAGGTGGGGCAACAGCAAAGCGTCCACGCTTGCTTTCAACATGCAGAGCTCTCTTTGCATTCTCTGCTCTCTATCTTCCAGTAAAGCAGCCTCCAGGTCTGCTGTGCCATCTTCAGCAGCAACTGGCATGGGTGGGGCTGGCTCCTTCTGGGCTATACTCCAGAGCCCTGTGGCCAAAAACCACCCCCTTACTCTTCTAACCCAGATATCCCAGGACTGGGTTGTGAGCTTTTCAAATGGGACATCATAAAAGTCCTGGAGCTCAGCCATCTCCTCCCCCAGTGCTCCCATTGGGGCTTTGAAGTACTCACGCGTACCAGCCAGCTTCAAAGGAGAGGCCTCCAGTGGCTCTTTGCAGCACACAGCATTTCAGCCAGTTTCCCTGCTTTCTCCCAGGTAAAGCCTAAAAGCAGGACTTTTTTCTTCCGGCAGCAAAAACAGCAGCTTCTCAACTTTCACAGCCTTTTAAAGCACACAGCACTTCAAAGCAGGCTTCAAAGCAGCTTCCTCTAATTGCAGTAACTATCGTCCATAACCTGAAGAAGATTTATTGCTCAGATAAATCATTGCGTCCAGCCCACTTCGGCTGCGCAGCTACCGGCCAGGCCTCCGGACTTCAAAGGCCACATTCCAAAGGCTCTGAGCAACACGCAGAGATCAGCAGCGTTAAGAGAAAGCTGCAAACTTCAGCGCTTTCTTCAGTGTGCTTAAATAAAGTCCAGACAGGATCTTAGCAGCTAAAAGCAGTTTTATTTAAGCAGAAACTATCCATTGCCGAACAGCATCGTGAAAACACGTCCTCTCTCCTCAAAAGCAAAAGTAGAGGGGAAAAACAAAGGCTGGAGACTCTCGGATATGACGCAATCTCCCCCCTCCCAAATGTAGACAGGGCGTACACTCTGAGCTGTTTAACCCTGTAAGCTCAAGTTCCCCTCACAAGGAAGAGGCTAAGATCCTCGTTCTGGCAACTGGGGCTAGTCCTGCCTGTGGAGTTTCTCAGTCGGGTTTTGTCTCTCTGAAGAAAGAGTCCACCTTACTGCTCATCTCTGAGTTTTGATGCTGAACTGCAGCTGAATCAGCCCTGACAGCCAGGCTCCGGACAATTGAGCAGATGAGACCACTAGGGGGTCCAACAGTCAAGAAGGTGGTTTCTGCCCGTGCTCTAGAGGGAAGTGAAGAGCAGTGGGGCTCATCCACCTGGGAAGGTAGCTCATTTAAGAGAAGGAAGTCCCTGATCCTAAACCTGATTGATCCATTTAGCCCAGTATTGCCCACTTCCAGCCTGAGTGGCAGAAGCTCTCCAAGGTCTTGGGCAGCGAGAGGCTCCTACCTACACTGAGCTTCTAACTGCAGGTGCTAGGGACTGCACCTGGGACCTTCTGCATGCAATGCAGGTGCTGAGACACTGAGGCTATGGCGCCTCCACAAAACCTTCAGGTATGGGCAGGAGGCACTACTCGGCATCATTATATCCCACCCTTCCTCCCAAAGGAGTCCAGGGCAGCAAACACACAACAGTTAAACAACCAAAACATCCAAAAACAGTTCCTATACAGAAGCAGACTAAGAAAAATCTCTCCTTAGAAGGCTTCTTGAAAGAGGAAGAGGAAGTAGGCATTGAAAAGATAGCAGAGAAGGAACCCCCCGATAAGATGGTACCTGCAGGAAGCCGTCATCTGCAGAGCAGAGCCATCCATTGGGTATA
This sequence comes from Podarcis erhardii, assembly GCF_964252035.2. Lineage (NCBI taxonomy): Eukaryota > Metazoa > Chordata > Lepidosauria > Squamata > Lacertidae > Podarcis > Podarcis erhardii. The sequence goes on along the minus strand of NC_138506.1, from coordinate 18,275,402 downwards.
TAAGGGGTGATATGATCTTTCAGGTGCCTTAGCCTCAACCAATACCTCAAACTATCAATCAACCTCCTCAGTCTCCTATATGCTTCTGATGAAATAGGCTATGCCTGCATAAGTTTTTGTTATGTTGTCCTAAAATGCCACTACTCTTTTGTCTCTTCCTTCCGAAGGATCCCGGTGAACAAGCAAAAAGCCCTTGGAAACACACACACATACAATGCCTTCCCTGCAGTTGCACTGCCAAAAAAGTTTTACTTTTAAGGACAGGAAATTCTCCTGCAGGCCACCTGTGCTAAAGAGAGGGTGCAGATATAAGTCTCCTTGTTTTGGACCACCCAATTTGCATAAAAATAAGACAAGATTAAAAGTGTTGAGTTTTCCCCACCCCATGGAAAAGGAGCAAGTGAAAAATCCTCTCCTGAGCTGTGGCTGCTACTTCCTGAGCATGAGAGATGAAAAGGGCCTGTATGGATTTGGCAAAGTCAGCATTGAGACTTCGAGAATCACACTTGGCTCATGACCAAGGGTGTCCAAAAATAGCAAAAGCCAAACTTTTGGCTCAGAGTTGAAATGCTGACGTTCCTCTTCTCTATGGCCTGCTGGTCAGCGGATGCCTTGACCAAGACCTGGTTGTCTAACTTTAGACCTTTCGCCTACACCTGCTGTTCTGGGCTATGAAACAGCAGCAGCAATTCAGCCCTTGGCTCACTGCAAATCATGTGTGCAAACACAGAACCTGGCTTGGGGCTGCTTTGCCTCTGACTTACTTTGCAACATCCTCTCCCTCCAGAGGAATCTTGCTTTGAACAAAAGTAACCCACAGTGGAGGATCAACTTCACTTTACTTGACTAGACCCAGTGGCGTAGTGGGCTGCGGGGCACAGGGGCAGTCGCCCCAGGCACAAAATTGTTTGAGGTGCACAATTTCAGCACCTGGTGCTGCCTCAATACAGCTGCACGCTTCCATCACTGGGATCCGATGACAACGGCTTGTCCATGTGATCAGGTAAGTGACCTCTCCAGACAATGGGATGGCAGAAGCTCTCCAAGGTCTTGGGCAGAGAGAGGCTCCTACCTACATTGAGCTTCTAACTGCAGGTGCTAGGGACTGCACCTGGGACCTTCTGCATGCAATGCAGGTGCTGACACACTGAGGCTATGGCGCCTCCACAAAACCTTCAGTTATGAGCAGGAGGCACTACTCGGCATCATTATATCCCACCCTTCCTCCCAAAGGAGTCCAGGGCAGCAAACACAAAACAGTTAAACAACCAAAACATCCAAAAACAGTTCCTACACAGAAGCAGACTAAGAAAAATCTCTCCTTAGAAGGCTTCTTGAAAGAGGAAGAGGAAGTAGGCATTGAACAGATAGCAGAGAAGGGACCCCCGATAAGATGGTGTGGGAATGTTCAGGGGTGCAGGAGAGGATATATTGACTAATTATATCCTTATCCAACTTGTGCTAACAAGTTCCCAAAATATCAGCAGAGTTTATAACATTCCCCTTTAAGTTCGCAACAGTAACGTGTGCACAGGTTCGCTAGAACCTCTATAACAATTACTCTGGTAATTTCCCCTTTTGTTCCCTCTTAAAATACAAGACACAACACAGTCTTTATAAAAGTATAAAAGAGTTTACTCACGTTCTGTTCACAATGTAATCCCAGAAGGCAGACAGGCTTACAAAGGTTACATACATTCAGAATCTATCTTATAGCAAGATAGTCCTTTCCTCCTCTCTTGGCTGAGAGCCAAGAGGGCATCCTGCTTCTTCGAAAGATGAAGATGAGAGAGGCAAGAGGCAAGAGAGAGAGATGGCTGCCTGCCCTGTGCTTTTATCATTTACCTGCACAGGTGAGGCCACACCCACCTCTGGTCACATGCGGAGGAAGTCCGTCCCCAGGAAGTTTACCTGCTTGCTGGACAGACATCCCTCCCCATGTTCTCACATGTACACTCTAGGAATGTTGTCATTGACTGCTGCTGTGTTTACATCCCACATACCCCTTCTCAGGCAATACAACATACACAAAACATAAACAACTTCCCAGGTTGACACCTAGATTCTGGAAACTCTCTCTTGGTAGGGGTGTCAGCAGTCATCTCTGGGGTGCTGCAGTAGGATAGTTCCACAAGTCCATGCTGGATCATCTGGCGTATGTAGTGGTATCTAACTCCAATGTGTTTTGTTCTGGCCAGTAACTTCTCACTCTGGGTCAGCTTCAGGCAACTTTGATTGTCCTCTAGCAAGCTGACAGGCCCTTTTCTCACCAACCCAAAGTCCTTTATGAGTTGATCAAGCCAGGCGATCTCTCTGCAGGCTTCTGTTGCTGCAACGTATTCTGATTCTGTGGAAGATAATGCTACACAGATCTGTTTATAACTGCCCCATGTGACAGGTCCATCCCCAAACATAAAAACATGACCACTTGTTGATTTATAATCAGCATTATCCCCAGCCCAATCTGGACGAGTGCCTGACCTCTGGTTCTGTGACCGCATCAGCTTCCTCATCCTCCTCCAATGCAGGCATGTCCCCATCTGAGTCCTCCTCTTCGTCTCTGGTGCCGCCAGGGGTCTGGTCCTCTGCGTCTTCTGGTGCGTCACCTGTAGGGGGCGCTGTAACACTCGAAGGCAGATTAGTACTTTGTGGGGTCTCAAAAGGGAAATATACAATAATAATAATAATTTATTATTTATACCCCGCCCATCTGGCTGGGCCTCCCCAGCCACTCTGGGCGGCTTCCATAAAAACCAAAAATACAGTAAAATATCACACGTTAAAAACTTCCCTAAACAGGGCTGCCTTAAGATGTCTTCTGAATGTCAGGTAGTTGTTTATCGCTTTGACATCTGCTGGAAGGGCGTTCCACAGGGCGGGCGCCACTACCGAGGAGGCCCTCTGCCTGGTTCCCTGTAGCTTTGCTTCTCGCAATGAGGGAACCGCCAGAAGGCCCTCGGCGCTGGACCTCAGCGTCCGGGCAGAATGATGGGGGTGGAGACGCTCCTTCAGGTATACTGGACCGAGGCCGTTTAGGGCTTTAAAGGTCAGCACCAACACTTTGAATTGTGCTCGGAAACATACTGGGAGCCAATGTAGGTTTTTCAAGACCGGTGTTATGTGGTCCCGGCGGCCACTCCCAGTCACCAGTCTAGCTGCCGCATTCTGGATTAATTGCAGTTTCCGGGTCACCTTCAAAGGTAGCCCCACGTAGAGCGCATTGCAGTAGTCCAAGCGGGAGATAACCAGAGCATGCACCACTCTGGCGAGACAGTCCGCAGGCAGATAGGGTCTCAGCCTACGTACCAGATGGAGCTGGTAAACAGCTGCCCTGGACACAGATTTGACCTGTGCCTCCATGGACAGCTGTGAATCCAAAATGACTCCCAGGCTGCGCACCTGGTCCTTCAGGGGCACAGTTACCCCATTCAGGACCAGGGAATCCTCCACACCTGCCCGCCTCCTGTCCCCCAAAAACAGTACTTCTGTCTTGTCAGGATTCAACCTCAATCTGTTAGCCGCCATCCATCCTGTAACCGCCTCCAGACACTCACACAGGACCTCACCGCCTTCACTGGTTCTGATTTAAAAGAGAGGTAGAGCTGGGTATCATCCGCATACTGATGAACACCCAGCCCAAACCTCCTGATGATCTCTCCCAGCGGCTGCATGTAAATGTTGAAAAGCATGGGGGAGAGGACAGAACCCTGAGGCACCCCACAAGTGAGAGCCCAGGGGTCTGAACACTCATCCCCCACCACCACTTTCTGAACACGGCCCAGGAGGAAGGAGCGGAACCACTGTATGACAGTGCCCCCAGCTCCCAGCCCCTCAAGACGGTCCAGAAGGATGTTATGGTCGATGGTATCAAACGCCGCTGAGAGATCCAGCAGAACTAGGAAACAGCTCTCACCTTTGTCCGTAGCCCGCCGGAGATCATCAACCAGTGCGACCAAGGCAGTTTCAGTCCCATGATGAGGCCTGAATCCCGACTGGAAGGGATCCAAATGGTCCGCTTCTTCCAGGCGTGCCTGGAGTTGTTCGGCAACCGCTCGCTCAATCACCTTGCCCAAGAATGGAAGATTTGAGAATTAAGTTTAAGATATTAACTGATGTGAAAGAAAGAGGGGGCTTTGCCCTGCCAGACTTAAAGCTGTACTATGAAGCCGCAGCTTTCTGCTGGCTAAAAGACTGGTTACTTCTCGAAGACACTGATGTGTTGGATTTGGAAGGTTTTAACAATGCTTTTGGTTGGCATGCATACTTATGGTATGACAAAGTTAAGATCAATAAGGCCTTTAAGAACCATATTGTCAGGAAAGCAGTATTTAATGTCTGGACAAAATACAAAGACTTATTGGAAAACAAAACTCCGAGGTGGCTTTCCCCTCTGGAAGCTAAGGCCCGAAAAAGACCCAATATGGAGGCCAAATGGCCAAAATATTGGGAAATATTAGAAAAAGATGGAGACAATTGGAAATTGCAGAGTTTGGAGAAAATGAAGGATAAAGTGCGAGACTGGTTACATTACGCCCAGATTAAAGAAGTTTTTAAAAATGACAAAAAATTAGGGTTCCAGGTGGAGAAATCGAAGTTGGAAACAGAATTGTTAGAACCAAAGACTAAGGTATTATCAAGAATGTATAACTTGCTGTTAAAATGGAACACACAAGACGAAACGGTTAAATCGGTTATGATAAAGTGGGCACAGGACATTGGGCATAACATTATGTTTGAGGACTGGGAAAGGTTGTGGACCACTGGGCTGAACTTCACTGCATGTAATGCTTTGAAGGAAAATGTAATGAAAATGATATACAGATGGTACATGACCCCAGTTAAACTTGCCAAAATATACCGTTCGTCTGATAATAAATGTTGGAAATGTAAAGAAAATGAAGGAACATTCTTTCACCTCTGGTGGACTTGCCCTAAAGTGAAGGCCTTCTGGGAAATGATATATAATGAGTTGAAAAAGGTATTTAAGTATACCTTCACTAAGAAACCAGAGGCCTTCCTCCTGGGTATTGTCGGCCAGAAGGTGTTAAAGAAGGACCGAACATTTTTTATGTATGCAACAACGGCAGCAAGGATACTCATCGCCAAGAACTGGAAAACTCAAGATCTACCCACACTGGAAGAGTGGCAGATGCAGCTCATAGACTATATGCAACTGGCGGAGATGACTGGCAGAATCCGAGACCTGGGAGAAGAAAGGATTGAAGAAGATTGGAAGAAATTTAAGACTTATTTACAAAAATATTGTAATTTGGTTGAATGTTAAGAAGGATGCTTGATCATAAATAACTGGCCACCACTAAATTAGACTGGAATTTGATGATAAATCAGATTAAGGAAAACATAAACCTTTTGGAGAATTGTTAGATTATATTTAAATGATTGGATATAAGATTGTAAACAAGTTGATAATTTGCTTGAAAACCTTTCCAACGATGCAAGTGGGAGCAGAAGACGTGAGGAAGTCCAAAGAAGTTATGAAATTATGTTACGATATAACCAATGTTGTTTATTATCTGTGCATTTCTTTTATAAAAAAAAAAACCTTAATAAATATTTATATATATAAAAAAAAAAGAATGGAAGATTTGAGACTGGGCGATAGTTGGCCATCGTGGCCGCATCTAAAGATGTTTTTTTAAGAAGAGGTTTAATAACCGCCTCTTTCAGTGGGTCTGGGAAGGCTCCCTCACGGAGGGAAGCATTCACCACCCCACGAAGCCCATCGCCCAGTCCTTCCCGGCTAATTTTATAAGCCAGGATGGGCAAGGATCCAGGAGACAGGTGGTTGGTTTCACTCGTCCAAGCAGCCTGACCACATCCTCGGAGGTAACAGATTGGAATTGATCCCACTCAACTTGACTAGACAGAACTCTAGCACTCTCCCGCCCCGGCCCTGCTCCCACGGTGGAGTCTACTTCTTCCCGAATCTGAGCGATTTTATCTGCAAAAAACTTTGCAAAATCATTGCAGGAGAACATGTGGCCCGTACTGGACCCTGATGTTGCAGGTGGTTCCACTAAATTGTGAACCACCTGAAAAAGTCTCCTGCTGCTGTTTTCTGCAGATGCAATAGAGGCGGTGAAGAAATTCTTCTTCGCCCTCACTATCGCCACTTGGTAGGCTCGACGTTGAGCTCTAACCTGTGTCCGGTCAGATTCGGAATGAGTTATCCGCCACCGGCGCTCTAGCCATCTCAACGATTGTTTCATTGCCCTCAGATCCGTGGAAAACCATGGGGCTGTCCGGGCTCCATGCAATCGGAGAGGGCGCTTCAGAGCCAAACATTCAATAGCCCTGGTTAACTCCGCATTCCAGCGGGCCACCAGGAAATCGGCTGAAAGGCCATCAACATGGGATAAAGCATCCCCTACCACTCTCTGGAAACCATTTGGATCCATTAAGTGGCGGGGGCGGACCATCCGAATTGGTCCCACCTCCCTGCAGAGGGGGTGGGTCGCAGAGAAGTCCAGTTGCACCAGGAAGTGATCTGACCATGGCACTTCTTTCGTTTCGCTTTTACTTAGTGTCAGATCACCAACATCCATAGAGGTAAACACCAGGTCCAAGGCATGTCCGCGGCTATGGGTTGGGCCAGACTTATTCAGGGACAGCCCCATGGAGGCCATGCTTTCCACGAAGTCCCGAGCGGCCCCTTGTAAAGTCGTGTCGGCATGGATGTTAAAATCTCCTAGGACGACCAAGCTAGGTGTCTCCAGGAGAACATCCGCCACAACCTGAAGCAGCTCGGGCAGGGAATCCTTGGTGCAGCAGGGAGGTCGGTACACCAAAAGGAATCCTGTACTGCCCCTATTGCCCAACTTCCAGAACATGCACTCGGAAAACTGGGTCTTCCCAATAGGACGCCTGGTGCAAACTAATGACTTCCTAAAAATCACTGCAACCCCCCCTCCCCGCCCACATGACCTGGGTTGCTGTGCGTAAAAGAAACCTGGTGGACAAGCAGCGGCAAGGACAGGCCCATCTGCTTCATCCAACCAAGTCTCTGTTACACATGCCAGGTCAAGTCCTCCATCCATGATCAAGTCATGGATGGCAGTGGTCTTATGAATCATTGACCTGGCATTGCACAGCAGCACCTTCAGTTCATCTGGGTATCCCTTGCTGATTCTAGTATCCATCCGGTCAGGACCAGACCCAGAGGTAGGGATAGTCCTCAGACAACGACTAAACCTGCCTCCTCTGTAATGACATGGTCTGGTCTTAGCGTAACTCCTCCTCCTACCGGTGATCACTGAGATCGGTTGTCCCAGTGCATCCCCCCCTGTGGAACATGCCCCAGCCATTTTGTGGGCTGGGGCCCACTCCCCGGCAGCCCTGACCCCTCCCCCTAAGAACAAAACAACACCTTAAACAAACAAACAAAACCAATAAAGCAATACAAACAAACAAAATGTAAAAATTACAAAAACATCAAAATAATAATAATAAAAAATTCCCCAAGCCCAACCAAGCATCCATCCCACCCCCACCCCCCACATACAAAAATTTTTTAAAAAACATTTTAAAAACACTCTGCCCCTCTGGCAGTAACAACAACTGTCCTAGTGAGGCCTGTCAGGCCCCGCCCCAGGCCAGGTAGTAAGTGGCAGGAAGGAGCAGGGCCCTCAGGCACTCACTCAGGGGAGTCCTCCTGGGCAGCAGGCAGCAAGCACCAAGCAGTCCTTGTGAGGCTTCAGGCCCTGCCCCAGGCCAGATGGTAAGTGGCAAGAGCAGGGCCCTCAAGCACTCACTCAGGGGAGTCCTCCTGGGCAGCAGGCAGCAAGCACCAAGCAGTCCTTGTGAGGCTTCAGGCCCCGCCCCAGGCCAGGTAGTAAGTGGCAGGAAGGAGCAGGGCCCTCAGGCACTCACTCAGGGGAGTCTTCCTGGGCAGCAGGCAGCAAGCACCAAGAAGTCCTTGTGGGGCTTCAGGCCCCGCCCCAGGCCAGATGGTAAGTGGCAAGAGCAGGGCCCTCAAGCACTCACTCAAGGGAGTCCTCCTGGGCCAAACTCTTGAGTCCTTTCTGACTCATCGGAAGAATCCACAACAGTGTTCTTAGTGTCTACTTTTCCATATTCATCAACATAAACCGCATGGTGTGCATCTGTCTTACCAATTTGTAAGTCCATAATTCTGTATCCTTTGCCTCCAGAGGCGTATCCCACCAGGATGCCTGCTTTTGCCCTGGAGTCAAGTTTGTGTCTGTGTTCCTTGGGCACGTGGAAGTAACACGGACTTCCAAACACACATATGTGCGACAGATTGGGAGCTTTCCCATGCCAAAGTTCAAATGGTGTGCACTCTGCCCCTTTTGTTGGCAGTCTATTCTGCAAATAGACCGATGTGTATACTCCTTCGGCCCACAGCTTCTGTGGCAAACATGCATCCTTTAGCATGCACCTTGTCATGTCCATAATGGACCTAAACTTTCTCTCAGCTATGGCATTCTGCTGTGGTGTGTAAAGAATTGTGGTTACGTGTGCAATTCCTTCCTTGGCCAGACTGCTCCAGTATTTTACATCCCACAGATGGTACCTGCAGGAAGCCGTCATCTGCAGAGTAGAGCCATCAATTGCTGAGATAAGATGGCGCCTGGCACACTTCCCCTGTGCCGATGGACGCCTGTGCCAATAGAAAAAACTTGAGCTCTTAGCAGAGTTTTTAGCAGAGTTCTGCAGCGGTAGAAAGTGTTGCCTTGTGTGTGGATAATAAATCAGACTGAATGCAGGCTTCTTGCTAATCTCCAACAGCCTTTAATGAGAAGAAAAACATCATAAATCAGCCCGGCGAGAGAGCAGGCATTCTTTCGTCTCTCAGACAAAAACGAAAGGAACTCACACACAAAGAAAGATTCCCGTATGTGAACATAACCACGCCTCAGAATGTGAGACGTCACACAGAAGTGTTTAACCCTGTAAGTTCTGATTCTCCTCACACCCCCTCTCGTCTCGCATCCTGAGGGAAACTGTGAGTATAACTCACTCCAAACACAACCCTTCACAGAACTCCCCATGTCGCTGGAAGGTCAAGGGTTTAGTAAACCCATCAGCTAGGTTCTCCCGGCTCGAACAATACTTGAGCCGTATCCAACCTGCTTGGACACTCTGACATACATTCTGGAAACGTATGTCCAAATGCTTGGTTCTGGACTTGAACTGTCCAGATTCTGCCAACCTAAGACAAGGTTGATTGTCTCCCCAAACAGTTATGGGCAAGCAACAATCCCCACAAATCTCTTGGATCAAGCACCGGTAGAAGTCCAACTCCGTGCACAAATCCAACAACGCACTGAACTCAGCCTCAGTGGAAGAAAGTGCAATAAGACTTTGCTTCCAGGACTTCCACCCAACCAGGGATTCCCCGAACTTTACCACCAGCCCAGACACAGACTTCCTGTCCCCAAGAGAAGCCCAATCGTTGTCACTCCAGCACGTAAGCCATGCGTCACCTTCAGCTGACAACGTGAGGCAAAAATCTTTGGTATCCTGCAAATACCTCAACACTCTCTTGATGCCTTGCCAGGCATTCACACTGGGCTTTGTAGCCTCCCTGCTGAGCAGATTCACAGCAAACGCTATGTCTGGTCTGCTCCACTGAGAGAGATACAACAGACTCCCTAGCGCTGACTGAAACACCTCAGGGTTTTGGAACTCAGAACACTCTCCAAGCTGACTGTCCTTCATGAAGTTGGTCTCCATGGGCGTTCTGACCCCTGCACAGTCAGACATCCGGAATTTCTCAAGCAACTGCTCAATCTTGCCTTTCTGACTGAGCAAGAAACTCCCGTTCTCAGACCTGTCTATTCTAACGCCTAGATAAACCTGAACGGGACCAAGGTTTTTGAGCTTAAACTTCTTACCAAGCTCTTTGGCAAAACCTTGCACCTGTCTACCTGTCTGTGCCACGTACAGAATATCATCTACGAACACCAGAATCACTTCCTGTGTCTCTCCTGACCCCTTCAGGTACAGGCAACTGTCTGCAAGACTCTTCCGGAAACCCAAACTTTCCAGAGCTTCATTCAGGCACATGTTCCAATTTCTGGCTGACTGTTTCAAACCATAAATTGACTTGTGTAGCTTCCACACAACACCTGGCTCATTGCCCTCAAACCCTGGAGGAGGTAGCATGTACAGATCCTCCTTCAGATCCGAGTTCAAATAAGCCACATCCACATCAAAGTGGTGCACTTGGTGCACTCTTTGAGCAGCTACTGCTAAAAGCACGCGCAGAGTCTCACTCCGGGCAGTAGGAGCATACACTTCGGTGTAATGCAGCCCCCTTCTCTGCGTGAACCCTCTGGCTACAAGCCTCGCCTTGTACTGTGGTTCTCCTGACGCTGTGGGCTTAATCCTGTAAACCCAACGACAGCTCACGGCCTGCTTGCCCTCTGGCAGCTTCGTGGTGGAGAACACACCTAAAGACCTCATTGAGTTCAACTCCTTTCCCATTGCCTCTTGCCACTTCCTGGCTTCCGCTTCAGGCAACTGTTGAACCTCCTCAAAACTCTCAGGTTCGCACTGCGCTAAACCAACACACACACTGGTAACCTCAAACCTCTCAGGTGGTACCCCCTTTGTAGTGCGTGTGGAACGTCTGAGCACTGTCTCAGGTGCTCCCTCTGACCCACTGGGGCCAGCAAGTGTGTCCTTGTTATCAGAAGACTCCCCCTCTGACTTACTGCGTCTTCTGGCCTTTTGCACTTGACTAACGGGAGACGAAGGCTCACTTTTGGGCTCTCTTTAAACAACCTGTGGAGATGCCCCTCCCTGTTCTTGACCCTGGTCAGAGACCTGGTCCTCATCAACAGGTTCAGCTTCTAACTCTCCCTCCTCAGCAGAATCAGACAGACACTCTGAGAGAACATCAGGATTCGCATGGATCCTTGACCAACCACTCTGCTCACAGAACTCAGCACTCCTGCTGACTAGAATCCTGGACTGATCGCCTTCTGGATAGGCAAACCTCCACCCTTTTGTCGCAGGCTCGTACCCACAAAAGATCATTTTCTGGGACCTCGGGTCACCTTTCTTGCATTGAGCCTTTGGCACAAGCACCCAAGCTTCGCAACCAAACACACGGAAGAAATGCACCTTGGGCTTCTTCCGGTGCAGCAGAAAATAGGGTGTGTCTCCTACAACAGAGCTATAGGACCTGTTCAAAGTGAAGCTGGCAGCTTTCCAAGCTTCGGCCCAAAAGCTCTGAGGCAAACCAGAGTCAAACAGTAGAGCGTCAGCTGCCTCAGCTAGCGTTCTGTTCCTGCGTTCTGCTACGCCATTCTCCTGAGGAGAAAAAGCAACCGTCAACCTGTGACTTATCCCCTTCTGGCGGAAGAAACTCTGCAAAGCAGACCCGGTGAACTCTCCGCCTCGGTCACTCTGAAAGCTCTGCACCTTGGTGGAAAACTGTAGTTCCACCGCCGCAACCCAGTCTTTGATCAGTTGCGCCGCCTCGCTTTTCCGTTTCAGTGAGAAGACCCAGCCGTTCCTCGAAAAATCATCTGTCAGTGTGAGCGCATACCTGGCCCCACCCAGAGTCGGCACTGGCATGGGTCCACAAAGGTCTGTATGCACAAGCTCAAAAGGCCTTGTGGTTACCCTCTCCGATCTGGGATAACTGCACCTTTTTATCTTTGCTCTTTTGCATGCCCTACAATCTAAGAATTTATCACATGCTTTCATCTTGCAACCCTCAGTGCATTCTGGCAACTTCTGGATATATTTCCAACAGCTGTGCGACATTCTCCTGTGCCACAAATGAGCACACGAATCATGTGTGGGAACGTTAGCACACTGCGCCTGTACTGTCTCAGCGTCCCCCTTACCCTCCAGAGGTGTCTCCAGAACAAAGAGGTTGTTCTGACATGCAACATTGACCAGTTGATTCCCACCCCTGGAAATAGAACAGACATCATTTTCAAAGCAAACCTTATAACCCTCCTTTACAAGAGCAGATACAGATAAAAGACAACACTTCATTCCTGGCACAACGTAGACTTCCAGCTCTGCCTGTAAAAAAGAAACAAACACATTGCCAACAGTGGTTAATTGTCTCTGTGAGCCATCAGCAAGAGTGACTGTTTTCCCAGTTGAAACAGCCCTGCAGTTCCACATTTCACCACAAGATGGTGATGGCTTCAGGTGATGGCTGGCTCCTGAGTCGATGACCCAACGCAGCATGCTGCCCTCACTGGAGTTGTCCCTCAGCGTTGCCATAGAGGCAGCTAGGTGATAAGAAGAACCGTCCTTCTCACTTCCTCTGTCACGTCCTCCCTTCGCATTCCCATGCTGGCCTCCTCTCCTAGACTGGCTGCCATGGAAACCTGGCTGGCTGCCACGAGGACTTGGCTGACTGCCATGGGAAGCGACCTTGGAGACATCCTGCCCGGCCTCTCTGGCTCTCCTTGGACAGGACCGACACAGGTGGTCAACAGACCAGCAGACAAAACAACGACGAGTGGAAAAAGCCTGAACTGTGCCTTCTGGCTTGGCCACCCCTCTGTTACCGGCAGGGCACCCTGTGCCACCTCGGCCCTCTCTGGGATGGCGTTCCTCCTAGTCACACAAACGACCAGTCACATACTGCAGTGTAAGATCCGCTGGATTCATCGATTCCAAAGTTAGACACAAATTGTCATAACTTTTGTCCAAAGAGCTGAGCAAAATATAAACTTTCAGTTCCTCAGTAAAGTTGACTTGCAACAGTCTCAGCTTGTTGAGAACAGAGAGCATCTTAGTCACATGCTGTCTGATGCTATCACCAGGACGCAGCTTCAGCTCAAACAAGCTTCTGGTGGTGTGGATCTTTGCCCCAGCTGTGGTCCTGTAGTGCACTCTCTCTAGTGCCTGGTAGGCCTCCTGGGCAGTCTCAAGACCCTCCACCAAAGGTAGCTGTGAGCCCTCCAAACTGAGCACTATAGCTCCTAGGACTTTCTGGTCTTTCCTCTGTGAGGGTTGGGCAGCTGCAGCAACCGCTGCTGCATCTCCGGCTGCAGCTTGCTGTGGGGGCCCTTGGATCGCCTCCCACAGACCCTTGTCTACCAGCCAGGCCTTCAGCTTCCTTGACCACTCCTCCCAGTTGCTCCCATTTAATTTTTCAAAGGGGACTGAGAATGACTCTTGTCCATCTGCCATCTTCTCCCCGGGGCTGAGCCTACTCACGTAACAGCAGCTCCTCTTGGCACCCGGTCCTGAAGATGAGATCCTCCCCAGCAAGCTTCGCTGCCTCAAACGTTAGGCAGGAGCTCCAGCTGGCTTCTCCCACACACACAGGCACGACGTGGCAACAGCTTCCAAAGCTTGGCTAGCTCCCATAACCTGCTGAGATAAGATGGTGCCTGGCACACTTCCCCTGTGCCGATGGACGCCTGTGCCAATAGAAAAGACTTGAGCTCTTAGCAGAGTTTTTAGCAGAGTTCTGCAGTGATAGAAAGTGTTGCCTTGTGTGTGGATAATAAATCAGACTGAATGCAAGCTTCTTGCTAATCTCCAACAGCCTTTAATGAGAAGAAAAACATCATAAATCAGCCCGGCAAGAGAGCAGGCATTCTTTCGTCTCTCAGCCAAAAACGAAAGGAACTCACACACAAAGAAAGATTCCCGTATGTGAACATAACCACGCCTCAGAATGTGAGACGTCACACAGAAGTGTTTAACCCTGTAAGTTCTGATTCTCCTCACATCAATTGGGTATATAAGGGGTGATATGATTTTTCAGGTGCCTTAGTCTCAACCAATACCTCAAACTATCAATCAACCTCCTCATTCTCCTTTATGCTTCTGATGAAATAGGCTATGCCTGCATAAGTTTTTATGTTTTCCTAAAATGCCACTACTCTTTTGTCTCTTCCTTCTGAAGGATCCCGTGGAACAAGCAAAAAGCCCTTGAAACACACACACACTCACAAGGACAAGACAAGACAGGGCTGTGCACTACAAACCATCCCAAAATAAGCCTCCATTCCCCATCAATCAATATTGGGCTAAAAACTATAGAACACAAAGTTAAATGCACCTAAAAACTGGTTTTGAAACAGCCTTGGTCTTGCCTAGTCCCTCAGCCTTGTCAGTTTGGGAGCTAGTCTGCAAGGGTGAAAATCTAATGGAGGATTCCATTGTTGAATTAACCAAGCAAGGGTCATAGTTGCCACCTATGTACCTTGTGGTTGCTCTGTGCCAGAGGGCAAATGAGGGTGGGCCTCCTCCCTCGCCTGGCTGGGAATGAGAAAGGAAAAGGTCAGAGTTGTGTGAGAGAGCTGGGCTGGAAGTTGGCAGAAGTCACAGAGAGAGAGCCATGCCTGATTTCTTCGTGATTCGAAGGCTTTAACTGGAAGAAGCAAGACCTTCTGGGGCATTAATGCTGTGAGCCTCTCCATCTTCGGTTCAGGTTGTATATGTGTGTGAATAAACCATATATCATAAAGACACCACAGTCTCTGCTGAGCCTCATTCCAAGGAAACTTGCTCTAACAACCTCACTAATGCAGCCCCTTCAGTCCTTTATTCTAGTTCCCCTTTCCATGCCGTACCATACAAGGCTTTGCCAGTATTTTCAGGGTCATCTTCCACCACAATTTAGGGTTGCCATATGTCTGGGGAAACCTGGACATGTCCTCTTTTGGGGGACCAACATGCCTATCTGGGCGATTTTTTACATTTTAAAGGAAATGTCCAGGTTGAGGGGGAGTTGTTGGGGTCTCGGGCTCAGGTGGCTTGGGAGTGGGCTGCTCTGCCCATCATGGCCCCTGCCAGCCCGAGCTGGGGAAAGGGGCATGGCAGTGGCGACCCCGCACACCTCTTTTCCCAGCTCGGGTTGGCAGTACCTCAGGCTGTCCTCTTTTTTTACTCTTGTACCTTTGTTTTCAAACAGCTTAGTTCTTGAACGTTTTGGCTCCCGGAACTGATTCCATTCAACTTCCAAGGTACGACTGTAATCAAAATAAAAACAACAACCACCCAGTAACCCACAATTGGATGGCCCCATTGGGTTCTGGAATTATGGAGGGATGAAAAACTGATCACATTCCACTTTCTCTACACTATGCGTGTACCCCTGACCGTGTCCTCCCTTACTCATTTCCCCCCTAAACTAGAAAGCCCCAAATGTTTTAGCTTCTCATCTGGGAGTTGCTCCAGCCCCTTGATAATTTTGGTTGCCCTCTGCTGAACATTCCTGCCCCCCGCAAGCTCTGCCTTCAATGCAAACGTGGCAGACAATTCCTTCCCTGCAGTTGCACTGCCAAAAAAGTTCAGTTTTACTTTTAAGGACAGGAAATTCTCCTGCAGGCCACCTGTGCTAAAGAGAGGGTGCAGATATAAGTCTCCTTCTTTTGGACCACCCAATTTGCATAAAAATAAGACAAGATTAAAAGTGTTGAGTTTTCCCCGAGCTGTGGCTGCTACTTCCTGAGCATGAGAGATGAAAAGGGCCTGTATGGATTTGGCAAAGTCAGCATTCAGAGTTCGAGAATCACACTTGGCTCATTACCAAGGGTGTCCAAAAATAGCAAAAGCCAAACTTTTGGCTGAGAGTTGATCTGTGTCCCTCCAGATTTTGCTGGTCTCCAATGCCCATCACCATCATGACCAATGGTCTGGGATTATAAAATCTGGAGTCCAGAAACACTTGGAGGGCCTGAGCTTGAAATTAGGAGTGTCAGTTTTTCACTCTGGGCCTGTGACCTTCTGAACAAAGGGGCAGTCTCTGCAAGAGCGCTCCAATGCTAAAACGAAAAATATGGCATGTGAAACAATAGCTTGGGATCACACATCCGCTCCAGAATTCCTAAGGCCAGATGTGTGGGAGCTGTTTGGGCTTACTCACTGATCAGAGAAAGGAGTTCTGGGCACATCATTTTTTTAAAAAAAGCATTCCCTTCTTTTCCTTTTTTAATTTATGCAAGTGGGTTCTGAAACAAAACGTTGCAACTTGGCGAGTACTTATGCCCAAGGCCAGCCTAAGACATTTTGCTGCCTGAGGGAAAGGACAAAATGCACTGAGGTCAGCTGGGTTGTTAGAAAGGTAGCAGGCAAGGCACGTGACAGCTCTCTTCTCCCACAGAAGCAGCCTAGTCAGGAGGAGGAGCTGAGGGGAATACTTTGCTGATAAATCTCATGGTAGTAATGTGCCTAGATAATTAACATTTTCAGTACAAGTATGAAATTGGTATTGTTTATACAGTTGAACAAAAATATATATTTCCTAATAACATCAACTCTGATTTGGACCTATTTATAGTATATCCTGAGATTTTACCAAGACATCTATATTTTGCATTATTCTCCAGACATGCCTGGAGTTGTTCAGTGACTATCCGTTCAATCACCTTGCCCAGGAATGGAAAGTTTGAGACTGGACAATAATTGGACATAATGGGACTTCCGGGTTAGCGCCTCCGGCAATGGCGGAGCTCCTCCGATCGAGAGGAACTTGCTCCGTGGAAAGCAGGGTCTGAACCGCCACGGGGAAGGCGGAGACCCTTGGAAATCACAGGCGGAAGAGCCTGTGAACTTGGGATTCGGCTGGCACCTTTTGTGCCCCCCTACTCGCGGGGAGACCTGGTATCGGGAATCCGGAGCGACGTGGGGTGAGAGGCACGGTGCTTTGAATCAACCGCTTATTTCACGGAACAAAGCCGTATTGCTGCTGTTGGAGAGCGCTGACTTTTTTCCTGTGGACAATTGGATTTTAAACAACAACCCGTGAGTAGAACGGAAAATTGGATTTCTAAATACCTTAATTCGGCATCGAACGGGGAAGGCTCAAAACAGGAAGTCCGCCTCCCCTTTTTGTAAATAGACTGAAGCAAAGTATTCGTAAGCTAAGGTTTTGGAAAGCTTCATGTAAAGGATCAAACTTCCATTGATTGAAACTATTAAACCCCCCTTGGAAGCAGGGGAAGAGGGGGGAAATTTTGACCAAGCGTGCCTGCAGGAGAGAGTGGAAAACTAAATTACCACGTCTTTGAACCTGGGAACGGGCTGCAAAAAGAAAAGAAAAAAAAGTCCATTGACGGTGAACAGTACATATTTGACAGCTAGCTACAAGAGAAAGATACTGTTTCCATTGTCCGCTTCTGCGTTTTAAAAGAAGAAAAAGTAACTGAAAATTGATACTATTTTTCACCTTTGGAACTGTGTTGGAAAGGACTGAGTTTTTGAAACTGTTACAAGAGTGGAGCGGAGGCATCCAGCTGTAAGATAAGGACTGTGAGAAACCAGAATTTGACCTTGAACATCCCAAGAATGTCAGTTAGGGAAGATTTAGTGTCTGCATTTTATAAGACAAACTATTTGTTGGAAAAGCTTCATAAACAGATAGATGCTATGGCTACTAAAATTGACATCTTGGGATCAAAAGTGGGTATCAACACAGAAGTTGTCAAGGATCTGGCACAGGAATTTATCATGACTGAACAAATCGTTGAAAAGGAGAAGGAGAAAGTTGCTGTGGTCGAACCTAAAGTAATACAAGGGGGAGCCTTAACCTTACAGATGCAAATTGAGGATTACAAATTGAGCCCCTTTATGATTGAAACTAGAAAAAGCCAGATCTTGAAGATTGGAGCCTGGCCTGGTCTGGAAAAGGAAAGTTGGAGAGATTCCCCAATGCAGGGATCAATTGACTTTTGGGATATGGATTTGGGTCAGGAGGAGATTGGAGCTTTTGGGGCATTTGGATTTGGAGGAATTTTGAAACAAGATTTGGAATGCTTTGTGGATCCTAGCTTTAACTATGGAAATCTGGCTGTCCTGTTAAGAAGGAATAAAGGCATTGTTGGGATGGAGCTCCCCCGAGATCTGCTTTTTAGCACTAAAGGTTATGAAGAATATCGGCAGAAGGGACGTGAAGAAGAGTTAAGAGCCTCGGATATAAGATTTCCAGGTTGATGGACTGTTTCGAGTTGACAGAAGGGACGTCAGAGGCCGAGACCAGGGAGAGGAGACGGTGGAAGAAGATTGGGAATTTAAAGTTTATATTTGGAAATTTTGTAAAAATTTAATGAGGGAGAGAAAAATCATGGAATGAAATTTTTATGACCCTAGTGGAAATGTTTTAAGAGTTTAAGTTCAAATAGATATATTAATTTTAAGGAGAAAAAGAGGGAAAGGATTTGCTGAAATATTTAACTGAATTAGAATACAAAAAAGGGAAGTGGGAGGAGGTCAAGGAAACAAGCAAATGAAAGATATATTATGTGAAGGTTTGATATGTTTCTTGCTTTTGTTTTTCCTTTTTTCTTAATCTTTTTTTTCTTTTTTTATTTGTATGGTATTCTTTTTTTAATGTGATACATTGTTTTGTTTTTTGTTTAATTTGGTGTTTTTCTGTTTTATCTGTAACCTTTAAAACCTTAATAAATATTATTTTAAAAAAAATGGACATAATGTCCAAATATGTCTTTTTAATAAGCAGTTGAACAATCACTTCTTCAGATGGTAGGTTTCACTCGTTCAAGTCTGTCCACATCCTCAGAGGCAACAGGTTGTAATGGATCCCATCCAACTTGACTAGACCCAGTGGCGTAGTGGGCTGCGGGGGCACAGGGGCAGTTGCCCCAGCACAAAATTGTTAGTGCTGCCTCAATACAGCTGCACGCTTCCATCACTGGGGTCCGATGACAACGGCTTGTCCATGCGATCAGGTAAGTGACCTCTCCAGACAATGGGGTGGCTCTTCTTTTCTTATCTCTGTGGCTGTGATCCCCTGGGTGATGTGGATGCCATTAGGCAGTCAAATGTGCATGCATACTCTGTCTGTTTCCCTCCCTCCTACCCCCTCCTCCACGTGGGAACTGGCAAGCCATCCTATGTCTCTGACTAGGCAGAGCTCTGGCACCCTCCTACCTTGGTGGAGTCTACCTCTTTTTATCTGCAGAAAAACTCATGACAGGAGTCATTACAGGAGATCTTGGACTCTGTATCAGACCCTGACGGCAAAGGGCTGCCCAGGAGGACTCCCCTGAGTGAGTGCTTGAGGGCCCTGCTCTTGCCACTTACCATCTGGCCTGGGGTGGGGCCTGAAGCCTCACAAGGACTGCGTGCTGCTTGCTGCCTGCTGCCCAGGAGGACTCCCCTGAGTGAGTGCTTGAGGGCCCTGCTCTTGCCACTTACCATCTGGCCTGGGGCGGGGCCTGAAGCCTCACAAGGACTGCGTGCTGCTTGCTGCCTGCTGCCCAGGAGGACTCCCCTGAGTGAGTGCTTGAGGGCCCTGCTCTTGCCACTTACCATCTGGCCTGGGGCGGGGCCTGACAGGCCTCACTAGGACTGCTTGCTGCTTGCTGCCTGCTGCCCAGGAGGACTCCCCTGAGTGAGTGCTTGAGGGCCCTGCTCTTGCCACTTACCATCTGGCCTGGGGCGGGGCCTGACAGGCCTCACTAGGACTGCTTGCTGCTTGCTGCCTGCTGCCCAGGAGGACTCCCCTGAGTGAGTGCTTGAGGGCCCTGCTCTTGCCACTTACCATCTGGCCTGGGGCGGGGCCTGACAGGCCCCACTAGGACTGCGTGCTGCTTGCTGCCTGCTGCCCAGGAGGACTCCCCTGAGTGAGTGCCTGAGGGCCCTGCTCCTTCCTGCCACTTACCATCTGGCCTGGGGCGGGGCCTGACAGGCCTCACTAGGACTGCTTGCTGCTTGCTGCCTGCTGCCCAGGAGGACTCCCCTGAGTGAGTGCCTGAGGGCCCTGCTCCTTCCTGCCACTTACCATCTGGCCTGGGGCGGGGCCTGACAGGCCTCACTAGGACTGCTTGCTGCTTGCTGCCTGCTGCCCAGGAGGACTCCCCTGAGTGAGTGCCTGAGGGCCCTGCTCTTGCCACTTACCACCTGGCCCAGGGCGGGGCCTGACAGGCCTCACTAGGACAGTGTTACTGCAGGAGGGGCACAGAGTGTTTTTAAAATGTTTTTTAAAAAATTTCTTTTGGATTTTTTGTATGTGGGGGGTGGGGGTGGGATGGAAGTTTGGTTGGGTTTGGGGAATTATTTTTTTATTTTGATGTTCTTGTAATTTTTACATTTTTTTGTTTGTATTGTTTTATTGGTTTTGTTTGTTTGTATAAGTTGTTATTTTGTTCTTAGGGGGAGGGGTCAGGGCTGCCGGGGAGTGGGCCCCAGCCCACAAAATGGCTGGGGCATGTTCCACAGGGGGGAATGCACTGGGACAACCGATCTCAGTGATCACGGGTAGGAGGAGGAGTTACGCTAAGACCAGACCATGTCATTATAGAGGAGGCAGGTTTAGTCGTTGTCTGAGGACTATTCCTGCCTCCGGGTCTGGTCCTGACCGGATGGATACTAGAATCAGCAAGGGATACCCACATGACCTGAAAGTGTTGCTGTGCAATGCCAGGTCAATGATTCATAAGACCACTGCCATCCATGACTTGATCATGGATGGAGGATTTGATCTGGCATGTGTAACAGAGACTTGGTTGGATGAAGCAGATGGGCCTGTCCTTGCCGCTGCTTGCCCACCAGGTTTCTCTTACGCACAGCAACCCAGGTCATGTGGGCGGGGAGGGGGGGGTTGCAGTGATTTTTAGGAAGTCATTAGTCTGCACCAGGCGTCCTATTGGGAAGACCCAGTTTTCTGAGTGCATGTTCTGGAAGTTGGGCAATAGGGGCAGTACAGGATTCCTATTGGTGTACCGACCTCCCCGCTGCACCAAGGACTCCCTGCCCGAGCTGCTTCAGGTCGTGGCGGATATGCTCCTGGAGACACCTAGCTTGGTTGTCCTGGGGGATTTTAACATCCATGCCGACACGACCTTACAAGGGGCCGCTCGGGACTTCGTGGAAAGCATGGCCTCCATGGGGCTGTCCCTGAATAAGTCTGGCCCAACTCATAGCCACGGACATGCCTTAGACTTGGTGTTTACCTCTACGGATGCTGGTGATCTGACATTAACTAAAAGCGAAACAAAAGAAGTGCCATGGTCAGATCACTTCCTGGTGCAACTGGACTTCTCCGCAACCCTTCCCCTCCGCAGGGAGGTGGGACCGATTCGGATGGTCCGCCCCCACCACTTAATGGATCCAATTGGCTTCCAGAGAGTGGTAGGGGATGCTTTATCCCATGTTGATGGCCTTTCAGCTGATTCCCTGGTGGCCCGCTGGAATGCGGAGTTAACCAGGGCTATTGACTGTCTGGCTCCGAAGCGCCCTCTCCGATTCCCCGGAGCTGAGGGTGATGAAACAATCGTTGAGACGGCTAGAGCGCCGGTGGCGGAAAACTCATTCTGAATCAGACCGGACACGGGTTAGAGCTCAACGTCGAGCCTACCAAGTGGCAATGGCGACGGCGAAGAGGGCCTTCTTCACCGCCTCCATTGCATCTGCAGAAAACAGCAGCAGGAGACTTTTTCAGGTGGTTCGCAATCTATCAGAACCACCTGTACCACCGGGGCCTGGTAGGGACCCCAAGATCTCCTGCAATGCTTTTGCAAAGTTTTTTGCAGATAAAATCGCTCAGATTCAGAAGGAGGTAGACTCCACCGTGGGAGCAGGGCCAGGGCGGGAGAGTGCTAGAGTTCTGTCTGGTCCTGTTACATGGGATCAATTCCAATCTGTTACCTCCGAGGATGTGGACAGGCTGCTTGGACGAGTGAAACCGACCACCTGTCTCTTTGATCCTTGCCCATCCTGGCTGATAAAAGCGAGCCGGGAAGGGCTGGGCGATGGGATCTGCGGGGTGGTGAATGCTTCCCTCTGTGAGGGAGCCTTCCCAGACCCGCTGAAAGAGGCGGTCATTAAACCGCTTCTTAAAAAAACATCTTTAGACCCGGCCAATTTGGCCAACTATCGCCCAGTCTCAAATCTGCCATTCTTGGGCAAGGTGATTGAGCGGGTGGTTGCTGAACAACTCCAAGCACGCCTGGAGGAAACGGACCATTTGGATCCCTTCCAATCGGGATTCAGGCCTCACCATGGGACTGAAACTGCCTTGGTCGCGCTGGTTGATGATCTCCGGCGGGCTAGGGACAAAGGTGAGAGCTGTTTCCTAGTTCTGCTGGATCTCTCAGCGGCCTTTGACACCATCGACCATAACATCCTTCTGGACCGTCTAGAGGGGCTGGGAGCTGGGGGCACTGTTATACAGTGGTTCCGCTCCTTCCTCCTGGGCCGTGTCCAGAAGGTGGTGGTGGGGGGTGAGTGTTCAGACCCCTGGGCTCTCACTTGTGGGGTGCCTCAGGGTTCTGTCCTCTCCCCCATGCTTTTTAATATCTATATGAAGCCGCTGGGAGAGATCATCAGGGGGTTTGGACTGGGTGTTCATCAGTATGCAGATGACACCCAGCTCTACCTCTCCTTTAAATCAGAACCAGTGAAGGCGGTGAAGGTCCTGTGTGAGTGCCTGGAGGCGGTTGGAGGTTGGATGGCAGCTAACAGATTGAGGTTGAATCCTGACAAGACAGAAGTACTGTTTTTGGGGGACAGGAGGCGGGCAGGTGTGGAGGATTCCCTGGTCCTGAATGGGGTAACTGTGCCCCTGAAGGACCAGGTGCGCAGCCTGGGAGTCATTTTGGACTCACAGCTGTCCATGGAGGCGCAGATTAACTCTGTGTCCAGGGCAGCTGTCTACCAGCTCCACCTGGTACGCAGGCTAAGACCCTACCTCCCCGCGGACTGTCTCGCCAGAGTGGTGCATGCTCTAGTTATCTCACGCTTGGACTACTGCAATGCGCTCTACGTGGGGCTACCTTTGAAGGTGACCCGGAAACTGTAATTAATCCAGAATGCGGCAGCTAGACTGGTGACTGGGAGTGGCCGCCGGGACCACATAACACCGGTTCTGAGAGATCTGCATTGGCTCCCAGTACGTTTCCGAGCACGATTCAAAGTGTTGGTGCTGACCTTTAAAGCCCTAAACGGCCTCGGTCCTGTATACCTGAAGGAGCGTCTCCACCCCCATCGTTCAGCCCGGACACTGAGATCCAGCGCCGAGGGCCTTCTGGCGGTTCCCTCATTGCGAGAAGTGAGGCTACAGGGAACCAGACAGAGGGCCTTCTCGGTAGTGGCGCCCGCCCTGTGGAACGCCCTCCCATCAGATGTCAAAGAGATAAAGAATTACCTGACGTTCAGAAGACATCTTAAGGCAGCCCTGTTCAGGGATGTTTTTAATATGTAATGCTGTATTGTTTTTAATACTGATTGGGAGCCGCCCAGAGTGGCTGGGGAAACTCAGCCAGATGGGCGGGGTATAAATAATAAATTATTATTATTATTATTATTATTATTATTATGTTAGACTATGAACCACCTGAAAGAGTCTCCTGGTACTGTTTTCACCAACAGATCCAGCAACAATGGCCCTCCTCACCGTCACTATCGCCACTTGGTAGGCTCGACGTTGAGCTCTAACTCGTGTTTGGTCTCATTTGATGTGGGTTTTTCATCACCAGCACTTTAGCTGTCTCAGGAATTGTTTCATCACCCTCAGCCCCAGGGGTAGAACCACAGGGTCATCCAAGTGCCATGCCATTGGAGAGGGTGCTTTTTATGGTTTGTGGAGTAGCACCCTCTTATTCCCCACCACCAGATGTGCTTTCCATGTGTTTGGCCGCCGTCTATCGGGTCTCCCCAGATGAATTTGCTATTAGAAGGAGGCATGTGAAGCCATAATCCTGGAAAGAGATTCTGGAGAGAAGCACTCGACCCAATTTTAGCCTTTGATTCTGTGAGAGGCGCCCAGTGTTTGGTCTTACTAGCTGCAGCTCAACTTTAACTATGTTTACAGCAGAGGAGCAAGTCCTGGAGGGCTGGCTTCCTATTCTGCCTCTATGGGTGAGTTGGCATTGATGAGGAAAATTCCGGGGTGTGAGGCTACTCAACAGCCCAGCTCGTCGGGCAGAGCCCGCGGGTACTTGCGGTCAGAAATTAAGGAGATTCCAGCCACAAATTGGAGCAAAACAGCGGTCAGTAGACCAATATCTTTTTTTGTTGTGCAACAGGTTCCCACAGGAGTAAGAACCCCGAACATGGGGTGACAATGACTTTCAAAACTTCCCACATTGCGTACAGACCCAATCGCCTTCTCAATCCAGCCCGTGGATGGTCCAGGAATCAGCGTGTTTTAACATGAGTAGAATGTATCCTCTTACTCAAAATGCATCTCTGGGTTATTTGTGGGGCATAGGAATCCGTTCATTATTTTTTTCAAAATATAGTCCGGCCCACCACATGTTCTTGTGGGATGTGAAACACAAGAGCAGTCAAGCACAACATTCCTAGAGTGCACATGTTTACACATGGGGAGGAATGTTTGTCCAGCCAGCAGGTAAACTTCCTGTTTCCTTCTGGGCTGGGACAAACTTCCTCTACATGTGACTAAAGGTGGGTGTGGCCTCACCTGTGCAGGTAATGACAAAAGCACAGGGCAGGGCAGCCATCTCTCTCTCTTTCACCACATGCATCAAAGAAGCAACATCTGCTTAGCCAAAGATGCCCTCTTGGCCTCCAGCCAAGAGAGGACAAAGGGACTGTCTTCTTGTGGAATAGTTTTCAAGTGTATGTTACTTTTCTAAGCTAAGTCTGCCTTCTGGGATCCGATTGTGAACAGAATGTGAGCAAACTCTGTTTATACTTTTATAGAAGACTGTGTCGTGTCTTATCTTTTATGAGGGAATAAGGGGAAAATACCAGAACAGTTATTATAGAGGCTTTAGTGAGCCTGAGCAAACGCATGCACTGCAAATTTTAGAAGAGGGGAATGTTACTCTGCTAAATTGTGAAACTTGTTAACACAAGTTGGGTAAGGATATAATCAGACAATATATCCTCTCCTGCATCCCTGAACATTCCCACAGGTCTGAGGGACGGTGGACAGGCCACAGGCAAACATGTCCAGACTTCTCACTCAGTACAAGTTTAACACAGGCAAACATGTCCAGGCACCTCTTAAGTAAAGCTAAAGGTAAAGGGAGCCCTGACCATTAGGTCCAGTTGTGACCGACTCGGGGTTGCAGCGCTCATCTCGCTTTATTGGCCGAGGGAGCCGGCGTGCAGCTGGTCATGTGGCCAGCAGGACTAAGCCGCTTCTGGCGAACCAGAGCTGTGCACGGAAACACCATTTACCTTCCCGCCAGAGTGGCACCTATTGATCTACTTGCACTTGGATGTGCTTTTGAACTGCTAGGTTGGCAGGAGCAGGGACCGAGCAACGGGAGCTCAGCCTGTCGCGGGGATTCGAACTGCCGACCTTCTGATCGGCAAGCCCTAGGCTCTGTGGTTTAGACCACAGCGCCACCCACGTCCCTCCTGCACATCCATACCCTGGGGCAAGTCTGGGGATGGGCTCTTGGTTTCTTTGGCCAACTAACTGCTCAGTAATTGTCACCTTTGGGCACTTCCCTGGGTGGGGGTGGGGGTGTACACGTGTCCTTACGCTTGAGGGATTATGGCGGGAGATAGAGGGGGAAAGAGTCCTTTCCTTAAGGGCAAGAATGGCGTTGGAATGGAGGAAATTGATGCAGGGGGTTGAGTTTCGAGGATTTTCTGAAGTGAGGGGCTTTTCCTAAGCGGGCAGTCCATAAGGGAAGTGGCTTGACATATTTCTTGCAACAAAGGATCACTTTTGGCAATAGAAACCAGTTAATGGGCTTTTGATGGAGTCCATTGTTCTCTCAGCAGGCGGCCACTCAGGAGCTCAGTCAAGCTGGCGAAGCCCACTGCTCTGCAGAACGGAAACAGGCAGTGGTACAAGAAAGATTTTGTCCACTAGAGGCCGCTATCCGCTCAGTGCTATTGGCTAGCTGTCCAAATCCGATGCTTTTGATTGGTCTATAAGCAGTAGTATGTAAATACAGAGTTCATTCCCAAGTCCCCGTTCATATTGATACGGTTTCATACCAGAAAGAGGGAAACAGGGTTTTTTCTTAATAAAAAAAGATGTGGTGCTTGGTGCGACAGGGGAAGGAAAGGGCTTTCTCGAGCTCATTGTCTCGTGCCCTAGGTATGTGGAGGGGTTTCTGGGGAAGGCGAGATCCCTAGTGAATTTCCCCCCTTGGAAATTCCGTATAGCATATTCTTAAAAAAGGGGGGAAAGAAAAAAGGAGGGGGGGTGGGGAGAAAAGACTGAAAGGGAAGAAAGGTTTCCTCTGTTCCCCTCCACTCTTCCAAAATAATTCCGAGCTGAGGTGCAGAGCTCTTTCCTCCCTTGTGACCTTCCCACCCTCCTCCTCCTCCCTGTAGTGAAGGTTAACCCTTCACTACACCCAACACCCCCTCTTGTCTCACGCCTGACGGGGAATATTGACTCTTGGTCACCCCAAACCCAGACCTTCGCAAAACTCCCCATGTCTTTGGAAGGAGAGTGGCTTCGTGAACCCATCAACGAGGTTCTTGGTGGAGGGACAGTACTTCAGCCCAACTAACCCCTCCTGAACACTCTGACACACATTCTGAAAGCGAATGTCTAGGTGTTTGGTCCTGGCCTTGAATTGACCCGTCTCGGCCAAACGAAGGCATGGTTGATTGTCTTCGAAGACACGTATCGGCAGACAATCCACTCCGCAGAGTTCCTGGACCAAACAAGCATAGAACTCTGCTTCTCTGCACACCTCTGAAAGAGCACTGAACTCAGCCTCAGTGGATGAGAGGGCTATAAGACTCTGCTTCTTGGACCTCCACCCAACTACTGAGTTCCCAAACTTCACCACTAGGCCATACACAAACTTGCGGTCCTCAAGATTAGCCCAGTCCGAGTCCACAAAACAAGTCAGTTTGACTTCACCTTGCGCTGACAACTTAAAACAAAAATCTTTGGTTTCCTGCAAATACCTCAGAACTCTCTTGATGCCATTCCAGGCTTGCACACTAGGGTTTGAAGCTTCCCTGCTGAGCAGATTGACAGCAAACGCTATATCTGGTCTGCTCCACTGGGACAAGTACAGCAAACTCCCTAGGGCTGACTGAAAAACCTCAGCATTTTCGAACACAGCGTGTTCTACTTGCTGACTATCCTTCACAAAACTAGTCTCCATAGGACTTCTCACTCCTGCACAATCGCTCATCCTGAATTTCTGAAGCAGTTGCTCAATTTTGCCTCTCTGGCTGAGCAAGAAGCTTCCATCTTGTGCTTTGACAATATCTATGCCTAAATAGGTTTTGACAGCACCAAGCTGTTTAAGTTTGAACTGTTTACCTAGCTCTCTAGCAAACCTTTCTGCCTGTTTATCTGTCTCTGAAAAGAATAGCAAATCATTGACAAACAGTTGCAAGAACTCTTGTTTTGCTCCTGATCCTCTCAAATAAAGGCAACTATCAGCAACACTTCTTCTGAAACCTAGCTCTTCTAAAGCTTCATTCAGGCACATGTTCCAGTTTCTGGCTGATTGACGTAATCCATAGATGGATTTGTGCAATCTCCACACAACACCCTGTCTCAAGATCTCAAACCCCGGAGGAGGAAGCATGTACAGCTCCTCCTGGAGATCTGAGTTCAGGTAGGCAACATCCACACCAAAGTGGTTTACCTTCCAGCCTCTCTGTGCAGCAACAGCTAAAAGCGTTCTCAGAGTCTCCGCCCTTGAGGTTGGCGAATAGACCTCTGTGAAGTGGATTCCCTTTCTCTGAGTGAATCCACGAGCAACTAATCTAGCTTTATACTGTGGTTCTCCAGCGTCAGTGGGTTTAAGGCGGTAAACCCACCTGCAACTCACAGCCTGTTTGCCCGGTGGCAACTCTGTGAGTGAGAACACACCTAGATCTTCCATGGACCTCATCTCTTTGTCCATTGCCTTGTGCCACTTACCTGCTTCTTCCTGAGGTAAACTCTGAATATCCTCGAAGGATTCAGGTTCACATCTTGCTGCACCTACCCAGACGCCTGAAGTGTCATACCGATCAGGAGGCCTCCTTGTCCTTGCTGATCTCCTCAGTGTGAACCCTGGTGTCCCTTCTGACTCACTGGGTCCAGCTAAATCATCCTCAACTTCAGTGTCCTCCCCCTCTGACCTGCTGCGCCTCTTGGGCCTTACAGCTGGTCCAGCAGGTGAGGAAGGCTCACTCTTTGGCTCAGACTTAACACTTGCCTGAGGATGTGTTCTAGGTTCCCCCCTCTGAGGGATCCTGAGCTGTCCCTGCCTTGGACTCTGTCCCTGTGGTGGACCCTGTTGCTCTGGACCACGGTCCCCAGCAACAAGTTCCTCTTCCTCCTCAATGTCTGAGTCATAGAATGGCTGTGAAATCACGTCTGGATTAGCGTGCAAACGTTTCCAACCAGCTTGTTCACAGAACTCAGCGATATTGCTGATCACCAACCTTGACTGGTTTCCACTTGGGTACGCAAACCGCCAGGCCTTGGAGCCAGGCTCATACCCAACAAAGATCATTCTTTTAGATCTTGGCTCACCTTTCTTGCGTAGAGCCTTTGGAATAAGAACCCAGGCCTCACAACCAAACACACGAAGGTAGTGCACCTTAGGTTTCTTTCCATGCAGCAAGAAATAAGGTGTGTTACCTACACTTGAGTTGTACACTCTGTTTTGCGTATGCACCACAAAGTGCCAGGCTTCCATCCAGAACTTTTGGGGTAGCCCTGCATCCCACAGAACAGAAGATACCGATTCCTGTATCGTCCTGTTCTTTCTCTCTGCGATCCCATTCTGCTGCGGAGAGTAAGGAGCGGTCAATCTGTGGCTAATTCCCTTCTCCCTAAAGAAATCCTGCAAAGCAGAACCAGTGAACTCAGCACCTCTGTCACTTTGAAAGCCACACACTTTGGTGGAGGAGGTTACCTCAACTGCGGTGATCCAATCCCTGATCAGTTTAGCCGCCTCCCCATTAGAGCGCAAATCAAAAGTCCAAGCAGACCTCGAGAAATCATCAACCAGAAGCAGAGAGAACTTTGACCCCCCCCCAGTGACTCAACTGACATGGGGCCACACAAATCTGCATGAATTAACTCAAAGGGTTGAGTGGTCTGTCTCTCTGACTTTGGATAGGAGCATGTCACAACCTTGGCTTGTTTACAAGCATTACAATCTAAGAATTTGTCACAAGCCTTAAATTTGCACCCCTGTGTCAGCTCAGGTGCCTTCTGGACAAATCCCCAATTCAGATGAGCAAATTGCCTGTGCCAGATATGTGGACAACCATCGTGGGGCGCTACATTCACACATTGCCCCTTTGCATCTTCGGTGTCATCTTCTTCTGTAGAAACAGGCATCTCTACAACAAACAAATTGCCTTTAGATTGCACTGTGTACAAGTGCTTCCCATTCTTTGAGAACTGGCATTGGTCACCTGCAAAAGACACACAAAAACCGTCAGCAAGTAAATCATGCACACTTAACAAACAATTGGCTAAGCCTGGCACCGCAAAAGCTTTGACCTCATGTTTAAGAAAGGAACAGTAAGAGTCCTGACTGCGCCAGCCTTTTTTTACTTCCATCCGCAAGCGTGACGTATTTGTCAGTTTTTACTGTCCTGCAGTTCCTCAAAAGACCAGCAGATGGAACTAAAGTGTTTGTGGCTCCAGAGTCAATGACGACAGTCAGGGTGTCTGGTTGTTGACATTCCTGAAGCATTGCCATAGCAACACTCCCCTTGCTACCCCCCTCCTTGGGGCCTCTGCAGATGTCTTCTCTGGTTGTGACGGCAACAGACTCCCCCCGGCAGGGAGACTTGCCCATGACCTTCACAGCTTCTGTAGATGCAACTCTCTCAGTTGCCTTGGAGACTGGACTAGTCTCGGCGTTCTCACACAGCTCAGAAGCTCTTATCTGTGTTTGCTGCAGGTGGCTGGCCTTGAAGCCTCTAGCCGTATTCAGCTTCCCATGGCTAAGCTCCGGCTCACGACGTAAACAACACTCAGCAGCTTTGGGAGAAAGAGGCTTCTCTGAGCTTTCACTGCTCACTGCCCCCCCCACTGCTCACAGGGCTTTCAGGACCTTTGCCTGCACCCCCTCTGATGGGTACGGGGCTCCCGACTCTTGGCCTCTCTCCTGGCTCCTCACACAGACACGTTGCAGCATCCAAACTGCTCCCAGGCTCAGCAAAAGCACCAGCAACATCACCAACAACAGCAACAGTAACAGTTCCTTGCCCCCCCCCGTGGGGGCTCAAAGCTCCTCCCAGCTTTGGATGAGCTCTCAAGAATTTGGCTGGCGCCATCTTGGCTCTCCCTCTTTGGTGCCGCCACGTCTCGGCCCTTGCTTCCCACCCCAGCTTCACAAGCTTTCAGGAATGCTTCCCAAGCGACCACTGGCTTTTTTGCACCCTGTAAAACTGGCACAAGATAAGCTTCCACATTTTCAGCCAAAATTTTGAACACACGCTGCTCCAATTCATCTTGAACTGCAGCCTTCTCTGCCTTAGCCTTCCCAGCTGCAGACTGTGGGGGCTGGACTAATTCCCATAACTGCTCTCCCACCAGCAAGAATTCCATTGCAAAACTCCATTCTAGCCAGTTCTGGCTACTCAGTCTCTGACACGGCATTTTAAACTCAAAGCCATGTCCCTGGGGCTTTGCCATGCTTTCCCTTTCCCTTCTGTGACGTTTGCAAGAATACTCACTCATTTCTGCCAACTGGGCGTCCTGGAAAGTCTTGGCATCGAAGCTCCCTCTCTCCGTCAGGGTCCTCCGATCTGCCCTTTGAAGCCTTTGGCAGTCGATCAAGCTGACGTCCAGTCTTTTAAAGCCTTTCAAGTCCTTTCTCACATTCTTGGCGTTGATCCATAACCTATTCGGTAGAAGATTTATTTCTTTATTGTCCAGCTACGCTTCCGCTGCGAGCCTCTGTTTATCAGCGTCTGCTGCCAGCTTCTGTTTTCCAGCATAGCTCCAGGAGAAAGAAAACAAAGCAAAATGTGCAACGGAATGTGAGGAAGACAGTAAATCAGTCCAGCCGTTCCTTCTAATCTAGAAGTTCTTTATTTACATGTCAAACAGTCAAAAACTCCACCAGAGAATTCAGACATCTTTCTCGGCTGAAAGCCGCAATCCAACTAAACCGAAAGCACTCTTTCTGACGTAACGTCCTGGCTTACTTCCTCTGTAAGCCCGTCCCCTCAGGCACAAGACACAGAAGGTTAACCCTTCACTACACCCAACATGCCCTGTGGCCTGTCCTGTACCCCTACGTTAGCTGACTGCTCTCAAGTGCAGGGAAAGCTCCTGTCCTTTCCAAAGTACTTGGAAGAAGATTCAACAGTCAATCCAATTGGCTTCGGTACAGGAAAGATTTTGGGGTGTTTTACTGTTTTGGATGTTTCTGTTGGAAAACTAGCCCCATCTGGAGAGGCTGTCCCCTCTCCCTGCTCCCGAAGCTGGTTTAGCGGTGATTTGCCTCTGGCTGCGTTCCCAGACAGACCAGGGAGATCTTGATATAGGCGACATTTTCCAGCGTGGGAAAATGCACACCCACTTCTCCCCCTTTCGCAGGGGAAAGAAGAGTAGTCAGAAATCTATCTACATAATGTTTATTTCTGACATTACAGCTCTACAGAAAACGTGCCCAATCACTTCAGTTTCCATCCAGCAAGTGACAAAGACTTCCTTTACACACACAACAGGAAGGTCTCAAATTACACACTGGACACAGACTCCCAAAGCCTGTGAACTTCCGGGAATTTACTTTCCCACAGCTAGCCATATCACATGATGTCAACAAGCTGGCTGTCTACAGCTACGATGTTCTCATATTGTAACAGTTTCAATTTGCTGGGAGTGCCTAGAATGGCTGGGGCAACCCAGTCCGATGGACAGCATAGAAATCTCAACGTTGAATTTGTCTGATTTCCTTTCAGAGCCATTCAAGTTGGTACTTTTCAGCACCTATGGGTGTAGTGGCATCTGGACCATGGAACTCTCAGCTGGTGACTTGTGGGAGTCAGTCTGCAGCTCACCACACCTCAGCAAGTGGGATGTATCACCAGAGATTACAGAACCCCAGCCGAGTCTTCAGAGATGTCCTGCTCTCAGCAGAACAGCTTCTTCCAGAGCAGTGGCGGAGAAGGGTGTGGGCGGGAAGGGGGCAGGTGAGCAAAGAACGGAAGGGGGCAGGAAAGGGAGAGGAAGGAAGAGGGATCGGTGGGTGCGCCTTTCATTCTGCTTGGAAGACCAGCGCCTACAGCTGGACTATCAAGTGGATTGAAAGGGTCACTTTGGGGGCAGCGCTGCAAATGCAGAAGGGATCTTGGCCGGTTTCTAAAAAGGGAAAGTGAGTTTCCCTCTGACAAACACTTTCTGCCTCACCTCTGCAAAGCTCCACATGTTTCCTCCCAACCCTGTCCTCAGCCAACCCCCCACTTAGAAGCCACTCTTGGGTTATTGACTTCTGTGTGCTTGTGTATCTGTGTCTCCCGTGTGGGGTTCCTCTCTGCGTAAAGTCTTCAAGCTGTGCCTGTGTGTGCCTGACAAATCGGCCCCATTGCCTTTCCCTCGTCAAAATTTATCTTTCCCCCCACCTCCAGTCTCCATTGTTGTGTGTCCTGGCTGAGAGGAAAAACAGAAGACGGGGGGCCATCGGTCAGGGATAGTCTACTTGAGATTCCTGCATTGCCCCAGGGGGTTGGCTTGATGACCCTCAGGGGTCCCTTCCAGCTCCACTCTTCTCTGGTGCAGGCTTGTGCAGATTTTTAGGTACAAGTTGGGTACAAGGGGTGCAGCCCATCTTATGCACCGCCGGCTCGGGAAGAAGTCCCACTGATCATGATGAGACTCGCAGGCGAGTAGATTGCTGCTGTGCAGGCCTGCTGTTGAAATAAATGTTTTCCTTTTCAGAGCATGGTGAAATCCCCATAACTAAAACCTCCCCTTCCGTAGTTTCTGTCAGGAGTTCAGCCTACACTCGAGTAGCACCCTGGCAGAGACACGTGCCCGACTGGCATGTTCCCACCCTCCTGCTTGATCGTTTGGGAGCTTCATAAGCTTTCTTCAGCCCGAACATCACAGCAACCGATGCCAAGCGACACCGGCACACTTAGGGATTCACAGAGTTTGTGCATCATGCGTGACAGACCTCAGCAACTCAGCATTTTGGCTAATCGGCTTTATTTACATATCAACACACACACAGAGCACTGCAACATGGCTCCCTCTCTCTCTAGCATCAGACAGCAAAGAGAAAAAGAACAAAGGACAATAGTCCCACTTCACGGAACACAGGAACACAAACATCCTGTCGCTGTCACTTCCCACTCTGTGGAGTCAAAACATAGACAACAATCCCATGACTGCAATCATGGAGCTGGAATTCTAACACTTTCAAGCACTCCTACAGGTTCCGCATAATATCTGTACTGCATTGTTTAGTGTGGCAGCACCTGCCCTTTGGAACTCCCCGCCTCTTGCAACAAAGCACGTGCCTTTGCTAGACTCTTTTCAGGCACCTGCTAAAAGCATTCTTGTTTAGGCAAGCATACCTAGAAGCTTAGGAAGTAATTTTCATCTCTTTTAATATTTTAGCATTTGTCTGTTTTAAAGTAGGATTGTTAATTTTTCTTGATTTGACTGCTGTGGTGGTTTTTTTGTTTTTTGTCTTGGTAAACAACTTTGCAGGCATTTTAAAATAAATTTTATTAAATAAAGAAGCAATAGTAAAGGTAAAGGGACCCCTGAGCATTTGGTCCAGTCGTGACCAACTCTGGGGTTGCGGTGCTCATCTCGCTTTACTGGCCGAGGGAGCCGGTGTACAGCTTCCAGGTCATGTGGCTAGCATGTCTAAGCCACTTCTGGCGAACCAGAGCAGCGCACGGAAATGCCGCTTACCTTCCCGCCAGAGCGGTACCTATTTATCTACTTGCACTTTGACGTGCTTTTGAACAAAGAAGCAATACATAGAACTAATAATAGAAAGATATAGGGAAATATATATCCCCCCCCATTTTCTTTATTTTTCCTTCTCCTCCTCGTGTTCCTCACCTGAAAGAAAAGCCAAAGAACCACCATTAAAATTGGTGCCTGGTATGTGCAGCCATATGCTGTATTTTTATTCTTTTTGGCAATAAAATGGGCACACAAGGAGGCAGCAAACCTTTGTGCCCTTCAGAGGCACATGCGCAGTCTGCTACTGGCCTCTGGTCTCCTGCGCATGGGGTGGGGGTGGGGGGGAGGCCACCCCTTCCACACAGCGAAGGCAACCCTGGCATGGCTACCAGTTGCCCACAAAGGCGCACTGAACTGGGCTCCAGACTGTGGTGGGACTCCCCTAAGCCCCAGCCAACATGGCCAGCGCTCAGCATGGATGATGGGACTTGAAACCCATTGGGAGGGAGGGCCATGTGAAGACAGGATTTTCAAAAATACCTCTGGCTTGCGGCTCCTGGAGTGTTGCTGGCAATGCCTGGAGTTTCTCTTCAAGCTCCTGGAACTTCACTAGGAATCTTTGAGTTTTCTTAAATACTGTTTCAGCTCCATGCCACACGTCAGGCAAAAGAGCTCCTATCACTGAGAAAAAGAAGGGAGCATCTGTGCATGTCATTCTGGTCAAGTTGCACCAAAGTGGGACTTGTTCATCTGAGCTCCACAAGCTGTTTTTTTAATTGTTTGACTGGGGTTGTTTGTTGGCTTTTCTTTAATTTGGGGTAAGGCCTTTTTACGTGCCCTTTCAATCCCCAAGAGCCAGCACTGTAAATCAGTTTTAAGGGAGTCTTACAACCACAGCTGCTGCCACCCCCCAACATCATCAGCAGTTACACATACAGGCTTTTAAAACTTACTTAATATCTTTTTTAAAAAGTTAACCTTGTAATTCCTAAATCATTTTAAACACTTTGAAATACTTTCTAAACTTCTGCTTTTTAACATTTATGTAAATGATGTAATAAAGGAACCCAAATGGCCAAATATTTCCCTGTTTCAGTTTTATCCCATAATGTATCCATTTTGCTACATGCCAACGATACGGTGTTGTTAGCACAAACGCAAGTGGGTATGAGGTGATTACTAAAGAACTTTGGGAGACTGTGTCGTAACAAAGATTTGAATACAAATTATTCCAAGACAAAAGCTGTAGTATTGGGGGCACAGCCCAGGAAGCAGAAATGGCTCCTAAATGGACAAGCCATTGAACAAGCCAGGCATTTCAACTACAGTGGTACCTCTGGTTGCGCATGGGATCCGTTCCAGAGCCCCGTTCGCATCATGAGCAGAATGCAACCCACGTCTGCACGTGTGTGAGTCGCGATTTGCCGCTTCCGTGCATGCGCGTGACGTCATTCTGAGCATCTGCACATGCGCAAGCAGCAAAACCTGGAAGTAACCCGTTCCGTTACTTCCAGGTCGCCGCGGGAGGCAACCTGAAAAGACGTAACCTGAACCGAGCGTAACAAGAGGAATGACTGTATTTGAGGATTTGCTTCTCTGATAGGAGTACTGGGTTTCATCAGATGACAGCCTCGGCCTTGAAGGCATCAAGATCTGCACAAGCAATTCTTAGCTTTACCAGAACTGAAGGCGGCAATGGGATTGCCCCTCCTCCGAGAAGATATATAGTGGTACCTCGGAAGTGAAACCTAATCCATTCCAGAAGTCCGTTTGACTTCCAAAACATTCGGAAGCTGCGGAAGCCGCGTCGGACATTTGGGCTCCAAAGAACATTCACAAACCGGAACACTCACTTTCAGGTTTGTGGCGTTTGGGAGCCAAAACATTCAAGTCGCAAGGCGTTTGGGATCCAAGGTACGACTGTATTGGTAAGGCGCCCCCACAGGTAACATGGGGGGGGGGAGAACTATAGGAGGGGATCGGGAGAGACAGGGAAGCCCGGAGGGTTTCCATCCCCACTCCCCACTCTTTTTTCTCAAAAATACCTCTTGCTTGCGGCTCCTGGAGTATTGCAGGCTATGGCTGGAGATTTTCTTCAAGCTCCTGGACCTTCATACGCAATGCTTGATCATCATTAAGTACTGTTTCCGCCCCCGTCTTAGGGCTATTGGGCGCCTTCTTCAGTATTTCAACATCCTGGAGAGGACAGACACTTCCTGCTAGACATTTACTCCAGACATTTACAGAAGGCACAGAGGCACTGGTTGAAGAAGTTGGGAATGAGCAGACAGTGCTATTGCTGAGAAGGAGCTCCACCCCAGGGTGCTAAAGAGCTCTTTCCCTAGCCTGCAGGTGCCAGAAGGCCAAGCGCTGGTGTTGCAGTGGTGGTACTTCAGAGGAGTATGAGAAAAGGCTGCTCTGGATTCTGGGTATATAAATGGCCTTGCCTGAAGCTGTGGATTGTGCTCTGCATTAGCAGAGAGGCTCTACTTAGTTGCAAATGAAGCACATTTCAGTTATTATAGAAACCGGTGTTTCCATGCATGCTTGTTCAGGAACTCTGTGAACTAGACAGCCGCTGTTTCAAACTGGCCCTTTTTCTGGCAGGTTAAACGATTAAAGTTGACTTGATTAACTTCATCCGCCAACTACCCTTCTAAGCAACCAGAGCAATTACAAATATCTATCCCTATCCCTATCTGCAAGCAAGCTCTCCCACAAAGGGGGGGCAGGGGATCCCCGCTGCTGTGCTTTGCCTCAATGCCCCAAATACAAGCCATCCAGCTGGAGAAAAGGGGGGAGGGGTGTACACCACAGGAACGGCCAAGAACGCTGTTTTTTGGTTAGCAATGAGGCGTTAAAGCAGACATACCTTGCTCTGGGTCTCTTCTCTCTCGGGTCGGGCTCTCCCTCTCCTCAGCGGCGGCGGCTGCAGCAAGGTTGGGGCACCCCCCCAGCCAGCGGATTGGCTGGCTGGAACTGTTGGGATACTGCCAGGGAGACAAAGGCCATCATGCCACTACGTCGATTCCGGACGATCCATCAATCTCCCGTAGATACAGTATCAGTCAATTAGCGACATGAGCCTCAGAAATAACTGCCACATTACAGCACTCGTGCACGCCCTTTCAGCAGAGTTCGCACAACGAAAAATGCACCCAGGAGAGCATTATTTACAACTTTATTCAGCGTTGGTCAGAATAAAGGAAAAAACACGACTGCCTGCCTGCGTGTCCAGGCACAGAGAGAGAACAACAGCTATATACAAAACAGAAACATCCTGTGAACAGGAAATACGTAGGCTGTGACTCACAACAGCCTGTCCCCTTTTAAGGTGGAACGGAAATATCCTAACATCCTCCCCCTTTCCGTGTAACCTGTAGTACCTGTGGTTCAACCCAATTGCAACCTTTGTACATAAACCTTAAGTTGTTCTCTGTTAACAACCTTAGACAACAGATCAGCAGGAATTTCATTTCCTGGCATGTAGGACATCTGAATGAGTCCTTTCTGAATACACTCTCTTGTACGATGTAGCTTAATCTGCAAGTACTTGGTTCTTTGCTTGCAACTCTCTGAGTTCAGCAAAGCCAAACAGGATCTATTGTCTTGATACACCTGTATAGGACATTTCACAGAAACTCTGATGTCCTGAAACAGTTGCATCAACCATTCACAATCCATGAGTGAAAATGACAGAGCATTGAGTTCTGCTTCACAGGAACTTAGGCTTACTGTCATTTGCTTCTTGCACAGCCAGTCAAACAGACAGTGGTTGTACATGTAGCATACTCCAGAAGTGCTTGTACCATCCGTGGTGTCACTTCCAAAACTAGCATCTGCAAAGATTTCAAGACCTCCAGTCTTCTGACTGGTGAACCTCAGCCTGTAGTGTAAAGTCCCTTTCAAATAGCGGGCTATGAGCTTCAGAGCTTTCCAATCCTGAACAGTAGGATTGTTGGCATGTCTGCTAAGCAGGTTAGTGCTTACAGCTATGTCAGGTCTTGAACATCTAGCAATGAAATTCAGCTTGCCTAGAATGCATCTGTACAGTGTAGTGTCAGAAAACGCTTCAGCAGTACTATCTACCTGGTAACTTGTCACCATCGGTGTGTCTGCTGGGTTTGCATCAACCAAATTCAACCTGGTTAATACATCAGCAATTTTCTGTCTTTGGTGTACCAGAAAATTACCTGCTTGGTCCCTCTCCACCTGCAGAGAAAGATAGTTGGATACCTCACCAAGAACCTTCATGTCAAAGTGCTCCTTCAGCTGAGCGAGAGTGCTTTGGTAGAAAGCCTGATTCTTCCAAAACATCAGAAGATCATCAACAAAACATAAACAATACAGTTTGTTTTGCCCCTCCTCCTTGACAAACACACACAGATCAGCTTTGCCCTGGTGAAAACCTAGAGAAAGCAATGTCTCAGTGAGTTTTGTGTTCCAACACCTGGCACTCTGCTTGAGACCATTCCCTTCTGTATCTGCATTCCATCAGGTGGAAGCATATACAACTCCTCCCCCAAAACCCCGTACAAAAAAACTGTATTAATGTCATGATGGGAAACATGCAGTTTCTCCTCTGTAGCAATCTTGAGCATCAGCCGAATGCTCTCATACTTGACGGTGGGTGAGTAGGTCTCGTGGTAATCCTGTCCTGGTACCTGTGAAAAACTTCTGGCAACCAATCTGGCTTTGTGTCTGACAACCTTGCCATTCTGGTCTGTCTTGGCCTTGAAGACCCATTTGCTGCCATCCAGTCTCATTCCTGGGACTACTGGTTCCAGTTCCCAAGTTTGGTTCCTATTCAAGGAATCAACTTCAGCCTTCATGGCATTAAGCCATGGCTCAGCATCTTTAGAGGTTAACTCCTGAACCTCTTTGAAGCTTGAAGGTCCCCACACCTTTTCTGAGCTACCAAGAACAGCAGTTGCTGTCTTAGCAAACTCATCAGCAAATCTCTTTGGAGGTTTGCCTTTTGTGGCCCTTTCAGATCTGCGTACTAGACGCAAGTCTTCTGCACTCATCTCCACCTTCTTAGGAGAAAAGTGACCAATGGTGAACAGTGGTTCCTCCAGTTCATTGTCAGACGCATCAGATGGTCTGACTGAGGCCTTTGCGCTCTTGTAGTCTGCTGTGTCATCACTGTCGCTGACATCAGCAGCAGCGCTGCCCACTGAGCTGAAATCCGAACTCTGATCATCATCGTCGTTGTCCTCATCCTCAGCTTCCTCTTCTACCTCAACATTATCTGCTTTTTTCACATTACCTTCATCCTCCTCTGGGTAACTCTGGAAAATTCCCACATTCCCCCCCCCCCCCACTTAGGATTGTACTCAACACTCTTTGTGAACTTAATGGACTTAGAGTCAGTCATCCATACCCTGTATGCACCTTTTTCGTACCCCATGAACAAACCATGTGCCCCACGCTTCCCAAGCTTGTTGCTCTGTGGGGTGTGTACCCACATTTCAGAACCAAGTCAAGTCAAGTTTTATTGCGGCAAAAGCCAGTGACACAGAACACCACAAGATCATACAAAAGGAAATCAACAACAGCATCAAGAAGAAAAAAAAAAAAGAAGAAAAAAATTATTACACAAGGGAGCTTCGCAGTGTGCCGTTCAACAAAAGAGATTTACGCTTCCTGATTGCTAAAGTGCAAAATTTGGCCACCTCATATGATATTGA
Source organism: Podarcis erhardii (assembly GCF_964252035.2). Lineage (NCBI taxonomy): Eukaryota > Metazoa > Chordata > Lepidosauria > Squamata > Lacertidae > Podarcis > Podarcis erhardii. The sequence continues at coordinate 18,235,994 of NC_138506.1, read as the reverse complement.
GCTTGAGGAATCTTCCAGAAGGTATTTTCGTAGAATTTCGGGGGAGGATTCCAAATAATGTTGAAGGGGTATAAATTTTGATAAAAGCGGCAAAATAAGTTGAGCTCGTTCTTCACTATAGAATTCGCAAAATAGAAGGATGTGAGTGACAGATTCTACCTTATTAGACATACAGGGGCAGAGACGCGCATGCATTGGTACCCGCGTAAATTTGCCGTACAGCACTGCTGAGGGCATTGTCTCAAAGCGGGCTCTGGAGAAAGCCCATCTATAAGCTTCGTTAGTGATGTTAGTTAAGTAAGGGGCAGCTGAAAAATTAGACCAAGCTTTTAAAGATCTATACGTCTCCGGGAGTAGGGCGTCTTCTTGTTGAAATTCGACATCGTAGAGTCTCTGAGTGATAATTACTTTAGCCTTGTTCAGAGTTCCAATAAGAAGATTTTCAGGGTTTAGGCCAATTTGTTTGATCTTGTTAGTTATTTGCATAAGCCAAGGAGGATAGGGAACTGCAGCCAGGAAGTAACGTAACAGTCCCTTAGGGTTGTAATGGATTTTCAACCAGAGGGATATTGCTTGCTCCCAGACTTTTAATTCCACTCTGGGCAGTCCTGCCTCTTGCCTTAAGACTGCATTAGGTGTACACTTTGGGGTAGCAAATAATGATCTTAAGAATTTTGATTGTACTGTTTCAAGGGTTTTAAGGTTGGTAGAAGGGCTAATTTGAGAGCCATACAGGAGTTGGGCTAACGATTTTGCCTGGAAAACTTTAAGGGCCATCGGGAGGAAGCCAGCTCCTTTCCTTCTGAATAATCTAAGGATGGCATTTGCACTTCTTCCTGCTGATATAGCTGATGTGGTCAGGTGTGTTGACAATTTGGCATTATAAGAGAAAGTAATGCCTAGGTATTGGAAGATCTTAGTCTGTTCAATGGCATTTCCCTTTACGCTCCAATTATCTTTCCTGAAGGAGCGGTTAAAATGTACAATTTTGGTTTTGGCAAAGTTAATTGTTAACAGCTCAGTGTTACATTGGTCACTAAACTTTCCTAAGGCACGTTTCAGACCCACTTTGGTTTGAGAGAGAAGAACAGCGTCATCCGCATACATTAAAAGTGGTACTTTTCTGCCGTTAGAGAACACGGGGGGATGAGTTTCGATTTCACGGCAACATGTGACCAGGGAGTTAACATAGATGTTAAATAAAAATGGGGCTAATAGACATCCTTGTCTAACTCCTCTTTGGACTGGGATTTCTCTAGAGAGTCTGCCGTCCTGTGCGAGTCTTATCTGGAGGGTATTGTTCTCATGAAGCTTAATTATCAGAAGTAATAACCTTCTGTTAATACCCATATTGGCCAATTTGGCCCAGAGCCTACCCCTGGATACAGAATCAAATGCTGCCTTTAGGTCCACAAAGGCCGCATACAATGACTTTTTCCAATGTTTCACATACTTATAAACAAAATAATCTAACACTAAGCAGTGATCAATGGTGGAACGTCCAGATGTAAATCCTGCTTGTTCAATTTCTAGCAAATCATTATGGTCTAACCATTCACACAATTTTAGGCATAGGTGTTTTGTATAAAGTTTGCAGATCACATTCAGAAGACTAATTGGTCTATAATTAGATGGATCAGAGGGGTTGCCCTTTTTAAATATAGGAACAATTATAGCCAGTCCCCAATCTTTAGGGATTTCGGTTGTCTTATCTATATATGAGAATAGATTTGCAAGAACCGGGGCCCACCAGTTTATTTGCGCTTTCAGAAGTTCAGCAACAATGAAATCACTTCCTGGGGCTTTGCCAGATTTCATTTGTAGAATTAACGAAGTGATTTCAGTTTCGGATGTTGGGGGCCATGGGGTATCATTATCTAAAGGGATGTTAAGTAGCGCAGGAGGTCGATGTTCCCTAAACAGCACTTTATAGTGCTCTTCCCATAAATTTGCAGGGATTATTGTGCCCTCGTTAGGAGCTTTGGTTTGACTGGAGATAATTTTCCAGAAGCTGGTATTGTCTTTTTCTATTGATGCTTTTATGAGGGCCTGCCAGATGAGAGAGTCTGCGGTTCTTTTTTTGGTTTTGCGTAACTCTTTGTAGTTCTTTTTTTTAAGTTGTAACTCTAATTTAGTAGTAGGGTTAGGATTTTGCTGGAAGACCTTAAAGCATTCCCTGAGTATAAGTTTTGCCTGGGTGCATTCGCGGTCAAACCATTTCTTGTTGGTAGGGAATTCATTGTGGCTAGATCTCCTGAGTCTTGACAATAACGGTTGGAGTTTTCGGATTAGTGTATTATAATGGTCAATTGGGGAGGTCTCTTCAATATCGTTGGAGGTCAGATCAGCCCAGAGGAGTTGACCTTCCATTGATTGTGTCCAAATGCTAAAGTTGTTATTAACATAAGGGGACCATTTAATTCTGGATCTGCCTATTTGTTGTAAAACATTAGGAACAGATGTCTGTGGGGCGAGCCCACATCTAGAGGGTTCCCAAAATTCAGTCCTTTTAAGATTTAGGGGTAAATGGTCACTTTCGGTTCTTATATCTACGGTAAATTCAATATGGGATAAACTTCAAGATGGCGACAGAGAGAGCAGCCTAGTCAGGCTCCTCTGCTTTTAGTTAAGTTTTTAAGTAGTTTTTAAGTAGTTTTTAGCCACTTCCTGGTTTTAAACTCTCAGTTTTAATGTCTTACCAGCTGTTTTACTACCTCCTCGCTTCTCTCTGTTTTTAGTTTATTGTTTTATTGTTTTACTGTTTTACTGGAGAACGGCGGGGCGGAGCAGTGGGTTGAGCGAAGCCACTTTCTACCTCCGAATAGCGAAGCTCCAGGCTCGCAGAGAAAGCACCTCTCTCTCAAGTTAAAGAAATCTGGACCATAAACCGAAGCCTGGGAGCAACAAGGAGAACCCGGTGAGAGAAAAAATCTTTCGTGGAGTACAGAGCTGCAATTCCAGTATGATGGCGTCCAGCACTCTACTAACGTGAGCTCGTCGATTTTATCTTTTATTCTTTCTTACTCCTTTTAAAGACTATTTTAATGAACATTGAGGTTAGATAAATATAAGCATCCCACCGCATTCTATCTCACTTTCTGTACTCCTGAGTCTTCTTGGAAGTTAAAAGCTGAATTGACTATCTTATCGCATTGCGAAGAGTTTACAGGAAGATCCTTGGGCTGTTTCCACCACAAGTTTGGAGGCACAGACGGAGCATAATTTAGTGTTATGCCAGTAATCCTTGGCACATTACTCCCCCTTGAATAGGATACTTTCAAGGAAAACACTCCCTCGACTCTTTGAAATACCTAGGGAAGATAGAAGAGTGAGGTAAAGAGAGAGATGACTCAGCAATTCGACAGCCCCGCTGTTGCGAGGAGGGGGGTTGGAAAACGCTGCAGAGAATCTGAGGACTTAGAGGAAATGACATGTTTGCCCCTCACTAAGCAAACTAAAATCAGCGAATTCTTTCATGGAAAAACAAAGGACATTTATAATATACCGACTTCGAATAGCTTCTCTCCACTAGCAGAGATAATTGATAAGGAAACTACACCAAAGGAATTATCTGCTAAACAACCCACTAACCCCTCAAGCAACACCATCACGAGACCAAAGGGTCCTAAAAGGGTTCCAACTATGCCCATTCAGGCGGAAGACTGCATCAGAGAACAAGAAAACCATCTCTCTGAATTACTACTTGAACACTCTACAACATTAGACCTAGTGGCTAAAACCGTGGACTATATCTTCAAATATATAAGAGAAATCAAAGGCTCCCTAGAGAAGATCATATCCTTTGTATCCCCAAAAGCTAATGTCAGACCCGTAGATGCTTCACCGGAGGATAGGGCCGAACCAACACTCAGAGCACCTGTCCTACTGCGCTCACCTTCGCAGACTGGCTCCAAATTTGAAAATGAGCAAACTATGGAAGAACTACACACCATATCTTCCTATAATCTCTCACTGCAAGCCACTAGACTCTGTTTAATTATCCTCCCCTTCAAAGGTCAGGTTGTTAACTGGTCGTCCACACATGTCGCAAGAAGGCATCTAGCTGAACTTTTGGGCGTAAATCCTCTTTCCATCGATCTGAAATCCACTGTCCACATTTACAGCAAGCCACACATGCAGAGGATACTGCTCACCTTCGAATCTAAAAAGTTTCCAACCTCTATGATGTCCCTACGAGGCTCCCTGACTAACTATGGAATTTTTATCACAAGAGTTTTTATCAACACTAAGATTTGCCCTCTTCTACCCTACTCTCCAGCTAAAAGGAAAGCAATTAAAAATGAGGTCACCCCACCTACTACGAGCTCTACATCTCCACCCTCAGACTTAATTAGTTGGACAGAGACCCCCACTCCCCTCCTATCAAAGGCTACTCATCTAGAGAATTCGATGGAGCAGGAGTTACTTATTTCCTTCTCCCATCTGCCAAAAGCCGAACAAACAGAGATAATGGACAGACTAGATGAGTTACTACTCTATCTTCGCAACTCTGAAGTCCTAGCGCCCACAAATGAGGCAAATACTCCACCTAACTTGGAGCGAAAAACGGGATATGAAACTCCTCAGGTCACGTCAGAGCACACACCCCTACTCTGCCCAACTGAAATCCACGCTGAAATCTCTGTGGCGCCCCTAATCACATTACCGGAGACTTTACCATCCAATGGATGCATCTTCCACGACTCCGGGAAAGTCATTGATGCTATTGAAGAGACAAAATGACTCCCACCTCTATTACTATCCTGGAATGTTGCTGGATGGCAATCGAAAACAATGGACATTTCAGAACCAAAGATTCTCATGTGCTTGACGTAAGGTTTCTTACCAAAAATCTTCTCATAGGGAGTACAACCAGTAGGTGATGACAGTCTCCTGTTAAAGACTCCCCCCAAAACTTCTCAGGGAGATTGGCATCATGCAACAAGGTTTTCATGCCTTGAAGCAATGTTTGCTTTGCTTGCTCACAAATCTCCCATGGAGATCCAGGACTTGAGAGGCTGTGCTGGATTCCCTTCTCAGTCAGGAAAGCTTCAAACTGCCAAGAAGTGAATTCAGCCTCTTGATTAGTAAACAAACAGCCAATGAGTTTGCTGTGAACATTCTCCAACCAAGCACAGAATGCCTTGAACCAAGTAAACGCTTGCGATTTCTGCTGCAGCATAAACACATGAATGTACCTGGAAAAAGAATCAATTAAAACCATGAGGGCGCAAGTGGACCAACCAGGTCTGCGTGGACTAGCTGGTAGGGTTTGGAAGCCTGCCTGCTAGACTCCTTGCCTTTTGGAGCAACCTTCACCTTGTTCTCTGCACAAGATACACATTTCATGTGAAACTTACAGGGCTTGATGTTCAAACCCTGAACCATTCCAGGCATCTTGGCCAGCGCCTGCCAAGACATGTGACCAAAACTTCGGTGCGCCTCGTGAATACAACCTGCATGAAGAACTTTGTTAGTTTGTGCAACACAACAAGTATCAACATTCTTGTTGTGTTGGGATGACCGGCAGATGGACTACTTTCAAAGCATTCCACATCTGACTTGCTGTCGTGTTGCCAGCCAGTGTTGCTATTTCCTCGAGAGACGGACAAGACAATTACGTCTATGGCCCGTGAATCTTGGGCCTTCCATCTATCTGTCAGAGGAACTGGAGGGGCTTCACACACAGTATGCCACACTCCAAACTGTCGCAGTAAGCTCTCACACCACCTTGCCCAGGTCTCATAATTGTGCCGATTTAACTTTGTTTTGTTTTTTTTAAAAAAAATATTTATTCAAGTTTCCAATTTAATACAAACATACACAATTAAAAACAAAACAAAACAAATATAATTCCCATCACTTATTTCCATTACCTTATATCTCAGACCTCCTCTCACCTCCCCCTTTTGTATTCCAGTTCAAATCTTATTTCAGCAAATCCTTATTGTAACTTAATATAAATTATTTTAGCTTATTACTCAACCTTTACATTACAGCTGGTAACCATTTAATCTCAGTCCAACATCATTCTAGCATTCATTAATTTTACAATATTTCTGTAAATAGTCTTTAAATTTCCTCCAGTCCTCTTCCGCCGACTCTTTTCCCTGGTCTCGGATTCTGCCGGTCATTTCTGCCAATCCCATGTAATCGATCATCTTCATCTGCCATTCTTCCAGAGTGGGTAAATCTTGTGTCTTCCAATATTTTGCGATGAGAATTCTTGCTGCAGTTGTAGCATACATAAAGAAAGTTTTGTCCTTCTTTTGCACCAATTGGCCAACCATGCCCAGAAGAAAGGCCTCTGGTTTTTTCAAGAAGGTATACTTAAATACCTTTTTCATTTCATTATAAATCATTTCCCAGAACGCCTTAATCCTTGGGCATGCCCACCAAAGGTGAAAGAATGTACCTTCAGTCTCCTTACATTTCCAGCATTTGTTATCGGGCAAATGATAGATTTTTGCAAGCTTGACTGGGGTCATGTACCACCTATAAATCATTTTCATAATATTCTCTCTTAAGGCATTACATGCCGTAAACTTCAAGCCGGTGGTGCATAACTGTTCCCAGTCAGCAAACATGATATTGTGTCCAACATCTTGTGCCCATTTAATCATAACAGACTTCACCGTTTCATCCTGAGTATTCCATTTCAGCAGCAAATTATACAACTTTGACAAATTCTTTGTTTTAGGTTTTAACAATTCTGTTTCTAATTTCGATTTTTCCACCTGGAATCCAATTTTTTTATCCAATTTATAAACCTCCATTATCTGATAATAATGAAGCCAGTCTCGTACTTTACTTTTTAGTTTCTCAAAACTCTGCAAGTGCCGATTTAACTTTGGGCACTGAGTGCCATCATCTGAGGCTTGTAAAAACTCCATTCCAGGTTTTTACTTGAGCCTTGAGTCTTATTTCCGTCAAAGACTCCTTATCTTGGCTACTCATAAATCACGAAGCCTTTGGCGTGGCTCCCAGGCCAATTAGCCTGCTGGAGTTCAAAGAGTCTGCCGCGGCAACAGAAAAACCTTGCTTTCGCTTTTCCCCACATACCTCACAGTCGTCTGTCGCAGTCTTACTCTCCTGTAAGTGCCGTGAATCTGGGCCCGAAACCTGTTGTTGGGATACTGCCAGGGAGACAAAGGCCATCATGCCACTACGTCGATTCCGGACGATCCACGAGCCTCAGAAATAACTTGCCACATTCCAGCACTCGTGCACGCCCTTTCAGCAGAGTTCGCACAACGAAAAATGCACCCAGGAGAGCATTATTTACAACTTTATTCAGCGTTGGTCAGAACAAAGGAAAAAACATGACTGACTGACTGCGTGTCCAGGCACAGAGAGAGAACAGCTATATACAAAACAGAAACATCCTGTGAACAGGAAATACGTAGGCTGTGACTCACAACAGCCTGTCCCCTTTTAAGTTGGAATGGAAATATTGTAACAGGAACTGGCTGGAATGTCCCCGGATTTAATTAATGTCCCCGGATGTAGTCGGGACCTCCGATGCTGCTTGCTGCCATGGCGTCAGCCATGTTGCAGCGGCGCGGGAAGTCCCCAGGCGTAAATCCAGGGACATTCCGGGGACAAATTTCTGCCGGGGACAAATTGCTGAATCTGGGTACTCTCCCTGGCAACCAGGGACGCCTGGTAACCCTCCTTCTGGCCTTACCTGAGCAGCAAGTGCAGCTTGCCCTGGATCACCGTGGATCCCTTCAGCTGCCATCAAGCTCACAGGTGTGGATCTGTTGTCCTGACCTGAATACAAAAGAAGTGATTTTACATCTCCATTCCAACACGAAATGAAAGCCCAGAGCCTGGCTTCATGCTCCCCCTCATCTGGAATATGGTCACTTCCAGCCCCCTCCCAGCCCAAAGATCTCCTTGTATGACAGAGAGGTTTTCTGTGGAGTGCTGCCTCCCTCTGCTGGTGCAAGCTGTTTCTCCAGCAGAAAAATGCTTCCTGGTAGATTGGAAGTGGCCACCCCTCTTTCCCCAACCCATTCCATATGCATGCCAACCCCAACTATCAGGATTTGCCATCTGGCCTGACTCTACAGTGCTGCTGATACACAAGATAGGCAATAGCCTGCCACTCACTAACCTAACTGCAGCCTTGCAGGAAAAGAATATAAGAGCAGCCAGATATTTTGTAGTCCAGCCTATTCACATAAGCAGACCAGTCCCCTGCAGCTCACACCCTCCTACTCAAAACCAAGTCAGCTCACCGCCATAAACTGGGCCTCTTTCTCCTGCTTCACTTCTGAGATATTTCAGGGCAGGCTGGATTAAAGTCGGCTCACATTCCTGGCAAGGCTGTTTTCGTCCACGGAGTTTGTTCTATGAGACACATGAGCCAAATAGCCGAGGAGTTTTTTAGCTGCCTGTCATTCATACACTTTATACTGAAAGGATTTCAGGGGCAGATGCTCTTTTTCTGCATGGAGGGTGGGGGTTTCTAAAGGGGCACTATTCAGACCTGCATTCATGGCTTATGAGTCGTAGCCGTGTGACAACTGCACATCATGCTGATGTGTTTAAGGGCTGATGTTGCACTTCCAGGTAGAAGAGCTCGTTGGCATTATTTTAGGTTCTGTGTCAATTGACTTTGTGACATGATGGGGGGGGGAGTTATTATTTTTAGAGTATTTACCTGCAACCTATTATGTGGGAATCTCAAGGTACTTTACAACTAGGTCTGAAAATAGGCAAACATTGAAATGCAGCAGAATAAACAGGCCTACAGTAAAAAAAATTCCTTCAAAGCCCATATTGGCTGGCAGCAGCATCCCCGCAAGTCCATGATGGATAAACACTTTCCCCACATGGACCAGAATTGCACCCATGTTGGCAAAGGACTCCTTTCTAGAAGGGGGAGCAGAGGCTGCCCCCACCCACTGCTCTCTTCTCCCAGGCATCTGAAGAGACAAAGGGCTCCCCTTCTCTACCTATGTGCCACAAGCCTGAATTGCAAGACAGTTCCCACTTTGGGGCAACAGGGAACAAACATGCAGAGAACGAGTTCTGAGGCTCCCCCAACAAAGCCATTTCCCTGGGCCCACCTGCCAGCCTGCTGCTGGCTGGCTGCCCACCCACAGGAAAAGGGCACGATTCTCCCCACCAACAGGACATAACAAGAAGATGGGGACTATAACATAGGACTTCCTAACTTGTGAGTTCTGATGAGCCGCTGCTGCTTCCCCAGTTTAAAGGATGGCGGCTCAGGTGAGCCATTAAGCTAGAAGCTGCCTTTCGGAAATGTGGCACGCAGGAGGAAAAGGACCGACCCCGGGGTGGGCTGCCTGCCTTCCTTTTGCCTTCCACCTCACGACGTCCTTCCCCAGCCTGGTGCACTCCAGGTGTTCTGGGGCTCCATCTCTCACCAGGCCCAGGCCGTATGGCCAGGGGTCAGGGATGGGGGCAGTTGTCCAAACCAGCTGGAGAGACTCAAGGAGGGCATTGCAGCCTCAAAGCCCTTTCCCGACCTCTCAATCTGGACTTACCTGGCCTTCCCCTGGCCGCCTTTAGCCAGATCAGCTGTGCTCGGAGCTGGGACAGACCCCTCTGGAGACTTAGAGGTAGAGGAAACGGCCTGGGTCCCCTGGAGAGCACTCTCAAAGGAGATGCCAGCAAAGCTGATCATACTTTTCCTACTCCCAGACTGCAGGCTAGAGAACGTCGCTGCATGCTGGTGACCCATTCCCTGGGTGGTGCACTGGGAAGAAGAAACCTCATCCAGAGATGGGAGGGAAGCACTTTGGCCAGTGCCATGGGGCCTTTCTTCGGATAGCTGCTCGGGGACCTGCAATGGAGCACTGCCCAAGGAGGAGGAAATGTGGGAGGCCGGCTGGGAAGGCTGCTGGGACCCCGACTCTTCCTGGCTAAGGGAAGCAGCTCTTCCAGTGGTATCTCTGGGAACAGAGGGCATTGAAGTGAGCTGGCAATGAGAAGGCTCAGCCAGGTGGGAGCCGGAGGTCTCTGTGGTCGCACCCAGGGATTCGTTGGCGAACTTTTCTTCTCCATTCTGTGGACACGAAGACAAGTCTTCTGACCACTGTACCAGCTGGTTTCAAAGGCTATTTTTTATGAAAGCTTGAAAAACAAAGAAAACACAATATACAGAAATCAGTATCAGATATCAAGCATTTTGAAAACATAAAAATGAAAAGAAACAGAAGACGAAAAGCTTTCTTCTTTGTGGCCAGGTAGCGGGCTTTAAGTTGAATAAGTTAAAAACTAAGGTTTTAGAGAAAAATCTAACAGTGACTGAGAGAGAGAGATTTCAGAAGGAGACAGGATTAACACTGGTTAAGAAAGTGAAATACCTAGGGGTTAATATGACTGCAAAGAATGTGAACCTATTTAAGGATAACTATGAAAAATGTTGGATGGAAGTGAAAAAGGATTTAGAAATATGGTCTAATTTGAAGTTATCATTGCTAGGCCGAATTGCTGCGATAAAGATGAATGTATTGCCAAGGATGTTGTTTTTGTTTCAAACATTGCAAATTTTGGATAAAATGGAGTGTTTCAAGAAGTGGCAGAGAGATATTTCTAGATTTGTCTGGCAGGGCAAGAAGCCTCGAATAAAATTTAAGATATTAACTGATGCTAAAGAAAGAGGTGGATTTGCCCTGCCGGACTTAAAACTTTATTATGAATCAGCCGCATTTTGCTGGCTGAGAGAATGGATGCTTCTTGAGAACACTGACATGTTGGATTTAGAAGGTTTTAACAATGTTTTTGGGTGGCATGCATATTTGTGGTATGGTAAGTTCAAAGCACATAAAGCGTTTAAAAACCATATTGTCAGAAAAGCACTGTTTAATGTTTGGATAAGATATAAGGACTTGCTTGAAAATAAAACTCCAAGGTGGCTGTCACCAATGGAAGCGAAGGCTCAGAAAAAGCTCAATATTGGGAAATTTTGGAACAAGAGGGAGACAGACTAAAATTGCAGAGTTTTGAAAAATTAAAAATAGAGTGCGAGATTATTACCAGATAATGGAGGCATATAATTTGGACAAAAAAATTGGCTTCCAGGTGGAAAAATCAAAATTGGAAACAGAACTGCTAGATCCTAAAATTAAGAACTTATCAAGAATGTACAACTTGCTGTTGAAATGGAATACTCAGGATGAAACGGTGAAATCTGTTATGATTAAATGGGCACAAGACGTTGGACACAACATTATGATGGCTGACTGGGAACAGTTATGGACCACAGGTATGAAATTTACGGCATGTAATGCCTTAAGAGAGAATATAATGAAAATGATATACAGGTGGTACATGACACCAGTCAAGCTTGCAAAAATCTATTATCTGCCCGATAATAAATGTTGGAAATGCAAAGAGACTGAAGGTACATTCTTTCATCTTTGGTGGACGTGCCCAAGGATTAAGACCTTCTGGGAGATGATCTATAATGAAATGAAAAAGGTATTTAAATATACCTTTCTGAAGAAAGCAGAGGCCTTTCTCCTGGGCATGGTCAGCCAATTGGTGCCAAAGAAGGACAGAACTTTCTTTATGTATGCTACAACAGCAGCAAGAATACTTATTGCAAAGTATTGGAAGACACAAGATTTACCCACCCAGGAAGAATGGCAGATGAAGGTGATGGACTACAGTGGTGCCTCGCAAGACGAAAATAATCCGTTCCGCGAGTCTCTTCGTCTAGCGGTTTTTTCGTCTTGTGAAGCATCCCTATTAGCGGCTTAGCAGATTAGCGCTATTAGCGGCTTAGCGGCTATTAGCGGCTTAGCGGCTAAGCGGCTATTAGCGGCTTAGTGGCTTAGAAAAAGGGGGGGAAAGGGAAAAAACTCACAAGACTCGCAAGACCATAGGGAAATTCGTCTTGTGAAGTGCCTCAAAAAACGGAAAACCCTTTCATCTAGCGAGGCATTCGTCTTGCGGGGCACCACTGTATATGGAACTGGCAGAAATGACTGGCAGAATCTGAGACCAGGGAGAAGAGTCGGTGGAGGAAGATTGGAGGAAATTTAAAGACTATTTACAGAAACACTGTAAAATTAATATCTGTTAGAAGGATGTTGGAACAATATTATATGATTTTAGCAGGAAGGATATAAAGGATTTGGGAATAACTGACTGTTAATTGGTGAAAGGAGGAAAAGTAAAGCTACATTATATTAAGACAATTTACAGGACAAAAATTTTAAAAGAGGGAATGGATTTGCTGAAATAGATAATAGACCTAGAATACAAAAAAGGGAGGTATGAGGAGGTCAAGGAAATAAGCTAATGAAAGAATGGTAATGAGGAGATCTGATGTATTTTCTTTTTTGCGTTTTTGTTTTTGTTTAATGGGTTTTATTTCTCTGTGGTTTATCCCCCCTCTTTTTTATATTGTGGTGTGTTGTTTTGTTTTTGTTTAATGTGGTATGTTTATTTTTTCTTTCCGTAATTGTTGAAACTTTAATAAATATTATTATTTTTTTTAAAAAAGAAAAGCTTTCTTCTTTGTTGCAAAGTAATTCCCAAGAATAAGCCCGGAGTAGGTAGGCCTTTTGACTCCTGGGGAAATCACCGGCAATTTCATGCCAAATGCAGCAGAGGGAAGGGGCACAGGAGCTGCTATGAAACAGACGATCCTCAAATAACAGCTATTTGATACAGGGATGGAATCAATCCTTTTGTTTCAGTAAAAACCTCAAGGGTCGTAGGTTGTGGTTAAATGAACTGGATGGTGTTACAAAGGATCTCAAAATGAAATAACGTTTTTCAATTTGAAAACTGTTGAATGATCTTTACCTATCCTGGGAACAGTACATGAAGAACTACATGAAGATGATGTACAGATGGTATACAACACCAGTGCAGTTAGGGAAAATGTACAAAACTAGTTCAAATATATGTTGGAAGTGTAAGGAAAAGGAGGGAACATTTTATCATATGTGGTGGGAGTGTAAGGTAATTAAAACATTTTGGGAAATGATATACAATGAATTGAAGAAAATGTCCCATTTAACATATGTTAAAAAACCCGAGGCATTTTTGTTGAGGATTGTAGGGAAAGATCTGCCAAAAAAGTTGAAAAACATCTTCACGTATGCGACAACGGCCGCGAGAGTTCTGGTTGCACAAGGATGGAAGACTGAAGAAACCCCAACTAAAGAATCATGGCGAGAAAAGTTGATGGACTATGCAGAAGTGGCAAAATTGACATATAAGCTACGGGACAAGGATAACTGTGACTTTAAGGATGAATGGGAACCATGGGAATGGGAAGTGTTGGATTGTTTATGCCTGCAGGAGAGAGTGAAGGAAGTTAGAACACTACTGCTCCGAACCTGGAAACGGGCTGCCAGTAAGATTGACGTGCTTTGTTTTTTGTTTTTGTTTTTAAAGATTTTTATTACAATTTTAAAGGTTACATAAGTAATAAAAAAGATAACAACAGAAAAACACCCAATTAAACAAAAAAAGGCAATACATAAAAACAAGTCACATCAAAGAAAAAAGATAAAAAATGGAAAACAGACCCCCCCAAAAGATGCATAGAATCAAGAAGAAAAAAGAACAAAGAAAAGAACAAATCAAACCTTTACATGACTTTCCTTCTTTAACTTATTTCCTTGACCTCCTCACACCTCCCCTCTTTGTATTCTGGTTCAGTTAGATATTTCAGCAAATCCTTCATCTTTGTTTTTATCCTAATAATTTATCTTAATATACTGTAATTTAACATTCTCTTCTTTCACCAATTAATCATCCATTTTTACTTTATTTAATCTTGTTTCTCATTAAAACTAATATATTGAACTTAATCTCTTAAGACATTTCCCCTAGGGTCATAAAAATTTCATTCCACGATTTTTCCATTTCTCATTAATATATATATATTTTTAAAAATCTCCTTATATACACTTTAAATTCCCAATTTCTTTCCTCTGTCTCCCCTCCCCGGTCCCGGCCCCTGCCGTCAGTTCCATCAACCTCCCACCGTCCATCAACCTGGAGATCTGATATCCGAGGCTCTTAACTCTTCTTCATTTCCCTTCTGCCGATCTTCTTGATAATCTTTGGTGCTAAAAAGCAGATCTCGGGGGAGCTCCAACCTAACGATGCTTATATTCCTTCTTGAGAAGTCTGCCAGGTTTCCATAATTAAAACTAGGGCCCATAAAGTATTCCAAACCTTGTTTCACAATTCTTCCAAGTCCAAAGGCCCCCGAAGCTCCAATCTCCTCCTGGCTCAAATTCATATTCCAAAAGTCATTTGATCCCTGCATAAACGGATCTCTCCACTTTTCCTTTTCCAGATCAGGCCAGGCACCCATCTTCAAAAACTGGCTTCTCCTAATTACATATAAGGCCTCAAGTTGTAATCCTCCATTTGCCTCTTTAGGGTTAAGGCTCCCCCATGTTTTGCTTTATATTCAACAACAGCAACTTTCTCCTTCTCTAATTCATCAATTTGTTCAGTTAAGAAAGATTCTTGTGCCGGGTTCTTGTCGACTTCTATGCTGATACCCACTTTTGTTCCCAAGATATCAATATTAGTAGCCATGACATCTATCTGTTTATGCAGTTTTCCCAGCAGATAAATTGTCCTATTCAGAACAGACGCTACTTCTTCCTTTACCAACATTCTTAAGATATTCAAGGTCAAAACTAGTTTCTCACAGTCCTTATCTTCAGACCAATTTTGCAGCTGCACACTTGTAACAATGTCCCAAAACTCCCTCTAGAGGGAAACAGTCTCAATTTGTATCAATCCTTTCCAGCACAATTCCAAAAGTAAATTAATAACAGTTCCCAGTTACTTTTTCTTCTTTTTAAGTGCAGAAGCAGACAATAGAAACAATGTCTTTCTTTTAAAGCTAGCTGTCAAATTAATGCCAGCTGTCAAATTAAAGCTAGCTGTCAAGTTAAAGCTAGCTGTCAAATTTGTCCTGTTTACCGTCGATGGACTTTTTGCAAACCGTTCCCAGGTTCAGAGATGTGATGCTTCAATCTTTAATTTTCCACCTTCTCCTGCAAGTTCACTTGGTCAGAATTGATGGTTTCAATCAGTGGAGTTTTAATCCTTTACGTGAGACTTTCCAAAACCTTAGTTAATAACTACTTTGCTTCAGTCTATTTACAGAAAGGGAAGGTGGACTTCCTGTTTAGACCTTCCCCATTCGGTGCCAAATTAAATTATTTAAAAGCTCAATTTCCCATTCTACTCATGGGTTGTTGTTTAGAATCCAATTGTCCACAGGAAAACAGTCAGCGCTCTCCGACAGCTGCAATACGGCTTCGCTCCGTGAAATAAGCGGTCGATTCAAAGCACCGTGCCTCTCACCCCACGTCGCTCCGGATTCCCGATACCAGGTCTCCCCGCGAGTAGGTGGGCGCTGAAGGTGCCAGCCGAATCCCAGGTTCACAGACTTCTCCCGTCTGTGATTTCTAAGGGTCTCCGCCGTCGCCGTGGCGGTCAGACCCTGTTTTTCATGGAGCCGGTTCCTCCCGATCGGAGGAGCTCCGCCATTGCCGGAGGCACTAACCCGGAAGTCTCAGATTGACGTGCTTTGAAATGTTTATTCACTGCAAATAGAACATTTATTGACAGCTTGCCAAATAAGAGAGATACATTGTTTTGACTGTCTCCGTCTGATTTTAAAAAGTAACTGAAAACTGAAACTAACTAACTTTATTGCTTGAACTGCATTTTAAAAGGGGACATTACAGACTGTTACAAATTGCAACTGTTTCCCTCTAGAGGAAGTTTTTGAAACTGTCACAGGAGCTGGATTAGGTAATTCCCACCTGTAAGATAAAAACTGTGTGACTGTGGGACTGACCTTGAACTCTTTAAGTGTTATGACAGATGGAAAGGGAAAGACCAGTCAATCCCAGAAAAAAAAACAAGGTCTGGGAAGTCTTGGCAGCAACCTAGGAGAGCCTCAACATCAGGTCCCCCTGCTCCCTCAGTGGCTGCATCAGTACATTCTAAATCAAGAGGAATGTCAACAGAAGAGGCATTAGCGGCTGCATTGGGCAAGATTAATGAGGCATTGGAACAGCTTAATAAGAAAGCAGACGCGACAAATGCGAAAGTGGATGCGACAAATGCGAAAGTGGATGCTGCAACTATTAAAATCGATTTAAGCACAGAAAGTATAAATAATTTGGGACAAAAGGTGAATACTAATACAGAAACCATCCAGAAATTGATACAGGAATCTACTTTGATTCGACAGACCGCAGAGGAAGCTAGAGAAAAGGTTGCTGTTGTAGAAGATAAAGTAACACAACTGAAGGCAGAGAGAGTCCCAGATCTACAGAGGCAACTTGATGACCATAAGCTGACGCTTTCTATGATTGAGCTCAAAGAAAAACAGACAAATTTGAGGATTAGAGCCGTACCTGAATTGGAGAAGGACAGTTTGATAGAATTTCTCACGCAGGAATTTGCTGATTTTTGGGAATTGGACTTGGAGCAAGAGGAATTCAGAATTGTGAGTGCCTTTAGACTCGGAAGGGGGGGGGGAGGAAAGAGTGGAATAAGAGACTGTTTGATCACCCTCCGAACTAAAGAAGAGAGAGATAGAATTTTGGACTGGCACTATCTGAAGACTTTGGAAATACAACAATCAAGAGTGGAAATTTTTAAAGACGTTCCGAAATACCTTTTGGATCTTAGGTCTAATTATAGAGATTTGGTCGACCTGCTGAGAAGGAGTAAAATTATCTTCAGGTGGGAGTTTCCCCAAGGTTTATCTTTCAGTTTCAAAGGAAGGAAGATAAAAATAAGATCAGTAGAAGATAAAGTGAAGTTTTTGGATGAATATGAAGAAGATCTCCAGAAGGGACTTGGGAAAGAGCCAGAAGCATTGGATAGAAGACCACCAGACAGAGGACTAGAGCAAAGAGCATTGGACAGAAGATCATCAAATAAGGGAATATTGAACATATCAACATATTCCTTTGGACTGGATCCCCCAGTGAATGAGACACCAACAACACCAACAGAAGAAGAGCAAGCATTGGGTGCAGTTGGAGGAAAATCAGAGTAATTACACCATGGCGTTGCAAGTACAGTGGTGCCCCGCAAGACGAATGCCTCACAAGACGAAAAACTCGCTAGACGAAAGAGTTTTCCGTTTCTGAGGTGCTTCGCAAGACGAATTTCCCTATGGGCTTGCTTCGCAAGATGAAACATCTTGCGAGTTCTTGCGAGTTTGTTTCCTTTTTCTTAAAGCCGCTAAGCCGTTAATAGCCGCTAAGCCGCTAATAGCCGTGCTTTGCAAGACGAAAAAAACGCAAGACGAAGAGACTCGCGGAACGGATTAATTTCGTCTTGCAAGGCACCACTGTATTGAGTTGGAATGTTAATGGACTGAACTCCCCGGAAAAAAGGCGGAGAGTCTTCCATTTATTGAAAAAAGAACATTTGGACTTGATTTGTCTACAAGAAACACATGTGATAAGGCTACACAGGAAGATATTGAGCAATAAAAGACTGGGCCATGAATTTATTTCATCAGATAAAGTTAAAAAAAGAGGAGTGGTACTTTATGCAAAGGAGAGCCTATCACCAAAATTTATGTTTAAAGATGACCAAGGAAGATTTGTTGCAATTGAAATTCAATCACAAGGAGAGAAATTTTTGATAGGAGGTATTGAGGAGATTTCACCCCTCCCATATCCAAGAATCTCCTGACGAGTCTGCTGATTCTCCAGAGAGGAGGAGCAATGTTCTGCTTTCTACTTATTCAGCTCCAGCACCAAGTCAGTCAGTCAGTCAGTCAGTCAGTGTGTCGGAGAGAGAGAGAGACTGAGTGTTAGAGATCGTGTGTAGAGATAAGGTTGCTGCTAAGAGCAGCTGCAGACACTCAGTGCAGCATTCATTTATGCTTAGACCTATTTAGCTCTGTATATAGTTTTGTATTATAGTTGTAGTTACAGAATAAAAGAAGATATTCTACAGAGCTGCTCTCCTAGTCGTTTATGCCAGACTCTGCTATACTCTGCTGTGCGACGACTATATTGTGGAAGTGAATCCGGTGCTCACATCTCTAAGCTGTGAGTCCACAGCACTTTGACCTGTTCCTGTGTAAAAGGTGGTCTCTGGAAGTGCTACCCAGCTCGCCTAGCCCAGTCAGGGTTGAAGTGCATGAGTCCAGTTGGTGACACTGGCTCAAGGGCGATGCTGACAGGTATCTATGCACCAAATGAAGGAAAATCGGAATTTTTTAAGAAGTTACATGAGACTCTAATGGACTATATGGATTACAATATGATTTTGATGGGAGACATGAATGGAGTGGTGTCTACAAATATGGATAAGGCACAGAGACAGGTAGTCACCAAAGATGGTAGACTACCAAAAACTTTTTTTGACATGACTGAAAATATGGATTTAGTTGATATTTGGAAAATGAAGAATCCTTTGGGAAGAGAGGGAACTTTTTTCTCTGAAGCTAAAATGACATGGACAAGAATTGACCAA
Organism: Podarcis erhardii; assembly: GCF_964252035.2. Classification (NCBI taxonomy): domain Eukaryota; kingdom Metazoa; phylum Chordata; class Lepidosauria; order Squamata; family Lacertidae; genus Podarcis; species Podarcis erhardii. The sequence continues at coordinate 18,217,514 of NC_138506.1, read as the reverse complement.
ATTTGGATAACTAGAGGTCTGGTTCCGAAAACTAGCAAGGTGGAGATATGCCCCAAAACTTGTTCTGACCATAATTCGGTGAAGATGGAGATGAAATTGACGCCAATTGATTCATTTAGATGGAGGATGAATGATACTTTGTTTAGGAATGAAGAAGTGACCAAGAAGGCCCAAAAAACCTTGAGAGACTATTTTGAGATAAATATGAACACTACAGTGGAAAAAAGAGTAATCTGGGACGCAAGTAAAGCGGTTATGAGAGGATTTTTGATACAACAGAATGCAATTAAGAAGAAAATACAAAATGAGAAAAAGGATAAAATCCTGGAGAAAATAAATGAAGGAGAGAAGAAACTGAGAGCAAAACCAAAATCACAGGAGATCCTGAAAGAGATAAAGTTATATCAAGTACAATATATGAAATTGATGAATCAAGAGATAGAATGGAAAATTAAACAGATGAGACAAAAGACATTGGAATCGGGGACTTCCGGGTTAGCGCCATCGCTTAATGGCGGATTCCCTCCGAGCTCCGGAGGGAATCGGCTCAGTAGGAGACGGGTCCTGCCGCGGCAGCGATGCGGGGACCCTCAGAAACCACAGGCGCTGAAGCCTGTGGACCTGGTGACTCATTTGCGCCCCCCCCCGACCCGAGAGGGAGCCTTTTTAAAGGCTTCGGAACGGGGGACAGGGAGAGGCACGGTGCTGAGAGTCGACTGCTACTCCTACTGAGGGAAGCCGCATGCCATGGTCGGAGAGCGCTGACTTCTTCTTCTGAACATTTGGACTTAAAGTAAAAAGCCCGTGAGTAATACGGAAATTGGATCTATAAAAGAAAGACTTTTTTGTCTGAATCTGGCACGATTGGGGAAGGCGCAAAGAGGAAGTCCGTCTCCCCGTCTTGTATACAATTTGAAGCAAGGACTAAAAAATTAAGATTGAGAGAATATCTCCTTTTTATTGGATAAAGTTATTAATTCCACGGATTGACAGTATAAGTAATTGTGCTGGAGGGTAAGAGCTAACTTCGAGAACTAAAGTGCCCCCCCCCCGGGACCCGGGAGTGATCTGCGAGAGGAGCCTGCTGAGGAGACATAGAAGATTTTGACAGCTGTCAAATTAGCTGTCAAAGTTGGAAAAAATAGAGAACTTTGTTTTTGATGTTTTTGCTGGTTACATTAGTTACAATATAGTGATCAATTGTTGAAAATAAAGAAGAACTGAAACAAGTTAACTTGATTTTTGGACTGGAAGTGTAAGGGATACTAAATAACCAGAATCCCTCTAGAGGGGGTTCAGGGACATTACAAGAATGGATATAGGTCGGAAAATACTAGCTGATCTGGACGAGGTTGCCTTTCTCGTGAGAAAATTGCTAGAGCAAAGTCATGTTTTGTCTACAGTCCAGGCAGCTGAACAAGAAAAGAAACTTGAGAAATTTGAGGAAGTGGAGAAAGAGACATTTGCTGAACAGGAGGAACAGGAAGGAGGGGCTGAAATGTTGCAGAAGGCAAAGGAGAGCCGGAGGCCTGTCAAGATGGATAAAAAAGAAAAAAGGACTGGATGATGAAAATTTGGTTTGAATTGAAGAAGGAGGAATGGAAAGATCTCTTTCTGTGGAGATCTGAAGACCTATGGATTATCAACCTGATTAAGGTGGAAGTTGGAGCTTCTGGGACATTTGGACTTAAAGGGATTAAGAAAGAAGTTTTGAGCTCCACCTTTAAATATGGAGGCCCGGCTGAAAGGAACATGGACATCTTCGGGATAGAGCCCCTCCGAGACTTGGTGGCTAATACAAAGGACTATAAAAAAAACCGGCAGAGAGGAACTGAGAGAGAATTAAGAGCCTCAGACGTGAGGAATCCAGGGTGATAGCAGATGGACTAATGGACAATGGTTAGGGGATCGAAACCGGGAAAGGGAGGGTGGGGTTTGGGAACCCAAAGGGTGTACAAATATATTTTGACTCTTTCTATTATTATTTTTCCCCGCTTTGTTATTAGTATAAAAATGGGGAATTCGTGGAAGGGAAATTGGGCCGATCTTAGAAAAAGTCTTTAAGTACTACGATCAATGTATATAAGTTAAAATTTGATATATAAACTGAATTAAATACAATAACAAATTAAGGTTAAAAACTAGGGATAAGAACTTGTTGAACAAATATTTGGACATGGAATACAAGAAGGGAAGGCGAGGGGAAGTCGTGGAAATAAGTTATTGAAAATAAGGACTGTAAATGTGGAATGTCTTTTAATTCTGTCTTTTCTCTCTTTTTCTTTTTTTGCTTTTTTACTTTTCTTGGATTATTTGAAACTATAATAAATATCTTTTTTTTTAAAAAAAAAAGACATTGGAATCGGCAAATAAGTGTGGGGAATTGTTGGCCTGGCAAATGAAAAAAAGACAAAAACTTAATACTATTACGAATTTGGAAGTGGAAGGAAAAAATATACAGAATCCAGTGGAGATCAGGAAGTGCTTCCAGAGGTATTTCAAACAACTCTATACACAGGAGAAGCAGAAAGAAATGGACATTGATTGATATTTGAAAACAAATGGTCTACAGAAAATCTCTCAGGAAAATAAGTTAATGTTGAATTATAAAATAACGGATCAGGAAGTGGAAGGGGCCATACAGAACATGCAATTGGGTAAATCTCCAGGACCGAATGGTTTGACTTCAAGATACTATAGATCTTTAAAAGAATGGCTAATACAACCATTGAAGCAAGTCTGTAATGAAATATTGGAAGGGAAAAGGGCACCAGAGTCGTGGAAGGAAGCCTATATTACACTTTTACCGAAAACAGAGACTGAAAAGACACAGCTTAAGAATTACCACCCCATATCGCTGCTTAATGTGGATTATAAAATTTTTGCAGATATTTTGGCTAAAAGATTAAAAAAGGTGTTAGTAGAAGAAATTCATAAAGATCAAGCTGGCTTTCTCCCGGGCAGACATCTGTCTGACAATATGAGGAACATAATTAACATTTTAGAAAAATTACAAGTGAATATCAATACTAAGGCAGTTTTGATATTTGTGGACGCGGAGAAAGCTTTCGATAATATTTCTTGGAGTTTTATGAAGAAGAATTTACAGGGGATGGGAGTAGGTCAAGGTTTTGAAAACGGTATAGGTGCAATTTATTTAGAACAAAAAGCAAAATTAATTGTGAACAATGTAGTTACAGAAGAGTTTAAGATTGAGAAAGGAACACGACAAGGTTGCCCAATCTCTCCACTGCTTTTTATATTGGTCCTGGAGGTTTTGCTAAATATGATTAGAAAGGACCAACTGGTTAAAGGTATACAAGTGGGAGCTAAACAGTATAAACTGAAAGCATTTGCTGATGACCTAGTATTGACTTTACAGGAGCCAGAATCTAGTACTAAAAGGGTATTGGAACTGATTCAAGAATTTGGACAGGTAGCAGGCTTTAAGTTGAACAAAATGAAAACTAAGGTCTTAGAGAAAAATTTAACTGTGAATGAGAGAGAGACGTTCCAGGAGGAGACAGGATTAACATTGGTCAAGAAAGTGAAATATTTAGGGGTTAACATGACTGCCAAGAATGTGAATCTGTTTAAGGATAACTATGAAAAATGTTGGATTGAAGTGAAAAAGGATTTAGAAATATGGTCAAATTTGAAGCTATCATTGCTAGGTCGAATTGCTGCGATAAAAATGAATGTATTGCCAAGGATGTTGTTCTTGTTTCAAACATTGCAAATTATAGACAAGATGGACTGTTTCAAGAAGTGGCAGAGAGATATTTCTAGATTTGTTTGGCAGGGCAAGAAGCCTCGAATAAAATTTAAGATATTAACTGATGCTAAAGAAAGAGGTGGATTTGCCCTGCCAGACCTTAAACTTTACTATGAATCAGCTGCTTTTTGCTGGCTGAAAGAATGGCTGCTTCTTGAAAACACTGATGTGCTGGATTTAGAAGGTTTTAACAATGTATTTGGTTGGCATGCATATTTGTGGTATGATAAGGTAAAAGCACATAAAGCGTTTAAAAACCATATTGTTAGAAAAGTACTGTTTAATGTTTGGATAAGATACAAGGATTTGTTAGAAAATAAAACCCCAAGATGGCTGTCACCAATGGAAGTGAAGGCACAGAAAAAACTCAATATGGAGGCCAAATGGCCAAAATATTGGGAAATTTTGGAACAAGATGGAGACAGAGTAAAACTGCAGAGCTTTGAAACATTAAAAAACAAAGTGCGAGATTGGCTCCATTATTATCAAATAATGGAGGCATATAATTTGGACAAAAAAGTTGGCTTCCAGGTGGAAAAATCAAAATTGGAAACAGAATTGCTAGATCCCAAAATCAAGAATTTGTCAAGAATGTATAACTTGCTATTGAAATGGAACACTCAGGATGAAACGGTGAAATCTGCTATGATTAAATGGGCACAAGATGTTGGAAATAACATTATGATGGCTGACTGGGAACAGTTATGGACCACAGGTATGAAATTTACGGCATGTAATGCCCTAAGAGAAAACTTAATGAAAATGATTTACAGGTGGTACATGACACCAGTCAAGCTTGCAAAAATTTACCATTTGCCCGATAATAAATGCTGGAAATGTAACGAGATTGAAGGTACATTCTTTCACCTTTGGTGGACATGCCCAAGGATTAAGACATTCTGGGAGATGATTTATAATGAAATGAAAAAGGTATTTAAATATACCTTTCTGAAGAAACCAGAGGCCTTTCTCCTGGGCATGGTCGGCCAATTGGTGATAAAGAAGGACAGAACTTTCTTTATGTACGCAACAACAGCAGCAAGAATACTCATCGCGAAGTATTGGAAGACACAAGATAAGAATGGCAGATGAAGCTGATGAACTATATGGAATTGGCTGAAATGACTGGCAGAATCCAAGACCAGGGAGAAGAGTCGGTGGAAGAAGATTGGAACAAAATTAAAGATTATTTACAGAAATATTGTAAAATTAATGAGCTTTAGGAAAATGGTGGAATGAAGTTATATGGCTTTGGCAGAAATGTTACAAGGAACTATGTACAGATATATTGTTAATGTATTAAAAGGGGAAAAAAACAAGGTTAGCATATGTTAAGATTAATTACAGGACAGAAAACAGAGGAAGATGGAAATGAATTGCTGAAACAGTTAACTGAAGTGGAATACAAAAAGGGAGGCATGAGGAAGTCAATGAAACAAGTGAATGAAAGCTAAGTTTGAAAATATTGGAAGTGTTTTTAATTGTTCTTGTTTTGTTTTGTTAATTCAATGTTCTATGTAGTGTTTTTGTTTTTGTTTTTGTATTGTATTATATTGATTTGTTTAATTCTTTTTTTCTTTTTGTAATCTTTAAACTCTTAATAAATATTATTTTTTAAAAAAATAACTGCAGGTGCTAGGGACTGCACCTGGGACCTTCTGCATGCAATGCAGGTGCTGAGACACTGAGGCTATGGTGCCTCCACAAAACCTTCAGGTATGGGCAGGAGGCACTACTCGGCATCCTTATATCCCACCCTTCCTCCCAAAGGAGTTCAGGGCAGCAAACACACAACAGTTAAACAACCAAAACATCCAAAAACAGTTCCTACACAGAAGCAAACTAAGAAAAATCTCTCCTTAGAAGGCTTCTTGAAAGAGGAAGAGGAAGTAGGCATTGAAAAGATAGCAGAGAAGGGACCCCCGATAAGATGGTGTGGGAATGTTCAGGGGTGCAGGAGAGGAGTGCATTGTTCTCAATGGATTCATTGTTTACATTGCATTTCAGACTCATGGAACCTGCACCTTTTGCTTTAGCAATGTTGCCATCTGCAATCTCAATTTCAGATCCTTCTTCATCATTTATCTCATTTATCTCATTAAAATAGTCCTTTTTATATGAAAAATGCGAACTCGCTCCTGAATCTAAAATTCATTTATTACGTTTACTTTCACGATTCTGGACAGTTAAATTCCTTTCTTGCATTAACCATGTGCATTCACATTTCTCCTTCTTTTCCCCTTTTTGCTGAAAGGCGTGGGGTTTCTTTGCTTTAGGAGCCCTGCAATTCTTTGCAATGTGTCCTTCTTTGTTACAATTGAAAAAAATCACCTTCTTAGGCATCTCTTTTGACTTTGTAAATTGCCTAGATGCATAACTACTGTCCTTACTTCTAGTATTTCTCACTGGAGATTCAGCTCTATCTCTGCATTCTTCTTTTAAATAACCAATCAAGTCTTTAAAAGTCAGACCTTGTCTATGGTCCATCAAACTTCCGGTCGGCGCCATCGTTTAATGGCTGTTCTAGCCTCGAGCTCCGAGGCAGGACTGCTCCGCAAGTTCGGGTCCGACCCGCTACGGCGAGCGGGGGACCCTTAAAATTACAGGCGCGGAAGCCTGTAAACAAGGAGACTCGGCGGGCACCTTTTGCGCCCCTCGATACTGTAAAGGAGCCTTTTTAAAGGCTCCGGAGCGGCATCGGGGAGAGCGCGGTGCTGAGAGTCGCTACCCAGCTTGTGGAGTGAAGCCGCGTCGCCATGAACGGAGAGCGCCGATTCCTTCCTGAAATAAAGATTTGACTGCAATACCCGTGAGTAAGATTGAGGGACTGAACGGGACATTAAATTTGAAAATTGGCTGAAAACGGGGAAGGCATTAAACAAGGAAGTCTGCCCCCCCGAACTGCATGATTAGCGAAGCAACGAAAATAGCAAGCTGTATTTGAAGGAAAAACCTTTCGCAAACTGTCAAACCTGACATTGGACTTAATATTCCCCCCAACTGGCAGGAGAAGGGGGGAAGATAAAATTGGATATTGTTCCTGCGCGGAAATAATCGTAAAAAAAGACTTTTCACTGCCAAACTCCCCCAGATAGAGCTGCCTGAGCAAGGCACCGGGAAAGGAGAACTGTCAGTTTAAATTGGATACAAAGTAAGGGTTTTTTTGGAAACTTAGCTGTTGGACTTTTGGACTTTAATAAAGCTGTTGAACTTATGGTTAAACTGAAACATTTGTGGATTTACAGTATCGACTCTTGAACTTTTGGCTCATTGCTCTATGTTTCCCTTGCTTCTTTGTTACTCATTTCCATTCGGACACAATTGAAAGCTCCCTCTAGAGGGTTTAAAGAGAAACTTTGTACATTGAAAAAAGAAACAGTGGGATTTTCCACTTGCAAGCCTACTCTGTGAGAACGACCTTGAGGCCATGAGTGGCCCTGTGGATGAGATAGTAACTAGACATAAATCCAAACAAGCGCAAGCACAATCACAGAAGAAAAGGAGCTCAATACCAGATATAACACCAGCTGCACAGGAAAAGACAGTAACAGCTTCTATGGAATCTATGACTCAGGCACTGGTCAAAATAAATCAATCTTTGGAAGCTCTGACCAAGCAATCTATAGAACTGACAAAGCAGTCCACAGAAAATTCTAAAAAATTGACAGAATTGACAGCAAGATTGGACTTGAACACGGCAAGCGTATCATCTAACACAGATTCTATAAATAAATTAATTCAAGAAAGTTCTGAAACAAGAAGGATTGCTGAAAGTGCAAAAAAAACTGCAGAGGAAACAAGGGGAAGATTTGAGCCGATCGAAAAAAAAGTAAATGAACATGATGCAACCCTCTCTTTATGGGAACTACAGAGAAAGGAGAAGAATTTAAAACTTAGATTGGTCCCTGAGAGTGAGGGCGACAACCTTGTGGGATTCCTTAAAAACAACTTTGCAGAATTTTGGCATGAGGAATGGGGAGAAGGAGAAGGAGTTGAGATCGAAATAACAACAGCCTTTCGGCTAGGTAGGAGGCAGACAAAGAAACCAAGGGACTGTTTAATCACATTGGGATCCAAGGAACAGAGAGATAAAATATTGAATCTACATTATCAAAAAGCCTTGGTGATCCAAAATTCTCAGGTACAGATTTTTAAAGATATCCCTAAATACATTTTGGAGGTGAGAACCCTCTTTAAAGAATTGGTTGATCTGCTCAAGAAAAACGCCATTCCTTTTAGATGGGAATTTCCACAGGGTTTGTCCTTTAACTTCAAAGGAAAGAAGATCAAAATAAGAACAATCCAAGATAAAGAACAGTTTTTGGGGAGACACCGGGAAGACTTGCAGAAAGGAACCGTAGACGAGGAAGAACCAACTGATATTGCTAACCTGTCATTTGGACTTTTGTTACCACCATCAGAAGAAGAACAGAAACTTGGAGCAGTTGGAGGAACAGGTACTTAGTAACAAAATGTCTCTGCAACTTCTTAGCTGGAACTGTAACGGTTTGAACCTTCCCCGAAAAAGACGCCAAGTCTTTCATATTCTGAAGAGAGAGCAGTTAGACTTAATATGCTTGCAAGAAACCCATATTGTCAGGACACACAGGAAATTATTGATAAATAAGAGACTGGGACAGGAATTTATCTCATCAGATAAAGTGAAGAAAAGAGGAGTGGTGATCTATGCAAAAGAAAAATTGGCTCCAAAAATGATATTTAAAGATGAACAAGGAAGATACCTGGCAATTGAAATACAAATCCAAGGAGAAAAAAATTTGATAGTCGGAGTTTACGCACCAAATGAAGGGAAGGCTGAATTTTTTAAGAAGTTGCATGAGACCTTAATGGACTTTCTGGATTATAAAATCGTATTGATGGGAGATATGAATGGAGTCGTCTCCACAAATATGGATAAAGCACAAAGACAAGTGATTTCAAAGGAGGGGAGACTACCAAAGACTTTTTTTGAAATGACTGAAACTATGGACTTGATTGATATCTGGAGAATAAGGAACCCTCTTGAAAGAGAGGGAACCTTCTTTTCTGAAGCAAAAATGACATGGACAAGAATTGACCAAATTTGGATTACTAGCAGCCTGGCGCCAAGAACCAAAAAGATAGAAATCTGCCCAAAAACCTGCTCCGACCATAACGCTGTAAAGATGGAGATAAAATTAACAACAACTGGATCCTTCAGATGGAGAATGAATGACACCCTATTTAAAGATGAAGAGATTTATAAAAAGGCCCAAAAAACATTGAAAGATTATTTTGAGATAAATTTGAGAACAGAAGTGGAGAAAAGAACAATTTGGGACGCTAGCAAAGCTGTCATGCGAGGTTTCCTAATTCAACAGAACTCTATAAAAAGGAAAAGACAAAATGAGAGGAAAGAAAAAATTCTAGGAAAAATGAGAGAAGGAGAAAAGAAATTGAGGACCAAACCAAAGTCCCAAGAGATCTTGAGAGAGATAAAGTATTATCAGACGCAATACATGGAATTGATGAATCAAGAAATAGAATGGAAGATAAAGCAAATGAGACAAAAAACATTTGAATCTGCAGATAAATGTGGGAAACTTTTGTCATGGCAATTAAAAAAGAGGCAGAAACTGAATACAGTGACCAGCTTAGAGATGGAGGGAAAGACCATCCATAAACCCAATGAGATAAGTAATTGTTTTCAAAGCTTTTTTAGGAAATTATATGCACAAGGGCCAGTAAATGAACAGGAAATTGAAGAATTCCTTAGAAACTACGGATTACCAAAAATTTCAGAACAGAATAAAAGGATCTTGAATGAGAAAATAACAGAACAAGAGATAGAGGGTGCCATCCAGAATATGCAACTGGGAAAATCACCAGGACCAGATGGCTTGACCGCCAGTTACTACAAGAAGCTGAAGGATTGGTTAATACAACCTTTAAAGGAAGTTTGCAATGAAATTATGGAGGGGGAAAAGGCACCTGAATCGTGGAAAGAAGCTTTCATTTCACTTATACCGAAATCAGAGACTAAAAAAAACCAGGTTAAAAACTACCGCCCTATATCTTTACTCAATGTGGATTATAAAATTTTTGCAGACATTTTGGCAAAAAGATTGAAGCGAGTGTTACTAGGGGAGATTCATAAGGACCAAACTGGCTTTCTCCCAGGGAGACATATGTCAGACAATGTGAGGAACATTATCAATATTTTGGAGCTGTTAGAAGTTGACATTAATAGAAAGGCTGTTTTGATTTTTGTGGATGCGGAGAAAGCCTTTGACAACATTTGTTGGAGCTTTATGAAAAAGAATCTCCAAGCGATGGGGGTAGGCCAAGGTTTTGAAAACGGTATAGGTGCAATATATTCGGAACAAAAAGCAAAGTTAATTGTAATAATGTGGTAATGGAAGAAATACCTATAGAAAAAGGTACACGACAGGGTTGCCCAATATCTCCTCTACTTTTTATATCAGTCCTGGAGGTTTTGTTAAATATGATTAGAAAGGACCAGTTGGTTAAAGGAGTTCAGGTCGGAGCTAGACATTATAAACTAAGAGCATTTGCAGATGACCTAGTTTTGACTTTACAACAGCCAGACATTAGTACCAAAAGAGTGTTGGAATTAATTGAAATATTTGGTCAAGTAGCAGGATTTAAATTGAATAAACAGAAAACAAAGGTTTTGGAGAAAAATTTAACAATGGAAGAAAGAGAGAGGTTTCAGAGTGAAACAGGTTTGGAAATAATGAAAAAAGTGAAATACCTGGGGGTAAATTTAACATCTAAGAATCTGAATTTATTTAAAGACAATTATGAAAAATGTTGGTCAGAAGTAAAGAAAGATTTAGAAACATGGTCAAGGTTGAAATTGTCCTTGTTAGGTCGAATTGCTACTATTAAGATGAATGTATTGCCTAGAATGCTTTTTTTGTTTCAGAACTTACAAATTCTGGACAAGATGGATTGTTTCAAGAGGTGGCAGAAAGATATATCAAAATTTGTCTGGCAGGGCAAAAAGCCCAGAATTAAGTTTAAGATTTTAACTGATGCAAAGGATAGAGGGGGATTTGCCCTGCTGGACTTAAGATTATACTACGAAGCAGCAGCTTTCTGCTGGCTGAAAGACTGGCTACTTCTTGAGAACACAGATATCTTAGATTTGGAAGGATATGATAATTGTTTTGGTTGGCATGCATACTTATGGTATAACAAGGCAATGGTGTACAAAGGTTTTAAAAATCATACTGTTAGAAAAGCATTATATAATGTTTGGAGCAGATACAAAGATCTACTGGAAACTAAAACTCCCAGGTGGTTGTCACCAATGGAAGCCAAGGGGGTGAAAAAACTTAATATGGATTCTAAATGGCCAAAATATTGTGAAATCTTAGAATATGAAGGTGAAAGGGTAAAGTTTCAGAGTTACGAAAAACTAAAGTCCAAAGTTCGAGATTGGCTGCATTACTATCAGATAAATGAGACTTTTAAAGAGGACAGGAAAATAGGATTTCAGAAGGAGAGGTCAAAGTTAGAAACGGAACTGTTAGAACCCAATACTAAGAATCTGTCAAGAATGTATAATTTGCTGCTTAAATGGAATACACAGGAGGAAACGGTGAAATCAGCTATGATTAAATGGGCACAGGATATCGGTCATGACATTATGTTTGCTGACTGGGAACAGTTGTGGACCACTGGTGTTAAGTTTACGGCATGTAATGCCTTAAAAGAAAATATAATGAAAATGATTTACAGGTGGTACATGACCCCAGTCAAGCTTGCAAAAATTTACCATTTGCCCAATAATAAATGTTGGAAATGTAATGAGAATGAAGGTACCTTTTATCACCTATGGTGGACCTGCCCGAGGGTGAAAGCATTCTGGGAAATGATCTATAATGAAATTAAGAAAGTCCTTAAATGGACATTTACTAAGAAACCAGAGGCTTTTCTCCTGGGCATGGTTGGCCAATTGGTGCCAAAGAAGGATAGGACTTTCTTTATGTATGCTACTACTGCAGCAAGAATTCTTCTGGCAAAGTATTGGAAGATGCAAGAACTACCTACTCTTGAAGAATGGCAGACAAAGGTGATTGACTACATGGGACTGGCAGAGATGACCGGCAGAATTCGTGACCAGGGGAAAGAGGCAGTGGAAGAAGACTGGAAGAAATTTAAAATATATCTTAAAAACTGTTGTAAAATTGAGGAGTGTTAAGATGTCAAGGGGTAAGAAGCAGAGAACTACAGCTGTAATTAACAAATTTATGGGAATTTAATGAAGGGAACTAAATGGATAAATTGACTAAAGGGTTGCTAAAAAATTTTAAAATAAGGATGCAGCGAAAGGGAGGTACGGGGAAGTCGATTGAAAGAAGTTACAAGAAAATAAGATTATGAATTTATTTATGTTTGAGTTGTTTATGTTTGTTTGTATTTTGTGATGTTTTTGTTTTTTAATTATGTGTTTTAAAAATTTGAATAAAAATTATTATAAAAAAATAAATAAATATGGTCCATCAAACTTAGAAATGCGCTAAGGCGTGGTCCAAGTGATGATAACAAAAATGCTATCTTTGTATCTTCATCAAAAGCTTTGGGAGTCAGATCAATTCTTTGAATAATCTCAGTAAACTTGTTGGTGTGCTCTGTGAATTCCTCTTTTGAATTCATCCTCAATCTGGTTAATTTACACACCAAGTTTCTGAAGCAGTTTATGCTAGATTCTCCATACACGCGCTCAATATCTCTTAAGATTTGAGATGCATCATCTGTACTATTTATTAATGATAGCTGCTCATCACGAAGTCCACTCAAAATTATGTGTCTAGCTTCGCTGTTCATGCGTTTCCAAGCACTTATCTTGGCTAAAGCTTCCTCAGATGATCCTGTAGGTTGAGGGTTTAAAGCTTCCAAAATGTGCTTATAATCTAAACATGCTATCAAGCGCTGCTTCCAGTGTATGAAATTGTGTTCATTCAGCACAGGCATTCCTAGCTTTGCATCACTATCAAAAGCTGCTCTAGCCATCTCAAAATCCAAAATTTGAAAATTCATCAAAATTTGAAAATTTCTCAAAATATCAAAATCTCAAAAATCTCAAAATGCAAAACAATTCTTCACTGCCTTGGGTCACTGTGAACTCTGAGGGAAGGGGGGGGGTTGTTTAATCCCCACTGCATAATGGAACAAAGGACCATGTGCTTACCAGGAAGTTAACTCAGAAAAGTACTACTCAACTCAAAATTACAATCCAATGCAATCCTTCGAAAATACGCAGAAATGTGCAATACTGGGCCCATAACCCTTTGTGGGAATGTTCAGGGGTGCAGGAGAGGATATATTGACTAATTATATCCTTATCCAACTTGTGCTAACAAGTTCCCAAAATATCAGCAGAGTTTATAACATTCCCCTTTAAGTTCGCAACGGTAACGTGTGCACAGGTTCGTTAGAACTTCTATAATAATTACTCTGGTAATTTCCCCTTTTGTTCCCTCTTAAAATACAAGACATGACACACTCTTTATAAAAGTATAAAAGAGTTTACTCACGTTCTGTTCACAATATGATCCCAGAAGGCAGACAGTCTTAAAAAGGTTACATACATTCAGAATCTATCTTAGAGCAAGATAGTCCTTTCCTCCTCTCTTGGCTGAGAGCCAAGAGGGCATCCTGCTTCTTTGAAAGATGGAGATGAGAGAGAGAGAGAATGGCTGTCTGCCCTGTGCTTTTATCATTTACCTGCACAGGTGAGGCCATACCCACCTCTGGTCACATGAGGAGGAAGTCCATCCCCAGGAAGTTTACCTGCTTGCTGGACAAACATCCCTCCCCATGTTCTAACATGTACACTCTAGGAATGTTGTCATTGACTGCTCCAGTGTTTTACATCCCACAGATGGTACCTGCAGGAAGCCGTCATCTGCAGAGCAGAGCCATCAATTGGGTATATAAGGGGTGATATGATTTTTCAGGTGCCTTAGCCTCAACCAATACCTCAAACTATCAATCAACCTCCTCAGTCTCCTTTATGCTTCTGATGAAATAGGCTATGCCTGCATAAGTTTTTGTTATGTTGTCCTAAAATGCCACTACTCTTTTGTCTCTTCCTTCTGAAGGATCCCGGTGAACAAGCAAAAAGCCCTTGAAACACACACACACACACTCACGAGGACAAGACAAGACAGGGCTGTGCACCACAAACCATCCCAAAATAAGCCTCCATTCCCCATCAATCAATATTATACACAAAGCTAAATGCACCTAAAAACTGGTTTTGAAACAGCCTTGGTCTTGCCAAGTCCCTCAGCCTTGTGAGTTTGTTTTTGTTTTTTTTTTAATAGATATTTATTAAAATTTTCCAATTTAATACAAAAAGAAAAACAACAGACAAAAAAGCAAAAATACACATTTAAAACAAAACAAAACAAATATAATTCCCATTTCTTATTTCCATTACCTTATATCCCGGACCTCCTCTCACCTCCCCCTTTTGTATTCCAATTCAAATTCTTAATTCAGCAAATCCTTATTACAACTTAATATAACTTATTTTAACATGTTATTCAACCTTTACATTACAGCTGGTAACCATTTAATCTCTGTCCAACATCATTCTAGCATTCATTAATTTTGCAATATTTCTGTAAATAGTCTTTAAATTTCCTCCAATCCTCTTCCGCCGACTCTTTTCCCTGGTCTCGGATTCTGCCGGTCATTTCTGCCAATCCCATGTAATCGATCATCTTCATCTGCCATTCCTCCAGAGTGGGTAAATCTTGTGTCTTCCAGTATTTTGCGATGAGAATTCTTGCTGCAGTTGTCGCGTACATAAAGAAAGTTCTGTCCTTCTTTGGTACCAATTGGCCAACCATGCCCAGAAGAAAGGCCTCTGGTTTATTTCAAGAAGGTGTACTTAAGTACCTTTTTCAATTCATTATAAATCATTTCCCAGAAGGCCTTAATCCTTGGGCACGTCCACCAAAGGTGAAAGAATGTACCTTCAGTCTCTTTACATTTCCAACATTTGTTATCGGGCAAATGATAAATTTTTGCAAGCTTGACTGGGGTCATGTACCACCTGTAAATCATTTTCATAATATTCTCTCTTAAGGCATTACATGCCGTAAATTTCAAACCGGTGGTCCGTAACTGTTCCCAGTCAGCAAACATAATGTTATGTCCAACATCTTGTGCCCATTTAATCATAGCAGACTTCACCGTTTCATCCTGAGTGTTCCATTTCAACAGCAAGTTATACATCTTTCTGTTTCTAATTTCGATTTTTCCACCTGGAATCCGATTTTTTTATCCAATTTATAAACCTCCATTATCTGGTAATAATGTAGCCAATCTCGTACTTTACTCTTTAATTTCTCACAACTCTGCAATTTCAATTTGTCTCCCTCTTGTTCCAAAATCTCACAATATTTTGGCCATTTGGACTCCATATTAAGTCTTTTGAAAGCTTTAGCTTCCATTGGTGACAACCACCTTGGGGTTTTATTTTCCAATAAATCTTTGTATCTTATCCAAACATTAAACAATGCTTTCCTGACAATATGATTTTTAAATGCTTTATGAACCTTGACCTTGTCATACCACAAATATGCATGCCACCCGAAGGCATTATTAAAACCTTCCAAATCCAAAATGTCTGTGTTCTCAAGAAGCAGCCAGTCTTTCAACCAGCAAAAGGCTGCTGATTCATAGTAAAGTTTGAAGTCCGGCAGGGCAACCCCCCCCCCCCTTTCCTTTACATCAGTTAAAATCTTAAATTTTATTCTGGGCTTTTTGCCCTGCCAGACAAATCTAGAAATATCTTTCTGCCACTTCTTGAAACAGTCCATCTTGTCCACAATTTGCAATGTTTGAAACAAAAACAGCATTCTAGGCAATACATTCATGTTTTATAACTGCAATTCGGCCCAACAAGGAAAGCTTCAAATTTGACCATATTTCTAAATCTCTTTTCACTTCTGACCAGCATTTTTCATAATTATCTTTAAATAAATTCACATTTTTCGCTGTCATCTTAATCCCCAAATATTTCACTTTCTTAACCACAGTCAAACCAGTCTCATTCTGAAACCTTTCTTTTTCAATTGATGTTAAATTTTTCTCTAAAACTTTGGTTTTTGACTTGTTCAGTTTGAATCCTGCCACTTGACCAAATTCGTTAATTAAGTCTAAAACCCTTTTCGTACTAGATTCTGGCTCCTGTAACGTCAAAACTAAGTCATCTGCAAATGCTCTCAATTTATACTGTTTGGCTCTGACCTGTACCCCTTTAACCAACTGGTCTTTTCTAATCATGTTCAGCAAAACCGATATAAAAAGCAATGGGGAAATTGGGCACCCCTGTCGTGTCCCTTTTTCTATCTTGAATTCATCCGTAACCACATTATTTACAATTAATTTTGCTTTCTGTTCAGAGTAAATTGCGCCTATACCATTTTCAAACCCTTGCCCTACCCCCATCCCCTGTAAATTCTTTTTTATAAAACTCCAAGAAATATTATCAAAGGCTTTCTCCGCGTCCACAAATATAAAAACTGCTTTCGTGTTTATATTCACTTCTAATTTTTCCAAAATGTCAGTTATATTCCTCAAATTATCAGACAAGTGCCTTCCCGGGAGAAAGCCCTCCTAGTCTTTATGGATCTCATCCATCAAAACTTTTTTCAATCTTCTAGCCAAAATATCAGCAAAAAAATTGTAATCCACATTTAATAAGGATATGGGGCGGTAGTTCTTGAGTTGAGTCTTTTCAGTCTCTACTTTCGGTATAAGCGTGATGTATGCTTCTTTCCACGACTCCGGCGCCCTTTTCCCTTCCAAAATCTCATTGCAGACTTCCTTCAAAGGTTGTATTAAGTACTCCTTCAAAGATTTGTAGTACCTGGAGGTCAGCCCATCCGGTCCTAGAAACTTGCCCAATTGCATACTTTGAATGGCACCTTCTATTTCCTGTTCTGATATTTTGTAGTTCAACATCAATTTACTTTCTTGTGAAATTTTTTGTAATCCATTTGCCTTTAAAAAACATTCTATGTCTATATCTTTCTGTGGCCCTTGTGAATATAGTTGTTTAAAATACCTTTGAAAACAGTTTCTGATCTCAGTTGGGTTATGTATATTCTTCCCTTCCACTTCTATATTTGTAATGGTATTTAATTTTTTTCTTTTTCTCATTTGCCAAGCCAAAAGTTTCCCACACTTATTTGCCGATTCAAAAGTCTTTTGTCTCATTTGTTTAATCTTCCATTCTATTTCTTGATTCATCAGTTCCATATATTGTGTTTGATATAATTTTATTTCTCTCAGAATCTCTTGTGACTTTGGTTTTACTCTCAATTTCTTTTCCCCTTCTTTTATTTTCTCTAAAATTTTATCTTTCTTCTCATTTTGGCTTTTCTTCTTTATTGCATTCTGTTGAATCAGGAACCCTCTCATAACAGCTTTACTTGCGTCCCAAATTATTCTTTTTTCAACGTCAGTATTCATATTTATTTCAAAATAGTCTCTCAGGGTTTTTGGGGCCTTTTTATAAACTTCTTCATCTCTGAATAAGGTGTCATTCCTCCTCCATCTAAAAGAGCCAGTTGTTATTTGTTTCATCTCCATCCTTACGGCGTTATGGTCGGAGGAGGTTTTTGGGCAGATTTCCACTTTCTTTATCTTTGGTGCCATCCCTCTAGTTATCCATATTTGGTCGATTCTGGTCCATGTCATTTTGGCTTCAGAAAAGAAGGTTCCCTCTCTTCCCAGAGGGTTCCTTACTCTCCAAATGTCCACCAAATCCATATTGTCAGCCATTTCAAAAAAAGTTTTAGGTAGTCTACCATCATTGGTGACTACCTGTTTTTGTGCTTTGTCCATGTTTGTAGATACCACTCCGTTCATATCTCCCATCAAAATTAAATTGTAATCCAAATGTTCCAGTAAAGTCTCATGCAACTTCCTAAAAAATTCAGATTTTCCCTCGTTCGGAGCATAAATTCCAACTACCAAATTTTTTTCTCCTTGATGTTGAATTTCCACTGCCAAATATCTTCCTTGTTCATCTTTAAAAATTAATTTCGGTAAAAATCTCTCCTTTACATATCACAACTCCTCTTTTTTTTACTTTGTCCGATGAAATAAACTCTTGTCCCAATCTCTTATTAATAAGTAATTTCCTGTGTTGCCTCATTACATGTGTTTCTTGCAAGCAAATCAAATCCAATTGTTCTTTTTTCAATATATGAAACACACTTCTTCTCTTTCGAGGGGAATTCAGTCCATTACAATTCCAACTTAGAAGTTGCAGAGCCATGATGGGATTACTTGGTTTCACCTCCCACTGCTCCAAGTAGTTGCTCTTCTTCTATCGGTGGTGTTTCATTCTCTGGGCTATGGAGTCCAAATGGTAGATTTGCTATGCCCAAGATTCCTTTTTCCACTGTTTTTGGCACTTCTTCTGATTCTGCTTCTTTCTGAAGATGTTCTCCGTAATCTCTCAAAAACTTGTATTTGTCGTTTACTGTTCTTATTCTTATTTTCCTTTCTTTATATTTGAACGATAGGCCTTGGGGAAATTCCCACCTGAAAAGTATCTTGTTTCTTCTCAACAGAACCACGAGATCTCTATAGTATGTCCTTATATCCAAAATATGTTTTGGAATGTCCTTAAAGATCTCCACAAATGAATCTCCGATTTCCAGAGTTCTTTGGTAGTGCAAATTTAAAATTTTGTCTCTTTCTTCTTTCGTTCACAAAGTAATCAGGCAATCTCATACCCTGTTCTTCTTCTGTCGTGACCCAATTCTAAAAGCACTCACAATCTTAAATTCTTCCTTCCCCAATTCCTCTTGCCAAAAATCTGTAAATTCCTTTGTAAGAAAGTCCGCCAGATTCTCCTTCTCACTTTCAGGCACTGCTCTAATTCTCAGATTTTTCTCCTTAGCTTGTAATTCTATACAAGACAATGCCAAATCGTGATCCTCCAATTTCTTATATGCAGGTAAAATCTTCTCCTCAGCAGCAGATGCAATCTGTTTCGCTTCCTCAGCTACTTTCCGAGTCATAGTTGATTCCTCAATTAATTTTTCAATAGATTCTGTATTAAAAGTCACTTTCTTTACCAGATCATTAATACTTGCTGTATTCACATCAATTTTTGCTGATGCTGCCACCACCTGTTTTTTTGTATCAACCACTTCTTTTGCTAAATTTTCCAAAGAGTCATTAATTTTGCTAAGTGCCTGGATTAATACATCGTCAGTTGACATAGTTTTTGATTTAGTCTGCGTGGCAGCTGCTCCTCCTGTTACTCCTGGGGTTGAAGGCCTTCGCTGATGGTATGTTTTGCCTGACCTGGTATGATATGCTGGGTCTAGTTTTTCTTTACCATCTGCCATAGCCCTCTCATAAGAATTCAAGGTCGGTCCCACGCCTGGGAGATTTGTTAAAAGTTTGTTTTGAGAAGGAATTTTCCAGTGGCGTAGTTGTTATTGCAAGAGAGGAATTTTCCAGTGGCTTAATTGTTATTGCAACAATGTCAATTTCCTCTAGGGGGATAACTTCAGCAACAAATGTAATCTTTAGCAACGAATGTAAACTTTAAGAAGGCCCCCCCCAGCCCTTCAGAGCCACAATTTCAGAGTCCCAAATAGCTACTGTGAAACCCTAAAAAGGTTACTTTAAATTCAGAAGAAGTCCAGAAACACTGTATCTTTTTCGCAGAGTTACATAGAGGTCTTAACTTTCCCCTTCAAGTCAAGCTCCTTTCAAAAGGCAGTCCATTTCCAGGGCTTTGAGACAGCGGAATTAACTTTCAAACTCCACCTTTCATGCAGGAATAAAACTTAAATCTTCCCCCCTCCGCTCCTGCAAACTCGGGGGGAGACCACTTTTTGGTGTTGGATTTTATATCTTTTCAAAGAAGAGTCTTTCAGGGTTTCCGCTTTGTAAGTCTCTTTGCTTTGTTCTATCTACAAGCAGGGGAAGCAGACTTCCTGTTTATACTTTCCCCTTTCAGCACCGAATTTATTTCAATTTGTTCTCCAATTTGATTCAAAAAGCCTACTCACGGGTGAATATTTTAGCATCCAATTGTCCAGGAAAAAGTCAGCACTCTCCGGCCACAGCTGCGCAGCTTCACTCCACGAAAGTGACAGTCGGCTCTCAGCACCGCGCCGCTCACTCCGATCCGTTCCGGAGCCTTTAAAAAGGCTCTTTCTCAGTTCGGAGGGGGCGCAAAAGGTGCCCGCTTAGCCCCCACGCTCACAGGCTTCACCCGCTTGTGATTCTCAGAGGTCTCCGCTTCGCTGCAGCGGCAGGACCCGATCTCGTGGAGCTAATCCCTCCAGAGCTCATTAGCGGGAGTCGCCAACCTGGAAGTCCCAGCCTTGTGAGTTTGGGAGCTAGTCTGCAAGGGTGAAAATCTAATGGAGGATTCCATTGTTGAATTAACCAAGCAAGGGTCATAGTTGCCACCTATGAACCTTGTGGTTGCTCTGTGCCAGAGGGCAAATGAGGGTGGGCCTCCTCCCTCGCCTGGCTGGCAATGAGAAAGGAAAAGGTCAGAGTTGTGTGAGAGAGCTGGGCTGGAAGTTGGCAGAAGTCACAGAGAGAGAGCCATGCCATGCCTGATTTCTTCGTGATTCGAAGGCTGTAACTGGAAGAAGCAAGACCTTCTGGGGCGTTAATGCTGTGAGCCTCTCCATCTTCGGCTCAGGTTGTATATGTGTGTGAATAAACCATATATCATAAAGACACCACAGTCTCTGCTGAGCCTCATTCCAAGGAAACTTGCTCTAACAACCTCACTAATGCAGCCCCTTCAGTCCTTTATTCTAGTTCCCCTTTCCATGCCGTACCATACAAGGCTTTGCCAGTATTTTCAGGGTCATCTTCCACCACAATTTAGGGTTGCCATATGTCTGGGGAAACCCGGACATGTCCTCTTTTTGGGGACCAACATGCCTATCTGGGCGATTTTTTACATTTTAAAGGAAATGTCTAGGTTGAGGGGGAGTTGTTGGGGTCTCGGGCTCAGGTGGCTCGGGATTGGGCTGCTCTGCCCGTCATGGCCCCTGCCAGCCCGAGCTGGGAAACGGGGCATGGCAGTGGCGACCCCGCCCACCTCTTTTCCCAGCTCGGGCTGGCAGTGCCTCAGGCTGTCCTCTTTTTTTGCTCTTGTACCTTTGTTTTCAAACAGCTTAGTTCTTGAACGTTTTGGCTCCCGGAACTGATTCCATTCAACTTCCAAGGTACGACTGTAATCAAAATAAAAACAACAACCACCCAATAACCCACAATTGGATGGCCCCACTGGGTTCTGGAATTATGGAGGGATGAAAAACTTACCGCATTCCACTTTCTCCCGGTAAGGTGAGAGTAAGGACCTGTGGAACACGGGATGTATCTTCATGCTGTCAGGCAACTTGAGCTTGAATGCCACTGGGTTCACCTGTTGTGTTACTTCAAAAGGCCCCAGCCATCTTGGCTGCAACTTTTTGCACCCTCCCTTTAGGGGTAACCCTTGGGTTGACAACCACACCCGGTCTCCCACCCGTATGGCCTCCCCCTCCCGACGGTGCTTGTCCACCTGCCTTTTGTAAACCTGCTTTGCCCGCTCCAAGTTCATTTTGAATTGCTGGTGCAAGGCTTCCATTTCTTCTACAAACTGCTCTGCCGCGGGTACACTCCATGCTTCCTCCCCCCTCCCCGGGAAGGCTCTGGGGTGACACCCATAATTGGCCATGAACGGGCTCATTCCCGTGGACACATGTTCAGCGTTATTGTATGCAAATTCAGCCAACGCTAGTTTCTCTACCCAATCATTCTGTCTCTCGCTGACGTAACAGCGCAGGTATTGCTGGAGTATACTGTTCGCTCTTTCTGCTTGTCCGTTGGTTTCCGGGTGCCTAGCCGTCGAGAAGCCCACCTCGACCTGTAGCAAGCTCATGAGTTTCCTCCAGAACCGGGAAGTAAATTGTTTCCCGCGATCCGAGATGACCCTCGAGGGAGCTCCATGCAGCCTGAAGATGTGATCTACAAACAACCTGGCCGTCTCCTCCGCCGTCACCGCATGTGAGCAAGCTATGAAATGGCACATCTTGGTCAGTAGATCAACTACTACCATGACTGCTGTCTTCCCCCTCGACTTGGGCAAATCGGTCATGAAATCAACGGACACCACCTCCCAGGGTCTTCCCGGTGTGGGTAAAGGTTCCAGTAACCCTTTTGCCCTCTGGCATCGGTCACACCCCCGTACATATTCCCGTACATCCTCCCTCACCTTTGGCCACCAGAACTGCCTGGTGACGAGCAGTATGATCTTGTGCTGTCCAAAGTGTCCAGCGGTTGGATTGTCGTGGAGCTGTTTGAGTATCTTCCCCCTCAAGGTCTCCCCCGGTACATACAGTGCCCCCTTATAGTACAGTAGCCCTTCTTTTTCCTCAAACCCTCCATGGTCTTCCCTTCCATCCCGGAGTTCCCTGATTTTCGCTTGAGCGAACGCGTCGTCTCTAGTAAGCCCGGCCAGTTCTCGTTTCCCAACCAACGCTCCCCCACACACCCATCGGTCCTTGGGAAACACGTGTCGGATCTCCGGCGTTCCCTCTCCTTCCATGTACTCCAGCTTCCTGGAGAGAGCATCTGCTCTTACGTTTTCCTCTCCCGGCACGTATCGTATCTCGAAGGAAAACTTGGAGAACTCCTGAGCCCATCAAATCTGTCTCTGGTTGAGTACTTGCGCGGTCCGCCAAGATTTCAAGTTCTTGTGGTCGGTACAAACCTGGATCTTGTGCCGCGCCCCTATCAACAGATGTCTCCATTGTTGAAAAGCCGCATAGATTGCCAGCAGTTCGCGGTCATACACGGTATAGTTTTGCTCCGACTTGCTCAGCTTCCTTGAGAAAAAGGCACACGGTCTCCAGTCCTGCTTGGCCCCCGGCTGCAAGAGGACCGCCCCAAAGGCTCGGTCGGACGCGTCCGTCTCCAGTCTCATGGGCTTCTCCAGATCCACGTGCAGGAGCTGCTCCTCTGAAGCAAACGCCTTCTTCAGTCTTTCAAAGGATTGCTGGGCACTTTCGGTCCACGCGAACTTCTTTTTGCTACTCAGACAGTCTGTGATGGGCGCGGTCAGGTGAGCGAAGTTCTTTATGAACTTCCTGTAGAAGTTGCTGAACCCCAAGAACCTCTGCACATCCTTCCGGGTTTTGGGGGCCTTCCATTCCAGCATTGCCTTCACCTTGCTTGGGTCCATAGCTAGGCCCTTGTCTGACAACTTGTACCCCAGAAACTCGACCTCTCTGGCGTGAAATTGGCATTTTTCCAGCTTGACCCACAACTGGTGCTTCTGCAGTCTCTGTAGTACTTCTCTGACGTCTCTGACGTGTTGCTCCTCATTGTCCGAATAGATTAAGACGTCATCCAAAAAGGCCACGCAATTCTTGTACAGCAGGGGCCCCAACACGTGGTGCATGAAACCTTGAAAACAGGCGGAGCCCGATTGTAATCCAAATGGCATGACCAAGTATTCAAAAGCCCCCAGGGGGGTGAACATGGTGGTTTTCCATTCGTCCCCCTCCCTCATCCTAATCAAATTGTACGCTCCTCTGAGGTCCAGCTTGGTAAAAAAATTTCCCCTGCCTCACACGTGTTAAAATGTCATCAATCATGGGCATTGGGAAGGTCACGGGTTCTGACACAAGGTTCAAGGCCCGGTAATCCACTAAAAGCCTGGGCTGATTAGTGTCTTTTTTGTCCACAAAGAACACCGGACTGCCCCCCCACCGCCTTTGATTCCCTTATGAACCCCCTCTTCAGGTTCTTGTCAATAAACTGCCGCAATTCCTGCATCTCCCGGTCGGACATGGCATACAGCTTGCCCACCGGCAACTGAGCCCCTGGGAGTAAGTTGATTTGGCAGTCAAAGGGCCTATGGGGGGGTAGCCTATCCGCCTCCTTCTCGCTGAAGACTTCCTTCAGGTCAGCATATTGTGGTGGCACCTCCCCTTTTGGTTCCACAGCCAGCCCAGCCACCCTGGCCACTGTCATCCTTGGGTTCTCCCCCCCCCCCAGACAGTGTTCCAAGCAGTAAGCTGACCCAAAAGTGACTGACCGCTGATGCCATGACACTACTGGATCATGCAGTGCCAGCCAGCTCATCCCCAGTATTATCGGGGGCCCCGCCAGTGTGGCTACGTGAAAGGCAATGGTCTCTGTGTGCCTGGAAACCCTCATTCTCATGGGCGGGGTCTGGTGTGTCACTCCCCCCCCCCCAGAAGTTCCCTGCCATCGATAGTGGTCACTTGCAAGGCAGCAGGTGGAGTTGATGCTCCAGAGCGAAGTCCCTGCTGAAAAAATTGCAGGAGCTACCTGAATCCAGCAGCCCCTTAACCTTGACTGGGTGCCCATTTGGGAGTTCTAGCACCACTTCAATTGCTATAGCTGCTTTGGGAGGGTCAGGCTGGGGCACTTCTATTGGTTGCTGGCCTGGCTGCTGCCCCTGCTGGTCGGCAGCCAGGCGTTGTCGTTTCCCTGCGCCTGCACTTCCTCCCCCTTCTCCTCACAGCCAGCAGCTCCCACCATCCCTTGCCAGGCCTTTCTTTGAGGGCAGACCCTGGCAAAATGTCCTGGTCGTTGGCAGAGGAAACACTTCTTGGTGGTTTTCCAATCTTTTCCCTCCCTCTTGCGATCTCCACTGAGGTTTGAAACCTCACGCGCACGCGCGCCATCTATTTCCATTGGCTCAGCCGCCTGGGAAGGCTGTCTCGGTATTTCAGGAATGTGGTAGTCATGGCAACGTTCCCCTCTCACTTTGCGTTTCTCTTGAGCCCGCGCTTCCTGGCGCACTCCAATTGCAAGCACAGCCTTGGTCAGCTGATCCATCCTCTGTGGACGGGGCGCGCGGGACAGCTCGTCTTTCACCGTTGGGGACAACCCCTCCTCAAACAACATTTGAATAGGTTCAGAGTCCAGATCCCACCCAAGCCGGTGGATCAACATCGCAAAGCGTGACCAATAGTCTCTAACTGACTGGTTCCCCTGCTTGCACCCTATCAGTTCCCGACGTGTCACACTTTGCTCCACATCACTGGAATACATCGCATTCATTGCTTGAAAAAAATTCCTAAGGTCCTTCAAGGCAGCATTTTGCGTGGCCATTAGGGGCCTGATCCATTCGCGTGCCCCATCCTCCAGATGCCCCACGATGTAGGCTACCCTCTCCCCATCATCAGCAAAGTCATTATGCTGCAGTTCCAAAGCGTACTCTATTTCCGTTCAGAACTCATTGTAGTCCTGGGGCTTCCCCCCAAACTTGTGTACCAGCCCCGGTACCTTCCTTGCGATGGGGGTGGGTCTGACCTGTGCATCCTGAGTTCGCCTTTCGTCCAGCCGCGCCGTCAGGAGGGCCACATGCTGTTCCAAATCTCGGTTCCTCTCTACCAGATTTTGCACTCCAGCTGCTTGCCCTGTCTCTCCGGTTTCCTTGGGTTGGCTCATTGTGCTGCCTCTCTTGAGCTGCGCACAAGCAACTTCGGGGACTGACGGATTGTTGTAGTGGTTCCAAGGGGTTGCTCATGCGTAAGTTGCCGCCACTCTTGGCTTGGTTGCCTGGTTGAACCCTTTCTGTCTGGACAGCCCTTGACTGCGTGGCTGTCTCAGTCGCTGGCAGAATCCGTCAGTGGGTGTTTCTTAAACTTCTTCCAGCAAAAAAGTTCTTTGATGCCAAGTCTCCTCCTACTCTCCCTGCGCGGAAGTCTTCTGCGCAGGGAGGGTGTGGGCAGCGGAGCACCCGTGCTCTCCCCACTAGTCTCCGTTGAGAGCTCACTGCAAATCATGTGGGCAAACACAGAACCTGGCTTGGGGCTGCTTTGCCTCTGACTTACTTTGCAACATCCTCTCCCTCCAGAGGAATCTTGCTTTGAACAAAAGTAACCCACAGTGGAGGATCAACTTCACTTTACTTGACTAGATCCAGTGGTATAGTGGGCTGTGGGGCACAGGGGCAGTCGCCCAAGGCACAAAATTGTTAGTGCTGCCTCAATACAGCTGCACGCTTCCATCACTGGGGTCCGATGACAACGGCTTGTCCATGCGATCAGGTAAGTGACCTCTCCAGACAATGGGGTGGCTCTTCTTTTCTTATCTCTGTGGCTGTGATCCCCTGGGTGATGTGGATGCCATTAGGCAGTCAAATGCGCATGCATACTCCGTCTGTTTCCCTCCCTCCTACCCCCTCCTCCACGTGGGAACTGGCAAGCCATCCTATGTCTCTGACTAGGCAGAGCTCTGGCACCCTCCTACCTTGGTGGAGTCTACCTCTTTTTATCTGCAGAAAAACTCATGACAGGAGTCATTGCAGGAGATCTTGGACTCTGTATCAGACCCTGATGGCAAAGATGGTTCTGTTAGACTATGAACCACCTGAAAGAGTCTCCTGGTACTGTTTTCACGAACAGATCCAGCAACAATGGCCCTCCTCACCATCGCTATCACCACTTGGTTTGCGGATATTGGGTCCAGCAAGCTTCCCAGTTCAGCTCCGTATCCCTGGAAGCTCTGAGCTGGCCTAGCAGAGTAATGCAGCGGTCCTGAGTCCATGTGAGAAAAGGGATAAATCAAGTCCAAAAGACAGATCGGTTCTTATCTTTAGAAGCGTTTATTTACAAGCCATAAATCAGTCTTTTTCCCGTCAGAAGCCTCCGCCATTCTGGCATCTCTCCGTGCTTCCAAAAGCACACAGACACAGCCTGTCAGTTGAGCTGCGTCTCTCTCCGTCTCTCAGTGAGAACCGAAAGTAACTCTCACAGACAAAGCCTGTGACGTAAAGTTCTGCTTCCGGCCCCTCCCAGATGCAGGGCACCACGGAGTTTTAACCCTGTCTGTTCCAAACTCCCCACCCCCTCTTGTCCTGCATCTGGGGACAATAGCCAACAATGCTTTCCCCATACACAAACCCTCACAGAACTCCTCGTGCTTCTGGAAGGTTAATGGTTTTGTGAAACCATCAGCGAGGTTCTTGGTTGAGGGACAGTATTTCAGAGCAACTAGCCCCTCACAAACGCTCTGACACACATTTTGAAAACGTATGTCCAAATGTTTGGTTCTCGCCTTGAATTGCCCTGTCTCAGCCAGTTTTAGACACGGTTGATTGTCTTCATGCACCACAACGGGCAGACAATTTTCTCCACAGATTTCCTCAACCAAACACACATAGAACTCCAACTCTCTGCAAGCATCTGATAGCGCACTGAACTCAGCTTCAGTAGATGAAAGCGCTATGAGACTTTGCTTCCGGGATCTCCACCCAATCACTGAGTCCCCAAACTTCACCACTAGACCTGACACTGATTTGCGATCCTCAAGGTTACCCCAATCTGCGTCCACAAAGCAAGTCAGCTTGACTTCTCCTTGAGCTGACAACCTAAGACAAAAGTCTTTGGTATTTTGCAGGTAACGCAGCACCCGCTTTATACCATTCCAGGCCTGCACACTAGGACTTGAGGCCTCTCTACTGAGCAGATTGACAGCAAACGCTATATCTGGTCTGCTCCACTGTGACAGATACAACAGACTACCCAGAGCTGACTGAAAGAGCTCAGTGTTTTCGAACACCACACGTTCTACTTGCTGACACTCCTTTACAAAACCAGCCTCCATGGGTGATCTGGCACCTGCACACTCAGACATCCTGAACTTCTCAAGCAACTGTTCAATCTTACCTTTCTGGCAAAGCAAGAAGCTTCCATCACTTGCTTTTGTGATCTGCACGCCCAAATAGGATTTGACATCTTCAAGCTGCTTCAACTTGAACCGCTTTCCAAGCTCTTCAGCAAACTTTTCCACCTGTTTACCTGTCTGTGCCATCACTAAGATATCATCAACAAAGACCTGGATCACTTCCTGTTTTAAGCCTGACTCTTTAATGTAAAGACAACTGTCTGCAAGAGATCTCTTAAAACCTAACTCTTCTAAGGCTTCATGTAGGCACGTATTCCAATTCCTGGCAGATTGACGTAATCCATAGATGGATTTGTGCAATCGCCACACAACGCCTGGCTCATTGACTTCAAACCCTGGAGGAGGAAGCATGTACAACTCCTCCTTGAGATCTGAGTTCAGATAGGCGACATCTACATCAAAATGGTTCACCTTCCAACCTCTCTGTGCTGCTATCGCCAAAAGCGTTCTCAGAGTCTCCGCTCTCGAGGTTGGCGAATATACCTCTGTGAAATGGATACCCTTTTTCTGTGTGAATCCTCGGGCCACTAATCTCGCTTTATACTGTGGTTCTCCTGCTTCTGTGGGTTTCAAACGGTAAACCCATCTGCAGCTAACAGCTTTTTCGCCCATTGGCAACTTCGTGAGAGAGAACACACCTAGAGACTCCATTGAGTTCATCTCCTTCTGCATCGCCTCATGCCATTTGCTAGCTTCTTCCTGAGGCAACTCCTGAACATCCTCAAAGGATTCAGGCTCACATCTAGCCACACCAACCCAGACACTAGTGGCTTCATACCTTTCAGGTGGCTTTCCCTTCGTTGATCTTGCTGACCTCCTCAGCGAGAATTCTGGAACTGCGTCTGATTCACCTGGATCAACTCTACTATCCTCTGTGTCTGACATATCCCCCTCTGACCTGCTGCGCCGTTTCGGGCGTACAGCTGGTTCTGCTGGTGAGGATGGTGCACTCCTTAGCTCAGACTTGACAGTGACCTGTGGAGGGGTCCTAGGACTCCCTTTCGGAGAAACTGGCACTGGACCCTGTTGCTGTGGACCGCGCGCATCAGCAACAGGTTCAGCTTCGCCTTCCTCCTCTTCCTCATCTGAGTCTGACAGAACATCTGGGTTCCCATGAAGACGTTTCCACCCACTCTGCTCGCAAAACTCAGCACTGCCACTAATAAGCAGCTTAGATTGGTTGCCAGTAGGGTATGCGAAATGCCACGCCTTTGAACCCGGCTCATAGCCCACAAAGATAATCTTCCTAGACCTTGGCTCACCCTTTCTGCGCATGGCTTTTGGAATGAGAACCAAAGCCTGAGAACCAAAAACATGGAGAAACCCCACCTTCGGCTTCTTCTGATGCAACAAGTAATACGGTGTGTTGCCTACACTGGAATTTTACACCCTATTCTGCACAAAACATGCTGTCCGATAACTCTCTGCCCAAAAGCGCTGTGGCAAACCCGAGTCTGCCAGCATGGCATTCGCAGATTCCTGTAATGTGCGAAGCTTTCTCTCTGCAACCCCGTTCTGTTGCGGAGAGTAGGGGGCCGTCAATCGATGATTGATACCCTTCTGCCTGAAAAACGATTGCAGCGCAGAACCTGTGAACTCCCCCCCGCGATCAGATTGAAAGGAAATCACCCTGGCAGAGAACTGTAGTTCTATCGCTGTGATCCAATTCCTGATCAATGCAGCCGCTTCTGACTTGCATTTAAGCGCAAAAATCCAACTAAATTTCGAAAAATCGTCAATCAGAACTAGAACCCACTTAGACCCAGCTAAAGAAGGTGTCGGCATGGGTCCTGCCAAATCTGCATGGACAAGTTCAAAGGGTTTGCTAGTTCTCCTCTCTGATCTGGGATATGGGCAAGTTGTGACTTTCGACTGCTTACAGGCTTGACAATCTAGGTATTTGTCACAAGCCTTGAACCTACAACCAATGGTGTTCTCTGCGGCTTTTCGCACAAGCGACCACCCGGCATGTCCGAATTTTCGGTGCCACAAGTGAATACAATCATCGTGTGGTGGGACATTTGCACACTGCACATGGGCATCTTCAATGGACTCTCCACTAGCCCCATTTTCCACCAGCCCCATTTTTCCACCAGTCCCATTTTCCACTAGTCCCATTTTTCCACCAACCCCATTTTCAACAGGCATCTGCACCAGAAAGAGCCTGTCTGTTCTCTCAACGCTGTAGATCTTCTTTCCATCCCTGTAGAAGGAACAACAAGTGTTAGAAAAATGAACATCGAACCCAGCATCATTTAAGGCTGTTACACTTAAAAGAGAGTGCGCAAGCTCTGGGACAACATAAGCTTGCACCCAACAATCCAAGAAGGAACAATATAAAGACCCAGATTCAGTCAGTGGTCTCCTAGATCCATCTGCCATTTTGACATAACGTCCAGTTTTAACTGTCTTGCAGTTCCTCAGAAGCCCACCAGATGGCACAAGACAGTGAGTGGCTCCCGTATCGATAATTAGAGATAAAGTGTCTCTCTGGCTGTCTTCCAAAGCTGCCATGGCAACGCTCGCACCCCCACCGGGGTCTGTGTCAATGCCAGTGTCCATCTTGGTTGCCATGGTTACTGCACGGCTGCTACTGCTGTTCCCAGGCTCTGTTGTCTGTGAAACGCTGCTTATCTGCCTTCCTTGCAGGTGGCTGACCTTGCATTCCAGAGCCTCAGCAGAACAATGCCCTTTGCTGTTGGACTTCGCCTCAAAGCACAAACAACTCTTGGAGACTTTGGCTTTCTCAGAGCTCTTGGATCGGCCTGCACCCCCACTCCTGGGTGCCACGTCGCCTAAGGAACAGCTTGCCACTGCCTTCCTCTTCCCAGCTCCCAGCCTTTCCTCAGCACACAGATGTGTTGAAGCATAAAAACAGCTCCCCAAAACAGCCCCAGCTTCATCTGGGCTTCTCTTAGCCCCCTCTGGGCTTTCTGGGCGTTGCTCAGCCCCTCCTGGGCTTGCTGCGCCCTTTGGGCATCTTCTAGCCCCCTCTGGCCTGGCTACTACTGCTTTCTGACATGCAGTCTTCAGTGCCTGCCATGCGACCCAGGGCTTCTTCCCTTGGAGCTCTGGCAACAGCCATGCATGAACACTGCCCTTTAAAACGGCTAGCACCCTCTGCTCTCTCTCTAGAGCATCAGCCACGTCTGCTTTGGGCTTGGCCTGGCCTGGATCTGCTTGCGTGCATTCCCACAGCTCCTTTCCCTTCAGCCAGTGGTACATGTGCGTACTCCGGGCCTCCCAGTTGGTGCCATTGAGCCTTTCACCGGGGTAGCTGTCTTGGCCCTGCTGTGCCTGAGCAGCAGCCATTCTCCTCCCCCCGGGGCTTTCAGCGTACTCACTCTGCCAGCAAGCTGGACGTCCGAAGCAGCCGTCTCTCTTGGCTCTTGGCTCCGATCACCAGCATCTCCCACTGCCCTTCCTGGCAGGAGATCACAGCAACTCAAAGCTGGCGTTCTCCTCCCTTCTCACACTTGTCAGGAAACACGTAACCATCCATAACCTTTGCGCATATTGGGTCCAGCAAGCTTCCCAGTTCAGCTCCGTATCCCTGGAAGCTCTGAGCTGGCCTAGCAGAGTAATGCAGCGGTCCTGAGTCCATGTGAGAAAAGGGATAAATCAAGTCCAAAAGACAGATCGGTTCTTATCTTTAGAAGCGTTTATTTACAAGCCATAAATCAGTCTTTTTCCCGTCAGAAGCCTCCGCCATTCTGGCATCTCTCCATGCTTCCAAAAGCACACAGACACAGCCTGTCAGTTGAGCTGCGTCTCTCTCCGTCTCTCAGTGAGAACCGAAAGTAACTCTCACAGACAAAGCCTGTGACGTAAAGCCCTGCTTCCGGCCCCTCCCAGATGCAGGGCACCACGGAGTTTTAACCCTGTCTGTTCCAAACTCCACACTTGGTAGGCTCGACGTTGAGCTCTAACCCGTGTTTGGTCTCAAACCACAGGGTCATCCAAGTGCCATGCCATTTGAGAGGGTGCTTTTTAAGGTTTGTGGAGCAGCACCCTCTTATTCCCCACCACCAGATGTGCTTTCCATGTGTTTGGCCGCCGTCTATCGGGTCTCCCCAGATGAATTTGCTATTAGAAGGAGGCATGTGAAGCCATAATCCTGGAAAGAGATTCTGGAGAGAAGCACTCAACCCAATTTTAGCCTTTGATTCTGTGAGAGGCGCCCAGTGTTTGGTCTTATTAGCTGCAGCTCAACTTTAACTATGTTTACAGCAGAGGAGCAAGTCCTGGAGGGCTGGCTTCCTATTCTGCCTCTATGGGTGAGTTGGCATTTATGAGGAAAATTCCAGGGTGTCAGGCTACTCAACAGCCCAGCTCGTCGGGCAGAGCCCGCGGGTACTTGCGGTCAGAAATGAAGGAGATTCCAGCCACAAATTGGAGCAAAACAGCAGTCAGGAGACCAAGATCTTTTTTTGTTGCGCAACAGGTTCCCACAGGAGTAAGAACCCCGAACATGGGGTGACATTGACTTTTAAAACTTCCCACGGTCACCCAGAATACATTGTGTTCAGACCCAATCGCCTTCTCAATCCAGCCCGCGGATGGTCCAGGAATCAGCGTCTTTTAACATGAGTAGAATGTGTCCTCTTACTCAAAATGCATCTCTGGGTTATTTGTGGGGTATAGGAATCTGGGCTGGGACAAACTTCCTCTACATGTGACTAAAGGTGGGTGTGGCCTCACCTGTGCAGGTAAGGACAAAAGCACAGGGCAGGGCAGCCATCTCTCTCTCTTTTAAAAAAAATAATATTTATTACTTTTAAACCTTACAAACAAGAAGAAAAAGAAAAGGAGAAAAAAAGAAGAAAAAACAAAAGAAAGAAAAAGCAATACAATACAATATATAAACAATACACCACACAACATTAACGCATTAAACTAAACAAAACAGAACAAAAACAATTTAAAAACATACATCATACCATTTCAATGCCTTATCTTTCATTCCCTTGTTTCATCGACTTCCTCTCACCTCCCTTTTTGTTTTCCACTTCTATTAATTGTTTCAGCAAATCCTTTCCATCTTTCACTATTTTCTGTCATATAAATATCTTAACTTATTTTAACCTTATTTTCCATTAATACTATAATACTTATTTATGCTTAACTCCTTAAAACACTTCTATTAAGGCCATATAATTTCATTCCAACATTTTCCTTTTTTTTTTTTTCCATCATAACACAAACATCACCAAAACAGAAAAACGAAAAAACATTTAAAGGAAAAACAAAGAAAAAAAACACGTAGTGCGGCTACTCACTATCCCAGTAACAAGTGAGTTTAGAAAAAAAAAAAAAAACACAAAGAAAAAAGGCAAAAAGGCCGAGAAAAATACAGAAAAGAAACTTAGAATATATAACAATTGACACATATCGCCTGACCTCCTTCCCTGCTGATTTCGGGTTTCCAGTTTTACTAGATTCCTTTTTACCGCTGGTGTTGGTATTTATCTTATACACCGGAAGTTTTAAACCATACCTGCTATAGTTGGTAAGTTTCTAAAATTACCTTCAATATATACGATAAATTTGTTCCAGTCGTCATTTAACTTTGCATTTTTTTGATTTCTGATTCTTTGCGTCATTTTTGCCAATTCGATGAAGTCATATAATTTGGATTGCCAATCCCTCACTGTTGGTGTGTTTATACCTTTCCAGTTTTGGGCGATTAGCATTCTGGCCGCTGCTGTTGAATATTGGAATAAGGTTTTGTCTTCATTTTTTATCTCATCTCCAACAATCCCAAGTAAAAAGGCCTCTGGTTTTTTGGGGAATGTGTATCTGAATATTTTTTTTAACTCGTCATATATTTGATTCCAGAATTTTTTCATTGCCTCACATGCCCACCACATATGTATGAAATTGCCTTCTTTTATTTTACATCTCCAACAGGCCTTATTTCCAGTCTTGTACATTCTACTTAGTTTTTCTGGTGTTAAGTACCATCGGTATATCATCTTTTCTAAGTTTTCTCTAATTGCCGCACTTGCCGTGAATTTTATACCCTCACTCCACAATTTTGACCACTTCTCGTATTCTATGTTATGCCCCAGATCTATCGCCCACTTGACCATGACTTCCTTAATTTCTTCGTCTTTTGTATCCCACTCTAATAATATATTGTACATTTTAGACAATAATTTAGAATTACTTTCAATTATTTCAATCTGAAATTTTGATTTCTTTTCACTCATTCCTGCTTTTTTATCTTCCGTCCATCTTGCGTTGATCTGATGATACTGTATCCAACCCGTCAGCTTCTCTTTTAACTCCTCATATGGTCTTAGTTTCCAGCCGTTTTGAGATTTGACTAGTAGGTCTTCATACGTCAGTCTCTGATCTTCCTGATTTATTTTTTTGATTGTCAAGATATTTGTTGGGGATAGCCACCAGGGTGTTTTCCCTTCCAGCAATTTTTTATTTTTTCCCCAGACTTTATACAGGGGTCCCCTGATGATGTGGTTCGAAAAACCTTTATGGGCTTTCTCTTTATTCGGCCAAAGGTAGGCATGCCAGCCAAACCTATTGTCTGCCCCTTCGAGGTCTAATAGGTCTGTGTTTTCCAAGGTTATCCAATCTTTAACCCAGCACAAACTAGCCGCTTCGTAGTATAATTTCATGTTAGGGACTGCCAGCCCTCCTCTCTCTTTTCGATCCGTGAGTAATTTAAACCTGATCCTTGGCCTTCTTCCCTGCCATATGAATCTCGAGAGAGTTTTCTGCCAGTCTTTGAATATTTTGGATCCTCTAATAACAGGAATATTTTGAAACAAAAACAGCATCTTAGGGAGTGTATTCATTTTTATAGCTTCCATCCTGCCCAGCCACGAAAGGTTAACTCTGCTCCAAACATCCAGGTCTTTTTTAATTTTGTTCCACGTTGCCGAATAGTTATCTTCAATTAAATTTATATTTTTTGGTGTGAGCCATATTCCTAGGTACTTTATTTTTTTTGCCACTTTAATTCCGTACTGTCTCTCCAGATTTTCTTTTATATCTCTACCCAGGTTCTTTATCATCATTCTGGTTTTGGATTTATTCAATTTAAAGCCAGATAGCCTGCCATACTCATCTATGACCTCCAGTGCTCTGCCCAAACTTCCTTGCGGCTCTTCCAGGGATAACATCAGGTCGTCCGCATAGGCTTTTAATTTATACTCCTTAGACCCTATTTTTATCCCTTGTATCTCAGGCGTTGATCTTATTTTATTCGCCAAAACTTCTAACACTATGATAAATAGGAGCGGGGAGAGGGGGCACCCCTGCCTAGTTCCTTTCTCAATTTTGAATGTATTTGTAAGGTTATTGTTTATTACCAGTTTGGCGGATTGAGTTGAATATATTGCCTGTATTCCTTTCATAAATTCGCCCTCTATCCCTACCTTTTCTATAGATTTTAATAGAAACGACCAGGAGACGTTGTCGAACGCCTTCTCAGCGTCTATGAAAACCAAAGCCGCCGGGATGTCATTATTGATCTCCAGGTGTTCGATTATGTTTATGACCTGTCTCACGTTATCTTTCAAGAACCTATTTGGCAGGAAGCCCGATTGATCTTTTTGAATTAAGTTTGTTAAACATTTTTTCAGTCTATTTGCCATAATATCCGCGTAGATTTTATAGTCATTGTTAAGCAAAGATATTGGCCTATAGTTCTTCATATTCAATTTATCTGTGTCTGCTTTGTGAATTAATGTTATAAAGGCTTCCCTCCAGGACTCGGGTATTTTCCCTCCTCTCAAGATGTTATTCATAGTATCACAGAGCGCAGATGTCAGTTGATTTCCCAAAACTTTATAATATTTGGCCGAGAGACCATCCGGTCCTGGTGCCTTACCTAATTTCATTTTTTTTATTGCATTCTGTATCTCTTCTATATTTATGGGTCTATTTAATTGGGATCTTTCTTCTTCTGTAACAATCTTCCCTTTGCAATTCACTAAATATCTTTCTATTTTGATTGGGTCCTCTTCCCCTTTCTTATACAGCTCCTCATAAAATTTAAGAAAATTATTTTGTATTCTTTTTGGATCTACTATCAATTCTTCCTCAACCATTATTTTGTTTATCACATTTTGCTTTTGTCTTTTTCTCAACTGCCAGGCCAGAAATTTCCCCGTTTTATTCGCCGATTCAAAATATCTTTGCCTCATTGACTTGATTTTCCATTCGATTTCTTGATTCGTTAACATCGAGTATTGTGTTTGTAGTAATTTCATTGTTTGTAGGCTATGTTCATCTTTCGGATGTTCTATTAATTTTTTCTCGCACTCCCTTAGCTGTTTGAGAATTTCCTCCTTCTTTTGCTGTCTTATTTTCTTCCTATAATTATTTTGCTGGATAAAGAAACCTCTTAAAACCGCTTTGCTGGCGTCCCAAACCACTTCCATGTTTGTTCCTGTATTAAGGTTTAGGTCAAAATATTCTTTTAAGGTGGATTTGGCTTTTTCGATGATCTCGTCGTTGTCTAATAAATATTCGTTCAACCTCCATCTGAAGCCCCCCTGTAATGTACCTTTTATTTCCAGTGTTATAGAATTGTGGTCCGAGAGGGTTCTCGGTTGGATTTCACATTTCGTGGTTCTTAAGGTGAGTTCCCTCGAGGTCCAGACTTGATCTATTCTACCCCAGCTTTTATGTACTTCTGAGAAAAAGGTAAATTGCTTTTCTGTTGGGTGCTTGTGCCTCCATATATCTATTAAGTCCATATTTTCTTCCAAGTCCTGGAACGATTTAGGTAACTTTCCTTGGTTTCGCTTTCCCTTATCTGATTGTCTGTCAATTTCTGGAACCGGCACCGCGTTGAAGTCTCCCAATAATATTATCTTGTCATTTCCTAAATCTAAGATCACTTGTTCTAATTTCCTAAAGAATTCTGACCTATTTGAATTTGGAGCATATATGTTTATCACATTAATCTTTTCCCCCTGAAAGTTAATTTGGACCCCCAAAATCCTTCCCTCTTCCAACATTCCAACATTTTTCTGACACTCACTAATTTTACCATATTTCTAAAAATAAACTTTAAACTTTTTCCAATCTTCTTCCACCGTCTCTTCTCCCTAGTCTCGGATTCTGCCAGTCATTTCCGTCAATTCCATATAGTCCATCAACCTGGTGCTCTTCTGTCCGAGGCTCTTAACACTTTTCCAGGTCCCTTCTGCAAGTCTTCTTCGCATTTATACATACACTTTACTTTGTCTTCTGCTGATCTTGTTCTTAATTTCCTTTCTTTGATGCTGAAGGGTAGATCTCGAGGGAGCTCCAACCTAACAATGTTTTTATTCCTTCTCGACATGTCATCCACATCTCCGTGGTTAAAACTAAAATCCAAAAGATATTTCAGGACGTGTTTCAAAGTCCCTCCAAATCTGCAGGTCCCCACAACTCCAATTTCCTCCTGACCCAGGTCCAGATCCCAAAGGTCAGTAAATCCCTGCATAAGGTGATCTATCCAACTTTCCTTCTCCAGTCCAAGCAGGGTTCCAATCTGACTTTCTCTGAATTCAATCATAGAGGGCAACAACTTGTAATCATCAAGTTGCCTCTGTAAGGCTGGGGCTCTCTCCCTCTCCACTTGTATTACTTTAGGTTCAACAACCACAACTTTCTCCCTCGCTTTCTCCACCATTTGGCATTTCAAAGTAGATTCCTGTATCGGTTCCTGAATAGTTTCTGTGTAGATGTTCACTTTTTGTCCCAAATTAGTCGCTTTTTGTCCCAAAATATCAATTTTAATATTCATCACGTCCATCTTTTTATGGAGCTGTTCCAATGACTCACTTATCTTGCATAGTGCAATCACTAAGGCTTCTTCTGTCGACATTCTCAAGCAATCCAAGGTCAATCTCACAGTTTTCTCTTGCAGCTGGAGATTCCACCAGCCCAACTCTTGTAACAATTTCAAAGGCTCCCTCTAGAGGGAAACAATTTCTGTTTGTATCAATCCTTTTAAGCACAGTTCAAGCAGTAAAATTAGTTTCAATTTTAAGCTACTTTTACTCCTTTTTAAACGCAGAAGGAGACAATGAAAACAATGTATTTCTCTTATTTAACTAACTGTCACAGTCAATGAACTTTCCCAAAAACGTCAGTCTTACTCGTAGTCCATTTCCAGTTTCAGAGCGGTGGTGATCCAACTTTCTTCACTCTCTCCTGCAGGCTTACGCAATCCAAAATTTCCCCCCTCTTCTCCTGCCTCCAAGGGGGGTTTAATGATTTTAGCCGTTGGAAGTTTAATCCTTTACATAGGACTTTCCAAGACTTTAGCTTGCAAATTCTTTGCTTCAATCTATTTACAAAAGGGGAAGGTGGACTTCCTGTTTGAAACCTCCCCGTTTTGGTGCCAAATTAAGACGTTTAAAAATCCAATTTTCCGTTCTACTCATGGGTAGTTGTTTAGAATCAAATTGTCCACAGGAAAAAGTCAGCGCTCTCCGGCAACAGCAATGCGGCTTCACTCCGTGAAAGAAGCAGTCAATTCGAAGCACCGTGCCGCTCACCCCACATTGCTCCGGATACCCGAAACCGGGTCTCCCCGTGAGTAGGGGAGGCACAAAAGGTGCCAGCCGAATCCCACATTCACAGGCTTCTCCCGCCTGCGGTTTTTAGTGGGTCTCCGCCTTCGCCGTGGCGGCCAGACCCTGATTTCCACGGAGCAAGTTCCTCCCGATCAGAGGAGCTCCGCCATTGCCGGAGGTGCTAACCCGGAAGTCCAGCCATCTCTCTCTCTTTCACCACATGCATCGAAGAAGCAACATCTGCTTAGCCAAAGATGCCCTCTTGGCCTCCAGACAAGAGAGGACAAAGGGACTGTCTTCTTATGGAATAGTTTTCAAGTGTATGTTACTTTTCTAAGCTAAGTCTGCCTTCTGGGATCCGATTGTGAACAGAATGTGAGTAAACTCTTTTTATACTTTTATAGAAGACTGTGTCGTGTCTTATCTTTTATGAGGGAATAAGGGGGAAATACCAGAACAGTTATTATAGAGGCTTTAGCGAGCCTGAGCAAACGCATCCACTGCCAATTTTAGAAGAGGGTAATGTTACTCTGCTAAATTGTGGAACTTGTTAAGACAAGTTGGATAAGGATATAATCAGACAATATATCCTCTCCTGCATCCCTGAACATTCCCACAGGTCTGAGGGACGGTGGACAGGCCATAGGCAAACATGTCCAGACTTCTCACTCAGTACAAGCTTAACACAGGCAAACATGTCTAGGCACCCCTTAAGTAAAGCTAAAGGTAAAGGGAACCTTGACCATTAGGTCCAGTTGTGACCAACTCGGGGTTGCAGAGCTCATCTCACCTTATTGGCCGCCGAGGGAGCCGCCATAAATATTCCAGGTCATGTGGCCAGTATGACTAAGCCGCGTCTGGCGAACCAGAGCTGTGCACGGAAACGACTTTTACCTTCCCGCCGGAGCGGCACCTATTGATCTACTTGCACTTGGACGTGCTTTCGAACTGCTAGGTTGGCATGAGCAGGGAATGAGCAACGGGAGCTCAGCCCGTCGCGGGGATTCAAACTGCCAACCTTCTGATCAGCAAGCCCTAGGCTCTGTGGTTTAGACCACAGCGCCACCCACGTCCCTCCTGCACATCCATACTGTCAGGGAACTGCCATCGGAGCCAGAGGGAGAGGGAGGGTTCCAGAGGGATTACGGAGAGTGTCCCAGGAGGGAGAGCAGCAGCGCATCTTTGGGGGAGGGAAATCAGCGTAGTACCAGTGGAGAAGGGGGGCAGATGGGGGACTCTCCTGTGTGGGTGTCTGAGGGCCCTGCTCCTTCCTGCCACTCACCATCTGGCCCGGGGCGGGGCCTGAAGGCCCATAAGGACTGCTGTGCTCTGCTGCCCAGGAGGACTCTCCTGTGTGGGTGTCTGAGGGCCCTGCTCCTTCCTGCCACTCACCATCTGGCCCGGGGCGGGGCCTGAAGCCCCATAAGGACTGCTGTGCTCTGCTGCCCAGGAGGACTCTCCTGTGTGGGTGTCTGAGGGCCCTGCTCCTTCCTGCCACTCACCATCTGGCCCGGGGCGGGGCCTGAAGCCCCATAAGGACTGCTGTGCTCTGCTGCCCATGAGGACTCTCCTGTGTGGGTGTCTGAGGGCCCTGCTCCTTTCTGCCACTCACCATCTGGCCCAGGGCAGGGCCTGACAGGCCTCACAGGGATGATTACTGTCACTGCTGCTGCGGCCCAGGGGGATCCGGAGGGGTGCAGAGTTCTTTTTAAAATGTTTTAAAATTTTCCTTTTCCTTTTTATTTCTTTATTATTATTATTATTGTCATTATTATTATTGTATATGCAGGGATGGGGTGGGGGTGGGATGGATGTTTAGTTGGGAATTTGTTTGATTTTGATGGATTTGTAATTTTTACAGTTTTTTATTTGTATTGTTTTTTGTTTTTTGGGGTTTCTTTTTTGTTTTGTTTTCATTGTTTTAAGGCCTTATTTTGTTCTTAAGGGGAGGGGTCAGGGCTGCCGGGGAGTGGGTCCCAGCCAACAAAATGGCTGCGGCATGTTCCACAGGGGGGATGCGTTGGGACAACCGATCTCAGTGATCTTGGGTAGGAGGAGGAGTTACGCTAAGACCAGACCATGTCATTACAGAGGAGGCAGGTTTAGTCGTTGTCTGAGGACTATCCCTGCCTCCAGGTCTGGTCCTGACCAGATGGATACTAGAATCAGCAAGGGATACCCACATGACCTGAAGGTGCTGCTGTGCAATGCCAGGTCAATGATTCATAAGACCACTGCCATCCATGACCTGATCATGGATGGAGGATTTGACCTGGCATGTGTAACAGAGACTTGGTTGAATGAAGCAGATGGGCCTGTTCTTGCCGCTGCTTGTCCACCAGGTTTCTCTTACGCACAGCAACCCAGGCCTTGTGGGCGGGGAGGGGGGGTTGCAGTGATTTTTAGGAAGTCATTAGTTTGCACCAGGCGTCCTATTGGGAAGACCCAGTTCTCTGAGTGCATGTTCTGGAAGTTGGGCAATAGGGGCAGTACAGGATTCCTTTTGGTGTACCGACCTCCCCGCTGCACCAAGGATTCCCTGCCCGAGCTGCTTCAGGTCGTGGCGGATGTTCTCCTGGAGGCGCCTAGTTTGGTTGTCCTAGGGGATTTTAATATCCATGCCGACACGACCTTACAAGGGGCCGCTCGGGACTTCGTGGAAAGCATGGCCTCCATGGGGCTGTCCCTGAATAAGTCTGGCCCAACCCATAGCCGCGGACATGCCTTGGACCTGGTGTTTACCTCTACGGATGTTGGTGACCTGACACTAACTAAAAGTGAAACAAAAGAAGTGCCATGATCAGATCACTTCCTGGTGCAACTGGACTTCTCCGCAACCCTTCCCCTCTGCAGGGAGGTGGGACCGATTCGGATGGTCCGCCCCCGCCACTTAATGGATCCAAATGGTTTCCAGAGAGTGGTAGGGGATGCTTTATCCCATGTTGATGGCCTTTCAGCTGATTCCCTGGTGGCCCGCTGGAATGTGGAGTTAACCAGGGCTATTGACTGTTTGGCTCCGAAGCGCCCTCTCCGATTGCATGGAGCCCGGAGAGCCCCGTGGTTTTCCACGGATCTGAGGGCAATGAAACAATCGTTGAGACGGCTAGAGCGCCGGTGGCGGATAACTCATTCTGAAGCTGACCGGACACAGGTTAGAGCTCAATGTCGAGCCTACCAAGTGGCGGTAGCGACGGCGAAGAAGACTTTCTTCACCGCCTCTATTGCATCTGCAGAAAACAGCAGCAGGAGACTTTTTCAGGTGGTCCGTAATTTAGCGGAACCACCTGCTACATCGGGGCCCAGTATGGGCCACATGATCTCCTGCAATGATTTTGCAAAGTTTTTTGCAGATAAAGTCGCTCAGATTCGGGAAGAGGTAGATGCCACCGTGGGAGCAGGGCCGGGGCGGGAGAGTGCTAGAGTCCTGTCTAGTCAAATTGCATGGGATCGATTCCAATCTGTTACCTCCGAGGATGTGGACAGGCTGCTTGGACGAGTGAAACCAACCACCTGTCTCCTTGATCCTTGCCCATCCTGGCTTATAAAAGCTAGCCGGGAAGGACTGGGCGATGGGCTTCGTGGGGTGGTGAATGCTTCCCTCCATGAGGGAGCCTTCCCAGACCTGCTGAAAGAGGCGGTTATCAAACCACTTCTTAAAAAACCATCTTTAGATGCGGCCACGATGCCCAACTATCGCCCAGTCTCGAATCTTCCATTCTTGGGCAAGGTGATTGAGCGAGTGGTTGCTGAACAACTCCAGGCACGCCTGGAAGAAGCGGACCATTTGGATCCCTTCCAGTCGGGATTCAGGCCTCATCATGGGACTGAAACTGCCTTGGTCGCACTGGTTGATGATCTCCGGCGGGCTAGGGACAAAGGTGAGAGCTGTTTCCTAGTTCTGCTGGATCTCTCAGCGGCGTTTGATACCATCGACCATAACATCCTTCTGGACCGTCTTGAGGGGCTGGGAGCTGGGGGCACTGTCATACAGTGGTTCCGCTCCTTCCTCCTGGGCCATGTTCAGAAAGTGGTGGTGGGGGATGAGTGTTCAGACCCCTGGGCTCTCACTTCTGGGGTGCCTCAGGGTTCTGTCCTCTCCCCCATGCTTTTCAACATCTACATGCAGCCGCTGGGAGAGATCATCAGGGGGTTTGGGCTGGGTGTTCATCAGTATGCGGATGATACCCAGCTCTACCTCTCTTTCAAATCAGAACCAGTGAAGGCGGTGACGGTCCTGTGTGAGTGTCTGGAGGCGGTTGGAGGATGGATGGCGGCTAACAGATTGAGGTTGAATCCTGACAAGACAGAAGTACTGTTTCTGGGGGACAGGAGGCGGGCAGGTGTGGAGGACTCCCTGGTCCTGAATGGGGTACCTGTGCCCCTGAAGGACCAGGTGCGCAGCCTGGGAGTCATTTTGGACTCACAGCTGTCCATGGAGGCACAGGTTAAATCCGTGTCCAGGGCAGCTGTGTACCAGCTCCATCTGGTACGCAGGCTGAGACCCTATCTGCCTGTGGACTGCCTCGCCAGAGTGGTGCATGCTCTGGTTATCTCCCGCTTGGACTACTGCAATGCACTCTACGTGGGGCTACCTTTGAAGGTGACCCGGAAACTACAACTAATCCAGAACGCAGCAGCCAGACTGGTGACAGGGAGCAGCCGCCGAGACCATATAACACCGGTCTTGAAAGACCTACATTGGCTCCCAGTACGTTTCCGAGCACAATTCAAAGTGTTGGTGCTGACCTTTAAAGCCCTAAACGGCCTCGGTCCAGTATACCTGAAGGAGCGTCTTCACCCCCATCGTTCTACCCGGACACTGAGGTCCAGCACCGAGGGCCTTCTGGCGGTTCCCTCACTGCGAGCAGCCAAGTTACAGGGAACCAGGCAGAGGGCCTTCTCGGTAGTGGCGCCCTCCCTGTGGAATGCCCTCCCACCAGATGTCAAAGAGAACAACAACTACCAGACTTTTAGAAGACATCTGAAGGCAGCCCTGTTTAGGGATGCTTTTAATGTTTGATGTATCATAGTATTTTAATATTCTTTTGGAAGCCGCCCAGAGTGGCTGGGGAGGCCCAGCCAGATGGGCGGGGTATAAATAATAAATTATTATTATTATTATTATTATTATTATTATTATTATTATTATTATTATCAGCGAGGTGGCTCCATGACTCCTCGCGAGAGACCAGCGGGGAGAGCATGGGTCCTCCGCTGCCCACACCCTCCCTGCGCAGAAGGCTTCCGCGCAGGGAGAGTAGGCGGAGACTAGGCGTCAAAGAGCTTCTTTGCTGGAAGAAGTTCAAGAAACGCCCACTGACGGATTCTGCCAGCGATTGAGACAGCCACGGGTGAGTGGCTGTCCGGACAGAATAGGGTTCACCCAGGTAACTCAGCCAGGTGTGGCGGCGACTTACGCACGAGCAACCCCTAGAACCATTACAGCAATCCGTCAGTCCCTTACGTTGCTTGTGCGCAGCCCCAGAGAGGCAGCACGATGAGCCGAACAGGGCAGCTGGAGAGACGGAGCAACCAGCTACAATGCAGAGTCTGATAGAGAGGAACCGAGACTTGGAACAGCATGTAGCTGTCCTGACGGCATGGCTGGACGAAAGACGGGCTCAGGATGCACAGGTCAGACCCACCCCCATCGCAAGGAAGGTACCGGGGCTGGTACACAAGTTTGGTGGGAAGCCCCAGGACTACAATGCTTTCCGAATGGAAGTACAGTACGCTTTGGAACTGCAGAATGATGACTTTGCTGATGACGGGGAGA
This sequence comes from Podarcis erhardii, assembly GCF_964252035.2. Taxonomy (NCBI): domain Eukaryota; kingdom Metazoa; phylum Chordata; class Lepidosauria; order Squamata; family Lacertidae; genus Podarcis; species Podarcis erhardii. The sequence continues at coordinate 18,173,692 of NC_138506.1, read as the reverse complement.
GAGTGGCTTACATTGTGCGGCATCTGCAGGATGGGGCACGCGAATGGATCAGGCCCCTAATGGCGACGCAAAATGATGCCTTGAAGGACCTTAAGAAATTCTTCCAGGCAATGGATGTGATGTACTCCAGCGAAGTGGAGCAAAGTGTGACTCGGCAGGAACTGATGGGGTGCAGGCAGGGGAGCCAGTCCGTCAGAGACTACTGGTCGCGTTTTGCGATGCTCATCCACCGGCTCGGGTGGGATCTGGACTCTGAACCAATACAAATGTTGTTTGAGGAGGGTCTGTCCCCAGCAGTGAAAGACAAGTTGTCCCGCGCGCCCCGCCCACGGTTGATGGATGATCTCACCAAGGCTGCGCTTGCTATTGGCGTACGCCAGGAAGCGCAGGCTCAGGAGAAGCGCGAAGGGAGAGGGGAACGTTGCCATGACTACCGCATTCCTGAGATACCGAGACAGCCTTCCCAGGTGGCGGAGCCAATGGAGGTTTCAAACCTCCAGTGAAGGTCGCAAAGGGGAGGGAAAGGAGTGGAAAACTACCAAGAAGTGTTTCCTCTGTCAACGACCAGGACATTTTCCTAAGGTCTGCCCTCAAAGAAAAGCCTGGCAAGGGATGGTGGGGGCTGCTGGCTGTGAGGAGAAGGGGGAGGAAGGGCAGGCGCAGGGAAACGACAACGCCTGGCAGCCAACCAGCAGGGGCAGCAGCCAGGCCAGCAACCAATAGAAGTGCCCCAGCCTGACCCTCCCAAGGCAGCTATAGCCATAGAAGTGGTGCTAGAACTCCCAAATGGGCAGCCCGTCAAACTTAAGGGGCTGCTGGATTCGGGCAGCTCATGTAATTTCTTCAGCAGGGACTTCGCTCTGGAGCACCAACTCCACCTGCTGCCCCTAGATTTTCCCTTGCAAGTGACCACCATCGATGGCAGGGAACTTCTGGGGGGGGGAGTGACACACCAGACCCCGCCAATGCGAATGAGGGTGTCCAGGCACACGGAGACCATTGCCTTTCACGTGGCCACACTGGCTGGACCCCCAATAATACTGGGGATGAGCTGGCTGGCACTGCATGATCCGGTAGTGTCATGGCATCAGTGGTCAGTCACCTTTGGGTCAGCTTACTGCTTAGAACACTGTCTGGGAGTGGAGAACCCAAGAATGACAGTGGCCAGGGTGGGCCACAAAGAGGGGAGGTGCCACCACAATATGCTGACCTGAAAGAAGTCTTCAGCGAGAAGGAGGTAGATAGACTACCCCCCCACAGGCCCTTTGATTGCCAAATCAACTTACTCCCAGGGGCTCAGCTGCCGGTGGGTAAGCTGTATGCCATGTCCGACCGGGAGATGCAGGAGTTGCGGCAATTTATTGATAAGAACCTGAAGCAGGGGTTCATAAGGGAATCAAAGGCGGTGGGGGGCAGTCCGGTGTTCTTTGTGGACAAAAAAGAGACTAATCAGCCCAGACTTGTAGTGGATTACCGGGCGTTAAATCTGGTGTCAGAACCCGAGACCTTCCCAATGCCCAGGATTGACGACATTTTAACACGTGTGAGGCAGGGGAAATTTTTTACCAAGCTGGACCTCAGGGGAGCGTACAATTTGATTAGGATAAGGGAGGGGGACGAATGGAAAACTACCATGTTCACCCCCCTGGGGGCTTTTGAGTACTTAGTCATGCCATTTGGATTACAATCGGGCTCTGCCTGCTTTCAAGGTTTCATGCACCACGTGTTGGGGCCCCTGCTGTACAAGAATTGCGTAGCCTTTTGGGATGATGTCTTAATCTATTCGGACAATGAGGAGCAACACGTCAGAGACGTCAGAGAAGTACTACAGAGACTGCAGATGCACCAGTTGTGGGTCAAGCTGGAAAAATGCCAATTTCACGCCAGAGAGGTCGAGTTTCTGGGGTATAAGTTGTCAGACAAGGGCCTAGCTATGGACCCAAGCAAGGTGAAGGCAGTGCTGGAATGGAAGGCCCCCAAAACCCAGAAGGATGTGCAGAGGTTCTTAGGATTCAGCAACTTCTACAGGAAGTTCATAAAGAACTTCGCTCACTTGACAGCGCCCATCACAGATTGTCTCAGTAGCAAAAAGAAGTTCACGTGGACAGAAAGTGAAGTAAAAAAGAAGTGAGGAAAAAGAAGGGCTACTGTACTATAAGGCGGCACTGTATGTACCGGGGGAGACCTTGAGGGGGAAGGTACTCAAACAGCTCCACGACAACCCAACAGCTGGGCACTTTGGACAGCACAAGACCATGCTGCTCATCACCTGGCAGTTCTGGTGGCCAAAGGTGAGGGAAGACGTACGGGAATATGCGACCGATGCCAGAGGGCAAAGGGGGAGAGGGCTGCCCCCGCAGGGTTACTGGAACCCTTACCTACACCGGGGAGACCCTGGGAGGTGGTGTCCATTGATTTTATGACAGATTTGCCCAAGTCAAGGAGGAAGACAGCAGTCATGGTAGTGGTCGATCTACTGACCAAAATGTGCCATTTCATAGCTTGCTCACATGCGGTGATGGCAGAGGAGACAGCCAGGCTGTTTGTGGATCACATCTTCAGGCTGCATGGAGCTCCCTCGAGGGTCATCTCGGATCGCGGGAAACAATTTACTTCCCGGTTCTGGAGGAAGCTCATGAGCTTGCTACAGGTCGAGGTGGGCTTCTCGACGGCGAGGCACCCGGAGACCAACGGACAAGCAGAAAGAGCGAACAGTATACTCCAGCAATGCCTACACTGCTACGTCAGCGAGAGACAGAACGATTGGGTAGAGAAACTAGCGTTGGCTGAATTTGCATACAATAACGCTGAACATGTGTCCACGGGAATGAGCCCGTTCATGGCCAATTATGGGTGTCACCCCAGGGCCTTCCCGTGGAGGGGGGAGGAAGGATGGAGTGTACCCACGGCAGAGCAGTTTGTAGAAGAAATGGAGGCCTTGCACCAGCAACTCAAGATGAACTTGGAGCGGGCCAAGGAAGTTTACAAGAGGCAGGCGGACAAGCACCGTCGGGAGGGGGAGGCCATACGGGTGGGAGACCGGGTGTGGTTGTCAACCCAAGGGTTACCCCTAAAGGGAGGGTGCAAAAAGTTGCCGCCTTTTGAGGTAACACAGCAGGTGAACCCCGTGGCATTCAAGCTCAAGTTGCCTGACAGCATGAAGATACATCCGGTGTTCCACCGGTCCCTACTTTCTCCGTACAGGGAGGGGCGGGAATTTTCGGGGCGGGAGGGAGGAGTCACCACCCACCTGCTGGTAGAGGAGAGGGAACACCGCAACCAAGCCACGGAAATACGCGATTCAAGGTGGCAAGGTCGCCAGGTGGAGTACTTGGTAGCTTGGGAGGGAGAACCCAGGTAAGAAAACACGTGGGTCCCTGCTGAGTCGATCAATGATGGCTATCTGGTGGGAGAATTCCACAGCTTGTTCCCGGATAAACCAAAACCACTAGCGAGATTCTGGGAGGAAGAATTTGGAACCACAGACGATGAAGAGGACTTTGTGGGTTTTCCTGCCTCCGAAGAGGAGGGAGGGGAGGTGTCAGAGGGAGAAGAATCAGACTGGGAGGTCCACCCCGCGGGAAGAGATCGGAGCGGGTGGGAAGCTGGTTTTGAATCCTCAGAGGATGGTGACAGCTCCTTCAGGGGATTCCCTGCATCGTCGGCCGAGGAAAGAGACGAGGTTGAATCGGAAAATCGCGCCGGGGGTGGAGGGGGTCCTGGGGGGAGGTGGATGTCAGGGAACTGCCATTGGAGCCAGAGGGAGAGGGAGGGCTCCAGAGGGATTACGGAGAGCGTCCCAGGAGGGAGAGAAGCAGCCCATCTTTTGGGGAGGGAAATCAGCGTAGCACCAGTGGAGAAGGGGGGCAGATGGGGGAATCGGCGAGGTGGCTCCATGACTCCTCGCCGGAGACCAGTGGGGAGAGCACGGGTCCTCCACTGCCCACACCCTCCCTGCACAGAAGACTTCCGCGCAGGGAGAGTAGGCGGAGACTAGGCGTCAAAGAGCTTCTTTGCTGGAAGAAGTTCAAGAAACGCCCACTGACGTATTCTGCCAGCGACTGAGACAGCCACGGGTGAGTGGCTGTCCAGACAGAATAGGGTTCACCCAGGTAACTCAGCCAGGTGTGGCGACGACTTACGCACGAGCAAGCCCTAGAACCATTACACATACCCTGGGGCAAGTCTGGGGATGGGCTCTTGGTTTCTTTGGCCAACTAACTGCTCAGTAATTGTCACCTTTGGGCACTTCCCTGGGGGGGGGGCGGGGTGTACACGTGTCCTCACGCTTGTGGGATTATGGCGGGAGATAGAAGGGGAAAGAGCCCTTTCCTAAAGCGCAAGAATGGTGTTGGAATGGAGGAAATTGATGCAGGGGGTTGATTTTCGAGGATTTTCTGAAGTGAGGGGCTTTTCCTAAGCTGGCAGTCCATAAGGGAAGTGGCTTGACAGATTTCTTGCAACAAAGGATCACTTTTTGCAATAGAAACCAGTTAATAGACTTTTGATGAACTGAGTCCATTGTTCTCTCAGCAGGCGGCCACTCAGGAGCTCAGTCAAGCTGGAAAAGCTCCGCTGCTCTGCAGAATGGAAACAGGCAGTGGTACAAGAAAGATTCTGTCCACTAGAGGCCGCTATCCGCTAAGCGCTATTGGCTAGCTGTCCAAATCCGATGCTTTTGATTGGGCTATACGCAGCAGTATGTAAATACAGAGTTCATGCCCAAGTCCCCGTTCATATTGATATGGTTTCATACCAGAAAGAGGGAAGCAGGGTCTTTTATTCATAAAAAAAGATGTGGTGCTTGGTGCGACAGGGAAAGGAAAGGGCTTTCTCAAGCTCATTGTCTCGCGCCCTAGGTATGTGGAGGGGTTTCTGGGGAAGGCGAGATCCCTAGCGAATTTCCCCCCTTGGAAATTCCGTATAGCATATTCTTAAAAAAGGGGGGAAAGAAAAAAGGAGGGGGGCGGGGAGAAAAGACTGAAAGGGAAGAAAGGTTTCCTCTGTTCCCCTCCACTCTTCCAAAATAATTCCGAGCTGAGGTGCAGAGCTCTTTCCTCCCTTGTGACCTCCCCACCCTCCTCCTCCTCCCTTCCACATAACTGGCTGTGTCACCTTGCCTGCCAATCATACCTCCCTTTGAACTGAAGCAGATTTCCATCCCTGTTTGTGCCAGTTCTGGAGTCTCAAAGCCGAGGACCTAAATCAGCCAAAGGAAAATGACACCCTTCCTACCCACGCAAAAATAAAACTTTCATTGGTCTGTTTGCTACTGGACGTGGTCGCCAAGCTTGGCAAAAGGGGCTTGTTTTTTTCTTTTGTTTTAAGAAGCGAAGCAATAGCTCATTTGCTTGCTAGTGTGGGAGTCTGCAATTCTTGGTGTTCCAGGGCTTTTTGCAAGTTGGAGTTGCCTCCAGTCCACCCCGGATGTAAGAACAGTCCTTCTGGATTAGACCAATGGATGATCTAGTCCAGCACCTTGTTCCCCATAGTTGCCCAGCAGAGGCTCACAACAAGCCCATCAGCAGGACCTGAGTGCAATGGCCCTCTCCCACTCATATTCCCAAGCAGGGATGAGCCAGAGTGAGGCAGCTGCCTCAGGCGGCCGATGCTGAGGTGAGGGGATTGAGCTGGGAGTGGCCTGTGGCCTGGCCTGTACCCCTACGTTAGCTGACTGCTCTCAAGTGCAGGGAAAGCTCCTGTCCTTTCCAAAGTACTTGGAAGAAGATTCAACAGTCAATCCAATTGGCTTCGGTACAGGAAAGATTTTGGGGTGTTTTACTCTTTTGGATGTTTCAATTTGCTGGCAGCGCCCAGAATGGCTGGGGCAACCCAGTCCGATGGACAGCATAGAAATCTCAACGTTGAATTTGTCTGATTTCCTTTCAGAGCCATTCAAGTTGGTACTTTTCAGCACCTAGGGGTGTAGTGGCATCTGGACCATGGACCTCTCAGCTGGTGACTTGTGGGAGTCAGTCTGCAGCTCACCACACCTCAGCCAGTGGGATGTATCACCAGAGATTACAGAACCCCAGCCGAGTCTTCAGAGATGTCCTGCTCTCAGCAGAGCAGCTTCTTCCAGAGCAGTGGCGGAGCAGGGTGGGGGCGGTCCGCACTGGGTGTCATCCTGCCGGGGGGGGGCATTCACTGTAGGCTTGAGAAGCTGGGAGTCGTGGGTGGGCGCTCCCGGCTGGAGGAGGCAGCCTGTCCTCAGCCAACCCTGTCCTCAGCCAACCCTCTCCTCAGCCAACCCCCCACTTAGAAGCCACTCTTGGGTTACTGACTTCTTTGTGCTTGTGTGTCTGTGTCTCCCGTGTGGGGTTCCTCTCTGCGTAAAGTCTTCAAGCTGTGCCTGTGTGCGCCTGACAAATCTGCCCCATTGCCTTTCCCTCGTCAAAATTTATCTTTCCCCCCACCTCCAGTCTCCGTTGTTCTGCGTCCTGGCTGAGAGTAAAAACAGAAGACGGGGGGCCATCGGTCAGGGATAGTCTACTTGAGATTCCTGCATTGCCCCAGGGGGTTGGCTTGATGACCCTCAGGGGTCCCTTCCAGCTCCACTCTTCTCTGGTGCAGGCTTGTGCAGAGTTTTAGGTACATGTTGTGTGCAAGGGGTGCAGCCCATCTTATGCACCGCCGGCTTGGGAAGAAGTCTCAACTGATCATGATGAGACTCGCAGGCGAGTAGATTGCTGCTGTGCAGGCCTGCTGTTGAAATCAGTGTTTTCCTTTTCAGAGCATGGTGAAATCCCCATGACTAAAACCTCCCCTTCCGTAGTTTCTGTCAGGAGTTCAGCCTACACTCGAGTAGCACCCTGGCAGAGACACGTGCCCGACTGGCATGTTCCCTCCCTCCTGGTCGATCGTTTGGGAGCTTCATAAGCTTTCTTCAGCCCGAACATCACAGCAACCGATGCCAAGCGACACCAGCACACTTAGGGATCCGCAGAGTTTGTGCATCATGCGTGACAGACCTCAGCAACTCAGCATTTTGGCTAATCGACTTTATTTACATATCAACACACACACGGAGCACTGCAACATGGCTCCCTCTCTTCACGGAACACAGGAACACAAACATCCTGTCGCCGTCACTTCCCACTCTGTGGAGTCAAAACATAGACAACAATCCCATGACTGCAATCATGGAGCTGGAATTCTCACAGTTTCAAGCGCTACCACAGGTTCCGCAGAATATCTGTACTGCATGGTTTAGTGTGGCAGCACCTGCCCTTTGGAACTCCCCGCCTCTTGCAACAAAGCATGTGCCTTTGCTAAATGCTTTTCAGGCACCTGCTAAAAGCATTCTTGTTTAGGCAAGCATACCTAGAAGCTTAGGAAGTTGAAGAAATTTTCATCTCTTTTAATATTTTAGCTTTTGTATGTTTTAAAGTAGGATTGTTAATTTTTCTTGATTTGACTGCTGTGGTGGTTTTTTTGTTTTTTGTTTTGCTAAACCACGTTGCAGGCTTTTTAAAATAAATTTTATTAAATAAAGAAGCAATACATAGAACTAATAATAGAAATATATAGGGAAATATATATCCCCCCCCATTTTCTTTATTTTCCCTTCTCCTCCTCCTGCTGCTGCTCCTCCTCCTCCTCGTGTTCCTCACCTGAAGGAAAAGCCAAAGGACCACCATTAAAATTGGTGCCTGGTATGTGCAACCATATGCTGTATTTTTATTCTTTTTGGCAAGAAAATGGGCACACAAGGAGGCAGCAAACCTTTGTGCCCTTCAGAGGCACATGCGCAGTCTGCTACTGGCCTCTGGTCTCCTGCGCATGGGGTGGGGGTGGGGGGAGGCCACCCCTTCCACGCAGCGAAGGCGACCCTGGCATGGCTACCAGTTGCCCACAAAGGCGCACTGAACTGGGCTCCAGACTGTGGTGGGACTCCCCTAAGCCCCAGCCAACATGGCCAGCGCTCATCATGGATGATGGGACTTGAAACCCAACATCATTGGGAGGGAGGGCCATGTGAAGACAGGATTCTCAAAAATACCTCTGGCTTGCGGCTCCTGGAGTGTTTCTGCCAACGCCTGGAGTTTCTCTTCAAGCTCCCGGAGCTTCACACGTGTCAGCATCGCCCTTGAGCCAGTGTACCAACTGGACTCATGCACTACAGCCCCGACTGGGCTAGGCGAGCTGGGTAGCACTGCCAGAGACCTCCTTTCCCACAGGAACAGGTCACAGTGCTGTGGACTCACAGCTTGGAGCTGAGAGCACCGGATTCACTGTCTCAATAATACAGTCGTTGCGCAGCAGCGTTTTGCAGAGTCTTGCAGAGTATAAACCACTCAGAGAGCAGCTCTGTAGAATATCTTCCTTTTATTCTATAACTACAGCTATAATACAAAACTATATACAGAGCTAAATATTCTGAGCATACATCAATGCTATACTCTGAGTGCCTGCAGCTGCTCTTAGCAGCAATCTTATCTCTAAACACGATCTCTAGCACTCACTCTCCGATACACTGACTGACTCTCTCTCTCACACAGAGACTGACTCACTCACTTGACTAATTAAGTAGAGAGCAGTACATTGCTCCTCCTCTCTGTAGAGTCAGCACAGACCTCAGGAGATCATCAGGAGATTCTTGGGTATGGGAGGGGTGAAATCTCCTTATCCTCCCCCATTTCATCCGACCATTCAAGAATCTTTAACATAACTGCAATTTGCACACACACTCCAAAAGTTGTTCTCTGCTTACAACCTTGGTAACATATTTGCAGGTATCTTTCTCCCCATTATCTAAGACACTTTATCACATCATTAAACAGTTACTACAACCACTCTGTGTCTATTAGGAAAGAGTTAAAACATAAATCTCAACCTGTAGTTTACACAAAATACACACTGTGAATACACAAATGAATAAGCAGCTTCTGGAAAAATCTTCACACACATTTCTTCCTCTCAAATACAAATTAACATTTCTAATTAGGCAGACTTGAACAAACCACTTTCAGAACTCAAATACACGCTTTCCTTCAAATATCAGGTAAGGAAATAAATGCAGCGTTTTGTGCTATTACTCTCAGCACACTTCATGCTAGGTTTAAAAACCTCACCAGAGTTGCATGTGACCGCAGCCTTAGCGAACTCTTCAGAAAACCTTTTCGGTGGTACACCCTTGGTTGTTCTCTTAGATCTGCGCAAAACTCTTTGATCCTCTTGTTCTGGTGCTTCCTCCTCTTTGGGAGAATGGGGAGCTAAAGTATATGAAGCTGCTAAGTCTGAATCAGCGTCAGACTCACCTGAGGCTTTTGGGCTCTGATAATCTGTGCCACCATTTGGATCAACATTGGCATCAGGATTATCAATCATATCAGAACTTGCCTCCCTCTTAACTTTCTTTGCCCCTTTTGCACCATCATCACAAATGGGATGGCACTGAAAAACACCAACTCTGTCCCATTGTGGATTGTCGTCAATGCTCCTGGTCAGCCTTATGGTTTTCGTGTCTGTGATCAGGACACGATAAGACCCTTTCTCATATCCTAGGAAAACACCATGTTCTCCACGCTTACTCAGTTTGTCACCCTGCGAGGTGTGCACCCAAACCTCTGAACCAAAAATTTTAAAGTGCTTCACACATGGCTTCCTTCCGTGAAGCATCTCATATGGGGTGCAATTTACACTAGACTGGTACCTCCTGTTATACATGTAACAGAAAAACGAAAGAGCTTCGGCCCAAAAGGGATTGGGCAGCCCCGAATCATGTAACAGTGTTCTGATTCCTTGTTGCAGGGTCTGGTTTATTCTCTCACACAAACCATTCTGCCAGGGCGATCTGGGCGTGGCAGTCCTATGCTCAATGCCCTGTTCAGAAAGAAAAGCCTCAAACTCTTCTGAACAAAACTCTCCACCCCTGTCAGTGAAAAAACAATGTACATTCTCATTATGTACATTCCTGAGCCATTTACAAAACTGACGAAACTTAGTAAAGGCTTCAGACTTTTTCTGCAGCATATAGACCCATGCATATTTAGAGTAGGAGTCTATCAAAACCATGAAAAACCTTGAATTGCCTCTAGAGAGCGCTAGAGGCCCCACTAAGTCTGCATGAATGACTTCGTATGGTTTCTTGGCCCCTCTCCCAGACTCTGTACCTTTGGGAGCTTGCCTTGCCTTACTCTCAGCACAAGAAACACATTTCATGTGGTAGGGACATTCTTTCAGCTTCATACCCTGAACCATATCAGGCATTTTTGCCACAGCCTGGAAATTCAAATGACCATAAACACGGTGGTAATAATGAATACATTGGTCATGCAACTTCTCATTCTTATCAATAGACAAATTGCAACACTCTTTCTCAGTTGCTTCAGCAGTACCTGTACCTGAAACAAAAGGCAATTGATACAGACCATTTACACATTTTGCATATAGAATGAGCTTGCCATCTCGACGAATTTCACAGCGAGATTTAGCAAACACCACCTTAAAACCTTGATGATCAAGCTGGGAAACACTCAACAAATTGTCCTGAATATCAGGCGCATACAGGACATTCTTAATAGTTGCATTCAGGCTCTTTAAGAACACAGTTCCCTTAGCCAAACTCGTGAGAACTGTCCCATCTGCTTGATGAATTTCTTTCTCTTGCTTCTCAAGCTGAACAAAGAGATCCTTATCTTTGGCTACGTGGTTGGTACAGCCAGAGTCGATCACGAAGAAACTCCGCCCACGTTGATTGGAGCAGCAAGAGATCAAGGCCTTTGAAGTAGCAGGTGCTTGGGGATTTCGTCCTCCTCCCCCTCTGCCTCTGAAGTTTCCCTTCTTCTTTGAAGATTTCTTGCAGCACTGGAAACTCAAATGGCCTTGTGCTCCACACGAAAAGCGCCGCTTCAACTTTAGTGCTTTAACAGCAGCAGTTTCACTTTCACCTTCCCCTGCTGAAAACTCAGGCACATTTTCAAGCACATTTTTAGCAGCACAGTCCCGGCTTTCTTTAACAGCCTGTCTGCGATCCCACTCATTCAAGAGCACGCTAGACACATAATCTTCTGTTAGCCGGTCAGAAGGCAGTGTGGAAATCTGGGCAGCTACTCCATCGTAAGAATCATCTAGGCTATTTATCATCAGCATTGCAAACACAGCCTCTGAAATAGCCAGGTCTCGCTGAACAAGGTCCTGTCTGAGACGCTTTAACTGAGATAGATGGCTAGGCAAATCACCACCTTTCTGCAACTGTAACCTGCACAGCTTCTTGAAGAAAATCACACTGGAACCAGCATTTTGTCTCAGATGCATATCTCTCAACTTATGCCAAACAGCTTGTGCAGTCTCTTGACCCTCTAAGTTTACCAGCAAGTGGTCTGAAACACTCAAAACAATTGTCCCTCGGGCTTTCATATCTGCAACATGCCACTTAGCCCAATCATCATCATCCTTATCTGGAGGGTCATCTTCTATCGTGTGAAATAGCTTTTCCCTCTGCAAAAGCGCTTTCATCTTAACTTGCCAAACTGCATAGTTTTCAGGCGTGAGGAGAGGAAAGGACAGAGCCATCTGGCCAGAATGTGCACAGGCCATGTCTGCTATTACTTAGAGCAAGACACTTCCCTCGTGCAAACACAGATAAAGCCTTGGACTTCTTCAGCCACTCTCTCCCCCACTCAGAGCGCAATTAACAGGCAAACAGGGATGCTATCTTCTTTCTTTGGCAGTCAGCAACATACCTCAAGCAGCAGCAACAGCAACAGCGGCAGCTTGAACACTCTGCTCCAACACAGCTCTGCTTCTAGGCACTACAAATCAGTCCAGCATGCAGCCTCCGTTCCACCGTCCAGCGATCAGCAACAGAAACCTCTGGCGACTGGGACAACTGGGATGACTGGAACAACGACTGGTCAGACGACTGGGCCCATAACCGATGTCAGCATCGCCCTTGAGCCAGTGTACCAACTGGACTCATGCACTACAGCCCTGGCTGGGCTAGGCGAGCTGGGTAGCACTGCCAGAGACCTCCTTTCCCACAGGAACAGGTCACAGTGCTGTGGACTCACAGCTTGGAGCTGAGAGCACCGGATTCACTGTCTCAATAATACAGTCGTTGCGGGACTTCCGGAGGCGGCGCAAAATGGCAATGGCGGTCCTCTTTACCCTGTGAAGAGGGGCTCCGCGAAAAAGGGTCGTCCGCTGCGGCAAAGCGGAGACCCATCAAGAAAAATCACAGGCAGAGTGAGCCTGTGACCGTGGGACTCGGCGGGCGCCCAGAGCCCCCCCAGAAGCGTAGAAGGAACCCCGTAAGGGGCTCCGGAACGGGAAAGGGGGAGCGGCGCTGTGAGTTCATCGCTCTTTTCGTGGATGCAAAGCCGCGCTGCTGCTGCCAATGAGCGCTGACCTTTCTTCTTGAAAACATCAAATTTGACAGCTACATACCCGTGAGTAAGGGGTACTAAATTCTGGACTAATTTGGACTAATTTTATGGATTTGGACTGAAAACGGGAGGCGAGTAACAGGAAGTCCGCCTTCCGATCCTGCTAACTAGATCAAAGCAAGGGCTGAAGTGCGCTGTAGCGCCTAAAAAGGATCATAAAAATAGAACAAAGGGGCATTGATAGACTTTGTTTCTGGAAGTAAAAAGGAAAATTTTTGTGAAGCTTGTGGACTCAATTTTTGGAACTTCCTTCCTATTCTTGAGATATACGGAGTTAAAAGGGACAACCTAGTCGTCGGGCTGCCAGAGTGCAACAGAGAACTGTCAAACTGCTGATACTGTTGCTGAAGTTTAAACTGTTACATAGACTGAGATACTAACGTTTAAACATTGTTTCTGGGACCATTCTTGACACCTTGTGGCTTTTAATCAAGAAATAGAAAGCTTTGGGAACTCTCCTTTTGTATTCAGGAATTACAGAGACTTAATACGGGATTATAGGAACTTCAATGGCGGAAAAGAATTCTTTCCTTTCTTGAAACTTTGAAATACTCCCCCTAGAGGATTGTGGAGACATAGAGGCCTGGGAACTGTACTTTATTGAGACTTATTGTGGTTTAATTGTTTATATTTTGAACTTCCCTTTCTCATGGAATAAAAGACAATTTGACCTTGAACTGAGGCAGGTGTGGAATGAGTGGCCCAGGGAAAACAAGAGCAGCTAAAGAAAAAGAAAAAGAAAAAGAAAAGAAGCCTGTGCAACTTGTTCAAACAACTTTAACTCATCAACGCAGATCATCTGTCCCAACTGTGCTAACAGCACAGGAGGTGGAAATTGAGCAGCCTGCTACAGAAGATATGGCAACTGGAGGATCTGAATCAGTCCTGAAACAAATTCTGGAGCAACTGGCAATTTTAAATCAAAAGGTGGACAATCAATCAACAAAAATTGACCAAGCCACATCCTCTGTTGGTAAATTAACTGAGCAGGTTTCCCAGCATACTCAGGCAATTGACAATTTGCAAGGAGCTACGGCTGAAAATTATAAATTAGCTGTGGAAGCCAATCAAAAAGCAGAGCAGGCAAACCGAAAAGTTGATGAGATTAAAGGGGAAGTTAGGCCTTTGAAAAGACAAGTAGGGGAACAACAAGCCTACCTGTCACTGGTTGAATGGAAAAGTAAGGAAAATAATCTCAGGTTAAGGGCCATCCCAGAATTGGAGGCAGGTAACTTAGAGGGATTTCTGACACTCCTATTTTCTAAATTCTGGGGAATTGAGGAAGATAAAGACTTTAAAATCGTGACGGCCTTTAGACTGGGAAGATCGGTAAAGAAAGATAAGGCCAGAGACTGTTTAGTTATTTTGAGATCAAGAGAGGAAAGAGATAAGATATTAGGCCTACATTTCAAAAAATCCTTGGAGATAGAAGGTAAAAAGGCTGAAATATACAGAGATATTCCCAAACATCTATTGGATCTTAGGACCACCTACACAGACCTGACCAAATTGCTAAGACATAACGCAATTCCTTATAGGTGGGAGTTTCCACAAGGACTATCATTTACTTATAAAGAAAGGAAAGTAAGAATTAAATCACCTGAGGATCAACAGAAGTTTCTACACGACCACGAGGAGGATCTTCAAAAAGGAGCTGCAGCTTCTTGGCCACCACCACCACCGGGACCACCACCAAAACCTACACCGTCTGGATCTGGACCAGCACCACTACCTCCAGGACCAGAGGAAAACCTAGACACCCCATTGTAAGACCCACCAACTAAACCAGGATGTCTCTGCAGCTTCTTAGCTGGAATATAAATGGCGGAAACTCTCCGGAAAAAAGAAGAAAAGTATTTCATATTTTGAAAAAAGAACAATTGGACATTATTTGCCTGCAAGAAACACATGTGACAAGGCTCCATAGAAAAGTGTTAATTAATAAAAGATTAGGCCAAGAATTTATTTCTTCGGATAAAGTCAAGAAAAGAGGAGTGGTGATTTATGCAAAGGAGAGCCTGTCACCGAAATTTCTATTTAAAGATGAACACGGCAGAATTTTGGCGATTGAAATTCAGACGCAAGGAGAAAAATTTTTGATATTAGGAATATATGCTCCAAATGAAGGAAAATCGGAATTCTTCAGGAAGCTGCATGAGACTATGCTGGACTACTTAGATTACAACAACATTATTATGTTGGGCGATATGAATGGGGTCGTATCTGTAAACATGGATAAGTCGCAAAGTGCCAACATAACGAAAGATGGCAGACTACCTAAAACTTTCTTTGAAATGACTGACAATATGGACTTAATTGACATATGGAGGGTTAAGAACCCCTTAGGAAAAGAAGGAACTTTCTTTTCTGAAGCTCATCTGACATGGACACGAATCGACCAAATATGGACAACTAGAGGACTGGTACCTAAGACTAGAAAAGTGGAAATCTGCCCAAAAACTTGCTCCGACCATAATGCTTTGAAAGTGGAATTGAGATTTAACATAACCGGATCCTTTAGATGGAAAATGAATGACACCTTATTAAGGGACCAGGAGATTGTTAAGAAGGCCCAAAAAACTTTAAAGGACTATTTTGAAATAAATCTAAACACCACTGTGGAAAAAAGAACAATCTGGGACGCAAGTAAAGCAGTTATGAGAGGGTTTCTAATACAACAAAATACGATTAAGAAAAAGTTCTGGAATGAAAAGAAGGAGAAGATATTGGAGAAAATAAGAGAAGGAGAGAAAAAATTAAGATCAAGGCCCAAGTCGAAGGAAGTGCTGAGAGAGGTGAAATTTTTCCAGGCACAATACTCGAAATTGATAAATCAAGAGGTGGAATGGAAAATTAAACAAATGAAACAACGGTCCTTCGAATCAGCAAACAAGTGTGGGAAACTGCTAGCATGGCAGTTGAAAAAGAGACAAAAACTTAATACAGTCACAAATCTAGAGATTGAAGGGAGAATGGTTCAGAAACCCGAGGAAATTAGAAAGTGTTTCCAGAGATATTTTAAAGAACTTTATTCACAAGGGCCACAGAAAGACTTTGAGATGGATCAATTCCTTAAAATTAATGGATTACAAAAAATAACTCAGGAAATGAGAACTACCCTGAATAGCAATATCACCCAGCAAGAAATTGAAAGTGCCATTCAGAACCTTCAACTAGGCAAATCTCCAGGCCCTGATGGACTTACCTCCAAATATTATAAGGTTTTGAAGGACTATTTGATACAACCTCTGTTGGAGGTCTGCAATCAGATTATGGAGGGGAGGAAGGCACCGGAGACGTGGAAAGAAGCTTTCATCACATTGATACCTAAACAAGAAACTGAAAAGACCCAGCTTAAGAACTACCGCCCCATCTCACTCCTAAACGTGGATTACAAAATTTTTGCGGATATTTTAGCAAGTAGATTTTAAAAAGTTCTTAATGAAGTGATCCATAAGGACCAGGCTGGCTTTCTAGGCATTTGTTTGATAATACAAGAAACATTATTGACATTTTGGAACTTCTACAAACAAATCTTAATACTAGAGCGGTTCTAATCTTTATTGATGCGGAGAAAGCCTTTGACAACATTTCTTGGATGTTTATGAAGAAAAATTTGGAAGGGATGGGAGTCGGGCGGGGGTTTGAAAATGGAATAGAAGCAATTTACTCAGAGCAAAAAGCTAAATTGATTGTTAACAATGTGGTGACAGAGGAATTCAAAATAGAAAAAGGGACACGACAGGGGTGCCCCCTATCCCCCCTATTGTTTATTTCAGTCCTGGAGGTGCTATTGAACATGATTAGAAAGGACAGGGAATTGAGGTCGGAGTGAAACAATATAAACTGAAAGCTTTTGCAGATGACTTGGTATTAACATTACAGGAGCCAGTCTCTAGCACTAAAAGAGTGCTAGAATTAATTTCTGATTTTGGTCGGGTGGCGGGATTTAAGCTGAACAAGCAAAAAACTAAGGTTCTAGCAAAAAATTTGACAACTACAGAAACAGATGAGTTCCTGAAAGAAACAGAATTAAATGTGGTTAAAAAAGTAAAATATCTAGGGGTGTACTTGACCTCCAAAAATTTGAATTTGTTTAAAGATAATTATGAGAAATGTTGGTCAGAAATTAAAAGAGACTTGGAAATATGGTCAAGATTGAAACTTTCCTTGTTGGGCCGGATAGCAGCTATAAAGATGAATGTATTGCCGAAAATGTTATTTTTGTTTCAGGCCCTACAGATCGTGGACAAAGTGGAATGTTTTGGAAAGTGGCAGAAGGATATTTCCAAGTTTGTTTGGCAGGGCAAAAAGCCCCGAATAAAGTTTAAAATACTAACTGATGCGAAAGAAAGAGGGGGATTTGCCCTGCCAGACTTGAGGTTATATTATGAATCTGCAGCCTTCTGCTGGTTGAAAGATTGGATCTTATTGGAAAACACTGATGTCCTAGATCTGGAAGGGTTTGACAATGCTTTTGGGTGGCATGCATATTTGTGGTATGACAAGGTTAAAGTTCACAAATTGTTTAAAAACCATATTGTCAGAAGAGCAATTTTGATGGTCTGGACAAAATATAAGGACTTATTGGAGAGTAAGCTCTCACCGGTGGAGGCCAAGGCACGTAAGAGACTTAACATGGAAGCCTACTGGCCTAAATATTGGGAAATAATTGAAAAAATTGGAGACAATTGGAGGCTGCTGAGCTTGGAAAAATTGAAAAACAAGGTGCGAGATTGGTTGCATTATGCTCAAATCCAGGAGGTTTTTAAAGTGGATAAAAAGGTTGGATTCCAGGTGGAAAAATCGAAACTAGAGACAGAACTGTTAGAGCCAAAAAATAAATTACTTTCGAGAATGTATAATTTGCTGCTTAAATGGAATACACAGGACGAGACAGTCAAATCCGCCATGATAAAATGGGCACAGGACTTGGGGCACAACATTATGTTTGAAGACTGGGAAAGGTTATGGAACACTGGAATGAAATTTACGGCATGTAGTGCCTTGAAGGAAAATATTATGAAAATGATATACCGGTGGTACATGACCCCAGTCAAACTTGCTAAGATATATCACCTGTCTGATAACAAATGTTGGAAATGTAAAGAGGCGGAAGGGACATTCTTTCACCTCTGGTGGACTTGCCCGAAAGTGAAGGCCTTTTGGGAGATGATTCATAATGAACTAAAAAAGGTACTTAGATATACCTTACCTAAGAAACCGGAGGCCTTTCTTCTGGGCATTGTGGACCAGAGAGTACTTAAGAAAGACAGAACTTTTTTTATGTATGCTACCACAGCAGCAAGGATCCTGATTGCTAAGCATTGGAAGACACAAGATTTACCCACGCTGGAGGAATGGCAGACGCAGTTGATGGACTATATGGAACTGGCTGAAATGACTGGCAGAATCCGAGACTTGGGAGAAGAAACAATCGAGGAGGATTGGAAAAAATTTAAAGACTATTTGAAAAAACATTACAAGTTGTATGAATGTTAAAAAATGCTCTTTTTAGAAATTCTTGCTTCAGCATTGGTAAACTAATGAAATGGAAATTAAGGTACAAGAAGTTAAAGGTGGAATAATGAAATATCTTTATTATGTTTAAGTTAAAACATATAAGATTTGGATTACAACAGCTTTGAAATTAGGAAACATGATAAAATGAAAGATACAATAAGTCTGGAAATAAGTTAACAAATTGCTGATACTTTGTATTACAGAGAATGCAGGGTTTGGAGGATGTGGGGAAGTCCAATAGATGGAAAAAAGGATTATGGAAATTTGTAATCTCTCTATTGTATTTTTCTATCTATGCCTTTATTTCTTTTTTCTGTACTTTATAAACTTAATAAAAATATTATAAAAAAAAATAAAAAAATAATACAGTCGTTGCGCAGCAGCGTTTTGCAGAGTCTTGCAGAGTATAAACCACTCAGAGAGCAGCTCTGTAGAATATCTTCCTTTTATTCTATAACTACAGCTATAATACAAAACTATATACAGAGCTAAATATTCTGAGCATACATCAATGCTATACTCTGAGTGCCTGCAGCTGCTCTTAGCAGCAATCTTATCTCTAAACACGATCTCTAGCACTCACTCTCCGATACACTGACTGACTCTCTCTCTCACACAGAGACTGACTCACTCACTTGACTAATTAAGTAGAGAGCAGTACATTGCTCCTCCTCTCTGTAGAGTCAGCAGAGACCTCAGGAGATCATCAGGAGATTCTTGGGTATGGGAGGGGTGAAATCTCCTCAACACGCAATGCTTGAGTTTTCTTAAGTACTGTTTCAGCTCCATGCCACACCTCAGCCAAAAGAGCTGCTTTAACTCAGAAAAAGAAGGGAGCATCTGTGCATGTCATTCCGGTCAAGTTGCACCAAAGTGGGACTTGTTCATCTGAGCTCCACAAGCTGGTTTTTTTAATTGTTTGACTGGGGTTGTTTGTTGGTTTTTCTTTAATTTGGGGTAAGGCCTTTTTACGTGCCCTTTCAATCCCCAAGAGCCAGCACTGTAAATCAGTTTTAAGGGAGTCTTACAACCACAGCTGCTGCCACCCCCCAACATCATCAGCAGTTACACATACAGGCTTTTAAAACTTATTTAATATCTTTTTTTAAAAAGTTAACCTTGTAATTCCTAAATCATTTTAAACACTTTGAAATACTTCCTAAAATTCTGCTTTTTAACATTTATGTAAATGATGTAATAAAGGAACCCAAATGGCCAGATATTTCCCTGTTTCATTTTTATCCCATAATGTATCCATTTTGCTACCTGCTAATGATACGGTGTTGTTAGCACAAACATTCTGAGCGTCTGCACATCATTCTGAGCGTCTGCACATGCGCGAGCAGCAAAACCTGGAAGTAACCCGTCCCGTTACTTCCGGATCGCCGCGGGCCGCAACCTGAAAAGACGTAACCTGAACCGAGCGGAACAAGAGGTATGACTGTATTTGAGGATTTGCTTCTCTGATAGGAGTACTGGGTCTCATCAGATGACAGCCTCGGCCTTGAAGGCATCAAGATCTGCACAAGCAATTCTTAGCTTTACCAGAACTGAAGGCGGCAATGGGATTGCCCCTGCTCCGAGAAGATATACAGTAGTACCTCGGAAGTGAAACCGAATCCATTCCAGAAGTCCGTTTGACTTCCAAAACATTCGGAAACCAAGGCGCGGCTTCCGATTGGCTGCAGGAGCTTCCTGCACTCAATCCGAAGCCGCGGAAGCCCCGTCAGACATTTGGGCTCCAAAGAACATTCACAAACTGGAACACTCACTTCCGGGTTTGTGGCGTTCGGGAACCAAAACATTCGAGTCGCAAGGTGTTTGGGATCCAAGGTACGACTGTATTGGTAAGGCGCCCCCACAGGTAACATGGGGGGGGGGAGAATGATAGGAGGGGATCGGGAGAGACAGGGAAGCCCGGAGGGAACGCCCCACCTAGCCCAGCTCCGACCCCAAGCCAATATCACCAGCGGCTGGAGCAAAAGAGCAGAGGAGCCGCGCTGGGGGCTAGAAGAACATAGCGTGGAGCCTCCCCTGCCAGTGCAGGGGGGCACAGCAAAAACCATGCTTTATTTTATTTAGCTTATTTTCAGTCCATTTCTTATCAATATTTTAGAACCCTATGAACCCAGGTAGGCGGCCTGAACCATTGGAGCCCATTTCCTGGAACCGCCGCCTCAGCCCTCATCTAGGGACCTGACACCAAGCCCTGGGGGTCCCATGGGAGAATTAAAACTGCCCCTTTTTCTTGTTCCCTTCTCTCTCTCTCTCTCTCCTCCTTCTTCTTTAGTTATATACACAACCCTCCCTTTTTTATTAATACATTATTACTCATTATTCATCCATTTCTATTCACTTCTTACTCATTTACTGATTTTCATTATTATTACTCATTTTTCTCTTTTTTTTACTCATTTTTCTCTTTTTTAAAAAAAGTTTTTTTTAATTTCTCATTAAAGAATTCTATATATATATCTACTTTTCCATCCCCTCTCCCCCCCTTTTTCTATTTACTTATTACAATGGCTTTTTTCTTTTCCTTCTCTTTTCTGAACAAACCAACCATTTTCAATAGGATTTTTTGTGTTTCTTTCTTTCTTCTTTTTCTCTCTATCTCTTTTCTCTCTTCCTTATCTTTTCTTTTCCATCTTGTCTTTTGTCTCACACTATAACTTGAATCACCACAGCGACTTTTGATTTTTAATAAAAACTCCATTAGCCTTTACATTTTTAACTTTTGACTCTTATCTGCAAACTCCCAACCCCACCTCCCCACCTTAACACTGGGAGGGCCATGTCCCCGGAATTTGTGAAGACAGGATTCTCAAAAATACCTCTTGCTTGCGGCTCCTGGAGTATTGCTGGCAACGGCTGGAGTTTTTCTTCAAGCTCCTGGACCTTCATAGGCAATGCTTGATCATCCTTAAGTACTGTTTCCGCCCCCGTCTTAGGGCTATTGGGCGCCTTCTTCAGTATTTCAACATCCTGGAGAGGACAGACACTTCCTGCTAGACATTTACTCCAGACATTTACAGAAGGCACAGAGGCACTGGTTGAAGAAGTTGGGAATGAGCAGACAGTGCTATTGCTGAAAAGGAGCTCCACCCCAGGGTGCTAAAGAGCTCTTTCCCTTGCCTGCAGGTGCCAGAAGGCCAAACGCTGGTGTTGCAGTGGTGGTACTTCAGAGGAGTATGAGAAAAGGCTGCTCTGGATTCTGGGTATATAAATGGCCTTGCCTGAAGCTGTGGATTGTGCTCTGCATTAGCAGAGAGGCTCTACTTAGTTGCAAATGAAGCACATTTCAGTTATTATAGAAACTGGTGTTTCCATGCATGCTTGTTGAGAAACTATGTGAACTAGACAGCCGCTGTTTTAAACTGGCCCTTTTTCTGACAGGTTAAACGATTAAAGTTGACTTGACTAACTTCATCCGCCAACTACCCTTCTAAGCAACCAGAGCAATTACAAATAAAAGGCTCTCCAACTGTGCGCTATCCCTATCTGCAAGCAAGCTCTCCCACAAAGTGTTCTATGAGACACATGAGCCAAATAGCCGAGAAGACAGTTTTTTAGCTGCCTGTCATCCATACACTTTATACTGAAAGGATTTCAGGGGCAGATGCTCTTTTTCTGCATGGAGGCTGGGGGTTTCCAAAGGAGCACTATTCAGACCTGCATTCATGGCTTATGAGTCGTAGCCGTGTGACAACTGCACATCATGCTGATGTGTTGAAGGGCTGATGTTGCACTTCCAGGTAGAAGAGCTCGTTGGCATTATTTTAGGCTCTGTGTCAATTGACTTTGTGACATGATGGGGGGGGGGAGTTCTTATTTTTAGAGTATTTACCTGCAACCTATTATGTGGGAATCTCAAGGTACTTTACAACTAGGTCAGAAAATAGGCAAACATTGAAATGCAGCAGAATAAACAGGCCTACAGTAAAAAAAAATATCCTTCAAAGCCCATATTGGCTGGCAGCAGCATCCCCCCAAGTCCATGATGGATAAACACTTTCCCCACATGGACCAGAATTGCACCCATGTTGGCAAAGGCCTCCTTTCTAGAAGGGGGAGCAGAGGCTGCCCCCACCCACTGCTCTCTTCTCCCAGGCATCTGAATAAACATCCACAATTTTTTTTTTTACTGATAATAATCAGCTATACAGTTTGAGGATCTATACAACTTTGTAACATGTAGAAAATAGCAATATTAGAGAAACCAAAGACTGGAACTGAGGGAAGTCGGGAGGTGGGGTGGAGGCGTGGGTTCTGGGGGGGAGGGGGGAGGGGGAAAAATGGGGGGGAATAAGGATATGTTTTTGGATAATATGTCTTGTTATAACTTTGAATAAATTTTTAAAAATAAAATAAAAAAAATATCCTGGGAACAGCACACCGCAGTGGTGGGCAGTTCCACAGACCCTCCTCCTCTGCTCAAAGTGCATACAGACCCATCTTTGCACAGGGAAGATCCAGACAAAAGGAGTCTGTTTTCACAGTACCCGCGGAGGGGTTTACACGGCTCCATCCTCTTGCCTCCCCCGCCCCCCCGATCACTGTTTCACTCCAGAAGGTGTCTCAGACCTGGGTGGAGCAGCCACAAATGACAGGCAAAGAGACATGGTCCTGCCCAGATTCAGGCTTCCTCATGATCGTGTGGAATCTGTACACGTTTCCGTTGGCGCTTCCACTAGTGATTTATCTGTACAGGATCGGACTTCATTTCAGCCAACAACATCCTTCCTCTTCCCCCGACAGCATACTAGAGTTCATATGGATGTCAAAGCATGCTTTGAGAACTTGTATGCTTAGCTTTAAACTCCACAAAATTAGCCTATGGCTAGGATGCTATTTATCAAAGTCTGTGTCCATTAAAATATGGTCAGATACAAGTATGCTTTCCCCCTTGTTATACAATTATTATTTTTAAAATTGCATTCAACCATTTACTATTTAAACAGCTTATACACCACTTGACTATAATCATCTCTGAAGTGACACACGAGAAATACATTGCAGAAAAAGTTAACATGGATGACATCAGACTTCCGTTAAAAAGACCTGCTGGAATAAAAAAAGGATTCGGTAGGTGCTGGGTGCTCTGCCTGATGCTCTCAACTGGCAAGATGTAGGTGTGGTTGAATCAAATGGGAACAGCGACCACAGTGCTATCAAATTCAACATACACAGTATGGAAGTGGACAATTGCTAAGGAAATCCAGAACAGTCACATTTGACTTCAAAAGAGGAGACTTCCTCAAAATGAGGGATTGGGTACAAAGGCAGTTGAAGGGGGAAAGTCAAGGATGGTGAGCCCTTCTGTGCTCCAGAGGGCCTGGGTGGCCTCATTCCCCTCTTGTTCTGAGCACTGCAGAGGGAGGCAAACATGTCCTTCCTGGGGGCTGGTCCCTCCCCGCCCTGTTCCTGGAGGGCAGCAGGAGGAGGGGGCTGCTGCAGCTGCCTCCTTTGGGGGCATGGCTCACCTTGCCTGCTCCTGCCCTCCTCCAACACACACAACCTTACCTGCCTCAGCCATCCATGGGGGCTTGAGAGTGTGTGAGCAGACTTTGTCATGGGAGGAGGCAGGCCTTGCAGAGGAGGAATGCTGGGGGCAGGCATTCCAACTCAGCCCTGAAGCTCACTGGGTGACCCTGGGCCAGGCACTCACGCTCAGCCTAACCTACCTCAAAGGGTTGTTGTGAGGATAAAATGGGGGGGGGGAGAGAACTCTGCACACCAACTGGACCTCCTTGCAGGAAATGGGGGCTATAAATGTAATTGTGTTATTTGCACCCCACCCACCTCACTGGGTTTCCCCAGCCTCTCTGGGCGGCTTCCAACACATATTAAAACAACAAACATTCAAAGCCTCCCTATAAAGGGCTGCCTTCCAGAGGTTTGATAGTTGCTCATCTCCTTGTCACCTGTAGGGAGGGCGTTCCACAGAGAGGCTGCCACCACCAAGAAGGCCCTCCCTCTGCCTGGTTCCCTGCAACCTCGCTTCTCACGGGGAGGGAACCACCAGAAGACCCTTGGAGGAGGACCTCCGGGCTGAAGGATGGGGGTGGAGATGCTCCTTCAGGTATACTGCGCTGAGCTTCCTGACCTAACATTTGCCTCGCTTAACATAATTAATTAGTAAGTGAAGTTTTCCTCTTCCATTCAAGCAGTACAGGAAGTAAGAACGTGCAAAAAGGAGTACTACTTCTAGAATTCCCAACTCCTGACATAAAACAGCACAAAGGTTGCCTTTTCTTGACCATCAATCACCTGCGCAAAGTCCCTACACCACCCCCTATTGTGCTTCAATACAGCCCCATCGGTCAGCCCGGACACTGAGGTCCAGCGCTGAGGGCCTTCTGGTGGTTCCCTCATTGCGAGAAGCGAAGTTACAGGGAACCAGACAGAGGCCTTCTCGGTAGTGGTGCCCGCCCTGTGGAACGCCTTCCCACCAGATGCCAAAGAAATAAACAACTATATGACATTTAGAAGACATCTGAAGGCAGCCCTGTTTAGGGAAGGTTTTAATGACTGATGTTTTAACGTATTTTTAATCTTTTGCTGGAAGCTGCCCAGAGTGGCTAGGGAAACCCAGCCAGATTGGGGGGGGGGTAGAAATAATAAAAAATTATTATTATTTAATTATTGTAGTAGTAGTATAGTAGTAGTAGTAGTAGTAATAATAATAATAATAATAATAATAATAATAATAATAATAATACTTTCTTTATACCCCGCCCATCTGGCTGGGCTTCCCCAGCCACTCTGGGCGGCTTCCAAAAAAATATTAAAATACTGTGATACATCAAACATTAAAAGCTTCCCTAAACAGGGCTGCCTTCAGATGTCTTCTAAAAGTCTGGTAGTTGTTGTTCTCTTTGACATCTGATGGGAGGGCATTCCACAGGGCTGGCGTAACTACCAAGAAGGCCCTCTGCCTGGTTCCCTGTAACTTGGCCTCTCGCAGTGAGGGAACCGCCAGAAGGCCCTCGGAGCTGGACCTCAGTGTCCGGGCAGAACGATGGGGGTGGAGACGCTCCTTCAGGTATACTGGACCGAGGCCGTTTAGGGCTTTAAAGGTCAGCACCAACACTTTGAATTGTGCTCAGAAACGTACTGGGAGCCAATGTAGGTCTTTCAAGACCGATGTTATATGGTCTCGGCGGGCGCTCCCAGTCACCAGTCTGGCTGCCGCGTTCTGGATTAGTTGTAGTTTCCGGGTCACCTTCAAAGGTAGCCCCATGTAGAGCGCATTGCAGTAGTCCAAGCGGGAGATAACCAGAGGCAGTCCGCAGGCAGATAGGGTCTCAGCCTGCGTACCAGATGGAGCTGGTAAACAGCTGCCCTGGACACGGATTTGACCTGTGCCTCCATGGACAGCTGTGAGTCCAAAATGACTCCCAGGGTGCGCACCTGGTCCTTCAGGGGCACTGTGGTAAAGTGCCTCCAGCCGCTCGCCCCTCCCACACCTGTCTTTGCTCTCCCGCCAGACCAGGTACTCTAGGGCTGGGCTGGCAGACACGTTTACTTTCTACAGAAACAGGACAAAATAACACCGGTAAGGCTGCCACCACTCCCTTTGTCCTGGGGAACCCAGAGCCACAACCCAGGGAGAAGGCTGTGCCCCGTTGTTGCTGGTTACCCCCCACTCCACAAGTTGTATCCACAGACTTGCAGACAGAAATTCTACGGTAGAGCACAACCAAGCGTAAGGCTAGGAATTAGCTTTTCCCCCAGAAAGGCACACAAACTAAAACAGTTTCTTTCTTAAAATTTATTTTAAAAGAACATTAGGAAACATGCTAAAAAAAGCAGGCACATCTTTAGTAAGTTACAAGCAAGAAAACAAGAACATTGTGAAATCTAACTGACTTACATACTCACGACTAAGACACAGATAGAATAGTTAGAGTCCTTTCCATGATCCGCATTCAGAGGTTTTCGCAATTCTCCATCACAAAGGACGAAAGGACGGCTACTTAGGTGGAGCATCAGCAGCCAGGCGATTTGCGAATTGCAGAGTGCACTTTCTCAGCCATTCCCAAGATCTTTTATCCCCAATTTGCACGTGGCGTAGGAACCCCCAAAACCAATCATAACTCTTGATTATTTTTAAATTCTCCAATGACCGGCTTGCGGGCTAATCAATCTAACTTCTGGCAGCTGGACCCATTAAGAACCCAGAGCCTAAATCAAAGGAGTTTCCTCCCTTTCAGTGGAGCTTATGCAGATGGACATTCCCAGGCAATCAAGGGCAGATAACATCACTGAGGGAATGCACATAACTTCGGACCCAGGTGTCAAACCTTTCATTAAATCAGGGGTTTCCTTTCCCATAATAAACCTTTCACATCCTGGGAGCCTGCTTCCCAAAAGGAAGAACAGCAAAAGAGGCTTGAGCTCAGGGGTCAGCCTTTTTTCTTTTGGCCTTAGGGCCGGCCGTCCATTGTCCTCCCTGGCCGAGGGCAGGTCAAAGGCCAGCTCAAGCAGGTGGGTGGCACCCGCCCAGGTGAGCCTCGCTTGGTGCCGCAAACCCCGCCCACCTGTGGGGAAGGGAGGGCGGATATTGCGGGCACACACGCTAAACCCTGTCTGTGGTGCCTACCCCTTTTCCCAAATGATAACACAAGAGACCAGAGTATGGGTTCAAATTGGCCACAACTTTATTGAACTTCAGAAGTGGGAAACTTGGCACAGGCCTTGGCAGGTAACCCTCTCAGCCCGCCTGGCTGAGGATATGCAGGCAGTTGAGGCCCAGTGAGAGGGGACTGCAAAGCGCAAACTTACACAGCATGCCCTTCCACTGACCTCGTCCGGGGAGTTTGACCTACATGCCGCCGCTCTAGGGCCAAGGACTCCCGGTTTGCCCTTTAACGGGCCCTGCAAGCGCCGCCGCATGGGGAGGGAGCATGAATGCATCCCCCCCCAACTTGATGTTAGACTAAAGGCTACCTTGCCAAGGCCTAAAACCGCCACTTGAGGCCCTAAGAGGCCTCGCCGCCAAGTCCCACAACCGAGGATCAATTAAACCCTGCAATCTATCCAGTCCTCAAGGGCTTGTCGCAAGTCGTGGAGCCAGACGTCATTGCCCAGTGGGGTCAGGTGCACCCCGTCCCCCCGGAATAGGTCAACTCTATCTGATGTGATGGTGGGATGTGGGATAGAGAACCCACCAATTTGTTGCATGGTGTTGCGCATGGCCCTGTTAATTTTACTCACCGCATAATTGAGGCGAGAGGGATTGGAAGCCCCCCTCCAGTGAAGACGGGGTAGGAGATTGGACCAGCCGATGGTCATTGATGGGTACAAGGCATGCAGGCTTTTTAGATCTGCCCTTACAGCAAGGGTAAGGGCAATGCCTTTTTGCTCCACTAGATCGTTCTCCCCCGCATGTATAATCAAGACCCTTGGAGGGCCATGGGTCACTGCGGCACTACGCAGCATGGGCATCAAGCTCCACCAACGCATGCCCCGCTGGGCCATCCAATAAAAGCGTACCTTGGGGTGGATGTTAAGGTTAAGGCCACAATTTTGAGACCGTGCATAATCTGCTGCCCAATGGACAATGCTGTGGCCTATCACCCAGATCTTCATGGTGGGCAAACCTGTAAGACAATTAAATTGCAAGTGATAAGGAGGAGGAGCCGGGACGAATGTAACTTTTGTAGGCTGTCGAGCGCCAGCGGCCCAGTGTCTTGATGTGTGCGGGGTCCCAACCCTGTATCGCTGCTGAAGTAGCAGCCCCGATACAAAACGAGTGCCCGGAATATTCCTGGGGACTAACACCGCAAGCAGATAAGGCTTTACGCAAAACCACTGTGAATTGTGATCGCGTCAACGGGCGCGTGTTTGAGTGAATGAAGAAACAGCCCTTGCACTGGGGCCGGACCCTGAAGAAGCGGCGTGTGTCGCGATATGGGCAGGGGCCCGCCTGTTCCGTTGGGGACAGCGCAAGCGTGACCCCTTTCCGCAACTGGTCAGTTTTTGAGGACCAAATCTTAACATTCAACGTATGCCCAGAGAACTTGATGTCGTTGTCTGCCAACCCTGATTGCAGGGGCCCAGCCAAACACTCCCCAATGCGCATGGCACCAAAAAAGGCTAGGGAAAATGCTGCCCGAAAGAGACGCGTTCCGAAATTTGACCAGCAGATCTCTGGTAGTTTTTTCCAAATTAGATAAAGTATGTCTATGGTGATAGGCTTCCTGCCATCCTGACGAGGGGGAATGACACGCCACCACCCAGCCAGTAACTTCTTGACATGGAAGCTGTCACTGGGATCTGGCCAGTGACGGAATTTACAAAAGAAAGAAATAGCTGCCCTGTAAAGCATTAAAGTTTTTATGGCAAGGCCCTTGCGCTTTAGGAGCACCAAGAACTGAAGCACCTCCTCCTCAGATGCGCGCCGTGTTACAGAGCCATGAAAGCGCCCAAAGGCATCCCAGGCCCTGGAATAAGAACGTCTAGTGGAGGGTGCTATTGCTGCCAATACTCCCTGGTTTACTTCTCGCTTCCAGTCTCCCACAGATCGTCTGGGAAGGTGTCTGGGGACTGGGCTGCTCCTGGTGCCAGTTCGCGGAAACGCTCCATCTGGAAACGAGACAGGGCATCAGCAATGTTATTGTTAAGGCCAGGTATGAAGCGGGCAGTGAAAGAAATACTGTGCCGCAGGCACTCCAGCACAAACAGGCGCAGGACCCTTATGTCCCTCTGGGAGTTTGCTGACTGCCTAGATATAACTCTTACCACTGCTTGATTGTCAGACCAGAAACAGACCCTGGAATTCGAAAAGAGGGTTCCCCAGATGCGAATGGCGACTAGAATAGGAAAGAACTCCAGAAAGGTTAAATCCCAAGTAATGCCTGCTGCGTGCCAAGAAGATGGCCACGGCTGGGCGCACCAATGTCCCCTGAAGAACACGCCAAAGCCAAAGCGGCCAGAAGCATCAGAATGAACCTGGAACTCCGCCTCGGGGTTAAGGCACTTCTACCAAAAAGAAACCCCATTATAATCCTGCAGGAATGCAAGCCAAACTCTCAGATCGTCCTTTATCTGCTTTGTCACCCTGATGTGATGGTGGGGGGCTACCCCCCCCCCGGCCGTGAGCCGTGCCAGACGGGCACAAAAGGCACGGCCTAGCACCACTACTCTACACGCAAAATTAAGATGACCCAACAGGGATTGCACCTGGCGAAGGGTGGTCTTCTTAACCCCAAGCATTGCCTCCAGCAAAACTTTCAAGGATTTCAACTTGATTTGCGGTAGGCGCGACGACTGCTGAATTGTGTCCAATTCAATACCCAAGTAGGAAAGGAGAGTCGAAGGGCCCTCGGTCTTGTCAGCAGCCAGAGGTATGCCAAAGTCAGCTGCAAGGCACATGAATGTAGCTAGGGTGAGAGCCAGTGTGGTGTAGTGGTTAAGAGCGGTAGTCTCCTAATCTGGGGAACCGGGTTCGCGTCTCCGCTCCTCCACATGCAGCTGCTGGGTGACCTTGGGCCAGTCACACTTCTTTGAAGTCTCTCAGCCCCACTCACCCCACAGAGTGTTTGTTGTGGGGGAGGAAGGGAAAGGAGAATGTTAGCCACTTTGAGACTCCTTAAAGGGAGTGAAAGGCGGGATATCAAATCCAAACTCTTCAAACTCTTCTTAGGGATAGGGCACAGTTGGGGGAGTCTGGGGTCCCAATGATAAGAAAGTCATCTAAGTAATGGGTCACAAAAGGGAAACCAGATGTGGTTTTGAAGGCCCATTCAATGAATGTGCTGAAGGTTTCAAAGGCTGCGCAGGCCACAGAGCAGCCCATGGGCATAGCCTTGTCAAAGTACCAGCTATCCCTGAATTTGAATCCAAGCAGCCAAAAATCTTCAGGATGAACTGGGAGCAGCCAAAAGGCTGACTCGATGTCACATTTTGCCAATAAGGCCCCAGTGCCCAATTCCCTAATCATTTTAATGGCCACATCCAAGGATGCATATTTAACTGAACAAAGCTCCCGTGGTATGGCGTCGTTTACAGACCCACCCCTAGGATAAGAAAGGTTGTGTATCATGCGGAACTCACCAGGAAGTTTTTTGGGCACTATGCCAAGAGGGGAAACTATAAACTTTTTGAAAGGGGGAGCCGGGAAAGGGCCGGCCACCCTGCCTAAACACCGCTCTTTTTCAATTTTGTTAAAAGCAACAAGGAGCATTTCCATTACCGACTTTTGATTAGGAGGGGTTTTGGATACCGGTGCATTGGAGACAGGGATGCGGAAGCCAAAACGAAACCCTGCTTCCAAGTAGTTGGGTGCAGTCCTGTTGGGATAAGCCTGTAACAAAGGTAACATTGCGGAGAGGCGGACCGGGGTTGGGGCTAGGGTGGAAAAAAACCTCATTTCCGGGAGGCAGCCTTGGCTTGCTGGGCTCCAGAGGTAGAGGCTCCTGAGTCTCCCTTGGCGTCCTTGGCTCCACTCCCTGATCCTGTTTTTTGAAAACTGCGAAAAGGGGGCTTAGCCCGAAAACACTTAGTCGGTGAGTGAGGACCACCACAACGCTCACAAGCATGGTCAAAGCGGCATCGGTCCCTGCTGCACAACCCATTATTAAACTCCCAACATGTTGATATAGCCACCCTTTGCACTTTGGAGGGGGGTTTACCTGACTTCTCCCCAAAAGCCCTTTTTTTGGAAGTTTGGGGCCACTACTTCGGACCAAAGATCATTATCCTTGATGTCCCAACGGGCCGTGGGTTCTTCAGCAGCCCTCTCACGGAACAGCTCATCATAAGCCAAAGCCGCTGAGTCCCCTGCCATTTTTTTGGCTTTTAAGATAATGCCCAGATAGTTAGCCAAGTGCCAAGCTCTATCTGGGTAAGCAGTGGCCACCAAACCCATGTAAGAGGCGAAAGCAGCTAGCCAATTGTCAAAAGTTCTATCAATATCCACTGCCTTCTCCTTCTTGCGACGCGATTCAGGCTTAAACTTGGAACTACAAGAATAAGCTGGGGAGAGCAGGGCAAACAAGTCCACAAATTCCCCATTTAGAATGCGGTTGCGTATATTCTTTTTCTTTTTATTTTTTTAAAATAATATTTATTAAAATTTTAAAGGTTACAGAAAGAAAAAGTAAAAATACCACATTAAACAAAAACAAAACAACACATCACAATATAAAAAATAGAGAAATAAAACCCATTAAACAAAAACAAAAACGCAAAGAAAAATACATCAGATCTCCTCATTACTAATCTTTCATTAGCTTATTTCCTTGACCTCCTCACACCTCCCTTTTTTTGTATTCTAGGTCAGTTATCCATTTCAGCAAATCCTTTCCCTCTTTTAAAATTTTTGTCCTGTAAATTGTCTTAATATAATGTAACTTTACTTTTCCTCCTTTCACCAATTAACAGTCAGTTATTCCCAAATCCTTTATATCATTCCTGCTAAAATCATATAATATTATTCCAACATCCTTCTAACAGTTATTAATTTTACAATGTTTCTGTAAATAGTCTTTAAATTTCCTCCAATCTTCCTCCACCGACTCTTCTCCCTGGTCTCGGATTCTGCCAGTCATTTCCACCAGTTCCATGTAGTCCATCACCTTCATCTGCCATTCTTCCCGGGTGGGTAAATCTTGTGTCTTCCAGTACTTTGCAATAAGTATTCTTGCTGCTGTTGCAGCATACATAAAGAAAGTTCTGTCCTTCTTTGGCACCAATTGGCCGACCATGCCCAGGAGAAAGGCCTCTGGTTTCTTCAGAAAGGTATATTTAAATACTTTTTTCATTTCATTATAGATCATCTCCCAGAAGGTCTTAATCCTTGGGCACGTCCACCAGAGGTGAAAGAATGTACCTTCGGTTTCTTTACATTTCCAACATTTATTATCGGGCAAATGATAGATTTTTGCAAGCTTGACTGGTGTCATGTACCACCTGTATATCATTTTCATTATATTCTCTCGTAAGGCATTGCATGCTGTGAATTTCATACCTGTGGTCCATAACTGTTCCCAGTCAGCCATCATAATGTTATGTTCAACATCTTGTGCCCATTTAATCATAACAGATTTCACCGTTTCATCCTGAGTATTCCATTTCAACAGCAAGTTATACATTCTTGATAAGTTCTTAATTTTATTTTTATTTTTTTAAATATTTATGAAGGTTTTGCATAATAAAACAAATATCACAATCAGAAAAAAACAAAAAGGAAAGACAATCAAAAACAGCACAGTTCAAAAGTGAAAAAAGAGAGATAATCAGAAAAAAACAAAAAACAAAGAACAAATTATTTCTTGCTTACTGTCTTTATAACCCTCTTTCCTGACTTCCTCACATCTCCCTTTTCTGTGTTCCCCTTTACACAATCAAATTCAGCAATTCCCTACCCTCTTTCCAGTCTTATTCAATATTATACATTTCAACCTATTATGCCTTTGGTTTCCTTTCCTTTTAAAACCATTTATCACATGTTCTTTATAACTTAATCCTTTATATCATTTGTTTAGTCTCAACATAATAATACTCTGGTCTTACCCCTTTTTTCTTCAAAACATTTTTACCTATTTCTTTTTACCATGTCACTGATGCCCTATTCTCTTTATATCCAACATCATTTTAACATTCAAACATTTTACAGTGTTTTTGGAGATATTCTTTGAACTTCTTCCAGTCCTCTTCCACCGACTCTTCTCCCAGGTCTCGGATTCTGCCAGTCATTTCTGCCAGTTCCATATAGTCGATCACTTGCATCTGCCATTCTTCCAGGGTGGGCAAATCTTGTGTCTTCCAATACTTTGCGATGAGTATTCTTGCTGCAGTTGTTGCATACATAAAGAATGTTCTATCTTTCTTTGGCACCAATTGGCCGACAATGCCCAAAAGGAAGGCCTCTGGTTTCTTAGAAAAGGTAAACTTAAATACCTTTTTTAGTTCATTATAGATCATTTCCCAGAAGGCCTTAACCTTTGGGCATGTCCACCAAAGGTGAAAGAATGTTCCCTCAGTTTCTTTACATTTCCAGCATTTGTTATCAGGCAGGTGATAAATTTTTGCAGGCTTGACTGGGGTCATGTACCATCTATAGATCATTTTCATAATATTTTCTCTTAAGGCATTACATGCCGTAAACTTCATATCAGTGGTCCACAACTTTTCCCAGTCAGCAAACATAATGTTATGACCAATGTCCTGTGCCCATTTAATCATAGCTGATTTAACTGTTTCATCCTGAGTATTCCATTTTAGCAGCAAGTTGTACATTCTCGAAAGTATCTTAGTTTTAGGTTCTAACAATTCTGTTTCTGATTTCGATTTTTCCACCTGGAAGCCTATTTTTTTATCCAAGTTAAAGGCCTCTCTAATTTGATGATAGTGTAACCAATCTCGATCTTGTTCTAGTATCTCCCAATATTTCGGCCAGACAAGTTCTTAATTTTAGGATCTAGCAGTTCTATTTCCAATTTTGATTTTTCCACCTGGAAGCCAATTTTTTTGTCCAAATTATATGCCTCCATTATCTGGTAATAGTGAAGCCAATCTCGCACTCTATTTTTTTAATTTTTCAAAACTCTGCAATTTTAGTCTGTCTCCCTCTTGTTCCAAAATTTCCCAATATTTCGGCCATTTGGCCTCCATATTGAGCTTTTTCTGAGCCTTCGCATTTTCTGAGCCAACACCATTTCAGATAAAACCACAGTGGACTTTGCCACCAAACTCTGCCAATTTGTCCTTACCCACAACAACTTTAAATTCGGTGATGACCTGTTCCTTCAGATCAGCGGCACAGCAATGGGCACCCGCATGGCCCCACAGTATGCCAACATCTTCAACCTCTCTTGTACCTGCGATACATTGACGATATTTTTATCTTCTGGACACATGGTCAACAGACCCTGAACACCTTCCACCAGAAATTCAATGATTTTCACCCCACAATCAACCTAACAATGAATCAATCTATGCAAGAAATACATTTTTTGGACACTACTATAAAAATACAGGATGGGCGCATAGACACCACCTTATACCGTAAACCAACTGACCGACAAACATATCTACATGCCTCTAGCTACCATCCCAAACATCCCAAACAGTCCATTGTATATAGCCAGGCACTACGTTACAGCCGCATC
Organism: Podarcis erhardii; assembly: GCF_964252035.2. Lineage (NCBI taxonomy): Eukaryota > Metazoa > Chordata > Lepidosauria > Squamata > Lacertidae > Podarcis > Podarcis erhardii. Next base: position 18,139,662 of record NC_138506.1, on the reverse strand, counting down.
TGTTCCAATTCTACAGACAGAGACTCTCACCTAAGAGATCTACAGCAAACCTTTTTAGAACTAAAATACCCAGCAGATGAAGTTAGACAACAGATCAACAGAGCCAGACTGATACCCAGAGAGAACTTGCTGCAAGACAGACCAAAAAAAGAAAATAACAGAACACCTCTAGTCATCACATACAGCTCCCAAGTTAAAACAGTACAACGCATCATCAGAGATCTGCAACCTCTCCTGGACAATGACAGTTCTCTTTCTCAAGCTCTGGGAGGAAGACCTTTCATTGCCTACAGACAGCCACCCAGTCTTAAACAACTCCTAACCCACAATAATACTACAACCAGACCTAACACGGACACTGGCACCAGAGCCTGCAATAAACCCAGATGCCAACTTTGCTGCCACATACACCCGGACAACACCATTACTGGCCCCAACAACATCACACATACCATCTTGGGACTATTTAATTGCTCATCGTCTAACATTGTGTATGCCATAAAATGCCAACAGTGTCCTTCAGCTCTCTATATTGGACAAACAGGCCAGACCTTACGCCAAAGAATAAACGGACATAAATCGGACATCAGGAATCACAAGACAGAGAAACCAGTAGGAGAACACTTCAATCTCCCAGGACATTCTATACAAGATCTCAAAGTAGCTGTTTTACTACAAAGGAATTTCAGAAATAGACTGGAAAGAGAAGCTGCTGAATTACAACTTATCACCAAACTTAAAACCATGGAGAAACCTGGTCTGAACAAAGACCTTGGATTCTTATCTCATTATACATGACAAAGCCATTTTTCACCTTTTCACCCCTTGCTTTTTCCTGTAAGACCTATTGCAGTCGTTAAGAGTCGTCAACAGGCTCATCACAGCTATCTGCCAATCACCCATTCCCACCACCCTTCTGAGTAATACCCCTCCCCACCTTCTCACTATATAGAAGGGTCTGGAAACTTCTGTTTCAGTGTATCTGAAGAAGTGTGCATGCACACGAAAGCTCATACCAAGAACTGACTTAGTTGGTCTTTAAGGTGCTACTGGAAGGAATTTGTTTTGTTTCTTCTAATTCCAAGTCTCTTCTTTCTCAATATCCCCATTCCGTTAACCGCACCAAGCAACAAGCTGTAAAATGCAAGTTTAAAACGCAAGCTTTCCTTTGCATCTTGCAGAACTTTAAATGTAATTCGTGGGTTTTTTCACCTGTCCTCCAAACTTAGGCCTTTTTGCCATCCTTTAAATGGGAAATCGGTAGTCGAGCCATACTTTTTGGTAAAACGTTCGTCTGGATCCCGGAAGTCCTACCTGAGATGGGAGGTTCCACTAGTACCTTCCACTTCTCCTTCTGCAAGCAGCGCCACCCGAATTCCCACCTGGGATGAACCGCTAAACTGAGCCGCGGGAGAAAGATTGGGGCGGGCGGCAAGTGGGAGGGGGAAGTCGTGCGCTTCTGTCCCGTCAGAAAAGTGCTGCTCCTCCCAGGAGGTTCGCGTCTCCGCTCCTCCACATGCAGCTGCTGGGTGACCTTGGGCCAGTCACACTTCTGTGAAGTCTCTCAGCCCCACTCACCTCACAGAGTGTTTGTTGGGGGGGGGGGAGGAAGGGAAAGGAGAATGTTAGCCGCTTTGAGACTCCCGAAGGGGAGTGAAAGGCGGGATATCAAATCCAAACTCTTCTTCTTCTTCTTCTGGGCTGCCTCAAAGCCCATCAAGGCCACAGGCTGCTAGCATGACTCATCCCGGCTTTCTCATCTGAGGGGAAAGGGTGTGTGGTCGTAAACGCTGGCCTTGGAAACTTGGCTGAGCTACCTTGGGCCAGTCCTTGGGCCAGCTTAGCCTCCCTCACAGAGGGTTGTTGTGAAGATACACTCAGGAAAACACCCGAGGCATGAAGAAGAAGAACGAGGAGAATGGGGTCTGGATAGGGGGGTGGGGACAGCTCCCATCCCAGCCGCTCCAGGATGGGAAGTGCGTCCCGGGGAAGCGGGATTCAGGCGGAGGAGGACGCCGGGTTGGGTGGGGGTTGCCAGGAGCAGCACAATGTCCCTCCAACCCCCGGCTTCCACTCTCCAGGCAGGCGCCCAACGTGGCCAGCCAGCACCTCAGCCTTGGCGTGCAGATCTCGGGTTCAGCCCCAGATCCAGGTTCTGATATTATGAGGGAGAAAACATCGCTCTGCACCTTTCCCACATCATGCATACTTCTATGATGTCCCCACATTCCCCCCTCTCGCAAAGCCCCAAAGCCTCCTACATTGTAAGCCTTCCTTACAGGGGAATCATCAGAACCACCTGTGCTGCAGAGCTTCTGGCTGAAAGGCGACTCATGAAGATTTGCAATGACTGCTGCAATGCACCCCTAATGATTCAGATTGTATCATTATAGTGTCATTGTGTTTATTTGTTGTTGATATATTAAATTTGTATAATCTTAGAAGTGGTGTGGCTGTGAGTACCATGAAGGGAGCCTGCACTTTGTGATTTGCCAGGGCACTACTGCAGGTTAGGAAGGAGGAAGAGGGAAAGATCCTTTCCCCAGTCAAACATGTTTGCACCCAGGGTGTTTCCAGACTGTCAGTATTTTGTGGGAGGGATTCAGGTCCAGCCCAGAACTTCAGCTTTTCCAATGAGAATGGATTAAAGCACTCTGACCATTCCCTTAGTAGAGTCTAACCACTGTTGTAAGTTTTGGGTAAGCAAGACATGAACGCAAAACAAACAAGTGGTCGTCTCCTCCAGGTGAACCCATGCACTGTAAATATATTGACAGCACACTTATAGGTCTTTGGCATCGGCATCCCAGAACTGTGAAGGTTGCCTCAACTGTTGAGCAGCACAGCTAAGGAAGAAGGAGTGGAGTGTCTCCGGGGGGAGCATAGCTCCCATTCCCTTCCAAACACACAGACAGGACAGTGTGGTGGCACCCAGGGAATAGTTGCAGCAGCCGGATGGCTGGCTGAAACACACACCATTGCACTCTTTTTGGATGGGATTCAATCTGAATCAGCCAGTTAGTGAACTTGGTGCTCCTGTGCAACAAACCCACTACAAAATTGCTCTTCCCCACACACTTCCAGGTCCCTCCAGCTGGGCATTTTGAGTGTGATGGCTTTTTCTCACTCCAGAGCAGTTTGTCTTTAAGCTGAAGGTCACCAGGAAAGCAAGGGAGACTAAAAAAATTGCATTTGTTAATATAATAAGGTTTTATTAACTCTAATAATGACTAACTCTGTGGAAATGACTAGAAAAAGAAAAAAAGGAAAATCAAGGCTTTCGACACTTGGTTTCCTGGAAGAAGATCAAAAGACTCCCCTGGACTAGAAGAGACATCTCATTAACAACTGGAGAAATGCCAAAGAACTTTGGATATCTGCTTGGGAGCTTTCTGATGCAGTACAGTGGTGCCTCGCAAGACGAAATTAATCCGTTCCCCGAGTCCCTTCATCTAGCGGTTTTTTCGTCTTGCGAAGCAAGCCCACTGACGGCTTAACAGATTAGCGGCTTTTAGCGGCTTTTAGCGGCTTTTAGCGGCTTAGCGGCTTAGCGGCTTAGTGGATCAGATGATAAGCGGCTTAGCGGCTTAGAAAAAGGGGAGGGGAAGGAAGAAAACCCTGCAAGAACTCGCAAGACATTTTCGTCTTGTGAAGCAAGCCCATAGGGAAATTCGTTTTGCGAAGCGCCTCCAAAACGGAAAACCCTTTCGTCTAGCGGGCCACGGCGAAGGCGGAGACCCATTAAAAATCACAGGCGGGAGAAGCCTGTGAGCGTGGGATTTGGCGGGCACCTTTTGCGCTGTGGAATTTAAGATAACACAATTGGAAACAGAGAGAGTCCCAGATCTACAGAGGCAAATTGAGGACCACAAATTGACGCTTTCTATGATTGAACTTAAGGAAAAACAGACGAATTTAAGGATCAGAGCTGTACCTGATTTGGAGAAGGGCAGTTTGATAGACTTTCTGACACAGGAATTTGCAGAGTTCTGGAAGTTGGATTTGAAACAAGAAGAATTTAAAATCGTGAGGGCCTTCAGACTTGGAAGAGGAGGAAAGAAGAACAAAATAAGGGATTGTTTGATTACCCTCTGATCTAAAGAAGAGAAAGATAAAATTTTGGGTCTGCACTTTCAGAATACTTTGACAATTCTGCAGTCAAGAGTGGAAATTTTTAAAGATATTCCGAAACATCTTTTGGACCTTAGGTCCAATTTTGGAGATTTGGTTGCCCTGCTGAGAAGGAATAAAATCATCTTTAGGTGGGAATTTCCCCAAGGCCTATCCTTCAGCTTTAAAGGAAGAAAGATAAAAATAAGATCAGTTGAGGAAAAAGAAAAGTTTTTGGGAAATCATGGAGAAGATCTGCAGAAAGAACTTGGAAAAGAGCCAGGAGCTTTGGACAGAAGTTCACCAAAAAGAGGGAAACCAACACCATTGACAGAACTAGATCAAGCATTGCGTGCTGTTGGAGGAGAAGCAGAGTAACTACACCATGGCACTTCAAGTATTAAGCTGGAATGTGAATGGACTCAACTCCCCGGAAAAGAGACATGTGATAAGGCTACACAGGAAGATTTTGAGTAATAAAAGATTAGGACATGAATTTATCTCATCAGACAAAGTTAAGAAAAGAGGAGTAGTACTTTATGCAAAGGTGAGCCTATCACCGAAATTTTTATTTAAAGATGATCAAGGAAGATTTGTTGCAATTGAAACAAATCAATTTTTTTAAAATAATTTTTATTAATTTTCATAAACAAAAAACACACAAATAAAAACATTCATAAACAACACATGACTTCCCCATGCCTCCCCTTCACTGCACCCTTGTTTCAAAATTTTTTTAGCAATCCTTCATTCCATTTCTATATTTAATTTCCCTCAAGATTCTCTTGACTTAAATATTTACAGCTATAATTCTCTGTTTCTTACCCCTTGACATTTTATCAGTCTGAGATTTTGCAACAGTTCTTAAGATATATTTTAATTTTTTTCCAATCCTCTTCCACTGTCTCTCTCCTCTGATCACGGATTCTGCCGGTCATCTCTGCCAGTCCCATAAATTCAGTCACCTTCGTCTGCCATTCTTCCAGAGTAGGTAATTCTTGCATCTTCCAATACTTTGCCAGGAGAATTCTTGCTGCTGTAGTTGCATACATGAAAAAGGTCCTATCTTTCTTTGGTACCAATTGGCCGACCATGCCCAAGAGAAAAGCCTCCGGTTTCTTTACAAATGTCCACTTAAGGATTTTCTTAATTTCATTATAGATCATTTCCCAGTAGGCTTTAACCTTTGGGCAGGTCCACCAAAGATGATAAAAAGTTCCTTCACATTCGTTACATTTCCAGCATTTATTATTGGGCAAATGATATATCTTTGCAAGCTTGACTGGAGTCATGTACCACCTATAGATCATTTTCATTATGTTTTCTTTCAAGGCACTACATGCCGTAAATTTAAGGCCTGTGGTCCATAACTGTTCCCAGTCAGCGAACATAATATCATGACCTAAGTCTTGTGCCCATTTGATCATAGCTGATTTAACCGTTTCATCCTGTGTATTCCATTTCAGCAACAAATTATACATTTTAGACAAATTCTTAGTATTGGTCTCTAACAATTCTGTTTCCAATTTTGACCTCGCCTTCTGAAATCCTAGTTTCCTGTCCTGCTTAAAAGTCTCATTTATCTGATAATAATGTAACCAGTCTCGAACTTTGGATTTTAGTTTCTCAAAGCTCTGTAATTTAACTTTTTCACCGTCATATTCTATAATTTCACAATATTTTGGCCAATTAGAGTCCATATTAAGTTTTTTCACCACTCTAGCTTCCATTGGTGACAACCATCTGGGTGCTTTATTTTCCAACAAATCCTTATATCGATTCCAAACATTATACAAAGCTTTCCTGACAATATGATTTTTAAAGCCCTTATAAACCTTTGCCTTGTCATACCATAAATATGCATGCCAGCCAAAATTATTATCATACCCTTCCAAGTCTAAAATGTCTGTGTCTTCAAGAAGTAGCCATTGCTTCAACCAGCAGAAAGCTGCTGCTTCATAGTAAAGTCTTAAGTCCGGCAGAGCAAAACCCCCCCTATCTTTTGCATCAGTTAAAATCTTGAATTTTATTCTGGGCTTTTTGCCCTGCCAGACAAATTTGGATATATCTTTCTGCCACTTCTTGAAACAGTCCATCCTATCTAGAACTTGCAATGTCTGGAACAAAAACAACAATCTCGGCAATACATTCATCTTAATAACGTCAATTCGGCCTAACAAGGATAGTCTCAACCTAGACCATATGTCAAAATCTTTCTTAACTTCCAGCCAACATTTCTCATAATTGTCTTTGAACAAATTCACATTTTTAGATGTTAAATTCACCCCCAGATATTTCACTTTTTTTGTTATTTCCAAACCAGTTTCCCTTTGAAAACTATCTTTTTCCCCCATCGTTAGATTTTTTTCCAGCACCTTTGTCTTCTGTTTATTTAATTTAAAACCAGCCACTTGACCAAATATTTCAATTAGTTCTAAAACTCTTTTTGTGCTGGCTTCTGGCTGCTGCAAAGTCAAAACTAGGTCATCTGCAAATGCTCTTAGCTTATATTGTTTAGCTCCGAGGTGTATTCCTTCAACCAGCTGGTCCCTTCTAATCATATTCAACAACACCTCCAGGACCGATATAAACAATAGAGGGGATATTGGGCAACCCTGTCGTGTCCCTTTTTCTATTGGGATCTCGTCCATAACCACACCATTCACAATTAATTTAGCTTTTTGCTCAGAGTATATTGCACCTATACCGTTTTCAAAATTTTGGCCTACCCCCATCCCATGGAGATTCCTCTTCATAAAGCTCCAAGAAATATTGTCAAAGGCTTTCTCCGCATCCACAAAAATCAAAACTGCTTTTCTATTTATATCAGTCTCCAATAGTTCCAAAATATCTATAATGTTCCTTACATTATCTGACATATGTCTCCCTGGGAGAAAGCCTGTTTGGTCCTTATGAATCTCCTCTAACAACACTTTTTTAAATCTTTTTGCTAAAATGTCTGCAAAAATTTTATAATCCACATTTAAAAGTGATATAGGGCGGTAGTTCTTAACTTGATGTTTCCCAGTTTTTGTCTTCGGTATAAGTGAGATAAATGCTTCTTTCCACGATTCGGGAGCCTTTTTCCCCTCCAAAATTTGGTTACAAACTTCTTTCAATTGTTGTATTAGCCATTCCTTCATTGCTTTATAGTATCTCGCCGTCAGCCCATCTGGTCCTGGTGATTTTCCCAATTGCATATTCTGGATGGCACCCTCAATTTCCTGGTTCATAATTTTCTCATTTAAAATCCTTTTATTTTTTTCCGAGATCTTTGATAGTCCATATTTTTTAATAAATTCTTCTATCTCTTGTTCATCTTTTGGCCCTTGTGCATACAATTTCTTAAAGAAACTTTGAAAACAATTACTAATTTCATTTGGTTTATTTATAGATTTTCCCTCTACCTCGAGGAATGTCACAGTATTCAACTTTTGTCTCTTTTTCAATTGCCATGACAGCAGTTTCCCACATTTATCTGCTGATTCAAAAGTTTTTTGCCTCATTTGTTTTATTTTCCATTCTATTTCTTGGTTCATCAATTCCATATATTGGGTCTGGTAATACTTTATTTCTCTTAAAATCTCCTGGGATTTAGGTTTTGATCTCAGTTTCTTCTCTCCTTCTTTCATTTGTTTCCAGATTTTTTCTTTCTTCTCATTCTGTTGTTTCCTTTTTATCGAATTCTGCTGGATTAGAAAACCACGCATCACGGCCTTACTTGCATCCCATATTATTCTTTTTTCCACATCTGTTCCTAGGTTTATTTCGAAGTAGTCTTTCAAAGTCTTTTGGGCCTTTTTATAAATTGCTTCATCTCTAAAAAGGGTGTCATTCATTCTCCATCTGAAGGTTCCAGCTGTTGTCAATTTCATTTCCATCTTTACTGCATTATGGTCGGAGCAAGTTTTTGGGCAGATTTCTGTTTTTTTAACCCTTGGTGCCAGATTGCTAGAAATCCATATTTGGTCAATCCTGGTCCATGTCATTTTTGCTTCAGAGAAAAAGGTCCCCTCTCTTTCCAGAGGGTTCCTTGTTCTCCAAATGTCAATCAAGTCCATTGTGTCAGTCAGTTCGAAGAAAGTCTTTGGTAGTCTCCCATCCTTAGAAATTACTTGTCTTTGAGCTTTATCCATATTTGTGGAGACAACTCCATTCATATCACCCAACATTATAATTTTATAGTCCATAAAATCCGTTAATGTCTCATGCAACTTCTTGAAAAACTCAGCCTTCCCCTCATTAGGTGCATAAATTCCTACAATCAGATTTTTTTCTCCTTGAATTTGAATTTCCACTGCCAGAAATCTTCCTTGTTCATCCTTAAAGATCATTTTTGGTTCCAATTTTTCCTTGACATAAATCACCACTCCTCTTTTCTTAACTTTATCTGAGGAAATAAATTCCAGTCCTAATCTCTTATTTGTCAAAAGTTTCCTGTGTATTCTGGCAATATGGGTTTCTTGCAAACATATTATGTCTAAATATTCTTTCTTTAATATATGAAACACTTGAGCCCTTTTTCGGGGATGGTTAAGACCGTTGCAGTTCCAACTCAGAAGTTGCAGAGACATTTTTGTTACTGGGTATCTTTTCCACCGACTGCTCCAAGTTCTTGTTCCTGATCGGTCGGTGCTGGGGTCAATCCAAATGATAGGTTTGCAATATCCGGTATTTCTCTCTCACTCACAGTTCCTTTCTGAAAGTCTTCAAAATTTCTCTCCAAAAAATGTTCTTTATCTTGAATTGTTTTTATTTTGATTTTCTTCCCTTTAAAATTAAAGGACAACCCTTGTGGGAACTCCCACCTGAATGGAGTGTTGTTTTGTTTCAATAAATCCACTAAATCTTTGAATTGAGTCCTCACCTCCAAAAAATATTTAGGAATATCTTTGAAAATCTGTATTTGAGAATTCTTAATAATCAGAGCCTTCTGGAAGTGTAGGTTCAGTATTTTGTCTCTTTCTTCCTTGGATCTCAAAGTGATTAAGCAATCCCTTGGTTTCTTGCCTTGCTTCCTGCCAATCCGGAAAGCTGTAGTTATTACAAATTCATCTTCTTCTCCTTCTAATTCGTCAGTCCAAAATTCTTGAAATTTATCTGTGAGAAATTCCCCAAGGTTGCCCTCTTCCTCTTCTGGTACCAATCTCAATTTCAAATTCTTGCCTTTCCTCTCCAATTCCATAAGAGCCAAAGTTGCATCATGTTCATGTACCTTCTTTGCAATAGGCGCAAATTTTCCCTTAGTTTCCTCGGCAGTGCTCTTAGCGATCTCAGCTATTTTCCTTGTTTCCGTACTTTCTTGAATTAGACGATTTATAGAGTCTGTATTAGATGATATTGTCGTTGTGTTCAAATCCAATCTTGTTGTCAATTCTGTCAATTTCTTAGAGTTCTCTGTAGATTGCTTAGTGAGTGCTTCTAAAGATTGGTTTATTCTGAGCAGTGCCTGTGTCATAGAATCCATTGATGCTGTTGTTACTTTTTCCTGTGCAGCTGCTGCTCCTGATATGGAGCTTCTTTTCTGAGCCTGCTTTTGAGCCTGTTTTGTTTTGCTTCTTGTTGATATTTCATCCAGTGGCGTGCTCATAACTCAAGGTCGTTCACACAGGAAGGTTGCAAATGGAAAATCCCACTTCTTTGCCTCAATACAGCAGTCTCTCTTTTAGTCCTCTAGAGGGGGAAATTGTATCCAGGCAGGAATAACAAAGAAACAGGGAAGCAAGTAGCCATGCAATGTCCCAAAGAAATAAAATCCAACCCAAAGTCCTACTTTGTTGCAATTTGAAATCAGATTCTGCCAAGTAAAGTCCCGTTGTTATATTTCAAGTAAAGTCTTACTTTGTATCCACAGTCCTCTCTTTTTTGACAGTTCGTTTCTAGGCGCTCACCGCTCAGGCAGCCTGATCAGAGGTATCGGCAGCGGAGAGTTTCCCGTTCACAATTTTCTTCTTCTAGCGGGTTAAATTAAGTCAATTTTTCCTTCCCCCCCTTCTCCCGCTCAGTGGGGGGAAGACCCTTTCAATGTCAGGTTTAGCAAAGTTCAAAAAAGTGTTCCCTTTAAATACAGCTAGCTCTTTTCATTGCTGCGTCAGTCGTGCAGTTCCGGGAGGCTGACTTCCTTAATTTTTGCCTTTCCCGTTTTCAGCCAAATCTTCTTAATTTAAAAGTCCCATTCAATTTATTTTGCAGTTCTTACTCACGGGTATTGTTGCCAATCGGTAATTTCAGGAAGGAATCGGCGCTCTCCGTCAATGGCGACGCGGCTTCGCTCCGCGAGCTGGGTTGCGATCCTCAGCACCGCGCTCGCACCCGATGCCACTCCGGAGCCTTTAAAAAGACTCCTTTGCGATACCGGGGGGCGCAAAGGTGCCCACCGAATCTCCTTGTTCACAGGCTTCAGCGCCTGTGATTTTAGGGGTCCCCCGCTCGCCGTAGCGGGTCAGACCCAAACTCACGGAGCAGTCCTGCTTCGGAGCTCAAAGCAAGGACCGCCATTAAGACGCTGGCGCCGACCGGAAGTCCCAAATCAATTTTCCCTGGTGGCACCCAGGGAATAGTTGCAGCAGCCGGATGGCTGGCTGAAACACGCACCATTGCACTCTTTTTGGATGGGATTCAATCTGAATCAGCCAGTTAGTGAACTTGGTGCTCCTGTGCAACAAACCCACTACAAATTTGCTCTTTCCCCCAAACATCTCCAGGTCCCTCCAGCTGGGCTTTTTGAGTGTGATGGGTTTTTCTCACTTCAGAGCAGTTTGTCTTTAAGCTGAAGGTCACCATGAAAGCAAGGGAGACTAAAAAAAAGTGCACTCTTGGTTTCCTGGAAGATCAAAAGACTCCCCTGGACTAGAAGAGACATCTCATTAACAACTGGAGAAATGCCAAAGAACTTTGCATATCTGCTTGGGAGGTTTCTGATGCAGCACTGTATTAATTTAACAAGGAGCCAGGAGTGAAACCGAAAGTAGACTGACCAGCTAGCTGAATCCAATTATATTGCTATGGGGGGGGGGGAGGGGAAACCTCTAACATTTTACTTTTCGATACTTGTACTTCCAGGGTGAATTGAATGGGGGGGGGGTGGAGGAGAGGCAGAAAGAAGAGCTAACTTGTCCGTGGCTAGGGGGCGCAATCTGGACGGTTCTGCCGGGGCGCAAGATCACCTAACTACTACTCTGCGCCTCTGGACCAGGGGTGGATGGTGCTCATTGGGACTGGGAGGGTGGAAGGCAAGGAGGCCAACAGTAGGTGGCGCCAGAGCCAAGGAGTGGCAGAGCCAATGTGGTCTGTATCTGAGATGGAGTGGGAAGGGGCTGGCGGCCACCGCAGTCATCCCTTGTCTGCCCTCATGGACCGGCCAGAATCCACTGGGCAAATGCTCATCTTGCCAGAGTCTGGGTCTTCTGCTGTTGCTCTCTCAGAAACCGTGCCCAGGTGGGATGTTTCGTTTTTCGTAGCTGCTTCATCCCCGAGGAAGTTGGAGGTGACGCAACTCCTGCATCTCTGACGTGGGAAGGTTTGGAGGTATTTCAAATTCCCCCCTTCTCCCTTGGCTCTGTGGAAAGAAGGCATATTTACATTTTGAGTGCATTTCACAGGCCAGGAGCCAAGCACCCCTTCCTGAGGGGGAGAAGAGGCCCAGAAAAGATGAGCCCTTCCCAGCCCAAAGGCGTTCCCCTGAGATTCAGCTTCCGGGCTATGGCTAACCAGGTTAGGAGCAGGAATATTGGGAGCGGGAAGGAACTGATGTCATCTGCCAGAGCAGCTGGCTAATTGAAGGGAATGAGGTGATAACAAGGCTTTCAAATCTGAACTCTTGTTTGCGGCTGGTTAGGATAGAGGGAGGTGGAGAACAAGGGCAATCGGAAGCAGACTCTGGGTAGTTGGTTCCTTTTCTTTGTTTGGGTTCCTACGTCATACCAGCAGTTTAAATGGCAACACTCCTTTGCAAGATTGTCTGCCTTTTTAATTGTTGTTATGGAAAATCAATAAAATGATAAGTTGCCCCTGCCAAAGGGTTGCATGGCATCTGGCTGAAGACTTTTTGTGCTAAAAGTTGAAGCTATGTTGGGTGTGTGTGTGTGTGTGTGTGTGTGTGTGTGTTGCAGAATGGTTTAATTAGCTCATTCTCCTCCTAGCACATCGTCTTCATTCAACTCTGGCTGTTGAATGAATGCTTTCTTATAATCATTCTTATGTTTAAGTGGGCTTTGGCCTCCTTCCAGACAGCAGCTTGAAAGGGAAGCAGAGGAAAACTCAAATGATGACAGAAGGCAGGGGCATCCAACAAGCCAGAGTTTTGGTTTGGATGTGACACTTTGAGAATTCCCCAAGCCATCCCGAAGCCCCCATTTCACTCTGGTCCATCTGAGTATCTCCTTTCCACCTATGCCTCCCCTCCCCCCCAAATATTCACAATTAAGAAATCAGAAAACAACCCCCACCTCTCTTGCGACAGAACTAGATGGAATGATCAGGCATAGCAACTCCTGCAGAGAGGATAAAACCAAAATGTTTCCAAGGGACACATTTATCAAACAAGATATCTGCCCATAGCTCAGTCAGTAGAGTGTGAGACTCTGCATCTCAGGGTCGTGGGTTTGAGCCCCACGTTGGGCAAAATATTCCTGCATTGCAAGGGGGTGGACTAGATGACTCTTGTGGTCCCTTCCAACTCTACAATTCCATGATATCCTGTGAGGAGTAGTCAACTGAGTTTTACTCAGAAGAGATACGTCAAAATCAACACAGCCACGTAATTTGTGCCCATCAATTTAAATAGGTCTGCTGTGGAAAGGACTGATGTTGACTACAACCCTTATGTTTTCTGATTATTTTATCGAGCGTTTCCCTCAATACCAAAAAATGGAGGCAGAGACAATTTACTGAATTTCAAAACCACCGAAGCTTTATTGAATGAACGAATCAATTTATTACAGTCACAAACCAGAATATGGACTTCTACAGAGATAGAGATCATGTAGAAGAAGAAGAAGAAGAGTTTGGATTTGATATCCCGCTTTATCACTACCCTAAGGAGTCTCAAAGCGGCTAACATGAATTAACTTTATTACGGTCACAGACCAGGATTAAGAAAAGCATATAGATAAAATAGCAGTTGGGATTTTTGACCGATAATTGTTAGGGCAAATGAGGACAAGGAAACAGGCATAAAACATCCGAATAAAATACAAGATTAAACACAGATAATGGATAAATTAAAAACTAATAATTAAAACCAATAAGAGCTAAAAACCAACAAAGACACACAGTTAAAACAGCTGTAAGAGCATAAAAACTAAAAAACTCGCAGATAAAACAACTATAAGAGGCTGCAGAGTAGAAGCCTCTTAAATAGAGGACACTCACAAAGTTAAAAACTGCTGTACAAATATGGTTAAAACAGACAATTAAAACAATATACAACACTAAATTTAGAAAACCATGTGCAACAATAAACTGTCTCAGAATCACCCATGGAACTGTGTTTGGGGCTTTTCATGCCGGACTATTTTGGGTTGGGCAATGGTCTGTGCCTACAGATCTGTAGACAGAATCTGGTGACCATGCAGGTCATCTTCTGATCTTTGCCCAACAACAAAAGGTCAAATTTTTGCTTTTGCGGGAGGTCGGCGAGCCTCACCAGTAGGGGATCCATGATCTTACTACGTGCCTCTTTATAAAGGAGACATCTAAAGAACAAGTGTTCTGGGCTTCCTATCTCTCCCAATGGACAGGTGCAAAGTTTCTGAGCATACGGGACCCTTCTGAAAGCTCCATCCAGGACCGGCAAGGGAAGAGCCGAGCTTCTGGCGAGCTTCTTTCTTGCATCCCTAAGGAGTCTCAAAGCAGCTAACATTCTCCTTTTCCTCCCCCCCAACAAAATAAAAAAATTCCTTCCAGTAGCACCTTAAAGACCAACTGAGTTAGTTCTAGGTATGAGCTTTCGTGTGCATGCACACTTCTTCAGATACACTGAAACAGAAGTCACCGGACCTTTCTATATAGTGAGAAGGTGGGGAGGGGTATTACTCAGAAGGGTGGTGGGAATGGGTGATTGGCAGATAGCTGCGATGAGCCTGTTGACGACTCTTAACGACTGCAATAGGTCTAACAGGAAAAAGCAAGGGGTGAGAAGGTGAAAAATCCCCCCCAACAAACACTCTGTGAGGTGAGTGGGGCTGAGAGACTTCAGAGAAGTCACCCAGCAGCTGCATGTGGAGGAGCGGAGACGCGAACCCAGTTCCCCAGATTACGAGACTGCCGCTCTTAACCACTACACCACACTGGCTCTCATATATATGTAGGTTAAAATCAAAATCTATAAGCTAGAACACAGTAAAGAATTCAGATGTGGAGACTTCCGGGTTAGCACCAACGCTGGAGGGAATCAGCTTCACGAGTTCGGGTCCGGCTGCTGCGGCGAAGCGGGGACCCTCAAAAATCACAGGCGGGTGAAGTCTGTGAGCGTGGGACTCAGCGGGCACCATTTACGCCCCCCCCCGAACTGCGAAAAAGCCTTTTTAAAGGCTTCGGAACGGGACGGAGTGAGCGGTGAGGTGCTGAGAGTCGACTGCTATTCTCGTGGAGTGAAGCCGCACAGCCATTAGCAGAGAGCGCTGACTTTTTCCTGACAATTGGATTACAAAACTGCTACCCGTGAGTAGGCTCAATTTGAACTATTTTGAAAAATTTGAATAAATTTGGTACCGAAAGGGGAAGGAACAAACAGGAAGTCTGCCTCCCCTTTTTGTAGATTGAGCAAAGCAAAGAGATTAAAAAGCGGAAACCTTTAAAGACATCTTGCGAAGATCTAAATCTAACACCAAAAAAGAAAAGAGTTTCCCCTCTAAACTGCAGGAGTGGAGGGGGAAAGCCTTAAACTATTGTTGCCTGCATGAAAAAAAGGGAAAGAAAACTTTATCCGCTGCCTCCATACCTGGGAACGGACTGCCTTTAAACAAGAAAGCAGAGCAGTGGGGAGCCTGTCTTAAACTAGAGTTGAAAGTTAAGGATTTTAGAACTAACTCTGCAAAAGAGATACAGTGTTTCTGGACTTCTCCTGTTTGAGAGTAACATTTTAAAGTAACAATCTTTAAAGTAACTGTTAAAGTAACTGTTTGGGGACATTGAAACTGTGGCTTTTAAGTGACTTAAAGAACTTATAAGGACTTTATTTGTCTCCAAAGACTTGTGCTCTGAATTGGTCCCCCTAGAGGAATACTGACATTGTTGCAACAATAGTTAAGCAACTGGAAATTTCCTTTCCAAAACAAATCTTTCAGGCGTGGGACTGACCTTGGATTCTCATGACAGTGGCATGGCAGATGATAAAGGAAAATTAGAGCCGGCACAGGAAAAAACTACAGGCACTAGATCTGGCAGACAATTTCGAGACACTACAGCTCAGAGGAGGGCTTCAACATCTGGAGCTGCAGGTGCACAAGGAGCTGCTACTTTGCAAACTAAACTAAAAGTTATGTCATCTGAAGATGTATTGAGCCAGGCACTTGGTAAAATTAATGAGTCTTTGGAAAATTTAGCAAGACAAGTAGCAGAGACAAATAAACAAGTGGCTGAGACAAATAAACAGGTTGCTGAGGCTTCAGCAAAAAATAGATGTGAATACCATAAGTATTAATGACCTGGGCAAGAAGGTGAGCTCTAATACACAGTCTATTGAAAAATTAATAGAGGAATCGGCCACAACCAGAAAAGTAGCTGATGAAGCCAAGGAAACTGCAATTGCCACTCAAGAGAAGATATTACCAGTATATAAGAAACTGGAGGACCATGACCTGACACTGTCCATGATTGAACTTCACAGCAAGGAGAGAAATTTGAGAATTAGAGCAATACCTGAAATTGAGAAGGACAATTTGGTTGACTTTCTTACAAAAGAAAGGACTTGGGGAAGGAAGAATTTAAAATAGTGAGTGCATTTAGAATTGGGAGAAAACAAAGAAAGAACAAGGTAAGAGACTGTTTGATCACCCTTCGAACAAAAGAAGAAAGGGACAAAATTTTGAATTTGCACTACCAAAGAACTTTGGAAATTGAAGATTCATTTGTGGAGATCTACAAGGACATTCCAAAACACATCTGAAGAAGTGTGCATGCACACGAAAGCTCATACCTAGAACTAACTTAGTTGGTCTTTAAGGTGCTACTGGAAGGAATTTTTTTATTTTGTTTTGACTATGGCAGACCAACACGGCTACCTATCTATAACAAGAATAAGAACAGTGCATGATAAAGACAAGTTCCTGGAGGACCACGGAGAAGACTTACAGAAAGGAACGGAATCTGGAGAAGACCCGAAACCTCTGGATAGAGGAATATTAGACATAGCAAATTTATCATTTGGACTACTTGAACCAGGGAAAGAGACACCACCGACAGAACAAGAACAGCAACTCGGAGCAGTTGGAGGCAAGGAGAAGTAACCCCACCATGGCTCTGCAACTTCTAAGCTGGAATTGTAATGGACTGAACTCCCCCCAGAAGAGAAAAGGTGTTTTTCATATATTAAAAAAAGAGCAATTGGATTTGATCTGCCTACAAGAAACACACGTAATGAGGTTACACAGGAAAATACTTATTAACAAAAGACTGGGACAAGAGTTTATCTCATCTGACAAAGTTAAAAAAAGAGGAGTGGTGATATATGCAAAGGAGAGACTCTTACTGAAATTAATCTTTAAAGACGAACAAGGAAGATATTTGGCAGTGGAAATTCAACACCAAGGAGAGAAATTTCTGGTAGTTGGAATTTATGCTCCGAATGAGGGGAAATCTGAATTTTTTAAGAAGTTGCATGAGACTTTACTGGATCATTTGGATTATAACTTAACTTTGATGGGAGATATGAACGGAGTCGTATCTACAAACATGGACAAGGCACAAAGACAGGTAGTCACTAAAGATGGTAGACTACCTAAAACTTTTTTTTGAAATGACTGACAATATGGACTTGGTGGACATTTGGAGAGTAAGGAACCCTTTGGGAAGAGAGGGAACTTTCTTTTCTGAAGCCAAAATGACATGGACTAGAATTGACCAAATATGGATAACTAGAGGAATGGCACCAAAGATAAAAAAGTGGAAATCTGCCCCAAAACTTGCTCTGACCATAATGCAGTAAGGATGGAGATGAAACAAATAGCAACTGGTTCCTTCAGATGGAGGATGAATGACACCTTATTTAGAGATGAAGAAGTTTACAAAAAGGCCCCAAAAACTTTGAGAGACTATTTTGAAATAAATATGAACACTGATGTTGAAAAAAGAGTAATCTGGGACGCAAGTAAAGCTGTTATGAGAGGGTTTTTGATACAACAGAATGCCATAAAGAAGAAAAGCCAAAATGAGAAAAGAGATAAAATTTTAGAGAAAATAAAAGAAGGG
The DNA here is from genome assembly GCF_964252035.2 of Podarcis erhardii. Classification (NCBI taxonomy): domain Eukaryota; kingdom Metazoa; phylum Chordata; class Lepidosauria; order Squamata; family Lacertidae; genus Podarcis; species Podarcis erhardii. The sequence continues at coordinate 18,122,142 of NC_138506.1, read as the reverse complement.
GAAAAGAAATTGAGAGCAAAACCAAAGTCACAAGAGATTTTGAGAGAAATAAAATTATACCAAACACAATATATGGAACTGATGAATCAAGAAATAGAATGGAAAATTAAACAAATGAGACAAAAGACATTTGAATCGGCAAATAAATGTGGGAAACTTTTGGCTTGGCAAATGAGGAAAAGACAAAAATTAAATACCATTACAAACTTAGAAGTGGAAGGAAAAAACATACATAACCTGACTGAGATCAGAAACTGTTTCCAGAAGTACTTTAAACAACTATACTCACAAGGGCCACAGAAAGAAACGGACATAGAACGATTTTTAAAGACAAATGGATTACAAAAAATATCTCAAGAAAGTAAATTGATGTTGAATTATAAAATATCAGAACAGGAGGTGGAAGGTGCCATCCAAAATATGCAATTGGGCAAGTCTCCAGGACCAGATGGGCTGACTTCCAGGTACTATAAATCCTTGAAGGAGTGTTTACTACAACCTTTGAAGGAAGTCTGTAATGAAATTTTGGAAGGGAAAAGGGCACCAGAGTCGTGGTGAGGCAAGGAAGAAGGGCTACCCCTATGCTATTCATATAATCAGTTATCAGAAATCAATATATTCATATATGCTCACACATAATCAAGGCTTACAGTATTTTATAATCCATTTTGAATCAAAGGAAAGCTGTGCCTTAGCTAACTGCATATTGCTTGAAACAGCAAGATTTAAGAGCCGACCTTTCCCCTACTACATCTGTGAACCCTGGACATGGGAAAGACGTGAATCAGAGATTCTGGTACAAAATCCCCTCAGATACAGGCTAAATTAGTCCACAGAACAGGAAGAGCAAAACCACAAAAACTCCAAACTCCCTGTCCTGTCATAACTAGGGGAGAGGTTAGACAGAGCGTCACTGCAAGCATCGGAAAGCAGAACTTGAACTCGGTGTTTGACCAGTGCTTGACCAGGTGCTGGACGCATGGCCAGAAGCTTGCTAATTGGCTATTCCTAGCTGACAATATCGTGACTGTCTCAGGGTTGTCTCATGATCTATGATTTGCTGTTATCTACTCAGGTATAAGACCTCTGGATTTCTGTCAATCGGGGTCCCAGTTCCTTTTGGAAGAGATTCCAACTGGGTCCTTATTGCCTGGCAATAAACTTCACCTTCATTTTCTCCGTTTGCTGAGTCTGCCTGATCCTTATTTTGCACCTAGTGAGTTCTTGCTCACGTTCACTTGCATCATTTGGTGCCGTGACTCGGATCATACAGGCCGGTAGGGGTTTTTTTTACCCCAAAAGAGCCTTGCCAGCTCGGGCGGGGGAACACGTCGGAGGGACCTTGTTCCGACTCCAGGCGCCAATCGGACATCATTTCCGAAGGAGAGGGGCAACCGCCTTCGGTGTGGGCTTCCGTCAGGGCGAAGGCAATGACCGATGGAGAATCTGAACGTGAGCCAACAGGAAAAGCGCACCACGAAAGGAACTCACGGTGAGTAGAGTAAAGAGATAAAAATGAGAGCTTGATCACCACTTTGAGCGATCCACCAGTAACCTCCCGTTAAAGGGAAAAAGGATCCCAAAAGGGAAGGGAGGAGAAGCTGGATTTGCCAAGAGGTTAAGGAAACAGGTTCTGCAGAAAAAAAGGTTTGGGATAAAGAAAAAACAGCTGTGGGGGGTGTGAGAGAGAAAAGTGTTGTGTGTGGTTTTTTTTGCCAAAGGGTTTTCGCCACAAGCAAAGGGGGGCGAAACGGCTGTGTGTTTGAATGACTGAATGTCCCGGGACTTGTGACTGAGGGATTTGTGGTTGGAAGATTTGTGGTTGAATGAGTAAGGGCTGGTTTAGAAAGGAAGAGAGTTGAAGAAAGGAAAGATTGTGAGTAAGCGGAGAAGGTTAGAAAGGTGGGGGAGAAGTGTGCTGTGGTTTCCTGGTCCTATTTTTGAAAGCTGCCTGGCAAAAAGTGTTTTGCCTGGGGAAAAGGAAAAGCTTTTGCAAGAAATGGGGGGGGGGGAATGTTCAAAGGACATTCAAGCTTGTACACCCCTAGAATGTATGATAGAGAATTTTAAAAGAGTCTTTCCGGAAGAACCAGGAGAGGTCAGACCAAGTAAGGAGATTTTGAAGAAATATTGCCAACAGGTGTGGCCTGCCCAGGTTAAAAATTGGCCCCCAGAAGGAACATTTAATTTAAAATTATGTCAAGCAGTTATGGACTCAATAATGCAAAAATCGGACTTATTTAAGGAGCAGTATTATTATATTAATAAATGGATTACAATATGTTTGAAAAATCCGGACTGGCTCAAAGTAAAGAAAGGAAGTGGTAGCAGCTGTGAGATTTTTGCTGTAAGGCAGGAAGCCAGGAAAACCACAAATTCTTCTGCAACTGACAGAAAAATTTATGTCGCTCCGCCGGAGGAAGAGGGAATCCTCCCCCCTCCATATAACTATAGCAACAGGAATCAAGCGACATTGCCGCCTTCAGGTCAAGTATTGGCACCTCAGAACATACCGGCAGGACAAACCCATCAGATCCCTATGCCCAGCCAATCTCAGCCAACTGTAAATAACTCTTTGCAAGCCACAAATAGCGTCTTACAGGCTGCCCCCACCTACTCAAGCATCGCTGGATGTGCCTAGCCTTCCAGATTTGCCTTCCCAGCCAAAACAAGCTACAGGTTTTGATCAAAGCACGTTACCCTCCCCTCCCGAGGAAAAATTCAACCGGGACATGTCAGCCTGGCAGACACAGACAGGGGGAGCGGAAGGAGGAACCAGTACATTTCAAATGTCTGGAGCATGGGGGGAACAAATTAATTCATTGAAAACCCCAGAAAGCCGTGACAGGCATTTATTACACTTATACCGAAAACAGAAACTGAAAAGACTCAACTTAAGAACTACCGCCCCATATCGTTATTAAATGTGTATTACAATTTTTTTTGCTGACATTTTGGCTAAAAGATTGAAAAAAGTATTAATGGAAGAGATTCATAAAGACCAAGCGGGCTTTCTCCCGGGAAGACATATGTCTGATAACTTGAGGAATATAATAGATATTTTGGAAAAATTAGAAGTAAATATAAACACCAAAGCAGTTTTAATATTTGTGGATGCAGAGAAAGCTTTTGACAACATTTCTTGGAGTTTTATGAAAAAGAACCTTCAGGGGATGGGGGAAGGGCAAGGCTTTGAAAATGGTATAGGTGCAATATATTCTGAACAGAAAGCTAAATTAATTGTAAATAATGTGGTTACAGAAGAATTTAAGATAGAAAAAGGGACACGACAGGGGTGCCCAATCTCACCATTGCTTTTCAGCAGGTCCTGGAGGTCCTGCTGAATATGATTAGAAGAGACCAGTTGGTTAAAGGTATACAGGTCGGAGTTAAACAGTACAAGCTGAGAGCATTTGCAGATGATTTAATTTTGACATTACAGGAGCCAGAATCTAGTACTAAAAGAGTTTTAGAGTTAATTCAAGAATTTGGTCAAGTGGCAGGATTTAAATTGAACAAGCTTAAAACTAAAGTTTTAGAGAAAAACTTAACATCAATTGAAAAAGAAAGGTTTTAGAATGAGACTGGTTTGACTGTGGTTAAGAAGGTGAAATATTTGGGGATTAATATGACAGCAAAAAATGTGAACTTATTTAAAGATAATTATGAAAAATGTTGGACAGAAGTGAAAAAAGATCTAGAAATATGGTCAAATTTGAAGCTTTCCTTGTTGGGTCAAATTGCAGCTATAAAGATGAATGTATTGCCTAGAATGTTGTTTTTGTTTCAAACATTGCAGATTGTGGACAAGATGGACTGTTTCAAGAAGTGGCAGAAAGATATTTCTAGATTTGTCTGGCAGGGCAAGAAGCCCAGAATAAAATTTAAGATATTAACTGATGTAAAGGAAAGGGGTGGATTTGCCTTGCCAGACTTTAAACTCTACTATGAATCAGCAGCATTGTGCTGGTTGAAAGACTGGCTGCTTCTTGAGAACACAGACATTTTGGACTTAGAAGGATTTAACAACGCTTTTGGGTGGCATGCATATTTGTGGTACGACAAGGTTAAAGTACATAAAGCATTTAAAAACCATATTGTCAGGAAAGCATTGTTTAATGTTTGGATAAGATACAAAGATTTACTGGAAAACAAAACCCCAAGGTGGTTGTCACCAACGGAAGCGAAAGCCTTTAAAAGACTCAATATGGAGTCCAACTGGCCAAAATATTGGGAAATTTTGGAACAAGAGGGAGACAAATTGAAATTGCAGAGTTTTGAGAAACTAAAAAACAAAGTGTGAGACTGGCTTCACTATCATCAGATAATGGAGGCTTATAAATTGGATAAGAAAATTGGATTCCAGGTGGAAAAATCAAAATTGGAAACAGAATTGTTAGATCCTAAAACTAAGAATTTGTCAAGAATGTACAACTTGCTGCTGAAATGGAATACTCAGGAAGAAATGGTTAAATCTGTTATGATTAAATGGGCACAGGATGTTGGACATAACATTATGTTTGCTGACTGGGAACAGTTATGGACCACCGGTTTGAAATTTACGGCATGTAATGCCTTAAGAGAGAATATTATGAAAATGATTTATAGGTGGTACATGACCCCAGTCAAGCTTGCAAAAATTTATCATTTGCCCGATAACAAATGTTGGAAATGTAAGGAGGCTGAAGGGACATTCTTTCACCTTTGGTGGACCTGTCCAAAAGTGAAGGCCTTCTGGGAGATGATTTACAATGAGTTAAAAAAGGTGTTTAGGTACACCTTTCCCAAGAAACCAGAGGCCTTCCTCCTGGGCATTGTGGACCAAGGGGTGTTAAAGAAGGATAGAACATTTTTTATGTACGCAATTACAGCAGCAAGAATACTTATAGCAAAATATTGGAAGACACAAGATCTACCCACTCTGGAAGAATGGCAGATGAAGATGATCGACTATATGGGACTGGCAGAAATGACCGGCAGAATCCGAGACCAGGGAAAAGAGTCGGCGGAAGAAGACTGGAAGAAGTTTAAAGAATATTTGCAGAAATATTGTAAAATTAAGGAATGCTAGAATGATGCTGGATAGAAACTAAGTGGTTTTCAGCTGTAATGCTTAAGAGTAATGGAAAATAAGGTTTTGAAATAAGTAAGAGAATTAATAGTGAGGACTTGCTGAACAAACAACCTGAACTGGAATATAAGAAAGGGAGGTATGAGGAGGTCTGGAAAAGAGGTTAAAGGAAAATAAGTAAATGGAAACTCTTTGTGTTTTTTAAATGGTTTTTATTTTTTGTATTTTTGTATTTTTGTATTTTTGTTTTTCTGTTTTTTCTGTTTTGTGATGTATTATTTCTGAAAACTTTAATAAATATCTTATAAAAAAAAAAGAATTCAGATGTGAAACTATTAAAATGTGTAGTTTAAGACCTTAACCGCTAATTTAAAATATGCATGTCAATGCATTATTATAATTAAGGCAGGTAAAATAATTATTACTCTTAATATTATTCATTGCTATGAGGCTTCTTGAAGCAATTCAGAATACAATCAACATTAGCAGGACACTTTCCTTTACAAGGACAATTTAAAAAGCAACAATTTAAAAGCAATAAAAAAGTAATATTGCATAGGAAAGAATTCTAAAACAACAGCAATGATCACAATTAGCAACAAGACACAATGAAACAACAGGCAAAAATTGCCACTCCATCATCGCTGAGCCTTGAAACTTGTGTCTTCTCCCCATAATCGAAACTGACATCAAGTCTTATGTCATCTGGAAGAGAATGAAGGAGAAGAGAGATGAATTTCTGCCACATTTACTGATTCACCAAATTGACCTGGCCCCCCTTCCACCCTTTTTACAAGGAGGCTTTATGGATCTTGTCTTTGGTGGCAACGACTCCTTCCAAGCCTGCAGTTTGGCCATCTTTGTGCTGTGGCAGGATTTCACAGCCACATGACCCAGGAGGTCTGCATCAAGCAAGGATGCTGCAGCTACTGAGTGGGCTCTCCTTAGTCTGGAAAGTGCGTCCCATGTCCCCAGGCTGTGGGTGTTACCTTCTTTGGGGCAGAAGTGAGCCAGCTCCAGAGGGACGAGAGCATGCTGTAGAGAAAAGAAAAGACCGTACTGGATCAGATGACTGATCTGATCCTAAACCCTCCCTCCCAAATAATGGGTGCAAGAGAACATGGAAGCAGACCCAAGCCAGGGAAGACTTGCTTCCATCATGGGATGAGTGAGTTCTATTGCCTGGCCCCAATCCCTTGCCCCAGGCGACCTCAATGGGTCCTGCAGCCTACTAGGCAGAGGTGGAAGTGTAAGATCAAGGAAGAGGGCAGGAAATGTCTCCAGCCTTGTCCGGCATCCCAGGGACACACATTGTGTTGTGTGCCTGATACCAGACTGTGATTCCTACGGTGGGAATCCTTTCACAAGCCACTCTGGGAGCCTCTTGGGGCTGTGAAGGTGCCAAAGGTGAGAGACTTACCTTCAGGCAACTGAGCCTTCTTGCATAGGACATCAGCCAGCTAATGCCACTGGCTGCCAGTTGCCTCTCCGCTGCAATCGCACTTGTTGTGTAACCTCTCAGTTCCTGTGGGAGGAAAGGGGACCTCAGGATCAGGAGGCTGGTCTGGGGGAAAGAGGCAGACCACTGTGAAGCCCTTTACACTCTCAGAGAGAGATCCGTTTCTGTTCTAAAATGGCAATGTCCTCCAGCCCCAAATTGTAGCTCTGCATCCAAGGCCCTCCTTTGGCTGTCTGGGCAAGTGGGCCTTTGCTGGCTCGTCCATGTGGCCAGCTTGCCTTACAAGAGGGGAAGGGCCCAAGAGGGGCACTGCTAGGTGGCGGCTTCTCCATGAAAGCTTTCTAGGTCAAACAGCCACTGAGGCCATCAAGATACTTACATTCATCAGCAAGTTCAGGATCTTAGTGCTTGGGGCCTCCCAGAGGAGGCCTCCCAGCATCAGAGTATAACGTTCCTCTAACTCCTGCAGGCAATGGCAATGAGGGAGAGGATGCGCCAAGCAGGGGAAAGAGAGATCAGATGTTGAGCAATGGGAGCAATGCTTAAAGCGTGTGAAGAAGAAACAACAACTAGAGAAGTCAAATTTCAAGGCTAACAACTTACCTGCTTGTCGGGCTCAGTTTTGACCTCAATGACCGCCGCAAAGGCTGCATGCACAATCAGGCTGTGGAGCTTCAGTGGTAATTTGGGCTTCCTGAGGCTGGAGAGAAGGAGGGAAACCTTTTTAGACTCTGTCTCTTATGGGGGGGGGGGGGAGCATCAAATACATTTCATTCTCTTGAAGTTCTAGTGAATGCATGTGTTAGCTTAAACCACTTTTGACAATCAAGCAGCGTATCGATTTTACAGGGTAAAAATGAATAAAGGTAAAATTAAAATAAACACACGAGGGCACTGTTTATGTGGCAGTCTACCTGGCACTTGGTTGCAAGCCTCTAGGTCTTAGTTAATCCCACCCCTAAAAGCTGAGCCATTTCGCAGTCATCTCTAGACAATATAGCTTCTATTTTCTCTCTCACATCTCCACTCATCCTGTAAATAGTTGCTGCATGAATAAAGCTTTTTGAACGCAAGAAACCCAAGAAATTGTAAGCAATTCTTCCAATCGAATTCACTGCAGTGGCAAGGTCTGGTAACACCTTTCCACATTCTGCTCCCCTTCCCCCCCCCCCCGCCAGCTGCTCGTCAAGCTCAAAAAACCCGGTATACCTCAGTTGGTAAAGGGCTTCCAGTGCCATAGCAAGGGCCAATTCAGGCTGCGTAAAGCACGCAATCCGTCCCATGAGATCCTGATAGAGAACAGAGGGCGGAGGGGGAAACGTCAGTTCCCTACGGACATCAGGTGGATTCCTCCAACCCCAAACTCAGTGCAGGAATTGGCAATTTCATGCCAAATGCCTGCACAACCCTTCTCTTGGCCAGACCCCGCCAGGCCTTCCTTCTGCCCAGCATCCCCCCAATCCCATCCCCGGCTCTCCTGCCCCCCTCACCCCTGGATACCTCATGCAACCTCTCACTCACCGCAATTGCCTTGACGGCCATCTTCTTGGAGTACCTCAACCTGTCCTTTTCTCTCTGGCGGGCCTCCGAGCAAGTGGCCAACACGCAGCAGAGCAACATCTCATCCTTCTCCAGTTGCTGAAATGGCAAGAGTCAGGCTGTCAGTTCATGGCAGGAGGGCTTCTCTGCATCTGAGACCCCCAAAATGGGGGTATAAACAGCACTGGTGGATGGGTGGGGGTGGGGGTGAGGGATTTCGTATGTACTGTGCTGTTTTCTCAAATACTAACCACAGGCGATGCCCAGACCCTGCCGGTCTCTGAACCATCTGCAACAAGAGAAGAAGGAAAGGACATGGGGGCAGGTTAGTTCATTTCTACTTATTTTCCACAGTTGAGGATTAGAGCATTAAGGCCACCCCTCCTTACGCTCCAAAATGAAAAGGAAGCATTTGCTCACGTGGGCCCACAGCAACCCTGGACTTCTTGGGGACTTTGCGGGTCCCCTTCTTCTTGCGGGCTGCCATGTCCCTCAGTCGCCTGAACCTAGAAGAGAAGGAGAGGGGCAGACCTTGTTGTTGTTATACCGCCCTATACCCACAGGGCTCTGTTACAACCAGTGCTTTTTTCTGGGGGGATGCAGGGGTACGCACACCCCTAAACATTTCGTGAATCTTTGCACTTTTGTCCATTTACTGTACTGCATTTATTTCCCCCAATTTGAACTATCAAATGGTGATTTTCTTGAGTCAAAATGAGAGTACCCCAAACATTTTTTTTAATAGAAAAAAAGCACTGGTTCCAACATAAAAATCGCAATATAGAAACACAAAATGCATAATAAAGGTGAAAAACAACGCAGTAAAGCCCCCTCCCCAACACATCTCAAAACCTGAGACAGAAGCCTACAACCAAAATGGGGTGTGTGTGTGTGTAAGAGAAGGCAGGGAGTCTTTGCAGCATAGCCAGAACACAAATACGGGTGGCCTAACAGTTGCAGGCAGAGCCGTGTCATTTCACACACTACTTCGGCTGCGGGACATCGTATCAACAAGGAAAGGAGCAAGGAATACAGGTTGGAGTGAAACAATTTAAATTAAACAAATTCCTTCCAGTAGCACCTTAAAGACCAACTAAGTCAGTTCTTGGTATGAGCTTTCGTGTGCATGCACACTTCTTCAGATACCTGCATGCACACGAAAGCTCATACCAAGAACTGACTTAGTTGGTCTTTAAGGTGCTACTGGAAGGAATTTGTTTTGTTTTGACTATGGCAGACCAACACGGCTACCTATCTGTAACTGGAACAATTTAAATTGAAAGCTTTTGCAGATGATTTGGTTTTAACATTACAGGAGCCAGAGTCTAGTACGAAGAGAGTGTTAGAACTAATTTATGAATTTGGTCGAGTAGCGGGGTTTAAATTGAACAAGCAAAAAACTAAGGTTCTGGAGAAAAACTTGACACCTTTGGAAATAGATGGGTTTCAGAAAGAGACAGAATTAAATGTTGTTAAAAAGGTAAAATACCTAGGGGTAAACTTGTCTGCCAAAAATTTGAATTTATTTAAAGATAATTATGAAAAATGTTGGTCAGAAATTAAGAAAGATTTAGAGATTTGGTCAAGATTGAAACTTTCCTTGATGGGCCGAATTGCAGCTATAAAGATGAATGTATTGCCGAAGATGTTATTTTTGTTTCAGACCCTACAGATCGTAGACAGAGTGGAGTGTTTTGGGAAGTGGCAGAAAGATATCTCTAGGTTTGTCTGGCAGGGCAAAAAGCCCCGAATAAAATTTAAAATACTAACAGATGCCAAAGAGAGAGGGGGGTTGGCCCTGCCAGATTTAAGGTTATATTATGAAGCTGTGGCTTTCTGCTGGATGAAAGATTGGTTACTCCTTGAGAACACTGATGTCCTAGATCTGGAAGGGTATGATAATGCTTTTGGATGGCATGCATATTTGTGGTACGACAAGGTAAAGGTTCATAAAATGTTTAAAAACCATATTGTCAGGAAAGCTATATTTATGGTCTGGACAAAATACAAAGACTTATTAGAAGGCAAGACTCCGAGGTGGTTATCACCAGTGGAGGCCAAGGCCAGAAAAAGACTCAATATGGAGGTCGGATGGCCAAAATATTGGGAAATAATAGAAAAAACTGGAGATAATTGGAGACAATTTAAAAACTGGAGATAATTGGAGACAATAAAAAGGAAACAACAAAATGAGAAGAAAGAAAAAATCTGGAATCAGATGAAAGAAGGAGAGAAGAAACTGAGGTCAAAACCAAAATCCCAGGAGATTTTAAGAGAAATAAAATACTACCAGACCCAATACATGGAACTGATGAACCAAGAAATAGAATGGAAAATAAAACAAATGAGGCAAAAAACTTTTGAATCAGCAGACAAATGTGGGAAATTGCTGTCATGGCAATTGAAAAAGAGGCAAAAGTTGAATACTGTGACGTCCCTTGAAGTAGAGGGGAAATTTGTAAACAAACCAAATGAAATCAGTAATTGTTTCCAAAGTTTCTTCAAGAAATTATACGCACAAGGGCCGAAAGATGAACAAGAGATAGAAGAATTTATTAAAAAATATGGACTATCAAAGATCTCGGGAAAAAATAAAAGGACTTTAAATGAAAAAATTACGAACCAGGAAATTGAGGGTGCCATCCAGAATATGCAATTGGGAAAATCACCAGGGCCAGATGGACTGACGGCGAGATACTACAAAGCAATGAAGGAATGGTTAATACAACCATTGAAAGAAGTGTGTAACCAAATCTTGGAGGGGAAAAAGGCTCCCGAATCGTGGAAAGAAGCATTCATCTCACTTATACCGAAGACAGAAACTGAGAAACATCAAGTTAAGAACTACCGCCCTATATCACTCTTAAATGTGGATTATAAAATTTTTGCAGACATTTTAGCAAAAAGATTTAAAAAAGTGTTGGTAGAGGAGATTCAGAAAGACCAAACAGGCTTTCTCCCAGGGAGACATATGTCAGATAATGTAAGGAATATTATAGACATTTTGGAACTATTGGAGACTGATATAAATAGAAAAGCAGTATTGATTTTTGTGGACGCGGAGAAAGCCTTTGACAATATTTCTTGGAGTTTTATGAGGAAGAATCTCCATGGGATGGGGGTAGGCCAAAGCTTTGAAAACGGTATAGGTGCAATATATTCAGAGCAAAAAGCTAAATTAATTGTGAATGGTGTAGTTATGGATGAAATCCCAATAGAAAAAGGGACACGACAGGGTTGCCCAATATCCCCTCTATTATTTATATCGGTCCTGGAGGTGTTGTTGAATATGATTAGAAGGGATCAGCTGGTTGAAGGAATACACCTCGGAGCTAAACAATATAAGTTAAGAGCATTTGCAGACGACCTAGTTTTGACATTACAACAGCCAGAAGTCAGTACAAAAAGAGTTTTAGAATTAATTGAAATATTTGGTCAAGTGGCTGGTTTTAAACTAAATAAGCAAAAGACAAAGGTACTGGAAAAAAATCTAACGATGGGGGAAAAAGATAGCTTTCAAAGGGAAACTGGTTTGGAGATAACAAAAAAGGTGAAATATCTGGGGGTGAATTTAACATCCAAAAATATGAACCTGTTTAAAGACAATTATGAGAAATGTTGGTTAGAAGTGAAGAAAGATCTTGACACATGGTCTAGATTGAGATTATCCTTGTTAGGCCGAATTGCTGTTATTAAGATGAATGTATTGCCGAGATTGTTGTTTCTGTTCCAGACATTGCAAATTATAGACAAGATGGATTGTTTCAAGAAGTGGCAGAAAGATATATCTAAATTTGTCTGGCAGGGCAAAAAACCCAGAATAAAATTTAAGATTTTAACTGATGCAAAAGAAAGGGGGGGTTTTGCGCTGCCGGACTTAAGACTTTATTATGAAGCAGCAGCTTTTTGCTGGTTGAAGCAATGGCTACTTCTTGAAGACACAGATATTTTAGACTTGGAAGGGTATGATAACAATTTTGGCTGGCATGCATATCTATGGTATGACAAGGCAAAGATCTACAAAGGCTTTAAAAATCATATTGTCAGGAAAGCTTTATATAATGTTTGGAATCGATATAAGGATTTGTTGGAAAATAAAACACCCAGATGGTTGTCACCAATGGAAGCTAGAGCGGTAAAAAAACTTAACATGGACTCTAATTGGCCAAAATATAGTGAAATTATAGAATATGATGGTGAAAAAGTTAAATTACAGAGCTTTGAGAAATTAAAATCCAAAGTTCGAGACTGGTTACATTACTATCAGATAAATGAAACTTTTAAGCAGGACAAGAAACTAGGATTTCAGAAAGAGAGGTCAAAATTGGAAACAGAACTGTTAGAGACCAATACTAAGAATTTGTCTAAAATGTATAACTTGTTGCTGAAATGGAATACACAGGATGAAACAGTTAAATCGGCTATGATTAAATGGGCACAAGACTTAGGTCATGATATTATGTTTGCTGACTGGGAACAGTTATGGACCACAGGACTTAAATTTACGGCATGTAGTGCCTTGAAAGAAAACATAATGAAAATGATCTATAGATGGTACATGACTCCAGTCAAGCTTGCAAAGATATATCATTTGCCCAGTAACAAATACTGGAAATGTAATGAATGTGAAGGAACTTTTTATCATCTTTGGTGGACCTGCCCAAAGGTTAAAGCCTACTGGGAAATGATCTATAATGAAATTAAGAAAGTCCTTAAGTGGACATTTGTAAAAAAACCGGAGGCTTTTCTCTTGGGCATGGTCGGCCAATTGGTACCAAAAAAAGATAAGATCTTTTTTATGTATGCAACTACAGCAGCAAGAATACTTCTAGCAAAGTATTGGAAGATGCAAGAATTACCTACTCTGGAAGAATGGCAGACGAAGGTGACTGAATTTATGGGACTGGCAGAGATGACCGGCAGAATCCGTGATCAGAGGAAGGAGACGGTGGAAGAGGACTGGAAAAAATTTAAATCATATCTTAAGAACTGTTGCAAAATTTTGGACTGATAAAATGTCAAGGGTTAAGAAATAGAGAATTATAGTTGGAAATATTTAAGTTAAGAAAATCATGAAGGAAATCAAATTTTGAAAAGGAATGAAGGATTGCTAAAAATTTTGGACACAGGGGTGCAGTGAAGGGGAGGCATGGGGAAGTCATGTATTGTCTGTTTGTTTGTTTAATTTTGTGTTTTTTTTGTTTTATGAAAATTAATAAAAATTATTTTAAAAAAAAACAAAATATTGGGAAATAATAGAAAAAACTGGAGATAATTGGAGACTGCAGAGCTTTGAAAAATTAAAGAATAGGGTGCAAGACTGGTTTCACTATGCTCAAATTCAAGAGGTTTTTAAGATGGACAAAAAAACAGGATTCCAGGTGGAAAAATCGAAACTAGAGACAGAATTGTTAGAACCTAAGACCAAGGTACTTTCGAGAATGTATAATTTGCTGCTTAAATGGAATACTCAGGATGAGATAGTCAAATCAGCCATGATAAAATGGGCTCAGGATATTGGGTACAACATCATGTTCGAAGACTGGGAAAGGTTATGGACCACTGGAATGAAATTCACGGCATGTAATGCCTTGAAAGAGAATATTATGAAAATGATATATAGGTGGTACATGACCCCAGTCAAACTTGCAAAAATTTACCATAGGTCTGATAATAAATGTTGGAAATGTAAGGAGGCTGAAGGGACATTCTTTCACCTTTGGTGGACCTGTCCAAAAGTGAAGGCCTTCTGGGAGATGATTTACAATGAGTTAAAAAAGGTGTTTAGGTACACCTTTCCCAAGAAACCAGAGGCCTTCCTCCTGGGCATTGTGGACCAAGGGGTGTTAAAGAAGGATAGAACATTTTTTATGTACGCAATTACAGCAGCAAGAATACTTATAGCAAAATATTGGAAGACACAAGATCTTCCCACGCTGGAAGAGTGGCAGACGCAGTTGATGGACTATATGGAACTGGCTGAAATGACTGGCAGAATCCGAGATTTGGGAGAAGAGACAATGGAAGAAGACTGGAAAAAATTTAAGGACTATTTACAAAAACATTATAAGTTGTATGAATGTTAAGAATCTGCATGATTTGGAAAATTTAGCTCCTGCAACTAGATTGAGAAAACAGGAAGCTACGTTATAAGTAAGAAAAGTTGAAATTTAAAGCTGTTATATCTATTATTTTAAGGTATAAATACTTGACAAAAGGTACTTTAAATCTAGAAGTAAAATATTCTGAAAGATGTAAAAAAGACACGAAACAAGGTAATAATTTGCTGATATGTTTTATTGTAAAGAACGCAGGGTGAGGGAGATGTGGGGAAGTTCAGTTAATAACTTAAAAATGTACTCTGAAAGTTGGATTATTTTTCTTTCTTTTTTTCTTTTTTTTTCTCGCTTCTTTATTCTTCTTCTCTTTTCTGTAAATTGAAAATATAATAAAATTTTAATAAAAAAAAAAGGAAAGGAGCATTTGGTGTTGTTGCATCTCCACGGGTATTTGTTGATTTGTCGCCACGAGGGGTTGTAGTTGTGGAGGTATAGTTTGATGAGGTTTCTGGTTATTTGTACCCTAGGTGCCCACTCACACACAAAAACAAATCTCCCTGCAGCCAACCAAAGACCAAGGAAAGGAGCAGGAAGGAGTTATCCAAGATGATTGTGGCCTAGGAGAGAAAGCAGATGGAGGGAGAGCTTTGAATCAACTCATTTGAGAATGCTGGTGGGAACTTCTTCACATCATGTTTACTCCGTTGCTGAAATTTGCAGGCAGCCGATGCTACAAGGACAAGTAGCCTGCAGGGCTGGGAAGCAGATTACACCAATTGTTGGAGGAGAACAACAGCATCTCTTACTATCACTCAACATAGCAATATAGAGCTTCCAGGAACAGAAGCACTCTACCTCTGAAGCCCACAGCTAGAGGAGAAGCAGCAGGAGTGGGCTACTGCTTGTGAGTTTGGACTAGATGGGCTTTTCCTCTGATCCAGCAAAGCCACTTCCGCCTACAAAGGAGGTGGAGTTGCGGGCGACTGAGGGAATCCCCGGCCGCGTCAGCCCCTGGACAGCCAATCGCTGGCTCAGGGAGTGTGACCAGCCCTATTTATCACCACCTACCTCGTAGCAAATCGTCACAACTTTCTGGGTATTGGCGGTTAGGCATTGGTATTGTTCTGTAGATGGAAGAGGGGAGGAAGAGCCATCACCTGCCCCACATATTGAAGGGTAGTCCGATAAAGGATTCCGGGGGGCGTGGCCCTGTCTGAAGCCTATGGAGGTGAGGGCCTAAGGCACGCCCCTGAGCGGTGAACGGGGGGGGGGGGGTCCGAGTTGATGTGCATCAGCAGGACTCCCCCTACTGGTGGTCAACCCTTCCTGGACCTCAAGCGGACGGGCTGAAGCCGGATAGTCGGTTAGGACCAATGCCTAAACCAATACCACTCATCACCTGTAACCAATAAAGTTGTGGCCATATTTAGCCCATTAACCTTAAATAATTGTGTCATGTGTCTTTATTTCCACTTTTGGGGAGGGGGAACTCGCCACGCAATAGGGCTCTTTTTGTTTTTTTATGCACCCACAGACCCCAAACGGCTCTCCACAGGAACACAGTGGCGCATCTCATGTATTTGGGGGGGGGGGATTCCAACACTCCCCCCACCCCCAGCAAAGGAAAGATAAGGGAAGCATTTCCAGCATTTAAAAGAGCCCTCAGCATAATGCTGTTAGGACAGCAGCCCTGCCTGGAGAGGGAAGGGGGCTGCTAGGAAGGTCGTCAAAGCATCAAGGCATAGATGAGCCAAAGAATGCAATGAAAACTCTCTTAGAGCCAGAGTGACCCACTCAGTCATGAAGTGCACTGTTTGGTGTTGGGTCCAGTCACTCTCATCCTAGCCTGCCTAACAGGTTTGTTGTGAGGGGAAAAACAGGGGGAAAGGCAAGCCATCAATGCCACCTTGAACTGCTTGGATGAAAAGTGGGCTACGAATGTAATAAAAAGCATCCCCAAATAAGGATCATGGAAGGTACCCTGGGGATCATCTAGTCCAACCCCCTGCAATGCAGGAATATGCAGCTGTACCTTATGGGAATCGAACCTGCAACCTTGGTGCTATCTGCAGCTCCCTCTAACCAGCTGAGCTGCAATGAGATTTGAGGGAGAATGGGAAGGCGGGGAAAGGGAGGGGGGTGGGAAGAGAAGTTAAGCTGTTCAGGAAGGGGTTAAATTCCATGGGGATGTTGGCCGTGTGGGGGACCCCAAGCCCTCGCCCCAGAAGATTACAAAAAAGAAGCAGAAGAAATCCTACTTACAGATTCACGATGCTGGCCATCTCTTCAGGTGAAATCCCCTCCTGTTTAAACTCAACTGCTTTAAAATGCTCACACAACACTAACTCTGAACCTTGCCTCTAACCCTATTGCTACTCCTCTCTGTCTAAAATATACAGGAAAATATGTGCACAAAATATACAAACGAAAATGAAATGATAAAGTGAAAGCAAAGCAAAGCAAATTCTACACCAATCTCCCTTGTTGGTCCCTCCCTCGCTTGCTTGCTTCTCCGTCCCAGTTCTGTCTCAGCCAACTCCTCCCAACTATCCCACGACGGGGATGTGTAGCTGCTGTCTTTTCTACAAGCAGCACGAGATGTCACAAAGATGGACAGGACACTGTTTCCTTGACAACCCATCCAGCTTGACCCTGAACTAATCTCCCCCCTCTTTCGTTGCCATGTTTTCTCCCTAACCTTGGGACACCTGCTGTTTGCAGCTTTACGAATCACTTTTTATCACAAACTGGTTCATACATTTTCTGGCAACGTTTCTCAAGAGAGGCCACCCAAGCAATTCATCACCCACAATTTGCGGACACCGCTATGTCATCATATTGGCATCAGGTGTTTTCCAGGCCAGTGAATGTCAGCAACCCCTTCTTCTAAAGCTGCTTCCCCAGTTTCATCCAAAATAAAAAGAAATGCCATTTGGTAGCCCATTGAGAAGCTTTGGGAAGTAATGAAATACATTTCTGAAAGTTATTTATGGATGCACAAGGTCACCACATCTTTGCTTAAGGTGAATGGAAAGGAACATTTCCCCAGGCGGCACACCACTGCCCTGAATCTCGTCCGCTGCTTGGTCATTTCAACAGATTGTGTGTCTTAGTAAGATTTTGTACATTTCAGAAAGCTTTCCCTTGCCTCAAAATGAAGTGCATGATTTTTCAAAAACTTATTAATGCCCCGTGCTTTTACTTCTGGTGTGGTAAAAAATTGCAGAATCTGGCTATCATTTAAAGCAGTGTAAGACGCTGGTTTACGTTTCCCCTCACATTTGGTGACTAGGTAGGGATATGCAGTTTTGTGTTTTGTTTTTTGAAGAGTTCCTAAGGAGTCCTGCTGCTTCCGAGTTTTATTTTGGGGGTTGTTGTTGTTTTTGTTTACAAAAAGGTAATCCAGTTGTAACCTTTTTCTAGGTACAATTCTGTACATTCTGGTACTACCTGTTCACTCATGGTCCCTCCAAATCCCTTTGTTTCTTTTAGCAATGTGTCCTTTTGTATCTGCATAAGCTTTTCAAAGCCTGCTACCTTTGCTTACAGAATTTCTCCTGAGGGGCGCTTTGAACATGTCCCGTAATACATGTGGATAAAAGGAATCACCTTTGTTAATTTCAAAAGCCATTTTATTTCTTCCATGATTTTCCTCTGTTGTTAATTTATTTTGTAAACGCAAGTGGGGTTTAGTCAACAGAGAGATGGATTCTGTGGTTTTGCTCAATAGGTCATGGTCATTTCAAGAGCCATAGGGCCTGAGATGGTTCCCGCTCTAATTTACGTGTAAGATTAGGAGTCCAAGAATGTGGAATCAGTACTGCAGAAGGTCAGTTCTGACGTACTTCCCCCCTAAATAGTGGGTGAAGTCCTTTTGGAAAGGACTCAAAGGTCTCTAAGTGTCACGTTTTGCTGTACTGAAGGACTGTCCATATCTAATCTATTAGAACATTGAACCCTCCTCCCCACTCCAGGAATTTTGCTATCCAAAGTGGGTTTCAATTTGGATAATAAAAGTTTCCAGTCAAGTAGATTTATAGATTTTAGTGAAGGTAAGCAACTTAAAATGACCACAGACCCAGTAAAACTCATTACAAAGAGAAGAGAAACTGTAGCACCCTGCTTGTGGTTAACGCTTAGCTGGAATGAAATATTCAACGCAGCAATAGAGAAATTAAAATAGTAATTTATTTGTCAGACAAATAAATGAGAGGCACAGTGGTATATGGTTACCAAGCTCTGGCCTGGCCTCCTGCCATTCTGGCCAGCACTTATATTTCCTTAATCCAGCCCCCTTGCTCCTCCTGTGGCTGCCTCTGTCCAATCAGCCTGGTTGAAATTCCTATTGGCTGTTTGCTAGAACCAATCACAAAAGATACACCCATTTCCCTTCCCTTTTATGGGAAACAAAAAGCTATATATTCTTCTATCTATAAATGACAAATAAGTAGTAATATATCTTACATGTGTCTCAACAAGGAACCTTAATTACCAGCTCACCTCTTGCCCTCCTTGCCCTATTGCCTTCCAAAACAGATGGTTAATCTTAACTTTTTATCTTAGACAGATGTCAAGGATCTTAAGTTCACATCATCATTGAAAGATCTCCTTCTTTTGGAGGTCTTTAAACAAAGGCCTGACAACCATATGTGTGCTCTAATGATGTTTCCTGCTTGGCAGGGGGGCTGGGCTGATGGCTGACTTAATTTCAGGATAGTTACAACTCTTACAACTATATGAAATAAGAATCCATCATTTCTTAAATCCTTTGCATAATTACATTTAAGCCAATATATTTAATACATTATCATAGGTAGCTTTTTAGAAGAATAAACCTTCTCAAAGTAAAAAGGAAGGTTTACAGCCTCAAAATAAAAATAGAAAGAAGCCTCTTCTTCTCCAGCCAAGCCAGTTGCTTTCTTCCATTTGCTCTTGACCTTTTAACCTTAGGAAAATATGGCTCAATTTTAATGGGAGGCACATGGTTTTATTTTACTATTTATCAACTCTTAATTTTTGTTTTCTCAGCCTTTTTTATATTCTGCAATATGTAGGGTCAGTGTAACCTTGGCTCTCAGCCTGTAATTCCCTTTTTAGACTTTGAGAATTGTTTTCTGCTATAAATCAGGGGGCCCCTTTGTCTAGGAGGATAAACATTGCCAAGGTTCTTAGGCAGCTGGTCTTCTGCCTGGCATGAAACATTTGAAAATCTTTAAGCTCATTTTAAAATACAAGCCCTGATCAAAAAAATATAAGCTTTGATAAAAAATGCAGGCTTATGATTAGATGCCTCAAAACAACATTTAAAAGCAGATACAAATAATGAGGCATTATTCTTTTCTCAAGAAGCCAGCAAAATTTCATCTTTCCTGTGTTATTTTAAGCATGCTTTTTATTCAAGTTTTTAACAAACAACAAGGTGGTAAGCTGCTGAATATAGGCAGATCATCATTTCTCAAGGGCCATTCCAAATGTGTACAACTGATGGCTCCAAAATCAGCTGCACCCTGTGAGTCCAGAGGGCAACTGGTGCCATTGTCCCTGTTAGCATTTTGTAAGAAAGGGCACCAAGATTTCATCAAGCTGTCTGCCTTGATGAGACTTGCAGTGAGGATCCCTTTGATAAGCCATCGGCAATGCATAAAGGAGGGCAGGTGGCTTGGTGAGCAGGGAACTTCTTTCAAAGATTTGGACCAGCGATGTGCCTTTGCTTCGGGCAAAGGGTGATGGTGGATGGATCATAGCTACCTAACTCAGCACTGTCTGTACTGATTGGCAGTGGCTCTACAAGGTTCCAGGCAGGTGATGTTTTCAGTTTCACCTGGAGAGGCTGGAGACTGTTCTGGGACCTGCATCACCAGCGAGCTCTGGTCCTCCCTTAAGGAGTTAGGCGGCTCAATGGTCTGACTCTGTGGAAGGCACCATGCTATTCCCCTTTATGTATACAGAAAACATGAGAACTGGAATTTTGCTCTTGAATGGATTTTTGGATCGCCTGCATGCCAAGCACATGCTTCTCCCACTGCGCCAGCACCCTTCCTCAGTGACTGAGCTCTCATTGCACACAGCCATCCAGCAAGCAAAAAAATGTTCTTGTTAGAAGGGCAGAGTGGGGAGCAAGAGATTCAGGGGCCGGTTTTAGACCCACAGTGCTCGGGTTTATTCTGTTGCCTGCTTGACATTGTGCCTCCTTTCCCCCTACCTTTTATTCCTATGAATGTTTCACAATGTCGCTGCTTGGGATTCTGGATAATCTATGGTGTTTTTCTTTTCAGTTTTTTAAATTAATTTTCCAAAATTAATTTTCTTTCTAATCTAGCTTGAAACATCTTAATTCCTATCCTTACATAGCTTTTCCAATTAGGTTATCTTGACATATTTAGCTAAATAATCTTTGAATTTTGTCCATTCTTCCTGGTACTCCTCCTCCTTCTGGTCGCGGACTCTTTCCGTCAGGTCAGCTAGCCCCGGGATGTGACTAGATGCTTGGAATGTATGCCAGGCAATCTGGCACAAGTGGGTAGGGTTGCCATCCGCCCGGAATTGTCGGGATTTGGCCGTTGGAAACAAGTGTCCATGCGGGAAACGCTTGAATGTCCAGGAAAATCCAAAGGTATAGCAATTCTACACGTGGGGAGTAGGGACGCAAGCGCAAATCAGAATAAAGCAAAGGCTGGGAAAGTTAAAACAGGAAACACCCCCCCACACACACACACACTATTCCTCAAGATTTGTGCTTAAGACACAGGATCATAGAATTGTGGAGTTGGAAGGGACACCGAGGACCATCTAGTTCCCTTATTCCCAATCAGGGGTCCGTGGCCCCATCCCTTGCCTCCCTCCAACTAATTTTCTCTCATTTTGGCATGGCAATAGCATACATTTTATGGGCGGTCTTGTTGTTTTTAGTATACCTAAAATCCTTTGCTTATTACCCCACATTTTGTTCAAAAAATTGCTTTGCAGAGGTAACTACCATAGAGTTATCAATTTTTTTCAAAAGTAGGGGGTCTGCGTCTTAGCTTTTGAAAAATAAGGGGTCCTCAGTAATCAGCCAATTAGGAACCACTGATCTAGTTCCATCCCCTACAATGCAGGAATAATGCAGTTGGCCTATACAGGGATCAAACTTATGACCTTGGCATTATCAGCACCCCGCTCTGAACATCTGCGTCACCTTCAGAGTTGTTGTTGTGGGAGCTGTAGTTCACCAAAGTAAATATTGAAAGGATCCTCTTTTCACATCAAGGACAGACCACGCCAAACATCTACCTTATGCACAAAATTGACTCCCCAAGCTCTTCTTGTGTTTTAAGACGCTGGGATGTGGGGAGCCAGAAATTCCACTGGGCAGGCAGAAGCCCCTTTTGTGACTCAATAGAGCTCTGTCTTCAACCCCAATTTTAGTTTGGAAAACTCCTCCCTTTTCCTTTAACACACTCCCCTCCCCCCACTTTCCTGCATTCCACTCTTTTCCATATCGAAAGCAATTTCTAATGTCCACTGCCAGGACCAGCTGAGGATGTTTTTGCTTGAGGCAGAAACACCCTGAGCCCTGTCTCTGCTTCTCCTTTAGGAAAGGAGGCTGGAGAGGAGCAGGTTGTGTTGGCGAAACCCAGTATGAGGAAGGAGCACAATTGAGAAACACCTTGGGGAAGCAATGTAGCCCTCTTTCTGCACCTGCAAGCCTCGTTGTGAAGAGCGAAGTCAGATTCTATGGTATCTGCACGACCTGATGCCCCACAGCCTCTCCCTCATGTGTGCTGCGAGGGACATTTGGAAAGTCTGGCTGAGCTTCAGAGCAGTGGAGAAACCAGCAAAGGCAAGTGTAGCTCCCCTCCAAACACCAGAACAATCTCTGCACAACGGATCTTTCATTTTGAAACAACCGTTTCCCAATAAATTAAGAGTGTGTGTGTGCACCAAGTACAGGAACCCAGGACAGAAAAGCAGAAAGACAAAGTTGCAGAACTTGGGGTCGGGTGGGGAGCCCAACCCAACCCAGCTGTACCCACTGCCTCAGCTCCCCTCCTGCTGCCCAGCCTGCGCCCCCTCCTCCTCCCTGGTCCCTTTAGGCAGTGCTTAGTGTTTCATGAAGAATGAACACCCTAGAACTCTACTTGGCAGAATGGGGACAGATAGCTGAACTATGGAGAGCAGGCTAAGGCGTACGTGGGCCACAGTGGCTGCCCTGCCCCTTCTTGATGAGCATCAAGGCTGGGGGGACAGAGAAAGAGGTCCTGCAATCCCAGGACAGGCCAGGAATCCTTATGCCTGGTACCCACCAAGAGTAGCACATGCTCAGCTGCAGCAGAAGGGGAGAGCGTGGACTACTGCGCAGGGACTGAGAGCAGCAGTGGTGGTAGTAGGATGGGCAGGGGAATGACTGTCCTCCAACAGGGTCCCTCCCCAAGCACCCTGAACCTGCTGCCAATGCCCTGGAACCATGTGGAAAGCCAAGTGTGCAACCGTGTCAGGAGTCAAGAGGAAAAGGTGGAAAGGGCGAAGCACAGGGAAGGGAGCTGGCACATGGCAAGATGGCACAAGGGGAAGGGCAGGCCTCTTCCCTCCCCACTTTGTCTCCAGTCACGCTTGGCACCTTTCGTAGTCATCCACCCCCAGCAGGAAGCCCAGGAGGAAGCCGATGGCACTCGGCAGAATGTTGGGCAGAGGCCGTAGCAGGAGGCTGGCGAAGAGGGTGGCTGCAGGGAAGCGAAAACATTTGCATGAGAGGAGGCGGGAGCAGGAGGAAGGCCAGCTCCCAGCCAGGACAGGCAGGCCTTACCTAGCATGTTGCCACTGACGTTGTTGCTCTCAGAGTATTTCAGCAGCTCCCGCAGGAAAGCCACCACGAAGCGGAACACGTTCTGGTGCGACCGCGGCAACTGGCAGATCACCTGCAAGACAGGGAGGGGCGGTTTGGAGTTTCAGTGCAGAGCTTTGCTAGAGGAGGGGCATGGATCACTAGCACGGTGTAGTTGTTATGTTTGCAGGTTTAGACCTGGCATAAAAAAAAAGAATGTTTAAAATGGTGACCGGACTAGAACTCTGCTGGGAACTTTGGGGAATAATACAACTGTAGAGTCGGAAGGGAGCACGAGGGTTAACTAATCGAACCCCCTGCAATGCCTAAGGTGGGGCTCAAACTCAGGACACTGAGATGAAGAGTCTTATGCTCTACCAACTGAGATATCTTGGGGGAAGGGCCATAGCTCTGCAGTAAACCACCTGCTTTTCATGCAGAAAGTCTCAGGCTCCACCCCCAGCATCTCCCAGGATGGTAGGGAACATCCCTTGTCTGAAATCCTGGAGAGCCACTGCTTGTCAATTTCGACAATACTGAGCTAGATGGCCCAGTATATGGCCGCTTCCTGGGTTGGAAATTCAAGCGAGGTTCACTGAAACAGGTGGGCTATTGTTACAAGTCCTGGTCAGAAAGCAAAAAGGCAACATGTGCGCACCCCACCCCCCTCCACAACCGAGAGGGATGGTTATCAAAGGAGACATCAGCAACCTCTGCAGTTAACAAGGCTTCCCAGACCAGACTAGCCCTCCTGCCAGTGTGCCGGTTTACTGGCTTTCAGGGATGTTTTAGTGGATATCCTGTTACTCGCGGCAACATTTGGACTAGATGACTTTGGAAATCCCTTCTGATTCTATGCTTCTGTACACACCACAGACCAGCCAGGAAGAGATGGGGCTCTGGGGCCGACCTGGCGACAGAGGTGGCTGTCATGTGAGCACTCAAGGCAGCGCTGATACAGTTCATAGCAAAGGACTGGTTCTGGCACTGCCTCCAGGAAGATGAGCAGAGCTTCGGCCACCGAGTGGTCACTGCCAGCTATTGACAGCCTGGCAAGGGAAGTGTTCTGTCCTGTTGCCTGCACTCTGCCTCCTTCCCAGGCTGGTCCAAAGCAAGAAGCTTGGTCCTTATACATCTGGGCCCACCTTGCAAGTTCCCCCTTTTGGTACAAGGTGGACCTTGAACCCGCAGCCCTGAGATGAAGAGTGTCATGTTCTACCAACTGAGCCACCCCACTGTAATTATCCCACACCTCCCCTCTTGACGAAGCTGCCTGCAAAGCTGATCTGCTGAGGAAATGTCCTTCTGCAGGCATGGTTTCAATCCAAACAACAAATACTAGTGGTCAACTCCAAAAGTGCGGTCAACAAACCCTGCTTGCCAAAGAACAATTGAAGCTCCTTTGCAGCCATGTCTTTACCTCTCTCCACACCTGACACCACGTATGATGCTAGATGTGGGGCCTTCTAGTGGCGAGTCTCAGAGAGCCACTTTGCTAGGGAGAGACAGACAATGGTTGGGAACACTTGGCTTCTTCTGAGCCGCTCTAAGGAATAGCGTATGCTGGATGTCCCACCCGCTGCCGCTCCACCAAGGTGCCACTATACTCACAGCAGGAGTTTGTAAGAGCGAGTTGGTAGCTAAGATATAAATCAATTGTGGCGTTTGGAACCTGCACACCCCAAAACTGGTACTGGATTCCAGCCCACACCCATCCTTTCAATGGTACCGTCCCCCTCAGCTCACCTGGTGGCAGGCATTCTTGAAGAGGTGGTCCATCAAAAGCCAGGTCTCCTTGGCCGCTCAGTGGAGTCATCACCATTCTGGGGTACGATATCCAGAAACTGCTTCTCCTGGAGGTCTAATGACAAGTGGGACTGGCATGAGAGCCTGACGGAATGTGTGCCTGTATGCATTCTTTCCTTGCTCCAGCTGGGTAGACAAGTCTTGCCCTCTGAGGCCACAACTAGGGCTGGGCGATAGCTGGCTTTCAACACAGTGATATATCACTAGCTAAACATTGCTGGGTTAGATCAGCATTTTGTTCCCACAATGGCCAACCACATGCCCTTGGGAGTCCATAGGGACACGGGGACAAGAGCACTCTGTCCATCATGTTCCCCAGAAACTGGTAATCAAAAGCATGTGGTTTGTGATAATAGTGGCAAGAAATAGCCCTGACCGGTAGCCACTGCTAAACATATCCTCCATGATTCTAAATGTCTACGGCTGTCCAAATTGACAGTCACCACTGTCTCCTTGTGGCTAGGATAATACACCCAAGTAGATATGATTTCGAGAGGAGTGACATTTCCCTGAGCCACCCCAAAGCAGCCACTACTGCTTCCCAAATGCCAGTGCTCAGGTGGTAAGAGTAAGCCAGAGTGGCATAGCCTGTGCAGCAGTTGCTGAGCACAGAGACAAGGAGAAAACTGGCTCTTGGGGCCAGAGGGGGCTGGCGCCTGCATCATGAGACTGGGCTGTCTGCCTCCCGTGCTGCCAATCGCAAGCGGACCCAGAGTCAAGCAGCGCAAAATCAGTGACAAGCAGTGGTGGGAAATTCTGGTTTCGTCTCCGTTCTCCTCTGCCAAGTTCTACAAGGGCCACGTTGAGACTAGGGAAGAGACCAAAGCAGAGAGCTAGAGCCACCACCTGGACTGGATTTGAGTCAGAAGGCAGGCAGGTGAGGGTTGCCTGAGAGGAAAGTCAGGTTGGTGGGGTAGTGCCTGGTTTGCCCTAAGGGACCAGCTGCCACTGCATGGAGCAGCTGCTGATCGTTGACAAGGGCAACTCCATTTACGTGCCTTTGAGGCACATGTACACTGCCGCAAAGCTGGAAGGGGCACTTGAAGGGGCAAATATGTCCCCCCCCCCCCAAGAGCACAAAAGCGGCAAAGTGGCATGGAAACAGCATCTCGACTCCCTCCCAGGAGCTTTGGCACCGACCTTTCAGGCCTGTGGAGAGTTGGAGCAAGGAGTTTTGCAGGGAGTCTGGCAAGTGCTGGTGGTTTTCAAAAGGCCTTTCAAAAGGGTTTCCGGAATCATAGAATCATAGAATCATAGAGTTGGAAGAGACCACAAGGGCCATCGAGTCCAACCCCCTGCCAAGCAGGAAACACCATCAGAGCACTCCTGACATATGGTTGTCAAGCCTCTGCTTAAAGACCTCCGAAGAAGGAGACTCCACCACACTCCTTGGCAGCAAATTCCACTGTCAAACAGCTCTTACTGTCAGGAAGTTCTTCCTAATGTTTAGGTGGAATCTTCTTTCTTGTAGTTTGGAACCATTGCTCCGTGTCCGCTTCTATGGAGCAGCAGAAAACAACCTTTCTCCCTCCTCTATGTGACATCCTTTTATATATTTGAACATGGCTATCATATCACCCCTTAACCTCCTCTTCTCCAGGCTAAACATGCCCAGCTCCCTTAGCCGTTCCTCATAAGGCATCGTTTCCAGGCCTTTGACCATTTTGGTTGCCCTCCTCTGGACACGTTCCAGTTTGTCAGTGTCCTTCTTGAACTGTGGTGCCCAGAACTGGACACAGTACTCCAGGTGAGGTCTGACCAGAGCAGAATACAGTGGCACTATTACTTCCCTTGATCTAGATGCTATACTCCTATTGATGCAGCCCAGAATTGCATTGGCTTTTTTAGCTGCCGCTTCACACTGTTGGCTCATGTCAAGTTTGTGGTCAACCAAGACTCCTAGATCCTTTTCACATGTACTGCTCTCAAGCCAGGTGTCACCCATCTTGTATTTGTGCCTCTCATTTTTTTTGCCCAAGTGCAATACTTTACATTTCTCCCTGTTAAAATTCATCTTGTTTGTTTTGGCCAAGTTCTCTAATCTGTCAAGGTCGTTTTGAAGTGTGATCCTGTCCTCTGGGGTGTTAGCCACCCCTCCCAGTTTGGTGTCATCTGCAAATTTGATCAGGATGCCCTTGAGTCTATCATCCAAGTCGTTGATAAAGATGTTCAATAAGACCGGGCCCAAGACAGAACCCTGTGGCACCCCACTAGTCACTCTTCTCCAGGATGAAGAGGAACCATTGATGAGCACCCTTTGGGTTCGGTCAGTCAGCCAGTTACAAATCCACTGAGTGGTAGCATAGTCAAGTCCGCATTTTACCAGCTTCTTTACAAGAATATCAGTTTAGAGGGGGTTTGCAGGCTTTTCCAATGCTGTCCCCGATATACGCAATTTCATTTAAACGCACGGTACCTCGGAACGCAACCCCCGTGTAAACGGGGCATTGCCTGTACCTGATTTGAGCCCGCTACAAGAACATCTAGCGGATAGCAAACCAACTGTTACCTTTTCTAGGAAGCTGTCTTCTCCCTGAGATCAGAGGAGGAAGGCAAGAGCAAAAGACAACCAAGGGTGTTAATGGCACAGGCCCTGAGAAGAGAAAGAAACAGCCCGTTGGCTGAACAGTATCTGGGCAGATGGCAGGGAAATGCACACGGTTCAGTGGCCCTGCGAAAGGGCAGGTGGGAGGACCAGAACCTGGGATGACTCAGTCAAGGCAAACAAAGGGCATGGACAGCACACAGGAAGCGGATGCACAGCTACAGAAGCTGAAGCTGAATGCAGCGGAGGACCCCCAGCCCCCACATTTCTGAGTGGAAGAGCAGCTGTTTTTCAAGCAGGCAAGCAGAGTGGGAAGGGTAGACATCCAGCACATGAAGCTGCCAGGTAAATCAACCCCTTTCCCTACCAGGTCAATAAGTCTGAAGAAGAAGAAGAAGAAGAAGAAGAGTTTGGATTTGATATCCCGCCTTTCACTCCCCTTCAGGAGTCTCAAAGCGGCTAACATTCTCCTTTCCCTTCCTCCCCCACAACAAACACTCTGTGAGGTGAGTGGGGCTGAGAGACTTCACAGAAGTGTGACTGGCCCAAGGTCACCCAGCAGCTGCATGTGGAGGAGCGGAGACGCGAACCCAGCTCCCCAGATTACGAGACTACCGCTCTTAACCACTACACCACACTGGCTGGTGACGGGAACTTTGCCAATCGGTTGCCTCATCCAGCACAAGGCTTCCAAGGAGGTCCCGAAGCAGCTTGGTAGGTAGCTCCCACTGATGGTGAGGAAATAGTCCTTGCCAGGGTCAAGGTGAAGGACAAAGATAGGCTCAGTCTGATCTTCCTTGCTGACGTACACATCCCGGGAAATGTCCACCGTCTCACCTAAAACGGGAGGAGGTCAGGTAGATACACTCTTTGGCACAGCCAAGTTGGCTTGTCTGTAAACTAAAAGTTAAGACAGTGAAGAATTGAACAGAAGGACACAATACGAGCCTGCTGGATCAGGCCAATGGCCCATCTAGTACAGCATCCTGTTCTCACAGGTGTATGGGGGAAACTTTAACTTCAAGAATGCCAAATGGGAGAAAGGTCGTAAACATTATGAACACACAAACCTTGGAGAGAAAAAATTAAAACAAAAAGCACCAGCAATTTAATTTGACTTAATGAAAGTATCTGCTGATAAGAACATGTGAGCAACGCAGATTTTCCAGACAGATGCAAAACCTAGAGCAGGAAACCTTAGACCTTTAGATATTGCTGGACAGCAGCTATGCTGGGGCTGATGGGAGTCCAACAACATCTGGAGTGTGTGCTGAGCTAGGAAAGCCCTCTAACTGGGAAACTGCAGAGCAGTCCTACTTATTCCAAGGCAACCCTCCAACTTAATTGGGACTTGCTTCTAATTCAGGTTGCACAAACCTGCAACCTTAAAAAGCATTTGTAGAAGTCGCAGTCATCCTATGTTATAGCTACACTTTGCTCCTAACTGCCTGAAAGTGGTTTCTCTAGCCTAGGCTGGGGTATCCCAGACAAAGGAAATAAACAGGGCAATATCCTAAACCACCACATATAACACAAAGATGTCTCTCACCTGGTCGTAGGTCAGAAGTCTCTGAAGCTCATTTTTAGTGATCAGATGACAATGCTGGAAAAAAGCAAAGCAACCACAGCTACAGACTAGCTCACGGGGTCGGGGGGCGGGGGGCAGCCTGCTGCCACTTCCTGCAATATGTAGTAAGACTGATAACTAGGATTGGGCAGTATGATCATATTAGGCTAGTGCTCTGTGAACTAGACTGGCTCTTGAACTGCTTCCAGGCCCAATTTAGAGCATCCCATTTGGCCTTTCAAGTGTTTCAAGGTTTGGGAAAAGGGTACCAGAAGAAGGCCCACTTATGTTTGCACTGCCTCTCCACTGACTAGAATCCCTTTCCCAGGGAACTCCTGTTCTTTCAAGCATGGCAGGGCCTTTTCAGTCATGGCACCCGACCTTTCAGAATAATCTCCCAAAGAGGTTCACCTGGCCCCTGCTTTGATGTCCTTTCAGCAAAGACTTTTAGAATTTCCCCTGGTTTGTTAATTCATGGGCAGGGCGCTTGTGGCCCTCCAAACCCTGCTGTAGTACACAGGAACATAGGAAGCGACCTTATATTGAGGCAGACCATTGACCCATCAAGCTCAGGATGGACTACATGGACTGGCAGCAGCTTTCAGGCAGAGATCATGCCCAGCCCTAGCTGCACACACTGGTGACTGAGCCTGGAACCTTCTCCATGCAAAATGGCCGCTCTGCTTTTGCGTTACTGCCATTAACAAACTGCAACTCCCACCCCGATCACTGGAGAAGTTGCCCACATTTGCTATAATCTAATCTAGTACATCTCTGCCACTCAGTTTATGTTGCTCTCTACTGGCTGCTCTAGTAGAAACCTTAGTGGTGCAGCTGCAGCAGCAGGGATCGCCAACACTGCACCCTCCTGGTGTTGCTGAAGTGGAACTCTCATGAGCCCCAGTCAGCAAGGCCAATTCTTAGCAATTATGGGAATTTTGGTCTATCAACATTTGGAGAGCACTATGCTGCCTGCCATAAAGAAGGCTGATCACCGAAGAATTGAGGCTTTTGAATTCTGGTGCCGGAGGAGACTCTTGAGAGTCCCATAGACTGCAAGAAGATCAAACCTATCCATTCTGAAGGAAATCAGCCCTGAGTGCTCACTGGAAGGACAGATCGTGAAGCTGAGGCTCCAATACTTTGGCCACCTCATGAGAAGAGAAGACTCCCTGGAAAAGACTCTGATGTTGGGAAAGATGGAGGGCACAAGGAGAAGGGGACGACAGAGGACGAGATGGTGGGACAGTGTTCTCGAAGCTACCAGCATGAGTTTGACCAAACTGCAGGAGGCAGTGGAAGACAGGAGGGCCTGGCATGCTCTGGTCCATGGGGTCACGAAGTGGCGGACACGACTAAACGACTAAACAACAACAAATGCTGCCTACCCTGAGCTACACACAGGCAGGAAAGTTACAGAAACATGACTCAATTTGCTTCTCCAGATAGCGGAGACCAACAAGTTACATCAGCCAAGGCTCTCTCCCTCCAAGCCCTCGAAACACACTCGTGTTTCATAATTGTCAGCTGCAGCAGACCCTGGTCAGGGGGCAGGAAGCTCATCTGAGCACAGATATCCTTGTAATCCTGGTTTCGGCGCTCAAAGTCTTCCACGTGGGCAGCAAGGTGGGAATTGACCATGCAGAAGCTGGTATTGTTGCAGACAAACCTTGCGGCCACACACCCCTTGTTACCCTGCAGGGGCGGAGCAAAGATGGCTGTTAGTGAGCAAGCAGGAAAGAGGGGGAAACTGGTTGGCAGAGATTAGAAAAACAAATAGACAGACAGAAAGATTGACGTAGGGAATTCCGCTGTCAGGGTCTACTCCCCATCTTTCCCATGATGCCTGTGCCCACTGTCTCCCTCATCACTTCCTTGATGCGGCTGAGCTGGTCCTTCCTGACAAAGATGAGCAACATCATTCCGACTAGACGCACCAGCTGCACCTAGAAGATGCAAGGTACTGGGATGTCTACCAGCTCTGTTCATTGCTTGCTGTCCTGGGCCGGCTGGATGCAGATAGGAGTGGCAGGTGGCACCAACTGGGGATCCCCCAAGGGAAGAAGGCTCAGAGCCAGGGAACTGGTGGGGGGTCGTCAGAGGGAGAAGAGGGAGCAGACTGTGAGCAAGAGGAGGTGTTGGAAACTGAAGAGGCAGGAGGGCAGGAAGATTCTGTGGCAAACAGCAGCCCAGAATCCGAGGCAGAAGTGGAGGCTGGAGGCGGGGGTCAAGAGGCAGAGATCAGGAAGGCTGCTGAAGAAGCCAGGGGGTCTCCCCATCCTGCTGCGATCAGGTCCCCTCCCTGCTGGTCTCCCAGAACACAGAGAAATTAAGAGGAGGGAGCAAAGACAGGCAAGGTGTCAGAGTCTCAGGTTGCTTGGGAAGGACCAGGGGGAGGAGGAGACTTAAGAGAGTGGTGGGAGGGTAGCAACCTTCAGCCTTCACAACTACCTCACTGGGGCAAGACCTGTTGGGAAAGGTTTCTGTGATCACGAGGCCTGCACGGTTTGGGTTTCTTTGAATAAAGAATGTTGGCTTCTTTTGAATAAAACACCACTGACACCAGGTGTTTTTTCTTGCTGACCTCCTCCTCCTCCTCCTCCTCCTCACTCCAGCTCCTGACAGCTGTCTGGCTGCTGAAGAAATGGGTGGGGTTGGACTTACTTTCTTGTACTTGGATTTGGAACGCAAAGCCTTTTCCACAGCTGTCAGCCACTCTTGCTCCTTTGTCGAGTCCAAGTAGAAGAAAGCCTCTGTGCTCAGGTCCAGCTCCTGGAACCGAATGCCCAAGTGCCAAAGAGAAGGATGTGGAACTGCAGGAATAGGACTCCAATTGGAACAGACGTGCTGGTTAAATATGCAAAGACAACAGGAGTGTGCAAGGGCAGGCAAGGTCAGGACCAAGAACAAACAAGTAATACCAGCCACTTCTTCCTCAGCTTAGCTATTCGGGGCCCCAAAGGAGCTTTGCTAATGAAAGAAAAGAAGCTTTTTCCTTGTATTTTTTAAGATGTGTCAGCCAGCCTGATATCTAAGCACTATCCCAGTAGCCACAGGCAACCAGAAATTCTTTGAAGGCAAGTGAGTTGGTTGATCTCTCCATTCTTCCTTCACCTGGCAACCTGGTTTCCAGGCTGGCTTTCCGGGAGCAGAAAACCACCTCTCAGATCTGCTGTGCCAAGCTTGTTTGCTAGAAGATTACCCCGTAACACCCTTGTCCTCTTTGCAAACCTCCTAAATGGCTAGCCTTCTGTGTTTCCATGCTGGCCATGAAGGAATGGGCATTCATTCCCCACTCTGAAAACAGCACAGAAATACAGCCTGTCTAGTAAAGGGGTAAAAAGAGCAAGCTAAACAGTCTCTGTAAAACAGTAGGATCTGAAGCTGCTAACCACATACTGATAAACATATCATAAAAGCAGACATGAAAAACAAATGGCCACTGGGTACTACTAACAGTGGGACGCGGGTGGCACTGTGGGTTAAACCACAGAGCCTAGGACTTGCAGATCAGAAGGTCGGCGGGTCGAATCCCCGCGACGGGGTGAGCTCCCGTTGCTCGGTCCCTGCTCCTGCCAACCTATCAGTTCGAAAGCACGTCAAAGTGCAAGTAGATAAATAGGTACCGCTCCGGTGGGAAGGTAAACGCTGTTTCTGTGTGCTGTTCTGGTTCACCAGAAGCGGCTTAGTCATGCTGGCCACATGACCCGGAAGCTGTACGCCGGCTCCCTCGGCCAATAACGCGAGATGAGCGCCGCAACCCCAGAGTCGGTCACGACTGGACCTAATGGTCAGGGGTCCCTTTTCCTTTAACTTTAACCTAGTAGTACTTCACCTTGGTCTTCCAGCACAACAGTGGCTGTTAATAGACTCCATTGTCAGGCAACAGGGGTCTTACTCTTCTCTGCTGATAAGCGATTTCTTTTTGGCTTTAGCTAAACATTCAGCGTACCCAAAAGACAGCTTTTGCTGATTTCACAGAGGGAGAGATCAAGTTCATCCCGACGTACAAATTCAACTCTAAAACAGATCCTGCTTGATAGTTGAGCCTTTGTAAGTAAGTCCTCTCAATCATTCTTCTGCAAGGCTTGTTTGTTTTTCCTAGTCTGCTGAGATGCTAGTAGTGTCCTGCCTTTCCATCCTCCTGAACAGGCTAGTAAAAAATATATTTTAAACAACAACAATATATTTAAGCAACCACACTACCTGGGGTGTACAAGCCATCCATATCTTTCTGGTATAATTCCTCTGTGTATACTTGCCACCTCTTCTTGATGTCTTCTGCTTCTGTTAGGTCCTTACCACTTTTGTCCTTTATTATGGTACTCTTTGTATGAAATGTTCCTTTCATAGCTCCAGTTTTCTTGAACAGATCTCTGGTTCTTCCCATTCTGTTGTTTTCCTCTATTTCTTTGCATTGCTCGTTTAAGAAGGCCCTCTTGTCTCTCCTTGCTATTTTTTGGAAATCTGCATTCAATTTCCTGTATCTTTCACTATCTCCCTCGCATTTTGCTTGCCTTCTCCAAGTCCACCTTTCCTTTTGAAGCAAAATGTCCTTGAAATGGGGGAGAAATGCCCTGCATGAAGTCTTGGGTTTGCAATTTGGGGAGAGGGAAGACTGTCTGCGGCGCTGGGGAGCGGGCAGGCTGGCGAGGCCCCCTAGATCTAGAGGCCCTAGGCTTCAGCCTACTTAGCCTATACATGAATCCGGCCCTGCCTATGTCACAGTGAGCACAGGCCCATCGATCACGTGCAAGGCATTCTGCGTGTTGGGAAGGAGCCTCCTGTTCTGGGCCAGGGGGAAGAGTGACACCAGCAGAAGACTGGGTGGTGGGGTCAAAGCTGATCCCGTGGAGCACGTGAGGAGTCAAGGCTTCCCGCATGAAGGCCTCGCTTCCCCTAGAAGTCCCTGCCTCCTGGTCTGTGTTCGCTTTCTTCTTCAGGTACAGCGCCAGCATGTTCTGGATGGTGCACCTGCTTTCGGGGGAGAGCTTGTCGAACTGGTCCACACTAGAAGAATAGCCATGAGACGGGTGAGACTCCTGCAAGGCATCCCCAAAGTCAGGGGAACATAAGCGCATTTGAAGAGCCTTGCTGGGTCAGGCCAAGGCCCATTCAGTCCGACATCCTGTTGGCATAGTGGTTCTTTCCAGGTGCCCGTTTTTGTCGATTCATGATTGTTTCTATTCATGACAGTAGGAGGGCAGTTATATGCAAGACTGTATTCAGTACTGTTTGTGCCTGCAAAGCTTTTGGGACAGACATACTCCGACACTTCCAACCAGTGCCCCCTAACTTCCAGCTGAAACCAGGTACCTTTTTCATACCACAAATGTTCTTCAGTGGTGAACCACGGCATCTCAAATTCCGCAAGGCTTCATGCCAGTGTGACCAAACCAGTTGCACTCCCCTAAATCCACCTAAATGTTATGGGGGGGGGGATTTGTCCCACTTAAGTTGCATTTTATAGCTCAAGAGGGCCCCTCTGGCTGATAATAATATAGTAGCACAGGGGACGCACCACAGAACAACTTGCAAAGCACAATGACATGTAGTTGGTCCACCACAATTGCAAGATTATTGCATCCTTCAGGAATGTTGTGTCCAGCTCCATCTGAGTCATCATCCAGGCACGCTGTGGAGCTGCCTGGATGAGAGATGGGCATCTTCGGCCAGTCAGGGGTGAAGAGCTGGCAAGATCCCCTGTACTGGGCAGAAAAGCAAACTCTTTGGCCTCCAAGATCTCTCCCAACTCTCAGCAACCCTCACTGTGAGCCATACTAGAGGAATTTTGTCCTGCTTTTGCTGAGCTAAAACACAGGAGCGCACCCCCAGGGGGCCATGATGTGGTAACCCTGGCAAAGCATTGCAGAGCAACTGAGAAAGCAGAATGATGTTTGCGTGGACAGTCCATTAGAAAGCTGCACTATTATTGCATTGATAGCACATTGCAGAATACGGCCCCCCTCCACGCAAAAACATCCGCCGTTTACAGAAAGATAAAACCATAAAATCAGGAAAAACCTACAGTACATTAAACGCTGAAAAAGTGAATACCAGAATAGATCAGAACTCACTCCCAATGTAAGGGGAAGAGACATGGCTAAGATGGCAGGACAGCTTACTCTATGATGTTAACCCCTTCATGCACTAATTAGACTGAAGCATGTTCGTTATATGAGACTGGTTATCCCACACAACATGCTCTCACACAAGCCATGCCCTCCAACTGAAAACCCATTTCCTGGACAATATCAACATTGTGTTTTGTGCCTGTGAACTGCACAGTGAATATTTTTATTAGAAAAGAAAACAGCCCGGTATTTCAGCTTCTCAAAGTTGTTTTATTCAGTGCGCTGCTACAGCTTGTCACACCCAAATCCTCCAAAGGAATCTGCCAAAGTGCTTTTCCAGGCAAAAGGGGGCAGAGGGAGAGAAACCAAGAACCTCAAATTCACTAGACCAGGGATGGGGAATTGTGTGGCCCTCTAGATGTTTTTGGATTCCATCACCCCTGACCGTCGGCCATGCTGGCTGAGGCAGAAGGCCATTGGATCTGGCAATATCTGGGAGCCCACAAGATTCCCTGCCCCCGCCCTACACAAACAACCAGGCACTCAGCTGTGAGGCACGCCTCTTACCGGAGTGAGGGTTACTCCAGAGGCAGCTGTGGCATGAGGGTGCTGGATCATGCCTTTGTGGGCACATCTGAGGATAAAGTGGAGTCCCTAGGAAGCATACTTGGAGATCTTCCTTACCACGTGGCTCTCTGGCAAAAGCAGAACAGTACTAACGGCCATATGGAACCACACCTCAAAGCTGGATCAGACTTCCCAGATCCTGTAGCCTACATCAGGAGGAAGACTGGGGCAGAGGGGCCTAGAGTGGGAGTCAGAGCTGCTCTTAGGGCTGCATGTCTGAAGCATGGGCAGAAATCTTTGGGTGTGAGTTTGCATGGGGCTGTCTCTTTGTGTTTTGGTGGTGCCAAGCCGCCAGCCAGGAAGAAGGCAGGCAACCAACTGGCTTCAGGGGCAAGCTCCTTTGCAAAGCCAGTCTAACTTCACCAAATCCAATGGCAGAGTGACCATTCGGCCCGTGTTCTGCTTCGCTGTGAAATGGCATGTGTTCCTCAACCCAGAGAACCTCTTTTTCAACGTCAAGCTGGTCTAAGGAAGAAAAGCATAAGAGTTAGTCTTGAATCCCCCCACACATGTGCTGGGAGATGCCTGCACACCGCACACGTAAAGCACATCTCCTTCCACCCACACCCAAAAAGTCCTGGGAACAATGGTTTGTTAAGGGTGCTGGGAATCATAGCACTGTGAAAGGAAAACTAAGGTTCTTAGGATGCTTTGGAGGGGGTGGAATGTTGAATACACAGCGGCCACATGGACGGACACACACACACACACACACACACACACACACACACACACACCAGCATAGCTTCAACTTTTAGCACAAAAAGTCTTCAGCCAGATGTCATGCAACCCTTTGGCAGGGGCAACTTATCATTTTATTGATTTTCCATAACAAAGAATTTAAAAGGCGGACAATCTTGCAAAGGAGTGTTGCCATTTAAACTGCTGGTGTGACGTAGGAACCCGAACAAAGAAAAGGAACCAACTACCCAGAGTCTGCTTCCGATTGCCCTTGTTCTCCACCTCCCTCTATCCTAATCAGCCGCAAACAAGAGTTCAGATTTGAAAGCCTTGTTATCACCTCATTCCCTTCAATTAGCCAGCTGCTCTGGCAGATGACATCAGTTCCTTCCCGCTCCCAATATTCCTGCTCCTAACCTGGTTAGCCATAGCTCGGAAGCTGAATCTCAGGGGAACGCCTTTGGGCTGGGAAGGGCTCATCTTTTCTGGGCCTCTTCTCCCCCTCAGGAAGGGGTGCTTGGCTCCTGGCCTGTGAAATGGGCTCAAAATGTAAAGATGCCTTCTTTCCACAGAGCCAAGGGAGAAGGGGGGAATTTGTTATACCCCCAAACCTTCCCACGTCAGAGATGCAGGAGTTGCGTCACCTCCAACTTCCTCAGGGATGAAGCAGCTACAAAAAACGAAACATCCCACCTGGGCACGGTTTCTGAGAGCAACAGCAGAAGACCCAGACTCTGGCAAGATGAGCATTTGCCCAGTGGATTCTGGCCGGTCCATGAGGGCAGACAGGGGATGGCTGCGGTGGACGCCAGCCCCTTCCCACTCCATCTCAGATACAGAACGCATTGGCTCTGCCACTCCTTGGCTCTGGCGCAACCTACTGTTTTTTAAAAATAATAATAATATTTATTAACATTTTAAAGACTACAAAAGAAAGAAAAAGAATTAAACAATACAATACAATACAATGCAAAAACAAAAACACTGCATAACACTAACACTAAAATATTAAATTAACGAAACAAAACAAACACAATTTAAAACACATCCAATAATTTCAGTATCTTGTCTTTCATTCACTTGTTTCAAGAACCTCCTCACACCTCCCTTTTGTATTCCACTTTAATTAACTGTTTCAGCAATTCCATTTCATCTTCCTCTGTTTTCTGTCCTGTAATTTATCTTAACGTATTCTAACCTTATTTTTCCCTTTAATACATTAATAATCTATTTGTACTTAATTCCTTGTAACATTTCTGCTAAAACCATATAACTTCATTCCAACATTTTTCTAACATTCATTAATTTTACAGTATTTCTGTAAATAATCTTTAATTTTTTTCCAGTCTTCTTCCACCGACTCTTCTCGCTGGTCTCGGATTCTGCCAGTCATTTCCGCCAGTTCCATATAGTCCATCAACTTCATCTGCCATTCTTCCCGGGTGGGTAAATCTTGTGTCTTCCAATACTTCGCGATGAGTATTCTTGCTGCTGTTGTTGCATACATAAAGAAAGTTCTGTCCTTCTTTGGTTTCTTCAGGAAGGTATATTTAAATACCTTTTTCATTTCATTATAAATCATCTCCCAGAATGTCTTAATCCTTGGGCATGTCCACCAAAGGTGAAAGAATGTACCTTCAGTCTCGTTACATTTCCAACATTTATTGTCAGGTAAATTATAAATTTTTGCCAGCTTGACTGGTGTCATGTACCACCTGTAAATCATTTTCATTAAATTCTCTCTTAGGGCATTACATGCCGTAAATTTCATACCTGTGGTCCATAACTGTTCCCAGTCAGCCATCATAATGTTGTGTCCAACATCTTGTGCCCATTTAATCATAGCAGATTTCACCGTTTCATCCTGAGTGTTCCATTTCAACAGCAAGTTATACATTCTTGACAAATTCTTAATTTTGGGATCTAACAATTCTGTTTCCAATTTTGATTTTTCCACCTGGAAGCCAATTTTATTGTCCAAGTTGTATGCCTCCATTATTTGGTAATAATGGAGCCAATCTCGCACTCTGTTTTTCAATTTTTCAAAACTGCAGTTTTATTCTGTCTCCATCTTGTTCCAAAATTTCCCAATATTTCGGCCATTTGGCCTCCATATTGAGTTTTTTCTGTGCCTTCGCTTCCATTGGTGACAACCATCTTGGGGTTTTATTTTCTAACAAATCCTTATATCTTATCCAAACATTAAACAGTGCTTTTCTAACAATATGGTTTTTAAATGCTTTATGTGCTTTTACCTTATCATACCACAAATATGCATGCCAACCAAATACATTGTTGAAACCTTCTAAGTCCAGCACATCAGTATTTTCAAGAAGCAGCCATTCTCTCAGCCAGCAAAAAGCAGCTGATTCATAATAAAGTTTAAGGTCTGGCAGGGCAAATCCACCTCTTTCTTTAGCATCAGTTAATATCTTGAATTTTATTTGAGGCTTCTTGCCCTGCCAGACAAATCTAGAAATATCTCTCTGCCGCTTCTTGAAACAATCCATCTTGTCCAAAATTTGCAATGTTTGAAACAAAAACAACATCCTTGGCAATACATTCATTTTTATCGCAGCAATTCGGCCTAACAATGATAACTTCAAATTTGACCATATTTCCAAGTCCTTTTTCACTTCAATCCAACATTTTTCATAGTTATCCTTAAACAAGTTCACATTCTTGGCAGTCATATTAACCCCTAAATATTTCACTTTCTTAACCAATGTTAATCCTGTCTCCTCCTGAAACTTCTCTCTCTCATTCGCAGTAAAATTTTTCTCTAAAACCTTAGTTTTCATCTTGTTCAACTTAAAACCTGCTACCTGGCCAAATTCTGGAATCAGTTCCAGTACCCTTTTGGTACTAGATTCTGGCTCCTGTAAAGTCAATACTAAATCATCAGCAAATGCTTTCAGTTTGTACTGTTTAGCTCCCACTTGTATACCTTTAACCAATTGGTCCTTTCTAATCATATTTAGCAAAACCTCCAGGACCGATATGAAAAGCAATGGAGAGATTGGGCAACCTTATGGTGTTCCTTTCTCAATCTTAAACTCTTCTGTCACTACATTGTTCACAATTAATTTTGCCTTTTGTTCTGAATAAATTGCACCTATACCATTTTCAAAACCTTGACCTACCCCCATCCCCTGTAGATTCTTCTTCATAAAACTCCAAGAAATATTATCAAAGGCTTTCTCCGCGTCCACAAATATCAGAACTGCCTTAGTATTTATATTCACTTGTAATTTTTCTAAGATATTAATTATGTTCCTCATATTGTCAGACAAATGTCTGCCCGGGAGAAAGCCCGCTTGATCTTTATGAATTTCTTCTACTAACACCATTTTTAATCTTTTAGCCAAAATGTCTGCAAAAATTTTGTAGTCCACATTAAGCAGCGATATGGGGCGGTAATTCTTAAGCTGTGTCTTTTCAGTCTCTGATTTCGGTATAAGTGTAATATAAACTTCCTTCCACGACTCTGGTGCCCTTTTCCCTTCCAATATTTCATTACAGACTTCCTTCAACGGTTGTATTAACCATTCTTTCAAAGTTCTGTAATATCTTGAAGTCAAACTATCCGGTCCTGGAGATTTACCTAATTGCATGTTCTGGATGGCCCCTTCCACTTCCTGATCCGTAATTTCCTGTGATTTTGGTTTTGCTCTCAGTTTCTTCTCTCCTTCCTTTATTTTCTCCAGGATTTTATCCTTTTTTTCCATTTTGAGTTCTCTTCTTTATTGCATTCTGTTGTATCAGGAATCCTCTCATAACCGCCTTACTTGCGTCCCAGATTACTCTTTTTTCCACTGTAGTGTTCATATTTATCTCAAAATAGTCTCTCAAGGTTTTTTGGGCCTTCTTGGTCACTTCTTCATTCCTAAACAAAGTGTCATTCATCCTCCATCTAAAGGAACCAATTGGCGTCAATTTCATTTCCATCTTCACAGCATTATGATCAGAACAAGTTTTGGGGCAAATCTCCACTTTGCTGGTCTTCGGAACCAGTCCTCTAGTTACCCAAATTTGGTCAATTCTTGTCCATGTCATTTTACCCTCAGAGAAGAAAATTCCCTCTCTTCCCAGAGTATTCTTTATTCTCCAGATATCAACTAAATCCATATTTTCAGTCATGTCAAAGAAGGTTTTCGGTAGTCTACCATCTTTGGTGACTACCTGTCTCTGTGCCTTATCCATATTTGTAGACACCACTCCATTCATATCTCCCATCAAAATCATATTCTAATCCATGTAGTCCATCAGAGTCTCATGTAACTTCTTAAAAAATTCCGATTTTCCTTCATTTGGTGCATAGATGCCTACTATCAAGAATTTCTCTCCTTGTGATTGAATTTCAATTGCAACAAATCTTCCTTGGTCATCTTTGAATATAAATTTCGGTGATAGGCTCTCCTTTGCATAAAGAACTACTCCTCTTTTTTAAACTTTATCTGATGAGATAAATTCATGGCCCAATCTTTTATTACTCAATATCTTCCTGTGTAGCCTTATCACATGTGTTTCTTGTAGACAAATCAAGTCCAATTGTTCTTTTTTCAATAAATGAAAGACTCTCCGCCTTTTTTCCGGGGAGTTCAGTCCATTCACATTCCAACTCAATACTTGCA
Source organism: Podarcis erhardii (assembly GCF_964252035.2). Taxonomy (NCBI): domain Eukaryota; kingdom Metazoa; phylum Chordata; class Lepidosauria; order Squamata; family Lacertidae; genus Podarcis; species Podarcis erhardii. The sequence goes on along the minus strand of NC_138506.1, from coordinate 18,081,277 downwards.
ACGCCATGGTATAATTACTCTGATTTTCCTCCAACTGCACCCAATGCTTGCTCTTCTTCTGTTAGTGGTGTTGGTGTCACATTCACTGGGGGATCCAGTCCAAAGGATAATGCTGATATATCCAATATTCCCCTATTTGGTGATCTTCTATCCAATGCTCTTTGCCTTAGTCCTCTATCTGATGATCTTTCATCCAATGCTCCCGGCTCTCCTCCAAGTCCCCTCTGCAGATCCTCCTCGCATCCATACAAAAACTTTACTTTATCTTCTACTGATCCCACTTTCATTCTCCCTCCTTCGAAACCGAAGGATAGACCCCGGGGAAACTCCCACCCGAAGATGACCTTGTTCCCCCTCAGCAGGTCAACCAAATCCCCATAGTTAGACCTAAGATCCAAAAGACACTTCGGGACGTCTTTAAAAATTTCCACTCTTGACTGTTGCACTTCCAAAGTCTTCTGGTAGTGCCAACCCAAAATTCTGTCTCTCTCTTCCTTAGTTCGGAGGGTAATCAAACAGTCTCCTACTCTATTCCTCTCCCTTTTCCCTCCTCCTCCAAGTCCGAAGGCCCTCACAACTCTGAACTCCTCTTGATCCAAGTCCAAGTCCCAAAAATCAGCAAATTCCTGCGTGAGAAAGTCTATCAAACTGTCCTTCTCCAGTTCAGGTAAAGCTCTGATCCTCAAATTCGTCTGTTTTTCTTTGAGCTCAATCATAGAAAGCGTCAACTTGTGGTCCTCAAGTTACCTCTGTAGGGCTGGGACACTCTCTCTCTCCAGTTGTGTTACTTTACCTTTCACAGCAGCAACTTTTCCCCTAGCTTCCTCTGCGGTCTGCCGTATCAAAGTAGATTCCTGTATCAATTTCTGGATGGTTTCTGTGTTAGTATTCACCTTTTGTCCCAAATTATTTATACTTTCTGTATTTAAGTCGATTTTAATAGTTGCAGCATCCACTTTTGCATTTGTCGCGTCTGCTTTCTTGTTAAGCTGTTCCAATGAATCATTTATCTTACTTAATGCAACCGCTAAGGCCTCTTCTGTTAACATTCCTCTTGATTTAGAATGTACTGGTATAGCCACAGGGGGGCCTGATGTTGAGGCTCTCCTAGGTTGCTGCCAGGTCTTCCCAGACCTTGTTGTTTTTTCTGGAATTGACTGGTCTATTTTTTCCTTTCCATCTGTCATAACACTTAAGGAATTCAAGGTCAGTCCCACAGTCCCACAGTTTTTATCTTGCAGCTGGAAATTCCCCTAATCCAGCTCTTGTAACAGTTTCAAAAACTTCCTCTAGGGGGAAACAGTTGCTGTTTGTATTAATCTGTAATGTCCCCTTTTAAAACTCAGTTCAAACAATAAAGTTAGTTTCAGTTTTCAGTTACTTTTACTCCTTTTTAAGGTCAGACGGAGACAATTGAAACAATGTATCTCTCTTATTTAGCTAGCTGTCAGCGAACGTTCTATTCACAGTCAATGAACAATCCAAAGCACGTCAGTCTTACTAGCAGCCCGTTTCCAGGTTCGGAGCGGTGGTATTTTAACTTCCTTCACTCTCTCCTGCAGGCATATACAATCCAAAACTTCCCCCCTCTTCTCCTGCTTCCAAGGGGGGTTTAATATTTTTTACTGATGGAAATTTAGTCCTTTACAGTAGGCTTTCCAAGACTTTAGCTTGCAGCCTCTTTGCTTCAGTCTATTTACAAAAGGGGAAGGCGGGCTTCCTGTCTTGAACCTCCCCGTTTCGGTGCCAAATTAAGACGTTTAAAAATCCAATTCTTCACTCTACTCACGGGTAATTGCTTTAAGATCAAGTTGTCCACAGGAAAAAGTCAGCGCTCTCTGGCAACAGCTATGCGGCTTCGCTCCGTGGAAAAAGCAGTCGATTCAAAGCACCGCGCCACTCACCCCACGTCGCTCCGGATCTCCGAAACCAGGTTTCCCGTGAGTAGGGGAGGCGCAAAAGTTGCCCGCCGAATCCCACGTTCACAGGCTTCACCCGCCTGTGATTTTTTTTTCGATAGATTTTTATTGAGATTTTAAAGGTTACAAAAAGAAAAAATAAAGAACATATTTAAACAGAAAAAAATAAAAATAAATAAAAATACAGAACAATACAAGAACAAAGGGGAAAAAAACACGAAAAAAGAAGATGCAGATAATTAAAAAACAACAACAAATCAATCCTTTACATAACTTTCTTTCCTTTGCTTATTTCCTTGACCTCCTCACACCTCCCTTTTTTGTATTCTAATTCAATTAGATATTTCAGCAAATCCTTTCCATCTTTATTTTTATCCTAATAAATTTATCTTAATATACTATAATTTTGCATTCTGTTCTTTCACCAATTAACAATCCATTTTTACTTAATCCTTTATATCATTTCTGCTAAAACCACATTACAGTGGTGCCCCGCAAGACAAATGCCTCGCAAGATGGAAAACCCGCTAGACGAAAGGGTTTTCCATTTTGGAGGTGCTTCGCAAAACGAATTTCCTATGGGCTTGCTTCGCAAGACGAAAATGTCTTGCGAGTTCCTGTGGTTTTTTCCCCCTTTCCCCCCCTTTTTCTAAGCCGCTAAGCCGCTTATCTGCTTATCCGCTAAGCCGATAAGCCGCTAATAGCGCTAATAGCGCTAAGCCGCTAAGCCGTCAATGGGCTTGCTTCGCAAGACGAAAAAACCGCTAGACGAAGAGACTCGCGGAACGGATTAATTTCGTCTTGCGAGGCACCACTGTACTTCATTCCAACATCCTTCTAACATTCCTTAATTTTACAATGTTTCTGTAGATAAACTTTAAATTTCTTCCAATCTTCTTCCACCAACTCTTCTCCTTGGTCTTGGATTCTGCCAGTCATTTCCGCCAGTTCCATATAGTCCATCACCTTCATCTGCCATTCTTCCCGGGTGAGTAAATCTTGTGTCTTCCAGTACTTTGCAATAAGTATTCTTGCTGCTGTTGTGGCATACATAAAGAAAGTTCTATCCTTCTTTGACACCAATTGGCTGACCATGCCCAGGAGAAAGGCCTCTGGTTTCTTCTGAAAGGTATATTTAAATACCTTTTTCATTTCATTATAAATCACCTCCCAGAAAGTCTTAATCCTTGGGCATGTCCACCAAAGGTGAAAGAATGTACCTTCAATCTCTTTACACTTCCAACATTTATTATCGGGCAAATGATAAATTTTTGCAAGCTTGACTGGCGTCATGTACCACCTGTAATAATAATAATAATAATAATAATAATAATAATAATAATAATAATAATTTATTATTTATACCCCGCCCATCTGGCTGGGCCTCCCCAGCCACTCTGGGCGGCTTCCATAGAAACCAAAAATACAGTAAAATATCACACGTTAAAAACTTCCCTGAACAGGGCTGCCTTAAGTTGTCTTCTGAATGTCAGGTAGTTGTTTATCGCTTTGACATCTGCTGGAAGGGCGTTCCACAGGGCGGGCGCCACTACCGAGAAGGCCCTCTGCCTGGTTCCCTGTAGCTTTGCTTCTCGCAATGAGGGAACCGCCAGAAGGCCCTCGGCGCTGGACCTCAGCGTCCAGGCAGAATGATGGGGGTGGAGACGCTCCTTCAGGTATACTGGACCGAGGCCGTTTAGGGCTTTAAAGGTCAGCACCAACACTTTGAATTGTGCTCGGAAACGTACTGGGAGCCAATGTGGGTCTTTCAAGACCGGTGTTATATGGTCTCGGCGGCCGCCCCCAGTCACCAGTCTAGCTGCCGCGTTCTGGATTAGTTGTAGTTTCCGAGTCACCTTCAAAGGTAGCCCCACGTAGAGTGCATTGCAGTAGTCCAAGCGGGAGATAACCAGAGCATGCACCACTCTGGCGAGACAGTCCACAGGCAGATAGGGTCTCAGCCTATGTACCAGATGGAGCTGGTAAACAGCTGCCCTGGACACAGATTTGACCTGTGCCTCCATGGACAGCTGTGAGTCCAAAATGACTCCCAGGCTGCACACCTGGTCCTTCAGGGGCACAGTTACCCCATTCAGGACCAGGGAATCCTCCACACCTGCCCGCCTCCTGTCCCCCCAAAACAGTACTTCCTCGTATTGTCAGACAAGTGTCTCCCCGGCAGAAAGCCCGCTTGATCTTTATGAATTTCTTCTACTAGTACCTTTTTTAGTCTTTTAGCCATAATGTCAGCAAAAATGTTGTAATCCACATTAAGCAAAAGATATGGGGCGGTAGTTCTTAAGCTGTGTTTTCTCAGACTCTGTTTTCGGTATGAGTGTAATATAAGCATCCTTCCATGACTCTGGTGCCTTTTTCCCTTCCAAAATTTCATTGCAAATTTCATTTAAAGGCTGTACTAACCATTCTTTCAAAGATCTATAGTATCTTGAGGTCAAACCATCCGGCCCTGGGGATTTGCCTAATTGCATGTTCTGAATGGCTCCTTCTACCTCCTGGTCTGTTATTTTATAATTCAACATTAGCTTATTTTCTTGAGAGATTTTTTGTAGTCCATTTATTTTCAAGAATCGATCAATGTCCATTTCTTTCTGGGTCTCCTGTGTATATAGATGTTTAAAGTACCTCTGAAAACACTTCCTGATCTCCACTGGATTCTGTATATTCTTTCCCTCCACTTCCAAATCCGTAATAGTATTAAGTTTTTGTCTTTTTTTCATTTGCCAAGCCAGCAGTTTCCCACATTTATTTGCCGATTCAAATGTCTTTTGTCTCATCTGTTTAATTTTCCATTCTATTTCCTGGTTCATCATTTTCATATATTGTACTTGATATAACTTTATCTCTTTCAGAATCTCCTGCGACTTTGGTTTCACTCTCAGTTTCTTCTCTCCTTCCTTTATTTTCTCCAAAATCTTATCTTTTTTTTAAATTTTGGGCTCTCTTCTTAATTGCATTCTGTTGTTATCTAGTAGACGATTTTATTGCATTAGCCATGTGGCCATAGCATAATATACATAGAAATAACAACATAAAATGGGGGTGGGGAGATAAAAGTGGATGTCATCCTGGGCGAATACTTTGAAAAAAATGGGGATAACAAAAGTAACAAGGGATTTAAAACATCGAGTGACAAAGAATACAAAAACAAGTTCGATTGTGCGGCGTATCGACTACTTCTGTGGTATTAAAGAAGAAGTTGGTGCCGCTTTCCTCTTCATCACACTAAGCAGGAAGTTAGCTGTCATCTCGGTAATCCAACAGTCAGAATCCTGCAGAAGAAGGGACACTATCCAAGGCTGGATTGGGAGATGAAGCTTGTTCACGAGAGGAGTTAGAAACCGAGATCTTTCATCTGTCCAGTTGGGACAGAAGAGCATTACATGTTCCATAGTCTCCAGAGCCGTGTCATTGCAGGTGCATGTTCTATTTGCGATGGAAACTCTGGAGTAACGACCCGAGAGAACTGCTGTAGGAAAACAGTTGAGACGGGCACAGGTAAAGGCCCTTCGCTTAGCCTCCGAGGGAATTGTGAAGCAGTATAGAGGGATCCCTTCGGGGGGTGGAATAGCTAGGGCTAAGCCTGAACACGGCCCTCTTGCATGGGAAGCTGTGTTAGAGAAGTCAAGTTGCTGTAGCTTCTTTTTGATTGGAGGTAGGGCCGCCGGGCTAATACACTCTAAGTTAAAAACAGTTTTGCGGTTCAAGTTGAGAAGAGAGCGAAATTTGAGATTAATTGTAGTTTTCCAAGGAGAATTATGGATATCTCTTAGGATCAGATTGGAGAAACCACCTCTAATTCGAGGATCCGATGGTAGTAGGTGGGAGCTATAGGAAATGGCTCGACTCCATGCTCGTTTTACAATTGAGGGCTGGGCAAACTCAAGTCGTAGGGCTGCACCTGAGACACATCTCGGGACGCCGGAAAGAGATCTCAGAAACATGTGAAGTGGGCGATCCAAGTTACCTGATATTGCTGTAGTCCATACTTCGCAGCCATATAGTAATTTAGGGACAACTTTGGCATTAAATATTTGAATTGCTGCCGGAAGGTGTTTGCCGCCCTTCTGGTGATAAAATCGGACAATGGCATTAGAGGTCGTGGTTGCAGCAAGAGAGGCAGATTGTAGATGGGTGGTCCAGGAGAGATTATAAGTAAATATTAAGCCTAGATATTTAAAGGCTTTTACCTTTTCTAAGTAGCCACCTGTGATCTTAAGTGGCTCCAGCTTGAGTTTGCGGGAACGAGTGAAGTGGAGGACTTTCGATTTTTTATAATTAATATTAAGAGCTTCCGCCTTACAATAGGCGATAAATGCATTAACTGCATTTGCTAGGTCCGCAGCTGTTCTGGATAAGATGACGGCATCATCTGCATAGAAAAGGGAAGCAACGGGGTGGCCTGCTAAGTGAGGAGGATACTTAGTTGCTAGCTTCAAAGGGGAAAGAGCATCATGAAGATAAAGATTAAACAGTAAAGGGGCCAAGAGACAACCTTGTCGGACGCCACTGGCCATTGGGAATGGAGTGGTAAGGGAGCCGTTGGGACCAATTCGGACGCGAGCTGTGGTGTTTGAATAAAGGGAAATAATTAGGGAGAGGAGGTGCGGATCAATTCCCAGATGGGCAAGTTTGGACCATAATCTCTGCCTAGGAATGGAATCAAAGGCGGCCTCCAGGTCCATGAAAGCGGCAAACAGGTGGCCTTGCCTTGGTGCAGTGTATTTACTGGCAAGGTGATAGAGAGTTAGACAGTGGTCCATGGTTGATGCTGACTTCCGGAAGCCATTCTGTTCTGGCGGTAGAATGTTTCTCTCATGGACCCATGAAAGAAGTTCTTCCAGTAAAACAGCGGCAAATATTTTCCCCGGAATAGATAGTAAACTGATGGGGCGATAGTTCCTAGGGATGTTTGGCTGGCAGCCTTTGAAAATCGGAACTATTGTAGCTTCTCTCCAGGAGTCGGGGATGTCTAGGGCGGAGGAGATAGCGGTGAATACAGGAGTCAACTGTTCACTCCACCAAAGAGGATCAGTCAGGAAAAGGTCCAATGGGACCATGTCTGGGCCGGGGGCCTTATTCCTTCGCATGGACATTATGATGTTGAAGATGCGGGTTGAGGTAAAATTTACTGAGGAGGTGGTACTAAGAGAACAGGAACAGAGGTCCAACGGGGATTGAAGGTGATCTGTAAGATGATTTGGAGAAGCGAAACTGGCTGAATAATAGGCGATCCATTCGTCAGCGGAAATCAGGGTAGCTGAATTGAATGTTGCTGAAGGCCTAACTAAGCGCCAGAAGGAGCGAGAGTCATGCCTCTCTACAGCCGAACGAAGAGTGGACCAAGCCTCAAGGATGTGTTGCTGTTTCTTGCAATGAATCATGTTTCTGTATGTCCTTTTAATATCTAGAAGCTCTGCATAGGTTTGGGGGTCGTTGGAAAATTTGATGATTCTGACCATTTTCCTAATTCGCCTTCTTAGGGCTTTACATTCCTTGTCAAACCAAGGTGATTCAGAGAAGAAGCGTTGGTGGGTAGGCGAGGTGGTGGTTATGTAAGTTGTTGAAAAAGCATCAATTAATTTCCAGTATTGGTCAGCGGGCAGAATTGAGTCAGAAAGAACTGCTGGCATATCAAATGATTTTTGTATGTCCAGGGCAAGAGAAGAGCTGAGGCTTGTCCATTTCTTTCTTTTGTATACAGGGTAGCTTTGTGCCGTGGAACTATAGTTTGAGGGGACAGAGAATGGCTCTATTAGGTTTAGCAATAGAGTCAATGGAAGGTGGTCACCACCAAAATATTCAGCCACTTCCATTTTTGTAGAGATTGAGAATAGCTCCGGCGTCAATAGAATGTAGTCGACAACACTGGTTCCCCGGGAAGAGATGCACGTTAACTGCTGCGAGGACAAGGGAGTAACGTTGCCATTTGCGATGCAAAGATCGTTTTCGATGGCCAATTGGGCCATCAGCCTCCCCGACGCATTTGTTATGGGATCAAGAGAGCATCTGTTTCCCCAGGGGGGCTGCAGGGGATTGTCCAGGAGTGCTGCGGAAGATAATATAGCATCTTCGTTGGGACCTATTCTTGCGTTAAAGTCGCCTAAGAGGATTTGAGGAAGTCCTGGGTTAGTTGTTTGAAGATCATGGAGCCAAGACGAGAGTTCAGACCACCTTTCATTACGGTCGGAATCATTAATTGCAGGGGGCAGATATACTGTAGTTATCAACCATGGGCTTTTGGTCTTTGGAAGGTGGATCTTTATAGTGAGAAAGTAAGGGGAAGATTTAAGTTCCTCGCAGATAGTGAGGGATAAGCTGGTTGAAATAAGACAGGCGAGGCCAGCTTGAGGGCGACCCCTGTTAGCTAGTTTGCGAGCACAGGAGCTGAAGGAACAATAGTTTGGGAGAGCGATACTTTGTTGGGACCAGGTCTCTTGGAGGCACACAATGTCAAAAGAAGAGATGAAGTTTATTGCCTCAGGATCCATTTGCTTTGTCGCCCAGCCGTTGACATTCCAGGAGACAATTTTAAGGCTCTGGGGTGGGTTGGATGCGCCTTTCAGGGAAAGAACTACTTTTGCTTGATTTGAGGGTAAGGATTGAGCCTGTTTATTTCTAATGGTGTCGAATTTCCGCAGAAATAGGGAGCCAGCTGGTATTTGCCCCTGAACACGCCCGATCTCGTCTGTTGTTATCAAAAACCCTCTCATAACTGCTTTACTTGCGTCCCAAATTGGTGTTCATATTTATCTCAAAATAGTCTCTCAAGGTTTTTTGGGCCTTCTTAATCACTTCTTCATTCCTAAACAAAGTGTCATTCATCCTCCATCCAAAGGAACCAATTGGTGTTAGTTTCATTTCCATCTTCACAGCATTATGGTCGGAGCAATTTTTAGAACAAATTTCCACTTTTCTGATCTTCGGGGCCAGCCCCCTAGTTACCCAAATTTGGTCAATTCTTGTCCATGTCATTTTGGCCTCAGAGAAGAAAGTTCCCTCTCTTCAGCAGCAGCTGAAGAAGGAGCAAAAAGGGTTTTCTTGTGTGTGTGTTTCTTGTGGCTGATTAGCTGCTCTCCCTGTGCAAAGGTCAGAGGGGGCAGGGTTTCTGTTGAGGCTGGCGGCGCGCGCAGTTTGATCCATCTTTTAGATTTAGGGGAGCTAGTCTCAAACGTTTGTTGGGGGAGACCTAGGGGTTTTTTTGGGGGGGGAGTTATTTGTCCTGTGTGCACGCTTCTTATGATGGAGGACCGCTGTAGCCACCCCCAACGACACGTTCTCAAGATGGAGAGTGAGGGAACAGCTGCAGTCGCCTGCGGTTCCTGCACAATGTTTGCCATCTTGCCAAAGGTTGCAGGCAGCTTTACCTGCAGCAATTGCATGTTGATTGCCCTCTTAAAAGACAAAGTCCAGCAACTGGAGGAACATGTGGCTACGCTCCAAAGAATTAGAGAGCTGGAGCTCTTCTTGGAAGCAACAGAGCACACCGTCTCCACCAAGGAGGAGACAGGGGACTCCCCTGAGAAGGAGGCTAGTTCACCAACACAGGAGCCAGATATATGGAGAAACGTGACTCAAAGAAGTAGGAGTCCCAGGGTTCGCTCTGATTGTTTAGAAATACACAATCGCTTTGAGGTCCTCTCCCCTAGAATGGAAGACGAAGAGCAGACTCCATTTGAGGATCTCTCCCTCGTTACAGTCGATCAGGTATATGAAGACGAGCAGCAAAGTCAGTCCTCAGGGAATGTGCAGGCGACCTTGGAACGGACAGCTCACGGAAGAACCCCGACCAAACCTAAGAGGAGGCGTGTAGTGGGGATAGGGGATTCCCTACTGAGGGGAACAGAAGCAGTGATCTGTGGGCCTGACAAGATATCTCGGGAAGTGTGCTGTCTCCCCGGGGCTAAGATCCAAGATGTAACTGAACGACTGCAAGGAATCATAAAACCCACTGACAAATACCCCTTCCTCTTGGTTCATGTGGGAACCAATGACACTGCAAGCAATAGCCTCCAGAAGATCAAAAGAGACTATGAGGCTCTGGGCAGGAAATTGAAGCAATTAAATGCACAAATTGTCATCCCATCTGTCCTCCCAGTTGAACGACGTGGCCCAGGGAGAGAAGGAAAAATATTGGAAGTGAACAGCTGGCTTCGCAAATGGTGTAAACAGGAACGGTTTGGATTCTTAGATCACGGACTGCAGTTTCTTGAAGATGGACTTCTGGCAAGCGATGGGCTGCACCTCACAAGGGTTGGGAGGAATGTTTTTGCCAAAAATCTCAGAAACCTCATCAGGAGGGCTTTAAACTGACTAATGTGGGGGAGGGAGACAGTGCTCCTGAAGGTAGGAGTCTATCAATTGATGAAGATGATCATCCACATGTCATAGACCAAATGGAGCAAACAGCACGCAGACCTAGTGGTGGGAGGAAAAAATCCTTAAATAAGAGACACGGGGGAATGATTAATGGACTTCAATGTCTGTACACTAATGCGCAAAGCATGGGTAATAAACAAGATGAGCTTGAGCTCTTGGTACAGCAAACTAATTATGACATAATAGGCATCACTGAAACCTGGTGGGATAAGTCCCACGACTGGAATGTAATAATGGAGGGATACAATCTATTTCAGAGAAACAGACCAGACAAGAAAGGAGGAGGAGTGGCGTTATATGTCAGGGATGTGTATACCTGTGAAGAGATCCAAGATTTAGAACCTCAAAGCCAAAGTGAGAGCATTTGGGTCAAAATTAAGGGAGAGAAGAATAACAGGGACCTCATTGTGGGAGTTTACTATAGATCCCCAAGCCAAACGGAGGACATAGATGATGCCTTCCTGGAACAGATGGCGAAGCATGCAAAAGGAAGGGAAATAGTAGTAATAGGGGACTTCAATTATCCGGATATTTGCGGGATGTCAAACTCAGCCAAGAGCATAAGGTCAAACAGATTCCTCACTGGCCTTGCAGACAACTTCGTTGTCCAGAAAGTGGGAGAAGCAACAAGAGGAACAGCCATTTTAGATCTGGTCCTAACCAATGTTTTTTTTTTTTAAATAATATTTATTATCATTTTTGAAAAATACAAATAACAAAGATACATACATAACGAAAAATTACAGAAAAAGAAAAAAAAAAAAAATGTCACCTTTTAATTCCCATTTTCAGAAACTTCTTTTCTGGACTTCCCCACGCCTCCCCTTCTTGTATTCCATTTCCCATGTTTGTTCAGCAAGTTTTAACCTTAATATCATCACTTGTTTTGACCATTATTTCAATATTGTATTTGCTTTAATCTAATCAAAGATACTTAAACTATATATCTTGTTCATATATAAACAGGATAGAAGAGCAGAAAGAATATAGAATAAAAATAAAAATATTTTTCCTAAGGTTGTCCCTAGTTCCCGTCCACGAATTCCCCATTTTATTATTAAAGAATAAGATAAAAAAAGAAAAAAAAGAATTTTTACACTGCATAGTGAAAATTAGATCCCCTTCGGGCTCCCAAACCCTCCTTTTCCATCCCCAATTTTCACCCCAAACCTAGGTCCATAAGTCTATCTTTTTAACCCGGTGCCCTAACGTCCGAGGCTCTCAGGTCCCCTTCAGTCCCTCTCAGCCGGCTTTTTTGAAGATCTTTTATATTAAATACCCAAACTCGAAAAAGTACTTTCCCAATACTGTCAATGATTTTTTCAGCCAAGTCAAGTTGTTTAAGTGTGAAACTCTGTCTTTGTTTCTTAAGTTCATACATCCCAGCTAGTCCAGCTTTCACTCTGGTCGGGTTTGAAGTCATCTTGATAGGTCCTCGGCTCTCATTTATCTTCTGTATCCCTTCGGCCGTCCCTTGTTTGACAAATGTCTTTTCCTCCTCTTCTTTCTTTAGTTTCCTTTCTTGTCCAGCTGCCGATGTTTTGAGTATCAGGCCCTTTTCCATCTCAGTGATTTTATTCTCTTTTGGTTTCAGCTTTAAAGGGCTTGTAGACCAAACATGACCTTGCTCATACGTCTCTTGCAGCTTTCTCATGAGAACAGCCAGCTCTTGCAGCTCTGCTCGCATTTCCCGACATATTTCCATCTTGTAATGTCCGTAGATCCCCTCTAGAGGGATTCTTGTTACTTAGTATTCCTTTCACTTTCGACCCAAAAGTCAATGTTATTTGTATCAATTTTCCTTTACTTTAAATTACTTTATATCCAGATCATCGGCTAAGAGTTAAAACTTTCAGTTATTCCCAGACCTTGACAGCTAATCTGACAGCTGTCAAAGGCTTGTAAATCCACCGCAGGCTCTTTCACAAATTACTCCCAGTCTTTAGAAAAGTGGTACTTAATCCAAATATCTAAACTCTTGCCCTCCAGCACGATAACTTAATCTTTTAAAATCCGTGGAGTTAATATCTTTTATCCGATCACTAAAAAGTGAGCGACGACTCTTCTCACAACCTTAGTTGACAGATCTTTGCTGTTAAGCTGTTTACAATGGGGGTGAGGCGGACTTCCTCTTTTCACCTACCCCCGCTCGTGCCAAATCCAAATATAAATAATTTCAAAAGTTCAGTTCCAGATTACTCACGGGTTGTTGCTCTTAAATTTAAGTCCGAATTTTAGACGGAAGAAGTCAGCGCTGTCCGGCAAATGGCATGCGGCTTCACTCAGCGGGGGAAGCAGAGGACTCACAGCACCACGCCGCTCCCCGGCACCCGTTCCGTAGCCTTTAAAAAGGCTCCTTCGCGGGTCGGGAGGGCGCTAGCGGTGCCCGCCGAGTCACCACGTCCCCGGTCATTCGCGCCCGAGGTTTTTAAGGGTCCCCGTGTCGCCGGCACGGCAAGACCCAGCCCCCGCTGAGCAGATTCCCTCCGGAGCTCGGAGGGAATCCGCCATTAGCCGATCGCGCTAACCCGGAAGTGGTCCTAACCAATGTTGATGACCTGGTTAGTGGGGTAGAAGTGGAAGGATCATTAGGCGCGAGTGATCATGCTCTTTTGAAGTTTACTACACAGCGGAAAGGAGCAGCCAAGCATACTAGGACTCAATTTCTTGACTTTAAGAAAGCCGACTTCATAAAACTTAGGGAAGTGCTGGGTGAGATCCCATGGACAGTAGGAAAACATAATGTTATGCCCAATGTCCTGTGCCCACTTTATCATAGCCGATTTAACCATTTCGTCTTGTGTGTTCCATTTTAACAGCAAGTTATACATTCTAGATAATACCTTAGTCTTTGGTTCTAACAATTCTGTTTCCAACTTCGATTTCTCCACCTGGAACCCTAACTTTTTATCATTTTAAAAAACTTCTTTAATCTGAGCGTAATGTAACCAGTCTCACACTTTATCCTTCATTTTCTCCAAACTCTGCAATTTCCAATTGTCTCCATCTTTATCTAATATTTCCCAATATTTTGGCCATTTGGCCTCCATATTGGGTCTTTTTCGGGCCTTAGCTTCCAGAGGGGAAAGCCACCTCGGAGTTTTGTTTTCCAATAAGTCTTTGTATTTTGTCCAGACATTAAATACTGCTTTCCTGACAATATGGTTTTTAAAGGCCTTATTGATCTTGACTTTGTCATACCATAGGTATGCATGCCAACCAAAAGCATTGTTAAAACCTTCCAGATCCAATACATCAGTGTCTTCGAGAAGTAGCCAGTCTTTTAGCCAGCAGAAAGCTGCGGCTTCATAGTACAACTTTAAGTCTGGCAGGGCAAAGCCCCCTCTTTCTTTCGCATCAGTTAATATCTTAAACTTAATTCTGGGCTTTTTGCCCTGCCAGACAAATTTAGAAATATCTCTCTGCCACTTCCGGAAGCACTCCGTCTTGTCCACAATTTGCAATGTTTGAAACAAAAACAACATCTTTGGCAATACATTCATCTTAATAGCCGCAATTCGGCCTAACAAAGAAAGCTTCAATTTTGTCCAACTGTCCAAGTCTCTCTTAATTTCAGACCAACATTTTTCATAATTATCCTTAAATAGACTCAGATTTTTTGCTGTCATGTTTAGCCCTAGGTACTTTACTTTTTTTACCATAGCTAATTCTGTTTCTCTCTGAAACCGTTCTGACTCTGTGTCTGTCAGATTTTTTCCCAGCACCTTAGTTTTCTGTTTATTTAGTTTAAATCCCGCCACCCGACCAAAGTCTTGAATCAATTGCAATATTCTTTTCGTACTAGGTTCTGGCTCCTGCAGGGTCAAAACTAGGTCATCTGCAAAAGCTTTAAGTTGGCCCTCACGATTTTAAATTCTTCTTGTTTCAAATCCAACTTCCAGAACTCTGCAAATTCCTGTGTCAGAAAGTCTATCAAACTGCCCTTCTCCAATTCAGGTACAGCTCTGATCCTTAAATTCGTCTGTTTTTCGGACTTCCTGTTTGGATCGCTAGCAGTAAGGGAGCGCGGAGAAGCCGCTGAAGGGCTTCTCCGAACTACACGGGTTTTTTTGAGGCAACGCAAAGGCACTGCGACCCCAAAATCTCAAGGGGGCCCCCTTGAGGGAAACGCTAACCAGCAGTGTTGGAATGGTTCCGAAACTTCTTCGGGTTTTTTTTCATTTTTGAGAGACTCGGGAGTGACGGGACTGAGAAACGTGACCGGTAAGCTCTGCGGACCCCGTGTGGCGATGCCTCTAGCTCTCACTGAAAAGGCGACAAATCTCCGTAACTTTAAGAACAGGCTCCCTTGATGTTGAGAGACTTATTTGGAATTAAAAATTAAAAGATACAAACTAAGGGAGCGTTGGATGTAAATGGATTAAAATAAGGAGCCCGACCTGTATATCGGATTTAAGATGGCGCTGGAACTAAAATCGTAAGAGCGAAACAAAGAAACCACCAATTACCTGCTGTAGAGACGGAGAAGTGAAAGTCCTTGCTGGTAGTTTAGCGAGGCAAAGGAAACAAACAAAGAAAAGTAGCTAAAGAAAAGGAAACTTTAGAGACTTTGTATCGCAGCGGGGGAACACGAAAGAATAAGAGGAAGATAAAAAGCGGCTAGGCACAAAGAAAAGACTCAGCGGAGGCTTCAATTAGAAGTGGAAGGGCCAGCGAGAGAGAGGGGAGAGAAGAAAAGACGGAATATACACAGACTGTAATGGCGCTGAGGGGGAATTTTCTCCTCTCACTCTCTACACTCTAAATCTTGTTGCAGTGTGAATAAGTGCCTATCCCCTCTCCCTCCCAGTTCCAATTATAGACTCTAATTGATACCATTCAGAAAAAGCTAGAGAACTTGGTCTATTACCTTCCTCTTTTTATTTCGAACTTTGCCATCCCCTACCCTATATTGATGATTGGAGAGAGACGGTGCTGGACTCGATCTTACATGGCCCGTTAATATCTATCTTTTCTTTAACAAAGTAACCAGCCGGACTATATTTTCCTGCCTTCCCATAAAAGATAAAAAAAAAAAACTTTTGGACTTCGGACTTTTCTTTCCAGCTTAGCTCTTTACTGGAATGTTCCAGAGGGGAGGCTGAAAAGTTAGGAAGTTGGAACCTAGCTGGAAGTCTTCCCCCCTTCACAGATCATCTTTGGATTACATTGGAACTTTGAAAACTTTGGAAATCCCTGCTCCCCTTTTCCCCTCCCTTCTCCCTCCCTTTTCCCAACTTAACCCAACTTTCCCCCATCTCTCTCCCTTTCTTTCCTAACCCTTTCTTTCCCTAACCTTTTCCAGTCACTCTTCTTTTGAAAGAACAATAATCAGATAGATTACTAAATATTGTTTGCACCCCGTTAAAATGGATTAAGCCAAACAAGTGGCTGAAGAGTGACTGAAAGAAGAAGAAATAAACTGTCTCATTTGAAAACGGACATTGGATATACCTACAACCTACAACCCCCAATCCCCGTCTATACCATTTCGTCTCCTTCGCTCATACCTTCTCTACCACATAAGACTAACAACTTTTCAATTTGATTCTATATTTCTATATTGTTAATAAGTTGTGATTTGGTTCAATTTGGATTCCGGAAATCCATAAGGACAAAGTGGGAAAATAGTTTGATTTACTAGGACAATATATGCAGGGTGGGGGGACGCATGATTGTAGAATTGGATAATATCACTTCAACTTGAGAAAGGCTGATTTAAAGATAAAGAAGGAAATAGTTCAATATATTGAAAGGCGGGGGACACTTGAAATAGGAAATAGTTCAATATATTGAAAGGCGGGGGACACTTGATTCTTGACATTGGACACTTGATGGTTGAACCTGACAGTATCGCCTTAACTTGATTAAGAGAAGGCTAGGGTATCCCTCCGCAGAAGATTAAAGTGAGTTAAGACTGTGCGCCCCCCAGGGGAGAGATATAAGAAAATTAAACACATGTAAAAATCGAGGATAAAGGGTGGGGGAGGGTGAAGGTGGGGAGAATGTCGGGAAAGAATGGGAAAAAGTCAGTAGGAACACCATTAGAGAGGAAAGCATCTCGACAAGAGGAAATTAAAGATCTAGATATATTATGGCTGAAAATAAAGGAGGAATTTAAACAGAATGAAATCCATATGGAGAGAAAATTAGGAGACATGCAGGAATCGATTGACAAAAAGATAGAGGGCGTAGTAGGGGAATTGTCAAACAAGATAAAAGAACTAACGACTCGCTCAAAGACCTTGGAAGACTCAAATAAGAAAATACAAAGAGAGATGAAAGATCAGAGAAAGGAGGCAGAAAAATTAAAAGAGAATTTTGGAGAATTGAGTAGGAGCCAGGACCAGGTTCTGGACAATTTAGCAATGATGGAAATGAAACAAAAACAGCTAAACCTAAAATTCAGAGGAGTAGGAGAAGAAGTTAATGAGGACATTAAAGGAAAAATGATCAAGGAACTAGCAAAATGGTTAGCACTTAATGAAGAGGAAGTTGCACAAACAATAGAAAATGCCTTTAGAATAAAAATAAGGTCTAAACAAACTAAACTGAAAAAGGTACCGGGAGACTGTTTAGTGATTTTCAAATCGATAGAGATGAGAAATGCAATACTAAGAGAAAGTTACCAAAAAAACTAATAATTGAAGGTAGACCAATTATTATCTTCAAAGAAATACCAATCAAGCTTTTGCGTAAAAGAGAGGGGTACAAACAGTTAGTAAATACTTTGAAAAAGAATGGCATACAACATAGATGGGAGTTCCCTGAAGGGATTTCCTTTTTCTATAAGGACAAAAGATTCAAGATTACTGAAAGCCAGGAAGTGGGTAAATTTCTGCGTAGATATGAAAAAGACCTTGGGAGGATGGAGGAGAGATATGGAGGGAAAAGTGGAGATACTGAAGAGAGAGGAGACATAAAAGAGACGGTGAGGGCACAGAGGGAGGGAGGAGCGGAGGGAGAGGAGGAGGAGGGGGAAGGAGAAGGGCAAGTAGGGGAGGACGAAGCGGGAGAGGAAGAAGAAGAAGCAGAAAGCAAAACCACCCGAATCTAAATTGGTAACCCACTGGTCTATTAGTAGACAAACGAAACAATGAACCTAAAAATCTTAACATGGAATGTAAATGGTATGAATGAAAAAACCAAAAGGAATAAAATTGTAAATGTCTTGAAAAAGAAAAAGTTGGATGTAATCTGTATACAAGAGACTCACGTACTTAAAAAGCATAAACACATTTTGATAAATAAGAAATTAGGAGTGGAATTTATAAACTCCACGGCAGAGAAAAAAAGAGGAGTAGTAACATATGTCAATGAAAAATGGGAACCTAAACTGATCTACAAAGATGAGGAAGGGAGGATATTGGGGGTGCAAATTAACTTCCAGGGGGAAAAACTAAATGTGGTAAACATATATGCCCCAAACTCAAACAAATTAGAATTTTTCAAGAAATTAGAACAAATTTTAATAGAATTAGAAAACAACAGGACGATACTATTGGGAGACTTCAATGCAGTGCCAACACCAGAAATCGACAGACAAACAGAAAAGAAAAAACGAAACCAAGGGAAGCTACCGAAATCATTTGAAGATTTGGAAAAAAACATGGACTTAGTAGACGTATGGAGATATAAGCATCCAACAGAAAAGCAGTTCACCTTCTTCTCAGAACTACACAAAAGCTGGGGCAGAATAGATCAAATCTGGATCTCGAGGGAACTTACTTCAAGATCTATAAAATGTGAAATCCTACCGAGAACCCTCTCTGATCACAATTCGATAACATTGGAAATAAAAGGTGTATCACAGGGGGGGTTTAGATGGAGGTTGAACAAATACTTATTAGATTGCGAAGAAATTATTGAAAAAGCTAAAACAACTCTAAAGGAATATGTTGACCTGAACCTCAACACAGAAACAAACATAGAAGTAGTTTGGGACGCCAGTAAGGCTGTTCTAAGAGGCTTCTTCATTCAACAAAACAATTATAAGAGGAAAATAAGGCAGCAAAAGAAAGAAGAAATTCTTGGACAGCTAAGAGAGTGTGAGAAAAAATTAACAGAAAACCCGAAAGATGAACAAGACATACAAACAATAAAAATATTACAAACACAATATTCATTACTAACAAACCAAGAAATAGAATGGAAAATTAAGTTAATGAAGCAAAAATATTTTGAATCAGCGAATAAAACGGGAAAATTATTAGCCTGGCAACTGAGATGAAGGCAAAAACAAAATGTGATAAACAAAATAAAGATAGAGGAAGAAGTGATAGAAGACCCAAAAAGAATACAAAAAACTTTTCTTAAATTTTATGAGAAGCTATACAAGAAAGAAGAGGAAGATCCAACTCAAATAGAAAAATATCTAGAGGACTGCAGAGGGAAGACCATAACAGAAGAAGAAAAAACTCAGTTAAATAAACCTATAAAAAAAGAAGAAATCCAGATTGCGATAAAAAAAATGAAATTGGGAAAGGCCCCAGGACCGGATGGCCTATCTGCCAAATACTATAAAGTTTTAGAAAATCAACTGATACCAGCGCTTTGTGATACTATGAACAATATCTTAGGAGGAGGAAGAATACCAGAGTCCTGGAGAGAAGCTCATATCACGTTAATTCCTAAACCGGATACGGATAAATTGAGTATTAAGAATTATAGGCCGATCTCCTTATTAAATAATGATTATAAAATTTTTGCAGACATCATGGCGAATAGATTGAAAAACTGTTTAGTAAATTTAATCCATAAAGACCAAGCAGGATTCCTCCCAAATAGGTTTATGAAGGATAATGTGAGACACATCATAAATATAATTGAATATTTGGAAACCAATAATGAAATACCGGCGGCGTTGATTTTCATAGATGCGGAAAAAGCGTTTGATAACGTTCCTTGGTTGTTCCTAATAAAATCTATGGAGAAAGCAGGGATTGAGGGCGAATTTATGAAAGGAATAGAGGCAATATACTCAAGCCAATCGGCTAAATTGATTATAAATAATAACCTTACAAACTCATTTAAAATCGAAAAAGGAACAAGACAGGGATGCCCTCTATCCCCGCTTTTATTTATTATGGTACTAGAAGTGTTAGCGAACAAAATAAGTACAATCCCAGAGATCCAAGGAATTAAAGTAGGAATAAAGGAATATAAACTAAAAGCCTACGCAGACGACTTAATGTTATCTTTGGAAGAGCCGCAAGAAAGCATCAGCAAAGCGCTGGAGGTATTGGAGGAATACGGCAAGCTATCCGGTTTTAAATTGAATAAATCAAAGACAAAAATGATGATCAAGAATCTGGGAAAAGATGAAAGAGAAAAACTAGAGAGACAATATGAAATCAAGGTGGCTAGAAAAATTAAATATCTGGGCATATGGCTCACACCAAAAAATATAAATTTAATCCAAGATAATTACTCGACAATATGGAAGGAAATTAAAAAAGACCTAGATACTTGGAACAGAGTTAAACTCTCGTGGATGGGTAGGATGGAGGCAATAAAAATGAATGTACTCCCAAGAATGTTGTTCCTGTTCCAGAATATCCCAGTGATCAGAGGTCCGAAAATATTTAAAGATTGGCAGAAAACCCTTTCGAAATTCATATGGCAGGGGAGAAGGCCAAGGATTAGATTTAAATTACTCACAGACCGAAAGGAGAGAGGGGGATTTTCAGCTCCGAACCTAAAATTATATCACGAGGCTGCTTGCCTATGCTGGGTTAAAGACTGGATAACCCTAGAAAATACCGATTTATTAGATTTAGAAGGGTCTAACAATAGGTTCGGCTGGCACGCCTATCTGTGGTCAAATAAAGAGAAAGTACACAAAGGGTTTTCAAGTCATATCATTAGAGGACCACTGTATGAAGCTTGGGAGAAAAATAAAAAGCTTTTGGAATGGAAAACACCTTGGTGGCTGTCCCCAACAGATATCTTAACAATCAAAAAAGCAAATATGGAAGAGCAAAGATTGACATATGAAGACCTATTGATAAGATCTGAAGGCAGCTGGAAATTAAGACCATACGAAGATTTGAAAGGAAAATTAACAGGCTGGTTACAGTACCATCAAATAAATGCAATATGGACAGAAGATAAAAAAGTAGGAATGAATGAAAAGAAATCCAAATTCCAGATTGAAATAATTGAAAACAAAACCAAATTACTATCTAAAATGTACAACATATTACTAGAATGGGATACAAAGGACGAAGAAATTAAGGAGGTCATGATAAAATGGGCAACGGATCTGGGACATAACATAGAATATGAACAATGGTCAAAATTATGGAATTATGGAATAAAATTTACGGCGAGTGTTGCAATTAGAGAAAACTTAGAGAAGATGATATATAGGTGGTATATAACACCAGTAAAATTAAACAAGATGTACAAGACCGGAAATAAGGCCTGCTGGAAATGCAAAATAAAAGAAGGTAATTTCATACATATGTGGTGGACATGCGAGGAGGTCAAGAAATTCTGGAATTTGATTTACAACGAATTAAAAAAAAAATTCAAGTACACATTCCCTAAAAAACCAGAGGCCTTTTTATTAGGTATTATAGGAGAAGAAATAAGGAGAGAAGATAAAACCCTGTTTCAATACTCAACAGCAGCGGCCAGAATATTAATTGCAAAAAATTGGAAAAGCACAAATATACCAACGGTGAGGGATTGGCAAACAAAATTATTTGAATTTGTCGAATTGGCAAAGATGACGCAAAAAATTAGAAATCAAAAAAATACAAAGTTAATTGATGATTGGAATAAATTTATGGTCTATATTGAAGGAAACTATAGAAACATACCAACTATAGCAGGTCTGTTATAAAACTTATGATGTATAAACCAGTAATCAATACCAGCTGTAGAAGATGAAGTTGTTAAATTAAGAAACCCGAAATCAGCAGGGAAGGAAGTCAGTTTGTGTATTTAAATTATGTATTTAAACTTGTCATGTATATTAGTTGTTCTTTTTTCTTTTTCTTTTTTCTTATCTTCTTTTTTGTACGATGTGTAGTTGTATTTTTCTTTTAATTTGTTTTTCTTTTGTGTATGTTGTATGAGAAACTCAATAAAAAGAAATTAAAAAAAATAAAATTCGTCTGTTTTTCCTTAAGTTCAATCATAGAAAGCGTCAATTTGTGGTCCTCAATTTGCCTCTGTAGATCTGGGACTCTCTCTGTTTCCAATTGTGTTATCTTAAATTCCACAGCGCAAAAGGTGCCCGCCAAATCCCACGCTCACAGGCTTCTCCCGCCTGTGATTTTTAATGGGTCTCCGCCTTCGCCGTGGCCCGCTAGACGAAAGGGTTTTCCGTTTTGGAGGCGCTTCGCAAAACGAATTTCCCTATGGGCTTGCTTCACAAGAAGAAAATGTCTTGCGAGTTCTTGCAGGGTTTTCTTCCTTCCCCTCCCCTTTTTCTAAGCCGCTAAGCCGCTTATCATCTGATCCGCTAAGCCGCTAAGCCGCGAAAAGCCGCTAAAAGCCACTAATAGCGCTAATCCGTTAAGCCGTCAATGGGCTTGCTTCGCAAGACGAAAAAACCGCTAGATGAAGAGACTCGGGGAACGGATTAATTTCGTCTTGCAAGGCACCACTGTACTGCATCAGAAAGCTCCCAAGCAGATATCCAAAGTTCTTTGGCATTTCTCCAGTTGTTAATGAGATGTCTCTTCTAGTCCAGGGGAGTCTTTTGATCTTCTTCCAGGAAACCAAGTGTCGAAAGCCTTGATTTTCCTTTTTTTCTTTTTCTAGTCATTTCCACAGAGTTAGTCATTATTAGAGTTAATAAAACCTTATTATATTAACAAATGCATTTTTTTTAGTCTCCCTTGCTTTCCTGGTGACCTTCAGCTTAAACACAAACAGCTCTGGAGTGAGAAAAACCCATCACACTCAAAAAGCCCAGCTGGAGGGACCTGGAAGTGTGTGGGGAAGAGCAATTTTGTGGTGGGTTTGTTGCACAGGAGCACCAAGTTCACTAACTGGCTGATTCAGATTGAATCCCATGCAAAAAGAGTGCAATGGTGTGTGTTTCAGCCAGCCATCCGGCTGCTGCAACTATTCCCTGGGTGCCACCACACTGTCCTGTCTGTGTGTTTGGAAGGGAATGGGAGCTATGCTCCCCCCGGAGACACTCCACTCCTTCTTCCTTAGCTGTGTTGCTCAACAGTTGAGGCAACCTTCACAGTTCTGGGATGCCGAGGAAGCAAACCAATAGTCACGTTCATCTGTACTGGCTCCGTATGACCTATTCTGACATGTGCTGCCTTTCATTTTCACGCCCAAGAGCCTTTCCGTTCCAGAGATCTGGGGCTGAACCCGGGATCTGCACGCCAAGGCTGGAGTAAGAAAGAGCCCTTGCCAGCTGGCCACGTTGGGCGCCTCCCTGGAGAGTGGAAGCCAGGGGTTCGAGGGACATCATGCTGCTCCTGGCAACCCCCACCCAACCCGGCGTCCTCCTCCGCCTGAATCCCGCTTCCCCCGGGACGCACTTCCCATCTTGGAGCGGCTGGGGTGGGAGCGCTCCCCACCCCCCTTTCCAGACTCTCCTCGTGCTTCTTCTTCATGCCTCGGGTGTTTTCCTGAGTGTATCTTCAGAACAACCCTCTGTGAGGGAGGCTAAGCTGGCCCAAGGAATAGCCCAAGGTAGCTCAGCCAGGTTGCCAAGACATTCAAGCATTTAAGACCGCTCAATCCGAGACCAGGAGAAAGAGACAGTGGAAGAAGATTGGAAGAAATTTAAGGACTATCTTAATAAATATTACAAGATTAAAGAATGTTAGATTGACATGGACTTAAAAATATTGGTTTTCAGAGACATTAGAGTAAGAAAAGGAATGGAATTAGTAAAAAACTTTTGGGAAATAAGGGAATGGAGTTGCTGATGGGATAATGAAACTAGAATACAAAACGGTGAGGTATGAGGAAGTCGGGGAAATAAGGTTGAGAAAATAAGTTTTGAAATTATACTTGTTGTGTTTTGTTTGTGTTTGTTTTCATTGTAGTTGTTTTGTATTTGTATGTTCTTATTGGAAAATTTAATAAATATTATTTAAAAAAAAAAAAGACCGCTCATCCTTTCCCCTCAGATGAGAAAGCCGGGATGAGTCATGCTAGCAGCCTGTGGCCTTGATGGGCTTTGAGGCAGCCCAGCCCCCTTGTCTGCAAGCAGGCTGCCTCCTGGGAGTATCAGCACTTTTCTCACGGGACAGAAGCGCACAACTTCCCCCTCCCACTTGCCGCCCGCCCCAGTCTTTCTCCGGCGGCTCAGTTTAGTGCGCCAAGCAGCTCATCCCAGTTGGGAATTCGGGTGGCGATGTTGCAGAAGGAGAAGTGGCTGGCGCTAGCGGACATTCCCATTGTTCATCTCAGGTAGGACTTCCGGGATCCAGACGAACGTTTTACCAAAAAGTATGGCTTGACTACTGATTTCCCATTTAAAGGTTGGCAAAAAAGACCTAAGATTGGAGGACAGGTGAAAAAAACCACGAATTACATTTAAAGTGCTGTGAGATGCAAAGGAAAGCTTGTGTTTTAATCTTGTATTTTACAGCTTGTTGCTTGGTGCGGTTAACGGAATGGGGATATTGAGAAAGAAGAGACTTGGAATTAGAAGGTTAGGATTTAAGGTAAGGTTACCAGATTTTTTTTCAAAGAATCCGGGGACACTTTTTTTTCCCAAAAAGAGAAACAAATGTTATTTTTTAAAAATCATTTTTTAAAAAAATAAGAAGTAATACCTTCACTGCAAGCCACTAGACTCTGTTTAATTATCCTCCCCTTCAAAGGTCAGGTTGTTAACTGGTCGTCCACACATGTCGCAAGAAGACATCTAGCTGAACTCTTGGGGGTAAATCCTCTTTCCATCGATCTGAAATCCACTGTCCACATTTACAGCAAGCCACACATGCAGAGGATACTGCTCACCTTCGAATCTAAAGTTTCCAACCTATATGATGTCCCTACGAAGCTCCCTGACTAACTATGAAATTTTTATTACAAGAGTCTTTATCAACACTAAGATTTGCCCTCTTCTACCCTACTCTCCAGCTAAAAGGAAAGCAATTAAAAATGAGGGCACCCCACCTACTACGAGCTCTACATCTCCACCCTCAGACTTAATTAGCTGGACAGAGACCCCCACTCCCCTCCTATCAAAGGCTACTCATCTAGAGAATTCGATGGAGCAGGAGTTACTTGTTTCCTTCTCCCATCTGCCAAAAGCCGAACAAACAGAGATAACGGACAGACTAGATGAGTTATTACTCTATCTTCACAACTCTGAAGACCCAGCGCCCACAAATGAGGCAAATACTCCACCTAACTTGGAGCGAAAAATGGGATATGAAACTCCTCAGGTCACGTCAGAGCACACACCCCTACTCTGCCCAACTGAAATCCACGCTGAAATCTCTGTGGCGCCCCTAATCACATTACCGGAGACTTCACCATCCAATGAATGCATCTTCCACGACTCCGGGAAAGCCCTAGAGGCTATTGAAGAGACAAAATGACTCTCACCTCTATTACTATCCTGGAACGTTGCTGGATGGCAATCGAAAACAATGGACAAAGACGTTCTAACCTACGTATCACAGTTTAAGATCATCCTGCTCCAAGAAACCTGGATGCAAAATCCTTTTGAACTACACAATTATTTTGCTTTCCACTCCTGTGCCTCAATCGGCACAAAAGGCGGAAGACCGGCGGGTGGTCTGAGCACCTTCGTATCGACAGACCTAGGAACCTCCCCTACCCAATTGAAAATCGATAAAAAATGGATTTTGGCTGTTAAAATATTCTCTACCCACTTTAAGATCATATGCATCAATGTTTATATCCACCCACTTATGAAACAAACTGATCTTAAAAACATCTGGAACGAACTGGAAGACTGCATTCTCCTTGTCTCAAATAAGTTTCCCTCTGCCTCCTTAATTATTGGTGGGGACTTTAATGCAAGGTTAGGACATTCAGACGAACAGCTAATCAACGAAAGTGGAATGGGTCCCCTAAATGCTAATGATGAACATTGGCCCCTATTTAGATGTCATTTACTTGACCCAGTCACCAACTTTGCTGGTACATGTCTTTTTCTAATGGCACTTAGATTAAACCTTGCTATTTTAAACGGCCTCTCCTCGGGAGACTGCCCTGGCCAATTTACTTATTGGTCAGGCTTAAGGCATTCTGTTATTGACCACATTCTTGTCTCCCAAGAACTCTTTGATGAACATATTGAATTTACTGTAGATATAAGAACCGAAAGTGACCATTTACCCCTAAATCTTAAAAGGACTGAATTTTGGGAACCCTCTAGATGTGGGCTCGCCCCACAGACACCTGTTCCTAATGTTTTACAACAAATAGGCAGATCCAGAATTAAATGGTCCCCTTATGTTAATAACAACTTTAGCATTTGGACACAATCAATGGAAGGCCAACTCCTCTGGGCTGATCTGACCTCCAACGATATTGAAGAGACCTCCCCAATTGACCATTATAATACACTAATCCAAAAACTCCAACCGTTATTGTCAAGACTCAGGAGATCTAGCCACAATGAATTCCCTACCAACAAGAAATGGTTTGACCGTGAATGCATCCAGGGAAAACTTATACTCAGGGAATGCTTTAAGGTCTTCCAGCAAAATCCTAACCCTACTACTAAATTAGAGTTACAACTTAAAAAAAGGAACTACAAAGAGTTACTAAAAACCAAAAAAAGAACCGCAGACTCTCTCATCTGGCAGGCCCTCATAAAAGCATCAATAGAAAAAGACAATACCAGATTCTGGAAAATTATCTCCAGTCAAACCAAAGTGCCTAACGAGGGCACAATAATCCCTGCAAATTCATGGGAAGAGCACTATAAAGTGCTGTTTAGGGAACATCGACCTCCTGCGCTACTTAACATCCCTTTAGATAATGATACAGCATGGCCCCCAACATCTGAAACTGAAATCACTTCGTTAATTCTACAAATGAAATCTGGCAAAGCCCCAGGAAGTGATTTCATTGTTGCTGAACTTCTGAAAGCGCAAATAAACTGGTGGGCCCCGGTTCTTGCAAATCTATTCTCATATATACAGTACAATCAAAATTCTTAAGATCATTATTTGCTACCCCAAAGTGTACACCTAATGCAGTCTTAAGGCAAGAGGCAGGACTGCCCAGAGTGGAATTAAAAGTCTGGGAGCAAGCAATATCCCTCTGGCTGAAAATCCATTACAATCCTAAGGGACTGCTACCTTGCTTCCTGGCCGCAGTTCCCTATCCTCCTTGGCTTATGCAAATAACTAACAAGATCAAACAAATTGGCCTAAACCCTGAAAATCTTCTTATTGGAACTCTGAACAAGGCAAAAGTAATTATCACTCAGAGACTCTACGATGTCGAATTACAACAAGAAGACGCCCTACTCCCGGAGACGTATAGATGTTTAAAAGCTTGGTCTAATTTTGCAGCTGCCCCTTACTTAACTAACATCACTAACGAAGCTTATAGATGGGCTTTCTCCAGAGCCCGCTTTGAGACAATGCCCTCAGCAGTGCTGTACGGCAAATTTACGCGGGTACCAATGCATGCGCGTCTCTGCCCCTGTATGTCTAATAAGGTAGAATCTGTCACTCACATCCTTCTATTTTGCGAATTCTATAGTGAAGAACGAGTTCAACTTATTTTGCCGCTTTTATCAAAATTTATACCCCTTCAACATTATTTGGAATCCTCCCCCGAAATTCTACGAAAATACCTTCTGGAAGATTCCTCAAGCTCAATATCATATGAGGTGGCCAAATTTTGCACTTTAGCAATCAGGAAGCGTAAATCTCTTTTGTTGAATGGCACACTGCGAAGTTCCCTTGTGTAATTTTTTCTTTTCTTTTCTTGATGCTGTTGTTGATTTCCTTTTGTTTGATCTTGTGGTGTTCTGTGTCGCTGGCTTTTGCCGCAATAAAACTTGACTTGACTTGACTTATTATTATTATTTTTTAATTCTTTTTATTAATTTTCACTTAAATCACCAAAAAGAAAAACAAATCAACAGTTACAACAGTTGTGAAAAACACCAAAACACAAAAAGAAAAATAAATAAATATCTAAACATAACATGTAAATAATATCAATTTCCATTACGGTTCTTTGTCTTCTCATTTATATCTTTATATCTTTAGATATTTAAATCATTCTTTTGCACACCTATTGACTTCCATCCCTCCCGGTATCAGGCTTCTTAATATGAGTAGTTTATTTCTCCTGCAGTTGATAATTATAATGATTTGCACATTGTAAGATCTATATCAGTCCTGCTGTAGTTTTTAGGTTCTTATAATTCCCTTCAATGTAAGTCATAAATTTGTTCCAATCGTTAATAAACTTTGTATTTTTTTGGTTTCTATTTTTTTTTGTCATTTTTGCAAGTTCTACAAATTCAAATAACTTTATTTGCCAATCTCTAATTGCTGGGGTGCTTTGACTTTTCCAATTTTGCGCAATTAATAATCTGGCGGCAGCTGTAGCATACTGGAATAATGTCTTATCTTCTTTTTTAATTTCGTCCCCAATTATTCCTAGAAGAAAGGCCTCTGGTCTTTTGGGAAATGTATATTTAAGTATTTTTTTTAACTCATTATAAATATGTTCCCAGTATTTCTTCATTTTGTCGCATGTCCACCACATGTGGAAAAAATTACCTTCTTTAGTTTTACACTTCCAGCAAAACTTATTTCCTGTCTTGTACATTTTCCCTAGTTTTGCTGGGGTAATGTACCACCTATACATAATCTTTTCTAAATTTTCCCTCAGTGTTACACATGCCGTGAATTTCATTCCGCTAATCCATAAATTCAGCCACTTATCATACTCTATATTGTATCCCAGATCCATTGCCCATCTTGTCATGACCTCCTTTATTTCCTCATCTTTGGTGTCCCATTCTAATAGTATATCATACATTTTAGATAATAATTTGGATTTACCCTCAATTATTTCTATCTGAAATTTGGATTTCTTCTCATTCATCGCTACTTTTTATGTTCAGTCCATACTGCATTTATTTGATGGAATTGTAACCAGCTTGTTAATTTATCTTTCAACTCCTCATATGTTCTCATCCTCCATCCACTTTCTAATCTTATTAGTAGGTCTTCATAAGTAAACCTTTTTCCTTCCATATTTGTTTTTTTAATCACTGAAATATCAATTGGTGATAACCACCAGGGTGTTTTCCATTCAAGGAATTTTTTATTTTTCTCCCACACTTCATATAGAGGCCCCCTAATAATATGACTTGAAAACCCTTTATGTACTTTTTCTTTATTTTGCCATAAGTAGGCATGCCAGCCGAACCTATTGTCGAACCCCTCTAGATCTAATAAATCAGTATTTTCTAGATTAATCCAATCTTTGATCCAACAAAGGCAGGCAGCCTCGAAGTATAATTTCAGGTTGGGTACCGAGAATCCCCCTCTTTCTTTCCGATCTGTAAGAAGTTTGAATCTGATTCTTGGCCTTTTTCCTTGCCATATAAATTTCGAAAGAGTTTTTTGCCAATCTGTAAAGAGCCTCTGATCACTGGGATGTTTTGAAATAGAAATAACATTCTTGGAAGTAAGTTCATTTTTATTGCCGCCATCCTTCCCATCCACGAAAGTTTCACTCTACTCCACGTTCAAGATCTTTCTTAATCCCCTTCCATGTTGTAAGATAGTTATCTTGGATCAGATTTATATTTTTAGTAGTTAACCAAATTCCCAGATACTTTTTTTTTTTGCCACTTTAATTCCATGCTGTACCTCTAATTTTTCACTTTCATCCTTTTCCAAATTTTTCGTCAGCATTTTTGTCTTTAGTTTATTTAGTTTAAAGCCGGCTACCTTGCCAAATTCTTCTAACATCTCCAAGGCCTTACCAACACTTTTTTGTGGATTTTCCAGGGATAGCATCAAGTCGTCCGCATACGCTTTTAATTTATACTCTTTTGTTCCTATTTTGATCCCTCGGATCTCTGATGTTACTCTTATTTTATTTGTAATTACCTCTAATGCCATAATGAATAAAAGCGGGGATAGAGGGCATCCCTGTCTTGTTCCTTTTTCAATTTTAAATGAATTTGTTAGGTTGTTATTTATAATCAGTTTTGCAGATTGTCTCGAGTATATTGCTTTTATACCATTCATAAACTCGGAGGGCATCTTAACTTAGTAGATGTTGCTTCTTCGAAGGAAGAGAAGGAAGAGAGGGATGGCTGCCCCTGCCCTGTGCTTTTATCATTACCTGCACAGGTGAGGCCACACCCACCTCTAGTCACATGCGGAGGAAGTCTGTCCCAGCCCAGAGGGAAACAGGAAGTTTGCCTGCTGGCTGGACAAACATCCCTCCCCATGTCTAAACATGTACACTCTAGGAATGTTGTACTTGACTGCTCTTGTGTTTTACATCCCACAGTCTGAACTTCTCCACAGTCTTCAGCCTCTCCGTTTCTGAGGAGGTCTGAGGAGGACGCTATATGGGAGACTTCCGGTGGAGTGCGATTCTCCCGCAAGCGGGGATTTTACCGTGAGGTGAATCCCGTGCTATTTTGGATAAAAAGGGGTGCTACAGGGTGCAGTAGCCCCCGATTTAAATCTCTGGGAGGTTATCCAGAGGAACAGGTGCCCAGCGAAGCCAGGAGCAACCCGCCTGGCCGTCAGGTAACCCTTAAAAAAGGGCGAAGAGAATGGCGGAGCAGGGAGCGGGCTAAGGGTAGCCATTTTCTATATCCAAATAGCGAAGCCCCGAGCTTGCAAGAGGAGCGCTTCATTCTCAAAATAGAAGAAATTCGGTCCAATTTGGATTATAATTTTGATGTTAATTAACTAAGGAAGGATCTGGAGCAGAAAGCAAAAGCACGGAGTTCAGCTGTCATCTGCAATCAATACAGACACAGCGTAGCATGCAGAGCAGCAAAAAGAAAGTGAGTTGCCGCTGCGGATACTGTTTCCTTCTCTCTCTGAACTCTTCTAAAAAGTAACATCTTTAGAAGCTATAAACTTTAAGGTACTTTTAAGGTACTTTTAAAGCTAAAAGGGAGAGCAGAAAGTAATGATTACAGTTATTTTGAGGTCTTCGTTGCAGCGGAGGAAAGAAACAATGGCGAACAGCTACTTTCACTTTTAAGAGAACAAAGAACAAAGAGCAGCGGAACGGAAAGGGAACTTCCGACTCCATTGTAAAGCTTCTGTTTGAACAGCAGCATAGCGGAAAAAAGAATATAAACGGTCTGTAACCTTTCATTTTTTCTGACTATCTGCTTTTTATTGTTGGTCCCTATTATAAGCCCACTATTATTGGAAACTGAGAAGGACTTTCTTTTTACCCTCTCCTCTGTGGTTTTTTTTTTCTTTTTCGAATTTGGAACTTCAAAACTGGCAACTATTATACAACCCTAGTGGAAGGAAGGGAACATTACAATATGTTTTTCAAGATTTTTGATTTGAAGTACAATAGTTGAATGCGGCCTGTGTTCTTCTAATATTATAAAGTGACCTATGCTTACCTCTTTTTGTTTGTTTTTTTCTCATTGGGAGTCTGCTATTTTGTTTAGGAATCTCACCTCTGGACTCTGGATATATAGGTACATTATGGGAAAGAGTGGATAACTGGATAGAAACTTGGGAAAAAGATCTTTTCTCCTTGTTTTTTTGTGGATCATCTGCGTCTGTTTTTTCCCCCCTTTTTTTCTTCTTTATCTCTCTCTGGAATTTGGATATACCTTTTTTTATTGGTATTTTCTGGACTATTTTGGGTTTTGTATTTTTCATCCTCTTTCCTTATATAATAGTTGATTGGGTGGTGAAAGGAGGACTTAACTAATTTACAAGAAAGCTCTCCCTGGTGGATTTACCGGTGGGAACTCTATGTCCTTTGGTGGCTTAAATTAATTTACAGTCGAGCATATATTTGGAAAAATCATTCTATTTGGAGATAGCCTAATTGGTGGCAAGAAGACACGTATTATATTGTCCGGGTGGGTCCCCCAAGGCAAATACTTGATGGAATAGCCTAATTGGTGGCGAGAAGATTTAATTTGGAGCATTTAAGCTGGGGTTTCTTCTGTGTATTTTGTATTAATTTGATAGATTATAAAAACTGGAAAATGGCACACTAGGCAAAAAAAGGGGCAGATGGGGGAACACCAGTAGAAAGGAAAGGGTCTAAACAAGAGTCAGAATTCAGAACTGAAATTTTGAAGATGTTTGCAGAAATTAAACAAAGTGAGAAGAACTTAGAATCCAAACTGGAATCAGTTGATAATAAGATAGGGAAAATGGATAAAAAAAATTGATGAGACAGTTAATGAACTTAAAGGGCAAATAAAAGAGGTATCAAAGAGGGCATTAGCTGCTGAGGAAGGTTTAAAGAGGACAAAATTAGAACTGAAAGAAGTAAAACGGGAAGAAGAAAAGATTAAGGTGGAAATGATGGAATTAAACAAATCACAAGAAGAAATCAAAGATGCGATTGCGATGAATGAATTGAGACAGAGGGAGGTGAATCTGAGGCTGAGAGCCGTCCCGGAGATACAGAATGAAAATATTAAGGTGAGGCTGATATCAGAATTGTCTAAATGGATGGAATTACCAATAGAGGAGGTAGCAAAAACAGTACAGAATGCATTTAGAATGAAAGTAAGAACAACCAAGGCAAGGAAATTTGCAGGAGACTGTTTAATCACCTTTAAAGATAGGGAGATGAGAAATTTGATATTGCAGAAAAACAGAGAGAAAAGATTATACATAGAAGGAAATTATACAGTCATCTTCAAAGATATATCGATAAGATTGAAGAGAGCCATATAAGCCATTGGTGCAGATTTTGAAGAAAAATGACATTGACTTCAAATGGGAATTTCCAGAGGGAATTTCTTTTTTTTACAAAAGCAAAAGGCACAGATTGTTGAATCCAGAGGAAACAGGAAAATTTCTGAGAAGGTACAAGGACCTAAAAGTAGGAGATGGAGAAGAAGGAGAAGACAAAGGAGTAGAGAAAGGAGCTGGAGCTAAGGATGAGTCAGAAATAGAGGAGGAAGAAGAAGATGATGAGAAAAAGGCAGAAGAGGAAAAAGAGGAAAAAGGAGAAGAAACAATCAGATCATAAAAACTAAACTAAAATAAAATTATTTAATTGGAAATCATCATGTCATTAAAATTATGGAATTGGAATATTAATGGGATGAACGAGAAAAAAAACGGAATAAAATTGAACAATTTTTAAAGAAGAAAAATGTGGACATCATATGTTTACAAGAAACACACGTCGCAAGAAAACATAGAAAAATCTTGATTAATAAAAGATTGGGAAATGAATTTGTATCTTCAGATAAAAAGAAAAAAAGAGGGGTGGTTTTATATATCAACAGTAAAATTGAATCACAACAAATCTTCAAAGACGAAGAAGGAAGAATCATAGCAGTCCGGATCAGATGGCAAGGCGAAAGTCTGATAATTGTCGGGATCTATGCACCTAATGGAAATAAGACTGACTTTTACAAAGCTCTAGAAGAAAAGTTATTCGAATATATGGATCAGAAAATTATAATAATGGGGGATATGAATGGAGTGGTCTCATTGGTGATGGACAGGCTAAGAGATGGACTAAGTAAAGAGGGGAAATTACCTAAGACTTTCTTCTCAATGGTTAAGAACTGTAATTTGATAGATATTTGGCGACTGAGACATCCACTGGAGAAACAATTCACTTTCTTCTCGGAACCAAATCAGTCAATGTCGAGAATAGATCAAATATGGGTGTCAAACGAACTGACTCCAAGAATATCACAAACTGAGATTCAACCAAAAGTAATTTCAGACCACAACCCAATAAAAATGGAAATAAAAGGATTTGAAGAAAGAACCTTTAGATGGAGAATTAATGATTACCTATTGGATGATCAAAAAGTTATAGAAAAAGCACAAAATAAATTAACTGAGTATTTTGTTGATAACAGTAACAAAGGTACAAAGATGAGTATTGTTTGGGATGCAAGCAAAGCAGTGATGAGAGGCTTCTTTATCCAAGAGAATTCATTGAAGAACAAAAACAGAGAAAAAAGTAAAAAAGAAATTTTAAAGCAGATAATGGACAATGAACAAAAACTGATCAAAAAACCAAATAACCAAAAAATAAGACAAGAAATTAAGACTTTGCAAACCCAATTTACAATGATAATAAATAAAAAAGTCAAAATAAATATCAAAATGTTAAGACAGAAAAAGTTCGAATTCGCGAACAAATCAGGAAAATGGCTTGCGTGGCAAATTTAAAAAAGAAAGGAACAGTATACAGTTAATAAGATCAATGTCAATGGTGAAGAAATTGATAATCCAAAAGGTATTAGAAAAGGATTTCTAGACTTTTATAGGCAACTATACAAGAATAAAGAGAGGAACAATATGAGGAAAATAGAACGATTTTTGAAAGAAAAAAAGGTGCAAAAGATCCCGGCAGAAAGAAAAGGACAACTGAACGCCCCAATAAGCAGTGATGAAATAAAGGAGGCAATAAAAGAATTGAAGAGGGGGAAAGCCCCAGTACCAGATGGATTCACATCAAGATATTATAAAGAATTGAGAGATGTGTTGATGATACCGTTGAAAGAAGTCATGAATAATATCTTAAAAGAAAGAGACATCCCAGAAACCTGGAAAGAAGCATTTATTACATTTATCCCCAAACAAGATTCGGACTTAACACAAGTTAAGAATTATAGGCCTATCTCACTATTGAATACAGATTATAAGATATATGCAGGGATTCTAGCAAATAGAATGAAAAAGATTTTACAAGAAATTATACACGAAGATCAAGCAGGTTTTCTTCCTGGCAGACAGTTGAGAAATAACATAAGAAATATAATAAATATTTTGGAATATCTGACTGCCAGGAATGAAAAACAAGCTATCCTAATGTTTGTGGATGCAGAGAAGACCTTTGATAACATTGCTTGGGATTTTATGCTCAAGAATTTAGAATGTATGGATGTGGGGGAAGAATTCTTTAATGGGATAAAAGCTATATATACAGAGCAAAAAGCAAAATTGATTGTCAACAATGTTGTTACGGAAGATATCAAAATAACAAAAGGAACTAGACAGGGATGTCCACTTTCACCATTGTTATTTATAACGGTCCTGGAGGTCCTGCTGAGGGCGATTAGACAAAATGATTTAATAAAAGGGGTGGGGTGACAGTTGGCCAGAATGAATATAAAGTGAAAGCCTTTGCAGATGATCTGGTAATAACAATTGAAGAACCAACAGAAGGTGTAACAGAAGTATTGAAGGAGATGGAACAATTTGGAATGGTAGCAGGGTTTAGACTAAATAAAAAGAAAACCAAAATAATAGCGAAAAATATGGACCAAAGTATGATAGAAATAATGCAACAAAAAACAGAGATAGATGTGGTGAAAAAGGTAAAATATTTGGGAATCTGGCTAACTCCCAAAAACATTGACTTATTTCAAAATAATTATATTCCGGTGTGGAACAAAATAAGAAAAGACCTGGAAGTATGGGGCAGACTGAAACTATCCTTTTGGGGTAGAATTTCTTCTATAAAGATGAGCGTCCTTCCTAAGATGTTATTCTTGTTTCAGACTATCCCCATAATAAAGGGGGTATCAATCTTTACAGAGTGGCAAAGAGTGATATCAAGGTATATCCGGCAGGGCAAGAAGCCGAGAATTAAATTTAAGTTATTAACAGATGTGAAGGAAAGAGGAGGCTTCGCCCTGCCAGATTTGAAACTGTACTATGAAGCAGCCTGTCTCTGTTGGTTGAAAGAATGGATAAAATTAGAAAGTAAGGAATTATTAGACCTTGAAGGTTTTGATAATAGATTTGGATGGCACGCGTACTTATGGTGTGAGAAGAAGAAAATACACAAAGGGTTTGGGAGCCACATATTCCGAGGTCCATTAATAGAAGTATGGGATAGGTATAAAAACCTATTAGAACCAAGAGTTCCGCATTGGTTATCTCCGTTAGAGATTATGTCTGTGAAGAAAGTAAATATGAGAAGTAATTGGATTACATATGGAGACTTAATGATTAAAGAAGGAGGTAAATGGAAGATAAAACCATATGAACAAGTTAAGGAACATGTTTATGTTTGGTTGCATTATTTTCAGGTTAATGAAATGTTTAAAAAAGATATTAAAGAAAGTGGTTACAAGGAAAAAGATTCAAAGTTTCAAACAGATATAATAAATAATGATTGTAAAATTTTGTCAAAAATGTATAAGATATTGCTAGATTGGTATACGAAAGATGAAGAAGTTAAAACGGTAATGATACAATGGGCCAGAGATTTTGGATATAATATACAATTTGATGATTGGGAAAAATTATGGAAGGAAAACTTAAGATTTACTGCCTGTACGGCGTTAAAAGAAAACGTCATGAAAATGTTTTACAGATGGTATATCACACCGGTAAAATTAGCAAAAATGTATAAAACCTGTAATAAATGTTGGAAATGTAAAGAAAAAGAAGGAACGTTTTATCATATGTGGTGGGAGTGTAAGAAAGTGAAGGGCTTCTGGGAGATGATATATAATGAGATGAAAAAAATGTTGAAGTATACATTTGTTAAGAAACCAGAAGCCCTACTTTTAGGCATTACAGGAAAGGAAATAAGAAGGAATGATTATAAACTTTTTCAATACGCAGTTACAGCAGCAAGAATTCTACTGGCCCAGAAGTGGAAACAAGAGGAAATACCGACGAAAGAGGAATGGAGGATGAAATTAACAGACTATGGAGAACTGGACAAGTTAACAGGGAAAGTTAGATATCTTCGAGACCAAAAGTTCATCGAGGACTGGGGGAAATTTGTGGAATATCTGAAAAGTACATGTGAAGTACAAACAACGCTAGTGGGGTTTAAAGAAGCACTGTAAAAACTGAGGTATATTGTTAAATGAAAATGGATGATTGAAGGGGGGACTAATGGCAATAGAGAGCAGAAGAAATGCGTAAGCAAGAGTTAAACATGGATGATTGTCAGAGAAGTTGAAGGAAGTCCAAAAGTATGGAATTTGTGAAAATTTGGATCAAAGCTGTATATTTATGTTAAAAAATTAATAAAAAGTATTATAAAAAAAAGAGCGAGGAAGATGGTCAGCCTTCAAAACATCAGCAAGAGAATTAGGATTTGAATTGAACTGCTTCCACCCTCTCAGCTCACAAGTCCTCAGGCTTCTCCTTGACTGCTTTTCACATAATAAACAACAATGGGAAATAAACTCCATTTAGCTGCATTCAAAGGTGAACTTACCTAATTCGCAATTCTTGGAAAAATATGGAGACCAAAACAGCAATCTTTTGAAATTCACACCTCTGAATTTCTCAAGGTTGACCCAGCCAGGTAATGTTCACAAAAAATGAATTTATGAGGGTAAAGCACGTATAAAAATATTTATACGAGAAGGTAGCCACCCTAGCATTTGATTCATTTTCAGAATAATAAATAAATAAATAAATAACCAATATGGAAAAAGGAGAAATGGGGAGAAGTTGAAATGGGCAGATTTCCCCCTCCCTCCTTAGTCCGGACTTGCTTCTTGAAGTGCTTGTTCCCTCACTAGTAAGAATAGGGACACTTCCAAGGAGGTCTTTGCTTTCTTTGTCCAGGTCTGCTTGATAGGCCAGAATTTCCCCTCTCTCTTTCCTCCGAATCTCCAGGCAGCGACAGATCTCTCCCTGACAAGAAAAGGGAAAACTCAGCTTTAATTGAGACACAAAGAGAGGAGATGAATATTCTACTGGCTTCTTGGGTCCAGTGGCCTTGCTATAATAGCAAGAAAGAAAAGTACAGAGGTTTTCAACCTTTTTGGGTCCACCGCTTCCTGGACCAACTCCCTTCTTTCTGCGGCACCCCTGTGGGGCTCAGGAGACCAGTTAGTTCCCCCCCTTGCTTGCCTCCCCTCCCCCTTTCTCGAACAGCCTCCCTTGCGGAGTGCTCTCTCAGCCTCCTCTCCTCTCCCCTCTCCTTAGGAGTCCTCCTCTTGGTCTCTGAGCTGCCCCCGCTGCCCCCCAGGGGCCTGGGACTTGCCTGTCCATTCCCAACAGCAAGGGCCACTCGCCAGTTGGCTTGCTTCCTCTGAGGCTGCCTCAGCTCCTGGCAGCCCACACCCCTTGGCCAGCCCCAGAGGCACCATTCTCTGGGGGAGAACAGCTGGGCAAGCCTTGGGGAGGCAGAGATGGCATCCGAGGAGGGAGGGAAGGAAAGAGGGACAGAGGCCAGTGTCTCCCACGGCACCCCAGCTGCCACAGCACACTGCTTGAAAACCACTGCAGAACTGGGATGGGAAAGGTTTCTAGTCCAACTAACTGGTCTGGAGAAGAGGAAAGGCAGCCATGCTTGCTCCTTTGTCTTCTCCGAGGAGACTTCCAGCCTGACTTCTCATCTTGAGGCCCCAGGGAGAAGTGGGAAGAGGAGGAGGAAGCATCCCCAGAAGAAGTGTGCTCCCCACCAGTAGGTGCTTCCACCCCCCACTCCTAAATCTGCTTCCAACAGATACTTGGGGGGGGCATCCTGCACCATCTGGTCAATTCCTGGTGCTAGGAGAATTAGAAGGTCTAAGATATAAACACATACATAAATACTGTAAGTAGTTATCATCACAAAAGAATATCCAGGTAAACCCATGAACAGCCAGGTAAACCCATCAACAGGTTTCCTGCCAGACAGGAGTCTGTTGTAGGCCTGATTCAAGAATTTGGAACTGATTCAAGAATTTGGTCAGGTTGCAGGATGTCAGGGAACTGCCATCGGAGGAACAGGTGGTGGAAAGGCTCCAGGAGAATAGGAGAGATTCTGCAGCAGAAGAAGGAACCAGTAGGGGGAGAGCAGGAGCTCCGGCGGAAGGGGAGTCGGAGGGGAGGCTCTGGGATACTTCCAGTGAGAATAGTGAAGAGGTAACAAGACCCCCCTTAGGAACGCCCACCCTTCGCCGGAAACTGTCACGCAGAGAGTCCAGGAGGCGCATGTCCGTCAAACAGCTTTTATGCTGGAGTAAGTTCCGTAGACGCCCACTGTCAGATACTACCAGCGACTGACGGAGCCATGCTTTGGGGGCTCCGTTAGTGACTCGGTTTGGTTGACCAGCCAAACCCCAGAGGGATCAAGCTTTTACGCACAAGCAGCTCATTATCCCATCACAGCAATCTGACAGTCTTTGAAAGCAGCTTGTGCAACAGAGGGCATCATGAGCGAACCAGCCGGAACCGGAGGAGCAGGAGCTGGAGCTGGAGCAGGTCCAAGCCTGGAAGAAAGGTACAGGGCGTTGGAGGTCCAGCTCGCGCTGCAAACGGCGAGGCTCGAGGAGAGGAGGGCTCAAGATGCGGATAAGGGGAAAACCACCCCACTTGCCAGAAAGGTGCCTGGATTTGTGCAGAAATTTGGGGGGGATCCCAGGAACTATCAAGCCTTTAGGACAGAGATGCAATATGCTCTCAGTCTACTGTTTGATGACTTCCCCGATGAGAACTCTAGAGTGGCGTACGTGATTGGCCATCTAGAGGGAGGGGCGAAGGACTGGGTTAGACCCCTGATGGCAGCCAATAATGAAATCTTAAAGGACACAATGAAGTTTTTTCGCGCCATGGACTTGATGTTTTCCAGCGAGATTGAGCAGGGGGTGGTGCGCAGGCAGTTAATGGCGTGTAAACAGGGGAGCCGATCTGTACGTGAGTACTGGACTGAGTTCACCATGCTGATTCATAGACTGGGGTGGGACCTTGCGAGTGAACCTATTCAAATGCTGTTTGAAGAAGGGCTCTCTCCGGCAGTGAAAGATGAACTTTCCCGGGCGCCTAGGGCGGAGTCTATGGATCAGCTGACTAAATCTGCGCTGTCCATAGGAGCGCGCCAGGAGGCAAGAGCTTTGGAAAAGCGGGAAGGAAAGGGGGAACGTTGGAAGGACTTCCGCATTCCAGAGATTCTGGAGCAGCCTTTCCCGCCAGCAGAGCCGATGGAACTTGGAACAGCGCGCGCAGTTTCAAACACCAGTGAAGGGCGGAAGAAGGAGGGAAAGAGCGCCAAGAGATGTTATCTCTGCCAACAGCCAGGTCACTTTGCCAGAGTCTGTCCGCAAAGGAAGGAATGGCAAGGGATGGTGGGAACTGTTGGGGGGAAGGAGGAAGGAGAAATCAAGGAGCAAGTAAAAGCCAACGCCTGGCTGCCAACATCAGGGCACAGCAGCCAGGCCAAGGAGTAGTGAATGTGCCCACGCCGGAACCTCCAAGACCAGCGCTTGTGATAGAGGTGTTGCTGGAACTGTCAAACGGACACCCACTAAAGATAAAAGCGCTATTGGATTCAGGCAGCTCCTGTAATTTCATGAGTAAGGAGTTTGCAGCTGAACACCAGATACAGACTATCCCATTAAGTAAGCCTTTGCAGGTTACCACGATTGATGGGAGGGAACTGTTGGGAGGAGAAGTGAGCCAACAGACTGTACCAATGATAATGAGGGTGGCAAGACACACAGAACTGATAGCGTTTAACGTAGCCACCTTGGGAGGAGCTCCTATTATTTTGGGAATGAGCTGGCTGGCACTACACGATCCGCTAGTAGGCTGGCATCAGAGAGTGGTTTCCTTTGGATCAGCACATTGCCTAGAACACTGCAAGGAGGGAGAGGCTCAGGCAGGGGCCAGGGCCACTCTAGCAGGGATGGAAGTGATGGACAAGGGGAAGGTGCCACCACAATACGCTGACTTGATTGACGTCTTTAGCGAAAAGGAAGCAGATAAACTGCCCCCGCACAGACCCTTTGACTGTCAAATTACCTTACTCCCAGGAGCACAATTGCCAGTGGGCAAGCTGTATGCAATGTCAGACAGTGAGATGCAGGAGTTAAGGGAGTTTATTGACAAGAACCTCAAGCGAGGTTTCATCAGAGAGTCACGAGCGGTGGGGGGCAGCCCAGTGTTCTTTGTGGACAAAAAAAACACGGGTAAACCCAGGCTTGTATGTGATTTCAGGGCCCTAAATGCAGTGTCAGAACCAGTGACTTTCCCTATGCCTAGAATTGATGAC
Source organism: Podarcis erhardii (assembly GCF_964252035.2). NCBI lineage: Eukaryota > Metazoa > Chordata > Lepidosauria > Squamata > Lacertidae > Podarcis > Podarcis erhardii. The sequence goes on along the minus strand of NC_138506.1, from coordinate 18,040,850 downwards.
ATTCTGACACGGGTGAGAAAAGGGAAACTTTTTACCAAGCTGGACCTTAGAGGGGCATACAACTTGATACGTGTGAGAAAGGGGGATGAGTGGAAGACCACTATGTTCACCCCCTTGGGGGCCTTTGAGTACCTCGTTATGCCCTTCGGACTACAGGCGGGCTCAGCCTGTTTTCAATCATTCATGAATCACGTCCTGGGGCCATTGCTTTACAAGAACTGCGTAGCGTTCTTAGATGACGTCCTGGTGTACTCAGAGAATGAGGAGCAGCATGTGCGAGATGTAAGAGAAGTACTGAGCAAACTGCGAGAAAATCGGCTGTGGGTGAAACTGGAGAAGTGTCAGTTTCATACCAGGGAGGTGGAATTCCTGGGGTACCGGTTGTCTGACAAGGGATTGGCCATGGATCCCAGCAAGGTTCAAGCGGTACTGGAATGGAAAACACCAAAGACCAAGAAGGACGTGCAAAGATTCCTGGGCTTCGGAAACTTCTATAGGAAGTTCATCAAAAACTTTGCCCATTTAACAGCGCCCATCACGGATTGTCTTAGCAGCAAGAAAAAGTTTGTTTGGACGGAAGAAGCGCAGCGGGCGTTCGAACACTTAAAGCAGGCGTTTGCGTCGGAAGAGCAACTTTTGCACGTAGATCTACAACAACCAATGAGAGTGGAGACTGACGCGTCAGACAGAGCGGTGGGGGCCGTGCTTCTCCAGCCGGGAAAAGATACGTCTGAATGGAGACCGTGTGCATTCTTCTTGCGGAAGTTGAACAAATCCGAGAGGAACTACACAGTATACGACCGAGAACTGCTCGCCATTCATGAAGCATTCCGGAGATGGCGGCACTTGCTGATTGGGGCGCAGCACAAGGTTCAAGTCCGAACTGACCACAAAAATCTGGAATACTGGAGAACAGCCCGAGTGCTGAACCAGAGACAAGTGAGATGGGCCCAGGAGTTCTCCAAATTCCACTTTGAGATTAGTTACGTGCCAGGCTCCGAGAACGTGAGGGCGGACGCTCTTTCCAGGAAACCTGAGTACTTAGAGGGGGAGGGAGCGCCTGAGGCAAGGCATGTAATCCCTGAAGACCGCTGGGTGTGTGGGGCGGCATTGGTGGGGCAGAGGGAACTGATAGAGGGTACTGAGAACGATGAATACGCCCAAGAGAAACTCAGAGAACTCAGGAGGACAGAGGAGAACACAGGGGGGTTTGAAGAAAAGAACGGGGCGTTGTATTACAAAGGGGCACTGTACATACCCGATGGGGAACTGAGGGGCAGAGTACTCAAGCAGTTGCATGACAGCCCCACAGCGGGGCATTTTGGACAGCACAAAACCATGTGGTTGGTTACCAGGGAGTTTTGGTGGCCCAAGGTGAGGGAGGACGTACGGGAATATGTCAGGGGTTGCGACAGGTGCCAGCGAGCGAAAGGGGAGAGGGTGGTGCCAGCGGGGCTATTACAACCCTTACCCACACCAGAAAGGCCATGGGAGGCAGTATCCATAGATTTTATGACGGACCTGCCAAAATCCAAAGGCAAAACAGCTGTCATGGTGGTGGTAGATCTATTAACTAAGATGTGTCATTTTATAGCCTGTTCACATGCGGTCACAGCGGAGGAAACCGCCAAGTTGTTTGTAGAGCATATTTTCAGGTTGCATGGCGCCCCCTTGAGGGTTTTGAGCGACAGAGGGAAACAGTTTACTTCCAGGTTCTGGAGGAAACTTATGAGCTTACTGCACGTGGAACTCAATTTTTCAACTGCCCGGCACCCAGAAACAAATGGGCAAGCGGAAAGGGCAAACGGGATTTTACAACAATACCTGAGGTGTTATGTAGAAGACAGAGAAAATGATTGGGTAGATAAGTTACCTCTGGCAGAATTTGCCTACAACAATGCGGAGAACGTGTCCACAGGGATGAGTCCCTTTCTGGCAAATTATGGGTGTCATCCCCGGGCATTTCCAGGAGAAGGAGGGGAGAGGTGGAGCGTGCCGGCGGCGGAACATTTTGTTGAAGAGATGGAAGCAATCCACCGTCAGCTTCAACTTAACTTAGAGAAAGCCAAGGAAGAATATAAGAAGCAAGCAGACAGAAATAGGAGGGAAGGTGAAACTATAACGGTGGGAAACCGGGTGTGGCTATCCACCCAAGGACTACCGTTCAAGGGAGGGAGTAAAAAATCGAGACCCAAAAGATTGGGACCCTTTGAGGTCATACAGCAGGTCAACCCAGTAGCATTCAAACTCAGACTGCCCAGTCACATGAAATTGCACCCAGTATTTCACAGGTCATTACTGTCGCCGTACCGAGAGGGACGTGAGTGGGGGAAGCATGAGAGAGAGGTCACCCAAACGCCCGTGATAGAAGAGAGAGAAAGCGACATGAACGTGGCAGGAATCATTGATTCCAGGTGGAAGGGGAATCAGGTGGAATATCTGGTAGAATGGGAGGGGGAAGTAGAGTCGGAAAACACTTGGGTACCAGCAGAGGTAGCCAACGACGAGGTTTTAATAGAAACATTTCATCAGCGTTTCCCAAAAAAACCGCAACCCGTGGCACGATTTAGAAGGGAACACTTTGGGACCACCGATGAGGAAGGGGAGTTTGAAGGGTTCCCAGAGTCAGGGGTGGGTGAGGAAGCCGACTCCGACGAAGAAGAGGAAGACGGGGAGAGAGACGGTACGCCGTGGCTAGAAGTGTTTGAATCCTCGGACGACGAGGAGAGTTCCTTCAGGGGCTTTCCGCCCTCACCGCCAGTGGGAGAGGAGGCGGGGGGGGTGAAGGGGGCCCTGGGGGGGAGGTGGATGTCAGGGAACTGCCATCGGAGGAACAGGTGGTGGAAAGGCTCCAGGAGAATAGGAGAGATTCTGCAGCAGAAGAAGGAGCCAGTAGGGGGAGAGCAGGAGCTCCGGCAGAAGGGGAGTCGGAGGGGAGGCTCTGGGATACTTCCAGTGAGAATAGTGAAGAGGTAACAAGACCCCCCTTAGGAACTCCCACCCTTCGCCGGAAACTGTCACGCAGAGAGTCCAGGAGGCGCATGTCCGTCAAACAGCTTTTATGCTGGAGTAAGTTCCGTAGACGCCCACTGTCAGATACTACCAGCGACTGACGGAGTCATGCTTTGGGGGCTCCGTTAGTGACTTGGTTTGGTTGACCAGCCAAACCCCAGAGGGATCAAGCTTTTACGCACAAGCAGCTCATTATCCCATCACACAGGATTTAAGTTGAATAAGTTTAAAACTAAGGTTTTAGAGAAAAATCTAACAGTGATTGAGAGAGAGAGGTTTCAGAAGGAGACAGGTTTAACATTGGTTAAGAAAGTGAAATATCTGGGGGTTAATATGACAGCTAAGAATGTGAATTTATTTAAAGATAACTATGAAAAATGCTGGATGGAAGTGAAAAAAGATTTAGAAATATGGTCAAATTTGAAGCTTTCATTGCTAGGCCGTATTGCTGCGATAAAAATGAATGTATTGCCAAGAATGTTGTTTTTGTTTCAAACACTGCAAATTTTGGATAAAATGGAGTGTTTCAAGAAGTGGCAGAGAGATATTTCTAGATTCGTCTGGCAGGGCAAGAAGCCCAGAATAAAATTTAAAATACTAACGGATGCAAAAGAAAGAGGTGGATTTGCCCTGCCAGACCTTAAACTTTACTATGAATCAGCCACATTTTGCTAGCTGAGAGAATGGCTGCTTCTTGAAAACACAGACATTTTGGACTTAGAAGGTTTCAACAATGTATTTGGATGGCATGCATATCTGTGATATGACAAGGTCAAAGCACATAAAGCATTTAAAAACCATATTGTCAGGAAAGCATTGTTTAATGTCTGGACAAGATATAAAGACCTACTTGAAAATAAAACCCCAAGGTGGTTGTCACCGATGGAAGCGAAGGCTCAGAAAAAGCTCAATATGGAGGCCAAATGGCCGAAATATTGGGAAATTTTGGAACAAGAGGGAGATAAATTGAAATTGCAGAGCTTTGAAAAACTAAAAGACAAAGTGCGAGATTGGCTTCATTATTATCAAATAATGGAGGCATACAATTTGGACAAGAAAATTGGCTTCCAGGTGGAAAAATCAAAATTGGAAACAGAACTCTTAGATCCCAAAACTAAGATTCTGTCAAGAATGTATAACTTGCTGTTGAAATGGAACACTCAGGATGAAATGGTGAAATCTGCTATGATTAAATGGGCACAAGATGTGGGACACAACATTATGCTGGCTGACTGGGAACAGTTATGGACGACAGATATGAAGTTCACGGCATGTAATGCCTTAAGAGAGAATATTATGAAAATGATATACAGGTGGTACATGACACCAGTCAAGCTTGGAAAAATATATCATTTGCCTGATAATAAATGCTGGAAATGTAAAGAGACTGAAGGTACATTCTTTCACCTTTGGTGGACGTGCCCAAGGATTAAGGCTTTCTGGGAGATGATTTATAAGGAAATGAAAAAGGTATTTAAATATACCTTCCTGAAGAAACCAGAGGCCTTTCTCCTGGGCTTGGTCGGCCAATTGGTGTCAAAGAAGGATAGAACTTTTTTTATGTATGCCACAACAGCAGCAAGAATACTCATCGCAAAGTATTGGAAGACACAAGATTTACCCACCCGGGAAGAATGGCAGATGAAGGTGATGGAGTACATGGAACTGGCGGAAATGACTGGCAGAATCCAAGACCTGGGAGAAGAGTTGGTAGAAGAAGATTGGAAGAAATTTAAAGACTATCTACAGAAACATTGTAAAATTAAGGAATGTTAGAAGGATGCTGGAATGAAGTTATGTGGCTTTAACAGTAATGTTACAAAGGGGTATGTAAAAATGGATTGTTAATAGGTGAGAATGTAATGTTATAATATATTAAGATAAATTATTAAGATAAAAGTAAAAATGGAAAGGATTTGCTGAAATAACTAATTGAACTAGAATACAAAAAAGGGAGGTTTGAGGAGGCCAGGGAAACAAGTAAATGAAAGACAAGATATGGAAAAGTTGATTTGTTTTTAATTGTTTTTACTTTTCTGTATTTTGTATTTTTTTCTTTTTTCCTTTTTTTCTTATTCTTGTAACTTTTTTGAAACTTTAATAAATATTATTATTATTATTATTATTATTATTATTTTAAAAAAGGGGCTGATTCCCCCGCATAAAAAAAGGAGTCTGTTGTAGGCTGCCCCTTCTGTGATGTATGTATGATGTATGGAGGGGTGGTCTTGGGCTCCAGGGTGGGCAATTTCAAATGTCTATATAAGGACTTGGTTCGGGGTCTCCTCCTTCCTCCTGCGTGGGGGGTGAGCACCCTGTTGCAACAGATAATGAAGATCTGGCTTACTAGCTGCTTTGCTTCTCAATATTCTCTGGTTGGCCTCTGTTATTTTCTCCTACCGATAGAGAAGCTACAAAAGGACACTATATGGGCTCTGAGGTACCCCATAAGGGAAAAGGAGCCGTTTTTTCCTTATAACACTGGCCCCCAGTCCCCACCCCCTTGCAGCTGATCCCTTGCTGCTATCTGCTTTGCAGGGTCCTGCTAGCCAAAGGAGACATGTACTTTGTTGTGTATGTGCAATTCACATTTGTAGTGTTCTAAATATGTACAAAGCAACCTTGCTGGGGGATGTGGATGAGGTTAACCCTTTCTCTCCCTGCCATGGTCCCAACCCAAATCTTTGAAGCTGCTGTATTTCAAGGGAAGATCCCTTGGCCCCCCTGGCAGAGAGAAAGACTTTGACTCCCTCCTCCCAGCCATCCCAGCAGCCCTCAGGCTTCCCCTTGGCTGCTTCTAAGGTAATAAACAACCACCAATGAATACCATGCCTACTTTGGATCTGAGAATTAAGAAGATCACCTGCCAAGAAGAATACACAGCTATTTCTCCCCCTCAAGGTACCTTGTATTCCTCGACAGCCTCTTCCAGAGGAATCACCTCGTGGTGTTGGTGCTTCTTGGATCTGCCCCAAACCACACAGATGGGGGCTTCACCCTCCTTGCAAAAGAGTTTCAGGGGCTCCTGGTGCTTCTCACAGACTCCTCCTTTCCCTCTGGAAGACTGAGAGTCTTGGCTACTTCGACAAAGGTAGCCAATTGCCGATTGCAGACGAGGCTCCTTCTCTGGACTCCAACTCGGCCTTGAGGACAGGAAGCCAGCCTCCTTTTTGTGAGAATGTTCAGGGATGCAGGAGAGGATATACTGTCTGATTATATCCTTATCCAACTTGTGTTAACAAGTTCCCCAATTTCAGCAGAGTAAAACATTCCCCTTTATTTTAAGTTTGCAACGGCAGCGTTTGCTCAGGCTCGCTAATGCCTCTATAATAACTATTCTGGTAATTTCCCCTTATTCCCTCATAAAATAGAAGAGACGGCACAGTCTTTTACAAAAGTATAAAAAGAGTTTGCTCACATTCTGTTCACAATCAGATCCCAGAAGGCAGACTCAGCTTAATGAAGTAATATACACTTGGAATCTATCTCTTAAGAAGATAGTCCCTTTGTCCTCTCTTGGCTGGGAGCCAAGAGGGCATCTTTCACTCAGTAGATGTTGCTTCTTCGATGCATGTGATGAGAGAGAGAGATGGAAGAGAAGGAAGAGAGAGATGGCTGCCCTGCCCTGTGCTTTTATCATTACTTGTACAGGTGAGGCCACACCCACCTCTAGTCACATGTAGAGGAAGTCTGTCCAAGCCCAGAGGGAAACAGTTTACCTGCTGGCTGGACAAACATCCCTCCCCATGTCTAAACATGTTCCCTCTAGGAATGTTGTACTTGACTGCTCTTGTGTTTCACATCCCACACTTTTTGCCCCGCTGCACTGGATCAGGCCGGACTGGTTGTGCCCACAGAGTGCCCACACTCTGGGATGGTCCCTGTGTCGTAAGAGAGTCAGGGTCAGAGTGGGGAATAAAGGAGAAGGACCCTACCAATATCAAATATATCATATTTGCCTTGGGGAATGGATAGTTTTTCGCTGTATCGAATTGTATCCTTTTTGCTGTATCTTTCTCATTGACTTTAAGAATGGATCTGAATGTATTTTTCGACTCAAATGTATTTTTCCTCAAAATTTTATGGGGAAACGTAGCTAGGAAAATGTGGATATATATATATATCTTGCTTATAGTGCCTTTGAACGGTCAGCCTTCCACCCTCTATCCTTTCACGAGCTGCCAAAAACACTCTCCACACCACACTGCCATCTACTGGGTCCACAAATGATACCATGAATACACACAAATACAAGCTCTAAAATAAATTAGTTTTATTTTCCCATAAGTATGCAAACATAAGACTATCACACCCGAATTGATAGCTATGCAGAACAGGATTCCCCCCCTCCCTCCATCGGATAGCTGCCTGCCTGCCTGAACATGCTGTGCCCCCGGGGGGCGCTGCGACCGGCGCCCATTGGGAAGGAACAAGACAGGAAAAGGAAGGAAATGGGAGAGGTTTTTTTAAGGCCCCACTTTTCACATGGTGCCCTGTTGTGTGGTCGGAAAGTACTCTTTATTGTTTGATTTGGGTTAATGTCAGAATAAAAGCGAGTTCCTTCAAAATAACACATTCCTTTTTATCTTACCAATTTCTCATATTGTAAGAAGCGGAAGAAGAAACCATAGAGAGCATTCATATTTTCCTTCTGATCAATGAAGTCAAACGTTACAATTATCCATTTTAGAATGAGCACCTATAGGGAGAAGACAGATCTCAGTAAGCCAAAGCAAGGCCAAGACAACCAACCCCTTCTGGAATATGGTCAGCGTGTACAACATCTAGCTGAATCATCACCAGGATAACTAAGTCAGACTGGGGGAAATATCATTCTTCAGAACCAAGACATGATTACCATGCTTTCCAAGTTACCTGAAAGTCACTACAACACTTGCGAGCACAGAGCCAAGACACAGCTGAAAGAAGAGAATCCTCTGTTATTACGGAAATGGGAATCAGAGTCTTCAGTAGCCTAGTGCTTATCACTGTGCCTGCAAGACATTGAAAGACACTGCTTAACATTCTGAACATCTTCAATCTTGATAATTTCTCTCAAGCTCGAAGCAGCCCCGGTTCTTGTTAAGGGAGAAGGCAGGGCAATGCAGCTCCTTTGACATACTTTGCTGCCAAGGGGAAAGAGAAGCCAAAACATGTTTTCTTTACCAAGCTTGGCACTGAGTGCGATGTTCAGCAAGTTATGAATTTCTTCTGGTGCCAAGCCTCTCTCTTGCGCAATCTTTTCCACAGTCTCCAAAGGACTCTGCAAAGCTCCCTGCTTCCGTGAGGCACTATCTTGAATTAGGAAAAAGTCCAAGTGTGATTCAAATCCATTCGAAAAACCGTTCTCATGCATGATGGCCTGTCCAATGGCTTGCTTTACCATCAATTGGCAAGGGAGCCCCATTGAGATGCCATGGCATTTGGAAAACTCTGGAATGCTGAACTTGCCTTTTGCTTTCTTGCTCCTTCGTTCAGTGGGTAGGTAGGTGTAGGTAGGGGCAAGTCGAAAGCTTCCTTGAAATTCCTCAGCCCCAGCCAGCATTGCCAATGGGCAGGATGATGAGAATTGTAGTTCAGCAACGTCTGGAGGGCCAGAGGTTACCCTGACCTGTTTTATCGGTTAGTGTGCTAAGATCTGGGCACAAGCCCAATTCAGCTGACGGTACTTAACAAGGACTTGCTTTACACAAAACATGAGAGCTGTCCATTAAACTTTGATTAGTTTAATGTTAAGTAAACGTCCAGTGCGCTTCCAATGCCATAAGTCTTATCTCAGCAGAGAATTTTGTGCAGTGGCTGAAGGAGGCAGGAGAGTCAGTACCTTTTATAAATGAAGAATCCTGGAGCAAGCACTTTGGAACTCAGGGAAAAACTTTATTCACAAAAGCAAAAAAAAAACCAACCCTGCCGATAAAGCACACATGCTTTTATCTCCGGCATAAAGAAAAACTTTACTCTAAACTTAACTCATATCAGCAAACACACCCATGGCCACAAACTGAGTCTGCGAGTCAGGTCAAGGGGGGAAGAGAGGAGAGAGAAACACGGGTGAACTGACTATTTATACAAACCGACTCACATTCCTGGATGCTTAATGACTTTCAGCTGCTCAGTGATTAGAGCGACTTGTTACCTCTTAACCCTTTAGTACCAACACCCCTCTCGCTCGTAACACTGAGCTGTACCAACCTTAATTCATATTTAAACCTGAACAGAAATATTTATGAGATTGCAGACTCAAAGCTTTTGTAAAACCGTCTGCGAGATTTTCTTTGCTTGGACAATACTTTAGTTCAATTAAGCCTTGTTTTACACTTTGGCATACATTTTGATAACGGATATCCAAGTGTTTTGTGAGTACCTTGAATTGACCTGATTTAGCTAGTTTAATACAAGGTTGATTGTCTTCCCACACTCTGATAGGTAGGGAACATTCTCCAAACAATTCTTGTACCAGTTCCTTATAAAATTCCAGTTCTCTACATACATCTGATAATGCATTGAACTCAGATTCAGTTGAACTTAAAGCTATAAGTGATTGCTTTCTTGATCTCCAACCAATTAGTGCATTTCCAAATTTTATCGCCATTCCTGACACTGATTTTCTATCTGGTCCAGCATCTGCCCAACTGCTGTCGGCCCAACATTCAAGTTGTGTGCTGCCCTCTGCTGATAGTTTTAAGTGAAACCTTTTGGTAGTTTGGAGATACCTTAAAACTCTTTTTACTCCTTGCCAAGCATGCATTGATGGTTTTTCAGCTTGTCTGCACAGCATGTTGACAGCATATGTTATATCGGGCCGAGTCCACTGCACAATGTGGAGTAGACTGCCTATCGCTGACTGGTTACTGAACTCTGCCTGTTGCTCGGCTTGAGCATCCTTTGTGTAACTTAACTCCATTGGGGCTTTAACACCAGCACAGTTGTCCATTTTAAACCTTTCCAGCAACTGCTTGATCTTAGCTTCTTGGCTAAGCCAATAGTTCCCATTTTCATCTTGTTGAATTTTAACTCCTAGATAAACAGATACAGTGCCTAGTGATTTTATCTGAAACTTTTCTCCAAGCTTTGTGGCAAATTGTTGTGCAAGTTTATTGTCCTTTCCACTGTATAATAAATCGTCAATATCAAAACTGCTTCTTGTTCATATCCCGAGCCTTTTAGATAAAGACACGCATCTGCTGCGCTCTTTCTGAACACCATGCTCTCTAGAGCATCGTTTAAGCAGGAATTCCAATTACGGGCGGACTGTTTCAACCCATAAATGGATTTGTGTAGGCGCCAGACCTGGTTTGGCTTGTCTCCTTCAAAACCTGGTGGTGGTGTCATATAGACTTCCTCCTGTAAGTCTGCATTTAAATAAGCCACATTGACATCAAAATGAAACAGCTTGTTTCCCTTCTTAGCTGAAGAGGCTAGAAGCATTCTTAATGACTCCGATCTTGAAGTAGGGGCATAGATTTGAGAATAATAATAATAATAATAATAATAATAATAATAAATTTTATAGTGAACACCTTTGCGCTGCGAAAATCCTTTTGCAACTAGTTGGGCTTTATATTGCAACTCCTCAGTAGTTGTGGGCTTTAAACGATATACCCATCGACAACCTACAGCTTGTTCCCCTTCGGAAGCTCTGTACTTGTAAACACACCAAGAGACTTCATTGAAGCCATCTCCTTTTCCATTGCTTCCTGCCACTTTACGGCTTCTGAGCTTGGAAGCTGTTGTACCTCTGTATAGCTATCTGGCTCACACTGTGCCATATTTACATATACACTTGTCACCTTAAACCGCTCTGGTGGTTTGCCCTTTGTGGTACGTTTTGATCTGCGCAATTGTTCCTCTTGTGCCCCCTCTGACTGTTGGCTGTCAGAATCTGTCTCAGACTTTATATCTGGATGCGCCTCTAGGGATAAAGACCTCCGTTTAGATACCTCCCTTGGGCTGGGTGTTGCAGGTGACCTGCTTCGCTTTTGCTGTCTGCTAGGCCTACTGACTGGCGATGTTGGAACACTCCTAGATTCTGGCTTTTCTACCTTAGGAGAAGAACCTTGTGCCTGGTCAGAATCTGCATCTGAACCATGTGACCATCCCCTTCTGGCTCACCACCCTCTGGACTTTCATTCTCAGCATAGATGCCTATATCATCTCTCAAAATGTCAGGGTTAGCATGTAAGTGAGTCCATCCGGATTGCTCACAAAATTCAGCGCTCCTACTGATGACCACTCTTGTAGTATCCCCATTTGGGTTCACGAACCTCCAAGATTTGGCATGTGGTTCGTACCCACAAAAGATGAGTTTCCTAGCCCTTGGACTTCCCTTTTTCCTTAACGCTTTTGGGATAAGTACATAGGCTTGAGATCCAAACACCCGAAAGTAATTAACTTTGGGCTTCTTCCCATATAAAGCAAAATATGGCGTAGTGTCAATTACCGAATTATATACTCGGTTCAGAATATGAGTAGCCGTCTGCCAGGCTACAGTAACTTTGAGGGAGTTTAGAATCAAACAACATAGAGTTTGCCAACTCTTGTAGAACCCTGTTTTTACGTTCGGCCACGCCTCCTTCTTGGGGGGAATAAGGTGTAGACAGACGATGCTTAATTCCCTTTCTCTTAAAGAAATTCTGCAACACAGACCCGGTAAATTCTGACCCTCTGTCTGTCTGAAAAGCAAGTACTCTAGTACCGAATTCAAGTTCTACTGCACGAACCCAATTTTTAACTGTTTCTGCGGTATCTGCTTTTGTTTTGAGAGGAAAAAACCATGTGACTTTTGTTTTGTCATCTGAGAGACACAGTGCATACCTCGAACCTCCCATGCTAGCAACAGGCATTGGGCCACATAGGTCCATATGCACAAGTTGGAATACTTTGTCAGATTTCCTATCTGAACTGGGATAGCTGCATTTATGAACCTTCGCCCTTTTGCATGCAGTACAATCCAAATACTTAGTACATTTGTTCATTTTGCACCCTTCTGATAATTCAGGTTGCCTTTTAACATACTGAAAATTAATATGTCCCAGACGGCGGTGCCATAAATGAACACATGAATTATGGGTAGGCGAGTTCACACAACCAGCATGAACCTGTTCAACTTCATCTGGACTTGTCTCAAAATAATATAACCCATTTCTGCATTCCACCTGCAAAAGAGATACGTTATTCTTTGAAATAGTGCAAACCCCATTTTCAAACACAGTTTTAAAACCAACTCTATCAAGTTCTGACACAGACAAAATACACCCCTTCAATCCCTTTAGCACGTAGGCATCAATTTCTGTTTGCAAACAATTCAAGAACACTGTGCCTACAGTCTCTAAGGAACGTTTAGTTGAATCTGCCATTGTCACAACTTTAGGGATTTGCAAATGTTTGCAATTCTGCAAACGGACACTAGATGGCGCCACCAGGTGGTGAGATGCACCACTGTCGATCAACCAGCGTAGATTGCTGCCTTGGCCACGCCCTTGCATCAACGCCATTGCTGAAGCCATGTGCTGTGTGCTGTGGGAGTAGCCACGACCTCCTCCTCCTCTTCTTCGACGTCCCCTGGAACTCCTTGTCTGGTAACTAGGGGTAACGGCCTTGGTGCTGTCTTGACCAGGTTCACGTGTGCAATTCCTGATTAGATGGGAAGGGGAACCACAGCGAAAACAGTGTCTAGCTGCAAAAGCATTTGCTGTGTGCTCAAACTCAGCATCAACACTCTTAGGCACAGCATAACTCCCCTTTAAAGACAAACCTCTTTCTCTTTGCCTTTTATCCTGTTCATCTGCAACCCGAGATGAAATGTATTCAAGGGTTAATTCAGTTGAAGGCATAGCTTCCAAAGTTAGAGCTAGAGTCTCATAGCTTTTATCAAGAGAAGACAACAATATGTATGACTGCTGCTCCATAGAGAAAGGAATGCCCAGCTGTCTTAGTTGATTAAAGGCAGACACCATTTTGGCAATATGTTCTTTCACACACGCTCCCGGTTGGAGACGTAAATCAAACAAACATCTTGTAGCATGGATCTTGGCCCCCGCAGTGTTTCTGGAATTTAACCGCTGCAGAACCGTCCAGACCTCATGCGTGTTCTTTAACTCAGAAACATAAGGCATTTGCTCTGGTCCCACTGCCAAAACTAGTAGACCTTGGGCTTTCCTATCACGTTTCTGTGAAGCTGCTGCTGCTGCTTTGTCTTCTGCAGACGCGTCTGCAGCTGCCTGTAAAGGCGGTGCTTCAGTGCAACTCCACAACTCTTTTGCTTGCAACCAAACCCTTACTCTAGCCTTCCAATCTTGCCAATTTTTCCCATTGAGTCGCGTAAACGGGACAGAAAAACTTTCCTGGGACTCTGCCATCCTCCCTGGGGCTTAGGAACGATACTCACACACCTGTAGACCGTCTCCCAGCTGCTGAGGTGGCTCCTTGAGGAATAAGACGTCTTCCAGTGAGTACAAACTGCTCAGTGCCTGTTTAAAACTTTTCTAGGCACGTTGCAGGACTCATGCTGCTTTGAAGGCTTTCGTTGTCGGCAACCGCTTCTGACTTCGCTCCAGTCCTTGCATAAATCACTCTGAACTGCACTCCTTAGCTCCTTCTTGACGTACAAACATCCATAACCTGTCCCATTAAACTTTAATTAGTTTAATGTAAATGCCCAGTGCGCTTACATCGTCACAAGTCCCACTACAGCAGAGCATTTCGCGCAGCGGTTTAGAAGGGCAGGAGAGGCAGTATCTTTTCAAAGAAGAGTCTTGGAGCAAGCGGTTTGGAACTCAAAGATAAGGTTTATTTACAAAAACAAAAAAACCCCGGTGACGAACCACACATATCAGCAAATACGCCCAAAAGGGGAGAAGGGGAAAAAGGGAACAAACACATGGGAGACTGACTATTTATACAAACTCATGTTCCTGGAAGCCTAATGACCTCCAGCTGCTCAGTGATTAGAGCGTTTCTGCTACCTTTTAACCCTTTGATAGCAACACTAACTCCTTCTAGGAATGTGCCCTCTATCCCTGTTTTTTCCAGACATTTTATTAGAAAACCCCAGGAGACATTATCGAAAGCCTTCTCGGCGTCGACGAACATTAAAGCAGCAGGGATTTCGTTATGGCATTCTAGATATTCAATAATGTCTATTGTGTGTCTGATGTTGTCTTTTATTTGTCTATTAGGAAGGAAGCCGGCCTGATCACTGTGTATAAGGTTAATTAAACATTTTTTAAGTCTATGTGCCATCATGTCTGCAAAGATTTTATAATCATTGTTCAGTAGTGAAATCGGTCTGTAATTCTTAATATTAAGTTTATCTGAATCTGGTTTCGGGATCAAAGTAATGTAGGCTTCTTTCCAGGATGTTGGCATTTTTCCTCCTCTTAATATCTCATTCATAACGTCACATAGTACTGGTGTTATATATTCCTCTAGGACCTTGTAATATTTAGCTGATAAACCATCTGGTCCTGGGGCTTTTCCTAATTTCATCCTCTTGATCGCTTCTCGAATTTCCTCTATTTTTATAGGTCTGTTTAAGGCGGTTCTTTCTTCTTCTGTTATTTTTTTTGGACTATTTTCTTCTAGGTATTTTATAATGTTCGTTAAATCTTCTTCTTCTCTTTTGTATAAGTTCATATAAAATTTAAGGAAGTGCTTTTTTATTACTTTAGGGTCTTCCAGAACTTGCTCATCTACTTTTATTTTGTTTATGATGCTACATTTTCTTCTTTTCCTCAGTTGCCACGCCAGAAATTTTCCAATTTTATTTGCCGATTCGAAGAACTTTTGTTTCATTAACTTTATTCCCCATTCAACCTCTTGGCTTATTAATGTTGAATATTGTATTTGGAGCATTTTATATTGTTGCTTATGGCGATCCTCTTTTGGATTTTTTATCATATTTTTTTCACATTCTTTCAGTTGAAGGATTAATTCTTCTTTTTTTCTTTCCTTAGCCTTTTTTCTTTGAGAGTTTTGTTGTATCAGGAGACCTCTTAACACTGCCTTACTGGCATCCCATCCTGTATCTATTCCAGTCTCTTTGTTAATATTTAAAGCAAAATAATCTTTTATAGTGGTTTTTGCTTTTTCGATCACTTCTTCTTTTTCAAATAGGTAGTCATTCATTCTCCATCTGTACAAACCTTGGGTCTTCCATTTTAATTGTAATGTTATTGGGCTGTGATCCGATAAAGTTCTGGGTAAAATTTCACATCTCTCCGTTCTTATTACTAATTCTCTCGAAATCCATATTTGATCCAGTCTGCTCCAACTCTGGTGTGGTTCAGAGAAGTGGGTAAATTGTTTCGTTGTGGGGTTTCTATATCTCCATATATCTATTAAGTCCAGATTTTCTTCCAAATCATTGAACGATTTTGGTAATTTCCCTTGATTTAAATTTTTTTTCCTTGTGTTTCTATCTAATTCTGGTGTCGGCACCGCGTTTAAATCTCCAAGTAGGACTAGTTTGTTGTTATCTAAATCTAATAAAAGTTGTTCCAATTTTTTAAAAAACTCCATTCTATTTGAGTTTGGGGCATAGACTGTTACCACATTTATTCTCTCTCCCTGGTAATTAATTTGGATTCCTAAGATTCTTCCTTCCTCATCCTTGCATATTTGTTTGGGTTCTAATTTCTCTTTCGCATAAATTACTACTCCTCTCTTTTTCTTAGAATCTGAATTGATAAATTCTATTCCCAACCTTTTATTTATTAGAATATGCTTGTGTTTTTTAGCAACATGGGTTTCTTGGCAACAAATGACATCAATGTTTTTTTTCTTTATAATCTTTTCAAATTTATTTCTCTTGGACTTATCGTTAAAGCCGTTCACATTCCACGAAAAAAACTTAAGAGACATTTTGGGTTATTGCTAGGTTCACTTTATCCTTATTTCTGCTTTATAATCTGGTATTATTCCTTCTTTTAGATTCTCTGCCTTCTCCTTCTTCTTCTTCCTCCGACTTTGAATCCTCCGTTTCCTCCTCTGACCCCCCACCCCCACCCCCGGCTCCGTCCCCCCCTATCCCTCCCACAACCAGGTCACCTCCTCGTTGTCTTGCCTCCTCTCTACCCAAATCTTTTTCGTATCTTCTCAAGAACTTTTCTGCTTCAAGTGTATCTGTCAACTTGAATTTTTTATTCTTGTAATAGAAAGAAACCCCTTCTGGGAATTCCCATTTATATTGGATTGCATTTCTTTTCAACACACTTGTCAGCTGAGTATATCCTTCCCTTTTGCGGAGAATCCTAACTGGAATTTCTTTGAAAATAATGATTGGGCGGTCTCCAATCACTAACTTTCTTTTAAAGCTCGTTCTTAATATTGTATTCTTCATTTCAATGGTATTAAAAATTACCAAGCAATCTCCAGGGTTTTTTAAAAATTTGTTTTGTTGTGGTTTCCCTCTTATTCTAAAGGCATTCTCTATTCTCTATAGTATATGCTACTTGTTTTTCTTCCATCTGTAACCATTTTGCAAGTTCTTTGACTATTCTTTCCCTTATATTTTCATTTACTTCTTCTACTATCCCTCTGAATTTTAAATAAAGATTTTTTTGGCGCAGTTCTGTCATAGCTAAATTGTCCCACAGTTGATCTTGTGTTTTATTTAAACTTTTTATTTCATCCTTTAACCTCTCAGTTTCTTTCTTTTGGTCCCTCAAATCTTTCTGTGTTCTTTTATTTGATTCTTCAAATATTTTTGATTTGACTGTTAGGTCTTGTATCTTTTTCGTCAGTTCCCCTACAACACTTTCTATTTTGTTATCTATTTGCTCCTGCAGTTCTCCTAATTTGTTTTCCATGTGTACTTCCCTTTGTTTGAATTCTTCTTTGATTTTTAACCATAGAATGTCTAAATCTTTGACCTCCTCATGCCGGGATACCTTCCTTTCCACCGGGGTACCTCCGGTTTTTTTTGTATCTTTCCCCGACATCCTATGGGTTGTTTCTCTCTCCCCAAAGGGGCTCACAATCTTATTTATTTTGTTTTATTTTTTCTTTTTTTATATAATTTTATTTTTTGTTTTTTGTTTTTTGTTTTTTGAGCCTCTTTTTTGTTTCCCCCCTTTCAAAACCTTTCGTTTTCTTAATTCAGTATACCTATTTCCACTATTCACTTCATTTACGTTTTCAAAAACCTTTTGTTGTTAAATACTCAGAGTTTAGTTAGTATGTTAGTATAGTTGATTTAAAGACCAAGAAGGTTAACCAAAATTAGAAGGATGTAGGCAAAGATCAAATATAGTGTCCTTCTTTTGTAGTCCAGGGGGAATTGAATAGTCTTTCTATGTTCCAGAGCTTTCAGCCACTTGATTGGCTTAATCCAATTTCCAGAGGTTATGTTGGGTTTTTGCACTCTGGAGACTCTGGGTCCAAATTCCAATGACTTTCTATCCACAGTTTCTTGTCATCTAACGTGGGGGTTTTATCTGGCAACTTACAAGGCAACCAATTCAAATGTTGTTCAAATGGTTCAGATAGTTCAGAATCCTTCCATAGCCAAAATGTAAAAAATGAGTGTAAGAATGAATTAAATAGGTTTTTAGTTGAGTTAAATTTTTACATTAGAGGGGAGAGGGGGGGAGAGAAGGAAGAAAGGCAAGGAGGATAAATATTCAAGAGAAAAAACGAGGGGGGAAAGCAGAGGGTAGAAAGATAAGGAGGGGTGACTGGGGAGCACAAAGGGGAGGAGAAAAGAACACTAAATAATATATGTAGTAGATAAGAGGATTTTATACAGCGGGTGATTACACTTTTGTGGCAACAGGATGTTTCTGTTCCTGTGTTCCGTGAAGTGGGACTATAGTCCTTTGTTCTTTTTCTCTTTGCTGTCTGATGCTAGAGAGAGAGGGAGCCATGTTGCAGTGCTCCGTGTGTGTTTTTACATGTAAATAAAGTAGATTAGCCAAAATGCTGAGTTGCTGAGGTCTGTCACGCATGATGCACAAACTCTGCGGATCCCTAAGTGTGCCGGTGTCGCTTGGCATTGGTCGCTGTGATGTTCGGGCTGAAGAAAGCTTATGAAGCTCCCAAACGATCGACCAGGAGGAAGGTAACATGCCAGTCGGGCACGTGTCTCTGCCAGGGTGCTACTCGAGTGTAGGCTGAACTCCTGAAAGAAACTACGGAAGGGGAGCTTTTAGTCAGTGGCGTAGCGTGGGGGGTGCAAGGGGGGCCGGCCGCACCGGGCGCAACTTCGGGGGGGGCGCACTCGCTGCCTCCGGAGTCGCCGAGGAGCCGCTGCCTGCCATGACGCCCTGGCTGCTTCAGCCGCGTCCGACAGCCGGCTCGAGGCTCCTTCCGGCCGGGTCTCCCGATGGGGCGCTGCGGGCGGAGGCTCCGGCACCAAGCGCCACGCCGCCCAGGCTCGGGTCACTGTCTGGACGCGCGTAGCCCGCCAAACGCGCCACCGGCGGCGAATGAAGCGCCCAGCCGGAGCCACCTGCACTCTAGTGCCTGCGCGCCAAGACCGCCCACCCGCCCCGACGGGGCCCACCCACCCGCGCCGGAGGCCGGCCGATGCACTGGCCCCAGAGGCGCCCCCTCCCCGCGCCAGAAAGAAGCCGCGTCGGGGGTAGCCGGGCCGGGGAGGGAGACCGAGAAGGCTGCGCCGCGACGCCCAAAGACGCGCGTCTTGGCGCAAAGGGGCCCGCGGCACCCAGACGCGGAAGGGCCCCTCTCCCCCTGACCCGCCACTGAACTGCAATTCCCAGCTCCCTTGGCAAATCCCAGTCCCCAATCCCCAAGATGATTTATTTGAGGCAGGGGTCCTTTAATTGCAAAAACAACACCACGGAGGGCAGTAGTCAGCACGGAGTTTGCCCCAGAGTAGAGCCGTCAGTATTAATGACCATGGTTAGGGGGTAGGGGGCGCAAGTTACTTGCCTTGCCCCAGGTTAGGGGGCGCAAATTACTTGCCTTGCCCCGGGTGCTGACAACCCACGCTACGCCGCTGGTTTTAGTCATGGGGATTTCACTATGCTCTGAAAAGGAAAACATTGATTTCAACAGCAGGCCTGCACAGCAGCAATCTACTCGCCTGCGAGTCTCATCATGATCAGTGGGACTTCTTCCCGAGCCGGCGGTGCATAAGATGGGCTGCACCTGTTGCACCCAACTTGTACCTAAAACTCTGCACAAGCCTGCACCAGAGAAGAGTGGAGCTGGAAGGGACCCCTGAGGGTCATCAAGCCAACCCCCTGGGGCAATGCAGGAATCTCAAGTAGACTATCCCTGACCGATGGCCCCCCATCTTCTGTTTTTCCTCTCAGCCAGGACCCACAACAACGGTGACTGGAGGTGGGGGGAAAGATAAATTTTGACGAGGAAAAGGCAATGGGGCCGATTTGTCAGGCGCACACAGGCACAACTTGAAGACTTTACGCAGAGAGGAACCCCACACGGGAGACACAGATACACAAGCACACAGAAGTCAGTAACCCAAGAGTGGCTTCTAAGTGGGGGGTTGGCTGAGGACAGGGTGGGGCGGAAACATCCGGAGCTTTGCAGAGGGGAGGCAGAAAGCGTTTGTCAGAGGGAAACTCACTTTCCCTTTTTAGAAACCGGCCAAGATCCCTTCTGCATTTGCAGCGCTGCCCCCAAAGTGACCCTTTCAATCCACTTGGTAGTCCAGCTGTAGGCGCTGGTCTTCCAGGCAGAATGAAAGGCGCCCCCACCGATCCCGCTTCCTTCCTCTCCCCTTCCTGCCCCCCTCCGTTCTTTGCTCACCTGCCTCCTTCCCGTCCTCTCCCCTGCCTGCCTCCTCCAGCCGGGAGCGCCCACCCACGACCCCCAGCTTCCCAAGCCTACAGTGAATGCCCCCCCCCGCAGGATGACCCCCACCTTGCTCCGCCACTGCTCTGGAAGAAGCTGCTCTGCTGAGAGCAGGACATCTCTGAAGACTCGGCTGGGGTTCTGTAATCTCTGGTGATACATCCCACTGGCTGAGGTGTGGTGAGCTGCAGACTGACTCCCACAAGTCACCAGCTGAGAGGTCCATGGTCCAGATGCCACTACACCCCTAGGTGCTGAAAAGTACCATCTTGAATGGCTCTGAAAGGAAATCAGACAAATTCAACGTTGAGATTTCTATGCTGTCCATCGGACTGGGTTGCCCCAGCTATTCTGGGCGCTGCCAGCAAATTGAAACATCCAAAAGAGTAAAACACCCCAAAATCTTTCCTGTACCGAAGCCAATTGGATTGACTGTTGAATCTTCTTCCAAGTACTTTGGAAAGGACAGGAGCTTTCCCTGCACTTGAGAGCAGTCAGCTAACGTAGGGGTACAGGCCAGGCCACAGGCCACTCCCAGCTCAATCCCCTCACCTCAGCATCGGCCGCCTGAGGCAGCTGCCTCACTCTGGCTCATCAGAGGTCCGGCCCTGCTTGGGAATATGAGTGGGAGAGGGCCATTGCACTCAGGTCCTGCTGATGGGCTTGTTGTGAGCCTCTGCTGGGCAACTATGGGGAACAAGGTGCTGGACTAGATCATCCATTGGTCTAATCCAGAAGGACTGTTCTTACATCCGGGGTGGACTGGAGGCAACTCCAACTTGCAAAAAGCCCTGGAACACCAAGAATTGCAGACTCCCACACTCGCAAGCAAATGAGCTTTTGCTTCGCTTCTTAAAACAAAAGAAAAAAACAAGCCCCTTTTGCCAAGCTTGGCGACCACGTCCAGTAGCAAACAGACCAATGAAAGTTTTATTTTTGCGTGGGTAGGAAGGGTGTCCTTTTCCTTTGGCTGATTTAGGTCCTCGGCTTTGAGACTCCAGAACTGGCACAAACAGGGATGGAAATCTGCTTCAGTTCAAAGGGAGGTATGATTGGCAGGCAAGGTGACACAGCCAGTTATGTGGAAGGGAGGAGGAGGAGGGTGGGGAGGTCACAAGGGAGGAAAGAGCTCTGCACCTCAGCTCGGAATTATTTTGGAAGAGTGGAGGGGAACAGAGGAAACCTTTCTTCCCTTTCAGTCTCCCCCCCTCCTTTTTCCTTTTCTTTTTTCTTTCTTTTCTTTCTTTTCTAAGAATATGCTATACGGAATTTCCGAGGGGGAAACTCGCTAGGGATCTCGCCTTCCCCAGAAACCCCTCCACATAGCTAGGGCGCGAGACAATGAGCTCGAGAAAGCCCTTTCCTTCCCCTGTCGCACCAAGCACCACATCTTTTTTTATGAAGAAAAGACCCTGCTTCCCTCTTTCTGGTATAAAACCGTATCAATATGAACGGGGACTTGGGCATGAACTCTGTATTTACATACTGCTGCGTATAGCCCAATCAAAAGCATCGGATTTGGACAGCTAGCCAATAGCGGATAGCGGCCTCTAGTGGACAGAATCTTTCTTGTACTGCTGCCTGTTTCCGTTCTGCGGAGCAGCGGAACTTTGCCAGCTTGACTGAGCTCCTGAGTGGCCGCCTGCTGAGAGAACAGTAGACTCAGTAGACTCACTTCAGAAAATCCTCGAAAATCAACCCCCTGCATCAATTTCCTCCATTCCAACGCCATTCTTGCCCTTAAGGAAAGGACTCTTCCCCCTTCTATCTCCCGCCATAATCCCTCAAGCGTGAGGACACGTGTACACCCTGCCCCCCCACCCAGGGAAGTGCCCAAAGGTGACAATTACTGAGCAGTTAGTTGGCCAAAGAAACCAAGAGCCCATCCCCAGACTTGCCCCAGGGTATGGATGTGCAGGAGGGACGCGGGTGGCGCTGTGGTCTAAACTTGGCGCTGTGATCTGTTGGTGAAAACAGTACCAGGAGACTCTTTCAGGTGGTTCATAGTCTAACAGAGCCATCTTTGCCATCAGGGTCTGATACAGAGTCCAAGATCTCCTGCAATGACTCCTGTCATGAGTTTTTCTGCAGATAAAAAGAGGTAGACTCCACCAAGGTAGGAGGGTGCCAGAGCTCTGCCTAGTCAGAGACATAGGATGGCTTGCCAGTTCCCACGTGGAGGAGGGGGTAGGAGGGGGGGAAACAGACAGAGTATGCATGCGCATTCGACTGCATAATGGCATCCACATCACCCAGGGGATCACAGCCACAGAGATAAGAAAAGAAGAGCCATCCCATTGTCTGGAGAGGTCACTTACCTGATTGCATGGACAAGCCGTTGTCATCGGACCCCAGTGATGGAAGCGTGCAGCTGTATTGAGGCAGCACCAGGTGCTGAAATTGTGCACCTCTAACAATTTTGTGCCTGGGGCGACTGCCCTTGTGCCCCACAGCCCACTACGCCACTGGGTCTAGTCAAGTAAAGTGAAGTTGATCCTCCACAGTGGAAACAAAATAAAAAAAAATTCCTTCCAGTAGCACCTTAAAGACCAACTAAGTTAGTTCTTGGTATGAGCTTTCGTGTGCATGCACACTTCTTCAGATACACTGAAACAGAAGTCACCAGACCCTTCTATATAGTGAGAAGGTGGGGAGGGATATTACTCAGAAGGGTGGTGGGAATGGGTGATTGGCAGATAGCTGTGATGAGCCTGTTGACGACTCTTAACAACTGCAATAGGTCTTACAGGAAAAAGCAAGGGGTGAGAAGGTGAAAAATGGCTTTGTCATGTATAATGAGATAAGAATCCAATGTCTTTGTTCAGACCAGGTCTCTCCATGGTTTTAAGTTTGGTAATAAGTTGCATTTCAGCAGCTTCTCTTTCCAGTCTATTTCTGAAATTCCTTTGTAATAGAACAGCTACTTTGAGATCTTGTATAGAATGTCCTGGGAGATTGAAGTGTTCTCCTACTGGTTTCTCTGTCTTGTGATTCCTGATGTCAGATTTATGTCCGTTTATTCTTTGGCGTAAAGTTTGGCCTGTTTGTCCAATATAGAGAGCTGAAGGACACTGTTGGCATTTGATGGCATACACAATGTTAGACGATGAGCAATTAAATAGTCCCGAGATGGTATGTGTGATGTTGCTGGGGCCAGTAATGGTGTTGTCCGGGTGTATGTGGCAGCAAAGTTGGCATCTGGGTTTATTGCAGGCTCTGGTGCCAGTGTCCGTGTTAAGTCTGGTTGTAGTATTATTGTGGGTTAGGAGTTGTTTAAGATTGGGAGGCTGTCTGTAGGTAATGAAAGGTCTTCCTCCCAGAGCTTGAGAAAGAGAACTGTCATTGTCCAGGAGAGGTTGTAGATCTCTGATGATGCGTTGTACTGTTTTAACTTGGGAGCTGTATGTGATGACTAGAGGTTTTCTGTTATTTTCTTTTTTGGGTCTGTCTTGCAGCAAGTTCTCTCTGGGTATCAGTCTGGCTCTGTTGATCTGTTGTCTAACTTCATCTGCTGGGTATTTTAGTTCTAAAAAGGTTTGCTGTAGATCTCTTAGGTGAGAGTCTCTGTCTGTAGAATTGGAACAGATGCGGCTGTAACGTAGTGCCTGGCTATATACAATGGACTGTTTGGGATGTTTGGGATGGTAGCTAGAGGCATGTTGTCAGCGCCACCCGAGGTCCCAGCTCACAAGAGACCAAAGTCCAGTCCAAGTTATGTACAAAAGGATTTATTGAAGATCATTGTAGCCATTACATCCCAACTCCGTGGCTCCGCATCTGTTACCCTTAGATGTTAGAAGTCCCCTCTGAGTCCGTCCCTCCCCTGCACCAATTTAAGAGGCTTGTACTGCTCCACCTTTTCCTCTCTTTCCTTTTCCGCAGGGTCTTCCTGCCCCCCTGTCTTCCCTCTTTCCGGGACTCCCCAGAGGCTGAGTCTTCTCCCGCCTGCTCCCCCCTCCTTCGTGCTTTGGCACCAGGCTCCTCCTCAGAGCTCTCCTCATTTCCGCGCGCCTCTATATTTGAACTTGGCGCGCGTACGTTGCCTCTGACCTTCCTTTCTACAGTTACGCTGCTCTCGGTACTACACTCCTCCCTTTCAGGCAGGACGTCTTGCTCCGAACTCCTCCCCCTTCCTCCTTCCTGTCCTGCTCTTTCTGACACACTGGCAACTCCCCCCCCCTCCACTCCGTTCCGACGGGGGAGCTGGTCCCGCTTTGCCACTCCCACTGGGGATTCCCTCTTCGTTCCCCTCTTTCTGACTGCTTCCCTCTCTATTGCCCCTTGGCCTGACCAGGGGGGCTCCCTTCTGGGAATCCTCTGATTCGCTAGACGGACTTTGGGACAACCTCGGCTCGTTGTCGTCCTCTTCCTCCTCGCCCTCGCTCTCTGTCTCCTCTCTCCCTAAAACCCTGACATCCATCCCCCCCTCGAAGCCCCCCCTTCCCCCCTTCCGCTCATCGGGTGCAGGTTGTGGAAGCTGCCGCTCTTCGGAGGCGGACGCAGGATACAGATTCTGCACCTCCATCTCCTCTGTTTGCAGTTCGTTGTACGAGTGTTCGAATTCGGGTTCTTGACCCAAGGTGTTCTCTTCTCCCTCCTCCATTGGTACCTGGTCCGGTGCTGCCTGCCAAGGTCCCGTCAGCCATTTCCTGCGCCAGTCCTCCTCTGGTTGCTCGTCCCACCAATAAGAGGGTTCTGTGTCCACCCCCGAACACGATCCCCTGGGCGAGTTGGAGTCCGGCGACCTTTCTTCGGCTGAAGAAAAGCCGTGGAAAGTGCTGCCTGAACATGTGGGCGTAAAGAGCCAGTCATCAAAGTACTCGGCTGGCATGGGTCTATGAGGGAAAAGGGCATGGAACTCGTCTTTTAAAAGAGGTTCGTCTAAGGCGTAGCCCGGCACCCAACCATTGGCACTGACTGGGGCACCCTCTCTGACTAGAAAATATTCTACTCCCTCTTGCCCCCATCTCGAGTCCAGGATCTCTGTGACCTCGTTGAGTGGTTCGGCCCTAGGCGCCCTCTCCCTCTCCTGTGACTTAGTGTGTTGTTGCGTGACTGTGTCAGACTCCTGAAACCTGTGCGGTGCCTTGTAGGGAGTGAGCACCGATCTATGAAAGACCGGGTGCACTCTGGAACCTTCGGGGAGGGCTAGTCGAAAGGCTACAGGGTTGATTTTAGCCTCCACCTGGTACGGCCCTAACTGCCTGTGCCCCAGCTTCTTCTTGGCCAACGACTTGGCTGGCATCGCTTGGGCCGCTAACCACACCCAGTCCCCCACCTGGATCTCCTCTCCCTCTCTCCTGTTTTTGTCAGCCTGCACCTTATATGCTTGCTTGGCCAGCTCTAAATGTCTCCGCAACTCTTCGTGCACCTCCTGCAGCTCCGCTGCAAACTGGTCGGCTCCTTGCGGCACCCCCTCTCCCGGTGCCACGAACCCCGGGAAGGTTCTGGGATGACGACCATTGTTCGCGAAAAACGGCGTCACCCCCGTGGACGCGTGCTTCGTGTTGTTATAGGCAAACTCTGCCATCGGCAGGTAGTCCACCCAAACTGCTGGTCGCTGGTTGGCGTAACATCTCAGGTACTGCTGCATGATCGCGTTGACCCTCTCAGCTTGGCCGTTGGTTTGTGGGTGTCTCGCCGACGTGAGGTTGATCTTGACGTTCAGGATACCTAAAAGCTTCTGCCAAAAATTGGAAACAAACTGGCGCCCCCTGTCGGACAGGATGGACTGCGGCAGCCCATGCACCTTGAACACGTGATCGATGAAGAGTTTGGCAGTCTGTTCCGCCGTCGCCACCTTTGCGCATGGAATGAAGTGCGCCATCTTGGTGAACAGGTCCACAACCACCAGTACCGCCGTCTTCCCCCTGGAGCTGGGCAGGTCAGTAACGAAGTCCAGAGCTACCCTCTCCCACGGTTGCTGTGGCGTTTCCAGCGGTTCCAACAGCCCCGCTGGCTTCTGGTGTACTGGCTTGAACCTCTGACAAGTGTCACACCTGGCGACGTAATCCGCTACCTCTCCACGCATCCGGGGCCACCAAAAGTCTCTTGCCACCAGTTCTATTGTCTTCTCCTTACCGAAGTGGCCCGCACTGGGGGCGTCGTGCAACTGCTGCAGAACCTTTGCGCGAAGCTCGTCGCTTGGCACGTAGAGGGCACCTTTGCGAGTTAGCAGCCCGTCGCGTAGTTGGAACTCTTCGCCACTCTGCACACCTCTGCGCAATTCCTCCATCTTGGACTGTGCGAACTGATCCACTTGCAACGCGCGTCGCACCGCGTCCAGATCTACTGTGGCGGCAGCGCACGACCACGCCTGCGGTGCGAAAATGTGCTTGGCTGCTACAGGCGCTGCTTCATCGAGATATTGCGGTTTCCTGGATAGCGCATCGGCTATAACGTTGGAATCTCCTGGGACGTACTCTATCCGAAAGTCGAAATCCGCGAAGAATTCCGCCCAGCGCATGTGCCTCTGGCTTTGGAGCTTCGCCGTGCGCCAATACTCTAGGTTCTTGTGATCCGTGCGGACCTGTACTGTGTGCTTGGCTCCTATGAGGAAGTGTCGCCACGCTTTGAAAGCTGCGTGAATGGCTAACAGCTCCCTGTCCCATATGGTGTAGTTTTGCTCCGCTTTGCTGAGCTTTCTGGAGTAAAAGGCACCGGGTCTCCAGTTGCCATGTGGATCTTCTTGCAGGAGTACGGCTCCAACCGCTCTGTCTGACGCGTCGGTCTCTACTCGCATGGGCTTGCCTGGATTCACGTGCAGCAGCTGCTCCTCGGAGGCGAAAAGGCTTTTAAGCTTCCGAAAAGAGCGCTCTGCCTGTTCCGTCCACACGAACCTCTTCTTCTTGGAACTCAGAGTGTCCGTGATCGCTGCCGTCTCCTTTGCAAAACCTCTGATGAATTTGCGGTAGAAGTTGGCGAAGCCGATGAATCTCTGGACTTCCTTCCGATTGCGGGGGCTCTTCCAGTCCAACACCGCGCGGACCTTGGCGCTGTCCATGGCCAGCCCCTTGTCAGACAGCTTGTAGCCTAGGAAATCCACCTCCGTCACATCAAACTGGCACTTCTCTAACTTGGCGTAGAGCCTGTTCTCCCGTAGTCTTTGCAGGACTTCCTTTACGTCCTTCTCATGGGCCTCCTCCGTTTCCGAAAAGATCAGGATGTCGTCGAGGAAACACACGCATTTCTTGTAGAGAAGTCCCGCTAGCACGTGATGCATAAAGGCTTGGAAGACGTGAGATCCATTTTGGAGACCAAATGGCATAACTCTGTATTCATACGTGCCCAGAGGCGTGAACATGGCCGTCTTCCACTCATCGCCCTCCCGGATGCGTATGAGGTTATACGCTCCACGCAGATCCAACTTGGTGAAGATCTTCCCCTTCCTTACGGTTGCCAGGAGATCATCTATCTTGGGCATGGGGAAGGCCTTGGGCTTGGTCATACTGTTTATGGACCTATAGTCCACAATAAGTCTTTTTTGGGGCGTGTCCTTTTTCTTTACAAAGAAAACAGGACTGCCCCCCACCGCTTTCGATTCCCGGATGAATCCGCGCTGCAAATTGTGCTCTATGAACTCCCTGAGCTCTTGCATCTCGTCCTCAGACATGGAATACAGCTTTGCAGTCGGCAACTGCGCCCCTGGCACCAGGTCGATGGCACAATCATAGGGTCTGTGGGGCGGCAACTGGTCAGCTTCCTTCTCGCAGAAAACCTCCAGGAACCCTTCGTACTTGCTAGGTACTGCCTGCACCATGCCCAGTCGCAGCTGCTGCTCAGCCCCCTCCTCCTGGCACGACTGGATGCAGTTTTGAGCACAGTACGATGAGCAAAAGGTGATCTGGCGTTGGTACCACGCTACAGCAGGACTGTGTCTCTCCAGCCAACTCATGCCCAATACTATAGGCGTGTCAGACAGGTGGGTGACATTGAAGCTAATGACTTCCCGGTGATCTCCAATCCGCATCACCATGGGAGGCGTCTGATGCACCACTTGCCCTCCAAGCAATTTCCTGCCATCCACCGTGACTACGTTCAGAGGTGTTGTGGCTGGCAGAAGCGCTATGCGATGCTGCTTGACAAATTGCATCCCCACGAAATCGGCGTTGCTCCCGGAATCGATCGTGAGGGGCACTTCTATGGGGGTCCCATCTGGCAACTGCAGTGTTGCGGTGAGCTGCACTGCTGGCTTGGGTGGTAAAGGGTCTGTAGGTTGCAAAAATGCTGAGGACTGTTCTACAGATCCGCCTGGCTGAGCCCCAGCATTTGTGCTTCCAGCCAGGCATTGCCGTTTCCCTGAGGCTCCTCTTCTTGGGTCACTTCTGCTGCTACCGTTGCTAAAGCTGCAGTGTGCTTCTGGAGCCTCTGGGGACACTCTTTCGCCATGTGCAGTGCACTGTCGCAGATGTAACACTTCCTGGTCCCTCTAGGAGGCTTCGCCTTTACTGCACCGGAAGCCGGGGCTCTGGCTGTTGCTTGAGCCTTAGCACCACCAAGTTCCATCGGCTCCTCCCCCTGCCTGCCCAGCGGCGAGGGATGTGACTGACTGAACTCCCTGGGGATGAAAGAAGACGTCCTCGCTGGTGGACGCACCTGCCGTTCTTCCTCATTGTGCCAAAGACGCCCCTCGTGCCTTATCCCAATCGATAAAGCCCTCTGCACAAGTTCCTCCAGGGTCTGAGGTCTGTCTCCCCTGGCAAGTTCATCCTTAATGGGACCGCTGAGACCCTCCCAGAACAAATCCCTCACTTTCTCCTCCTCATCTTTAAAGTCATGACGAAGCAAGTGCAATGCATACAAAACGTCTGCTTTGAAACTGGGATAATGCTTCAGGTTCCCATCGAAGTGGGTGACTAGGCTGCCCCCCCTCCTTCCAAGTCCAATTCCCTCTGATCTGGACCCTGGGAATCCTTCCCTGCTTGCACGCTCCCACCTTGTTTGCAGGTCTTGGCAGCGCTTCTCCATTTCGTCATGCTTCTTCTGAGACGCAAGGACTGCAGCTGTGAGTTCGGACACTGTATTCCGCAGCGCTGTCAGCTGATCCTCCGCACTCATGGCCGTTACCGTTTGTGAGCTTTGCAAAAAAAAAATTTTGCGTTCTGTGGAGGGGACTTACTGTCAGCGCCACCCGAGGTCCCAGCTCACAAGAGACCAAAGTCCAGTCCAAGTTATGTACAAAAGGATTTATTGAAGATCATTGTAGCCATTACATCCCAACTCCGTGGCTCCGCATCTGTTACCCTTAGATGTTAGAAGTCCCCTCTGAGTCCGTCCCTCCCCTGCACCAATTTAAGAGGCTTGTACTGCTCCACCTTTTCCTCTCTTTCCTTTTCCGCAGGGTCTTCCTGCCCCCCTGTCTTCCCTCTTTCCGGGACTCCCCAGAGGCTGAGTCTTCTCCCGTCTGCTCCCCCCTCCTTCGTGCTTTGGCACCAGGCTCCTCCTCAGAGCTCTCCTCATTTCCGCGCGCCTCTATATTTGAACTTGGCGCGCGTACGTTGCCTCTGACCTTCCTTTCTACAGTTACGCTGCTCTCGGTACTACACTCCTCCCTTTCAGGCAGGACGTCTTGCTCCGAACTCCTCCCCCTTCCTCCTTCCTGTCCTGCTCTTTCTGACACACTGGCAACTCCCCCCCCTCCACTCCGTTCCGACGGGGGAGCTGGTCCCGCTTTGCCACTCCCACTGGGGATTCCCTCTTCGTTCCCCTCTTTCTGACTGCTTCCCTCTCTATTGCCCCTTGGCCTGACCAGGGGGGCTCCCTTCTGGGAATCCTCTGATTCGCTAGACGGACTTTGGGACAACCTCGGCTCGTTGTCGTCCTCTTCCTCCTCGCCCTCGCTCTCTGTCTCCTCTCTCCCTAAAACCCTGACACATGTAGATATGTTTGTCGGTCAGTTGGTTTACGGTATAAGGTGGTGTCTATGCGCCCATCCTGTATTTTTATAGTAGTGTCCAAAAAATGTATTTCTTGCATAGATTGATTCATTGTTAGGTTGATTGTGGGGTGAAAATCATTGAATTTCTGGTGGAAGGTGTCCAGGGTCTGTTGACCATGTGTCCAGATGATAAAAATATTGTCAATGTATCGCAGGTACAAGAGAGGTTTGAGTGGGCAGGAGTTTAGGAAACGTTGTTCTAAATCTGCCATGAAGATGTTGGCATACTGTGGGGCCATGCGGGTGCCCATTGCTGTGCCGCTGATCTGAAGGAACAGGTCATCACCGAATTTGAAGTTGTTGTGGGTAAGGACAAATTGGCAGAGTTTGGTAGCAAAGTCCGCTGTGGTTTTATCTGAAATGGTGTTCCTTATAGCATGTAAACCATCGTTGTGTGGGATGTTGGTATACAGAGATTCCACATCCATAGTAGCTAGTATAGTATTGTTAGGAAGATTATTTAAAGATTGTATTTTCCTCAGAAAATCTGTGGTGTCACGTACATAGCTGGGAGCACTGATGGCATATGGTTTCAGAACAGAGTCCATATAACCGGAGACACCCACTGTAATAGTGCCAATACCTGAAATGATGGGGCGTCCTGGATTTCCTGGTTTGTGTATTTTAGGTAGAAGATAGAAAGTTCCTGGTCGAGGTTCTGTTGGTGTGTTTGTGAGGATCTGTTCTTGGATGTGTGGGGGTAGCACCTTAACAATCTTGTTCAGTTCTTTTTTGTATTCTTGTGTGGGGTCTGAGTCCAATTTTATGTAAAAGGCGGTATTGGAAAGTTGTCTGTGAGCCTTAAAGACCAACTAAGTTAGTTCTTGGTGTGCATGCACACGAAAGCTCATACCAAGAACTAACTTAGTTGATCTTTAAGGTGCTACTGGAAGGAAGAAAGGGCAGTCTACAACAGACATCTGAGTGTGTTGTTTACCTCCTGTCTGGCAGGTTACCTGTTAGTGCTCACTTGATTGGGTACCCTGGGGATCCTGGCCAGTCTTTTGCAATGACAAATACTTAGTTCCTGAGCCAGGTCACAGGCTCAGCCTATGTAGGAGTGCAAATATCCAGAGATGTAGTGATCAGATGGGATTACTATGAGGAATTATAAAAGACCCTGATGCTGGGAAAGATGGAGGGCACTAGGAGAAGGGGACGGCAGAGGACGAGATGGTGGGACAGTGTTCTCGAAGCTAGCAGCATGAGTTTGAGCAAAGTGCGGGAGGCAGTGGAAGACAGGAGGGCCTGGCGTGCTCTGGTCCAGGGGTCACGCAGAGTCGGACATGACTAAAGAACAACAAACAACAAAGCTCTCCATTCCTTTTCTGCACCAAACTTGATTATCGGAGGACAGGAAAATACTAGCAAAAGAAAAAAAAAATTAAAAAAGCTGACCTTGTCTTGTGTTTCTTTCCTGGAATAAGAAAATAATGAAGAGACACGAGAATTCTAAGGTGCCAGAACAAGCTTTGCTGGCTACTGGTAGTAAACAAAGCAGAAGAGACAGAAGATGACCGACTTTCCATTGAAGAAGCCTTGACCCGTTTGAATAAAGGTAAGAAGAAAGATAGGGCTCAGTGCTTATGCCCCAATCCAGCAAAGAAGAACAAGACATGTAAATCAGCTCCAGTACGTTTGTCTCTTGCTGGATCACGAACTGGGAATAACGCTGGTGCATATCTGAGTGTTAGTACTGAACTGCATTGTTTCCAATATGATGTGCTTCTGAATGGGTACTCCTCTTCATCTTTTAGCTCCTCAAGCCATACTTTAAAATGGTGTTTACATCTGACTAGGGTTGGGTAAGGTCCTTACCGTCAGGATGTTAATACTTGGATGCTCAGTTGAGGTGTATCCCATTCTCTTCAGCTGTTTAAGGACTGCCCCTCTTTCTGATTTACTGCCGCTGAACTTTGTGCCATCTGCAGATTTCAACATGCTTCTACTTCACCTGACCCAAACCATTGGTTGGCTTTCATTGAGTTCTGTGGACACAGTAAAACAAAGCTGCCATCTGGTTTCCCTCGGGATGTTCGGATTGTTGAACACAGATTTGCTCTCCACCGTAACCATGTCTCTCAGCATACCACTTTATTTCCCCCAGATAGGTGGCTACTATTCACTTGTAGGAAGATGTGCTTATTTAGATGACAACATTGCAGTGGGAGCAAAAGCCACCTTTCTTCTCTCAAGAGGGTTAGTCGAGTTTCTGTTCTTACGGAAAAATTCAGGTGGGAGGCTGCTCAGAGCCCGTGAGTCCCTGCGGAACAAAGGAGTCCAGCCACCAACCGGAGCAAATAGCGGAGACCAAAGTTTATCGCGCAACAGGTTCAGAGAGGAATTGAACCCCGAGAACGGGGTGGCAAGGACTTTTAAAAGTTCTTATCTTATCCCAGCAGACAGTTCGCTAAACATCACCACTCCTTCAGAAAAGGGGAGGGTTATAGATGATTAACATAGGAGGAATGGGTTGGGGTAACATGCAAATACAGGATATGTCTTGGGAAGTACATTCTAAGCACCTACTGCAAGAGGACAATGGAACTTTGGTTTGCATAGTCTGCCGCCTGGGTAAGTCCGGAGGAGAGCTTTTGCCCAGCGATTGTCACCTACGGGTAAAGTACCTTCCTGTGAGTAGGTGACCTCCCGCTTGGGGAATTCTGGCGGGGACCGAGGGGTTCCCAAGTCCTTAGCCAACGAGGCAGACTGGCGGTGGAATGAAGAGAATCGGTGAAACCAGTGTTTTTCTACGAATTTCCAAGTGTTTTTTTAGGCTTTTTTTAATACAGACGGTTCTTTTCGGAAGTGGCCTGGCCTGACATTGCTACATTGTATCTAGCTGGACCATAAAGAAGGCTGATCGCCGAAGAATTGATGCTTTTGAATTCTGGTGCTGGAGAAGACTCTTGAGAGTCCCATGGACTGCAAGAAGATCAAACCTCTGAAGGAAAATTCTGAAGGGAATCAGCCCTGAGTGCTCACTGGAAGGACAGATCCTGAAGCTGAGACTCCAATACTTTGGCCACCTCAGGAGAAGAGAAGACTCCCTGGAAAAGAGCCTGATGCTGGGAAAGATGGAGGGCGCAAGGAGAAGGGGACGGCAGAGGATGAGATGGTGGGACAGTGTTCTCGAAGCTACCAGCATGAGTTTGACCAAACTGCGGGAGGCAGTGGAAGACAGGAGTGCCTGGCGTGCTCTGGTCCATGGGGTCACACAGAGTCGGACACGACTAAACAACTAAACAACAAGAACAACAACATCTAGTTTTGATTGGATTAACAGGGTAACAAGGTTTCGATTGACTCATGTTGGTACTAAAGGGTTAAGAGGTAACAAGTTGCTCTAATCACTGAGCAGCTGAAAGTCATTAAGCATCCAGGAATGGGAGTTGGTTTGTATAAATAGTCAGTTCACCCGTGTTTCTCTCTCCTCTCTTCCCCCCTTGACCTGACTCGCAGACTCAGTTTGTGGCCATGGGCGTGTTTGCTGATATGAGTTAAGTTTAGAGTAAAGTTTTCTTTATGCCGGAGATAAAAGCATGTGTGCTTTATTGCCAGGGTTTTTTTTTTTTTTGCTTTTGTGAATAAAGTTTTCCCCTGAGTTCCAAAGTGCTTGCTCCAGGATTCTTCATTTATAAAAGGTACTGACTCTCCTGCCTCCTTCAGCCGCTGCACAAAATTCTCTGCTGAGATAAGACTTATGGCGTTGGAAGCGCACTGGACGTTTACTTAACATTAAACTAATCAAAGTTTAATGGACAGGTTATGGCTGTTTGTACGTCAAGAAGGACATAAGGAGTGCAGTTCAGAGCGATTTATGAAAGGACTGGAGCGAAGACAGAAGCGGTTGCCGAAAACGAAAGCCTTCAAAGCAGCTTGAGTCCTGTAACGTGCCTAGAAAAAGTTTTAAACAGGCACTGTGCAGTTTGTACTCGCTGGAAGACGTCTTATTCCTCAAAGAGCCAACTCAGATGCTGGGAGACGGCCTACAGGTGTGTGAGTATCGTTCCTAAGCCCCAGGGAGGATCGCAGAGTTCCAGGAAAGTTTTGCTGTCCCGTTTACGCGACTCAATGGAAAAAAATGGCAAGATTGGAAGGCTAGAGTAAGGGTATGGTTACAAGCAAAAGAGTTGTGGAGTAGTACTGAAGCACTGCCTTTACAGGCAGCTGCAGGCGCGTCTGCAGAAGACAAAGCAGCAGCAGCAGCCTCACAGAAACGCGACAGGAAAGCCCAAGGTCTATTAGTTTTGGCAGTGGGACCAGAGCAAATGCCTTACGTTTCTGAGTTAAAGAACATGCATGAGGTCTGGACGGTTCTGCAGCGGCTAAATTCCAGAAACACTGCGGGGGCCAAGATCCATGCTACAAGATGTTTGTTTAATTTACGTCTCCAACCGGGAGCGTGTGTGAAAGAACATATTGCCAAAATGGTGTCTGCCTTTAATCAACTAAGACAGCTGGGCATTCCTTTCTCTATGGAGCAGCAGTCATACATATTGTTGTCTTCTCTTGATAAAAGCTATGAGACTCTAGCTCTAACTTTGGAAGCTATGCCTTCAACTGAATTAACCCTTGAATACATTTCTTCACGGCTTGCAGATGAACAGGATAAAAGGCAAAGAGAAAGAGGTTTGTCTTTAAAGGGGAGTTGTGCTGTGCCTAAGAGTGTTGATGCTGAGTTTGAGCACACAGCAAATGCTTTTGCAGCTAGACACTGTTTTCGCTGTGGTTCCCCTTCCCATCTAATCAGGAATTGCACACGTGAACCTGGTCAAGACAGCACCAAGGCCGTTACCCCTAGTTACCAGACAAGGAGTTCCAGGGGACGTCGAAGAAGAGGAGGAGGTCGTGGCTACTCCCACAGCACACAGCACATGGCTTCAGCAATGGCGTTGATGCAAGGGCGTGGCCAAGGCAGCAATCTACGCTGGTTGATCGACAGTGGTGCATCTCACCACCTGGTGGCGCCATCTAGTGTCCGTTTGCAGAATTGCAAACATTTGCAAATCCCTAAAGTTGTGACAATGGCAGATTCAACTAAACGTTCCTTAGAGACTGTAGGCACAGTGTTCTTGAATTGTTTGCAAACAGAAATTGATGCCTACGTGCTAAAGGGATTGAAGGGGTGTATTTTGTCTGTGTCAGAACTTGATAGAGTTGGTTTTAAAACTGTGTTTGAAAATGGGGTTTGCACTATTTCAAAGAATAACGTATCTCTTTTGCAGGTGGAATGCAGAAATGGGTTATATTATTTTGAGACAAGTCCAGATGAAGTTGAACAGGTTCATGCTGGTTGTGTGAACTCGCCTACCCATAATTCATGTGTTCATTTATGGCACCGCCGTCTGGGACATATTAATTTTCAGTATGTTAAAAGGCAACCTGAATTATCAGAAGGGTGCAAAATGAACAAATGTACTAAGTATTTGGATTGTACTGCATGCAAAAGGGCGAAGGTTCATAAATGCAGCTATCCCAGTTCAGATAGGAAATCTGACAAAGTATTCCAACTTGTGCATATGGACCTATGTGGCCCAATGCCTGTTGCTAGCATGGGAGGTTCGAGGTATGCACTGTGTCTCTCAGATGACAAAACAAAAGTCACATGGTTTTTTCCTCTCAAAACAAAAGCAGATACCGCAGAAACAGTTAAAAATTGGGTTCGTGCAGTAGAACTTGAATTCGGTACTAGAGTACTTGCTTTTCAGACAGACAGAGGGTCAGAATTTACCGGGTCTGTGTTGCAGAATTTCTTTAAGAGAAAGGGAATTAAGCATCGTCTGTCTACACCTTATTCCCCCCAAGAAGGAGGCGTGGCCGAACGTAAAAACAGGGTTCTACAAGAGTTGGCAAACTCTATGTTGTTTGATTCTAAACTCCCTCAAAGTTACTGTAGCCTGGCAGACGGCTACTCATATTCTGAACCGAGTATATAATTCGGTAATTGACACTACGCCATATTTTGCTTTATATGGGAAGAAGCCCAAAG
Organism: Podarcis erhardii; assembly: GCF_964252035.2. Taxonomy (NCBI): domain Eukaryota; kingdom Metazoa; phylum Chordata; class Lepidosauria; order Squamata; family Lacertidae; genus Podarcis; species Podarcis erhardii. The sequence goes on along the minus strand of NC_138506.1, from coordinate 18,005,130 downwards.
TTAATTACTTTCGGGTGTTTGGATCTCAAGCCTATGTACTTATCCCAAAAGCGTTAAGGAAAAAGGGAAGTCCAAGGGCTAGGAAACTCATCTTTTGTGGGTACGAACCACATGCCAAATCTTGGAGGTTCGTGAACCCAAATGGGGATACTACAAGAGTGGTCATCAGTAGGAGCGCTGAATTTTGTGAGCAATCCGGATGGACTCACTTACATGCTAACCCTGACATTTTGAGAGATGATATAGGCATCTATGCTGAGAATGAAAGTCCAGAGGGTGGTGAGCCAGAAGGGGATGGTCACATGGTTCAGATGCAGATTCTGACCAGGCACAAGGTTCTTCTCCTAAGGTAGAAAAGCCAGAATCTAGGAGTGTTCCAACATCGCCAGTCAGTAGGCCTAGCAGACAGCAAAAGCGAAGCAGGTCACCTGCAACACCCAGCCCAAGGGAGGTATCTAAACGGAGGTCTTTATCCCTAGAGGCGCATCCAGATATAAAGTCTGAGACAGATTCTGACAGCCAACAGTCAGAGGGGGCACAAGAGGAACAATTGCGCAGATCAAAACGTACCACAAAGGGCAAACCACCAGAGCGGTTTAAGGTGACAAGTGTATATGTAAATATGGCACAGTGTGAGCCAGATAGCTATACAGAGGTACAACAGCTTCCAAGCTCAGAAGCCGTAAAGTGGCAGGAAGCAATGGAAAAGGAGATGGCTTCAATGAAGTCTCTTGGTGTGTTTACAAGTACAGAGCTTCCGAAGGGGAACAAGCTGTAGGTTGTCGATGGGTATATCGTTTAAAGCCCACAACTACTGAGGAGTTGCAATATAAAGCCCAACTAGTTGCAAAAGGATTTTCGCAGCGCAAAGGTGTTCACTATAAAATTTATTATTATTATTATTATTATTATTATTATTATTATTATTATTATTCTCAAATCTATGCCCCTACTTCAAGATCGGAGTCATTAAGAATGCTTCTAGCCTCTTCAGCTAAGAAGGGAAACAAGCTGTTTCATTTTGATGTCAATGTGGCTTATTTAAATGCAGACTTACAGGAGGAAGTCTATATGACACCACCACCAGGTTTTGAAGGAGACAAGCCAAACCAGGTCTGGCGCCTACACAAATCCATTTATGGGTTGAAACAGTCCGCCCGTAATTGGAATTCCTGCTTAAACGATGCTCTAGAGAGCATGGTGTTCAGAAAGAGCGCAGCAGATGCGTGTCTTTATCTAAAAGGCTCGGGATATGAACAAGAAGCAGTTTTGATATTGACGATTTATTATACAGTGGAAAGGACAATAAACTTGCACAACAATTTGCCACAAAGCTTGGAGAAAAGTTTCAGATAAAATCACTAGGCACTGTATCTGTTTATCTAGGAGTTAAAATTCAACAAGATGAAAATGGGAACTATTGGCTTAGCCAAGAAGCTAAGATCAAGCAGTTGCTGGAAAGGTTTAAAATGGACAACTGTGCTGGTGTTAAAGCCCCAATGGAGTTAAGTTACACAAAGGATGCTCAAGCCGAGCAACAGGCAGAGTTCAGTAACCAGTCAGCGATAGGCAGTCTACTCCACATTGTGCAGTGGACTCGGCCCGATATAACATATGCTGTCAACATGCTGTGCAGACAAGCTGAAAAACCATCAATGCATGCTTGGCAAGGAGTAAAAAGAGTTTTAAGGTATCTCCAAACTACCAAAAGGTTTCACTTAAAACTATCAGCAGAGGGCAGCACACAACTTGAATGTTGGGCCGACAGCAGTTGGGCAGATGCTGGACCAGATAGAAAATCAGTGTCAGGAATGGCGATAAAATTTGGAAATGCACTAATTGGTTGGAGATCAAGAAAGCAATCACTTATAGCTTTAAGTTCAACTGAATCTGAGTTCAATGCATTATCAGATGTATGTAGAGAACTGGAATTTTATAAGGAACTGGTACAAGAATTGTTTGGAGAATGTTCCCTACCTATCAGAGTGTGGGAAGACAATCAACCTTGTATTAAACTAGCTAAATCAGGTCAATTCAAGGTACTCACAAAACACTTGGATATCCGTTATCAAAATGTATGCCAAAGTGTAAAACAAGGCTTAATTGAACTAAAGTATTGTCCAAGCAAAGAAAATCTCGCAGACGGTTTTACAAAAGCTTTGAGTCTGCAATCTCATAAATATTTCTGTTCAGGTTTAAATATGAATTAAGGTTGGTACAGCTCAGTGTTACGAGCGAGAGGGGTGTTGGTACTAAAGGGTTAAGAGGTAACAAGTCGCTCTAATCACTGAGCAGCTGAAAGTCATTAAGCATCCAGGAATGTGAGTCGGTTTGTATAAATAGTCAGTTCACCCGTGTTTCTGTCTCCTCTCTTCCCCCCTTGACCTGACTCGCAGACTCAGTTTGTGGCCATGGGTGTGTTTGCTGATATGAGTTAAGTTTAGAGTAAAGTTTTTCTTTATGCCGGAGATAAAAGCATGTGTGCTTTATCGGCAGGGTTGGTTTTTTTTTTGCTTTTGTGAATAAAGTTTTTCCCTGAGTTCCAAAGTGCTTGCTCCAGGATTCTTCATTTATAAAAGGTACTGACTCTCCTGCCTCCTTCAGCCACTGCACAAAATTCTCTGCTGAGATAAGACTTATGGCATTGGAAGCGCACTGGACGTTTACTTAACATTAAACTAATCAAAGTTTAATGGACAGCTCTCATGTTTTGTGTAAAGCAAGTCCTTGTTAAGTACCGTCAGCTGAATTGGGCTTGTGCCCAGATCTTAGCACACTAACCGATAAAACAGGTCAGGGTAACCTCTGGCCCTCCAGACGTTGCTGAACTACAATTCTCATCATCCTGCCCATTGGCAATGCTGGCTGGGGCTGAGGAATTTCAAGGAAGCTTTCGACTTGCCCCTACCTACACCTACCTACCCACTGAACGAAGGAGCAAGAAAGCAAAAGGCAAGTTCAGCATTCCAGAGTTTTCCAAATGCCATGGCATCTCAATGGGGCTCCCTTGCCAATTGATGGTAAAGCAAGCCATTGGACAGGCCATCATGCATGAGAACGGTTTTTCGAATGGATTTGAATCACACTTGGACTTTTTCCTAATTCAAGATAGTGCCTCACGGAAGCAGGGAGCTTTGCAGAGTCCTTTGGAGACTGTGGAAAAGATTGCGCAAGAGAGAGGCTTGGCACCAGAAGAAATTCATAACTTGCTGAACATCGCACTCAGTGCCAAGCTTGGTAAAGAAAACATGTTTTGGCTTCTCTTTCCCCTTGGCAGCAAAGTATGTCAAAGGAGCTGCATTGCCCTGCCTTCTCCCTTAACAAGAACCGGGGCTGCTTCGAGCTTGAGAGAAATTATCAAGATTGAAGATGTTCAGAATGTTAAGCAGTGTCTTTCAATGTCTTGCAGGCACAGTGATAAGCACTAGGCTACTGAAGACTCTGATTCCCATTTCCGTAATAACAGAGGATTCTCTTCTTTCAGCTGTGTCTTGGCTCTGTGCTCGCAAGTGTTGTAGTGACTTTCAGGTAACTTGGAAAGCATGGTAATCATGTCTTGGTTCTGAAGAATGATATTTCCCCCAGTCTGACTTAGTTATCCTGGTGATGATTCAGCTAGATGTTGTACACGCTGACCATATTCCAGAAGGGGTTGGTTGTCTTGGCCTTGCTTTGGCTTACTGAGATCTGTCTTCTCCCTATAGGTGCTCATTCTAAAATGGATAATTGTAACGTTTGACTTCATTGATCAGAAGGAAAATATGAATGCTCTCTATGGTTTCTTCTTCCGCTTCTTACAATATGAGAAATTGGTAAGATAAAAAGGAATGTGTTATTTTGAAGGAACTCGCTTTTATTCTGACATTAACCCAAATCAAACAATAAAGAGTACTTTCCGACCACACAACAGGGCACCATGTGAAAAGTGGGGCCTTAAAAAAACCTCTCCCATTTCCTTCCTTTTCCTGTCTTGTTCCTTCCCAATGGGCGCCGGTCGCAGCGCCCCCCGGGGGCACAGCATGTTCAGGCAGGCAGGCAGGCAGGCAGCTATCCGATGGAGGGAGGGGGGGAATCCTGTTCTGCATAGCTATCAATTCGGGTGTGATAGTCTTATGTTTGCATACTTATGGGAAAATAAAACTAATTTATTTTAGAGCTTGTATTTGTGTGTATTCATGGTATCATTTGTGGACCCAGTAGATGGCAGTGTGGTGTGGAGAGTGTTTTTGGCAGCTCGTGAAAGGATAGAGGGTGGAAGGCTGACCGTTCAAAGGCACTATAAGCAAGATATATATATATATCCACATTTTCCTAGCTACGTTTCCCCATAAAATTTTGAGGAAAAATACATTTGAGTCGAAAAATACATTCAGATCCATTCTTAAAGTCAATGAGAAAGATACAGCAAAAAGGATACAATTCGATACAGCGAAAAACTATCCATTCCCCAAGGCAAATATGATATATTTGATATTGGTAGGGTCCTTCTCCTTTATTCCCCACTCTGACCCTGACTCTCTTACGACACAGGGACCATCCCAGAGTGTGGGCACTCTGTGGGCACAACCAGTCCGGCCTGATCCAGTGCAGCGGGGCAAAAAGTGTGGGATGTGAAACACAAGAGCAGTCAAGTACAACATTCCTAGAGGGAACATGTTTAGACATGGGGAGGGATGTTTGTCCAGCCAGCAGGTAAACTGTTTCCCTCTGGGCTTGGACAGACTTCCTCTACATGTGACTAGAGGTGGGTGTGGCCTCACCTGTACAAGTAATGATAAAAGCACAGGGCAGGGCAGCCATCTCTCTCTTCCTTCTCTTCCATCTCTCTCTCTCATCACATGCATCGAAGAAGCAACATCTACTGAGTGAAAGATGCCCTCTTGGCTCCCAGCCAAGAGAGGACAAAGGGACTATCTTCTTAAGAGATAGATTCCAAGTGTATATTACTTCATTAAGCTGAGTCTGCCTTCTGGGATCTGATTGTGAACAGAATGTGAGCAAACTCTTTTTATACTTTTGTAAAAGACTGTGCCGTCTCTTCTATTTTATGAGGGAATAAGGGGAAATTACCAGAATAGTTATTATAGAGGCATTAGCGAGCCTGAGCAAACGCTGCCGTTGCAAACTTAAAATAAAGGGGAATGTTTTACTCTGCTGAAATTGGGGAACTTGTTAACACAAGTTGGATAAGGATATAATCAGACAGTATATCCTCTCCTGCATCCCTGAACATTCTCACAAAAAGGAGGCTGGCTTCCTGTCCTCAAGGCCGAGTTGGAGTCCAGAGAAGGAGCCTCGTCTGCAATCGGCAATTGGCTACCTTTGTCGAAGTAGCCAAGACTCTCAGTCTTCCAGAGGGAAAGGAGGAGTCTGTGAGAAGCACCAGGAGCCCCTGAAACTCTTTTGCAAGGAGGGTGAAGCCCCCATCTGTGTGGTTTGGGGCAGATCCAAGAAGCACCAACACCACGAGGTGATTCCTCTGGAAGAGGCTGTCGAGGAATACAAGGTACCTTGAGGGGGAGAAATAGCTGTGTATTCTTCTTGGCAGGTGATCTTCTTAATTCTCAGATCCAAAGTAGGCATGGTATTCATTGGTGGTTGTTTATTACCTTAGAAGCAGCCAAGGGGAAGCCTGAGGGCTGCTGGGATGGCTGGGAGGAGGGAGTCAAAGTCTTTCTCTCTGCCAGGGGGGCCAAGGGATCTTCCCTTGAAATACAGCAGCTTCAAAGATTTGGGTTGGGACCATGGCAGGGAGAGAAAGGGTTAACCTCATCCACATCCCCCAGCAAGGTTGCTTTGTACATATTTAGAACACTACAAATGTGAATTGCACATACACAACAAAGTACATGTCTCCTTTGGCTAGCAGGACCCTGCAAAGCAGATAGCAGCAAGGGATCAGCTGCAAGGGGGTGGGGACTGGGGGCCAGTGTTATAAGGAAAAAACGGCTCCTTTTCCCTTATGGGGTACCTCAGAGCCCATATAGTGTCCTTTTGTAGCTTCTCTATCGGTAGGAGAAAATAACAGAGGCCAACCAGAGAATATTGAGAAGCAAAGCAGCTAGTAAGCCAGATCTTCATTATCTGTTGCAACAGGGTGCTCACCCCCCACGCAGGAGGAAGGAGGAGACCCCGAACCAAGTCCTTATATAGACATTTGAAATTACCCACCCTGGAGCCCAAGACCACCCCTCCATACATCATACATACATCACAGAAGGGGCAGCCTACAACAGACTCCTTTTTTTATGCGGGGGAATCAGCCCCTTTTTTAAAATAATAATAATAATAATAATAATAATATTTATTAAAGTTTCAAAAAAGTTACAAGAATAAGAAAAAAAGGAAAAAAGAAAAAAATACAAAATACAGAAAAGTAAAAACAATTAAAAACAAATCAACTTTTCCATATCTTGTCTTTCATTTACTTGTTTCCCTGGCCTCCTCAAACCTCCCTTTTTTGTATTCTAGTTTAAATATGAATTAAGGTTGGTACAGCTCAGTGTTACGAGCGAGAGGGGTGTTGCTATCAAAGGGTTAAAAGGTAGCAGAAACGCTCTAATCACTGAGCAGCTGGAGGTCATTAGGCTTCCAGGAACATGAGTTTGTATAAATAGTCAGTCTCCCATGTGTTTGTTCCCTTTTTCCCCTTCTCCCCTTTTGGGCGTATTTGCTGATATGTGTGGTTCGTCACCGGGGTTTTTTTGTTTTTGTAAATAAACCTTATCTTTGAGTTCCAAACCGCTTGCTCCAAGACTCCTCTTTGAAAAGATACTGCCTCTCCTGCCCTTCTAAACCGCTGCGCGAAATGCTCTGCTGTAGTGGGACTTGTGACGATGTAAGCGCACTGGGCATTTACATTAAACTAATTAAAGTTTAATGGGACAGTTAGAGCAATATACACACAACAAAGAGCCAGATTAATTATAAATAACAACCTGACAGAACAGTTTGAAATAGCAAAAGGTACTCGACAGGGGTGCCCTCTATCACCGCTGTTGTTTATCATAGTCTTAGAGACAATTACAAATAAGATAAGGAAAACCCCAGAGATCCGTGGTATAAAAATCGGCACGAATGAATATAAATTGAAAACATATGCAGATGATCTTATGTTGTCATTGGAAGAACCAAAGGAGAGCATCGGCAAAGTTATAAAATTACTAGAAGAATTTGGAAAATTATCGGGATTTAAATTGAACAAAGAAAAAACCAAAATAATGACTAAAAATATGAAAGAAGACACCATAAATGAGCTTGAAAGACAAACTGGAATTAAAACAACCAAAAAAGTAAAATACCTTGGAATTTGGATAACTATGAAAAATATAAATTTGATGGAAAATAATTATAAGAAAACATGGAAAGAGATAATGAAGGACTTGGACACATGGAACAGATTACATCTCTCGTGGATGGGCAGAATGGCGGCAATTAAAATGAGTTTATTACCCAAATTACTTTTCTTATTCCAGAACATTCCAATAATTAGGGGAATTGCAATATTTAAAGAATGGCAGAGACTACTTTCCAAATTTATTTGGCAGGGAAAAAGACCCAGAATTAAATTTAAACTGCTTACAGACCAAAGAGATGGGGGGGGGGGGTCTTGCGGTCCCAAATCTGAGGTTATATTATGAGGCCGCATGTCTCTGTTGGGTAAAAGACTGGATCGTCATTAAAAATAGAGAGATGTTAGATCTAGAGGGGTTTAACTTAAGATTCGGTTGGCACGCTTATCTATGGCGAGATAAGGGAAGGGTTCATAAAGGTTTTTCTAACCATATTTTCAGAGGGCCACTACTGGAAGTCTGGGAAAGGAATAAAAAATTGCTGGAGCAGAAGACACCCTGGTGGCTATCACCAATTGATATTTTAACAATTAAAAAATTAAACATTGAGGGGGAACGATGGACGTATGAGGACTTACTAACCAAAACAGAATCCGGGTGGAGGATTAGACCATACGAAGAAATAAAAAATAAGTTGACTGGTTGGATTCAATATCATCAAATAAATTCAATGTGGACGGAAGACAAGAAGATTGGAATAAATGAGAAAAAATATAGATTCCAGATTGAAATAATAGAAAGTAAAACAAAAATATTATCAAAAATGTATAACCAGTTGCTTGAGTGGGACACCAAGGATGAGGAAGTAAAGGAGGTGATGGTGAGGTGGGCAGTAGATCTAGGGTATAATATAGAGTTTGATAAATGGAAGGCTTTATGGTGTAAAGATATGAACTTTTCAGCATGCACGACACTTAAGGAAAATATGTACAAGATGATGTACAGATGGTACATAACGCCCATAAAATTGTATAAAATTTATAGAACAGGCGACAAATTGTGTTGGAAATGTAAGAGTAAAGAGGGCGAATTTATTCACATGTGGTGGACGTGCGAGATTCTCAAAAAATTTTGGGAATCCATCTATAATGAATTTTAAAAAATTCTCAAATATACGTTTGTTAAAAAACCTGAAACCTTCCTGCTGGGGATAATTGGCAAAGATATTAAAGAAGAAGATAGAACCCTTCTTCAATACGCAACAGCGGCCGCTAGAACCCTCATAGCACAGTACTGGAAAACAGCAAAAACCCCAACATTAAAGGAGTGGCAATTTAAATTAATGGATTATTTAGAATTGGCAAAATTGACTCAGAAAATAAGAAATCAAAAACGTACAAAAGTTAGTAATGAATGGGATAAATTTAGAATATATATGGAAATAGAGACAAGGGGAAAATCAAAATGTTAATCAGAAATATATATGTATCAAAAAAAAAAAAATCACAGTAGGCATGAGATAACGCTTACTACGTTATAAATTTTATTTTGGAATAGATACAGCAGAAAGATAATTAAGATAACATTATCCGAAATCGAGATAAAGGGAAATCGATCAATGTTGTTGTAAAATTAATGTAAGTCGCGTCGTTTATGTTGTATGTATTTTATGTTCTTTTTCTTTTCTTTTTTTTCTTTTTATGTTTATTTCATTTACTTTTGTCTGTTGTATGTTTGTGAAATATATTTATGCAAAACTTAATAAAAATATTAAAAAAAAAAGAGAAAAAGAACAAAGGACAATAGTCCCACTTCACGGAACACAGGAACACAAACATCCTGTCGCCGTCACTTCCCACTCTGTGGAGTCAAAACATAGACAACAATCCCATGACTGCAATCATGGAGCTGGAATTCTAACAGTTTCAAGTGCTACCACAGGTTCCGCAGAATATCTGTACTGCATTGTTTAGTGTGGCAGCACCTGCCCTTTGGAACTCCCCGCCTCTTGCAACAAAGCATGTGCCTTTGCTAGACGCTTTTCAGGCACCTGCTAAAAGCATTCTTGTTTAGGCAAGCATACCTAGAAGCTTAGGAAGTTGAAGTAATTTTCATCTCTTTTAATGTTTTAGCTTTTGTATGTTTTAAAGTAGGATTGTTAATTTTTCTTGATTTGACTGCTGTGGTGGTTTCTTGGTTTTTTGTTTTGGTAAACCACTTTGCAGGCTTTTTAAAATAAATTTTATTAAATAAAGAAGCAACAGTAAAGGTAAAGTGACCCCTGACCATTTGGTCCAGTCGTGACCAACTCTGGGGTTGCGGCACTCATCTCGCTTTACTGGCCGAGGGAGCCAGTGTACAGCTTCCAGGTTATGTGGCCAGCATGTCTAAGCCGCTTCTGGCGAACCAGAGCAGCGCACAGAAACGCCGTTTACCTTCCCGCCGGAGCGGTACCTATTGTTAGATAATTAAGCTTGACTAATTGGTTTACGACCCCAATTAGGTGCAGTTTATAGCGGTCCGGCAAACTCCTCCCACCTTCCAAAACTGACGTCAGAATGTGAGGCATCACTCAGAACATCTTAACCCTATAAGTTCTGAATCTCCACACCCCCTCTTGCCTTGCATTCTGACGTCAGTTTTGGAAGGTGGGAGGAGTTTTTTCCTTACTTGTCTCTGTGTCTTCGAGAGAGACAGCAGCCATAGCCATGAGTGCTAGAAGTCCGGGAGAGTCTATCTGAGAAATGCTGAGTTGTAAATATTCTGCTGCAATAAAGGACTGATAAATAAACACACAAACGCTTGGTGTGTTTGCATGGATCTGAAGCAACAGTTTTTCCGCTGTGTTTTACTCTGCAAGCCGAAAACGGAGAGACGCAGATCAGCGCAGCTTGGCTGAGGAGCGTGCCGGACCGCTATAAACTGCACCTAATTGGGGTCGTAAACCAATTAGTCAAGCTTAATTATCTAACAGGTTATGGACTAATTACCGCTTGTAAAACTGTTGCTGAGTCTGCCGGTATGCTTTGAAGTCAGCTGGGTCAGCTGGGACGTCGCTACCGAAAGCGGATGTCTGCGTTCTAAGGCAAAGCAGCTGGCTGAAAGACGCTGATTTTTGCCTGACGCTGAGAAGCAGAGGAGCTGAGAGCTGAGAGCAGCTGAGAAGACAGGTGCTGGAGAGCTGTTGATACGTGAGTACAGCTTGGGGCCCCTGGGAAGAAAATGGCAGACAGCCAGGTCCTTGAGGACATTCCGTTTGAAAAGCTCACTTTAAAAAGTTGGGCAACCTGGTCCAGAAGAGTGAGGGGTTGGTTTTTGGCTACTGGGCTTTGGGATGTAAGCCAGAAAGAGCCACTACCCCTCAGTCCAGGAGCGGATGGGACAGACGTTGCAGGCTTTGAGGCTGCGTTGCCTGAAGATAGCCAGCAGAGAATGCAAAGAGAGCTTGGTATACTGAAAGCATGCGTACACGCATCGCTGAAACCTCACTTGGAGGGCGTAAAGTCAGCAAGGGCTGCCTGGGAGGTGCTGAGAAGTTTGTGTGAAACTTCAGCAGGAGGCCAGAGCCCTGAGGAAGTCAAGAAAAGCCCAGAGATGGCTGCAGCCCCAGTTCCTGATGAATTAGCCTCAAGGAGCGCTGATGAGCAGGTCAGGGGGGCGAAGAATTCCAAAGGCAAGTTTAAAAAGTTTTCCACTGTGAGTGCTGGAGTGGAGTGCAGTTTCAGAGGGGGCAGGGCTGGCACAGAGAGCTCTTCCAGAAGAAGGGGGGCCAGGTCGGCTGAAAGGAGCCCTGGGCAGTGTTTTTCCACTGGAGTTCGTCGTTGTTTTATTTGTAATTCAACTGAACATCTGCGTCGCTTTTGCCCCCACCGGAGCAGAGAGACGAGGCAGGATGTTGTCAAGGTCGCTTCACATGGGAACCAGCCAGGTTTCCATGGCAACCAGCCCGGCAAGGGAGCCAGGCGTGGGAATGCGCAAGGCGGACGTGCTAAAGACAGTGAGGAAGCTTATCAGCTGACAGCCAGTCTTGCAATGTTTGAGGACAGCTCTGAGAGAGACACTGAGCTCTGCTTTGTAATCGACTCAGCAGCAAACCGCAACTTGATTCCAGAGACCCCTGCTGTCGAGATGTGGAATTGCAAAGCAATTCCAGCTGGAAAAACTGTTCTGTTTGCAAATGGGAAAAAAGGAAATGTAACTAATGTTGCAAAAATCTTTCTTTCTGTTTTGCAGGAGGAGTTGGAGGTTTGCACTGTACCAGGGATGCATCACTGTCTTTTATCTGTGCCTTATTTGTTAAAAAAGGGGTTTAAGGTTTCCTTTGAAAATGATACTTGCACAATCTCCAAAGGAGGGAAGCAGCTTGTTAAAGTTGCAAAGGGGCAGAATGATTTCTTTATTCTTAAAACGCCTCTGGAGGGTGAGGGGAAGGTTGAGAGAGCACAAGCCCTGCGTGCTACAGTTCCCACTCATGTTTCATGTGCATGTGTTTGGCACAAGAAGACAGCTCATAGTTCTCTTGAAGAACTACAGGTGCTACCTGAATGCACCAGAGGCTGTAAAATTAGGAAATGTGGAAGGACCCTACGTTGTAAGACTTGCAGACAGGCAAAGGTAAAAGGGTGCAGTTACCCCAGGGTGGAGAGGGTAACCACAAAACCTTTTGATCTTGTTCACATAGATCTGTTGGGTCCCATGAAGGAACCAAGCCTGGGAGGGGCCAGGTTTCTGCTGACGATGCAGGATAGTTTTTCGCAGAACTCCTGGACTCATGCTCTCAAATCCAAGGAAGATGCAGCACAGCTGATTAAAAGTTGGATTGAGGAGGTGGAACTAAGGTTCTCCACCAAAGTGCAAGCAGTCACTAGTGACAGAGGTGCGAAGTTTACTGGGTCTGCTTTGCAGAAGTTCTTTCACCAGAAAGGGATACGTCACAAGGTGACTTCTCCTCAAGAGAGGGGGGTGGCAGAGCTCAGGAGTGAGGCTCTGGTTAAGGCTGCACAGGTGATGCTGTCAGACTCTGGGTTACCTCCAAGTTTTTGGATGGAGGCAATTAAGTATGTGAGCTTCACCTGGAATCGGATCTACAATCCCTTGATGGAGAGGACACACCTGCTGGCCACAGTGAGTCAGAGGAGATACCTGAGTTTGTGCCCAGGCGGTCCAGTCGCACAACGAAGGGTATTCCACCTGAGAGGTATCAGGCCACGGGGGTGTGGGTTGGTTTCACACAATGCGAATCTGAGAGTTGTAAAGGTACATCCACAGGTCTCGTCAGAATGTGAGGCATCACTCAGAACATCTTAACCCTATAAGTTCTGAATCTCCACACCCCCTCTTGCCTTGCATTCTGACGTCAGCATTTCTCAGATAGACTCTCCCGGACTTCTAGCACTCATGGCTATGGCTGCTGTCTCTCTCGAAGACACAGAGACAAGTAAGGAAAAAACTCCTCCCACCTTCCAAAACTGACGTCAGAATGTGAGGCATCACTCAGAACATCTTAACCCTATAAGTTCTGAATCTCCACACCTATTTATCTACTTGCACTTTGACGTGCTTTCGAACAAAGAATCAATACATAGAACTAATAATAGAAATATATAGGAAAATATATACCCCCCCCCATTTTCTTTATTTTTCCTTCTCCTCTTCCTGCTGCTGCTGCTCCTCCTCCTCGTGTTGCTCACCTGAAGGAAAAGCCAAAGAACCACCATTAAAATTGGTGCCTGGTATGTGCAACCATATGCTGTATTTGAGCTCCTATCACTGAGAAATAGAAGGGAGCGTCTGTGCATGTCATTCTGGTCAAGTTGCACCAAAGTGGGACTTGTTCATCTGAGCTCCACAAGCTGGTTTTTTTTAATTGTTTGACTGGGGTTGTTTGTTGGTTTTTCTTTAATTTGGGGCAAGGCCTTTTTATGTGCCCTTTCAATCCCCAAGAGCCAGCACTGTAAATCAGTTTTAAGGGAGTCTTACAACCACAGCTGCTGCCACCCCCCAACATCATCAGCAGTTTCATACAGGCTTTTAAAACTTATTTAATATCTTTTTTAAAAAGTTAACCTTGTAATTCCTAAATCATTTTAAACACTTTGAAATACTTCCTAAAATTCTGCTTTTTAACATTTATTTAAATGATGTAATAAAGGAACCCAAATGGCCAGATATTTCCCTGTTTCAGTTTTATCCCATAATGTATCCATTTTGCTACATGCCAACGATACGGTGTTGTTAGCACAAACGCAAGTGGGTATGAGGCAATTACTAAAGAACTTTGGGAGACTGTGTCGTAAGAAAGATTTGAATACAAATTATTCCAAGACAAAAGCCGTAGTATTGGGGGCACAGCCCAGGAAGCAGAAATGGCTCCTAAATGGACAAGCCATTGAACAAGTCAGGCATTTCAACTACAGTGGTACCTCTGGTTGCAAACGGGATCCGTTCCGGAGCCCCGTTCGCATCATGAGCAGAACGCAACCCACATCTGCGCGTGTGCGGGTCGCGATTTGCCGCTTCTGCGCATGCGCGTGACATCATTCTGAGCGTCTGCACATGCGCGAGCAGCGAAACCTGGAAGTAACCCGTTCCATTACTTCCGGATCGCCGCGGGACGCAACCTGAAAAGACGTAACCTGAACCGAGCGGAACAAGAGGTATGACTGTATTTGAGGATTTGCTTCTCTGATAGGAGTACTGGGTCACATCAGATGACAGCCTCGGCCTTGAAGGCATCAAGATCTGCACAAGCAATTCTTAGCTTTACCAGAACTGAAGGCGGCAATGGGATTGCCCCTGCTCCGAGAAGATATACAGTGGTACCTCGGAAGTCAAACGGAATCCATTCCAGAAGTCCGTTTGACTTCCCAAACATTCGGAAGCCGCGGAAGCCCCGTTGGACATTTGGGCTCCAAAGAACATTCACAAACCGGAACACTCACTTCCGGGTTTGTGGCGTTCAGGAGCCAAAACATTTGAGTCGTAAGGCGTTTGGGATCCAAGGTACGACTGTATTGGTAAGGCGCCCCCACAAGTAACATGGGGGGGGGGAGGAGAACGATAGGAGGGGATCGGGAGAGACAGGGAAGCCCGGAGGGAATACCCCACCTAGCCCAGCTCTGACCCCAAGCCAATATCATCCAGCGGCTGGAGCAAAAGAGCAGAGGAACCGGGCACCAGGGACCGGCTGGGGGCTAGAAGAACGCGGCGTGGACCCTCCCATGCTTTATTTTATTTAGTTTATTTTCAGTCCATTTCTTATCAATATTTTAAAACCCTATGAACCCAGGTAGGCGGCCTGAACCATTGGAGCCCATTTCCTGGAACCGCCACCTCAGCCCTGATCTAGGGACCCGACACCAAGCCCTGGGGGTCCCACAGGAGAATTCAAACTGCCCCTTTTTCTTGTTCCCTTCTCTCTCTCTCTCTCTCTCTCTCTCTCTCTCTCTCTCTCTCCTCCTTCTTCTTCTTTAGTTATACACATAACCCTCCCTTTTTTATTAATACATTATTACTCATTATTCATCCATTTCTATTCACTTCTTACTCATTTACTCATTTTCATTATTATTACTTTCTCTTTTTTTAAAAAAAAGTTTTTTTTTAATTTCTCATTAAAGAATTCTATATATATATCTACTTTTCCATCCCCACTCCCCCCTTTTTCTATTTACTTATTACAGTGGCTTTTTTCTTTTCCTTCTCTTTTCTGAACAAACAAACAAACAAACTATTTTCAGTAGGATTTTTTGTGTTTTCTTTTTCTTTCTTTCTTCTTTTTCTCTCTATCTCTTTTCTCTCTTCCTTATCTTTTCTTTTCCATCTTGTCTTTTGTCTCACACTATAACTTGAATCACCACAGCGACTTTTGATTTTTAAATAAAACTCCATTAGCCTTTACATTTTTAACTTTTGACTCTTATCTGCAAACTCCCAACCCCACCTCCCCACCTTAACACTGGGAGGACCATGTCCCCAGAATTTGTGAAGACAGGATTCTCAAAAATACCTCTTCCTTGCAGATCCTGGAGTATTTCTGGCAACAGCTGGAGTTTTTCTTCAAGCTCCTGGAACTTCATACGCAATGCTTGATCATCCTTAAGTACTGTTTCCGCCCCCGTCTTAGGGCTATTGGGCGCCTTCTTCAGTATTTCCAAATCCTGGAGAGGACAGACACTTCCTGCTAGACATTTACTCCAGACATTTACAGAAGGCACAGAGGCACTGGTTGAAGAAGTTGGGGACTTCCGGAGGCGGCGCGAACTGTAATGGCTGCCCTCTTCTAACCGGGAGAGGGAAGCTCCGCTGAAAATGGGTCGTCCGCTACGGCGAAGCGGAGACCCACATCGGAAAACCGCAGGCGGCAGAAGCCTGTGGTCTTGGGACCCGGCAGGCGCCAGGAGCTGCCCCCAGAACGTTGAAGGAACCCCGTAAGGGGCTAAGGATCGCGGAGGGGGTAGCGGCGCTGAGGGTCGTTCCGCAATCAACGGAGCAAAGCCGCGTAGCTGTTGCCGGTGAGCGCTGACCTTTCTTCCTGAAATTTTTGTTTCGGAAAGCAACAACCCGTGAGTAATAAGGACTTTTAAAAAATCTAAAGACTTAAAAGTTACTGAATTTGGCTGAAAGCGGAGTGACGAAAAAAAAGGAAGTCCGTCTTCCGCTGCTATTGAACTTCAAAGCAAAGAGCAGGAGGAGTGGAGGCAGAGAGTGAACTTTTAATCTAATGGATCTGAGCACCCACTGAACTTCTTTTGAAGCAGAATAAGGACTGTAAGCATTGGATTTTATGTTTTTGACTTGGACTGTGATATCCTCTTCTATTGGAATTACAATTTAAGTAAGAAACCCAGGTGCTGGAACTACCTGAGTAACTGTAGCAGTCAGTCTGCAGATCTGGATATTTTAAATATAAACTTGGAAACAATCTGAGGGGGTTTGGATTTGCTACTTTGAGGCACCATTTGGAATACCAGCAAGCACTGTTTGAGACATTGTGTTTTTTGAATACCAACTCTGCTAAAACTTTTTATTTGAAGGTTTCTGGACATTAATTTTGATTTTATGAACTTTACTGGAATTGATCTCTTCCCGAAAGACATTTTAAGCTCCCCCTAGAGGTTTTGGGATTTACAGCAGTGGCATTGTTTTACTTTCTCTTTCCCGGCCTCCTGCCTGACTGTCACCATCTGGGCCATTTCTTTCTCATGGGAATAACTCAGCTTGACCTTGACTTTTAGATAACTTTGGAATGAGTGGTGCAAGAAAAAAGGAGTCTAAAGAAAAGGAACCTAGAGTAAGAACTAGACAAACAACCCTAGCCTCAGCCTTACAGTCACGTAGATCCTCTGTGCCTATTTTGCTTTCTGAGGAAGAAGCTGTTTCTCTGCCACGGGCAGGGGAAGGAGAAACTGAGGGATTACAATTGGAAGATATGGCCTCAGGAACAACTGCCTCTATTTTAGAGAAAATCTATGAAAAATTGGAATCTTTGGACAAGAGAGTGGAATCTTTGGATAAAAAAGCCGATGAGCAAACATTCAAAATCGACCAAAACACAGAATGCTTAAATAGACTAACTGGACAAGTGGCACAGAATGCACAAGCAATTGGAGAATTGAAGGAGGCTGCAGGTGAAAATCGGAAACTGGCTGAAGATACCAGCCAAAGACTTGGAAAGTTAGAGAAAGAGGTAAGACCACTCAGTAAACAAGTAGGTGAACACCAGACCTACCTTTCTATGATTGAATTGTGGAACAGGGAGACTAACTTAAGGATAAGGTCGGTACCAGAAGTGGAAGAAGACAGCTTAGCTGAGTTTCTGACCAAAATATTTTCCAAGTCCTGGAACCTAGAGGAAAAAGACTTTAAAATCGTATCAGCTTTCAGGCTTGGAAGACTTATAAAGAAAGACAAACCCAGAGACTGTTTGATAACATTGAGATCAAAGGAGGAAAGGGACAAGATTTTGGGCCTGCACTACGGAAAGTCACTGGATATCTTGGACAAAAGAATTGAAATTTACAAGGACATTCCTAAACAACTTTTGGATCTTAGATCTGAGTATTTGGAACTAGCAAGATTGTTGAGGAGCAACTCAATCATCTTCAGGTGGGATTTTCCCCAAGGATTATCTTTCACTTTTAGAGGGAAGAAGATTAAAATTAGAACATCGGAAGACAAAGATAAGTTTCTGACTGCATACAGAGAGGACCTTCACAAAGGACTTGAATTACCCTCGGGGCCTGAACCACCAGGGGTACCTACACCCTCGGACCCTGAAGACCCGGAGAACAAAGTACCACCCCCAGAAAAATAACCAGATTTATTCAGGATGTCTCTGCAACTTTTGAGCTGGAATATAAATGGCTGTAACATTCCGGAAAAAAGGAGGAAAATTTTTCATATATTAAAAAAGGAACAATTGGACATTATTTGTTTACAAGAAACACATGTGACTAGGCTCCATAGAAAAGTGTTAATAAACAAAAGACTTGGTCAGGAATTTATATCTTCAGACACAGTAAAGAAGAGAGGCGTGGTGATATATGCAAAAGAGAGCCTGTCACCTAAATTTTTATTCAAAGATGAACATGGAAGAACTTTGGCAATCGAAATACAACACCAAGGAGAGAAGATTTTGTTATTAGGAATTTATGCACCAAATGAAGGGAAATCGGAATTTTATAAGAAGTTGCATGAGACTATGCTGGAGTATCTGGACTATGACAACATCATTATGATGGGAAATATGAATGGGGTCGTATCAACTAACATGGATAAGTCACAAAGCCAAAATGTCACGAAAGATGGCAGACTACCAAAGACCTTTTTTGAAATGACAGACAATATGGACTGGATTGACATCTGGAGAACGAAGAACCCCTTGGGAAAAGAAGGTACATTTTTCTCTGAAGCCCAGCTGACTTGGACAAGAATCGACCAAATATGGATAACTAGAGGTCTGGCACCCAAGGTCAGGAAAGTGGAAATCTGCCCAAAGACCTGCTCCGACCATAATGCACTGAAAATGGACATGACATTATTACCAACCGGTTCCTTTAGATGGAAGATGAATGACAATTTGTTTAGAGATCAGGAGATCATTAAGAAGGCCCAAAAAGTTTTGAAGGACTACTTTGAGATAAACATGAACACTATGGTGGAAAAAAGAATTATTTGGGACGCAAGCAAAGCCGTGATGAGGGGGTTCTTGATACAACAGAATGTTGTAAAGAAAAGAACACAAAATGAGAGGAAAGATAAGATCTTGGAGAAAATTAAAGAGTTAGAGAAGAAGTTAAGATCAAATCCGAAGTCACAGCCGATTCTGAGAGAAATTAAACTCCATCAGGCACAATATTCTAAACTGATAAACCAGGAAATAGAGTGGAAGATTAAACTAATGAAACAAAAAACTTTTGAATCGGCAAACAAATGTGGGAAACTGCTGGCTTGGCAGTTGAAGAAGAGACAAAAGTTAAATATAGTCACAAACCTGGAAATTGAAGGAAGAAACATCCAGAACCCCGTGGAGATTAGAAAGTGTTTTCAGAAATATTTCAAAAAATTATACACTCAAGGGCCGCAGGATGAGGTTGAGATTAAACAATTTTTGGAAAAAAATGGACTTAAAAAACTGTCACAAGAAAATAGATCACTCCTGAACAGCAAAATAACACGACAAGAGATCGAACAAGCCATTCAGAACATGAAACTGGGCAAATCTCCAGGGCCAGATGGCCTGACCTCCAAGTATTATAAGACATTAAGAGACTATTTGATACAACCATTGATGGAGGTCAGTAATGAAATTATGGAGGGAAAGAAGGCGCCGGAATCGTCGAAGGAAGCTTTTATCACATTGATACCAAAATCAGAAACTGAAAAGACACAACTCAAGAACTATCGTCCCATCTCCCTTTTAAATGTGGATTACAAAATATTTGCTGACGTTTTGGCAAGCAGACTTAAAAGAGTTTTAAATGAAGTAATTCATAAAGATCAGGCAGGCTTTCTCCCAGGTAGACACATGTTTGCTAACACAAGGAACATTATTGACATTTTAGAACTTTTGCAAACAGACATAAATACAAAAGCAGTGTTAATTTTTATAGACGCGGAGAAGGCCTTTGATAATATCTCGTGGAAATTTATGAAGGGAAATCTAAAAGAAATGGGAGTGGGACGGGGTTTTGAGAATGGAATTGATGCAATATATTCAGAACAAAAGGCAAAACTGATAGTTAACAATGTGGTTACAGAAGAGTTTAAAATTGAAAAAGGAACACGACAAGGCTGCCCGATTTCCCCTCTGTTATTTATTTCGGTTCTGGAGGTGCTCTTGAATTTGATTAGAGGGGACCGGTTGGTGCAAGGGATTCAGGTCGGAGCGAAACAATATAAACTTAAAGCTTTTGCAGATGACCTAGTTTTGACTCTGCAGGAGCCAGAACCTAGTACGAAAAGAGTATTGCAATTGATTCAAGACTTTGGTCGGGTGGCGGGATTTAAACTAAATAAACAGAAAACTAAGGTGCTGGGAAAAAATTTGACAGACATAGAGTCAGAACGGTTTCAGAGAGAAACAGAATTAACTATGGTAAGAAAAGTAAAGTACCTAGGGCTAAACATAACAGCAAAAAATCTGAGTCTATTTAAGGATAATTATGAAAAATGCTGGTCTGAAATCAAGAGAGACTTGGACAGTTGGACAAAATTGAAGCTTTCTTTGTTAGGCCGAATTGCTGCTATTAAGATGAATGTATTGCCAAAGATGTTGTTTTTGTTTCAAACATTGCAAATTGTGGACAAGACGGAGTGCTTCCGGAAGTGGCAGAGAGATATTTCTAAATTTGTCTGGCAGGGCAAAAAGCTCAGAATTAAGTTTAAGATATTAACTGATGCGAAAGAAAGAGGGGGCTTTGCCCTGCCAGACTTAAAGTTGTACTATGAAGCAGCAGCTTTCTGCTGGCTAAAAGACTGGCTACTTCTCGAAGACACTGATGTATTGGATCTGGAAGGTTTTAACAATGCTTTTGGTTGGCATGCATACCTATGGTATGACAAAGTTAAGATCAATAAGGCCTTTAAAAACCATATTGTCAGGAAAGCAGTATTCAACGTCTGGACAAAATACAAAGACTTATTGGAAAACAAAACTCCGAGGTGGCTTTCCCCTCTGGAAGCTAAGGCCCGAAAAAGACCCAATATGGAGGCCAAATGGCCAAAATATTGGGAAATATTAGAAAAAGATGGAGACAATTGGAAATTGCAGAGTTTGAAGAAAATGAAGGATAAAGTGCGAGACTGGTTACATTACGCTCAGATTAAAGAAGTCTTTAAAAATGATAAAAAGTTAGGGTTCCAGGTGGAGAAATCGAAGTTGGAAACAGAATTGTTAGAACCAAAGACTAAGGTATTATCAAGAATGTATAACTTGCTGTTAAAATGGAACACACAAGACGAAATGGTTAAATCGGCTATGATAAAGTGGGCACAGGACATTGGGCATAACATTATGTTTGAGGACTGGGAAAGGTTGTGGACCAATGGGCTGAACTTCACTGCATGTAATGCTTTGAAGGAAAATGTAATGAAAATGATATACAGATGGTACATGACCCCAGTTAAACTTGCCAAAATATACCATTTGTCTGATAATAAATGTTGGAAATGTAAAGAAAATGAAGGAACATTCTTTCACCTCTGGTGGACTTGCCCTAAAGTGAAGGCTTTCTGGGAAATGATATATAATGAGCTGAAAAAGGTATTTAAGTATGCCTTCACTAAGAAACCAGAAGCCTTCCTCCTGGGTATTGTCGGCCAGAAGGTGTTAAAGAAGGACCGAACATTTTTTATGTATGCAACAACGGCAGCAAGGATACTCATCGCTAAGAACTGGAAAACTCAAGATCTACCCACAATGGAAGAGTGGCAGATGCAGCTGATGGACTATATGCAATTGGCGGAGATGACTGGCAGAATCCGAGACCTGGGAGAAGAAAGGATTGAAGAAGATTGGAAGAAATTTAAGATTTATTTACAAAAATATTGTAATTTGGTTGAATGTTAAGAAGGATGCTTGATCATAAAATAATTGGCCACCACTAAATTAGACTGGAATTTGATGATAAGTGAGATTAAGGAAAACATAAACCTTTTGGAGAATTGTTAGATTATATTTAAATGAGTGGAAATAAGATTGTAAACAAGATGATAATTTGCCTGAAAAAAAATTTCAACGGTGAAAGTGGGAGCAGGAGACGTGAGGAAGTCCAAAGAAGTTATGAGATTTTGTTATGATATAACTAATGTTGTTTATTATTTGTGCATTTCTTTTATATAAAAAAAAAACCTTAATAAATATTTATTAAAAAAAGAAGAAGAAGAAGTTGGGAATGAGCAGACAGTGCTATTGCTAAGAAGGAGCTCCACCCCAGGGGGCTAAAGAGCTCTTTCCCTAGCCTGCAGGTGCCAGAAGGCCAAGCGCTGGTGTTGCAGTGGTGGTACTTCAGAGGAGTATGAGAAAAGGCTGCTCTGGATTCTGGGTATATAAATGGCCTTGCCTGAAGCTTTGGATTGTGCTCTGCATTAGCAGAGAGGCTCTACTTAGTTGCAAATGAAGCACATTTCAGTTATTATAGAAACCGGTGTTTCCATGCATGCTTGTTCAGGAACTCTGTGAACTAGACAGCCGCTGTTTTAAACTGGCCCTTTTTCTGGCAGGTTAAACGATTAAAGTTGACTTGATTAACTTCATCCGCCAACTACCCTTCTAAGCAACCAGAGCAATTACAAATAAAAGGCTCTCCAACCGTGCGCTATCCCTATCTGCAAGCAAGCTCTCCCACAAAGTGGGGGGGGGGACAGGGGATCCCCGCTGCTGTGCTTTGCCTCAACGCCCCAAAGACAAGCCGTCCAGCTGGAGAAAAGGGGGAGGGGTGTACGCCACAGGAACGTCCAAGAATGCTGTTTTTTGCTCAGCAATGAGGCGTTAAAGCAGACATACCTTCCTCTGGGTCTGCTCTCTCGGGTCGGGCTCTCCCTCTCCTCAGTGGCGGCAGCTGCAGCAAGGTCGGGGCACCCCCCCCAGCCAGCGGATTGGCTGGCTGGAACTGGCTGGAATATCCCCGGCTTTAATTAATGTCCCCGTATGTAGTCGGGACCTCCGATGCTGCTTGCTGCCATGGCGTCAGCCATGTTGCAGCGCGGGAAGTCCCCAGGCGTAAATCCGGGGACATTCCGGGGACAAATTTCTGCCGGGGACAGATTGCTGAATCCGGGGACTGTCCCTGGCAACCGGGGACGCCTGGTAAGCCTCCTTCTGGCCTTACCTGAGCAGCAAGTGCAGCTTGTCCTGGATCACCGTGGATCCCTTCAGCTGCCATCAAGCTCCCAGGTGTGGATCTGTTGTCCTGACCTGAATACAAAAGAAGTGACTTTACATCTCCATTCCAACACGAAACGAAAGCCTAGAGCCTGGCTTCATGCTCCCCCCTCATCTGGAATATGGTCACTTCCAGCCCCCTCCCAGCCCAAGGATCTCCTTGTATGACAGAGAGGTTTTCTGTGGAGTGCTGCCTCCCTCTGCTGGTGCAAGCTGTTTCTCCAGCAGAAAAATGCTTCCTGGTAGATTGGAAGTGGCCACCCCTCTTTCTCCAACCCATTCCATATGCATCCCGACCCCAACTATCAGGATTTGCCATCTGGCCTGACTCTACAGTGCTGCTGATACACAAGATAGGCAATAGCCTGCCACTCACTAACCTAACTGCAGCCTTGAAGGAAAAGAATATAAGAGCAGCCAGATATTTTGTAGTCCAGCCTATTCACATAAGCAGACCAGTCCTCTGCAGCGCACACCCTCCTACTCAAAACCAAGTCAGCTCACCGCCATAAACTGGGCCTCTTTCTCCTGCTTCACTTCTGAGATATTTCAGGGCAGGCTGGATTAAAGTCGGCTCACATTCCTGGGAAGGCTGTTTTCGTCCACGGAGTTTGTTCTATGAGACACATGAGCCAAATAGCCGAGGAGACAGTTTTTTAGCTGCCTGTCATTCATACACTTTATACTGAAAGGATTTCAGGGGCAGATGCTCTTTTTCTGCATGGAGGGTGGGGGTTTCCAAAGGGGCACTATTCAGACCTGCATTCATGGCTTATGAGTCGTAGCCGTGTGACAACTGCACCTCATGCTGATGTGTTGAAGGGCTGGTGTTGCACTTCCAGGTAGAAGAGCTCATTGGCATTATGTTAGGTTCTGTGTCAATTGACTTTGTGACATGATGGGGGGGGGAGTTCTTATTTTTAGAGTATTTACCTGCAACCTATTATGTGGGAATCTCAAGGTACTTTACAACTAGGTCTGAAAATAGGCAAACATTGAAATGCAGCAGAATAAACAGGCCTACAGTAAAAAAATATCCTTCCAAGCCCATATTGGCTGGCAGCAGCATCCGCCCAAGTCCATGATGGATAAACACTTTCCCCACATGGAGCAGAATTGCACCCATGTTGGCAAAGGCCTCCTTTCTAGAAGGGGGAGCAGAGGCTGCCCCCACCCACTGCTCTCTTCTCCCAGGCATCTGAAGAGACAAAGGGCTCCCCTTCTCTACCTGTGTGCCACAAGCCTGAATTGCAAGACAGTTCCCACTTTGGGGCAACAGGGAACAAACATGCAGAGGACGAGTTCTGAGGCTCCCCCAACAAAGCCATTTCCCTGGGCCCACCTGCCAGCCTGCTGCTGGCTGGCTGCCCACCCACAGGAAAAGGGCACGATTCTCCCCACCAACAGGACATAACAAGAAGACTTCCTAACCTGTGAGTTCTGATGAGCCGCTGCTGCTTCCCCAGTTTAAAGGATGGCGGCTCGGGTGAGCCATTAAGCTAGAAGCTGCCTTTCGGAAATGTGGCACGCAGGAGGAAAAGGACCGACCCCGGGATGGGCTGTCTGCCTTCCTTTTGCCTTCCACCTCACAACATCCTTCCCCAGCCTGGTGCACTCCAGGTGTTCTGGGGCTCCATCTCTCACCAGGCCCAGGCGGTATGGCCAGGGATCAGGGATGGGGGCAGTTGTCCAAACCAGCTGGAGAGACTCAAGGAGGGCATTACAGCCTCAAAGCCCTTTCCCTACCTCTCAATCTGGACTTACCTGGCCTTGCCCCTGGCCGCCTTTTGCCAGATCAGCTGTGCTCGGAGCTGGGACAGACCCCTCTGGAGACTTAGAGGTAGAGGAAACGGCCTGGGTCCCCTGGAGAGCACTCTCAAAGGAGATGCCCGCAAAGCAGATCACACTTTTCCTACTCCCAGACTGCAGGCTAGAGAACGTCGCTGCACACTGGTGACCCATTCCCTGGGTGGTGCACTGGGAAGAAGAAACCTCATCCAGAGATGGGAGGGAAGCACTTTGGCCAGTGCCATGGGGCCTTTCTTCGGAAAGCTGCTCGGGGACCTGCAATGGAGCACTGCCCAAGGAGGAGGAAATGTGGGAGGCCTGCTGGGAAGGCTGCTGGGACCCCGACTCTTCCTGGCTAAGGGAAGCAGCTCTTCCAGTGGTATCTCTGGGAACAGAGGGCATCAAAGTGAGCTGGAAATGAGAAGGCTCAGCCAGGTGGGAGCCGGAGGTCTCTGTGGTCGCACCTAGGGATTCGTTGGGCGAACTTTTCTTCTCCATTCTGTGGACACGAAGGCAAGTCTTCTGACCACTGTACCAGCTGGTTTCAAAGGCTATTTTTTTATGAAAGCTTGAAAAACAAAGAAAAGACATTATACAGAAATCAGTGTCAGATATCAAGCATTTTGAAAACATAAAAATGAAAAGAAACAGAAGACGAAAAGACTTCTGATTCTTTGTCTATCAGCTTTAAAAACTTATGCAAAACAAGACCTGGAAGTAAGCTGTTTGACGCACTAAACTGAGCCGCTGGAGAAAGACTGGGGCGGGCAGCAAGTGGGAGGGGGAAGTTGTGCGCTTCTGTCCCGTCAGAAAAGTGCTGGTCCTCCCAGGAGGCAGCCTGCTTGCAGAGAAGGGGGCTGGGCTGCCTCAAAGCCCATCAAGGCCACAGGCTGCTAGCATGAGTCATCCCGGCTTTCTCATCTGAGGGGAAAGGATGCGCGGTCTTAAATGCTGGCCTTGGCAACTTGGCTGAGCTACCGTGGGCCAGTCCTTGGGCCAGCTTAGCCTCCCTCACAGAGGGTTGTTCTGAAGATACACTCAGGAAAACACCCGAGGCATGAAGAAGAAGAACGAGGAGAGTGGGGTCTGGAAAGGGGGGTGGGGAGTGCTCCCACCCCAGCCGCTCCAGGATGGGAAGTGCGTCCCAGGGGAAGCGGGATTCAGGCGGAGGAGGACGTCCGGTTGGGTGGGGGTTGCCAGGAGCAGCACGATGTCCCTCCAACCCCCGGCTTCCACTCTCCAGGCAGGCACCCAACGTGGCCCGCTGGCAAGCGCTCTTTCTTACTCCAGCCTTGGCGTGCAGATCTCGGGTTCAGCCCCAGATCCAGGTTCTGATATTATGAGGGAGAAAACATTGATCTGCACCTTTCCCACATCATGCATGCTTCTATGATGTCCCCACTTTCCCCCCTCTCGCAAAGCCCCAAAGCCTCCTACATTGTAAGCCTTCCTTACAGGGGAATCATCAGAACCACCTGTGCTGCAGAGCTTCTGGCTGAAAGGCGACTCGTGGAGATTTGCAATGACTGCTGCAATGCACCCCTAATGATGCAGATTGTATCATTATAGCCTTATTGTGTTTATTTGTTGTTGATATTTTAAATTTGTATAACCTTAGAAGTGGTGTGGCTGTGAGTACCAAGAAGGGAGCCTGCACTTTGTGATTTGCCAGGGCACTACTGCAGGTTAGGAAGGAGGAAGAGGCAAAGATCCTTTCCCCAGTCAAACATGTTTGCACCCAGGGTGTTTCCAGACTGTCAGTATTTTGTGGGAGGGATTCAGGTCCAGCCCAGAACTTCAGCTTTTCCAATGAGAATGGATTAAAGCACTCTGACCATTCCCTTAGTAGAGTCTAACCACTGTGTTAAGTTTTGGGCAAGCAAGACATGAACGTAAAACAAACAAGGGGTTGTCTCCTCCGGAGGAACCCCTGCACTGTAAATATATTGACAGCACACTTCCAGGTCGTTGGCATCGGCATCCCAGAACTGTGAAGGTTGCCTCAACTGTTGAGCAACACAGCTAAGGAAGAAGGAGTGGAGTGTCTCCGGGGGGAGCATAGCTCCCATTCCCTTCCAAACACACAGACAGGACAGTGTGGTGGCACCCAGGGAATAGTTGCAGCAGCTGGATGGCTGGCTGAAACACACACCATTGCACTCTTTTTGGATGGGATTCACTCTGAATCAGCCAGTTAGTGAACTTGGTGCTCCTGTGCAACAAAGCCACTACAAAATTGCTCTTCCCCGCACACTTCCAGGTCCCTCCAGCTGGGCTTTTTGAGTGTGATGGGTTTTTCTCACTCCAGAGCAGTTTGTCTTTAAGCTGAAGGTCACCAGGAAAGCAAGGGAGACTAAAATTTTTGCATTTGTTGAAATAATAAGGTTTTAATGACTGGAAAAAGGGAAAAAAGGAAAATCAAGGCTTTCGACTCTTGGTTTCCTGGAAGATGATCAAAAGACTCCTCTGGACTCGAAGAGACATCTCATTAACAACTGGAGAAATGCCAAAGAACAAAGCCTTGTTATCACCTCATTCCCTTCAATTAGCCAGCTGCTCTGGCAGATGACATCAGTTCCTTCCCGCTCCCAATATTCCTGCTCCTAACCTGGTTAGCCATAGCCCGGAAGCTGACTCTCAGGGGAACGCCTTTGAGCTGGGAAGGGCTCATCTTTTCTGGGCCTCTTCTCCCCCTAAGGAAGGGGTGCTTGGCTCCTGGCCTGTGAAATGCACTCAAAATGTAAATATGCCTTCTTTCCACAGAGCCAAGGGAGAAGGGGGGAATTTGTTATACCCCCAAACCTTCCCACGTCAGAAATGCAGGAGTTGCGTCACCTCCAACTTCCTCAGGGATGAAGCAGCTATGAAGAATGAAACATCCCACCTGGGCACGGTTTCTGAGAGAGCAACAGCAGAAGACCCAGACTCTGGCAAGATGAGCATTTGCCCAGGGGATTCTGGCTGGTCCATGAGGGCAGACAGGGGATGACTGCGGTGGCCGCCAGCCCCTTCCCACTCCATCTCAGATACAGAACACATTGGCTCTGCCACTCCTTGGCTCTGGCGCCACCTACTGTTGGCCTCCTTGCCTTCCACCCTCCCAGTCCCAATGAGCACCATCCCCCCCTGGTCCAGAGGCGCAGAGCAGTAGTTAGGTGATCTTGCGCCCCGGCAGAACCGTCCAGATTGCGCCCCCTAGCCACGGACAAGTTAGCTCTTCTTTCTGCCTCTCCTCCACCCCCCACCCACCCATTGAATTCACCCTGGAAGTACAAGTATCGAAAAGTAAAATGTTAGAGGTTTCCCCTCCCCCCCCATAGCAATATAATTGGATTCAGCTAGCTGGTCAGTCTACTTTCGGTTTCACTCCTAGCTCCTTGTTAAATTAATACAGTACTGCATCAGAAACCTCCCAAGCAGATATCCAAAGTTCTTTGGCATTTCTCCAGTTGTTAATGAGATGTCTCTTCTAGTCCAGGGGAGTCTTTTGATCTTCTTCCAGGAAACCAAGAGTGCACTTTTTTTTAGTCTCCCTTGCTTTCCTGGTGACCTTCAGCTTAAAGACAAACTGCTCTGGAGTGAGAAAAACCCATCACACTCAAAAAGCCCAGCTGGAGGGACCTGGAAGTGTGTGGGGAAGAGCAATTTTGTAGTGGGTTTGTTGCACAGGAGCACCAAGTTCACTAACTGGCTGATTCAGATTGAATCCCATCCAAAAAGAGTGCAATGGCAGCAGCGCGGCAAGGTTGGGGCTCCCCTCTTTTTTCTCCTTCCTCTTTCTCTCTCTTCCTTCTCCTTCTCCTTTCCTCCTTCTCCCTGGGTTGGCTCCGGGTTTTTTACTGGCCCTGGAGCGCTGCTGGGCAGTCGTCCACGTGGCCGGGTGCTCTCACTCCAGCCTCAATTTGGGTCCTGGGAAGGGGGTGTCAGCGGTTCCCCCAGTTGACGTTCCGGACATCCCTGGTTCCCCCTCGGCAGTGGCAGCGCAGGCGGCAGTCTCAGCAGCCCGGAGCCAGCCTGGTAGTCCACTTGGCTCTGGCTGGCTTCAGGAGCTGCTCATTGCCATGGCACCTGCCATTTTGCCTCGCCAGAAGTCCCCATATGATGTGTCTTGTGCCGTTGAACCAATCACGCAACATTCCTTCCCTACTAATAAATCTACAACACTTAAAATATAAATCTGGGGGCCTTATATGAAATCCGCGGACATTCCGGGGACGGATTTTGTTGGGGACAGATTTGTAAATCCGGGGACTGTCCCCGGGAGACGGGGACATCTGGTAATCATTCCGTAATAGGGCTTCTCCTGCCTTTGCCAGTATGTCAGCCTTCTCAGCCTCCTTAAAGAGGGCGTTCAGAAGCACTTGTATGTCTGGCCATATGGGATTGTGAGTGGAGAAGGTGGCGCAGTCTGGATGAGTCCCTCTGTCTTGCTCTTTGGTCACTGTGACCGAGCACCATTTTGGGCCGATCAGGATCTATGGGGAAGGGGATCCACCCAGAAGTTGTGGAGGGAACAGGAAGAGAAGCTGGGTCAAGAGACTGGCTCATGTCAGAAGGAGGCCTGACTGCATCCTTGGTGAAGCCCAGGGCAGGGCAGGAAGGCAGCATTGCCCAGAGGGAAGGCATTCGGAGGCAAATCATCAGCAAGGAGCAGAAAATCCCCTCCCCTTCCATCAAGAAGACTGAAGAATCTCTAGTCGGCATTCAGGTGAGTTCAGCATCTCTGGGGTGTTCCTGTCCATTACAAAGCTGACTCGAGGCTCCGTCAACTGAGGCCCTACACTCCTTGCGTACATGAAAGGGGCACAGAAAGGATGGGAGGCAGCCTTTTCCTGGAGCCGTCTTACCTGCAGCAGTTCACTCGCTGGCTGCTGACCCTTTTCCTCCATCACCTGGATGATCCTCTCAAGAGAGGAGAGTTTCCTGCAGAGTCTGGCCAGCTGCTCATCCCTTCTCCCTGCAATCTCCTTCTCCACCTCTTCCACATGATTCAGCAGACGCTTTTCTTCTTCTTCTTCTTCCAGGAACTGGTGCAGTTGTCTCAACTTCTCTACAGTGTTCAGCCTCTCCGTTTCTGAGGAGGTCTGAGTGAGGAAGATGGTCAGCCTTCAAAACATCAGCAAGAGAATTAGGATTTGAATTGAACTGCTTCCACCCTCTCAGCTCACAAGTCCTCAGGCTTCTCCTTGACTGCTTTTCACATAATAAACAACAATGGGAAATAAACTCCATTTAGCTGCATTCAAAGGTGAACTTACCTAATTCGCAATTCTTGGAAAAATATGGAGACCAAAACAGCAATCTTTTGAAATTCACACCTCTGAATTTCTCAAGGTTGACCCAGCCAGGTAATGTTCACAAAAAATGTATTTATGAGGGCAAAACACGTATCAACATATTTATACGAGAAGGTAGCCACCCTAGCATTTGATTCATTTTCACAATAATAAATAAATAACAAACCGATATGGAAAAAGGAGAAATGGGGAGAAGTTGAAATGGGCAGATTTCCCCATCCCTCCTCAGTCCGGACTTGCTTCTTGACGTGCTTGTTCCCTCACTAGTAACAATAGGGACTCTTCCAAGGAGGTCTTTGCTTTCCTTGTCCAGGTCTGCTTGATAGGCCAGAATTTCCACTCTCTCTTTCCTCCGAATCTCCAGGCGGCGACAAAGAGAGGAGATGAATATTCTACTGGCTTCTTGGGTCCAGTGGCCTTGCTATGATAGCAAAGTAATTGACTGGAGGAAATAAAAGTACAGAGGTTTTCAACCTTTTGGGGTCCACGGCTCCTTGGACCAACTCCCTTCTTTCTGCGGCACCCCTGTGGGGCTCAGGAGACCAGTTAGGTCCCCCCTTGCTTGCCTCCCCTCCCCCTTTCTCGAACAGCCTCCCTTGCGGAGTGCTCTCTCAGCCTCCTCTCCTCTCCCCTCTCCTTAGGAGTCCTCCTCTTGGTCTCTGAGCTGCCCCCGCTGCCCCCCAGGGGCCTGGGACTTGCCTGTCCATTCCCTCTGGGGGAGAACAGCTGGGCAAGCCTTGGGGAGGCAGAGATGGCATCCGAGGAGGGAGGGAAGGAAAGAGGGACAGAGGCCAGTGTCTCCCGCGGCACCCCAGCTGCCACAGCACACTGCTTGAAAACCACTGCAGAACTGGGATGGGAAAGGTTTCTAGTCCAACTAACTGGTCTGGAGAAGAGGAAAGGCAGCCATGCTTGCTCCTTTGTCTTCTCCGAGGAGACTTCCAGCCTGACTTCTCATCTTGAGGCCCCAGCGAGAAGTGGGAAGAGGAGGAAGAGGAGGAGGAAGCATCCCCAGAAGAAGTGTGCTCCCCACCAGTAGGTGCTTCCACCCCCCACTCCTAAATCTGCTTCCAACACATACTTGGGGGGGGGGCATCCTGCACCATCTGGTCAATTCCTGGTGCTAGGAGAATTAGAAGGTCTAAGATATAAACACATACATAAATACCATAAGTAGTTCTCATCACAAAAGAATATGCAGGTAAACCCATGAACAGCCAGGTAAACCCATCAACAGGTTTCCTGCCACACAGGAGTCTGTTGTAGGCCACCCCTTCTGTGATGTATGTATGATGTATGGAGGGGTGGTCTTGGGCTCCAGGGTGGGCAATTTCAAATGTCTACATAAGGACTTGGTTTGCGGTCTCCTCCTCCCTCCTGCGTGGGGGTGGGGGGGTGAGCACCCTGTTGCAACAGGTAGTAAAGATCTGGCTTACTAGCTGCTTTGCTTCTCAATATTCTCTGGTTGGCCTCTGTTATTTTCTCCTACCGATAGAGAAGCTACAAAAGGACGCTATATGGGCTCTGAGGTACCCCAGAAGGGAAAAGGAGCCGTTTTTTCCTTATAACACTGGCCACCAGTCTCCACCCCCTTGCAGCTGACCCCTTGCTGCTATCTGCCTATTGAGGAGGCATCCTGCTAGCCAAAGGAGACATGTGCAATTCACATTTGTAGTGTTCTAAATATGTACAAAGCAACCTTGCTGGGGGATGTGGATGAGGTTAACCCTTTCTCTCCCTGCCATGGTCCCAACCCAAATCTTTGAAGCTGCTGTATTTCAAGGGAAGAGCCCTTGGCCCCCCTGGCAGAGAGAAAGACTTTGACTCCCTCCTCCCAGCCATCCCAGCAGCCCTCAGGCTTTCCCTTGGCTGCTTCTAAGGTAATAAACAACCACCAATGAATACCATGCCTACTTTGGATCTGAGAATTAAGAAGATCACCTGCCAAGAAGAATACACAGCTATTTCTCCCCCTCAAGGTACCTTGTATTCCTCGACAGCCTCTTCCAGAGGAATCACCTCGTGGTGTTGGTGCTTCTTGGATCTGCCCCAAACCACACAGATGGGGGCTTCACCCTCCTTGCAAAAGAGTTTCAGGGGCTCCTGGTGCTTCTCACAGACTCCTCCTTTCCCTCTGGAAGACTGAGAGTCTTGGCTACTTCGACAAAGGTAGCCAATTGCCGATTGCAGACGAGGCTCCTTCTCTGGACTCCAACTCGGCCTTGAGGACAGGAAGCCAGCCTCCTTTTTGCCCCGCTGCACTGGATCAGGCCGGACCGGCAGAAGTTGTGCCCACACTCTGGGATGGTCCCTGTGTCGTAAGAGAGTCAGGGTCAGAGAGGGGAATGAAGGAGAAGGACCCTACCAATATCAAATAGATCGTATTCTGCCTTCACACCCTACAAGAAGGTCAACGGTGCCTTGGGGAATGGATTGTTTTTCGCTGTATCGAATTGTATCCTTTTTGCTGTATCTTTCTCATTGACTTTAAGAATGGATCTGAATGTAGTTTTCGACTCAAATGTATTTTACCTCAAAATGCTGTACTTTTCTAAATGTATCCAAATGTATCCGAAGGGTTTTTGTATTTCCCCCCAATCTCATCGCCTAGAGAATGTTCCTTAAATGTAACAATCACTTGTTCCAAATGTATTTGATACAAATGTATTCGAGTGTATACTTTTATGGGGAAACGTAGCTAGGAAAATGTGGAGATATATCTTGCTTATAGTGCCTTTGAACGGTCAACATTCCACCCTCTATCCTTTCACGAGCTGCCTAAAACACTGTCCACACTACACTGCCATCTACTGGGTCCACAAATGATACCATGAATACACACAAATACAAGCTCTAAAATAAATTAGTTTTATTTTCCCATAAGTATGCAAACATAAGACTATCACACCCGAATTGATAGCTATGCAGAACAGGATTCCCCCCCTCCCTCCATCGGATAGCTGCCTGCGCAGCTGTCTTTGAGGGGGGTGGAGGGAGGAACGGGCGGGATCGACATCGGATAGCTGCCTGCCTGCCTGAACATGCCGTGCCCCCGGGGGGCGCTGCGACCGGTGCCCATTGGGAAGGAACAAGACAGGAAAAGGAAGGAAATGGGAGAGGTTTTTTTAAGGCCCCACTTTTCACATGGTGCCCTGTTGTGTGGTCGGAAAGTACTCTTTATTGTTTGATTTGGGTTAATGTCAGAATAAAAGCGAGTTCCTTCAAAATAACACATTCCTTTTTATCTTACCAATTTCTCATATTGTAAGAAGCGGAAGAAGAAACCATAGAGAGCATTCATATTTTCCTTCTGATCAATGTAGTCAAACGTTACAATTATCCATTTTAGAATGAGCACCTATAGGGAGAAGACAGATCTCAGTAAGCCAAAGCAAGGCCAAGACAACCAACCCCTTCTGGAATATGGTCAGCGTGTACAACATCTAGCCGAATCATCACCAGGATAACTAAGTCAGACTGGGGGAAATATCATTCTTCAGAACCAAGACATGATTACCATGCTTTCCAAGTTACCTGAAAGTCACTAGAACACTTGCGAGCACAGAGCCAAGACACAGCTGAAATAAGAGAATCCTCTGTTATTACGGAAATGGGAATCAGAGTCTTCAGTAGCCTAGTGCTTATCACTGTGCCTGCAAGACCTTGAAAGACACTGCTTAACATTTTGAACATCTTCACTCTTGATAATTTCTCACAAGCTCGAAGCAGCCCCGGTTCTTGTTAAGGGAGAAGGCAGGGCAATGCAGCTCCTTTGACATACTTTGCTGCCAAGGGGAAAGAGAAGCCAAAACATGTTTTCTTTACCAAGTTTGGCACTGAGTGTGATGTTCAGCAAGTTATGAATTTCTTCTGGTGCCAAGCCTCTCTCTTGCGCAATCTTTTCCACAGTCTCCAAAGGACTCTGCAAAGCTCCCTGCTTCCGTGAGGCACTATCTTGAATTAGAAAAAAGTCAAAGTGTGATTCAAATCCATTCAAAAAACCGTCCTCATGCATGATGGCCTGTCCAATGGCTTGCTTTACCATCAATTGGCAAGGGAGCCCCATTGAGATGCCATGGCATTTGGAAAACTCTGGAATGCTGAACTTGCCTTTTGCTTTCTTGCTCCTTCGTTCAGTGGGTAGGTAGGTGTAGGTAGGGGCAAGTCGAAAGCTTCCTTGAAGTTCCTCAGCCCCAGCCAGCATTGCCAATGGGCAGGATGATGAGAATTGTAGTTCAGCAACGTCTGGAGGGCCAGAGGTTACCCTGACCTGTTTTATCGGTTAGTGTGCTAAGATCTGGGCACAAGCCCAATTCAGCTGACGGTACTTAACAAGGACTTGCTTTACACAAAACATGAGAGCTAATACACTATTCTGCTCCAATATACAAAACAGCCCCTTCTCTAGAGAAAGCTCAAGAAAATACAAACTTCGGGGTTTGTTGATGGTTGTAAAGGTTGCTGAAAGGTTTCTAGTTCACTAGTTGGAAACAGCTTCCAGGCTAGGCAGGACCAAGGTTGCTTTGTAACTGTTCCTGTCTGCCTGCTTGCCATCGTGCATATTTGTAAACCATTTCTGCCAAAATATCCACATCTGCAATAGTAGTTTCTGGAAGCAGACCCTGCAAGAGTGCACACTCCATGAAGTCCATATGAAGAGTGTTACGGAATGGGGGGGGGCATATAAACGAAGTCTTACTCCCGAGTAAGAGACGTAGAGCCCGAGGCGATGATCACAAGGGAACCCTGCCACACTAGGACTCCCCTCGCCCCGTCACAACGTTGCACCAAGCACCGCACAAAAGTCCAAAACCCCGAGAAGAAAGCAGCATTTCTGACTCCGTATCCCGATGCTATACACGATCGATGTATTTGATGAATGAACAATGTATTTGCATGAGGATGTGCTCTAGCCAATCAGATGGCATAGAATGTAGCCCTTCAGCCAATCGCAGCAATGCCATGGCTCTGCAGAGGCAGCTCAGCTCCAGCTGTTTTTCACGCTCCACTGAGCGCTGACAAGGTGATGACAGCTCCCACTGCGAGAACAACGGACAGAGTCAATCGAAACCTCGTTACCCTGTTAATCCAATCAAAACTACCGTACTTTTCTCTCTATAACACGCAGATTTTTTCTCCTAAAAAGTAAGGGGAAATGTCTGTGTGCGTTAATGAGCGAATGTGTGGTCCCTGGAGCCGACTGACCCGAGTGCAGAGGCAAAAATCAGGCAAAAATCCAATCGCGCATCAGGGAGGAGGGACGCCTGAAGAGAGGAAGCTGTTGCTTTCCTGCATTCTGCCTCAGGGTCTTACTGCCCACCCTCTTCTGTTTCTGTTTCGGTTGCTGTTTGCTCAAACGGAACAAAGAGCAGGGAAAGCCCCTCCCCTCCAGGGAAGCAGAGGGGAAAGGAAAGGATCGCGTCCTTCCTTTTAATTCCTCTCCGTGCTCCGGTGCTGCTGCGTTCAGGGAAGCATTTTAGAGACTCGCAGGCAGCCGGAAAACATGCAGGTGAGAGAGAGAGAGAGAGAGAGAGGGGCTGGCTTGGGTGGGGGGGGGGAACTTTTGCCTTCCTTTCCTCCCTCCCGTTAAACCCCTCTCCTGCATTCTTAGCCAGCTGCTTCTCTGCACACCCCTCTCGTGCTCCTTGTCCCTTCTGTGTTTTTCCTTCCCTCCCCACTTAAAACATGGTTACAAAGCATGGATCCACAGGGATTCTCAGGATTTTTGCATTGGGTCACCCCAAATTCACCATCAGATCACATGTCTGTGGCCACAACATGAGGCACAAAAATGATACATCCACTGTTTCATTCATTCCCCCCCCCCCCGTTTTCCTCCTCTAAAAACAATGTGCGTGTTATGGTCAGGTGCGTGTTATAGAGCGAAAAATATGGTAGATGTTGTTTAGTCATTTAGTCGTGTCCGACTCTGCGTGACCCCCTGGACCAGAGCACGCCAGGCACTCCTGTCTTCCACTGCCTCCCGCAGTTTGGTCAAACTCATGCTGGTAGCTTCGAGAACACTTTCCCACCATCTCGTCCTCTGTCGTCCCCTTCTCCTTGTGCCCTCCACAGCGGCGTAGCGTGGGTTGTAAGCACCCGGGGCAAGGCAAGTAATTTGCGCCCCCTAACCCGGGGTAAGGCAAGTAATTGACGCCCCTCACCTGCCGCCGCTGCCAGCTTCTTCTTGCTGCTGCCTGGGCTGGGGTATTTACGGTAAGGTAGCCACAGCGGCGGGTCCGTGTCAGGTGATCTGAGGCGAGTTGCCGCTGGTGCTGCCGCCCAAACGACACCGCTTGCCCGGAGGAGGAGGAGGGCAGAGAGGCGAGGAAAATGCAACATGGCCCAGCAGCTGCAGCAGCAGCGGCGGTGGCGGGGCTGTGAGGAGGGGCTGCCTGGTGCGCCCTCCGCGGCCCTGACGCGCAGGGACCGCGGCGAGCGCTGAGAGCCACTGCCTGCCGGACGCCTTCAGCCCGAACGTGTGCACAGCTCGTCGGTTCTGCGAGACATGGGGCTCTGCTACAGCCTGCGCCCGAGGCTCTTCGGCGACTCCGGAGGCGGTGAGCGCGCCCCCCCCCAGATGTTGCGGCCTGTGCGGCCGGCCCCCCCTGCATCCCCACGCTACGCAACTGGCCCTCCATCTTTCCCAGCATCAGGGTCTTTTCCAGGGAGTCTTCTCTTCTCATGAGGTGGCCAAAGTCTTGGAGCCTCAGCTTCAGGATCTGTCCTTCCAATGAGCACTCAGGGCTGATTTCCTTCAGAATGGAGAGGTTTGATCTTCTTGCAGTCCATGGGACTCTCAAGAGTCTCCTCCAGCACCAGAATTCAAAAGCATCCATTCTTCAGCGATCAGCCTTCTTTATGGTTGTGATGGGATGATGAGCTGCTTGTGCGTAAAAGCTTAGTCCCTCAGAGTTTGGGCATGGTTCTCAAACTCTGTCCTTAGCGGAGCCCTTAATCATGACTCCCTTAATCGCTGGCAGAATCCGACAGTGGGTGTTTACGGAATCTACTCCAGCATAAAAGCTCCTTAACGGAAACGCGTCTTCTGGATTCTCTGCGCGACAGTTTCCGGCGAGGAGTGGGTGTACCTATAGGAGGTCCTGAGACTTCTCCACTGTTCTCGCTGGAAGACTCCCTGAGCCATCCCTTCGACTCACTTTCTCTCTGATCTCCCTCTCTCCCCCTGCTGGTACCTTCCTCCGCTGCTGAGTCTCTCCTAGCTTCCGAGAGCCCCTCCACCAGCTGCCTTTCCGATGGCAGTTCCCTGACATCCACCTCCCCTCCAGGGCCCCCTTCACCCCCTCCCGCCCCCTCCTCTACTGGCGGTGAGGATGGAAAACCCCGGAAAGAACACTCCTCATCGTCAGAGGATTCAAACACTTCTCTCCTCTGACTCCCGTCTCTTCTCCCTGAGTCCTCCTCCTCGTTGGAGTCTATTCCCTCTTCCAGCCCTGATTCTGGGAACCCTTCAAACTCCTCTTCCTCATCGGTGGTGCCGAAGTGTTCCCTCCCGAACCGTGCCACAGGCTGAGGTTTCCTTGGGAACCGTTGATGAAACGTTTCTATTAAAACCTCGTCATTGACCTCCTCTGCCGGTACCCATGTGTTTTCTGACTCCGGTTCCCCTTCCCATTCTACCAAGTACTCCACCTGATTCCCTTTCCACCTGGAATCAATGATTTCTGCCACATGCATGTTGCGTTCCCTTTCTTCTATGACTGGTGTTTGAGTAACCTCCCTCTCACGTCCCCCCCACTCCCGCCCCTCTCGGTACGGCGACAGTAAGGACCTGTGAAATACTGGGTGCAGTTTCATGTGGTTGGGCAACCTGAGTTTGAATGCCACCGGGTTGACCTGTTGTATGACCTCAAAGGGTCCCAGCCATTTGGGTCTCAATTTCTTACACCCTCCCTTGAACGGCAGTCCTTGGGTGGATAGCCACACCCGGTCCCCCACCCTTATGGTTTCACCTTCCCGTCTGCTTCTGTCTGCTTGCTTCTTGTATTCTTCCTTGGCCCTCTCTAAGTTAAGTTGGAGTTGCTGGTGGATCGCATCCATCTCTTCAACAAAGTGTTCCGCTGCCGGGACACTCCATCTTTCCCCTCCTTCTCCTGGAAATGCCCTGGGATGACACCCATAATTAGCCAGGAAGGGACTCATCCCTGTGGACACATTCTCCGCGTTGTTGTAGGCAAATTCTGCCAGGGCCAACTTATCTACCCAATCATTTTCTCTGTCATTAACATAACACCTCAGGTATTGTTGTAAAATACCGTTTGCCCTTTCCGCCTGCCCATTTGTTTCTGGGTGTCGGGCAGTCGAAAAATTGACCTCTACGTGCAGTAAGCTCATAAGCTTCCTCCAGAACCTGGAAGTAAATTGTTTCCCTCGGTCTGAGACCACCCTCAAGGGGGCGCCATGCAACCTAAAAATATGTTTTACAAACAACTTGGCGGTTTCTTCCGCTGTGACTGCATGCGAACAGGCTATAAAATGGCACATCTTAGTTAATAGGTCTACCACCACCATGACAGCTGTTTTCCCTTTGGATTTTGGCAGATCAGTCATAAAATCTATGGATACTGCCTCCCATGGCCTTTCTGGTGTGGGTAAGGGTTCCAGTAGCCCCGCTGGTGCCATCCTCTCCCCTTTTGCTTGCTGGCATCGGTCGCACCCCCTTACATATTCCCTTACGTCTTCCCTCACCTTGGGCCACCAAAACTCCCTGGTAACCAACCACATGGTTTTGTGTTGCCCGAAGTGCCCCGCTGTGGGGCTGTCGTGCAATTGTTTGAGTACCCGGCCCCTCAATTCTCCTTCGGGTATGTACAGTGCCCCCTTGTAATACAACGTTCCGTTCCTTTCCTCAAACCCCCCTGTGTTCTCTCCACCTCCCCGGAGTCCTCTGAGCTTCTCTTGGGCGTATTCATCGTTCTCGGTTCCCTCTACCAGTTCTCTCGGCCCCACCAATGCCGCCCCACACACCCAGTGGTCCTCGGGGATGATATGTCTCTCCTCTGGCGCTCCCTCTCCCTCTAAATACTCTGGTTTTCGAGAGAGAGCGTCCGCTCTGACATTCTCCTTCCCTGGCACGTAGCAAATTTCAAAATGGAATTTGGAGAACTCCTGGGCCCATCTCACTTGTCTCTGGTTCAGTACTCGGGCGGTTCTCCAGTATTCTAGGTTTTTGTGGTCGGTGCGCACTTGGACCTTGTGCTGCGCTCCAATCAGCAAGTGTTGCCATCTCCGGAACGCTTCATGAATGGCGAGTAGTTCTCGGTCGTACACGGTGTAGTTCCTCTCGGATTTGTTCAATTTCCGCGAGAAGAAGGCACACGGTCTCCATTCCGACGTATCCTTTCCCGGCTGAAGAAGCACCGCCCCCACTGCTCGGTCTGATGCGTCTGTCTCTACTCTCATCGGTTGCCGCAGATCCACGTGCAAAAGTTGTTCTTCCGACGCGAACGCCTTCTTTAACCTTTCGAACGCTCGCTGCGCCTCTTCCGTCCAGACAAATTTCTTCTTGCTGCTGAGACAATCCGTGATGGGCGCCGTTAAGTGGGCGAAGTTCTTGATGAACTTCCGGTAGAAGTTTCCAAACCCCAGGAACCTTTGCACGTCCTTCTTTGTTTTAGGTGTCTTCCATTCCAGTACCGCTTGAACCTTGCTGGGATCCATGGCTAATCCCTTGTCTGACAAACGATACCCCAGGAATTCCACCTCTCTGGTATGAAACTGACACTTCTCCAGTTTCACCCACAGCTGGTTTGCTTGCAGTCTGCTCAGTACCTCTCTTACGTCCCGCACATGCTGCTCCTCATTCTCTGAGTACACCAATACGTCATCTAAGAATGCTACACAGTTTTTGTAAAGTAAAGGTCCCAGGACGTGATTCATAAATGATTGAAAACAGGCTGAGCCCGCCTGTAGACCGAAGGGCATAACGAGGTACTCAAAGGCCCCCAAGGGGGTGAACATGGTAGTTTTCCATTCGTCTCCCTTTCTCATTCGTATCAGGTTATAAGCCCCCCTCAGGTCCAGTTTGGTGAAAATTTTCCCCTTCCTCACTTGGGTCAAAATGTCATCGATTCTGGGCATGGGGAAAGTCACTGGTTCTGACACTGCATTTACGGCCCGGTAATCCACGACCAATCTGGGTTTATTCGTGTCTTTTTTGTCTACGAAGAACACTGGACTATCCCCCACCGCTCGTGACTCCCTGATGAAACCTCGTTTGAGGTTCTTGTCAATGAACTCCCTTAACTCCTACATCTCCCTGTCGGACATGGCGTACAGCTTGCCCACTGGCAGCTGGGCTCCTGGGAGTAGGTTAATTTGACAGTCAAAGGGTCTATGCGGGGGCAGTTTATCTGCTTCTCTTTCGCTGAAGACGTTACCCAGATTGGCGTATTGTCGTGGTACCTTCCACTTATCTGTTACTTCCATCCCTGCTAGAGTGGCCTGGGCTCCTCCCTGAGCCTCCCCCTCCTTGCAGTGTGCTAGGCAATGTGCTGACCCAAAGGAAACTACCCGCTGGTGCCAACCCACTAGCGGATCGTGCAGCGCTAGCCAGCTCATTCCCAATATGATGGGCGCTCCTCCCAGGGTGGCCACATTGAACGCTATTACTTCCGTGTGTCTTCCCACC
Organism: Podarcis erhardii; assembly: GCF_964252035.2. NCBI lineage: Eukaryota > Metazoa > Chordata > Lepidosauria > Squamata > Lacertidae > Podarcis > Podarcis erhardii. The sequence goes on along the minus strand of NC_138506.1, from coordinate 17,964,717 downwards.
TTCATTATCATGGGGACAGTTTGTTGGTTAACTTCTCCACCCAACAGTTCCCTCCCATCAATCGTTGTCACCTGCAAAGGGTTACTCAAGGGGATAGTCTGTATCTGGTGTTCAGCTGCAAACTCCTTGCTCATGAAATTGCAGGAGCTGCCTGAGTCCAATAGCGCCTTTATCTTTAGCGGATGTCCGTTTGGTAGCTCTAGCACCACCTCTACGACAAGCGCTGGTCTTGGGGGTTCGGGTTTGGGCACATTCACTGATCTTTGGCCTGGCTGCTGTGCCCCGATGCTGGCAACCAGGCGTTGGCTTTTACCTGCTCCTTAACCCCCTCCTCTTCACCCCCAACAGCTCCCGCCATTCCTTGCCATCCCTTCCTTTGAGGGCAGACTCTGGCAAAGTGACCTGGCTGTTGGCAGAGGAAACATTTCTTGGCGCTCTTTCCCTCCTTCTTCCGCCCTTCGTTGGTGTTTGAAGCTCCACGCGCGCACGCTGCTCCAATCTCCATCGGCTCTGCCGGCGGGGGATGCTGCTCTGGCATCTCTGGAATGCGGAACTCACTCCAACGTTCCCCTTTCCCTTCCCGCTTTTCCAAGGCTCTCGCCTCCTGGCGCGCTCCAATGGCAAGCGCGGATTTAGTCAGCTGGTCCATAGACTCCGCCCTGGGCGCGCGGGAAAGTTCGTCTTTCACCGCCGAGGACAGCCCTTCTTCGAACAGCATTTGAATGGGGTCCGCAGACAGGTCCCACCCCAATTTATGGATGAGCATGGTAAACTCTGTCCAGTATTCTCGGACGGATCGGTTCCCCTGTTTACACGGCATCAACTGTCTGCGCACCACCCCTTGCTCAATCTCGCTGGAAAACATCAGGTCCATGGCGCGAAAAAACTTTCTCGAGTCTTTTAGAGCGTCATTGTTCGCTGCCATCAGGGGCCTCACCCAGTCTTTCGCCCCCCCTTCGAGATGCCCAATGACAAACGCCACTCTCGATTCCTCATCGGGAAAGTCATCAAACTGCAGATTGAGGGCGTATTGCATCTCTGTCCTAAAGGCTTGATAATTTCTGGGATCACCCCCAAACTTTTGCACCAACCCTGGCACCTTCCTTGCGAGTGGGGTGGTTTTTCCCTTGTCTGCATCCTGAGCCCGCCTCTCTTTGAGCCTTGCCGTTTGCAGCGCTAGCTGGAGTTCCAACACCCTGTACCTTTCTTCCAGGCTTGGACCCGCTCCAGCTCCTCCTGCGTCTCCGGCTCCGGTTGGGTTGCTCATGATGCCTCTCCTTGCACAAGCGGCTTTCAGGGACTGTCGGATTGCTGTGATGGGATGATGAGCTGCTTGTGCGTAAAAGCTTAGTCCCTCAGAGTTTGGGCATGGTTCTCAAACTCTGTCCTTAGCGGAGCCCTTAATCATGACTCCCTTAATCGCTGGCAGAATCCGACAGTGGGTGTTTACGGAATCTACTCCAGCATAAAAGCTCCTTAACGGAAACGCGTCTTCTGGATTCTCTGCGCGACAGTTTCCGGCGAGGAGTGGGTGTGCCTATAGGAGGTCCTGAGACTTCTCCACTGTTCTCGCTGGAAGACTCCCTGAGCCATCCCTTCGACTCACTTTCTGTCAGGGGCTCAGGAGCAGAGACACAGGGGAGAGAGGAAACGGAGAGCGAAGGGGAGGAATCTGAGGGCAGCGTAGGGGAGTATGACAGTGGCCCGAGAGATTCCATGAGCTTCTCCAGCGATTCAGAAGATTCCCAGAGGGGGGCGCCGATGGCCAGGGCAAGGGGGGTCCCAGGGGGGACACACCAGAAGCAAGGGGCCAGCGGGGATTCCCAAAGCAGCAGCGGGAGATCAGGACCAGTTCCCCCACCAGAGCGGAGTGGGGGGGAAGAGTCCCATGTGTCAGGGCCAGCGTCTCCTCCAGTAGGGAGAGAAGATGAGTCAGGGCTGGCCACGCCTCTATCGCAGAGTGAGGGAACGGAGGGGAAGTCAGGTACAGCTAGCACTCCCGAAGGGGGAAGCAGTGACATGGAGCAGTGTAACGGTCAGGAGAAAGGTTGCCGGCTGGGGGCGCGCGCCAAGTTCAAATGTACAGGCGCGCGGGACAGCAGAAAGCCCGGATTGGGAACCAGGTCCTAAAGCCCGCCGGAGGCAGGGGGAAGAATCAGGGGACTCAGCGTCAGAAGAGTCCAGAAAGGGCAAGACCCCAGCGGACAAGCGGACCCAGAGGAGGAAAGAGCAGAGGAAGAGGTGGAGCAAGGCTAGAGTCTTGAACTGGTGTCTGGGGGGAGGAGATTCAGACGGAGCTTCAGCGGTCTAGAGTCCAAGACGTAGAGCTGCGCGCCGCGGCTTTGAAATCGAAACTGAACTTCAATAAAGACTTTTGTATATAATAAGAACTGGCGTTGGTCCTTTGTGAGCTGGGACCTCGGGCAGCTCTGACACTTTCTCTCTGATCTCCCTCTCTCCCCCTGCTGGTACCTTCCTCCGCTGCTGAGTCTCTCCTAGCTTCCGAGAGCCCCTCCACCACCTGCCTTTCCAATGGCAGTTCCCTGACAATGGTCCAGCTAGATACAATGTAGCAATGTCAGGCCAGGCCACTTCCGAAAAGAACCGTCTGTATTAAAAAAGCCTAAAAACAATTGGAAATTCATAGAAAACCACTGGTTTCACCGATTCTCTTCAATCCACAGCCAGTCTGCTTCGTTGGCCAAGGACTTGGGAACCCCTCGGTCCCCGCCAGAATTCCCCAAGCAGGAGGTCACCTACTCACAGGAAGGTACTTTACCCGTAGGTGACAATCGCTGGGCAAAAGCTCTCCTCCGGACTTACCCAGGCGGCAGACTATGCAAACCAAAGTTCCATTGTCCTCTTGCAGTAGGTGCTTAGAATGTACTTCCCAAGACATATCCTGTATTTGCATGTTACCCCAACACATTCCTCCTATGTTAATCATCTATAACCCTCCCCTTTTCTGATGGAGTGTTGATGTTTAGCGTACTGTCTGCTGGGATAAGATAGGAACTTTTAAAAGTCCTTGTCACCCCGTTCTTGGGGTTCAATTCCTCTCTGAACCTGTTGCGCGATAAACTTTGGTCTCCGCTATTTGCTCCGGTTGGTGGCTGGACTCCTTTGTTCTGCAGGGACCCACGGGCTCTGAGCAGCCTCCCACCTGGATTTTTCCCTAACAACAGAAACTCGACTAACCCTCTTGAGAGAAGAAAGGTGGCTTTTGCTCCCACTGCAATGTTGTAATCTAAATAAGCACATCTTCCTACAAGTGAATAGTAGCCACCTATCTGGGGGAAATAAAGTGGTATGCTGAGAGACATGGTTACGGTGGAGAGCAAATCTGTGTTCAACAATCCGAACATCCCGAGGGAAACCAGATGGCAGCTTTGTTTTACTGTGTCCACAGAACTCAATGAAAGCCAACCAATGGTTTGGGTCAGGTGAAGTAGAAGCATGTTGAAATCTGCAGATGGCACAAAGTTCAGCGGCAGTAAATCAGAAAGAGGGGCAGTCCTTAAACAGCTGAAGAGAATGGGATACACCTCAACTGAGCATCCAAGTATTAACATCCTGACGGTAAGGACCTTACCCAACCCTAGTCAGATGTAAACACCATTTTAAAGTATGGCTTGAGGAGCTAAAAGATGAAGAGGAGTACCCATTCAGAAGCACATCATATTGGAAACAATGCAGTTCAGTACTAACACTCAGATATGCACCAGCGTTATTCCCAGTTCGTGATCCAGCAAGAGACAAACGTACTGGAGCTGATTTACATGTCTTGTTCTTCTCTGCTGGATTGGGGCATAAGCACTGAGCCCTATCTTTCTTCTTACCTTTATTCAAACGGGTCAAGGCTTCTTCGATGGAAAGTCGGTCATCTTCTGTCTCTTCTGCTTTGTTTACTACCAGTAGCCAGCAAAGCTTGTTCTGGCACCTTAGAATTCTCGTGTCTCTTCATTTTTTTCTTATTCCAGGAAAGAAACACAAGACATGGTCAGCTTTTTTCCCCTTTTCTTTTGCTAGTATTTTCCTGTCCTCTGATAATCAAGTTTGGTGCAGAAAAGGAATGGAGAGCTTTGTTGTTGTTGTTTAGTCATGTCCACTCTTCGTGACCCCATGGACCAGAGCACACCAGGCACTCCTGTCTTCCACTGCCTCCCGCAGTTTGGTCAAACTCATGCTGGTAGCTTCGAGAACACGGTCCAACCACCTCGTCCTCTGTCATCCCCTTCTCCTAGTGCCCTCCATCTTTCCCAGCATCAGGGTCTTTTATAATTCCTCATAGTAATCCCATCTGATCACTACATCTCTGGATATTTGCACTCCTACATAGGCTGAGCCTGGGACCTGGCTCAGGAACAAAGTCTTTGTCATTGCAAAAGACTGGCCAGGATCCCCAGGGTACCCAATCAAGTGAGCACTAACAGGTAACCTGCCAGACAGGAGGTAAACAACGCACTCAGATGTCTGTTGTAGACCGCCTTTTCTGTGATGTTGGTACGATGTATCTGGGGGGTGGTCTTGAGCTGCACCCCTTCTGTGATGTAGGTATGATGTGTCTAGGTGTGGTCTTGGACTCCAAGGCGGGCAATTTAAAATGTCTCTATAAGGGCAGGCACATCTTTGTTCGGAGGGGGTGGTCTTGAGCTGCACCCCTTCTGTGATGTAGGTATGATGTGTCTAGGTGTGGTCTTGGACTCCAAGGCGGGCAATTTAAAATGTCTCTATAAGGGCAGGCACATCTTTGTTCGGAGTCCTCCTCCTTCTCCTGCCTGTGGGGGGAGCACCCTGTTGCAACAGTTCAAAAAAGATCAGGCTTACTAGCTGCTTTGCTTGTCAATCTTCTCTGCTTGGCCTCTGTTATTTTCTCCGACCGATGGAGAACCTACAAAGGACTCTAGAAGGGCTCTTGTGTTCCCCATAAGGGAATAAGGGCAGATTTTTGTTTATTACAATACGCAGGACTGGGCTGCAGAAGACGGAGTTTGGCCTCATTAGGTCCCCCTACCATGAACTCCTTAGGTGCGCCACCCTGAGTCCACCTCGGCATCGCGCCTTGCTATTCTGCAACTGGAGATAACACTGAACTGCTCTGCAGGGTTGTTGTAAGGATTGCAAGTCAAGGCATCCAAAGTGCCTTTGAACATTGAAAAGCCCCTAGTCAGTGCTTTGAACTACTGTCGCTTTAAAAACGAAACTCTGATTAGTAAGAGTTTGGGGTTTTAAAAATGGGTTTGTCCTGGGGGCGCTGAAGCTGTGTTCTGGCTTGAAAACCCAGTGAGACCTATGGGCCATCTAGTTCTGTATGGTCTGCCACAGCCAGCAGCTGCTCTCCAGGATTTCAGAGCTCTGTTTCCCATGAATGGGTTGAAACTGCCGCTTTTTGCATCATGTGCCTCTCCCAGTGGGCCACCCAGAGCCATTTCCTGTATAGCGTTCTACATCCCATGTAGTCCTGCTTCTTCCAGCTCAATTCAGTTCATTCTGCAACTGTGCAAGTTAGGCCGCATCTGCTTTATGCATTCAAAGCACCATCATGCCACTTGACATTATAACAATTGCATCTTTGTATTCAATCCCTTCAGCACCTTGGACAGCAGTCTCTCAAGGCTCAGCCACAGGTACCTTGTGCCCCATGCCTCCTAGTCCCAGGTCCGTGCTTTAAAGGCACTGTGTCCGAGTGTTTTGTTGTCCCAGAGCTTTCTAATTGTGACTCATTTTCAGCATCCCTTTCCAGGGCAGCTTTATTTATTTCATGTCTTTAAGGAGTCCTCTGTGCGTGGCAAAGGCTTGTTGCTGGGACAATAGGAGGCTGCCTTATACTGAGTCCCACTATGGCTCTATCTAGCTCAGTCTTGTCCACAGTGGATGGCAAAAACTCTCCAGGGTTTCAGACAGAGGACATTCTAGCTGGAGATACAACAGATGGAACCTGAGAGCTTCTGCATGTAAGCAGCTGTTTTACCACTAAGCTATGGCCCTTCTGCCATTGCTTCTGCCCTGAATGAACTGCAAACCTGTCCTACAGTCCTCCCAAAACTCTCTTTTGGTGCTACACTCTGCAGAAGGTCATTGGTTGCAGAAGTTGAGCTGTCTGCACAAGTGACTGAATCAGTGAGAAGGCTGATCTGTAATGAAATGCTGACTTTCAGGCATCTCTTGAAGACCTTTTTTATGCCAACAGGTCTGTGCTACCATTTAAACATTTCTTGAGCACCCAGACATTTGAATTCTTTGGACTGATTTTAATGTCCACCCTCCACCCGCTTTTGTACATTGCTGTCTTTTATGACATGCCCTAGCTTCTGAGAAGCCTTTCGCTCAAACCAGTTAGACATGACATGAATTACCGTATTTTTTGCCCTATAGGACGCACTTTTTCCCCTCCAAAAATGAAGGGGAAATCTGGGTGCGTCCTATGGGGCGAATGCAGGCTTTCGCTGAAGCTTGGAGAGCGAGAGGGGTCGGTGCGCACTGATCCCTCTCACTCCCCAGGCTTCAGGAAGACATCCGCAGCCTAGGCAGACCTGCGGGAACTTCCGCAGGGCTCTCTAGGCTGCGGATAGCAGCCTGCTTCCCGGAGCGCCAGGCGCGCTGAAAGCAAAGCGCCCGGCGCTTCGGGAACACATCCGCAGCCTAGGCAGCCCTGCAGGGCTGTCTAGACTGCGGATAGCAGCCTGCCGGCCGGTCGCACCGGGCAGACATCCGCAACATGGGGAGCCCTACAGGAGTTCCCCGCAGGGCTCCCCTCGCTGTGGATAGCAGCCTGCCGCCCGGCGCAAGTAGCGCCCTGAAGCAGAGCACCCCTCGCGCCGGGCAGACATCGGCAGCGTGTTGGAGCCCTGCAGGGGTTCCCCGCAGGGCTCCCCACGCTGTGGATAGCAGCCTGCCCCCCGGCGTGATATGCGCCCTGAAGCAGAGCGCCCCTCGCACCAGGCAGACATCGGCCAGCCCCACAAGCTCAGGGGACAGCAGGGAGGCGCAGCGCCGCCATCCCGCTGTTCCTCGACCTGGTTCGGTTTCCCCGACCTGGTTTTGGGGGGGAAATAAAGGGGGGGAAATTTCCTTTATTCCCCCCCAAAAAAACTATGTGCGTCCTATGGGACGGAGCGTCCTATAAAAATACGGTAGTCGTTTTATCGACCCGGCATGTATGGAACAGACCCTGACGAATCAAATGACAAGGCATAATTAATACCCCAGCTGAACTGAACAGGGAGCAGCAGCTGGGGTAGAACATGCAAACAAGAAATTATTAGTTCAAGGTACAGAAGCCCCAGAACACCCCAGTCACATGGAGTTAAGAATAGCAATTCCAGATTAAAGGGCTTGCATCTGAGACATTTGTTCCTTCCTTTTTTCCAAGACAGGTGATGTTCCTGCGAATACATGGGAAATTTTGAAAGGACCGTGGGCATTTCCCCTCCGCAGCTGAAGATCCAGAGCTATCTGAAGAGGGGAAAATACCAGGTCTTGCTCAGCTGGAGATGTCTTATTTCATTTGAAGATATAAGCTGATGAGAATTTTAGGCAGCCGGGGGTGGGGCAAAATCTGAGGATGGGAAAAATGATATCACTGGCAGTCACATGGGAGGCTGCTGAAAATGCACATGGAGAAACAATGGGTCCTTGTACTGAGGGGACTGTTTGACCTGCAGGAGGAAGCCAGTTGTTGAAAGGGAACATGGATCTGAGAAGGAGCTTCGAGGGAGATTTCAACATCCAGCTGGAGCCATCAATGGCAGTTCGTCACTAGTTTGGAGTTGGGGACTCTTTTTCAGTCTTAAGAGCCATATTCTCCTCTGGGAAACCTTCCAGGGGCCGTGTGCCTGTGGTGGGATGGGCCACAGGTGAAAGTGGGTGGAGTGATGAATGTAAACTTTGTTTTCCTAAGGGAGGCTGGTTTCTACACACATTCAACTCTCCACTCTCTGTCCTTCATGACTCAAGGGTGTGAGGGGAGGGGTAGTACCTCTGGTGGGGGGCACGTTGTGCTCCTTCTGGGGTAGTTTGTCCACCTTTGGTCACTACAGCTCTCACCTGTGGCTCTTAGAAACTGTCAGCCTGCAGCAGCAGCCACACCCCAGGAATGGCTTCAACTGGCTGGCTAACCAGGTGAGGGGAGTTGATGGGTCTCAAACCCTCAGTGAGTTAGGGGCTTCCCCTGTACGCAAAGCTAGTGTTGGGTACTGGCTAGAGGAGGAGGAATGGCGGGAGGCTACAGCCAGGGAACCCTCCCCCCCCCCCGGAAGCATCAAAGTGGGAAGGCCCCAAGCCAGGAGACTGCTGGTGGGATGCAGGAGACAGGTCAGAAGAAGAAGAAGAAGAAGAAGAAGAAGAAGAAGAAGAAGAAGAAGAAGGGGAAGCAGATGGCTTGAGAGCCAGTGTGGTGTAGTGGTTAAGAGTGGTAGTCTCATAATCTGGGGAACTGGGTTCGCATCTCCGCTCCTCCACCTGCAGCTGCTGGGTGACCTTGGGCCAGTCACACGTCTTTGAAGTCTCTCAGCCCCACTCACCTCACAGAGTGTTTGTTGTGGGGGAGGAAGGAAAGGGAGAATGTTAGCCGCTTTGAGACTCCTTAAAGGGAGTGAAAGGCGGGATATCAAATCCAAACTCTTCTTCTTCTTCTTCTTCTTCTAAACAAGCAACAGGTTTAAGGGAGACTGAGGCAGCTGAGGAGGAGGAGGAGGAGGAGGCTGAGGCTGCAACAGATCCCCAGGCACCTGCCATGTCCACTGTTCCCTTCTCCCCTCCTTCTCTGTCCCCAGGAACAAGGGAGGCATTACATGGAGCAGAACAAAAGGCACAGAGAGCCCCTCCACGACTGTTGGGAAGTCAGCTGACTGGGGAGGAGCCTTAGGATAGGGATGCCATATTTCTAAAAGTAGAAACCAAGACACCCCAAAAGCTGTGGAGCTATTTTTAGGAAGACCCCCAAATTGTTGAGCTTCTTAAAGGAAGACCCAGAAGCTGTTGATGTATGATAGCCCTACCTTAGGAGGAGGCTAAGATCCTCCGTTCTGGCAACTGGGGCTAGTCCTGCCTGTGGAGTTTCTCTCTCGGGTTTTGTCTCTCTGAAGAAAGAGTCCACCTTACTGCTCATATCTGAGTTTTGATGCTGAACTGCAGCTGAATCAGCCCTGACAGCCAGGCTCCAGACAATTGAGCAGATGAGACCACTAGGGGGTCCAACAGTCAAGAAGGTGGTTTCTGCCCGTGTTGTAGAGGGAAGTGACGAGCAGTGGGGCTGGACTCATGCACTTCAACCCCGACTGGGCTAGGCGAGCTGGGCAGCACTTCCAGAGACCACCTTTTTAACAGGAACAGGTCAAAGTGCTGTGGACTCACAGCTTAGAAATGTGAGCACCGGATTCACTTCAACAAGAAGACAGTCGTCGCACAGCAGAGTACAGCAGAGTCTGGTAGTGTATAAACGACTCGGAGAGCAGCTCTGTAGAATATCTTCTTTTATTCTATAACTATAACTATAATACAAAACTATATACAGAGCTAAATAGGTCTAAGCATAAATGAATGCTGCACTGAGTGTCTGCAGCTGCTCTTAGCAGCAACCTTATCTCTACACACGATCTCTAAGACTCAGTCTCTCTCTCTCTCTGACACACTGACTGACTGACTGACTTGGTGCTGGGGCTGAATAAGTAGAAAGCAGAACACTGCTCCTCCTCTCTGGAGAATCAGCAGACTCGTCAGGAGATTCTTGGATATGGGAGGGGTGAAATCTCCTCACATCCACCTGGGAAGGTAGCTCATTTAAGAGAAGCAAGTCCCTGATCCTAAACCTGATTGATCCATTTAGCCCAGTATTGCCCACTTCCAGCCTGAGTGGCAGAAGCTCTCCAAGGTCTTAGGCAGAGAGAGGCTCCTACCTACATTGAGCTTCTAACTGCAGGTGCTAGGGACTGCACCTGGGACCTTCTGCATGCAATGCAGGTGCTGACACACTGAGGCTATGGCGCCTCCACAAAACCTTCAGGTATGGGCAGGAGGCACTACTCGGCATCATTATATCCCACCCTTCCTCCCAAAGGAGTCCAGGGCAGCAAACACACAACAGTTAAACAACCAAAACATCCAAAAACAGTTCCTACACAGAAGCAGACTAAGAAAAATCTCTCCTTAGAAGGCTTCTTGAAAGAGGAAGAGGAAGTAGGCATTGAAAAGATAGCAGAGAAGGGACCCCCGATAAGATGGTACCTGCAGGAAGCCGTCATCTGCAGAGCAGAGCCATCCATTGGGTATATAAGGGGTGATATGATTTTTCAGGTGCCTTAGCCTCAACCAATACCTCAAACTATCAATCAACCTCCTCAGTCTCCTTTATGCTTCTGATGAAATAGGCTATGCCTGCATAGGTTTTTGTTATGTTGTCCTAAAATGCCACTACTCTTTTGTCTCTTCCTTCTGAAGGATCCCGGTGAACAAGCAAAAAGCCCTTGAAAACACACACACACACACACACACACAAGAGGACAAGACAAGACAGGGCTGTGCACCACAAACCATCCCAAAATAAGCCTCCATTCCCCAACAATCAATATTGGGCTAAAAGCTATAGAACACAAAGCTAAATGCACCTAAAAACTGGTTTTGAAACAGCCTTGGTCTTGCCAAGTCCCTCAGCCTTGTCAGTTTGGGAGCTAGTCTGCAAGGGTGAAAATCTAATGGAGGATTCCATTGTTGAATTAACCAAGCAAGGGTCATAGTTGCCACCTATGAACCTTGTGGTTGCTCTGTGCCAGAGGGCAAATGAGGGTGGGCCTCCTCCCTCGCCTGGCTGGGAATGAGAAAGGAAAAGGTCAGAGTTGTGTGAGAGAGCTGGGCTGGAGGTTGGCACAAGTCACAGAGAGAGAGCCATGCCTGCTTTCTTTTTGATTCGAAGGCTGTAACTGGAAGAAGCAAGACCTTCTGGGGCGTTAATGCTGTGAGCCTCTCCATGTTCGGCTCAGGTTGTATATGTGTGTGAATAAACCATATATCATAAAGACACCACGGTCTCCGCTGAGCCTCATTCCAAGGAAACTTGCTCTAACAACTTCACTAATGCAGCCCCTTCAGTCCTTTATTCTAGTTCCCCTTTCCATGCCGTACCATACAAGGCTTTGCCAGTATTTTCAGGGTCATCTTCCACCACAATTTAGGGTTGCCATATATCTGGGGAAACCCGGACATGTCCTCTTTTGGGGAACCAACATGCCTATCTGGGCGATTTTTTACATTATAAAGGAAATATCCAGGTTGAGGGGGAGTTGTTGGGGTCTCGGGCTCAGGTGGCTCAGGATTGGGCTGCTCTGCCCGTCATGGCCCCTGCCAGCCCGAGCTGGGGAAAGGGGCATGGCAGTGGTGACCCCGCACACCTCTTTTCCCAGCTCGGGCTGGCAGTGCCTCAGGCTGTCCTCTTTTTTTGCTTTTATTTATTACTTATTGAATTTATATAACACCCTATACCCGCAGGTCTCAGGGTGTTTCACAAAGTAAAATGAAAATATAAAACCAAAAAATAAATACAGTTGTACCCTCGTTTTCAAACAGCTTAGTTCTTGAACGTTTTGGCTCCCGGAACTGATTCCATTCAACTTCCAAGGTACAACTGTAATCAAAATAAAAACAACAACCACCCAGTAACCCACAACTGGATGGCCCCATTGGGTTCTGGAATTATGGAGGGATGAAAAACTTATTGCATTCCACTTTCTCTACACTATGCGTGTACCACTGACCGTGTCCTCCCTTACTCATTTCCCCCCTAAACTAGAAAGCCCCAAATGTTTTAGCTTCTCATCTGGGAGTTGCTCCAGCCCCTTGATAATTTTGGTTGCCCTCTGCTGAACATTCCTGCCCCCCCCCAGCTCTGCCTTCAACTGCAAACGTGGCAGACAATGCCTTCCCAAAAAAGTTCAGTTTTACTTTTAAGGACAGGAAATTCTCCTGCAGGCCATCTGTGCTAAAGAGAGGGTGCAGAAATAAGTCTCCTTGTTTTGGACCATCCAATTTGCATAAAAATAAGACAAGATTAAAAGTGTTGAGTTTTCCCCACCCCATGGAAAAGGAGCAAGTGAAAAATCCTCTCCTGAGCTGTGGCTGCTACTTCCTGAGCATGAGAGATGGAAAGGGCCTGTATGGATTTGGCAAAGTCAGCATTCACAGTTCGAGAATCACACTTGGCTCATGACCAAGGGTGTCCAAAAATAGCAAAAGCCAAACTTTTGGCTCAGAGTTGAAATGCTGACGTTCCTCTTCTCTATGGCCTGCTGGTCAGCGGATGCCTTGACCAAGACCTGGTTGTCTAACTTTAGACCTTTCACCTACACCTGCTGTTCTGGGCTATGAAACAACAGCAGCAATTCAGTCCTTGGCTCACTGCAAATCATGTGTGCAAACACAGAACCTGGCTTGGGGCTGCTTTGCCTCTGACTTACTTTGCAACATCCTCTCCCTCCAGAGGAATCTTGCTTTGAACAAAAGTAACCCACAGTGGAGCATCAACTTCACTTTACTTGACTAGATCCAGTGGCGTAGTGGGCTGCGGGGCACAGGGGCAGTCGCCCCAGGCACAAAATTGTTAGAGGTGCACAATTTCAGCACCTGGTGCTGCCTCAATACAGCTGCACGCTTCCATCACTGGGGTCCGATGACAACGGCTTGTCCATGTGATCAGGTAAGTGACCTCTCCAGACAATGGGATGGCTCTTCTTTTCTTATCTCTGTGGCTGTGATCCCCTGGGTGATGTGGATGCCATTAGGCAGTCAAATGCGCATGCATACTCCGTCTGTTTCCCTCCCTCCTACCCCCTCCTCCACGTGGGAACTGGCAAGCCATCCTATGTCTCTGACTAGGCAGAGCTCTGGCACCCTCCTACCTTGGTGGAGTCTACCTCTTTTTATCTGCAGAAAAACTCATGACAGGAGTCATTTCAGGAGATCTTGGACTCTGTATCAGACCCTGACGGCAAAGGTGGTTCTGTTAGACTATGAACCACCTGAAAGAGTCTCCTGGTACTGTTTTCACCAACAGATCACAGCGCCAGTATTGGCCACAGCACCACCCGCGTCCATCCTGCACATCCATACCCTGGGGCAAGTCTGGGGATGGGCTCTTGGTTTCTTTGGCCAACTAACTGCTCAGTAATTGTCACCTTTGGGCACTTCCCTGGGTGGGGTGTACACGTGTCCTCACGCTTGAGGGATTATGGCGGGAGATAGAGGGGGAAAGAGTCCTTTCCTTAAGGGCAAGAATGGCGTTGGAATGGAGGAAATTGATGCAGGGGGTTGATTTTCGAGGATTTTCTGAAGTGAGGGGCTTTTCCTAAGCTGGCAGTCCATAAGGGAAGTGGCTTGACAGATTTCTTGCAACAAAGGATCACTTTTGGCAATAGAAACCAGTTAATGGGCTTTTGATGGACTGAGTCCATTGTTCTCTCAGCAGGCGGCCACTCAGGAGCTCAGTCAAGCTGGAAAAGCTCCGCTGCTCCGCAGAACGGAAACAGGCAGCGGTACAAGAAAGATTCTGTCCACTAGAGGCCGCTATCCGCTAAGCGCTATTGGCTAGCTGTCCAAATCCGATGCTTTTGATTGGGCTATACGCAGCAGTATGTAAATACAGAGTTCATTCCCAAGTCCCCGTTCATATTGATACGGTTTCATACCAGAAAGAGGGAAGCAGTGTCTTTTATTCATAAAAAAAGATGTGGTGCTTGGTGCGACAGGGGAAGGAAAGGGCTTTCTCGAGCTCATTGTCTCGCGCCCTAGCTATGTGGAGGCGTTTCTGGGGAAGGCGAGATCCCTAGCGAATTTCCCCCTCGAAAATTCCGTATAGCATATTCTTAAAAAAGGGAAAAAAGGAAAAAGGAGGGGGGGGGAGAGAAAAGACTGAAAGGGAAGAAAGGTTTCCTCTGTTCCCCTCCACTCTTCCAAAATAATTCCGAGCTGAGGTGCAGAGCTCTTTCCTCCCTTGTGACCTCCCCACCCTCCTCCTCCTCCCTTCCACATAACTGGCTGTGTCACCTTGCCTGCCAATCATACCTCCCTTTGAACTGAAGCAGATTTCCATCCCTGTTTGTGCCAGTTCTGGAGTCTAAAAGCCGAGGACCTAAATCAGCCAAAGGAAAATGACACCCTTCCTACCCATGCAAAAATAAAACTTTCATTGGTCTGTTTGCTACTGGACGTGGTCGCCAAGCTTGGCAAAAGGGGCTTGTTTTTTTCTTTTGTTTTAAGAAGCGAAGCAAAAGCTCATTTGCTTGCGAGTGTGGGAGTCTGCAATTCTTGGTGTTCCAGGGCTTTTTGCAAGTTGGAGTTGCCTCCAGTCCACCCCGGATGTAAGAACAGTCCTTCTGGATTAGACCAATGGATGATCTAGTCCAGCACCTTGTTCCCCATAGTTGCCCAGCAGAGGCTCACAACAAGCCCATCAGCAGGACCTGAGTGCAATGGCCCTCTCCCACTCATATTCCCAAGCAGGGCCGGACCTCTGATGAGCCAGAGTGAGGCAGCTGCCTCAGGCGGCCGATGCTGAGGTGAGGGGATTGAGCTGGGAGTGGCCTGTGGCCTGGCCTGTACCCCTACGTTAGCTGACTGCTCTCAAGTGCAGGGAAAGCTCCTGTCCTTTCCAAAGTACTTGGAAGAAGATTCAACAGTCAATCCAATTGGCTTCGGTACAGGAAAGATTTTGGGGTGTTTTACTCTTTTGGATGTTTCAATTTGCTGGCAGCGCCCAGAATGGCTGGGGCAACCCAGTCCGATGGACAGCATAGAAATCTCAACGTTGAATTTGTCCGATTTCCTTTCAGAGCCATTCAAGTTGGTACTTTTCAGCACCTATGGGTGTAGTGGCATCTGGACCATGGACCTCTCAGCTGGTGACTTGTGGGAGTCAGTCTGCAGCTCACCACACCTCAGCCAGTGGGATGTATCACCAGAGATTACAGAACCCCAGCCGAGTCTTCAGAGATGTCCTGCTCTCAGCAGAGCAGCTTCTGCCTGGAAGACCAGCGCCTACAGCTGGACTATCAAGTGGATTGAAAGGGTCACTTTGGGGGCAGCGCTGCAAATGCAGAAGGGATCTTGGCCGGTTTCTAAAAAGGGAAAGTGAGTTTCCCTCTGACAAACACTTTCTGCCTCACCTCTGCAAAGCTCCACGTTTCCGCCCCACCCTGTCCTCAGCCAACCCCCCACTTAGAAGCCACTCTTGGGTTACTGACTTCTGTGTGCTTGTGTATCTGTGTCTCCCGTGTGGGGTTCCTCTCTGCGTAAAGTCTTCAAGTTGTGCCTGTGTGCGCCTGACAAATCGGCCCCATTGCCTTTCCCTCGTCAAAATTTATCTTTCCCCCCACCTCCAGTCACCGTTGTTGTGGGTCCTGGCTGAGAGGAAAAACAGAAGATGGGGGGCCATCGGTCAGGGATAGTCTACTTGAGATTCCTGCATTGCCCCAGGGGGTTGGCTTGATGACCCTCAGGGGTCCCTTCCAGCTCCACTCTTCTCTGGTGCAGGCTTGTGCAGAGTTTTAGGTACATGTTGGGTGCAAGCGGTGCAGCCCATCTTATGCACCGCCGGCTCGGGAAGAAGTCTCAACTGATCATGATGAGACTCGCAGGCGAGTAGATTGCTGCTGTGCAGGCCTGCTGTTGAAATCAGTGTTTTCCTTTTCAGAGCATGGTGAAATCCCCATGACTAAAACCTCCCCTTCCGTAGTTTCTGTCAGGAGTTCAGCCTACACTCGAGTAGCACCCTGGCAGAGACACGTGCCCGACTGGCATGTTCCCTCCCTCCTGGTTGATCGTTTGGGAGCTTCATAAGCTTTCTTCAGCCCGAACATCACAGCGACCGATGCCAAGCGACACCGGTAATAATAATAATAATAATAATAATAATAATAATAATAATAATAATAATAATAATAAATTTTTATTTATATCCAGCCCTCCCCAGCCGAAGCTGGGCTCAGGGCGGCTAACAACAATCAAAATAATCCAACGATTCTAAAAAAACCAAAACACTTAGGGATCCGCAGAGTTTGTGCATCATGCGTGACAGACCTCAGCAACTCAGCATTTTGGCTAATCTGCTTTATTTACATATCAACACACACACGGAGCACTGCAACATGGCTCCCTCTCTCTCTAGCATCAGACAGCAAAGAGAAAAAGAACAAAGGACTATAGTCCCACTTCACGGAACACAGGAACAGAAACATCCTGTTGCCGTCACTTCCCACTCTGTGGAGTCAAAACATAGACAACAATCCCATGACTGCAATCATGGAGCTGGAATTCTAACAGTTTCAAGCGCTACCACAGGTTCCACAGAATAGCTGTACTGCATTGTTTAGTGTGGCAGCACCTGCCCTTTGGAACTCCCCGCCTCTTGCAACAAAGCACGTGCCTTTGCTAGACGCTTTTCAGGCACCTGCTAAAAGCATTCTTGTTTAGGCAAGCATACCTAGAAGCTTAGGAAGTTGAAGAAATTTTCATCTCTTTTAATATTTTAGCTTTTGTATGTTTTAAAGTAGGATTGTTGATTTTTCTTGATTTTACTGCTGTGGTGTGTTTTTTTGTTTTTTGTTTTGGTAAACCACTTTGCAGGCTTTTTAAAATAAATTTTATTAAATAAAGAAGCAATACATAGAACTAATAATAGAAATATATAGGAAAATATATACCCCCCCCATTTTCTTTATTTTCCCTTCTCCTCCTCCTGCTGCTCCTCCTCCTCCTCCTCGTGTTCCTCACCTGAAGGAAAAGCCAAAGAACCACCATTAAAATTGGTGCCTGGTATGTGCAACCATATGCTGTATTTTTATTCTTTTTGGCAAGAAAATGGGCACACAAGGAGGCAGCAAACCTTTGTGCCCTTCAGAGGCACATGCGCAGTCTGCTACTGGCCTCTGATCTCCTGCGCATGGGGTGGGGGTGGGGGGGAGGCCACCCCTTCCACACAGCGAAGGTGACCCTGGCATGGCTGCCAGCTGCCCACAAAGGGTCACTGAACTGGGCTCCAGACTGTGGTGGGACTCCCCTAAGCCCCAGCCAACATCATTGGGAGGGAGGGCCATGTGAAGACAGGATTCTCAAAAATACCTCTGGCCTGCGGCTCCTGGAGTGTTGGTGGCAACGCCTGGAGTTTCTCTTCAAGCTCCTGGAGCTTCACACGGAATGCTTCAGCTTCCTTAAATACTATTTCAGCTGCATGCCACACCTCAGCCAAAAGAGCTGCTATCACTCAGAAAAAGAAGGGAGCATCTGTGCATGTCATTCCGGTCAAGTTGCACCAAAGTGGGACTTGTTCATCTGAGCTCCACAGGCTGGTTTTTTTAATTATTTGACTGGGGTTGTTTGTTGGTTTTTCTTTAATTTGGGGCAAGGCCTTTTTATGTGCCCTTTCAATCCCCAAGAGCCAGCACTGTAAATCAGTTTTAAGTGAGTCTTACAACCACAGCTGCCGCCACCCCCCACCCCCCAACATCATCAGTAGTTACACATACAAGCTTTTAAAACTTATTTAATATCTTTTTAAAAAAGTTAACCTTGTAATTCCTAAATCATTTTAAACACTTTGAAATACTTTCTAAAATTCTGCTTTTTAACATTTATGTAAATGATGTAATAAAGGAACCCAAATGGCCAGATATTTCCCTGTTTCAGTTTTATCCCATAATGTATCCATTTTGCTACATGCCAACGATACGGTGTTGTTAGCACAAACATTCTGAGCGTCTGCACATCATTCTGAGCGTCTGCACATGCGCGAGCAGCGAAACCTGGAAGTAACCCGTTCCGTTACTTCCGGGTCGCCACGGGAGGCAACCTGAAAAGACGTAACCTGAACCAAGCGGAACAAGAGGAATGACTGTATTTGAGGATTTGCTTCTCTGATAGGAGTACTGGGTCTCAACAGATGACAGCCTTGGCCTTGAAGGCATCAAGATCTGCACAAGCAATTCTTAGCTTTACCAGAACTGAAGGCGGCAATGGGATTGCCCCTGCTCCGAGAAGATATACAGTGGTACGTCGGAAGTCAAACAGAATCCATTCCAGAAGTCCGTTTGACTTCCAAAACATTCAGAAACCAAGTGATTTGACGATAAAAAAATCAAAATTTCACTTAGATATTATAGAAAGCAAAAATAAAACAATGTCCAAAATATATGAGTTATTATTAAATTGGTATACTAAAGATGAAGAGGTGAAGGAGGTTATGATTAAATGGGCCATAGACTTTGGTTATAATATAGAATTAGAAGCCTGGCAAGAATTATGAACTTAAAATTCACGGCTTGTACGGCATTACAGGAAACTGTATGGGAATTATGAACTTAAAATTCACGGCTTGTACGGCATTACAGGAAACTGTATGGGAAATGATATACAGGTGGTATCTTATGCCGGTAAAACTGGCAAAGATGTACAGAATGAAAAATAACAAATGCTGGAAATGTGGAGAGGTAGAAGGAGATCTTTTCCATATGTGGTGGAATTGCAGTAAAGTGAAAGACTTCTGGGAATTAATTTACAATGAGCTTAAAAAAAATGTTTAAGTATACTGTCAGGGAACTGCCATCAGAGCGCAGGGTGGTGGAGAGGCTCTCAGATGTTGGGAGACCCTCGGATGCTGGGGAGGGAACCAGCCGGGAAAGAAGGAGAGCTTCCGCTGAAGAAGGAGGGGGGAAAGAGGCGTCGGAGGTAAGGCTCAGAGACGCTTCCAGCGAGACCAGTGGAGAGAGCTCAGGACCTCCCCTTGGAACGCCCACTCTGCGCAGAAAGCTGTCGCGCAGGGAATCAAGGCGGAGACTTTCTGTCAAAGAGCTTTTATGTTGGAAGAAGTTCAGGAAACGCCCACTGACGGATTCTGCCAGTGATTAAGACAGCCACAAACTGAGGGCTGTCCGGCTAGGGAGAGTTTTAACCAACGGCTCAACTTGGAGCGTTTTGGGAGCTTACGCACAAGCAACCCCTTATCCCATTACAGCAATCCGTCAGTCTTTGACGTTGTTTGTGCGAAGGAAAGGGCATCATGAGCAAACCAGAGGGAGTCGGCGGAGCAGAGGGAGCCAGGGGAGGACCAACTCTGGAGGAGAGAAACAGATATTTGGAACACCAGCTGGCTCTGCTAGCAGCGCGGCTCGATGAAAGGCGAGCTCAGGATGCACAGGGGAAACCCACCCCCATTGCAAGGAAGGTACCGGGACTGGTGCATAAGTTTGGGGGCGATCCAAGGGACTACCAGGCCTTTAGAACAGAGGTGCAGTATGCACTGGACCTGCAGTATGATGGCTTTGTGGACGAGGGATTATCCATGGATCCGGGCAAGGTACAAGCGGTACTGGAATGGAAGACACCCAAGACCAGGAAGGACGTGCAGAGGTTCCTGGGGTTTGGAAATTTCTATCGGAAGTTCATCAAAAACTTTGCCCACTTAACTGCACCCATCACCGATTGCCTCAGCAGTAAGAAGAAGTTTGTATGGACGGAAGAGGCGCAGCAATCGTTTGATAGGCTAAAGAAGGCGTTCGCGTCGGAAGAGCAGCTCTTGCACGTGGATCTTCAGAAACCAATGAGGGTGGAGACCGATGCATCAGACAGAGCGGTAGGGGCAGTACTGCTCCAGCCGGGGAAGGATCTGTCCGACTGGAGACCGTGTGCCTTCTTCTCCAGGAAGTTGAACAAGTCGGAACGGAACTACACAGTGTACGACAGGAAGCTGCTGGCGATTTATGAAGCGTTTCGACGCTGGAGACATCTACTAATAGGGGCGCAGGACAAGATCCAGGTGTGCACAGACCATAAGAACCTGGAATACTGGAGGACGGCAAGGGTACTCAACCAGAGACAGGTGCGGTGGGCACAGGAGTTTTCCAAGTTCCATTTTGAGATTCACTACGTACCGGGGGAAGAAAACGTCAGAGCGGACGCCCTCTCCCGGAAGCCAGAATATATGGAGGGAGAAGGAGCGCCGGAAGAACGACACGTGATTCCCGAGGACCGCTGGGTGTGGGGGGGAGTACTGGTGGGGCAACGGGAACTTGCAGAGGGGACAGAAGGCGACGAGTACGCCCAAAACAAGCTCAGAGAGCTCAGGGGAGCAGGGGGAACCCCGGGGGGTTTTGAGGAAAAAAATGGGGCGCTGTACTACAGGGGAGCTTTGTATATACCAGAAAGGGAACTGAGGAGTAGAGTACTCAAACAATTACACGACAGCCCCACGGTGGGACATTTTGGTCAACACAAAACCATGTTGCTGGTCACCAGGCAGTTCTGGTGGCCCAAGGTGAGGGAAGATGTACGGGAATATATCAGGGGGTGCGACCGCTGCCAGCGAGCCAAGGGGGAGAGGGCTACACCAGCGGGGTTGCTGGAACCATTACCCACACCAGCAAGGCCATGGGAGGCAGTGTCCATAGATTTTATGACAGATTTGCCCAAATCAAGGGGGGAAACGGCTGTGATGGTGGTAGTTGACTTATTAACTAAGATGTGCCATTTTATCGCTTGCTCGCATGCGGTGACGGCAGAGGAAACCGCCAAGCTGTTTGTAGAACACATTTTCAGGCTGCATGGCGCCCCCTTGAGGGTGGTCTCTGATAGAGGAAAACAATTCACGTCCAGGTTCTGGAGGAAGCTCATGAGCCTATTACATGTGGAGGTCAATTTCTCGACGGCCAGGCACCCAGAAACCAACGGGCAGGCGGAAAGAGCAAACAGTATACTGCAGCAATACTTGCGGTGTTACGTCAATGAAAGGGAGAATGACTGGGTAGAGAAATTAGCCTTGGCCGAATTTGCCTACAATAACGCCGAGCATGTGTCCACGGGCATGAGCCCGTTTATGGCCAATTATGGTTGTCACCCCAGAGCCTTTCCAGGGGGAGGGGAGGAGAGATGGAGTGTACCAGCGGCTGAACAGTTTGTAGAAGAAATGGAAGCACTACACCAGCAGCTTAAGATGAATTTGGAGAGGGCCAAGGAAGTGTATAAAAGGCAGGCAGATAGGAGCAGGAGGGAAGGAGAGACCATAAGGGTTGGGGACCGGGTGTGGTTGTCAACCCAAGGGTTACCGTTCAAGGGAGGTTGCAAGAAATTGAGACCAAGACGACTGGAACCCTTCGAGGTAACACAACAGGTGAATCCGGTGGCCTTTAGGCTCAAACTGCCAGACAACATGAAACTACATCCGGTATTCCATAGATCATTACTTTCACCATACAGGGAAGGGCGGGAATTTCAGGGACGACAGGGAGAAGTTCCCGCAACCCCACGGGTAGAAGAGAGGGAGCGCAGCAGTCACGAGGCGGAAATACTAGATTCAAGGTGGAAGGGAAAACAGGTGGAGTACCTAGTGGCTTGGGAGGGGGAACCTGAGTCAGAAAATGCATGGGTACCAGCGGAAACCATCAAGGATGAGTTTCTCTTAGAAGAGTTTCACCGTAGGTTCCCAAGGAGGCCCAAACCCTTAGCGAGGTTCTGGGAGGAGCAATTTGGCACCACAGACGATGAAGAAGAGTTTGCGGGATTTCAGGACTCTGGGCAAGAAGGGGGAGAAGGATCTGAAGAGGTGGAATCGGATTGGGAAGTTTTTTCAGGAGGAAGGGATAGTAGTAGGTGGAGAGCAGTTTTCGAGTCATCAGAAGATGGGGAATATTCTTTCCGGGGATTCCCAGGCTCACCGCCCAAAGAAAGGGGACGGACAGGGGGTGAGGAGGGTCCTGGAGGGGAGGTGGATGTCAGGGAACTGCCATCAGAGCGCAGGGTGGTGGAGAGGCTCTCAGATGTTGGGAGACCCTCGGATGCTGGGGAGGGAACCAGCCGGGAAAGAGGGAGAGCTCCCGCTGAAGGAGGGGGGAAAGAGGCATCGGAGGTAAGGCTCAGAGACGCTTCCAGCGAGACCAGTGGAGAGAGCTCAGGACCTCCCCTTGGAACGCCCACTCTGCGCAGAAAGCTGTCGCGCAGGGAATCAAGGCGGAGACTTTCTGTCAAAGAGCTTTTATGTTGGAAGAAGTTCAGGAAACGCCCACTGACGGATTCTGCCAGTGATTAAGACAGCCACAAACTGAGGGCTGTCCGGCTAGGGAGAGTTTTAACCAACGGCTCAACTTGGAGCGTTTTGGGAGCTTACGCACAAGCAACCCCTTATCCCATTACATATACTTTTTTAAAAAACCCCGAAGCCTTTCTACTGGGACTAGTTGGAAAAGATGTTAAAAAGAAAGATAGACTTCCGGGTTAGCGCCATCGGTGAATGGCGGAGTTCCTCCGACCGGAGGAGCTGGCTCCGTGGAAACTGGGTCTTCCTGCCGCGGCGAGGGTGGGGACCTGCTAGAAATCCCAGGTGGAGGAAGCCTGGGAACGTGGGGTTCGGCAGAGCACCAGGAGCGCCTCCCCTACTCGCGGGGCACCCCATTTTGGGGCTCCGGAGCGAAGTAGGGTGAGCGGCGCGGTGCTGCGAACTGATTGCTATTTTCACGGAGGGAAGCCGCATAGCCATTGCCGGAGAGCGCTGACTTTTTCCTGTCGACAATTGGACTCTAAACAAGTACCCGTGAGTAGAAACGGAAAATTGGATCAAGAAACATCCTAATTTGGCACCGAAGCGGGAAGGTTCAAAACAGGAAGTTCGCCTTCCGCTTTTTGTAAACAGACTGAAGCAAAAACCTTGTAAGCTAATAGCCTGGAAAGTTGTTTTGTAAAGGTCAAAATTTCCTTCATTTATAACCACTAAAACCCCCTTGGAAACAGGAGAAAAGGGGGGGAAATTTGACTGTTTAAGCCTGCAGGAGAGGGAGTAAAGAAAAATAAGTTTCCACCGTCTCAAACCTGGGAACGGGGGTCAGAGACAGAAATTGTTGGAGACGTCCATTGACTGTGAATGGAACATTTTGACAGATAGCTAAAAAAAAAAAAGCGAAACAAACTGATTCCAATGTTGCCTTTTGCATTCTAAAGAAACAAAATATTTGAAAATTGAAAGTAACTTTCTTTTGTTGGACATGCTTTAAAAAGATGGACATAAATAGAAATTGTCTCCTCTAGAGGGAGCTTGTTAAATTGTTGCTGCAGTTTACTTGGGGACTTCACAGCTGCGAGATTAAGATCGTGGAAACAGACTGCGACCTTGAATAAAAATGTGTTTGGAAGAAGTCTTGGTGCTTGCTTTTTGCAAGACGAGCGCTTTGCTGGAGCAGTTGCATGAGAAGGTGGATTTGATGAATGAGAAGTTGGATTTGATGACTTGTAGTCAGTGAATGTGGACAAACAGGGAATACTGACACAGAAATTATACAGGGACCAACTCAGGAAACTGGTTCGACTGGGCAAATGCAAGGGCAGATGATAATGGAGGAGGTTGCGGTTGTACCTCAAGCAATACAAATGGAGAGATCTGAGGCCCTGCAGGAGCATAAGCCGTTGTTTTGGAAGATTGAATTTGGAATGAGCCAGAGGGAGTCTGGAGCTGAGGAGGCTCTTAACTTTGGAGGGACTTTGAAATATGCTGTTAAATATTTTTTGAATTATATTGATGACTGTGGGGAGTGGGACTGTGGGGAATGGGCTGGTCTGATGAGGGGAGATGGAGATAATTATGGGTTGAAATCCCCCAGAGACCTACTCCTCAATGAGAAAGGAAAGAAATCAAGAAAGAGATCAACAAATGATAAGGAAAAGTGCAAGTATGAACAACAAGAAGAAGATATGCAGAAGGAGCATGGAAGAGATTTAAGAGCCTCGGACATAAGACTACCAGGTTGATGGACTAGATGGAATGGACAGTAAGGACTGACATAACCCGAGACCAGGAAGAAGGGACGTTGGATGAAAATTGGAAGAGTTTATAAAGAAAAACTTTTATTTTGGGATCTAGTGTAAAATTAATGAATATTAGGGAAAATGTTGGAATGAAACTGTCTGGCTTTAGTAGAAATGATATAAGGAGTTATGTATAAATAAGCATTAAGTTTTAAGTTTAAGGTATTTTACGGTAAGATAAGGTTAAATAAAGTAAGGCAAATTGAATAACAGAATATGAAATGGATTGTTAACAGGTCAGAATGTAAAGTTACAATATATTAAGATAAATTAGTAAGATAAAAACAATGAAGGAAAGGATTTGCTGAAACAACTAATGAACTAGAATACAAAAAAGGGAGGTGTGAGGAGGTCAAGGAAACAAGCAAATGATAGATAAGATATGGAAAGATGGATTTGTTTTTAATTGTTTTTACTTTTTTCTGTAATTTGTATTTTCTGTTTTTCTTTTTTTCCCTGTTTTATTCTTGTAACTTTTTGAAACATCAATAAATATTATATATAAAAAATAAAATAAAAAGAAAGATAAAAACTTATTTCCGTATGCCACAACAGCAGCAAGGGCTATGTTAGCCCAGAATTGGAAAACAGAAGTAATACCAACTATTACTGAATGGCAGGTCAAAATGATTAATTATGCGGAACTGGCTAGAATATCGGGGAGAATAAAAGATCAGGATGAACAAAAGTTTTATGAAAATTGGAGTAAATATTTGGATTATATAAGAGATAACTGTAAATCTGTAAAGACACTTGCAGGATTTGACGAACTTCAACAGTTTATGATCAAATAGATAAATGTATAAAATACGTGACATAATGAAAATATATGATACCGAAGGGGAGGAAGGAAGTCCAAAGCTCAATAGAGCTAATGTTATGTATGAGATGTATTAATACAATGAATGTATTGGAATGTATGTTTGATGAAAACTAATAAAAATTTAAGTTGGGGGGAAAAAAACATTCAGAAACCAAGGCGCGGCTTCCGATTGGCTGCAGGAGCTTTCTGCACTCAATCCGAAGCCACGGAAGCCCCGTCGGACATTTGGGCTCCAAAGAACATTCACAAACCGGAACACTCACTTCCGGGTTTGTGGCGTTCAGGAGCCAAAACATTCGAGACGCAAGGCGTTTGGGATCCAAGGTACGACTGTATTGGTAAGGCGCCCCCACAAGTAACATGGGGGGGGGGAGAACGATAGGAGGGGATCGGGAGAGACAGGTAAGCCCAGAGGGAACGCCACACCTAGCCCAGCTCCGACCCCAAGCCAATATCACCAGCAGCTGGAGCAAAACAGCAGAGGAGCCGGGCACCGGGGACCGGCTGGGGGCTAGAAGAACGCGGCGTGGACCCTCCCCTGCCAGTGCAGGGGGGCACAGCAAAAACCATGCTTTAAGTTATTTAGTTTATTTTCAGTCCCTTTCTTTCTTTCTTTCTTTCTTTCTTTCTTTCTTTCTTTAAAAATAATATTTATTCAAAATTTTAAAGGTTACAAAAAGAAAAAAGAGAAAAAAGAAAAATAAAAAAGACAGAAAAAATACAATCAATTAAAAAAAAGAACAAATCGAACCTTTACATAGCTTTCTTTCCTTTACTTATTTCCTTGACCTCCTCACACCTCCCATTTTTGTATTCTAATTCAATTTGTTATTTCAGCAAATCCTTCCAACCTTGTTTTTATCTTAATAATTTGTCTTAATATACTATAATTTTACGTTCTCTCTTTCATCAATTCATTTTTACTTAATCCTTTATGTCATTCCTGCCAAAACCACATAATTTTCTTTTTCCAACATCTTTCTAACAATCCTTAATTTTACAATATTTTTGAAGATAAGCTTTAAATTTTTTCCAATCTTCTTCCACCGACTCTTCTCCTTGGTCCCAGATTCTGCCAGTCATCTCAGCCAGTTCCATATATTCCATCACCTTCGTCTGCCATTCTTCCCGGGTGGGTAGATCTTGTGTTTTCCAATACTTGGCAATAAGTATTCTTGCTGCTGTTGTGGCATACATAAAAAAAGTTCTATCCTCCTTTTGCACCAATTGGCCGACCATGCCCAAGAGAAAGGCCTCTGGTTTCTTCTGGAAGGTATATTTAAATACCTTTTTTCATTTCATTATAGATCATCTCCCAGAAGGTCTTAATCTTTGGGCATGTCCACCAAAGGTGAAAGAATGTGCCCTCAATCTCTTTACATTTCCAACATTTATTATCGGGCAAATGATAAATTTTTGCAAGCTTGACTGGTGTCAAGTACCACCTGTAAATCATTTTCATTATATTCTCTCTTAAGGCATTACATGCTGTAAACCTGTCGTCCATAACTGTTCCCAGTCAGCCATCATAATGTTATGTCCAAGATCTTGTGCCCATTTAATCATAACAGATTTAATCATTTCATCTTGTGTATTCCATTTCAACAGCAAGTTATACATTCTTGACAAATTCTTAGTTTTAGGATCTAACAATTCTGTTTCCAATTTTGATTTTCCCACCTGAAAGCCAATTTTCTTGTCCAAGTTATAAACCTCCCTTATTTGATAATAATGAAGCCAATCTCGTACTTTATTTTTTAGTCTGTCAAAGCTCTGCAGTTTTAATCTATCTCCTTCTTGTTCCAAAATTTCCCAATATTTCGGCCAATTTGCCTCCATATTGAGTTTTTTCAGAGCCTTAGCCTCCACTGGTGACAGCCACCTTGGCGTTTTACTTTCAAGCAAGTCCTTATATCTCATCCAGACATTAAACAGTGCTTTCCTGACAATATGGTTTTTAAACGCTTTATGTGCTTTGACCTTGTCATACCACAAGTATGCATGCCATCCAAAAACATTATTAAAACCTTCTAGATCCAAAATGTCTGTGTTTTCAAGAAGCAGCCATTCTTTCAGCCAGCAAAATGCAGCTGATTCATAATAAAGTTTAAGATCTGGCAGGGCAAATCCACCTCTTTCTTTAGCATCAGTTAAAATCTTAAATTTTATTCAAGGTTTCTTGCCCTGCCAGACAAATCTAGAAATATCTCTCTGCCATTTCTTGAAACAGTCCATCTTGTCCAGAATTTGCAATGTTTGAAACAAAAATAACATTCTTGGCAATACATTCATCTTTATCGCAGCAATTCGTCCCAGCAATGATAACTTCAATTTTGACCATATTTCTAAATCCTTTTTCACTTCCATCCAACATATTTCATAATTATCTTTAAATAAATTCACATTCTTAGCAGTCATATTGACCCCCAGGTATTTCACTTTCTTAACCAATGTTAATCCTGTCTCCTTCTGAAACCTCTCTTTCTCAATCACTGTTAAATTTTTCTCTAACACCTTAGTTTTCAGCTTGTTCAGCTTAAATCCCGCAACCTGACCAAATTCTTGAATTAATTGCAATACTCTTTTAGTACTGGATTCTGGCTCCTGTAATGTCAAAACTAAATCATCAGCAAAAGCTTTTAATTTATACTGTTTAGCTCCGAGTTGTATACCCTTAACCAATTGGTCCTTTCTAATCATATTAAGCAAAACCTCCAGGACCGATATAAAAAGCAATGGAGAGATTGGGCAACCCTGTCGTGTTCCTTTCTCAATCTTAAACTCTTCTGAAACTACATTATTCACAATTAACTTAGCTTTTCGTTCTGAATAAATTGCACCTATACCGTTTTCAAAACCTTGGCCTACCCCCATTCCCTGTAGATTATTCTTCATGAAACTCCAAGAAATATTATCAAAGGCTTTCTCCGTGTCCACAAATATCAAAACTGCTTTAGTGTTAATATTCACTTGTAATTTTCAAATTTCGGTGACAGGCTTTCCTTTGCATAAAGTACTACTCCTCTTTTCTTAACTTTATCTGATGAAATAAATTCCTCTCCTAATCTTTTATTACTCAGAATTTTCCGATGTAGCCTTGTCACATGTGTTTCTTGTAAGCAAATCAAGTCCAAATGTTCTTTTTTAAGATATGAAATACTCTCCCCCTCTTTTCCGGGGAATTCAGTCCATTAACATTCCAACTTAATGCTTGCAGTGTCATGATGTACTTACTTTGCTTTTCCTCCCACTGCACCCAGTAGTTCGTCTGTATCAGTCGTTGGCGTTGGTTTCCCTTTTTTTGGTGAACTCTTGTCCAATGCTTCTGTAGGTCTGGAACCTTCTCTGTTTCCAATTGCGCTACCTTAAATTCCACAGCAGCAGTTTTTTCCTGGGTCAAGGTCGATTCCTGCAACAATTTCTGAATAGATTCTGTGTTACTGTTGACCTTTTGTCCCAGACTATCTAATGTTTCTGTATTTAAGTCAATTTTTTTTAGTTGCAGTGTCAACCTTATTTGTCTCCTCAACCCTCTTGTTAGTCTCTTCGACCCTCGTACTGAGTTGTAACAAAGTTTCATTAATCTTAGCCAATGCATTCGCTAGAGCATCTTCTGAAGACATTCCACTAGACTTAGATTGTGTTGATTACAGTCCCAGATACAATAGGAAGGCCAGCAGTTGATTGCCTTCGCTGCCCCAAGGTCTTTCTTCCCAGACCTCGTTGTTCTGTCTAAAGATGACAAGTCTACTTTCTCTTTCCCATCTGCCATAACAATAAAACAGCAGAAGAGCCAAGGTCAGTCTCACAGATAAGCAATTCCTGTTTACCAGTGGAAAATTCCCCTTGTAGCAATTTCTAAGGGTCCCTCTAGGTGGAAACAGTTACAATAGTCCAGAAAAGAAGTAACTTTCCCTTTTTTTTAAAGACTCCAACCGAGAAAATGAAACAGTTCCAATTTTTGTTACCTTCCAGTTGCTTTTTCTCCCTTTAGCAAACAAAGCATTAAAGCTGATCACAATGTATCTCTCTTGCTGTCAGAAATCCTTCTAATGACAGCTAACACGCAGTCCAAAAAGCAACAGTCTTTCTCACTGGCAGACCGTTCCCAGGTTTGAGTGATGGATTTTAAGCTCTTTCCCTCTCTCTTGCAGGTTTATACAGTCCAAAAACAGCCCCCTTCCTTCCCTGCTTCCCAGGTAGGGGGTTCAGAAAATTATCGAGTTAGAAAACAGTCCTTTTCAAGCGTAATTCCAGCGCTTTAGCTTAAAAGTCTCTTTGTTTTGATCTATTTACAAAGCGGAAGGCGGACTTCTGTTTAGAACTCCCCGCTTCGGTAGCCAATTAAGTCTCCCCCCCCTTCTTTGTAAATAAGTCCAATTTCCCCTACTCATGGGTAGTTACTTTTATAATCCAATTGTCCCAGGAAAAAGTCAGCGCTCTCCAGCAATGGCCATGTGGCTTCGCTCCGTGAAAGAAGCAATTGACTCACAGCACCGTGCCGCTCACCTCACTCCGCTCCGAAGCCCGTAAAAGGGTTTCCTTGCGAGTTGGGGGGGGCGCAAAAGGTGCCCTCCAAGTCCCACGTTCACAGGCTTCACCGCCTGTGATTCCTGTAGGGTCCCCGCTTCGCCGTAGTGGTACAGACCCGATTCCCACGGAACCGTTCCCCTCCAGATCAAAGGGAATCCGCCATTAGCTGATGGCACTGAGCCGGAAGTCTATTTTCAGTCCATTTCTTATCAGTATTTTCAAACCCTATGAACCCAGGTAGGCAGCCTGAACCATTGGAGCCCATTTCCTGGAACAGCCGCCTCAGCCCTGATCTAGGGACCCAACACCAAGCCCTGGGGGTCCCACAGGAGAATTCAAACTGCCCCTTTTTCTTGTTCCCTTCTCTCTCTCTCTCTCTCTCTCTCTCTCTCTCTCTCTCTCTCTCCTCCTTCTTCTTCTTTAGTTATACACATAACCCTCCCTTTTTTATTAATACATTATTACTCATTATTCACCCATTTCTATTCACTTCTTACTCATTTACGCATTTTCATTATTATTACTTTCTCTTTTTTTAAAAAAAAAGTTTTTTTTAAATTTCTCATTAAAGAATTCTATATATATATCTACTTTTCCATCCCCACTCCCCCCTTTTTCTATTTACTTATTACAATGGCTTTTTTCTTTTCCTTCTCTTTTCTGAACAAACAAACAAACCAACCATTTTCAGTAGGATTTTTTGTGTTTTCTTTTTCTTTCTTTCTTCTTTTTCTCTCTATCTCTTTTCTCTCTTCCTTATCTTTTCTTTTCCATCTTGTCTTTTGTCTCACACTATAACTTGAATCACCACAGCGACTTTTGATTTTTAAATAAAACTCCATTAGCCTTTACATTTTTAACTTTTGACTCTTATCTGCAAACTCCCAACCCCACCTCCCCACCTTAACACTGGGAGGGCCATGTCCCCAGAATTTGTGAAGACAGGATTCTCAAAAATACCTCTTCCTTGCAGATCCTGGAGTATTTCTGGCAACAGCTGGAGTTTTTCTTCAAGCTCCTGGAACTTCATACGCAATGCTTGATCATCCTTAAGTACTGTTTCCGCCCCCGTCTTAGGGCTATTGGGCGCCTTCTTCAGTATTTCAACATCCTGGAGAGGACAGACACTTCCTGCTAGACATTTACTCCAGACATTTACAGAAGGCACAGAGGCACTGGTTGAAGAAGTTGGGAATGAGCAGACAATGCTATTGCTGAGAAGGAGCTCCACCCCAGGGTGCTAAAGAGCTCTTTCCCTTGCCTGCAGGTGCCAGAAGGCCAAGCGCTGGTGTTGCAGTGGTGGTACTTCAGAAGAGTATGAGAAAAGGCTGCTCTGGATTCTGGGTATATAAATGGCCTTGCCTGAAGCTGTGGATTGTGCTCTGCATTAGCAGAGAGGCTCTACTTAGTTGCAAATGAAGCACATTTCAGTTATTATAGAAACCGGTGTTTCCATGCATGCTTGTTCAGGAACTCTGTGAACTAGACAGCCGCTGTTTTAAACTGGCCCTTTTTCTGGCAGGTTAAACGATTAAAGTTGACTTGATTAACTTCATCCGCCAACTACCCTTCTAAGCAACCAGAGCAATTACAAATAAAAGGCTCTCCAACCGTGCGCTATCCCTATCTGCAAGCAAGCTCTCCCACAAAGTGTTCTATGAGACACATGAGCCAAATAGCCGAGGAGACAGTTTTTTAGCTGCCTGTCATTCATACACTTTATACTGAAAGGATTTCAGGGGCAGATGCTCTTTTTCTGCATGGAGGGTGGGGGTTTCCAAAGGGGCACTATTCAGACCTGCATTCATGGCTTATGAGTCGTAGCCGTGTGACAACTGCACCTCATGCTGATGTGTTTAAGGGCTGATGTTGCACTTCCAGGTAGAAGAGCTCGTTGGCATTATTTTAGGCTCTGTGTCAATTGACTTTGTGACATGATGGGGGGGGGGGAGTTCTTATTTTTAGAGTATTTACCTGCAACCTATTATGTGGGAATCTCAAGGTACTTTACAACTAGGTCTGAAAATAGGCAAACATTGAAATGCAGCAGAATAAACAGGCCTACAGTAAAAAAAATATCCTTCAAAGCCCATATTGGCTGGCAGCAGCATCCCCCCAAATCCATGATGGATAAACACTTTCCCCACATGGAGCAGAATTGCACCCATGTTGGCAAAGACCTCCTTTCTAGAAGTGGGAGCAGAGGCTGCCCCCACCCACTGCTCTCTTCTCCCAGGCATCTGAAGAGACAAAGGGCTCCCCTTCTCTACCTGTGTGCCACAAGCCTGAATTGCAAGACAGTTCCCACTTTGGGGCAACAGGGAACAAACATGCAGAGGACGAGTTCTGAGGCTCCCCCAACAAAGCCATTTCCCTGGGCCCACCTGCCAGCCTGCTGCTGGCTGGCTGTCCACCCACAGGAAAAGGGCACGATTCTCCCCACCAACAGGACATAACAAGAAGATGGGGACTATAACATAGGACTTCCTAACTTGTGAGTTCTGATGAGCCGCTGCTGCTTCCCCAGTTTAAAAGATGGCGGCTCAGGTGAGCCATTAAGCTAGAAGCTGCCTTTCGGAAATGTGGCACGCAGGAGGAAAAGGACTGACCCCGGGGTGGGCTGTCTGCCTTCCTTTTGCCTTCCACCTCACAACATCCTTCCCCAGCCTGGTGCACTCCAGGTGTTCTGGGGCTCCATCTCTCACCAGGCCCAGGCAGTATGGCCAGGGGTCAGGGATGGGGGCAGTTGTCCAAACCAGCTGGAGAGACTCAAGGAGGGCATTACAGCCTCAAAGCCCTTTCCCTACCTCTCAATCTGGACTTACCTGGCCTTGCCCCTGGCCGCCTTTAGCCAGATCAGCTGTGCTCGGAGCTGGGACAGACCCCTCTGGAGACTTAGAGGTAGAGGAAACGGCCTGGGTCCCCTGGAGAGCACTCTCAAAGGAGATGCCCGCAAAGCAGATCACACTTTTCCTACTCCCAGACTGGGAGTAGAATCTGTTACACACATCCTTCTATTCTGCGAATTTTATAGTGAAGAACGAGCTCAACTCATTTTGCCACTTTTATCAAAATTTATACCCCTACAACATTATTTCGAATCCTCCCCCGAAATTATACGAAAATACCTTCTGGAAGATTCCTCAAGCTCAATATCATATGAGGTGGCCAAATTTTGCACTTTAGCAATCAGGAAGCGTAAATTTCTTTTGTTGAGTGGCACACTGCGAAGTTCCCTTGTGTAATCTTTTTTCTTCTTCTTCTTCTTGATGTTGTTGTTGATTTCTTTTTGTTTGGTCTTGTGGTGTTTGGTGTCGCTGGCTTTTGTCGCAATAAAACTTGGTCTGGTTCACAGGAAGAGAGCCCTGAAGTCACATATTCAGTCACCAGATATTGCGCTGCCATGATAGATATTTGACGAATAATGATCTATGCTACAATTCAATCCTAAACTGAAGGCCCATATTATTAGATCCGCACTTCTGAAGCCCAACCCATATAGCTGTGTTAACTGATCTTTTAATCTTTTAATCTTTCTTATAAATTTTTAGACCCATTGTCTATCCTTAATTAAGTACTCTATGTATATGTTTAAATCTACGTTTGGTTCTAGCTCCTATTTATTTAATAATTATTCGCCTGGATTCATACTGTTATACTATCTATGTATATGTTTTGTTTATGCTGGTCTATGACCGTAATAAAGTACTTGACTTGACTCCCAGACTGCAAGCTAGAGAACGTCGCTGCATGCTGGTGACCCATTCGCTGGGTGGCGCACTGGGAAGAAGAAACCTCATCCAGAGATGGGAGGGAAGCACTTTGGCCAGTGCCATGGGGCCTTTCTTCGGAAAGCTGCTCGGGGACCTGCAATGGAGCACTGCCCAAGGAGGAGGAAATGTGGGAGGCCGGCTGGGAAGGCTGCTGGGACCCCGACTCTTCCTGGCTAAGGGAAGCAGCTCTTGCAGTGGTATCTCTGGGAACAGAGGGCATCAAAGTGAGCTGGCAATGAGAAGGCTCAGCCAGGTGGGAGCCGGAGGTCTCTGTGGTCGCACCCAGGGATTCGTTGGGCGAACTTTTCTTCTCCATTCTGTGGACACGAAGGCAAGTCTTCTGACCACTGTACCAGCTGGTTTCAAAGGCTATTTTTTTATGAAAGCTTGAAAAACAAAGAAAAGACATTATACAGAAATCAGTGTCAGATATCAAGCATTTTGAAAACATAAAAATGAAAAGAAACAGAAGACGGAAATACTTCTGATTCCTTGTCTATCAGCTTAAAAAACTTATGTAAAACTCTTACTTCCCACCTGGGATGAGCCGCTTGGCGCACTAAACTGAGCCGCCGGAGAAAGACTGGGGCGGGCGGCAAGTGGGAGGGGGAAGTCGTGCGCTTCTGTCCCTTGAAAAAAAAATGCTGATCAAGGCCACAGGCTGCTAGCATGTCTCATCCCGGCTTTCTCATCTGAGGGGAAAGGATGCACGGTCTTAAATGCTTAAATGCCTTGCCAACCTGGCTGAGCTACCTTGGGCCAGTCCTTGGGCAAGTACTTGGGCCAGCTTAGCCTCCCTCACAGAGGGTTGTTCTGAAGATACACTCAGGTGAAGGAGGACGTTGGGTTTGGTGGGGGTTGCCAGGAGCAGCACGATGTCCCTCGAACCCCCGGCTTCCACTCTCCAGGCGGGCGCCCAACGTGGCCAGCTGGCAAGGGCTGTTTCTTACTCCAGCCTTGGCATGCAGATCCCGGGTTCAGCCCCAGATCTCTGGAGCGGAAAGGCTCTTGGGCGTGACTATGAAAGGCAGCATCTGTCAGAATAGGGCATACTGAGCCAGTACAGATGAATGTGACTATTGGTTCACTTCCTCTGCTATCTGCCTTTTCGGGCACCTCAGAGGTGGCAGAGAGAGGCAGGGGAGAGACTCCGGCCTCTACAGAAGGCTGCACCCCTTTCCTCCATGTCCCCACCCCAACTCTTAGGACCAGAAGCAAGAGACAGCTTTGCTGAGCACGTGCCCCTTCCCAGGGAGATGCAACTCTGCACTACTGTTCCCTGAATTGCTCGCGAAGCAGCCATACTCCAGGCTCTTATTGTCACAACCCTGCAGGATCAGACCAAGGCCCATCTAGTCCAGCTCTCAGCAGCCCAGCAGATGTCCAAGGGAAACCCCAAGCAGACTCCAAATGCAGCCCCACTCTCCCCACTGGGGACGCCCGCAACTGGTATGCAGAGGTAGACTGCCTGTGCGGCTGGAGGTGCAACATGGTCTAACCCTCCATGAATTTGACGAATCATCTCTTAAAGCCATCCCCGTCAGTGCCTCTGGAAGGAGGAAATTTCAGTGTCACTAGGCACTCTGTGTCTGGCCTGAATCTGCCATCATTCCGCTTTCTTAAAGAGATCCAGGTTCTGATATTATGAGGGAGAAAACATCGCTCTGCACCTTTCCCACATCATGCATACTTCTATGATGTCCCCACTTTCCCCCCTCTTGCAAAACCCCAAAGCCTCCTACATTGTAAGCCTTCCTTACAGGGGAATCATCAGAACCACCTGTGCCACTTGCCACTTACCATCTGGCCTGGGGCGGGGCCTGAAGCCTCACAAGGACTGCTTGCTGCTTGCTGCCTGCTGCCCAGGAGGACTCCCCTGAGTGAGTGCTTGAGGGCCCTGCTCTTGCCACTTACCATCTGGCCCAGGGCAGGGCCTGACAGGCCTCACTAGGACAGTGTTACTGCAGGAGGGGCACAGAGTGTTTTTAAAATGTTTTTAAAAAATTTCTTTTGGATTTTTTGTATGTGGGGGGTGGGGGTGGGATGGAAGTTTGGTTGGGTTTGGGGAATTATTTTTTTATTTTGATGTTCTTGTAATTTTTACATTTTTTTGTTTGTATTGTTTTATTGGTTTTGTTTGTTTGTATAAGTTGTTATTTTGTTCTTAGGGGGAGGGGTCAGGGCTGCCGGGGAGTGGGCCCCAGCCCACAAAATGGCTGGGGCATGTTCCACAGGGGGGAATGCACTGGGACAACCGATCTCAGTGATCACCGGTAGGAGGAGGAGTTACGCTAAGACCAGACCATGTCATTACAGAGGAGGCAGGTTTAGTCGTTGTCTGAGGACTATTCCTGCCTCCGGGTCTGGTCCTGACCGGATGGATACTAGAATCAGCAAGGGATACCCACATGACCTGAAAGTGTTGCTGTGCAATGCCAGGTCAATGATTCATAAGACCACTGCCATCCATGACTTGATCATGGATGGAGGATTTGATCTGGCATGTGTAACAGAGACTTGGTTGGATGAAGCAGATGGGCCTGTCCTTGCCGCTGCTTGCCCACCAGGTTTCTCTTACGCACAGCAACCCAGGTCATGTGGGCGGGGAGGGGGGGTTGCAGTGATTTTTAGGAAGTCATTAGTCTGCACCAGGCGTCCTATTGGGAAGACCCAGTTTTCTGAGTGCATGTTCTGGAAGTTGGGCAATAGGGGCAGTACAGGATTCCTATTGGTGTACCGACCTCCCCGCTGCACCAAGGATTCCCTGCCCGAGCTGCTTCAGGTCGTGGCGGATATGCTCCTGGAGACACCTAGCTTGGTTGTCCTGGGGGATTTTAACATCCATGCCGACACGACCTTACAAGGGGCCGCTCGGGACTTCGTGGAAAGCATGGCCTCCATGGGGCTGTCCCTGAATAAGTCTGGCCCAACTCATAGCCACGGACATGCCTTAGACTTGGTGTTTACCTCTACGGATGCTGGTGATCTGACATTAACTAAAAGCGAAACAAAAGAAGGCCATGGTCAGATCACTTCCTGGTGCAACTGGACTTCTCCGCAACCCTTCCCCTCCGCAGGGAGGTGGGACCGATTCGGATGGTCCGCCCCCACCACTTAATGGATCCAATTGGCTTCCAGAGAGTGGTAGGGGATGCTTTATCCCAAGTTGATGGCCTTTCAGCTGATTCCCTGGTGGCCCGCTGGAATGCGGAGTGACCCAGGGCTATTGACTGTCTGGCTCCGAAGCGCCCTCTCCGATTGCATGGAGCCCGGACAGCCCCGTGGTTTTCCCCGGAGCTGAGGGTGATGAAACAATCGTTGAGACGGCTAGAGCGCCGGTGGCGGAAAACTCATTCTGAATCAGACCGGACACGGGTTAGAGCTCAACGTCGAGCCTACCAAGTGGCAATGGCGACGGCGAAGAGGGCCTTCTTCACCGCCTCCATTGCATCTGCAGAAAACAGCAGCAGGAGACTTTTTCAGGTGGTTCGCAATCTATCAGAACCACCTGTACCACCGGGGCCTGGTAGGGACCCCAAGATCTCCTGCAATGCTTTTGCAAAGTTTTTTGCAGATAAAATCGCTCAGATTCAGAAGGAGGTAGACTCCACCGTGGGAGCAGGGCCAGGGCGGGAGAGTGCTAGAGTTCTGTCTGGTCCTGTTACATGGGATCAATTCCAATCTGTTACCTCCGAGGATGTGGACAGGCTGCTTGGACGAGTGAAACCGACCACCTGTCTCTTTGATCCTTGCCCATCCTGGCTGATAAAAGCGAGCCGGGAAGGGCTGGGCGATGGGATCTGCGGGGTGGTGAATGCTTCCCTCTGTGAGGGAGCCTTCCCAGACCCGCTGAAAGAGGCGGTCATTAAACCGCTTCTTAAAAAAACATCTTTAGACCCGGCCAATTTGGCCAACTATCGCCCAGTCTCAAATCTGCCATTCTTGGGCAAGGTGATTGAGCGGGTGGTTGCTGAACAACTCCAAGCACGCCTGGAGGAAACGGACCATTTGGATCCCTTCCAATTGGGATTCAGGCCTCACCATGGGACTGAAACTGCCTTGGTCGCGCTGGTTGATGATCTCCGGCGGGCTAGGGACAAAGGTGAGAGCTGTTTCTTAGTTCTGCTGGATCTCTCAGCGGCCTTTGACACCATCGACCATAACATCCTTCTGGACCGTCTAGAGGGGCTGGGAGCTGGGGGCACTGTTATACAGTGGTTCCGCTCCTTCCTCCTGGGCCGTGTCCAGAAGGTGGTGGTGGGGGGTGAGTGTTCAGACCCCTGGGCTCTCACTTGTGGGGTGCCTCAGGGTTCTGTCCTCTCCCCCATGCTTTTTAATATCTATATGAAGCCGCTGGGAGAGATCATCAGGGGGTTTGGACTGGGTGTTCATCAGTATGCAGATGACACCCAGCTCTACCTCTCCTTTAAATCAGAACCAGTGAAGGCGGTGAAGGTCCTGTGTGAGTGCCTGGAGGCGGTTGGAGGTTGGATGGCGGCTAACAGATTGAGGTTGAATCCTGACAAGACAGAAGTACTGTTTTTGGGGGACAGGAGGCGGGCAGGTGTGGAGGATTCCCTGGTCCTGAATGGGGTAACTGTGCCCCTGAAGGACCAGGTGCGCAGCCTGGGAGTCATTTTGGACTCACAGCTGTCCATGGAGGCGCAGATTAACTCTGTGTCCAGGGCAGCTGTCTACCAGCTCCACCTGGTACGCAGGCTAAGACCCTACCTCCCCGCGGACTGTCTCGCCAGAGTGGTGCATGCTCTAGTTATCTCACGCTTGGACTACTGCAATGCGCTCTACGTGGGGCTACCTTTGAAGGTGACCCGGAAACTGTAATTAATCCAGAATGCGGCAGCTAGACTGGTGACTGGGAGTGGCCGCCGGGACCACATAACACCGGTTCTGAGAGATCTGCATTGGCTCCCAGTACGTTTCCGAGCACGATTCAAAGTGTTGGTGCTGACCTTTAAAGCCCTAAATGGCCTCGGTCCTGTATACCTGAAGGAGCGTCTCCACCCCAATCGTTCAGCCCGGACACTGAGATCCAGCGCCGAGGGCCTTCTGGCGGTTCCCTCATTGCGAGAAGTGAGGCTACAGGGAACCAGACAGAGGGCCTTCTCGGTAGTGGCGCCCGCCCTGTGGAACGCCCTCCCATCAGATGTCAAAGAGATAAAGAATTACCTGACGTTCAGAAGACATCTTAAGGCAGCCCTGTTCAGGGATGTTTTTAATATGTAATGCTGTATTGTTTTTAATACTGATTGGGAGCCGCCCAGAGTGGCTGGGGAAACTCAGCCAGATGGGCGGGGTATAAATAATAAATTATTATTATTATTATTATTATTATTATTATTATTATTATTATTATTATATGCTGCAGAGCTTCTGGCTGAAAGGCGACTCGTGGAGATTTGCAATGACTGCTGCAATGCACCCCTAATGATTCAGATTGTATCATTATAGCCTTATTGTGTTTATTTGTTGTTGATATTTTAAATTTGTATAACCTTAGAAGTGGTGTGGCTGTGAGTACCATGAAGGGAGCCGGCACTTTGTGATTTGCCAGGGCACTACTGCAGGTTAGGAAGGAGGAAGAGGCAAAGATCCTTTCCCCAGTCAAACATGTTTGCACCCAGGGTGTTTCCAGACTGTCAGTATTTTGTGGGAGGGATTCAGGTCCAGCCCAGAACTTCAGCTTTTCCACTGAGAATGGATTAAAGCACTCTGACCATTCCCTTAGTAGAGTCTAACCACTGTTGTAAGTTTTGGGTAAGCAAGACATGAACGCAAAACAAACAAGTGGTCGTCTCCTCCAGGTGAACCCATGCACTGTAAATATATTGACAGCACACTTCCAGGTCGTTGGCATCGGCATCCCAGAACTGTGAAGGTTGCTTCAACTGTTGAGCAACACAGCTAAGGAAGAAGGAGTGGAGTGTCTCCGGGGGGAGCATAGCTCCCATTCCCTTCCAAATACACAGACAGGACAGTGTGGTGGCACCCAGGGAATAGTTGCAGCAGCCGGATGGCTGGCTGAAACAAACACCATTGCACTATTTTTGGATGGGATTCACTCTGAATCAGCCAGTTAGTGAACTTGGTGCTCCTGTGCAACAAACCCACTACAAAATTGCTCTTCCCCGCACACTTCCAGGTCCCCCCAGCTGGGCTTTTTGCAAGAAGAAAAGTGATAGGTAAATGCCCTGGAAAGCTTGACTGCATGTAGTATCACCACCCCACAAACAAATCAGGATGAATGCTCAAGAAACAGGTCGCCTGGAATGATCTTTCTGCATATGCTTCCTTCTGAGCACCTCACAAGTAGCATACTGCACGCACTTTGTCCCCCGAACTTCTATGTTACACACACACGTGTGAGTCTAGGCAACCCTAGTCATTGCTGGAATGGGGTCATCCAGAGTTTTGGAGTACATTGTCAGCAATATGTTGCTGATACACAGCTCTGCTTCATCTTGACACCTGTGGCTGTGGCAGAGGGTGCAATGTTTTAATCTAATGGTCAGCTCTACTTGGAGAGACCGTGGGAAATGAGCTCTCTGCATTTTCTTCCTCCTGAACACCCAGAAGTAGACCCAAATTTCTATTTCCTACGCGCAAGCACATATGCACACACACGAGGTTCCAGGGCTTCCAGGCACTTTCCCAGGATTCCCGTTTCCTTCAGAATGAGGCACAGCAGAGACGTGCATTGTATATTACGTTGAAATCTTTTAATAAACAGCTATATCAGCAGGAAGAAGTGCAAATGCCATCCTTAGATTATTCAGAAGGAAAGGTGCTGGCTTCCTCCCGATGGCCCTAAAAGTTTTTCAGGCAAAATCTTTAGTCCAACTCCTGTATGGCACTCAAATTAGCCCCTCTGCCAACCTTAAGACCCTTGAAACAGTACAATCAAAATTCTTAAGATCACTATTTGCTACCCCAAAGTGTACACCTAATGCAGTCTTAAGGCAAGAGGCAGGACTACCCAGAGTGGAATTAAAAGTCTGGGAGCAAGCAATATCCCTCTGGCTGAAAATCCATTACAATCCTAAGGGACTGCTACCTTGCTTCCTGGCCGCAGTTCCCTATCCTCCTTGGCTTATGCAAATAACTAACAAGATCAAACAAATTGGCCTAAACCTTGAAAATCTTTTTCTTGGAACTCAGAACAAGGCAAAGGCAATTATCACTCAGAGACTTCACGATGTCGAATTACAACAAGAAGACGCCCTACTCCCGGAGACATATAGATGTTTAAAAGCTTGGCCTAACTTTGCAGCTGCCCCTTACTTAACTAACATCACTAACGAAGCTTATAGATGGGCTTTCTCTAGAGCCCGCTTTGAGACAATGCCCTCAGCAGTGCTGTACGGCAAATTCACGCGGGTACCAATGCATGCGCGTCTCTGCCCCTGTATGCCTAATAAGGTAGAATCTGTTACACACATCCTTCTATTCTGCGAATTTTATAGTGAAGAACGAGCTCAACTTATTTTGCTGCTTTTATCAAAATTTATACCCCTACAACATTATTTGGAATCCTCCCCCGAAATTCTACGAAAATACCTTCTGGAAGATTCCGCAAGCTCAATATCATATGAGGTGGCCAAATTTTGCACTTTAGCAATCAGGAAGCGTAAATTTCTTTTGTTGAGTGGCACACTGCGAAGTTCCCTTGTGTAATCTCTTTTTTCTTCTTCTTCTTCTTGATGTTGTTGTTGATTTCTTTTTGTTTGGTCTTGTGGTGTTTGGTGTCGCTGGCTTTTGTCGCAATAAAACTTGGTCTGGTTCACAGGAAGAGAGCCCAGAAGTCACATATTCAGTCACCAGATATTGCGCTGCTATGATAGATATCTGACGAATAATGATCTATGCTACAATTCAATCCTAAACTGAAGGCCCATATTATTAGATCCGCACTTCTGAAGCCCACCCCATATAGCTGTGTTAACTGATCTTTTAATCTTTTAATCTTTCTTATAAATTTTTAGACCCATTATCTATCCTTAATTAAGTACTCTATGTATATGTTTAAATCTACGTTTGGTTCTAGCTCCTATTTATTTAATAATTATTCGCCTGGATTCATACTGTTATACTATCTATGTATATGTTTTGTTTATGCTGGTCTATGACCGTAATAAAGTACTTGACTTGACTTGACTTTAATAAACATTGATTTTTAAAAAAGAACTTGGAGAAAGGGTTAGCGTCCTTGAGGTCCTGAACATCTGCAGGTGGGCGGGTGCTGTAGCATGAGAAGTTTTTATCTCACTCAGTTTCCAAACAAAACAAAATCAGGCAGAAGCACAAGAAAGATGTTGTACAGGAATAGCAAGCAGAGAGTTTGACCTTCACCACTTTGGATTCAATTTCAAGAGAGTTCATTTTAATTTAATGTAACTTAATTCATCCTATATCATTTCTACCCCACTTGATTGTCAAAAAAACTTAAAGCAAGTTTACAAAAACTCCTCATGGAACTGTTTAATTATCCAGTGAAATACAGGCACACATTTCAAAATATTGCCATGACAATTAAACTCAGCAGTAAGCAAAAGGCTTTCCACACCCTGCAGCCTTCCACATGTCTTCCAAAGGCCCCTAAACCTGAAGGCTTTACGGAGGTGTGGGGGAGAGTACAGTGAAGGCAGCTGCCTGGGGTCCCTAGGCAGGGAGTTCCAAAGTGTTAGCGCTGTTGCACTAAAATAGAGACTTCTTGCAAGTGTGGAATGAGTCTTACGTGGCAGCTAGAACAGTCCTACTTGTGCAGGTTGAATTGGTTGAGTAGGCACACAAGGCGTAAGGCGATCCCTCAAGTGTAGAAGATGCTTGAAGTACCTGCAGCACCACATCTGCATCTCCTCCACAGGTGTCTCAAAAGACCCTCACCTGTGCTATCTGTAGATCACAAATGACCAAGCATCAGCAAAGCCTGCACACTCTCTCCATCCCTGGAAGTCACATTTCACCATGACACCAACCTGGAAAGGGTAGCTCATGCTGCAGAATGAATTTCCAAAGCTTCTACACTTAGGCAGGAATAAGAAGATAGATGCACAAATATAGGATGGGGACACCTGGTTTGACAGCAGCGCATGTGAAAAAGATCCAGGGGTCTTCTTGGGCCTCAAGCTTAACCTGAGTCCTCATCGTGGAGCAGCAGCAGAAGCGCTAATGCAATTCTAGATTTTATCCACAGAAGTCTAGCGTTCAGATCAGGAGAAGTAACAGTACCCCTCAATTCTGAGCTGCTTCCCTTCATAGCACTGAGCTCCAGTGCAACTCCTTCCTGACCCAGGAAGCAGACGCCAGCTTCCCAACAGCCCTGGAACTGCCCCCATCTCCCCTCCAACCTCTTGTGGGCCTGGCCCAGTTCCATGCTGTTAGGACCTCCGTGTAAAATTGTTGCTCCAAGACACAGAATGCCACTGGAGATGAGCTGTTGGGGAGAAGCGGCATGGGGGAGGTTGCTTTCCTGCCTGGCTTGTGGGCTTCCCAGAGGCATCTATCTAGTCAGCCAGTGTGTGGAACAGGAGATTGATGTGTTTCTTACATCATCTCCAATGGCTAGACTTCACTCCGAAGGGGGCTCCCAAGCCAAAGTGGATGGGCATTGCCCTACAATTGGTGTGTGTGATTGATTATGCAGGGAGGGGCTTACTTCATGTTAGCAACCCTGGTGGAGGTCAAGCATTATTCTCCCACCGTTCCTCCATGGAGCTCAAGGGTCTTCCCCCCTCCTCATTTTATGCTCACAACAACCCTGTGAGGCAGGTTAGGCTGAGAGGCAGGAACTGGCCCAAGCCCACCCAGACAGCTTCATGGTTGTGTGGGGATTTGAACCCTGGCCTTCTAGGTCCCAGCCCAACACTCTACCCACTACACCACACAGCCAGTCAGGAGTCCAATTCCCAGAAGCCTCAGCCAGTACTGCCCTGTGATGCTGGAGCTGTGGAAATGCATTGCCACCCATTGGGACTCTTTTTCTGCTTCAGCAAGACGGTCTCCTAGGTTCTCCTTGAGGGCTTTTAGGCCAGAATAAAGGAAAGTCCAGTGGACACTGCTGGAGGCAGTGGTGCCTCTGCATCCTAGTTGCTAGAAACCACAGGAGGAGAGAGCGGTCTTGTGTGCGAATCCTCCTTGTGGGTTGGCCTCTGGGTGAACAGGATGCTGGACTGAATGCTGGACTGAACGGGCCACTGGCCTGATCCAGAAGACTCTTTGGAT
Organism: Podarcis erhardii; assembly: GCF_964252035.2. Lineage (NCBI taxonomy): Eukaryota > Metazoa > Chordata > Lepidosauria > Squamata > Lacertidae > Podarcis > Podarcis erhardii. Next base: position 17,921,526 of record NC_138506.1, on the reverse strand, counting down.
GTTCACTGCTGAGGATCTCATGAGAGATCTTCCACGGTGCAGCAGGAAGGGTTCTGGAACTGGCATGAAGGACATTGCAAGACGTTGGCCAGTACAAACATTTTGATCATCATGCACTTTCCCAGCTGCACACAGATGGTGAGGTTTAACTCTGCTGAAAACAGATCATTTGCATTCTCCCACAAATGAGAAAGAGGAAGGATAATGGCAAAATAAAGTATCTTCTCCTAGTTCTCTAAATCCGTCCAAAAGATTATTGGTATAGGAGCTCCAGAGTGGCTGGTGAGAGCCATGTGGTTGTGCTGGAGCAACTAGCTCAACTCTCTCTGCAAGCTGAGTTTCTCAGGTACACCAGGGGTGAGGGGACAATAGCCTTGACTACCTATTTCCTCCCAAGGTAAGGGGAAGAGACATAGCTAAGATGGCAGGACAGCTTACTCTATGATGTTAACCCCTTCATGCACTAATTAGACTGAAGCATGTTGGTTATATGAGACTGGTTATCCCACACAACATGCTCTCATGCAACCCATGCCCTCCAAGTGAAAACCCATTTCCTGGACAATATCAACATTGTGTTTCCTGCCTGTGAACTGCACAGTGAATATTTTTATTAGAAAAGAAAACAGCCCGGTGTTTCAGCTTCTCAAAGTTGTTTTATTCAGTGCGCTGCTACAGCTTTGTTGTTGTTGTTTAGTTGTTTAGTCGTGTCCGACTCTTCGTGACCCCATGCACCAGAGCACGCCAGGCACTTCTGTCTTCCACTGCCTCCCGCAGTATGGTCAAACTCATGCTGGTAGCTTCGAGAACACTATCCAGTGAGCACTCAGGGCTGATTTCCTTAAGAATAGATAGGTTTGATCTTCTTGCAGTCCATGGGACTCTTAAGAGTCTCCTCCAGCACCATAATTCAAAAGCATCAATTTTTCTGCTAAAGCTTGTCACACCCAAATCCTCCAAAGGAATCTGCCAAAGTGCTTTTCCAGGCAAAAGGGGGCAGAGGGAGAGAAACCAAGAACCTCAATTTCACTAGACCGGGGGGGGGGGGGGGCTTCCGGTTTCTGTTGCGAACAAAAAGGGAGCGTGTTAACCCTCGGAGAGGTTTTCCGAGTAATACAGGGGCTTGGGGGAGCCACAAAGGCACTGCGCCCCCAAAAAATCTCAAGGGGGATACCCTTGAGGGATACCCGAGGGCGGCGAGACTGCAAACGCAAAAGGAAAAGTATCGACCCTGTGTTACGATGCCTCTGGCTCTCTCTGAAGAGTGCGACGAACCTCCAAAATTGCAAGAATGGAACCCTCAGTGTGAGTAGAACCTTTTCATACCATAAAATTGGAAAATACACTAAGAGAACGTCGTATGTTAAAGGATTTAAGCAAGGAATTCAGTTCGGTAGAGGATTAAAATGGCGCAGGATACAAAGTCGCAGGGAGGAGGAGGAAGTAGTATTTTGCCTGACTGAGTGAATACAAAGTAAAACGTTCTTGACATTATCGTCGAGACTAACGAATTTGAAATATAAAGTAACAAACATCAGACCGTCTGGAAACTTTGTTATACCTTTTTTGGGAAATAAACATTAAGGAATAGATATGGAACTATATAGAGCCGTTTAAAAGAACAGCTTGAAAGAGCAGGAAAAAAAGAGAGATAGAAGGAAAGTTTGAAAAACAGCTCTAAGAGACAAAAGAGAAATCTGGAAAAGGACTTCTTCTTTTTTCCACTCCGGGATATTTTTTTACAAATGTTGGAGCGGCTTGGATAGAAGGTTTAAGAACCTTTTGAACTTTAAAAGACATCCAGAACCCATTGCAAAGTTTTCAGTCTTGCTTGGTCTCCAAGGATTTGTCTCCTTCCATTTCTTCTCTCTTCCTTCTCTCTCCCTCTTTATTCAACTTACAATTTTCCTTATATATTTTTTTGAATTACTATGTTACCCCCCTTTTCCTTTTGGTACCAAATTTGAGAGGGGGATAAATTTGTTCTCTTCTTTTTCTCCCCCCCCTTTTTCTTCCCCCTTTGTTTTCCACCTTTATAACATAATATTAACAACTCATCTTTCCTACTCTCAGTCTTGACAACAATACAAAGATTTATAAAATTTAAGTTGATCCCACCAATTTTGGCAGGATTTGCATTCAAGCCAGGACGTCTCTTTTCATTCCAAGTTGAACTATTATTTGAACTTTAATAAATCTGAAAGGCTGCAAATAACACTCATGGAGTCTATATACTGAATAACTTCAGGTCTTGAAAGCTGTGCCTTATCTGACTATCTACTGGAGATTTATTTAAATACATTTTCTCCCCCAGGATTACAAAGATTGAAAATAAGGGACTAGATTTAATAATAAACTTGGGACTTGAGATACAAGACTGTAATAAATGTTGGAAAACTCCTTTGGACTAAGCCGACAAGTGGCTGAAGATTATAAAAACTTGATTGGGATTGGACATCCTTCTTTAGACTTTAAAAAAAAGAGAGAGACCACTACTTTTGCCTTTTTGCTTTTTGTGTTTGAAAACTTGCTTCCTTTGCTTTTTGCAGTTGAAAACTAACATACTAACATACTAATATAATTAGATTTAATATGACATAAGTCCATTGACAAGGTTACTGGGATTTGAAAATATTTTAAAGGGTATTGAAGGGCTTCTCTTTTCTTTTGGTTGTGAAGTCTTGATTGAAATTGAGGGGGGTACAATATTAAGAAAAATAAGGTGACAAAAGGAAAGTGGTAAGAAAATAGATTTGTAAACGTGTTAAAATCTGTTAAAGATACAGAAAGGGTAAGAGAGAGATTGTGCGCCCTCTAGGGGAGAAAGTGGAAGTTAAAAACTGATTATTGAGAAAATAACCGCAAAATGTCGGGGGGAAATGGAAAAAAAGTAGGAGGGACGCCAGGAGATAGAAAGGCATCCCAACAAGAGGAAATTAAAGACTTAGACATTCTGTGGTTAAAAATTAAGGAGGAATTTAAGCAAAGTGAATTACACATGGAAAGCAAACTAGGAGAGATCCAGGAACAGATAGATAGAAAGATAGAAGGTGCTGTAGGAGAACTCTCTAGTAAGATACAAGATTTGACAGTTAAGTCAAAAGTTATTGAAGAGACAAATAAAAAAATTCAAAAAGAAATGAGAGACCAAAAGAAAGAGACAGAAAAAATAAAGGAAGAGATAAAAGATTTAAATAAAAAGCAAGATCAAATTTGGGATAATTTAGCCATGGCAGAAATGCGTCAGAAACAACTTAACTTGAAATTTAGAGGTGTGGGAGAAGAAGTGAATGAGAACATAAAAGAAAAAATGATTAAAGAACTTGCAAAATGGCTGGAGATAAAAGAAGATCAGGTAGCATACATGGTAGAAAATGCATTCAGAATAAGAGTGAAATCCCGACAAACTAAGTCAAAGAAACTTCCTGGTTTAGTCATATTTAACTCAATTGAAATGAAAAACACAATATTAAGAACAAGCTATCAAAAAAAATTAATGATTGGAGGCCGACCAATTATTATTTTTAAAGAAATTCCAATTAGGATTCTGCGCAAAAGGGAAGGATACAGACAAATAACAAGTGTTCTAAAAAGAAATGTAATACAGTATAGATGGGAGTTCCCAGAAGGAATTTCCTTCTATTACAAGGACAAAAGATTTAAACTGACAGACACGCAAGAAGTGAAAAAGTTTTTGAGAAGATATGAAAAGGAACTTGGAAAAGAAGAAGAAAGACCTGGAGGAAAAGAGATAAGCATGGAGGAGAAGAGAGGAAGAAAGGGAAGAGAGGCTGAGGGGATGGAGAGGAGAGAGAGAGAGGCGGAGGAAGACGGAGAGGAGGTGGAGACGGGGGAAGGAGAGGAGGAAGAAGACGAAGAAACCACTGAAAATAGAAGTACTAGAATATAAGTCAGGAAAATAGGGTAAAGTGAGCACTGGTTAAATTTAATAATGACTCTTAAGTTTTTGTCCTGGAATGTGAATGGTTTGAACGAAAAGTCTAAGAGAAATAAAATTCAGAAGGTTTTAAAGAAAAAGAATATTGATGTGATTTGTTGTCAAGAAACGCATGTAACCAAAAGGCACAAACATATTTTAATAAACAAAAAGTTGGGAACAGAGATCATTAATTCAGATACAGAAAAAAAGAGAGGGGTAGTGATCTATGTGAAGGAGAAATTGGAACCTAAATTAATATGTAAAGATGAGGAAGGAAGAATTTTAGGAGTACAAATTAATCATCAGGGAGAAAAATTCAATGTGGTCACGGTCTACGCGCCAAATGCAAATAAAATGGACTTTTTAAAGAAATTGGAACAAATATTATTAGATCTAGAGAATAATAAATTGATTCTACTTGGAGATTTAAATGGAGTGCCAATACCAGAACTAGATAGAAGCTCGAAAAGGAAGAATTTAAACCAGGGGAAACTACCAAGATCGTTTAAGGACCTCGAGGAAAACTTAGATTTAATAGACATATGGAGGCACAAAAATCCTATGGTGAAACAATTCACTCATTTTTCAGAGCCACATCAGAGCTGGAGTAGGCTGGATCAGATATGGATCTCCAGAGAATTAACAATAAAAGTGGTGAATTGTGAGATACAACCTAGAACCCTATCTGATCACAGTGCAATAGTGTTACAGTTAAAATGTGAAACCCAGGGTACGTACAGATGGAGAATGAACGATTATCTATTTGAAAATGAGGAGGTGATTGAAAAAGCCAAATCCACCTTGAAAGAATACTTTGATTTAAACATTAACAAAGAAACAAATATGAATATAGTTTGGGACGCCAGCAAGGCAGTGTTAAGAGGTTTCCTGATCCAACAAAATAGTTATAGGAAAAAGGTTAGAGAACAAAAAAAAGAAGAGATACTTACTCAATTAAAAGAATGTGAAAAGAGTTTAATAATGAAACCGAATGAAGAAAGAAATAAGCAACTGTATATGATGTTACAAACACAGTATTCAATATTAATAAACCAAGAGGTGGAATGGGGAATTAAGTCAATGAAACAAAAAAATTTCGAGTCAGCGAATAAAACGAAAATTTCTGGCGTGGCAATTAAGAATAAGGAGAAAACAAAATGTGATTAACAAAATAAAAACAGAAGAACAACTCTTGGAGGATCCTAATGAAATAAAAAGAACTTCCTTAAATTTTATGAAAAATTGTGTAAAAAAGAAGAAGATGTAACAGAAATAGGAAGATATTTACAAGACAACAGAGTTAAATGTTTATCGGAGGAGGAGAAAAGTCTATTAAACAAACCTATAAAAACAGAGGAAATTCAAGAGGTGATAAAGAAGATGAAATTAGGGAAAACCCCGGGGCCTGATGGTTTATCGGCCAAGTATTACAAAGTCCTAGAAGAACTCTTAACTCCGGTGCTTTGTGAAGTAATGAATGAGATTTTAAGAGGAGGAAGAATACCAGACTCCTGGAAAGAAGCATACATTACGCTAATACCCAAACCAGACTCGGACAAGCTTAACATTAAGAATTATAGACTGATCTCACTATTAAATAATGATTATAAAATCTTTGCAGAAGTAATGGCGAATCAGTTTAAAAAGTGTTTAGTCAATTTTATTCATAATGATCAAGCCGGATTTCTACCCAATAGGCAATTAAAAGCCAATATAAGACATATAATAAACATTATCGAATACTTGGAATGCAAAAATGAAATTCCCGCGGTGTTAATGTTTATTGATGCCGAAAAGGCTTTCGATAATGTATCCTGGCAATTTCTAATTAAATGTATGGATAGAGGGCACATTCCTGGAAGGAATAAAAGCAATCTATTCGTACCAAAAAGCCAAATTAATTATTAATAATAACCTAACTGACTCTTTTGAAATTTCGAAGGGTACAAGACAGGGGTGCCCTCTGTCACCTTTTTTGTTTATTATGGTGTTAGAAATAATTACAAATAAGATAAGGAAAACTTCAGAGATACGTGGAATAAGAATTGGAGTAAAAGAATATAAACTCAAAGCATATGCTGATGATTTGATGTTGTCATTAGAAGATCCACAAAAAAGTGTTGGTAAAGTGTTAGAATTGCTAGAGGAATTTGGAAAGTTATCCGGTTTAAAATTAAACAAAATAAAAACTAAAATGATGACTAAGAATATGAAGGAAGAATTAAGAAATCATCTTGAATTACAGACTGGGATTAAAGTAATAAAAAAACCAAAATATCTGGGAATTTGGCTAACTACGAAAAATATAAATTTAATGGAAGATAACTATACAAACACCTGGAAAGAAATAAAGAAGGACTTGGATACTTGGAACAGGATAAAACTCTCTTGGTCGGGAAGAATGGTGGCAATTAAGATGAGTTTGCTGCTAAAATTATTGTTTTTATTCCAAAATATACCGATAATCAGGGGAACCTCAGTATTCAAAGATTGGCAGAAAGTACTCTCCAAATTTATTTGGCAAGGAAAAAGGCCAAGAATTAGATTTAAATTACTTACAGACCAAAGAGATAGGGGAGGATTTGCGGTTCCAAATTTGAAACTATACTATGAAGCCTCGTGCCTTTGCTGGATCAAAGAATGGATTGTTATAAAAAACACAGACCTGTTGGACTTGGAAGGTTTCAACATCAGATTCGGCTGGCATGCATATTTGTGGCACAATAAAGGAAAGGTCCACAAAGGATTTTCTAGCCATATTATTAGAGGGCCATTACTGGAAGTATGGGAGAGAAATAAAAAACTACTGGAAAGAAGCACTCCCTGGTGGTTATCGCCAATTGATATTTTAACAACAACAAAAATAAATATTGAAGGTGAAAGATGGACATATGAAGATCTGTTAGTTAAAACATAAAAAAGGATGGAAGATCAGATCATATGAAGAGATAAGGGATAAGCTAACAGGTTGGATTCAATTTCATCAAATTAACGCTTTGTGGACCGAAGACAAAAAGATTGGGATGAATGAAAAAAAATCCCAATTCCAAATAGAAATATTGGAAGGCAAATCAAAACTTCTATCCAAAATGTACAACCAATTGCTAGAATGGGACACTAAAGATGAGGAAATAAAAGAAGTAATGGTGAAATGGGCGATAGATTTTGGATACAATATAGAGTACCATAGTTGGAGGAAACTTTGGAATAAAGGTATGAAATTTTCAGCTTGCATAACACTTAGAGAGAATATGGAAAAAATGATGTACAGGTGGTACATTACACCTGTAAAATTGGAAAAAATGTATAAAAATGGAGATGAAACATGCTGGAAATGTAAAATTAAGGAAGGCAATTTCTACCACATGTGGTGGACTTGTGAGGTAATTAAAAAGTTTTGGGAACTCATTTACAATGAATTAAAAAAAAATATTTAAATATACCTTTATAAAAAAAAACCTTAAGCCTTCCTTTTGGGGATAATTGGTGAGGAAATCAAAAAGGAAGACCAAACTTTATTCCAATATGCAACAGTAGCTGCTAGAATATTAATAGCACAAAATTGGAAGACATCAAAAATCCCAACTGTAAAAGACTGGCAAATTAAATTATTTGAATACATAGAATTGGCAAAAATGACACAAAAAATCAGAAACACCCAAATCCTCCAAAGGAAACCTTATCACACCCAAATCCTCCAAAGGAATCTGCCAAAGTGCTTTTCCAGGCAAAAGGGGGCAGAGGGAGAGAAAACAAGAACCTCAAATTCACTAGACCAGGGATGGGGAATTGTGTGGCCCTCTAGATGTTGCTGGATTCCATCACCCCTGACCGTCGGCCATGCTGGCTGAGGCAGAAGGCCATTGGATCTGGCAATATCTGGGAGCCCACAAGATTCCTAACCTCCGCCCTACACAAACAACCAGGCACTCAGCTGTGAGGCACACCTCTTACCGGAGGGAGGGTCACTCCAGAGGCAGCTGTGGCATGAGGGTGCTGGATCATGCCTTTGTGGGCACATCTGAGGATTAAAGTGGAGTCCCTAGGAAGCATACTTGGAGATCTTCCTTACCACGTGGCTCTCTGGCAAAAGCAGAACAGTACTAACGGCCATATGGAACCACACCTCAAAGCTGGATCAGACTTCCCAGATCCTGTAGCCTACATCAGGAGGAAGACTGGGGCAGAGGGGCCTAGAGTGGGAGTCAGAGCTGCTCTTAGGGCTGCATGTCTGAAGCATGGGCAGAAATCTTTGGGTGTGAGGTTGCATGGGGCTGTCTCTTTGTGTTTTGGTGGTGCCAAGCTGCCAGCCAGGAAGAAGGCAGGCAACCAACTGGCTTCAGGGGCAAGCTCCTTTGCAAAGCCAGTCTAACTTCACCAAATGCAATGACAGAGTGACCATTCGGCCCATGTTCTGCTTCACTGTGAAATGGCGTGTGTTCCTCAACCCAGAGAACCTCTTTTTCAATGTCAAGCTGGTCTAAGGAAGAAAAGCATAAGAGTTAGTCTTGAATCCCCCCCCCCCACATGTGCTTGGAGATGCCTGCACACCGCACATGTAAAGCACATCTCCTCCCACCCGCACCCAAAAAGTCCTGGGAACAATGGATTGTTAAGGGTGCTGGGAATCGTAGCACTGTGAAAGGAAATGTAAGGTTCTTAGGATGCTTTGGAGGGGGTGGAATGTTGAATACACAGCGGCCACATGGACGGACACACACACACACACACACACCTCAGCATAGCTTCAACTTTTAGCACAAAAAGTCTTCAGCCAGATGTCATGCAACCCTTTGGCAGGGGCAACTTATCATTTTATTGATTTTCCATAACAAAGAATTAAAAAGGCGGCCAATCTTGCAAAGGAGTGTTGCCATTTAAACTGCTGGTGTGACGTAGGAACCCGAACAAAGAAAAGCAACAAAGTACCCAGAGTCTGCTTCCAATTGCCCTTGTTCTCCACCTCCCTCTATGCTAATCAGCCGCAAACAAGAGTTCAGATTTGAAAGCCTTGTTATCACCTCATTCCCTTCAATTAGCCAGCTGCTCTGGCAGATGACATCAGTTCCTTCCCGCTCCCAATATTCCTGCAAAGAAGCGGGGTTCAGGGTATTTACAACTTGCAGATGTACTTGTGGGTTGCCACATAAAAGCCCTTGGTATTTTGCCATGCGCTCGTTGGAAAGCCAATAACTTCCTTTGTATTCCATTAATGCTAAAACAGCATGAGGCACATTCACATAAATTTCCTGTCCAAAGGTGAATTTGAATGCCTTTTTGACCAATAAGGCTGTTGCAGCTACTGATCTCATACAAGGTGGCCATCCTTTTGCCACTGCATCCAGCTGTTCTGACAAATAAGCTACAAGTCTTTTCCAACTTCCCAATACTTGAGTCAAGACTCCTGCTGCAACTCCAGATTTCTCATGAACATAAAGATAGAAGGCTTTATCCGGATTTGGCAAGGCTAAGGCTGGTGCCTGCATCAGTTTAGACTTTAACGTATTGAAAGCTTTCCTTTGCTCTGCATGCCACTCGAAATGAGCATTCTCTCTGCCCTTTGTGCTTTCATAAAGAGGCTTTGCTAGGGTGCTAAAATCAGAGATCCAAATACGGCAAAAGCTTGCTGCCCCCCAAAACCCTTGCAATTGCCTGCGGCTTGTGGGTTCCTTAATGATACATATGGCTTCCTTCCTTTCGGATCCCAACGCCCTCTGCTGGTGAGAAATGTGAAAACCCAAATATTTCACTGTCTCTTGGCAAATTTGAGCCTTTTTCTGAGACACCTTGTATCCTGCCTCCCAAAGGAGATAAAGCAAATCCTCTGTGGCCTTTTTACAAGTCTCATAGCTATCACATCCAAGCAATAAATCATCTAGGAATTGAAGAAGAATCGTTTTCCCAGGTACTGAAGGGAATCTAGACAAATCCTGGGCTAGGGCTGTTCCAAAAAGTGTTGGCGAATTCTTGAATCCCTGAGGTAACCTGGTCCACGTTAACTGGGTTTTTGTCCCTTTGTAAGGATCCTCCCATTGAAATGCTAATATTGGCTGGCTCTGAGATGCAACACGGCAACAGAAAAATGCATCTTTCAAATCCAACACTGTAAACACGGTTGCCTCTGATGGAATCAATCCTAGGAGATTATAAGGATTGGGCAAACAGGGATGCAATGTCTGTATTAAATTATTAATCCTTTTCAGATCTTGGACTGGGCGAAACTGATCAGAATTAGGCTTACATACTGGAAAAAGTGGAGAATTCCAGCTGGACTGGCACTTTACCAAAAGTCCATATTGCAAAAACTTGTCTATGTGCATCTGCATTCCCTCTGTCTTGGGATAGGGTATTGCCAAGTTGCTATTGGCTTTGCCCCTGGCTTTAGGTTTATTATGAATGGTGCTATGTTCTTTGCCATGCCTGGTGGGTTGTCCTCTGCCCATACTCCAGGTGGGGCTCTCAAATTTTTAGGAATCTGTGATTTTTCCCTTTGGGAGTCCTTATTTGATAAAGTCATCATCATTTTCCAGGCCTGTTCTCTAGGGACCTCTACTGTAACAATCCCTGTAGCAGCCTGGGGTAATTTCATTTCTGCCCCTTTTGGTGTGAAGGTAATTTGGGCTTGAACCTTTGACAGAAAGTCACGTCCCAGCAAGGGAATGGGGCATTCAGGCACATACAGAAATTGATGTGTAAGGGTTTTATAATAATAATAATTTATTATTTATACCCCGCCCATCTGGCTGGGCCTCCCCAGCCACTCTGGGCGGCTTCCATAAAAACCAAAAATACAGTAAAATATCACACATTAAAAACTTCCCTGAACAGGGCTGCCTTAAGTTGTCTTCTGAATGTCAGGTAGTTGTTTATCGCTTTGACATCTGCTGGAAGGGCATTCCACAGGGCGGGCGCCACTACCAAGAAGGCCCTCTGCCTGGTTCCCTGTAGCTTTGCTTCTCGCAATGAGGGAACTGCCAGAAGGCGCTGGACCTGTTGGCAATATTTCATTAAAATCTACTTACTCGGTCTGACCTCTCCTGGTTCTTCTGGAAAGGCTCTTTTAAAATTCTCTGTCATACATTCTAGGGGTGTACAGGCTTGAACGTTTTTTGAACATTTCCCCCCCCCCATTTCTTTGCAAAAAGCTTTTCTTTTTCACCAGGCAAAACGCTTTCAGCCAGGCAGCTTTCAAAAATAGGACAAGGAAAAAACCACAGCACACTTCCCCCTCACTTTCCTAAAGCCCTTCTCTGCTTACTCACAATCTTTTCCTTTCTTCAAACACTCTTCCTTTTTAACCCAGTCCTTACTCATTCAACCACAAGTCCCGGGACGCTCTTTCATTCGATCATACACACACAGCCCTTTCGCCCCCCCCTTTGCTTGCGGCGAAAACACTTGGCAAAGAAACTCACACAGCGCTTTTTGAAATCTCACCCCCCCCCCCACAGCTGTTTTTTTTTTTTCCCTTTCCCCAACCTTTTTCTGCAGAAACCGTTTTCCTATCCCTTGGCAGACCCAGCTTCTCCTCCCTTCCCTTTTGGGATCCTTTCCCCTTTAACGGGAGGTTACTGATGGATCGCTCAGAGTGGTGATCAAGCACTCATTTTTATCTTTACTCACCGTGAGTTCCTTTCGTAGCGCCTTTCCTGTTGGCTCACGTTCAGATTCTCCCTCGGTCATTGCCCTCGCCCTGACGGGAGTCCACGCCGAAGGCGGTTGCCTCTCTCCTTCGGAAATGATGTCTGATTGGCGCCGGGATGTGAAACAAGGTCCCCCGATGCGTCCCCCCGCCCAAGAGCTGAGCAAGGCTCTTTTTGGGTAAAAAAATACCCTACTGGCCTGTATGATCCGAGCACGGTACCAAATGAAGCACGTGAACGTAAGCAGGTACTCGCTTAGTGTTAAATAAGGATCAGGCAGACTCAGCAATGGAGAATAAGAAGGTGAAGTCTATTGCCAAGCAATAAGGACCCAGTTTGGAATCTCTTCCAAAAGGAACTGGAACCTCGATTGACAGAAATCCAGAGGTCTTATACCTGAGCAGATCACAGCAAATCATAGATCATGAGACAACCATGAGACAGTCACAATATTGCCAGCGAAAATTAGCCAATTAGCAAGCTTCTTGCCATGCTACCAGCTCCTGGTCAAGCACTGGTCAAGCATGGAGTTCTAGTTCTGCTTTCCGTTGCTTGCCGTGACGCTCTGTCTAACCTCCCCCTAGTTATGACAGGACAGGGAGTTTGGATATTTTGTGGTTTTCTCTTCCTGTTCTGTGGATTAATTTAGCCTGTATCTGAGGGGATTTTGTACCAGAATCTCTGATTTACATCTTCCCCTTGTCCAGGGTACACGGATGTTTGTAGGGGAAAGGTCGGCTCCTAATTTTGCTGTTTCAAGCAGTATGCAGTTAGCTAAGGCACAGCTTCCCTTTGATTCAAAATGGATTATAAAATACTGTAAGCCCTGATTATATGTGAGCATATATGAATATATTGATTACTGATAACTGATTATATGAATAGCATAGGGGTAGCCCTTCTTACTTGCCTCAGAGGGACCTGGAAGTGTGCGGGGAAGAGCAGTTTTGTAGTGGGTTTGTTGCACAGGAGCACCAAGTTCACTAACTGGCTGATTCAGATTGAATCCCATGCAAAAAGAGTGCAATGGTGTTTGTTTCAGCCAGCCATCCGGCTGCTGCAACTATTCCCTGGGTGCCAACACACTGTCCTGTCTGTGTGTTTGGAAGGGAATGGGAGCTATGCTCCCCCCGGAGACACTCCACTCCTTCTTCCTTAGCTGTGTTGCTCAACAGTTGAGGCAACCTTCACAGTTCTGGGATGCCAATGCCAACGACCTGGAAGTGTGCTGTCAATATATTTACAGTGCATGGGTTCACCTGGAGGAGACGACCACTTGTTTGTTTTGCGTTCATGTCTTGCTTACCCAAAACTTACAACAGTGGTTAGACTCTACTAAGGGAATGGTCAGAGTGCTTTAATCCATTCTCATTGGAAAAGCTGAAGTTCTGGGCTGGACCTGAATCCCTCCCACAAAATACTGACAGTCTGGAAACACCCTGGGTGCAAACATGTTTGACTGGGGAAAGGATCTTTGCCTCTTCCTCCTTCCTAACCTGCAGTAGTGCCCTGGCAAATCACAAAGTGCAGGCTCCCTTCATGGTACTCACAGCCACACCACTTCTAAGGTTATACAAATTTAAAATATCAACAACAAATAAACACAATAAGGCTATAATGATACAATCTGAATCATTAGGGGTGCATTGCAGCAGTCATTGCAAATCTCCACGAGTCGCCTTTCAGCCAGAAGCTCTGCAGCACAGGTGGTTCTGATGATTCCCCTGTAAGGAAGGCTTACAATGTAGGAGGCTTTGGGGCTTTGCAAGAGGGGGGAAAGTGGGGACATCATAGAAGTATGCATGATGTGGGAAAGGTGCAGAGCGATGTTTTCTCCCTCATAATATCAGAACCTGGATCTCTTTAAGAAAGCGGAATGATGGCAGATTCAGGCCAGACACAGAGTGCCTAGTGACACTGAAATTTCCTCCTTCCAGAGGCACTGACGGGGATGGCTTTAAGAGATGATTCGTCAAATTCATGGAGGGTTAGACCATGTTGCACCTCCAGCCGCACAGGCAGTCTACCTCTGCCTACGCGTTGCGGGTGTCCCCATTGGGGAGAGTGGGGCTGCATTTGGAGTCTGCTTGGGGCTTCCCTTGGACATCTGCTGGGCTGCTGAGAGCTGGACTAGATGGGCCTTGGTCTGATCCTGCAGGGCTGTGACAATAAGAGCCTGGAGTATGGCTGCTTCGCGAGCAATTCAGGGAACAGTAGTGCAGAGTTGCATCTCCCTGGGAAGGGGCACGTGCTCAGCAAAGCTGTCTCTTGCTTCTGGTCCTAAGAGTTGGGGTGGGGACATGGAGGAAAGGGGTGCAGCCTTCTGTAGAGGCCGGAGTCTCTCCCCTGCCTCTCTCTGCCACCTCTGAGGTGCCCGAAAAGGCAGATAGCAGAGGAAGTGAACCAATAGTCACATCCATCTGTACTGGCTCAGTATGCCCTATTCTGACAGATGCTGCCTTTCATAGTCACGCCCAAGAGCCTTTCCGCTCCAGAGTTCTGGGGCTGAACCCGGGATCTGCACACCAAGGCTGGAGTAAGAAAGAGCCCTTGCCAGCTGGCCACGTTGGCGCCTGCCTGGAGAGTGGAAGCCGGGGGTTCGAGGGACATCGTGCTGCTCCTGGCAACCCCCACCCAACCGGACGTCCTCCTCCGCCTGAACCCCGCTTCCCCTGGGACGCACCTCCCATACTGGAGCGGCTGGGGTGGGAGCGCTCCCCACCCCGCTTTCCAGACCCCACTCTCCTCGTTCTTCTTCTTCATGCCTCGGGTGTTTTCCTGAGTGTATCTTCAGAACAACCCTCTGTGAGGGAGGCTAAGCTGGCCCAAGGACTGGCCCAAGAACTGGCCCAAGGTAGCTCAGCCAAGTTGCCAAGGCCAGCGTTTATGACCACGCACCCTTTCCCCTCAGATGAGAAAGCCGGGATGAGTCATGCTAGCAGCCTGTGGTCTTGATGGGCTTTGAGGCAGCCCAGAAGAAGAAGAAAAAGAAGAGTTTGGATTTGATATCCCGCCTTTCACTCCCCTTCAGGAGTCTCAAAGCGGCTAACATTCTCCTTTCCCTCCCCCCCCCCCAACAAACACTCTGTGAGGTGAGTGGGGCTGAGAGACTTCACAGAAGTGGCGGAGCGGAGACGGGAACCTCCTGGGAGGAGCAGCACTTTTCTCACGGGACAGAAGCGCACGACTTCCCCCTCCCACTTGCCGCCCGCCCCAGTCTTTCTCCGGCGGCTCAGTTTAGTGTGCCAAGCGGCTCATCCCAGGTGGGAATTCGGGTGGCGCTGCTTGCAGGAGGAGAAGTGGCTGGCGCTAGCGGACACTCCCATTGTTCTTCTCAGGTAGGACTTCCGGGATCCAGAGCAACGTTTTACCAAAAAGTATGGCTCGACTACCGATTTCCCATTTAAAGGATGGCAAAAAGACCTAAGTTTGGAGGACAGGTGAAAAAACCCACGAATTACATTAAAAGTTCTGCAAGATGCAAAGGAAAGCTTGCGTTTTAAACTTGCATTTTACAGCTTGTTGCTTGGTGCGGTTAACGGACTGGGGATATTGAGAAAGAAGAGACTTGGAATTAGAAGGTTAGGATTCCAGGGTTAGATGGCTTGGATATTTGTGGTAGATCAAGTCAGAGGAAATGCGCACCTTGAGAACCACTGTATTAGACGTGCGTGGCGTATTAAGAATCTGAAAATAGATATAAAGTTAGTTTATACACAAAGACTCTATTTTGGGTTTCACCAGAAGGCACTTTTTATAGACAAAAGGGTGATGGAAAAAGAGAAATGGTTAATCTATTGAGAGTTCTTAAAGTGGAAATGGGGAGATTGTAAAATTTAAACAAGGGGTTTCTCTTTTACACTTAATAAAAGAGGGTTGGGGTGTTGTTTATGGGTTCTTTTTCCGGGGGGGTGGGCTTTGCTGTTGCTGATGATAATTTTTTATCTCTTCAGTTTATGTGATTTACATGGAATCTTATTATTTATGTGATTTTTTTTCAATTTCGTTGTGTACTTTTTGATATTTTGTTCATTGTTTGCGACTAGTTTTGTTATGTTTGCAGTTATCTAATATTTTTTTTTTGTAAGCTGCCTTGAACATGGTTTGAAATTTGGAAAGGCAACATACAAATAAATAAATGATTGACTGATTGATTGATTGATTGAGAGATTCTAGTTGGAAATGAAGACTTGGGGTATGGAAGAGTGGAAGACGGGTTTTGAGATACAATTGTGCACATCATGTGATATCAAAAATGTACAAACTTTTGTTGAAATCCTAAATGGAAGAGGAACAGACTAAAAAGTGCATGATTAAAGGGGCAAGATTCTCTCTTTTTTTTGGTTATATTGTACAGTTGGAATAGTGGTAACATATGTGGACTAAAGAGTTAAAATATACATTGAGTTATCACTTAAAATAGACTTTTAAATATATATATATTTAAGTATTGTTGGTATCTAACTCCCGAGAAGTTATTTAGAATACATACCAAACATACCACATATTTGTTGGAAATGTCAAGAAGATGAAGGGACATTTTCTCGTGCTTGGTGGACATGTGAAATAGCTTAAAACATCTGAGATACAAATACATACATTGTTTTTGAAGGTTCCTATTCAACTGTTGGGACTTACCGATATACAGAAAGCCTTTCCTGACTATAGCACTGCAGCAGCTCCCAGCCAAGTGCTAGGAAATGTTCCCCAGCAGATGGCATGCTAGGAGGTCCTGCGCCACTGGGTTTTTCAAGTATTCAGAGAAATTGTGGATTTTAGGACTTAGAAATGGGTCAGCAGCTTCATTTGGCACTGCCAGAAAAGACTGCCCCTTCAAATTCTGTTTCTAATGCGTATAATAATTTAATAATTATATTATTTAATTATTTCTACCCGGCCCATCTGGCTGGGTTTCCCTAGCCACTCTGGGCGGCTCCCAGCAAAAGATTAAAAATACATTAAAACATCGGTCATTAAAAGCTTCCCTAAACAGGGCTGCCTTCAGATGTCTTCTAAATGTCATATACTTGTTTATTTCTTTGGCATCTGGTGGGAAGGCGTTCCACAGGATGGGCGCCACTACCGAGAAGCCCTCTGCCTGGTTCCCTGTAACTTCGCTTCTTGCAATGAGGGAACCACCAGAAGGCCCTCAGCGCTGGACCTCAGTGTCCAGCCTGACCGATGGGGCTGTATTGAAGCACAATAGGGGGTGGTGTAGGGACTTTGCACAGGTGATTGATGGTCAAGAAAAGGCAACCTTTGTGCTGTTTTATGTCAGGAGTTGGGAATTCTAGAAGTAGTACTCCTTTTTGCACATTCTTACTTCCTGTACTGCTTGAATGGAAGAGGAAAACTTCACTTACTAATTAATTATGTTAAGCGAGGCAAATGTTAGGTCAGGAAGCTCAGCGCAGTATACCTGAAGGAGCATCTCCACCCCCATCCTTCAGCCCGGAGGTCCTCCTCCAAGGGTCTTCTGGTGGTTCCCTCCCCGCGAGAAGCGAGGTTGCAGGGAACCAGGCAGAGGGAGGGCCTTCTCGGTGGTGGCAGCCTCTCTGTGGAACGCCCTCCCTACAGGTGACAAGGAGATGAGCAACTATCAAACCTCTGGAAGGCAGCCCTTTATAGGGAGGCTTTGAATGTTTCTTGTTTTAATATGTGTTGGAAGCCGCCCAGAGAGGCTGGGGAAACCCAGTGAGGTGGGTGGGGTAGAAATGACACAATTACATTTATAGCCCCCATTTCCTGCAAGGAGGTCAAGTTGGTGTGCAGAGTTCTCTCTCCCCCCCCCCCATTTTATCCTCACAACAACCCTTTGAGGTAGGTTAGGCTGAGCGTGAGTGCCTGGCCCAGGGTCACCCAGTGAGCTTCAGGGCTGAGTTGGAATGCCTGCCCCCAGCATTCCTCCTCTGCAAGGCCTGCCTCCTCCCATGACAAAGTCTGCTCACACACTCTCAAGCCCCCATGGATGGCTGAGGCAGGTAAGGTTGTGTGTGTTGGAGGAGGGCAGGAGCAGGCAAGGTGAGCCATGCCCCCAAAGGAGGCAGCTGCAGCAGCCCCCTCCTCCTGCTGCCCTTCAGGAACAGGGCGGGGAGGGACCAGCCCCCAGGAAGGACATGTTTGCCTCCCTCTGCAGTGCTCAGAACAAGAGGGGAATGAGGCCACCCAGGCCCTCTGGAGCACAGAAGGGCTCACCATCCTTGACTTTCCCCCTTCAACTGCCTTTGTACCCAATCCCTCATTTTGAGGAAGTCTCCTCTTTTGAAGTCAAATGTGACTGTTCTGGATTTCCTTAGCAATTGTCCACTTCCATACTGTGTATGTTGAATTTGATAGCACTGTGGTCACTGTTCCCATTTGATTCAACCACACCTACATCTTGCCAGTTGAGAGCATCAGGCAGAGCACCCAGCACCTACCGAATCCTTTTTTTATTCCAGCAGGTCTTTTTAACGGAAGTCTGATGTCATCAATGTTAACTTTTCTGCAATGTATTTCTCGTGTGTCACTTCAGAGATGATTATAGTCAAGTGGTGTATAAGCTGTTTAAATAGTAAATGGTTGAATGCAATTTTAAAAATAATAATTGTATAACAAGGGGGAAAGCATACTTGTATCTGACCATATTTTAATGGACACAGACTTTGATAAATAGCATCCTAGCCATAGGCTAATTTTGTGGAGTTTAAAGCTAAGCATACAAGTTCTCAAAGCATGCTTTGAAATCCATATGAACTCTAGTATGCTGTCGGGGGAAGAGGAAGGATGTTGTTGGCTGAAATGAAGTCCGATCCTGTAAAGATAAATCACTAGTGGAAGCGCCAACAGAAACGTGTACAGATTCCACACGATCATGAGGAAGCCTGAATCTGGGCAGGACCTTGTCTCTTTGCCTGTCATTTGTGGCTGCTCCACCCAGGTCTGAGACACCTTCCGGAGTGAAACAGTGATCGGGGGGCGGGGGAGGCAAGAGGATGGAGCCGTGTAAACCCCTCCGCGGGTACTGTGAAAACAGACTCCTTTTGTCTGGATCTTCCCCGCGCAAAGATGGGTCTGTATGCATTTTGAGCAGAGGAGGAGGGTCTGTGGAACTGCCCACCACTACGGTGTACTGTTCCCAGGATAGGTAAAGATCATGCAACAGCTTTCAAATCAAATCAGGGAATGGGTCACCAGCGTGCAGTGACGTTCTCTAGCCTGCAGTCTGGGAGTAGGAAAAGTATGATCAGCAGACTTGCTCGAAAATAAAACCCCAAGGTGGTTGTCACCAATGGAAGCGAAGGCTCAGAAAAAGCTCAATATGGAGGATCCCAAAAGTAAGAACTTGTCAATAATGTATAACTTGCTGTTGAAATGGAACACTCAGGATGAAACGGTGAAATCAGCTATGATTAAATGGGCACAAGATGTTGGACATAATATTATGATGGCTGACTGGGAACAGTTATGGACCACAGGTATGAAATTTACGGCATGTAATGCCTTAAGAGAGAATATAATGAAAATGATTTACAGGTGGTACATTACACCAGTCAAGCTTGCAAGAATTTACCATTTGCCCGATAATAAATGTTGGAAATGTAAAGAGACTGAAGGCACATTCTTTCACCTTTGGTGGACATGCCCAAGGATTAAGACTTTCTGGGAAATGATCTACAATGAAATGAAAAAGGTATTTAAATATACTTTTCTGAAGAAACCAGAGGCCTTTCTCCTGGGCATGGTCGGCCAATTGGTGCCAAAGAAGGATAGAACTTTCTTTATGTATGCTACAACAGCAGCAAGAATACTTATTGCAAAGTACTGGAAGACACAAGATCTACCCACCCGGGAAGAATGGCAGATGAAGGTGATGCATTTCATGGAACTGGCGGAAATGACTGGCAGAATCCGAGACCAGGCAGAAGAGTCGGTGGAAGAAGATTGAAAGAAATTTAAAGTTTATTTACAGAAACATTGTAAAATTAAGGAATGTTAGAAGGAGGCTGGAATGAAGTTATGTGGCTTTAGCGGAAATATTATAAAGGATTAAGTAAAAATAGACTGTTAATGGATGAAAGGAGGAAAGGTAAAGTTACATTATATTATGATAAATTATAGGATAAAAATTGGGAAAGATGGAAAGGATTTGCTGAAATAGCTAACCGAACTAGAATACAAAAAAGGGAGGTGTGAGGAGGTCAAGGAAACAAGTAAATGAAAGATAAGTTATGGGAAGGTTCGTTGTGTTTTTTAATTGTTTCTATTTTTCTGTTTTTCTGTTTTTTATAATTTCTTTTCTTTTCTTTTCTTTTCTTTCTTTTTCCTCCCTTTCTATTCTTTTCTTTCTTTATTGTGATGTGTTGTTAAGTTTTTGTTTAACTTGGAATTATCTCTTTCTCTTTTTGTAACATTTAAAACTTTAATAAATATTATTATTATTTTTAAAAAGGAAAAGTATGATCAGCTTTGCTGGCATCTCCTTTGAGAGTGCTCTCCAGGGGACCCAGGCTGTTTCCTCTACCTCTAAGTCTCCAGAGGGGTCTGTCCCAGCTCCGAGCACAGCTGATCTGTGAGCTTGTAGGGCAGAGGCTGAAGAAGGAGCAAAAAGGGTTTTCTTGTGTGTGTTTCTTGTGGCTGATTAGCTGCTCTCCCTGTGCAAAGGTCAGAGGGGGCAGGGTTTCTGTTGAGGTAGGTGATTAGCTGTGGGAGGAGCTTATCAGAGCTTGTAGGGCAGCGGCGCGTGCCTAGCAGTGCGCGCAATTTGATCTATCTTTAGATTTAGGGGAGCTAGTCTCAAACGTTTGTTGGGGGATACCTAGGGTTTTTTGGGGGGGGAGTTACTTGTCCCGTCTGCACGCTTCTTATGATGGAGGACCGCTGTAGCCAGCCCCAAGAACACGTTCTCAAGATGGAGAGTGAGGGAACAGCTGCAGTCGCCTGCGGTTCCTGCACAATGTTTGCCATCTTGCCAAAGGTTGCAGGCAGCTTTACCTGCAGCAATTGCATGTTGATTGCCCTCTTAGAAGACAAAGTCCAGCAACTGGAGGAACATGTGGCTACGCTCCAAAGAATTAGAGAGCTGGAGCTCTTCTTGGAAGCAACAGAGCACACCGT
Source organism: Podarcis erhardii (assembly GCF_964252035.2). NCBI lineage: Eukaryota > Metazoa > Chordata > Lepidosauria > Squamata > Lacertidae > Podarcis > Podarcis erhardii. Next base: position 17,900,847 of record NC_138506.1, on the reverse strand, counting down.
CTCCACCAAGGAGGAGACAGGGGACTCCCCTGAGAAGGAGGCTAGTTCACCAACACAGGAGCCAGATATATGGAGAAACGTGACTCAAAGAAGTAGGAGTCCCAGGGTTCGCTCTGATTGTTTAGAAATACACAATCGCTTTGAGGTCCTCTCCCCTAGAATGGAAGACGAAGAGCAGACTCCATTTGAGGATCTCTCCCTCGTTACAGTCGATCAGGTATATGAAGACGAGCAGCAAAGTCAGTCCTCAGGGAATGTGCAGGCGACCTTGGAACGGACAGCTCATGGAAGAACCCCGACCAAACCTAAGAGGAGGCGTGTAGTGGGGATAGGGGATTCCCTACTGAGGGGAAAAGAAGCAGTGATCTGTGGGCCTGACAAGATGTCTCGGGAAGTGTGCTGTCTCCCCGGGGCTAAGATCCAAGATGTAACTGAACGACTGCAAGGAATCATAAAACCCACTGACAAATACCCCTTCCTCTTGGTTCATGTGGGAACCAATGACACTGCAAGCAATAGCCTCCAGAAGATCAAAAGAGACTATGAGGCTCTGGGCAGGAAATTGAAGCAATTAAATGCACAAATTGTCATCTCATCTGTCCTCCCAGTTGAACGACGTGGCCCAGGGAGAGAGAGAAGAATAGTGGAATAGTGAACAGTGGAAGTGAACAGCTGGCTTCGCAAATGGTGTAAACAGGAACGGTTTGGATTCTTAGATCACGGACTGCAGTTTCTTGAAGATGGACTTCTGGCAAGAGATGGGCTGCACCTCACAACGGTTGGGAGGAATGTTTTTGCCAAAAATCTCAGAAACCTCATCAGGAGGGCTTTAAACTGAGTAATGTGGGGGAGGAAGACAGTGCTCCTGAAGGTAGGAGTCTATCAATTGATGAAGATGATCATCCAAATGTCATAGACCAAATGGAGCAAACAGCACGCAGACCTAGTGGTGGGAGGAAAAAATCCTTAAATAAGAGACACGGGGGAATGATTAATGGACTTCAATGTCTGTACACTAATGCGCAAAGCATGGGTAATAAACAAGATGAGCTTGAGCTCTTGGTACAGCAAACTAAATATGACATAATAGGCATCACTGAAACCTGGTGGGATAAGTCCCACGACTGGAATGTAATAATGGAGGGATACAATCTATTTCAGAGAAACAGACCAGACAAGAAAGGAGGAGTAGTAGCGTTATATGTCAGAGATGTGTATACCTGTGAAGAGATCCAAGATTTAGAACCTCAAAGCCAAAGTGAGAGCATTTGGGTCAAAATTAAGGGAGAAAAGAATAACAGGGACCTCATTGTGGGAGTTTACTATAGATCCCCAAGCCAAACGGAGGACATAGATGATGCCTTCCTGGAACAGATGGCCAAGCATGCAAAAGGAAGGGAGATAGTAGTAATGGGGGACTTCAATTACCCGGATATTTGCTGGATGTCAAACTCAGCCAAGAGCATAAGGTCAAACAGATTCCTCACTGGCCTTGCAGACAACTTCATTGTCCAGAAAGTGGGAGAAGCAACAAGAGGAACAGCCATTTTAGATCTTGTCCTAACCAATGTTGATGACCTGGTTAGTGGGGTAGAAGTGGAAGGATCATTAGGCGTGAGTGATCATGCTCTTCTGAAGTTTACTATACAGCGGAAAGGAGCAGCCAAGCATACTAGGACTCAATTTCTTGACTTTAGGAAAGCCGACTTTATAAAACTTAGGGAAGTGCTGGGTGAGATCCCATGGACAGTAATATTAAAAGGAAAGGGAGTTCATGATGGCTGGGAGTTTGTTAAGAGGGAGATAGTAAAAGCACAACTTCAGGCAATACCAATGAGACGGAAACATGGAAGGTGCCTAAAGAAGCCAGGGTGGCTATCTAAAGAACTTTTAACTGAGTTAAGATTAAAAAAGGATGTGGACAAAAAATGGAAAAGGGGGGAAACCACCAAAGAGGAATTCAAACAAATAGCCAGCACGTGTAGACACAAAGTCAGAAAAGCTAAAGCACAGAATGAACTCAGGCTTGCTAGAGAGGTTAAAAGCAACAAAAAAGGCTTTTATGGGTATGTTCGTAGCAAAAGGAAGAACAAAGAAACAGTGGGGTCACTCAGAGGAGAAGATGGTGTAATGCAAACAGGGGACACAGAAAGGGCTGAACTCCTCAATGGCTTCTTTGCCTCAGTCTTCTCCGATAAAGAAAACAATGCCCGACCTGAAGAATTTGGAGCAAATGATTCAGCAGAGGAAACACAGCCCAGAATAACTAAGGAGATAGTACAAGAATACTTGGCTAGTTTAGATGTATTCAAGTCTCCAGGGGCAGATGAACTGCATCCAAGAGTATTAAAAGAACTGGCAGATGTGATCTCAGAACCACTGGCACTCATCTTTGAGAATTCCTGGAGAACAGGCGAAGTCCCGGCAGACTGGAGGAGGGCAAATGTTGTCCCTATTTTCAAAAAGGGGAAAAGAGAGGACCCAAATAATTACCGCCCAGTCAGTCTGACATCAATACCAGGGAAGATTCTGGAGCAGATCATTAAGCAAACAGTTTGTGAGCACCTAGAAAGGAATGCTGTGATCACCAATAGTCAGCATGGATTTCTGAAAAATAAGTCATGTCAGACTAACCTGATCTCGTTTTTTGACAGAATTACAAGCCTGGTAGATGAAGGGAATGCAGTGGATGTAGCCTACCTTGATTTCAGCAAGGCATTTGACAAGGTGCCCCATGATATTCTTGTAAAGAAGCTGGTAAAATGCGGACTTGACTATGCTACCACTCAGTGGATTTGTAACTGGCTGACTGACCGAACCCAAAGGGTGCTCATCAATGGTTCCTCTTCATCCTGGAGAAGAGTGACTAGTGGGGTGCCACAGGGTTCTGTCTTGGGCCCGGTCTTATTCAACATCTTTATCAACGACTTGGATGATGGACTCAAGGACATCCTGATCAAATTTGCAGATGACACCAAACTGGGAGGGGTGGCTAACACCCCAGAGGACAGGATCACACTTCAAAACGACCTTGACAGATTGGAGAACTGGGCCAAAACAAACAAGATGAATTTTAATAGGGAGAAATGTAAAGTATTGCACTTGGGCAAAAAAAATGAGAGGCACAAATACAAGATGGGTGACATCTGACTTGAGAGCAGTACATGTGAAAAGGATCTAGGAGTCTTGGTTGACCACAAACTTGACATGAGCCAACAGTGTGACGCGGCAGCTAAAAAAGCCAATGCAATTCTGGGCTGCATCAATAGGAGTATTGCATCTAGATCAAGGGAAGTAACAGTGCCACTGTATTCTGCTCTGGTCAGACCTCACCTGGAGTACTGTGTCCAGTTCTGGGCACCACAGTTCAAGAAGGACACTGACAAACTGGAACGTGTCCAGAGGAGGGCAACCAAAATGGTCAAAGGCCTGGAAACGATGCCTTATGAAGAACGGCTAAGGGAGCTGGGCATGTTTAGGCTGGAGAAGAGGAGGTTAAGGGGTGATATGATAGCCATGTTCAAATATATAAAAGGATGTCACATAGAGGAGGGAGAAAGGTTGTTTTCTGTTGCTCCAGAGAAGCGGACACGGAGCAATGGTTCCAAACTACAAGAAAAAAGATTCCACCTAAACATTAGGAAGAACTTCCTGACAGTAAGAGCTGTTCAACAGTGGAATTTGCTGCCAAGGAGTGTGGTGGAGTCTCCTTCTTTGGAGGTCTTTAAGCAGAGGCTTGACAACCATATGTCAGGAGTGCTCTGATGGTGCTTCCTGCTTGGCAGGGGGTTGGACTCGATGGCCCTTGTGGTCTCTTCCAACTCTATGATTCTATGATTCTATGATTCTATGATCTGGCTAAAGGCGGCCAGGGGCAAGGCCAGGTAAGTCCAGATTGAGAGGTAGGGAAAGGGCTTTGAGGCTGTAATGCCCTCCTTGAGTCTCTCCAGCTGGTTTGGACAACTGCCCCCATCCCTGACCCCTGGCCATACCGCCTGGGCCTGGTGAGAGATGGAGCCCCAGAACACCTGGAGTGCACCAGGCTGGGGAAGGATGTTGTGAGGTGGAAGGCAAAAGGAAGGCAGACAGCCCATCCCAGGGTCGGTCCTTTTCCTCCTGCGTGCCACATTTCCGAAAGGCAGCTTCTAGCTTAATGGCTCACCCAAGCCGCCATCCTTTAAACTGGGGAAGCAGCAGCGGGTCATCAGAACTCACAGGTTAGGAAGTCTTCTTGTTATGTCCTGTTGGTGGGGAGAATTGTGCCATTTTCCTGTGGGTGGGCAGCCAGCCAGCAGCAGGCTGGCAGGTGGGCCCAGGGAAATGGCTTTGTTGGGGGAGCCTCAGAACTCGTCCTCTGCATGTTTGTTCCCTTTCCCCCCAAGTGGGAACTGTCTTGCAATTCAGGCTTTTGGCACACAGGTAGAGAAGGGGAGCCCTTTGTCTCTTCAGATGCCTGGGAGAAGAGAGCAGTGGGTGGGGGCAGCCTCTGCTCCCCCTTCTAGAAAGGAGGCCTTTGCCAACATGGGTGCAATTCTGCTCCATGTGGGGAAAGTGTTTATCCATCATGGACTTGGGGGGATGCTGCTGCCAGCCAATATGGGCTTTGAAGGATATTTTTTTACTGTAGGCCTGTTTATTCTGCTGCATTTCAATGTTTGCCTATTTTCAGACCTAGTTGTAAAGTACCTTGAGATTCCCACATAATAGGTTGCAGGTAAATACTCTAAAAATAAGACCCGCCCCCCCATCATGTCACAAAGTCAATTGACAGAGAGCCTAAAATAATGCCAACGAGCTCTTCTACCTGGAAGTGCAACATCAGCCCTTCAACACATCAGCATGAGGTGCAGTTGTCACACGGCTACGACTCATAAGCCATGAATGCAGGTCTCCTTTGGAAACCCCCACCCTCCATGCAGAAAAAGAGCATCTGCCCCTGAAATCCTTTCAGTATAAAGTGTATGGATGACAGGCAGCTAAAAAACTGTCTCCTCGGCTATTTGGCTCATGTGTCTCATAGAACACTTTGTGGGAGAGCTTGCTTGCAGATAGGGATAGCGCACGGTTGGAGAGCCTTTTATTCGTAATTTCTCTGGTTGCTTAGAAGGGTAGTTGGCGGATGAAGTTAATCAAGTCAACTTTAATCGTTTAACCTGCCAGAAAATGGGCCAGTTTAAAACAGCGGCTGTCTAGTTCACAGAGTTCCTGAACAAGCATGCATGGAAACACCGGTTTCTATAATAACTGAAATGTGCTTCATTTGCAACTAAGTAGAGCCTCTCTGCTAATGCAGAGCACAATCCACAGCTTCAGGCAAGGCCATTTATATACCCAGAATCCAGAGCAGCCTTTTCTCATACTCCTCTGAAGTACCACCACTGCAACACCAGCGTTTGGCCTTCTGTGTTTTTTTTATTATTATTATTAAATATTTATTAAGGTTTTGCACAACAAAACAAACATCACAATCAGGAAAAACAAAAAGAAAAGACAATCAAAAACAACACAGTTTAAAAATAATATAAAGTCAAAAAGGAGAGATAATAAAAAAAAGAAAAGACAAAAAACAAAGAAAAGATTATTTCTTACTTACTATCTTTATAACCCTCTTTCCTGACTTCCTCACATCTCCCTTTCCTGTGTTCCCCTTTACACAATCAAATTCAGCAATTCCCTACCCTCTTTCCAGTCTTATTCAATATTATACATTTCAACCTATTATGCCTTTGGTTTCCTTTCCTTTTAATTTTTTTTTTAATGATATTTATTAAATTTTTGTTTAAACAATAAAAAACATACATAATAACATAGTATTTTCCAATATCCACATTTCATTCTCATCTTTGGACTTCCTCACATCTCTTGTTCCTGCATTCTAACCTCATAGATTTTGCTAGCAAATTATTAACCTATTTCAATTCATATAATGTAGTTTTCCAATATTAAATCTCAAATTTTAAAATTTAAATCACTCTTTTGGAGACTTAATTATAGCATACTATTTATCCAAAATTTGTCTTTTCTTTCAATTGCATTTAGATTTGTATTCCTTATAACTAATTTGTTGGAGCCGAACTATTACTAATCTTACATCTTTCTTAACATTCATACAATTTACAATATTTTTGTAGATAGTCCTTGAATTTCTTCCAATCCTCCTCCAACAATTTTTCTCCCAGGTCTCGGATTCTGCCAGTCATCTCCGCCAGTTCCATATAGTCCATCAGTTGCATCTGCCATTCTTCCAGTGTGGGCAAATCTTGAGTTTTCCAGCATTTGGCAATGAGTATCCTTGCTGCTGTTGTAGCATACATAAAAAAAGTTCGATCCTTCTTTTGCACACTCTGGCCGACAATGCCTAAAAGAAAGGCCTCTGGTTTCTTAGGGAAGGTATACTTAAATACCTTTTTCAGCTCATTGTATATCATTTCCCAGAAAGCCTTCACTCTAGGGCAAGTCCACCAGAGGTGAAAGAATGTTCCTTCAGCTTCTTTACACTTCCAACATTTATTGTCAGACAAATGGTATATCTTTGCAAGCTTGACTGGAGTCATGTACCACCTATATATCATTTTCATAATGTTTTCTTTCAAGGCATTACATGCCGTAAATCTCAAACCTGTGGTCCATAACTTTTCCCAGTCAGCAAACATGATGTTGTACCCTATGTCCTGTGCCCATTTTATCATAGCTGATTTGACCGTTTCATCCTGTGTATTCCATTTTAGCAGCAAGTTATACATTCTTGAAAGTATCTTAGAGCTGGGTTCTAACAGTTCTGTTTCTATCTTTGATTTTTCCACCTGGAATCCTAACTTTTTATCTGACTTAAAAGCTTCTTTGATCTGAGCATAATGTAACCAATCTCGCACTTTCCCCTTTAGTTTCTCCAAACTCTGCAACCTCCAGTTGTCTCCATCTTTTTCTATTATTTCCCAATATTTCGGCCGGTTTCCTTTCCTTTTAAAACCATTTATCACATGTTCTTTATAACTTAATCCTTTATATCATTTGTTTAGTCTCGACATAATAATACTCTGGTCTTACCCCTTTTTTCTTCAAAACATTTTTACATATTTCTCTTTACCATGTCACTGATGCCCTATTCTCTTTATATCCAACATCATTTTAACATTCAAACATTTTACAGTGTTTTTGGAGATATTCTTTGAACCTCTTCCAGTCCTCTTCCACCGACTCTTCTCCCAGGTCTCGGATTCTGCCAGTCATTTCTGCCAGTTCCATATAGTCGGTCACTTGCATCTGCCATTCTTCCAAGGTGGGCAAATCTTGTGTCTCCTAATACTTTGCGATGAGTATTCTTGCTGCAGTTGTTGCATACATAAAGAATGTTCTGTCTTTCTTTGACACCAATTGGCCGACAATGCCCAAAAGGAAGGCCTCTGGTTTCTTAGGAAAGGTAAACTTAAATACCTTTTTTAGTTCATTATAGATCATTTCCCAGAAGGCCTTAACCCTTGGGCATGTCCACCAAAGGTGAAAGAATGTTCCCTCGGTTTCTTTACATTTCCAGCATTTGTTGTCAGGCAGGTGATAAATTTTTGCAAGCTTGACTGGGGTCATGTACCATCTATAGATCATTTTCATAATATTTTCTCTTAAGGCATTACATGCCGTAAACTTCATATCAGTGGTCCACAACTTTTCCCAGTCAGCAAACATAATGTTATGACCAATGTCCTGTGCCCATTTAATCATAGCTGATTTGACTGTTTCATCCTGAGTATTCCATTTTAGCAGCAAGTTGTACATTCTCGAAAGTATCTTAGTTTTAGGTTCTAACAGTTCTGTTTCTAATTTCGATTTTTCCACCTGGAAGCCTTTTTTTTTTTATCCAAGTTAAAGGCCTCTCTAATTTGATGGTAGTGTAACCAATCTCGCACTTTATCTTTCAATTTCTCAAAACTCTGCAATCTCAATGTGTCTCGATCCTGTTCTAGTATCTCCCAATATTTCGGCCACTTGGCCTCCATATTGAGTTTTTTCAAAGCCTTAGCCTCCATAGGTGATAGCCACCTTGGGGTCTTGTTTTCCAATAGGTCTTTATATCTTGTCCAGACATTAAACACAGCTTTCCTGACAATATGGTTTTTGAATGCTCTATTAGCTTTTACCTTGTCGTACCACAAATATGCATGCCACCCAAAAGCATTATTGAACCCTTCCAAGTCCAAAATGTCAGTGTTCTCAAGAAGTAGACAGTCTTTCAACCAGCAGAATGCTGCTGATTCATAATACAACTTCATGTCTGGCAGGGCAAACCCCCCTCTTTCTTTAGCGTCAGTCAATATTTTAAATTTTATTCTGGGCTTTTTGCCCTGCCAGACAAATTTAGAAATATCTCTTTGCCACCTCTTGAAACAATCCATCTTGTCCACAATCTGTAAAGTTTGAAACAAAAACAGCATTTTTGGCAATACATTCATCTTTATAGCAGCAATCTGACCCAACAAGGAAAGCTTCAATTTTGACCAAATTTCTAGATCTTTCTTAACTTCTAGCCAACATTTCTCATAATTATCTTTAAATAAATTCAATTTTTTAGCAGTCATGTTAATCCCTAGGTATTTCACTTTCTTAAGCACAGATAAGTCTGTCTCCTTCTGAAACCTTTCTTTTTCCATTGTTGTCAAATTTTTCTCTAAAACCTTGGTTTTTTGCTTATTCATTTTAAATCCTGCCACATGACCAAATTCTTGAATCAATTCTAACACCCTTTTCGTGCTAGATTCTGGCTCCTGTAATGTCAAAACCAAGTCATCTGCAAAAGCCTTAAGTTTATATTGTTTAGCTCCGACCTTAATTCCCTGGATCAGCCGGTCCCTTCTGACCATGTTCAAAAGCACCTGGAGGTGCAGCGTTTGGCCTTCTGGCACCTGCAGGCAAGGGAAAGAGCTCTTTAGCACCCTGGGGTGGAGCTCCTTCTCAGCAATAGCACTGTCTGCTCATTCCCAACTTCTTCAACCAGTGCCTCTGTGCCTTCTGTAAATGTCTGGAGTAAATGTCTAGCAGGAAGTGTCTGTCCTCTCCAGGATGTTGAAATACTGAAGAAGGCACCCAATAGCCCTAAGACGGGGGCGGAAACATTACTTAAGGATGATCATGCATTGCGTATGAAAGTCCAGGAGCTTGTAGAAAACCTCCAGCCATTGCCTGCAATACTCCAGGAGCCGCAAGCAAGAGGTATTTTTGAGAATCCTGTCTTCTCAAATTCCGGGGACATGGCCCTCCCAGTGTTAAGGTGGGGAGGTGGGGTTGGGAGTTTGCAGATAAGAGTCCAAAGTTAAAAATGTGAAGGCTAATGGAATTCTATTTAAAAATCAAAAGTTGCTGTGGTGATTCAAGTTATAGTGTGAGGCAAAAGACAAGATGGAAAAGAAAAGATAAGGAAGAGAGAAAAGAGATAGAGAGAAAAAGAAGAAAGAAAGAAAAAGAAAAAGAAAAAGAAAACACAAAAAATCCTACTGAAAATGGTTGGTTTGTTTGTTCAGAAAAGAGAAGGGGGGGGGAAACCCATTGTAATAAATAAATAGAAAAAGTGGGGAGTGGGGATGGAAAAGTAGATATATATATAGAATTCTTTAATGAGAAATTAAAAAAACTTTTTTTAAAAAAGAAGTGAATATAAATGGATGAATAATGAATAATAATAAATTAATAATAATAAATTAATAATAATAAATTAATAAAAAAGGGAGGGTTGTGTGTATAACTAAAGAAGATGGAGGAGGGAGAGAAAGAGAGAGAGAGAGAAGGGAACAAGAAAAAGGGGCAGTTTTAATTCTCCTGTGGGACCCCCCAGGGCTTGGTCTCGGGTCCCTAGATCGGGGCTGAGGCGGCAGTTCCAGGAAATGGGCTCCAATGGTTCAGGCTGCCTACCTGGGTTCATAGGGTTTGAAAATACTGATAAGAAATGGACTGAAAATAAACTAAATAACATAAAGCATGGTTTTTGCTGTGCCCCCCTGCACTGGCAGGGGAGGGTCCACGTCGCGTTCTTCTAGCCCCCACCCGGTCCCCGGTGCCCGGTTCCTCTGCTCTTTTGCTCCAGCCGCTGGTGATATTGTCTTGGTGTCGGAGCTGGGCTAGGTGGGGCATTCCCTCCGGGTTTCCCTGTCTCTCCCGATCCCCTCCTATCATTCTCCTCCCCCCCCCATGTTACTTCTGGGGGCGCCTTACCAATACAGTCGTACCTTGGATCCCAAACGCCTTGCGTCTCGAATGTTTTGGCTCCCGAACGCCACAAACCCGGAAGTGAGTGTTCCGGTTTGTGAATGTTCTTTGGAGCCCAAATGTCCGACGGGGCTTCCGCGGCTTCGGATTGAGTGCAGGAAGCTCCTGCAGCCAATCGGAAGCCGCGCCTTGGTTTCCGAATGTTTTGGAAGTCAAACGGACTTCTGGAATGGATTCCGTTTGACTTCCGAGGTACCACTATATATCTTCTCGGAGGAGGGGCTATCCCATTGCCGCCTTCAGTTCTGGTAAAGCTAAGAATTGCTTGTGCAGATCTTGATGCCTTCAAGGCCGAGGCTGTCATCTGATGAGACCCAGTACTCCTATCAGAGAAGCAAATCCTCAAATACAGTCATTCCTCTTGTTCCGCTCGGTTCAGGTTACGTCTTTTCAGGTTGCCTCCCGCGGCGACCCGGAAGTAACGGAACGGGTTACTTCCAGGTTTCGCTGCTCGCGCATGTGCAGACACCCAGAATGACGTCACGCGCATGCGCAGAAGCGGCAAATCGCGACCCACACACGCGCAGACGCGGGTTGCGTTCTGCTCATGATGTGAACGGGGCTCCGGAACAGATCCCGTTCGCAACCAGAGGTACCACTGTAGCTGAAATGCCTGACTTGTTCAACGGCTTGTCCATTTAGGAGCCATTTTTGCTTCCTGGGCTGTGCCCCCAATACTACAGCTTTTGTCTTGGAATAATTTGTATTCAAATCTTTGTTACGACACAGTCTCCCAAAGTTCTTTAGTAATCGCCTCATACCCACTTGCGTTTGTGCTATCAACACCGTATCGTTGGCATGTAGCAAAATGGATACATTATGGGATAAAACTGAAACAGGGAAATATCTGGCCATTTGGGTTCCTTTATTACATCATTTACATAAATGTTAAAAAGCAGAATTTTAGAAAGTACCGTATTTTTCGCCTAACAACCCCAGTCAAACAATTAAAAAAACCAGCTTGTGGAGCTCAGATGAACAAGTCCCACTTTGGTGCAACTTGACCGGAATGACGTGCACAGATGCTCCCTTCTTTTTCTGAGTTAAAGCAGCTCTTTTGGCTGAGGTGTGGCATGGAGCTGAAACAGTACTTAAGAAAACTCAAGCATTGCGTGTGAAGCTCCGGGAGCTTGAGGAGAAACTCCAGGCGTTGCCAGCAACACTCCAGGAGCCGCAAGCCAGAGGTATTTTTGAGAATCCTGTCTTCACATGGCCCTCCCTCCCAATGATGTTGGGTTTCAAGTCCCATCATCCATGCTGAGTGCTGGCCATGTTGCTGGGGCTTAGGGGAGTCCCACCACAGTCTGGAGCCCAGTTCAGTGACCCTTTGTGGGCAGCTGGTAGCCATGCCAGGGTCGCCTTCGCTGCGTGGAAGGGGTGGCCTCCCCCCCACCCCCACCCCATGCGCAGGAGACCAGAGGCCAGTAGCAGACTGTGCATGTGCCTCTGAAGGGCACAAAGGTTTGCTGCCTCCTTGTGTGCCCATTTGCTTGCCAAAAAGAATAAAAATACAGCATATGGTTGCACATACCAGGCACCAATTTTAATGGTGGTTCTTTGGCTTTTCCTTCAGGTGAGGAACACGAGGAGGAGGAGGAGGAGGAGGAGGAGCAGGAGGAGAAGGAAAAATAAAGAAAATGGGGGGGAGTATATATTTTCCTATATATTTCTATTATTAGTTCTATGTATTGCTTCTTTGTTCGAAAGCACGTCCAAGTGCAAGTAGATAAATGGGTACCGCTCCGGCGGGAAGGTAAACGGCGTTTTCGTGCGCTGCTCTTCTGGTTCGCCAGAAGCGGCTTAGACAAGCTAGCAACATAACCTGGAAGCTGTACACCGGCTCCCTCGGCCAGTAAAGCGAGATGAGCGCCGCAACCCCAGAGTCGGTCACAACTGGACCAAATGGTCAGGGGTCACTTTACCTTTACTATTGCTTCTTTATTTAATAAAAATTATTTTAAAATGCCTGCAAAGTGGTTTACCAAAACAAAAAAACAAAAAACCACCACAGCAGTCAAATCAAGAAAAATTAACAATCCTACTTTAAAACATACAAAAGCTAAAATATTAAAAGAGATGAAAATTTCTTCAACTTCCTAAGCTTCGACTTCCGGGTTGGCGCCATCGCCGAATGGCGGACTCCCTCCGAGCTCTGGAGGGAGCCTGCTCGGCAGGGGCTGGGTCCTACCGTGCCGGCGACGCGGGGACCCTCAAAAACCATGGGCGCTGAAACCCATGGACATGGTGACTCGGCTGGCACCTTTTGCGCCCCCCCCGACCCGCGAAGGAGCCTTTTTAAAGGCTGCGGAACGGGTGACAGGGGGGGGTGCTTTGAGTCCTCCGCTTCCCCTGCCGAGCGAAGCCGCATGCCATTCGACGGAGAGTGCTGACTTCTTCTATTGAAAATTTGGACTTAAAAGAATAACCCGTGAGTAATTGGAACCTGGACTAAAAAGGGGGATAATTTTTTTAAAAAAAATTCGGAGCGAGCGGGGGAGGCGCAAAAACTCGTAGAGGAGTTAAAGTAAAGGATTTGACAACTAAGATCGAGCGTAACCCTATTTTGACAAAGTTATTAACTTCGCGATGGAAAATTATAAGACTGAGCTGGAGGAGAAAAGTGGAATTGAATTAAAAAGCAACCCCCCCCCCCCGGAATCCTGGGAGCGATTTGTGAGAGCACCGGGAGAAGAGAGAGGTTTTGACAGCTGTCAAAGAGCTGTCAAAGCGGAAGAACAAAAAAGAGAACTTTGTTATGAGGACTTTGCCGGTTACATTTGTTATAAATTGGATATAAATTGTTTAAAACAAGGAATAACAAGTTATTTTGACTGGTGGGCGTGATCTGGAAGGGAATTGAGTTATTGCAATTCACCTAGAGGAGCTGAGGGATATTACAAGTATTGTTGGCTTGGAACTTGAATAGAATTTTTTATCTCCTGGGAAACTGCAGAAATGGAACACTATTTTGTCTACAGAGGTCTACACACTAAAGGAGACAATAGATTTATCTATTGAAGAATGGAAGGGACTTGGCATAATGTTTTGTTCCTGAATAACAGAGCCTCTGCAGAGGAATTAGAAGCTTTTGGAATTAGAACATTTGTGCAGGAGAGCAGGAAAAAAAAAAAAAAGGAGGAGAGAGATCAACAAGAACAACAAGAATTGGACAAAGTTGGAAGTGGGAACATTTGGGACATCCAGATTTGAAAGGTTTAAAGAAATAAAATTGGAGCTTTTACTCCTAAATATAAAAATCTGGATGGAAGAAATGGGCCTTTTTGAGATAGACTCCTTCCAAGATTGGACATTCGAAATTAAAGATGACTGGTAAAGGACTATGGCCTAGATAGATGTGGGAGCTCCAGGAAGACATCAGACGTTGAAGAACCTTGGGAACGCAACCGGGAAAGGGGGGAGGGAAATTTGGAATCCAAAGGGCGTAAAATTATCTTAATTATATTTTATAATTTTATTTTAATTAATTATATTTGATTATTTTAATCTGTATTGTATATTAAAGGAGGGGACGCGCGGAAGGGAACAGGTCGATTTTAGGGGATGGGAAAATATTTTTAAAATTGGGCTAATGATAATAAGTTCAAAATCTGGGATAAGAACTTGCTGAATTTATTTGTAAGAATTGGAATACAAGAGGGGGGAGGGAGGGGAAGTCCTGGAAAGATGTTGTCAGGGTTTTAGGGAGAGAGGAGACAGAGAGCGAGGGCGAGGAGGAAGAGGACGACAACGAGCCGAGGTTGTCCCAAAGTCCGTCTAGCGAATCAGAGGATTCCCAGAAGGGAGCCCCCCTGGTCAGGCCAAGGGGCAATAGAGAGGGAATCAGTCAGAGAGAGGGGAACGAAGAGGGAATCCCCAGTGGGAGTGGCAAAGCGGGACCAGCTCCCCCGTCGGAACGGAGTAGAGGGGGGGGAGTTGCCAGTGTGTCAGAAAGAGCAGGACAGGAAGGAGGAAGGGGGAGGAGTTCGGAGCAAGACGTCCTGCCTGAAAGGGAGGAGTGTAGTACCGAGAGCAGCGTAACTGTAGAAAGGAAGGTCAGAGGCAACGTACGCGCGCCAAGTTCAAATATAGAGGCGCGCGGAAATGAGGAGAGCTCTGAGGAGGAGCCTGGTGCCAAAGCACGAAGGAGGGGGGAGCAGGCGGGAGAAGACTCAGCCTCTGGGGAGTCCCGGAAAGAGGGAAGACAGGGGGGCAGGAAGACCCTGCGGAAAAGGAAAGAGAGGAAAAGGTGGAGCAGTACAAGCCTCTTAAATTGGTGCAGGGGAGGGACGGACTCAGAGGGGACTTCTAACATCTAAGGGTAACAGATGCGGAGCCACGGAGTTTGGATGTAATGACGACAATGATCTTCAATAAAACCTTTTGTATATAGCTTGGACTGGACTTTGGTCTCTTGTGAGCTGGGACCCAGGGTGGCTCTGACAGAAAGTCCCCTCCAAAGAACGCAAAATTTTTTTTTTGCAAAGCTCACGAACGGTGACAGCCATGACTGCGGAGGAGCAGTTGACAGCGCTGCGAACTACAGTTTCCGAACTCACTGCTGCAGTCCTTGCGTCTCAGAAGAAGCATGACGAAATGGAGAAGCGCTGCCAGGACCTGCAAACAAGGTGGGAACGTGCAAGCAGGGAAGGGTTCCCAGGGTCCAGATCAGAGGGGATTGGACTTGGACGGAGGGGGGGCAGCCTAGTCACCCACTTCGATGGGAGCCTGAAGCACTACCCCAGTTTCAGAGCAGACGTTTTGTATGCATTGCACTTGCTTCGTCATGACTTTAAAGATGAGGAGGAGAAAGTGGGGTTTATTGTTTCTCACTTGCATGGGCCGGCCAGAGACTGGTTGCGCAATTTGTGGCGTGAAGATGGCCCTGCCCGCCGCGATGCAGATGAATTCATTAAAGCGATGGATGCCTGCTTCCAGTCTACTGTAGATGTGGATCTTGCACGCAGGGAAATTTTTGGATTGCGGCAAGGCAAAGCCACTGTGCGTCAGTACCATTCTAGATTTTTTGCTTTACTGACTGCGCTAAGCTGGGAGAAGGATTGTGCACCTGTGAGGGATTTGTTCTGGGAGGGGCTCAGCGGTCCCATTAAGGATGAACTTGCCAGGGGAGACAGACCCCAGACCCTGGAGGAGCTTGTGCAGAGGGCTTTGGCGATTGGGATACGGCACGAGGGACGTCCTTGGCACACTGAGGAAGAACGTCAGGTGCGTCCACCAGCGAGGACGTCTTCTTTCATCCCCAGGGAGTTCAGTCAGTCACATCCTTCGCCACTGGGAAGGCAGGGGGAGGAGCCCATGGAACTTGGTGGTGCTAAGGCTCAAGCAACAGCCAGAGCCCCAGCTTCCGGTGCAGTGAAGGCAAAGCCTCCTAGAGGGACCAGGAAGTGTTACATTTGCGACAGTGCACAGCACATGGCGAAAGAGTGTCCCCAGAGGCTGCAGAAACACACTGCAGCTTTAGCAACTGTTGCAGCAGAAATGATGCAAGCAGAGCAACCTCAGGGAAACGACAGTGCCTGGCTGGAAGCAGAGCTGCTGGGGCTCAGCCAGGCGAATCTGTAGAGCAGTCCCCAGCGCTTTTGCAACGCACAGACCCTTTACCACCCAAGCCAGCGGTGCAGCTCACTGCAACACTTCAGTTGCCGAATGGAACCACCCTGGAAGTCCCCATCACGATTGATTCTGGGAGCAACGCAGATTTTGTGGGGACGCACTTTGTCAAGCAGCATCGCATAGCGCTTCTGCCAGCGACAACACCTCTGAACGTAGTCACGGTGGATGGCAGGAAATTGCTAGGAGGACAAGTTGTGCAACAGACGCCTCCCATGGTGATGAGGATTGGAAATCATCGAGAAGTCATCAGCTTCAATGTCACCCGCCTTTCGGACACGCCTATAGTATTAGGCATGAGTTGGCTGGAGAGACACAGTCCTGCTGTAGCGTGGTACCAACGGCAGATCACCTTTTGCTCATCGTACTGTGCTCAACATTGCATCCAGTCCAGCCAGGAGGAGGGAGCTGAGCAGCAGTTGCAACTTGGCATGGTGCAGGCAGTACCCCGCAAGTACGAGGGGTTCCTGGAGGTTTTCTGCGAGAAGGAAGCTGACCAGTTGCCGCCCCACAGGCCTTATGATTGTGCCATCGACCTGGTGCCAGGGGCGCAGTTGCCGACTGCAAAGCTGTATTCCATGTCTGAGGACGAGATGCAAGAACTCAGGGAGTTCATAGAGCACAATTTGAAGCGCGGATTCATCCGAGAATCGAAAGCGGTGGGGGGCAGTCCTGTTTTCTTTGTAAAGAAGAAAGACACGCCCCAGAAAAGACTCATTGTGGACTATCGATTCATAAACAGTAAGACCAAACCCAAGGCCTTCCCCATGCCCAAGATAGATGATCTCCTGGCAACCGTAAGGAAGGGGAAGATCTTCACCAAATTGGATCTGCGTGGAGCGTATAACCTCATACGCATCCGGGAGGGCGATTAGTGGAAGACGGCCATGTTCACGCCTCTGGGCACGTACGAATACAGAGTTATGCCATTTGGTCTCCAAAATGGATCTCACGTCTTCCAAGCATTTATGCATCACGTGCTAGCGGGACTTCTCTACAAGAAATGCGTGTGTTTCCTCGACGACATCCTGGTCTTTTCGGAAACGGAGGAGGCCCATGAGAAGGACGTAAAGGAAGTCCTGCAGAGACTACGGGAGAACAAGCTCTACGCCAAGTTAGAGAAGTGCCAGTTTGATGTGACGGACGTGGATTTCCTAGGCTACAAGCTGTCCGACAAGGGGCTGGCCATGGACAGCGCCAAGGTCCGCGCGGTGTTGGACTGGAAGAGCCCTCGCAATCGGAAGGAAGTCCAAAGATTCATCGGCTTCGCCAACTTCTACCGCAAATTCATCAGAGGTTTTGCAAAGGAGACGGCAGCGATCACGGACACTCTCAGTTCCAAGAAAAAGAGGTTCGTGTGGACGGAACAGGCGGAGCGCTCTTTTCAGAAGCTTAAAAGCCTTTTCGCCTCCGAGGAGCAGCTGCTGCACGTGAATCCAGGCAAGCCCATACGACTAGAGACCGACGCGTCAGACAGAGCGGTTGGAGCCGTACTCCTGCAAGAAGATCCACATGGCAACTGGAGACCCGGTGCCTTTTACTCCAGAAAGCTCAGCAAAGCGGAGCAAAACTACACCATATGGGACAGGGAGCTGTTAGCCATTCACGCAGCTTTCAAAGCGTGGCGACACTTCCTCATAGGAGCCAAGCACACAGTACAGGTCCGCACGGATCACAAGAACCTAGAGTATTGGCGCACGGCGAAGCTCCAAAGCCAGAGGCACATGCGCTGGGCGGAATTCTTCGCGGATTTCGACTTTCGGATAGAGTACGTCCCAGGAGATTCCAACGTTATAGCCGATGCGCTATCCAGGAAACCGCAATATCTCGATGAAGCAGCGCCTGTAGCAGCCAAGCACATTTTCGCACCGCAGGCGTGGTCGTGCGCTGCCGCCACAGTAGATCTGGACGCGGTGCGACGCGCGTTGCAAGTGGATCAGTTCGCACAGTCCAAGATGGAGGAATTGCGCAGAGGTGTGCAGAGTGGCGAAGAGTTCCAACTACGCGACGGGCTGCTAACTCGCAAAGGTGCCCTCTACGTGCCAAGCGACGAGCTTCGCGCAAAGGTTCTGCAGCAGTTGCACGACGCCCCCAGTGCGGGCCACTTCGGTAAGGAGAAGACAATAGAACTGGTGGCAAGAGACTTTTGGTGGCCCCGGATGCGTGGAGAGGTAGCGGATTACGTCGCCAGGTGTGACACTTGTCAGAGGTTCAAGCCAGTACACCAGAAGCCAGCGGGGCTGTTGGAACCGCTGGAAACGCCACAGCAACCGTGGGAGAGGGTAGCTCTGGACTTCGTTACTGACCTGCCCAGCTCCAGGGGGAAGACGGCGGTACTGGTGGTTGTGGACCTGTTCACCAAGATGGCGCACTTCATTCCATGCGCAAAGGTGGCGACGGCGGAACAGACTGC
The DNA here is from genome assembly GCF_964252035.2 of Podarcis erhardii. Taxonomy (NCBI): domain Eukaryota; kingdom Metazoa; phylum Chordata; class Lepidosauria; order Squamata; family Lacertidae; genus Podarcis; species Podarcis erhardii. The sequence continues at coordinate 17,882,552 of NC_138506.1, read as the reverse complement.
CAAACTCTTCATCGATCACGTGTTCAAGGTGCATGGGCTGCCGCAGTCCATCCTGTCCGACAGGGGGCGCCAGTTTGTTTCCAATTTTTGGCAGAAGCTTTTAGGTATCCTGAACGTCAAGATCAACCTCACGTCGGCGAGACACCCACAAACCAACGGCCAAGCTGAGAGGGTCAACGCGATCATGCAGCAGTACCTGAGATGTTACGCCAACCAGCGACCAGCAGTTTGGGTGGACTACCTGCCGATGGCAGAGTTTGCCTATAACAACACGAAGCACGCGTCCACGGGGGTGACGCCGTTTTTCGCGAACAATGGTCGTCACCCCAGAACCTTCCCGGGGTTCGTGGCACCGGGAGAGGGGGTGCCGCAAGGAGCCGACCAGTTTGCAGCGGAGCTGCAGGAGGTGCACGAAGAGTTGCGGAGACATTTAGAGCTGGCCAAGCAAGCATATAAGGTGCAGGCTGACAAAAACAGGAGAGAGGGAGAGGAGATCCAGGTGGGGGACTGGGTGTGGTTAGCGGCCCAAGCGATGCCAGCCAAGTCGTTGGCCAAGAAGAAGCTGGGGCACAGGCAGTTAGGGCCGTACCAGGTGGAGGCTAAAATCAACCCTGTAGCCTTTCGACTAGCCCTCCCCGAAGGTTCCAGAGTGCACCCGGTCTTTCATAGATCGGTGCTCACTCCCTACAAGGCACCGCACAGGTTTCAGGAGTCTGACACAGTCACGCAACAACACACTAAGTCACAGGAGAGGGAGAGGGCGCCTAGGGCCGAACCACTCAACGAGGTCACAGAGATCCTGGACTCGAGATGGGGGCAAGAGGGAGTAGAATATTTTCTAGTCAGAGAGGGTGCCCCAGTCAGTGCCAATGGTTGGGTGCCGGGCTACGCCTTAGACGAACCTCTTTTAAAAGACGAGTTCCATGCCCTTTTCCCTCATAGACCCATGCCAGCCGAGTACTTTGATGACTGGCTCTTTACGCCCACATGTTCAGGCAGCACTTTCCACGGCTTTTCTTCAGCTGAAGAAAGGTCGCCGGACTCCAACTCGCCCAGGGGATCGTGTTCGGGGGTGGACACAGAACCCTCTTATTGGTGGGACGAGCAACCAGAGGAGGACTGGCGCAGGGAATGGCTGACGGGACCTTGGCAGGCAGCACCGGACCAGGTACCAATGGAGGAGGGAGAAGAGAACACCTTGGGTCAAGAACCCGAATTCGAACACTCGTACAACGAACTGCAAACAGAGGAGATGGAGGTGCAGAATCTGTATCCTGCGTCCGCCTCCGAAGAGCGGCAGCTTCCACAACCTGCACCCGATGAGCGGAAGGGGGGAAGGGGGGGCTTCGAGGGGGGGATGGATGTCAGGGTTTTAGGGAGAGAGGAGACAGAGAGCGAGGGCGAGGAGGAAGAGGACGACAACGAGCCGAGGTTGTCCCAAAGTCCGTCTAGCGAATCAGAGGATTCCCAGAAGGGAGCCCCCCTGGTCAGGCCAAGGGGCAATAGAGAGGGAATCAGTCAGAGAGAGGGGAACGAAGAGGGAATCCCCAGTGGGAGTGGCAAAGCGGGACCAGCTCCCCCGTCGGAACGGAGTAGAGGGGGGGGGAGTTGCCAGTGTGTCAGAAAGAGCAGGACAGGAAGGAGGAAGGGGGAGGAGTTCGGAGCAAGACGTCCTGCCTGAAAGGGAGGAGTGTAGTACCGAGAGCAGCGTAACTGTAGAAAGGAAGGTCAGAGGCAACGTACGCGCGCCAAGTTCAAATATAGAGGCGCGCGGAAATGAGGAGAGCTCTGAGGAGGAGCCTGGTGCCAAAGCACGAAGGAGGGGGGAGCAGGCGGGAGAAGACTCAGCCTCTGGGGAGTCCCGGAAAGAGGGAAGACAGGGGGGCAGGAAGACCCTGCGGAAAAGGAAAGAGAGGAAAAGGTGGAGCAGTACAAGCCTCTTAAATTGGTGCAGGGGAGGGACGGACTCAGAGGGGACTTCTAACATCTAAGGGTAACAGATGCGGAGCCACGGAGTTTGGATGTAATGACGACAATGATCTTCAATAAAACCTTTTGTATATAGCTTGGACTGGACTTTGGTCTCTTGTGAGCTGGGACCCAGGGTGGCTCTGACAGATGTTATTGAAAATAAGATTTTAAATTGGGATGTTTTGTTCTTTTTATTTTGTTGTAATTGGAAATTTCTAATAAATATTATTAAAAAAAAAAATAAAAGAGATGAAAATTTCTTCAACTTCCTAAGCTTCTAGGTATGCTTGCCTAAACAAGAATGCTTTTAGCAGGTGCCTGAAAAGCGTCTAGCAAAGGCACGTGCTTTGTTGCAAGAGGCGGGGAGTTCCAAAGGGCAGGTGCTGCCACACTAAACCATGCAGTACAGATATTATGCGGAACCTGTGGTAGCACTTGAAAGTGTTAGAATTCCAGCTCCATGATTGCAGTCATGGGATTGTTGTCTATGTTTTGACTCCACAGAGTGGGAAGTGACGGCAACAGGATGTTTGTGTTCTTGTGTTCCATGAAGTGGGATTATTGTCCTTTGTTCTTTTTCTATTTGCTGTCTGATGCTAGAGAGAGAGGGAGCCATGTTGCAGTGCTCCGTGTGTGTGTTGATATGTAAATAAAGCAGATTAGCCAAAATGCTGAGTTGCTGAGGTCTGTCATGCATGATGCACAAACTCTGCGGATCCCTAAGTCTGCCGGTGTCGCTTGGCATCATTCGCTGTGATGTTCAGGCTGAAGAAAGCTTATGAAGCTCCCAAACGATCGACCAGGAGGGAGGGAACATGCCAGTCGGGCACGTGTCTCTGCCAGGGTGCTACTCGAGTGTAGGCTGAACTCCTGACAGAAACTACGGAAGGGGAGGTTTTAGTCATGGGGATTTCACCATGCTCTGAAAAGGAAAACACTGATTTCAACAGCAGGCCTGCACAGCAGCAATCTACTCGCCTGCGAGTCTCATCATGATCAGTGGGACTTCTTCCCGAGCCGGCGGTGCATAAGATGGGCTGCACCCCTTGCACACAACATGTACCTAAAACTCTGCACAAGCCTGCACCAGAGAAGAGTGGAGCTGGAAGGGACCCCTGAGGGTCATCAAGCCAACCCCCTGGGGCAATGCAGGAATCTCAAGTAGACTATCCCTGACCGATGGCCCCCCGTCTTCTGTTTTTACTCTCAGCCAGGACGCAGAACAACGGAGACTGGAGGTGGGAAAGATAAATTTTGACGAGGGAAAGGCAATGGGGCCGATTTGTCAGGCGCACACAGGCACAGCTTGAAGACTTTACGCAGAGAGGAACCCCACACGGGAGACACAGATACACAAGCACACAGAAGTCAATAACCCAAGAGTGGCTTCTAAGTGGGGGGTTGGCTGAGGACAGGGTGGGGCGGAAACGTGGAGCTTTGCAGAGGTGAGGCAGAAAGTGTTTGTCAGAGGGAAACACACTTTCCCTTTTTAGAAACCGGCCAAGATCCCTTCTGCATTTGCAGCGCTGCCCCCAAAGTGACCCTTTCAATCCACTTGGTAGTCCAGCTGTAGGCGCTGGTCTTCCAGGCAGAATGAAAGGCGCACCCACCGATCCCACCGATCCCACTTCCTTCCTCTCCCCTTCCTGCCCCCCTCCGTTCTTTGCTCACCTACCCCCTTCCCGCCCACACCCTTCTCCGCCACTGCTCTGGAAGAAGCTGCTCCGCCACTGCTCTGGAAGAAGTTGCCCCAGCCATTCTGGGCGCTGCCAGCAAATTGAAACATCCAAAAGAGTAAAACACCCCAAAATCTTTCCTGTACCGAAGCCAATTGGATTGACTGTTGAATCTTCTTCCAAGTACTTTGGAAAGGACAGGAGCTTTCCCTGCACTTGAGAGCAGTCAGCTAACGTAGGGGTACAGGCCAGGCCACAGGCCACTCCCAGCTCAATCCCCTCACCTCAGCATCGGCCGCCTGAGGCAGCTGCCTCACTCTGGCTCATCAGAGGTCCGGCCCTGCTTGGGAATATGAGTGGGAGAGGGCCATTGCACTCAGGTCCTGCTGATGGGCTTGTTGTGAGCCTCTGCTGGGCAACTATGGGGAACAAGGTGCTGGACTAGATCATCCATTGGTCTAATCCAGAAGGACTGTTCTTACATCCGGGGTGGACTGGAGGCAACTCCAACTTGCAAAAAGCCCTGGAACACCAAGAATTGCAGACTCCCACACTCGCAAGCAAATGAGCTTTTGCTTCGCTTCTTAAAACAAAAGAAAAAAACAAGCCCCTTTTGCCAAGCTTGGCGACCACGTCCAGTAGCAAACAGACCAATGAAAGTTTTATTTTTGCATGGGTAGGAAGGGTGTCATTTTCCTTTGGCTGATTTAGGTCCTCGGCTTTTAGACTCCAGAACTGGCACAAACAGGGATGGAAATCTGCTTCAGTTCAAAGGGAGGTATGATTGGCAGGCAAGGTGACACAGCCAGTTATGTGGAAGGGAGGAGGAGGAGGGTGGGGAGGTCACAAGGGAGGAAAGAGCTCTGCACCTCAGCTCGGAATTATTTTGGAAGAGTGGAGGGGAACAGAGGAAACCTTTCTTCCCTTTCAGTCTTTTCTCTCCCCCCCCCCTCCTTTTTCCTTTTTTCCCTTTTTTAAGAATATGCTATACGGAATTTCCGAGGGGGAAATTCGCTAGGGATCTCGTCTTCCCCAGAAACGCCTCCACATAGCTAGGGCGCGAGACAATGAGCTCGAGAAAGCCCTTTCCTTCCCCTGTCGCACCAAGCACCACATCTTTTTTTATGAATAAAAGACCCTGCTTCCCTCTTTCTGGTATGAAACCGTATCAATATGAACGGGGACTTGGGAATGAACTCTGTATTTACATACTGCTGCGTATAGCCCAATCAAAAGCATCGGATTTGGACAGCTAGCCAATAGCGCTTAGCGACCTCTAGTGGACAGAATCTTTCTTGGACCGCTGCCTGTTTCCGTTCTGCGGAGCAGCGGAGCTTCGCCAGTGGCCGCCTGCTGAGAGAACAATGGACTCAGTCCATCAAAAGCCCATTAACTGGTTTCTATTGCCAAAAGTGATCCTTTGTTGCAAGAAATCTGTCAAGCCATTTCCCTTATGGACTGCCGGCTTAGGAAAAGCCCCTCACTTCAGAAAATCCTCGAAAATCAACCCCCTGCATCAATTTCCTCCATTCCAACGCCATTCTTGCCCTTAAGGAAAGGACTCTTTCCCCCTCTATCTCCCGCCATAATCCCTCAAGCGTGAGGACACGTGTACACCCTGCCCCCCCACCCAGGGAAGTGCCCAAAGGTGACACTTACTGAGCAGTTAGTTGGCCAAAGAAACCAAGAGCCCATCACCAGACTTGCACCAGGGTATGGATGTGCAGGAGGGACGCGGGTGGCACTGTGGTCTAAACCTGGCGCTGTGATCTGTTGGTGAAAACAGTACCAGGAGACTCTTTCAGGTGGTTCATAGTCTAACAGAACCACCTTTGCCGTCAGGGTCTGATACAGAGTCCAAGATCTCCTGAAATGACTCCTGTCATGAGTTTTTCTGCAGATAAAAAGAGGTAGACTCCACCAAGGTAGGAGGGTGCCAGAGCTCTGCCTAGTCAGAGACATAGGATGGCTTGCCAGTTCCCACGTGGAGGAGGGGGTAGGAGGGAGGGAAACAGACAGAGTATGCATGCACATTTGACTGCCTAATGGCATCCACATCACCCAGGGGATCACAGCCACAGAGATAAGAATAGAAGAGCCACCCCATTGTCTGGAGAAGTCACTTACCTGATCGCATGGACAAGCCGTTGTCATCGGACCCCAGTGATGGAAGCGTGCAGCTGTATTGAGGCAGCACCAGGTGCTGAAATTGTGCACCTCTAACAATTTTGTGCCTGGGGCGACTGCCCCTGTGCCCCGCAGCCCACTACGCCACTGGGTCTAGTCAAGTTGGATGGGATCCATTACAACCTGTTGCCTCTGAGGATGTGGACAGACTTGAACGAGTGAAACCTACTACCTGAAGAAGTGATTGTTCAACTGCTTATTAAAAAGACATATTTGGACCTGGCCATTATGTCCAATTATTGTCCAGTCTCAAACTTACCATTCCTGGGCAAGGTGATTGAACGGATGGTCACTGAACAACTCCAGGCATGTCTGGAGAATAATGCAAAATATAGATGTCTTGGTAAGAGACTTCCGGAGGCGGCGCGAAACGGCAATGGCGGTCCTCCTTGCGCTGTGAGGAGGAGGCTCCGCGGAATCGGGTCGTCCGCTACGGCAAAGCGGAGACCCGCAATGAAAAACCCCAGGCAGCAAGAGCCTGGGGACGTGGAACTCGGCGGGTGCCAGAAGCGGCCCTTGAAATGAAGAGGAGACCCCGTAAGGAGCCTCTGAACGTGGAGGGGGTCACGGCGCTGTGAGTCAATCGCTACTCTGCGGAGCGAAGCCGCGCAGCTGCTGTCGGTGAGCGCTGACCTTTCTTCTTGAAAAAATTCGAAACTGCAAAACTACAACCCGTGAGTAAGAAAGGAACCTTACAATTTGAACTTAATCTTGTGGAAAATTGGGCTAAAAGCGGAAAGATCTAAACAGGAAGTCGGTCTTCCGCTGCTACTTAAACTTCAAAGCAAAGTGCTGGAGGTGTGGAGTCGTTCAAAAGGCTTTTATTTAACTGAATTGAGCATCAACTGAAACTGCTTAAAAGTAAAATAAGGACCTAATTTGTTTATATGAGTTACTGTTGATTTGGACTGTGTTAATCTTCTTCTTTGGGAATTTCAAACCTTGATTAAGAAGCCTGGGTGCTTGTGCTGCCTGAACAATAGAACTGTCAGTTTACAGACTTGGATACTTTGTATTTGGACTGGTAGCAGCCTGAGAGCTTTAGAATCTGCTACTTTGAAACAATAGTGGACTTTTGCCAGAAACAATGTGATGATATTAATACTAACTCTGCAAAATTTTAGCTACTGAAGGCCTATAGACATTAAATTTGACTTTATTGATTATTTCTGGATTTGACTTCTTCCCTCAAGATTTTTTAAGCTCCCTCTAGAGGATTTTGGACTTACAGCAGTGACATTATTTTATTTTCTCTTTCCTTTCCTCCTATTTGTCTGTTTGCTCTCGGGCTGTTCTCATGGGAACAACTTAGTTTGACCTTGACTTTAAGATAAAATTGGAATGAGCGGCACAAGAAAAAGAGGAGCAAGAACTAGACAAACAACTTTAACCTCAGCCTTACAGACACGCAGATCATCTGTACCTACTCTGCCATTGGCAGGGGAAGAGGAAATTGTATCTACTCTGCCGTTGGCAGGGGAAGAAGAAACTGAGCAGCCACAGTTGGAAGATATGGCCTCAGGGGCAACTGCCTCAATTTTAGAGAAAATTTATGAAAAATTGGAATCTTTGGACAAGAGAGTGGAATCTTTGGACAAGAAAGCGGATGAACAAACAGCCAAAATTGATCAAAATACAGCATGTTTAAATAAAATAACTGGCCAGGTGGCACAGAATGTACAAGCAATTGGGCAGTTAACTGAGGCCACCCTAGAAAATCGTAAACTGGCTGAGGCAACCAGCCAAAAAGTTGAAAATCTAGAACAAGAAGTAAAACCATTCTATAAACAAGTTGGAGAACAACAGATGTATCTGTCTATGATAGAACTGCGGAATAGGGAAAATAACCTAAGATTAAGGTCAATACCAGAAGTTGAAGAAGGAAATTTAACTGAGTTCCTGACTAAAGAATTTTCCAGGTTCTGGCCTGTACAGGAAGAAAAGGACTTTAAAATTGTGTCAGCTTTCAGACTTGGAAAATTTGCAAAGAAAGACAAGCCCAGAGACTGTTTGATAACTTTGAGATCAAAGGAGGAAAGGGACAAGATATTGGGCCTACATTACGAAAAGTCACTGGACATTTTGGACAGAAGAGCTGAAATTTACAAAGACATCCCGAAACAGCTGCTTGACCTTAGATCCGCCTATCTTGAACTGGTTAGATTACTAAGGAGCAACTCAATCATCTTTAGGTGGGAATTTCCTCAGGGATTATCCTTTACCTTCAGAGGGAAGAAAGTTAAAATCAAAGCACTTGAAGATAGAGATAAATTTCTGATCGCTTACGGAGAAGACCTTCAGAAAGGAATTGAAACACCTCCAGGGCCTGGAGCACCGGCTGTACCTCAACCCTTGGAACCTGAGGACCCAGAGAAAAAGATACCACCCTTAGAGAAATAACAGAATTGTTCAGGATGTCTCTGCAACTGCTGAGTTGGAATATTAATGGGTGCAACTCCCCGGAAAAAAGGAGGAAAATATTTTATATATTGAAAAAAGAACAATTGGACATCATTTGTTTGCAAGAAACACATGTGACTAGGCTCCATAAGAAAGTGCTAATAAATAAAAGACTAGGCCAAGAATTTATTTCTTCGGATCGAGTGAAGAAGAGAGGAGTGGTGATCTATGCAAAGGAGAGCCTATCACCTAAACTTTTATTCAAAGATGAGCAAGGAAGAATTTTGGCAATTGAGATACAATATCAAGGAGAGAAATTTTTGATATTAGGAATTTACGCACCAAATGAGGGGAAATCGGAATTTTACAAGAAATTGCATGAGAGCGTCCTGGACTATATGGACTATGACAACATCATTATGATGGGAGATATGAACGGCGTGGTATCAACTAACATGGATAAGTCACAAAATCAAAACGTGACAAAAGATGGAAGACTACCTAAGACTTTTTTTGAACTGACTGACAATATGGACTTGATTGACATCTGGAGGACAAAGAACCCCTTGGGAAGAGAAGGAACATTCTTTTCTGAAGCCCAACTGACATGGACGAGAATCGACCAAATATGGATATCTAGAGGTCTGGCACCAAAGACCAGAAAGGTGGAAATCTGCCCAAAGACCTGCTCCGACCATAATGCAGTAAAGATGGACATGACAATTTTACCATCCGGCTCCTTTAGATGGAGGATGAATGACAATTTGTTTAGAGATCAGGAGGTTATCAAGAAGGCCCAAAAAGCCTTGAAGGACTATTTTGAGATAAATTTGAACACGACAGTGGAAAAAAGGACCATCTGGGACACAAGTAAGGTCGTGATGAGGGGGTTCTTGATACAACAGAATGCGGTAAAGAAAAGGTTACAAAATGAGAAAAAAGATAAGATCCTGGAGAAAATTAAAGAATTTGAGAAGAAGCTAAGATCAAATCCGAAGTCACAGCCGATTCTAAGAGAAATTAAACTCTACCAAGCACAATATTCTAAACTGATTAACCAGGAAATAGAGTGGAAAGTCAAATTAATGAAACAAAGAACATTTGAATCGGCGAATAAATGTGGGAAACTGCTAGCATGGCAGTTGAAGAAGAGACAAAAACTAAATATAATTACAAATTTAGAAATTGAAGGAAGAAATATTCAGAACCCTGCAGATATTAGAAAGTGTTTCCAGAGATACTTTAAAAAATTGTACACCCAAGGGCCGCAAGATGAGGCTGAGATAAAACAATTCCTAAAAAAGAATGGACTACCAAAATTGTCACAAGAAAATAGAGTAATCCTGAACGGTAAAATAACACAGCAAGAGATTGAACAAGCCATTCAGAACATGCAATTGGGCAAATCTCCAGGGCCAGATGGGCTTACCTCCAAGTATTATAAGACACTGAAGGACTATTTGATACAACCATTGATGGAGGTCAGCAATGAAATTTTGGAGGGGAAGAAGGCGCCGGAATCGTGGAAAGAAGCCTTTATCACATTGATACCAAAATTGGAAACTGAGAAGACACAACTTAAGAACTACCGCCCCATCTCCCTTTTAAATGTGGATTACAAAATATTTGCAGATATTTTAGCAAGTAGATTCAAAAAAGTTTTAAATCAAGTAATCCATAAGGATCAAGCAGGCTTTCTCCCAGGCAGACATCTGTCTGCCAATGCAAGGAACATTATTGATATTTTGGAACTCTTGCAAACAAATATTAATACAAAAGCAGTGTTAATTTTTATAGATGCGGAGAAGGCCTTTGACAACATTTCTTGGAAATTTATGAAGGGAAATTTGGAAGGAATGGGAGTGGGGCGGGGTTTTGAAAATGGGATAGATGCTATTTATTCAGAACAAAAGGCTAAATTGATAGTTAACAGTGTGATTACAGAAGAGTTCAAAATTGAAAAAGGAACACGACAAGGCTGTCCTATTTCCCCATTGTTATTCATTTCGGTCCTGGAGGTGCTCTTAAACATGATCAGAGGGGACCGGATGGTCGAAGGAATTCAGGTCGGAGCGAAACAATATAAACTTAAAGCGTTTGCAGATGACCTAGTTTTGACACTACAGGAGCCAGAATCTAGTACGAAAAAAGTATTACAATTGATTCAAGAGTTTGGTCGGGTAGCGGGATTTAAGTTAAACAAGCTGAAAACTAAGGTATTAGGGAAAAACCTGCCAGTTACAGAGTCAGAACGGTTTCAGAAAGAGACAGATTTAAACATGGTTAAAAAAGTTAAATACCTAGGGGTAAACATAACAGCAAAAAATTTGAGTTTATTTAAGGATAATTATGAGAAATGCTGGTTAGAAATTAAGAGAGACTTAGAAAGTTGGACAAGACTGAAACTTTCCTTGTTAGGCCGAATCGCTGCTGTAAAGATGAATGTATTGCCAAAAATGTTGTTTCTGTTTCAAACACTACAGATTGTGGATAAAACAGAGTGCTTCCGGAAGTGGCAGAGAGATATTTCTAAATTTGTCTGGCAGGGCAAAAAGCCCAGAATTAAGTTTAAGATATTAACTGATGCGAAAGAAAGAGGGGGCTTTGCCCTGCCAGACTTAAGGCTGTACTATGAATCAGCAGCTTTCTGCTGGTTAAAAGATTGGCTGCTTCTCGAGGACACTGATGTATTAGATTTGGAAGGTTTTGACAATGCGTTTGGTTGGCATGTGTCAGGGTTTCTGGGAGAAGTGAGGAGATGGCAGAGGAGACGGAAAGCGAGTGGGAGGAGGGAGAGAGAGACGAGGAAGAAGATGACGGAATTCGAAGGGAATCTATGAGCCTAAGCAGTGAGTCAGAGGATTCCCAAAAAGGAGCTAGCATGATCAGGCGAAAAGCAGGAGAAGAGAGAAGCTGTGAAAAGTCAGGAAAGGAGGGGAGAAAGCCCAGTGAAGCACAGACGCTGTCAGAGGGGTCTCAGCCGGAACGGAGTAAAGGGGGTGGAGTTGTCAGCCTCTCGGAGGGAGGAGGAACAGGAGAAAACAGAGAGAGGGGGTTGGAGCAAGGTGTTCAGCCGGAAAGGGTAGAGAGTGGAACAGGGGGCAGTATAGAGGACGAAGGAAAGGTCAAAAGCAACGTACGCGCGCCAAGTTCAAACATAGAGGCGCGCGGAAGTGGGGAAAGCTCAGAGGAGGAGCCCGGCCCCAAAGCCAGAAGGAGGGGGCAGGAGGCGGCAGAGGATTCAGCCTCAGGCGAATCCCGGAAAGAGAGAACCCAGGGGGGCAGAAAGACCCTGCGGAAAAGAAAGGAGAGGAAGAGGTGGTCTAGAGCCAGGCTATTAAGTTGGTGTGGAGGAGGGGAGGAGTCAGAGGGGGACTTCGGCGGTCTAACGTGACAGACGTACAGCCACAATGCTGAACTGTGAAAGAAGCAATTATCTTCAATAAACTTTTCCTGTAAGTAAACTATAACGGAGTAGGGTCTCTCGTGAGCTGGGACCCACCTGGGTGGCTGTGACAGCATGCATATTTATGGTATGACAAGGTTAAGATTCACAAGGCTTTCAAGAATCATATTGTCAGAAAAGCAGTGTTTAATGTCTGGACAAAATATAAAGACTTACTGGAGAATAAAACTCCAAGGTGGCTTTCACCATTGGAAGCTAAGGCCCAGAAGAGGCTCAATATGGAGGCCAAATGGCCAAAATATTGGGAAATATTGGAAAAAGATGGGGATAACTGGAAATTGCAGAGTCAGGAGAAAATGAAAGACAAAGTCCAAGATTGGTTACATTACGCCCAGATTAAAGAAGTTTTCAAACTCGATAAAAAGTTAGGATTCCAGGTGGAAAAATCAAAGCTAGAAACAGAATTGCTAGAGCCTAAGACTAAGGTACTATCAAGAATGTATAACTTGCTGTTAAAATGGAACACACAAGATGAATTGGTCAAATCGGCTATGATAAAGTGGGCACAAGACATTGGGCACAATATTATGTTTGAGGACTGGGAAAGGTTGTGGACTACTGGGCTGAACTTTACTGCATGTAATGCTTTGAAAGAAAATGTAATGAAAATGATATATAGATGGTACATGACCCCAGTCAAACTTGCAAAAATATACCACTTGTCTGATAATAAATGCTGGAAATGTAAGGAAAGTGAAGGAACGTTCTTTCACCTTTGGTGGACTTGCCCTAGAGTGAAGGCTTTCTGGGAAATGATATATAACGAACTGAAAAAGGTATATAAGTATACCTTCTCTAAGAAACCAGAGGCCTTCCTTTTGGGTATTGTCGGCCAAGGGGTGTTAAAGAAGGACTGAACATTTTTTATGTATGCAACAACAGCAGCAAGGATACTCGTCGCTAAGTACTGGAAAACTCAAGATCTACCCACACTGGAAGAATGGCAGATGCAACTGATAGATTACATGGAACTGGCGGAGATGACCGGCAGAATCCGAGACCTGGGAGAGGAGACGACAGAAGAAGACTGGAAAAAATTTAAGATTTATTTGCAAAAATATTATAAATTGTATGAATGCTAAATAAGATGCTTGATTATAATTAACTTGGCACCACTTAAATAGATGAAGTGTTGTATGAAGATAAGTTAAATTTAAGAAAAAACAAATTTTTAGATAATGATCAGGCTAAAACTAAATTTTCCTTTTAAGGATTGAAACAAACTGTTTCTAAAATTTGAGAGATAATAATGGAAAATCTGATAGAAAGAATGGAGACAAGGGGATAAATTGCTGGTTTAATGCTTATAATTTGGAACGCAGGAGCGGGAGATGCGGGGAAGTCTAAAGGAATTAAGAAAATATGTGATGTTAAGTAACACTTTTGTTTGTTCATTTATATTGTATTTGAAAAATCTTGAATAAATATTTATTTTAAAAAAAGAAACTCGTGACAAAAAAAAAATAGATGTCTTAGTAAAATCTCAGGATATACTATAAATAGGTCCAAATCAGAATTGATGTTATTAGGAAATATATATTTTTGTTCAACTGTTTAAACAATACCAATTTCATACTTGTACAGAAAATGTTAATTATCTAGGCACATTACTACCATGAGATTTATCAGCAAAGTATTCCCCTCAGCTCCTCCTCCTGACTAGGCTGCTTCTGTGGGAGAAGAGAGCTGTCACGTGCCTTGCCCGCTACTTTTTTAACAACCCAGCTGACCTCAGTGCATTTTGTCCTTTCCCTCAGGCAGCAAAATGTCTTAGGCTGGCCTTGGGCATAAGTACTCGCCAAGTTGCAACGTTTTGTTTCAGACCCCACTTGCATAAATTAAAAAAGGAAAAGAAGGGAATGCTTTTTAAAAAAAACGATGTGCCCAGAACTCCTTTCTCTGATCAGTGAGTAAGCCCAAACAGCTCCCACACATCTGGCCTTAGGAATTCCGGAGCGGATGTGTGATCCCAAGCTATTGTTTGACACGCCATATTTTTCGTTTCAGCATTGGAGCGCTCTTGCAGAGACTGCCCCTTTGTTCAGAAGGTCACAGGCCCAGAGTGAAAAACTGACACTCCTAATTTCAAGCTCAGGCCCTCCAGGTGTTTCTGGACTCCAGATCCTATAATCCCAGACCATTGGTCATGGTGGTAAGGGGCATTGGAGACCAGCAAAATCTGGAGGGACACAGATCCCCCACCTCAGCTGTAGAAAAATAAGCTTTACTGTCTTAAGGCAGGCTTTGAAATGTGGATCCAGCAACTTCTGAGTTAAGGGGCAGACCAGCGATAGCTGATCCCATTTCTGGCTGAGGGCCACACTGATTCATGGTCAACATGTCAAAGCAAGTGCCACTGAAGTGTAAAAGTGGGTGCAGGCATATATTTTTTTAAGGACCACATTGTTTGGGGCTTGGTGAAGTCACAAAAAGCTTTGGACCTCACAGAATAACAGCAAGGGATCCTCAGGAGAGGTCAGTTATAACAGTTTTATTTTCCCCATATGTGGGGTGGAGTGGGGGGGGCCAGGGCTTATAAAGTGAAGTTGATCCTCCACTGTGGGTTACTTTTGTTCAAAGCAAGATTCCTCTGAAGGGAGAGGATGTTGCAAAGTAAGTCAGAGGCAAAGCAGCCCCAAGCCAGGTTCTGTGTTTGCACACATGATTTGCAGTGAGCCAAGGGCTGAATTGCTGCTGTTGTTTCATAGCCCAGAACAGCAGGTGTAGGCGAAAGGTCTAAAGTTAGACAACCAGGAGGGACTTCCAGGTTAGCGCCTCTGGCAATGCTGGAATTCCTCTGATCGGGAGGAATTGACTCCGTGGAAACAGGGTCTGGCCGCCACGGCGAAGGCGGAGACCCACTAAAAATCACAGGCGGGAGAAGCCTGTGAACCTGGGATTCGGCTGGCACCTTTTGCACCGCGGGGAAACCCGGTTTCGGGGATCCGGAGCGACGTGGGGTGAGTGGCGCGGTGCTTCGAATTGACCGCTTCTTTCACGGAGTGAAGCCGCATAGCTGTTGTCGGAGAGCGCTGACTTTTTCCTGTGGACAATTTGATCTTAAAATAACTACCCGTGAGTAGAACGGAAAATTGGATTTTTAAACCTCTTAATTTGGCATCGAAATGGGGAGGTTTAAAACAGGAAGTCCGCCTTCCCCTTTTGTTAATAGACTGAAGCAAAGAGGCTGCAAGCTAAAGTCTTGGAAAGTCTTCCGCAAAGGATTAAACTTCCATCGATTAAAACTATTAAACTTTAAACTGACTAATGTGGGGGAGGGAGACAGTGCTCCTGAAGGTAGGAGTCTATCAATTGATGAAGATGATCATCCAAATGTCATAGACCAAATGGAGCAAACAGCACGCAGACCTAGTGGTGTGAGGAAAAAATCCTTAAATAAGAGACACGGGGGAATGATTAATGGACTTCAATGTCTGTACACTAATGCGCAAAGCATGGGAAATAAACAAGGTGAGCTTGAGCTCTTGGTACAGCAAACTAAATATGACATAATAGGCATCACTGAAACCTGGTGGGATAAGTCCCACGACTGGAATGTAATAATGGAGGGATACAATCTATTTCAGAGAAACAGACCAGACAAGAAAGGAGGAGGAGTGGCGTTATATGTCAGGGATGTGTATACCTGTGAAGAGATCCAAGATTTAGAACCTCAAAGCCAAAGTGAGAGCATTTGGGTCAAAATTAAGGGAGAGAAGAATAACAGTGACCTCATTGTGGGAGTTTACTATAGATCCCCAAGCCAAACAGAGGACATAGATGATGCCTTCCTGGAACAGATGGCCAAGCATTTGAGTCCAACCCCCTGCCAAGCAGGAAACACCATCAGAGCACTCCTGACATATGGTTGTCAAGCCTCTGCTTAAAGACCTCCAAAGAAGGAGACTCCACCACACTCCTTGGCAGCAAATTCCACTGTTGAACAGCTCTTATTGTCAGGAAGTTCTTCCTAATGTTTAGGTGGAATCTTCTTTCTTGTAGTTTGGAACCATTGCTCCGTGTCCGCTTCTCTGGAGCAGCAGAAAACAACCTTTCTCCCTCCTCTATGTGACATCCTTTTATATATTTGAACATGGCTATCATATCACCCCTTAACCTCCTCTTCTCTAGGCTAAACATGCCCAGCTCCCTTAGCCGTTCCTCATAAGGCATCGTTTCCAGGCCTTTGACCATTTTGGTTGCCCTCCTCTGGACACGTTCCAGTTTGTCCGTGTCCTTCTTGAACTGTGGTGCCCAGAACTGGACACAGTACTCCAGGTGAGGTCTGACCAGAGCAGAATACAGTGGCACTATTACTTCCCTTGATCTAGATGCTATACTCCTATTGATGCAGCCCAGAATTGCATTGGCTTTTTTAGCTGCCGCGTCACACTGTTGGCTCATGTCAAGTTTGTGGTCAACCAAGACTCCTAGATCCTTTTCACATGTACTGCTCTCAAGCCAGGTGTCACCCATCTTGTATTTGTGCCTCTCATTTTTTTTGCCCAAGTGCAATACTTTACATTTCTCCCTGTTAAAATTCATCTTGTTTGTTTAGGCCCAGTTCTCTAATCTGTCAAGGTCGTTTTGAAATGTGATCCTGTCCTCTGGGGTGTTAGCCACCCCTCCCAGTTTGGTGTCATCTGCAAATTTGATCAGGATGCCCTTGAGTCCATCATCCAAGTCGTTGATAAAGATGTTGAATAAGACCGGGCCCAAGACAGAACCCTGTGGCACCCCACTAGTCACTCTTCTCCAGGATGAAGAGGAACCATTGATGAGCACCCTTTGGGTTCGGTCAGTCAGCCAGTTACAAATCCACTGAGTGGTAGCATAGTCAAGTCCGCATTTTACCAGCTTCTTTACAAGAATATCATGGGGCACCTTGTCAAATGCCTTGCTGAAATCAAGGTAGACTACATCCACTGCGTTCCCTTCATCTACCAGGCTTGTAATTCTGTCAAAAAATGAGATCAGGTTAGTCTGACATGACTTATTTTTCAGAAATCCATGCTGACTATTGGTGATCACAGCATTCCTTTCTAGGTGCTCACAGACTGTTTGCTTAATGATCTGCTCCAGAATCTTCCCTGGTATTGATGTCAGACTGACTGGGCGGTAATTATTTGGGTCCTCTCTTTTCCCCTTTTTGAAAATAGGGACAACATTTGCCCTCCTCCAGTCTGCCGGGACTTCGCCTGTTCTCCAGGAATTCTCAAAGATGAGTGCCAGTGGTTCTGAGATCACATCTGCCAGTTCTTTTAATACTCTTGGATGCAGTTCATCTGGCCCTGGAGACTTGAATACATCTAAACTAGCCAAGTATTCTTGTACTATCTCCTTAGTTATTCTGGGCTGTGTTTCCTCTGCTGAATCATTTGCTCCAAATTCTTCAGGTCGGGCATTGTTTTCTTTATCGGAGAAGACTGAGGCAAAGAAGCCATTGAGGAGTTCAGCCCTTTCGGTATCCCCTGTTTGCATTTCACCATCTTCTCCTCTGAGTGACCCCACTGTTTCTTTGTTCTTCCTTTTGCTACGAACATACCCATAAAAGCCTTGTTTCCTTGACCTCCTCACACCTCCCTTTTTTGTATTCTAGTTCGGTTAGCTATTTCAACAAATCCTTTCCATCCTTCCCAATTTTTATCCTATAATTTATCTTAATATAATGTAACTTTACCTTTCCTCCTTTCATCCATTAACAGTCTATTTTTACTTAGTCCTTTATAATATTTCTGCTAAAGCCACATAACTTCATTCCAGCCTCCTTCTAACATTCCTTAATTTTACAATGTTTCTGTAAGTAAACTTTAAATTTCTTCCAATCTTCTTCCACCGACTCTTCTCCCTGGTCTCGGATTCTGCCAGTCATTTCCGCCAGTTCCATGAAGTGCATCACCTTCATCTGCCATTCTTCCCGGGTGGGTAGATCTTGTGTCTTCCAGTACTTTGCAATAAGTATTCTTGCTGCTGTTGTAGCATACATAAATAAAGTTCTATCCTTCTTTGGCACCAACTGGCCGACCATGCCCAGGAGAAAGGCCTCTGGTTTCTTCAGAAAAGTATATTTAAATACCTTTTTCATTTCATTATAGATCATTTCCCAGAAAGTCTTAATCCTTGGGCATGTCCACCAAAGGTGAAAGAATGTACCTTCAGACTCTTTACATTTCCAACATTTATTATCGGGCAAATGATAAATTTTTGCAAGCTTGACTGGTGTCATGTACCACCTGTAAATCATTTTCATTATATTCTCTCTTAAGGCATGACATGCCGTAAATTTCATACCTGTGGTCCATAACTGTTCCCAGTCAGCCATCATAATATTATATCCAACATCTTGTGCCCATTTAATCATAGCTGATTTCACCGTTTCATCCTGAGTGTTCCATTTCAACAGCAAGTTGTACATTCTTGACAAGTTCTTACTTTTGGGATCTAACAGTTCTATTTCCAATTTTGATTTTTCCACTTGGAAGCCAATTTTTTTGTCCAGATTATATGCCTCCATTATTTGATAATAATGGAGCCAATCTCACACTCTATTTTTTAGTTTTTCAAAACTCTGTAGTTTTAATCTATCTCCCTCTTGTTCCAGAATTTCCCAATATTTCGTCCATTTGGCCTCCATATTGAGCTTTTTCTGAGCCTTCGCTTCCATTGGTGACAACCACCTTGGGGTTTTATTTTCAAGCAAGTCCTTATATCTTATCTAGACATTAAACAGTGCTTTTCTGACAATATGGTTTTTAAACGCTTTATGTGCTTTTACCTTATCATACCACAAATATGCATGCCACCCAAATACGTTGTTAAAACCTTCTAAATCCAGCACGTCAGTGTTTTCAAGAAGCAACCATTCTCTCAGCCAGCAAAAAGCGGCTGATTCATAATAAAGTTTAAGGTCTGGCAGGGCAAATCCACCTCTTTCTTTAGCGTCAGTGAATATCTTAAATTTTATTCGAGGTTTCTTGCCCTGCCAAACAAATCTAGAAATATCTCTCTGCCACTTCTTGAAACAATCCATTTTATCCAAAATTTACAGTGTTTGAAACTAAAACAGCATCCTAGGCAGTACATTCATTTTTATCAGAGCGATTCGGCCTAGCAATGATAGCTTCAGATTTGACAATATTTCTAAATCCTTTTTCACTTCCATCCAACATTTTTCATAGTTATCCTTAAATAAATTCACATTCTTCGCAGTCATGTTAACCCCTAGGTATTTCACTTTCTTAACCAGTGTTAATCCTGTCTCCTTCTGAAACCTCTCTCTCTCAGTCACTGTTAGATTTTTCTCTAAAACCTTAGTTTTCATCTTGTTTAACTTAAAACCCGCTACCTGACCAAATTCTTGAATTACTTCCAGTAATCTTTTAGTACTAGATTCTGGCTCCTGTGGTCTCAATACCTGTAATGGTTCTAAGGGGGTTGCTCGTGTGTAAGTTGCCGCCACTCCTGGCTAGTTTGCCTGGTTGAACCCTTTCTCTCTGGTTACAGATAGGTAGCCGTGTTGGTCTGCCATAGTCAAAACAAAACAAATTCCTTCCAGTAGCACCTTAAAGACCAACTAAGTCAGTTCTTGGTATGAGCTTTCGTGTGCATGCACACTTCTTCAGATACACTGAAACAGAAGTTTCCAGACCCTTCTATAAGGGTCTTCCTTTCTCTCTGGACAGCCTTGCACTCGTGGCTGTCTCAGTCGCTGACAGAATCCGTCAGTGGGCATTTTTTAAACTTCTTCCAGCAAAGAAGTTCTTTGACGCCAAGTCTCCTCCTACTCTCCCTGCGTGGAAGTCTTCTGCGCAGGGAGGGTGTGGGCAGCGGAGTACCCGTGCTCTCCCCACTGGTCTCCGGTGAAGAGTCCTGGAGCCTTCTCTCCGATTCCCCCATCTGCCCCCCTTCACCCCTGGTGTTACGCTGATTTCCTTCCCCAGCAGATGGGCTGCCTCTCTCCCTGCTGGGACCCTCTCCGGCATCGCTCTGGAGCCTTCCCTCCGCCTCTGGCTCCGATGGCAGTTCCCTGACATCCACCTCCCCCCCAGGACCCCCTCCACCCCCGGCCCGACCTTCTGATCCAACTTCGTCCCTTTCCTCGGCCGACGATGCGGGGAATCCCCTGAAGGAGCTGTCACCATCCTCTGAGGGTTCAAAACCCGCTTCCCACCCGCTCCAATCTCTTCCCGCGGGGTGGGCCTCCCAGTCTGATTCTTCTCCCTCGGACGCCTCCCCTCCCTCCTCTTTGGAGGTAGGAAAACCCACAAAGTCCTCTTCGTCGTCTGTGGTTCCAAATTCTTCCTCCCAGAATCTCGCTAGTGGTTTTGGTTTATCTGGGAACAGGCTGTGGAATTCTTCCACCAGATACCCCTCATTGATCGCCTCAGCGGGGACCGACGTGTTTTCTGACCTGGGTTCTCCCTCCCAAGCTACCAAGTACTCCACCTGGCAACCTCGCCACCTTGAATCAAGTATTTCCGTGGCTTGGTTGTGGTGTTCCCTCTCCTCTACCCGCGGGTGGGTGGTGACTCCTCCTTCCCGCCCCGGAAATTCTCGCCCCTCCCTGTACGGTGAAAGTAGGGACCTATGGAACACCGGATGTATCTTCATGCTGTCAGGTAACTTGAGCTTGAATGCCACGGGATTCACCTGCTGTGTTACCTCAAAAGGTCCCAGCCGCCTTGGCTGCAACTTCTTGCACCCTCCCTTCAGGGGTAACCCTTGGGTTGACAACCACACCCGGTCTCCCACCCGTATGGCCTCCCCCTCCCGACGGTGCTTGTCTGCCTGCCTCTTGTAAACTTCCTTGGCCCGCTCCAAGTTCATCTTGAGTTGCTGGTGCAAGGCCTCCATTTCTTCTACAAACTGCTCTGCCGCAGGTACACTCCATCCTTCCTCCCCTCTCCCCGGAAAAGGTCCTGGGGTGACACCCATAATTGGCCATGAACGGGCTCATTCCCGTGGACACATGTTCAGCGTTATTGTACGCAAATTCAGCCAGCGCTAATTTCTCTACCCAATCGTTCTGTCTCTCTCTGACATAGCAGCGTAAGTATTGCTGGAGTATACTATTCGCTCTTTCTGCTTGCCCATTGGTTTCCGGGTGTCTCGCTGTTGAGAAGCCCACCTCGACCTGCAACAAGCTCATGAGCTTCCTCCAGAACCGGGAAGTAAATTGTTTCCCGCGATCCGAGATGACCCTCGAGGGAGCCCCATGCAGCCTGAAGATGTGATCCACAAACAACCTGGCTGTCTCCTCTGCCGTCACCGCATGTGAGCAAGCTATGAAATGGCACATCTTTGTCAGCAGATCGACTACTACCATGACTGCTGTCTTCCCCTTTGACTTGGGCAAATCTGTCATAAAATCAATGGACACCACCTCCCAGGGTCTTCCTGGCGTGGGTAAGGGTTCCAGTAATCCTGCGGGGGCAGCCCTCTCCCCCTTTGCCCTCTGGCAGCGGTCGCACCCCCGTACATATTCCCGTACATCTTCCTCACCCTTGGCCACCAGAACTGCCTGGTAACGAGCAGCATGGTTTTATGCTGTCCAAAGTGCCCCGCTGTTGGGTTGTCGTGGAGTTGTTTGAGTACCTTTCCCCTCAAAGTCTTCCCCGGTACATACAGCGCCCCCTTATAGTATAGTAGCCCTTCCTTTTCCTCAAACCCCCCATGGTTTTCCCTTCCGTCCCGAAGTTCCCTGATTTTCGTTTGAGCGAACATGTCGTTTCTAGTAAGCCCGGCCAGTTCTCGTTTCCCAACCAACGCTCCCCCACACACCCATTGGTTCTCTGGGAAGACGTGTCGGATCTCCGGCGGTCCCTCTCCTTCCGGGAGAGAGCATCTGCTCTTACGTTTTCCTCTCCCGGTAAGTATCGGATCTCGAAGGAAAACTTGGAGAACTCCTGTGCCCACCGAATCTGTCTCTGGTCGAGTACTCGCGCTGTCCTCCAGTATTCCAAGTTCTTGTGGTTGGTACAAACCTGGACCTTGTGCTGCACCCCTATCAACAGATGTCTCCATCGGTGAAACGCAGCATAGATAGCAAGTAGTTCGCGGTCATACACCGTATAGTTCTGCTCCGACTTGCTCAGCTTCCTCGAGAAAAAGGCACACGGCCTCCAGCCCTGCTTGGCCCCTGGCTGCAAAGGTACCGCTCCAATGGCTCGGTCGGACGCGTCGGTCTCCAGCCTCATGGGCTTCGCCAGATCAACGTGCAGGAGCTGCTCTTCTGAAGCCAACGCCTTCTTCAGTCTTTCAAAGGATTGCTGGGCACTTTCTGTCCAGGCGAACTTCTTTTTGCTACTGAGACAATCTGTGATGGGCGCTGTCAAGTGAGCGAAGTTCTTTATGAACTTCCTGTAGAAGTTGCTGAACCCTAGGAACCTCTGCACATCCTTCCGGGTTTTGGGTGCCTTCCATTCTAGCACTGCCTGCACCTTGCTCGGGTCCATCGCTAGGCTTTTGTCTGACAACTTGTACCCCAGAAACTCTACCTCTCTGGCGTGAAATTGGCATTTTTCCAGCTTGACCCACAACTGGTGCCTTTGCAGTCTCTGTAGCACTTCCCTGATGTCCTTGACGTGTTGCTTCTCATTGTCCGAATAGAGTAAGACGTCGTCCAAAAAGGCTACGCAGTTCTTGTACAGCAGGGGCCCCAACACGTGGTGCATGAAAGCTTGAAAGCAGGCGGAGCCCGATTGTAATCCAAATGGCATGACTAAGTACTCAAAGGCCCCCAGGGGGTGAACATGGTGGTTTTCCATTCGTCCCCCTCCCTCATCCTAATCAAATTGTACGCTCCCCTGAGGTCCAGCTTGGTAAAAATTTTCCCCTTCCTCACCCGCGTTAAAATGTTGTCAATCCTAGGCATTGGGAAGGTCACGGGTTCTGATACCAGGTTCAAGGCCCTATAATCTACGACTAATCTGGGCTGATTAGTCTCCTTTTTGTCCACAAAGAACACCGGACTGCCCCCCACCGCCTTTGATTCCCTTATGAAACCCCTCTTCAGGTTCTTGTCAATAAACTGCCGCAACTCCTGCATCTCCCGGTCAGACATGGCATACAGCTTACCCACCGGCAGCTGAGCCCCTGGGAGTAAGTTGATTTGGCAGTCAAAGGGTCTATGGGGGGGTAGTCTATCAGCCTCCTTCTCGCTGAAGACTTCCTTCAGGTCAGCATATTGTGGTGGCACCTCCCCTTTTGTTTCCACCGCCAGCCCAGCCACCCTGGCCACTGTCATTCTTGGGTTCTCTCCCCCCTGACAGTGTTCCAAGCAGTAGGCTGACCCAAAGTTGACTGACCGCTGATGCCATGACACTACTGGATCATGCAGTGCCAGCCAGCTCATTCCCAGTATTATTGGGGGTCCTGCCAGTGTGGCCACGGGAAAGGCAATGGTCTCCGTGTGCCTGGAAACCCTCATTCGCATTGGCGGGGTCTGGTGTGTCACTTCCCCTCCCAGAAGTTCCCTGCCGTCTATGGTGGTCACTTGCAAGGGAAAATCCAGGGGCAGTAGGTGGAGTTGGTGCTCCAGAGCGAAGTCCCTGCTGAAGAAATTGCAGGAGCTCCCCGAATCCAGCAGCCCCTCAACTTTGACTGGGTGCCCATTTGGGAGTTCTAGCACCACTTCTATGGCTATAGCTGCCCTGGGAGGGTCAGGCTGGGGCACTTCTATTAGTTGCTGGCCTGGCTGCTGCCCCCGCTGGTTGGCAGCCAGGCGTTGCCGTTTCCCTGCGCCTGCCCTTCCTCCCCCTTCTCCTCGCAGCCAGCAGCCCCCAACATCCCTTGCCAGGCCTTTCTTTGAGGGCAGTCCCTGGCAAAATATCCTGGTCGTTGGCAGAGGAAACACTTTTTGGCGGTCTTCCAGTCCTTCCCCTCCCTCTTCCGACCTGTTGAGATAACGATCTTTGGAGCTTGATCGTTGAGCCGTGGCCACTGATTAGTTTACGATCCCAATCAGTCATTTACAGCGTCCGGCACACTTCCTTCCGTGCTGCGCAACAAATTCTGCTGTCTCTTTAGCCACGGCTTAGCAGAGTAGCATACAGCGGTGTAAAGCAGTCTTTTTCTCCTTTTCTCCATGCAAGCATACACAGACAGGTTTGTCTATTTACAGCTCTTTATTGGAACATTTCAGCCCATCTAAGACCGGGGCTTCTTTCAGCCATGGTAAAACATGTCCGTCTCTCTCAAGACACACAGAGAGAACAACAAGTACAGTCTCCTCCCAGACTCCTCCCAGCTTCTACAGCTGACGTCAGAAAGTGACGCACACCTCAGAACACTTAACCAGTTAAGTTCTGAACTCTCACACACCCCCTTGCGTTGCTTTCTGACAAGACCTGTGTAACATCTTCAGCAACACCGTGTGAGATCAACCCCTTCCCCAGTGCCTTGCGCCCTCCCTTGGAGTACCTGTTAGGCATCTGTGGAATCACCTCACAACTCTCAGAATCGCACTGTGCGAAACTTACCCACGCACCTGTGGCCTGGTACCTCTCAGGTGGAATACCTTTGGTTGTGCGACTGGATCGCCTGGGCACAAACTCTGGTGTTTCCTCTGGCTCACTGTCACCAGCAGGTGTGACCTCTGCATCACGGGATTCCCCCTCTGACTTAAAGCGTCTTCGAATCCTTTCCATTACACTCACAGGAGAACTAGGCTCACTCTTGGGCTGTCCTTTTCTAACAACTTGTGGAGACGCCCCATCCTGCTCCTGTCTCTGGTCAGTGACCTGGTCGTCATCAGCAGACTCAGCCTCTCCTTCCTCCTCAACAGAACTGTCCTCTGGGTCAGAGAGACATTCTGAAAGAACATCACGCTGTGCAGAAATCTTTGGCCTTTCATCCTGCTCAAAGAACTCAGCGTGTTTACTGATCAGCACCTTACTCTGATCACCTGACGGGTAAGCAAACCTCCAAGCACGAGCGTCTGGCTCATACCCACAGAAGATCATTTTCTGGACTTTGGCTCCATCTGGCCCTTGCAAAGCCTTAGGCACAGGGACAACCGCAGGAGATCCAAATTTGCGCAGAAAGTGAACCTGGGGTTTTCTGCCATTCAACAAAGAGTACGGTGTGTCACCTACCAGTGAGTTGTAGACACGATTCCAGGTGAAAGACACACAACGGACTGCCTCCAGCCAAAACTTTGGAGGTAACCTAGCTTCTGTCAGCATTACCTGTGCAGCCTTAACCAGAGCTTCACTCCTCAGCTCTGCCACCCCCCTCTTACTGGGTGAAGTAACTGTGTAACCTATCCCTCTTTTGTGAAAGAACTGCTGCAAAGCAGAACCAGTGTACCTAGCATTTCTGTCACTGACGATTGCTTTCACCTTGGTGGAGAACCTTAGTTCCACCCCCTCAATCCAGCTCTTGATCAGCTGTGCTGCATCCTCCCTGGATTTGAGACCGTGAGTCCAGGTGTTCTGCGAAAAATCATCCTGAAACGTTAGCAGATACCTGGCCCCCCCTAGACTCTGTTCCCTGACAGGACTGAACAGATCTATGTGTACCAGCTGAAAAGGTTTAGTGGTTACCCGTTCCACCTTTGGGTAACTGCATCCTCTCACCTTCGCCTGCTTGCATGTGTCACAATTAATGGCACGTCCACAATCTCTAATTTTACACCCTCTGGTAACCTCAGGAAGCACTTGCAGTTCTTCTAGAGAACCATGAAAAGTCCTCTGATGCCATACACAAGCACACTGAACATGAGCGGGAATTGTAGCACGCTGCGCCTGTGCTCTCTCAACCTTCCCCTCACCCCCAAGAGACGTTTTAAGAATGAAAAGATCATTCTGCCCCTTCTTAACCTTGGCAAGTACCCTCTCCCCTTTGGAGATTGTGCAGACATCATCCTGGAAACAAACCTGAAACCCTTTTTTCAACAAATAAGGCACAGATAACAAACAGTGATGCACCTCTGGGACAATACAAAACTCCATCCTTTCCTGCAAAACAGAAAGATAAACATTAGCAAATTTAACAGTCTGTCCCTGTCCCTTTGGAACTGCCGTGCAATTCCACATCTCGACTGCAGGGGTCTCTGGAACCATGTTGCGGTTAGCTGCAGAGTCGATGACAAGATTCAGCTCCACACGGCTGTCTTCAAACAAAGCCATGCTAGCAATGACTTGATAAGACTCTTCCTGTTGTTTACCACGACGCCCACCTGCACGTCTTCCTGCCTGGCCAGTCTTGTTGCCATGGAAACCCGCCTGATTCCCATGAGAAGTGTCCTTCACAACATCCTGCCTGGGCTCTGTGCTCCGGTGGGGGCAACTGCCACGCAGACGTTGAACTCCAGTGGAAAAACACTGCCCGGGGCTCCTCCCAGCTGGCCTGGCCTTCCTTCTCCTGGAACGGCGCCTCCCACCAGCCTCGCCCCCATTGAAGCTGCTCTCCGCTCCAGCTCCAGTGGAAAGTTTCTTAAACTTGCCTTTGGAACTCTTCGCCCCCCCGATCTGCTCACCAGCGCTCCTAGAGGCCGATACATCGGGAAATGGGCCTGCCAATCCAGCGTCTCCAGGGCTCTGGCCTTCTGCTGAAGCTTCACACAAGCCCTTCAGCACATCCCAGGCAGCCCTTGCTGACTGTACACCCTCCAAATGAGGCTTCAGCGATGCATGAATGCATGCTCTGAGCATATCCATCTCTTGTTGCTTTTTCTGCTGGCTATCTTCAGCCCCACAGCCTGCAACGCCTGCTCCAGCTGCCTGCCAGCTAAGGGGTGGTGCTTTTGGCTCCCTCTGGCTTGCTTCCCAAAGCCCATGGACCAGGAACCAGCCCCTTATTCTTCTGCTCCAGGTTGCCCAACTTTTTAAAGTGAGCTTTTCCACTGGCATGTCCTGGCTCTCTGCCATTTTCTCCCGTTCTCCCAAGGTGCCCCACAAGCTGTACTTACTCAGTACCAGCTGCTTCCGGCTCCTGTACGTGGAGAAA
Organism: Podarcis erhardii; assembly: GCF_964252035.2. Taxonomy (NCBI): domain Eukaryota; kingdom Metazoa; phylum Chordata; class Lepidosauria; order Squamata; family Lacertidae; genus Podarcis; species Podarcis erhardii. Next base: position 17,855,903 of record NC_138506.1, on the reverse strand, counting down.
CTGCCCAGCTGCTCCGGCTCAGCTCTGTGTCTCAGCAGCTCTCTTGCCTCTCGGAAGCAGGCAAAAACTCCCTCTGCTTTCCGGCATCAGGCTAGACTCACGGAATGCAGCTTCCAACCTCCGGCTAGCTTCAAAGCATTCCAGTAGCTCAAAGCCGACTGTTTTACGAGCGTTTACTGACCTCCATAACCTGTTGAGATAACGATCTTTGGAGCTTGATCGTTGAGCCGTGGCCACTGATTAGTTTACGATCCCAATCAGTCATTTACAGCGTCCGGCACACTTCCTTCCGTGCTGCGCAACAAATTCTGCTGTCTCTTTAGCCACGGCTTAGCAGAGTAGCATACAGCGGTGTAAAGCAGTCTTTTTCTCCTTTTCTCCATGCAAGCATACACAGACAGGTTTGTCTATTTACAGCTCTTTATTGGAACATTTCAGCCCATCTAAGACCGGGGCTTCTTTCAGCCATGGTAAAACATGTCCGTCTCTCTCAAGACACACAGAGAGAACAACAAGTACAGTCTCCTCCCAGACTCCTCCCAGCTTCTACAGCTGACGTCAGAAAGTGACGCACACCTCAGAACACTTAACCAGTTAAGTTCTGAACTCTCACTGGAGTTTGAAACCTCACGCGCGTGCGCGCCGTCTATCTCCATTGGCTCAGCCGCCTGGGAAAGCTGTCTCGGTATTTCAGGAATGTGGTAGTCATGGCAACGTTCCCCTCTCACTTCGCGTTTCTCCTGAGCCCGCTCTTCCTGCCGCACTCCAGTCGCAAGCACAGCCTTGATCAGCTGATCCATCGACTGTGGGCGGGGCGCGTGGGCCAGCTCGTCCTTCACAGTTGGGGACAATCCCTCCTCAAACAACATTTGAATCGGTTCAGCGTCCAGATCCCACCCGAGCTGGTGGATCAACATAGCGAAGCGTGACCAGTACTCTCTGACTGGCTCCCCTGCTTGCACCCCATTAATGCTCGCCGAGTCACACTTTGCTCCACTTCACTGGAGTACATCGCATTCATCGCCTGGAATAATTTCTTAAGGTCCTTCAAGGCATCATTTTGTGTCGCCATTAGGGGCCTGATCCATTCGCGCGCCCCATCCTCCAGATGCCCCACAATATAGGCTACCCTCTCCCCATCATCAGCAAAGTCATTATGCTGCAGTTCCTTTTTTAAAAAATAAATAAATTATTATTATAATTTTTTATTGTTAAAATAATTCAACATTAATACACATACAAACATACATTTCATACAACATACCTACAACATACCTACACTCAATCCCACAGATAATTCCCATCACCATCCACCACCCCTCACCCTTTGTGTTAGACTTCCAATCTACTCAATTGCAATTTCTTTCTACTTCTATTACTTTCTTTCACACACCTTTAACCTAATTTCATATTTCTTTTTCTATTACACACTGTTATCCATCTTATTTAGTATTCCAATATTTGAAACAAAACTTGTTTATTCTAATAGGAGTTCTGATTTTTCGATATAGTTTTGCAAGTATCTTTTAAACACCTTCCAGTCCCTGTCTGCCTTCTCTTTTGAGATCCTTCCAATTTCTCCCATTGTTTTGGATATATTGTAGTAGTATATATTGTAGTACCATTTCCAAACCCCTGACCAACCCCCATCCCTTGTAAATTCTTCTTCATAAAACTCCAAGAAATGTTGTCAAAGGCTTTCTCCGCGTCCACAAATATCAGAACTGCTTTGGTATTAATGTTCACTTGTAGTTTTTCTAGGATGTTAATTATGTTCCTCGTATTGTCAGACAAGTGTCTGCCCGGGAGAAAGCCCGCTTGATCTTTATGAATTTCTTCTACTAGCACCTTTTTTAGTCTTTTAGCTAAAATGTCTGCAAAAATTTTATAATCTACGTTAAGCAAAGATATGGGGCGGTAATTCTTAAGCTGTGTCTTCTCAGACTCTATTTTCGGTATAAGTGTAATATAAGCTTCCTTCCACGACTCTGGTGCCCTTTTCCCTTCCAATATTTCATTACAAACTTCCTTTAAAGGTTGTACTAACCATTCTTTCAGGGATCTATAATATCTTGAAGTCAAACCATCCAGTCCTGGGGATTTACCTAATTGCATGTTCTGAATGGCCCTTCTACCTCCTGGTCCGTAATTTTGTAATTCAACAATTTTTTGTAGTCCATTTGTTTTCAAAAAACGATCAATGTCCATTTCTTTCTGCGTCTCCTGTGTATATAATTGTTTAAAGTACCTCTGGAAGCACTTTCTGATCTCCATTGGATTCTGTATATTCTTTCCTTCCACTTCCAAATTCGTAATGGTATTAAGCTTTTGTCTTTTTTTCATTTGCCAAGCCAGCAGTTTTCCACAGTTATTTGCCGATTCAAATGTCTTTTGTCTCATCTGTTTAATTTTCCATTCTATTTCCTGATCCACCATTTTCATATATTGTACTTGATATAACTTTATCTCTTTCAGGATCTCCTGCGACTTTGATTTCAATCTCAATTTCTACTCTCCTTCCTTTATTTTCTCCAAAATTTTGTCTTTTTTCTCATTTTGAACTCTCTTAATTGCATTCTGTTGTATCAGAAATCCTCTCATAACCGCTTTGCTTGCGTCCCAGATTACTCTTTTTTCAACAGTAGTGTTCATGTTTATCTCGAAATAATCTCTCAGAGTTTTTTGGGCCTTCTTAGTCACTTCTTCATTCCTGAACAAAATGTCATTCATCCTCCATCTAAAGGAACCAATTGGTGTTAGTTTCATTTCCATCTTGACAGCATTATGGTCGGAGCAAATTTTAGGACAAATTTCCACTTTTCTGATCTTCGGAGCCAGCCCTCTAGTTGCCCAAATTTGGTCAATTCTTGTCCATGTCATTTTGGCCTCAGAGAAGAAAGTTCCCTCTCTTCCCAGAGGGTTCTTCATTCTCCAGGTATCCACTAAATCCATGTTGTCAGTCATATTAAAAAAAGTTTTTGGTAGTCTACCATCCTTAGTAACTACCTGTCTCTGTGCCTTATCCATATTTGTAGATACCACTCCGTTCATGTCCCCCATCAAAATCATATTGTAATCCATAAAATCCAACAGAGTCTCATGTAACTTCTTAAAAAATTCCGATTTTCCCTCATTTGGTGCGTAGATGCCTACTATCAGAAATTTCTCTCCTTGTGATTGGATTTCAATTGCAACAAATCTTCCTTGAACATCTTTAAATATAAATTTCGGTGATAGGCTCTCCTTTGCATAAAGTACTCCTCCTCTTTTTTTAACTTTGTCTGATGAAATAAATTCATGGCCCAATCTTTTATTGTTCAATATCTTCCTATGTAGCATTGTCACATGTGTTTCTTGTAAGCAAATCAAGTCCAATTGTTCATTTTTCAATAAATGAAAGACTCTGTGACTTTTTTCGGGGGAGTTCAGTCCATTAATGTTCCAACTTAATATTTGCAATGCCATGGTATGATTACTCTGATTTTCCTCCAACTGCACCCAATGCTTGCTCTTCTTCTGTTGGTGGTGTTGGTATCACATTCACTGAATTGTCCAGTCCAAAGCGTAGTTTTGTTATGTCCAGTATTCCTTTTTTTGATGATCTTCTGTCCAATGCTTTTTGTTCTGGTCTTCTGTCTGGTGATCTTCTGTCCGATGCTCTTGACTCTTTTCCAAGCTCCTTCTGCAGATCTTCTTCGTAGTTATTCAAAAATTTAACTTTATCTTCTACTGATTTTATTTTTATTTTCCTTCCTTTGAAACTGAAGGATAGGCCTTGGGGAAATTCCCACCTAAAGTTGATTTTGTTCTTTCTCAGCAGGGCAGTCAAATCACTGTAATTGGACCGAAGATCCAAAAGGTATTTAGGGATGTCTTTGAAAATTTCCACTCTTGACTGTAGTAATTCCAAAGGGTTCTGATAGTGCCAGCCCAAAATGTTATCTCTCTCTTCTTTAGTTCGGAGGGTAATCAAACAGTCTCTTATTCTATTCTTCTCTTTCTTCCCTCCTCTTCCAAGTCTAAAGGCACTCACGATTTTAAATTCATCCTGTTCCAAATCCAAATCCCAAAAATCTGCAAATTCCTGCTTGAGAAAGTCTATCAAACTATCCTTCTCCACTTCAGGTACAGCTCTAATCCTCAAATTTGTCTGTTTTTCTTTAAGCTCAAACATAGAAAGTTTCGACTTGTGGTCTTCCAATTGCCTCTGCAGGTCTGGGACTCTCTCTGTTTCAAGTTGTGTTACCTTAACTTCCACGGCAGCAACTTTTTCGCTGGCTTCCTCTGCGGTCTGTCGTATCGTATTGGATTCCTGTATCAGTTTCTCGATGGCTTCTGTATTTGTATTCACCTTTTGTCCCAAGTTATTTAAACTTTCTGTATTTATCTTAATTGTAGTAGTTGCATCATCGACTTTCTTATTAAGTTGTTCCAGTGAGTCACTTATCTTACTTAATGCATGCGCTAAAGCTTCTTCTGATGACATCCCTTTTGGCTTAGATTGTGTTGAAACAGCTGCAGATGAGGCAGAAGGGCCAGATGCTGATGCTCTTCGCTGCCAAGACTTCCCAGACCTTGTTGTTTTGTCTTGGAGTGGCAAATCTACTTTTTCTTTCCCATCTGCCATAACACTTAAAAATTCCAAGGTCAGTCCCACAGTCACACAATTTTATCTTACAAGTGGAAAATTCCCCTGATCCAACTTTTGTAACAGTTTCAGAAACTTCCTCTAGGGGGAAATAGTTACTATCTGTACTTGTATTAATCCAAAATAACTTCTTTTAAAACACAGCTCAAGGTAGAAAGTTAGTTTCAGTTTTCAGTTACTTTTCCTCCTTTTTAAGATCAGGAGAGGGCAGCTAAAAACAATGTATCTCTCTATTCACTGTCAAAGCACATTCCAAAGCACAACAGTCTTATTGTCCTATTTGCAACCCGTTCCCAGGTTCTGAGCGGTGGAATTTTAACTTCCTCCCCTGTCTCTTGCAGGTATATATAGTCCAAACTCCCCCCCCTTCTCCTGCTTCCAAGGGGGGGGGGATTCACTATTTTTAAAAGCTGGAAAATAGTCCTTTCCGATCGGCTTTCCAAAGCTTTAGCTTGCAGTCTCTTTGCTTTGATCTATTTACAAAAGCGGAAGGCAGACTTCCTGTTTGAGCCTCCCCGCTTCGATGCCAAATTGTCTTTTTTTCTTTAAAAACTTCCAATTTATTCTACTCACGGGTAGTTGCTTTTAAATTCAAATTGTCCACAGGAAAAAGTCAGCGCTCTCCGGCAACAGCTGTACAGCTTTGCTCCATGGAAAAAGCAGTCGATTCACAGCACCGCGCCACTCACCCCACTTCGCTCCGGAGCCCCGAAATAGGGATTCCCTGCTAGTAGGGGAGGCGCGAAAGGCGCCCGGCGAATCCCACGTTCACAGGCTTCACCCGCCTGTGATTTTTAATGGGTCTCCGCCTTCGCCGTGGCGGCCAGACCCGATTCCCACAGAGCAAATTCCTCCTAATCAGAGGAATTCCGCCATTACCGATGGCGCTAACCCGGAAGTCCCCGAAGAGGGGGGAAATTTTGAATTGCGCAAGCCTGCAGGAGAGAGTGATGAAAATTAAATCACCACTGCTCTGAACCTGGAAAGGGGCTGCCAGTAGGATTGACGTTTTGAAGTTCATTGGCTGTGAATAGAACGTATCTTGACAGTTAGCTAAATAAGAGAAATATATTGTTTCCATTGTCCTCTTCTGCATTTAAAAAGGAGGAAAAGTAACTGAAAATTGAAACTATATTTACTGTTTGAACTGTGCTTAAAAGGATTGACACAAATTGAAACTGTTACAAGAGCTGAGCTGGGGGAACCAGCTGCAAGATAAGAGACTGTGAGAATTAGGGATTGACCTTGGACTATTTGAGAATGTCGACAGAAGAAGCTTTAGTGATTGCATTATGCAAGATAAGTCACTCGTTGGAACAACTCCACAAGAAGACAGATGTTATGACTACTAAAATTGATAACTTGGAACAAAAAGTGACTAACTTGGGACAAAAAGTGACTAATTTGGGACAAAAAGTGAACATCAATACAGAAATTATTCAGGATCTGATACAGGAATCTACTTTGACAGGGCAAATTGTCGAGAAGGCGAAAGAAAAAGTTGCTGTTGTTGAACCTAAAGTAATACAAGTGGGAGCCCCAGCCTTACAGAGGCAAATTGAGGACTATAAGTTGAGGCCTTTTATGATTGAATTTAGAAAAAGTCAGATTTTGAGGATCGGAGCCCTGCCTGGACTGGAGAAGGAAAGTTGGATAGATCCCTTCATGCAGGGATTTACTGACTTTTGGGATTTGGACTTGGGTCGTGAGGAGATTGGAGCTGTGGGGGCCTTTAGATTTGGAGGAATTTTGAAACATGTCCTGAAATACCTTATGGATTTTAGATTTAACCATGGAGATTTGGTTGACCTGTTGAGAAGGAATAAAAACATTGCTAGGTTGGAGCTTCCCCGAGATCTGCTCTTCAGTATCAAAGGAAGGAAAATAAGAACAAGATCAGTAGAAGACAAAGTAAAGTGCATGTATAAATATGAAGAAGACCTGCAGAAGGGACTTGGAAAAGAGTTAAGAGCCTTGGACAGAAGATCACCAGGTTGATGGACTATATGGAATTGACAAATGACTGGCAGTATCCGAGACCAGGGAGAAGAGATGGTGGAAGAAGATTGGAAAAAGTTTAAAGTTTATTTATAGAAATAGAAATTATTGAGTGTTAGAAAAATGTTGGAATGAAATCTTATGGCTTTAGTAGAAATGTTATAAGGAGTTAAGTATAAATAAGCATTATAGTATTAATGGAAAATAAGGGTAAAAATAAGTTAAGATATTTATATGACAGAAAATAGAGAAAGATGGAAAGGAATTGCTGAAACAATTAATAGAAGTGGAATACAAAAAGGGAGGTGAGAGGAGGTCGATGAAACAAGGGTATGAAAGATAGAGTACTGAAATGGTATGATGTATGTTTTTAAATTGTTTTCGTTTTGTTTTGTTTAGGACAATGTGTCAATGTTGTGTTTTGTATTGTTTATATATTGTATTGTATTGCTTTTTCCCTTTCTTGTTTTTTTTTCTTTTTTTCTTTTTTCTTCTTTTTCTTCTTTGTACGTTTTAAAAGTAATAAATATTATTTAAAAAAAAAAAGTTAGACAACCAGGTCTTGGTCAAGGCATCCGCTGACCAGCAGGCCATAGAGAAGAGGAACGTCAGCATTTCAACTCTGAGCCAAAAGTTTGGCTTTTGCTATTTTTTGACACCCTTGGTCATGAGCCAAGTGTGATTCTCGAACTCTGAATGCTGACTTTGCCAAATCCATACAGGCCCTTTCCATCTCTCATGCTCAGGAAGTAGCAGCCACAGCTCAGGAGAGGATTTTTCACTTGCTCCTTTTCCATGGGGTGGGGAAAACTCAACACTTTTAATCTTGTCTTATTTTTATGCAAATTGGGTGGTCCAAAAGAAGGAGACTTATATCTGCACCCTCTCTTTAGCACAGATGGCCTGCAGGAGAATTTCCTGTCCTTAAAAGTAAAACTGAACTTTTTTGGCAGTGCAACTGCAGGGAAGGCATTGTCTGCCACGTTTGCATTGAAGGCAGAGCTGGGGGGGGGGGCAGGAATGTTCAGCAGAGGGCAACCAAAATTATCAAGGGGCTGGAGCAACTCCCAGATGAGAAGCTAAAACATTTGGGGCTTTCTAGTTTAGGGGGGAAATGAGTAAGGGAGGACACGGTCAGCGGTACACGCCTGGTGTAGAGAAAGTGGAATGTGATAAGTTTTTCATCCCTCCATAATTCCAGAACCCAATGGGGCCATCCAGTTGTGGGTTACTGGGTGGTTGTTGTTTTGATTTTGATTACAGTTGTACCTTGGAAGTTGAATGGAATCAGTTCCGGGAGCCAAAACGTTCAAGAACTAAGCTGTTTGAAAACGAGGGTACAAGAGCAAAAAAAGAGGACAGCCTGAGGCACTGCCAGCCCAAGCTGGGAAAAGAGGTGGGCGGGGTCGCCACTGCCATGCCCCTTTCCCCAGCTCGGGCTGGCAGGGGCCATGACGGGCAGAGCAGCCCACTCCCAAGCCACCCGAGACCCCAACACCTCTCCCTCAACCTGGACATTTCCTTTAAAATGTAAAAAATCGCCCAGATAGGCATGTTGGTCCCCAAAAAGAGGACATGTCCGGGTTTCCCCAGACATATGGCAACCCTAAATTGTGGTGGAAGATGACCCTGAAAATACTGGCAAAGCCTTGTATGGTACGGCATGGAAAGGGGAACTAGAATAAAGGACTGAAGGGGCTGCATTAGTGAGGTTGTTAGAGCAAGTTTCCTTGGAATGAGGCTCAGCAGAGACTGTGGTGTCTTTATGATATATGGTTTATTCACACACATATACAACCTGAGCCAAAGATGGAGAGGCTCACAGCATTAATGCCCCAGAAGGTCTTGCTTCTTCCAGTTACAGCCTTCGAATCAAGAAGAAAGCAGGCATGGCTCTCTCTCTGTGAATTCTGCCAACTTCCAGCCCAGCTCTCTCACACAACTCTGACCTTTTCCTTTCTCATTCCCAGCCAGGCGAGGGAGGAGGCCCACCCTCATTTGCCCTCTGGCACAGAGCAACCACAAGGTTCATAGGTGGCAACTATGACCCTTGCTTGGTTAATTCAACAATGGAATCCTCCATTTGATTTTCACCCTTGCAGACTAACTCCCAAACTGACAAGGCTGAGGGACTAGGCAAGTCTAAGGCTATTTCAAAACCAGTTTTTAGGTGCATTTAGCTTTGTGTTCTATAGCTTTTAGCCCAATATTGATTGATGGGGAATGGAGGCTTATTTTGGGATGGTTTGTGGTGCACAGCCCTGTCTTGTCTTGTCCTCTTGTGTGTGTGTGTTTTCAAGGGCTTTTTGCTTGTTCACCAGGATCCTTCAGAAGGAAGAGACAAAAGAGTAGTGGCATTTTAGGACAACATAACAAAAACTTATGCAGGCATAACTCTTAGCCTCCTCCTAAGGTAGGGCTATCAGACATCAACAGCTTCTGGGTCTTCCTTTAAGAAGCTCAACAATTTGGGGGTCTTCCTAAAAATAGCTCCACAGCTTTCGGGGTGTCTTGGTTTCTACTTTTAGAAATATGGCATCCCTATCCTAAGGCTCCTCCTCAGTCAGCTGACTTCCCAACAGTCGTGGAGGGGCTCTCTGTGCCTTTTGTTCTGCTCCGTGTAATGCCTCCCTTGTTCCTGGGGACAGAGGAGGAGGGGAGAAGGGAACAGTGGACATGGCAGGTGCCTGGGGATCTGTTGCAGCCTCAGCCTCCTCCTCCTCCTCCTCCTCAGCTGCCTCAGTCTCCCTTAAACCTGTTGCTTGTTTAGCCTCCAAGCCATCTGCTCCCCCTTCTTCTTCTTCTTCTGACCTGTCTCCTGCATCCCACCAGCAGTCTCCTGGCTTGGGGCCTTCCCACTTTGATGCTTCCCGGGGGGAGGGGGGTTCCCTGGCTGTAGCCTCCCGCCATTCCTCCTCCTCTAGCCAGTACCCGGCACTAGCTTTGCATGCAGGGGAAGCCCCTAATTCACTAAGGGTTTGAGACCCATCAACTCCCCTCACCTGGTTAGCCCGCCAGTTGAAGCCATTCCTGGGGTGTGGCTGCTGCTTCAGGCTGACAGTTTCTAAGAGCCGCAGGTGAGAGCTGTAGTGACCAAAGGTGGACAAACTACCCCAGAAAGTACTACCCCTCCCCTCGCACCCTTGCGTCATGAAGGACAGAGAGTCGAGAGTTGAATCTGTGGGATGTAAAACACAGGAGCAGTCAATTACAACATTCCTAGAGTGTACATGTTTAGACATGGGGAGGGATATTTGTCCAGCCAGCAGGTAAACTTACTGGGACAGACTTCCTCCGCATGTGACCAGAGGTGGTTGTGGCCTCACCTGTGCAGGTAATGATAAAAGCACAGGGCGGGGCAGCCATCTCTCTCTCTCTTCTCTTCTTTGAAGAAGCAACATCTGCTAAAGATGCTCTCTTGGCTCCCAGCCAAGAGAGGAGAAAGGGAATATCTTCTTTTAAGATAGATTCTAAATGTATATTACCTTATTAAGCCTGTTTACCTTCTGGGATCCGATTGTGAACAGAATGTGAGTAAACTCTTTTTATACTTTTATAAAAGACTGTGTCATGTCTTGTATTTTAAGAGGGAACAAAAAGGTAAATTACCAGAGTAATTGTTATAGAGGTTCTAGCGAACCTGAGCACAGGTTACCGTTGCAAACTTAAAAGGGGAATGTCTTACTCTGCTGATATTTTGGGAACTTGTTAGCACAAGTTGGATAAGGATATAATCTCACAATATATCCTCTCTTGCATCCCTGAACATTCCCACAGAATGTGTGTAGAAACCAGCCTCCCTTAGGAAACCAAAGTTTACATTCATCACTCCACCCACTTTCACCTGTGGCCCATCCCACCACAGGCACACGGCCCCTGGAAGGTTTCCCAGAGGAGAATATGGCCCTTAAGACTGAAAAAGAGTCCCCAACTCCAAACTAGTGACGAACTGCCATTGATGGCTCCAGCTGGATGTTGAAATCTCCCTCTAAGCTCCTTCTCAGAGCCATGTTCCCTTTCAACAACTGGCTTCCTCCTGCAGGTCAAACAGTCCCCTCAGTACAAGGACCCATTGTTTCTCCATGTGCATTTTCAGCGGCCTCCCATGTGACTGCCAGTGATATCATTTTTCCCATCCTCAGATTTTGCCCCACCCCCGGCAGCCTAAAATTCTCATCAGCTTATATCTTCAAAGGAAATAAGACATCTCCAGCTGAGCAAGACCTGGTATTTTCCCCTCTTCAGATAGCTCTGGATCTTCAGCTGCGGAGGGGAAATGCCCACGGTCCTTTCAAAATTTCCCATGTATTCGTACGAACATCACCTGTCTTGGCAAAAAGGAAGGAACAAATGTCTCAGATGCAAGCCCTTTAATCTGGAATTGCTATTCTTAACTCCATGTGGCTGGGGTGTTCTGGGGCTTCTGTACCTTGAACTAATAATTTCTTGTTTGCATGTTCTACCCCAGCTGCTGCTCCCTGTTCAGTTCAGCTGGGGGATTAATTATGCCTTGTCATTTGATTCATCAGGGTCTGTTCCATACATGCCGGGTGGATAAAACGACTAATTCATGTCATGTCTAACTGGTTTGAGCGAAAGGCTTCTCAGAAGCTAGGGCATGTCATAAAATACGGCAATGTACAAAAGCGGGTGGAGGGTGGACATTAAAATCAGTCCAAAGAATTCAAATGTCTGGGTGCTCAAGAAATGTTTAAATGATAGCACAGAGCTGTTGGCATAAAAAAGGTCTTCAAGGGATGCCTGAAAGTCAGCATTTCATTCCAGATCAGCCTTCTCACTGATTCAGTCACTTGTGCAGACAGCTCAACCTCTGCAACCAATGACCTCCTGCAGAGTGTAGCCACAAAAGAGAGTTTTGGGAGGACTGGAGGACAGGCTTGCAGTTCATTCAGGGCAGAAGCAATGGGAGAAGGGCCATAGCTTAGTGGTAAAACAGCTGCTTACATGCAGAAGCTCTCAGGTTCCATCTGTTGTATCTCCAGCTAGAATGTCCTCTGTCTGAAACCCTGGAGAGTTTTTGCCATCCATTGTGGACAAGACTGAGCTAGATAGAGCCATAGTGGGACTCAGTATAAGGCAGCCTCCTATTGTCCCAGCAACAAGCCTTTGCCACGCACATGACATGAAATAAATAAAGCTGCCCTGGAAAGGGATGCTGAAAATGAGTCACAATTAGAAAGCTCTGGGACAACAAAACACTCGGACACAGTGCCTTTAAAGCACGGACCTGGGACTAGGAGGCAACTTAATATGTATAATGGGATTTAAAGTAAAAATGGATAAAGGATAAATTATAAGAAAAGATATGAATAATATTTAAGAGATTTGAACAAATAACTTGCTGAGATATTTAATGAAATGGGAAGGTGGCTGGGGGGGTGGGGGGAAGTCACTGAAAGAGGGTAATGATTGTAAGGGTATGAAACTACAGATATTCTGTTTTGTGTTTTGTGTTTATGATATATGTTTGTGTTTGTTTAAAAAATTTTTGAAAATCCAATAAAAATATTTAAAAAAAATAAAAAATAAAGCACGGACCTGGGACTAGGAGGCATGGGGCACAAGGTACCTGTGGCTGAGCCTTGAGAGACTGCTGTCCAAGGTGCTGAAGGGATTGAATACAAAGATGCAACTGTTAGAATGTCAAGGGGCATGATGGTGCTTTGAATGTATAAAGCAGATGCGGCCTAACTTGCACAGTTGCAGAATGAACTGAATTGAGCTGGAAGAAGCAGGACTACATGGGATGTAGAACGCTATACAGGAAATGGCTCTGGGTGGCCCACTGGGAGAGGCACATGATGCAAAAAGCGGCAGTTTCAATCCATTCATGGGAAACAGAGCTCTGAAAACCTGTTCTCTGAAATCCTGGAGAGCAGCTGCTGGCTGTGGCAGACCATACAGAACTAGATGGCCCAGTGGTCTCACTGGGTTTTCAAGCCAGAACACAGCTTCAGCGCCCCCAGAACAAACCAATTTTTAATTCCCCAAACTCTTACTAATCAGAGTTTCGTTTTTAAAGGAGGGAGAAGGAGGAGGACTCCGAACAAAGATGTGCCTGCCCTTATATAGACCACACCCCAGATACATCATACCTACATCACTGAAAGGGGTGTAGCACAAGACCACCCCCCAGATATATCGTACCTACATCACAGAAAGGGCGGTCTACAACAGACATCTGAGTGCGTTGTTTACCTCCTGTCTGGCAGGTTACCTGTTAGTGCTCACTTGATTGGGTACCCTGGGGAGCCTGGCCAGTCTTTTGTAACGACAAAGACTGCGGTCCTGAGCCAAGTCCCAGGCTCACACCCTATTCCTATCTTAAATGTGCCCTTAAGACAGGATTTGTGAAGGAAAAGGCAATGGGGAGGCTTTTCCATTTTCCTTTGACCTTGCAGAGAAAACATTTGGTCAGTTTGGGAATCCAAATGGTTTCAGGTCGGTCTTCCTGCACTGATCTATGGTTAGGGTGCTTGGTTAGTACATTGATGAAAATTTCATATATATCTGAGACCTTCAAATTCTTATCACAAGGCATCCGCACAACATGACCGGTCCAAGGAAGTTTATGTTGAAGAATCCTCACTTCCACACTGCTGATCTTTGCTTCTTCCAGTACACCGACATTCGTTTGCCTGTCTTCCCAAGTGATGTGTCGAAATTTCCGGAGACGCCGTGGATGGAATCTTTCAAGGAGCTGGAGATGGCCTTCAAAAGTGGTCCATGTTTCATAGCAAACAATGGCGAGTTCTTAAAGAAATAGGAGGGCCTGATCCCCTCATCTGTCTCCTGAGAAATCTCTTATGTGGGAAGAGAACAGGGCCGTCTTTCGCAGATGCGGCACCGGGTGCCAATATCCGCCCGGTGCCCCCAAAGTACCGTGATAGTGTTGGGGTGGCCGTAGCTGCGCATGGCCAGCCATCCAGGGGGGGGAGAGCGCAACTCTCCCACGTGTCGCTGCAGGAGAGCGATGCCTGCAGAGGCTTGGGAGGGAAGCTGTGCGCCCGCCAAACTTATGGTTGGCAGGACGCAGTCGGCGGGCATGCAGGGGAAGGGGAGGCGGCTGGCAAAGCTGCGCAGCTCCCCCACTAGCTGGGTGGTTTCCTAAATTAATTAAACAAAGAAGAGGAAGAAGGGAAAGAAGAGGAAGAGGAAAAAGAAGGGGAACAAGAGGAAGAAGAAGAGGAGGAAGAAGAAGAAGAGGAGGAGGAGGAGGAGGAGGAGGAAGGGGAAGAAGAAGAAGAAGAAGAAGAAGAAGAGGAGGAGGAGGAGGAGGAGGAAGGGGAAGAAGAAGAAGAAGGGGAGGAAGAAGAAGAGGAAGAGGAAGAAGAAGGGGAAGAAGAAGAAGAGGAGGAAGAGGAGGAAGAAGAAGAAGAGGAGGAGGAGGAGGAGGAAGAAGAAGGGGAAGAAGAAGAAGAAGAACCTACATCACAGAAAGGGGTGTAGCTCAAGACCACCCCCCAGATACATCGTACCTACATCACAGAAAGGGGTGTAGCTCAAGACCACCACCCAGATGCATCGTACCTACATCACAGAAAGGGATGTAGCTCAAGACCACCACCCAGATACATCGTACCTACATCACAGAAAGGGCGGTCTACAACAGACATCTGAGTGTGTTGTTTACCTCCTGTCTGGCAGGTTACCTGTTAGTGCTCACTTGATTGGGTACCCTGGGGAGCCTGGCCAGTCTTTTGTAATGACAAAGACTTCGTTCCTGAACTTGGGATTCGGCTGGCACCTTTTGTGCCTCCCCTACTCGCGGGGAAACCCTGATTTGGGGATCCGGAGCGAAGTGGGGTGAGCGGCGCGGTGCTTTGAATCAACTGCTTCTTTCACGGAGTGAAGCCGCATCACTGTTGCCAGAGAGCGCTGACTTTTTCCTGTGGACAATTTGACTTTAAACAACTACCCGTGAGTAGAACGGAAAATTGGATCTTTAAATTCATTAATTTGGCATCGAAGCAGGAAGGTTTTAAACAGGAAGTCCGCCTTCCTCTTTTCTAAATAGATTGAAGCAAAGACGTTGCAAGTTAAAGCCCTGGAAAGTATTTTGTAAAGGATTAAATCTCCATCGGTTAAAACTGTTAAAAAAAAACCTTGGAAGCAGGAGAAGAGGGGGAAAATTTTGGACTTAGTGAGCCTGCAGGAGAGAGTGAAAAATTAAATTACCACTGCTCTGAACCTGGAAAAAGGCTGCCAGCAGAATTAACGTTTTGGGAGAGTTCATTGACTGTGAACGGATAGCATGTTGACAGATGGCTAAATAAGAGAAATATATTGTTTCCATTGTCCTCTTCTGCGTTCAAAAAGGAGGAAAAGTAATTGAAAATTGAAACTAACTTTATATTTTAAAATGCGCATGAAAGGATCGATACAAGTGGAGACTGTTTCCCTCTAGAGGGAGCTTTTGAAACTGTTACAAGAGTGAGTTTTTTCCAGCTGCAAGATAAGAGCTGTGAGAATCAGAGATTGACCTTGGACTTTAAGAATGTTGACAGAAGGAGCTTTAGTGACTGTTTTATGTAAGATAAGCTACTCGCTGGAACAGCTTCACAAAAAGACGGATGTTATGAATTCCAAACTTGAGAACTTGGAACAAAAAGTGATAAATTTGGGACAAAAAGTGACCATTAATACAGAAATTGCTCAGGATTTGATACAGGAAACTACTTTGACAGGACAAACTGGGGAGAAGAAGGAGAAAGTTGTGGTTGTTGAACCTAAAGTAATACAAGTGGAAGCCCCAACCTTTCAGAGGCAAATCGAGGACTATAAGTGGAGGCCTCTTATGAATGAATATAGAAAAAGTCAGAATTTGAAGATTGGAGCCCTGCCTGCACTGGAGAAGGAAGGTTGGATAGACTCTTTCATGCAGGGATTTATTGACCTTTGGGTTCTGAATCTGGGTGAGGAGGTGATTGGAGTTGTGGGGGTCTTTGGATCTGGAGGAGTCTTGAAACATGATTTGAGATATTGTATGGACCTTGGTTCTAGCTGTGGAGAGTTGGCTGACCTGTCGAGAGGGAATGGGGGCATGGCTGGGTTGGGGCCTCCCCGAGACTTGCTCTTCAGCATTTTCAGCATCAAAGAATATGAAGAAGAATTGCAGAAGGGACTTGGAAAAGATTTAAGAGCCTCGGACAGAAGATCTCCAGGTTGATGAACTATATGGAATGGACGGAAATGATTGGCAGAATCCGAGACCAGGGAGAAGAGATGATGGTAGAAGATTGGGAAAGCCTAAAGTTTGTACATAGAAATATTGTAAAATTAATGAGTGTTTGAAAATTGTTGGAATGAAACTTTATGGCTTTAGCAGAAATGCTATAAGGAGTTAAGTATAAATAAGTATTTTAGTATTAATGGAAAATAAGGTTAAAAATATGTTAAGACATTCATAATGATAAAGATAGAGAAAGATGGAAAGGATTTGCTGAAACAAGTAACAGAAGTGGAATACAAAAAGGGAGGTGAGAGGAAGTTGATGAAATAAGGGAATGAAAGATAGACTAATGAAATGGTATGCTATATGTTTTTTTAATTGTTGTTGTTTTGTTTTGTTTTGTTTAATTTAGTGTTAAGGTTGTGTTTTGTATTGTTTATTCTTTTGTTCTTTTTTCTTGTCTGCCGTAAGTTTGAAAAGGAATAAAGATTATTATTTTTTTAAAAAAAGACTTTGTTCCTGAGCCAGGTCCCAGGCTCAGCCTATGTAGGAGTGCAAATATCCAGAGATGTAGTTATCAGATGGGATTACTATGCGGAATTATAAAAGACCCTGATGCTGGGAAAGCACTAGTGTGGGAATGTTCTGGGGTGCAGGAGAGGATATATTGTGAGATTATATCCTAATCCAATTTGTGCTAACAAGTTCCCAAAATATCAGCAGAGTTTATAACATTCCCCTTTAAGTTCACAATGGTAACTTCTGCACAGGTTCGCTAGAACCTCTATAACAATTACTCTGGTAATTTCCCCTTTGTTCCCTCTTAAAATACAAGACACGACACAGTCTTTATAAAAGTATAAGAGAGTTTACTCACGTTCTGTTCACAATATGATCCCAGAAGGCAGACAGCTTTAAAAGGTTACATATACTCAGAATCTATCTTATAGGAAGATAGCCCTGTCCTCTCTTGGCTGAGAGCCAAGAGGGCTTCCTGCTTCTTCGAAAAGTTATGGCAGAGAGAGATGGCAGAGGCAAGAGAGAGAGATGGCTGCCTGCCCTGTGCTTTTATCATTTACCTGCACAGGTGAGGCCACACCCACCTCTGGTCACATGCGGAGGAAGTCCGTCCCCAGGAAGTTTACCTGCTTGCTGGACAGACATCCCTCCCCATGTTCTAACATGTACACTCTAGGAATGTTGTCATTGACTGCTCCTGTGTTTACATCCCACAACTAGGAGAAGGGGATGACAGAGGACGAGATGGTTGGACCGTGTTCTCGAAGCTACCAGCATGAGTTTGACCAAACTGCGGGAGGCCTGGCGTGCTCTGGTCCATGGGGTCACAAAGAGTCGGACACGACTAAACAACAACAACAACAAAGGTCTCCATTCCTTTTCTGCACCAAACTTGATTATTGGAGGACAGGAAAATACTAGCAAAAGAAAAGGGGAAAAAAAGCTGACCTTGTCTTCTGTTTCTTTCCTGGAATAAGAAAATAATGAAGAGACACGAGAATTCTAAGGTGCCAGAACAAGCTTTGCTGGCTACTGGTAGTAAACAAAGCAGAAGAGACAGAAGATGACCGACTTTCCATTGAAGAAGCCTTGACCCGTTTGAATAAAGGTAAGAAGAAAGATAGGGCTCAGTGCTTATGCCCCAATCCAGCAGAGAAGAACAAGACATGTAAATCAGCTCCAGTACGTTTGTCTCTTGCTGGATCACGAACTGGGAATAACGCTGGTGCATATCTGAGTGTTAGTACTGAACTGTATTGTTTCCAATATGATGTGCTTCTGAATGGGTACTCCTCTTCATCTTTTAGCTCCTCAAGCCATACTTTAAAATGGTGTTTACATCTGACTAGGGTTGGGTAAGGTCCTTACCGTCAGGATGTTAATACTTGGATGCTCAGTTGAGGTGTATCCCATTCTCTTCAGCTGTTTAAGGACTGCCCCTCTTTCTGATTTACTGCCGCTGAACTTTGTGCCATCTGCAGATTTCAACATGCTTCTACTTCACCTGACCCAAACCATTGGTTGGCTTTCATTGAGTTCTGTGGACACAGTAAAACAAAGCTGCCATCTGGTTTCTCTTGGGATGTTCGGATTGTTGAACACAGATTTGCTCTCCACCGTAACCATGTCTCTCAGCATACCACTTTATTTCCCCCAGATAGGTGGCTACTATTCACTTGTAGGAAGATGTGCTTATTTAGATGACAACATTGCAGCAGGAGCAAAAGCCACCTTTCTTCTCTCAAGAGGGTTAGTCGAGTTTCTGTTCTTACGGAAAAATTCAGGTGGGAGGCTGCTCAGAGCCCGTGGGTCCCTGCGGAACAAAGAAGGAGTCCAGCCACCAACCGGAGCAAATAGCGGAGACCAAAGTTTATTGTGCAACAGGTTCAGAGAGGAATTGAACCCCGAGAACGGGGTGGCAAGGACTTTTAAAAGTTCTTATCTTATCCCAGCAGACAGTTCGCTAAACATCACCACTCCTTCAGAAAAGGGGAGGGTTATAGATGATTAACATAGGAGGAATGGGTTGGGGTAACATGCTGTCACAGCCACCCAGGTGGGTCCCAGCTCACGAGAGACCCTACTCCGTTATAGTTTACTTACAGGAAAAGTTTATTGAAGATAATTGCTTCTTTCACAGTTCAGCATTGTGGCTGTACGTCTGTCACGTTAGACCGCTGAAGTCCCCCTCTGACTCCTCCCCTCCTCCACACCAACTTAATAGCCTGGCTCTAGACCACCTCTTCCTCTCCTTTCTTTTCCGCAGGGTCTTTCTGCCCCCCTGGGTTCTCTCTTTCCGGGATTCGCCTGAGGCTGAATCCTCTGCCGCCTCCTGCCCCCTCCTTCTGGCTTTGGGGCCGGGCTCCTCCTCTGAACTTTCCCCACTTCCGCGCGCCTCTATGTTTGAACTTGGCGCGCGTACGTTGCTTTTGACCTTTCCTTCGTCCTCTATACTGCCCCCTGTTCCACTCTCTACCCTTTCCGGCTGAACACCTTGCTCCAACCCCCTCTCTCTGTTTTCTCCTGTTCCTCCTCCCTCCGAGAGGCTGACAACTCCACCCCCTTTACTCCGTTCCGGCTGAGACCCCTCTGACAGCGTCTGTGCTTCACTGGGCTTTCTCCCCTCCTTTCCTGACTTTTCACAGCTTCTCTCTTCTCCTGCTTTTCGCCTGATCATGCTAGCTCCCTTTTGGGAATCCTCTGACTCACTGCTTAGGCTCATAGATTCCCTTCGAATTCCGTCATCTTCTTCCTCGTCTCTCTCTCCCTCCTCCCACTCGCTTTCCGTCTCCTCTGCCATCTCCTCACTTCTCCCAGAAACCCTGACATCCATCCCCCCCTCGAAGCCCCCCCTTCCCCCCTCCCGGTCGCTGGGTGCAGGTTGAGGGAAATGTGGTTCTTCCTGGGTCGGTTCAGGATACCGGGTGTCCACGTCAATCTTCTCCTCTGGCAGCTCCGTATACGTGTGTTCGAACTCGGGTTCCCCCCCTGAAGGCATCACAGTCTCTTCCTCCCTCACTGCTTCTCCTGGCGCTGCCTGCCAAGGACCTATCATCCACCTCTGACTCCATACCTCCCTTGGCTGATCCACCCACCAATAAGGGTTTGTCTCTTCCCCCCCCAGGCGGGGATCCCTGGTCGGGCTTGTTTTGGGCGTAGAGCCCTCGGGCGAGGAGAAACCCCCGAACGTGCTGCCCGACAAAGTGGGCGTGAAAAGCCAATCATCAAAATACTCCTCGGGCATGGGTTTGTGCGGAAAAATTGCATGAAACTCCTCCTTCAACAGGGGTTCGTCCAAAGCGTAACCCGGCACCCAGCTATTTGCAGAGACTGGAGTGCCTTCCCTGGCGAGAAAATATTCAACTCCCTCCTCCCCCCATCGTGAATCCAGTATCTCTGTGACCTCATTAAGAGGTTCTGGTCTTGGCGACTCCCCTCCCTCAGGCGCCCTTCTACGTGGCTCTGGAGGTGCTCCTGACTCTTGAAACCTGTGTGGGGCTTTGTAGGGAGTGAGCACCGACCTATGAAAGACCGGGTGCACCCTGGAGCCCTCCGGAAGGGCTAGGCGAAAAGCCACCGGATTGATCTTAGCCTCAACTTGATATGGTCCTAGCTGCCTGTGTTCTAACTTCTTTTTGGCCAACGACCTGGCCGGCATCGCGTGGGCTGCTAACCATACCCAGTCCCCAACCTGAATGTCTTCCCCCGCCCTTCTGTGTTTATCGGCTTGCACCTTATACGCCTGCTTTGCCAGCTCCAAATGTCTCCGCAGCTCCTCGTGCACCTCTTGCAACTCTGCTGCAAACTGGTCGGCATTTTGAGGTCCCCCCCCTTCAGGTGCTGTAAAGCTCGGGAAGGTTCTGGGATGACGTCCATAGTTCGCGAAGAAAGGCGTCACCCCGGTGGATGCGTGCTTCGTGTTGTTGTAGGCGAACTCAGCCATCGGCAGGTAGTCCACCCACGCCGCGGGTCGCTGGTTGGCGTAACACCGTAGGTACTGCTGCATGATCGCGTTGACCCTCTCCGCTTGACCGTTGGTCTGTGGATGCCTCGCCGACGTCAGGTTGATCTTGACGTGCAAGATGCCCAGAAGCTTCCGCCAGAAAGTGGAAACAAATTGGCGCCCCCTGTCGGACAAGACGGACTGCGGTAGTCCATGCACTCTGAAGACGTGATCGATGAAGAGCTTTGCGGTCTGTTCTGCCGTCGCCACCTTGGCACAAGGAATGAAGTGCGCCATCTTGGTGAACAAGTCCACAACCACTAACACCGCAGTCTTACCTCTGGAGCTGGGCAGGTCTGTAACAAAGTCCAACGCTACCCTCTCCCACGGTTGCTGCGGTGTCTCCAGCGGTTCTAACAATCCCGCCTGCTTCTGATGCACTGGTTTGGACCTCTGGCAGATATCGCACCTGGCTACGTAGTCCGCCACCTCTCCTCTCATCTGGGGCCACCAAAAGTCCCTTGCCACCAACTCCATCGTCTTCTCTTTGCCGAAATGGCCCGCACTCGGGGCATCGTGCAATTGTTGCAAAACCGTGGCGCGAAGCTCGTCGGTGGGCACGTAAAGGGCGCCCTTGCGAGTCAAAAGTCCATCCTGCAACTGAAACTCATTGTTGTCAGGCGACCCTCTGCGGAGCTCCTCCATCTTGGATTGTGCAAACTGATCCTCTTGCAGCGCGCGTCGCACCGCGTCCAGGTCGACTGCGATGGTAGCGCACGTCCACGCCTGCGGTGCGAAAATGTACTTTGCTGCGATTGGAGCTACTTCCTCCAGGTATTGAGGCTTTCGGGACAGCGCGTCTGCTATAACATTGGAGTCTCCAGGGATGTATTCTATTTTGAAATCGAAATCCGCAAAGAATTCCGCCCAGCGCATGTGTCGTTGGGTTTGCAATTTAGCCGTCCGCCAATACTCCAAGTTCTTGTGATCCGTGCGGACCTGCACCGTGTGCTTGGCTCCTATCAAGAAGTGTCGCCACGCTTTGAAAGCTGCATGAATGGCCAACAACTCCCTGTCCCATATGGTGTAGTTGCGCTCCGTCTTGCTGAGCTTCCGGGAGTAGAATGCACCCGGTCTCCAGTTGCCTTGCGAATCCTCTTGCAAGAGGACGGCCCCAACTGCTCTGTCTGATGCATCTGTCTCTACCCGCATGGGCCTGCCAGGATTCACGTGCAGCAGCTGCTCCTCGGAGGCGAAAAGGCTTTTAAGCTTCCGAAAGGATCGCTCTGCTTGTTCGGTCCAGACGAACTTCTTCTTCTTGGAACTGAGGGTGTCAGTGATTGCCGCCGTCGCGTTTGCAAAACCTTTAATAAACTTGCGATAAAAATTGGCAAAGCCGATGAACCTCTGGACCTCCTTCCGATTTCGAGGGCTCTTCCAGTCCAACAGCGCTTGGACTTTAGTCTTGTCCATGGCCAGTCCCTCGTCGGACAGCTTGTAGCCAAGGAAATCTACCTCTCTCACATCAAACTGGCACTTCTCCAACTTGGCGTACAGCCTGTGTTCCTTCAGCCTCTGCAGAACTTCCTTCACGTCCTTATCGTGATCCTCTGGCGATTCCGAGAAAATCAGGATATCGTCGAGAAAACAGACACACTTCTTGTAGAGGAGACCTGCCAGGACGTGATGCATGAATGCTTGGAAAACATGGCTGCCATTTTGTAGACCGAAGGGCATAACTCTGTATTCGTACGTGCCCAAAGGAGTGAACATGGCCGTCTTCCACTCGTCGCCCTTCCTGATGCGGATGAGGTTGTAAGCTCCACGTAAATCCAGCTTGGTAAAAATCTTCCCCCTCCTGACTGTAGCCAAAAGGTCGTCAATTTTGGGCATGGGGAAGGCCTTGGGCTTAGTTAGTCTGTTTATGAACCGGTAGTCCACAATGAGCCTCTTCTGGGGCGTGTCTTTCTTTTTCACAAAGAAAACAGGACTGCCTCCCGCTGCTTTAGATTCCTGGATGAATCCGCGCTTGAGGTTGTGTTCTATGAACTCCCGAAGCTCTTGCAGCTCGTCTTCCGACATGGAGTACAGCTTGGCAGTTGGCAACTGCGCGCCTGGCACTAAGTCAATCGCGCAGTCGTAAGGTCTGTGAGGCGGCAATTTGTCAGCTTCCTTTTCGCAGAAAACCTCCAAGAACTCCGCGTACTTGTGAGGAACCGCTTGCACCATACTCAGATGCAGCTGCTGTTCGGCTTCTCCTCCTTGATCGGTTTGGATGCAATTCTGGGCGCAATACGATGAACAAAAGGTGATCTGCCTCTGGTACCAAGCAACCGCGGGACTGTGCCTGTCCAGCCAACTCATGCCCAACACGATGGGCGTGTCCGATAAGTGGGTGACATTGAAACTAATAAGCTCTCGATGGTCTCCAATTTGCATCATCATGGGAGGGGTTTGCTGCACCACTTGCCCCCCCAGCAACTTCCTGCCGTCTACCGTGACCACGTTCAGAGGCGTCGTTGCAGGCAGGAGCGCTATGTTATGCTGCTTGACGAACTCTAATCCCACGAAATCGGCGTTGCTTCCCGAATCGATGGTTGTTGGAACCTCGAGAAGTCGCCCGTCAGGCAGCTGGAGTGTTGCTGTGAGTAAAACTGCTGGTTTGGGAGGTAAAGGGTCCATGCGCTGCAAGGATGCTGGGGACTTCTCTACAGATCCGCCTGGCTGAGCCCCAGTAGCTCTGCTTCCAGCCAGGCACTGCAGTTTCCCTGAAGCTGCTCCTCTGATTGCACCTCTGCTGTCACAGTTGCTAGCGCTGCAGTGTGCTTCTGGAGCCTCTGGGGGCACTCTTTCGCCATATGGTGTGCACTGTCGCAGATGTAACACTTCCTGGTCCCTCTAGGAGGCTTCGCTTTGGCTGCAGCAGGGATGGGGCTCTGGGATGGCTTTTGAGCCCTAGCACCACCAATCTCCATTGGCTCTTCGCCTTCCTTCCCCATTGGTGAGGGGTGCGCACGGCTGAAATCCCTGTGCACAAAAGGGAGAGCTTTTGCTTGCGCGCGCGCTTGGGGCCCCCCCTCCTCGTGCCACGGACGTCCCTCATGTCGAATTCCTATAGCCAAAGCCCGTTGCACCACGTCTTCCAGGGTCTGGGGTCTGTCCCCCCTTGCGATCTCATCCTTGACGGAGGGGCTCAATCCCTCCCAAAAAAGATCCCTGACCGGTAGACTGTCCTTCGGCCAATCTAAGGCGGTGAGCAATGCAAAAAATTTAGAATGATATTGGCGTACAGTGGCTCTCCCCTGCCTCAGCCCGTGCATCTGCCGGCGCGCAATGTCCTTATCCACAGAGGATTGAAAACAAGCATCCATTGCCTTGATAAACGCATCTGCAGTGCGACGGGCTGGTCCATCTTCGCGCCACAGATTGCGTAGCCAAGCCCTGGCCTCCCCATGCAGGTGCGAAACAATAAATCCCACTCTCTCCTCCTCATCTCTAAAATCATGACGGAGTAAATGCAGTGCATACACGACATCTGCCCTGAAGTTGGGATAGTCTTGCAAGTTGCCATTAAAATGCGAAACTAGGGCACCCCCCCTCCTTCCAAGCGCAATGCCCTCCGCTCTGGAGCCCGGGGTCCCCGCCTTGTCCGCATTTTCCCACCTTGCTTGCAAATCCTGGCACGCTTTCTCCAAGTCAGCATTCTTCTTCTGCGAAGCAATGACTGCCGTTGTGAGAGTGGTAATCTGATCCCGGAGTGCAGCCAGCTGTTCCTCAGCACTCATGGCTGCCCCGTTCGTGAGCTTCGCAAAAAAAAATTTTTGCTTTCAGGGAGAGGGGGACTTTCTGTCACAGCCACCCAGGTGGGTCCCAGCTCACGAGAGACCCTACTCCGTTATAGTTTACTTACAGGAAAAGTTTATTGAAGATAATTGCTTCTTTCACAGTTCAGCATTGTGGCTGTACGTCTGTCACGTTAGACCGCTGAAGTCCCCCTCTGACTCCTCCCCTCCTCCACACCAACTTAATAGCCTGGCTCTAGACCACCTCTTCCTCTCCTTTCTTTTCCGCAGGGTCTTTCTGCCCCCCTGGGTTCTCTCTTTCCGGGATTCGCCTGAGGCTGAATCCTCTGCCGCCTCCTGCCCCCTCCTTCTGGCTTTGGGGCCGGGCTCCTCCTCTGAACTTTCCCCACTTCCGCGCGCCTCTATGTTTGAACTTGGCGCGCGTACGTTGCTTTTGACCTTTCCTTCGTCCTCTATACTGCCCCCTGTTCCACTCTCTACCCTTTCCGGCTGAACACCTTGCTCCAACCCCCTCTCTCTGTTTTCTCCTGTTCCTCCTCCCTCCGAGAGGCTGACAACTCCACCCCCTTTACTCCGTTCCGGCTGAGACCCCTCTGACAGCGTCTGTGCTTCACTGGGCTTTCTCCCCTCCTTTCCTGACTTTTCACAGCTTCTCTCTTCTCCTGCTTTTCGCCTGATCATGCTAGCTCCCTTTTGGGAATCCTCTGACTCACTGCTTAGGCTCATAGATTCCCTTCGAATTCCGTCATCTTCTTCCTCGTCTCTCTCTCCCTCCTCCCACTCGCTTTCCGTCTCCTCTGCCATCTCCTCACTTCTCCCAGAAACCCTGACACATGCAAATACAGGATATGTCTTGGGAAGTACATTCTAAGCACCTACTGCAAGAGGACAATGGAACTTTGGTTTGCATAGTCTGCCGCCTGGGTAAGTCCGGAGGAGAGCTTTTGCCCAGCGATTGTCACCTACGGGTAAAGTACCTTCCTGTGAGTAGGTGACCTCCCGCTTGGGGAATTCTGGCGGGGACCGAGGGGTTCCCAAGTCCTTAGCCAACGTGGCAGACTGGCGGTGGATTGAAGAGAATCGGTGAAACCAGTGTTTTTCTATGAATTTCCAAGTGTTTTTAGGCTTTTTTAATACAGACGGTTCTTTTCGGAAGTGGCCTGGCCTGACATTGCTACATTGTATCTAGCTGGACCATAAAGAAGGCTGATCACCGAAGAATTGATGCTTTTGAATTCTGGTGCTGGAGAAGACTCTTGAGAGTCCCATGGACTGCAAGAAGATCAAACCTCTGAAGGAAAATTCTGAAGGAAATCAGCCCTGAGTGCTCACTGGAAGGACAGATCTTGAAGCTGAGACTCCAATACTTTGGCCACCTCAGGAGAAGAGAAGACTCCCTGGAAAAGAGCCTGATGCTGGGAAAGATGGAGGGCGCAAGGAGAAGGGGACGACAGAGGACGAGATGGTGGGACAGTGTTCTCGAAGCTACCAGCATGAGTTTGACCAAACTGCGGGAGGCAGTGGAAGACAGGAGTGCCTGGCGTGCTCTGGTCCATGGGGTCACACAGAGTCGGACACGACTAAACGACTAAACAACAAGAACAACAACATCTAGTTTTGATTGGATTAACAGGGTAACAAGGTTTCGATTGACTCATGTTGGTACTAAAGGGTTAAGAGGTAACAAGTCGCTCTAATCACTGAGCAGCTGAAAGTCATTAAGCATCCAGGAATGTGAGTTGGTTTGTATAAATAGTCAGTTCACCCGTGTTTCTCTCTCCTCTCTTCCCCCCTTGACCTGACTCGCAGACTCAGTTTGTGGCCATGGGTGTGTTTGCTGATATGAGTTAAGTTTAGAGTAAAGTTTTCTTTATGCCGGAGATAAAAGCATGTGTGCTTTATTGCCAGGGTTTTTTTTTTTTTTGTTTTTTTTTTTTTTTTGCTTTTGTGAATAAAGTTTTTCCCTGAGTTCCAAAGTGCTTGCTCCAGGATTCTTCATTTATAAAAGGTACTGACTCTCCTGCCTCCTTCAGCCGCTGCACAAAATTCTCTGCTGAGATAAGACTTATGGCGTTGGAAGTGCACTGGACATTTACTTAACATTAAACTAATCAAATTTTAATGGACAGGTTATGGCTGTTTGTACGTCAAGAAGGACATAAGGAGTGCAGTTCAGAGCGATTTATGAAAGGACTGGAGCGAAGACAGAAGCAGTTGCCGAAAACGAAAGCCTTCAAAGCAGCTTGAGTCCTGCAACGTGCCTAGAAAAAAAAAGAGTTTTAAACAGGCACTGCGCAGTTTGTACTCGCTGGAAGACGTCTTATTCCTCAAGGAGCCAACTCAGATGCTGGGAGACGGCCTACAGGTGTGTGAGTATCGTTCCAAAGCCCCAGGGAGGATCACAGAGTTCCAGGAAAGTTTTGCTGTCCCGTTTACGCGACTCAATGGAAAAAATTGGCAAGATTGGAAGGCTAGAGTAAGGGTATGGTTACAAGCAAAAGAGTTGTGGAGTTGTACTGAAGCACCACCTTTACAGGCAGCTGCAGGCGTGTCTGCAGAAGACAAAGCAGCAGCAGCAGCTTCACAGAAACGTGACAGGAAAGCCCAAGGTCTATTAGTTTGGCCAGTGGGACCAGAGCAAATGCCTTACGTTTCTGAGTTAAAGAACACGCATGAGGTCTGGACGGTTCTGCAGCGGCTAAATTCCAGAAACACTGCGGGGGCCAAGATCCATGCTACAAGATGTTTGTTTGATTTACGTCTCCAACCGGGAGCATGTGTGAAAGAACATATTGCCAAAATGGTATCTGCCTTTAATCAACTAAGACAACTGGGCATTCCTTTCTCTATGGAGCAGCAGTCATACATATTGTTGTCTTCTCTTGATAAAAGCTATGAGACTCTAGCTTTAACTTTGGAAGCTATGCCTTCAGCTGAATTAACCCTTGAATACATTTCTTCACGGCTTGCAGATGAACAGGATAAAAGGCAAAGAGAAAGAGGTTTGTCATCAAAGGGGAGTTGTGCTGTGCCTAAGAGTGGGGATGCTGAGTTTGAGAATACAGTAAATGCTTTTGCAGCTAGACAATGTTTTCGCTGTGGTTCCTGTTCTCATTTAATCAGGAACTGCACACGTGAACCTGGTCAAGACAGCACCAAGGCCGTTACCCCTAGTTACCAGACAAGGAGTTCCAGGGGACGTCGGAGAAGAGGAGGAGGTTGTGGCTACTCCCACAGCACACAGCACATGGCTTCAGCAATGGCGTTGATGCAAGGGCGTGGCCAAGGCAGCAATCTACGCTGGTTGATCGACAGTGGTGCATCTCACCACCTGGTGGTGCCATCTAGTGTCCGTTTGCAGAATTGCAGGCATTTGCAAACCCTTAAAGTTGTGACAATGGCAGATTCAACTAAGCGTTCCTTAGAGACCGTAGGCACAGTGTTCTTGAATTGTTTGCATACAGAAATTGATGCCTATGTGCTAAAGGGAATGAAGGGGTGTATTTTGTCTGTGTCAGAACTTGATAGAGATGGGTTTAAAACTGTGTTTGAAAATGGGGTTTGCACTATTTCAAAGAATAACGTATCTCTTTTGCAGGTGGAATGCAGAAATGGGTTATATTATTTGAGACAAGTCCAGATGAAGTTGAACAGGTTCATGCTGGTTGTGTGAACTTGCCCACCCATAATTCTTGTGTTCATTTATGGCACCACCGTTTGGGACATATTAACTTTCAGTATGTTAAAAGGCAACCCGAATTATCAGAAGGGTGCAAAATGAACAAATGTACTAAGTATTTGGATTGTATTGCATGCAAAAGGGCGAAGGTTCATAGATGCAGTTATCCCAGTTCAGATAGGAAATCTGACAAAGTATTCCAACTTGTGCATATGGACCTATGTGGCCCAATGCCTGTTGCTAGCATGGGAGGTTCGAGGTATGCACTGTGTCAGAGGGTCAGAATTTACCGGGTCTGTGTTGCAGAATTTCTTTAAGAGAAAGGGAATTAAGCATCGTCTGTCTACACCTTATTCCCCCCAAGAAGGAGGCGTGGCCGAACGTAAAAACAGGGTTCTACAAGAGTTGGCAAACTCTATGTTGTTTGATTCTAAACTCCCTCAAAGTTACTGTAGCCTGGCAGACGGCTACTCATATTCTGAACCGAGTATATAATTCGGTAATTGACACTACGCCATATTTTGCTTTATATGGGAAGAAGCCCAAAGGTAATTACTTTCGGGTGTTTGGATCTCAAGCCTATGTACTTATCCCAAAAGCGTTAAGGAAAAAGGGAAGTCCAAGGGCTAGGAAACTCATCTTTTGTGGGTACGAACCACACGCCAAATCTTGGAGGTTCGTGAACCCAAATGGGGATACTACAAGAGTGGTCATCAGTAGGAGCGCTGAATTTTGTGAGCAATCCGGATGGACTCACTTACATGCTAACCCTGACATTTTGAGAGATGATATAGGCATTTATGCTGAGAATGAAAGTCCAGAGGGTGGTGAGCCAGAAGGGGATGGTCACATGGTTCAGATGCAGATTCTGACCAGGCACAAGGTTCTTCTCCTAAGGTAGAAAAGCCAGAATCTAGGAGTGTTCCAACATCGCCAGTCAGTAGGCCTAGCAGACAGCAAAAGCGAAGCAGGTCGCCTGCAACACCCAGCCCAAGGGAGGTATCTAAACGGAGGTCTTTATCCCTAGAGGCGCATCCAGATATAAAGTCTGAGACAGATTCTGACAGCCAACAGTCAGAGGGGGCACAAGAGGAACAATTGTGCAGATCAAAACGTACCACAAAGGGCAAACCACCAGAGCGGTTTAAGGTGACAAGTGTATATGTAAATATGGCACAGTGTAAGCCAGATAGCTATACAGAGGTACAACAGCTTCCAAGCTCAGAAGCCGTAAAGTGGCAGGAAGCAATGGAAAAGGAGATGGCTTCAATGAAGTCTCTCGGTGTGTTTACAAGTACAGAACTTCCGAAGGGCAACAAGCTGTAGGTTGTCGATGGGTATATCGTTTAAAGCCCACAACTACTGAGGAGTTGCAATATAAAGCCCAACTAGTTGCAAAAGGATTTTCGCAGCGCAAAGGTGTTCACTTTTCTCAAATCTATGCCCCTACTTCAAGATCGGAGTCATTAAGAATGCTTCTAGCCTCTTCAGCTAAGAAGGGAAATAAGCTGTTTCATTTTGATGTCAATGTGGCTTATTTAAATGCAGACTTACAGGAGGAAGTCTATATGACACCACCACCAGGTTTTGAAGGAGACAAGCCAAACCAGGTCTGGCGCCTACACAAATCCATTTATGGGTTGAAACAGTCCGCCCATAATTGGAATTCCTGCTTAAACGATGCTCTAGAGAGCATGGTGTTCAGAAAGAGCGCAGCAGATGCATGTCTTTATCTAAAAGGCTCGGGATATGAACAAGAAGCAGTTTTGATATTTGTTGACGATTTATTATACAGTGGAAAGGACGATAAATTTGCACAACAATTTGCCACAAAGCTTGGAGAAAAGTTTCAGATAAAATCACTAGGCACTGTATCTGTTTATCTAGGAGTTAAAATTCAACAAGATGAAAATGGGAACTATTGGCTTAGCCAAGAAGCTAAGATCAAGCAGTTGCTGGAAAGGTTTAAAATGGACAACTGTGCTGGTGTTAAAGCCCCAATGGAGTTAAGTTACACAAAGGATGCTCAAGCCGAGCAACAGGCAGAGTTCAGTAACCAGTCAGCGATAGGCAGTCTACTCCACATTGTGCAGTGGACTCGGCCCGATATAACATATGCTGTCAACATGCTGTGCAGACAAGCTGGAAAACCATCAATGCATGCTTGGCAAGGAGTAAAAAGAGTTTTAAGGTATCTCCAAACTACCAAAAGGTTTCACTTAAAACTATCAGCAGAGGGCAGCACACAACTTGAATGTTGGGCTGACAGCAGTTGGGCAG
The DNA here is from genome assembly GCF_964252035.2 of Podarcis erhardii. Taxonomy (NCBI): domain Eukaryota; kingdom Metazoa; phylum Chordata; class Lepidosauria; order Squamata; family Lacertidae; genus Podarcis; species Podarcis erhardii. The sequence continues at coordinate 17,825,840 of NC_138506.1, read as the reverse complement.
ATGCTGGACCAGATAGAAAATCAGTGTCAGGAAAGGCTATAAAATTTGGAAATGCACTAATTGGTTGGAGATCAAGAAAGCAATCATTTATAGCTTTAAGTTCAACTGAATCTGAGTTCAATGCATTATCAGATGTATGTAGAGAACTGGAATTTTATAAGCAACTGGTACAAGAATTGTTTGGAGAATGTTCCCTACCTATCAGAGTGTGGGAAGACAATCAACCTTGTATTAAACTAGCTAAATCAGGTAAATTCAAGGCACTCACAAAACACTTGGATATCCGTTATCAAAATGTATGCCAAAGTGTAAAACAAGGCTTAATTGAAATAAAGTATTGTCCAAGCAAAGAAAATCTCGCAGACGGTTTTACAAAAGCTTTGAGTCCGCAATCTCATAAATATTTCTGTTCAGGTTTAAATTTGAATTAAGGTTGGTACAGCTCAGTGTTACGAGCGAGAGGGGGGTGTTGGTACTAAAGGGTTAAGAGGTAACAAGTCGCTCTAATCACTGAGCAGCTGAAAGTCATTAAGCATCCAGGAATGTGAGTTGGTTTGTATAAATAGTCAGTTCACCCATGTTTCTCTCTCTTCCCCCCTTGACCTGACTCGCAGACTCAGTTTGTGGCCATGGGCGTGTTTGCTGATATGAGTTAAGTTTAGAGTAAAGTTTTTCTTTATGCCGGAGATAAAAGCATGTGTGCTTTATCGCCAGGGTTTGGTTTTTTTTGCTTTTGTGAATAAAGTTTTTCCCTGAGTTCCAAAGTGCTTGCTCCAGGATTCTTCATTTATAAAAGGTACTGACTCTCCTGCCTCCTTCAGCCGCTGCACGAAATTCTCTGCTGAGATAAGACTTATGGCACTGGAAGCGCACTGGACGTTTACTTAACATTAAACTAATCAAAGTTTAATGGACAGCTCTCATGTTTTGTGTAAAACAAGTCCTTGTTAAGTACCGTCAGCTGAATTGGGCTTGTGCCCAGATCTTAGCACACTAACCGATAAAACAGGTCAGGGTAACCTCTGGCCCTCCAGACGTTGCTGAACTACAATTCTCATCATCCTGCCCATTGGCAATGCTGGCTGGGGCTGAGGAATTTCAAGGAAGCTTTCGACTTGCCCCTACCTACACCTACCTACCCACTGAACGAAGGAGCAAGAAAGCAAAAGGCAAGTTCAGCATTCCAGAGTTTTCCAAATGCCATGGCATCTCAATGGGGCTCCCTTGCCAATTGATGGTAAAGCAAGCCATTGGACAGGCCATCATGCATGAGGACGGTTTTTCGAATGGATTTGAATCACACTTGGACTTTTTCCTAATTCAAGATAGTGCCTCACGGAAGCAGGGAGCTTTGCAGAGTCCTTTGGAGACTGTGGAAAAGATTGCGCAAGAGAGAGGCTTGGCACCAGAAGAAATTCATAACTTGCTGAACATCGCACTCAGTGCCAAGCTTGGTAAAGAAAACATGTTTTGGCTTCTCTTTCCCCTTGGCAGCAAAGTATGTCAAAGTAGCTGCATTGCCCTGCCTTCTCCCTTAACAAGAACCGGGGCTGCTTCGAGCTTGTGAGAAATTATCAAGAGTAAAGATGTTCAGAATGTTAAGCAGTGTCTTTCAAGGTCTTGCAGGCACAGTGATAAGCACTAGGCTACTGAAGACTCTGATTCCCATTTCCGTAATAACAGAGGATTCTCTTCTTTCAGCTGTGTCTTGGCTCTGTGCTCGCAAGTGTTGTAGTGACTTTCAGGTAACTTGGAAAGCATGGTAATGATGTCTTGGTTCTGAAGAATGATATTTCCCCCAGTCTGACTTAGTTATCCTGGTGATGATTCAGCTAGATGTTGTACATGCTGACCATATTCCAGAAGGGGTTGGTTGTCTTGGCCTTGCTTTGGCTTACTGAGATCTGTCTTCTCCCTATAGGTGCTCATTCTAAAATGGATAATTGTAACGTTTGACTTCATTGATCAGAAGGAAAATATGAATGCTCTCTATGGTTTCTTCTTCCGCTTCTTACAATATGAGAAATTGGTAAGATAAAAAGGAATGTGTTATTTTGAAGGAACTCGCTTTTATTCTGACATTAACCCAAATCAAACAATAAAGAGTACTTTCCGACCACACAACAGGGCACCATGTGAAAAGTGGGGCCTTAAAAAAACCTCTCCCATTTCCTTCCGGGACCTTCCTTCCGGGACCGCCTCTCCTGGTATGCCCCACAGAGGAACTTACGGTCTTCAAATAAAAACACCTTGAAGGTCCCAAGCCACAGAGAGGTTAGGCTGGCCTCAACCAGAGCCAGGGCTTTTTCGGCTGCGGCTCCAACCTGGTGGAACGCTCTGTCACAAGAGACAAGGGCCCTGCAGGACTTGACATCTTTCCGCAGGGCCTGCAAGACAGAGCTGTTCCACCTGGCCTTTTGTTAGGGCGCAGCCTGACTCCCTCCTTTGGCAATCTTTTCAAGACTTTAGCTTATGGTTGCCATTAATTTTGTTTTTAACTCATTTTTATAATGTTTTATAATGTTGTATTGTTTTAGTGTTGTTAGCCGCCCTGAGCCCGGCTCCGGCTGGGGAGGGCGGGATATAAATAAAATTTATTATTATTATTATTATTATTCTTCCTTTTCCTGTCTTGTTCCTTCCCAATGGGCGCCGGTCGCAGCGCCCCCCGGGGGCACGGCATGTTCAAGCAGGCAGGCAGGCAGGCAGGCAGGCAGGCAGGTAGCTATCCGATGTCGATCCCGCCCGTTCCTCCCTCCACCCCCCTCAAAGACAGCTGCGCAGGCAGCTATCCGATGGGGGGGGGGGGAATCCTGTTCTGCATAGCTATCAATTCGGGTGTGATAGTCTTATGTTTGCATACTTATGGGAAAATAAAACTAATTTATTTTAGAGCTTGTATTTGTGTGTATTCATGGTATCATTTGTAGACCCAGTAGATGGCAGTGTGGTGTGGAGAGTGTTTTTGGCAGCTTGTGAAAGGATAGAGGGTGGAACGCTGACCGTTCAAAGGCACTATAAGCAATATATATACCGGTATATATCTCCACATTTTCCTAGCTACGTTTTCCCATAAAAGTATACACTCGGATACATTTGTATCAAATACATTTGGAACAAGTGATTGTTACATTTAAGGAACATTCTCTAGGCGATGAGATTGGGGGGAAATACAAAAACCCATTCGGATACATTTGAATACATTTAGAAAAGTACAGCATTTTGAGGTAAAATACATTTGAGTCGAAAACTACATTCAGATCCATTCTTAAAGTCAATGAGAAAGATACAGCAAAAAGGATACAATTCGATACAGCGAAAAACAATCCATTCCCCAAGGCACAGTTGACCTTCTTGTAGGGTGTTAAGGCAGAATATGATCTAATTGATATTGTTAGGGTCCTTCTCCTTCATTCCCCTCTCTGACCCTGACTCTCTTACGACACAGGGACCATCCCAGAGTGTTGGCACAACCTCTGCCGGTCCGGCCTGATCCAGTGCAGCGGGGCAAAAAGGAGGCTGGCTTCCTGTCCTCAAGGCCGAGTTGGAGTCCAGAGAAGGAGCCTCGTCTGCAATCGGCAATTGGCTACCTTTGTCGAAGTAGCCAAGACTCTCAGTCTTCCAGAGGGAAAGGAGGAGTCTGTGAGAAGCACCAGGAGCCCCTGAAACTCTTTTGCAAGGAGGATGAAGCTCCCATCTGTGTGGTTTGGGGCAGATCCAAGAAGCACAAACACCACGAGGTGATTCCTCTGGAAGAGGCTGTCGAGGAATACAAGGTACCTTGAGGGGGAGAAATAGCTGTGTATTCTTCTTGGCAGGTGATCTTCTTAATTCTCAGATCCAAAGTAGGCATGGTATTCATTGGTGGTTGTTTATTACCTTAGAAGCAGCCAAGGGGAAGCCTGAGGGCTGCTGGGATGGCTGGGAGGAGGGAGTCAAAGTCTTTCTCTCTGCCAGGGGGGCCAAGGGATCTTCCCTTGAAATACAGCAGCTTCAAAGATTTGGGTTGGGACCATGGCAGGGAGAGAAAGGGTTAACCCCATCCACATCCCCCAGCAAGGTTGCTTTGTACATATTTAGAACACTACAAATGTGAATTGCACATGTCTCCTTTGGCTAGCAGGACCCTGCAAAGCAGATAGCAGCAAGGGGTCAGCTGCAAGGGGGTGGGGACTAGGGGCCAGTGTTATAAGGAAAAAACGGCTCCTTTTCCCTTATGGGGTACCTCAGAGCCCATATAGCGTCCTTTTTTAGCTTCTCTATCGGTAGGAGAAAATAACAGAGGCCAACCAGAGAATACTGAGAAGCAAAGCAGGTAGTAAGCCAGATCTTTATTACCTGTTGCAACAGGGTGCTCACCCCCCCCCCCACGCAGGAGGGAGGAGGAGACCCCGAACCAAGTCCTTATATAGACATTTGAAATTGCCCACCCTGGAGCCAAAGACCACCCCTCCATACATCATACATACATCACAGAAGGGGCAGCCTACAACAGACTCCTGTGTGGCAGGAAACCTGTTGATGGGTTTACCTGGCTGTTCATGGGTTTACCTGCATATTCTTTTGTGATGAGAACTACTTACGGTATTTATGTATGTGTTCATATCTTAGACCTTCTAATTCTCCTAGCACCAGGAATTGACCAGATGGTGCAGGATGCCCCCCCAAGTATCTGTTGGAAGCAGATTTAGGAGTGGGGGGTGGAACCACCTACTGGTGGGGAGCACACTTCTTCTGGGGGTGCTTCCTCCTCCTCTTCCCGTTTCTCCCTGGGGCCTCAAGATGAGAAGTCAGGCTGGAAGTCTCCTCGGAGAAGACAAAGGAGCAAGCATGGCTGCCTTTCCTCTTCTCCAGACCAGTTAGTTGGACTAGAAACCTTTCCCATCCCAGTTCTGCAGTGGTTTTCAAGCAGTGTGCTGTGGCAACTGGGGTGCCGTGGGAGACACTGGCCTCTGTCCCTCTTTCCTTCCCTCCCTCCTTGGATGCCATCTCTGCCTCCCCAAGGGTTGCCCAGCTGTTCTCCCCCAGAGAATGGTGCCTCTGGGGCTGGCCAGGGGGTGTGGGCTACCAGGAGCTGAGGCGGCCTCAGAGGAAGCAAGCCAACTGGCGAGGGGCCCTTGCTGTTGGGAATGGACAGGCAAGTCCCAGGCCCCTGGGGGGCAGCGGGGGCAGCTCATAGACCAAGAGGAGGACTCCTAAGGAGAGGGGAGAGGAGAGGAGGCTGAGAGAGCACTCCGCAAGGGAGGCTGTTCGAGAAAGGGGGAGGGGAGGCAAGCAAGGGGGGACCTAACTGGTCTCCTGAGCCCCACAGGGGTGCTGCAGAAAGAAGGGAGTTGATCCAGGAAGCGGTGGACCCAAAAAGGTTGAAAACCTCTGTACTTTTCTTTCCTCCAGTCAATTACTTTGCTATTATAGCAAGGCCACTGGACCCAAGAAGCCAGTAGAAAATTCATCTCCTCTCTTTGTGTCTCAAGCAAAGCTGAGTTTTCACTTTTCTTGTCAGGGAGAGATCTGTCGCCGCCTGGAGATTCGGAGGAAAGAGAGAGAGGAAATTCTGGCCTATTAAGCAGACCTGGACAAGGAAAGCAAAGACCTCCTTGGAAGTGTCACTCTTGTTACTAGTGAGGGAACAAGCACTTCAAGAAGCAAGTCCGGACTGAGGAGGGAGGGGGAAATCTGCCCATTTCAACTTCTCCCCATTTCTCCTTTTTCCATATCGGTTTGTTATTTATTTATTATTCTGAAAATGAATCAAATGCTAGGGTGGCTACCTTCTCGTATAAATATTTTTATACGTGCTTTACCCTCATAAATTCATTTTTTGTGAACATTACCTGGCTGGGTCAACCTTGAGAAATTCAGAGGTGTGAATTTCAAAAGATTGCTGTTTTGGTCTCCATATTTTTCCAAGAATTGCGAATTAGGTAAGTTCACCTTTGAATGCAGCTAAATGGAGTTCATTTCCCATTGTTGTTTATTATGTGAAAAGCAGTCAAGGAGAAGCCTGAGGACTTGTGAGCTGAGAGGGTGGAAGCAGTTCAATTCAAATCCTAATTCTCTTGCTGATGTGTTGAAGGCTGACCATCTTCCTCACTCAGACCTCCTCAGAACCGGAGAGGCTGAAGACTGTGGAGAAGTTGAGACAACTGCGCCAGTTCCTGGAAGAAGAAGAAGAAGAAGAAGAAGAAGAAGAAGAAGGAGAAAGAAGAAGAAGAAGAAGAAGGAGAAAGAAGAAGAAGAAGAAGAAGGAGAAAGAAGAAGAAGAAGAAGAAGGAGAAAGAAGAAGAAGAAGAAGAAGGAGAAAGAAGAAGAAGGAGAAAGAAGAAGAAGGAAGAAGAAGAAGGAGAAAGAAGAAGAAGAAGAAGGAGAAAGAAGAAGAAGAAGAAGGAGAAAGAAGAAGAAGAAGAAGGAGAAAGAAGAAGAAGAAGGAAGAAGAAGAAGGAAGAAGGAAGAAGGAAGAAGGAAGAAGAAGAAGAAAAAGGAGAAAGAAGAAGAAAGAAGAAGAAAGAAGAAAGAAGAAAGAAGAAAGAAGAAGAGCAGCGTCTGCTGAATCATGTGGAAGAGGTGGAGAAGGAGATTGCAGGGAGAAGGGATGAGCAGCTGGCCAGACTCTGCAGGAAACTCTCCTCTCTTGAGAGGATCATCCAGGTGATGGAGGAAAAGGGTCAGCAGCCAGCGAGTGAACTGCTGCAGGTAAGACGGCTCCAGGAAAAGGCTGCCTCCCATCCTTTCTGTGCCCCTTTCATGTACGCAAGGAGTGTAGGGGCTCAGTTGACGGAGCCTCGAGTCAGCTTTGTAATGGACAGGAACACCCCAGAGACCTGGGATGCTGAACTCACCTGAATGCCGACTAGAGATTCTTCAGTCTTCTTGAGGGAAGGGGAGGGGATTTTCTGCTCCTTGCTGATGATTTGCCTCCGAATGCCTTCCCGCTGGGCAATGCTGCCTTCCTGCCCTGTCCTGGGCTTTGCCAAGGATGCAGTCAGGCCTCCTTCTGACATGAGCCAGTCTCTTGACCCAGCTTCTCTTCCCGTTCCCTCCACAACTTCTGGGTGGATCCCCTTCCCCATAGATCCTGATCGGCCCAAAATGGTGCTCGGTCACAGTGACCAAAGAGCAAGACAGAGGGACTCATCCAGACTGCACCACCTTCTCCACTCACAATCCCATATGGCCAGACGTACAAGTGCTTCTGAACGCCCTCTTTAAGGAGGCTGAGAAGGCTGACATACTGGCAAAGGCAGGAGAAGCCCTATTACGGAATGATTGCCAGATGTCCCCGTCTCCCGGGGACAGTCCCCGGATTTACAAATCTGTCCCCAACAGATTGTAGATTTGTCAATTTATTAGTAGGGAAGGAATGTTGCGTGATTGGTTCAACGGCACAAGACACATCATATGGGGACTTCCAGCGAGGCAAAATGGAGGGTCCCACGGCAATGAGCAGCTCCTGAAGCCAGCCAGAGCCAAGTGCACTACCAGGCTGGCTCCGGGCTGCTGAGACTGCTGCCTGCGCTGCCACTGCCGAGGGGGAACCAAGGATGCCCGGCGCGTCAACTGGGGGAACCGCTGACACCCCCCCAGGACCCAAATCGAGGCGGGAGCGAGAGCGCCCGGCCATGTGGCCGACTGCCCAGCGGCGCTCCAGGGCCAGTAAAAACCCCGGAGCCAACCCAGGGAGAAGGAGGAAAGGAGAAGGAGAAGGAAGAGAGAGAAAGAGGAAGGAGAAAAAAGAGGGGAGCCCCGACCTTGCTGCTGCTGAGGAAGAGAGGTTGGAGAGCACCAGGAGGGCAAGGACACGGGGCCGAGCCCAGGCCCGACCCGAGCCTACTCCAGGGCAGATAGCACTCCAAGAGATCAGGCTGGGACCCAGAGGAAGGCCACGCGACAGAGGAGACCCAGAAGAGAAGATATTACTACTTCTTTTTTTTTTTTTTAAATGCTTTCTTAATAATAACATTTGTTTTTCTTTTGGAAAAAAAAGTGTCCCCGGATTCTTTGAAAAAAAATCTGGTAACCTTACCTTAAATCCTAACCTTCTAATTCCAAGTCTCTTCTTTCTCAATATCCCCATTCTGTTAACCGCACTGTTACCGGAAAAATCTGAGGGCTCCCTTAGACAAAACAAAGACACCAACCAGGATAACTTGGAGCAAAACAGCAGCCTGTAGGCTTGGCCTTTATTGAACTGTTGCAACAGGGTGTTCCCCTCACTTGCAGGAGAGAGAAAAGACACAGAAAAATGGTGTGCAAGGCCTTATAAAAACTTTTGAAATTCCCATCCTGTAGGTCAAGCCCACCCCCAGAAACATCATGCATACATCACAGAAAGGAGGGGTTGAGGGAGGGGTGGTGGTGGTAACCTGAGTGTCCTGTCACCTGACTGGTTCCCTTCTCCCCCTCCCCATGAGTCATTTTCCAGGTGACAGAGGGGACTTTGCAGTTTCCTGCCCCCAGAGGGAAGAGCTGATTATTGTCCTTTGTTCCAGTCTGTGCTGAATCCACTCCCATATGCAAGTTCTTTGTGATCTTGATTGTCTTCTGTCTGGGACCATCAGGGTTGGCATAGCAACTGGGCAGGGCTCCTGTGGATGTGCTGGTATGGTGAAGGGATTATGGCTGCCCTGTATCAAACCTTCCCCATTTTGTAGTCTTTCCTTCATGGAGTAAAATAAAAGTGGAACAGTGCAAATCCGATGTATGGTTGATTTTCTATGAATTTATAACAGAAGCGTAGCATATGTAGTGTGTGAGTGTGAGTGTGTGTGAAGTTTGTACAAACTGAATGATTGGGGCGGGGGGGGGGGTTTCCTGCTACAGCACCAAGCAACAAGCTGTAAAATACAAGTTTAAAACACAAGCTTTCCTTTGCATCTCGCAGAACTTTAAATGTAATTCGTGGTTTTTTTCACCTGTGCTCCAAACTTAGGTCTTTTTGCCATCCTTTAAATGGGAAATCAGTAGACAAACCATACTTTTTGGTAAAACGTTCGTCTGGATCCCGGAGGTTCTACCTGAGAAGAACAATTCGAGTTTCTGCCAGTGCCAGCCGCTTCTCCTTCTGCAAACAGCGCCACCCGAATTCCCACCTGGGATGAGTGCAAGATTTTACAAAGAAATGAAGGACATCCTAGTTGTACCACTGAGAGAAGTAATGAATGATATATTAATAAAAAGAGAGATACCAGAAACTTGGAAAGAAGCATATATTACCTTAGATGGCGGCGCAAGCACTTGCAGCGGCTCGGCACTCCGAAGACCGGTTTTCAGTGAGTTGTGTTTTATGGTTGTGTTATATTCTGGATTATGTATGTTTTAATAGATTATGTCTGAATAGGATGAGAGTGTTGGAGATACGTGCAAATGTGTATGTGAATCCGGTCTTGGGTGTTTGATTTTCGTTGTTGTGTATACTGTGTATATACGGACAATGACAATAAATTTATCTAATCTAATCTAATACCCAAGCAAGACTCAGATTTATCTCAAGTTAAGAATTATAGGCCAATTTCGCTTCTAAATAATGATTATAAACTGTTTGCCAATATATTAGCAAATTGGATGAAAAAAGTGTTGAAGGGTTTGATACATGAAGATCAAGCAGGTTTTCTTCCTGGCAGACTAATGAAAGATAATATTACGAATGTAATTAACGTTTTGGAATATTTGAATGCCAGGAATGATAAGCAAGCTATGTTGATATTTGTGGATGCGGAAAAGGCCTTTGATAATATTTCTTGGGAATTTATGTTAAAAAACTTTGAAATGATGGATATTGGACAAGGAATTATGAATGGTATTGGGGTAATATATAGAGACCAAAGAGCAAAATTAATAGTTAACAATGTGGTAACAGAAAACATAAAAATAACCAAAGGTACTAGGCAAGGATGTCCGCTTTCACCACTGTTATTTATCACGGTACTGGAAGTCCTTTTAAGAGCAATAAGATGCAATGAACAGATAAAAGGGATAATGGTAGGAAGTAAACAATATAAGGTTAAGGCCTTTGCCGATGACTTGGTACTAGCTTTGGAAAATTCGACAAATACTGTAACAGAAGTTTTGAATGAAATAGAACAGTTTGGCCAATTGGAGGGATTTATTTTGAATAAGAAAAAGACAAAAATGTTTAGTAAAAATATGGATCGAGAAACTATCGATAAAGTGCAGCAACAATTAGAAATAGAAGTGGTAAAGAAAGTTAAATATTTAGGAGTTTGGTTAACCCCCAGAAGTATTGATTTGTATCAGAACAACTATATACCAACCTGGAGTAAGATTAAAAAAGACTTAGAGGTGTGGGAAAGAATGAAATTCTCATTTTGGGGAAGAATTGCAATAATAAAAATGAACGTGCTACCAAAGATGTTATTTTTATTTCAAACCGTTCCAGTAATCAGGGGGGCAGCTATCTTTAAAAATTGGCAGAGAGAAATTTCAAGGTTTATATGGCAGGGTAAGAAGCCGAGAATAAAGTTTAAGCTACTGACTGATATAAAAGAAAGAGGAGGCTTCGCCCTGCCAGACCTGAAATTATATTATGAAGCATCTTGCCTCTGCTGGTTGAAGGAATGGATGAAATTAGAAAACACTGATTTGCTAGATCTAGAAGGTTTTGATAATAGATTTGGGTGGCATGCTTATTTATGGTATGGCAAAAAGCGAGTACATAAAGGTTTTGAAAACCACACCATAAGAAGGTCTTTGATAGAGGTTTGGGAAAAGTATAAAAACTTGTTGGAAGTAAAAACTCCGTATTGGTTGTCACCACTAGAGGCGCTGAGTGTGAAAAAAATCAATATGAAAGGGGGGTGGGCAACATACCAGAATTTAATAATAAAAACAGAAGGTAAATGGAGGTTGAAGTCGTTTGAAGAAGTTAAGGAACATGTTAATGATTGGCTGCATTATTTTCAAATCAATGAAATGTTTAAAAAAGATCTAAAACTAAGAGGTTTTGAGGATAAAGAGTTGAAATTTCAGAAAGAAATAATAAACAGTGATATTAAAGTTTGGCTAAAATGTATAAGATATTATTAGAATGGTATACAAAGGATGAAGAGGTAAAATCGGTTATGATTGACTGGGCCAAAGATTTTGGATATAATATACAAATGGAGGATTGGGAGAAATTATGGAAAGAAGGTTTAAGATTCACTGCATGTACAACAATAAAAGAAAATGTGATGAAAATGATGTATCGATGGTATGTAACACCAGTGAAGTTCGCAAGGATGTATAAAGGATGTAACAAATGTTGGAAATGTAAAGAAAAAGAGGGTACATTCTATCATATGTGGTGGGAGTGTAAGAAAGTAAAAAGCTTTTGGGAAATGATATATAATGAATTGAAGAAAATGTTTAAGTACACTTTTGTTAAGAAACCAGAAGCGTTTTTACTTGGTGTCAGGCCTGCCGCTAGGTCCCAGCTCACAGAGGACCAGCGCCCAGTGGATGTCATATACAAAAGTCTTTATTGAAGTTTAGTTTCCATTTCCAAGCTCTGGGCGCGCAGACCCACGTCTTGACGCTAGACCGGCTAAGTTCCCTCTGACTCGCTGCTGAACCCACACCAGTTTAAGATTCTAGCCTTGCTCCACCTCCTACGCTGTTCTTTCCTCCTCTGGGTCCTTCTGCCCTCTGATCTTACCTCCTTCCTGGATTCCTCTGACGCTGACCCCCCTGAGTCTCGCCCTTCCTTTCGGCGGGCTTTAGGACCTGGCTCCCTGTCAGGACTCCCTGCTGTGCCGCTCTCCTGTACATTTGAACTTGGCGCGCGCGCCCAGCCGGTAACTTTCCTTCTGACCGTTTCCGCGCTCCCTGATGTGGGCGTTGCCAAGCCTGACTCCTCTCCTCCCGCTGGAGATGAGAACACTGGTCCCGACTCCTGGGACTCCCCCTCCCCACTGCGCTCTGGTGGAGAAGCTGGTCCTGATTTCCAACTGCTGCTCAGGGACTCCCCGCTGGCCCCTCCCTCCTAGGGCTTCCCCCCTGGAACCCCCCTCGCTCTGGCCATCGGTGCTCCCTTCTGTGAGTCCTCCGATTCGCTAGAGAGGCTTGTGGATTGACTCTGCCCACTGTCACTGCCTGCTCCCCCTTCGTACTCCTCCTCCTCACTTTCGATTTGCTCACTCTGCTTTGCCTCTGCTCCTGAACCCCTGACACTTGGTATTACAGGGAATGAGATAAATAAGAAAGAAAGGAAGCTATTTTTATATGCAGTGACTGCAGCAAGAATACTGATGGCTCAGAAATGGAAGCAAGAGGAGCTACCTACATTAGAAGAATGGAGATTGAAGATGACGGACTTTGCAGAACTTGATAGACTGACGGGAAGGATCCGAAATCGACGAGATCAGAGATTTATAGAAGACTGGGAAAAGTTTACAGAGAATATGCATAAATTAAGTGATAATCAAATAACGCTTGAAAGCTCAATGAAGCTCTGTAAAAAGAAATGTTAGAATATGAGTAAAATAAGATTTAATTTATAAAAACAATAGAAGTAAGGTTTTAGAAATGTGTAAGAAATCAAGAAGGGAAGGAGTATCAGTCAAGTTGAGGGAAGTCAAAAAAGAGAATGGATATAAAAAAGATGTATGAACTGTATAAATTTTATATTGGAAAAAATTGAATAAAAATTATTTTTTTTTTTAAAAAAGAGAGAAGAACAATTCAAGTTTCTGCCAGAGCCAGCTGCTTCTCCTTCTGCAAACAGCGCCACCCGAATTCCCACCTGGGATGAGCCGCTTGGCGCACTAAACTGAGCCGCTGGAGAAAGACTGGGGCGGGCAGCAAGTGGGACGGGGAAAGTTGTGCCCTTCTGTCCCGTCAGAAAAGTGCTGTGCCCTGTCTCTCCAGTTGCGCTTCCTCAGTTCAGAGGTGGACTATAGCAGCTGGGCTGGGCTGCCTCAAAGCCCATCAAGGCCACAGGCTGCTAGCATGACTCATCCCGGCTTTCTCATCTGAGGGGAAAGGATTTGCGGTCTTAAATGCTGGCCTTGGCAACTTGGCTGAGCTACCTTGGGCCAGTCCTTGGGCCAGCTTAGCCTCCCTCACAGAGGGTTGTTCTGAAGATACACTCAGGAAAACACCTGAGGCATGAAGAAGAAGAACGAGGAGAGTCTGGAAAGGGGGGTGGGGAGTGCTCCCACCCCAGGCGCTCCAGGATGGGACATGCGTCCCAGGGGGAGCGGGATTCAGGAGCAGCACAATGTCCCTCGAACCCCCGGGTTCCACTCTCCAGGCAGGCGGCCAACGTGGCCAGCTGGCAAGGGCTCCTTCTAACTCCAGCCTTGGCGTGCAGATCCCGGGTTCAGCCCCAGATCTCTGGAGCGGAAAGGCTCTTGGGCGTGAATATGAAAGGCAGCACCTGTCAGAATAGGTCATACGGAGCCAGTACAGATGAACGTGACTATTGGTTTGCTTCCTCGGCATCCCAGAACTGTGAAGGTTGCCTCAACTGTTGAGCAACACAGCTAAGGAAGAAGGAGTGGAGTGTCTCCGGGGAGAGCATAGCTCCCATTCCCTTCCAAACACACAGACAGGACAGTGTGGTGGCACCCAGGGAATAGTTGCAGCAGCCGGATGGCTGGCTGAAACACACACCATTGCACTCGTTTTGCATGGGATTCAATCTGAATCAGCCAGTTAGTGAACTTGGTGCTCCTGTGCAACAAACCCACCACAAAATTGCTCTTCCCCACACACTTCCAGGTCCCTCCAGCTGGGCTTTTTCAGTGTGATGGGTTTTTCTCACTCCAGAGCATTTTGTGTTTAAGCTGAAGGTCAGCAGGAAAGCAAGGGAGACTAAATATTTTGCAATTGTTGATATAATAAGGTTTTAATAACTCTAATAATGACTAACTGTGTGGAAATGACTGGAAAAAAGAAAAAAAGGGAAAATCAAGGCTTTCGAATCTTGGTTTCCTGGAAGAAGATCAAAAGACTCCCCTGGACTAGAAGAGACATCTCATTAACAACTGGAGAAATGCCACAGAACTTTGGATATCTGCTTGGGAGGTTTCTGATGCAGTATTAATTTAACAAGGAGCCAGGAGTGAAACCGAAAGTAGACTGACCAGCTAGCTGAATCCAATTATATTGCATTGGGGTGGGGGGAAATCTCTAACATTTTACTTTTCGATACTTGTACTTCCAGGGTGAATTGAATGGGTGGAGGGGGGGGGGGTTGGAGGAGAGGCAGAAAGAAGAGCTAACTTGTCCGTGGCTAGGGGGCGCAATCTGGACGGTTCTGCCGGGGCGCAAGATCACCTAACTACTGCTCTGCGCCTCTGGACCAGGGGTGGATGGTGCTTATTGGGACTGGGAGGGTGGAACGGAAGGAGGCCAACAGTAGGTGGCGCCAGAGCCAAGGCGTGGCAGAGCCAATGTGTTCTGTATCTGAGATGGAGTGGGAAGGGGCTGGCGGCCACCGCAGTCATCCCTTGTCTGCCCTCATGGAGCGGCCAGAATCCACTGGGCAAATGCTCATCTTGCCAGCGTCTGGGTCTTCTGCTGTTGCTCTCTCAGAAACCGTGCCCAGGTGGGATGTTTCGTTTTTTGTAGCTGCTTCATCCCTGAGGAAGTTGGAGGTGACGCAACTCCTGCATCTCTGAAGTGGGAAGGTTTGGAGGTATTTCAAATTCCACCCTTTTTCCTTGGCTCCCTGGAAAGAAGGCATCTTTACATTTTGAGCGCATTTCACAGGCCAGGAGCCAAGCACCCCTTCCTGAGGGGGAGAAGAGGCCCAGAAAAGATGAGCCCTTCCCAGCCCAAAGGCGTTCCCCTGAGATTCAGCTTCCGGGCTATGGCTAACCAGGTTAGGAGCAGGAATATTGGGAGCGGGAAGGAACTGATGTCATCTGCCAGAGCAGCTGGCTAATTGAAGGGAATGAGGTGATAACAAGGCTTTCAAATCTGAACTCTTGTTTGCGGCTGGTTAGGATAGAGGGAGGTGGAGAACAAGGGCAATCGGAAGCAGACTCTGGGTAGTTGGTTCCTTTTCTTTGTTCGGGTTCCTACGTCACACCAGCAGTTTAAATGGCAACACTCCTTTGCAAGATTGGCTGCCTTTTTAATTCTTTGTTATGGAAAATCAATAAAATGATAAGTTGCCCCTGCCAAAGGGTTGCATGACATCTGGCTGAAGACTTTTTGTGCTAAAAGTTGAAGCTATGCTGGGGTGTGTGTGTGTCCGTCCATGTGGCCGCTGTGTATTCAACATTCCACCCCCTCCAAAGCATCCTAAGAACCTTAGTTTTCCTTTCACAGTGCTACGATTCCCAGCACCCTTAACAAACCATTGTTCCCAGGACTTTTTGGGTGTGGGTGGGAGGAGGTGTGCAGGCATCTCCCAGCACATGTGTGTGGGGATTCAAGACTAACTCTTATGCTTTTCTTTCTTAGACCAGTTTGACGTTGAACGAGAGGTTCTCTGGGTTGAGGAACACACGCCATTTCACAGCGAAGCAGAACACGGGCCGAATGGTCACTCTGCCATTGCATTTGGTGAAGTCAGACTGGCTTTGCAAAGGAGCTTGCCCCTGAAGCCAGTTGGTTGCCTGCCTCTGGCTGGCTGGTGGCTTGGCACCACCAAAACACAAAGAGACAGCCCCATGCAACCTCACACCCAAAGATTTCTGCCCATGCTTCAGACATGCAGCCCTAAGAGCAGCCCTGACTCCCACTCTAGGCCCCTCTGCCCCAGTCTTCCTCCTGATGTAGGCTACAGGATCTGGGAAGTCTGATCCAGCTTTGAGGTGTGGTTTCATATGGCCGTTATTACTGTTGTGTTTTTGCCAGAGAGCCACGTGGTAAGGAAGATCTTCAAGCATGCTTCCTAGGGGGTCCTCTTTAATCCTCAAATGTGCCCACAAAGGCATGATCCAGCACCCTTATACCACAGCTGCCTCTGGAGTGACCCTCCCTACAGTAAGAGGCGTGCCTCACAGCTGAGTGCCTGGTTGTTTGTGTAGGATGGAGGCTGGGAATCTTGTGGGCTCCCAGATATTGCCAGATCCAATGGCCTTCTGCCTCAGCCAGCATGGCCGACGGTCAGGGGTGATGGAATCCAACAACATCTAGAGGGTCACACAATTCCCCATCCCTGGTCTAGTGAATTTGAGGTTCTTGGTTTCTCTCCCTCTGCCCCCTTTTGCCTGGAAAAGCACTTTGGCAGATTCCTTTGGGTGTGACAAGCTGTAGCAGCGCACTGAATAAAACAACTTTGAGAAGCTGAAACACCGGGCTGTTTTCTTTTCTAATAAAAATATTTACTGTGCAGTTCACAGGCACAAAACACAATGTTGATATTGTCCAGGAAATGGGTTTTCAGTTGGAGGGCATGGGTTGCATGAGAGCATGTTGTGCAGGATAACCAGTCTCATATAACCAACATGCTTCAGTCTAATTAGTGCATGAAGGGGTTAACACCATAGAGTAAGCTGTCCTGCCATCTTAGCCATGTCTCTTCCCCTTACCTTGGGAGTGAGTTCTGATCTATTCTGGTGTTCAATTCTTCACTTCTTCAACGTTTAATGTGCTGTAGGTTTTTTCCTGATTTTATGGTTTTATCTTTCTGTAAACGGCTTTGATGTTTCTTACCATCTGGTAGTGTATAAATTTTATGAAATAAATAAATAATTTTGAATAAATAAATAAATAAATAAATAGGAAGATGTAAAACCACAACCTCCGAAGTGAAAGCTACTGTGCCTCCAGACTGATGTTTTTGCCTGGAGGGGGGCCGTATTCTGCAATGTGCTATCGATGCAATAATAGTGCAGCTTTCTAATGGACTGTCTGGATGATGACTCAGATGGAGCTGGACACACCATTCCTGAAGGATGCAATAATCTTGCAATTGTGGTGGACCAACTACATGCCAACAGGATGTCAGACTGAATGGGCCTTGGCCCGACCCAGCAAGGCTCTTCAAATGCGCTTATCTTCCCCTGACTTTGGGGACGCCTTGCAGGAGTCTCACCCGTCTCATGGCTATTCTTCTAGTGTGGACCAGTTCGACAAGCTCTCCCCCGAAAGCAGGTGCACCATCCAGAACATGCTGGCGCTGTACCTGAAGAAGAAAGCGAACACAGACCAGGAGGCAGGGACTTCTAGGGGAAGCGAGGCCTTCATGCGGGAAGCCTTGACTCCTCACGTGCTCCCCGGGATCAGCTTCGACCCCACCACCCAGTCTTCTGCTGGTGTCACTCTTCCCCCTGGCCCAGAACAGGAGGCTCCTTCCCAACACGCAGAATGTCTTGCACTTGATCGATGGGCCTGTGCTCACTGTGACATAGGCAGGGCCAGATTTATGTACAGTGGTGCCTCGCAAGACGAAATTAATCCGTTCCGTGAGGCTCTTCTTATAGCGGTTTTTTCGTCTTGCGAAGCAAGCCCATTGACAGTTTAGCGGATTAGCGCTATTATAGGTTTAGCGGCTTTTAGCGGATCAGCTGATAAGCGGCTTATCAGCGGATCAGCTAATAAGGGCTTAGGGCTTAGGAAAAGGGGGGGGGAAAGGGAAAAAACCCCGCAGGAACTCGCAAGACATTTTCGTCTTGCGAAGGAAGCCCATAGGGAAATTCGTTTTGCGAAGCGCCTCCAAAACGGAAAACCCTTTCGTCTAGCGGGTTTTCCGTCTTGCGAGGCGTTCGTCTTGCGGGGCACCACTGTATAGGCTAAGCAGGATGAAGCCTAGGGCCTCTAGATCTAGGGGGCCTCGCCAGCCTGCCCGCTCCCCAGCGCCGCAGACAGTCTTCCCTCTCCCCAAATTGCAAACCCAAGACTTCATGCAGGGCATTTCTCCCCCATTTCAAGGACATTTTGCTTCAAAAGGAAAGGTGGACTTGGAGAAGGCAAGCAAAATGCGAGGGAGATAGTGAAAGATACAGGAAATTGAATGCAGATTTCCAAAAAATAGCAAGGAGAGACAAGAGGGCCTTCTTAAACGAGCAATGCAAAGAAATAGAGGAAAACAACAGAATGGGAAGAACCAGAGATCTGTTCAAGAAAACTGGAGCTATGAAAGGAACATTTCATACAAAGAGTACCATAATAAAGGACAAAAGTGGTAAGGACCTAACAGAAGCAGAAGACATCAAGAAGAGGTGGCAAGTATACACAGAGGAATTATACCAGAAAGATATGGATGGCTTGTACACCCCAGGTAGTGTGGTTGCTTAAATATATTGTTGTTGTTTAAAATATATTTTTTACTAGCCTGTTCAGGAGGATGGAAAGGCAGGACACTACTAGCATCTCAGCAGACTAGGAAAAACAAACAAGCCTTGCAGAAGAATGATTGAGAGGACTTACTTACAAAGGCTCAACTATCAAGCAGGATCTGTTTTAGAGTTGAATTTGTACGTCGGGATGAACTTGATCTCTCCCTCTGTGAAATCAGCAAAAGCTGTCTTTTGGGTACGCTGAATGTTTAGCTAAAGCCAAAAAGAAATCACTTATCAGCAGAGAAGCAAAAGACCCCCTGTTTCCTGACAAAGCGTGTTCTCCAATAAATGAGAGCACGTGTTGCGGTGTGGGCCAGCCCTCTTGTTGCCAGGCAGGTTAAGAGTTGTTGCCTGGCATTATGATTGGGTAACCGGGTTGCTGGGGCAAATAGTATGTTGCAAATTGGGTGGGTGGGACCATAGTCTTTAAATATTGGTGCACTCTGGTTTCTCTTTCTCTTTGCAGAGTGCATCGGATCAGGAGCCATCTTCTCATTGTCTGGTTACATTTCTTTATTTCCCCCTTCTTTTTAATCCTCTCTAGTCCCTTAATTAATTTAATTTCCCTTTTTTCCTGTTTGATTTCTCACCCCACCCCTTACCCTGCCCTGTGGGAAGATTCTCCCTGTACCTGTGAGCGCTGCCTGTGCATAATCCTCCTTGGCTTGCCTTTCCCAATAGGGAGAGAGCCCCCATTAGGGGCTTTCTTTTGCAAAAAGGTTTCCCCCATTTTTGCCTGTTTAATTGTGGGGCTAGTCAGGGCTGTTCGCAGCTTACCTGGAATCACTTTCGTTTATAGTATCCCCAAAGGTTGGCTTTATTTTGGGTGCATGCAGTGCTGTTGGCCGAGTTTTAATCTAGCCTTGGGCGGGAGCACTACATTGAGTTCCTTTAATATTCCAATGAGACAATAAAAGGCAGAGAGCAGAAGCAGGGAGGCCTTCACGGCCTTCTCGGCCTGCACATATCATTCAAGCCTAAGCCTGCTACAGTTAGCAGTACAGTAAATTGTTAAGTCTCTGTGACATGTGTCTCATTCTCTCTATAAGAATTTATCTGTTTGTTTGCAGGCTCACTTGTTGCTAATGCATATCTTAGGCAGACAGAGTGGAGCCAGAGGCTCTCTGTGCCTCCAGTGAGCACTCTGTGTATGCTCTTTAACTATGCTGTTTCTGAACAAGTTTATTTTCTTCAAGTTTGTTTTGCCCTGATAATGGCAACTGCCATTTTAGAGGCGAGCCATTGTGGCTTAGTGGCTAGAGTACAGGACTAGGACCTGGGAGACAGGGTTCATATCCCCCACTTATCCATTGTTATCACAAAACATAACAAGCTGCTCCTTTTGGACTATTCTGTTGCTGAGTAGTTCGGCCCACTTGTGATATTGCTCCCAAAAAGAACTTTGGGTTTCTTGAGGGCGTGCTTCCCTCTAAAGGGCAAACAGGGGTACCTGGACAGGCGGTGGGCTGCCTTGAGTTTGTTATCTCATTGGAAACATTTATGTCTGGCCTAGCAGGTGATCTTAGGGCTTGGCCCACTTGGCCCTAGAATTTGATGGCCTCTGGCAGCGTTTCCGGCCTGAATAGCGCCCCCATGTGGTGCACAAAGCATTGGTTTCACCAGTTCCTCACATTGTTTAGGTTTTTTGTTTGTTTGTTTGTTTTTTTGCAGACTATGACAGGGCCTTTGCAGATGCCTCCAGATCTTGCCTCTCCTGCAGAGGTTGACTTGCTGATGCCCTAGGTGCCTTCTTCCAGAAGAAAGCGTCTTCAGAGGTGGCGATCCAGGAGCAGGGAAAAGGGGAGCAGGGATGATGCTTACACCTCCCTGCAGGTACGTCATCCCTGGGTCTTTAGGGATCATCCTGGATAACTCAGCTGGTCAGCGTATGGTGCCAGTAATGCCTAGGTTGCAGGATTGGTCCCTGTATGGGACAGCTGCATGCTCCCCCATCACTCTACCCGGACACTGAGCTCCAGCGCCTAGGGCCTTCTGGTGGTTCCCTCTCTGTGAGAGGCCAAGTTACAGGGCACCATGTGGAGGACCTTCTCGGTAGTGGCACCCCCCTGTGGTATGCCCTCCCATCAAATGTCTACTACAAAACTTTTAGAAGACATCTAAGGCAGCCCTGTTTAGGGAAGCCTTTAATGTTTGCTGCATTACTATATTTTAATATTTTGTTGGAAGCTGCCCAGAGTGGCTGGGGAAGCCCAGCCAGATGGGTGGGGTACAAATAGATGATGATGATGATGATGATGATGATGATGATGATGATATTGTGGGAGAGTGGACTAGATGATCCTCGGGGTCCCTTCCAACCCCACTATTCCTTAAGTTGCAATTCACTATGGGAATGTTAGATGCAGGGCTGCCATCATCCCCTCAGCTTGCTAGGATCGCAGGGACGGGGACATGTGGACCACTTGCGCAGCTCCACATTTCACATGGAAACTCCCTGAGCAATAGAACCTTAAGCTGGTATACAGGAAGCTGGCCCGGCAGCAGCTTTGTTGGGACTTTTTAGGGTTTCTGGCCAGCGTTGGCCCTGTAAATTTACACATCATGGTGGCAACACAAGGCAGGGCATTTTGCCCAAGTGGGGGCTGGGGGCTAGCAAGCAATAACTCAATACCTCTCGCCCATATTTCCATAACAATATCTTCCTTGAAAGCCTTGCTAAAAGGTTATCTAGATGGGTCAGTGGTTTTGTGCTTGTGGGAAGGGTTTTCCCAAGGTTTGGGATTCCTCTGGCTTTTCAGCCAGTGGCTCAGAATACAGCAACTCAAAGCCAGTCAGAGAGCTACCTGTGGTAGCAAGTAAGAAGGTTAGGAAGCAGCTTCCATTGGGACGTATGGTGGGATCCCCTTGATTCTCCTTCTATTCCTGATTTTCATTGATCCCCTTTAGGGATCATCCCTAAGAAAGCCCCATATAATCCATATTTATTGCATCCCAAAGGCACCTCAGTGAATGACTCTCCGGAATTGTTCCGTGAAATATGCATCTTTGGATCAGGCAGTTGAGCTTACCAGCCCCATATAATTCCATCTGATCCATATTTATCGCATCCCAAAGGCACCTCAGTGAATGACTCTCCGGAATTGTTCCGTGAAATATGCATCTTTGGATCAGGCAGTTGAGCTTACCAACAAATTGGAAGAGGTGCCTTGTTGGCATTATGCGACATTGAATTGGCTGTTAGGCTGCTGCCGGTTCACCCTCAAGATTTTAAGTAGTTGGGCTTTAATTGGATGGTCCTTACATTGATAAGGCGATGCCAATGGGTTGCGCTATAGGCTGTGCAGCACTCGAGTCCTTTAGCGTCTTTCTGGATTGAACATTGCGAGTCAAGACTCGTTTAACTGGGGGTACCATTATTTGGATTTTTTTTTAAAAAAAATATTATTTATTTTACTGGCTGGTTCACCAGCCTCTGCTTAGGCTTACTGGACGCCCCTTTTATTCCCTGAGGAGCTGGGTGTTCCGTTGGCAGTGGATAGGACAGTGGCTCCTACTGCTCCTTTTAATGTATTTGGGGGCTAGCTGGATACTGTTGCTCATACCTCTGCTTGCCTGTGGAAAAGCTGTTTGCCGTGAAGGACGTTATTCTTGTAATACTTCCTCTGATAGCAAACGTTGCTTTGTCAGATTTTATCATTGCTAGGTCAGTTAAAAATTGGCATGCAGGGTGGTTGTTCCAGGCTGCCCCTTCCATTCCTGCTCGGCCAGGTGGTCTCATGGCCCGGGGTCCCTTCATCATCCTGTACAGTGGCCTTGAGCCTGGCAGGGCAAGGCTATCACATGTGACCTAGCTTTTCTTGAGTTTTCCCCATTGTAGTGTCAGCGCACATCTGGACTGAGGAGTACAGGGCCATCGGGTCTGTCTTGGTCTGATAACCAGGCAGTGTGAGGGTCCTGGCAAAATGGTCCTCATGCTTCAGCAGAGTCTCCGCCCCCTTTTATGTGCTTTCCAACTGCACTGCTTAAGGTTTAATATTGCGTTTCTGCTCGCTTTATTACGGGATCATCTAATGTTTTCGCTGTCACTCTATCCCATTTTCAGTTGGAGAGCTTCAGATCCTGGGCTCTGGACGCCCAGCTATAGCCGGATTTTCTGGAGCTCCTGTGGCGCTTTGGCAACAATTGATAATTATGAGGAGTAGTAGCTTACATTTCCCCTTCTGTTTTCAGGTCTTATGAGAAGGCCTGGACTGATTCCTTAGCGTTTAGCTGGCAGACCTTGGCCATTCAGAGGAACTTGCCTCCATTCTCTGAGCCGGACCTGCAGTAATTGGCCTACCTGCTGCAGATCGGATGCATTGTTAAAACTATCAGAATTCAGTCCGCTGCAATGTCTGCTAGAGTAAAGCTTTAATTTTTCAGAGCCCCTTCTAAAAGTGTGTCGTGCGCAGGGTCTCGGAAGGTTGGAAAAGGCTCCAGCCTTCACAGGACTGCAGGCAGGAAGCCGGTCAATCTTGACCTATGCAGTATCCGCAACAAGTTAAGACTTGTCTCCTGGTTCAAGATCAAGACGAGACTTCTTTCAGTATTCCATTGTAATTTTGGTGTACTGAGGGTTGGGGAAATTGTGTTGGAGCCAGCACGGGACTGAGAGTTTGGAGGCTTATTGCCTCCGGATTTTTCCTTATCTGCTTTGGAGCTTGTCATAAGTGTCTGGAGCTCTAAGTCAGACCTAGTGAGCAGGGTTGCCATCATCAGGCTTCCAGTCACAGGTAAGGTGGGCCCTTGCCCTGTTATTGGATACCAGAAATATTTGGCTTTTCGTTCCCCTGGAGGCTGGCTTGATCCTAGAAGTTGCTGGTTCTCGTGGGTTGCTCCTTCAGGATATATGCGTTCCCCTTTTGGAGTTGAGACTTGTAGTGCGCAACTCCAAAACTGACCAGCTGGGTCGGGGGGAGGTTGTCCGCCTCCCAGCGACTGGGGAGGTGGGCCCGTGCCTGGTGAAGGATGTAAGGAAGTACTTGGCCTTGAGACCTCCTGGGGACGGCCTCCTACTCAAGCATGTAAATGGTCACCCTTTGGCGCGACACCAGTTCACAAAAGTCATGTGTAAGGCCATCTCTGCTTGTGGGATCTCGGCCTCTGGTTTCGCCCCTCATTCCTTTCGCATAGGTGCAGCGACTATGGAGGCCCATTGGGGCTTCTCAGCCGCCAGGATCCAGGATCAGGATAGGCTGTGCCTGCCCCTCCTATTGCGCTGAAGGGAATTCCGTTAAAGGAATCCTGGGGCTTGCCACGATTTCGTCCAATCCCTGTCATGGGACCAGGGCCGCCCAGTCCCTGTCATGGGAATCCCTGTCATGGGACCAGGGCCGGCAAGCTTTTGGGGAGCTGCTGGGGTGAGCAGCGTGGGTCCGACGCTTAGCTCAAATGACCCCCAAGTTTGACTTTCCCTTCTACTGGCTACCGATCGGACCTCAGGATGTCAGTTCTGTCCCAGGCGGGGGGACAGTTAGTCATAACCAATGTCTAAACAACCACTCACTGATTTTGTATTTTAATAAAGTTGTGGCCAAAATAGTGCCCCAAAACCAAAACTAAAATTACGTGTTATGTGTGAAGTTATTTGAGGGGTGACCTGGGGACGTACACACGCAATGGAGTCTATTAACAGCCACTGTTGTGCTGGAAGACCAAGGTGAAGTACTAGTAGGTTAAAGTTAAAGGTAAAGGGACCCCTGACCATTAGGTCCAGTCGTGGCCGACTCTGGGGTTGCGGCGCTCATCTCGCTTTATTGGCCAAGGGAGCCGGCGTACAGCGTCCGGGTCATGTGGCCAGCATAACTAAGCCGCTTCTGGTGAACCAGAGCAGCACACAGAAACGGCGTTTACCTTTCCGCCAGAGCAGTACCTATTGATCTACTTGCACTTTGACGTGCTTTCGAACTGCTAGGTTGGCAGGAGCAGGGACCGAGCAACGGGAGCTCACCCCGTCGCTGGGATTCGAACCGCCGACCTTCTGATCGTCAAGCCCTAGGCTCTGTGGTTTAACCCACAGCGCCACCCGCGTCCCGCTGTTAGGAGTACCCAGTGGCCATTTGTTTTTCATGTCTCCTTTTATGATGTTTATCAGTATGTGGTTAGCAGCTTCAGATCCTACTGTTTTACAGAGGCTGTTTAGCTTGCTCTTTTTACCCCTTTACTAGACAGGCTGTATTTCTGTGCTGTTTTCAGAGTGGGGAATGCCCATTCCTTCATGGCCAGCATGGAAACACAGAAGGCTAGCCATTTAGGAGGTTTGCAAAGAGGACAAGGGTGTTACGGGGTAATCTTCTAGCAAACAAGCTTGGCACAGCAGATCTGAGAGGTGGTTTTCTGCTCCCGGAAAGCCAGCCTGGAAACCAGGTTGCCAGGTGAAGGAAGAAGGGAGAGATCAACCAACTCACTTGCCTTCAAAGAATTTCTGGTTGCCTGTGGCTACTGGGATAGTGCTTAGATATCAGGCTGGCTGACACATCTTTAAAAATACAAGGAAAAAGCTTTTTTTCTTTCATTAGCAAAGCTCCTTTGGGGGCCCGAATAGCTAAGCTGAGGAAGAAGTGGCT
This sequence comes from Podarcis erhardii, assembly GCF_964252035.2. Classification (NCBI taxonomy): domain Eukaryota; kingdom Metazoa; phylum Chordata; class Lepidosauria; order Squamata; family Lacertidae; genus Podarcis; species Podarcis erhardii. The sequence continues at coordinate 17,801,038 of NC_138506.1, read as the reverse complement.
GGTATTACTTGTTTGTTCTTGGTCCTGATCTTGCCTGCCCTTGCACACTCCTGTTGTCTTTGCATATTTAACCAGCACGTCTGTTCCGATTGGAGTCCTATTCCTGCAGTTCCACATCCTTCTCTTTGGCACTTGGGCATTCGGTTCCAGGAGCTGGACCTGAGCACAGAGGCTTTCTTCTACTTGGACTCGACAAAGGAGCAAGAGTGGCTGACAGCTGTGGAAAAGGCTTTGCGTTCCAAATCCAAGTACAAGAAAGTAAGTCCAACCCCACCCATTTCTTCAGCAGCCAGACAGCTGTCAGGAGCTGGAGTGAGGAGGAGGAGGAGGAGGAGGAGGTCAGCAAGAAAAAACACCTGGTGTCAGTGGTGTTTTATTCAAAAGAAGCCAACATTCTTTATTCAAAGAAACCCAAACCGTGCAGGCCTCGTGATCACAGAAACCTTTCCCAACAGGTCTTGCCCCAGTGAGGTAGTTGTGAAGGCTGAAGGTTGCTACCCTCCCACCACTCTCTGAAGTCTCCTCCTCCCCCTGGTCCTTCCCAAGCAACCTGAGACTCTGACACCTTGCCTGTCTTTGCTCCCTCCTCTTAATTTCTCTGTGTTCTGGGAGACCAGCAGGGAGGGGAGCTGATCGCAGCAGGATGGGGAGACCCCCTGGCTTCTTCAGCAGGCTGCCTGATCTCTGCCTCTTGACCCCCGCCTCCAGCCTCCACTTCTGCCTCGGATTCTGGGCTGCTGTTTGCCACAGAATCTTCCTGCCCCCTGCCTCTTCAGTTTCCAACACCTCCTCTTGCTCACAGTCTGCTCCCTCTTCTCCCTCGGACGACTCAGCCTCGTCGTCCCCCCACCAGTTCCCTGGCTCTGAGCCTTCTTCCCTTGGGGGATCCCCAGTTGGTGCCACCTGCCACTCCTATCTGCATCCAGCCGGCCCAGGACAGCAAGCAATGAACAGAGCTGGTAGACATCCCAGTACCTTGCATCTTCTAGGTGCAGCTGGTGCTCATCTTTGTCAGGAAGGACCAGCTCCGCCGCATCAAGGAAGTGATGAGGGAGACATTGGGCACAGGCATGATGGGGAAGATGGGGAGTAGACCCTACGTCTATCTTTCTGTCTGTCTATCTGCCAACCAGTTTCCCCCTCTTTCCTGCTTGCTCACTAACAGCCATCTTTGCTCCGCCCCTGCAGGGTAACAAGGGGTGTGTGGCCGTGAGGCTTGTCTGCAACAAAACCAGCTTCTGCGTTGTCAATTCCCACCTTGCTGCCCACGTGGAAGACTTTGAGCACCGAAACCAGGATTACAAGGATATCTGTGCTCAGATGAGCTTCCTGCCCCCTGACCAGGGTCTGCCGCAGCTGACAATCACGAAACACGAGTGCGTTTCGAGGGCTTGGAGGGAGAGAGCCTTGGCTGATGTAACTTGTTGGTCTCCGCTATCTGGAGAAGCAAATTGAGTCATGTTTCTGTAACTTTCCTGCCTGTGTGTAGCTCAGGGTAGGCAGCATTTTTTGTTGTTTAGTCATTTACTCGTGTCCGCCTCTTCGTGACCCCATGGACCAGAGCACACCAGGCACACCTGTCTTCCACTGCCCCCCGCAGTTTGGTAAAACTCATGCTGGTAGCTTCGAGAACACGGTCCAACCATCTTGTTCTCTGTTGTCCCCTTCTCTTTGTGCCCTCCATCTTTCCCAACATCAGGGTCTTTTCCAGGGAGTCTTCTCTTCTCATGAGGTGGCCAAAGTCTTGGAGCCTCAGCTTCAGGATCTGTCCTTCCAGTGAGCACTCAGGGCTGATTTCCTTCAGAATGGAGAGGTTTGATCTTCTTGCAGTCCATGGGACTCTCAAGAGTCTCCTCCAGCACCAGAATTCAAAAGCCTCAATTCTTCGGTGATCAGCCTTCTTTATGGCAGGCAGCATAGTGCTCTCCAAATGTTGATAGACCAAAATTCCCATAATTGCTAAGAATTGGCCTTGCTGACTGGGGCTCATGAGAGTTCCACTTCAGCAACACCAGGAGGGTGCAGTGTCGGCGATCCCTGCTACTGCAGCTGCACCACTAAGGTTTCTACTAGAGCAGCCAGAAGTGCCCAGCACTGTAGGCTCCTGCTTCATTCAGGGCAGGCAGATACTAAACATCTGTGGAAGTGAGTGCTGGGCTTCATTCATTAATTTCTGTTTATTGTGGGGATTTCTTCCCCAGAGTGGCTTATTTAAAATAATAATCAGAAATGCACCTCAAGATAATTTAAAGCATTTAAACAGTACCTTAATAGCAGCAGATCTAAAGAGAGCAACATAAACCAAGTGGCAGAGATGTATTAGATTAGATTATAGCAAATGTGGGCAACTTCTCCAGTGATCGGGGTGGGAGTTGCGGTTTGTTAAGGGCAGTAACGCAAAAGCAGAGCGGCCATTTTGCATGGAGAAGGTTCCAGGCTCAGTCACCAGTGTGTGCAGCTAGGGCTGGGCATGATCTCTGCCTGAAAGCTGCTGCCAGTCCATGTAGTCCATCCTGAGCTTGATGGGTCAATGGTCTGCCTCAATATATGGTCGCTTCCTATGTTCCTGTGTACTACAGCAGGGTTTGGAGGGCCACAAGCGCCCTGCCCATGAATTAACGAACCAGGGGAAATTCTAAATGTCTTTGCTGAAAGGACATCAAAGCAGGGGCCAGGTGAACCTCTTTGGGAGATTATTCTGAAAGGTAGGGTGCCATGACTGAAAAGGCCCTGCCATGCTTGAAAGAACAGGAGTTCCCTGGGAAAGGGATTCTAGTCAGTGGAGAGGCAGTGCAAACATAAGTGGGCCTTCTTCTGGTACCCTTTTCCCAAACCTTGAAACACTTGAAAGGCCAAATGGGATGCTCTAAATTGGGCCTGGAAGCACTTCAAGAGCCAGTCTAGTTCACAGAGCACTAGCCTAATATGATCATACTGCCCAATCCTAGTTATCAGTCTTACTACATATTGCAGGAAGTGGCAGCAGGCTGCCCCCCGCCCCCTGACCCCGTGAGCTAGCCTGTAGCTGTGGTTTCTTTGCTTTTTTCCAGCATTGTCATCTGATCACTAAAAATGAGCTTCAGAGACTTCTGACCTACGACCAGGTGAGAGACATCTTTGTGTTATATGTGGTAGTTTAGGATATTGCCCTGTTTATTTCCTTTGTCTGGGATACCCCAGCCTAGGCTAGAGAAACCACTTTCATATAACTTGCTGTTGAAATGGAACACTCAGGATGAAACGGTAAAATCAGCTATGATTAAATGGGCACAAGATGTTGGACATAATATTATGATGGCTGACTGGGAACAGTTATGGACCACAGGTATGAAGTTTACGGCATGTAATGCCTTAAGAGAGAATATAATGAAAATGATCTACAGGTGGTACATGATGTTATTCTAAAGCAGCAATGCTGCAGCAAGCAAAGGCTCTAACAGCTCAGACAGCTGCTAGAGATGTTCAAGGCGGAAGGGACATTCTTTCACCTCTGGTGGACTTGCCCGAAAGTGAAGGCCTTTTGGGAGATGATTCATAATGAACTAAAAAAGGTACTTAGATTTACCTTACCTAAGAAACCGGAGGCCTTTCTTCTGGGCATTGTGGACCAGAGAGTACTTAAGAAAGATAGAATTTTTTTTATGTATGCTACCACAGCAGCAAGGATCCTGATTGCTAAGCATTGGAAGACACAAGATTTACCCACGCTGGAGGAATGGCAGACGCAGTTGATGGACTATATGGAACTGGCCGAAATGACTGGCAGAATCCGAGACTTGGGAGAAGAAACAATCGAGGAGGACTGGGAAAAATTTAAAGACTATTTGAAGAAACATTATAAGTTGTATGAATGTTAAAAAATGCACTTTTTAGAAACTCTAGCTTCAGCAATTGTAAATTAATGAAATGGAAATTAAGGTACAAGAAGTCAGAGGTGGAATAATGAAATAACTTTATTATGTTTAAGCTAAAACGTATAAGATGTGGGTTACAACACTTTGGAAACTAGGTAACATGATAAAATGAAAGATACAATAAGTTTTGAAATAAGTTAACAAATTGCTGATGTTTTGTATCACAGAGAACGCAGAGTTAGGAAGATGCGGGGAAGTCCATTAGATGTGCTGAAAAAAAGGATCATGGAAATTTGCAATTTCTCTACTTTATTTTCTATATCTGTCTTTTATTCTTTTTTTCTGTATTTCATAAACTTAATAAAAATATTATATATATAAAAAAAGAGATGTTCAAGCGCACCTGACGGAAATGAAATTTCTGCGTCAACAGATGGTGGAACGCAATTTCCGTCTGCAGGAGGAAGTGTTTTGCTTCATGGTGATCAACAGTCTGAATCGGACTTACAAAACAGTTGCCAGTCAGCTGGGGTCTCTCCCAGCGCAAGATTTGACGTCGGACAGGGTCTTTGCCGTGGTTCTTAATGAACATGACAGACTTGCCGCCCTGGAAGTCAAGGACAGGGGGAGACAAGAACGGAGTTCTGACACCCCCACTGCTACTGCTACTGGAGAAAATGCCGTAGCTTTGAACGTTGTCCGATGCTACAATTGTGGACAAACTGGGCATCTTCAGCGGTACTGCAAGAAGCCACGTCAGAACAAGGGAGCCAAGGGAAGCTCCACGAAGTCTGAGGCGTCAGACAGAGGTCATGCCAAGTCACAGACGAAGCCTGCAAAGGCTTTGATGTCGAAAGGAGCCACACCAGAAGTGGGGAATTCTTTCGTTTTGGACACGGGAGCGACGGTTCACATGACCCATCGCAGGGATTTGTTTTCGTTGTTTAAGAAGCAAAGCTTCGTTGTACAACAAGCCAACGGTCAAGAGCTGGAAGCCACCGGAATTGGGACTGTGTATCTTAAAAGTCAGAACTTGACTATAAACAATGTTTATTTGGTTCCAGAGTTGAAGTACAATCTGCTCAGCGTATCGCAGATTGCCAAGAAGGGACTAAAACTGTCCTATGATGATCAACACTGCGAGATCTACAAAGATGGAGAGTTGTATCTTTCTGCCAAAGAGAAAGATGGACTATATTTGTTGACTTTTGATCAAAGTGATTACATGGAATGTAATTCTTGTGATTCTAATATGATTTATTTTGCAGGTGTAGCCAAGAAGAACGCCAAGCAGGTCACCTCGAGGGTCGACAAGGCATTTCAGCGGGTGTATGCTGATGTGATTGGTCCTTTAGCACTGTCTAGAGGCAATGCAAAGTAATACCTAATATGTGTTGATTCTTTCACAGGTTTTGTATGGATTTATCTTTTGGAGAGACCGAAAGAAGCCTTAGAAAGGTTTAAAGAGTTTTGTGACAAGGTTAAAAATATGCATGATGCTGACATAAATTGTCTTTGCACAGATGAGAAGCCAATTTTTCTTTTACAGGATTTCCAGAGGTTCCTGAAGAAGAAAGGGATTAGACACAAAATTGCAGCTTCCGAAGAAGCTTGGAACAGATGTGTCTGTGTTAGGGTGAACAAAGAATTGCAAAAGGGAATGGAAGCGCAATTGCTTAGTTCACATCTGCCACATGAGTACTGGGCTGAATCGCTAATGTCATTTTGTTATACGTGGTTGAGAAAGTTTTCAAAAGAGTTGGGAAGTTCTCCTTTTGAGAAACTGTTCCACAGAAAACCTTCTGTTGCCCATTTCAAGGTTTTTGGGTCTCATGTGAGGACAGAAGCTCCGGGTGGAGTAAAGAATGCCAGAGGCATTTTTGTGGGTTATGAAAAGGGTCTCTACAGAGTAATTTTGTCTGAATCTGGTCAAGTGATTCTCACGAAATTTCTAGAGAGTGCTCCTGAACAGGAGAGAGTGATTGTTCACACATTTCCCACAGGAGATGATGATGATTCTGATTCTGATGATGATGTTGATTTTATTGAGGTCAGTAGTACTGATGATGACAGCGATAGCTCAGACAGCTCAGTTGCCACAGTCATTGAGAGGAAATCTCACGTAATGACTAGACCCTCAGAGGAGGAAGACGAACCACTGTTTACAATTGGTACTGGTTCTCCAGAGAGTCCAAAGGGTGAACCAGAAAGCAAAGAAGAGCGGCACTTCTTACGTAGGTCTGAGAGAGCAACGAAGGGTGTACCACCCAAGAGGTATTCAAAGGAGTTTGCTAACCTAGCTGTTGCTATTGTAAATGACCAAGGTCAAATTGAAGCTGTGTCTGAGTCAGAGACAAAGGCACAACAGGGAGTTGTTAACCAAGGTAATGCAGATGCACTCATTCCTTGGAAGTCACACAACCAGAGAGGTACATTGGTAAAACCAATGGCGGGTAGTTCCAAGGGTGGAACTGAAACAACAGGGGAGTGTTATACATATAACAACTGTTTGTTTTCTTCTCTGGATGACGCTTTGCTCGCAGCACGCATTGATACTTTAGGGGGAGTATGTTATTCTAAAGCAGCAATGCTGCAGCAAGCAAAGGCTCTAACAGCTCAGACAGCTGCTAGTGGCTGCAAAGCCAGACAGGATGTGTGTGACTGCTGCCATGGAAACAAAGGGGCAGTCCATCCTTATTGAGCACAGGATATGAGCTCAGTGTGTGTCATATGACCTGTACAGGATGTACATGGGTGGAGTTTGGAGTTTTCTCTCTGTTTGTTGAAGAGAGCAGACATCTTTACTGTATGACTGCTATAGACAGGAATAAAAGCATGTAGTTACATTTCTGTCTGTGTCTGATTCCCCTCCCTGGGGATATGCAGGGAGGAGGAGAAGGAGGAGAAGCAGTTGGTGTGTTTTTCTCACAGCCTGAGGAAAATCGCCGGAACGGACCTCGTGTGCATTCCTGCCGGGAGTCGCCGGAGGGAGGTCAAAGGAATTCAGCCGGTGCCTGCTGATAGGCACATACCCCTGACCGAGCCTGAATTACAACACATGACACCAGTCAAGCTTGCAAAAAATTATCATTTGCCCGAAAATAAATGTTGGAAGTATAAAGAGATTGAAGGTACATTCTTTCACCTTTGGTGGACATGCCCAAGGATTAAGACTTTCTGGGAGATGATTAAGCTCTATTATGAATCAGCCGCATTTTGTTGGCTGAAGGAATGGCTGCTTCTTGAAAACACTGACGTATTGGATTTGGAAGGGTTCAAGAATGTATTTGGTTGGCATGCATATTTGTGGTATGATGAGGTCAAAGCACATAAAGCGTTTAAAAACCATACTGTCAGGAAAGCACTGTTTAATGTCTGGATAAGATATAAGGACTTGCTTGAAAATAAAACTCCAAGGTGGTTGTCACCAATGGAAGCAAAGGCTCAGAAAAAGCTCAATATGGAGGCCAACTGGCCGAAATATTGGGAAATATTGGAACAAGAAGGAGACAGATTAAAGCTGCAGAGTTTTGAAAAACTAAAAAACAAAGTACGGGATTGGCTTCATTATTATCAAATAATGGAGGCTTTTAATTTGGATAAGAAAATTGGTTTTCAGGTGGAGAAATCAAAATTGGAAACAGAACTGTTAGATCCTAAAACTAAGAACTTGTCAAGAATGTATAACTTGCTGTTGAAATGGAATACTCAGGATGAAATGGTGAAATCTGTTATGATAAAATGGGCACAAGATGTTGGACATAACTTTATGATGGCTGACTGGGAACAGTTATGGACCACAGGTATCAAGTTCACGGCATGTAATGCCTTAAGAGAGAATATAATGAAAATGATATATAGGTGGTACATGACACCAGTCAAGCTTGCAAAAATTTATCATTTGCCCGATAACAAATGTTGGAAATGTAAAGAGATTGAGGGTACATTCTTTCACCTTTGGTGGACATGCCCAAGGATTAAGACTTTCTGGGAGATGATCTATAATGAAATGAAAAAGGTACTTAAATATACCTTTCAGAAGAAACCAGAGGCCTTTCTCCTGGGCATGGTCAGCCAATTGGTGCCCAAGAAGGACAGAACTTTCTTTATGTATGCAACAACAGCAGCAAGAATACTCATCGCGAAGTATTGGAAGACACAAGATTTACCCACCCGGGAAGAATGGCAGATGAAAGTGATGGACTATATGGAACTGGCGGAAATGACTGGCAGAATCCGAGACCAAGGTGAAGAGTCGGTGGAAGAAGATTGGAAAAAATTTAAAGTTTATCTACAGAAACATTGCAAAATTAAGGAATGTTAGAAGGATGTTGGAATGAAGTAATGTGGTTTTAGCAGAAATGATATAAAGGATTAGGTAAAAATGGATTTGTTAATTGGTGAAAGACGAGAATGTAAAATTACAGTATATTAAGATAAATTAATAGGATAAAAACAAAGCTGGAAAGGATTTGCTGAAATATCTAATTGAACTAGAATACAAAAAAGGGAGGTGTGAGGAGGTCAAGGAAATAAGCAAAGGAAAGAAAGTTATGTAAAGGTTTGATCTGTGTTGTTGTTTTTTAATTGCTTGCATTTTTTCTGTCTTTTCTTATTTTTCTCTTTTTTCTTTTTTTCTTTTTTCTCTTTGTAATCTTTAAAAGTTGAATAAATATTATTTTTTTAAAAAATAGAACTTTCTTTATGTACGCTACAACAGCAGCAAGAATACTTATTGAAAAGTACTGGAAGACACAAGATTTACCCATCCGGGAAGAATGGCAGATGAAGGTGATGGACTATATGGAATTGGCGGAAATGACTGGCAGAATCCGAGACCAAGGAGAAGAGTTGGTGGAAGAAGATTGGAAGAAATTTAAAGCTTATTTACAGAAACATTGTAAAATTAAGGAATGTTAGAAGGATGTTATAATGAAGTTATGTGGTTTTAGTAGAAATGATATAAAGGATTAAGCAAAAATGGATAGTTAATTGGTGAAAGAAGAGAGTGTAAAATTACAGTATGTTAAGATAAATTATTGGGATAAAAACAAAGATGGAAAGGATTTGCTGAAATATCTAATTGAACTAGAATACAAAAAAGGGAGGTGTGAGGAGGTCAAGGAAATAAGCAAATGGAAAATAAGTTATGGGAAGGTTTGATTTGTGTTTTTTTCCCCCTTTTTTCTTTTTTTCCTTCTCTTAATTGTTTGTATTTTTCTGGGGGTTTTTTTGCTTGTCTGTATACATGGTCTTGTTTTTTTCTTGCTTAATCTAGTGGGGTTTTTTTGTAATTTTTAAAACTGGAATAAATATTATTTTTTTTTAAAAAAGAGAGAGAAACCACTTTCAGACAGTTAGGAGCAAAGTGTAGCTATAACATAGGATGACTGCGACTTCTACAAATGCTTTTTAAGGTTGCAGGTTTGTGCAATCTGAATTAGAAGCAAGTCCCAATTAAGTTGGAGGGTTGCCTTGGAATAAGTAGGACTGCTCTGCAATTTCCCAGTTAGAGGGCTTTCCTAGCTCAGCACACGCTCCAGATGTTGTTGGACTCTCATCAGCCCCAGCATAGCTGCTGTCCAGCAATATCTAAAGGTCTAAGGCAGTGTTTCCCAACCTTGTGCCTCCAGCTGTTTTTGGACTACAATTCCCATCATCCCTTGCCACTGGTCTTGCTAGTCAGGGATGATGGAAGTTGTAGTTCAAAAACAGCTGGAGGCACAAGGTTGGGAAACACTGGTCTAAGGTTTCCTGCTCTAGGTTTTGCATCTGTCTGGAAAATCTGCGTTGCTCACATGTTCTTATCAGCAGAGACTTCCATTAAGTCCAATTAAATTGCTGGTGCTTTTTGTTTTACATTTTTCTCTCCAAGGTTTGTGTGTTCATCTTGTTGACGACCTTTCTCCCACTTGGCATAAGGATCATTGGTATTTTGTGTTGAAACAGAGGCCTGATTGCTGCACCTTATGGTGGATTTAAACTCTGTGAGCGTAGTCATGCCTTAGCCCTTTGAGAAGGATGCTGCAAGGAAGGCAAGGGGGGGCAGCCTCAGACTTCCAACATATGCAAAACCATCATAAAACATTTAAAACTTCCCTAAAGGCTGTATAGTTACTTATCGCCTTTTCATCTGACGGGACGGTGTCCCACAGGGCAGGTGCCACTACTCAGAAGGCCCTCTGCCTGGTTCCCTGTAACTTCGCTTCTCACAGTGAGGAAACCGCCAGAAGGCCCTCGGTGCTGAACCCTGATGCCTGGGCTGAACAATGGGGATGGAGACAAGCATCCTGTACCTTTAATAATTGGGTATAAGATAGGATTTCAGCAGGTATACCCCTGTTTTTGCACTTGGCTAACCTACTAGTAGGGACGCGGGTGGCGCTGTGGGTTAAACCACAGAGCCTAGGGCTTGCCGATCAGAAGGTCGGCGGTTCGAATCCCCGTGATGGGGTGAGCTCCCGTTGCTCAGTCCCTGCTCCTGCCAACCTAGCAGTTTGAAAGCACGTCCAAGTGCAAGTAGATCAATAGGTACCGCTCCGGCGGGAAGGTAAACGCCGTTTCTGTGTGCTGTTCTGGTTCACCAGAAGCGGCTTAGTCATGCTGGCCACATGACCTGGAAGCTGTACGCCAGCTCCCTCGACCAATAACGCGAGATGAGCGCCGCAACCCCAGAGTCGGTAACGACTGGACCTAATGGTCAGGGGTCCCTTTGTTGTTGTTTAGTCGTTTCCACCTCTTCGTGACCCCATGGACCAGAGCACGCCAGGCACTCCTGTCTTCCACTGCCTCCCGCAGTTTGGTCAGACTCATGTTTGTAGCTTCGAGAACACTGTCCAACCAGGGGTCCCTTTACCTTTACCTTTACCTTTAACCTACTAGTACTTCACCTTGGTCTTCCAGCACAACAGTGGCTGTTAATAGACTCCATTGTCAGGCAACAGGGGGTCTTTTGCTTCTCTGCTGATAAGCGATTTCTTTTTGGCTTTAGCTAAACATTCAGCGTACCCAAAAGACAGCTTTTGCTGATTTCACAGAGGGAGAGATCAAATTCATCCCGACGTACAAATTCAACTCTAAAACAGATCCTGCTTGATAGTTGAGCCTTTGTAAGTAAGTCCTCTCAATCATTCTTCTGCAAGGCTTGTTTGTTTTTCCTAGTCTGCTGAGATGCTAGTAGTGTCCTGCCTTTCCATCCTCCTGAGCAGGCTAGTAAAACATATATTTTAAACATGGCTTTCTGCTAAGCAAGCTGTTGGAGGAGGGCTAGAGTTGAGGGCTGGATGGACTTCCTTTCCTCTGCAGCCAGAATGGACACCAAGCCATGGAGGAAGAGAGAGATCCAGCTCTCCTTCACCTGCTCACTTTGCTTGCATGGAATTCCGGGTTGCCAAAGGCTGCTAGGCGAGTTGTGAAATGCAAGGCTGTGATATGTTGTCTTCCTCAAACCATCCCTGCTCTGGAAATGTTTTGGCTCCTTTTCCCCACATTTGTCCTGATAACCAGCATCCTCTGTTTCATGGTGTGTATAAGCGGTGTTGCAGTTCCTTGAAAGGTGCAGCAGGCTGAATGAGAATCCTGTTTGTGTCAAGGAAGTCTGGGAATGAGACTTGGTGCTCTCTCAAGATGAGTCTGACAGGGCATAAGAGCATGAGAGCAGCCCTGCTGGATCAGGCCATTGGTCCATCTGGCCCAGCATTCTGTTCTCACATTGGCCAATGAGATGCAACAGCACGCTCCCCTCCTCCAAGCCGTACTGCTTCTCTTGGTGGAGTATGTTCTGTGGCCATTATGGCTAGTAGCCATTGAGCCTCACCATCCATGATTTTGCATATTCTTGTGGTTCTTGGGAACTGTCAGAAGCCACCCAGGCCTGCTAGTTTCATTGCTCTTGCTGTGGTAATGGGGAAATCAAAAGGACAGGCGGAACATGTAGTGATGAAGCCGGAAAACGGCAGGCTCCTTTGGGCAGCATTTCAGGTGCCAGAAAGGGTCTTTTGGATCACTGAAAAAATAGTGTCTGAACAAGAATAACGGGGCCCCTTGCTTTGGAGAAGGATCATCATTTGGTGGTGTGCCATATGCTTTGTATGCAGAGTCTTAAGTTGAAAGGCACCTCCACCTGAAAAAGGATTGGGCCACAGAGAGCTGCTGCCAGCCAGAGTAGACTTAATTAATTAATTGTGGGGTTGGAAGGGATCACGAGGGTCATCTAGTCCAACCCCCTGCAATGTAGGAATCCAAACTGGGGGAGGTCAGAAATTCATTCTGACCTGGTAGAAGGCAGCTTTTGATTTCCTGACAACTCTCTCCATGAGGCAAAATGCCTGCACACCTGCAAGGTCCGCCCCTTCAGAAGTTGGACTCCCAAGCCCCATCATCTCCAGCTCTTGACCGTGGTCAAGATCACAGGCCGTGTGTGGAGCCAAAGTTTGACTGTGTGAGCCTTGTGTGTTGCCTCAGCCAGTCCAACAGTCCTGGTGTCTCTCCTGTCTCCTTGCAGTGGGAAGTGCCGTGTGCCAGCATGGTGTGAGCCAATCCTCTGGAGAGGAGGCAGCGTGAATCAGCTCAGCTACCGAAGCCACATGGAATTGAAAAGGAGCGACCACAAGCCCGTCAGCTCCCTCTTCCTCACAGGGGTAACACCTGCCCTGGCCAGGGCTATCGTCTATTCAGGGTTTTTAGTTGCCTGCTATGTGGCACCCCTCGAATCTGGGCAGGCCCTGACCAACAACCAGGCCCCTTTCCACAGAGCTCCTCCTTGGCCAATGACTTCCGGTGCAAGGAGTGGGCAGGTTTTGGCTCTGTTAAATCCCTAGGCTTCCATTCTCCACTCTTCTGAGTACACGCTGCTCCTGCAGGCATGGCAGACCACATGGGCTGAACTGTATACCTTAACCGTTGGCTCCATTCATGCAATGGAGCTTCTATGGTACTTGGCTTGGAGCATTTGGCTTCAGCCCATTGGCTCTGGAAGTCACAGCCGCTGCCATCCTGGGGAAGCTCTCAGAGTTACAGTACTTGCCTCTTTCAGGGCTGGGAACAGGGGGGTGCATCAGGCATTTCTGCTCTTAACTCATGCCCCCCCCCTTTAGTCCATAGCCCCAACAAATGTGCTCTGCCCCCCCCAATAGGTGAAGGTTGTGGCTGACCGACGGTACCGGAAAGTGTTTGAGGATATTGTTCAGTTGATGGACAGGATGGAGAACGAATTCCTTCCCTCCCTGGAGGGAGGTAAAGACGAATAGGATCCTCTCCAACCCCTTAAAGAGAGTTTGCTGCAAAAAGACCAGGGGGGAAAGAATCCCTTGGCCCATCTAGCTCAGTCTTTATTTCCGGGGGATCTCTCCCAGCCCTACCTGGAGATGCTGGGGATAGAACCTGGGACCTTTGCATGCAAGGCAGATGCCCTTCCACTGAGCGGCAGCCTCTTCCTCTTCCTCACAGGCAAAGACTCCAGGGGTAGCCAGCGTGGTGCCCTCCAGATGCTGGACTACAACTCCCATCATCCCCAGCCAACATGGCCAGTGGCAAGTGCAGCAATATCTGGAGAGCCCCACGTGGACCTGTTGCATGTGCAGTCCCCTAAATGAGAGCCCGGGGCCAAGGACAAACTTCCCCCTGGAGCACGTTTCCTTGCCTCTGCTGAAGGCAAGCACTCTCTTTCCTCCCCCCCCCCCTTTTGCTCTGCAGTTTCCGTTTGAGAATGTGAAGTTCTGGCAGCTGCAGAAGGAGAAGTTCCAGATCACAAACAACGGGCAGGTCACCCTCCACTTCTCCTTTATCCCCAAGCTCAGTGACAGCCAGTATTGGAAGCCATGGCTTCGCACTGAGCCCTGCGAGGGATACTTGGAGCCCAGCGCGTCTCTCTCTGGAATCAGAGAACTGTAGAGTTGGAAAGGGACCCCAAGGATCATCTAGGGAAGGCCTTGGTTTCCTTTTCATCCCCCCTTTTCTTCTCCTCTTCCCAACCCTCCTCCATCAAACCTTGGGAGTTTGGTAGAGCAGGGGAGGCTTAACATTTGTGGGCTGCATTGCCCCATGCTCAAGCCTCCAAGGGCCACACGTCAAAGCAGCTGAGCCCAAAGTGTAAAAGTGTGTGTGACCAGCTTTAAACGAACACACACACACACAAATGAATTGAAGCCAAAAAATGCTGGAGAGTCCCAAAACACCTTTTGGCATTGCAGGGAACCAGTGAGAGCAGTCCGTCCAAAAATTACTTTTTTAAAAAAATATATGTGTATTCTTATGTTGTGGAGGCACAAAAATATCTTGGGGAACATATAGAACTAGCCAAACTTTTAAAAACTCAATGAAGAGACTTCCGGAGGCGGCGACATCGGCAATGGCGGACTCCTTCTGAGTAAGAAGGGGAAGCTCCGCAGAAATCGGGTCTACCCGCTACAGCGAAGCGGGGACCCTTTCAAAAACCGCAGGCGGGTGAAGCCTGCGACCGTGGGACTCGTCGGGCACCTTTGCGCTCCCCTCGTTTTGGAAAGGGGCTCGGAAAAGAGCTCCGGAACAGGACGGTGTGCGTGGCGCGGTGCTGAGAGTTAATCGCTACTTCTGCGGAGTGAAGCTGCACAGCTGATGCCGGAGAGCGCTGACCTTTCTTCCTTTGAAAATTCGGCTTCTAAACTACAACCCGTGAGTAAGAACTTGATAAAAGCGGGATATCAAAGGATTTGTCTCCTTTGATCGGCACAACGAACTTGAATTTGGCTCTGAAGCGGGAAGGCGCAAAAAGGAAGTCCGTCTTCCGATTTTGTAAACAGGATTAAAGCAAAGACTTTTGAAGCTAAGAACTGGGAAAAGTTGAATACAAGGAGTTCAATTTCAACGCCTGTTGAAAGAATCCCCCTTAAAGCTGGGGGGAGAGAAGAAATTTGTTGCTTTGAGGGGGGAAAAGGGAGGAAATTAAGACCACCGCTTAACCCCTGCTATTGGGCTGCCAGAGACAGTAAGGAAAGCCCTGCACCATTTATTGTTACAACATATGGATACTCTGTATTTGAACTGTATTTGAACTGAAAAATATTGAGAGACTCTTTTGGCAACTGTTGCTTTTGACTGAAGGATATTATTGTACACAGAAGCAAGCCATTTTAAAATGAACATTGTTGCAAAGGTGCTCCCCTAGAGGATGTCTGTGCTATAACTGGGGATTTTCCATTGCAGCTGGCCAGGAAATTTTTTCTATTACAAAAGAATCTGACTGTGAGAGTGACCTTGAGGAAGATAAAGTAATGGATCAACTCCAACCTCAGGAAAAACCCCAGGAAAAAGCTCCAAGAGTAAAAACTAGGCAGCAACACCGAAGACAATCAGTTGTAGCCCCCCCCCCCCCCCAGTTACAGAAAAGGAAGAAACTGGTCAATCTGGGACAAAAGGTGGGGGCTCTGAAGAGACACTTAATGCATCATTAGATAAAATTTTCGGAGCATTGGAAAAACTGTCAGCTAAAATTGACTTAAACACTACAACTATCAGTTCTAATACACAGGCCATTGATAGGCTGCTGCAGGAATCTAAATTGACAAGAAGGATTGCTGAGGACGCAAAAGAGAAGGTATTGGCAGTAGAGGAAAAGATTCAGCCAATTAATAGACAACTAGAAGACCATAAGACGCAATTGTCCTTATTTGAACTCAGAGATAAACAGGCCAATTTAAGGATCAGAGCGGTCCCAGAAGTGGAAGAAAATAATTTGAGTGAATTTCTGACACAGGAATTTGAAGAATTTTGGAGCCTTGACCAAGACAAAGATTTTAAGATAGTGACTGCCTTTAGATTTGGTAAAGGTGGTAAAGGAAAAAAGAATAGAGCAAGAGACTGCCTGATTACACTCAGATCTAAGGAAGAGAGAGACAAAATATTGGGCCTGCACTACAAGAAATCATTGGAGATAGAGGACTCTAGGATTGAGATTTTTAAAGACATCCCAAAACACCTATTGGACCTTAGGGCTAAATACGGAGACCTAGTGTATTTGTTAAGAAGAAACAGCATCATCTTTAGGTGGGAGTTTCCCCAGGGTTTGTCTTTTACCTACAAAGGGAAAAAGGTGAGAATAAGATCAGAGGAAGATAAAGTGAGATTTTTGAAAGACCACGAGGAACATCTACAAAAAGAGTCAGAGGAAGGAGAACCGAAGATACCAAAGCCAGGAGCTTTGGACACAGGAAAGTTACCACTGGGATTGGATAAACCAGAGAAAGGGAGACCACCAACAAACCAAGAACAATTACTGGGAGCAGTTGGAGGAACAGAATAATTACACAATGTCTTTGCAGGTACTAAGTTGGAATATCCGAGGGCTGAATTCCCCTGACAAGAGGAAGAGAATTTTTCATTTGCTGAAAAAGGAGAAATTGGACTTGATTTGTTTGCAAGAAACCCACGTGACCAGAACACATAGGAAAGTTTTAATCAATAAAATATTAGGTCAAGAATTTATTTCATCAGATAAAGTTAAAAAGAGAGGAGTCGTGATTTATGCAAAAGAAAGCCTATTACCCAAATTTGTTTTTAAAGATGATCAAGGAAGATTTGTGGCAATCGAGATACAATTTCAAGGAGAGAAACTTTTGATTGTAGGGATATACGCACCAAATGAGGGGAAATCAGAATTTTTTAAGAAACTGCATGAGACACTGTTGGACTTTATGTACTACAATATTATTATGCTTGGAGATATGAATGGAGTGGTTTCGACAAATATGGATAAGTCAGAAAGACAAGTGGTGACTAAAGATGGAAGACTACCGAAAACTTTTTTTGAAATGACAGGCAATATGGACTTAATTGATACTTGGAGAACTAAGAACCCCCTAGGTAGAGAGGGAACTTTCTTTTCTGAAGCCCAAAAGACTTGGACTAGAATTGACCAAATCTGGATAACCAGAGGACTGGCTCCCAAGATTTGAAAAGTGGAAATTTGCCCAAAAACCTGCTCCGACCATAACCCTGTGAAAATGGAAATGAAAGTAATATCGACTGGCTCCTTCTGATGGAGGATGAATGACACCCTGTTTAGAGACCAGGAAATTATTAAGAAGGCCAAAAAAATTATGAGAGACTATTTTGAGATAAATTTGAAGACTTCTGTGGAAAAAAGAGTAATTTGGGACTCTAGCAAAGCCGTAATGAGAGGATTTTTGATTCAGCAGAATGTAATAAAAAAGAGAACTCAAGAGGAGAAAAAAAGAAAAGATCTTATACCAAGTACAATATATGAATATGATAAACCAAGAGATAGAATGGAAAATTAAACAGATGAGACAAAAGACTTTTGATTCAGCGAATAAATGTGGAAAGTTGCTAGCGTGGCAGTTGAAGAAGAGACAAAAATTAAACACCATTACCAATCTTGAAGTTGATGGTAAGAATATACAGAACCCACAGGAGATAAGAAATTGTTTCCAGAGATATTTCAAACAACTTTATACACAAGGGCCACAGAATGAGACTGAAATTGACCAATTTTTGAAAATTAATGGATTACAAAAAAAATTCTCAAGAAAATAAATTACTTTTGAACTACAAAATAACAGAACAAGAGGTGGAAGGTGCCATTCAGAATATGCAATTGGGCAAATCTCCAGGGCCTGATGGATTAACCTCCAAATACTATAGAACTTTGAAAGACTACTTAATTCAACCACTAAGGGAGGTTTGCAATGAAATTATGGAGGGGGGAAAAGCGCCAGAGTCGTGGCAAGAAGCCTACATCACACTTATACCGAAAACTGAGACTGAGAAGACACAACTTAAGAACTACCGTCCCATATCCCTGCTTAATGTGGATTACAAAATTTTTGCAGATATTCTGGCTAAAAGACTGAAAAAAGTATTAGCTGAAACGATACATAAAGACCAGGCTGGCTTTCTCCCTGGTAGACACTTATCTGACAATATGAGGAATGTAATTAATATTTTGGAAAAGTTACAAGTGAACATTAATACAGAAGCAGTTTTGATATTTGTAGATGCGGAGAAAGCCTTTGACAATATTTCTTGGAGTTTTATGAAGAAAAACCTTCAGGGGATGGGGGTAGGACAAAATTTTGAAAACGGTATAGGTGTGATTTATTCTGAGCAAAAGGCCAAATTGATAGTTAACAATATGGTGACAGAGGAGTTTAGGATTGAGAAAGGGACACAACAAGGCTGCCCAATTTCCCCATTGCTTTTTATTTCAGTCCTGGAAGTTTTGCTAAACATGATAAGAAGGGACCACTTGATACAGGGTATCCAGGTCGGAGTTAAACATTATAAACTTAAAGCCTTTGCAGATGACCTTGTATTGACATTACAGGAGCCAATAGCTAGCACTAAGAGGGCCCTAGAATTAATCCAGGAATTTGGTCAAGTGGCAGGATTTAAATTAAATAAGACAAAAACTAAGGTTTTGGAGAAAAATTTGACGCCGATTGAGAGAGAAAGGTTTCAGAAGGAGACAGATTTAACATTGGTAAAGAAGGTAAAATACCTGGGGGTGAATATGACTTCTAAGAATGTTAATTTATTTAAAGATAATTATGAGAAATGTTGGTCAGAAGTGAAAAAAGATCTAGAAGTTTGGTCGAATTTGAAGCTTTCCTTGCTAGGTCGAATTGCTGTTATCAAGATGAATGTATTGCCGAGAATGCTGTTTTTGTTTCAATCTTTGCAAATTATTGACAAGATGGATTGTTTCAAGAGGTGGCAAAGAGATATTTCTAGATTTGTCTGGCAGGGCAAAAAGCCCAGAATAAAATTTAAGATACTTACGGATGCTAAAGATAGAGGGGGGTTTGCCCTGCCAGATTTGAAACTTTATTATGAATCAGCAGCTTTTTGCTGGTTGAAGGAATGGCTACTTCTTGAGAACACAGACATCTTAGATCTTGAAGGTTATGACAATGTATTCGGGTGGCATGCATATTTGTGGTATGGCAAGGTTAAAGTACACAAGGCTTTTAAAAACCATATTGTCAGGAAGGCATTGTTTAATGTATGGTCGAGATATAAAGATTTGTTGGAAAGTAAAACCCCAAGGTGGCTCTCACCTATGGAAGCGAAAGCTTTGAAAAAACTTAATATGGAGACTAAATGGCCAAAATATTGGGAAATTTTGGAACAGAAAGGTGACAAATTGAAATTGCAGAGTTATGAGAAGCTTAAAGATAAGGTGCGAGACTGGCTACACTACTTTCAAATAAGAGAGGCCTACAACCAGGATAAAAAAGTGGGTTTCCAGGTGGAAAAATCAAAGTTAGAGACAGAATTGTTAGAACCCAATGCTAAGATATTATCAAGAATGTATAGTTTGCTGTTGTCAAAACAAAATAAAAAAATTGGTATCTGAAGAAGTGTGCATGCACACGAAAGCTCATACCAAGAACTAACTTAGTTGGTCTTTAAGGTGCTACTGGAAGGAATTTTTTTATTTTGTTTTGACTATGGCAGACCAACACG
Organism: Podarcis erhardii; assembly: GCF_964252035.2. Classification (NCBI taxonomy): domain Eukaryota; kingdom Metazoa; phylum Chordata; class Lepidosauria; order Squamata; family Lacertidae; genus Podarcis; species Podarcis erhardii. The sequence goes on along the minus strand of NC_138506.1, from coordinate 17,781,722 downwards.
GCTACCTACCTGTAATTTGCTGTTGAAATGGAACACTGAGGAAGAAACGGTAAAATCTGCTATGATAAAATGGGCACAAGATATAGGATATAACATTATGTTCGCTGACTGGGAGAAGTTGTGGACCACCGGGATAAAATTTACGGCATGTAATGCCCTAAGAGAGAACATTATGAAAATGATGTACAGGTGGTACATGACCCCAGTCAAGCTTGCAAAAATATATCATTTGCCCGATAACAAATGTTGGAAATGCAAAGAAACAGAAGGTACATTCTTTCACCTTTGGTGGACGTGCCCAAGGATTAAGGCTTTCTGGGAGACGATATATAATGAACTAAAAAAGGTACTTAAGTAGACTTTCCCTAAGAAACCAGAGGCCTTTCTCCTGGGCATAGTCGGCCAATTGGTGTTAAAGAAGGATAGAACTTTTTTTATGTACGCAACAGCAGCAGCAAGAATACTCATCGCAAAGCATTGGAAGACACAAGACCTACCCACTCTGGAAGAATGGCAGATGCAAGTAATAGAATATATGGAGATGGAGGAAATGACTGGCAGAATCCGAGACCAGGGAGAAGAGTCGGTGGAGGAAGATTGGAAGAAATTTAAAATTTACTTACAGAAATATTGTAAAATTTTTGAATGTTAATGGTATTGAAATGAACTGAAGAGGTTCTAGCAACAAGGTTAAAAACAAGATTGGATGGATAATTAGACAAATAAATTGGATATGAATTTGCTGAATAAATTTTCAACAGGGATACAAAAAAGGGAGATGTGAGGAAGTCAAGAAAATAAGTGAATCAAAGTTGAGGAGTAAAAAGAGGGATTTTTGTGGTTTTTTTTTTCCTTTTTTCTTAAAATGTGTTTTTTCTTTTCTTTTTTGAAATTATTCTTTCTTTTTTCTTATGTATTTTACAATTTTGTATTTTTGTGTATTTGTTCTTGTTTTTTCTTATGTTTGTTGTCCTTTTTAAAGTTTAATAAAATATTTTCTAAAAAAAAACAAAACCCTCAATGAAATGTAAACTAAAAAAGAAAGTTACATTGGGGGCGCAAAAATCCTTTCCCTTTTTATATTCTTTTGTTAGGATCACTTTCTCTTACCCTCCAGTATCCTGTCACCATCTTCTGTGCAGCTGCTGCTTTGGAGGACCAGTGTGATGGCCTGGGAATCCGATTCAGAGGCTGAACCGGAGGAATCCCAACCTGCACAGGAGTCCCCGCCTCCAGGGCTGGCTGAACTGGGGCAGGGCCTTGATTCTGAAGCGCCTGCACCTGTGCCGGATCCTCAGGAGCAGGAACCAGGTGAATCCACTCTGGCTCCAGAGGTGGTTGAGGACTCAGTGCCTACAGGTGAGTCTCCCCCTGGGTCCAGTAACCCTTCAGCCTCTCCTGAACTGCAGAGGCTCAGGGCAGAGAGGCGAAGGGAACTGGTTTCTCCCAGGAGGAGTGCTCGCCTTAAGGCCAGGAGAGGCGGGTCTCCTGGGGGCCGGGACCGCCCCTGGCCTCAGAGAAGATAAAGGCCAGTCAGCCCGGTCCCAGGTTGCAGGAGCAACGTCGTTGATGAGCTGTTTCGGCCAGCATCCAGTTCTGTTTCCCCCAGAGTTCCTGTCCTTGCCCGGCTTCCCTCTGTGGACCCCGCTTTGCCCGAGGAGGACTGCCGACCCTCACCTCAGGTCCTGGACCTCGCCCCACGGTAACCTCCCCCCCCCCCGGGACCAGCACAACTAGAGAGGAAAGTGGGGTGGGGGTGGGAACTGAGTCGCTTCTTTTCCTAATTCTTGAAGTTAAGGTTTTCCCCATACACCTGTGAGAACAGGATGCTGTACTAGATGGGCCATTGGCCTGATCCAGCAGGCTCGCATTGTGTCCTTCTGTTCAATTATTCACCGTCTTAACCTTTAATTTACAGAGAAGCAAACCTGGCTGTGCCAAAGACCTGACCTCCTCCCGTTTTAGGTGAGACGGTGGACATTTCCCTGGATGTGTACGTCAGCAAGGAAGAGAAGATTGAGCCTATCTTTGTCCTTCACCTTGACCCTGGCAAGGACTATTTCCTCACCATCAGTGGGAGCTACCTACCAAGCTGCTTCGGGACCTCCTTGGAAGCCTTGTGCTGGATGTCTACCCTTCCCACTCTGCTTGCCTGCTTGAAAAACAGCTGCTCTTCCACTCAGAAATGTGGGGGCTGGGGGTCCTCCGCTGCATTCAGCTTCAGCTTCTGTAGCTGTGCATCCGCTTCCTGTGTGCTGTCCATGCCCTTTGTTTGCCTTGACTGAGTCATCCCAGGTTCTGGTCCTCCCACCTGCCCTTTTGCAGGGCCACTGAACCGTGTGCATTTCCCTGCCATCTGCCCAGATACTGTTCAGCCAACGGGCTGCTTCTTTCTCTTCTCAGGGCCTGTGCCATTAACACCCTTGGTTGTCTTTTGCTCTTGCCTTCCTCCTCTGATCTCAGGGAGAAGACAGCTTCCTAGAAAAGGTAACAGTTGGTTTGCTATCCTCTAGATGTTCTTGTAGCGGGCTCAAATCAGGTACAGGCAACGCCCCGTTTACACGGGGGTTGCGTTCCGAGGTACCGTGCGTTTAAATGAAATTGCGTATATTGGGGACGGCATTGGAAAAGCCTGCAAACACCCTCTAAACTTCCGGAAACCCTTTTGAAAGGCCTTTTGAAAACCAGCAGCCTCCCTGCAAAACTCCTTGCTCCAACTCTCCACAGGCCTGAAAGGTCGGTGCCAAAGCTCCTGGGAGGGAGTCGAGATGCTGTTTCCATGCCACTTTGCCGCTTTTGTGCTCTTGGGGGGGGGGACATATTTGCCCCTTCAAGTGCCCCTTCCAGCTTTGCGGCAGTGTGCATGTGCCTCGAAGGCACGTAAATGGAGTTGCCCTTGTCAACGATCAGCAGCTGCTCCATGCAGTGGCAGCTGGTCCCTTAGGGCAAACCAGGCACTACCCCACCAACCTGACTTTCCTCTCAGGCAACCCTCACCTGCCTGCCTTCTGACTCAAATCCAGTCCAGGTGGTGGCTCTAGCTCTCTGCTTTGGTCTCTTCCCTAGTCTCAACGTGGCCCTTGTAGAACTTGGCAGAGGAGAACGGAGACGAAACCAGAATTTCCCACCACTGCTTGTCACTGATTTTGCGCTGCTTGACTCTGGGTCCGCTTGCGATGGGCAGCACGGGAGGCAGACAGCCCAGTCTCATGATGCAGGCGCCAGCCCCCTCTGGCCCCAAGAGCCAGTTTTCTCCTTGTCTCTGTGCTCAGCAACTGCTGCACAGGCTATGCCACTCTGGCTTACTCTTACCACCTGAGCACTGGCATTTGGGAAGCAGTAGTGGCTGCTTTGGGGTGGCTCAGGGAAATGTCACTCCTCTCGAAATCATATCTACTTGGGTGTATTATCCTAGCCACAAGGAGACAGTGGTGACTGTCAATTTGGACAGCCGTAGACATTTAGAATCATGGAGGATATGTTTAGCAGTGGCTACCGGTCAGGGCTATTTCTTGCCACTATTATCACAAACCACATGCTTTTGATTACCAGTTTCTGGGGAACATGATGGACAGAGTGCTCTTGTCCCTGTGGCCCTATGGACTCCCAAGGGCATGTGGTTGGCCATTGTGGGAACAAAATGCTGATCTAACCCAGCAAGGCTCCTGTGTTCTTTAGCATGCACCAGCTACTCTTACACTAAGACTCTTATACAGCATGTGTCATTCCCCACACTAATACTCTCTCTCTCTCTCTCTCTCTCTCTCTCTCTCTCTCTCTCTCTCTCAAGACAGGGGCGGGGAGTATTGGCGGCGGGGGAGGGGGGATGAACTGGGTCCTAATCAACAGCTGCCCTGGGGATGAGGGGATCAAATTCTCCATCCTTGCCAACTCCTTTTAGTGATGGGCTGCTTGCCACTGCTGTGCTCCTAAAGCTCTCTTGCTCCCCCCTCCTCTCTTTCTCTTTCTCTTGAATGTGGTAGCTTGAGATAGAACTAACCACCCTGAACATTTCTGGAGAGGAAGATGGGAAGGAGGCCGGAGGCATGGTTCACCAGCTGCTGTGTGCTGCATTGCCCATACAAAGTCGTGGGCTGGGGCTCCAGCTGTTGCTCAGTTTCTACCACTGCCTCTGCAATGTGCTCTAGACAAGGGGTGGTGAACATGTGACCCCATCATCTCATCATGCTGGCTGGGGCTGCAGCCCATCAACCTATGAAGGCCCATCCATGTTCTGTTGCAGTTTTGGTTACTTATTTCCCGCCCTTCACCCTAAGGTCCCAGGGCAGGTTCCAACAATTTAAATAAAATGTTAGCCAAACCTCATGTCCACAGCTGCATATTCAGTAAGCTTTGGGGTGAACTGCACATCCGGAGTGGGAGGATTACTAGCTTAATATTAATAGGGGGAGGGGGAGCTTGGATTTGGGGTGCAAGCAATTTGTTTTTTGTTTCCCCACTTGAGATGCTTGCTGTGGCTAGGGCCGGGCGATATGTCAATATACATATATTTTGAAATCAGCTTGAAGTCTAGATAGTGAGACTGGTTTCATAATTTCTGACCTGGCAATATATTGTGAATCATGATGTGTGTGTGTACTATGCAAAAAACACCAGGTGGGGGGAAACTGTGAAGCCAGACAATGCTTCTCTAGATTCCTGCAGCCCCTGTGGACTCTGCCGGTTCAGCTTTCCCCTGCCCTCCTGCAGGGGGCAGCAAAAATCACAATGCGGGGGAAACCGTGAAGCCAGCCAATGCCTCTACATAGCTCCATCTTATTTCAGACATCGTGATATATTGGTGTATTGCAATCTTTAGCTAGTGATATATCACCGTGTTGAAAGCCAGCTATCGCCCAGCCCTAGTTGTGGCCTCAGAGGGCAAGACTTGTCCACCCAGCTGGAGCAAGGAAAGAATGCATACAGGCACACATTCCGTCAGGCTCTCATGCCAGTCCCACTTGTCATTGGACCTCCAGGAGAAGCAGTTTCTGGATATCGTACCCCAGAATGGTGATGACTCCACTGAGCGGCCAAGGAGACCTGGCTTTTGGTGGACCACCTCTTCAAGAATGCCTGCCACCAGGTGAGCTGAGGGGGACGGTACCATTGAAAGGATGGGTGTGGGCTGGAATCCAGTACCAGTTTTGGGGTGTGCAGGTTCCAAACGCCACAATTGATTTATATCTTAGCTACCGACTCGCTCTTACAAGCTCCTGCTGTGAGTATAGTGGCACCTTGGTGGAGCGGCAGCGGGTGGGACATCCAGCATACGCGATTCCTTAGAGCGGCTCAGAAGAACCCAAGTGTTCCCAACCATTGTCTGTCTCTCCCTAGCAAAGCGGCTCTCTGAGACTCGCCACTAGAACACGCGGGGAATGATTTCACTCTCCCATTGCCCCAAATCAGGAGAAGGGTAGTAGGAATGCTACTGTGGAAAGCAGGCGGGATACAATTCTCAGCCCTTGTGCCAGCTCTCTTGGTGATGGGCTTCTCTCCATTGTGGCATTCCTCGACCTCACATTATGCACCCCAGGGCTGGATTGTTCTTCATGCTATCCAGGATGTACCTCATCCCTTCCTAACGCATGGGTGATACTCTGCTTCAGGAGGACCTCTTCCAGACCCCGGGGACGCAGGACGAGCTGCAGGAGAGAATTGAGTGCCTGGACACCAGCATTCCCGAGACGATCCGTATCCTCTTTGGGGGACATTGTTGGGGAGCAGGGCTGCTTGGTGGTTTTCTTTCGCTCTTGGCTGGAGTGGACCTCACTTTTATATACCTGGTGGCTTAGGTTCCTAGGCCACCCCATCCTTAAGGCTCTGGGACACAGCACAATGAAATGCCCACAGTCAAGTCCAGTCATGCATCCAAACAGCTTCACAGCTTTAACCCCCATTTGAAAACATCAGCCTGGCTAGATAGAGCAGAGGTGGGGAATCTTGACAGGCCCGCAGGCCCCACATCTAGCACCATACGTGGTGTCAAGGTAAAGACATGGCTGCAAAGGAGCTTCAAGGGTGCGTTCAATTGTTCTTTGGCAAGCAGGGTTTGTTGACCACACTTTTGGAGTTGACCACTAGTATTTGGGGTTTTTTTTTTGTTTGTTTTTTAAAAATTTTTATTAAGAGTTTTTTAATACAATAAACAGAGAAAAACAGCATAAGCAAAAAAAGCAAACAAAAAGGAAAACAAACATAAAATTTATCATCGTATAATAACCAACTTTTCTTCATTTTTTGGACTTCCTCACGCCTCTCACTCCTACTTTCCAAATAGGAAACTTTGATCAGCAATTTATCTCCTTATTTCCATTCTTATTGTACGCATTTCCAATGTTTTGTCCCTAACTTTGAATATTTTTATCTAGATCTTAGATATCTAGTTTTACCATAATCTTTATTCAAAATTTATTTTTCTCATAAACTTCACTCAATCTCATAGTCTTTTAACCAACCTTTATGGTGCCCTATTATTTTCAAATCCCTCATCCTTCTTAACACTCGTATAATTTACAGTGTTTTTGTAAGTAGTCCTTGAATTTCTTCCAATCCTCTTCCACTGCTTCCTCTCCCAGGTCTTGAATTCTGCCAGTCATTTCTGCTAGCTCCATATAGTCCATCAGTTGCATCTGCCATTCTTCCAGCGTGGGCAAATCTTGAGTTTTCCAGTATTTAGCGACAAGTATCCTTGCTGCTGTTGTTGCATACATAAAAAATGTTCGATCATTCTTTAACACCCTCTGGCCAACAATGCCCAAAAGGAAGGCCTCTGGTTTCTTGGGAAAGGTATACTTAAATACCTTTTTCAACTCATTATATATCATTTCCCAGAAGTCCTTAACCTTGGGGCAAGTCCACCAGAGGTGAAAGAATGTTCCTTCAGTTTCCTTACATTTCCAACACTTATTGTCTGACAGGTGATATATTTTTGCGAGTTTGACTGGGGTCATGTACCACCTATATAGCATTTTCATAATGTTTTCTTTCAAGGCATTACATGTCGTAAATTTCATACCGGTGGTCCATAACTTTTCCCAGTCAGCAAACATGATATTATACCCAATGTCCTGTGCCCACTTTATCATAGCTGATTTAACCGTTTCATCCTGTGTATTCCACCTCAGCAACAAGTTATACATTCTTGAAAGTACCTTAGTCTTAGGTTCTAGCAATTCTGTTTCCAGTTTCGATTTTTCCACCTGGAATCCTAACTTTTTATCCAATTTGAAAACCTCTTTAATCTGAGCATAATGTAGCCAGTCTCGCACTTTATCTTTTAATTTCTCCAAACTCTGCAATCTCCAATTGTCTCCGTCTCTTTCTAATATTTCCCAGTATTTCAGCCATTTGACCTCCATATTGGGTCTTTTCACAGCCTTAGCTTCCATAGGTGATAGCCACCTTGGGGTCTTATTTTCTAATAAGTCTTTATATTTTATCCAGACATTAAACACTGCTTTCCTTACAATATGGTTCTTGAAGTTCTTATGAATCTTAGCCTTGTCATACCACAAATATGCATGCCAACCAAAAGCATTGTTAAATCCTTCCAAATCTAACACATCAGTATTTTCAAGAAGCAGCCAGTCTTTCAGCCAGCAAAAAGCTGCTGATTCATAGTACAACCTTAAGTCTGGCAGGGCAAACCCCCCTCTTTCTTTAGCATCAGTTAATATTTTAAACTTAATTCTGGGCTTTTTGCCCTGCCAGACAAATTTAGAAATATCTCTTTGCCACCTCCCGAAACACTCCATTTTATCCACAATCTGTAAAGTCTGGAAAAGAAACAGCATCCTTGGCAATACACTCATTTTTATAGCAGCAATTCGGCCCAGCAAGGAAAGTTTCAGTCTTGACCAACTTTCTAGATCTCTCTTAATTTCTGACCAGCACTTTTCATAGTTGTCCTTAAATAAATTCAGATTTTTTGCTGTTATGTTCACCCCTAGATATTTTACTTTCTTAACCACGTTTAACTCTGTCTCCTTCTGAAACCTTTCTGACTCTGAAACTGTCAAATTTTTCTCCAGTACCTTGGTTTTTTGCTTATTTAATTTAAAACCCGCCACCCGACCAAAGTCTTGAATTAATTGTAATGCCCTTTTCGTACTAGATTGTGGCTCCTGTAGGGTCAAAACTAGGTCATCTGCAAAAGCCTTAAGTTTGTATTGTTTCACTCCGACCTGAATTCCTTCCACCAACCGGTCCCCTCTAATCATATTCAAGAGCACCTCCAGGACCGAAATAAATAACAGAGGGGAAATAGGGCAACCTTGTCGTGTTCCTTTTTCAATTTTAAACTCTTCTGTCACCACATTGTTAACTATCAATTTAGCCTTTTGTTCTGAATATATTGCGTCTATCCCATTTTCAAATCCCCGTCCCACTCCCATCCCTTCCAGATTTTTCTTCATAAACTTCCAGGAAATGTTGTCAAAGGCCTTCTCCGCATCTATAAATATTAACACTGCTCTAGTATTAATATTCGTTTGCAAAAGTTCCAAAATGTCAATAATATTCCTTGTGTTAGCAGATAAATGTCTTCCTGGGAGAAAGCCTGCCTGGTCTTTATGGATCACTTCACTTAAAACCTTTTTAAGTCTGTTTGCTAAGATGTCTGCAAAGATTTTGTAATCCACATTTAAAAGGGAGATGGGACGGTAATTCTTGAGTTGTGTCTTTTCCAATTCTGATTTAGGTATCAATGTGATGAAGGCTTCTTTCCACGTTTCCGGTGCTTTCTTCCCCTCCATAATCTCATTGCAAACCTCCATTAGTGGATATATTAAATAGTCTTTCAGTATCTTATAGTGACCACTAGTATTTGTTGTTTGGATTGAAACCATGCCTGCAGAAGGACATTTCCTCAGCAGATCAGCTTTGCAGGCAGCTTCGTCAAGAGGGGAGGTGTGGGATGATTACAGTGGGGTGGCTCAGTTGGTAGAGCGTGACACTCTTAATCTCAGGGCTGCGGGTTCAAAATGTGGGGTAATAAGCAAAGGATTTTAGGTATACTAAAAACAACAAGACCGCCCATAAAATGTATGCTATTGCCATGCCAAAATGAGAAAAAATTAGTTGGAGGGAGGCAAGGGATGGGGCCACGGACCCCTGATTGGGAATAAGGGAACTAGATGGTCCTCGGTGTCCCTTCCAACTCCACAATTCTATGATCCTGTGTCTTAAGCACAAATCTTGAGGAATAGTGTGTGTGGGTGTGGGTTTCTGTTTGAACTTTCCCAGCCTTTGCTTTATTCTGATTTGTGCTTGCGTCCCTACTCCCCACGTGTAGAATTGCTATTGTTGTTTAGTCGTTTAGTCGTGTCCGACTCTTCGTGACCCCATGGACCAGAGCACGCCAGGCACTCCTGTCTTCCACTGCCTCCCGCAGTTTGGTCAGACTCATGTTTGTAGCTTCCAGAACACTGTCTAACCATCTCATCCTCTGTCGTCCCCTTCTTCTTGTGCCCTCAATCTTTCCCAACATCAGGGTCTTTTCCAGGGAGTCTTCTCTTCTCATGAGGTGGCCAAAGTCTTGGAGCCTCAGCTTCAGGATCTGTCCTTCCAGTGAGCACTCAGGGCTGATTTCCTTAAGAATGGATACGTTTGATCTTCTTGCAGTCCATGGGACTCTCAAGAGTCTCCTCCAGCACCATAATTCAAAAGCATCAATTCTTCGGCGATCAGCCTTCTTTATGGTCCAGCTCTCACTTCCACACATCACTACTTGGAAAACCATGGCTTTTACTATACGGACCTTTGTTGGCAAGGTGATGTCTCTGCTTTTTAAGATGTTGTCTAGGTTTAAACTAAGATTTTGTCAAAGATGTACAACTTGCTGCTGAAATGGAATACTCAGGATGAAACAATGAAGTCTGCTATGATTAAATGGGCACAGGATGTTGGACATAACATTATGTTTGCTGACTGGGAACAGTTATGGACCACCGGTTTGAAATTTACGGCATGTAATGCCTTAAGAGAGAATATTATGAAAATGATTTATAGGTGGTACATGACCCCAGTCAAGCTTGCAAAAATTTATCATTTGCCCGATAACAAATGTTGGAAATGTAGTCAAAACAAAAAAATTCCTTCCAGTAGCACCTTAAAGACCAACTAAGTCAGTTCTTGGTATGAGCTTTCGTGTGCATGCACACTTCTTCAGATACCTGGTATGAGCTTTCGTGTGCATGCACACTTCTTCAGATACCTGAAGAAGGTATCTGAAGAAGTGTGCATGCACACGAAAGCTCATACCAAGAACTGACTTAGTTGGTCTTTAAGGTGCTACTGGAAGGAATTTTTTTGTTTTGACTATGGCAGACCAACACGGCTACCTATCTGTAGTTGGAAATGTAAAGAGACTGAAGGTACATTCTTTCACCTTTGGTGGACGTGCCCAAGGATTAAGGCTTTCTGGGAGATGATTTATAATGAAATGAAAAAGGTATTTAAATATACCTTCTTGAAAAAACCAGAGGCCTTTCTCCTGGGCATGGTTGGCCAATTGGTGCCAAAGAAGGATAGAACTTTCTTTATGTACGCGACAACAGCAGCAAGAATACTCATCGCAAAATATTGGAAGACACAAGATCTACCCACTCTGGAAGAATGGCAGATGAAGATGATCGACTATATGGGACTGGCAGAAATGACCGGCAGAATCCGAGACCAGGGAAAAGAGTCGGTGGAAGAAGACTGGAAGAAGTTTAAAGACTATTTGCAGAAATATTGTAAAATTAAGGAATGCTAGAATGATGCTGGATAGAAACTAAGTGGTTTTCAGCTGTAATGCTTAAGAGTTATGGAAAATAAGGTTTTGAAATAAGTAAGAGAATTAATAGTGAGGACTTGCTGAACAAACAACCTGAACTGGAATATAAGAAAGGGAGGTATGAGGAGGTCTGGAAAAGAGGTTAAAGGAAAATAAGTAAATGGAAACTGTGTTTTTTAAATGGTTTTTATTTTTTGTATTTTTGTATTTTTCTATTTTTTCTGTTTTGTGATGTATTATTTCTGAAAACTTTAATAAATATCTTATATATATAAAAAAAGGTGAAGGTCTTCTGGGAAATGATATATAATGAGCTGAAAAAGGTATTTAAGTATACCTTCACTAAGAAACCAGAGGCCTTCCTTCTGGGTATTGTCGGCCAGAAGGTGTTAAAGAAGGACCGAACATTCTTTATGTATGCAACAACGGCAGCAAGGATACTCATCGCAAAAAACTGGAAAACTCAAGATCTACCCACACTGGAAGAGTGGCAGATGCAACTGATGGACTATATGCAACTGGCCGAGATGACAGGCAGAATCCGTAACCTGGGAGAAGAGAAGATGGAGGAAGACTGGGAGAAATTCAAGAAGTATCTACAAAAACATTGTAATTTGGTTGAATGCTAAGAAGGATGCTAGATTATAAAAAACTGGCCACCACTAAATTAGATTTGAAATTTGATGATAAGTGAGACTAAAGAAAATATAAAATTTTTTGGAAGAAGTGCTAGATTATATTTGAATGAGTGGACATGAGATTGTAAACAAGTTGATAATTTGTTTGGAAAAAACTTTTAACGATGTAAATGGGAGCGGGAGACGTGAGGAAGTCCAAAGAAGTGATGAAATTATGTCTGTGATAGAAGTAAGACTGTTTATTATTTGTGCATTTATATTTAAAAACTTTAATAAATATTTATAAAAAAAAATATATATATATATAAAAAAAGATGTTGTCTAGGTTTGCCATCGCCTTTCTCCCAAGGAGCAGGCGTCTTTTAATTTCGTGACTGCTGTCACCATCTGCAGTGATCATGGAGCCCAAGAAAGTAAAATCTCTCACTGCCTCCATTTCTTCCCCTTCTATTTGCCAGGAGGTGATGGGCCCAGTGGCCATGATCTTCGTTTTTTTGATGTTGAGCTTCAGACCATATTTTGCACTCTCCTCTTTCACCCTCATTAAAAGGTTCTTTAATTCCTCCTCACTTTCTGCCATCAAGGTTGTGTCATCTGCATATCTGCATATCTGAGGTTGTTGATATTTCTTCCAGCGATCTTAATTCCGGCTTTGGATTCATCCAGCCCAGCCTTTCGCATGATGAATTTCGCATGATGAATTGCTATACCTTTGGATTTTCCTGGACATTCAAGCGTTTCCCGCATGGACACTTGTTTCCAACGGCCAAATCCCAGCTGATGGCAACCCTACCCACTTGTGCCAGATTGCCTGGCATACATTACAAGCATCTAGTCACATAGATTCTCCAGAATCCCGGGGCTAGCCGACCTGACGGGAAGAGTCCACGACCAGAAGGAGGAGGAGTACCAGGAAGAATGGACAAAATTCAAAGATTATTTAGCTAAATATGTCAAGATAACCTAACTGGAAAAGCTTGCAAATATGAGATAGGCTTAGGATTTAAATATGTAAGGATAGGAATTAAGATGTTTCAAGCTAGATTAGAAAGAATGAAAGATGTGAAGGGATCAAGTTAATTTATTTATTTTTTGAGAAGATTGATTTTGGAAAACTGTTAAAATGAAATACAATGAAATTCAACCAGGGGGATTTGAGGAAGTCACTTAACAATGTTATCAAGATTGGTTTAATTACAATTAGGATGTTTGTTTGTTTGTTTGTTTGTTTGTTTGTCTTCTTTTTTTTTTTTTTTTTGGAAAATTAATTTTAAAAAATGGAAAAAAAACCCCAACATAGATTATTCAGAATCCCAAGCAGCGACATTGTGAAACTTTCATAGGAATAAAAGGTAGGGGGGAAGGAGGCACAATGTCTTTTTTAAAAAATATATTTATTAAGGTTTTAAAGGTTACAGATAAAACAGAAAAAAACAGAAAAACACCAATTTAAACAAAAAACAAAACAGTGTATCACATTAGAAAAAAAGAATACCATACAAATAACAAAACAAAAAAAGTCAAGAAAAAACAAAAAACAAAAGCAAAAAACACATCAAACCTTCACATAATATATCTTTCATTTGCTTGTTTCCTTGACCTCCTCCCACCTCCCTTTTTTGTATTCTAATTCAGTTAAATATTTCAGCAAATCCTTTCCCTCTTTATTTTATCCTTATAATCTATCTTATTACACTATAATTTTACATTCTCTTCTTTCACCAATTAACAATCCGTTTTTGCTCTTTCTTTTTTAATCTTATTTCTCCTTAAAATTAATATATCTATTTGAACTTAAACTCTTAAGACATTTCCACTAGGGTCATAGAAATTTCATTCCACGATTTTTCTCTCCCTCATTAAATTTTTACAAAATTTCCAAATACAGTGGTGCATCGCAAGACGAAAAGAATCCGTTCCGCGAGTCTCTTCGTCTAGCGGTTTTTTCGTCTTGCGAAGCAAGCCCATTAGTGGCTTAGCGGATTAGCGCTATTAGCGGCTTAGTGGCTTTTAGCGGCTTAGCGGATAAACGGATTAGCGTCTTAGAAAAAGGGGGGGAAAGGGGGGGGGAGTTGGAAAAACTCGCAAGACATTTTCGTCTTGCGAAGCAAGCCCATAGGGAAATTCGTCTTGCGAAGCACCTCCAAAACGGAAAACCCTTTCGTCTAGCGGGTTTTTCGTCTTGCAAGGCATTCGTCTTGCGGGGCACCACTGTATAAACTTTAAATTCCCAAACTTCTTCCACCGTCTCCTCTCCCTGGTCTCGGCCTCTGCCGTCCCTTCTGTCAACTCCAAACAGTCCATCAACCTGGAGATCTTATATCCGAGGCTCTTAACTCTTCTTCACGTCCCTTCTGCCGATTTTGTTCATAATCTTTAGTGCTAAAAAGCAGATCTCGGGGGAGCTCCATCCCAACAATGCCTTTATTCCTTCTTAACAGGACAGCCAGATTTCCATAGTTAAAGCTAGGATCCATAAAGCATTCCAAATCTTGCTTCCAAATTCCTCCAAAACCAAAGGTCCCCAAAGCTCCAATCTCCTCCTGACCCAAATCCATATCCCAAAAGTCAATTGATCCCTGCATTGGGGAATCTCTCCAACTTTCCTTTTCCAGACCAGGCCAGGCTCCAATCTTCAAGATCTGGCTTTTTCTAGTTTCAATCATAAAGGGGCTCAATTTGTAATTCTCAATTTGCATCTGTAAGGTTAAGGCTCCCCCTTGTATTACTTTACGTTCGACCACAGCAACTTTCTCCTTCTCCTTTTCAACGATTTGTTCAGTCATGAGAGATTCCTGTGCCGGATCCTTGACAACTTCTGTGTTAATTCCCACTTTTGATCCCAAGATGACAATTTTAGTAGCCATAGCACCTATCTGTTTATGAAGCTTTTCCAGCAAATAGTTTGTCTATAAAATGCAGACACTAAATCTTCCCTAACCGACATTCTTGAGATGTTCAAGGTCAAATTCTGGTTTCTCACAGTCCTTATCTTACAGCTGGATGCCTCCGCTCCACTCTTGTAATAGTTTCAACAACTCAGTCCTTTCCAGCACAGTTCCAAAGGTGAAAAATAGAATCAATTTTCAGTTACTTTTTCTTCTTTTAAAACGCAGAAGCGGACAATGGAAACAGTATCTTTCTCTTGTAGCTAGCTGTCAAATATGTACTGTTCACCATCAATGGACTTTTTCCTTTTTTTTTTTCCTTTTTGCAGCCCGTTCCCAGGTTCAAAGACGTGGTAATTTAGTTTTCCACTCTCTCCTGCAGGCACGCTTGGTCAAAATTTTCCCCCTCTTCCCCTGCTTCCAAGGGGGGTTTAATAGTTTCAATCAATGGAAGTTTGATCCTTTACATGAAGCTTTCCAAAACCTTAGCTTACGAATACTTTGCTTCAGTCTATTTACAAAAAGGGGAGGCGGACTTCCTGTTTTGAGCCTTCCCCGTTCGATGCCGAATTAAGGTATTTAGAAATCCAATTTTTCTGTTCTACTCCCGGGTTGTTGTTTAAAATCTAATTGTCCACAGGAAAAAGTCAGCGCTCTCCAACAGCAGCAATGTGGCTTCACTCCGTGAAAGAAGCGGTCGATTCAAAGCACCGTGCCGCTCACCCCACATCGCTCCGGATTCCCGATACCAGGTCTCCCCGCGAGTAAGGGGGGCGCAAAAGGTGCCAGCCGAATCCCAAGTTCACAGGCTCTTCCGCCTGGGATTTCCAAGGGTCTCCGCCTCCGCCGTGGCGGTTCAGACCCTGCTTTCCACAGAGCAAGTTCCTCCCGATCGGAGGAGCTCTGCCATTGCCGGAGGCGCTAACCCGGACGTCCAGGAGGCACAATGTCAAGCAGGCAACAGAATAAACCCGAGCACTGTGGGTCTAAAACCGGCCCCTGAATCTCTTGCTCCCCACTCTGCCCTTCTAACAAGAACATTTTTTTGCTTGCTGGATGGCTGTGTGCAATGAGAGCTCAGTCACTGAGGAAGGGTGCTGGCGCAGTGGGAGAAGCATGTGCTTGGCATGCAGGCGATCCAAAAATCCATTCAAGAGCAAAATTCCAGTTCTCATGTTTTCTGTATACATAAAGGGGAATAGCATGGTGCCTTCCACAGAGTCAGACCATTGAGCCGCCTAACTCCTTAAGGGAGGACCAGAGCTCGCTGGTGATGCAGGTCCCAGAACAGTCTCCAGCCTCTCCAGGTGAAACTGAAAACATCACCTGCCTGGAACCTTGTAGAGCCACTGCCAATCAGTACAGACAGTGCTGAGTTAGGTAGCTATGATCCATCCACCATCACCCTTTGCCCGAAGCAAAGGCACATCGCTGGTCCAAATCTTTGAAAGACTTTCCCTGCTCACCAAGCCACCTGCCCTCCTTTATGCATTGCCGATGGCTTATCAAAGGGATCCTCACTGCAAGTCTCATCAAGGCAGACAGCTTGATGAAATCTTGGTGCCCTTTCTTACAAAATGCTAACAGGGACAATGGCACCAGTTGCCCTCTGGACTCACAGGGTGCAGCTGATTTTGGAGCCATCAATTGTACACATTTGGAATGGCCCTTGAGAAATGATGGTCTGCCTATATTCAGCAGCTTACCACCTTGTTGTTTGTTAAAAACTTGAATAAAAAGCATGCTTAAAATAACACAGGAAAGATGAAATTTTGCTGGCTTCTTGAGAAAAGAATAATGCCTCATTATTTGTATCTGCTTTTAAATGTTGTTTCTCTTCTCTTTGTAATGAGTTTTACTGGGTCTGTGGTCATTTTAAGTTGCTTACCTTCACTAAAATCTATAAATCTACTTGACTGGAAACTTTTATTATCCAAATTCAAACCCACTTTGGATAGCAAAATTCCTGGAGTGGGGAGGAGGGTTCAATGTTCTAATAGATTAGATATGGACAGTCCTTCAGTACAGCAAAACGTGACACTTAGAGACCTTTGCGTCCTTTCCAAAAGGACTTCACCCACTATTTAGGGGGGAAGTACGTCAGAACTGACCTTCTGCAGTACTGATTCCACATTCTTGGACTCCTAATCTTACACGTAAATTAGAGTGGGAACCATCTCAGGCCCTATGGCTCTTGAAATGACCATGACCTATTGAGCAAAACCACAGAATCCACCTCTCTGTTGACTAAACCCCACTTGCGTTTACAAAATAAATTAACAACAGAGGAAAATCATGGAAGAAATAAAATGGCTTTTGAAATTAACAAAGGTGATTCCTTTTATCCACATGTATTACGGGACATGTTCAAAGCGCCCCTCAGGAGAAATTCTGTAAGCAAAGGTAGCAGGCTTTGAAAAGCTTATGCAGATACACAAGGACACATTGCTAAAAGAAACAAAGGGATTTGGAGGGACCATGAGTGAACAGGTAGTACCAGAATGTACAGAATTGTACCTAGAAAAAGGTTACAACTGGATTACCTTTTTGTAAACAACAACAACAACAACCCCCAAAATAAAACTCGGAAGCAGCAGGACTCCTTAGGAACTCTTCAAAAAACAAAACACAAAACTGCATATCCCTACCTAGTCACCAAATGGGAGGGGAAACGTAAACCAGCATCTTACACTGCTTTAAATGATAGCCAGATTCTGCAATTTTTTACCACACCAGAAGTAAAAGCACGGGGCATTAATAAGTTTTTGAAAAATCATGCACTTCATTTGTAGGCAAGGGAAAGCTTTCTGAAATGTACAAAATCTTACCAAGACACACAATCTGTTGAAATGACCAAGCAGCGGACGAGATTCGGGGCAGTGGTGTGCCGCCTGGGGAAATGTTCCTTTCCATTCACCTTAAGCAAAGATGTGGTGACCTTGTGCATCCATAAATAACTTTCAGAAATGTATTTCATTACTTCCCAAAGCTTCTCAATGGGCTACCAAATGGCATTTCTTTTTATTTTGGATGAAACTGGGGAAGCAGCTTTAGAAGAAGGGGTTGCTGACATTCACTGGCCTGGAAAACACCTGATGCCAATATGATGGCAAATTGTGGGTGGTGCATTGATGGAGAAACTAAGGCAACAAATGGGGACATGACACCATCGGTGTTCTAAAGATACATTTCATGTAAAGATTATGATGGGCTTCTTCAAATGCCCATAGCCTCTTACAAGCAGAGGTTTTAGATCAATTTTCTGTAAACCTGTCATAAATAGTTGTCACTGGAAATACGACCCAACAATGCAATGCTGGACTCATCCCTCCCATCAGCGTGCCTGGAAAGCACGGGTCCCAGTAGTTTCCGCCTTACTCTGCTCCTTTCTCTGTGAAAGCCTGCTCTTTAGCTTTCACATCGGAGCAAACGTCAACCCACCCCCTCCCAAAGAAACCTTTTTTATGAGCCCCCCTACTCTGCGTGTGCTTTAAGCTAACTGCTTTCTTTGGCTCCTGTCTCAATGTGCAGAAATTGAGCACATGAATTTTCCAGCATCGGGAGTTTTCCCCAAGACAGTGTTGAGATCAGGCGTGTTTGTGTGGCTCCACGCTTGCAATTATTGGGGCTTTGGCTAAGAGGAGTGCATGCACTTTCAGCAAAACATAGCTAGCTAGCTAGCTAGCTAGCTAGACAGTTTACATCCCTTTGCTACAGTTTAAATTTCTGCATGCCATCTGCTGTTGTGGAACAAGTCATCCCCATGATCCCTCTAGCCCAGTGTTCTCTAGGGCGGCCCACAGAAGCTCAAAAGAAATGTAGTCAAAAGAAATGTATGCTCTAGAAGGTCACAGGCTCCCCCGTATTTGGGGTAGAGGTTTGACGTCTGAGATTAGATCTGCAGGACTCATAAACATTTCACTCTGTAGAGATGAGTAGTCGGCACCGTCCGAGTATAGGAGGAGGGGGGTGGGGGTGGAATACAGGGCTGAGAAATAGAAGAATGCGTTTGATCTCCTACACCAAGCCAGAGCCAATTATGAAGATTGACCATTTGCTAATAGATCAAATGCATGGATCATGCAGCTGCAAAGAGGTCTACCCAGCCGCTCCCACAGGCAACATGGAATTCTTCTGTGCAATTTACTGTGTTGTTGTTGTTGTTAAAGATGTAAGACAAGCCTATATTGCACTTCATTAAAAATGCCAGGTCATTTCACAACAATATACTGATGGACTCAGTAGAATCAGCAATCAATACTGGGGCACGGGCCTTGGCTGGCACCCTGAAATGCACGGCCCCTGCGCCAGTCCTGAGGAGGCTCAAGGCCAGGGGTCAGCAACCTTTTTCAGACATGGGCTGGTCCACCGTCCCTCACAGCATGTGGGGGGCCGGACTATATTTTGAAGAGAGAGAAAAAATGAACGAATTCCTATGCCCCACAAAGAACCCAGAGATGCATTTTAAATGAAAGGACACATTCTACTCATGGAAAAACACATTGATTCCCGGACTGTCCGTGGGCCGGATTGAGAAGACGATTGGGCCGCATCCGGTCCCCGGGCCTTCGGTTGCCTACCCCTGCTCAAGGCAATCACTTCCTGCACTTCACGTTAACGCAGAAGACGGCCCAGTTGTGCTCAGATGCTCAAAATTCCCTTTTCACCTTTGAATCTTTGGAGGGTCTGTTTCAGTTGGCATCGGGACAGCTCACCTAGCAGTGCAGCTGCCTTTATTGCAGAGGCAGGAAGTTTCCTTCCTTTCATATTCAGGATTTCTGTACTCGCATAGAAATAATAAAATGGTTTCTGCTGTTTGTTAAAAGTCATGAATGGACTCTCACAACTCGTTGATAAGGTAGCTTGCTTGTGTTTCGAGAAATCGTATAAGAGGAGCATTCATAGGAAGTTGCACTTGACAGAGTCAATCTAGCCTAGCACTGCCTACACTGACTGGCAGCAGCGCTGCAGGGTTTTCAAACAGGGGACAGTCCCAGCCCTGTCTGGTGGAGATCCTGGACTGAACCTGGGATCTCCTGCATGCAAAGCAAGGCCTCCCTCAACTCGGGAGGCGTGAGTTCTCTACTGTATTTCAGCAAATGCTTGGGTGGCCTCTCTTGAGAAACGTTGCCAGAAAATGTATGAACCAGTTTGTGATAAAAAGTGATTCGTAAAGCTGCAAACAGCAGGTGTCCCAAGGTTAGGGAGAAAACATGGCAACGAAAGAGGGGGGAGATTAGTTCAGGGTCAAGCTGGATGGGTTGTCAAGGAAACAGTGTCCTGTCCATCTTTGTGACATCTCGTGCTGCTTGTAGAAAAGACAGCAGCTACACATCCCCGTCGTGGGATAGTTGGGAGGAGTTGGCTGAGACAGAACTGGGACGGAGAAGCAAGCAAGCGAGCGAGGGACCAACAGGGGAGATAGGTGTAGACTTTGCTTTGCTTTGCTTTCACTTTATCATTTCATTTTCATCTGTATATTTTGTGCACATATTTTCCTGTATATATATATTTTTAAAATAATATTTATTACTTTTAAAACTTACAAAAAGGAAAGAGAAGAAAAAAGACAAAAAGAAAAAACAAAACAAGAAAAGGAAAAAAATAACACAATACAATATATAAACAATACAAAACACAACATTAACCTAAACAAAACAAAACAAAAACAATTTAAAAACATACATTGTACCATTTCAGTAGTCTATCTTTCATACCCTTGTTTCATCGACCTCCTCTCACCTCCCTTTTTGTATTCCACTTCTATTAATTGTTTCAGCAATTCCTTTCCATCTTTCTCTATTTTCTGTCATATAAATATCTTAACTTATTTTAACCCTTATTTTCCATTAATACTATAATGCTTATTTATGCTTAACTCCTTATAACATTTCAACTAAAGCCATAAGATTTCATTCCAACATTTTTCTAACACTCAGTAATTTTACAATATTTCTATTTCTGAAAATAAACTTTAAAACGTTTTCCAATCTTCTTCCACCATCTCTTCTCCCTGGTCTCGGATACTGCCAGTCATTCGTCAATTCCAAATAGTCCATCAACCTGGTCATATTTTCCTGTATATTTTAGACAGAGAGGAGTAGCAATAGGGTTAGAGGCAAGGTTCAGAGTTAGTGTTGTGTGAGCATTTTTAAGCAGTTGAGTTTAAACAGGAGGGGATTTTACCTGAAGAGATGGCCAGCATCGTGAATCTGTAAGTAGGATTTCTTCTGCTTCTTTTTTGTAATCTTCTGGGGCGAGGGCTTGGGGTCCCCCACACGGCCAGCATCCCCATGGAATTTAACCCCTTCCTGAACAGCTTAACTTCTCTTCCCACCCGCTTTCCCATTCTCCCTCAAATCTCATTGCAGCTCAGCTGGTTAGAGGGAGCTGCAGATAGCACCAAGGTTGCAGGTTCGATTCCCATAAGGTACAGCTGCATATTCCTGCATTGCAGGGGGTTGGACTAGATGATCCCCAGGGTACCTTCCATGATACTTATTTGGGGATGCTTTTTATTACATTCATAGCCCACCTTTCATCCAAGCAGTTCAAGGTGGCATTGATGGCTTGCCTTTCCCCCCATTTTCCCCCTCACAACAAACCTGTTAGGCAGGCTAGGATGAGAGTGACTGGACCCAACATCAAACAGTGCACTTCATGACTGAGTGGGGATTTGCACTCGGATCTCCCAGGTCCTCCTAGTCCAGAATTCTAGCCACTATACACCCCCCTCTCTCTACCCCTTCTCCCTTTCTCAACTCTTCAGCCATCAACTGCAACAGACAGGCGTTCTGTCAGTCTTCCTGTCAGTCACTCTGGCTCTAAGAGAGTTTTCATTGCATTCTTTGTTTTTTTTTAAAATAATTTTTATTAAAGTTTTCCAATTTAAAACAAATTAAATCCAATTTATAATCTTTTTCCAATAACCAGGACTTCCCCTCCCCTCCCCCTCTTGTCTTCCAGTTTAACAAATCAATTCAACAAATTCTTATCCCCAAATTACACTTATCATCAATAACCCAATTTTTCGAAAATTCCCATCCCCTAAGGTCGACCTAATTCCCTTCCACGAGTTCCCCCCCTTCAAGAATAATGCAGATAAAAATAAACAAGATAAAAAATAGTTTTGCACCCTTTGGATTCCAGATTTCCCTCCTCCCTTTCCCGGTTGCGTTCCCAATATCCCTCGACATCTGATAACTTCCTGGGGTTCCCACATCTCACTAAACCCAAACCTCTCTAGTCCTTTACCAGTCATTTTTAAATTCGAATGTCCAATCATAGAAGGAGTCTATCTCAAAAAGGGGCCCATTTCTTCTATCCAGATTTTTATATCCAGGAGCAAAAACTCCAATTTTATTTCTGTAAGCTTGTCAAATCTGAATGTCCCAAATGTTCCCACTTCCAGTTCTGTCCAGATCTTGTTAATTTCATTATTCTTATTAATCACACTCCTCCTTTTTATTTTTTGCTTTTTCCCTGCTCTTCTGCCGAAATGTTCTATTTCCAAAAGTTTCTAGTTTCTCTGCAGAGGCTTGTTATTCAGGAGCAAAACATTGCGTCATGTCCCTTTCATTTACATCCATTGTTTTCTGTAGTGTGTAGACCTCTGTAGACAAAATAATGTTCTTTTTTTTTTTTTAATTTTTTTATTGAGTTTCTTTCAGTGTATTACAAGCATGAAAAAGAAAAGGAAAAAATACAGCACCAAAAAGTGATTAAAAATACATAACAAAAAACAAAAAAATATAACTACTCACTTCATCCAATAACAAGCGAGTTGAGAAAAGAAAAGAAAAAAAAAAAAAAAAAAACTGAAGAGAAAAAGAAAAACCGAGAAAATACATTAGAGGAAGAAAGAAACAAGACGAACAAAAAATATGGTGCATGTTACAGTTAGAACATGTCACCTGACCTCCTTCCCTGCTGATTTCGGATTCCAATTTGACAATTTCCCTTTAACAGCTGGTGTTAGTCTAGATTTGTATTTATACATCGGAAGTTTTAAAGCCAACCTGCTATAGTTGGTAGGTTTTTGAAATTACCTTCAATATAGTTCATAAATTTAATCCAATCCTCATTTAGCTTTGTATTTTTTTGGTACCTGATTCTTTGCGTCATTTTTGCCAATTCCAGAAAGTCATATAATTTCGTTTGCCAATCCTTCACCGATGGTATGTTTGTATTTTTCCAATTTTGGGCGATTAGCATTCTAGCCGCTGCTGTTGAATACTGGAATAAAGTTTTATCTGCTTTCTTTATCTCGTCTCCGACGATCCCTAATAAAAAGGCCTCCGGTTTTTTTGGGAATGTGTATCTGAGTATCTTTTTTAGTTCATCATAAATTTGGTTCCAGAATTTTTTTATTTCCTCACATGCCCACCACATGTGTATAAAATTACCTACATTTGTTTTACATCTCCAGCAGGCCTTATCACCGCTCTTATACATCCTGTTTAATTTTTCTGGTGTTAGGTACCATCGGTATATCATCTTTTCTAAGTTTTCTCTTATTGCAGCGCTTGCTGTAAATTTTAGGCCCTCATTCCACAATTTTGACCATTTTTCCAATTCTATATTATGCCCCAGATCTATCGCCCATTTAACCATCACTTCTTTAATTTCCTCATCTTTTGTGTCCCATTCCAATAATATATTGTACATTTTAGATAACAATTTGGATTTGCTTTCGATTATTTCAATCTGGAATTTGGATTTCTTTTCGTTCATTCCTATTTTTTTGTCCTCCGTCCATATTGCATTAACCTGGTGATATTGGATCCAGCCGGTCAGCTTCCCTTTTAGTTCCTCATATGGTCTCAATTTCCAACTGTCTTGGGATCTTACTAATAGATCTTCATATGTCACTCTTTGGTCTTCTTGATTTACTTTTTTGATGGTTAAGATATTTGTTGGGGATACCCACCAAGGTGTTTTCTCTTCTAGCAATTTCCTATTTCTTTCCCAGACCTCATACAATGGGCCCCTAATAATATGATTCGAAAATCCTTTATGGACCTTCGCTTTGTTAGCCCAGAGGTAGGCGTGCCAGCCAAACCTATTGTCTGCCCCTTCGAGGTCTAGCAAATCCGTGTTCTCCAAAGTGATCCACTCTTTCACCCAACATAGACAAGCAGCTTCGTAGTACAATTTTAGGTTGGGGACTGCAAGCCCTCCTCTCTCCTTCCGATCCGTAAGTAATTTAAACCTGATCCTTGGTCTTCTTCCCTGCCATATAAACTTTGACAGAGTTTTCTGCCAGTCTTTGAAAATTTTGGGACCTCTGATCACAGGAATGTTTTGAAACAAGAACAGCATCTTGGGAAGTATATTCATTTTTATAGCCTCCATCCTGCCCAGCCACGAAAGGTTGACCCTATTCCAAACATCCAAATCTTTTTTAATTTGGTTCCAGGTTGCCGAATAGTTATCTCCAATTAAATTTATATTTTTCGGTGAGAGCCATATTCCTAGATATTTTACTTTTTTGGCCGCTTTAATTCCATATTGTCTCTCTAAATTCCCTTTTATGTCGTTACCCAGATTCTTTGTCAGCATTTTTGTTTTCAGTTTGTTCAATTTAAAGCCAGCAAATCTGCTATATTCCTCTATGACCTCCAACGCTCTGCCCATGCACTCATGTGGGTCTTTCAGAGATAACATCAGATCGTCTGCATAGGCTTTTAGTTTAAACTCCTTTGATCCAATTTTTATCCCTTGTATCTCTGGCGTTGTTCTTAGTTTATTCGCTAGGACTTCTAAAACTGTAATAAATAAAAGCGGGGATAGAGGGCAACCCTGCCTTGTTCCTTTCTCAATGTTAAATTTATTTGTAAGGTTATTATTTATTACTAATTTGGCAGATTGAGTTGAGTATATCGCCAGGATTCCATTCATAAATTCTCCCTCTATTCCCGCCTTTTCCATGGATTTTAACAAAAACAGCCAAGAGACATTATCAAACGCTTTTTCTGCGTCTATAAAGATTAACGCCGCAGGGATGTCATTGTTGATCTCCAGATATTCAATTATATTGATAACATGTCTCACGTTATCTTTCAAAAGCCTATCTGGAAGGAAGCCCGCCTGGTCTTTATGGATAAGGTTTGTTAAACACTTTTTCAGTCTATTTGCCAGAATATCCGCAAAGATTTTATAGTCATTGTTGAGCAAGGATATTGGTCTATAGTTCTTCATATTCAGCTTATCTGTGTCAGCTTTATGAATTAATGTTATAAAGGCTTCCCTCCAAGACTCGGGTATTTTCCCTCCTCTCAAGATATTATTCATGGTGTCGCAGAGCGTAGGTGTCAATTGGGTTTCCAGGACTTTATAATATTTTGCCGAGAGACCGTCCGGGCCAGGTGCTTTACCCAATTTCATTTTTTTTATCGCCATCTGTATCTCTTCTGTAGTTATAGAGCGATTTAATTGAAGTCTCTCTTCCTCTGTAACGGTTTTCCCTTTACATTTCTCCAAATATCTTTCCACGCAGATTGGGTCCTCTTCTCCTTTCTTATATAGCTCCTCATAGAATTTAAGGAAATTATTTTGTATTCTTTTTGGGTCTGTTACCAATTCACCTTCAACCAAAATTTGTCTTTTCCTCAATTGCCAGGCTAGAAATTTTCCCGTTTTGTTGGCCGATTCAAAATATCTTTGTCTCGTTAACTTGATTTTCCATTCGACTTCTTGATTCACTAACATCGAATATTGTGTTTGCAATAGTTTTGTTGTTTGTAAACTTTGTTCATGTCTCGGGTCGTCTATCAATTTTCTCTCGCATTCCCTTAGCTGTTTAAGAATTTCTTCCTTCTTTTGATTTCTTGCTTTCTTCTTATAGTTATTTTGCTGGATGAAGAAGCCTCTTAAGACCGCTTTACTAGCATCCCATATCATTCCCAAGTCTGTTTCTGTGTTGAGGTTAAGATCGAAGTATTCTTTTAGAGTGGCTTTAGCTTTATCGATAATCTCATCACTATCCAATAGGTATTCATTCAGCCTCCATCTGAAACCCCCCTGCATAACGCCTTTTAATTCCATTGTTACTGAGTTGTGGTCCGAGAGGGTTCTCGGCTGAATTTCGGATTTTACAATTCTTAAGGTAAGTTCCCTCGAAGCCCAAATTTGGTCTATTCTGCCCCAACTTTTATGCACCTCTGAAAAGAAGGTGAACTGCTTTTCTAATGGGTGCTTGTGCCTCCATACATCTATTAGGTCCATATTTTCTTCCAAATCTTGGAATGTTTTGGGTAACTTTCCTTGATTTCTCTTTCCCCTTTCTGTTTGTCTGTCGATTTCCGGTGACGGTACTGCGTTAAAATCTCCCAATAATATCACCTTTTCGTTTCCTAAATCTATTAGCGCTTGTTCTAATTTCTTGAAAAACTCTTGTCTGTTGGAATTTGGGGCATATATGTTAACTACATTAATCTTCTCCCCCTGAAAGTTGATTTGGACCCCCAACATCCTTCCCTCTTCGTCCTTATAAATCAATCTAGGTTCCCATTTTTCATTGATATATGTCACTACTCCTTTCTTTTTCTCTGCCGTGGAATTTACAAATTCTGTTCCCAAATTCTTATTCACTAATACATGCTTATGCCTTTTGGCTACGTGAGACTCCTGTAAGCAAATTATGTCCAGTTTTTTCTTTTTCAACACGTTTGAAATTTTATTCCTCTTAGTTTTTTCATTTAGACCATTTACATTCCATGTTAAAATTTTAAGGTTCGAAGACATTTTTACCTAACAATAAGTCAGTGGATTACTTGTTTGGATTCTAACCTTATTAAATTCGGGTAGTTTTGCCCTCTACTTCCTCTTCCTCCTCTCCCTTTCCCTCGTCCTCTGACTCCTCCCCCTCTCTCCCCATCTCCCCCTCCTCCATCCCACTTCCCCCCTCCCCCCTCCCCCCCACTCCCGCACCAGCCTTCTCTACCCTCTCCTCACTCCTTCCTCCGAACCTTTCGTCCATTCCTCCAAGCTCCTTGTCATATCTTCGTAAGAATTTACTGACTTCTTGAGTGTCTGTTATCTTGAATCTTTTCCCTTTGTAGAAAAAGGAAATCCCCTCGGGGAATTCCCACCTGTGTTGTATACCGTTCTTTTTTAAAATACTGGCTATCTGTTTGTAACCCTCTCTCTTGCGGAGGAGTCTGATTGGTATTTCTTTGAAAATGATGATTGGTCTTCCATCAATTACCAGTTTCTTCCGATAGCTTTCCCTCAGGATTATGTTTCTCATCTCTATCGATTTGAAAATCACTAAACAATCTCCTGGAACTTTTTTAAGTCTGTTATGCTTCGGTCTTATTTTTATCCTAAAGGCATTTTCTATCGTTTGTGCAACTTCCTCCTCTTTTAGTGCTAACCACCTCGCCAGTTCTTTAGACATTTTCTTTTTAATGTCCTCCTCCATCTCTTCTCCTACTCCTCTAAATTTTAAATTTAGCTGTTTTTGTTTCATTTCCATCATGGCTAGGTTATCCAATACTTGGTCTTGACTCTTACTTATCTCTCCAAAGTTCTCCTTTGTTTTCTCAACGTCTCTTCTCAGTTCTTTCATCTCTCTTTGGGTTTTTTTGTTTGCTTCTTCTACGGACTTTGTTCGCACCGTAAGGTCCTTTATCTTATTTGATATTTCCCCTACCACCTCCTCTATTTTCTTATCAAAAGATTCTTGCATCTCTCCTAACTTTCTATCCATATAGTTTCCGTTCTGTTTGAATTCCTCTTTTATTTTTAGCCATAAGGCATCTAGGTCTCTAATTTCCTCTTGCTTTGAGGATTTCCTCTCTATTGGTGTTCCTACTGGCTTCTTCCCCTCCTTTCCCGCCATTTGTATGATCTGCTTCCTCCCTCCCTCCCTATTTACAAATGTAGACAAAATTAGAAGTTTCTATGGCTCTCCCCTGGGGGGCGCACAATCTGGGGGGGTTTGATTATCACAAACAAACAGAGCACTGGCCCACCTTTGGGGTGGATCAACACTTTATAGCCGCTTCCTACTGTCAAATCCCCATAACCCCCCCCCAATACTTTCTCCAAATCGGTGCCCACGTTATAAATGATATCCGATTTAAAACTGGAGGGGCCACTGCTGATTTGGCAAGATCTTATACTCAGTAGAAATGAACTATAATTAAGAAAGAAAAATCGTAGGTAAGAAGGGGAGGTCAAAAAAAAAGAGAGAGAGGAAAAACCAGGAGGAAGGAAGAAGGAAGAAAAAAAAAAAAAAAAAAAAAGGGGGGGGGGAGCAAGACGGACCTGGGGCACAAAAGGTGGGGCTGTGGAAAAAAGAAAGGGGGGAGCGTTGGGGAAGGGAAAAAAGGAGGAGGGATCAGAGAAGGAAGGGTATGGTGAGGAGGATATAGGTAGGAATGAGTTGGAGATCCTTCTATTTTGTCCTTCAATTTTCAGCCAGTTGATTTGCTTAGTCCGTTTGAACGGTGCCTGGATTCCAATTCCGGAGAAAATGCTATCGTGGCTCTAGTCCGTCAGTCCGTTAACAATGTCTAGTTAAGATCTCTAAAAAGATGCAGCCAAGGCTGTACGTACAAGGAGGGTTAACAGAAATAAGATACGTACAAGAAGGGGGAGCAAAGATAAAATAAGAAATGAGAAAAAAAAAGGTAAGGTACAGGGAATACGTCAAGGGGGGGGAGGGGGGGCGGCCGGGAAGGGAACAAGTCCAGTCTCTCAGAGTAAGTCAATCCGTCGTCAGAGGGAGAGGATCTGGGTTGCGTTGAGTATCGACTTTCCAATGAATATAGATAAAGAGGGGGTGGAGCTTCTGCTCTTCAGAGGGAGACGTTCCGCACGTTCCGCACGTAGCTCAAGTCCAAAAACTAACGAAGGTTCACTAACGCAAACCAAATCCAAATATATAACTGGGACCTTTTAAATCTTGCGAGGACACCCAAAGTCCGACTGAATTGCCTGACAGGGTCGCTAAAATATCGTTAATACACTGGCTCCCCACTTGCCATTAAGGAACTGTAGGGGAAGGCAAAGAATCGAGAGTTCCTGCAGGAGAGGGGGGGGTGCAGATGAAAGGTGGTGAAAAAAGAAAGTCGCATCTGCTTCACGCTCTTAACAAGTTAATGGAGGAGCAACAGTGGGGGGGGAGGTCTGCGCCTTCGATCTTTCTGGCTGTTTCCTAGCTGTTTTCTCCTCTCCCCCTCCTTTCCACCCTCTATATTTCCACTTCTAGTTGTTACCTCCGTTCGCTCTTCTCTGTTTCCCGTTTGAGCCCCCTCAAGTTTTCCTGTCCCAGCGATACAAAGTCTCTTAGGTCTTCTTTAGGTTAGTTAGTTTTCTGTTTGGTTACTTTTGCCCCGCGGAGCGTCCGACGGGGGCTTTCCTCTCCACGTTTCTACAGCGGGTAAGTGGAAGTTTCTTTGTTTCGCTCTCCCGATGTTAGTCCCAGCGCCATCTTAAGTCCGAAATACAGGTCGGGCTCCTTAACTTAATCCGTTAACATCTGTCACTCCTTGGGCTCAATTTTCCAAAATAAGTCCAACATCGATCCCTTTTTTCCAAGGGCGACTATTCTTAGAGTTATGGAGGTTTGTCGCCACTCCCAGTGGGGGCTAGAGACACCGCTGCACAGGGCCCGCAGGGCTTACCGAAGATGCGTCTCTCGATCCCATCGCTCCCGGGTCTTCTCCAAAACGCAGAAAAAACCCAAAAGAACTTCGGGACCACTCCGACGCTGCCGGTTGCGCTCCCTCAAGGGGGCCCCCCTTGAGGTTCGGGGGGGACGCAGTGCCTATGCGTTGCCCCCAAAAAACCCCTGTGCAGTTCAGCGAAGCTGCGCTGCAACTTCACCGCGCTCCCATACTGTTGGCGATCCAAACCGGAAGTCGACAAAATAATGTTCCATTTCTGCAGTTTCCCAGGAGATAAAAAGTTCTGTTCAACTGTTCAAATTTCCAGTCAAAAACACTTGCAATATCCCTCAGCTCCTCTAGATGGATTTCAGTAACTGAGTTCCCTTCCAGATCACATCCACCAATCCAAGTAGCTTGTTGATCCTTATTTGAAACATTTTATATCCAATTTATAACCAATGTAACCGGCAAAGTCCTCATAACAAAGTCTCTGTTTTGTTCTTCCGTTTTGACAGCTCTTTGACAGCTGTCAAAACCTCCGTTTCTCTTCCCCAGGCATTTTCACCGTTCGCTCCCGGGGTTCCGGGGGGGGGGGTTGCTTTTTAGTTCAAATTCCACTTTTCTCCTCCAGCTCAATCTTATATTTTTCCCTCGCGAAGTCACTAATTCATCAAGATAAGGTCACTCTCGATCTTAGTTGTTAAGTCCTTTGTTTTGGCTCTTCTACAATTGGGGGGGGGGGAATGACTTCCTTTTTATACCCCCCCCCCGCTCGCTCCGGATTTTAAAAATTTATCCCTCTTTTTAATCCATATTCCAATTACTCACGGGTTGTTCTTTTGGATCCAAATTTTCAATGGAAGAAGCCAGCGCTCTCCGCCAAATGCCATGCGGCTTCGCTCGGCAGGGGAAGCGGAGGACTCAAAGCACCACCCCCCCCAGGCGCCCGCTCCGAAGCCTTTAAAAAGGCTCTTTCGCGGGCCGGGGGGGGCTTAAAGGTGCCAGCCGAGTCACCATGTCCATGGGGCTCCGTGCCCATGGTTTTTGCGGGTCCCCGCGTCGCCGGCGCGGTAGAACCCAGCCCCTGCCGAGCCGGCTCCCTCCGGAGCTCGGAGGGAGTCCGCCATTCGGCGATGGCGCCAACCCGGAAGTTCCTTCATTGCATTCTTTGGCTCATCTATGCCTTGATGCTTTGACGACCTTCCTAGCAGCCCCCTTCCCTCTCCAGGCAGGGCTGCTGTCCTAACAGCATTATGCTGAGGGCTCTTTTAAATGCTGGAAATGCTTCCCTTATCTTTCCTTTGCTGGGGGTGGGGGTGGGGGGAGTGTTGGAATCCCCCCCCAAATACATGAGATGCACCACTGTGTTCCTGTGGAGAGCCGTTTGGGGTCTGTGGGTGCATAAAAAAACAAAAAGAGCCCTATTGTGTGGCGAGTTCCCGCCCCCCCCCAAAGTGGAAATAAAGACACATGACACAATTATTTAAGGTGAATGGGCTAAATATGGCCACAACTTTATTGGTTACAAGTGATGAGTGGTATTGGCTTAGGCATTGGTCCTAACCGACTATCCGGCTTCAGCCCGTCCGCTTGAGGTCCGGGAAGGGTTAACCACCAGTAGGGGGAGTCCTGCTGATGCACATCAACTCGCAACCCCCCCCCCCACACACACACAGGTAGGCGAAAAACCAAATCCGGCAAAAGAGGGCTGGTCACGCCCCCTGAGCCAGCGATTGGCTGTCCAGGGGCTGACGCGGCCGGGGATTCCCTCAGTCGCCCGCAACTCCACCTCCTTTGTAGGCGGAAGTGGCTTTGCTGGATCAGAGGAAAAGCCCATCTAGTCCAAACTCACAAGCAGTAGCCCACTCCTGCTGCTTCTCCTCTAGCTGTGGGCTTCAGAGGTAGAGTGCCTCTGTTCCTGGAAGCTCTATATTGCTATGTTGAGTGATAGTAAGAGATGCTGTTGTTCTCCTCCAACAATTGGTGTAATCTGCTTCCCAGCCCTGCAGGCTACTTGTCCTTGTAGCATCGGCTGCCTGCAAATTTCAGCAACGGAGTAAACATGATGTGAAGAAGT
Source organism: Podarcis erhardii (assembly GCF_964252035.2). Taxonomy (NCBI): domain Eukaryota; kingdom Metazoa; phylum Chordata; class Lepidosauria; order Squamata; family Lacertidae; genus Podarcis; species Podarcis erhardii. The sequence goes on along the minus strand of NC_138506.1, from coordinate 17,750,721 downwards.
TCCCACCAGCATTCTCAAATGAGTTGATTCAAAGCTCTCCCTCCATCTGCTTTCTCTCCTAGGCCACGATCATCTTGGATAACTCCTTCCTGCTCCTTTCCTTGTTGGTGTTTTAAATAATAAATAAATAAATAAACAAACAAACAAATGATTGAAGATTTCTTAGTTTACAAAAAAAACGTGCCTTGTCTTTTTTGTCAAGTTGTGTTTTCTACAGATCAGTTTCATTTGTTGTGAGACATTAGTGTTGCATGCAGTGTTGGGTTAGGAAGAACAGAGGGGGGAAGAGGGGGAGGGTGGGGTCGGGTGGCAATGCTTCTCTTCTACTTAGTGTACAGGGGAAACTCGGGAAATTAGAATATCGTGGAAAAGTTCATTTATTTCAGTAATTCAACTTCAAAGGTGAAACTAATATATGAGATAGACTCATGACATGCAAAGCGAGATATGTCAAGCCTTTATTTGTTATGATTGTGATATTATGGCGCACAGCTGATGAAAACCCCAAATTAACAATCTCAGAAAATTAGAATATGAAATGAAATCAGCAAAACAAGGATTGCAAATAGAGCAATATTTGACCTCTGAGAAGTAGAAGCATGCATATGTACTCACTACTTGGTTTGGGCCCTTTTTGCATCAATTACTGCCTCAATGCGGCATGGCATGGATGCTATCAGCCTGTGGCACTGCTGAGGTGTTATGGAAGACCAGGATGCTTCAACAGCAGCCTTCAGCTCTTCTGCATTGCTCGGTCTCATGTCTCTCATCTTTCTCTTGGCAATGCCCCATAGATTCTCTATGGGGTTCAGGTCAGGCGAGTCTTCTGGCCAATCAACAGACCAGTTCCTTTTTCCCCTTTAGCCCAGGCAAGATGCTTCTGACGTTGTTTCTTGTTCAGGAGCGGCTTGACAAGAGGAATATGACATTTGAAGCCCAGCTCCAGGATCCTTCTGTGTGTGGTGGCTCTTGATGCACTAACTCCAGCCTCAGTCCACTCCTTGTGAAAGTCCCCAACACGTTTGAATGGTCTTTTCCTGACAATCCTGTCCAGGCTGTGGTCATCCCTGCTGCTTGTGCACCTTTTTCTTCCACACTTTCCCCTTCCGCATAACTTTCCATTAATGTGCTTTGGGGGCAGATGTTATAGGCGAAGGGGATCGAGATACGGATATGCTCGTACCCCTTCCAATCTGCGCCCCATCCCGAGAGACGAGGGTAGGGTGAGCAAGGATTACTCACCTCCTTCACTGGTGTTGTGCAATGCCAGGTCTATAAGCAACAAAACCGCCACCCTGCGAGATTTCTTTACCTCGCAGGGGGTCGACCTGGCTTGTGTGACGGAGACCTGGGTGCGCGAAGGGGTAACTGTTACCTTACGAGAGATGGCGCCCCCGGTTTCTCCGTCCTTCACCAGTCACGGACTGTGGGCCGGGGGGGAGGGGTGGCATTATTAATCCGGGAAGATTGCTCTTTCAGGGCTCTACCATTGCCATCGATCCCTGGCATTGAATGTGTTGGCCTAGTGTGGGGCTCCGAGGAGAGCTTGGCTGTCTGGCTGGTGTACCGGCCACCTAGCGCACCAGCAGCCACCCTGTCAGGCCTGCTGGAGGCGGTGGCCGGCTGGGCCTTGGAGTTCCCTAACCTATTGGTATTGGGAGACTTCAACTTCCATGCTGATGCCGCTCCCTCCTCACAGGCTCTGGACCTGGTGTCTTCCATGGCGACACTAGGGCTCTCCCAGTTTGTTTCGGGCCCCACACATCAAGCAGGCCACACGCTGGATTTGATCTTTGGTGCCGGTATAGATGTGATCATGTCTCCTTCGATGAAGGTGCCATGGTCTGATCACTACGCTCTGAAAGCCAGGATTGACTTTCCACCCCCACCCTGCTTAGGTGGCGAGCCGATTTGGGCTCGCCCGCAGAGGCTGATGGACCCTGATAGATTCCGTCAAGCCTTGCGGGACCTTGCTCCCCCTGGCGACTCATTGACTGAGCTTGTTGAGGGCTGGAATACCCAGCTCCTGGCAGCCATCGATGAGATCGCACCTAAGCGCTCTCTGCGACCCCACAGAAACCTGGCTCCCTGGTTTACCGAGGAGCTTCGGAAAATGAAGCGGGACCTCAGACGGCTAGAGCGAGTATGGCGGGGTGCCCGTGACGGAGCCTCAAGAACATCTTATAGGGTTTTATGAAAACCTATGAGATGGCTGTGAAGGCCGCTAAGAAGTCTTACTTCTCGGCCTCCATTGCATCCGCTAGCTCTCGCCCGGCGCAATTATTTAGTATAATTCGGTCTTTAACGTCCCTTGAAGGACAGCCAAATTTAAATAACAATCTGACACACAGCTGTGAGGCATTTGCGAGCTTTTTTGCGGAGAAGGTCCTGTTGCTCCGCCATGACCTCCCTGCCAATTTGGATACAATAAAGGAACTGGAGGCCCCTCGACTGTCTTCGGGTCCAGTATTGGACCATTTTGACCGGATATCTCCAGCCGATGTGGACAGACTCCTCCGAGCTGGAAAGCCCACCACCTGTCCTCTTGACCCGTACCCGTCATGGCTGATTAGAGCGTGTCCAGACGAGGTGCGGGCCCCCCTGGGGGATATCATCAATTTGTCCCTTGGCACCGGGATATTCCCAGGGGAGCTGAAGGAGGCAGTGGTGCGTCCGCTCTTAAAGAAAACATCATTAGATCCCTTAGATCTATCCAATTACCGCCCTGTCTCAAATCTTCCATTCCTGGGTAAGGTGATTGAGAGAGCGGTTGCTGAACAGCTTGGTAGGTTTCTGGATGAAACATCTGCTCTGGATCCATTCCAGTCCGGCTTCCGCGCTGGTCATGGGACCGAGACGGCTCTGGTCGCCCTAACAGATGATCTCCGCAGGCAGCTGGATCGAGGCGGGTCGGGGCTGCTGATTCTTCTAGATCTGTCAGCAGCCTTCGACATGGTCGATCACGAACTCCTGGACCACCGCCTTGCCGACGTGGGGATCCAGGGCACAGTCCTTCAATGGCTGCGCTCGTTTCTCTCTGGTCAGGGACAGAGGGTGGCGCTTGGGGGGGAATTGTCATCGCCCCACTCCTTGGTGTGTGGAGTGCCTCAGGGTGCGATTCTCTCCCCGGTGCTTTTTAACATCTTTATGCGCCCCCTCGCCCAGCTTGTCCGGAGTTTTGGGCTGGGTTGCCATCAGTATGCTGATGACACCCAACTCTATCTGTTGATGGATGGCCATCCTGACTCGGCCCCAGACACACTGGCGAGATGTCTGGAAGCTGTGGCTGGATGGTTACGTGGGAGCCGGTTGAAGTTAAATCCTTCGAAGACAGAGGTCCTCTGGCTGGGGCGGGACGATATGGGATTGAGGGGGCAACTCCCATCTCTTGCGGGGGTGCAATTAGTGCCAGCACCGTCCGTTAAGAGTTTGGGTGTAATCTTCAATACCTCCCTCTCTATGGAGGCGCAGATTACAGCTACAACAAAGGCGGCATTTTTTCATCTCCGCCAAGCTAAGCAGTTGGCCCCTTATCTCTCTCGCCCTGACCTAGCCACTGTGATCCATGCGACGGTCACCTCCAGACTGGATTATTGCAACTCGCTCTACGTGGGGCTGCCCTTGAGACTGACCCAGAAACTCCAGCGGGTGCAGAATGCCGCGGTGAGACTCCTTATGGGGTCTTCGCTGTGAGATCACATTCATCCGGTACTATACCAGCTGCACTGGCTCCCGGTGGAGTACAGGATCAGGTTTAAGGTGCTGGTTTTAACCTTTAAAGCCCTATACGGCCTAGGACCCTCGTACCTACGGGACCGCCTCTCCTGGTATGCCCCACAGAGAAACCTACGGTCTGCAAATAATAACATCCTCAAGGTCCCAGGCCTCAGAGAGGTTAGGCTGGCCTCAACTAGAGCCAGGGCCTTCTCGGCTGCGGCTCCAATCTGGTGGAACGCTCTGTCACAAGAGACTAGGGCCCTGCGGGACCTGACATCCTTCCGCAGGGCCTGCAAGACAGAGTTGTTCCACCAGGCCTTTGGTCAGGGCGCAGCCTGACTCCCTCCTCTGGCAACCTGCACAGAATCTTGCTTAATCAGTTGCCATTAATTTGATTTTAATTGATTTTTATAATGAAATACTTTTAGAAAGTGTGATTATCTGATTGTTTGATTGTTTGATTGTTGTTAGCCGCCCTGAGCCCAGCTTCGGCTGGGGAGGGCGGGATATAAATAAAATTTTATTATTATTATTATTATTATTATTATTATTATTATTATTATTATTATACAACACTTTGGGAACATCCAACTTCTTCTGCAATTACCCTTTGAGGCTTTCCCTCCTTATGGAGGGTCTCAATGATGGCTTTCTGCACAACTGTCAGGTCAGCAGCGTTTCCCATGATTGTGCTTCCTACTGAACTTATTGCAGGTGTTATGGATTGAATAGCTACTGCGCCTTTTCACAATATTCTAATTTTATGGGATTGTTAATTTGGGTTTTTTATCAGCTGTACCCCATATTCATCACAATTATAACAAATAAAGGCTTGACATATCTCGCTTTGCATGTCATGAGTCTATCTCATATATTAGTTTCGCCTTTTTTAAGTTGAATTACTGAAATAAATGAACTTTTCTATGATATTCTAATTTTCCGAGTTTCCCCTGTATGTGTGGGCACAGTCTGCCTGCACGCGTGACCCTGGGGTGCGTAGCATACTCCCCCTCACAGACAAAGTCATGGCTGTTTGGAACATCGTTCCCTCTGTCTGACCTTTTGCGGTCTCAGCAGTCTGCGGTGTCCTGTCTGTAACCTTTGTCCCTGAGACCTTTTGTCTCCTTCGTCATACACTGTGCAAGGGGGAAATGACGCGGTGGAAACAGGTGCCAAAATAACTTTGTACCACCCCACAATCTCGGGACCAAAGGTGTGTAAAGGTCACAGCCCAAAATGTATCTGCCTAGCTTGCATATTTGTCTCGATAAAAGGAGGCTCCACAGGACTGGTCAGCAGCTCGCTTCAGCCCACCTGTGCGCAGCTCACATGATGATCAACTCCTGTCTTGGGCCTTCACTTCAGACTACTCCTCACAGGATATCATGGAATTGTAGAGTTGGAAGGGACCACAAGAGTCATCTAGTCCACCCCCTTGCAATGCAGGAATATTTTGACCAACATGGGGCTCGAACCCACGACCCTGAGATGAAGAGTCTCACACTCTACTGACTGAGCTATGGGCAGATATCTTGTTTGATAAATGTGTCCCTTGGAAACATTTTGGTTTTATCCTCTCTGCAGGAGTTGCTATGCCTGATCATTCCATCTAGTTCTGTCGCAAGAGAGGTGGGGGTTGTTTTCTGATTTCTTAATTGTGAATATTTGGGGGGGAGGGGAGGCATAGGTGGAAAGGAGATACTCAGATGGACCAGAGTGAAATGGGGGCTTCGGGATGGCTTGGGGAATTCTCAAAGTGTCACATCCAAACCAAAACTCTGGCTTGTTGGATGCCCCTGCCTTCTGTCATCATTTGAGTTTTCCTCTGCTTCCCTTTCAAGCTGCTGTCTGGAAGGAGGCCAAAGCCCACTTAAACATAAGAATGATTATAAGAAAGCATTCATTCAACAGCCAGAGTTGAATGAAGACGATGTGCTAGGAGGAGAATGAGCTAATTAAACCATTCTGCAACACACACACACACACACACACACACACACACACACACACTGCAATCCGAACCCCAGTGCTGTTATGAGGACAATGGTCACAACCACACATTTCAAGAACCATTGCACTAAGAGTCACAGATTCACCCAACACATCCTGGGAACCTCTGTTTGCTACAGATCTAACATCTCTCAGCACCCTTGGCAAACTACAGTTCCCAGGATTCTTGAGGGAAAGCCTGGACTCTTTCAAGTGGTGTAAGAGCTTTAAATGTGTGGTGTGGAATTCCTCCAAAATAATTGGGGAACTGTGCAACCCTCTCTCTCTCAGGCTACGGTCCTGCCCCAGGCTCAGGAGGAGGAGGAGGAGGAGGAGGGCTCTTTATTAGATTAGGTTTGTATCCTGCCTTTCTATTTTCATGCTCAAGGCAGCTAAACCGTCACAACTACATAAATCAATTATAATAATCAATACAATAAGAATAGCAAGAAGAATTATTTACCAAATCTAAATAATCTGATAGAAAATTGAGGGAGGGGTGATCTCTCCATCAGCTGCAGTCTTTGGACACAACATTTCAATGAACATTATTATTGTTGTTGTTGTTGTTGTTGTTGTTGTTGTTGTTGTTATTATTAATTTCCTTTCTATACCACTTTATATTTTCAAGAAAAATTCAAAGCAGTTTACAGCATATTAAAACATAAATAAAACAATCTGAAGAATGTCAAATATAGAGTATACAGTTAAAGCAACATAGTTAACCAAAATCTGAAATATTAAAGATTTCAAAATAAAACATTACAAAGGAAGTCAACTACAGAATACATATTTAACACAAAGTTAACAAAAACAAAACAAAAAACTTAAGCATTCCCCCCCCCAAAAAAAACCCCAACATTGCTAAGTAAAGTCAAATATAAAATGCACATTTAAAACAGCAGAATTCCCAAGAGAATAAAATATCATCATAAGCATGACACGGCTGTTTAGCAGGCACAAAAAGATGGGGCAAAAGAATCCAATAGTTTGGGTTTCTTGTCAGGCTGAGCGATGTCCCTCTGGTCTCACCAGGAGCCTCTTTTGTAGAGCTGGTGTCTGGGCCCTGCCCCCCAGGCCAGGTGGAAAGGGCCTCGCAGGAAGCGGCCTTCACAACTCACAACCGGCCAAGGCCATCATGATGACACACAGTTCAATAGGGCAAGGTTTCTGGCAGGTGGGCATCTAAAGCCTACCAGATTGTCCACGCAGACCTTGTTGGTCCACTTGCAACCTCTCTAGGTGGAGCAAAGTACTTCATGGTATTGATTGATGCTTTTTCCAGGTACATTCATGTGTTCATGCTCAAGCAGAAATCAGAAGCGTTTCCAAGGTTCAAGGAATTCTGTGTGTGCTGGTCCCGGGGGAAGGTACCGTGGGTGTAAGCAGAGTCCACACGAAGAGGGGCGAGGTCCAAGACGGGGAGCCGGGCGGGGAACAGGTACGCTGGAACAGGAGGCCGAGCTGGGAACTGGAACACCGGATAGTCAGGAACAGGAGGCCAAGCAGGGATCAGGAACACAGGAAGGTCCAAAGCCAACAACGACGTTGCTCCCGCAACCTGGGGCCAGGCTGACTGGGCTTTTATCCTCTTCTAAGGCCGGGGGCGGTCCCGGCCCCCAGGAGCCCCGCCTCCTCTGGCCTTAAGGCGAGCACTCCTCCTGGGGGCAACCAGTTCCCTTCGCCTCTCTGCCCTAAGCCTCTGCAGATCAGGAGAGGCCGAAGGGTTACTGGGCCCTGGAGGAGGCTCACCTGTGGCCACTGAGTCGTCAAGCCCCTCTGGGGCCAGAAGGGCTTCACCTGGGGCCAGCTCCTGATGCTCTGTCACAGGTGCAGGCTCTTCAGCATCTAGGCCTTGCCCCAGTTCAGCCGGCCCTGGAGGCGGGGACTCCTGTGCAGGCTGGGATTCCTCTGGTTCATCCTCTGAATCGGAATCCCAGGCCATCACACCATCCCCCCTCCCAGGCCCCCCCCTCAACCGAGGGTCCGGACCCGGCTTGCCGGGGTACGTCGCATGGAACTCTCGGAGGCAGGCAGGTGCGTGGACGTTGGCCGCTGGTTCCCAGGAACGGTCCTCCGGTCCATACCCCTTCCAGTCAATGAGATACTGCAGCTTTCCCCTGCGGTATCGGGAGTCCAGGATGCGTTCCACCTCATACTCAGGCTCTCCCTGAACCAACACTGGCTGCGGACGGGGACGGTTCGGGTGGAACTCGTCGGGTGGGGCCACCGGACTCAGCAGGGACCTGTGGAAGACCGGGTGAACCTTCAGGGTTGCGGGTAACCGGAGACGGAATGCTACAGGAGAGACTTGGTCCACGATAGGGAACGGGCCGGTGAAGCGGGCGTCCAACTTCCGCGAAGGTCGAGAGGGGTGGAGGTGGCGAGTGGAGAGCCAAACCAGGTCACCGACGCGAAGTTCCGGCCCCACCTGGCGGTGGCGGTCGGCCTGGGCTTTGTACGCTTCCTTGGCCTGGTGCAGTTGCTCCACCAAAAGCTGCTGCTGCTGGGACTGGAGCTCTTGAAGCCACTCCGTCACCGCCGGGACCGCGGATGCCGGCAGCACATCTGGAAACAGCCGTGGATGATAACCGTAACTGGCCTGGAACGGGGTCTGCTGGGTGGACGCATTCACCGCGTTGTTGTAGGCGAACTCCGCCAATGCCAGGTGGTCGACCCAGTCATCCTGCTGGTAGCTGCAGTAACACCGGAGGTACTGCTCCAGCACCGCGTTCGCTCGTTCCGTCTGGCCATCGGTCTGTGGGTGGTAGGCTGACGAGAGGCAGACCTCTGTCCCGAGGGTCTGGTGTAATGCTCGCCAGAACCGGGATGTGAACTGAACGCCCCGGTCGGACACCACGCGCTCAGGTAGGCCATGCAGGCGGAAGACATGCTGAAGGTACAGCTGAGCGGTTTCCTTGGCTGTGGGTACAGATGGGCAGGGGGCGCAGTGCACCATCTTGGTGAAATGGTCGGAGAACACTAGAAGGCAGGTACAGCCACGAGACGGGGGTAAGTCCACTACAAAGTCCAACGAAACCGTGTGCCAAGGGCGCGGTGGAACTGGCAATGGCTGAAGTAGGCCGGGGGGTCGCCCGGTAGGGCCCTTGGCGCGCCGGCAGACATCACAACCAGCAACGTATCGAGCCACGTCAGCCTTCAGGCGGGGCCACCAAAACTCACGACTGACCAGATGGGTGGTCCGATACCGTCCAAAGTGCCCCGCTGCTGGGGCATCATGGGCCATCCGGAGAACCTCCAGCCGCAGTGGCCCTGGCGGGATGTACAGACGACCGTGGTGCAGCAGAAGGCCCTGTTGCAGGACCAGCCCCGGATACTGTGGGCTGGACCCTTCAGCCAGCTCCCGGAGTCGTTCCTGGGCCCAAGCGTCGACCCGCTGCTGTTCCCGCACCCGAGCCTGCAGTGGTTCTGCATGAAGAACCTTGTTAGCTTGTGCAACACAACAAGAATCAACATTAGACATAATAGCATTGTCATCATAAGTTATACAGAATAAACCATCTATAAACTTTGCATGCAAAATGTCCTCTTTGCCTTTTCTGATGACACAGACGTTCCTCTTAAAGGAAACCTCAAAACCACGTATAATCAGCTGTGGTACACTGAGCAAATTGTCCGCTGCACGTGGAACAAAAAGTACATAACTGATGGTAGTGTGCAGACTTGCAAGTTTCACAGTCCCCTTTCCTGCAATTTGCAAAGTCCTTCCTGTTGAATGGTTTCTTTAAATGTAAAGGTTCATCATTGTTCCACCTAATGTGTATGTCTTTAAGGGGCCAGGTGGATCTCTCCATCTTGAGGTGTGAAGGAGATAAATAGGTGCCGATCTTTCGAAAGATGGCGGCTTGCACCAGAGTCCACGATAAACCTGGCCTTGGCCTTTGGTGAAGCAGTGCCAGCAAACAAAACCTTGTTTTCCACCGGCGTGGGCTTTTGCAGCTTGCCCCCCTGCTCCTGGCCATCAGACTTGCCTTTAGCCTTTGGTGAAGCTGTGCCAGCAAACAATGCCTTGTTTTCCACTGGCGTGGGCTCTTCACCCTCCCTCTGCTTCAGGCCATCTGCAGGCATCTGTCTGTTTACCTCTGGCCTTCCGGCCTCTGCAAAGGCGATGACCTTGGTTCCCACGAGAAACAGAGCTCTCAGCTGCCGACTCCTTGGCTCCCCCTGGAGGCTGGAATGCTGCTTGGGATGACATCACAGTCAGCTCCCCCTGCAGCTTGCAACCGGTGCCCTCAGCATCCCTGCAATCACTCGCATTCTGGGAAACAGCCAGGACCTCCGATGCATTCAGACTCTGGGCATTCAGACTCTGGGCTGGGATGACTGGCAGATGAGCTTTCTTCAAAGCATTCCACATCTGTCGTGCAGTCGTGTTGCCAGCTAGGGTGATTAACTCTTCAGGAGCTACTGAGAGCAAAATTATCCCCATGGCTCTCGAATCCTGAGAGATCCATCTCTGTGTCAGAGAGGCTGGGGGGTTCTCAGAAACAGTATGCCACAATCCATTCTGTCGCAAGAAGCTCTCACACCACACTGCCCAGGCGTCATAATTTTCCCTGTTTAACTTTGGGCACTGAGCAACTTCTGAGGCTTGTAAAAGATCCATCCCAGGTCTTTACGTGAGCCCGAGTCTCTTTCTACTTCAAAAGACTCCTTATCTTGGCTCCCATTAATCACAAGCCTTCTTGGCTCAGCTCCCAGACCAACCTAGCCCTGCCGGACATCAAAGTCTCTTTGCCGCGGCTTTCAGAAAAGCCTCTGCTTTCGGTTTTCTACACACATACCTCAGCAGTCTGTCGCAGTCTTACTCTCCTGTAAGTGCCGTGAATCTGGGCCCATAACCTGTTGTTGGGATACTGCCAGGGAGACATAGGCCATCACTGCCTCCACGTCGTCTCCGGACGTCCATCGATCTCCCGTAGTCACGCAGTATCAGCTATTAGCGACACGAGCTCAGGAAATAGATTGCCACATTCCTGGGCTGATGCACACTCTATCAGCAGAATTCACACAGCGAAAGTTGCACAGCAGGAGAGCATATTTACAAGTTTATTCAGCGTTGGTCAGAACACAGAAAAACATGACCGCCTGCTAGCGTGTTCAGGCACAGAGAGAGAGAGACACAACAGCTCTATCGAAACAGAAACATCCTGTGAACAGGAAATGCGCAGACTCTGTGACACACAAAAGCCTGCTCCCTTTTAAGGTGGAACGGAAATATCCTAACAGCTTCCTCCTCCTCCTCCTCTTCCCACTTCTCGCTGGGGCCTCAAGATGAGAAGTCAGGCTGGAAGTCTCCTCGGAGAAGACAAAGGAGCAAGCATGGCTGCCTTTCCTCTTCTCCAGACCAGTTAGTTGGACTAGAAACCTTTCCCATCCCAGTTCTGCAGTGGTTTTCAAGCAGTGTGCTGTGGCAGCTGGGGTGCCGCGGGAGACACTGGCCTCTGTCCCTCTTTCCTTCCCTCCCTCCTCGGATGCCATCTCTGCCTCCCCAAGGCTTGCCCAGCTGTTCTCCCCCAGAGAATGGTGCCTCTGGGGCTGGCCAGGGGGTGTGGGCTACCAGGAGCTGAGGCGGCCTCAGAGGAAGCAAGCCAACTGGCGAGGGGCCCTTGCTGTTGGGAATGGACAGGCAAGTCCCAGGCCCCTTTAATATATCAATAACAAATCAACACAATGATGCTATAATGATACAATCTGTATCATTAGGGGTGCATTGCAGCAGTCAATGCAAATCTTCATGAGTCGCCTTTCAGCCAGAAGCTCTGCAGCACAGGTGGTTCTGATGATTCCCCTGTAAGGAAGGCTTACAATGTAGGAGGCTTTGGGGCTTTGCGAGAGGGGGGAAAGTGGGGACATCATAGAAGCATGCATGATGTGGGAAAGGTGCAGAGCGATGTTTCCTCCTCATAATATCAGAACCTGGATCTCTTTAAGAAAGCGGAATGATGGCAGATTCAGGCCAGACACAGAGTGCCTAGTGACACTGATATTTCCTCCTTCCAGAGGCACTGACGGGGATGGCTTTAAGAAATGATTCGTCAAATTCATGGAGGGTTAGACCATGTTGCACCTCCAGCTGCAGAGGCAGTCTACCTCTGCATACCCGTTGTGGGCATCGCCAGTGGGGAGAGTGGGGCTGCATCTGGAGTCTGCTTGGGGTTTCCCTTGGACATCTGCTGGGCTGCTGAGAGCTGGACTAGATGGGCCTTGGTCTGATCCTGCAGGGCTGTGACAATAAGAGCCTGGAGTATCGCTGCTTTGCGAGCAATTCAGGGAACAGTAGTGCAGAGTGGCATCTCCCTGGTAAGGGGCACCTGCTCAGCAAACTGGCTGATTCAGATTGAATCCCATGCAAAAAGAGTGCAATGGTGTTTGTTTCAGCCAGCCATCTGGCTGCTGCAACTATTCCCTGGGTGCCACCACACTGTCCTGTCTGTGTGTTTGGAAGGGAATGGGAGCTATGCTCCCCCCGGAGACACTCCACTCCTTCTTCCTTAGCTGTGCCGCTCAACAGTTGAGGCAACCTTCACAGTTCTGGGATGCCGAGGAAGCGAACCAATAGTCACGTTCATCTGTACTGGCTCCGTATGACCTATTCTGACAGGTGCTGCCTTTCATATTCATGCCCAAGAGCCTTTCCGCTCCAGAGATCTGGGGCTGAACCCGGGATCTGCACGCCAAGGCTGGAGTAAGAAAGAGCCCTTGCCAGCTGGCCACGTTGGGTGCCTGCCTGGAGAGTGGAAGTCGGGGGTTCGAGGGACATCGTGCTGCTCCTGCCAACCCCCACCCAACCCAACATCTTCCTCCGCCTGAACCCCGCTTCCCCCGGGACGCACTTCCCATCCTGGAGCGGCTGGGGTGGGAGTGCTCCCCATCCCCCTTTCCAGACTCTCCTCGTTCTTCTTCTTCATGCCTCCTGAGTGTATCTTCAGAACAACCCTCTGTGAGGGAGGCTAAGCTGGCCCAAGGACTGGCCCAAGGTAGCTCAGCCAAGTTGCCAAGGCCAGCATTTAAGACCGCGACCCTTTCCCCTCAGATGAGAAAGCCGGGATGAGACATGCTAGCAGCCTGTGGCCTTGATGGGCTTTGAGGCAGCCCAGCCCCCTTCTCTGCAAGCAGGCTGCCTCCTGGGAGGAGCAGCACTTTTCTGCTGACGGGACAGAAGCGCACAACTTCCCCCTCCCACTTGCTGCCCGCCCCAGTCTTTCTCCGGAGGCTCAGTTTAGTGCGCCAAGCGGCTCATCCCAGGTGGGAATTCGGGTGGCGCTGCTTGCAGAAGGAGAAGTGGCTGGTGCTAGCGGACACTCCCATTGTTCTTCTCAGGTAGGACAGGTGAAAAAAACCACGAATTACATTTAAAGTTCTGCAAGATGCAAAGGAAAGCTTGTGTTTTAAACTTGCATTTTACAGCTTGTTGCTTGGTGCGGTTAACGGAATGGGGATATTGAGAAAGAAGAGACTTGGAATTAGAAGGTTAGGATTCCAGGGTTAGATGGCTTGGATATTTGTGGTAGATCAAGTCAGAGGAAATGCGCACCTTGAGAACCACTGTATTAGACGTGCGTGGCGTATTAAGAATCTGAAAATAGATATAAAGTTAGTTTATACACAAAGACTCTATTTTGGGTTTCACCAGAAGACACTTTTTATAGACAAAAGGGTGACGGATAAAGAGAAATGGTTAATCTATTGAGAGTTCTTAAAGTGGAAATGGGGAGATTGTAAAATTTAAACAAGGGGTTTCTCTTTTACACTTAATAAAAGAGGGTTGGGGTGTTGTTTATGGGTTCTATTTCCAGGGGGGTGGGCTTTGCTGTTGCTGATGATAATTTTTTATCTCTTCAGTTTATGTGATTTACATGGAATCTTATTATTTATGTGATTTTTTTTCAATTTCGTTGTGTACTTTTTGATATTTTGTTCATTGTTTGCGACTAGTTTTGTTATGTTTGCAGTTATGGAATTTTTTATTATTTTTTTTGTAAGCTGCCTTGCACATGGTTTGAAATTTGGAAAGGCAACATACAAATAAATAAATGATTGACTGATTGATTGATTGATTGAGAGATTCTAGTTGGAAATGAAGACTTGGGGTATGGAAGAGTGGAAGACGGGTTTTGAGATACAATTGTGCACATCATGTGATATCAAAAATGTACAAACTTTTGTTGAAATCCTAAATGGAAGAGGAACAGACTAAAAAGTGCATGATTAAAGGGGCAAGATTCTCTCTTTTTTTGGTTATATTGTACAGTTGGAATAGTGGTAACATATGTGGACTAAAGAGTCAAAATATACATTGAGTTATCACTTAAAATAGACTTTTAAATATATATATATTTAAGTATTGTTGGTATCTAACTCCCGAGAAGTTATTTAGAATACATGAAAACATACCAAATATTTGTTGGAAATGTCAAGAAGATGAAGGGACATTTTCTCGTGCTTGGTGGACATGTGAAATAGCTTAAAACACCTGAGATACAAATACATACATTGTTTTTGAAGGTTCCTATTCAACTGTTGGGACTTACCGATATACAGAAAGCCTTTCCTGACTATAGCACTGCAGCAGCTCCCAGCCAAGTGCTAGGAAATGTTCCCCAGCAGATGCCATGCTAGGAGGTCCTGCGCCACTGGGTTTTTCAGGCATTCAGAGAAATTGTGGATTTTAGGACTTAGAAATGGGGCAGCAGCTTCATTTGGCAATGCCAGAAAAGACTGCCCCTTCAAATTCTGTTTCTAACGCGTATAATAATTTAATAATTATATTTTTTAAATTATTTCTACCCGGCCCATCTGGCTGGGTTTCCCTAGCCACTCTGGGCGGCTTCCAGCAAAAGATTAAAAATACATTAAAACATCAGTCATTAAAAGCTTCCCTAAACAGGGCTGCCTTCAGATGTCTTCTAAATGTCATATACTTGTTTATTTCTTTGGCATCTGGTGGGAGGGCGTTCCACAGGACGGGCGCCACTACCGAGAAGCCCTCTGCCTGGTTCCCTGTAACTTCGCTTCTCGCAATGAGGGAACCACCAGAAGGCCCTCAGCGCTGGACCTCAGTGTCCAGCCTGACCGATGGGGCTGTATTGAAGCACAATAGGGGGTGGTGTAGGGACTTTGCGCAGGTGATTGATGGTCAAGAAAAGGCAACCTTTGTGCTGTTTTATGTCAGGAGTTGGGAATTCTAGAAGTAGTATTCCTTTTTGCACGTTCTTACTTCCTGTACTGCTTGAATGGAAGAGGAAAACTTCACTTACTAATTAATTATGTTAAGTGAGGCAAATGTTAGGTCAGGAAGCTCAGCGCAGTATACCTGAAGGAGCATCTCCATGTTGGAATTCTGCCTCGGTCAGAGGAATGTGCCATTCTCCAGGCACCGGCTGAATTCCTTACTGACCTCCCTCCTGCGACTCCCGGCAGGTAAACAGGCGAGGTCTGTAATCGGCGATTTTTCCCAGACGTGAGAAAAACACACCACTGCTTCACTCTCCTCCCTGCTATCCCCAGGGAGGGGAAACAGACTCAGACAGAAATGTATCTACATGCTTTTATTTCTGTCCTTAGCAGCCATACAGATAAACATGTCTGCTCTCTTTACAACAACAGCAGAGAGTAACTAACTCCACCCATGTACATCCTGTACAGGTCAGATGACACACACTGAGCTAACGTCCGGTGCTCAGTACGGAGAATGGACTGCCCCTTTCTTGCCATGGTAACAGTCACAAACATCAACATCCTGTCTGGCTTTCCAGCCACCTGCAGCTGACAAAGCTGCCGCTTGCTGCTGCATTGCTTCTTTATGGTAACACTCCACCCCCATCCTTCAGCCCGGAGGTCCTCCTCCGAGGGTCTTCTTGTGGTTCCCTCGCCGTGAGAAGCAAGGTTGCAGGGAACCAGGCAGAGGGAGGGCCTTCTCGGTGGTGGCAGCCTCTCTGTGGAACACCCTCCCTACAGGTGACAAGGAGATGAGCAACTATCAAACCTCTGGAAGGCAGCCCTTTATAGGGAGGCTTTGAATGTTTGTTGTTTTAATATGTGTTGGAAGCCGCCCAGAGAGGCTGGGGAAACCCAGTGAGGTGGGTGGGGTACAAATGACACAATTACATTTATAGCCCCCATTTCCTGCAAGGAGGTCAAGTTGGTGTGCAGAGTTCTCTCTCTTTTTTTTAAAAAAAATAATTTTTATTAATTTTACAACATAAACAAAATACAAACAAACATAACACGACTTCCCCACACCTCCCCTTCACTGCATCCTTGTTCTAAAATTTTTTAGCAATCCTTCATCCATTTTTATATTTAATTCTCTTTAAAATTTTCTTAAGCTTAAATTTTAACAGCTGTAATTCTTTATATCAAATCCCTTGACATCTTAACATTCCGAAATTTTACAACAATTTTTAAGATAAATTTTAAATTTTTTCCAGTCCTCTTCCACTGTCTCTCTCCTCTGGTCACGAATTCTGCCGGTCATCTCTGCCAGTCCCATAAATTCAGTCACCTTGGTCTGCCATTCTTCCAGAGTAGGTAGTTCTTTAGTCTTCCAATACTTTGCCAAAAGAATTCTTGCTGCTGTTGTTGCATACATAAAAAATGTTCTATCTTTCTTTGGAATCATTTGGCCTACCGTGCCCAAGAGAAAAGCCTCCGGTTTCTTTGCAAATGTCCACTTAAGGATTTTCTTAATTTCATTATAGATCATTTCCCAGTAGGCCTTAATCTTCGGGCAGGTCCACCAAAGATGATAAAAAGTTCCTTCGCATTCATTACACTTCCAACAGTTGTTATTGGGCAAATGATATATCTTTGCAAGCTTGACTGGGGTCATGTACCACCTATAGATCATTTTCATTATATTCTCTTTTAAGGCACTACATGCCGTGAATTTAAAACCTGTGGTCCATAACTGCTCCCAGTCAGCAAACATAATATCATGACCAATGTCTTGTGCCCACTTAATCATAGCTGATTTGACCGTTTCATCCTGTGTGTTCCATTTTAGCAGCAGATTGTACATTCTAGACAGATTCTTAGTATTGGGTTCTAACAATTCTGTTTCTAGCTTTGACCTCTCCTTCTGGAATCCTAGTTTCCTGTCCTGCTTAAAGGTCTCATTAATCTGGTAATAATGTAACCAGTCTCGGACTTTAGGTTTTAATTTCTCAAAACTCTGTAGTTTCAACTTTTCACCATCATATTCTATAATTTCACAATATTTTGGCCAGTCTGAATCCATGTTCAGTCTTTTTACCGCCTTAGCTTCCATTGGTGACAACCACCTGGGGGTTTTATTCTCCAACAAATCTTTATATCGATTCCATACATTATACAGTGCTTTCCTGACAATATGGTTTTTAAAGTTTCTATGAACCTTTACCTTGTCGTACCATAAGTATGCATGCCAACCAAAGTTATTATCGTAACCTTCCAGATCCAAGATATCTGTATTCTCAAGAAGTAGCCATTGTTTCAGCCAGCAAAAAGCTGCTGCTTCATAATAAAGTCTTAAGTCCGGCAGGGCGAAACCCCCTCTATCCTTTGCATCAGTCAAAATCTTAAATTTTATTCTGGGCTTTTTGCCCTGCCAGACAAATTTAGATATATCTTTCTGCCACTTCTTGAAACAGTCCATCTTATCTAAAATTTGCAATGTTTGGAACAAAAATAACAATCTCGGCAATACATTCATCTTGATAACAGCAATTCGGCCTAACAAGGAAAGTCTCAGCCTAGACCAGATATCAAGATCTTTCTTCACTTCCAACCAACATTTCTCATAATTATCTTTAAATAGGTTCACATTCTTAGATGTTAAATTCACCCCCAGATATTTCACTCTTTTTGCAATTTCCAAACCGGTTTCCCTTTGGAAACTATCTTTTCCCCCCATCGTTAGATTTTTTTCCAACACCTTTGTCTTCTGTTTATTTAATTTAAAACCTGCTACTTGACCAAATATTTCAATTAATTCCAGAACTCTTTTTGTACTGGCTTCTGGCTGTTGCAATGTCAAAACTAGGTCATCTGCAAATGCTCTTAACTTATAATGTTTAGTTCCGACCTGTATTCCTTTAACCAGCTGGTCCCTTCTAATCATATTCAGCAAGACCTCCAGTACCGATATAAACAATAGGGGGGATATTGGGCATCCCTGTCGTGTCCCTTTCTCAATTGGGATCTCGTCCATGACCATACCATTCACAATTAGTTTAGCCTTTTGCTCAGAATATATTGCACCTATACCGTTTTCAAAATTTTGGCCTACCCCCATCCCTTGAAGATTCCTCTTCATAAAACTCCAACAAATGTTGTCAAAGGCTTTCTCTGCATCCACAAAAATCAACACAGCTTTTCTATTTATGTCAGTTTCCAAGAGTTCCAAAATGTCTATAATGTTCCTCACATTATCTGACATTTGTCTGCCTGGTAGAAAGCCTGTTTGGTCCTTATGAATCTCCTCTAACAAAACTTTTTTAAATCTTTTTGCTAAAATGTCTGCAAAAATTTTGTAATCCACATTCAAAAGTGATATAGTGCGGTAGTTCCTAACTTGATGTTTTTCAAGTTCTGACTTCGGTATGAGTGAAATGAATGCTTCTTTCCACGATTCGGGAGCCTTTTTCCCCTCCAAGATTTGGTTACAAACTTCTTTCAATGGTTGTATTAACCATTCCTTCAATGCTTTGTAGTATCTCGCGGTCAACCCATCTGGTCTTGGTGATTTTCCTAGTTGGATATCCTGAATGGCACCCTCTATTTCTTGATCTGTAATTTTCTCATTCAAGCTCCTTTTGTTTTTTTCCGAAATTTTTGGCAGGCCGTATTTTTCAATAAATTCTTCTATCTCTTGTTCATTCTTTGGCCCTTGTTTGTACAGTTTCTTGAAAAAACTTTGAAAACAATTGCTTATCTCATTTGGTTTATTAATAAGCTTCCCATCTGCTTCGAGTGATGTCACCGTATTCAACTTTTGTCTCTTTTTCAATTGCCATGACAGTAGCTTCCCACATTTATCTGCTGACTCGAAGGTCTTTTGCCTCATTTGTTTTATTTTCCATTCTATTTCCTGATTCATCAGTTCCATATATTGTGTTTGGTGAAACTTTATTTCTCTTAAAATCTCATGAGACTTAGGTTTAGATCTAAGTTTCTTCTCCCCTTCTTTTATTAGGTTCCAAATTTTCTCTTTCCTCTCATTCTGTTTTTTCCTCTTTATAGAATTCTGTTGTATTAGGAAACCACGCATCACGGCTTTGCTTGCGTCCCAAATTACTCTTTTTTCGACATCTGATCTCAGATTTATCTCGAAGTAGTCTTTAAGTGTCTTTTGGGCCTTTTTGCAAATTGCTTCATCTCCAAAAAGGGTGTCATTCATTATCCATCTAAAGGTTCCAGCTGTTGTCAGTCTCATTTCCATCTTTACTGCATTATGGTCGGAGCAGGTTTTTGGGCAGATTTCTGTTTTTTTAACCCTTGATGCCAGATTGCTAGAAATCCATATTTGGTCGATTCTAGTCCATGTCATTTTTCCTTCAGAGAAAAAAGTCCCCTCCCTTTCCAGAGGGTTCCTAGTTCTCCAAATATCAATCAAGTCCATAGTGTCAGTCAGTTCAAAAAAAGTCTTTGGTAGTCTTCCATCCTTAGATATTACTTGTCTTTGGGCCTTATCCATGTTTGTGGAGACAACTCCATTCATATCGCCAATCATTATAATTTTAAGGTCCAAAAAGTCCATTAAAGTCTCATGCAACTTCTTAAAGAACTCGGCCTTCCCCTCATTAGGTGCATAAACTCCTACAATCAAAATCTTTTCTCCTTGAATTTGAATTTCCACTGCCAGGTATCTTCCTTGTTCATCCTTAAAGATCATTTTTGGTTCCAATTTTTCCTTGACATAAATCACTACTCCTCTTTTCTTAACTCTATCTGAAGAGATAAATTCCAGTCCTAATCTCTTGTTTGTTAGAAGTTTTCTATGTGTCCTGGCAATGTGGGTTTCTTGTAAACAGATTATATCTAAATGTTCTTTCTTTAATATATGAAACACTTGACCCCTTTTTCGGGGATGGTTTAGACCATTACAGTTCCAGCTCAAGAGTTGCAGAGACATTTTTATTACTGGGTACCTCTTCCACCGACTGCACCAAGTTCTTGCTCCTCCTCGGTCGGTGCTTGGTTCAATCCAAATGATAGGTTTGAAATGTCCGGTATTTCCCTCTCACTCACAGTTCCTTTCTGAAGATCCTCTGAATTTCTTTCCAGAAAATGTTCTTTATCCTGATTTGTTTTTATTTTAATTTTCTTCCCTTTGAAGTTAAAGGACAACCCTTGTGGGAATTCCCACCTAAATGGAATATTGTTCTGCTTAAGTAAATCAACTAAGTCTTTAAATTGAGTTCTGACTTCCAAAAAGTGTTTAGGAATATCCTTGAAGATCTGTATCTGGGAGTTTTTAATGTCCAAAGCCTTCTGGAAATGTAAATTCAATATTTTGTCTCTTTCTTCCTTTGATCTCAAAGTGATTAAGCAATCTCTTGGTTTCTTGCCTTGCTTCCTGCCAATCCGAAAGGCTGTAGTTATTACAAATTCATCTTCCTCTCCTTCTAGCTCATCATTCCAAAAGTCTTGAAATTTATCTGTAAGGAATTCCCCAAGCTTGTCCTCTTCCTCTTCTGGTACCAGTCTCAGTTTCAGATTCTTACTTTTTCTCTCCAATTCTAAAAGGGCCAGAGCTGCATCATGTTCATGTACTTTCTTTGCAATGGGCGCAAATTTTCCCTTGGTTTCCTCGGCAGTGCTCCTAGCGCTCTCAGCTATTTTCCTTGTTTCCGTGCTCTCTTGAATTAAACGATTAATAGAGTCTGTATTAGATGATATTGTCGTTGTGTTCAAGTCCAATCTTGTTGTCAACTCCGTCAGTTTCTTAGAGTTCTCTGTAGACTGTTTAGTAAGCTCTGCAGACTGCTTAGTAAGTACTTCTAAAGATTGATTTATTCTGAGTAGAGCCTGTGTCATAGAATCCATTGATGCTGCTGTTGTTTTCTCCTGTGCAGCTGCTGCTCCTGATATGGAACCTCTTTTTTGAGCTTGCTTTTGAGCCTGCTTTGTTTTGCTTCTTGTTGATATTTCATCCAGCGGGTTGCTCATAACTCAAGGTCGTTCACACAGGAAAGTTGCAAGTGGAAAATCCCGCTGAATCCACCGTAATGCAACTGAAGCCCTCTAGAGGGAGAAATTGTATCCAAACAGAGGTAACAGATAGACAAAGAAACGGAAAGTCCCAAAAACAAAAGTCCAACCAAAAGTCCAACCAAAATCCCTACTTTGTAGCACTTTATGGTGTTGAAACTTTTATCCACCAAAGTCCCGTTATTATGTTTCAAATAGGTCTTATTTTGTAACCGCGATCTTTTGACAGCTCGTTTGACAGTTCCTTCTCTAGGCAATCGCTGCTCCGGCAGTCTGGCCAGAGGTGTCGGCAGCGGAAACTTCCCCGTTCATAACTCTTTCTTTCTTTTAGCAGGTTAAATTAGTTCAATTTTCCTCCCCCCTTCCCCTGCTCTACGGGGGGGGAGACCCTTTCGATGTCCGGTCTAATAAAATTTAAGATAACTTTCCTTTTAAGTACAGCTCATTCTTTTCATTGCTCCGTCACTCATGCAGTTCCGGGAGGCTGACTTCCTTAATTTTGCCTTTCCCGTTTTCAGCCAAATCTTCAAAATTTTTAAAGTCCCGTTTCCTTAGTTTTTCAGTTCTTACTCACGGGTGTTGTTGCCAATCGGTAGTTTCAGAAAAGAATCGGCGCTCTCCGTCAATGGCGACGCGGCTTCACTCCGCAAGCTGGGTAGCGATCCTCAGCACCGCGCTCACCCCGATGCCGCTCTGGAGCCTTTAAAAAGGCTCTTTCACGATACCGGGGGGCGCAAAGGTGCCCACCGAATCTCCTTGTTCACAGGCTTCAGCGCCTGTGATTTTAGGGGTCCCCCGCTCGCCGTAGCGGGTCAGCCCCGAACTCGCGGAGCAGTCCTGCCTTGGAGCTCGAGGCAAAGACCGCCATTAAACGCTGGCGCCGACCGGAAGTCCTCTCTCCCCCCCCCCATTTTATCCTCACAACAACCCTTTGAGGTAGGTTAGGCTGAGCGTGAGTGCCTGGCCCAGGGTCACCCAGTGAGCTTCAGGGCTGAGTTGGAATGCCTGCCCCCAGCATTCCTCCTCTGCAAGGCCTGCCTCCTCCCATGACAAAGTCTGCTCACACACTCTCAAGCCCCCATGGATGGCTGAGGCAGGTAAGGTTGTGTGTGTTGGAGGAGGGCGGCAGGAGCAGGCAAGGTGAGCCATGCCCCCAAAGGAGGCAGCTGCAGCAGCCCCCTCCTCCTGCTGCCCTTCAGGAACAGGGCGGGGAGGGACCAGCCCCCAGGAAGGACATGTTTGCCTCCCTCTGCAGTGCTCAGAACAAGAGGGGAATGAGGCCACCCAGGCCCTCTGGAGCACAGAAGGGCTCACCATCCTTGACTTTCCCCCTTCAACTGCCTTTGTACCCAATCCCTCATTTTGAGGAAGTCTCCTCTTTTGAAGTCAAATGTGACTGTTCTGGATTTCCTTAGCAATTGTCCACTTCCATACTGTGTATGTTGAATTTGATAGCACTGTGGTCACTGTTCCCATTTGATTCAACCACACCTACTTCTTGCCAGTTGAGAGCATCAGGCAGAGCACCCAGCACCTACCGAATCCTTTTTTTATTCCAGCAGGTCTTTTTAACGGAAGTCTGATGTCATCAATGTTAACTTTTTCTGCAATGTATTTCTCGTGTGTCACTTCAGAGATGATTATAGTCAAGTGGTGTATAAGCTGTTTAAATAGTAAATGGTTGAATGCAATTTTAAAAATAATAATTGTATAACAAGGGGGAAAGCATACTTGTATCTGACCATATCTTAATGGACACAGACTTTGATAAATAGCATCCTAGCCATAGGCTAATTTTGTGGAGTTTAAAGCTAAGAGGGAGGGGGAAGAGGAAGGATGTTGTTGGCTGAAATGAAGTCCGATTCTGTACAGATAAATCACTAGTGGAAGCGCCAACAGAAACGTGTGCAGATTCCACACGATCATGAGGAAGCCTGAAACTGGGCAGGACCTTGTCTCTTTGCCTGTCATTTGTGGCTGCTCCACCCAGGTCTGAGACACCTTCCGGAGTGAAACAGTGATCGGGGGGGGGCGGGGGAGGCAAGAGGATGGAGCTGTCTAAGCCCCTCTGCGGGTACTTTGAAAACAGACTCCTTTTGTCTGGATCTTCCCCGTGCAAAGATGGGTCTGTATGCATTTTGAGCAGAGGAGGAGGGTCTGTGGAGCTGCCCACCACTGCGGTGTACTGTTCCCAGGATATTTTAAAAAAAATTACTCAAAGTTATAACAAGACATATTATCCAAAAACATATCCTTCTCTCCCCCCCCCCCCATTTTTCCCTACAATCCCCAACAAAAATGCCTCGGGTTTTTAAACAAATGTTAAATGGGACATTTTCTTCAATTCATTGTATATCATATCCCAAAATCTGTTAATTACCTTAGACTCCCACCACATATGGTAAAATATTCCCTCCTTTTCCTTACACTTCCAACATATATTTGAACTAGTTTTGTACATTTTCCCTAACTGCACTGGTGTTGTATACCATCTGTACATCATCTTCATGTAGTTCTTCATGTACTGTTCCCAGGATAGGTAAAGATCATTCAGCAGTTTTCAAATTGAAAAACGGTGTTTCATTTTGAGATCCTTTGTAACACCATCCAGTTCATTTAACCACAACCTACGACCCTTGAGGTTTTTACTGAAGCAAAAGGATTGATTCCATCCCTGTATCAAACAGCTGTGATTTGAGAATCGTCTGTTTCATAGCAGCTCCTGTGCCCCTTCCCTCTGCTGGGGATATGTGACACTGATTTCTGTATATTGTGTTTTCTTTGTTTTTCAAGCTTTCATAAAAAACAGCCTTTGAAACCAGCTGGTACAGTGGTCAGAAGACTTGCCTTCGTGTCCACAGAATGGAGAAGAAAAGTTCGCCCAACGAATCCCTGGGTGCGACCACAGAGACCTCCGGCTCCCACCTGGCTGAGCCTTCTCACTGCCAGCTCACTTTGATGCCCTCTGTTCCCAGAGATACCACTGGAAGAGCTGCTTCCCTTAGCCAGGAAGAGTCGGGGTCCCAGCAGCCTTCCCAGCAGGCCTCCCACATTTCCTCCTCCTTGGGCAGTGCTCCATTGCAGGTCCCCGAGCAGCTTTCCGAAGAAAGGCCCCATGGCACTGGCCAAAGTGCTTCCCTCCCATCTCTGTTTTTTTTTTTTTTATAAAATATTTATTAGGGTTTTTTATAAAAGAAATACAAAAATAATAAACAGCATTGCTTTGTTTTAACAAAATTTCATAACTTCTTTGGACTTCCTCACGTCTCCCGCTCCCACTTACATCGTTAATAAATTTTTTCAAGCAAATTATCATCTTATTTGCAAATTTATAACCGCTCAATTCAATATAATGTAACAATTCTCCAACAAATTTTTGTTTCTCTTAATCTCATTTATCGTCAATTTCCGATCCAATTTAGTGATGGCCAATTGTTTATAACCAAGCATCCTTATTAACATTCCTCTAAATCACAATACTTTTGTAGATAAATCTTAAATTTCTTCCAGTCTTCTTCAATCCTTTCTTCTCCCAGGTCTCGGATTCTGCCAGTCATCTCCGCCAATTGCATATAGTCCATCAGCTGCATCTGCCATTCTTCCAGTGTGGGTAGATCTTGAGTTTTCCAGTTCTTAGCGATGAGTAGCCTTGCTGCCGTTGTTGCATACATAAAGAATGTTCTATCCTTCTTTAACACCTTCTGGCCGACAATACCCAGAAGGAAGGCCTCTGGTTTCTTAGTGAAGGTATACTTAAATACCTTTTTCAGCTCATTATATATCATTTCCCAGAAGACCTTCACTTTAGGGCAGGTCCACCAGAGGTGAAAGAATGTTCCTTCATTTTCTTTACATTTCCAACATTTATTATCAGACAAATGGTATATTTTGGCAAGTTTAACTGGGGTCATGTACCATCTGTATATCATTTTCATTACATTTTCCTTTAAAGCATTACATGCAGTAAAGTTCAGCCCAGTGGTCCACAACCTTTCCCAGTCCTCAAACATAATGTTATGCCCAATATCCTGTGCCCATTTTATCATAGCCGATTTAACCATTTCGTCTTGTGTATTCCATTTCAACAGCAAGTTATACATTCTTGAGAGTACCTTAGTCTTAGGTTCTAACAGCTCTGTTTCCAACTTCGATTTCTCCACCTGGAACCCTAACTTTTTGTCATTTTTAAACACTTCTTTAATCTGAGCGTAATGTAACCAGTCTCGCACTTTATCCTTCATTTTCTCCAAACTCTGCAATTTCCAATTATTTCCATCTTTTTCTAATATTTCCCAATATTTTGGCCAGTCGGCTTCCATATTGGGTCTTTTTCGGGCCTTAGCTTCCAGAGGTGAGAGCCACCTTGGAGTTTTATTTTCCAATAAGTCTTTGTATTTTGTCCAGACATTAAATACTGCTTTCCTGACAATATGGTTCTTAAAGGCCTTATTGATCTTAACTTTGTCATATCATAAGTATGCATGCCAACCAAAAGCATTGTTAAAACCTTCCAAATCCAGCACGTCAGTGTCTTCGAGAAGTAGCCAGTCTTTTAGCCAGCAAAAAGCTGCGGCTTCATAGTACAACCTTAAGTCTGGCAGGGCAAAGCCCCCTCTTTCTTTCGCATCGGTTAATATCTTAAACTTGATTCTGGGCTTTTTGCCCTGCCAGACAAATTTGGAAATATCTCTCTGCCACTTCCGGAAGCACTCCGTTTTGTCCACAATTTGCAACGTTTGGAACAAAAATAGCATCTTTGGCAATACATTCATCTTAATAGCTGCAATTCGGCCTAACAAAGAAAGCTTCAATTTTGTCCAACTGTCCAAGTCTCTCTTGATTTCAGACCAGCATTTTTCATAATTATCCTTAAATAGACTCAGATTTTTTGCTGTTATATTTACCCCTAGATACTTTACCTTTTTGACCAATGATAATGCTGTTTCTCTCTGAAACCGTTCTGACTCTGTATCTGTCAAATTTTTTCCCAACACCTTTGTTTTCTGTTTATTTAGCTTAAATCCCGCCACCCGACCAAAATCATAAATCAATTGTAATACTCTTTTCGTACTAGATTCTGGCTCCTGCAATGTCAAAACTAGGTCATCTGCAAAGGCTTTAAGTTTATATTGTTTCGCTCCGACCTGAATCCCTTGCACCAACCGGTCCCCTCTAATCAAATTCAGGAGCACCTCCAAAACTGAGATAAATAACAGAGGAGAGATCGGGCAGCCTTGTCGTGTTCCTTTTTCAATTCTAAACTCTTCTGTTACCACATTGTTAACTATCAATTTTGCCTTTTGTTCTGAATATATCGCGTCAATCCCATTTTCAAAACCCCGCCCCACTCCCATTTCTTTTAAATTTCCCTTCATGAATTTCCAGGAGATGTTGTCAAAGGCCTTCTCCGAGTCTATAAAGATTAGCACTGCTTTAGTGTTTATATCTGTTTGCAAAAGTTCCAAAATGTCAATAATGTTCCTTGTATTAGCAAACATGTGTCTACCTGGGAGAAAGCCAGCCTGATCTTTATGTATTACTTCATTTAAAACTCTTTTGAGTCTGCCTGCCAAAACATCAGCAAATATTTTATAATCCACATTTAAAAGGGAGATGGGGCGATAGTTCTTGAGTTGTGTCTTTTCAGTTTCTGATTTAGGTATCAATGTGATAAAAGCTTCCTTCCACGATTCCGGCGCCTTCTTCCCCTCCATAATTTCATTGCTAACCTCCAACAATGGTTGAATCAAATAGTCACTTAATATCTTATAGTACTTGGAGGTCAAGCCATCTGGCCCTGGAGATTTGCCCAATTTCATATTCTGAATGGCACGTTCGATCTCTTGTCGTGTTATTTTGCTGTTCAGGAGTAGTCTGTTTTCTTGTGACAGTTTTTTAAGTCCATTTTTTTCCAAAAATTGTACAATCTCAGCCTCATTTTGCGGCCCTTGAGTATATAGTTTTTTAAAATATTTCTGAAAACACTTTCTAATCTCCACAGGGTTCTGAATATTTCTTCCTTCAATTTCCAAATTTGTTACTATATTCAACTTTTGTCTCTTCTTCAACTGCCAGGCCAGCAGTTTCCCACATTTATTTGCCGATTCAAACGTTTTTTGTTTCATTGATTTAATCTTCCATTCTATTTCCTGGTTTATCAGTTTAGAATATTGTGCCTGATGAAGTTTGATTTCTCTCAAAATCAGCTGTGATTTCGTATTTATTCTTAACTTCTTCTCTAATTCTTTAATTTTCCCCAAAATCTTTTCTTTCTTTTCATTTTGTGTTCTTTTCTTTATAGCATTCTGTTGTATCAAGAACCCTCTCATCACGGCTTTGCTTGCGTCCCAAATTATTCTCTTTTCCACCGAAGTGTTCAAATTTATCTCAAAATAGTCCTTTAAAACTTTTTGGGCCTTCTTAATGATATCCTGATCTCTGAACAAGTTGTCATTCATCTTCCATCTAAAGGAGCCAGTTGGTAATAGTGTCATATCCATTTTCAAAGCGTTATGGTCGGAGCAGGTCTTTGGGCAGATTTCCACTTTCCTGACCTTAGGTGCCAGACCTCTAGTAATCCATATTTGGTCGATTCTTGTCCAAGTCAGCTGGGCTTCAGAGAAGAATGTTCCTTCTTTTCCCAGGGGGTTCTTGGTTCTCCATATATCAATCCAGTCCATATTGTCTGTCATTTCGAAAAAAGACTTTGGTAGTCTGCCATCTTTAGTAACTTTTTGGCTTTGTGACTTATCCATGTTAGTTGATACAATCCCGTTCATATCTCCCATCATAATGATGTTATCGTAATCCAGATATTCCAGCATGCTCTCATGCAACTTCTTATAAAATTCCGATTTCCCATCATTTGGTGCATAAATTCCTAATAACAAAATTTTTTCTCCTTGATGTTGTATTTCAATTGCCAAAATTCTGCCATGTTCATCTTTGAATAGAAATTTAGGTGAAAGGCTCTCTTTTGCATATATCACCACCCCTCTCTTCTTCACTATGTCTGAAGATATAAATTCCTGGCCAAGTCTTTTGTTTATCAACACTTTTCTGTGGAGCCTAGTCACATGTGTTTCTTGCAGACAGATAATGTCCAATTGTTCCTTTTTTAATATATGAAAAATTTTCCTCCTTTTTTCCGGAATGTTACAGCCATTTATATTCCAGCTCAAAAGTTGCAGAGACATCCTGAATAAATCTGGTTATTTTTCTGGGGGTGGTACCTTATTCGCTGGATCTTCAGGATCCAAGGGTGCAGGTGCCTCTGGTGCTCCAGGCCCCGAAGGTAATCCAAGTCCTTTATGAAGGTCTTCTCCGTGCTGGTTCAGAAACTTATCTCTGTCTTCCAGTGTTCTAATTTTATTCTTCCTCCCTCTAAAAGTAAAAGATAGTCCTTGCGGAAAGTCCCACCTAAAAATGATGGAGTTGCTCCTCAGCAGTCTTGCTAGTTCCAAATATTCAGATCTCAAATCCAAAAGCTGTTTAGGAATATCCTT
This sequence comes from Podarcis erhardii, assembly GCF_964252035.2. NCBI lineage: Eukaryota > Metazoa > Chordata > Lepidosauria > Squamata > Lacertidae > Podarcis > Podarcis erhardii. The sequence goes on along the minus strand of NC_138506.1, from coordinate 17,722,294 downwards.
GTAAATTTCAATCCTTTTGTCCAAAATGTCCAGTGACTTCCCGTAGTGTAGGCCCAAAATCTTGTCCCTCTCCTCCTTTGATCTCAGTGTTATCAAGCAGTCTCTGGGTTTGTCTTTTTTTGTCAATCTTCCAAGTCTGAAAGCTGATGTAATCTTGAAGTCTTTCTCCTCTAAATTCCAGTGCTTGGAAAATATTTTGGTCAGAAACTCAGCCAGGTTATCTTCTTCCACTTCCGGTACCAGCCTTATCCTTAAATTAGTCTCCCTATTTTTCAATTCAATCATCGAGAGGTAGGTCTGATGTTCACCTACTTGTTTGTTGAGTGGTCTCACCTCTTTTTCTAGCTTTCCAAGTCTTTGGCTAGTGTCTTCAGCCAATTTCCTGTTCTCCCCTGTAGCCTCCTTCAATTCTGCAATTGTTTGGGCGTTCTGTGCCACTTGTCCAGTTAGTCTATTTAAACTTTCTGTGTTTTGATCTATTTTAAATGTTTGTTCATCGGCCTTCTTGTCCAAAGATTCCACTTTCTTATCCAAAGATTCCAATTTTTCATAAATTTTTTCTAAGATAGAAGCTGCTGTTCCTGAGGCCATATCTTCCAGTTGTAATTCCTCTGTTTCTCCTTCCCCTGCACGTGGCAGTGAAGCGGTTTCTTCCTCAGAAAGCAAAATAGGCACAGACGATCTGCGTTGCTGTAAAGTTGAGGCTAAGGTTGTTTGTCTAGTTCTTGGTCTTTGTTCTTTTTCTTTAGGCTCCTTTTTCTTTGCGCCACTCATTCCAAATTTATCTAAAAGTCAAGGTCAGGCTGAGTTGTTCCCATGAGAAAGAGACGGCCCAGATGGTAACAGTCAGCCAGGAGGCCGGGAAATGGAAAGTAAAACAATGTCACTGCTGTAAAGTCCAAAAGCCTCTAGGGGGGGCTTAAAATGTCTTTCAGGAAGGAATCAGTTAGTACAATTCACAGAGAAAATGAAATTAATGTCCAAAAACCTTCAAATGTTAGATTTTCAGCAGAGTTGGTGTTAGATAAACACAATGTCTCAAACAGTGCTTGCTGGTACTTCTACTGGTGTTTCAAAGTAACAAAGTCCAAATCCCTCAGATTTTTTTTCCCAGTTTATGTTTCAAAGTATTTAAGTCTGCAGACTGACTGCTACTGTTACCAGGCAGTTCCAGTACCTGGGTTTCTTCTTTAAATTGTAAATTCAACAGAGGAAGATTCCACCATCCAAATCAAAGCATAAATCCAATGCTTACAGTCCTTTTCTGCATTAAAAAAAGATTCAATGAATGCTCAGATCCAATTTGTTAAAAGTTCAGTCACTGCCTCCACTCCTCCTGCTCTTTGCTTTGAAGTTTAGTGACAGCGGAAGACGGACTTCCTTTCTTTTCGTCCTCCGCTTTCAGCCAAATTTTGCAGCTTTTGATCTTTAAATTGTTTAAAAGTCCTTATTACTCACGGGTTGCTGCTTTCCAAAGTGCCAAATCCAGGAAGAAAGGTCAGCGCTCACCGGCAACAGCTACGCGGCTTCACTCCGCCGATTGCGGAACGACCCTCAGCGCCGCAGCCTCCTCCACGATCCGGAGCCCCTTACGGGGTTCCTTCAACGTTTTGGGGGCCGCTCCTGGCGCCCGCTGGGTCCCAGGACCGCAGGCTTCTGCCGCCTGCGGTTTTCCGTTGTGGGTCTCCGCTTCGCCGTAGCGGACGACCCGTTCTCGAGCGGAGCTCCCTTCCCGGTTAGGAAAGGGCAGCCATTACCCTTCGCGCCGCCTCCGGAAGTCGTGCTTCCCTCCCATCTCTGGATGAGGTTTCTTCTTCCCAGTGCGCCACCCAGGGAATGGGTCACCAGCGTGCAGCGACGATCTCTAGCCTGCAGTCTGGGAGTAGCATCTCCTTTGAGAGTGCTCTCCAGGGGACCCAGGCTGTTTCCTCTACCTCTAAGTCTCCAGAGGGGTCTGTCCCAGCTCCGAGCACAGCTGATCTGGCTAAAGGCGGCCAGGGGCAAGGCCAGGTAAGTCTAGATTGAGAGGTAGGGAAAGGGCTTTGAGGCTGCAATGCCCTCCTTGAGTCTCTCCAGCTGGTTTGGACAACTGCCCCCATCCCTGACCCCTGGCCATACCGCCTGGGCCTGGTGAGAGATGGAGCCCCAGAACACCTGGAGTGCACCAGGCTGGGGAAGGATGTCGTGAGGTGGAAGGCAAAAGGAAGGCAGACAGCCCACCCCGGGGTTGGTCCTTTTCCTCCTACTAGTATAATTGCTCACCTGAGCTACCATCCTTTAAACTGGGGAAGCAGCAGCGGCTCATCAGAACTCACAAGTTAGGAAGTCCTATGTTATAGTGCCCATCTTCTTGTTATGTCCTGTTGGTGGGGAGAATCGTGCCCTTTTCCTGTGGGTGGGCAGCCAGCCAGCAGCAGGCTGGCAGGTGGGCCCAGGGAAATGGCTTTGTTGGGGGAGCCTCAGAACTCGTCCTCTGCATGTTTGTTCCCTGTTGCCCCAAAGTGGGAACTGTCTTGCAATTTAGGCTTGTGGCACACAGGTAGAGAAGGGGAGCCCTTTGTCTCTTCAGATGCCTGGGAGAAGAGAGCAGTGGGTGGGGGCAGCCTCTGCTCCCCCTTCTAGAAAGGAGGCCTTTGCCAACATGGGTGCAATTCTGCTCCATGTGGGGAAAGTGTTTACCCATCATGGACTTGGGGGGATGCTGCTGCCAGCCAATATGGGCTTTGAAGGATTTTTTTTTACTGTAGGCCTGTTTATTCTGCTGCATTTCAATGTTTGCCTATTTTCAGACCTAGTTGTAAAGTACCTTGAGATTCCCACATAATAGGTTGCAGGTAAATACTCTAAAAATAAGAACTCCCCCCCCCCATCATGTCACAAAGTCATTTGACACAGAGCCTAAAATAATGCCAACGAGCTCTTCTACCTGGAAGTGCAATACCAGCCCTTCAACACATCAGCATGAGGTGCAGTTGTCACACGGCTACGACTCATAAGCCATGAATGCAGGTCTGAATAGTGCCCCTTTGGAAACCCCCACCCTCCATGCAGAAAAAGAGCATCTGCCCCTGAAATCCTTTCAGTATAAAGTGTATGAATGACAGGCAGCTAAAAAACTGTCTCCTCGGCTATTTGGCTCATGTGTCTCATAGAACAAACTCCGTGGACGAAAACAGCCTTGCTTTAATCCAGCCTGCCGTGAAATATCTCAGAAGTGAAGCAGGAGAAAGAGGCCCAGTTTATGGCGGTGAGCTGACTTAGAATCATAGAATCATAGAATCATAGAGTTGGAAGAGACCACAAGGGCCATCGAGTCCAACCCCCTGCCAAGCAGGAAACACCATCAGAGCACTCCTGACATATGGTTGTCAAGCCTCTGCTTAAAGACCTCCAAAGAAGGAGACTCCACCACACTCCTTGGCAGCAAATTCCACTGTCAAACAGCTCTTACTGTCAGGAAGTTCTTCCTAATGTTTAGGTGGAATCTTCTTTCTTGTAGTTTGGAACCATTGCTCCGTGTCCGCTCCTCTGGAGCAGCAGAAAACAACCTTTCTCCCTCCTCTATGTGACATCCTTTTATATATTTGAACATGGCTATCATATCACCCCTTAACCTCCTCTTCTCCAGGCTAAACATGCCCAGCTCCCTTAGCCGTTCCTCATAAGGCATCGTTTCCAGGCCTTTGACCATTTTGGTTGCCCTCCTCTGGACACGTTCCAGTTTGTCCGTGTCCTTCTTGAACTGTGGTGCCCAGAACTGGACACAGTACTCCAGGTGAGGTCTGACCAGAGCAGAATACAGTGGCACTATTACTTCCCTTGATCTAGATGCTATACTCCTGTTGATGCAGCCCAGAATTGCATTGGCTTTTTTAGCTGCCGCGTCACACTGTTGGCTCATGTCAAGTTTGTGGTCAACCAAGACTCCTAGATCCTTTTCACATGTACTGCTCTCAAGCCAGGTGTCACCCATCTTGTATTTGTGCCTCTCATTTTTTTTTGCCCAAGTGCAATACTTTACATTTCTCCCTATTAAAATTCATCTTGTTTGTTTTGGCCAGTTCTCTAATCTGTCAAGGTCGTTTTGAAGTGTGATCCTGTCCTCTGGGGTGTTAGCCACCCCTCCCAGTTTGGTGTCATCTGCAAATTTGATCAGGATGCCCTTGAGTCCATCATCCAAGTCGTTGATAAAGATGTTGAATAAGACCGGGCCCAAGACAGAACCCTGTGGCACCCCACTAGTCACTCTTCTCCAGGATGAAGAGGAACCATTGATGAGCACCCTTTGGGTTCGGTCAGTCAGCCAGTTACAAATCCACTGAGTGGTAGCATAGTCAAGACCGCATTTTACCAGCTTCTTTACAAGAATATCATGGGGCACCTTGTCAGATGCCTTGCTGAAATCAAGGTAGGCTACATCCACTGCGTTCCCTTCATCTACCAGGCTTGTAATTCTGTCAAAAAACGAAATCAGGTTAGTCTGACATGACTTAATTTTCAGAAATCCATGCTGACTATTGGTGATCACAGCATTCCTTTCTAGGTGCTCACAGACTGTTTGCTTAATGATCTGCTCCAGAATCTTCCCTGGTATTGATGTCAGACTGACTGGGCGGTAATTATTTGGGTCCTCTCTTTCCCCCTTTTTGAAAATAGGGACAACATTTGCCCTCCTCCAGTCTGCCGGGACTTCGCCTGTTCTTCCCGAATTCTCGAAGATGACTGCCAGTGGTTCTGAGATCACATCTGCCAGTTCTTTTAATACTCTTGGATGCAGTTCATCTGGCCCTGGAGACTTGAATACATCTAAACTAGCCAAGTATTCTTGTACTATCTCCTTAGTTATTCTGGGCTGTGTTTCCTCTGCTGAATCATTTGCTCCAAATTCTTCAGGTTGGGCATTGTTTTCTTTATCGGAGAAGACTGAGGCAAAGAAGGCATTGAGGAGTTCAGCCCTTTCTGTGTCCCCTGTTTGCATTTCACCATCTTCTCCTCTGAGTGATCCCACTGTTTCTTTGTTCTTCCTTTTGCTACGAACGTACCCATAAAAGCCTTTTTTGTTGCTTTTAACCTCTCTAGCAAGCCTGAGTTCATTCTGTGCTTTAGCTTTTCTGACTTTGTGTCTACACGTGCTGGCTATTTGTTTGAATTCCTCTTTGGTGGTTTCCCCCCTTTTCCATTTTTTGTACACATCCTTTTTTAATCTTAACTCAGTTAAAAGTTCTTTAGATAGCCACCCTGGCTTCTTTAGGCACCTTCCATATTTCCGTCTCATTGGTATTGCCTGAAGTTGTGCTTTTACTATCTCCCTCTTAACAAACTCCCAGCCATCATGAACTCCCTTTCCTTTTAATATTACTGTCCATGAGATCTCACCCAGCACTTCCCTAAGTTTTATGAAGTCGGCTTTCTTAAAGTCAAGAAATTGAGTCCTAGTATGCTTGGCTGCTCCTTTCCGCTGTATAGTAAACTTCAGAAGAGCATGATCACTCGCGCCTAATGATCCTTCCACTTCTACCCCACTAACCAGGTCATCAACATTGGTTAGGACCAGATCTAAAATGGCTGTTCCTCTTGTTGCTTCTCCCACTTTCTGGACAACGAAGTTGTCTGCAAGGCCAGTGAGGAACCTGTTTGACCTTATGCTCTTGGCTGAGTTTGACATCCAGCAAATATCCGGGTAATTGAAGTCCCCCATTACTACTATCTCCCTTCCTTTTGCATGCTTGGCCATCTGTTCCAGGAAGGCATCATCTATGTCCTCCGTTTGGCTTGGGGATCTATAGTAAACTCCCACAATGAGGTCCCTGTTATTCTTTTCTCCCTTAATTTTGACCCAAATGCTCTCACTTTGGCTTTGAGGTTCTAAATCTTGGATCTCTTCACAGGTATACACATCCCTGACATATAACGCCACTCCTCCTCCTTTCTTGTCTGGTCTGTTTCTCTGAAATAGATTGTAACCCTCCATTATTACATTCCAGTCGTGGGACTTATCCCACCAGGTTTCAGTGATGCCTATTATGTCATATTTAGTTTGCTGTACCAAGAGCTCAAGCTCATCTTGTTTATTACCCATGCTTTGCGCATTAGTGTACAGACATTGAAGTCCATTAATCATTCCCCCGTGTCTCTTATTTAAGGATTTTTTCCTCCCACCACTAGGTCTGCGTGCTGTTTGCTCCATTTGATCTATGACATTTGGATGATCATCTTCATCAATTGATAGACTCCTACCTTCAGGAGCACTGTCTTCCTCCCCCACATTAGTCAGTTTAAAGCCCTCCTGATGAGGTTTCTGAGATTTTTGGCAAAAACATTCCTCCCAACCGTTGTGAGGTGCAGCCCATCTCTTGCCAGAAGTCCATCTTCAAGAAACTGCAGTCCGTGATCTAAGAATCCAAACCGTTCCTGTTTACACCATTTGCGAAGCCAGCTGTTCACTTCCACTATTCTTCTCTCTCTCCCTGGGCCACGTTGTTCAACTGGGAGGACAGATGAGATGACAATTTGTGTATTTAATTGCTTCAATTTCCTGCCCAGAGCCTCATAGTCTCTTTTGATCTTCTGGAGGCTATTGCTTGCAGTGTCATTGGTTCCCATATGAACCAAGAGGAAGGGGTATTTGTAGTGGGTTTTATGATTCCTTGCAGTCGTTCAGTTACATCTTGGATCTTAGCCCCGGGGAGACAGCACACTTCCCGAGACATCTTGTCAGGCCCACAGATCACTGCTTCTGTTCCCCTCAGTAGGGAATCCCCTATCACCACTACACGCCTCCTCTTAGGTTTGGTCGGGGTTCTTCCGTGATCTGTCCATTCCAAGGTCGCCTGCACATTCCCTGAGGACTGACTTTGCTGCTCGTCTTCATATACCTGATCGACTGTAACGAGGGAGAGATCCTCAAATGGAGTCTGCTCTTCGTCTTCCATTCTAGGGGAGAGGACCTCAAAGCGATTGTGTATTTCTAAACAATCAGAGCGAACCCTGGGACTCCTACTTCTTTGAGTCACGTTTCTCCATATATCTGGCTCCTGTGTTGGTGAACTAGCCTCCTTCTCAGGGGAGTCCCCTGTCTCCTCCTTGGTGGAGACGGTGTGCTCTGTTGCTTCCAAGAAGAGCTCCAGCTCTCTAATTCTTTGGAGCGTAGCCACATGTTCCTCCAGTTGCTGGACTTTGTCTTCTAAGAGGGCAATCAACATGCAATTGCTGCAGGTAAAACTGCCTGCAACCTTTGGCAAGATGGCAAACATTGTGCAGGAACCGCAGGCGACTGCAGCTGTTCCCTCACTCTCCATCTTGAGAACGTGTCATTGGGGCTGGCTACAGTGGTCCTCCATCATAAGAAGCGTGCAGACAGGACAAGTAACTCCCCCCCCCAAAAAAAACCCTAGGTCTCCCCCAACAAACGTTTGAGACTAGCTCCCCTAAATCTAAAGATAGATCAAATTGCGCGCGCCGCTAGGCGTGCGCCGCTGCCCTACAAGCTCTGATAAGCTCCTCCCACAGCTAATCACCTACCTCAACAGAAACCCTGCCCCCTCTGACCTTTGCACAGGGAGAGCAGCTAATCAGCCACAAGACACACACACAGGAGAAAAACCCTTTTTGCTCCTTCTTCAGCCGCTGCCCTACAAGCTCTGATAAGCTCCTCCCCCAGCTAATCACCTACCTCAACAGAAACCCTGCCCCCTCTGACCTTTGCACAGGGAGAGCAGCTAATCAGCCACAAGAAACACACACAGGAGAAAAACCCTTTTTGCTCCTTCTTCAGCCGCTGCCCTACAAGCTCTTGGTTTTGAGTAGGACTTGGTTTTGAGTAGGAGGGTGTGCGCTGCAGAGGACTGGTCTGCTTATGTGAATAGGCTGGACTACAAAATATCTGGCTGCTCTTATATTCTTTTCCTGCAAGGCTGCAGTTAGTTTAGTGAGTGGCAGGCTATTGCCTATCTTGTGTATCAGCAGCACTGTAGAGTCAGGCCAGATGGCAAATCCTGATAGTTGGGGTCGGGATGCATATGGAATGGGTTGGGGAAAGAGGGGTGGCCACTTCCAATCTACCAGAAAGCATTTTTCTGCTGGAGAAACAGCTTGCACCAGCAGAGGGAGGCAGCACTCCACAGAAAACCTCTCTGTCATACAAGGAGATCCTTGGGCTGGGAGGGGGCTGGAAGTGACCATATTCCAGATGAGGGGGGAGCATGAAGCCAGGCTCTAGGCTTTCGTTTTGTGTTGGAATGGAGATGTAAAATCACTTCTTTTGTATTCAGGTCAGGACAACAGATCCACACCTGGGAGCTTGTCAAAAGTTAAAAGTTAAAAATGTAAAAGTCAAAAGTTAAAAATGTAAAGGCTAATGGAATTTTATTTAAAAATCAAAAGTCGCTGTGGTGGTTCAAGTTATAGTGTCAGACAAAAGACAAGATGGAAAAGAAATGATAAGGAACAGAGAAAAGATATAGAGAGAAAAAGAAGAAAGAAAGAAAAAGAAAACACAAAAAATCCTACTGAAAATAGTTTGTTTGTTTGTTCAGAAAAGAGAAGGAAAAGAAAAAAACCATTGTAATAAGTAAATAGAAAAAGGGGCGAGTGGGGATGGAATAGTAGATATATATATATATAGAATTCTTTAATGAGAAATTAAAAAAAAAAAACTTTTAAAACTTTTTTTGAGTGATAGCAGCTCTTTTGGCTGAGGTGTGGCATGCAGCTGAAACAGTATTTCAGGAAACTCAAACATTCCGTGTGAATCTCCAGGAGCTTGAAGACAAACTCCAGGCGTTGCCAGCAACACTCCAGGAGCCGCAAGCCAGAGTTATTTTTGAGAATCCTGTCTTCACAAATTCCGGGGACATGGCCCTCCCAGTGTTAAGGTGGGGAGGAGGGGCTGCGAGATTGCAGATAAGAGTCAAAAGTTAAAAATGTAAAGGCTAATGGAATTCTATTTAAAAATCAGGTCAGGACCACAGATCCACACCTGGGAGCTTGATGGCAGCTGAAGGGATCCACGGTGATCCAGGACAAGCTGCACTTGCTGCTCAGGTAAGGCCAGAAGGAGGCTTACCAGGCGTCCCCGGTTGCCAGGGACAGTCCCCGGATTCAGCAATCTGTCCCCGGCAGAAATCTGTCCCCAGAATGTCCCCGGATTTACGCCTGGGGACTTCCCGCGCTGCAACATGGCTGACGCCATGGCAGCAAGCAGCATCGGAGGTCCCGACTACATACGGGGACATTAATTAAAGCCAGGGACATTCCAGCCAGTTCCAGCCAGCCAATCAACTGGCAGGGGGGGGGGTGCTCCGACCTTGCTGCAGCCGCCGCCACTGAGGAGAGGGAGAGCCCGACCCAAGAGAGAAGAGACCCAGAGGAAGGTATGTCTGCTTTAACGCCTCATTGCTGAGCAAAAAACAGCGTTCTTGGCCGTTCCTGTGGCGTACACCCCTCCCCCCTTTTCTCCAGCTGGACGGCTTGTCTTTGGGGCGTTGAGGCAAAGCACAGCAGTGGGGATCCCCTGTCCCCCCCCCACTTTGTGGGAGAGCTTGCTTGCAGATAGGGATAGGGATAGATATTTGTAATTGCTCTGGTTGCTTAGAAGGGTAGTTGGCGGATGAAGTTAATCAAGTCAACTTTAATCGTTTAACCTGCGAGAAAAACAGCCAGTTTAAAACAGCGGCTGTCTAGTTCACATAGTTCCTGAACAAGCCTGCATGGAAACACCGGTTTCTATAACAACTGAAATGTGCTTCATTTGCAACTAAGTAGAGCCTTTCTGCTAATGCAGAGCACAATCCACAGCTTCAGGCAAGGTCATTTATATACCCAGAATCCAGAGCAGCCTTTTCTCATACTCCTCTGAAGTACCACCACTGCAACACCAGCGCTTGGCCTTCTGGCACCTGCAGGCTAGGGAAAGAGCTCTTTAGCACCCTGGGGTGGAGCTCCTTCTCAGCAATAGCACTGTCTGCTCATTCCCAACTTCTTCAACCAGTGCCTCTGTGCCTTCTGTAAATGTCTGGAGTAAATGTCTAGCAGGAAGTGTCTGTCCTCTCCAGGATGTTGAAATACTGAAGAAGGCGCCCAATAGCCCTAAGACGGGGGCGGAAACAGTACTTAATGATGATCATGTTAGGATATTTCCGTTCCACCTTAAAAGGGAGCAGGCTTTTGTGCGTAACAGAGTCTGCGTATTTCCTGTTCACAGGATGTTTATGTTTTGCTATTGCTTTCGTTTCTCTCTCTCGGTGCCTGAACACGCTAGCAGGCGGTCATGTTTTTCTTTGTTCTGACCAACGCTGAATAAACTTGTAAATATGCTCTCCTGCTGTGCAACTTTCACTATGTGAACTCTGCTGATAGAGTGTGCATCAGCCCAGGAATGTGGCAATCTATTTCTGGAGCTCATGTCGCTAATTTCTGATACTGTATCTACGGGAGGTCGATGGACGTCCGGAGTACGGAGTCGGCTGGAGGCAGTGATGGCCTTTGTCTCCCTGGCAGTATCCCAACAGATCAAGCATTGCCTATGAAGGTCCAGGAGCTTGAAGAAAAACTCCAGCCATTGCCAGCAATACTCCAGGAGCCGCAAGCAAGAGCTATTTTTGAGAAAAGGGGGGATGGAAAAGTAGATATATATATATAGAATTCTTTTAAAAAGGGAGGGTTGTGTTTATCACTAAAGAAGAAGAAGAAGGAGGAGAGAGAGAGAGAGAGAGAGAGAGAGGGAGAGAGAGAGAGAAGGGAACAAGAAAAAAGGGCAGTTTGAATTCTCCTGTGGGACCCCCAGGGCTTGGTGTCGGGTCCCTAGATCAGGGCTGAGGTGGCGGTTCCAGGAAATGGGCTCCAGTGGTTCAGGCCGCCTACCTGGGTTCACAGGGCTTTAAAATACTGATAAGAAATGGACTGAAAATAAACTACCGTATTTTTCGCCCTATAGGACGCACTTTTTCCCCTCCAAAAATGAAGGGGAAATGTGTGTGCGTCCTATGGGGCGAATGCAGGCTTTCGCTGAAGCCTGGAGAGCGAGAGGGGTCGGTGTGCACCGACCCCTCTCCCTCTCCAGGCTTCAGGAAGCTATCCGCAAGCTGTGGGAGCCCATGAGAGTTCCCCCCGGGCTCCCCCGGCTTGCGCAGCACTGCTTCTTATCCCGAAGCCCCGGCGCGCTCAGCAGTCGTGCCGGGGTTTCGGGTAGCTCTGCGCAAGCCAAGGGAGGGCTCCCACGGCTTGCAGAGAGCAGCCTGTTCTGGGGGCTGGGGTCGGGGGAAGCTCGGGCTTCCCCCGCCCCAGCCTCGCGCCTTGAGGGAAAATTTTTTTTTTCTTTATTTCCCCCCCAAAAAACTAGGTGCGCCTTATGGGCCGGTGCGCCCTATGGGGCGAAAAATACGGTAAATAAAATAAAGCATGGTTTTTGCTGTGCCCCCCTGCACTGGCAGGGGAGGGTCCACGCCGCGTTCTTCTAGCCCCCAGCCAGTCCTCGGTGCCCGGCTCCTCTGCTCTTTTGCTCCAGCCGCTGGTGATATTGTCTTGGTGTCGGAGCTGGGCTAGGTGGGGCATTCCCTCCGGGCTTCCCTGTCTCTCCCGATCCCCTCCTATCATTCTCCTCCCCCCCCCCATGTTACTTCTGGGGGCGCCTTACCAATACAGTCGTACCTTGGATCCCAAACGCCTTGCGTCTCGAATGTTTTGGCTCCCGAACGCCACAAACCCGGAAGTGAGTGTTCCGGGTTGTGAATGTTCTTTGGAGCCCAAATTTCCGACGGGGCTTCCACGGTTTCAGATTGAGTGCAGGAAGCTCCTGCAGCCAATCGGAAGCCGCGCCTTGGTTTCCGAATGTTTTGGAAGTCAAACGGACTTCTGGAATGGATTCCGTTTGACTTCCGAGGTACCACTCAAGTTTCAAGTTTCAAAGTTTTATTACGGCAAAAGCCAGCGACACAGAGGTACCACTGTATATCTTCTCGGAGCAGGGGCAATCCCATTGCCGCCTTCAGTTCTGGTAAAGCCAAGAATTGCTTGTGCAGATCTTGATGCCTTCAAGGCCGAGGCTGTCGTCTGATGAGACCCAGTACTCCTATCAGAGAAGCAAATCCTCAAATACAGTCATACCTCTTGTTACGCTCGGTTCAGGTTACGTCTTTTCATGTTGCCTCCCGCGGCGACCCGGAAGTAACGGAACAGGTTACTTCAAGGTTTCGCTGCTCGCGCATGTGCAGACGCTGAGAATGAAGTCACGTGCATGCGCAGAAGCAGCAAATCACGACCCACACACGTGCAGACGCGGGTTGCGTTCTGCTCATGATGCGAACGGGACTCCGGAATGGCTCCCGTTCGCAAGCAGAGGTACCACTGTAGTTGAAATGCCTGACTTGTTCAATGGCTTGTCCATTCAGGAGCCATTTCTGCTTCCTGGGCTGTGCCCCCAATACTACGGCTTTTGTCTTGGAATAATTTGTATTCAACTCTCTGTTACGACACAGTCTCCCAAAGTTCTTTAGTAATCGCCTCATACCCACTTGCGTTTGTGCTAACAACACCGTATCGTTGGCATGTAGCAAAATGGATACATTATGGGATAAAACTGAAACAGGGAAATATCTGGCCATTTGGGTTCCTTTATTACATCATTTACATAAAAGTTAAAAAGCAGAATTTTAGAAAGTATTTCAAAGTGTTTAAAATGATTTAGGAATTACAAGGTTAACTTTTTAAAAAAGATATTAAATAAGTTTTAAAAGCCTTTATGTGTAACTGCTGATGATGTTGGGGGGTGGCGGCAGCTGTGGTTGTAAGACTCCCTTAAAACTGATTTACAGTGCTGGCTCTTGGGGATTGAAAGGGCACATAAAAAGGCCTTGCCCCAAATTAAAGAAAAACCAACAAACAACCCCAGTCAAACAATTAAAAAAACCAGCCTGTGGAGCTCAGATGAACAAGTCCCACTTTGGTGCAACGTGACCGGAATGACATGCACAGATGCTCCCTTCTTTTTCTCAGTGATAGCAGCTCTTTTGGCTGGGGTGTGGCAAGGAGCTGAAACAGTAATTAAGGAAACTCAAGCATTCCTTGTGAAGCTCCAGGAGCTTGAAGAGAAACTCCAGGCGTTGCCAGAAACACTCCAGGAGCCGCAAGCCAGAGGTATTTTTGAGAATCCTGTCTTCACATGGCCCTCCCTCCCAATAATGTTGGGTTTCAAGTCCCATCATCCATGATGAGCGCTGGCCATGTTGGCTGGGGCTTAGGGGAGTCCCACCACAGTCTGGAGCCCAGTTCAGTGACCCTTTGTGGGCAGCTGGCAGCCATGCCAGGGTCGCCTTCGCCGCGTGGAAGGGGTGGCCTCCCCCCACCCCCACCCCATGCGCAGGAGACCAGAGGCCAGTAGCAGAATGTGCATCTGCCTCTGAAGGGCACAAAGGTTTGCTGTCTCCTTGTGTGCCCATTTTCTTGCCAAAAAGAATAAAAATACAGCATATGGTTGCACATACCAGGCACCAATTTTAATGGTGGTTCTTTGGCTTTTCCTTAAGGTGCGGAACACGAGGAGGAGGAGGAGCAGCAGGAGGAGGAGGAGGAGAAGGAAAAATAAAGAAAATGGGGGGGGGGGAATATATATTTCCCTATATATTTCTATTCTTTTTTATATATATATAGATTTTTATTAGAATTTTTTTTAAGAAGTTACAGAAAAAAGAAGAAAAAATATAAGTAACAATCAAAAAAGAAAAAGAGAGAACAATACCTATAAAACAAACATCATCCAAAAACAGAAAAGAAAAGAAAAAACAAAAACAAAAAACAAATCAAACCTTTACATCACTTATTTTCATTCGCTTACTTCCTTGACCTCCTCACACCTCCCATTTTTGTATTCTAGTTCAATTAGATATTTCAGCAAATCCTTCCCCATTTTTTTCTATCTTAATAATTTATCTTAGTATATTATAATTTTGCATTCTCTTCTTTCACCAATTCATTTTTACTTAATCCTTTATATCTTTTCTGCTAAAACCATTTATCTTTGAATAAATTCACATTCTTAGCAGTCATATTAACCCCCAGGTATTTCACTTTCTTAACCAATGTTAATCCTGTCTCCTTCTGAAACCTCTCTTTCTCAATCACTGTTAGATTTTTCTCTGACACCTTAGTTTTCAGCTTGTTCAACTTAAAACCCGCAACCTGACCAAATTCTTGAATTATTTGTAATACTCTTTTAGTACTGGATTCTGGCTCCTGTAATGTTAAAACTAAATCATCAGCAAATGCTTTCAATTTATACTGTTTGGTTCCGACTTGTATGCCTTAAAGTAATTGGACCCTTCTAATCATATTGAGCAAAACCTCCAGGACCGATATAAAAAGCAATGGGGAAATTGGGCAGCCCTGTCGTGTTCCTTTCTCAATCTTAAATTCCTCTGCAATTACATTATTCACAATTAATTTTGCTTTTTGTTCTGAGTAAATTGCACCTATACCGTTTTCAAAACCTTGGCCTACCACCATTCCCTGTAAATTTTTCTTCACAAAACTCCAAGAAATATTGTCAAAGGCTTTCTCCGCGTCCACAAATATCAAAACTGCTTTAGTATTAATATTCACTTGTAATTTTTCTAAAATATTAATTATATTCCTTGTATTATCTGACAGATGTCTCCCCGGGAGAAAGCCCGCTTGATCCTTATGAATTCCTTCTACCAATACTTTTTTTAATCTTTTAGCCATAATTTCAGCAAAAATTTTGTAATCCACATTGAGCAAAGATATGGGGCGGTAGTTCTTAAGCTGTGTCTTCTCAGACTCTATTTTCGGTATAAGTGTAATATAGGCTTCTTTCCACGACTCTGGTGCCTTTTCCCCCTCCAATATTTCATTACAAACTTCCTTCAAAGGCTGTACTAACCATTCTTTCAAAGATCTATAATATCTTGAAGTCAAGCCATCCGGCCCTGGAGATTTGCCCAATTTCATATTCTGGATGGCTCCTTCCACCTCTTGATCTGTTATTTTATAGTTCAGCATTAACTTGTTCTCTTGAGAGATTTTTTGAAGTCCATTTATTTTCAGAAATCGGTCAATATCCATTTCTTTCTGGGTCTCCTGTGTATATAACTGTTTAAAGTACTTCTGAAAACACTTCCTGATCTCCACAGGATTCTGTATATTCTTTCCCTCCACTTCCAAATTGGTAATAGTATTGAGTTTTTGTCTTTTTTTCATTTGCCAAGCCAGCAGTTTCCCACATTTATTAGCCGATTCAAATGTCTTTTGTCTCATCTGTTTAATCTTCCATTCTATTTCCTGATTCATCAATTTCATATATTGTACTTGATATAGCTTTATCTCTTTCAGGATCTCCTGTGATTTTGGTTTTACTCTCAGTCTTTTTTCTCCATCCTTTATTTTCTCCAAAATTTTATCCTTTTTTTCATTTTTCATTTTCTTCTTAATTGCATTCTGTTGTATCAAAAACCCTCTCATAACTGCTTTACTTGCATCCCAAATCACTCTTTTTTCTACAGTGGTATTCAAATTTATCTCAAAATAATCTCTCAAGATTTTTGGGGCCTTTTTAGTCACTTCTTCATTCCTAAACGAAGTGTGATTCATCCTCCATCTAAAGGATCCAATTGGTGTTAGTTTCATTTCCATCTTCACCGCATTGTGGTCGGAGCAAGTTTTAGGGCAAATTTCCACTTTTTTAATCTCCGGGGCGAGCCCCCTAGTTACCCAAATTTGGTCCATTCTTGTCCATGTCATTTTGGCTTCAGAGAAGAAGGTTCCTTCTCTTCCCAAGGGATTCTTAGTTCTCCAAATGTCAGCAAGGTCCATATTGTCAGCCATGTCAAAAAACGTCTTAGGTAATCTGCCATCTTTTGAGACCACCTGTCTCTGGGCCTTATCCATATTAGTGGACACCACTTCATTCATATCTCCCATCAAGATCATATTGTAATCCAAATAGTCCATCAGGATTTCATGCAACTTCTTGAAGAATTCGAATTTCCCCTCATTTGGTGCATAAATACCTACTATCAAAAACTTCTCTCCTTGTGATTGAATTTCAATTGCAACAAATCTTCCTTGGTCATGTTTAAATAAGAATTTCGGTGACAGGCTCTCCTTTGCATAAAGTACTACTCCTCTTTTCTTAACTTTATCTGATGAAATAAATTCATATCTGTAATGGGATGAGGGGCTGCTTGTGCGTGAGCGCTAAGGTTCTCACAGTTTTGTAGTTAGTTTTAAAACTCTCCCTCTCCGCGGAGCCATCAGTGCATGGCTCCCTTAATCGCTGGCAGAATCCGTCAGTGGGCGTTTCCTGAATTTCTTCCAACATAAGAGTTCCTTGACCGAAAGTCTCCTCCTTGATTCTCTGCGTGACAGCTTTCTGCGCAGAGTGGGCGTCCCAAGGGGAGGTCCTGAGCTCTCACCACTGGCCTCGCTTGAAGCGTCTCTGAGCCTAACCTCCGACGCTGTCTCCTCTCCCCCTCCTTCTTCAGCGGTGACTCTCCCTCTCCCCCTGCTGGTTCCTTCCTCAGCATCTGAGGGTCTCCCAGCATCCAAGAGCCTCTCCACCCCCCTGAGCTCCGATGGCAGTTCCCTGACATCCACCTCCCCTCCAGGACCCCCCTCACCCCCTGTTCTCCCCCTTTCTTTTGGCGGTGAGGCTGGGAATCCCCGGAAAGAATCTCCCCCATCTTCTGATGACTCGAAAACTGCTCTCCATCTACTACTATCCCGTCGTCCTGAATAATCTTCCCAATCTGATTCCCCCTCTTCCGATTCTTCTTCCTCTTCCTGCCCAGAGTCCGGAAATCCCTCAAATTCCTCTTCCTCGTCGGTGGTGCCAAATTGCTCCTCCCAGAACCTAGCTAAGGGTTTGGGCTTCCTTGGGAACCTACGGTAAAACTCTCCCAAAAGAAACTCATCCTTGATGGTTTCCTCTGGTACCCAAGCATTTTCTGACTCCGGTTCCCCTTCCCACGCCACTAGGTACTCCACCTGTTTACCCTTCCACCTTGAATCGAGTATTTCTGCTACATGACTGCTGCGCTCCCTCTCTTCTACTTGTGGTGCCGCGGGAACCTCTCCCTCTCGTCCCTGAAATTCCTGCCCTTCCCTGTATGGTGACAGTAATGATCTATGAAATACTGGATGTAGTTTCATGTTGTCTGGCAGATTGAGCCTAAAGGCCACCGGATTCACCTGTTGTGTGACCTCGAAGGGTCCCAGCCGTCTCGGTCTCAATTTCTTGCAACCTCCCTTGAACGGTAACCCTTGTGTTGACAACCACACCCGGTCCCCGACCCTTATGGTCTCCCCTTCCCTCCTGCTCCTATCTGCCTGCCTTTTGTACGCTTCCTTGGCCCTCTCTAAATTCAACTTAAGCTGTTGGTGTATTGCTTCCATTTCTTCTACGAAATGTTCCGCCGCCGGTACACTCCATCTTTCCTCCCCTCCCCCTGGAAAGGCCCTAGGGTGACAACCATAATTGGCCATAAATGGACTCATGCCCGTGGACACATGCTCGGCGTTGTTGTAGGCAAATTCGGCCAGGGCTAATTTCTCTACCCAGTCCCGCTCTCCCTCATTGACATAACACCTCAAGTATTGTTGCAAAATACTGTTTGCCCTTTCCGCTTGCCCGTTGGTTTCTGGGTGTCTAGCCGTCGAGAAATTGACCTCCACGTGCAGTAGGCTCATGAGCTTCCTCCAGAACCTGGACGTGAATTGTTTTCCTCTATCAGAGACCACCCTCAAGGGGGCGCCATACAACCTAAAAATGTGTTTTACAAACAGCCTGGCGGTTTCCTCCGCCGTCACCGCATGTGAGCAAGCTATAAAATGACACATCTTAGTTAACAAGTCTACTACCACCATGACCGCCGTTTTCCCCCTAGATTTGGGCAAATCTGTCATAAAATCTATGGACACTGCCTCCCATGGCCTTTCTGGTGTGGGTAATGGTTCCAGCAACCCCGCAGGTGCCGCCCTCTCCCCTTTGGCTCTCTGGCAGCGGTCGCATCCCCTTATATATTCTTGTACATCTTCCCTCACCTTTGGCCACCAGAACTGCCTGGTGACTAACAACATGGTTTTGTGTTGCCCAAAATGTCCCGCCGTGGGGCTGTCGTGCAGTTGCTTGAGTACTCTACTCCTCAATTGCCCCTCTGGTATATACAAAGCCCCCTTCTAGTACAGCGCCCCATTTTTTTCCTCAAAACCCCCCGGGTTTTCCCCTGCTCCCCTGAGCTCTCTGAGTTTGTTTTGGGCGTACTCGTCACCCTCGGTCCCCTCTACCAGTTCTCGTTGTCCCACCAATGTTGCCCCACACACCCAGTGGTCCTCGGGTATCACATGTCTTTCTTCCGGCGCTCCCTCCCCCTCCATATATTCTGGTTTCCAGGAGAGAGCGTCCGCCCGTACGTTTTCTTCCCCTGGTACGTAGCGAATTTCAAAATGGAACTTGGAGAACTCCTGTGCCCATCGCACCTGTCTCTGGTTTAGTACCCTTGCCGTTCTCCAGTATTCCAGGTTCTTATGGTCTGTGCACACCTGGATCTTGTGTTGTGCACCTATTAGTAGATGTCGCCAGCCTCGAAATGCTTCATAAATGGCCAGCAGTTCCCTGTCATACACTGTGTAATTCCTCTCCGACTTATTCAACTTCCGCGAGAAGAAGGCACACGGTCTCCAGTGAGACGGATCCCTTCCCAGCTGGAGCAGTACTGCCCCTACCGCTCGGTCTGATGCATCGGTCTCCACCCTCATTGGTTTCTGCAGATCCACGTGCAAAAGCTGTTCTTCCGAAGCAAACGCCTTCTTTAGCCGGTCAAACGCTTGCTGAGCCTCTTCCGTCCATACAAACTTCTTCTTGCTACTGAGGCAATCGGTGATGGGTGCCGTTAAGTGGGCAAAGTTTTTGATGAACTTCCGATAGAAATTTCCAAACCCCAGGAATCTCTGCACGTCCTTCCTGGTTTTAGGTGTCTTCCATTCCAGTACCGCCTGTACCTTGCTCGGATCCATTGACAATCCCTTGTCGGACAACCGGTACCCCAGGAATTCCACCTCTCTTGTATGGAACTGGCACTTCTCCAGTTTGACCCATAGCTGGTTCGCTTGTAACCTGCTTAGTACTTCCCGGACATCTCTGACATGCTGCTCCTCGTCCTCTGAGTAGATCAGTACGTCATCTAGGAAGGCTACACAGTTCTTGTACAGCAAGGGTCCTAGAACGTGATGCATGAAAGATTGAAAACATGCTGAGCCCCCCTGTAATCCAAAAGGCATAACGAGGTACTCGAAGGCCCCCAGGGGGGTAAACATGGTGGTTTTCCATTCATCTCCTTCTCTCATTCTGATCAGGTTGTACGCCCCCCTTAGGTCCAGCTTGGTAAAAATCTTTCCCTTCCTCACCCTGGTTAAAATGTCGTCAATCCTGGGCATGGGAAAGGCTACTGGTTCTGACACCGAGTTGACGGCCCGAAAGTCCACTATCAACCTGGGCTTATTCGTGTCCTTTTTGTCCACAAAAAACACTGGACTGCCCCCCACCGCTCTTGACTCCCTTATGAAACCTCTCTTTAGGTTCTTGTCTATAAATTCCCTTAACTCCTGCATCTCTCTGTCCGACATGGCATACAGTTTGCCCACTGGCAGCTGAGCTCCCGGGAGTAGGTTGATTTGACAGTCAAAGGGTCTATGAAGGGGTAGTCTATCTGCTTCCTTCTCACTGAAGACATCACTCAGATCGGCGTATTGCGGTGGTATCTCTCCCTTTTCCCCCACCGCCAGCCCTGCCAAACTTGCCATTGCCATCCCCGGGTTTCCCCTCCCATTGCAGTGTTCCAAGCAATGAGCTGACCCAAAAGAGACCGTCCGCTGGTGCCATCCCACTAACGGGTCATGTAGCGCCAGCCAGCTCATTCCCAATATGATGGGTGGTCCTCCCAGGGTGGCTACATGAAAGGCAATGACTTCCGAGTGCCTTGCCACCCTCATTGTCATGGGAACCGTCTGTTGGGTTACTTCTCCTCCCAGAAGTTCCCTCCCATCAATCGTGGTGACTTGCAAAGGACTACTTAAGGGCAGAGTCTGTATCTGATGCTCTGATGCAAATTCCTTACTCATGAAATTGCAAGAGCTGCCTGAGTCTAACAGAGCCTTTATCGTGAGGGGATGTCCGTTGGGTAGCTCTAGCACCACCCCTACGGCGATGGCTGCTCGGGGGGGTTCAGGCTTGGGCACGTTCACTGATCCTTGGCCTGGCTGCTGTGCCCTGTCGCTGGCAGCCAGGCGTTGGCTTTTACTTGCTCCTTAACCCCCTCCTCCTCACTCCCAACAGCCCCCACCATTCCTTGCCATGCCTTTCTTTGAGGGCAGACCCTGGCAAAATGTCCTGGCTGTTGGCAGAGGAAACACTTTTTGGCGCCTTTTCCCTCCTTCTTCCGCCCTTCGTTGGAATTCGAAGTCCCACTCGCGCGCGCCTCCAATTTCCATTGGTTCCACTGGCTGGGAAGGTTGTTCTGGCATCTCAGGAATGCGGAAATCATTCCAACGCTCTCCTCTGCCTTCCCGCTTCTCCAGAGCCCTTGCCTCCTGGCGCGCCCCAATCGCAAGTGCAGCCTTGGTCAGCTGATCCATGGACTCCGGACGGGGCACGCGGGAAAGTTCATCTTTCACCGCTGGGGCTAGGCCTTCTTCAAATAACATTTGTATCGGGTCCGAAGCCAGATCCCAACCCAGTTTGTGTATGAGCATGGCAAATTGCGCCCAATACTCTCGGACTGATTGATTTCCCTGTTTGCACGCCATCAACTGCCTGCGTACCATGCCCTGTTCAATCTGGCTGGAAAACATCAAGTCCATAGCTATAAAAAATTTCCTCAAGTCTTTCAAGGCGTCATTATTCGATGCCATCAGGGGTCTAACCCATTCTCTAGCCCCTCCCTCTAGGTGTCCGATCACAAAGGCTACTCTCGCCTCCTCGTTGGCAAAGTCATCGTACTGCAGGTTCAGGGCATACTGCATCTCTGTCTTAAAGGCTTGGTAGTCCCTTGGGTCACCCCCGTATTTATGAACCAGTCCCGGTACCTTCCTTGCGATGGGGGTGGGTTTCCCCTGTGCATCCTGAGCTCTCCTTTCATCGAGCCGCACCGTTAGCAGAGACAGCTGGTGTTCCAAATCTCTGTTTCTCTCCTCCAGAGTTGGTCCTCCTCCAGCTCCCCCCGCTCCTCCGACTCCTGTTGGGTTGCTCATGATGCCCTTCCTTCGCACAGGCAGCGTCAAAGACTGACAGATTGCTGTAATGGGATGAGGGGCTGCTTGTGCGTGAGCGCTAAGGTTCTCACAGTTTTGTAGTTAGTTTTAAAACTCTCCCTCTCCGCGGAGCCATCAGTGCATGGCTCCCTTAATCGCTGGCAGAATCCGTCAGTGGGCGTTTCCTGAATTTCTTCCAACATAAGAGTTCCTTGACCGAAAGTCTTCTCCTTGATTCTCTGCGTGACAGCTTTCTGCACAGAGTGGGCGTCCCAAGGGGAGGTCCTGAGCTCTCACCACTGGCCTCGCTTGAAGCGTCTCTGAGCCTAACCTCCGACGCTGTCTCCTCTCCCCCTCCTTCTTCAGCGGTGACTCTCCCTCTTCCCCTGCTGGTTCCTTCCTCAGCATCTGAGGGTCTCCCAGCATCCGTTAGCCTCTCCACCCCCCTGAGCTCCGATGGCAGTTCCCTGACAATATCCTAATCTTTTGTTACTCAAAATCTTCCGATGTAGCCTTGTCACATGTGTTTCTTGTAAGCAAATCTTTTTGGTGAACTCTTATCAAAAACTTCTGGCTCTTTGAAAGGGAACATGGATCTGAGAAGGAGCTTAGAGGGAGATTTCAACATCCAGCTGGAGCCATCAATGTCAGTTCGTCACTAGTTTGGAGTTGGGGACTCTTTTTCAGTCTTAAGGGCCATATTCTCCTCTGGGAAACCATCCAGGGGCCGGGTGCCTGTGGTGGAAGGGGCCACAGGTGAAAGTGGGTGGAGTGATGAATGTAAACTTTGGTTTCCTAAGGGAGGCTGGTTTCTACACACATTCAACACTCCACTCTCTGTCCTTCATGACTCAAGGTTGCGAGGGGAGGGGTAGTACCTCTGGTGGGGGGCACATTGTGCTCCTTCTGGGGTTGTTTGTCCACCTTTGGTCACTACAGCTCTCACCTGCGGCTCTTAGAAACTGTCAGCCTGCAGCAGCAGCCACACCCCAGGAATGGCTTCAACTGGTGGGCTAACCAGGTGAGGGGTGTTGATGGGTCTCAAACCCTTAGTGAATTAGGGGCTTCCCCTGCATGCAAAGCTAGTGTCGGGTACTGGCTAGAGGAGGAGGAATGGCGGGAGGCTACAGCCAGGGAACCCCCCCGGGAAGCATCAAAGTGGGAAGGCTCCAAGCCAGGAGACTGCTGGTGGGATGCAGGAGACAGGTCAGAAGAAGAAGAAGAAGGGGGAGCAGATGGCTTGGAGGCTAAACAAGCAACAGGTTTAAGGGAGACTGAGGCAGCTGAGGAGGAGGAGGAGTGGGTGGTAGAGGCTGAGGCTGCAACAGATCCCCAGGCACCTGCCATGTCCACTGTTCCCTTCTCCCCTCCTCCTCTGTCCCCAGGAACAAGGGAGGCATTACATGGAGCAGAACAAAAGGCACAGAGAGCCCCTCCACGACTGTTGGGAAGTCAGCCGACTGAGGAGGAGCCTTAGGATAGGGATGCCATATTTCTAAAAGTAGAAACCAAGACACCCCGAAAGCTGTGGAGCTATTTTTAGGAAGACCCCCAAATTGTTGAGCTTCTTAAAGGAAGACCCAGAAGCTGTTGATGTATGATAGCCCTACCTTAGGAGGAGGCTAAGATCCTCCGTTCTGGCAACTGGGGCTTGTCCTGCCTGTGGAGTTTCTCTGTCGGGTTTTGTCTCTCTGAAGAAAGAGTCCACCTTACTGCTCATCTCTGAGTTTTGATGCTGAACTGCAGCTGAATCAGCCCTGAAAGCCAGGCTCCGGACAATTGAGCAGATGAGACCACTAGGGGGTCCAACAGTCAAGAAGGTGGTTTCTGCCCGTGGTGTAGAGGGAAGTGACGAGTAGTGGGGCTCATCCACCTGGGAAGGTAGATCGTTTAAGAGAAGCAAGTCCCTGATCCTAAACCTGATTGATCCATTTAGCCCAGTATTGCCCACTTCCAGCCTGAGTGGCAGAAGCTCTCCAAGGTCTTGGGGAGAGAGAGGCTCCTACCTACATTGAGCTTCTAGCTGCAGGTGCTAGGGACTGCACCTGGGACCTTCTGCATGCAATGCAGGTGCTGACACACTGAGGCTATGGCGCCTCCACAAAACCTTCAGGTATGGGCAGGAGGCACTACTCGGCATCCTTATATCCCACCCTTCCTCCCAAAGGAGTCCAGGGCAGCAAAGACACAACAGTTAAACAACCAAAACATCCAAAAACAGTTCCTACACAGAAGCAGACTAAGAAAAATCTCTCCTTAGAAGGCTTCTTGAAAGAGGAAGAGGAGGTAGGCATTGAAAAGATAGCAGAGAAGGGACCCCCGATAAGATGGTACCTGCAGGAAAATGTCACTACTCCTCTTTTGTCTCTTCCTTCTGAAGGATCCCGGTGAACAAGCAAAAAGCCCTTGGAAACACACACACACACACACACACACACACACACACACACACGAGGACAAGACAAGACAGGGCTGTGCACCACAAACCATCCCAAAATAAGCCTCCATTCTGTGGGATGTAAAACACAGGAGCAGTCAATGACAACATTCCTAGAGTGTACATGTTAGAACATGGGGAGGGATGTCTGTCCAGCAAGCAGGTAAACTTCCTGGGACGGACTTCCTCCGCATGTGACCAGAGGTGGGTGTGGCCTCACCTGTGCAGGTAACGCCAAAAGCACAGGGCAGGGCAGCCATCTCTCTCTCTCTTTCACCACATGCATCGAAGAAGCAACATCTGCTCAGCCAAAGATGCCCTCTTGGCCTCCAGCCAAGAGAGGACAAAGGGACTGTCTTCTTATGGAATAGTTTTCAAGTGTATGTTACTTTTCTAAGCTAAGTCTGCCTTCTGGGATCCGATTGTGAACAGAATGTGAGTAAACTCTTTTTATACTTTTATAGAAGACTGTGTCATGTCTTATCTTTTATGAGGGAATAAGGGGGAAATACCAGAACAGTTATTATAGAGGCTTTAGCGAGCCTGAGCAATTGCATCCGCTGCAAATTTTAGAAGAGGGGAATGTTACTCTGCTAAATTGTGGAACTTGTTAACACAAGTTGGATAAGGATATAATCAGACAATATATCCTCTCCTGCATGCTGAACATTCCCACAGGTCTGAGGGACGGTGGACAGGCCATAGGCAAACATGTCCAGACTTCTCACTCAGTACAAGTTTAACACAGGCAAACATGCCCAGGCACCTCTTAAGTAAAGCTAAAGGTAAAGGGAGCCCTGACCATTAGGTCCAGTCGTGACCGACTCGGGGTTGCAACGCTCATCTCGCTTTATTGGCCGAGGGAGCCGGCGTGCAGCTTCCGGGTCATGTGGCCAGCAGGACTAAGCCGCTTCTAGCGAACCAGAGCTGCGCACGGAAACGCCGTTTACCTTCCCGCCGGAGCGGTACCTATTGATCTACTTGCACTTGGACGTGCTTTCGA
Source organism: Podarcis erhardii (assembly GCF_964252035.2). Taxonomy (NCBI): domain Eukaryota; kingdom Metazoa; phylum Chordata; class Lepidosauria; order Squamata; family Lacertidae; genus Podarcis; species Podarcis erhardii. The sequence continues at coordinate 17,697,599 of NC_138506.1, read as the reverse complement.
ACTGCTAGGTTGGCAGGAGCAGGGACCGAGCAATGGGAGCTCAGCCTGTCGCGGGGATTCGAACTGCCAACCTTCTGATCGGCAAGCCCTAGGCTCTGTGGTTTAGACCACAGTGCCACCCGTGTCCCTCCTGCACATCCATACCCTGGGGCAAGTCTGGGGATGGGCTCTTGGTTTCTTTGGCCAACTAACTGCTCAGTAATTGTCACCTTTGGGCACTTCCCTGGGTGGGGGGGGGGCAGGGTGTACACGTGTCCTCACGCTTGAGGGATTATGGCGGGAGATAGAGGGGGAAAGAGTCCTTTCCTTAAGGGCAAGAATGGCTTTGGAATGGAGGAAATTGGTGCAGGGGGTGGATTTTCTGAAGTGAGGGGCTTTTCCTAAGCGGGCAGTCCATAAGGGAAGTGGCTTGACAGATTTCTTGCAACAAAGGATCACTTTTGGCAATAGAAACCAGTTAATGGGCTTTTGATGGACTGAGTCCATTGTTCTCTCAGCAGGTGGCCACTCAGGAGCTCAGTCAAGCTGGCGAAGCTCCGCTGCTCTGCAGAACGGAAAGAGGCAGTGGTACAAGAAAGATTCTGTCCACTAGAGGCCGCTATCCGCTAAGCGCTATTGGCTAGCTGTCCAAATCCGATGCTTTTGATTGGGCTATACGCAGCAGTATGTAAATACAGAGTTCATGCCCAAGTCCCCGTTAATATTGATACGGTTTCATACCAGAAAGAGGGAAGCAGGGTCTTTTATTCATAAAAAAAGATGTGGTTCTTGGTGCGACAGTGGAAGGAAAGGGCTTTCTCGAGCTCATTGTCTCGCGCCCTAGGTATGTGGAGGGGTTTCTGGGGAAGGTGAGATCCCTAGCGAATTTCCCCCTCGGAAATTCCGTATAGCATATTCTTAAAAAAGGAAAAAAAGGAAAAAGGAGGGGGGGAGAAAAGACTGAAAGGGAAGAAAGGTTTCCTGTGTTCCCCTCCACTCTTCCAAATAATTCCGAGCTGAGGTGCAGAGCTCTTTCCACCCTTGTGACCTCCCCACCCTCCTCCTCCTCCTCCCTTCCACATAACTGGCTGTGTCACCTTGCCTGCCAATCATACCTCCCTTTGAACTGAAGCAGATTTCCATCCCTGTTTGTGCCAGTTCTGGAGTCTAAAAGCCGAGGACCTAAATCAGTCAAAGGAAAATGACACCCTTCCTACCCACGCAAAAATAAAACTTTCATTGGTCTGTTTGCTACTGGACGTGGTCGCCAAGCTTGGCAAAAGGGGCTTGTTTTTTTCTTTTGTTTTAAGAAGCGAAGCAAAAGCTCATTTGCTTGCTAGTGTGGGAGTCTGCAATTCTTGGTGTTCCAGGGCTTTTTGCTTTCCTGCTGACCTTCAGCTTAAACACAAACTGCTCTGGAGTGAGAAAAATCCATCACACTCAAAAAGCCCAGCTGGAGGGACCTGGAAGTGTGCGGGGAAGAGCAATTTTGTAGTGGGTTTGTTGCACAGGAGCACCAAGTTCACTAACTGGCTGATTCAGATTGAATCCCATTCAAAAAGAGTGCAATGGTGTGTGTTTCAGCCAGCCATCCGGCTGCTGCAACTATTCCCTGGGTGCCACCACACTGTCCTGTCTGTGTGTTTGGAAGGGAATGGGAGCTATGCTCCCCCCGGAGACACTCCACTCCTTCTTCCTTAGCTGTGCTGCTCAACAGTTGAGACAACCTTCACAGTTCTGGGATGCCGAGGAAGCGAACCAATAGTCACGTTCATCTGTACTGGCTCAGTATGCCCTATTCTGACAGATGCTGCCTTTCATATTCAGCCCAACGCCCAAGAGCCTTTCTGCTCCAGAGATCTGGGGCTGAACCCGGGATCTGCACGCCAAGGCTGGAGTAAGAAAGAGCCCTTGCCAGCTGGCCACGTTGGGTGCCTGCCTAGAGAGTGGAAGCCAGGGGTTCGAGGGACATTGTACTGCTCCTGGCAACCCCCACCCAATCCGACGTCCTCCTCCGCCTGAATCCTGCTTCCCCTGGGACGCACTTCCCATCCTGGAGCGGCTGGGGTGGGAGGCTAAGCTGGCCCAAGGACTGGCCCAAGGTAGCTCAGCCAAGTTGCCAAGGCCAGCATTTAAGACCGCACATCCTTTGCCCTCAGATGAGAAAGCCGGGATGAGTCATGCTAGCAGCCTGTGGCCTTGATGGGCTTTGAGGCAGCCCAGCTGCTATAGTCCACCTCTGAACCGAGGAAGCGCAACTGGAGAGACAGAGCCCAGCACTTTTCTCACGGGACAGAAGCGCACAACTTCCCCCTCCCACTTGCCGCCTGCCCCAGTCTTTCTCCAGCGGCTCAGTTTAGTGCGCCAAGCAGCTCATCCCAGGTGGGAATTTGGGTGGCGCTGCTTGCAGAAGGAGAAGCAGCTGGCGCTAGCGGAAACTCCCATTGTTCTTCTCAGGTAGGACTTCCGGGATCCAGATGAACGTTTTACCAAAAAGTATGGCTTGACTACTGATTTCCCATTTAAAGGAAGGCAAAATGACCCAAGTTTGGCGGACAGGTGAAAAAAACCACAAATTACATTTAAAGTTCTGTGAGATGCAAAGGAAAGCTTGCTTTTTAAACTTGTATTTTACAGCTTGTTGCTTGGTGCAGTTAACGGAATGGGGATATTGAGAAAGAAGAGACTTGGAAGCTGAAGGTTAGGATTTAAGGTAAGGTTACCAGATTTTTTTCAAAGAATCGGGGGACACTTTTTTTTTCAAAAGAGAAAAAAAATGTTATTTTTTAAAAATCATTTTTTTTTTTTTTAAAAAAGAAGTAATACCTTCTCTTCTGGGTCTCCTCTGTCGCGTGGCCTTCCTCTGGGCCCCAGCCTGATCTCTTGGCGTGCTACCTGCCCTGGAGTAGGCTCGGGTCAGGCCTGGGCTCGGCCCCGTGTCCTTGCCCTCCTGGTGCTCTCCTACCTCTCTTCCTCAGCGGCCGCAAGGTCGGGGCTCCCCTCTTTTTTCTCCTTCCTCTTTCTCTCTCTTCCTTCTCCTTCTCCTTTCCTCCTTCTCCCTGGGTTGGCTCCGGGGTTTTTACTGGCCCTGGAGCGCCGCTGGGCAATCGGCCATGTGGCCGGGCGCTCTAGCTCCCGCCTCGATTTGGGTCCTGGGGGGGTGTCAGCGGTTCCCCCAGTTGACGCGCTGGGCATCCCTGGTTCCCCCTCGGCAGTGGCAGCGGTAGCGGCAGTCTCAGCAGCCCGGAGCCAGCCTGGTAGTGCACTTGGCTCTGGCTGGCTTCAGGAGCTGCTCATTGCCGTTGCACCCGCCATTTTGCCTCGCCGGAAGTCCCCATATGATGTGTCTTGTGCCATTGAACCAATCACGCGACATTCCTTCCCTACTCATAAATCTACAACACTTAAAATATAAATCTGGGGACCTTATATGAAATCCGGGGACATTCCGGGGACGGATTTTGTTGGGGGCAGATTTGTAAATCCGGGGACTGTCCCTGGGAGACGGGGACATCTGGTAATCATTCCATAATAGGGCTTCTCCTGCCTTTGCCAGTATGTCAGCCTTCTCCGCCTCCTTAAAGAGGGTGTTCAGAAGCACTTGTACGTCTGGCCATATGGGATTGTGAGTGGAGAAGGTGGCGCAGTCTGGATGAGTCCCTCTGTCTTGCTCTTCGGTCACTGTGACCGAGCACCATTTGGGGCCGATCAGGATCTATAGGGAAGGGGATCCACTCAGAAGTTGTGGAGGGAACGGGAAGAGAAGCTGGGTCAAGAGACTGGCTCATGTCAGAAGGAGGCCTGACTGCATCCTTGGCGAAGCCCAGGGCAGGGCAGGAAGGCAGCATTGCCCAGCGGGAAGGCATTCGGAGGCAAATCATCAGCAAGGAGCAGAAAATCCCCTCCCCTTCCCTGAAGAAGACTGAAGAATCTCTAGTCGGCATTCAGGTGAGTTCAGCATCCCAGGTCTCTGGGGTGTTCCTGTCCATTACAAAGTTGACTCGAGGCTCCGTCAACTGAGCCCCTTCACTCCTTGCATACATGAAAGGGGCACAGAAAGGATGGGAGGCAGCCTTTTCCTGGAGCCTTGGGCTGCTTCTGCTACCGTCTTACCTGCAGCAGTTCACTCGCTGGCTGCTGACCCTTTTCCTCCATCACCTGGATGATCCTCTCAAGAGAGGAGAGTTTCCTGCAGAGTCTGGCCAGCTGCTCATCCCTTCTCCCTGCAATCTCCTTCTCCACCTCTTCCACATGATTCAGCAGACACTTTTCTTCTTCTTCTTCTTCCAGGAACTGGCGCAGTTGTCTCAACTTCTCCACAGTCTTCAGCCTCTCCGTTTCTGAGGAAGTCTGAGTGAGGAAGATGGTCAGCCTTCAAAACATCAGCAAGAGAATTAGGATTTGAATTGAACTGCTTCCACCCTCTCAGCTCACAAGTCCTCAGGCTTCTCCTTGACTGCTTTTCACATAATAAACAACAATGGGAAATAAACTCCATTTAGCTGCATTCAAAGGTGATCTTACCTAATTCACAATTCTTGGGAAAATATGGAGACCAAAACAGCAATCTTTTGAAATTCACACCTCTGAATTTCTCAAGGTTGACCCAGCCAGGTAATGTTCACAAAAAATGAATTTATGAGGGTAAAGCACGTATAAAAATATTTATACGAGAAGGTAGCCACCCTAGCATTTGATTCATTTTCACAATAATAAATAAATAACAAACCGATATGGAAAAAGGAGAAATGGGGAGAAGTTGAAATGGGCAGATTTCCCCCTCCCTCCTCAGTCCGGACTTGCTTCTTGAAGTGCTTGTTCCCTCACTAGTAACAAGAGGGACACTTCCAAGGAGGTCTTTGCTTTCCTTGTCCAGGTCTGCTTGATAGGCCAGAATTTCCCCTCTCTCTTTCCTCCAAATCTCCAGGCGGCGACAGATCTCTCCCTGACAAGAAAAGGGAAAACTCAGCTTTGATCGAGACACAAAGAGAGGAGATGAATATTATACTGGCTTCTTGGGTCCAGTGGCCTTGCTATAATAGCAAAGTAATTGAGAAGCTACCAAAGAACTCTATATGGGCTCTGAGGTACCCCAGAAGGGAAAAGAGCGGCCAGAGTGGCCAGAGGATTGGAGAAGACCAGTCTACCTACTTTAGAGGAAAAGGCCTTGAGGGGAGGACCTTTCTGCCCATGCTTCTGCCCATGCTTTCTGCTCCTGATGTAGGCTACAGGATCTGGGAAGTCTGATCCAGCTTTGAGGTGTGGTTCCATATGGCCGTTAGTACTGTTGTGTTTTTGCCAGAGAGCCACGTGGTAAGGAAGATCTCCACGTATGCTTCCTAGGGACTCCACTTTATCCTCAGATGTGCCCACAAAGGCATGAACCAGCACCCTCATGCCACAGCTGCCTCTGGAGTGACCCTCCCTCCGGTAAGAGATGTGCCGCACAGCTGAGTGCCTGGTTGTTTGTGTAGGACGGAGGCTGGGAATCTTGTGGGCTCCCAGATATTGCCAGATCCAATGGCCTTCTGCCTCAGCCAGCATGGCCGACGGTCGGGGTGATGGAATCCAACAACATCTAGAGGGTCACACAATTCCCCATCCCTGGTCTAGTGAATTTGAGGTTCTTGGTTTCTCTCCCTCTGCCCCCTTTTGCCTGGAAAAGCACTTTGGCAGATTCCTTTGGAGGATTTGGGTGTGACAAGCTGTAGCAGCGCACTGAATAAAACAACTTTGAGAAGCTGAAACACCGGGCTGTTTTCTTTTCTAATAAAAATATTCACTGTGCAGTTCACAGGCACAAAACACAATGTTGATATTGTCCAGGAAATGGGTTTTCAGTTGGAGGGCATGGGTTGCGTGAGAGCATGTTGTGCGGGATAACCAATCTCATATAACCAACATGCTTCAGTCTAATTAGTGCATGAAGGGGTTAACATCATAGAGTAAGCTGTCCTGCCATCTTAGCCATGTCTCTTCCCCTTACCTTGGGAGTGAGTTCTGATCTATTCTGGTATTCACTTTTTCAGCGTTTAATGTACTGTAGGTTTTTCCTGATTTTATGGTTTTATCTTTCTGTAAACGGCTTTGATGTTTCTTACCATCTGGTAGTGTATAAATTTTATGAAATAAATAAATAATTTCAAACAAACAAACAAACAAATAAATAAATAGGAAGATGTAAAACCACAACCTCCGAAATGAAAGCTACTGAGCCTCCAGACGGATGTTTTTGCCTGGAGGGGGGCCGTATTCTGCAATTTCCTATCGATGCAATAATAGTGCAGCTTTCTAATGGACTGTCCACGTGAACATCATTCTGCTTTCTCAGTTGCTCTGCAATGCTTCACCAGGGTTACCACATCATGGCCAGCTGGGGGTGCGCTCCTGTGTTGTAGCTCAGCAAAACCAGGACAAAATTCTTCTAGTATGGCTCACAGTGAGGGCTGCTGAGAGTTGGGAGAGATCTCGGAGGCCAAAGAGTTTGCTTTTCTGCTCAGTACATGGGATCTTGCCAGCTCTTCACCCCTGACTGGCCGAAGATGCCCATCTCTCATCCAGGCAGCTCCACAGCATGCCTGGATGATGACTCAGATGGAGCTGGACACAACATTCCTGAAGGATGCAATAATATTGCAGTTGTGGTGGACCAACTACATGCCAACAGGATGTGGGACTGAATGGGCCTTGGCCTGACCCAGCAAGGCTCTTCAAATGCACTTATGTTCCCCTGACTTTGGGGACGCCTTGCAGGAGTCTCACCCGTCTCATGGCTATTCTTCTAGTGTGGACCAGTTCGACAAGCTCTCCCCCGAAAGCAGGTGCACCATCCAGAACATGCTGGCGCTGTACCTGAAGAAGAAAGCGAACACAGACCAGGAGGCAGGGACTTCTAGGGAAAGCGAGGCCTTCATGCGGGAAGCCTTGACTCCTCACGTGCTCCACGGGATCAGCTTCGACCCCACCACCCAGTCTTCTGCTGCAGCAGATGAGGATGGGCATTCCTCCCCTTTCAACCATCTGGCGGAGTCACTCTTCCCCCTGGCCCAGAACAGGAGGCTCCTTCCCAACACGCAGAATGCCTTGCACGTGATCGATGGGCCTGTGATCACTGTGACATAGGCAGGGCCGGATTCATGTATAGGCTAAGTAGGCAGAAGCCTAGGGCCTCTAGATCTAGGGGGCCTCGCCAGCCTGCCCGCTCCCCAGCGCCACAGACAGTCTTCCCTCTCCCCAAATTGCAAACCCAAGACTTCATGCAGGGCATTTCTCCCCCATTTCAAGGACATTTTGCTTCAAAAGGAAAGGTGGACTTGGAGAAGGCAAGCAAAATGCGAGGGAGATAGTGAAAGATACAGGGAATTGAATGCAGATTTCCAAAAAATAGCAAGGAGAGACAAGAGGGCCTTCTTAAACGAGCAATGCAAAGAAATAGAGGAAAACAACAGAATGGGAAGAACCAGAGATCTCTTCAAGAAAACTGGAGCTATGAAAGGAACATTTCATACAAAGAGTACCATAATAAAGGACAAAGGTGGAAAGAACCTAACAGAAGCACAAGACGTCAAGAAGAGGTGGCAAGTATACACAGAGGAATTATACCAGAAAGATATGGATGTTTCATACACCCCAGGTAGTGTGGTTGCTGACCTTGAGCCTGACATCCTGGAGAGTGAAGTCAAATGGGCCTTAGAAAGCACTGCTAATAACAAGGCCAGTGGAAGTGATGATATTCCAGCTGAACTATTAAATTTTGTTAAAGATGATGCTGTTAAGGTGCTACACGCAATATGCCAGCAAGTTTGGAAAACTCAGCAGTGGCCAGAGGATTGGAGAAGACCAGTCTACCTCCTTTAGAGGAAAAGGCCTTGAGGGGAGGACCTCTTGCCTCCACAATCCTTCCTAAACATGCATAAGCTGAGAGGCAATTGTCCGGCAAATGTGGTGCTGTGGGGAGGCAGGAACATTTTCCTGCAGTTAAGTATTTTCTAAGTTCCTTTCCCGAAACTTCCCCAAACGGTTCTGAAGCCTCTCTAACCTCAGAAGTCTTTTCCTCTCTCGGGAATTCTGGGATTCGAGGATAACTTCATGGAGAAGGAAAGAAACCTGCAGAATCAGCAAATGAGTGCCTGCCAGGAGCCTCCACCCCCACCGCTGCCACCAAGCTGGCTGTAAGTTGCCTTAGAGGTGTACTGTGCCCTCCCGCCTCCTTGCTTTTAAGGACTACTTGAGTTCTGTTCTCATCTCCCTGAGGCGTATCCGTGACAAGGAGAGCATGAGCAAGAAGCAACCCCAATGACCCACACTATGCGCAAGCTCTTTGTGCCTTCCACACATACGCAGTCCGGACAGAGAGAGGGACTCATCAAGCACGTCCTCGCCAAGAGAGAGAAGGAATATGTCAACACCCAGAATTTCAGCTCAGATCATGCAAAAGTGCAAACACCATGCAAAGACCAGTGGAACCTGTATCAGAGTTGGGGCTGGAGAAAGCAACATCTACATGACAGCTTTATTGTTGGGTGCCAGGCAAAGTCTGTCCTGTTCACTCAGGCCACATGGGTGGGTAATGGAAAGTATTAGTTGTGGTGGGCAATTTTCCTTGGTGCCACATACTGAACCGTGGCTTCATATTATGAGGAGACTGAGTGATATTGCCAGACAAGAGGACATAGCCCAGGTAAAACCAGGGATGTTCCTAAGGGACTAGATTTATCGGACCATACCAGCCCCCTACCTTGCAGAAATCCACTATGTGGAATACCGCAGACTTTTTACAGCGGCTAGATTAAATGTCCTTGACTCTGCGATATTGTGGGGAAGGTACAGGGGAGTACCATATGCCCAGAGAACCTGTCATTGTGCTATCGGTGTGGTTGAGTCCACAGAACACATTCTCTTGACTTGCCCTTCTTATGCAGAGCTTAGACAAAATTTTATAGACCCACTCCTATGTCAACTTAGCTTCCTACCCGGAGAAAACCAGGTTTTACACTTGCTGAATAATGTCACTAGAGCTATACCTTTCTTGGTGGCCAAATTTCTTTTTTTAGCCTTTAAGCGTCGCAAGACCATAATTGACTGTATTGATATGGGGCTATCTGTTTAGCCCTTTTTAGTGTTGGCTAAGCTCTAAAAGCTTTTTGGATGTTTTAACTGTGTATTGACAAATGTATTTGTTGGGTTTTTTTTGGTTTTTTTTCTGACTGACGGTCGAATAAAAAGGTTGAGTGTTTGAGCAGGACGGCAGCCTCTCCTCCAGGTTTGCACACCTCTCCCCCACCCCAAGCCTATTGGGAAGCTTCCACTTGGATTTTAAATTAACCACAGTTTGGTGTGTCCAGATCCTATGGTGGTTAATTTTACCAGCTTTGTAAACCCACAATTGGAAGTTGGCTTGTTTCGACTTCCGGGTTAGCGCCATTACCAAATGGCGGATTCCCTCTGATTCGGAGGGACCAGCTCTGTGGAAATCGGGTCTGCACTGCTACGGCGAAGCGGGGACCCTTCAAAAATCTCAGGCGGGTGAAGCCTGTGAGCGTGGGACTCGGCGGGCACCCTCTGCACCCCCCCAATCCGCAAGGAAACCCGCCTACGAGCGCTGGAGCGAAACGGGGCGAGCGGCGCGGTGCTGTGAGTCAACTGCTTTTTTCATGGAGCGAAGCCGCATAGCCGTTGCCGGAGAGCGCTGACTTTTTCCTGGGACAGTTCGACTACAAAAAGTAACTACCCGTGAGTAGGGGAAATTGGATTTATTTAAAAAGGAAAAAGAAAGACTTAATTGGATACCGAAGCGGGGAGGTCTAAACAGGAAGTCCGCCTTCCGCTTTTGTAAATAGATCAAAGCAAAGAGACTCTAAGCTAAAGCTTTGGGATTTCGTATGGAAAGGACTGACTTCTAACACGATAAAGTTCTGAACCCCCTTCCTAGGGAACAGGGAAGGAGGGGGACGTTTTGGACTGTGTATACCTGCAAGAGAGAGGGAAAGAGCTTAAAATCCACTGCTCAAACTTGGGAACGGTCTGCCAGTAGACAAAGACTGTTGTCGTTTGAATTGCGCTCTAACTTTCAATAGAAGGTTCGCTGACAGCAAGAGAGATACATTGTGATCAGTTATCTTACTTTGTTTGCAAAAAAGAGAGAAAGTAATTAGAAAGTAACAAAAATTGGAACTGTTTATTTTTCTCGGTTGGAGTTTTAAAAGGTTATTTTTTTTTTTGGACTATCGCAACTGTTTCCCCCTGGAGGGAGTTTTAGAAATTGCTACAAGGGGAATTTTCCACTGGTAAACAGAAACTGCGTATCTGGGTGACCTTGGCTCTTCCATTGTTTAAGTGTTATGGCAGATGGGAAAGAAAAAGTAGATTTGTCACTTCCAGAAAGAACAACAAGGTCTGGGAAGACCTTGGGGCAGCGAAGGCAATCAGCTGCTGGTCTCACTACTTTATCTGTGACTGTACCAACACAACCTAAGTCTAGAGGAATGTCTTCAGAAGATGCTTTAGCGAACGCACTGGCCAAGATCAATGAATCTTTGGTGCAACTCAGCACGAGTGTTGATGAGACAAATAAGAGGGTCGAGGAGACAAAAACGACTGTGGATGAGACTAAAGTGAAGTTCGACACTGCAACCACTAAAATTGACTTAAATACAGAAACTTTAAACAGTTTGGGACAAAAGGTTAACACTAATACAGAATCTATCCAGAAATTGTTGCAGGAATCCACTTTGACCCGACAGATTGCAGATGAAGCTAAGGAGAAAGCTGCTGCTGTGGAATTTAAGGTAACACAATTGGAAACAGAGAAGGTTCCAGACCTACAGAAACAAATTGAAGACCATAAATTGATGCTGTCTATGATTGAATTGAAGGAAAAACAGACGAACTTAAGAATTAGAGCTGTACCCGAATTGAAGGAGGGCACTCTGATAGACTTTTTGACACAGGAATTTGCAGAGTTTTGGAAGTCGGATTTGAAACAAGAAGAATTTAAAATTGTGAGGGCCTTCAGACTAGGAAAAGGAGGAAAGAAGATCAAAATAAGGGACTGTCTGATTACCCTCTGATCTAAAGAAGAGAGAGACAAAATTTTGGGTTTGCATTTTCAGAATCCTTTGATAATTCTGCAATCAAGAGTGGAAATTTTTAAAGACATACCGAAACATCTTTTGGATCTTAGATCCAATTTTGGAGATTTGGTTGCCCTTCTGAGAAGGAACAAAATCATTTTTAGGTGGGAATTCCCCCAAGGCCTATCCTTTGGTTACAAAGGAAGAAAGATAAAAATAAGATCAGTTGAGGAAAAAGACAAGTTTTTGGGAAACCACGAAGAAGACCTGCAGAAAGAACTTGGAAAAGAGCCAGAGGTTTTGGACAAGAGCTCACCAAAAAGAGGGAAGACAACAACACCGACTGATATAGACAAAGTACTGAGCGCTGTTGGAGGAACAGCATAGTAATTACATCATGACACTGCAAGTATTAAGCTGGAATGTGAATGGACTGAACTCCCCGGAAAAAAGGTGGAGAGTCTTTCATTTATTAAAAAAAGAGCAATTGGATTTGATTTGTTTACAAGAAACACATGTGACAAGGCTACATCGGAAGATTCAGAGTAACAAAAGATTAGGATATGAATTTATTTCATCAGATACAGTTAAGAAAAGAGGAGTAATACTTTATGCAAAGGAGAGCCTGTCACCGAAATTCTTATTTAAAGATGACCAAGGAAGATTTGTTGCAATTGAAATTCAATCACAAGGAGAGAAGTTTTTGATAGTAGGTATTTATGCACCAAATGAGGGGAAATCCGAATTCTTCAAGAAGTTGCATGAAATCCTGATGGACTACTTGGACTATAATATGATCTTGATGGGAGATATGAATGGAGTGGTGTCCACTAATATGGATAAGGCCCAGAGACAGGTGGTCTCAAAAGATGGCAGATTACCTAAGACGTTTTTTGACATGGCTGACAATATGGACCTTGCTGACATTTGGAGAACTAAGAATCCCTTGGGAAGAGAAGGAACTTTCTTCTCTGAAGCCAAAATGACATGGACAAGCATTGACCAAATTTGGGTAACTAGGGGGCTGGCTCCAAAGATTAAAAAAGTGGAAATTTGCCCCAAAACTTGCTCCGACCACAATGCGGTGAATATGGAAATGAAACTAATACCAATTGGATCCTTTAGATGGAGGATGAATGACACCTCGTTTAGGAATGAAGGAGTGATTAAAAAGGCCCAAAAAACCTTGAGAGACTATTTTGAGATAAACATGAATACCACTGTTGAAAAAAGAGTAATATGGGACGCAAGTAAAGCAGTTATGAGAGGGTTTTTGATACAACAGAATGCAATTAAGAAGCGAGCTCAAAACGAAAAAAAGGATAAAATTTTGGAGAAAATAAAGGAAGGAGAAAAGAGACTGAGGGCAAAACCAAAATCACAGGAGATCCTGAAAGAGATAAAGTTATATCAAGTACAATATATGAAATTGATGAATCAGGAAATAGAATGGAAGATTAAACAGATGAGACAAAAGACATTTGAATTGGCTAACAAATGTGGGAAACTGCTGGCTTGGCAAATGAAAAAAAAAAACTTAATACTATTACTAATGTGGAAGTGGAGGGAAAGAATATACAGAATCCTGTGGAGATCAGGAAGTGCTTTCAGGAGTATTTTAAACAGTTATATACACAGAAGACCCAGAAAGAAATGGATATAAAGCACATAAAGCGTTTAAAAACCATATTGTGAGGAAAGCACTGTTTAATGTCTGGATAAGATATAAGGACTTGCTTGAAAATAAAACTCCAAGGTGGTTGTCACCAACAGAAGCTAAGGCTCTGAAAAAACTCAATATGGAGGCAAACTGGCCGAAATATTGGGAAATTTTGGAACAAGAAGGAGACAGATTAAAACTGCAGAGTTTTGACAAATTAAAAAACAAAGTACGAGACTGGCTTCATTATTATCAAATAAGGGAGGTTTTTAATCTGGATAAGAAAATTGGTTTTCAGGTGGAAAAATCAAAATTGGAAACAGAATTGTTAGATCCTAAAACTAAGAATTTGTCGAGAATGTATAACTTGCTCTTGAAATGGAATACACAGGATGAAACGGTTAAATCTGTTATGATTAAATGGGCACAAGATGTTGGACATAACATTATGATGGCTGACTGGGAACAGTTATGGACCACAGGCATGTAATGCCTTAAGAGAGAATATAATGAAAATGATTTACAGGTGGTACATGACACCAGTCAAGCTTGCAAAAAATTATCATCTGCCCGATAATAAATGTTGGAAATGTAAAAAGATTGAAGGTACATTCTTTCACCTTTGGTGGACGTGCAGAAAGATTAAGACCTTTTGGGAGATGATCTATAATGAAATGAAAAAGGTATTTAAATATACCTTCCAGAAGAAACCAGAGGCCTTTCTCTTGGGCCTGGTCGGCCAATTGGTGCTAAAGGAGGATAGAACTTTCTTTATGTACGCCACAACAGCAGCAAGAATACTTATCGCAAAGTATTGGAAAACACAAGATCTACCCACCCGGGAAGAATGGCAGATGAAGGTGATGGACTACATGGAACTGGCTGAGATGACTGGCAGAATCCGAGACCAAGGAGAAGAGTCGGTGGAAGAAGATTGGAAAAAATTTAAAGTTTATCTTCAGAAATATTGTAAAATTAAGGAATGTTAGAAAGATGTTGGAATAGAATTATGTGGTTTTAGCAGGAAAGATATAAAGGATTAAGTAAAAATGAATTGGTGAATGAAGAGAATGCAAAATCACAATATATTAAGATAAATTATTAAGATAAAAACAAAGCTAGAAAGGATCTGCTGAAATATCTAACTGAATTAGAATACAAAAATGGGAGGTGTGAGGAGATCAAGGAAGTAAGTGAATGAAAGCAAGTGATGTAAAGGTTTGATCTGGGTTTTTTTCCGATTGTTTGTATTTTTTCTGTCTTTTTTATTTTTATTTTTTTATTTTTTATTTTTTCTCTTTGTAATCTTTAAAATTTGAATAAATATTATTATTTTTAAAAAATGGAAGTTGGCTTGTTTCAATGAGCCATGGTTCAAATGAAGCGGTTTGTGCAGCTTCAGACATTGTGACAAGATGCAGTTAATCCAAAACGGAAGCAAAACCTTTGGAACTCCTTCTAAAAGCTGTGCTGGAGGACAGGGAGGCGTGACCCCCCCCCCCAACACTTGGTGTGGGTCATCCTTATAATGCTAAGGTTACTACTTCAAACAAAGTTTTTGAGTTTTTGCTTTGGTTATTTCCTCGTACTGTTAGTAGTAAGGTAAAGGTAAAGGGACCCCTGACCATTAGGTCCAGTCATGGCCGACTCTGGGGTTGCGGCGCTCATCTCGCTTTATTGGCCGAGGGAGCCGGCGTGCAGCTTCCGGGTCATGTGGCCAGCATGACTAAGCCGCTTCTGGCGAACCAGAGCAGCACACGGAAACACCGTTTACCTGCCCACCAGAGCGGTACCTATTGATCTACTTGCACTTGGACGTGCTTTCGAACTGCTAGGTTGGCGGGAGCAGGGACTGAGAAACGGGAGCTCACCCCGTCGCGGGGATTCGAACCACCAACCTTCTGATGGGCAAGCCCTAGGCTCTGTGGTTTAACCCACAGCGCCACCCGTGTCCCACTGTTAGTAGTACCCAGTGGCCATTTGTTTTTCATGTCTGCTTTTATGATATGTTTATCAGTATGTGGTTAGCAGCTTCAGATCCTACTGTTTTACAGAGACTGTTTAGCTTGCTCTTTTTACCCCTTTACTAGACAGGCTGTATTTCTGTGCTGTTTTCAGAGTGGGGAATGAATGCCAATTCATTCATGGCCAGCATGGAAACACAGAAGGCTAGCCATTTAGGAGGTTTGCAAAGAGGACAAGGGTGTTACGGGGTAATCTTCTAGCAAACAAGCTTGGCACAGCAGATCTGAGAGGTGGTTTTCTGCTCCCGGAAAGCCATCCTAGAAACCAGGTTGCCAGGTGAAGGAAGAATGGAGAGATCAACCAACTCACTTGCCTTCAAAGAACTTCTGGTTGCCTGTGGCTACTGGGATAGTGCTTAGATATCAGGCTGGCTGACACATCTTAAAAAAATACAAGGAAAAAGCTTTTTTTCTTTCATTAGCAAAGCTCCTTTGGGGCCCTGAATAGCTAAGCTGAGGAAGAAGTGGCTGGTATTACTTGTTTGTTCTTGGTCCTGCCCTTGCCTGCCCTTGCACACTCCTGTTGTCTTTGCATATTTAACCAGCACGTCTGTTCCGATTGGAGTCCTATTCCTGCAGTTCCACATCCTTCTCTTTGGCACTTGGGCATTCGGTTCCAGGAGCTGGACCTGAGCACAGAGGCTTTCTTCTACTTGGACTCGACAAAGGAGCAAGAGTGGCTGACAGCTGTGGAAAAGGCTTTGCGTTCCAAATCCAAGTACAAGAAAGTAAGTCCAACCCCACCCATTTCTTCAGCAGCCAGACAGCTGTCAGGAGCTGGAGTGAGGAGGAGGAGGAGGAGGAGGTCAGCAAGAAAAAACACCTGGTGTCAGTGGTGTTTTATTCAAAAGAAGCCACATTCTTTATTCAAAGAAACCCAAACCGTGCAGGCCTCGTGATCACAGAAACCTTTCCCAACAGGTCTTGCCCCAGTGAGGTAGTTGTGAAGGCTGAAGGTTGCTACCCTCCCACCACTCTCTGAAGTCTCCTCCTCCCCCTGGTCCTTCCCAAGCAACCTGAGACTCTGACACCTTGCCTGTCTTTGCTCCCTCCTCTTAATTTCTCTGTGTTCTGGGAGACCAGCAGGGAGGGGAGCTGATCGCAGCAGGATGGGGAGACCCCCTGGCTTCTTCAGCAGGCTGCCTGATCTCTGCCTCTTGACCACCGCCTCCAGCCTCCACTTCTGCCTCAGATTCTGGACTGCTGTTTGCCACAGAATCTTCCTGCCCCCTGCCTCTTCAGTTTCCAACACCTCCTCTTGTTCACAGTCTGCTCCCTCTTCTCCCTCGGACGACTCAGCGTCATCGTCCCCCCACCAGTTCCCTGGCTCTGAACCTTCTTCCCTTGGGGGATCCCCAGTTGGTGCCACCTGCCACTCCTATCTGCATCCAGCCGGCCCAGGACAG
Organism: Podarcis erhardii; assembly: GCF_964252035.2. Lineage (NCBI taxonomy): Eukaryota > Metazoa > Chordata > Lepidosauria > Squamata > Lacertidae > Podarcis > Podarcis erhardii. The sequence goes on along the minus strand of NC_138506.1, from coordinate 17,681,458 downwards.
CAAGCAATGAACAGAGCTGGTAGACATCCCAGTACCTTGCATCTTCTAGGTGCAGCTGGTGCGTCTAGTCGGAATGATGTTGCTCATCTTTGTCAGGAAGGACCAGCTCAGCCGCATCAAGGAAGTGATGAGGGAGACAGTGGGCACAGGCATCATGGGAAAGATGGGGAGTAGACCCTGACAGCGGAATTCCCTATGTCGATCTTTCTGTCTGTCTATCTGTTTTTCTAATCTCTGCCAACCAGTTCCCCCCTCTTTCCTGCTTGCTCACTAACAGCCATCTTTGCTCCGCCCCTGCAGGGTAACAAGGGGTGTGTGGCCGCGAGGCTTGTCTGCAACAAAACCAGCTTCTGCGTTGTCAATTCCCACCTTGCTGCCCACGTGGAAGACTTTGAGCGCCGAAACCAGGATTACAAGGATATCTGTGCCCAAATAATAATAATAATAATAATAATAATAATAATAATAATAATAATAATAATAATAATATTTTATTTATACCCCGCCCTCCCCAGCCAAGGCCAGGCTTAGGGCAGCTAACAAGCAATAATTAAAACAAGTTGAATGAATACAACTTAAAAACAAAATTAAAATACAGCATTAAAATATTGAAACTTTAAAATGCAGCCTCATCACAGGAGGAGAAAGGAAAAAGAAAGAGGGGGAGGGAATCAAATTGGCTCCAAGCCAAAGGCCAGGCGGAACAACTCTGTCTTACAGGCTCTGCGGAAAGAAATCAGATCCCACAGGGCCCTGGTCTCATGAGACAGAGCGTTCCACCAAGCCAGAGCCAGTGTTGAAAAGGCCCTGGCTCTGGTTGAAGCTAATCTAACACCACTAGGGTGTTGCTATTTATGGACCTTAAGGTCCTCCGTGGGGCATACCGGGAGAGGCGGTCCTGTAGGTCTTAAGCCGTGAAGGGCTTTAAAGGTCAAAACCAGCACCTTAAATCTGACCCTGTACTCCACCGGGAGCCAGTGCAGCTAGAAAAGCAGTGGGTGAATATGCTCCCATGGCAGAGACCCCATGAGGAGCCTTGCTGCAGCATTTTGCACCCGCTGGAGTTTCAAGGGCAGCCCCGCATAGAGCGAATTACAGTAGTCAAGCCTGGAGGTGACCGTCGCATGGATCACTGTGGCCAGGTCGGGGCGGGAAAGGTAAGGGACCAATTGCTTGATGCGGCGAAGGTGGAAAAATGTCGCCTTGGCTGTTGCTGTAACCTGCGCCTCCATGGAAAGGGAGGCGTCAAGGATTACACCCAAACTCTTAACAGAAGGCAATGGCACTACTTGGGCCCCCGCAAGAGAAGGGAGTTGGTCCCTCATCCCCATGCCATCCCAACCAAGCCATAGGACCTCTGTCTTCGAAGGATTTAGTTTCAATCAGCTCCCACGAAACCATCCAGCCACAGCTTCCAAGCATCTGCTCAGTGTGTCCGGCGCCGAGTCGGTGCGGCCATCCATCAGCAGGTAGAGCTAAGTGTCATCAGCATATTGGTGACAGCCCAGCCCAAAGCTTGGGACAATCTGGGCAAGGGGGCGCATAAAGATGTTAAAAAGCATTGGGGAGAAGTTTGCACCCTGCGGCACTCCACACACCAAGGAGTGGCACGACAACATCTCCCTCCCTAGCGCCACCCTCTGTCCCCGACCAGAGATAAAAAAGCACAGCCATTTACGGGCTATGCCCTGTATCCCTACGTCGGCAAGGCGGTGGTCCAGAAGATCATGATTGACCATGTCAAATGCTGCTGACAAATCTAAAAGAATCAGCAGTCCTGACCCGCCTCGATCCAGTTGTCTGCGTAGATCATCTGTTAGGGCAACCAGAGCCGTCTCGGTCCCGAAACCAGGATGGAACCCGGACTGAAATGGACCTAAAGCCGATGTTTCTGTTACGATAGATAGATAGATAATACTTTATTCGGCTATAAGCCCACAAGGTAAAACAAATCAATAGATAAAAATAGCATTTTACAATCTAAAATATCAACTAAAATATTTCAACGCATAATCTCCATCACACTATTCAGATGTACCGTATTATGGCCTTGAAGATAAAGCTGGTGCATAGAGTTTACTAGATTTTTAGTAGTCATGCAGCATTCCATGAAGTCTTTTATATGAAAGAACTGAAATCAGGAATCTGGCAACCTGTAATGTTCTATAAGAGTCAATGTCCTGGAGTAGATAAGCTAGATGTAATTCAGGTGGTTTAGCAACAATTTCCAGAATGATTGAACTCAGAATCCTTGATCGGGGAACAATGTATAAGGGGCAATTAAACAAGATAGGATAAAGGGATTCTATTGATTTGTTGTCACATGCGCATAAAACAGAGGTTTTACCGTTAGAAAATCTATTGCTCAGCACATTTGAGGGGAACACATTAAATCTGGCTCTAACAAATGCGAATCTATGCGACGCAGCCGATAAGGTAGACAGATATCGAGGTATCTGGGACATAGATGTAATGCCCTGATTTATTGGGGAACATGTACCTCCACCTGTAGTAAGATTTTGTTGCAAATCAACCTCCTCCAATCTTTGTTTGATGACCTTTTTAGCTGTAATTAGATCTAAATTAAGTATATGGGAAGGAGAGATTCCATAAGACAACAGTTTGGAATGGATTTTTGTTGCCCATGGGCTGGTGAATTCGTCTCTCCAAATGCACTGAATAAGATGGTAATTTGGCAATTTATGCCAGAGGGACAGCCAATAATTAAAGGCAAGTCTCCACATCAGAATCTCTAAGGAGGGGGTCTTAAGTTCTAAGCGAATAGCAGAGTTGCTTACACAGGAGGGTAGTTTCAAAAGGCGTCTTAGAAAAAGATTTTGCAATGTCACCAGAGGCATGAGGTTTACAAAGGCGCCCCATAAAGGGACCCCATAGGCCATAGTTGCAACCACTTTTGCACTGTAAACTTTTAGGGCGGATGGAACATGCATAGCCCCCTCAGTGAAGAAGAAGCGTAATAGAGCGTAGATAAGGGTTTTAACCTTATTTTGTAAATATGTGATATCCGCTTTCCATCCCATATTATACTGGAAGTAAATTCCTAGATATTGAAATTTGTAAACTTGTTCAATTGGCTTCCCCTCGAGTTCCCATCTATACAGTTTATGACTCCTGGAAAAAATTAGGACTTTAGATTTGGAATGGTTAATAGTAAGTAAATTTGTTTGGCAATATAACGCAAAGATCTTAAGGGCCCTCCTCAAACCGATTCGAGAATATGAGAGGATCACCGCATCGTCAGCGTACAATAATAAGGGGCAGCGATAGTCTGCAAGCCTGGGTGCATGAATGGTGGTTTGGGCCTCAGCTAGGGGGGTTCTCATGTCACTAATATAGAGGTTTAAAAGATAGGGGGCAAGGATGCACCCTTGTCGTACCCCCTTATTTATTGGTACCGAGTTTGTGAGATCGCCCTCAGGTGTTAACCTCACCCTAGCGGCCGTCCCTTCATGTAATTTGATCATAAGCCACAACAGCCTTTTATCTATGCCCCACTTTGCCAGTTTTTCCCATAACAGCTCTCTAGAGATACTGTCAAAAGCCGCCTTCAGGTCTATAAAAGCGGCACATAGAAGACCATGAGTGGGGGAAGAATACTTCCGCGCCAAGTGATATAGAATTATTGCATGGTCAGCAGGAAGCGAGTATAGATTTTCCCGATGATTGATAATAAACTGATGTTACGATAGGTTCCTGGGTCCTCTGGTGGTCCTTTTTTATATATAGGGATTATGATGGACTCCTTCCATGATCTAGGTATCTGGCCCGTGGCATTGATTGCATCAAAGATTTTTGCAAGAATTTTGGCCCACCATGCTGGGTGTTGTTTAATAGCTTCAGCTGGGATCAGATCGGGCCCTGGGGCTTTATCAGTTTTCAGTTTAGCAATTAAATCTACTACTTCCTCCGGGTCAGTATCTGGCCATATGGGCAAGTGGCTTGAAAGAGTATCAGAATGAATGTTAGAGATATCTGTCTGGGAGAAATATTTTCTTAGAAATTGTTCCCATGTCGGGGCTGGGATAACCGTCAATGGGTATTTCCTCGATCTTTTGTTGATTAAATTCCAAAAACCGCGAGAGCTGCGAAGCTTAGAGGCAGCAATCAGCGCTTGCCAACGTCTTAGCTGCCACTCATGCTTGGCTGACTTCTGTGCCTGTTTGTGAGCAATTTTGGCCTGCAAGTACTCTGGGGGAAGAGTTTCAGCTCCAGAAGATTTGTATCTGTTGTAGATACAACAGAGAGAGAGTCTAGCTTGCTTACATTTGGAATCAAACCAAGGTGCACCGAACCTGGGTTGATCTTGGTTAACCAGGTGAGCCGGCATCGTAAAGAAGCTAGTTAAATCTGCAGAGAAGTGGGAGAACCACTCCAGTATCCTATTTGGTTCTGACAACTCCGCCATTGAAACAATAAGGGATTCGGAGATATTCCTCTGGAAGAATTCTGCATATTTTTGGGCCTGTTTCATAGACCATTTAATGCCTCTTACTTGAGCTGCGGCATTTAAACCTACATGAATTGGGTGTGTACCACTAACCGGGTGCCAGTCAAGCGTTAGCTTGGCCGCTAGAGGTAGGTGGTCACTGGATTGTACATTGTCTACTTTGAAATAAAAGAAGTTTGAAACTAGGTCATCTGAAACTAGAAGGTAGTCTAGGACACTATTTGATGTTGTGCCCAAATGAGTGAATTCACCTGGCACGTCTGGAGGGCAGTTGCCATTTAAAATGTTCAAATTCATATGAATGGCCAATTGATAAAGACGGACTCCCGCCTCATTCACTCTGTTGTCCTTAGATCTTCTTGATGTAAAAGAGATTAAATCAGATTTTGGGTAGGGGGGAGATACCCACCACTTGGCCTTAATTATCCCATCCCAGTTGGCGGCTGTACGTGCATTAAAGTCACCACCCATTATCGATGGAATATTAGGGTACATAACATGGCATGCCAATAAATGATCTTCCAGAGAATCCCATCTATAATGGAGGTCTGATATAAGACCACCTGGAGGAAGATAAACATTGGTGATTAATAGTGAGAATTTTTCGCTTGAAATCAGACCTGTAAAAGCAAAAGGAGGAAAAGTCTGAACTAGCGAGAGTTTAGCTCTCATTTTAAGCGATATGGCGACTGCAAGACCACCTCTGGACCGGCCACCTTTCTGGGAGGGGCTAGCTGGAAGTGATATCAGTTCAAAGCCATTTATATCTATTTTATCTTCTTCCCATGTTTCTTGCAAAAGGATTATCTGAAAAGAGTTTATATAGGGCAGAAATTCGGGATCTAATCTTTTCCTTTTCCAGCCAGCAATGTTCCAACTTAGGACTGCTAGCTGGGGACTTCTGTGTTGTTCTTTTAACAGTCAAAACGGAGGGGGGGGCAGACTCTCTGTTAAAGACAGAAGATGTAACAAAAAAATCAGTTATTTTACATTGGGAAGATGGTAACTGTGAGGAGCCCTCCAAATTAAATTTTTTAACAATTTGGTTCGACTGTTGGAACACCGTGGATGATCTACTAGAAATAGATCCCTGAACAGGAAGTCTCTTCATTTCGAAATTCTTGGTACAACTTGACAGAGCAATACCCAGGGAGGGAGAAGTTAAGTCCGTTGGAAGAAACCCTCTCGCAAATTTATCATCAGACATTAGGATGATTTTATTGATGCGTCCCATCGGGTCTTCAATTGTTTCCGACGGCGGGTCCTGAGGTGTAACATTCACATTTTCCTTTGAAGAAGGTAATTGAGGGGACATCACGGGGGCGGGAATTGCGGAAGGCTCTCTCAGGGGCATCACTTGTGGACTACTTCTATATCTGGTTGAAACTGGAGAAGATTCTAGCTCTGGCATAGATGAGTGAGTTAAAGAGGGATTTGAGTCAAGCAGGGAAATCAGAATTTCGTCCTTAGGTATTGTCAGGGTTTCTGGGAGAAGTGAGGAGATGGCAGAGGAGACGGAAAGCGAGTGGGAGGAGGGAGAGAGAGACGAGGAAGAAGATGACGGAATTCGAAGGGAATCTATGAGCCTAAGCAGTGAGTCAGAGGATTCCCAAAAGGGAGCTAGCATGATCAGGCGAAAAGCAGGAGAAGAGAGAAGCTGTGAAAAGTCAGGAAAGGAGGGGAGAAAGCCCAGTGAAGCACAGACGCTGTCAGAGGGGTTTCAGCCGGAACGGAGTAAAGGGGGTGGAGTTGTCAGCCTCTCGGAGGGAGGAGGAACAGGAGAAAACAGAGAGAGGGGGTTGGAGCAAGGTGTTCAGCCGGAAAGGGTAGAGAGTGGAACAGGGGGCAGTATAGAGGACGAAGGAAAGGTCAAAAGCAACGTACGCGCGCCAAGTTCAAACATAGAGGCGCGCGGAAGTGGGGAAAGCTCAGAGGAGGAGCCCGGCCCCAAAGCCAGAAGGAGGGGGCAGGAGGCGGCAGAGGATTCAGCCTCAGGCGAATCCCGGAAAGAGAGAACCCAGGGGGGCAGAAAGACCCTGCGGAAAAGAAAGGAGAGGAAGAGGTGGTCTAGAGCCAGGCTATTAAGTTGGTGTGGAGGAGGGGAGGAGTCAGAGGGGGACTTCGGCGGTCTAACGTGACAGACGTACAGCCACAATGCTGAACTGTGAAAGAAGCAATTATCTTCAATAAACTTTTCCTGTAAGTAAACTATAACGGAGTAAGGTCTCTCGTGAGCTGGGACCCACCTGGGTGGCTGTGACAGAAAGTCCCCCTCCCTCTGAAAGCAAAAATTTTTTTTTTGCGAAGCTCACGAACGGGGCAGCCATGAGTGCTGAGGAACAGCTGGCTGCACTCCGGGATCAGATTACCACTCTCACAACGGCAGTCATTGCTTCGCAGAAGAAGAATGCTGACTTGGAGAAAGCGTGCCAGGATTTGCAAGCAAGGTGGGAAAATGCGGACAAGGCGGGGACCCCGGGCTCCAGAGCGGAGGGCATTGCGCTTGGAAGGAGGGGGGGTGCCCTAGTTTCGCATTTTAATGGCAACTTGCAAGACTATCCCAACTTCAGGGCAGATGTCGTGTATGCACTGCATTTACTCCGTCATGATTTTAGAGATGAGGAGGAGAGAGTGGGATTTATTGTTTCGCACCTGCATGGGGAGGCCAGGGCTTGGCTACGCAATCTGTGGCGCGAAGATGGACCAGCCCGTCGCAATGCAGATGCGTTTATCAAGGCAATGGATGCTTGTTTTCAATCCTCTGTGGATAAGGACATTGCGCGCCGGCAGATGCACGGGCTGAGGCAGGGGAGAGCCACTGTACGCCAATATCATTCTAAATTTTTTGCATTGCTCACCGCCTTAGATTGGCCGAAGGACAGTCTACCGGTCAGGGATCTTTTTTGGGAGGGATTGAGCCCCTCCGTCAAGGATGAGATCGCAAGGGGGGACAGACCCCAGACCCTGGAAGACGTGGTGCAACGGGCTTTGGCTATAGGAATTCGACATGAGGGACGTCCGTGGCACGAGGAGGGGGGGCCCCAAGCGCGCGCGCAAGCAAAAGCTCTCCCTTTTGTGCACAGGGATTTCAGCCGTGCGCACCCCTCACCAATGGGGAAGGAAGGCGAGGAGCCAATGGAGATTGGTGGTGCTAGGGCTCAAAAGCCATCCCAGAGCCCCATCCCTGCTGCAGCCAAAGCGAAGCCTCCTAGAGGGACCAGGAAGTGTTACATCTGCGACGGTGCACACCATATGGCGAAAGAGTGCCCCCAGAGGCTCCAGAAGCACACTGCAGCACTAGCAACTGTGACAGCAGAGGTGCAATCAGAGGAGCAGCTTCAGGGAAACTGCAGTGCCTGGCTGGAAGCAGAGCTACTGGGGCTCAGCCAGGCGGATCTGTAGAGAAGTCCCCAGCATCCTTGCAGCGCATGGACCCTTTACCTCCCAAACCAGCAGTTTTACTCACAGCAACACTCCAGCTGCCTGATGGGCGACTTCTCGAGGTTCCAACAACCATCGATTCGGGAAGCAACGCCGATTTCGTGGGATTACAGTTCGTCAAGCAGCATAACATAGCGCTCCTGCCTGCAACGACGCCTCTGAACGTGGTCACGGTAGACGGCAGGAAGTTGCTGGGGGGGCAAGTGGTGCAGCAAACCCCTCCCATGATGATGCAAATTGGAGACCATCGAGAGCTTATTAGTTTCAATGTCACCCACTTATCGGACACGCCCATCGTGTTGGGCATGAGTTGGCTGGACAGGCACAGTCCCGCGGTTGCTTGGTACCAGAGGCAGATCACCTTTTGTTCATCGTATTGCGCCCAGAATTGCATCCAAACCGATCAAGGAGGAGAAGCCGAACAGCAGCTGCATCTGAGTATGGTGCAAGCGGTTCCTCACAAGTACGCGGAGTTCTTGGAGGTTTTCTGCGAAAAGGAAGCTGACAAATTGCCGCCTCACAGACCTTACGACTGCGCGATTGACTTAGTGCCAGGCGCGCAGTTGCCAACTGCCAAGCTGTACTCCATGTCGGAAGACGAGCTGCAAGAGCTTCGGGAGTTCATAGAACACAACCTCAAGCGCGGATTCATCCAGGAATCTAAAGCAGCGGGAGGCAGTCCTGTTTTCTTTGTGAAAAAGAAAGACACGCCCCAGAAGAGGCTCATTGTGGACTACCGGTTCATAAACAGACTAACTAAGCCCAAGGCCTTCCCCATGCCCAAAATTGACGACCTTTTGGCTACAGTCAGGAGGGGGAAGATTTTTACCAAGCTGGATTTACGTGGAGCTTACAACCTCATCCGCATCAGGAAGGGCGACGAGTGGAAGACGGCCATGTTCACTCCTTTGGGCACGTACGAATACAGAGTTATGCCCTTCGGTCTACAAAATGGCAGCCATGTTTTCCAAGCATTCATGCATCACGTCCTGGCAGGTCTCCTCTACAAGAAGTGTGTCTGTTTTCTCGACGATATCCTGATTTTCTCGGAATCGCCAGAGGATCACGATAAGGACGTGAAGGAAGTTCTGCAGAGGCTGAAGGAACACAGGCTGTACGCCAAGTTGGAGAAGTGCCAGTTTGATGTGAGAGAGGTAGATTTCCTTGGCTACAAGCTGTCCGACGAGGGACTGGCCATGGACAAGACTAAAGTCCAAGCGCTGTTGGACTGGAAGAGCCCTCGAAATCGGAAGGAGGTCCAGAGGTTCATCGGCTTTGCCAATTTTTATCGCAAGTTTATTAAAGGTTTTGCAAACGCGACGGCGGCAATCACTGACACCCTCAGTTCCAAGAAGAAGAAGTTCGTCTGGACCGAACAAGCAGAGCGATCCTTTCGGAAGCTTAAAAGCCTTTTCGCCTCCGAGGAGCAGCTGCTGCACGTGAATCCTGGCAGGCCCATGCGGGTAGAGACAGATGCATCAGACAGAGCAGTTGGGGCCGTCCTCTTGCAAGAGGATTCGCAAGGCAACTGGAGACCGGGTGCATTCTACTCCCGGAAGCTCAGCAAGACGGAGCGCAACTACACCATATGGGACAGGGAGTTGTTGGCCATTCATGCAGCTTTCAAAGCGTGGCGACACTTCTTGATAGGAGCCAAGCACACGGTGCAGGTCCGCACGGATCACAAGAACTTGGAGTATTGGCGGACGGCTAAATTGCAAACCCAACGACACATGCGCTGGGCGGAATTCTTTGCGGATTTCGATTTCAAAATAGAATACATCCCTGGAGACTCCAATGTTATAGCAGACGCGCTGTCCCGAAAGCCTCAATACCTGGAGGAAGTAGCTCCAATCGCAGCAAAGTACATTTTCGCACCGCAGGCGTGGACGTGCGCTACCATCGCAGTCGACCTGGACGCGGTGCGACGCGCGCTGCAAGAGGATCAGTTTGCACAATCCAAGATGGAGGAGCTCCGCAGAGGGTCGCCTGACAACAATGAGTTTCAGTTGCAGGATGGACTTTTGACTCGCAAGGGCGCCCTTTACGTGCCCACCGACGAGCTTCGCGCCACGGTTTTGCAACAATTGCACGATGCCCCGAGTGCGGGCCATTTCGGCAAAGAGAAGACGATGGAGTTGGTGGCAAGGGACTTTTGGTGGCCCCAGATGAGAGGAGAGGTGGCGGACTACGTAGCCAGGTGCGATATCTGCCAGAGGTCCAAACCAGTGCATCAGAAGCAGGCGGGATTGTTAGAACCGCTGGAGACACCGCAGCAACCGTGGGAGAGGGTAGCGTTGGACTTTGTTACAGACCTGCCCAGCTCCAGAGGTAAGACGGCGGTGTTAGTGGTTGTGGACTTGTTCACCAAGATGGCGCACTTCATTCCTTGTGCCAAGGTGGCGACGGCAGAACAGACCGCAAAGCTCTTCATCGATCACGTCTTCAGAGTGCATGGACTACCGCAGTCCGTCTTGTCCGACAGGGGGCGCCAATTTGTTTCCACTTTCTGGCGGAAGCTTCTGGGCATCTTGCACGTCAAGATCAACCTGACGTCGGCGAGGCATCCACAGACCAACGGTCAAGCGGAGAGGGTCAACGCGATCATGCAGCAGTACCTACGGTGTTACGCCAACCAGCGACCCGCGGCGTGGGTGGACTACCTGCCGATGGCTGAGTTCGCCTACAACAACACGAAGCACGCATCCACCGGGGTGACGCCTTTCTTCGCGAACTATGGACGTCATCCCAGAACCTTCCCGAGCTTTACAGCACCTGAAGGGGGGGGACCTCAAAATGCCGACCAGTTTGCAGCAGAGTTGCAAGAGGTGCACGAGGAGCTGCGGAGACATTTGGAGCTGGCAAAGCAGGCGTATAAGGTGCAAGCCGATAAACACAGAAGGGCGGGGGAAGACATTCAGGTTGGGGACTGGGTATGGTTAGCAGCCCACGCGATGCCGGCCAGGTCGTTGGCCAAAAAGAAGTTAGAACACAGGCAGCTAGGACCATATCAAGTTGAGGCTAAGATCAATCCGGTGGCTTTTCGCCTAGCCCTTCCGGAGGGCTCCAGGGTGCACCCGGTCTTTCATAGGTCGGTGCTCACTCCCTACAAAGCCCCACACAGGTTTCAAGAGTCAGGAGCACCTCCAGAGCCACGTAGAAGGGCGCCTGAGGGAGGGGAGTCGCCAAGACCAGAACCTCTTAATGAGGTCACAGAGATACTGGATTCACGATGGGGGGAGGAGGGAGTTGAATATTTTCTCGCCAGGGAAGGCACTCCAGTCTCTGCAAATAGCTGGGTGCCGGGTTACGCTTTGGACGAACCCCTGTTGAAGGAGGAGTTTCATGCAATTTTTCCGCACAAACCCATGCCCGAGGAGTATTTTGATGATTGGCTTTTCACGCCCACTTTGTCGGGCAGCACGTTCGGGGGTTTCTCCTCGCCCGAGGGCTCTACGCCCAAAACAAGCCCGACCAGGGATCCCCGCCTGGGGGGGGGGAGAGACAAACCCTTATTGGTGGGTGGATCAGCCAAGGGAGGTATGGAGTCAGAGGTGGATGATAGGTCCTTGGCAGGCAGCGCCAGGAGAAGCAGTGAGGGAGGAAGAGACTGTGATGCCTTCAGGGGGGGAACCCGAGTTCGAACACACGTATACGGAGCTGTCAGAGGAGAAGATTGACGTGGACACCCGGTATCCTGAACCGACCCAGGAAGAACCACATTTCCCTCAACCTGCACCCAGCGACCGGGAGGGGGGAAGGGGGGGCTTCGAGGGGGGGATGGATGTCAGGGTTTCTGGGAGAAGTGAGGAGATGGCAGAGGAGACGGAAAGCGAGTGGGAGGAGGGAGAGAGAGACGAGGAAGAAGATGACGGAATTCGAAGGGAATCTATGAGCCTAAGCAGTGAGTCAGAGGATTCCCAAAAGGGAGCTAGCATGATCAGGCGAAAAGCAGGAGAAGAGAGAAGCTGTGAAAAGTCAGGAAAGGAGGGGAGAAAGCCCAGTGAAGCACAGACGCTGTCAGAGGGGTTTCAGCCGGAACGGAGTAAAGGGGGTGGAGTTGTCAGCCTCTCGGAGGGAGGAGGAACAGGAGAAAACAGAGAGAGGGGGTTGGAGCAAGGTGTTCAGCCGGAAAGGGTAGAGAGTGGAACAGGGGGCAGTATAGAGGACGAAGGAAAGGTCAAAAGCAACGTACGCGCGCCAAGTTCAAACATAGAGGCGCGCGGAAGTGGGGAAAGCTCAGAGGAGGAGCCCGGCCCCAAAGCCAGAAGGAGGGGGCAGGAGGCGGCAGAGGATTCAGCCTCAGGCGAATCCCGGAAAGAGAGAACCCAGGGGGGCAGAAAGACCCTGCGGAAAAGAAAGGAGAGGAAGAGGTGGTCTAGAGCCAGGCTATTAAGTTGGTGTGGAGGAGGGGAGGAGTCAGAGGGGGACTTCGGCGGTCTAACGTGACAGACGTACAGCCACAATGCTGAACTGTGAAAGAAGCAATTATCTTCAATAAACTTTTCCTGTAAGTAAACTATAACGGAGTAAGGTCTCTCGTGAGCTGGGACCCACCTGGGTGGCTGTGACAGGTATGTTGGTCGATGAATGCAGATGAAGGTTCAGTGAGGATGGCCGAGCCTGGTCGTCTCGTGATATAGCGCACGGGGCAGAAACAACTTGAAGATTTGAGTCTTGCAGGATGGTTTTTGTTTTCAGAGTGGGGCTTAGCTGAAGAAGGTCAACCACTTCAGTCCGGTGAGCCCAAGTGGAGTTATTTGAAACATCGTTAGTATCTTCCCCTCTATGTTGGACTTGCAAAAGCTGAGATTTAAGCGTGTCAAATCTTTGCATCATCGGAGGGAGGGCTCTGAACGAATCAATAAGTTCCCTTTCGTCAAGGGCAGTCTGCAGATTTTCATCCTCATATATGGCTGTTTGAGAGGGTATCGAGTTTGGTCAAGGATGGCACGCTGCAGAGTCATCGCAGTGGGGCCTGACAGTATTTTGAGGTAAGGCAGAGTCTCTTGTCCTAATGTCCTCACCGCCAGGGCACCTATTTAGAAGGGGTTTGATCTTGCTATCTGCAAAAACCCTCGTTGCTACAATGTCGGCCATGGACAAAAGCGTTTTCCTCCTAACTATAATAGATGGTATCTTTTCAGAGTGGAACGCGAGTATCACCTTCAAGAAGTTGTTCTGCCGGAGAAGGGGCATCACAGCATATAGGTCAATCTGATGTTTCTTAATTTTTAAAAGTTTGCTTAAACAGTCTTTAGCCCCTTCTAGCGTTGACCATCTTCCTATTTCTGACCTGACAGACAGGCAGCTTTTCTTGGGTTGCAGAGTTAATGTCTGATTATTCAATTGGGAATTTAAGATATATTTAATTTTAGTCTCCTTTATTTTATCTGAATTGGGGTGAGGCAATAAGTTTTTGACCTCACAAACTGAAGATTGTGTTGTTGATTCAAGTTTTTCGATTTTCAGCAGGATATTGGATAATTGTGAAGATACCTCATCCAGCCTTTTAAAAATACAGTGAAGGGTCTTAATTAATAAGTGTAACTGCTCACAACTGGGGAACTCCCCCATATCAGATGTTAAACCATCTTCCTGTGATGAGAGTTTTTCTTTTGTATTCTCCTTTACAGACTTTACTTTTGAAAAAATTTGAGTCATCAGAATTGGAGTAGCTTCTAAATCAATTAGAGGTAGGAAGCGATTTTGGGTTTCCACTGCAAGGCAATGCTCGGCATGGTCACTCCCTCCTCTATTCTGATGTGGCACCAACCTTGATAGTTTTGGTTTGGGGGATGATAGGGGCTCGTCAAAGTCTCTCAAGCGTTTTTTCTGACCCATACTTTCCTCAGGCCAGGGATTATACCATCCTTAAAATAACAAACACTTGACACACAATTAAGATAATGGCATTCTCATCTCTTTTAGCAGCCGAGGTCGGCCCGCTGATAAGAGAGAAACAACGGGCAGCCTGTAGCAGTCTGGAGCAGGGCCAAGTCTCTGAGAGAGTTTCTATAGCATGCGGCTGCAGCAATTATAAAATACTTCAAAAACTGACTGGGTCAGTTAAGATAAAATATAAAAGATTAAAAGAAGATTAAAAGAAGTCCGAAGAGCACCGGTAAGCGCGTCTTACCTCGGCGCCATGTTGGCCCCTCCTCTCTCTGTTACGATATGGATGCAATGCAGCTGCGAATTGCTAGCTTGAAAACATCACATGATGGAATGTTGGGACTGTTCCGTGGGAAACAGAGGGACAGTCAATTCACAGTGCGAAGCACCGGAATTATCTCAGAGTGTAATATGAGCTCTTCCTCTTGTTCCTGTACAGGAAGTACAGGATGTGTTTGTCTCTTGACTGCTGGAGCTTGGAGAGAGCAGTCATGTTTTCTGTAACACTGCAAAGACAGAAATAAAGGCATGTAAATACGTTTCTGTCTATCTCTTTCCCCTGCCGGGGGGGGGCAGGAAAGAGGGGGGGTGTTCTTCTCACGCTGAGAAGAATTGCCTATCGCGACCTAGCCTGGATCTTGCTGGGGAATGCAGACAGGGAGGTCAACAGGAGATCAAGCCGGGTGCCTGGAGAGTTGCCAGTTACTACTGATATAGGCTTGAATTCCGACATCTGGTAGCAGACCCGATGGTTTTGCTACATGCAGTAGCAAAAGAGGTTGATGGATCATATTCATCCTCTGCAAGGAGATAAAGAAAGATATGGTAGCGGGAAGATGGAAGCTACAAAGAACGGCTGGGCGTTTTTGCTGATAAGGCAGGAGCAACGGATTCCCTCAAGGTATGGTGATTTTATGGCTGTGAGAGTGAACACGAATTGAAGCATTCTTCGGTTCACAGAGTGTCTGCTTTTGGATAAAAACAGCACGGAGAAACAGCCCGCATATTTCACATTCCAGGGACTGATAAGGTTTGCTGCTCAAGCCTGCCAAGTCCAGTTGCTAAGCAACGAGACGTGTATGCTTTTCAGCTACTTCTGAGCTAGTTAGCTTGAAAAGTAAGTGGAAAATTACAAGCCAACGGAAGTGAGGCTGGGACTGTGAGAGGCTGGAAAAACACTGGTGGAAATTCCAGCCTTTGTTTTGTCTGTTATCTCACTGCTCTTGGAGGGACTTTCAAGACAGCCTGCGTTTAGCTGCCAGGTGCAAGGCAGTAAACAACCAGCTATTGGATTTTACCAGCACGTGACTGAGAGCTGAGGCTTGGAATAAAGATGGCCTTATTCAGTCAGAAGCTGAGTGGGCAAAACTGGGAACAGTGGAGTTTTGCAATGGAATATTTGCTAATGGGAGAGCAACTTTGGCACTTAGTGCAATCCCCACTACCTGATGCTGGACATGCACAGGGGAGAAAGGCTGAAGTTCAAAATGAGCTTAAGCAGCGTTTGATCAGAATTCTGGCTGAGAATGTGGAAGCTTATCTTGAGCCTATTCTATTGGGTGCTGAGGAGCCATGAGTCGCTTGACAATCCCTCCGGGAAGCTTGTGAAGCTGGGATGGGAAGCAAGGGCCAAGAGTTGATTACACCACCAGAGAGAAAGAGCCAAGAAAGTGAAAGCCAGATTCTTGGAAGCTCATTGAAAGCTGAGGAGAGCTTTGACCCCCAAAGGGGAAGTGAAGGAACTGTTGCTGCTGTTGCTGTTCCTGTTCTTGCTGCAACGGATGTTGCTGACAGGGGGAGTGAGGCTCGGAGTTGTAGCGCCCCCACTGCTATTGCAAGAGAAGAGCAAGCTGAAGCTCTGAACGTTGTTTGTTGTTGCAATTGTGGCCAGCCTGGGCATCTACAGCGGAACTGTAAGAGGCCACGTCAGCAGAAAGGAGCTAAGGGGAGCTCTGCAAAGCCTGAGGCGTCAGGCAAGACTCATACTAAGTCCCAGGTGGAACCAGCTATGGCTTTGATGTCACTAAAAGCCACACCAGAAGTGGAAAATGCTTTTGTTTTGGACACGGGCTGCACGCAACACATGACGTCGCGCCGAGAACTGTTTTCTACGTTTAAGAAGCAAATCTTCACTGTGAAACAGGCCAATGGCCAGGAGCTGGAAGCGACCAGGTTTGGAACTGTGTATCTTGAGAGTCTGAACTTGACTATTAACAATGTGTATTTGGTTCCTGATTTAAAGTTCAATCTGCTGAGTGTTTCGCAGATCACAAAGAAAGGACTGACTTTGTCCTATGATAGAGAAAGCTGCAAAATCTTCAAAGATGGAGAGCTGTATCTTTCTGCCAGAGAGAAAGATGGACTGTATTTGTTGACTTTTGATCAAAGTGATTGCATAAATTGTACTGCATCTGAGTCTTACATGATTACTCTTGCAGGCGTGACGAAGGACGTCCAGAAGACGACCAAAGTCACTAAAGCTTTTCAGCGAGTGTATGCTGATGTGATTGGTCCTCTAGCACCATCTAGAGGCAATGCAAGATATTATCTTGTGTGTGTGTATTATTTCTCTCATTATGTGTGGATACATATATTGCAGAAACCACAAGAAGCCTTAGAAAGGTTTAAAGAGTTTTGTGACAAGGTTAAAAATGTTCATGATGCTAACATGATTGTCTTTTCACAGATGAAAAGCCAGTTTTTCTTTTACAGGATTTTCAGGATTTCCTGGATAAGAAAGGCATAAGAAACAAGACTGCTGTTTCAGCAGGTGCATGGAACAAAAGTGTCTGTGTGCAGGGACTTCCGGGTTGGCGCCTCCGGCAATGGCTGAGCTCCTCCGATCGGGAGGAACTTACTCCGTGAAAAACAGGGTCTGACCGCCACGGCGAAGGCGGAGACCCACTGAAATCTGTGAACCTGGGATTCGGCCTGTGAATTCGAACCTGGGATTTGGCTGGCACCTTTTGCGCCTCCCCTACTCGCGGGGAAACCCTGTTTTGGGGATCCGGAGCAACGTGGGGTGAGTGGCGCGGTGCTTTGAATCGACTGCTTCTTTCACGGAGTGAAGCCGCATTGCTCTTGCTGTAGAGCGCTGACTTTTCCCTGTGGACAATTGGATTTTAAACTACTACCCGTGAGTAGAACGGAAAATTGGATCTTTAAGTACCTTAATTTGGCGCCGAAGCGGGAAGGTCATAAACAGGAAGTCCACATTCCGCTTTTGTAAATAGACTGAAGCAAAGACATTACAAGCTAAAGTCTTTGAAAGCTTTTGATAAAGGATTAAATCTCCATCGGTTAAAAATACAAAACCCCCCTTGGAAGCAGGTGAAGAGGGGGGAAATTTTGAACTTAGTAAGCCTGCAGGAGTGAGGGGGAAATCAAATTACCACAGCTCTGAACCTGGGAACGGGCTGCCAGATGACGCTTGGGGAAAGTTTATTGACAGAACGGAATTGACAGCTAGCTAAAATAAGAGCAAGATACTGTTTCCATTGTCCTCTTCTGCATTTAAAATGGAGGGAAAAGTAACTGAAAATCGAAACTATGATTATTGCCTGAGTTGTGCTTGAAATAACTGATACAAGTGGAGACTGTTTCCCTCTAGAGGGAGCCTTTGAAATTGTTATAGGAGTGTAACTGGGAGGTCTCCAGCTGCAAGATAAGGATTCTGAGAACCAGAGATTGACCTTGGACCATTCAAAATGTTGGTAGGAGAAGTTATTTTGACTGCATTATGTAAGACAAACTATTTGCTGAAAGAGATTCATAAAAAGATGGATGACATGACTTTTAAAACTGATAATTTGGAACAGAAAGTGACTAATATGAGACAAAAAGCGAGCACCAACACAGAAATAATTCAGGACTTGGCACAGGAACCTACCTTGGCAGAACAAATGGTGGAGGAACCTAAAATAACACAAGCGGGATCCTTAGTTCTACAGAAGCAAATTGAGGACTATAAATTGAGGCCTTTTATGATTGAATCTAGAAAAAGCCAGATTTTGAGGACTGGATCCCGGCTTGGACTGAAGAAGGAAAGTTGGAAAGAGCTCTCTATCCAGGGATTAATTGACTTTTGCGACATGGACTTGGATTTGAAGGAGATTGAAGTTTTGGGGGCCTTTGGATTTGGAGGAATCTTGAAATACGTCCTGAAACACTGTATAGACTCTAGCTTCAACTATGGAAATTTGGCTGAACTGTCCAGAAGTAATAAAAGTAATGTTAGGATGGAGTTCTCTCGAGATTTGCTCTCTAGCATTAAAGAATATGAAGAAGATCTGCAGAAGGGACCTGGAAGAGTTAAGAGCCTCGGACATAAGATCTCCAGGTTGATGGACTATATGGAATTGACGGAAAGGACTGGCAGAATCCGAAACCAGGGAGAGGAGTTGATGGAAGAAGATTGGAAAATTTAAAGTTTATATATAGAAATATCGCAAAATTAATGAGTGACAGGAAAATGGTGGATTGATATTTTATGGATTTAGCAGAAATGTTATAAGGAGTTAAGCATATATAAGTATTTTAGTATTAATGTTAAAATAAGGTTAAAAAAATTGGTGAAAGGAGGGTGTAAAGGTTCTAAGGGGGTTGCTTGTGCATAGGTTGCCGCCACTCCTGGCTAGGTTGCCTGGTTGAACCCTTTCTCTCTGGACAGCCTTGCACTCGTGGCTGTCTCAGTCGCTGGCAGAATCCGTCAGTGGGCGTTTCTTAAACTTCTTCCAGCAAAGAAATTCTTTGACGCCAAGTCTCCTCCTACTCTCCCTGCGCGGAAGTCTTCTGCGCAGGGAGGGTGTGGGCAGCGGAGTGCCCGTGCTCTCCCCACTGGTCTCCAGTGAAGAGTCCTGGAGCCTTGTCTCCGATTCCCCCCTCTGCCCCCCTTCACTCCTGGTGTTACGCTGATTTCCTTCCCCAGCAGATGGGCTGCCTCTCTCCCTGCTGGGACCCTCTCCGGCATCGCTCTGGAGCCTTCCCTCCACCTCTGGCTCCGATGGCAGTTCCCTGACATCCACCTCCCCCCCAGGACCCCCTCCACCCCCGGCCCGACCTTCTGATCCAACTTCGTCCCTTTCCTCGGCCGACGATGCGGGGAATCCCCTGAAGGAGCTGTCACCATCCTCTGAGGATTCAAAACCCGCTTCCCACCCACTCCGATCTCTTCCCGCGGGGTGGGCCTCCCAGTCTGATTCCTCTCCCTCGGACTCCTCCCCTCCCTCCTCTTCGGAGGCAGGAAAACCCACAAAGTCCTCTTCGTCTTCTGTGGTTCCAAATTCTTCCTCCCAGAATCTCGCTAGTGGTTTTGGTTTATCTGGGAACAGGCTGTGGGATTCTTCCACCAGATACCCCTCATTGATCGCCTCAGCGGGGACCGACGTGTTTTCTGACCTGGGTTCTCCCTCCCAAGCTACCAAGTACTCCACCTGGCAACCTCGCCACCTTGAATCGAGTATTTCCATGGCTTGGTTGTGGTGTTCCCTCTCCTCTACCCGCGGGTGGGTGGTGACCCCTCTCTCCCGCCCCGGAAATTCCCGCCCCTCCCTGTACGGTGAGAGTAGGGACCTATGGAACACCGGATGTATCTTCATGCTGTCAGGTAACTTGAGCTTGAATGCCATGGGATTCACCTGCTGTGTTACCTCAAAAGGTCCCAGCCACCTTGGCTGCAACTTCTTGCACCCTCCCTTCAGGGGTAACCCTTGGGTTGACAACCACACCCGGTCTCCCACCCGTATGGCCTCCCCCTCCCGACGGTGCTTGTCTGCCTGCTTGGCCCGCTCCAAGTTCATCTTGAGTTGCTGGTGCAAGGCCTCCATTTCTTCCACAAACTGCTCTGCCGCAGGTACACTCCATCCTTCCTCCCCTCTCCCCGGGAAGGCTCTGGGGTGACACCCATAATTGGCCATGAACGGGCTCATTCCCGTGGACACATGTTCAGCGTTATTGTACGCAAATTCAGCCAGCGCTAATTTCTCTACCCAATCGTTCTGTCTCTCGCTGACGTAGCAGCGTAAGTATTGCTGGAGTATACTATTCGCTCTTTCTGCTTGCCCATTGGTTTCCGGGTGTCTCGCCGTCGAGAAGCCCACCTCTACCTGCAACAAGCTCATGAGCTTCCTCCAGAACCAGGAAGTAAATTGTTTCCCCTGATCCGAGATGACCCTCGAGGGAGCCCCATGCAGCCTGAAGATGTGATCCACAAACAACCTGGCTGTCTCCTCTGCCGTCACCGCATGTGAGCAAGCTATGAAATGGCACATCTTTGTCAGCAGATCAACTACTACCATGACTGCTGTCTTCCCCTTTGACTTGGGCAAATCTGTCATAAAATCCATGGACACCACCTCCCAGGGTCTTCCTGGCGTGGGTAAGGGTTCCAGTAACCCTGCGGGGGCAGCCCTCTCCCCCTTTGCCCTCTGGCAGCGGTCGCACCCCCGTACATATTCCTGTACATCTTCCCTCACCCTTGGCCACCAGAACTGCCTGGTAACGAGCAGCATGGTTTTGTGCTGTCCAAAGTGTCCCACTGTTGGGTTGTCGTGGAGTTGTTTGAGTACCTTCCCCCTCAAGGTCTCCCCCGGTACATACAGCGCCCCCTTATAGTATAGTAGCCCTTCTTTTTCCTCAAACCCTCCATTGTCTTCCCTTCCATCCCGGAGTTCTCTGATTTTCACTTGAGCGAACGCGTCGTCTCTGGTAAGCCCTGCCAGTTCTCGTTTCCCAACCAACGCTCCCCCACACAACCATTTGTCCTCGGGAAACACGTGTCGGATCTCCGGCGGTCCCTCTCCCTCCATGTACTCTGGCTTCCTGGAGAGAGCATCCGCTCTTACGTTTTCCTCTCCCGGCACGTATCGTATCTCGAAGGAAAACTTGGAGAACTCCTGAGCCCATCGAATCTGTCTCTGGTTGAGTACTCGCGCGGTCCGCCAGTATTCCAAGTTCTTGTGGTCAGTACAGACCTGGATCTTGTGCCGCGCCCCTATCAACAGATGTCTCCATTGCCGAAAAGCCGCATAGATTGCCAGCAGTTCGCGATCATACACGGTATAGTTTTGCTCCGACTTGCTCAGCTTCCTCGAGAAAAAGGCACACGGTCTCCAGCCCTGCTTGGCCCCCGGCTGCAAAAGGACTGCCCCAACGGCTCGGTCGGACGCGTCTGTCTCCAGTTTCATGGGCTTCTCCAGATCCACGTGCAGGAGCTGCTCCTCCGAAGCAAACGCCTTCTTCAGTCTTTCAAAGGATTGCTGGGCACTTTCGGTCCACGTGAACTTCTTTTTGCTACTCAGACAATCTGTGATGGGCGCGGTCAGGTGAGCGAAGTTCTTTATGAACTTCCTGTAGAAGTTGCTGAACCCTAAGAACCTCTGCACATCCTTTCGAGTTTTGGGGGCCTTCCATTCCAGCACTGCCTTCACCTTGCTTGGGTCCATAGCTAGGCCCTTGTCTGACAACTTGTACCCCAGAAACTCGACCTCTCTGGCGTGAAATTGGCATTTTTCCAGCTTAACCCACAACTGGTGCTTCTGCAGTCTCTGTAGTACTTCTCTGACGTCTCTGACGTGTTACTCCTCATTGTCCGAATAGATTAAGACATCATTCCAAAAGGCTACGCAATTCTTGTACAGCAGGGACCTCAACACGTGGTGCATGAATGCTTGAAAACAGGCGGAGCCCGATTGTAATCCAAATGGCATAACTAAATACTCAAAGGCCCCAAGGGGGGTGAACATGGTAGTTTTCCATTCGTCCCCCTCCCTTATCCTAATCAAATTGTATGCTCCCCTGAGGTCCAGTTTGGTAAAAAAATTCCCCTTCCTCACCCGTGTTAAAATGTCGTCAATCCTGGGCATTGGGAAGGTCACGGGTTCTGACACCAGGTTTAACGCCCGGTAATCTACGACTAATCTGGGCAGCTTAGCCTCCTTTTTGTCCACAAAGAACACCGGACTGCCCCCCACCGCCTTGGATTCCCTTATGAACCCCCTCTTCAGGTTCTTGTCAATAAATTGCCTCAACTCCTGCATCTCCCGGTCGGACATAGCATACAGCTTACCCACCGGCAGCTGAGCCCCTGGGAGTAAGTTGATTTGGCAGTCAAAGGGCCTATGGGGGGATAGTCCATCTGCCTCCTTCTCGCTGAAGACTTCCTTCAGGTCAGCATATTGTGGTGGCACCTCCCCTTTTCGTTCCACGGCTAGCCCAGCCACCCTGGCCACTGTCATCCTTGGGTTCTCCCCTCCTAGACAGTGTTCCAAGCAGTACGCTGACCCAAAGGTGACTGACCGCTGATGCCATGACACTACTGGATCATGCAGTGCCAGCCAGCTCATTCCCAATATTATTGGGCGTCCTGCCAGTGTGGCCACGTGAAAGGCAATGGTCTCCGTGTGCCTGGAAACCGTCGTGCACATTGGCGGGGTCTGGTGGGTCACTCCCCCCCCCCGAAGTTCCCTGCCATCTATGGTGGTCACTTGCAAGGGAAAATCAAGGGGTAGTAGGTGGAGTTGATGCTCCAGAGCAAAGTCTCCACTGAAGAAATTACACGAGCTGCCCGAATCCAGCAGCCCCTTAACTTTGACGGGGTGCCCATTCGGGAGTTCTAGCACCACTTCTATAGCTATAGCTGCTTTGGGGGGGTCAGGTTGGGGCACTTCTATTGGTTGCTGGCCTGGCTGCTGCCGCCCTCTGGTTGGCAGCCAGGCATTGTCATTTCCCTGCGCCTGCTCTTCTTCACCCTTCTCCTCACAGCCGGCAGCCCCCACTATCCCTTGCCAGGCCTTTCTTTGAGGGCAGACCTTAGCAAAATGTCCTGGTCGCTGGCAGAGGAAACATTTCTTGGTAGTTTTCCAATCCTTCCCCTCCCTTTTGCGACCTTCACTGAAGTTTGAAACCTCGCGCGCGCGCCATTAATTTCTATTGGCTCCGCCGCCTGGGAAGGCTGTCTCGGTATCTCAGGAATGCGGTAGTCATGGCAACGTTCCCCTCTCCCTTCGCGTTTCTCCTGAGCCCGCACTTCCTGCCGTACTCCAATAGCAAGCACAGCCTTGGTCAGTTGATCCATCGACTGTGGGCGGGGCGCGTGGGACAACTCATCCTTCACTGTTGGGGACAGACCCTCCTCAAACAACATTTGAATAGGTTCCGAGTCCAGATCCCACCCGAGCCGGTGGATTAACATCGCAAATCGAGACCAGTAGTCTCTGACGGACTGGCTCCCCTGCCTGCACCCCATCAGTTCCTGCCGAGTCACACTTTGCTCCACTTGGCTGGAATACATGGCATTCATCACCTGGAAGAATTTCTTAAGGTCCTTCAAGGCATCATTTTGCGTTGCCATTAGGGGCCTGATCCATTCACGCGCCCCATCCTGCAGATGCCCCACAATGTATGCCACCCTCTCCCCGTCATCAGCAAATTCATCATGCTGCAGTTCCAAAGCGTACTCTATTTCCGTTCGGAAAGCATTGTAGTCCTGGGGCTTCCCACCAAACTTGTGAACCAACCCCGGTACCTTCCTTGCCATGGGGGTGGGTCTGACCTGTGCATCTTGAGCCCGTCTTTCATCCAGCCGTGCCGTCAGGATAGCTACATGCTGCTCCAAGTCTCTATTCCTCTGTACCAGACTTGGCATCGCAGCTGGTTCCTCCGGCTCTCCGGCTGCCCCTGTTCGGCTCATTGAGCTATCTCTCAGCCGCTCCGCACAAGCAACGTCAGGGACTGACGGATTGCTGTAATGGTTCTAAGGGGGTTGCTCGTGCGTAAGTTGCCGCCACTCCTGGCTAGGTTGCCTGGTTGAACCCTTTCTCTCTGGACAGACTTGCACCCATGGCTGTCTCAGTCGCTGGCAGAATCCGTCAGTGGGCGTTTCTTAAACTTCTTCCAGCAAAGAAATTCTTTGACGCCAAGTCTCCTCCTACTCTCCCTGCGCGGACGTCTTCTGCGGTGTGGGCAGCGGAGTGCCTGTGCTCTCCCCACTGGTCTCCGGTGAAGAGTCCTGGAGCCTTGTCTCCGATTCCCCCCTCTGCCCCCCTTCACTCCTGGTGTTACGCTGATTTCCTTCCCCAGGAGATGGGCTGCCTCTCTCCCTGCTGGGACCCTCTCCGGCATCGCTCTGGAGCCTTCCCTCCGCCTCTGGCCCCGATGGCAGTTCCCTGACAGAGGGAAAGTAAAGTTACATTATATTGAGATAAATTACAGAACAAAAATTGGAAGCCCAAAGACAAATGGTGACGAAAGATGGTAGATTACCAAAGACGTTTTTTGAAATGACTGACAATATGGATCTTATTGATATCTGGAGAACTAAGAACCCCTTGGGAAGAGAAGGAACTTTCCTCTCTGAAGCCAAAATGACATGGACAAGAATTGACTAAATTTGGGTAACTAGGGGACTGGCCCCGAAGACAAAAAAAGTGGAAATTTGCTCTAAAACTTGCTCCGACCACAATGCAGTGAGGATGGAAATGACATTAACACCAATTGGTGCCTTTAGATGGAGGATGAATGACTCCTTGTTTAGGAATGAGGAAATCACTAAAAAGGCCCAGAAAAACTTGAGAGACTATTTTGAGATAAATATGAACACCACTACTGAAAAAAGAGTGATTTGGGACGCAAGTAAAGCAGTTATGAGAGGGTTTTTGATACAACAAAATGCAATCAAGAAAAGAGTTCAAAATGAAAAAAGGGAAAAAATCCTGGAGAAAATAAAGGATGGAGAAAAGAGACTGAGGGCGAAACCGAAATCACAGGAGATCCTGAAAGAGATAAAGTTATATCAAGTACAATATACGAAATTGATGAATCAGGAAATAGAATGGAAGATCAAACAGATGAGACAAAGGACATTTGAATCAGCGAATAAGTGTGGGAAACTGCTGGCATGGCAAATGAAAAAAAGACAAAAACTCAACACTATTACGAACTTGGTGGTGGATGGAAAGAACATAAAGAATCCTGTGAAGATTAGGAAGTGCTTCGTGAAGTACTTTAAACAGCTATATACTCAGAAGACTCAGAAAGAATTAGACATTGATCGATTTTTTGAGAATAAATGGATTACAAAAAATCTCTCAAGAGAATAAATTAATGTTAAACTACAAAATAACTGACCAAGAGGTGGAAGGAGCCATCCAGAATATGAAATTGGGCAAATCTCCAGGGCCGGATGGCTTGACTGCAAGATATTACAGATCTTTGAAAGAATGGTTAGTACAGCCTTTGAAGGAAGTTTGCAACGAAATACGGGGGGGGGGGGGGGAGGCACCCGAGTTGTGGAAAGAAGCTTATATTACACTTATACCGACAACAGAATTGGAAAAGACACAGCTTAAGAACTACCGTCCCATATCTTTACTTAATGTGGATTACAAAATTTTTGCTGAAATTATGGCTAAAAGATTAAAAAAGGTACTGGTAGAAGAAATCCATAAAGATCAAGCGGGTTTTCTCCCGGGGAGACATCTGTCAGATAACACAAGGAACATAATTAACACTTTAGAAAAATTACAAGTGAATATTAATACTAAAGCAGTTTTGATATTTGTGGACGTGGAGAAAGCCTTTGACAATATTTCTTGGAGTTTTATGAAGAAAAACTTGCAGGGAATGGGGGTAGGCCAAGGGTTTGAAAACAGTATAGGTGCAATTTATTCAGAACAAAAAGCTAAGTTAATTGTGAACAACGTAGTTACAGAAGATTTTAAGATTGAGAAAGGAACACAACAGGGCTGCCCAATCTCCCCATTGCTTTTTACATCGGTCCTGGAGGTTTTGCTCAATATGATTAGAAAGGACCAACTGGTTAAAGGTATAGAACTCGGAGCTAAACAGTATAAATTGAAAGCTTTTGCTGATGACTTAGTTTTGACATTACAGGAGCCAGAATCCAGCACTAAAAGAGTATTGCAATTAATTCAAGAATTTGGTCAAGTTGCGGTATTTAAGTTGAATAAGTTGAAAACTAAGGTGTTAGAGAAAAATTTAACAGAGACTGAGAAAGAAAGGTTTCAGAAGGAGACAGGATTAACATTGGTTAAGAAAGTGAAATATTTAGGGGTTCATATGACTGCTAAAAATGTGAATTTATTTAAAGACAACTATGAAAAATGCTGGATGGAAGTGAAAAAGGACTTAGAAATATGGTCAAAATTGAAGTTATCACTGTTGGGCCGAATTGCTGCGATAAAGATGAATGTATTGCCTAGGATGTTGTTTTTGTTTCAAACACTCCAAATTTGGGACAAGATGGACTGTTTCAAGAAATGGCAGAGAGATATCTCAAGATTTGTCTGGCAGGGCAAGAAACCTCGAATAAAATTTAAGATTTTAACTGATGCTAAAGAAAGAGGTGGATTTGCCCTGCCAGACCTTAAACTTTATTATGAATCAGCCGCATTTTGCTGGCTGAAAGATTGGCTGCTTCTTGAAAACACGGACATTTTGGATTTGGAAGGTTTTAATAATGTTTTTGGATGGCATGCATATTTGTGGTATGACAAGGTTAAAGCACATAAGGCCTTTAAAAACCATATTGTCAGGAAAGCATTGTTTAATGTTTGGATGCGATATAAGGATTTGCTTGAAAGTAAAACACCAAGGTGGCTGTCACCAATGGAGGCTAAGGCTCTGAAAAAACTTAATATGGAGACAAACTGGCCAAAATATTGGGAAATTTTGGAAGAAGATGGAGATAGACTAAAGCTGCAGAGCTTTGACAGTTTAAAAACTAAAGTACGAGATTGGTTACACTATTATCAAATAAGGGAGGTTTACAATTTGGATAAGGAAATTGGTTTTCAGGTGGAAAAATCAAAATTGGAAACAGAATTGTTAGATCCTAAAACTAATAATTTATCAAGAATGAATAACTTGCTGTTGAAATGGAATACACAAGATGAAATGGTTAAATCTGCTATGATTAAATGGGCACAAGACTTTGGATATAACATTATGATGGCTGACTGGGAAAAGTTATGGACTACAGGTATTACCGTATTTTTCGCTCTATAACACGCACCTGACCATAACACGCACATCGTTTTTAGAGGAGGAAAACAAGGGAAAAAACATTCTGAATGAAACAGTGGATGTATCATTTTTGGGCTTCATGCTGTGGCCACAGACATGTGATCTGATGGTGAATTTGGGGTGACCCAATGCCAAAATCCTGAGAATTCCTGTGGATCCATGCTTTGTAACCACGTTTTTGCACCATTGCCGCCCCAGGCAACAGTGGGTGCGTGATTTTTTTGGTGCAGGCTGTAGCCATGGACATGCTATGTGATCTGATGGTGAATTTGGGGTGACCCAATGCAAAGATCCTGAGGATCCATGTGGATCTATGCTTTGTAACCACATTTTAAGTGGGGAGCGAAGGAAAAACAAAGAAGGGACATTAGAGGGGTGTGCAGAGAAGCAGCTGGCTAAGAATGCAGGAGAGGGATTTAACGGGTTGGAGGAAAGAAAGGCAAAAGTTTCCCCCCACCCAAGCCAGCCATATCTATCTCTCTCTCTCTCTCTCTCTCTCTCTCCCTCCCTCCCTCCCTCCCCCCTCTCCCTCCCCCCTCTCTCTCTCCCTCCCCCCCTCTCTCTCTCCCTTCCCCCCTCTCTCTCCCTCTCCCCCAGCAGCACCGGAGCTTGCCTGGAGGGGAGGGGCTTTTTCCCTGCTCTTTGTTCCGTTTCAGCAAACACAGCAACGAAACAGAGAAGGGTGGGCAGTAAGACCCTGAGGCAGAATGCAGGAAAGCAGCCGCTTCCTCTTTTCAGTTTTCCCTTTTCCTTGAAGCGTGGCGATTTGATTTTTGCCTGGTTTTTCAGCTGCAGGGACCGCACATTCGCTCTATAACACGCACAGACATTTCCCCTTCCTTTTTAGGAGAAAAAATCTGCGTGTTATAGAGGGAAAAATACGGTAAGTTTACGGCTTATAATGCCTTAAGAGAGAATATAATGAAAATGATTTACAGGTGGTACCTAACCCCAGTCAAGCTGGCAAAAATTTATCATTTGCCCGATAATAAATGTTGGAAATGTAAAGAAATTGAGGGCACATTTTTTCACCTTTGGTGGACATGCCCTAGGATTAAGGCCTTCTGGGAGATGATTTATAATGAAATAAAAAAGGTATTTAAATATACCTTCCTGAAGAAACCAGAGGCCTTTCTCCTGGGCATGGTCGGCCAATTGGTGCGAAGGGAGGATAGAACTTTCTTTATGTACGCCACAACAGCAGCAAGAATACTCATCGCAAGGTATTGGAAGACACAAGAATTACCCACCCGAGAAGAATGGCAGACGAAAGTGATGGACTATATGGAATTGGCTGAGATGACTGGCAGAATCCGGGACCAAGGGGAAGAGTTGGTGGAAGAAGATTGGAAAAAATTTAAAGTATATCTCCAAAAATATTGTAAAATTAAGGAATGTTAGAAAGATGTTGGAAAAAGAAAGTTAGGTGGTTTTGGTAGAAATAGATAGATAGATAGATAATACTTTATTCGGCTATAAGCCCACAAGGTAAAACAAATCAACAAATAAAATAGCAATTTACATTCTAAAATATCCACTAAAATATTTCAACGCATAATCTCCTTCACATTACTTCCAATCTCTAGATGTACCGTATTATGGCCTTGAAGATAAAGATGGTGCATAGAGTTTACTAGATTTTTAGTAGTCATGCAGCATTCCATGAAGTCTTTTATATGAAAGAACTGAAATCAGGAATCTGGCAACCTGTAATGTTCTATAAGAGTCAATGTCCTGGAGTAGATAGTCTAGATGTAATTCAGGTGGTTTAGCAACAATTTCCAAAATGATTGAACTCAGAATCCTTGATCGGGGAACAATATATAAAAGGCAATTAAACAAGATAGGATAAAGGGATTCTATTGGTTTGTTGTCACATGCGCATAAAACAGAGGTTTTACCGTTAGAAAATCTATTGCTCAGCACATTTGAGGGGAACACATTAAATCTGGCTCTGAATTACCCACCCGAGAAGAATGGCAGATGAAAGTGATGGACTATATGGAATTGGCTGAGATGACTGGCAGAATCCGGGACCAAGGGGAAGAGTTGGTGGAAGAAGATTGGAAAAAATGTAAAGTATATCTCCAAAAATATTGTAAAATTAAGGAATGTTAGAAAGATGTTGGAAAAAGAAAGTTAGGTGGTTTTGGTAGAAATGATATAAAGGATTAAGTAAAAATGATTGATGAAATTGACGAAAGAGAAGACGTTAAAACATAACATATTAAATTAAATTACTTAAAGGAAAATTAGGTTGGATGGTTTGCTGAAACAACGATTTGGACTAGAATACAAAACTGGGAGGTGTGAGGAGGTCAAGGAAAGAAGTAAAGGGAGAAAGTTATATAAAGGTCTAATTTGTTTTTTTCTTTTTTAAGAGAATGTATTTCTATTTCTTATTTTTTCTTTGTTGTTGTTGTTGTATTCTTTTTTTGTATTTGGTATTGTTTTTCTTTTCTTTTTGTAACTTTTAAACTTTGAATAAATATTAATTTAAAAAAAAAAAAAACAGAACAAAAATTGGAAAAGATGGAAAGGATTTGCTGAAATAGTTAATCGAATTAGAATACAAAAAAGGGAGGTGTGAACTTCTGGAGGCGGCGCCATCGGCAATGGCGGATTCCCTCTTGATCTGAGGGAGGAAGCTCCCCAGAAATCGGGTCCTGCCGCTACAGCGAAGCGGGGACCCTTCTGAAATCGCAGGTGGGTGAAGCCTGCAACCGTGGGACTCGGCGGGCACCTTTAGCACCCGCCCAACCTGCAAGGGAACCCCGTAAAGGGCTCCGGAGCGGAACGGGGAGTCTGGCGCGGTGCTGTGAGTCAATCGCTACTTCTGCGGAGTGAAGCTGCACAGCCGTTGTCGGAGAGCGCTGACCTTTTTCCTGTGAAAATTCAGCTCTTAAACAACAACAACCCGTGAGTAGGTCAAGTTAAGGATAGGGGAATTAAATGAACAAAAAAAGAATTTGGCACTGAAGCGGGAAGGTGTAAACAGGAAGTCCGCCTTCCGTTTTCTGTAAATAGATCAAAGCAAAGACTGTCTAAGCCAAGATCGGGAGAATTCCGTTAAAAGGACTTAATCCCTAACGTCAAAAATAAGAGAACTCCCTCCCCGTGCGGCAGGAGAGGGGAGGGAAGAGGGAAAAGCAATTTTTTGCCTGCAAAAAAAGGAGTGAGAAGGGAACAAAGACCACTGCTTAATCCCTGGGAGTGGACTGTCAAGGAACAATAGAATTGCCGTGCTTGAGAGCCGCACTGTTTATGGACAATGTAACCTTTTGACAGTTACTCTGCAAGTGTCTTGAAGGTTTTCTCTAAACTGGAAACTGTTGCTTATTATATTGAAAGGGGGCTTGGAAAAGTTGGAAAAGACATTTTATAGCAACAATCATTGACTGCTACTGTGTCCGCCTAGAGGAACTTTGAAACTGTTACAACTGACTAGGGAATTTTCCACTTCGGACTGGCCAGAGAAATTCCCACTGTAAAACAAGTCTGGGCCGTGGGACTGACCTTGATCCTCAAATAAAGGGTGATGGCAAATTTGCCTCAGGAAAAAAACTTACTTCAGGAAAAAACAACAAGATCAGGTAAAGTTAGACTGCAGCAGCGCAGACCATCAGCACCTGGCCCTTCTGCACCACAAGGGGAAGATTCTACACAAGCTGGGTCAAAAGGAATGGCATCTGAAGAGGGATTAGCTTCAGCATTAAACAAAATTTATGAATCTTTGGAAAAATTAAGTAATCAGGTTGCTGAAGCATCAACTAAAATTGACCAAAATACTATAAGTATTAATAACATGGGGCAGAAGGTGAATTCTAACACAGAATCTATCGACAGACTGCTGCAAGAATCTACATTGAACCGAAAGATAGCTGAAGAAGCAAAGGAGAAAGCACTGGCTGTAGAGGAAAAGATACCACTGATAAGTAAACAGCTAGAGGACCATAGGTCCTTGTTGTCTATGATTGAACTGAAGGAAAAACAGACTAACCTGAGGATCAGGGCTGTACCTGAACTTGAAAAAGACAGCCTAAGTGATTATCTTACACAGGAATTTGCAGACTTTTGGGGCCTAGAGTTAGCTGAACAAGATTTTAAGATAATAAGTGCTTTTAGACTTGGAAAAGGGGGGAGAAAGAACAGGGTGAGAGACTGTTTGATTACTCTCCGAACAAAAGAAGAGAGAGACAAAATACTGAGTCTGCACTTCCAGAAGACCTTTGGAAATACAAGAATCAAGAGTAGAGATTTTTAAGGACATTCTGAAACATCTATTGGATCTTAGGGCTAATTACGGAGATTTGGTGGCCCTGCTGAGAGGTAACAGAATTGCGTTCAGAAACTCTACAACTCTGGGAATTAGACCGTGGGACCAGCCGCCTGACCTTGAACAGCAATGTGCCGGGAAGAAATCTTGTCGTCTGACCTTGGCAGAATAAATGCTATGCTACAGCAGCTGCATGAGAAAATGAACGTAATGAATGAAAAGCTAGACTTTATGTCTGTTATAGCCAGTAAATATGAACTAACAGAAAATAAGGATAAAGAAGCTCCACAACAACCAACTCAGGAAACTGGCTTGACAGGGCAAGTTCAAGGGCAGATGATGACGGAAGAGGTTGTGATTGCACTTCAAAAGATACAGATGGAGAAACCTAAAGTCCTGCACGACCAAAAGCCGCAGTACTGCAAGATTGAATATGGTGTGTCTCTGGAAGTGTTTGGAGTTAAGGAAGCTCTCAGCTCTGGCGGGACTCTGGAACAGGTCGATAACTACTTCTGGAACAACTACTTTTTGGACTACAAAATTAACCTGGGGGAGTGGGACTCTGGGGAATGGGTTAGCCTGATGAAAGAAAATGGAGACTATTACCGGTTGGAGTTCCCCGGAAGCCCACCTCCCAAGGAGAAAGGGAAGAAATTACGAAAGAAACCAACAAGGGACAGGGAAGGGTGTAAGAATAAACAGGAACAAGAAAATCTGCAGACGGGGCATGGAAGAGACTTAAGAGCCTCGGATATCAGAACACCAGATTGATGGACTGGACGTGAGACTTGAAAGGACTGACATAACCCGAAACCAGGAAGAAGGGACGTTGGATAAAAATTTGAGGAGAACTTCTATTTATTTTTGGAATTAGTCTGATATTAATGAAATAACAGGGAATTTGTTGGAAAGGAAATAATTGGCATTAGTAGAAAGGTTTGAAGAAGTTAGGTATAAATATGGTTTAAATTTTGAAACTTTATGGGAAGAAATTTAAGGACTATTTACAGAAACAGTGTAAAATCAATGGATGTTAAAATGAAGTGGGAATGAAACGAAGTGATTTCTAACAATAAGGTTAAAAAGGAATATGCAAAAAATGGCTTGATAATTAGATGAAAAATAGAATGATATAATATGTTTAAGATAAAGAACTAAGATAAAACAAAGAGGGAAAAAATTGCTGAATTAATTATTTGAATTGGAATACAAAGGAGGGAGGTGTGAGGAAGTCATGGAAATAAGTAAATGAAGTATAAGACAGAGAAAGAGGGATTTGTTTTTAACCTGTTCTTATTTTTTCTGTATTTTGTACTTTTTTCCCCTTTTTTGGATTATGTAATTTCTTTCTATTTTTTCTATTTTTTCTTGGAAATTTCAATAAATATTATTTTTTTAAAAAAACAACAACAGAATTGCGTTCAGGTGAGAGTTCCCCCAAGGCCTTTCTTTTACTTTTAAAGGGAGAAAAATAAAAATAAGATCAGTGGAAGATAAAGGAAAATTTTTGAGAGACTACGGAGAAAACCTGCAAAACGAAGCAGAAGAGGAAGAAGAGCCAAGAGCACTAAAACCTGGAATACTAGATTTACCATTGCTACCTTCGGGACTGGACAAAGTAGAGAAAGTGACACCACCAACAGAACAAGAACAACTACTTGGAGCAGTTTGAGGAAAAGCAAAATAACTACACCATGTCTCTGCGACTATTAAGTTGGAACATTCACGGTTTTAATTACCCGGAAAAGAGGAAAAAAGTATTTCACTTGTTGAAAAAGGAACAATTGGACTTGATTTGCTTACAAGAAACCCACGTGATAAGGTCACACAGGAAAGTATTGATTAATAAAAGATTGGGCCAAGAGTTTATTTCATCGGACAAGGTCAAAAAGAGAGGAGTTGTAATTTATGCTAAAGAGAGCTTAACACCGAAATTTATATTTAAAGATGATCAAGGAAGATTTGTGGCAATTGAAATTCAAATCCACGGAGAGAAATTTTTGATAGTAGGAGTTTATGCACCAAATGAGGGGAAATCTGAAATTTTTAAGAAGCTGCATGAGACATTATTGGACCATATGGACTGCAACATTATTATGATGGGAGATATGAATGGAGTGGTGTCTACAAATATGGATAAGTCACAAAGACAGGTAGTTACTAAAGATGGAAGACTGCCAAAAACTTTTTTTGAGATGACTGACAACATGGACTTAATTGACACTTGGAGAACTAAAAACCCCCTGGGTAGAGAGGGAACTTTCTTCTCTGAAGCCAAAATGACATGGACAAGAATTGACCAAATTTGGATAACTAGAGGACTGGCTCCTAAGATTCGAAAAGTGGAAATTTGCCCTAAAACTTGCTCCGACCGTAACCCTGTGAGAATGGAAATGAAACTAACACCAATTGGTTCCTTTAGATGGAGGATGAATGACACCTTGTTTAGAGATGCAGAGATCACCAAGAAGGCCCAAAAAACCTTGAGAGACTACTTTGAGATGAATATGAACACTCCTGTTGAAAAAAGAGTAATCTGGGACGCAAGTAAAGCGGTCATGAGAGGGTTTCTGATCCAACAGAATGCAATAAAGAAGAGATCTCAAAATGAGAAAAAAGATAAAATTTTGGAGAAAATAAGAGAAGGAGAGAAGAAACTAAGAACAAAACCAAAGTCGCAAGAGATTCTGAGAGAAATAAAGTTATATCAAGTACAATATATGAAAATGATAAATCAGGAAATAGAATGGAAAATTAAACAGATGAGACAAAAGACATTTGAATCGGCTAATAAATGCGGGAAATTGTTGGCGTGGCAGATGAAAAAAAGACAAAAGTTAAATACTATTACAAATTTGGAAGTGGAAGGAAAGAACATTCAGAATCCACAGGAGATTAGAAAGTGTTTCCAGAGATATTTTAAACAACTTTATACACAAGGGCCACAGAAAGAGACTGATATAGACCAATTTTTAAGAACTAATGGATTACAAAAAATCTCTCAAGAAAATAAGTCAATGCTGAACTATAAAATAACAGAACAGGAGGTGGAAGGTGCCATCCAGAATATGCAGCTGGGCAAATCTCCAGGGCCGGACGGTTTAACCTCAAAATACTATAGATCTTTGAAAGATTGGTTAATTCAACCACTAAATGAGGTGTGCAACGAAATTTTGGAGGGGGAAAAAGCGCCAGAGTCGTGGAAGGAAGCTTATATTACACTTATACCGAAAACTGAGTCTGAAAAGACACAACTCAAGAATTACCGCCCCATATCCCTGCTTAATGTGGATTACAAAATTTTTGCAGATATATTGGCTAAAAGATTGAAAAAAGTATTAGTGGAGGAGATACATAAAGATCAAGCTGGCTTTCTCCCTGGTAGACACTTGTCTGACAATACGAGAAACATAAGCAATATTCTGGAGAAGTTGCAAGTGAATATAAATACAAAAGCAGTTTTGATATTTGTAGATGCAGAGAAAGCTTTTGATAATATGTCTTGGAGTTTTATGAAGAAAAATCTTCAGGGGATGGGGGTTGGTCAAGGTTTTGAAAATGGTATAGGTGCAATTTACTCAGAACAAAAGGCCAAATTGATAGTTAATAATGTGGTGACAGAAGAATTTAAGATGGAGAAAGGGACACGACAAGGCTGCCCAATTTCCCCATTGCTTTTTATTTCGGTCCTGGAGGTTTTGCTAAATATAATTAGAAGGGACCATCTGATCAAAGGTATTCAGGTCGGAGCTAAACAGTACAAACTTAAAGCATTTGCAGATGATCTAGTACTGACATTACAGGAGTCAGAATCTAGTACAAAAAGGGTATTGGAATTGATTCAAGAATTTGGTCAAGTGGCAGGATTTAAGTTGAATAAGTTAAAAACTAAGGTTCTTGAGAAAAATTTAACACCGATGGAGAAAGAGAGGTTTCAGAGGGAGACAGGTTTAACACTGGTAAAGAAGGTAAAATATCTGGGGGTTAATATGACCGCTAAGAATGTGAATTTGTTTAAAGATAACTATGAGAAATGTTGGTCAGAAGTGAAAAAAGATCTTGAAATATGGTCAGGTTTGAAGCTTTCCTTGTTTGGCCGAATCGCTGCTATAAAGATGAATGTATTGCCAAGAATGTTGTTTTTGTTTCAATCACTGCAAATTTTGGACAAGATGGACTGTTTCAAGAAGTGGCAGAGAGATATTTCTAGATTTGTCTGGCAGGGCAAGAAACCCAGAATAAAATTTAAGATATTAACTGATGCAAAGGATAGAGGTGGATTTGCCCTGCCAGACTTTAAACTCTATTATGAATCAGCAGCATTTTGCTGGCTGAAAGAATGGCTGCTTCTTGAGAACACATACATTTTGGATTTAGAAGGTTTTAACAACGTTTTTGGGTGGCATGCATATTTGTGGTATGACAAGGTTAAAGCACATAAAGCATTTAAAAATCATATTGTCAGAAGAGCATTGTTTAATGTCTGGATAAGGTATGAAGACTTACTTGAAAGTAAAACCCCAAGGTGGTTATCACCGATGGAAGCAAAGGCTCTGAAAAAACTCAATATGGAGGCCAATTGGCCAAAATATTGGGAGATTTTGGAACAGGAGGGCGACAAATTGAAATTGCAGAGTTTTGAGAAATTAAAGGATAAAGTGCGAGATTGGCTTCATTGTTTTCAAATAAGGGAGGCTTACAATTTGGATAAAAAAACTGGCTTCCAGGTGGAAAAATCAAAATTGGAAACAGAACTACTAGAACCCAAAACTAAGATACTATCAAGAATGTATAACTTGCTGCTGAAATGGAATACTCAGGATGAAACGGTAAAATCTGTTATGATTAAATGGGCACAAGTTGTTGGACATAACATTATGTTTGCTGACTGGGAACAGTTGTGGACCACAGGTATGAAATTTACGGCATGTAATGCCTTACGAGAGAATATTATGAAAATGATATACAGGTGGTACATGACACCAGTCAAGCTTGCAAAAATCTACCATTTGCCCGATAATAAATGCTGGAAATGTAAAGAGACTGAAGGAACATTTTTTCACCTTTGGTGGACGTGCCCAAGGATTAAGGCTTTCTGGGAGATGATTTATAATGAAATGAAAAAGGTATTTAAATATACTTTCCTGAAGAAACCAGAGGCCTTTCTCCTGGGCATGGTCGGCCAATTGGTGCCAAAGAAGGACAGAACTTTTTTTATGTATGCTACAGCAGCAGCAAGAATACTTATTGCAAAGTATTGGAAGACACAAGATCTACCCACCCTGGAAGATTGGCAGATGAAAGTAATGGACTATATGGAATTGGCGGAAATGACTGGCAGAATCCGAGACCAGGGAGAAGAGTTGGTGGAGGAAGATTGGAAGAAATTTAAAGATTATTTACAGAAACACTGTAAAATTACTGAATGTTAAAATGATGTTGGAATGAAACGAAGTGGTCTTAGCAATAAGGTTAAAAGAAATATGCAAAAATGGATGGATATTAGATGAAAAGTCGAAATTACAATATGTGAAGACAAAGAATTAAGAGAAAATAGAGAGGGTATGGATTTGCTGAATTAAATATTTGAATTGGAATACAGAAAAGGGAGGTGTGAGGAAGTCATGAAAATAAGTAAATGAACTGTAAGATATAGAAAGAGGGATTCGTTTTTAATTGTTTTTGGGGGGTTTTTAGTGTTTGTATTTTTTGTGTTTTCTTTTTACTATTTTTGTAACTTTTTTCTTGTGGAAACTTCAATAAATATTACTTTTTTTAAAAAAGGGAGGTGTGAGGAGGTCAAGGAAACAAGCAAATGAAAGATAAGTTGGGAAGATTGGTTGTGGGGTTTTTTTTCTTGTTGTGATGTGTTGTTTTGTTTTTGTTTAATATGGTGTTATTGCTTTTGCTTTTGCTTTTTGTAACCCTTAAAAATTTTAATAAATATTATTTTAAAAAAACAAAACAAAAGTGTCTGTGTGCAAGTGAACAAAGAACTGCAAAATGGGATGAAGGCGCAATTGCTGAGTTCACATTTGCCACATGAGTATTGGGCTGAATCTTTATCGTGTTATTGTTACACTTGGTTGAGAAAGGTTTCAAAAGATTTGGGAAGTTCTCCTTTTGAGAAGCTGTTCCAAAGAAAACCTTCTGTTGCCCATTTTAAGGTTTTTGGGTCTCATGTAAAATCTGATGCTCCAGGTGGAGTAAAGAATGCAAAAGGCATTTTTGTGGGTTATGAAAAGGGTCTCTACAGAGTAATTTTGTCTGAATCTGGTCAGGTGATTCTCACAAAATTTCTAGAAAGTGCTCCTGAACAGGAGAGAGTGATTGTTCACACATTTCCCACTGAGGAAAATTCAGATGATGATGATGATTTTACTGATTACAGTGGTACTGAGAGTGACAGTGATAGCTCAAAGAGCTCAGTTGACACAGTCATTGAGAGGAAATCTCACACAATGGAT
The DNA here is from genome assembly GCF_964252035.2 of Podarcis erhardii. Lineage (NCBI taxonomy): Eukaryota > Metazoa > Chordata > Lepidosauria > Squamata > Lacertidae > Podarcis > Podarcis erhardii. The sequence goes on along the minus strand of NC_138506.1, from coordinate 17,643,870 downwards.
AGACCTTCACAAGTGAAGGATGAACCACTGTTTACTATTGGAACTGTTTCTCCAAAGAGTCCTGAGACTGAACCAGTGAGCAGAGAGGATCAGCACCTCATACGCAGGTCTGAGAGAGTTACAAAGGGCGTACCACCCAAGAGGTATTCAAAAGAGTTTGCTAACTCAGCTGTTGCATGTGTTACTATTGTTGACAACTCAAGACAGGTTAAAGGTGTGTCCAAGTCAGAGACAAAGACACAACAGGGAGTTGCTAAGCGTAACACTACATTCCCTAGCCAAGGTAATGCAGATACACTCATTCCTTGGAAGTCAGGCAACCAGAGAGGCACACTGGGGAAACCAGTGGCGGGTAGTTCCAAGGATGGAACTGAAACAACAGGGGAGTGTTATATGTATAACAACTGTTTGTTTTCTTCTCTGGATCAAGCTCTGCTCGCAGCGCACATTGAATCATATGGGGGAGTATGTTATGATATGGATGCAATGCAGCTGCGAATTGCTATCTTGAAAACATCACATGATGGAATGTTGGGACTGTTCCGTGGGAAACAGAGGGACAGTCAATTCACAGTGCGAAGCATCGGAATTAGCTCAGAGTGTAATATGAGCTCTTCCTCTTGTTCCTGTAGAGGAAGTACAGGATGTGTTTGTCTCTCGACTGCTGGAGCTTGGAGAGAGCAGTCATGTTTTCTGTAACACTGCAAAGACAGAAATAAAGGCATGTAAATACGTTTCTGTCTATCTCTTTCCCCTGACCGGGGGGGCAGGAAAGAGGGGGGGGGGGTGTTCTTCTCACGCTGAGAAGAATCGCCAATCGCGACCTAGCCTGGATCTTGCTGGGGAATGCAGACAGGGAGGTCAACAGGAGATCAAGCCGGGTGCCTGGAGAGTTGCCAGTTACTACTGATATAGGCTTGAATTCCGACAGTATCCTCCAGAAACCTACCAAGCTGATCAGCAACCGCTCTCTCAATTACCTTACCCAGATATGGAAGATTTGAAACTGGCCGGTAATTAGATAGGTCTAAAGGATCTAGTGAAGTTTTTCTTTAAGAGCAGACACACCACTGCTTCCTTCGGTTCCCTGGGAATGTCCTCATGCCAAGGGACAAATTGATAATTTCAACCAGGGGGGTCCGTGCAACATCTGGACACGCCCTAATCAGCCAAGACGGGCACGGATCAAGGAGGCAGGTGGTGGGCCTACCAGCTTGGAGGAATCTATGCACATCAGCAGGGAGTAGCCAATTGAAATGGTCCAACACTGGACCCGAAGACAGTCAAGGGGCCTCTAGTTCAGTCACTGTATCTAAATTGGCAGGGAGGTAATGGCGGAGCAACAGGACTTTCTCCGCAAAAAAGCTCGCGAATGCCTCACAGTTGTGGGTCGAATTTGTGCTAAAATTTGGTTGTCCTCCTAAGGACATTATCGACCTAATTATTCTAAAAAGTTGTGCCAGGCGAGAGCTAGCGGATGCAATGGAAGCTGCAAAGTAAGATTTCTTAGCAGCTTGCATAGCCATCTCATAGGCTTTCATAAGTGTCCTATAAGATGTTCTTGAAGCTCTGTCACGAGTCCGTCGCCATACTCACTCTAGCTGTCTGAGATCCTGGTTCATTTTCTGGAGCACCTCAGTAAACCAAGGGGCCTGGTTTCAATGGGGTCGCAGAGGGCGCTTAGGCGCTATCTCATCAATGGCTGCCAAGAGCTGGTTATTCCAGTCCTTGACAAGGTCATCTAATGAGTCGCCAGGAGGAGCAGGGTCCCGCAAGGCCTGACAGAATCTTTCAGGATCCATCAGCCTTTGCGGGCGAGCCCAAATAGGCTCGCCACCCGAGCAGGGGAGGAGCGGGAAGTCAATCTTGGCTTTCAGAACGTAGTGAACAGACCATGGCACTTCCACAGGGGGGAGCATGATCACATCTATGCCAGCACCAAAGATCAGATCCAGCGTGTGGCCTGCTTGATGAGTGGGGCCCAAAGCAAACTGGGAGAGTCCTAGTGTTGCCATGGAAGTCACTAGGTCCAGAGCCTGTGAGGAGGGGGCGGCATCGGCATGGACAGTGAAGTCTCCCAAAACCAATAAGCTTGGGAACTCCAAGGCCCAGCCCGCCGCCACCTCCAGCAGGTCTGACAGGGTGGCTGCCGGTGCGCTGGGTGGTCGGTACACCAGCCAGACAGCCAAGCTCTCCTTGGTGCCCCACACGAGACCAACACATTCAATGCCGGAGATTGCCGGTGCTGGCAGAGCTCTGAAAGAGCAATCCTCTGGGATTAACAACGCTACTCCTCCCCCCCCGACCCACAGTCCGCGATTGATGGAGGACAGAGAAGCCTGGGGGTGTTATCTCATGTAGGGAGACTACTTCGCCTTCCCGTACCCAGGTCTCCGTCACGCAAGCCAGGTCAATCCCCTGCGAGACAAAAAAGTCACCCATGGTGGCGGTTTTGTTGCCTATGGACCTGGCATTGCACAACACCAATGACGGAGGTGGGTAATCCCTGCTCACCCTACCCTCGTCCCTTGGGATGGGGCGTAGATTGGAAGGGGTTCGAGCATCACTGCATCTCAAAACCCTTCGCCGATAGTGATATCTAGCCCCACCGTCATTCCTCCCTAGCCCTTCAATAGTGGGAATCCCAAACCCCATACTAGCCTCCCCAATAGAGGGGTAACATCCCCTCACTGACAAGTCATCCCTGGGCCAGGACTCCTGGGTCAAAATGGTAAGGGGGTGAGGTGAAGGTTTGATAGGGTAAGTATCCCTAGAAGATAAAACCCAACCAACCGCACCCCAAGCGGGGAGGACGGTCCCACGGTGTTTCGTTAACTGCCAATCCCCCTCTCCCTCCTGGATTGATTGGAGGACTGTTGGTTCTATCTGTGGCTGTGGGAGTACTGATGAGGCATGTGCTATAAAATGTGGGTCACTGGCCAACAAAGAGCCAGCTTCGAGTTTGGAAGATCTGTCCATCCTGTCTTGCCAGGAGTACAGTAGAGAAGGTTGATCATTCTGATAAATTTTTGGAACATTAGGCAAAGGTCCAGATGTAGATTGGGTGCTGGATTTCTCCAGATTGTCAGCAACGTAGAGTTCTTTAGGTGTTGTTGCCATAGAAATGTCGGAGGCGCCAAATTACTCATCTACTTCGGTGTCGCTTGAAAAGGGAACAGGGAGTTGAACTGATGTCTTTCTATGGGATAAAGAGCTGTTGGACCTCTTTAAATATTGTGCTCTAGGCTCTACTGACCTTATATTTTGGGTAGAAATCTCAGTCTTTATACTCATTAGCCTCTTCTTCAGGTCTTGAAAATCTAGGCTTACAGAATTCTTTTCTTCCTTCGGGCAGTTAGTATTTCTAGTGTTAAGCTTGCTTTCCCTTGTCCTCATTAGCTTTGACTCTATGCAAGGAACCAATTGCCTCCTTGTTTCGTCCTTAAATACCCTCACTGGGCGGAGAGAGTGGAACCACCATAGAGTATCCTTTATCTCCATGAGTCGAGATGGGAGGGCTGATGACCTAAAGGAACCCTGCCAAGGGCTCCGGAGCGGGACGGGGAGTTTGGCGCGGTGCTGAGAGTCAATCGCTACTTCTGTGGAGTGAAGCTGCACAGCTGTTGTCGGAGAGCGCTGTCCTCTTTCCTGTGACAATTCGACTTTTTATATATATATATATAAATATTTATTAAAGTTTTTGAATACAAATGCACAAATAATAAACAACCTTACTTATATCATAACGTGATTTCATCACTTCTTTGGACTCCCTCACGTCTCCCGCTCCCATTTACATCATTAAAAGGTTTTTCCAAGCAAATTATCAACTTGTTTACGATCTTATATCCACTCATTTAAATATAATCTAGCAATTCTCCAAAAAATTTATGTTTTCTTTAATCTCACTTATCATCAAATTCAAATCTGATTTAGTGGTGGCCAATTTTTTATAATCTAGCATCCTTCTTAACATTCAACCAAATTACAATGTTTTTGTAAATACGTCTTAAATTTCTTCCAGTCTTCCTCAATCCTCTCTTCTCCCAGGTCTCGGATTCTGCCAGTCATCTCGGCCAGTTGCATATAGTCCATCAGCTGCATCTGCCACTCTTCCAGTGTGGGTAGATCTTGAGTTTTCCAGTTTTTAGCGATGAGTATCCTTGCTGCCGTTGTTGCATACATAAAAAATGTTCGGTCCTTCTTTAGCACCTTCTGGCCGACAATACCCAGAAGGAAGACAATTCGACTTTTAAACAACAACCCGTGAGTAGGTCAAGTTAAAGACCGGGGAATCAAAGGAATAAACTTGAATTTGGCACTGAAGCGGGAAGGTGTAAACAGGAAGTCCGCCTTCCGCTTTTTGTAAATAGACTAAAGCAAAGACTTTCTAAGCTAAGAACTGGAAAATCGTGCTAAAAGGATCTAATTCCTAACGCCAAAATAAAAGGACTCCCTCCAAGAGCTGCAGGAGAGGGGAGGGAAGGGAGGAAAGAAATTTTGCCTGCAAAAAAAAAAAAATCAATTTTGCCTGCAAAAAAAAAAAAAAAAAAGGAGAGGAAAGGGAACAAAGACCACCACTTAATCCTTGGTATCGGACTACCAAGGAATAATAGAATTGCCGTGTTGAGAGTCGCACTACTTATGGACAATGCAACTTTGTGACAGATACTCTGCAAGTATTTTGAAGGTTTTGAAGGTTTTCTCTAAACTTGAAACTGTTGCCTACTATTAAAAGGGGATTTGAAAAGTTGGGAAAGATACTCTATTGAAACAAATATTGTTGCTACTGTGTCCCCCTAGAGGAACTCTGAAATTGTTACAACTGGGAATTTTCCATTCCAGCTGGCCAGGGAAATTTCCACTGCAAAACAAGTCTGGGCCGTGGGAGTGACCTTGATCCTCAGACACAGGGCGATGGCAAATTTGCCTCAGGAAAAAACGACAAGATCGGCTAAAAATAGACTGCAGCAGTGTAGACAATCAGCATCTGGCCCTTCTGTACCAGAAGGGGAAGATCTTGTGCAGGTTGGGCCAAAAGGAATGGCATCTGAAGAGGGACTATCTTCAGCACTAAACAAAATATTTGAATCCTTGGAAAAATTAAGTAATCAAGTTGCTGATGCATCAATTAAAATTGACCAAAATACTACAAGTATTAACAACCTGGGGCAGAAGGTGAATTCCAATACAGAGGCTATTGACAGGCTGCTGCAAGAATCTACATTAAATAGAAAAATAGCAGAAGAAGCAAAGGAAAAGGTACTGGCTGTAGAGGAAAAGATACCGCCGATAAGTAAACAGTTAGAGGACCACAGGTCGCTATTGTCTATGATTGAACTGAAGGAAAAACAGACTAATCTGAGGATCAGGGCTGTACCAGAACTTGAGAAAGACAACCTAAGTGGTTATCTTACACAGGAATTTGAAGATTTTTGGAACCTTGATTCAGATAAACAAGATTTTAAGATAGTAAGTGCCTTCAGACTTGGAAAAGGGGGGAGAAAGAACAGGGTGAGAGACTGCTTGATCACTCTTCGAACAAAAGAAGAGAGAGATAAAATACTGAGTCTCCATTACGAGAAATCCTTGGAAATAGAAGATTCAAGAATAGAAATTTTTAAGGACATTCCAAAACATCTATTGGATCTTAGGGTTAACTACGGAGACTTAGTGGCCCTGTTAAGAAGCAACAGAGTTGCATTCAGGTGGGAGTTTCCCCAAGGTCTTTCTTTTACCTACAAAGGGAGAAAAATCAAAATAAGATCAGTGGAGGACAAAGAGAGATTTTTGAGAGATCACGGAGAAAACCTACAAAAAGAAGCTGAGGAAGAAGAAGAGCCAAAAGCATTAAAACCAGGAATACTAGACCCAGCAAGGCCTTCTTTGGGATTGGACAAATCAGAGAAAGTGACACCACCGACAGAACAAAAACAACTACTAGGAGCAGTCAGAGGAAAAGCAAAATAACTACACCATGTCTCTGCAGATATTAAGTTGGAATATTCGCGGCCTCAATTCCCCGGATAAGAGGAAAAAAGTCTTTCACCTGTTGAAAAAGGAACAATTGGACTTGATTTGTTTACAAGAAACCCATGTGACAAGGCTACACAGGAAAGTATTGACCAATAAAAGATTAGGCCAAGAGTTTATTTCATCAGATAAGGTCAAAAAGAGAGGAGTTGTGATTTATGCAAAAGAGAGTTTACTACCAAAATTTATATTTAAAGATGACCAAGGAAGATTTGTGGCAATTGAAATTCAATTTCAAGGAGAGAAACTCTTGATAGTAGGAGTTTACGCACCAAATGAGGGGAAATCTGAATTTTTTAAGAAACTGCATGAGACATTGTTGGACCACATGGACTGTAACATTATTATGATGGGAGATATGAACGGAGTGGTGTCTACAAATATGGATAAGTCACAAAGACAGGTAGTTACTAAAGATGGAAGACTACCAAAAACTTTTTTTGAGATGACAGACAATATGGACCTAATTGATACCTGGAGAAATAAGAATCCCCTGGGTAGAGAGGGGACTTTCTTTTCTGAAGCCAAAATGACATGGACAAGAATTGACCAAATCTGGATAACCAGAGGAATGGCTCCCAAGATTCGAAAATGGAAATTTGCCCTAAAACTTGCTCCGACCGTAACCCTGTGAGAATGGAGATGAAACTAACACCAATTGGTTCCTTTAGATGGAGGATGAATGACACCCTGTTTAGAGATTCAGAGATTACCAAGAAGGCCCAAAAAAATCTTGAGAGATTACTTCGAGATAAACATGAAAACCACCGTCGAAAAAAGAGTAATCTGGGACGCAAGTAAAGCGGTTATGAGAGGGTTTCTGATTCAACAGAATGCAATAAAGAAGAGAACTCAAAATGAGAAAAAAGATAAAATTTTGGAGAAAATAAAAGAAGGTGAGAAGAAACTAAGAGCGAAACCAAAGTCGCAAGAGATTCTGAGAGAAATAAAGCTATATCAAGTACAATATATGAAAATGATAAATCAGGAAATAGAATGGAAAATTAAACAGATGAGACAAAAGACATTTGAATCGGCTAATAAATGTGGGAAACTGTTAGCGTGGCAGATAAAAAAAGACAAAAGCTAAATACTGTTACAAATTTGGAAGTGGAAGGAAAGAATATACAGAATCCTCAGGAGATTAGAAACTGCTTCCAGAGATACTTTAAACAACTTTACACACAAGGTCCACAGAAAGAGATTGACATAGACCATTTTTTGAAAACTAATGGATTACAAAAAATTTCTCAAGAAAACAAGCTACTGCTGAATTATAAAATAACTGAACAGGAGGTGGAAGGTGCCATTCAGAACATGCAGTTGGGTAAATCTCCAGGGCCGGACAGTTTAACCTCTAAATACTATAGATCCTTGAAAGATTGGTTAATTCAACCACTAAAGGAGGTTTGCAATGAAATTCTGGAGGGGAAAAAAGCGCCAGAGTCGTGGAAGGAAGCTTATATTACACTTATACCGAAAACCGAGTCTGAAAAGGCACAACTTAAGAACTACCGCCCCATATCCCTGCTTAATGTGGATTACAAAATTTTTGCAGATATATTGGCTAAAAGATTGAAAAAAGTATTAGTGGAGGAGATACATAAAGATCAAGCTGGCTTTCTCCCTGGTAGACACTTGTCTGACAATACGAGAAACATAAGCAATATTCTGGAGAAGTTGCAAGTGAATATAAATACAAAAGCAGTTTTGATATTTGTAGATGCAGAGAAAGCTTTCGACAATATATCTTGGAGCTTTATGAAGAAAAATCTTCAGGGGATGGGGGTTGGTCAAGGCTATGAAAATGGTATAGGTGCAATTTACTCAGAACAAAAGGCTAAACTGATAGTCAATAACGTGGTGACAGAAGAATTTAAGATGGAGAAAGGGACACGGCAAGGCTGCCCAATTTCCCCATTGCTTTTTATTTCGGTCCTGGAGGTCCTGTTAAATATGATTAGAAGGGACCAACTGATCAAAGGTATTCAGGTCGGAGTCAAACAGTACAAACTTAAAGCCTTTGCAGATGACTTAGTATTGGCATTACAGGAGCCAGAATCTAGTACTAAAAGGGTATTGGAATTAATCCAGGAATTTGTTCAGGTGGCAGGATTTAAATTGAATAAGTTAAAAACTAAGGTTCTTGAGAAAAATTTAACACTGATCGAGAAAGAGAGGTTTCAGAAGGAGACAGGTTTAACATTGGTAAAAAAAGTAAAATATCTGGGGGTGAACATGACTGCTAAGAATGTGAATTTGTTTAAAGATAACTATGAGAAATGTTGGTCAGAAGTGAAAAAAGATCTTGAAATATGGTCAAGTTTGAAGCTTTCCTTGCTTGGCCGAATTGCTGTTATTAAAATGAATGTATTGCCAAGAATGCTGTTTTTGTTCCAATCATTGCAAATTATGGACAAGACGGACTGTTTCAAGAAGTGGCAGAGAGATATCTCTAGATTTGTCTGGCAGGGCAAGAAGTCCAGAATAAAATTTAAGATACTTACTGATGCAAAGGATAGAGGTGGATTTGCCCTGCCGGACCTTAAATTGTACTATGAATCAGCAGCATTTTGCTGGTTGAAAGAATGGCTGCTTCTTGAGAACACAGATATTTTGGATTTAGAAGGTTTTGATAATGTTTTTGGGTGGCATGCATATCTGTGGTATGACAAGGTTAAAGCACATAAGGCATTTAAAAATCATATTGTCAGAAGAGCATTGTTTAATGTCTGGATAAGGTATAAAGACTTACTTGAAAATAAAACCACAAGGTGGCTATCACCTATGGAAGCGAAGGCTCTGAAAAAACTCAATATGGAGGCCAATTGGCCAAAATATTGGGAGATTCTGGAACAGGAGGGTGATAAACTGAAATTGCAGAGTTTTGAGAAGCTTAAAGATAAAGTGCGAGATTGGCTTCACTATTTTCAAATAAGGGAGGCCTACAATTTGGATAAAAAAATTGGCTTCCAGGTGGAAAAATCAAAATTGGAAACAGAACTACTAGAACCCAAAACTAAGATACTATCAAGAATGTATAACTTGCTGTTGAAATGGAATACTCAGGATGAAACGGTAAAATCTGCTATGATTAAATGGGCACAAGATGTTGGACATAACATTATGTTTGCTGACTGGGAACAGTTGTGGACCACAGGTATGAAATTTACGGCATGTAATGCCCTAAGAGAGAATATTATGAAAATGATATACAGGTGGTACATGACACCAGTCAAGCTTGCAAAAATCTATCATTTGCCCGATTGTAAATGTTGGAAATGTAAAGAGACCGAAGGTACATTCTTTCACCTTTGGTGGACGTGTCCAAAGATTAAGGCTTTCTGGGAGATGATCTATAATGAAATGAAAAAGGTATTTAAATATACCTTCCTGAAGAAACCAGAGGCCTTTCTCCTGGGCATGGTCGGCCAATTGGTGCCAAAGAAGGATAGAACTTTCTTTATGTATGCAACAACAGCAGCAAGAAAACTCCTCACAAAGCATTGGAAGACACAAGACCTACCCACCTTGGAAGAATGGCAGATGCAAGTAATGGACTATATGGAATTGGCGGAAATGACTGGCAGAATCCGAGACCAGGGAGAAGAGTTGGTGGAAGAAGATTGGAAGAAATTTAAAATCTATCTACAGAAATACTGTAAAATTATTGAATGTTAATGACGTTGGAATGAAACGAAGTGGTTCTAGTAATAAGGTATAATAAGAATATGTAAGAATGGATTGATATTAAATGAAAATTTGAAGTTATAATATGTGAGGATAAACAATTAAGGGTAAACTAAGAGGGTATGGATTTGCTGAACAAATTTTTAAATGGAATACAAAAAAGGGAGGTGTGAGGAAGTCATGAAAATAAGTAAATGAGTGGTAAGATATCAGAAAGAGGGATTTTTTAATTTTTTTTCTTTTTTCTTTTTATGTCTACTTTTGGTTTTTGTATTTTTTGTGTTTTCCTTTTACTGTTTTGTAACCTTTTTCTTGTTGAAAACTTAATAAATATTATTTTTTTTAAAAAAAGTCAGAAAGTCGATGGTGATGTGTGAATACATAGATTACAACACCCTTGCACTCACTATGATTCAGAGTAGAGTAACTAAACAGGTAACGTTGAATACCAAGAGCTGTTGTGTTTTTCTGAAATCTGTTCAGGCAAAAAGTGTTCAGTACCAGATACACCTGCCCTGTGGTGCTGAAGATTTCTGTGTGAATTACAGAACATGAACTGGTTACTTGACTAGGAGCCAGGAGCACGTAAAAAGGGAGGGGGCACCTCACAAACATGAATTATATCTACATCACCAAAGGAAAACCACAAATAAACGCTGACAGTCCTTTAAGAACTCATTTCTTATTAAATGCAGGTCAATTGTGTTCAGATGTCTGTGACCCTGTCCTTGAGAAATGGCAGAGGTCACAAAACCTAGCAGAGAATTCTGCCAACTATTCCTCCTCTTATTTATGTACCCCAAAAGTAATAGTGTAGTGTCCTGTGGGGGAGGTGTCCAGTCTCAAGTCAAACAAGAGCATGTAATAACCCATCTGAATATGGCAACTGTAAGCTCTGACTCACTTGCTAAATATTCTCCTATCCTTGTCATGGTATCACATGGCAATTGCTGCCTACCGTCAAGAACAGTCCATTATGCAGATGTAGTTTTGGTTACTGCATTTTGCTAACTTGGGTGCCGTTTTTCATCTGCCACCAGACAACTCACCCCCACCCCCCAAAAAAACCGATCACTGCAAGGATTCAGGAAACTGTGTAAGGGTCGAGGCACCCGAACACATAGTTTTGCTAGAACTTTTATGCAACGACTAGACTGGTGAAGTGTTAGGTTCCATACAGCATCGTCCAACAGTAGTGCTTGCTGTACCCCTCCAGTTTGGTGCGCATTAAGGATTCTGCACAGAAATTCAGTTTTTCCCATCACGACTCAAAGAAGTGACCTCCAAAATACATTGTGCAACTTTCTCCAATGGGTAAAATGCCTTCATGGTGACTGAAACACGAGGCAAAGCAGAGGTGGATTTAGGGCAGTGAAGCTCTTCCCCAGCACAGGATGTGGGGCCCAGAAGGGAGCCTTCCTGCCTCCTTCCCCAAGCCTAGTTAGCACTCTCCCAGCTTTGGGACTGAGATGAGAGGGCTCTAGGACCCCACCAGAGCCTTGTGCATCCTTCCCCAAGCCTGACCTCTCCCCTGCCTGGCTTTTGGAAGGCACCAGGAGGGCACCATATTACCAAGGTCCCTCCCTGGGCAAAGTGTCATTTGTTCTTCAGTAAGAGTGTCTGTGCAAACAGAACAGAAACGGTGATGGTAGGGATGAATGGAAATGACCTTCCGTTGAGCACTCTGTCTTAAGCTCCCCTCGAAAGCTGGGGGTGCATATAGGTTCTGGTAACACCAGACACATTTGCACAGAGGATTTGATCTCCACAGCCCATGTTCACAGAGACAATGCCATCTGTGGAAGTCCTAACCATGCCACATGATTGCCAGGCTATGTGCAAGTCTAATATGGGGTGTGTGCAGCTAGGCCCCTGCAGCAGGCTGCGGGGAGACTAAGGAAGCCTCCCTTTTAAAAAAGGTGTTCAATCCAGTGCTGAACTGGAAGCGTAACACTGGCCCTCCAAGCTGTCACGGGTGAGGTTTCACTATGTTGCGAGACTCCTTAAAATTGAATAAACAAGAAACATGGGGGGAAATATTATGAGATTCACCGCAGCCGATTAAGGCCTGGTGAGATGCTGCTGATTAGCTGGATAGCCCATGTTTTCTACCAACGGAAGATTGGCTGGCATACATTTAAGATACAGGTAGGTAGCCGTGTTGGTCTGCCGTAGTCGAAACGAAATAAAAAAATGCCTTCCAGTAGCACCTTAGAGACCAACTAAGTTTGTGATTGGTATGAGCTTTTGTGTGCTCATGTATCTGAAGAAGTGTGCATGCACACGAGAGCTCATACCAAGAACAAACTTAGTTGGTCTCTAAGGTGCTACTGGAAGGCATTTTTTATACATTTAAGAGAAAGTCTTTCATTTAAGAGTTATCAACATAAAACGTTTTAAAGCAATTAGACCTATTAGTAGAGCAGCATCCCAAAGTTCAACAGGTCAAGCCATTCATAGTTCCACTATGACTACGTGACAGGGCTGAGAAAGGGAGTCACCGCAACTCAAGTTGACTTCATCATGCGAGGTTCAAGTCTTACATGCTTGCTGCTTGAAACATGGCCCTATGGGTGCAGCTTCCCCACAGCAAAGCGTTTCTGAAAAGCAGAGAATTACTTTATCCTCTTCCAGCCATTTGAGGAGTGTTTCACATAAATGGCTTAGCTCATCTCCATTGGATTCTGCCCCACGTGGCAACCTCGGTACGGACTCCACTATGAATTGCTCCTTAAGCACATGCCTGGACAGGGAAAGCTGCTCAGGTCTAACATGATGGCTGTATTCTCTTCAAGAGAAGACTCGGACCACCCAGAGTTCTTTGTAATAAACCATTTATGCATGCAGCGTTAGAAATGAGCCACAGTGTTGTATAAACCTTGGTCTTTATTAGGGCTACATCAACAGAAAGAGGGGTTTGCCACTAGAAAGCAAGTAGATGTGGAACAGACTTCCACCGGTGAGTGGTTGGCTTTGGTTTTTTACAAGGCAAATTGCAAAAAGAAGCTGCAGGTTGTATTATCATAGATGACTATGACTAGCCTAGTCTTGAATAGATGAGTTCACTCGACATCAGTCTTTTCTCAAAGCAGCAACAGAACTAGAACAGAAATGAGATATTGGCACAAAGCAATGTGGCAGCAGCAGACATATCCTCCAAGCTGTTCTTCAAACGTCTACAGACCTCAAAAAATGTGAGCTGCAAAAACCTTAACGCAAAACGAAGCTGAAACAGTACAACTGGACTATAAGGAGGCCAACTGGGAAAAAGTGAAATTGCTAACTGTCATATTGAAGTCATATATACTGTACTTGGTGTGTTCTTTGGAGTTCACTCATGTTTATGAAGGCCACATTAGACTGTGTTCAGGAACACCCATGTCTTCACATATAAATTGGATGATACTCCTTTGGAGTGAGATGCCTCCTACAAATTGGGCAAAAGTTAGCATACCTAAGGAAATTGCTGAGGCACTGACTACAGAAGATGTGGCCACATGTTGTTGACACTATAAGCCGTCCGCTTTGCACAATCTCTGCAAAGCTGTCTATGCAAATTCCACAACTCAAAGTGCCTGAGGATCTTGCAAATTCCCTCCTTCCCACTTCTCTGGGGAGCTTTCTAGTGGCAAGAGCACCACTCTGTGTGTGTCTGCTATCACCACCACCACCACCACCACTAAATATGAGGCTGTCAGACAATGGTTGAGGTCTGAACTCTCTATTGGGCTGCTGCCCACTCTCTCCAACAAGCACAAGAGAATCGTCTTGCGTAAGATCAACAACTATAGGTTCTGAAGTTTCGCAAGTGAGGTCAACTACTTCCACATCCATACTTCTATCATTAAGGCTGTGTGGCAGGGAGGCGGAGGCGGAGGAGGAGGGGATACAGGGTTCAGAAGCAGTTCCCACCATCATCTTGTCCAGAGTATGAGGAGGTCTTGCGGAGGTGTTGCGACTGCCCCTCTTGCTGTTGCTGTGCTGGGTTGCATTACATTCTGTACTTGTTGAACTCATGATGCACAGGGATGGGAGAGGCACAGGCTGCAGAGTACTTGCTTCCCCCCTCATCTCCGTGTGCTGCTCCCTGCTTAGTCGCCAAGCAATTCTGTAATGTGATAAGGATGATCATGAATGCTCTCTCTAAAGCAACTTGATGCAACTGGTGACGCTTTGGAGCACCGTGACTTTCTTAGAGTTGTCTCTTTTATAGCAGGTACTCCGAAGCTGGAGCAAGTTCAACATCTTGAGGAGTTAGGGCAGGCTTCCTCAACCTTGGCCCTCCAGATGTTTTTGGCCTACAACTCCCATGATCCCTAGCCAGCAGGACCAGTGGTCAGGGAGGATGGGAATTATTGTCTCAAAACATCGGACGGGCCGAGGTTGAGGAAGCCTGAGTTAGGGTGTCTTTCGTGTTACTCTATAGAACTGCATTCACGTGGGAAGAAACAGGATTAGGCTAAGAAGCAGGCACACAACTATTAGTTTTCTATCTTTCAGCCAAGAGATTAGCTAAAACAATTAGGATTATTACGAGGTGGAGCATCTTTCCCTACCTTGACAGTCCTCTTTATACAAGAGTCTGATAAGGAGAAGGGAAGAACTCATGATGAATGTCTCTTCTTCAAGAAGAACCAGGGCACATAGCCAAGCTGAGGACGATGGGAAATCTTAAATGAAATTCATTGGAGTTGCCTCTACTAGAGTGCACCTCCTATGGCTGCTCTTGCAAGAGGTATTTTCCAGGTATGACACATTCAATGTGTACACCCAACAGGGTGGATAAAAATCAATGATTTAAAAAAGAATAATTAAAAAATCTGTTTTTTATTTAAATTGGATTTTTAAAATAAAATGCTTTTGGAGGAAAGATCTTTCTAAAGATAGTTTTCTATTTAAGTTACATTATAGTCCAAAGGCTATTCATCAGGAAAGAAGTATTTGTTTTAAGTCTTTCATGTGTGCTAAAACTCAGTCTAAGTTTTTTTGGGGGTTTTTAACAAAAAACCCCCACGTTTAACCACATCAGTTAACAAACATGGATACATATGCTATAATTTTATTGTTTTAGTTAAATACGCTATTTAAAATGTTATTAAGGAAATGATTATTTTTCTCCTTCAGCTGTCCACGGAGGCGCAGGTCAATTCTGTGTCCAGGGCAGCTGTTTACCAGCTCCATCTGCTACACAGGATGAGACCCTCCCTGCCTGCAGACTGTCTTGCCAGAGTGGTGCATGCTCTAGTTATCTCCCGCTTGGACTACTGCCATGTGCTCTACATGGGGCTACCTTTGAAGGTGACTCGGAAACTGCAATTAATCCAGAACGCGGCAGCTAGACTGGTGACTGGGAGCGGCTGCCGAGACCACATAACACCTGTCTTGAAAGACCTACATTGGCTCCCAGTACGTTTCCGAGCACAATTCAAAGTGTTGATGCTGACCTTTAAAGCCCTAAACGGTCTCGGTCCAGTATACCTGAAGGAGCATCTCCACCCCCATTGTTCTGCCCGGACACCTGGGTCCATCTCCAAGGGCCTTCTGGAGGTTCCCTCGCTGTGAGAAGCCAAGTTACAGGGAACCAGGCAGAGGGCCTTCTCGGTGGTGGCACCTGCCCTGTGGAACACCCTCCCACCAGATGTCCAAGAGAACAACAACTACCAGACTTTTAGAAGACATCTGAAGGCAGCCCTGTTTAGGGAAGCTTTTAATGTTTGATGGATTACTGTATTTTCATATTTTGTTGGAAGCCGCCCAGAGTGGCTGGGGTAGCCCAGCCAGATGGGTGGGATATAAATAATAAATCGTTGTTGTTGTTGTTGTTGTTGTTGTTGTTGTCATCAGGGAGAGCATTGGTGCCAAAATGAGTTTGGCAAAGAATGGGTTTTTAAGGGAGTCTTTCTAGTGAGCACAGTGCACTGGTGAGGTTGCACAGAAGCAGTGTCAAATGCTGAGGCACAACATGGGGAAACTTCTCGAATTTGCAAAGGGGATTTTTTTAAAAAATAAAAGTCTTGAAGTGCAAACTTTGAAAAGAAGAAAAAGTTGCATGATCCCTCCATAGCTTCTCGTTTGCCCAAGGCGGCAGTGCACTGTTGTGCATCTCGATCGGGCTCACAGTCAAAGCGACTGCACAGAAGCAGCGTCAATATTGTCCACCTCTTTTCCAAAGACTTTAAGTAAAACAAACTTACCCAGTAGCTTCTTTGGAAGCCGCCCTCGGACCTACAGCAGGAGGAGAGACACAAAAAGGAGTTAGATCTCCAGTATGGCCCATGCTCAAACATCCAAGGAAGCATCCTGGCTCTTTTACTGCAGCTGCATAAGCATTGCTGGGGTCTAGCATGGGCAAAAGTGCACAGATTGAGAGACTGTTGTATCCTGGCAAAATCTTTTTCTGTGGCTTTTTGCCAGTTCCTCTGACAGGTAGTGGCAAGAGTGTTGAACTAAGACTGGGCAGACCAGGGTCCAAATCCATACTAGGCGTGAAGCTCGCTGAATGCCCAGTCCCTGCCTCTCAGCGTGGCTGTGGGACTAAGTGGGAGGGAGGAGAACTCTGTACCGCCCCTTGAGGACTTGGCAGAGCAATGGTTCCACAGTAGCTTCACTTCTCTCGATCACATCAAAGTTGATGCATCGCCACAAATTGGCCAAAGACCTGCCTGACTCTGAACTGGTGAGGAGCAGCAAGGATGGGACACTTTAGCTGCATGCTCCTGTCCCAAGAACCCAGAAGATGGCTAAGCGCTTAAGGACAGGGCTGAGGTTTTGTCAGGAGACAAAGGTTCTTGAGAGCAGAAGCAGGCCAGGCCTAGGCAGCGCGGCCTACGAGGGCTACACAAATCTGTCAAGCCTAAGTGGCTCCAGGACTCCAGTTAATCAGTAACTAAGAGCTGTGCCTCTGGGAAGACGAAGAAGGCTGCTAGGAGCACTCGGTGCATGCTCTTTGACTATGCTGTTTCTGAACAAGTTTATTTTCTTCAGTAAAAGGTAGCGCTAAGAGTGTTGAACTAAGACTGGGCAGACCAGGGTCCAAATCCACAGCAGGCCATGAAGCTCACTGAGTGACCATGGGCCAGGCACTACCTCTCAAGGCCATAAGCATTTTATCAAGTCAATATTGCGAGGAACAACTGCATAGCTGAATTGAAAACCCCTAGACCAATTAAGGGATCAATATTAAGACCACAACGTATCACTGTGGCTGATTAATTTATTCATTTTGAAGTGTTCTACTCTCCTTTCCGGTTGAGAGAGTAGCTCTGTGTATGTTACAACAGACTACCATAAGCGAACAAGCGGCACACAGACAATCCGGCACTCTTTGGGCTGGTGGACAGCGTGCTAACCACTTGGGTTAAAGTGGTTATTCTTTTAGGTTAAAGAATATGTAAGTGATTGGCTGCACTATTGCCAAGTCAATGAAATGTTTAAACAGGATTTGAGGGGAAAAGGATTTGATGATAACAAATCAAAATTTGAAATTGATGTATTGAATAATAAATAATTTTTTTTGTCTAAAATGTATAAATTGCTGCTTGAATGGCATTTGAAAGATGAAGAGGTAAAGTCGGTTATGATACACTGGGCCAAAGATTTTGGGTATAATATACAGTTAAAAGATTGGGGGAAACTGTGGAAGGAAGGATTAAAATTTACTGCATGCAATGCTTTGAAAGAAAATGTGATGAAAATGATGTATAGGTGTTATATTACCCCAGTAAAATTAGCTAAAATGTATAAAATAAGTAATAAATGTTGAAAAAGTAAAGAAAAGGAAGGACCTTTTTATCACATGTGGTGGGAATGTAAAAAAGTGAAAAGCTTCCGGGAAATGATATATAATGAGATGAAAAAGATGTTGAAATATACATTGATTAAGAAACCAGAAGCATTTTTACTTGGCATTGTAGGAGGTGATATTAATAGACAGGATTGTAAGTTGTTTTTATATGCAATGACTGCAGCAAGAATATTATTGGCACAAAAATGGAAGCAAGAAGAACTACCAACGAAAGAAGAATGGAGGGTGAAGTTGATGGACTATGCAGAATTAGATAAATTAACAGGAAGGATTTGAAACCTGCGGGATCAGAGATTCATAGAAGACTGGAGTAAATATATGAACTATTTGAAAAGTAATTGTGATGAACAGATTACGCTAGTAGGACTGCAAGAAGTTTGGTAAGGTGGATAGTTTGAAATACTGCAAGAAAGACTATGAAAAGCATTATTAGTTAAGGATAATTAAATGTAATCTAGAAATTAAGAAATGCAGAATAAGTGATAAAGAATGGGAAATCATCAGAGGTGTTGACGGAAGTCTAAAATATTGTATAAGATGAGAAGATCTGTTGTATGACTGTTGGAACTGATATGTTTTTATAGATATAAGATATTTTTTAAAAAATGATGGATGGCATTGAGAAAGCAGGTAGGGAAAAGTCCTTCTCCTGCTCTCAAAGAATCATAGAACTGCAGGCTCTCACCAAACTCTCTCTGTGTCCCGTAATGTCCGTGGCTCTGCTCTGAGTAAGATCAGGTCGGCCCCCACGTTCAGCTCTCTAACCGCCACACCACACTGCCTTCCCTTTGCACGCTCGGGAGCTGTCTTTGGCTCCTTGCTGCCTATACCCTCAGAAGACGAATCCCCGCCCCTCGCTTTCGGAGGGAGCCGCTGCTGCCATCTGTGCCTGGCGTGCACGGGTGGCTCACGCCTCTTGCGCGCTCGCTCTTGTATCATGTCCTGCTGCAGCCTCGGAGGGCAAGCGCCTCTTCCCTGCCTTGCCCGCTTCCCATGAGAAAGCCTGTGGGAACCACACTTTCTCCCTGGCTGCAGGTCTCGTCTCTCGCCCACTGCACGCAACTTCACATTCACACACATGCAGCCATACAAGGGTCGGCTGCCCTTTGGGCGCGCACCTTGCCTCCTTGCCGTGCTGGCAGTTCTCTCAAGCAACAGGTGTAATAAGAACAACACTTTCCTGGCGATTTTCCTGCAAGAAAGCTCCCTCTCCTTGTTGGCACAACAGGCAGACGCAACATTTCACCCCCTCCCCTAAATGTCTACTCAGAAGTAAGTGCATTAAGTCAGAGCGGGCCAACTAGTCCCAGGTAAGTGCGTACACACTTACTTTGGAGTAAGCGACAGCAGGCGCTGCAGCCTCCGTGCCCTTCTCGGGAGTCCGCCGGGAGCCCCACGGCGGGAAGCTCTGCTGCTCACGAGGAGGCCAGGTCCCTGCCAGGCGCATGCGCGAGCGACCAGCTCCTGCTCTCCCATTTGTGCAATAGTTTCAAGGAGTTTCCCCAAAGAAATCTGGAAGTAGATTTTATTCCCATCCTTGGGAATCATTTGTGTGCCATATCTTTTTCAGGGGTTCCATTGATAACCTACATGAAGCAGGACTTCCGGGTTAGCACCATTGGCGAATGGCGGAGTTCCTCCAATCGGAGGAATGGGCTCCGTGGAAACTGGGTCTTCCCACCGCGGCGAAGGTGGGGACCCGCTAGAAATCCCAGGCGGAGAAGCCTGGGAACGTGGGGTTCGGCAGGGCACCAAGAGCGCCTCCCCCACTCGGGGGGAACCCCCTTTTTTTGGGCTCCGGAGCGGAGTGGGGTGAGCAGCGCGGTGCTGTGAACTGACTGCTACTTTCACGGAGGGAAGCCGCACAGCCATCGTCGGAGAGCACTGACTTTTTCCTGATGACAATTGGACTCTAAAACAAGTACCCGTGAGTAAAAACGGAAGATTTGATCAAGAAACTTACGAAATTTATGAATTAGGCAACGAAGCGGGAAGGTCTAAACAGGAAGTCTGCCTTCCGCTTTTTGTAAACAGACTGAAGTAAAGATTTTGCAAGCTAAATAGCCTGGAAAATTGATTTAAAGATTGAAATTTCCTGCATTTATAACCAACAAAACTCCCTTGACAGCAGGAGAAAAGGGGGGGGGGACTTTGACCATTTAATCCTGCAGA
Source organism: Podarcis erhardii (assembly GCF_964252035.2). Taxonomy (NCBI): domain Eukaryota; kingdom Metazoa; phylum Chordata; class Lepidosauria; order Squamata; family Lacertidae; genus Podarcis; species Podarcis erhardii. The sequence goes on along the minus strand of NC_138506.1, from coordinate 17,624,171 downwards.
GAAAGAGTAAAGGAATATAAGTTTCTATCGTCCCAAACCTGGGGACGGGGTGTCAGGACAGAAATGATTGGAGATCTCCACTGATTGAAAACGGAACACTTTTGACAGATAGTTAAAAAAGAGAAACAAATGAACTTCAACGCTACTTTCTGCATCTTTGTATTTTAAGGAAACAAAGTATATGAAAATCGAAAGTAAATTTTCCTTTGTTGGATACTTTTTAAAGATGGACGTTAGAAACTGTGTCCCCTAGAGGGAGCTTGTCAGTTTGTTGCTGCAGTTCACAGGGAAACGTTATAGTTGTGAGAATTAGACCGTGGGACTAGCCATTTGACCTTGAACAGAAATGTGCAGGGAGGAAGTTCTAACGTCTGCCCTTGGCAAAACAATTGCTATGCTGCAGCAGTTGCATGAGAAAATGAACGTGATGAATGAAAAATTGGACTTTATGACTGCTGTAGCCAGTAAATATGAACTAACAGGAAACAAAGACAAAGAAATTCTACAACAACTAACACAGGAAACTGGCTTGACAAGGCAAGTCCAAGGGCAGATGAAGATGGAAGAGGCCGTGACTGCACCTCAAAAGATACAAAGGGAAAGATCCAAAGTCCTGCATGACCAAAAGCCGCAACATTGGAAGATTGAATTTCTTCCGGAGGCGGCGCGAACGGTAATGGCGGTCCTCTCTCACTAGTGAGGAGGAAGCTCCGCGGAAAAGGGTCGTCCGCTACGGCGAAGCGGAGACCCACTTTGGAAACCCACAGGCAGCAAGAGCCTGTGGTCTTGAGACTCGGTGGGCGCCAGGAGCGACCCCCAAATCGCTGAAGGAACCCCGTAAGGGGCTCCGGAACGTGGAGGGGGTAGCGGCGCTGTGAGTCGGTTCGCAATCTGCGGAGTGAAGCCGCGCTGCTGCTGCCGGTGAGCGCTGACCTCTTTTCCTGGGAACTTCTGATTCGGAAAAGCAACAACCCGTGAGTAAAGAAGGACTTTACAATATTAGAGACTATAGAAAAATTACTGAATTTGGTTGAAAGCGGAGTGACGAAAAACAGGAAGTCCGTCTTCCGCTGTCATTGAACTTCAAAGCAAAGAACTGGAGGAGTGGAGGCAAAGAGAGAACTCTTAACCTAAGGGATCTGAGCACCAATTGAACTTCTTTGCAAGTTGATTAAGGACTTTAAGCGCTGGAATTTATGTTTTTTATCTGTATGGTGACACCTTTCTTCTATTGGATTTATAATTTAAGTAAGAAACCCAGGTGCTGGAGCTGCCTGTGTAACTGAGCAGCCAGTTTGCAGACTTGGATACTTTGATTTTAAACTTGGAAACAATCTGAGGAGTTTGGACTTGTTACTTTGAAACATCACTTGGAATACCAGTATGCACTGACTGAAACATTGTGGCTGCTAAAACTAACTCTGCTAAAACCTACTATTGAAGGTTCTTTGGACATTAAAATTGATTTTATTAATTTTATTGGAACTGATCTCTTCCCCATAGACATTTTAAGCTCCCCCTAGAGGATTTGGGATTTACAGCAGTGACATTATTTTTACTTTCATTTTCCCGGCCTCCTGTTTGACTGTTACCATCTGGGATGTTGTTTTCTCATGGGAACAACTCAGCTTGACCTTGATTTTTAGATAACTCTGGAATGAGTGGCGCAAGAAAAAAGGGACCAAAAACCAGACAAACAACTCTAACAACTTTAACTGCGGCCTCACAGACACGTAGATCATCTGTGCCTACTTTGCCTTCTGAGGAAGAAGCTGCCTCTCTGCCACGGGCAGGGGAGGGAGAAACTGAGGAATTACAATTGGAAGATATGGCCTCAGGAGCAACCGCTTCTATTTTAGAGAAAATCTATGAAAAATTGGAATCTTTGGATAAAAAAGTGGAATCATTGGACAAAAAAGCTGATGAGCAAACTGCTAAAATCGATCAAAATACAGAATGTTTAAATAGATTAACTGGACAAGTAGCACAGAATGTACTGGCAATAGGAGAATTGACGGAGGCTACAGGTGAAAATCGGAAATTGGCTGAGGACACCAGCCAAAGACTTGGAAAGTTAGAACAAGAGGTAAGACCACTCAGCAAACAAGTAGGTGAACATCAGACCTATCTTTCTATGTTGGAACTGCAAAACAGGGAAAGTAACTTAAGGATAAGGTCCATACCAGAAGTGGAAGAAGGCAACTTAGCTGAGTTTTTGACTAAAGAATTTTCCAAGTTCTGGAAATTAGAGGAAAAGGACTTTAAAATTGTATCAGCTTTTAGGCTTGGAAGACTTACAAAGAAAGAGAAGCCCAGAGACTGTTTGATAATACTGAGATCAAAGGAGGAAAGGGACAAGATTTTAGGCCTACATTACGGAAAGTCACTGGACATTTTGGACAAAAGAATAGAACTTTACAAGGACATTCCTAAACAACTGCTTGATCTTAGATCTGACTATTTGGAACTGGCTAGACTGTTGAGGAGTAACTCAATTATCTTCAGGTGGGAATTTCCCCAAGGATTATCTTTTACTTTTAGAGGGAAGAAGGTTAAAATTAGAACATTGGAAGACAGAGATAAATTTCTGACTACATACGGAGAGGACCTTCAAAAAGGAATTGAACTACCTTTTGGGCCTGGAGCACCAGAGGTACCGGCACCCTTGGACCCTGAAGACCCAGCGAATAAGGTACCACCCCCAGAAAATTAACCAGATTTATTCAGGATGTCTCTGCAACTTTTGAGTTGGAATATAAATGGCTGTAACATTCCGGAAAAAAGAAGGAAAATTTTTCACATATTAAAAAAAGAACAAGTGGACATTATTTGCTTACAAGAAACACACGTGACTAGGCTCCACAGAAAAGTGCTAATAAACAAAAGACTTGGCCAGGAATTCATATCCTCGGACAGAGTAAAGAAGAGAGGCGTGGTGATATATGCAAAAGAGAGCCTGTCACCTAAATTTTTATTCAAAGATGAACATGGAAGAATTTTAGCAATTGAGATACAACATCAAGGAGAGAAGATTTTGATATTAGGAATCTATGCACCAAACGAGGGGAAATCGGAATTTTATAAGAAGTTGCATGAGACTATGCTGGACTATCTGGACTATAACAACATCATTATGATGGGAGATATGAATGGGGTCGTATCAACTAACATGGATAAGTCACAAAGCCAAAACGTTACGAAAGATGGCAGACTACCAAAGACTTTTTTCGAAATGACAGACAATATGGACTGGATTGATATTTGGAGAACAAAGAACCCCTTGGGAAGAGAAGGAACATTTTTCTCTGAGGCCCAGCTGACTTGGACAAGAATCGACCAAATATGGATAACTAGAGGTCTGGCACCCAAGGTCAGAAAGGTGGAAATCTGCCCAAAGACCTGCTCCGACCATAATGCACTGAAGATGGACATGACACTATTGCCAACCGGTTCCTTTAGATGGAAGATGAATGACAATTTGTTTAGAGATCAGGAGATTACCAAGAAGGCCCAAAAAGCTTTGAAGGATTATTTTGAGATAAACATGAACACTACGGTGGAAAAAAGAATTATCTGGGATGCAAGCAAGGCTGTGATGAGGGGGTTCTTGATACAACAGAATACTATAAAGAAAAGGATACAAAATGAGAGGAAAGATAAGATTTTGGAGAAAATTAAAGAATTAGAGAAGAAGTTAAGATCAAATCCGATATCACAGCCGACTCTGAGAGAAATTAAACTTCACCAAGCACAATATTCTAAACTGATAAACCAGGAAATAGAGTGGAAGATCAAACTAATGAAACAAAAAACTTTTGAATCGGCAAATAAATGTGGGAAACTGCTAGCGTGGCAGTTGAAGAAGAGACAAAAATTAAACACAGTTACAAATCTAGAAATTGAAGGAAGAAACATTCAGAACCCCGCGGAGATTAGAAAGTGCTTCCAGAGATATTTCAAAAAATTATATACTCAAGGGCCGCAAGATGAGGTTGAGATTAAACAATTTTTGGAAAAAAATGGACTAACAAAATTGTCACAAGAAAACAGATCAATCCTGAATAATAAAATAACACGACAAGAGATTGAACAAGCCATTCAGAACATGCAATTGGGCAAATCTCCAGGGCCAGATGGCCTGACCTCCAAGTATTATAAGACATTAAAAGACTATTTGATTCAACCACTGATGGAGGTCAGCAACGAAATTATGGAGGGGAAGAGGGCGCCGGAATCGTGGAAGGAAGCTTTTATCACATTGATACCAAAATCGGAAGCTGAAAAGACACAACTCAAGAACTATCGTCCCATTTCCCCTTTAAATGTGGATTACAAAATATTTGCAGACATTTTGGCAAGTAGACTTAAAAGAGTTTTAAATGAAGTAATTCATAAAGACCAGGCAGGCTTTCTCCCAGGTAGACATATGTTTGCTAACACAAGGAACATTATTGACATTTTGGAACTTTTGCAAACAGACATAAACACAGAAGCAGTGTGAATCTTTATAGATGCGGAGAAGGCCTTTGATAATATCTCTTGGAAATTTATGAAGGGAAATTTAAAAGAAATGGGAGTGGGACGGGGTTTTGAGAATGGGATTGATGCAATATACTCAGAACAAAAGGCCAAATTGATAGTTAACAATGTGGTTACAGAAGAGTTCAAAATTGAAAAAGGAACGCGACAAGGCTGCCCGATTTCCGCTCTGTTATTCATTTCGGTTCTGGAGGTGCTCTTGAATATGATTAGAGGGGACCGGTTGGTGGAAGGGATTCAGGTCGGAGCGAAACAATATAAACTTAAAGCCTTTGCAGATGACCTAGTTTTGACATTGCAGGAGCCAGAATCTAGTACAAAAAGAGTATTGCAACTGATACAAGACTTTGGTCGGGTGGCGGGATTTAAACTAAATAAACAGAAAACTAAGGTGTTGGGAAAAAATTTGACAGATACAGAGTCAGAACGGTTTCAGAGAGAAACAGAACTAACTGTGGTTAAAAAAGTAAAGTACCTAGGGGTAAATATAACAGCAAAAAATCTGAGTCTATTTAAGGATAACTATGAAAAATGTTGGTCTGAAATTAAGAGAGACTTGGACAGTTGGACAAAATTGAAGCTTTCTTTGTTAGGCCGAATTGCTGCTATTAAGATGAATGTATTGCCAAAAATGTTGTTTTTGTTTCAAACATTACAGATTGTGGACAAGACGGAGTGCTTCCGGAAGTGGCAGAGAGATATCTCTAAATTTGTCTGGCAGGGCAAAAAGCCCAGAATTAAGTTTAAGATATTAACTGATGCGAAAGAAAGGGGGGCTTTGCCCTGCCAGACTTAAAGCTGTACTATGAAGCCGCAGCTTTCTGCTGGCTAAAAGACTGGCTACTTCTCGAAGACACTGATGTACTGGATCTGGAAGGTTTTAACAATGCTTTTGGCTGGCATGCATATCTATGGTATGACAAGGTTAAGATCAATAAGGCCTTTAAGAATCATATTGTCAGGAAAGCAGTATTTAATGTCTGGACAAAATACAAAGACTTATTGTAAAATAAAACTTCCGGGTTGACGCGATCGGATTAATGGCGGATTCCCTCCGAGCTCCGGGGGGAATCGGCTCCGCTGAGAACGGGTCTTGCCGCGCCGGCGACGCGGGGACCCTTAGAAACCACAGGTGCGGATACCTGTGGACTTGGTGACTCGGTGGGCACCTTAAGCGCCCTCCTCGACAGTCAAAGAGCCTTTTTAAAGGCTGCGGAGAAGGTACGAGGAGTGGCGTGGTGCTGAGAGTAGACCGCTACCTCAGTGGAGTGAAGCCGCAAGCCATTGCCGGAGAGCGTCAACTTTCTTCCCGATATTTGGACCGAAAGTAAACACCCCGTGAGTAAAGGAAATTCGAACTTTAAAAGAAATTTTATCCCTAATCTGGCGACCGGGGGGGATGTGCTAAAGGGAAGTCCGCACCCCCCCTCATACAGACAATTTAAAGCAAGGAGCGAAAGCCTAAGATCAGAGAGAAATAATCTTGTGTCTTTTGGAGATTGACAGAGATTTTATCAATTTACATGAACAAGTCGTTTTTTTGTTTTTTGTTTTTTTTCTAAGCTGTGCTGGAGGAAAGAGGAGAGTTTTAGAAAATTTCTGTGTACCCCCCCCCCCGAACCCGGGAGTACCCTGTATCAGCCTAGCGCGAAAGAACAGGGTTTTGACAGCTGTCAAGTGAGCTGTCAAACGGCAGGACTAAGAGAACTGTATTACTTTATATCTCTTGGATTTACAAAGTGTTATATTCAACTAGAAGTGGTTGGAAACAAAGTAAATAACAAGGTAAAAAGACTGTTGGTATAGAACTTTAACAATGGCAATCCCTCTAGAGGGGACTGGAGACATTACAATGGCTGCAGAAGGAAAACTACTAGCAGAAATAGAAAGAGCCTTCTTTCTCGTGGGAACTTTACAAGAGCAAGCTATGATTATGGATAAACAGTTGATGACCTAGATCTCTAAGACAAGTAATCCTGCTGATGGAATGAAGGAATTGACTCTGAAAGATTCTGCAGCTGAACCAGAAAAGAAATCTTTGGAGTTGGAGGAAAAACAGGTCGAAGGGGAGAAAGTACAGATATTAAATTTCTTACAGGACTCCTTGCAGCCAAGGAACAGAGAAGCCCTTTGGATTACAAGTCATGGAGGGAGAAAAGCAAGGGAGGAAGCCGCTGGACACAATAAAATATGGGAAGTTAAAAAAATAAAGAAATATAACTGGGGCTTCCTCCTCTTTTCTGGATTTGATGACTTGGGACTTTGGGGACCTTTGGCAGAACCTTGGCAGCAAGTCCTTCTAACTAGGACTGATCTGAGAAAGGATGAAGAGACCCCCCGAGACTTGAAGACCAATAAAATGGATTACCAACAGAACAGGCAGGGAGAGACTGAAATAGACTTAAAGGCCTCCGACGTGAGAAATCCGGGCTAGGGATCTTAGAAGAGGACAGTTATTTTGGAAGGGACAGATACCTGGGCAGGGAGGGAAGGGGAAAAGTAGAATTTAAAATTTTATGATTTTTGGGTTTTTTATAATGTTGATTCATATTTTAATATAAAAAAGGGAAATTTTTGGTATAAGAATCTTGATTGATCTTAGAATAAGGATCTAATGTATATAAGCAAAGGATTATTGAATTGGGCCTAACAAAAAGAATCAAATTTAAACATAATAAGAATAGGATTGGGGAAGGAAATAAGAACTTGCTGAATTTAATATGGAAATTGGGATGTATGGGGGGGGGGTGGGGGGAAGTCAGGGAAAGAGGGTTATGAAAGCAAGGATATGAAATCATTTATATGTCTGTGTGTGTGTTGTTATAAAATGTGAAAATCCAATAAAAATTTTAAAAAAAGAAAAAGAAAATAAAACTCCAAGGTGGCTTTCACCTCTGGAAGCTAAGGCCCGAAAAAGACCCAATATGGAGGCCAAATGGCCAAAATATTGGGAAATACTAGAAAAAGATGGAGACAATTGGAAATTGCAGAGTTTGGAGAAAATGAAGGATAAAGTGCGAGACTGGTTACATTATGCTCAGATTAAAGAAGTCTTTAAAAATGACAAAAAGTTAGGGTTCCAGGTGGAGAAATCGAAGCTGGAAACAGAATTGTTAGAACCAAAGACTAAGGTACTTTCAAGAATGTATAACTTGCTGTTAAAATGGAATACACAAGACGAAATGGTTAAATCAGCTATGATAAAGTGGGCACAGGACATTGGGTATAATATCATGTTTGAGGACTGGGAAAGGTTGTGGACCACTGGGTTGAACTTCACTGCATGTAATGCTTTGAAGGAAAATGTAATGAAGATGATATATAGATGGTACATGACCCCAGTTAAACTTGCTAAGATATACCATTTGTCTGATAATAAATGTTGGAAATGTAAAGAAAATGAAGGAACATTCTTTCACCTCTGGTGGACCTGCCCTAGGGTGAAGGCCTTCTGGGAAATGATATATAATGAGCTGAAAAAGGTATTTAAGTATACCTTCACCAAGAAACCAGAGGCCTTCCTTCTGGGCATTGTTGGCCAGAAGGTGTTAAAGAAGGACCGAACATTTTTCATGTATGCAACAACGGCAGCAAGGATACTCATCGCTAAGAATTGGAAAACTCAAGAACTACCCACACTGGAAGAGTGGCAGATGCAACTGATGGACTATATGGAACTAGCCGAGATGACTGGCAGAATCCGAGACCTGGGAGAGGAGAGGGTTGAAGAAGATTGGAAGAAATTCAAGATTTATTTAAAAAAACACTGTAATTTGGTTGAATGTTAAGAAAGGACGCCAGATCATAAATAATTGTGCACCACTAAATTAGAAGGAATTAAGATGATAAGTAAATTTGAGGAAAAATTATAAACCTATTGGAGAATTCATAGATTATATTTAAATGAATTTGACACAAGAGTGTAAACAAGATGATAAATTGCTGGCAAGAATTGACAATGATGTAAATGGGAGCGGGAGGCGTCAGGGAGTCCAAAGATGTTAAGAAAAGATGTTATGATATATTTTATACTGTTCTTTATTTTTGCATTTATGTTTAAAAACCCAAATAAAATATTTTTTTTTTTAAAAAAAAGGAAGATTGAATTTGGACTGTGTCTGGAAGTGCCTGGAGCCAAGGAAGCTCTTAGCTCCGGTGGGACTGTGAAACAAGTTGATAGCTACTTTTGGAATAACTACTTTTTGGATTACAAAATTAAAATAGGGGAGGGGGATTCTGGGGAATGGGCTAACTTGATGAAAGAAAATAAAGATTTTTACCGTTTGGAATTCCCCGGAGACCCTTTCCTCAATGAGAGAGGGAAGAAACCACGAAAGAAACCAACAAGGGACAGGGAAGGGCGCAAGTATAAACAGGAACAAGAAAATCTGCATAGAAATGTAGAAGAGACCTGAGAGCCTCGGACATTAGAACACCAGATTGATGGATAGGTTGTAATGGTTAGAATGGGCTGGGGCTTCCGGAGGCGGCGCAAAACGGCAATGGCGGTCCTCTTTACTCTGTGAAGAGGGGCTCCGCGAAAAAGGGTCGTCCACTGCGGCAAAGCGGAGACCCACTAAGAAAAACCACAGGCAGAGCGAGCCTGTGGCCGTGGGACTCGGCGGGCGCCAAAAGCCCCCCCAGAAACGAAGAAGGAACCTCGTAAGGGGCTCCGGAACGTGAAAGGGGGAGCGGCGCTGTGAGTTCATCGCTCTTTTCGTGGATGCAAAGCCGCGCTGCTGCTGCCGATGAGCGCTGACCTTTCTTCTTGAAAACACTGAATTTGACAGCTACATACCCGTGAGTAAGGGGTACTAAATTTTGGACTAAATTTGGACTAAATTTGAGGATTTTGACTGAAAACGGGAGGCGAGTAACAGGAAGTCCGTCTTCCGATCCTGCTAATTAGATCAAAGCAAGGGCTCTGAAGAGCGCTGTAGCGTTCAAAAAGGATCGTAAAAGCAGAACAAAGGCGCATTGATAGACTCTGCCTTTTAGAAGTTAAAAGGGAAATCTTTGTTAAACCTGTGGACTCTATTTTTGGAACTTTCTTCCTATCTTTGAGTTATACGGAGTTAAAAGGGACAACCTAGTCGTCGGGCTGCCAGAGCGTAACAGAGAACTGTCAAACTGCTGATACTGTTGCTGAAGTTTAAACTGTTACATAGACTGAGACATTAACGTTTAAACATTGTTGCTGGGATCATTCTTGACACCTTGTGGCTTTTATTCAAGAAATAGAAAGCCTTGGGAACCCTCCTTTTGTACTCTGGAATTACAAAGACTTAATACGGGGAATATAGGAACTTCAATGGCGGAAAAGAGTTCTCTCCTTCCTTGAAACTTTGAAATACCCCCCCTAGAGGATTGTGGAGATATAGTGGCCTGGGAACTGTATTTTATTGAGACTTCTTGTGGTTTAATTGTTTATATTTTGGACTTGTCTCTCTTATGGAATAAAAGACAATTTGACCTTGAACTGAGGCAGGTGTGGAATGAGCGGCACAGGGAAAACAAGAGCAGCCAAAGCTAAAGAAAAAGAAAAAGAAAAGAAATCTGTGCAACTTGTTCAAACAACTTTAACTCATCAACGCAGATCATCTGTCCCAACTGTGCTAACAGCACAGGAGGTGGAAACTGAGCAGCCTGTTACAGAAGATATGGCAACTGGAGGATCTGAAACAGTCTTGAAACAAATTTTGGAGCAACTGGCAATTTTAAACCAAAAGGTGGACAATCAATCATTAAAAATTGATCAAGCTACATCCTCTATTAGTAAATTATCTGACCAGGTTTCCCAGCATACTCAGGCAATAGAGAATTTGCAAGGAGCTACGGCTGAAAATTATAAATTAGCTGTGGAAGCCAATCAAAAAGCAGAACAGGCAAATAAAAAAGTTGATGAGATTAAGGGGGAAATAAGGCCTCTGAAAAGACAGGTAGGGGAACAACAAGCCTACCTGTCACTGGTTGAATTGAAAAGTAAGGAAAATAATCTCAGGTTAAGGGCCATCCCAGAATTGGAGGTAGGTAATTTAGAGGGATTTCTGACACTTTTATTTTCCAAATTCTGGGGAATTGAGGAAGACAAAGATTTCAAAATTGTGACGGCCTTTAGACTGGGAAGATCGGTAAAGAAAGATAAGGCCAGAGACTGTTTGGTTATTTTGAGATCAAGAGAGGAAAGAGATAAGATATTAGGCCTACATTTTAAAAAAATCTTTGGAGATAGAAGGTAAAAAGGCTGAAATCTACAGAGATATACCCAAACATCTATTGGATCTCAGGACCACTTACACAGACCTGACCAAATTGTTAAGACACAACGCAATTCCTTATAGGTGGGAGTTTCCACAAGGACTATCATTTACCTATAAAGGAAGGAAGATAAGAATCAAAACACCTGAGGATCAACAGAAGTTCCTACACGACCACGGGGAGGACCTACAAAAGGGAGCTGCAGCTTCTTGGCCACCACCACCATCGGGACCACCACCAAAACCTACACCGTCTGGATCTGGACCAGCACCACCACCTCCGGGATCAGAGGAAAACCTAGATACCCCATTGTAGGATCCACCAACTAAACCAGGATGTCTCTGCAGCTTCTCAGCTGGAATATAAATGGCGGAAACTCTCCGGAAAAAAGAAAAAAAGTATTTCATATTTTGAAAAAAGAACAATTGGACATTATTTGCTTGCAAGAAACACATGTGACAAGGCTCCACAGAAAAGTGTTAATTAATAAAAGATTAGGCCAAGAATTTATTTCTTCGGACAAAGTTAAGAAAAGAGGAGTGGTGATATATGCAAAGGAGAGCCTGTCACCGAAATTCTTATTTAAAGATGAACATGGCAGAATTTTGGCGATTGAAATTCAGACACAAGGAGAAAAATTTTTGATATTAGGAATATATGCACCAAATGAAGGAAAATCGGAATTCTTTAGGAAGTTGCACGAGATTATGCTGGACTATTTAGACTATAACAACATCATTATGTTGGGTGATATGAATGGGGTCGTATCTGTAAACATGGATAAGTCGCAAAGTGCTAACATAACGAAAGATGGCAGACTACCTAAAACTTTTTTTGAAATGACTGACAACATGGACTTAATTGACATATGGAGGGTTAAGAACCCCCTAGGAAAAGAAGGAACTTTCTTTTCTGAAGCTCATCTGACATGGACACGAATCGACCAAATATGGGTAACTAGAGGACTGGCACCTAAGACTAGAAAAGTGGAAATCTGCCCAAAAACTTGCTCCGACCATAACGCTTTGAAAGTGGAACTGAGATTAAACATAACCGGATCCTATAGATGGAAAATGAATGACACCCTATTAAGGGATCAGGAGATTGTTAAGAAGGCCCAAAAAACTTTAAAGGACTACTTTGAGATAAATTTAAACACCACTGTGGAAAAAAGAACAATCTGGGACGCAAGTAAAGCAGTTATGAGAGGGTTTCTAATACAACAAAATACGATCAAGAAAAAGTTCTGTAATGAAAAGAAGGAGAAGATATTGGAGAAAATAATAGAAGGAGATAAAAAATTAAGATCTAAGCCCAAGTCGAAGGAAGTGCTGAGAGAAGTGAAATTTTTCCAGGCACAATATTCGAAATTGATAAATCAAGAGGTGGAATGGAAAATTAAACAAATGAAACAAAGATCCTTTGAATCAGCAAACAAGTGTGGGAAACTGCTAGCATGGCAGTTGAAAAAGAGACAAAAACTTAATACAGTTACAAACCTAGAGATAGAAGGGAGAATGATCCAGAAACCCGAGGAAATTAGAAAGTGTTTCCAGAGATATTTCAAAGAACTTTATTCACAAGGGCCACAGAAAGACTTTGAGGTGGATCAATTCCTTAAAACTAATGGATTACAAAAAAATAACCCAGGAAATGAGAACTACCCTGAATAGTAATATTACTTCGCAAGAAATTGAAAGTGCCATTCAGAACCTTCAACTAGGCAAATCTCCAGGCCCTGATGGACTTACCTCCAAATACTATAAGGTTTTGAAGGACTATTTGATACAACCTCTGTTGGAGGTCTGCAATCAGATTATGGAGGGGAGGAAGGCACCGGAGACGTGGAAAGAAGCTTTCATCACATTGATACCCAAACAAGAATCTGAAAAGACCCAGCTTAAGAACTACCGCCCCATCTCACTCCTAAATGTGGATTACAAAATTTTTGCAGATATTTTGGCAAGTAGGTTCAAAAAAGTACTCAATGAAGTGATCCATAAGGACCAGGCTGGCTTTCTCCCCGGTAGGCATTTGTTTGATAATACAAGAAACATTATTGACATTTTGGAACTTCTACAAACAAATCTTAATACTAGAGCGGTTTTAATTTTTATTGATGCGGAGAAAGCCTTTGACAACATTTCTTGGATGTTTATGAAGAAAAATTTGGAAGGGATGGGAGTGGGGCGGGGGTTTGAAAATGGAATAGAGGCAATTTATTCAGAACAAAAAGCTAAGCTGATAGTAAACAATGTGGTGACAGAGGGGTTTAAAATTGAAAAAGGGACACGACAGGGGTGCCCCCTATCCCCCCTATTGTTCATTTCAGTTCTGGAGGTGCTATTGAACATGATTAGAAAGGACCGGTCTATACAAGGAATTGAGGTCGGAGTGAAACAATACAAACTGAAAGCTTTTGCAGATGACTTGGTATTAACATTACAGGAGCCAGTCTCTAGTACTAAAAGAGTGCTAGAATTAATTTCTGACTTTGGTCGGGTGGCGGGATTTAAGCTGAATAAGCAAAAAACTAAGGTTTTAGCAAAAAATTTGACAACTACAGAAACAGATGAGTTCCTGAAAGAAACAGAATTAAATGTGGTTAAAAAAGTAAAATACCGAGGGGTGTATCTGACCTCCAAAAATTTGAATTTGTTTAAAGATAATTATGAGAAATGTTGGTCAGAAATCAAAAGAGATTTGGAAATATGGTCAAGATTGAAACTTTCCTTGTTGGGCCGAATAGCAGCTATAAAGATGAATGTATTGCCGAAAATGTTATTTCTGTTCCAGGCCCTACAGATCGTGGACAAAGTGGAATGTTTTGGAAAGTGGCAGAAGGATATTTCTAAGTTTGTTTGGCAGGGCAAAAAGCCCCGAATAAAGTTTAAAATACTAACTGATGCGAAAGAAAGAGGGGGATTTGCCCTGCCAGACTTGAGGTTATATTATGAATCTGCAGCCTTCTGCTGGTTGAAAGATTGGATTTTATTGGAAAACACTGATGTCCTAGATCTGGAAGGGTTTGATAATGCTTTTGGGTGGCATGCATATTTGTGGTATGACAAGGTTAAAGTTCACAAATTGTTTAAAAACCATATTGTCAGAAGAGCAATTTTGTTGGTCTGGACAAAATATAAGGACTTATTGGAGAGTAAGACTCCGAGGTGGCTCTCACCGGTGGAGGCCAAGGCACGTAAGAGACTTAACATGGAAACCTATTGGCCTAAATATTGGGAAATAATTGAAAAAATTGGAGACAATTGGAGGTTGCTGAGCTTGGAAAAATTAAAAAACAAGGTGCGAGATTGGTTGCACTATGCTCAAATTCAGGAGGTTTTTAAAGTGGATAAAAAGGTTGGATTCCAGGTGGAAAAATCGAAATTAGAGACAGAACTGTTAGAGCCAAAAAACAAACTACTTTTGAGAATGTACAACTTGCTGCTTAAATGGAATACACAGGACGAGACAGTCAAATCCGCCATGATAAAATGGGCGCAGGATTTGGGGCACAACATTATGTTTGAAGACTGGGAAAGGTTATGGAACACCGGAATAAAATTTACGGCATGTAGTGCCTTGAAGGAAAATATTATGAAAATGATATTCCGGTGGTACATGACCCCAGTCAAACTTGCTAAGATATATCACCTGTCTGACAACAAATGTTGGAAATGTACAGAGGCGGAAGGGACATTCTTTCACCTCTGGTGGACTTGCCCGAAAGTGAAGGCCTTTTGGGAGATGATTCATAATGAACTAAAAAAGGTACTTAGATTTACCTTACCTAAGAAACCGGAGGCCTTTCTTCTGGGCATCGTAGACCAGAGAGTACTTAAGAAAGATAGAACTTTTTTTATGTATGCTACCACTGCAGCAAGGATCCTGATTGCTAAGCATTGGAAGACACAAGATTTACCCAGGCTGGAGGAATGGCAGACGCAGTTGATGGACTACATGGAACTGGCTGAAATGACTGGCAGAATCCGAGACTCGGGGGAAGAAACAATCGAGGAAGACTGGGAAAAATTTAAAGACTATTTGAAAAAACATTATAAGTTGTATGAATGTTAAAAAATGCACTTTTGAGGAAATTCTAGCTTCAGCAATTGTAAATTAATGAAATGAAAATTAAGGTACAAGAAGTCAGAGGTGGAATAATGAAATAACTTTATTATGTTCAAGCTAAAACGTATAAGATGTCGGTTACAACATTTTGGAAATTAGATAACATGATAAAATGAAAGATACAATAAGTGTTGAAATAAGTTAACAAATTGCTGATGTTTTGTATCACAGAGAACGCAGGGTTAGGAAGATGCGGGGAAGTCCATTGGATTGGCTGAAAAAAAGGATTATGGAAATTTGTAACTTCTTTACTTTATTTTCTATATCTATCTTTTATTCTTTTTTTCTGTATTTTATAAACTTAATAAAAATATTATTAAAAAAAAAAAAAAAGAATGGGCTGACATAACCCGAAACCAGGAAGAAGGGACGTTGGATTTAATTAGATGAGAATTTCTTTTTATATATTTTCTTTTTGGAATTAGTGTGATACTAATGAAATATCAGAATATGTTGGAAAGGAATTAATTGGCTTTAGTAGAAAGGTTTGAAGGAGATATGCATAAATATGGTTTAAATTTTGAAATTTTATGGTTCTTAAGGTAAGACAAGGTTAAAGAAATCAACGGTAAATTGAATAACAGAATATAGTAAAAGTTGGAAAGGATACGTTGAGTTAATGGGGGGGGGGGAAAGGGAGACAGATTGTTAAGACAAACTATCTAAATAAAAATTGTGAAGTATGGGAAGAATTTGCTGACATAATGAATTAAGATAGAATACAAAAAGGGATGTGTGAGGAGGTCCAAGAAATAAGTAAATGAAAGGATGTAATTGGGATTTCTATTTTTTTTCTTTTTTTGTGTTGTTCTTTTTTCTGTTTTTTGTTGTTCTGTGGTTGTATTTTTGTTTTTTCTTGTATTTTTTCCTTTTGAAATTTTGAATAAATATCATTTTTTTAAAAAAAGATAACCTACATGAAGCAATAGAGAGTATAATTGAGAATCTAATCCTTCCCCCCCTCTCTATCGATTGCAATTTTCAAATTTGGTTCAGGGTGACTGTTTTTCTCACCCTCTCCAGTTGCACATCCAGACTCAGGCATGCTCATGGGTGAGCTGTGTGATAAGCCGGTGGAGACAGGGTTTTCGTGTATGGGGGGGGTACTTTGTACATGCTCAGAAGCACCCTCACACATATCCCAAGGCATGTGGATGAAAGCAGGCAGTGCCAAGAAGGCGTGTCTGTGTGTTTGTGTGGGCACTAGGGGTGTAACTTGTTGACTTTTCTTTTCTTCCCCCAAAACAGTTTCCTGTATCATAAAGGGATGCACTTTTGCTTAGAAACACTGGAAAAGGGACTAAGTATTCTCAGTTACGGAAAAAGGTCGCCCCAAAATGAAAAGTTGGAAACATCGTATATGTAACGTTACTACTCATAACTACGAGCACTTTTTAAAACTTCATGGAACTGTTTATAACTTTTACAGCTGCCTGGAACTTCCTCAAACTGTGGAGAATGTTCAAGAAGAATCCAAATATTGGTCTATAGGGAAAGATTTGTGGGCAAACAACTAATCTTCTTAATTTTTAATATTTCTTTCTGTGGCAATATACAATTGTGGCTGGAGAATCCCAGCTGGGTGGGCGGGGTCTAAATATAATCAGAATCAGAATCATTACAATGTCACACAAGATCCTCAATTTATTCTCAGCAATAAGAAGTGATGACCCATGTGTATTAGAAAATTTGCAAGCTCTATTTTTCCTGGATACATTGTTTATTTATTTTTTGTTTAAATCGGGTGCTCAGCTTCTTCTACCATTGCAAGGAAATAGCCTCCTATCCTGAGCAGTACTGAGTGTCCAGCCAAGCAGTGGACTGGGATGCGGGCCTCACTGGAGTCCCTTGGGCACGCCCATTGTGCAGAACCTGGCTGGCCGGAGCCCCCTCTGACACCAGGCACCATGGGGGGGGGAGAGATCTGCTCAGTGGTGAAGTGCCCCCACTTTGCATGCCAAAGGCTCCAGGTTCAATCCCTGGCACCCCCCCCCCTTAAAAGGACCCTTGGCCGGAGAGATGCTGCCAGCACAGCAGACAATACCGGTGGGTTAGATGGACACCAGTGTCCGTCAGATTCTTCTGTTCTGTGCCTTGGCGGAGCAGCTGTGATGAAACCTTGGGCCCCAGCTGATGGTGGTTGATGGGAGTTGTAGTCCAAAATATTTCTTTGTTTGCATTTGCATCCCACCTCATTCTCCAAGGAGCTTAACGTGGCAGAGGTACAGGGTTCTCCCTTCCCGATTGAATCCCATCGCAGCACTCTCTAGCAATACCATTGCAGTGCCTTTGAGTGCATGCAGAGTGCCCATACCCTGTGATGCCTTGCGGCTGGCCTTCGCGTGGCTTTATCCACCAGGGGTCGCCGCGAGGGGCGGAGAAGGGCTATAGTTCAGAAGGTGCCAGGCTTAGTCCCCAGGGACATCTCCAGCAAGCAGGGCTGGGAGAAGACTATGAGGAGATGCTGCCAGTCAGTGGAGACAATTCCGAGCTCTATAGACCAGGAGTCTCTGACTTGGCAAAAGGCAACTGCCCCACGTTCTTCTGTTCTTCTATTATTCTGCGTGGAGCAAATGGGCGCACGAAAAAGGGAGCGAAAGAGAAGGAGGGGCACACATTTCAACACGACACCCTGGTCGGGTGCTATTTATTCATTCATTAAGTGCATTTATATCCCCTCTTTTCCTCGGAGGAGCTCAATGTGACATCCACGTGGCGTCCAGAGTGGCGCAATCTAATCCCAACGACAACCCTGTGAGGTAGGCTAGAGTGACAAGCAGTGACTGGCCCGGGGGGGTGGGGTGGGCAACTTGTATGAAATATTGTGGGAGGGCAGGTAAGCCCCTTCCCACATAATCGACTGTCCCACCCAAATATTTGATTAGGGGGTGGGGAAAGGGACCTCGACCCCTAGGAGTTGGCTTCCATGGACTGGCCTCTAACGCCACACGCAGGGAGCTTCGAGGCCGAGTGGGAGGATTTGAACCCAGGTCTCTCCCAGGTCCTAGTCTGACAAACTAATCACTATGCCACCCCGGACCTCTTAAAAAGAGCTCCTTCAACAACGGAGGCCAAAAGGCAACATGAAAGTGTAGTGATTTGGGAGGACTAGAGGAAAGGGAGGGGGCGCTGACCCCAGCCGCTCTTAAAGGGCTCAAAAGAAGAGGAAGGATGTGCGCGAGAGCAGGAGTGACGCGAGGAATCAGGGCATCATTGGCATGGCGCATAATTGCGCAGGGGTGAGCACAGACCTCGATGCTCGCAGCCTCAAGAGCTTCTGGTTCACTCTTCGGCGGCCGATCCCGAGTGATCATTGGCTGCTGGAGATGCGGGGAGGTGGAGATAACAGAGGCCGGAAACATCTTTGCTAGCGGCACCGAGGAAACTCAGCGGTAGGCAGAGGACTTCCCAAGGTGGCAGAGAGGGGGAGCCCACGGCCATGTTGGCTGCCAGTCCGGCGAGCGACGGGCCACGGGGGGTCGACCACACCTGAACTCCCCATTCTCATTTCCCGTCGACCGGCTTGCAGGAATTGGTGGGACTTTGCTGGGAGGTCCCTTCCCCAGCTTTCTGAATGATTTAATTTGTAACGCACTGCCTTTCTGGCCAAGGAACCCAAGGCGGCTCACCATTTTCGAATGCAGAAACCAATAAATTACACAGCATAAACCAAGAAGTTCTCGCTGAAGTAGGAACCAGACCGAGGTGAGGAGTTGAGTTTTGGCGCGCCTCTTCCGCTCCAGATGTGGTCCCCAGGCTCCAGCAGCCTCTGGAGAGTCGCAGGCCCCTCCTCCCCAGCGCTCCGCGCTTGGGGAGGGCTGTTGCGCCAGCAGCCTGCTTCCAAGATGCATCTGGAGGATGGTCTTATAAGAATTTGAAGGTCTTAGATAGGTCAGAAATGTTCATAAATGGACCAAGCAAACACGTGCATAAATATAGAAACCACATGTTTGGAGCAGCACAGGAATACAGTCCTGAAACCATTTTGACTCCCAAACTGACCAAATGTTTCTCTCCAAGGAGGGAGAGGGAACCTTCCCACTGTCCCAGGAATTAAGTGATTACCATCTCAGAGGACTGGCCAGGTTCCCCAGGTAATCCAATCAAGTGACCATTAACAGGTAACCTGCCAGACAGGAGATAAACAATGCACTCAGATTTCTGTTGTAGACCACCTTTTCTATGATGTAGGTGTGATGTATCTGGGGGGTGGTCTTGGGCTACACCCCTTCTGTGATGTAGGTATGATGTTTCTGGGGGTGGTCTTGGACTCCAGGGCGGGCAATTTAAAATGTCTATATAAGGGTGGGCACACCTTTGTTGTGGGCCCTCCTCCCTCCTTCTGTGTGTGAGGGGAGCACCCTGTTGCAACAGCTTTAATAAAGATCAGGCTTACTAGCTGCTTTGCTTCTCAATATTCTCTGGTTGCCCTCTGTTATCTTCTCCTACCAATAGGGAACCCACTTAAGGACTCTATACGGGCTCTTGCATACCCCATAAGGGACGAAGGGCAGATTTGGTTTACAACAGAGGGAAGCGTGAGAAAAGCATATCGGACCAGCAAGGTCTTTGGTTGGACCTCCCAATGTCAGCTGCTGGTTGGGCCGCTGGCTTCTAGCTCATGCACAGACCGCTGGGGTGCACAGATGGGGCAGGTTGTTCCCACTCCAAATTAAGTTCTTTAAAAAAAATCTCATTAAAGAATTCTATATATATCTACTTTTCCATCCCCACTTTCCCCCACTTTTTCTATTTACTTATTACAATGGTGTTTTTTCCCCCTTCTCTTTTCTGAACAAACAAACAAACCATTTTCAGTAGGATTTTTTGTGTTTTCTTTTTCTTTCTTTCTTCTTTTTCTCTCTATCTCTTTTCTCTCTTCCTTATCTTTTCTTTTTCATCTTGTCTTTTGTCTGACACTATAACTTGAATCACCACAGCGACTTTTGATTTTTAAAAAGAATTCCATTAGCCTTTACATTTTTAACTTTTGACTCTTATCTGCAAACTCCCAACCCCACCTCCCCACCTTAGCACTGGGAGGGCCATGTCCCCGGAATTTGTGAAGACAGGATTCTCAAAAATACCTCTTGCTTGCGGCTCCTGGAGTATTGCAGGCAATGGCTGGAGTTTTTCTTCAAGCTCCTGGACCTTCATAGGCAATGCTTGATCATCCTTAAGTACTGTTTCCGCCCCCGTCTTAGGGCTATTGGGCGCCTTCTTCAGTATTTCAACATCCTGGAGAGGACAGACACTTCCTGCTAGACATTTACTCCAGACATTTACAGAAGGCACAGAGGCACTGGTTGAAGAAGTTGGGAATGAGCAGACAGTGCTATTGCTAAGAAGGAGCTCCACCCCAGGGGGCTAAAGAGCTCTTTCCCTAGCCTGCAGGTGCCAGAAGGCCAAGCGCTGGTGTTGCAGTGGTGGTACTTCAGAGGAGTATGAGAAAAGGCTGCTCTGGATTCTGGGTATATAAATGGCCTTGCCTGAAGCTGTGGATTGTGCTCTGCATTAGCAGAGAGGCTCTACTTAGTTGCAAATGAAGCACATTTCAGTTATTATAGAAACCGGTGTTTCCATGCATGCTTGTTCAGGAACTCTGTGAACTAGACAGCCGCTGTTTTAAACTGGCCCTTTTTCTGGCAGGTTAAACGGTTAAAGTTGACTTGATTAACTTCATCCGCCAACTACCCTTCTAAGCAACCAGAGCAATTACAAATAAAAGGCTCTCCAACCGTGCGCTATCCCTATCTGCAAGCAAGCTCTCCCACAAAGTGTTCTATGAGACACATGAGCCAAATAGCTGAGGAGACAGTTTTTTAGCTGCCTGTCATTCATACACTTTATACTGAAAGGATTTCAGGGGCAGATGCTCTTTTTCTGCATGGAGGGTGGGGGTTTCCAAAGGGGCACTATTCAGACCTGCATTCATGGCTTATGAGTCGTAGCCGTGTGACAACTGCACCTCATGCTGATGTGTTTAAGGGCTGATGTTGCACTTCCAGGTAGAAGAGCTCGTTGGCATTATTTTAGGCTCTGTGGCAATTGACTTTGTGACATGATGGGGGGGGGGAGTTCTTATTTTTAGAGTATTTACCTGCAACCTATTATGTGGGAATCTCAAGGTACTTTACAACTAGGTCCGAAAATAGGCAAACATTGAAATGCAGCAGAATAAACAGGCCTACAGTAAAAAGAAATCCTTCAAAGCCCATATTGGCTGGCAGCAGCATCCCCCCAAGTCCATGATGGATAAACACTTTCCCCACATGGAGCAGAATTGCACCCATCTTGGCAAAGGCCTCCTTTCTAGAAGGGGGAGCAGAGGCTGCCCCCACCCACTGCTCTCTTCTCCTAGGCATCTGAAGAGACAAAGGGCTCCCCTTCTCTACCTGTGTGCCACAAGCCTGAATTGCAAGACAGTTCCCACTTTGGGGCAACAGGGAACAAACATGCAGAGGACGAGTTCTGAGGCTCCCCCAACAAAGCCATTTCCCTGGGCCCACTTGCCAGCCTGCTGCTGGCTGGCTGCCCACCCACAGGAAAAGGGCACGATTCTCCCCACCAACAGGACATAACAAGAAGACTTCCTAACTTGTGAGTTCTGATGAGCCGCTGCTGCTTCCCCAGTTTAAAGGATGGCGGCTCAGGTGAGCCATTAAGCTCGAAGCTGCCTTTCGGAAATGTGGCACGCAGGAGGAAAAGGACCGACCCCGGGGTGGGCTGTCTGCCTTCCTTTTGCCTTCCACCTCACGACATCCTTCCCCAGCCTGGTGCACTCCAGGTGTTCTGGGGCTCCATCTCTCACCAGGCCCAGACGGTATGGCCAGGGGTCAGGGATGGGGGCAGTTGTCCAAACCAGCTGGAGAGACTCAAGGAGGGCATTGCAGCCTCAAAGCCCTTTCCCTACCTCTCAATCTGGACTTACCTGGCCTTGCCCCTGGCCGCCTTTAGCCAGATCAGCTGTGCTCGGAGCTGGGACAGACCCCTCTGGAGACTTAGAGGTAGAGGAAACGGCCTGGGTCCCCACAAAGCTGATCACACTTTTCCTACTCCCAGACTGCAGGCTAGAGAACGTCGCTGCAAGCTGGTGACCCATTCCCTGGGTGGTGCACTGGGAAGAAGAAACCTCATGCAGAAATGGGAGGGAAGCACTTTGGCCAGTGCCATGGGGCCTTTCTTCGGAAAGCTGCTCGGGGACCTGCAATGGAGCACTGCCCAAGGAGGAGGAAATGTGGGAGGCCTGCTGGGAAGGCTGCTGGGACCCCGACTCTTCCTGGCTAAGGGAAGCAGCTCTTGCAGTGGTATCTCTGGGAACAGAGGGCATCAAAGTGAGCTGGAAATGAGAAGGCTCAGCCAGGTGGGAGCCAGAGGTCTCTGTGGTCGCACCCAGGGATTCGTTGGGCGAACTTTTCTTCTCCATTCTGTGGACACGAAGGCAAGTCTTCTGACCACTGTACCAGTTGGTTTCAAAGGCTATTTTTTATGAAAGCTTGAAAAACAAAGAAAACACAATATACAGAAATCAGTGTCAGATATCAAGCATTTTGAAAACATAAAAATGAAAAGAAACAGAAGACAAAAAGCTTTGTTCTTTGTTGCAAAGTAATTCCCAAGAATAAT
This sequence comes from Podarcis erhardii, assembly GCF_964252035.2. Classification (NCBI taxonomy): domain Eukaryota; kingdom Metazoa; phylum Chordata; class Lepidosauria; order Squamata; family Lacertidae; genus Podarcis; species Podarcis erhardii. Next base: position 17,601,617 of record NC_138506.1, on the reverse strand, counting down.
CCCAGAGTAGGTAGGCCTTTTTACTCCTGGGGAAATCACCGGCAATCACCAGCAATTGCTAAGGAAATCCAGAACAGTCACATTTGACTTCAAAAGAGGAGACTTCCTCAAAATGAGGGATTGGGTAAAAAGGCAGTTGAAGGGGGAAAGTCAATGTCAGGGAACTGCCATCGGAGAGACAGGTGGTGGACAGGCTCCAGGAGAATAGGAGAGAATCTGCAGCAGAAGAGGGAACCAGCAGGGGGAGTGCAGGAGTCACAGCAGAGGGGAGGCTCTGGGATGCTTCCAGTGAGAGTAGTGGAGAGGTAACGGGACCCCCGTTGGGAACTCCCACCCTTCGCCGGAAACTGTCACGCAGAGAGTCACGAAGGCGCATGTCCGTCAAACAGCTTTTATGTTGGCGTAAATTCCGTAGACGCCCACTGTCAGATTCTACCAGCGACTGACGGAGTCATGCTTTGGGGGCTCCGTTAGTGCCTCGGTTTGGATGACCAGCCAAACCCCAGAGGGATCAAGCTTTTACGCACAAGCAGCTCATTATCCCATCACAGCAATCTGACAGTCTTTGTTTTTTTTTTTTTTTTTAAAATAATTTTTATTGATTTTACAACATAAACAAAAAACAAATAAACATAACACGACTTCCCCAAACCTCCCCTTCCCTGCATCCATATTTTAAAAATTTTTAGCAATTCTTCATCCCATTTTTATATTTAATTCTCTTTAAAAAATTCTATTTTATAAATTTCAATTTATAGCTGTAATTCTTTGTATCCAATCCCTTGACATCTTAACATTCCGAAATTTTACAACAATTTTTAAGATAGATTTTAAATTTTTTCCAGTCCTCCTCCACTGTCTCTTTCCTCTGGTCACGAATTCTGCCGGTCATCTCTGCCAGTCCCATAAATTCAGTCACCTTGGTCTGCCATTCTTCCAGAGTAGGTAATTCTTTAGTCTTCCAATACTTCGCCAAAAGGATTCTTGCTGCTGTTGTTGCATACATAAAAAAGGTCCTATCTTTCTTTGGTACCAATTGGCCGACCATGCCCAGGAGAAAAGCCTCCGGTTTCTTTACAAATGTCCACTTAAGGATTTTCTTAATTTCATTATAGATCATTTCCCAGTAGGCCTTAATCTTTGGGCAGGTCCACCAAAGGTGATAAAAAGTTCCTTCACATTCATTGCACTTCCAACAATTGTTATTGGGCAAATGATATATCTTTGCAAGCTTGACTGGAGTCATGTACCACCTATAGATCATTTTCATTATGTTCTCTTTCAGGGCACTGCATGCCGTAAATTTAATACCTGTGGTCCATAACTGCTCCCAGTCAGCAAACATAATATCATGACCAATATCCTGTGCCCACTTAATCATAGCTGATTTAACCGTTTCATCCTGTGTATTCCATTTTAGCAGCAGATTATACATTCTAGACAAATTCTTGGTATTGGGTTCTAGCAATTCTGTTTCTAACTTTGACCTCTCCTTCTGAAATCCTAGTTTTCTGTCCTGCTTAAAAGTTTCATTGATCTGGAAATAATGTAACCAATCTCGAACTTTAGGTTTCAATTTCTCAAAACTCTGTAGTTTCAACTTTTCACCATCATATTCTATAATTTCACAATATTTTGGCCACTCTGTATCCATGTTCAGTCTTTTTACCGCCTTGGCTTCCATTGGTGACAACCACCTGGGGGTTTTACTTTCAAGCAAATCTTTATATCGATTCCATACATTATACAATGCTTTCCTAACAATATGGTTTTTAAAATTTCTATGTACCTTTACCTTGTCATACCATAAATATGCATGCCAACCAAAACTATTATCATAACCTTCCAGGTCCAGAATGTCTGTATTCTCAAGAAGTAGCCATGGTTTCAGCCAGCAAAAAGCCGCTGCTTCATAATAAAGTTTTAAGTCCGGCAGGGCAAAGCCCCCTCTATCCTTTGCATCAGTCAAAATCTTAAATTTTATTCTGGGTTTTTTGCCCTGCCAGACAAATTTAGATATATCTTTCTGCCACTTCTTGAAACAGTCCATCTTATCTAAAATTTGCAATGTCTGGAACAGAAACAACAATCTCGGCAATACATTCATCTTGATAACAGCAATTCGGCCTAACAAGGAAAGTCTCAATCTTGACCATATATCGAAATCTTTCTTCACTTCGGCCCAGCATTTCTCATAATTGTCTTTAAATAGGTTCACATTCTTAGATGTTAAATTCACCCCCAGATATTTTACCTTTTTAGTAATTTCCAAACCAGTTTCTCTTTGAAAACTATCTTTTTCCCCCACCGTAAGATTTTTTTCCAACACCTTTGTCTTATGTTTATTTAATTTAAAACCTGCTACCTGACCAAATATTTCAATAAGTTCCAAAACTCTTTTTGTACTGGTTTCTGGCTGTTGTAATGTCAAGACTAGATCATCTGCGAATGCTCTTAACTTATAATGTTTAGTTCCGACCTGTATACCTTTAACCAGCTGGTCTCTTCTAATCATATTTAGGAAAACCTCCAGTACCGATATAAACAATAGAGGGGAAATTGGGCATCCCTGTCGTGTCCCTTTCTCTATTGGAATTTCGTCCATAACCATACCATTTACAATTAGTTTGGCCTTTTGCTCAGAATAAATTGCACTTATACCATTTTCAAAGTTTTTGCCTACCCCCATCCCTTGGAGATTCCTCTTCATAAAGCTCCAACAAATGTTGTCAAAGGCTTTCTCTGCATCCACAAAAATCAAAACAGCTTTTCTATTTATGTCAGTTTCCAGAAGTTCTAAAATGTCTATAATATTCCTCACATTGTCTGACAATTGCCTGCCTGGTAGAAAGCCAGTTTGGTCCCTGTGAATCTCCTCTAACAAAACTTTTTTGAATCTTTTTGCTAAAATGTCTGCAAAAATTTTATAATCCACATTCAAGAGTGATATAGGGCGGTAATTCTTAACTTGATGTTTCTCAGTTTCTGTCTTCGGTATAAGTGAGATGAATGCTTCCTTCCACGATTCGGGAGCCTTTTTCCCTTCCAAAATTTGATTGCAAACTTCTTTCAATGGTTGTATTAACCAATCCTTCAGTGCTTTATAGTATCTCGCAGTTAGTCCATCTGGTCCTGGTGATTTTCCCAGCTGCATATCCTGAATGGCGCTCTCTATTTCTTGATCTGTAATTTTCTCATTCAAACTCCTTCTATTATTTTCAGAGATTTTTGGTAAGCCGTATTTTCCAATAAATTCTTCTATCTCCTGTTCGTTTTTTGGCCCTTGTTTGTATAATTTCTTGAAGAAACTTTGAAAACAATTACTTATCTCATTTGGTTTATTAATAGACTTCCCATCTACTTCGAGTGATGTCACTGTATTCAATTTTTGCCTCTTTTTCAATTGCCAAGACAGTAGCTTCCCACATTTATCTGCGGACTCAAAAGTCTTTTGTCTCATTTGTTTAATTTTCCATTCTATTTCCTGATTCATCAATTCCATATATTGTGTTTGATAGAATTTTATTTCTCTTAATATCTCTTGAGATTTAGGCTTAGATCTCAATTTCTTCTCCCCTTCTTTTATTAGATTCCAAATTTTCTCTTTCTTCTCATTCTGTTTTTTCCTCTTTATTGAATTCTGTTGTATTAGGAAGCCACGCATCACGGCTTTACTTGCATCCCAAATAACTCTTTTTTCAGTGTCTGATCTCAGGTTAATCTCGAAGTAGTCTTTAAGTGTCTTTTGGGCCTTTTTACAAATTTCTTCATCTCCAAAAAGAGTGTCATTCATTCTCCATCTAAAGGTTCCAGCTGTTGTCAGTTTCATTTCCATCTTGACAGCATTGTGGTCAGAACAGGTCTTTGGGCAGATTTCTATTTTTTTAACTTTTGATGCCAGATTACTAGAAGTCCATATTTGATCAATTCTAGTCCATGTCATTTTTGCTTCAGAGAAGAAGGTCCCCTCCCTTTCCAGAGGGTTCCTAGTTCTCCAAATGTCAATCAGGTCCATAGTGTCAGTCAGTTCGAAGAATGTCTTTGGTAGTCTTCCATCATTAGATATTGTTTGTCTTTGGGCCTTGTCCATGTTTGTGGAGACGACTCCATTCATATCACCCATCATTATAATTTTAAAATCCAAAAAGTCCATTAAAGTCTCATGCAACTTCTTGAAGAATTCAGCCTTCCCCTCATTTGGTGCATAAACTCCAACAATCAAAATCTTTTCTCCATGAATTTGAATTTCCACTGCCAGGTATCTTCCTTGGTCATCCTTAAAGATCAGTTTTGGTTCAAATTTTTCCTTGACATAGATCACAACTCCTCTTTTCTTAACTCTATCTGATGAAATAAATTCTTGTCCTAATCTCTTATTTGTTAAAAGTTTTCTATGTATCCTGGCAATGTGAGTTTCTTGTAGACAGATTACATCTAGATGTTCCTTCTTTAATAGATGGAATACTTGACCCCTTTTTCGAGGGTGGTTCAAACCATTACAATTCCAGCTGAAGAGTTGCAGAGACATTTTTGTTACTGGGTAGCTCTTCCACCGACTGCACCAAGTTGTTGTTCCTCCTCGGTCGGTGCTCGGTTCAGTCCAAATGATAGATTTGAAATGTCCGGTACTTCCCCCTCACTAACAGTTCCTTTCTGAAGATCCTCTTGATTTCTTTCCAAAAAGAGTTCTTTATCCTGGTTTGTTTTTATTTTAATTTTCTTCCCTTTAAAGTTAAAGGACAGCCCTTGTGGAAATTCCCACCTGAATGGGATATTATTCTGTTTAAGTAGATCAACTAATTCTTTAAATTGAGATCTAACCTCCAAAAAGTATTTAGGAATATCCTTGAAAATCTGGATCTGAGAATTTTTAATGACCAAGGCCTTCTGGAAATGTAGGTTCAGTATTTTGTCTCTTTGTTCCTTTGATCCCAAGGTAATTAAACAGTCTCTTGGCTTCTTCCCTTGCTTCCTGCCAATCCGAAAGGCTGAGGTTATCACAAATTCATCTTCTTCTCCATCTAACTCATCATTCCAAAAATCTTGAAATTTATCTGTGAGGAATTCCCCAAGCTTGTCCTCTTCCTCTTCTGGAACCAGTCTTAATTTCAGGTTCTTGCTTTTCCTTTCCAGTTCTAGTAGGGCTAATGCTGTATCATGTTCATGTACTTTTTTTGCAATAGGGGCAAACTTTCCTTTGGTTTCTTCGGCAGTAGACCTAGCACTCTCAGCTATTCTCCTTATTTCCGTAGACTCTTGAACCAAACGGTTTATAGAATCTGTATTAGATGAGATTGTTGTTGTGTTCAGGTCTAGTCTTGTTGTCAGCTCCGTCAGTTTCTTAGAGTTCTCTGTAGACTGTTTAGTAAGTTCTGCAGATTGCTTGGTGAGTACTTCTAATGACTGATTTATTTTGAGCAGAGCCTGTGTCATTGACTCCATTGATGCTGCTGTTATTTTTTCTTGTGCAGCTGCTGCTCCTGATAAAGAGCCTCTTTTTTGAGCTTGTTTTTGAGCCTGCTTTGTTTTACTTCTTGTTGAAATTTCTTCTGGCGGGTTGCTCATAACTCAAGGTCATTCACACAGGAAAGTTGCAAGTGGAAAATCCCGCTGGATACACCGTAATACAACTAAAGCCCTCTAGAGGAGGAAATTGTAACCATCCAAAGGCACCCACAACAAAGAAACAGAAAGTCCAAAGGCAAAAGTCCCACTAAGAGTCTTTAATTTGTAGCACTTTACTGTTAAAATTGTAATCCACCAAAGTCCCGTTAATATGTTTCAAATAAGTCTTATTTTGTAGCCACTGTCTTTTGACAGCTCACTTGACAGTTCCTTTTTCAGGCGATCGCTGCTCCGGCAGCCTGACCAGAAGTGTCAGCAGCAGAGGTTTTTTATTCCTTATCCCTTTCTTTTGCAGGTTAAATTAATTCTGTTTCCTCCCCCCCTTCTCCTGCACTACAGGGGGGAGATCCTTTCGATGTCTGGTTTAATAAGAGTTAAAAGGAAAGTCCGTTTAAACACAGCTCAGTCTTTCATTGCTCCGTTAATCATGCAGATCCGGGAGGCTGACTTCCTTAATTTTTGCCTTCCCGTTTTCAGCCAAATCTTCTAGATTTTTAAGTCCCGTTTTAATTTTGCGTTCTTACTCACGGGTATTGTTGTTGCCAATCTTTAGTTTCAGAAAGGAATCGGCGCTCTCCGTTAATGGCGACGCGGCTTCACTCCGTAAGCTGGGTAGCGATCCTCAGCACCGCGCTCACCCCGATGCCGCTCCGGAGCCTTTAAAAAGGCTCTTTCACGATGCCGGGGGGGCGCAAAGGTGCCCACCGAATCTCCTTGCTCACAGGCTTCAGCGCCTGTGATTTTAGGGGTCCCCCGCTTGCCGTAGCGGGTAAGACCCGAACTTACGGAGCAGTCCTGCCTCGGAGCTCGAGGCTAGGACCGCCATCAAACGCTGGCGCCGACCGGAAGTCCAGCAATCTGACAGTCTTTGAAAGCAGCTTGTGCAAGCAGAAGGCATCATGAGCGAACCAGCCGGAACCGGAGGAGCAGGAGCTGGAGCTGGAGCAGGTCCAAGCCTGGAAGAAAGGTACAGGGCGTTGGAGGTCCAGCTGGCGCTGCAAACGGCGAGGCTCGAGGAGAGGAGGGCTCAAGATGCAGATAAGGGGAAGACCACCCCACTTGCCAGACGGGTGCCTGGATTGGTGCAGAAATTTGGGGGGGGGATCCCCGGAACTATCAAGCCTTTAGGACAGAGATGCAATATGCTCTCAATCTACTGTTTGATGACTTCCCCGATGAGAACTCTAGAGTGGCGTACGTGATTGGCCATCTAGAGGGAGGGGCGAAGGACTGGGTTCGGCCCCTGATGGCAGCCAATAATGAAATCTTAAAGGACACAATGAAGTTTTTTCGCGCCATGGACTTGATGTTTTCCAGCGAGATCGAGCAGGGAGTGGTGCGCAGGCAGTTAATGGCGTGTAAACAGGGGAGCCGATCTGTACGTGAGTACTGGACTGAGTTCACCATGCTGATTCATAGACTTGGGTGGGACCTTGCTAGTGAACCTATTCAAATGCTGTTTGAAGAAGGTCTCTCTCCGGCAGTGAAAGATGAACTTTCCCGGGCGCCTAGGGCGGAGTCTATGGATCAGCTGACTAAATCAGCGCTGTCCATAGGAGCACGCCAGGAGGCTAGAGCTATGGAAAAGCGGGAAGGAAAGGGGGAACGTTGGAAGGACTTCCGCATTCCAGAGATTCCGGAGCAGCCTTTCCCGCCAGCAGAGCCGATGGAACTTGGAACAGCGCGCGCACAGTTTCAAACACCAGTGAAGGGCGGAAGAAGGAGGGAAAGAGCAGCAAGAGATGCTATCTCTGCCAACAGCCAGGTCACTTTGCCAGAGTCTGTCCGCAAAGGAAGGAATGGCAAGGGATGGCGGGAACTGTTGGGGGGAAGGAGGAAGAAGAAATCACGGAGCAAGTAAAAGCCAACGCCTGGTTGCCAACATCAGGGCACAGCAGCCAGGCCAGGGAGTAATGAATGTGCCCACGCCGGAACCTCCAAGACCAGCGCTTGTGATAGAGGTGTTGCTGGAACTGGCAAACGGACACCCACTGAAGATAAAAGCGCTATTGGATTGAGGTAGCTCATGTAATTTCATGAGCAAGGAGTTTGCAGCTGAACACCAGATACAGACTATCCCATTGAGTAAGCCTTTGCAGGTTACCACGATTGATGGGAGGGAGCTGTTGGGAGGAGAAGTGAGCCAACAGACTGTACCAATGATAATGAGGGTGGCACGACACACCGAACTGATAGCGTTTAACGTAGCCACCTTGGGAGGAGCTCCTATTATCTTGGGTATGAGCTGGCTGGCGCTACACGATCCGCTAGTAGGCTGGCATCAGAGAGTGGTTTCCTTTGGATCAGCACATTGCCTAGAACACTGCAAGGAGGGAGAGGCTCAGGCAGGCGCCAGGGCCACTCTAGCAGGGATGGAAGTGATGGACAAGGGGAGGGTGCCACCACAATACGCTGACTTGATTGACGTATTCAGCGAAAAAGAAGCAGATAAACTGCCCCCGCACAGACCCTTTGATTGTCAAATTACCTTACTCCCAGGAGCACAGTTGCCAGTGGGCAAGCTGTATGCAATGTCAGACAGTGAGATGCAGGAGTTAAGGGAGTTCATTGACAAGAATCTCAAGCGAGGTTTCATCAGAGAGTCACGAGCGGTGGGGGGCAGCCCAGTGTTCTTTGTGGACAAAAAAAACACGGGCAAGCCCAGGCTTGTATGTGATTTCAGGGCCCTAAATGCAGTGTCAGAACCAGTGACTTTCCCTATGCCTAGAATTGATGACATTCTAACACGGGTGAGAAAAGGGAAAATTTTTACCAAGCTGGACCTTAGGGGGGCATATAACTTGATAGGTGTGAGAAAGGGGGATGAGTGGAAGACCACTATGTTCACCCCCTTGGGGGCCTTTGAGTACCTCGTTATGCCTTTCGGATTACAAGCAGGCTCCGCCTGCTTTCAATCATTCATGAATCACGTCCTGGGGCCACTGCTCTACAAGAACTGCGTAGCGTTCTTAGATGACGTCCTGGTGTACTCAGACAATGAGGAGCAGCATGTGCGAGATGTAAGAGAGGTACTGAGCAAGCTGCGAGAAAACCGGCTGTGGGTGAAACTGGAGAAGTGTCAGTTTCATACCAAGGAGGTGGAATTCCTGGGGTACCGGTTGTCTGACAAGGGATTGGCCATGGATCCCAGCAAGGTTCAAGCGGTACTGGAATGGAAAACACCAAAGACCAAGAAGGACGTGCAAAGGTTCCTGGGCTTCGGAAACTTCTATAGGAAGTTCATCAAAAACTTTGCCCATTTAACAGCGCCCATCACGGATTGTCTTAGTAGCAAAAAGAAATTTGTTTGGACGGGAGAAGCGCAGAGGGCGTTCGAACGCTTAAAGCAGGCGTTTGCGTCGGAAGAGCAACTTTTGCACGTGGATCTACAACAACCAATGAGAGTGGAGACTGACGCGTCAGACCGAGCGGTGGGGGCCGTTCTTCTCCAGCCGGGAAAAGATACGTCTGAATGGAGACCGTGTGCATTCTTCTCGCGGAAGTTGAACAAATCGGAGAGGAACTACACAATATACGACCGAGAACTGCTCGCCATTCATGAAGCATTCCGGAAATGGCGGCACTTGCTGATTGGGGCGCAGCACAAGGTTCAAGTCCGAACTGACCACAAAAATCTGGAATACTGGAGAACAGCCCGAGTGCTGAACCAGAGACAAGTGCGATGGGCCCAGGAGTTCTCCAAATTCCACTTTGAGATTCGTTACGTGCCCGGCTCCGAGAACGTGAGGGCGGACGCTCTTTCCAGGAAACCTGAGTACTTAGAGGGGGAGGGAGCGCCTGAGGCAAGGCATGTAATCCCTGAAGACCGCTGGGTGTGTGGGGCGGCATTGGTGGGGCAGAGGGAACTGATAGAGGGTACTGAGAACGATGAATACGCCCAAGAGAAACTCAGAGAGCTCCGGAGGACAGAGGAGAACACAGGGGGGTTTGAAGAAAAGAACGGGGCGTTGTATTACAAAGGGGCACTGTACATACCCGACGGGGAACTGAGGGGCAGAGTACTCAAGCAGTTGCATGACAGCCCCACAGCGGGACATTTTGGACAGCACAAAACCATGTGGTTGGTTACCAGGGAGTTTTGGTGGCCCAAGGTGAGGGAGGATGTACGGGAATATGTCAGGGGTTGCGACAGGTGCCAGCGAGCGAAAGGAGAGAGGGTGGCGCCAGCGGGGCTATTACAACCCTTACCCACGCCCGAAAGGCCATGGGAGGCAGTATCCATAGATTTTATGACGGACCTGCCAAAATCCAAAGGCAAAACAGCTGTCATGGTGGTGGTAGATCTATTAACCAAGATGTGTCATTTTATAGCTTGTTCACATGCAGTCACAGCAGAGGAAAGCGCCAAGTTGTTTGTAGAACATATTTTTAGGTTGCATGGCGCCCCCTTGAGGGTTTTGAGCGACAGAGGGAAACAATTTACTTCCAGGTTCTGGAGGAAACTTATGAGCTTACTGCACGTAGAACTCAATTTCTCAACTGCCCGGCACCCAGAAACCAATGGGCAAGCGGAAAGGGAAAATGGGATTTTACAACAATACCTGAGGTGTTATGTAAAAGACAGAGAAAATGATTGGGTGGATAAGTTACCTCTAGCAGAATTTGCCTACAACAACGCGGAGAACGTGTCCACAGGGATGAGTCCCTTTCTGGCAAATTATGGGTGTTACCCCCGGGCATTCCCAGGAGAGGGAGGGGAGAGGTGGAGCGTGCCGGCGGCGGAATATTTTTTTGAAGAGATGGAGGCGATCCACCGTCAGCTTCAACTTAACTTAGAGAAAGCCAAGGAAGAATATAAGAAGCAAGCAGACAGAAATAGGAGGGAAGGTGAAACTATAAGGGTGGGGGACCGGGTGTGGTTGTCCACCCAAGGGCTACCGTTCAAGGGCGGGAGTAAGAAATTGAGGCCCAAAAGATTGGGACCCTTTGAGGTCATACAGCAGGTCAACCCAGTGGCATTCAAACTCAGGCTGCCCAGTCACATGAAATTACACCCAGTATTTCACAGGTCATTACTGTCGCCGTACCGAGAGGGACGTGAGTGGGGGGAGCGTGAGAGAGAGGCCACCCAAACGCCCGTGATAGAAGAGAGAGAGCGCGACATGAACGTGGCAGGAATCATTGATTCCAGGTGGAAGGGGAATCAGGTGGAATATCTGGTAGAATGGGAGGGGGAAGTAGAGTCGGAAAACACTTGGGTACCAGCAGAGGTAGTCAATGACGAGGTTTTAATAGAAACATTTCATCAGCGTTTCCCAAGAAAACCGCAACCCGTGGCACGATTTAGAAGGGAACACTTTGGGACCACCGATGAGGAAGGAGAGTTTGAAGGGTTCCCAGAGTCAGGGGTGGGTGAAGAAGCCGACTCCGACGAAGAAGAGGAAGACGGGGAGAGAGACGGTACGCCGTGGCTAGAAGTGTTAGAATCCTCGGACGACGAGGAGAGTTCCTTCAGGGGCTTTCCGCCCTCACCGCCAGTGGGAGAGGAGGCGGGAGGGGGTGAAGGGGGCCCTGGGGGGGAGGTGGATGTCAGGGAACTGCCATCGGAGAGACAGGTGGTGGACAGGCTCCAGGAGAATAGGAGAGAATCTGCAGCAGAAGAGGGAACCAGCAGGGGGAGTGCAGGAGTCACAGCGGAGGGGAGGCTCTGGGATGCTTCCAGTGAGAGTAGTGGAGAGGTAACGGGACCCCCGTTGGGAACTCCCACCCTTCGCCGGAAACTGTCACGCAGAGAGTCACGAAGGCGCATGTCCGTCAAACAGCTTTTATGTTGGCGTAAATTCCGTAGACGCCCACTGTCAGATTCTACCAGCGACTGACGGAGTCATGCTTTGGGGGCTCCGTTAGTGCCTCGGTTTGGATGACCAGCCAAACCCCAGAGGGATCAAGCTTTTACGCACAAGCAGCTCATTATCCCATCACAGTCAAGGATGGTGAGCCCTTCTGTGCTCCAGAGGGCCTGGGTGGCCTCATTCCCCTCTTGTTCTGAGCACTGCAGAGGGAGGCAAACATGTCCTTCCTGGGGGCTGGTCCCTCCCCACCCTGTTCCTGGAGGGCAGCAGGAGGAGGGGGCTGCTGCAGCTGCCTCCTTTGGGGGCATGGCTCACCTTGCCTGCTCCTGCCCTCCTCCAACACACACAACCTTACCTGCCTCAGCCATCCATGGGGGCTTGAGAGTGTGTGAGCAGACTTTGTCATGGGAGGAGGCAGGCCTTGCAGAGGAGGAATGCTGGGGGCAGGCATTCCAACTCAGCCCTGAAGCTCACTGGGTGACCCTGGGCCAGGCACTCACGCTCAGCCTAACCTACCTCAAAGGGTTGTTGTGAGGATAAAATGGGGGGGGGGAGAGAACTCTGCACACCAACTTGACCTCCTTGCAGGAAATGGGGGCTATAAATGTAATTGTGTCATTTGTACCCTACCCACCTCACTGGGTTTCCCCAGCCTCTCTGGGCGGCTTCCAACACATATTAAAACAACAAACATTCAAAGCCTCCCTATAAAGGGCTGCCTTCCAGAGGTTTGATAGTTGCTCATCTCCTTGTCACCTGTAGGGAGGGCGTTCCACAGAGAGGCTGCCACCACCGAGAAGGCCCTCCCTCTGCCTGGTTCCCTGCAACCTCGCTTCTCGCGGGGAGGGAACCACAAGAAGACCCTTGGAGGAGGACCTCCGGGCTGAAGGATGGGGGTGGAGATGCTCCTTCAGGTATACTGCGCTGAGCTTCCTGACCTAACATTTGCCTCGCTTAACATAATTAATTAGTAAGTGAAGTTTTCCTCTTCCATTCAAGCAGTACAGGAAGTAAGAACGTGCAAAAAGGAGTACTACTTCTAGAATTCCCAACTCCTGACATAAAACAGCACAAAGGTTGCCTTTTCTTGACCATCAATCACCTGCGCAAAGTCCCTACACCACCCCCTATTGTGCTTCAATACAGCCCCATCGGTCAGCCCGGACACTGAGGTCCAGCGCTGAGGGCCTTCTGGTGGTTCCCTCATTGCAAGAAGCGAAGTTACAGGGAACCAGGCAGAGGGCTTCTCGGTAGTGGCGCCCGTCCTGTGGAACGCCCTCCCACCAGATGCCAAAGAAATAAACAAGTATATGACATTTAGAAGACATCTGAAGGCAGCCCTGTTTAGGGAAGGTTTTAATGACTGATGTTTTAATGTATTTTTTAATCTTTTGCTGGAAGCCGCTCAGAGTGGCTAGGGAAACCCAGCCAGATGGGCCGGGTAAAATAATAAAAAAATTATTATTATTAAATTATTGTAGTAGTAGTAGTAGTCATAACTCAATGTATATTTTAACTCTTTAGTCCACATATGTTACCACTATTCCAACTGTACAATATAACCAAAAAAAGAGAGAATCTTGCCCCTTTAATCATGCACTTTTTAGTCTGTTCCTCTTCCATTTAGGATTTCAACAAAAGTTTGTACATTTTTGATATCACATGATGTGCACAATTGTATCTCAAAACCCGTCTTCCACTCTTCCATACCCCAAGTCTTCATTTCCAACTAGAATCTCTCAATCAATCAATCAATCAGTCAATCATTTATTTATTTGTATGTTGCCTTTCCAAATTTCAAACCATGTGCAAGGCAGCTTACAAAAAAAAAAAAAAAATTACATAAGTGCAAACATAACAAAACTAGTCGCAAACAATGAACAAAATATCAAAAAGTACACAACGAAATTGAAAAAAAAATCACATAAATAATAAGATTCCATGTAAATCACATAAACTGAAGAGATAAAAAATTATCATCAGCAACAGCAAAGCCCACCCCCCCGGAAAAAGAACCCATAAACAACACCCCAACCCTCTTTTATTAAGTGTAAAAGAGAAACCCCTTGTTTAAATTTTACAATCTCCCCATTTCCACTTTAAGAACTCTCAATAGATTAACCATTTCTCTTTTTCCATCACCCTTTTGTCTATAAAAAGTGCCTTCTGGTGAAACCCAAAATAGAGTCTTTGTGTATAAACTAACTTTATATCTATTTTCAGATTCTTAATACGCCACGCACGTCTAATACAGTGGTTCTCAAGGTGCGCATTTACTCTGACTTGATCTACCACAAATATCCAAGCCATCTAACCCTGGAATCCTAACCTTCTAATTCCAAGTCTCTTCTTTCTCAATATCCCCAGTCCGTTAACCGCACCAAGCAACAAGCTGTAAAATGCAAGTTTAAAACGCAAGCTTTCCTTTGCATCTCGCAGAACTTTAAATGTAATTCGTGGGTTTTTTTCACCTGTCCTCCAAACTTAGGTCTTTTTGCCATCCTTTAAATGGGAAATCAGTAGTCAAGCCATACTTTTTGGTAAAACGTTCGTCTGGATCCCGGAAGTCCTACCTGAGATGGGAGGTTCCGCTAGCGCCAGCCACTTCTCCTTCTGCAAGCAGCGCCACCCGAATTCCCACCTGGGATGAGCCGCTTGGCGCACTAAACTGAGCCTCCGGAGAAAGACTGGGGCGGGCGGCAAGTGGGAGGGGGAAGTCGTGCGCTTCTGTCCCGTGAGAAAAGTGCTGCTCGTCCCAGGAGGTTCGCGTCTCCGCTCCTCCACATGCAGCTGCTGGGTGACCTTGGGCCAGTTACACTTCTGTAAAGTCTCTCAGCCCCACTCACCTCACAGAGTGTTTGTTGTGGGGGAGGAAGGGAAAGGATAATGTTAGCCGCTTTGAGACTCCTGAAGGGGAGTGAAAGGCGGGATATCAAATCCAAACTCCTCCTCCTCTTCTTCTTCTTCTTCTTCTTCTTCTTCTTCTTCTTCTTCTTCTTCTTCTTCTTCTTCTTCTGGGCTGCCTCAAAGCCCATCAAGGCCACAGGCTGCTAGCATGACTCATCCCGGCTTTCTCATCTGAGGGGAAAGGATGTGTCGTCTTAAATGCTGGCCTTGGCAACTTGGCTGAGCTACCTTGGGCCAGTCCTTGGGCCAGCTTAGCCTCCCTCACAGAGGGTTGTTCTGAAGATACACTCAGGAAAACACCCGAGGCATGAAGAAGAAGAATGAGGAGAGTGGGGTCTGGAAAGGGGGGTGGAGAGCGTTCCCACCCCAGCCGCTCCAGGATGGGAAGTGCGTCCCAGGGGAAGCGGGATTCAGGCGGAGGAGGACGTCCGGTTGGGTGGGGGTTGCCAGGAGCAGCACGATGTCCCTCCAACCCCCGGCTTCCACTCTCCAGGCAGGTGCCCAACGTGGCCAGCTGGCAAGGGCTCTTTCTTACTCCAGCCTTGGCGTGCAGATCCCGGGTTCAGCCCCAGATCCAGGTTCTGATATTATGAGGAGGAAACATCGCTCTGCACCTTTCCCACATCATGAATGCTTCTATGATGTCCCCACTTTCCCCCCTCTCCCAAAGCCCCAAAGCCTCCTACATCGTAAGCCTTCCTTACAGGGGAATCATCAGAACCACCTGTGCTGCAGAGCTTCTGGCTGAAAGGCGACTCATGAAGATTTGCATTGACTGCTGCAATGCACCCCTAATGATTCAGATTGTATCATTATAGCCTTATTGTGTTTATTTGTTGTTGATATTTTAAATTTGTATAATCTTAGAAGTGGTGTGGCTGTGAGTACCATGAAGGGAGCCTGCACTTTGTGATTTGCCAGGGCTCTACTGCAGGTTAGGAAGGAGGAAGAGGCAAAGATCCTTTCCCCAGTCAAACATGTTTGCACCCAGGGTGTTTCCAGACTGTCAGTATTTTGTGGGAGGGATTCAGGTCCAGCCCAGAACTTCAGCTTTTCCAATGAGAATGGATTAAAGCACTCTGACCATTCCCTTAGTAGAGTCTAACCACTGTTGTAAGTTTTGGGTAAGCAAGACATGAACGCAAAACAAACAAGTGGTCGTCTCCTCCAGGTGAACCCATGCACTGTAAATATATTGACAGCACACTTCCAGGTCGTTGGCATTGGCACCCCAGAACTGTGAAGGTTGCCTCAACTGTTGAGCAGGACAGCTAAGGAAGAAGGAGTGAAGTGTCTCCGGGGGGAGCATAGCTCCCATTCCCTTCCAAACACACAGACAGGACAGTGTGGTGGCACCCAGGGAATAGTTGCAGCAGCCAGATGGCTGGCTGAAAAACAAACCATTGCACTCTTTTTGGATGGGATTCACTCTGAATCAGCCAGTTAGTGAACTTGGTGTTCCTGTGCAACAAACCCACTACAAAATTGCTCTTCCCCGCACACTTCCAGGTCCCTCCAGCTGGGCTTTTTGAGTGTGATGGGTTTTTCTCACTCCAGAGCAGTTTGTCTTTAAGCTGAAGGTCACCATGAAAGCAAGGGAGACTAAAAAAAAGTGCACTCTTGGTTTCCTGGAAGAAGATCAAAAGACTCCCCTGGACTAGAAGAGACATCTCATTAACAACTGCAGAAATGCCACAGAACTTTGGATATCTGCTTGGGAGGTTTCTGATGCAGTATTAATTTAACAAGGAGCCAGGAGTGAAACCGAAAGTAGACTGACCAGCTAGCTGAATCCAATTATATTGCTATGGGGTGGGGGGGACCTCTAACATTTTACTTTTCCATACTTGTACTTCCAGGGTAAATTGAATGGGTGGAGGGGGGGGGGTTGGAGGAGCGGAGGAAAGAAGAGCTAACTTGTCCGTGGCTAGGGGGCGCAATCTGGACGGTTCTGCCGGGGCGCAAGATCACCTAACTACTGCTCTGCGCCTCTGGACCGGGGGTGGATGGTGCTCATTGGGACTGGGAGGGTGGAAGGCAAGGAGGCCAACAGTAGGTGGCGCTGTAGCACCCTGCTTGTGGTTAACGCTTAGCTGGAATGAAATATTCAACGCAGCAATAGAGAAATTAAAATAGTAATTTATTTGTCAGACAAATAAATAAGAGGCCCAGTGGTACATGGTTACCAAGCTCTGGCCTGGCCTCCTGCCATTCTGGCCAGCACTTATATTCCCTTAATCCAGCCCCCTTTGCTCCTCCTGTGGCTGCCTCTGTCCAATCAGCCTGGTTGAAATTCCTATTGGCTGTTTGGTAGAACCAATCACAAAAGATACACCCACAAAAGATACACCCATTTCCTTGCCCTTATAAGGGAGACAAAGAGCTATATATATGACATATAAGTAATAATATATCTTACATGGAATCTTAATTACCAGCTCACCTCTTGCCCTCCTTGCCCTATTGCCTTCTAAAACAAATGTTTAATCTTACATTTTTATGTTCAACAGATGTCAAGGATCTTGAGTTTCACATCAACATTGAAAGATTTCCTTCATTTAATGTTTCTAAACAAAATGCCTGACAACTATATATCAAGACTGCTTGGATGGCGTCTTCTGTCTGGCAGGGGGGGGGCTAGGCTGGTGGCTGACTTAATTTCAGGATAAATACAACTCTTACAACCATATGAAATAAGAATCTAGCATTCCTTAAATCCTTTGCATAATTACATTTAAGCCAATATATTTAAGCTAATATATTTCATACATTTATCATAGGTAGCCTCTTAAAAGAATAAAGCTTTTCAAAGTAAAAAGGAAGAAACTCAGTAAAACACAGCTTTTAAAAGAAGCCTCTTCAGTGTACACCTCCCCCTTTCACCCCCCTTTCCAGCCTCAAAATAAAATAGGAAGAAGCTTCTTCTTCTGCCAAGCCAGTTGCCTTTCCAACATTTAACACATTTTAACCTTTTTAACTCTCTCAGTTTAAGAAACAGCTTTAGAAGAGACTTTTCAAAAATGTTCTCTTTTTCTGTCAGCTAAATGTTTTTCCCCATTTGCCTCTGGCCTTAGAAAATTTAGCTCAAGGTTTTAACGTGAGGCTCCATGATATCATTTTACTATTTACCCATTCCTAATGGTGTTTTCTCAGCCTGCAAGGGCAGTGTATGTAATTTCCCCTTTTTATGACTTTGAGAATTGTTTTTCTACTATAAATCAATGGGGCCCCCTTGTCTTAGGAGAATGGCCAAGGTTTTCTCTGCCTGGCATGAAACATTTGAAAATCCTTTTTAAGCTCATTTTTAAATACAAGCCTTGATTGAAATATATAGAAGCTTTGATAAAAATGCAGGCTTATGGTTAGGTGCCTCAGCGCCAGAGCCAAGGAGTGGCAGAGCAAATGCGTTCTGTATCTGAGACGGAGTGGGAAGGGGCTGGCAGCCACCGCAGTCATCCCTTGTCTGCCCTCATGGAGCGGCCAGAATCCACTGGGCAAATGCTCATCTTGCCAGAGTCTGGGTCTTCTGCTGTTGCTCTCTCAGAACCGTGCCCAGGTGGGATGTTTCGTTTTTTGTAGCTGCTTCATCCCTGAGGAAGTTGGAGGTAACGCAACTCCTGCATCTCTGACATGGGAAGGTTTGGGGGTATAACAAATTCCCCCCTTCTCCCTTGGCTCCCTGGAAAGAAGGCATCTTTACATTTTGAGCCCATTTCACAGGCCAGGAGCCAAGCACCCCTTCCTGAGGGGGAGAAGAGGCCCAGAAAAGATGAGCCCTTCCCAGCCCAAAGGCGTTCCCCTGAGATTCAGCTTCCGGGCTATGGCTAACCAGGTTAGGAGCAGGAATATTGGGAGCGGGAAGGAACTGATGTCATCTGCCAGAGCAGCTGGCTAATTGAAGGGAATGAGGTGATAACAAGGCTTTCAAATCTGAACTCTTGTTTGCGGCTGGTTAGGATAGAGGGAGGTGGAGAACAAGGGCAATCGGAAGCAGACTCTGGGTAGTTGGTTCCTTTTCTTTGTTCGGGTTCCTACGTCACACCAGCAGTTTAAATGGCAACACTCCTTTGCAAGATTGGCCGCCTTTTTAATTCTTTGTTATGGAAAATCAATAAAATGATAAGTTGCCCCTGCCAAAGGGTTGCATGACATCTGGCTGAAGACTTTTTGTGCTAAAAGCTGAAGCTATGCTGGTGTGTGTGTGTGTGTGTGTTGCAGAATGGTTTAATTAGCTCATTCTCCTCCTAGCACATCGTCTTCATTCAACTCTGGCTGTTGAATGAATGCTTTCTTATAATCATTCTTATGTTTAAGTGGGCTTTGGCCTCCTTCCAGACAGCAGCTTGAAAGGGAAGCAGAGGAAAACTCAAATGATGACAGAAGGCAGGGGCATCCAACAAGCCAGAGTTTTGGTTTGGATGTGACACTTTGAGAATTCCCCAAGCCATCCCGAAGCCCCCATTTCACTCTGGTCCATCTGAGTATCTCCTTTCCACCTATGCCTCCCCTCCCCCCCAAATATTCACAATTAAGAAATCAGAAAACAACCCCCACCTCTCTTGCGACAGAACTAGATGGAATGATCAGGCATAGCAACTCCTGCAGAGAGGATAAAACCAAAATGTTTCCAAGGGACACAGTTATCAAACAAGCAATGGATAATACTTTATTCGGCTATAATCCCACAAGGTAAAGCAATTCAATAAATAAAATAGCATTTTACAATCTAAAATATCAACTAAAATATTTCAACGCATAATCTCCATCACACTATTCAGATGTACCGTATTATGGCCTTGAAGATAAAGCTGGTGCATAGAGTTTACTAGATTTTTAGTAGTCATGCAGCATTCCATGAAGTCTTTTATATGAAAGAACTGAAATCAGGAATCTGGCAACCTGTAATGTTCTATAAGAGTCAATGTCCTGGAGTAGATAAGCTAGATGTAATTCAGGTGGTTTAGCAACAATTTCCAGAATGATTGAACTCAGAATCCTTGATCGGGGAACAATGTATAAGGGGCAATTAAACAAGATAGGATAAAGGGATTCTATTGATTTGTTGTCACATGCGCATAAAACAGAGGTTTTACCGTTAGAAAATCTATTGCTCAGCACATTTGTGGGGAACACATTAAATCTGGCTCTAACAAATGCGAATCTATGCGACGCAGCCGATAAGTTAGACAGATATCGAAGTATCTGGGACATAGATGTAATGCCCTGATTTATTGGGGAACATGTACCTCCACCTGTAGTAAGATTTTGTTGCAAATCAACCTCCTCCAATCTTTGTTTGATGATCTTTTTAGCTGTAATTAGATCTAAATTAAGTATATCAGAAGGCGAGATTCCATAAGACAACAGTTTGGAATGGATTTTTGTTGCCCATGGGCTGGTGAATTCATCTCTCCAAAGGCACTGAATAAGATAGTAATTTGGCAATTTATGCCAAAGGGACAGCCAGTAATTAAAGGCATGTCTCCACATCAGAATCTCTAAGGAGGGGGTCTTAAGTTCTAAGTGAATAGCAGAGTTGCTTACACAGGAGGGTAGTTTCAAAAGGCGTCTTAGAAAAAGATTTTGCAATGTCACCAGAGGCATGAGGTTTACAAAGGCGCCCCATAAAGGGACCCCATAGGCCATAGTTGCAACCACTTTTGCACTGTAAACTTTTAGGGCGGATGGAACATGCATAGCCCCCTCAATAAAGAAGAAGTGTAATAGAGCGTAGATAAGGGCTTTAACCTTATTTTGTAAGTATGTGATATCCGCTTTCCATCCCATATTATACTGGAAGTAAATTCCTAGATATTGAAATTTGTAGACTTGTTCAATTGGCTTCCCCTCGAGTTCCCACCTATACAGTTTACGACTCCTGGAAAAAATTAGGACTTTAGATTTGGAATGGTTAATAGTAAGCAAATTTGTTTGGCAATATAACGCAAAGATCTTAAGGGCCCTCCTCAAACCGATTCTTGAATATGAGAGGATCACCGCATCGTCAGCGTACAATAATAAGGGGCAGCGATAGTCTGCAAGCCTGGGTGCATGAATGGTGGTTTGGGCCTCAGCTAGGGGGGTTCTCATGTCACTAATATAGAGGTTTAAAAGATAGGGGGCAAGGATGCACCCTTGTCGTACCCCCTTATTTATTGGTACCGAGTTTGTGAGATCGCCCTCAGGTGTTAACCTCACCCTAGCGGCCGTCCCTTCATGTAATTTGATCATAAGCCACAACAGCCTTTTATCTATGCCCCACTTTGCCAGTTTTTCCCATAACAGCTCTCTAGAGATACTGTCAAAAGCTGCCTTCAGGTCTATAAAAGCGGCACATAGAAGACCATGAGTGGGGGAAGAATACTTCCGCGCCAAGTGATATAGAATTATTGCATGGTCAATAGAAGCGCGATTTGGTCTAAACCCGACCTGTTCATGGCCTATCAGATTGGAATCTTCGGCCCATTGGGTTAGTCTGGTTAGCAGGAAGCGAGTATACATTTTCCCGATGATTGATAATAAACTAATATTGCGATAGTTTCCTGGGTCCTCTGGTGGTCCTTTTTTATATATAGGAATTATGATGGACTCCTTCCATGATCTAGGTATCTGGCCCATGGCATTGATTGCATCAAAGATTTTTGCAAGAATTTTGGCCCACCATGCTGGGTGTTGTTTAATAGCTTCAGCCGGGATCAGATAAAGCTGGGGCTTTATCAGTTTTCAGTTTAGCAATTAAATCTACTACTTCCTCCGGGTCAGTATCTGGCCATATGGGCAAGTGGCTTGAAAGAATGAATGTTAGAGATATCTGTCTGGGAGAAATATTTTCTTAGAAATTGTTCCCATGTCGGGGCTGGGATAACCGTCAATGGGTATTTCCTCGATCTTTTGTTGATTAAATTCCAAAAACCGCGAGAGCTGCGAAGCTTAGAGGCAGCAATCAGCGCTTGCCAACGTCTTAGCTGCCACTCATGCTTGGCTGACTTCTGTGCCTGTTTGTGAGCAATTTTGGCCTGCAAGTACTCTGGGGGAAGAGTTTCAGCTCCAGAAGATTTATATCTGTTGTAGATACAACAGAGAGAGAGTCTAGCTTGCTTACATTTGGAATCAAACCAAGGTGCACCGAACCTGGGTTGATCTCGGTTAACCAGGTGAGCCGGCATCGTAAAGAAGCTAGTTAAATCTGCAGAGAAGTGGGAGAACCACTCCAGTATCCTATTTGGTTCCGACAACTCCGCCATTGAAACAATAAGGGATTCAGAGATATTCCTCTGGAAGAATTCTGCATATTTTTGGGCCTGTTTCATAGACCATTTAATGCCTCTTACTTGGGCTGTGGCATTTAAACCTACATGAATTGGGTGTGAACCGCTAACCGGGTGCCAGTCAAGCGTTAGCTTGGCCGCTAGAGGTAGGTGGTCACTGGATTGTACATTGTCTACTTTGAAATAAAAGAAGTTTGAAAATAGGTCTTCTGAAACTAGAAGGTAGTCTAGGACACTATTTGATGTTGTGCCCAAATGAGTGAATTCTCCTGGCACGTCTGGAGGGCAGTTGCCATTCAAAATGTTCAAATTCATACGAATGGCCAATTGATAAAGAAGGACTCCCGCCTCATTCACTCTGTTGTCCTTAGATCTTCTTGATGTAAAAGAGATTAAATCAGATTTTGGGTAGGGGGGAGATACCCACCACTTGGCCTTAATTATCCCATCCCAATTGGCGGCTGTACGTGCATTAAAGTCACCACCCATTATCGATGGAATATTAGGGTACATAACATAGCATGCCAATAAATGATCTTCCAGAGAATCCCATCTATAATGGAGGTCTGATATAAGACCACCTGGAGGAAGATAAACATTGGTGATTAATAGTGAGAATTTTTCGCTTGAAATCAGACCTGTAAAAGCAAAAGGAGGAAAAGTCTGAACTAGCGAGAGTTTAGCTCTCATTTTAAGCGATATGGCGATTGCAAGACCACCTCGGGACCGGCCACCTTTCTGGGAGGGGCTAGCTGGAAGTGATATCAGTTCAAAGCCATTTATATCTATTTTATCTTCTTCCCATGTTTCCTGCAAAAGGATTATCTGAAAAGAGTTTATATAGGGCAGAAATTCGGGATCTAATCTTTTCCTTTTCCAGCCAGCAATGTTCCAACTTAGGACTGCTAGCTGGGGACTTCTGTGTTGTTCTTTTAACAGTCAAAACGGAGGAGGGGCGGACTCTCTGGAAAAGACAGAAGATGTAACAAAAAAAATCAGTTATTTTACATTGGGAAGATGGTAACTGTGAGGAGCCCTCCAAATTAAAATTTTTAACAATTTGGTTCGACTGTTGGAACACCGTGGATGATCTACTAGAAATAGATCCCTGAACAGGAAGTCTCTTCATTTCGAAATTCTTTGTACAACTTGACAAAGAAATACCCAGGGAGGGAGAAATTAAGTCCGTCGGAGGAAACCCTCTAGCAGATTTATCATCAGACATTAGGATGATTTTATTGATGCATCCCATCGGGTCTTCAATCGTTTCCGACGACGGGTCCCGAAGTGTAACATTTGCATTTTCCTTTGAAGAAGGTAGTTGAGGGGACATCACGGGGGCGGGAATTGCGGAAGACTCTCTCAGGGGCATCACTTGTGGGCTGCTTCTATATCTGGTCGAAACTGGAGAAGATTCTAGCTCTGGCATAGATGAGTGAGTTAAAGAGGGATTTGAGTCAAGCAGGGAAATCAGAATTTCGTCCTTCGGTGTGTTGGTCGATGGATGTAGATGGAGGTTCAGTGAGGATGGCATAGCCTGGTCGTCTCGTGGTATAGCACAAGGGGCAGAGACAACTTGAAGATTTGAGTCTTGCAGGATGGTTTTTGTTTTCAGACTGGGGCTGAGCTGAAGAAGGTCGACCATTTCTGTCCGGTGAGCCCAAGTGGGGTTATTTGAAACATCGTTAGTGTCTTCCCCTTGTAGCAGGAACCCCCCACCCCAATCATTCAGTTTGTACAAACTTCACACACACTCACACTCACACACTACATACGCTATGCTTCTGTTATAAATTCATAGAAAATCAACCATACATTGGATTTGCACTGTTCCACTTTTATTTTACTCCATGAAGGAAGGACTACAAAATGGGGAAGGTTTGATACAGGGCAGCCATAATCCCTTCAGCATCCCAGCACATACACAGGAGCCCTGCCCAGTTGCTATGCCAACCCTGATGGTCCCAGACAGAAGACAATCAAGATCACAAAGAACTTGCATATGGGAGTGGATTCAGCATGGACTGAAACAATGGACACTGATCAGATCTTCCCTCAGGGGGCAGGAAACTGCAAACTCCCCTTTGTCTCCTGGAAGTTCCTGGAAGTGACTCATGGGGAGGGGGAAAGGAGGAACCAGCCAGGTGACAAGACACTCAGGTTACCACCAACTCCTCCCTCAACCCCTCCTTTCTGTAATGTATGCATGATGTTTCTGGGGGTGGGCTTGACCTAGAGGAGAGGAATTTCAAAAGTTTTTATAAGACCTGGCATACTATTCTTCTGTGTCTTTTCTCTCACCTGCAAGTGAGGGGAGCACCCTGTTGCAACAGTTCAATAAAGGCCAATCCTACAGGCTGCTGTTTTGCTCCAATTTACTCTGGTTGGTGTCTTTACTCTTTGTCCAAGGGAGCCCTCGGATTTTTCCGGTAACACCCTCTGTGTTGGACTTGCAAAAGCTGAGATTTAAGCGTGTCAAATCTTTGCATAATCACCGACTGTTCTTTCAGAGGAAGGGCTCTGAACGAATCAATAAGTTCCCTTTCATCAAGGGCAGTCTGCAGATTTTTGTCCTCATGTATGGCTGTTTGAGAGGGTATCGGGATTGGTCGGGAATGGCACGCTGCAGAGTCATCGCAGTGGGGCCTGACAGTATTTTGAAGTAAGGCAGAGTCTCTTGTCCTAATGTCCTCACCGCCAGGGCACCTATTTAGAAGGGGTTTGATCTTGCTATCTGCAAAAACCCTCGTTGCTACAATGTCGGCCATGGACAAAAGCGTTTTCCGCCTAATAATAATAGATGGTATCTTTTCAGAGTGGAACGCAAGTATCACCTTCAAGAAGTTGGTCTGCCGAAACAGGGGCATCACGGCATATCAGTCAATCTGGTGTTTCTTAACTTTTAAAAGTTTGCTTAAACAGTCTTTAGCCCCTTCTAGCGTTGACCATCTTCCTATTTCCGACCTGACAGAAAGGCAACTTTTCTTGGGTTGCAGAGTTAATATCTGATTATTCAATTGGGAATTTAAGATATATTTAATTTTAGTCTCCTTTATTTTATCTGAATTGGGTGAGGCAATAAGTTTTTGACCTCACAAACTGAAGATTGTGTTGTTGATTCAAGTTTTTCGATTTTCAGCAGGATATTGGATAATTGTGAAGATACCTCATCCAGCCTTTTAAAAATACAGTGAAGGGTCTTAATTACTAAGTGTAACTGCTCACAACTGGGGAACTCCCCCATATCAGATGTTAAACCATCTTCCTGTGATGAGAGTTTTTCTTTTGTATTCTCCTTTACAGACTTTACTTTTGAAAAAATTTGAGTCATCAGAATTGGAGTGGCTTCTAAATCAATTAGAGGTAGGAAGCGATTTTGGGTTTCCACCGCAAAGCAATGCTCGGCATGGTCACTCCCTCCTCTATTCCGGAGTGGCCCCAACCTTGATAGTTTTGGTTTAGGGGATGATAGGGGCTCGTCAAAGTCTCTCAAGCGTTTGTTCTGACCCATACTTTCCTCAGGCCAGGGATTATACGATTCTTAAAAAAACATAACACTTGACAGCGTCTTCCTCTAAGCCCTCTCTCCAATTAAGATAATGGCGTTCTCTTCTCTTTTAGCAGCCGAGGCCGGCCCGCTGATAAGAGAGAAACAAGGAGCAGTCTGCAGCAGTCTGGAGCAGGGCCAAATCTCTCAGAGAGTTGCCATAGCATGCAGCTGCAGCAATTATAAAATGCTTCAAAGACTGAGTCAGTTAAGATAAAATATAAAAGATTAAAAGAAGATTAAAAGAAGTCCGAAGAGCACTGGTAAGCGTGTCTTACCTCGGCGCCATGTTGGCTCCACCCACCCTTTCTTATCAAACAAGATATCTGCCCACAGCTCAGTCAGTAGAGTGTGAGACTCTGCATCTCAGGGTCGTGGGTTTGAGCCCCACGTTGGGCAAAATATTCCTGCATTGCAGGGGGGTGGACTAGATGACTCTTGTGGTCCCTTCCAACTCTACAATTCCATGATATCCTGTGAGGAGTAGTCAACTGAGTTTTACTCAGAAGAGATGCGTCAAAATCAACACAGCCACGTAATTTGTGCCCATCAATTTAAATAGGTCTGCTGTGGAAAGGACTGATGTTGACTACAACCCTGATGTTTTCTGATTATTTTATTGAGCGTTTCCCTCAATACCAAAAAATGGAGGCAGAGACAATTTACTGAATTTCAAAACCACCAAAGCTTTATTGAATGAACGAATCAATTTATTACAGTCACAAACCAGAATATGGACTTCTACAGAGATAGAGAACATGTAGTAGAAGAAGAAGAGTTTGGATTTGATATCCCGCTTTATCACTACCCTAAGGAGTCTCAAAGCGGCTAACATGAATGAACTTTATTACGGTCACAGACCAGGATTAAGAAAAGCATATAGATAAAATAGCAGTTGGGATTTTTGACTGATAATTGTTAGGGCAAATGAGGACAAGGAAACAGGCATAAAACATCCGAATAAAATACAAGATTAAACACAATAAAAACATAAAACATCTGTCAGGGAACTGCCATCGGAGCTCCAAGTGGTGGAGGGGCTCCAGGATGCTAGGAGACCCTCGGATGCTGAGGAGGGAACCAGCAGGGGGAGAGGGAGAGTTTCAGCGGAAACAGAGTCGGAGGAACAGCTCCGAGACGCTTCCAGTGAGAACAGCGGGGAGAGCTCAGGACCTCCTCTTGGGACGCCCACTTTGCGCAGGAAGCTGTCACGTAGAGAAGCAAGGCGTAGAGTTTCTGTCAAAGAACTCTTATGTTGGAAGAAATTCCGGAAACGCCCACTGACGGATTCTGCCAGCGATTAAGGCAGCCATGCACCGATGGCTGCGCGGAGAGGGACAGTTTTGAAACTGATTACTAAACTCTAAGCGTGCAAGCGCCTACACACAAGTAGCCCCATATCTCATCACAGCAATCCGTCAGTCCCTGACGCTACTTGTGCGAAGGAAGGCATCATGAGCAACCCAACCGGCGCCGGAGGAGCGGGAGGAGCTGGGGGAGGACCAACTCTGGAGGAGAGAAACAGATTTGGAATGCCAGCTGGCTCTGCTAACGGCGCGGCTCGATGAAAGGAGAGCTCAGGATGCACAGGGGAAACCCACCCCCATTGCAAGGAAGGTACCGGGGTTGGTGCAGAAATTTGGGGGTGACCCAAGGAACTACCAAGCCTTTAAGACAGAGATGCAGTATGCCCTGAACCTGCAGTATGATGACTTTGCCGATGAGGAGGCGAGAGTGGCTTTTGTGATTGGACACCTCGAGGGAGGGGCTAGAGACTGGGTTCGACCCCTGATGGCATCAAATAATGACGCCTTGAAAGACTTGAGGAAATTCTTTATCGCGATGGACTTGATGTTTTCCAGCCAAATTGAACAGGGCGTGGTACGCAGACAGTTGATGGCGTGCAAACAGGGAAATCAATCAGTCCGAGAGTATTGGGCGCAATTTGCCATGCTCATACACAAACTGGGTTGGGATCTGTCTTCGGACCCGATACAAATGTTGTTGTTGTTTTTTAAAAAATATTTTATTAAAGATTTTCTTAATACAATAGAAAAAACAAACAAAATATAACATATAATTTTTCAATATCCACATTTTCACTTCTTTGGACTTCCTCGCATCTCTCGTTCCTGCGTTCCAAGTTTTCGAGCTTTACCCAGCAATTTATCACCCTGATTCAATTCTTATATTATAATTTTCCAATATTGTATCCCTAATTTTAGATAATTTAACCCAAATCTTAAAAGCTTAATTTTAACATAATATTTATCCAAAATTTATCTTTTCTTATATCTTCATTTATCTTCATATTCCTTTTAACTAACTTATTGGTACCATATTGTTGATAATCTTACATCTTTCTTAGCATTCA
Source organism: Podarcis erhardii (assembly GCF_964252035.2). Lineage (NCBI taxonomy): Eukaryota > Metazoa > Chordata > Lepidosauria > Squamata > Lacertidae > Podarcis > Podarcis erhardii. The sequence continues at coordinate 17,574,083 of NC_138506.1, read as the reverse complement.
TACAATTTACAATATTTTTGTAAATAATCCTTAAATTTCTTCCAGTCCTCCTCCACAGCCTCTTCTCCCAGGTCTCGGATTCGGCCAGTCATTTCTGCTAGCTCCATATAGTCTATCAGTTGCATCTGCCATTCTTCCAGTGTGGGCAAATCTTGGGTTTTCTAGTGCTTAGCAACAAGTATCCTTGCTGCTGTTGTTGCATACATAAAAAATGTTCGGTCCTTCTTTAACACCCTCTGGCCGACAATGCCCAAAAGAAAGGCCTCTGGTTTCTTAGGGAAGGTATACTTAAATACCTTTTTCAACTCGTTATATATCATTTCCCAGAAAGCCTTAACTCTAGGGCAGGTCCACCAGAGGTGAAAGAACGTTCCTTCAGTTTCTTTACATTTCCAACATTTATTATCAGACAAATGGTATATTTTTGCAAGCTTGACTGGGGTCATGTACCACCTATATATCATTTTCATAACATTTTCTTTCAAGGCATTACATGCCGTGAATTTCAAACCAGTGGTCCATAACCTTTCCCAGTCAGCAAACATGATATTATACCCTATGTCCTGTGCCCATTTTATCATAGCCGATTTAACCATTTCATCTTGTGTGTTCCATTTTAGCAGCAAATTATACATTCTTGAAAGTACCTTAGTCTTAGGTTCTAACAATTCCGTTTCTAACTTTGATTTTTCCACCTGGAATCCTATCTTTTTATCCAACTTAAAGACTTCTTTGATCTGAGCATAATGTAACCAATCTCGCACTTTATCTTTTAATTTCTCCATACTCAGCAGCCTCCAATTATCTCCATCTTTTTCTATTATTTCCCAATATTTCGGCCATTTGGCCTCCATATTGAGTCTTTTCCGGGCCTTAGCTTCCATTGGTGATAACCACCTTGGGGTCTTATTTTCCAGTAGGTCTTTATATTTTATCCAGACATTGAACACTGCTTTCCTGACAATATGGTTCTTGAAAGCCTTATGAATTTTAACCTTGTCATACCACAAATATGCATGCCATCCAAAAACATTGTTAAATCCTTCCAAATCTAAAACATCAGTGTTTTCGAGAAGCAGCCAATCTTTCAACCAGCAGAAAGCTGCTGATTCATAATACAGCTTTAAGTCTGGCAGGGCAAAGCCCCCTCTTTCTTTAGCATCAGTTAGTATCTTAAACTTAATTCTGGGCTTTTTGCCCTGCCAGACAAATTTAGAGATATCTCTTTGCCACCTCCCAAAACACTCCATTTTATCCACAATCTGTAAAGTCTGAAACAAAAACAACATCTTTGGCAATACATTCATCTTTATAGCAGCAATTCGTCCTGACAAGGAAAGTTTCAATCTTCACCAAACTTCTAAATCCCTTTTAATTTCAGACCAACACTTTTCATAGTTATCCTTAAATAGACTCATATTCTTCGCTGTTATGTTTACCCCTAGGTATCTTACTTTTTTAACCACATTTAACTCTGTCTCTTTCTGAAACCTTTCTGATTCTAAAGGTGTCAATTTTTTTTCCAAAACCTTGGTTTTCTGCTTGTTAAGTTTAAATCCCGCCACCTGACCAAACTCCTGAATCAATTGTAATACCCTTTTCGTACTAGACTCTGGCTCCTGTAGGGTCAAAACTAGGTCATCTGCAAATGCTTTAAGTTTATACTGTTTCGCTCCGACCTGAATTCCTTCCACCAACCGGTCTCCTCTAATCATATTCAAGAGCACCTCCAGGACCAAAATAAATAGCAAAGGGGAGATAGGGCAACCTTGTCATGTTCCTTTTTCAATCTTGAACTCTTCCGTCACCACATTGTTCACTATCAATTTAGCCTTTTGTTCCGAATAGATTGCCTCTATCCCATTCTCAAACCCCCGTCCCACTCCCATCCCTTCCAAATTTTTCTTCATAAACTTCCATGAGATGTTATCAAAGGCCTTCTCCGCATCTATAAATATTAACACTGCTTTTGTATTGATATTTGTTTGCAAAAGCTCCAAAATGTCAATAATATTCCTTGTATTAGCAAACAAATGTCTACCTGGGAGAAAGCCTGCCTGGTCCTTATGAATTACTTCATTTAAAACTTTTTTAAATCTGCTTGCTAAAATATCTGCAAATATTTTGTAATCCACATTTAGGAGGGAGATGGGGCAGTAATTCTTAAGTTGTGTCTTTTCAGTTTCTAGTTTGGGTATCAATGTGATGAAAGCTTCTTTCCACGACTCCGGTGCCTTCTTCCCCTCCATAATTTCATTGCAAACCTCCATTAATGGATGTATCAAATAGTCTTTCAATGTCTTATAATATTTGGAGGTAAGCCCATCTGGCCCTGGAGATTTGCCCAGTTGCGTGTTCTGAATGGCTTCTTCAATCTCTTGTTGTGTTATTTTATAGTTCAGGATTGTTCTATTTTCCTGAGACAACCTTGGTAGACCATTCTTTATCAAAAATTGTTCTATCTCCACCTCGTTTTGCGGCCCTTGTGTATATAATTGTTTAAAGTATCTCTGGAAACACTTTCTGATCTCCACTGGGTTCTGAATATTTCTTCCTTCAATCTCTAAATTTGTGACCGTGTTCAATTTTTGTCTCTTTTTCAACTGTCATGCTAACAGCTTTCCACATTTATTTGCCGATTCAAAAGATCTTTGTTTCATTAGCCTAACTTTCCATTCCACTTCCTGATTTATCAATTTAGAATATTGTGCTTGGTAGAGTTTAATTTCTCTTAAAATCTCCTTTGACTTCGGTCTCGATCTTAACTTCTTCTCACATTCTTTAATTTTCTCCAGGATCTTATCTTTTTTCTCATTCTGTGCTCTTTTCTTTATGGTGTTCTGTTGTATCAGAAACCCCCTCATAACCGCTTTACTTGCGTCCCAGACGATTCTTTTTCCCACCGTAGTGTTCAAATTTATCTCAAAGTAGTCCTTCAAAGCTTTCTGGGCCTTTTAGATAATCTCCTGATCTCTAAACAAATTGTCATTCATCTTCCATCTGAAGGAGCCGGTTGGAGTTAGTCTCATATCCATCTTTACGGCATTATGGTCGGAGCAGGTTTTTGGGCAGATTTCCACTTTTTTTGTCTTAGGTGCCAGACCTCTAGTTATCCATATTTGGTCCATTCTTGTCCATGTCAGTTGGGCTTCAGAAAAGAATGTTCCTTCTCTTCCCAGGGGGTTCTTTGTTCTCCAAATGTCAATCAAGTCCATATTGTCAGTCAGTTCAAAAAATGTTTTAGGTAGTCTGCCATCTTTTGTCACATTTTGGCTATGTGACTTATCCATGTTGGTCGATGCCACCCCATTCATGTCTCCCATCATGATGATGTTGTCATAGTTCAGATAGTCCAGCATTATCTCATGCAGCTTCTTGTAAAATTCCGATTTCCCCTCATTTGGCGCATAGATTCCTAATATCAAAAACTTTTCTCCTTGGTTTTGCATCTCAATTGCCAAAATTCTTCCTTGCTCATCTTTAAATAAAAATTTTGGTGACAGGCTCTCTTTTGCATATATCACCACACCTCTTTTCTTGACTCTGTCCGAAGAAATAAATTCTTGGCCTAATCTTTTGTTTATTAACACTTTTCTGTGGAGCCTGGTCACATGTGTTTCTTGCAGGCAAATAATGTCCAATTGTTCTTTTTTCAATATATGAAATATTCTTCTCCTTTTTTCCGGAGAGTTGGCGCCATTAATGTTCAAACTCAGAAGTTGCAGAGACATTCTGGACAAATCTGTTATTTCTCTAGTGGTGGTATCTTTTCCTCCTGGTCTTCTGACCCCGAAGGTGCAGGTGTAGGTGCAGGCGCTGGTCCAGACCCAGAAGGTCTTTCTATCCCTTTCTGAAGGTCCTCTCCGTAAGCACTCAAAAATTTATCTTTATCCTCGGCTGTTTTAATTTTCACTTTCTTCCCTCTAAATGTGAAAGATAATCCTTGGGGAAATTCCCACCTATAAATGATTGAGTTGCTCCTCAACAGTTTTGCTAGTTCAGTATAGGTGGGTCTAAGGTCCAGAAGTTGTTTTGGGATGTCTTTATAAATCTCTGCTCTTCTATCCGAAATTTCCAGTGACTTATCGTAATGTAGACCTAGTATTTTATCCCTTTCCTCCTTAGTTCTCAAAGTAATCAAGCAATCTCTGGGCCTGTCTTTCCTTGTTAGTTTTCCAAGTCTGAAAGCAGTCACAATTTTAAAGTCCTTTTCTTCCTCCAAAGGCCAAAACTTGGAAAATTCCTTTGTCAAAAACTCAATTAAGTTCCCTTGTTCAAGTTCTGGTATGGACCTCAATCTCAAATTATTTTCCTGAGCCCGTAGTTCAATCATAGACAGATAGGCCTGTTGTTCTCCAACCTGTTTGTGCAATGGTTTTACCTCCTGCCTCAGTTCTTCAGTTTTTTGATTCGCTTCCTCTGCCAATTTCCGATTTTCTGCGGTGGCTTCAAATAATTTGCCAATTGATTGTGCATTCAAAGTGACTTGTTCAGTTAATTTATTAACACTGGCTGTATTTTGGTCAATCTTTGCCGTTTGCTCATCCGCTTTTTTGTCAAGAGCTTCCAATTTTTCAAATATTTTATCTAATACTGAAGCAGATCCTCCTGCTGCCATATCCTCTAACAAAGGTTGCTCAGTTCCTTCCTCCACTTCCAAAACAGCAGGGACAGATGATCTACGCGGCTGTGAAGTTAAAGTCAGAGTTGTTTGTTTTGCTTTCGCTTTAGCCGCTCTTGTTGATCTCCCAGTGCCGCTCATTCCAGTTCTGTCTACTGGTCAAGGTCAGACTGAGTATGTTCCCATGGGAAACCACCAGCCCATAGGGTAAACAGCCAAATAGAAGGAAAGGAAAAAGAAAGCAGAGTCACATGCAATTGTAAATCCAAAATCCTCTAGAGGGAGCCCAGTTATGTTTTGAGGGAGGAAATCAAATTGTTAAAGTCAATAATTTTAAAACTCCAAACTTTTCCAAATTCCAATGTTTCTAAAACAATGTCCATACAGCCTTTAGTTTCCAAAGAACCTTCAGTTTCCCTGTAGTTAGCAGAGTTGGTCTTAAAAGCATAACAATGTCTCAGCAAGTGCCAGAGAAAATGATTCAATATAACAGTTCCAATAGCACTCAGCTTGTAACAGCAGAAAGCAACAAAGTGTCAAAATTTGCAATCTGACAGTTCTGTTAAATAGGCAGTCCGACTGCCTGGGTTTCTCTGTAGAATTGTAATTCCAGCAGAAAAGGTAAAGCACAGTTCATATTAAGAAGTAAATCACTCAAAGAGTTAAGTCCTAAGTCTCCTTAAACACAGCTCCAATAGATGTATAGATTAATTGCCTTTTAGCGCCTCTTCAAAGGCTCCAAACATCAAAGTCCTTTGCTTTGAATCTTAAGCAGAGACGAGAGACGGACTTCCTGGTTGCGTCTCCCGCTTTTAGCCGAATTAGCAGTAATTTAGCCTCCAAATCTTTCTTTCTTTTCTTACTCACGAGTTGTTGTTTTCAAATCGGATGTTCCCAGGAAAAAAGGTCAGCGCTCACCGACAGCAGCTACGCGGCTTCACTCCACAGAAAGAGCGATCGACTCACAGCACCGCGCCAACCCTTCCACGTTCCGAGACCCCTTACGGGGTCTCTTCTGCGTTTCGGGGGGCGCTTCTGGTGCCCGCCGAGTCCCACGGCCACAGGCTTTCGCTGCCTGTGGTTTTCCGACATGGGTCTCCGCTTCGCCGTAGCGGACGACCCGTTTCTGAGGAGCTCCCCCTTCTCAATTAGAAGAAGGCAGCCATTGTTGTTTGCGCCGCCTCCGGAAGTCTCCCAAATGTTGTTTGAAGAAGGTCTAGCCCCGGCGGTGAAAGATGAACTTTCCCGCGCGCCCCGTCCTGAGTCCATGGATCAGCTGACCAAAGCGGTGCTTACGATTGGTGCGCGCCAAGAGGCGAGGGCGCTGGAGAGGCGGGAAGGGAGAGGAGAGCGTTGGAATGATTTCCGCATTCCTGAGATGCCAGAGCAACCTTCTCAGCCAGTGGAACCAATGGAAATTGGAGGCGCGCGCGCGCGCGAGGAACTTCGAATTTTAACGAAGGGCGGAAGAAGGAGGGAAAGAGTGCCAAAAAGTGCTTCCTCTGCCAACAGCCAGGACATTTTGCCAGGGTCTGCCCTCAAAGGAAGGCATGGCAAGGAATGGTGGGGGCTGTTGGGAGTGAGGAGGAGGGGGAAAAGGAGCAGGTAAAAGCCAACGCCTGGCTGCCAGCGACAGGGCACAGCAGCCAGGCCAAGGAGCAGTGAATGTGCCCAAGCCTGAACCCCCCCGGGCATCCCTCGCCATAGAGGTGGTGCTAGAGCTACCCAACGGACATCCACTCACGATCAAAGCCTTGTTAGACTCAGGCAGCTCTTGCAATTTCATGAGTAAGGAATTTGCATCAGAGCACCAGATACAGGCGCTGCCCTTAAGTCGTCCTTTGCAGGTCACTACGATTGATGGGAGGGAACTACTGGGAGGAGAAGTAACCCAACAGATGGTGCCTATGACAATGAGGGTGGCAAGGCACGTGGAAGTCATTGCATTTCATGTAGCCACACTAGCGGGACCTCCCATCATCTTGGGAATGAGCTGGCTGGCGCTACATGACCCGCTAGTGGGATGGCACCAACGGACGGTGTCTTTTGGGTCAGCTCATTGCTTAGAACACTGCAAGGGAAGAGGAAACCCTGGGTTGGCCATGGCAAGTTTGGCAGGGATGGAGGTGGGGGAAAAGGGCGAAATACCACGGCAATACGCCGACCTGAGTGACGTCTTCAGTGAGAAGGAAGCAGATAGACTGCCCCCTCATAGACCCTTTGACTGTCAAATCAACCTACTCCCGGGAGCCCAGCTACCAGTGGGCAAACTGTACGCCATGTCGGACAGAGAGATGCAGGAGTTAAGGGAAATCACAGACAAAAACCTAAAGAGAGGTTTCATAAGGGAGTCGAGAGCGGTGGGGGGCAGTCCAGTGTTTTTTGTGGACAAAAAAGACACTAATAAGCCCAGGCTTGTAGTGGACTTTAGGGCCGTCAACTCAGTGTCGGAACCAGTAGCCTTTCCCATGCCCAGAATTGACGACATTTTGACCAGGGTGAGGAAGGGAAAGATTTTTACCAAGCTGGACCTAAGGGGGGGCGTGCAACCTGATCAGAATGAGGGAAGGGGATGAATGGAAAACCACCATGTTTACCCCCCTGGGGGCCTTCGAGTACCTCGTTATGCCTTTTGGATTCCAGGCGGGCTCAGCATGTTTTCAATCCTTCATGCATCACGTTCTAGGACCCTTGCTGTACAAGAACTGTGTAGCCTTCTTAGACGACGTGCTGGTCTACTCAGAGGACGAGGAGCAGCATGTCAGAGATGTCCGGGAAGTACTAAGCAGATTACAAGCAAACCAGCTATGGGTCAAACTGGAGAAGTGCCAGTTCCATACAAGAGAGGTGGAATTCCTGGGGTACAGTTTGTCAGACCAGGGGTTATCAATGGATCCGAGCAAAGTACAGGCGGTACTGGAATGGAAGACACCTCGAACCAGGAAGGACGTGCAGAGATTCCTGGGGTTTGGAAATTTCTATCGGAAGTTCATCAAAAACTTTGCACATTTGACGGCACCCATCACCGATTGCCTCAGCAGTAAGAAGAAATTTGTGTGGACGGAAGAGGCGCAGCAAGCGTTTGACCGCCTAAAGAAGGCGTTCTCTTCGGAAGAACAGCTCTTGTACGTGGATCTGCAGAAACCAATGAGGGTGGAGACCGATGCATCAGACCGAGCGGTAGGGGCAGTGCTGATCCAGCCGGGAAAGGATCCCTCAGACTGGAGGCCGTGTGCCTTCTTCTCGCGGAAGTTGAATAAGTCCGAAAGGAATTACACGGTGTACGACCGGGAACTGCTGGCCATTTATGAAGCATTTCGACGCTGGCGACATCTACTAATAGGAGCGCAACACAAGGTCCAGGTGTGCACCGACCATAAAAACCTGGAGTATTGGAGAACGGCCAGGGTATTGAACCAGAGACAGGTGTGATGGGCACAGGAGTTTTCCAAGTTCCATTTTGAGATCCGCTACGTACCGGGGGAAGAAAACGTAAGGGCGGACGCTCTCTCCCGGAAACCAGAATATATGGAGGGGGAGGGAGCGCCGGAAGAAAGACATGTGATACCCGAGGACCACTGGGTGTGTGGAGCAGCATTGGTGGGACAACGAGAACTGGTAGAGGGGACTGAGAGCGATGAATACGCCCAAAATAAGCTCAGAGAGCTCCGGGGAGCAGGGGAGAACCCAGGGGGGTTTGAGGAAAGAAACGGGGCACTGTACTACAAGGGGGCCTTGTACATACCAGAGGGGGAATTGAGGAGTAGGGTACTCAAACAACTGCACGACAGCCCCACTGCTGGGCACTTTGGGCAACACAAGATGATGTTGTTAGTCACCAGGCAGTTCTGGTGGCCAAAGGTGAGGGAAGATGTACGAGAATATGTAAGGGGGTGCGACCGCTGCCAGAGAGCCAAAGGGGAGAGGGTGGCACCGGCGGGGTTGCTGGAACCATTACCCACACCAGAACGGCCGTGGCAGGCAGTGTCCATCGATTTTATGACGGATTTGCCCAAATCCAAGGGGAAAACGGCAGTCATGGTAGTAGTGGACTTGTTAACCAAGATGTGCCACTTTGTAGCTTGCTCACATGCGGTGACGGCGGAAGAAACCGCCAGATTGTTTGTAAAACACATTTTTAGGTTGCATGGCGCCCCCTTGAGGGTGGTCTCTGATAGAGGAAAACAATTTACGTCCCGGTTCTGGAGGAAGCTCATGAGCCTACTGCACGTGGAGGTCAATTTCTCGACCGCCAGGCACCCAGAAACCAATGGGCAAGCGGAAAGGGCAAACAGTATCTTGCAACAATATCTGAGGTGTTATGTAAATGACCGAGAGAGTGACTGGGTAGAGAAATTAGCCCTGGCCGAGTTCGCCTACAATAACGCAGAAAATGTGTCCATGGGCATGAGTCCATTCATGGCTAATTATGGGTGTCACCCTAGGGCCTTTCCAGGGGAAGGGGAGGACAGGTGGAGCGTTCCGGCGGTGGAACATTTTGTGGAAGAAATGGAAGCAATACATCAACAGCTGAAATTGAATTTAGATAGGGCTAAGGAAGAATACAAGAGGCAGGCAGATAGGAGCAGAAGGGAAGGAGAGACTATAAGGGTGGGGGACCGGGTGTGGTTGTCAACACGAGGGTTACCTTTCAAGGGAGGTTGCAAGAAATTAAGGCCAAGACGACTGGGACCCTTCGAAGTCACACAGCAGGTCAATCCGGTGGCCTTCAGGCTCAGACTGCCAGACAACATGAAACTACATCCAGTATTTCATAGGTCATTACTGTCACCACACAGGGAAGGGCGGGAATTTCGGGGAAGAGAAGGTGAAGTTCCCGCGGCACCACAAGTAGAAGAGAGGGAGCGCAGCAGTCATGTAGCAGAAATACTTGACTCTCAGTGGAAGGGTAAACAGGTGGAGTACTTAGTGGCATGGAAAGGGGAACCGGAGTCAGAGAATGCTTGGGTACCAGCAGAAACCGTACGGGATGAGTTTATTGTAAGAGAGTTTCACCGCCGGTTCCCAAGGAGGCCCCAGCCCGTAGCTAGGTTCTGGGAGGAGCAGTTCGGCACCACAGACGAAGAAGAGGAGTTTGAGGGGTTCCCGGAATCAGGACAGGAAGAGGAAGAAGAATCAGATGGGGAAGATTATTCGGGAAGAAGGGATAGTAGTAGGTGGAGAGCAGTTTTCGAGTCATCTGAAGATGGGGAAGAGTCCTTCCGGGGGTTCCCAGCCTCACCACCCAGAGAAAGGAGGAGAACGGGGGGTGAGGGGGGTCCTGGAGGGGAGGTGAATGTCAGGGAACTGCCATCGGAGCTCCAAGTGGTGGAGGGGCTCCAGGATGCTGGGAGACCCTCGGATGCTGAGGAGGGAACCAGCAGGGGGAGAGGGAGAGTTTCAGTGGAAACAGAGTCGGAGGAACAGCTCCGAGATGCTTCCAGTGAGAACAGCGGGGAGAGCTCAGGACCTCCCCTTGGGACACCCACTTTGCGCAGGAAGCTGTCACGTAGAGAAGCAAGGCGTAGAGTTTCTGTCAAAGAACTCTTATGTTGGAAGAAATTCCGGAAACGCCCACTGACGGATTCTGCCAGCGATTAAGGCAGCCATGCACCGATGGCTGCGCGGAGAGGGACAGTTTTGAAACTGATTACTAAACTCTAAGCGTGCAAGCGCCTACACACAAGTAGCCCCATAGTTCATCACAACATCCGAATAAAATACAAGATTAAAGGAGAAGCTGCAAAGGGTGGGCCTGACAGTGACTCGCCTATTCAAAGTGCCCGGCCCCCCCTCGCACCTCATCAAAGTAAATAAGAAAGACATCTATTCAAAGGTGGTGGAAAACAATAAAGCGGAATATCAGAATAACCACCAGTCGATTCACAAACTGGATACCCTTACACACAACTTCTCCTTTGAAGAAAATACCTTAATTAGTCAATTCTGGACATTCCCACCTTTAATACAAGCTGAAATCCTTGAAAGATTAGAAACGCTAAGAAATAAGTTGGCCGGGAAAGAGCTATATAAGGAAACCAAGGAGGATGTCCAAAGAAAGAGCAAGAGCCCTCCCAAAACGATCATCTCACAAGAACCTGATTCAGTGGCTCGTCAACCACGTAACTTTCAGATAAAAGCAGAGATTAATCTACCTGCAATCAAGAAAGTACAACTCACAAAGGAGAACAATGCATCGCTCCCTATAAGGAAAAATATGCCTAAGGAAACCTCACAAGACTTCTGGTCCAAAATGAGATATTTAGATGAAGCGGAATTAGGCTACAACCAGGTAGAGTACCCCCAGGAGGAGGCCTTGCATAGCAAAGGCCCAGTGTCTACCAATGTGAGTACTCTACACTTACCATCTGACACCATAGAACACCTGGGCAGCTCTCCATGTAAGGATGATAGTCGGCTGCCACATAGTATGGTAAACTCCAACAGTTTCTTGGAAGATAATTGACAAGGAGTGGATCTTGGTAAAGCCAACCTTAGCTTTTTATCATGGAATATCGCTGGATGGCAAAAAAAGGCAGCTGATCCATCCTTTGCTAAATTTATCCAAGGCTACGACATAGTATTTTTACAGGAGACATGGCTCACAGGGGACCTAGAAGTTAACGGCTTTTCCTCAATGTCCCTCACAGGATCCCCAAGCACTAAAGGGGGGAGAGTCAAGGGTGGCCTAGGCATTTTAATATCTACAAGGTTGAGGGCGTCCTTAGTAAAGTTAGAGACACTGAAACACCTGGCCATGGCCTTACTAGTGAAAAGCAGATTCTTCACCCTGCTATTGATTAATGTATACCTTCCCCCCCCCCCCCAAAGAGGCAAGCAGCTGACTAAAAACACCTGGCATGAGCTGGAAACATACATTGATGGTTTGATGACTCAAACCCCTGCAGCTTCAGTGCTAGTGGCTGGTGATCTTAATGCCAGAATTGGCCAGTCTGACGAAGCACTATATGCACACTTCCACGACTTGCCACCTATCATGGAAGAAAATCATCTTATACCCACCAGACTCTCAAAAGACAAGGGATATAATTATGCAGGTCTGTGCCTATTGCATCTTACTAACAAACTGGACCTGGTCATACTAAATGGGCGCAAGAATAGGGAGACTTGTGGGGAATTTACTTTTATATCAAATGCAGGAGCTTCCACTATTGACTATATTATGGTATCATTTAATCTCCTAAATAGAGCCCTTGAGTGCAAAGTGGAGGAGAGGGTTGATAGTGATCACTTACCGCTCTGCCTCCTATTGGATGCAAGAAAAGATTTATTTTGTAACGATAAACTTGAAGCTCCTAGGTCCCCCAACATGGAGTTGAGATACGTACTAGATGGTCCGAAAAATTGAATGCCAAAACATCTGAAAGGCTATACTCGGACATATTCCTCTTGAGAAGAGATAATCTCTTAAACACACCATGTTCTGAATTTAGAATAATCTTGTTCCAGGATCTGATCTCATTTTTGCAACCCCACCTGACTCAAAAAAAGACATTGCGCCAATCTTTATTCCTCAACAAATCTAAATCTTGGTTTGATCAGGAATGTATTGCTACGAAGCGTTCCTTGTTGGATAAGTACGGGAATTACAAATCAGCGAACTTACCCTTGCTGCCTGCGGAATGGTTCGAAGCCAAACGTAAATATAAAGACCTGATTAAAAAGAAAAAGCTTCAGGCTCAAAGGGGGGAGTGGCAACGTTTATTAGAGGCCTCTCGAAGGAAAGACTCAGCCACTTTTTGGAAAATAGTTGCAAAAAGTTGGCAAGACTCCCCGATTGAAATTGATTATACTATACCAGTTGGGATTTGGGAGGCTTACTTTTCAACTTTATATACATCAAATCAACATCTGCAGGCCATGCCCCCAGTTTCGAGTGATATTGGCGCCGAATGGCCCCCAGTAGCAATTGAAGAGATCTATAGGCTCATCCAATCCCTTAAACCTGGAAAAGCACCCAGTGTAGACAACATTACACCGGAACTCCTTAAGGCTAATGTTGAATGGTGGGCCCCTGTGCTAGCTGCCCTATTTACCAGCATAGACCAATCGGCCACTATCCCTGAGGACTGGGGATTAGCAATCATCATCCCTTTATTTAAGAAAGGGAGCTGATCAGATCCGGCTAATTATAGGCCAATTAGCCTCCTAAGTATCATTAGCAAATTGTACGCTGCCAACCTATGCGATAAATTAGTGGACTGGTTGGAACAAAACCACATTCTTTCAGAAGCACAGGCGGGTTTTAGGGCAAATCGGTCAACCTTAGACCAGGGCCTTGTTCTTCAACATCTTGCGGAGAAATATACATCAAGAAAAGGAGGTTCCCTATACGTGGCCTTTATAGATTTCAAATCTGCTTTTGATTTAATACCGAGGGACAGGCTTTGGGGAAAGCTAAGCGCCGCAAATATAAACAAACGCCTACTGTATCTCATCCACAGTCTATATGAAAATACACGGGTCCGGGTAAGGTGTGACAGACAGGGCCACCTATCCAAGGAAATCCAAATCCATCAGGGGGTTAGGCAAGGATGTGTTCTTGCGCCTACTTTATTTAACTTCTATATCAATTCGCTAGTAGGAAATCTGGAGAAAGAAAATGCCCATCCCCCCAAACTGGCTGGTACGCCCCTCCCGGTCCTTTTATATGCGGATGACACAGTTTTAATTTCTTTTTCTTGTGTTGGATTAAGAAAACTTTTGAGATCTTTTACCAAATACTGTAGCATCGAACAACTAATAATTAACTACAACAAAACCAAAGTCATGGTATTCTCCAAAAAAAGGAGGAGGCACAAATGGAGAATAGACAATCGCTCAATAGAACAGGTAGCAACCTTTAAATACCTGGGTGTAACCTTCCAGGAAAGGGGCTCCTGGCGCTTTCAGATTAACAATACCATTGCAAATGCAGAAAGATCTACCAAAGCGTTAATAAGATTCTTTTACGGGAAAGGGGGCCAACACATACCGGCAGCCTCCCAGGTCTTTGCTGCCAAAATACTATCACAACTGTTATATGGATCCCAGATCTGCAGCTTTTAGAGGCATTCCAAACTAAGTTTTTCCGCTGCCTGCTGGGGATCCCCTCTTGCGTATCCAACATAGCGGTTCGTTTGGAGGTTGGGCAAATTCCTATCAGTACCCGGATATGGATATTGAAGATCCATTACTGGCTAAAGCTTATTTTCTTCCCGGTTGGGCTGGCACCTTTAACCTTATTAGATACTTACCAATCCAGATGGAAAGCTACACTGCTGGAAAAGCTTAAAGGCTTGGGGATCCCACAGCAGACCCTGATAGCGACAGGCTTTGAGAAAGCTAGGACTACAATTCGCCAGCGTATCTGGGACGTAGAATTACAATGCCATATGAGTGAAATGATCAAACACCCAGCAATAAGGGACCAGGGGAGAGGTTTCTCTCCAGCTAATTATCTGTCAGGTCTTCAGGTACCCAAATACAGGCAGTCTTTTACCCTCGCTAGATTTAATGTTCTCCCTTCTGCCTTACTTCAGGGCAGATTTGAGGGTAAACCATATACAGCACGGGTCTGCCCTTGTGGCTCGTTGGAAGTTGAAACTGCTTCACATGTACTATTATGTTGTTGTCTTTATGAGGATATACGTCTGACTTTTATTACACCTGTTGTGCAAAAGTCCAGGAAAGAATCGGAATATCATAGTTTAAAACTACTGCTAGAGGACAAGAATCCCAAGATTACATTAAATGTAGCTAAATTTTGTGTGTCTGCAATCAATCGCAGGAAGCAAGTGGTAGCCCATAATGACCAAACCCCTAAATGTTAATTACAGGGGGCACGCTAACAATTAATTTTACTTTTTTATTTTAAATCTTTGTTATATTCATATTGTCCCTTGTATTCTGATTTTTCTGATTTTATTTTTTTATGATCTACGATATTGTGTGTGTTGATGCTGGTCTGTGACCGTATTAATAAATTCATTCATTCATTCATTCATTCATTCAAGATTAAACACAGATAATGGATAAATAAAAAACTAATAATTAAAACCAATAAGAGCTAAAAACCAACAAAGACACACAGTTAAAACAGCTGTAAGAGCATAAAAACTAAAAAACTCGCAGATAAAACAACTATAAGAGGCTGCAGAGTAGAAGCCTCTTAAATAGAGGACACTCACAATGTTAAAAACTGCTGTACAAATATGGTTAAAACAGACAATTAAAACAATATACAACACTAAATTTAGAAAACCATGTGCAACAATAAACTGTCTCACGAATCACCCATGGAACTGTGTTTGGGGCTTTTCATGCCGGACTATTTTGGGTTGGGCAATGGTCTGCGCCTACAGATCTGTAGACAGAATCTGGCGACCATCCAGGTCATCTTCTGATCTTTGCCCAACAACAAAAGGTCAAATTTTTGCTTTTGCGGGAGGTCGGCGAGCCTCACCAGTAGGGGATCCATGATCTTACTACGTGCCTCTTTATAAAAGGGACATCTAAAGAACAAGTGTTCTGGGACTTCCGGAGGCGGCGCAAAACGGCAATGGCGGTCCTCTTTACCCTGTGAAGAGGGGCTCCGCAAAAAAGGGTCGTCCGCTGCGGCAAAGCGGAGACCCGTTAAGAAAAACCACAGGCAGAGCGAGCCTGTGACCGTGGGACTCGGCGGGCGCCCAAAGCCCCCCCAGAAACGTAGAAGGAACCCCGTAAGGGGCTCCGGAACGGGAAAGGGGGAGCGGCGCTGTGAGTTCATCGCTCTTTTCGTGGATGCAAAGCCGCGCTGCTGCTGCCGATGAGCGCTGACCTTTCTTCTTGAAAACATCGAATTTGACAGCTACATACCCGTGAGTAAGGGGTACTAAATTTTGGACTAATTTTATGGATTTGGACTGAAAACGGGAGGCGAGTAACAGGAAGTCCGTCTTCCGATCCTGCTAACTAGATCAAAGCTAGGGCTGAAGTGCACTGTAGCGCCCCAAAAGGATCGTAAAAACAGAACAAAGGTGCATTGACAGACTTTGTTTCTAGAAGTTAAAAGGGAAACTTTTGTGAAGCTTGTGGACTTAATTCTTGGAACTTTCTTCCTATTTCTGAGATATACAGAGTTAAAAGGGATAACCTAGTCGTCGGGCTGCCAGAGTGCAACAGAGAACTGTCAAACTGCTGATACTGTTGCTGAAGTTCAAACTGTTACATAGACTGAGATACTAACGTTTAAACATTGTTTCTGGGACCATTCTTGACACCTTGTGGCTTTTAATCAAGAAATAGAAAGCTTTGGGAACCTTCCTTTTGTATTCAGGAATTACAAAGACTTAATACGGGATTATAGGAACTTCAATGGCGGAAAAGAGTTCTTTCCTTTCTTGAAATTTTGAAATACTCCCCCTAGAGGATTGTGGAGACATAGAGGCCTGGGAACTGTACTTTATTGAGACTTCTTGTGGTTTAATTGTTTATATTTTGAACTTGTCTCTCTCATGGAATAAAAGACAATTTGACCTTGAACTGAGGCAGGTGTGGAATGAGTGGCCCAGGGAAAACAAGAGCAGCCAAAGCTAAAGAAAAAGAAAAAGAAAAGAAGCCTGTGCAACTTGTTCAAACAACTTTAACTCATCAACGCAGATCATCTGTCCCAACTGTGCTAACAGCACAGGAGGTGGAAATTGAGCAGCCTGCTACAGAAGATATGGCAACTGGAGGATCTGAATCAGTCCTGAAACAAATTCTGGAGCAACTGGCAATTTTAAATCAAAAGGTGGACAATCAATCAACAAAAATTGACCAAGCCACATCCTCTATTGGTAAATTAACTGAGCAGGTTTCCCAGCATACTCAGGCAATTGACAATTTGCAAGGAGCTACGGCTGAAAATTATAAATTAGCTGTGGAAGCCAATCAAAAAGCAGAGCAGGCAAACCGAAAAGTTGATGAGATTAAAGGGGAAGTTAGGCCTTTGAAAAGACAGGTAGGGGAACAACAAGCCTACCTGTCACTGGTTGAATTGAAAAGTAAGGAAAATAATCTCAGGTTAAGGGCCATCCCAGAATTGGAGGCAGGCAACTTAGAGCGATTTCTGACACTTCTATTTTCTAAATTCTGGGGAATTGAGGAAGATAAAGACTTTAAAATCGTGACGGCCTTTAGACTGGGAAGATCGGTAAAGAAAGATAAGGCTAGAGACTGTTTGGTTATTTTGAGATCAAGAGAGGAAAGAGATAAGATATTAGGCCTACATTTCAAAAAATCCTTGGAGATAGAAGGTAAAAAGGCTGAAATCTACAGAGATATTCCCAAACATCTATTGGATCTTAGGACCACCTACACAGACCTGACCAAATTGTTAAGATATAACGCAATTCCTTATAGGTGGGAGTTTCCACCAGGACTATCATTTACTTATAAAGAAAGGAAAGTAAGAATTAAATCACCTGAGGATCAGCAGAAGTTCCTACACGACCACGAGGAGGATCTTCAAAAAGGAGCTGCAGCTTCTTGGCCACCACCACCACCGGGACCACCACCAAAACCTACACCGTCTGGATCTGGACCAGCACCACTACCTCCGGGACCGGAGGAAAACCTAGACACCCCATTGTAAGACCCACCAACTAAACCAGGATGTCTCTGCAGCTTCTTAGCTGGAATATAAATGGCGGAAACTCTCCGGAAAAAAGAAGAAAAGTATTTCATATTTTGAAAAAAGAACAATTGGACATCATTTGCCTGCAAGAAACACATGTGACAAGGCTCCATAGAAAAGTGTTAATCAATAAAAGATTAGGCCAAGAATTTATTTCTTCGGATAAAGTTAAGAAAAGAGGAGTGGTGATTTATGCAAAGGAGAGCCTGTCACCGAAATTTCTATTTAAAGATGAACACGGCAGAATTTTGGCGATTGAAATTCAGACGCAAGGAGAAAAATTTTTGATATTAGGAATATATGCTCCAAATGAAGGAAAATCGGAATTCTTCAGGAAGCTGCATGAGATTATGCTGGACTACTTAGACTACAACAACATTATTATGTTGGGCGATATGAATGGGGTCGTATCTGTAAACATGGATAAGTCGCAAAGTGCCAACATAACGAAAGATGGCAGACTACCTAAAACTTTTTTTGAAATGACTGACAATATGGACTTAATTGACATATGGAGGGTTAAGAACCCCTTAGGAAAAGAAGGAACTTTCTTTTCTGAAGCTCATCTGACATGGACACGAATCGACCAAATATGGACAACTAGAGGACTGGTACCTAAGACTAGAAAAGTGGAAATCTGCCCAAAAACTTGCTCCGACCATAATGCTTTGAAAGTGGAATTGAGACTTAACATAACCGGATCCTTTAGATGGAAAATGAATGACACCTTATTAAGGGATCAGGAGATTGTTAAGAAGGCCCAAAAAACTTTAAAGGACTATTTTGAAATAAATCTAAACACCACTGTGGAAAAAAGAACAATCTGGGACGCAAGTAAAGCAGTTATGAGAGGGTTTCTAATACAACAAAATACGATTAAGAAAAAGTTCTGGAATGAAAGGCCCAAGTCGAAGGAAGTGCTGAGAGAGGTGAAATTTTTCCAGGCACAATACTCGAAATTGATAAATCAAGAGGTGGAATGGAAAATTAAACAAATGAAACAAAGATCCTTTGAATCAGCAAACAAGTGTGGGAAACTGCTAGCATGGCAGTTGAAAAAGAGACAAAAACTTAACACAGTTACAAATCTAGAGATTGAAGGGAGAATGGTTCAGAAACCCGAGGAAATTAGAAAGTGTTTCCAGAGATATTTTAAAGAACTTTATTCACAAGGGCCACAGAAAGACTTTGAGATGGATCAATTTCTTAAAACTAACACTGCACTGCCTTATTTGATAATTGAGGAAATTTCCAGCCGAGTTTCTCCTGGATTTTCTTTTTTTTGGACCATCTGTAAGGTGATAGCTCTAGAGAAATCTCACTTCACTTGCTGGACTAAATATTAGGTATCTCGGAATACGAACGCTCATTAGTAAAGAATAGGCAACTTGAAAACAGTTAATATATTAAAATTGATATCTAAATTTGGACTATATATGAAGCCTTAAGTACTGCCGTCATATTACTCTTTATCATCATCATTGGGATTGGCACGGACTCATAAATCTATAAAGAAGGTTCACGGTCATTAAGACCCCGGCTGGATTAGCCCGAATAGGGGCAAGAAGACCCCGGTTGGATTAGCCCGAATAGGGGCAAGAAGACTACAAACTGACTATTTTTAAGAATCAGTGATCAACCAACTTTCCTTGATATTGGGGGGGGGGGTAGAGATAACAGCTAAATATTATAAATAGAGGGGAACTGTGAAAGAAGCCGGAGGTACTATCCCGTGTTTTGGTTTTTTGGTTTGGTTTTTTTTCTTTTTTTGATCTTTATTATTAGTAGTCACGTTCTCTATTATTGTTATATGATGGCAGATGTTTGAGATTCGATATATTCTCATTGGTGGTTAAATATAGAATTTGTAATTAGTAAGGGTAAGAATACTAAAACAGTGAAAGGTGGGAAAGACAGGAATAGTTAGAGGAATATTTGTTATTCAGAGACTAGTGATAATGTCGTACAATCAAAAAAAAGGGACGGAGGGGGGAACCCCAACAGATAGGAGAGCATCAAAACAAGAAACAGAATTTAGAACAGAAATATTGAGGATGTTTGCAGAAATAAAGCAAAGTGAGAAAAATCTAGAGACAAAATTAGAACAGGTAGACAATAAAATCGGAAAAATGGATAAGAAAATTGAGGAGACAGTAAGCGAGCTTAAAGGACAGATTAAAGAAGTCTCGAAAAGAGTGGATGAGGGATTTAAAAAGACTAAACAGGAAATGAAAGAAATGAAAAGAGAAGAAGAAAAAATGAAAAATGAAATAGCAGATTTAAGTAAAACACAGGAAGAATTAAAAGATTCTATTGCGATGAATGAATTAAAACAAAGAGAAGTGAACTTAAGATTTAGACAGATGCCGGAACTACAAAATGAAAATATAAAAGAAAGATTAATAAAGGAAATAGCACAGTGGATGGAGTTAGAGGAGGAGGAGGTGGCAAAGACAATACAAAATGCATACAGGATGAAAATTAAATCAAGCAAAGTAAAGAGATTTCCAGGCGATTGCCTAATCACATTTAAAGATAGAGAGATGAGAAATTTGATTCTACAAAGGAATAGAGAGAAGAGACTGTACATCGACGGGAACTACGTAATTATCTTCAAAGATATACCTATAAGACTCTTGAAACGGAGAGAATCTTATAAACCACTGGTGCAACTGCTTAAAAAAAACAGGATAGATTTCCGCTGGGAATTTCCGGAGGGCGTCTCTTTTTTCTATAAAGGAGTCAAAAGAAGATTAACAAGCCCAGAGGAAATAGGAAAGTTTACCAGAAGATACAAAGAACTTCAACAAGGAGAGGAGGAACCGAAAGGAGCTGAAGGTGGAACAAGACAGAGGGAGGACTCAGAGCTGGGAGAAGAGGAAGAACAGATTAGAAGAAAGTCGGAGGAAGACGTAGAAGAGGAAGAAGAAGAAGAAACAGAAAGACTCTAGCTAAAAACTTAAATTTAAACCCAAATTTAATTAGTGGTTAAATCTTAAAAAATAAAATAAAAAAAATGACACTAAAATTATGGAGTTGGAACATCAATGGGATGAACGATAAGAAGAAACGGAACGGTATTGAGCATATATTAAAAAAGAAGAACCTAGATGTCATATGCCTTCAAGAGACACATGTGGCTAAGAAACACAGGAAAATTCTGATCAATAGGAGGCTAGGGAATGAATTTATCTCCTCAGACAAAGAGAAAAAAAGGGGAGTAGTACTATATATTAAAAATAAAATTGAAGCTCACCAACTATTTAAGGATGAGGAAGGGAGAATAATTGCGGTGTGCATTTGTTGGCAAGGTGAAACAATGATAATAGTAGGGATTTATGCGCCTAATGGAAATAAGACACAATTTTTTAGCTCATTGGAAGAAAAGTTATTTGAATATGCGGACCAGAAAATTATTATAATGGGAGATATGAATGATGTGACCTCTATTGAAATGGACAGATTAAGAAAATCAAAGAACAGTGAAGGAAAACTTCCTAAGACCTTCTTTACGTTGATTAAAAATTGTAACTTAATAGATATATGGAGGTTGAAACACCCCCTAGAGAAACAATTCACTTATCATTCGGAACCGAATCAGTCGTTTTCAAGACTTGACCAAATATGGATATCGAGTGAGCTGACACCAAGAATAAAGAAAATCGAAATTCAGGCTAAAGTTATATCAGACCACAACCCAATAGAAATGGAGATGAAGGGAGTAGAAGAACGGACTTTTAGATGGAGACTAAACGATAATTTATGGGATGATCAAAAATTTACTGAAAGAATACGGAAGAAATTAGCGGAATACTTCTTGGATAACTTAGATAAAGGGGTGAAAACAAGCACGGTGTGGGATGCAAGTAAGGCTGTAATGAGGGGCCTCTTTATCCAACAAAATGCATTGAAAAATAAGATTAAGGAAAAGAGGTCAAAAGAGATTTTGAGACAGATTATGGACTATGAGCAAAAACTGATTAAAAAACCAAACAACGAAAAGATAATGCAGGAAATAAAATCCCTTCAAACCCAATTTGCAATGATAATTAATAAGGAGGTTGAGTGGAATATTAAAAGATTAAGACAAAAAAACTTTGAATATGCAAATAAGTCAGGAAAATGGCTTGCGTGGCAAGTCAAAAAAAGGAAAGAGCAAAATACAATTAGTAAAATAACAATAAATGGAGAAGAAACAACTGATTCGAAAGAAATTAGAAAAGGTTTTCAGGATTTCTATGAGCAACTGTATAGGTACAAAGAAAGGAATAATAAGAAAAAAATAGAAAGATACCTAAAAGAAAAGATGGTGAAGAAGATGTCATCAGATCAAAAAGAACAGCTAAATGCCCCAATTCATAGAGAAGAGGTAGAAGAAGTGATAAAAGAATTAAAAAGAGGAAAGGCCCCGGGCCCAGATGGGTTTACTTCAAGTTACTATAAAGAAATGAAAGACACGTTAATGATGCCGCTAACTGATGTAATGAATAACATCCTAACAGGAAAAGATATTCCCGGCTCCTGGAAAGAGGCCCTTATCACAATCATCCCAAAACAAGACTCGGACCTAACTCAAATCAAGAATTACAGACCCATCTCCTTATTAAATACGGACTATAAAATATTTGCCGGAGTTTTGGCTAAAAGATTAAAAAAGATATTAATAAAGTTGATACATGAAGACCAAGCGGGCTTTCTTCCTGGAAGGTTTATAAGAAACAATACGAGAAATATAGTTAATATCATTGAGTATCTTTCTGATAGATGCGACAAACCAGCAAGCTTAATTTTCTTAGATGCGGAGAAAGCCTTCGATAATGTAATTTGGGAATTTATGTTAAAGAATTTGGAAGCTATGGAGGTGGGACAAAAGTTCTTAAATGGGATAAAGGCAATTTACACAGAGCAGAAGGCGAGACTGATAATTAATAATGTTATTACTGAAGACATAAAAATATGTAAAGGAACGAGGCAGGGCTGCCCGCTCTCGCCTCTGCTCTTCATAATGGTTTTGGAGGTGTTATTGAATGCAATTAGACAAAACAAACAAATTAAAGGGGTAACTTTAGGCTTTAATGAGTACAAGGTTAAAGCCTATGCAGATGATGTGGTCTTAACAGTGGAAGAACCTATAGAAAGCATAAGGGCGTTTTTGGATGAGGTGGAACAATTCGGGAAACTTGCAGGTTTCAAATTGAATAAGAGTAAGACCAAGATGATTATTAAAAATATGGAGCAAGATAAGGTTATAACAGTGCAACAACAAACTGAAATTGAGGTTGTCAAAAAGATAAAATATTTAGGTATCTGGATTACCAACAAAAACATCGACCTATACCAAAATAACTATGTACCGGTGTGGAATAAAATTAATATTTTTTCATCTCCGCCAAGCTAAGCAGTTGGCTCCTTACCTCTCTCGCCCTGACCTAGCCACTGTGATCCACGCGACGGTCACCTCCAGACTGGATTATTGTAACTCGCTCTACGTGGGGCTGCCCTTGAGACTGACCCAGAAACTCCAACGGGTGCAGAATGCCGCAGCGAGACTCCTTACGGGGTCTTCGCTTAGAGATCACATTCATCCGGTGCTATACAAGCTGCACTGGCTCCCGGTGGAGTACAGGATCAGGTTTAAGGTGCTGGTTTTAACCTTCAAAGCCCTATACGGCCTAGGGCCCTCGTACCTACGGGACCGCCTCTCCTGGTATGCCCCACAGAGGAACTTACGGTCTTCAAATAAAAACACCTTGAAGGTCCCAAGCCACAGAGAGGTTAGGCTGGCCTCAACCAGAGCCAGGGCTTTTTCGGCTGCGGCTCCAACCTGGTGGAACGCTCTGTCACAAGAGACAAGGGCCCTGCAGGACTTGACATCTTTCCGCAGGGCCTGCAAGACAGAGCTGTTCCACCTGGCCTTTTGTTAGGGCGCAGCCTGACTCCCTCCTTTGGCAATCTTTTCAAGACTTTAGCTTATGGTTGCCATTAATTTTGTTTTTAACTCATTTTTATAATGTTTTATAATGTTGTATTGTTTTAGTGTTGTTAGCCGCCCTGAGCCCGGCTTCGGCTGGGGAGGGCGGGATATAAATAAAATTTATTATTATTATTATTATTAAAAAAGATCTGGCGCTCTGGACCAGGATGAAATTATCATTCTGGGGAAGAATCTCTATGGTGAAGATGATGCTGCTACCCAGGTTGTTGTTCCTGTTCCAAACATTGCCCATTTTAAAAGGAACAAAGGACTTTAAAGAATGGCAAAAAGCGATCTCTAGATATGTCTGGGAAGGGAAGAAACCCAGAATTAAATTTAAGTTGTTAACAGATGCAACAGAAAGAGGGGGCTTCGCCTTACCAGACATGAGACTTTATTACGAAGCATCATGTCTGTGCTGGTTAAAAGAATGGGTAAAGTTAGAGAACAAAGAGTTATTAGATTTGGAGGGGTATAACAACAGGTTTGGGTGGCACGCGTATTTATGGAAGGATAAAAAGAGAGTGCATAGGGGATTTGGTAGCCACATTTTTAAAGGTCCATTAATAGAGGTTTGGGACAGATATAAAAACATATTAGAACCGAGAACACCACATTGGTTGTCCCCACAGGAGATGATAGGTGTAAAGAAAGTTAACATGAAGGAAAAATGGGGGAAGTATGAAGATATGGTTGTCTACGAAGGAGGGAAGTGGAAAGTTAAACCATACGACCAGGTTAAAATGCTTACACAAGGCTGGCTGCATTATTTCCAGATAAATGAGATGTTTAAAATAGAGGTGAAGGAAAGAGGATACGAAGAAAAAGAATCAATATTCCAAAAAGAGATAATAAATAGCGATTATAAGAACCTTTCCAAAATGTATAAGCTACTGCTGGAGTGGAATACGAAGGATGAGGAAGTGAAGTCAGTGATGGTACAATGGGCAAGGGATTTAAGGTATAATATCCAAATGGAAGACTGGGAAAAGCTGTGGAGAGTAAATATAAAGTTTACAGCCTGTACACTACTAAAAGAAAATGTAATGAAGATGCAATACAGGTGGTATATGACTCCTGTAAAATTAGCTAAGATGTATAAGATAGATAATAAGTGTTGGAAGTGTAAACTTATGGAGGGGACGTTTTATCATCAATGGTGGGAGTGCAAGAAAGTTAAAAGCTTCTGGGAGGACATATACAATGAACTGAAAAAGATGTTGGGTTATACTTTTGTAAAAAAACCAGAAGCTTTTCTACTATGCATTATGGGAAAGGATATTAGGAGAAAGGATTGTAAACTATTCCAGTACGCGGTCACAGCAGCCAGAATTGTGATAGCCCAGAGGTGGAAGCAGGAAGAAATGCCAACAGTTGCAGAGTGGAGAGCAAAATTGATAGAATACGCTGAGTTGGATAAATTATCAGGGAAATTAAGATACTTAAAAGATCAAAAGTTTATTGAAGATTGGGGGAAATTTGTGGGTTATCTGGAGAATAAATGTTTTGTAAATACAACGCTAGTGGGTTTTAAAGAGGCACTGTAAAGAACTAACAAGTATTGTTCAAATCGAAATAATATATAAAGGGAGGTATGTATGGCAATATGTAAGGATGGAATGTGATTTAAAGATTCAAATTCGAAGGAATGTCAACGTCGCTGAAGGAAGTCAAAAATGAATGAAAAGTTTTGAAGTTCGGATATACTGTATTTATAATGAAATCAATAAAAAATTTTAAAATGCAAAAAAAAAAATAAAAAAAAATTCTTAAAACTAATGGATTACAAAAAATAACTCAGGAAATGAGAACTACCCTGAATAGTAATATCACCCAGCAAGAAATTGAAAGTGCCATTCAGAACCTTCAACTAGGCAAATCTCCAGGCCCTGATGGACTTACCTCCAAATATTATAAGGTTTTGAAGGACTATTTGATACAACCTCTGTTGGAGGTCTGCAATCAGATTATGGAGGGGAGGAAGGCACCGGAGACGTGGAAAGAAGCTTTCATCACATTGATACCTAAACAAGAAACTGAAAAGACCCAGCTTAAGAACTACCGCCCCATCTCACTCCTAAACGTGGATTACAAAATTTTTGCGGATATTTTAGCAAGTAGGTTTAAAAAAGTACTTAATGAAGTGATCCATAAGGACCAGGCTGGCTTTCTCCCCGGTAGGCATTTGTTTGATAATACAAGAAACATTATTGACATTTTGGAACTTCTACAAACAAATCTTAATACTAGAGCGGTTTTAATCTTTATTGATGCGGAGAAAGCCTTTGACAACATTTCTTGGATGTTTATGAAGAAAAATTTGGAAGGGATGGGAGTCGGGCGGGGGTTTGAAAATGGAATAGAAGCAATTTACTCAGAGCAAAAAGCTAAATTGATTGTTAACAATGTGGTGACAGAGGAGTTCAAAATAGAAAAAGGGACACGACAGGGGTGCCCCCTATCCCCCCTATTGTTTATTTCAGTCCTGGAGGTGCTATTGAACATGATTAGGAAGGACCGGTTTGTACAAGGAATTGAGGTCGGAGTGAAACAATATAAACTGAAAGCTTTTGCAGATGACTTGGTATTAACATTACAGGAGCCAGTCTCTAGCACTAAAAGAGTGTTAGAATTAATTTCTGATTTTGGTCGGGTGGCGGGATTTAAGCTGAACAAGCAAAAAACTAAGGTTCTAGCAAAAAATTTGACAACTACAGAAACAGATGAGTTCCTGAAAGAAACAGAATTAAATGTGGTTAAAAAAGTAAAATATCTAGGGGTGTACTTGACCTCCAAAAATTTGAATTTGTTTAAAGATAATTATGAGAAATGTTGGTCAGAAATCAAAAGAGACTTGGAAATATGGTCAAGATTGAAACTTTCCTTGTTGGGCCGGATAGCAGCTATAAAGATGAATGTATTGCCGAAAATGTTATTTCTGTTCCAGGCCCTACAGATCGTGGACAAAGTGGAATGTTTTGGAAAGTGGCAGAAGGATATTTCTAAGTTTGTTTGGCAGGGCAAAAAGCCCCGAATAAAGTTTAAAATACTAACTGATGCGAAAGAAAGAGGGGGATTTGCCCTGCCAGACTTGAGGTTATATTATGAATCTGCAGCCTTCTGCTGGTTGAAAGATTGGATCTTATTGGAAAACACTGATGTCCTAGATCTGGAAGGGTTTGACAATGCTTTTGGGTGGCATGCATATTTGTGGTATGACAAGGTTAAAGTTCACAAATTGTTTAAAAACCATATTGTCAGAAGAGCAATTTTGATGGTCTGGACAAAATATAAGGACTTATTGGAGAGTAAGACTCCGAGGTGGCTCTCACCGGTGGAGGCCAAGGCACGTAAGAGACTTAACATGGAAGCCTACTGGCCTAAATATTGGGAAATAATTGAAAAAATTGGAGACAATTGGAGGCTGCTGAGCTTGGAAAAATTGAAAAACAAGGTGCGAGATTGGTTGCATTATGCTCAAATCCAGGAGGTTTTTAAAGTGGATAAAAAGGTTGGATTCCAGGTGGAAAAATCGAAACTAGAGACAGAATTGTTAGAGCCAAAAAATAAATTACTTTCGAGAATGTATAATTTGCTGCTTAAATGGAATACACAAGACGAGACAGTCAAATCCGCCATGATAAAATGGGCACAGGACTTGGGGCACAACATTATGTTTGAAGACTGGGAAAGGTTATGGAACACCGGAATGAAATTTACGGCATGTAGTGCCTTGAAGGAAAATATTATGAAAATGATATACCGGTGGTACATGACCCCAGTCAAACTTGCTAAGATATATCACCTGTCTGATAACAAATGTTGGAAATGTAAAGAGGCGGAAGGGACATTCTTTCACCTCTGGTGGACTTGCCCGAAAGTGAAGGCCTTTTGGGAGATGATTCATAATGAACTAAAAAAGGTACTTAGATATACCTTACCTAAGAAACTGGAGGCCTTTCTTCTGGGCATTGTGGACCAGAGAGTACTTAAGAAAGATAGAACTTTTTTTATGTATGCTACCACAGCAGCAAGGATCCTGATTGCTAAGCATTGGAAGACACAAGATTTACCCACGCTGGAGGAATGGCAGACGCAGTTGATGGACTATATGGAACTGGCTGAAATGACTGGCAGAATCCGAGACTTGGGAGAAGAAACAATCGAGGAGGACTGGGAAAAATTTAAAGACTATTTGAAAAAACATTACAAGTTGTATGAATGTTAAAAAATGCTCTTTTTAGAAATTTTTGCTTCAGCATTGGTAAATTAATGAAATGGAAATTAAGGTACAAGAAGTTAAAGGTGGAATAATGAAATAACTTTATTATGTTTAAGTTAAAACATATAAGATTTGGGTTACAATAGTTTTGAAATTAGGCAACATGATAAAATGAAAGATACAATAAGCTTGGAAATAAGTTAACAAATTGCTGATATTTTGTATTACAGAGAATGCAGGGTTTGGAGGATGTGGGGAAGTCCAATAGATGTGTTGGAAAAAAGGATTATGGAAATTTGTAATTTCTCTACTGTATTTTTCTATCTATGTCTTTATTTCTTTTTTCTGTATTTCATAAACTTAATAAAAATATTATTAAAAAAAAAAATAAAGAACAAGTGTTCTGGGCTTCCTATTTCTCCCAATGGACAGGTGCAAAGTCTCTGAGCATACGGGACCCTTCTGAAGGCTCCATCCAGGACCGGCGAGGGAAGAGCCGAGCTTCTGGCGAGTGTAAAGGCCCTTCTTGCATCCCTAAGGAGTCTCAAAGTGGCTAACATTCTCCTTTTCCTCCCCCCCAACAAAAACTCTGTGAGGTGAGTGGGGCTGAGAGACTTCAGAGAAGTCACCCAGCAGGTGCATGTGGAGGAGCAGAGACGCGAACCCGGTTCCCCAGATTACGAGACTGCCGCTCTTAACCACTACACCACACTGGCTCTCATATATATGTAGGTTAAAATCAAAATCTATAAGCTAGAACACAGTAAAGAATACAGATGTGAAACTATTAAAATGTGTAGTTTAAGACCTTAACCGCTAATTTAAAATATGCACGTCAATGCTTTATTATAATTAAGGCAGGTAAAATAATTATTACTCTTAATAGTATTCATTGCTATGAGGCTTCTTGAAGCAATTCAGAATACAATCAACATTAGCAGAACACTTTCCTTTACAAGGACAACTTAAAAAGCACAATTTAAAAGCAATAAAAAAGTAATATTGCATAGGAAAGAATTCTAAAACAACAGCAATGATCACAATTAGCAACAAGACACAATGAAACAACAGGCAAAAATTGCCACTCCATCATCGCTGAGCCTTGAAACTTGTGTCTTATCCCCATAATCGAAACTGACATCAAGTCTTATGTCATCTGGAAGAGAATGAAGGAGAAGAGAGATGAATTTCTGCCACATTTACTGATTCACCAAATTGACCTGGCCCCCCTTCCACCCTTTTTACAAGGAGGCTTTATGGATCTTGTCTTTGGTGGCAACGACTCCTTCCAAGCCTGCAGTTTGGCCATCTTTGTGCTGTGGCAGGATTTCACAGCCACATGACCCAGGAGGTCTGCATCAAGCAAGGATGCTGCAGCTACTGAGTGGGCTCTCCTTAGTCTGGAAAGTGCGTCCCATGTCCCCAGGCTGTGGGTGTTACCTTCTTTGGGGCAGAAGTGAGCCAGCTCCAGAGGGACGAGAGCATGCTGTAGAGAAAAGAAAAGACCGTACTGGATCAGATGACTGATCTGATCCTAAACCCTCCCTCCCAAATAATGGGTGCAAGAGAACATGGAAGCAGACCCAAGCCAGGGAAGACTTGCTTCCATCATGGGATGAGTGAGTTCTATTGCCTGGCCCCAATCCCTTGCCCCAGGCGACCTCAATGGGTCCTGCAGCCTACTAGGCAGAGGTGGAAGTGTAAGATCAAGGAAGAGGGCAGGAAATGTCTCCAGCCTTGTCCGGCATCCCAGGGACACACATTGTGTTGTGTGCCTGATACCAGACTGTGATTCCTACGGTGGGAATCCTTTCACAAGCCACTCTGGGAGCCTCTTGGGGCTGTGAAGGTGCCAAAGGTGAGAGACTTACCTTCAGGCAACTGAGCCTTCTTGCATAGGACATCAGCCAGCTAATGCCACTGGCTGCCAGTTGCCTCTCCGCTGCAATCACACTTGTTGTGTAACCTCTCAGTTCCTGTGGGAGGAAAGGGGACCTCAGGATCAGGAGGCTGGTCTGGGGGAAAGAGGCAGACCACTGTGAAGCCCTTTACACTCTCAGAGAGAGATCCGTTTCTGTTCTAAAATGGCAATGTCCTCCAGCCCCAAATTGTAGCTCTGCATCCAAGGCCCTCCTTTGGCTGTCTGGGCAAGTGGGCCTTTGCTGGCTCGTCCATGTGGCCAGCTTGCCTTACAAGAGGGGAAGGGCCCAAGAGGGGCACTGCTAGGTGGCGGCTTCTCCATGAAAGCTTTCTAGGTCAAACAGCCACTGAGGCCATCAAGATACTTACATTCATCAGCAAGTTCAGGATCTTAGTGCTTGGGGCCTCCCAGAGGAGGCCTCCCAGCATCAGAGTATAACGTTCCTCTAACTCCTGCAGGCAATGGCAATGAGGGAGAGGATGCGCCAAGCAGGGGAAAGAGAGATCAGATGTTGAGCAATGGGAGCAATGCTTAAAGCGTGTGAAGAAGAAACAACAACTAGAGAAGTCAAATTTCAAGGCTAACAACTTACCTGCTTGTCGGGCTCAGTTTTGACCTCAATGACCGCCGCAAAGGCTGCATGCACAATCAGGCTGTGGAGCTTCAGTGGTAATTTGGGCTTCATGAGGCTGGAGAGAAGGAGGGAAACCTTTTTAAACTCTGTCTCATATTGGGGGGGGGGGGAAGCATCAAATACATTTCATTCTCCTGAGCTGCTAGTGAATGCATGTGTTAGCTTAAACCACTTTTTACAATCAAGCAGTGTATCGATTTTACAGGGTAAAAATGAATAAAGGTAAAATTAAAATAAACACACGAGGGCACTGTTTATGTGGCAGTCTACCTGGCACTTGGTTGCAAGCCTCTAGGTTTTAGTTAATCCCACCCCTAAAAGCTGAGCCATTTCGCAGTCATCTCTAGACAATATAGCTTCTATTTTCTCTCTCACATCTCCACTCATCCTGTAAATAGTTGCTGCATGAATAAAGCTTTTTGAACGCAAGAAACCCAAGAAATTGTAAGCAATTCTTCCAATCGAATTCACTGCAGTGGCAAGGTCTGGTAACACCTTTCCACATTCTGCTCCCCTCCCCCCCCCCCCGCCAGCTGCTCGTCAAGCTCAAAAAACCCGGTATACCTCAGTTGGTAAAGGGCTTCCAGTGCCATAGCAAGGGCCAATTCAGGCTGCGTAAAGCACGCAATCCGTCCCATGAGATCCTGATAGAGAACAGAGGGCGGAGGGGGAAACGTCAGTTCCCTACGGACATCAGGTGGATTCCTCCAACCCCAAACTCAGTGCAGGAATTGGCAATTTCATGCCAAATGCCTGCACAACCCTTCTCTTGGCCAGACCCCGCCAGGCCTTCCTTCTGCCCAGCATCCCCCCAATCCCATCCCCGGCTCTCCTGCCCCCCTCACCCCTGGATACCTCATGCAACCTCTCACTCACCGCAATTGCCTTGACGGCCATCTTCTTGGAGTACCTCAACCTGTCCTTTTCTCTCTGGCGGGCCTCCGAGCAAGTGGCCAACACGCAGCAGAGCAACATCTCATCCTTCTCCAGTTGCTGAAATGGCAAGAGTCAGGCTGTCAGTTCATGGCAGGAGGGCTTCTCTGCATCTGAGACCCCCAAAATGGGGGTATAAACAGCACTGGTGGATGGGTGGGGGTGGGGGTGAGGGATTTCGTATGTACTGTGCTGTTTTCTCAAATACTAACCACAGGCGATGCCCAGACCCTGCCGGTCTCTGAACCATCTGCAACAAGAGAAGAAGGAAAGGACATGGGGGCAGGTTAGTTCATTTCTACTTATTTTCCACAGTTGAGGATTAGAGCATTAAGGCCACCCCTCCTTACGCTCCAAAATGAAAAGGAAGCATTTGCTCACGTGGGCCCACAGCAACCCTGGACTTCTTGGGGACTTTGCGGGTCCCCTTCTTCTTGCGGGCTGCCATGTCCCTCAGTCGCCTGAACCTAGAAGAGAAGGAGAGGGGCAGACCTTGTTGTTGTTATACCGCCCTATACCCACAGGGCTCTGTTACAACCAGTGCTTTTTTCTGGGGGGATGCAGGGGTACGCACACCCCGAAACATTTCGTGAATCTTTGCACTTTTGTCCATTTACTGTACTGCATTTATTTTCCCCAATTTGAACTATCAAATGGTGATTTTCTTGAGTCAAAATGAGAGTAGCCCAAACATTTATTTAATAGAAAAAAAGCACTGGTTCCAACATAAAAATTGCAATATAAAAACACAAAATGCATAATAAAAGTGAAAAACAACCCAGTAAAGCCCCCTCCCCAACACATTTCAAAACCTGAGACAGAAGCCTACAACCAAAATGGGGTGTGTGTGTGTGTAAGAGAAGGCAGGGAGTCTTTGCAGCATAGCCAGAACACAAATACGGGTGGCCTAACAGTTGCAGGCAGAGCCGTGTCATTTCACACACTACTTCGGCTGCGGGACATCGTATCAACAAGGAAAGGAGCATTTGGTGTTGTTGCATCTCCACGGGTATTTGTTGATTTGTCGCCACGAGGGGTTGTAGTTGTGGAGGTATAGTTTGATGAGGTTTCTGGTTATTTGTACCCTAGGTGCCCACTCACACACAAAAACAAATCTCCCTGCAGCCAACCAAAGACCACCAGCCACACCCTAGGTCACCCCCCAACCTCTCTCACCACCAAGGAAATGCAACAAGGGAATAGTAAGTGAACCCACACAAGTGATGCTGACACAAAACCCCACACATACAGGGGAAACTCGGGAAATTAGAATATCGTGGAAAAGTTCATTTATTTCAGTAATTCAGCTTAAAAGGTGAAACGTCTACTTCTCAGAGGTCAAATATTGCTCTGTTTGCAATCCTTGTTTTGCTGATTTCATTTCATATTCTAATTTTCTGAGATTGTTAATTTGGGGTTTTCATCAGCTGTACGCCATAATATCACAATCATAACAAATAAAGGCTTGACATATCTCGCTTTGCATGTCATGAGTCTATCTCATATATTAGTTTCACCTTTGAAGTTGAATTACTGAAATAAATGAACTTTTCCACGATATTCTAATTTCCCGAGTTTCCCCTGTACACTAAGTAGAAGAGAAGCATTGCCACCCGACCCCACCCTCCCCCTCTTCCCCCCTCTGTTCTTCCTAACCCAACACTGCATGCAACACTAATGTCTCACAACAAATGAAACTGATCTGTAGAAAACACAACTTGACAAAAAAGACAAGGCACAGTTTTTTTGTAAACTAAGAAATCTTCAATCATTTGTTTGTTTGTTTATTTATTTATTATTTAAAACACCAACAAGGAAAGGAGCAGGAAGGAGTTATCCAAGATGATCGTGGCCTAGGAGAGAAAGCAGATGG
Organism: Podarcis erhardii; assembly: GCF_964252035.2. Classification (NCBI taxonomy): domain Eukaryota; kingdom Metazoa; phylum Chordata; class Lepidosauria; order Squamata; family Lacertidae; genus Podarcis; species Podarcis erhardii. Next base: position 17,541,247 of record NC_138506.1, on the reverse strand, counting down.
AGGGAGAGCTTTGAATCAACTCATTTGAGAATGCTGGTGGGAACTTCTTCACATCATGTTTACTCCGTTGCTGAAATTTGCAGGCAGCCGATGCTACAAGGACAAGTAGCCTGCAGGGCTGGGAAGCAGATTACACCAATTGTTGGAGGAGAACAACAGCATCTCTTACTATCACTCAACATAGCAATATAGAGCTTCCAGGAACAGAGGCACTCTACCTCTGAAGCCCACAGCTAGAGGAGAAGCAGCAGGAGGAAGCGAAAGCTTTCAAAAGACTTAATATGGAGTCCAAATGGCCAAAATATTGGGAAATTTTGGAACAAGAGGGAGACACATTGAAATTGCAGAGTTTTGAGAAACTAAAAAACAAAAGTGCGAGACTGGCTTCATTATTATCTGATAATGGAGGCTTATAAACTGGACAAGAAAATTGGTTTCCAGGTGGAAAAATCAAAATTAGAAACGGAATTGTTAGAACCTAAAACTAAGATTTTGTCAAAGATGTATAACTTGCTGTTGAAATGGAACACTCAGGATGAAACGGTGAAGTCTGCTATGATTAAATGGGCACAAGATGTTGGACATAATATTATGTTTGCTTACTGGGAACAGTTATGGACCACCGGTTTGAAGTTTACGGCATGCAATGCCTTAAGAGAGAATATTATGAAAATGATTTACAGGTGGTACATGACCCCAGTCAAGCTTGCAAAAATTTATCATTTGCCCGATAATAAATGTTGGAAATGTAAAGAGACTGAAGGTACATTCTTTCACCTTTGGTGGACGTGCCCAAGGATTAAGGCTTTCTGGGAAATGATCTATAATGAAATGAAAAAGGTATTTAAATATACCTTCCCTAAGAAACCAGAGGCCTTTCTCCTGGGCATGGTCGGCCAATTGGTGCCAAAGAAGGATAGAACTTTCTTTATGTATGCGACAACAGCAGCAAGAATACTCATCGCAAAGTATTGGAAGATGCAAGATTTACCCACTCTGGAAGAATGGCAGATGAAGATGATCGACTATATGGGACTGGCAGAAATGACTGGCAGAATCCGAGACCAGGGAAAAGAGTCGGCAGAAGAAGACTGGAAGAAATTTAAAGACTATTTCCAGAAATATTACAAAATTAATGAATGTTAGAATGATGTTGGACAGAAATTAAGCGGTTACCAGCTGTAATGTAAAGGTTGAGTAATAAGTTATAATAAGTTATAAATAAGTTATAATAAGGATTTGTTGAGTTAAGAATTTGAATTGGAATACAAAAGGGGGAGGTGAGAGGAGGTCTGGGAAATAAGTTAACGGAAATGAGTAATGGAAATTATATTTGTTTTAATTGTTCTTTTTTGCTTTTGTATTTCTGTGTTTTTATTATTATTTTTTTGTGTATGTTTACTTTTTGTATTAATTGGAAACTATAATAAACATCATTTTTAAAAAAAGAGAAGCAGCAGGAGTGGGCTACTGCTTGTGAGTTTGGACTAGATGGGCTTTTCCTCTGATCCAGCAAAGCCACTTCCGCCTACAAAGGAGGTGGAGTTGCGGGCGACTGAGGGAATCCCCGGCCGCGTCAGCCCCTGGACAGCCAATCGCTGGCTCAGGGAGCGTGACCAGCCCTATTTATCGCCGTCTACCTCGTAGCAGCAAATCGTCACAACTTTCTGGGTATTGGCGGTTAGGCATTGGTATTGTTCTGTAGATGGAAGAGGGGAGGAAGAGCCATCACCTGCCCCGCATATTGAAGGGTAGTCCGATAAAGGATTCCAGGGGGCGTGGCCCTGTCCGAAGCCTATGGAGGTGACGCCCCTGAGCGGTGACCGGGGGGGGGGGTCCGAGTTGATGTGCATCAGCAGGACTCCCCCTACTGGTGGTTAACCCTTCCCGGACCTCAAGCGGACGGGCTGAAGCCGGATAGTCGGTTAGGACCAATGCCTAAACCAATACCACTCATCACCTGTAACCAATAAAGTTGTGGCCATATTTAGCCCATTAACCTTAAATAATTGTGTCATGTGTCTTTATTTCCACTTTTGGGGGGGGGGCGGGAACTCGCCACGCAATAGGGCTCTTTTTGTTTTTTTATGCACCCACAGACCCCAAACAGCTCTCCACAGGAACACAGTGGTGCATCTCATGTATGTGGGGGGGGATTCCAACACTCCCCCACCCCCACCCCCAGCAAAGGAAAGATAAGGGAAGCATTTCCAGCATTTAAAAGAGCCCTCAGCATAATGCTGTTAGGACAGCAGCCCTGCCTGGAGAGGGAAGGGGGCTGCTAGGAAGGTCGTCAAAGCATCAAGGCATAGATGAGCCAAAGAATGCAATGAAAACTCTCTTAGAGCCAGAGTGACTGACAGGAAGACTGACAGAACGCCTGTCTGTTGCAGTTGATGGCTGAAGAGTTGAGAAAGGGAGAAGGGGTAGAGAGAGGGGGGTGTATAGTGGCTAGAATTCTGGACTAGGAGGACCTGGGAGATCCGAGTGCAAATCCCCACTCAGTCATGAAGTGCACTGTTTGATGTTGGGTCCAGTCACTCTCATCCTAGCCTGCCTAACAGGTTTGTTGTGAGGGGGAAAATGGGGGGAAAGGCAAGCCATCAATGCCACCTTGAACTGCTTGGATGAAAGGTGGGCTATGAATGTAATAAAAAGCATCCCCAAATAAGTATCATGGAAGGTACCCTGGGGATCATCTAGTCCAACCCCCTGCAATGCAGGAATATGCAGCTGTACCTTATGGGAATCGAACCTGCAACCTTGGTGCTATCTGCAGCTCCCTCTAACCAGCTGAGCTGCAATGAGATTTGAGGGAGAATGGGAAAGCGGGTGGGAAGAGAAGTTAAGCTGTTCAGGAAGGGGTTAAATTCCATGGGGATGCTGGCCGTGTGGGGGACCCCAAGCCCTCGCCCCAGAAGATTACAAAAAAGAAGCAGAAGAAATCCTACTTACAGATTCACGATGCTGGCCATCTCTTCAGGTAAAATCCCCTCCTGTTTAAACTCAACTGCTTAAAAATGCTCACACAACACTAACTCTGAACCTTGCCGCTAACCCTATTGCTACTCCTCTCTGTCTAAAATATACAGGAAAATATGTGCACAAAATATACAGATGAAAATGAAATGATAAAGTGAAAGCAAAGCAAAGCAAAGTCTACAGCTATCTCCCCTGTTGGTCCCTCGCTTGCTTGCTTGCTTCTCCGTCCCAGTTCTGTCTCAGCCAACTCCTCCCAACTATCCCACGACGGGGATGTGTAGCTTCTGTCTTTTCTACAAGCAGCACGAGATGTCACAAAGATGGACAGGACACTGTTTCCTTGACAACCCATCCAGCTTGACCCTGAACTAATCTCCCCCCTCTTTCGTTGCCATGTTTTCTCCCTAACCTTGGGACACCTGCTGTTTGCAGCTTTACGAATCACTTTTTATCACAAACCTGTTCATACATTTTCTGGCAACGTTTCTCAAGAGAGGCCACCCAAGCAATTCATCACCCACAATTTGCGGACACCGCTATGTCATCATATTGGCATCAGGTGTTTTCCAGGCCAGTGAATGTCAGCAACCCCTTCTTCTAAAGCTGCTTCCCCAGTTTCATCCAAAATAGAAAGAAATGCCATTTGGTAGCCCATTGAGAAGCTTTGGGAAGTAACGAAATACATTTCTGAAAGTTATTTATGGATGCACAAGGTCACCACATCTTTGCTTAAGGTGAATGGAAAGGAACATTTCCCCAGGCTGCACACCACTGTCCCCAAATCTCGTCCGCTGCTTGGTCATTTCAACAGATTGTGTGTCTTAGTAAGATTTTGTACATTTCAGAAAGCTTTCCCTTGCCTAAAAATGAAGTGCATGATTTTTCAAAAACTTATTAATGCCCCGTGCTTTTACTTCTGGTGTGGTAAAAAATTGCAGAATCTGGCTATCATTTAAAGCAGTGTAAGACGCTGGTTTACGTTTCCCCTCACATTTGGTGACTAGGTAGGGATATGCAGTTTTGTGTTTTGTTTTTTGAAGAGTTCCTAAGGAGTCCTACTGCTTCCGAGTTTTATTTTGGGGGTTGTTGTTGTTGTTGTTTACAAAAAGGTAATCCAGTTGTAACCTTTTTCTAGGTACAATTCTGTACATTCTGGTACTACCTGTTCACTCATGGTCCCTCCAAATCCCTTTGTTTCTTTTAGCAATGTGTCCTTGTGTATCTGCATAAGCTTTTCAAAGCCTGCTACCTTTGCTTACAGAATTTCTCCTTGGTCTGACTCTGTGCAAGGCACCATGCTATTCCCCTTTAAATTAGCCATTTCGACAGAAAACATGAGAACTGGAATTTTGCTCTTGAATGGATTTTTGGATCGCCTGCATGCCAAGCACATGCTTCTCCCACTGGGCCAGCACCCTTCCTCAGTGACTGAGTTCTCATTGCACACAGCCATCCAGCAAGCAAAAAAATGTTCTTGTTAGAAGGGCAGAGTGGGGAGCAAGAGATTCAGGGGCCGGTTTTAGACCCACAGTGCTCGGGTTTATTCTGTTGCCTGCTTGACATTGTGCCTCCTTTCCCCCTACCTTTTATTCCTATGAATGTTTCACAATGTCGCTGCTTGGGATTCTGGATAATCTATGGTGTTTTTCTTTTCAGTTTTTTAAATTAATTTCCCCAAAAAAAATTAAGACAAACAAACAAACAAACAAACAAACAAACATACATCCTAATTGCAATTAAACCAGTCTTGATAACATTGTTAAGTGACTTCCTCAAATCCCCCTGGTTGAATTTCATTGTATTTCATTTTAACAGTTTTCCAAAATCAATCTTCTCAAAAAAAAAAAAACACAAACAAACAAACAAACTTGATCCCTTCACATCTTTCATTCTTTCCAATCTAGCTTGAAACATCTTAATTCCTATCCTTACATATTTAAATCCTAAGCCTATCTCGTATTTGCAAGCTTTTCCAATTAGGTTATCTTGACATATTTAGCTAAATAATCTTTGAATTTTGTCCATTCTTCCTGGTACTCCTCCTCCTTCTGGTCGCGGACTCTTTCCGTCAGGTCGGCTAGCCCCGGGATGTGACTAGATGCTTGTAATGTATGCCAGGCAATCTGGCACAAGTGGGTAGGGTTGCCATCCGCCCGGAATTGTCGGGATTTGGCCGTTGGAAACAAGTGTCCATGCGGGAAACGCTTGAATGTCCAGGAAAATCCAAAGGTATAGCAATTCTACACGTGGGGAGTAGGGACGCAAGCGCAAATCAGAATAAAGCAAAGGCTGGGAAAGTTCAAACAGAAACACACACACACACACACACACACACACACACACACACACACTATTCCTCAAGATTTGTGTTTAAGACACAGGATCATAGAATTGTGGAGTTGGAAGGGACACCGAGGACCATCTAGTTCCCTTATTCCCAATCAGGGGTCCGTGGCCCCATCCCTTGCCTCCCTCCAACTAATTTTCTCTTATTTTGGCATGGCAATAGCATACATTTTATGGGCGGTCTTGTTGTTTTTAGTATACCTAAAATCCTTTGCTTATTACCCCACATTTTGCTCAAAAAATTGCTTTGCAGAGGTAACTACCATAGAGTTATCAATTTTTTCAAAAGTAGGGGGTCTGCGGCTTGGCTTTTGAAAAATAAGGGGTCCTCAGTAATCAGCCAATTAGGAACCACTGATCTAGTTCCATCCCCTACAATGCAGGAATAATGCAGTTGGCCTATACAGGGATCAAACTTATGACCTTGGCATTATCAGCACCCCGCTCTGAACATCTGCGTCACCTTCAGAGTTGTTGTTGTGGGAGCTGTAGTTCACCAAAGTAAATATTGAAAGGATCCTCTTTTCACATCAAGGACAGACCACGCCAAACATCTACCTTATGCACAAAATTGACTCCCCAAGCTCTTCTTGTGTTTTAAGACGCTGGGATGTGGGGAGCCAGAAATTCCACTGGGCTGGCAGAAGCCCCTTTTGTGACTCAATAGAGCTCTGTCTTCAACCCCAATTTTAGTTTGGAAAACTCCTCCCTTTTCCTTTAACACACTCCCCTCCCCCCACTTTCCTGCAATCCACTCTTTTCCATATCGAAAGCAATTTCTAATGTCCACTGCCAGGACCAGCTGAGGATGTTTTTGCTTGAGGCAGAAACACCCTGAGCCCTGCCTCTGCTTCTCCTTTAGGAAAGGAGGCTGGAGAGGAGCAGGTTGTGTTGGCAAAACCCTCACAAGGGCCTGACCGTGGTCACAACAGTGGCATGGCTGCAAGCATGGTGCTCTATGGACCTTGATCTGCCCCCCCCCCCTTTGAGCCAATGGCCTCGCAACGCCTCATGCGCAGGTTGGCCCTGCCAATTCCTAGGGTGCCCAGTTGGATTATTTCAGTGGGGAAGGGGGAAGTTCCCAATCCCGTTCCACTGCTCTCCGCCTGCTCCCCCCTCCCCTCAAAGTGACCCATCTAGCCTCCACTCCATCCCACTTCAAATGAAAATAAGTAATAAAAGAGCTCCCATCCAGACTCTGCAGTCTCCATAGCTGCTCTCAGAGCTCCAGTCTCCTTTGGTCATTTTGGGGACTCCCTTGAGAAGAACAAGTGGACATCTAGGAGTTGCTGTTGGTGGTGGCGGCGGGAGCAGGGCTCAGCTCCTCCTGCTCTTCAGTGTGCTCTGCTCAGTTCTGCAGCCTTATCCCTTGGCACCAGGTGCACATATGCTCTCATAACCCCCTCAAGCCAAGCCCAGTTCTTTTTCTTCCTCTGTTCTCCCTCCTACCACTGAGCCCTGGAGACAAAGCTTAATGGGGAGAGGGGAGGCCAGACCTCCCCTCAAGAGTCTATGCAATAATTCGCAGCCAGCTGCTGCTGGGCTGAAACGTGCAAGCTGCAAGCAGTATGAGGTGTTGGCTTTTTGCAGTATGGTAGCGCTGCAGAGAGCTTGCTGGGGAGACCATGTATTAAAAAGGGACTCAAAAATAACTTAAACAAGGTTTTAATAACAAAAGCAAAAACTCCTTTTACACTAAATACATCAACAAACAAACATGACCCAACCACCAACCCATCCCCCAGGGTAATGGGAGAGCTAGGTGCTGCTCCTTATATACTACATGCAAATGCTGACACACCTTAATCAATGCAACTCGGCAGCACCTGCTATGTTTCACAGCTGTAAAGCTGGGTCTCGTTATTTTGCTCTGGCCCCTTAAAGGCATACACATCGGGTGGAACCATGATGAACCTTTACATTTAAAGAAACCATTCAACATGAGGAAGAAGCGCAATTGAGAAACACCTTGGGGAAGCAATGTAGCCCTCTTTCTGCACCTGCAAGCCTTGTTGTGAAGAGCCAAGTCAGATTCCATGGTATCTGCACGACCTGATGCCCCACAGCCTCTCCCTCATGTGTGCTGCGAGGGCCCAAGGCGGCTACATTTGGAAAGTCTGGCTGAGCTTCAGAGCAGTGGAGAAACCAGCAAAGGCAAGTGTAGCTCCCCTCCAAACACCAGAACAATCTCTGCACAACGGATCTTTCATTTTGAAACAACCGTTTCCCAATAAATTAAGAGTGTGTGTGCACCAAGTACAGGAACCCAGGACAGAAAAGCAGAAAGACAAAGTTGCAGAACTTGGGGTCGGGTGGGGAGCCCAACCCAACCCAGCTGTACCCACTGCTTCAGCTCCCCTCCTGCTGCCCAGCCTGCGCCCCCTCCTCCTCCCTGGTCCCTTTAGGCAGTGCTTAGTGTTTCATGAAGAATGAACACCCTAGAACTCTACTTGGCAGAATGGGGACAGATAGCTGAACTATGGAGAGCAGGCTAAGGCGTACGTGGGCCACAGTGGCTGCCCTGCCCCTTCTTGATGAGCATCAAGGCTGGGGGGACAGAGAAAGAGGTCCTGCAATCCCAGGACAGGCCAGGAATCCTTATGCCTGGTACCCACCAAGAGTAGCACATGCTCAGCTGCAGCAGAAGGGGAGAGCGTGGACTACTGCGCAGGGACTGAGAGCAGCAGTGGTGGTAGTAGGATGGGCAGGGGAATGACTGTCCTCCAACAGGGTCCCTCCCCAAGCACCCTGAACCTGCTGCCAATGCCCTGGAACCATGTGGAAAGCCAAGTGTGCAACCGTGTCAGGAGTCAAGAGGAAAAGGTGGAAAGGGCGAAGCACAGGGAAGGGAGCTGGCACATGGCAAGATGGCACAAGGGGAAGGGCAGGCCTCTTCCCTCCCCACTTCGTCTCCAGTCACGCTTGGCACCTTTCGTAGTCATCCACCCCCAGCAGGAAGCCCAGGAGGAAGCCGATGGCACTCGGCAGAACGTTGGGCAGAGGCCGTAGCAGGAGGCTGGCGAAGAGGGTGGCTGCAGGGAAGCGAAAACATTTGCATGAGAGGAGGCGGGAGCAGGAGGAAGGCCAGCTCCCAGCCAGGACAGGCAGGCCTTACCTAGCATGTTGCCACTGACGTTGTTGCTCTCAGAGTATTTCAGCAGCTCCCGCAGGAAAGCCACCACGAAGCGGAACACGTTCTGGTGCGACCGCGGCAACTGGCAGATCACCTGCAAGACAGGGAGGGGCGGTTTGGAGTTTCAGTGCAGAGCTTTGCTAGAGGAGGGGCATGGATCACTAGCACGGTGTAGTTGTTATGTTTGCAGGTTTAGACCTGGCATAAAAAAAAGAATGTTTAAAATGGTGACCGGACTAGAACTCTGCTGGGAACTTTGGGGAATAATACAACTGTAGAGTCGGAAGGGAGCACGAGGGTTAACTAATCGAACCCCCTGCAATGCCTAAGGTGGGGCTCGAACTCAGGACACTGAGATGAAGAGTCTTATGCTCTACCAACTGAGATATCTTGGGGGAAGGGCCATAGCTCTGCAGTAAACCACCTGCTTTTCATGCAGAAAGTCTCAGGCTCCACCCCCAGCATCTCCCAGGAGGGTAGGGAACATCCCTTGTCTGAAATCCTGGAGAGCCACTGCTTGTCAATTTCGACAATACTGAGCTAGATGGCCCAGTATATGGCCGCTTCCTGGGTTGGAAATTCAAGCGAGGTTCACTGAAACAGGTGGGCTATTGTTACAAGTCCTGGTCAGAAAGCAAAAAGGCAACATGTGCGCACCCCACCCCCCTCCACAACCGAGAGGGATGGTTATCAAAGGAGACATCAGCAACCTCTGCAGTTAACAAGGCTTCCCAGACCAGACTAGCCCTCCTGCCAGTGTGCCGGTTTACTGGCTTTCAGGGATGTTTTAGTGGATTTCCTGTTACTCGCGGCAACATTTGGACTAGATGACTTTGGAAATCCCTTCTGATTCTATGCTTCTGTACACACCACAGACCAGCCAGGAAGAGATGGGGCTCTGGGGCCGACCTGGCGACAGAGGTGGCTGTCATGTGAGCACTCAAGGCAGTGCTGATACAGTTCATAGCAAAGGACTGGTTCTGGCACTGCCTCCAGGAAGATGAGCAGAGCTTCGGCCACCGAGTGGTCACTGCCAGCTATTGACAGCCTGGCAAGGGAAGTGTTCTGTCCTGTTACCTGCAGCCTGCCTCCTTCCCAGGCTGGTCCAAAGCAAGAAGCTTGGTCCTTATACATCTGGGCCCACCTTGCAAGTTCCCCCTTTTGACGCAAGGTGGACCTTGAACCCACAGCCCTGAGATGAAGAGTGTCACGCTCTACCAGCTGAGCCATCCCACTGTAATTATCCCACACCTCCCCTCTTGACGAAGCTGCCTGCAAAGCTGATCTGCCGAGGAAATGTCCTTCTGCAGGCATGGTTTCAATCCAAACAACAAATACTAGTGGTCAACTCCAAAAGTGCGGTCAACAAACCCTGCTTGCCAAAGAACAATTGAACGCACCCTTGAAGCTCCTTTGCAGCCATGTCTTTACCTGTCTCCACACCTGACACCACATATGGTGCTAGATGTGGGGCCTGCAGGCCTGTCAAGATTCTCCACCTCTGCTCTATCTAGCCAGGCTGATGTTTTCAAATGGGGGTTAAAGCTGTGAAGCTGTTTGGATGCATGACTGGACTTGACTGTGGGCATTTTATTGTGCTGTGTCCCAGAGCCTTAAGGATGGGGTGGCCTAGGAACCTAAGCCACCAGGTATATAAAAGTGAGGTCCACTCCAGCCAAGAGCGAAAGAAAACCACCAAGCAGCCCTGCTCCCCAACAATGCCCCCCAAAGAGGATATGGATCGTCTCGGGAATGCTGGTGTCCAGGCACTCAGTTATCTCCTGCAGCTCGTCCTGCGTCCCCGGGGTCTGGAAGAGGTCCTCCTGAAGCAGAGTATCACCCATGCTGTGGGAGCCATGAAGCCATGGCAGAGGCTTGTAGTGCCGCGTGGTGCCTCGCTGACCTCGGTGACGCGGCATGTCCGTGCTTTGCAGTGTATTAAGTGTATTGACCTTATATGGAGTTATGTTCCCGCTGTGCAGTAATACCATATATGGTGATGAGTGTTGTATAGCCATGATCGGGCTATGTGACGTGGGACATTGGCAGATGGCCACGTAGGCTGTTAGAAAAAGGGGAAGATAAAAAAATATACGGGAGAGGAGGAACTTTCAAGTGAGCTGCCCTCCACCCTGAAGATACTCGCTGTCTCTGTGTTTGTTCTATGCTGCGCACCACTCGTTGACGGCTGTTTTCCGTCAAGTGGTGCCCCTTGTGAGGCTTCCCGATCCAGGCTCCGGACACCATCGACTCTCCACGCCCAGCAAGGGTTACAGGCGCCACGCATCTTCGGATCCCGGTGAGTCGATCCCTTCCATCTTGATTTTGGAAAAATAGGCAGCTCCTTGTCTATTCCACAACAGAAATTTTTAAAAGACTTAAAATTTCTCCTCTCCTCCAACAAATTGGAAGTTCCTGAGGGCAATTTGATACAGCTTATTCTGGCCATCGATGAACATTGTCCCTGGTATCCCCAGGATGGAACTTGGGAATTAAAAGACTGGGTCAAAATCGGGATCCATTTTCATGGACACCCTAGCATCGGCGTTCGAGTTCTGAATGCATGGTGCAAGGTTTGTTACGCCATGGGCTCTTTATCACCAAAAAATATCTCCATGGCCGCATTGCCAACATCACCTCCGGCCTCTTTAATCCAGCCTGCCGTGTTGCCGTCTGCTCCGGCACTCGCCCTGCCGGCACCACCGGACCCTAAGCCTCCGGATTACAGCTCATCGCCAGGGGACCCTGTAGTAATGCTCACCCCCAACCGCTTGCCCCTCCCTTCTCCTGCCTCTGCTCTCCGGCCAGGCCAGGACGCCCAGGGCAAGGTTGGCAGGTGAAATTACCTTTTTACATAACAGAACAAGTAAGACCCGGTAGGGCTGCCACCACTCCCTCTTGTCCAGGGGACTCCGAATCACAACCCAGGGAGCAGGTTGCGACCCATTTAACCTGGCTGTCCCCCTACTCCACAAGCTGCATCCACAGACTTGCAGGCAGAAGTTCTACGGTAGAGCGTAACAAAGCGTAAGGCTAGGACTTAGCTATTCCCTTCGGAAAGGCACACAACTAAAACAGTTTCATTCTTAAAAGGTTTATTTTAAAATAACATAAGAAACATGCTAAAATAGCAGGCACTCTTTTGGGCGTTACAGATAAGAAAAATAACAAAGTTACATAGTATAGCTAACTATACATACTCACAAGGTCTAACACAAGATAGGATAGCTGACATTCTTTAGGCATCTGCAAGTTGAAGGCTTTTGAAGATCTCCATTTCAAAAGACGAAACGACGGCTATTAGGATGGAACAATAGAGCCGGGCATCTTTGCGGATTGCAGAGCAAAGGCAGAGAGCACAGATCAGGATAATTCCCTGATCCTTTATTCACAATTTGCACAAGGCGTCGTAACTTTCAAACCAATCATAGGACCCAAATTATTTTTGAATACACCAATGACCGGTTTGCTGGTCAATTATTTTACTTCTTGACAGCTGGGCCAATTTGGCATCCAAACTTTAAATCAAAGGGTTCCTCCCTTCCGTGGAAATTAGCCAGAGACACATTCCCAAGCAATTCAAGGACAGATAGCATCACTGAGGGGGGATGTTTACACCCTCAAACTCAGGTGTTAGATCTTTTCATTAAATCAAGACTTCTTTGGGTTCAATAAAGCTTTCAGCTGAGGAGCCAACTAGTCTAGGGGTTAAAGATACACAACTTCTTTCCCAGGGTCCCTGTGGCTGATGAAACTCCCACAAGGCTTCACTCCTTTTACTTGACCAAAGAATAATTTCTAAATAATACTAACTTTACTACAGACCCCATTATTCAGAAATACCACAGCCTAGTAGGCAATGATCCTGTTACGGCGTCAGTGGAACCGGCTACTCCTTTTCAACGTGCGGTTCTTGCCTGTTCCTTATCTCAGGATACTGTGGCATTTCCCGTTATATTGCCCCCCGCTGGCATCCCGGCAGGCACCCAAGCCCAACATGAACCTTTTGACTTTAAGATCTTGAAAGAGTTGCAGCAGTCAGTAAAGACCAATGGACTCCAAGCTCCATATACGCAGGCGCTTTTGGAAGCCACATTCGCCCAGCTTTTGGTTCCTGATGACATAAAGCTTCTGGCCCGTACGGTGTTACCTCAATTGTGCAACCTGAATTAGAAGCAAGTCCCAATTAAGTTGGAGGGTTGCCTTGGAATAAGTAGGACTGCTCTGCAATTTCCCAGTTAGAGGGCTTTCCTAGCTCAGCACACACTCCAGATGTTGTTGGACTCCCATCAGCCCCAGCATAGCTGCTGTCCAGCAATATCTAAAGGTCTAAGGTTTCCTGCTCTAGGTTTTGCATCTGTCTGGAAAATCTGCGTTGCTCACATGTTCTTATCAGCAGAGACTTCCATTAAGTCCAATTAAATTGCTGGTGCTTTTTGTTTTACATTTTTCTCTCCAAGGTTTGTGTGTTCATCATGTTGACGACCTTTCTCCCACTTGGCATGAGGATCATTGGTATTTTGTGTTGAAACAGAGGCCTGATTGCTGCACCTTATGGTGGATTTAAACTCTGTGAGCGTAGTCATGCCTTAGCCCTTTGAGAAGGATGCTGCAAGGAAGGCAAGGGGGGGGCAGCCTCAGACTTCCAACATATGCAAAACCATCATAAAACATTAAAAACTTCCCTAAAGGCTGTATAGTTACTTAACTCCTTGACATCTGACGGGAGGGTTTCCCACAGGGCAGGTGCCACTACTCAGAAGGCCCTCAGCCTGGTTCCCTGTAACTTCGCTTCTCACAGTGAGGAAACCGCCAGAAGGCCCTCGGTGCTGGACCCTGATGCCTGGGCTGAACAATGGGGATGGAGACACTCTTTCAGGGCTGAGGCCATTTAGGGCTTTAAAGGTTGGCACCAACACTGAGAATTGTGCTCAGAAATGTCCTGGGAGCCAACGTAGGATGCAAAAGGATGGTTTTGCAGTTGCTCCTAGTGTCGGGGGTGTATTCTGGTGGTTGTTAACAGTTTGTATGGATTATTGGTACATATAACATTGCATATTGTAGGTATGGCTAACCTGTGGTCTGCCAGATGTTACTGAGCTGCAGTTCCTGTTGGCTCCAGCCATCATGGCCAGTAATCAGGGATGATAGGAATTGTAGTTCTGCAGCATTGTGAGGGCCACGTGTCTGCTACTCCTGAGTTAGAGGATTTTCCTGTCGTGTGATGCAGCAAAGTAATTGAAGATGACATAGGACAAAAATGCACAAGCATCCTGTAACTTTAATAATTGAGTATAAGATAGGATTTCAGCAGGTATACCCCTTTTTTTGCACTTGGCTAACCTACTAGTAGGGACGCGGGTGGCACTGTGGGTTAAACCACAGAGCCTAGGGCTTGCCGATCAGAAGGTCGGCGGTTTGAATCCCCGCGATGGGGTGAGCTCCCCTTGCTCGGTCCCTGCTCCTGCCAACCTAGCAGTTCGAAAGCACGTCCAAGTGCAAGTAGATCAATAGGTACCGCTCCGGCGGGAAGGTAAAAGCTGTTTCTGTGTGCTGTTCTGGTTCACCAGAAGCGGCTTAGTCATGCTGGCCACATGACCTGGAAGCTGTACGCCGGCTCCCTCGGCCAATAACACGAGATGAGCGCTGCAACCCCAGAGTCGGTCACGACTGGACCTAATGGTCAGGAGTCCCTTTACATTTAACTTTAACCTACTAGTACTTCACCTTGGTTTTCCAGCACAACAGTAGCTGTTAGTAGACTCCATTGTCAGGCAACAGGGGGTCTTTTGCTTCTCTGCTGATAAGCGATTTCTTTTTGGCTTTAGCTAAACATTCAGAGTACCCAAAAGACAGCTTTTGCTGATTTCACAGAGGGAGAGATCAAGTTCATCCCGACGTACAAATTCAACTCTAAAACAGATCCTGCTTGATAGTTGAGCCTTTGTAAGTAAGTCCTCTCAATCATTCTTCTGCAAGGCTTGTTTGTTTTTCCTAGTCTGCTGAGATGCTAGTAGTGTCCTGCCTTTCCATCCTCCTGAGCAGGCTAGTAAAACATATATTTTAAACATGGCTTTCTGCTAAGCAAGCTGTTGGAGGAGGGCTAGAGTTGAGGGCTGGATGGACTTCCTTTCCTCTGCAGCCAGAATGGACACCAAGCCACGGAGGAAGAGAGAGATCCAGCTCTCCTTCACCTGCTCACTTTGCTTGCATGGAATTCCGGGTTGCCAAAGGCTGCTAGGCGAGTTGTGAAATGCAAGGCTGTGATATGTTGTCTTCCTCAAGCCATCCCTGCTCTGGAAATGTTTTGGCTCCTTTCCCCCACATTTGTCCTGATAACCAGCATCCTCTGTTTCATGGCGTGTATAAGCGGTGTTGCAGTTCCTTGAAAGGTGCAGCAGGCTGAATGAGAATCCTGTTTGTGTCAAGGAAGTCTGGGAATGAGACTTGGTGCTCTCTCAAGATGAGTCTGCCAGGGCATAAGAGCATGAGAGCAGCCCTGCTGGATCAGGCCATTGGCCCATCTGGCCCAGCATTCTGTTCTCACATTGGCCAATGAGATGCAACAGCACGCTCCCCTCCTCCAAGCCATACTGCTTCTCTTGGTGGAGTATGTTCTGTGGCCATTATGGCTAGTACCCATTAAGCCTCACCATCCATGATTTTGCATATTCTTGTGGTTCTTGAGAACTGTCAGAAGCCACCCAGGCCTGCTAGTTTCATTGCTCTTGCTGTGGTAATGGGGAAATCAAAAGGACAGGCGGAACATGTAGTGACGAAGCCGGAAAACGGCAGGCTCCTTTGGGCAGCATTTCAGGTGCCAGAAAGGGTCTTTTGGATCACTGAAAAAATAGTGTCTGAACAAGAATAACGGGGCCCCTTGCTTTGGGGAAGGATCATCATTTGATGGTGTGCCATATGCTTTGTATGCAGAGTCTCAAGTTGAAACTCTATGGCGCCTCCACCTGAAAAAGGATTGGGCCACAGAGAGCTGCTGCCAGCCAGAGTAGACTTAATTAATTAATTGTGGGGTTGGAAGGGATCACGAGGGTCATCTAGTCCAACCCCCTGCAATGTAGGAATCCAAACTGGGGGAGGTCAGAAATTCATTCTGACCTGGTAGAAGGCAGCTTTTGATTCCTGACAACTCTCTCCATGAGGCAAAATGCCTGCACACCTGCAAGGTCCGCCCCTTCAGAAGTTGGACTCCCAAGCCCCATCATCTCCAGCTCTTGACCATGGTCAAGATCACAGGCCGTGTGTGGAGCCAAAGTTTGACTGTGTGAGCCTTGTGTGTTGCCTCAGCCAGTCCAACAGTCCTGGTGTCTCTCCTGTCTCCTTGCAGTGGGAAGTGCCCTGGAGGGAGGTAAAGACGAATAGGATCCTCTCCAACCCCTTAAAGAGAGTTTGCTGCAAAAAGACCAGGGGGGAAAGAATCCCTTGGCCCATCTAGCTCAGTCTTTATTTCCGGGGGATCTCTCCCAGCCCTACCTGGAGATGCTGGGGATAGAACCTGGGACCTTTGCATGCAAGGCAGATGCCCTTCCACTGAGCGGCAGCCTCTTCCTCTTCCTCGCAGGCAAAGACTCCAGGGGTAGCCAGCGTGGTGCCCTCCAGATGCTGGACTACAACTCCCATCATCCCCAGCCAACATGGCCAGTGGCAAGTGCAGCAATATCTGGAGAGCCCCACGTGGACCTGTTGCATGTGCAGTCCCCTAAATGAGAGCCCGGGGCCAAGGACAAACTTCCCCCTGGAGCACGTTTCCTTGCCTCTGCTGAAGGCAAGCACTCTCTTTCCTCCCCCCCCCCTTTTGCTCTGCAGTTTCCGTTTGAGAATGTGAAGTTCTGGCAGCTGCAGAAGGAGAAGTTCCAGATCACAAACAACGGGCAGGTCACCCTCCACTTCTCCTTTATCCCCAAGCTCAGTGACAGCCAGTATTGGAAGCCATGGCTTCGCACTGAGCCCTGCGAGGGATACTTGGAGCCCAGCGCGCCTCTCTCTGGAATCAGAGAACTGTAGAGTTGGAAAGGGACCCCAAGGATCATCTAGGGAAGGCCTTGGTTTCCTTTTCATCCCCCCTTTTCTTCTCCTCTTCCCAACCCTCCTCCCTCAAACCTTGGGAGTTTGGTAGAGCAGGGGAGGCTTAACATTTGTGGGCTGCATTGCCCTATGCTCAAGCCTCCAAGGGCCACACGTCAAAGCAGCTGAGCCCAAAGTGTAAAAGTGTGTGTGACCAGCTTTAAACAAAGACACACACACACACACACACACACACACACACACACACACAAATGAATTGAAGCCAAAAAATGCTGGAGGGTCCCAAAACACCTTTTGGCATCGCAGGGAACCAGTGAGAGCAGTCCGTCCAAAAATTACTTTTTTAAAAAAAATGCGTATTTTTATGTTGTGGAGGCACAAAAATATCTTGGGGAACATATAGAACTAGCCAAACTTTTAAAAACTCAATGAAATGTAAACTAAAAAAGAAAGTTACATTGGGGGCGCAAAAATCCTTTCCCTTTTTATATTCTTTTGTTAGGATCACTTTCTCTTACCCCCCAGTATCCTGTCACCATCTTATGTGCAGCTGCTGCTTTGGAGGACTAGAGAGGAAAGTGGGGTGGGGGTGGGAACTGAGTCGCTTCTT
The DNA here is from genome assembly GCF_964252035.2 of Podarcis erhardii. Lineage (NCBI taxonomy): Eukaryota > Metazoa > Chordata > Lepidosauria > Squamata > Lacertidae > Podarcis > Podarcis erhardii. Next base: position 17,524,133 of record NC_138506.1, on the reverse strand, counting down.
TTCCTAATTCTTGAAGTTAAGGTTTTCCCCATACACCTGTGAGAACAGGATGCTGTACTAGATGGGCCATTGGCCTGATCCAGCAGGCTCGCATTGTGTCCTTCTGTTCAATTCTTCACTGTCTTCACTTTTAATTTACAGACAAGCCAACTTGGCTGTGCCCAAGAGTGTATCTACCTGACCTCCTCCCATTTTAGGTGAGACAGTGGACATTTCCCTGGATTTCTTTTTGGCTTTAGCTAAACATTCAGCGTACCCAAAAGACAGCTTTTGCTGATTTCACAGAGGGAGAGATCAAGTTCATCCCAACATACAAATTCGACTCTAAAACTGATCCTGCTTGATAGTTGAGCCTTTGTAAGTAAGTCCTCTCAATCATTCTTCTGCAAGGCTTGTTTGTTTTTCCTAGTCTGCTGAGATGCTAGTAGTGTCCTGCCTTTCCATCCTCCTGAACAGGCTAGTAAAAAATATATTTTAAAGAACAACAATATATTTAAGCAACCACACTACCTGGCGTGTACGAGCCATCCATATCTTTCTGGTATAATTCCTCTGTGTATTCTTGCCACCTCTTCTTGACGTCTTCTGCTTCTGTTAGGTTCTTTCCACCTTTGTCCTTTATTATGGTACTCTTTGTATGAAATGTTCCTTTCATAGCTCCAGTTTTCTTGAACAGATCTCTGGTTCTTCCCATTCTGTTGTTTTCCTCTATTTCTTTGCATTGCTCATTTAAGAAGGCCCTCTTGTCTCTCCTTGCTATTTTTTGGAAATCTGCATTCAATTCCCTGTATCTTTCACTATCTCCCTCGCATTTTGCTTGCCTTCTCCAAGTCCACCTTTCCTTTTGAAGCAAAATGTCCTTGAAATGGGGGAGAAATGCCCTGCATGAAGTCTTGGGTTTGCAATTTGGGGAGAGGGAAGACTGTCTGTGGCGCTGGGGAGCGGGCAGGCTGGCGAGACCCCCTAGATCTAGAGGCCCTAGGCTTCAGCCTACTTAGCCTATACATACTGTATTTTTCGCACCATAGGGCGCACCGGACCATAGGGCGCACATAGTTTTGGGAAACAGAAAACAAGAAAAAAATATTCTGAACCCCAGAAGCCAGAACAGCAAGAGGGATCTGGCTTCCGGGATACCGTGTGGCTGTTCTGGCTTCTGGGGTAACCGCGCCAAGCCTCTTCAGGGCAGCGGGATGAAGGCTCCCCCTGCCCAAAGAGGCTGTGCAGGGCTAAAGCAGAAGCCAGGACAGACGCGTTGCTCAAGGGGCGCTGCGCCTTCTCTCTCTCTCTGCGCAGCGCCCCTCCTTCACAGGAGAGGTGCTGCGCAGAGAGGGAGAAGGGGTAGCGCCCTTCAGGGAAGCTGGAGAAGGAACAGAAGGAGACCCTTCTGTTCCTCCTCGGGCTTCGCTGGACAGGCGCGTCGCTGTGAATCGGGAGGAGGAACAGGAGACCCTTCTGTTCCTCCTCTGGCTTCCAGGACAGGCGCGTTGCTCAAGGGGCGCTACGCCTTCTCTCTCTCTCTGCGCAGCGCCCCTCCTTCACAGGAGAGGCGCTGCGCAGAGAGGGAGAAGGGGCAGCGCCCTTCAGCGAAGCTGGAGAAGGAACAGAAGGAGACCCTTCTGTTCCTCCTCCGCTTCCAGGACAGGCGCGTCGGGGTGAAGCCAAGGAGCCTGCATTCGCTCCATAGGAAGCACACACATTTCCCCTTCATTTTTGGAGGGGGGAAAGTGCGTCCTATAGAGCGAAAAATACGGTAAATCCGGCCCTGCCTATGTCACAGTGAGCACAGGCCCATCGATCACGTGCAAGGCATTCTGCGTGTTGGGAAGGAGCTTCCTGTTCTGGGCCAGGGGGAAGAGTGACTCCGCCAGATGGTTGAAAGGGGAGGAATGCCAATCCTCATCTGCTGCAGCAGAAGACTGGGTGGTGGGGTCGAAGCTGATCCCATGGAGCACGTGAGGAGTCAAGGCTTCCCGCATGAAGGCCTCGCTTCCCCTAGAAGTCCCTGCCTCCTGGTCTGTGTTCGCTTTCTTCTTCAGGTACAGCGCCAGCATGTTCTGGATGGTGCACCTGCTTTCGGGGGAGAGCTTGTCGAACTGGTCCACACTAGAAGAATAGCCATGAGACGGGTGAGACTCCTGCAAGGCGTCCCCAAAGTCAGGGGAACATAAGCGCATTTGAAGAGCCTTGCTGGGTCAGTCCAAGGCCCATTCAGTCCGACATCCTGTTGGCATGTAGTTGGTCCACCACAATTGCAAGATTATTGCATCCTTCAGGAATGGTGTGTCCAGCTCCATCTGAGTCATCATCCAGGCACGCTGTGGAGCTGCCTGGATGAGAGATGGGCATCTTCGGCCAGTCAGGGGTGAAGAGCTGGCAAGATCCCCTGTACTGAGCAGAAAAGCAAACTCTTTGGCCTCCGAGATCTCTCCCAACTCTCAGCAACCCTCACTGTGAGCCATACTAGAGGAATTTTGTCCTGGTTTTGCTGAGCTACAACGCAGGAGCGCACCCCCAGGGGGCCATGATGTGGTAACCCTGGCGAAGCATTGCAGAGCAACTGAGAAAGCAGAATGATGTTTGCATGGACAGTCCATTAGAAAGCTGCACTATTATTGCATTGATAGCACATTGCAGAATACGACCCACCTCCAGGCAAAAACATCCTCCGTTTACAGAAAGATAAAACCATAAAATCAGGAAAAACCTACAGTACATTAAACGCTGAAAAAGTGAATACCAGAATAGATCAGAACTCACTCCCAAGGTAAGGGGAAGAGACATGGCTAAGATGGCAGGACAGCTTACTTTATGATGTTAACCCCTTCATGCACTAATTAGACTGAAGCACTAAATTGAACACGGTTACAAATTTAGAAATTGAAGGAAGCAATATTCAGAACCCCGCGGAGATCAGAAAGTGCTTCCAGAGATATTTCAAAAAATTATATACCTGTCAGGGAACTGCCATCGGAGAGAGAGGTGGTGGATAAGTTCCATGAGAATAGGAGAGAATCTGCAGCAGAAGGAACCAGCAGGGGGAGTGCAGGAGTCACAGCGGAGGGGAGGCTCTGGGATACTTCCAGTGACGACAGCGAAGAGGTAACAAGACCCCCGTTAGGAACTCCCACCCTGCGCCGGAAACTGTCACGCAGAGAGTCACGAAAGCGCATGTCTGTCAAACAGCTTTTATGTTGGCGTAGGTTCCGTAGACGCCCACTGTCAGATTCTACCAGCGACTAACGGAGTCATGCTTTGGGGAGCTCCGTTAGTGCCTAGGTTGGGATGACCAACCAAACCCCAGAGGGATCAAGCTTTACGCACAAGCAGCTCATTATCCCATCACAGCAATCTGACAGTCTCTGAAAGCAGCTTGTGCAAGCAGAGGGCATCATGAGCGAACCAGCTGGAACCGGAGGTGCAGGAGCTGGGGCTGGAGGAGGTCCAAGCCTGGAAGACAGGTACAGGGCGTTGGAGGTCCAGCTCGCGCTGCAAACGGCGAGGCTCGAGGAGAGGAGGGCTCAAGATGCGGATAAAGGGAAACCCACCCCACTTGCCAGAAAGGTGCCTGGATTGGTGCAGAAATTTGGGGGGGATCCCAGGAACTATCAAGCCTTTAGGACAGAGATGCAATATGCTCTTAACCTACTGTTTGATGACTTCCCTGATGAGAACTCTAGAGTGGCGTACGTGATCGGCCATCTAGAGGGAGGGGCGAGGGACTGGGTGCGGCCCCTGATGGCAGCCAATAATGAAATCTTAAAGGACACTATGAAGTTTTTTCGCGCCATGGACTTGATGTTTTCCAGTGAGATTGAGCAAGGGGTGGTGCGGAGGCAGTTAATGGCGTGTAAACAGGGGAGCCGATCTGTACGTGAGTACTGGACTGAGTTCAGCATGCTGATTCATAGACTGGGGTGGGACCTTGCGAGTGAACCTATTCAAATGCTGTTTGAAGAAGGGCTCTCTCCGGCAGTGAAAGATGAACTTTCCCGGGCGCCCAGGGCGGAGTCTATGGATCACCTGACTAAATCAGCGCTGTCCATAGGAGCGCCCGAGGCAAGGCATGTAATCCCTGAAGACCGCTGGGTGTGTGGGGCGGCATTGGTGGGGCAGAGGGAACTGATAGAGGGTACTGAGAACGATGAATACGCCCAAGGGAAACTCAGAGAGCTCCGGAGGGCAGAGGAGAACACAGGGGGGTTTGAAGAAAAGAACGGGGCGTTGTATTACAAAGGGGCACTGTACATACCCGACGGGGAACTGAGGGGCAGAGTACTCAAGCAGTTGCATGACAGCCCCACCGCGGGACATTTTGGACAGCACAAAACCATGTGGTTGGTTACCAGGGAGTTTTGGTGGCCCAAGGTGAGGGAGGACGTACGGGAATATGTCAGGGGTTGCGTCAGGTGCCAGCGAGCAAAAGGAGAGAGGGTGGCGCCAGCGGGGCTATTACAACCCTTACCCACGCCCGAAAGGCCATGGGAGGCAGTATCCATAGATTTTATGACGGACCTGCCAAAATCCAAAGGCAAAACAGCTGTCATGGTGGTGGTAGATCTATTAACCAAGATGTGTCATTTTATAGCTTGTTCACATGCAGTCACAGCGGAGGAAACCGCCAAGTTGTTTGTAGAACATATTTTTAGGTTGCATGGCGCCCCCTTGAGGGTTTTGAGCGACAGAGGGAAACAATTTACTTCCAGGTTCTGGAGGAAACTGATGAGCTTATTACACGTAGAACTCAATTTCTCAACTGCTCGGCACCCAGAAACCAATGGGCAAGCGGAAAGGGCAAATGGGATTTTACAACAATACCTGAGGTGTTATGTAAAAGACAGAGAAAATGATTGGGTGGATAAGTTACCTCTAGCAGAATTTGCCTACAACAACGCAGAGAACGTGTCCACAGGGATGAGTCCCTTTCTGGCAAATTATGGGTGTCACCCCCGGGCATTCCCAGGAGAGGGAGGGGAGAGGTGGAGCGTGCCGGCGGCGGAATATTTTTTTGAAGAGATGGAAGCGATCCACCGTCAGCTTCAACTTAACTTAGAGAAAGCCAAGGAAGAATATAAGAAGCAAGCAGACAAAAATAGGAGGGAAGGTGAAACCATAAGGGTGGGGGACCGGGTGTGGTTATCCACCCAAGGACTACCGTTCAAAGGAGGGTGTAAGAAATTGAGACCCAAAAGATTGGGACCCTTTGAGGTCATACAGCAGGTCAACCCAGTAGCATTCAAACTCAGGCTGCCCAGTCACATGAAGTTACACCCAGTATTTCACAGGTCATTACTGTCGCCGTACCGAGAGGGACGTGAGTGGGGGGAGCATGAGAGAGAGGCCACCCAAACGCCCGTGATAGAAGAGAGAGAGCGCGACATGAACGTGGCAGGAATCATTGATTCCAGGTGGAAGGGGAATCAGGTGGAATATCTGGTAGAATGGGAGGGGGAAGTAGAGTCGGAAAACACTTGGGTACCAGCAGAGGTAGTCAATGACGAGGTTTTAATAGAAACATTTCATCAGCGTTTCCCAAGAAAACCGCAACCCGTGGCACGATTTAGAAGGGAACACTTTGGTACCACCGATGAGGAAGGAGAGTTTGAAGGGTTCCCTGAGTCAGGGGTGGGTGAGGAAGCCGACTCAGACGAAGAAGAGGAAGACGGGGAGAGAGACGGTACGCCGTGGCTAGAAGTGTTTGAATCCTCGGACGACGAGGAGAGTTCCTTCAGGGGCTTTCCGTCCTCACCGCCAGTGGGAGAGGAGGCGGGAGGGGGTGAAGGGGGCCCTGGGGGGGAGGTGGATGTCAGGGAACTGCCATCGGAGAGAGAGGTGGTGGATAAGTTCCATGAGAATAGGAGAGAATCTGCAGCAGAAGGAACCAGCAGGGGGAGTGCAGGAGTCACAGCGGAGGGGAGGCTCTGGGATACTTCCAGTGACGACAGCGAAGAGGTAACAAGACCCCCGTTAGGAACTCCCACCCTGCGCCGGAAACTGTCACGCAGAGAGTCACGAAAGCGCATGTCTGTCAAACAGCTTTTATGTTGGCGTAGGTTCCGTAGACGCCCACTGTCAGATTCTACCAGCGACTAACGGAGTCATGCTTTGGGGAGCTCCGTTAGTGCCTAGGTTGGGATGACCAACCAAACCCCAGAGGGATCAAGCTTTACGCACAAGCAGCTCATTATCCCATCACAATACCCAAGGGCCGCAAGACGAGGCTGAGATAAAACAATTTTTGGGAAAAAATGGACTAACGAAATTGTCACAAGAAAACAGATTAATCCTGAACAGCAAAATAACACGACAAGAGATTGAACAAGCCATTCAGAACATGAAACTGGGCAAATCTCCAGGGCCAGATGGGTTGACCTCCAAGTATTATAAGACATTAAAAGACTATTTGATACAACCACTTATGGAGGTCAGCAATGAAATTATGGAGGGGAAGAGGGCGCCGGAGTCGTGGAAGGAAGCTTTCATCACATTGATACCAAAATCGGAAACCGAAAAGACACAACTCAAGAACTATCGTCCCATCTCCCTTTTAAATGTGGATTACAAAATATTTGCAGACATTTTGGCAAGTAGATTTAAAAAAGTTTTAAACGAAGTAATTCACAAGGACCAGGCAGGCTTTCTCCCAGGTAGACACATGTTTGCTAATACAAGGAACATTATTGACATTTTGGAACTTTTGCAAACAGATATAAACACAAGAGCAGTGTTAATCTTTATAGATGCGGAGAAGGCCTTTGACAATATCTCTTGGAAATTCATGAAGGGAAACTTAAAAGAAATGGGAGTGGGACGGGGTTTTGAGAATGGAATTGACGCAATATACTCAGAACAAAAGGCCAAATTGATAGTTAACAATGTGGTTACAGAAGAGTTCAAAATTGAAAAAGGAACACGACAAGGCTGCCCGATTTCCCCTCTGTTATTTATTTCGGTTCTGGAGGTGCTCTTGAACATGATCAGAGGGGACCGGTTGGTGGAAGGGATTCAGGTCGGAGCGAAACAATATAAACTTAAAGCTTTTGCAGATGACCTAGTTTTGACCCTGCAGGAGCCAGAATCTAGTACAAAAAGAGTATTACAATTGATTCAAGACTTTGGTCGGGTGGCGGGATTTAAATTAAATAAACAGAAAACCAAGGTGTTGGGAAAAAAATTGACAGATACAGAGTCAGAACGGTTTCAGAGAGAGACAGAACTAACTGTGGTTTAAAAAGTAAAGTACCTAGGGGTAAACATAACAGCAAAAAATCTGAGTCTATTTAAGGATAACTATGAAAAATGTTGGTCTGAAATTAAAAGAGACTTGGACAGTTGGACAAAATTAAAACTTTCTTTGTTAGGCCGAATTGCTGCTATTAAGATGAATGTATTGCCAAAGATGTTGTTTTTATTTCAAACATTACAGATTGTGGACAAGACGGAGTGCTTCCGGAAGTGGCAGAGAGATATTTCTAAATTTGTCTGGCAGGGCAAAAAGCCCAGAATTAAGTTTAAGATATTAACAGATGCGAAAGAAAGAGGGGGCTTTGCCCTGCCAGACTTAAAGTTGTACTATGAAGCCGCAGCTTTCTGCTGGCTAAAAGACTGGCTACTTCTTGAAGACACTGATGTACTGGATCTGGAAGGTTTTAACAATGCTTTTGGTTGGCATGCATACTTATGGTATGACAAGGTTAAGATCAATAAGGCCTTTAAGAACCATATTGTCAGGAAAGCAGTATTTAATGTCTGGACAAAATACAAAGACTTATTGGAAAACAAAACTCCAAGGTGGCTTTCACCTCTGGAAGCTAAGGCCCGAAAAAGACCCAATATGGAGGCCAAATGGCCAAAATATTGGGAAATGTTAGAAAAAGATGGAAACAATTGGAAATTGCAGAGTTTGGAGAAAATGAAGGATAAAGTGCGAGACTGGTTACACTATGCTCAGATTAAAGAAGTTTTTAAAAATGATAAAAAGTTAGGATTCCAGGTGGAGAAATCGAAGTTGGAAAAAGAACTGTTAGAACCTAAAACTAAGGTACTTTCAAGAATGTATAACTTGCTGTTAAAATGGAACACACAAGATGAAATGGTTAAATCGGCTATGATAAAGTGGGCACAGGACATTGGGCATAACATTATGTTTGAGGACTGGGAAAGGTTGTGGACCACTGGGCTGAACTTCACTGCATGTAATGCCTTGAAGGAAAATGTTATGAAAATGATATATAGATGGTACATGACCCCAGTTAAACTTGCCAAGATATACCATTTGTCTGATAATAAATGTTGGAAATGTAAAGAAAATGAAGGAACATTCTTTCACCTCTGGTGGACCTGCCCTAAGGTGAAGGCCTTCTGGGAAATGATATATAATGAACTGAAAAAGGTATTTAAGTATACCTTTACTAAGAAACCAGAGGCCTTCCTTCTGGGTATTGTCGGCCAGAAGGTGTTAAAGAAGGACAGAACATTTTTTTTGTATGCAACAACGGCAGCAAGGATACTCATCACCAAGAACTGGAAAACTCAAGATCTACCCACCCTGGAAGAGTGGCAGATGCAACTGATGGACTATATGGAACTGGCCGAGATGACTGGCAGAATCCGAGACCTGGGAGAGGAGAGGGTTGAAGAAGACTGGAAAAAATTTAAGATTTATTTAAAAAAGCATTGTAATTTGGTTGAATGTTAAGAAAGGATGCTAGATCATAAATAATTGCGCACCACTAAATTAGATGGAACCAAGATGATAAGTAAGCTAAGGATAAATAATAAACCTATTGGAGAATTAATAGACTATAGTTAAAGGAGTGTGATACAAGATTGTAAACAAGATGATAAATTGTGGGCAAGAATTGACAATTATGCAAATGGGAGCGGGAGATGTGAGGGAGTCCTATGAAGTTAAGAAAGTATGTTATGATAGATGTTACATTGTTCTTTATCTTTGAATCTATGTTTAAAAACCTTAATAATATATATATATATATATATATATATATATATATATATATATATATATATATATATATATAAATGAAGCATGTTGGTTATATGAGACTGGTTATCCCACACAACATGCTCTCACGCAACCCATGCCCTCCAACTGAAAACCCATTTCCTGGACAATATCAACATTGTGTTTTGTGCCTGTGAACTGCACAGTGAATATTTTTATTAGAAAAGAAAACAGCCCGGTATTTCAGCTTCTCAAAGTTGTTTTATTCAGTGCGCTGCTACAGCTTGTCACACCCAAATCCTCCAAAGGAATCTGCCAAAGTGCTTTTCCAGGCAAAAGGGGGCAGAGGGAGAGAAACCAAGAACCTCAAATTCACTAGACCAGGGATGGGGAATTGTGTGGCCCTCTAGATGTTGTTGGATTCCATCACCCCTGACCGTCGGCCATGCTGGCTGAGGCAGAAGGCCATTGGATCTGGCAATATCTGGGAGCCCACAAGATTCCCAGCCTTCGCCCTACACAAACAACCAGGCACTCAGCTGTGAGGCATGCCTCTTATCGGAGGGAGGGTCACTCCAGAGGCAGCTGTGGCATGAGGGTGCTGGATCATGCCTTTGTGGGCACATCTGAGGATAAAGTGGAGTCCCTAGGAAGCATACTTGGAGATCTTCCTTACCACGTGGCTCTCTGGCAAAAACACAACAGTACTAACGGCCATATGGAACCACACCTCAAAGCTGGATCAGACTTCCCAGATCCTGTAGCCTACATCAGGAGGAAGACTGGGGCAGAGGGGCCTAGAGTGGGAGTCAGAGCTGCTCTTAGGGCTGCATGTCTGAAGCATGGGCAGAAATCTTTGGGTGTGAGGTTGCATGGGGCTGTCTCTTTGTGTTTTGGTGGTGCCAAGCTGCCAGCCAGGAAGAAGGCAGGCAACCAACTGGCTTCAGGGGCAAGCTCCTTTGCAAAGCCAGTCTAACTTCACCAAATGCAATGACAGAGTGACCATTCGGCCCATGTTCTGCTTCACTGTGAAATGGCGTGTGTTCCTCAACCCAGAGAACCTCTTTTTCAACGTCAAGCTGGTCTAAGGAAGAAAAGCATAAGAGTTAGTCTTGAATCCCCCCACACATGTGCTTGGAGATTCCTGCACACCACACATGTAAAGCACATCTCCTCCCAACCACACCCAAAAAGTCCTGGGAACAATGGTTTGTTAAGGGTGCTGGGAATCGTAGCACTGTGAAAGGAAAACTAAGGTTCTTAGGATTCTTTGGAGGGGGTGGAATGTTGAATACACAGCGGCCACATGGACGGACGGGGACACACACACACACACACACACACACACACACACCCCAGCATAGCTTCAGCTTTTAGCACAAAAAGTCTTCAGCCAGATGCCATGCAACCCTTTGGCAGGGGCAACTTATCATTTTATTGATTTTCCATAACAAAGAATTAAAAAGGCAGCCAATCTTGCAAAGGAGTGTTGCCATTTAAACTGCTGGTGTGACGTAGGAACCCGAACAAAGAAAAGGAACCAACTACCCAGTGTCTGCTTCCGATTGCCCTTGTTCTCCACCTCCCTCTATCCTAATCAGCCGCAAACAAGAGTTCAGATTTGAAAGCCTTGTTATCACCTCATTCCCTTCAATTAGCCAGCTGCTCTGGCAGATGACATCAGTTCCTTCCCGCTCCCAATATTCCTGCTCCTAACCTGGTTAGCCATAGCTCGGAAGCTGAATCTCAGGGGAAGGCCTTTGGGCTGGGAAGGGCTCATCTTTTCTGGGCCTCTTCTCCCCCTCAGGAAGGGGTGCTTGGCTCCTGGCCTGTGAAATGGGCTCAAAATGTAAAGATGCCTTCTTTCCACAGAGCCAAGGGAGAAGGGGGGAATTTGTTATACCCCAAACCTTCCCACGTCAGAGATGCAGGAGTTGCGTCACCTCCAACTTCCTCAGGGATGAAGCAGCTACAAAAAACGAAACATCCCACCTGGGCACGGTTTCTGAGAGCAACAGCAGAAGACCCAGACTCTGGCAAGACGAGCATTTGCCCAGTGGATTCTGGCCGCTCCATGAGGGCAGACAAGGGATGACTGCGGTGGCCGCCAGCCCCTTCCCACTCCGTCTCAGATACAGAACGCATTTGCTCTGCCACGCCTTGGCTCTGGCGCCACCTACTGTTGGCCTCCTTGCCTTCCACCCTCCCAGTCCCAATGAGCACCATCCACCCCTGGTCCAGAGGCGCAGAGCAGTAGTTAGGTGATCTTGCGCCCCGGCAGAACCGTCCAGATTGCGCCCCCTAGCCACGGACAAGTTAGCTCTTCTTTCTGCCTCTCCTCCACCCCCCACCCACCCATTGAATTCACCCTGGAAGTACAAGTATCGAAAAGTAAAATGTTAGAGATTTCCCCCCACCCCATAGCAATATAATTGGATTCAGCTAGCTGGTCAGTCTACTTTCGGTTTCACTCCTGGCTCCTTGTTAAATTAATACTGCATCAGGAAACCCCCAAGCAGATATCCAAAGTTCTTTGGCATTTCTCCAGTTGTTAATGAGATGTCTCTTCTAGTCCAGGGGAGTCTTTTGATCTTCTTCCAGGAAACCAAGAGTCGAAAGCCTTGATTTTCCTTTTTTTTCTTTTTCCAGTCATTTCCACAGAGTTAGTCATTATTAGAGATATTAAAACCTTATTATATTAACAAATGCAATTTTTTTAGTCTCCCTTGCTTTCCTGGTGACCTTCAGCTTAAACACAAACAGCTCTGGAGTGAGAAAAATCTATCACACTCAAAAAGCCCAGCTGGAGGGACCTGGAAGTGTGAGGGAAAGAGCAATTTTGTAGTGGGTTTGTTGCACAGGAGCACCAGGTTCACTAACTGGCTGATTCAGATTGAATCCCATGCAAAAAGAGTGCAATGGTGTGTGTTTCAGCCAGCCATCCGGCTGCTGCAACTATTCCCTGGGTGCCACCACACTGTCCTGTCTGTGTGTTTGGAAGGGAATGGGAGCTATGCTCCCCCCGGAGACACTCCACTCCTTCTTCCTTAGCTGTGTTGCTCAACAGTTGAGGCAACCTTCACAGTTCTGGGATGCCGAGGAAGCGAACCAATAGTCACGTTCATCTGTACTGGCTCCGTATGACCTATTCTGAGAGGTGCTGCCTTTCATTTTCACGCCCAAGAGCCTTTCCGCTCCAGAGATCTGGGGCTGAACCTGGGATCTGCATGCCAAGGCTGGAGTAAGAAAGAGCCCTTGCCAGCTGGCCACGTTGGCCGCCTGCCTGGAGAGTGGAAGCCGGGGGTTGGAGGGACATCGTGCTGGCAACCCCCACCCAACCCGACGTCCTCCTCCGCCTTAATCCCGCTTCCCCTGAGACGCACTTCCCATCCTGGAGCGGCTGGGGTGGGAGCGCTCCCCACCCCCCTCTCCAGACTCTCCTCGTGCTTCTTCTTCATGCCTCGGGTGTTTTCCTGAGTGTATCTTCAGAACAACCCTCTGTGAGGGAGGCTAAGCTGGCCCAAGGACTGGCCCAAGGTAGCTCAGCCAGGTTGCCAAGGCCAGCATTTAAGACCACGCACCCTTTCCCCTCAGATGAGAAAGCCGGGATGAGTCAGGCTAGCAGCCTGTGGCCTTGATGAGCTTTGAGGCAGCCCAGCTCCTTTGTCTGCAAGCAGGCTGCCTCCTGGGAGGAGCAGCACTTTTCTGACGGGACAGAAGCGCACGACTTCCCCCTCCCACTTGCCCTGAGACGCACTTGCCCATTGTTCCACCCTCAGCATTGTTCCACCCTCTATCCTTTCAGGAGCTGCCAAAAACACTCTCCACACCACAGTGCCATCTACTGGGTCTACAAATGATACCATGAATACACACAAATACCAGCTCTAAAATAAATTAGTTTTATTTTCCCATAAGTATGCAAACCTAAGACTATCACACCCGAATTGATAGCTATGCAGAACAGGATTTCCCCCCACCCTCCATCGGATAGCTGCCTGCGCGGCTGTCTTTGAGGGGAGTGGAGGGAGCAAGACAGGAAAAGGAAGGAAATGGGAGAGGTTTTTGTAAGGCCCCACTTTTCACATGGTGTCCTGTTGTGTGGTTGGAAAGTACTCTTTATTGTTTGATTTGGGTTAATGTCAGAATAAAAGCGAGTTCCTTCAAAATAACACATTCCTTTTTATCTTACCAATTTCTCATATTGTAAGAAGCGGAAGAAGAAACCATAGAGAGCATTCATATTTTCCTTCTGATCAATGAAGTCAAACGTTACAATTATCCTTTTTTTAAAAAAATAAATAATATTTATTACTTTTAAAGCTTACAAAAAAGAAAAGGAAGAAAGAAGACAAAAGAAAAAAAAGAACAAAAAAGAGAAAAAACAATACAATACATAAACAATACAAAACACAACCTTAACACATTAAACTAACACAATAAACTAAACCAAACCAAACAAAAACATATTAAAAACATACATCATACCTTTTCCATATTCTATCTTTCATTCCCTTGTATCATTGACCTCCTCTCACCTCCCTCTTTGTATTCCACTTCCATTAATTGTTTCAGCAATTCCTTTCCATCTTTCTCTATTTTCTATCATATAAATGTCTTAACATATTTTTAATCTTATTTCCATTAAAATTAGTATACTTATTTAAGCTTAACTCCTTATAGCATTTCAGCTAAAGCCATAAAATTTCCTTCCAACATTTTTCTATCACTCATTAATTTTAATTTTACAATATTTCTATATATAGACTTTAAATTTCCAATCTTATTCCACCATCTCCTCTCCCCAGTCTCGGACTCTACCATCCACTTCCGTCAACTCCATACAGTCCATCAACCTGGAGATCTTATGTCCAAGGCTCTTAACTCTTTTCCACGTCCCTTCTGCCAGTCTTCTTCATATTCTTTGATGCTGAAGAGCAGATCTCGGGGAAACTCCAATCCAACGATACTTTTATTTCTTCTCGACAGGTCAGCCAGATTTCCATAATTAAAACTAGGATCCATAAAGTATTTCCGGGCATGTTTCAAAATTCCTCCAAATCCAAAGGCCCCCAGAACTCCCATCTCCTCCTGACCCAAGTCCATATTCCAAAAGTTAGTTAATCCCTGCATAGAGGGATCTTTCCAACTTTCCTTTTCTAGTCCAGGCCAGGCTCCAATCTTCAAAATCTGACTTTTTCTAGCCTCAATCATAAAGGGCCTCATCTTGTAGTCCTCAATTTGCCTCTGTAAGGCTAAGGCTCCCCCTTGTATTACTTTAGGTTCGACAACAGCAACTTTCTCCTTCTCCTTTTCAGCAATTTTTCCTGTTGAAATAGATTCCTGTGCCAAATCCTGAATAATTTCTGTATTGGTGCTCACTTTTGGTTCCAAAATGTCAATTTTAGTAGTCATAGCATCCATCTTTTTATGACGCTGTTCCAACAAGTGGCTTATCTTAGAAAATGCAGTCCATAAGGCTTCTCCTGTCGACATTCTTGAATATCCAAGGTCAATCTTGAATATCCTTGAATATCCTTGAATATCCTTGAATATCCAAGGTCAATCTCTAGTTCTCACAGGTATCTGAAGAAGTGTGCATGCACACGAAAGCTCATACCTAGAACTAACTCAGTTGGTCTTTAAGGTGCTACTGGAAGGAATTTTTTTATTTTGTTTTGACCATGGCAGACCAACACGGCTACCTATCTGTAACTAGTTCTTATCAAGCAGCTGGAGATTTCCCAGCTCCACTCTTGTAACAGTTTCAAAAGCTCCCTCTAGAGGGGAACAGTCTCCACTTGTATCAATCTTTTCCAACACAGATCAAAAAGTAAAGATAGTTTCAATTTTCAGATACATTTCCTCCCTTTTAAAAGCAGAAGCGGACAATGGAAACAATATATTTCTCTTATTTAACTGACTGTCAACATCCGTTCTCTTCGCTGTCAATAAACTCTCCCGAAACGTCAATCACTGGAAGCCCGTTCCCAGGTTCAGAGCAGTGGTAATTTAATTTTAATCACTCTCTCCTGCAGGATACACAGTCCAAAATTTCCCCTCTCTTCTCCTGCTTCCAAGGGGGGGTCTAATAATATCAATCGATGGAAGTTTAATCCTTTACATAAGGCTTTCCGAGACCTTAACTTGTAAGCTCTTTGCTTCAGTCTATTTACAAAAGGGGAAGGCGAACTTCCTGTTTTGAACCTTCCCCGTTCGATGCCAAATTAAGATATTTAAAGATCCAATTTTCCGTTTTACTCACAGGTTGTTGTTTAAAACCCAATTGTCCACAAGAAAAAGTCAGCGCTCTCTGGCAACAGCAATGCGGCTTCACTCCGTGAAAGAAGCGGTCGATTCAAAGCACCGCGCCGCTCACCCCACGTTGCTCCGGTTCCCCAAAACAGGGTTTCCCCACGAGTAGGGGAGGCGCAAAAGGTGCCAGCCGAATCCCAGGTTCACAAGCTTCTTCTGCCTGTGATTTCAATGGGTCTCCGCCTTCGCCGTGGCGGTTCAGACCCAACTTTCCACGGAGCAAGTTCCTCCCGATCGGAGGAGCTCTGCCATTGCCGGGGGCGCCAACCCGGAAGTCTCTTACAATTATCCATTTTAGAATGAGCACCTATAGGGAGAAGACAGATCTCAGTAAGCCAAAACAAGGCCAAGACAACAAACCCCTTCTGGAATATGGTCAGCGTGTACAACATCTAGCTGAATCATCACCAGGATAACTAAGTCAGACTGGGGGAAATATCATTCTTCAGAACCAAGACATCATTACCATGCTTTCCAAGTTACCTGAAAGTCACTACAACACTTGCGAGCACAGAGCCAAGACACAGCTGAAAGAAGAGAATCCTCTGTTATTACGGAAATGGGAATCAGAGTCTTCAGTAGCCTAGTGCTTATCACTGTGCCTGCAAGACATTGAAAGACACTGCTTAACATTCTGAACATCTTCACTCTTGATAATTTCTCACAAGCTCGAAGCAGCCCCGGTTCTTGTTAAGGGAGAAGGCAGGGCAATGCAGCTCCTTTGACATACTTTGCTGCCAAGGGGAAAGAGAAGCCAAAACATGTTTTCTTTACCAAGTTTGGCACTGAGTGTGATGTTCAGCAAGTTATGAATTTCTTCTGGTGCCAAGCCTCTCTCTTGCGCAATCTTTTCCACAGTCTCCAAAGGACTCTGCAAAGCACCCTGCTTCCGTGAGGCACTATCTTGAATTAGAAAAAAGTCAAAGTGTGATTCAAATCCATTCGAAAAACCGTCCTCATGCATGATGGCCTGTTCAATGGCTTACTTTACCATCAGTTGGCAAGGGAGCCCCATTGAGATGCCATGGCATTTGGAAAACTCTGGAATGCTGAACTTGCCTTTTGCTTTCTTGCTCCTTCGTTCAGTGGGTAGGTAGGTGTAGGTAGGGGCAAGTCAAAAGCTTCCTTGAAATTCCTCAGCCCCAGCCAGCATTGCCAATGGGCAGGATGATGAGAATTGTAGTTCAGCAACGTCTGGAGGGCCAGAGGTTACCCTCACCTGTTTTATCGGTTAGTGTGCTAAGATCTGGGCACAAGCCCAATTCAGCTGACGGTACTTAACAAGGGCTTGCTTTACATAAAACATGAGAGCTAATACGCTATTCTGCTCCAATATACAAAACAGCCCCTTCTCTAGAGAAAGCTCAAGAAAATACAAACTTTGGGGCTTGTAGATGGTTGTAAAGGTTGCTGAAAGGTTTCTAGTTCACTAGTTGGAAACAGCTTCCAGGCTAGGCAGGACCAAGGTTGCTTTGTAACTGTTCCTGTCTGCCTGCTTGCCATCGTGCATATTTGTAAACCATTTCTGCCAAAATATATACATCTGCAATAGTAGTTCCTGGAAGCAGACCCTGCAAGAGTGCACACTCCATGAAGTACATATGAAGAGTTTTACGGAATGGAGGCATATGAGCGAAGTCTTACTCCCGAGTAAGAGACGTAGAGCCCGAGGCGATGACCTCAAGGGAACCCTGCCACACTAGGACTCCCCTCGCCCCGTTACAATGTTGCACCAAGCACCGCACAAAAGTCCAAAACCCCGAGAAGAAAGCGCCATTTCTGACCCCGTATCCCGATGCTATACACGATCGATGTATTTTATGAATGAACAATGTATTTGCATGAGGATGCGCTCTAGCCAATCAGATGGCGTTGAATGTAGCCCTTCAGCCAATCGCAGCAATGCCATGGCTCTGCAGAGGCAGCTCAGCTCCAGCTGTTTTCCACGCTCCACTGAGCGCTGACAAGGTGATGACAGCTCCCGCTGCGAGAACAATGGACTGAGTCAATCGAAACCTCGTTACCCTGTTAATCCAATCAAAACTAGATGTTGTTTAGTCGTTTAGTTGTGTCCGACTCTGCGTGACCCCCTGGACCAGAGCACGCCAGGCCCTCCTCTCTTCCACTGCCTCCCGCACTTTGCTCAAACACATGCTGGTAGCTTTGAGAACACTGTCCCACCATCTCGTCCTCTGTCGTCCCCTTCTCCTTGTGCCCCCCATCTTTCCCAACATCAGGGTCTTTTCCAGGGAGTCTTCTCTTCTCCTGAGGTCGCCAAAGTCTTGGAGTCTCAGCTTCAGGATCTGTCCTTCCAGTGAGCACTCAGGGCTGATTTCCTTCAGAATGGATAGGTTTGATCTTCTTGCAGTCCATGGGACTCTCAAGAGTCTCCTCCAGCACCAGAATTCAAAAGCATCCATTCTTTGGCGATCAGCCTTCTTTATGGTCCAGCTAGATACAATGTAGCAATGTCAGGCCAGGCCACTTCTGAAAAGAACCGTCTGTATTAAAAAAACCTAAAAACACTTGGAAATTCATAGAAAACCACTGATTTCACCGATTCTCTTCATTCCACCGCCAGTCTGCGTCGTTGGCCAAGGACTTGAGAACCCCTCAGTCCCCGCCAGAATTCCCCAAGCGGGAGGTCACCTACTCACAGGAAGGTACTTTACCCGTAGGTGACAATCGCTGGGAAAATTTTGGCCACAACTTTATTGAAATTAAAGAATGTGAGCGCTATTGGCTTAGGCATTGATTGGACCTGACTATATCTGACTCCTGCCCATTGTGCAGGAAGTCCCAGTAAGGGTAAGGGGAAATAAAGTGGTATGCTGAGAGACATGGTTACGGTGGAGAGCAAATCTGTGTTCAACAATCCGAACATCCCGAGGGAAACCAGATGGCAGCTTTGTTTTACTGTGTCCACAGAACTCAATGAAAGCCAACCAATGGTTTGGGTCAGGTGAAGTAGAAGCATGTTGAAATCTGCAGATGGCACAAAGTTCAGCGGCAGTAGATCAGAAAGAGGGGCAGTCCTTAAACAGCTGAAGAGAATGGGATACACCTCAACTGAGCATCCAAGTATTAACATCCTGACGGTAAGGACCTTACCCAACCCTAGTCAGATGTAAACACCATTTTAAAGTATGGCTTGAGGAGCTAAAAGATGAAGAGGAGTACCCATTCAGAAGCACATCATATTGGAAACAATGCAGTTCAGTACTAACACTCAGATATGCACCAGCGTTATTCCCAGTTCGTGATCCAGCAAGAGACAAACGTACTGGAGCTGATTTACATGTCTTGTTCTTCTCTGCTGGATTGGGGCATAAGCACTGAGCCCTATCTTTCTTCTTACCTTTATTCAAACGGGTCAAGGCTTCTTCGATGGAAAGTCGGTCATCTTCTGTCTCTTCTGCTTTGTTTACTACCAGTAGCCAGCAAAGCTTGTTCTGGCACCTTAGAATTCTCGTGTCTCTTCATTATTTTCTTATTCCAGGAAAGAAACACAAGACATGGTCAGCTTTTTTCCCCTTTTCTTTTGCTAGTATTTTCCTGTCCTCCGATAATCAAGTTTGGTGCAGAAAAGGAATGGAGAGCTTTGTTGTTGTTGTTGTTTAGTCATGTCCGACTCTTCGTGACCCCCTGGACCAGAGCACACCAGGCCCTCCTGTCTTCCACTGCCTCCCGCACTTTGCTCAAACTCACGCTGCTAGCTTCGAGAACACTGTCCCACCATCTCGTCCTCTGCCGTCCCCTTCTCCTAGTGCCCTCCATCTTTCCCAGCATCAGGGTCTTTTATAATTCCTCATAGTAATCCCATCTGATCACTACATCTCTGGATATTTGCACTCCTACATAGGCTGAGCCTGTGACCTGGCTCAGGATCTAAAGGGAAGTTTTCCCTCTGCACATAACTGTTGCATTATAGGGAAGCATTGCATCGTTCTCTTTCTACACATAACTGTGGCCTTATGGGAAGCATTGCTTCTTTTCTCTTGCATTCTGGGAAGTCTTGCTTATAATCTTTTCTCTGTTTCTGCACACACTGTACGAACCTGTTCCAAACACCAAGACATTCTCTCATCGTTCAGTTCACCTTAAGTTCATGGTGACTTGTTCTCCATGCATAGCTGACCACATCCATAGAACTTGATTACTGTATTCTTTCATGTTATGATCAATCATTAGTAATTGTTTTATGCCATATTAATCTTTAGTTATTATTAATTAGGAGGTTTCATGCTTGTCTAGTCCCAACCTCGTTTCCCAGCCTTTAATCTACCAGTGATTAATGTTCACATGTAATTCCCACCCCTCACATGTAATTCCCGCCTTGCATTTGCATTAACCAATAAGCAACGAGTTTCTTTGTGTTTGTATCAACCAATCAGCCACAAGCACACCTGTGGCAATGTTTGTAATATTCAATAAAAGAGAGTTCCCGGGACTTTCCCGGCAGACGCCTCTCATGACACCCACTACTTGTCTGTCGTGATTTTCATTCCTACATCTGGTGACCCCCGACGTGAGCCAGATCCCTTATGCAGCCTAGCCCCTGTACTTCACTCGACTGGAAAAGTCTCAGCGCGCTACTTCGTGAGTATGGGGGGCGATTTGACTCGGATGCAGAAAGAGCATGCCAAGGAACTTTTTTCTTTAGTTAGGCAACGGGTTGTGGGTGTTCAAATTTCCTTAAAAGAAATTGAACAATTACTTTTGGAGATCAATTGCCAATATTCTTCCTACCCCGAGAAGGGCTCTCTGGAGGTGGAGACTTGGCAAAAGATCGGGAAGACCCTCTTTGCAGAACCGAGGGCTTCAATTCATTGTCTGCTCACCTGGCAGAAATGTGCAGCTGCCGTTGCTAAATTAGGACCCCAGGTCCACCAGGCGTCTCCTTCGGCCCCTGCCCTTCTGGCTGTAGCAGACAATCCCCCCCCTCCTTATCCCAAGCTTTTGCCTCCTTGCCAACCCCTCCCTACACCTCAGCCCACGAACCCATCCACCCCTCCCCTTCCTCCTTTGCCTGCTTTGCCTGCCACAACCCCTGCGTGCTCTCCTACAGGAGCTGTGCGCACCTCAATTTCTCTGGCTAGGCAGAAAGGAATTCTGTCCTTAGAGGAGGAATCTGTGTGGGCTGGGGAATTGCCTTCTGCTTTCCCTATTAGCTCTTTTGTTAATATTAAACAACAACATTCAGAGCCCTACCACCAATTTATAGATAGATTGAAAGAAGCAGTGACCAGGCAGGTTGATAATACTACAGCCCAGAATGAACTCATGAAGAAATTGGCTTTTGAAAATGCAAACACCGATCAATCTTGTGCGGAAATTGGCAGCCAGAGCCATGCCATGTCCTTGCTTGCCGGAGCCAATCCAAATTTGGCAGCCAACCAAATGCTTTTATTTGCTGTTCAATATGTAGTTTTTGAAAGTGAATTTAAGCATAGTGCAGTAGCCCTGCCCTGTTGGATGCCCTTACTGTGTTTACTAATGGAGCCCCCTCCAGGGGGGTCGTTGCATGGCAACAAAATGATAAATGGCACAGCCTCTACATTCTTCCACAGAAGTTTGCCCAGCATTCTGAGCTGGCAGCTGCTGTTAAAGTTTTGCATCATTCCTCCACGCAGCCAATTCCATGACCCCATACGTGGCTTCCTTTAATGTTACTTGTGCCCGTATGGTGAATTGCACAAAAACCAACTGTGTGAAAATGGGCAAGGATAATTTTAATTGCTCTGATTATGCAAATATTTCCTATGTACATAAATACACAGAGCTGCCTGAAGGCTGGTTTTGGTCGTGTCCAGGCTTTACAATTAATTACATTCCTGCAAACATCAGCCATGGCACACCTTGCTGCTTAAGCGGTATGTCTATTATTTTACCAAAAAAGCATCATTTGTCCCGCTCTCGATATTGACGCACTGTGCAATTGACTAATGATTATAACGATTTTGTTTTTCTCCCTAGCAGATCTGAATATTTCTCTCTAGCTGTCTCTCTTTTAGGAGTTCCTGGATTGGCTGTACGAAATAGCAGGAATATTAACTCTTTAGCTTGCTCCGCAGCAAAAGCCTTGAATTCTACTTCACAAGCTCTTCACCTTTTGAATAAAGAACAGAGTGAATTGCGTCATGGACTCTTATAGACCGCTGCTATCGATTATCTATTGATGCTCCATCATTACGGATGCGAACAAGTGGAAAACATGTGCTGCTTTAATATCACTGACAATTCTAAGGCTATCCAAAAACAAATCTCTCATTTGCAAAATCTCACACATCACATCAAACAGGATGTTGGTTTTCTGCTTACTGCTTGGTTACCAAACTTTACTTGGCTTCGTAGTCTTTTTCAATATGCCATTGTTATTATATGTATATTAATTTTGTTTTGCTGCTTCCTCCAATGCATTCCTGGCCTCATAAGTCTTTTCTCTCGGCTTCTCTCTCCCCCTCAGCCACCCAATAAAATCCTTGCTGCTTATCTTGCGAAATGGCAACACCAACAGTAAACCAAAGGGGAGAAATGGGCAGATTTATTTCGAGCATGCGCTGGCAAACCACGTATCTCGTAGTATCTTCTGTCCCATCCTCCCTGGCGAACTTATTTTGGGCATTTGCTGGCACACCACTAATCCCGAAATATTTTTTGCCTTACCCAGTATGCCTCGCAAAAAAGAAAAGAAAGGGGGAGATAAAGGGAAGTTTTCCCTCTGCACATAACTGTTGCATTATAGGGAAGCATTGCATCGTTCTCTTTCTACACATAACTGTGGCCTTATGGGAAGCATTGCTTCTTTTCTCTTGCATTCTGGGAAGTCTTGCTTATAATCTTTTCTCTGTTTCTGCACACACTGTACGAACCTGTTCCAAACACCAAGACATTCTCTCATCGTTCAGTTCACCTTAAGTTCATGGTGACTTGTTCTCCATGCATAGCTGACCACATCCATAGAACTTGATTACTGTATTCTTTCATGTTATGATCAATCATTAGTAATTGTTTTATGCCATATTAATCTTTAGTTATTATTAATTAGGAGGTTTCATGCTTGTCTAGTCCCAACCTCGTTTCCCAGCCTTTAATCTACCAGTGATTAATGTTCACATGTAATTCCCACCCCTCACATGTAATTCCCGCCTTGCATTTGCATTAACCAATAAGCAACGAGTTTCTTTGTGTTTGTATCAACCAATCAGCCACAAGCACACCTGTGGCAATGTTTGTAATATTCAATAAAAGAGAGTTCCCGGGACTTTCCCGGCAGACGCCTCTCATGACACCCACTACTCGTCTGTCGTGATTTTCATTCCTACAAGGATCTAAGTATTTGTCATTACAAAAGACTGACCAGGCTCCCCAGGGTACACAATCAAGTGAGCACTAACAGGTAACCTGCCAGACAGGAGGTAAACAACGCACTCAGATGTCTGTTGTAGACCGCCCTTTCTGTGATGTAGGTACGATGTATCTGGGGGGTGGTCTTGAGCTGCACCCCTTCTGTGATGTAGGTATGATGTGTCAAGGGGTGGTCTTGGACTCCAGGGCGGGCAATTTAAAATGTCTCTATAAGGGCAGGCACATCTTTGTTTGGAGTCCTCCTCCTTCTCCTGCCTGTGGGGGGAGCACCCTGTTGCAACAGTTCAATAAAGATCAGGCTTACTAGCTGCTTTGCTTCTCAATCTTCTCTGCTTGGCCTCTGTTATTTTCTCCGACCGATGGGGAACCTACAAAGGACTCTAGAAGGGCTCTTGTGTTCCCCATAAGGGAATAAGGGCAGATTTTTGTTTATTACAATACGCAGGACTGGGCTGCAAAAGACGGAGTTTGGCCTCATTAGGTCCCCCTACCATGAACTCCTTAGGTGGGCCACCCTGAGTCCGCCTCGGCATCGCGCCTCGCTATTCTGCAACTGGAGATAACACTGAACTGCTCTGCAGGGTTGTTGTAAGGATTGCAAGTCAAGGCATCCAAAGTGCCTTTGAACATTGAAAAGCCCCTAGTCAATGCTTTGAACTACTGTCGCTTTACAAACGAAACTCTGATTAGTAAGAGTTTGGGGAATTAAAAATTGGTTTGTCCTGGGGGCGCTGAAGCTGTGTTCTGGCTTGAAAACCCAGTGAGACCACTGGGCCATCTAGTTCTGTATGGTCTGCCACAGCCAGCAGCTGCTCTCCAGGATTTCAGAGCTCTGTTTCCAATGAATGGGTTGGAACTGCCGCTTTTTGCATCATGTGCCTCTCCCAGTGGGCCACCCAGAGCCATTTCCTGTATAGCGTTCTACATCCCATGTATTCCTGCTTCTTCCAGCTCAATTCAGTTCATTCTGCAACTGTGCAAGTTAGGCCGCGTCTGCTTTATGCATTCAAAGCACCATCATGCCCCTTGACATTCTAACAGTTGCATCTTTGTATTCAATCCCTTCAGCACCTTGGACAGCAGTCTCTCAAGGCTCAGCCACAGGTACCTTGTGCCCCATGCTTCCTAGGCACAGGTCCGTGCTTTAAAGGCACTGTGTCCGAGTGTTTTGTTGTCCCAGGGCTGTCTAATTGTGACTCATTTTCAGCATCCCTTTCCAGGGCAGCTTTATTTATTTCATGTCTTTAAGGAGTCCTCTGTGCGTGGCAAAGGCTTGTTGCTGGGACAATAGGAGGCTGCCTTATACTGAGTCCCACTATGGCTCTATCTAGCTCAGTCTTGTCCACAATGGATGGCAAAAACTCTCCAGGGTTTCAGACAGAGGACATTCTAGCTGGAGATACAACAGATGGAACCTGAGAGCTTCTGCATGTAAGCAGCTGCTTTACCACTAAGCTATGGCCCTTCTCCCATTGCTTCTGCCCTGAATGAACTGTAAGCCTGTCCTACAGTTCTCCCAAAGCTCTCTTTTGTGGCTACACTCTGCAGGAGGTCATTGGTTGCAGAAGTTGAGCTGTCTGCACAAGTGACTGAATCAGTGAGAAGGCTGATCTGTAATGAAATGCTGACTTTCAGGCATCTCTTGAAGACCGTTTTTATGCCAACAGGTCTGTGCTATCATTTAAACATTTCTTGAGCACCCAGACATTTGAATTCTTTGGACTGATTTTAATGTCCACCCTCCACCCGCTTTTGTACATTGCTGTCTTTTATGACATGCCCTAGCTTTTGAGAAGCCTTTCGCTCAAACCAGTTAGACATGACATGAATTAGTCATTTTATACAAATTTTATCCACCCGGCATGTATGGAACAGACCCTGACGAATCAAATGACAAGGCATAATTAATCCCCCAGTTGAACTGAACAGGGAGCAGCAGCTGGGGTAGAACATGCAAACAAGAAATTATTAGTTCAAGGTACAGAAGCCCCAGAATACCCCAGCCACATGGAGGTCTTGCTCAGCTGGAGATGTCTTATTTCCTTTGAAGATATAAGCTGATTAGAATTTTAGGCTGCCGGGGTGGGGAAAAATCTGAGGATGGGAAAAATGATATCACTGGCAGTCACATGGGAGGCTGCTGAAAATGCACATGGAGAAACAATGGGTCCTTGAACTGAGGGGACTGTCTGACCTGCAGGAGGAAGCCAGTTGTTGAAAGGGAACATGGATCTGAGAAGGAGCTTCGAGGGAGATTTCAACATCCAGCTGGAGCCATCAATGGCAGTTCGTCACTAGTTTGGAGTTGGGGACTCTTTTTCAGTCTTAAGGGCCATATTCTCCTCTGGGAAGCCTTCCAGGGGCCGTGTGCCTGTGGTGGAAGGGGCCACAGGTGAAAGTGGGTGGAGTGATGAATGTAAACTTTGTTTTCCTAAGGAAGGCTGGTTTCTACACACATTCAACTCTCCACTCTCTGTCCTTCATGACTCAAGGGTGCGAGGGGAGGGGTAGTACCTCTGGTGGGGGCACGTTGTGCTTTCTTCTGGGGTAGTTTGTCCACCTTTGGTCACTACAGCTCTCACCTGCGGCTCTTAGAAACTGTCAGCCTGCAGCAGCAGCCACACCCCAGGAATGGCTTCAACTGGTGGGCTAACCGGGAGACATCCGGAGGCGGCGCGAACGGCAATGGCCGTTGTGAAGGGGAAGCTCCGCAGAAACGGGTCGTCCGCTACGGCGAAGCGGAGACCCTTGCTGGAAAACCGCAGGCAGCGGAAGCCTGTGGCCGTGGGGCTCAGCGGGCACCACCAGCGCACCCCGAAATCGTAAAGGGACCTCGTAAGGGGTACCGGAGCGTGACGGGGGTTGGCGCGGTGCTGTGAGTCGATCGCTCTTTCCGTGGGGTGAAGCCGCAAAGCTGTTGTCGGTGAGCGCTGACCTTTTTCCTGGGACTATTTGGCTAAGAAAACAACTACCCGTGAGTAGGTGAAGTTTAATGAACCTGCGATCAATTGGAATTAAAGTTTGAAATTTGGCACTGAAACGGGAGGCGCAACCAGGAAGTCCGTCTCCCGGCTCTGTTTAAGATTTCAAAGCAACGACGTTTAAGCCTAATGCCTTGGAGATTGTGACTTTAAAAGTCTAAATTTTAACATCAAACAGAAGATCCCCTCTCAAGAAAATTGAGGGGGAAAGGGATAAATTTGACTTTTGCCTCTTCATTTGTGGATTTACAAAAAAGCTTCCGGGTTGGCGCCTCCCGCTAATGGCGGATTCCCTCTGAGCTCTGGAGGGAGTAGCTCCACGAGATCGGGTCCTGCCGCTGCAGCGAAGCGGGGACCTCTGAGAATCACAGGCGGGTGAAGCCTGTGAGCGTGGGGGCTCAGCGGGACCTTTTGCGCCCCCTCCGATCTAAGAAAGAGCCTTTTTAAAGGCTCCGGAACGGATCGGAGTGAGCGGCGCGGTGTTGAGAGCCGACTGTCACTTTCGTGGAGTGAAGCTGCGCAGCTGTGGCCGGAGAGCGCTGACTTTTTCCTGGACAATTGGACGCTAAAATGTTCACCCGTGAGTAGGCTTTTTGAATCAAAATGGAGAATAAATCGAAATAAATTCGGTGCTGAAAGGGGAAAGTATAAACAGGAAGTCTGCTTCCCCTGCTTGTAGATAGAACAAAGCAAAAGAGACTTTTAAAGCGGAAACCCTGAAAGACTCTTCTTTGAAAAGATATAAAATCCAACACCAAAAAGTGGTCTCCCCCCCGAGTTTGCAGGAGCGGAGGGGGGAAGATTTAAATTATATTCCTGCATGAAAGCTGGAGTTTGAAAGTTAATTCCGCTGTCTCAAAGCCCTGGAAACGGACTGCCTTTTGAAAGGGGCTTGACTTGAAGGGGAAAGTTAAGACCTCTATGCAACTCTGCGATAAAGATACAGTGTTTCTGGACTTCTTCTGAATCTAAAGTAACCCTTTTAGGGTTTTACAGTAGCTATTTGGGACTCTGAAACTGTGGCTTTGAAGGGCTGGGGGGGCTTCTTAAAGACTATATTCGTTGCTAAAGATTACATTTGTTGCTGAAGTTATCCCCCTAGAGGAAAGTGACATTGTTGCAATAACAATTAAGCCACTGGAAAATTCCTCTCTTGCAATAACAACTACGCCACTGGAAAATTCCTTCTCAAAACAAACTTTTAAGAAATCTCCCAGGCGTGGGATTTGACCTTGAATTCTTATGAGAAGGCTATGGCAGATGGTAAAGAAAAACTAGACCCAGCACATCATACCAGGTCAGGCAAAACATACCATCAGCGAAGGCCTTCAACCCCAGGAGTAACAGGAGGAGCAGCTGCCACGCAGACTAAATCAAAAACTATGTCAACTGACGATGTATTAACTCAGGCACTTAGCAAAATTAATGACTCTTTGGAAAATTTAGCAAAAGAAGTGGTAGACACAAAAAAACAGGTGGTGGCAGCATCAGCAAAAATTGATGTGAATACAGCAAGTATTAATGATCTGGTAAAGAAAGTGACTTTTAATACAGAATCTATTGAAAAATTAATTGAGGAATCAGCTACGACTCGGAAGGTAGCTGAGGAAGCGAAACAGATTGCATCTGCTGCTGAGGAGAAGATTCTACCTGCATATAAGAAATTGGAGGATCACGATTTGGCTTTGTCTTGTATAGAATTACAAGCTAAGGAGAAAAATCTGAGAATTAGAGCGGTGCCTGAAAGTGAGAAGGAGAATCTGGTGGACTTTCTTACAAAGGAATTTACAGATTTTTGGCAAGAGGAATTGGGGAAGGAAGAATTTAAGATTGTGAGTGCTTTTAGAATTGGGTCACGACAGAAGAAGAACAGGGTAAGAGATTGTCTGATTACCTTGCGAACGAAAGAAGAAAGAGACAAAATTTTAAACTTGCACTACCAAAGAACTCTGGAAATCGGAGACTCATTTGTGGAGATCTTTAAGGACATTCCAAAACACATTTTGGATATAAGGACATACTATAGAGATCTCGTGGTTTTGTTGAGAAGAAACAAGATACTTTTCAGGTGGGAATTTCCCCAAGGCCTATCGTTCAAATATAAAGAAAGGAAAATAAGAATAAGAACAGTAAACGACAAAGACAAGTTTCTGAGAGACTACGGAGAACATCTTCAGAAAGAAGCAGAATCAGAAGAAGTGCCAAAAACACTGGAAAAAGGAATCTTGGGGATAGCAAATTTACCATTTGGACTCCCTAGCCTAGAGAAGAAAAAACCACCGTCAGAAGAAGAGCAACTACTTGGAGCAGTGGGAGGTGAAACGAAGTGATCCCATCATGGCTCTGCAACTTCTAAGTTGGAATTGTAATGGACTGAATTCCCCTCGAAAAAGAAGAAGTGTGTTTCATATATTGAAAAAAGAACAATTGGATTTGATTTGTTTGCAAGAAACACATGTAACGAGGCAACACAGGAAATTACTTATTAACAAGAGATTGGGACAAGAGTTTATTTCATCGGATAAAGTAAAAAAAAGAGGAGTTGTGATATATGTAAAGGAGAGACTTTTACCAAAATTATTTTTTAAAGATGAACAAGGAAGATATTTGGCAGTTGAAATTCAATATCAAGGAGAAAAAATTTTGGTAGTCAGAATTTATGCTCCGAATGAGGGAAAATCTGATTTTTTTAGGAAGTAGCATGAGACTTTACTTGAACATCTGGATTACAATTTAATTTTGATGGGAGATATGAATGGAGTGGTATCTACAAACATGGACAAAGCACAAAAACAGGTAGTCACCAACGATGGTAGACTACCTAAAACTTTCTTTGAAATGACTGACAATATGGACTTGGTGGATATCTGGAGAACAAAGAATCTTTTGGGAAGAGAGGGAACCTTCTTTTCTGAAGCCAAGATGACATGGACTAGAATTGACCAAATATGGATAACTAGAGGGATGGCACCGGAGATAAAAGAAAGTGGAAATCTGCCCAAAAACTTGCTCCGACCATAACGCTGTAAGGATGGAGATGAAACAAATAACAACTGGCTCTTTTAGATGGAGGATGAATGACACCTTATTCAGAGATGAAGAAGTTTATAAAAAGGCCCAAAAAACCCTGAGAGACTATTTTGAAATAAATATGAATACTGATGTTGAAAAAAGAATAATTTGGGACGCAAGTAAAGCTGTCATGAGAGGGTTTCTGATTCAACAGAATGCAATAAAGAAGAAAAGCCAAAATGAGAAGAAAGATAAAATTCTAAAGAAAATAGAAGGGGAAAAGAAATTGAGAGTAAAACCAAAGTCTCAAGAAATTCTGAAAGAAATAAAATTATATCAAACACAATATGTGGAACTGATGAATCAAGAAATAGAATGGAAGATTAAACAAATGAGACAAAAGACTTTTGAATCGGCAAATAAGTGTGGGAAACTTTTGGCCTGGCAAATGAGAAAAAGACAAAAGTTAAATACCATTACAAACATAGAAGTGGAAGGGAAGAATATACATAACCCAACTGAGATCAGAAACTGTTTTCAAAGGTACTTTAAACAATTATATTCACAAGGGCCTCAGAAAGATATAGACATAGAACGTTTTTTAAAGGTAAATGGATTACAAAAAATTTCACAAGAAAGTAAATTGATGTTGAACTACAAAATATCAGAACAGGAAATAGAAGGTGCCATTCAAAGTATGCAATTGGGCAAGTCTCCAGGACCGGATGGGCTGACCTCCAGGTACTACAAATCTTTGAAGGACTATTTAATACAACCTTTGAAGGAGGTCTGCAATGAGATTTTGGAGGGGAAAAGGGCGCCGGAGTCGTGGAAAGATGCATATATTACGCTTATACCGAAAGTAGAGACTGAAAAGACTCAACTCAAGAACTACCGTCCCATATCCTTATTAAATGTGGATTACAAAATTTTTGCTGATATTTTGGCTAGAAGATTGAAAAAAGTTTTGATGGATGAGATTCATAAAGACCAGGCGGGCTTTCTCCCGGGAAGGCATTTGTCTGATAATTTGAGGAATATAATTGACATCTTGGAAAAATTAGAAGTGAATATAAACACGAAAGCAGTTTTTATATTTGTGGACGCGGAGAAAGCCTTTGACAATATTTCTTGGAGTTTTATGAAAAAGAATTTACAGGGTATGGGGGTAGGGCAAGGGTTTGAAAATGGTATAGGCGCAATTTATTCGGAACAAAAAGCAAAATTAATTGTAAATAATGTGGTTACGGATGAATTTAAGATAGAAAAAGGGACACAACAGGGGTGCCCAATTTCCCCATTGCTATTCATATCGGTCTTGGAGGTTTTGCTGAACATGATTAGAAAAGACCAGTTGGTCAAAGGGATACAGGTCGGAGCCAAACAGTATAAATTGAGAGCATTTGCAGATGACTTAGTTTTGACGTTACAGGAGCCAGAATCTAGTACGAAAAGGGTTTTAGACTTAATTAACGAATTTGGTCAAGTAGCAGGATTCAAACTGAACAAGTCAAAAACTAAAGTTTTAGAGAAAAAATTAACATCAACGGAAAAAGAAAGGTTTCAGAATGAGACTGGTTTGATTGTGGTTAAGAAAGTGAAATATTTGGGGATTAAGATGACAGCGAAAAATGTGAACTTATTTAAAGATAATTATGAAAAATGCTGGTCAGAAGTGAAAAGAGATTTGGAAATATGGTCAAATTTGAAGCTTTCCTTGTTGGGCCGAATTGCAGTTATAAAAATGAATGTATTGCCCAGAATGCTATTTTTGTTCCAAACATTGCAAATTGTGGACAAGATGGACTGTTTCAAGAAGTGGCAGAAAGATATCTCTAGATTTGTCTGGCAGGGCAAAAAGCCCAGAATAAAATTTAAGATTTTAACTGATGTAAAGGAAAGGGGGGGGTTGCCCTGCTGGACTTCAAACTTTACTACGAATCAGCAGCTTTTTGCTGGTTGAAAGACTGGCTGCTTCTGGAGAACACAGACATTTTGGATTTGGAAGGCTTTAATAATGCCTTCGGGTGGCATGCATATTTGTGGTATGACAAGGTCAAGGTTCATAAAGCATTTAAAAATCATATTGTCAGGAAAGCACTGTTTAATGTTTGGATAAGATACAAAGATTTATTGGAAAATAAAACCCCAAGGTGGTTGTCACCAATGGAAGCTAAAGCTTTCAAAAGACTTAATATGGAGTCCAAATGGCCAAAATACTGTGAGATTTTGGAACAAGAGGGAGACAAATTGAAATTGCAGAGTTTTGAGAAATTAAAGAGTAAAGTACGAGATTGGCTACATTATTACCAGATAATGGAGGTTTATAAATTGGATAAAAAAATCGGATTCCAGGTGGAAAAATCGAAATTAGAAACAGAATTGTTAGAACCTAAAACTAAGAATTTGTCAAAGATGTATAAGTTGCTGTTGAAATTGAATACTCAGGATGAAATGGTGAAGTCTGCTATGATTAAATGGGCACAAGATGTTGGATATAACATTATGTTTGCTGACTGGGAACAGTTATGGACCACCGGTTTGAAATTTACGGCATTTGAAATCTGACTTATTTTAATTGGAATTGATCTCTTCCTCAGAAATATTTTAAATTCCCCCTAGAGGATTTGGGACTTACAGCAGTGACTTTTATTTTACTTTCCTTTTCCCGGCCCTCTGTTTGACTGTTACCATCTGGGCCGCTGCTTTCTCATGGGAACAACTCAGCTTGACCTTGACTTTTAGATAACTTTGGAATGAGTGGTGCAAGAAGGAGAGGAAGAGCTAGACAAACAACTTTGACAACTTTAACCGCAGCCTCACAGACACGTAGATCATCTGTGCCTACCTTGCCTTCTGAGGAAGAAGCTGCCTCTCTGCCACGGGCAGGGGAGGGAGAAACTGAGGAATTACAATTGGAAGATATGGCCTCAGGGGCAAGCACTGCTATTTTAGAGAAAATCTTTGAAAAATTGGAATCTCTGGACAAGAAAGTAGAATCTTTGGACAAGAAGGCCGATGAGCAAACATATAAAATTGACCAAAACACAGAATGTTTAAATAAATTAACTGGACAAGTAGCACAGAATACACAAGCAATTGGAGAATTGAAGGAGGCTGCAGGGGAAAACCGGAAATTGGCTGAAGATACCAGCCAAAAACTTGCAAATTTAGAACAAGAGGTAAGACCACTCTGCAAACAAGTAGGTGAACACCAGACCTATCTTTCTATGATCGAACTGCGGAACCGGGAGAGTAATTTAAGGATAAGGGCGATACCAGAAGTGGAAGAAGGCAACCTAGCTGAGTTTTTGACCAAAGAATTCTCCAAATTTTGGAGCATAGAGGAGAAGGATTTTAAAATTGTTTCAGCTTTCAGGCTTGGAAGACTTATAAAGAAAGAGAAGCCCAGAGACTGTTTGATAATATTGAGGTCAAAGGAGGAAAGGGACAAGATTCTGGGCCTACACTACGGAAAGCCACTGGACATTTCGGACAAAAGAATTGAGATTTACAAGGATATTCCTAAACAACTGTTGGATCTCAGATCTAACTATTTGGAGCTGACAAGATTGCTAAGGAACAACTCAATCATCTTTAGGTGGGAATTCCCCCAAGGATTATCTTTCACTTTTAGAGGGAAGAAGATTAAAATCAGAACTTTGGAAGATAGAGATAAATTCCTGAACGCATACGGAGAGGACCTTCACAAAGGAATTGAGTTACTTCCAGGGCCTGAAACACCAGAGGTACCTGCACCCTTGGATCTTGAAGACCCAGTGAATAAGGTACCACCCCCCGAAAAATAACCAGATTTATTCAGGATGTCTCTGCAACTTTTGAGTTGGAATATTAATGGTTGTAACATCCCGGAAAAAAGGAGGAAAATTTTTCATATATTAAAAAAAGAACAATTGGACATTATTTGTTTACAAGAAACACATGTGACTAGGCTCCATAGAAAGGTGTTAATAAACAAAAGACTTGGCCAAGAATTTATATCTTCGGACAGAGTAAAGAAGCGAGGGGTGGTGATATATGCAAAAGAGAGCCTGTCACCTAAATTTTTATTCAAAGATGAACATGGAAGAATTTTAGCAATTGAGATACAACATCAAGGAGAAAAGATTCTGATACTAGGAATTTATGCACCAAATGACGGGAAATCGGAATTTTACAAGAAGTTGCATGAGATTATGCTGGACTATCTGGATTACAAGAACATCATTATGATGGGAGATATGAATGGGGTCGTATCGACTAACATGGATAAGTCACAAAACCAAAATGTTACAAAAGACGGCAGACTACCAAAGACTTTTTTTGAAATGACAGACAATATGGACTGGATTGACATTTGGAGAACCAAGAACCCCCTGGGAAGAGAGGGAACATTTTTCTCTGAAGCCCAGCTGACTTGGACAAGAATCGACCAAATATGGATAACTAGAGGTCTGGCACCCAAGGTTAGAAAAGTGGAAATCTGCCCAAAGACCTGCTCCAACCATAACGCGCTGAAGATGGACATGACACTATTGCCAACCGGTTCCTTTAGATGGAAGATGAATGACAACTTGTTTAGAGATCAGGAGATTATTAAGAAGGCCCAAAAAACTTTGAAGGATTACTTCGAGATAAATATGAACACTACGGTGGAAAAAAGAACTATCTGGGACGCAAGCAAAGCTGTGATGAGGGGGTTCTTGATACAACAGAACGCCGTAAAGAAAAGGACACAAAATGAAAGGAAAGATAAGATCTTGCAGAAAATTAAAGAACTGGAGAAGAAGTTAAGATCAAATCCGAAGTCACAGCCGACTCTGAGAGAAATTAAACTACCAAGCACAATATTCTAAATTGATAAACCAGGAAATAGAGTGGAAGATTAAATTAATGAAACAAAAAACTTTTGAATCGGCGAATAAATGTGGGAAACTGCTTGCGTGGCAGTTGAAGAAGAGACAAAAATTAAATACAGTTACAAATTTAGAAATCGAAGGAAGAAATATTCAGAACCCCATGGAAATTAGAAAGTGCTTCCAGAGATACTTCAAAAAGTTATATACTCAAGGGCCGCAAGACAAGGTTGAGATTAAACAATTTTTGGAAAGAAATGGATTAACAAAGTTGTCACAAAAAAACAGACTAATCCTGAACAACAAAATAACACAACAAGAGATTGAACAAGCCATTCAGAACATGCAACTGGGCAAATCTCCAGGGCCAGATGGCTTGACTTCCAAGTATTATAAGACATTAAAAGACTACTTGATCCAACCAATGATGGAGGTTTGTAACGAAATTATGGAGGGGAAGAGGGCGCCGGAATCGTGGAAGGAAGCCTTTATCACATTGATACCAAAACTGGAAACTGAAAAGACACAACTCAAGAACTATCGTCCCATTTCCCTTTTAAATGTGGATTACAAAATATTTGCAGATGTTTTGGCAAGTAGATTTAAAAGAGTTTTAAACGAGGTAATTCACAAAGACCAAGCAGGCTTTCTCCCAGGTAGACATATGTTTGCTAATACAAGGAACATTATTGACATTTTGGAACTTTTGCAAACAGATATAAACACAAAAGCAGTGTTAATTTTTATAGATGCGGAGAAGGCCTTTGATAATATTTCTTGGAAATTTATGAAGGGAAATTTAAAAGAAATGGGAGTGGGACGGGGGTTTGAGAATGGGATTGATGCAATATATTCAGAACAAAAGGCCAAATTGATAGTTAACAATGTGGTTACAGAAGAGTTCAAAATCGAAAAAGGAACACGACAAGGCTGCCCGATCTCCCCTCTGTTATTTATCTCGGTTCTGGAGGTGCTCTTGAACATGATCAGAGGGGACCGGTTGGTGGAAGGGATTCAGGTCGGAGCGAAACAATACAAACTTAAAGCTTTTGCAGATGACCTAGTTTTGACCCTGCAGGAGCCAGAATCTAGTACGAAAAGAGTATTACAATTGATTCAGGACTTTGGTCGGGTGGCGGGATTTAAATTAAACAAACAGAAAACCAAGGTGCTGGGAAAAAATTTGACAGATACAGAGTCAGAACGGTTTCAGAGAGAAACAGAACTAACTATGGTTAAAAAGGTAAAGTACCTAGGGGTAAACATAACAGCAAAAAATCTGAGTCTATTTAAGGATAACTATGAAAAATGTTGGTCTGAAATTAAGAGAGACTTGGACAGTTGGACAAAACTGAAGCTTTCTTTGTTAGGCCGAATTGCTGCTATTAAGATGAATGTATTGCCAAAAATGTTGTTTTTGTTTCAAACACTACAGATTGTGGACAAGACGGAGTGCTTCCGGAAGTGGCAGAAAGATATATCTAAATTTGTCTGGCAGGGCAAAAAGCCCAGAATTAAGTTTAAGATATTAACAGATGCGAAAGAAAGAGGGGGCTTTGCCCTGCCAGACTTAAAGTTGTACTATGAAGCCGCAGCTTTCTGCTGGCTAAAAGACTGGCTACTTCTTGAAGACACTGATGTACTGGATCTGGAAGGTTTTAACAATGCTTTTGGTTGGCATGCATACTTATGGTATGACAAAGCTAAGATCAATAAGGCCTTTAAGAACCATATTGTCAGGAAAGCAGTGTTCAATGTCTGGACAAAATATAAAGACTTATTGGAAAATAAGACTCCAAGGTGGCTTTCACCTCTGGAAGCTAAGGCCCGAAAAAGACCCAATATGGAGGCCAAATGGCCAAAATATTGGGAAATATTAGAAAAAGATGGAGACAATTGGAAATTGCAGAGTTTGGAGAAAATGAAGGATAAGGTGCGAGACTGGTTACATTACGCTCAGATTAAAGAAGTTTTTGAAAATGACAAAAAGTTAGGGTTCCAGGTGGAGAAATCGAAGTTAGAAACAGAATTGTTAGAACCAAAGACTAAGGTACTATCTAGAATGTATAACTTGCTGTTAAAATGGAATACACAAGACGAAATGGTTAAATCGGCTATGATAAAGTGGGCGCAGGACATTGGGCATAACATTATGTTTGAGGATTGGGAAAGGTTGTGGACCACTGGGCTGAACTTCACCGCATGTAATGCTCTGAAGGAAAATGTAATGAAAATGATATATAGATGGTACATGACCCCAGTTAAACTTGCCAAAATATACCATTCGTCTGATAATAAATGTTGGAAATGTAAAGAAAATGAAGGAACATTCTTTCACCTCTGGTGGACATGCCCTAAGGTGAGGGCCTTCTGGGAAATGATATATAATGAGCTGAAAAAGGTATTTAAGTATACCTTCACTAAGAAACCAGAGGCCTTCCTTCTGGGTATTGTCGGCCAGAAGGTGCTAAAGAAGGACCGAACATTCTTTATGTATGCAACAACGGCAGCAAGGATACTCATTGCAAAAAACTGGAAAACTCAAGATCTACCCACACTGGAAGAGTGGCAGATGCAGCTGATGGACTATATGCAACTGGCCGAGATGACTGGCAGAATCCGAGACCTGGGAGAAGAGAAGATGGAGGAAGACTGGAAGAAATTTAAGATGTATCTACAAAAACATTGTAATTTGGTTGAATGTTAAGAAGGATGCTAGATTATAAAAAATTGGCCACCACTAAATTAGATTTAAATTTGATGATAAGTGAGACTAAAGAAAATATAAAAATTTTTGGAAGAATTGCTAGATTATATTTGAATGAGTGGACATGAGATTGTAAACAAGTTGATAATTTGTTTGGAAAAAACTTTTAACGATGTAAATGGGAGCGGGAGACGTGAGGGAGTCCAAAGAAGTGATGAAACTATGTTTGTGACAGAAGCAAGATTGTTTATTATTTGTGCATTTATATTTAAAAACTTTAATAAATATTTATTAAAAAAAAAAAAGAAATTTACGGCATGTAATGTCTTAAGAGATTGGATTGGATTGATCTTTATTACGGCCATTGGCCCGTTACACGACAGTTTCCCATACCAACATATTATACTTAAACCTCCAAATTTAAAATCGCCAAAACTTACAAAAGACAAACAAGAACCGAGGCAAAACAAAAACAAAGACCACCATCATACATTACAATAAATTTGTAACCTATACATCACCCTCTGCTCATAAATTAATCAAGGATATCAATGGTGATATCACCTAAAACATAGATCATGGTTTAAAGGGGTTATCCGAGCCACACAGGAGACCGTTTCTCTTCTTTAGGGATAGGACGCTGATCAAGAATCTGGCAACCATGAGTGATCTTAGGGGGTCATCATCAATTAGTAGATATCTCAGTTTGGCTTCAATCGTATCATCGGCAATTCCCTTAAGATATTGAGCAAGAAACTTGCTCCTGGCCGGTAAGTGAAGAGCACAGTCAAAAATTATGTGATGCAACGATTCCGGTGCCCCACAATTACAATCACATAAGAGCGATATCTGTCCATTGGAGAATCTATTTCTCAGCACGTTCGATGGGAAGGTGTTGAATCTTGCCTTTACAAAGGCATATCTATGAGCTGAGGAAGTTAAGGAATTCAAATAGTTTGGGAGCCTTAAGAGGGGTAATAAACCAAGATTTAGAGGTGAGCAGGTATCATTGCCCAAGACCATTTTCTGCTGCAAGTCCATCTCCTCTAGCTTACAGGTTACTGTTCTTTTAGCTGGGACTATGTCCTGCTCTAGTAATTTGGATGGGGAGATTCCCATTGCCGTAATTTTCAGCTGTAAATTTTTTACCCATGGGCTCTGGAAATCATCTCTCCACATACATTGTATCAAGTACAAGTTTGGGAGATTGTGCCATAGAGATAGCCAGTGACAAAGTATGTGCTTCCACAGAGCATTTTCCAGGGATACAATATTAAGTTCCATGCATAACGCTGTATTACTTACACAGTTGGGCAGTTTCAATATCCCTCTTAAAAACTGATTTTGAATGACCTCCAGGTGAGATAGGTTGGCAAAAGTCCCCCAAATAGAGATGGCATAAGCAATTGTTGGGATCACCTTGGCCTTGAAGACTTTCAGCGCCGATGGGATATGAAGGGCCCCATCGGTGAAGAAGAATCGCAAGATCGCCAAGGAGATAGCTTTGGCTCTATTTGTAACATAGGCTACATGGGCCTTCCATCTGAGGTTATGTTGTAACCCAACTCCCAAATATTGGAATCTGTAGACTTGTTCGATGACTCTCCCATCAATTCTCCAATTATGGAGTTTCCGGCTCTTTGAGAAAATCAGGATCTTAGATTTTCCATAATTAATTGTAAGGGAATTTGCGTTACAGTATGATCCAAAAAATTTTAAGGCCCTCCTGAGACCTACTCTAGAAAAAGAAAGAATGACTGCGTCATCCGCATATAGTAACAAAGGGCAGCGATAAAGTGCTAGGCGGGGTGCATGAATCCTTTCTTGGGCCTCTATTAGGGGAGTCCTCATGTCGCTTATGAACAAATTGAACAGGAGTGGAGCCAATATACAACCCTGTCGGACACCTCTGTTAATGGGAATTGAATTGGTGAGATCACCCTCCGGGGTGAATCTCACTCTAGCCGCTGAGTTCTCATGGAGTTTGATTATTAGCCAGAGAAGCCTTCTGTTGATGCCCCAGAGGGTGAGTTTTTCCCAGAGGATGCTCCTGGGGATACTATCGAATGCTGCCTTTAGGTCAATGAATGCCACACAGAGTTGGCCACCCTTTGGGGTGGAATATTTCCAGGCAAGATGTTGTAAAATTAGAATATGATTAATTGTTGACTGTTTTGGGCGGAATCCAGCTTGTTCGGGCCC
The DNA here is from genome assembly GCF_964252035.2 of Podarcis erhardii. NCBI lineage: Eukaryota > Metazoa > Chordata > Lepidosauria > Squamata > Lacertidae > Podarcis > Podarcis erhardii. The sequence goes on along the minus strand of NC_138506.1, from coordinate 17,485,727 downwards.
AATTAATTTTTTCTCTTCGGCCCATTGCATAAGTCTGTTCAACAGGAAGCGGGCATACAGTTTTCCCACTATTGAGAGCAGAATGCCTTAAGAGAGAATATTATGAAAATGATTTATAGGTGGTACATGACCCCAGTCAAGCTTGCAAAAATTTATCATTTGCCCGATAACAAATGTTGGAAATGTAAAGAGACTGAAGGTACATTCTTTCACCTTTGGTGGACGTGCCCAAGGATTAAGGCCTTCTGGGAAATGATTTATAATGAATTGAAAAAGGTACTTAAGTACACCTTCTTGAAAAAACCAGAGGCCTTTCTCCTGGGCATGGTTGGCCAATTGGTACTAAAGAAGGACAGAACTTTCTTTATGTACGCGACAACAGCAGCAAGAATTCTCATCGCAAAATACTGGAAGACACAAGATTTACCCACTCTGGAGGAATGGCAGATGAAGATGATCGAATACATGGGATTGGCGGAAATGACCGGCAGAATCTGAGACCAGGGGAAAGAGTCGGCGGAAGAAGATTGGAGGAAATTTAAAGACTATCTACAGAAATATTGCAAAATTAATGAATGCTAGAATGATGTTGGACAGAAATTAAATGGTTACCAGCTGTAATGTAAAGGTGGAATAATAAGTTAAAATAAGTTATATCAATGTTGCAACAAGGATTTTGCTGAATTAAGAATTTGAATTGGAATACAAAAGGGGGAGGTGAGAGGAGGTCCGGGATATAAGGTAATGGAAATAAGAATTGGGAATTATATTTGTTTTGTTTTGTCTTAAATGTGTATTTTTGCTTTTTTGTCTGTTGTTTTTCTTTGTGTATTAAATTGGAAAATCTTAATAAATATTTATTAATAAAACAACAACTGTTGAACCCCTGGTAATCGGGCTGCCAAGTTGTCAGAACTGACAGGCTGCTTTGAACTGTCATATTGTAACTCGCACTCTATGGGGACATTGTATCTTTATTAGGATTAACTCTGCAAAAGTTAAAGATTTTGGAAGGTCTACTGGAGATTTGCTACTATATAAACTTTTAAGGGACACTTTGAAAATTGAGGAAGGGACCGTTTGATCAAAGGAATTCAGGTCGGAGCCAAACAATATAAATTGAAGGCTTTTGCAGACGACCTAGTTTTGACATTACAGGAGCCAGAATCTAGTACGAAAAGGGTATTAGAACTGATTCAAGAATTTGGTCAGGTGGCTGGATTTAAATTGAACTAGTCAAAAACGAAGGTTTTAGAGAAAATTTAACACAGACTGAAAAAGAAAGGTTTCAGAATGAGACTGGCTTGACTTTAGTCAAGAAAGTGAAATACCTGGGGATTAATATGACAGCTAAAAATCTGAATCTATTTAAGGACAACTATGAGAAATGTTGGTCAGAAGTTAAAAAAGATTTAGAAATATGGTCTAAATTGAAGCTTTCCTTGTTGCTATAAAGATGCAGCTATAAAGATGAATGTATTGTCAAAAATGTTATTTTTGTTTCAAACTTTACAGATTGTGGACAAGATGGATTGTTTCAAGAAGTGGCAGAAAGATATCTCTAGATTTGTCTGGCAGGGCAAAAAGCCCAGAATAAAATTTAAAATATTAACTGATGTGAAGGAAAGAGGGGCGGTTTGCCCTGCCGGACTTTAAACTTTATTATGAATCAGCAGCATTCTGCTGGTTGAAAGACTGGCTGCTTCTTGAGAACACTGACATTTTGGACTTGGAAAGTTTTAACAATGCTTTTGGATGGCATGCATATTTGTGGTACGACAAGGTTAAAGCGCATAAAACTTTCAAACACCATATTGTCAGGAAAGCATTATTTAATGTCTGGATAAGGTATAAAAATTTATTGGAAAATAAGACCCCAAGGTGGTTGTCACCTATGGAAGCAAAGGCTCTGAAAAGACTCAATTTGGAGGCCAAATGGCCGAAATATTGGGAGATACTAGAACAAGAAGGAGACAAATTGAAACTGCAGAGTTTTGAGAAACTAAAAGACAAAGTGCGAGATTGGCTTCATTATTACCAAATAAGAGAGGCCTACAATTTGGATAAGAAATTGGGCTTCCAGGTGGAAAAATCGAAACTGGAAACAGAACTGTTAGAACCTAAAACTAAGATCCTTTCTAGAATGTATAACTTGTTGTTAAAATGGAATACACAGGATGAAACAGTCAAATCAGCTATGATTAAATGGGCACAGGACATAGGTCATAACATTATGTTTGCTGACTGGGAAAAGTTGTGGACCACCGGTATGAAATTTACGGCATGTAATGCCTTAAGAGAGAATATTATGAAAATGATTTATAGGTGGTACATGACCCCAGTCAAGCTTGCTAAAATTTATCACCTGCCTGATAACAAATGTTGGAAATGTAAAGAAACTGAGGGTACATTCTTTCACCTTGGGTGGACGTGCCCGAAGATTAAGGCTTTCTGGGAGATGATATATAATGAACTGAAAAAGGTATTTAAATATACCTTCCCTAAGAAACCAGAGGCCTTTCTCTTGGGCATAGTCGGCCAATTGGTGTTAAAGAAAGACAGAACGTTTTTTATGTATGCGACAACAGCAGCAAGAATACTCATCGCAAAGTACTGGAAGACACAATATGTGCCCACCTTGGAAGAATGGCAGATGCAAGTAATAGACTACATGGAATTGGCAGAAATGACTGGCAGAATCCGAGACCTGGGAGAAGAAGCAGTGGAAGAGGACTGGAAGAAGTTTAAGAACTATCTGCAGAAATACTGCAAAGTTTATGAATGTTAAAATGATGTTGGATATAAAAATAATATGGCATTAGGGATACAGTGTTTAGAAGTATGCAAAAACGTAATAGAAAAAGGGCGAAAGATTAAAGTTATATTATGTCAAAAATAAACAATATGTTAAAGGTGTTTAAACATAAGGAGGAAAGATCGGAGACATAATAGAAGTGATTATAGTGATAATAGACATAATAGAAGTGATTTTAACAATCAGAAATTAGTTTCGAAAGAGGGTAAGGATATATATTTTTTTTTTAAAAAAAGGGAATAAGGGCAGATTTTTGTTTATTACAATACGCAGGACTGGGCTGCAAAAGACGGAGTTTGGCCTCATTAGGTCCCCCTACCATGAACTCCTTAGGTGGGCCACCCTGAGTCCGCCTCGGCATCGCGCCTCGCTATTCTGCAACTGGAGATAACACTGAACTGCTCTGCAGGGTTGTTGTAAGGATTGCAAGTCAAGGCATCCAAAGTGCCTTTGAACATTGAAAAGCCCCTAGTCAATGCTTTGAACTACTGTCGCTTTACAAACGAAACTCTGATTAGTAAGAGTTTGGGGAATTAAAAATTGGTTTGTCCTGGGGGCGCTGAAGCTGTGTTCTGGCTTGAAAACCCAGTGAGACCACTGGGCCATCTAGTTCTGTATGGTCTGCCACAGCCAGCAGCTGCTCTCCAGGATTTCAGAGCTCTGTTTCCCATGAATGGGAAGAGCTCTGGCACCCTCCTACCTTGGTGGAGTCTACCTCTTTTTATCTGCAGAAAAACTCATGACAGGAGTCATTTCAGGAGATCTTGGACTCTGTATCAGACCCTGACGGCAAAGGTGGTTCTGTTAGACTATGAACCACCTGAAAGAGTCTCCTGGTACTGTTTTCACCAACAGATCACAGCGCCAGGTTTAGACCACAGTGCCACCCACGTCCCTCCTGCACATCCATACCCTGGTGCAACTCTGGTGATGGGCTCTTGGTTTCTTTGGCCAACTAACTGCTCAGTAAGTGTCACCTTTGGGCACTTCCCTGGGTGGGGGGGCAGGGTGTACACGTGTCCTCACGCTTGAGGATTATGGCGGGAGATAGAGGGGGAAAGAGTCCTTTCCTTAAGGGCAAGAATGGCGTTGGAATGGAGGAAATTGATGCAGGGGGTTGATTTTCGAGGATTTTCTGAAGTGAGGGGCTTTTCCTAAGCCGGCAGTCCATAAGGGAAATGGCTTGACAGATTTCTTGCAACAAAGGATCACTTTTGGCAATAGAAACCAGTTAATGGGCTTTTGATGGACTGAGTCCATTGTTCTCTCAGCAGGCGGCCACTGGCGAAGCTCCGCTGCTCCGCAGAACGGAAACAGGCAGCGGTCCAAGAAAGATTCTGTCCACTAGAGGCCGCTAAGCGCTATTGGCTAGCTGTCCAAATCCGATGCTTTTGATTGGGCTATACACAGCAGTATGTAAATACAGAGTTCATGCCCAAGTCCCCGTTCATATTGATACGGTTTCATACCAGAAAGAGGGAAGCAGGGTCTTTTATTCATAAAAAAAATGTGGTGCTTGGTGCGACAGGGGAAGGAAAGGGCTTTCTCGAGCTCATTGTCTCGCGCCCTAGCTATGGCAAAAGGGGCTTGTTTTTTTCTTTTGTTTTAAGAAGCGAAGCAATAGCTCATTTGCTTGCTAGTGTGGGAGTCTGCAATTCTTGGTGTTCCAGGGCTTTTTGCAAGTTGGAGTTGCCTCCAGTCCACCCCGGATGTAAGAACAGTCCTTCTGGATTAGACCAATGGATGATCTAGTCCAGCACCTTGTTCCCCATAGTTGCCCAGCAGAGGCTCACAACAAGCCCATCAGCAGGACCTGAGTGCAATGGCCCTCTCCCACTCATATTCCCAAGCAGGGCCGGACCTCTGATGAGCCAGAGTGAGGCAGCTGCCTCAGGCGGCCGATGCTGAGGTGAGGGGATTGAGCTGGGAGTGGCCTGTGGCCTGGCCTGTACCCCTACGTTAGCTGACTGCTCTCAAGTGCAGGGAAAGCTCCTGTCCTTTCCAAAGTACTTGGAAGAAGATTCAACAGTCAATCCAATTGGCTTCGGTACAGGAGTCTTCAGAGATGTCCTGCTCTCAGCAGAGCAGTTTCTTCCAGAGCAGTGGTGGAGTAAGGTGGGGGTCATCCTGGGGGGGGGGGGGGAATGACACATTCACTGTAGGCTTGGGAGCTGGGGGTCGTGGGTGGCTTCGGTACAGGAAAGATTTTGGGGTGTTTTACTCTTTTGGATGTTTCAATTTGCTGGCAGCGCCCAGAATGGCTGGGGCAACCCAGTCCGATGGACAGCATAGAAATCTCAACGTTGAATTTGTCTGATTTCCTTTCAGAGCCATTCAAGTTGGTACTTTTCAGCATCTAGGGGTGTAGTGGCATCTGGACCATGGACCTCTCAGCTGGTGACTTGTGGGAGTCAGTCTGCAGCTCACCACACCTCAGCCAGTGGGATGTATCACCAGAGATTACAGAACCCCAGCCAAGTCTTCAGAGATGTCCTGCTCTCAGCAGAGCAGCTTCTTCCAGAGCAGTGGCGGAGCAAGGTGGGGGTCATCCTGGGGGGGGACACGACACATTCACTGTAGGCTTGGGAGCTGGGGGTCATGGGTGGGCGCTCCCGGCTGGAGGAGGCAGGCAGGGGAGAGAATGGGAAGGAGGCAGGTGAGCAAAGAACGGAGGGGGGCCTGGAAGGGGAGAGGAAGGAAGTGGGATCGGTGGGGGCGCCTTTCATTCTGCCTGGAAGACCAGCGCCTACAGCTGGACTACCAAGTGGATTGAAAGGGTCACTTTGGGGGCAGCGCTGCAAATGCAGAAGGGATCTTGGCCGGTTTCTAAAAAGGGAAAGTGAGTTTCCCTCTGACAAACGCTTTCTGCCTCCCCTCTGCAAAGCTCCGGATGTTTCCGCCCCACCCTGTCCTCAGCCAACCCCCCACTTAGAAGCCACTCTTGGGTTACTGACTTCTGTGTGCTTGTGTATCTGTGTCTCCCGTGTGGGGTTCCTCTCTGCGTAAAGTCTTCAAGCTGTGCCTGTGTGCGCCTGACAAATCGGCCCCATTGCCTTTCCCTCGTCAAAATTTATCTTTCCCCCCACCTCCAGTCTCTGTTGTTGTGTGTCCTGGCTGAGAGGAAAAACAGAAGACGGGGGGGGGGGGCATCGGTCAGGGATAGTCTACTTGAGATTCCTGCATTGCCCCAGGCTTTATGACCCTCAGGGGTCCCTTCCAGCTCCACTCTTCTCTGGTGCAGGCTTGTGCAGAGTTTTAGGTACAAGTTGGGTGCAAGGGGTGCAGCCCATCTTATGCACCGCCGGCTCGGGAAGAAGTCCCACTGATCATGATGAGACTCGCAGGCGAGTAGATTGCTGCTGTGCAGGCCTGCTGTTGAAATCAGTGTTTTCCTTTTCAGAGCATGGTGAAATCCCCATGACTAAAACCTCCCCTTCCGTAGTTTCTGTCAGGAGTTCAGCCTACACTTGAGTAGCACCTTGGCAGAGACACGTGCCCGACTGGCATGTTCCCTCCCTCCTGGTCGATCGTTTGGGAGCTTCATAAGCTTTCTTCAGCCCGAACATCACAGCGACCGATGCCAAGCGACACCGGCACACTTAGGGATCCGCAGAGTTTGTGCATCATGCGTGACAGACCTCAGCAACTCAGCATTTTGGCTAATCGACTTTATTTACATGTAAACACACACACGGAGCACTGCAACATGGCTCCCTCTCTCTCTAGCATCAGACAGCAAAGAGAAAAAGAACAAAGGACAATAGTCCCACTTCACGGAACACAGGAACACAAACATCCTGTTGCCGTCACTTCCCACTCTGTGGAGTCAAAACATAGACAACAATCCCATGACTGCAATCATGGAGCTGGAATTCTAACAGTTTCAAGTGCTACCACAGGTTCCGCATAATATCTGTACTGCATGGTTTAGTGTGGCAGCACCTGCCCTTTGGAACTCCCCGCCTCTTGCAAGAAAGCACGTGCCTTTGCTAGAAGCTTTTCAGGCACCTGCTAAAAGCATTCTTGTTGAGGCAAGCATACCTAGAAGCTTAGGAAGTTGAAGTAATTTTCATCTCTTTTAATATTTTAGCTTTTGTATGTTTTAAAGTAGGATTGTTAATTTTTCTTGATTTGACTGCTGTGGTGGTTTTTTTGTTTTTGTTTTGGTGAACCACTTTGCAGGCATTTTAAAATAAATTTTATTAAATAAAGAAGCAATAGTAAAGGTAAAGGGACCCCTGACCATTTGGTCCAGTCGTGACTGGGGTTGCGGCGCTCATCTCGCTTTACTGGCCGAGGGAGCCGGTGTACAGCTTCCAGGTTATGTTGCTAGCTTGTCTAAGCCGCTTCTGGCGAACCAGAAGAGCAGCGCACGAAAACGCCGTTTACCTTCCCGCCGGAGCGGTACCTATTTATCTACTTGCACTTTGATGTGCTTTTGAACAAAGAAGCAATACATAGAACTAATAATAGAAATATATAGGAAAATATATACTCCCCCCCCCCATTTTCTTTATTTTTCCTTCTCCTCCTCCTGCTGCTGCTCCTCCTCGCGTTCCTCACCTGAAGGAAAAGCCAAAGAACTACCATTAAAATTGGTGCCTGGTATGTGCAACCGTATGCTGTATTTTTATTCTTTTTGGCAAGAAAATGGGCACACAAGGAGGCAGCAAACCTTTGTGCCCTTCAGAGGCACATGCGCAGTCTGCTACTGGCCTCTGGTCTCCTGCGCATGGGGTGGGGGTGGGGGTGGGGGGGAGGCCACCCCTTCCACACAGCGAAGGCGACCATGGCATGGCTACCAGTTGCCCACAAAGGCGCACTGAACTGGGCTCCAGACTGTGCTGGGACTCCCCTAAGCCCCAGCTAACATGGCCAGCGCTCATCAGGGATGATGGGACTTGAAACCCATTGGGAGGGAGGGCCATGTGAAGACAGGATTCTCAAAAATACCTCTGGCTTGCGGCTCCTGGAGTGTTGCTGGCAACGCCTGGAGTTTCTCTTCAAGCTCCCGGAGCTTCACACGCAATGCTTGAGTTTTCTTAAGTACTGTTTCAGCTCCATGCCACACCTCAGCCAAAAGAGCTGCTATCACTCAGAAAAAGAAGGGAGCATCTGTGCATGTCATTCCGGTCAAGTTGCACCAAAGTGGGACTTGTTCATCTGAGCTCCACAAGCTGGTTTTTTTAATTGTTTGACTGGGGTTGTTTGTTGGTTTTTCTTTAATTTGGGGCAAGGCCTTTTTATGTGCCCTTTCAATCCCCAAGAGCCAGCACTGTAAATCAGTTTTAAGGGAGTCTTACAACCACAGCTGCCGCCACCCCCCAACACCATCAGCAGTTACACATAAAGGCTTTTAAAACTTATTTAATATCTTTTTTAAAAAGTTAACCTTGTAATTCCTAAATCATTTTAAACACTTTGAAATACCGTATTTTTCGCCCCATAGGGCGCACCGGCCCATAAGGGGCACCTAGATTTTTTGGGGGAAATAAAGAATAAAAATTTTATTTCCCCCCCAGGCACGAGGCTGGGGCGGGGGAAGCCCGAGCTTCCCCCGACCCCAGCGACCAGAACAGGCTGCTCTGCGCAAGCCGGGGGAGGGCTCCCACGGCTTGCGCAGAGCTACCCGAAGCCCCGGCGTGACTGCTCAGTGCGCCCTGGCTTCAGGGTGCAGGCAGCTCTGCGCAAGCCGGGGGAACCCGGCGGGAATTCCCGCGGGCTCCCAAGGCTTGCGGATAGCTTCCTGAAGCCTGCATTCGCCCCATAGGATGCACACACATTTACCCTTCATTTTTGGAGGGGAAAAAGTGAGTCCTATAGGGCGAAAAATACGGTACTTTCTAAAATTCTCCTTTTTAACATTTATGTAAATGATGTAATAAAGGAACCCGAATGGCCAGATATTTCCCTGTTTCAGTTTTATCCCATAATGTATGCATTTTGCTACATGCCAACGATACGGTGTTGATAGCACAAACGCAAGTGGGTATGAGGCGATTACTAAAGAACTTTGGGAGACTGTGTCGTAACAAAGATTTGAATACAAATTATTCCAAGACAAAAGCCGTAGTATTGGGGGCACAGCCCAGGAAGCAAAAATGGCTCCTAAATGGACAAGCCATTGAACAAGCCAGGCATTTCAACTACAGTGGTACCTCTGGTTGTGAAAGGGATCCGTTCTAGGGGCCCCGTTCACATCATGAGCAGAACGCAACCCACGTCTGCGCGTGTGTGGGTCACGATTTGCCGCTTCTGCGCATGTGCGTGACATAATTCTGAGCGTCTGCACATGCGCGAGCAGCAAAACCTGGAAGTAACCCGTTCCATTACTTCCGGGTCGCCACGGGAGGCAACCTGAAAAGACGTAACCTGAACCGAGCGGAACAAGAGGAATGACTGTATTTGAGGATTTGCTTCTCTGATAGGAGTACTGGGTCTCATCAGATGACAGCCTCGGCCTTGAAGGCATCAAGATCTGCACAAGCAATTCTTAGCTTTACCAGAACTGAAGGCGGCAATGGGATTGCCCCTGCTCCGAGAAGATATACAGTGGTACCTCGGAAGTCAAACGGAATCCATTCCAGAAGTCCGTTTGACTTCCAAAACATTTGGAAACAAAGGCGCGGCTTCTGATTGGCTGCAGGAGCTTCCTGCACTCAATCCAAAGCCGCGGAAGCCCCGTCGGACATTTGGGCTCCAAAGAACATTCACAAACCGGAACACTCACTTCCGGGTTTGTGGTGTTCAGGAGCCAAAACATTCAAGTCGCAAGGCGTTTGGGATCCAAGGTACGACTGCATTGGTAAGGCGCCCCCACAAGTAACATGGGGGGGGGGGAGGAGAACGATAGGAGGGGATCGGGAGAGACAGGGAAGCCCGGAGGGAACGCCCCACCTAGCCCAGCTCCAACCCCAAGCTAATATCACCAGCGGCTGGAGCAAAAGAGCAGAGGAACCGGGCACTGGGGACCGGCTGGGGGCTAGAAGAATGCGGCGCCCCAGCAAAAAACATGCTTTATGTTATTTAGTTTATTTTCAGTCCATTTCTTATCAGTATTTTCAAACCCTATGAACCCAGGTAGGCGGTCTGAACCATTGGAGCCCATTTCCTGGAACCGCCGCCTCAGCCCCGATCTAGGGACCCGACACCAAGCCCTGGGGGTCCCACAGGAGAATTAAAACTGCCCCTTTTTCTTGTTCCCTTCTCTCTCTCTCTCTCTCTCTCTCTCTCTCTTTCTCTCCCTCCTCCTTCTTCTTTAGTTATACACACAACCCTCCCTTTTTATTAATACATTATTATTCATTATTCATCCATTTATATTCACTTCTTTTTTTAAAAAAGTTTTTTTTAAATTTCTCATAAAATAATTCTCTCTCTATATATATATATCTACTTTTCCATCCCCACTGGCTTCTAGCTCATGCACAGACCGCTGGGGTGCACAGATGGGGCAGGTTGTTCCCACTCCAAATTAAGTTTTTTTTAATTTCTCATTAAAGAATTCTATATATATCTACTTTTCCATCCCCACTTTCCCCCACTTTTTCTATTTACTTATTACAATGGTGTTTTCCCCCCCTTCTCTTTTCTGAACAAACAAACCAACCATTTTCAGAAGGATTTTTTGTGTTTTCTTTTTCTTTTTCTTTCTTTCTTCTTTTTCTCTCTATCTCTTTTCTCTCTTCCTTATCTTTTCTTTTTCATCTTGTCTTTTGTCTGACACTATAACTTGAATCACCACAGCGACTTTTGATTTTTAAATAGAATTCCATTAGCCTTTACATTTTTAACTTTGGACTCTTATCTGCAAACTCCCAACCCCACCTCCCCACCTTAACACTGGGAGGGCCATGTCCCCAGAATTTGTGAAGACAGGATTCTCAAAAATACCTCTTGCTTGCGGCTCCTGGAGTATTGGACTCTCCTGCGTGTGAGTGTCTGAGGGCCCTGCTCCTTCCTGCCACTCACCATCTGGCCTGGGGCGGGGCCTGAAGCCTCATAAAGGACTGCTGGACTCTGCTGCCCGGGAGGACTCTCCTGCGTGTGAGTGTCTGAGGGCCCTGCTCCTTCCTGCCACTCACCATCTGGCCTGGGGCGGGGCCTGAAGCCTCATAAAGGACTGCTGGACTCTGCTGCCCGGGAGGACTCTCCTGTATGTGAGTGTCTGAGGGCCCTGCTCCTTCCTGCCACTCACCATCTGGCCTGGGGCGGGGCCTGAAGCCTCATAAAGGACTGCTGGACTCTGCTGCCCGGGAGGACTCTCCTGCATGTGAGTGTCTGAGGGCCCTGCTCCTTCCTGCCACTCACCATCTGGCCTGGGGCGGGGCCTGAAGCCTCATAAAGGACTGCTGGACTCTGCTGCCCGGGAGGACTCTCCTGTATGTGAGTGTCTGAGGGCCCTGCTCCTTCCTGCCACTCACCATCTGGCCTGGGGCGGGGCCTGAAGCCTCATAAAGGACTGCTGGACTCTGCTGCCCGGGAGGACTCTCCTGTATGTGAGTGTCTGAGGGCCCTGCTCCTTCCTGCCACTCACCATCTGGCCTGGGGCGGGGCCTGAAGCCTCATAAAGGACTGCTGGACTCTGCTGCCCGGGAGGACTCTCCTGCATGTGAGTGTCTGAGGGCCCTGCTCCTTCCTGCCACTCACCATCTGGCCTGGGGCGGGGCCTGAAGCCTCATAAAGGACTGCTGGACTCTGCTGCCCGGGAGGACTCTCCTGTATGTGAGTGTCTGAGGGCCCTGCTCCTTCCTGCCACTCACCATCTGGCCTGGGGCGGGGCCTGAAGCCTCATAAAGGACTGCTGGACTCTGCTGCCCGGGAGGGCTCTCCTGTATGTGAGTGTCTGAGGGCCCTGCTCCTTCCTGCCACTCACCATCTGGCCTGGGGCGGGGCCTGAAGCCTCATAAAGGACTGCTGGACTCTGCTGCCCGGGAGGGCTCTCCTGTATGTGAGTGTCTGAGGGCCCTGCTCCTTCCTGCCACTCACCATCTGGCCTGGGGCGGGGCCTGAAGCCTCATAAAGGACTGCTGGACTCTGCTGCCCGGGAGGACTCTCCTGTATGTGAGTGAGTTCCCAAGATGGCGATGAGGTAAGACGCGTTTGCCGGAGCTCATCTTGAATCCTCCTTAAATTTGTGTTGAGGCTCCCAGCCTTTCAAGTTCTTGCTGAAGATAGTACCAGGGTGTTGGAGTCCAAGCTAGGAGTTCACATTGCCGATAACTGTGAAGCCTGCATCGTAAATCAGCTTTAATGAGCAGATAATTGTATTCTCCGGCAGCCTTGGAAGCAGCCTTCGACTCACTGGTTGCCCGCCAGCTCACACTCAGCTGTATTGCTATTTTTATTACTTTTTATTACCTTTTAACCATTGCTATTTTAAACGACCCATTTTAAACGACTCATTTTAAACGACTCATAACGATGGGTCAAGGCAAACGCCTAAGAGACTGTGACGAGGCTTTGCCCTCCCCAAGAGCCAAACAATCAAAAACCGACCCCCCCGTGTCTGGCAAATGGAGTGACCCCACAGAACACTGCTATAGGGTGAAAACCCAGAACCGTTTCTACCCTCTAATGTCCCCAGAAACAATGTCAACACCAGAGGAATTATTTTCACCTCAGATTAAAACTGCAAACGGCAAGCTTGGAGGAGGAAGGAGTGTCCCTCTGAAGGTGGTACAGGACACCGGAACTGAGGACTGCGCAAGACAAGAACAACATGAACATCTCCATCTTGTGGTCAGAACCCTTAATTGCATATTCAAGAAGATTGATGTGCTATCCTCCCAGCTATGTAACCTCGAACAGAAAATTGATAACCTCTGGTTAAAGCCTAAGCCATCTGTAGATACGGGGGAATTGAAGTTCCGGAGAACCTTACCCTCAACCAAAAAAGGAAGTGTGATTCCTAAATATAGACCAAATCCTGCACTGAAACATCAAGCATTGTCCCTGCAACCTAAGAAAATCTGCCTAAGCATTGGGGCAGGGTCAGCAAGGTGGCTCACTCTGGATGGGGTCAAAAAGCATCTAAGCAATCTCCTAAACATAGAAACCACACAATGCGATCTCATTGCAGTATTACCTTTGAACCAGCACTTCAGGCCACAGAAAGTGATGCTTGCGTTTTACTCTCCAAGGATCCCTTCAGCTATCATCAGGCAGAAATCACTCTTGGCTAGGTACGATATCACCCCAACAAGAGTTTTTATGGATAGTAAGATCCACCCCCTTCTACTCGCCGGCCACGGCAAGGAGCGGACTCTGTCGGAGAGGTCGAGAGCACCTCGGGACATCGAGCCTCCTCTCCCGGAGGATATCCATCCGCACCGAAACTGGACTTACTCTACGCCCCCACGAGCTCTAAAGAAACCCACTGGCGCAAGTAATCTTCTGACCCCGCCGGAGGAAAGAGAGCTTTTAGCCACCTTTGGCGACCTCCCACCGAGGGAACAACAAGAAATAATTGATAGACTAGAAGTACTTAATCATCAGCTCATACAAGTCCAGAAGAACGGAAAAGTCCTGCTCACTTCTCAGGATAATCCTGCCAGTTCTTCGGAGCCGTGTTTTAAGGAAGCAGGAAGTCTTCCTTACCTTAGTCCAGTTCCTAAACCCATGCCTCCCCCACTTGAGGGCAAAGCCCACCGATGCTTGGCAGACCCAGGTCTTGTCTCACAAGTAGGCCCCTCATCTCTACTCTTGATAAATTTTGACTCGCCCTCCAAGAGTTCCCCGCTGAAGAGTGTAGCCCAGAGTTCCTTCCACCAAAACAATTCCTTACCAACTAATCCATCAATGCCGGAACTGGAGTCCTCATATTCCCCTGAGCGGCATAGACCCGACATACAAACAGTACCAGTACGCCAAGCATCCCCAGTATCTTCGCTAGCATCAGGCCAGGGGAGTGCTCCACCTACATCAAAAAATGGCCTGGATTTGATTGAAGACCCGGCCGGACATATAAATCAAATGGTTTCATCGGCGATCTTTAGACCTCGCGGTGGGGCAGTCTCAGCAAATTCTGTGGAGTTTCCCACTGAAGTGTCCGCCCTTGGGTCAGCCAGCAGGAGACCCGTCCTGTTACACCAGTCAGAACACCTCACTACCAACTTCAAGACTAGGTACCCTCAGCAGGTGCCAGCCATGCAAAGTAAAATAACTGACTTTTTTGTGGGGTCTGCCCTGCCCCCTAAGGACACACATCTCTCCCTGAAATGACAGCGAATTGGACACAACAGGAACTCCCCCCTATCAGTCCTCAGCTGGAACATTGCCGGCTGGAGGGGAAAAAAACTTGATCCAGAATTCTTGGAGTATTCCTGTTTCATATCATCTTGTTCCAAGAATCGTGGGAAGTAGAGAAAATTGTCCTAAATGGCTTTGAGCTTCTAGAACTCCCTGCCTGCCCCTCCCTGAAAGGAGGCCGCCCTAAAGGGGGCCTAATAATAGGCATCTCCCTCAACCTACATTCTAAACTTACCCTAGTACAGGCCTTGCCTCCTTACGCCCTTACCGGGCTGATTGCGGGGGAAAAGATCTCACTTCTAGTTACAAATGTCTACTTGCCACCTGGGGGTTCTTCCCCCGAACTTGGCTCTAAATGGGGCTCGCTAGAAGAGCATCTGCTCTCATGCTATGTTAAGTTTCCTAATACCCCGGCAATAATAGGTGGCGATTTTAACGCCCACACAGCAGCAAACTGGGACTCGCTGACCAAAGCCAAATGGTGGGTTACTCCAAACCTTGATAATTATGATCTGGAACATATCATGAGGAGAACTTCTAAAGACCACAGAGCAAATGAGGCTGGAGTACTCCTCTATCAAATGGCCATCCGCTTAAATCTGGTCCCCTTAAATGGCACATGTCTCCCTGACATTCCTGGGGATTTTACCCACCTGAGCGTTAAATCAAACAGCGTCCTCGATTACCTGTTGGTCTCCAGGGATCTACTTAAGTGCATTTCCACCTTTAAGATCGAGAATATACAATCTAGTGATCATCTTCCCCTTGTAGCCAAGCTCTCCCTGAACTGGCAGTCGGAGGCTCATAGACATGCGACCCAGATGGTAACCAACGAATCTCTCCAAGTAAGAGGAATCAAATGGTCGGAGACCCAGGCTCAACGGTACCAGGAATTCTTTCAAAAAGTAATCCTCGGGCCCCATCCCAACATAGGCTCTGCCTCAGACGAGCATAGCATAGTGCTGAAATGCTTCCACCATCATACGACTGATCTTACGTCCTTCTTCAGGTTACCACCCAAAATATTAAATCAAAATGAATATACTTACGGTGCCCCCTGGTATAATTCTCAGTGTAAACAAGCAAGACAGCGCCTCCGTGCTATATATAATGTATATAAGACCTCCAATGCAGCTACTCTGCCAGCTAGTTATGCACAAGCCAAGCTAGTTTACAAACGCACGCAGAAAATTGCCAAACGTGAGTGGCAACACAATCGCTGACAGGCTTTGATTATTGCTTCAAAATCACACAGATCCAGGGAATTCTGGTCTTTGATCAACAGAAGGGTGAGGAAATACCCAAGGGCAGTCATCCCTGCACCGACATGGGAATTGTTCCTGAAGAAATGCTTCTCACAGGCAGATGCTCCCTCCGACCACCTGACGCATCTGTTTACCCACCTACCTATTTGGCCTTCCACCGATCCTGACGAAATAGCCAAGCTAATAGCTCAGCTGAAACCGGGTAAAGCCCCAGGGCCCAATCTGATCCCTGCTGAAGCCATTAAACTACACCCAAAATGGTGGGCTGGCATCTTGGCCAAAACCTTCGATGCAATCAACGCTTCTGGCCTCATCCCCAAAATATGGAAGGAGGCCATTATAGTACCAATTCATAAAAAAGGTTCTCCAATGGAGCCGGAAAACTACCGTAACATCAGCCTCCTTTCGATCATAGGGAAAATTTATGCCAGCTTTTTGCTGACTAAACTACTGCGATGGGTAGATGAGACTAATCAGATTGGCCACGAACAAGCAGGGTTCAGAATTAAATGCTCTACAACCGATCATGCGATAGTTCTTTACCATCTGGCACGAAAGTACTCCTCTCCCCCCCGGGGCTACCTCTGTGCTGCCTTCTTAGACCTAAAGGCAGCCTTTGACAGCGTTCCTAGAAATATTCTATGGGAGAAACTTGCGAAACAGGGCATTGATAGAAGACTCCTATGGCTTATAAGTCAGCTCCATGAAGGTACCCTTGCTAGAGTGAGACTTACTCCTGCGGGCGACCTCACAAATTCGATACCAATAAACAAGGGAGTGCGCCAAGGATGTATATTGGCTCCCTGTCTATTCAACCTATTCATCAGCGACATGCGAGCATCCCTAGTTAAATCATCTCCAAGTACACACGCGCCTAGACTTGCGGACTACCGCTGCCCACTCCTTTTATATGCGGACGACGCGGTAATTCTATCTTATACACGTGTTGGACTAACCAGAGCTTTGAAGATCTTTGCCACGTATTGTCAACTCAACCAATTAACCATCAACCATGCTAAATCCAAGATTCTGATTTTCTCCAGAAGCCGGAGATTATACGAATGGAAGCTTGGTGGAGCAAAAATAGAGCAAGTCCTAAAATTTCAATACCTAGGAGTTATTTTTCAACACAATTTGGGGTGGAAAGCTCAAATTCAACACCTACTTAACAAGGCCAAAACTCTGTCATATGCGCTCCTCCGATTCTTTTTTTCGGATGGAGCTTTGCATGTCCCCTCGGCCCTAAAGGTGTTCAAGGCAAAAGTGGTTGCCGCGCTTGCTTATGCTGCCCCGCTTTGGGCCGTGATGACAGATCTTGCTCCTCTTGAGACACTGCAAAATCAATTCCTGCGTCGGCTCCTAATGCTCCCCCTGTGCGTAAGCAACGCAGCCATGCGACTAGAACTGAAGATCGCATCCTTAGAAACTTGCCTGTGGAAGCAAGTCTTCAATTATTGGTTATCATTGTGGCATAGATTACCAAACCACTACCTTGTCCAATGCTTATGGCGAGATGAATTCTCTAGCCTTTGGTCTAGTAGAATTCATGCCAAACTCCTGAGTTATGGAATCTCTCCTTCAGATTCCCTAAAACTAGACCATATTACTGCTCAAAGACTGATCCGCCAAAGACTGGATGACATCGATCTACAGCGAAATTATATGCTGGGGGGAGGTGTTTGTTCGCCCCAGAACATTGGTATCACTTTAACTTACTGCGTTCCATCATACCTCTCCTCCCTTTCGACTGTTGCCCATAGACTGGCCTTCACCAAAGCGAGGTTTAACGTTTTTCCCTCCAACGTCCTGAGACATAGATTCTCAAAGGGCCAAGCCCCCGCCACGTGCGAATGTGATAAGGAGACGCCGGAGTCGCTCCAGCACATCATGCTCACTTGCCCCCTGTTCAATGTGCCACGGGCAAATTTGTTGGGATCAATCATACAGAAACTAGAGGGTACCCCACCAAAATTCCACCTTGCCCAAATCTTGCAGGATAAGGATACTCATACGACCCTGAATGTGGCAAGGTTCCTGGTCGCTGTCCTTACCCAAAAGCGACGCCAAGGAGCACTACAAGCTAACTAAGGCGTAGTATGCCATTCTATTTTATAGTATTTTATTGTTATTGTGGTGTTTTAGCGGCTGTTTTTTTGTTTTTTTTTTCCCACGTGCACAAGCTGTTATTTATGTGTTGTTTCTACCTGTATGGGCCTATGGCCGTAATAAATATTGTTTGTTTGTTTGTTTGTATGTGAGTGTCTGAGGGCCCTGCTCCTTCCTGCCACTCACCATCTGGCCTGGGGCAGGGCCTGAAGCCTCATAAAGGACTGCTGGACTCTGCTGCCCGGGAGGACTCTCCTGTATGTGAGTGTCTGAGGGCCCTGCTCCTTCCTGCCACTCACCATCTGGCCTGGGGCGGGCCTGAAGCCTCATAAAGGACTGCTGGACTCTGCTGCCCGGGAGGACTCTCCTGCGTGTGAGTGTCTGAGGGCCCTGCTCCTTCCTGCCACTCACCATCTGGCCTGGGGCAGGGCCTGACGGGCCTCACTGGAACAGTTGCTGTTACTGCCGGAGGGGTGCAGAGTGCTTTTAAAATGTTTTAAAATTTTTATTTTGAATTTTTTGTATGTGGGGGGGTGGGTGTGGTGGATGTTTATTGGGCCTGGGAATTTGTTTGATTTTATGTTTTTGTAATTTTTGTAATTTTTATTGTTTTTTGTTTATATTGTCTTATTTGTGTTTTTTTTTTTTTGTTTGTTTGTTTCTTAAAGGGGTTATTTTGTTCTTAAGGGGAGGGGTCAGGGCTGCCGGGGAATGGGCCCCAGCCCACAAAATGGCTGGGATATGCTTCACAGGGGGGAATGCACTGGGACAACCGATCTCAGTGATCACGGGTAGGAGGAGGAGTTACGCTAAGACCAGACCATGTCATTACAGAGGAGGCAGGTTTAGTCGTTGTCTGAGGACTATCCCTGCCTCTGGGTCTGGTCCTGACCGGATGAATACTAGAATCAGCAAGGGATACCCACATGACCTGAAAGTGTTGCTGTGCAATGCCAGGTCAATGATTCATAAGACCACTGCCATCCATGACTTGATCATGGATGGAGGACTTGACCTGGCATGTGTAACAGAGACTTGGTTGGATGAAGCAGATGGGCCTGTCCTTGCCGCTGCTTGTCCACCAGGTTTCTCTTACGCACAGCAACCCAGGTCATGTGGGCGGGGAGGGGGGGTTGCAGTGATTTTTAGGAAGTCATTAGTTTGCACCAGGCGTCCTATTGGGAAGACCCAGTTTTCTGAGTGCATGTTCTGGAAGTTGGGCAATAGGGGCAGTACAGGATTCCTTTTGGTGTACCGACCTCCCCGCTGCACCAAGGATTCCCTGCCCGAGCTGCTTCAGGTCATGGCGGATGTTCTCCTGGAGACACCTAGCTTGGTCGTCCTAGGGGATTTTAACATCCATGCCGACACGACCTTACAAGGGGCCGCTCGGGACTTCGTGGAAAGCATGGCCTCCATGGGGCTGTCCCTGAATAAGTCTGGCCCAACCCATAGCCGCGGACATGCCTTGGACCTGGTGTTTACCTCTACGGATGTTGGTGATCTGACATTAAGTAAAAGCGAAACGAAAGAAGTGCCATGGTCAGATCACTTCCTGGTGCAACTGGACTTCTCCGCGACCCATCCCCTCTGCAGGGAGGTGGGACCGATTCGGATGGTCCGCCCCCGCCACTTAATGGATCCAAATGGTTTCCAGAGAGTGGTTGGGGATGCTTTATCCCATGTTGATGGCCTTTCAGCCGATTCCCTGGTGGCCCGCTGGAATGTGGAGTTAACCAGGGCTATTGACTGTTTGGCTCCGAAGCGCCCTCTCCGATTGCATGAAGCCCGGAGAGCCCCGTGGTTTTCCACGGATCTGAGGGCAATGAAACAATCGTTGAGACGGCTAGAGCGCCGGTGGCGGATAACTCATTCTGAATCTGACCGGACACGGGTTAGAGCTCAACGTCGAGCCTACCAAGTGGCGATAGCGACGGCGAAGAAGACTTTCTTCACCGCCTCTATTGCATCTGCAGAAAACAGCAGCAGGAGACTCTTTCAGGTGGTTCGCAATTTAGCGGAACCACCTGTAACATCGGGGCCCAGTACGGGCCACATGTTCTCCTGCAATGATTTTGCAAATTTTTTTGCAGATAAAATCGCTCAGATTCGGGAAGAAGTAGACTCCACCGTGGGAGCAGGGCCGGGGCGGGAGAGTGCTAGAGTCCTGTCTGGTCAAGTTGTGTGGGATCAATTTCAATCTGTTACCTCCGAGGATGTGGATAGGCTGCTTGGACGAGTGAAGCCAACCACCTGTCTCCTGGATCCTTGCCCATCCTGGCTTATAAAAGCTAGCTGGGAAGGACTGGGCGATGGGCTTCGTGGGGTGGTGAATGCTTCCCTCCGTGAGGGAGCCTTCCCAGACCCGCTGAAAGAGGCGGTTATTAAACCGCTTCTTAAAAAACCATCTTTAGATGCGGCCACGATGGCCAATTATTGCCCAGTCTCAAACCTCCCATTCTTGGGCAAGGTGATTGAGCGAGTGGTTGCTGAACAACTCCAGGCACGCCTGGAAGAAGCGGACCATTTGGATCCCTTCCAGTCGGGATTCAGGCCTCATCATGGGACTGAAACTGCCTTGGTCGCACTGGTTGATGATCTCCGGCGGGCTAGGGACAAAGGTGAGAGCTGTTTCCTAGTTCTGCTGGATCTCTCAGCGGCGTTTGATACCATCGACCATGACATCCTTCTGGACCGTCTTGAGGGGCTGGGAGCTGGGGGCACTGTCATACAGTGGTTCCGCTCCTTCCTCCTGGGCCGTGTTCAGAAAGTGGTGGTGGGGGATGAGTGTTCAGACCCCTGGCCGCTCACTTGTGGGGTGCCTCAGGGTTCTGTCCTCTCCCCCATGCTTTTCAACATCTACATGCAGCCGCTGGGAGGGATCATCAGGAGGTTTGGGCTGGGTGTTCATCAGTATGCAGATGATACCCAGCTCTACCTCTCTTTTAAATCAGAACCAGTGAAGGCGGTAAAGGTCCTGTGTGAGTGTCTGGAAGCGGTTGGAGGATGGATGGCGGCTAACAGATTGAGGTTGAATCCTGACAAGACAGAAGTACTGTTTTTGGGGGACAGGAGGCGGGCAGGTGTGGAGGATTCCCTGGTCCTGAATGGGGTAACTGTGCCCCTGAAGGACCAGGTGCGCAGCCTGGGAGTCATTTTGGACTCACAGCTGTCCATGGAGGCACAGGTCAAATCTGTATCCAGGGCAGCTGTTTACCAGCTCCATCTGGTACGTAGGCTGAGACCCTATCTGCCTGCGGACTGTCTCGCCAGAGTGGTACATGCTCTGGTTATCTCCCGCTTGGACTACTGCAATGCGCTCTACGTGGGGCTACCTTTGAAGGTGACCCGGAAACTACAACTAATACAGAATGCGGCAGCTAGACTGGTGACTGGGAGCAGCCGCCGAGACCATATAACACCGGTCTTGAAAGACCTACATTGGCTCCCAGTACGTTTCCGAGCACAATTCAAAGTGTTGGTGCTGACCTTTAAAGCCCTAAATGGCCTCGGTCCAGTATATCTGAAGGAGCGTCTCCTCCCCCATCGTTCTGCCCGGACACTGAGGTCCAGCTCCGAGGGCCTTCTGGCGGTTCCCTCACTGCGAGAGGCCAAGTTGCAGGGAACCAGGCAGAGGGCCTTCTCGGTGGTGGCGCCCGCCCTGTGGAATGCCCTCCCATCGGATGTCAAGGCGATGGACAACTACCTGACATTCAGAAGACATCTGAAGGCAGCCCTGTTCAGGGAAGTTTTTAATATGTGACATTTTAGTGTATTTTTTATCTCTGTTGGAAGCCGCCCAGAGTGGCTGGGGAAACCCAGCCAGATGGGCGGGGTACAAATAATAAATTATTATTATTATTATTATTATTATTATTATTATTATTATTATTATTGCTGGCAACGGCTGGAGGTTTTCTTCAAGCTCCTGGACCTTCATAGGCAATGCTTGATCATTCTTAAGTACTGTTTCCGCCCCCGTCTTAGGGCTATTGGGCGCCTTCTTCAGTATTTCAACATCCTGGAGAGGACAGACACTTCCTGCTAGACATTTACTCCAGACATTTACAGAAGGCACAGAGGCACTGGTTGAAGAAGTTGGGAATGAGCAGACAGTGCTATTGCTGAGAAGGAGCTCCACCCCAGGGTGCTAAAGAGCTCTTTCCCTAGCCTGCAGGTGCCAGAAGGC
The DNA here is from genome assembly GCF_964252035.2 of Podarcis erhardii. Classification (NCBI taxonomy): domain Eukaryota; kingdom Metazoa; phylum Chordata; class Lepidosauria; order Squamata; family Lacertidae; genus Podarcis; species Podarcis erhardii. Next base: position 17,464,102 of record NC_138506.1, on the reverse strand, counting down.
CAAGCGCTGGTGTTGCAGTGGTGGTACTTCAGAGGAGTATGAGAAAAGGCTGCTCTGGATTCTGGGTATATAAATGGCCTTGCCTGAAGCTGTGGATTGTGCTCTGCATTAGCAGAGAGGCTCTACTTAGTTGCAAATGAAACACATTTCAGTTGTTATAGAAACCGGTGTTTCCATGCATGCTTGTTCAGGAACTCTGTGAACTAGACAGCCGCTGTTTTAAACTGGCCCTTTTTCTGGCAGGTTAAACGATTAAAGTTGACTTGATTAACTTCATCCGCCAACTACCCTTCTAAGCAACCAGAGCAATTACAAATAAAAGGCTCTCCAACCGTGCGCTATCCCTATCTGCAAGCAAGCTCTCCCACAAAGTGTTCTATGAGACATATGAACCAAATAGCCAAGGAGACAGTTTTTTAGCTGCCTGTCATTCATACACTTTATACTGAAAGGATTTCAGGGGCAGATGCTCTTTTTCTGCATGCAGGGTGGGGGTTTCCAAAGGGGCACTATTCAGACCTGCATTCATGGCTTATGAGTCGTAGCCGTGTGACAACTGCACCTCATGCTGATGTGTTTAAGGGCTGATGTTGCACTTCCAGGTAGAAGAGCTCGTTGGCATTATTTTAGGCTCTCTGTCAATTGACTTTGTGACATGATGGGGGGGGGGGAGAGTTCTTATTTTTAGAGTATTTACCTGCAACCTATTATGTGGGAATCTCAAGGTACTTTACAACTAGGTCAGAAAATAGGCAAACGTTGAAATGCAGCAGAATAAACGGGCCTACAGTAAAAAAATATCCTTCAAAGCCCATATTGGCTGGCAGCAGCATCCCCCCAAGTCCATGATGGATAAACACTTTCCCCACATGGAGCAGAATTGCACCCATGTTGGCAAAGGCCTCCTTTCTAGAAGGGGGAGCAGAGGCTGCCCCCACCCACTGCTCTCTTCTCCCAGGCATCTGAAGAGACAAAGGGCTCCCCTTCTCTACCTGTGTGCCACAAGCCTGAATTGCAAGACAGTTCCCACTTGGGGGGAAAGGGAACAAACATGCAGAGGACAAGTTCTGAGGCTCCCCCAACAAAGCCATTTCCCTGGGCCCACCTGCCAGCTTGCTGTTGGCTGGCTGCCCACCCACAGGAAAAGGGCACGATTCTCCCCACCAACAGGACATAACAAGAAGACTTCCTAACCTGTGAGTTCTGATGAGCCGCTGCTGCTTCCCCAGTTTAAAGGATGGCAGCTCAGGTGAGCCATTAAGCTCGAAGCTGCCTTTCGGAAATGTGGCACGCAGGAGGAAAAGGACCGACCCCGGGATGGGCTGTCTGCCTTCCTTTTGCCTTCCACCTCACAACATCCTTCCCCAGCCTGGTGCACTCCAGGTGTTCTGGGGCTCCATCTCTCACCAGGCCCAGGCGGTATGGCCAGGGGTCAGGGATGGGGGCAGTTGTCCAAACCAGCTGGAGAGACTCAAGGAGGGCATTGCAGCCTCAAAGCCCTTTCCCTACCTCTCAATCTGGACTTACCTGGCCTTGCCCCTGGCCGCCTTTAGCCAGATCAGCTGTGCTCGGAGCTGGGACAGACCCCTCTGGAGACTTAGAGGTAGAGGAAACGGCCTGGGTCCCCGCAAAGCTGATCACACTTTTCCTACTCCCAGACTGCAGGCTAGAGAACGTCGCTGCAAGCTGGTGACCCATTCCCTGGGTGGTGCACTGGGAAGAAGAAACCTCATGCAGAAATGGGAGGGAAGCACTTTGGCCAGTGCCATGGGGCCTTTCTTCGGAAAGCTGCTCGGGGACCTGAATTGGAGCACTGCCCAAGGAGGAGGAAATGTGGGAGGCCTGCTGGGAAGGCTGCTGGGACCCCGACTCTTCCTGGCTAAGGGAAGCAGCTCTTCCAGTGGTATCTCTGGGAACAGAGGGCATCAAAGTGAGCTGGCAATGAGAAGGCTCAGCCAGGTGGGAGCCGGAGGTCTCTGTGGTCGCACCCAGGGATTCGTTGGGCGAACTTTTCTTCTCCATTCTGTGGACACGAAGGCAAGTCTTCTGACCACTGTACCAGCTGGTTTCAAAGGCTGTTTTTTATGAAAGCTTGAAAAACAAAGAAAACACAATATACAGAAATCAGTGTCAGATATCAAGCATTTTGAAAACATAAAAATGAAAAGAAACAGAAGACGAAAAGCTTTCTTCTTTGTTGCAAAGTAATTCCCAAGAATAAGCCCAGAGTAGGTAGGCCTTTTTACTCCTGGGGAAATCACCGGCAATTTCATGCCAAATGCAGCAGAGGGAAGGGGCACAGGAGCTGCTATGAAACAGACGATTCTCTAATCACAGCTGTTTGATACAGGGATGGAATCAATCCTTTTGCTTCAGTAAAAACCTCAAGGGTCGTAGGTTGTGGTTAAATGAACTGGATGGTGTTACAAAGGGTCTCAAAATGAAACACCGTTTTTCGATTTGAAAACTGTTGAATGATCTTTACCTATCCTGGGAACAGTACACCGCAGTGGTGGGCAGTTCCACAGACCCTCCTCCTCTGCTCAAAATGCATACAGACCCATTTTTGCGCCGGGAAGATTCAGACAAAAGGAGTCTGTTTTCAAAGTACCCGCGGAGGGGTTTAGACGGCTCCATCCTCTTGCCTCCCCCGCCCCCCGATCACTGTTTCACTCCGGAAGGTGTCTCAGACCTGGGTGGAGCAGCCACAAATGACAGGCAAAGAGACAAGGTCCTGCCCAGATTCAGGCTTCCTCATGATCGTGTGGAATCTGCACACATTTCTGTTGGCGCTTCCACTAGTGATTTATCTGTACAGGATCGGACTTCATTTCAGCCAACCACATCCTTCCTCTTCCCCCGACAGCATACTAGAATCATAGAATCATAGAATCATAGAGTTGGAAGAGACCACAAAGGCCATCGAGTCCAACCCCCTGCCAAGCAGGAAACACCATCAGAGCACTCCTGACATATGGCTGTCAAGCCTCTGCTTAAAGACCTCCAAAGAAGGAGACTCCACCACACTCCTTGGCAGCAAATTCCACTGTCGAACAGCTCTTACTGTCAGGAAGTTCTTCCTAATGTTTAGGTGGAATCTTCTTTCTTGTAGTTTGGAGCCATTGCTCCGTGTCCGTTTCTCTGGAGCAGCAGAAAACAACCTTTCTCCCTCCTCTATGTGATATCCTTTTATATATTTGAACATGGCTATCATATCACCCCTTAACCTCCTCTTCTCCAGGCTAAACATGCCCAGCTCCCTTAGCCGTTCCTCATAAGGCATCGTTTCCAGGCCTTTGACCATTTTGGTTGCCCTCCTCTGGACACGTTCCAGTTTGTCCGTGTCCTTCTTGAACTGTGGTGCCCAGAACTGGACACAGTACTCCAGGTGAGGTCTGACCAGAGCAGAATACAGTGGCACTATTACTTCCCTTGATCTAGATGCTATACTCCTATTGATGCAGCCCAGAATTGCATTGGCTTTTTTAGCTGCCGCGTCACACTGTTGGCTCATGTCAAGTTTGTGGTTAACCAAGACTCCTAGATCCTTTTCACATGTACTGCTCTCAAGCCAGGTGTCACCCATCTTGTATTTGTGCCTCTCATTTTTTTTTGCCCAAGTGCAATACTTTACATTTCTCCCTGTTAAAATTCATCTTGTTTGTTTTGGCCCAGTTCTCTAATCTGTCAAGGTCGTTTTGAAGTGTGATCCTGTCCTCTGGGGTGTTAGCCACCCCTCCCAGTTTGGTGTCATCTGCAAATTTGATCAGGATGCCCTTGAGTCCATCATCCAAGTCGTTGATAAAGATGTTGAATAAGACCGGGCCCAAGACAGAACCCTGTGGCACCCCACTAGTCACTCTTCTCCAGGATGAAGAGGAACCATTGATGAGCACCCTTTGGGTTCGGTCAGTCAGCCAGTTACAAATCCACTGAGTGGTAGCATAGTCAAGACCACATTTTACCAGCTTCTTTACAAGAATATCATGGGGCACCTTGTCAAATGCCTTGCTGAGATCAAGGTAGGCTACATCCACTGTGTTCCCTTCATCTACCAGGCTTGTAATTCTGTCAAAAAACGAGATCAGGTTAGTCTGACATGACTTATTTTTCAGAAATCCATGCTGACTATTGGTGATCACAGCATTCCTTTCTAGGTGCTCACAAACTGTTTGCTTAATGATCTGCTCCAGAATCTTCCCTGGTATTGATGTCAGACTGACTGGGCGGTAATTATTTGGGTCCTCTCTTTTCCCCTTTTTGAAAATAGGGACAACATTTGCCCTCCTCCAGTCTGCCGGGACTTCGCCTGTTCTCCAGGAATTCTCAAAGATGACTGCCAGTGGTTCTGAGATCACATCTGCCAGTTCTTTTAATACTCTTGGATGCAGTTCATCTGCCCCTGGAGACTTGAATACATCTAAACTAGCCAAGTATTCTTGTATTATCTCCTTAGTTATTCTGGGCTGTGTTTCCTCTGCTGAATCATTTGCTCCAAATTCTTCAGGTTGGGCATTGTTTTCTTTATCGGAGAAGACTGAGGCAAAGAAGGCATTGAGGAGTTCAGCCCTTTCTGTGTCCCCTGTTTGCATTTAACCATCTTCTCCTCTGAGTGACCCCACTGTTTCTTTGTTCTTCCTTTTGCTACGAACATACCCATAAAAGCCTTTTTTGTTCCTTTTAACCTCTCTAGCAAGCCTGAGTTCATTCTGTGCTTTAGCTTTTCTGACTTTGTGTCTACAAATGCTGGCTATTTGTTTGATTTCCTCTTTGGTGGTTTCTCCCCTTTTCCATTTTTTGTACACATCCTTTTTTAATCTTAACTCAGTTAAAAGTTCTTTAGATAGCCACCCTGGCTTCTTTAGGCACCTTCCATGTTTCCGTCTCATTGGTATTACCTGAAGTTGTGCTTTTACTATCTCCCTCTTAACAAACTCCCAGCCATCATAAACTCCCTTTCCTTTTAGTATTACTGTCCATGGGATCTCACCCAGCACTTCCCTAAGTTTTATGAAGTCGGCTTTCTTAAAGTCAAGAAATTGAGTCCTAGTATGCTTGGCTGCTCCTTTCCGCTGTATAGTAAACTTCAGAAGAGCATGATCACTCGCGCCTAATGATCCTTCCACTTCTACCCCACTAACCAGGTCATCAACATTGGTTAGGACCAGATCTAAAATGGCTGTTCCTCTTGTTGCTTCTCCCACTTTTTGGACAATGAAGTTGTCTGCAAGGCCAGTGAGGAATCTGTTTGACCTTATGCTCTTGGCTGAGTTTGACATCCAGCAAATATCCGGGTAATTGAAGTCCCCCATTACTACTATCTCCCTTCCTTTTGCATGCTTGGCCATCTGTTCCAGGAAGGCATCATCTATGTCCTCCGTTTGGCTTGGGGATCTATAGTAAACTCCCACAATGAGGTCCCTGTTATTCTTCTCTCCCTTAATTTTGACCCAAATGCTCTCACTTTGGCTTTGAGGTTCTAAATCTTGGATCTCTTCACAGGTATACACATCCCTGACATATAACGCCACTCCTCCTCCTTTCTTGTCTGGTCTGTTTCTCTGAAATAGATTGTATCTAGATGTGGTGCTGCAGGTATTTCAAGCATCTTCTACACTTGAGGGATCGCCTTACGCCTTGTGTGCCTACTCAACCAATTCAACCTGTAGGACTGTTCTAGCTGCCACGTGAGACTCATTCCACACTTGCAAGAAATCTCTATTTTAGTGCAACAGCGCTAACACTTTGGAACTCCCTGCCTAGGGACCCCAGGCAGCTGCCTTCACTGTACTCTCCCCCACACCTCCGTAAAGCCTTCAGGTTTAGGGGCCTTTGGAAGACATGTGGAAGGCTGCAGGGTGTGGAAAGCCTTTTGCTTACTGCTGAGTTTAATTGTCATGGCAATATTTTGAAATGTGTGCCTGTATTTCACTGGATCATTAAACAGTTCCATGAGGAGTTTTTGTAAACTTGCTTTAAGTTTTTTTGACAATCAAGTGGGGTAGAAATGATATAGGATGAATTAAGTTACATTAAATTAAAATGAACTCTCTTGAAATTGAATCCAAAGTGGTGAAGGTCAAACTCTCTGCTTGCTATTCCTGTACAACATCTTTCTTGTGCTTCTCCCTGATTTTGTTTTGTTTGGAAACTGAGTGAGATAAAAACTTCTCATGCTACAGCACCCGCCCACCTGCAGATGTTCAGGACCTCAAGGACGCTAACCCTTTCTCCAAGTTCTTTTTTAAAAATCAATTTTTATTAAAAGATTTCAACGTAATATACAATGCACGTCTCTGCTGTGCCTCATTCTGAAGGAAACGGGAATCCTGGGAAAGTGCCTGGAAGCCCTGGAACCTCGTGTGTGTGCATATGTGCTTGCGCGTAGGAAATAGAAATTTGGGTCTACTTCTGGGTGTTCAGGAGGAAGAAAATGCAGAGAGCTCATTTCCCACTGTCTCTCCAAGTAGAGCTGACCATTAGATTAAAACATTGCACCCTCTGCCACAGCCACAGGTGTCAAGATGAAGCAGAGCTGTGTATCAGCAACATATTGCTGACAATGTACTCCAAAACTCTGGATGACCCCATTCCAGCAATGACTAGGGTTGCCTAGACTCACACGTGTGTGTGTAACATAGAAGTTCGGGGGACAAAGTGTGTGCAGTATGCTACTTGTGAGGTGCTCAGAAGGAAGCATATGCAGAAAGATCATTCCAGGCGACCTGTTTCTTGAGCATTCATCCTGATTTGTTTGTGGGGTGGTGATACTACATGCAGTCAAGCTTTCCAGGGCATTTACCTATCACTTTTCTTCTTGCAAAAAGCCCAGCTGGGGGGACCTGGAAGTGTGCGGGGAAGAGCAATTTTGTAGTGGGTTTGTTGCACAGGAGCACCAAGTTCACTAACTGGCTGATTCAGAGTGAATCCCATCCAAAAAGAGTGCAATGGTTTGTTTTTCAGCCAGCCATCTGGCTGCTGCAACTATTCCCTGGGTGCCACCACACTGTTCTGTCTGTGTGTTTGGAAGGGAATGGGAGCTATGCTCCCCCCGGAGACACTCCACTCCTTCTTCCTTAGCTGTGTTGCTCAACAGTTGAGGCAACCTTCACAGTTCTGGGATGCCGATGGCAAAGACCTATAAGTGTGCTGTCAATATATTTACAGTGCAGGGGTTCCTCCAGAGGAGACGACCACTTGTTTGTTTTGCATTCATGTCTTGCTTGCCCAAAACTTAACACAGTGGTTAGACTCTACTAAGGGAATGGTCAGAGTGCTTTAATCCATTCAAATTGGAAAAGCTGAAGTTCTGGGCTGGACCTGAATCCCTTCCACAAAATACTGACAGTCTGGAAACACCCTGGGTGCAAACATGTTTTACTGAGGAAAGGATCTTTGCCTCTTCCTCCTTCTTAACCTGCAGTAGTGCCCTGGCAAATCACAAAGTGCAGGCTCCCTTCATGGTACTCACAGCCACACCACTTCTAAGATTATACAAATTTGAGATCAAAGACCACTTTCAGAGTTGGTTGCATTATCGACAACTATATGAAACACATAAAGAAGACAGCAAGAAAGGATTTAGTTATACTAGATCTAGGTTCCAAACAGAAGTGATTGAAGGGAAAGTGAAACTACTGAAGGCCGCATACAGCATATTATTAGAATGGGAGATGAAAGATGAAGAGGTAAAATCAGTTATGATTAAATGGGCACAAGATGTAGGTCACAACATTATGATGGAAGATTGGGTTAAATTATGGAAAACTGACTTAAAATTGACAGATTGTTCCCTACTGAAGTAGAATTACATGAAGATAATGTACAGATGGTACACAACATCAGTGCAGTTAGGGAAAATGTACAAAACTAGTTTAAATATATGTTGGAAGTGTAAGGAAAAGGAGGGGACATTTTATCATATGTGGTGAGATTGTAAGGTAATTAAAACATTTTGGGAAATGATATACAACGAATTGAAGAAAATGTTCCATTTAACATTTGTTAAAAAACCCGAGGCATTTTTGTTGGGGATTGTAGGGAAAGACTTGCCAAAAAAATTGAAAAACATCTTCATGTATGCGACAACGACTGTGAGAGTACTGGTAGCACAAGGATGGAAGACTGAAGAAACCCCAACTAAAGAATCATGGCAAGAAAAATGGATGGACTATGCAGAACTGGCAAAACTGACATATAAGCTACGGGACAAGGATAACTGTGACTTTAAGGATGAATGGGAACCTTTTACAAAGTATCTGAAGACGCAACAAAGCGAACTGGACTCCTTGGGAGGTTTTGAATAAACATTTAAAAACTTTTTATTGATAATAATCAGCTAAATAGTTTGAGGATCTATACAACTTTGTAACATGCAGAAAACAGCATTTTTAGAGAAACCAAAGACTGGAACTGAGGGAAGCCCGGGGTGGGAGTGGGGGTGGGGGTGGATGGGTTCTGTGTGGGAGGGGGGGAGGGAGGAAAAATGGGGGGGGAACAAGGATGATACGTTTTTGTATAACATGTCTTGTTACAATTTTGAATAAAAAATTAAAAAAAGAAATTTAATATACCAATAACAAATCAACACAATGATGCTATAATGATACAGTTTGAATCATTAGGGGTGCATTGCAGCAGTCATTGCAAATTTCCATGAGTCGCCTTTCAGCCAGAAGCTCTGCAGCACAGGTGGCTCTGATGATTCCCCTGTAAGGAAGGCTTACAATGTAGGAGGCTTTGGGGCTTTGCGAGAGGGGGGAAAGTGGGGACATCATAGAAGTATGCATGATGTGGGAAAGGTGCAGAGCGATGTTTTCTCCCTCATAATATCAGAACCTGGATCTGGGGCTGAACCCGGGATCTGCACGCCAAGGCTGGAGTAAGAAAGAGCCCTTGCCGGAGACTTCCGGGTTAGCGCCCTCGGTAATGGCGGAATCCTTCTGACTAGGAGGGATTTGCTTCGAGGGAAGTGGGTCTTACCGCTACAGCGAAAGCGGGGACCCTTCAAAAATCACAGGTGGGTGAAGCCTGTGAGCGTGGGGATTCGGTGGGCACCTTTTGCGCCCCCCCAATTCGCAGGGAATCCCGATTACGGGTTCCGGAGCGAAGCGGGGTGAGTGGCGCGGTGCTGTGAATCGACTGCTTCTTCCTCGGAGCGAAGCCGCACAGCCGTTACCGGAGAGCGCTGACTTCTTCTTGGGACAATTCGATCTTAAAAGCAACTACCCGTGAGTAGGGGAAAATTGGAAGTATAAAGAGAATTAATTTGACACCGAAGCGGGGAAGGTTTAAACAGGAAGTCCGCCTTCCACTTTTGTAAATAGATTAAAGCAAAGAGATTACAAGCCAAAGCCTTGGAAAATTGATTGGAAAAGGCTAAATTTCTGACACAAAAAGTATCGAACCCCCCTCCCAAGGAAGCAGGGGAAGGAGGGGGGAAGTTTTGGACTATATATACCTGCAAGAGAGAGGGAAAGAACTTAAAATCCATCGCTCAAAACTTGGGAACGGGCTGCCAATAGACAAAAGACTGCCGTGCTTTGAACTGCGTATTAACTGTGACAGACGACTTGCTGTCAGGTAGCCCAGCAAGAGAGATACATTGTGGTTGGTTTTCCTCTTCTGCCCTTAAAAACGAGGGAAAGTAACTGAAAGTAACTGAAAAGTACCAAAAATTGGAACTGTTTACTTTTTTTTTTTTTTTTTACTGTTTGAGTTTAAAAGGTGTTTTCCTTGGACTATTGTAACTGTTTCCCTCTAGAGGAAGATTCTGAAACTGTCAAATTGCTACTAGGGGAATTTTCCACTTTGCAAAGACAAACTGCGTAGCTGGGACTGACCTTGGCTCTCCTATTGTTTAAGTGTTATGGCAGATGGGAAAGAAAAAGTAGATTTGCCACTCCCAGACAAAACAACAAGGTCTGGGAAGAATTGGGCGAGAAGACCATCTGCTGCTGGTCTCTCTACTTTATCTGCGACTGTACCATCACAATCTAAACCTAGTGGAATGTCATCAGAAGATGTTTTAGCGATTGCACTGGCTAAGATTAATGAATCTTTGGAGCAACTTAATAAAAGGGTCGAAGAGACAAATAAGAGGGTTGAAGAGACAAATAAGAGGGTTGAAGATACAAAGACGACAGTGGATGAGACAAAAGTGAAAGTAGATGCAGCAACTACTAAAATTGACTTAAATACAGAAAGTTTAAATAGTTTGGGACAAAAGGTGAACACTAATACAGAATCTATCCAGAAATTGCTACAGGAATCTACTTTGACCCGACAGACTGCAGATGAGGCTAAGGAGAAGGCTGTCGCTGTGGAATTTAAGTTAACTCAATTGGAGACAGAGAAAGTCCCAGACCTACAGAGGCAAATTGAGGACCATAAATTGACGCTCTCTATGATTGAACTTAAGGAAAAACAGACGAATTTAAGGATTAGAGCAGTACCTGAATTGGAGAAGGGCAGTTTGATAGACTTTTTGACACAGGTATTTGCAGAGTTCTGGAAGTCGGATTTGAAACAAGAAGAATTTAAAATCGTGAGGGCCTTCAGACTGGGAAGAGGAGGGAAGAAGATTAAGACAAGGGACTGTCTGATTACTCTCCGATCTAAAGAAGAGAGAGATAAAATTTTGGGTCTGCACTTTCAGAATCGTTTGACAATTCTGCAATCAAGAGTGGAAATTTTTAAAGATATTCCGAAACATCTTTTGGACCTTAGGTCCAATTTTGGAGACTTGGTTGCCCTTCTAAGAAGGAACAAGATGATTTTTAGGTGGGAATTCCCCCAAGGTCTATCCTTTAGTTTTAAAGGAAGGAAGATAAAAATAAGATCAGTTGAGGAAAAAGACAAGTTTTTGAGAGATCACGGAGAAGATCTGCAGAAAGAACTTGGAAAAGAGCCTGGAGCTTTGGACAGAAGTTCCCCCCAAAAAGGGAAACCAACATCATTGACAGAACTAGATCAAGCATTGGGTGCTGTTGGTGGAGAAGCAGAGTAACTACATCATGGCACTGCAAGCATTAAGCTGGAATGTGAATGGACTCAACTCCCCGGAAAAGAGACGGAGAGTCTTTCATTTATTAAAAAAAGAACATTTGGACTTGATTTGTTTACAAGAAACACATGTGATAAGGCTACACAGGAAAATTTTGAGTAATAAAAGATTAGGTCAAGAATTTATTTCATCAGACAAAGTTAAGAAAAGGAGAGCCTATCACTGAAATTTTTATTTAAAGATGATCAAGGAAGATTTGTTGCAATTGAAATTCAATCACAAGGAGAGAAATTTTTGATACTAGGCATTTATGCACCAAATGAGGGAAAATCGGAATTCTTTAAAAAAGTTACATGAGACTCTGTTGGACTATTTGGAATACAATATGATCCTGATGGGAGATATGAATGGAGTGGTGTCTACTAATATGGACAAGGCACAGAGACAGGTAGTCACAAAAGATGGTAGACTACCAAAAACGTTTTTTGACATGACTGACAATATGGACTTAGTTGATATTTGGAGAACTAAGAACCCCTTGGGAAGAGAGGGAACTTTCTTCTCTGAGGCCAAAATGACATGGACAAGAATTGACCAAATTTGGGTAACTAGGGGACTGGCCCCGAAGATTAGAAAAGTGGAAATTTGTTCTAAAACTTGCTCCGACCATAATGCTGTGAAGATGGAAATGAAACTAACACCAATTGGTTCCTTTAGATGGAGGATGAATGACACCTTGTTTAGGAACGAAGAAGTGATTAAAAAGGCCCAAAAAACCTTGAGAGATTATTTTGAGATAAATATGAACACCACTGTTGAAAAAAGAGTAATTTGGGATGCAAGCAAAGCAGTTATGAGAGGATTTTTGATACAACAGAATACGATTCAAAAGAGAATTCAAAATGAGAAAAAAAGATAAGATCTTGGAGAAAACAAAGGAAGGAGAGAAGAAATTGAGAGTGAAACCAAAGTCGCAGGAGATCTTGAAAGAGATAAAGTTGCACCAAGTACAATATATGAAAATGATGAACCAGGAGATAGAATGGAAAATTAAACAGATGAGACAAAAGACATCTGAATCGGCAAATAAATGTGGAAAACTGCTGGCTTGGCAATTAAAAAAAAGACAGAAACTTAACACTATTACAAATCTGGAAGTAGAAGGAAAAATTATACAGAATCCAGTGGAGATTAGAAAGTGTTTTCAGAGGTATTTTAAACAACTATATACACAGGAAACTCAGAAACAAATGGACATTGATCGTTTTTTGAAAATAAATGGATTACAAAAAATCTCTCGAGAATAAGCTAATGTTGAATTATAAAATAACAGACCTGGAGGCTTTGCTAAATATGATTAGAAAGGACCAATTGGTTAAAGGTATACAAGTCGGAGCTAAACAGTACAAACTGAAAGCATTTGCTGATGATTTGGTATTGACATTACAGGAGCCAGAATCTAGTACTAAAAGAGTATTGGAATTGAGACCACATAACACCGGTCTTGAAAGACCTACATTGGCTCCCAGTACGTTTCCGAGCACAATTCAAAGTGCTGGTGTTGACCTTTAAAGCCCTAAACGGCCTCGGCCCAGTATACCTGAAGGAGCGTCTCCACCCCCATCGTTCTGCCCGGACGCTGAGGTCCAGCGCCGAGGGCCTTCTGGCGGTTCCCTCATTACGAGAAGCAAAGCTACAGGGAACCAGGCAGAGGGCCTTCTCGGTAGTGGCACCCGCCTTGTGGAACGCCCTCCCATCAGATGTCAAAGCGATAAATAACTACCTGACATTCAGAAGACATCTTAAGGCAGCCCTGTTCAGGGAAGTTTTTAATCTGTGATATTTTAGTGTATTTCTGGTTTTTATGGAAGCCGCCCAGAGTGGCTGGGGAAACCCAGCCAGATGGGCGGGGTACAAATAATAAATTATTATTATTATTATTATTATTATGATTCAAGAATTTGGTCAGGTTGCCGGATTTAAGTTGAATAAGCTGAAAACTAAGATCTTAGAGAAAAAATTAACAGTGATTGAGAGAGAGAGGTTTCAGAAGGAGACAGGATTAACATTGGTTAAGAAGGTGAAATACCTAGGGGTTAACATGACTGCTAAGAATGTGAATTTATTTAAAGATAGTTATGAAAAATGTTGGATGTAAGTGAAAAAGGATTTAGAAATATGGTCAAATTTGAAGTTATCACTGCTAGGCCGAATTGCTGTGATAAAGATGAATGTGTTGCCAAGGAGGATGTTATTTTTGTTTCAAACATTGCAAATTCTGGACAAGGTGGACTGTTTCAAGAAGTGGCAGAAAGATATCTCTAGATTTGTCTGGCAGGGCAAGAAGCCTCGAATAAAATTTAAGATATTAACTGATGCTAAAGAAAGAGGTGGATTTGCCCTGCCAGACCTTAGGCTTTATTACAAATCAGCTGCATTTTGTTGGCTGAAAGAATGGCTGCTTCTTGAAAACACGGATATTTTGGACTTGGAAGGTTTCAATAATGTTTTTGGATGGCATGCATACTTGTGGTATAAGGTCAAAGCACATAAAGCGTTTAAAAACCATATTGTCAGGAAAGCACTGTTTAATGTCTGGATAAGATATAAGGATTTGCTTGAAAACAAAACTCCAAGGTGGTTGTCACCAATGGAAGCAAAGGCTCAGAAAAAGCTCAATATGGAGGCCAAATGGCCGAAATATTGGGAAATTTTGGAACAAGAAGGAGACAGATTAAAACTGCAGAGTTTTGAAAAACTAAAAAAAAAAGTGCGAGATTGGCTTCATTATTATCAAATAATGGAGGCTTACAATTTGGATAAGAAAATTGGTTTTCAGGTGGAAAAATCAAAACTGGAAATAGAACTGTTAGAACCTAAAACTAAGAATTTGTCAAGAATGTATAATTTGCTGTTGAAATGGAATACTCAGGATGAAACGGTGAAGTCTGCTATGATTAAATGGGCACAAGATGTTGGACATAATATTATGTTGGCTGACTGGGAACAGTTATGGACCACCGGTTTGAAGTTTACAGCATGTAATGCCTTAAGAGAGAATATAATGAAAATGATATACAGGTGGTACATGACACCAGTCAAGCTTGCAAAAATCTATCATTTGCCCGATAATAAATGTTGGAAATGTAAAGAGACCGAAGGTACATTCTTTCACCTTTGGTGGACATGCCCAAGGATTAAGACTTTCTGGGAGATGATTTATAACGAAATGAAAAAGGTATTTAAATATACCTTTCAGAAGAAACCAGAGGCCTTTCTCCTGGGCATGGTCGGCCAATTGGTGTCAAAGAAGGATAGAAATTTCTTTATGTATGCCACAACAGCAGCAAGAATACTTATTGCAAAGTACTGGAAGACACAAGATTTACCCACTCGGGAAGAATGGCAGATGAAGCTGATGGACTATATGGAGCTGGCGGAAATGACTGGTAGAATCCGATACCAAGGAGAAGAGTCGGTGGAAGAAGATTGGAAGAAATTTAAAGTTTATTTACAGATACATTGTAAAATTAAGGAATGTTAGAAGGATGTTGGAATGAAGTTATGTGGCTTTAGCAGAAATGATATAAAGGATTAAGTAAAAATGGATTGTTAATTGGTGAAAGAAGAGAATGTAAAATTACAGTATGGTAAGATAAATTATTAGGATAAAAACAAAGATGGAAAGGATTTGCTGAAATATCTAATTGAACTAGAATGCAAAAAAGGGAGGTGTGAGGAGGTCAAGGAAACAAGCACATGAAAAATAAGTTATGGGAAGGTTTGATTTGTTTTTGGTTCGTATTTTTCTATGCTTTTTTTTTCTTTGTTTGTTTGTTTGTATCTATTGTGATGTATTGCTTTGTTTTTTCTTGTTTAATTTAGTGTTTTTTTTCTTTTTTTGTAACCTTTAAAACTGGAATAAATATTATTTAAAAAAAGAAAAAGAAAGAGCCCTTGCCAGCTGGCCACGTTGGGCGCCTGCCTGGAGAGTGGAAGCCGGGGGTTGGAGGGACATCGTGCTGCTCCTGGCAACCCCCACCCAACCGGACGTCCTCCTCCGCCTGAACCCCGCTTCCCCTGGGACACACTTCCCATACTGGAGCAGCTGGGGTGGGAGCGCTCCCCACCCCCCTTTCCAGACCCCACTCTCCTCATTCTTCTTCATGCCTCGGGTGTTTTCCTGAGTGTATCTTCAGAACAACCCTCTGTGAGGGAGGCTAAGCTGGCCCAAGGACTGGCCCAAGAACTGGCCCAAGGTAGCTCAGCCAAGTTGCCAAGGCCAGCGTTTATGACCACACATCCTTTCCCCTCAGATGAGAAAGCCGGGATGAGTCATGCTAGCAGCCTGTGGTCTTGATGGGCTTTGAGGCAGCCCAGAAGAAGAAGAAGAGTTTGGATTTGATATCCCGCCAACATTCTCCTTTCCCTTCCTCCCCCCCAACAAACACTCTGTGAGGTGAGTGGGGCTGAGAGACTTCACAGAAGTGTGACTGGCCCAAGGTCACCCAGCAGCTGCATGTGGAGGAGCGGAGATGGGAACCTCCTGGGAGGAGCAACACTTTTCTCACGGGACAGAAGCACACAACTTCCCCCTCCCACTTGCCAGCCCGCCCCAGTCTTTCTCCGGAGGCTCAGTTTAGCAGCTCATCCCAGGTGGGAATTCGGGTGGCGCTGCTTGCAGAAGGAGAAGTGGCTGGCGCTAGCGGAACCTCCCATCTCAGGTAGGACTTCCGGGATCCAGACGAACGTTTTACCAAAAAGTATGGCTTGACTACTGATTTCCCATTTAAAGGATGGCAAAAAGACCTAAGTTTGGAGGACAGGTGAAAAAACCCACGAATTACATTTAAAGTTCTGCGACATGCAAAGGAAAGCTTGCATTTTAAACTTGCATTTTACAGCTTGTTGCTTGGTGCGGTTAACGGAATGGGGATATTGAGAAAGAAGAGATTTGGAATTAGAAGGTTAGGATTTCAGGGTTAGATGGCTTGGATATTTGTGGAAGATCAAGTCAGAGTAAATGCGCACCTTGAGAACCACTGTATTAGACGTGCGTGGCGTATTAAGAATCTGAAAATAGATATAAAGTTAGTTTATACACAAAGACTCTATTTTGGGTTTCACCAGAAGACACTTTTTATAGACAAAAGGGTGACGGATAAAGAGAAATGGTTAATCTATTGAGAGTTCTTAAAGTGGAAACGGGGAGATTGTAAAATTTAAACAAGGGGTTTCTCTTTTACACTTAATAAAAGAGGGTTGGGGTGTTGTTTATGGGTTCTTTTTCCGGGGGGGGGGGGTTGTTGTTGCTGATGTTGATTTTTTTTCTCTTTAGTTTGGATTATATGATTTACGTGGAATCTTATTATTTATGTGGATTTTATTTCAATTTCGTTGTGTACTTTTTGATATTTTGTTCATTGTTTACGACTAGTTTTGTTATGTTTGCAGTTATGGAATATTTTTTTTTGTTTTTGTAAGCTGCCTTGCACATGGTTTGAAATTTGGAAAGGCAACATACAAATAAATAAATGATTGACTGATTGATTGATTGATTGAGAGATTCTAGTTGGAAATGAAGACTTGGGGTATGGAAGTGTTGTAAATAAAAATACCTACATCACAGAAATTTAAATGTTGTTTTTCTCCTGTCACAGTTTATCTCCTGTCTGACAAGTTACTTGATTGGATTGCCTGGGGAGCCTGGCCATTCTTTTGTAGTGGTAAAATACTTATTTCCTGGGCCAGGTCACAGGCTCACACCTTATTCAAACAGACATATCCTTGAGACAGGATTTGTGAGGAAAGAGACAATGGGGAGGCTTTTTCCAGTTTAACCTTGCAGAGAAAGGATTTGGTCAGTTTAGGAATCAAAATGGTTCCAGGTTGGTCTTCCTGTGTTGATCTATGTATGTGCGGTTATGAACATTGCCATATATCTAAGACCATAAAATTCCTATCACATTATCCCCCCTTTGGGGCTAGAATTTTTCTTAAAATTTTTTGCCCCACAAATAATAACATTGTATGTTGTAAATGGATGCCTTTGTATAAATATATCATATAAAAATAACATATGTTGCATTTTGTTACTAAATTACTTGTGGCATTCTAGCTCTTGGGAGAAACATTTTCTCAATAGTGGCTATGCTTTACATTTAGCAGGAAGGTCCACTACTGACTGAAAAATGCAGTTGGTGTTTTGTCCTTCGCCATTTTTGTGTGTTTCTCAGGTGTCAAGCTAGCTCTTCTGTGGTCTCACACCGGCATAGTGCTACAGCAACACATCCTGTCTGTTGAATCCCCTCAGGGCTTTCATTTAACCATGTTGCCTGGCATTCACCATAGCTGGCACAGGTTTGGACATCTCATGAGAGAGATGTCTTTGCCTTGGCCTTTCTATGGGATTTTATTATAGGCTGTGGTCTTGCACTCATGGGAAGTTGCTCACTTGCACTTAAAGGACCAAAAAGCTAATTGCAGCCTGGATACACTTGCCCAATTCAAACTGAGTCCAATTTGAATTTATCTTGCCCCATGGTTCTCAACTCTTCAAACCAATCTGTTAAAAGAAAACCATTCTTAAAAAGGGCACTTGTCCAAATAAGGCTAAGATGGCTGCGCGTGTAGATGCAGCGGCTGGTTGCTCCTCAACTCAGAATTTGGCTTTTTTGTCCTGCCAAAATAGACTTGTTTATAGTCGGCAGGACATGTTATCTATTCGGCTACGGAGTGTGTGCTGCATAAATTGTGAGTGTCTCCGCGTCTGCAAGGAAGATTTTTTGACTTCAAAGAACTGGGGGTTAAAGAGACACAGGAGAGATCGTAAACAGAAGAGAGGCTGCAGAGGAGGAAGGCGATTAAGGCAATTAAGGTTGAAGACACAACATTATAACTTACCGCTTCCCAGCATTTTCTATGCGAATGTGAGATCTTTGGTGAATAAGCTGGAGGAGTGGAGATTGTGGATAGCAACTGAGAAAACTGTGAGTGAATGCTCTCTACTGCTGCTTACAGAAACTTGGCTGACACCAATTATTCCTGACTCAGCCATAGAACTAACAGGCTATACAGTGTTCCGCCATGATAGAACAGAGGACTCTGGTAAAAGGAGGGGGGGAGGTTTGTGTGCATACGTAAATAATAGCTGGTGCACAAACCACGCTGTGATAGCTAGTCATTGCTCCCCAACTGTGGAATTTATGACACTTAAATGCAGACCAATATATATCCCCCGAGAATTTACAGCAGTACTGATAACTATAGTATACATGGCACCTGATGCGAATATGAATGAGGCAATGGGTCTTCTGCATGATGCCATTAGCAGACAACAAGGCAAGTATCCCGAGGCTGCATTTCTTGTATGCGGGGATTTTAACCAGGCAGATTTGAAAGTGGCCCTACCCAAATTCTATCAACACATAAAGTGTGCAACCAGGGGAGAAAGGACTCTGGACAGGCTGTATACAAATGTCAAACAGGCCTATAAGGCCGAACCACTGGCACATCTAGGCCAATCTGATCATGTGTCCCTGCGCCTGACTCCTGAATATATTCCATTGAGGAAACAGACTCCACCTATAAAGAGGGATATTACAATATGGCCAGCTGAAGCATCCCAACAACTACAAGACTGTTTTCATGACACCGATTGGGAGGTATTCGCCCAACAGGATGTAGAGACTCATACTGAGCAAGTGTTGGACTATATCAGGTTCTGCACTGACAATGTAACACAGAGGCGCCGGATAAAGATCTACCCAAACAGGAAGCCCTGGATGACAAGGGAGGTCCAGGGGTTGCTAAAGGCAAGAAATACTGCTTTCAGAAGTGGAGATAAGTCGTTGTACAGCTTAGCTAGAGCGGATCTAAAGAGAGGTATCCGTGTAGCAAAGGAGGCGTATAGACAGCGGCTGGAGAACCATCTACAAAGCAACAACACCAGGCAGGTGTGGCAAGGCGTACAAGAATTAACAGGGTATAAATCCAAGGATTCCCTGGCAGACGAGGGAGGGGCATCCCTCGCAGAGGATCTGAATGCCTTTTTTGCCCGTTTTGAAGTAACATCTGCAGCAACACCTGCTGAGGCTTTACCACCACCACCACTCCCTGTGAAGGCCTTGCCACCATCACCACCATCATCATCATCAGTACAAAGGAATGTGGTAGTCTCTGTGGAAAAAGAAGAGATGAGGAAGGTGCTGAAGGGAATTAACCCAAGGAAGGCCACAGGGCCGGATGGGGTAGCTGGAAGGGTACTGAGAGACTGTGCAGATCAACTAGCAGGAGTTTTCACTGGGATTTTAAATCGATCCCTAGCCCAGGCTATTGTTCCATCCTGCCTAAAGTCCTCTACTATCGTTCCAATAGCAAAAAAATCTAACCCGGAAGATCTGAATGACTTTCGTCCAGTAGCACTCACACCTATAATCATGAAGTGCTTTGAAAAGCTGGTACGAAATTATGTCATTGCTTGCCTACCAGAGGGACTGGACACATTCCAATTTGCTTATAAAATGAAAAGATCGACAGAGGACGCTGTGGCGATTGCCCTCCATGCCGTTCTTGCACATTTGGAGCAGCGGGGGGGGGGGGGGTTATGCCAGACTGCTTTTTTTAGATTTCAGCTCGGCATTTAATACCATTCTACCACAACGTCTGATGTCTAAACTGGAAGATCTGGGGCTTCTGTTATCACTTTGTGGGTGGATATTGGACTTTTTGTCAGACCGCCCCCAGAGGGTTCGGTTGGGCCCTTATACCTCTAATACGCTTAAGACTAACACAGGAACACCACAGGGATGCGTACTTAGTCCGCTCCTTTATATTCTCTACACGTACGATTGTGTCGCTGCTCACCCTAGTAATAGGGTTGTCAAATTTGCAGATGACACAACCATGATTGGGCTCATCTCTGAAAGGGAGGGTGAAACGGACTATAGAGATGAGGTGGAGCGGCTGACAGAGTGGTGCAGAGCTAACAACTTGCTCATAAATACAAGGAAGACAAAGGAGCTTGTGGTGGACTTCAGGAGACAGAAGAGCAATGTCCAGCCACTTTTGATTGATGGGGTCTGTGTGGAGAGGGTAACAACGTTTAGATTTTTGGGTATTGAATTACAAGAGGATCTGTCCTGGAGTGTCAACACAAGGGGGCTTGTGAAGAAGGCGCAGCAGAGACTGTACTTTTTGAGAATCCTAAGGAAAAACCATCTTCCGCAGAAACTGCTGCTTGCCTTCTATCACTGTGCCATTGAGAGCGTGCTCACTTATGGCTTATGTGTGTGGTACGGAAGCTGTACTACCCAGGACAGGATGGGGTTGTGCAGAGTTGTTAAGGCAGCAGAGAGCATTGTTGGCTGCCCACTCTCCACCTTAGAGCAGATTTATGCCACAAGGTGCCATAGGAAGGCACTAGACATAGTAAAAGATCCATCGCATCCTGGTCACTGTCTCTTCGAGCTCCTGCCGTCGGGACGGAGATACAGGAGAATGAAGACAAGAACGAGCCGTCTCAAGAACAGCTTCTTCTCCAGAGCGATCTCGGCCCTGAATGGGAAACCTGGACTTTGAAAGTCATCTAATCTTCCTTGCTGTATTATACTGTATTGTTTTAATTAGTGTTTTTATAGTTGTTCTGATTTTGAGTGGAGTGCCCTACCTGGGTGGATGGAGCAGCCAAGTAATTTCGTTGTCCCCGAGAGGGGGCAATGACAATAAAGATATTATTATTATATTATTATCAATTTAACTCTATATGGGATCATTCCTGCTAAACCAAAGCATATCCACCTTCATGTATCTTAGAAGCTTCTCCTTGGTAAAGCGAGTTTTAGCACATTTTTTAAATGGGTAGGGAAGGTTGGCATAGTGCCAGGTGGGACAATCTAAACATTGGACTACACAATAGCCTGGTCTATTAGAACGCATAAAATGTATGAGAATCCTCCACTGGGGTGTAAGGAATAAGACATTAAACATAAAAACAATTACACACAAAAATAGCCCCCCCCCCCCTTTGTGGAAATAACACACTGTCAGACACATTTCAACATTCCTACGTAATAACACATAATACAAAAAAACCTAATTAAATATCAGTTGCATATCTTGAGACAATTGTGATCTTCTCAATCCTGGAGCACAGTCTTAAGGTTCAAAAGTGAGAAAATGTCCTTGCAATTCAACTCCTCCCCCCTTTGTCAGCCCCACTCTCCCGTCAGTCTATATCCTTTGAAAAAGATAGCTGTGGGCACTTTGAAAACTCTGGTGTCTGTTGTTGCTCTGGTGTCTGTTGTTGTTGTAGGTGGCGAACAAAGTGGGCACTTTGAAAACTCTGGTGTCTGTTGTTGTCTTGTGGTGGCGAAGCTTTTCATTGCATCAGTAGTAACACATCTGTAGAAGTGATATCCTGTAAGGGGCAGGGTTTGGGGGACTTAAAAAACAGAGTTAGATAAACGAAGGGGCAAAAGGCAAAAAGGATGTCCTTGTGTTTTCCGTCGGAAGCTGCAGATAATAAAAATCTTAGCGCATTAAGCATTTTATTCATTTCAATATTATTATCACATTTCCATATAATTACTGTTATTATCTGCTAAATTTGTTTGCTTTCCTTCATTTAGTCCCCCCCCATATTATTAAATTAAAAATTACTCCACATGTACAGAAAGAGAACTGTAAAAATAGAAGAAAGGTTAAAAAATAAAAAAGAAAGCAAAAAAAATAGATTACCAGTCAGATAAAAACGGACTTGACACAAAGAAATCAGATTTAGAAAAGAATTATTATTAAATAATACAAAGATAGTATCAAAAACCGCACAGATTACTACTGGACTGAAAAAATGGGAAAACAATGGGGAAAAAACTTAAAATTCACCATGTGCTATGTGATAAAAGAACTTCATGAAACTGACTTTCAACATGTGATGGACATGTCCCCAAAGTAAAACACACACACACCAAAAAACAAACAAACCCTGTTATAAAATTTAAATTCCATTGGGGAGGCGAACTACTCAAGAGAGGAACTCACAGTGGGAGTGCTTTGATATTTACCTGTGAAAAGAATTTGGCATGTTAAGATTTGAAACTTGGCAACCTCTTGACTTTTGATGGTCCAGTACCTAACCCTTTTGTCTTACGTAGCCCCTGGAGCAAAAGACACATTAAGGGTGATTTCCCTCAATGGTTCCAAGTTATACATAAGGAAATTTGGATAGGTTTCTGCAGCCCACACTCTCCAAACCTCCTCTCTTCCACCTCCTTTCTCTCTCTCTCTCTCTCTCTCTCTCTCTCTCTCTCTCTCTCTCTCTGTAAGCTGATCTAGCCTCTGTGCATGTGCAGAGTTCATGTCTCAGCAAACCTTTTATGCTATTGAAAATGTTGCATCTTTTGGCTAAATTAGAATCTGAATAAGGGAAGGGAAGGGTAAGGAGTAGATTTTAAAAATAGGGTTAGATTTTAAAACAAAAAAGAGAAACTCAGCAATTCAAGTATTCACCAAAGCTAGCAATTGCAGCCCAAGCAAAGGGACTGCTTCCTTTATGTACAGGAAAGGGCTAATATCCCTCTGGCCATTCGCGGAACAATCTGCCATGCCCTTATATATGGGGAAAAAATGGCCAGAGAGTCAGAATTCATAAGATTTTTAACATTCTCAGTCATTTCAGCCTTACCATTTGCAGACAAAGTTTTCCTGCCCTTTATTTACAGGATGGTCAAGGCTCATTCTACTTGATTATATGAATTTGTATGTACTTAAACTTTGAGTAGACTTTTAAGTCTGATTTTTGTAAATAATAGACAAAATGATAAACAGTGTAATCACTCAAATGCCTGATATCACCAGTTCTGCTTCAAAACATAACGGCTTTCACCTCTCACCTTTAAAAACAAAGAGCAAATTTGGGCTGAATTTCAACTCATCAGCCACAAATTGGGAAAGCTGAAAGGGACCTGGGGTCATCTAGTCCAACCCTAAAATACAGGGTTCATAGCAAGATTTGTACTACCAGAAACACACACATACTTATGTACACAGACACAACTGGGGAAGAGACCACAAGCCATGCGCCTATCACAAACCATGCGCCTATCATGTACTAAGGAAGAGGAAAATAAAAGTTTACTTCCTTAGACTAAAGAGTGCAAGTTCCTAGAGAAATTATCTTTAAAGGAAGATTGAAGTGAACATTTTTCCTAAGATAGGGAGAGGATCTCTTATAAAGCATAGTTAAAACAGCCATAGATTTGATTTAAAAGGAATACAAAAGTGACAATTTTTCCTGAACTTGCAGAGGAATAGTAAGCCTAATCTATGCCCCCCCCCTTTGCAGTTTCCTTTAAAGGAAGCTTACTCGGGAGTAAATTTACCTGGCACAGAAGTAAGAAAGAGAAGGGAAAAGAAACCTGAAAGAGACAGAATGAAACAAGGGGGGGCATTTTCTAAGGAAAGAGGCCAGGAAGTCTTATAGAGACGGGAGCCTTACAATAACTCTTCTGTTCAACCAAATCAAAGTTAAAACTGGATTCAGATATTTTTCTTAGAAGGAAGACCATACTTTCATAGGCATATGCTTAATGAAGTACATACAAGGAGGAAGACTCTTTTGAGCCTCTCTCAAATAACAAACATTTGCACACTTCATTCTCATTTTTGTCTTGTTTAAGATTGATAAGGCCCAACATGGCTTTCTTAGATTTAAAATTTTGGAGCAAGCTTGCATTTTTATTTTAGATGGCACATTTAAGATAAGCAGCTGCTGGATGTTACCTAAGTACAATTTAAACACAGGAAAAACGTTTCTGAAACACAAATTGAAGGGGACTGTTAGAGTCCAGGCGGGAAGTAAGCACCAACTGGGCTTCTTTCCCATCAGGAGTCTGCGGGTTCATTTCTTTTGATTGAGGTGCACCCATTTTTAGAATTTTAATAGCGCTAGCTTTTACTTTTATTCTGCAGTCGGGGTTTTATCCCCACTTTTCAGGAAACACAATAAATAACCCACAGTACACTCAATTTGGACAACTCCGAGAATTAGTACTGTGACACACAGCCGTTCGTTTGGCCTGACTTACTAGGCTGGTACAGCTGTTGGCCTTTCCTGGCTACTAAGCTAACAGTGCGGTCAGCGATCTCAACCCCCCCCCCCCCTTTGGTCATTACTCAGCCAGGGAGCCCACAGCAACCTCCTGCCTCTTACAATCTAACCTGAGAGTTCCCTACTGGACGCTTGCGTAGCGCAGTGCCAGATTGGGACTCAGAAATGACAAAGAAGGAAAGGAATCAGGTGCCCTTGCTTTCTCAGCTCACAGGTCATCTCTAACAAAGATCGCCATGGCAGAGGTGCGGCTGCACCTGGGAGTTATAGTTTTCAGTGCAGAAGAAATTGCACAACCTTTCTGGGCAAAACTCCGAAGGAATAGGTCGGCATATAGAATTAAGTGGAAGAAATCACACACAACCTTGTGCCTGGGCATACTCCGAAGGGCTAGGGCTGGTGTTGAGATCGAGAGGACAGAAAGGAGCAGAAGGCAATTTTTAGATGAGGAAAAATAGAAAGTTTAGATTTGAAGGGAAAAGGAAGAGTTAAAGAATTTTGGTTGCTGTGGTTTAGAGAACCCGTGTTTCCTACTTAATACTCACTTCCACATGCGCTGTTCCTGGTGATCCCACGATCTCTTGACTGGTTGTTTAAGGCCGGCATGATCAAGCGTTGCTTCCTCTGGTTAGCCCCGCTGAACCTCCAGTTATTTCCAGACCCTGGGATCGATGGAAGACTGGTTATTCCTCCTGGCAAACTGCCTGGTGCGCGCTGGATAACCAGTCCTTCCTCGCTTCCAGAATCCGGGTAACCAAAAGTCCCTTCGTGCGTGGTCGCCATCTGTTGTAAATAAAAATATGCCCTTTTCCCTTATGGGGTATCCAAGGGCCCATATAGAGTCCTTACATAGGTTCCCTATTGGTAGGAGAAAATAACAGAGGCCAACCAGAGAATATTGAGAAGCAAAGCAGCTAGTAAGCTTGATCTTTATTGATCTGTTGCAACAGGGTGCTCCCCTCACACACAGGAGAGGAGGAGCCCCCCCCCCAAATGCTGTGCAAGGGTTTATAAAGACTTTTGAAATTCCCATTCTCTAGATCAAGACCACCCCCCAGAAACATTATGCATGCATCACAGAAGGGGTGTAACCTAAGACCACCCCTCAGATACATCCCACCTACATCACAGAAATTTAAATGTTGTTTTTCTCCTGTCACAGTTTATCTCCTGTCTGACAAGTTACTTGATTGGATTGCCTGGGGAGCCTGGCCATTCTTTTGTAGTGGTAAAATACTTATTTCCTGGGCCAGGTCACAGGTTCACACCTTATTCAAACAGACATATCCTTGAGACAGGATTTGTGAGGAAAGAGACAATGGGGAGGCTTTTTTCCAGTTTAACCTTGCAGAGAAAGGATTTGGTCAGTTTAGGAATCAAAATGGTTCCAGGTTGGTCTTCCTGTGTTGATCTACGTATGTGCAGTTATGAACATTGCCATATATCTAAGACCATAAAATTCCTATCATAGAAGAGTGGAAGACGGGTTTTGAGATACAATTGTGCACATCATGTGATATCAAAAATGTACAAACTTTTGTTGAAATCCTAAATGGAAGAGGAACAGACTAAAAAGTGCATGATTAAAGGGGCAAGATCCTCTCTTTTTTTGGTTATATTGTACAGTTGGAATAGTGGTAACATACAGGGGCGCCGACTTATAAAAAATATTGGGGGGGCCCATACCGGGGTCCTGCCCCGGGAAGTTTTCTAAATTTTAGATGAAAATTAGTGAGTTTTAAAGTTTTTTAAAAGTATTTTAGAGTCATGTGATCAACATTAGAACCCCGAAAACTCGACTCTCTATAACTCCACACTCCGGGAAACTCGACAAGCCTGAAACACTTTTTGGCTTTGAAAAAAGAAACAAAACATAAACACGCACGGTATTTTCGTAAAAAGCTAATTTAATTCACAGTAACAATTATGCTTATAGACTATTACAGAGCAGTGAATATATAGCTCTGAAAAGACTGAAATGATATTTAAATAAATCCTAAACTATCATTAAAAGAATAAAACATAAAATATTGCTGTCGCACAGTAATAGCACTTTGATTAATAAGTGAAATAGCTAATTTAAGCTTACTTTGAATAAGGCTGAGGGTTCATTAAATAAAAATAATATCTCAAAGTTAATGCTTTAATACAGTTAATAAAGTTAATACAGTATGCCTAATACTGTATGTAAATACTGTAATACTGTATGTAAATAACGGGCTTTAATTGGGTCTTACACCCTAAAAATATTTAAGTATTTGAAAATAACTAATACAGTACTATAGTAATATAGAAATACAGTACTAAACTAGTACTAATATTTCGAAACTGAAAATTTAACATTCTGTATGTATTTAATTCTCTATTTTATAAAGATTTTTAATATCTGACAGTGAGTTTGGAGTAGCCCAATGCAAAAATCCTGAGGATCCATGTGGATCCGTGCTTTGTAACCACGTTTTTGCACCACTGTGACCCTAGGCAACAGTGGGTGCGTGATTTTTTTGGTGCAAGATGTAGCCATGGACATGCTATGTGATCTGATGGTGAATTTGGGGTGACCCAATGCAAAAATCCTGAGGATCCATGTGGATCCGTGCTTTGTAACCACGTTTTTGCACCACTGTGACCCTAGGCAACAGTGGGTGCGTGATTTTTTTGGTGCAAGATGTAGCCATGGACATGCTATGTGATCTGATGGTGAATTTGGGGTGACCCAATGCAAAAATCCTGAGGATCCATGTGGATCCGTGCTTTGTAACCACGTTTTTGCACCACTGTGACCCTAGGCAACAGTGGGTGCGTGATTTTTTTGGTGCAAGATGTAGCCATGGACATGCTATGTGATCTGATGGTGAATTTGGGGTGACCCAATGCAAAAATCCTGGGGATCCATGTGGATCCGTGCTTTGTAACCACGTTTTTGCACCACTGTGACCCTAGGCAACAGTGGGTGCGTGATTTTTTTGGTACAGACTGTAGCCATGGACATGTAATGTGATCTGATGGTGAATTTGGGGTGACCCAATGCAAAAATACTGAGGATCCATGTGGATCCGTGCTTTGTAACCACGTTTTTGCACCATTGCAGCCCCAGGCAACAGTGGGTGCGTGATTTTTTTGGTACAGACTGTAGCCATGGACATGTAATGTGATCTGATGGTGAATTTGGGGTGACCCAATGCAAAAATCCTGAGGATCCATGGGGATCCGTGCTTTGTCACCACGTTTTAAATGGGGAGGGAAGGAAAAACACAGAAGGGACAAGAAGCACAAGAGGGGTGTGCGGAGAAGCAGCTGGCTAAGAATGCAGGGGAGGAGTTTAACGGGGTGGGGGGGAGGAAAGGAAGGCAAAAGTCCCCCCCCAAGCCAGCCCCCTCTCTCTCTCTCCCATCTGCATGTTTTACGGCTGCCTGCGAGTCCCTAGAGCACGGAGAGGAGGAGGTGGTGGGCTGGAGCCTGCACGCAGTGTGACTAGGAAAGAATTAGAAGGAAGGACTCGATCCTTTCCTTAACCCTCTGCTTGCCAGGAGGGCAGGGGATTCCCTGCTCTTTGTTGAGTTTGAGCAAACGCAGCAACAGAAGCGGGTGGGCAGTAAGACCCTGAGGCAGAATGCAGGAAAGCAGCAGCTTCCGCCTTCCCTCCGCCCGACCGCCTGATCTTATTTTTGCCTGATTTTTGCCTATTTTTGCCCCTGCGCTCCGGCGAGTCAGCTCCAGGGACCACACATTCGCTCAATAACACGCACAGACATTTCCCCTTACTTTTTAGGAGAAAAAAGCTGTGTGTTATAGAGCGAAATTTACGGTAATAATTTTCTTAAATTATTGGGGGGGCTGAGCCGAATTTTTGAGGGGGCTCAGGCCCCCTCAGGCCCCATGGAGTCGGCGCCTATGAGCTCACCCATGAGCATGCCTGAGTCTGGATGTGCAACTGGAGAGGGTGAGAAAAACAGTCACCCTGAACCAAATTTGAAAATTGCAATCGATAGAGAGGGGGGGAAGGATTAGATTCTCAATTATACTCTCTATTGCTTCATGTAGGTTATCAATGGAACCCCTGAAAAAGATATGGCACACAAATGATTCCCAAGGATGGGAATAAAATCTGCTTCCAGATTTCTTTGGGGAAACTCCTTGAAACTATTGCACAGATGGGAGAGCAGGAGTTGGTCGCTCGCGCATGCGCCTGGCAGGGACCTGGCCTCCTCGTGAGCAGCAGAGCTTCCCACCGTGGGGCTCACGGCGGACTCCTGAGAAGGGCACGGAGGCTACAGTGCCTGCTGTCGCTTACTCCAAAGTAAGTGTGTACGCACTTACCTGGGACTAGTTATAATAATAATAATAATAATAATAATAATAATAATAATAATAATAAATTTTATTTATATCCCGCCCTCCCCAGCCGAAGCCGGGCTCAGGGCGGCTAACAACAATCAAATAATCAAACAATCAAATAATCACACATTCTAAAAATATTTCATTATAAAAATTAATTAAAATCAAATTAATGGCAACCGATTAAGCAAAATTCTGTGCAGGTTGCCAGAGGAGGGAGTCAGGCTGCGCCCTGACCAAAGGCCTGGTGGAACAACTCTGTCTTGCAGGCCCTGCGGAAAGATGTCAGGTCCCGCAGGGCCCTAGTCTCTTGTGACAGAGCGTTCCACCAGATTGGAGCCGCAGCCGAGAAGGCCCTGGCTCTAGTTGAGGCCAGCCTAACCTCTCTGAGGCCTGGGACCTTGAGGATGTTATAATTTGCAGACCGTAGGTTTCTCCGTGGGGCATACCAGGAGAGGCGGTCCCGTAGGTACGAGGGTCCTAGGCCGTATAGGGCTTTAAAGGTTAAAACCAGCACCTTAAACCTGATCCTGCACTCCACCGGGAGCCAGTGCAGCTGGTATAGTACCGGATGAATGTGATCTCGCAGTGAAGACCCCATAAGGAGTTGGCCCGATCTGACTCAATGCACTTACTTCTGAGTAGACATTTAGGGGAGGGGGTGAAATCTTGCGTCTGCCTGTTGCGCCAACAAGGAGAGGGAGCTTTCTTGCAGGAAAATCGCCAGGAAAGTGTTGTTCTTATTACACCTGTTGCTTGAGAGAACTGCCAGCACGGCAAGGAGGCAAGGTGCGCGCCCAAAGGGCAGCCGACCCGTGTATGGCTGTATGTGTGTGAATGTGAAGTTGCGTGCAGTGGGCGAGAGACGAGACCTGCAGCCAGGGAGAAAGTGTGGTTCCCACAGGCTTTCTTATGGGAAGCGGGCAACGCTTGCCCTCCGAGGCTGCAGCAGGACATGATACAAGAGCGAGCGTGCAAGAGGCGTGAGCCACCCGTGCACGCCAGGCACAGATGGCAGCAGCGGCTCCCTCCGAAAGCGAGGGGCGGGGATTCGTCTTCTGAGGGTATAGGCAGCAAGGAGCCAAAGACAGCTCCCGAGCGTGCAAAGGGAAGGCAGTGTGGTGTGGCGGTTAGAGAGCTGAACGTGGGGGCCGACCTGATCTTACTCAGAGCAGAGCCACGGACATTACGGGACACAGAGAGAGTTTGGTGAGAGCCTGCAGTTCTATGATTCTTTGAGAGCAGGAGAAGGACTTTTCCCTACCTGCTTTCTCAATGCCATCCATCATTTTTTAAAAAATATCTTACATCTATAAAAACATATCAGTTCCAACAGTCATACAACAGATCTTCTCATCTTATACAATATTTTAGACTTCCGTCAACACCTCTGATGATTTCCCATTCTTTATCACTTATTCTGCATTTCTTAATTTCTAGATTACATTTAATTATCCTTAACTAATAATGCTTTTCATAGTCTTTCTTGCAGTATTTCAAACTATCCACCTTACCAAACTTCTTGCAGTCCTACTAGCGTAATCTGTTCATCACAATTACTTTTCAAATAGTTCATATATTTACTCCAGTCTTCTATGAATCTCTGATCCCGCAGGTTTCAAATCCTTCCTGTTAATTTATCTAATTCTGCATAGTCCATCAACTTCACCCTCCATTCTTCTTTCGTTGGTAGTTCTTCTTGCTTCCATTTTTGTGCCAATAATATTCTTGCTGCAGTCATTGCATATAAAAACAACTTACAATCCTGTCTATTAATATCACCTCCTACAATGCCAAGTAAAAATGCTTCTGGTTTCTTAATCAATGTATATTTCAACATCTTTTTCATCTCATTATATATCATTTCCCGGAAGCTTTTCACTTTTTTACATTCCCACCACATGTGATAAAAAGGTCCTTCCTTTTCTTTACTTTTCCAACATTTATTACTTATTTTATACATTTTAGCTAATTTTACTGGGGTAATATAACACCTATACATCATTTTCATCACATTTTCTTTCAAAGCATTGCATGCAGTAAATTTTAATCCTTCCTTCCACAGTTTCCCCCAATCTTTTAACTGTATATTATACCCAAAATCTTTGGCCCAGTGTATCATAACCGACTTTACCTCTTCATCTTTCAAATGCCATTCAAGCAGCAATTTATACATTTTAGACAAAAAAAATTATTTATTATTCAATACATCAATTTCAAATTTTGATTTGTTATCATCAAATCCTTTCCCCCTCAAATCCTGTTTAAACATTTCATTGACTTGGCAATAGTGCAGCCAATCACTTACATATTCTTTAACCTAAAAGAATAACCACTTTAACCCAAGTGGTTAGCACGCTGTCCACCAGCCCAAAGAGTGCTGGATTGTCTGTGTGCCGCTTGTTCGCTTATGGTAGTCTGTTGTAACATACACAGAGCTACTCTCTCAACCGGAAAGGAGAGTAGAACACTTCAAAATGAATAAATTAATCAGCCACAGTGATACGTTGTGGTCTTAATATTGATCCCTTAATTGGTCTAGGGGTTTTCAATTCAGCTATGCAGTTGTTCCTCGCAATATTGACTTGATAAAATGCTTATGGCCTTGAGAGGTAGTGCCTGGCCCATGGTCACTCAGTGAGCTTCATGGCCTGCTGTGGATTTGGACCCTGGTCTGCCCAGTCTTAGTTCAACACTCTTAGCGCTACCTTTTACTGAAGAAAATAAACTTGTTCAGAAACAGCATAGTCAAAGAGCATGCACCGAGTGCTCCTAGCAGCCTTCTTCGTCTTCCCAGAGGCACAGCTCTTAGTTACTGATTAACTGGAGTCCTGGAGCCACTTAGGCTTGACAGATTTGTGTAGCCCTCGTAGGCCGCGCTGCCTAGGCCTGGCCTGCTTCTGCTCTCAAGAACCTTTGTCTCCTGACAAAACCTCAGCCCTGTCCTTAAGCGCTTAGCCATCTTCTGGGTTCTTGGGACAGGAGCATGCAGCTAAAGTGTCCCATCCTTGCTGCTCCTCACCAGTTCAGAGTCAGGCAGGTCTTTGGCCAATTTGTGGCGATGCATCGACTTTGATGTGATCGAGAGAAGTGAAGCTACTGTGGAACCATTGCTCTGCCAAGTCCTCAAGGGGCGGTACAGAGTTCTCCTCCCTCCCACTTAGTCCCACAGCCACGCTGAGAGGCAGGGACTGGGCATTCAGCAAGCTTCACGCCTAGTGTGGATTTGGACCCTGGTCTGCCCAGTCTTAGTTCAACACTCTTGCCACTACCTGTCAGAGGAACTGGCAAAAAGCCACAGGAAAAGATTTTGCCAGGATACAACAGTCTCTCAATCTGTGCTCTTTTGCCCATGCTAGACCCCAGCAATGCTTATGCAGCTGCAGTAAAAGAGCCAGGATGCTTCCTTGGATGTTTGAGCATGGGCCATACTGGAGATCTAACTCCTTTTTGTGTCTCTCCTCCTGCTGTAGGTCCGAGGGCGGCTTCCAAAGAAGCTACTGGGTAAGTTTGTTTTACTTAAAGTCTTTGGAAAAGAGGTGGACAATATTGACGCTGCTTCTGCGCAGTCGCTTTGACTGTGAGCCCGATCGAGATGCACAACAGTGCACTGCCGCCTTGGGCAAACGAGAAGCTATGGAGGGATCATGCAACTTTTTCTTCTTTTCAAAGTTTGCACTTCAAGACTTTGATTTTTTTTTTAAATCCCCTTTGCAAATTCGAGAAGTTTCCCCTTGTTGTGCCTCAGCATTTGACGCTGCTTCTGTGCAACCTCACCAGTGCACTGTGCTCACTAGAAAGACTCCCTTAAAAACCCATTCTTTGCCAAACTCATTTTGGCACCAATGCTCTCCCTGATAACAACAACAACAACAACAATTTATTATTTATACCCCACCCATCTGGCTGGGCTACCCCAGCCACTCTGGGCGGCTTCCAACAAAATATGAAAATACAGTAATCCATCAAACATTAAAAGCTTCCCTAAACAGGGCTGCCTTCAGATGTCTTCTAAAAGTCTGGTAGTTGTTGTTCTCTTGGACATCTGGTGGGAGGGTGTTCCACAGGGCAGGTGCCACCACCGAGAAGGCCCTCTGCCTGGTTCCCTGTAACTTGGCTTCTCGCAGCGAGGGAACCTCCAGAAGGCCCTTGGAGATGGACCCAGGTGTCCGGGCAGAACAATGGGGGTGGAGACGCTCCTTCAGGTATACTGGACCGAGACCGTTTAGGGCTTTAAAGGTCAGCATCAACACTTTGAATTGTGCTCGGAAACGTACTGGGAGCCAATGTAGGTCTTTCAAGACCGGTGTTATGTGGTCTCGGCAGCCGCTCCCAGTCACCAGTCTAGCTGCCGCGTTCTGGATTAATTGCAGTTTCCGAGTCACCTTCAAAGGTAGCCCCATGTAGAGCACATGGCAGTAGTCCAAGCGGGAGATAACTAGAGCATGCACCACTCTGGCAAGACAGTCTGCAGGCAGGGAGGGTCTCATCCTGCGTAGCAGATGGAGCTGGTAAACAGCTGCCCTGGACACAGAATTGACCTGCGCCTCCGTGGACAGCTGAAGGAGAAAAATAATCATTTCCTTAATAACATTTTAAATAGCGTATTTAACTAAAACAATAAAATTATAGCATATGTATCCATGTTTGTTAACTGATGTGGTTAAACGTGGGGGTTTTTTGTTAAAAACCCCCCAAAAAACTTAGACTGAGTTTTAGCACACATGAAAGACTTAAAACAAATACTTCTTTCCTGATGAATAGCCTTTGAACTATAATGTAACTTAAATAGAAAACTATCTTTAGTAAGATCTTTCCTCCAAAAGCATTTTATTTTAAAAATCCAATTTAAATAAAAAACAGATTTTTTAATTATTCTTTTTTAAATCATTGATTTTTATCCACCCTGTTGGGTGTACACATTGAATTTGTCATACCTGGAAAATACCTCTTGCAAGAGCAGCCATAGGAGGTGCGCTCTAGTAGAGGCAACTCCAATGAATTTCATTTAAGATTTCCCATCGTCCTCAGCTTGGCTATGTGCCCTGGTTCTTCTTGAAGAAGAGACATTCATCATGAGTTCTTCCCTTCTCCTTATCAGACTCTTGTATAAAGAGGACTGTCAAGGTAGGGAAAGATGCTCCACCTCGTAATAATCCTAATTGTTTTAGCTAATCTCTTGGCTGAAAGATAGAAAACTAATAGTTGTGTGCCTGCTTCTTAGCCTAATCCTGTTTCTTCCCACGTGAATGCAGTTCTATAGAGCAGTGTTTCCCAAACGGTGTTCCGCGGCACACTAGTGTGCCGCGAGACGTTGCCTGGTGTGCCGTGGGAGGGAGGCGGGCGAGTCGGGCGGCGAGAGGCGGGGCGGCGGTGGCGAGCACACGCGGGGCGGCGAGCGAGCTCCCTCCCACATCCCATCGCCGCTCGCTTCGGTCGGCCGCCCGTGCTCCGCGCTGGTGTCTCGGATCTCCCCCCGAGAGCGCAAGGCTTGCGGGCGGCAGCTGGCAGCGCGGAGCACGGGGCGCCCTTTGGAGGACGCCCCGTGCTCGGCGCTGGTTTGGCCAGCCTTGCGCACCCGGGGGATCTCCCCCCGAGAGCGCAAGGCTTGCGGGCGGCAGCTGGCAGCGCGGAGCACGGGGCGCCCTTCGGAGGCCATTCCGTGCTCCGCGCTGGTGTTGGCAAGTCTTGCGTACCGGGGGATCTCCCCCCGGGAGCGCAAGGCTTGCGGGCGGCAGCTGGCAGCGCGGAGCACGGGGCGCCCTTCGGAGGCCATTCCGTGCTCCGCGCTGGTGTTGGCAAGTCTTGCGCACCGGGGGATCTCCCCCCGGGAGCGCAAGGCTTGCGGGCGGCAGCTGGCAGCGCGGAGCACGGGGCGCCCTTTGGAGGACGCCCCGTGCTCGGCGCTGGTGTTGGCCAGCCTTGCGCACCCGGGGGATCTCCCCCTGAGAGCGCAAGGCTTGCGGGCGGCAGCTGGCAGCGCGGAGCACGGGGCACCCTTTGGAGGATGCCCCGTGCTCGGCGCTGGTGTTTTCCAGCCTTGCGCACCCGGGGGATCTCCCCCCGAGAGCGCAAGGCTTGCGAGCGGCAGCTGGCAGCGCGGAGCACGGGGCGCCCTTCGGAGGCCATTCCGTGCTCCGCGCTGGTGTTGGCAAGTCTTGCGCACCGGGGGATCTCCCCCCGGGAGCGCAAGGCTTGCGGGCGGCAGCTGGCAGCGCGGAGCACGGGGCGCCCTTCGGAGGCCGCCCCGTGCTCCGCGCTGGTGTTGGCCAGCCTTGCGTAGGTGCGTCCTATGGGACGGAGCGTCCTATGGGACGAAAAATACGGTACTTACTATTTCATAATAAAGTAATTATAAAATACTTTCTTTGTGTTTATTTGATGCCTATTAAAGAGAGTTACTTTATATATAGTCAATATAGGCACAGAGTTAATTTTTTAAACATTTTCTAATGGTGGTGTGCCTCAAGATTTTTTTCATGAAACAAGTGTGCCTTTGCCCAAAAAAGGTTGGGAAACACTGCTATAGAGTAACACGAAAGACACCCTAACTGAGGCTTCCTCAACCTCGGCCCTTCCGATGTTTTGAGACGACAATTCCCATCCTCCCTGACCACTGGTCCTGCTGGCTAGGGATCATGGGAGTTGTAGGCCAAAAACATCTGGAGGGCCGAGGTTGAGGAAGCCTGCCCTAACTCCTCAAGATGTTGAACTTGCTCCAGCTTCGGAGTACCTGCTATAAAAGAGACAACTCTAAGAAAGTCACGGTGCTCCAAAGCGTCACCAGTTGCATCAAGTTGCTTTAGAGAGAGCATTCATGATCATCCTTATCACATTACAGAATTGCTTGGCGACTAAGCAGGGAGCAGCACACGGAGATAAGGGGGGAAGCAAGTACTCTGCAGCCTGTGCCTCTCCCATCCCTTTGCATCATGAGTTCAACAAGTACAGAATGTAATGCAACCCAGCACAGCAACAGCAAGAGGGGCAGTCGCAACACCTCCGCAAGACCTCCTCATACTCTGGACAAGATGATGGTGGGAACTGCTTCTGAACCCTGTATCCCCTCCTCCTCCGCCTCCGCCTCCCTGCCACACAGCCTTAATGATAGAAGTATGGATGTGGAAGTAGTTGACCTCACTTGCGAAACTTCAGAACCTATAGTTGTTGATCTTACGCAAGACGATTCTCTTGTGCTTGTTGGAGAGAGTGGGCAGCAGCCCAATAGAGAGTTCAGACCTCAACCATTGTCTGACAGCCTCATATTTAGTGGTGGTGGTGGTGGTGGTGATAGCAGACACACACAGAGTGGTGCTCTTGCCACTAGAAAGCTCCCCAGAGAAGTGGGAAGGAGGGAATTTGCAAGATCCTCAGGCACTTTGAGTTGTGGAATTTGCATAGACAGCTTTGCAGAGATTGTGCAAAGCGGACGGCTTATAGTGTCAACAACATGTGGCCACATCTTCTGTAGTCAGTGCCTCAGCAATTTCCTTAGGTATGCTAACTTTTGCCCAATTTGTAGGAGGCATCTCACTCCAAAGGAGTATCATCCAATTTATATGTGAAGACATGAGTGTTCCTGAACACAGTCTAATGTGGCCTTCATAAATATGAGTGAACTCCAAAGAACACACCAAGTACAGTATATATGACTTCAATATGACAGTTAGCAATTTCACTTTTTCCCAGTTGGCCTCCTTATAGTCCAGTTGTACTGTTTCAGCTTTGTTTTGCTTTAAGGTTTTTGCAGCTCACATTTTTTGAGGTCTGTAGACGTTTGAAGAACAGCTTGGAGGATATGTCTGCTGCTGCCACATTGCTTTGTGCCGATATCTCATTTCTGTTCTAGTTCTGTTGCTGCTTTGAGAAAAGACTGATGTCGAGTGAACTCATCTATTCAAGACTAGGCTAGTCATAGTCATCTATGATAATACAACCTGCAGCTTCTTTTTGCAATTTGCCTTGTAAAAAACCAAAGCCAACCACTCACCGGTGGAAGTCTGTTCCACATCTACTTGCTTTCTAGTGGCAAACCCCTCTTTCTGTTGATGTATCCCTAATAAAGGCCAAGGTTTATACAACACTGTGGCTCATTTCTAACGCTGCATGCATAAATGGTTTATTACAAAGAACTCTGGGTGGTCCGAGTCTTCTCTTGAAGAGAATACAGCCATCATGTTAGACCTGAGCAGCTTTCCCTGTCCAGGCATGTGCTTAAGGAGCAATTCATAGTGGAGTCCGTACCGAGGTTGCCACGTGGGGCAGAATCCAATGGAGATGAGCTAAGCCATTTATGTGAAACACTCCTCAAATGGTTGGAAGAGGATAAAGTAATTCTCTGCTTTTCAGAAACGCTTTGCTGTGGGGAAGCTGCACCCATAGGGCCATGTTTCAAGCAGCAAGCATGTAAGACTTGAACCTCGCATGATGAAGTCAACTTGAGTTGCGGTGACTCCCTTTCTCAGCCCTGTCACGTAGTCATAGTGGAACTATGAATGGCTTGACCTGCTGAACTTTGGGATGCTGCTCTACTAATAGGTCTAATTGCTTTAAAACGTTTTATGTTGATAACTCTTAAATGAAAGACTTTCTCTTAAATGTATAAAAAATGCCTTCCAGTAGCACCTTAGAGACCAACTAAGTTTGTTCTTGGTATGAGCTCTCGTGTGCATGCACACTTCTTCAGATACATGAGCACACAAAAGCTCATACCAATCACAAACTTAGTTGGTCTCTAAGGTGCTACTGGAAGGCATTTTTTTATTTCGTTTCGACTACGGCAGACCAACACGGCTACCTACCTGTATCTTAAATGTATGCCAGCCAATCTTCCGTTGGTAGAAAACATGGGCTATCCAGCTAATCAGCAGCATCTCACCAGGCCTTAATCGGCTGCGGTGAATCTCATAATATTTCCCCCCATGTTTCTTGTTTATTCGATTTTAAGGAGTCTCGCAACATAGTGAAACCTCACCCGTGACAGCTTGGAGGGCCAGTGTTACGCTTCCAGTTCAGCACTGGATTGAACACCTTTTTACGAAAGCAGATTGGCGAACATCAGGCGTATCTGTCTATGATAGAACTAAAAACTAGGGAAAATAATTTGAGATTGAGGTCAGTTCCAGAACTTGAAAAGGAGGATTTAATTGAGTTTCTGACAAAAGAATTTGCAGAATTTTGGCCTTTGGAAGAGGATAAAAACTTTAAAATTACAAGTGCATTCAGACTTGGAAAGGGAGGGAGGAAGGTCAGGTCAAGGGATTGCCTGATCTCCCTCAGAACGAAGGAAGAAAGAGACAAGATACTGGGTGCGCACTTTCAAAAGACTCTTGAGATTCATGATTTTAGAGTGGAAATCTACAAGGACATTCCGAAACATCTTTTGGAGCTCAGATCTAACTACAGAGACTTGGTGACACTGCTGAGAAGCAACAGAATCATCTTCAGATGGGCGTTCCCCCAGGGACTATCTTTTAATTTTAGAGGGAAAAAAGTTAAAATCAGAACAGTTGAAGACAAGGAAAAATTCTTGAGTGACTACGGAGAAGACCTCCAGAAAGAGACTGAAAAAGGACCAGGAGCCCTAGGATCTGGACCATTAAGCTCTTTACTTACACCCCTGGGTCTTGATGAGCCGGAGAAAGTGATACCGCCGTCAAAGGGAGAAGAACTTTTGGGAGCCGTAGGAGGAAAATAGACACATTTCAACATGTCTCTGCAACTATTAAGTTGGAACATTCATGGTTGTAACTCCCCTCAAAAGAGGAAGAAGATCTTTCATATATTAAAAAAGGAACAATTAGACTTAATTTGCTTACAGGAAACACATGTGATTAGGCTTCACAGGAAAGTTTTAATTAGCAAAAGATTAGGCCAAGAATTTATCTCATCGGACAGAGTGAAGAAGAGAGGAGTTGTTATCTATGCAAAGGAAAGTCTTTCACCAAAATTTCTTTTTAAATAATAATAATAATAATAATAATTTATTATTTATACCCCGCCCATCTGGCTGGGCCTCCCCAGCCACTCTGGGCGGCTTCCAAAAGAATATTAAAATACTATGATACATCAAACATTAAAAGCATCCCTAAACAGGGCTGCCTTCAGATGTCTTCTAAAAGTCTGAGATGAATAAGGGAGAATTATGGCAATTGAAATTCAAATACAAGGAGAAAAATTTTTGATTTTAGGAATTTATGCACCAAATGAGGGGAAGTCAGAATTTTATAAGAAGTTGCATGAGGCAATGCTGGACTACATGGACTATAATAACATTATTATGATGGGTGATATGAATGGGGTGGTATCTACAAACATGGATAAAGCAACAAAGACAAAACATAACGAAAGATGGCAGGCTACCTAAAACTTTTTTTGACCTAACTGACAATATGGACTTGATTGACATTTGGAGAACCAGAAACCCCTTAGGGAGAGAAGGGACCTTCTTCTCTGAAGCCAAAATGACCTGGACTAGAATTGATCAAATATGGATAACTAGAGGACTGGTACCAAAGATTAGAAAGGTGGAAATCTGCCCCAAAACCTGCTCCGACCATAACGCCGTGAA
This sequence comes from Podarcis erhardii, assembly GCF_964252035.2. NCBI lineage: Eukaryota > Metazoa > Chordata > Lepidosauria > Squamata > Lacertidae > Podarcis > Podarcis erhardii. The sequence goes on along the minus strand of NC_138506.1, from coordinate 17,425,081 downwards.
GATGGAAATGAAGCTAACAGTAACTGGTTCCTTCAGATGGAAGATGAATGACACCTTATTAAGAGATCAAGAGATTGTTAAGAAGGCCCAAAAAACTCTGAGAGACTATTTTGAAGTAAACCTGAAAACTACAGTTGAAAAAAGAGTAATCTGGGATGCAAGTAAAGCGGTCGTGAGGGGATTTCTGATACAACAGAATGCTATAAAAAAGAGAACCCAAAATGAGAAAAAAGAAAAAATCTTGAAGAAAATAAAAGAAGGAGAGAAAAAAATTAAGATCGAAACCAAAGTCACAGGAGATTCTGAGAGAAATTAAATTACAGCAAGTACAATATTCGAAATTGATAAATCAGGAAATTGAGTGAAAAATCAAACAAATGAGACAAAAGACTTTTGAATCAGCAAATAAATGTGGGAAACTACTTGCGTGGCAGTTGGAAAAAAGACAGAAGTTGAACACAGTTACAAATCTTGAGGTTGAAGGGAAAAGTATCCAGAATCCTGCGGAGATTAGAAAGTGCTTCCAGAGATACTTTAAACAACTCTATACCCAGGGGCCACAGAATGAGATTGAGATAGACCAATTTTTAAGAACAAATGGATTACAAAAAATATCTCAAGAAAATGAGACAACATTGAACTACAAAATAACAGAACAGGAGATTGAGGGTGCCATTCAAAACATGCAATTAGGCAAATCTCCAGGACCGGACGGATTAACCTCCAAGTATTATAAGACTTTGAAAGACTATTTAATTCAACCATTAAAGGAGGTGTGCAATGAGATTCTGGAGGGAAAGAAGGCGCCGGAGTCGTGGAAAGAAGCTTTCATCACATTAATACCAAAATCTGAATTTGAAAAGACACAACTCAAAAACTACCGTCCCATATCCCTATTGAATGTGGATTACAAAATTTTTGCAGACATTTTAGCTAACAGACTGTGATGGGACAATGAGCTACTTGTGCGTAAAAGGGTTAGTCCCTCGGAGTTTGCTTAACGTAGCAAAGCTCTGCCTTGAGCGGAGCCCTTGGACATGGCTCCGTTAGTCACTGGTAGAATCCGACAGTGGGCGCTTGCGGAAACGCTTCCAGCATAAAAGCTGCTTAACGGAAACGCGTCTCCTAGATTCCCTGCGTGACAGCTTCCGGCGAGGGGTGGGGGTCACTAAAGGGGGCCTTGATACCTCCTCACTGTTCTCACTGGAAGTGTCCCAGAGCCTCCCCTCTGACTTCCTGTCCCTTGGAGCTCCTGCTCCCCCCCTACTGGTTCCCTCTTCTGCTGCTGAGTCTCTTCTATCCTCCTGGAGCCCTTCAGCCACCTGTTCTTCCGATGGCAGTTTCCTGACATCCACCTCCCCTCCAGGCCCCCCTCCACCCCCTCCCGCCTCCTCTTCTACAGGCGGTGAGGCTGGAAAGCCTCGGAAGGAACTCTCCTCGTCCTCAGAGGATTCAAACACTTCTAGCCACTGCCTTCCATTTCCTTCGCCGTCTTCCTCTTCTTCGTCGGAGTATGCTGCCTCCTCACCCCCTGACTCTGGGAACCCTTCAAACACCCCTTCCTCATCAGTGGTCCCGAAGTATTCCCTCCTAAATCGCTCCACCGGCTGCGGTTTTCTTGGGAAACGCTGATGGAACGTTTCTATCAAAACCTCGTCGTGGACTTCTTCTGCTGGCACCCACGTGTTTTCTGACTCTTCCTCCCCCTCCCATTCTACCAAGTATTCCACCCGATTCCCCTTCCACCTGGAATCAATGATTCCTGCCACTTCCATGTTGCGTTCTCTCTCTTCTATGACAGGTGTTTGGGTGACCCCCCTCTCACGTTCCCCCCACTCCCGTCCCTCTCGGTACGGTGACAGTAATGATCTGTGAAATACTGGGCGCAATTTCATGTGACTGGGCAATCTGAGTTTGAATGCTACTGGGTTAACCTGTTGTATGACCTCAAAGGGTCCCAACCGTTTGGGTCTCAATTTCTTACACCCTCCCTTAAACGGCAGTCCTTGGGTGGATAGCCACACCCGGTTTCCCACCCTTATGGTTTCACCTTCCCTCCTATTTCTGTCTGCTTGTTTCTTATATTCTTCTTTGGCTTTCTCCAAGTTGAGTTGGAGCTGCCGGTGGATTGCTTCCATTTCTTCCACAAAGTGTTCCGCCGCCGGTACACTCCAGTTCTCCCCTCCTTCTCCTGGGAACGCTCGAGGGTGACACCCATAATTGGCCAGAAAGGGACTCATCCCTGTGGACACGTTTTCCGCGTTGTTGTAGGCAAATTCTGCCAGAGGTAACTTATCTACCCAATCAGTTTCTCTGTCTTTTACATAACACCTCAGATATTGTTGCAAAACCCCATTTGCCCTTTCTGCTTGCCCATTTGTTTCTGGGTGCCTGGCGGTGGAAAAACTTACCTCCACATGCAGCAAGCTCATTAGCTTCCTCCAGAACCTGGAAGTAAATTGTTTCCCTCTGTCGCTCAAAACCCTCAAGGGGGCGCCATGCAACCTGAAAATATGCTTTACAAACAACCTTGCGGTTTCTTCCGCTGTGACTGCATGTGAACATGCTATAAAATGGCACATCTTAGTTAGTAGATCTACTACCACCATGACCGCTGTTTTCCCTTTGGATTTCGGTAGATCGGTCATGAAATCTATGGATACCATCTCCCATGGCCTTTCTGGGGTGGGTAAGGGTTCTAATAACCCTGCTGGCGCCAACCTCTCTCCCTTTGCTCTTTGGCACCTGTCGCATCCACGGACATACTCCCGCACGTCTTCCCTCACCTTGGGCCACCAAAACTCCCTGGTAACCAACCACATGGTCTTGTGCTGTCCGAAGTGCCCCGCCGTGGGGCTGTCATGCAACTGTTTGAGCACCCGCCCTCTTAGTTCCCCATCTGGTATGTAGAGTGCCCCTTTGTAATATAGTTTTCCGTTCTTTTCCTCAAAACCCCCTGTGTTCTCACCTGTCTCCCTGAGTTCCCTAAGCTTTTCTTGGGCATATTCATCGTTCTCAGTACCCTCTACCAGTTCTCTTTGCCCCACCAATGCCGCCCCACAAACCCAGTGGTCCTCAGGGATGATATGTCTTTCTTCCGCCGCTCCTTCCCCCTCTAAGTACTCAGGTTTTCTGGAGAGAGAGTCTGCTCTGACATTCTCTGCCCCCGGCACGTAGCGAATTTCAAAATTGAACTTGGAGAACTCTTGCGCCCATCTTACGTGTCTCTGGTTCAGTACTCGGGCTGTCCTCCAGTATTCTAGATTTTTGTGGTCTGTCCGCACTTGAACCTTGTGTTGCGCCCCGATCAACAGGTGTCGCCATCTCTTGAACGCTTCATGGATGGCGAGTAATTCCCTGTCGTACACGGTATAGTTCCTCTCGGATTTGTTCAACTTCCTCGAGAAGAAGGCACACGGTCTCCATTCTGACGTATCCTGTCCCGGCTGGAGGAGTACGGCGCCCACCGCTCTGTCAGACGCGTCGGTTTCCACTCTCATCGGCTGCTGCAGATCCACGTGTAAGAGTTGTTCTTCCGAAGCAAACGCCCTCTTTAAACTTTCGAATGCTCGCTGCGCTTCTTCCGTCCAGACAAATTTCTTCTTACTGCTGAGACAATCCGTGATGGGGGCCGTTAAGTGGGCAAAGTTCTTGATGAACTTCCGATAGAAGTTTCCGAACCCCAAAAACCTTTGCACATCTTTCTTAGTTTTTGGTGGTCTCCATTCCAGTACCGCTTGCACCTTGCTAGGATCCATGGCCAGCCCCTTGTCTGACAACCGGTACCCTAGGAATTCCACCTCTCTGGTGTGAAACTGACACTTCTCCAGTTTCACCCACAGCTGGTTTTCTTGCAGTTTGCTCAGTACCTCTCGTACATCTCGCACATGCTGCTCTTCATCCTCTGAGTACACTAGTACGTCATCTAAGAACGCAGCGCAGTTCTTGTAAAGCAATGGTCCTAGGACGTGATTCATGAATGATTGAAAAACGGCCGACCCCCCCTGGAGGCCGAAAGGCATAACGCAGTACTCAAAGGCCCCCAAGGGGGTGAACATAGTGGTTTTCCACTCATCTCCCTTTCTCATACGTATCAGGTTATACGCCCCCCCTCAGGTCCAGCTTGGTAAAATTTTTCCCTTTTCTCACCCGGGTCAGAATGTCATCGATTCTGGGCATGGGGAAAGTCACGGGTTCGGACACTGCGTTCAGGGCCCGGAAGTCCACAACCAATCTCGGTTTATCTGTATTTTTTTTGTCCACAAAGAACACTGGGCTACCCCCCACCGCTCGTGACTCTCTGATGAACCCACGCTTGAGGTTTTTGTCAATAAACTCCCTTAACTCCTGCATCTCCCTGTCTGACATTGCATACACCTTGCCCACTGGCAATTGTGCTCCTGGGAGTAAGTTGATTTGGCAGTCAAAGGGTCTGTGCGGGGGTAGTTTATTTGCTTCCCTTTCGCTGAAGACGTTGGCCAAATCTGCATATTGTCGTGGTACCCTTCCTTGATCTGTTGCTTCTATCTTTGCTAACGTGGCCTGGGTACCTACTTGGCCCCCCTTTTCCGTGCAGTGTCCCATACAATGCACTGACCCAAAGGAAACCACTCTCTGATGCCATCCCACGAGCGGATCATGCAGCGCTAGCCAGCTCATCCCCAAAATGATGGGCGCTCCTCCCAAAGTGGCTATATTAAACGCTATCAGTTCCGTGTGTCTTGCCACCCTCATTGTCATGGGGACAGTCTGCTGGTTAACTTCTCCTCCCAACAGCGCCCTCCCATCAATCGTGGTCACCTGCAGAGGATTTTTTAAAGGGATGGTTTGTATCTGGTGTGCGGCTGCAAACTCCTTACTCATAAAGTTGCAGGAGCTGCCTGAGTCCAATAGCGCCTTAACCTTTAGCGGGTGTCCGTTTGCCAGTTCTAGTAACACCTCTATTACTAGCGCTGGTCTTGGTGGTTCCGGCGTGGGCACATTCACTGATCCTTGGCCTGGCTGCTGTGCCCCGATGGTTGCAGCCAGGCGTTGGCTTTTACTGACTCCTTAGCTCCCTCCGCCTCCTCCCCAACACCTCCCGCCATTCCTTGCCATTCCTTTCTTTGCGGACAAACCCTGGCAAAGTGACCTGGCTGTTGGCAGAGAAAACATTTCTTGGCGCCTTTCCCCTCCTTCTTCCGCCCTTCGCTGGGGTTTGAAACTGCGCGCGCGCGCGCTGTTCTGATTTCCATCGGCTCTGCTGGCTGGGAAGGCTGCTCTGGAATCTCTGGAATGCGGAAATCCCTCCAACGCTCCTCTTTCCCTTCCCGCTTCTCCAAGGCTCTAGCCTCCTGCCGTGATCCTATGGCCAGCGCTGATTTAGTCAGCTGGTCCATAGACTCCGCCCTGGGCGCCCGGGAAAGTTCATCTTTTACTGCCGAAGATAATCCTTCTTCGAACAGCATTTGTATCGGTTCCGCAGACAAATCCCAACTTAATTTATGGATCAACATGGTGAACTCAGTCCAGTACTCACGGACAGATCGGTTCCCTTGCTTACACGCCATTAACTGTCTGCGCGCCACTCCCTGCTCAATCTCACTGGAGAACATCAAATCCATGGCGCGAAAAAACTTCCTTGTGTCCTTTAGGACCTCGTTATTGGCTGCCATCAGGGGTCTCACCCAGTCTCTCGCCCCTTTTTCTAGATGGCCAATCACAAACGCCACCCTCGATTCCTCATCAGGAAAATCATCAAACTGCAGATTAAGGGCATATTGCATTTCTGTCCTAAAGGCTTGATAGTTCCTGGGATCACCCCCAAATTTCTGCACCAGTCCCGGCACCTTCCTTGAGACTTGGGTGGCTTTTCCCTTCTCTGCATCGTGAGCCCTCCTCTCCTCAAGCCTAGCCGTTTGCAGGGCTAACTGAACCTCCAACATCCTGTACCTTTCTTCCAGGCTTGGAACGGCTGCAGCTGCTCCCCCTTCTCCGGCTCCGGCTGGATTGCTCATGATGCCTCTCCTTGCACAAGCGCTTTCAGGGACTGTCGGATTGCTGTGATGGGACAATGAGCTACTTGTGCGTAAAAGGGTTAGTCCCTCGGAGTTTGCTTAACGTAGCAAAGCTCTGCCTTGAGCGGAGCCCTTGGACATGGCTCCGTTAGTCACTGGTAGAATCCGACAGTGGGCGCTTGCGGAAACGCTTCCAGCATAAAAGCTGCTTAACGGAAACGCGTCTCCTAGATTCCCTGCGTGACAGCTTCCGGCGAGGGGTGGGGGTCACTAAAGGGGGCCTTGATACCTCCTCACTGTTCTCACTGGAAGTGTCCCAGAGCCTCCCCTCCGACTTCCTGTCCCTTGGAGCTCCTGCTCCCCCCCTACTGGTTCCCTCTTCTGCTGCTGAGTCTCTTCTATCCTCCTGGAGCCCTTCAGCCACCTGTTCTTCCGATGGCAGTTTCCTGACACAGACTAAAAAGAGTTTTAAATGAAGTGATACATAAAGACCAGGCAGGCTTTCTCCCAGGCAGACATCTTTCGGATAATACAAGGAACATTATTGACATTTTGGAGTTATTACAAACGAACATTACTACAAAAGCAGTTTTAATTTTCATTGACGCGGAGAAGGCCTTTGACAATATTTCTTGGAATTTTATGAAGAAAAATCTTAAGGGAATGGGAGTGGGACGGGGGTTTGAAAATGGTATAGAAGCAATTTATTCAGAACAAAAAGCAAAATTGATAGTTAATAATGTGGTGTCAGAAGAGTTTAGAATAGAGAAAGGAACACGACAGGGCTGCCCTATCTCTCCATTGTTATTTATTTCGGTCCTGGAGGTGCTCTTGAACATGATTAGAAGGGATCGGTTGATTCAGGGAATTATGGTCGGAGCTAAACAATATAAACTTAAGGCTTTTGCAGATGACCTGGTTTTGACATTACAGGAGCCAGAATCTAGTACGAAAAGGGTGTTAGAATTGATTCAAGAATTTGGTCATGTGGCAGGATTTAAACTGAACAAACAAAAAACAAAGGTTTTAGAGAAAAATCTGACAATAACGGAAAAAGAAAGGTTTCAGAAGGAGACAGATTTAAATGTGGTTAAGAAAGTGAAATACCTAGGGATCAACATGACGGCTAAAAATTTGAATTTATTTAAAGATAACTATGAGAAATGTTGGTCAGAAGTCAAAAAAGATCTAGAAATTTGGTCAAAATTGAAGCTTTCCTTGTTGGGACGAATTGCAGCTATAAAGATGAATGTATTGCCAAAAATGCTATTTTTGTTTCAAACTTTACAGATTGTAGACAAGATGGACTGTTTCAAGAGGTGGCAAAGAGACATTTCTAAATTTGTCTGGCAGGGCAAAAAGCCCAGAATAAAATTTAAAATATTGACTGATGCTAAAGATAGAGGGGGGTTTGCCCTGCCAGACATGAGGCTGTATTATGAATCAGCAGCATTTTGCTGGTTGAAAGATTGGCTACTTCTTGAGAACACTGACATTTTGGACTTGGAAGGGTTCAATAATACTTTTGGGTGGCATGCATATTTGTGGTATGACAAGGTAAAAGCAAATAGAGCATTCAAAAACCATATTGTCAGGAAAGCGGTGTTTAATGTCTGGACAAGATATAAAGATTTATTGGAAAACAAGACTCCAAGGTGGCTATCACCTATGGAGGCTAAGGCTCTGAAAAAACTTAATATGGAGGCCAACTGGCCGAAATATTGGGAGATACTAGAACAAGACCGAGATACATTGAGACTGCAGAGTTTTGAGAAACTAAAAGATAAAGTGCGAGATTGGCTACATTACTATCAAATAAAAGAAGCCTTTAACCTTGATAAAAAAATAGGCTTCCAGGTGGAAAAATAGAAGTTAGAAACAGAATTGTTAGAACCTAAAACTAAGATACTTTCAAGAATGTACAACTTGCTGTTAAAATGGAATACTCAGGATGAAACAGTTAAATCAGCTATGATTAAATGGGCACAGGACATTGGTCATAACATTATGTTTGCTGACTGGGAAAAGTTGTGGACCACCGATATGTTGTTTACGGCATGTAATGCCTTAAGAGAAAATATTATGAAAATGATCTATAGGTGGTACATGACCCCAGTCAAGCTTGCAAAAATTTATCACCTGCCTGATAATAAATGTTGGAAATGTAAGGAAACTGAGGGAACATTCTTTCACCTTTGGTGGACTTGCCCAAGGGTTAAGGCTTTCTGGGAAATGATATATAATGAACTAAAAAAGGTATTCAAATATACCTTCCCTAAGAAACCAGAGGCCTTTCTTTTGGGCATTGTCGGCCAATTGGTGCCAAAGAAAGATAGAACATTCTTCATGCATGCAACAACTGCAGCAAGAATACTTATTGCAAAGTATTGGAAGACACAAGATTTGCCCACCTTGGAAGAATGGCAGATGCAAGTGATTGACTACATGGAACTGGCAGAAATGACTGGCAGAATCCGAGACCAGGGAGAAGAGTCGGTGGAAGAGGACTGGAAGAAGTTCAAAGAATACCTTCAAAAACATTGCAAAATGTTTGAATGTTAAAATGATGTTGGATATAAAGATAACATGGCATTAGTGTTTTGGTAAAAAGAAATATGTAAAAATGATTTGGGGCAAAAAGGGGTAAGACCAGAGTATTATTATGTCATGACTAAACAAATGATATAAGGGATTAAGGGATAAAGAATATGTGATAATTGGCTTAATAGGAAAGGAAAAGAAACCAGAGGCATAATAGGCTGAAATGTACAATAGGGTATAAGATTGGAAAGAGGGGAGGAAATTGCTGAAATTGATTTTGTAAAGGGGAACACAGAAAAGGGAGATGCGAGGAAGTCAGGAAAGAGAGTTATAAAGATAGTAAGCAAGGAATAATTTTTTCTCTGTTTTTTGTTGTTTTTGTTTTGTTATTCTTGATTGTCTTTTTCTCTCTTTTTTCTTCTTTTTGACTGTGATATTTGTTTTATTATGAAAAACCTTAATAAATATCTATATATAGATTAAAAAAATGAACACCTTTTTAAAAAGGGAGGCTTCCTTAGTCTCCCCGCAGCCTGCTGCAGGGGCCTAGCTGCACACACCCCATATTAGACTTGCACATAGCCTGGCAATCATGTGGCATGGTTAGGACTTCCACAGATGGCATTGTCTCCGTGAACATGGGCTGTGGGGATCAAATCCTCTGTGCAAATGCGTCTGGTGTTACCAGAACCTATAGGCACCCCCAGCTTTCGAGGGGAGCTTAAGACAGAGTGCTCAACGGAAGGTCATTTCCATTCATCCCTACCATCACCGTTTCTGTTCTGTTTGCACAGACACTCTTACTGAAGAACAAATGACACTTTGCCCAGGGAGGGACCTTGGTAATATGGTGCCCTCCTGGTGCCTTCCAGAAGCCAGGCAGGGGAGGGGTCAGGCTTGGGGAAGGATGCACAAGGCTCTGGTGGGGTCCTAGAGCCCTCTCATCTCATTCCCAAAGCTGGGAGAGTGCTAACTAGGCTTGGGGAAGGAGGCAGGAAGGCTCCCTTCTGGGCCCCACATCCTGTGCAGGGGAAGAGCTTCACTGCCCTAAATCCACCTCTGCTTTGCCTCGTGTTTCAGTCACCATGAAGGCATTTTACCCATTGGAGAAAGTTGCACAATGTATTTTGGAGGTCACTTCTTTGAGTCGTGATGGGAAAAACTGAATTCCTGTGCAGAATCCTTAATGCGCACCAAACTGGAGGGGTACAGCAAGCGCTACTGTTGGACGATGCTGTATGGAACCTAACACTTCACCAGTCTAGTCGTTGCATAAAAGTTCTAGCAAAACTATGTGTTCGGGTGCCTTGACCCTTACACAGTTTCCTGAATCCTTGCAGTGATCGGTTTTTTTGGGGGGTGGGGGTGAGTTGTCTGGTGGCAGATGAAAAACGGCACCCAAGTTAGCAAAATGCAGTAACCCAAACTACATCTGCATAATGGACTGTTCTTGACGGTAGGCAGCAATTGCCATGTGATACCATGACAAGGATAGGAGAATATTTAGCAAGTGAGTCAGAGCTTACAGTTGCCATATTCAGATGGGTTATTACATGCTCTTGTTTGACTTGAGACTGGACACCTCCCCCACAGGACACTACACTATTACTTTTGGGGTACATAAATAAAGCCATAGGCTATGCAAATAACAGATGGAATAATTGGCAGAATTCTCTGCTAGGTTTTGTGACCTCTGCCATTTCTCAAGGACAGGGTCACAGACATCTGAATACAATTGACCTGCATTTAATAAGAAACGAGTTCTTAGGCTCTGACAGTCCACTGACAGTCCTTTATTTGTGGTTTTCCTTTGGTGATGTAGATATAATTCATGTTTGTGAGGTGCCCCCTCCCTTTTTACTTGCTCCTGGCTCCTAGTCAAGTAGCCAGTTCATGTTCTGTAATTCACACAGAAATCTTCAGCACCGCAGGGCAGGTGTATCTGGTACTGAACACTTTTTGCCTGAACAGATTTCAGAAAAACACAACAGCTCTTGGTATTCAACGTTATCTGTTGAGTTACTCTACTCTGAATGCCCTTGCTTAGTTAATTGAGTCCACTTTTCTGCATCAACAAAACACACTTTGCATCTTAAACAAAACTCCCATCAGGATTCCAGTAGGAACCAGTTTGGAAAGGGGGGACCCAAACCCAGTGGGTCTATTTTTGCTTGCGCCAGAGGACGTTGCTGAACTCCCTTAATCATGGTGAGTGCAAGGGTGTTGTAATCTATGTATTCACACATCACCATTGACTTTCTGACTTACGGTTGCAAGATGCTTGTGACCATTGCTTCATTTCTCCCCCTTTGCTTCTGGCACAAGCAGGATAAACAAACCTGGAAGCTTTGTTTTCCCCATTACATCTGGTCATGGTTTGTTGCTCCCTAACAAGCCACAGTCAGCAGGCCAGCCATAAGCAGGGACTTCAGATTGGCTGGCAATTGTTGCTTATTATGATAAGGCCACAGTCCGGGGTTCAGACGTGATGTGGTGCCAAAGCCTTGTGCTTTGCTTCTCCTGCTTGCTCCAAGAGAGAACAGCATGAGGAGCAATTGGGCAGCATGTGCTACATAATGCATTATAAAATGACTCCTGGTGGCCGCTGTATGTTTACAGCGTCTAGGAAGCTGCTTTGTATGCAATCAATCACAGTCTTCACTTAGACTAATCTGCATAATAACAAATCACTATTTCGCAGGGAATGCATGTTTTAATGCTCCTTAATGGCAAACTCCTTGCTTGTAGAAATATCTTTTTAAATCCTATCCAAATGGCATGTCCTTGTCTCAGCTCCTGAATTACCATTACCAAAATGTAGATCTAGGAAATTTCCACTTCCTGCCTACCTTGGGAACCATCATGCGCCTATTTATGACCTTTAGGTCATCAGCCCTCCCATCTCGACTCATGGAGATAAAGGATACTCTATGGTGGTTCCACTCTCTCCGCCCAGTGAGGGTATTTAAGGACGAAACAAGGAGGCAATTGGTTCCTTGCATAGAGTCAAAGCTAATGAGGAAAAGGGAAAGCAAGCTTAACACTAGAAATACTAACTGCCCGAAGGAAGAAAAGAATTCTGTAAGCCTAGATTTGCAAGACCTGAAGAAGAGGCTAATGAGTATAAAGACTGCGATTTCTACCCAAAATATAAGGTCAGTAGAGCCTAGAGCACAATATTTAAAGAGGTCCAACAACTCTTTATCCCATAGAAAGACATCAGTGCAACTCCCTGTTTCCTTTTCAAGTGTCACCGAAGTAGATGAGGAATTTGGCGCCTACAACATTTCTATGGCAACAACACCTAAAGAACTCTACATTGCTGACAATCTGGAGAAATCCAGCACCCAATCTAAATCTGGACCTTTGCCTAATGTTCCAAAAATTTATCAGAATGATCAACCTTCTCTACTGTACTCCTGGCGAGACAGGATGGACAGATCTTCCAAACTCAAAGCTGGCTCTTTGTTGGCCAGTGACCCACATTTTATAGCACATGCCTCATTAATACTCCCACAGCCACAGATAGAACCAACAGTCCTCCAATCAATCCAGGAGGGAGAGGGGGATTGACAGTTAACGAAACACCGTGGGACCGCCCTCCCTGCTTGGGGTGCAGTTGGTTGGGTTTTATCTTCTAGGGATACTTACCCTATCAAACCTTCACCTCTTCCCCTTACCATTTTGACCCAGGAGTCCTGGCCCAGGGATGACTTGTCAGTGAGGGGATGTTACCCCTCTATTGGGGAGGCTACTATGGGGTCTGGGATTCCCACTATTGAAGGGCTAGGGAGGAATGGCGGTGGGGCTAGATATCACTATCGGCGAAGGGTTTTGAGATGCAGTGATGCTCGAACCCCTTCCAATCTACGTCCCATCCCAAGGGACGAGGGTAGGGCGAGCAGGGATTACCCACCTCCGTCATTGGTGTTGTGCAATGCCAGGTCCATAGGCAACAAAACCGCCACCATGGGTGACTTTTTTGTCTCGCAGGGGATTGACCTGGCTTGCGTGATGGAGACCTGGGTACGGGAAGGCGAAGTAGTCTCCCTACATGAGATAACACCCCCAGGCTTCTCTGTCCTCCATCAATCGCGGACTGTGGGTCGGGGGGGGGGAGGAGTAGCGTTGTTAATCCCGGAGGATTGCTCTTTCAGCACCATCAATCTCCGGCATTGAATGTGTTGGTCTCATGTGGGGCACCAAGGAGAGCTTGGCTGTCTGGCTGGTGTACCGACCACCCAGCGCACCGGCAGCCACCCTGTCAGACCTGCTGGAGGTGGCGGCGGGCTGGGCCTTGGAGTTCCCAAGCTTATTGGTTTTGGGAGACTTCACTGTTCATGCCGATGCCGCCCCCTCCTCACAGGCTCTGGACCTAGTGACTTCCATGGCAACACTAGGGCTCTCCCAGTTTGCTTTGGGCCCCACTCATCAAGCAGGCCACACGCTGGATCTGATCTTTGGTGCTGGCATAGATGTGATCATGCTCCCCCCTGTGGAAGTGCCATGGTCTGATCACTACGCTCTGAAAGCCAAGATTGACTTCCCGCTCCTCCCCTGCTCGGGTGGGAGCCTATTTGGGCTCGCCCGCAAAGGCTGATGGATCCTGAAAGATTCCGTCAGGCCTTGCGGGACCCTGCTCCTCCTGGCGACTCATTAGATGACCTTGTCGAGGACTGGAATAACCGGCTCTGGGCAGCCATCGATGAGATCTGCGACCCCGTCGAAACCGGGCCCCTTGGTTTACTGAGGCGCTCCGGAAAATGAAGCGGGATCTCAGACGGCTAGAGCGGGTATGGTGACAGACTCGTGACGGAGCTTCAAGAACATCTTAAAGGACGCTTATGAAAGCCTATGAGATGGCTATGAAAGCTGCTAAGATATCTTACTTTGCAGCTTCCATTGCATCCGCTAGCTCTCGCCCGGCACAACTTTTTAGAATAATTAGGTCGATAATGTCCTTAGGAGGACAACCAAATTTAAGCACAAATTCGACCCACAGCTGTGAGGCATTCGCGAGCTTTTTTGCGGAGAAAGTCCTGTTGCTCCGCCATGACCTCCCTGCCAATTTAGGTACAGTGACTGAACTGGAGGCCCCTCAACTGTCTTTGGGTCCAGTGTTGGACCATTTCAATCTGCTACTCCCTGCTGATGTGGATAGATTCCTCCAAGCTGGTAGGCCCACCACCTGCCTCCTCGATCTGTGCCTGTCTTGGCTGATTAGGGCGTGTCCAGATGTTGCACGGACCCCCCTGGTTGAAATTATCAGTTTGTCCCTTGGCACGGGGACATTCCCTGGGGAACTGAAGGAAGCAGTCGTGTGTCTGCTCTTAAAGAAAAACTTCACTAGATCCTTTAGACCTATCCAATTACCGGCCAGTTTCAAATCTTCCATATCTGGGTAAGGTAATTGAGAGAGCGGTTGCTGAACAGCTTGGTAGGTTTCTGGAGGAAACATCGGGTTTAGGTCCATTTCAGTCCGGGTTCCGTCCTGGTTTCGGGACCGAGACGGCTCTGGTTGCCCTAACAGATGATCTCCGTAGACAACTGGATCGAGGCAGGTCAGGACTGCTGATTCTTTTAGATTTGTCAGCAGCCTTTGACACGGTCAATCATGATCATCTGGACCACCGCCTTGTCGACGTGAGGATACAGGGCATAGCTGTGCTCTTTTATCTCTGGTCAGGGACAGAGCGTGGTGCTGTGAGATTTTGACCAGCTTCTGCCCATCTGAAGCTGATACAGGCTTGTCTTATCTTGAGCCCAAACAGAGTAGTCCACACAGCAGAAGGATAAGCAGTATGTGCCACATTCTTAATTTTTATTTACACTTTATGCTGAGAGAATACAAACATGCATCTTGCCCCTGTGAGAGCAGAGAAGCAACTCCTCTCGGAAACAAAGAGCTCCGAGAGAAACGTGAAAAACAGGAAACCAGTGAACGTCACATCCAGTCTCCCATTCCCGTGGGAATCCAACAGTAACTCTGACTGTGGAATGCAAAACAATGTCTTGTGACTGCAGTTGCTGCTCAGTGAGGGAAATAGAAACCAACATCCTCCCCCTTTCTGTAAACATCACTGGGCAGTGTGTTCGCACAATATCAGTACAAACCCAACTTCTGCACATAGGTACAGTGTTGATCCCTTGATACAATCTTGGACAATACATCAGCAGGAATTTCATTACCTGGCATATAGGACACCGTTACGAGTCCCTTTTGAACACGTTCCTTAGCATGTTGCAGTTTCAATTGCAAATGCTTCGTGCTTTGCTTACAACCTTCAGAATTCAGCAAAGCCAAACATGCTTTGTTGTCCTGGTAAACCTGGATTGGACATTTGACAGGAATTTTCATGTCTTTGCACAATTGTAACAACCATTCACAATCCTTAAGTGAATAAGACAGTGCATTCAGTTCAGCTTCACAAGTACTTAAGCTAACTGTTGTTTGCTTCTTGCATGACCAATCAAAAAGACCCTGATTGTACATGTAGCAAATTCCAGACGTACTTTTCCTGTCTGTAGTGTCACCACCAAAACTTGCATCTGCAAATATCTCAAGACCACCAGACTTCTGATTGTTAAATCTCAGTCTGTAATGCATAGTGCCTTTCAAATAGCGAGCTATGCGTTTCAGAGCTTTCCAATCCTTAACAGTAGGATTGTTGACTTGTCTGCTTAGCAAATTACAGCTAACAGCAATGTCAGGTCTTGAACATCTGGCAATGAAGTTTAGTTTGCCTAGCACACTTCTGTACAGTGTAGTGTCAGAAAATGCTTCTTCAGTGTCATCTACCTGATAACCTGTTGTCATCGGTGTGTCTACAGGGTTAGCATCCATCAGGTTTAGTTTGCTTAACACATCAGCAATTTTCCGTGACTGGTGTACTAGAATGTTACCATCTTGATCTCTCTCTATTTCCAGAGATAGGTAGTTGTTTACCTCACCAAGATCTTTCATGTCAAAGTGCTCTTTCAGTTGAGCTAGGGCGTTATTGTACATTGTGACATCTTTCCAAAAGAACAGAATATCATTAACATAAAACAAGCAATACAGCTTCTTTTGCCCTTCCTCTTTGACAAATACACATGGATCAGCTTTCCCTTGCTTAAAACCTAGAGAAAACAATACTTCAGTGAGTTTTGTGTGCCAACACCGTGCACTTTGTTTGAGACCATAAAGAGATTTCTTCAGAGCACAAACAAATCCCTGTTTTCCCTGTACGCCATCAGGTGGAAGCATATAAAGTGATTCACCTAGAGATCCGTACAAAAATGCTGTATTCCCATCGTGGTGACTAACGTGTAGATTCTCCTCTGCAGCAAGCTTGAGCATAAGCCTAATGCTCTCATACCTCACAGTGGGTGAGTAGGTCGCGTGATAGTCTTCTCCTGGTACCTGTGAAAAACCTCTGGCTACCAATCTGGCTTTGTGTCTGACTTTCTTGCCATTTTGATCAGTCTTTGCTTTGAAGACCCATTTGCTTCCAAGCAGTTTCATTCCTGGAACTACTGGAACTAGCTCCCATGTTTTGTTCCTCTCTAAGGAATCAAGCTCAGCCTTCATGGCATTTAACCATGGCTCAGCATCCTTTGAATCCAAATCCTGGATTTCTTGGAAATGTGAAGGTTCAAATACCTTCTTGGAGCTTTTAACAGCTGCTACTGCTGTCTTAGCAAACTCATCAGCAAATCTCTTTGGAGGTCTGCCTTTTGTGGCTCTTTGTGACCTGCGAATTAGCTGTAGGTCTTCAACACTCTCCTCTTCCTTCTTAGGAGAAAAGTGACCTATTGTGAACAATGGTTCCTCCAATTCTTGATCAGAGCTTTCAGAGGGTCACATAGAGGCTTTCGCACTCTTGAAATCCTCTGAATCACCCGATTCAGTCTCTGACTCAGAATTAGGACCTTCATCAGTGGGTGTGGGTTGTTGCGGCAGCTGTGGCCGTTGCTGCTGCTGTTGTTGTTGCCTATCCTCAGTCTCATCACAGTCATCAGGATAACATTGGAAAATTCCCACATTCTCCCCCCACTTAGCATTGTACTCAACACTTCTTGTGAGCCTAATTGTCTTAGAGTCAGTCATCATTATTCTGTAGGAACCTTTCTGATAACCTAGAAAGATACCATGCAATCCACGCTTGCCTAAGTTGGAGCTTTGTGGTGTGTGAACCCACATGTCAGAACCAAAAATTCTCATGTGTTTGATGTATGGCTTCTTGCCAAACATCTTCTCATAGGGGGTACAACCAATCGCTGAAGATAACCTACGATTATAACTGTAAACAAAACAAGAGAGAGATTCGGACCAATAACTCTCTGGAAGATTGGCATCATGCAGCAAGGTTTTCTTTTTCTTTTTTTAATAATATTTATTAGCTGTTTAAAAATTACAAAAAGAAAGAAAAAGAATTAAACAAAACAATACAATACAATACAAAAACAAAAACACTACTTAAAACATTGAATTAACAAATGAAAACAAAAACAATTAAAAACACATCCAGTAATTTCCATATCTTATCTTTCATTCGCTTGTTTCATCAACTTCCTCACACCTCCTGTAATGGTTGTAACCCTCCCAGGACCCCCTCCACCCCCGGCCTGACCCTGTGACGTAACCTTGTCCCCCTCTTCAGCCGACGATGCAGGGAACCCCCGAAAGGAGCTGCTGCTGTCGTCCGAGGAACCAAACCCCACTTCCCACCCGCTCCAATTTCTTCGCACGGGACGGGCTTCCCAGTCTGATTCCTCCTCTCCTGACGATTCTCCTCCTTCCTCTTCGGAAGCTGGAAAACCCACGAAATCCTCATCATCCTCATCGGTGGTGGCAAATTGCTCCTCCCAGAATCTCTCCAGGGGTTTGGGCTTCCTTGGGTACCTGTTGTGAAACTCTTCCACCAGATATCTATCATCTATTTCCCCCGCGGGAACCCACGTGTTTTCTGACTCGGGTTCCTCCTCCCAAGCTACTAGGTACTCCACCTGCCGCCCCCGCCAGCGCGAATCCAGGATCTCCATTACCTGGTGGTGGTGTTCCCTCTCTTCCAATTGTGGGTGTGTGAGCCCTTCCCCTCCTTCCCCCCGGACCCTCCACTCCTCTCTGTACGGTGAGAGCAGTGACCTATGAAACACCGGGTGGATTTTCATGTTGTCTGGCAACTTGAGCCGGAACGCCACCGGGTTCACTTGGTGTGTCACCTCAAATGGTCCCAGCCGTTTTGGCCTCAGTTTCTTACATCTGCCCTTGAAGGGTAAGCCTTGGGTGGATAACCACACCCGGTCCCCCACCCTAATGGTCTCCCCTTCCCGGCGTCGTTTGTCTGCTTGTCTCTTGTACGCCTCCTTGGCCCTTTCCAGATTCATCTTAAGCTGCTGGTGCAGGGCTTCCATTTCTTCCACGAACTGCTCTGCAGCGGGCACACTCCACCCTTCCTCCCCGCTCCCGGGAAAGGCCCTGGGGTGACACCCATAATTAGCCATGAACGGGCTCATCCCCGTGGACACATGCTCCGCATTATTATACGCAAACTCCGCCAGCGCTAGCTTTTCTACCCAATCGTTCTGTCTCTCGTTGACGTAACAGCGTAGATATTGCTGTAAAATGCTGTTCGCCCTCTCTGCTTGCCCGTTAGTTTCCGGGTGCTTCGCCGTCAAGAATCCCACCTCCACCTGCAATAAGTTCATAAGCCTCCTCCAGAACCTCGAGGTAAATTGTTTCCCTCGATCAGAGATAACCCTCGAAGGAGCCCCATGCAACCTGAAGATGTGATTCACAAACAACCGGGCGGTTTCCTCTGCCGTTACTGCATGTGAGCGCGCTATAAAATGGCACATTTTGGTCAGCAGATCTACTACTACCATGACTGCTGTCTTCCCTCTGGATCTGGGTAAATCTGTCATGAAATTGATAGACACCACCTCCCAGGGTCTTCCCGGCGTGGGTAAGGGTTCCAGTAGCCCTGCCGGGGCCGCCCTCTCCCCCTTGGCCCTTTGGCAGCGGTCACACCCCCGTACATACTCTCGTACATCTTCCCTCACCCTTGGCCACCAGAACTCCCTAGTAACCAGTAACATAGTTTTGTGTTGCCCAAAGTGCCCCGCTGTTGGGTTGTCGTGAAGCTGTTTGAGCACCCTTTCCCGCAAGGCCTCCCCGGGCACATACATTGCTCCCTTGTAATACAGCAGTCCTTCCCTTTCCTCAAAGCCTCCCTGGTCTCCCCCAGTTCCCCTGAGTTCCCTGATTCTGGTTTGGGCGAATTCGTCCTGGCGAATCAGCTCGGTTAGTTCTCGTTTCCCAACCAACGCTCCCCCACACACCCATCGTTTCTCAGGGAACACGTGTCGAGCTTCCGGTGGTCCTTCTCCTTCCGTGTACTCCGGCTTCCGGGAAAGTGCGTCTGCCCTCACGTTCTCTTCTCCCGGCACGTACTTGATCTCAAAGAAGAACTTGGAGAACTCCTGTGCCCATCGAATCTGTCTCTGGTTGAGGACTCGAGCTGTTCTCCAATATTCCAAGTTCTTGTGATCAGTGCACACCTGAATCTTGTGCTGAGCCCCTATTAGGAGATGTCTCCACTGCCGAAAGGCTGCGTAAATAGCAAGCAGTTCGCGATCATACACCGTGTAGTTCTGTTCCGATTTGTTCAGTTTCCGTGAGAAGAAGGCGCACGGCCTCCAGGTGTGTTGGCTCCCTCCCGGCTGCAGCAACACCGCTCCTACCGCTCGGTCTGATGCGTCGGTCTCCAGCCTCATCGGCTTCTGCAGATCCACGTGCAGGAGCTGTTCCTCCGAGGCGAACGCCTTCTTTAGCCTTTCGAAGGATCGTTGGGCACTTTCCGTCCAGACGAACTTCTTTTTGCTACTGAGACAATCCGTGATGGGTGCGGTCAAGTGGGCAAAGTTCTTGATGAACTTCCGGTAGAAGTTGCTGAACCCGAGGAACCTCTGCACATCCTTCCGGGTTTTGGGGGCCTTCCATTCCAGCACCGCCTGCACCTTGCCGGGGTCCATGGCTAGGCCTCTGTCCGACAACCTGTACCCCAGAAATTCCACTTCTCTGGCGTGAAATTGGCACTTCTCCAGCTTGACCCACAACTGATGCTCTTGCAGCCTCTTCAGCACTTCCCTGACGTCCTGGACTTGTTGTTTTTCATTGTCCGAATAGATCAGGACGTCGTCCAGAAATGCTACGCAGTTTTTGTACAGCAGGGGTCCCAGCACATGGTGCATGAAGCTTTGAAAACAGGCTGAGCCCGACTGTAATCCAAAAGGCATGACTAGGTACTCAAAGGCCCCTAGGGGGGTAAACATGGTGGTTTTCCATTTGTCCCCCTCCCTCATTCTAATCAAATTATATGCTCCCCTGAGGTCCAGCTTGGTAAAGATCTTCCCCTTCCTTACCCGAGTTAGAATGTCATCAATTCTGGGCATTGGGAAGGTCACGGGTTCCGATACGAGGTTTAATTTTCTATAGTCCACGACCAGCCTGGGCTGATCCGTGTTTTTTTTTTCTCCACAAAGAACACAAGGCTGCCCCCCACTGCCATCGGCTGGGTGAGGACTGCAGGGCCTGCTCCCTTCCAGGGCCTTTTCCAACTGGCCCAGGGGGCGTGGCCCAGGCCCTCTCTCCTGGCTATAAAGGGACTCCTGCTGCAGTGAGGCCTCGGACCATCGGCTGGGTGAGGACTGCAGGGCCTGCTCCCTTCCAGGGCCTTTTCCAACTGGCCCAGGCCCTCTCTCCTGGCTATAAAGGGACTGCTGCTGCAGTGAGGCCTCGGACCATCGGCTGGGTGAGAACTGCAGGGCCTGCTCCCTTCCAGGGCCTTTTCCAACTGGCCCAGGGGGCGTGGCCCAGGCCCTCTCTCCTGGCTATAAAGGGACTCCTGCTGCAGTGAGGCCTCGGACCATCGGCTGGGTGAGGACTGCAGGGCCTGCTCCCTTCCAGGGCCTTTTCCAACTGGCCCAGGGGGCGTGGCCCAGGAACAAACTTTTGGAACAAACTCTTGGGAAGGGTGGGAAGTGTTCTGCCATTGCTTCCCTGTTCCAGGGGGTTAATGTGCTTTAAAATGTCCTCAAGCAGTCGGTGGCAATTTAAATTTTTATTTCTTTTTTTCCATTGCTGGTGGTGGGTGGGATGGATATTTGGTTGGGGATTAATTTTAGTATAATTGTTCTGTTCCTTTTTGTTGTTGTTGTTGTTTTATTGGTTCTGTATAGTTTGTGTTTTGTTTTGAAGGGGCTAGATCAGGGCTGCCTGGGAGTGGGGCCCCAGCCATCACGATGGCTGGGACAAGTTCCACAGGGGGGGAAGCACTGGGACATCCGATCTCGGTGATCATGGGCAGGAGGCGGAGTTACGCTAAGACCAGACCATGTCATTACCGAGGAGGCAGGTTTAGTCGTTGTTTGAAGACTATCCCTGCCTCCGGGTCTGGCCTTGACCGGATGGATACTGGAATCAACAGGGGAAACCTACATGACCTGAAGGTGTTGCTGTGTAATGCCAGGTCAATGATGAATAAAACCACTGCCATCCACGACCTGATTGTGGATGGAGGACTTGACCTGGCATGTGTGACAGAGACCTGGTTGGAGGAAGCAGATGGGCCTGTCCTTGCCACTGCTTGCCCACCAGGTTTCTCTTACGCACAGCAACCCAGGTCATGTGGGCGGGGAGGGGGGGTTGCAGTGATTTTTAGGAAGTCACTAGCTTGCACCAGGCATCCTACTGGGAAGATCCAGTTTTCTGAGTGCATGTTCTGGAAGTTGGGCAATAGGGGCAGTACAGGATTCCTTTTGGTGTACCGACCTCCCCGCTGCACCAAGGATTCCCTGTCTGAGCTGCTTCAGGTCGTGGCGGATTTTCTCCTGGAGACACCTAGTTTGGTTGTCCTAGGGGATTTTAACATCCATGCCGACACGACCTTACAAGGGGCTGCTCGGGACTTCGTGGAAAGCATGGCCTCCATGGGGCTGTCCCTGAATAAGTTTGGCCCAACTCATAGTCATGGACATGCCTTAGACCTGGTGTTCACCTGTAGTGACGTGGGTGATCTGACACTAAGTAAAAGTGAAACAAAAGAAGTGCCATGGTCAGATCACTTCCTGGTGCAACTGGACTTCTCCGCGACCCTTCCCCTCTGCAGGGAGGTGGGATCAATTCGGATGGTCCGCCCCCGCCACTTAATGGATCCAAATGGTTTCCAGAGAGTGGTAGGGGATGCCTTATCCCATGTTGATGGCCTTTCAGTTGATTCCCTGCTGGCCCGCTGGAATGCGGAGTTAACCAGGGCTATCGACTGTCTGGCTCCGAAGCACCCTCTCCGATTGCATGGAGCCCGGACAGCTCCGTGGTTTTCTTCGGAGCTGAGGGCGATGAAACAATCGCTGAGACGGCTAGAGCGTCGGTGGCAAAAAACTCACTCCGAATCTGACCGGACACAGGTTAGAGCTCAACGTCGAGCCTACCAAGTGGCGATAGCGACGGCGAAGAAGACTTTCTTCACCGCCTCTATTGCATCTGCAGAAAATAGTAGCAGGAGACTTTTTCAGGTGGTTCGTAATTTAACGGAACCACCTTTACCACCGGGGCTTTGTAAAGACCCCAAGATCTCCTGCAACGATTTTGCAAAGTTTTTTGCAGATAAAATCACTCATATTCGGAAGGAGCTAGACACCACCGTGGGAGCAGGGCTGGGGCGGGAGAGTGCTAGAGCTCTGTCTGGTCAAGTTGCATGGAATCGATTTCAATCCATTACCCCCGAGGATGTGGACAGGCTGCTTGGACGCGTGAAACCAACGACCTGTCTCCTGGATCCTTGCCCATCCTGGCTAATAAAAGCAAGCCGGGAAGGGCTGGGCGATGGGCTCTGCGGGGTGGTGAATGCTTCCCTCTGTGAGGGAGCATTCCCAGATCCGCTGAAAGAGGCGGTCATCAAACCGCTTCTTAAAAAACCATCTTTAAACCCGGCCAGTATGGCCAACTATCGCCCAGTCTCAAATCTTCCATTCTTGGGCAAGGTGATTGAGCGCGTGGTTGCTGAACAACTCCAGGCACGCCTGGAGGATGCGGACCATTTGGATCCCTTCCAGTCGGGATTCAGGCCTCATCATGGGACTGAAACTGCCTTGGTCGCACTGGTTGATGATCTCCGGCGAGCTAGGGACAAAGGTGAGAACTGTTTCCTAGTTCTGCTGGATCTCTCAGCGGCCTTTGATACAATCAACCATAACATCCTTCTGGACCGTCTAGAGGGGCTGGGAGCTGGGGGCACTGTTATACAGTGGTTTCGCTCCTTCCTCCTGGGCCGTGTTCAGAAAGTGGTGGTGGGGGGTGAGTGTTCAGACCCCTGGGCCCTCACTTGTGGGGTGCCTCAGGGTTCCGTCCTCTCCCCCATGCTTTTTAACATCTATATGAAGCCGCTGGGAGAGATCATCAGGGGGTTTGGACTGGGTGTCCATCAATATGCAGATGATACCCAGCTCTACCTCTCTTTCAAATCAGAACCAGTGAAGGCGGTGAAGGTCCTGTGTGAGTGCCTGGAGGCGGTTGGAGGATGGATGGCGGCTAATGGATTGAGGTTGAATCCTGACAAGACAGAAGTACTGTTTTTGGGGGACAGGGGGCGCGCTGGTGTGGAGGACTCCCTGGTCCTGAATGGGGTAACTGTGCCCCTGAAGGACCAGGTGCGCAGCCTGGGAGTCATTTTGGACTCACAGCTGTCCATGGAGGCGCAGGTCAATTCTGTATCCAGGGCAGCTGTCTACCAACTCCACCTGGTACGCAGGCTGAGACCCTACCTGCCCGCGGACTGTCTCGCCAGAGTGGTGCATGCTCTAGTTATCTCCCGCTTGGACTACTGCAATGCGCTCTACATGGGGCTACCTTTGAAGGTGACTCGGAAACTACAACTAATCCAGAATGCGGCAGCTAGACTGGTGACTGGGGGCAGCCGCCGAGACCACATAACACCGGTCTTGAAAGACCTACATTGGCTCCCAGTACGTTTCCGAGCACAATTCAAAGTGCTGGTGTTGACCTTTAAAGCCCTAAACGGCCTCGGCCCAGTATACCTGAAGGAGCGTCTCCACCCCCATCGTTCTGCCCGGACGCTGAGGTCCAGCGCCGAGGGCCTTCTGGCAGTTCCCTCATTGCGAGAAGCAAAGCTACAGGGAACCAGGCAGAGGGCCTTCTCGGTAGTGGCACCCGCCTTGTGGAACGCCCTCCCATCAGATGTCAAAGCGATAAATAACTACCTGACATTCAGAAGACATCTTAAGGCAGCCCTGTTCAGGGAAGTTTTTAATCTGTGATATTTTAGTGTATTTCTGGTTTTTATGGAAGCCGCCCAGAGTGGCTGGGGAAACCCAGCCAGATGGGTGGGGTACAAATAATAAATTATTATTATTATTATTATTATTATTACTGCCTTAGATTCCCTTATGAACCCCCTTTTTAGGTTCTTGTCAATAAAGTTCCGCAACTCCTGTATCTCCCGGTCCGACATGGCATACAGCTTACCCACCGGCAGCTGCACCCCAGGGAGTAGGTTGATTTGGCAGTCAAAGGGCCTATGTGGTGGCAGCCTGTCCACCTCCCTCTCGCTGAAGACCTCCTGTAAGTCTGCGTACTGTGGCGGCACCTCTGCTCTCTGCTTCAGTGTTGTTGCTGCCACCCTGGCCAACCTCCCCCTGGGCTTTCCCCTCCCCTAGACTGTGTTCCAAACAGTGCGCTGACCCGAAGGTGACTGTCCGTTGATGCCAAGCCACCACTGGATCATGTAGCACTAGCCAGCTCATGCC
This sequence comes from Podarcis erhardii, assembly GCF_964252035.2. Classification (NCBI taxonomy): domain Eukaryota; kingdom Metazoa; phylum Chordata; class Lepidosauria; order Squamata; family Lacertidae; genus Podarcis; species Podarcis erhardii. The sequence goes on along the minus strand of NC_138506.1, from coordinate 17,400,737 downwards.
CAGTATTATCGGGGATCCCGCCAGTGTGGCCACATGAAAGGCAATGGTTTCTGTGTGTCTGGACACCCTCATTCTCATTGGTGGGGTTTGATGTGTCACCTCCCCTCCCAGCAGCTCCCTGCCATCAATCGTGGTCACTTGGAGTGGGAAATCCAGTGGCAGCAGGTGGAGTTGGTGCTCTAGTGCAAACTCCTTGCTAAAAAAATTGCAGGAGCTGCCTGAGTCCAGCATTGCCTTCACCTTGACTGGGTGTCCATTTGGGAGTTCTAGCACCACCTCTATCGCTATAGAAGCCTTGGGCGGGTCTGGTTGGGGCACTTCTATTAGTTGTTCACTTGGCTGCTGCGCCCCCCTTTGGGCAGTCAAGCGCTGGCGTTTCCCTGCACCTTTTCCTCCGCCCCCTCCTCCTTGCTTCCAGCGGCTCCCACCATTCCTTGCCAAGCCTTTCTTTGTGGACAGACCCTGGCAAAGTGTCCTGGCCGTTGACAGAGGAAACACTTCTTGGTGCTTTTGCCAGCCTTTCCCTCCCTCTTGACTCCTTGGTTGGCGCTCGAAACCTCGCGCGCATGCGCTCCATCGATTTCCATTGGCCCCACGTCATCGGAAAGCTGCTTTGGCATCTCAGGAATGCGGTAGTCAGGGCAACGCTCTCCTCTCCCTTCCCGCCTTTCCAAAGCGCGCGCTTCCTGCCGAGCGCCTATCGCAAGCGCAGCTTTGGTCAGTTCATCCATAGACTGCGGGCGGGGCACGCGGGAGAGCTCGTCTTTCACGGTTGGGGACAACCCCTCCTCAAACAGCATCCGTATGGGCGGGTCATCTAGATCCCATTCGAGCCGGTGTATTAGCATCGCAAAGCGGGACCAGTAGTCTCTAACAGATAGATCCCCCTGCTTGCATCTCATCAACTCCCTCTGGCTCACACTCTGCCCAATTTGTCTTGAATACATTGCGTCCATTGCCTGGAGAAACCTTCGGACGTTCCTCATGGCAGCATTCTGCGTGGCCATTAGGGGCCTGACCCATTCGCGCACGCCATCCTGAAGGTGCCCCACGATATACGCCACCCTCTCTGCATCGTCAGCAAAGTCATTGTGCTGCAGCTCCAAAGCGTACTCTATTTCCGTTTGGAACCCATTATAGTCCTGTGGCTTCCCCCCGAACTTGTGTACCAGTACAGGCACCTTCTTTGCCACTGGGGTGGGTCTAACCTGCGCATCCTGGGTTCGCCTCTCGTCCAGCCGCGCCGTCAGCAGCGCTACATGCTGTTCCAGCTCCCGGTTCCTCTTTACCAGGTCCTGCACCCCAGCAGTTTGCTCCGCGGCACCAGCGCCTTCAGTCTGGCTCATGGTTCCCCTGCCTGCGCACAAGTAACTTCAGTGACTGACGGATTGCTGTAATGGTTGTAAAGGGGTTACTTGTGCGTAAATTGCCTCCGGTTTAGTTAGATTGCTATCCCAACCATGCTTAGGCTCACAGCTCGCCCTCCGTGACCTGTTAGTCACTTGCAGAATCCGTCAGTGGGCGTTTCTTGAACCTCTTCCAGCATAAAAGCTGTTTGACGCCAGGTCTCCTCCTATGTTCCCTGCGCGGAACTCGTCTGCGCAAGTAAGAGGAAGGCAGGGGCGTGTCAGCGCTCTCTCCACTAGTTTCTGTTGAAGGGTCTTGGAGCCCTGTCCCCCATTCCTCCATCTCCCTCTCTCCTCTATTGGTGTTACGCTGAATTCCTTCCCCCCTGCTGGTCCCCTCTCCGGCATTGCTCTGGAGCCCTGCCTTCGCCTCTCACTCTGATGTCAGTTCCCTGACACCTCCCTTTTTGTATTCCACTTCAATTTAACTGTTTCAGCAAATCCTTTCCATCTTCCTCTGTTTTCTCTCCTGTAATTCTTAACATATTCTAACCTTTTTTCCTCCCCCCCTTTAATACATTAACAATCTATCCGTACCTAATTCCTTATAACATTTCTGCTAAACCCGAATAACTTCATTCCAACATTTTTCTAACCCAGAATCCGAGGCAGAAGTGGAGGCTGGAGGCGGTGGTCAAGAGGCAGAGATCAGGCAGCCTGCTGAAGAAGCCAGGGGGTCTCCCCATCCTGCTGCGATCAGCTCCCCTCCCTGCTGGTCTCCCAGAACACAGAGAAATTAAGAGGAGGGAGCAAAGACAGGCAAGGTGTCAGAGTCTCAGGTTGCTTGGGAAGGACCAGGGGGAGGAGGAGACTTCAGAGAGTGGTGGGAGGGTAGCAACCTTCAGCCTTCACAACTACCTCACTGGGGCAAGACCTGTTGGGAAAGGTTTCTGTGATCACGAGGCCTGCACGGTTTGGGTTTCTTTGAATAAAGAATGTTGGCTTCTTTTGAATAAAACACCACTGACACCAGGTGTTTTTTCTTGCTGACCTCCTCCTCCTCCTCCTCCTCACTCCAGCTCCTGACAGCTGTCTGGCTGCTGAAGAAATGGGTGGGGTTGGACTTACTTTCTTGTACTTGGATTTGGAACGCAAAGCCTTTTCCACAGCTGTCAGCCACTCTTGCTCCTTTGTCGAGTCCAAGTAGAAGAAAGCCTCTGTGCTCAGGTCCAGCTCCTGGAACCGAATGCCCAAGTGCCAAAGAGAAGGATGTGGAACTGCAGGAATAGGACTCCAATCGGAACAGACGTGCTGGTTAAATATGCAAAGACAACAGGAGTGTGCAAGGGCAGGCAAGGGCAGGACCAAGAACAAACAAGTAATACCAGCCACTTCTTCCTCAGCTTAGCTATTCGGAGCCCCAAAGGAGCTTTGTTAATGAAAGAAAAAAAGCTTTTTCCTTGTATTTTTTAAGATGTGTCAGCCAGCCTGATATCTAAGCACTATCCCAGTAGCCACAGGCAACCAGAAGTTCTTTGAAGGCAAGTGAGTTGGTTGATCTCTCCATTCTTCCTTCACCTGGCAACCTGGTTTCCAGACTGGCTTTCCGGGAGCAGAAAACCACCTCTCAGATCACCTGTGCCAAGCTTGTTTGCTAGAAGATTACCCCGTAACACCTTTGTCCTCTTTGCAAACCTCCTAAATGGCTAGCCTTCTGTGTTTCCATGCTGGCCATGAAGGAATGGGCATTCCCCACTCTGAAAACAGCACAGAAATACAGCCTGTCTAGTAAAGGGGTAAAAAGAGCAAGCTAAACAGCCTCAGTAAAACAGTAGGATCTGAAGCTGCTAACCACATACTGATAAACATATCATAAAAGCAGACATGAAAAACAAATTGCCACTGGGTACTCCTAACAGTGGGACACAGGTGGCGCTGTGGGTTAAAACAAAGAGCCTGGGGCTTGACGATCAGAAGGTTGGTGGTTCGAATCCCCGTGACGGGCTGAGCTCCCGTTGCTTGGTCCCTGCTCCTGCCAACCTAGCAGTTCGAAAGCACGTCAAAGTGCAAGTAGATAAATAGGTACCGCTCCGGCGGGAAGGTAATCAGCATTTCCGGGCGCTGCTCTGGTTCGCCAGAAGCGGCTTAGTCATGCTGGCCACATGACCCGGAAGCTGTACAACGGCTCCCTCGGCCAGTAAAGCGAGATGAGTGCCGCAACCCCAGAGTCGGCCACGACTGGACCTAATGGTCAGGGGTCCCTTTACCTTGACCTTACTACTAACAGTACGAGGAAATAACCAAAGCAAAAACTCAAAAACTTTGTTTTAAGTAGTAAGCTTAGCATCATAAGGATGACCCACACCAAGTGTTGGGGGGGGGTCATACCTCCCTGTCCTCCAGCACAGCTTTTAGCTTCCGTTTTGGATTAACTGCATCTTGTCACAATGTCTGAAGCTGCACAAACCGCTTCATTTGAACCATGGCTCATTGAAACAAGCCAACTTCCAATCGTGGGTTTACAAAGCTGGTAAAATGAACCACCATAGGATTTGGACACACCAAACTGTGGTTAATTTAAAATCCAAGTGGAAGCTTCCCAATAGGCTTGGGGTGGGGGAGAGGTGTGCAAACCTGGAGGAGAGGCTGCCGTCCTGCTCATAATATGAAGCCACGGTTCAGTATGTGGCACCAAGGAAAATTGCCCACCACAGCTAATACTTTCCATTACCCACCCATGTGGCCTGAGTGAACAGGACAGACTTTGCCTGGCACCCAACAATAAAGCTGTCATGTAGATGTTGCTTTCTCCAGCCCCAACTCTGATACAGGTTCCACTGGTCTTTGCATGGTGTTTGCACTTTTGCATGATCTGAGCTGAAATTCTGGGTGTTGACATATTCCTTCTCTCTCTTGGCGAGGACGTGCTTGATGAGTCCCTCTCTCTGTCCGGACTGCGTATGTGTGGAAGGCACAAAGAGCTTGCGCATAGTGTGGGTCATTGGGGTTGCTTCTTGCTCATGCTCTCCTTGTCACGGATACGCCTCAGGGAGATGAGAACAGAACTCAAGTAGTCCTTAAAAGCAAGGAGGCGGGAGGGCACAGTACACCTCTAAGGCAACTTACAGCCAGCTTGGTGGCAGCGGTGGGGGTGGAGGCTCCTGGCGGGCACTCATTTGCTGATTCTGCAGGTTTCTTTCCTTCTCCATGAAGTTATCCTCGAATCCCAGAATTCCCGAGAGAGGAAAAGACTTCTGAGGTTAGAGAGGCTTCAGAACCGTTTGGGGAAGTTTCAGGAAAGGAACTTAGAAAATACTTAACTGCAGGAAAATGTTCCTGCCTCCCCACAGCACCACATTTGCCAGACAATTGCCTCTCAGCTTATGCATGTTTAGGAAGGATTGTGGAGGCAAGAGGTCCTCCCCTCAAGGCCTTTTCCTCTAAAGGAGGTAGACTGGTCTTCTCCAATCCTCTGGCCACTGCTGAGTTTTCCAAACTTGCTGGCATATTGCGTGTAGCACCTTAACAGCATCATCTTTAACAAAATTTAATAGTTCAGCTGGAATATCATCACTTCCACTGGCCTTGTTATTAGCAGTGCTTTCTAAGGCCCATTTGACTTTGCTCTCCAGGATGTCAGGCTCAAGGTCAGCAACCACACTACCTGGGGTGTATGAGACATCCATAACTTTCTGGTATAGTTCCTCTTTGTATACTTGCCACCTCTTCTTGACGTCTTCTGCTTCTGTTAGGTCCTTACCACTTTTGTCCTTTATTATGGTAATCTTTGTACGAAATGTTCCTTTCATAGCTCCAGTTTTCTTGAACAGATCTCTGGTTCTTCCCATTCTGTTGTTTTCCTCTATTTCTTTGCATTGCTCGTTTAAGAAGGCCCTCTTGTCTCTCCTTGCTATTTTTGGAAATCTGCATTCAATTTCCTGTATCTTTCACTATCTCCCTCGCATTTTGCTTGCCTTCTCCAAGTCCACCTTTCCTTTTGAAGCAAAATGTCCTTGAAATGGGGGAGAAATGCCCTGCATGAAGTCTTGGGTTTGCAATTTGGGGAGAGGGAAGACTGTCTGCGGCGCTGGGGAGCGGGCAGGCTGGCGAGGCCCCCTAGATCTAGAGGCCCTAGGCTTCTGCCTACTTAGCCTATACATAAATCCGGCCCTGCCTATGTCACAGTGATCACAGGCCCATCGATCACGTGCAAGGCATTCTGCGTGTTGGGAAGGAGCCTCCTGTTCTGGGCCAGGGGGAAGAGTGACACCAGCAGAAGACTGGGTGGTGGGGTCAAAGCTGATCCCGTGGAGCACGTGAGGAGTCAAGGCTTCCCGCATGAAGGCCTCGCTTCCCCTAGAAGTCCCTGCCTCCTGGTCTGTGTTCGCTTTCTTCTTCAGGTACAGCGCCAGCATGTTCTGGATGGTGCACCTGCTTTCGGGGGAGAGCTTGTCGAACTGGTCCACACTAGAAGAATAGCCATGAGACGGGTGAGACTCCTGCAAGGCGTCCCCAAAGTCAGGGGAACATAAGTGCATTTGAAGAGCCTTGCTGGGTCAGGCCAAGGCCCATTCAGTCCGACATCTTTTTTTTTCCCCCAATAGATTTTTATTGAGATTTTAAAGGTTACAAAAAGAAAAAATAAAGAACATATTTAAACAGAAAAAAATAAAAAATAAAAATACAGAACAATACAAAAACAAAGGGAAAAAACACGAAAAAAAGATACAGATAATTAAAAAAACCAAACAAATCAATCCTTTACATAACTTTCTTTCCTTTGCTTATTTCCTTGACCTCCTCACACCTCCCTTTTTTGTATTCTAATTCAATTAGATATTTCAGCAAATCCTTTCCATCTTTATTTTTATCCTAATAATTTATCTTAATATACTATAATTTTGCATTCTGTTCTTTCACCAATTAACAATCCATTTTTACTTAATCCTTTATATCATTTCTGCTAAAACCACATTACTTCATTCCAACATCCTTCTAACATTCCTTAATTTTACAATGTTTCTGTAGATAAACTTTAAATTTCTTCCAATCTTCTTCCACCAACTCTTCTCCTTGGTCTCGGATTCTGCCAGTCATTTCCGCCAGTTCCATATAGTCCATCACCTTCATCTGCCATTCTTCCCGGGTGGGTAAATCTTGTGTCTTCCAGTACTTTGCAATAAGTATTCTTGCTGCTGTTGTGGCATACATAAAGAAAGTTCTATCCTTCTTTGACACCAATTGGCCGACCATGCCCAGGAGTAAGGCCTCTGGTTTCTTCAGGAAGGTATATTTAAATACCTTTTTCATTTCATTATAAATCATCTCCCAGAAAGTCTTAATCCTTGGGCATGTCCACCAAAGGTGAAAGAATGTACCTTCAATTTCTTTACACTTCCAACATTTATTATCGGGCAAATGATAAATTTTTGCAAGCTTGACTGGCGTCATGTACCACCTGTAGATCATTTTCATTATATTCTCTCTTAAGGCATTACATGCCGTGAACTTGATACCTGTGGTCCATAACTGTTCCCAGTCAGCCATCATAATGTTATGTCCAACATCTTGTGCCCATTTAATCATAGCAGATTTCACCGTTTCATCCTGAGTATTCCATTTCAACAACAAGTTATACATTCTTGACAAATTCTTAGTTTTAGAGTCTAACAGTTCTATTTCCAATTTTGATTTTTCCACCTGAAAGCCAATTTTCTTATCCAAATTGTAAGCCTCCATTATTTGGTAGTAATGAAGCCAATCTCGCACTTTGTTTTTTAGTTTTTCAAAACTCTGCAGTTTTAATCTGTCTCCTTCTTGTTCCAAAATTTCCCAATATTTCGGCCATTTGGCCTCCATATTGAGCTTTTTCTGAGCCTTTGCTTCCATTGGTGACAACCACCTTGGAGTTTTGTTTTCAAGCAAATCCTTATATCTTATCCAGACATTAAACAGTGCTTTCCTGACAATATGGTTTTTAAACGCTTTATGTGCTTTGACCTTATCATACCACAAGTATGCATGCCATCCAAAGACATTCTTTCAGCCAACAAAATGCAGCTGATTCATAATAAAGCTTAAGGTCTGGCAGGGCAAATTCACCTCTTTCTTTAGCATCAGTTAGTATCTTAAATTTTATTCGAGGCTTCTTGCCCTGCCAGGCAAATCTAGAAATATCTCTCTGCCACTTCTTGAAACAATCCATTTTGTCCAAAATTTGCAGTGTTTGAAACAAAAACAACATCCTTGGCAATACATTCATCTTTATCGCAGCAATTCAGCCTAGCAATGATAACTTCAAATTTGACCATATTTCTAAATCCTTTTTCACTTCCATCCAACATTTTTCATAATTATCTTTAAATAAGTTCACATTCTTAGCAGTCATTTTAACCCCTAGGTATTTCACTTTCTTAACCAGTGTTAATCCTGTCTCCTTCTGAAACCTCTCTCTCTCAGTCACGGTTAATTTTTTCTCTAAAACCTTAGTTTTCAGCTTATTCAACTTAAATCCCGCAACCTGACCAAATTCTTGAATCAATTCCAATACTCTTTTAGTACTAGATTCTGGCTCCTGTAATGTCAATACTAAGTCATCAGCAAAAGCTTTCAATTTGTACTGTTTAGCTCCGACTTGTATACCTTTAACTAATTGGTCCTTTCTAATCATATTCAGCAAAACCTCCAGGACCGATATAAAAAGCAATGGAGAGATTGGGCAGCCTTGTCGTGTTCCTTTCTCAATCTTAAACTCTTCTGTGACTACATTGTTCACAATTAATTTAGCTTTTTGTTCTGAATAAATTGCACCTATACCATTTTCAAAACCTTGGCCTACCCCCATTCCCTGTAAATTTTTCTTCATGAAACTCCAAGAAATATTGTCAAAGGCTTTCTCCGCGTCCACAAATATCAAAACTGCTTTGGTGTTAATATTCACTTGTAGTTTTTCTAAAATGTTAATTATATTCCTCGTATTGTCAGACAAGTGTCTCCCCGGGAGAAAGCCCGCATTCAGTCCGACATCCTGTTGGCATAGTGGTTTCTTCCAGATGCCCATTTTTGTCGATTCATGATTGTTTCTATTCATGACAGTAGGAGGGCAGTTATATGCAAGACTGTATTCAGTACTGTTCGTGCCTGTAAAGCTTTCGGGACAGACATACTCCAACCCTTCCAACCAGTGCCCCCTAACTTCCAGCTGAAACCAGGTACCTTTTTCATACTACAAATGTTCTTCAGTGGTGAACCATGGCATCTCAAATTCCATGGGAGCCTTGTACGATGCCAAAATTCAGTGCCCCCACGCCTCTCAACGTCTATTCAACATCATAGTTGCGGTGTCCCCTGTGGGGCCCGCAAGGCTTCACGCCAGTGTGACCAAACCAGTTGCACTCCCCTAAGTCCATCTAAATGTAATGGGGGGGGGGTTGTCCCACTTAAGTTGCACTTTATAGCTCAAGAGGGCCCCTCTGGCTGATAATAATATAGTAGCACAGGGGACGCACCACAGAACAACTTGCAAAGCAAAATGACATGTAGTTGGTCCACCACAACTGCAATATTATTGCATCCTTCAGGAATGTTGTGTCCAGCTCCATCTGAGTCATCATCCAGGCACGCTGTGGAGCTGCCTGGATGAGAGATGGGCATCTTCGGCCAGTCAGGGGTGAAGAGCTGGCAAGATCCCATGTACTGAGCAGAAAAGCAAACTCTTTGGCCTCCGAGATCTCTCCCAACTCTCAGCAACCCTCACTGTGAGCCATACTAGAGGAATTTTGTCCTGCTTTTGCTGAGCTACAACACAGGAGCGCACCCCCAGGGGGCCATGATGTGGTAACCCTGGCAAAGCATTGCAGAGCAACTGAGAAAGCAGAATGATGTTTGCGTGGACAGTCCATTAGAAAGCTGCACTATTATTGCATCGATAGCACATTGCAGAATACGGCCCCCCTCCAGGCAAAAACATCCGTCTGGAGGCACAGTAGCTTTCATTTCAGAGGTTGTGGTTTTACAGCTTCCTATTTATTTATTTATTTATTTATTTATTTATTTATTTATTCAAAATTATTGATTTATTTCATAAAATTTATACACACCAGATGGTAAGAAACATCAAAGCCGTTTACAGAAAGATAAAACCATAAAATCAGGAAAAACCTACAGTACATTAAACGCTGAAGAAGTGAATACCAGAATAGATCAGAACTCACTCCCAAGGTAAGGGGAAGAGACATGGCTAAGATGGCAGGACAGCTTACTCTATGGTGTTAACCCTTCATGCACTAATTAGACTGAAGCATGTTGGTTATATGAGACTGGTTATCCCACACAACATGCTCTCACACAACCCATGCCCTCCAATTGAAAACCCATTTCCTGGACAATATCAACATTGTGTTTTGTGCCTGTGAACTGCACAGTGAATATTTTTATTAGGGGGAAAAACAGCCCGGTGTTCCAGCTTCTCAAAGTTCTTTTATTCAGTGCGCTGCTACAGCTTGTCACACCCAAATCCTCCAAAGGAATCTGCCAAAGTGCTTTTCCAGGCAAAAGGGGGCAGAGGGAGAGAAACCAAGAACCTCAAATTCACTAGACGAGGGATGGGGAATTCTGTGGCCCTCTAGATGTTATTGATTCCATCACCCCTGACCGTCGGCCATACTGGCTGAGGCAGAAGGCCATTGGATCTGGCAATATCTGGGAGCCCACAAGATTCCCTGCCCCCGCCCTACACAAACAACCAGGCACTCAGCTGTGAGGCACGCTTCTTACCGGAGCGAGGGTCACTCCAGAGGCAGCTGTGGCATGAGGGTGCTGGATCATGCCTTTGTGGGCACACCTGAGGATTAAAGAGGACCCCCTAGGAAGCGTGCGTGGAGATCTTCCTTACCACGTGGCTCTCTGGCAAAAACACAACAGTACTAACGGCCATATGGAACCACATCTCAAAGCTGGATCAGACTTCCCAGATCCTGTAGCCTACATCAGGAGGAAGACTGGGGCAGAGGGGCCTAGAGTGGGAGTCAGAGCTGCTCTTAGGGCTGCATGTCTGAAGCATGGGCAGAAATCTTTGGGTGTGAGGTTGCATGGGGCTGTCTCTTTGTGTTTTGGTGATGCCAAGCCACCAGCTAGCCAGAGGCAGGCAACCAACTGGCTTCAGGTGCAAGCTCCTTTGCAAATCCAGTCTGATTTCACCAAATGCAATGACAGAGTGACCATTCGGCCCGTGTTCTGCTTCGCTGTGAAATGGCATGTGTTCCTCAACCCAGAGAACCTCTCGTTCAACGTCAAGCTGGTCTAAGGAAGAAAAGCATAAGAGTTAGTCTTGAATCCCCCCACACATGTGCTTGGAGATTCCTGCACACCACACATGTAAAGCACATCTCCTCCCAACCACACCCAAAAAGTCCTGGGAACAATGGTTTGTTAAGGGTGCTGGGAATCGTAGCACTGTGAAAGGAAAACTAAGGTTCTTAGGATGCTTTGGAGGGGGTGGAATGTTGAATACACAGCGGCCACATGGACGGACACACACACACACACACACACACACACACACACACACACACACCAGCATAGCTTCAACTTTTAGCACAAAAAGTCTTCAGCCAGATGTCATGCAACCCTTTGGCAGGGGCAACTTATCATTTTATTGATTTTCCATAACAACAATTAAAAAGGTGGACAATCTTGCAAAGGAGTGTTGCCATTTAAACTGCTGGTGTGACGTAGGAAGCCGAACAAAGAGAAGGAACCAACTACCCAGAGTCTGCTTCCGATTGCCCTTGTTCTCCACCTCCCTCTATCCTAATCAGCCGCAAACAAGAGTTCAGATTTGAAAGCATTGTTATCACCTCATTCCCTTCAATTAGCCAGCTGCTCTGGCAGATGACATCAGTTCCTTCCCGCTCCCAATATTCCTACTCCTAACCTGGTTAGCCATAGCCCGGAAGCTGAATCTCAGGGGAACGCCTTTGGGCTGGGAAGGGCTCATCTTTTCTGGGCCTCTTCTCCCCCTCAGGAAGGGGTGCTTGGCTCCTGGCCTGTGAAATGCGCTCAAAATGTAAAGATGCCTTCTTTCCAGGGAGCCAAGGAAGAAGGGTGGAATTTGTTATACCCCCAAACCTTCCCATGTCAGAGATGCAGGAGTTGTGTCACCTCAAACTTCCTCAAGGATGAAGCAGCTACGAAAAACGAAACATCCCACCTGGGTACGGTTTCTGAGAGAGCAACAGCAGAAGACCCAGACTCTGGCAAGATGAGCATTTGCCTAGTGGATTCTGGCCGGTCCATGAGGGCAGACAGGGGATGGCTGCAGTGGCCGCCAGCCCCTTCCCACTCCATCTCAGATACAGAACACATTGGCTCTGCCACTCCTTGGCTCTGGCGCCACCTACTGTTGGCCTCCTTGCCTTCCACCCTCCCAGTCCCAATGAGCACCATCCCCCCCTGGTCCAGAGGCGCAGAGCAGTAGTTAGGTGATCTTGCGCCCCAGCAGAACCGTCCAGATTGCGCCCCCTAGCCACAAACAAGTTAGCTCTTCTTTCTGCCTCTCCTCCAACGCCCCCCCCACCCATTCAATTTACCCTGGAAGTACAAGTATCGAAAAGTAAAATGTTAGAGGTCCCCCCCCCCCATAGCAATATAATTGGATTCAGCTAGCTGGTCAGTCTACTTTCGGTTTCACTCCTGGCTCCTTGTTAAATTAATACTGCATCAGGAAACCCCCAAGCAGATATCCAAAGTTCTTTGGCATTTCTCCAGTTGTTAATGAGATGTCTCTTCTAGTCCACGGGAGTCTTTTGATCTTCTTCCAGGAAACCAAGAGTTGAAAGCCTTGATTTTCCTTTTTTTCTTTTTCCAGTCATTTCCACAGAGTTAGTCATTATTAGAGTTATTAAAACCTTATTATATTAACAAATGCAATTTTTTTAGTCTCCCTTGCTTTCCTGGTGACCTTCAGCTTAAACACAAACTGCTCTGGAGTGAGAAAGACCTATCACACTCAAAAAGCCCAGCTGGAGGGACCTGGAAGTGTGTGGGGAAGAGCAATTTTGTGGTGGGTTTGTTGCACAGGAGCACCAAGTTCACTAACTGGCTGATTCAGATTGAATCCCATGCAAAAAGAGTGCAATGGTGTGTGTTTCAGCCAGCCATCCGGCTGCTGCAACTATTCCCTGGGTGCCACCACACTGTCCTGTCTGTGTGTTTGGAAGGGAATGGGAGCTATGCTCCCCCCGGAGACACTCCACTCCTTCTTCCTTAGCTGTGTTGCTCAACAGTTGAGGCAACCTTCACAGTTCTGGGATGCCGAGGAAGCGAACCAATAGTCACGTTCATCTGTACTGGCTCCGTATGACCTATTCTGACAGGTGCTGCCTTTCATATTCACGCCCAAGAGCCTTTCCGCTCCAGAGAGCTGGGGCTGAACCCGGGATCTGCACGCCAAGGCTGGAGTAAGAAAGAACCCCAGTTGACGAGCCGGGCATTCCTGGTTCCCACTCGGCAGTGGCAGCGGTAGCGGCAGTCTCAGCAGCCCTGAGCCAGCCTGGTAGTGCACTTGGCTCTGGCTGGCTTCAGGAGCCGCTCATTGCCATGGCACCCACCATTTTGCCTCGCCGGAAGTCCCCATATGATGTGTCTTGTGCCGTTGAACCAATCACGCAACATTCCTTCCCTACTAATAAATCTACAACACTTAAAATATAAATCTGGGGGCCTTATATGAAATCCGGGGGACATTCCGGGGACGGATTTTGTTGGGGACAGAATTGTAAATCCGGGGACTGTCCCCGGGAGACGGGGACATCTGGCAATCATTCCGTAATAGGGCTTCTCCTGCCTTTGCCAGTATGTCAGCCTTCTCAGCCTCCTTAAAGAGGGCATTTAGAAGCACTTGTACATCTGGCCATATGGGATTGTGAGTGGAGAAGGTGGCGCAGTCTGGATGAGTCCCTCTGTCTTGCTCTTCGGTCACTGTGACCGAGCACCATTTTGGGCCGATCAGGATCTATGGGGAAGGGGATCCACCCAGAAGTTGTGGAGGGAAAGGGAAGAGAAGCTTGGTCAAGAGACTGGCTCATGTCAGAAGGAGGCCTGACTGTATCCTTGGCAAAGCCCAGGGCAGGGCAGGAAGGCAGCATTGCCCAGCGGGAAGGCATTCGGAGGCAAATCATCAGCAAGGAGAAGAAAATCCCCTCCCCTTCCATCAAGAGGACTGAAGAATCTCTAGTCGGCATTCAGGTGAGTTCAGCATCCCAGGTCTCTGGGGTGTTCCTGTCCATTACAAAGCTGACTCGAGGCTCCATCAACTGAGCCCCTACACTCCTTGCGTACATGAAAGGGGCACAGAAAGGATGGGAGGCAGCCTTTTCCTGGAGCCGTCTTACCTGCAGCAGTTCACTCGCTGGCTGCTGACCCTTTTCCTCCATCACCTGGATGATCCTTTCAAGAGAGGAGAGTTTCCTGCAGAGTCTGGCCAGCTGCTCATCCCTTCTCCCTGCAATCTCCTTCTCCACCTCTTCCACATGATTCAGCAGACGCTGCTCTTCTTCTTTCTTCTTTCGCCTTCTTTCTTCTTTCTTCTTTCTTCTTTCTTCTTTCTCCTTCTTTCTTCTTCTTCTTTCTCCTTCTTTCTTCTTCTTTCTCCTTCTTCTTCTTCTTTCTCCTTCTCCTTCTTTCTCCTTCTTTCTTCTTCTTCTTCTTCTTCTTCTTCTTCTTCTTCTTCTTCTTCTTCTTCCAGGAACTGGCGCAGTTGTCTCAACTTCTCCACAGTCTTCAGCCTCTCCGGTTCTGAGGAGGTCTGAGTGAGGAAGATGGTCAGCCTTCAAAACATCAGCAAGAGAATTATGATTTGAATTGAACTGCTTCCACCCTCTCAGCTCACAAGTCCTCAGGCTTCTCCTTGACTGCTTTTCACATAATAAACAACAATGGGAAATAAACTCCATTTAGCTGCATTCAAAGGTGAACTTACCTAATTCGCAATTCTTGGAAAAATATGGAGACCAAAACAGCAATCTTTTGAAATTCACACCTCTGAATTTCTCAAGGTTGACCCAGCCAGGTAATGTTCACAAAAAATGTATTTATGAGGGCAAAACACGTATCAACATATTTATACGAGAAGGTAGCCACCCTAGCATTTGATTCATTTTCAGAATAATATATAAATAACAAACCGATATGGGAAAAGGAGAAATGGGGAGAAGTTGAAATGGGCAGATTTCCGGGACTTCCGGGTTGGTGCCTTTGGCAATGGCGGAATTCCTCTGACTGGGAGGAATTTGCCTCGTCGAAATCCGGGTCTGGCCGCCACAGCAAAGGCAGAGACCCATCAAAAACCACAGGCGGGTGAAGCCTGTGAACGTGGGATTCGGTGGGCACCTTTTGCACCTCCCCTACTCGCGGGGAAACCCGGTTTCGGGGATCTGGAGCGACGTGGGGTGAGCAGCGCGGTTCTTCGAATCGACTGCTTTTTCCACGGAGCGAAGCCGCATAGCTGTTGCTGGAGAGCGCTGACTTTTTCCTGTGGACAATTTGATCTTAAAGCAACTACCCGTGAATAGAGTGAAGAATTGGATTTTTAAACGTTTTAATTTGGCATCGAGACGGGGAGGTTCAAAACAGGAAGTCCGCCTTCCCCTTTTGTAAATAGACTGAAGCAAAGAGGCTGCAAGCTAGAGTCTTGGAAAGCCTATTGTAAAGGACTAAATTTCCATCAGTAAAAAATATTAAACCCCCCTTGGAAGCAGGAGAAGAGGGGGGAAGTTTTGGATTGTATATGCCTGCAGGAGAGAGTGAAGGAAGTTAAAATACCACCGCTCCGAACCTGGAAACGGGCTGCTAGCAAGATTGACGTGCTTTGGACTGCTTTTTTTTTTTTATTAAAATTTTCCATAAAAAACTCCAATCATACTAATTTACACATCACATATTTTAGCTTATTGGACCTCCCTCAACTTCTCTGACAATCATTCGAAATTAAGATCCTATCTTCACATTCCTTAATTTTAATATTGCCTTTAGATACTATATTTCTGTCCTTATTTACTTTCTTACAATATTCCTTATATTTTCACAAAGCTTCTTTAAAACACACTAGCGTTGTAAATTCCTCACATACAGTTTTCAAATACTCTGTAAATTTTCCCCAGTCCTCAAAAAACTTATGATCCTTTTGGAATCTAATTTTCCCGGTTAATTTGTCCAGTTCTGCATAGTCTGTTAATTTTGTTCTCCATTCTTCCAAGGTCGGTACATCTTCTTGTTTCCATTTTTGGGCCATCAATGTTCTTGCTGCTGTTATTGCATACTGAAAAAGTTTACAGTCTCTCCTATTTATGTCCGTTCTTGTTATTCCCAGCAGAAAGGTTTCTGGTTTCTTAACAAAGCTATATTTTAGCATTTTCTTTAGTTCATTATATATCATCTCCCATAACCCCCTTACTTTCTTACAATCCCACCACATATGCATAAATGTACCTTCTTTCTCATTACATTTCCAACATTTGTTACAAGTTTTGTACATTTTTGCTAATTTTACTAGTGTCATATACCACCTATATACCATTTTCATAACATTTTCTTTTAATGTGATACATGCTGTAAACTTCAGGTTTTCATTCCATATTCTTTGCCAATCATCCATTTCTATGTTATATCCTAAATCTTTGGCCCATTGAATCATTACCACTTTTACTTCCTCATCCATTGTATGCCATTCTAACAAAATTTTGCACATTTTGGAAATTATCTTACAATCATTATTGACAATTTCTGTTTGAAATTTTGAGTCTTTTTCTTTATACCCTTTTTCTTTCACATCCTTTTTAAACATTTCACTTATCTGATAGTAGTGCAACCAGTCATAAACATGTTCTTTTACTTGTTCATATGGTTTCAATCTCCACTTCCCTCCTTCCTTCACCACCAAATCTCCATAAGTAATCCAATCACTTCTCATATTGGTTTTTTTGACACCTATAACCTCTAATGGGGATAACCAATGTGGGACCCCCATTTCTAGTATGTTTTTGTATCTGTCCCAAACTTCCATTAGCGATCTCCGGAAGATATGGTTTTCAAACGATTTATAACCCTTTTTCTTTCCTTTCCAAAGGTACGCATGCCATCCAAATCTGTTATCAAATCCTTCCAAATCCAGGAGCTTTGTATTTTTAAGTTTAATCCATTCTTTTAACCAGCAAAGACATGATGCTTCATAGTATAACTTCAAATCTGGCAGGGCAAAGCCTCCTCTTTCTTTTGCGTCTGTTAGTAGTTTATATTTAATTCTCGGCTTTTTGCCCTGCCAGATATATCTTGAGATCATCCTTTGCCACTCTTTAAAGATCGCTACCCCTTTTAATATTGGTATCATCTGAAATAGGAATAACATCTTTGGTAGCACTGACATCTTGATCATTGAGATTCTACCCCAAAGGGATAGTTTTAGTCTTCCCCATACCTCCAGGTCCTTCTTAATTCCATTCCATACCGGGACGTAGTTGTTTTGGAACAGGTCAATATTTTTTGGAGTTAACCATATTCCCAAATATTTAACCTTTTTAGCGATTTCAATGCCCGTTTGTTGTTGCAATGCTTCCATCATTGTTTTTTCCATATTTTTGGCTATAATTTTGGTTTTCTTCCTGTTTATTATAAAGCCTGCCACCTCTCCAAATTTTTCAATTTCCTCCAGTATCTCAGCTGCAGTCTCCATCGGTTCTTCCACCGTTAAAACCAGGTCGTCAGCAAAGGCTTTGACTTTGTATTGGTTTTGGCCTACTGTCACCCCCTTTATGCTTTCATTTTTCCTAATTGAATCCAGAAAGACCTCAAGGACCATTATGAATAGTAATGGTGAGAGCGGGCAACCCTGTCTGGTACCTTTTGATATTTTAATTTCTTCTGTTATCATATTATTTACTATCAACTTCGCTTTTTGCTCCGTATATATTGCCTTTATTCCATTAAAGAAATCATTCCCCATTCCCCTCTGCTCTATATTTTTCAACATAAAGTCCCATGATACATTGTCAAATGCCTTTTCGGCATCCACAAACATCAACATTGCTTGTTTCTCATTCCTGGCTGTCAGATATTCCAAAATATTTGTAACATTCCTCACATTATCTCTCATCTGTCTGCCAGGAAGGAAACCCGCTTGATCTTCATGAATGATTTCTTGTAAAACCTTTTTTAATCTCTCTGCAATTATTCCTGCAAAAAATTTGTAATCCGTGTTTAATAAAGAGATTGGTCTATAGTTCTTTACTTGAGTTAAATCCGCATCCTCTTTTGGAATAAAAGTTATAAATGCCTCTTTCCACGTCTCTGGGATTTCTCTCTCCTTTAGAATGTTATTCATTACTTCTCTTAGTGGTAACATTAGGGTTGTTCCCAATTCTTTGTAATACCTTGCTGTAAAGCCATCTGGTCCTGGGGCTTTCCCATTCTTCAATTTTTTTATCACCATCTTCATCTCCTCTATATCAATTGGGGTATTCAGCCTTTCTTGTGCTTCTGTCGGGATCTTTTGCACCTCTTTCTCTTTTAAATATCTTTCTATTTTTCTCATGTTGTTCTTTTCTTTTCGTTTATACAATTGTCTATAAAAGTCCAAGAATCCTTTTCTGATGTCTTTAGGGTTGGTTATCTCTTCTCCTCCCACTTCGATTTTATTTATTGTACTTTGCTCCTTTCTTTTCTTGATCTGCCAAGCAAGCCACTTTCCTGATTTATTTGCGAATTCAAAGTTCTTTTGTCTCAATTTTTTAATGTTCCATTCCACTTCCTTATTTATTATCATTGCAAATTGGGTTTGTAGAACCTTAATACTTTGTTTAATTCTTACGTTGTTTGGTTTCTTGATTAATTTTTGTTCGTTTTCCATAATTTGTTTTAAAATCTCTTTCTTTTCTTTCTCTCTATTCTTCTTTTTAATCGAATTCTGTTGTATAAAGAACCCTCTCATCACCGCCTTGCTTGCATCCCAAACTGTACTCATCTTCGTTCCTTTGTTACAATTATCTTCAAAATATTCTTTCAATTTCTTCTGTGCCTCTTGCACAACTTTTTGGTCATCCAATAAATAGTCATTCATTCTCCATCTAAATGTTCTTTCTTCAAAACCTTTGAATTCTAATTTAATGGGACTATGATCTGAGATAAATCTCGGTTGAATTTCCACTTGAAGAATTCTTGGGGTTAATTCGTTTGATATCCAAATTTGGTCGATTCTAGACATTGACTGATTTGGTTCTGAGTAAAATGTAAATTGTTTTTCCAATGGGTGTCTTAACCTCCAAATGTCTATTAAATTACAATTTTTAACCATTTCAAAGAATGTTTTGGGTAGTTTTCCTTCTTTCGAACCATTATTCCTTAGTCTGTCCATTTCTGAAGAAACCACCCCATTCATATCTCCCATCACAATTATCTTTTGATCCGCAAATTCCAAGAGCTTTTCTTCCAAATTTTTATAAAAATCAGTTTTATTTCCATTAGGTGCGTAGATCCCGACAATCATTATTTTTTCGCCTTGCCAATTAATTTGAACTGCAATGATTCTTCCTTCATCATCCTTAAAAATTTGCTAGGCTTCAATCTTACTTTTTACATACAAAATCACTCCCCTCTTTTTTTCCTTGTCTGAAGATATAAATTCATTTCCAAGTCTTTTATTGATCAAAATTTTCCTGTGTCTCTTTGCCACATGTGTCTCCTGCATAAAGATTATGTCTAAATTCTTTTTCTTTAAAAATTGTTCCACCTTATTCCGTTTTTTTTTTCATTCATTCCATTAACATTCCAATTCCATATCTTTAGAGCCATGTTGTTTCCAATTAATAAATATAAAACTTTTCCCTGAATTATTATAATCTTTCTTCTTCTTCCTCTTCCTCTTCCTCTTCTTCTTCTTCCTCCTCCTCTTCATCCACTTGTCCTCCATTTTTCTTCTTTACATCCACACCTCCTGTTGCTCCTTTGACTTCTTCTTCTTCCTCAGCTATCAATTCTTTATATTTTCTCTGGAACTTGCCTATCTCCCCCGGGCTGGTCAGTCTATGTCTCTTGTTTTTGTAAGTAAAGGAGATCCCTTCCGGGAATTCCCATTTGAATTCTATATTGTTCTTCTTGAGAATTTGCACCTGTGATTTGTAGGGGTCTCTCCGCTTCAACAGCCTGATTGGGATGTCTTTAAAAATAATTATATAACATCCATCTATAGACAGTCTTTTTTCTCTATTTTTTTGAAGAACCAAATTTCTCATGTCTCTATCTTTGAAAGTTATCAGGCAGTCTCCTGGAAATTTCCTTGCTTTCATCGTTCTTACTTTCATTCTGAAAGCATTCTGTACTGTATTTGCCACCTCCCCTTCTTGAAGTTCCAGCCATTGTGCCAGTTCTGTTATTAGTTTTTGTCTAATATTCTCACCTTGAGTTTCCGGTATCCCTCTCAACCTTAAATTAACCTCCCGTTGTCGGAGTTCGTTCATGCAGATGGCATCCCACATTTCTTCTTGCGATTTGTTGGTTTCCAGAAGACCGACCCTGATTTTGTCCTCTTCACGTTTCAGTTCCTTCATTTCCAGTTTTGTCTTTTTCATTCCTTCTTCTAACACATATGTTCTTTTAGATACCTCTTTGATTTGTCCTTTCAATTCATTTACTGTTTCGTCTATCTTCTTATCCATTTTCCCAATCTTTGAATCCACCTGTTCAATTTTTGTTTCTAAATTCTTCTCACTCTGTCTGATTTCTGCGAACATTTTTAATATTTCAGATCTAAAATCTGATTCTTGCTTGGACCCCTTTCTTTCTCCCGGAGTCCCCCCCTCCCCGCTTTTTTTCTGTACATGCGACATTTTACACAATTCTGTTAATAACCCACTAATTAAATATAAAGCCTAATTTCACTATTCAAATTGTTTATCCCGAAAGGGTCAAAGAGAAAGCAAATTAGTTTCCCAAACCTCAATCAAAACTCCGTCATTAAATTCTAAAGTCCATCAACATTCCATCAACATTCCATCCATCAACATTCAATATATTTTTAGTCCTAATATGATTATAACAAGCCTTTTTAATATATGTCCAATGTCCAATGTCCAATATCTTCTCTTCTTCTTGCCACCAATTAGGCTAATCCACCAAATGAGATACTTTAATTTGGAATCCAATATATAAGTCCAGTCGAACCTTAAATCTTAAATCTTCCTGCCACCATTTAGGCTAATCCATACCAGATTACATGCATCAACACTCTTGATCTTCTTGCCCTCGATTGGGCTAATTTCCATAAAAACTCAAACTGGGGGGATATTCCGGGAACTGCACTCAAGCAAGTTGAAGCTCTTTAAAGTTCCTTCCCAGCAACCAGAGATCCCAATTCAATCACGACAGGTCAGCCCAGAGAGTCCAGCCCAAACCAGAAAAACAAAAAAAACAACTTGTAATTTCTCTCCCATCCACCAGGGGACCACAGTCCGGCAAAAAGAAGGGGGAAAAAAATGGCGAAGTGAAAATACCGGGGGAAAAACCAAAATTGCCCAGCTTCAAATTTAGTTTCCCAAAAAGATACCGGTAGTAAAGTTGCTTTAACTTATTTAAAGTTATTTGGGTTTAATTAAAATAAAAGTACCGTGCAAAACAAACAGCCTCTTTCTCCTCCTTCCTCTTCCAGGCACACAAAGGCAAAAAACAATGGAGTCTCTAACACAATGGAATCTTCCGTTGCGCAGAACTTTCAAAAGTGAAACTAAAGTCCCTTCTTTTCCCACCGTTATAATGGGGGCTGAAGAAATCAAAAAGAAAAAAAGTAACAATATAGCATCTTTTTGCTCCCCTCTACTTTCCTCTTCTACCAATTACTTAGTTTCAAATAGTCCGGAAAGTTCCAAGGAGAGAGAAGTTTGTCCGCTAGCGTCACTCACGTTTTTCACTGCTTTGTTTAGGTCTCTGCGTCAGCAATGATTTCAGATGAAAGTTGAGCTCTCTTTGACTTCCTTTTTGTTCGAATTGTCTTTAAATCAAATCCGCATTATTCCATCCTTATTTGAGCTCGAATTTACTTTTTTTTGAGAATCCAGCGCTTCTCCCTCAGGCTCGGGGCTTCGCTTTCCCGGAGACAGCTATGGCTTCCCTCAGCCCGCTTCTCCCCCCGCCGTACTCTTCGCTCCGAAAACGGAGTTACCTGACGGCCGGGAGGTCCGCGATGTGGCTCCGTGGGAACCAGTGTATCTGCACACCCTCCAGATACTTTTCAGGGGACCACGGCGCCCTGTGGAACCCCTATTTTTCTCCGAAAAGCTCGGGATTCTCCACAGTGAAGAAATCCCCGCCTGAGTCGGAGTCGCGCTGAACCGGAAGTCCCGCTTTGGACTGCTTATTGACTGCGAATAGAACGTTCGCTGACAGCTAGCTAAATAAGAGAGATACATTGTTTCAATTGTCTCCGTCTGACTTTAAAAACGAGTAAAAGTAACTGAAAACTGAAACTAACTTTATTGTTTGAACTGTGTTCTAAAAGGGAACATTATGGATTGATACAAATAGCAACTGTTTCCCCCTAGAGGAAGCTTTTGAAATTGTTACAAGAGTTGGACTGGGGGAATCTCCAGCTGCAAGATAAAAATTGTGTGACTGTGGGATTGACCTTGAATTTCTTAAGTGTTATGGCAGATGGAAAGGAAAAAATAGACCAGTCAATTCCTGAAAAAAAAAACAAGGTCTGGGAAGACCTGGCAGCAACCTAGGAGGGCCTCAACATTGGGGCCCCCTGCTTCCTCTGCGGCTGTACCAGTACATTCTAAATCAAGAGGAATGTCAACAGAAGAGACTTTAGCGCTGGCATTAAGTAAGATAAATGACTCATTGGAACAGCTTAACAAGAAAGTGGAGAAGGATAGTCTGATAGACTTTCTCATGCAGGAATTTGCTGATTTTTGGGACTTGGACTTGGAGCAAGAGGTGTTTAGAATTGTGAGGGCCTTCAGACTTGGAAGAGGAGGGGAAAAAGAGAAGAATAGAATAAGAGACTGTTTGATCACCCTCTGCTGTTTGATCACCCTCTGAACTAAAGAAGAGAGAGACAGAATTCTGGGTTGGCACTACCAGAAGACCTTGGAAGTACAACAGTCAAGAGTGGAAATTTTTAAAGACGTCCCGAAATATCTTTTGGATCTCAGATCTAACTACGGAGATTTGGTGGCCCTATTGAGAAGGAATAAAATCATCTTCAGGTGGGAATTTCCCCAAGGTCTATCTCTCAGTTTCAAAGGAAGGAAAATAAAAATAAGATCAGTAGAAGACAAAGTAAAGTTCTTGTATAACCACGAAGAAGATCTGCAGAAGGAACTTGGAAAAGACCCAAGAGCATCGGATAGAAGATCACCAGATAGAGGACTAGAGCAAAGAGTATTGGACAGAAGATCATTTGTGGATATAGCAACATTACCCTTTGGACTGGACCCCCCAGTGAAAGTGACACCAACACCACTAACAGAAGAAGAGCAAACATTGGGTGCAGTTGGAGGAAAATCAGAGTAATTATACCATGGCGTTGCAAGTATTGAGTTGGAATGTGAATGGACTGAACTCCCCGGAAAAAAGACGGAGAGTCTTTCATTTATTGAAAAAAGAACAATTGGACTTGATTTGTCTACAAGAAACACATGTGATAAGGCTACACAGGAAGATATTGAGTAATAAAAGATTGGGCCATGAATTTATCTCATCAGATAAAGTTAAAAAAAGAGGAGTATTTCTTTATGCAAAGGAGAGCCTATCACCGAAATTTATATTCAAAGATGATCAAGGAAGATTTGTTGCAATTGAAAACCAATCACAAGGAGAGAAATTCTTGATAGTAGGAATCTATGCACCAAATGAAGGAAAATCGGAATTTTTTAAGAAGTTACATGAGACTCTGATGGACTATATGGATTACAATATGATTTTGATGGGAGATATAAATGGAGTGGTGTCTACAAACATGGACAAGGCGCAAAGACAGGTAATTACCAAATACCTTCTTTGACATGACTGAAAATATGGATTTAGTTGACATTTGGAGAATGAAGAATCCTTTGGGAAGAGAGGGAACTTTCTTCTCTGAAGCTAAAATGACATGGACAAGAATTGACCAAATTTGGGCAACTAGACGACTGGCTCCGAAGACCAGCAAAGTGGAGATTTGCCCCAAAACTTGTTCTGACCATAATGCTGTGAAGATGGAATTGAAATTAACGCCAATTGGTTCCTTTAGATGGAGGATGAATGATACTTTATTTAGGAATGAAGAAGTGACCAAGAAGGCCCAAAAAACTTTGAGAGATTACTTTGAGATAAATATGAATACTACAGTGGAAAAAAGAGTAATCTGGGACGCAAGTAAAGCGGTTATGAGAGGATTTTTGATACAACAGAATGCAATTAAGAAGAGAACTCAAAATGAAAAAAAGATAAAATCCTGGTGAAAATAAAGGAAGGAGAGAAGAAACTGAGAGCAAAACCAAAGTCACAGGAAAGCCTGAAAGAGATAAAGTTATATCAAGTACAATATATGAAAATGATGAATCAGGAAATAGAATGGAAGATTAAACAGATGAGACAAAAGACATTTGAATCGGCAAATAAGTGTGGAAAATTGTTGGCTTGGCAAATGAAAAAAAGACAAAAACTTTATACTATTATGAATTTGGAAGTGGAAGGAAAGAATATACAGAACCCAGTAGACATCAGGAAGTGCTTCGAGAGGTATTTTTTTATTATTATTAAATATTTATTTGGTTTTATGTAATAAAACAGATATTACAATTCAACAAAACAACAGAGAAATACAATAAAGAACAACAAAAAAAACACAATATGAAAAACATATAACAGAGAAAATAAAAAAGAACAGAAATTAAAAAAAAGAAAGATTATTTTTCAAATTCTTATCTTTATAACCCTCTTTCCTGACTTCCTCACGTCGCCCTTTCCTGCATTCCCCTTTACTCAATCAAATTTAGCAGCTCCTTACCGTCTTTCAAATCTTAATCAATATTATAGATTCCAACCTATTATGTCTTCTATTTTCCCTTTCTTTTTAAATACATTCTTACATATTCTTTATAACTTAATCCCTTATATCCTTTATTTAGTTTCGACATAATTTTACTCTGATCTTACCCTTTTTTCTTAAAACATTTTTGCATATTTCTTTTTACCATATCACTGATGCCATATTATCTTTATATCCAACATCGTTTTAACATTCAAACATTTTACAATGTTTTTGGAGATATTCTTTGAACTTCTTCCAATCCTCTTCCACCGACTCTTCTCCCAGGTCTCGGATTCTGCCAGTCATTTCTGCCAATTCCATATATTCTATCACTTGCATCTGCCATTCTTCCAGAGTGGGCAAATCTTGTGTCTTCCAATACTTTGCGATGAGTATTCTTGCTGCAGTTGTTGCATACATAAAAAGTGTTCTGTATTTCTTTGACACCAATTGGCCGACAATGCCCAAAAGGAAGGACTCTGATTTCTTAGGAAAGGTATATTTAAATACCTTTTTTAGTTCATTATAAATCATTTCCCAGAAAGCCTTAACCCTTGGGCATGTCCACCAAAGGTGAAAGAATGTTCCCTCAGTTTCTTTACATTTCCAACACTTGTTATCAGGCAGGTGATAAATTTTTGCAAGCTTGACTGGGGTCATGTACCACCTATAGATCATTTTCATAATATTTTCTCTTAAGGCATTACATGCCGTAAACTTCATATCGGTGGTCCGCAACTTTTCCCAGTCAGCAAACATAATGCTATGACCAATGTCCTGTGCCCATTTAATCATAGCTGATTTAACTGTTTCATCCTGAGTATTCCATTTCAACAGCAAGTTGTACATTATTGAAAGTATCTTAGTTTTAGGTTCTAACAATTCAGTTTCTAATTTCGATTTTTCCACCTGGAAGCCTATTTTTTTATCCAAGTTAAAGGCCTCTCTAATTTGATAATAGTGTAACCAATCTCGCACTTTATCTTTTAGTTTCTCAAAACTCTGCAATTTCAATGTGTCTCGATCTTGTTCTAATATCTCCCAATATTTCGGCCATTTGGCCTCCATATTGAGTTTTTTCAAAGCCTTAGCCTCCATAGGTGATAGCCACCTTGGGGTCTTGTTTTCCAATAAGTCTTTATATCTTATCCAGACATTAAACACAGCTTTCCTGACAATATGGTTTTTGAATGCTCGATTAGCTTTTCCTTGTCGTACCACAGATATGCATGCCACCCAAAAGCATTATTGAACCCTTCCAAGTCCAAAATGTCAGTGTTCTCAAGAAGTAGCCAATCTTTCAACCAGCAGAATGCTGCTGATTCATAGTACAACTTCATGTCTGGCAGGGCAAACCCCCCTCTTTCTTTAGCATCAGTCAATATTTTAAATTTTATTCTGGGCTTTTTGCCCTGCCAGACAAATTTAGAAATATCTCTTTGCCACTTCCTGAAACAATCCATCTTGTCCACAATCTGTAAAGTTTGGAACAAAAACAAGATTTTTGGCAATACATTCATCTTTATAGCAGCGATCCGGCCTAACAAGGAAAGCTTCAATTTTGACCAAATTTCTAGATCTTTCTTGACTTCTATCCAACATTTCTCATAGTTATCTTTAAACAAATTCAAATTTTTAGCTGTCATGTTAATCCATAGGTATTTCACTTTCTTAACCACGGTTAAGTCTGTCCCCTTCTGAAACCTTTCTTTTTCCATTATTGTCATATTTTTCTCTAGGACCTTAGTTTTTTGTTTGTTCAATTTAAAACCTGCCACATGACCAAATTCTTGAATCAATTCTAACACCCTTTTCGTACTAGATTCTGGCTCCTGTAATGTCAACACCAAGTCATCTGCAAATGCCTTAAGTTTATATTGTTTGGCTCCGACCTTAATTCCTTGGATCAACTGGTCCCTTCTAATCATGTTCAAAAGCACCTCCAGGACCGAAATAAATAACAATGGAGAGATAGGGCATCCCTGTCGTGTTCCTTTTTCTATTCTGAACTCTTCTGACACCACATTATTAACTATCAATTTTGCTTTTTGTTCTGAATAGATTGCTTCTATACCATTTTCAAACCCCCGTCCCACTCCCATTCCCTTAAGATTTTTCTTCATAAAATTCCAAGAGATATTGTCAAAGGCCTTCTCCGCATCAATGAAAATTAAAACTGCTTTTGTATTAATATTCGTTTGCAATAACTCCAAAATGTCAATAATGTTCCTTGTATTATCAGAAAGATGTCTGCCTGGAAGAAAGCCTGCCTGATCTTTATGTATCATTTCATTTAAAACTCTTTTTAGTCTGTTGGCTAAAATATCTGCAAAGATTTTATAATCCACATTTAAAAGGGATATGGGACGGTAGTTTTTGAGTTGTGTCTTTTCAGATTCAGATTTTGGTATTAATGTGATGAAAGCTTCTTTCCACGACTCCGGCGCCTTCTTTCCCTCCAGAATCTCGTTGCACACCTCCTTTAATGGTTGAGTTAAATAGTTGTGATGGGATGATGAGCTGCTTGTGCGTAAAAGCTTAATCCCTCAGAGCTTTGGCATGGTTCTCAAACTCTGTCCTTTACGGGAGCCCCTCAAAGCATGACTCCCTCAATCGCTGGCAGAATCTGTCAGTGGGCGTCTACGGAATTTACGCCAGCATAAAAGTTCCTTAACGGAAACGCGTCTTCGGGAATCTCGGCGTGACAGTTTCCGGCGAGGAGTGGGTGTACCTAGAGGAGGTCCTGAAGCCTCTCCGCTGTTTTCGCTGGAAGTCTCCTGGAGCCATCCCTCCGCCTGACTTTCTCCCTGAACTCCCTCTCTCCCCCTGCTGGTCCCTTCCTCCGCTGAGGAGTCTCTCCTAGTCTCCTGGAGCCCCTCCACCACCTGACGCTCCGATGGCAGTTCCCTGACATCCACCTCCCCTCCAGGGCCCCCCTCACCCCTCCTCTCCCTCTCCTCTACGGGTGGCGAGGATGGAAAACCCCGGAAAGAATCCTCCTCATCTTCAGAAGACTCGAACACCTCCCTCCACCGACTACCGTCCCTTATCCCCGAGTACTCTTCCTCGTCGGAGTCTACTCCCTCTCCCAGCCCTGATTCTGGGAACCCTTCGAACTCCTCTTCCTCGTCGGTGGTACCGAAGTTTTCTTTCCAGAACCGTGCCCCAGGCTGAGGTTTCCTCGGGAACCTTTGATGAAACGTTTCTACTAACACCTCATCATTGACCGTTTCTGCCAGTACCCATGTGTTCTCTGACTCCGGTTCCCCTTCCCATGCTACTAAATACTCCACCTGTTTACCCTTCCACCTAGAATCGACGATTTCTGCCACGTGACTGTTGCGTTCCCTTTCTTCTATAGTCGGTGCCTGGGGAACCTCCCCCTCACGTCCCCCAAACACCCTCCCCTCTCGGTACGGTGACAGTAATGATCTATGGAACACTGGGTGCAGTTTCATGTGGTCTGGCAACCTGAGTTTGAAGGCCACCGGATTAACCTGTTGTATGACCTCAAAGGGTCCCAGTCGTTTGGGCCTCAACTTCTTACACCCGCCCTTGAAGGGCAACCCTTGGGTCGACAACCACACTCGGTCCCCTACCCTTATGACCTCTCCTTCCCTTTGGCTTCTGTCTGCATGTTTCTTGTATTCTTCTTTGGCCCTCTCTAAATTCAGTTGGAGCTGATGATGTATTGCTTCCATTTCTTCTACAAAGTGTTCCGCTGCCGGAACGCTCCATCTTTCCCCTCCTTCCCCTGGAAATGCCCTGGGATGACACCCATAATTAGCCAAAAAGGGACTCATCCCCGTGGACACATTTTCCGCGTTATTGTAGGCAAATTCGGCCAGAGCCAATTTCTCAACCCAATCATTCTCTCTTTCATTAACATAACACCTCAGGTACTGTTGTAGAATACTGTTTGCCCTTTCCGCCTGCCCATTTGTTTCTGGGTGTCTGGCGGTCGAGAAATTGACCTCTACGTGCAGTAAGCTCATGAGTTTCCTCCAAAACCTGGAAGTAAATTGTTTCCCTCGGTCTGAGACCAACCTCAAGGGGGCGCCATGCAACCTAAAAATGTGTTTTACAAACAACTTGGCGGTTTCTTCTGCTGTGACCGCATGTGAGCAGGCTATAAAGTGGCACATCTTGGTCAATAGGTCTACTACTACCATGACTGCTGTTTTCCCTTTGGATTTTGGCAGATCCGTCATAAAATCTATGGATACTGCCTCCCATGGTCGTTCTGGTGTGGGTAATGGTTCCAGTAACCCCGCTGGTGCCAGCCTCTCCCCTTTTGCTCGCTGGCAGCGGTCACACCCCCGTACATATTTTCGTACATCTTCCCTCACCTTGGGCCACCAGAACTCCCTGGTAACCAACCACATGGTTTTGTGTTGCCCAAAGTGCCCCGCGGTGGGGCTGTCGTGCAATTGTTTGAGCACTCTACCCCTTAGTTCCCCTTCTGGTATGTACAGTGCTCCCTTATAATACAACGCTCCGTTCTTTTCCTCAAACCCCCCTGTGTTCTCTCCCGCTCCCCTGAGTCCTCTGAGCTTGTCTTGAGCGTATTCATCGTTCTCGGTTCCCTCTACAAGTTCTCTTTGCCCCACCAATGCTGCCCCACACACCCAGTGGTCCTCGGGGATGATATGTCTTTCTTCGGGCGTTCCCTCCCCCTCTAAATACTCTGGTTTTCGAGAGAGAGCGTCAGCCCTGACGTTCTCAGGACCCGGTACGTAACAAATTTCAAAATGGAATTTGGAGAACTCCTGTGCCCATTTCACTTGTCTCTGGTTCAGTACTCGAGCCGTTCTCCAATATTCTAGATTTTTGTGGTCCGTGCACACTTGGACCTTGTGTTGTGCTCCAATCAACAGGTGTCGCCACCTCCGAAAGGCTTCATGAATGGCGAGCAGTTCCCGGTCGTATACGGTGTAGTTCCTCTCGGATTTGTTCAATTTTCGCGAGAAGAAAGCACACGGTCTCCATTCCGACGCCTCCTTTCCCGGCTGGAGAAGCACCGCCCCTACCGCTCGATCCGATGCGTCCGTTTCTACTCTCATCGGCTTATGCAGGTCCACGTGCAAAAGCTGTTCTTCCACCGCGAACGCTTTCTTTAGCCTTTCAAACGCTCGCTGCGCCTCTTCCGTCCAGACGAATCTCTTCTTACTACTGAGACAATCCGTGATGGGAGCCGTTAAGTGGGCAAAGTTCTTGATGAACTTCCGATAGAAGTTTCCAAACCCCAGGAACCTTTGCACATCCTTCCTGTTTCTGGGTGTCTTCCATTCCAGTACCGCTTGGACCTTGCTGGGATCCATGGCCAATCCCTTGTCTGACAAACGGTACCCCAGGAACTCCACCTCTCTGGTATGAAACTGACATTTCTCCAGTTTCACCCACAGCTGGTTTGCTTGCAGTCTGCTTAGTACCTCCCTGACATCTCGCACATGCTGCTCCTCACTCTCTGAGTACACCAGTACGTCATCTAAGAATGCCACACAGTTCTTGTAAAGCAAAGGTCCTAGGACATGATTCATGAAGGATTGAAAGCAGGCCGAGCCCCCCTGTAAGCCGAAAGGCATAACGAGGTACTCAAAGGCCCCCAAGGGGGTGAACATGGTAGTTTTCCACTCATCTCCCTTTCTCATCCGTATCAGGTTATACGCCCCCCTCAGGTCCAGCTTGGTAAAAATCTTTCCCTTCCGCACCCGTGTCAAAATGTCATAAATTCTGGGCATGGGAAAAGCCACAGGTTCTGACACTGCATTTACGGCCCTGAAATCCACTACCAGCCTGGGTTTATCCGTGTCTTTTTTGTCCACAAAGAAGACTGGGCTACCCCCCACCGCTCGTGACTCTCTGATGAAACCTCTCTTTAGCTTCTTGTCAATGAACTCCCTTAACTCCTGCATTTCCCTGTCGGACATGGCGTACAGTTTGCCCACTGGCAGCTGGGCTCCAGGGAGTAGGTTAATTTGACAGTCAAAGGGTCTGTGCGGGGGTAGTCTATCTGCTTCTCTTTCGCTGAAGACGTTACCCAGGTCGGCGTACTGCGGCGGTATTTCTCCCTTTCCTTTTACTTCCATCCCTGCTAGAGTGGCCTGGGCTCCTCCCTGAGCCTCCCTCCCCTTGCAGTGTTCTAGGCAATGCGCTGACCCAAAGGACACTATCCGCTGGTGCCATCCCACTAGCGGGTCATGTAGCGCCAGCCAGCTCATTCCCAGTATGATGGGCGCTCCTCCCAGGGTGGCTACATGAAACACAATCACTTCTGTGTGCCTTGCCACCTTCATTACCATGGGAACAGTCTGTTGGTTCACTTCTCCTCCCAGCAGTTCCCTCCCATCAATCGTTGTCACCTGCAAAGGGTTACTTAAAGGGAGCGTCTGTATCTGGTGTTCGGCTGCAAACTCCTTACTCATGAAATTACAGGAGCTGCCTGAGTCTAATAGAGCCTTTATCTTTAGCGGATGTCCATTTGGCAGCTCTAGCAACACCTCTATGACTAGAGCTGCTCTTGGGGGTTCAGGCTTGGGCACATTCACTGATCCTTGGCCTGGCTGCTGTGCCCTGATGCTGGCAGCCAGGCGTTGGCTTTTACCTGCTCCTTACCCCCCTCCTCCTCACTCCCAACAGCTCCCGCCATCCCTTGCCATCCCTTCCTTTGAGGGCAGACTCTGGCAAAGTGTCCTGGCTGTTGGCAGAGGAAACATTTCTTGGCGCCTTTTCCCTCCTTCTTCCGCCCTTCGTTGGCGTTTGAAATTCCACGCGTGCGCGCGCTGCCCCAGTCTCCATCGGTTCTACAGGTGGGGAATGCTGCTCTGGCATCTCAGGAATGCGGAAATCGCTCTTACGTTCCCCTTTCCCTTCCCGCTTCTCCAAAGCCCTTGCTTCTTGGCGCGCTCCTATAGTGAGTGCGGATTTGGTCAGCTGATCCATGGACTCAGGACAGGGTGCGCGGGAAAGCTCGTCTTTTACCGCCGGGGATAGCCCTTCTTCAAACAGCATTTGAATCGGTTCCGCAGACAGTTCCCACCCCAATTTATGGATCAGCATGGTAAACTGTGTCCAATATTCTCAGACGGACTGATTCCCCTGTTTACACGCCATCAACTGTCTGCGCACCACCCCCTGTTCAATCTCGCTTGAAAACATCAAGTCCATTGCGAGAAAGAACTTCCTCAAGTCCTTTAAGGCGTCATTATTGGCTGCCATCAGGGGCCTCACCCAGTCTCTAGCCCCCCCTTCGAGATGCCCAATCACAAACGCCACTCTCGATTCCTCATCGGCAAAGTCATCAAACTGCAGATTGAGGGCGTATTGCATCTCAGTCTTAAATGCTTGATAATTTCTGGGGTCACCCCCAAATTTTTGCACCAACCCTGGTACCTTCCTTGTGATGGGGGTGGGTTTCCCCTTTTCATCCTGAGCCCGCCTCTCCTCAAGCCTCGCCGTTTGCAGTGCTAGCTGGTGTTCCAATGCTCTGTATCTTTCCTCCAGACTTGGACCCGCTCCAGCTCCACCTGCCCCTCCGGCTCCGGTTGGGTTGCTCATGATGCCTCTCCTTGCACAAGCGGCTTTCAGAGACTGACAGATTGCTGTGATGGGATGATGAGCTGCTTGTGCGTAAAAGCTTAATCCCTCAGAGCTTTGGCATGGTTCTCAAACTCTGTCCTTTACGGGAGCCCCTCAAAGCATGACTCCCTCAATCGCTGGCAGAATCTGTCAGTGGGCGTCTACGGAATTTACGCCAACATAAAAGTTCCTTAACGGAAACGCGTCTTCGGGAATCTCGGCGTGACAGTTTCCGGCGAGGAGTGGGTGTACCTAGAGGAGGTCCTGAAACCTCTCCGCTGTTTTCGCTGGAAGTCTCCTGGAGCCATCCCTCCGCCTGACTTTCTCCCTGAACTCCCTCTCTCCCCCTGCTGGTCCCTTCCTCCGCTGAGGAGTCTCTCCTAGTCTCCTGGAGCCCCTCCACCACCTGACGCTCCGATGGCAGTTCCCTGACAATAGTCTTTCAAAGTCTTGTAATACTTGGAGGTTAATCCATCCGGTCCTGGAGATTTGCCTAGTTGCATATTTTGAATGGCACCTTCAATCTCCTGTTCTGTTATTTTATGGTTTAATATTATCTCATTTTCCTGAGATATTTTTTGTAATCCATTGGTTTTCAAAAATTGGTCTATCTCAGTCTCATTCTGTGGCCCCTGAGTGTAAAGTTGTTTGAAGTATCTCTGGAAGCACTTTCTGATCTCCAGGGGATTCTGGATGTTTTTTCTTTCCACCTCAAGATTTGTAACCGTGTTCAACTTCTGTCTTTTTTTCAACTGCCACGCTAGCAGTTTCCCGCATTTATTTGCTGATTCAAAAGTCTTTTGTCTCATTTGTTTAGTTTTCCACTCAATTTCCTGATTTATCAATTTCAAATATTGTACTTGGTATATTTAATTTCTCTCAGAATCTCCTGTGACTTTGGTTTCGATCTTAATTTTTTCTCTCCTTCTTTTATTCTCTCCAAAATTTTATCTTTTTTCTCATTTTGAGTTCTCTTTTTTATAGCATTCTGTTGTATCAGAAACCCCCTCATGACCGCTGTCAGGGTTTCTGGGAGAAGTGAGGAGATGGCAGAGGAGACGGAAAGCGAGTGGGAGGAGGGAGAGAGAGACGAGGAAGAAGATGACGGAATTCGAAGGGAATCTATGAGCCTAAGCAGTGAGTCAGAGGATTCCCAAAAGGGAGCTAGCATGATCAGGCGAAAAGCAGGAGAAGAGAGAAGCTGTGAAAAGTCAGGAAAGGAGGGGAGAAAGCCCAGTGAAGCACAGACGCTGTCAGAGGGGTCTCAGCCGGAACGGAGTAAAGGGGGTGGAGTTGTCAGCCTCTCGGAGGGAGGAGGAACAGGAGAAAACAGAGAGAGGGGGTTGGAGCAAGGTGTTCAGCCGGAAAGGGGAGAGAGTGGAACAGGGGGCAGTATAGAGGACGAAGGAAAGGTCAAAAGCAACGTACGCGCGCCAAGTTCAAACATAGAGGCGCGCGGAAGTGGGGAAAGCTCAGAGGAGGAGCCCGGCCCCAAAGCCAGAAGGAGGGGGCAGGAGGCGGCAGAGGATTCAGCCTCAGGCGAATCCCGGAAAGAGAGAACCCAGGGGGGCAGAAAGACCCTGCGGAAAAGAAAGGAGAGGAAGAGGTGGTCTAGAGCCAGGCTATTAAGTTGGTGTGGAGGAGGGGAGGAGTCAGAGGGGGACTTCGGCGGTCTAACGTGACAGACGTACAGCCACAATGCTGAACTGTGAAAGAAGCAATTATCTTCAATAAACTTTTCCTGTAAGTAAACTATAACGGAGTAAGGTCTCTCGTGAGCTGGGACCCACCTGGGTGGCTGTGACAGAAAGTCCCCCTCTCCGAAAGCAAAAATTTTTTTTTTGCGAAGCTCACGAACGGGGCAGCCATGAGTGCTGAGGAACAGCTGGCTGCACTCCGGGATCAGATTACCACTCTCACAACGGCAGTCATTGCTTCGCAGAAGAAGAATGCTGACTTGGAGAAAGCGTGCCAGGATTTGCAAGCAAGGTGGGAAAATGCGGACAAGGCGGGGACCCCGGGCTCCAGAGCGGAGGGCATTGCGCTTGGAAGGAGGGGGGGTGCCCTAGTTTCGCATTTTAATGGCAACTTGCAAGACTATCCCAACTTCAGGGCAGATGTCGTGTATGCACTGCATTTACTCCGTCATGATTTTAGAGATGAGGAGGAGAGAGTGGGATTTATTGTTTCGCACCTGCATGGGGAGGCCAGGGCTTGGCTACGCAATCTGTGGCGCGAAGATGGACCAGCCCGTCGCAATGCAGATGCGTTTATCAAGGCAATGGATGCTTGTTTTCAATCCTCTGTGGATAAGGACATTGCGCGCCGGCAGATGCACGGGCTGAGGCAGGGGAGAGCCACTGTACGCCAATATCATTCTAAATTTTTTGCATTGCTCACCGCCTTAGATTGGCCGAAGGACAGTCTACCGGTCAGGGATCTTTTTTGGGAGGGATTGAGCCCCTCCGTCAAGGATGAGATCGCAAGGGGGGACAGACCCCAGACCCTGGAAGACGTGGTGCAACGGGCTTTGGCTATAGGAATTCGACATGAGGGACGTCCGTGGCACGAGGAGGGGGGGCCCCAAGCGCGCGCGCAAGCAAAAGCTCTCCCTTTTGTGCACAGGGATTTCAGCCGTGCGCACCCCTCACCAATGGGGAAGGAAGGCGAGGAGCCAATGGAGATTGGTGGTGCTAGGGCTCAAAAGCCATCCCAGAGCCCCATCCCTGCTGCAGCCAAAGCGAAGCCTCCTAGAGGGACCAGGAAGTGTTACATCTGCGACAGTGCACACCATATGGCGAAAGAGTGCCCCCAGAGGCTCCAGAAGCACACTGCAGCACTAGCAACTGTGACAGCAGAGGTGCAATCAGAGGAGCAGCTTCAGGGAAACTGCAGTGCCTGGCTGGAAGCAGAGCTACTGGGGCTCAGCCAGGCGGATCTGTAGAGAAGTCCCCAGCATCCTTGCAGCGCATGGACCCTTTACCTCCCAAACCAGCAGTTTTACTCACAGCAACACTCCAGCTGCCTGATGGGCGACTTCTCGAGGTTCCAACAACCATCGATTCGGGAAGCAACGCCGATTTCGTGGGATTACAGTTCGTCAAGCAGCATAACATAGCGCTCCTGCCTGCAACGACGCCTCTGAACGTGGTCACGGTAGACGGCAGGAAGTTGCTGGGGGGGCAAGTGGTGCAGCAAACCCCTCCCATGATGATGCAAATTGGAGACCATCGAGAGCTTATTAGTTTCAATGTCACCCACTTATCGGACACGCCCATCGTGTTGGGCATGAGTTGGCTGGACAGGCACAGTCCCGCGGTTGCTTGGTACCAGAGGCAGATCACCTTTTGTTCATCGTATTGCGCCCAGAATTGCATCCAAACCGATCAAGGAGGAGAAGCCGAACAGCAGCTGCATCTGAGTATGGTGCAAGCGGTTCCTCACAAGTACGCGGAGTTCTTGGAGGTTTTCTGCGAAAAGGAAGCTGACAAATTGCCGCCTCACAGACCTTACGACTGCGCGATTGACTTAGTGCCAGGCGCGCAGTTGCCAACTGCCAAGCTGTACTCCATGTCGGAAGACGAGCTGCAAGAGCTTCGGGAGTTCATAGAACACAACCTCAAGCGCGGATTCATCCAGGAATCTAAAGCAGCGGGAGGCAGTCCTGTTTTCTTTGTGAAAAAGAAAGACACGCCCCAGAAGAGGCTCATTGTGGACTACCGGTTCATAAACAGACTAACTAAGCCCAAGGCCTTCCCCATGCCCAAAATTGACGACCTTTTGGCTACAGTCAGGAGGGGGAAGATTTTTACCAAGCTGGATTTACGTGGAGCTTACAACCTCATCCGCATCAGGAAGGGCGACGAGTGGAAGACGGCCATGTTCACTCCTTTGGGCACGTACGAATACAGAGTTATGCCCTTCGGTCTACAAAATGGCAGCCATGTTTTCCAAGCATTCATGCATCACGTCCTGGCAGGTCTCCTCTACAAGAAGTGTGTCTGTTTTCTCGACGATATCCTGATTTTCTCGGAATCGCCAGAGGATCACGATAAGGACGTGAAGGAAGTTCTGCAGAGGCTGAAGGAACACAGGCTGTACGCCAAGTTGGAGAAGTGCCAGTTTGATGTGAGAGAGGTAGATTTCCTTGGCTACAAGCTGTCCGACGAGGGACTGGCCATGGACAAGACTAAAGTCCAAGCGCTGTTGGACTGGAAGAGCCCTCGAAATCGGAAGGAGGTCCAGAGGTTCATCGGCTTTGCCAATTTTTATCGCAAGTTTATTAAAGGTTTTGCAAACGCGACGGCGGCAATCACTGACACCCTCAGTTCCAAGAAGAAGAAGTTCGTCTGGACCGAACAAGCAGAGCGATCCTTTCGGAAGCTTAAAAGCCTTTTCGCCTCCGAGGAGCAGCTGCTGCACGTGAATCCTGGCAGGCCCATGCGGGTAGAGACAGATGCATCAGACAGAGCAGTTGGGGCCGTCCTCTTGCAAGAGGATTCGCAAGGCAACTGGAGACCGGGTGCATTCTACTCCCGGAAGCTCAGCAAGACGGAGCGCAACTACACCATATGGGACAGGGAGTTGTTGGCCATTCATGCAGCTTTCAAAGCGTGGCGACACTTCTTGATAGGAGCCAAGCACACGGTGCAGGTCCGCACGGATCACAAGAACTTGGAGTATTGGCGGACGGCTAAATTGCAAACCCAACGACACATGCGCTGGGCGGAATTCTTTGCGGATTTCGATTTCAAAATAGAATACATCCCTGGAGACTCCAATGTTATAGCAGACGCGCTGTCCCGAAAGCCTCAATACCTGGAGGAAGTAGCTCCAATCGCAGCAAAGTACATTTTCGCACCGCAGGCGTGGACGTGCGCTACCATCGCAGTCGACCTGGACGCGGTGCGACGCGCGCTGCAAGAGGATCAGTTTGCACAATCCAAGATGGAGGAGCTCCGCAGAGGGTCGCCTGACAACAATGAGTTTCAGTTGCAGGATGGACTTTTGACTCGCAAGGGCGCCCTTTACGTGCCCACCGACGAGCTTCGCGCCACGGTTTTGCAACAATTGCACGATGCCCCGAGTGCGGGCCATTTCGGCAAAGAGAAGACGATGGAGTTGGTGGCAAGGGACTTTTGGTGGCCCCGGATGAGAGGAGAGGTGGCGGACTACGTAGCCAGGTGCGATATCTGCCAGAGGTCCAAACCAGTGCATCAGAAGCAGGCGGGATTGTTAGAACCGCTGGAGACACCGCAGCAACCGTGGGAGAGGGTAGCGTTGGACTTTGTTACAGACCTGCCCAGCTCCAGAGGTAAGACGGCGGTGTTAGTGGTTGTGGACTTGTTCACCAAGATGGCGCACTTCATTCCTTGTGCCAAGGTGGCGACGGCAGAACAGACCGCAAAGCTCTTCATCGATCACGTCTTCAGAGTGCATGGACTACCGCAGTCCGTCTTGTCCGACAGGGGGCGCCAATTTGTTTCCACTTTCTGGCGGAAGCTTCTGGGCATCTTGCACGTCAAGATCAACCTGACGTCGGCGAGGCATCCACAGACCAACGGTCAAGCGGAGAGGGTCAACGCGATCATGCAGCAGTACCTACGGTGTTACGCCAACCAGCGACCCGCGGCGTGGGTGGACTACCTGCCGATGGCTGAGTTCGCCTACAACAACACGAAGCACGCATCCACCGGGGTGACGCCTTTCTTCGCGAACTATGGACGTCATCCCAGAACCTTCCCGAGCTTTACAGCACCTGAAGGGGGGGGACCTCAAAATGCCGACCAGTTTGCAGCAGAGTTGCAAGAGGTGCACGAGGAGCTGCGGAGACATTTGGAGCTGGCAAAGCAGGCGTATAAGGTGCAAGCCGATAAACACAGAAGGGCGGGGGAAGACATTCAGGTTGGGGACTGGGTATGGTTAGCAGCCCACGCGATGCCGGCCAGGTCGTTGGCCAAAAAGAAGTTAGAACACAGGCAGCTAGGACCATATCAAGTTGAGGCTAAGATCAATCCGGTGGCTTTTCGCCTAGCCCTTCCGGAGGGCTCCAGGGTGCACCCGGTCTTTCATAGGTCGGTGCTCACTCCCTACAAAGCCCCACACAGGTTTCAAGAGTCAGGAGCACCTCCAGAGCCACGTAGAAGGGCGCCTGAGGGAGGGGAGTCGCCAAGACCAGAACCTCTTAATGAGGTCACAGAGATACTGGATTCACGATGGGGGGAGGAGGGAGTTGAATATTTTCTCGCCAGGGAAGGCACTCCAGTCTCTGCAAATAGCTGGGTGCCGGGTTACGCTTTGGACGAACCCCTGTTGAAGGAGGAGTTTCATGCAATTTTTCCGCACAAACCCATGCCCGAGGAGTATTTTGATGATTGGCTTTTCACGCCCACTTTGTCGGGCAGCACGTTCGGGGGTTTCTCCTCGCCCGAGGGCTCTACGCCCAAAACAAGCCCGACCAGGGATCCCCGCCTGGGGGGGGGAGAGACAAACCCTTATTGGTGGGTGGATCAGCCAAGGGAGGTATGGAGTCAGAGGTGGATGATAGGTCCTTGGCAGGCAGCGCCAGGAGAAGCAGTGAGGGAGGAAGAGACTGTGATGCCTTCAGGGGGGGAACCCGAGTTCGAACACACGTATACGGAGCTGCCAGAGGAGAAGATTGACGTGGACACCCGGTATCCTGAACCGACCCAGGAAGAACCACATTTCCCTCAACCTGCACCCAGCGACCGGGAGGGGGGAAGGGGGGGCTTCGAGGGGGGGATGGATGTCAGGGTTTCTGGGAGAAGTGAGGAGATGGCAGAGGAGACGGAAAGCGAGTGGGAGGAGGGAGAGAGAGACGAGGAAGAAGATGACGGAATTCGAAGGGAATCTATGAGCCTAAGCAGTGAGTCAGAGGATTCCCAAAAGGGAGCTAGCATGATCAGGCGAAAAGCAGGAGAAGAGAGAAGCTGTGAAAAGTCAGGAAAGGAGGGGAGAAAGCCCAGTGAAGCACAGACGCTGTCAGAGGGGTCTCAGCCGGAACGGAGTAAAGGGGGTGGAGTTGTCAGCCTCTCGGAGGGAGGAGGAACAGGAGAAAACAGAGAGAGGGGGTTGGAGCAAGGTGTTCAGCCGGAAAGGGGAGAGAGTGGAACAGGGGGCAGTATAGAGGACGAAGGAAAGGTCAAAAGCAACGTACGCGCGCCAAGTTCAAACATAGAGGCGCGCGGAAGTGGGGAAAGCTCAGAGGAGGAGCCCGGCCCCAAAGCCAGAAGGAGGGGGCAGGAGGCGGCAGAGGATTCAGCCTCAGGCGAATCCCGGAAAGAGAGAACCCAGGGGGGCAGAAAGACCCTGCGGAAAAGAAAGGAGAGGAAGAGGTGGTCTAGAGCCAGGCTATTAAGTTGGTGTGGAGGAGGGGAGGAGTCAGAGGGGGACTTCGGCGGTCTAACGTGACAGACGTACAGCCACAATGCTGAACTGTGAAAGAAGCAATTATCTTCAATAAACTTTTCCTGTAAGTAAACTATAACGGAGTAAGGTCTCTCGTGAGCTGGGACCCACCTGGGTGGCTGTGACAACCGCTTTACTTGCGTCCCAGATCACTCTTGTTTCCACTGTAGTTCTCAAATTTACTTCAAAATAGTCTCTCAAAGTCTTTTGGGCCTCGTTAACAATCTCTTGATCTCTTAATAGGGTGTCATTCATCTTCCATCTGAAGGAACCAGTTAATGTTAACTTCATTTCCATCTTCACAGCATTATGGTCGGAGCAGGTTTTGGGGCAGATTTCCACCTTTCTAGTCTTTGGTGCCAGTCCTCTAGTTATCCATATTTGGTCAATTCTAGTCCAGGTCATTTTGGCTTCAGAGAAAAAGGTCCCTTCTCTCCCTAGGGGATTTTTTGTTCTCCAAATGTCAATCAAGTCCATATTGTCAGTTAAGTCAAAGAAGGTTTTAGGTAGTCTGCCATCTTTTGTGATGTTTTGTCTTTGTGCCTTGTCCATATTCGTGGACACCACCCCATTCATATCGCCCATCATGATAATATTGTTATAGTCCATATGATCCAACATTGTCTCATGCAACTTCTTGTAAAATTCCGACTTCCCCTCATTTGGTGCATAAATTCCTAAAATCAAAATTTTTTCTCCTTGAATTTGAATTTCGATTGCCACAATTCTTCCTTGCTCATCTTTAAAAAGGAATTTTGGTGATAGGCTCTCTTTTGCGTAGATAACAACTCCTCTCTTCTTCACTTTGTCAGATGAAATAAATTCTTGGCCTAACCTCTTGTTGATTAAAACCTTCCGATGGAGCCTGATCATATGCGTTTCCTGTAAACAAATTAAGTCCAATTGTTCCTTTTTTAATATGTGAAATATCTTCTTCCTTTTCTGGGGGGAGTTGCAGCCATGAATATTCCAACTTAATAGTTGCAGAGTCATGTTGCAGTATATCTATTTTCCTCCTACTGCTCCCAAAAGTTCTTCTCCTTTTGGCGGTGGTATCACTTTCTCCTGCACGTCAAAACCCGAAGGTGTGAGTAATGGTCTCAAACGATCAAATCCTGAGGCTCCTGGTTCTTTTTCAGTCCCTTTCTGAAGGTCTTTTCCGTAGTCACTCAAAAAGTTTTCCTTGTCTTCAACTGTTTTGATTTTAACTTTTTTCCCTCTATAATTAAAAGATAGTCCCTGGGGGAACTCCCATCTAAAGATAATTCCGTTGCTTCTCAGTAATTTTACCAAATCTCCGTAATTAGATCTGAGCTCCAAAAGATGCTTGGGAATATCCTTGTAGACTTCCACTCTAAAGTCGTGAATCTCAAGAGTCTTTTGAAAGTGTGCACCCAGAATCTTGTCTCTTTCTTCTTTCATTCTGAGGGAGATCAGGCAGTCTCTTGACCTGACCTGACCTTCCTCCCTCCCTTTCCAAGTCTGAATGCACTTATAATTTTGAAGTCTTTATCCTCTTCCAAAGGCCAAAATTTTGAGAACTCTTTTGTCAGAAACTCAATTAAATCCTCCTTTTCAAGCTCTGGAACTGACCTCAATCTCAAATTATTTCCCCTGGATTTTAGTTCAAGCAGAGACAGATATGCCTGGTGTTCGCCAATCTGCTTGCGCATAGGTTTGATTTCCTCTTGCACGGCCTCTACTTTCTGTTTGGCCTCCTCAGCTGTTTGACGGTTTACTGTAGTGGCTTCCAATAACTTCCCAATAGATTCTGCATTTGACTTGACTTGCTGAGTCAAATTGTTAACACTGGCTGTGTTTTGGTCAACTTTAGATGATTGGTCCGCCACTTGCTTACTTAGGCCATCTAATTTTTCAAAAATGCAAATGCCCCTCTTTCTGATTTACTAAGGCTGAACTTTGTGCCATCTGCAGATTTCAACTTGCTTCTACTTCACCTGACCCAAACCATTGGTTGGCTTTCATTGAGTTCTGTGGACACAGTAAAACAAAGCTGCCATCTGGTTTCCCTCGGGATGTTCGGATTGTGGAACACAGATTTGCTCTCCACCGTAACCATGTCTCTCAGCGTACCACTTTATTTCCCCCCAGATAGGTGGCTACTATTCACTTGTAGGAAGATGTGCTTATTTAGATTACAACATTGCAGTGAGAGCAAAAGCCACCTTTCTTCTCTCAAGAGGGTTAGTCGAGTTTCTGTTGTTACGGAAAAATTCAGGTGGGAGGCTGCTCAGAGCCCGTGGGTCCCTGCAGAACAAAGAAGGAGTCCAGCCACCAACCGGAGCAAATAGCGCAACAGGTTCAGAGAGGAATTGAACCCCGAGAACGGGGTGACAAGGACTTTTAAAAGTGCCTATCTTATCCCAGCAGACAGTTCGCTAAACATCACCACTCCATCAGAAAAGGGGAGGGTTATACATGTTTAACATAGGAGGAATGTGTTGGGGTAACATGCAAATACAGGATATGTCTTGGAAAGTACATTCTAAGCACCTACTGCAAGAGGACAATAGAACTTTGGTTTGCATAGTCTGCCGCCTGGGTAAGTCCGGAGGAGAGCTTTTGCCCAGCGATTGCCACCTACGGGTAAAGTACCTTCCTGTGAGTAGGTGACCTCCCGTTTGGGGAATTCTGGCGGGGA
Organism: Podarcis erhardii; assembly: GCF_964252035.2. Taxonomy (NCBI): domain Eukaryota; kingdom Metazoa; phylum Chordata; class Lepidosauria; order Squamata; family Lacertidae; genus Podarcis; species Podarcis erhardii. The sequence goes on along the minus strand of NC_138506.1, from coordinate 17,358,664 downwards.
CCGAGGGGTTCCCAAGTCCTTGGCCAACGAAGCAGACTGGCGGTGGAATGAAGAGAATCGGTGAAACCAGTGGTTTTCTATGAATTTCCAAGTGTTTTTAGGCTTTTTTAATACAGACGGTTCTTTTCGGAAGTGGCCTGTCCTGAAATTGCTACATTGTATCTAGCTGGACCATAAAGAAGGCTGATCGCCAAAGAATGGATGCTTTTGAATTCTGGTGCTGGAGGAGACTCTTGAGAGTCCCATGGACTGCAAGAAGATAAAACCTCTCCATTCTGAAGGAAATCAGCTCTGAGTGCTCACTGGAAGGACAGATCCTGAAGCTGAGGCTCCAAGACTTTGGCCACCTCATGAGAAGAGAAGACTCCCTGGAAAAGACCCTGATGCTGGGAAAGATGGAGAAGGGGACGACAGAGGACGAGATGGTGGGACAGTGTTCTCGAAGCTACCAGCATGAGTTTGACCAAACTGCGGGAGGCAGTGGAAGACAGGAGTGCCTGGCGTGCTCTGGTCCAGGGGGTCACACAGAGTCGGACACGACTAAATGACTAAACAACATCTACCATATTTTTCGCTCTATAACACGCACCTGACCATAACACGCACATCGTTTTTAGAGGAGGAAAACAAGGGGGGGGGGGAATGAATGAAACAGTGGATGTATCATTTTTGTGCCTCATGTTGTGGCCACAGACATGTGATCTGATGGTGAATTTGGGGTGACCCAATGCAAAAATCCTGAGAATCCCTGTGGATCCATGCTTTGTAACCATGTTTTAAGTGGGGAGGGAAGGAAAAACACAGAAGGGACAAGGAGCACGAGAGGGGTGTGCAGAGAAGCAGCTGGCTAAGAATGCAGGAGAGGGGTTTAACGGGAGGGAGGAAAGGAAGGCAAAAGTCCCCTCCCCCACCCAAGCCCCCCCCCTCTCTCTCTCTCCCACCTGCATGTTTTCCGGCTGCCTGCGAGTCCCTAAAATGCTTCCCTGAACGCAGCAGCACCGGAGCACGGAGAGGAATTAGAAGGAAGGACACGATCCTTTCCTTTCCCCTCTGCTTCCCTGGAGGGGAGGGGCTTTCCCTGCTCTTTGTTCCGTTTGAGCAAACTGTGAGGAGAATCAGAACTTACAGGGTTAAACAGTTCTGTGTGACGTCTCACATTCTGAGGCGTGGTTATGTTCACATACGGGAATCTTTCTTTGTGTGTGTCTTCCTCTTTCGTTTTTGACTGAGAGGCGAAAGATGCCGGCTCTTTCGCCGGGCTGATTTACGATGTTTTTCTGCTCATTAAAAGACTGTTGGAGATAAGAGAAAATCCTGCATTCAGTCTGATTTTTTATCCACACACGGCAACAGTTTCCCCGCTGCTGAACTCTGCTGAACTCTGCTAGGACTATGTTAAGAGAGCTAAGGGAAGTTTTCGATCAGCACGGACGGCCAGTGGCGCAGCAGGAGTGTACTGGGCGCCATCTTTACTCACAGGTTATGGAAGCTAGACAAGTTTTGAAGCTGTTGCCACGTCGTGCCTGTGTGTGTGGGAGAAGCCAGCTAGCCAGCTAGAGCTCCTGCCTAACGTTTGAGGCAGCGAAGCTTGCTGGGGAGGATCTCATCTTCAGGACCGGGTGCCAAGAGGAGCTGGTGTTACGTGAGTAGGCTCAGCCCCGGGGGAGAAGATGGCAGACGGCCAGGAGTCATATTCCGTCCCTTTTGAAAAATTAAATGGGAGAAATTGGGAGGAGTGGAGCAGGAAGCTGAAGGCCTGGCTGGTAGCCAAGGGTCTGTGGGAGGCAGTCCGAGGGCCTCCACAGCAAGCTGGAGCCGGTGCTTCAGCAGCAGATATTGCAGCTGCTCACGCTTCGCAGAGGAAGAATCAGAAAGCCCTGGGAGCTATACTGCTCGGTTTGGAGGGCTCACAGCTACCTTTAGTGGAAGGTTTTGACAGTGTCCAGGCTGTTTGGCAGGAGCTGGAGAGGGTTTGCCGAGAAACCACAGCAGAAGCCAAAAGCCACGTCCCCAGATGCAGTACAGCCTCAAGGAGAGCTGCTGGCAAGGTTGGGGGGGGGCAGAGAAGTCCAAAGGCAAGTTTGCAAAGTTTTCCACTGTGTGACGAGGAGGAACGCCGTCTCAGAGGGGGCCAAGCTGGTGCAGAGAGCCCTGCCGGTTGCAGGGGGGGGGGCAAGCCAGCAGAAGGCTCAGTTCAGGCTTTTTCCACTCGGCGATGTTTTGTCTGCAAGTCTGTTGACCATCTGCGTCGATCCTGTCCGTGGAGAGCCAGAGAGGCCGGGCAGGATGTCTCCAAGGTCGCTGTGCTGGACCCGGGGGAAAGGTACCTTGAGCGTAGTCTGAGTCCACACGAAGAGGGGCGAGGTCCGAGGCGGAGAGCCGGGCGGGGAACAGGAACGCTGGAACAGGAGGCCGAGCAGGATACAGGAACACCGGATGGTCAGGAACAAGAGGCCGAGCAGGGAACAGGAGCACCGGATGGTCAGGAACAGGAGGCCAAGCAGGGATCAAGAACACAGGAAGGTCCAAAGCCAACAACGACGTTGCTCCCGCAACCTGGGACCGGGCTGACTGGGCTTTTATCCTCTTCTAAGGCCAGGGGCGGTCCCGGCCCCCAGGAGCCCCGCCTCCTCTGGCCTTAAGGCGAGCACTCCTCCTGGGAGCAACCAGTTCCCTTCGCCTCTCTGCCCTAAGCCTCTGCAGATCAGGAGAGGCCGAAGGGTTACTGGGCCCTGGAGGAGGCTCACCTGTAGCCACTGAGTCCTCAAGCCCCTCTGGGGCCTGAAGGGTTTCACCTGGGGCCAGCTCCTGGTGCTCTGCCACAGGTGCAGGCTCTTCAGCATCTAGGCCTTGCCCCAGTTCAGCCGGCCCTGGAGGCGGGGACTCCTGTGCAGGCTGGGATTCCTCTGGTTCATCCTCTGAATCGGAATCCCAGGCCATCACACCATCCCCCCTCCCAGGCCCCCCCCCTCAACCGAGGGTCCGGACCCGGCTTGCCGGGGTACGTCGCATGGAACTCTCGGAGGCAGGCAGGTGCGTGGACGTTGGCCGCTGGTTCCCAGGAACGGTCCTCCGGTCCGTACCCCTTCCAGTCAATGAGATACTGCAGCTTTCCCCTGCGGTATCGGGAGTCCAGGATGCGTTCCACCTCGTACTCAGGCTCTCCCTGAACCAACACTGGCTGCGGTCGGGGACGGTTCGGGTGGAACTCGTCGGGTGGGGCCACTGGACTCAGAAGGGACCTGTGGAAGACCGGGTGAACCTTCAGGGTTGCGGGTAACCGGAGACGGAATGCCACAGGAGAGACTTGGTCCACGATAGGGAACGGGCCGGTGAATCGGGCGTCCAACTTCCGCGAAGGTCGAGAAGGGTGGAGGTGGCGAGTGGAGAGCCAAACCAGGTCACCGACGCGAAGTTCCGGCCCCACCTGGCGGTGGCGGTCGGCCTGGGCTTTGTACGCTTCCTTGGCCTGGTGCAGTTGCTCCACCAAAAGCTGTTGCTGGGACTGGAGCTCTTGAAGCCACTCCGTCACCGCCGGGACCGCGGATGCCGGCAGCACATCTGGAAACAGCCGTGGATGATAACCGTAACTGGCCTGGAACGGGGTCTGCTGGGTGGACGCATTCACCGCGTTGTTGTAGGCGAACTCCGCCAATGCCAGGTGGTCGACCTAGTCATCCTGCTGGTAGCTGCAGTAACACCGGAGGTACTGCTCCAGCACCGCGTTCGCCCGTTCCGTCTGGCCATCGGTCTGTGGGTGGTAGGCTGACGAGAGGCAGACCTCTGTCCCGAGGGTCTGGTGTAATGCTCGCCAGAACCGGGATGTGAACTGAACGCCCCGGTCGGACACCACGCGCTCAGGTAGGCCATGCAGGCGGAAGACATGCTGAAGGTACAGCTGAGCGGTTTCCTTGGCTGTGGGTACAGATGGGCAGGGGGCGCAGTGCACCATCTTGGTGAAATGGTCGGAGAAAACTAGGAGGCAGGTACAACCACGAGACGGGGGTAAGTCCACTACAAAGTCCAACGAAACCGTGTGCCAAGGGCGCGGTGGAACTGGCAATGGCTGAAGTAGGCCGGGGGGTCGCCCGGTAGGGCCCTTGGCGCGCCGGCAGACATCACAACCAGCAACGTAGCGAGCCACATCAGCCTTCAGGCGGGGCCACCAAAACTCACGACTGACCAGATGGGTGGTCCGATACCGTCCAAAGTGCCCCGCTGCTGGGGCATCATGGGCCATCCGGAGAACCTCCAGCCGCAGTGGCCCTGGCGGGATGTACAGACGACCGTGGTGCAGCAGAAGGCCCTGATGCAGGACCAGCCCCGGATACTGTGGGCTGGACCCTTCAGCCAGCTCCTGGAGTCGTTCCTGGGCCCAAGCGTCGACCCGCTGCTGTTTCCGCACCCGAGCCTGCAGTGGCTCCGCCTCCTGGGTGGCCAGGAATGCAGCTGGAGGTAGGATCGTGGTGGGTTCTGCTTGCTGTACCGTGTCTGAGTTGTCTTCAGGTTTCCGGGACAGGGCATCCGCCTTCTGGTTCTGAGAGCTAGGGATGTAGCGGATCCGGAACTGGAACCGGGAAAAGAACAACGCCCACCGGATCTGTCTTTGGTTCAGCTTGCGGGTGGTCTGGAGGTACTCCAGATTCCGGTGGTCGGTTCTCACCTCCACCGGATGTCGTGCCCCCTCAAGATGGTGGCGCCAGACCTCAAAGGCCACCTTGATGGCCAGTAGTTCCCGCTCCCACACAGTATAGTTACGCTCCGCTGGTAGGAGCTGGCGGGAATAGAAGGCACAGGGTAAGAGTGGCGCTTCAGGTCCATTCTGTTGAGACAAGACGGCACCGAGAGCCGTACTGGAGGCGTCGGTCTCCACCACAAAGGGTCGAGAGGGGTCAGGATGTTGTAAGATTGGCGCCCTCTGGAAACAGGCCTTCAACCCCTGAAACGCCTCCTCTGCCTCCTTGTCCCAGGAAAACGGCGTCTTTGGGCGCAGTAGCCGGGTCAACGGGGTGGTGCGATGAGCATAATCTGCGATGAAGGTCCGGTAGTAGTTGGCGAACCCCAGGAAACGCTGTAGGTCCTTGCGGTTCCGGGGTGCCGCCCATTCTCGAACCGCTGCCACCTTCCCAGGGTCCATCTGCACCCCATCTGGAGAGAGCCGGTGTCCAAGGAAGTCCACAGTCCGCTGATGGAACTCGCACTTGCTGAGCTTTGCGTACAAACGGTGCTCACGCAAGCGCTGCAGCACGGTCCGGACATGTCCCTCATGGCGAGCCGGGTCACGGGAGTAAACCAGTATGTCATCCAAGTACACCACCACGTACTTGTCTAACAAGTCCTGGAACACGTGGTTGATGTAGCGTTGGAACACAGCAGGCGCGTTGCACAAACCGAAAGGCATAACCAAGTATTCGAACTGCCCGTACCGGGTCCCAAATGCTGTCTTCCACTCATCCCCGGCTCGGATCCGAATCAAGTTGTAGGCCCCCCGGAGGTCCAGCTTGGTGAACACCTGTGCCCCTTGCACCCGCTCCAGCAACTCCGAGATAAGGGGCAAGGGGTACCGGTCTGGGATGGTAATTTTGTTCAGGGCTCGGTAATCATGGCAAGGGCGAAGTTCCCCACATTTCTTCTTAACAAAGAGCACTGGTGCCGCGGTAGGCGAGGTGGAAGGCCTAATGAACCCACGCTCCAGGTTCTTGCGCAAGAAGTCCTGCAAAGCCTTGCGCTCTGGCTCTGTTAGAGAATATAAGCGACTCACTGGTAAGGGCGCTCCGGGCTGGAGGTCTATGCCGCAGTCAAAAGGCCGATGCGGCGGCAGCTGGTCTGCCCCCCGTTCCTCGAACACGTCCTGGTAGTCCTGGTACACGGCTGGGAGCGTGGGTGCTGCCTCCTCCGTGGGCGCGGCCGCCAGCGTCTCGGATTGAGCATGGGAACATGGGTCTGGGAAGTGCACAGTCCGTTTGACCCAGTCAATCTGAACGTTGTGAGCTTCCAGCCAGTCCATCCCGAGCACGAGGGGGAACCGGGGCATAGAGGCAATGTCCAAAGTTCGCAACTCCCGGTGCTGCTGGAGACACAGGACCAGGGGCTGGGTCTCCTGAGTAACGGCTCCTGAACATAGAAGCCGTCCGTCAATTGCTTCCACCTGGACCGGTTCTGGCTTGTTCCGAAGTGGCACCTGATGATGGGCAGCAAAAGCAGCGTCCATATAAGAACGGGTTGCTCCTGAATCCACCAAAGCATGGGTAAGAATCCAGGGCCCACCTGGAGGGTATAAACGTACCGGAACCATAAGATGTTGCAAGTCCATTGGTGCGGGCCCATTCTGCGCTGTTTGGGACCCCCGGTAGCTAGGGCCATCAGCTACTGGGGGTTGGCGGTTTCCCTGCGGCTGGCGTTTCTCAGGGCAGGACCGAGCGTAGTGTCCACTTCCGCCACAGTAGAGACATAGATTCCCCTCCCGACGCCGCACCTTCTCTGCGGGGGAAAGGCGTGGCCGCACTGCCCCGAGCTGCATAGGCTCCTCCGATAACTCAGTTGTGACCGTGGGGCTGCCGGAAGAAACTGGTGCCGAGAACTGGAGGTGTCGTCGGCCCCGGGCCTCGCGACGATCCTCCAGCCGGTCGTCTATCTGTAGACTCCGTTGAATGAGAGTGTCTAGCGTGGTGGGGCGTTCCATTGTGGCCAGCTGGTCCAGTATCTCGTCCGAAAGCCCTTCGAGATACTGGTCCCGCAATGCCGAGTCGTTCCAGGTCAAGTCCTGTGCCAACAGCCGAAACTCCGTGGTATATGCGGCCACCGTGGACTCGCCCTGTTTCAACTGCCGAATCGCCCGGTTGGCTTGACTCCCTTTCTGGGGGTTGCCGAACGCGGCCTCCAAAAGATTGCAAAACCCCGTATAGTCTGCCAGCAAGGGGGAGTCTTGCCTGAGTAGCGGCAACGCCCACTTGGCCGCCTGGTCCTTTAACAAACTAATCAAAAAGTGCACCTTGGTGCGGTCGTCAGGGAAGTTCCGGGCTCGCCCCTGAATATACAGCTTGGCTTGGGCGAGGAACATGGGAAAGCTGGCCGGGGCTCCATCAAATTTCTCGGGCAAAGCCACTGGGTACTTGCCAGGAGCCGGGGCGTCGGCCCCAGGAGCCGGTAGGGCTTCCAAGCGCTGCTGAAGTGCCGTAACCGCGTCGCTGAGCTGCTGCACGGTGTGAGTCAAGGCCTGGTTCTTCTGGGCCAAAGCCACCAGCGCAGCCTCCTGGTCAGCCATGGCCTCTGGCTCTTCCCGAACGCACCCCAACGAAGGGGGAGTGCGGGTGTGGCGGGAGCAAACTGTGCTGGACCCGGGGGAAAGGTACCTTGAGCGTAGTCTGAGTCCACACGAAGAGGGGCGAGGTCCGAGGCGGAGAGCCGGGCGGGGAACAGGAACGCTGGAACAGGAGGCCGAGCAGGATACAGGAACACCGGATGGTCAGGAACAAGAGGCCGAGCAGGGAACAGGAGCACCGGATGGTCAGGAACAGGAGGCCAAGCAGGGATCAAGAACACAGGAAGGTCCAAAGCCAACAACAACGTTGCTCCCGCAACCTGGGACCGGGCTGACTGGGCTTTTATCCTCTTCTAAGGCCAGGGGCGGTCCCGGCCCCCAGGAGCCCCGCCTCCTCTGGCCTTAAGGCGAGCACTCCTCCTGGGAGCAACCAGTTCCCTTCGCCTCTCTGCCCTAAGCCTCTGCAGATCAGGAGAGGCCGAAGGGTTACTGGGCCCTGGAGGAGGCTCACCTGTAGCCACTGAGTCCTCAAGCCCCTCTGGGGCCTGAAGGGTTTCACCTGGGGCCAGCTCCTGGTGCTCTGCCACAGGTGCAGGCTCTTCAGCATCTAGGCCTTGCCCCAGTTCAGCCGGCCCTGGAGGCGGGGACTCCTGTGCAGGCTGGGATTCCTCTGGTTCATCCTCTGAATCGGAATCCCAGGCCATCACAGTCGCTTCCCATGGCAGTCAGCCAGGTTTCCATGGTAGCCAGTCTAGGAGAGGAGGCCAGCATGGGAATGCGAAGGGAAGACGTGACACAGGAAGTGAGAAGGACGTTCTTATCACCTAGCTGCCTCCATGGCAACGCTACGGGACAACTCCAGTGAGGGCAGAGTGCTGCGTTGGGTCATCGACTCAGGAGCCAGCCACCACCTGATGCCATCGCCACCTAGTGGTGAAATGTGGAACTGCATGGCTGTTTCAACTGGGAAAACAGTCAGTCTTGCTGATGGTTCACAGAGACAATTAACCACTGTTGGCAATGTGTTTGTTTCTTTTTTACAGGCAGAGCTGGAGGTCTACATTGTGCCAGGAATGAAATGTTGTCTTTTATCTGTATCTTGTCTTTTACAGGAGGGTTACAAGGTTTGCTTTGAAAATAATGTCTGTTCCATTTCCAGGGGTGGGGAACAGCTGGTCAGTGTTGCATGTCAGGACAACCTCTTTGTTCTGGAGACACCTCTGGAGGGTAAGGGGGACGCTGAGACAGCACAGGCGAAGTGTGCTAATGTTCCCACGCATGATTCGTGTGCTCACCTGTGGCACAGGAGAATGTCGTATAGCTGTTGGAAATATATCCAGAAGTTGCCCGAATGCACTCAAGGTTGCAAGTTGAAAGCATGTGATAAATTTCTAGATTGTAGGGCATGCAAAAGAGCAAAGGTAAAAAGGTGCAGTTATCCCAGATCGGAGAGGGTAACCACAAGGCCTTTTGAGCTTGTGTACACAGACCTTTGTGGACCCATGCCAGAGAGTCTGGGAGGGGCCAGATGTGCGCTCACGCTGACAGATGATTTTAGTAGGAACGGGTGGGTCTTCTCGCTGAGATGCAAAGCGAGGCAGCGCAACTGATCAAAGACTGGGTTGCGGCAGTGGAACTACAGTTTTCCACCAAGGTGCAGAGTTTCCAGAGTGACCGAGGCGGAGAGTTCACTGGGTCTGCTCTGCAGAGTTTCTTCCGCCAGAAGGGAATACGTCACAGGTTGACGGTTGCTGCTTCTCCTCAGGAGAATGGCGTAGCAGAGCGCAGAAACAGAACACTAGCTGAGGCAGCTGACGCTTTACTGTTTGACTCTGGTTTGCCTCAGAGCTTTTGGGCCGAAGCCTGGAGGACGGCCAACTTCATGTTGAACAGGTCGTACAATTCAGTGGTAGGTGACACCCCATACTTCTTGCTGCACGGAAAGAAACCGAAGGTGCATTTCTTCCGTGTGTTTGGTTGCGAAGCTTGGGTGCTTGTGCCAAAGGCTCAACGAAAGAAAGGTGACCCGAGGTCCCAGAAAATGATCTTTTGTGGATACGAGCCTGCGACAAAAGGGTGGAGGTTTGCCTATCCAGAAGGTGATCAGTCCAGAATTCTAGTCAGCAGAAGTGCTGAGTTCTGTGAGCAGAATGGTTGGTCAAGGATCCATGCGAATCCTGACGTTCTCTCAGAATGTCTGCTTGATTCTGATGAGGAGGGAGAGTCAGAAGCTGAACCTGTTGATGAGGACCAGGTCTCTGACCAAGAACAGGGTTGGGCATCTCCACAGGTTGTTAAAAGAGAGCCCAAGAGTGAGCCTTCGTCTCCTGTTAGCAAAGTTCAGAAGGCCCGAAGACGCAGTAAGTCAGAGGGGGAGTCTTCTGGTGTCAGAGACACACTTGCTGGCCCCAGTGGGTCAGAGGGGGCACCTGAGATAGTGCTCAGACGTTCCGCACACACCACGAAGGGGGTACCACCTGAGAGGTTTGTGGTCACCAGCGTGTGGGCTGGTTTCGCGCAGTGCGAACCTGAGAGTTTTGAGGAGGTTCAACAGTTGCCTGAGATAGAAGCCAGGAAGGGGCAAGAGGCAATGGGAAAGGAGTTGAACTCAATGAGGTCTTTAGATGTGTGCTCGACCACGAAAATGCCAGAGGGCAGGCAGGCCGAGAGCTGTGCACAGACAGATAGACAGGTGCAAGGTTTTGCTGAAGAGCTTGGTGAGATGTTTAAGCTCAAAAACCTTGGTCCCGTTCGGGTTTATCTAGGAGTTAAGATAGACAGGTCTGAGAACGGGAGTTTCTTGCTCAGTCAGAAAGGCAAGATTAAGCAGTTGCTTGAGAAGTTCCGGATGTCTAACTGTGCAGGGGTCAGAACGCCCATGGGGTCCAACTCTGTGAAAGGTTGTGTTTGGGGTGAGTTGTACTCACAGTTTCCCTCAGGATGCGAGACGAAAGGGGGGGTGAGGAGAATCAGAACTTACAGACTTACTTACAACTTAGAATTCAGGCTCGGTCAGAGGTATGTGCCTATCTATCCAGGCACCGGCTGAATTCTTTTGACCTCCCTCCGGCGACTCCCGGCAGGAAAAACACACGAGGTCCGTTCCGGCGATTTTCCTCAGGCTGTGAGAAAAACACACCAACTGCTTCTCCTCCTTCTCCTCCTCCCTGCATATCCCCAGGGAGGGGAATCAGACTCAGACAGAAATGTATCTACATTGCTTTTATTCCTGTCTTTAGCAGTCATACAGTAAAAGATGTCTGCTCTCTTCAACAAACAGAGAGAAACTCGAAACTCCACCCATGTACATCCTGTACAGGTCATATGACACACACTGAGCTCACATCCTGTGCTCAATAAGAATGGACTGCCCCTTTGTTTCCATGGCAACAGTCACATACATCCTGTCTGACATTGCAGCCACAAGCAGCTGACTGAGCTGCTAGAGCCTTTGCTTGCTGCAGCATTGCTGCTTTAGAATAACATACTCCCCCTAAAGTATCAATGCGTGCTGTGAGCAAAGCGTCATCCAGAGAAGAAAACAAACAGTTGTTATATGTATAACACTCCCCTGTTGTTTCAGTTCCACCCTTGGAACTACCCGCCACTGGTTTTACCAATGTACCTCTCTGGTTGTGTGACTTCCAAGGAATGAGTGCATCTGCATTACCTTGGTTAACAACACTCTGTTGTGCCTTTGTCTCTGACTCAGACACAGCTTCAATTTGACCTTGGTCGTTTACAACAGCAACACATGCAATAGCTAGGTTGGCAAACTCTTTTGAATACCTCTTGGGTGGTACACCCTTCGTTGCTCTCTCAGACCTACGTAAGTGGTGCTGCTCTTCTTTGCTTTCTGGTTCAGCCTTTGGACTCTTTGGAGAACCAGTACCAATTGTAAACAGTGGTTCATCCTCCTCTTCTGACGGTCTAGTCATCATGTGAGATTTCCTCTCAATGACTGTGACAACGGAGCTGTCTGAGCTATCGCTGTCATCATCAGTACTACTGAATTCAATAAAATCATCATCATCATCATCATCATCATCAGAATCATCATCATCACCTGTGGGAAATGTGTGAACAACCACTCTCTCCTGTTCAGGAGCACTCTCTAGAAATTTTGTGAGAATCACCTTACCAGATTCAGACAAAATTACTCTGTAGAGACCCTTTTCATAACCCACAAAAATGCCTCTGGCATTCTTTACTCCACCCGGAGCTTCTGTCCTCACATGAGACCCAAAAACCTTGAAATGGGCAACAGAAGGTTTTCTGTGGAACAGTTTCTCAAAAGGAGAACCTCCCAACTCGTTTGAAAACTTTCTCAACCACGTATAACAAAATGACGTTAGCGACTCAGCCCAGTACTCATGTGGCAGATGTGAACTAAGCAATTGCGCTTCCATTCCCTTTTGCAATTCTTTGTTCACCCTAACACAGACACATCTGTTCCAAGCTTCTTCGGAAGCTGCAATTTTGTGTCTTATACCTTTCTTCTTCAGGAACCTCTGGAAATCCTGTAAAAGAAAAATTGGCTTCTCATCTGTGCAAAGACAATTTATGTCAGCATCATGCATATTTTTAACCTTGTCACAAAACTCTTTAAACCTTTCTAAGGCTTCTTTCGGTCTCTCCAAAAGATAAATCCAGACAAAACCTGTGAAAGAATCAACACATATTAGGTAATACTTTGCATTGCCTCTAGATGGTGCTAAAGGACCAATCACATCAGCATACACCCGCTGAAATGCCCTGTCGACCCTCGAGGTGACCTGGTTGGCGTTCTTCTTGGCTACACCTGCAAAAGAGATCACGTTAGAATCACAAGAATTACATTCCATGTAATCACTTTGATCAAAAGTCAACAAATACAGTCCATCTTTCTCTTTGGCAGAAAGATACAACTCTCCATCTTTGTAGATCTCGCAGTGTTGATCATCATAGGACAGTTTTAGTCCCTTCTTGGCAATCTGCGAAACGCTGAGCAGATTGTACTTCAACTCTGGAACCAAATAAACATTGTTTATAGTCAAGTTCAGACTTTTAAGATACGCAGTCCCAATTCCGGTGGCTTCCAGCTCTTGACCGTTGGCTTGTTGTACAACGAAGCTTTGCTTCTTAAACGACGAAAATAGCTGTCTGTTCGGGGACATATGAAATGTGGCGCCCGTGTCTACTACAAAAGCGTTCTCCACTTCCGGCTTGGTTCCTTTCGACATCAAGGCCTTTGCAGGCTTCGTCTGTGACTTGGCATGACCTCTGCCTAACGTCTCAGACTTCGTGGAGCTTCCCTTGGCTCCTTTGTTCTGACATGGCTTCCTGCAGTTCCGCTGAAGATGCCCAGTTTGTCCACAATTGTAGCATCGGACAACGTTCAAAGCTACGGCATTTTCTCCAGTAGCTACAGCAGTGGGGGTGTCAGAACTCCGTTCTTGTCTCCCCCTGTCCTTCACCTCCAGGGCAGCAAGTCTGTCATGTTCACAAAGAACCACGGCAAAGACCCTGTCCGACGTTAAATCTTGTGCTGGGAGGGACCCCAGCTGACTGGCAACTGTTTTGTAAGTCCGATTCAGACTGTTGATCACCATGAAGCAAAACACTTCCTCCTGCAGACGGAAATTGCGTTCCACCATCTGTTGACGCAGAAATTTCATTTCCGTCAGGTGCGCTTGAACATCTCCATCAGGCGCAAGCCTCAGGTTGGTCAGCTTCTCAAAATACAGCAACGCTGAAGAACCTGCATCTCTCTGATGTGTCCTTCTCAGCGTGTCCCAAACATCTTTCGCGTGCTGTAAACCTTGTATATGGATAAGCTGAGAGTCTGACACGCACAGAATTATAGCAGTTCTGGCCTTCACATCCTGTGACTCCCAAGCACGCGTTGGTGCTGCAGGGATGGGGTTCTCAATCACCTCAAACAGTCTCTGATTCTGCAGCAAGGCCTTCATCTTAATAGACCAAGATGCATAATTGTCACTGGTCAAGAGGGGTGTAGAAGGCAGGGCTCCCCCCTTCTTAGCATCCATTTTGAGTCCTTGCAATAACTCTCAAACACAAGCCTCTAAAATCCAATAGCTGGCTTGTTTACACTCTGTGCACCTGGCAGCTGTAACACTGGCCGCTTGCAAAGTCCCTTTCAAGAGTTCCTTTGGGCCTAAGTCAAAACAAAAACTTTGTTTTTGCCTCTCTGAGGCATAGCCTGACTGTACAGCCCTTATCTCGAAACTGGCCTGCGTTGCTAAGCAATAGCATTCCTTTCCTTGGACAGGAAAAACCACAGGAATGTTTGGAATGCAGAGCTCTCCTCTCTCGGAGCTGTTTTTCCCAAACCTTGCTCCCTTGAAGCAGAGAATGAATCAATCTGCATTCTCACTTCTAAGCCCGAAAATCTCATACCTGGGCTCCGTAGCTTGGCTTTCAGCTTGTTCTGGTCAGCTTCTGGCTGCAGAGAAATAGCCTCTCACTTCAGGATTCCATGGAGCGATGAATACAGTAGCTCTGCCACTCTTTCTGCTGACTTCCATGGATCGTAGAAACCATCCTCTGCTACCACTGTTAGAATTCAGGCTCGGTCAGAGGTATGTGCCTATCTATCCAGGCACCGGCTGAATTCTTTTGACCTCCCTCCGGCGACTCCCGGCAGGAAAAACACACGAGGTCCGTTCTGGCGATTTTCCTCAGGCTGTGAGAAAAACACACCAACTGCTTCTCCTCCTTCTCCTCCTCCCTGCATATCCCCAGGGAGGGGAATCAGACTCAGACAGAAATGTATCTACATTACTTTTATTCCTGTCTTTAGCAGTCATACAGTAAAAGATGTCTGCTCTCTTCAACAAACAGAGAGAAACTCGAAACTCCACCCATGTACATCCTGTACAGGTCATATGACACACACTGAGCTCACATCCTGTGCTCAATAAGAATGGACTGCCCCTTTGTTTCCATGGCAACAGTCACATACATCCTGTCTGGCTTTGCAGCCACAAGCAGCTGACTGAGCTGCTAGAGCCTTTGCTTGCTGCAGCATTGCTGCTTTAGAATAACAGTGTTTGGGGTGAGTTGTACTCACAGTTTCCCTCAGGATGCGAGACGAAAGGGGGTGTGAGGAGAATCAGAACTTACAGGGTTAAACAGTTCTGTGTGACGTCTCACATTCTGAGGCGTGGTTATGTTCACATACGGGAATCTTTCTTTGTGTGTGTCTTCCTCTTTCGTTTTTGACTGAGAGGCGAAAGATGCCGGCTCTTTCGCCGGGCTGATTTACGATGTTTTTCTGCTCATTAAAAGACTGTTGGAGATAAGAGAAAATCCTGCATTCAGTCTGATTTATTATCCACACACGGCAACAGTTTCCCCACTGCTGAACTCTGCTGAACTCTGCTAGGACTATGTTAAGAGAGCTAAGGGAAGTTTTCGATCAGCACGGATGGCCAGTGGAGCAGCAGGAGTGTACTGGGCGCCATCTTTACTCACACAAACAGCAACCGAAACAGAAACAGAAACAGAAGAGGGTGGGCAGTAAGACCCTGAGGCAGAATGCAGGAAAGCAACAGCTTCCTCTCTTCAGGCGTCCCTCCTCCCTGACGCGCAATTGGATTTTTGCCTGATTTTTGCCTCTGCACTCGGGCCAGTCGGCTCCAGGGATCACACATTCGCTCAATAACACACACAGACATTTCCCCTTACTTTTTAGGAGAAAAAATCTGCGTGTTATAGAGAGAAAAGTACGGTAGTTTTGATTGGATTAACAGGGTAACGAGGTTTCGATTGACTCAGTCCGTTGTTCTTGCAGCGGGAGCTGTCATCACCTTGTCAGCGCTCAGTGGAGTGTGCAAAACAGCTGGAGCTGAGCTGCCTCTGCAGAGCCATGGCATTGCTGCGATTGGCTGAAGGGCTGAAGGGCTACATTCAACGCCATCTGATTGGCTAGAGCGCATCCTCATGCAAATACATTGTTCATTCATAAAATACATCAATCGTGTATAGGGTCAGAAATGTTTCCAACTAGTGAACTAGAAACCTTTCAGCAACCTTTACAACCATCTACAAACCCCGAAGTTTGTATTTTCTTGAGCTTTCTCTAGAGAAGGGGCTGTTTTGTATATTGGAGCAGAATAGTGTATTAGCTCTCATGTTTTGTGTAAAGCAAGCCCTTGTTAAGTACCGTCAGCTGAATTGGGCTTGTGCCCAGATCTTAGCACACTAACTGATAAAACAGGTGAGGGTAACCTCTGGCCCTCCAGACATTGCTGAACTACAATTCTCATCATCCTGCCCATTGGCAATGCTGGCTGGGGCTGAGGAATTTCAAGGAAGCTTTTGACTTGCCCCTACCTACACCTACCTACCCACTAAACGAAGGAGCAAGAAAGCAAAAGGCAAGTTCAGCATTCCAGAGTTTTCCAAATGCCATGGCATCTCAATGGGGCTCCCTTGCCAATTGATGGTAAAGCAAGCCATTGGACAGGCCATCATGCATGAGAACGGTTTTTCGAATGGATTTGAATCACACTTGGACTTTTTTCTAATTCAAGCTAGTGCCTCATGGAAGCAGGGAGCTTTGCAGAGTCCTTTGGAGACTGTGGAAAAGATTGCGCGAGAGAGGCTTGGCACCAGAATAAATTCATAACTTGCTGAACATCGCACTCAGTGCCAAGCTTGGTAAAGAAAACATGTTTTAGTTTCTCTTTCCCCTTGGCAGCAAAGTATGTCAAAGTAGCTGCATTGCCCTGCCTTCTCCCTTAACAAGAACCGGGGCTGCTTCGAGCTTGTGAGAAATTATCAATAATGAAGATGTTAAGCAGTGTCTTTCAATGTCTTGCAGGCACAGTGATAAGCACTAGGCTACTGAAGACTCTGATTCCCATTTCCGTAATAACAGAGGATTCTCTTCTTTCAGCTGTGTCTTGGCTCTGTGCTCGCAAGTGTTCTAGTGACTTTCAGGTAACTTGGAAAGCATGGTAATGATGTCTTGGTTCTGAAGAATGATATTTCCCCCAGTCTGACTTAGTTATCCTGGTGATAATAATAATAATAATAATAATAATAATAATAATAATAATAATAATAATAATAATTTATTATTTATACCCCGCCCATCTGGCTGGGCCTCCCCAGCCACTCTGGGCGGCTTCCATAGAAAGCAAAAATACAATAAAATATCACACGTTAAAAACTTCCCTGAACAGGGCTGCCTTAAGATGTCTTCTGAATGTCAGGTAGTTGTTTATCGCTTTGACATCTGCTGGAAGGGCGTTCCACAGGGCGGGCGCCACTACCGAGAAGGCCCTCTGGCTGGTTCCCTGTAGCTTTACTTCTCGCAATGAGGGAACCGCCAGAAGGCCCTCGGCGCTGGACCTCAGCGTCCGGACAGAATGATGGGGGTGGAGACGCTCCTTCAGGTATACTGGACCGAGGCCGTTTAGGGCTTTAAAGGTCAGCACCAACACTTTGAATTGTGCTCGGAAACGTACTGGGAGCCAATGTAGGTCTTTCAAGACCGGTGTTATATGGTCTCGGCGGCCTCCCCCAGTCACCAGTCTAGCTGCCGCATTCTGGATTAGTTGTAGTTTCCGAGTCACCTTCAAAGGTAGCCCCACGTAGAGTGCATTGCAGTAGTCCAAGCGGGAGATAACCAGAGCATGCACCACTCTGGCGAGACAGTCCGCAGGCAGATAGGGTCTCAGCCTACGTACCAGATGGAGCTGGTAGACAGCTGCCCTGGACACAGATTTGACCTGTGCCTCCATGGACAGCTGTGAGTCCAAAATGACTCCCAGGCTGCGCACCTGGTCCTTCAGGGGCACAGTTACCCCATTCAGGACCAGGGAATCCTCCACACCTGCCCGCCTCCTGTCCCCCAAAAACAGCACTTCTGTCTTGTCAGGATTCAACCTCAATCTGTTAGCCGCCATCCATCCTCCAACCGCCTCCAGACACTCACACAGGACCTTCACCGCCTTCACTGGTTCTGATTTAAAAGAGAGGTAGAGCTGGGTATCATCCGCATACTGATGAACACCCAGCCCAAACCTCCTGATGATCTCTCCCAGCGGCTGCATGTAAATGTTGAAAAGCATGGGGGAGAGGACAGAACCCTGAGGCACCCCACAAGTGAGAGCCCAGGGGTCTGAACACTCATCCTTCACCACCACTTTCTGAACACGGCCCAGGAGGAAGGAGCGGAACCACTGTATGACAGTGCCACTAGCTCCCAGCCCCTCAAGACGGTCCAGAAGGATGTTATGGTCGATGGTATCAAACGCCGCTGAGAGATCCAGCAGAACTAGGAAACAGCTCTCACCTTTGTCCCTAGCCCGCCGAAGATCATCAACCAGTGCGACCAAGGCAGTTTCAGTCCCATGATGAGGCCTGAATCCCGACTGGAAGGGATCCAAATGGTCCGCTTCTTCCAGGCGTGCCTGGAGTTCTTCGGCCACCGCTCGCTCAATCACCTTGCCCAAGAATGGAAGATTTGAAACTGGGCGATAGTTGGCCATCGTGGCCGCATCTAAAGATGGTTTTTTAAGAAGCGGTTTAATAACCGCCTCTTTCAGCGGGTCTGGGAAGGCTCCCTCACGGAGGGAAGCATTCACCATCCCACGAAGCCCATCGCCCAGTCCTTCCCGGCTTGCTTTTATAAGCCAGGATGGGCAAGGATCCAGGAGACAGGTGGTTGGCTTCACTCGTCCAAGCAGCCTGTCCACATCCTCGGAGGTAACAGATTGGAATTGATCCCACTCAACTTGACTAGACAGAACTCTAGCACTCTCCCGCCCTGGCCCTGCTCCCACGGTGGAGTCTACTTCTTCCCGAATCTGAGCGATTTTATCTGCAAAAAACTTTGCAAAATCATTGCAGGAGAACATGTGGCCCGTACTGGGCCCCGATGTCGCAGGTGGCTCCACTAAATTGTGAACCACCTGAAAAAGTCTCCTGCTGCTGTTTCCTGCAGATGCAATAGAGGCGGTGAAGAATTTCTTCTTCGCCGTCGCTATCGCCACTTCGTAGGCTCGACGTTGAGCTCTAACCTGTGTCCGGTCAGATTCGGAATGAGTTATCTGCCACCGGCGCTCTAGCCGTCTCAACGATTGTTTCATTGCCCTCAGATCAGTGGAAAACCACGGGGCTGTCCGGGCTCCATGCAATCGGAGAGGGAGCTTCAGAGCCAAACAGTCAATAGCCCTGGTTAACTCCACATTCCAGCGGGCCACCAGGGAATCGGCTGAAAGGCCATCAACATGGGATAAAGCATCCCCTACCACTCTCTGGAAACCATTTGGATCCATTAAGTGGCGAGGGCGGACCATCCAAATTGGTCCCACCTCCCTGCAGAGGGGATGGGTCGCCGAGAAGTCCAGTTGCACCAGGAAGTGATCTGACCATGGCACTGATGATTCAGCTAGATGTTGTACATGCTGACCATATTCCAGAAGGGGTTGGTTGTCTTGGCCTTGCTTTGGCTTACTGAGATCTGTCTTCTCCCTATAGGTGCTCATTCTAAAATGGATAATTGTAACGTTTGACTTCATTGATCAGAAGGAAAATATGAATGCTCTCTATGGTTTTTTCTTTCGCTTCTTACAATATGAGAAATTGGTAAGATAAAAAGGAATGTGTTATTTTGAAGGAACTCGCTTTTATTCTGACATTAACCCAAATCAAACAATAAAGAGTACTTTCCGACCACACAACAGGACACCATGTGAAAAGTGGGGCCTTAAAAATACCTCTCCCATTTCCTTCCTTTTCCTGTCTTGTTCCTTCCCAATGGGCGCTGGTCGCAGCGCCCCCCGGGGGCACGGCATGTTCAGGCAGGCAGGCAGGCAGGCAGGCAGGCAGGCAGGCAGGCAGCTATCCAATATCAATGCCGCTACCGAACTGACCCTCAGGAGGGGGAGGGGTTGCGGGCTCACGTCCCCACCCACACTCCCGTGGGGCTGACGCCAGCCTCGCGGGAAGCAGGGAATTCCCTTAATTAGCATTCTCTGCAGCATCAGCCAATTGGCTGGCGTTGGGGGCGGGCCGATCTAAGGCCACTTAAGGTCGGGGCGACCCTGGCTCGCCCCTTTTCTCCGCTTCAGCAGCTGCAGTTTCAGTCAATCCCGCCCGTTCCTCCCTCCACCCCCCTCAAAGACAGCCGCGCAGGCAGCTATCCGATGGAGGGAGGGGGGGGAATCCTGTTCTGCATAGCTATCAATTCGGGTGTGATAGTCTTATGTTTGCATACTTATGGGAAAATAAAACTAATTTATTTTAGAGCTTGTATTTGTGTGTATTCATGGTATCATTTGCGGACCCAGTAGATGGCAGTGTGGTGTGGAGAGTGTTTTCGGCAGCTCGTGAAAGGATAGAGGGTGGAACGTTGACCGTTCAAAGGCACTATAAGCAAGATATATTTCCACATTGTCCTAGCTACGTTTCCCCATAAAAGCATACACTCGAATACATTTGTATCAACTACATTTGGAACAAGTGATTGTTACATTTAAGGAATATTCTCTAGGCGATGAGATTGGGGGGAAATACAAAAAACCCTTCGGATACATTTGGATACATTTAGAAAAATACAGCATTTTGAGGAAAAATACATTTGAGTCGAAAAATACATTCAGATCCATTCTTAAAGTCAATGAGAAAGATACAGCGAAAAAGGATCCATTCCCCAAGGCACCGTTGACCTTCTTGTAGGGTGTGAAGGCAGAATACGATCTATTTGATATTGGTAGGGTCCTTCTCCTTCATTCCCCTCTCTGACCCTGACTCTCTTACGACACAGGGACCACCCCAGAGTGTGGGCACAACTTCTGCCGGTCCGGCCTGATCCAGTGCAGCGGGGCAAAAAGGAGGCTGGCTTCCTGTCCTCAAGGCCGAGTTGGAGTCCAGAGAAGGAGCCTCGTCCGCAATCGGCAATTGGCTACCTTTGTCGAAGTAGCCAAGACTCTCAGTCTTCCAGAGGGAAAGGAGGAGTCTGTGAGAAGCACCAGGAGCCCCTGAAACTCTTTTGCAAGGCGGGTGGTTTGGGGCAGATCCAAGAAGCACCAACACCACGAGGTGATTCCTCTGGAAGAGGCTGTCGAGGAATACAAGGTACCTTGAGGGGGAGAAATAGCTGTGTTCTTGGCAGGTGATCTTCTTAATTCTCAGATCCAAAGTAGGCATGGTATTCATTGGTGGTTGTTTATTACCTTAGAAGCAGCCAAGGGGAAGCATGAGGGCTGCTGGGATGGCTGGGAGGAGGGAGTCAAAGTCTTTCTCTCTGCCAGGGGGGCCAAGGGATCTTCCCTTGAAATACAGCAGCTTCAAAGATTTGGGTTGGGACCATGGCAGGGAGAGAAAGGGTTAACCTCATCCACATCCCCCAGCAAGGTTGCTTTGTACATATTTAGAACACTACAAATGTGAATTGCACATGTCTCCTTTGGCTAGCAGGATGCCTCCTCAATAGGCAGATAGCAGCAAGGGGTCAGCTGCAAGGGGGTGGAGACTGGTGGCCAGTGTTATAAGGAAAAAATGGCTCCTTTTCCCTTCTGGGGTACCTCAGAGCCCATATAGAGTCCTTTTGTAGCTTCTCTATCGGTAGGAGAAAATAACAGAGGCCAACCAGAGAATATTGAGAAGCAAAGCAGCTAGTAAGCCAGATCTTTACTACCTGTTGCAACAGGGTGCTCACCCCCCCACCCCCACGCAGGAGGGAGGAGGAGACCGCAAACCAAGTCCTTATATAGACATTTGAAATTGCCCACCCTGGAGCCCAAGACCACCCCTCCATACATCATACATACATCACAGAAGGGGTGGCCTACAACAGACTCCTGTGTGGCAGGAAACCTGTTGATGGGTTTACCTGGCTGTTCATGGGTTTACCTGGATATTCTTTTGTGATGAGAACTACTTACGGTATTTATGTATGTGTTTATATCTTAGATCTTCTAATTCTCCTAACACTAGGAATTGGCCAGATGGTGCAGGATGCCCCCCCCTCCCAAGTATCCGTTGGAAGCAGATTTAGCAGTGCGGGGTGGAAGCACCTACTGGTGGGGAGCACACTTCTTCTGGGGATGCTTCCTCCTCCTCTTCCCACTTCTCCCTGGGGCCTCAAGATGAGAAGTCAGGCTGGAAGTCTCCTCGGAGAAGACAAAGGAGCAAGCATGGCTGCCTTTCCTCTTCTCCAGACCAGTTAGTTGGACTAGAAACCTTTCCCATCCCAGTTCTGCAGTGGTTTTCAAGCAGTGTGCTGTGGCAGCTGGGGTGCCGTGGGAGACACTGGCCTCTGTCCCTCTTTCCTTCCCTCCCTCCTCGGATGCCATCTCTGCCTCCTCAAGGCTTGCCCAGCTGTTCTCCCCCAGAGAATGGTGCCTCTGGGGCTGGCCAGGGGGTGTGGGCTGCCAGGAGCTGAGGCAGCCTCAGAGGAAGCAAGCCTCTGGGAATGGACAGGCAAGTCCCAGGCCCCTGGGGGGCAGCGGGGGCAGCTCAGAGACCAAGAGGAGGACTCCTAAGGAGAGGGGAGAGGAGAGGAGGCTGAGAGAGCACTCCGCAAGGGAGGCTGTTCGAGAAAGGGGGAGGGGAGGCAAGCAAGGGGGGACCTAACTGGTCTCCTGAGCCCCACAGGGGTGCCGCAGAAAGAAGGGAGTTGGTCCAGGGAGCCATAGACCCAAAAAGGTTGAAAACCTCTGTACTTTTATTTCCTCCAGTAAATTACTTTGCTATTATAGCAAGGCCACTGGACCCAAGAAGCCAGTATAATATTCATCGCCTCTCTTTGTCGCCGCCTGGAGATTCGGAGGAAAGAGAGAGGGGAAATTCTGGCCTATTAAGCAGACCTGGACAAGGAAAACAAAGACCTCCTTGGAAGTGTCACTCTTGTTACTAGTGAGGGAACAAGCACTTCAAGAAGCAAGTCCGGACTGAGGAGGGAGGGGGAAATCTGCCCATTTCAACTTCTCCCCATTTCTCCTTTTCCCATATCAGTTTGTTATTTATTTATTATTCTGACAATGAATCAAATGCTAGGGTGGCAGCCAGATTTTGAAGATTGGAGCCTGGCCTGGTCTGGAAAAGGAAAGTTGGAGAGATTCCCTAATGCAGGGATCAATTGACTTTTGGGATATGGAGCTGGGTCAGGAGGAGATTGGAGCTTTTGGGACATTTGGATTTGGAGGATTTTTGAAACAAGATTTGGAACGCTTTATGGATCCTAGCTTTTCAATTCAATTCAATTATCTTTAATACGGTCAATGACCAGAAAGCAATTTATAAAAGAAATACGACATTATAAGCAGTATTGTGCTACAAATAACAGTGGAAATGTGGCCAATTCACAGAATTGGTGCTTATATTTATGACCAGGTTTCGTCTGTTAAGGTCTTAAGAATTAAATTCAAATGTCGCTACTGTTTGTTATCGTTCCTTCGGTGTTTACAATTTGTTTTTTTTTTTTTAAATAATTTTTATTAAGGTTTTCCAAATTAAAACAAATTAAATCCAATTTAAAAACTTTTTCCAATAACTAGGACTTCCCCTCCCCACCCCCTCATGTATTCCAAATCTTCCAAATAAACAATTAAGTTCAACAAATTCTTATCCCCAAATTGCAATCATCCTCCATTACCCAGTTTAGCGTAATTCCCATCCCCCTAAGATCGATCTATTCCCTTCCACGAGTTTCCCCCTTTCAAACATAATACCCCAAAAAAAAACAAAAAAAAAACATAGAATTAAATAATAATTTTACAACCTTTGGATTCCAACTTTCCCTCCCCTTTTTCCCTGTTACGTTCCTCCTAACCCTCCATCTCTAATATCTTCCTGGAGTTCCCACATTGCGTTAAACCCACATCCCTCTGATTCTTTGCCAGTCTTATTAATTGCAAATGTCCAATCATTAAATTACGAATGTCCAATCCTAAAAGAAGTCTAACGAGAAGAGGGTCCATTTCTTCTATCCAGATTTTTATATCCAGGAGTAAAAACTCCAATTTTAAAACCATAAGCTTGTCAAATCTGGATATCCCAAATATCCCCTTTCCCATTTCTGTCCAGTTCTTGTTATTTCCTTGTTCTTGTCGGCCATTCTCCTCCTTTTTGTTTCTCTGTTCTCCCACAGAAATGTTCTTTCTCCAAAAGTTTCTAATATCCCTGCAGAGGCTTGTTGTTCAGGAACAAAACATTACATCATGATCCTTTCATTTTCCAACAGATAGTTCCATTGTTTCCTATAGTGTGTGGACCTCTGTAGACAAAATAGTGTTCCATTTCTGCAGTTTCCCAGGAGATTAAAAGTTCTATTCAACTGCACATGTTTCCTGTCAAAAACACATGCAATATCCCTCAGCTCCTCTAGGTGGATTCCCGTAACAAAGTTCCCTTCCAAAGCCCATCCACCAGTCCAAATAGCTTGTTTATCCTTATTTAAACAATTTGAAACAATTTATACCCAACTTATATCAAATGTAACCGGCAAAGTCCATAACCAAGTCTCTGTTACATTCTTCCGTTTTGACAGCTCCTTGACAGCTGTCAAAACCTGTCAAAACCTCCGTTACTCTTCTCCAGGCATTTTCACGAATCGCTCCAGGGATTCCGGGGGGGGGGGGTTGCTTTTTAATACAAATTCCACTTTTCTCCTCCGGCTCAATCTTATAAATTTCCCTCGCGAAGTTGCTAATTCAGTGAAATAAGGTTACTCTCGATCTTAGTTATCCATTCCTTTGTTTTGGCTCTTCTACAATTTCGGGGGGGGCTGACTTCCTTTTTTCCACCTCCCCCGTTCGCTCCAAATTTTTTAAAAATTTGTCCCCTTTTTTTTTTTGTCCATATTCCAATTACTCACGGGTTCTTCTTTTAGATCCAAATTTTCAATAGAAGAAGTCAGCGCTCTCCGCCGGATGGCATGCGGCTGCGCTCGGCAGGGATAGCAGAGAACTCAAGCACCACGCTTCTCCCCGGCACCCGATCCGGAGCCTTTAAAAAGGCTCCTTCACGAGTCGGGAGGGCGCTAACGGTGCCAGCCGAGTCTCCATGTCCACGGCCTCCTCTGGCCGTGGTTTTTAAGGGTCCCCGCATCGCCGGTGCGGTAGGACCCAGCCCCTGCCGAGCAGACTCCCTCCGGAGCTCGGAGGGAGTCCGCCATTCGGCGCTGGCGCCAACCCGGAAGTCCCCGGTGTTTACAATTTGGACTCCGTTGCTGACATCATTGCTCGTCTTATTCTTGTTGCAATGTAACAATACTTTGCCACTGGCCTGTTGATTTCGGGCTCTTTATCAGCTAGGAGGTGTCTGATATAGGTGTCATCTGTACTACGGGGTATTTTCCTCAGGATCGGTTCAATCAGCTCCTTTCTTGAGTCTCGGTATAAAGGGCAGTATAAGATGACATGCCCGATGGTTTTGATTTCGTTGCTGTTACAGGGACATAATCTTTGTTCGATCGGTATTTTGTTATATCTTCCCTCAAGAAGAGCTGAAGGGAGAGCGTTAAAGCGGGCCCTGGAAAATCCCCATCGGTGTTTTGCGTTGTCTAGAACTTTGAGATAGTTTGCTAGATGGGGTCTTTGGGAATTGTACAGGTGTTTATAGGTTATCGGAAGTTGATTAAAGTCATTTTGGGCTTCAGTGTCCCTGAGTCTTTCTTTGATTATGTTCTTGGCCCTTCCCCTTTCTAAACTTAATAAATACTCTGGGGAGAGACCGTATGTGGCCAGTTTTCTGAGGGTGCCCTTCCTCCAACTAGATTGGAATTTGTCAAGAAGCATCAGGGAAAGTAGTCCAACCGACGAGTTGTTAAGTCTTAGCCAAGTGCATAAGGTTCTTATCCATACTTTGGTTTTAATGCTGTGTAAGCCCGCTTCCAGTCGTAGGGCGGCGTTTGGAACGCATTTAGGTGTTTGCAGGAGTGATCTAAGGAAGCCTGATTGTATCTTTTCGTATGGCTCTAGATTAGAGAGGGAAACAAGTGGTGCGCCATATAGTATTTGTGCTGTTGGTTTAGCAACGAATAGTTTAATTGCAGCAGGAATTAAATTTCCTCCCGTTGTACGGTGGAATCTTAGAATTGCTGTTGTACTTTTTTGTGCTGTAGAGGAGCTGTAATTTATGTGGGCAGTCTTCTTCCTTGATGCTTGGAATATAACTCCTAGGTATTTAAAGCATGTCACTTGTTCAATCTCCTGGTTGTCTAAATTCCATCTGTATATTTTTCTTTTATTAGAGAAAACCATGATTTTTGTTTTTTGGTAGTTCACTGCTAGTTTCTCTTCTCTACAATATTGGGATAAGCTGTTAAGAGCTCTTTTGAGGCCCATCTGAGTCTGGGATAGTATAACCGCATCGTCTGCATAGAGTAGGATAGGCAGTTTTTTGTCTGCTAATTTTGGGGCGTGTGTATCCGCTCCATGTAGGTGGTCTATTAGGGAGTTTATATAGATGTTGAACAAAAAGGGGGCCAAAATGCATCTTTGTTTAACTCCCTTTGTTGTTCTAATGAAATTAGAGAGTTGACCTTCTTGACTACATCTTATACGAAGTCGTGTGTTGTTGTACAGTTTAAATATTAGTAGCAGCAGACGACGGTCTATGGAAGTTTTGTTGAGTTTGTCCCAGAGTCGGGTTCTTGAGATGGAGTCAAAGGCTGCTTTAAAATCTATAAATGCTGCGAATAAGTGGTGATTGTGTTGCGACGTGTATTTCTCAGCTAGATGCTGTAAGATCAGGCAATGATCCATTGTGGATCTCCCCTGTCTAAATCCCGCCTGTGCATCATCAAGAATCTTCGCTCTTTCTATCCATTCGCACAGTTTCTCGCTGAGGTGTTTGGCGTATAATTTACTTATTATATTCAGGAGGCTTATAGGTCTGCAGTTGGAGGGATCATCCCTCAAGCCTTTTTTGTAAATGGGGATAATGATGGAAGTCCCCCAGTCATGTGGAATCTGTGCAGTTCTATCTATATATGTAAACAGAGAGGCTAACAAGGGGGCCCACCAGGTCGCATTGGTTTTAAAAAGTTCCGATGGTATACAATCAATTCTGGGAGCTTTCCCGTTCTTTAGTTGGTCAATCAGCAAATGAGTCTCTGTTGTTGAGACTGCTGGCCATGGCTGAATCTGATCTTCCGGTATGTCTAGTGCATAGGACTCATCGCTAGATTCCTCGTAAAGATTATGAAAGTGTGTTTCCCAGGCTTTCACTGATATGCAGCAGGATAGATGTGATAGGTGAGGAGATTTCACCCCTCCCATACCCAAGAATCTCCTGATGATCTCCTGAGGTCTCTGCTGACTCTACAGAGAGGAGGAGCAATGTACTGCTCTCTACTTAATTAGTCAAGTGAGTGAGTCAGTCTCTGTGAGAGAGAGAGTCAGTCAGTGTGTCGGAAAGAGAGTGAGTGCAAGAGATCGTGTTTAGAGATAAGATTGCTGCTAAGAGCAGCTGCAGGCACTCAGAGTATAGCATTGATTTATGCTCAGAATATTTAGCTCTGTATATAGTTTTGTATTATAGCTGTAGTTATAGAATAAAAGGAGGATATTTTACAGAGCTGCTCTCCGAGTGGTTTATACTCTGCAAGACTCTGCAAAACGCTGCTGCGCAACGACTGTATTATTGAGACAGTGAATCCGGTGCTCTCAGCTCCAAGCTGTGAGTCCACAGCACTGTGACCTGTTCCTGTGGGAAAGGAGGTCTCTGGCAGTGCTACCCAGCTCGCCTAGCCCAGTCGGGGCTGTAGTGCATGAGTCCAGTTGGTACACTGGCTCAAGGGCAATGCTGACAATAGGCCCCTATCCGGCTGTACAGCAACGATTCTCCAGAATAATGATGGATTACTGGAATTGGAGGCCTCTATCAATTGCTGCCATAATAACTTCATTGCGTACCTTTTCTTTTGTGTCAGGAGTTTTTTGTAACTTCTTTTAGCTTCAAGCATCTTTTGTCTGTTA
This sequence comes from Podarcis erhardii, assembly GCF_964252035.2. NCBI lineage: Eukaryota > Metazoa > Chordata > Lepidosauria > Squamata > Lacertidae > Podarcis > Podarcis erhardii. Next base: position 17,331,463 of record NC_138506.1, on the reverse strand, counting down.
TCCTCTGTTGGATTATCCTTATGACAGATGAAGGAGTGGATCAATGATTTTTTGGAGGCTATGCACTCTTGATCGAACCACTCCCTGGAAGTTTTCCTATGGTAGGGAGACTTGGAATTCGGTTTTACAACCAGTTCTTGAATTTTTTGTATAAGCATTTCATATGTTGTCATCATGTTCGGGGCGCTCTCCTCTATTTCTAAGCGCTGTTCTATAATTACTTTTGAGAGACGATAGCTCTCCTCAGATTTGTACCAGTTAGATATCCGCTCACTCACTTGTCCATTCCATCTGATTTTCTTGAGGCCTGTTCCAGGTGTTAGATCTAGTTCATATCTGTGTTGTGGTTTGGGCAGATCAAAGGGTAGCTCACACACGAGGGATAAAGGTAGGTGATCACTTTCAGCTCTTGCTGTAATGGTGAATTTTGATACCCTTGGGATCAAGTCCTGGGAAACAATGCAGTAGTCTATCGCTGACAGTTTGTGTCCTGACCAATATGTATATTGGCCAGGATAGTCTCCTTGTATAGCCCCATTCAGTAAGTGTAGATTCTGTCTGTAGGCCATCTGTGCTAGATGTAGTCCTCCAATGTTACATGTCTTATCGTAGGATGATCTTGTCATTAGGGGTGGGATAATTTCTGTTTTTGGAGGCCATTGGTGAAAATGTGTGTATAGGGTGATGTCGTTGGGGCCCACTCTTGCATTTAAGTCACCAGCTAGTAATATCATGGCTGACGGATGTTGTTTCCTCCATTGCACCACGTGGGCTTCCACATCTTTCCATAGTTGTTCTACTTGTGCCTGCCGTCGACATGTGGGTAAGTATAAGTTTATGCATAGCAGTTTGATTGGTCCAAAATCTAAAACTGCTGCTACAGACCATTCGTCATTGGAGGGTAATTGGGTAATATTAGCTTGTATCTGCGTTGAGAACAGTAAGGCTAAGCCTCCTTTGGGTCTGCCCCCTTTTTGGCTAGGTGTTGCTCTCTTTATACATGAGTGGTAATTATCCAGGTAGAGCTCATCTATCGACCAGGTTTCCTGGATGAACAGGATGTCAAATTTAGTGAGGAAGTCCACTAGATTGGGATCTTTACTTTTAGCTCCCCACCCTGCGATGTTCCACGTACAAGTGGCCAGCTTGTGTTTTTTGATTGGCAAACATCTCAGGGGGCAATCAAGTCTAGTTGTCTCAGGTGTTGGGGCGGTTATCTTGTGGAGAGCCTCAGATGGGCTATCCTCATTTGGGTACTCCATCTTTTTTAGTGATGCCCCAAGTTTATGGCCAGTTTGAGATTTGTCCTTCATTATGTCCATTTTGGGGTGTGTAGTAGGACATTTTGGCACGGTGTGTACTTGGACATATTTTAGTGTCCCGACGGGGCGTCCTTCCCCCGTGACCTTATTTCAGTCATCCGTGTAAATGGTATCTAGGACCCCTGGGTTGTCCACAAAAATTGAACCGTTCTTGCTGAGTGGGACCGCTATTTCAGCTTGATGTGTTATTGTTTTCTTTGTTATCGGTGGTTCCGTAGGTCCCAGTTCCTCTGGCGATAGGAATAGCCTTAGTATCCACTCGCTGTTGGATAAAGGTTTTGTAGTATGAGTTGCATAGTTAAATTCCCTGGTGGCAGGTGTGACTAGGGGGGTAATAGATTTCCTTATGGATGCTAATCTTTCAATTAGTGCGTCCTGGGCTTTATGTATTTGTTCGATAGTTGCAATGAAGCGGTTTTCCTTCTCTATGCTGGATCTTTCATCTGGTACGAGATTTGGAGATAGGGTTTTTGGTCTTTTAGCCAGCTGGTTTGGGGCTTCATCTGCCTCTAGTTGAAGCATCTTACAGTTCTCATCCATCATAGACATTGTCGGCTTTGTTTTTATCTTATCAGTCTTGATTGTTTCGATGAGAGGAGTGGGAGTACCGGACACTTCGAATAGGCGAGTCACCTGTAATCCAACCCTTTGTAGCTTGTCCTTATTGTCTGAAACTAATTTGGTTGTGTGCCAGTCTCTGAATGTTACCACAACTCTGTTTAGGTCTTTGTCTGATGGCAGAAACTTAACATTAATGATATTTTCTGCTGGGACAAACCCTCTGACGGCTAATTCAGTTTTCTTGAGAATGTAAATTCTCTGTTGTGCTGGGGAAAGAAGATCTTTGTGCATGTATACGGGTAGGATGATGAGTTTTTGTTTATTTAGAATTAGATTTCTGCGCGAGTATGTTGTTTTAAGAGGAGTTTCTTGCTTAGGGATCAGGTTTTCCCTTGATTTTCCCGCAGTTCCATACGGAGGCGCTAGTTGTTCTGTTGAATTGTGAAGTCCAGCCTTGTAGAGTTCCTCTGTTGAATTGAAAGGCCCAGCCTTATGGAGGTTTTTATTTGTGCTTGGGCTTTGGCTTTTATCAAAGGGTGGCAAAACTGGGTTATCTGGGCTCGTCAGGTTTAGCTTATCTAATAGCTTAAATAGTCTTGTGAAGTTCATTTTCTTTGTTCGGGATGGGAGCTTTGTCTTCCTTCCCATTTTTACATTCTTGGGCTTCTTCTCTTTATTCCTGGGACACTTCCCCTTTAAGAGGGGTTTCTTAGGGTCAAATAAGCTTCCCTTCTGATTTGATTTGATCCTAGGTGTTTTATTTTTTCCCGCATAATGTTGGATTTTATTTTCCTTAATGCTGTTGTCGTTTGGTGTGTTAGAGGTGTTACGGTAAAATCTGGGTGCGAGGCTGCTCTGCCACCCAGCTCGTCGGACTATAAGTCTGCGGGTCCCTGCGGAGGAAAATGAGCTCAGCCGGAGACAGGAGCAAGCTGCAGAAGATCCAAGTTTATTGCGCAACAGGTTCAAGGCGAGATTGAACAGTGGGAAAGGGGTGACATAAACTTTTGAAACTTCTCTCCATTTCCCAGAATACAGTGCAAAATACATCCCAGTTACATCATGAATACATTAAGAAGAGGTTGGGTTACACAGATTACATCATGAATACATTAAGAAGAGGTTGGGTTACACGGATTAACATATGGAGGAGGGAGGGGGAATATGCAGAGTTGGAGATATGTGCAGATAAACACTTCCTGAGTACCGGTGATGAGAAGACAATGGTCCAAATATGTATAGGGGAGGTGTGATGGAGTCCTAGGGAAATTGAGCAAATTGGCACATTGATTTTCTATGAATTTTATAGATTTTAGTCCCTTTTGACATTGACAATTGGAAATAAATTGATATATTGTAACGAAGAAGAAGGTGAAGAAGACATGCCCCCCCTTCCGTATCAGTCCCCCATTCGGAGATAGATTTGCATTAAAGTTCTGTAAGAACTTGCAAATTTTTTCTCTGCACCCTAAATCTCGGTGAAGGTAGGGGTGCCCTGTGAGTGGGAATAGGCCCTAATGGAAAAGGAGGTGGGTTGAGCAGGGCAGCAAATGAGGGAGCAACATGGACCAATACAACGTACGTATATGTTATATAGATATGCACTAAATAATAACTTTGTATCTACCGTACCAGATGTGTGGGTTTGTGCAAACCTGAAGGGGACTTGCAAGCCATGCCTCTTAAGGTCATTTGCAAGTATAGTAGTGCAGATAGCTGGATATAGGATATCACATAAAAGAACACCTGTTGTATTTTGTTCAATAATGGTCTATGCTTTACATTTAGCAGGAAGGTCCACTACTGACTGAAAAAAAATGCAGTTTGCTTTGCCCCCCGCCATTTTTGTGTTCTCAGGTGTCAAGGTAGCTCTTCTGTGGTCTCACACCGACAGTGATACAGCAACACATCCTGTTGAATCTCCTCAGGGCTTTCATTTAACCATGTCGCCTGGCACTCACCATAGCTGGCACAGGTTTGGACATATCAGGAGAGAGATGTCTTTGCCTTGGCCTTTCTATGGGGTTTTATTATTGTAGGCTCTGGTCTTGCACTCATGGGAAGTTGCTCACTTGCACTTAAAGGACCAAAAAGCTAATTGCAGCCTGGATACACTTGCCCAATTCACACAGAGTCCAATTTGAATTTATCTTGCCCCACGGTTCTCAACTTTTCAAACCAATCCGTTAAAGCAAAACCATTCTTAAGGGGCACTTGTCCAAATAAGTCAATTTAACTCTATAAGGGATTATTCCTGCTAAACCAAAGCATATACACCTTTCTGAAGCTCCTCCTTGGTAAAGTGAGTTTTAGCACATTTTAAAATGGGTAGGGAAGTTGGCAGAGTACCAGGTGAAACAACGAAATGTGGTTATAAATTTATCTAATTCTAAACATTGGACTACATAATAGCCTGACCTGTTAAAAGGCATAAAATGTATGAGGATCCTCCACTGGGGTGTAAGGAATAAGACATTAAACATAAAAACAATTACACACAAAAATAGCCACAAAAATAGCCCCCCCATTTGTGGAAATAATTACACACTGTCAGACACATTTCAACATTCCTACGTAATAACTCATAATACAAAACAAACTAATTAAGTATCAGTTGCATATCTTGAGACAATTGTGATATTTTTACGCATGTATCTTCTCAATGCCGGAGCACAGTCTTGAGGTTCAAAAGTGAGAAAATGTCCTTGCAATTCAACTCCTCCCCCCTTTGTCAGCCCCACTCCCCCGGCAGTCTATATCCTTTGAAAGAGATAGCTGTGGCCACTTTGAAAACTTTGGTGTCTGTTGTTGCTGCAGGTAATAGTCTCGTGGTGGCGAAGCTTTTCATTGGATCTGTAGTAACACATTTGTAGAAGTGATATCCTGTAAGGGGCAGGGTTTTGGGGACTTAAAAGACAGAGTTAGAAAAGGGAAGGGGCGAAAGGCAAAAGGATGTCCTTCAGTTTCCGTGGGAAGCTGCAAATAATAAAAATCTTAGCGGATTAAGCATTTTATTCATTTCAATATTATTATCACATTTCCATATAATTACTGTTATTATCTGCTAAGTTTGTTTGCTTTCCTTCACTTTGGTTTTTTTTTCTTCTCCCTCCCATATTATTAAATAAAAAATTACTCCATATGTAGAGAAAGAGAACTGTAAAAAAATAATACAAGGTTAAAATAATAATAAAACACACACACACACACACACACACACACACACAAAATGACCTATGAGGAACCAAAAATAAATAAATGCTAAGACACACAATTCTAAGAAATCTGAAGTAACAATGAAAATAAAAGAGTGTTTCTTGATGTGACAATATCGGCTAGGATGTTAATAGCAAAATACTGGGAAATGACTTAATACCAAGAAAATGAATGGCAATTTAAAGTTGTGCAAGTACCTTGAACTAGCCAGAATGACAGAATTAATAAGAAATGCTCAGGCAAAAGGTAAACAAATACCATTCCACAAACAATGTTTGGTTGTGCTTCGATTAATTTCATAGACATCATGGAAAAACGGATTAAATAAATGAAAACAGATTATTTGTAACTTTAAAAGTGTCAGAGCCAGAAAGAGATGGAAGTCACTAATATAGCAGGGATTCAGATTTGTTCCACAGAACAGAAAGAAAGTTGCTGTGTGATAAAAGAAGGGACAAACACTTTGTTTTATTGAGGTTCACATATCCTGTTAAAAGGGAAAATTATTTCATGTGAGAAGCCTGTCAGGAAATGCTGTTCCTAAAATGCACACAAACAAAGTCTGTGATTTAAATCCCATTGGGGGGGGGGAGTGCTTTGATATTTACCTGTGAAAAGAATTTGGCATGTTAAGATTTGAAACTTGGCAACCTCTTGACTTTGATGGTCCAGTACTTAACCCTTTTGTCTTACGTAGCCCATGGAGCAAAGGACAAATTAAGGGTGATTTTCCTCAGTGGTTCCAAGTTTTACATAAGGGAATTTGGATGAGTTCCCCCCCCTCCTTCCCCCCCCCCTCTCTCTCTCTCTCTCTCTCTCTCTTTTTCCCTTTTTTTTTAGCTGACCTAACCTCTGTGCATGTGCAGAGTTCATATTTCAGCAAACCTTTTACACCATTGAAAACGTTGTATCCTTTTGGGTAAATTAGAATAAAGGAAGGGAAGGGTAAGGAGTAGATTTTTAAAAATAGGGTTAGATTTTAAAACAAACAAACAAACAAACAAACAAAAACAACCTCAGCAATTCAAGTATTCACCAAAGCTAGCAATTGCAGCCCAAGCAAAGCTGAGTGCCTCCTTTATGTACAGGAAAGGGCTAACATCAGTCTGGTCATTCGCGGAATCTGCTGCGCCCTTATATATGGGAAAAATGGCCAGAGTCATAATTCATAAGATCTTAATATTCTCATTCATTTCAGCCTTACCATTTGCAGACAAAAATTTTCTGCCCTTTATTTACAGGATTGGTATGTACTTAAACTTTGAATTGACTTTGAAGTCTGGTTTTTAAATAGTAGACAAAATGATAAACACTGTAATCACTCAAATGCTTGATATCACCAGTTCTGCTTCAAAACATCAAGGCTTTTACCTCTCACGTTTTTTAAAAAAACAAAGAGCAAAGTTGGGCTGAATTTCAACTCATCACATGCTTGCAGACACATGGCCCTCCACACAGCCACAAATTGGGAGAACTGAAAGGGACCCTGGGGTCATCTAGTCCAACCCTAAAATATAGTGTTCATGGCAAGATTTGTACTACCAAAGAGACATATACATTTAAGTACAGATTTACAACTGGGAAAGGAAACACCTATGCTCCTATCATGTACTAAGGAAGAGGAAAATAAAAGTACCGAACTTTACACAGAACCCTTTTAGTAGATCTTAGGAATAGTACGCCTAATTAAGATTTTTTTTAAAAAAAACAACAACACGATACATAGGAATGTGCCCCCCTCCCTTGTTGAAGGAAGCTTACTCGGGAGTAAATTCACTTAGCACAGAAGTAAGAAGGGGGGGGGGGGGACCTGAAAGAGACTGAAACAAGTGGGGAAGGCATTTTCCAATAAGAAGCCAGGAAACCCTAGCTGATCTTAGAGACTGATATCAGGACTGGACTCTATAGATAGACAATTGTTGTCTATCGAAGCTTCTACCTTTTATTAACAATTTTCTTAGAAGGAACACCTATTTTCATAGGCATGTGCTTAATGAAATACAGACACTGCATTTTAGCTTGGGAGAGCAGTTGGCTCAACTAGGCTTTTGCAGCAGAAACATTAGTTTCTTCACAGCACATTTCAAAATACTGGAAAAAGACTGGAACATGGATGTAGAATCACAAACTCAAAGGTTGCAACATAACATTATCTACCATCAACTTAAAATCATACTCCTCACTTAAGCTACTCGGAGGAAGACTCTTTGTAGCCTCTCTCAAATAACAAACATTTGCACCCTTCATTCTCATTTTGTTTTTGTTTTTTCTGTTTTTAGATTGATAAGGTCCACCATGGCTTCCCTAGATTTAAATTTTGAAGGAAGCTTGTAGTTTAAACTATGTACACTTAAGAAAGGCAGTCTGTCAGAGACAGAAGGAATAGACAACACACATAACAGACATGTAAACATATATATATTCTCATCCTTTAGTTGGTTATTGCAAGGAGTTGGGCCGCTTCCTTTGGCTTCATTAAGTGAAATTAGTAGGAAGGTTCCACATGGTTTTATGAGCCTCCTTGCCTCTTCAAACACACCACCAGTTAATCAAACTGGCAGGGCTCACAACGCTTGGTTGACTGGGTACCCCTTTATATATGCATGCGTTGCTGTTGTTCCTTTTTTGTGTTTTTCTTTTTTTGGGGGGGTGTCTGGGATAGAGAAGGGAGAAAGAGAGGGGTTGATTAGGATTTGGGTAACTTGTACAGGGGGCTATTTAGGGTTTTCCTTTTCCTTGTTGCTTGGCAACTTCCTAACGGTTTAACAAGCTCTACCCACTCGGTTCTTCCTAACGATTTAACGAGCTTCACCCGCTCAGTTCCTTTTCTATTCTTTTCCTATTTCCTATTTAATAACCTGGGGTCCTTTTCCACTCTGCCGATCCCGCCCAATTCCTCATGGGCTATCCCTCCTGGCAACCTCCTACCTATCGTCACAATCTCAGGAAAAGGGGCCCTACTGAATGCCCGCGCCGTGCGGTGCCAGATCGGGTGATCCCTGGATAGAGTTTCGAACCGAAAATCCCCCTTGCTTTTGGAGGCGGGCTCACGCACGATACACGTGTTACGTGGCACCGACCAGTGCGGCTGGGATTCATTGATAGAAAGCAAGACCCCTTCCTGCCCCCTCTGTAAGGGCGCTCGGGAAGTTCGGAAGAAGAACTCCAGCCCCTTGCTTTCAACTGAGATGCCCATTGCGGAGAGTCGGCTGTCTTTCCAAGCCGGGTCTCTCCGTCTTACTTTCGGACTCTCAATTGGTGCGGCTGACTGGAGGGTTTGAGAGGAGAAAGAGATAGAGCTCAGAACCCCCCTTTTGGGTCGAGCAGCAGTCCACGGTCTCTCTCACCAATTGGACCAAGAGACAGGCGAGAAGGAGCGATAGAGAGGAGGGCAGAGAATTCAGTTGCCAGGAGATTTCCACTCCTTTCCCACCAGTGCACTGGATTTTTCTTTTCCTTATACTCACGCGTCTTCTAAGATGATCCCGGGATCGATGAATAAGCCGGCTGCATCCCTCTTTGCTCCCTGGCTGAACTCTTGGGGCATTCGATTACCGCGCGGAAGATGGCCGGGGGTCCAAAGGATCTTCCCAGGCAAAATGGCCCGGTGCCGGCTGAAGATTTCAGGGCCCCCGGTCAGCAACACAGGAGAAACGCAAAGCCCCACGTGGGGCGCCAACTGTTACGGTAAAATCTGGGTGCGAGGCTGCTCTGCCACCCAGCTCGTCGGACTATAAGTCCGCGGGTCCCTGCGGAGGAAAATGAGCTCAGCCGGAGACAGGAGCAAGCTGCAGAAGATCCAAGTTTATTGCGCAACAGGTTCAAGGCGAGATTGAACAGTGGGAGCAGGTCGGAGCCCACTGTTCAATCTCGCCTTGAACCTGCTCCGACCATAATGCGCTGAAGATGGATATGACACTATTGCCAACCGGCTCCTTTAGATGGAAGATGAATGATAGCTTGTTTAGAGATCAGGAGATTGTCAAGAAGGCCCAAAAAACCTTGAAGGACTATTTTGAAATAAATATGAACACTACGGTGGAAAAAAGAACTATCTGGGACGCAAGCAAAGCTGTGATGAGGGGGTTCTTGATACAACAGAACACTGTAAAGAAAAGAACACAAAATGAAAGGAAAGATAAGATTTTGCAGAAAATTAAAGAATTGGAGAAGAAATTAAGATCAAACCCGAAGTCACAGCCGATTCTGAGAGAAATTAAACTATATCAAGCCCAATATTCTAAATTGATAAACCAAGAAATAGAATGGAAGATTAAATTAATGAAACAAAAAACTTTTGAATCGGCAAATAAATGTGGAAAACTGCTAGCTTGGCAGTTGAAGAAGAGACAGAAATTAAATACAGTTACAAACCTAGAAATTGAAGGAAGAAATATCCAGAACCCCATGGAAATTAGAAAGTGCTTCCAGAGATACTTTAAAAAATTATACACTCAAGGGCCGCAAGATGAGGTTGAGATTAAACAATTTCTGGAAAGAAATGGATTAACAAAGTTGTCACAAAAAAACAGATTAATCCTGAACAACAAAATAACACAACAAGAGATTGAACAAGCTATTCAGAACATGCAACTGGGCAAATCTCCAGGGCCAGACGGTTTGACCTCCAAGTATTACAAGACATTAAAAGACTATCTGACCCAACCAATGATGGAGGTCTGTAATGAAATTATGGAAGGGAAGAAGGCGCCGGAATCGTGGAAGGAAGCCTTTATCACATTGATACCAAAATCTGAAGCTGAAAAGACACAACTCAAAAACTATCGTCCCATCTCCCTTTTGAATGTGGATTACAAAATATTTGCAGACATTTTGGCAAGTAGATTCAAAAGAGTGCTTAATGAAGTAATTCATAAAGACCAGGCAGGCTTTCTCCCAGGTAGACATATGTTTGCAAATACTAGGAACATTATTGACGTTTTGGAACTTTTGCAAACAGACATAAATACAAAAGCAGTGTTAATTTTCATAGACGCGGAGAAGGCCTTTGACAATATTTCTTGGAAATTTATGAAGGGAAATTTGAATGAAATGGGAGTGGGACGGGGGTTTGAGAATGGGATTGACGCAATATATTCAGAACAAAAGGCCAAACTGATAGTTAACAATGTGGTTACAGAAGAGTTCAAAATTGAAAAAGGAACACGACAAGGCTGCCCGATTTCCCCTTTGTTATTCATTTCGGTTCTGGAGGTGCTCTTGAATTTGATCAGAGGGGACCGGTTGGTGGAAGGGATTCAGGTCGGAGCGAAACAATACAAATTGAAAGCTTTTGCAGATGACCTAGTTTTGACTCTGCAGGAGCCAGAATCTAGTACGAAAAGAGTATTACAACTGATACAGGATTTTGGTCGGGTGGCAGGATTTAAATTAAATAAACAGAAAACTAAAGTGTTGGGAAAAAATTTGACAGATACAGAGTCGGAAAGGTTTCAGAGAGAAACAGAACTAACTATGGTTAAAAAAGTAAAATACCTAGGGGTAAACATAACAGCAAAAAACCTGAGTCTATTTAAGGACAATTATGAAAAATGTTGGTCTGAAATTAAGAGAGACTTGGATAGTTGGACAAAATTGAAGCTTTCTTTGTTAGGCCGAATTGCTGCTATTAAGATGAATGTATTGCCAAAAATGTTGTTTTTGTTTCAAACATTACAGATTGTGGACAAAACGGAGTGCTTCCGGAAGTGGCAGAAAGATATATCTAAATTTGTCTGGCAGGGCAAAAAGCCCAGAATTAAGTTTAAGATATTAACAGATGCGAAAGAAAGAGGTGGCTTTGCCCTGCCAGACTTAAAGCTGTACTATGAAGCCGCAGCTTTCTGCTGGCTAAAAGATTGGCTACTTCTCGAAGACACTGACGTGCTGGATTTGGAAGGTTTTAACAATGCTTTTGGTTGGCATGCATACTTATGGTATGACAAAGTTAAGATCAATAAGGCCTTTAAGAACCATATTGTCAGGAAAGCACTGTTCAATGTCTGGACGAAATATAAAGACTTATTGGAAAACAAAACTCCAAGGTGGCTCTCACCTCTGGAGGCTAAGGCCCGAAAAAGACCCAATATGGAGGCCAAATGGCCAAAATATTGGGAATTATTAGAAAAAGATGGAGACAATTGGAAATTGCAGAGTTTGGAGAAAATGAAGGATAAGGTGCGAGACTGGTTACATTATGCTCAGATTAAAGAAGTTTTTAAAAATGACAAAAAGTTAGGGTTCCAGGTGGAGAAATCGAAGTTAGAAACAGAATTGTTAGAACCCAAAACCAAGGTACTATCTAGAATGTATAACTTGCTGCTAAAATGGAACACACAAGACGAAATGGTTAAATCGGCTATGATAAAATGGGCACAGGATATTGGGCATAACATTATGTTTGAGGACTGGGAAAGGTTGTGGACCACTGGGTTGAACTTCACTGCATGTAATGCTCTGAAGGAAAATGTTATGAAAATGATATATAGATGGTACATGACCCCAGTTAAACTTGCCAAAATATACCATTCGTCTGACAATAAATGTTGGAAATGTAAAGAAAATGAAGGAACATTCTTCCACCTCTGGTGGACATGCCCTAAGGTGAAGGCCTTCTGGGAAATGATATACAATGAGCTGAAAAAGGTATTTAAGTATACCTTCACTAAGAAACCAGAGGCCTTCCTTCTGGGTATTGTCGGCCAGAAGGTGTTAAAGAAGGATCGAACATTTTTCATGTATGCAACAACGGCAGCAAGGATTCTCATCGCAAAAAATTGGAAAACTCAAGATTTACCCACACTGGAGGAGTGGCAGATGCAGCTGATGGACTATATGCAACTGGCCGAGATGACTGGCAGAATCCGAGACCTGGGAGAAGAAAAGATGGAGGAAGACTGGGAGAAATTCAAGATGTATTTACAAAAACATTGTAATTTGTTTGAATGTTAAGAAGGATGCTAGATTATAAAAAACTGGCCACCACTAAACTAGATTTAAATTTGATGATAAGTGAGACTAAAGAAAATATAAAAATTTTATTGGAAAAAGTGTTAAATCATATTGGAATGTGTGGACATGATAATTTGTTTGGAAAAAATTTTTTTTTTAATGATGTAAATGGGAGAGGGGGACGTGAGGGAGTCCAAAGAAGTGAAGAATTTGTTGTTATAAAAGTAAGATTGTTTTATGTGTGCATTTATATTTTAAAAAAAAACCTTAATAAATATTTATAAAAAAAAAAAAAAAGAGATTGAACAGTGGGAAAGGGGTGACATAAACTTTTGAAACTTCCCTCCATGTCCCAGAATACAGTGCAAAATACATCCCAGTTACATCATGAATACATTAAGAAGAGGTTGGGTTACACAGATTACATCATGAATACATTAAGAAGAGGTTGGGTTACACGGATTAACATATGGAGGAGGGAGGGGGAATATGCAGAGTTGGAGATATGCGCAGATAAACACTTCCTGAGTACCGGTGATGAGAAGACAATGGTCCAAATATGTATAGTCTGCCACCTGGCATTGCCCGGAGGAAAGGCTTGGCAGAGTGATTTGACAGGATTAGGGTCTTGACACCTTGCTTGAGGGATTATGGAGGACAGGGGAGGTGTGATGGAGTCCTAGAGAAATTGAGCAAATTGGCACGTTGATTTTCTATGAATTTTATAGATTTTAGTCCCTTTTGACATTGACAATTGGAAATAAATTGATATATTGTAGCGAAGAAGAAGGTGAAGAAGACATGCCCCCCCCCTTCCGTATCAGAGGGAACTTTATATAGATGCAAGTTGTCTATTCTCCTAGTTATTTCAATCAGGACGGTAAGTAGGCCCAAGCCTTGTGAGAGGAAGTCTTTGATGTGTCCCAATTCTCTGCCTATCTGCAACTTCTGTTCATTTAACAGATCATTATATAGCCCTGTTAATATGTAGGGGAGGCATTCCAAGTCCAGATATTGGGCTCCTGTGTCCTCCAAGTCCTCCCTCGTCACAGTGCGAAACCCCATCTTCTCCCCGGGCCCAGGTCCTTGGGAGGGCTCATTTGTCTCAATTACTGAGCTTTCCTCCCGTGACTCCTGATCCTGTTCCAGCTCTGGTTGATTCACTAAGGTTTCATTTTCTTTGGTAGCTTGTTTTATTTCCGTTGCCAGATTGACTCCCACCCCTTCTTCATCTATTTCCATGAGCTCCCCGTACCTAGTGCGATCTATGGACCATTCATGGGGGTCTCGTTTCTCAGCATTACTTATTTTATCTGTTTTTGGTTTAAAATAATGTGAGATTTTTGCCTGTCTTCCTCTTGTAGAGGGTTCAGCCGCTTTGGTAAGGGGGATTCCCAGCTCTTTGTAACTCTGCCTTGTGAACACCATTCCCTAAGTTGGAAGCTCCCCTTATTGGAAGCTTTATTGTAAAAATAAAGGTAGAGGTATAGTTTGGAAGTCCAGGCTGTTAGATCAGGAAGCCTCCCTACCTTTCCCTCCTTAAGCCTCCTTAAGCCCCCCTACCTTTCCCCACCTTAAGCCTTAGCTTGGGGCGGGAGAGTATTCATGGGGAGTTCTTGGACTTATCTTATCGAAGTTAGGTTCAATGGAGTTCAGCGGTTTCCTCTGCTTCTCTGGCTGTATTTCAAGCCAATCCATTGCACGGGAGCTCCAGGGTTGTGAGTCAGTGTAGGAGTATCAATAAACAGTGCAATGGTAAAACAATTAAACAATAAAAGAGTATAAAAGAATATAAAAGAATATAAAAGAGTAGACTAATTAAAACGAGGCGGCAAGACAGACAGCCAATAGTCTTTAGTGTCCTTAAGGTGCAGTTTTAAGATCTTGAAGGGCTAAAGACTAGTAAAAGGCTTAGTTGAAGTCGGAGATTCTGGTTAGGCTGCTACCTCCGTCGCCATCTTTTCCCTGCTTCTACGGTGTCTATATTACTCCATTCTCCAATATATTAAAGGGATAGTTTGCCTTTTAGTCTTTTCCCCCTTATTTCTTTCTTGATTTGATATTACAGCAGTCCATGCAAGCTGTTGTAAAACAATATAATTGTAATTCTCTTCTCCACCTTGTTTTTTCCTGGATTGTATTTCAAAATGCAATGGGTTTGACCTCCTCTTTCTCTTGCATTAATTAAGCGTCTGGTTAATCTCAGCTATCTTTCCATTCGCTTTGGTTGAACTCCCAGTCCTTTGTACAGCTTCCAGCTCAAAGAAGCCTCTAGCTGCCGTAAGATTTATGCTTAATTACCTATGTTTTGATAGCTTTTTCTGGGGGACCATCCGTGCTTGCAGATACCAGACGCCTCTTTTCTTTGGAGCGTCTGCCGCAGGATCACTCCCGAAGTCAGGCTTTCTCTCCGTGGGGAGGGAACGCTGTTGTGGGCTTCTGTGGTCCCCTTCAACTCCAGAGACCCCTCCAACGCCTCAGCGTGTCCTTTTAGATGCAGGAAGCCCTCCTGGGTCTTTTGGGAGTTGTGAAGCCTAGCCGGATCCTAGCTTTAACTATGGAAATCTGGCTGCCCTGTTAAGAAGGAATAAAGGCATTGTTGGGATGGAGCTCCCCCGAGATCTGCTTTTTAGCACTAAAGATTATGAAGAAGACCGGCAGAAGGGACGTGAAGGAGAGTTAAGAGCCTCGGATATAAGATCTCCAGGTTGATGGACTTTTTGGAGTTGACAGAAGGGACGGCAGAGGCCGAGACCAGGGAGAGGAGACGGTGGAAGAAGATTGGGAATTTAAAGTTTATATTTGGAAATTTTGTAAAATTTAATGAGGGAGAGAAAAATCGTGGAATGAAATTTCTATGACCCTAGTGGAAATGTTTTAAGAGTTTAAGTTCAAATAGATATATTAATTTTAAAGAGAAAAAGAGGGAAAGGATTTGCTGAAATATTTAATTGAATTAGAATACAAAAAAGGGAGGTGGGAGGAGGTCAAGGAAACAAGCAAATGAAAGATATACTATGTGAAGGTTTGATGTGTTTTTTGCTTTTGTTTCTCTTTTTTTCTTATTTGTATGGTATTCCTTTTTTTTCTTTTTTTAATGTGATACATTGTTTTGTTTTTTGTTTAATTTGGTGTTTTTCTGTTTTATTTGTAACCTTCAAAACTTTAATAAATATTATTTTTTTTAAAAAAACACAACAACAAATGCTAGGGTGGCTACCTTCTCGTATAAAGATGTTGATACGTGCTTTACTCTCATAAATACATTTTCTTTTTTTCCAAATACATTTTTATTAAGGTTATACACATAACAAACATACAACCAAATACAAAAGAAAAAATTGTAACAAAAAAAAGAGTCAAGATATACAAGCCAACTTTTTCCTCTCTCTAACTATACAAAGATAGATTAATCTGGCTATTTCACAAAACAGTAAAAGATTAAAAAAACACACACACCCCCACAGAAACCGCCTCCTGGACTTCCTTCCATCCTTTTGGTAAGTATCGAATATCTGCTTCCATTACGTATTTGATTTTTAATCTATAGGCCTAAATTCACACGCTGGTAGTATTTGTTCTGACCCCGCCAATCACATTAAGCATTTATTCCAATATAGTTCCAGTATTTACTCCAATTTTTCAGAGATTTCTGTTCATCGTGGTCTCTTAATTTACCTGTTAATTAATCAAGCTCAGCATATTTTATCATTTTAATTTGCCAATCATTTATATTGGGGATAGTTTCCACTTTCCAATATTGTGCCAATAAAATTCTCGCTGCTGTGGTGGCATAGAGGAATATCGTTCTATCTTCTTTCTTAATATCTTTACCCGTCATTCCCAGCAAAAAGGCTTCGGGTCTTTGGGGAAAAGTGTATTTAAATATTCTTTTAAGCTCATTGTAAACCGATTCCCAAAAGCCTTTCACCTTTTTGCATGTCCACCATAGATGATATAGGTCACCCTCCACCTCCCCACATTTCCAGCATTTCTTATCTTTTAGTCTATACATTTTGGCCAACTTCACAGGGGTGTGGTACCACCTATATAGCATCTTCCAAACATTTTCTCTCAGAGACATACATGCTGTAAACTTTATGTTACAATTCCACACTTCCAGCCACCTTTCAAAATCGATGTTATAACCAAAGTCAATTGCCCATTTAATCATTGCCTCCTTCACCTCCTCGTCCTTTGTATACCACTCTAAAAGTATGTCATAGATTCTAGATAGGGTTTTGTTTTTACCTTCTATTACTTCTACATTGAATTTTGATTTTTTGTCATCAAAACCCAACTTCTTCTTGTCCTCTTTTAGCAAATCATTCACCTGGTGGTATTGCAACCACCCAGTGAATAGATTTTTTATCTCTTCATAAGGTCTAAGTCTTGGCCCTTGGTCTGTTTTTCTTAACATTTCTTCATAGGTGGCGTTTTTTTCCTCCATGTTTGTTTTCTTCACCGTTAAAACCTCAATTGGTGAGATCCACCATGGGGTCTTTCTTTCAAGGAGATTTTTATTCCTTTCCCATGATTGGTATAAAGGTCCTCTAAAAATATGATTTAGAAAGCTCTTGTGGACCTTCACTTTCCCATACCAAAGGTACGAATGCCATCCGTACCAATTATTAAAGCCTTCTAAATCCAGTAGATCTCTATTCTCCAGTTTTATCCAATCTTTTAACCAAAGTATGCAGGCCGCTTCATAGTATAGACTTAGATCCGGGAGAGAAAAGCCCCCTCTTTCTTTTTTATCTATCAAAATTTTCATTTTTATCCGTGGCCTTTTCCCCTGCCAGATATACTTTGCCAAGACTCTCTGCCACTCTTTGCATTGTTTTAGGTCTTTAAGTATGGGGATGGTCTGGAATAGAAATAGCATTCTAGGCAGAATATTCATTTTGACAACAGCTATTTTTCCCATTGTTGTTTATTATGTGAAAAGCAGTCAAGGAGAAGCCTGAGGACTTGTGAGCTGAGAGGGTGGAAGCAGTTCAATTCAAATCATAATTCTCTTGCTGATGTTTTGAAGGCTGACCATCTTCCTCACTCAGACCTCCTCAGAAACGGAGAGGCTGAAGACTGTGGAGAAGTTGAGACAACTGCGCCAGTTCCTGGAAGAAGAAGAAGAAGAAAAGTGTCTGCTGAATCATGTGGAAGAGGTGGAGAAGGAGATTGCAGGGAGAAGGGATGAGCAGCTGGCCAGACTCTGCAGGAAACTCTCCTCTCTTGAGAGGATCATCCAGGTGATGGAGGAAAAGGGTCAGCAGCCAGCGAGTGAACTGCTGCAGGAAAAGGCTGCCTCCCATCCTTTCTGTGCCCCTTTCATGTACGCAAGGAGTGTAGGGGCTCAGTTGACGGAGCCTCGAGTCAGCTTTGTAATGGACAGGAATACCCCAGAGACCTGGGATGCTGAACTCACCTGAATGCCGACTAGAGATTCTTCAGTCTTCTTGAGGGAAGGGGAGGGGATTTTCTGCTCCTTGCTGATGATTTGCCTCCGAATGCCTTCCCGCTGGGCAATGCTACCTTCCTGCCCTGCCCTGGGCTTCGCCAAGGATGCAGTCAGGCCTCCTTCTGACATGAGCCAGTCTCTTGACCAAGCTTCTCTTCCCGTTCCCTCCACAACTTCTGGGTGGATCCCCTTCCCCATAGATCCTGATCGGCCCAAAATGGTGCTCGGTCACAGTGACCGAAGAGCAAGACAGAGGGACTCATCCAGACTGCGCCACCTTCTCCACTCACAATCCCATATGGCCAGACATACAAGTGCTTCTGAACGCCCTCTTTAAGGAGGCTGAGAAGGCTGACATACTGGCAAAGGCAGGAGAAGCCCTATTACGGAATGATTGCCAGATGTCCCCGTCTCCCGGGGACAGTCCCCGGATTTACAATTCTGTCCCCAACAAAATCCGTCCCTGGAATGTCCCCGGATTTCATATAAGGCCCCCAGATTTATATTTTAAGTGTTGTAGATTTATTAGTAGGGAAGGAATGTTGCGTGATTGGTTCAACGGCACAAGACACATCATATGGGGACTTCCGGCGAGGCAAAATGGCGGGTGCCACGGCAATGAGCAGCTCCTGAAGCCAGCCAGAGCCAAGTGCACTACCAGGCTGGCTCCGGGCTGCTGAGACTGCCGCCTGCGCTGCCACTGCCGAGTGGGAACCAGGGATGCCCGGCGCGTCAACTGAGGGAACCGCTGACCCCCCCCCCCCAGGACCCAAATCGAGGTGGGAGCGAGAGCACCTGGCCACGTGGCCGACTGCCCAGCGGCGCTCCAGGGCCAGTAAAAACCCCGGAGCCAACCCAGGGAGAAGGAGAAGGAAGAGAGAGAAAGAGGAAGGAGAAAAAAGAGGGGAGCCCCGACCTTGCTGCTGCTGAGGAAGAGAGATAGGAGAGCACCAGGAGGGCAAGGACACGGGGCCGAGCCCAGGCCCGACCCGAGCCTACTCCACGGCAGATAGCACTCCAAGAGATCAGGCTGGGGCCCAGAGGAAGGCCTTTTTAGGTCTTTTTCCCATCCTTTAAATGGGAAATCAGTAGTTGAGCCATACTTTTAGGTAAAACGTTGCTCTGGATCCAGGAAGTCCTACCTGAGAAGAACAATGGGAGTGTCCGCTAGCGCCAGCCACTTCTCCTTCTGCAAGCAGCGCCACCCGAATTCCCACCTGGGATGAGCCGCTTGGCGCACTAAACTGAGCTGCCGGAGAAAGACTGGGGCGGGCGGCAAGTGGGAGGGGGAAGTCGTGCGCTTCTCTCCCGTGAGAAAAGTGCTGCTCCTCCCAGGAGGCAGCCTGCTTGCAGACAAGGGGGCTGGGCTGCCTCAAAGCCCATCAATGCCACAGGCTGCTAGCATGACTCATCCCGGCTTTCTCATCTGAGGGGAAAGGATGTGCGGTCTTAAATGCTGGCCTTGGCAACTTGGCTGAGCTACCTTGGGCCAGTCCTTGGGCCAGCTTAGCCTCCCACCCCAGCCGCTCCAGGATGGGAAGTGCGTCCCGGGGGAAGCAGGATTCAGGCGGAGGAGGACGTCGGATTGGGTGGGGGTTGCCAGGATCAGCACGATATCCCTTGAACCCCCGGGTTCCACTCTCCAGGCAGGCGCCCAACGTGGCCAGCTGGCAAGGGCTCTTTCTTACTCCAGCCTTGGCGTGCGGATCCCGGGTTCAGCCCCAGATCTCTGGAGCGGAAAGGCTCTTGGGCGTGAATATGAAAGGCAGCATCTGACAGAATGTGGGAATGTTCTGGGGTGCAGGAGAGGATATATTGACTAATTATATCCTTATCCAACTTGTGCTTACTCACGTTCTGTTCACAATGTGATCCCAGAAGGCAGACAGCTTTAAAAAGCTTACATACATACAGAATCTATCTTGTAGCAAGATAGTCCTTATCTCCTCTCTTGGCTGGGAGCCAAGAGAGCATCCTTAGATGTTTCCTCATCGAGGGAAGATGGCAGAGAGAGAGATATGGCTGCCTGCCCTGTGCTTTTATCATTTACCTGCACAGGTGAGGCCACACCCACCTCTGGTCACATGCGGAGGAAGTCCGTCCCAGGAAGTTTACCTGCTTGTGGAGTGGAGTGTCTCCGGGGGGAGCATAGCTCCCATTCCCTTCCAAACACACAGACAGAACAGTGTGGTGGCACCCAGGGAATAGTTGCAGCAGCCGGATGGCTGGCTGAAACAAACACCATTGCACTCTTTTTGCATGGGATTCAATCTGAATCAGCCAGTTAGTGAACTTGGTGCTCCTGTGCAACAAACCCACCACAAAATTGCTCTTTCCCTCACACTTCCAGGTCCCTCCAGCTGGGCTTTTTGAGTGTGATGGGTTTTTCTCACTCCAGAGCAGTTTGTGTTTAAGCTGAAGGTCACCAGGAAAGCAAGGGAGACTAAAAAAATTGCATTTGTTAACATAATAAGGTTTTAATAACTCTAATAATGACTAAACAAAACAAATTCCTTCCAGTAGCACCTTAAAGACCAACTAAGTCAGTTCTTGGTATGAGCTTTCGTGTGCATGCACACTTCTTCAGATACCTAATAATGACTAACTGTGTGGAAATGACTGGAAAAAGAAAAAAAGGAAAATCAAGGCTTTCGACACTTGGTTTCCTGGAAGAAGATCAAAAGACTCCCCTGGACTAGAAGAGACATCTCATTAACAACCGGAGAAATGCCACAGAACTTTGGATATCTGCTTGGGAGGTTTCTGATGCAGTATTAATTTAACAAGGAGCCAGGAGTGAAACCGAAAGTAGACTGACCAGCTAGCTGAATCCAATTATATTGCTATGGGGTGGGGGGAAATCTCTAACATTTTACTTTTCGATACTTGTATTTCCAGGGTAAATTGAATGGGGGGGGGGTTGGAGGAGAGGCAGAAAGAAGAGCTAACTTGTCCGTGACTAGGGGGCGCAATCTGGACGTTTCTGCCGGGGCGCAAGATCACCTAACTACTGCTCTGCGCCTCTGGACCAGGGGTGGATGGTGCTCATTGGGACTGGGAGGGTGGAAGGCAAGGAGGCCAACAGTAGGTGGCGCCAGAGCCAAGGAGTGGCAGAGCAAATGCGTTCTGTATCTGAGATGGAGTGGGAAGGGGCTGGCGGCCACCGCAGCCATCCCCTGTCTGCCCTCATGGAGCGGCCAGAATCCACTGGGCAAATGCTCATCTTGCCAGAGTCTGGGTCTTCTGCTGTTGCTCTCTCAGAAACTGTGCCCAGGTGGGATGTTTCGTTTTTCGTAGCTGCTTCATCCCTGAGGAAGTTGGAGGTGATGCAACTCCTGCATCTCTGACGTGGGAAGGTTCGGAGGTATTTCAAATTCCCCCCTTCTCCCTTGGCTCCCTGGAAAGAAGGCATCTTTACATTTTGAGCGCATTTCACAGGCCAGGAGCCAAGCACCCCTTCCTGAGGGGGAGAAGAGGCCCAGAAAAGATGAGCCCTTCCCAGCCCAAAGGCGTTCCCCTGAGATTCAGCTTCCGGGCTATGGCTAACCAGGTTAGGAGCAGGAATATTGGGAGCGGGAAGGAACTGATGTCATCTGCCAGAGCAGCTGGCTAATTGAAGGGAATGAGGTGATAAGAAGGCTTTCAAATCTGAACTCTTGTTTGCGGCTGATTAGGATAGAGGGAGGTGGAGAACAAGGGCAATCGGAAGCAGACTCTGGGTAGTTGGTTCCTTCTCTTTGTTCGGGTTCCTACGTCACACCAGCAGTTTAAATGGCAACACTCCTTTGCAAGATTGTCCGCCTTTTTAATTGTTGTTATGGAAAATCAATAAAATGATAAGTTGCCCCTGCCAAAGGGTTGCATGACATCTGGCTGAATACTTTTTGTGCTAAAAGCTGAAGCTATGCTGGGGTGTGTGGGTGTGTCCATCCATCCTTGTGGCCGCTGTGTATTCACTCTCAATAGATTAACCCTTTCTCTTTATCAGTCACCCTTTTGTATATAAAAAGTGTCTTCTGGTGAAACCCAAAATAGAGTCTTTGTGTATAAACTAACTTTATATCTATTTTCAGATTCTTAATATGCCACACACGTCTAATACATTGGTTCTCAAGGTGCGCATTTACTCTGACTTTACCACAAATATCCAAGCCATCTAACCCTGAAGTCCTAACCTTCTAATTCCAAGTCTCTTCTTTCTCAATATCCCCATTCTGTTAACCGCACCAAGCAACAAGCTGTAAAATGCAAGTTTAAAACGCAAGCTTTCCTTTGCATCTCACAGAACTTTAAATGTAATTTGTGGGTTTTTTCACCTGTCCTCCAAACTTGTCCCTGTGGCCCTATGGACTCCCAAGGGCATGTGGTTGGCCATTGTGGGAACAAAATGCTGACCTAACCCAGCAAGGCTCCTGTGTTCTTTAGCATGCACCAGCTACTCTTACACTAAGACTCTTATACAGCATGTGTCATTCCCCACACTAATACACTCTCTCTCTCTCTCTCTCTCTCTCTCTCTCTCTCTCTCTCAAGACAGGGGCCGGGAGTATTGGCGGCGGGGGAGGGGGGATGAACTGGGTCCTAATCAACAGCTGCCCTGGGGATGAGGGGATCAAATTCTCCATCCTTGCCAACTCCTTTTAGTGATGGGCTGCTTGCCACTGCTGTGCTCCTAAAGCTCTCTTGCTCCCCCCTCCTCTCTTTCTCTTTCTCTTGAATGTGGTAGCTTGAGATAGAACTAACCACCCTGAACATTTCTGGAGAGGAAGATGGGAAGGAGGCCGGAGGCATGGTTCACCAGCTGCTGTGTGCTGCATTGCCCATACAAAGTCGTGGGCTGGGGCTCCAGCTGTTGCTCAGTTTCTACCACTGCCTCTGCAATGTGCTCTAGACAAGGGGTGGTGAACATGTGACCCCATCATCTCATCATGCTGGCTGGGGCTGCAGCCCATCAACCTATGAAGGCCCATCCATGTTCTGTTGCTGGTTTTGTTACTTATTTCCTGCCCTTCACCCTAAGGTCCCAGGGCAGGTTCCAACAATTTAAATAAAATGTTAGCCAAACCTCATGTCCACAGCTGCATATTCAGTAAGCTTTGGGGTGAACTGCACATCCGGAGTGGGAGGATTACTAGCTTAATATTAATAGGGGGAGGGGGAGCTTGGATTTGGGGTGCAAGCAATTTGTTTTTTGTTTCCCCACTTGAGATGCTTGCTGTGGCTAGGGCCGGGCGATATGTCAATATACATATATTTTGAAATCAGCTTGAAGTCTAGATAGTGAGACTGGTTTCATAATTTCTGACCTGGCAATATATTGTGAATCATGATGTGTGTGTGTGTACTATGCAAAAAACACCATGTGGGGGGAAACTGTGAAGCCAGACAATGCTTCTCTAGATTCCTGCAGCCCCTGTGGACTCTGCCGGTTCAGCTTTCCCCTGCCCTCCTGCAGGGGGCAGCAAAAATCACAATGCGGGGGAAACCGTGAAGCCAGCCAATGCCTCTACATAGCTCCATCTTATTTCAGACATCGTGATATATTGGTGTATTGCAATCTTTAGCTAGTGATATATCACCGTGTTGAAAGCCAGCTATCGCCCAGCCCTAGTTGTGGCCTCAGAGGGCAAGACTTGTCCACCCAGCTGGAGCAAGGAAAGAATGCATACAGGCACACATTCCGTCAGGCTCTCATGCCAGTCCCACTTGTCATTGGACCTCCAGGAGAAGCAGTTTCTGGATATCGTACCCCAGAATGGTGATGACTCCACTGAGCGGCCAAGGAGACCTGGCTTTTGGTGGACCACCTCTTCAAGAATGCCTGCCACCAGGTGAGCTGAGGGGGACGGTACCATTGAAAGGATGGGTGTGGGCTGGAATCCAGTACCAGTTTTGGGGTGTGCAGGTTCCAAACGCCACAATTGATTTATATCTTAGCTACCGACTCGCTCTTACAAGCTCCTGCTGTGAGTATAGTGGCACCTTGGTGGAGCGGCAGCGGGTGGGACATCCAGCATACGCGATTCCTTAGAGCGGCTCAGAAGAACCCAAGTGTTCCCAACCATTGTCTGTCTCTCCCTAGCAAAGCGGCTCTCTGAGACTCGCCACTAGAACACACGGGGAATGATTTCACTCTCCCATTGCCCCAAATCAGGAGAAGGGTAGTAGGAATGCTACTGTGGAAAGCAGGCGGGATACAATTCTCAGCCCTTGTGCCAGCTCTCTTGGTGATGGGCTTCTCTCCATTGTGGCATTCCTCGACCTCACATTATGCACCCCAGGGCTGGATTGTTCTTCATGCTATCCAGGATGTACCTCATCCCTTCCTAACGCATGGGTGATACTCTGCTTCAGGAGGACCTCTTCCAGACCCCGGGCACGCAGGACAAGCTGCAGGAGATAATTGAGTGCCTGGACACCAGCATTCCTGAGACGATCCGTATCCTCTTTGGGGGACATTGTTGGGGAGCAGGGCTGCTTGGTGGTTTTCTTTCGCTCTTGGCTGGAGTGGACCTCACTTTTATATACCTAGTGGCTTAGGTTCCTAGGCCACCCCATCCTTAAGGCTCTGGGACACAGCACAATGAAATGCCCACAGTCAAGTCCAGTCATGCATCCAAACAGCTTCACAGCTTTAACCCCCATTCGAAAACATCAGCCTGGCTAGATAGAGCAGAGGTGGGGAACCTTAACAGGCCCGCAGGCCCCACATCTAGCATCTTACATGGTGTCAGGTGTGGAGACAGGTAAAGACGTGGCTGCAAAGGAGCTTCAAGGGTGCATTCAAGGGTGGGCCATCTAGCTCAGTATTGTCGAAATTGACAAGCAGTGGCTCTCCAGGATTTCAGACAAGGGATGTTCCCTACCCTCCTGGGAGATGCTGGGGGTGGAGCCTGAGACTTTCTGCATGAAAAGCAGGTGGTTTACTGCAGAGCTATGGCCCTTCCCCCAAGATATCTCACTTGGTAGAGCATAAGACTCTTCATCTCAGTGTCCTGAGTTCGAGCCCCACCTTAGGCATTGCAGGGGGTTCGATTAGTTAACCCTCGTGGTCCCTTCCGACTCTACAGTTGTATTATTCCCCAAAGTTCCCAGCAGAGTTCTAGTCCGGTCACCATTTAAAACATTCTTTTTTTTATGCCAGGTCTAAACCTGCAAACATAACAAGTACACCGTGCTAGTGATCCATGCCCCTCCTCTAGCAAAGCTCTGCACTGAAACTCCAAACCGCCCCTCCCTGTCTTGCAGGTGAACTGCCAGTTGCCGCGGTCGCACCAGAACGTGTTCCGCTTCGTGGTGGCTTTCCTGCGGGAGCTGCTGAAATACTCTGAGAGCAACAACGTCAGTGGCAACATGCTAGGTAAGGCCTGCCTGTCCTGGCTGGGAGCTGGCCTTCCTCCTGCTCCCGCCTCCTCTCATGCAAATGTTTTCGCTTCCCTGCAGCCACCCTCTTCGCCAGCCTCCTGCTACGGCCTCTGCCCAACGTTCTGCCGAGTGCTATCGGCTTCCTCCTGGGCTTCCTGCTGGGGGTGGATGACTACGAAAGGTGCCAAGCGTGACTGGAGACGAAGTGGGGAGGGAAGAGGCCTGCCCTTCCCCTTGTGCCATCTTGCCATGTGCCAGCTCCCTTCCCTGTGCTTCGCCCTTTCCACCTTTTCCTCTTGACTCCTGACACGGTTGCACACTTGGCTTTCCACATGGTTCCAGGGCATTGGCAGCAGGTTCAGGGTGCTTGGGGAGGGACCCTGTTGGAGGACAGTCATTCCCCTGCCCATCCTACTACCACCACTGCTGCTCTCAGTCCCTGCGCAGTAGTCCACGCTCTCCCCTTCTGCTGCAGCTGAGCATGTGTACTCTTGGTGGGTACCAGGCATAAGGATTCCTGGCCTGGCCTGGGATTGCAGGACCTCTTTCTCTGTCCCCCCAGCCTTGATGCTCATCAAGAAGGGGCAGGGCAGCCACTGTGGCCCACGTACGCCTTAGCCTGCTCTCCATAGTTCAGCTATCTGTCCCCATTCTGCCAAGTAGAGTTCTAGGGTGTTCATTCTTCATGAAACACTAAGCACTGCCTAAAGGGACCAGGGAGGAGGAGGGGGCGCAGGCTGGGCAGCAGGAGGGGAGCTGAGGCAGTGGGTACAGCTGGGTTGGGTTGGGCTCCCCACCCGACCCCAAGTTCTGCAACTTTGTCTTTCTGCTTTTCTGTCCTGGGTTCCTGTACTTGGTGCACACACACTCTTAATTTATTGGGAAACGGTTGTTTCAAAATGAAAGATCCGTTGTGCAGAGATTGTTCTGGTGTTTGGAGGGGAGCTACACTTGCCTTTGCTGGTTTCTCCACTGCTCTGAAGCTCAGCCAGACTTTCCAAATGTAGCCGCCTTGGGCCCTCGCAGCACACATGAGGGAGAGGCTGTGGGGCATCAGGTCGTGCAGATACCATGGAATCTGACTTGGCTCTTCACAACAAGGCTTGCAGGTGCAGAAAGAGGGCTACACTGCTTCCCCAAGGTGTTTCTCAATTGCGCTCCTTCCTCATACTGCTTGCAGCTTGCAAGTTTCAGCCCAGCAGCAGCTGGCTGCGAATTATTGCATAGACTCTTGAGGGGAGGTCTGGCCTCCCCTCTCCCCATTAAGCTTTGTCTCCAGGGCTCAGTGGTAGGAGGGAGAACAGAGGAAGAAAAAGAACTGGGCTTGGCTTGAGGGGGTTATGAGAGCATATGTGCACCTGGTGCCAAGGGATAAGGCTGCAGAACTGAGCAGAGCACACTGAAGAGCAGGAGGAGCTGAGCCCTGCTCCCGCCGCCACCACCAACAGCAACTCCTAGATGTCCACTTGTTCTTCTCAAGGGAGTCCCCAAAATGACCAAAGGAGACTGGAGCTCTGAGAGCAGCTATGGAGACTGCAGAGTCTGGATGGGAGCTCTTTTATTACTTATTTTCATTTGAAGTGGGATGGAGTGGAGGCTAGATGGGTCACTTTGAGGGGGGGGGAGCAGGCGGAGAGCAGTGGAACGGGATTGGGAACTTCCCCCTTCCCCACTGAAATAATCCAACTGGGCACCCTAGGAATTGGCAGGGCCAACCTGCGCATGAGGCGTTGCGAGGCCATTGGCTCAAGGGAAGGGGGCAGATCAAGGTCCATAGAGCACCATGCTTGCAGCCATGCCACTGTTGTGACCACGGTCAGGCCCTTGTGAGGGTTTTGCCAACACAACCTGCTCCTCTCCATCCTCCTTTCCTAAAGGAGAAGCAGAGGCAGGGCTCAGGGTGTTTCTGCCTCAAGCAAAAACATCCTCAGCTGGTCCTGGCAGTGGACATTAGAAATTGCTTTCGATATGGAAAAGAGTGGATTGCAGGAAAGTGGGGGGAGGGGAGTGTGTTAAAGGAAAAGGGAGGAGTTTTCCAAACTAAAATTGGGGTTGAAGACAGAGCTCTATTGAGTCACAAAAGGGGCTTCTGCCAGCCCAGTGGAATTTCTGGCTCCCCACATCCCAGCGTCTTAAAACACAAGAAGAGCTTGGGGAGTCAATTTTGTGCATAAGGTAGATGTTTGGCATGGTCTGTCCTTGATGTGAAAAGAGGATCCTTTCAATATTTACTTTGGTGAACTACAGCTCCCACAACAACAACTCTGAAGGTGACGCAGATGTTCAGAGCGGGGTGCTGATAATGCCAAGGTCATAAGTTTGATCCCTGTATAGGCCAACTGCATTATTCCTGCATTGTAGGGGATGGAACTAGATCAGTGGTTCCTAATTGGCTGATTACTGAGGACCCCTTATTTTTCAAAAGCCAAGCCGCAGACCCCCTACTTTTGAAAAAATTGATAACTCTATGGTAGTTACCTCTGCAAAGCTGTTTTTTGAACAAAATGTGGGGTAATAAGCAAAGGATTTTAGGTATACTAAAAACAACAAGACCGCCCATAAAATGTATGCTATTGCCATGCCAAAATGAGAGAAAATTAGTTGGAGGGAGGCAAGGGATGGGGCCACGGACCCCTGATTGGGAATAAGGGAACTAGATGGTCCTCGGTGTCCCTTCCAACTCCACAATTATATGATCCTGTGTCTTAAGCACAAATCTTGAGGAATAGTGTGTGTGGGGGGTTTCCTGTTTTAACTTTCCCAGCCTTTGCTTTATTCTGATTTGCGCTTGCGTCCCTACTCCCCACGTGTAGAATTGCTATACCTTTGGATTTTCCTGGACATTCAAGCGTTTCCCGCATGGACACTTGTTTCCAACGGCCAAATCCCGGCAATTCTGGGCGGATGGCAACCCTACCCACTTGTGCCAGATTGCCTGGCATACATTACAAGCATCTAGTCACATCCCGGGGCTAGCCGACCTGACGGAAAGAGTCCGCGACCAGAAGGAGGAGGAGTACCAGGAAGAATGGACAAAATTCAAAGATTATTTAGCTAAATATGTCAAGATAACCTAATTGGAAAAGCTTGCAAATACGAGATAGGCTTAGGATTTAAATATGTAAGGATAGGAATTAAGATGTTTCAAGCTAGATTAGAAAGAATGAAAGATGTGAAGGGATCAATTTTTTTTTTTTTTTTAGAAGATTGATTTTGGAAAACTGTTAAAATGAAATACAATGAAATTCAACCAGGGGGATTTGAGGAAGTCACTTAACAATGTTATCAAGACTGGTTTAATTACAATTAGGATGTATGTTTGATTGTTTGTCTTAGAATTTTTTTGGAAAATTAATTTAAAAAACTGAAAAAAAACACCATAGATTATCCAGAATCCCAAGCAGCGACATTGTGGAACTTTCATAGGAATAAAAGGTAGGGGTTAAGGAGGCACAATGTCAAGCAGGCAACAGAATAAACCCGAGCACTGTGGGTCTAAAACCGGCCCCTGAATCTCTTGCTCCCCACTCTGCCCTTCTAACAAGAACATTTTTTTGCTTGCTGGATGGCTGTGTGCAATGAGACCTCAGTCACTGAGGAAGGGTGCTGGCCCAGTGGGAGAAGCATGTGCTTGGCATGCAGGCGATCCAAAAATCCATTCAAGAGCAAAATTCCAGTTCTCATGTTTTCTGTCGAAATGGCTAATTTAAAGGGGAATAGCATGGTACCTTGCACAGAGTCAGACCAAGGAGAAATTCTGTAAGCAAAGGTAGCAGGCTTTGAAAAGCTTATGCAGATACACAAGGACACATTGCTAAAAGAAACAAAAGGGATTTGGAGGGACCATGAGTGAACAGGTAGTACCAGAATGTATAGAATTGTACCTAGAAAAAGGTTACAACTGGATTACCTTTTTGTAAACAACAACAACAACAACCCCCAAAATAAAACTCGGAAGCAGCAGGACTCCTTAGGAACTCTTCAAAAAACAAAACACAAAACTGCATATCCCTACCTAGTCACCAAATGGGAGGGGAAACGTAAACCAGCATCTTACACTGCTTTAAATGATAGCCAGATTCTGCAATTTTTTACCACACCAGAAGTAAAAGCACGGGGCATTAATAAGATTTTGAAAAATCATGCTGTCAGAGCTGCCCGAGGTCCCAGCTCCCAAAGGACCAACGCCAGTTCGTTGTTATATACAAAAGTCTTTATTGAAGTTCAGTTTCGATTTCAAAGCCATGGCGTGCAGCTCTACGTCTCAAACTCTAGACCGCCGAAGCTCCGTCTGAATCTCCTCCCCCCAGACACCAGTTTAAGACTCTAGCCTTGCTCCACCTCTTCCTTTGCTCTTTCCTCCTCTGGGTCCGCCTGTCCGTTGGAGTCTTGCCCTTTCTGGACTCTTCTGACGCTGAGTCCCCTGAGTCTTCCCCCTGCCTCCGGCGGGCTTTAGGACCTGGTTCCCAATCCGGGTTTTCTGCTGTCCCGCGCGCCTGTACATTCGAACTTGGCGCCCGCGCCCAGCCGGCAACCTTCCTCCTGACCGTTACACTGCTCCTGTCACTGCTTCCCCCTTCGGGGGGGCTAGCTGGACCTGACCTCCCCTCCGTTCCCTCACTCTCCAACAGAGGCGTGGTCAGCCCTGACTCATCTTCTCTCCCTGCTGGAGGAGACGCTGGCCCTGATGCATGGGACTCTTCCCCCCCACTACGCTCTGGTGGGGGAACTGGTCCTGATCTTCCGCTGCTGCTTTGGGAGTCCCCGCTGGCCCCTTGCTTCTGGTGCGTCCCCCCTGGGACCCCCCTTGCCCTGGCCATCGGCGCCCCCCTCTGGGAATCTTCTGAATCGCTGGAGAAACTCATGGAATCTCTCGGGCCACTGTCATATTCCCCTACGCTGCCCTCAGATTCTTCCCCTTCGCTCTCCGTTTCCTCTCTCCCCTGTGCCTCTGCTCCTGAACCCCTGACATCCATCCCCCCCTCGAAGCCCCCCCTTCCCCCCCCTCTTCGGGTCCGGGTTCCGGGTGCTCCAGTGCTGTGGGGGTGAGTGCGGGATACAGTTCTGCCCCCCTGGTGTCCAGCCGGCCGGCTGGATCCGGCCAGTCCGTAATGGGCTCGTCAACGTCGATCTCCTCTGCTTCCATCTCTCTGCAGCTGTGCTCGAACCCAGGATCCTCCCCCAACACGTCCATTTCCGTCTCTCCCCCTGTTGCCTCGGGGGATGCTGCCTGTAAGGGCCCCCTCAGCAGTTCCCTGCTCCACCCCACCTCCGGTTGATCGTCCCACCAATAAGAGCGGTCTGTGACCGACCCCGAGAGTGATCCCTCTGGGGAGCTCGTTTCTGGCGCCGTTCCCTCAGCTGAAGAGAACCCCTGGAACGTGCTGGCTGAAAGTGTGGGTGTGAAAAGATATTCGTCGAAATAATCTGCCAGCATAGGTCTGTGTGGGAAGAGTGCATGGAACTCGTCCTTGAGGTAGTGCTCCTCCACAGCATAGTACGGTACCCACCTGTTGGCGCTGGCCGGGGTACCTTCCCTGGCGAGGAGATATTCAACCCCCTCTTCCCCCCATCTCGAGTCTAAAATATCCGTGACCTCGTTGAGTGGCACCGCCCTCGGTGACCCCCCCCCCCTTGTTGGCGATTCGCTGAGTGGGTCTGGTGCGTTCCCTGGCGCCTGAAACCTGTGGGGTTCCTTGTAGGGTGTGAGCACTGATCTATGAAAGACCGGGTGCATTCTGGAGCCCTCCGGGAGTGTCAACCGGAAGGCCACTGGGTTGATTTGTGCCTCAACTTGGTAAGGCCCTAGCTGCTTGTGCCTGAGTTTCTTCTTAGCTAACGTTCTGGCCGGCACTGCCTGGGCTGCTAACCAGACCCAGTCCCCCACCTGGATGTCTTCCCCGACTCTCCTGTGCCTGTCTGCCTGCATTTTGTATGCGTGTTTTGCTAGCTCCAAGTGCCTTCGGAGTTGCTCGTGGACCTCCTGTAACTCCGCTGCCAAGGCTTCTGCTCCCCGTGGCTCCCCCTCCCCCTTCGTCTCTAACCCCGGGAAGGTTCTGGGATGCCGCCCATTGTTGGCGAAGAACGGCGTCACCCCCGTAGACACGTGCTTCGTGTTGTTGTAGGCAAACTCGGCTAGCGGTAGGTAGTCCACCCAGGTCGAGGGCTGTTGATTTGCGTAGCATCGTAGGTACTGCTGCATGATGGCGTTGACCCTCTCCGCTTGTCCGTTGGTCTGCGGGTGGCGTGCCGACGCTAAGTTGATCTTGACGTTCAGGATGCCCAGCAGCTTCTGCCAGAAGCTCGAGATGAATTGGCGACCCCGGTCGGACAGGATGGACCGCGGTAAGCCGTGAACCTTGAACACGTGGTCTATGAAGCCTCACAAGGACTGCTTGCTGCCTGCTGCCCAGGAAGACTCCCCTGAGTGAGTGCCTGAGGGCCCTGCTCTTGCCACTTACCCCCTGGCCCGGGGAGGGGCCTGAAGCCTCACAAGGACTGCTTGCTGCTTGCTGCCTGCTGCCCGGGAGGGCTCCCCTGGGTGAGTGCTTGAGGGCCCTGCTCTTGCCACTTACCATCTGGCCTGGGGCGAGGCCTAAAGCCTCACAAGGACTGCTTGCTGCTTGCTGCTTGCTGCCTGCTGCCCAGGAAGACTCCCCTGAGTGAGTGCTTGAGGGCCCTGCTCTTGCCACTTACCATCTGGCCTGGGGCGGGGCCTGAAGCCTCACAAGGACTGCTTGCTGCTTGCTGCTTGCTGCTTGCTGCTTGCTGCTTGCTGCTTGCTGCCTGCTGCCTGCTGCCCGGGAGGGCTCCCCTGAGTGAGTGCTTGAGGGCCCTGCTCTTGCCACCTACCATCTGGCTAGGGGCGGGGCCTGAAGCCTCACAAGGACTGCTTGCTGCTTGCTGCCTGCTGCCCGGGAGGGCTCCCCTGGGTGAGTGCCTGAGGGCCCTGCTCTTGCCACTTACCATCTGGCCTGGGGCGGGGCCTAAAGCCACACAAGGACTGCTTGCTGCTTGCTGCTTGCTGCCTGCTGCCCAGGAAGACTCCCCTGAGTGAGTGCTTATGGGCCGTGCTCTTGCCACTTTTCATCTGGCCTGGGGCGGGGCCTGAAGCCTCACAAGGACTGCTTGCTGCCTGCTGCCCAGGAAGACTCCCCTGAGTGAGTGCTTGAGGGCCCTGCTCTTGCCACCTACCATCTGGCTTGGGGCGGGGCCTGAAGCCTCACAAGGACTGCTTGCTGCTTGCTGCCTGCTGACCGGGAGGGCTCCCCTGGGTGAGTGCCTGAGGGCCCTGCTCTTGCCACTTACCATCTGGCCTGAGGCGGAGCCTGAAGCCTCACAAGGACTGCTTGCTGCTTGCTGCTTGCTGCCTGCTGCCCAGGAAGACTCCCCTGAGTGAGTGCTTGAGGGCCCTGCTCTTGCCACTTACCCCCTGGCCCGGGGCGGGGCCTGAAGCCTCACAAGGACTGTTTGCTTCTTGCTGCCTGCTGCCCGGGAGGGCTCCCCTGGGTGAGTGCCTGAGGGCCCTGCTCTTGCCACTTACCATCTGGCCTGGGGCGGGGCCTGAAGCCTCACAAGGACTGCTTCTGCTTGCTGCCTGCTGCCCAGGAAGACTCCCCTGAGTGAGTGGTTGAGGGCCCTGCTCTTGCCACTTACCATCTGGCCTGGGGCGGGGCCTAATTCCTCACAAGGACTGTTTGCTGCTTGCTGCCTGCTGTCCGGGAGGACTCCCCTGAGTGAGTGCTTGAGGGCCCTGCTCTTGCCACTTACCATCTGGCCTGGGGCGGGGCCTGAAGCCTCACAAGGACTGCTTGCTGCTTGCTGCTTGCTGCTTGCTGCTTGCTGCTTGCTGCTTGCTGCTTGCTGCTTGCTGCCTGCTGCCTGCTGCCTGCTGCCCGGGAGGGCTCCCCTGGGTGAGTGCCTGAGGGCCCTGCTCTTGCCACCTACCATCTGGCTTGGGGCGGGGCCTGAAGCCTCACAAGGACTGCTTGCTGCTTGCTGCTTGCTGCTTGCTGCTTGCTGCTTGCTGCTTGCTGCTTGCTGCTTGCTGCTTGCTGCTTGCTGCCTGCTGCCCAGGAAGACTCTCCTGTGTGAGTGCCTGGGGGCCCTGCTCCTTCCTGCCACTTACCATCTGGCCCAGGGCGGGGCCTGACAGGCCTCACTAGGACAGTTGTTGTTACTGCCGGGGAGGGGGCACAGAGTGTTTTTAAAATGTTTTTAAATTTTTCTTTTGGATTTTTTGTATGTGGTGGGGGGGTGGATGTTTGGTTGGGCTTGGGGAATTTTTTATTTTTACATGTAATTTTTACATTTTTTTGTTTGTATTGTTTTATTGGTTTTGTTTGTTTGTTTAAAGTGTTATTTTGTTCTTAGGGGGAGGGGTCAGGGCTGCCGGGGAGTAGGCCCCAGCCCACAAAATGGCTGGGGCATGTTCCACAGGGGGGGATGCACTGGGACAACCGATCTCAGTGATCACGGGTAGGAGGAGGAGTTACGCTGAGACCAGACCATGTCATTACAGAGGAGGCAGGTTTAGTCGTTGTCTGAGGACTATTCCTGCCTCCGGGTCTGGTCCTGACCGGGTGGATACTAGAATCAGCAAGGGATACCCACATGACCTGAAGGTGCTGCTGTGCAATGCCAGGTCAATGATTCATAAGACCACTGCCATCCATGACTTGATCATGGATGGAGGACTTGACCTGGCATGTGTAACAGAGACTTGGTTGGATGAAGCAGATGGGCCTGTCCTTGCCGCTGCTTGTCCACCAGGTTTCTCTTACACACAGCAACCCAGGTCATGTGGGCGGGGAGGGGGGGGGGTTGCAGTGATTTTTAGGAAGTCATTAGTTTGCACCAGGAGTCCTATTGGGAAGACCCAGTTTTCTGAGTGCATGTTCTGGAAGTTGGGCAATAGGGGCAGTACAGGATTCCATTTGGTGTACCGACCTCCCCGCTGCACCAAGGATTCCCTGCCCGAGCTGCTTCAGGTCGTGGCGGATGTTCTCCTGGAGACACCTAGCTTGGTCGTCCTAGGGGATTTTAACATCCATGCTGACACGACCTTACAAGGGGTCGCTCGGGACTTCGTGGAAAGCATGGCCTCCATGGGGCTGTCCCTGAATAAGTCTGGCCCAACCCATAGCCGCGGACATGCCTTGGACCTGGTGTTTACCTCAATGTATGTTGGTGATCTGACACTAAGTAAAAGCGAAACGAAAGAAGTGCCATGGTCCGATCACTTCCTGGTGCAACTGGACTTCTCTGCGACCCATCCCCTCTGCAGGGAGGTGGGACCAATTCGGATGGTCCGCCCTCGCCACTTAATGGATCCAAATGGTTTCCAGAGAGTGGTAGGGGATGCTTTATCCCATGTTGATGGCCTTTCAGCTGATTCCCTGGTGGCCCGCTGGAATGTGGAGTTAACCAGGGCTATTGACTATTTGGCTCCGAAGCGCCCTCTCCGATTGCATGGAGCCCGGACAGCCCCGTGGTTTTCCACGGATCTGAGGGCAATGAAACAATCGTTGAGACGGCTAGAGCGCCGGTGGCGGATGACTCATTCCGAATCTGACCGGACACAGGTTAGAGCTCAAGGTCGAGCCTACCAAGTGGCGATAGTGACGGGGAAGAAGAAATTCTTCACCACCTCTATTGCATCTGCAGAAAACAGCAGCAGGAGACTTTTTCAGGTGGTTCACAATTTAGCGGAACCACCTGCAACATCGGGGCCCAGTACGGGCCACATGTTCTCCTGCAATGATTTTGCAAAGTTTTTTGCAGATAAAATCGCTCAG
Source organism: Podarcis erhardii (assembly GCF_964252035.2). NCBI lineage: Eukaryota > Metazoa > Chordata > Lepidosauria > Squamata > Lacertidae > Podarcis > Podarcis erhardii. Next base: position 17,296,793 of record NC_138506.1, on the reverse strand, counting down.
ATTCAGGAAGAAGTAGACTCCACCGTGGGAGCAGTGCTGGGGCGGGAGAGTGCTAGAGTTCTGTCTAGTCAAGTTGAGTGGGATCAATTCCAATCTGTTACCTCAGAGGATGTGGACAGGCTGCTTGGACAAGTGAAGCCAACCACCTGTCTCCTGGATCCTTGCCCATCCTGGCTTATAAAAGCTAGCCAGGAAGGACTGGGCGATGGGCTTCGTGGGGTGGTGAATGCTTCCCTCCATGAGGGAGCCTTCCCAGACCCGCTGAAAGAGGCGGTTATTAAACCGCTTCTTAAAAAACCATCTTTAGATGCGGCCACGATGGCCAACTATCGCCCAGTCTCAAATATTCCATTCTTGGGCAAGGTGATTGAGCGAGTGGTTGCCGAACAACTCCAGGCACGCATGAAAGAAGCGGACCATTTGGATCCCTTCCAGTCGGGATTCAGGCCTCATCATGGGACTGAAACTGCCTTGGTCGCACTGGTTGATGATCTCCGGCAGGCTAGGGACAAAGGTGAGAGCTGTTTCCTAGTTCTGCTGGATCTCTCAGCGGCGTTTGATACCATCGACCATAACATCCTTCTGGACCATCTTGAGGGGGCTGGGAGCTGGGGACACTGTCATACAGTGGTTCCGCTCCTTCCTTCTGGGCCGTGTTCAGAAAGTGGTGGTGAAGGATGAGTGTTCAGACCCCTGGGCTCTCACTTGTGGGGTGCCTCAGGGTTCTGTCCTCTCCCCCATGCTTTTCAACATTTACATGCAGCCGCTGGGAGAGATCATCAGGAGGTTTGGGCTGGGTGTTCATCAGTATGCGGATGATACCCAGCTCTACCTCTCTTTTAAATCAGAACCAGTGAAGGCGGTGAAGGTCCTGTGTGAGTGTCTGGAGGCGGTTGGAGGATGGATGGCGGCTAACAGATTGAGGTTGAATCCTGACAAGACAGAAGTGCTGTTTTTGGGGGACAGGAGGCGGGCAGGTGTGGAGGATTCCCTGGTCCTGAATGGGGTAACTGTGCCCCTGAAGGACCAGGTGCGCAGCCTGGGAGTCATTTTGGACTCACAGCTGTCCATGGAGGCACAGGTCAAATCTGTGTCCAGGGCAGCTGTTTACCAGCTCCATCTGGTATGTAGGCTGAGACCCTATCTGCCTGCGGACTGTCTCGCCAGAGTGGTGCATGCTCTGGTTATCTCCCGCTTGGACTACTGCAATGCACTCTACGTGGGGCTACCTTTGAAGGTGACTCGGAAACTACAACTAATCCAGAATGCGGCAGCTAGACTGGTGACTGGGGGCGGCCGCCGAGACCATATAACATCGGTCTTGAAAGACCTACATTGGCTCCCAGTACGTTTCCGAGCACAATTCAAAGTGTTGGTGCTGACCTTTAAAGCCCTAAACGGCCTCGGTCCAGTATACCTGAAGGAGCGTCTCCACCCCCATCATTCTGCCCGGACGCTGAGGTCCAGCGCCGAGGGCCTTCTGGCGGTTCCCTCATTGCGAGAAGTAAAGCTACAGGGAACCAGGCAGAGGGCCTTCTCGGTAGTGGCGCCCGCCCTGTGGAACGCCCTTCCAGCAGATGTCAAAGCAACTACCTGACATTCAGAAGACATCTTAAGGCAGCCCTGTTCAGGGAAGTTTTAAACGTGTGATATTTTACTGTATTTTTGGTTTCTATGGAAGCCGCCCAGAGTGGCTGTGTAGGCTCAGCCAGATGGGTGGGGTATAAATAATAAATTATTATTATTATTATTATTATTATTATTATTATTATTCTCAATGGGCTACCAAATGGCATTTCTTTCTATTTTGGATGAAACTGGGGAAGCAGCTTTAGAAGAAGGGGTTGCTGACATTCACTGGCCTGGAAAACACCTGATGCCAATATGATGGCATAGCGGTGTCCGCAAATTGTGGGTGATGAATTGCTTGGGTGGCCTCTCTTGAGAATGCCACTACCGAACCTCAGGAGGGGGGGGGTTTGCGGGCTCACGACCCCGCCCACACTTCCGCGGGGCTGGCGGCAGCCTCGCGGGAATGCAGGGATTCCCTTAATTTGCATCCCCCGCAGCGCCAGCCAATCGGCTGGCGGCAGGGGCGGGCCGTCCAGAGGCCACTTAAGGTTGGGGCAGCCCTGGGCTCGCCCCTTTTCTCCTTTGCAGCAGACGCGGTTTGGATCGCTCTTTCGCGCTGCTGCCTTCTTTGTCGCTTCTCGCTTTTTTAACCTCGTGGTTTCAGCTGCTTTGTTCCTGCAGTGCTTTGTGGCGCTCCCCCCCGCGGACACCGTCTTGGAGCGGTCGAGGCTCCCGCAACTATTTTGCTAATCGGGCTATTTCCGAGCCTTGGAGCCGCCGCCACTTTGCTTCCGAGCCTTAGAGACGCCTTCGCTTTGCTTCCGAGCCTTGGAGCCGCCGCCGCTTCGCTTCCGAGCCTTGGAGCCACCGCTGCTTTGCTCCTTCACGTCACCCCGAGAGCCACGCTTACCGGGTTCTAACAGCTGAGCCGACTGCGCTCCGCTGAAGGCTTCCTGGAAGGATCTACGAGCGTGAGCTGCTGCAGCGCTCACGGGAGGTTTTTCCAGGCGGGAGCGGTGGGTGCATCGGGGGGGGGGGGAGCTTCGGGTGGGTGAACGGGCGCTGAGCTTTAGACGCCGGTGTGTTCTTTGCCTCCCTTTGTTCATCCTTCTTTGCCCCTTCCCTTCATTCTGTCATACCCGGTTCTCCTTCGCTTAACTTAGCATAAGAGCCACATAGGGCGGGGGGGGGGGTTACTTGAGGCATCCTCAGCTGCATTTAGAAAATAATAATAATAATAATAATAATAATAATAATAATAATAAACTCAAGCGTTCTGGTTGCCTAGACAACGACTTGGCCGGTCGCCATTTTGGGTGTACCACGTGGCGCCGGCGCCGGCCATTTTAAGTGAGGCATATCTAGTCAGCGGGGCTCAGAAAGAATATCAACGCTCCCCTCTGATCTTTCTACCTTTGGTACCTTCCCGGAGGAGTTTCTGTGCGATTGAACTTTGTTTTGCTGCTACTTTTCTTGTTTTCCCCTTGCGGTTTAAATAGCCTTTTATTCCTTGGAATATTTTATCGGTCCGCTGTTACCTGCTGGTGATCTTGAGAGCATAATAGATTTGCTTAATTTACCGCTCTTAGCAGACAGCAATCGGCTGTACCTAGGAATTCTCCCCTTTCCCTTCTATTCCTTTAACATCAGTGACTTTTGAGTTTGCTATTTCCTTATTGCCCTGGCCAGCCTCCACGCATTGCCAGCTGGCTTCCCTATGCAATTGAGGATTTTGCTGTAGTTTAAGTAGACGCTGTTATAATTTAAGCTTGATCCATTTGCTGATAGTTAAATAAATAGTTAAGGATATATAGGAAAGATACAAATAAATAAATAATTTATTTAATAGTAGATTAGATTATAAAAATAACAAATAAATAAATAAATAAAAAATTAGAGTAATAATAATTTTTTAATATATATATATATATATATATATATATAATAATAATAATAATAATAATAAAATAATAATAATAAAATAAATAAAACTGAACAACAAATAAATAAATAAATAAATATAAGAAATAAGATAGTAAGCCAATAATAGAGGCCACACGCTCACACACACCCGCACATACACACCACATCTAGTTATAGATACTGAAATATAAAGCTAGGAAATAAACGGGACCCAACGGTTGACCTGAGGTGCTTCTTTAAACCGCCTGGTAGTTGGGAATACGCATAAGCTGACCCGCGGCCAACGCCGATTTTGTTTTAGCATGGAAGGCAACGGCAACCCCCAAGCGCCACATCCTGGGAACGTCCTGGTGCCAACGGGACCTTGCAACCCTCAGGCACTGGCGCAACTTTTTTCCGCGCTTCAGTCCTTTTACGCTCAATGCAGGACGCCTATTACCCCCTCACCGAACATAGTGGAAGTGACACAGGACTGTATACCTGACACACACCCCCCAGCCAGCAGGGTCAGGCTGGTCCCTCCACAAGTGCAGCTACCACAGATCAGCAGGCCACCAACAGGCCTCGGACACGCCTGCAGACTGCGCGTGCACAAAAATCTAAGTCGGGTGCTCAGAAGGGTAAGGCGACCACTCAAAAACCTAAGGCTAATATGCGGAAGGCCAGGCCGGCAGCGGCCTCGCCTGCAGTGCCGCGACAAGAGGTAATCGATGTTCCTAGTGTTTTTCAGGACAACCCAGCGCAGCAGAGCTTTTCAGAGGGGTCAACATCGGACGAGGAGCTGTCCCCTCATCAGGCAGCCCCGGCCGCCATTGACCCAGCCCCGCGGGACAGCGGATCTCGTAACGGGAAGCGGAAGGCGAAGAAGAAGCATCGTTCCAAGAGGAGCAGGAGGAGGGATACATCAGACTCCGAGGAAGAGACAGGTACTTCTTCTTCCGATGGGGATAGCGATGCACCGATGGAGACGTATTGGGGGGAAAGGGGAGGACACAGGAGCTCCCCTGTGGGTTCACGAATGGAGAGCCAATTCACACCGAAAAACCTTCAATGGTACCCTTGACTGGAAGGATGGGGCCCTAGTCGAGGACGTTAAAGTCTCAACTAACTCCGCCACCGACTACATATTAGGGAACCACCTCTCTAAGAGGAAGAGGGATAAGATATTGAATGGTGACTTTATAGACATGTTTTCGTTGCTACCCCCAGCTCAAATTAAGGGTAAAGGGGAGAAAAGGAGATACTACGGTAAGAAAAGATACAGGACCCCCCGGGTTGAGTGAACTTTTGAGAACTGGCTTAACGGCTACCAGGTTTTCATGGTGGTAGTGTCGGGGTGTTACCCTAAACGGGGCATGCACCTCGCGTCTTACCTGGCGCACGTCAGGAGGGCACGGGAACTGGCTGGAGACGAGGCTGCCATCTCGTATGATGAAGACTTTCGGAGGAATGCCTCGCTGCTGTCTTCAACGCGCTGGGACCAAAGGGACAATAACTACTGGATGGAACATGTGGGGCCAAACATCGAAAAGAAAACCCTTGATCAGCCGAAATCTGGTAAGGTGGAGGCTAAACGCCGGAGACAGTGCTGGGATTACAATAAGGGTGCCTGTCAACGCACCGCGTGTAAGTACTTGCACAAATGTGATAAGTGCTTAGGCAGCCACCCTGCCATCAACTGCTACAAAGGGAAGCAACAACCCTTTCGTGGAGGCAGGGGTCACCTCAACCAAGGTAACCGAGGTGCCCCCGCTGGACCTTCTGGACCCGCCCAAGGGCCTACTGGGACTCGATACTAATTCGTCCCTTGGCCTAGCATACTCTCCGATAAAATTGCAGCCCCTGAGAGCACTGTTGAATCTTTACCCAAATAGGCAAGCTGCCCGTCTTCTAGGTGAAGGGTTTTCCCAGGGGTTTAGGATCCCAGTTGTTTTCACCCCCAATGCCGGTTGCCCCCCTAACCAGAAATCAGTTCTAGAGAGACCCGACATTGCCATAAAAAAGATCCAGAAAGAGATTGCTGCCGGTAGGGTGGCCGGCCCCTTCACAATACCTCCTATCAATGAGCTGCATATTTCACCGCTTGGTATTGTCCCAAAGAAGACCCCCGGGGAATTTAGAATGATACATAACCTCTCTTACCCCAAGGGAGCCTCAGTTAATGACGCCATTCCCCAAGAAATGTGTACGGTGAAGTATGCATCTTTCGATCAAGCTGTGAAGTTGGTACGGAGATTTGGTAAGGGCGCCTTTATGGCAAAATGCGACATTGAGTCTGCATTCCGCCTTCTCCCAGTTCACCCGGATGACTATCGTTGGCTTGGTTTTAAATTCCAGGGGGCTTACTTCATCGACAAGGCGATGCCTATGGGGTGTTCGATTGCCTGCGCCGCTTTCGAGGCTTTCAGCACCTTCCTGGAATGGGCCCTGAAATTTAAAACTGGCGCCGAAGGGGTGGGGCATTACTTGGATGATTTTATTTTGGTAGCACGTAACGCGGATGATTGCAAGAGCCTGCTTCAGGCTTTCGAGTCCTTAGCCAGGGAGCTGGGGGTCCCTCTGGCAAACGAGAAGACTGAGGGCCTGGTCACTACCATGACTTACCTGGGTATTGAACTTGACACGCTTGCCCAAACTTCGCGCTTACCGGCCGAGAAATTGGCTGCCCTAAGAGAGCTTATCGGGCAGATGCTGCCTTTAAAGAAGGTCACCCTGAGACAAATTCAATCCCTCCTGGGTCACCTCAACTTCGCATGCCGTGTGGTTTCCCCCGGTCGCCCCTTCTGCGGCCGGCTAGCAAAGCTGTCCGCTGGTTTACGGTCCCCACATCATAGGGTATGCCTCTCTAAGGCGGTAAAGGCAGACCTACAAGTTTGGTTGCAATTCTTAGACGGTTTCAACGGCATATCACTGTGGCAGGATACCATGGCCCTGCAGTCGGATTTTCAGGTACATTCTGACGCAGCCGGGTCTTTGGGTTTCGGTGTTTATTTCAGGGGCCAGTGGTGTGCTCAGCGGTGGCCTTCCGCTTGGCAAGGGAAACCAATTCTACGCGATTTGACATTCCTGGAATTTTTCCCCATTGTAGTGGCAACCCACATCTGGGCTGACCAGTTCAAAAACCATAGGGTGTGTTTCTGGACGGACAACCAAGCAGTAGTTTCTGTTCTGAATAAGCAGTCCTCGCATTCCCCTAGAGTAGCGTCGCTACTGCGGTATTTCGTCCTTTCTTGCCTTCGGCTAAACCTTCACGCCTCTGCCAAGTTCGTCCCAGGTATAGATAACAACATTGCGGATGCTCTATCTCGTTTCCAGATGGAACGCTTTCGCTCATTGGCGCCGGATGCGCAGCAGCAGCTGCAACCGTTTCCGGAGCACCTCTGGAGTATTGGCAACGAGAAGCAATAAAGGAAGTATTGTCAGCCGTGGCACCTTCAACCCTAAGATCATACAATAAGGCGTGGTTAGATTTTACATCCTTCCACAGAAAAAAGGAGCGGTTTAAGCCAGGCAGGCCACCCTCTAAGTCGGAGGTCATAGAGTATATGGTCCACCTTCGAGATCTAGGCCGGGCCCCTAAAACCCTCAGTATCCATTCAGCAGCGATATCCTTCTTCTCGAAAGCCTTGTTCTCCGTTGATCCCTGTGCACATTTTGTCGTGCGGAAAATGCTTGAGGGCTGGCGCAGATCTAGACCTCATGGCCAGGACAGGAGAAGGCCCATAACATTGGACATACTCACACAAATCCGCAGGAAACTAAGGGCCATTTGTTGGTCCAGATATGAAGCCAGGTTATTCTCCGCAGCATTCTCTTTTGCATTCTTTGGTGCCTTGCGCATAGGCGAGGTGGTCTGCGAAGACCGCCCGGCCGGGACGAACAGGGGTTTGTTGTTGGAGGATGTAACTGTAGCCAGCTCGCACGTTATATTAAAAATCCGTAGCTCCAAGACCGATCAGCTCGGCAGGGGGGCCTTGATTCGCCTCCAGGCAACTCAGAAGGCTGGCCCCTGCCCGGTAAAAGATGCCAGAAAATATCTGTGCGTAAGACCAAAATCAAACGGCCCCTTTTTCTTACATTCCGACGGTTCCCTCCTGTCAAAACATCAGTTCACGAGGGTCATGCACAAAGCGATTGCAGCCATTGGTCTTCCACAGGAGGAGTACGCTGCGCACTCCTTTCGCATTGGGGCGGCGACCACCGCTGTCCATATGGGTTTGCCGGCTGAAAGGATAATGGACATGGGGCGGTGGAAGTCCAACGCGTACAAGGGTTACATCCGGAAGCCTCTTTAATTCCCCCTCAGTTTTCTCTCCCTTCCCCCGTGCATTCCTCCTGACCTGGCTCTCTTATTCTCTTATTCCAGGGACCGGTGTGGTGCGACTGTGGATCATCGGCCACAGCATTGTACATTGGGCAAAACGGTGCTCAGAGTGCAGGGGCTGGGATGCTGACCTGCTACTGCCTAGTAATGTCAAAGTGTCATGGATTACTAGGCGTGGTATGCGTTGGGAAGAATTTTTCCCGGCGGTAGCCGGAACAATCGCAGCCGAAGGCTCACCCGACGCCTTGGGCATCCAACTGGGCGAGAACGACCTGGCTTATAGGAAAGGGGTGGACTTAATGTGGAACATTATCAATGACTTGGAGGTATTGAGGGCCTCCCATGCAAACATTACAATAATTTGGTCATCCTTGCTGGAGAGGCGATGTTGGCGGGATGCAGAGAATCCTGTGGCTGTGGATAGAGCCAGGAGGATCGTGGAGCGCTCAGTGGCACGTAGAGTGGCCGCGCTGGGTGGGCGGGTCATCAAGCACCCAGGCATCCAGTATAACAGGGAAACACTCTATCGCTGGGATGGCGTGCATCTCTCTGATGCTGGTAATGATATTTGGTTGGCAGACATTTTTCAAGGAGTTAGGGATTGGTTACAGGTCTGAGGGTATTGGCGGCGAGCCGGCTAATGCGGCTCGGGTGGCGGTAGGCATTGGCCGGGGTATTGTCAGGCAAATGTGATCGGGGGGGAGGAACGCCATCACCTCCCCCAATGCTTGAAGGGTAGTTCGTTAAAGGACTCCGAGGGGCGTCCAATTTCGAATATTGTGCCTGGAAAAATTTCACTTCTCTCAGCACTTCCTTCGACTTGGGCCTAGATCTTAATTTTTTCTCTCCTTCTCTTATTTTCTCCAATATCTTCTCCTTCTTTTCATTCCAGAACTTTTTCTTAATCGTATTTTGTTGTATTAGAAACCCTCTCATAACTGCTTTACTTGCGTCCCAGATTGTTCTTTTTTCCACAGTGGTATTTAAATTTATCTCAAAATAGTCCTTTAAAGTTTTTTGGGCCTTCTTAACAATCTCCTGATCCCTTAATAGGGTGTCATTCATTTTCCATCTAAAGGATCCGGTTATGTTTAGTCTCAGTTCCACTTTCAGTGCATTATGGTCGGAGCAGGTTTTTGGGCAGATTTCCACTTTTCTAGTCTTGTGTGCCAGTCCTCTAGTTATCCATATTTGGTCGATTCGTGTCCATGTCAGATGAGCTTCAGAAAAGAAAGTTCCTTCTTTTCCTAGGGGGTTCTTAACCCTCCATATGTCAATTAAGTCCATGTTGTCAGTCATTTCAAAAAAAGTTTTAGGTAGTCTGCCATCTTTCGTTATGTTAGCACTTTGCGACTTATCCATGTTTACAGATACGACCCCATTCATATCACCCAACATAATGATGTTGTTATAGTCTAAATAGTCCAGCATAATCTCATGCAGCTTCCTAAAGAATTCCGATTTTCCTTCATTTGGGGCATATATTCCTAATATCAAAAAATTTTCTCCTTGTGTCTGGATTTCAATCGCCAAAATTCTGCCATGTTCATCTTTAAATAAAAATTTCGGTGACAGGCTCTCCTTTGCATATATCACCACTCCTCTTTTCTTAACTTTATCCGAAGAAATGAATTCTTGGCCTAATCTTTTATTAATTAACACTTTTCTGTGGAGCCTTGTCACATGTGTTTCTTGCAAGCAAATAATGTCCAATTGTTCTTTTTTCAAAATATGAAATACTTTTCTTCTTTTTTCCGGAGAGTTTCCGCCATTTATATTCCAGCTGAGAAGCTGCAGAGACATCCTGGTTTAATTGGTGGGTCTTACAGTGGGGTGTCTAGGTTTTCCTCCGATCCCGGAGGTGGTAGTGCTGGTCCAGATCCAGACGGTGTAGGTTTTGGTGGTGGTCCCGATGGTGGTGGTGGCCAAGAAGCTGCAGCTCCTTTTTGGAGGTCCTCCTCGTGGTCGTGTAGGAACTTCTGCTGATCCTCAGGTGTTTTGATTCTTACTTTCCTTCCTTTATAGGTAAATGATAGACCTTGTGGAAACTCCCACCTATAAGGAATTGCGTTGTGTCTTAACAATTTGGTCAGGTCTGTGTAAGTGGTCCTAAGATCCAATAGATGTTTGGGTATATCTCTGTAGATTTCAGCCTTTTTACCTTCTCCAAAGATTTTTAAAAATGTAGGCCTAATATCTTATCTCTTTCCTCTCTTGATCTCAAAATAACCAAACAATCTCTGGCCTTATCTTTCTTTACCGATCTTCCCAGTCTAAAGGCCGTCACGATTTTGAAATCTTTGTCTTCCTCAATTCCCCAGAATTTGGAAAATAGAAGTGTCAGAAATCCCTCTAAATTACCTACCTCCAATTCTGGGATGGCCCTTAACCTGAGATTATTTTCCTTACTTTTCAGTTCAACCAGTGACAGGTAGGCTTGTTGTTCCCCTACCTGTCTTTTCAGAGGCCTTACTTCCCCCTTAATCTCATCAACTTTTTTGTTTGCCTGCTCTGCTTTTTGATTGGCTTCCACAGCTAATTTATAATTTTCAGCCGTAGCTCCTTGCAAATTCTCAATTGCCTGAGTATGTTGGGAAACCTGATCAGATAATTTACTAATAGAGGATGTAGCTTGGTCAATTTTTGATGATTGATTGTCCACCTTTTGGTTTAAAATTGCCAGTTGCTCCAAAATTTGTTTCAGGACTGTTTCAGATCCTCCAGTTGCCATGTCTTCTGTAGCAGGCTGCTCAACTTCCACCTCCTGTGCTGTTAGCACAGTTGGGACAGATGATCTACGTTGATGAGTTAAAGTTGTTTGAACAAGTTGCGCAGATTTCTTTTCTTTTTCTTTAGCTTTGGCTGCTCTTGTTTTCCCTGAGCCGCTCATTCCACACCTGCCTCAGTTCAAGGTCAAATTGTCTTTTATTCCATGAGAGAGACAAATCCAAAATGTAAACAATTAAACCACAGAAAATCTCAATAAAGTACAGTTCCCAGGCCTCTATGTCTCCACAATCCTCTAGGGGGAGTATTTCAGAGTTTCAAGGAAGGAGAAAACTCTTTTCCGCCATTGAAGTTCCTATATTCCCCGTATTAAATCTTTGTAATTCCGGAATACAAAAGGAAGGTTCCCAAGGCTTTCTATTTCTTGAATAAAGGCCACAAGGTGTCAAGAATGGTCCCAGCAACAATGTTTAAGCGTTAGTATCTCAGTCTATGTAACAGTTTAAACTTCAGCAACAGTATCAGCAGTTTGACAGTTCTCTATTACGCTCTGACAGCCCGACGGCTAGGTTGTCCCTTTTAACTCCGCATAGCTCAAAAATAGGAAGAAAGTTCCAAGAATAGAATCCACAAGTTTAACAAAGATTTCCCTTTTGTCTTCTAAAAACAAAGTCTATCAATGCACCTTTGTTCTGCTTTTACGATCCCTTTTGAACGCTACAGCACTCTTCAGAGCCCTTGCTTTGATCTAGTTAGCAAGATCGGGAGACGGACTTCCTGTTACTCGCCTCCCGTTTTCAGCCAAAATCCACAAATTTAGTCCAAAATTTAGTACCCCTTACTCACGGGTATGTAGCTGCCAATTTCGGTGTTTTCAAGAAGAAAGGTCAGCGCTCATCGGCAGCAGCAGCGCGGCTTTGCTTCCACGAAAAGAGCGATGAACTCACAGCGCCGCTCCCCCTTTCACGTTCCGGAGCCCCTTACGAGGTTCCTTCTTCGTTTCTGGGGGGGCTTTTGGCGCCCGCCGAGTCCCACGGCCACAGGCTCGCTCTGCCTGTGGTTTTTCTTGGTGGGTCTCCGCTTTGCCGCAGCGGACGACCCTTTTTCGCGGAGCCCCTCTTCACAAAGTAAAGAGGACCGCCATTGCCGTTTTGCGCCGCCTCCGGAAGTCCTACGTGGGGTACCTTTGAAGGTGACTCGGAAACTACAACTAATCCAGAATGCGGCAGCTAGACTGGTGACTGGGGGCGGCCGCCGAGACCATATAACACCGGTCTTGAAAGACCTACATTGGCTCCCAGTACGTTTCCGAGCACAATTCAAAGTGTTGGTGCTGACCTTTAAAGCCCTAAACGGCCTCGGTCCAGTATACCTGAAGGAGCGTCTCCACCCCCATCGTTCTGCCCGGACGCTGAGGTCCAGCGCCGAGGGCCTTCTGGCGGTTCCCTCATTGCGAGAAGCAAAGCTACAGGAAACCAGGCAGAGGGCCTTCTCGGTAGTGGCGCCCGCCCTGTGGAACGCCCTTCCAGCAGATGTCAAAGCGATAAACAACTACCTGACATTCAGAAGACATCTTAAGGCAGCCCTGTTCAGGGAAGTTTTTAACGTGTGATATTTTACTGTATTTTTGGTTTCTATGGAAGCCGCCCAGAGTGGCTGGGGAGGCCCAGCCAGATGGGCGGGGTATAAATAATAAATTATTATATTATTATTATTATCACTTTCTTTCTGTTCCAGAAAACTATTTTGAATCCCTTCTATGACTTCTCTGTATCTCTTGCAGTTTCAATACTGTCCTTAAGTAGCAACTGTTCTGTATTTATTTATTAATCTCAGTTTTCCCGTATATCTGTGAAATTAATCTAAGCACAACCAAGTATTATTTTTGGAACCATATTTTATCAGGTAGTTTTGAAGCAACACTCTTTATTATTGTTTGGGATGTTTTGGTTAGAATGCCAAATAGGAATGTGTGTAGATCATGTCCCAAATTTTATTTATTTATTTGGGGACATGTCCACTACATGTGAAATAAGGTTCCTTCACTTTGTTTACATCTCCAACACATTATTATTATTTTATATATTTTTGCTAACATCTGTATATCATTTTCATATAGTTTTTTTCTTCAGATAGCACATGGTGAATCTTAAGGTTTTCCCCCATAATTGCTCTCATTTTGTGTGCCCACTCTTCTCTACCCAATTTTAATTTTACCAAGGAGAAGCTTCAGGATCCATGAAAACACCAAATACATGAACGTATATATGCCTTGATTTAGCAGGAATAATCCCTTATAGAGTTAAATTGACTAATTTGGACAAGTGCCCTTTTAAAGAATGGTTTTGTTTTAACAGATTGGTTTGGAATGTTGAGAACCATGGGGCAAAATAGATTCTAATTGGGCTCAGTTCTGATTGGGCATGTATCCCAGGTGCACTGAACTTTCTCTGGCCCCCTTAGAACAACTGAGCAACTTTCCTAGAGTGCAAGACCAACACCAATAATAATAATGATGCAATCCCATAGAAAGGCAGAAAGGCAAAGGCAAAATTTCTCTCACAACATGTCCAAACCTGTGCCAGGGAGAAGGCAACATGGTCAAGATGAAAGCCCTAAGGGGATTCACCAGGAGGTGTTGCTGTGGGTATGTTGGAGGTGTGAGACCAGAGAACTAACTTTGACACCTGAGAACACACAAAGGCAGAAACAAAGCTGCATTTTTCAGTCTTTGGTGGACCTTCCTGCTAAATGTAAAGCATAGACCACTATTGAGAAAATGTTTCTCCCAAAGTGCTAGAATGCCACAAGTAATTTAGTAACAAAATGCAACATGTGTTATTCTTATGTGATATCCTATGTCCAGCTATGTGCACTGCTATACTTGCAAATGACCTTAAGAGGTGTGACTTGCAAGTCCCTTTCAGGTTTACATAAACCCACACATCTGGAAGGGTGGATACCAGGTTATTATTTAGTGCCTATCTATATAACATACGGGACCAAAGGGGGGTGGGAGATATGTCTATGTCTGAACTGTAGTTAAGTGCGGAGAAAATATTTGCGGTTCCTACGGAACCTAAGCAAATTTATCTTTATATATATATATATATTTATTAAAGGTTTTTTGATTACAATACAAATAAATAAACACAATAGTACATATCATAACATATTTTCTTATCTTCTTTGGACTTCCTCACATCTCCCGCTCCAGCGTTCCAAATTATAAAACTTAAACCAGCAATTTATCACCTTGTTTCCATCCTTATTATCTAATTTTCCAATGTTGTATCTCAAATTTTAGATACGTTTATTTCATACCTTAAAAAATTAAGCTTAGACTAATAGTTATCCAAAATTTGTCTTTTCCTAAATTTAACTTATCTTCATAATTCATTTCGTCTAATTTAATGGTGCCAAGTTATTTATAATCTAGCATCCTTCTTAGCCTTCATACAATTTACAATATTTTTGCAAATAAATCTTGAAATTCTTCCAATCTTCTTCTACGATCTCCTCTCCCAGGTCCCGGATTCTGCCGGTCATCTCGGCCAGTTCCATATAGTCTATCAGTTGCGTCTGCCATTCTTCCAGTGTGGGTAAATCTTGGGTTTTCCAGTGCTTGGCGACGAGTATCCTTGCTGCCGTTGTTGCATACATTAAAAATGTTCGGTCCTTCTTTAACACCCTCTGGCCGGCAATACCCAGAAGGAAGGCCTCTGGTTTCTTAGGGAAGGTATACTTAAATACCTTTTTCAGCTCATTATATATCATTTCCCAGAAAGCCTTCACTCTAGGGCAGGTCCACCAGAGGTGAAAGAACGTTCCTTCGCTTACTTTACATTTCCAGCATTTGTTATCGGACAAATGGTATATTTTTGCAAGTTTGACTGGGGTCATGTACCATCTATATATCATTTTCATAACATTTTCTTTCAAAGCATTACATGCAGTGAAGTTCAGCCCAGTGGTCCACAACCTTTCCCAGTCCTCAAACATGATATTATACCCAATGTCCTGTGCCCACTTTATCATAGCCGATTTTACCGTTTCATCTTGTGTGTTCCATTTTAACAGCAAGTTATACATTCTTGAAAGTACCTTAGTCTTAGGCTCTAACAATTCCGTTTCCAGCTTCGATTTTTCCACCTGGAATCCTAACTTTTTGTCAAGTTTGAAAACTTCCTTAATCTGAGCGTAGTGTAACCAATCTCGCACTTTATCTTTCATTTTATCCATACTCTGCAATTTCCAATTATCTCCATCTTTTTCTAATATTTCCCAATACTTTGGCCAATTGGCCTCCATATTGAGTCTTTTTCGGGCCTTCGCTTCCAGTGGTGAAAGCCACCTTAGAGTTTTATTTTCCAGTAAGTCTTTGTATTTTGTCCAGACATTAAACACTGCTTTTCTGACAATATGGTTCTTGAAAACCTTGTTAATCTTAACCTTGTCATACCATAGATATGCATGCCAACCAAAAGCATTGTTAAAACCTTCCAATATCTCTCTGCCACTTCCGAAAGCACTCTGTTTTGTCCACAATCTGTAATGTTTGAAACAAAAACAGCATTTTTGGCAGTACATTCATCTTAATAGCAGCAATTCGGCCTAACAAGGAAAGTTTCAATCTTGTCCAACTATCTAAATCTCTCTTTTAAAAAACTTTAAAACTCACTAATTTTCATCTAAAATTTAGAAAACTTCCCGGGGCAGGACCCCAGTATGGGCCCCCCCAATATTTTTAATAAGTCGGCGCCCCTGAATATAAAATCAACTCCTTTGCCCGTTTCCTCCATTCCAAAGCTATTTTCACCTTGAACGGAACTCCAGGAAGTTCCCAGAGGTGACAATTGCTGAGCTGATTGTTGGCCAAGGAAAGCCTAATCACCAAACCTGCCAAGGGGCCAGACATGCAAAGGAAGTTCTATTGTACTTTGGGTGGTGGGACTTCAGAGGTGTTTGCCTATGCTAATCTTATACCTGAGTCTTGCCCTGCCATGTCTGCTTATGCTAATCTTGTACCAAGGACTTGTTTGGACATGTTTGCCAAGGTTAAACTAAAAAAATTCCTTCCAGTAGCACCTTAAAGACCAACTAAGTTAGTTCTTGGTATGAGCTTTCGTGTGCATGCACACTTCTTCAGATACATGCACACGAAAGCTCATACCAAGAACTAACTTAGTTGGTCTTTAAGGTGCTACTGGAAGGAATTTTTTTTGTTTTGACTATGGCAGACCAACACGGCTACCTATCTGTAAGGTTAAACTAGTGTAACCCCTGTCTACCCCTTCCCTTTTGTGACATGTCAGTGATGTAGCAATGATGTAGCAATGATGCTGTAGGAACTGTATTCTGGGATATGGTGGGAAAGTTTTAAAAGTCTTTGTCACCCCATCCTCGGGGTGCAAAATTCCTCTTAGAACTTGTTGCGCAATAAACTTTGGTCTACAGCTATTTGGTCCGGTTGGTGGCTGGAATCCTTCCTTTATTCCACAGGGACCCGCGGGCTCTGCCCGGCGAGCTGGGTGACTGAGCAGCCTCACACCTAGATTTTTCCGTAGCACGATGGACATGGGGAGGGAGACCAGGCTGGAAGGAGCGAAGAGGGGGCATGAAGAAGAAGAACAAGGAGAATGGGGTCTGGAAAGGGGAGTGGGGAGCGATCCTCCCCAGCCACTCCAGGATAGGAAATGTGTCCCAGGGGAAGCGGAATTCAGGTGGAGGAGGACGTCAGGTTGGGTGGGGGTTGCCAGGAGCAGCACAATGTCCCTTGAACCCCCGGGTTCCACTCTCCAGGCAGGCGCCCAAAGTGGCCAGCTGGCAAGGGCTCTTTCTTACTCCAGCCTTGGCATGCAGATCCCGGGTTCAGCCCCAGATCTCTGAAGCAGAAAGGCTCTTGGGCGTGAATATGAAAGGCAGCATCTGTCAGAATAGGTCATACTGAGCCAGTACAGATGAACGTGACTATTGATTCGCTTCCTCTGCTATCTGCCTTTTAGGGCACCTCAGAGGTGGCAGAGAGAGGCAGGAGAGAGACTCCGGCCTCTACAGAAGGCTGCACCCCGTACCTCCATGTCCCTGTTGGGATACTGCCAGGGAGGCGGAGGCATCAGGCAGGCCCCCAGTTGTCTCCCGACAATCACCAGTCTCCCGTGGAACAGTATCAGTCAATTAGCAACACGAGCCTCAGAGACATTCCAAGACCCGTGCACACCCTTTCAGCAGAGTCTCCACAACAAAAGATGCAGACAGGAGAGCATATTTACAGCTTTATTCAACGTAGTTCAAAACAAAGGATAAACATGACTGCTTGCCTCCGTGTCCAGAAAACAGCCGGAACAAAAGCTATATACAAAACGGAAGTTCCCAGCGAGAAGCTGGAAGTAAACAGGCATGTGACACACAACAGCCTGTTCCCTTTTAAGGTGGAACAGAACTATATCCTAACATCCTCCCCCTTTCTGTATAACCTGTAGTACCTGTGGTTCAACCCAATTGCAACCTCTGTACATAAACCTTAAGTTGTTCTCTGTTAACAACCTTAGACAACAGATCAGCAGGAATTTCATTTCCTGGCATGTAGGACACCTGAATGAGTCCTTTCTGAATACACTCTCTTGCACAATGTAACTTGATCTGCAAGTATTTGGTTCTTTGTTTGCAACTCTCTGAGCTCAGCAAAGCCAAACAGGATCTATTATCTTGATACACCTGTATAGGACATTTCACAGAAACTCTGATGTCCTGAAACAGTTGCATCAACCATTCACAATCCATGAGTGAAAATGACAAGGCATTGAGTTCTGCTTCACAGGAACTTAGGCTTACTGTCATCTGCTTTTTGCACAACCAGTCAAGGTGGGACGGAACTATATCCTAACGTCCCCCACCCCAACTCTTAGGACCATAAGCAAGAGACAGCTTTGCTGAGCACGTGCCCCTTCTCAGGGAGATGAAACTCTGCACTACTGTTCACTGAATCGCTCACGAAGCAGCCATACTCCAGGCTCTTATTGTGTGAGGAGAACGTGAACTTACAGGGTTCAACAGTAAGCGTTCTGCCTACTGTGGGGCGGCGGGATCCTGCATCATTTCCGGGGTCTGTTTTCTTTGTTCATTCTGGTTTCGCTTTTGTATGGAACAGTCATGAGTTACGATCTGTTCGACACTGGCTAATCTATATTGCTGTAAAATAAACATTTTAGCTTAGGAAAGCTGTGTGAGCTCTTGATTTATGCACACTAACTGCACGCACAGAAGACAGGCGGCCAAGGTCTTTGACCGCTGTGTTTTTCACTCTGCTACGCTCAGAGGTCTGGAAAGCTTACTGTGCAACAGAAGCCTGCTGGACTTTCCCCCCCTGAGCAATAAACTTCAGAGGTTATGGACGCAGAATTACGCTGTAAAGGCAAGCAGAGCTTTCATGTCTGTGCTGTGCTGTGTGCTGAAGAGCTGCAGAGAAGCCCAGCTCTGAGATCCTCCTGGTGCTGGAGCAGAGACAGTAGAACTTGCTGGCTGCAGCTGCTGCAAAGCTGTGTGCTGCAAGCAGAGAGAAGCTGGAGGCCTCTCCTCGGAAGACGCGTGAGCACTCCTAAGTCCCGGGGAGGAGATGGCAGAGCTTCAAGAGGCTTTTAATGTACAGTTTGAGAAGCTCACTGACCAGAATTGGGAGGACTGGTCTAGAAGAGCAAGGGGATGGTTTTTGGCCACAGGGTTCTGGAGCTGCTCTCAGAGGGAACCAGCCCCCCCAATCCAGGCTGCTGCTGGAGCTGCTGCAGCGGACGTGGAGGCTGCTTTGCAGAGAGAGCAGAGAGAGCTGTGTATGCTGAGGGCAAGTGTTGACGCTTTGCTGTTGCCCCACCTGCAGGGTCTCAAGATGGCTCAAGCTGCTTGGCAGGCGCTGGAGACGGTTTGTGCAACCACAGCGGGAGCCAAGGGCCGAGTGGGAGTCGAAGGCCCAGTGGGAGTTGAAGGCCACGTTCCTGAAATCACAGCTGGGAGCTGCTGCTTTGTCTTTGGGAGGCCACGTGATGCAGAGGCTCATGACCAGAGAGCTGGGGAGCATGCAGGCCCAGGCTGTGCACCCAAAGGTGGGGGTGCAGGGAACGCAGGAAGGAGTGGACGCTGCTACAGATGCGGATCTCCTGCCATCTTGTGAGAGACTGCCCTGTAGAAGCTCCAGAAGGACCCAAGGTCATCTCCCGTAGCAACCAGCAGATAAGAGACGGCACATCTGTGTCTGCGAAACATGGGAAGCAAAAGACAAAGGCGACTGGCAGGGATGGCCCTGAACATAGGCACTTAGCAGCTTCTATGGCAACAGTAAAGAGCTGTGAACAGAACGCTGTGCTGAGCATTGTGATCGACTCTGGAGCATCACACCACCTCATGCCATCTAGTGGTCTTTTGCGGAACTGCATCTCTGTAAAATCTGGGAAATCTGTCTTGCAGATGGAACTAAACATGCATTGACACAGTCTGGCTCACTTTTCTGTGATTTCTTACAGGCGTCGATACAGGCGTTTGTCATCCCCGGATTGTCCTGCTGTCTGTTATCCGTTGCCACTCTTGTTGCTGATGGTTACAGCATCTGTTTTGAGAATAACATGTGTTTTATTTCCAGAGATGGGCAACAACTGGTCATTGTGGAGTGTAAAGATAGGCTGTTTATGCTAGAAGCTTCTCTTGCAGGTCCAGGTACCACGGAGGCAGCTCAAGCGCAATGTGCCAACGTTCCAGTCCACGATGCGTGTCAACATCTTTGGCACAGAAGAATGGGTCACGTGTCCTGGGGTTACATGAAGAAGATCCCAGAGTGCACTGAGGGGTGTAAAATGAAGTCATGTGCTAAATTTCTTCATTGCAGAGCATGTAAGCATGCAAAAGTGAAAACGTGCTCCTACCCAAGGTCTGAAAGGGTAACCACCAAACCTTTTGAGCTGGTGCATGCAGATTTGTGTGGCCCTATGTCAGTAGCCAGTCTGAGCGGGGCCAAATTTGTGCTCACTCTGACAGATGGTTTTTCGCGAAATGGGTGGCTGTTCACATTGAGACACAAGAGTGAAGCTGCGTCACTGATCAGTGACTGGATTGTGGCAGTGGAACTGCAATTTTCCACACGCATGTGAAACTTTCAGAGTGACTGTGGTGGGGAATCCACCGGGTCTGCGCTGCAAAGTTTCTTCCGCCAGAAGGGAATACAACACAGGTTGATAGTTCCACACAGACCCCAACAGAATGGCGTTGCAGAACGCCGGAACAGAACGCTGCAGGAAATGTCCGCAGCATTGCTGTTTGATGCCGGGCTCCCTCAGAGCTTTTGGGGGAGGCCTGGCGGAATTCCAATTTCAGGTTGAACAGGTCGTTCAACTCTGTTGTAAGGGACACACCCTATTTTCTGCTGCACGGCAAGAAGCCAAAGGTGCATTTCTTCCATGTATTTGGCTGTGAGGCTTGGGTCCTTGTGCCAAAGGCCAAGCGCAGAAAGGGTGGCCCTAGGTCCCAAAAGATGATTTTCTGTGGCTATGAGACAGGGACCAAGGGGTGGAGATTTGCCTATCCAACAGGCAATCAGTCCAGGATTCTGCGCAGCAACAGTGCTGAATTCTGTGAGCAGAATGGGTGGACACACATACATGGGAACCCTGATGTTCTTTCAGAGAGTCTGCTGGACTCTGCTGATGAGGAAGAGATAGAGGTTGAACCTGCTGCTGAGGCACAGAGTCCCGACCCAGAGCAGGTAGGGGGGGAAACTTCTCCTAAAGCTGTGAAGCTTGAACATAGAA
Organism: Podarcis erhardii; assembly: GCF_964252035.2. Taxonomy (NCBI): domain Eukaryota; kingdom Metazoa; phylum Chordata; class Lepidosauria; order Squamata; family Lacertidae; genus Podarcis; species Podarcis erhardii. The sequence goes on along the minus strand of NC_138506.1, from coordinate 17,276,456 downwards.
GTGCTCCTTCATCACCCACAGGTTCAGCTGAGAAGTCTAGAAGGCACAGTAAGTCAGAGGGGGAGTTCTCTGATGCCAAGGATGTTCTGGCTGGTCCTACTGGGTCAGAGGGGGTACCTGAAGTTGGGTTGAGACTTTCAACTCGGACAACGAAAGGTAAACCTCCTGACAGGTTTGCAGTCACAAGTGTGTGGGTTGGTATGGCACAGTTTTGAGGATGTTCAGAATTTGCCTCAGGAAGAAGCCAGGAAATGGCATGAGGCAACACAGAAGGAGATGAGCTCTATGGAGTCTCTAGGTGTGTTCTCCCTCACGAAGTTGCCAGTGGGCAAACAGGCCGTGAGCAGCCGCTGGGTTTACTGTCTTAAACCCACAGCAACTGGAGAACCACAGTACAAGGCTAGGCTAGTAGCCAGAGGGTTCACACAGCGGAAGGGGCTGCATTATACCGAGGTATATGCTCCTACTTCCAGAAGTGAAACTCTGCACATGCTCTTAGCCCTTGCTGCACAAAGAAGTTTGCAGGTGCATCACTTTGATGTGGATGTGGCCTATTTGAACTCAGACCTCCAGGAGGATCTGTACATACTTCCTCCTCCAGGGTTTGAGGGTAATGAGCTGAATACTGTATGGAAACTTCACAAGTCCGTTTATGGCTTAAAGCAATCAGCCAGAAATTGGAACTTGTGCCTGAATGAAGCCTTAGAGAAGCTAGGTTTCAGGAAGAGTCTTGCTGACAGCTGCCTGTACCTCACAGGGTCAAGAGAGTCACGGGAAATGGTTTTAGTCTTTGTTGATGACATCATATACTCCTCAGGGGCAAACAAGCAGGTGCAGAAGTTTGCCAAAGAACTTGGAAAACGTTTTCAGCTCAAGAACCTGGGTGCAGTAAAGATCTACCTGGGTATGGAGATAGCTAGAACTGAGGATGGTAGCTTCTTGCTCAGACAGAAAGGCAAGATTGAGCAGTTGCTTGAGAAATTCAGAATGTCTGATTGTGCAGGGGTTAGGACACCCATGGAGACGAGCTACGTGAAAGACAGTCAGCAAGTAGAACGCGCTGAGTTTGAGAACGCTGAGCTCTTTCTTTTTTTTAAAAAATATATTTATTACTTTTTAAAAAGGAAAAAGAGAGAAAAGAGGAAAAAAAAGAACAAGAGCAAGAAAAATTAAAACAATATATAAACCATACAAAACACAACCTCAACACATCACCCAACACAATGAACTAAACAAAACAAAACAAAAACAATTTAAAAACATACATCATACCTTTTCCAAATTCTAACTTTCATTTCCTTATATCATCGACCTCCTCTCACCTCCCTCTTTGTATTACACTTCCATTAATTGTTTTAGCAATTCCTTTCCATCTTTCTCCATTTTCTATCATATAAATGTCTTAACATATTTTTAATCTTATTTCCATTAAAATTAGTATACTTATTTAAGCTTAACTCCTTATAGCATTTCTACTAAGGCCATAAAAATTCATTCCAACATTTTCCTGTCACTCATTAATTTTACAATATTTCTATATATAGACTTTAAATCTTCCAATCTTCTTCCACCATCTCCTCTCCCCGGTCTTGGGCTCTGACAGACACTTCCGTCCACTCCATACAGTCCATCAACCTGGAGATCTTATGTCCGAGGCTCTTAACTCTTTTCCACATCCCTTCTGCAGTTCTTCTTCATATTCTTTGATGCTAAAGAGCAGATCTCGAGGAAACTCCAATCCAACGACACCTCCACTCCCTCTTGACAGGTCAGTCAAATTTCCACAATTAAAGCTAGGATCCATAAAGTATTTCAGGGCATATTTCAAAATTCCTCCAACTCCAAAGGCCCCTCGAGCTCCAATCTCCTCCTGACCCAAGTCCATATTCCAAAAGTCAGTTAATCCCTGCATAGAGGGATCTTTCCAACTTTCCTTTTCCAGGCCAGGCCAGGCTCCGATCTTCAGAGTCCGACTTTTTCTAGTTTCAATCATAAAGGGCCTCAACTTATAGTCTTCGATTTGCCTCTGTAAGACTAAGGCTCCCCCTTGTATTGCTTTAGGTTCGACAACAGCAACTTTTTCCTTCTCCTTTTCAGCAATTTGTCCTGCTAAAATAGATTCCTGTGTCAAATCCTGAATAATTTCTGTATTGGTGCTCACTTTTGGTCCCAAAATGTCAGTTTTAGTAATCATAACATCCAATTTTTTATGAAGCTGTTCCAACAAATAGTTTATCTTGCAAAATGCAGTTACTACGGCTTCTCCTGTCGACATTCTCGAATGTCCAAGGTCAATCTCTAGTTCCCACACTTCTTATCAAGCAGCTGGAGATTTCCCAGCTCCACTCTTGTAACAGTTTCAAAAGCTCCCTCTAGAGGGAAACAGTCTCCACTTGTATCAATCCTTTCAAAGAAAGTTCAAAAAGTAAAGTTGGTTTCAATTTTCAGTTACTTTTCCTCCCTTTTAAACGCAGAAGCGGACAATGGAAACAATATATTTCTCTTATTCAACCGACTGTCAACATCCGTTCTCTTCGCTGTCAATGAACTCTCCCAAAACATCAATCACTGTCAGTCCGTTCCCAGGTTCAGAGCAGTGGCAATTTAATTCTAATCACTCTCTCCTTCAGGATACACGGTCCAAAATCCCCCCCCCTTCTCCTGCTTCCAAGGGGGGTCTAATAATTTCAATCGATGGAAGTTTAATCCTTTACATAAGGCTTTCCAAGACCTTAACTTGTAAGCTCTTTGCTTCAGTCTATTTACAAAAGGGGAAGGCGGACTTCCTGTTTTGTTTTGTTTTGTTTTTTATAATATTTTATTAAGTTTTATCAAAGAAAAAGGTTACATAAAGAAAAACACAAAACAATATAAACATACAAAAAACATCAGAATACAATAAAAACAAGCGATTAACATATAAGAATAAAAAGAAAAAAGAAAAATACAAGAAAAACTTAAAAAACTAAAAGAGAATTCAAAAGGTTAAAAAAAGAAAATCCCTCTCTTTAATTTCTTACCATTCATAAACCTATGTTCTTGACTTCCTCTCACCCCCTTTCTTGTATTCCAATTTGAAATTAATTAGCAAATTCCTTCTTATTAATTTTATCCTTAATTATCTTTCTTCACATATTGTTTGTTCCTAATTTTCATCCAATATCTATCCCTTCTTTCATATTCTTATTTTACCTTTTTAACTAGAACCCATTCATTTCATTTCAATGTCATCAACATTCAAAAATTTTACAATGTTTTTGTAGGTAGATTTTAAATTTCTTCCAGTCTTCTTCCAACGACTCTTCTCCCTGATCTCGGATTCTGCCCGTCATTTCTGCCATTTCCATATAGTCCATTACTTGCATCTGCCATTCTTCCAAGGTGGGTAGGTCCTGTGTCTTCCAATGCTTTGCGATGAGTATTCTTGCGGCTGCTGTGGCATACATAAATAAAGTTCTATCCTTCTTTGACACCAATTGGCCGATCATGCCCAGGAGAAAGGCCTCTGGTTTCTTCAGAAAGGTATACTTAAATACCTTTTTCATTTCATTATATATCATCTCCCAGAAAGCCTTAATCCTTGGGCACGTCCACCAAAGGTGAAAGAATGTACCTTCAGTTTCTTTACATTTCCAACATTTATTATCGGGCAAATGATAGATTTTTGCAAGCTTGACTGGGGTCATGTACCACCTGTATATCATTTTCATAATATTCTCTCTTAAGGCATTACATGCCGTAAATTTAACCCCAGTGGTCCACAACTGTTCCCAGTCCGCAAACATAATGTTATGTCCAACATCTTGTGCCCATTTTATCATAGCAGATTTTACCGTTTCATCCTCAGTATTCCATTTCAACAGCAAGTTATACATTCTTGATAATATCTTAGCATTGGGTTCTAACAATTCTGTTTCTAATTTTGATTTTTCCACCTGGAAGCCAATTTTTCTATCCAAATTGTAGGCCTCTCTTACTTGAAAATAGTGTAACCAATCCCGCACCTTGTCTTTCATTTTCTCATAGCTCTGCAATTTCAATTTATCGCCCTCCTGTTCCAAAATTTCCCAATATTTTGGCCAGTTAGTCTCCATATTAAGTTTTTTCAAAGCCTTTGCTTCCATAGGTGAAAGCCACCTTGGGGTTTTATTCTCCAAAATGTCTTTATATGTCCAGACATTAAACAATGCTTTTCTGACAATGTGGTTTTTAAATGCCTTATGCACTTTAACCTTACCATACCACAGGTATGCATGCCACCCGAATACATTATCATAACCTTCTAGATCCAAAATGTCTGTGTTCTCAAGAAGTAGCCATTCCTTCAACCAGCAAAAAGCTGCTGATTCATAATACAACTGTAATGGGATGTGGGGTTGCTTGTGCGTAAGCCGCAAACGGCTCCAAGCTGAGTAGTTTGGTCAAACTTTTCCCCGGCTGGACAGCCCTTACTCCATGGCTGTCTCAATCACTGGCAGAATCCGTCAGTGGGCATTTCCTGAACTTTTTCCAACATAAAAGCTCTTTGACACCAAGTCGACGCCTCGCCTCCCTGCGCGGAAGCTTTCTGTGCAGAGTGGGCGTCCCAAGCGGAGGCTCTGTGCTCTCCCCGCTGGTCTCGCTGGAACAGTCTCGGAGCCCTCCCTCCGTAGCTCCCTCAACCTCCCCTTTCTTCCTAGCGTAACGCCTATCTCCTTCCCCCAGCGGAAGTGAGCTCTCTCTCCCTACTGGGTCCTTCTCCTGCATCGCTGCTGTGCCTTACCTCCTCTCCTGTCTCCGATGGCAGTTCCCTGACATCCACCTCCCCTCCAGAACCCCCCTCACCCCCGGTCCGTTCCCTTTCCTTTGCCGGTGATGCGGGGAATCCCCGGAAGGAGCTCCCCCCATCCTCTGATGATTCAAATATTGCTCTCCACCTGCTGCTATCTCTTCCCACTGGGTAATCTTCCCACTCCGATTCCTCTCCCTCATATACCTCTCCTCCTTCCTCTTCGGAGGCCGGATACCCCATAAAATCCTCTTCCTCATCTGTGGTGCCAAATTGCTCCTCCCAGAACCTCGCTAGTGGTTTGGGCTTCCTTGGGAACCTGCGGTGAAACTCCTCCTGGAGAAACTCATCCTTGATGGTTTCCACAGGAACCCACGTGTTTTCCGATTCGGGCTCCCCCTCCCATGCTACCAAATACTCCACCTGTCTCCCTCTCCATCTGGAATCGAGTATTTCCGCGGCGTGACTGCTAAGCTCCCTCTCTTCCACCTGTGGGTGTGTGGGAACCTCTCCCTCTCTCCCGCCCCTCCCGGAAATTCCCGCCCCTCCTGGTATGGTGAGAGTAAAGACCTATGGAACACCGGGTGCAGTTTCATGTTGGTCGGCAACTTGAGCCTAAAGGCCATGGGGTTCACCTGCTGTGTTACCTCGAAAGGTCCCAGTCGCCTTGGCCGTAACTTCTTGCAACCTCCCTTGAACGGTAACCCTTTGGTTGACAACCACACCCTGTCCCCAACCCTTATGGTCTCCCCTTCCCTGCGGCGCTTATCTGCCTGCCTTTTATACACTTCCTTGGCCCTCTCCAAGTTCATCTTAAGTTGTTGGTGTAAGGCTTCCATTTCTTCCACAAACTGCTCCGCCGCTGGTACACTCCACCTCTCCTCCCCTTCCCCGGGGAAGGCCCTGGGGTGACACCCATAATTGGCCATGAACGGGCTCATTCCCGTGGACACATGTTCCGCGTTATTATAAGCAAATTCGGCCAAAGCTAGTTTCTCCACCCAATCGTTCTCCCTCTCGCTGACTTAGCAGCTTAAGTATTGTTGGAGTATACTGTTTGCTCTCTCTGCTTGCCCGTTGGTCTCCGGGTGCCTGGCCGTCGAGAAACTCACCTCGACGTGCAGCAAGCTCATGAGCTTCCTCCAGAACCTGGAAGTAAATTGTCTCCCTCTGTCTGACAAAACCCTCAAGGGGGCGCCATGCAACCTGAAAATGTGATCCACAAACAGCTTGGCTGTTTCCTCCGCCGTCACCGCATGCGAGCAAGCGATGAAATGGCACATCTTAGTTAACAAGTCGACTACCACCATGACGGCCGTTTTGCCCCTTGACTTGGGCAAATCGGTCATAAAATCTATGGACACCACCTCCCATGGTCTTTCCGGTGTAGGTAAGGGTTCCAGTAACCCCGCGGGTGCCGCCCTCTCCCCTTTTGCTCGCTGGCAGCGGTCGCACCCCCGTATATATTCCCGTACATCTTCCCTCACCTTTGGCCACCAGAGCTGCCTGGTGACAAGCAACATGGTTTTGTGTTGACCAAAATGCCCCGCCGTGGGGTTGTCATGTAGTTGTTTGAGTACTCTTCTCCTCAAGTCCCCCGCTGGTATGTACAATGCTCCCCTGTAATACAATGCCCCTTCCATCTCCTCAAAACCCCCCAGGTTTCCTCCTGCATCCCTGAGCTCCCTGATCTTGGTTTGGGCGTACTCGTCGTTCCCCGTCAACTCTGCTAGTTCTCGTCTCTCTACCAACACTCCCCCACACACCCATCGGTCCTCGGGTATCACATGTCGTACTTCCGGCGCTCCCTCTCCTTCCAGATACTCTGGCTTCCGGGAGAGGGCGTCTGCTCTGACGTTTTCCACCCCCGGTACGTACCGAATCTCGAAAAAGAACTTGGAAAACTCCTGAGCCCATCGCACCTGTCTCTGGTTGAGGACCCGTGCAGTCCTCCAGTATTCCAGGTTCTTATGGTCCGTGCACACCTGGATTTTGTGCTGCGCCCCTATCAACAAATGTCTCCAGCGTCGGAATGCTTCATAAATTGCAAGCAGTTCCCTGTCATACACGGTGTAGTTCTGTTCTGACTTGCTCAGTTTCCTCGAAAAAAAGTCGCACGGTCTCCAGTCGGACTGGTTCCCCCCCCGGCTGGAGAAGTATGGCCCCCACCGCTCTGTCTGACGCGTCTGTCTCCAGCCTCATTGGCTTCTGCAGATCCACGTGCAAGAGCTGCTCTTCTGAAGCGAACGCCCTCTTTAGCCTTTCAAAAGATTGCTGCGCCTCTTCGGTCCAGACGAACTTCTTCTTGCTACTGAGACAATCTGTGATGGGTGCGGTTAAGTGGGCGAAGTTTTTAATGAACTTCCGATAGAAGTTCCCAAACCCCAGGAACCTCTGCACGTCCTTCCGGCTCTTGGGGGTCTTCCATTTCAGCACCGCCTGTACCTTGCCTGGATCCATTGCGAGGCCCTTGTCTGACAACCTGTATCCCAGGAACTCGACCTCTCGGGCATGGAATTGGCACTTCTCCAGTTTGACCCACAACTGGTGCTCCCGTAACCTCTTTAGCACTTCCCGGACGTCTCTGACGTGCTGCTCCTCATTCTCCGAATAAATTAACACGTCGTCTAAAAAGGCCACGCAATTCTTGTACAGCAGGGGTCCCAAAACGTGGTGCATAAAAGATTGGAAACAGGCGGAGCCTGCTTGTAATCCAAAAGGCATAACGAGGTACTCGAAGGCCCCCAGAGGGGTGAACATTGTGGTTTTCCAGTCATCCCCCTCCCTCATCCTGATCAAATTGTACGCTCCTCGCAGGTCCAGCTTGGTGAAAATTTTCCCCTTCCTCACCCTGGTTAAAATATCGTCAATCCTGGGCATAGGGAAGGTCACTGGTTCCGACACCAAGTTGACGGTCCGAAAATCCACTACAAGTCTGGGCCGATTTGTGTCTTTTTTGTCCACAAAGAACACCGGGCTGCCTCCCACCGCCCTTGATTCCCTTATGAAACCTCTCTTCAGGTTCTTGTCAATAAACTCCTGCAACTCCTGCATCTCCCTGTCCGACATGGCATACAGTTTACCCACTGGCAGCTGAGCTCCTGGGAGTAGGTTGATTTGACAGTCAAAGGGCCTATGGGGGGGGTAGTCTATCCGCTTCCTTCTCACTGAAGACATCTTGCAAGTCAGCGTATTGTGGTGGTACCTGTCCTTTCTCCCCCACCTCCATCCCTGCCACCCTGGCTACGGCCATCCTCGGGGTTCCCCCCCCCCCGTGGCAGTGTTCCAAGCAATGAGCTGACCCGAAAGAGACCGTCCGCTGGTGCCATGCCACTACTGGATCATGTAGTGCCAACCAGCTCATCCCCAGTATGATTGGTGGTCCCGCCAGTGTGGCTACGTGAAAGGCAATGGTTTCAGTGTGTCTGGACACTCTCATTCTCATGGGGGGAGTCTGGTGTGTCACTTCCCCTCCCAGAAGTTCTCTGCCATCAGTGGTCGTTACTTGCAAGGGACACTCTAGAGGCAGGATGTGGAGCTGGTGCTCTAACGCAAAGTCCTTGCTAAAAAAATTGCAAGAACTGCCTGAATCCAGCAGTGCCTTCACCTTGATTGGGTGTCCGTTTGGGAGTTCTAGCACCACCTCTATGGCTATGGCTGCCCGGGGGGGGGGGTCTGGCTTGGGCACGTTTACTGGTTGCTGGCCTGGCTGCTGTGCCTGATGATCGGCAGCCAAGCGTTGGCTTTTCCCTGCTCCTTGAGACCCTCCTCCTCACCCCGAGCAGCCCCCACCATTCCTTGCCATGCCTTCCTTTGAGGGCAGACCCTGGCAAAATGTCCTGGCTGTTGGCAGAGGAAACACTTCTTGGCTGTTTCCCCCTCCTTCTTGCGAACTTCACTGGAGTTTGAAACCCCGCGCGCGCGCGCCCCTCCAATCTCCATTGGTTCCGCTGGCTGGGGAGGTTGCTCTGGTATTTCAGGAATGCGGATGTCAGTCCAACGCTCCCCTCTCCCTTCCTGCTTCTCCAGAGCACGCGCCTCTTGTCTTACTCCAATCGCAAGCACAGCCTTAGTCAGCTGATCCATCGATTGCGGGCGGGGGGCGCGGGAAAGTTTGTCCTTTACCGAGGGGGCTAAGCCTTCCTCAAATAGCATCTGAACTGGTTCCGAACCCAGTTCCCATCCAAGTCTGTGGATGAGCATAGCAAACCGCGACCAGTACTCTCTGACTGATTGGCTCCCTTGTTTGCACGCCATCAACTCCCTGCGCACCACGCTCTGCTCCACTTGACTGGAAAACATGAGATCCATGGCGCTAAAAAACTTCCTCAGGTCCTTTAAGGCAGCATTTTCAGATGCCATCAGGGGTCTAACCCATTCTCTGGCGCCGTCTTGAAGATGCCCTATCACATACGCCACCCTCGCCCCATCGTCCACAAAGTCATCATACTGCAGGTCCAGCGCGTACTGCACTTCCGTCTTAAATGCAGCATAATCTTTGGGATTGCCCCCAAACTTATGCACCAGTCCCGGTACCTTCCTTGCGATGGGGGTGGGTTTCCCCTGGGCATCCTGAGTCCGCCTTTCGTCTAGCCGCGCCGCGAGTAGAGCCAGCTGCTGTTCCAAATCTCTGTTTCTCTCCTCCAGAGTTGGTCCTCCCCTGGCTCCCTCTCCGGCGCCCGCTCCTCCGGTCTGACTCATGCTGCTGCCTGTGCACAAGCAACGTCAACGACTGACGGATTGCTGTAATGGGATGTGGGGTTGCTTGTGCGTAAGCCGCAAACGGCTCCAAGCTGAGTAGTTTGGTCAAACTTTTCCCCGGCTGGACAGCCCTTACTCCATGGCTGTCTCAATCACTGGCAGAATCCGTCAGTGGGCGTTTCCTGAACTTTTTCCAACATAAAAGCTCTTTGACACCAAGTCGACGCCTCGCCTCCCTGCGCGGAAGCTTTCTGTGCAGAGTGGGCGTCCCAAGCGGAGGCTCTGTGCTCTCCCCGCTGGTCTCGCTGGAACAGTCTCGGAGCCCTCCCTTCGTAGCTCCCTCAACCTCCCCTTTCTTCCTAGCGTAACGCCTATCTCCTTCCCCAGCGGAAGTGAGCTCTCTCTCCCTACTGGGTCCTTCTCCTGCATCGCTGCTGCGGCTTACTTCCTCTCCTGCCTCCGATGGCAGTTCCCTGACAACAACTTAAGGTCCGGCAGGGCAAACCCCCCTCTATCTTTCATATCCGTAAGTATCTTAAATTTTATTCTGGGCTTTTTGCCTTGCCAGACAAATCTAGAAATGTCTCTTTGCCACTTCTTGAAACAGTCCATCTTGTCTATAATTTGCAATGATTGGAACAAAAACAGCATTCTCGGCAATACATTCATCTTAATAACAGCAATTCGACCAAGTAAGGAAAGCTTCAAGTTTGACCAAATTTCAATATCTTTTTTCACTTCTGACCAGCACTTCTCATAATTATCTTTAAATAAGTTAACATTCTTAGAAGTCATGTTCACCCCTAGGTATTTTACTTTCTTTACTAATGTCAAGTCTGTCTCCTTCTGAAACCTCTCTTTCTCAATCGTCGTTAAATTTTTCTCCAAAACCTTAGTTTTTGATTTATTCAATTTAAAGCCTGCCACCTGACCAAATTCTTGGATTAGCTCCAGGGCCCTTTTAGTACTAGAGACTGGCTCCTGTAGTGTCAATACTAGGTCATCTGCAAAAGCTTTAAGTTTATATTGTTTAACTCCGACCTGGATACCTTGAATCTGGTGGTCCCTTCTAATCATGTTCAGCAAGACCTCCAGGACCAAAATAAAAAGCAATGGGGAAATTGGGCAGCCTTGACGTGTCCCTTTCTCAATTTTAACTTCTTCTGTCACCACATTATTAACTATCAATTTGGCCTTTTGTTCTGAATAAATCGCACCTATACCATTTTCAAAGTTTTCTCCCACCCCCATCCCTTGCAGATTTTTCTTCATAAAACTCCAAGCAATGTTGTCAAAGGCTTTCTCTGCATCTACAAATATCAATACTGCTTTTGAATTAATATTCACTTGTAACTTTTCCAGAATGTTAATTATATTCCTCGTGTTATCCGATAGATGTCTGCCAGGGAGAAAGCCAGCTTGGTCTTTATGTATCACCTCTGCTAATACTTTTTTCAATCTTTTAGCCAAAATGTCAGCAAAAATTTTGTAATCCACATTAAGCAGGGATATGGGGCGGTAGTTTTTAAGTTGTGTCTTCTCAGATTCAATTTTCGGTATAAGTGTGATATAAGCTTCTTTCCACATCTCTGGCGCTTTCCCCCCCTCCATAATTTCATTGCAGACCTCATTTAATGGTTGAATTAGGTAGTCTTTCATTGTTCTATAATATTTGGAGGTTAACCCGTCCGGTCCCGGAGACTTGCCCAGTTGCATATTCTGAATGGCACCTTCTACCTCTTGTTCAGATATTTTGTAATTCAATGATAATTTACTTTCTTTGGAAATCTTTTGTAATCCATTAATTTTCAAAAATTGGTCGATTTTAATCTCATTCTGTGGCCCTTGTGTATATAGTTGTTTAAAGTATCTCTGGAAACAATCTCTAATTTCCTGTGGGTTCTGTATATTCTTTCCATCCACTTCAAGGTTGGTAACGGTGTTTAACTTTTGTCTCTTCTTCAACTGCCACGCTAGGAGCTTTCCACATTTATTAGCTGATTCAAAATTCTTTTGTCTCATCTGTTTAATTTTCCATTCTATGTCCTGATTTATCATTTTCATATATTGAACTTGATATAACTTAATTTCTCTCAAGATCTCCTGTGACTTTGGCTTAGCTCTAAGCTTCTTTTCTCCTTCTCTTATTTTCTCCAGAATCTTTTCTTTTTTCTCCTCTTGAGTTCTCCTTTTTATTACATTTTGTTGAATCAGAAACCCTCTCATTACAGCTTTACTTGCGTCCCAGATTACTCTTTTTTCCACTGTGGTCTTCAAATTTATTTCAAAATAGTCTTTCATAATTTTTGGGGCCTTCTTAATAATTTCTGGATCTCTAAACAAGGTGTCATTCATCCTCCATCTAAAGGGGCCAGTCGATGTTGGTTTCATTTCCATCTTCACAGGATTATGGTCGGAGCAAGTTTTTGGGCAAATTTCCACTTTCCGAATCTTAGGAGTCATTCCTCTGGTTATCCAGATTTGGTCAATTCTTGTCCAAGTCATTTTGGCTTCAGAAAAGAAAGTTCCCTCTCTACCTAGGGGATTCTTAGTTCTCCAGGTATCAATTAAGTCCATATTGTCTGTCATTTCAAAGAAAGTTTTTGGTAGTCTTCCATCTTTTGTCACTATCTGTCTTTCAGACTTGTCCATATTTGTTGACACTACACCGTTCATATCTCCCATCAAAATGATATTACAGTCCATAAAGTCCAACAACGTCTCATGCAGTTTCTTAAAAAATTCAGATTTCCCCTCATTTGGCGCATATACTCCTACTATTAAGAGTCTCTCTCCTTGAAATTGTATTTCAATAGCCACAAATCTTCCATGTTCATCTTTGATGATAAATTTTGGTGATAAACTTTCTTTTGCATAGATCACAACTCCTCTCTTTTTAACTTTGTCTGATGAAATAAATTCTTGGCCCAATCTTTTATTTACTAATACTTTCCTATGTAATCTGGTTACATGAGTTTCCTGCAGGCAAATCAAGTCCAATTGTTCTTTTTTCAGCTGGTGAAAGACTCTTCCTCTTGTCAGGGGAATTTAGGCCCCTAATGTTCCAAGTTAATATCTGTAGAGACATGTTGTAGTTATTTGGCTTTTCCTCCAACTGCTCCCAGTAACTGTTCTTGTTCAGTCGGCAGTGTCGCTTTTTCTAGTTCGTCCAATCCCAAGGGATGCCTTCCTAGGTCTAATAGTCCTGCTTTCGGCTCCATTTCTTCAGCCTCTTTTTGTAGATCTTTCTCGTAATCTCTCAAAAATCTCACTTTGTCTTCTTCTGATCTTATCCTTACTTTTTTCCCTCTGAAAGTAAAAGACAAACCCTGAGGGAATTCCCACCTGAATATAATGCTGTTTCTTCTTAACAGAGCCACTAAGTCTTCGTAGTTGGCCCTAAGGTCCTATAGATATTTTGGGATGTCTTTGAAGATTTCTATTCTGGCGTCTTCTATTTCCAGTGATTTCTTATAGTGGAGACTCAGTATTTTGTCTCTCTCTTCTTTTGATCTAAAAGTAATCAAACAGTCTCTCGCCCTGTTTTTCCTTCTATTTTTCCCAAGCCTGAAAGCACTCACTATCTTGAATTCTTGTTTATCCGGGTCCAGGCCCCAAAAGCCTTCAAATTCCTGTGTGAGAAAATCACCCAGGTGACCTTCTTCTAATTCCGGTACCGCCCTGACCCTCAGATTGGTCTGTTTATCCTTAAGTTCAAACATAGACAATTGTGCCCTATGGTCCTCTAGCTGTTAGTTAATTGGCGGTATCTTTTCTTCTACCACCAACACCTTCTCTTTCGCATCTTCAGCAATCTTTTTTGTCTCTTTAGATTCCTGCAGCAACCTGTCAATAGCCTGTGTATTGGAGTTCACCTTTTACCGCAAGTCATTGATACTTGTGGTGTTTAAATTCACCTTCTGCACCAAATCATTGATACTTGTAGTATTTAAGTCAATTTTAACTGTCAAATTTTGTAGGGCCTCAAGTATTTTGTCTAATGTTGCAGAAACATTCTCTTCAGACCCCGTTCCTTTTGCTCCCGTCTGTACAGTATCTTCCTTATCTGGGGCAGAAGGGGCTGCTAATGATGGTCTCCGTTGCTGCTGTCTGGTTTTAATCCTTGTTGATTTTTCCTGTGGCTTATCTTGAGGTTGAAGTTGATCCATTACTTTGTGTCTGAGAACCAAGGTCACTCTCAGAGTTCAGACTTGTATTTGTAGCAAGAGAGTAGCCAGCTGCAGTGGAAAATCCCCAGTTATGACACAAAGTTCCTCTAGGGGAGCACAGTGGCAATTTGTCTTAGCAATACTTGTTTCCAAAAGTCTCTTCCCCAACTTCCAATTGTTACAATAAAACAGTGACAAGTTTAAAATTTTCCTTGCAGAGTTCACAGAGTTCACAAAAAAGTTTCAATGTCTATAAACGGTGCGTGCCCAAAACGACCTTGCTGGTGTTTTGGGGCAGATCGATATCGAGGATAGAGCTGTGGTCTTTTCCTTTCCCTTTCTTTCTCAAAAATTTGATATTTTCCTTCACCCCCCTCCCTCAACTCGGTAAGGGGTTCTTTTATCTGGCATTGAAATTCCAATCCTTCTAAGTCAATTTTCACAGTTCATAGTTCCATTGTCTTTGCTTTAGATGTATTTACAAGACCGGAAAGGCGGACTTCCTGTTTGCGCCTTCCCGCATTCAGTGCCAAATTCAAGTTCAAATTGTCGAACAGTCTTTTCAAATTTCCTACTCACGGGTAGTTGTTTCAAATCGAAGTTTCACAGGAAAGAGGACAGCGCTCTCCGACAACAGCTGTGCAGCTTCGCTCCGCAGAAGTAGCGATCAACTCTCAGCACCACGCCGCACTCCCGTTCCGCTCCGAAGCCCTTTGCAGGGCTCCTTTGCAAGTTCGGGGGGGCGCAAAGGTGCCCGCCGAGTCCCACAGTCGCAGGCTTCACCCGCCTGCGGTTTTCGGAAGGGTCCCCGCTTCGCTGTATCGGTGAGACCCGATTTCTGCGGGGCTTCTCCCTCCCGATCAGAGGGAAACCGCCATTGCCGATGGCGCCGCCTCCGGAAGTCGGCGGACTTCCTGTTTTGAACCTTGCCCGTTCGATGTCAAATTAAGGTATTTAAAGATCCAATTTTCCGTACTACTCACGGGTTGTTGTTTAAAGTTCAATTGTCCACAGGAAAAAGTCAGCGCTCTCCGGCAGCAGCAATGCGGCTTCACTCCGTGAAAGAAGCAGTCGATTCAAAGCACCGCGCCGCTCACCCCACGTCGCTCCGGATCCCCAAAACAGGGTTTCCCCGCGAGTAAGGGAGGCGCAAAGGGTGCCAGCCGAATCCCAAGTTCACAGACTTCTTCCGCCTGTGATTTCAGTGGGTCTCCGCCTTCGCCATGGCGGTTCAGACCCTACTTTTCACGGAGCAAGTTCCTCCCGTTCGGAGGAGCTCCGCCATTGCCGGAGGCGCTAACCCGGAAGCCCCGAGAACGCTGAGCTCTTTCAGTCAGCTTTGGGTAGTCTGTTGTATCTGTCCCAATGGAGCAGGCCGGACATTGCTTTTGCTACCAATCTGCTCAGTAGGGAAGCTTCAAAGCCCAGTTTAAACGCCTGGCATGGTATCAAGCAGGTGTTGCGTTACCTGCAAGATACCAAGGACTTCAGTCTCAAACTGTCAGCTGCAGGTGAGACTGAGCTCACTTGCTGGGCAGATAGCGACTGGGTGAATCTGGATGACAGGAAGTCTGTATATGGGATGGCAATAAAGTTTGGGGAATCTCTAGTTGGGTGGAAGTCCTGGAAGCAGAGTCTCATTGTGCTGTCCTTTACTGAAGCTGAGTTCAGCGCACTGTCGGAATTGTGCAGGGAACTGGAGTTCTATACATGCCTGGTACAAGAGGGGATTGTAGCTTGCCCATCACTGGGAGGACAATCAACCCTGTCTGAAGTTGACAGAATCTGGGCAGTTTAAGGCCAGAACCAAGGATCTAGACATACGTTTCCAAAATGTGTGTCAAAGTATCCAGTCAGGTTTGGTGTGGCTGAAGTACTGTACGAGCCATGATAACCTGGCAGATGGGTTCACTAAACCTTTGAGCTTCCAGCGTCATGGGGAGTTCTGTGGTGGTCTGAAGTTGGGGTAAGTGGTGATACTTGCTAGCCCCCAGTAGCCCAGGACGAGAGGGGGTGTGAGGAGAACCTGAGCTTACAGGGTTAAACAGCTCAGTGTATGAGTTCTGCCTACTGTGGGGCGGAGGGATCCTGCGTCATTTCTGGGGTCTATTTTCTTTGTTCATTCTGGTTTCACTTTTGTATGGAACAGTCATGAGTTATGATTTGTTTGACACTGGCTAATCTATGCTGCTGTAAAATAAACGCTTTAGGTTAGGAAAGCTGCGTGAGCTCTTGATTTATGCACACTAACTTCACACACAGAATACAGAAGGCCAAGGGCTTTGACCGCTGTGTTTTTGACTCTGCTACGCTCAGAAGTCTGGAAAGCTTACTGTGCAACAGAAGCCTGCTGGACTTTCCCCCCCTGAGCAATAAATGCTCTTCCCCACACACTTCCAGGTTCCTTCAGCTGGGCTTTTTGAGTGTGATGGATTTTTCTCACTCCAGAGCAGTTTGTGTTTAAGCTGAAGGTCACCAGGAACTCACATGAAGATTGTCATCATGCTGTTAGATAAGATGGCGTCCGGCACGCTTCTGCTGCACCACTGGACGTCCGTGCCGATAGAAAACTTGAGCTCCCTTTAGCTCTCTTAGCACAGTCCTTAGCAGAGTTCAGCAGCGGGAGAAACTGTTGCCTTGTGTGGATAATAAATCAGACTGAATGCAGGCTTCTTGCTAATCTCAAACAGTCTTTTAATGAGAAGAAAAACATCATAAATCAGCCCGGCGAGAGAGCAGGCATTCTTTCGCCTCTCAGCCAAAAACGAAAGAGAGAACTCACACATGAAGAAAGATTCCCGTATGTGAACATAACCAAGCCTCAGAATGTGAGACATCACACAGAACTGTTTAACCCTGTAAGTTCTGATTCTCCTCACACCCCCTCTCGTTTCGCATCCTGAGGGAAACTGTGAGTATAACTCACCCCAAACACAACCCTTCACAGAGTTGGACTCCATGGGCGTTCTGACCCCTGCACAGTCAAACATCCGGAACTTCTCAAGCAACTGCTCAATCTTGCCTTTCTGACTGAGCAAGAAACTCCCGTTCTCAGACCTGTCTATCTTGACGCCTGGATAAACCCAAACGGGACCAAGGTTTTTGAGCTTAAACTTCTTACCAAGCTCTTTGGCAAAACCTTGCACCTGTCTATCTGTCTGTGCACAGCTCTCGGCCTGCCTGCCCTCTGGCAGCTTCGTGGTCGAGCACACATCTAAAGACCTCATTGAGTTCAACTCCTTTCCCATTGCCTCTTGCCACTTCCTGGCTTCTGTCTCAGGCAACTGTTGAACCTTCTCAAACCTCTCAGGTTCGCACTGCGCTAAACCAGCCCACACGCTGGTGACCACAAACCTCTCAGGTGGTACCCCCTTTGTGGTGCGTGCGGAACGTCTGAGCACTGTCTCAGGTGCCCCCTCTGACCCTCTGGGGCCAGCAAGTGTGTCTCTGACACCAGAAGACTCCCCCTCTGACTTACTGCGTCTTCGGGCCTTCTGAACTTTGCTAACGGGAGACGAAGGCTCACTCTTGGGCTCTCTTTTAACAACCTGTGGAGATGCCCATCCCTGTTCCTAACCCTGGTCAGGGACCTGGTCCTCATCAACAGGTTCAGCTTCTAACTCTCCCTCCTCATCAGAATCAGACAGACATTCTGAGAGAACGTCAGGATTCACATGGATCCTTGACCAACCATTCTGCTCACAGAACTCAGCACTTCTGCTGACTAGAATCCTGGACTGATAACCTTCTGGATAGGCAAACCTCCACCCTTTTGTCGCAGGCTCGTATCCACAAAAGATCATTTTCCGGGACCTCGGGTCACCTTTCCTTCGTTGAGCCTTTGGCACAAGCACCCAAGCTTCGCAACCAAACACACGGAAGAAATGCACTTTCGGCTTCTTTCCGTGCAGCAAGAAGTACGGTGTGTCACCTACAACAGAGCTATAGGACCTGTTCAACGTGAAGTTGGCCATCCTCCAAGCTTCGGCCCAAAAGCTCTGAGGCAAACCAGAGTCAAACAGTAAAGCGTCAGCTGCCTCAGCTAGCGTTCTGTTCCTGCGCTCTGCTACGCCATTCTCCTGAGGAGAAGCAGCAACCGTCAACCTGTGACGTATTCCCTTCTGGCGGAAGAAACTCTGCAGAGCAGACCCAGTGAACTCTCCGCCTTGGTCACTCTGGAAACTCTGCACCTTGGTGGAAAACTGTAGTTCCACCTTGATCAGTTGCGCTGCCTCGCTTTTCTGTTTCAGCGAGAAGACCCACCCGTTCCTAGTAAAATCATCTGTCAGCGTGAGCACAACTCTGGCCCCGCCCAGACTCTTTGGCATGGGTCCATAAAGGTCTGTGTGCACAAGCTCAAAAGGCCTTGTGGTTACCCTCTCCGATCTGGGATAACTGCACCTTTTTACCTTTGCTCTTTTGCATGCCCTACAATCTAGGAATTTATCACATGCTTTCAACTTGCAACCTTTAGTGCATTCGGGCAACTTCTGAATATATTTCCAACAGCTATGCGACATTCTCCTGTGCCACAAGTGAGCACACGAATCATGAGTGGGAACATTAGCACACCTCGCCTGTGCTATCTCAGCGTCCCCCTTACCCTCCAGAGGTGTCTCCAGAACAAAGAGGTTGTTCTGACATGCAACACTGACCAGTTGTTCCCCACCCCTGGAAATAGAACAGACATCATTTTCAAAGCAAACCTTATAACCCTCCTGTACAAGACAAGATACAGATAAAAGACAACATTTCATTCCTGGCACAATGTAGACCTCCAGCTCTGCCTGTAAAAAAGAAACAAACACATTGCCAACAGTGGTTAATTGTCTCTGTGAGCCATCAGCAAGAGTGACTGTTTTCCCAGTTGAAACAGCCCTGCAGTTCCACATTGCACCACTAGGTGGCGCTGGCATCAGGTGATGGCTGGCTCCTGAGTCGATGACCCAACGCAGCATGCTGCCCTCACTGGAGTTGTCCCTCAGCGTTGCCATGGAGGCAGCTAGGTGATAAGAACCGTCCTTCTCACTTCCTGTGTCATGTCCTTCCTTCGCATTCCCACGCTGGCCTCCTCTCCTAGACTGGCTACCATGGAAACCTGGCTGACTGCCATGGGAAGCGACCTTGGAGACATCCTGCCCTGCCTCTCTGGCTCTCCGCGGACAAGATCGACGCAGATGGTCAACAGACCCACAGATAAAACAGCGACGAGTGGAAAAAGCCGGAACTGTGCCTTCTGCTGGCCTGGCCCCCCCTCTGCACCCGGCAGGGCTCTCTGCGCCAGCTCGGCCCCCTCTGAGACGGCGTTCCTCCTCGTCACACACAGTGGAAAACTTTGCAAACTTGCCTTTGGTCTTCTCTGCCCCCCCCCCAACCTTGCCAGCAGCTCTCCTTGAGGCTGTACTGCATCTGGGGAATGTGGCTTTTGGCTTACGCTGTGGTTTCTGGGCAAACCCTCTCCAGCTCCTGCCAAGCAGCCTGAGCACTGTCAAGACCCTCCACCAAAGGTAGCTGTGAGCCCTCCAAACTGAGCACTATAGCTCCCAGGGCTTTCTGATTCCTCCTCTGTGAAGTGTGGGCAGCTGCAACATCTGCTGCTGCAGCTCCGGCTGCAGCTTGCTGTGGGGGCCCTCGGACCGCCTCCCACAGACCGTCTGCCATCTTCTCCCCCGGGGCTGAGCCTACTCACGTAACAGCAGCTCCTCTTTGCACCCGGTCCTGAAGATGAGATCCTCCCCAGCGAGCTTCGCTGCCTCAAACGTTAGGCAGGAGCTCTAGCTGGCTTCTTCCCACACACACAGGCACGACGTGGCAACAGCTTCCAAAGCTTGGCTGGCTTCCATAACCTGTTAGATAAGATGGCGTCCGGCACGCTTCTGCTGCGCCACTGGACGTCCGTGTTGATAGAAAACTTGAGCTCCCTTTAGCTCTCTTAGCACAGTCCTTAGCAGAGTTCAGCAGCGGGAGAAACTGTTGCCTTGTGTGGATAATAAATCAGACTGAATGCAGGCTTCTTGCTAATCTCAAACAGTCTTTTAATGAGAAGAAAAACATCATAAATCAGCCCGGTGAGAGAGCAGGCATCCTTTCGCCTCTCAGCCAAAAACGAAAGAGAGAACTCACACACAAAGAAAGATTCCCATATGTGAACATAACCACGCCTCAGAATGTGAGACGTCACACAGAACTGTTTAACCCTGTAAGTTCTGATTCTCCTCACACATGCATGTGTTGTCTCCGAAGCTAAATCCCTCTGCGTTCAGCAGGGCTGTGTATTCAACATCCCACTCCCTCCAAAGAATCCTAAGAACCTTAGTTTTCCTTTCACAGTGCTGTTTCCCAGCACCCATAACAAACCATTGTTCCCAGGACTTTTTGGGTGTGGGTGGGTGGGAGATGTGCTTTACATGTGCGGTGTGCAGGCATCTCCCAGCACATGTGTGTGGGGATTCAAGACTAACTCTTATGCTTTTCTTCCTTAGACCAGCTTGACATTGAACGAGAGGTTCTCTGGGTTGAGGAACACACGCCATTTCACCGCAAAGCAAATCACGGGGTGAATGGTCACTCTGCCATTGCATTCGGTGAAGTCAGACTGGCTTTGCAAAGGAGTTTGCCCCTGAATCCAGTTGGTTGCCTGCCTCTGGCTGGCTGGCGGCTTGGCAGTACCAAAACACAAAGAGACAGCCCCATGTAACCTCACACCCAAAGATTTCTGCCCATGCTTCAGACTGTTAGTTTCTGTTCTTATCACTGTGCAGCTGCTTGGAGTCACAGGACTGTGTTTACATTCCAGAGACAGTCCAGGCTATTGGAGTCTCACGGGAAGGGAGACAGGATGTGACGTTAGTGGTTTCCTTTGTTCCTTTGTTCCTTTGTTCCTTTGTTCCTTTGTTCCTTTGTTCCTTTGTTCCTTTGTTCCTTTGTTCCTTTGTTCCTTTGTTCCTTTGTTCAGTTGCTCTCTGCTTTCATAGAGAGAGAATGTCTTTTCTGTTCTGCGTAGTTTAGAAATAAAACTCTTTAAACATGTAGCTCATACGATCTCATCCTTCCCTGTGCTGGGAACTCTGCTGATTGACGAATGTGCCTGGAGCCTTATCAAAGGCTCAGGTCATTAAACACATAGGAGGCGATTTCAAAGGCTCGGTCGAACGGAGCTCCCGACACAGACATGCAGCCCTAAGAGCAGCTCTGACTCCCACTCTAGGCCCCTCTGCCCCAGACTTCCGCCTGATGTAGGCTACAGGATCTGGGAAGTCTGATCCAGCTTTGAGGTGTGGTTCCATATGGCTGTTAGTACTGTTGTGTTTTTTCCAGAGTGCCTTGTGGTAAGGAATATCTCAAAGCACGCTTCCTATGGGATCCAGCACCCTCATGCCACAGCTGCCTCTGCAGTGACCCTCCCTCCAGTAAGAGGCATGCCTCACAGCTGAGTGTCTTGTTGTTTGTGTAGGGTGGGGGCAGGGAATCTTGTGGGCTCCCAGATATTGCCAGATCCAATGGCCTTCTGCCCCAGCCAGCATGGCCAACGGTCAGGGGTGATGGAATCCAACAACATCTAGAGGGCCACACAATTCCCCATCCCTGGTCTAGTGAATTTGAGGTTCTTGGTTTCTCTCCCTCTGCCCCCTTTTGCCTGGAAAAGCACTTTGGCAGATTCCTTTGGAGGATTTGGGTGTGACAAGCTGTAGCAGCGCACTGAATAAAAGAACCTTGAGAAGCTGAAACACCAGGCTGTTTTCTTTTCTAATAAAAGTATTCACTGTGCAGTTCACAGGCACAAAACACAATGTTGATATTGTTCAGGAAATGGGGTTTCAGTTGGAGGGCATGGGTTGCGTGAGAGCATGTTCTGTGGGATAACCAGTCTCATACAGTGGTACCTCAGGTTACATACGCTTCAGGTTACAGACTCTGCTAACCCTGAAATAGTACCTCGGGTTAAGAACTTTGCTTCAAGATGAGAACAGAAATCACGCTCCAGTGGCGCGGCAGCTGCGGGAGGCCCCATTAGTTAAAGTGGTGCTTCAGGTTAAGAACAGTTTCAGGTTAAGAACGGACCTCTGGAATGAATTATTTTTATTTATTTATTTATTTATTTATTTTATTAAGTTATGACATACATATCACAAACATACAAAATGCAAAGTACACGACCAAAAAGAAAAGAAAAAAGAAAAAGAAAACATAAAATACATAAAACATAGACAGATCAACTTACATTAACTTAACAATAACACTGATTGACTTCCCTTTATTTCGATTTCGGAAAATATTATATTATTTATCTATCTGCAGTATTATTCCTTAAAAAAAGCTTTTTGCGTAGCAAGCGTTGTCTCATACCTACTGTAATTTTTACATATATATATGTGATTTTTGTTAACGTTTTTATTTTCCCTTTATCTCTGTTTCCATATATACCCTAAATTTATCCCATTCATTATTAAATTTTGTGCTTTTTGGATTTCTTATTTTCTGTGTCAATTTTGCCAGTTCTAGATACTCAAGTAATTTGGATTGCCATTCTTTTATAGTTGGGGTTTTTGATGTTTTCCAATACTGTGCTATGAGGGTTCTGGCGGCCACTGTTGCGTATTGAAAAAATATTTTATCTTCGTTTTTTATTTCCTCACCAATTATCCCCAGCAGGAAGGCTTCGGGTTTTTTACTGAAGGTGTATTAAATTTTTTTTTTTAATTCGTTATAAATAGATTCCCAAAATTTTTTAAGTACCTCACACGACCACCACATATGGTAGAAGTCACCCTCCTTGCTCTTGCATTTCCAGCACATTTTGTCACCTGTTTTGTAAATTTTTTCCAATTTTACCGGCGTTAAATACCACCTGTACATCATCTTGTACATATTTTCCCTGAGTGTTGTGCATGCCGAGAAGCTCATACCTTTACTCCATAATGCATTCCATTTATCAAACTCTATGTTATATCCTAAGTCGACTGCCCATCTCACCATTACCTCCTTTACTTCCTCATCTTTGGTATCCCACTCAAGTAACTGACTGTACATTTTTGATAGTAATTTTGTTTTACTTTCTATTATTTCGATCTGAAATCTGGATTTTTTCTCGCTTATCCCAATCTTTTTATCTTCTGTCCACATGGAGTTAATTTGGTGATATTGAATCCAACCAGTCAATTTCTTTTTTAATTCTTCATATGGTCTAATCCTCCACCCGGTCTCTGTTTTTGCTAGTAGATCTTCATAGGTCCATCTTTCCCCTTTGATGTTTGTTTTTTTTATTGTCAGGATGTCAACTGGTGATAACCACCAGGGGGTTTTCTGTTCCAACAATTTTTTATTTCTCTCCCACACTTCTAGCAGTGGCCCTCTAAAAATGTGGTTAGAAAAACCTTTATGGACCCTTCCCTTATTTCGCCATAGATAGGCATGCCAGCCAAATCTTAAACTGAATCCCTCTAAGTCTAACAGGTCTTTGTTTTGGATGACAATCCATTCTTTTACCCAGCAAAGGCATGAAGCTTCGTAATATAACTTTAAATTTGGGACCGCAAATCCACCCCTATCTCTTTGATCTGTGAGCAATTTAAATCTAATTCTTGGTCTTTTTCCTTGCCAGATGAATTTAGAGAGTAGTCTCTGCCAGTCTTTAAATAGTGAAGTTCCCCTGATTATCGGTATATTTTGGAATAGAAATAGTAGTTTTGGTAATAGACTCATTTTAATTGCTGCCATTCTCCCCAGCCAAGAGAGGTGTATTCTGTTCCAAGTGTCCAAGTCCTTCGTTATTTCTTTCCATGTGTTCTTATAATTGTTTTCAATCAGATTTATATTTTTCATCGTTATCCAGATTCCAAGGTATTTTACTTTTTTACTTATTTTAATTCCAGTCTGAGTTTCAAGATTGTTTTTTTATCTCATCTTCCAAGTTTTTAGTCATTATTTTGGTTTTTGCTCTATTCAGTTTAAATCCAGATAGTTTTCCAAATTCTTCTAATAGCTCTAGCACTTTGCCGACGCTCTCTTTTGGATCTTCCAACGACAACATAAGATCATCTGCATATGCTTTCAGTTTATATTCTTTCACTCCAATTTTTATACCACGAATCTCTGAGGTTTTCCTTATCTTATTTGTAATTATTTCTAGCACCATGATAAACAATAGCGGTGACAGAGGGCATCCCTGTCGAGTACCTTTTGCAATTTTGAAGGGTTCTGTTAAATTATTATTAATGATTAATCTAGCATTTTGTTGTGTATAAATTGCTTTGATTCCTTCCAGGAATGAGCCCTCTATCCCTGACCTTTCCAAACATTTTATCAGAAAACCCCAAGAAACATTATCAAAAGCCTTTTCGGCATCAACGAACATTAAGGCTGCGGGAATTTCATTGTGGCATTCTAGGTATTCAATAATGTCTATTGTATGTCTTATGTTATCTTTTATTTGTCTATTAGGTAGAAAGCCGGCCTGGTCAATATGAATAAAATTGATTAAACACTTTTTAAGTCGATGCGCCATTATGTCTGCAAAGATCTTATAATCATTATTCAAAAGTGAAATCGGTCTGTAGTTCTTAATGTTAAGTCTATCTGAATCTGGTTTCGGTATCAACGTGATGTATGCTTCTTTCCAGGATGCAGGTGTTTTTTCTCCTCTTAATATCTCATTCATTACATCACATAACACAAAAGAAAAATTATTACCAAAATTTCTTTTTAAAGATGAGCATGGACGTTTTGTGGCAATTGAGATACAATTTCAAGGAGAGAGACTATTGATACTTGGAGTCTATGCACCAAATGAGGGGAAATCAGAATTCTACAAGAAACTGCATGAGACATTGTTGGATTTTATGGATCATAATATCATTTTGATGGGAGATATGAACGGCGTTGTGTCAACAAATATGGATAAATCTGAAAGACAGGTAGTTACAAAAGATGGAAGACTACCAAAGACCTTCTTTGAAATGACAGACAATATGGACTTAATTGACACTTGGAGAACTAAGAACCCCCTAGGCAGAGAGGGAACTTTCTTCTCTGAAGCTAAAATGACCTGGACAAGAATTGACCAAATCTGGATTTCTAGAGGAATGGCCCCTAAGATTCGGAAAGTGGAAATCTGCCCAAAAACTTGTTCCGACCATAATCCTGTGAAAATGGAAATGAAATTAACATCAATTGGATCCTTCAGATGGAGGATGAATGACACTTTGTTTAGAGATTTAGAAATTACCAAGAAGGCCCAAAAAACTTTGAAAGACTATTTTGAAATAAATTTGAAGACCACAGTGGAAAAAAGAGTAATCTGGGACGCAAGTAAAGCTGTAATGAGAGGTTTTTTGATTCAACAAAATGTAATTAAAAGGAGAACCCAAGAGGAGAAAAAAGAAAAGATTTTGGAGAAAATTAGAGAAGGAGAAAAGAAGCTCAGGACTAAACCAAAGTCACAGGAGATCTTGAGAGAAATTAAGCTACATCACGTACAATATATGAAAATGGTAAATCAAGATATAGAATGGAAGATCAAACAGATGAGACAAAAAACCTTTGAATCAGCTAATAAATGTGGAAAGTTATTAGCATGGCAGTTGAAGAAAAGACAAAAATTAAATACAGTTACAAACCTCGAAGTGGATGGTAAGAACATACAAAATCCACAGGAAATCAAAAATTGCTTCCAGAGATACTTCAAACAATTGTATGCACAAGGGCCATAGAATGAGACCAAAATTGACCAATTTTTGGAAACTAATGGACTACAAAAAATCTCTCAAGAGAATAAATTATTATTGAACTCTAGAATTTCTGAACAAGAGGTGGAGGGTGCCATTCAGAATATGCAGTTGGGCAAGTCTCCAGGGCCGGATGGGTTAACCTCCAAATATTACAAAGCTATGAAAGACTATTTAATTCAACCGTTAAAGGAGGTTTGTAATGAAATTATGGAGGGGGGAAAAGCGCCGGAGTCGTGGAAAGAAGCTTACATCATGCTTATACCGAAAAATGAGTCTGAAAAGACACAACTTAAGAACTACCGCCCCATATCCCTGCTTAATGTGGATTACAAAATTTTTGCAGATATTTTGGCTAAAAGATTGAAAAAAGTATTAGCTGAAATGATACATAAAGACCAGGCCGGCTTTCTCCCTGGCAGACATTTATCAAATAATATGAGGAATATAATTGACATTTTGGAAAAGCTACAAGTTAACATCAACTCTAAAGCTGTTTTGATATTTATTGATGCAGAGAAAGCCTTTGATAATATATCTTGGAGCTTCATGAAGAAGAATCTTCAGGGGATGGGGGTTGGAGAAAAATTTGAAAATGGTATAGGTGCGATTTATTCAGAACAAAAGGCTAAATTAATAGTTAATAACGTAGTTACAGAAGAGGTTAAAATTGAAAAGGGGACACAACAAGGCTGCCCAATTTCCCCATTGCTTTTTATTTCGGTCCTGGAGGTTTTGCTGAACATGATCAGAAGGGACCAACAGATTCAGGGTATTCAGGTCGGTGATAAACAATATAAACTTAAAGCCTTTGCAGATGACCTAGTTTTGACATTGCAAGAGCCAGTCCCTAGTACTAAAAGGGCCTTAGAATTAATCCAGGATTTTGGTCAGGTGGCTGGCTTTAAATTGAATAAGTTAAAAACTAAGGTATTGGAGAAAAAATTAACGCCAATAGAGAAAGAAAAGTTTCAGAAGGAGACAGATTTATTATTGGTAAAGAAAGTAAAATACCTAGGGGTGAATATGACTTCTAAAAATGTTAACTTATATAAGGATAACTATGAGAAGTGTTGGTCAGAAGTGAAAAAGGATCTTGAAATCTGGTCAAATTTAAAACTTTCCTTACTTGGATGAATTGCTGTCATCAAGATGAATGTATTGCCGAGAATGTTGTTTTTGTTCCAATCATTGCAGATTATAGACAAGATGGACTGTTTCAAGAAGTGGCAAAGGGACATTTCTAAATTTGTCTGGCAGGGCAAAAAGCCCAGAATTAAATTTAAGGTACTTACGGATGCGAAAGATAGAGGGGGATTTGCCCTGCCGGACCTTAAGTTGTATTACGAAGCAGCAGCTTTTTGCTGGCTGAAGGAATGGCTACTTCTTGAGAACACGGACATTTTAGATTTGGAAGGGTATGATAATGTATTTGGATGGCATGCATATTTGTGGTATGGTAAGGTTAAGGTACATAAGGCATTTAAAAACCATATTGTCAGAAAAGCATTATTTAATGTCTGGATCAAATATAAAGATGTGTTGGAGAACAAAACCCCAAGGTGGTTATCACCAATGGAGGCAAAGGCCATGAAAAGACTTAACATGGAGACTAATTGGCCAAGGTACTGGGAAATTTTGGAGCAGGAGGGTGATAAATTGAAATTGCAGAGTTATGAAAAACTCAAAGACAAGGTGCAGGATTGGCTACATTATTTTCAAGTAAGAGAGGCCTATAATCTAGATAAAAAGATTGGCTTCCAGGTGGAAAAATCAAAGTTAGAAACTGAATTGTTAGAACCCAATGCTAAGATACTATCAAGAATGTATAATGTGCTGTTGAAATGGAATACTGAGGATGAGACAGTGAAATCTACTATGGTTAAATGGGCACAAGATGTTGGACATAACATTATGTTTGCTGACTGGGAACAGTTATGGACCACCGGAATTAAATTTACGGCATGTAATGCCTTAAGGGAGAATATTATGAAAATGATGTATAGGTGGTACATGACCCCAGTCAAGCTTGCTAAAATCTACCATTTGCCCGATAACAAATGCTGGAAATGTAAAGAAACTGAAGGTACATTCTTTCACCTTTGGTGGACATGCCCAAGGATTAAGGCTTTCTGGGAGATGATATATAATGAACTAAAAAAGGTACTTAAGTACACTTTCCCTAAGAAACCAGAGGCCTTTCTCCTGGGCATGGTTGGCCAATTGGTGCCAAAGAAGGATAGAACTTTCTTTTTGTATGCCACAGCAGCAGCAAGAATTCTGGTTGCAAAGCATTGGAAGACACAAGATCTACCCACCTTGGAAGAATGGCAGATGCAAGTAATGGACTATATGGAAATGGCAGAAATGACTGGCAGAATACGAGATCAAGGAGAAGAGCAGGTGGAAGAAGATTGGAAGAAGTTTAAAAACTATCTACAAAAACATTGCAAAATTTTTGAATGTTGAGGACATTGAAAAGGAGAAGAAGAGGTTCAAGTGATTAAGATAAATAAAAATATGAAAGAAGGGATAGATATTGGATGAAAATTTGAATAATATAATATTTGAAGGAATTTT
The DNA here is from genome assembly GCF_964252035.2 of Podarcis erhardii. Lineage (NCBI taxonomy): Eukaryota > Metazoa > Chordata > Lepidosauria > Squamata > Lacertidae > Podarcis > Podarcis erhardii. The sequence continues at coordinate 17,248,515 of NC_138506.1, read as the reverse complement.
CAAAGGATAAAACTAATATAAATGAACTTGCTAAATTAAATTTGAAGTGGAATACAGGAAAGGAGGGCAGGTGGAAGTCAAGAAAATAAGGCTATGAAGGATATGAATTTGAAAGGAGTCCTTTCTTTTTTTTCTTTTTTTTTCTTCTTTTCTTATGTTAAGTGTTTGTATTTTTGTATTTTTGTATTTTTGTGGTTTTGTATCTTTCTTGTATTTTTTCTATTTATTGTTTATAATCTTTTTATTGTGAAAATTTAATAAAATATCATTTAAAAAAACAACAACATTACATCACATAACACCGGTGTTATATATTCTTCCAGGGCCTTGGAATACTTGGCAGATAACCCATCTGGGCCTGGGGCTTTCCCCAGTTTCATCCTCTTAATTGCCTCTCGAATTTCCTCTACTTTTATAGGTTTATTTAAGGCATTTCTTTCCTCCTCCGATATGTTGTTGGGGCTATTTTCTTCTAAATATTTTCCTATACCTATTATATCTTCTTCTTCTCTTTTGTATAGATTTTCATATAATTTGAGAAAGTTCTTTTTTATTTCATTAGGGTCCTCCAGAACTTGTTCTTCAACTTTTATTTTGTTGATGGTACTAAATTTTCTTCTTTTTCTCAGTTGCCACGCCAGGAACTTTCCAGTTTTATTTGCCGATTCGAAAAACTTTTGTTTCATTAACTTAATTCCCCATTCCACCTCTTGACTTATTAATATTGAATATTGTGTTTGCAGCATCTTATATTGTTGCTTGTAGCCATCATCATTCGGTTTTCCTATCATCTTTTTCTCACATTCTCTCATTTGATTAATTAATTCTTCTTTTTTTTTGTTCTCTGGCCTTTTTCCTTTGACTATTTTGTTGTATCAGGAAACCTCTTAACACTGCCTTACTGGCATCCCATACTATATCCATGTCTGTCCCCTTATTGATATTTAAGTCAAAGTAGTCTTTTAAAGTAGTTTTAGCTTTTTCTATCACTTCTTCTTTTTCGAATAGGTAGTCATTCATTCTCCATCTGTATAAACCCTGGGTCTTCCAATTTAGTTGTAATGTTATTGGGCTGTGGTCAGATAGAGTTCTGGGCTGTATCTCACATTTTGACACCCTTATTATTAGTTCTCTTGATATCCATATCTGATCTAACCTACTCCAACTTTGGTGTGGTTCTGAGAAGTGAGTGAATTGTTTTATCATAGGGTTTTTGTATCTCCATATATCTATTAAATCCAAATGTTCCTCAAGGTCATTAAACGATTTCGGTAATTTCCCTTGGTTTGAATTCTTTTTTCTTGCACTTCTATCTAGTTCTGGTGTCGGTACTCCATTTAAATCTCCAAGTAAGACCAATTTGTTATTGTCTAAATCTAATAAAAATTGTTCCAGTTTTTTGAAAAACTCCAATCTGTTTGAATTTGGTGCATAGACTGTTACCACGTTTAGTTTTTCTCCCTGGTAGTTGATTTGTACTCCTAGGATTCTTCCTTCCTCATCCTTGCAAATTTGTTTGGGTTCTAATTTCTCTTTCATGTAGATTACTACCCCTCTTTTTTTCTTAGAGTCTGAATTGATAAATTCTATTCCCAACTTCTTATTTATCAAAATATGTTTGTGTTTTTTAGCAACATGAGTTTCTTGGCAACAAATGACATCAAATTTTTTTTCTTTATAATTTTTTCAAATTTATTTCTCTTGGACTTTTCGTTAAAGCCATTCACATTCCACGATAGAAAATTAAGAGTCATTTCAAATTATAGCTAAGTGCACTTTATCCTAATTTCTAATTTAAATTCTAGTACTACTGTTTCTGTTAGTCTCTCTGTCTTCCCCCTCCTCTTCCTCCTCCGATCTTATGTCGTCCGCTTCTTCCTCTGGCTCCCCCCTCCCCCTCAACTCCTTTCCCTCCCCTCCCCCCTTCCCTTCTATATCTGTGTCGCCTCCTCGTTGTCTTACTTCTTCTTTACCCAAGTCTTTTTCATATCTTCTCAGGAACTTTTCTGCTTCTTGTATATCTGTCAGCTTGAATTTTTTATTCCTATGAAAGAAGGAAACCCCCTCTGGGAATTCCCATTTATACTGTATTGAGTTTCTGTTCAGCGCACTTGTTAACTGTCTATATCCTTCCCTTTTGCGCAGAATCCTAATTGGAATTTCCTTGTATATAATGATTGGACGATCTCCGATCATTAACTTTCTTTTAAAACTAGTTTTTAATATTATGTTTTTCATTTCAATGGAATTAAATATTACTAAGCAATCTCCAGGGATTCTTTTTGACTTAATTTGTTGCAATTTCTTTCTTATTCTGAACGCATTCTCTATTGTGTATGCTACTTGTTCTTCTTTCATTTCCAACCATTTTGCGAGTTCCTTAACCATTTTTTCTCTTATGTTCTCATTTGCTTCTTCAGCGATCCCTCTAAATTTTAAATTAAGTTGTTTTTGACGCATCTCTGTCATAGCTAAATTGTCCCATAGTTGTTCTTGTGTTTTGTTTAAGTTTTTTTACTTCTTCCTTTAGCTTTTCTGTTTCTTTCTTTTGGTCCCTCAAATCTTTTTGTGTTCTTTTATTAGATTCTTCAATTATTTTTGATTTGACTGTCAAATCTTGTATCTTTTTCGAGAGTTCACCTACAGCGCTTTCTATTTTGCTATCTATTTGCTCCTGTATTTCTTCTAGTTTACTTTCCATATGTGTTTCCCTTTGCTTAAATTCCTCTTTAATCTTTAACCATAGAATGTCTAAATCTTTAATCTCCTCTTGTCGGGATGGCTTTCTTTCTCCCGGTGTCCCTATAGCTTTTTTACCATTTCCCCCCGACATCTTATGATTTATTTCTCTCTCCCCTGAGGGGCGCACAATCTTTTTTTTTGCCCTTTTTGTATTTTCCACACTATAAACTATATAGTCCCGTGTTAGCTTATCCTCTTCTCCTCCTATTTTCTTTTGTTTCTACCAGTCACAGAGGGAAACTTTCAATATCTTATTTCAGTTTGCATATTCCAGTAACTCACTCTATGTTATCCAATCCTACTTACATTTCCAGGAACTTTTTGTTGTTAAATATTTGATTTTTGTTAGTATGTTAGTATGATTATTTCAGGGACGGAGGAAAGGAGAACAAAACAAAGGGAAATAAATAAATAAAACAAAAGTCAGGTGTGGTGTCCTTCTTTTTATAGTCCAAAAGAGAGTTGTATAGTCTCTATATATTCCTGTAGTTTTCAGCCACTTGTCAGCTTAATCCAGTTCGGAAAAGCTGTACTAGGTTTTGTTACACTCTAGTGCCTCCAATTCCAAGTTCCATTGTGTCTCTTTTGTGGTCTTAGGAGAGGTATAATTATATCAAAGAGTCCACACTGGGTACCTCAGTTAATATCCAACTTATGGCAATCTGTGGTTGTTCACCATATCACTCAACATACGCGATTGTATTCCGTTGGTTGTGTTTCTCGGGTAATAGAGGGACGTCTTAGATTAAATGTTGTTCAAGTGGGTTAAGTTTCCTCCAAAACTGGGAGTATGGAAAATAGGTTGTTAATTATGTTATTAAAGTAGAAAAGCGAGAAGAGCAAATGGGAAAAAAGAAATCAGGGGGAAGGAGAAAGGGAGGGGAAGAGAGGGAGAAATATAGAAATGGAGTAACCAGATAGCTCTCTAATTTGACACAGAAATACAAATGTCATGAGTGATATAACATGGGGTAAAGTAAGAAAGAGGGGGGCAGGAAGGGGGAAAGTCACAAACTTATAAGCATAGCGTATGTATAATTTTTACAAATAAATTTGGAGGAAAATTTTAGAGTTCCTTTAATTAATGTTTGATTAATGTTCTTTTGGTTTGGAGCTCTTCTAACTATAGTTCCGTATATTGTAGCTTCATGAAGTTTTTTGTCCTAATCGTGAAAACCTTGAGGAAACCCCCAACGCGTCCACGAGTACCCACAAATTAAGGAGGGTTCCTTTTGCTAATAGTTCTTTCAGTTTTGAGCCGTGTTCCCAACCATTCTCTTAAGCAGTTCTCTCAAGCAGTTCTGCAAGCTGTTCTTCTTCCAAGCAGTTCTGCAAACCTCCGTCTTAAACGGCTCTGTAGCGTTCCGTTGTTTACTCTTTTTTTAATTTTAACCGCTCCCCCCAAAAGAGGTTTGCAACCGGAGCTGTGGGATGTTTCAAATTCTTTATATTCGTTACTCTAGAAGTCCAAGACAGTTACTTTGTAACTCACACAGTCAGGCGGAAAAAGACTTCCTGTCTCCTCCTTGCTACTTTGTATCCAGCGCCATTTTAATCCTCTACCGAAATAAATTCCCAAATTAAATCTTCTAACATCCAATGTTCTCTTAGTGTATTTTAACATAGATCTACCTGATAACCTGTTGTCATCGGTGTGTCTACAGGGTTAGCATCCATCAGGTGGAAGCATATAAAGAGATTCACCTAGAGATCCGTACAAAAATGCTGTATTCACATCGTGGTGACTAACGTGTAGATTTTCCTCTGCAGCAAGCTTGAGCATAAGCCTAATGCTCTCATACCTCACGGTGGGTGAGTAGGTCTCGTGATAGTCTTCACCTGGTACCTGTGAAAAACCTCTGGCTACCAATCTGGCTTTGTGTCTGACTAGCTTGCCATTTTGATCAGTCTTCGCTTTGAAGACCCATTTGCTTCCAAGCAGCTTCATTCCTGGAACTACTGGAACAAGCTCCCATGTTTTGTTCCTCTCTAAGGAATCAAGCTCAGCCTTCATGGCATTTAACCATGGCTCAGCATCCTTTGAATCCAAAACCTGGATTTCTTGGAAACTTGAAGGTTCAAATACCTTCTTGGAGCTTTTAACAGCTGCTACTGCTGTCTTAGCAAACTCATCAGCAAATCTCTTTGGAGGTCTGCCTTTTGTGGCTCTCTGAGACCTGCGAATTAGCCTTAAGTCTTCAACAGTCTCCTCTTCCTTCTTAGGAGAAAAGTGACCTATTGTGAACAATGGTTCCTCCAATTCTTGATCAGAGCTTTCAGAGGGTCGCATAGAGGCTTTCGCACTCTTGAAATCCTCTGAATCACCCGATTCAGTTTCAGACTCAGAATCAGGACCTTCATCAGTGGGTGTGGGTTGTTGCGGCAGCTGTGGCTGTTGCTGCTGCTGTTGCTGTTGCCTATCCTCAGTCTCATCACTGTCATCAGGATAACATTGGAAAATTCCCACATTCTCCCCCCCCCCCCTTGGCATTGTACTCAACACTTCTTGTGAGCCTAATTGTCTTAGAGTCAGTCATCATTACTCTGTAAGAACCTTTCTGATAACCTAGAAAGATACCATGCAATCCACGCTTGCCTAACTTGGAGCTTTGTGGTGTGTGAACCCACATGTCAGAACCAAAAATTCTCATGTGTTTGATGTATGGCTTTTTGCCAAACATCTTCTCATAGGGGGTACAACCAATTGCTGAAGATAACCTGTGATTATAACTGTAAACAAAACAAGAGAGAGATTCGGCCCAATAACTCTCTGGAAGATTGGCATCATGCAGCAAGGTTTTCAAGCCTTGAAGCAATGTTTGATTTGCCCTCTCACAAAGTCCATTCTGCCATGGCGAGCGAGGACTAGACAAATCGTGTTGAATTCCTTTCTCAGTCAGAAAAGCTTCAAACTGCTGAGAAGTGAATCCCCCCCCTCCCGCGATCAGTGAAAAGAGTCTTTATCTTCTTACCATGCACATTTTCCAACCAAGCACAGAATTCCTTGAACCTTGGAAAAGCCTCTGATTTCTGCTCGAGATTGTACACATAAATATACCCGGAAAATGCATCAATGAGAACCATGAAGTACCTGTTTCCACCCAAAGAGGGCGACAGTGGACCAACCAAATCAGCATGAACGACCTGGTATGGTTCTGTAGCTTGCCTACTAGACACCTTACCTTTCGCAGCCATTTTCACTTTGTTTGCTGCGCATGCCTTACACTTCATGTGGTACCTGCAGGGTTTAATAGTCATACCTTCAACCAAGGCAGGCATTTTAGATACTGCAAATGACCAAATTTCCTGTGAAAATCATGAATACATCCTGCATGCAAACTTTTGTTAGAACCTGCAATGCAACAAGTTTCATCCTGCACATCATCATCAAAATACAAAACAAACAAACGATCAACATATTCAGCATGCAATAAAAAATCGTTTATCTTTGTGATGGTGCACTTCTTGTTCTTGAAGGAAACGTCAATTTTCCATTCATTCAGCTGCGCAACACTGAGTAGATTGTGTGCGGCATCTGGAACGTAGAGAACATCTTGTATCGATAAGTCCAAACTGTGAAGAACAACAGTTCCGTAGCCTTGACTGGGGATCGTGTGGTCATCCGCCTGGTGAATCGCACCTTCCTGCGGTGTAAAAGACACGAATAGTCCCTTGTTGTTGCATAAGTGGTGCGTTGCACCCGTATCCACCACGAAGAAAGATCTAGACATCTTCTGGACCTTTGCAACCTTTGGAGTGAAGCGTGAGACCATTGCCTTGTGCTGCGTTGTCCTGGACACTGGACCTTTGCCTTTGCCTTTTCCATGTGATGAGCTTTCGGTGCGCTGCTCTGTCTTGGCCCTGGGAAATCTGCATTCCCTCTTCATATGGCCTAGACGTCCACACGAGTAGCATTTCACTGCCTTCAAAGCTTTGGCGCCATCTGGTGGTTCCACTGCATTCTGGGATGACGTCTGTGAAGACTCCCCCTTACCAATGCAGCTAGCACCTCGGCGGTCTGCTTCGTTCAGAATCATGGCAGTAACATGGGCTACCGTGAGCTGAGCAGTTGGCTGAACAGCAATCTGAGTGGCAACGGAATACCTTGCACACGGAATACCTTGCACATGATCAATGGGCCTGTGATCACTGTGACATAGGCAGGGCTGGATTTATGTATAGGCTAAGTAGGCTGAAGCCTAGGGCCTCTAGATCTAGGGGGCCTTGCCAGCCTGCCCACTTCCCAGCACCACAGACAGTCTTTCCTCTCCCAAAATTGAAAACCCAAGACTTCATGTGAGGGCAGGACAACTCGGGCCTCTAAATCTATGGGGCCTCGCCAGCCTGCCCACTCCACAGCACTACAGTCTCCCCTCTTCCAAAATTGCAAACCCAAGACTTCATGCAGGGCATTTCTCCCCCATTTCAATTACATTTTGCTTCAAAAGTAAAGGTGGACTTGGAGAAGGCAAGCAAAATGTGAGGGAGATAGTGAAAGATACAGGAAATTGAATGCAGAGTTCCAAAAAATAGCAAGGAGAGACAAGAGGGCCTTCTTAAATGAGCAATGCAAAGAAATAGAGGGAAACAACGGAATGGGAAAAACCAGAGATCTGTTCAAGAAAATTTGAGATATGAAAGGAACATTTCATACAAAGATTACCATAATAAAGGACAAAGGTGGAAAGGACCTAACAGAAGCAGACAACATCAAGAAGAGGTGGCAGGAATGCACAGAGGAATTATACCAGAAAGATATGGATGTCTCATACACCCCAGGTAGTGTGGTTGCTGACCTTGAGCCTGACATCCTGGAGAGCAAAGTCAAATGGACCTTAGAAAGTACTGCTAATAACAAGGCCAGTGGAAGTGATGATATTCCAGCTGAACTATTAATTTTTTTTTAAGATGATGCTGTTAAGGTGCTACACTCAATATGCCAGCAAGTTTGGAAAACTCAGCAGTGGCCAGAGGATTGGAGAAGATCAGTCTACATCCCAATCCCAAAGAAGGGCAGCACCAAAGAATGCTCCAACTACCGCACAATTGCGCTCATTTCACACGCTAGCAAGGGTGTGCTTAAAATTCTACAAGGCAGGCTTAAGCAGTATGTGGACCGAAAACTCCCAGAAGTGTAAGCTGGATTTCGAAGGGGCAGAGGAACCAGAGACCAAATTGCAAACATGTGCTGGATTATGGAGAAAGCTAGAGAGTTTCAGAAAAACATCTACTTTTGCTTCATTGACTACGCAAAAGCCTTTGACTGTGTCAGCCACAGCAAACTATGGCAAGTTCTTAAAGAAATGGGAGTGCCTGATCACCTAATGTGTCTCCTGAGAAATCTCTATTTGGGACAAGAAGCTACAGTTACAACGGGATATGGAACAGCTGATTGGTTCAAAATTGGGAAAGGAGTACGACAAGGCTGTGTATTGTCTCCCTGCTTATTTAACTTATATGCAGAATTCATCTTGCGAAAGGCTGGGCTGGATAAATCCCAAGCCGGAATTAAGATTGCTGGAAGAAATATCAACAACCTCAGATATGCAGATGAGTATAAGGCAGCCTCCTATTGTCCCAGCAACAAGCCTTTGGCACGCACAGAGGACTCCTTAAATACATGAAATAAATAAAGCTGCCCTGGAAAGGGATGCTGAAAATGAGTCAAAATTAGAAAGCCCTGGGACAACAAAACACTCGGACACAGTGCCTTTAAAGCACGGACCTGGGCCTAGGAAGCATGGGGCACAAGGTAACTGTGGATGAGCCTTGAGAGACTGCTGTCCAACGTGCTGAAGGGATTGAATACAAAGATGCAATTGTTATAATGTCAAGTGGCATGATGGTGCTTTGAATGTATAAAGCAGATGTGGCCAAACTTGCAGAGTTGCAGCATTAACTGAATTGAACTAGAAGAACCAGGACTACATGGGATGTAGAACGCTATGCAGGAAATGGCTCTGGATGGCCCACTGGGAGAGGCACATTATGCAAAAAGTGGCAGTTTAAATCCATTCATGGGAAACAGAGCTCTGAAAACCTGTTCTCTGAAATTCTGGAGAGCAGCTGCTGGCTATGGCAGACCATACAGAACTAGATGGCCCAGTGGTCTCACTGGGTTTTCAACCCAGAACAGAGCTTCAGCACCCCCAGAACAAACCAATTTTTAATTCCCCAAACTCTTACTAATCAGAGTTTCGTTTTTAAAGCGACAGTTGTTCAAAGCATTGATTAGGGGCTTTTCAATGTTCAAAGGCACTTTGGATGCCTTGACTTGCAATCCTTACAACAACCCTGCAGAGCAGTTCAGTGTTATCTCGAGTTGCAGAATAGCGAGGCGCGATGCCGAGGCGGACGCAGGGTGGCCCACCTAAGGAGGGGGTAGGGGGACCTAATGAGGCCAAACTCCGTCTTTTGCAGCCCAGTCCTGCATATTGTAATAAACAAAAATCTGCCCTTATTCCCTTATGGGGAACACAAGAGCCCTTCTAGAGTCCTTTGTAGGTTCTCCATCGGTCGGAGAAAATAAGAGAGGCCAAGCAGAGAATATTGAGAAGCAAAGCAGCTAGTAAGCCTGATCTTTATTGAACTGTTGCAACAGGGTGCTCCCCCCACACGCAGGAGAAACAGGAGGACCCCAAACAAAGGTATGCCTGCCCATATATAGACATTTTAAATTGCCCGCCCTGGAGTCCAAGGCCACCCCCAGAAACATCATACCTACATTACAGAAGGGGTGTAGCTCAAGACCAACCCCCAGATACATCGTACTTACATCACAGAAAGGGCAGTCTACAACAGAAATCTGAGTGCATTGTTTACCTCCTGTCTGGCAAGTTACCTGTTAATGCTCACTTGACTGGATACCCTGGGGAGCCTTGCCAGTCTTTTGTAATGACAAATACTTAGTTCCTGAGCCAGGTCACAGGCTCAGCCTATGTAGGAGTGCAAATATCCAGAGATGTAGTGATCAGATGGGATTACTATGAGGAATTATAAAATATGCATCAAGCCATTGTGTCCGCGATGAACGCATTGCATTGACTGGGTTTAATTCATTAACAATAATTTCTGATCAAATCCCACAAGCCTGAGGTATGTGCAGCATAACTTATGTTGATGATGCTGTCAATGTGCAGAGTGATGAATCTTGTTGTGTTATGACTACTAACAAAATTCTCCATTTCGATTGCATACATTCTCACCACAGGCGGTTCGGTCACCTGGGATGGCAGACACTGACCAAGATGCCAGAGATGGTTCAAGGCATGACCATCAAACCCTGCAGGTTTTACATGAAGTGGAAGTCATGTGCAGAGCACAAGGTGAGGGTTGCACCAAAGGGCAAGGTTTCTGGCAGGTAGGCATCTAAACCCTACCAGATTGTCCTCGCAGACCTTGTTGGTCCATTTGCAACCTCTCTAGGTGGAGCAAAGTACTTCATGGTATTGATTGATGCTTTTTCCAGGTACATTCATGTGTTCATGCTCAAGCAGAAATCAGAAGCGTTTCCTAGGTTCAAGGAATTCTGTGCTTGGTTGCAAAATGCCCATGGAAAGCAACTGCAGTGTTTATTTACTGACCGTGGAGGAGAATTCACTTCTCAGCAGTTTGAGGCTTTTCTCACTGAGAAGGGGATTCAGCATGACATAGAATCATAGAATCATAGAGTTGGAAGAGACCACAAGGGCCATCGAGTCCAACCCCCTGCCAAGCAGAAAACACCATCAGAGCACTCCTGACATATGGTTGTCAAACCTCTGCTTAAAGACCTCCAAAGAAGGAGACTCCACCACACTCCTTGGCAGCAAATTCCACTGTCGAACAGCTCTTACTGTCAGGAAGTTCTTCCTAATGTTTAGGTGGAATCTTCTTTCTTGTAGTTTGGAGCCATTGCTCCGTGTCCGCTTCTCTGGAGCAGCAGAAAACAACCTTTCTCCCTCCTCTATGTGACATCCTTTTATATATTTGAACATGGCTATCATATCACCCTTTAACCTCCTCTTCTCCAGGCTAAACATGCCCAGCTCCCTTAGCCGTTCCTCATAAGGCATCGTTTCCAGGCCTTTGACCATTTTGGTTGCCCTCCTCTGGACACGTTCCAGTTTGTCAGTGTCCTTCTTGAACTGTGGTGCCCAGAACTGGACACAGTACTCCAGGTGAGGTCTGACCAGAGCAGAATACAGTGGCACTATTACTTTCCTTGATCTAGATGCAATACTCCTATTGATGCAGCCCAGAATTGCATTGGCTTTTTTAGCTGCCGCGTCACACTGTTGGCTCATGTCAAGTTTGTGGTCAACCAAGACTCCTAGATCCTTTTCACATGTACTGCTCTCAAGCCAGGTGTCCCCCATCTTGTATTTGTGCCTCTCATTTTTTTTGCCCAAGTGCAATACTTTACATTCCTCCCTGTTAAAATTCATCTTGTTTGTTTTGGCCCAGTTCTCTAATCTGTCAAGGTCGTTTTGCAGCGTGATCCTGTCCTCTGGGGTGTTAGCCACCCCTCCCAGTTTGGTGTCATCTTCAAATTTGATCAGGATGCCCTTGAGTCCATCATCCAAGTCATTGATAAAGATGTTGAATAAGACCGGTCCCAAGACAGAACCCTGTGGCACCCCACTAGTCACTCTTCTAAATGACAGTGTGTTGACATTTCCATTCCACCTTAAGGAACAGGCATGAGATTGTTTCATGCCACATGCCTGTTTACACTCCAGCACAGTATGCTGGGAACTTCCGTTTGTGTATAGCTTTTGCTTTTGCTTTTCTCTCTGAGATGACATGAGAGAGAGACAACATGTTTCTTTGTCCTGATTTATGTTTAATAAATCTGTAACTGTAGAATGACTTCACAAGCCTCATGCCTACTTCTGTGTGCACAGTACCCTCTGCTAATAGCGTGCCCTGGCTTTTGAAGTCTGGGTTGCTGATTTACGTAGGAGCATGGGCCAATGGAAGGCCCTCTGCATGTTGACAGTTGTTGTGATTGGGTTCATTGATGTGCCTAAGACACCTTTGTTTGTTTGTTTTCAAAGGTAGCTCTCCATTTGTCTCCTGAGAAATCTCTATGTGGGACAAGAAGCTACAGTTAGAACGGGATATGGAACAACTGACTGGTTCAAAATTGGGAAAGGAATACGACAAGGCTGTATATTGTCTCCCTGCTTATTTAAAATGCGAAAGGCTGGACTGGATGAATCCCAAGCCAGAATTAAGATTGCTGGAAGAAAAATCAACAACCTCAGATATGCAGATGACACAACCTTGATGGCAGAAAGTGAGGAGGAATTAAAGAACCTTTTAATGAAGGTGAAAGAGGAGAGCGCAAAATATGGTCTGAAGCTCAACATAAAAAAAACTAAGATCATGGACACTGGTCCCATCACCTCCTGGCAAATAGAAGGGGAAGAAATGGAGGCAGTGAGAGATTTTACTTTCTTGGATTGTGTGATCACTGCAGATGGTGACAGCAGTCACGAAATTAAAAGACACCTGCTTCTTGGGAGAAAAGCAATGACAATCCTAGACAGCATCTTAAAAAGCAGAGACTTCACCTTGCCGACAAATGTCCGTTTAGTTCAAGCTATGGTTTTCCCAGTAGTGATGTATGGAAGTGAGAGCTGGACCATAAAGAAGGCTGATTGCCGAAGAATGGATGCTTTTGAATTATGGTGCTGGAGGAGACTCTTGAGAGTCCCATGGACTGCAAGAAGATCAAACCTATCCATTCTTAAAGAAATCAGCCCTGAGTGCTCACTGGAAGGACAGATCCTGAAGCTGAGGCTCCAAGACTTTGGCCACCTCATGAGAAGAGAAGAGTCCCTTGCTGTGTTTTTGACTACGTGCATTTCTGTGCAGCTTCACACAGAGTCAATTAAGAGTTGGCCGACAGCCAAATATGACTGAGCAGAAATGTTGGGTGTAGTGAAGGGTTAACCTTCTGTGTCTCGAGCCTGTGGAGACTCGCAGGGGAAGCGTGGCTGGGCGCCAAACAATAAAGCAATAAATCTATCGGAAGAAGTTATGGGTCAAAGCCAAGAGTGTAAGAAAGGGTTTGGAAGACTTTAAAAGACTGAACGTCAGCTTGATCGACTGCCAAGGCTTCAAAGAGAGCAGAGGGCAGATCGGAGGAGGCTGACGGAGAGGGAGCTGAGAGCCACGTCGTCCAGAGTGCCCGGTTTGGCTGCAGAGTGAGTACTTTTGGAAAGGCCAACAGAAGGGAAGGGAGGCAATGGCTCAGCCCCATGGACATGGCTTTGAGTTTAAACTGCCATATCAGAAACTGGACAGCCAAAATTGGCTGCAGTGGAGCTTTCAAGTGGAGCTTTTGCTGGTGGGGGAGCAGCTTTGGGACGTAGTTCAGCCCCCACAGAATGCAGCTGGGAAAGCAGAGGCTAAGAGGGCTGCAGAGCAAAGTGAAGTGCAGAACCGTGTGCTTGCTTTTTTGGCAGAGATTGTGGATGTTCATCTAGTGCCAGTTGTCCTGGATGTAAAAAGGCCAGGGGCCGCTTGGCTAGCACTCCGAGAAGCTTGTGGAGCTGGGGTGGGAAGCAAGGGCCGAGACGTGGCTGCATCCGAAAGGGAGAGGCAAGATGGCGCCGGCCACATTCTTGAGAGTCAACACGCAGCTGGGAAGAGCTGTGAGCCCCCACAGGGGGGCGAAGGGACTGTTGCTGTTGCTGGCAATGCTGCTGGTGCTTTTGCTGAGCCTGGGAGCCGTATGGATGCTGCAACGTGTCTGTGTGAGGAGCCTGGGGAGAGGCCAAGTGTTGGGAGCCCTTTACCCACCAGAGGGGGTGCAGGAAAACGTCCTGGGAGCCCCGTGAGTAGTGGGGGGGCAGTGAGCAGTGAAAGCTCAGAGACGCCTCTTTCTCCAAAAGCTGCCAAGAGTTGTTTACGCCAAGAGCTGAAGCCTAGCCGTGCTGGAGGCTTCAAGGCCGGCCACCTGCAGCAAGTAGAGATAAGAGCTGTGGAGTTGTGTGGGAACGCCGAGACAAGTCCGGTCTCCAAGGCAACTGAGAGAGTTGCATCTACGGAAGCTGTGAAGGTCGTGGGCAAGTCTTCCTGCCGGGGGGAGTCTGTTGCCGTGACAACCAGAGAGGACATCTGCAGAGGCCCCAAGGAGGGGGGCAGTGAGGAAATTGTTGCCATGGCGACCCAGGAATGTCAACAACAAGACTTTCTCACTGTAATAATCGACTCAGGAGCGACAAATACGCTGGTGCCATCTAGTGGTCTTTTAAGAAATTGCAGGACAGTAAAAACTGAGAAATTTGTGACGATCGCGGATGGAAGCAGAAAAAGACTAACAGACAGGCTTTTTCTTCTGTCCCTTTCTTAAGCATGAAGTCAAAGCTTATGCAGTGCTCAGTTTAACTAACTGTTTATTAAGTGTGCATGATTTACTCACTGATGGTTATCATGTCTCTTTTGCAGGTACAAAATGTGAGTTTTCCAAGGATGGGAAACACGTGTACACAGTGCAGTCTAAAGGCAATTTGTTTGCTGTAAATGTGCCTTTTTCTACAGGAGAGGATGACACCAAAGAAGCAAAGGGCCAATGTGTGAATGTAGCGCCTCACCATGGTTGTTCACATATTTGGCACCGACACTTCGCCCATTTGAATTGGAGATATATTCAGAAAGCACCAGAGCTGACACAAGGGTGCAAATTTAATGTTTGTGACAAATTTTTAGATTGCAATGCATGTAAACAGGTAAAAATTGTGACATGCTCCTATCCAAAGTCAGAGAGGCAGACCACACAACCCTTTGAATTAATTCATGCAGATCTGTGTGGACCCATGTCAGTTGAGTCACTGGGAGAATCAAAGTATTCTCTGCTTCTGATTGATGATTTCTCGAGGTCTGCTTGGACCTTTGCCCTGAAAACTAAAAGGGAGGCAGCTAAAATGATCAGGGATTGGGTCACCGCAGTTGAGGTAACCTTTTCCACCAAAGTTTGTGGCTTTCAAAGTGATAGAGGTTCCGAGTTCACTGGTTCTGCTTTACAGGATTTCTTTAGGGAGAAGGGGATTAGCCACCGATTGACCGCTCCTTACTCTCCGCAACAGAATGGGGTCGCAGAGAGACGGAACAGGACAGTGCAGGAAGCTGTGCCTGCGATCCTGTGGGACGCAGGACTACCCCAAAAGTATTGGTCGGAGGCTCGGAGATTTGTGGTGCATACGCAGAACAGAGTGTACAAGTCTAGTGTAGGAAACACACCGTATTTCTTGCTGCATGGAAAGAAGCTCAAGGTACACTACCTTCGTGTGTTTGGTTGTGAGGCTTGGGTGCTTATTCCAAAGGCTCTACGCAAGAAAGGTGAGCCAAGATCTAAAAGAATGATCTTTGTAGGGTATGAGCCTGGCTCAAAGGCCTGGCGGTTTGCGTACCCAAGTGGAAACCAGTCAAGGTTGGTTATCAGCAATAGCGCTGAGTTCTGTGAGCAAGCTGGTTGGAAACGTCTGCACGCTAATCCAGATGTGATTCCACAGCCGTTCTATGACTCAGACGTTGAGGAGGAAGAGGAACTTGTTGCTGGGGACCATGGTCCAGAGCAACAGGGTCCACCACAGGGACAGAGTCCACGGCAGGGACAGCTCAGGATCCCTCAGAGGGGGGAACCTAGAACACCTCCTCAGGCAAGTGTCAAGTTTGAGCCAAAGAGTGAGCCTTCTTCACCTGCTGGACCAGCTGTAAGGCCCAAGAGGCGCAGAAAGTCAGAGGGGGAAGACACTGAAGTTGAGGAAGATTTAGCTGGACCCAGTGAAGCAGCAGGGTCACCAGGAGTCACACTGAGGAGATCAGCAAGGACAAGGAGGCCTCCTGATCGGTACGATGCTTCAGGCGTCTGGGTAGGTTCAGCCAGATGTGAACGTGAATCCTTCGAGGATATTCAGAGTTTACCTGAAGAAGAAGCAGATAAGTGGCACAGGGCAATGGACAAAGAGATGAAGTCCATGGAAGACCTAGGTGTGTTCTCACTCACAGAGTTGCCACCGGGCAAGCAGGCTGTGAGTTGCAGGTGGGTTTACCGCTTGAAACCCACTGACAGTGGAGAGCCACAGTATAAAGCTAGGTTAGTTGCTCGAGGATTCACTCAGAGAAGGGGAATACACTTCACGGAGGTGTATTCGCCAACGTCACGAGCGAAGACTCTGAGAACACTTTTAGCTTGTGCAGCACAGAGAGGCTGGAAGGTAAACCACTTTGATGTGGATGTTGCCTACCTTAACTCAGATCTTCAGGAGGAGCTATACATGATTCCTCCTCCAGGGTTTGAAAACTTGAGGCAGAATGTTGTGTGGAGATTGCACAAATCCATCTACAGATTATGTCAATCTGCTAGAAACTGGAACGTGTGCCTGAATGAAGCCTTAGAAGAACTAGGTTTCAGGAGAAGTGTTGCTGATATTTGCTTTTATTTGAGAGGTTCAGGTGCAACACAAGAATATTTGCAGATTTGGGTTGATGACTTGTTATTCTTTTCAGAGACGGATGAACAGGCAGAGAAGTTTGCCAAAGAGCTAGGTAAACGGTTCAAGCTTAAACAGCTTGGTGCTGTCAAAACCTACCTAGGTGTCAATGTTGAGCGTGCACAGGATGGAAGTTTCTTGCTCAGCCAGAAAGGCAAAATCGAGCAATTGCTTCAGAAAATGAGGATGAGTGATTGTGCAGGAGTGAGAAGTCCTATGGAGACTAGTTTTGTGAAGGACAGCCAGCAAGTAGAACGCGCTGCGTTCGAAAATACTGAAGTGTTTCAGTCAGCCCTAGGGAGTTTGTTGTACTTATCCCAGTGGAGCAGACCTGATATAGTGTTTGCTGTCAATCTGCTCAGCAGGGAAGCTTCAAACCCTAGTGTGCAAGCCTGGAATGGCATCAAGAGAGTTCTAAGGTATTTGCAGGAAACCAAAGACTTTTGTCTTAGGTTGCCAGCACAAGGAGAAGTCAAATTGACTTGCTTTGTGGACTCGGATTGGGCTAATCTTGAGGATCGCAAGTCTGTGTCTGGTCTAGTGGTGAAGTTTGGGAACTCAGTAGTTGGATGGAGGTCCAAGAAGCAAAGTCTTATAGCGCTCTCATCCACTGAGGCTGAGTTTAGTGCTCTTTCAGAGGTGTGCAGAGAAGTAGAGTTCTATGCTTGCATTGTACAGGAACTCTGCGAAGTGGATTGTCTGCCGATACGTGTTTTCGAGGACAATCAACCATGCCTGCGTTTGGCAGAGTCAGGTCAGTTCAAGGCTAGAACTAAACACCTAGACATTCGCTTTTGGAATGTGTGCCAGAGTGTTCAGGCGGGATTAGTTGCGCTGAAGTATTGTCCCTCTGCCAAGAACCTAGCTGATGGGTTCACGAAGCCACTCTCCTTCCAAAGACATGGAGAGTTTTGCGAAGGTCTGGGTTTGGGACGACCAAGGGTCGCTTCTCCCCTCAGGCGTGAGACAAGAGGGGGTGTTGGGTGTAGTGAAGGGTCAACCTTCTGTGCCTCGAGCCTGAGAGGAGGCGCGTACAAGGGAAGTACGCCAGGACGTGACGAAAGCAGCTTGGAATGCTGTGAGCTGAGTGGAAAGCAAAAGCAGGTTGTTGCGTCGTTGCAAGCTGAGAGAGAAGGACGCAGAGAAAATGCAGCTTGAATCAGATGGAAATTGTAGTTTGTAAATACGCTATTTTGTTCCCAATAAAGAGATATTAGGATAGAAGAAATGTCTGGACTTATTTACTGCCCTTTCACACACAGACGCTGTGTAATTCTGCTAATTGCTTTACGACCACTCCAAAGCCACACTGCGTAAACAGAAGCTGCGGAGACTCGCAGGGGAAGCGTGGCTGGGCGCCAAACAATAAAGCAATAAATCTATCGGAAGAAGAAAGGAGAATTTCTGCCTGGAGATAGGAGCCTGGAAACAGCTCTACCATTGGTAAAGGTCTCTCACAGGCGTAATGCTTTATGACCTACTGACTTGAATGTGTTCATGTTTGGTCAGTTTGGAGTCTAAGAGTCGTGTGGTGAGAGAGAGCTAGTTAAGATCCGTGTTCTGTTCTGTTCTTGTGCATAGTAACTTGAAGTCAGTCGATGTAAATAATAAACACCTATAAGTTACAAGTTACTGGTTCCTGCTTCGTCCATCCTGCCTGCAGCTGATTGCTTTTGAGAACTCTGCGTATGCTCTGCTAAGGTCTGGCTAAAGTCCTGCAACAGGTCAAAGTTGTGAAACACCAGCAGGTTATGGGCAGCAGATTGGTTGCAGCATGTTTTTGAAGCTGTGGACGCCTGGGTCAAAAGTCTCCCAAATTCCTCCGGCAATGGCTGAGCTCCTCCGATCGGGAGGAACTTACTCCGTGGAAAATAGGGTCTGACCGCCACGGCGAAGGCGGAGACCCATTGAAATCACAGGCGGAAGAAGCCTGTGAACCTGGGATTCGGCTGGCACCTTTTGCGTCTCCCCTATTTGCGGGGAAACCCTGTTTTGGGGATCCGGAGCGACGTGGGGTGAGCGGCGCGGTGCTTTGAATCGACTGCTTCTTTCACGGAGTGAAGCCGCATTGCCATTGCTGGAGAGCGCTGACTTTTTCCTGTGGACAATTGGATTTTAAACAACTACCCGTGAGTAGAACAGAAAATTGGATCTTTAAGTACCTTAATTTGGCGCCGAAAGCGGGAAGGTCATAAACAGGAAGTCCGCCTTCCGCTTTTGTAAATAGACTGAAGCAAAGACGTTACAAGCTAAAGTCTTTGAAAGCTTTTGATAAAGGATTAAATCTCCATTGGTTAAAAATACAAAAAACCCCTTGGAAGCAGGTGAAGAGGGGGGAAATTTTGAACTTAGTAAGCCTGCAGGAGTGAGGGGAAAATCAAATTACCACAGCTCTGAACCTGGGAACGGGCTGCCAGATGATGCTTGGGGAAAGTTTATTGACAGAACGGATTTGACAGCTAGCTACAATAAGAGCAAGATACTGTTTCCATTGTCCTCTTCTGCATTTAAAATGGAGGAAAAAGTAACTGAAAATCGAAACTATGTTTAATGCCTGAGTTGTGCTTGAAAGAACTGATACAAGTGGAGACTGTTTCCCTCTAGAGGGAGCCTTTGAAATTGTTATAGGAGTGTAACTGGGAGGTCTCCAACTGCAAGATAAGGATTCTGAGAACCAGAGATTGACCTTGGACTATTCAAAATGTTGATAGGAGAAGTTATTTTGACTGCATTATGTAAGACAAACTATTTGCTGGAAGAGATTCATAAAAAGATGGATGACATGACTTTTAAAATTGATAATGTGGAACAGAAAGTGACTAATATGAGACAAAAAGTGAGCACCAACACAGAAATAATTCAGGACCTGGCACAGGAACCTACTTTGGCAGAACAAATGGTGGAGGAAAAGGAGAAAGTCGTTGTTTCTGAACCTAAAATAACACAAGCGGGATCCTTAGTTCTACAGAAGCAAATTGAGGACTATAAACTGAGGCCTTTTATGATTGAATCTAGAAAAAGCCAGATTTTGAGGATTGGATCCCGGCTTGGACTGAAGAAGGAAAGTTGGAAAGATCTCTCTATCCAGGGATTAATTGACTTTTGGGACATGGACTTGGATTTGAAGGAGATTGAAGTTTTGGGGGCCTTTGGATTTGGAGGAATCTTGAAATACGTCCTGAAACACTGTATAGACTCTAGCTTCAACTATGGAAATTTGGCTGAACTGTCCAGAAGGAATAAAAGTAATGTTAGGATGGAGACTTCCGGAGGTGGCGCCATCGGCAATGGCGGATTCCCTCTAGTTCTGAGGGAGTAAGCTCCGCGGAAATCGGGTCCTGCCACTACAGCGAAGCGGGGACCCTTTGGAAATTGCAGGCGGGTGAAGCCTGTGACCGTGGGACTTGGCGGGCACCCTTAGCGCCCCCCCAATCTGCAAAGGAACCCTGTAAAGGGCTCCGGAGTGAAAAGGGGGTTCTGGCGCAGTGCTGAGAGTCAATCGCTTCTTCCGTGGAGTGAAGCTGCACAGCCGTTGTCGGAGAGCGCTGACCTTTTTCCTGTGAAATTTCGGCTACTAAACAACAACCCGTGAGTAGGTCAAGTTAAAGATCGGGGGATTAAAGGAACAAAAAACAAAAAAAAGAATTTGGCACTGAAGCGGGAAGGCGCAAACAGGAAGTCCGCCTTCCTTTTCTGTAAATAGATCAAAGCAAAGACTGTCTAAGCTAAGACCTGGAAAATTGTTTTAAAAGGACTTACTTCCTAACGTCAAAATAAGAGAATTCCCTCCCTGAGTGGCAGGAGAGGGGAGGGAAGAGGGGAAAGTAATCCTTTGCCTGCAAAAAAAAAAGGACAGAAAGGAGCAAAGATCACCACTTAATCCCTGGGAACAGACTGTCAAGGAACAATAGAATTGCCGTGTTTAGAGTTGCACTGTTTATGGACAATGTAACTTCTTGATAGTTACTTTGCAAGTGCTTTGAAGGTTTTCTCTGGACTTGAAACTGTTGTTTATTCTATTGAAAGGGGACTTTGAAAAGTTGGAAAAGATACTTTATTGTAACAATTATTGACTGCTACTGTGTCCCCCTAGAGGAACTTTGAAATTGCTACAACTGGCTAGGGAATTTTCCACTTCTAACTGGCCAAGGAAATTTCCACTATAAAACAAGTCTTGGCCGCGGGATTGACCTTGATCCTCAGATAAAGGGTTATGGCAAATTTGCCTCAGGAAAAAAACTTGCCTCAGGAAAAAACAACAAGATCGGGTAAAGTTAGATTGCAGCAGCGCAGACCATCAGCTTCTGGCCCTTCTGCACCACAAGGGGAAGATTCTGCACAAGTTGGGTCAAAAGGAATGGCATCTGAAGAGGGATTAGCTTCAGCTTTAAACAAAATTTATGAATCTTTGGAAAAACTAAGCAATCAGGTTGCTGAAGCAACAACTAAAATTGACCAAATACTATAAGTATTAACAACTTGGGGCAGAAGGTGAATTCAAATACAGATTCTATTGATAGACTGCTGCAAGAATCCTCTTCAAATCGAAAGATAGCTGAAGAAGCAAAGGAGAAAGCACTGGCTGTAGAGGAAAAGATACCACCGATAAATAAACAGCTAGAGGACCACAGGTCGTTGTTGTCTATGATTGAACTGAAGGAAAAACAGACTAATCTGAGGATCAGGGCTGTACCTGAACTTGAAAAAGACAGCCTAAGTGATTATCTTACAAAGGAATTTGCAGACTTTTGGAACCTAGATTCAGATAAACAAGAGTTCAAGATAGTAAGCGCTTTTAGACTTGGAAGAGGGGGGAGAAAGAACAGGGTGAGAGACTGTTTGATTACCCTCCGAACAAAAGAAGAGAGAGACAAAATATTGAGTCTGCACTTCCAGAAGACCTTGGAAATACAAGATTCAAGAGTAGAGATCTTTAAGGATATTCCGAAACACCTACTGGACCTCAGGGCTACCTACAGAGATTTGGTGGCCTTGCTGAGAGGTAACAGAATTGCTTTCAAGTGGGAGTTCCCCCCAGGCCTTTCTTTTACCTTTAAAGGGAGAAAAATCAAAATAAGATCAGTGGAAGACAAAGGAAAATTTTTGAGAGAGCACAGAGAAAACCTGCAAAAAGAAGCTGAAGAAGAAGAAGAGCCAAGAGCATTAAAACCAGGAATACTAGACTTAGCATCGCTACCTTTGGGATTGGATAAATTAGAGAAAGTGACACCACCGACAGAACAAGAACAATTACTTGGAGCAGTTGGAGGAAAAGTAAAATAATTACACCATGTCTCTGCAACTATTAAGTTGGAACATTCACGGACTTAATTCCCCAGAGAAGAGGAAAAAAAGTTTTTAATTTGTTGAAAAAGGAACAATTGGACTTGATTTGTTTACAAGAAACTCATGTGATAAGGCTACATAGGAAAGTACTGATCAATAAAAGATTGGGCCAAGAGTTTATTTCATCGGATAAGGTCAAAAAGAGAGGAGTTGTAATCTATGCAAAAGAGAGCCTATCACCGAAATTTATCTTTAAAGATGATCAAGGAAGATTTGTGGCAATTGAAATTCAAATTCAAGGAGAGAAATTTTTGATAGTAGGAGTTTATGCACCAAATGAGGGGAAATCCGAATTTTTTAAGAAGTTGCATGAGATATTGTTGGACCATATGGACTGTAACATTATTATGATGGGAGATATGAATGGAGTGGTGTCCACAAATATGGATAAGTCACAAAGACAGGTAGTTACTAAAGATGGCATACTTCCAAAAACTTTTTTTGAGATGACCGACAACATGGATTTAACTGACATTTGGAGAACTAAGAACCCCTTGGGTAGAGAGGCAACTTTCTTCTCTGAAGCCAAAATGACATGGACAAGAATTGACCAAATTTGGATAACTAGAGGATCGGTTCCTAGGATTCGAAAAGCGGAAATTTGTCCTAAAACTTGCTCCGACCATAATGCTGTGAGAATGGAGATGAAATTAACACCAATTGGTTCCTTTAGATGGAGGATGAATGACACCTTGTTTAGAGACGAAGAAGTGACTAAGAAGGCCCAAAAAACTTTGAGAGACTATTTTGAGATAAACATGAGTACCATAGTGGAAAAAAGAGTAATGTGGGATGCAAGTAAAGCGGTTATGAGAGGGTTTCTGATTCAACAGAATGCAATAAAGAAGAGAACTCAAAATGAGAAAAAAGATACCACTGGGTTGAACTTCACCGCATGTAATGCTCTGAAGGAAAATGTAATGAAAATGATATATAGATGGTACATGACCCCAGTTAAACTTGCCAAAATATACCATTCGTCTGATAATAAATGTTGGAAATGTAAAGAAAATGAAGGAACATTCTTTCACCTCTGGTGGACATGCCCTAAGGTGAAGGCCTTCTGGGAAATGATATATAATGAACTGAAAAAGGTATTTAAGTATACCTTCACTAAGAAACCAGAGGCCTTCCTCCTGGGTATTGTCGGCCAGAAGGTGCTAAAGAAGGATCGAACATTCTTTATGTATGCAACAACGGCAGCAAGGATACTCATTGCTAAAAACTGGAAAACTCAAGATCTACCCACACTGGAAGAGTGGCAGATGCAGCTGATGGACTATATGCAACTGGCCGAGATGACTGGCAGAATCTGAGACCTGGGAGAAGAGAGGATTGAAGAAGATTGGAAGAAATTTAAGATGTATTTACAAAAACATTGTAACTTGGTTGAATGTTAAGAAGGATGCTAGATTATAAAAAATTGGCCACCACTAAACTAGATTTGAACTCGATGATAAGTGAGATTAAAGAAAACATAAATTTTTTGGAGAATTGCTAGATTATATTTAAATGAGTGAATATAAGACCGTAAACAAGTTGATAATTTGCTTGGAAAAACCTTTTAACGATGTAAATGGGAGCGGGAGACGTGAGGGAGTCCAAAGAATTGATGAAACTACGTTGTGTTGGAAGTAAGATTGTTTATTATTTGTGTATTTGTATTCAAAAACTTTAATAAATATTTATTTTAAAAAAACAAAATGAGAAAAAAGATAAAATTTTGGAGAAAATAAAAGAAGGTGAGAAGAAACTAAGAGCGAAACCAAAGTCGCAAGAGATTCTGAGAGAAATAAAGCTATATCAAGTACAATATATGAAAATGATAAATCAGGAAATAGAATGGAAAATTAAACAGATGAGACAAAAGACATTTGAATCGGCTAATAAATGCGGGAAACTGTTAGCCTGGCAGATGAAA
Source organism: Podarcis erhardii (assembly GCF_964252035.2). Lineage (NCBI taxonomy): Eukaryota > Metazoa > Chordata > Lepidosauria > Squamata > Lacertidae > Podarcis > Podarcis erhardii. The sequence continues at coordinate 17,225,022 of NC_138506.1, read as the reverse complement.
AAAAGACAAAAGTTAAATACTATTACAAATTTGGAAGTGGAAGGAAAGAACATACAGAATCCACAGGAGATTAGAAAGTGTTTCCAGAGATACTTTAAACAACTATACACACAAGGGCCACAGAAAGAGACTGATATAGACCAATTTTTAAGAACCAATGGATTACAAAAAATCTCTCAGGAAAATATGTTAATGCTGAATTATAAAATAACAGAACAGGAGGTGGAAGGTGCCATCCAGAATATGCAGTTAGGCAAATCTCCAGGGCCGGACGGTTTAACCTCAAAATACTATAGATCTTTGAAAGATTGGTTAATTCAACCACTAAAGGAGGTTTGCAATGAAATCTTGGAGGGGGAAAAAGCGCCAGAGTCGTGGAAGGAAGCTTATATTACACTTATACCGAAAACTGAGTCTGAAAAAACACAACTTAAGAATTACCGCCCCATATCCCTGCTTAACGTGGATTACAACATTTTCGCAGATATATTGGCTAAAAGATTGAAAAAAGTATTAGTGGAGGAGATACACAAAGATCAAGCTGGCTTTCTCCCTGGTAGACACTTGTCTGACAATACGAGAAACATAATTAACATTTTGGAGAAGTTGCAAGTGAATATTAACACTAAAGCAGTTTTGATATTTGTAGATGCGGAGAAAGCTTTTGATAATATTTCTTGGAGTTTTATGAAGAAAAATCTTCAGGGGATGGGGGTTGGTCAAGGTTTTGAAAATGGTATAGGTGCAATTTACTCAGAACAAAAGGCCAAATTGATAGTTAACAACGTGGTGACAGAAGAATTTAAGATGGAGAAAGGGACACGACAAGGCTGCCCAATTTCCCCATTGCTTTTTATTTCGGTCCTGGAGGTTTTGCTAAATATGATTAGAAGGGACCGTCTGATTAAAGGTATTCAGGTCAGAGCCAAACAGTACAAACTTAAAGCTTTTGCAGATGATCTAGTATTGACATTACAGGAGCCAGAATCTAGTACTAAAAGAGTATTGGAATTGATTCAGGAATTTGGTCAAGTGGCAGGATTTAAGTTGAACAAGTTAAAAACTAAGGTTCTTGAGAAAAACTTAACACCAATGGAGAAAGAGAGGTTTCAGAAGGAGACAGGTTTAACTCTGGTAAAGAAAGTAAAATATCTGGGGGTTAATACGACTGCTAAGAATGTGAATTTGTTTAAAGATAATTATGAGAAATGTTGGTCAGAAGTGAAAAAGGATCTCGAAATATGGTCAAGCTTGAAGCTTTCCTTGTTGGGCCGAATTGCTGTTATAAAGATGAATGTATTGCCAAGAATGTTGTTTTTGTTTCAATCATTGCAAATTTTGGACAAGATGGACTGTTTCAAGAAGTGGCAGAGAGATATTTCTAGATTTGTCTGGCAGGGCAAGAAGCCCAGAATAAAATTTAAGATATTAACTGATGCAAAGGATAGAGGTGGATTTGCCCTGCCAGACCTTAAACTTTATTATGAATCAGCAGCATTTTGCTGGCTGAAAGAACGGCTGCTTCTTGAGAACACAGACATTTTGGATCTAGAAGGTTTTAATAATGTTTTTGGGTGGCATGCATATTTGTGGTATGACAAGGTTAAAGCGCATAAAGCATTCAAAAATCATATTGTTAGAAGAGCATTGTTTAATGTCTGGACAAGATATAAAGACTTACTTGAAAATAAAACCCCAAGGTGGCTATCACCTATGGAAGCGAAGGCTCTGAAAAAACTCAATATGGAGGCCAATTGGCCAAAATATTGGGAGATTTTGGAACAGGAGGGTGATAAACTGAAATTGTAGAGTTTTGAGAAACTAAAAGATAAAGTGCGAGATTGGCTTCATTATTATCAAATAAGGGAGGCCTACAATCTGGATAAAAAAATTGGCTTCCAGGTGGAAAAATCAAAATTGGAAACAGAATTGTTAGAACCCAAAACTAAGATATTATCAAGAATGTATAACTTGCTGTTGAAATGGAATACTCAGGATGAAATGGTGAAATCTGCTATGATTAAATGGGCACAAGATGTTGGACATAACATTATGTTTGCTGACTGGGAACAGTTGTGGACCACAGGTATGAAATTTACGGCATGTAATGCCATACGAGAGAATATTATGAAAATGATATACAGGTGGTACATGACACCAGTTAAGCTTGCAAAAATCTATCATCTGCCTGATAATAAATGTTGGAAATGTAAAGAGACTGATGGTACATTCTTTCACCTTTGGTGGACGTGCCCAAGGATTAAGGCTTTCTGGGAGATGATTTATAACGAACTGAAAAAGGTATTTAAGTATACCTTCTTGAAGAAACCAGAGGCCTTTCTCCTGGGCATGGTCGGCCAATTGGTGCCAAAGAAGGATAGAACTTTCTTTATGTACGCCACAACAGCAGCAAGAATACTCATCACGAAGTATTGGAAGACACAAGATCTACCCACCTTGGAAGAATGGCAGATGAAAGTAATGGACTATATGGAATTGGCGGAAATGACTAGCAGAATCCGAGACCAGGGAGAAGAGTTGGTGGAAGAAGACTGGAAGAAATTTAAAGATTATTTACAGAAACACTGTAAAATTAATGAATGTTAAAATGATGTTGGAATGAAATGAAGCGGTTTTAGTAATAAGGTTAAAAAGGAATATGTAAAAATGGATTGATATTAGACGAAAATATAAAGTTATAATACGTGAAGACAAAGAACTAAGATAAAACAAAGAGGGTAAGGATTTGCTGAATCAACCATTTGAACTGGAATACAAAAAAAGGAGGTGTGAGGAAGTCATGAGAATAAGTAAATGAACTCTAAGATATAGAAAGAGGGATTTATTTTTAACTATTTTTATTTTTTTGTAATCTTTTGTTGTTGTATTTTCTTATTTTTTTTCTTTTTTCATCCTTTTTTATATACTTATGTATTTCTGAAATTTTGAATAAATATTACTTTAAAAAATAAAATAAAAGTAATGTTAGGATGGAGTTCTCTCGAGATTTGCTCTCTAGCATTAAAGAATATGAAGAAGATCTGCAGAAGGGACCTGGAAAAGAGTTAAGAGCCTCGGACATAAGATCTCCAGGTTGATGGACTATATGGAATTGACGGAAAGGACTGGCAGAATCCGAAACCAGGGAGAGGAGTTGATGGAAGAAGATTGGAAAATTTAAAGTTTATATATAGAAATATCGCAAAATTAATGAGTGATAGAAAAATGGTGGATTGATATTTTACAGAACAAAAATTGGAAAAGATGGAAAGGATTTGCTGAAATAGTTAATCGAATTAGAATACAAAAAAGGGAGGTGTGGGGACTTCCGGGTTAGCGCGAACGGCTAATGGCGGATTCCCTCCGAGCTCCGGAGGGAATCGGCTCTGCTGAAGACGGGTCTTGCCGTGCCGGCGACACGGGGACCCTCAGAAACTGCAGGCGCGGAAGCCTGCGGACTTGGTGACTCGGTGGGCACCTTAAGCGCCCTCCCCGACCCACGAAGAGCCTTTTTAAAGGCTACGGAGAGGGTACGGAGAGTGGCGTGGTGCTGAGAGTAGACCGCTACTTCAGTGGAGCGAAGCCGCAAGCCATGGCCGGAGAGCGCTGACTTTCTTCCCAAAATTTGGACTGGATAACAAAGGACCCGTGAATAGTGGAATTTGGACTTTAAAAAATTTTTATCCTTTGAATTCGGCACGATCGGGGGATGTGTTAAAGGGAAGTCCGCACCCCCTCTACTTATAGACGATTCAAAGCAAGGAACGGAGAATTAAGGCGGAATGAATACTGTTTTGATGATTTAAAAGTTTTTCACAAATTTGATAGAAGAAAATTTTGTGCTGGAGAGAAAGGGAGGAACTTTGGAACTTTGTGTGTAATCCCCCCCAAAACCCGGGAGTGTCCTGTTTGGGTGCCGGAGGAAGAAGTGAAAGGAGTTTGACAGCTGTCAAAGAAGCTGTCAAACGGGCGGACAAAGTAAAGAATTTTGTTATTTAACAACTCTCTGAATTAAAGGTGATACATTTGAACTGAGGCGATTGGAAACAAAGTACTGATAATAACAAAGTAACAGATTATTGGAAAAGGACTACTAAATAACTGAAAGCCCCCTAGGGGGAATTAGTGACATTACAATGGCTGCAGAGGGAAAATTACTGGCGGAGATAGAAAAAATGTTCTTTCTCGTGGGAATCCTGCAAGAGCAGAGTATGGCTCTGAGTAAAGTATTTATGACCTTGAATTCTGAAACAAACAACTCTGCTGATTGCACAAAGGAGACGTATGACAAAAACTCTGCAGCTGAGCAGGAAGAGATGCCTTTGGAATTGACAGAGAAGAAAGAAGGAGTGCAGACACTACAAGTGGAAAATATCAACCAGGAATCTACATTGTTAGAGTATGAGCAAGAAGACCTTTGGATTACAAACCTGCGAAAGATGAGAAAGAAGAAGAGGGAAGTCCCTGGAGTACCTGGAATATTAAAACTAAAAAGAATAAAGCAACATGATTGGGACTTTCCTCTTGAGTATGGAAAAGTAGATGATCCTTCACAGCAAACACTTTTTAACATTCTGGATGAAAGAAAATATGATGTGACTCTGACTGAACTCCTTCGGGGTCTTAGGACCAACAAAGAGGACTACCAATATAGTTGGCAGAGAGGGACTGACAGAGAATTAGACGCCTCGGACATGAGGAATCCGGGCTAAGAACTATTTTTTGTTTGTTTTTTGGACATTTGTTTGGGAAGGGACAGAAACCGGGGCAGGGGGGGAGAGAGAATAGAACTATAAAATGTTATGATTTGTTTTATTTGGTCAATGTGACCTATAATTAATATAATAAAGGGAAAATTTGTGGAAGGGAAGTTAGATCGACCTTAAAAAAAAAAAGAAATTAATGATTATAAGAGAATTGGATAAGTTGAATATAGATAAACAAAAAGAATTAAATCTTTAAAAGCAATATGAATATGTTTAAGAGGTTAGGTAAGATCTTGCTGAATTAACTATTGGAACTGGGATGTAAGAGGAGGGGGTGGGGGGAAGTCAATGAAAGTGGGTAAAGAAAATTAGGGTATGTAATTGTATTTGTGTGTTTTTGTCTTTGTGTGTGTGTTTGTTGTTATAAAATGTAAAAACCCAATAAAAATTATTGTAAAAAAAAAAAAAGGGGGGTGTGAGGAGGTCAAGGAAACAAGCAAATGAAAGATAAGTTGGGAAGATTAGTTGTGTTTTTTGTTTTTGTTTTTGTGTTTTCTTTTGTTTTCTTATTGTGATGTGTTGTTTTGTTTTTGTTTAATATGGTGTTATTACTTTTACTTTTGTTTTTTGTAACCCTTAAAATTTTTAATAAATATTATTTATACATATAAAAAAATCCTAGCATAGGAGTTGGCGAGGAGTGGCCAGAGGTGATCAGCGGTAGCTGTGTCGTGCGTGTGTCGACACCAGAAGCTGACCCGGCAAGACCTGCGTGTCCTGGATGTCTGGACATCTGGAGCTGCTAAAGACAGACACCAGCTGGAGTGTTTGGAAGCTGGATGTTGCGGATCGCTCTCTGGAATTGTAAGCTGTGAGTAGCTGGTTCCTGTTTGTTGCGGAACACTGCTCAGAAGTAATGGCTTATCCAATGGCATTGCCATTTGAACAGCTCAGCAACCACAACTATTTGCTATGGTTTCAGCGCATGCAGGCTACGTTGCAGAGAGACTTTCTCTGGGAGTCGGTGGACAGACCGCCTTTGGAGCCTGATGATGAAGACATAGACAAAGACCAAAGGGCAAAAGCCACAATAATCCAAGGATTGGATAATTTGCAGCTGCCGCATGTGCGTGGGCACGATTCTACACATGATGTGTGGTTGGCGCTGAGAAATCTCCACATTCGGGAGACGGCTAGTTCAAAGCTATGTATCCAGAAGGCTCTGTACAAGTCTGAGCTAAAGCCAGGAGTTACAATGCAAGACCATCTCCACGATTTGTAGCTGAAGTTTGTGGCACTTCAGGAGAGAGGCTGTAATTTGTCTGAGGAGGAAAAGGTTTCTATAATTCTAAGTTCTCTTCCTGATAGCTGGGACAATCTCGTTCTCACGCTGGAGGCTATGCGTGAACAAGATCTGACCTTGGATTGTGTTACTGGCCGGCTGCTGGAGGAATGGCAGAGGTGAGACGGCAAGCAGTTGTCGGCTTTGAGTGCTTCGACAAGTGATCAGCTTGTGAGGAATGCAGGCAGCGTTTCTGAGGAGAAACAGCTAAAACAACTTACCTGAGCTACGGCTGGCGAGGAGTCTGTGTTTGCTATTCGGCGTTGTTACCGGTGCGGTTCTAATCGGCATCTGAGGAAGCAGTGTCCAGAGGAGGCCGTATCTGAGGGTCCAAAGCAGCGCAAGCATCAGCAGAAGTTTGCAAAGAAGCAGCAGATGGCGCAACTTGTGACAGCCGTGGTCGAGTGTCCTGATGAGCGGCAAAACACCTGGATTATCGATTTAAGGAGTTCCCGGCACATTGTTGTTTCAGAGGCATTTTTTTACAAGAAAGTTTCTACACCACGGAGCCAGGTGGCATTGGCTGATGGGAGGAAATCTGACGTGGAGTCGGGTGGTTCTGTTTTTGTCTCCTGTCTATGCACGCATCTGGACAACGTTGTGTGTGTTCCTTCGCTGAGGAGCAACCTGATGTCCGTCTCCTGTCTGCTGAAAGCTGGGTTTGTAGTGCTTTTTTGGGACAGTTACTGTGAGATCCAGAAAGGCGGAGAGACACTGGGGAGGGCTCGGGCAGAAAATGGGTTGTTTGTGCTAAAAGACTGTGTTCAAGAGTCTGTACAAGCTAGCAATGATACAGAAGCTGTATGTAAAAATGAAGCTTTTCATAAAAAACATTTGCATTTATGGCACAGAAGATTAGGTCACGCCCACTGGCACAGTGTAACCAAAATGCCAGAATTAAGTGACGGGTGTGAGTTACAGAGTTGTGACAAGTATCTTGACTGTAATGTTTGTAAGAAAGTCAAGGCCACTGTGGGTCTTATCCCAGAAGCGAGAGGGTGAGCGAAAGACCGTTTCAGCTTGTGCATGCTGATGTGGTGGGTCCTTTCGCACTCAGCAGGGGTACTTCCTGTTATGTGCTAATGATCATAGATGATGTCACAAGGTTCTGTTGGGTCTACCCCATGAAGCACAAAGGTGAAGTGTTTACCAAGTTCAAAGGCTGGGTGACTTATGTTGAATGGCAGTTTTCTTTCAAAGTAAAAATGCTGCAATCTGATCGCGGAGGCGAATTTATGTCTGGACCTTTGCAGTCTTGGTTACAGACAAAGGGCATAGGTCATAGAAAAACAAAGCCCAAAGTTGATCATGTGCGTACTTTTGGTGTGAAGGCATGGGTTCATGTGCCTCGAGCACAGCGTCCCAAAGCACAACAGCTTATTTTTGTAGGTTACCAGGATTTGGGCAAAGGTTACAGGTTTGCTGTTGGTAAAAATGGGCTGGTTGTTTCAAGGAATGCTACATTCTGTGAGCATAGCGGCTGGGAGAAGCTGCATGCCAATTCTGAGGTTTGGTTTCAAATATCAAAGGGGGAATCTTTGAGTGCTAAAAGAAAACCAGACAGACACGGACACAGAAGAGGATTCTTCTGTTGAGGCTAATGAGAATGGCAGTCAGTTTTCGCCACAGGAGGAATTCCACTCTCCTCAAGGTGGCGAGAATCTGAGGGGGAAAACAGTAAAAGCGAAGACAGTTTTACTCCCAGAAGGTCTCAGAGGGAGAATAAAGGTGTACCCCTCCAGATCGTTTTAAACCTGGTACTGCTAATGTTTTTCATGTAGCTGTTGAACCTCAAAGCTACAAGGAGGTGCTGGTGTTACCAGAGGACCAAGTTTTGCTCTGGAAAAGCGCTATGCAGGAGGAAAAGGATTCTCTGGTTGAGCATGAGGTGTTCAAACCCACACAACCACCGAAAGGAGCTAAAATATTGGGGTGCAGGTGGGTTTACAAGCTCAAGCCTTTAGCCACTGGTGATTTTAAGTACAAGGGATGCTTAGTGGCGCAGGGTTTTTCCCAAAGACAGGGGCTTGATTTTGACGAAGTGTTCGCTCCTACAGCTAGAAGCGAAAGCCTGTGTCTGCTGCTGGCACTAGCAGCAAAACGTAAGCTGAAAGGAAACCATTTTGACATCCAGACAGCCTATTTACATGCTAGTTTGAGTGAGGAACTCTATTTAGCAGAACCCCCTGGTTTTGAGTCTGGGTCGGGCAACATGTACAAGCTACACAAGGCACTGTATGGTTTACGGCAATCTGCGAGAAATTGGAACAAGTGTTTAGATGAGACTCTGGTTTCTCTAGGTTTCCAACGCAGCGTTGCAGACAGTTGTCTGTATGTGCGTGGCGCTAATGACAAACAAGAGTCCTGTCTGGTCTTTGTAGATGATTTGCTCCATCTTTCTAAGACAGGTAAACAAATCAAAGCGTTTCCCACGCAGTTAGCCAAAAGGTTCAAAGTAAAAGGTCTTGGTTCTGTGAAAAGTTATCTTGGTCTGGAAGTGTGCTGGGCGGATGATGGCAGTTTGTTGCTTAGCCAGGAAAAGAAAATCAAACAACTGCTAACAGCATACGGAATGCAGGACTGCAAAGGGGCAAATACTCCCATGGATTTAGGTTTTGTTAAGTCTTTGAAAGCTGATGAAAGCTTGTGTTTGAGCGACCTGATTTATATCAATCAGCTATTGGGAGTTTACTGTACATATCGCAGTGGAGTAGGCCTGATATCAGCTACGCAGTAGGGATATTGAGCAGGCAAGTGTCTAAACCCACTGTGAGTGCCTGGAAGGCAGTAAAACATGATCTGAGGTATCTAAAGCATACTGCTGATAGTGTTTTTTTTTTTTTTAAAAAAATAATATTTATTAGAAATTTCCAATTACAACAAAATAAAAAGAACAAAACATCCCAATTTAAAATCTTGTTTTCAATAACATCTTTCCAGGACTTCCCCTCCCTCCCCCCTCTTGTATTCCAATTCTTACAAATAAATTCAGCAAGTTCTTATCCCAGATTTTGAACTTATTATCATTAGCCCAATTTTAAAAATATTTTCCCAACCCCTAAAATCGACCTGTTCCCTTCCGCGCGTTCCCCCCTTTAATATACAATACAGATTAAAATAATCAAATGTAATTAATTAAAATAAAATTATAAAATATAATTAAGATAATCAAATATAATTTTACGCCCTTTGGATTCCAAATTTCCCTCCCCCCTTTCCCGGTTGCGTTCCCAATGTTCTTCAACATCTGATGTCTTCCTGGAGCTCCCACATCTATCTAGGCCATAGTCCTTTACCAGTCATCTTTAATTTCGAATGTCCAATCTTGGAAGGAGTCTATCTCAAAAAGGCCCATTTCTTCCATCCAGATTTTTATATTTAGGAGTAAAAGCTCCAATTTTATTTCTTTAGACCTTTCAAATCTGGATGTCCCAAATGTTCCCACTTCCAACTTTGTCCAATTCTTGTTGTTCTTGTTGTTCTTGTTGATCTCTCTCCTCCTTTTTTTTTCTTTTTTCCCCTGCTCTCCTGCACAAATGTTCTAATTCCAAAAGCTTCTAATTCCTCTGCAGAGGCTCTGTTATTCAGGAACAAAACATTATGCCAAGTCCCTTCCATTCTTCAATAGATAAATCTATTGTCTCCTTTAGTGTGTAGACCTCTGTAGACAAAATAGTGTTCCATTTCTGCAGTTTCCCAGGAGATAAAAAATTCTGTTCAAGTTCCAAGCCAACAATACTTGTAATATCCCTCAGCTCCTCTAGGTGAATTGCAATAACTCAATTCCCTTCCAGATCACGCCCACCAGTCAAAATAACTTGTTATTCCTTGTTTTAAACAATTTATATCCAATTTATAACAAATGTAACCGGCAAAGTCCTCATAACAAAGTTCTCTTTTTTGTTCTTCCGCTTTGACAGCTCTTTGACAGCTGTCAAAGCCTCTCCTTCTCTTCTCCCGGTGCTCTCACAAATCGCTCCCAGGATTCCGGGGGGAGGGGGTTGCTTTTTAATTCAATTCCACTTTTCTCCTCCAGCTCAGTCTTATAATTTTCCATCGCGAAGTTAGTAACTTTGTCAAAGTAGGGTTACGCTCGATCTTAGTTGTCAAATCCTTTACTTTAATTCCTCTACGACGGGGGGGGGGGCTGACTTCCTTTTTGCGCCTCCCCCGCTCGCTCCGATTTTTTTTTAAAAAAATTTATCCCCCTTTTTAATCCAGGTTCCAATTACTCACGGGTTATTCTTTTAAGTCCAAATTTTCAATAGAAGAAGTCAGCGCTCTCCGTCGAATGGCATGCGGCTTCGCTCGGCAGGGGAAGCGGAGGACTCAAAGCACCACCCCCCCGTCACCCGTTCCGCAGCCTTTAAAAAGGCTCCTTCGCGGGTCGGGGGGGCGCAAAAGGTGCCAGCCGAGTCACCATGTCCATGGGTTTCAGCGCCCATGGTTTTTGAGGGTCCCCGCGTCACCGGCGCGGTAGGACCCAGCCCCTGCCGAGCAGGCTCCCTCCGGAGCTCGGAGGGAGTCCGCCATTCGGCGATGGTGCCAACCCGGAAGTCCATACTGCTGATAGTGTTTTAAAGTTAAGCACAGCAGGTGATGAAATACTTATGTGTTACTCTGACAGCGACTGGGCAAATTTACCTGACCGTAAATTGATTACTGGGCTAGTGTTTTTGTTTGGTGGGTCACTAATTGGATGGAAGTCCAGAAAACAAAGTATAGTCAGCTGAATATGCTGCATTGAGCAAGCTCTGTAGTGAATTAGTGTATTACAAGCAGTTGCTGAGAGATTTGGGTATACAATGCAATTCTCCAATTCAAGTGGATGTTGACAATCAAGCTTGTATTACACTCAGTAACACTGAACAGTTTAAGTCTAAATCCAAACATGTGGCGGTAAAATACCCAAATGTTTTGTGTAATGTACAGAGAAATGTCATTGCATGAGAATATGTTCAGAGTGCTCAAAATGTTTCTGACATCTTGACGAAACCGTTGTCGTTTGTAAAAAACAAGCAAATGTATGAATGCTTGGGTTTGCAGAACAAAGTTGGGTGAAATACTTTGTATGTGCTCAGAAGTTAATTGCACTGTGTGAGCTGTGAAGGGGTGTTGGGTTTTTGACTACGTGCATTTCTGTGCAGCTTCACACAGAGTCAATTAAGAGTTGGCTGACAGCCAAATATGACTGAGCAGAAAGGAGAATTTCTGCCTGGAGATAGGAGCCTGGAAACAGCTCTACCATTGGTCAAGGTCTCACACAGGCGTAATGATTTATGACCTACTGACTGGAATGTGTTCGTGTTTGGTCAGTGTGGAGTCTAAGAGTCATGTGATGAGAGAGAGCTAGTTAAGATCCGTGTTCTGTTCTGTTCTTGTACCTAGTAACTTGAAGTCAGTCGTTGTAAATAATAAACACCTATAAGTAACAAGTTACTGGTTCCTGCTTCGTCCATCCTGCCTGCAGCTGATTGCTTTCGAGAACTCTGCGTATACTCTGCTAAGGTCTGGCTAAGGTCCTGCAACAGGTCAAAGTTGCGAAACATCAACATCCCTGGAAAAGACCCTGATGTTGGGAAAGATTGAGGGCACAAGGAGAAGGGGACGACAGAGGACGAGATGGTTGGACAATGTTCTCCAAACTACCAACATGAATTTGATGGAATTGCGGGAGGCAGTGGAAAAGAGGAGTGCCTGGCGTGCTCTGGTCCATGGGGTCACAAAGAGTCGGACATGACTAAACGACTAAACAACAACAGTTGTAAACTGGTTTACCACCCCCATTGAGTCAATCACCCACCTCCTACCACCCTTTTGAGAAATGCCCTACCCCATCCTCCCACTATACTGTATATAAGGGTCTGGTGACTTCTGTATTAGTGTATCTGAATAAGTGTGCATGCGCATGAAAGCTTAGACCCAGAACAAATTGAGTTGGTCTCTTAGGTGCTACTGGACAATTTTGTAAGAATCCATGTCACAGTCCTCATTGTCCAACAACTACAAAAACAGGCCTAAGTTGCAGTGAGCAGTTCTGAAGATTCTCTAATGTTAAACCTTTTGTATACTCAGTGGCTACTCTGGTCTACAATGACCAGTTCCAGGGCTGAACATTTGTTTTGTTGTCCATATCATCGATAATCATGCTCTATAGTAATCATTGCCACCCACGTGTTATGAACTCCATAGTCATATTCTCTATACTTCCATTCATTCTGCCCTAACTGCTTAATATAATTCCCATCATTCCTAGCTAGCAGGACCAGTGGTCAGGGATGATGGACACTGTAGTGCAAAACAGCTGGAGACCCAAGTTTGGGAAACCCTGCTGTAGACAAAACTGAGCCAGATGGACCAATGGTCTTACTTTGTGTAAGGCAGTTCCCATGCTCTTTTATTTCTTACTGCATGTCCTGAGCATAGCTGTCAACGTTTCCCTTTTTTTAAAAGGGAAATTCCCTTGTTCCGAATAGGATTCCTCGCAAGAAAAGGGAAAAGTTGACAGCTATGGTCCTGAGGACAACCCAGGCCAAAGAGGACAGGCAGCTGGTAGTTTAATTCTTTCTTGACAACGCACACACTTGCAGTAGCTCCTAAGTTGCACAAAGCATGCACACACATGTTAGAGGGGGTTTTCCTCCTCTGGTGGCAGATGACAGAAACTACGACACCACAAGACTGGTGTAAAACAAATCAAATAAAAGTTTTATTACAAAACAACAAACAACAAAGCTTGTGGGTGTTTTCTCCCTGCAGGCAAAGTTCAAACTGCAACTTTTCCTCTTTTTGTAGTCATGACCAGCTGTACCCAATCTGCCCAGAGCTCACAGAAACAGTTCTTAAAGGTACAAACATCTTTACTGTTTCTTTGCAGAATGACTCCCAACACCCCCTCTCATTCAAACAGAAACAGAAACAAAACACTACTTTAAACATATACAAAACATATTTATACATCATGCACAACAATTCCTAATTTTGTCACTAGTTGTGCATGTTTCTCAAAAGTTAGTGCTTTCGCAAATATATCAGCCACATTTTGCATGCTTGATTGTCTTCCCATATTTGAACTGGATAATCATATTGTATACCTAAATCATTGAGGATTTGAACATAAAATTTTATTTCATTACACAACTCTGATAAAGCACAGTAGTCAGCCTCTGTTAAAGATGAGGCCACGATTCCTTGCTTTTTGGACTTCCAACCTATCAAGGAATCCCCAAATTGAAACACCATGCCGGAAATGGATTTTCTATCAGACAGGTTGGCCCAATCGCTGTCAACGTAACACTGCAATTTTGTAGACACTGAAGATGGTAATCTTAAACAATAATCAACTGTATGGTTTAAATACTGGAAAATATGTTTTAAACCCTTCCAGGCATTTTCTGTGGGGTAGCTTACTAGTCTGCTCAGTATTCCAACTGCATAACTCAAATCTGGTCTGCTCCACAATGAAATGTATAATAAACTTCCAACTATTGAATGGTACATTTCAGGATTTACTGGTTCTGTACATTCTCCTTCATTTTTGAAAAAAAACCTATTTCCATTGGGGGTTTTACTTCCTTGCTGTTTTGCATATTGTTTGTTTCAAGTAATTCCATTATTTTATCTTTTTGACTCAACAAAAAACTTTCCTCGTTTGTCCTTTGAATTTCTAGACCGAGATAATTTTTACTGGTCCCAAATCTCTTACTTTAAATTATTTTCTTAGTTGTTCTGCAAATTTTTCCACTTGCTTGTCATTTTTTGTAGAATAAAGCAAATCATCAACACAAGACAAACATAATTCTTGTTTATCACCCTTTCTTTTAGTGTACAAGCAGTTATCAGCTAAGCTTCTTTTAAAGCCAAGATTTTTAAAAGCATTATCAAGACACTCGTTCCAATTTCTAGCTGATTGTTTGAGCCCATAGATTAGTTTGTGTAACCTATATACAGAATTCTGTTTGCCTGCCTCAAATCCTGGTGCTTGAGTCATAAAAATTTCTTTGTGCAGATTTGCATTAAGATAAGCTGTTTCAATATCAAAATGATTTACCTTGAACTCATGTTGTGCTGCAGTAGCTAGCAATAAATGTACACTTTCGCTCCTTGCAGTAGGAGAAAAGGTTTCATCAAAACTTTCACCTTTTCTTTGAGTAAAGCCTCGTGCTACCAGCCTAGCTTTGTACTTAACATTACCATCTGCCAAGTGTTTTATTTTATACACCCATCTACAGTCCACTGCCTTTTTTCCTTCTGGCAATGGCTCAATAGTGAACACATTATGTTCTGCCAAAGATTTCATTTCTGCTCTCATTGCATTTTTCCACATTACTATTTCCTGGTGTGGTAACTTTAAAACCTCCTCATAATCACAAGGTTCTTTCTTCACATCAACAGTTTTAACTTCTTGTATAGTAAACCTTTCTGGAGGTACCCCCTTATTGCTTCTTTGTGATCTTCTAACTTGAACACTTTCCCCCTCTGAACTACCTTCCCCTTCTAATTCATCTTGCTCAGGAGAAATTGGTTCAGCTTTAGGAGATTGTGTACTGGGACCCTCATCCCCTGATTCCTCATCACTATCACTTTCAGAACTTTATTTAATTTGTGGCTTTTCTTCCCCAGATTTCACAAATTTATCTGTATCATCTGAAGATAAAACAACTTATGAATTTCCATGTAAATGAGCCCAAACATCTTGCTCACAAAACTCTGCATGTCGTGATATCACAACCCTGCCACGCCCTAGTGCAAAACGATACCCTTTTGACCAACTTTGATAGCCAACAAATCTAAGTCTCTTTGCCTTGGGTTCTCCTTTCCTTCTCTGTCCTTTTGGGATGTGAACCCAAGCCCAACAACCAAAGGTTTTAACATGGTCCAAAAAAGGTTTTTTCCCATAAAGCAAAAAATGAGGGGTATTGTTTATGGTAGAATGAAATAATCTGTTCTGTATGTAATTAGCACAGAGAATTGCTTCTCCCCAAAATTTTCTGGATAAGCCAGAATCACATAGCATAGAATCTAGCATTGTTTGCAAAGACCTTATCTGGCAATCTGCAATCGAATTTTCTTCAGGTGAAAAAGGACACGATTTATGTTGACTAATACCATGTTTTTACAACCATATCTGAAGGGCTTCAGACATGAACTCGCCTCCACGGTCAGTCTGCAACTGGGTAACTTTGTAGGGAGACTGCCTTTCTATATAGTTGACCCAATTTTTAATCAGTTGACCAGTTTCACTTTTGTGTTTTAACAAGTATACCCAAGTATACCGGCTATAATCATCCACAAGAACCAGAAAAATCTTTGCTCCACCTTCAGATTCTGCAAATGGCCCACAAAGGTCTGAGTGTACTAAAGCAAAAGGCTTCTTGCTAATTCCATTACTTTCAGGATAAGATCCCTGCTTACTTTTAGACTCCTTGCAGGTATTGCAGTCCAGAAAAACTGAACATTTTTTCATTCTAATTCCCTTACTTAATTCTGGCATTTTTGCAATACTGCGGAAATTGGCATGCCCCAAACGGCGATGCCACAGATGCTGACACTCATCATGCAAGGCTCTATTACAGGCTTTAACACATGCCCCAGACTCACTTATTAGCTGGTCTTTCAAAATAATAATAATAATAATTTATTATTTGAACCCCGCCCATCTGGCTGGGTTTCCCCAGCCACTCTGGGCGGCTTCCACAGAGACCAAAAATACACTAAAATATTACACATTAAAAACTTCCCTGAACAGGGCTGCCTTACGATGTCTTCTAATGTCAGGTAGTTGTTTATCGCTTTGACATCTGATGGGAGGGTGTTCCACAGGGCGGGCCCCACTACCGAGAAGGCCCTCTGCCTGGTTCCCTGTAGCTTTGCTTCTCGCAATGAGGGAACCGCCAGAAGGCCCTCGGCGCTGGACCTCAGTGTCCGGGCAGAACGATGGGGGTGGAGACGCTCCTTCAGGTATACTGGGCCAAGGCCGTTTAGGGCTTTAAAGGTCATCACCAACACTTTGAATTGTA
The DNA here is from genome assembly GCF_964252035.2 of Podarcis erhardii. Lineage (NCBI taxonomy): Eukaryota > Metazoa > Chordata > Lepidosauria > Squamata > Lacertidae > Podarcis > Podarcis erhardii. The sequence goes on along the minus strand of NC_138506.1, from coordinate 17,208,955 downwards.
CTCGGAAACGTACTGGGAGCCAATATAGGTCTTTCAAGACTGGTGTTATGTCGTCTCGGCGGCCGGCCCCAATAACCAGTCTAGCTGCCACATTCTGGATTTTTTTTAAAAAAATATTTATTTATTTTAACAGAAAGAAAAAAGGAAAAAACATCAGAAAAATACAAAACAGCAAAAACAATCACAGACATGAATAAAAAAGAAAAGAAAAAAAATTAAGAATAAAAACTCCAATTTTTAAGTTCATGTTTACATAGCTTTCTTTCTTGACTTCCTCACACCTCCCTTTTTTGTGTTCCTCTTTGTCCAATCAGATACAGCAAATCCTTACCCTTCTTCAAAACTCACTTCTAGTTATTGTGATCACTTCTATTATGTCTCCAGTCTTTCCTCCTTATAATTAAATATTTTTAACATAATGTTTACTTTGACATAATATAACCTTATTTTCCCACCCTTTTTCTATTACATTTTTTGCATATTTTTTAACACCGTACCACTAATGCCATATTATTTCATATCCAACATCATTTTAGCATTCGTACACTTTACAGTGTTTGTGCAAATAGTTCTTAAACTTCTTCCAATCCTCTTCCACTGCTTCTTCTCCCAGGTCTCGGATTCTGCCAGTCATTTCTGCCAATTCCATATAGTCCATTACTTTCATCTGCCATTCTTCCAAGGTGGGTAGATCTTGTGTCTTCCAATACTTCGCGATGAGTATTCTTGCTGCTGTTGTGGCGTACATAAAGAAAGTTCTATCCTTCTTTAACACCAATTGGCCGACTATGCCCAAGAGAAAGGCCTCTGGTTTCTTAGGGAAGGTATATTTAAATACCTTTTTCAGTTCATTATATATCATCTCCCAGAAAGCCTTAATCTTCGGGCACGTCCACCAAAGGTCAAAGAATGTACCCTCAGTTTCTTTACATTTCCAACATTTGTTATCAGGCAAGTGGTAAATCTTAGCAAGCTTGACTGGGGTCATGTACCACCTATAAATCATTTTCATAATATTCTCTCTTAAGGCATTACATGCCGTAAATTTCATACCGGTGGTCTCCCCAACTCCTGAGGCTAGATTAGACATGTTCCGGGAACTGATTTCGTCCCTACAACCTTATCTGACTAACAAAAAAATGCCACGGCAATCTCTACACTCTAATAAATCCAGACCCTGGTTTGACCAAGAATGCATGGCTATGAAACGCCTCCTGCTGGATAAGTACAGGAACTATAGAGCAGCGAACCTACCTTCGCTTCCATTAGACTGGTTTGAGTTAAAACGCAGTTATAAAGCTTTGATTAACAAGAAAAAGCTCCAGGCACAAAGGGAGGAATGGCAGTGCCTAGTGGAGGCCTCCCGAAGGAAAGATTCTGCCACGTTCTGGAAAACAATCGCAAAAAGCTGGAGAGACTCCCCGATCGAAATCGAATACTCTATACCTGCTGGAGCATGGGAGGCCTTTTTCCTCTCATTATATTCATCAAATCAACTGGTCCCAGCTCTGCTTCCCGCTTCAAGTGAATTTGGCAAGGATTGGCCCCCTGTAACCACAGAAGAAATTACTGGCCTTATTCAATCTCTTAAATCAGGGAAAGCCCCGGGTGCTGACAATATCCCACCAGAAATTCTTAAGGCAAATGTTGAATGGTGGGCCCCTGTGCTAGCCGCCTTATTCACTAGTATAAATCAAACAGCTATTATCCCTGAGGACTGGGGTTTAGCCATCATCATTCCAATATTCAAGAAAGGAAACAGATCTGAGCCAGCTAACTATAGACCAATCAGTCTATTAAGTATTATCAGCAAACTATACGCTGCTCATTTATGTGACAAATTAGTGGAGTGGATGGAAAGAGAGCATATTCTATCAGAAGCTCAAGCTGGTTTTAGAGCAAAGCGTTCAACTATAGACCAGGCCCTTATCCTTCAACACCTGGCAGACAAATACTCTAGAAAAGGGGGGTCTTTATATGCAGCTTTTGTGGATTTCAAATCGGCCTTTGATCTAATACCAAGGGATAGACTCTGGGAAAAGCTCAGCGCTACAAACATAGATAAACGCTTATTACGCCTTATCCGTGATCTATACGAAAACACCAGGGTGAGGGTAAGATGCGATCGGTCAGGCCATCTAACTAAAGAAATTAAAACACACTATGGGGTTAAACAAGGATGTGTCCTCGCGCCATTGCTATTTAATTTTTATATTAACTCTCTAGCAGTAAATATGGCGAAAGAAAATGCCCACCCTCCCAAACTGGCAGGTATGCCCCTCCCGGTGCTTCTGTATGCGGACGACGCAGTCCTACTCTCCTTTTCCTGCGTTGGCTTGAGGAAGCTTTTGAGATCACTTGCTGATTATTGTCAAGCGGAACAACTATTAATAAATTACAGCAAATCTAAAATTATGGTGTTTTCAAAAAAAAGAAGGAAACACAAATGGAGAATTAATGGTCAACCTATTGACCAGGTAGCAACTTTCAAATACCTGGGAATAACTTTTCAGGAAAGGGTCTCGTGGCACCAACAGATGAAAAACGCCATTGCCAACGCAGGAAGGGCCAACAAAGCCCTTACAAGATTCTTTCACGGGAAAGGGGGAAAATACGTTCCAGCGGCCTCCCAGGTTTTTGCTGCAAAAATACTCCCACAACTCACTTATGGATCCCAGGTTTGCAGTTTTAAAAATTTTGCGCCTATGGAGGCATTTCAAGCAAAATTCTATCGGTGTTTATTGGGGATCCCTCCCTGTGTATCTAATATAGCTGTCCGCTTAGAAGTTGGACAACTACCCGTTAATGCGCGTTTGTGGATTCTAAAGACACACTACTGGTTAAAACTTATTTTTTTTCCCGCCGGTTTGGCGCCCTTAACACTCTTAGACACCTTTCATTCTACCTGGAAAGCTTCCCTGTTTGAAAAGATAAGAAACTTGGGATTCTCCCCGCAGATCTTGATAGCGGCAGGATATGAGAGAGCCAAAAGTCAAGTGCTCCAGCGCATTAGGGACATAGAGCTGCAATGTCATATGGGCAAAATGGATAAACACGCCACAATTAGAGACTTTGGGAGAGGGTTCTCACCCGCAAACTATCTGGCTGATTTACAAATACCTAAGTACAGACATTCCTTTACCCTGGCCAGATTAAACGTTCTGCCGTCTGCCCTGCTGTTAGGCAGATATGAGGGCAAACCATATGAGTCACGTGTTTGCCCATGTGGCTCATTGGAAGTGGAAACAAGTTTGCATGTATTGCTGCACTGTAGCTATTACAAGGATCTACGCCTGACCTTTATTGCCCCAGTTCTACAAAAGCTTAAAAATGAATCAGAACTTCAATGTATGAGAGCCTTGGTAGAAGATAAGGTTCCTGTAATTATGATCAATGTTGCTAAATTCTGTGCAGCCGCTATCAGGCGCAGAAAACAAGAGCTTTCCAATGTCAACATGCAGGCGAAGGCAAATACTTAATCTTATTCATGCTGTCCAATCTTAAATTGTTGTTATGGCCTAATCTGTATTGAAATTGTCCTTTGTTTTTTCCGGTGTTATGTTTCGCTGACTAGCTGTACGAACCAATCTGGTCTGTGACCGTTTAATAAAATCTGATTCATACCAGTGGTCCACAACTTTTCCCAGTCAGCAAACATAATGTTATGACCAATGTCCTGTGCCCATTTAATCATAGCTGATTTAACTGTTTCATCCTGAGTATTCCATTTCAACAGCAAGTTGTACATTCTTGAAAGAATCTTAGTTTTAGGTTCTAACAGTTCTGTTTCCAATTTCGATTTTTCCACCTGGAAGCCCAATTTTTTGTCCATATTACAGGCCTCTCTTATTTGATAGTAGTGAAGCCAATCTCGCACTTTATCTTTTAGTTTCTCAAAACTCTGCAATTTCAATTTATCTCCTTCTTGTTCTAATATCTCCCAATATTTCGGCCACTTGGCCTCCATATTGAGTCTTTTCAGAGCCTTTGCCTGCATGGGTGACAACCACCTTGGGGTCTTGCTTTCCAATAAATCTTTGTACCTTATCCAGACATTAAATAATGCTTTCCTGACAATATGGTGTTTGAAGGCTTTATGCGCTTTAACCTTGTCGTACCACAAATATGCATGCCATCCAAAAGCATTATTAAAACCTTCCAAATCCAAGATATCAGTGTTCTCAAGAAGCAGCCAGTCTTTCCACCCACAGAAAGCTGCTGATTCATAATAAAGTTTAAAGTCTGGCAGGGCAAACCCCGCTCTTTCCTTCACGTCAGTTAATATTTTAAATTTTATTCTGGGCTTTTTGCCCTGCCAGACAAATTTAGAGATGTCTCTCTGCCACTTCTTGAAACAATCCATCTTGTCCACAATCTGCAAAGTTTGAAACAAAAATAACATTTTTGGCAATACATTCATCTTTATAACTGCAATTCGACCCAACAAGGAAAGCTTCAATTTGGACCATGTTTCTAAGTCTTTTTTAACTTCTGACCAGCATTTCTCATAGTTGTCTTTAAATAAGTTCAAATTTTTGGCTGTCATGTTTATCCCCAGGTATTTCACTTTCTTAACTAAAGTCAAACCAGTCTCATTCTGAAACCTTTCTTTTTCTGTCTGTGTTAAATTTTTCTCTAAAACCTTCGTTTTTAACTTGTTCAATTTAAATCCAGCCACTTGACCAAATTCTTGAATCAGTTCTAATACCCTTTTCGTACTAGATTCTGGCTCCTGTAATGTCAAAACTAGGTCATCTGCAAAAGCCTTCATACCTAGCTGCCGCATTCTGGATTAGTTGTAGTTTCCGGGTCACCTTCAAAGGTAGCCCCACGTAGAGCGCATTGCAGTAGTCCAAGCGGGAGATAACTGTTGGAACGTCGCCTGCCCGGGAGCTGTGCCAGCCTCCCAAAAACATTTCAAAGGCGAATTCCAGTGGCCGAACCCCTGGCTGCCGTTCAGGAATCTTCATCTCAGTCCAGGGCGACCGGTAACATAAGCAGCCTCTCTCTTATGAGGAAGCATACCAATTTCCCTTATACAGCAACAAAAGGGGGGGAAACAGTCTGTAGTTCCATAACTACTTTTATTTACTGCATAACAAACAACAACACGTAAGACTGCATGTCTCAGCAGTCAAGCTCTGGGTTTTGCGACACAACCCTGCTCTATCCCGAGAGCGGAAGGAGGGAGAGAAACTCCTCCCAGCACACACTGAGAACAGCCTGAGAAATAGAGGCTCACTTCCCTTCTCATACTTTGAGATGCCACCTGATGTAAACAGCTCCTGCTGTTTCCTGCCAGCGTGGCAACTGGTGGGGGCTGAAATCCCAACAATAACTAGAGCATGCACCACTCTGGCAAGACAGACCATGGGCAGGCAGAGTCTCAGCCTGCGTACCAGGTGGAGCTGGTAGACAGCTGCCCTGGATACAGAATTGACCTGCACCTCCATGGACAGCTGTGAGTCCAAAATGACTCCCAGGCTGCGCACCTGGTCCTTCAGGGGCACAGTTACCCCATTCAGGACCAGGGAGTCCTCCACACCAGGCCGCCCCCTGTCCCCCAAAAACAGTACTTCTGTCTTGTCAGGATTCAGCCTCAATCCATTAGCCGCCATCCATCCTCCAACCGCCTCCAGGCACTCACACAGGACCTTCACCGCCTTCACTGGTTCTGATTTGAAAGAGAGGTAGAGCTGGGTATCATCTGCATACTGATGAACACCCAGCCCAAACCCCCTGATGATCTCTCCCAGCGGCTTCATATAGATGTTGAAAAGCATGGGGGAGAGGACGGAACCCTGAGGCACCCCACAAGTGAGGGCCAAGGGGTCTGAACACTCATCCCCCACCACCACTTTCCGAAAACGGCCTAGGAGGGAGGAGCGAAACCACTGTATAACAGTGCCCCCAGCTCCCAGCCCCTCTGGACGGTCCAGAAGGATGTTATGGTTGATTGTATCAAAGGCTGCTGAGAGATTCAGCAGAACTAGGAAACAGCTCTCACCTTTGTCCCTAGCTCGCCGGAGATCATCAACCAGCACGACCAAGGCAGTTTCAGTCCCATGATGAGGCCTGAATCCCGATTGGAAGGGATCCAAATGGTCCACATCCTCCAGGCGTGCCTGGAGTTGTTCAGCAACCACTTGCTCAATCACCTTGCCCAAGAATGGAAGATTTGAGACTGGGCGATAGTTGGCCATACTGGCCGGGTCTAAATATGTTTTTTTAAGAAGCGGTTTAATGACCGCCTCTTTCAGCAGATCTGGGAATGTTCCCTCTGTTGGAATCCGAGCCTAGTCAGAGGAATGTGCCACTCTCCAGGCACCGGCTGAATTCCTCGTTGACCTCCCCCTGCAACTCCCGGCAGGAAAACAGGCGAGGTCTGTAATCGGCGATCCTTCCCAGACGTGAGAAGAACACACCACTCCTTCACTCTCCTCCCTGCTATCCCCAGGGAGGGGGAAAGAGACAGACAGAAATGTATTTACATGCTTTTATTTCTGTCTTTTCCAGCAGTACAAAGAAAACATGTCTGCACTCTCTTTACAACAGCAGAGAGAATATAACTCCACCCATGTACTTCCAGTACAGGTCAGATTACACACTGAGCTAACACCCGGTGCTCAGTACGGTGAATGGACTGCCCCTTTCTTCCCATGGTAACAGTCACAAACATCCTGTTTGGCTTTCCAGCCACCTGCAGCTGAAGAAGATGCTGCTGCTCGCTGCTGCATTGCTCCTTTTTGGTAACACCCTCATAGAGGGAAGCATTCACCACCCCGCAGAGCCCATTGCCCAGCCCTTCCGGGCTTGCTTTTATTAGCCAGGATGGGCAAGGATCAAGGAGACAGGTGGTTGGTTTCACGCGTCCAAGCAGCCTGTCCACATCCTTGAGAGATTTGATCAGCTCCGGCCCATCTGGAGCTGATATAGCAGAGTGTAGTTCCTCAGACGAAAGGATAAGCAGGTATTGTGCTACATGCTAAAGTTTATTTCTCATCTATACCAAGAACACACAAACATCCATCTTGCCTTTGTGAGAGCAGAGAAGCAACTCCCTCTCTCCAACAAAGAAACGACAGAACACTGAAAAACAGGAAACCAGTGTACGTCACATCCAGTCTCCCATTCCCGTGGGAATCCAACAGTAACTTGGACTGTGGAATGTAAACAATGTCTTGTGACATGCATTTGCTGCTCAGTGAGGGAAATAGAAACCAACATCCTCCCCCTTTCTGTGTGCATCATTGGGCAGCGTGTTCGTACAATATCAGTACAAACCCAACTTCTGTACATAGGTACAGTGTTGATCTCTTGATACAATCTTGGTCAATACATCAGCAGGAATTTCATTACCTGGTGTCAGGGAACTGCCATCGGAGAGACAGGTGGTGGACAGGCTCCAGGAGAATAGGAGAGAATCTGCAGCAGAAGAGGGAACCAGCAGGGGGAGTGCAGGAGTCACAGCGGAGGGGAGGCTCTGGGATGCTTCCAGTGAGAGTAGTGGAGAGGTAACGGGACCCCCGTTGGGAACGCCCACCCTTCGCCGGAAACTGTCACGCAGAGAGTCACGAAAGCGCATGTCTGTCAAACAGCTTTTATGTTGGCGTAAATTCCGTAGACGCCCACTGTCAGATACTACCAGCGACTGACGGAGTCATGCTTTGGGGGCTCCGTTAGTGCATCGGTTTGGATGACCAGCCAAACCCCAGAGGGATCAAGCTTTTACGCACAAGCAGCTCATTATCCCATCACAGCAATCTGACAGTCTTTGAAAGCAGCTTGTGCAAGCAGAACGCATCATGAGCGAACCAGCCGGAACCGGGGGAGCAGGAGCCGGGGCAGATCCAAGCCTGGAACAAAGGTACAGGGCGTTGGAGGTCCAGCTGGCACTGCAAACGGCGAGGCTCGAGGAGAGGAGGGCTCAAGATGCAGATAAGGGGAAGACCACCCCACTTGCCAGACGGGTGCCTGGACTGGTGCAGAAATTTGGGGGGGATCCCCGGAACTATCAAGCCTTTAGGACAGAGATGCAATATGCTCTCAATCTGCTGTTTGATGACTTCCCCGACGAGAACTCTAGAGTGGCGTACGTGATTGGCCATCTAGAGGGAGGGGCGAGGGACTGGGTTCGGCCCCTGATGGCAGCCAATAATGAAATCTTAAAGGACACAATGAAGTTTTTCCGCGCCATGGACTTGATGTTTTCCAGCGAGATCGAGCAGGGAGTGGTGCGCAGGCAGTTAATGGCGTGTAAACAGGGGAGCCGATCTGTACGTGAGTACTGGACTGAGTTCACCATGCTGATTCATAGACTTGGGTGGGACCTTGCTAGTGAACCTATTCAAATGCTGTTTGAAGAAGGTCTCTCTCCGGCAGTGAAAGATGAACTTTCCCGGGCGCCTAGGGCGGAGTCTATGGATCAGCTGACTAAATCAGCGCTGTCCATTGGGGCACGCCAGGAAGCTAGAGCTATGGAAAAGCGGGAAGGAAAGGGGGAACGTTGGAAGGACTTCCGCATTCCAGAGATTCCGGAGCAGCCTTTCCCGCCAGCAGAGCCGATGGAACTTGGAACAGCGCGCGCGCGCGCAGTTTCAAACACCAGTGAAGGGCGGAAGAAGGAGGGAAAGAGCGGCAAGAGATGCTATCTCTGCCAACAGCCAGGTCACTTTGCCAGAGTCTGTCCGCAAAGGAAGGAATGGCAAGGGATGGTGGGAACTGTTGGGGGGAAGGAGGAAGAAGAAATCACGGAGCAAGTAAAAGCCAACGCCTGGTTGCCAACATCAGGGCACAGCAGCCAGGCCAGGGAGTAATGAATGTGCCCACGCCGGAACCTCCAAGACCAGCGCTTGTGATAGAGGTGTTGCTGGAACTGGCAAACGGACACCCACTGAAGATAAAGGCGCTATTGGATTCAGGTAGCTCATGTAATTTCATGAGCAAAGAGTTTGCAGCTGCACACCAGATACAGACTATCCCATTGAGTAAGCCTTTGCAGGTTACCACGATTGATGGGAGGGAGCTGTTGGGAGGAGAAGTGAGCCAACAGACTGTACCAATGATAATGAGGGTGGCACGACACACCGAACTGATAGCGTTTAACGTAGCCACCTTGGGAGGAGCTCCTATTATCTTGGGTATGAGCTGGCTGGCGCTACACGATCCGCTAGTAGGCTGGCATCAGAGAGTGGTTTCCTTTGGATCAGCACATTGCCTAGAACACTGCAAGGAGGGAGAGGCTCAGGCAGGCGCCAGGGCCACTCTAGCAGGGATGGAAATGATGGACAAGGGGAGGGTGCCACCACAATACGCTGACTTGATTGACGTATTCAGCGAAAAAGAAGCAGATAAGCTGCCCCCGCACAGACCCTTTGATTGTCAAATTACCTTACTCCCAGGAGCACAATTGCCAGTGGGCAAGCTGTATGCAATGTCAGACAGTGAGATGCAGGAGTTAAGGGAGTTCATTGACAAGAATCTCAAGCGAGGTTTCATCAGAGAGTCACGAGCGGTGGGGGGCAGCCCAGTGTTCTTTGTGGACAAAAAAAACACGGGCAAGCCCAGGCTTGTATGTGATTTCAGGGCCCTAAATGCAGTGTCAGAACCAGTGACTTTCCCTATGCCCAGAATTGATGACATTCTAACACGGGTGAGAAAAGGGAAAATTTTTACCAAGCTGGACCTTAGGGGGGCATATAACTTGATACGTGTGAGAAAGGGGGATGAGTGGAAGACCACTATGTTCACCCCCTTGGGGGCCTTTGAGTACTTGGTTATGCCTTTCGGATTACAAGCGGGCTCCGCCTGTTTTCAATCATTCATGAATCACGTCCTGGGGCCACTGCTCTACAAGAACTGCGTAGCGTTCTTAGATGACGTCCTGGTGTACTCAGACAACGAGGAGCAGCATGTGCGAGATGTAAGAGAGGTACTGAGCAAGCTGCGAGAAAACCGGCTGTGGGTGAAACTGGAGAAGTGTCAGTTTCATACCAAGGAGGTGGAATTCCTGGGGTACCGGTTGTCTGACAAGGGATTGGCCATGGATCCCAGCAAGGTTCAAGTGGTACTGGAATGGAAAACACCAAAGACCAAGAAGGACGTGCAAAGGTTCCTGGGCTTCAGAAACTTCTATAGGAAGTTCATCAAAAACTTTGCCCATTTAACAGCGCCCATCACGGATTGTCTTAGTAGCAAAAAGAAATTTGTTTGGACGGGAGAAGCGCAGAGGGCGTTCGAACGCTTAAAGCAGGCGTTTGCGTCGGAAGAGCAACTTTTGCACGTGGATCTACAACAACCAATGAGAGTGGAGACTGACGCGTCAGACCGAGCGGTGGGGGCCGTTCTTCTCCAGCCGGGAAAAGATACGTCTGAATGGAGACCGTGTGCATTCTTCTCGCGGAAGTTGAACAAATCCGAGAGGAACTACACAGTGTACGACCGAGAACTGCTCGCCATTCATGAAGCATTCCGGAAATGGCGGCACTTACTGATTGGGGCGCAGCACAAGGTTCAAGTCCGAACTGACCACAAAAATCTGGAATACTGGAGAACAGCCCGAGTGCTGAACCAGAGACAAGTGAGATGGGCCCAGGAGTTCTCCAAATTCCACTTTGAGATTCGTTACGTGCCCGGCTCCGAGAACGTGAGGGCGGACGCTCTTTCCAGGAAACCTGAGTACTTAGAGGGGGAGGGAGCGCCTGAGGCAAGGCATGTAATCCCTGAAGACCGCTGGGTGTGTGGGGCGGCATTGGTGGGGCAAATGGGGTTTTACAACAATACCTGAGGTGTTATGTAAAAGACAGAGAACATGATTGGGTGGATAAGTTACCTCTAGCAGAATTTGCCTACAACAACGCGGAGAACGTGTCCACAGGGATGAGTCCCTTCCTGGCAAATTATGGGTGTCACCCCCGGGCATTCCCAGGAGAGGGAGGGGAGAGGTGGAGCGTGCCGGCGGCGGAATATTTTTTTGAAGAGATGGAGGCGATCCACCGTCAGCTTCAACTTAACTTAGAGAAAGCCAAGGAAGAATATAAGAAGCAAGCAGACAGAAATAGGAGGGAGGGTGAAACTATAAGGGTGGGGGACCGGGTGTGGTTGTCCACCCAAGGGCTACCGTTCAAGGGCGGGAGTAAGAAATTGAGGCCCAAAAGATTGGGACCCTTTGAGGTCACACAGCAGGTCAACCCAGTGGCATTCAAACTCAGGCTGCCCAGTCACATGAAATTACACCCAGTATTTCACAGGTCATTACTGTCGCCGTACCGAGAGGGACGTGAGTGGGGGGAGCGTGAGAGAGAGGCCACCCAAACGCCCGTGATAGAAGAGAGAGAGCGCGACATGAACGTGGCAGGAATCATTGATTCCAGGTGGAAGGGGAATCAGGTGGAATATCTGGTAGAATGGGAGGGGGAAGCAGAGTCGGAAAACACTTGGGTACCAGCAGAGGTAGTCAATGACGAGGTTTTAATAGAAACATTTAATCAGCGTTTCCCAAGAAAACCGCAACCCGTGGCTCGATTTAGAAGGGAACACTTTGGGACCACCGATGAGGAAGAGGAGTTTGAAGGGTTCCCAGAGTCAGGGGTGGGTGAAGAAGCCGACTCCGACGAAGAAGAGGAAGGGGGCCCTGGGGGGGAGGTGGATGTCAGGGAACTGCCATCGGAGAGACAGGTGGTGGACAGGCTCCAGGAGAATAGGAGAGAATCTGTAGCAGAAGAGGGAACCAGCAGGGGGAGTGCAGGAGTCACAGCGGAGGGGAGGCTCTGGGATGCTTCCAGTGAGAGTAGTGGAGAGGTAACGGGACCCCCGTTGGGAACGCCCACCCTTCGCCGGAAACTGTCACGCAGAGAGTCACGAAAGCGCATGTCTGTCAAACAGCTTTTATGTTGGCGTAAATTCCGTAGACGCCCACTGTCAGATACTACCAGCGACTGACGGAGTCATGCTTTGGGGGCTCCGTTAGTGCATCGGTTTGGATGACCAGCCAAACCCCAGAGGGATCAAGCTTTTACGCACAAGCAGCTCATTATCCCATCACACCTGGCATATAGGACACCGTTACGAGTCCCTTCTGAACACATTCCCTAGCATGTTGCAGTTTCAATTGCAAGTGCTTCGTGCTTTGCTTACAACCTTCAGAATTCAGCAAAACCAAACATGCTTTGTTGTCTTGATAAACCTGGACTGGACATTTGACAGGTATTTTCATGTCTGCACAATTGTAACAACCATTCACAATCTTTAAGTGAATAAGACAGTGCATTCAGTTCAGCTTCACAAGTACTTAAGCTAACTGTTGTTTGCTTCTTGCATGACCAGTCAAATAGACCCTGATTGTACATGTAGCAAACTCCAGACGTGCTTTTCGTGTCTGTAGTGTCACCACCAAAACTTGCATCTGCAAATATCTCAAGACCACCAGACTTCTGATTGTTAAATCTCAGTCTGTAATGCATAGTGCCTTTCAAATAGCGAGCTATGTGTTTCAGAGCTTTCCAATCCTTAACAGTAGGATTGTTGACTTGTCTGCTTAGCAAATTACAGCTAACAGCAATGTCGGGTCTTGAACATCTGGCAATGAAGTTTAGTTTGCCTAGCACACTTCTGTACAGTGTAGTGTCAGAAAATGCTCCTTCAGTGTCATCTACCTGATAACCTGTTGTCATCAATGTGTCTACAGGGTTAGCATCCATCAGGTTTAGTTTGCTTAACACATCAGCAATTTTCCGTGACTGGTGTACTAGAATATTACCATCCTGATCTCTCGCTATTTCCAGAGATAGGTAGTTGGTTACCTCACCAAGATCTTTCATGTCAAAGTGCTCTTTCAGTTGAGCTAGGGCGTTATTGTACATTGTGACATCTTTCCAAAAGAAAAGTATATCATAAACATAAAACAAGCAATACAGCTTCTTTTGCCCTTCCTCTTTGACAAATACACATTGATCAGCTTTCCCTTGCTGAAAACCTAGAGAAAACAATACTTCAGTGAGTTTAGTGTGCCAACACCGTGCACTCTGTTTGAGACCATAAAGTGATTTCTTCAGAGAACAAACAAATCCCTGTTTTACCTGTACACCATCAGGTGGAAGCATATAAAGTGATTCACCTAAGGTTCCGTACAAAAATGCTGTATTCACATCGTGATGAGAAACGTGTAGATTCTCTTCTGCAGCAAGTTTGAGCATAAGCCTAATGCTCTCATATCTCACGGTGGGTGAATAGGTCTTGTGATAGTCGTCTCCTGGTACCTGTGAAAAACTTCTGGCTACCAATCTGGCTTTGTGTCTGACTATCTTGCCATTCTGATCTGTCTTTGCTTTGAAGACCCATTTGCTGCTAACCAGCCTCATCCCTGGAAATGTTGGAACTGTTGAATGGTTTCTTTAAATGTAAAGGTTCATCATTGTTCCACCCGATGTGTATGTCTTTAAGGGGCCAGAGCAAGGGCCAGGGTAAATAACGAGACCCGGTCTTACAGCTGTGAAACATAGCAGGTGCTGCTGAGTTGTATTGATTAAGCTGTGTCAGCAATTGGGTGTAGTATATAAGGAGCAGCGCCTAGCTCTCCCATTACCCTGGGGGATGGGTTGGTGGTTGGGTCATGTTTGTTTGTAGATGTATTTAGTGTATAAGGAGTTTTGTTTTTGTAATTAAAACCTTGTTTAAGTTATTTTTGAGTCCCTTTTTAATACATGGTCTCCCCAGCAAGCTCTCTGCAGCGTTACTATACTACAAATAGCCAACATCTTTGGTTATGGGCCCAGCTGCTGAGTGGATGACTGCATATTTTTGGACTCTGAGAAAGGTTTGAAAACTCCTCCTGTTGACGTAGTTATGTGGGTCTGGAAGAGATCCAGAATGGTTGACCGGGTTCCAGAAGCTGAGAAGGCTCTGGTTTTCCCACAGCTGACAGATGAGAAGTATAGTTTATGGTATTTTCAGGTGGAGGCGCTTTTGACCTCTAGAGAAGTATGGACCTATGTAACTGATGACCCTCCTGACCCTGTAACTAATGCTTGGTCAAAAGGAGATGCGAAAGCCAGGGCAATAATTAATTTGGCAGTCAGCGACCAACAAGTAGTCTATATAAGAAATAAGAAAACTGCCAAAGAAATGTGGGACAGTCTTGCAGCAGTGCATGTTAGAAAAGAGTCAGCGTCTGCATTGATGTTTTTCAAGTAGCTATACCAGACGCAGTTGCAGCCTGGTGGTGATTTTGCAGCACACTTGAGACGTCTGGAGGCAATACGCTGCGAATTAATTTGAAGGGACATGGAGATACCTGATATTCAGTATGTTTTTATCATTCTTTGTTCCCTTAATAAGGACTTTGATGGTATAGCTAGCCAGATATCTGCTGCTCCACCAGCACAATTAACTGTGGAAGGGGTAACGGCAAGATTAATGGGCGAGTTGGACAGAAGGGAGGCTTGTGCCATAAGCACTCCTATTTCCAGAAAGAATGAGGAACGCCATAGGCAAACTTGTGGTGACACAACTGCATTTAAAGCTGCCAAACATTGTTGGTTCTGCAATAAGTAGGGACATTTTGCAAAGGACTGCAGATCCAAAAGAAAGCAAAGTACTCCCAAGTCTGTTTCTGTTCATCAGTCACGGTCGTCAGCCCAGCAGCCGACATCGTACCGTAAAGACAGAAACGAGCTGCGAGCTTTTCATGCTCGGACAACAGATCGTAAGAGAATTAAAGGTGCCAAGTGGAATTCTTTTATTGTGGACTCAGGAGCATCTCACCATATTTGCAATGATCGAAGTTTATTTCTTTTGAAGAGGAAATTGGTAATGTACATTTAGCCAATTCACAAGTCTTGCAGTCGCTTGGCAGGGGTACTGTTAAACTTGACTCTTTAAACATTACAATAGCGAACTGCATTTACTGCCCATGAGTGGACAATTATCAGTAAGGTGTTTTGCTCGTCATGGCATAACTGTGTGTTTCTTAAAGTCAATGTGTGAGTTTTTTGATGGGAACAAACGTCTATTGTATGCCCGGGAATCTGATGGTTTATATAGACTGTATTTTCGCACCTGCTCCCAATTGCCTATAAATTGCAGAGCAGCACAGTCAAGCCAGGGGTTGAGGAATGTAAGGCCACATTCCAGGTGTGTCCATGAGGCGCACAGACTTTTAGGACACCTGAATTTCGCTGATGTAATTAAGACAAAGAATATTGTTAATGGCCTCAACTAAAAACCATGCAAATTCTTTATGCAATGTCTATCCTGTTGCAAGAATAAGATTAAGGTTGCACGCAAGGGTAGGTGCTCAGATAGGAAAGTAACTGAGACATTTGAGTGTGTACATTGTGACTTAGTTGGGCCACTCCCACCATCATTAGGAGGTTCTAAGTACTGGCTCACTCTGATAGACCAGTATAGTAGATATTGTTGGACTTATGCAATAGCTGAGAAGTCCCAAGCATTTGAGAAGTACAAAGTTTTTTGTAGCTGGGTAAAAACTCACTTTAACAAACCAATTAAGAACCTGTTTTTCTGACTGGGGCGGGGAATTTGTTGGAGGATTTTGAGAATTTCCTGGAAGCGCAGGGAACTACTCATGAGTTATCTTGCCCCCGAAGTCCCTGGCAAAATGGGCTTCTTGAAGTTGTGCAGCGTGACCTGCAGGCAGGGGTTAAAACTTATCTGCACGGTGCTAATCTGCCCAAAGACTTTTGGGCTGAAGCGCTTAATGCGTTTTGTTACGTTAGAAATCGCAGTTATCATTCTGGTTTAGATGTCACCCCCTATGAGAAGTTGTTTAAAAAACGCCCTAATCTGAAATACCTATGCATTTGGGGTTCAGATGTAATTATGCATTATCCCGCTAAGCAGAAATTGGGTGAGTGTAGTGTTCAGGGAAAATTAATGGGCTACCAGCAGGGAGCATACAGAATTTACATACCAGCAACTGGCAAATTTCATATTACCAGAAGCATGATACAAACTGTAAATTGGAATGGAGTTGCTGTTTTCCAAGATACTGATGGCATAGATAATACTGAGGAAGAAGAGGAAGCAGCAGCAGCAGCAGCAGCAGCAGGGAATGATAGTGCTTCTGAATTAATGGGAGAAGATGAAAAGCCTGTTGAATCTGATAATTTGTTTGAGGATTTAAAGTTACAGGCACCCAAGGGGAGGTTAGATTCTCTTGAGTTTTCTGACCGTGAGCTTAGCCAACAGGCATCTCTTCAGTCTGACAATGATGATTTACAACCTGAAACTAGTAATTTACTTAGTCCCATTAAGTCTGAGGAGTCTGACTCTCCTTCTGGACTCAGACGTTCAGATAGCCACAACGTTTTCCAGATGAACATTTTAATACTGTGTATGCTAATAAGGCGGTTTTTGAGCCAAAAGCTACAATGATGTTCAGAATTTACCTAAACACCAAGCTGTAAATTGGTATAAAGCTATGAACTCTGAGATAGCTTCTTTAAAAGAGCATAACACTTGGTCTCTTGTACCACAAACCCCAGATATGAGACTTATTGATTCAAAATTGGTTTATAGAGTTAAAATGAATGACAAAAATGAAGTTGTAAGGTACAAGGCTAGATTAGTTGCTAGGGGTTTTCAACAAATTCCAGGCGAAGATTATGATTTGTGTTATTCACCAAGTGTAAAATATGAAACCGTTAAGCTTTTGTTAAAAGATGCATCACAACGTGGACATTCAGTTTATCATTCAGATATAAAAACTGCATATTTGTTTGCAGATTTAAAAGAACAAATTTTTATGCGTGTTCCTGGAGACTTCCGGGTTAGCGCGAACGGCTAATGGCGGATTCCCTCCGAGCTCCGGAGGGAATCGGCTCTGCTGAGGACGGGTCTTGCCGTGCCGGCGACACGGGGACCCTCAGAAACCGCAGGCGCGGAAGCCTGCGGACTTGGTGACTCGGTGGGCACCTTAAGCGCCCTCCCCGACCCACGAAGAGCCTTTTTAAAGGCTGCGGAGAGGGTACGGAGAGTGGCGTGGTGCTGAGAGTAGATCGCTACCTCAGTAGAGCGAAGCCGCAAGCCATGGCCGGAGAGCGCTGACTTTCTTCCCAAAATTTGGACTGGATAACAAAGGACCCGTGAGTAGTGGAATTTGGACTTTAAAAATTTTATCCTGTGAATTCGGCACGATCGGGGGATGTGTTAAAGGGAAGTCCGCACCCCCTCTACTTATAGACGTTTCAAAGCAAGGAACGGAGAATTAAGGCGGAATGAATACTGTTTTGATGATTTAAAAGTTTCTCACAAATTTGATAGAACAAGATTTTTGTGCTGGAGAGAAAGGGAATTTGGAACTTTGTGTGTATCCCCCCCAAAAAACCCGGGAGTGTCCTATTTGGGTCCCGGAGGAAGAAGTGAAAGGAGTTTGACAGCTGTCAAAGAAGCTGTCAAACGGGCGGACAAAGTAAAGAATTTTGCTATTTAATGACTCTTGGAATTAAAGCTGATACATTTGGACCGAGGCGATTGGAAACAAAGTATTGATAATAACAAAGTAACAGATTATTGGAAAAGGACTACTAAATAACTGAAAGCCCCCTAGGGGGAATTAGTGACATTACAATGGCTGCAGAGGGAAAATTACTGGCGGAGATAGAAAAAATGTTTTTTCTCGTGGGAATCCTGCAGGAGCAGAGTATGGCTCTGAGTAAAGTTTTTATGACCTTGAATCCTGAAACAAACAACTCTGCTGAATGCACAAAGGAGATGTACGATAAAAATTCTGCAGCTGAGCAGGAAGAGATGCCTTTGGAATTGACAGAGAAAAAAGAAGGAGTTCAGACACTACAAGTGGAAAATATCAACCAGAAATCTGCAGCGTTAGAGTATGAGCAAGAAGACCTCTGGATTACAGACCTGCGAAAGATGAGAAAGAAGAAGAGAGAAGCCCCTGGAGTACTTGGAATATTAAAACTAGAAAGAACAAAGAAATATGATTGGGACTTTTCTCTTGAGTATGGAAAACTAGATGGTCTTTCGCAGCAAACACTCTTCAACATTCTGAATGAAAGAAAATATGATCTGACTCTGACTGAACTCCTTCGGGGTCTTAGGACCATCAAAGAGGACTACCAATATAGCTGGCAGAGAGGGACTGACAGAGAATTAGACGCCTCGGACGTGAGGAATCCGGGCTAGAAATATTTTTTTGTTTGTTTTCTGGACATTGGTCTAGGAAGGGACAGAAACCGGGGCAGGGGGGGGAGAGAATAGAATTATAAAATGTTATGTTTTGTTTTACTTGGTCAATGTGACCTATAATTAATATAATAAAGGGAAAATTTGTGAAGGGGAAGTTAGATCGACCTTAAAAAAAAAGAAATTAATGATTATAAGAGAATTGGATAGTTGAATATAGATAAACAAAAGATTTTAATTTTTAAAAGCAATGTGAATATCTTTAAGAGGTTAGGTAAGAACTTGCTGAATTAATTTTGGAATTGGGATGTAAGAGGAGGGGGTGGGGGGAAGTCAATGAAAGTGGGTAAAGAAACTTAGGGTATGTAATTGTATTTGTGTGTTTGTTTGTCTTTGTCTTTGTGTGTGTGTCTGTTGTTATAAAATGTAAAAACCCAATAAAAATTATTTAAAAAAAAAAAAAAAATTTTATGCGTGTTCCTGAAGGCATAGATGCCGCTGAAGGTTTGGTATGCAAATTAAATAAATCCCTTTATGGTCTGCACCAAAGTGGAAGGAATTGGCACCAAACTTTAGCAAAAGAATTGCTGGATATTGGTTTTTCACAAGGAAAGGCAGACAATTGTGTGTTCATAAAGGAAAGGGCAAACTCTGTAACAAAAATATGTGTGCATGTAGATGACGTGTTAATTTCTACAAAAACTAAACAGGAATATGAACAGGTAGTATCACAGTTACAGAAGAAATTTGATGTGGTGGAATTAGGCATAGCTAAAAATTACTTATCCATGCAAATTGAGAAAGGTAAAAATGGATCTTTTCTGGTTCATCAAACTGCAAAAATTGATGATCTTGTTGAAATGCTATGTTTAGAAAATGCAAATGGGAAGGAAACACCTATGGTGTGTGGTTTCACCTTTACAGGTGAAGAGAAGCCATTTCCTAACAAAACTTTGTATCGTTCTGCTATAGGCAAGCTAAATTTCATTCAAAGAATCTCAAGACCAGATATAACTTATGCTTTTCACTTTCTGGCAAAATTTGTGGAAAAGCCCACTACGCAATGTTTCTCTGCTCTTAAGAGAGTGGTAATGTACCTTAAACATACCAAACATTATAGATTGCAGTTTACATCAAGTATTGACAAAGGTTTTGAAATTTTCTGCGATGCATCTCATGCAGTGGACCAAAATAATTGCAGGGGTGTGTCTGGTATGGTGTTTTGTTATAATGGTTGTCCATTTGAATGGAAGTCCCAGACACAAACCATTATTTGTCTCTCCACAACAGAGAGTGAATTATGTGCATGCGTTCAGGCCACTTGTGATGTGGAATGGTATCTGCAAGTATTTGCAGACCTACAGATGCAAGTAACACTACCAGTAAAAGTTTACCTTGATTCCCAGAGCGGACTCGCTAACCTGTGTTCAGAGACCAATACGCAGCACACTAGAGTCTTAAGATTACGTTTACAGTTTGTAAAGAAACTAATTGCTGATGAAATGATTGTATTTCAATATGTTCCAGGTGACAATTTTTACTAAACATTTTTACTAAAGCACTTCCAAAGATTACACATGAAAGACATGTACAAAATATGCTTTTTTTGTTCCACAATGATGAACCGCAGGGGAAATGTTGAATGGTTTCTTTAAATGTAAAGGTTCATCATTGTTCCACCCGATGTGTATGTCTTTAAGGGGCCAGAGCAAGGGCCAGGGTAAATAACGAGACCCGGTCTTACAGCTGTGAAACATAGCAGGTGCTGCTGAGTTGTATTGATTAAGCTGTGTCAGCAATTGGGTGTAGTATATAAGGAGCAGCGCCTAGCTCTCCCATTACCCTGGGGGATGGGTTGGTGGTTGGGTCATGTTTGTTTGTAGATGTATTTAGTGTATAAGGAGTTTTGTTTTTGTAATTAAAACCTTGTTTAAGTTATTTTTGAGTCCCTTTTTAATACATGGTCTCCCCAGCAAGCTCTCTGCAGCGTTACTATACTACAAATAGCCAACAGGAACTAGCTCCCATGTTTTGTTCCTCTCTAAGGAATCAAGCTCAGCCTTCGGGGCATTTAGCCATGGCTCAGCATCCTTTGAATCCAAATCCTGGATTTCTTGGAAACTTGAAGGTTCAAATACCTTCTTGGAGCTTTTAACAGCTGCTACTGCTGTCTTAGCAAACTCATCAACAAATCTCTTTGGAGGTCTGCCTTTTGTGGCTCTTTCAGACCTGCGAATTAGCCATAAGTCTTCAACACTCTCCTCTTCCTTCTTAGGAGAAAAGTGGCCTATAGTGAACAATGGTTCCTCCAATTCTCGATCAGAGCCTTCAGAGGGTCACATAGAGGCTTTCGCACTCTTGAAATCCTCTGAATCATCCGATTCAGTTTCAGACTCAGAATCAGGACCTTCATCAGTGGGTGTGGGTTGTTGCTGCAGCTGTTGCTGTGGCTGTTGCTTATCCTCAGTCTCGTCACTGTCATCAGGATAACATTGGAAAATTCCCACATTCTCCCCCCACTTGGCATTGTACTCAACACTTCTTGTGAGCCTAATTGTCTTAGAGTCAGTCATCATTACTCTGTAAGAACCTTTCTGATAACCTAGAAAGATACCATGCAATCCATGCTTGCCTAACTTGGAGCTTTGTGGTGTGTGAACCCACATGTCAGAACCAAAAATTCTCATGTGTTTGATGTATGGTTTCTTGCCAAACATCTTCTCATAGGGGGTACAATGAATCGATGATGATAATCTCCAATTGTAACTGTAAACAAAACAGCTCAAAAATTCTGCCCAATAACCCTCTGGAAGATTGGCATCATGCAGCAAGGTTTTCAACCCTTGAAGCAATGTTTGGCTTGCTCTCTCACAAAGTCCGTTCTGCCATGGCGAACGAGGACTAGACAAATCGTGTTGAATTCCTTTCTCAGTCAGAAACGCTTCAAATTGCTGAGAAGTGAATTCCCCCCCCCACGATCAGTGAAAAGAGTCTTTATCTTCTTACCATGCACATTTTCCAACCAAGCACAGAATTCCTTGAACCTTGGGAAAGCCTCTGATTTCTGCTCGAGATTGAACACATAAATATACCTGGAAAATGCATCAATGAGAACCATGAAGTACCTGTTTCCACCCAAAGAGGGCGACAGTGGACCAACCAAATCAGCATGAACAACCTGGTATGGTTCTGTAGCTTGCCTACTAGACACCTTACCTTTTGCAGCCATTTTCACCTTGTTTGCTGCGCATGCCTTACACTTCATGTGGTACCTGCAGGGTTTAATAGTCATACCTTCAACCAAGGTAGGCATTTTGGATACTGCCTCAAAGTGTAAATGACCAAATTTCCTGTGAAAATCATGAATACATCCTGCATGCAAAACCTTGTTAGAACCTGCAATGCAACAAGTTTCATCCTGCACAACATCATCAAAATACAAAACAAACGATCAACATATTCAGCATGCAATACAAAATTGTTTTTCTTTGTGATGGTGCACTTCTTGTTCTTGAAGGAAACGTCAATTTTCCATTCATTCAGCTGCGCAACACTGAGTAGATTGTGTGCAGCATCTGGAACGTAGAGAACGTTGTGTATCGACAAGTCCAAACTGAAGAACAACAGTTCCGTAGCCTTGACTGGAGATCGTGTGGTCATCCGCCTGGTGAATCGCACCTTCCTGCGGTGTAAAAGACACGAACAGTCCCTTGTCGTTGCAAATGTGCCGGGTGGCTCCTGAATCCACGACAAAGATCTAGACGTCTTCTGGACCTTTGCTACCTTTGGAGTGAAGCGTGAGACCATTGCCTTGTGTTGCGTTGTCCTGGACACCGGACCTTTGCCTTTGCCTTTTCCACGCGTTGAGCCTTCGCTGAGCTGCTCTGTCTTGGCCTTATTGGGATATCTGTTGGGATATGAGTACTACGCAGCTGCGAACAAGCAGTTCGATGTTTACATCACATGATGGGTCTAACCGTGGGACAGGATGTTCCAGACAATTCTCAGGGATTTGTTCTCAGTGTAATATGAGACCTTCCTGTTGCTTCTGTCGAGGAAGTCTGAGTCAGTTGCTCGGAGGAGTCTGAGTGAACGGACATGCTTTTTGTACAGTGCACAGTGAGGAATAAAGTAGAGATGAAATAGACTCTTTTCTGACTGTCTTCTTTCTCCTGCTTCTATGCAAGGGGGAAGGGGGTGTGCACCTTTCATCAGGGAGGTGTCGCTTATCAAGATCTCCCTGGTCTGCCGGGATGACAGCCAGGGTAGGTCACCGGTTACAGGCCCCTAGAGCCTGGGAAGTTGAGGCAGCCTACCCGAGGGGGCCAGTTTCCAACAATATCTGCATTCCCTTTTGACGTGGCCTAGACGTCCACATGAGCAGCATTTCACTGCCTTCGAAGCTTTGGCACCATCTAGTGGTTCCACTGCATTCTGGGATGACGTCTGTGAAGACTCCCCCTTACCGATGCAGCTAGCACTACGCCGGTCCGCTTCGTTCAGAACAGCAGCAGTAACATGCGCTACTGTGAGCTGAGCAGTTGGCAAAACAGCAATCTGAGTGGCAATGGATTCCCAACTTGAACCCAAAGAATGTAGTATCATGAAGGAATACACAGCCTCTGGAAAGGTGATTCCTCTCTGTTGCAGCTCATGCCTGAGATTCTGTATCTCCATCAAGTGAGCACGCACATCTGCACCTTCAGCAAGTGCCATATCATGCAACTTGGCATAGTAGAACAAAGAAGCACCAGTCTCTGTTCTCAAATGAGCCTCTCTTAAAGTGTCCCAGACTTCTTTGGCTGAGGTCTTATCACGCAAAAGACATAGCTCTTCTGGGGATACTATCAGCGTAAGAGTTTCCTTTGCTTTGGAATCCTTAGCTTTCCATTCAGCTGTCACCGGAGCTGGGGGCGGGGGCGTCTGTTATGACATTGAACAGACCCCCTTTTCGTAGCAATGCCTCTGCATACAACACCCATTCCGCGTAATTCTTTTTATTGAGCTTAGGAATCCCAAAAGCGTCTGCTAGCCTTGCATTAGCCATCATTGCTGCTTTAAAGCAAGCTGCGTCTGGTTACAGCAGCTGCATTCCAAAAGCACTTTCAAAAGCACTTTCGATTTCAAGCCTTTGCTGAGCCTCTGCCGCAGCAAAAGGCTGCTTTGGCTTAAAAGTTCAAAGTCCAGCCTTAAAGCCATTAATTAGGAACTGGCAGGCTTCCCGGGGCAAGAGCACATACCTCTCATCAATCTTCTTGACACGCAGAGAAGATAACTCCGTTCCGTACCTCTGTTCCTCTGCCAGCAGCCATTCATCATTCCGATTCCAACCTCTGGGCCCATAACCAAAAATGTGAGAGATTTGATCAGCTCCGGCCCATCTGGAGCTGATATAGCAGAGTGTAGTTCCGCAGACGAAAGGATAAGCAGGTATTGTGCTACATGCTAAAGTTTATTTCTCATCTATACCAAGAACACACAAAAATACATCTTGCCTCTGTGAGAGCAGAGAAGCAACTCCCTCTCTCCAACAAAGAAACGACAGAACACTGAAAAACAGGAAACCAGTGTACGTCACATCCAGTCTCCCATTCCCGTGGGAATCCAACAGTAACTTGGACTGTGGAATGTAAACAATGTCTTGTGACATGCATTTGCTGCTCAGTGAGGGAAATAGAAACCAACAATCCTCAGGGGTAACAGATTGAAATTGATTCCATGCAACTTGACCAGACAGGGCTCTAGCACTCTCCTGCCCCAGCCCTGCTCCCACGGTGGTGTCTAGCTCCTTCCAAATATGAGTGATTTTATCTGCAAAAAACTTTGCAAAATCGTTGCAGGAGATCTTGGGGTCTTTACAAGGCCCCGGTGGTAAAGGTGGTTCCGTTAAATTGCGGACCACCTGAAAGAGTCTCCTGCTACTATTTTCTGCAGATGCAATGGTAAGAAGGTAGCCTTTGTATTTGTGGATGCAGAAAAGGCATTTGACAAAGTTTCATGGAAATTTCTAAAAGTATTATTAGACCAGATGGACATGGGAGACCAAATTACAAGAGGGCTAAAAGCAACAAGAAGCAAATATAATAATAAATAATGACACAACTGATTATTTTAAAATACAGAAGGGCACCAGACAAGGGTGCCCACTTTCACCATTATTATTCATTTTGGTTTTGGAAATACTAAATCAAGAAATCAGACTGGATCAAGAAATAAATGGAATATCCCTAGGGGAGAAAATATACAAAATAAGGGCATTTGCAGATGATTTAGTCTTAATGGTGGAAAATCCAAAGGAAAGCATAGCAAAGGCTCTAGAAAAAATGGAAAACTTTGGAAGGGTTTCAGGTTTCGCTTTGAATAAAGAAAAAACAAAACTAATGGTAAAAAACATGGGAGATCAAAAGAAAAAAAACGAACTGGTAGAAAAATTTGGATTACAAATTGTAAAAAAAGTGAAATATTTATGAATCCAAATAACAATGAAAAATATAAATTTGTTTGAAGATAATTATAAAAAAAATTGGGAAGAAACAAAAAGAGAAATGGAAATTTGGACAAGATTGAATTTAACACTCTGGGGTAGAATTTTGGCTATTAAAATGAATATCTTACCAAAACTCCTGTTCCTTTTTCAAATGATTCCCATAATAGGTAAAGATGATTGTTTTTAAAAATGGAAAACAGACCTAACAAAGTTTATATGGCAAGGCAAAAAGCCACGGATCAAACACAAATTATTAACCGACATAAAAGAGCAGGGAGGTTTTGGACTCCCAGACCTGAGACTATATTACGATGCGGCATACTTTACTTGGATCAGAGATTGGATTAAGTTAGATAATAGTGACATTCTAGACTTGGAGGGATGGAACAACAGATACGGTTGGCATGCCTATCTAATTTATAACAAAGTGGCAGTACATAAAGAATTTCTAAGCCATGTAATTAGAAATGCATTATACAAGGTCTGGGTGAGACACAGAAGGTTGTTAGAACCGAAAACCCCATGGTGGGTCTCACCGTTAGAAGTAATATCGGTTAAGAAGAAAAATACTATAGGAAGAATGGCGACATACCAGCAGCTCCTAAAGGAGGAACAGGGCCAATTAAAATTAAGACCATACGAAGAGGTGACCCAATACTGTACCACATGGTTACAATATCACCAAATTGCACAAATATTCAATCAGGATAAAGTAATAGGATTTGAAAAAGAAGAATCAAAATTACATAAAGTATTATTACAAAACTCAAAAAAGAATATATCCAAAACGTATAATTTATTATTAGAATGGGAATTAAAGGATGAAGAAGTAAAAGAAGTTATGACTAAATGGGCATGTGATATAGGATATGTAATTCGGCTGGACCAATGGGAGAAATTATGGAAATATGATATTAAATTCATGGCATGTTATACTCGATGGCCCTTGTGGTCTCTTCCAACTCTATGATTCTATGAATCAGAGAAAATTTCATGAAAACGGTGTACCAATGGTACTTAACTCCGGTAAAATTGGCTAAAATTTACAAATTAAAATCAAACACCTGTTGGAGATGCAAAAAAGAAATAGGAACAATGTTTCACATGTGGTGGGAATGCCGACCTATTAAACAATTCGGGAATAAAATTTATGAAGAACTCAAAAAGATGTTTAAAATATCTTTCAGTAAAAAACCGGAGGCATTTCTTTTAGGTCTAATCACAAACGATATTCCCGACAATCAAAGGAAAGTATTCCTTTATGCAACAACAGCTGCCAGGATGCTTATAGCAAAAAACTGGAAAGGGAGAAAAATTCCATCAGTGAAAGAATGGCAAATTAAATTTTGTGAATACATAAATCTGGCAAGACTCACAGCATTCATAAGGCGACAATCAGACCAGAAATTATTAAAAGAATGGGGATGTGCTAAAGAGTATATGAAAAAACATTGTTCTAGAGTAAGTATATTGGTATGTAATGAATGATGCTTTACAGGGTTAAAAGAAAAATGTTTTTTTTTTAAAAAAAAAGTACAAAGATGGAAGTAATCTACATTAGGCACAACACTACAGTAAGAGTAACTTTTTTGAGGTCTTAGAACAAAGGAAGGAAATCAATATGTGTATATGTATGTAATGACTAGATTAGAATGATGATATGGTTTTCTTCTGTAGATGTGTGCCTTTTCATTTTTGTTTTGTTTTGTTTCCTCTGGTTTTTTTCTCAGCTTTTTTGTATGTTCCGGGGTTTTTTTGTTTTGTTTGTATAGTATTATTTTGGATTCAATGTTTGTAATTTTTGTTATGATTCTGCATTGAAAATAAATAAATAAAATAAATAATAATAATAATAATAATAATAATAATAATAATAATAATAATAATTTAAAAAACCACGGGGCTGTCCGGGCTCCATGAAATCAGAGAGGGCGCTTCGGAGCCGCCCTGGTTAACTCCGCATTCCAGCGGGCCACCAGGGAATCAGCTGAAAGGCCATCAACATGGGATAAAGCATCCCCTACCACTCTCTGGAAACCATTTGAATCCATTAAGTGGCGGGGGCGGACCATCCGAAAAGGAATCCTGTACTGTCCCTATTGCCCAACTTCCAGAACATGCCATCAGAGAACTGGGTCTTCCCAGTAGGACTCCTGATGCAAGCTAATGACTTCCTAAAAATCACTGCAACCCCCCCTCCCCGCCCACATGACCTGGGTTGCTGTGCATAAGAGAAACCTGGTGGGCAAGCAGCAGCAAGAACAGGCCCATCTGCTTCATCCAACCAGGTCTCTGTCACACATGCCAGGTCAAGTCCTCCATCCATGATCAGGTCGTGGATGGCAGTGGCTTTACTCATCATTGACCTGGCATTACACAGCAACACCTTCAGGTCATGTGGGTTTCCCCTGTTGATTCCAGTATCCATCCCGTCAGGGCCAGACCCGGAGGCAGGGATAGTCTTCAAACAACGACTAAACCTGCCTTCTCGGTAATGACATGGTCTGGTCTTAGCATAACTCCTCCTCCTGCCCATGATCACCAAGATCGGATGTCCCAGTGCTTCTCCTCCTGTGGAACTTGTCCAAACCAAACAAATAAACCATTTTTAGTGACGCTGTAACCACTTTTCCAGCTTTCACTATTTTACAGCCTGAACCAGAGGAGGTTACTTTAAACCCCTGTTTAACAAGACTTGCAACTGAAAGCAAATTCTTTTCTAAACTTGGTACACATAAAACATTGGTAAATTTGGTGCTTAAACAGTTAATATTCACACTATGTCAGCTTCATTTCAGAGCTGACAGAGGCTTGGAATGAGAACAGGCAAAGAGAGATAAGGACACTGGAATGTGAGAGGGAGGAGGGGCAGCCTAGCGGCATGGCTTCAGAGAACAGAGAGCAGGCAGCAGATAGCAATGGTAATCTGATCCCTGAGCATAGTGACCAAAGAAGGGGGAGCCAGAGCAGGGATACACAAAATACCACTTGTCAGGGGTTCAGGAGCAGAGACACAGGAGAAGGAGCAAATGGAGAGTGAGGAGGAGGAATCCGAGGGGGGTGTAGGCAGTGACAGTGGTCAGAGAGATTCCACGAGTCTCTCCAGCGAATCGGAAGATTCACAGAGAGGAGCGCCGATGGCCAGGGCAAGGGGGGTGCCAAGGGGGAAACCCCAGAAGGAAGGGGCCAGCGGGGACTCCCTGAGCAGCAGTTGGAAATCAGGACCAGCGTCCCCACCAGAGCGTAGTGGGGGGGAGGAGTCCCAGGCATCGGGACCGGTCTTCTCACCACCAGAGGGAGGAGATGAGTCAGGACTGGCCACGCCTCCATCGGAGAGCGGGGAAACGGTCAAGAGGAAAGTCACTGGCTGGGCGCGCGCGCCAAGTTCAAATGTACAGGCGAGCGGCACAGCAGGTAGCCCGGATAGGGAGCCAGGTCCTAAAGCCCGCCGGAAGGAAGGGCAAGACTCAGGGGGGTCAGCGTCAGAAGAGTCCAGGAGGGAGGAAACCCCAGGGGGCAGAAGGACCCAGAGGAGGAAGGAACAGCGCAGGAGGTGGAGCCGGGCTAGGATCTTAAACTGGTGCGGAAGGGGTAGTGACTCAGAGGGGACTTCGCCGGTCTAGGGCCAAGACGTAGGGCTGCACGCTCTGGGGTTTGAAATGGAAACTAAACTTCAATAAAGACTCTTGTACATTACATCAACCGGGCGTTGGTCCTCTGTGAGCTGGGACCTAGAGGCAGCTCTGACAGTAAGTCCCCTCTCAGACTACTTTTAAAACCTCGCAACGTGAGGGAACGCAGCGAGGGGCAAAGATTGGTGCTTCGCGAGCTCACGAAAAGGAGGCGAAATGACTACCGAAGAACACATAGCAAGCCTGCGGAACGCAGTAACACAACTTAATGCGGAGATTTTGGCATCCAGGAAAAAGGAGGCGGAAGCAGCGGCTACCTGCCAGGATCTGCGAGCCATGTTAGAAGCGTTGTCTACACAGGGGCTGCCGGGACCCAGACCAGAGGGGATTGGGCTGGGGAAGAGAGGAGGGAGCCTTGTGTCTCCGTTCAATGGGAATCTGCAGCAGTATCCTAACTTCAAAGCAGACTTGATTTATGCACTAAAGTTGCTGGAAAAGGATTTTAGAGATGAGCAGGAGAAAGTAGGCTTCATAGTCAGTCATTTGCATGGAGAAGCTAAAGCATGGTTGCGCAATCTCTGGAGAGATAAGGATCCAGCCCTCCAAAATGTGGCTGCCTTCATTAAAGCAATGGATGCGTGTTTTTTGTCAGAGATTGATGTGGATATTGCCAGGAGGGAGGTTCATGGACTAAGACAAGGCAGAGCCACTGTAAGACAATATCACTCCCGCTTCTTTGCACTGGTGAACGTGCTGGGGTGGGAGAAAGAGTCAGCTGCCGTCAGAGACCTGTTCTGGGAGGGGCTGAATGGAGCTGTGAAAGACAAAATTGCAAGGGGGGAGAGACCCCAGACCACTAAAGACGTGGTGGAGAGGGCGCTCACGATTGGAGTGAGGCTGGAAGAACGCCCTTGGGGCAAGGAGGAAGGGCGTTGGGGACGCACGCCAGCAAGAGCACCGCCCTCCTTTCCCAGGGAAACGGCGCGCGCTCAATCCACGCCTCCGCTGGGAGGAGGAGAGGAGCCGATGGAGATAGGTGGTG
Source organism: Podarcis erhardii (assembly GCF_964252035.2). Classification (NCBI taxonomy): domain Eukaryota; kingdom Metazoa; phylum Chordata; class Lepidosauria; order Squamata; family Lacertidae; genus Podarcis; species Podarcis erhardii. The sequence goes on along the minus strand of NC_138506.1, from coordinate 17,179,632 downwards.
CTAAGGCTCAGTCAGCAACCGGAGCCCTGACGCCGGGAGCAGTCAAAACGAAGCCTCCTAGAGGGAACAGGAAATGTTACATCTGCGACAGTGCTCAGCACATGGCGAAAGAGTGTCCCCGGAGGATCCACAAGCACACTGCAGCCTCAGCAACAGTAACAGAATCAGTTCAGCAGACTGCACCACAGCAGGGAAACGACACTGTCTGGCTGGAAATGGAGCCACTGGGGCCCAGCCAGACGTATCAGTGAAGCAGTCCCCAGGCATCTTACAGCCCACAGACCCCCTCCCACCCAAGCCAGTGGTGCAGCTCACCGCATCCCTCCAGCTTCCAAATGGGCTCACCATGGAAGTCCCCATTTCCATTGACTCTGGCAGCAATGCAGACTTTATCGGAGTGGATTTCATCCAGCAACATAGCATAGCGCTTCTGCCAGCGACGGTGCCCCTGAACGTCGTCACGGTGGACGGCAGAGAGCTACTGGGAGGGCAAGTGCTGCAGCAGACACCTCCAATGGTGATGCGAATTGGAAATCACCGCGAAGTCATCAGCTTCAACGTCACCCACCTGTCAGACACACCCAAAGTGTTGGGCATGAGTTGGCTGGACAGGCACAGCTCGGCATTAGCATGGTACCAGCGTCAACTGACCTTCTGCTCCTCCTACTGCGCAGAACACTGCATTCTCGCCGACCAGGGAGATGAGGGGCACGGAGATGGACCACAGCTAAACTTCGGCATGTTGCAAGCAGTACCCAACAAGTACAAAGAGTTTTTGGAGGTCTTCTGTGAGAAGGAAGCGGACAAGCTGCCTCCCCACAGACCATACGACTGCAAGATTGACCTCCTGCTGGGGGCGACGCTGCCGACGGGGAAACTGTATTCCATGTCTGAGGATGAACTGCAGGAACTCAGGGAGTTCATAGACCACAACTTGAAGCGGGGATTCATCCGAGAGTCCAAGGCGGTGGGAGGCAGTCCCGTATTTTTTGTGAGGAAGCGGGACACGCCCCAGAAGAGGCTGGTAGTTGATTACCGCGTCTTAAATTCGAAAACCAAGCCCTCAGCCTTCCCTATGCCCAAGATCGATGACCTGCTGGCGACGGTGAGGAAGGGTCGCATCTTTACTAAGTTGGATTTGCGCGGAGCGTACAATCTCATTCACGTGCGGGAAGGCGACGAGTGGAAGACGGCCATGTTTACGCCGCTGGGCTCCTATGAATATAGAGTTATGCCTTTTGGATTACAAAATGGTTCCCACTGTTTTCAGGCCTTCATGCACCATGTCTTGGCGGGTCTTCTCTACAAGAAGTGCGTCTGCTTCCTGGACGACATCCTGATCTTCTCGGAGTCGCAGGAGGCTCACGAGAGAGATGTCAAGGAAGTCCTGCAGCGGCTGAGGGAGCACAGGCTTTACGCCAAGCTGGAGAAGTGCCAGTTCGACAGGACGGAGGTGGATTTCCTGGGCTACAAGCTGTCCGACAAGGGACTCGCCATGGACAGCGCCAAGGTACGTTCAGTGCTGGACTGGAAGAGCCCGCGCAATCGGAAGGAAGTCCAGAGGTTTGTCGGCTTTGCCAACTTTTATCGCAAATTCATCAAGGGTTTCGCTATGCAGACAGCGGCCATCACCGACACCCTCAGCTCCAAGAAGAAGAAGTTCATCTGGACGGAGCAGGCGGAGCAGTCCTTTCAGAAGCTCAAGCGTCTCTTCGCGTCCGAAGAACAACTGCTACACGTGAACCCCAGCAGGCCCATGAGGGTGGAGACGGATGCCTCAGACAGGGCCGTGGGGGCCGTCCTGTTGCAGCAAGACCACCAGGGGGACTGGAGGCCGTGCGCTTTCTACTCCAGAAAACTCAGCAAGTCGGAGCAGAACTACACCATCTGGGACAGGGAGTTGCTGGCCATACATGCAGCCTTCAAGGTGTGGCGGCACTTCCTCATCGGAGCCAAACACACGGTGCAGGTCCGCACGGACCATAAGAACTTGGAGTACTGGCGCACGGCGAGGTTCCTGAACCAGAGACACATCCGCTGGGCGGAGTTCTTTGCGGATTTCGACTTCAGGATAGAATACATCCCAGGGGACAACATCATGGCGGATGCGCTATCCAGGAAACCGCAGTATCTCGAGGAAGAGGCACCGGCGGCGGCCAAGCACATTTTCGCGCCCAAGGCGTGGGCATGCGCCTCAGCCACAGTGGACCTGGACTCAGTACGTCGCGCGCTGCAGACGGACTCCTTCGCTCGAGCCAAGATGGAGGAGGTGCGCAGCGGCACGGCGAGGGACGACGAGTTCCAAATACGCGACAGACTGCTCATCCGCAGAGGGGCTCTCTACGTACCGGGAGGGGACTTCGCCGGTCTAGGGCCAAGACGTAGGGCTGCACGCTCTGGGGTTTGAAATGGAAACTAAACTTCAATAAAGACTCTTGTACATTACATCAACCGGGCGTTGGTCCTCTGTGAGCTGGGACCTAGAGGCAGCTCTGACACCACTCTTAGCTCAGAAACAGATGGAGAGAGGCCAGGAATAGCCAGCCCAAAATCTCGAAGGCGCGAAAAGGTCAGTGAGAGGAGGGGAAAAGCGCGGAAGCAAAAGGGATTTTCCCCCTGTTGGAAGAAGAGGAAGGGGCGGAGTTTAGACTCGGCAACTGCGAACTTGGAGTCAGACACGGAGTGAAGGAGCTCTGGAGTGATTTATGTGTTTGAGCAATAAACTTGAGATAATTACTGCCGGTGTCTCGCTTCTGTGGGAGAGCCAAGCCATTACACACTACCCTTTCCAGCTGACTCATGCACTGTTCCGTCAACTAGTACTACATTTACAGATTTACAAGGTTGCTTTTCTACAAGGGCTTGTGCAGACTTGACAAAAATGTTTGTCGCTCCTGAGTCTAAAATCCAGTCTTGTCCAACATCGTGACTGGTGCTTTGAACTGCTGCAGAAACATACTGGATTCGACTCTTCCTGTCTCCTCGCTTCCCAGCAAATGCAGGCAGCCCTTTTCTTGTGTTTTCCCCCACAGACACAGTGCACTGACGTACTAAATGCTTGGTTGACCCACAACGATAGCATTTTCTGACTGTGAAAACTGCTGCCTCTGTGTGGTCAACAACCTCTTTACGTTGCCGCTCCTCATCAGTTGCATATTTTTTACTGGACCACCTCCCATTTCCGGAGTTACGGTGAGGTGTTGTCACCTTCCTCTCATGGCCTCTTTCCTCCTCAAGAAAATGCCCAGTTAAGAAATGCATCGTTAATTGGCTTACTGGAATTGCCTCCAGCGTCATCACTAAATTATCCCATGACTCAGGAAGTGAAGACAGCACAATATCAACCTTTCTCTGCTCAGAAAAATGTTCCCCAAGTTCATTTAACTGTGAAAATAAATCACGCATTCTTTGAAGGTGTTTTGAAACACGTTCACCCTCACTTAGTCTGGCTCGGTACAGAGCTCTCATTAGAGTAATTTTGCTACCAGCTGTGTCTCTAATGTGTATCGCTCTCAGTGCTTTCCAAATCTCACTTGCTGTTTCAAGGTCTCGCACATGAGATAATTGAGACTTCTCTAAACTCAAAATTAGATTGGCATCGGCTTTGTCCTCCAGCCTTTGGCCTGCTTCATCTACTTCTTCATCCTCATCTTTTACAGGAGGGTTAACAATAACAGTCCAACATTGTTCTTTCTTTAAAAATGCCTGCATCTGTGAACTCCATGACATATAATTGGATTCTCCCAGTTTCTCTACTGGAAAATATGAAGCTCCCCCTTGAGCTCCAGCTCCAAGTCCAGCCATGGCTCCACCCAGCTTTCAGCTTTCCACTCAGTCTTTACTCACACGGGGCTTGAAGAAATTGTTCGGCTCCTGGTCTCAAACAGACACTCTCTATCGACGCCTTCACGTTACCACAGCCAGCTGCTTGAGAAACGCAGAGTTGCTTCCATTCTCTGGGTTCTTTTCCACAATCTGTCTCTGCCCACTCAGGACTGGGCCCATAACCTGTTAGAGGGGGTTTTTCTCCTCTGGTGGCAGATGACAGAAACTACGACACCACAAGACCAGTGTAAAACAAATCAAATAAAGGTTTTATTACAAAACAACAAAGCTTGTGGGTGTTTTCTCCCTGCAGTCAAAGTTCAAACTGCAAAGTTCAAACGGCAGAGAGATATTTCTAGATTTGTCTGGCAGGACAAGAAGCCTCGAATAAAATATAAGATTTTAACTGACACTAAAGAAAGAGGGGGATTTGCCCTGCCAGACCTGAAGCTTTACTATGAATCAGCCGCCTTTTGCTGGCTGAGAGAATGGCTGCTTCTTGAAAACACGGACATTTGGGACTTAGAAGGTTTCAATAATGTATTCGGGTGGCATGCATATATGTGGTACGATAAGGTCAAAGCACATAAAGCGTTTAAAAACCATATTGTGAGGAAAGCACTGTTTAATGTCTGGATAAGATATAAGGACTTGCTTGAAAACAAAACTCCAAGGTGGTTGTCACCAATGGAAGCGAAGGCTCTGAAAAAACCCAATATGGAGGCAAATTGGCCGAAATATTGGGAAATTTTGGAACAAGAAGGAGATAGATTAAAACTGCAGAGTTTTGACAAACTAAAAAACAAAGTATGAGATTGGCTTCATTATTATCAAATAAGGGAGGCTTATAATTTGGATAAGAAAATTGGCTTTCAGGTGGAAAAATCAAAATTGGAAACAGAATTGTTAGATCCTAAAACTAAGAATTTGTCAAGAATGTATAACTTGCTGTTGAAATGGAATACACAGGATGAAATGGTTAAATCTGTCATGATTAAATGGGCACAAGATGTTGGACATAATATTATGATGGCTGACTGGGAAAAGTTATGGACCACAGGTATGAAGTTTACGGCATGTAATGCCTTAAGAGAGAATATAATGAAAATGATTTACAGGTGGTACTTGACACCAGTCAAGCTTGCAAAAATTTATCATTTGCCCGATAATAAATGTTGGAAATGTAAAGAGATTGAAGGTACATTCTTTCACCTTTGGTGGACATGCCCAAAGATTAAGACCTTTTGGGAGATGATCTATAATGAAATGAAAAAGGTATTTAAATATACCTTCCAGAAGAAACCAGAGGCCTTTCTCTTGGGCATGGTCGGCCAATTGGTGCGAAAGGAAGATAGAACTTTTTTTTTTAATGTACGCTACAACAGCAGCAAGAATACTCATCGCAAAGTATTGGAAAACACAAGATCTACCCACTCGGGAAGAATGGCAGATGAAGGTGATGGACTATATGGAATTGGCTGAGATGACTGGCAGAATCCGAGACCAAGGAGAAGAGTCGGCGGAAGAAGAGTGGAAGAAATTTAAAGCTTATCTTCAGAAATATTGCAAAATTAAGGAATGTTAGAAAGATGTTGGGGGAAAAAAACTATGTGGTTTTAGCAGAAAAGATATAAAGGATTAAGTAAAAATGAATCAGTGGAAGAGAGAAAGTAAAATTATAGTATATTAAGATAAACTATTAGGATAAAAACAAAGTTGGAAGGATTTGCTGGAATATCTAATTGAATTAGAATACAAGGACTTCCGGGTTAGCACTATCGCCGAATGGTGGATTCCCTCCGAGCTCCGGAGGGAATCGGCTCAGCAGGGGTCGGGTCCTGCCGCCGCGGCGACGCGGGGACCCTAAAAAACCACAGGCGCGGAAGCCTGTGGACTTGGTGACTTGGCGGGCACCATTTGCGCCCCCCCCGACCTGCAAGGAGCCTTTTTAAAGGCTGCGGAACAGGGGATGGGGAGTGGTGTGGTGCTGAGAGTCCTCTGCTTCCCCTGCTGAGTGAAGCCGCATGCCATGGACGGAGAGCGCTGACTTTTTCCTGTGAACATTCGGATTAAAAGCAACAACCCGTGAGTAATACGGAAACTGGACTTATAAAAGAAAGAATTTTTCTGAATTTGGCACGATCGGGGAAGACGCAAAGAGGAAGTCCGTCTCCCCTGCCTTGTAAACAATCTGAAGCAAGGACTAAATAATTAAGGTCGAGAGAATATCTCCTTTTTATTGGATAAAACTATCAATTACACGGATTGACAGTATAAGTAATTGTGCTGGAGGATAAGAGCTAATTTTGAGAGCCAAAGTGCCCCCCCCGAGACCCGGGAGCGATCCGCGAGAGGAGCCTGCTGAGGAGACATAGAAGACTTTGACAGCTGTCAAAATTAGCTGTCAAAGTGGGAAAAAATAGAGAACTTTGTTTCTGATGTTTTTGCTGGTTACATTAGCTACAATATAGTGATAAATTGTTGAAAATAAAGAAGAATTGAAACAAGTTAACTGGACTTTTGGGCTGGAAGTGTAAGGAATACTCAATAACCAGAATCCCTCTAGAGGGGGTTCAGGGACATTACAAGAATGGAAATAGGTCGAAAAATACTAGCTGATCTGGACGAGGTTGCTTTTCTCGTGAGAAAACTGGTAGAGCAGAGTCATGTTTTGTCTACAGTCCAGGCAGCTGAACAAGAAAAGAAACTTGAGAAACTTGAGGAAGTGGAGAAAGAGATATTTGTTGAACAGGAGTACCAGGAAGGAGGGGCTGAAATGTTGCAGAAGGCAAAAGAGAGCCGGAGGCCTGTCAAGATGGATATAAAAGAAAAAAAGGATTGGATGATGAAAATTGAATTGAAGAAGGAGGAATGGAAAGATCTCCCTTTGTGGAGATCTGAAGATTTTGGGACATTTGGACCTAAAAGGATTAAGAAACAAGTTTTGAGCTCCACCTTTAAATTTGGAGGCCCGGCTGGATGGAACATGGACAATTTTGGGACAGAGCCCTTCCGAGATTTGGTGGTTAATACAAAGGACTATCAAAAAAACCAGCAGAAAGGAACTGAGAGAGAATTAAGAGCCTCTGACGTGAGGAATCCAGGCTGATAGTAGATGGACTAATGGACAATGGTTTGGGGATTGAAACCGGGAAAGGGAGGGTGGGGATTGGGAATCCGAAGGGTGTACAAATATATTCTGATCCTTCCTATTGTTTCTTTTTTTGTATTGCTATTAGTACAAAAATGGGGAATTCGTGTAAGGGAAACTGGGTCGACCTTAGAAAAAGTCTTTAAGTATAATGATCAATGCATATAAGTTAAAATTTGATACATAAATTGAATTAAGTATAATAACAAACTAGGGTTAAAAACTAAGGATAAGAACTTGTTGAACAAATATTTGGACACGGGATACAAGAAGGGGAGGTGAGGGGAAGTCGTAGAAAGAAGTTATCGAAAATAAGGATTGTAAATGTTGAATGCTTTTTTCTTTTTTTCTTTTTTTTAACTCTGTTTTTTCTTTTTTGTTTTTTGTTTTTCTTTTTTGTATTATTTGAAACTCCAATAAATATCATTTAAAAAATAATAGAATACAAAAATGGGAGGTGTGAGGTGGTCAAGGAAATAAGTGAATGTAAGTAAGTGATTTAAAGGTTTGACCTGTTTTTTATTTCTTTTTTCTTTTTTCTGTTTTTTGATGATGTTTTCCTATATGTATGGTTTTTCTTTTTCTTCTTTGATTGTATTTTTTCCCCCTTTTTTTTCTGTAACCTTTAAAATCTTAATAAAAATCTATTTAAAAACAAAAACAAACTGCAACTTTTCCTCCTTTTGTAGTCATGACCAGCTGTACCCAATCTGCCCAGAGCTCACAGAAACAGTTCTTAAAGGTACAAACATCTTTACTGTTTCTTTGCAGAATGACTCCCAACAACCCGCTTCTGGCGACTAAGTAGCTGGCATCCCTCTCCAGACTTGTGCTCAGAGCAGGACTGTTGGAGCAACGGTGTGACCATGCCTCCACTCAAACTTAAGTACCCTCCCCTGATGGGATGCATGCAAGCAACCTGTGAGTTCTCCTACATGGACGTTGTTGCTGTGCCTGCCTCTTCAAGCCCCTCTGGTGCTGGAGGACAGCAGAGAAGAGGACAGAGGAGATTCTACCGCTCTCCTCCCCCAACATGGTCTCCTCCTCTGCTCCTGGCACATCCTGCTTTTCCTCCAGCCCTGGCTCTTTCCCCACATCCTGCACCTTCTGCCCATCTCTGACAGCTCAGACTGTATCCATTCTTGCAGCTCCTGCCTTGCAGGAGGCACAAACTCTCATAAATCACTTTCCTCACCCCCTGGATCTGACTCTGGCCCCACGGCCTCCGCCACACATTCCTTGGACGCTTCCTAGTCCCTGTTCACTGCATTGCTTTGCTTCAATTTTTCTTAAAGCCAATGCTCTTTAGGCATGCCAACTGCAAAGATGCAAAACAGAAACAAATGAAGACAATGAGAAATCAAATCAAAACAAAATAAATACAGCAAAAAGGCACAGCCATACCATTTGCTTTTGTGGTTTTTTTAAAAAATTTTGTTTTGCTTTTTCCATGTATACATCCGCTAACAGTATTTCTTTAACAATTTTCCATATTTCCCCCCTCCTCCCCTGGACTTCCCATTTTGTTTTATTTCCATATTACTCATCCTGCGTGTTGTTTCCCAAAATTTCCCCAATACATATAGTCTTACTTTTTGTTATATACAATTGTGTTTCTTTATTCAAACTCTGCCAGTGAGTCCAATTCTTTATGTTGCCTCTTCATATATGTTGTAAATGGTTCCCATTCTCTTTAAAAATCTTTGTTTTTATAATTTTTAAAATTAATTTTAACATATAAATTATAAAATGTACCACAAAACTTATCACTTATACAATCTTTTCAGACTTCCATCAGCACCTCTGATGATCCACCGTTTTAACCACTTCTTATGCATTTCTTAACTTTATATTGCCTCTACATCTCTTAACAAATCATCCTCCCCTTGTCCATTTTTACAATACTTCTAATAATACTCCTCACAAAACTTCTTGCAACCCTACAAACGTCATCTGTTCTTCACAATTACTTTTCAAATAGTCTGTGAATTTACTCCAGTCTTCGTGAATTTCTGGTCTCGCCGGTTTTGAATCCTTCCTGTTAGTTTATCTAATTCTGCATAGTCCATTAACTTCATCCTCCATTCTTCAAACATCGGTAACTCTTCTTGCTTCCATTTTTGGGCCAATGATATTCTTGCTGCTGTTATTGCATATAAAAAGAGCTTACATTCCTTTCTATTTATGTCACGCCCCACAATGCCCAATAGAAATGCTTCTGGTTTCTTTATAAATGTATATTTCAACATTTTTTTCAACTCATTATATATCATCTCCCAGAAGCATTTCACCTTTTTACATTCCCGCCACATGTGATAAAATGTTCCCTCTTTTTCTTTACATTTCCAACATTTATTACTGACTTTATACATTTTCGCTAACTTGACAGGTGTAATATACCATCTATACATCATTTTCATCACATTTTCTTTTAGGGCATTGCATGCAGTAAATTTTAAACCTTCCTTCCATAATTTCACCCAATCACTCAACTGTATATTACAGTGGTGCCCCGCAAGACGAACGCCTCGCAAGACGGAAAACCCGCTAGACGAAAGGGTTTTCCGTTTTGGAGGCGCTTCGCTAAACGAATTTCTCTATGGGGTTGCTTCGCAAGACGAAAAAATCTTGCGAGTTCCCGCAGTTTTTTTTCGCTTTCCCCCCCCTTTCCTAAGCCGCTAAGCCGCTTATCAGCTGTTCCACTGATAAGCCGCTTAACAGCTGATCGCTAAAAGCCGCTAGACCGCTAATAGCGCTAATCCGCTAAGCTGTCAATGGGCTTGCTTCGCAAGACGAAAAAACCGCTAGACGAAGAGAATCGAGGAACGGATTCTTTTCGTCTTGCGAGGCACCACTGTATACCCAAAATCTTTGGCCCGGTGAATCATAACCGACTTAACCTCTTCGTCCTTCAAATGCCATTCAAGCAGCAATTTATACATTTTAGACAAAATTTTTGCATCATTACTTAATATCTCTAATTCAAACTTTGATCCACTTTCATCAAATCCTTTTTCTTTAGAGTCTTGTTTAAACCTTTCGTTTACCTCTTTAAAAATCTTTGTTATCCTTTTCATGTAATTTATCTGTTAATTTTGCCAGTTCTGCACATTCCATAAGTTTCCCTTGCCATTGTTCTTTCGTTGGTATTTCTTCTGTCTTCCAAGCTTGTGCTAATATAATTCTTGCCGCTGTTGTTGCATACATAAATAATTTCCAGTTTTCTTTTTTTTAATCTTGATCTAGAATTCCTAGAAGGAATGTGTCTGGTTTCTTAACAAAAGTCTTTTAAAACATTCCCCCCCCCAATTCATTATATATCATTTCCCAATAATTTCTAACCCTTTTGCATTCCCACTGTCAGGGTGATATGTGGGTGCTTGCCGAGATAACAGATAACAGCCCGGGATTCCAGCCTGTCTTTACAAGATTTATTAAGTCCAAAACTATGTAAAGTACGGAGCTCTTGAAACCATGTCTGCCTTAATCGCTATCAGTTGCTGGAAGTGGCTCACGCCTGTTCCCCCTCCAGCAGAAAAGCTTCCTGAAACCCCCCCCCCTTTCCTCCTCTCCTTATGTGAAAACCTAAGCGCCGGAGGTTGCTCCTTTCTCTCTACTATAGCAGCCTTTGGATCTCCCTCCCTCTCATTTTCCGTGTTTCTTGACAGTCCCTCCCCCTCTCCCTCTGACGAAGTGCAGCTGCTCATCAAAGGAGGCAGCTCTCTGTACATTCCGGTCTCTCCCCTCTTCATAGAATCATAGAGTTGGAAGAGACCACAAGGGCCATCGAGCCCAACCCCCTGCCAAGCAGGAAACACCATCAGAGCACTCCTGACATATGGTTGTCAAGCCTCTGCTTAAAGACCTCCAAAGAAGGAGACTCCACCACACTCCTTGGCAGCAAATTCCACTGTCGAACAGCTCTTACTGTCAGGAAGTTCTTCCTAATGTTTAGGTGGAATCTTCTTTCTTGTAGTTTGGATCCATTGCTCCGTGTCCGCTTCTCTGGAGCAGCAGAAAACAACCTTTCTCCCTCCTCTATGTGACATCCTTTTATATATTTGAACATGGCTATCATATCACCCCTTAACCTCCTCTTCTCCAGGCTAAACATGCCCAGCTCCCTTAGCCGTTCTTCATAAGGCATCGTTTCCAGGCCTTTGACCATTTTGGTTGCCCTCCTCTGGACACGTTCCAGTTTGTCAGTGTCCTTCTTGAACTGTGGTGCCCAGAACTGGACACAGTACTCCAGGTGAGGTCTGACCAGAGCAGAATACAGTGGCACTATTACTTCCCTTGATCTAGATGCTCATGTCAAGTTTGTGGTCAACCAAGACTCCTAGATCCTTTTCACATGTACTGCTCTCAAGCCAGGTGTCACCCATCTTGTATTTGTGCCTCTCATTTTTTTTGCCCAAGTGCAATACTTTACATTTCTCCCTGTTAAAATTCATCTTGTTTGTTTTGGCCCAGTTCTCTAATCTGTCAAGGTCGTTTTGAAGTGTGATCCTGTCCTCTGGGGTGTTAGCCACCCCTCCCAGTTTGATGTCATCTGCAAATTTGATCAGGATGCCCTTGAGTCCATCATCCTTTTTTTTTTAAATGATATTTTATTAAATTTTCACAATAAAAAGATTATAAACAATAAATAGAAAAAATACAAGAAAGATACAAAACCACAAAAATACAAAAATACAAAAATACAAACACTTAACATAAGAAAAGAAGAAGAAAAAAGGAAAAAAAGAAAGGACTCCTTTCAAATTCATATCCTTCATAGCCTTATTTTCTTGACTTCCACCCGCCCTCCTTTCTTGTATTCCACTTCAAATTTAATTTAGCAAGTTCATTTATATTAGTTTTATCCTTTGAAAATTCCTTCAAATATTATATTATTCAAATTTTCATCCAATATCTATCCCTTCTTTCATATTTTTATTTATCTTAATCACTTGAACCTCTTCTTCTCATTTTCAATGTCCTCAACATTCAAAGATTTTGCAATGTTTTTGTAGATAGTTTTTAAACTTATTCCAATCTTCTTCCACCTGCTCTTCTCCTTGATCTCGTATTCTGCCAGTCATTTCTGCCATTTCCATATAGTCCATTACTTGCATCTGCCATTCTTCCAAGGTGGGTAGATCTTGTGTCTTCCAATGCTTTGCAACCAGAATTCTTGCTGCTGCTGTGGCATACAAAAAGAAAGCTCTATCCTTCTTTGGCACTGTGATGGGATGATGAGCTACTTGTGCGTAAAAGTTCAGTCCCTCAGATCTTGGGCATGTTTCTCAAGACTCTGTCTACAGCGGAGCCCCTCAAGTACGACTCCCTTAATCGCTGGCAGAATCCGACAGTGGGCATCTGCGGAATCTACTCCAACATAAAAGTTCCTTGACGGAAACGCGTCTTCGGGATTCTCGGCGCGACAGTTTCCGGCGAGGAGTGGGTGTGCCTACAGGAGGTCCTGAGACCTCACCACTGTTTTCGCTAGAAGTCTCCCTGAGCCATCCCTCCGACTCTCTTTCTTTGGGAGCTCCCTCTCTCCCCCTGCTGGTGCCTTCCTCCGCTGCTGAGTCTCTCCTAGCTTCCGAGAGCCCCTCCACCGCCTGCCTTTCCGATGGCAGTTCCCTGACATCCACCTCCCCTCCAGGGCCCCCTTCACCCCCTCCCGCCCCCTCCTCTACGGGCGGCGAGGATGGGAACCCCCGGAAGGAACTTCCCTCGTCGTCAGAGGACTCAAACACCTTTCCCCATTGACTCCTGTCTCTTCTTCCCGAGTACCATTCCTCATCGGAGTCTACACCCTCTTCTTCCCCTGATTCGGGGAACCCTTCAAACTCCTCTTCCTCATCGGTGGTGCCGAAGTGTTCCCTCCCGAACCGTGTCACTGGCTGAGGTTTCCTCGGAAACCGTTGATGAAACATTTCTATTAACACCTCGTCATTGACCTCCTCTGCCGGTACCCATGTGTTTTCTGACTCAGGTTCCCCTTCCCATTCTACCAAATACTCCACTTGATTCCCCTTCCACCTGGAATCGACGATTCCTGCCACATGATTGTTGCGTTCCCTTTCTTCTATGACTGGTGTTTGTGTGACCTCCCCTTCACGTTCCCCCCACTCCCGCCCCTCTCGGTACGGCGACAGTAAGGACCTGTGAAATACTGGATGCAGTTTCATGTGGTTGGGCAACCTGAGTTTGAATGCCACTGGGTTGACTTGTTGTATCACCTCAAACGGTCCCAGCCGCTTAGGCCTCAATTTCTTGCACCCGCCCTTGAATGGCAGCCCTTGGGTGGATAACCACACTCGGTCCCCCACCCTTATGGTTTCACCCTCCCGTCTGTTTTTGTCTGCTTGTTTCTTGTATTCTTCCTTGGCCCTTTCTAAATTGAGTTGGAGTTGCCGATGGATCGCTTCCATCTCTTCTACAAAGTGTTCCGCTGCAGGGACACTCCAACTTTCCCCTCCTTCACCTGGAAATGCTCTGGGATGACACCCATAATTGGCCAGGAAGGGACTCATCCCTGTGGACACATTCTCCGTGTTGTTGTAGGCAAATTCTGCCAGAGCCAACTTATCTACCCAATCATTTTCTCTATCATTTACATAACACCTCAGGTATTGTTGTAAAATACCATTTGCTCTTTCCGCTTGCCCGTTAGTTTCTGGGTGTTGGGCCATGGAAAAATTGACCTCTACGTGTAGTAAGCTCATGAGCTTTCTCCAGAACCTGGAAGTAAATTGTTTCCCTCGGTCAGAGACCACCCTCAAGGGGGTGCCATGCAACCTAAAAACATGTTTTACAAACAACTTGGCGGTTTCTTCCGCTGTGACTGCGTGGGAACAGGCTATAAAGTGGCACATCTTGGTTAATAGGTCTACCACCACCATGACTGCTGTTTTCCCTTTGGATCTTGGCAGATCAGTCATAAAATCTATGGATACTGCCTCCCATGGCCTCTCTGGTGTGGGTAAGGGTTCCAGTAGCCCCGCCGGTGCCAGTCTCTCCCCTTTTGCCCGCTGGCAACGGTCGCACCCCCTGACGTATTCCCGTACGTCTTCCCTCACCTTGGGCCACCAAAACTCCCTGGTAACCAACCACATGGTTTTGTGCTGCCTGAAGTGCCCCGCTGTGGGGCTGTTGTGCGATTGTTTGAGTACCCGGCCCCTCAGTTCTCCTTCCGGTATGTACAATGCCCCTTTGTAATATAACGCTCCGTTCCTTTCCTCAAACCCCCTGGCGTCCTCTCCACCTCCCCTGAGTCCTCTGAGTTTATCTTGGGCGTATTCATCATTCTCAGTACCCTCTACCAGTTCTCTTTGCCCCACCAATGCCTCCCCACACACCCAGTGATCTTCGGGGATGATATGTCTCTCCTCTGGCGCTCCCTCCCCCTCCAAATACTCTGGTTTCCGAGAGAGAGCGTCCGCTCTAACATTCTCTGACCCTGGTACGTAGCGGATTTCAAAATGGAATTTGGAGAACTCCTGTGCCCATCTCACTTGTCTCTGGTTCAGTACTCGGGCAGTTCTCCAGTATTCTAGATTTTTGTGATCGGTGCACACCTGGACCTTGTGCTGTGCGCCAATCAGCAGATGTCGCCATCTCCGGAACGCTTCATGGATGGCGAGTAGTTCCCGGTTGTACACGGTGTAGTTCCTCTCGGATTTGTTCAATTTCCGTGAGAAGAAGGCACACGGTCTCCATTCCGACGTATCTTTTCACGGCTGTAGAAGCACCGCCCCCACCGCTCGGTCGGATGCATCTGTCTCCACTCTCATTGGTTGCTGTAGATCCACGTGCAAAAGTTGTTCTTCCGACGCAAACGCCTTCTTTAACCTTTCGAAGGCCCGTTGTGCCTCCTCCGTCCAGACAAATTTCTTTTTAGTGCTGAGACAATCAGTGATGGGCGCCGTTAAGTGGGCAAAGTTCTTGATGAACTTCCGATAGAAGTTTCCGAAGCCCAGGAACCTTTGCACGTCCTTCTTAGTTTTTGGTGTCTTCCATTCCAGTACCGCTTGAACTTTGCTGGGATCCATGGCCAATCCCTTGTCTGACAACCGGTACCCCAGGAATTCCACCTCTCGGGTATGAAACTGACACTTCTCCAGTTTCACCCATAGCTGGTTTGCTTGCAGCCTGCTCAGTACCTCCCTTACGTCCCGCACATGCTCCTCCTCATTCTCTGAGTACACCAAGACGTCATCTAAGAACGCTACACAGTTCTTGTAAAGCAATGGTCCCAGGACGTGATTCATGAACGATTGAAAACAGGCTGAGCCCGCCTGTAGACCGAAGGGCATAACGAGGTACTCAAAGGCCCCCAAGGGGGTGAACATAGTGGTTTTCCACTCGTCTCCCTTTCTCATACGTATTAGGTTATACGCCCCCCTTAGGTCCAGCTTGGTAAAAATTTTTCCTTTCCTCACCCGGGTCAAAATGTCATCGATTCTGGGCATGGGGAAAGTCACGGGTTCTGACACTGCATTTAGGGCCCGGAAGTCCACGACCAATCTGGGTTTATCCGTGTTTTTTTTTGTCCACAAAGAACACTGGGCTGCCCCCCACCGCTCGTGACTCTCTTATGAAACCTCGCTTGAGGTTCTTGTCAATGAACTCCCTTAACTCCTGCATCTCCCTGTCTGACATTACATACAGCTTGCCCACTGGCAGTTGTGCTCCTGGGAGTAAGTTAATTTGACAGTCAAAGGGTCTGTGCGGGGGCAGTTTATCTGCTTCTCTTTCGCTGAAGACGTTAACCAAGTTGGCGTATTGTCGTGGTACCTCCCCTTTATCTGTTACTTCCATCCCTGCTAGCGTAGCCTGGGCTCCTACCTGGGCTCCCCCTCCCTTGCAGTGTGCCAGGCAATGCGCTGACCCAAATGAGACTACTCTCTGGTGCCATCCCACTAGTGGATCATGCAGCGCTGGCCAGCTCATTCCCAATATGATGGGCGCTTCTCCCAGGGTAGCCACATTAAACGCTATGACCTCCGTGTGTCTTGCCACCCTCATTATCATGGGGACAGTCTGTAGATTTACCTCTCCACCCAACAGCTCCCTCCCATCAATCGTTGTCACCTGCAGAGGGTTACTTAAAGGGATAGTCTGTATCTGGTGTTCAGCTGCAAACTCCTTACTCATAAAATTGCAGGAGCTGCCTGAGTCCAATAGCGCCTTTATCTTTAGCGGATGTCCGTTTGGTAGCTCTAGCACCACCTCCACGACAAGCGCTGGTCTGGGGGGTTCAGGCTTGGGCACATTCACTGCTCTTTGGCCTGGCTGCTGTGCCCCGATGCTGGCAACCAGGCGTTGGCTTTTACCTGCTCCTTAACCCCCTCCTCTTCACCCCCAACAGCTCCCGCCATTCCTTGCCATCCCTTCCTTTGAGGGCAGACTCTGGCAAAGTGACCTGGCTGCTGGCAGAGGAAACATTTCTTGGCGCTCTTTCCCTCCTTCTTCCGCCCTTCGTTGGTGTTTGAAGCTCCGTGCGCGCTGCTCCAATCTCCATCGGCTCTACTGGCGGGGAGTGCTGCTCTGGTATCTCTGGAATGCGAAACTCACTCCAACGTTCCCCTTTCCCTTCCCGCTTTTCCAAGGCTCTCGCCTCTTGGCGCGCTCCTATGGCAAGCGCTGATTTAGTCAATTGGTCCATAGACTCCGCCCTGGGCGCGCGGGAAAGTTCGTCCTTCACCGCCGAGGATAACCCTTCTTCGAAAAGCATTTGAATAGGGTCCGCAGACAGGTCCCACCCCAGTTTATGGATCAACATGGTAAACTCAGTCCAGTACTCTCGGACGGATCGGTTCCCCTGTTTACACGCCATCAATCGTCTGCGCACCACCCCCTGCTCAATTTCACTGGAAAACATCAGGTCCATGGCGCGAAAAAATTTCCTCGTGTCCTTTAGAGTGTCATTATTCCCTGCCATCAGGGGCCTCACCCAGTCCTTTGCCCCCCCTTCGAGATGCCCAATGACAAACGCCACTCTCGATTCCTCATCTGGGAAGTCATCAAACTGCAGATTGAGGGCGTATTGCATCTCAGTCCTAAAGGCTTGATAATTTCTGGGATCACCCCCAAACTTTTGCACCAACCCTGGCACCTTCCTGGCAAGTGGGGTGGCTTTGCCCTTGTCTGCATCCTGAGCCCGCCTCTCTTCGAGCCTCGCCGTTTGCAGCGCTAGCTGGAGTTCCAACACCCTGTACCTTTCTTCCAGGCTTGGACCCGCTCCAGCTCCTCCTGCGTCTCCGGCTCCGGCTCCGGCTCCGGTTGGGTTGCTCATGATGCCTTTTTTTTTGCACAAGCGCTTACAGAGACTGTCGGATTGCTGTGATGGGATGATGAGCTACTTGTGCGTAAAAGTTCAGTCCCTCAGATCTTGGGCATGTTTCTCAAGACTCTGTCTGGGCCCCTCAAGCATGACTCCCTTAATCGCTGGCAGAATCCGACAGTGGGCGTCTGCGGAATCTACTCCAACATAAAAGTTCCTTGACGGAAACGCGTCTTCGGGATTCTCGGCGCGACAGTTTCCGGCGAGGAGTGGGTGTGCCTACAGGAGGTCCTGAGACCTCACCACTGTGTTCACTAGAAGTCTCCCTGAGCCATCCCTCTGACTCTCTTTCTTCGGGAGCTCCCTCTCTCCCCCTGCTGGTGCCTTCCTCCGCTGCTGAGTCTCTCCTAGCTTCCGAGAGCCCCTCCACCGCCTGCCTTTCCGATGGCAGTTCCCTGACAGGCACCAATTGGCCGACCATGCCCAGGAGAAAGGCCTCTGGTTTCTTAGGGAAAGTGTACTTAAGTACCTTTTTTAGTTCGTTATATATCACCTCCCAGAAAGCCTTAATCCTTGGGCATGTCCACCAAAGGTGAAAGAATGTACCTTCAGTTTCTTTACATTTCCAGCATTTGTTATCGGGCAAATGGTAGATTTTAGCAAGCTTGACTGGGGTCATGTACCACCTATACATCATACATTTATCTTTGCCAATGGTTTAGTTAATACATCTGCTACATTTTCTTCACTTGATACATAAGTACATGTGATTATATTGTCTTGTACACAGCAACGTACATTTTGGTATTTTACAGAGATATGTTTGGAACGTGATTTGAAACCCTCTGTTTTACTTAAGGTTATACAAGCCTGATTATCTATGTAAACTCGTACTGGTTCTCCACAATTTACATTTAAATCTGCTAACAAATGCTTGAAATAAATCACCTCATTGCACAATTCACTCAATGCGGCGTACTCGGATTCCGTTGATGACACACTTACGTCTTGCTTGCGTGACCGCCAGCTGATTAAAGCTCCACCGACCATTATGACTAGTCCTGTGACAGATTTTCTATCTGGCAAATTTCCCCAGTCACTATCACAGTAGCAACTCAACATTTCATCCTCTGAAGAATTTAATTGTAACATATAGCCAATTGTCTGTTTGAGGTATCTCAGAACTTGTTTTACCCCTTTCCAGGCATTTAGTGTGGGTTTTGAGACCAATCTACTCAATATGCCTACTGCGTAGCTAATATCAGGTCTGGACCACTGTGCTAGATACAATAAACTTCCAATTACAGAATGATATATATCAGGATGTTCAAATTCAGGACTCTCATCTATATGAAGTGTTTTTATGAAACCTGGATCCATAGGCACCACTGCTCCTTTGCAATCCTGCATCCTGTATGTAGTCAGTAGTTGTTTAACTTTGTTCTGCTGACTAATTAGGCAGCTGCCATCTTGGGCCCAGCACACTTCCAACCCTAGATATGTCCTAACTGGGCCTAAGTCCTTCATTTTGAACTTACTGGACAATTGCTTGGCAAACCTTTTAGTTTGTTTATCTGTTTTGCAAGCATACAATACATCATCTACATAAATCAGACAAAACTCTTGATCACTGCCTGTACCACGTACATAAACACAATTGTCAGCTGTACTCTGCTTGAAACCAAATGACACTAAGGCCTCATGGAAACATTTGTGGTTTTTTTTTAATAATATTTTTATTAAGTTTATAAAGTACAGAAAAAAGAAATAAAGACATAGAAAGAAAAATACAATAGAGAGATTACAAATTTTCCATAATCCTTTTTTCCATCTATTGGACTTCCCCACATCCTCCAAACCCTGCATTCTCTGTAATACAAAATATCAGCAATTTGTTAACTTATTTCCAGACTTATTGTATCTTTCATTTTATCATGTTTCCTAATTTCAAAGCTGTTGTAGTCCAAATCTTATATGTTTTAACTTAAACATAATAAAGTTATTTCATTATTCCACCTTTAACTTCTTGTACCTTATTTTCCATTTCATTAATTTACCAATGCTGAAGCAAGAATTTCTAAAAAGAGCATTTTTTAACATTCATACAACTTGTAATGTTTTTTCAAATAGTCTTTGAATTTTTTCCAATCCTCCTCGATTGTTTCTTCTCCCAAGTCTCGGATTCTGCCAGTCATTTCAGCCAGTTCCATATAGTCCATCAACTGCGTCTGCCATTCCTCCAGCGTGGGTAAATCTTGTGTGCAAGATGCTTAGCAATCAATGCTTAGCAATCAAAATCCTTGTTTCACTCCGACCTCAATTCCTTGTACAGACCGGTCCTTTCTAATCATGTTCAATAGCACCTCCAGGACTGAAATAAACAATAGGGGGGATAGGGGGCACCCCTGTCGTGTCCCTTTTTCTATTTTGAACTCCTCTGTCACCACATTGTTAACAATCAATTTAGCTTTTTGCTCTGAGTAAATTGCTTCTATTCCATTTTCAAACCCCCGCCCGACTCCCATCCCTTCCAAATTTTTCTTCATAAACATCCAAGAAATGTTGTCAAAGGCTTTCTCCGCATCAATAAAGATTAAAACCGCTCTAGTATTAAGATTTGTTTGTAGAAGTTCCAAAATGTCAATAATGTTTCTTGTATTATCAAACAAATGCCTACCGGGGAGAAAGCCAGCCTGGTCCTTATGGATCACTTCATTAAGTACTTTTTTAAACCTACTTGCTAAAATATCCGCAAAAATTTTGTAATCCACGTTTAGGAGTGAGATGGGGCGGTAGTTCTTAAGCTGGGTCTTTTCAGTTTCTTGTTTAGGTATCAATGTGATGAAAGCTTCTTTCCACGTCTCCGGTGCCTTCCTCCCCTCCATAATCTGATTGCAGACCTCCAACAGAGGTTGTATCAAATAGTCCTTCAAAACCTTGTAATATTTGGAGGTAAGTCCATCAGGGCCTGGAGATTTGCCTAGTTGAAGGTTCTGAATGGCACTTTCAATTTCTTGCTGGGTGATATTACTATTCAGGGTAGTTCTCATTTCCTGAGTTATTTTTTGTAATCCATTAGTTTTAAGGAATTGATCCATCTCAAAGTCTTTCTGTGGCCCTTGTGAATAAAGTTCTTTAAAATATCTCTGGAAACACTTTCTAATTTCCTCGGGTTTCTGAACCATTCTCCCTTCAATCTCTAGATTTGTAACTGTGTTAAGTTTTTGTCTCTTTTTCAACTGCCATGCTAGCAGTTTCCCACACTTGTTTGCTGATTCAAAGGATCTTTGTTTCATTTGTTTAATTTTCCATTCCACCTCTTGATTTATCAATTTCGAATATTGTGCCTGGAAAAATTTCACCTCTCTCAGCACTTCCTTCGACTTGGGCCTAGATCTTAATTTTTTCTCTCCTTCTCTTATTTTCTCCAATATCTTCTCCTTCTTTTCATTCCAGAACTTTTTCTTAATCGTATTTTGTTGTATTAGAAACCCTCTCATAACTGCTTTACTTGCGTCCCAGATTGTTCTTTTTTCCACAGTGGTGTTTAGATTTATTTCAAAATAGTCCTTTAAAGTTTTTTGGGCCTTCTTAACAATCTCCTGATCCCTTAATAAGGTGTCATTCATTTTCCATCTAAAGGATCCGGTTATGTTAAGTCTCAATTCCACTTTCAAAGCATTATGGTCGGAGCAAGTTTTTGGGCAGATTTCCACTTTTCTAGTCTTAGGTACCAGTCCTCTAGTTGTCCATATTTGGTCGATTCGTGTCCATGTCAGATGAGCTTCAGAAAAGAAAGTTCCTTCTTTTCCTAAGGGGTTCTTAACCCTCCATATGTCAATTAAGTCCATATTGTCAGTCATTTCAAAAAAAGTTTTAGGTAATCTGCCATCTTTCGTTATGTTGGCACTTTGCGACTTATCCATGTTTACAGATACGACCCCATTCATATCGCCCAACATAATAATGTTGTTGTAGTCTAAGTAGTCCAGCATAATCTCATGCAGCTTCCTGAAAAATTCCGATTTTCCTTCATTTGGAGCATATATTCCTAATATCAAAAATTTTTCTCCTTGCGTCTGAATTTCAATCGCCAAAATTCTGCCGTGTTCATCTTTAAATAGGAATTTCGGTGACAGGCTCTCCTTTGCATAAATCACCACTCCTGGCCTCATGGAAACATTTGTTCCAAGATCTTGCCGCCTGTTTGAGACCATATAGAGCTTTGTTTAATTTCAACACTCTATTGGAACCTGTCTCATAACCAGGTGGTTCGGCTAGATACAGGTCTTCTGATATTGATGCATGTAAATATGCAGTCTGGATATCAAAATGGTTTAACAGGAGTTTTCTCTTTGCTCCAAGCGTTAGAATCAGCCTTACACTGTCCCCCTTAGCAGTAGGGGAAAAAGTCTCGTCATAATCTTTTCCAGGCCTCTGAGAGTATCCTTGAGCCACTAAACGAGCTTTGTATTTGTACTTTCCTGTTACCGGAGGTTTAAGTTTGTACACCCACCTGCAGCCTACAATCTTTGCCCCCTCAGGCGCTGCTACTGGTGTAAAGACCTTGTGCTCATTCAGAGAGGACATCTCTTCTTCCATTGCCTGTTTCCAGAGCTCTACCTCTTTTGGTAACTTTAACACCTCCCGAAAACTCTTGGGCTCTGCAATTACACTAAACACATTTGCAGTATCTGGAGAAAAATGCACCGGAGGCACTCCTTTGTTTTGTCTTTTAGATCTTCTGAGAGAAAATTTTTCTTCTGACCCACTTTCCTCCTCAGAACTACGACCTCTCTTTTGTTGCTTAGCAACTGGTCTCTGGCTAATTCCACTTTCTTGAGGGCTCTTATCTGAACTTTCCTCCCCCTCAGACTCTGATTCTCTATGTTTACCTTCAGAGTCATGAAGCTCCTGGGAAGGTTCAAACCAAACCTCAGTATTGGCATGTAGTCTCTCCCAGCCACTATGTTCACAAAAATTGGCATTCCTGGAGATCACAATGCCATTTGTCCCTTCAGCAAAGCGGAAACCTTTTCCCAGCTCCTGGTAACCCACAAACACTAACTGTTTGGTCTTAGGATCTCCCTTCTTTCTCAATTGTTTTGGAATTAATACCCAGGCTTTTGATCCAAACACATGCAAATGGTCAATTTTGGGTTTTTTCTGAAACAATTTAAATTACGGGGTTGTACCTATTGTTTGATGAAAAAGCCTATTTTGGAGATAACACGCGGTGAGCATGCTCTCCCCCCAATAAGACATGGGGAAATCAGCATCATCAAGCATGGCAAACATCATATTTTGTAAAGATCTGTGTTTTCGCTCTGCAACGCCATTCTCCTCTGGGGAAAAAGCGTTCGTTTTTCTATGCCCAATGCCACGCTTTTGTAACCAATCTCTAAAAGCATTTGACATAAATTCGCCACCTCTATCCGTCTGAATCCTTCTGAGTTTAATGGACAGAAATCTTTCCACAGATGCCACCCAGCCTTTAAACTTAGTGAACACGTCACCCTTATTCTTCATGGGAAAAACCCAAGAGTAACGCGTGGCGTCATCCACAATTGTTAATGAAAAACGCGATCCACCCCTGCTTACAGCAAATGGACCAATTACGTCCATGTGAACCAGCTGTAGCGGTGACTCACTAACTCTGTCACTTCTGGGGTAAGAGACTCTGTGGGTTTTAACCTTTTTACAGACATTACAATCAAAGTACTTGTTACAACTCTTTAAATTACCCCCATCAGCCAATTCAGACATTTTTAGTACACTTTTCCAGCCAGCATGCCCCATTTTCCTATGCAATAAGTGCACACAGTTGTCATGTATAGCTTTGTTATTCACTGCAGGCTGAGATTTACTGACTACTGCTGCAACTTGAGATCCTGCTTTAAGCCAAAACAAGCCTCCCTCTGACTTAGCAGTGCCTAAAATCTCACCAGCCTTCTTAATAATGCAACTGTCTCCTTCAAAATACACTTTAAACCCAGTTTTTAGCAAACAATCTACAGACATCAGATTGCTCCTTAATGAAGGCACACAAAGTACATTTTTCAGGCATTCACGAAAACAAGGAACAAAAACTGCACCCCCTGAAATCACTTCGGAAGTACTTCCGTCTGCTAGGGCCACCTGGCTGCGCTGTGCTGAGTTATTGGAAACAAACAATTCATCTGAATTTACGATGTGCCGAGACGCTCCCGAATCGACCACCCAGACAGCTTGTTTCTCATCAGCAATCTTGACCTCGGCGGTCACCAGCTGAGCCGACTGTTTTCGTTTGAAGAATTTCTTTTTACGCTGCTGCTGCTGATCTCGTCTCTGCTCTTGCACCGGCCACTGAGACTTGACCAACTCCGGACATTGTCGTTTTAGATGCGCTGAAGACCCACATCGGAAACAACGCCTAACAGCAAACGCTGACTCCTCACCGGTACGCTGCATTTGCTTCACATCTGGCATGGCATGAGAACTCCTTCCAAACCACCCGCCTGTAGAAGCCTCTGCAGCAAACGACCTTTCTTGCCTCTTCTGCCATTCTTCAATCAAACGCCCAGTAATGTAACTGACTGATAAATCATGCTCCTGTATGCCTTCTAGAGACAAAACTAAATTATCCCAGCTTTCCGGGAGAGAACTCAAAATAATAGCCACCTTCTCCTGCTGGTCTAACGCACAGTCTCTTTCCTGTAGCGCAGCAAACTTTAACTGTAAACTGTGTAGGTGTTCCTGCATTGTAACCCCAGGCTGTAACATTGCCTTGTACAATGCCTTGCGAATGAACAACTTGGAAACCGCTGTCTTACGCACATGAAGTTCTTTAAGTGCTAGCCACACACCTCTAGCTGTCTTGATTCCCCTCACATACAGCAACTGGGAATCTTCCAGCCCCAAAACAATTGTGGCCCTTGCTCTTTGGTCTTTATCGAGGTCTTCATCATCAGGCTTCGCAGGAAACTTACCCACCACTTGCCAGAGACGATCCCTCTGCAGCACTGCCTGCATGCGTTCCGACCACAGCAAGTAATTGGAGTCATTCAGACGCTCAAAAGCCATCTGAACTGGTTGTGAGGCCATCTTGAGAGCGATGTCCCTGGAACCCGGAACCAGCTACTCACGACCACCGAGAGAGAAAACAGGAACCACAGCACCCAGCACTCACACGCTGCAGCTGTTGTCCTTGTGTCCACTGCGTCACCAGCTCACAACAGTCAGGAACCAGCCAGTGTCCATCTGCTGCACCAACAGGAACAACTTCCGGATCTACTGGAACCAACACCGTTGATGCTGACACCACCACAACTCAGGCTGGCAGCACAATACCCATAACCTCATGGAACTTTGAAGTGTCAGGCATAGCTCTAATGGCTTTAGCCCAAACGTAGAAGAGTTTTCCTGCACAACGAAGAAGCTAGTTGAGGTGGAAATGACTAGTCAGCTAGACTCAGAATAACTATTTACAGGATTTATTAAAAGGAAAAGAAACCAGCAGAGTTTCTGCATACAAAACAAAGTAAAATAAATCCTTTCTTTCTTTCTTTCTTTCTTTCTTTCTTTCTTTCTCTCTCTCTCTCTCTCTCTCTCTCTCTCTCTCTCTCTCTCTTAACCATACACAGCACTCCTACTCCTGACACACCTAACACCAAACTGTGCTAGCATTCCTAGATAACAGAGTTGAGTGCTGGTCGTTAACCAATCAGAGTAAGTAGTTTCTAGGTCAAGCAGACCTTGGCTTTCTGCCAAGAGTAAATTGACCCTGCCTTGAGTTAATTGTGTGAAGCCAGAATCTGTAAGTTTTCATGAGAATCAATTAACAGAAACTGAACTGCAAAAATTTTGTAATCCACATTAAGCAGGGATATGGGGCGGTAGTTCTTAAGTTGTGTCTTTTCAGACTCATTTTTCAGTATAAGCATGATGCAAGCTTCTTTCCACGACTCTGGCGCTTTTTTCCCCTCCATAATTTCATTACAAACCTCCTTTAACAGTTGAATTAAATAGTCTTTCATAGCTTTGTAATATTTGGAGGTTAACCCATCCGGCCCTGGAGACTTGCCCAACTGCATATTCTGAATAATAATAATAATAATAATAATAATAATAATAATAAATTTTATTTATATCCCGCCCTCCCCAGCTGAAGCCGGGCTCAGGGCGGCTAACAACAATCAAACAATCAAACAATCAGATAATCACACATTCTAAAAGTATTTCATTATAAAAATCAGTTAAAATCAAATTAATGGCAACTGATTAAGCAAGATTCTGTGCAGGTTGCCAGAGGAGGGAGTCAGGCTGCGCCCTGACCAAAGGCCTGGTGGAACAACTCTGTCTTGCAGGCCCTGCGGAAGGATGTCAGGTCCCGCAGGGCCCTAGTCTCTTGTGACAGAGCATTCCACCAGATTGGAGCCGCAGCCGAGAAGGCCCTGGCTCTAGTTGAGGCCAGCCTAACCTCTCTGAGGCCTGGGACCTTGAGGATGTTATTATTTGCAGACCGTAGGTTTCTCTGTGGGGCATACCAGGAGAGGCGGTCCCGTAGGTACGAGGGTCCTAGGCCGTATAGGGCTTTAAAGGTTAAAACCAGCACCTTAAACCTGATCCTGTACTCCACCGGGAGCCAGTGCAGCTGGTATAGTACCGGATGAATGTGATCTCGCAGCGAAGACCCCATAAGGAGTCTCGCCGCGGCATTCTGCACCCGCTGGAGTTTCTGGGTCAGTCTCAAGGGCAGCCCCACGTAGAGCGAGTTACAATAATCCAGTCTGGAGGTGACCGTCGCATGGATCACAGTGGCTAGGTCAGGGCGAGAGAGATAAGGGGCCAACTGCTTAGCTTGGCGGAGATGAAAAAATGCCGCCTTTGTTGTAGCTGTAATCTGCGCCTCCATAGAGAGGGAGGTATCGAAGATTACACCCAAACTCTTAACGGACGGTGCTGGCACTAATTGCACCCCGCAAGAGATGGGAGTTGCCCCCTCAATCCCATATCGTCCCGCCCCAGCCAGAGGACCTCTGTCTTCGAAGGATTTAACTTCAACCGGCTCCCACGTAACCATCCAGCCACAGCTTCCAGACATCTCGCCAGTGTGTCTGGGGCCGAGTCAGGATGGCCATCCATCAACAGATAGAGTTGGGTGTCATCAGCATTGGGTGTCATCAAGCATCGGGGAGAGAATCGCACCCTGAGGCACTCCACACACCAAGGAGTGGTGCGATGACAATTCCCCCCCGACCAGAGAGAAACGAGCACAGCCATTGAAGGACTGTGCCCTGGATCCCCACGTCGGCAAGGCGGTGGTCCAGGAGTTCGTGATCGACCATGTCGAAGGCTGCTGCAGATCTAGAAGCGAAAGGGCAAGATGGCGCC